>NC_133761.1:8587500-13882500 GCF_036562045.2 Rhinolophus sinicus
AGCTGAGCGAAGGGCCAACAGTGGTACTGCTAGGCGATAGCATGCTGTTGCTCATTTGAACCCCGCACTTGAATTTAATAGCACGTCACCTTGTATAAGTCTGACCCTGCCACTCTTCTGTGGAGATCCTTCCTTTTGCAACTCCATGCCCTGGTGTACCAGGCTGCGCAGGACCTGTGCCTTGACCCAACTTGCGTGGCACCACTGAGCACGCTCCAGACATGCTCTTTTCTCATGTACCGCAACTCATCAAACTTTTTCACGTCTCAGGATCTTTGCCCATGTTCTTCCCTTTACCTGTAATGCTCTTTCCTCCACTGGATACCTGTATAACTTCTATGCATCTTTTAGAGCTAAACCGAAATGCCAGTTCTTCATAGCTCTCCTTCCTGCCTCAACTTAAAAAGAGCTCTCCTTTCACCTAATTAGTAATTTTTTATAGCACCCCCTTCCCCTCTACCCACCTTCTGACTGTAGACAGCAGACGTGAATTGAGTTCTTTCCCTGAAAAACTGGCTTCAGGTCTATTACGAATCAGGGGAACTTCAGCTCTGAATCATCACCATTAACTCCACCATCAGCACTATCATTATAACGACCAACGCTATCGTCACGGAAAGCTTTCTCCAGGCCTGAAGCTGGGTCCCATACATTGAATGGATTACTTCCTTTAATCCCACAGTGGTCTTATAAGATGCGTATCATTATTATCCCTAGTTTAGAGATAGGAAAACTGAGGTTCAGAGCATTTCATTCAGCTGTTCAAGGCCTTAAATCTAGTAAGGAGTGCAGCAAGGATATGAAGTCCTGAGTCTGATGCCAGCACCTGTGTTCACTACTGTCTTTTGTTTCAAACAAGACATCCTCAGCAGTCATGATGGAGACCCCAGGGTCCAGGCCTAGACTCATGCTTTAATTCCAAGCCCGTCTAGACAGGGAAACTGGGGGCTACTGGTTTATGTCCAGATCTCCTCTGAGTTGGCTCAGTAACTGGGAGAAGTCTTTGGTCTACAGGAAAATTTGTCTCTGAGAAAGTAGAATTGACCCAAGAAAAACAAAGCAGACGCTGATGTTACCAAGAAGCAAGAGGTAAATACTGTCCCCAGGTGTCCCATTTTAGCCTCTTACAGTTCTGACCCTGGGGAAGTAATTTCTCAGGACCAGAATTTGCCTTCCTGTATTTTGTAGCTGTTGGCCATGATAAGTGGTTGCCATCAGATTTCAGGGCAATCATTATTTCTATTTTTCAGTCTTCCTTGAAGCTCCTATTGATAAAGAGAATCCCCTTATTATTTCAATAACGTTAATGATATTTGATTAATGTTTCAATTGTTCAAAGCACTTTTCCGTGTATTCATTTATTGGCTCCCCATAGCAACTCTTTTAGAAGGCAGGCATTATTATCACCAGTTTCTAGATGAGAATACTGAAGACCAAAGGTCGTGGATGGCTTGTACAAATTAGTTTAGCTAGCAAGCAGCAGAGCTAAGGCTGGCTCTCATTCCAAAATCTACCCAGGCCCTCCAAAGGGATCATTTGAAGGCTATTTTTATCCTTATCTTATCTCTCTGGTTGCTTATTGGTACCTGGTGAGATATGCCGACTCAAATGTCACAGAGAGTCATTGGGCTGGGAGGGCAACGTCCTTCTCATCCACGCAGCACTCACTGTACAGAAAATGGGCCTGGTGAGGCAGATGGGGCTAGGGTCATAATTTCTCAGGAAAATGGCAGACAAATGGGAAAAAGGTCATAAATATCATCACATACCAAGCCTGACATTTACCAAGTACAATTGTTTCATCATGAAAGTCTCAGGCTTTTTGGAGCCTTTCAATTAAGCTCCCACAAGACATCCTGCTTTCTTACCAAGGAAGAGGAAAGGAAAGAAAAATAAAGTGTGTATATGTGTGTGGGGATGGTTGGGAGTGGGTGGGGGTGGGGAGTCGAGATGGCAGATGAGAAGAGGAAGACCAAAAGGGACATTCCTGTGGTTTCAGGAGTAAATGGAGCTCCTAATTCTTTGTGACCAGGAGGAGGATTAAGAGTTCAAAAGGGCAGGGCATACCAGGGCATGAGGTCAGGCTAGGTCTTGCAAGAATATGACCCAGGAAATGCTGACAGGCTGGGCCCCCATACCTTCCCCAGCAGGCCTCCAATTAGAATTTAATGGCCAAATGTGGAATGCCTTAGTTGTTCTGAGCAGAAAGTCTGTGTTCAAAGGAGCCGGATCTTTTTGGCTAAGTAGAAAAACATTCCTCTGTGGTCAGTTTCCTCCTGAACCTTGGTAATGCTGGGACCTCACTGGCAGTGGTGACTTACAACGCCTCCTGTGCAGGTGGCCCAGGCATAACCCCCTGTGTTCCTTGAAGATGACACAACGGAGCATCAGCAGGTCCACTGGCTCTTTGGTATTTGGGGAAATGTGGGGATAGGAAGAATCATCTGAGCAGGGATCTTTGTGCTGTGGGTCTTGCAAATGTGTATCCAGTTGAAGACACATAGATAGAAAATGCACATGTGTCCGTGGAAAGATATGGAAAGACATGACAGCGTTAAAATAGATGTCTACTTCTGTATGTGTGTGTACCTGCTGTATTTATTTACGTATTTATCTCTCTATGTTCACTTTTTCACTTACTTATTTTTCTTAAAGTTTGCTCTTGTATCCTGCCTTGTCACAGAGAGGAAATTCAAGCAATTTGTCCAGAGTGTATTGCACGCGTGTGTATGTATATGCAGGCACACTCATGAGCATGTACAGGTATATGTGAGTGTAAAAGAAGGACGTGTGTAATAAGCAAATGTGCGTATACAGATATGTGAATCTGTATACCTTATAGCTCTGAGCGTGATTGAATATGTAGATTTGGGAAAATACGTTAACATCTGTGAAAATGCTTCTGGAAATCAGGATAACAGTGGGTAAGTCAGCTGTGTGGCCACGAGTACATGCAGTTGCGTGTGTTGAAAGTGTGTGTGTGTGCTTGCGTATCAACGAATGTCTCTGAGATGACATATTTTGCTTTGCGTGTGTTGTTTTGTGTGAACGTGAACGGCATGTGTGTATGCGTTTAATGTCTTTGTAGAAAGTGTATATGGATGGGTATAAACATCCTTTTTGTAGTCTGTGTATTTATGTGTAAATTTGCAATTACGTGTTAATACCTATGAATCCAACATAAACTTGAGTGTGTGTATGTATGATTTGTCTAAGGAATGAATATCTGTAAGTCATGACTATGTGACCCCATGAGTATTTGGTTATGTCTTTCTCTGGCAGGACCTGACAGAGGATGAGAGTGTGGAAAGTGTGTTCAGTTTGGGGAACGTGAGTTTATGTATGGGTCTGGGCAGTGAGTTACAAAATGTGTCTGAGCCTGTATTTGTGGTCCCCTCATCCTGTGACATGTGAGGATGAGTAGTTTAGAAGTGAGGCTGCTCCTGTTCTCTTCTGACCCAGCTTCTCTCTTGGAGTCTGAATATGGAGAGAAAATATGTCCCATTTCCGTCTAACAGTTCAGTATGGCGTCTGTACACACACACACCACACACACACACACACACACACACACACGTAAAGCAAGTGACCAGATGGATTTTATCTAGAGCAATTTTAATGCTATTATGTCAGCCCTGAATTTAGGGTGACCTCAGTCACGGTTTTAGCACTGAAAGCCCCGTATCTCAGGAAGTCCCCAATCTTATACAAACTGGGCCAGTTGGTCCCCCCTACCTACATTAGTTGGTGAGAGACCGCAGAATAGGGAAACTGCGTCTGGGCCATACCCAGGGGGGTGGCACAGAGTTATTAGTTTGTTTCTCTTCCAAGAGGAAAAGAAACATGCCCTGAATCCTGTCAGAGAACTATATTTTCATGAGCGAATTTACTTGTCACTTAAGCGCAGCACACAGCCTCAGAGCATGGGAATTGGTAGCGGCTCGGATATAATTTGGAATTGCACTGTGCCCCTTGCCAGACATGCGACCAGGGCTAGTTTATTTGGACATCGGAGCCGTAAGTTCCTCATCTGTAAAGTGAATAGAATAACCACTTCACAGGGTTCTTCTGGCTAAATGAGAACATACAGTTGCAAAGCATTTAAATCACTGCCCATATGGTATAAATTCAATAAGCGATACACATCATTATTATTCATTCATTCTTATAATATATTTATTGAGTAATGACAACAGACAAGGTGTCTATAGAGACTAAAAATATAAATATGCACTAACATGGTCCCTTCCCTAAAAAGCCTTCAATTTACTAAAGTTTACTTGTGAAACCTAGTAAAAACCACTTTTCTTTTTCTAATTGTGATGAGCCAAAAATTAAGGAATATGTACATATAGAGTAATATGTATTTTTATACCATATATTTGTAATATATATACATAAACTATATAGGAGAGCAATCTATAGTACATATACACATTACATTGTATATTGTATTGTAATATATATATAAATAAAACAACTAATGTTAGTTATATACTCCCAGCAATTTTAAGAACAAGCCCTCATCATCTTCCAAAGCAGTAGCTGTTGCTGAGATCTTTTTGAGGGCCTGGCAGTGGGAAAGGTGCCAGGGGACACTACACAAAGCAGAGCAGTACTTCCATGGAAAAATTGCCTCCAAAAAATGAGGAAGGACAGATGGCCACAGATTGTTCTAGAGCATAAACCCAAGTGTCAGACATGCAGGAGAAAGCTGAAGGGAAATCCGGGGTTGGTGGGGGGCAGTGCAGTGGGTGCAGCCAGAACAAAGTTATTTCACGAGGCAAGAAGCCAGGCAAACTATGCCATTAAAGGAGCTGGTGCCTTGCTCTGTGTTAGGCACTGAGAACAGAGAAAGTGGGGTCCTCACCACCAAGGTGATCCCAGTGGCTTTGGGGACATAGAAATTCACACACATAATTGTAATACAGGTTACGTATGCTCTAATTAAGGTAAAGAACGTGGAACAAACCTGAGAATTGGACAGCTCTTGTCAGAGTAAAGAAGGTAATAATTGAATGTGCCTTGTGGATGGATGGATTCACTAGGCAGAAAATTAGTGGCTGGTGGTTGGGTGAGATGTGGGTGGAGGTTATGTAGGAGACCTGCTAGAGAGTGTGAATGATACAGGCATACAGAGATTTGGAGAAGAACCTCACGGTGGCCAGACTATCTGAAACCCCTTTCCAGACTGGAGAGCCCTTGGACGCCAGACCCACTCATGTGCGTCTACCCGGTGCTCTTGGTTAATGTTTGTTTAGTAAATGAAGGAATAACACAGAAGCAGTCGCGTTATACATGGCTAGAAATGCCCTACCAAGAAGTCTGCAGTTTATTCTGGAGGGAAGGGGAAACCACCAAAGTATTTTTAGGAGGAAAATGATGTGATCCAAATTTGTATTTTAGAAATGTCACTGTGGCCTCAGCAGGGCATAACTGTGTTGGCAGAAACAGAGGGACACAGGTTAGGAGATGCCTGAAGTCGTCCTGACCCTGCCTGTGGGCGGCTGAATGGGGACAGTGAGTGGCAGGAAAACTGGAGGACAGGCGCCTGGTCCACATGGCTCTACAGAAGTGGATCTTGACAACCTCCAATTCCTCAGATCTCCATTTGTGTATGGATATCACTCTCATTTCCTCCAATTTAAAAGCTCCATTCAAGATCTTTGAAAGAATTCTCAGGCTTCTGAGCAAATGTGATTCTGAGCACAAGGGGTTTTCACACTAACCAGGTGCCCTAGGACAGGGGGGAAATAAACAAAGAAAACACTGAGTTTCACTGCAGTCTTACCTGGATCCTCGTCCCAGCTCCCAGCTCTTCCATTTAGTGGCAGCCTGACTTTGGTCCTATCCCTTATCCTAGTTTTCTGTTGTATAAAATGGGAACAGTAATATCAGGATGGTGGTGCCCCGGGGATTTGCTGAGGAAACAACATGTACTAGTCTCTTTAAAATCTTCCAAGAACCCTGCAAACCAGGTATTAATTATGCAGAGTCTCTGGGCAGAGGTGGACTTCAGCAGTTTCCAAGTGAGAAATCAAAGGCTGCCTTGATTTTCAGAGCATCAGCCGAGGGAAAGGTATTCTCCTTAAACCTGTATCGTCAGGACTCCGGGCTTCTCTCCGTGTCGTCCATGGGACAGTTTTATTTCTAAAGATTCCTCTCCCCCCGCATGATGCTTTATAAGAGAATGGGAATTCAGTTGGAAGGCTAACAGGACAATGTCCTGAGGGCAGCGTTCACTGGGTTCTTTCTGGGGAGAGGCACATCCTGGGGGGGGGGGGGGGCTGCTAAGAGAATGGCTGGCGAGCACACAGCCTATAAAATACCCCAGCCCCAAACCTCTCTGTTGACTGCTTCTCTCACGTGTGGGACCCGACATCCTTTTGCACACGCTGTATTTCCATGAACATTTCACAGTCTCTCTGCCCTTGTTTGTTTTAGGTTATCCAAGCACTGGTTTTGTTCTCATCCCAGTAGCTCCCGGAGCACAGAAGCCAGCAGACAGATGTTCTTGATTAACAAGAAAGACAAAGGGTGGTGAGGGTTGTGGATACAGTTGAGATCCATCAGGCACCTTAACCTGTACTGAGAATAGAAAGGCTTTGTCCAGAGTTTGGGGTCTTGGATTAATCTTGAGGCGATGGTGCAGAGGCATGACCTGACACAGCCCACTCCCTGTCATTGAGAGAGGTGGGGCACCAGAGACTCAGTGTCACAGAAACGTGTTGTTTGGGTGAGACTGTCAATCACCCAGTACAACTGCTCAGAAAGTGCCTTCTTTTTTCAATACACACTTGTAGAAACTTCCCGTTTTTTTTGGGTACTTTACTAAGTGCTGGGTCCATAACAATGAGGGTCTGCTCCCCACTCCAAGAAGCGGGTGGGTAATTAGATTTGTTCATATCTTCCTTTACTAATTTATTCATTCAATAAATATTTATTTGACAGCTATGTAATAGGCAGTGCTAGAGGGTAAGGATAAAATAATAAAACGTGGCCCCCTGTGCTCATGGAACTAACAGTCCAGTGAGGCGGGGTAGACGTTTTTGAATATTAACCAAAAATGAGAAACTATGAAGGAAATCTGTGAAGGAAACAGCGACCCTCATCTAGTCTTTAGGATCAGGAAAAGTCTTTAGGATGTGATGCATGGGCTAAGGTATGAAGAACGAGTGCGAGGTAACTAACTGGGAGATCGAGGGTCAGGAAGAGTGTTCCAGGAAGAGAGCAGACTGGGGAAGGGCTCCGGAGGCAGGAGCAAGTGAGAGAAGCCAGTGGGCCTGCAGTTTAGGGAGTAAGAAGATGGCTAGAGTGAGATGAGCCTGGAGGAGGCTTAGAAGCCACACTAAGAACTTTGTTCGTTATCTCAGAAAGAGTGGGATGCCATGAAAGGGTGGTAAGTGAGGGGGTATGAGGTCATACCTGCAGTTTGTGATGGTAACTCTGTCTGTGGTGTAGTGTACAGATCAGAGGGCAACGATGAAATTATTTTGTTCGGGGTAAGGGTTTTGATGTGCTTCAAGTCAGACGTGAGAGTGGTTGGACTACGGTGGAAACCATGGATATAGACAGAAGTGACCCAACTGGGAGAATGAATACAACATAAAACGATAGGTGCTACAATAGAGGTGAGCACCAAGTTCTCAGCGTGTACCAAGGGGAAGGGGGTGGTTACAGGTGAGGAAAACTAAGCTCACAGAGCAACGATTTGCCTAAGATCACCCAGCCCGTAGGTCGTCTTATCTGGGCATCCTGTCTGTCTGCCTCCCAGGCCCCTGTGAAATTTAGCCACACCTCTGCTGTTCACTGCCCTCCAGCCCCAGCCCTTCATGAAGTGTTTCCTGCCCTCTTCGGCACAAAAATCCACATTTTTGCAAGGCCCTGGAGGGCACTTAGAGCCCTGACCTGCAGAGTCTAACACATTTTTGTTTCAAGCCCAGCATCCATCCAGGCCTCAGACCCTGTTTTGAGAAAATAAAGGGAATTGCCTCAGTGGTGGGCTCTACTCATGTGAAGACTGAGGGGTTGAAAAAAAACAACAACAAAAAACAAAGCGCTAAGATCACATCGTACAAAGCAAGAGCTGAGGAACAAATGTCAAGCATTTCCTGGGACAACATTCAGCCATTCGTCGAAAGGCACTGTAACTGCCAGGTACCCAACAATGCTCCTGGTGCCTGCTTCTCATGGAATCTTCTTAAGCTTCTCTGTGACGTACTTATCATTGGCCTCCGTTTTTTCCAGAGGGAGAATGTGAGCATTTCTTTCTTTCCTTCACTAGATCATAAAGTCTGTGAAGGTATGGATGTGATCCATGTAGCCATCCCAGGGAAATATTATCTCTAGCACATAATAGGTGTTCAATGGATAGTCTTGAGTAAATGCATGAGAACAGACCAATGAAGTATATACTGCTCAAGGCTATAGAGCTTTCCCGTGGGGGTAGGAAGGGTGGTGTGGGATTCGCACCCAGGTCTGTTTGCCTCCAACCTCCACAGTCCAATTGAGACCCAGAAAGGAAGTGACTTATTCAAGGTGCCCCAGGATATTAATATCAAGTATGGTCTGAGAATCCAGGTTTTCTGGTTCCAGTCTCTTTGTCCTTTCTCCCACCCACCCTCAAAGCAAAGATGGAGAAGGCTGGGTAGTGTGAGGACCAAAGCAAAAGTCCCAGCTGGACAAACTCAAGTGCAGTCCAAGCATCTCACTTGGAAGTTGGTGATAGTAGACAAGACGTCTCCTAAGACTCAAGTTTCTAATCTGTACGATGGAATTCAACAAGAAGGCTTTATATCAGGTACATCCGTTGAGAAGATTCTGTGAGATAATCCATGAGAGACACGGTTTCGGCCAATGTCTCATCTACAGAAAACACTGGATAAATGTTAGCGGTCTTTCTTCCATTTACAGTTAAACTAGTATAACTGACTTTTGTAAGCCTTGGTTTTATCGTCGCAAAAGTGGAGAGAATAATAGTACCTACATCACAGTTGTTTGTCTGAAGACTAGATGGCATCACGGTGCTTAAAATGGTACCTGGCAAACAGTAAGCACTAAATAAATGTAGGTTATTATTTCTTCTTATTATTATTATTCTCTGGCATTTTAGAAATAGACGTCTTTGATGGAGTGAGTAATGCACAGAGTGATCTATACCACAGACTTCCCTGTGTATTTGAGTGGGAATTTTAGAAGGGATGGGACATTGTCAGCCTCTCACCAGCCAGATTTCTCTCGGTCCAGGCGACTACTTATCCTCTGGGAAGAGCCAGAAGAAAGCAGAGTCTAACAGCCCTCAGATCAGATGGAGCACAGGTCCTGGCATACAACCCTTGGTGTCTTTTACATTTTGCTTACTTAGGGGTTTTTCTTTTTTATATTGTCCCCCTATCATGATGATTTAAGCTCTCTTTGAAAATGGCAGCCTGCTCAGCAGTGGCCTTGTTTCAACCTGTGACTGGAGATTTATAAAGGGGGCAGAAAAGCCTTGAGTGTTTTTGGACAGTCATTGTAGCATATTAATCATAATAGCTACTGTCTCTGGAATGCCCTGTGGATATGGGGCCTATCAATTCGAATGATGGTCAATTTTATATGTCAACTTGATTGGGCCATGGGGTGTCCAGATATTTGGTCAAATATTATTCTGAGTGTTTCTAGGAGAGTGTTTTTGGATGAGATTAACTTTTAAATAGGGAGTCTGAGCAGGCAGATTGCCCTCCCTAACGTGGGTAGGTGTCATCAAATCATTTGAAGACCTGAATAAAACAAAAGAGCTGACCCTCCCCTGTAAGAGGGGATTGTCCCTGCTGACTTTCTCTGAATTGGGACATCGGCTATTTCCTTGCCTTTGGACTCAAACTGAAACCTGGGCTCTTCCTGGGTCTGAAACCTGCCAGCCTTTGGACAGGAAGTCACCAGCAGTTCTCCTGGTTCTCAGGACTTTGAACTGAGACTAGAACCACACCATCAGCTCTCCTTGGTCTCCAGTTTGCCAACTCACCCTGCATATCTTGGGACTTGCCAGACTCCATAATCGCATTAGCCAATTCTTTATAATGTGTGCATATACATATCCTATTGGATTCTCTGGCGAATCATGACTAACACATCCAGTATTTTATAGCCTTATAACAGCTCTACGAGTTAGGCATTCTTATTCTCATGTCCCAGTTGAGGAAATTGAGGCCAAGATGACTTTTCCTTGGTCACATGACTAGTAAGAGATGAAATCATAATGGATGCCTGATTTCCAAGTTCTCGGATTGTAATAATTGTGATATGCTGCCTTGTGAAAAGAAGGGACATACTTCTCAAGATTGACAAGGCCATGAAAAACAGGTGAAATCCAAATAAAGTCTAGAGTTTAGTTAAGGGTAATGTACCAATGTCATTTTATTAGTTTTGCCAAATGTATCATGGTGACGTAAGTTGTTAATATGGAATAAACTGGATGAGGGGTATACAGGAACCTTTTGTAATATCTTTCTAAGTTTTCTATATATCTAAAACTATTCTTTTTTTAAATTAAAGTTTATTGGGGTGACAATTGTTAGTAAAATTACATAGATTTCAGGTGTACAATTCTATATTACATCATCTATAAATCCCATTGTGTGTTCACCACCCAGAGTCAGTTCTCCTTCCATCACCATATATTTGATCCCCTTTACCCTCATCTACCACCCTGCACCCCCCTTACCCTCTGGTAACCACTAAACTATTGTCTGTGTCTATGAGTTTTGTTTCTCATTTGTTTGTCTTGTTCGTTTGTTGTTTTTGGTTCATATCCCACATATCAGTGAAATCATACGGCTGTCTGCTTTTTCTGTCTGACTTAATTTCACTTAGCATTATATTCTCAAGATCCATCCATGTTGTCACAAATGGTCCTATTTCTATTCTAAAATGTAATATGGTTTGTATTTTTTAAAAAGACATCATGTTGGAATATGCGACTGGTTGGTGAGGTACTGTGTTCCAGGATTTTATACATATATATATATATATATATGTATATATACACATATATATACATATATATATACGTATATATATGTATATATATATGTATATATATATATATACACACACATATATATATATATATATATATATATATATATATATATATATGCCATACCAAAAAAGTATACACATTTTAAGAAAAGAAAGGAAAAAACTGTATTAAAATTGTAATAATATATACTGATAATAAAAGATGAATACAAGTCATGTGTATACAGTTTTTTGACACCCCTGGTATATATACTTTTTCAAAGATTGAATTATTTTCATTTACAGATTAGGAAATTGCAACATAGTTCTGGCATGCATAACTGAATTGTCCTATCTGAGCCTAGGTTTAAAAATGTGACTGTCCCACTCCAAGGCCACTCCCACATATGACTGTATGACTGTACCACTCTTGTCTCTGATGAGAATTCATGCTTTGCTATGGTCTATAAAATGGAGAGACTGTGTGTCTTTCTCTGTCAACCCATTTCTCAAGATCCAGTGTAATGTTCTCAATTTCCATGAAGCTTTTTCCAGTTACTATATTTATCACTGAACTTTGTTTTCTGTGGCTTCTGTGACTTTTGTGGTCCCTGTTGGATTCAAGGCAACCCAATAACTAGTGCCTCTCTTGATAGTCACAAATCAGGGAACTCAGATGAGGGAGTGAATTAGATGTAATTCCAAAGCTTCATCTTTCTTATTCATAAAGCTGATGTTCGAGAGTGAGGCTCTTATCTGTGACCAAGTGGGTACCCAAACCCTGAACTCCAGAATTAGACAGACTTACCTGCAACCTGCCTAGTCATGTGGAGGCATGCAATATAATGCACGCAGCATTCTATAACCAAATATATTAATTTGGGGGTGGAGGCGGGCAGGCCTCATCCCCAAAGGAGGAAGACTAACGGTCTGTTCTACACTTTCCTTTCCTTTTTTCTTTCAAGCTCACCAATCAGATGTAAGAAGGTAGAGAGAAGTCAGAAGTATTATATCAACTGATCTTCCCACAAAAATAGAGAAGCATGTTTCCCCAAAAGTCTCACATGAACTTGCTTTAAGGAATTCTGTCTTCACTTTAGTATTAGCCATGTCTATACAAATTGCTTCCCAGCACAGATCACAAGTGATAAGAAGACAGATATTATGGGTTGCCCCAGTGCCCTCAAGATATTATCCAGCTGGCAGACACCATGGTGTAATGGAGAGTGCCAGGCCCTGGGATCGGACTCGAGGATTTGAATCTGATCTTTCCCATTTACTAGATTTGTTCTGTTGATGTACTTAATCTCTCTCACCTCCAATCTTTATACCTATGGAATACGGTTATCTATTTTCTGAGCTTCTTTGAATACCATTGGTACCACCTCTATAAAAATGGCTCTGTGCGATGTCAGAGGGATAGTGGATGGGGGGAGGCGGGTTCACACAGTATAAGGGATATAAATGATAAATGTCTAGGTATTGCTTTGTCTGGTGCACCTGAAACTAATAAAATTTTAAAAACAAAGAAAACATCTAAAAAAAAATGTCTGGAACGTAGTGTTAATTTAATGGCAGGCCCCTTTTCCTCTTTCTCTTCCATTTCAACAAACACTTTCTTATTTAGAGGTCTCCTGCTTGTATTAAGCTGAGGCTGTTTCCTCATCTATGCAACAAGCAATGGTAGTTAGTTCTAAGTGTTGTCAAGCCAGTTAAAGAGAGGGTTGTGTACATTGCCTAGCAAAGTGCCTGGCCTATCAGTAGGGAGCAGGAAAGGTTTTTGTAGTAATCATGGTTAGATAGATAGGTGGTTATCGCACTTCTTCTTGTTACTAATCTGGAGAACTAGGGGGGAAAGCTGTCTACCGAGAAGAACCTCACGTCTACCGTCCTTAATATTCAGTTAATCCAAAGAAGTATGAGTGATTTTGCCTGTAAAGTACAGAGTACACATCTCTTTAATCAGATCTGCTTCTTAATATCTTAATGGGCAGACTATCTGGGATCATTAATGTCTGTGATGTAGTTTATGTTCATGTTAACAGAGCCAAATGTGAGTGCATTTTTAACAAATCCAATCAACAAATATAATCATATCCACTCTAGAAATGTCCAAGCCATTATCCTGTTAAGAAGCCATAAAACAGAATGTCATTCCTTTTACAGTCAGAATGTAGATATTTGGGCTGCTGTCTTTTCAGACAAAGAGAGCATTGCTCATTCAAGTTCACGACTAACAATGAAATGTTCTCTTATCAAAAAAAGCAGCAAAATGTCACCTCAGCTTTTGGAGGAATTGAAATATAAATGCAGACCCATATTTTTATACTTTGGGGGGGATGGGGAAGGCCATAATGTAACGACTTGTTCCTTGAAGAGAAAGTATCTAAAAGGGAAGAGGAATTTCTCCTGAGAGTTTCAGCTGATGATGATGGCTTTTCCAAATACAAAGGTTGGCAATGCATTTTATAGCAGAGTTCTTTAAATGATCAAGGTAATTTCTATTGAGAGTGTCCATCTTCATTTTTGAATTCCACAAAGAATATTTATATCACTTCCGGATGTGAAAGCCAGTATGGGAGACAAAGCTAAAGTCTCTGAACCGTATTGATGGTTTAGGGAAAAATGTATTTGGCTCTTGGAAGTTAGAATGCCCCAGAAAACAAGCTAAGATATGATTCCACTGGGCATGGCTCACTAACAATATTGATAATACAAGTCAAAATCCCCAATCACAATTCAAAATCCAAATGGCTCTAAAAACTGAAATTATTTTTGTAATTTAATGATTATATCTGACATTATTAACTTGAGTCTATGTATAATATTTCTTACCTTCGTTTAGATTGAGTCTTGGTGGCTTTTGGTACAGAAAAATGAGTATATTTGGTTACAGAGAGCTGCCCCAAACCCCTCTGGGCTAGTTAACACACACACACACACACACACACACACACACACACACACACTAGTTGAATTGTATTACCTTCCTAAAAATGCAAAATGTATGAATTAAAAATCAATCTGGCCCTATGTGCTTCAGATAAGGAATTGGGGCCCTGAAACCACACCTGTTCATATGTGCTGATATAGTGTACGTTCAAGACATGGTTTTTATTTTCTCATTGTAATTATCTTGTTTTATACGCATAGCCAGACATTTGAAGTAGTGATTTAGCTCTACTTGCAGATGTGATAACTAGGGCTCAGAGCTAATAAATAACTTATCCTAAGAAGAGATTCTCAGTGCAAATGCTATGTTCTTTACCGTTATCTCCTAAATTGAGTGAACACCGTTAAGAGGCACCGTATGAAGCCCAACTTGAGAAATAACTGTTTCCTTTTTCTTTCCCTGCACTGTTGATCATTACCTCTGTTGGTTTTCTTTAGCTGGAGCTACAAAAGATCTCTAAACAGTAGAGGATTATTTAAAAGTTAAAGCGGGGGCCTGGGGCTAAGAACTACAATAGTCAGTGGTGTGATGGGAAACTGGCTGGTGCGGGGAGGAGAGAAGATCCTGATTTGTAGTGTTTGCCAATTTCTGGGGTGTAAATGCGCCCCCGGTGGCCAGTTTCAAGCTACTAGCTCACAGTATTGGCTCTTACAAGGAGATATAAGCTAGCTCCAGGCGTCCACTGGAACTAAGCTATTGTTCAAAAGTTCAAGGTGACTAGGTAAGACCCTTCTTTTTTGAAAGCATCTAGAGTACCCAAGGAAGCTTTTGCTCCAGTCCCTATGTGTTTATTGAAAATTCCTGTGGGAAAGACTGTTCTGCAATTCAAGGACCATTAAATAGGAATCTGCTGTGTTTCAGGCACTGGGAAAAACACTAAGGTTAAAAGGGTAAATGGATTACATGATCCCAACCCTCAAGCTTTTTACACTCTTGTGGGCAAGAGAAACAAGCAAGGTGATGATTGCAGCACAATGTGAAGGCTGGAGTTTGATCACCATCTGTTTATTTAGTTTCTGCTTATTCCTTTCCTTAACCATATAAGGCTTCTTGGTTTCCCAGGTTATTATCCAAATAGCCCGCTCGGGGAATCCAGAACTATCTAATCCCTGTTTGATGACCAGCAGGGAGACCGTCCTGAGCTTTCACGCTCACCTTGAATTTCCCAGTCCATGTCATGGGACGGACTGGATCAGTCTACATGCCTTCCAGGGCGTGATGATTTAGGAGAGAAGTGCGGCAGCCTTCCTACCACATGAGTTCTCTTAGTACTGGCCCTGCCATTCCTAAGCGAATTACCCTTTCTATCTGCCCTCGGAGGAAATGTAGGAGCCAGTATATAAGCGAGACCAAGGATACTCACACTTTGCCCTTCTTTCCTTCTCCCACCATTTATTCAGTAAGAAATTACTGAGTACCTATTGTGTGCTGGATACCCTGCTAGGCTGCTGGGACACAAAGTTGAAAATTGCTGTGCCTGACCCTTCAGGAACACACAGACTGTCTGGAAGATAGATAGAAAGCAAATCATTTCAAAGGGGGATGATAGGTATTTTAATGGAGGTATTGCCCAGATTGCAGATTGGTGCCCAGAACAGGAGCGCTTGGGGGACACTGGAGGTTTCAAAACATAGGAGACACCTGAGCTGGATTTTGAATGAGGAAACATCGTCCTTGTCTTGCCTCATGGTGGGGGCAAGGAAGCTCAGAGAACTGAGGTCCTTTGTGAATAGACTGGTATAGAAACAGGAAAACTGCATGCTTTCTATTGTAAAAATTTGTATTTAATGCACAGACTACTAAGAAATGTGGGCATATTGGTATCTTCAACATCTGGCATACTGCCTGGCATAGAGTATTCAATAATCGTTGAATAGAACAAATGACTATAAGAAATAGAGATGTAGTTCTTTGTCATAACAAACCAGAGCAATTAAAACAGGTAAATAGAATATGTAAAGTCACTCAATCCCAGACAGAAAATATCTGGGTACTTCTGAAAGGAAGCCTTATTCAGTTAAGAGATCAACTGTGCCCCTGGAGCCTGAAAATTATAGTTTAGATTCCCACATTCCTTATTTGGGTAGCAATTGCTCTATTTCCTGGGAAGGTCTTGATGAATTTATGGAAAATTTTGTATTCTCTTTGTTGAAAAAAAGAAACAACAAATCTGAATAACAGAAAAACCATCTTGCTACTCCTATGTGCTAATTTTGGAAAAATGACTGAAGCTTCGATAGGAATATATGTCAGTTTTCCTGGGATAATCCTGCTTTATGGCTGTTTTCTGTCCTGGTATAAGTATCAGCACCACCTTTCCCAATTAGAAATGTCCCATTTAGACTCATAAATTCGTGGCTGAAATTCCAGTTAAAGGAACATTTTTTAAAATGCTGTATGCACAGATCAATGTAGGAAGATATTATTTGTAGTATTTGAGAGTGAGAAGAGACATACATATTCAGCAATCATGAACTGCCTAAATTAATAATGGGCATCTCCACATGTGAATATCACATCACTATTAAAAATAATGATTTAGATTTATATTGTCCTACATGGAAACATGCAAATGATATATTGTTAAACATTGAGAAAGACAGGTTTCATGATAGTATGTTTTATTATTTCATTCTTCTAAATGAAAGAAAGAGGGAACGAGGGAGAGAGAGAGAGAGAGAGAGAGAGAGAGAGAGAGAGAGAGAGAAAAGGGGAGAGAGAGAGCAGGAGAGAGAAGGCAGTCACCGTTTATCTCTGCTCTTTCCTTTCATAGCTGAAGGGACCAGCCCAAGTCGTTCAGCCTTTTGGACCATCAGTTTCTATGGCTGTAAAATGAAGTAAAAATAATAATTACATCTTGGTACCATTCTGATGAAATGGTATATTACATGTGTTTTGACCCAGTGGTTCACAACCAGGGGCAATTCTGACCCTCCCCGTGATGTTAGCAATGTCTAGAGACATGTTTTGTTTGTTGCAACTGGTGGTGGAGAGAGGTGGTGCTACTGGTTTCTAATGGGTGGAAGCTGGGGATGCTGTAAAACGTCCTGTGATGCACAGGAGAACCCAACAACCAAGAATTGTATTGGTCCCAAATACCAGTAGCGCTGAGGTTGAAAAACCGATTCTGACATAATAAGCACTCAGTAAATGTATATGAATGCTAGTATTTTTAATAAGCTAACAGTGATTATCTTCCTATGATAGAATTCAGTGTGTGTGTGTGTGTGTGTGTGCGCGCGCGTGTACATTTTCATCATACTCCTTATTTTGTATTATTGCCTGTGTTAAATATAGACTAGTTGAGTAATAAAAAGTAAATAAAAGTAGCATCTCAACAACAATGTCAACATTGGTATTTGAAATGAAGCCTGTTGAAGTCAGGGAACAAATCCCATCTGTGTAGGGCAGGGCCTAGCACTTAATAGGTGTTTGATGGGTCCTGACAAATTGGATTAAAATATACAAAGCAATACTGCTAAGAAAGGGAGAGGAAGCTAGTTTGTATGACCAAATTTGTGTTAGCATTTTAACAAAATGAGCAGGCTGATTTGTAATCAGTACAGTACAAATATGTGAATTATATTGCAACCGTCCTGTCTGGAAACAGTTTGTCAGCTGAACATCTGTCTCCTTCGACATATTCTCACCAATTGCCACACCCATGTACCTGCCAAACATTCATGCACCTAGTTTTTAAAGGCCGTACGACCATACTCGTCTCATTTTCTTGTGCTTCATTTTATTGCACTTTGCACATACTGCATTTTATTTTACAAATTGAAGGTAAAACCCTCCACTGGCAAAAAGATTTTGACTAGCTGAAGGCTCTGGTGATAGTGAACGTTTTTTAGCAATGAAGTATTTGTTTTTAATTAAGGTACGTGCCTTGTGTTTTAGACATAATGTTGAGTGTTCACATGTGAAAAGTTACGTGAGATTGAGCACATCTGAAGCTCTGTGTCTTATCTGTAAAGGGGGGATTAGAACATATATGTGAGAGGGCTTCTCTGACAATCAAATGAGACAGTGTTAGGGAAGTGTTATAAAAAGTGCAATACGCATGTGCTTACACAGTGATGGGTAGTAGTTGTTACCCTTTGTCTTTCCAAAAGATGATTATTTTGCAGAATGCCATCGTTTCCATGAGAATCAAGTTTTCTTTTAGTCATGTACTGGGAAGTAACCATGAACACGTGAGTCAGGGAAAGACACTGCAACGTCACGGGTTACAGTCACCAAATAGCTAAAGCCAAATTTTATTAATGTTATCAATCAATGTTTCTTATATTTTTTAATAGCCGTGATTCCCTTTAAAATCAGAAAATACTATCAAAGACACATATAATGTTAGTTGAAATTGAAAAAAAAAAATTAAATGCGACAGCTAACTTGGTGTCAACGTGAAGCTCTATAAATTATCTTTCCAAATTCCTCATACTCCCCTCCACCTCTGCTTCAGAGATTTTTTTTTATGTGTTTCTCCTCATGCATCATTGAGAACCATACTTTGAATAACGCCAGAATACTTAGGGTATTCCAATGAATCTCTTTTTGCCTGGTTTCACAAGGTCAATCAAACAGACCCTTCATGGTTCCATCATGGAATAATCCATCAAGTCAAAAACAATTGATCTGCTTCAGCCATGTCAGCAACGTATCGATCTATCCATTGAGTTCTGCTCAAATACGATGAAGGTGATGAAAGCTTTCACTGCACTAAGAAATGGGCAAATGAAGGACCCTGGGCAGACCTTTTCCCTCTTTCTTCATGATAGCTGTTCTTTTGTAAATTGATTTTAAGGCTGTTAACATATGAGTCTGTATGCACCATGGCATAATGGAAAGAACTGGGTCAAAATCTCCTTTTGGCCACTTGTCTGTGTGAGCATAAACGGACCTCTTCTCCTCTAGTGGTTTTATCCATAAAATAAGAATCATATGTGATCCATGGACAGAATCAGATGTGATCATGGAGAAGCCGATGGTAGACAATAGTTAATAGCAAAGGCTCTGGAGTCAGATGACATTGATATGGATCCCCGGTGTTCTCGTAGCAGTTGACTTAATGTGCTTATATCTTAGGCATACCTATAAAATTGTTATGAAAATAGTAACTACCTCCTGGAGTCTTTGTAAGTGATAGTTAGCATAAAAACCCATAAAACACTTCTTTTAGAGCATCATACTTTGAAAACACTCAGTAAAAATCTGCTTTATGTTGTCTGCATTTTGAAATTTCTCTCATTCGCTCTTTATTTCCTATGTTTTTTCAGTGTTACCATTTCTATTTTATTTCACATATGCTGAGCAGCTACACTAGTTGAAATAGCCACTGTTGGTTGTTCACCAAAACTCAAACCCCAAGATTTCCCCAGTTGTAAAACTTCCCAACGTTGGCTGGGCATATTCTTTCCAAATTACAGACTGAATTTCGAAGTCTCCCCTGTAGATATATGTGGTGATGTAAATGCTACCCAGTTGGATGTAAGAAGTGGTATGGCTAACTCCCAGGCAGTATCCAAGAGAAAGATGTGTTCTTTTCTCCTTTCTCTTTCATGATGTTTTCTGAATATTCTGGCTGGAGCTGAACCATGAACTTGGAGATGAGGTTAAAAAGCTTTGGCTATAAGTTGGGAAATGGGAGTGGAGGAAGGCAGAGCCGAAAGAGCTAAGAAATCTGAGACTCTGATGATTACGGAGTCACCACAACAGTCCTGGACCTTTTATCAGAATTTATAGCTGACATTGCAAAACATAGTCATGTTGTATTGATGTCACTACTGATTAGGGTTGGGGAAAGCTTATGTGATCATACTAATGGGTATAAGTGGTTTCCACGGTGCTAGCTGAGAAAACGCCTGTGGATAATAAATAGGCCGGATGATAATCTATGTGCATGGGACCAAGACTATCCCGCTTTATTTAAGTCCACAGAATAAATGAATGAGTGAAAAGATTTTTAAAAATTCTGAATGAATGTCCTGATCTCCAGCTCCGTCTATTTCAGAACAAAATAATCCAACTCTTCTCCCACGAATACCTGGGAATTAAATGTAAGTCGTGTGTTTTGGAAAGAACAGTGTTAGAAAAGACACAGGGCTGAGGTCAAGGGACTTGGATTCTGCTCTATTTCTCCTTGAACAAATTCTGTGTCTTTGAGAATTTACTTTTTCTAAGCTTTCGTTTATTTCTCTGTGTAGCCTGGAAAGTTGTTTATAGGTAATAAATATATGTCTCTTGAAAACTTAAAACCCGAAACTAATAATAATAATAAAAAAAAGCCTGAAACGTTTGTAAGGTATTATTATCACTAGTTCTATTGGTGGTTGATGTTGACTCATAGGGTCCGTGGAAGAGAACCATAAAGGGTGTTTTGGAAATGAAAAGTCTGCTCACAGGCCAGTTGACAGTACATCCTACTGGGGTTGAGAAAATGCATTGACGCCCTTGGGTCGTCCCTTCACACCTGCCCCCGACCCAATCCCTGCCCTCTGTGAGGAGACACAAGCCTACTGTTCATCACAGCCTTCCCTTGCCATCAAAAATGTGCTGCTGCTTCAGTCCCTTGGAGCAGGCGGCCGGTTGGCAAAGCCGTCAGGCACCTGTTGGGGCTGAGTCATCCCTATTCACAGGATATGCCTCATTGCCTGGGTGTAGAGTGTTCAGTTGAGGGTGAGAGCCCTGGCTCGCCCGGGCTGGTGCAGCTGATGCTCTCATTTATTGGCAGCTTTTAGGAGAAACCAGAGAGTCATGGTCTCATTTCACTTGCTCCTCACAATAGAGTGGCCCTGCATTTGTTCAGGCTCAGGAGCCTCACAAGGAATTATGATGGGCTGGAAGGAAATCGCCTGTTTCATGGCAATGAAAATGAGCAGTGGTGGCGTGGGTACGTGCCTCCTTGGATCCCTGACACTTTCTTTCTGCATACCCAGCTTGGCGAGCACAGCTACTTAAGTAAAGGCCCACACCATTGTGTCAATTCCGGAACTAGCCGGCTTTGTAGATAAAAATTGGCTTCTTAGTCAATACACTTTTGATCTTAGCTGGCACTTTTGTATTTGTTAAACTAATTCAGGAGTATTGGAGTTTTTACAGGAACCGACTGGTCATCAGTATTGGTTTCTAGGACCGTCTAAATAATTAACCCCTCCTCCCAGAGGCCTGTCCAGAATTTCTGTTTAAAATGGGATTAGGAACTATGACACACCTGGAAGAGGAGAGTCTTGAAAATTCGTTTCCTATGAGTTTTACAGAATATTGTGAGATATGCTTTTCTAAGAATGGTGAATGGCTAATGACCACCCAGGTCTTTACTACTGGCGTTGACTTTCTCTCTCTGGGTGTTGGATTTACTGAAACATAGAAATAGAAATAAAATAGGAATTAACAAGAAAAAACTACTGTTGCTACTGATAAAGCAAGTTTAGAGTATGTAGCACAGCTGGAGACTGTGGACAAAACTTGGTTCTTTTTTCCTGCTGAATTAAACTCCCCAGCTCAGTCACAGATATAATAGTGGGACACACAGGGTTTTCCTCACTGAATTATAGTCTGTGCTCATCAGCTTACCTCAGGGAGGAGTGGCCAGTTGGTCAGAAGTACAGGCAACAACGTTTTGATTGGTATTCTGAGTTGGAGGAGGGTCATTGGAACCTCCAGTTTGTAGCCAGTTGGTCAGAAGCACAGGCAAACTGACCTGGGCTTGTGATTGACGACTGAAGCGGAGGTTATTCTTGTGGGACTGAGCCCTTTCTCTGAGTAGACAGTGTCAGAATTGAGTTGAATTGAACTCACTTCTCAGACAGCACTGCTGGTGTCTGAGAATTGCTTGTTGGTGTGGTAAACGCCCTCCCCCCACCATATACACACCTTGGAATTGGGTCCAGAAACCCAGTTGGGTCCAAAGAGGGATTATATATTATGGAAAATGCTAAAAATAAGATAAAATAGTATTACCTAAAAATAAAGACCAAAGTGAGAGGCAATAGCCATTTACTAGAGATCCAAAAGAACAGCTATTCAGGAAGCACTGATTCAGGCAGAAATCCAAATAGTGTTCCAATTAGGAGATGAAGGCAAGGAGTATTTATGAGAAAAAGAAGAACAACTACATGAATAAAAGGAAGGGATTTCTTTGGTGTAGATAAGCCAACACAGTGATACTAATTCTAAAGAATGGTTTTAAATTTTTTGATCCATAGTCACAATGCCTAGTTTCTTGTTATGTTATATTTCTGAACCGTTGTTTGGGATACAATGCTGCTTTAGGCCCGGGCCAAAGGATATTTTGCTCAGTTTTAACATTTCAAAGGTTTGAGGACAAAGGCAGATCCTCTGGGATGGCAGCTCTGACTTCATTTT
This sequence comes from Rhinolophus sinicus, assembly GCF_036562045.2. Taxonomy (NCBI): domain Eukaryota; kingdom Metazoa; phylum Chordata; class Mammalia; order Chiroptera; family Rhinolophidae; genus Rhinolophus; species Rhinolophus sinicus. The sequence goes on from NC_133761.1 coordinate 8,609,819, forward strand.
AAACTGGCTCCGTTTATGTTCTTTTTCACTATAGGGTTTGTTCATCTAAGTATCCCTAGACTTTAAGTGTAACAGTGCCTATTTCCACCTATTATTTTCAACATTTACCGTTGACAGTAGCATGAGGTCTACCAAATCTGAAGATAAACTGAATTATTTTAAGAAATACCTGAACATCAGGTACAATCAAAGATTGTTTCCAGTTCAAAAAGAATCATGATAGAATAAAAGACTCTCATTCAGTCTGGAGTGATCAGGCCTTACTGAGGAAAATTATCCTACTCCCTCTTAAATTTCATTCCCCTCAAATTAGACTTGAGTTCCCACCTCTGAGTTGAAGAGGGATGTTTGAATGAAATCTGAGATTTTTGTATTTATAAGGAGAACACTCCTGAGAAATATCAGTACGACAGTTAAAAGTTTTATGAGATGCTCTGTGGAAAGTTCTAGGCTTTCAACTCCCTCATACTCTCAACTCCAAAAATCCCTCAGTCTCTATGAAACCGCTTGATAAACACCCACCCGGTCGATGTCATGTCATTCAAAAGGGCAATTTATGACCAGGTGAGTGAGTCCACCCAAGACACGTTAATCCTAAATTTAGTAGAGAAATTAATAATATGTATATGACGTATAGACCACTCTGTCTAGAAATAAAATATAAACCTCTCTGTGTGAAAATGGTATGAAGGCTATAATGACCACTCAAGAAAGTCTATGGGTCCCAAATTCATTATACAAAATGCATTTTAAATGAAACCAAAGTTTAAATAACAAAGTTGAAATATAAAGTCTATATAGGCAGAATCATGCCTAGAACAAAGTAGAGGTAATGATATACAAGGGGCCCTAAAGTATTTGTTGAGTGAATGAAAATAGATGAACCAATGGCACATTTAATCAATAATTGTATGTTAGAACCAATGACATTATTTTATTCTTTATCAATGGGCTCTGTGTTGATAAACTTATCTGTCCCTGTTAATTTAAATATTGTTTATATGTCAATAATTCCAAATTTTTCATTAGTACTTTCGACCACTCTGTGGAACTCCAGACATTTGTATCTAATTATCCATTTGAAATCTCCAAAGGGATGTCTAATATAGATCGCAAAGTTAGTACCGTCAAAAGAGCTATCTTTCTGTGCCCTACATTCTTTCAAGATAATGTTCCATATTCTATCCCTGTTGTCTATTGCTGCACAGAATAAAATATAGACCTCTATGTATAAATATGGTATGAAACAACCCCAAACATGGAAAACAACTCCAAGAGTTGGTGAGTTAAGACAACAACTATTTTTTTTTTTTTTTTTTTTTTTTTACAAATTTGCAATTTGGGAAGAGATTGGCAAGAAAAGCTTATCTCTGCTTTATCCATCATTAGGTGGGCAGCTCTGCTAAAGGCTGAATGGTCCATTTCCAAGGTGACTCACTCATACTTTGCTGGCAAATTGGTGCTGGCTATTAAATCTATTAAATCCAACTGATGCTGTAGGTCAGGGTCCTTGGTTCTTCTCCAAGTGGGTTTCTCTGTGTGGTCTGGGCTTCTTCACAGCATGGTGGCTGAGTTCCAAAAGGGGGTGATCGCAAGAGAGAACCAGGCAGAAGGCATATGACCTAACCTCAAGCATCATATATCATTTCTATAATGCTGTTCCATCTTCTGTTAGCTAAAGAAGTCACAGAGACCTAACCAGGTTCAAGGTAGGGGAACATAGACTCTACCTCAGAGAGTGGTAAGGTTCCAGAAGAGCATGGCAATATTGTGGCCGCCATTTTTGGAAAATAAACTATGCCATATATTTACATATCAGAAGACAAGGGCACTGTCATTCTTTTAGTCAGTTGTTCAAGCCAAAAATCAAAATGTTATCCTGGATCTGTTTCTTTTCTTCGCAATCACATTCAATTAATCAGAAAATCGACTCAAAACATATCACAAACCTGAGGATGTCTTCATCTTGACGACAACCTTTTTAATCCAAGCTGCCATCATCTCCTTCCTAGATGGCTTAGTGGTTTCCTAATCAATCACCATCTTCCCTGCTTCTGTTCCTACATTCCATTCTCCATACAGCCAGGATAATCATTTTAAGATATGATTCAGATCATATCTCTCCCGGCTCACAAAATATTCAACGACAGAGTGAATCATAGCCTAGTGATAAAGGGAGAAATTCACCATCTAAATGTCAATGAATCTAATATATATATAAGTACAAAATATGAACAGCAAAAACTGACAAAATTGGGTTGACAATTCTATACTCATACGTAGAGATTTTTTTTTCATAGTTCTCTCAATAATGGATTAGGCAGAGAAAAAGTGTTCCTGTCTCATCTGAATGGTTATGTTTATGAATATTTTTGTGTATATTGAAAAAGACTGGTAATCCCTGCCTTAGACCACCTCTCAAACAATGACATGTGCCAGAACGGTGCTTGAAGGATTTGACCAAGACCATTATCCAAAATAGAGACCCTTATTTCAGAGTGCTGCCGGACAGGGAGACTGTTGGGAAAAATCAAGAACTCGCCTTCTGAGTGTCAGGGTGCAGCATGACGAACCAAGATTCGTTGTGAATCTAGGGTGAAATTCACTTCTTCCCACGCAGTCTTCCAAACCCTCTGCTCGTATGAATACTCTTCCTGCAGGCCCCAGAAAGAGCACACTGCAAGTGCGTAGATTGATATCAGCATGTGCTGGGAACAGCTCCAAGCTAAGCTTTCAGCAGTTTGTAAAGATGTACATAAAGCACAAAGCAAAAGATAGATTGGCTTGACCCTGGAAGAGAGAACAAGCCGTGTTCTTGTAGGGTGTTGCCACTCGATTTTGTTAGGGGCCTGCCTCTCAGACAAATGGATGGACTGAGCGCATCTGATGATTCCAACGGCGGAAGTCAGAGTGAGGACATTTTTTTTTTTAACTCCCCAGTTATTCTATGGATAAAGTTATGACACTTTAAAAATGAGAGCAAGAGTGAGAGAGATTAACTTCGATCTTCAATGCTTCTGACTGGGGAAAAGGCATTGATTCATCTATGAGATTGCTAGTAGCAGGTGTCTTGTGTGGTTTATGCCAGCAAACAAAGTTGTGTGGGCACTAATCCTCTTCCATCTGTTTCATAACAGGGAGAGGAAATAGGAGAGGTGGTGCATAATTCCAGCACTGCAAGATCCTTCCACCCTGGAATGTGGAAATCACACTTCCCCCTCACCTACTTGGTGAGCTGGGCTTTCTGGGGAGGGAGGTTACTCCCCAGATATGGACTCATAGCTGTTCATCTGCTGTGATCTATCCTGTGAGGCTCCTCAGACTTGAAAGGAGCCAGGGTGGGGTTGAGCATGTCTCTTAGAAGGGTCATACGACAAAGTCCCTGCAGCCCCGCTTCCCTCCGCTTACGTGCAGTTGTGCCCTGGCTTCCTCCAGAAAGGAGCCTTCTGTTCCAGGTCTGTTAGCAGTTTTGGGAAGAGCAGAGCTGGAGGATTGGAGCACAGAGAACAGTTCAGTTTAGCATATCCACTCACCAGGCAGTTCCCGAGTGCATATTATTGGCCAGGAGTGCTGCTTTTTGATGAGTCTGAGCTTCTGAGAATATTCTGGAACGTGAGAAGGAAGCATCAGTTAAATATCCATACAGTTAAAAGTTATTTTGACTGTTTACACTGTGCACACCACCAGCTGCGAAGGAGGCGCTCTAGGAGATTAGGTCTTTGATAGGAAAGATTGGCAAAAGTCATAGGAAGAATACCAAACCCAAATTCATAGAGCCGAGGTGTTTGGCCCTTTGTCTGCCTGTGATGTGCCTGTGACATAAAGTGGCCGAGGGTCCTTAGGTGGGTTGCATAACTTCTCGGGCCATCAGTTTCCTCACTCGTAGAATAGGAATAATGATACTTGTGTTTCCTACCCTACAAGGTTGCTGTGAATATCACATTAGATAATTTTGAAAGCACTCCATGAATGTTAGTTTTCATTTTATTACTATTATGAGGAAAAAAAATACAAACTACGAGAAGACATATATTCTAAGTGGTACTTGGAAAGTATGTGTGTTAGTTTCCTAAGGCAGCCTTAAAAAAAAAAAAAAAGTATTTCAAGATGAGTGGTTTACATTAATAACAGTAGTTATTTGTTGGGTCATAGTTCAGAAGGTTACAAGTCGAAAATAAAGATATCAGCCAAGCCATGCTCTCTCTGAAGGTTCTAGAAGAGGATCCTTCCTTGACTCTTTCTATCTTCGGGTGGTTGCTGACAATTCTTGGTGACCTTGACCTTGTAGACTCACCTCTCTGATTTCAGTCTCATAGGGTGTTTTCCCAGTGTGTCTGTGTCCACATTTCCCTCATTTTATAAGAGCACCAGTCATTGGATTAAGGACCACCCTAATCCAGTATGATCTCTTTAACTTGATGACATCTGCAAAGATCCTATTTCCAAATTAGGTCCCATTCACTGGTGTCAGGAGTTAAGATTTGAACATGTTTTTTGGAGGGGACTCTGTTCAACTCATAACATTATGTAAACAGAATTCAAAGGAAGGAGGCATAAGATGTGTTCAGAGAAGCAATGAGTACATCATCATGCACACAGCAGAAAATGTGATAGATGAGTGGAGAGAAAGAATGCCAGATTGAATTGCAATCAACAAACAAGTACCAAGCTTGGAGCTTGGAGTATGGAGATGAATTAGACCTCTATCTTTGAATTAGAGACAGTTTGCATAGCATGTAACACCTTCCTGTACAGAAATAACTACACTATAGGTGGTCTGTGCTCTCATAGACTGTGACACATACGATATATATGCTTTGGGAATGTAGATTATGCCTCTGCTCTCTGTTTTATTCATCAGTAAATGTCTAGAACCTAATTTCTGATGTGCAGCGGGCACCAAATAAATACTGTTGAATAAATGGATGAACATCTGCTTTTATGTAGATGAAGAAACCAATGGAGAGAGTAACTTGTTGAAGGAAACAGATGATGTCAGTAACGCTGGGATAAATCCTGGCCTCTTTGGCTCCAGAGTCCATGTTCTGTTGAATACCTTCTTTGAATACCTTCTTAACTCAGGATAGTTTATGGGTCTGGTCATTGCTGTCTATTTTCCCCTGTACATTAAGTTCAGATAATACATGGCATTTTGCCTTCCTGAGACCACAAGGCAAGGTTGTTCGTCAGGCATGCCATTTGACAAAGCAGTGGCCTTGATCTGGCTCCACTCCCTCAAATGACATGCTCACTTTCTCTCACAGATGTTAGGCAGAGCCTAGAGAACACAGTGACATTTGGCATCTTCAAGGGCCATTGTACTTTCTCTGTCACAGGCACTGCAGTTCATGCTTTTAATATCCATTTAAATTAGTGCCATATCCTGACCCTCTGCCACTGGAGATAAATAGCTTTCAGAAAGAAAGGTTTACCCCCAGGCAGTGATTATTGAGTTGAGAGATAAAATGGAATTCGGGTTCATTAGATAATAAAATCTCAGGATCACAAGAAAACTTCAAGTTCACCTGGTTTTATTCCTTGTAAACAATGCTTGAAGTTTAACTCCCGCATTGCCCCTGAACACACATGCATACACACAAATACGCACACAGACACATATAACAGACACAGGATTATCTGCAAGACTTTTCCAAATGCTTAGCCCACAGACATAAGCACACACAGCATCTTGGCCATTGCCCATTGAACACAAGGATAGAATTTTGACCTAAAAAGAGTAGTTTTTATAAAAGGAAAAAATTCAGTATTCCAAAAATAATTGGGTTGAGGGGGGAAAGAGTCTCATCAGTGGATACAAGAAAAGCGGTATGTTGTGTGATATTTCTGTGGTATTTCATTGATAATTACAGTCTTCACTTGCAATTATTTTTCTGCCATTTTGTAAATGGTTGAAGCCGTATTCAAACTTCCGTGATGCCAAGAGATGACTTCACGTCTCTTTCTTGATAGCAATGATTGGAAGAGCAATTATACTAGAAGTTTCGGCTGAGCAGTGGCTGCCTTGAATGGCAGTCTTCCAGTTCTACAGAAAGTATGAAACTGGCCAAAGAAGGAAATTGATTACAATTGGTAATTAGACCAGGGCATAGAACGGCACATTTCACCTTACCCACATTTTACCTTACCCACTAATTACAGTTGGTAATTAGACCAGGGCATAGAAAGCCACATTTTACCTTACCCATTTCTTGGCTCCATTTCCGAGAAAGCACCATGCAGCAGGTACAAAGAAAAGACTGCTTGTGGAAACTATGATAGCTAACACGGCCACGCTGAGACCTCACCTTCAGCTGGCATAGGTAGGATTTGAGTTGTCACAGTATGTTAATTCAATTAAAACAGAAATCTCTTGCTACTCAGGTGGGAGATAGGAGACCATCACTTTGTTTTCAGCAAACTCATAAAAAGAAAAATTCTGTAGTGGGAAGAAAGTGTTGGAATACCAAGGCCAGGGCACAATCCCTTTGACCCCAGATAGAAGTTGTGTCGACATGCTTTTGCTTATAAATAAGAGAGCATGAAAAACTTTGAGTTTTAACTTGGTCTCCCCCCCCCCCCCCCGCCAAACTGTGAAGAGTCAATAACTAGTTTGAGTAGAGGAATAATATGCTTAGATCAGTGTCTTAAAAGTGTCATCTGACGACAGTGCAGAAGGTATATGGGAAACGGGCCACACTGGAGACAAGATGAATGAGGAATCCAGTAAGGCAGAAACAGCGGAAAGACATCAGACATATGTTAAAAACACTCAGGAAGTAGAATCTGTAGAATTTGGTAACTATTTGAATGCCGGGATGTGGTAAGGGAGAAGGGGAGTCTAGGACGAGCCCACATTTCTAGCCAGGCAACTGCACCGGATGGGCATTTACGCCTTTTAGGAGGAGGAGGAGGAGAGGTAAACAGCTCTCACACTTTTAGGCAAAGAGGTAAACACTCCCACACTTTGTTCAGTTCTTACTCAGTTGTCATGTCATTATAGAGACCTTCTCTAAGCACCTCAATTTTTTTAAAAAAGCTTTCCACAAATCGCTCTCTATCCCCTCAGTTTTCTGTATGCTTCTTTTCCATATATATATATATATATATATATATATATATATGCATACATACAACTGGGATATACATACAACTGGGATATCAGCTTATGAGGACAAAAATGTTACCTATTGTGTTCACTGGCAAAGCTCCATGGACAAGGACATTTGGCAATTATCAGCATAGAACAATTGCTTGGTGACTGAAAACTACCTCTAGGAACCAAATGCAGTTCTTAACTGTTTACCTTCAATCTTTGGTGAATTTTTCTCTTTTATTGGTGAGAATGAGAATATCCCCAGTAGTTACTTGCTGACACGTTTCCTTTTCAGAAAATGATGTTTCTCTTTTCCCAATTGTTCCAACTGGAGACTGATGTTTGAGTATCATTGCGCTGCTTGGGTCATTGGCCTAGTCCTGAAACAATCTTTGTGGTCAAAAGATGGAATAAACTGGTTGGCTAAGAAAGATCTAGCTTCCACCACTGCAGTGGGGTTAGTCCATCCCTGAGCCACACAGACTCAGAATGGGAGTGCTGTGCTCCCCAAAAGAGAATTGAGATGGGGGTACCAAGGGGAGATATAGGTTTTATGAGGTCTAAAATTTCAACACTTTAGGGTGCCATGCTTACGACAATGATTATAAAATTGCAAATACAATCTTAATTATAGGACAGGGTGCATGTAATGGACCCTGAAACTTAAAATTCAGTTATCATGGCAAGTTTGTCTCTGGGAAAGAAAAAGTAAAAAAGAAGAAAACAGATGTCCCCACAAGGGGACTGAGAGGGGAGGGAAAATGTAGCTGCAGAGGGGACAGGAGAGGAAGACTTGGTTACAAGCATGAAGAAGGAAGGCTGTCAATTAGACCCGACAAAGCTCCCCTCTCCTCAGCTGAACACATTTCCTGCTCAGTGCAGGAATTTGCAGTGATTTTTAGCCAAAAAGGACAGGAATGCGGAATTGGGTCTTAAGCTTTCTGTTCTTCCCATTGTCTACAAGTTGATCTGAACGGACTTGTGGAAAGAACAGCTGTGTGTCCCTAGTACAGCTAATCCTTTTTTCTGGGGGAAAAAGAAATTGCATAACACAAATGTGTTTAGCTGGATCCTCGATTCCCCCATAATTTAAAACATCGCAAAGAATGCCAAGTTTGGGTGGGGTGTGAATATGAACAAGCGAGTCCTGTGCTATACATCCGGCACCTCAAGCCAAGGGAAGAGGGGTCTCACGTCCTGTGTTGTGGAGGCTGAGCCTGCTCCCTGGGGAAGGGGGGGCTGCACGTGTCCACAGCCACACAAATGGACTCAGCGCTCGGAGTCTGCACGTCCAGGTCAGTTCACGAAGTGCTGCTTCCGTGCGTCTGTGTAAAACTCAGCGAACGTGGTCCCACAGAGGTCAGGCAAGGCTGCAAAGGTATTCCTCATAGGAGCTGGAAGAGGGGGCAGGGAATGGAGCGGGCGTGAGCCAAGCATGCGGGCCGCCCCGTGGATTTCCTCCTGGGTAACTAACGCCCGAGGGCAAGCATCTCCTCCATTTGTGGAGTTTTTCCGAGCGCTCTAAGGTTATGGATTTTGTGTCACAGGCCCACTAAGGAGTGGAATTTGGACGTCGTCTGGGCCAACTTCCTTGTGTAACTGAAGAACAAAGTCGAGGCATCACGGGTGATTCCATGTATGAAGTGCCTACTAAGTGCCAGGCAACATGCCCAGTGCCTTCCCTGAAATATTTCTAATCCTCGAAACAACCCTCCTTCTCAGTAGATTTTATGACCCTACTTGACAGCAAGCAAACTAAGAAACAAAAAATGTGCCCAAAAGGAGCAAGGCAAACAATAGCAGATGCAAGATGCAAATCCTCATTGATATAACCCAAGACTCATGATGATTTCCATGGGTGATAGACCTTTCCTAATAATATTCTTATATTATGATGACCACAGTTGTTTACAATTACTGAGCCCCTTCTATGTGTCAGATACCGTGTTAAATGCTGTGTGTGTGTGAGTTTTCACATGGAAAAATTTTTATTTTGAAAAATTTGGTAATTTATCTAAGGTCACACCTCAATATTTGATATTTGAACCCATGTCTCTCTGATTCCAGTGATTAGAAATTAAATGCTTTACTTATACTCCCAGTGTTCCCTAGGATTTCATGATTTGGACAGCTGTGCCCTCCATGACCAGCAGCCTGGCAGCAGTGCCGGAGAATTTATGACAGGGTGGCTAAATGGGGAATGCCTCCCCAGAGGACAATTTTACACTTGCCTGATGACACCAGAGTAGTTCACTCTGAACTGTACCCGTGGGCCCTAAACCACGTGCTTTGCCTCCTGCACGGTGTTCAAGTAACCGCAGCCCTTGGGTGGACGTGTAGCAGATCCCACGAGCTGGCTTCTTTTTCACCGTCTTGATTGCCAGCCCCCTGTGGTGGCCACAGAACAGACTGCCTCAGCATTTAAATGTGAAAGTGCACATTAATGTCCCACGTGTGGTGGCCAAGGAACGCACAGCTCTGCCCGCTTTGTACTTCACCTTCTTCTAGCTAAAGGACGGCAGCTTGAGGCCCATGGAGGGCTCATTGGGGCATCCTGGGTACAACGGTTTGATACATGAAACCCCAGAAAGAAACATGACATAGTTTGAAGGCTAGAATCGTGGCCAGTGCTTTTTCAGTAACCTCCCTGAAAAGAGCTGGTTTGAGATAAAAATGGTATCCCACTTGAGAAACCCTCGTGTTGGTCTGGTAACGGCAAACGTCCAGACATTCCAGAAGTTTGTGGAAGAAAAACTAGATTTTCAGTTTCTTGGGGCTTGGGTTTAAATTCTCATTTCAAAAGAATCCAAGATGAAAGAAGCCTCCTGGCTAATTTTAGAGCACACTGTTTCATCCCCCTGATGGAGTCCAACAGGAAGGGGAAAGCAAATTCAGAAAAGAATGGGAATCTTTACTTTAAAACCGACTCAGCTCATGAAGCCAGCCCATGCAAAGTTTTACTCTTTAACATTCAAGTGAAACACTCTACGGTTGGTACTATGAAGTAATTTTGCGAATTCGTGTGAAAACAAGGATCCCCTTGGATGTACCTGGGCTAATTAATTAACTGAGAGATGGTGTGAAAATTCCTCTATGTCTCTAGGCCCCCCATTTCCTTATTTCTAAAACTGCAAGATGGAATCATAGAACGTAAAGGGAAAAAAGGAGCTTAGAAATCACCCAGTTTCCAATTCTTAAGAAGAGGAGCTATCTGAAGGTTACAGTATCTGTACAAGGTCAAATAGCTAGTTAGTGGCAGAGGCAGGACGACAACTTGATGTTCTAAACCAAATTCATTACTCTTGCTTTTCTTGTTTCTTGAAACCAAACAGTTTCAATAAATCTTTTTCAAAAATTCCACAGCATTATTGTAAAAATACATTTAATGAAGTCACCACCATGAAGGGTTTGAAAATACAACCAGAATTTTGAAGCAGTGTGCAGCTGGAAGCAGTGTTTGCCACAAGCCACTGGTATTGTAAGGGTGACACCACCCCCTCAGCATGTGGAAGGGCTGGCTCTGGCAAACTCAGCCGCTGCCCGGCGACAAAAAGCCTCAGGCAACCCGCGCCGAGAATGAACCATGAGCAACTGTCCCTCTACCACCTGACACTGCGGTATTGAAGATGGAAAGAAACCCAATCCTACCCGGGTGCCTGTCTTCTCTGCCTCGGATATGAGCTCCCGTTATCTCTCCAGGGTCGAGAGTCTAAAACCTCTGGAGATGACTGAAGGGCAGATATTTCCAAAGGACTAGAGGACGTGAGAACTGAGAACCAAAGAGAGGAAGGTGTTTCTTCATTTGTTTTCTGCTACCTTCCATTATAAAATGGGAGTCTGATCAGCAAACTCCCTATAAAAGACGTCCCTCCGTGCCTCCCCCATTGTTCTGATTCCTCCAGGTTTCCTTCTGCCTTTTCTGCCCAATGATGTACCACTTCCCTGCCCCACCCCACCGAACTTGATTCTTTTCCTTAAAACAGCCCTACTGTCTCTTGGTCTAAACTCATCTCATTGCCTGGGGAGGGCTTGTTCCCTCCGCCTGGAATACGCACCTTCCACCCCTTCCCCAGCATCACCACCATCTTGCAATCAGGTACACATCCCTTCTTCAGGAAAGTCTTCCCTGACAGTGGGGTCAGCACCCCTCTTCTGATCCCCAAGGCGCACTAGTGGTTACCTCTGATAGAATTTATAATACTATTTCACAATCATCCATTTAAATTGCTTTCTTCTCAATATACTGTAAACTCCACGAGCTCATGGGACGATGTATGTTTTGCTCAACACTTTATTCCCAGACCTTAACCCAGTTCTCGATGTAACATAGGTCCTTGTTAGGTAGTTAGTGGATAAATGACCAACACCTAACACTTATTGAATGCTTACCACATTACTATTACTGTATTAAGGGCTTTGATACGTTCATTCTTTTAGTCTTTGAAGAAAACATCATAATTATCTCTACTTAATAGAGGAAAACACTTAGGCTAGGGCCTTAAAAACTTTTCTAAAACTACATGATTACCTAGTAGCAGGGAAGTGAGTGGGAAGTAGGACGTTTGCCTTGGGAACCCATATTCTTACCCACTTTATTGGCTGATTTCCCTCATAAACTCTGTGACTTCCCTGGGATTTAATACAAAGGGAATTTTGCACTAGGAAAGGACCTCTTTCAGCACCAACATGCTATCTTTGTATGTCTTGACATTTGGATGTGGGGTGTGGTGGGGGCACCAACATATTTCCTAGGTGTCTTTTCACTGACAATTGTGTCAGTGATGTCTCAGCTCCCATGCCCTGACCTCGGGGAAGAACTCTCCCATTCCAGTTCTGACGATTTCTGTGAAGAAGAGAATGTTATCAAGGCAGGCCCACAGCATCCTTAGCCCAACAATTACTGGCAATTAGCAGCAAATTCTGTCTCATCTGTGAGAATTCACCCCAACCAAAGAATTACCCAATATTTTTTACAATGTTTGTCAAGGTCGAGATCTGGGGCAAATAAGGATAGGAGTACTTCATAAGAAGAGAGAAAATCAGATGATTTAGGCCTTTCTACACATTAGCTTTATTTCCTCAAGGCATTATTAAAATAATCATCTCTGAAAAACAACATGCATGCCCCCCCCACACACACACAAAAAAAATGGACACCATGAAAGTCATACAGATCTGGTTGGGTGGCTGTGGTAACTTCTGTTTTTACAATCTCCCCAGCATACTTTTCCACACCCATTTTTCTGGTTCAACAGACTGCAGAGGAATGAGCCAACTGCTTTTGCACTTTGTGGCCTGGTATCCATCAATCACTGGGTGTCACCAAATATAAGTACATAAGGGCTCATTCAGTCAACACATATTTATGAAAACCAGTTTTCTGTGAAGGGTGTCACCAGTTGGGATGATGGTGCACTTAAATCCTGGGGGACTCATGCCCAGTCATGAATATAATTACAAATCTGTGTCCAAGGATGAATGTTTACCATCAAGGCATGGATTCCATTTTTGAGATTTATGAGGTCCTACAATTAAGTTCGTGAACTTGTTGCAAGGATATTGCTAACCTTTTTTTAATATCAGGGGGATTATTCATTATGAATTTGTACCAACTCGACCATCAGATAACAAAGTTTACTATTTGGAAGTGCTGAAAAGGCTGCATGAAAAAATTAGACGACCTGAGCTTTTCACCAACAATTCATGGCTCTTGCATCACAACAGTGCACTAGCTCACATGGCACTGTCTGTGAGGAAGTTTTTAGCCAGTAAACAAATAATTGGATTGGAATACCATCCCTACTCACCTGGTTTGGCCACCAGTGACTTCTTTCTTTACCTGGAGATAAAGGAAATATTGAAAGGAAGACATTTTGATGCCATTCAGGACATCAAGGGTAATATGATGACAGCTCTGATGGCCATTCCAGAAAAAGAGTTCCAAAATTGCTTTGAAGGGTGGACTAGGCACTGACAGTGGTGCATAGCTTCCCAAGGGGAGTACTTCAAAGGTGACTAGTGATAGTCAGCAATGAGGGATGTAGCACTTTTTTTTTAGGATGAGTTCTCGCACTTAATTGTCAGACCTCGTACATTGTTCCTTTTAATTACTTACCAACTCTGTGGTGTGTAAGTGGCCCAGCTTGGATTGGTCAGACCCCCGGATATAAACACTGATTTTGCCATTAATATTGCTCCTCAGCCTTAAGAAAATTGAAATCTTAACAAAATTTTTTTTTTTTTTTTACTTTTTTTTTTTTTAAATTTATTGGGGTAACAATTGTTAGTAAAATTACATAGATTTCAGGTGTACAATTCTGTATTACATCATCTATAAATCCCATTGTGTGTTTACAACCCAGAGTCAGTTCTCCTTCCATCACCATATATTTGATCCCGTTTACCCTCATCTCCCACCCCCTCCCCCCTTACCCTCTGGTAACCACTAAACTATTGTCTGTGTCTATGAGTTTCTGTTTCTCATTTGTTTGTCTTGTTCTTTTGTTGTTTTTGGAAGTTGTGGTATATATACACAATGGAGTACTATTCTGCGGTAAGAAAAGATGATATAGGAACATTTGTGACAACATGGATGGATCTTGAGAGTGTAATGCTGAGCGAAATAAGTCAGACAGAAAAAGCAGAGAACCATGTGATTTCACTGATATGTGGTATATAAAACAAAATATTTTAACTGGAGAACACTGTTAGCAATCATTTATACCTCAACATAAGAAAATATATGTTGTTAGCTACAAATGGAGATAAAGGTAAATCTTTTTAAAAGAAGGGATGGGATATATTTGGAGCCTGGAACCCTGGACTCAAGTGGAATTCATAAAAAAATAACCTCAGGCATCCCTGGACCATCAGAAAGAAGCGACAAGGGTGAAATGTGTCCGTGGGAGGAAAAGGAAGACGTTGAGTTTGGTACATAAAGGAAGAGTAAACAGAAATGTCAAAAGCTTGCATCACATGCAGAACCCAGCTCTTGTACTTTCAAACCAGTCAAAAGAAGTTTCACACGAAGAAGTATTCTCTATAGTCATCTGTCACAGACAAGAGGTTCAACAGGTTCCGAAGGACTCTCAGAGATTAAAAAAATAAATAAAAATTCAGGATAACAAGTACAGCTCAGCCGAGTAATATCTTTCTAGGTGTCACATCTGCCCAAAGATAGAGTAGCCTGCCCTGGGAAGTAGCGAGTTTCCCACCACTGGCAGTGTTTATGTGGAGGTTGGAGGACGTTTGGTGGACACGATGCCCTGAGACGGCCAGTATCAGCCACTGCTTTAGACAAAAATAGTGGAACAAGCAAGAACTCACAAATCCTGTGTTGTATCACTCAGGACTGCAGTTAGCTGCACAACCTCTGAGTAATAGTAACTTAGACAAATAGAGGGTTGTTTGTTTAATATTTCAAGAAGTCCAAAGTCAGGTGGTTCAGGTGGGTGATGTGACTCATTAGTGCTATCCTGGACTCAAGAAGTTTCTTTTTTTTCTGTTTTCTTTTCCCTCTACTATTATTATTAAATAGGCCTTATCCTCATGCTCATAATAATGATAAAGTTAATGATAATGATGATGATTGTGGTGGTGACAATGGTGATGATACTGACACTTTGTAATACTAACCATGTGCCCAAAACTGTTCTAATTGCTTTCATGTATTTACTTATGGTTATAAAGAAAGTCGTGGTGATAGACCTCATATCTGTGTTCCAGTAAACAAAAAAAGGGTGTGCATGTGGGACAGGAATGAAGACTCAAATTGTAGGCTCTTTTCTATCATTATAAGTATTGCCAGAAGCCCACCCAAAAGAAGTCTGCTTTGTTCCACTGGACAAAATGTGTCACCTGACTATTCTTAACTGGAAGGTGGGGGAGGGAAAAGGGATCACGAATAAAGGCGGCGTCAGCTAATGAGCAGGTTGTTTCACATGAGTAAAGCCAATTTACATTCATAATACCAGCCGATCTTTTCAACAACCCTATACACTAGATACCAAAGGAAACTGACGAACAGAGAGTTTGGGGTAACTAGTCATTTAGGCATTAATTTCCAGAGCTGAGATGGGAACTCACCTACGCTGACCTCAGAAATTGTGCTTCCATGCTTGTTGTACTACACAGGCTACCTCCCTAGATTGGTTTTAATGTTGCTCCGTCCCTGAAATTTGATAACTGAGATGTGCTAATCACCTTGAAATAGAAGACGGAATAGAATTACCCAGCCGCATGCCCAGAGTCAGTTCTTTTCCTGGAATGGCTTTCCATGAATTTGCTGGATCCACAAAAGGTCTCATGAGGTGAATGCTCAAGGCCCCTTCACCAGGCACAAGTTCAGGCTGGCACCAGAATTAAGAGCACTGCCCCTGCCACTGCTGAGCGAGGCACAGATTCTCTGGATGGAAAGTCATTCTCTGAAAATAGGTTAGATCTTTTCAACAGTGCAGCACATATCAGGTCACAAGAGTATCACTCATGCAGCCCCGGATTAATGTCACCCATAGCAGTGCAGTGACCTCACAGGGTTGTTTCATGTGACCTCCCAGGAGTGGCATAAGCATGAGGAAAATCCAGATCGCTGTGAGATGGAGACATTTCCCTTTTGGCAGAGGCAGAGGCGATTCCTGTAGGATTTATAGGTTAAAAGGCTAAAGGAGACTTTGATGACATTCTGCCTAAAAATAACTGCTATTGCCCTAGAACCACTTCTGCCCGTGGGGAGGCAGCATAGCACAGACGTAAGTGCCGGCTGGCTTGGATATGCATTCCAGTGCCCCAGTCCCCACACCCCAGCTGTGCTATCTAAACTCTCTAAATGCATGTGGCTAATTTGAGAATTAAATGAGGTAATATCTTGAAAGCACTCAGCAAGGTGGTCAGCTGGCATGAAGGGAGCACTCAATAAATGTCTGCAGTTCATTCTAATCGCTGTTGTTATTAGTTACATTATGATTATTTTTCAGAGCAGGTCTTGAGTTTTTGTTGTTGTTGTTGTTTTGTTTTTTACCATTTGAAGGACAAACCCTGGAAAGACTCCCAGGTATTTCCAGGGTGAACTTGAGGTCCATGGATGTATGTGGTTCCAGAGTTCGGGCGTCTACACCACACACTTCAGTGACTGAAAATTAGAGCTGAAAGGGTGTTTGTGGACAACTTCAGAGTGGAACACTAGAACTATGCACACTCATCCAGAATCTAAAAGAGCTTTAAAAAATTAATCATCTCCGTACTAAGATGACCCAGCGGTGGGACAAACAGTCAGGGCAGGTGCTAGGATCTCAAGAGTCAACCCGTGGGTCTGATCTGGTTGTTTCCTTGGAGAAAGCCCCTACTGAGATGAATAACAGTATCAGCCACTAATGCTGTCTCAGTGCACAGACACTTACTCTATGCCAGGGGTGTCTAAACTGCGGCCCGCGGGCCAACTGCGGTCCGCAATCCATTGTTAATTGGCCCGCAGTAAATTCCAAAAATATATTTAGTTTACTTAAATAAACCAGGTGAGGCAATACGTACTTCACCTCGAGAGAGTGGCCCGGCTGTTTGTATATTTTACCGCATATGGCCCTTGGTGAGAAACATTGAAAAAAGTTTGGCCACCCCTGCTCTATGCCCTGCTAACATTCTAAATTTACATGTATGAGTACTACATGTAAGCCTCCTAGTTCTTTGAGGTAGGTTCTGGTATCCTCCCCATGATAAAGTGAAAGAGAACGAGGCCCAAAGAAGTTGAATTTGCCCAAGAGTACACAGCCTGCAATGGGCAAAGCCAGGCTCTGCACTAGCTGGGGGGCACTATCCATGTCGCCTGTTCTCCATCAGAGGCCTCTGCTCTTTACTCACTGCTCTCCAGCCATGTTGGCCTCGCATCCTTTCCCGACACACGCAGCTTATTCCTACCACTGGGACTTTGTATTCCCTGTTTTTTTTCTAGCCTAGATGCATCCAGGGGTCCCTCAGAGGAGAGAAAGCCTGCTGAGTGAGTATAGTGTGTCACAGAATCCAAGTTTTAAAAATATAACAAAAACGAAAACAACAATCTCTGTGGGAAGTAGTATAATGTGCTTATTTTTAAACTGGAATAAATTTCCAGTTCTCACCACCAGCCCCATCTCTCAAAGAAAAATAAAAATCATCCATCAGCATCCTTTAGGTTATCCTTTCATTTCAGTTTGCCCAGGGCAGTCCCAAGTTATGCCAGTTTCCCCGTTGTAATTATTATCTTTCACTCTCCAAGCGGGTTGCAGTTTAGACAATGAAATACATGGTCACCTGTTTATAATGGGAATTTCTAACCCCAGTATCAGTTTCTGAAGTAGGATGTCTCACTTAGTTGCAATTCTTTCCGGACGGCAGGCAGGGAAAAAGAGGAATATACTTAGTATTTGTCTCCAAGCCTGTGCTTTTCAGTCTAGTTGGCCCTGTCCTTCAGTGATGAGAAAAACTTCCCAGCTCTAATATCCCTCCACTCACCCCCCACCAGTTACTCTAACTTCTTCTATCAGGTACTGCCTTGACCGTGAAGTTGATAATATGGACTCACTTTTACAAGTTTATTTTATACAGCTTACCCTTTTATGCATATTATTGTTTCCATATAGAGAAACAAGACTAAAGCCTAGTCCATGGTGTCTAATGAGGCTACGCATAAAGTAGAGATACTATAAAATTGATAGAAAAGACAAAATGCAGGAAGAAGACAGAGATGAATGGAACATGGAAATGGAAGGAAGGAAGGAAGGAAGGAAGGAAGGAAGGAAGGAAGGAAGGAAGGAAGGAAGGAAAGAAAGAATAAAGGAAGGAAGGAAGGAAGGAAGGGAGGGAGGGAAAAGGCAAGTTTAATACATATTTCCTGCAACACCAAGAACACTAAGGGAACCCAGCTGGTCCCTTACAACAATGGCTTGTCTTCATTCAATGCAAACAGATGCGTTCTTCCACTGGCCATCCTCCCTGCTACTAAGAGCAACATGCATTTCTAGACTGAAGAGTTGCAGGAAGGCTGGGTTGTAATGGGATTCATCTCATATTAGCTACTTAAGAGAAACAATGTGCTTTTCTATGTGGACAATCTTCGAAGCCCCCCCAAATAAATAAAGGATGAAAGGCATTTTGTTTAAATATAAGGAGTGCTTTCACCATGGGCTGCTTTCTTCCAGAGCACTAAGTTTCTTCACAAACAACTCCAACACAGAGGTTCTTTTATAAGCCAACAGCCTTATTACTGCCTGAGTCTGAGCCTTCTGTTGACTGGTACAGCAGAAATCTAGGGATTTTGTATCTCCTTATAAGTTTCATTTGCAAATAGGATGAGTGCTTATCAGATAAAAAGTGTTGCTCACATGATAGTCTGAAGTAATTACAAAACCGAACAAAAAAACAAAAAGATAGCATCCTTTTTCAAATGTTGATTTTATATATATACATATATATATATAATAGGTTCTATTTTAAAATGACAAAACATAAAATTTTATAACTTAAATCTATTTCTCTATATTATATAAAAAGTGAAGTAAGATTTAAGGAAGTATAATTGCTTACGTACAATCATCTATTTTTCTTTTTACCTTTCAACCATTAATGAAATCACCTCCTCACTTAACTCTGATTTTATTTATTTCTTCATGGCATATGTGATTTAGATTTATTACTTAATGACTAGTTTGTGCAAATGGTAGTATATAAGAATTGAAAAAGTAAATAAGAAGACAAAATTTAGCACTCCTTCATGATTAGGTCACCCAATAATCAGGAATTGAAGGGTACGTCCTCAACCCGAAAAAGGGCCTGGACAAAAAGCACACAACTAACCGCATGTGCAATGGTGAGAGAATGCATTTTCTCCGTTAAGATAGGAAGAAGAGAACGATATCTTCTCTTATCACTTCTATTCTATATTATGCTGTAGGTTCTAATCAGAGCAATTAGGCAAAAAGTAAAATAAAGGGAATCCAGACTAAGGAAGAAGTAACACTATCTCTGTTTGCAAATGACAATCTTGTATATAGAAAATCCCAAGGAATCCACTAAAAAATTATTATTACTAATAAATGAGCAGCAAGGTTTCAAGATAGAAGATCAATATGCAAATGTTGATTATATTTCTATACACCTGTAATAAATGATCCCAAATTATAATTGGCAAAACAAATCCGTTTACAATAGTATCAAAAAGAATCAAATACATAGACATAACTCTATGTCCAAAACTTATACCCAAAAAAAACTACAAAACATTCTTGAAAGAAATTATGGAAACCCTAAATAACTGGAAAGGCATCCTGTATTTATGGATTGAAAAACGTAGTGTGGTTAAGATGGCAGGCCTCTCCAAACTGATCTATAGATTCAAAGCAATCGCTGTTAGGATCCCAGATGATTTCTTTGTCTAAATTGATGAGCCCATTCTAAAATCCCTATGCAATTACAAGGGGCCCAGCATAGTCATAAAGACCCATAAAAAGAAGAACAGAATAATAGAATTCACAGTTCCTGATTTCAAATCTTACTACAAAACAATGGCAATCAAAACAGTGTGGCAACTGGTACAAGTACAGACACATAGATCAGTGCAGTAGAATTGAGAATCCAAAAATAAATCCATGTGTCTTGGTCAATTGATTTTCAGCAAGTGTTCCAAGACCATCCAATGAGTAAACAATCGTCGTTTCAACAGATGGTGCGGGGCCTGTTGCACTACATTTACGGAACTGCTCCCAAGTTGGTTTGGCTGTCATGGGCAGTGCATGGGGGTATGGAAGACTCTAAAGGAGAGGTAAGCCAAGGGCAGATTGTGAAACCAAAAATAGTGTTTAATCACCTCCTTCAATATTCACAGCAAGGTACAGAAAAGAATCCATGTACCGGGGTTGTAGTGTCAGAAGTTTCTTTCATCAAATATGAGTCTTTAGGGTCTTTTGATATCCTGATATGTAAAATGAGTAAGTACTCATATAAACTTACTGTAAAATTTCTTGGGCTTCCAATTTTAGGATCCTGACCATTTGCAGACAGGCCTCTGGCACAGACCCTTAGGACAGAACATTTTCATTAGAAGCGCGCCATTAAATAAAACAGTAACCACAATACAAGTGCCCTTTTGCTTATAAAATGAGTTCAACAGGAACACAGAGTGATTGAAAAATAAATCCAAGTCATTCTTTCAAGAAAGTTAGGTTGTTCCTTCTCCTCTTTTTCCCACTCTGGAGGGTATTTTGCCAAGCCTTCTAGCCTTTGAAGCGAGCATGCAGGAAGCCTCTACTCTTGCTGTAGCTGTAGTACTCTGCTCCAAGCACCAGACACTGACACTCAGCCAGACGTTCACCACCCCACGAAGCCAAGCTCAAACCACAAGCAGAAGGGCTTACATGGGAGACAGCATATTGCGCTGATGTTAGACACAGAACTGCCAGGTTAGACCCCCATGTTTGGACAGCTGTGTCCCTGTTGGAAATATCATCTTCTCTTTCTCAATCTAACTACATAACTATAACTATGGCTAATATATATGTATATATGCATACACACAAACACAGATGCATGTTTATGTCTATACATTGTATTAAACATGTCTTCTGAGTCTGCATTTTTTACACTTTGACATCTTGAGGCTTTGCTGACCCTGAAGGTACTGCCCTATGCAGGGTTAGCTCATTTCTAGAAATAACAAACAACTGGGCTATGAGATTCCCTTTCATATGCAAACAAACCAATCCAGAGTCCATACCCCCAACCTTGGACTCCAGGCTACTATCTACCTGCCCTAATAACCCCTGGGCCAGGTTATAAAGCAACTCATAGGCTCTACATCCAGACCCCGCTGAAATTGCTCAGACTAGGCAATTTTAAACCTCCTTAGCCTGTCTCACCCATTCCTTCCTGCAGAAACCACAATACCATCTCTTGCCACAGTTTTCCCCTCTCTTTCTGCCTCCTTGCCCACCTCAGTACTTCTTTTGGCACCCTGCCCACCGCCATGATGTGGCATGATCCCTTCTCTTGAGATCTGAGTATAACAAACTATCTTTACAAGGTCAGTCACCTAAATGATAAAGCTTGTACTTTAAGACATATATATATGGAATAGTTACCTTTGAAATCTTTTCACACAGCAACAGATAAACCTGTTTTCAAGTCTCACTTTCACTAGTTTAACTTGAGTTCCCTTGGACAAATCTAGGTCTTTGTTCTCTCATCTTTGTAAAAATATGATAATAGAAACTTGTCAGTGATTTTAACAATTCCATTGTGTGTGTGTGTGTGTGTGTGTGTGTGTGTTGAGAAGGAGGAAGAAAGAGGAAGACAGAGAGAAAACACGTAGAGCTACACTAAAGTTGATGTGTAAAAGACAGATGTCTGTATTATCAATACTACCTTGGAAATCCTTTAGGAAGCAGCCTTATAAATTTATATGTGACATTTTTCAGTCAGCCCAACACAGTGAGTTTTTCCACCAACATTGAAAACTTGTTTCTAAGTTGGGCACCTGATGAAATTTTGTCTCACTAGAATATTAAATAAAAAAACACATAATGAATATTCCAAATACCATGGAAATGTATACTTTTAAATGGCGAATTTCATGTTACATGAAGTAAATATCAGTTTAAAAATTCTATAAACAATAAATAAAGTTAAGAGGATGAAAAGACAAGCCACAGAATGGTAGAAAATCTTTCAAAGACCTGTATCTGGTAAATGATAGGTAGCCAAAATATATTTTTTAAAAAAACCTCTTAAAAGTCAACAATAAGAAAAGAAGCAATCTGATTTTTTTTAAAAAAGAGGAAAAGATCTGAACAGATACTTCACCAAAGAAGATGTACAGATGGGAAATAAACATACAAAAAGATACTGAAGGACATACATCATTGATGAATTGCAAATTAAAACAATACTGAGATACCACTACATACCTATCAGAATATCTAAAATCCAAAACAAGGACAACACAAATGTTGGCCAAGATGCAGGAAAACACAAAAACTCTTAATTCATTGCTGGTGGGAATGAAAAATGGCACAGCTACTTTGGGAAACACTTTGGCAGTTTCTTAAAAAGGTAAACATACTCTTACCATATCATCTAACAGCCACACTCCTTAGTGTATACCCATGTGAGCTGAAAACTTATTTCCACACAAAAACCTGCACAAGAGTGTTCATAGCAGCTTTATCTATGATGTCCTTCAATAGGTGAATGGATAAACGAACAATGGTACATCCATAAAATTGAATATTATTCAATGGTGAAAAGAAATAAGTTATCAAGCCACAAAAATACGTAAAATGTCCTTAAAAGTACATTTCTAAGTGAAAGAAGCCAATCTGGAAAGGCTACATACTGTATGATTCCAACTATAAGTCATTCTGGAAAAGGCAAAACTATGGAGACAGTAAAAAAGTCAGTGTTTGTCAAGTGTTCAGAGGGAGGGAGGGAGGGGCAATTAGGTGAAGCACAGGGATTTTTAGGGCAGTGAAACTCTTCTATCACTGCTGTTTAACACCAAGAGGATAAATGACAAAAAAATATATATCTAGGCATATCATTTTCAAACTACA
Organism: Rhinolophus sinicus; assembly: GCF_036562045.2. Classification (NCBI taxonomy): domain Eukaryota; kingdom Metazoa; phylum Chordata; class Mammalia; order Chiroptera; family Rhinolophidae; genus Rhinolophus; species Rhinolophus sinicus. Next base: position 8,632,484 of record NC_133761.1, read on the forward strand.
GAAAAGCAAAGATAAAAATCCTGAAAGAAGCCAGAGAGAAAAACTACCTTATCTATAGTGGAATTACACCTGACTTCTCAAAAACCATGCAAGCAAGAAGAGTGTGAAGTGAAATATTTCAAGTATGGAAAGAAAAAACTCGCCAACCTAGAATTCTGTACCTTGCAAAATTGTCTTTCACAAATATTGAAGAAATAAAGACTTTCTCAGACAAACAAATATGAAGGGAATTTGTTGCTAGTAGACTTGCCTTGCAAGAAATGTTAAAAGAAGTTCTTTAGAGAGAAGACAAACAATATAGTTCAGAAACTTTGATCTATATAAAGTAAGGAAGGGCACTGAAGATGCAATAAGTAAAGATAAAATAAAAACACTTACTTTTCTTATTCTTAATTGATCTAACATACAAAATTTTGTACAAAATAATAATGCCAACAACATATTCAATTATGTATGCTTAGGTGTGTGTGTGTGTGTGTGTGTGTATTTATATTAAATGAAATGAATGACAATAAAAATAATAGAATCAACAGACAAATCATAGAATAAATAAGAATTCAACAAAGATGTCTGCACAATATCACCCGACAGCATCAATGTTGTTTCTTTATATAAGCAGTAACTAAGTAAAAATAAAATATTATATAATGTCTCATAGTATCAAAATAGGAATTACCTTAAACATAATAATAAGATCTCTCTGAACAAACTGTTAAAACCAATAAGGGATATAGAAGATAATTTGAATAAATGGAGAAACTTGCATGCTTTTAGATAGGATAACACCAATTGAAACACATCAGTTCCCCCGCCCTCAAAAAAACTAATCTACAAATTTAATGCATGCCCAATAAAAACACATTTGGATGATTTTTATAGATGTGGTAAACCTAAAATTTATATGGACTAAAAACAAAGTAACCTTAAAAATAGTACAGGGAGAAAGATATTAAGACATGCAGCAAGAATATAATAATAAAAAGAGTGTTTTCTTGGTGTAATAACAGGAAAATTGACTAATGGAAGGTAATAAATAGTTCTGAGACAGATATTAATATATGAGATCTAAATATATGGTAAAGATGGCACAATTAATTAATGGGAAAAGGACAAAAATTTTGTAGTAATTCATATGATCAAATACTGGTTTATTTTAGCATGAAAAACAAATGCAGGCTCCCATCTAATATTGCAACAACAACAACAACAAAATTGTGAACTCTAGAATGATTAGAGACATAAATGTAAAAAACAAAATTGTAAATTTAATGAAAGTTTATTTTCCTTACATTTAAATTAAAAGAGGACTTGATATGTAAAACATAAATTTATCTTCCAGTCAAAAATAGCATCCCCCCAAAAAAACTAGGCACAAGACATGAACAAGCAAGTTACAGAAAACAATAAAAGTAAACAAGCACATGACAAAATGATCAAAATCATTCACAAGCAGAGAGGTGCCTATGAAAACATGACAACATAGCTCTGTGTACTTCGACAAGCTAATTGTAACTTTCTAGACCATATTATTTTTCCACCTTTTAGAGGTACAGACTTCTCTTCATTAAACTGCATCATTAATAAGCTACATTTTAAGCAAAACTCAGAGTAAGCTTTTTTTAGAAAAGAAATTTGTTATAAAATCATTCCCTTTTCTAAATAAGCCCCCCCCCCCATTAAATAGAGTTATTCAAGTCTCAATTGGAAGGCCAGTAACAAGTGTAGCAAGTGCTATTACTCTGCTCATCACAATGAATGCAAAACCAGCAAAACAAAAACAGAAAAAACACTGTGCTATTTGGCTTTCATTGATGCAACAAGTTAAGGTTCGGTTTGGTGACCTCCATCGTGCTTTTTTTATTTCCAATAATGCATTAACCTCCATGAGTTGTGACCATTGATGTTTCATATTATAAGGGGTGGAAAGAATTTAATTGAAGTCATTCCACTCAATGATTTAATTAATCACTTATTCACTCATTACTTCATTAACAAATATTGATAGAGGTCTGTTATTCTGAAACATTGGTTTAAACTCTAAAACTTCAGTAATTAAGTCAGAAATAGTGCCTGTCCTCTAGAGGCTTATAATTCGACATGATCCAAGTGGTGTGTTCACTGGATAGTCACTTCATCTGTTTGAAACAGGATCTTCTCAGCTGTGTAACTAAAAGAAAAATTCCCAGAGGGTAAGGGGGGGAAAGGGTGTTAGATGAGAGTAAACAGGGTCAAATATATGGTGATGGAAGGAGAACTGACTCTGGGTGGTGAACACACAGTGTGATATATAGATGATATATTACAGAATTGTACACTTGAAACCTATGTAATTTTACTCACCATTGTCACCCCAATGGATTTTAATTAAAAAAAAAAAGAAAGAAAAAGAAAAATTCCCACCTCACATTGTGGTTGTGAGAATTAAAGCACATTGTGCATTGACATTCTTTATTCCAAAACCAGAGTTTTTTCTTTTGCGGCACTTGTGGGTTTATGGCTACTTTGAGAGTCTACTTTTTACTCTGCAAAACCTTACCTGCAATGCATATTCTATAAGGTTCTTCTTTAGCTCCCAAATAGTACAAGATTGTTCAACAAAAGAATTCCTCTTTATTTTAAGAATCTCATTATCAATCACGGTATATTTTATCAGACACACACACACACACACACACACACACACACACCAAACTTGGCATTTCAACACCCATAAATCTAAAAACGTTTCTTAGCAATGTGTGTATGAGGTGTGTAGCCTCTGAGGGGAAAAAGAACTCTAAGCATTTGTTTGGGTGTCAACAGAGGGAAGAATGAATGTGAATATTGGCGAGTCTACTGGTCTCCACCACAGGCCAATAGCCTTTCAGTGAATCCCACAAAAGGAATGCGTGGGTGATTCAACACCAGGCTTCACACACATAGGGCCCTGAGATCTGGGAGTGTGATTATTTTCCCAGAAGCCTCATAAAAGAGTTTTGAATCACCTCTTCCATTTTACAGGTGATATTTCCTCCAGTTGGATACAGTAAGTCTTGTCCTCAGCCAAATGGTTGGGTATCCAGATGACTGTAGGTGGAGAAGACAGCCAAGATGTTATTGCACACGCCATTTTTAATGGGGGAAACACTTTGGAAAGTATTATGGCAGATGACTTTTAGAGAGAGTAGGTAGAAGTTGGCCAGTTCACCCAGGCAAAGGAAAGTTGTAGAAACTGAAGGAGATAAATCTAAAGTGTCTGGTGAGAGAGATCCTGATGTAGTTAAGAACAATTTAATTAACGAAGTATTTAGAAGGAGTGACAAAACTGAGTCACAGATGATGTGACAATCGTGCAATGACCCACCAAACCACTCTTATAGTGGTTGAATATGCATATTTAAACAATCAACTGACTTTTCTGTGCATTTGGTCTACTGACTTCAGTTTTGTATATATGGTTTTCCAGTCCTGGCCCATGTACAAATGCACAGAAACATCTGTAAACTGTGCAACTACAAAGAGAAGTATAATTCTGGGGCAATAAAATGTAGAAATTCCTTTTGAACATTGATTGGCTTTTTAGAATGTAATTCCAAGAAAGGATGACATAAGAATACTAGTCATGTTTCTTTTCTTTTTTTTTTTTTTTTTGTCAAAGATGTTTAATGTCTTTCATTGTGTTTAGCACACTGTAATGTACGGACTAAGAATCACTTCAAATATATTTTGAGATGTTTTTGTTTTTTATATCATATAAATGTATATATAGCAAAATTACTTCTTTTGGTTGGTTGTTTGTAAATTAGATTTTAAGTGTAGAGAGTTGAGCTTATTATCCCAAGCACAGTGGCATTGTCTATCCTTGCAGGTGACACTGGAGTATAATTCACCTGTTTCCCCAATTCGCTGGTGCTCAGTCCCATTCTCTAGTCCATAGATACCCAATAGAAGGCATCGACTATATGCCTTGAAACATTAGCATGTTTTCATAAAATGCCTCGTGTTGTTTTATACATGTGTGTTTTAATTTACATAAGTTATATTATGTTGTAATATAAACTCATCTTCTTTACTGAACCCAGCACTCTTTGCGGGGGAATCTACCCCTGTGGCTGTGGACATCTAGTTTGTGTTTCTTATTCATGCCCATAGTTTTCGTGGACACTTATTGCTTATTTATTTCCTTAAGAGTTAACCTTGGTTGCCTTCAGTTCCCTGCCACTAAAAGTACCACTCTGAAAAGCATGGTGCCTTATGAATATTTTCAAGAATTGTTTTGGATTGTAGGGGAAAAATACGATTTTAGCTAAATATTGTCTAATTGCTTCTCAGAATGGTTGTTTCAGTTTACTCTAATTCAACTGTACACAAAAATCCATTCGCTCTCAAAGTCTTGACAGCAGTTGGTAGTCCCAACATTTCCAGTTTTTGCCATTCTAATGAGTATAAGGTAGTCTCTGATTCTTATAATGTTTAGTCCTGCTATTTTTCATGAGCTCAAGCACATTTTTATATGCTCTTCAGACATTTGGACCTTGGTTTCTGTACATTACCTGGTCACTTTGACTTTTTTTTTTTTTTTTTTTTTTTACCAGTTTCCTGCTTCAGCCTGTTAGTATGGAGTTAAAGTATATTTTGGAAATTAATCCCTTAATTTCAAACATTAAATATATCTTCTCCCAACATGTCACTCACTTGTTAACATTATCCAAGGTATCCTACCCAAATATGGGTCCAGAAATGTGTGGAATCATTCCACTCTATGGTTTGTGTATTACACTCTTGTTTAATTCTATTTTTAGCATCTTTAAGTCATCAGGATATCCTCATACAAGGTCTTTTATTAAACATGCAGTTTTACCTTTATACACTAATAGCAAATACTTAAAAACATTTACAGTTTTCTAGATACTGTTTTAAATATTTCACATATCGTAGCATAATTAGAGCTCCAAACTACCTGCAAATAAATGAGATATTTGATCCCCATTTTACAGAGGAAATTGAAGTATCAGGAAATTAAAAGGAAATTTGTAATTCCCCAAATTACACAACCTGGAAATGAAAGACTATGGACTTGACCCCATGCAATGTATACTTCACAATCCATGCTTTTGTGTTTAGGTTTTTTATTCCCGTGGTGTGCACCTTTTCAAGTTTAATTTCCTTCCTTCCTTCCTTCCTTCCTTCCTTCCTTCCTTCCTTCCTTCCTTCCTTCCTTCCTTCCTTCTTCCCTTCCTCCCTTCCTCCCTCCTTTGTTTTCTGCAGAGGATTCTAGAAGAATCTCACAACTGACCTCGAGGTGCAGCTCTCATGACCTGTACAAGAGCAGCTTCGATGGAGGGGTGGGGACAAAAGTGGTGGATTTAGGAAAGGATATGGAGAAGAGTTGAAATCAGGGAGCAGAGACAATGCTCTTTTAAGGATCTCTATTGCAAAAGACAGTAAAGAAATGGAATGGTAGCAGAAACAGGAAATGACATCAAGAAAAGCGGTGAAAATGCCTCTTAGTTAATTGCTATATTTCTGATTGTTCCACAGTTTATTTACCACCTCCCCCCACATTCATGGCCATTTGCTTTGTTTATAGGTTTTTGCCACTACCAACATGACATAATTAAGATCTTATACATATCTACCTATAGAATGTAGATTGCTTTCCCTACCTCCCAGTCATCCCGATATTTATACATTTATACTTACAGGTAGTAGTAGTGCTTTGTTATTTCTATGGTTAGATCACAGGGATGGCATTATACTCATGTATTTTACATTTAATCCTTATCTATATCTATCTATATCTACCTATATCTATCTATCTATCACTTATGTATTACTTATACAATTTGCATTGAAATTTACATTAATTTACATTTCCACTGGCCATATTTGAGTATATTTAAAAAACAAAACAAAACAATCCTCACAGACAAATAAAACACATCTCTGGATTGTGACCTTTGGTGCAAAGTCTGAGTCATGATCAAGAAAACCTACAACACCTATTCTATTTGATCTTCAAACTGGATCTATGATGCCCAGTTTACAGATGAGAGATAAAGACACTCACACAAGCTCCCAGCACTAGGAAGTCAACCCATCTTCACACTCAGATCATCTGATTCTAGATTCCTCACCCTCATATTTTCAAGTCTTCTTTAGTCACCAGTTCTATTCAGAGACCCTTCTAGGCTCCTGTGACTCAGAAAAGAGAAACTTCTTTCAGGTTAGACTGATACCTGTGTTACCCACCATGTAAAGACCTGGCGGCAGGACCCGCTGCCTACTCTCCTTCCCCCAAGGGGTCCCTGAGTGTCCTCCCACCCTGAGGCCCCACAGAAAGTCAGTACATATTACACATTCCTCCAGCAAAATGAGTCCACTGGCAGGCACCCAGGAACACAGACTCACCCACGAGCCTCCCCAGCCAGCTGGACTTTGTCCAGTTGTGGGCATAGGTGACCACAGACACCGGCGTAAACTTAGGTCCTGGAGACTAGACCAAAGGCATGGCGGGTCGGGTGGGGGGAGCCACAGGCATCCTGGACAGACGCCAACCAGTGACCTCTACCCTGGCTGTGCCAAGAAAAACCGAGCATCAGAAAAAAACAAAAGAATCCTTTCATTTCCCTGTCCTACCTTCTTCTCCCTCAGAAATGTGTGGCTGGTATTCCAGGAGTCTAAGGGTCTTAGACCAGATAACGCCAATAGCTACCACCTCTTGGGGAAGCCAGAAAACAATGTTATAGGCATCCCACGTTCACTGTCTTTCAGCTTCAGGAAACCACGAAAGGTAGGAGTGATTATTTCTGATTCAGAAATATTAAGTCACATACACAGGATTACACACCGAGAAAGCGACAGAATCAGTATTGAGACTCAGACTTTCCTGATGTCAGTAATCACGGGCTTTCTGCTTAAACACATATGTGTCCATAAAGAAGTTAATAATGACAAGGAATATCCGTGAGCACTGACTATGTGTTGGGCACAGTGTCAAGGGCCTTACACATATTGTCTCAGTTATCCTGACAATAGTCTTCACTTTATCAACTATTTCCTCTATGATGTTAAAACTATTATTTGCTTAAGCAGATGAGAGAACTGTCTTAGATACCTAACCAAGTTGCCCAAGGTCCGATCACTTGTAAGATCCAGAGATACAATGTGAAAGTAGGTTCATGTGACTATGGAGCCCCAGCTCTGGACTGTCTTGTCTCCCCTAAGTATGGGTAGTCTCCTCTGTCTCTGTGGTTCATCCTCTTTCTGGAGATAAAACTGGGCATATTTCCTAACGGCAGTTGGAAGCTGTGTGTATCTCAACGCTCAGACAATACTTAAGGTCTAAGAGGAGCTTGACTTATCAGTTGAGTAAGCAGGGTTTTTGCTTTCAGAGAACATTTCTTAAGATTTACCTTTGAAGCTACAAATTAAAAAGCTGCTTGACAACTATGTCAAATCATTATTGTCAATAACCGCTTCGTCTAACTGGAATGTTCCTAAGGGTCAAAAGAAAACCGCCCTGACCCTTCTCTGAGAATTCAAGAGTCACTAGGGCTTTGCTTTCTGAGTAGATGGAATGTCAAAGGTGCTAACATGTGAGCGTGGTGATTCAATCATGAGCTCTAGAATCACACAGACATGGGGTTTACTCGCTATGTGATTTGGGCAACATACTTAACCTTTCTCAGAGTCAAGTTCCTTATCTATACAGTGAGAATAAAAATAGTAGCCACTTCAAAGCACTGTTGTAAGAATTAACTAAGTTAATACATGTGTGTAACACATTGCCTGGCTCAGTCATTGGTCCTGTAAGTGTTGGCTCTCAGTAGATTATCACGAACAACCTGCTGAAAACACCAAGGAAATGAGAAATGGATGCACCATCCGTTTTCTCACTTTCAAGGTATTTTCTTCTCATTTCATGTTTTATTCGTAGTAGGCCATTCTTATATTTCTGTTCTTATATTTCTAAAGTCATATTTTTATTCTCTACTCAAGAGAAGTTTGACTCAAGCTGCAACACGTATGTCACGTACGTCAGGAGGAGAATTCAAGACTTCCCTGCATTCATTTAAAGTCCTTTGAAGCTCCTTTAAAAAATAGAAGCGAATTTGTCTACCTGCTCAATTCCTTCTTAATGTTTTACTTTCGAATCTCAAATTGGAACATGATTTAATTTGTACTAATTGTTATTATAATCCCAACAGCAAGCAGGTCATTGAAATAGTTCAATGACTATTCAATAGTTCTTTTTAAATAGTTCTTTTAATAGAACTATTAAATAGTTCTATTTTACCACTGCCTCCCCCACCTTTGGAGCACAACAAACCATGAAACAAAAAAGCAGTTTTTAAACAGATATGCAGTGTGGTTTCCTTACATCTGTCTCCAAAGCCTTAGAAAATTACTACTATTGTCATTCAAGTTGGGAAATTTAGTCATATTTTCTAAACCTTACGGATATACCCCAGGGTGGAAAAGGACAGAGAATAAGTCTTCAACAGCTGGGAGAGGTTTTGTGGATTTCATAGTGGTTGGGAACTACTACCAAGGAAATATTACACATGGCCTTCGGCAGGAACATATTATAAAATCCAGAATCTTTTGTTATGGGTTGCGTAGGGCATTATTCAGAATTGTTATTTGATTTGGTCTTCTTCCCGTCTCCTCTTTAACAGAAGCTTTTCTGCCTTGAAAAATTATACCATTTAAAGATGCCCTGTGTCTCTGGTTATATGCTACATAACCTGGCAAATATTACCAAAAAAAAAAAAAGAAAGAAAGAAAACTCACGAGGCCAGTAAAATTTGCAGTAGCAGATGGCATTTTCACCAACTAACAGGGCCAGTTTTTCACAGAGGTAGAAGGGGGGATTACCCTTGCTTCAGTAATGCCAGGAAATGTCCATCATTCCCAGAATATCTCAATCCTTCAACTGACATTCATTAATCCCCCGAGCAGCCTGATAACTCTAGGAAAGCATCCAAACTCATCTGTGTCTGGCTCTTGCTTGTGTTGCCAGCCCCATCTCACACTGCTCCTTGCCCCTACCAACCCTGACCTCCAGCCATTTACAGCTTGAATGTTTGCAGCTTCTGCCAGTGACAAGTGACCCCAAGCAGCTGATGACATGTAATAATAGGTAAATTTATTGATGCACTAATTTTAATCACACATGCTTTAGGCTGGTGACCCTCAGGGAGTCGTTTGGCAGCTGAGTGAGACTAGCTGGCTGCTAAGCATCTGCCTTTCTATAGCACATTGCTTTTTTGCTGTTTATTCCTGTATGCACTCTGTATGGGGTGTATCAGTTACTTATTGTCCCAACAATGCTGTTCTGCAAACAACCACAAACTTTAGTGGCCTATTGTAATAAATGTTCATTTTGCTCCTGTATCTGTGATCTTCAAAGATTCGCGAATGAGCACTGGTTGACTTCACCTGGGCTTGCCCATGAATCTGTGATCTGTAGACTGCGGGATTGTCTAGGATGGCCTCAGTCAGGACAGCCAAAGCAACTTGGTTCTGCTCCCCTTGTCCCTTAGACTCCTGCAAGCCAACCCAGCTGTGTTCTCATAGCAATGCATATCTACAAGGCCAACCACACAAGCACTTTCAAACCTGCCCTGTACCATGCATGCTGACACCCCATTGGCCAAAATGAGTCACATGGCCATTCCCATTGTGGAAGGCACTGCAAAGTTATTGCAAAGAGGAAGGATATGGAAGGAGTGAAAAACTGGCGTCCTTATTGCAATTAGTTTACCACATGAAAGCGAGGGATTCCAGAGCAGTGTTGGAGAAGTGTTCCCTTCTATCCCACTTGAGTCCTTGGAAAAGGTTATTCAGTCTTTCACCTCCATGACATGGCACTGGTAGCTATTTCCCTCACTCTTCACATGACCACTATGTCCCACCCAGCACTGTGCCAGTCCCTGGAGGTACAGACACAGGAACAGATAAAATACAGTCTCTGATTCCAGGAAGAATACAATTTATTAGGGCACTGCCGCTGACATTGAGTTAGATAATACTAATTAAGGACTGAGTTAGATAATACGAATACAAACAGTAACATAATGCTTGGTCCGTGGTAAGAAGGGAGAGGAGGTGGTGCTGAGAGGCGTCCCGTCCCCCGTCCCTGTAACGCATGTGTGAGTTTCCCTGCAGCTGCAGTGGACAATTCTTGGTGTCTGACATCATCCCACTTCAAGTACCCATAGTGCTCTGTTTCTCTGAGGACTTTCTCCCACATCAATGGGAGTTTGTGCCAACGCACATAGGTGGAACCCAAAAGCACTAGGTATTTATTGTCCCAACAGAAATCCTCGGCCAATGAGGTGGGAGTCAAGTGGTCAGTATTCCAGCTTGCCATCCCTCCTTGTGATAATACGGAGAGGGGGTCTCCACCGTTCCTCAGCGAGAACCCAGCGGTGGCCCCAGCGGTACGGCTCTCATCCATGCACTCTGTGTTTTGCTACCTTTCCCATCTCGCTTCCTCCACTCACTTCTTGGACGTCTTGGGGACATCTCCCATATAAAATACCTGCCCCCAAGACCTTATCCCAGAATCTACTTTTTGGGAGAACCCTAACTAAGACCGGAGGCATTCATTTTAATTAGCTATAACTACTGGGAAGCCCAGTGTGCCAGAGTAGAGAACTTCTCAGGGAGCATAGAAGGGGGTAGGGCGCTGGATCCTTCACATTTCTTTGTGTAGATTAGAGACCTGTGCTAGTCACCTGTGAGCTTCACACGCCCAAATAGGTAAAGTCACTGCCTGAGTGGTTCCTGGAGTTACCTATTTTTACAGGATTGAGCAGAGGGAGGGGGTAGAGGAAAGAGACACAAAAAAACCTCCTGAGTCTGAATAGTGGTCTGAGTAATAGCCTTTGTAGTGTGATATGAGTTAACCTATATATCAATGTCTACAATGTCTTCAGTAGGAATTCATCTCTTTAAGTAAGCATTGCCCCACCTCTGTGAGTGCTTTCTGCAAAATTTAGCTACAGACAAAACAAGTCGCAGTGTAGGATAGTGGAACATGTTTCTTTGAAAACAGAAAGATCTAGAGTCAAATCTTGGCTCTGCTATTCACTAGCTCTGTGACTTTCAGCACGTCAATGTCTCAGTTATTTTAGCTGCATAATGGGAATAATAACCTCTACTCTATGGGTTTATTATGAGCATTAAATAAAATAGCATCCATAAATCTCCAGGCATTAAACCTGACATATAATAGATACTCATTAAATTTTATTGTTAATTTGGAGTCAGACAAACGGGTTTGAATTTCAGTCCCACCACTAGATGCTTAGATGACCATAGAGCAGGGGTGTCCAAACTGCGGCCCGCGGGCCAACTGCGGCCCATGATCCATTGTTAATTGGCCCGCAGCAAATTCCAAAAATATATTTAGTTTACTTAAATAAACCAGGTGAGGCAATACGTACTTCACCTCGAGAGAGTGGCCCGGCTGTTGGTGTATTTTACCGCATATGGCCCTTGGTGAAAAACATTGAAAAAAGTTTGGGCACCCCTGCTCTAGAGCAATGTGACAGTGATTAGAAGCTCAAGTGCAAGCTTTGAAGCTTAGTGGATTTGGGTTTAAATCCTTTTACTACCATATGCAAACCATGCAACCTCTGATGAGTTCCTTAACTTTTCTGAGCCTCAGTTACTGGTTATCTCATCTTTAAATAGGAATGACATCTGTAATTGAGCTATTCTAAAATATATTTTTCAAAATTAGTATTGCTGCTATCAGAATGCATCTTATAATTAATGGCATGGCATAGTTTAATTGGCAGCATTTTATTAGTGATACATAAAGAATGCTACATTTTGTCATCAGTATTGTCTTAGATACATTAAAACATGGTTTTACCTAACATGGGTGGTTGTGCAAATTAAATGAGATGGTACTTCAAAATGTTTGCTTCTAATAAATACTCAGTAAAAGTAAACTATACGCTTAGCTTTTTAATATCTTTTTTTCAGTCTTAAGTTTCTCACCTACAAAATGCAAATAATAACACCAATCTCTTAAGGTTCAGTGGGAAGGCGAGTGGGTTCAAGCATCTAACACAGGACCTACCAGGAAAGATTTCAGTCATTATTCCTGTGCTCACTGGGGATTTAGGTTGCAAACAAGGGACAAAGTCTACAGACAAATTAAGCAGGAGACCATTTATTTGAAGGAGAGTGGGCATCTCACAGATCTGATGGGAAATGCAGAGACCCAGGCTTGAAAAGTAATAGGAACTGGAGCAGCTCCAAACCCAGTATCAGGACACATAACACACTCATATTGGTGGAACATTCAGGTGAGACCACCACCTCTGGCATCAATAGTGTCATCACTTCCATGGCTCCAGCCAAAGCCACTGTCACTACCACCAGGATGGCATTGCTGAGACTGCTGCTGTCATGATCTGACCTTGACTGGCCTATGCCCTTGGCAGCAAGACGTTCCTTGGCTGACTTAGGTCACAGCTTGCTTCCTGATTGTACTCGAAGACTGCTGGTGGGAGCCAACAGAGGGAAATGGGCCGTGAGAACCACTCTTGTGCCAAATAATATACACAATGATATAGGGGTCACCCTCCACCAGGGATGTTTTTCAGAAAAGAGTTGAATAATGGACAGCGAAAACACTAAAAGCAACAACAACCATATCGTAAATTTCTACTAGATTACTTCTTCTAAAATATGCCTTGGAACCAGGCCATGGATTTAGTGTTCTCCCTGTGCGAATACTGGAAACTTATATATATATATAAAAAAATAGGCAAAAACAGAAAACAGAATGAAGTTCTCATATTTTGTGTTCAAAAACAAAATTTGGTCTCTGACAAGAAAAAAAAAAGCCTGTTTTTAGGAGTTAGGGTGCCAGGGAGCTGCAAAGCTGGGATTATGAGAACAGTATGCAGGTATCAATTGTGAGTTCTAAGGTTTCCGTAAATCTACTGATAGGAGATAGCACTGGGGGAAAGGCCTCATTTCAGACTATGGAATTATGATTTAAGGGATTTTCTTTCAAGAGAACATAGGGAGGTGGCAGGTAGAGACGAAAGAATTAAAAAGCTTGTTCAAGAACCTTCAGGGAGTTCAGCCCAAGAGAGCTTTGCCTTGGCTTTTGTCCAGAGCTGGTGTCTTTGAACTTCACACTGAATTGGGTGCTGAACACACACACACACACACACACACACACACACACACACACACACTCATTTAAATTGGTAGGCTTGTTGGCTACCCTCCTCCAACCATTTTGAAACCTCACCCCTACCCCTAGACTTTCTGCAAAGGAAAGTAAACATCAGTGAGTTCCAGAAAGGACTGTGTTATATGTCCACTGAGGCTTCTCCATGCACAGAGACGAGGAAGACCATCCTTCAGTGATGAGACACAGACTTGGAAACAAAACACACCTGGCTTCAAATCCTACCTCAGCTATAGGACCTTGGGCTAGAATTCTGTTCCTCTGATTCCTACTATAGTTACAGATGATAGTCGCTACTTTGCAAGGATTTGATTGGCATGGGGAGGAGGCATGCTGAGTACCTAGTGCATATATATATATACACGCCGACTAATTTCTTCCACGGATATTAAACTGTGTGACTATCTTTTTTGTTTTGCTTATATTGTTTTCATTTCTCAGTGATCATTGAGATGCTTAAAATCATTTATGGCACCTTCCTAATAAGTATAAAGTTCATTCTGAATCTATTTTCCCATTTATTTTGATTTTTACTTTTCTTCTTTTCATCACTTTATGGTACATTGCTGTATGTTAAGGGCACTGTCTTAAAATACGCCCTCAATGGTCAGTACGTTACCATCACTATATGAGCTCCAGAAAAGTCCACGTAAATGATTAGCAGGGCAGCTTAAAAAGAGGAAGTTGGATTGAACACTATAGGTAGCCGAAATATTTTCCTTGAGAATGGAGCTAATTCCTTGTTTTTAAGTTTGGGGAAATTGTACTAACAGAGTAATGTCAATTACCACATATCATTGGCTCAAAGAATAGAGCCGATAATCCTGGTTGGGGATGCATACTCTTTACTTCCCGGAAATCCAGGAGAATACACTTTAGGATATTGGGGGAGATGTTCTTCGCTCCATCAAGGGGGCTTCACATCTCATGTCTCACTCCCTTGAGCCTTTTCCTGTCCGGAATCTAATCTCTCTTCCTCAGACAGCATAGCAGATTGGGCAAGTGACCAGAGCCCTTCCAACCTCCTGAACAGGGGGCTCGATTTCAAACGTGTACTAATTCTGTTCTTTCATGTTTATTGATCCCATAGAATATGTAATTTTATGGGAAGCCATATGGCAAACTCTTATAAATGAGATGTAAGGAACCAAATGTTGAATGATTTCACTTCTATTACTCCTGGTGTCAGAAGTTGGCAGGCTACCTAATAAGGTGTTGTTTTTCCCTGAGGAAGAAGAGACAATCACAGATATGCATGCAAAATTGAGGGGGGGAAATTATGACATGTAAATATCAAATATGTTTAAGACTTGGGAATGTTCTTATATTCTCTGGGGAGAGCAGTGGCTCATGATTAATATTCTTGCATCTGGGAAAACAACTAATTTTTTAAATAATTCTCTCATTTGCTTAAAAAAAATGCAGATGAGCAGTAAAAAGGAAAAAAGATACACTGTTTTCAGGTTGCAAGGCATTGTATAGACTCTTCATATATGTTGTCTCATTTAAACTCCAAAACAATCACCTGAAAAGAGACATTTTTATAGAATGAACACATTGAGGCTCAGAGAGGTAAAGTGATTTATCCATGGTCACACAGCTGGTAAGTGGAAAGCTGAGAGTTAGGCTCAATTTTTAGTCTTATCTCCAAGTCTAAGCTCCTCCCCTACGACAGGTTCATACAGACTAAAAGTGCTACATGAAATGCAAAGACATGCTCTTGATTTCCTCAGGTCCCACAGCAGAGCAAGAAATAAGTGGGGAAAAAAAATTGCACAGACTCCCAGGCATCTATTGCAAGCAGGAAATCACACTTTCCCATGAGCCGGGCCTGCCAAAGAGCATTTCACGGGGCCTGCCTGCCAGGGTCCATTTGGGTGGTGTAGCCTCTAGGTTCCACCCTTTCTCCATAGAAACATGATTTACTAAGGGGCTAGCATTCAGCTCCTTTATGTATCATGGTTGGAATCCAGAGCTAGGGGAGGTGCCTCTCGAGCGAGAGACTGCCAGAAGCTTCTAGCCTTCTGGAATCTACAATTTTGTCTCTGTGATTTTTTTTTTTTTAATTTTAATTAAGGTATGTCAGTGGAAAATAACCTCAGCACAGCACATTGACAAGTTATGGGCAAGCATCTCCTGCCCAGTGCCAGCGGTCAGTGTTTACATGTCTGTAAACCAGTCACATTTCCAACGAAACTCAAGGAGCAATCAATACCTGTACGGGTTCCTTATAACTCCCAAGCTATTGCAGAGAAGAGAGGGTGTGGCCGTCTTTCCAGCCTGTGGCACTTCGTATATGTTGCTTTGAAGCCTTGGAAACTGAAAAATGAATCACCTTTATGACTTGGGTCTCTGGTGCTAGAGCTGGAGGCTTTCTGAAAGAGGCCTTTCTCACGGGGCGGAGGGCACCCACACCCCCATCCAGATCTACCGTTCCAGTGCAAGACGGAAGAGTGAGGACAGTGGTTCCTGGTGTCAGAGTACCCCCTTTTGAATCAGCGCCTGGTGATTAAGTTCCTCTTTAACAGCTTCTTTCTGGTTAGCAGACCTGGAGAGGGAGTTTTGACCAAGGGCTTCCAACAACTCAGGTGGGTTTTGAACCCCTGGTGATGCCACACCTCCATCCATGACTTCGCTTGCAGTCGGAAAAAACTCCCTTTTCATCAAGCATCCACCATACATCAGGCACTTGATTTAATTCCCACAGCTCTCTGAGAGAATAGTATAAGCTCCTGTAGGCATAAGAAATGAGAGTGGCTTAGGGGCCCACTTTGCTAGTTGACACTAAAGTTAAGAATGGTCCCAAGGCATTCTGATTCACCGTGCAGCATTCTTCCTGTTACATCACACTCACTCGACTCATTCACTTTCACACACTCCGTCACTCTGTTACGAACTCATTTAATAAACATCTTTTGAGTACCTGTTACGTGCTACATATGGCGCTGAGCACTGAGATACAGCAGTGAGCAGGCCAGACTCAGTTCCCAAAGAGGTTACATACAAAATCCTGGGGAGAGAAATACAGTGAGCAAAGAACTGGAATTGTGTAGAGTACTGAGGCAGTGCAATGTTAAATGTATCTCAACATATAGCAAGACACATGCTGGTCTTGGGGGCATGAGTGGAGCCATAGACTGATTCTCTGAAGAAATGAGGCCTGAAGGATGAGTGTGAGTGAACCAAGTGAAGATGAGCAGTGTGGGGAAAAGCAAAACACTCCCCAGGCAGAGAGAAAAGCACATGCAAAGGCCCCGAGGCCTCGAAGGGTTTGTGCTGTTCAAGAAACTGGAAGAAGTTTAGTTCGGTTGGAGTGTTTCCTGATTGCTCTAAATTACAGCAACTTTGCTAATAAATGTTGGCCAACATACTCCTCATCTAATGAGAAAAGAGAAGACAGCCATTCAGATCAGAAGTCACTGTCATGAGTAAGAACCTTTTTTTCATGTTTGTTTGTTTATTTGTTTGCCTAGATTGGCCTCAGTGTGAATAACATCCAAGAGCAGGGAAAGAAGTGACTTCAGATTCATGAATCACATGACAAGTCCCATCAAGTCACCAGAAAAATCATGAAAATAAAGGTAAGTGTCCCATCCCATCTGTTACCGTCATTTTAGCCACCACATTGGCTCAACTATTGTTCTCCCCTTAACTCCAGAATTGATGACATTTGAAGGTTATTGTTTGCCATATATATGTATACACATACACACACACTCACTCATAGGTATATCAGGCATCCTAATGGATATACCCTGCCCCCTTAAGCCCTAAAAGGAAGCTAACTGTTCTCTGCAGTTCCTTGTCTCATGTGGAATTATCTTTATCCTGCCACTCCTGGTCCCAGGAAAATGGTAATGCATTGGCCTTCACTTCCATGAATCCAAAACTCCATTTAGAGTGGAAATGGTAGGAAGGAGATTAACATTTCTGGCCACCTACTCTGTAACATCTACCATTTTGTTTAACCCTATCAGGTAAATTATTAATCCCGTCACATAAAAAAATGAGGGCTTCATAATTATATTATTTGCTTATAATCACATAGGAAAAGCAAGAGCAAAGACTTGAACTCAAGTTTTGTTCTGCAATTCATGTCCTAAAGGACAAAGCACTTTTTAAGGTCCTTCCTGTATGACTCGACCAAGCCTTGAAATCTAGCTGCATGTGGGACTCATTTGCCTTCCCTGGAAGTCTTTAGGTGAGTTGCCCGCACCAGATCTGAAACTCAAGTGTGTAAAATAAGTCCAGCCATATTTGAACAAATGATCGCGATAGACTGACTCTTAAATCTCAAAATAAGAGGCGTACGTATGATGAAACCCTGGTTGGGAAATTGGGCTTTCAGGGCTACAAGAAATCTTAGGAGAACAGATTTTATTTTCAATAGTAAAATACTCCAAAGGATAACTTCATTCATAATTTACTTGAAGGAAGAGAGACAAAATGAGCATCACATGACTAAATTCCGTGAGGAGCTAAATCTCCTTTGTTCTCATAAACCATCATGGTGAAGCAGAAAGAGTGTGGGTCTCAGATTTGGTCAAACTTGGCTATGAATTCCGCTTGCACTATTTCCCAGATGAGTCATATGGGCACATTACTGAACTTGTTCTGAGCTTCTGTTTGTTTGTTTTTCTAATGCATTGGGGATAGAAATATCAAAATGAGGTAATATGAGTTTAAAAAATAGCCCATATGAGGCAAGGAGGCATTCACCCAATGCTAGTCTTGTCTTTCCCTTTTCAATAAACTCATCATGTGCTCAGCAGCTGTCTTTATTAAGTTTTGGTTTTACCATGATAATTCCCATCATTACAATAGTATCTAGCACTGAAATATCATGTTATCATTTGTATTTTCAAGTTTACTATATTATTCAATCATTACAACAACCGTTAGATGTCAGTACCGTTGCGTTAGCCCAATTTTACGAATGGGAAAACTGAGTGCTGAGGGCAGCACGACCTGAGGAGAAGCAACGGCATGAGCTCTGGGACCTCATTGCCGGGGTCTGAATTCCAGGGCTTGGTCTGTGACCTTAGGCGAACAACAGACTCCATCTGGGCTTCAGTTGCCTCATCTTTAAAGCTGAGAAGAGTAATGGGATCTGTTTCACAATGCTGCTACCATAAAATAAGTTACTACTGTCATGTACTACTTAGAACAGTAAGCATTCCATTAATGCTGTATCTTATTTTGCTCTGCAAACATGTGTTAGGTGTTTGGGAGGATGAAATAAGGCAGTAAATAAACCAATGTGCATAAAGCATTTAGACTTGTTCCTGGCACACAGTAAGGGCCCAGCAAGTGGTACCTGCTTTATTGTCCAATATCACTCAGGTGGTAAGAGTGGTTTTTGACTGACAGTCCTTGGAACTAAAGCCACTGCAAGTGGGGACGGAGAGAATGGAGGAAACGAACGAACTAGCGGAAGTCGTGCCATATACCAAGCACTGTGCCAGGGTCTTGGCAGGCTTGCTTATATTATTCTCCAAACAATATTAGGAGAAAGATACAGCCAGAAGCAGCGATTTTGGAGGTTCAAATACATTTTCCCTATAGTTTCTAATTTTGAAACAGGAAAAAGACAGGTTGTGTCACTAACTTCCTGTCCTAAAGATGCATAAGGAGAGTCCAGTGAATTAGTGGTCCACCTGCCTCTCTGACAGGGTGCTCCGCATAAGAGCCACTTAGCCTGGTTCCCACCATGTCCAGGTCTCCATCCCCACTCGCTGCAACCATGGTAGGAAATCAGAAGCTGCTGTTCAACGTAAATGCCGTCTTTGACTCCCTGAATCCAGTGCATTTGGGAGACAGACCTCCTGGCCTTTCTAAGGAGACCACTCAGGGTGAATTCCAGTCAGAGGCTGGAAACTGGGCTGAGAGGGAGCCTTGGGGTAGAAGGTGTTTTTGTGAGAGGAAACCCGCTGATGCCAACGTTTTGTTGCTTTTGACGGGGAGCCTACTTAGCTTTAACTCTTTAACCACAACGCCCTCTTAGAGCGCAGAGAGGAAATTAGCTCCCAGCTCCCAGAGCCACGCGGAAGACATTAAAGTCATGCCCTCCTTCCCTAATCCTCTTCCAGGCACAATAGTAAATATGCATTATGTTTAACCACCACCTTCCCCCGGAGCTAAGCATGGGTTTCAGTGAAAGTAAATACTCTCTAATGTGTCTCTGAATGTTGCTGCCCCGGAATTGCAAACAGAGAGTCCTGTGCCCTCAACCCCAGTGGCGTGAGCTGCGTAAGGACAAGCACAGGGACCGTTTGTTAGCCGGGATTTATAATTCATCTCACTTGCAAAACGGAAGCTTGATTAGGGGTGACAATCACTTCCCAAGTTTGTCATTTTTCCAGTGCTGGTGCTGTCTGAGACAGAGGAGGGGCTTTCTAAGGCACAGAGGCCATGGGGCCAGTTATGCCCTGGCTGTGTTTGTATTTGGCGTTTATGTTATAGCAACATTCATTTAGTGCATCATACATATTTTATATATGTAATATGTATTCATATATCATATATGTGTATATCCATATTATATATTATATATAGTCATCGTATATATAGTTTACTCGTATATGTAGTTTATTCTTTCACGTAGAGTTCATTCATATATGTAAATATGTATTCATATATAAACTACATATGTAAATGTGTTTATGTGAACATATGTGTGGGTATAAATATACATATTTAATGTGTGTATGTGTATATATGTATATATATAGATATCCTTGGATGTGGGAAAGAGCTGTAGAGGTTAGTTGTTTATTTATAGCCTCTTTATCAATTCACGGATAAAGTCATTGTTTGCTAGAGCAAAAAAGTAGACTCAGAAGTCATCAAAGTTGAGGAGTTTTTCAACCATAATCCCCAAGTCCTAGGTTTCTGCAGAGGGGCAACAGAGAGATATATATTTAGATATATTTGCATCTAAATCTGAATCCCAGCCATGTCACTAACTTTGTGACCTTGAGTGAATTATCTATATAATGGGAATAATAATAATAGTAACACATTATACGGATGCCATGAGTCTTACATAACTTAATGAGTGGAAAGCGTTTAGTACACAGCTGGGCATGTACTAAGGGCTAATGAATGTCAGCTATTACTGTGTATCAAAATCTCTATTTCACTCTCGGCAACCATGATTCAATACCGGTATCCTCTGAAGATTACACTTGAAAAAGGGTTCTACGATTTTTCTAAAAGATTTTTAAAAATGTGTTAACCTAGTCTAATGTGTTCAGTACATATGGAAAGAAGATGAAATCCAGAAAGGGGAGGTGACTGTGTCAAGGTCACAGAGAGGATATGGTCTGTTGAGAAGAGGAACGTCTCAGGAAAAAATTGGTGTCGTTGGTTTAAGAAAAGCTCAGTGGGAATGGTTAAGAGTTTATTAAATAAGGGGAATTGAATCCTGTCCCTATACTGACACCACATCCCCATCCTCCCCCCAACTCACATATAGAAACACGTACACAAACACCCTACAGGCAGACTCACTCACACACACACACACCCTAGCACACCTACAAGCACATACACTCACAGTGTGTGCATATATACTCACTTATTCGTACACAAAGACACACACACATAATATCCTGGGTCCACAGCCTTGTTAAACTGTTTTATTTTTCATTTCCACCTTGTACACTGTATATAAACTTTCAGGCATAACCGTCATCAGGACGTATCTTGTTTTGGGTGGTAAGACAATTCTACCCAACCAATCAGGGTGCCTTGGATGCCCCCTGCTCAACTCTTTTCCTGACCCATCTATTGAGCTTTCCCTATATTAAGCTGTTTACGAGCATTACCTCCTTTAATGCTAACAACCACCTGGTCAAGTAGATAGTAGCTACTTATACTTTTTCTATAGACAGTGAAACTCAGATTCATGAAAGTTAAGCAAATTGCCCAAATCTCAGGACTACTGGTTGTCCATACCAGGATGCCTAGCCAGTTTTGTGTCATTCCAATGTCCATGCTGTATTCCAGGATTTCTTAAGCTGAGTTTTCCATCCATTAAGTGGTTAAGGAAGCTCAAATAACTGGGTTTCAACCAGAACCTAACATAACAGAAACAGAATAGAAGAAAAAAATATATAAGAGCACATCACGCACACAGTCAAAGGGTAACTTTTGTGAACCTCATCTAACCAGGCGTGTGCCTGTGTGCTCAGGATAAGTATGTAATCGAGTCTCAATCAGAAAAAGGTTGGAAGCTACCACCCCGTTATTCTATACAGCTGGGGTCAGTCCAGTCATTCAGCAATGAGCTTCCTGGGAACCCTCCAGGCAGAATAAATTGCTTCCGCATGTGTGTTCCCATAGCATAGTGTACATTCCTAGCTCGTAATCCTAATCAAATCGCACTGGTTTCCTCTCAAAGGGTGTCCGTGTATGTGTGGATTCCTTCCTCCAGTGCCTTTCACCCCCACCTGTCTGCACCTCAAACACTTGGACACCAATGGGTGTTCATTGATTTGAATTTGATGGAATTGAAACCTGAGCTATTTAAGAGGCGACTGCTCCCAGTTTTCATCTCCTAGATCTTTCTCTTACGGTCCAGCCTCAGCTCATCGTGCCCTTCCTTTAGCATCTATAGCGAGGGCAGGCTGAAGAAGAAAAGAAGAAGAAGAAAAAAATACAAAAGAAGAAGAGAGTAATATTCAAAATCACAAATTATTCATTACTTTTTGGATCTCAAAAAGAAGAGGGACTCGGGATTATTTTTAAATATACATTTTGATATAAAGGCTAGGAGACTTTATTTTATCCAAGTGGATTACAGGCCCATGAACTATCAAAAGCTAATAATTAATAGCTGAATATAATTGGCTACATCCAGAGGAAGGACCCAAGCTACAAGCCAGCAGGAAGAATGAGAACTCCCCAAGCCCTCTTCCTGAGCTGTTCTTTTCGCCAGCACAGAAAGCCCGGCCAAACACTGCCTCCTGAGGCTACCCACGGTTTGCTTGCAATGTTTTGGTTGTTTGTTGTTGCTTTAGTGCTCTCCGTTTTCACACGCCTCCGTGAAAGGGAAGCGGAAATGCTGAGTCCTGAGCATTTGTTCTCATGAGGAGGAAGCCACAGCAGACCCTGATCGAGACAGAAACCCCTTGGGCCCTATTTTCCCTTGTTCCTTGTAGAAGGAGCAGGCTTGAGTGATAGGGGACATCTTCTCCTATCAACAAGGAGCTCTTAATTTGAAATCAGTGTTGACCAACCTGGGCTTTGGAAAACAAAGTGTTTTCTCACTCTTGCTGACATAATCCAGTTGCTGACATAATCCAGCAGGCTGGCATGAATTAGTTGTACAGATTTTTCAGAGAAAGTCACTTTATGCAGTCTTCTATTGTATATTTGTCTATTATTATTATTGTCATTACTACTTTGATGCCTCATTATCTACTGTTATTATTTAAGGACTTCTGATCCTACTTTCCAAGGTTATAAGCCTTGTCCGAACTTAGAGGATAACGTGGAGGGAGGGCAGAGCACATATTGGGGGTGGAAATGGGATGGAGTAGAGCCTTTGACCCTGTGGAATATGGTCAGGATAGAAATGGACACTTTGTGAAATATAATGCTGCATAGTTTAGAGAATTCAATCAAATCAGATCTTAGAGAATAAAATTATACAGAAAGCATTTTCATTCAAGTCCCAAATCCCTCATTATTTTAATCTCTTGACCTTGCTTCCTTAAGAAAAATATACTGGTTTAAATTAAACCTTGAGAGGGCATTAGAGCACACCTGTCTTTATATCTCCCATTGAGGTAAATCACCACCTCCTCACCCAGATTGACCCTTCCCCTCCTTTCTGTCTTGACCATTACTTTCCTAGTTCCGACTCCACACTCTTTTATGTACTTTTCTCACTGTCTCCAAAGGATAACATGGAGGAAAAAGAAAAGGGTCTTAATGGCCATTGATAGTTGAATGGTTGACAATTAAATTGCGTGAATAAATTTTGTGCAACATTTGAGGCTATTCAAAAGAAGATATTAGATTTATATTTATGAACTGGGAAAGTAGTCCATGATGAATTTGGGGAGAAAAGTAAGTTTCAGAAGAGTTGTTTAGTATGGTACTATTGTTCTAAAAACAAATAGCTATATACCTGTTTTATATACATATATGTGTGTTAGTATGTACGCACTTTTTAAATATTAAGTCTGATATAAAAGCGTGTAACCTGGCCATTAAATTTGATGACCTCTGAAGAAGAAATTTAGATAGCTAGAGAGCAAAGGGGTATAGAGTGTTATTGTGGGAGATCTGTGGCTATGTGTGTATATTTAATTTTAAAAGGGATAAAAAATTATTTATATACTAATTTCATCTACGTATAAATATGCTTAGGAAGGAGAGTAAAAATAATATATAAACATAATAATATCTGTGCTAAAGTGGCAGGATCTACATGCTATTTTTTCTCATCCATTTTCCTTTTTGGTTCAAATATGGTTTTACTACCTTTATGATACATACGTAAATGATAGCTAGAAGATATATAGATGAGAGAGAGAAAGAGAGAGAAAGAGAGAGAGGGAGAGAGAGAGATTGAGAGATTTGAGTAAGAATTTACTGTGCGACCATAGATATACTCCTAACATGTCTAGGACTCAACTCACCCATTTGCAATATGAGGTAGGAGGCCAGAAGGTCTCCGTACTTCCATTTTCCTGGTGTGGTCCATTATTCTGTGGATGATTGCAGCATATCATAGGACTTAGCTAGCTGATTCTAGACTAATTCTGTATTATATTAAAATACGCTCTCTATCTATCAAGGGAGAACAAAAGTTATGGACATGCTTACTCACTGCTTATAAGAGTGTGGCATGCAATAGTAAGGTATTTCAGAGAAATATTCAAGTTACAGATGACATGTACAGCAATAGTCTTTAAAAAAATCTTCATGAAACTGATTGGGTTGTACATGCTATAGATACAGAGGGACCCTAACTATAATTGTATTATCTTTGTCACAGACTGTGGCAACAACTCTAACATACCCATGTAGCATCAAGATGTTGATAACTGTTGGGACTTGATGTCAGACTAATTAAGCCTTTGGAGTTAGAAAATATGGATCTCATTACGTACGTCTCCTGATTGAACCCTCCTAGTCACCTACAGGAAACTTTTACCATGAAATGCAATGTCCTGTTTACTCTTACGCCCTCGGGCCCTAGTATTCAACGATGTGAAAGTTATCGTGAATTTCTCATAGTTACTCAAACTCATCGTACTTTGTCAGGCCTCTGTGCTTCTGCATATATTACACACTCAGCCCAGACCGCCTTTCACATTCTTTTTACAGCTGGCAAATTTCCACTCTTTCATAAACAGGAAGACCATAAAGCAGACAGTCAAACTTCTACTTTAGCCTTGCATGCTTGATGAAACGCAACCTGGTCTTTGAAACCTTTCCTGAACCTGTCTCTTCCTCATTCCTGCCAAGTCCTGGCTCTTATCGCTGTACCATTGGCTTCATTTCTTGGTGCTATATTCTAGCATTTTGGAACTGAACTAGTATTGCTCATTTCCTCTATTCTGCTGGGAGCTCCGAGAGGGAAAAAACTATCTTTCTTTGTTTTCCCATTTCTGGATACAGTGCCTAACACATAATAGGCACTCAAGAAGATGCTTTCAAGAGAATATGCATATACATACATATAATGTGATTAAATGTTATACATGTTTATGTGATATGTATCACATATATGTGATATATACAATTGTTAAAAAAAAAGCAATCAAAATATAATAAAATAATCGGCAAACAGAGACGTCTCTGAAACACAATGAATACACTATAAATTTATTAGCTTGATTCAGTGCATGGTCCGAAACTTTTACTAGCTGCCTTTCTACCCACAAAGAATAGAGAACGAGCTGGGATAAGTGCAGTTCTTTGAACAATGTTCTGCTTATTTGGCTTTTGCAAGAATCCTCGAATCTGGCTGGATAACCATGGCATCGTAGAGTGTGTAATGATTATCCCTGCCCCCAACACTCATCAATCCACAGTGTGAAACAATTCTTAGCCGTCATGATTTCCTCACAGTTTAACGGGCTTTGGGGAGAAGCCTTTCATGTCATTGTGAAGTCCCATCTTTCCCTCCCACCCAAGACTGAAACAAGAAAACAGACTCTGCTAGTGTATCAGTGCCCATGACCTCTGTGTCCTGTGATGGAAGCCCCCCAAGATGTCATTGTTAGAGCCCTCCTCCCCCTGTGGACCAAATCAGTCCCTTACCAGGCAAAGAATAGAGATGCACTGCTGGATGCCAGATTCAGCTCCCAAATCATTAGGAAGACAAAAAAAAAGGCCCTGGAGAATTTTGGCCTTTAGACCCAACTCCTCAAAGTAATCTTTCTAAGGCACTGGCAATTCAGATTGGGAGTGGAATTATTTCACTTAAATGGAAGATAAAATAAGATTAGTCTCTGAAAGCAGACCTGAAATTAAGCCCTATGGAGTGAGAATGTCCTCAACTGGGAGAGCAATGAAAAAGCTAAAATAAGATTGCTAAACTTTTTATTACTTGAAGGGGGGAAATCATTATTTTATTGTGATTGTTGATTTCTTTTTATTTTATTTTTTTCACAAATATATGCAACACTGAAAGCACGAATGTGCATGTGCATTCATTTGTCTGTGAATATTTTTGTCTTTATATATTTATTTATTTAAATCCTGACTTGTTGAGGAAGCCTATTAAATGCCCACTGTAACATGATATTAAAAATAATAAATAGAGAAGGGCAAAGGGGAAATGGGAAGTGACGTTTAAAAAAAAAACAAAAACAAAAATAAATCCTATTACTACACATGTAATTCACATACAAAAATATGCCATGTGATTTCAGAAAAGTGTTTCTGAGTCTGATTTTGCTAGCATTCAGCAGGAAGAGGCAAATATGATGAGTGTGAAAATTGTAGGTCTTATTATCTAAAAGTAAATCAGTTGCCTGGAAGAACCACAGCTATTGTAGATATGGAGATTTGAGAGAAATGTCTCTCTCGGGTCCTCACAGAGGTGGCTGTGTCGCTGAGCCAGGTCTACAATAACACTTCCCTGTAAAAAAGAAGAAAGATTTTTGTACTATTTCTTTCCCCTCAGGACAGGGGAAAAGCAAGACAGTAAAAGGGTATTTCTTCTTATGTAGTTTACTATGATAGTGCCTTGTGCTTAAAAAAAAAGAAAGAAAAGAAAAAATCTATATCCTGCTAGAACCACTGTCCTGTCCCATGGGGGGGGGTGGGGGGAGAAAGAGAGAAGAAGGAGAAGAAATGAAAATTATGGGGAAAATAAGCATGTTTTCACTTTATTCACTCATTCATTTGAAAAATACTTATGTCCTCCCCTGTGATTCAAAATATTTATAAATATGCTTTTTTTATAGAGATCTCACTTTTTCTCATACTTAGTTATAAGACTATGAAGACTATGAGCAAATTTGGAAACTTTTCATTTCACAATATCTAAGCTATATAGGGTGGAATAGATGACCCCCAAAACCTCTTCCAATTTATTAAACATTCTATGATGTTGAATGTTAAAAGAAGTATTTGGAAAATAAAACAAAACAAAACTGGGAATGTAGAACAAACAAGTGTATCTTGAAAAAGCAACTGAATGAGATTTCCTTGGACAGAATCAGAGTTTTCACAGTATAGACCGAGAAAAATGGCAGGAGTTCTCCCTATTGCCGAATTTAGTCCACTGTTGTCGGTCATCTTTGCAAATTTTCATATTATTTTGCCTCAGAAACAAAAACTATCTCTAACATGACAGCCAGTGAAAAAGTCTAGGCCCTTGGAATTAGAGAGAACTGGATGGAATTCTAGCCTTTTCATATAATAACCACTACATGACCTTGGCAATGTATTTACGCAGCACAACAATAATACATATCACAAATGTGAAGATTACATAGCAACAAAAGTGCCTACTGTTTAAAACAAGGGACGTACTCAATTAATATTTGTTTCCTTCCTCTTATAGGAATTCTAGTTTTATAAATAACAAAGCTAATATACATTTAAGAGCTTCGTTGTCTATTCTCTAATACTGCCAATAGGAAGCTAGAGTGAAAGGTAAAATTAAGAGTACCTGTAAACAAAGGGAAACCTGTGCTTTTTCACAGCAAAGGCACTTCATTTTTAGCTTCTGGAACTGTAGGCCATGTTAGTTCCTTGAACAATTTCCTGAGTAAAATATATGCCATGGAGACATTTTGACCTGAGCGATATCACTTTCAGCACAACA
Source organism: Rhinolophus sinicus (assembly GCF_036562045.2). Lineage (NCBI taxonomy): Eukaryota > Metazoa > Chordata > Mammalia > Chiroptera > Rhinolophidae > Rhinolophus > Rhinolophus sinicus. The sequence continues at coordinate 8,659,990 of NC_133761.1, forward strand.
AAGATGTTTATGTCCTGGATAGTATTTTGGCATTTGATGCTGGGAGCAAAGTTTAAAAGTTCTGAATATACATGAATATCCTAACTTCATTTGGCAACAACTCTTTTGAAAGGTGAACTTGATATGCTTTCAAATTTCATGCCGTTGGGTCTAGTTAAGATGGCATCCCTGAATGGAACACGTTTAAAATCGACACTCTGGAGTGGAAAAGTTGAACCCAAATGATCCTCATTTTCCTCCTTTTTCTCTTTTTTGACAGACAAAAATACTTGTCAATGAAAAACACTTTAAGGAAATACTTTGTTAAAAAGAGATGATTTTTAGAAATATAAATTAGTAAACAAGAAAAATTAAAATTTTAAGGAAAAAAATAACCTCACTAGAAATCAAAGACTCCTAAATGAAAGCAACTTTTTGATAACACTAATGAAGTTAGTGAAATTATACAAATCGTAACAGCCAGTACTTCCTACTGCAATGAAACGTATACATTGTTATATCATTGAAAATGTATGATTTTTAGGTAAATAGCAGAGAAATGAATATTAATATTTAAAAAAGCCATTCACACTCTTTGACCCAATAATTATAAATCTAGGAGTTGCATTTGTTTGTTTGTTCGTTTTCAGAGAGCACCAACTGTGTATCTAAAACTTCCAGGAAATTGACCTGCAAAGATTAATAAGGCAAAAACTCTGTTTGAAAAAAGTATATAGTCTAGTGGAGAAATTTACTTCAAAGAAACAATTTGTCAGAACTAAGACCAAAATATGTTATGTACACAAAATATCCAACATCATGAGATGAATTAAATCTATCAGTTTAGTAGAGAGTAGAGTATATAGCTGTTAAGTATAATAAATGTGAACACTGTACAATATAGAAATCACTATGAAAAAATATTAAGCAACACTTTATAAAGAGTATGATTTCATTCATGTAAAACATATATTTGAATGGAATAATATGGAGAATATGAGAAAATAAAAACTATAATTGTTATAGTAGTGGATTTTTAAAAATTCAGTATTGTTAGAGATGACAAGATTGGAATGCAATATCTTTAACTAAAAAGAAAAATACAAAAAAAAATCTAGTGAACAAAAAATTCATTTTGTACCTAGTATTTCCTGATTAATAATAATTATACAGAGATACGCCTTATGGGCATAACAGAGGAATCTGGAATTTATTTTATTTTTTGTCATAGCTGCAGACTTCTTTTAGGAATGTAGTTTTCTAAAGATCACCTTTAAAAGCCCCTTTTGAAATACAAGCTAAAGATGGTTTAGGAGGTGCAGGGGGCTAGGTAGAATAGGAATCAGAAATGCTCAGCAAGTCATTTAATTTCTCTAGGTTTCCACATCTGGGAAATGGGAGTGATTATGTCTGCCTGACTTAAAATGATTTTTGGATGGCAATTGACTAAAAAAAAATGTAGATTAATATTTTGAAGTCATTGAGACACTGAAACAGGACATCCTAAATCTTGCCAACATATTATCACCAATGACAATATTCTGTCCCACTAGTCCTTAGGAAAAGAGCCACAGATATGTGGAAGTAGGACACTGAATGAATGTGATTTCAATGAAGACATATACTTGGTAAGGTATTCAGTACCATGATAGACACTTCTGACAACATAAGATCTATAAATCCTCATAGGCTAAATGCCCAAGAAAGGAAACAATTTTGGAAAGGCTAACTTTATACCGTCCTGTATTAATGTACTTGTTTTGAAAGTTATAAACTCATTTTTCTTCCCCACCATACAGTATGTGTGTTTAAGAACGGGATTATGCCTTCATGTGTTATTTAATCTACCTTGTGCAATGCAGTCTCTACCACAAAGAAGTCTCCCATTAAATGTTTCTTACAGAAAAGAAGGAAGGAGGAAAGGAAGAAAGAAAAGAAGGCAGAAAGGCAGAAAAGTGAGTGAAAAGAAAGCATGAAAGGAGGGAGGAAGCATGAATGGGAAGGAGTAAGAAAAGCAGCCTGAAAGAGGGGCATATGTGGAGTTCGAGATTGGATGTACACAGAAAAACAAGAGCTGCTTCCGGTCATGTTGCAGCAGGAGAAGGAAACAGAAGTAGCATTTCTGGCCACAGGTATAGCAGATGCTGCAGGCTGGGCAATCAATATTATACTGTCGACAAAGCTTCAAAGATAAGTGACCTAAACCCCTATGGTTCCTGAATTACACAGCAGTGATGATTATAAAATTGTTTTTCAAAGTGTAAGGAGATATACAAGTGTGAGGATTGATCACTGAAATAAGTTTTCAGGATATAAAAAGGATCCGTGTTCTTATGACCAGGAAACCAGTCTGAATTCCCCATATTTGAGCCCCATGGAGTGACTACACCCGTCATTTCCAAATCCCTTTTAGTTTCTAATATAAATTGTCCATTCAATGCAAACCCTTTGGTATAGGACTTCAAATTTGCTTCTGTTGATTAGCAATGCCCCACTCTCGCCGCCCTCAGAGTGCCTCCACCAGCCTGACCCACTTCCTGAGTTTCTTGCCATCTCAAAAGACCATCTTTTGGCATCTGTAATTTGTAGAGAAATGCTGTGTCTGGGATGCCTGACCCCTGACTCTCTTCTCCCTTAGATATCCAGTGAACCCCTTCTTCATCTACACCATAGTCAATCTGCATTTCTTCTGAAAAGCCTTCCTTAATTCTCCAACAAGATGTACCCCTTCCTCTTCTGAACATCCATCCAGCTTTGCTTGCTAGATTTGATTTGGAATAAGTAAATGGAACAACGAATGGATGAAACAATAAAGCAAGGGAGGAAGCCCATCTGTTGTGAAATCAGGACCTTGCCCCTTCCCCCGCTCTTTTTTGGTAGTGAAAAACTACTTTTTTAGAAGTTTTAACAAGAATATAAACATAGTAAACCCAATTTTTTATTTTACATATTTCTGATCTGGAAGTTACGTGAACTAAAATGAGAAACAAACTGACTGCTCAGCAATGCATGGACCTGGAATGCGTTCATCTTGTAAATCCTGATCACATATTTGTATATATGTTCTAGCTTACCATTGTTCCTAGCTCCTCTGTTGTGCTTGCATCACCGCAACAATATGTTTTAACCCTTTGACAACTCATAGTTTTGTTGAAGAAAGAATAGCCATCTTCTTTGATCCACGGTTGCCCAACTTCCTCATTTTTAGATTTATAAATATCAGTTAGATCTGGACTTTGGACTGGACTCATGGCTTCACAACCGTACTTGGCGACAGATTATTGTACCTCTCTACAACCTTAGTGGGAATGGAGAGGAAATAATAAAATGGAGAAAATAATAGGGACTCTTCAATGAGTCTCTTTCTCTCTTCCTTTCTTTTTCATCCTTTTTAGTGTTAGAGATCTATGTGCCAGGTACAGCGTTCCGTGCTTTCCATGTAGTAACTCGTTTATCCTGGCAAACAGCCCTATGAGTTTAGTCAGAAATTGCATGGAAAATGGTGCCGTGCCTAACACGTAAAGAGCACTTCTTACATGCTGGTCGTTGTTAATTTTTATTGATTCTTTTAAATCTAGACTTGAAATTGATGATGGCGGGACCTTGAAGTTTTTCTAGTTTGCATCCTCATTTCAAGGATGAAAATGTGACAGGAGGACACAATGATGTCCAAATGGCATCTCATAGGCTGGGATCTTCATCTCCTGATGTTGGTTGAGCTCCTCTCTCTCTCTCTCTCTCTCTGTCTCTCTCTGTCTCTCTCTCTGTCTCTCTCTCTCTCTCTCTCTCTCTCTCTCTCTCTCTCTCTCTCTCTCTCCATATATATATCTGGAAAAGAGTCTTCCTGGTAAATCTTTCTGTGGCCAGTATAAAATGTGTACAGAATGAGCGGATATTTTATTATGCCTTTTGGAAGTATGAACATGGGTCATTCAGGACTTTTGATAAATGCTGTTTTTTGGCTTATTATGCATGTACATTCTAAAACATATTTTAAAAATTATCCCAAACTACTAAGATAATGTATGTAAATTCCAAAACTCAAATTAAGTCTTTGGGAGGAGGGGAGAGTTTCATTGCAAAACAGCTTGCACTGGATCGTCAGGAAATTTCTGGCTTGTTATTTGTAACCTCAGATAGTCTCATGCTGTTTAATTTTTACTTCTTATTTCCACACAATTATTGGGAGCATAGGGAAATTCAGAGCTTTCAATCTTGTGACTTTACGTTTATCGGTTGCTTTCCCTCCCTACTCTTCTGTTATTTTTTTAATTAGGATGAATTTTATATTACAAGTGGGTATAGTAACAATCTCTTGCTAAAACCAACAGCCTGCTTCAGCAGAGATAAGTTTATCACAGACTGTATGTAGTAAAACAATGTGAATATCTCAAGCCAGTCAGTGACTCTTGCCACTTGATATGTTCTGGGAAAATTATTTTTACCAGGTAGAAATGTCACACCTGCCTCTGTAACTGCTCAGACCCCATAATCCATGAATCATGCTATTGCTGCATTACTTTTTGGGGAAATAACTTGGGAAAGAGCATATGTTTTGAAAGCTGTTTAAATGGAAACTATTGACATAAATATGTATAGGAGAAGATCAACATATGGAAATTTTCATGGTAAGTTTTCCTTCAAAGTAAATGAAAAGGGATGTCAAACCACAAAGAATCGTTTCCCTGAGCTTCTGAGAGTGATAGCAGAAATCTTCAAAAGGCACTTAATAGAATCATATCCAGAAATGGTTGGATCACTAAAAGGTGTAGCATTCAATTCTCTTTTTGAAATCCTCCGGAAACCTCACCTTTCTCCTCAAGAAAATGAATGTGACTTTGGCCTCCTTCGAGGTGAGGCTGTTGTTCTGGGAGTCATTTCTCAACTAATGGCTGGTTCGAGGTAAGCGTAGTCCCCTCCCCCTCCCCACCTCTCCGGATCTCCCTCAGCCTTCAGGGCTTGGGACTCATATTTCTTCCCTACAGCTTTTTCTGCTGGTCCCTGCTCCATTTGACCGCACTTGCACTCTTTCTTAAACCCTAACGTGCTAGATGCTTGTCACATTTCTACATTTACTTCAAACAATATCTTGCATTATGCTCAAACAGTAGTCCACCAAACTACCAGATTCTTGAGGCAGAGATGAAATCCTGCTGCCCGAGTATCCAGACCACTCTGCGGAGGCTTAACAAACATTGGCAATAATTGGCTTAACGATGGGGATAGTTTAACCATAAATTTCTCCGTCAGAGCAGAGATTTCTTATTCAAAATGGAAAGAACTGACATTTATCAAACCCCTGCTATCAGATAATATGTGGGGTTTCTTTATTATTATTAGTTATTATGAATGGTATATATTCCTAACAACAATGTTAGTGTTTGAATCTCCGTTTGGTAGCTAAAGAAATTGAGGCTCAAAGATGGTGAGTTGCTTGCCCACAAATAAGTTTCTATTATAGCCAAGGTTTATGTGACACAACATATATGTGGGAAAAAATCCACCACTAAGCATATATATATATATGTGTATATATATATATATATATTTTTTTTAATTAATTAATTAATTAATTATTTTGGTATCAGAGATAATGCCCCCATAGACCATTGGAGACGACCACTAGGGATGTCTTTCCTGGTCCTTCTTGCAGCTGGAAGACAAATCTTGCCCCTTTGTGAGTGATAAGAATCTCTTTGCTTGTCTTCCTGACTCCCCGGCAAGTGTAGATGACTCAAAGTGAAAACGGATGGGGTAGGAGCAGGTGCCATTTTATTCATCTTAGTCATTCTTTCTCTACCCTTGTTCTCCCTTCCAGCGCCCAGGGGACATGGATCTGTGAAAATGACAAGTGGTTCCTCTTCAGTGGTAGATTGGAAGTTGTTTCAAAGAACAGAGTTCAAAAAATTTAAAGTGTATGATAGCTTTGTTTCTTGACTCAATCTGTAGACTTCTTCCTTAGCCTTTCATTGTTTCAAATAAAGGGTATTTAACTTACCAGTTCTGGTTTATCCAAGGCCTCCCCTATGCCAGGCATGGTATTAAAGCATTTAAAGGATACAGATATGATCAGAGACTCAAGAAACTCAAGAAGTATATTAAAGGTGACTAGTGTTGGGAGTTGAAGTGGGAAAAACTAGTGAGTAATATACAGGTTTAGATTCTACTCACTGCACTAGTATTAGTGCATAAAAAGTGCTGTGGGGACCCAGAAAGGGACATCCAATTGCTGGCTTAAAAGAGTAGTTTTGGAAATTGAGCTAGATTTGGGAAAATGAGAACTTTTATAGCTGAGAATAGGATCAAAGAATGTTCTAGGCAGAGAGAAAACATGAACAGAGAGGTGAAGAGGTAGAAAACCAGTGGGTATGTTCAGGGAAACTCAAATAGTCTAGAATTACTAGAGCATAGAGCTTGGTAATTAGTTGGGGTGTACTTCAGGCTGGGGAAGGGGAAATAGACATCATGCTAAAAGGTTTGGACTCTATCTCATAGGCCACTAGTGATTTTATTTTTCAGTAGAAATTTGGTTTGATGAGAGCTGAGCTTTAGGAATGGCAGAGATACTGGACCCTAAGAAAGGGATTTCTCAGCAGTAGCATTATTGATCATTGGGGCCAGATAATTCTTTTTTTTTGTGGGAGTCTGTCCTACGCATTGTAGGACATTTGGCAGCATCCATGGCTTCTACCTCCTAGATCCCAGAAGCACCTCCTTCCTCATTTGTGACAACCAAAAAGTTTACAACAGAGACCATATGGCTCATAGAGTGAAAAATATTTACTGTCTGGCTCTCGGTAGAAGAAGTTTATCAACCACTGCCCTGTACCAATCTTTGCTACCCTTCTTCCTGTCTTCTAAGAGCTCCGTGCCTTCATACTGCATTTTGGTTAGTGTTGCAATCCTGTTTTCTCCAATATTTATTATTAACCCAAGCACCAGAATTAATTTTCCCCAATCCCAGTTATATCCTCCCGCCAATCTTTATTTCCCAAGCTTTATTGAGACAAAATTAACAAATAAAAATTGTGTATATTTAAGCTATACAATGTGATGGGTTGATGATATGCCTATACATTGTAAAATGATTGCCAAAATCAAGCTGATTAACATATCTACCACCTCACATAATTACCGTTATTCTGTGTGTGTGGTGAGAACACTTAAGATGTTCTCTGTTACCAAATTAGAAGTATGTCATACAGCATTATTAAATATAGTCACTATGCTGTACATTAGATCTCCAGGCTATTCATCCTGCATAACTGAAACTTTGTTCATTGACCAACATTTCCAATTTCCCTCAATCCCCAGTCCCTGACAACCACCATTCTACTCTCTGAGTCTATGAGTTTGGCTATTTTAGATTCCATATATAAGTGAGATCATGCAGAATTTCTCTTTCTGACTCTGGCATATTGTTCTCTAGGTTGATCCATGTTTTCACAAATGACAGGATTTCCTTCACTTTTAAGGCTGAGTAATATTCCAGTACATATATACATTTTCCTTATCCATTCATCCATGGATGGACACTTAGGTTGTTTCCATATCTTGGCTATAGTAAGTAATTCTGAAATGAATGTGCAAGTGCATCTTCACAATATTTATTTTATCTCCTTTGGATATATACCCAGAAGTGGGATTGTTGGATCATATGGTAGTGCTAGTTTTAATTTTTTCAGGAGCCTCCATACTGTTTTCTATAATGGCTTTACCAATTTACATTCCCATGAACCATGTTCAGAGGTTCCCTTTCTACACATCCTTGCTGACACTTGTTATATTTTGCCTTTTTGATAATATCCATTCTGACAGGTCTCAGGTAATACTTCAGTGTGGGTGTTTTTGTTTGTTTGTATTTATTATTTCAGGTGTACAAAACAATGTAATAGTTAGACATTTATACCCCTCACAAAGTGATACTTCAGTGTGGTTTTGATTTGAATTTCCTTGATGGTTAGTGATGTTGGACACCTTTTCATATACCAATTGGCCATTTCTATGTCTTCTTTGGAAAATGTCTATTCATTTCTTTCATCCACTTTTACGTAAGGTATTTTGGTTTTTGCTGTTGATTAAGTTTCTTATATATTTGGGATGTTAACCCTAAAACATATTTTAGATGTATTTTTACAAATATTTTGTGGGTTATCTCTTCACTCTGTTGATTATCTCTTTTGCTGTGCAGAAGCTCTTGAGTTTGATGTAATCCCATGTGCTTACTTTTGCTTTTGTTGCCTGTGCTTTTGAAGTTAAACCCCAAAAAATCATTGCCTAGACCAATGTCAGGAAGCTTTTTCCCCGTGTTTTCTTCTCACAGTTTTACAGTTTAAGTCCTTTATCCATTTTGAGTTAATTATTTGTGAGATAATTATTCCGTATGTGCATATCCAGTTTTCCCAGCACCACTTATTAAAGAAATTGTCCTTTACCCGTTGTGTGTTCTTGGCACTTTTGTCAAAGATTAGTTGACTATAAATGTGTAGGTTTATTTCTGGGCCCTCTGTTCTGTTCCACTGGTGTATATTTCTGTTTTCATGCCAGTACGATATTGTTTTAATTTCTATACATTTGTAGTATATTTTTAAATCAGGCAGTGTGATACCTCCAGCTGTGTTCTTGCTCAAGGTTGTTTTAGGTATTTGGGGTCTTTTTTAATTCCATATGAACTTTATGTTTGTTTGTTTTTCATTGCTGTGAAAAATGACGTTGGAATTTTGATAGAAATTGTATTGACTCTGTAGCTCACTTTGGGTAATATGGACATTTTAACAATATTAATTCTTGTAATCCACGAATACAGGCCATCTTGTCATTTATTTGGTGCCTTCTTCAGTTTCTTTCATCAATGTTTTATAGTTTTCAGTGTATAGGTTTCTAATGTCCTTGGTTAAATTTATAGCGAAGTATTTAATTGTTTCTGATGCTATTGTAAGTGATGTTTTGGTTTGGTTTTCTTAATGTCTTTATTTGGATAGTTTGCTGTCAGCGTATGGAAATGCAGCTGATTTTTGGATGTCTGACTGGCTGAGCATGTACCTTGTAGCACTCACTTCCTCATTTGTAAAAGAACACACATTCACCTAAAGACTTAAATGGCAATAAGATACAAAGACGAATCACTAAAATGAGCTGAAGTCCTACATTGTTTTTAAGTGCTTTGCATCCATTAACCATTGATCCCTCTCAGCCCCCCAATGAGGTAGGTACAAGTTTTATCCTTATGTTTACAGAGGAGGAAACTGAGGCTCAGAGAGGTCAATAGCTTGTTTGTGATTAAACAGCTGGTAATGGGCACAGCTCAATCTCAAGCTCAGGTAGCCTGGCTCCAGAAGCCATGTATGCTTTTCACCACCATGCACACCACCGCTCATAAGATGGTAGTTAAGAACATGGGTTATGGAATCAGAGCACATTTGCCTTCCGTGGGTGTGCCTTTGAATAAGGTACTAAATCTCCATTACCTTCATTTTCTTCTTCTATTAAAGCACAGTAATAGTTGTGCCTGATTTATATGGCCCTTATGTGTAGTAAAGGAATTAACACCTGTAAATGTCCAAATGCCTAGGACGTGGAAAGAACACCCCATTCAGTGTTGGCTTTTATTCTCATAGTCTTAACTTTGCCGAAGATGTCATTTTAGGCAGAGCACAAGGGCAATGTGCTTGAAAAACCGTCTTCTTTGATGTTCTTTAATCCCCTGCGTCAAAAACCTATTCTGCTCATTCATGAAACCAACTCTGACATTTACCTGTGCTTCATGGGTGCATATGCCGTCTCCTTGGACAGAAAGCAGAAAGGGGTCCTTTAGTTAGGCCTTTTGGTATATCTGTGCTCCTGAGTATAATCACTTTCTTTTGCGGTTTGGATTTATATACACATCGTAGCCACAGGCATGCAGGCATATATTTTTAGATCACGCTCTGAAAATGGAGCATCCAAATTTTTAAAAATAAACTTGTGCAGGGCTAAAGCTGGAATCAATGAGCATGTGTGTGTGTGGTGGTGGTGGTGGGGGATGGGAACCACCAACCTTGCCTTCTCCTTGTCTTCACTGAAAAGCAAGTCTTGCTTTCCCAGCCCCGATGTCAGCGAATTCTTTCATTTGCTGTCCTAGAATGAGCAGTGCAGAGCTCAGCAACTGACAAGTGAGGAGTTTGCCGTTAAATATAAATGTCCGACTCCTCCTGGAAATTTGGCTCCTGACAAATGTTCCTGAAAACTTTTAGGATGTGCCTACTTATTTCAAGGGCTCCCTTAAGAAACCTCAAATGAAATCAGACTTTTCTCAGCAGATCTTCTTCAGGCTGTGAGCTTACTACGGCCCCTCACAGGGGTTTGGGACAGTGAACGGCGAACTACTCTGCAGGCACTCCTCAAAAAGGGGGAGGACACATCTTCGCTCCCTATTTCTATCCTTCTTTGCCTCTCAGTGCATCCAAATAGCCAGAGAGGATGTTTTCCAGGCTGACTACTGTTGCCAGGGCAACTCCACATTGATCCCTTATGGTAATATTGGCAGATACCCCTAGGGATTGGAGAGTAGGGTTGGGCAACAGATCTCTGGATGGGAGAAGAGGGTGTTTTATTTTGTTTTTATCATCAGCACTATCTGTTTCCCGCCCTAAAGAGTCAAATTTTGAAGCTCAATTTTAAGCTTTGGAGAAATGCTCGATTTGCTGATGATTGTAGATGGAATGAGAAGAGGCCCCTGGGATTATTGGGGAAAGACCTCACTGGAAGAAGCTGAGCTTCCCAGGATGGAGAGAAAGGGAGGATTCAGGAAGAGATGGGAGAGAGGAAACAATTGTTATTCAGCTGCTAAATGACCAAATTAAGCCTCAGGGACCAACCCTGCTTTGCCACCTAGGAAGATTCAGAAGGGGGGGCGGGTAAAAAGATCATTTGGAAATCCCAACAATGTTAAAGAAAAGTTATTTTTTTCACCTAGCACCTTAGAGACAGCCTTAAGCAGACAAGAACAGGAAAAGACATTTGTAAAAGAATGGCACTGCCGGGACAGAAATCTGTTATCTTCTGGTTTGGACTCAGACGTGACCAAATCCTGCTGGAAATTCACGTTGTGCTTTCTGAAGGACACCGGTCACTGAACCTTCTTCACTTTATATGCTATTTTGTTTGTAAAGGCCTCAAATTGCCTGCTTCGATTACTCCAGCCTGCCTTCAGGGCGGGGGAAGAAAATCAGGGGGACAGATTGACTGTGAAGTGTTCCAAAGAGAAGAGATTTGGCAAGTGATCCTATTTCAAAACTATGTTATCAGAAACGGTCATTTCACCTTTACCTTATTCATTGTTTTCTGAGTAGTGGGGGTGGAGAGACAGTTTTGCTCTCAGATTGGCCAGGAATAGAAAGCTACCTCATATTAACACTGTGACTGAACCCTGTACTTCACCTTTCTGAGCTTTGGTTTTTATCACCTCAACAATGGGAAGCATGCCACCGTTTGAGGAGGCTTATCGTGCAAATTAAACACCAGGTAAGTGCCCAGCGGGTTACAAGCACTTAGAAAGCAGTACCCGCCATTCCTGTCCCATGTAGTGACTCCCAAACACAAAGCTAAGCTATTATGTTATGAGAACTTAACAAAATCTTTATGAGCTATTTGGGGAAATTGGTTCCATGCAGGCTTGAGGGTGTTTTTAAATTGGGAAGAGCAAATGTTATTTTATCAGTATCGCTAAATATTATCGCTGTTTCCTTTAAGAGACCGAGTGGGCTTGGGCTCACATTGCATACATATTTCATCTGCAGTTACCACATATGTGTGTGTTGCTCAGCCAGCAGCACATATGGAACAACTCTCTGTGGAAAATCAGAATGATGTCATCTGCCTAGCAATACCAGGATATGAACTCACACTCCCCCAGTGCTTGTTGGAGCTACACAGCTACCAGTGTGCTCCGAGGAAGGGAGGCTTTTTTGAATGCTTCCGGACCAGTAGGCTTTGATTTTCTTCTGAGAAATCACTGGGAGGGTGTAATCTGATTTCCACAAAGAGAAGTGGGTGCGAGGGGCCAGAAATAGTTTATTCTTAGGGATTCCTAAAGAACTCTTTGGAAGTGTTTCTCATATTTCAGAGCAAAAAAGTGCAACATAGAGCAAATGTATTCCATTCCCTTTTATGTTGAGGAAAACAGTCCCTCTGTCCTTTCAAGAGCTCCACTCCCTGGGAATGTGCTTAGACTCGCTGCTCAGTCTGCATTCCTCTGTGGCATTTGCTGAACAGATTGGCTCTAACGCAGATCTCAGTACTTCTCTGGTGATCTCAGGGGTTTGAAACAAGGCTTTCAGGATGCAATGGATGAAAGGAAGTCAGATATTTGGGCCTGTTCTCTCCTTGACAGAAATCTGTTGGTTTGTTTTTCTTAAAACAAATAATGAAAGAAATTTAAGTTCATTGATGAAACTGTGTTGGGATGGCTTAAATTCCTTTTTTTTTTTTTTTTTTTTGTAGCTATGTACAATGCCTTTCATCAGCATTGATCTTCCTATAGAAAAAACTGCCGGGTTGCTTGGAATTCAGGCTGCAGTCTATTAAGAACGAATCCCCATAAGTTTTTAGAAATTTCCACCCTAGGCCACACTGAGAGGCACACCTGGTATAGTTGGAAAGATCAACTGCTGGTACTTGTCGTGAGCAGGAGGTGGCTATCGAAGTAGCCGTCTCACACACGTTTCTCTGTCCACAATGTCAGACTTTATGAGAACAAAGCCACGGATCTAGGCCTACTGACTCAGTTTACCATGGGCATTAACCAACGCTCCGGCCAGAGGGTCGTCTCCAATAGTTGAGGTAGAGTGGTTTCACACAAGAGGGTCACACAGGTTTGCAAGCAATAGGGTTAGGCCAGGCGAACAGAGTCTTACGAGAAAGAAGGATGAGAGAGAGAGTCTGGTGTTCAGCGAGAGTCCCTTTGGCGCTGGGATGCGTAGTGTCAGGTGTCGGGCTGGGCTGGTGAGATGGTCAGGAGGCAAAGCTTCAAGTGCTCCATCTGGGAGGAGAGCCTGCACGGCTGTCAGCTCAGCAGTTGAGGCCTGAGCGATGAGCAGTCAGAGAGCTCTGGTTTTATGCTCGACACTGGGTGCGGTGCCCCCATCTGCAGTCCGATAAAGTTCATCTGCAGTTCGATTAAGCTGTACATGGTCACACTCCACCCTGCATCTGTAGTTATCTGGTGAAGGCATTCACTGGGTACACCTGTCACGTGATACACTGGCATGACTGTCACTTTGTGACTGACATAGCTATTGGAATTACTAGAGTCCATTTTATGTTCATAATTAATGCTCTGTACATCGCATGGTTGATTTTGTTCAGAAGGTGGGTTTGCTTAAGCAGGGTTTTTAAAAAGCATTTGAGTTGGACTGGCTTTAAACAGGGCATGCCTTCTCCTTTTCTCCTCAGGTATTAGCTCTCCCTTAGAAAATTACCACTGCTTTTGGCATAATGTAAAATTACTTGCCCAGTTTCCAGAGGCATTTGAGTTCGAGACCCTGGGACTGGAAGGGACATCTAACAAGATGTAAGTAGGATGTGAATTCTTTGTTCAAAGTCCACCAAATCCTGACTGCCATTAAGGTGAATTTGGACAAGTCATATACTCTAACTCAGTCTCTGTTGCTCTACCATAGGTTGCCTTCTTCTGCTCTGTGTCTTTACTCTGGAGTCTAGGCTCAACAGCCCCTATCTGCACATAACCAGGTTCATTGCAAAGCAGAAAAAGAACAAGGCAGAACCACCAGCTTCTCTTAAAACTTCTGTTCAGAAGTAACATATGCCACGTCCAGTTAGATTTCATTGACCGAAGTGTCGGGGAGGACGAAACTTTCCTCTACCCTTTGAGGTTCTTTCAGGTGGACTAATAATAAAGTAGACGTGAGACACATTAACAAGAGAAAGTGACCAAATTAAATTACGTATATATGTATGGGAACCCCACATACACAAGAGTGTTAGAAACTCCATACATGTGAGAGGTACAGAGACAGAAAGTGAAAATGAAGTATACATGACATTGTGAGCTAGGGATGAGGTAAAACACTGTGGGGCTTCAGAGGGAGGAAGGGTATTTGCAGGATGATAAAAAGATGTTCAGTAAGAGAACATCTGCCATATTGATGTGTCATAAAAAGTTATTTCTGATAAGTTGTATTATTGGAAAGGCCCCTAATTTATATTCTTTAAGGGAGAAGTACAAGTTTCTCATGAGCCTGCAGGGTCTCAATTGCCTTGAGCTCAAAATAATTCACATGCCAAAGTGGCACATCTTGGGGAGGCCTGTTCTGAACCCCTTCAAGAGTAAGTCACATGCGTGAGCCTACTTCCTAAGGGGGAGAAAATATCATCCTTCCACAGGAAAGGGCAGTGAATATTATGAAAAATATATAATGAATCTAAAAATAAAAAATATTTGTGAGCCTAGCAAAAGGTAAGGGGGAGGTGATAATGAGTCTTCCCTCAATTAGAAAATGAAAGAGATATCAGAATATAGTAAAGGACATAAAAATTCTGTTGTTTTTGCGTGCCCAATATTCATCCCACCTTTTATCTCATACAGGAATCTCATTTTCCCTTTGAAAACAGTTTGTTTTCCTCTTTTGCAGTTCTGGTAGAACTGCCACTCCATACATCCTTCCTCTGCCAGCCATCCAAACTCAACCACCTTGGACATTTGTGGTAGATGCAGAGCTATGCCACCCAAATGCCCCTTCACGGAAGTACTTGCTTCCCAGCCATGGGGAGTGAGGTCAGCAGACAACCTCCCGTTGTCAGCTTCTTCAGGGTTTACCTCGACTGCCGAGAGCCCCCATGCCCAAGCTTATGCCCTTGCCTAGGCAGCTCGTATATGGAATAAGGGGGGTTCTGAAGACGTCATTTCTGCTTATCTAGGGACATGGTGCTAGGCAACACTTGCTCCAAAACTCCCCCTGGGTTGGCTGAGGCTTTGTTGGATCTGCATTGCAGATCAATTTTTCTTCTGCGGAAATCTACTTGCTCCCACTTCCCTTAACAGGTATTGATTCTTAATAAATATCTTGTAACCGAATTCTGTCTCAGTGTGTGCTCCTGGAGAACCCAGCCTATAGCAGTTACTGTACCTGGGAAATAGAGACAGCAGGAGAGTAATGCATCAGTAATTTTGTGCTTCCACTGGAAATGAAACGTATTTCTAACACCAACAGGCTGTTGGCCAGAGCTAGTCCAATGGCACCACCTAATAGCCAGAGAGGTAAGAAACATGAGATTGAAGATGGAATTTTTGGAGAACATGATTCTGTCTGGTGCCGTGTACTTTTAGCTTCTGTCCTATTTGCTATCACATACATTCCCCGTGTATTTCTTTTTAATTGAGCTAGCCAGAGTTAGAATCTTTTACTTGCAAGCAAACACATCTTTCTGATATAAGAAGACTTAGTGTAAATTCCTCTTTTAATAAGGATGGATGAGAAAGGAAGATAAGAGATTAAATAGTCATAGGGTTAGAGAAGATGTTATTATCTGTATAGCGTGGGATAAATATTAGTTTTCTTGGCTATTATGGAAAATTCAGGATAGTGGCTATTATGGGTTGAATTGTGTACCCCAATTATTTTTATGTTGAAGGCCTAACCTCCAGTATTTCAGCATGTATCCTTATTTGGAAATAAAATTGTTGTACATGTACTTAGTTAAAATGAAGTCCTTAATTAATTAGGTGGGCCCCTAATCTAATGTGACTGGTGTCCTTATAAAAATGGGAAGTTGGATGCAGAAAAACACACATGGGGAACATCATGAAGGCTGAGATTGGGGTACGGCAGCAGAAGCCAAGGGATGCTAATGATTGCCAGCAAACCACCAGAAACTAGTAGAAAGACATGGAAGAGACTCTCCCTCACAACCCGCAGCAGAAGCCAACCCCTTCATCTTGGAGTTCTAGCCTCCAGAGCTGTGAGACGTCACACTTCTGTTGTTTTAGCCACCCAATTTGGGGTGCTTTGTTACAGCAGCCCCAGGAAACTGATTCCATGGCCTTGGTAGAATATACAGGGGAGTGACAGAAATGTTTGGTGGAACAAAGTCTTGGAGCAAGTGGAAAGGGCTGACAATTAAATAATAAACAATAAAGAAAGGAGAATATCTCATCCTCTGATATTTTGGTGAAGAAAGAAAGAACATAAAGACTGGTGTGAATAAGGGAGCTTTTGGGGGACTTTTTAAGAGCAAGTGTAAAGCATTTTAGGTCAATAGTTTTAAATTCTGATATATATCTTTAAAAGTTTGGGGAATCCTGAAAGCATCCCTGTTTCTATAAATAACCTGTCATAGCGACGTTACAAGTTGACTGACATGAGCAATTTAAAAAATACTAATCTCTGTCATGATATTCCTTTTAAATTGGACATAGTTTAGTATTAGTGATTAAAAGCAAGGGCTCTGGACCTAGAATGTCTGAGTTGAATCTGACATCACAGTTTCCTGTTGTGACATTGGTTAAGTTACTTAAACATTCCATCACTAAAATCCTTCATCTATAAAATGGAGATAGTGTCTAACCTCAGGATTATAAGAAAATACTTAAGAGGATTAAAGCAGGAATAAAACTGCCTTTCTTCATCTATAAAGTGAAACTAGTAATAGGATCTAACACATTAAGATGGTTGTAAGGATTAAATTATGTGAGCTGAAGCATATAAATAACATATAAACAGCAGGTACTGGTATTTAATAAATGCTCAACAAAAGTAAGTTATCACTACTATTATTGTATCCTCTAATATAACAATTTCCATCTATTGTAAACTCCTCTACAAAAATAAATACTTATATTTATTACCAATGTTCTTCTATCAAGAAAGCTGGAAAGTCACACAAGAAAGATATATTTTGCGAAGGATATTTCTGTAGTCTCCAAATTCTAATTTTAGAGTCTTCACTCTTGATTTTTTCTAGGCTTTGTCTTTTTATATGTAAAATGATGAAGAATCGATTTATAGAAAGATGCTTACCACATCTAGATGATAATTTTAGTTCCTTCGCCTGGAAATTTTTCTAGCTTTTATTTTGCTCTTTCATTATTTATGTTGCCTACTATATATTTTATTTAACTATTCTGCTTCTATAAGTCAGTTATGAAACTTGCTAACATTCTGCACAATTTCCTGAATAATTGGCCTTTACCACAGTTTTCTGTTCTGTAATTGTAGCCATCTTAACTCTTCAAAATGTCTTTTTACATTTCATAAAAAGAGATTTTCCTCATTAGGAGCTGCTTGAAAGACATCTCTCTGGGGCATGGGTTTCCTCTCGAGGACAGTTGACATACCCAGGGGAGTCACTGTCACAAGACAATGACATCAATAACTTTTATTCCTCTACACTAGGTCATCCCTTCAGCAAGACATAACCTCTGTATAAGTGACATTTGTGAGACTATCAACCTCCTGCTGAATCTAGAATTTTCTATTCTTAGATTCAATGCAGAGCCACAGCACTGATATAGTGCATGGTACACGATAGGCGTTTAATAAAATTCATTGGAAGAAATCAGGAGGGGACACATTACCCACGCCTATGACTCAGCTGGCAGTTTTGCAAAACAAACCCTAGTTACCCAAATAGGCCTGACATTGCTCCTTCTTACTTATTTCAAAGCCATGTTACAGAGTTTTACAAATAAGGGAATTGATAAGGTTTAAAATGCATGTAAAATGTATAATTGTATTTTCTATAAATGTCTTCCAAAATAAATAAAGTTGAGTTTTCTGCTGAAATAGCATATATGGACTTCTACTTCCAGTCAAATATAAAAATCTTGTGGTAGACTGTTCCTCCCATTATAACACCTCATAGACGTGCTTAAAATAGATACACATGTATTAAAGAAAACTGAGGAAAATATGAAACAATAGGTAACTCGAACAAAGAGGAAGAATGTCTAAAATGGACATTCTACAACTGAAAAATACAATATAAATTAAGAACTCATTGTTTTTAATAGCAGAAAAGAAATTAATGAATATGTAGACAGATCAATAGAAATTACTCAAACTAAATAGAAAGAAAAGAATGAAGAAAACAGAATAGATTATAATAGAATTATGGGAGACGATAAATAGTCTAACATACATATAATTGGAATCTCAGGAAAAAAGGGGGGAGAGAGAAGAGAGAAGCAATAATGAAAAGATATTGATGAATAAGTTTATAAAACTGATAAAAGATAACTTAGAGATTCAAGAAGATAATTGAACTCTAAGCAGGACACAAAGAAAAATCACATATTGACACATCATTATTAAATTTCTGAAGACCAGATATAAAGAGAGATTTTAAAAAACAACCATAGAAAGAGACACATTGTCTTCAACTGGTAGAAAACTTTTTGGTAGAAACTATGAAAACCAGGAGATATTGAAATATAATAGTATCTTCATAGTGCTGAAGGGGGAAAAAAAAGAAAACACTACCTAGATTTCCATACCTTTTATTGAATATTCTTCAAAACTGAAGGTGAAATATAAATGTTTACAGACTAGTTTTAGAGAACTTGTTACCAGTGGGTCCACACTACAAAAAATACTAAATAACAATTTTCACATTGAAGAGAAATGATCTCATATAAAAAAAAAGATGGCATTTCAGAAAGAAATGAAAACATTAGAAGGAGTGAATATATACATAGGTATAAAATATTACAGAGTCTTTAAGTCAACAACAACAATGTCCCGGGGGTGTTATAACTATATAGAAATAAAATAAATGACAACAATAGAAGGGAGTAAATGAATTTGCCTGATACGAGGGTCTTGCATGGTTCAGGAACTGTTAGGGTGCTAATTTAAGATAAATTGCAATAAGTGAAAAATGTACATTATAATCAAGGTGCAAATACAAATAACATAAAATGTATAAGTAAAAAGTGAATAAAGACAAGAAAACTGAATACTCACCTTTTAAAATTAATCCACAGAAAGTTAGGAAAGGAGGAACAAGGAAGCCAACAGCTTGATCAACTACAAAGCAAATATAAAAATGGCAGACTCAAGTTGATCTGCATGACTAATTACATTAAATGTAAATTTTTAATCACCCACTTGAAAAACAAATTTGTCAAACTAGGAAAAATAAGTATACACACCCGATTCCCAAGTAGGTGCCCGTTTGGAGAAACATACCAGTCCTCGTCCTCTAAGAATGCAGATTAGTTGTAAAACAATGATAATATTGTCGTTGTAGCGTGCAAACACTACCAAAAGACAGTTGGTATGACTAGATTAATATTAGGAAAAATAGATACTGATGGAAACATTAAAGAAAGAAATAGGAACATTTCATAAAGATAAAAGATAGTAGGAAGTCATAACAAACCCAAATGTATATGTATACCTATAAACATAGCTTTAAGATACATATATGTGTATATATGTATATATACATTATGGATATGTCTATCAATTATCAATTATTGTTATAGATTCTAACTTTTTTTAAAGTGCACCAAAAGTCAAATAGAATATAAAATTTATTTGAAAACCCTATAAACTAATTTGAACTGATTCACATATATACCAAAAATCTACACCAAAAAAACAAAAAAACAAAACAAAAACAGAATACAGTGTCTTCAAATGTAATTGGAATATTTACCAAAATAGACATTAAACTAAGAAAAACTAGTCTATGTAAATTTGAAAGGATTGAATTCACACAGAAGATATTATCTGACCACAATAGGCTTAATCAAGAAATAAATAACGATATAACAAGAAAATCTGCAAATCTCTGAAGACAGCAAGCACTACGTCTTAAAGACATTGAATCTTCAATTAAAATATTTCCCCTAAATGAACAAACTGACTCATAAAGTGGGAGAGAGCAACTTCTGGCCCAGATTATTTCATTGGTATATTCTTCCAAGCAGTTGCACCAGAAATAATACCAGCCTT
Source organism: Rhinolophus sinicus (assembly GCF_036562045.2). Lineage (NCBI taxonomy): Eukaryota > Metazoa > Chordata > Mammalia > Chiroptera > Rhinolophidae > Rhinolophus > Rhinolophus sinicus. The sequence continues at coordinate 8,679,924 of NC_133761.1, forward strand.
ACACAAATTCTTTCCAAGAGTAGAGAACAGGAACACTTCCCAACTCATTTTATGAAGACAGCATAACTCTGAAACCAAAAGCAGAAAAGGATATTTCAAGAAAATAAAATTATGAACATATACTTCTCATATATTCAAAATTCTAAACAAAATATTAGCATATCAAATTTAGAAGTAGAGTAAAAAGATATTACAGTAAAGTGGAATTCATTCTGGGATTATAATGTCGATTTATCTTTCAAAAATTAATCAAGATAATCACATTATCGATATAGAGGAGAAAAACCACATGATATGGTTGTATACAAAAAATGTATCTGATAAAATTTGACTCTTTCAAAATAAAAATCTCAGACAGTAGGACTGTAAGAGTTTCTTCTCAGTGAGGGAATTGGATCGTGGTTAAGTGTGTGTGCCCAAGCCCAGCTCCTGAGTTTGCATTATGTTTTAACCTTTCCCTCAGTTCCCTCTTCTGAACAATGGCAATAACAATATTATGTTTCTCATCAGAATTAAGTTAATTAACTCATGCAAAATATTTCCACAAATGCTGCTCCATAATAGGTACACCATAGACAATGGCTATTATCATTAGTGATGTTATTTCCATATTGTCAGCACTTAGCACATTTCCTAGAATGTAGTGCATGTTAAATGAGCGTTTTGGAAATGAATAAACGAGCCTATATGGCCACAGTACCTGCGAAGTGTGCCGTGTGCTGATAGGTGCAGAGAGGTATAAAAGACTCAGCTCCATCTCAGCCTGTTTTTAGCACTCCTCATAAGTCATGATGCTTCACACAGTAGGCTTTGAGGGCATCTGAAGAAAAGAACCGTCTCTGCCCAGAGTGGACTTCTGTCTGGATAGTTGTGCAAAGATGTGGAGAGATGCTTGCCACCTTCTAGCACAGGGGCAAGATGATTAGAAGGAGAAGAGAGGAGAGAGAGGGGAAGAGAGGGGAGGGGAGGGGAGGGGAGAGCAGAGGAGAGCAGAGGAGAGCAGAGGAGAGCAGAGGAGAGCAGAGGAGAGCAGAGGAGAGCAGAGGAGAGGAGAGACTGCAATAGAAGCCAGGAAATTGAGGTTAATTCTCTCTGTGTGGCATTGGGCAAAGTCACTTAATACTATCATTTACTCCATCATATTGGAATTATTTATGCTCTATTTGTTCCCAGTAGATGGTGAGCTCTTAAAGGAAGAATTCATGCCTCATCCGTCTTTTGTGTCCTGTGTTTCACATGGTAATAGCTCGTAGCTGCTTTTGGTGAGAGTTTTTCAAAGGAAACTGAACTTAGAGGCTCTATTCTTCACTTCTGCAAAATGTCTGTCCAGCTCTTTAGGGATTATATGAAACGGGAGAGTATACACTGAAGACATTGAAACATTCCAAGGGCTACGGAAATGTGTGCTGTCACTGGTAGTTTTATTAAAAAAAAAAAAAATAGCAAGGAACCAATACATGTATAACACATGTTATAGTTTACAAAGCATTTTTCAGATCTCGTGCTTAGTTTAATCTTAGCTGACAGCTTTACCTATAGGAAGGCATTATTATACCAGTTTCTCAGAAGTTTCCATTTAAATCAACATTTTGGAAATAAAAATATGCTTCATATTCATTTAGGAACATTTGTTCTCCAAAGAATTTTATAGTAATTCTTGCTTCGTAAAATAATCTGTATTCCTTTCATAAAGTTTGGATGTTTGCATATTGGAGTTTCATTTACCAGGGTCTAAATGTGAGATAGATAGATAGATAGATAGATAGATAGATAGATAGATAGATAGATAGATAGATGATAGATAGATAGGAAGATAGACAGACAGACAGATACATATACCAGGGGTGCCAAAAAAAGTATACATATGACTTGTATTCATCTTTTGTTACCGGTATAGAGTGTTATAATTTTAATACAGGTTTTTCCTTTCTTAAAATGCATATGCATTCTTTTGGCACCCTCTGTATTTTGCCTCAGCATCAGAGACACTTCAGATGTAGTACGTTTTCTGGTTTAATAATTTCGAAGATAGATATATTGATTATATTTATTCATTTTAAACGGTATAAAATAAAGTTAAGAGTGAGTACCAACTTAGGAGTTAGACATACTTGCATCACATTTCTTATTTCTCTTATGACCCATTGCCTACCTGAATCTTTATCTGTACAATACAGAGAATAATTGCATCTCACTCCCAGAGTTATTTTGAGAACACAGTGAAATGATCCTTGTAAAGTATGACAGCATTGGACCTGACAAACAAGTGCCCAACCAATGACAGCTTTTGCTATGCTTTGTTATTGATCATTATATTTTATAAATTAATAATAGTTATTAAGAAAATATCTTTGAATGTATAATAGTAAATGTAGCGGGTGATTTTGTTGTTCAGGTCTTTCATTAGGGGAACCACTGACAAAGCTGTGATACGATTTCCCAGCTAGTGCATAATTTACAAATAAGTCCAGGTTAGGGTCCAGTAAATTACAGCATCTTGCTCTAGTCTCTGGTTCCAGCTGGTATGTATTTTTTATGTTTGCTGTAACAAGTCACCACAAAAATGTAGTGGTTTTAAAACAACACAACGTATTATCTTCTAGTTCTGGAGGTCAAAACTCTGAAATGGGCCCCAGTAAAATCACGGTTCACAGTCCTGCTTTCCTCTCTGGATGCTCCAGGGGAGAATCCATTTTCCTGCCTTTTTAGCTCCCAGATGCTGCCCGGGGCTCCCTGGCTTGTGGGCCCCTCCAGTCTTCAAAGCTACAAGCGCTGTGCCCCTCTGGGCCTTTCTTCCATAGTCACATCTCCTCCGATTCTGTTTACTGCCTCCCTCTTCCACTTGTGGTCACATTAGTCAGATCCAGTGAATCCAGAATAATCTCCCTATTTTAAGGTCAGTTTATTATCCATCCACAGAATTCCACATGCATTTAATTTCTCTTTACCCTGTAGCCTAATATCAGGTTAGTGCAAAAGTAATTGCGTTTTTTTGGCAATTATTTTTAACCTTTTAAACCGCACCAACCTAATATATTCACAGGTCCAAGGATTAGAACATGAACATCTTTTGGGGTTGGGGGGCATTATTCTCCCTACTACACAGCTCCCAATGACACTAAGTTCGACATCTAAATCTCCAAATCTAAATTTAGAAAAGAGGCAGCTTTTGATTCTGATTTTGGTTTTGAACGGACACCTCCTATGGCCCCAGGTCCTATTTTCCCCTGGGTCTGTTATCCTAGCAGTGTGACACTTCAGAAATACCAACCCACAAAACAATCCTTGTTGCTGGCACAGTCCTGTGAGATCAGGAAACCCAGTCCAGCTTGAGATGACAGCAGGAATTAATGACAGTTTAAACTTCATGTCGTTTCATTTTTTTCTTTCTTTCTGGTTTCCTGTATTTTCCGTCTTTTCTGAAAACCACCTAAGAAGGTCCAGCATTTACAGCGTCCTTCAAAGCCCCGCATTCAATTTCCTGGAAAGTTAGGAAAGTTCAGGGTGAAATAAAAATGTCAGAAGATTTAGCAGCTGTGAAGCTTACCCTGACACTGAAAGAAGCTGTGGCCCTGGGCCCAGGCAAGACACAGCCTGCCCTGGATTATCCCACAGAACGTGAAAATGCAAACCATCTTGTACCAAGTGCCTCCTCTGGGTCAGGCTTGGAGGAGACATCTCCGAGCAGCACCACTACCATTTTGAAGAACGTAACACTGAATTTTAAAGGGAGGAAGTCACTTGGCCAAGGACAATCCCCTTCGAAGTAGCAGTCAGGTGTCAAACCACAGTCTCTTGTTCTAAAGGCAAAGGTCGTCCACCTCCTCCAAGACTCTCCCCTGCACGCCCTATTGCTCATCACACAGGCCTGTCTTTCCGACTAGGATGTGAGCTCTTGGAGATCGGAGCCACATCTTTTTCATCTGTTTCCAGCGCTCAGCCTTGGGCCTGGTGTGTCGTCAGCATTCGGCAGCGTTTGCTTATTTTATGAAAGTGTGATTGAGTCAGGACACTGGATGGTTGTCTTAATTACACCAGCCTACAGAAAAACTCATGTCCGGAGGAGGCCATCAAGAGGCAACATCGACTTAGGAACTCATGGAAAATTGGCCAGGGAAAATTTTTTTCTCCAGGAGTCATTTACATGCTATTTGATTTGGCTTTCTGAGACATATTAATCAATCCTCCAAACCCCATCCAGGGCGCCACTGCACTCATTTGTAATCAGCTAGTATTTATCTACTGAGGCACTTGGGAGGGCGAAATGGAAAATGCAGCTTTTCAAGAGAGTGTTTTCATTTAACCCCTCCCACTCAATTTCATTTAAAACCATTTCAGTTGCAGGGGTTCACTGCCCTGCATGGGAGCAATAAACCTGCAGCCAGTTCATTCAGCGCACAATTATTGAACGACTTGCACCTACTAAGTGCCAAACATTGTGCTTGGGCTTCTGTCTGTTTGGAGAGTGAAGACCTAGCATGTGATCAACTCACCTAATGCTACATTTACCTAAAATTCATGCACAGTAAATGTATAGTGCTCCACACACAGAGGCTAAATCCTCATCTAAGAATGTTTTCAGCTTGCAGAAAAGTTTAAGGACTATTCCCTTTTTGAATGACTTTTGACTGTCATGGAATATTTTTAACGACTTAAGAGTCCTTGGAGAAATTGCCTGAAAATATCCTTCAGGGAGACCCAAGATAGGCAGACCAGGAAAAGATATGAATCATATAAATGCTTGAAAAAGTCAGTATATGTCATCCTACATAAGAAATGGGACATCTATGCTAAGCATTCACGATTCCAACATGTTTTCCTTTATTACTTTAGAGCAGTTTTAGCCTCACAGAAAAACTGAGGGGAAGGTACAGAGATTTCCCATCCACCCCTGCAGCCACCTATGCACCACCTCGCCCATTATCAATGTCCCCACCAGAGGGGTCCCTTTGTTACAATTGATGGACCTACATGAACACGTCATTATCACCTGAACTCCATAATTTACATGAGAGGTTCACTCTTGATGTTGTAGCTTCTGTGGGTTAGGACAAATGTATAATGACATGTATCCATCACTATGGTGTCATCTATACTGTTTTCACTGCCCTACAATTCCTGTGTGTTCAATCCATTCATCCCACCTTCCTCATCCCCTGACAGCCACTGACCTGTTTACTGTCCCCATAGTCTGGCCTTTTCCACATGTCATAGAGTTGGAATCATACAGTATGTGTAGCCTTTTCAGATTGACTGCTTTTACTTAGTAACATGTGTTTAAAGTTCCTCCATGCTTTTCATGGCTTGATAGGCCATTTCTGTTTAGAACTGAATAGTATTCCACCATCTGTATTTATTTATTTATGTATGAATGTATTTATTTTCTAGTCACCTACTGAAGGACCACTTGATTCCTTCTAGGTCTTGGCAATAATGAATAAGCTGCTATAAACAGCTGGGTGCAGATTTCATATTGACATGTTTTCAACTCATTTAGTTAAATACCAAGAAGTGTGATAACTGGGTTGTATGGTAAGAGTACGTTTAGTCCTGTGAGAACCCGCCACACTTGTCTTCCAAACGGGGCCACACCGTTTTGAATCCCCACCAGCAGTGAACGAATGTTCCTGTTGCTGCACATCCTCACCAGCATTTGTTGTTGACAGTTTTCTGGATTTTCACTATTCTCATAAGTGGGTAGTCATAGCTCATTGTTGTTTTTGCATTTCTCTGATGAAATACCATGGGGGGGCATCTTCTCATATACTTATTTGCCATCTGTGTGTTTTCTTTGATGAGCTATCTATTAAGGTCTTTGGCCTATATGTTAATCAGGTTTTTTTCTAACAAATCATTGAGTTTTAAGAGGTTTTTTGTTTGTTTGTTTGTTTGTTTTTTGTATATTTTAGGTAACAGTACTTATCAGATGTGTCTTTTGCAAATATTTTCGCCTAGTCTATGGCGTGTCTTCTCATTCTCTTGAGATTGTCTTTTGCAGAGCAGACATTTTTAATTTTAATGAAGTCCAGCTTATCAATGATTTACCTCATGGATCGTGACTCTGCTGTTCTAAATATATATCAAACAAGTGGTTATTTCTACAAAATGCACATTTATTTCTGCCAAAAGAATAGTTATAAATGACTTTATTTATAATAAGCCCGAAGTGAAAGCAATTCATATTTCTATTAAGAGTCGAACGGATGAATTAATGCGCTATAGGAATACATACTTATATATACCATGTATAATGCAATACTGTGTGACAGTGAAGAACAGACTACTACAAAATATAGCAGCATAGTTGAATGTCACAGACATTCATGAGCTGCTTTATTCACTTATTCATGTACTGAGTGAATATGTTTTGAGCATAAACAATTTATTAGGTGGTAAGCAAAAGAAAGAGATTCGTAGTGTGTTCTCAGTGTTACCACTTATATTATATCACTCAATTTCCACAGCAATCCGGGGAGGCAGCTATTCTCCCTCATTCTATTTTTGCCGGCGAGGAAGCTGAGCTCTCCTGAGAACACAATTATGATGTACCCAGAGTAGAGAACTCATTTCTGCTTTTATTCAAAATTACTGTAACAGAATTCTTAGGTCCACTCTGTCTCTCCTGCCCTTGCTTTAGCTGAGATCCCCTTCTCTCTGACTTATGTTCTTTGAATTGTAATTCACTTTGCTAATCTTTCTGGGTTTTGATTGAGCTTTTCCCTAGCACGCTACTCCCATGAAGGTCCTCTTAGTTTGAAATAATGTATCAGGAATGAAAAGGACACCCATCTCTGGTCATGCTTGGGGTCAGAGAAATTGCACCTCGCCTAGACTTAGTGGCTTCAACTTCCAGTTTTCCAGATAACGATACTGGACATAGATACATCGTCACGTGGTAGGGAATCTACAAGTGTTAGTTCTCTTTCATGCTTGTTCAAAATTATGCAACCATACGGCAACTTTTGAGACCTGCTTTGTGTGAATCTCGATTACATGCTTATTTAGCAATACCACGCTTCCCTTTTGTACAATAAGGAATAAAAAGAACCGCAAGATACAGCTCCCATCCTTAAAGCATCACAAATGGTTGGTGGGGGAAGTGGTGAGAGAGTCTATCCATGCCAACAATTAGTGCATGATACAATGCAATATACGTAGAATGCTCAATTAGAGTGCAGGTTCTTAAGAGTCAGAAAAGCCTGGTGACGTGGTACATTGAGTAGATCAGAAAAGATGTGGGGAGGAAGGGCTCAGAAGTTTAAACCGGACTCCAAAGAAATCATAGGCTAGGTTACACGTGGGGAACTGGATAATTTAGGCAATTCTCCTCTCTCCGCCTTAACCCCCTTATTTTCACATCCTCTTGTCCACACCTTTAGTTTGCTCTGTATGAGACATAATCTCGTGAACTCATCTGCTACAATGTCTCTAGCAAACGTTTTATTTCCAAATAACATGGAAACAGTCATTCTTCTTGAGACATAGAGTGGGATTATAACCTGGTGAAACAAGCTGTGCTTGGCTTTTTCCTCCATCCTGAACACATCATATGTGAGCCTGCTCTTAAAGCTTTCACTGTACTCACCCATCCAGAGACGCGAATCGCTGTAAGAACGTCTCTTAGAGTCAGCCCGGTGGTCTGGGAGTCAGGGTTACCACAGCCTAATCCCCGTGGGCACTTTCTGACACCCCTTTTGGGTTGTACAAGTAATGAGTCATCTCTGAAACTTCTGAGATCTGCCTTCTTCTCCTCTAAGGCTCCTTGCAGACTTTCCTTTCCATTTGCCAAAGCCTCTGATAACTTAGGAAATTCAGCAATGCACCCATTCATTTCAAGGAAAAGGTTTCCTACCTATCTTTCTATGAAGCTGTGCTTTTCTTCTTTCTCCCTTCTAAGGGCATATATTTTTGCAAATCCAGGTAACACCTACACGTACGCACTATCTGAAGCCATGAATTCCCTTAGGTGAGTTACAGCACATTTTCAGTCCTCTGTTTCTTCTGTAAAGTTACAGAAAGTTGGACTAGAGAGGTGATGTAGCACAGTAGTGACAAGCCCAAGATAGAGGCCCTCAGCCTTGATTTAAAGCCATGCCTGACATATGACCTGGACTAAGTTTTCTGACCCTTCTAAATTTCCATCTGTTGATCTGTAACAAGGAAAAAATAATCGAGAGTATTAAATAAGAAACTACATATAAAATGCTTAGCACGCACTGCCTTTCCCATTGAACATACTCCCTAAGTGTTAACTACACTTACTTTGATTCATGAGTTCATCAAGTATTTACGGAAGATTCCCCACCTCACCCCTAGGCCAGACATTGCATATAAAGTGGTGAGCAAGACTGTCATATACCTCTATGTCTTGTCATTCCTCCCTTCGTCACATCTCTCATGCCTGTCTCTCCCTTTCAGTCCCACTTCTACTGCCCACTTGGAGGGGAAAAGAGAAGGGGAGGACGCTGTGTGTTTATTAGGCACTTATTGGCCAGGGCCCATGGGGCATCTTTTTCAAACAAACAGATGCAGCCTGAGGTGACTGAGGGTGGGGATGCACCCAGACAGAGGCGTGCTTGCCCACTCAGTGTCAGCGCCTGAAGGAACCTTTGCAGAGAGCGAGCCAGCCTTTCCACAGTAAACATATCTTGTGACAACGCTATGTTGCTCAGCTGCATAAACCGATATGGTGAGTGACAGTAGCACTCCAGTTCCCTGAGAAGAGGGAACTACGAGGGGGATAGTTTTGCACTGCTATAGAACTCCAGTCTTGATTCAGCTGGAGACCTGCAGAAATAAGGATACCGAGAGTAATAGTACTTTATGTTAATTTCAGGTGTACAGCATAGTGGTTGCGATATACAAAATATTGAATGTCAACTGTACTTGAGTAATTATAAAAGGAGGAGAAAATTGATGGGGAACAAGAGGTTCAAATCTCCAGGTATAAAACAAATAAGTTATGGGGATGTGTGTACAGCATGGGGAATATAATCAATAATATTGGGATAGCATAGCACTGGGTCAGCTGGTTGCTGGACTTATCATGGCGATCACTTCTTTAGGTGTATAAATGTTGAATAACTCTGATGTACCCCTAAAACTAATATAACATTGTATGTTAGCTATAGTTTAATGAAAATCTTTTTTAAAATAAAAAAGAGTGCTATGACTAGAACTACTAATGTGAATAGAATAGCAATGAGTAGCCTTACGTTTGTGTAGCAGAATGGATGTTACCCACAATCCCATGCAGTGGACAGATTGTTCACCATCATGTCCATTTTATAGACGCAAAGCAGGCCTCAGAAGCCAAAGAAAGTTGTCAGGGACACGCGGTAGAATGTAAGAGAGCGAGAGCCTTTCCTGTCGGAGCGCACCGCCACCGAGGGAAGCAGGGTTCTGAGCCTTCTGAACAATACTGAGCACGTTCGCAGGAGAAGCCAGGTTCCACTGATTCCAGGTGAACGTGTCAAGTCCTAGCTCTGCCCCTCACTTGCTGGAGCCTTTGGAGAAATCACAGAACCTCCCAGAGTCAAGTTCTTCCTCTACTGAATGGGGATTCAAACTACTTACTAGTCCTTTTAATGGTCAGAAAGATGTCGTGCGAGGATTAAATGGGATCATATAGGCAAAGAACTTAGTCCAGTGCATGTAGAAAGAACTTAGTCCAGTGCATGTAGAAAGTGCTCATTAACCAGTTGTCATGAATAGTTTCTTCTTCTCGTCTTTCTCCTCTTCTTCTTCCTGTCCTCATCACCTTCTCTTTCTCTTCCTTCTCATCGTCTCATGATTATCGTTGTTACATTACTATTATTGCTGCTATGGAGCAGTGTAGTGGGAGAGGTACAGGGTTTAGTATTTTAGTCCCAGCTCTAGCTAGCCTTGTTGAACTAAGAGTCAGAGGATATATATTTCTGGGCTGTTTCCAATCATTATACCATCTTGTAAATGGTCGGATGTTATATTAGACTGAGACAAACAGCCCATTTTCTCATTCATTAATTACTTTTGAATGCAACCAGCCTGCCTCTAATTCATGTATCTCTAAATCTGCATGAGATGAACAGGACGCCCAGTTAGTCATGATTAACACGAAGAGCTCGCTGTCTGGTTGGCTGATTTAGTGGGAATCTTGCCTGTAAGTCGCATCCTCCCTCATATTCAAATAAGCAATATCAGCCATTTGTTTACCCAGACGACTGTCTCATTTCCACTGTTTCATTATAGGTACACAGATTCTCCAACATCAAATGGTCTCATGGATTCAGATGGTATTCTTCCCTTCTAGGCACGTGGCAGTAACACCCTAGGCCATGGAATTAGGTCACGGGGTAACTATGGCTACCACAATATGTCTGAGATGTCTGGGTGTTTCCCTGTCAGCCGTTGTCATCTTCTGCCAGCTGCCATATTGTAGTGGAAAGAATGAGAACTTGGGAGATGACTGAATCTGTTTTTGCGTCTTATCTGAGTGATGGATAGAAAGTTACATCTTCTCCTTACGTTTCGGTTCTTCATCTTTAAAATGGGCTAGAAATACCTGTGTTCTTGTGAGAATTAAAAACGCTTTATGTCTGACATGGTATTTGTCACATAGCACAAGCTCAATAAACCATAGCTGCTATTATTTAGTGAGTTAAATAATTTGTTATCCACGGTGGTACAAAAGTGATACTTGTCCTCCATCCAGGTTTGTATACTTCCAGCACCAAAATGTGAGGTGTGGGCTGCCACCCTCGTATGGCCTCTGGGACTCGGCCTTGACTTCACTTCTCAGGTCCCTGATGTAACATCTGTGTTCTGCGGAGCCCACCTGGCTGGTGATAGCATCAGCTGGTCTGCAGAGGTTCCTATCTAAGCAGAGGCAGGTGGATGTTGTCTGACCTTGGCCTCTGTGCCTCTCATTGCCCACTCAGCTATCTTGCAACGTGGGAAAGGACAAGTTCCCACCTTATGTTATGCACACAGTCTGAGGTCGGACAATTAAGTTCGTGAACTTTTTGCAAAGATGTTGCTAACTTCTTTGGTGTCAGAGGGATTCTCCATTATGAATTTGTACCAACTGGACAGTTAACCAGGTTTACTATTTGGAAGTGCTGAAAAGGCTGTGTGAAAAATGTGAGATGACCTGAACTTTTTGCCAACAATTCATGGCTCTTGCATCACGACAATGCAGCAGCTCACAAGGCACTGTCTGTGAGGGAGTTTTTAGCCAGTAAACAAATAACTGTATTGGAACACCCTCCCTACTCACCTGGTCTGGCCTCCAATGACTTCTTTCTTTACCAAAGATAAAAGGAATATTGAAAGAAAGACATTTTGATGCTATTCAGGACATCAAGGGTAAAGCGATGACAGCTCTGATGGCCATTCCAGAGAAAGAGTTCCGAAATTGCTTTGAAGGGTGGACTAGGCACTGGTGTCAGTGCATAGCTTCCCAAGGGGAGTACTTTGAAGTTGACCGTAGTGATATTCAGTAATGAGGTAATTCGTACTTTTTCTAGCATGAGTTCTCGCACTTAATTGTCAGAACTTGTAGGTGGGTTACCCAAGTATTATTGCACTAGTGTCATACCATGTGTATTAGGCTGGGTCCTGCAAAGAAACAGAACCAACAAGATATATTTATCTCTTTTTATATATTAATATCTATCTATATATTTATTGATATTTATTTATTATGAGGAATTGGCTCACATGATTATGGAGGCTGAGAATTCCAATGACATGTCGTCTGAAAGCTGGAGATCCAGGAAAACCAGTTATCTGATTCAGTCTAAGTCTAAAGGGGTGAGAAGCTGATGATATAAATCCAAGTCTGAGGGCAAGAGAAGGTGAGAAGAGATGTTCCAGCTCAAGCAGTAAGGCAGAAACATAAAAGGGGGCTAATTCCCCTTTCCTCAGTTTTTGTTTGTCTTATTGAGGTCTTTAATAGATTGGATGATGCCCACCTATGTCTCACCTGCAAACAACCTCACAGACACACCCAAAAATAATATTTAATCTGGGCACCCTGTAATTTCATCAAAGTAACACATAAAATCAACTTTCACACTAGGTTCGTTAACTATTTACAAATATCACTGGAATACTCGAGTCAATATATATTCCAGCGCTGCCCATGACACTAGCCCCTGTACCACACCTGTCCTGTACTCCTCGCTAATCCTCGGGCTCTGTTGATCAATCGCTAAAGACCAGGTGTTTTTCTTTCGTGATCTCCCTTCCTGGCCATTTGAGCCATGATTTTGAGGTTGGCAGACATATTTATAAAGGTTTGAACCCCCAAAGTTTTATGTAGTGTGAGTCATTATCCCACATCCCCACCTTCTCCAGACTCTTCAGTTCACATGCCAAGCAGTGGATGCCAGTGGAAACATTGGGGGACACAAATGTGGGCTCACCTCCTCAGACTCACAGGTCACATCAGAATTGGGGTTCTGACTGAGTTAGGACCCCTGCTGTATGAGTGTTTAAGCTCACAGAGGGTTTTAGTGCAGACAGAGGTTTACAGACCTCCTATCTCCTGACCGTTTAACCAATGACACATCACAGTCTTGGGTGCTGAATTGCAACAGCTCTACAAGGCTCTTGCTATGTTCTAGATGCTGTGATCAGTATTTCAGGAGGTTTAGCTCATGACGGAAGCTCTGTGAAGTACGCACAGTTAACATGTCCTCTTAAATGGTCAGGAAGATGTCCAAGGAGATTCAGAAACCTGCCTAACATCACCCACCTAACATGAGAAACATTCTGATTTGGTCTCTTGCCAAACGCAAAGAAATCTCTATACTCCGCTGACTCTGAATATAAAGAATTCAGTATAGTGTTTGACACACAGTAAGCTTTGAAGAAGTGGTTGCTGTCCCGAATGAGGCTAGTTATGTCTGAAAACCCTGTGAGGACAAGTGGCTTGTCTTTTTCTGCTTTTTGCCCTCCTCATGGTCTCATACATGTCACAAGGTCAACTGCAAACACCTGCCCAGGTGATTTGATTCCGATGCTCCTCAACTCTGAAATGGCCCCAAGTACATATTCGGTGTTGCCTTTGTGTATTAAGCAGTCAGTTCTGGAGTAGAGAACAACCTTGATATGTCTTTAATATGTTAATTCATATGAAACCCAAGAAAACCTTTGCTCAGCTTTGTTAGCTCCAACCACCATTAAGTTCTATGGAATTCAGAGTTCAGGAGCAATCAATGATCAAATAAAATTTTAAGTAAGTAAAACAAAACAAGAATTACAGGTTGAATGTGTCAGGAGCCTGAGTCGGTTGATATAGCCAACTTCATCCACTCTGGTGTCGGTCTTAGTTGCAAAGATTGAATAAACTGTATTTCACATCAATTTGCTGAGCTTGCACACAGGCTCATAAATGAAAATAAGATCCAAAGTGACACCTGGGCAATCTAAGTAAAGTTCAATGGGTTTGTTTGCCCCGTCAGCCAGCCTTCTTTGGTAGGACACATGGAGTCTTTCCCTAACTCTAAATACTACAAGTTTTGTTCTTGGCCTTTGTTACGTTGGCCAAATATAATTAACATGAGAAAGTGAGCCAGCTTAGAAAGAAAGAGGGACAACTTGGAAAATATTAGGTTAGTTGGACCCTATACCTTCCATGAATTATTCACACTCTTTGATCTGCATTTTGTTTTGCTTTTTTTCTTAGGGTAATCCAGTAACTTAACTGTCAACAAAGCAACTATTTCTGGATATTTTTAAAGAGAACTTCTCCTTTGTGCTGAGAAGAAATCTCTGTGTTGGATGATTACATGAAGCAAACGTACTCAGATTTAGACCCGAGTAATCAGAACCATCCTTAGTGTAACACTGAGCCATCACCATTGGAGAACAGCCAAATGTGCATGAGCAGTGGAGGCATTACAGACCTGGGATTTAATTCTGGCCTGCCCCACCTCACCGTGTGACCTTGAGAATCTTGTATAACTTACCTAGTATTGGTTTCTGTTTTGGTGACATAGGGTGCACAGTAGCCACTTTGCAGTTGTTGTGAGAATTCGATTAGATAATCCCCACAGTGTAGGTGCTCAATAAATTGTTCAGGCCATTATGACTAGTTCTGCTGCGATTGTTATGTTCACTAGACACTCACATCTACAAAGGGTGAGGCTGCCTTCTGCACTGCCTACTGGGAAAGACGACTGGAACGGACGAAGTGTGAGACCCACAGGAAAGTACACATTAAATATCACCTTCGTCTTGGCACAGAGATTCCTGCCAGATCTGCTTCCCTTTCCACTCTCTTCTCTCTGCACATCACACATTCCCTTGGAAGAAGTCCACACCAACAAACTTATGCTTCTCCGAGTTCTCCAAGTTTTCCCTGTCCACCATGCCTTTCACTATGTCGAGAACACCCTTCCCTTCTCAGTTTCCTGAATGACTCCCCTTTTTATGTCAAGACCCTTCTTACGTATCACCTGTTCCTGAAAATATCTGACATTTCACTTCTCCTGGACTGAGTTAAGAGGCCCATCTTCACCTTGCCCTCCCATAACTGCAGGACGTACCTCTACGGTATCTTTATCAACTGGTGTCATCATTATTGAGTTACTTATCTATGGAAAAAGCAAACGATGAGCTCCCAAGCGTGGAAGGCACGTCTTTTTATTTGAGTGTTCTTAGCACCCAGTGTTGGGTCTGACACGATTCAGAAGAAAATAAGTGTTCAATGACTGACTGAATAAGTGAATCTTCCTGAAATAGCTCTTATGAATCCCTCATATACAAATGTGACCCCTAAGGACTGATACATTTATAGCAAGTACTTTTAAATGAACAGCTCTCTAAAAATTTCATGACTGAGTCTATCTATCTATTTATTGATCTACAATGAGTTTACTCACCACTTCATGGTATAGACAAAGCGAACTAATTTCTTTTAAAAATTTAAATAATGAAAGCAATGAATCCACTGTGAGACATAATTTTCCATTGTTTCAACTGAAGAAATATCCAAGCACACTTATTACTTTATTCAATTATCATTTACTCAGCCCACAGATTTACTGGTAGCTGGTATTATACCTGGCACTGGGCTAGGTGATGGGAACAGTGGTGTGCAAACAAGAGAGACAGAGTCCTTTCCCTTTCTCGTTCTATAATTTCAGGGAAACAGGGAAGAAACATGAATTACCAAATATCACTCTAGTATAAAAATCAAACTGAGGTAAATGCTTTGAGGAAAGCATTTAGGAAAATGGGAGCATCTGAAATGAAGTCCCTCCCTGCTCAGAGGGTCATGAGACTTTCCTGGAGTAGGAAGAGTTCAGAGGAGTGTCGGGTAGTGACAGAAACCCAGGCAGGTGAATGGGGGAGGGGAGTCACTGGGAGAGGGGGACATGGTTTTACTTTACAGCCAGAAGCTGCCTTAGAGAGATCAAGGTGGCCTTCCAGACACTACCTCTACTGAAATCCAAGCCCAAAGGAAACAAAACCAATTCATTTCTTTCAGAATGGCTTCCTGATTTCCGTTAGTTTCCCTGCCTGCTTTTCATTAGATGAAATACTTATATTCCAGTGGATATAATCGGATTTATTTGGAGCCCTGGGCACTTAGAGAAAAATCTGCATTTAGTAGAATCTGATCAAATAGAGAAAGTGCCTTTATATGCTAAACGGGACAAGAGGAATTGCTCTCCTACAACCCAGAAATCTGGTGTGCTGACTTCTGTCTGGTTAATCTGTAAAGCCAGTCACGAGAGTGTGTTGGGCTGAATTCAGAGACAGCGGTAACCAGGAGCTGGCTGTACATTAAGCAGAGAGGATCTTGCTGAAATCAAGTCATGGAAAGAGCATGACATTTCAGGTTACATCCAGATTCCAGCCTCTATTTCAACCGGAGTCGGCAAGCAACCTCTCCTCCCCTATTCTCTTTGCCTTCAAGAAAGATGGGGTTTGAGGACATGCTTCCTGTTTTCCTTCTTGTTCTAAACACACATGAGTTGTCCCTTCGCACTGGCAGGAATTGAGACGGAGTCTCCACAGTCAGGGCTGAATTCCATCATCTTAGGTGCTTGTAGACCTACTGTAGCCCCTGAGAAGATACAGCAAAGTCAGTTTTCTCAGGGTTGAATGTGTACTCATGGTAGGTTCTTCCGTGCTACTGTGCTACTCTTCCTAATGGGAAACTCATCCCTTTCTAGGTACTCGGATGGAGACCATGCTTTCAAGTGATAAAGTGCTATGATATTGACAGAGTGTTGTTGTTTAAAACATTCTAGGGAACTTCACTGTGGCTAATTCGCAGGACTCCTGCAAGGGCGGTATAAACAACACAGAATAAAGCAGGACTCTCTTCTCTAACTGTGGACATCTCTACTCTTTCATTGACTCTCCAATACTCTGTTGGGGGATATGGGACTTGGACCCTTCTAAGACCGTCAAGTGGGAGATCTCATTGTAGGATTTAACTGAGGACCCCACTCCATGCTTCCTGGTTTTATTTGTCCCATTTGTTTGAGGGTGTTGAAGTCTTAGAGTTTATGATTATTTCATTCAACATTTAATGATCTCTTCTAACATTCTGCCATATGCACATTACACATGTCTAGTTTTGTTCATGGTTCCAAACCACCAATTAATATCCCGAACCTATGACATGCATGTGAGTGAGCCTCTGCTATGCCGTCCCCCAAAGCTATATATCTATCAAAGTTAGCCAGGGCCAGTTTCTGCTGGCTGACACCCCAAAAACTCAGTCTTATAATTCTACTGCACTTATCTCTAGCTCTTTCTAGTTTGACATCTGTCTCACTTGCCTGCTTCTGGAATTCACCACCATAGTGCTTGCCCCTTAATAGAGAATTGAATTGAGTTGGCTTTTGACCAGGGTGGCCTGTTTTCCAGTTAGGACAAAACAGCTATGAAAAATGGGTTACTCTGCTTATCAAAACATGTTGGGGCCTGGAGAAGATCTTTTTCAGGGTTTGTGAGCAAAAGGGTGATTGCAGGGGGGAATTTTTGCAATAGAGAAACTGTTGGTTTTGAATCAACTCTGTCAGCTCTCTGGTGTGCCCATTAGCAAGTGAATCATGCTCACCAAGGCTCAGTTTCTTCAGTCAAAAGAAATTAATAATATTGGTGCCAAGGATTGATGAAGGATTGGAGGAAACATTTCTCTTTTCAACCACGTCTCCTTTCTTCTGTTCTCTTCTCCCATCTTTTTGCCTTTATTCCTTTATGCCTTCTTGGGTTTCTTTCTGTATGCTTTTTGTCCTTTCGTTATTATAATATTGTTTTTATTCTCTCTCTTCATTAATTTTACTAACTACATCCCTGAGTGGTCATGATGTGTTGTCTCTTCCAGCCCAGAATCGTTGTCCCCTTGTTCTTGTTAAATACACTGCACAGAGCTTGGAGGGTTACCCTGCACCATAGTATCACGGAGAGACTTTCAATGAAATTGCCCTGACTTGTTCCAGAAAAAGAGGGAGTCAGAGGCCCAAGGTAGGTCAATTAAACGCTTTCTCCTTAACTGGAGTGACACAAACACTGCAACTCATTGTCGATTCATCCTATTGATGGCGTCCAGAAGAGACTGCCCATTAGATCCTTCCACCTAGATCCCTTGCCCTGTCCTGGTGCTTTCACCTCTTGATTCTGCAGCTTTGCTTTTATTTCAGCAAGCTGCCTCATCTTCTCAACAAATTTTCCCTTTTGATTAAGTTAGCCAGAGTAGGTTTATGTGGCCCACTTCCCTAAATCCCTAACTAATTCAACTCTTTTCCCCCAGAAGTTTCTCCTTTACCTTAACTGCTCAACTAAGTGTATGACAGGCATGTGACACAGATCAAAGGTGATGTCAAATGGTATTTGAAAACCTCAGCCAGTATGAGGTCCCACACAGCATTCCACCGGGTGCCGCTCTCCCCGTGCTGCAAAACTGGGCTCTAGGTGCTGGAGGAATGGAAAGAGCATCTGTAGTCATCAACCAAGGGCCTGTGGTGAATCTGGCCAATGTCAAGTGCTCTTTTCAGAGGTTAGGCACCAGAGATAAGGTGTGGAAGTCCCCTGGCTCACGGGCTGTGAAAATTCTTTCCTTGAATTTCTTATCATCCAGATTCATTCTTTCACAAAAGCAGATTTGATCACATTTAAGGTTCCCTTGAGCTGCCTTCTCCCAGAGCTGTTAGTTACTATTTCTACCTTCTACTGAAATTCCATTCTGTAGAATTTACTCTTTCAGTTTCTACACACACACACCCTTAATGTTAATTTTTCTTTTAACTCAAGAAAAATCCCAAGGATGCTGGGGCCATGGAAGCCATCACTGAAATTTGAACCCATGAAGATCTAACTTGTGGTACCCACATCTCCTTTGGGGGGTAACTGCAACCATGGACTCCATTAAACTCTAGCCTCTTTATGCAAGTGTGGCTCTCTCGGGATAAGGCAGCACAGATTTTAGTTACGTTTATTTTTCATTTCACTGAGATATATTATACACCTATATACTTGTAATGGTCCATAGAGGGGAATATAAATGGATTATCAACCGAAAGAACATAATGATTTGGGAAACCTTCCTATACAAACTCAAGAGCTCTTTTCCTCCCTTCCCCCAACATAAGGGGGAAAACATTTTCTGGTGCAAAAGAATGAAACAGCACTTTCTTGTTGGTGACCAGCATAAAGAACGTATGCTCACCTATTGCACCCAAGCAGTACTGTGACGGCCATATATGCTCATTGCGTGGAATGTTCTAGGAAAATTGAAAGATAAATATATAGTGGTGATGGCAACACCATCATATCAGGATCTTATTTATCTGGATGGACTGTGAATAGCTTCATGCTTAGGACTCACGTTCAAAAGAATTTGCTTGGAAAAGGCCCAGGGCTTAAATAGTCTCTCTAAAATGTGGGCCACTGAAGCAGATTGAAATACTCATTTGTCTACTTATTAGTTTAGAGCATTTGTTGCACTGTAATTGCAGGGAGAAAAAGCTTGCAATCCACGTGGCTTATTCCACCAGTCGCTGGTGGATATATTTCTCTCCAGGAAACAAATCACTGGTTTTTTCTTTCCCCCTTCTGAAGAAGCTTACAGTGCGATGGGCTATCACCCCTAATAGATATAATACATCTTCTCTAAGGAACTTACAAAAGAAATCAATGGTTTGTTTTATACCCTTGTCTCTCCCAAATCCCTCACACATTTGCCTTGCCTGGCTTGGGTAACTTAAGACCAACCATGCTCGTAATAAAATCTTGACTCATAAAGATAGACTTGGGCTAGTAACTTCGGTAGGAACTCATTTTTATAGCATTAATTGTGATCTTAGCTCAAAGTAGGCTGGAAGAAAATCCAAAAAAGGAAAGAAAAATAAACAATAAAATTGATAAGTCACACATGCACACACGCTGTCGCTCTGTAACAGGTATGCTGGAATCACCGAATCTGATCCCAAGGAGTCACGTGTAGACAAAGGAGATTTAGGCTCAGTAATAATGAAGAACATTACAACAGTCTAAACTATCCAGTGATGGAAAGGGATGCTTTACAATATTCTGAGTAAGTTCTTTTTCAAAACAAAAAAGCATGGCAGAAGACAAAGATTTCTGAACCTGAAGACAAAAAGAACAAATGGAAATATGGGATCAGCATTTAGTAACTGGTGGACCTGAACAAATTACTTGGCTGCTTTGAGCCTGTTTTCTGTTCTACAAAATGACGATAATAAACTAACAGCAGGATTTTGACAATTGAGTGAACTTGGGTGTACCAAGTAGCTAACAGAATGCCTTAAACATATTTGGTATTCAATGAATGTTCATTTTACTTCATATTCAATAAAATGGTAATTTTGTTCAGCAAGACCAAGGGCCTACGTACTGCGTAGGATATGGCCAGTTGATGCTTAACGTCCATCCTCACCATCTCCTAGTGCGTCAGCTTGTACTGCCAAGCACAGAAGGCTAAAAGTTACCTTTTCCAGAGGCTCTTGGAGCTCAGGCTCTGTATGCAAGTTAAGTCCCACTTATTCAATGCACTCATGCAAGTTTTAGAAGGCAAAATCCTAGTAGAGGGCATCGTCTCGCAGCTTTGCGTGTCTCTCTCTAGCACACAAAGTTATGGAGACATTGGTGTCCATTTTCCAGCTTCATGGAAAATGGAAAGCAGTTGTGGTGATGGCAGAGGAAGGACTCTGAGTTGCAATGTCCCCATGGAGGTGTTGGCAGCCACTTCCTGATTCTGGCTGTTGGATCTGGACATGGCACTTTGTTCTTGACCTCAGTCGCAATGGGCTCCTTTTCCCTCTCCGTCCTCATTTTAGAAGGGCACGCACTGTGTTACTTCTTCACCGTTCAGCATAGTCCTCAGAATCTTCCAAAAAGTTTACAAGTGGCTATTTCTCTGTTTTAATTCTCTTTCTTCTTAAAAACTCCAATGGTAGTTTCTGCCTACTGCCCCGAACTCTGATACAGGTATAGAAAAGGTGCTGTAAGAATATACAGTTCCAAGAAGAATAGCATTATTTACAATGAAAAAGCAAGGAGAATTGAAGAATAGAACACAGGCTCTTCAAGATTTACACATTTCACATATTAGCATCAAGAAAATATTTTGAACTAATTGTAAACTTGTAACTGTTTTGCTTGTTCAAGAAGCTTAGTAGTACCAAAGCATGTTCCAAGGTGGTTACGTACTTTACAAAAATATTTTCTTTAAAAATTATTATGAAACATAAGATTTGAAGACTAGTCAAAGAAAATAGAGAAGTTCATCTTGGAGCAAAGAATTAAGGAGAAGCCATAATGGTGTCCATTGTTTGAAACATGGAGAAAAAAGTTGCATAACTTCTGAATAGAGAAGCAAAACTACTAGGTGATGGTTACAAAGAGACTGATTTGGCTCAATGTAAGAACTTTTTAATGTCCTGCAGTCAAAAGGTTGTATTTGAAGATGGCAAACAATTATTTAAATAAGAAACAAACAGTTGTTTACCAGGGATAAATTATAAAGAATTCTTAAGAACTGAATTAGGGAAAATTTTTCTTAAGAACTGAATTAGGGAAAATTGTGGTTTCTTCCAGTTTTAATACCCCATGATTCTAAGATCGTTTATGTTGTGACCTTACATTTGGACATTTAAAACTGATGTATAAGAACAATTTAAGCTCAACTTGTCAGAAAGATAACAATTACATACTTTGAGACATAGATTCGCTTATTGACACTCATATAATTAACATGCGTCGTTTTTTGTAATATACATTTAAGGGTGTGTTTATATGTGAATATAGACAGAGTGTTGATTGATTGATAGATAAATAGATAGGTAACTACATATACATTCATACGCCTGAACACAAATGATATACACAAGTTTGTTAGTCATTCACCTAATCAGCAACCTATCCATTTATTTCTTTTTGCATCATTTTGGATCAGTGGTGTCAGGAAGATCTAATAACATACATACATACTTACATTTGTTCATTATCTACTGAAATAAGGGAACATAGGAAATTGGGAAAATGCGTCAGAGCAGGGATGTATTCCACCCAGCTATATGTTAGAAGACCTATCAGAAAGTGATTCTAAAATGAGCTGCTTCTTCTGTACCCCAAAGTTTTTTCTTAATTCTGTGATTTCTCCCCTCCCTTAATGCGTATACACGTCACTGGTGTGTTAAAAACAAAGCAAGAACATCACAGTGTCTTTTGATCACAGGATGAGCCTCTAACATTTTTCAAATATTCTCTCTGAGCCCGGGAACTCTGGAATTAATAGTATCTTAAGACTTCACTTCACATCCAAAGGAAGTGTATAAAAATGTAATTTTCAACTGGATACACTCTGTCTGACTTGCAAGTAGGTCATTCAAAAAATAGTTGTTTTATCTGAATGTGCTATCTGTGTCGAGTACAGGGAACACTAAGG
Organism: Rhinolophus sinicus; assembly: GCF_036562045.2. Classification (NCBI taxonomy): domain Eukaryota; kingdom Metazoa; phylum Chordata; class Mammalia; order Chiroptera; family Rhinolophidae; genus Rhinolophus; species Rhinolophus sinicus. Next base: position 8,701,837 of record NC_133761.1, read on the forward strand.
ACCAGTTCACGTTGTGGCAGCATAAATCACGTTTAGAACCTTCCTTGAGTTCTGGGAAATTCCACATCATTTAGTTTCTGTAATTACATTTCATCATATTTGCTTTTGGGTTTGTTAATAGAGTCTCTTGATCTGCTTAACTGCCTCCCCTGTAATTAAACAATCGAGGAAAGCATATGGGTAATACTATGCTAATGATACAGTTTTAAAATTTAGAATGATTTAAAAGCAAATTTTAATCTTCTACTAAGTTTGGCCTTAAACTGCTCTGGTCACAATGGTAATTTTTTCAAATGTATCATTCCTATGCAGGCTTCTTATTTCCCAATATTTACCTTGCAGCAAAGGAGTCTTAATTAACATTTATTAATAACTACAAGAGGCATCCCAATATTTATTTTTTATTTCTAACTCTTGCCCATAACCGAATAGATTAACATTTCAAAAGGGAGTGCTGAATAGTTATGTATCTCCCCTAAAGTCATGTATCAAGTTGGTATTTAAAAATACCTTGTTTCACATACATAACATAGTTTGAAGGTCTCCTTGGTCTATGAGAAGTTGCCTGTATAAGTCAGTTTTGCTACTTAACAACAATCCCTAAATCTCAGTGGCCTATAACAATATTCATTTGTTAAAAGTCAGATTACATGTCAGTTACTGCTCCAACTCTGCTTGCTTAGGCACCCCGTGTCTTCTCACTTTGGTGATTGAGGGAATAGCCCACAACTGGCCTAGGCCATGCTAGCAGCAGAAGGCATAAAATGAAACAAAGCTTTAATTTTTAAACGTCTATGAATCAAGAACATTTAATAAAATTAACGTTCAGCTCCTCAGACATACTGACCACGTTGCAAATGCTCGAAAGTCACATGTGGCTAGTGGTTACCAGTGTTCAGTGCAGGCTAGAGACTAACTAGAAGAAGAAAAGAGATAAACAAATGATTATAGTAACATGATAAGGCACTTAAAAGGCATGTAGGGAGTGAGGATACTTGTTGAGTGAATAAATAAATGAGTAATACATTATAACATTCAACTTTTCACCAATACTGACCCACTCATAACTCAAGCTAGAGGCCAATAGAATAAATGTCAAAAACTCTATGTCTGTTATATTAATTACTAGGACCCTCTATGTACTCGTCTCACTTGTTTTTTTCCTCTCCCTTCATGATCAGTTCTTTATTCCATTTCCTTCCTCGAAACCTTTGGGATTCATGTCTAAACTTATCTCTTGGTGTCATACTTACCTTCTGACTCCAGGCTGCTTTGGATACCTCAAATATTCTATGAGTAGTTCTAGAATCTGGAGAACTAACTTGTGATAGAGAGGGAGAGAGAGAGAGAGAGAGAGAGAGAGAGAGAGAGAGAGAGAGAGAGAGAGAGAGAATAGAATGAGAGGGGGCAATAGCAATCTGGAACATGCAAGAAAATGCATGAATAGCTGTAACATCTGATAGGAAATAACGCTTCATGAAAACGTAGGTTCGAGTGTTTAATGGAATAAATCCTAAGTAAAGCAAAGAATGCAGATGTTGCTTGAAAATCTTGGCAGAGAAGCAATTTAGGTCAGGAAAACCTCTGCGAGAAAATTGTAAACACCTCTTAAAAAGTAAACTACGTATTTCAAAAGGCCATGGAACCTCTTTCGCTCTGCTCTTATTCTGACAGTTTCTCCTTTTTGATCAATTATGGTTTTTCCTAAGTTTTCATTTCAGTACATATAAACAGGCCACGTATCTGGGTCAGCAAATTGGGTCACCATCCCCAATGACTTCCTCAGCCCCTGCACTTGGCAAAAATCTTTGTAATGGTATCAGCCACTTTAAGAAAAGGGCTGCACCTTAGCTTAAGGAGAGAGGAAAGGGATCTAAAAAATCATGGAGGCCAAAGGATTCCTTTCATAGATGAGCGGTCTGGGGTTCAGAGAAACAGACACATGGTCAGTCCCATAATTCCTACTAATTTCCTTGATCTCTCAGATGACGGTGCTTTCAAATTCATTCCCAAAAGACCACTTGCCAAACAAGTTGTCTCATACGCTGTTACCACCATGCCTGAAATTATATCAGTCCTTCTTTCGGGTCATTGACTTTGATGTTACATGCCCACCTGTTAGAATCAGGAAGTGTTTTCACACAGAAGAATACATTTACGTTCACGGTTCTGGTGCCGAGGTTGGGGGATTCTGGGAGAACAGGCCCATGGACTGGGAAATTGATGGTGGGACAGGAAACCTCTAGGTTAAATGGCACTGCCCAGTGGTAACGAGAGCTCACATTTACTGGGCACTTAGCATATGTCAGGAGTGGTTCTAAGTGCTCATTTAATCCTTCCAAAGTCCCAGTCTGGTGGGGATGATGAGGCTGATGATTGTCTGCATTTACAGAGGAGGAAACTAAGGTGCAAAAAGGTGAAATAACTGGTTTGAGGCACACATGTAGAAAGAAGCAGAGCAGGATTCAAACCAAAGCAGTGCTCGAATGGGGAGAATCCATTCTCCCGAGGACACATGCATTGAGCCTGGATATCAGGAGGCAAACTAGAGATTTAAGAACATGGAGTCATAGAGTCTGTTTCAAAGACTCACAAAATCAAATGCTCCCAGAGTCACAGGGCCTCCTGATTAGAGGCTGCACTGAAAGTCCCCCTTCCCTGCCTACATTAGCTCTATGTATTTGTACCGAATGGTCATCCAAACGCATTACCTCCCAAAGACACTCAGAGATTAGGAGCGATTTCCTGAAGGTCCCCTTTTCGTCTTTGTGTACTTTGACCAAATAGGAAAGGTGTTTGTATAATGAACTAAAACTTGACTTCCTACATCTTCTATCCATCGGTCCCAATTTTGCTTCTTAGGGACTCAGAGACTTAGGCTAATGCGTCTTACACTCGGGAACCCCTCATTTGAAAATAATAGCCATCCTATCCTATTTCTAGTTTCTCTTATCCAAAATGAACATCCTTATTTCCTCAAATGTTTCTTTTATAAAATGAGTCTGTCCCCCGTGCTGAGAGCTTTGGTAGAAGAAAGCATTCTAAGAAACACACACACACTGTGCCAAAAAAATGTATACACATTTTAAGAAAGAAAAAATCTATTAAAATTGTAATACTCAATACATAACGATAACAAAAGATGAATGCAAGTCACATTTGACTTCTGCAATGACAAGAGGTGCTCAAAGTGGTTACCAACTGTAATTTTAATACAGTTTTTTTTCCTTTCTTAAAGTGTGTATACATTTTTTGGCACCCTTCGTGTGTGTGTGTGTGTGTGTGTGTGTTGGGAGTCAAAAATATACAAAACATGAGAATATGCTGTTTAAAATCCGATTGCCCACCTTGATTCAAAGATAAAAGCTATGGCCTATTTACATTTGCATTAGGCAGTATGTTAATTGGGGTAAAATTCTTTCTTGGTCATATAGGAGTCCAAAGCAGAAAAGGCTCAGGAAGGGGTCCGAGTGGATCTTGGTGGCCAGCTAGTAATCTGCCGTAAGCAGCGCGTGCAATGTTAAGACATCAGACCTAGGCTGGAATCCTGGTTTTTCTAGGCTTATGCACATACACACTTCATAGCTCTAATCCTCATTCTCCTCTGTTTTAATTGTACGTATGTTACAGGGTTGTTGTAAGGTTTATAGGAGATAGCACATTTAATGTTCTTAGCCTTGTCTAACGTGTAGAAAGTGCAAAATAAATATTAATCATTGTCATTGATTCTCATGCTAGTACTGCTGGATCCCAGCAAATCATGGATCTCAATACATGTCTGTTGAGCTGAACTGAACTTGACAGTCATTCTCCGTGTAGCCATAGTCTATAGGGAAGTACAAGGGGAGTAAGTCTGGTCCTTGTTCACTCTGAGGCACATGTGCTTACCGTCGGCTTTCTTTGTGTTCCCACACCTCTGTGCGACACTCATCTGTGAGGCTGATTTATACCTTCTCCAGGGACACACTTTCACTCATTGAAGAATGAAAACAAGAATCGAGAGCTGAATGGAAGAAGTCAGACAGTCTTGGAGGTGCCACTGGCCTCCTTTCTCTGGCCCCCAGTGACGAGTGGTAGCTACAACATTGCCACAAGCACAGCCTGGCAGTTCGCCCACTGAGCTGGGTGGCTTACAAGGAAACATAAAGAGCTTTCCAGGGGTTCTTCTGCTGTATACATAGAAGCCCTTTGCAGAATCCACCAGTCATGGGACCCAGAGGGCTCCCGAGCTATCCTGCTTCCAAAGGCAATGGTGCGTCCAGTCACACAACACAAAATGCTACGTGGACTCTGCCTTCTCTAACAAGCCTATTAGATAAAAATCATGATTTCCAGGGTAAGCAAGAGCCAGCGTGCAAAATGCTCCCTAGGGCTGCGATGACAGAGGCTGGATCATTCATTACAATCTGTTCCTCCAACTGATATCTTCTCCACAGTTTCCACTGCCATTGTTATTCTTTTGAATTGTTCAAACAGAGAATGGGTGGCCAGGGTGAAGTGAGTGTGGGTAAAATAAAGTATGTCTTTCTTCATAGGCAAAGTCCCTGGGGCACTTGAGTTGAACGTGGTAGAGTTGGGTGACAGCACAGCCCCATGAAAAGGCCAATCTGTCTCCAAATGCCAGAGTCGACAGCCAAGTGGAGGCTTCCTCAGTTTAAGTTCTTTAAATAACCCTCTTTTCAACTTCTCAGATTTTTCTCTATGACCCCATCTCTTGCTTCCTTCAGTGCTGAAAAAGAACAATTCCTTTGGAAATCTCATTAGAACTAAATATGCAGTGCTGGAAGGCATAGCCGAAGCATGAACAGTTTATCTCAACAGCTGAACGGACTTTTCCCCCGAATGATACCAGAGCAAGGATATCAGAATTGTCTTTGATATTCTTTTAGTACATAACGGCCATCAACACTGAACATTTCCTCTTCAATATGGTCTTGTTTCTACTTCCACCAGTTTTCTTTTATCCTCTCTTTGGTGAGAATGAGAAAGATATGAATAGCAGCAGCCTGTAACTATCTTTCTGGCATTACTTCCCATCCAGTCTGTCGTATAAGAGTTTCCTCATCTTTTCTCTTACAAGAAATAGACAGATAAGAGCTGAGTAAAGCCCAGGACAAAAACTTGGAGATGCTTTTCAGACCAAACTGCCAACTGGAAGTGAAGTGGCTGCAATTGCTCATTAAAACCTCTATCTTAGCTTCAAAATTTTTGTATCTTGAAACCTATATGATCAGAGAAAGAAAGACAGATGAAGCATCCAGTGTTGGAAACACATATGTTTTCTGGGGCCAGCCCTGCCATTCAGATGAGTTTATGATGTCTGGTGTAGGCCATTTGTGAGGTAGTTATATTCAGAGGGCATGGGGTGTTCAAAAGAGCGACATGCTCAGGTTCAAATCTTGTGAACCATTGATCTTGGGGTAAATCATGACCCTCCTGAAGTTCACAGGTTCCTTATGCAGAGGGAAGGAGTTAGTACACGGAGAGGGCCTTCTGAACTGTAAAAGACCTAGAAATAGCAAATGCACATTCCAGGCAAACAGTAGGAGAACACCCTCAGATTGGTAGCACTAAGTGTGAAGTAAGGACAGACCAGGGCAGAGGGAGTGGACATCTCTCCACAGAGAAGCCATCCCCCGCCCCCAGGGTGCAGGAAGCCATCCCCCGCCCCCAGGGTGCAGGCTACAGGTCTTTCAGCTTGGGTATCCAGTCCCAGCCATCTCTGCTGGCTCTTCCTGAGTCCCGAGTTACATGATATCTCACACACGACGAGAGAGAAACAAAAGAGAAGATGAAGGAGGAGAGTAAATTATTTTCACTATCTTTTTAAAAACGATTTTACACATAGTGCCAGGTCAAAAGAGACCCTAATGGGTCTCTACCAAAGTGCATTAAATGGAGGAAATCATGACTACATTTATGAGAAACGTAATACTCCTCCAAATACACACACAGTAGGACTATAATAAATGTTTTCGTCAATCAAGATAAGCAGGTATATGCAAATGTGAGACATACAGGGCAAAAAAGTCCTCTTTTTACTGATGTGAGGAATACAGGCTGTGATTGATAACTGATTTTGTCTCGTCAAGTGCTTCCATTTTGTCTATATTTTTTATTTTTTAATTACCAATGTACTGACTCTGTCTTCTAGTCTTATGAGATGCTGCTAGGACACAACCTACTTAACATTCAGTTTCCTGAATTTTGCAAAATGGGCATCATTCCTCTTTTGCAGGATTAATTAAAAGACAAGAGTGAATCACGTAGTTCAGTCCAGAGGAAGGTCCTCATAAATGACGGTTCCCTGTTCTACCTCCCAATTCTCCCCAAATAGTCTTGGATGTAAAGAATTGTGTAAGCCAGAACTTAGCATAGTCATAAAACTGTAACATCGAAGGATGATTTAGCCATTTAAATCTATGGGGTGGGGAAGTTACAATAAATCTAATATTAGGAGAACCTTCCCCGAAGCAGAGAAGTCACTATTTTAAAAGTAATTTGATGGACTCAAACTCAGGGGTCAAAGTGGAAAAAAACAGAAACAGCATACTGGCTGTGGGATCTAATGCAATCTAATAACTAAAAAGACTGTGATGGAGGGAGACAGGAGAATGCACTGATGGAATGTTTGCTGTTTCCCAGGCTCTCTGCTAGATGTTTCCTGCATACAGGTCACAATAACCTCAGGACATAAGCAAGAATATGCCCATTTGGCTGAAGAGAAAACCAAGACCCAAGGAGGCTAAACAACTTTTGCAAAATCGCACAGCAAGCAAATGACAGAACCAAGACATAAACCCATACTTACTGCTAATTTATTTAATGAATGTGTATTGAAAGCTTGTGTGCCAAACATTAACTTTTTAGGTGCTGAGGAGTTAGCAGTGAATAAAACAGACATAAGCCTGCCATCTTGAACTTCAGATAAAACAACAGCAACAATGAAATGAGATAAAAAAATATATGCACCTACTAAAGGCCATCAAACTGTACACTTTAAAATACACCACACTGATAACAGTTATCTCAGTGGGTGTTTATGAGGAGGAGAGTACTAATATTTTATTTATATTTGCTTTACTTTAGTTTTGAATTTCTTCCTTTCAATTTCAAAATGACTTCAGGCTTGCAAAAATGTTGCAGAATTCCCTTACAGCCTTCACTCAGACTCCGGAAACGTTCATTTCCTATATAACAAAAATAAAATGGTCAATACCAAGAAGTTAATGCTGACACAATAGCATTATCTAAACTACAGACCTTATAAAAAAGTAAAGTTCAGGCCTTATGCAAATTTCACCATTTTTCTAGTCATTTTTCTAGTCTCGGTGCCAACCCAGATTCCAAATGACATTTAGATATCTTGTCTTACACTCTTTCAATCTGCCGTGTCTCTCAATCCTTCTTTGCATTTCATTGCTTGACACTTGTGAAGAGTCTTGGCGAGTTATTTTGTAGAATTTCCCTTAATTTAGGTTTGTATGATTCCTCCCCATGAATAGTCAGTTGCGACTTTTTTTGTAGAACATAGAATTACCAAAGTAATGCTGTGCCTTTCTCAGTGCACCTTATCTGGAGATGCATAATGGTGGTGTCTTATTATTAATGATTTAGTAAAATCACTTGCATGAGGTAGTATCTGCCACATTTCTCCCCTATAAAGTTACAATTTCCCCCTTTGTATATTAACTACTTTGTGGGGAGATATTTTGAGGCTATGTAAGTAACCTGTTTCTCATCATACTTTCACCCATTTATTTTATGATCCATTAATGGTTTTTTCCGCAGCAATTATTACTTTGGTGGTCCCCAACTGGTGATTTTTCTATTTCTATTATTCCTTGTACATTTATTAATTAAAATTTTACTGTAAGGAAGAGTTTTCCCTTCTCTCCCATTTATTCACTCTTTTAAAATATTTATATCAGTATGAACTCATGGATTTTTATTTTAGTTTATGAGAGTTATAATCCATTACTGTCATTATTTATTTTATTGCACATATTGATTCCAATTGGACCATTAGGAATTCCTACAAATTGGCTTTTGGATCCTTTCAAAATGACACTAGCATTTTTTAAGCACGTTCTTCCTCTGATGCTACAAGATAAGACAGTGATATGCTAGTAAACTAATTCTAAAAAAAAAAAAAATTAAGCTCTGATTTTTTATTTCCTGATTCCCATGGTGTGAATATTCTTACCATGTTTAATTTTAAGCTACCAACAGTTCGCTAATGAGTTCTATCCTATACATTTTCTGCTTCAGCCCTGAAATCAACCATTTCTCTAAGAAGCCCTGATTATTTTTATTGGATAATGGTACTAGGAAATCAGTGTCTGGGTGCTAGGTGTGCTAATTGCTACTGAGGTATCATTCGGACCTAGGCTCACTCAGAGATGAGAATTAGGAAGAATTGATGTATACTTCCCCATCTGTACACACAATTGTATCTATTTATATATCTATCTGTTTATACGTTAAAAATTATGAAGTCATACCGATGCTTTTGATTCCAGGTTAACACCAAAGGGTTTATTCTTGCCATCTCCCTTTTCATATTTGTAAATTCTTTCTGACAGTGAGAAACCTGGCTCTCAATATCCACAATGTGTTTACCTATTTGCTTAATCTTAGAATACACATGAAGTTTCAGTATTGTTAACCTGTATCCTTGTGAAAAAAGAGTTTACTGCTAATGATATATACTAATAAATACTAATATGTAATAGTACTATTATTAATAATAATAGTACTATTATAATATATACTACTAATATTTTTGCAGAGTTCTTCTTGTCTCCTTATAGTATACTGTCTCCTTACACTTGCCTTATAGTATACTGTCAAAATACTGTTTTTAAAGATTACTTAGGTTAGTTTTTTCTCCCCCACCCTCATCAGTGTGGTGATGCTCTTCCTTTTATAACACAGTTAGGTTTATTTGTTACTACTTGCATTCGATTGAGGTTTCCTCATGTGATGAATTTAATTATTTTTTGAGTATATGGAACATGATCATTGTTCTAAGAGTTAAAACTCTGTGAAAATGTATATTCAGAAAATGCACCTCTTCTCTTTTCTCCCTTGTTCCTATCCACCCTCTTTTCTACCCTGTTTCCACCCACCCGCTATGGGTAACCAATCTTAGTAGTTTCTGATTTACCCTTCCCGTAATTCTTTTGCACATTTGATCAGATTCATGTGTATTTTGTCATACCTCCTTCTTTCCTACAAAAAGGGTAGCATACCATAGCTAATCTTTTACACTTTCACTTAACCTTATATTCTAGATATCACTCCACATCAGCGTGTAGAGGTCTTCCTTATTCTTTTTACAATTGTACAGGACTACGTTGTGGATGTTTTTGCTACCAGTAATGACCAGAGAAGGGCTAGATCTTAGATCCTAGATTTTCTAATTTTTTTTGACCAACGTTCAACATTATCTGTCTGAGAAAAACACAAGTCATTGCTTTAAATTCCAAAATTCTGTGCTAAATCAAGCTTTTTCCGAAGAATTAATTTTTAGGCAATTTGCTCTGTGCATTTCATCAGGGTTACAGAATGTATCCATTGATTCAGCAAACTTTTATGTTTTCTTTTTGACAGCAATCTTACTCTGTCCACTTCCGAGTTGTCACATTTGTAAGATGGAGGTAATAATATGCCACAGGAGTTGATAGAAGACTTAAGTGTTCTAAAATGCTTAGAGTAGTGGTGGGCATCTAATATGGACCCCTACATGGAAGCGATTATTATCAGTCTTGCTGTTCTGCTTGTTATTATTTTGCTAGTAGTAGTAATAGTAAAGCATAGACTGTTTACTGTTTGAGGACCTGTATGGCCTAAAGCATAGGGAGAGCCAAGATTATCCCTCTACTCACGGAAGGTCTTTTCTCGACTCATCTGAAAAGAGAATCAATGAGAGCAGTACCTCAAGTTAACTTTCATCCTCCCCACCCACCCCCACAGGGCAATTTCAGTCCCCTTGGCAGAAGTAGTATCTCCTCTGAAGTTTGAGGTGCCATCTTGTCAGCGAAAGCACAAAAGTTCCCTGTGAAGGAAAGAGTTATTTTGTTCTTTGCTCTGAGTTTGCAGAACCCAGGGAAACTCTGTCTTCACATCAGTAGCACAGAGCTTCAGTTTCTTCCCTCTGAACAGGAAGAAGCTTCCCTTCGCATGAGTGTCCTTGCTTTCTTTCCCACCATTGGGGCCTTTTATTCAACTTGATTCAACTTACGTTTTGTTCACACCCTTTCTTTCTTGGTGTCCTAGCTCTACAGAGGCAAGAAGAAGAAGATCTCTGCACTCCTGCAGCTTACAGACTAGTAATTGTTAAGGGCTCTCACTCCCTTTCTCTGTATTTCCCTTAAATATGAGCAAAGACAATGGGAGTAGTTCTAGAGATAGTTTCTATATTGACATTTTAAGTAAAAAAGCCAATATTTGCTTGAAAGATATATGGGGACAAAGAAGTTCCAAATATGTTCCATAGATGATTTTTGGAGTAGAGCAAATGATACAACTTAAAATTAGAGTAAGAAACATAATTGCTTTCCATACACTATGTAAGGATACTTGGTTATGGGTTAAACAAGGCAGACAGCCGTGTACATAAAGGATCATGAATGGTTTGCAATGATTCAATAATATTGGCCCAACAGAAACACTCATATGCCCAGTTTTCTTAATATATAAATGTAATGCCTGATTAGATTCAAAGTATGCTGATAAGGAAAGGTAATGATATTGCCAGGGCTGGAAAATACATAAGAAATTCAAGCAAAAATCATCAACTTTCAAAGTTGGATACCAACTCATAGGTCTAATCTACATATCCTAAGGCAGAAATCACATTAATAGTATCAACCTCACTGGCAAAGATACTTTGGAGTCTGCCTGGGATAGCTATTGAGAGAATAAAAATATTGGCGTATGTGCATGGTGGTCGTTGGGGTGGGGGGTAGGGTTGGCATATATGCTGCTGCCCATGGTCCTGAAAATTGCTTTTGTTACAGTATGGCTCATTCCCAATAATCTTGAACTAAGTGGGGAAAAGTCAGTGCTAGGAGGGAAAAGGAAAAAGAAAAAAAAAAATGAGAGAGGAGAGAGAGGGTTGAAGGAAGGGACATAGCCCTTAAAGAGTGCCAGGAAAAATAAAATTTTCAATTATGTTCAAATAATTGTAATTACCAAAAAAGAAGATATCTTGTACTTTGATATGTTGGATGATGTTACATATTGGGTTTCCTGGGACGCAAACTCTGAGACAGTCAGAATAAACATGCAGGGTATTTTAAGTCATGCCCTTCAAATCACTACCTGTTGATGGAAAGGGGAAGTGGGAACGGGAAGAGGAAGGAGTCAAACTCCAGTGCGGTCCCCAAATCCTTAACTTATTCCATGGGAAGAGCTTGAGCTAGACTGGCCCTCCAGAGTTATTTAAAACTGAGTCAAGTCTCTATATTCCTATGTCGATCAGTCATTGAGTCTACATTGTCCTAGGAAGGGTCATGACCTTGGATGAGGTGGCTGTCTAGAACTGAAGCAATCCCTGAAGGGCTTATAGCTGGGGCTGCAAGTTCTTCATTGAAGTAGATATGGGGGGCCCTGACAATGTTTATTTCAGGGGTCATTTGCCACATTATTCCTCATCTTGTGTTTATGGATAAGCATAATACCTCCTGAGTAAACTCATGGCAATATTTCTATATGTAATTCTACCTCAAATTGAGTCATTACTTTTCTCCTGGTCATTCCCAACCATTCTTATTCCTTACTCACATCTCATCCTCCCAGCCATGTGAAGGCAGCTGCCATGCTTCACCACCATCCAAACCTTTTCTTTCCCTGGTACACCATCCTTGGTTCTCTCAAAGTTTCTCGAGATGACAGCAGTCTCTTAATCATCCTTTATCTTATTCAGGTTCCTCTAGTTGTAATCTTACTTACAGAATTCCTTCGTAAAAATAGTACTGAGAGCTGCACTCCCTGTGAAAATATAATCACAAAGCCACTCAGAACTTATTTTAGGAGCTAAACAAATATTTTGGCATTCATTTGAACTGCGTATATAGAGAATACCGAAGAGTAACTAAGAAAAGAAAAGAAGGGGGGATATACATGAATATAGCTAAAGAAAAATGTTTTAAAATGTATAATTTTCATATTCAAGATTGCCTGGTTTGGCAGAATAAAAGACAAAGTAAGGAGGAAGTCTTTGTTGGCTGTCTATTCTTCTATCCAACACAGTCCTTTACAACTAAACAACGTGACTTTTACTACTCACTCTGCTCCACCGGAAGCAGGCGTCCAGCATCCTCGCATCTTTCCCGCCGTGGTTCTGAACAGCTTGCCCTGCCTATGTTACACTCTACCTCACATCAAGCTGCCCACTTCTAATCTTCAAACTCGCTGTCCACTTATCCTCTCCCTCACTATTCAGACAAGCAAATTGGCACCAATTTACTGTGCACACCTGCCGTTTAAATCTCTGCTCTGGCTACACTGAAAGACAGAAGGTTCCACGAGGGCAGGGACTGCGCTGTTTTGCTCTCCACTTCGTTCCCAATGCCTACAGTGGCATGTGACATCCAGGAGATGCTCAGTGCGTTCTGGTTGGTTGGGTGGTGCCTCGTGTAGCTGCTGACAAACATCTGCCTCTCATGTCCTACACTTGGATCGCTCTGTCTCAACCCATCCCATTAACACATCCCTTACCAAACCCTTGTCATACGAGAGCCAGGCCAGAACAGTGAATCACTATTCCTCTCTTTACCGAGGAAGCCCCGTCTGCCAGAATTGCCTGGACAGCAAGCAGTTAATTCTGGAGAAGGGAGAAAGGAGAAGACAATAGAAGAATGGTCTTCATTTCCAGGGGCATCTGCTCCCCAAAATGAAACATTTGGAAGTTTTTTGAGAGCTTGTGAGGGGGGGCCTTCAACTGCAACATGTGAAGTGAGGTTATTTAAATTCTGGTCTAACTGTGTGGCCTATCCTCATTCCTGCATTCAAATCATTCAGGCTTTGACCATCCTCCCCCGTCATTTTGTTTGGATTAGCCGAGTGCTCCACTTGTGTGGTACGTTTTGATTTTGTCTGACACAGTGTTCCCATCCCATCCTCCTTCAAGTAAGTCTGGGGGAAAAATGTTCTTCGCTGAGAAGTCACAGGCTCTGCTTTTTTTCTGCTTCCAAGGAAACTGAACAGGAAATGGCTTGGCTTAGCCATATTTAGGATAGCTTGGGCTGCAATCACACAGACTTTTTCTTGAGTTACATTTTACACAGAAAACTCAATGACAGATGCAAAGAAAAAAGTGATCTCACAATCCAGTCCCAGAACGCTTGGAGAGTATGATTAAAGCTTTCCATTTGAAAGACGAGGGAATTGATTCCCCATGGGGGAAGAGGTTTTACCCAAAGCCACTCGGTGAACAACGGGGGAGGGGTTAAGAACTAGGACCGGAATCCAGGTCTCTTGCCACTATTAGGCATGAGATAAAAGTGAAGCTAAAACATACTCTATGGTGACCTATAGTCGCATGCTTTCATTTTCAACGCTGTTGTCCCAATTCCCAATGCACTGACCCAAAATAGCATTTCTTAAGTTTTGTTACCTGGATCCTACTGTGTGTGTTGGGGTGGAGTTCAGGGAATAATATCCAGGATGTAGACTGGAGGACTCCTCGCTGAGGGAGTTCTATAGGTTCTGGAAGGGCAAGAATAGTAAAGGTGAGATCAGTCAGTGTCGGTGAGTGGGACTCTCGCGGGAGGTTACTCTCTGCAGCCTAGCTCTTTTCTCCCTCTCTGAGTGGGGGCAACAGAGGAACACTACACACCAGCTTTGCCTTCCACTGTTTCCCTCTAGGGCGACAGCAAAACAATCTCGGCAGCAGGGTGGTGAGTGGCTGGAGCTTCTGTAAACCAAGCTTTATTCAGGACCTTTCTCCAGGCAAGGTCTCGTGCCTCAGTCATGCTGGAAGGAAACAGCTTCAAAGTAGGTCCGAAGACAGGCAAGGATGTGCTTCAGCTTCTTGCAACTTTGTAGGGGTTGCCATGGAAGGAAAGGAAGAAGGGCAGAGAAGAAGGGAGAGTGAGAATATTAGTTTGAAAGAGTGTTCTGGAATATTCTGCATCATGTCCGTCCATTAGAAGAACTTTATCTTTGATACCTATGTTACAACACACTCAGGGTTTTGTGCATTGTCTCTTGCTGCACCCCTAAATTTACCTTGTTCCTGACTCTGTGTTATCTTCAGTTCCCAAACTCATTCTTAACCTTGAACTAAACAGACAATTTTCCACTTTCCTGCTCAGCAACCTTTCTTGGGCCCTGGTTTATGCTCGACTTTTGCCTCGTGCTCTTTGACTGGGCCTCACTCCTGAGCTCGGAACGACATGAGATCTAAATGTGGTATCCGGGAAAGCTGGGAAGAATAATGACTAAGGATGAGATGTGTTCCAGATTTACCTTAAAGTAAATCAGTTCACTGTTTTCTGCCTCTTAGTTTATCATGTGTGGCATGGGAGTTAAAATACTTAATCTAATATATGTTGATATAATATAATATGAATATTGTATAAATCTAATCTAATACATGAGTATAATATAATAGAATACCTAATAAGAGCGTAAGTATTCAATGAAAGGAGGAAGGTAGAATGATTGGCATGACGGAAGTGCCTGGGGAATGCTAATCTTCGCCTTCCGTTCCTCACCTCTGACACTGCATGGTTCTGGCTGTAAATACTTCAAGCAGAGGCCATGAAACAAACTAGAATGTCATTCCCTTTTGGTCATGACCTCTTTCGCCAGTCTTCCCTGACTTCCTTCACGCCGGAAGTGCTATTTCTGTTTTTTTCTTTTTTTAAATTAAATTTACTGGGGTAACAATGGTTAGCAAAATTACATAGGTTTCAAGTGTACATTTCTATAATACATCATCTATATATCGCATTGTGTGCCCACCACCCAGAGTCAGTTTTCCGGAAGTGCTATTTCTATTTGGGGGGAAAAAATTAGCCAACTTCAGAGAGAGCAGTCCTGTGAGTTTTCTGGATGTAGATGATGCTTCTGGAGCAAAAAGCCAGCCTTCCTTCACATCCCGCCTCCATCCCTCAATCACGGGAACCCTTCCCTTCCCTCCTGGCTTTGCTCCAGGTACTTGCTTCTTGAGATGTTAAGGCTGAAGACATATGTAGCCACCACGTGTCCCAGATTCTCCAGTTTGATCAACCCCGTTATCGTGCAATATATTTCACTCGGTCCTCCAGGCTCTCTAAGCCTTCATTGCTTCATCCATAAAATGAGGTTAGAAGTCCTATTTTGGAGGCTAATGATAATGCATATAAAATGCCTAGTACCCAGACACTCAAGGTAGGGATGACTGTTATCTTCAATAATGGCCATGCAAAGCTACATTGTTTGTCTCCGTAAAGCTTTCACTATGCATGAATTGATACATTTTTTAAAATCCTTTGTCCGAGTATTTATTTCTACAAAGCCAGATATCCCTCAGATGTCAGGGATGCCATGAGTGTAGCTGTGGTCACTGTAGTGTGGACGGAAAGGAAGGATGTACACTTTGGCCCAGTCTGGGCTTTCAGCTCAACTCGGCCGTGTAGTAGTGCTACAAGGTCAGCTGTGTGACCTTGGCAAGGCAAGCTCCTTGCACATTTAGTTTCCTTGCCTGGACAATTGTGATAATAGAACCACCCTTGCAGGCTTTTTGTATCCATGAGCCATCTGTCATATACTGCGTACTCAAGATATTAGCTTTCGTTCCTTCACAACTGGTATCTCCAAGATAATCCATGTTTTCCCACTGAAGATAATTCTTGCCTTGTTTCATTTGACGAGGGATTTTGCGTATTAATGTTCTTCCCTAAAAGCTGCTTCAGATTAGATACCTCGTGCATGACCTAAAATATGGATAACCATCCTCCTCACCACCCCACCTACTCCATAACCTCAGACTTCTTTCTCATCTACAAAAATCTTGCTTCAAAATTTAAGAGGCCCAGGAGTCTTCCGAAGGAAGTCAAGTCCCTTTATACTTTGATTGAGAATTTTCCCACAAAGAGGAAATTCTACAAATACTCAGATGACATCACCCAAAGAAGGCCCTTGTTCCCCCAGGGCCCAGCCTTTCTGGAAGATGACAAGGGTTCGGGATAGAGAAAGCCCGGTCCACTTGTCGGATTTGGCAAGCGGCGTCCCACAGCTGGTCGGGCCGGTTAATTAGTCCAGCACTCTGCTCCTGTCCAGCCTTTACTGGCCAAGGCGGAGGCAAGCAGCTCTGGCTTGCTGTTTTCTTTCTATTAACAAAGCCCGGTGCCATCGGATTACCTTGGCCCTGAGCCAGGCCTGCTCGCCGTTTGCCTGCCTGTGAGTTGCCATGGAGATGGCAGTGCGCCTTTTGCCAAGGCAGCAGCTGGTGGATGGGTAGCGATTACCTGCCAAGCAGATTTACTAGCTCCAAAGCGCAGACCTTTTTCTGATAAGTAAAAGCTGGGGGGTGGGGGCTTCAAGACTCAGACAAGGAGGGCGGGGTCTCCGCACCTCTGACCCATTCCCCTATTTTAATTTTCGAACTAAAGATGGTTATTCTCCTTCGCTTGTCCAGATGCCCATCCACTAAGCCGATAGGCCCATCCCGCTTCACCTTCTCTTCCCATCGTCTTTTCCGGAGGAGACACATAAACAATTTACTCTTTGTCTTTGCTGCAATAAGCCTGCTCCCCGCCCCCAGCATCCTGCAGCAGGGCAGCACCTTCCATACTGCAGTCCAGGCCTTTGGCGGAGGCAAAGGGCATTCAGGCAATGGGAGGAATTTCCGGGAAGAAAACAAGGCACTGTCCACTTTGATAGAATCCCGAAAGCTTCGTGGAAAAGGCAGGGGGGATGACAGTTTTCCCTGAAGAGGAGATTCCCAGGGAATTCTGGGTCCCTGAAATTTAGAATGGCTTTTTCATCTTAAATTGTATACATAAAGCAAGTGTTGGGTACCAACTGTATGCAATCTTAGTTTTTTCCTGAATTTCAACCATCAATTTCCTGTTGTCCTCCATATGTAACTAATACTGGGACCATCCAGAGGGGGTAAGATTTCAAAAGGAAGGGAAGGGGAGGTGAGAAGGTGCTTTTCTCCAGGGTGGGAGGCAGGATTGAACAGGGGGATGGTAAGTGCTTTGCAGAGCTTGAGTGTGGGAGCTGTGCAAGGGAGAAAAGAGAGTAGAGGGAGCAATGCGGGATGCAGGTTGGGGGTTTGCTATGTAGTGAAGCAGGAGTTTGCATGCTGTTCTGTAGGCAGTGTAGTCAGGTTCTTACACCAGGAGGAAAGCGGCCAGTTATGGTTTAGGAGGGAAACTCACCGCCGTGCAGAATGGATTGGGGTGGAACCAATGGGGTGAGAGGCAAGAAGGGTCTGCAAAGGGTACTCGCCCTTAAACGAAGAAGAAGAGGATTCCAGATCTGTTTCAGCAACGACCCCATGTCACCACAGTAACAGGTAATACGATGGGAGGCCTTTAAGCACCAGGCTTCCTGACATTTGTTCCAAGTGTGTCCTTCTCGAGCACATACCTCCCCGGTCACTCTCATTATCATTATTCCTGCACCAGCTCCGCCATCCAAGCCTCACTGCACTGATGGAAAGATCGACTCTGGGGAGCTGCTGTGATCGCACAGGACAGGCGCCCACAGGCCTCCTCAGAAGGCCTTGGCGTGTGAGATGTGCGTGATGCAATAAGGCTTCTCCAATCCTTCAGCGTTTGTCTAGTGTCCACCTCCTCAGAGAGGGCTAACCTACACCGCTCTGCATCCCCGGTGAATCTCTCTCCCCCGGTCCTTTTTCCCATTGCCCCCTCGGCCAGACTTCTGTTACAGCATCCATAGCACGTTATTAAGTGTGTCGGAGCACCTCCTTCTCTCTCTCTTATTTCTAAGTCCTCGAGAGTGAGGGCTCTGCTTTATCTGGTTTTGTATTTTCCGGACCCAGCACAGTACCTGGCACAGTATAAGCACCTCATCCCGTTTTCCTGATTAAGTAAACAAATTCCACAAAGAAATGAATGAGGGCTCTCTCTTTCGGGAGAGGAAGGAGACGGGCTCACAGACCATGATAAGACTCAAGGAAAATCCAGGGTTGTGTTGTAATGAACTCCTCAGCAGCCTAATGGAGCCTCTTACTGCGTGCTGCCCACCCCAGCTGGCTGTCAGAACGCACGCCAACGTGAACCCATGTTCTGCTAAGAATAACACCTACAAGATAGCAATGTTTGAAATAAGCCCGTCTCTGGAAATGTTCCTGGGCCTTGTAATTTTACTTTTATAGTCATGGCCCCGGAATGTTTGACTTTTCAAATCCCCTTCCTGAGATCCAAGGGTCTGTTTATAAAAGCCGTATCTTAAACTCGTTCCTCGGTGAGGTACAAGTGGGATTTGTACTCCTCTGTATAAATTGGTCCCCTGGAGTGACATTACATTCTGCTCCTTGTAGGGCTTGTCTGTTTGGTGGAAAGCACACAGCCTAACACAGAGGTGGTCATAAATGCCTTGTGGGAACCAAATCCTGCCAACAATAAAAATAACAATAACAACAGTAAGAATAACAGCCCAAAGCAGCTATCATCAAGAGGTAACAGCACATAGATACTTAGTAGGAGAAATCAGATCAGCTCCCAAGGAGCAATGGAATCTTTGAAGTGAGATGTTTTAGGCAGTAGACAGGGGCCAGGGACATGGGAAAGCAAAGAAGCAGGTAGTGACACAAAGAAAAAGGACTCAGGACCCATTACAGGATCCAGGAACAGCTACCAGGAGGTCAAGTTTATTGGATTCCAATGTGGTCTGCTTAAGATATTTAGGACCAGAATTCTATCACCACAAAAACATTACGGTGACTTTATAATGTGTTAACTTGGCTGGGCTAAACTGAGTTTCCCAGAATTCCTGTTCCAGAATGTTTTTGGTCCATGCGGGCCCAGCAGAGACTCTTGTGCAAGATTTGAAGGGAGCCAGCACCATTTTGTGATTACACGGGACGTCCCTTACCTACCGGCTCACCGTGTCAGCATGATGTAATAGTTGGGCAGACAGCTGCTACAGCATCCTCTGACTCCTTCTTAAGTTTGTCCAGCTCCTGGGCCAGGTGTGTGTGTTTAGCTCTGTGATGCAAGTTGCCAGCAATTTCTGCAAGACACCTACACCATCAAGGTCAAAGGCAGTGAGAACTGACATGGATTTCAGCCCGTCTTTCCTGGGTTCTACCTTGTGCTTGTGGCTGACAGCTTGGCCTTGTCGCTCCCACTGCACATTCATTTTCTCTCTGAAGTGTCTGCCTTGTGGGCTTCAAGGTCCAGCATGAGACACAAAGACAGTAATAGCCTTGCAGAAATGATTTCACCAGCTGCATAACTGGGCAAGGTCAAGTCCCTGTAACAAATTCCTCTCTCTCTCTCTCTCTCTCTCTCTATATATATATATATATATATATATATATATATATATATATATATATACACACACACACACACACACACACACACACACACACACACACACATATATATAGCAAAAAAAAAGCATACAAGTGAACACTTTGGTCAGTGTTGCTCAAGCAGTAGTTCACCATAATCAGAACCGTCTGGACGCTGATGGTAACCACTTCGAGCGCCTCTTGTAATTGCAGAAGTCAAACGTGACTTGTATTCATCTTCCGTTATTGGTATATATTGAGTATTACAATTTTAATACAGTTTTCCTTTCTTAAAATGTGAATACATTTTTTGGCGCCCCCTGTATGTTTACACTACCTAGTGGATCTGCTTGTGTGATTGCACATGGACCGATACACACGTCTTCAACAGAATGGAGAGAGAATGAGTTTTGAATCAGAGAGAGAGACCTCAGTTCAAATCACAACGTTGCCACTTCTCATTTTCAAACTTCATGCAGATTCTTATCTTGATGAGCCCCAGGTTTCTCATCTGTAACATGAAGATAATGCCGACCTCATAGGGTTGTTGTAAGGATTAAATGAAATAAATATGCATAGCACCTAACTCATAGTAGGCGGTCAGTCATGATGGGCGGACAAAGTACTTGTTCTTTATTGACCTAAGGTGACTTCTCTTCTCTCCCATCCATCCAATGCATCATTAGAAGAAACGGTACTCAATCTGTGCTCCGCGGTTAACTGTCATGAGTGGTCACAGCTGCCCACTTCCAGAAAGTGATGGAGTTTGACTCAGGCCGTGGTTGTCTCCTCCCAAGTGAATCATTGCAAGTGATTTCCTCTTCACTGTGGGGGGTGGGGGTGGTAAATGCCTCCCTCAGAATGAGCTGAGCACATGTGGTGCTGTTCCTAATCCTCAAACATTTCCATATGGCTCACTGGCTGCTGATTTCCTCTCTCTGACTGTTTCGTGTCTTCTTGCCTCTCTTGGTTGTGGCAGTACTGGGGGCCAGAGCTGCTGAAAAAGAGAATGAAGGTCTTGCCACACAGCTTCATGAGTCTCTGGTGAGCCCCTTGCTGAGCCCAGCAGTGGCCTCTCAGCGTTCACACAGCCGAGGGTATCAGCCCCCTGACAGCAAGAGCTGTGCTAGACACAGACGACTCTCTTCAGATTCATGATGGGTGTTGTCAGAGCTACATTCCTGATGACGAATCCATTGATCTCTCATATTTATTTCATAAGACAGAAGGTGCAGACAATGAGTCTGGAGAATTGCAAGTATTGCAAGAATTGTATTCTTCACCCTTAGTGGGTTAATTCACAGCACAGACAATAGAAATAATAGCAAAAGCATTGGGTTGATAGTGGGAAGGTAGAAATTTCAGTCTTTGTTACCTATGGCAGAGGGAGTTGTGGAAAGCTACTCAGTTCCTTTTGGCGTCATTTTTTCCCCCTGAAACACCAGCTTGAAGGTCCATTCTGAGCTCTGAATAGTTACCATGTTTCCCCGAAAATAAGACCTAGCCTTACAATGAACTCTAATGCATCTTTTGGAGAAAAAATTAATACAAGACCCGGTCTTGTTTTACTATAATATAAGACCGGGTATAATATAATATAATATGATATGATATAATATAATATAATACAGTACCAGGTCTCATATTAATTTTTGCTCCAAAAGAAGCATTAGAGCTGATTGTCGGGCTAGGTCTGATTTTCGGGGAAACAAGATACATATTAGCATGGATTAGTGGGAAAAGGGCTGGGCTATCAAGCAATAAATACATTTGAATAGATATCTATTGTGTGCCAGGTACCTTGCAAGATTCTATAGAATAAACAACAACCAAAAAAGGCATAATTACTGTCTTCAGGTGGTTGATCAGAATTAAACACTTAAAAAGTTACTGTGTAACATCAAGGCATTAATAGAAAAGGTCCCAAAGGCAGACCATGCTTAGTCACTGTATGATTTGTACAGAAAATATGTAGCAAAGCAGATCAGAGGAACTGAACGAAAAAGCCAAGGGAAGTGAATCACATTGGTCTACGAGTGAATGAAGTATGTTTGTCCTTGATGAAGTTGAAGATGTGGATAAGTGAAGAAAAAAAAGAGGACCAGGAAGAAAACTAGATTTCTCTTCTTCAAGCTAGACAGTTGGTCATGGACAAGATTCTAGACATCTCACAGCCTCAATTTTCTTGTTTTCTGTATGGAGTTGTCAAGTCAGTGTATCTTCCAGGGGATCAGACACAGTATCTAATTAGGTGAAAGACCCTATTGCTTTGAACATCAGTGTACAAATCTATCAGCCAATTGACTTTTGTTAAACACTGGCAATGGATGCACAGACACTTTGCAAGCAGAAGGACAGGAACCAAAATAAACATGAACTATAGGATTTTCTTTTAAAGAGCTTAATAGTAATCATGTTGGGATGGTGTGGTACTTGAAACAGTGTTGCATAGACACATTGTACCTGTAATAAACTAAAGCCAAATGAAGGTAGGCAATCTGGCTTCAATTACCAAACAAATAAAGAATCAGAGCCTTTCAACTCAAATTCCTGTACCTCCCTGGAAGGGTGCAACACTGAAAGTTTATGCGAGGAGAGGACAACGTGAAAATTTTCTCAATCTCCTTCCTCACTTATGTAAGTTTGCAAGAGGACAGAAAATAAAGACTTCTCAGGCTGTTGGGAACAAATTGTCCCTTTAGTCCAAGTGGAAGGTTTATGGGGGGCCAAAGGGGGGAGGTCAGACTCCGATTACTAGGTAAGAAACATGTCTGAGACACACAGACATGATATTTTCATTTCAACCTCAGAGGTTTGAATAGGATGAATGAGGCTTTTTAAAGAATTATTGTTTGGGCTTGTAAATTGGCAAATCTGCTTTCAGTCAAGTGGAACCATTTTCTCTTGCAGGACGGTATTTCAAAAGGTACATCAGTGCACTAAACCTACATGGGGGCACCTCAGCATCCTTCTCTTCAAAGAGTCTTATTAATTGCTTTATTGGGTGAGGAGCCTGATTCTTCCAAAAGTAACAGACATACATCTTGTAACCTGTCAAGGACACTGACTGTTGACATTTTAGAATAAAGAAAGTGGCTATAGATTCTATTCGAGTCCTGTCGAGTGGACAGAGCTGTCTCTTAACCCGGGAAAGAGTTGCAGTTTAAAAAGACCTTCCAGATTCATTATCTAAATGACTGGTGTGCGGTTTTGTTTGGTTGTTTTTTTCCCCTGTTTCTTATTTCACGTGATGCTCCCTGGCAATGTGTTTCAGGCCTTGGTTTCCTACAGGATCACTGCTAAGGGAAGAGGTAGGTCTTGTGTATCTTGGTGTCTCCCCCAGTTCCTGGGGCTTGTTTTGCAAACAATAAATGTGTTTTAAGAAGCATTTTCCAAAATGCTTTTGAGTCCTTCAAATATCCTTGCGTGTTAGGTAAGGCAAGAAATATTAGCTGAGGCCAAGCGAGGTAATGGGCCTTGTCTGATGGCCAATCCCTCCCCATCATTTCCTGCTCTTTTTCAGGTGGACAAGTCACAGGTACCTTTATCCCCCCTAAAATCCCCTTCTTCTTGTGAGGAGCCCCATATCAACCTGATATTCAGTTCAGGGAACGTCTGCCCTAAAATAATATCTTGAGATAAGACCTGGAGATAATATCTTGCGATAAGACATGTTTTCCTCTGTCTTCTTCTAAGATCACTCTGATGATACATAACAAGACAAAACTCAAGCGCTTCTAACAGTGAAATCAGGACTCTCAAACTCTTGCAAGAATTTGAAAGGACATTTTACTTGCTCTAGTTCTTCAGCAATTCAGCTAGAAATGGCAACTCGTGACTGTCATTGCTATGTGAAATGGGATAGACTTACGAGCTGAAAGAAGATGGAGGCATGCTTTGCTGCATGTCTCACGTGCATATAGCTATTTCTTTGCCTGGGACCCAGGATTTTGGTCACCCAGAAAATGATGCCATTATTCCTCTACTTTACAGGATCCCCTTATTGAAAAAGCAAGATCTTGTGTCTTATTTAAGAATTACTTTGCAATAATAAAATGCATGTATAAATACCCCTCCCCCCCACACACATACTTGACACACATTTTTTTCCAAATTATTTTGAAGTTTTTCTCAATTATTTGGATCTGCAATTTTCAAATCACCTGGAACCTATTTCCAATATGGCATTAGTTTTCAATTTATTTTTTTCCCAATACGGGATACTCACTGTCCTCACTGTATGTTTAAAAAGCCCATTTTCCCCATTAATCTGTAATGTCACCTCAACAATTTCCTTATATGCAAAGGTCTGTCTCTGGGCAGTGCCTTTAGTTCCATTGATCCATTTTAAACTGTTTTAATTAATGTGGCTTAAGAGTAAGTCTTTCTGTTAGGGCAAGTACAACATCCATGTCCTTTGGTAGAATTTTCTTAGCTATTCTTGGACAACTGTTCTTTCATATGGATTATAAGTAACATTGTGTCAAGATCCATGAAAAAAATACAACTGGTAAATTGATTGGAATGTCATTGCAAAAATAAACTAATTTGGGGAGAACCACACCTCATTACTTGGTCCTCAACCCCTTAAGAGGGCACTTGCCCTAATCTAACTTAATCTAGCACCATCTCTGATTCCCCAGACCTTTCTAAAGTGCACTCAAGAGCTCATAGTCTGCCATTAGCAAATCCCCTGTAAACTAAACCTGAGGATACTGCTTCCTCTGAAACTCTATCAGTTGGAGACGATCTTACTTCCCACATTCTTTGTGGGTTTACAGGTGGGACAGATGTCCTCCTTGCTCCATATTGGCTCTCCCCAACTATTCATCCACTTTTCTCTCTAAAATACTCCATATCTTTTGAAGAAGACACCCTCAGACTACATTGAATGCTACGTGATATCTCAAATACACAGCTCCTGGTCTCTTCCACATCCTTTATAGACTATTTTAGCACTTGCGTCATGAATTCTCTCTCCACAACTACTGTTGTCTTCCTTCTTGGTGATTTTCATGGAGATGGATCTATCCAATAATCCATCAACTTCTCATGATCTCATTCTAATCATCACCTCAAATTACCCAACCCCATGGTTATAGCTTAGACCTGACCATTAATGATTGTCCCCCTCCCCCAAAAAAAGAGGAATCTTAGCTCTAGACCTCTCTTTCTCTAACCAACACTTCCTATCTTTTCAGCACTCTCCAGCTCGGCATCTCTACTTGGATGCTTATCAAGGATTAAATGTTAATTTTTCCAAAACTCTTCGTCAATATCCCCTCACTATAGTATACTATTGATCTATGTCTTTTCAGCTCTTAGAAGAATGCTCAGTGCATGGAGAGCCCTCAGTGACTGTTGGGTCAATACATTCAAATCCTGAGGACATTTGAAGTAAGCACTGACGGGCACTGCCACAGCAAAAGGCTTTACATTGTCTTGTTATTGGTAAGAATTCACTGCAATCACGGCAGTAAATTCTAACCAATTAGGGACATACTCACACTTGGATTATAGATATACAGCTAAACATTCACATCCACAAAGAAACATTATAGTTAAAGTGCCCGGCCCATCGGAACTGTTTCTTTCACTGTTCATGTCTAAACTGCCTCCCAAACCAATGTAGCTCTGGAGAACCCATCTTGATAGGGAGATGACCTGTGGGTCTAAATGTATTCCCACCATGTGTCTGTGTCTTCCATGCAGTGATGGATATCCATATTTTTCAGCCTTATTTCCCCATGTGCGAGCATGCACACCCATGCTTCCTGCCCACACCATCCATGATGAAATCAGGATCTCGACGATCTTGGCGAGAGCAGAGAAGAGGAGGAATAGAAATGTCATTAATCATCCTTTTGCCTTTTGTTTCAATGTTCACCAGATTTGATTTCCTTTTTGAACTCCATGAAAGGAATTTACCAACTGCAAGAACCCAAATCATAAGATCATAGACTTTTAGACCCAAAAGACCATAAAACCTAAATGTGTTTAGGAGAATAGCTAAGTGGTGAAGTAATTAACTTGTAGCCAGACATACCAACATTTCTTAATAATTTTGAACAAATACACCAACGTATCTGCTGAGAGTAAATAAAACCAAAATTCATCACGTGCTCCTTGTCTTTAAATTATACAGTTATGAGAAAAAGTTGGTCTGTGCTCTTCAGAAAAATTCCTCTCTTTGACATTATCACATTACTTGGTGATAATACATAGCAGACTGATTCATACACAGTCTGCTTTCAATTTGTTGAAGTTTTAGGTTCTTAATAGGCGTAGACCTAATTTCTATAGTATGGTTTGCTCCTACTCAGAAAATTCCTTTATGTCTTGGCTTGCTTTTGCTGATGTAACAACTTAGGCATCAAAAAGGGTGTCTCTAAAATCACGTAACATATGGCATATATTCCAGAGTGAACATTTGAGGAAACTGCTGATTTCGGTTTAGAATTCCGCTGATCAAGGCATCACTATACCAATAGTCTCGATAAACTTGAATGGAAGGCATGTCTCCTAATTCTGTTTTTCTGACAGACCTCCACAGAAATGTGTTCTAATATTTAACATCCCCTTTTTAAAAATCGTGCTTTTCTATAACTAAAATCCTATGAAAGTGTATGAAAAATCAAGGGGAACTAACTATAAATGTAAGGAAATCACATATCTTTCTGCTAGTTAGGAATCCATAGTAATTTATCCTACATATTCTGACTGTATCTATTTTCTGTTTTAATTTTTCTTATTTATATCTTTTACCATCTACCTGTTGCTTGAGTTTCCTCTCCACTCCTTGCAGTTTTGCACTCTCAAAAAGTAAGCATGACTTTTTTTCCTAAAAGGTTTTATGGCTAATCACTGCGGAAAAACACCAGCCAGCGATATAAAAAAGTGCAATCATTGACTATTCACCAAGGTTTGACATAGTGGGTCAATGTGATTACAAGGTACACAGAGATTTAAAAAAAAAAAAATACAAGATTTAAAGTCATAGTATTTCAGTTTCACTATTTTAGAAATGTCACGTCTCTAAAACTCAGTTGTTCCCTCTGAAAAGAAAATTCTATCCAACTTTTTAGATTGTTATCGACTGGAGGTAATTTTTATACTCAACAAAATGTTATTGAACACATTTTAGGTGTCTGGCACTGTGCTAGGTTTGAGCACACAATAGAAGACAGGTCTATTGCATAGGTCAGATAGGTCTCCGGCCTCCTCAAGTTCACATTTGATTGGGGGTGGGCACAGAATTAAATAAGCAGGTAGCAAATAAAATAATAACAGATACTATGAATGGTCTAAATTTAAAATATTATGTGAACTAAATGTTGAGACATAGGACCCTTTGAAAAAAATCTAAATGAGTGTTGAAATTATTTGTTAAAAAATATTTCAAAGGTATAACACCTTGAATTCACTTATTTATATGTCCAGTGAATTAGCTTAATTAATATTGGTGATGATCCATTGGGGTTTCTCCTGAATGCGATGTCAGTCACCCTGGTCATAAAATAAAGCAATGCCTGGATCTGGGGGACAGGACTTCCTTTTCTGCTCTTGGCTCTCAAGAGAGAGATCAAGAGGAAAGGCTAGATTTAGCCAGTGCTAGTGGTGACATGTCCAAGTGGCTAGCTGGAGGGCAAGGACTGCATTGAATTCAGTTTGAAGAAACTAAACATCATGCTTATGTATTGTGTGTATATAGCCCTTTCTTCTTATAGAAAGGGAACTGAGGCCAAAACTGGTGACAGACCAGGTAGCTGTCACCAGTATGAGGACTCTCTGCTGTTCATAGAAACAGAAGTTTGTAAAAGAATTATTTTTATTTTGTATCGTATTTTCCTGTTAGACACTTTGAATATTAACTTTCTCAAATACTCAGTGGCTGCATCAGCTGACAAGGATTGAGGCAGTATAATGCTCCAGAGCCTTTACAAGGCTGGAGATATGGTTAAGAAGGGGGTTATCCCTGCCCTCAAGAAGCATAGCATGCAAGGCACAGACTGGATGAATCATTACAATGTGATACAATCAGTTCTCCAGTCAGAACTGAGTATGAAGGTCCTGAAACTTCAGTACATCAAACCTCCAGGGTGACGTTTGTTCATTTGTTTTCTTTTCTGAGGAGAGAGAGAGAGAGAGAGACAGAGAGAGAGACAGAGAGAGATAGAGAGACAGACAGAGAGAGAGAGAGAGAGAGAGAGAGAGAGAGAGAATGTGAGAATGCATGTATCTGAACTTTTGATATCGTTATTATGTTTTGACTAACCGAAAAGCTCATTGTAATTTCTCTAAGCCTTATAGTGGTTGAGTCTACTCTCAGTCTGGCTAAGCCTGTAGCTGAGACTGTTCTGCTATTTTTTAAGTCTGATATTGTGGCAGAGGGAATTCTCAGTAAAGACTGTTTTTGCTTTCAACCTTTCTGCCAAACCTGGGGAGAAATCATCACCTCGAGTTTCTTTGAGGACATAGTGTGTGTTCTTGCCAAGTAGGCTGTGGTTGTCTAACCACCATGTACCATTTTCCTAAAGGGGTCTTTACAGTTAGGGGCCCACAGCTCAAATGCTATATATGGAGATATACACACACACACACACACACACACACACACACACACACGTCAGAGTCCTAAATGTGTGTCTTCAAATTTCACCTCTTTCCAGAATTACAACCTCTATTATCCAACAGCCCCACTGCCCAGCTCTACCTGCTTATCTAACATACATACCAAAGATGACATGTTCAAAATAAAACTCTTGATTCTCTACCCTGTAGAACTCTTCTTCCCCTCAGACTTTCACAACTCAGACAATAGTGCCACCGTCCATTCCGTATTTGAAGCCAAATCTGAAATAACACCCGGTTCCTGTCTTTCCTTTTCCCCATGGATATCCGTCGTCAACAGGTCGTCTGGATTTATCTCACAAGTTGTCTCACAGTCGTCCATTTCCCAGCATGTCTCACACAGTCATGCTAGCGCAAGATATTATTACCTCCCGCCTAGATTACCATTGTAGCCTCTCAGGGGGCCTTTTTTCCCCCACACTTGCCCCCACCCAATACAATGCTTTACACAACTGCTTGAGTCACCTTTTTAAAACAATAACTAAGATTAATGCCGCTCCTTTCATTGTAATTCAATTCTACCAAACTTCCCCTAAACTAGGACATGTCTGAACAGTTATCTGTCTGTTGACTGAAAGTCCGTGGTGTAGTGAAGGGGATAACTTTTGGAATCGAAGGCACCGTTCATACTTTGGTCCTAAGCTCTTCTACACAATTTGGGCATGTAACCTAACAGTTTTATGCTGAATTTCCCACTCTAAGAAATAAAGTTGAAAATATTACCTCCTTTTGTTTATTCTAAACATATTTGTGGAACTACTAAGATGTGTTGGTTACTGTGATGAGTGTTGGTATAAAAAGTAAGTAAAACAGGAGACTATCCTTAGGTTGTTTAAAGTTTAATTGAACATTTTTAAGTGTCAAACACATAACAAGTGTTCAACAAACAATAGGAGCTGTTATGGTCTGAAAGTTTGTGTACTCTCCCGCACCCCCAAATTTGTATGTTGAAATCCTGATGCCCCAGGTAATGGTTTCCGGAAGGCCTTTGGGTGCTTAGGTCATGAGGGTGGAGTCTTCCTGATGGGATTAATGTTCTCCTCAAAGAGACCAGAGAGCTCCCTCAGCCCCTCTAATGTGAGGGCAGAATCCATGAGTCTGCAGCTCAGAAGAAGGCCCTCATGCGACCGTGCTGGCTCTCTTACTCCCGGACTTCCAGCCTCTAGAGCTGAGAAATACATGTTTGTTGTTTATAAGCCACCTAATCTGTGGTATATTGGTGTAGGAGCCTGAACAGACCACGACAGATGCTTTGCTCTTTTCTCTTCTGACACTAAGGATCACTATCCCAGACACCCTCAGATGCAAACCTTGTGGCAACGATGTCGCTAATCTTTTTTGACATCAGAGAGATTATTCATTCTGAATTTGTGTCAACTGGCCAGACAGCGAGCCAAGTGTACTATTTGGAAGGGCTTGAAAAGGCTGCTTGAAAAAGTGAGATGACCTGAACTTTTCGCCAACAATTCATGGCTCTTGCATCATGACAACACACCAGCTCACACTGCACTGTTTGTGAGGGAGTTTTTAGCCAGTAAACAAATAACTGTATTGGAACACCTTCCCTACTCACCTCATCTGGTGCCCAGTGACTTCTTTCTTTACCCGAAGATAAAGGAAATATTGAAAGGAAGACATTTTGATGACATTCAGGACATCAAGGGCCATAGGATGACAGCTCTGATGGCCATTCCAGAAAAAGAGTTCCAAAATTGCTTTGAAGGGTGGACTAGGCGCTGGCATTGGTGCATAGCTTCCCAAGGGGAGTACTTCAAAGGTGACCACAGTGATATTCAGCAATGAGGGATGTAGCACTTTTTTACAGGATGAGTTCAGAACTTAATTGTCAGACCTCACATAACACCAGCCACCCCTAAATCTTGACTATTTCACACCCTCATTCTAATAAAATCCTAAGCTCTTTGTTCTTGGGGGGGGGGGTTGCTCTTCTCTTGGCCTGCCCACTATCACAATATTTTTGGGAGTGTACTCTCTCCCTTTCTTTTAATAAATCTTCTGCTTGCTTGGTTTTGCTTGCTTGGCTTGAATTCACCAAGAACCCATTTTTCGACAACTGCAACAATCTGGGAGGCCAAAGGCTTGTTGAAATCTCGTGAGGCACAGAACAATTTCTTTTTATACTTAGCCCCAGAATTAGTGCCCTTCTTCCTGAAAAGAGCCACAATTCAGTTCACGGGTTAAGAAACGTCGAAAGAACAGGTTTCCCCATCATAAACTGAGCCAGTCAGAAACTGCCTAGTTTCAGAGGCTATGAATCTAGTTCTGAAATGGCCTGATTTTCACTTACACTGAACAAGCCAATACAACCTTAGAGATTGGTAGGCAAAGCCCAGCTTCACTGGTTTGATTTGGAAGGTCTTTTTCTTCGGCTCTTTGGGCATGAAAAGAAATGAAAATATAGGTAGTCTGAGAACAGTTCTGACTCTATACTATATACCCACCAATAGGTCATTTCCTTTCTATAGGCCTTCATTTCCTCACTTATTAAACAGGAGTTGACCTTTCAGGTCATTCTAAAGTGGGTGGAGCTCTGAAATGACCTGGCCCAAGCCTCTCTCCTACTTGTGGTTCAGATCAATGACATCAGCCTTTGGGGCCATTTTACCAAACTCTCAGCTTCCTTTCAGAAAGTTGCTTGGCATTAAGTAGGCTCCTGCTGTTTTTTTGTCACATTCCATTAGCCAGATTTCACGCTATTAACTACCTGCCTTTTCTCTTCCGTGAGCCTTAGGGGACTTTCTGTGTCTAGCAGCTTAATTTGCTGCCTCAGCAACTGCATTAGTATTTCCAGTGGGTCCCTCTACCCAGTCTTTGCTTCAGACTAGGAGAAGTGCCTCCTTAGAAGAAAGGCAGATTGCACGTTTATAAGAAGTTCTTTACATATTTCCTTTTCTCAACTTAAGCCTCTACAAACTCAAGATAAGTGGGAATTATCGGACACTGGGGATTAAATGACCCATCCAGGGATTGGGTTTGTTCAATAAATAATTACTAAGCATTTTTTTATGTACCAAGCCCTTTGCTAAGGCCATTACATATATTTATGTAATCAACTAAAAATATTAATTGAACACCTACTAAGCATCTGGAAGCTTATATCCTGCATTTCTGACACATTTTCCTGAACTCTTTCTTTTATAATAGGCTTCCTATTATAAAAAATTAAAATCAATTTTATCAAGACACAATTACATTTTGAGTACAAAATTCAATAAGCTTTGACCAATACATGTACCACCCATGTAACCACTTCAATCACTGCATCGTCCCTAGAAATTCCCTCATGCCCTTTGCAATCAACCCCCTTCTATTTTCTATAACCTCCAGGTAAATACTAATCTGTCATTATAGATTAGTTTTGCCTCTTCCAGAATTTCTTACAAACTGAGTCATATAGCATGTTCTCTTGTGTGTCTCGTTTCTTTCACTCAGCATAATGTTCCCGAGAATTATTAATGTCATTTGCATGTATTATTCATTATTTCCTTTTATTGATGAAAAGTATTCATTGTAAGGATATACCATAGATAGTTTATCCATTCATATATTGATAAACATTTGTGTCATTTCAATTTGGGGCTCTTACGAATAAAGCTGCCGTTAAGCATTCCTGAACAAGCCTTTATGTGAATATATGTTTTTATTTCTCTTGGGTAAATACCTAGAAATGGAGTAGCAAGGTAATATTTAAGTGTTCGTTTTCCTTCGTGAGAAGCTGCCAAACTGTGTTTAGAATAGTGGTACCGTTTTATGCTCCCAGAGTTCTAGATGCTCCCTGCCTTCACCAATACTGAGTATTGGCAGTCTCTTAATTCTAGCCTTCCAAGTGAGTGTTTCGCGGTATCTCATTGTGATCTTAACTTGCATTTCCCAGTTGACTAGCAATGCTGAGCATTTTTGGATGGGCTTATTGGTCCTTCCTACATCTTCATATATTAATTGTCTGTTGAAATACTTTGGGTTGTTCGACTTTTATTATTGAGTTGTAAGAGTTATTTATGTATGCTTGATGCAAGGCTTTCATCAGATATAAGCAATGGGAACATTTTTTCCCAGACAGTGGATTGCTTTTTTCAGTTCCTTAATGGTTTCTTTCAAAGAGCAGACATTTGTAATTTTAATGAACTCTAATTTATTACTTATTTTTCCTTTGTGGTTAGTTATTTTGGGGTCCGGTCCAAGAAACTTTGGCCTATTCTAAGGTTGTGAATATTTTTTCCTATGTTTTTTTCTATAAGTTTTATAATTTTAGTTTTTATGTGTAAGTTTATGACCCATTTTGAATTAATTTTTATGCATGGTATGAGGCATAAGTCAAGTATTACTTTTTCTCTGTAGATATCTAGTTTTTCTATCGCAATATGTTGAAAATACATGTTTTCCATATAGAATTACCTGGGTGCAGTTTCATAAAGCCAACTGACCATAGATATGAGGGTCCATTTCTGTCTTCTGTATTCTGTTCTATTGATCTATATATCTATCCTTACACCAACACCATATTGTTCTTGATTACTGCAACTTAGAGTGAGTAAAATAGGTAAGTCTCCTGACATTGCTCTTTCTCAAAATTGTTTTAGGTATTGTAGGTCCTCTGATTTTCAATATTAATTTTAAAATCAGCTTATCAAAGTCTTATTTAAAAATAGCCTGCTGATATTTTGATTGGTGTTACATTTAATTTATAGATCAACCTGAAAAGAATTGACATCTTGAAAATATTAAGGATTTCAATCTATGAACATGGTGTAGCTCTTTATTTATGTCTTTTGGTTGTTGTTGTTCTTCCAGCACTGTTTTCTAGCTTTTAGTATAGGTGTTACATATGTTTTGTGAAACTTATCCCTAAGCATTTCATGGTTTCAATGCTAGTATAAAATATATTAATTTTTTTCCCCAAATATTTGTCACTAGTATACAAATATGCAATTGATTTTTATATATTGACCTTTTGTTGTGTAACATTACAACACTCAGTTCATAAAGCTTTTGGTAGAATCCTTAGAATTTTTTATATACATAATACCATTGTCTGTGACTAAGAACAGTTTTATTATTTTTCTTTGAAGTCTATATGCATTGTTTTATATGCGTTCCTACCGTAACTAGGATCTTCCATTTGTTGTTGATCAGAAGTGATGGACGTGAACAGCCTTGTCTTTTTCCCATTCTTCCAGAGAAAGCCTTCAGTCACAAACCATAACATATAACGTTAGCTGTAGGATTTTTTTTTTTTTTTGATAGATGTATTTTGCTGAGAATTTGTTCATGAATACAATTTTTTTTTTTTCATTTCTTGAAATAACTTTATGGTTTTTCTTTTTTGTTCTGTGAATATGGTGAATTACATTGATTTTCAAATGTCATTTTAACTTTGCATTTCTATATGTTCATATATGAGAGTGAAGCATCAAAACTTAAAAGCTGCTTTAAACTCATCATGCAGGGGTAAGACTTGTGAATCAATGGACTTTTTTAATAAGGAAATCTGGATTGTTCATTGTGTTGAGGTATTCCTACACGTCAGTATTTATCTTTCTTTTCTCTTTGGCTGGTCACATACCCCATTAAGGAATTCTCCGACTCTTCTTTGAAAGTTAAGGCCTGTTTCCCAATAATTTGTTGCTTCACGAAGGAAGAGCATATCATTGTAGGGTAGGTACACTTCCGTGTAAATCCCTGTTTTCTGTTTGATTTTCTAACATCAACTGCCTACTTTCCAGATTCAGTCTCTCTAGAGACAAAGGCTCCATGCATCTATGAGGCAGAAGAGAGGCTGTTGCCTGTTGTGTGAGAGAGGAGACGTGTCTGAAGAAACGGTTTCTTCTTACACAGTTTTTATGCAATCATTCTGAGACCACTTTAAAATGCAGCTGATCCTTTGAACTTCTGAAACTACTGGAGTTTCATAGTACAAAACAGCTTGTTTTCAGGATCCCCATGTTTCTAGCCTGGATTCAGAATGGCAATATATTGTTGCTACTTCTTATTGCTAATGTGGTTATTGCTTCTTCTTTTGTCATTGTGAATTTATGCCCCCCCCAAAAAAAAAAATAAATAAAAACTTTCACTGTCTTTTACAATGGAGTTTGGAGAAGCCACAGAGATAAATGAGAATATTCAATCATTTAGAAAGTCCCGGCATCAGTTCTTAAAACTATATTAAAACATTTTAATATTTCATGAGGAAACAGAGATATAGTAAGGCTAGAGGAATAGGCAGATATTGCCATAGGCCCTTGTAGGCCACATACATGTGTTTTTCTTTTCCCCAAAGGCAATGGAAAACACTGAGGGATTTTAGGTAGCATTTAATTGTCATCAGAATTACGTTTTTAAATAAATCTTCTGTCTAGAGTATAAAAAGGTTGTTGACAAGAGTTAGGAATGAAGGCAGATAGTCTGGTTAGGAGGCTTGAGCAGCAATTAGAGGAAGAGTCACAGCAATTTAATCTAGGGCAGAGGCAGTGGGTGAGGACCTAGAATCCTGACCTGTACTTTCAATGATTTCTTGCAATCTGTCTCTCCTCCTTCCTACAGGAAGTATTAACTCTGCCAAATGTATCTTCTGAGTATCTTTCCACTCTCCCTTCTCTTCCTCTCCATCCTAGACAACCACCTAGCTCTCCAGGGGCCTGAAGACCCATCATGCATCCTTCACTCTGTGGCCAGAATGATTTCTCTAAAGCACAGGTCTGATTGTGTGTTTCTTCAAATGAAAACTTATCAAACATTCCCCAAAATTCAGAGGACAAAGTTTGAGATCCTTAATCTGACATTTATTTTGATTAGATTTTATAAAAGTATCCATCAGACATGGGATATGTATTGTGAATCAAGTTTTTAAAAATCTTTCATCAAATAGTTGCTACCTAACCTAACAAATTGCCACAAATTTAGGGGCTTAAATCACCCATTTTTATTATGTCATCATTTTTATGGGTCAGGAATATAGGCACAACTTAACTGGATCCTCTGCTTCAAATCCTCTCATATTTAGAGAAAGGTGGGGTGGGGAGGGGGACAGAGAGGGAGATTTATTTTAAGAAATTGTCTCACACAATTGTGAGGGCTGGCAAGACCGAAATCTGGCAGGCCCGAATTCATGAAAGAGTTGTACTCTTGAATCCAAATTCCACAGGGCAACTTAGACTGCAAACTCAAGCAAGGTTTCTATGTTGCTTCTTGAAGAGAATTCTGTCTTTTTGGGGGTACCTCAGTCTTTGCTTAATTCAGGCCCTCAAGGGATTAAATGAGGCATACCCACATTATGGAGGGTAATATGCATCAGCCAGTCTATTTATTTAAATATTAATCTTTACTCAGTCTATTGATTTAAACGTTAATCCTATCTAAAAAATACCTTGTCAGCAACCTCTAGATAGGTGTTTGGCTGAACAACTCGGTACCAGAGCCCAGCCAAGTGACACATAGCATTAGCTTTAAGGTGGCAATCAAGGTGATAAATTGGGTTTCATTTGAAGGCTTGACCAGGGAAGCCTGGATCTTCTTCCAAGTTTATCAGTTAGTGGCAGAATTCTGTTCCTTGCATGCTGATAGATTAGTGGATTGAGTGTCTTGCTGGCTATTGGCAGGGGGTTGTCCTTGGTTTTTTGCCACATGGGGCTCTTTCTATGGTAGCTTGTTTCATCAAGGTCACCAAGGGAGAGGGGCTGTTAACAAAATAGAAGTCCTACACTTGTGGGGCCTAATTATAAGATTCCATCACTTTGCCACATTGGCAATTCTATTGCTTGGAAACAAGTCAGTAAGCCAGCCCACAGCCAAGGGAGAGAATTACACAGAGGCATAGATGTCACCAAGTGGGTATTATCGTAGAGTCTGCCTGTCACAGACTGCTCATCTCCGTTAATATTTGGATTCCAGGTGAACTATTTCATTAGAATTCTCTCAACTGGTCTATGAGGTAAGCATTTTCATTTCCATTTCACAGATTAAGGAATTGGATCCTTGTAACACATGAAGTAAGAGGCAAAGCTGGTGATCAAGCCTGCATCTATTTACTATTAAATGTTGCATTTCTCTTATAATACTATAAGGAAAGGCGGTGAGGAATTTAAAAAACAAACAAACAAACAAAAACTGAAAACAGAGAAAGGGCTTCTTTCTGTTTCCAAACTTTGACCTCCGACCCTGCAACTTCTTATGGTTTCCTTTTTTGTTTCACTAGAAATTTCTATTAGAAAGACTGATGCTCAGCACCGTTTCTCAAATCTAGGTACCCCATAGACTCTTCCTTCTCCAGGTGTAGCTCTAAGGCCAGTAGGTCTGTCTGCCTTGTAGATTTTCTTGCCATTCTTTATATTCCTGATTTCCCGGGCTCATTAGACGAATCCCCGATGGCTCTATATACAGCACGGCTTAGCCTAATTTTCTGCTCCCATGGTCACCTGACCCTCAGCCTGGAACTGTGCTGTATTGCCTGCAGATATCATCTCACCTCATTCTTCATAACCAGTCTGGCCCCTTGAGAAGGGAAATGATTTTATGGCCTGGCTGTCCATTATCAGAAAAGTCAAACCTTGGATTCTATTCCAAGTTGGGCCCTGGGTTCTAAACTCTGCTTTCCAGATCTGCATTTTCCAACTGATTCTTAAAACCGGTTCTTATACCTAAGTCCCTGCCAAACATCCCAGTTTTTCTAGGACTGGGGTCCCTACTTTAATCCCTTCCAGGGTTTTTAGGGATCAGTTAGAGTTATGATCCTGAGCCCAATTCACTGTAGCTAGATCCTCTTCTCTGTCTTCTGACACTCTGCTAGCTTAGCCTGTAGTTACCATCTAATATCATCCATCCCAAGTAAGCAGAGAAGATGTGGAGCCTATGGCATTTCCTCTCGGTTTGTAATGGGTGGGAAATTAGAATAACGCAACTTCTAGTTTATGTCCTTAGGCTACTTGTTACAAACTTTAAATTCAAAAGAAGAAAGTTCCAGGCCTCCTAGCAAAGGGTGAGGAAGGAATAGGAATTTGGAGGCAACGTTTTTTTCTATAGTTCCTCAACCTTATGGCAGCGATGTAAAGACAGCTGAGGCTATTCTGGAAGCAATGCTTTGCCCTAGACATCTGTGCAACAGACCACTTCTCTCCCTTCCTCAAATTTTTCCTCCTGACCCCCGTTGTATACAGTATGGAATCCAAACTGCCTAGGCTTGTATTCAGGGTTTCCATGGTCCGATGGCAAGCAATTTTTCCAATCTCATTTCCACATCCTGTGCATGATAATTCCTTCCCCTTCCTCCTGTGTAATAGTCTTCCCTTAATTCTTCACTTATTAAACTTGATCCAAGACCTTTTCATTCAGGTCCAGGAACACCACATTCCTAGATAGCACTTCCTGTTCTTTCAAGAACTCAGAGAAATGCTCTTTTATCTGTGACCCTCAGTACATTGTTCATATCAACCCAAGCATGTGTCTCATTCTACCCTGCGATTTGGCTCAGTGTTTACAGGCCTTTCGATCCTCATTAGCTCAGGACACTTTTTAAAAAGTTACAACCTGCTTTGTATTCTTGTTTTATTTCCCGTTTTCAGGTTCTCTCACAATGTACTGAGCGAGGCACCGCGATACAATGTGGTTGAGGATGGGACATAGGTTTTGGAATCAGACACACTTACACTTGGAAATAGGTACTGGCATTTCCTAACTGTGATTGGAAAAGTTACTAAGTCCCAAGTCTTGGTTTCCTCATCTATCAAAGGGGAATAGCATCGCCTGCCTCAGAGATTTACTGGGAAAACTCACTGATGTTAAATATGTAGAAAGAGTAACACAACGCGGAGTAAATAACTACTCTGCCTTCCCCAAACCGTTCATTCCCACAACCCAGGACCTACAACCCGCTCCAAGCTCCTCTCCCGCTCATTCTCCTAGTTGCACACCCACCACCCCCATTCATAAGTCTTTGTTAAACTGGATTGAGTCCTCTGTCACTGCTTTCCTTGAATCAGGAAGCAAATGACTCACAGCTTTTAAATAATCTATTGACTTTTTTCTCTGCAGCCTTTCACTTGTTTGGTGCCTTGTGTCCTTGCTTTTTTCCTCCTCCCCCAACCCAGCTGTGCTGTGAATCCTTTTCTTGTGTTCTCTTTCTGTTCTAAAATTTCATTTTCACCTTCAAGCACTTTGTTTCCCTAGCCTCTCTCTTCTTCTGAAGGAGCATGGCCTTGAGAAGCTGGCATTTATTTAACCTGCTGGCTTCTCGGGATCTGTATTTATGTGTTTCCTAATGTCCCCAGGGCTGGGGACTTCAGCACTCACGCCAGAGCTTTCTGAGGAAGTGCTCCAACCTGAAAGGAGAGCTGTGCCAAGGTTATGCCATCCCCCATCATGGCCTTTCCTCATCCACAGCCAGGAGAAATAAAAGTCTCCATGGAGATGAAACAGAAACAAGTCGGTCTGATCAATTCTGATTTTTATAAATAGGAATTTATTTTCAGTCTCTGTCTGTGGCTTGAGCTGCTTGTCACAGTTAAGAGAGTGGGAATTTATCAAGCAAATTTCTGGCATTGAATTGCAACTCAGTTCAATATAAGAAAGAGACTAGGTCTTGGCCCTAAGGGGGCTTAAAATTTAGCTGAGAATGAAAAGTAATTCCCAAGAAAGATGGGATACTTAAAGTCTGGCTAGGAAGAGCTAGTGTAATTCCTATTTATTGACTTACTGCATGAATAAATAAACACAGTATTGCTATGGCTTGAATGTTTGTGTGTGCCCCTCCTCGCCCCCCAAATTCATATGTTGAAACCCTTATCCCCAGTGTGATGGTGTTAGGAGATGGGGCTTTTGGGAGGTGATTAGGTCATGAGAGTAGAACCTTCATGATGGAATTGGTGCCCTTATCAGAAGAGACATGAGCGTGACATCTGCCCCGCCCCCACTTCCTGCCATGTGAGGTCACAACAAGTAGACAACAAACCAGGAAAAAAGTGCCCTCGCCAGAACCCGACCATGCTGGCATTCTGATCTCAGACTTTCAGCCTCCAGAACTGTGACAAATAAATTTCCG
The DNA here is from genome assembly GCF_036562045.2 of Rhinolophus sinicus. Classification (NCBI taxonomy): domain Eukaryota; kingdom Metazoa; phylum Chordata; class Mammalia; order Chiroptera; family Rhinolophidae; genus Rhinolophus; species Rhinolophus sinicus. The sequence goes on from NC_133761.1 coordinate 8,741,004, forward strand.
TTGTTTAAGCCACCCAGTCTATAGTATTTGTTATAGGAATCCTAAGAAAACGATTGAACAAAAATGATTTAATGAATGACTACATGAAGCCTTGAGTTCTAAGTCTTGCGCTTTAAAATAGTAGACACAGTCACTAATTCAAAGCAATTTAAATCACCTTTGAACTATTTATATTGGAACACCATGTTGATCTCATTAAGTCAGCGATCTCAGCTGTTTCAGCAAACACACCTGCAGTGACAATAACGGACCAGACCTTATCGTGAGTCCAAAAGGAAAATAAGACGAATGAACTACTGTTCTTTTCAAGGGTAGAAACACAATCCTCCCATCACCTTTTTATGGATTATTACCAAATATCCTAATTGTAAACACACAACCTCCAAGCCAGGAGATATCGTCAGTTTTAAGTCCAATAACAGGTAGAATGGATTGTGTAGTTGGACTGCTGCTGATTGATCCATAAGCATCACTCATGTGTCTATTGCATCAATCATAGAGCTTTAGCCTTCTGTTCCCGGAAGTAATTTGACACTTCCTATTCTGTGTTCCAGGTATAGTAAATATTTGTTATGTTCCCAACTAGACTTTAAATTTCCCAGTGGTAGGGTCTATTATTTATTTATCTATGCACTTTCCACAGAGCCTCATGTAGAATCTAACACACGGCAGATACGCACTTGTATTGAATGAATCAATGGACACTGTAGTATAAAATAAAAATATGCATTTGCTCAATAAGGATTTGGGGAGTTACTATGTGACATGCACAAGTCTAGGCAATAGAGACATAAAGGTTTAGAAAACTAGTTCCTGATCCTCCAGCTCGCAGCCTGTTGGGAACTCAGAATGCAAACTAATGATGAAAGGGCAGTGTGCTCTGTATCATGGTCCTGATAAACATTGGAAGCTAAATGAGCAATTGTCAAGGACCAAGAGTTTTGAAAAGACTTAGGAAGCAAGGTGAACTTGAAGCAGGACCTAAAGAATGAAGAAGAGTTTGCCAAGTGAAAAAGTTCAAAAGGTAGTTCAACAGAAGCATAAGAAGGGAAGATAGCGTTGAAACCAAGCTCATTATAGACGGAAAGAACATATGCAAAGAAATGAGAATGTCTGACATTGGGGAATTATTTGACGTGACCAGAGTGAAGGTGCGTTAAGGCGAGTCACAGCATAAGGGAGCAGAGAGATAGATTGAGGTCCGATTACAAAGGCTCTGTCATGCCAAGTGGTTTAAACTGCATCACTTGAGCAGTTACAAGCCATGGATTTTCTTTAAGGAGAGGAGCGAGATAATCAGATTTTTGTCTTAGAAAGACAATTCTAACTAAAGTGGGGAAAGTGATCCTGAAGATAAAGGAAGGAAGGAAACATGTATTGAGTGATCACTATGTGCCTGGAAATTCATTAGAGGCTTTCACAGATGTTATTGACGTTTGCTTCATTTATTTCTTACAGTGACAACAAGATGTAAGTGTTAGTATGTTCATTTTACAGATGAAAAATCTGATGCTTGAAATTGGGAATGGAAGAGTGATTAGAAATTGAGAAACTACTTAATATTCTAGGGGAGATCCAAAGTGGGTCAGTGTTACAACAATGGTATTGAGGAAAGCAAGGGAAGGTAGGATTACAGCGTATTGGAGAAGTAGTCAGAAAGCATAATTAATAGAATGGTCGTTGAATGGATGTAGGCATGAGGTAGAAGATAGTCAATGGTGAATTCAAACTCTCTAGAGTGCTGAAAAGCCTGGGACTTACATAACAACCCTTTTTAAACTCTCATATGTCTTCTGATATCATTAACTTGAAATCCATATTTGTTTTTCTCAAGATGCAAAACAAAGTTTTAGGGACTTGTGACTTTAGTGTGTCCCCTTGGGAGTCAGCTACTGTGCCAAGAAAGATCCTACACGCCCATTGTTTTCAGACAATTTTATGTCTTTTAACTCTGTTGTATTGAGAGAATATCTGTTCGTTAAGTATTCAGAGGAATTGGGAAGCAAACAAAAATATAAGTGCAAAGAACTGTATCATATATGAGACACCACCCAGACTCTTGGCAAGCCACAGTTCACTTGGAAGCAATTTGTGGCTCAAGAGACTGATATCACAGAAGATCAAAGCGTTCACTGGGAAGTGATTTGGAGAGCTAAGAGGCCACCAGTTACTTCAGAGCAAACCACGCAGTGATTGTGAAACTCAGTGCATTTTGCAATACTATACACAGCAGAGGAAGGATTCCAATTCCAGAAAAATCCTGCTGACATCCAAAAGGTCTCTTTCTTATGCTTCCAAGGACTTCTAGTATCACATATTCTCCTTCCTGTCCCAGACTTAATTTTTGGTGGTCTAGTCCCTATTTGGAGATTTTCCTTAACAACTAACATGACGGGAATATTTAGTCATGCTCATACTCAACTTCTTGTTTTTACAAGGGAATTTAGATTATAGAAGAGGGACTAGGGTTGAAGAGATAAAGAAAAAATGTAATATACCTTCTCAACCCTTCTGCAGTAGTTCAACTTCTAGAAGTTTCTCTTCAGTGTGGAGCTGTGTCCAGGAAAGGAGTCCTGGCTGGTGAGTTTTGAGAGTTCATCAGATCTAGAATCATCCAGCTCCTTAAAGCAGACATTTGCACTCACCTACTACTAGAATGGAAGAAAACCCTCTGAACCTTATCTGCTGCCTTCAAATTATCCCACTGTGCTTTTCAGTGGATACCTATGGATTCTTTTGTATTCTCCTGCTCTCTGTGCTGTCAGACATCCCCTTGTTTCCCTCTACTTCTTCTAGGTAAACTCTGATACCATGCAAGTTTTTAGGCTATGGTGATTTTTCTTCCCTTTTTTTGAGGTTTATAAAGATTCTTTGACATCTGGTTTTGTTGTAAATGTTGGCCATGGGTTTGGGTTTTGTCATCTCATTGTTCTGTCTTCTATTTGGAGATTCTAAGAGATTCAGAAACTATATTGTGGTTATTGCCACCTTTCCAGGATCACCGGGGCATTTTATAGTTATCTTTTTGTTATTAATTTCTAGCTTAATTCCGTTGTGATTGGTGAACACATTCTGTAAGGTTTTATTTAATTAATGTTAGTTTCCAGGTATGTTCCATGTGAAAAGAGAGCATCCCCTAATGTTTCCAAAATTGAGCTAGTGCTTGCCATACGTTGGCATGCAATAAATATTTGTTGATTGTTATTTTTATCTCATTTCTTTTTATTCCTCATCACAAGTGCTTTGAACAATTGTTATATGCCCAGCAGTAACTTAAGCTCTTTGGAGGTTGTCTTGGTCTGTTCAGACTGCTATCACAAAATAACAGATGGGGTATCTGAGAAACAATAGAAATTTTTCATTATTTTTATTTTTCAATTACAGTTGATCTTCAATATTATTTTATATTAGTTTCAGGTGTATAGCCCAGTGGTTAAAACATTTATGTAATTTACAAAGTGATCCCCTTGATAAACCTAGTACCCACCTGGCACTATACATAGTTATTACTTTATCATTGATTATATTCCCTCTGCTGTACTTTACATCCCCATGACAATTTTGTTCGTACCAATTTGTACTTCTTAATCCCTTCACCCTTTTCACCCAGTCTCCCAGCCCACACTCCCATCTGGCAACCATCATTTTGTTCTCTGTATCTATGAGTCTGTTTTTGTTTTATTTGGTTCTTCGGTTTCCACATATAAGTGAGATCATATGGTATTTGTCTTTCTCTGTCAGACTTATTTCATTTAGCATAATACCCTCTAGGTCTATCCATGCTGTTGCAAATGGTAAGATTTTTTAATGTTATGGTTGACTAATATTCAATTGTGTATATGCACCACATATTCTTTATCCAGTCACTTGCTGGTGGACACTCAGGTTGCTTCCATATCTTGGCTATTGTAAATAGCATGACAGTGAACATAGGGATGAATACAGCAACAGACATTTGTTTCTCACAGTTCTAGAGGCTGGAAGTCCAAAATCAGGGTGCCAGCATAATCAAGTAAGGGCCCTCTTCTAGGTGGCAGAATTTTCATTGTATCCTCACATAATGGAAGGAACTAGGTAGCTCCCTGGGGTCTCGTAAAGGTACTAGCCCATTCATGAGGACACTCCCCTCATGACCTAACCATCTCCCATAGGCCCCACCTCCTAACACCGTTACAATGAGCATTAGGATTCCAACATATGAATTTGGGGGGAACACAAACATTCAGCTTATAGCAGCGGTACAAAGAAATGTAAGCTATAGGTTTGTCCTCAAATACTTCACATCCCTAAATCAGAGACTCTGTGATTGAAGATATTATTAAAGTTACTCACAGCTACTGAAATCATCAAATAATTGAAATCACGGACCTCGGATATATAGATTTGGACTCACAAGATGCTACCAGCAGTTTGGTAGTGTGTTCCTAGACTACGGGTTGTGGAGAACTGTTCAGTGGGTACATACGGTGCTAGAAGAAAGAGTCCAGTAACTGACTCCTGGGGTGTTTCCTGCCATGTGTTTCCCACCATGTGTGTGGGTCATGACAGTAGCATAATATATCTGTATATTTTCATTCTCAAGTAAAAATCTACTTACATCCTAAAAGATAATATAATGATTTAAAAAGTAAAATTTGAAGACAAGCATTGAGTTTGGGGCAAGCTTGGAACTTAAACACAGTTATGTTATAGACAAACTAGAACTTCCAGAAAATCTGGGTTTAAGTTTATGAATTTCTACTTGTAGACCTAACATTTAATGCATACTTACAACATCTCTGTCACTATGCTTAGACTTTTAGGTGTATTAACTTATGTACTCTTCACAGATTTATCAGTAAATTATTCCTCATTTCATGATCTTGGAGAATCACCAAAACGTGCAGAGCTTAATTTCCTCCCTTGTGTGGCATGGATCACTAAAGTACTCCACAGGGCTAACTCAAGGCTTTTGTTAGGTAATGTATGTGAACACAATCTATAACCTAAAAACGTAATATGCTATTATTATTTCCAGTCCATCACACTGTGATTAACTAACACATAAAAACAATATTACGTCGTGGTTGGATTGCACAGTGTAGAGTATAAGTGCTGTAACAAAGAAAGGTGTGGAGGGCTGGGTTACTGAGTCAAGAAATGGATTTGTATATAGCAGTAATTTTAGTTATGAATTAAAGCATGAGGAAGGGGAGAAACATGGAGATTGTGGAGCACAAATGGGAAATAGTTCCTAAAATACCAAGAAGGGTTATCCGCATGAGATGAAAAAATAGACATTAAAAATAACACATAAGTATGCTAGAATATAATGAATGTTTGTTTACCTTTGAGATATATCTGATTTTCATCACATCATTGTCTTTTCTTTAGGTATTGTAATCATTCCTGTGCATATCTTTTGCTATCCTGTTTGACTATATGCTTTGTGAGGACAGGGGCATGCCCTTTTTCATTGTTATATCCCTTTGCATGTCGTAAAACATTACGTGTATAGTATTTACAGTAAGAAATGTGAATTGAAATCTTTGCATTGCTCAGTTCTTCTGTGACTGGAAAACTTTTCTCATCTGTGAAATGGAAAGTATGAGTCTGAACAACCAAACATCGGATGCCTGTGCTGGGGATTAAATGAAACTCTACCAGCTATACTGTCAGTGGAAATGATATCCAAACATTCATCATTGACACTTGTCATCCTTACTGTCATCATCATCATTAAGTACCATCTCTTCATTATCATAATCATTGGGCCTAACACTGTGCTTTGCAAGGTGAACATTTGCTGAATGAATGAATGAATGAATGAATGATAAACCAAATGAATGAATAACTGAATGAGAAAAGATAGACGAGAACTGAAGCAGGGACCTTGATTATTCAGGGCCCTGAAATCTCATCTTTTATAAGCAGTTCAAGACAAAAGATGGGTTAACAATGCTTAATTTTGAAGTCTTCTTTTGGGTGTAGTTTTCTGACAGTAAAACATAAAGTTGGCTTCAATGGAACGTTAAATCCAGAGGCCATGGGTGGGATTGCGAAAAATCTTCTAAAAGAAAGCTTTAAGTACTTTGGCACTGAGAGAAAAGCCAATTCTTCAGTGAGTGGGTGCCAGCAAATGACCCTCCAGTAGAAGAGACCTGGGAATTGAACACCCTCCTTAGCCAAATCTGTGGTGGATGGACCCCACAGCCAAAGAGTTATCCTCGTTCAGACTCCTGACATTTATCATTTATATCCAAATCAGACACGCACTTCTCAGAAGGGAATTTTTACCACAGAAGTTAAGGACATAACTTCATAGAGGAAAGAATATCAGCCACTTGTAGGAGGGTTTAACCCTCGTGACATTTCCTGTCCCTTTGGGGAAACTTGTGTTTGCTAAAGATTTCTTAAACATCAAGAATCCCTTTTGTCCCGCAATAACATCATTTCTTTGACTTTTCTTCAGCACTTCTGATGCTACAGTCCCTTATGCTTGAGGATAAAGACATCAGCCTGAAGCGGGGAAAACAGCAGATATGGAAAAAATTTGTAAGATTTCAAAGGGCATGCTGCTTTACATCTCTGGCTCAGTTGTAGGGCCATCTCATGATGAGTGAAAGGAAGGAAAACCCACAAAGCCAAACTATTGGGTGGGTGGAGGAGAAGAAAAGAAGAAATTAAAAAAAAACAACAACACACGTCTTGTTCAAAATGGGATTACTTGCTCAAGACCAAAAAAACCCTATATTACAAAGTATTATTAAGACCTGTGAGTTTTTTTATGAATCTATTTGCATAAATGCAATTGCTTTTCTTTTTCTTTAAATTAAAGTTTGTTGGGGAGACCATTGTTAGTAAAGTTACATAGATTTCAGGCATACACTTCTGTAATACATTATCTATATCTCACATTGTGTGTTCACCACCCAGAGTCAGTTCTCTTTCCATCACCATATATTTGTAAGGGGGAGTGGGGAATGGGGCTCTAAAAGAGGGTAAACGGGGTCTAATATATGGTGATGCAACTGTTTTTTATATATACCTATTCATATTTGAATTTATATGTGTGTTTTTATTTGTTTTGTAAAACACAAAAACAAAACTTTTCTAATCATAAGAATGTACTATCTTTATTGTAAAGATTACTAAGGATCCCAAATATTGAGACCACTGGGCTGGTGATAGAATAGAAAAAAAAACAAACAACTCTCCAGTCTCTCTTCACTTGACCTTTAAACTTAGGTTTATCATTTTTCACGAAGAGCTATGAATTCTCAGAACCCAGTTGGGCTCTACTCTGGGTGAGTAAATATGAAAATGTCTTCCCATGCTAACTATGGTGACCTATGCCTCTGGTCACCCACATTTGTTTGAATAATAAATATAATCAGAAGAATGACTGGAAATTAATAGAAATATTTCAATACTTGTGATAATAGCACTGATTTTAATCCTGGAAAGTATCAAAAATTGTTGTCTGGTAGGTCAGCTACCTGTGAAAATCCAGAGGCCAAAAAACCAGGGAAGATACTCTAATTGAAAAGGCATTCCCATTTTTTAGAAGCAGATTGGATAATTCTGATGTGGGTAGCTGGTTAGAAGTCTATCCTTTGAGAAACACTCCCTTCGTCAGGAACAGAACAAATATTTCACTAGTCAACAACCACTATTGCCAAACACTGATGGTATTTTACACACGTTATCATCATTCCTCATAATAAACAGTAATATCATGATTCGAATTTGCCGATTATAAATGGAGGCCAAGACTATGGCCTAATAAATGGTCTAAAACCTGGTACGTGGAGGATTAAGCACTCAAGTTCATGTTCTTCTGGGCTATTTCTTTGCCTCCACCAACACTTCTTCCTTTTGCTCACATGTTTATCAATTCTGAGCATCAGGAAATTATTCTTTTTTTGGACAAGAGAATGCAGGGATTTATTCTTTGGCTCATAAATTCATTTGAGATGGAACAATGTCTGGGCATCAGCATGCAAACCAGGCCTCACTCGATAAAAGTATGGAGAAAAATGTCTTGTGGGTCCAACTTGGCCCAGCAGTGCCCAACAGAAGCAGGCCTCCTCTCTAATTGAGCTTTTTAAAAGTTATTCATCATCCTTTTTTACTTTGGTCTGAAAATTGGATATTTCTCATAAAAGAAAATTTGGGGGGCTTGTAATTAGGTTTGTGATAATGATTTGTTTTTTTATAACCCAATCCTTTTTCTTATGGCTTCATTATCTTGAGAAAGTTGATGTATTTTTTTTCTTCCTTTATATTGGTTTTCCATTCTTTCTTATACCCAGATGCTAGAATTAGATTTAGGGCATCATAATTATGCCATAATTACCATGATCATATTTTCCTGCCATTGAAAATTAGTACCAATTTTGATTTTCCTCAAAACTTCAACAGATGCTCTCTTTCTATAGTATCGTAAATTAGTGTCAGAGTGTGTATAAATGTACAAGCCATTTTCCTGCATTCGTTAGGGGTGTGCTGAACCCACTGTTTCACTGGAGTTAATTGTTTCCAAGAATTATCATTTATTTTATTGATAATTTTATTTCTGAGAGCTTAATTGTTCTCTAACTAACCTGCAAATTGTCCTATTTCACTGTCCAAAAAGGAACTCATTGTCTCTATTTGTAAAATAAATACTTTATCTTAATACTTTAAATTAAAATACTTTATTTTACAAATGAGACATAGAGGACCAGAGAAGGGAAGTGACTTGTTCAAAGTTGTTCAGCCAGTCAGGGTTCAATGTTTTTATTCCCAAATGCTTCTTTACTGTATCACACTGATTTAATCAGATTTAAGACTGGAATCTTAATCCTGACTAGTCACCTCACCATTGTTGCTCTTTAGCAATAGAAAATGAGAAAAGATAGTGGAAGAAGAGGAAAGCTCATCACTTCTGGAAAAAAGGAGCCAAAGGCTGAATGTCTCAGTAAAGCCTTGGAAGAGATGTTACTGTTTGCCTGGAATTAAGAGTATTACTATTCTCTTCTCTCGGTGGTTCTTGGTTGAGAGAAACAATACTTTGATGTTTATTCATTCATCCAACAAATATTCTTCTGTATAGGCCCTGAGGATATAAAATAGAAGACACTTATCCCCCAAGAAAAAGAGTTTCCATTCCAGTGGCAGGTAGAGGTATATGAAAGAGCCGTCATATTATGGGATGGTACTTTTTTTTTTTACAAGAGTTGATTGTGAGATTTATTTTTAACACTATTCCTAATTTATTCCAAGATAACTGTTTCTTTCTCCTGCTCTCATAGAAATATGACTTTATTCAATGTAGTTTAATTTATATCTTAATTGAGTATGCTCTGCGCTCTATGATCAATAAAGAACTAAATCAGGCAAGGTTTCCATCTTCAAAAACTTGCAATCTAGTAGAGCAGACAAAATAGGTGTTTAAAAATAATTCAAATAAGAGGGTGGATATTTACCTTTGGAATGAAAAGAGTAAGTGTTCAGGATAAAGGTGGCATTTATATTGACTTTGAGGGAATTTGGTGAGTGGAATATTGGTCAGTTGCTACAGATATCAGAGATTTTCTACTTAGAGGTTTGAAGCTTATAGTTGTACAAGGCGGTTGGGTACGAGGAAGGCGGTGGAGAAAATTTGCATTTGGAAAGACACACTGGAGCCATATTTGAAGAACCATGAATGACCCACTAGATATTTTGAAAGCAATCTGCCCACTGACGTATGGAAACAAAGTCATTTAATGAAATAGCCTTTCTAACGTGGCCAAAATAGTGTCACCATCAATGGAAGAGTCAATGTATTTCATTTGTTTCACTTCCCTGAAAATCTTAGATACTGACCAAAGATTGTATAGTAAGTTCTCATCATGGCCATGGGTGTGTGTAGGTGTGTGTAGAGAGGTGGAGGCAGAGACAGGTAGACAGAGGGAGTGCAACTCTGGGAATTGTTCTGTGGGTTCACCATGAGAAGGTGCCGCAGAAAGGTGGGTTCAGTTTACTTGCTCAGCAGGGCTCTGCATTTAGGCAGCGGTTTTTCAAGGAATGGGAAAGGGCTGAGAGATGGGAGGTCTTCATCCTGGGTCTTCCCTTCTCTCACCACCCATCTCCACCCCAAAATCTTCCATAAAAACGGAAAATTCCCTCTCCACTTACACTAAGAGAGTGGTGTGTGCGTGTGTGTGAGAGAGGGGGGGGGAGGGGCTGTGTTTAATATCAATGAGCTGTTATCGCATCTTCCCAGAAGGTGAGCACATGCCAGCTCCTCAACCATTGTTTATTGGTCCATGTGTGGTAATACTTTCCCTTTAGCATTGATTTGCTGTTTGAAGTGACCTCTCAGCCATTTCAGCCACTTCCCCCGTTCCACCTCTCAATCAAGTGTTCACTGTACATACGTTTCTGAGGCACATATGAGAGAGGTACCTATTAGAGATATGAAAATAACTCTTAGAACTTCATGACAGTTGACAGGAGGACATGTAGAGCCGTTAGCTACCACCTCACACAGACAAATAATCAGTTTAAGGAGGCTTACTATGGTGTCCCAAATTAGATTAAACCCACTTGAGCAATTAACCCATGATCCATACACACTCATCCCCAAATTCTTGTGCCAAACTACTTATGAAAGATAGCATGCTGCGTCAACTCTTTTCCAATAAGAATGTAAGTGATATAATAATATAAAAATTTTAGTAATTATTAGACAGACAGGTTTGGGAAAAGGTGATTTATCTTAATGGGAGCAATTTTTTTTACATTTTATTATAACTGTGTGAGTAGTATTCGTCCTAACTCTTTCCCTAGTGGGGTTGGCAGGCTCTGCAGCAGCAGAAACAGCACCTTGGATCCATGAGCATGAAAAAGAAATACGCTTGTGAGTCCTCCCCAGTCTGAAAGCAAGACAAATGTTTCCAGCTAGAGTCACGGAGGTGTATAAATTGAATCCCATACACAAATGTAAATGGCCTCTTCCAGCTTAGGTCCGGTAGTCTCACACCCAGACCCACAGCTTCTTTCTCACATTCATCTTTCTTCCTTTCTTTGTCAAGGACTATAGATACTTGGCCTGATGTTCTCTCCTTTCAGCAGCTGCTGCCGTGTACTCTACACTTGAAGACTTCTCTCCCCACACCTGTGCTTTGCAGACTAAGGCTGTCCTGCCTCTCCAGATTTTCCCTCATTCCCACCACTAAGCTGCTCTTTATTGCGGCTCTCAATTGCAGCCCTTAGGTGAGGAATGCCCAGCAAGCATCTTCACTTCCGTTGGCTTGTACTATCAGTGACAGTGTGGAGGGCTGTATAAGAAGCATGTGGAGGCCATGTTGTGATTGATTGGGAGTTTCTGACATTGGCTTAGCAGGATAGCATAGATAAAGGGCATTGTTTTATCCCTTAGTGTATACTCACTGTATTTTGTGTTTTATCTCTGCTCACTTATGGAAAACTAGTTGGAGAAGACGTTTCACAAGTTAAAAACATTAGGACATTATAACGTTTATCAAGTTCTTGATGCCATGATTTCTGGTCTGTTGTCCTTATTCCCTTTAAGGTAATGAATGGGAATTCTAGTGGGTTTATTTTCCTGTATTTTGGGGAGGACTTATGGGCAGCCCTTCTATACCGTAATGGTGTTGTTGTCTTCTTTTTAATGGAGTCTTTATCACAAACTCTTGACACATTTTTCTCCAAGAGAACTGCCCCATCAATACGAAGTTAAAATCAAATTGAAGCAGTAAGAATCCTTAGATTCACGTGAGCAATTGTAAATTGAAGACTTTCATTCTGAAGTATCCTATTACCCTTAAATCTCTACGATTTGCGGGGTGTCCTCAAAGCCCTTGGCTGAAATAAATGGAGAAACAGTGATACTGGCTGAACACCAGAGGTGCAAATTAATGACAATGATAAGTAGGTAGATTCTGGATATATTTTTGAAGATAGATTCCATAGAATTTGCTCTTTGATCAAAGTATGTTAGAGAGACAAAAGCTTTGACCTGAGTCACAGAAGAATGAGTAAAATTTAAGAAACCAGATCAGAGATTGTGCCAGGTGTTCTTCCCATAGATAAGTAGTTAAACAGTCTGTGGTAAATTCATACTATGGAGTACTGCTTAGTAATAAAAAGGAACTAACTATTGATACATGCAAAAACCTAGGTGAATCTCTAGACAGTCATGCTGAATAAAAAAGCCCACCCCAAAAGGTTATGTACCGTATGATTTCATTTATGTAAAATTCTGGAAATGACAAAATTATTAAAATGGAGGATAGGATAATGATTATAAAGAGGTTATGAGTGTGAGTGGGGTTATAAAGAGGGATGTGAATAGGACTTAGATGTAGCTATAAAAGGTCAATGTGAGGAATCCTTGTGGTGATAGAAATGTTCTGTATCTTGACTATTTATATCAATATTCTAATTGTGATGTTGTGCCATAGTTTTGCATGATGTTCTATTGGGTGAAACTAGGCAAAAGATAACACAGCATCTCTCTGATTTATTTCTTATAACTGCATGTGAATCTATGAGTGTGCCAAAATACAAAGTTTAATTAAAGAAAAATCAGGGACAGTAGAGACTTGGCATTGAATTATTTCTACTGCTGAGGCCTCAGAAAAACTACTCACATTCCTGGGAGACAGCCTCCCTGTAGCTGCTGAAGAAATCCCAGCTCTACTAAGTGTCAGGAACCCCTCTAGCTAAGAATGAGTGGAATTAAAAAATGGATAAGAATAAATTTGGTTCTTCAGATTCTCTGAAATTTAATTCATAAGGACAAGTGAATTTTAATTTTAGTTATTTTGGACTTTTTCTACATGAAGATGTTGCTTTGAACTTCCATTTCTCCCAGGGAGCAGACAATGGTCAGGAGGTGGGAGTGAGGGCTAATTTATATTTTAATGTGCTTTACCCATGTTAATGTTCTATTGTTGGAGCGTGTTTAAGAATTTTATAACAATGCAGGCATTTATATCACTACAGAACCTTTGAAATGTTATGATCAATGTGGATGGGTGGAGAAATGTAATACAAAGTAACTTTTCATATTGGGACAAAAAGTGGGCTCAGGTTGATTAATAAACAAGAGTGGTCCCTGGGGAATCACCAGTGGGACAGTGGTTGGTTGGTGGAATGGCCTTGTAGGAACAGGAGCAGGATTGTCCCAGTGGACGACAGGTCACATCTCCCTTGTGAGGTAGCCACACCTCTTTTCAATAAAGAAATCATAGGTAATGCCAATGAGTTAAGAAAACAAAACTTGGGGGAAAGGTAGAGGAGATACGTTTTCTTCGTTCCCAAGATTTTCACGAGGAGTCGTTTTGTTTACATATATTCCTGACATTTCTCAATCCATCCTTTTATTCTTCCTCTCCTAATGTGGAGCAACTTGAAAATTTTGAAAGAATAACCAGACATTCTGGACTCAGGAATAAGAGAACTTCTCCTTCCTGTTGCCATTGAAAGTGTATCCCAGTGCCCCCTCCCCCCAGCTGTCCCCATTCAAGGACTGCTCCCATCTGTACTGGTAGGACTTGCAAGTGAATTTTCCTCATATTAGCAAGTCTACTTGTGCTTAGTTCTCAAAACAGAACCCTCCACATTGCCCTTAATCAGTAATAAATATGTTTTTAAAAACCCCATCTACCATTCCTTTGAGATGCTCCTCCGTTTATTTAGAACATAGATATGAAGAGATGTGCTATTTGTTGGGAGTTATTTAGGCCCCTAGTATGTAAAATAAGCTTAAAATACCATCTCATTGTCTAGGGCTGCCATAACAAAATACCACAGACTGGGTGGCTTAAGCAACAGCAATTAATTTCTCACAGTTCTGGAGGCTGAAAGTCCAAGATCAAAATGTTGGCAGGTTTGGTTTCTCCTGAGGCCTCTCCCCTTGGCTCACACATGGCTATCTTCTCTCTGTGTCCTCACGTGGCCTTTCTCTGTGCTCATGCATCCCAGATGTCTCTTCCTCTTCTTATAAGGACACCAGTCGTATTAGATTAGGGCCCCATCCTCTGACCTTGCTTAATCTTAATTGTTTCATTAAATGTCCTATTTCCAAATATCGTCACTTAGGGAGTCACCACCTTAACACATGAATTTGGGGAGAAGACAGTTCATTACATAACAACCATCTATAAAAAAGCAGAGTTCAAAATAGATTTTTTAAAATCTAAAATAAGTTCTGAGTTATTAACAGAAGAACCACATAAACAGTAAGAAAGAAAGTTGAATATAAAAAGCATGAAACATTATCTCAACCAACATTGAAAAAGATTAACTTTATAGTAATAACCAGAGTATTACTATAGTAATAACTATATATTATTACATAGTACCATAGAGTAAATGAATAGTAATACAGGATAAAACAATTTATGTATTAATATAGAAATAACAGGGATATGACTTGGTGATAAAAGGAAACAAACCACCAACAAGATATAATAATCATGGATTCATATATAACAACATAGTCTCAAAATACACATGGCAAAATTTCTCAGCAATGCAAGTATCAATTGACTGATATGACTATTAATTGATCATAGTAGATTTTGATTCACTTGTCTCAGAAATTGGTATGTAAGAGTCCAAAAATTGGTAAGAAGTATAGAAAAATTAGCACAATTAAAACATATCGTCTAGAACAGAGAATGCTTAACCTAAAATGTATATGGAATTATAAAATCTCAAAATTCGCCAAAGCAATTTTGAAGAAAAAGAGATTGGAAGGGTTGGGCTTGAAGTACATTGCTAGGTACCAAGACTTAGTATATGAGAGACACAGTCGTCCTTACAAATCAGTGGAAAAGAATGGAATTGTCAACAAATGATATTGGGACGTTTTGCCATTTATAAATAAAAAAAGGTACAATTAGATACCTATCTTATATATTACCCCAAAACAAATCCTATCTTTGTTAAAGACCTACATGTGAATATTTTAAAGTTATAGAAAAAAATTACACAGACTATATTTATAACATTAGGTAATATTGGTATATTATTTCAAGAAAAAATACAAACCATAAGTAAACAATAGACTAATACGTTTGTTTACATAAAAATAAAAATATGTACCACAAAACACATGGCAAATACAACTAAAATCAGATGACTAACAGAGAGAACACATAATTATAAATTTTTAAAAGAAAAGAGATCAGTATCTAGAATGCATTAAAAATCTGCAGGTCAATAAGATATTGATAAATTACAAATAGAAAAAAGGTACAGCTTGTAAAAAGGAAATTCATAGATAAAGAAACTTGAATGGCAAATAAACAGAAAAATAAGCTCAATATCACTAGCAAATTCATAGATGAACACTAAAAAAAATGAAATACCATCAGTTTGGAAAGCATGAAATACTGAGAAAAACAGAGAAAGACAAAGATCTTATGATAGTGCAAATTGGTATAGCCAACTTGGAGAGTGATTTATCAATATTTGAAAAAAAACAATGTTGATGCACAAATTCAATATACTTAGTCATGTGGTGTTTAGATGTCTGTCCCAATGAAATTGCCATATGTGGACCAGAAAATCATTAGGAGACAATTACCCATGTGTCTCAGATTTCTGCACACCTTGTAAGTAAAGGCACTAACTGTCCTTCTGTTCCAAATTTTCTTTTCAAGGATGTTTATAAGGTGAACAAACTTGAAAGGAAGAGATGTCATCTGCAGAGGGCAGACTTGCTTTCTGTCCAGTGCAGTAAAAGTAATGTCTCCCTTGGGAACAACAATCAGACATGTTTGCTTATAGTGTGTTATAGAAAGTTCAGGTTCCCTAAGTCAGTGTTCCTTAGCTACAATGCAAATCACTGTGCATCGTTTTCAACTGGACCACTAGAGGTTGTTTTTATGAATATCAAGAGGCAAGGGGAAGTGGTGCAAATATAGTCATTCTCATGCTGTTTGCTGTGCTGTGAGTAATAGTGTCCTTTGCCTCTGATACTACTTCTGCCAGAATTCATGAAACTATGGCAGACCAATTTGTTAGCTTACAAATAGGGTAAAATTCCAGACGTTTTACAGTTTCTGACACAGACTGGTACAAATTAATTGGAAAAAAATAATTAGAATCAAGTTGAATGTGTAACAATGGAGGTTTGTATTTTAAATGTTATAGAGTATAATACAGCAACTAAACTGAGTCAGATTGATGTGCTATGTTTACCCTCATGACCGTGGTTTTTAGAAGTCAAAATTAGTTGATTGTTGGCGGTCTTCTATGGTTCAAACTAATGTCTGTATCAACGTAAATAGAGCTCAAAAACAAAATTTAATTTAAACTTTCATTTGCTCACTAAACAAATGACCTATGCAAGTATTTAAAATAGAACCATTCTTTTTGTTCTCACTGATGGAGTAAAAGTATCCTGCTGCATTGTGGAGGGAGAGACACTGGCTTCGAATACTAATTGCTCCTGGACTGAGGAAAAGGATGATGAAAAAAGGGTGAATACTAGTGAGATTTCAACTGTATTTCAACAGTTGAAATAAAGATCAGCAGTAAATATTATAATAGACTAAATAGTTTTGATTGTATGTGTGTATACTTGGGTGGTTGCCATAAAACTTCCCAACTCCTCTTTACACAGTAGGTGTCCACTGTTTCCTAATGAAAACACAGTGTTAAGGTAAAGTGAATGTACAGAGGCTCAAAATGGCGGTCACAATTTGGAAATCATTCTTCTTTCTTTGTTTTTT
The DNA here is from genome assembly GCF_036562045.2 of Rhinolophus sinicus. Classification (NCBI taxonomy): domain Eukaryota; kingdom Metazoa; phylum Chordata; class Mammalia; order Chiroptera; family Rhinolophidae; genus Rhinolophus; species Rhinolophus sinicus. The sequence continues at coordinate 8,757,722 of NC_133761.1, forward strand.
TGAGGTCAAACAGAAAGTCAAAACTTATGATTTGGCCCTTGGTCTTATTTATTTATTTATTTATTATTGTTATTATTATTATTATTATTTTAATTTGTACTAGCAAAAAAATTTTTTTATTACTGTGTTTTCCTGAAAATAAGACCGGGTCTTATATTAATTTTTGCTCCAAAAGACACATGGATGTCATGCTGAAAAATCATGCTAGGGCTTATTTTCTGGTTAGGTCTTATTTTCGGGGAAACACGGTAGTTTCAGGTGTACAAAACAATGCAATAGACATTTCACCCCTCACAAAGTGATAACCCCCTTCTCTAATCTATTGCCCCTCTGACATCGTATATATCTATTACACTTCCATTGACCCTACTCCCTATGCTGTGCTCCATATCCCATGACTACATATATATATGAAATTATAGTTGACATACCATATTAGTCAGCTTCAGCTTCAGGTGTACAGTGCAGTGGTCAAGCATCTACACTGTCCATGAAGTGGTCTTCCTAGTAAGACAAGTGCCCGTCTGACACCCAACAAAATATTTACAACATCGTTGAGTCTATTCCCCAACTGTCTTTCATATCCCTGTGGCAATATTGTAGTTACAATGTATGCTGTCCAGTCCCGTCCCCTTCTCCCTCATCCCCACCCCCCTCCCTTCTAGCACCCATCAGTTTTTCCTCTGTGTCTCTGAGACTATATCTGGAAGCCATTCTTCTTCATCAGGCTTTCCAAATATGCAGATGGTACCAGACCTCTGTTCTCTCATTCTGAGAAGGTCTTTCTTGGTTTACAAGATAGTTTTTTTTTTTCTCTAGAAAACACATTATGAGTCACTCTGAGGAGTATGGGCCTATACCCTAAAATTTTCATCCTATGTCATTAAATGTCAGATAGTTCAACTGCAGGAAATTTTTTTCTCATAATGAGAAATGCAAAGTCTAGGCTGGTTTCAAGTTTTTTAATCCTGAAAAAAACATTAACGAGTTCATACAGTTAAAAAACATCTTTAAAGTACAATGACTATGTTTCTACTAAACTATCTTCCCATCTACTAGATTAATATATTTTTAAGTTTTTCTTTTTTTTTTTTTTTTTTTTTAGTTTTGCAATATTTATTTCTGGAAAGCGTTGGAGGCACCTAAATGAAATAAAAGCAAAAGCATGTAAATGTTTAGAGTTTGAATGGGTTTTTATATTGACATTTTCATTTTGTAGACAAAAATATGTAGATGTCCTTGGGTAGTGGCCATGTCCATGTCTGAACTCATATCCCCTGACCCATCAAACAATATTAATTTTAACATCCTAGGCTAGACTAAGAATCATAAAAACATTCATTGAGGGCTTCTTTTATGTCAGGCACTTTCTAAGCTCCTTTCCTATATTATCTCATTTAATTCTCACACATATCTAAGAGTTAAGTACTATTATTTTTTCCATCTTGTGGGTGAGAAAACTGGGTACCAGAGAGATGAAGTTCGTTTCCCAACACCACACATGTAGGAGCTGGTGGAAACAGGGTGTAAGCCTAAGCAGCTGTATTCTAGAACTCACCCATACTCTTAACAGCCCTTCTAGATTAACCTGAATAAGTCTTTGTCTTATCCTCAACTTTCAATTTTGATGATGAACTTTTCAAGTCTTATAAGCAGTCAAGGAGGAAAGTATTCTTTTCATTTTATAAATATAAAATGTGAAGACCAGAATGGAAGAATAACTAAAATCTAGGCCTCATCCATCCTACCACTATTGCCTGGAGAGCATGACTTGCCCTGTGGGCCACAGGTGAGAATTAGGTGATCAGAACGGAAGAGAATAAAATAGTATAGGTTCTACTTCCCACGTTCAGGAAAGCAGCATGAGAATACAAAAATAACACTTAACAAAGAGTCAGGAAATCTGTATCTACCATCTATGCAGCTCTCTCATCTGTAAGACTTACAGCCATTATTAAATATAATTCATGACTCTTAATGTTAAACCGTGCTCTAATTTTAACCAGCTCCCGAGTGAATAAGGGCTTACTATGCCTCGGCAGATTCATACTGCTGTGTAACGAAACACCCCAAAACTTAGTTGCGTAAAACAGCAACCATTTTATTTATCTCATGATTCTGTGGAGTGGTTTTTGTCTGGCTTGGTGTTGATCATCCTCTGTTGGGCTTTATCAAGTGTTTCCCATTGGCTGGTGGGTCACCTTGTGGCTTGGTGCTCTAGCATGGCCTCACTCAAGTGTCTGGCAGCTGACAGCCTATCACCTAGAGCAGGACGGGTGACTGAGCCTAAGTCCCTCATCCTTCAGCAGGCTTCCTTGGTCTGTTCTCATGGTAGAGATTTCTAATAGCATAAGAGAGTAAGCTCTGCCTATGGTGCTTGTAGAGGACCCAGGGCATTAAAGGAGTGCTTCAAACATACCACATTCAAATGCTGTGTCCGAACCACTTCCCACATGTGTTGTATAGAGCCCATGTTCCTCACATTGACATTCAGTGCCCCACACAATATGGGTTCTACTTCATTCTCTTTTCTTCCATCACTGCACTCCGTGACTTTCCACGTCACACTTTATTTTGTAACTGAAGTGCATTACTTGTATCCTTCCAAAGAGTTCATTTCCCTTCCCTTTGGGTTTTCTCAGCACCGTTCCCTCTATCCAAATAGTCTTTCCTCTGACCTCCTCTTGCTGAAACATTGTCGCCTTTCCACAAAACACAAATGCCCAGCAAAAAATACAAGACCCATGCATGTTATTTTAACTTGTTTTGTAACACTGGTGTGATTTTTTGTTTGGAACCCGATGGCATGGTTTGCATTAATCACATAGCTCTTAGGATACACTTCTTGCACAACAGTCAGACTGTAAGCTCTCTCGATGCAAAGGTCATATTTCCTTTCATTTTGCACCTCTGTAGTACCTAGAATAACGTTCAAAACACACTTGGCAGAGGAAAAAAATGGTTTGCTGTTTTCTGATTTGAATTGAATTGAACATTCAAATGACCTAAATGGGTATTTTCTTCATGTTTTTGGAACAATCTTGTTTATCATGCTTTCTCTCTCCATAAGGGTCTTTGACTGTGAAGATCGCATTTTCCATCCCTCCCTCAAACACAGAGTTTCAAGGCCATTTATGAGAGAAGGTAGGAGGTGAAGCAAAATTGTTTGCCCAGAGTGAGAAAGGTGCTGTCCCATTTCCCTGAAACCACAGGACTGACTCAGTCCTACGCCAGATCTCTGGGCCATCGTCCTCACCTATCTCCCAGCCATTAACCTCCCTTGAAAACTCTCCGCCATCTCCTGAACTAATCATAATACTTGGTCTTCATTGAATTCCTTATTTAATAATGATGAGGAGCCTCAGTGTTATTTAAAAGATTTGGCAACTAGTGGTGTGCACCCATCTCCCCACACTGTTGTTGGGCCCAAGTTCAAGTTCTTGTTCTTGCTCTCAGCTATTTCCTGCCTTTGGGAGTTGATAGAAGGTGAGCCTCAATATACCCACGCATTCTCCAGAACTGTTTGACACCTGGGACCTTGTGTCCTGCCTGGAATTCTCCTGTCTGGAATTCCCTCCTTTTTCCCTCCGTGGTCTCATTTCACCTTTCAAAACTAATCATAGAGCCACAGCTTCTAATAATAATAATAATAATAGATAATATTATTTGCCATGTGCCTGAAATTACCCTTTGCCAACTTGTCTTCCTGCCAGATACTGTGTCCCTCTTATTTGAAGATTATCCACAGTAGAGATAAATACTCCTTCCCTGCCCCTCTATTATTTTACATACATTTGTTATTGGATCTTATAGATCCAATAATAATGGTAATAATCATTATGATGTTTTTCATTTATTAATTGCCTGCTTTTATCTGTACCTCTCACTTTACCTATAATTTCTTATTTAAAACCAACCAATTCAGGTAAGAATTATTATTATTTTACCTTACAGGAAATTGAAGTTCTGATAACTGAATGAAATTGTCCTTTTTATTCTGTTTTTTCAGTAGCTGGTTTACATATCCATGCCCCCACTAGTGTATAAGCTCCTTGAAAAAGGAACTACACTGTAATATTCATGTATGTAACTCCTAGTACTTAGCATAAGGTAAGGGCTAGTCAAACAATTGTTAAATAAATACATTATGTGTCCTTCATAATTAAATGTCTTTTCCTCTCCTGGAAGTTATCATATAGGGAAGTATCTACAATGGGTTCTGAGCTCCTCAATTGTCACTGACTCCTGTGGTGAAGACATTTTGCCAAATATCAGTTAAAAGACACCTTTTGATGTTAACACCACTCCTTAATGACAAAATCATGAAGCCACAAAAGGTTCACACATTTCATGCCACCAGTTTCACTGACCCATCGCATCCTTCCTTTCCCAGGGTTTAATGCGCCCTCTAACTCATACCAGCTTGGTTAGGTTCCAGTTCTCACAATTCAGTGGTAACCCAAAGAGAGGGGGTGGGGGAGCTCTGCTAGCTTCCCTCGAACATAATTACATGAGTTAAAATAAAATGAACTCCTGACTCTGGAGTGTACCCTGGTCCTCATGCAAAGAAGCATCAACAAGCTTCTGCAGGAGAGATTCAGAACTGCCTTCCCAACCGTGGGGAGAGGGAAGGGGACGGTATTTCGTCAGATGTGAGCAGAGCAAACACAGCAGATGACCATGGACAAGTCCAATGCATTGGGTGACGAAGAAATATCAGACGCTAAACATGCTATGATCATTTCCAGTGTCATACCCAGAATCCCTGGCAGGAAGTCTGTGAACTCGGGAATAAAGAAGAGAGACCTGGAAAAAACAAGCAGTTATTATTAATGTACGAAATATATGAATGACACCAAATTTCGTCTTTAAAGATTTTCTACTGTGCCCAAATAGAGGCACACACACACACACACACACACACACACACACACACACACACACCTGTAAGCTGGAAATGGACAAATTCCAATGGGAAATTAAAAGATGAACAAATCATATTTAGTCATAGGAAGCAAGAAAGTTCTGAGATGCTTCATAGATGTCTGTTCTCTTTTTCCATCCTGTCTCTCCGAATATGAGTTTCTTCTCTATTTAATGGGAGTTTTGGATTATATAATTTGTGGGTCCTGCCGAGGTCTAACATTTTACGCTTCCAGCATAGACACCTAACTGGCCTCACAATTTTTCAATACGAGTGAGTCATGATTAGTATTTCCAATACTAATGATTGCCCACAATCTTTCAGAACTCATCTACGGTTCCATGAAAAACAGTGGCTGAATTGCAATCCATGTGTATCTTATCGATTCCTTAGGAATGACACCACCCCCACCCCGGTAAAGTTTATAAAGAAGAACTGACTGTTCAAGTTCGGATGCAAAATGGGAAAAACAAACCTCAGTCAAAATGAAAAAAAAAAAAAAAATTGTTGTACTTTCTGAAAACACCAGCAGAACAAATAACAAGTCCGTTTCATTGAAGCTCAGTATTTTGCTGTTTAATGTAGATGCGTTGTTTACAGATCTCCACATAGAACAATGAGTCCGCTGACCTGCTCTGTTAAATTTTGTGGGGGTCTTCTTTTGTAACGTTACCCAAATGCTCTATTTTTCCTTCCACCCCCCAGATAATTGTTCTTATTTGTCAAGTACCTAAAATTCTTAAGTGTGTCTGCTTTACTGTACTTTTCACATTTTAAATAACTTTCAAGCACACCCTCACATGTGATCGTCAAACAAAAGTGTGAAAGGTTTTTATAAACAAGATAACAGCCCTGACAGTCCCAGTTAAGTTGCCCCAGCTTACATGGTATTTGAATGACAGATCTAGAGTGGAACCCGGACACCTCACCTTGAAATCCATTGTTTTCCTACTCCATAACACTGGGGGAATTTGGGATAGGCCTGCCCCTATTTTAGAGACAACCTCATCAGTTTCATTGCTCTGACATTCAAATGGTGTAAAAAAGAAGCAGATACGTTTGGTGTCAGTTAGGCCACTTTGCTGCTCATCTCCCCATCTGTTGGACAGCTGGACAAGGGAGCAGCAGCCAATCAAGGCTGTTTTGCCTGGCACTATCAGATCTGTTGGCATCCAATGCCACATGCCAGCTGGTGCCTGCTCTTGTTGAATAGACTTTGTTTAGGGTAAGGCCCCGGTTGTTATGAATGTAGTCATGAACCTCAGTCCCCTTCATAATCTGAGTTAAGGTCAGAGCCAAAGAGTAAATCAGACTCACCTTTGTGAAAATTTTACTTCCGGCTTTGTAGAATCAGAACCTGGGTTAGTGTCACACAGATCAATGTATGAATCCCACATTTACCACCATGTAACCTCAGACAAATCACGTCTCCTCACCTCACCTAGCTTCCTCGATAGGTTCCTTACTCGGCACTGGAAATAGTATAGTCATTGTCTTGTGAAGATGACATGAGTTTATATGAGAGAGACTTGCACGTATTGGACTCTCAATCAGTATGAACTCATCTGAAGCCACCTTAATCTGGAGTTTCACATGATCTCCAGAAGGGAAGTCTCTGGGGTCACTTGTTATCAATGTTCAATTATCTAAAGGCCTGGAAGGAGGAAGGGGATTAGACATTATTGTACCTTACTCTAGAGAGAAGCACAAAGACCACAATTCTGGTACTTGCAGGGCAAAAATTTTTAGTTCAAATTAGAAGCAACTTTCTAGAACCCAGAGCACTTAAGAGCTGGGGAAATTCGGGGTGACATGCCCTCCAAAGACTGCTGAGAAAAGGCTGAGCACCATTTCTTTGGATGTTAAAGGAAGGAGTCCCTTTCTCCTCTATTATTCTGCCTGTCTTTCCCTCCTTCATTTTTCTGGTTATTCTTTGTTCCAAATGTACCGTGTACGGATGAAGCAATTAATACACCACCTTATCCTAAAGGAACACTATACACATTACAAGTCAGTGTTCTTTAAAAGATTCAAAAAGTGTGCTGGGGAAGCTGGTGAGCATTGAGAGGGCATGAAAATCTGCAACTAGCCACCTGGAAAACAATTAAGTGTTGCACCACTGGGGGGGTGTAATATGAGTATCGCTCGCTTGGCTTGCCCACCTTGAAGCAGGAGAAATAACTTCAGCACCTTTATCGTACATGCAATCCTTTCATCATATAATACATTTGGCCTGTATTCGCTTTCTAGAGCTGCCGTCACAAAGTATCACAGACTGAGTGGCTTAAACAGCAGAAGTGTATTAGCTCAATAAACGTGGGAGGCCAGAAGTCCAAGAGAAAGGTGTTGGCTGGGTTGGTTCTTGTGTTTGGCGTCTGGTGGGTGTTGGCAATCTTGGACACTCCTTGCCCTGTAGAAGCATCACCCTGACCTCTGCCTTCATCTTCACGTGGAGTTCTTCCCATATGTGTGTCTCTGTGTTTAAATGTCCCCTTTTTATAACGATACTGGTCCTAGTGGATTAGGGCCCACCCTAATGACCTCAACTTCATTACTAGATATGCAATGACCCTATTTCCGAAAAAGTCACATTCTGAGGGACTGTGATTAGGACTTCAACATATGCATTTTGAAGGAAAACAACCCAAAACAGGACCTTATGTGTAGTAAATGTTCGATAATATGTTCTGCATGAAGGCAGCTAAAATCAGAGATCAAACCTCAGAAATAGAAAGTACTTGATGAAACAAGCTCTACCTCTCCTAAGCCTAGACACCCTCTGTGATTCAGGCTTTCCTTAGATTCTTCCAGGGATGCGTATGAGACGTAGAATTTGTTTCATTGATGTATTTCCATCTCCAAGTTTCTATGACTGTGGACAGGTGGGGCCGGGGGAGCTGAGGAAAGAGGATCTTAGAATAATTAATGATTGCTTAAAGAATTTGAATCCCTTTGCTTGCTAGGATATTATTAATTAATGACTACCATTGAACGATTGAAAACAAAATAATTAGGACGTAACTAGTTCGTGTTTGCTGGGCACTTACTATGTGCCAGACTCTACACTAAGTGGTTTATGTGATAAGACGGAAAACAATTCACAACAATAGGAGTATCGCCATGTATACCCATCGTAGAAAGGAAGAACTGCATCCTTAAAAGCTCAAGCAACATGTCCATCACCATACTGCCTGCAAGACACCGCAGGATTCAAAAAAGGTGTGTCTGACTCCAACGCCTCAGCTCACAGGGCCTGCCCTGTATGGCCTTTTCTCACCCCTTACTTTTCTTCACAATACAATCCAAATGGAATAATCTGCTGAGTGGCTCAGAGTGAGAGTGAAGGGTAGTGAGGGTGATGTCTGTGTTTCCATGTATAACACCAATACATTTTAAGGAGGGAGGGAGGGAAACAGAGAGAGAATGGGTAGAAGGAAGGGAGAATTCTTACCAGTCAGTATGTGTTTTAGGTCAGTAGGTGGCTGGCTATTTATAACCTGCCTTCTTCGAATCACCATTAAGTGATACGCGAAACAGAACGATGCAGGAAATCCTATTTCCTAGAAAGACACCTGGCCCCCCTGCTGCGGGGGCGTGAGGAACAGAACCAGATGTGCTGAGGTTTGCCTGATTTCGTATTCTTCTGTGGCTACTCGCCACAGTCCCGAAAAGGAAATCATTTGGGGTGGATTAATTAAATGAAGGTGGTGTTGAAGTCGTGTCTTTGGCTCTTACATTAGTGCTGTGACCGTGAACAAAAGTGGGGAGGACCTGGATGTCTACCTCACAGACTCGAGAGTCCAATCTATTTCTGGACCTCAGGGGACAGTTCTGTGAGCCTGGCCCAACTAGAATGAGAGGGCTGTGAAGCCAGCCAAGCTTCTCCCCAGAGCCCATCACTAGTAAAGGTGCTACGCTTCAAGTGGGGACATGTTGAAATTAATCCAGAAATTCCCTCCCTGTTTTTTTTGTGTTTTTTTTTTTCCCAGTCTCCATGCGGATGTTGCCCACAGTGTAACCATGGTTTTCCTTTTAGAAAATGACATGTGGGGGGTTCAGAGGTGCCTGAAGCAAGATTTCCCCATGTGTGTTTGCATATTTCATTCATTTATCTGACGTGCTCTGGGTACCTGCTCCTGGAGTATTTCACATATCAATAGATGTGAACTATGTTTATTCATTACAACAAAACTATCTGATGAGCATTCTTCACCCCCACATTAATGAAGGACACAGAGGTGACGTAATGGGGAAAAATACAGTTTCCTGTTAAATGCTTAAAGCATTTAAGCAGAAGCTGTATGGCTAATTCATTCATTCAGCAAATAACTTTATATTGTGATAAGAATGGAGATAGAAAAATTTCTAATACAGATAGTATCCCCTTGTTTCATAGTTCTTATAGTCTATCATAGAAACAGAATAAAACATATTATCATACAAATTACTGTATACTTATAATTGCGAAAAAAATATATTGTGAAATGAGAGCACATAAATGAGAGATCCAATTTGCTCTGAGTACTAGAAGCCTCAAACAGGAAACATATTTATGCCAAGACTTGATACTTGTGTAGGAGTTAGCTGGAAAGTTGGAGTGGCAGATGAAACGATGAGATGGGAAGAAATCTCATGTACTGTTGGTGAGTGAGGATCTAAATGACTGAGAGGATGTGAAGGAAGAGAAAGATGGCATGGGATGCGGCTGTGGAATTAGGGGCGAACTGAAATGTGCAACAGCTACCAAGCCGTAGTGAGCTGGTCTGTATCCTAAGGATCCTAAATCTTTGAAGGATTTTAATCAGGGGAGTGACAGTTTCAGGAAAGCATTTAAAAGATTACTCTTGTCAGGAGACTAGGTAGCAGAGGGATAAGAGGAGAAGGGTAAAGACCTATTAGAACATTCTGGAAAGCTGTCATGGGAAAGATATGGTAGCTTGGATTAGGGCTACGGCAGTGAAGATGTAAATAAGAGCTTGGATTCAAAAAGTATTTAGCAGGGATCTTGCCTAGATTTGAATATTATTAGATATGCATCTGAAAATGAGACAAATGTCCAAGTTGACTGACGTAACAGCCATAAGCAAATTGGAAGTTGGAGGTGCCACTTATTGAGATAGAAAAGACTAGAAATAATTCATATTTTCTGCGAAAAGATTGTGGGGCCAGTTTGAGATATATGGAGTTGGCTTTACCTGTGAAATATCCTGGCAGAAATGTCAAATCAGTGATTAGAAATGAAGGTAGAGGTCTAGAGCCTGGAAAACATTTTTAACTTGGAAAAGTCAATGTGCAAGTCAGAGCCTTTGACGTGTTCATGAAGCCATGGGTGACGGAAGTGTGCCAAAGGGAGGCCTAGACTGGCACAACAAGCTAGGAATGAGGAACCATGCGTTTTTTGATACCTGTTTAATTGAAGAACAGTAATTGGAAAAGTCTCTGAGAGGAGTGACCAAAGGTGCAGGTGGAAACAGAATATTGCAACAGGTAAACTGAAGGAGGACTGTCTTAAGAGCAGAGTGGTCAACACTGCCTAATGTCAAGCAAAGGGGTGAGTGCAGTGATTGCATGGAACTTGAGATTCAGCTATCGCTGAGATCTTTTGGACAGTCACTGCCAAGAAGAGATGGAAGCAGAAGCCAGAATGGAGTGGAGGTGAAAAAATGGAGAACCATACACACACAGAGAGCTCTGGAAATGTTGTGAGAAGAAATCAAACTGGGACAGTAGCTGGGGGGAAATGATCCAGATGGTACCAAGAGCATCTTTTTCTACCATCTGTTGAACCAAACAACTTCCAGGAACACTTTCAACTGCTGCACTCCACCACCGTCTCCTAATTGGATATGCCCCCAGTAGTCAAGACAAGTCTTTCTGAAAGTTGTTTTCCTTAGCGTGTACATTCTCAACCCTTGACACAAAGCCTATTGCATTGTAATGCTACTAAATCTTAGTTGAAAGATTAACGTTATCATCGGTGGAGAACCTGTTAGAGCTCATGAAATATCCACAGGAAATGAAAGAACTGTTTGACTAGAGGTTTAATCAGAGTGAAGGCCAACATCTTTTAAAACCCCAAATGTGATACCCTTGTGAGCAGAATGACTAAGTGAGCAGAATGGCTGAGAGCTCCTGGTAAGGGAATATACACTTATCAGCCAATGAAACCACTAATGCAGATACATATACATTGGAAAGGATTCATTTAGAAAGTGTAATGGCCCAGCAGCCAGAATCCCCTATACGTTTTTGTTGTGTGTGTTTTTTTTAACAGTCAGTATTGGAATGATCCTTTCTCATACTTGAATGTTGTGAAATTAGTCTCAGGTCTCAAGATATGTAAGGAAATGATTGAAAGCCAGACAGAGTAAAGATGAAAGTGCCTTTCTTCTTGAGTTTCTCAAAATATATTGGCTTCATCACTTATCAACAACTGGTTCCTGGTTTTAAAGTCTGATGTGAGAAAAGCTTGAGAAATGTACTTAGGCTGAAGCTTAAAATTTGGGATTATGCAAAATCTTTTAGCCAAGTGCATTTGACACCAACCTTGAGACTAGAAGACTTAGAGTTTAAACAATCATAACAGTAATAGCTAACATGCAGTTCCATCCTTGATGTGCCCCTAAATTTGCTTTTTGCCCCTCCTAGTACCCAATTTCAATAACAGTAATAGTAACGACAATGGTAGTTAACCTGTATTGAGTGATTCATACATGCTAAACATTGAACATGTATTGCACCATCAAATCCTCAAAATACTCCCCATTTTACAGAAGGAAACCTTGAAGACAGGACAAATAATCTGATTAGGATTGCATAGTTATGAAGTGGCTCAGCTGGGATTTCAGTCCAGCTACAGGCTGACCAAAACTAATGAAACCTACCAGAACATACGTTTTGTAGTGAATGGATCCAAGCAAGTAATGACCATCTGGGAAAGAATCGTCATTGCCATCAAAGCCAGCAAGCACTGGAGAGTGGGACAAAGCCCTACACGTGGATCCAAAGCCCCCTCCATTTCTCTGCACCACTGGAGTATGGTGTGCAATTGGTGAGGTTGCTACACTAGAAGCAAGTTAGTTTGTCCCCAAACAACCCTGACTGCTGCAGCCACTGATATCATCTATCCAGCACTCCCTATAGACATAGACTCTCCTAGAAGAGTCTACAGTTGTCCATCTCTGCAGTTCTTCTCCCATACTGATGCCACATACAAGGGAGAGATCCTCCACCAACTTAAGGTCACAGTTGATCATCTGGTGTCAACATTTACGTGTGTCTCCCTTTTCCTTAACTACTTAAGAAATTATCTAAGAAAGTGAACATATAAGAGAAGGTACGACAAAAACTAAATGAACATCTGATTACTAAGAACAACATTGTTTTGGTAGTTTAATGTTTCATTTTATACTGAGCAGATATATCCACCCTTGATCATCAATGAACATAATTACTCAAGCAGACCTACAACGGTCACATTTTACATTTGAATTCATTAGTTAGTACAAACCTACACATCTGTAGTTCTGAGAGCAGCATACATGCACACACACACACACACACACTTTATGATTATGAGTACACACTTATAAACAGGCATAAATTCTCTTTAGAGTTGAATAGACTTGCAGATTCAAGAACCAGACGTCAGAAAATTGTCGTGAGAGTTTTGCAGGTTGTGTATTATCTTTATATTAAGAATTGATCTTGAAAGCTAGGCACAAATGTGTTAACTCCTCAGTTTTGCTTAAAACATATCAGTGATCTACAAGTTGTTTGTTTGTTTGTTTGTTTTATCTGTAAAGGACCAGATGGTAAATATATTAGATGTTGTGGGCTATATGGTCTCTATTACAACTACTCAAGTCTTCCACTGCAGAGAAAGTAGTCATAGATGCTGGGTGAACAAATGGGCATGGCTGTGTTCCAATAAAGCTTTATGATGACTGGCATTTGAATTTTATATAATTTTCACATGTCATGAAATACTGTTCTTTAGATTTTTTTAAAATTATTTATGTAATTTATTGGGGATGACATTGGTTAGTAAAATAATATAGGTTGCAGTTGTACATTTCTATAACATCTTCTATATATTGCATTGTGTGTTCACCACCCACAGTCAGTTCTCCTTCCATCAGCAGTTTCAAAAACTATGAAAACCATTTTTAGTGCATGGGTCACATACAACAGTCGGGGTGACTTATGGAGCACAGTGTGCTGATCCCAGCCGTAAGATACCCAGTATCTTCTTATCAACAATAATAATGAGAATATTTTCTAAGAACAGTGCAGTGTATTCTTTTGTTCAGCAATGAGATGACCTGTGTTGAGAAGTATTAAATACCCTAAAATTGAGCTATTCAAGTAGAGCTGAATTATTTGTCTGTAGACTTTCAGAAAATTTTCCCAACTCAATTGGGCAATGACAACCATTAGAATAAGTATCCCCAAATTTCATATTTTACCGTAGGGATTCAGTGCGATGGCTAAAGACAGTAAATTTGTATTTGTGATGTATCTTTCATGTACTTACTCACATGGTCCTTTTTTCCACAAAATCCAGATATAAGTTCAAAATTCAGAATACTTTAAATATATTTCTATTATAAAACAAAAACCTATTATTTATACCATATTATTACACAAAATAAATGAGATAGTGTATATAGCACATCTAACAAAGTATCTGATACATCATTAGGGCTCAGTACAAGTTGCTATATTTATCATTTCCTTGAATATAATTGGACTTAGTAGTAAGTACAATTTATCAAATACCTAACCCATTTACTTCTTTCATCAATGTCTTGTAATTGGAAAATTTAATCCATCTACATTTAATGTAATTATTGACAGATAAGGACTTTCTAATGCCATTTTATTGTTTTCTGGCTCGGTTGTAGTTCTCTTGTTCCTTTCTTTTTCTTTTGCTGTCTTTCTTTGTGAAATTGTGATTTTTCATAGTGGTATGCTTTAATTCCCTTCTTTCTACCTTTTGTGTATCAACTACAGGTTTTTGCTTTTTTGTTACCATGAGGCTTACATAACATAGCTCATAGATGTAGCAGTATATTTTAAGCTGAGAACAACTTAACTTTGATCACATACAAAAACTCTTTTTACTCCCCAGGCCCCATAATTTGTGTGTGTGTGTTTTGCAATTTGCCTCTTTTCACGTTGTGTATTCCTTAACAAATTATTATACATAATTATTTTTAATATTTTTGTACTTTTAACTTTATACCAAAGTTAAGTGATTAACACAAAATTATGTTACAGTTTTAGAGTGTTCTGAATTTGACTATATACTTACCCTTACCAATATGTTTTATATATATTGTTTACATATTCATTTTATTAATTCACATTCTTTTATATCAGCCTGAAAAACTTATTTTAGCATTTCTTGTAAGGCAGGTTGAGTGGTGATGAACTCCTTCAGCTTTTGTTTGTTTGGGAAAGTATCTCTCCTTCATTTCTGAAAGAAAATTTTGCCAAGTAAAGTCTTCTTAGTTGGCTTTTTTTTTTTCTTCTTCTAGCACTTTAAACATATCAACTATGCCACTCTTTCCTGGCCTACAGTGTTTCTGGTGAAAAATCCACTGATACATTTGTGTAGTTATACATATGAGGATTTTTTTTTTTCTCTTGCTGCTTCTAAAGTTTTCTCTTTGTCTATAATTTTAGACAGTTTTAGTATAATGTCTTGGAAAACATCATTTTGAGTTGAAATTTGGGGGTAACCTATTAGCTTCATGAATTTGGATGTCCAATTCTCTTCACAGATATGAGAGGTTCTCAGTCATTATTTCTCAAATAAGCTTTCTGCTCCTTTTTCCCGTAGAAACTAGCCTGGCACTAAAACAAGCCTGGAGCCTGGGACTGAGGGAGCCTGCCTATAACCTGTGGCCTCAGGGGCTGACCACGAGTTTGGGTCTGTTGAGGCTGGTCTGGTGTTGGAGTCGGCTTGGGTCATAGGTGCCTGGGTCCATATATGCTGGCTGGGGCCACAGGGTCTTGCCTGGTGCTGGGGTGCCTTTTGTAATTGGCCTGGCATTGAGCCTACCTAGCAGCCTGGCTTGTGGGTGCCCACCTGGAGCCTGTGTTTATGGGGGCTGATTGGGAACCTGGAGCCACCTTGGGCCTCGTTAACTGGCCAATGCTTGGGTGGGTTGGGGCCCTGGGTTCATGGGAGCCTGCCAGGAGCCTCCTGGGGCTGTAGGAGCAGTCTGATGCTGGGGCAGACCAGCACTGGTGTCCACAGGGAAGAATGGCATTCACATCATTCTCCTTTCCCACAGGGAAGCTGTCTCTCTCCATGCTGAGTTGCTCAGGCTTGAGGAAGAGGTGATGGGGGGAGTGTGAATATCTTCCGTGCTCCTCAATGTGTCTTTCCTTATTTCTGTGCTTCACCTAGGTGCTATGATGTTTCACCTGGAATTTTTGGCTCTTGTGAAGGTATTTGTGTGCACAGAGAGTTGTTCAATTTGATGTTTCTGGGAGGAGACAGGCACTAGAAATTCCTATACAACCATTTTGCTGTTGTCACTCTCCCAGATATTCCTGCTCCTATTTTAAAGATGACAAAACTGGACCTTTGAGTGGATAAATATTTTGCACGAGGTCAAACAACTCATTAGAGCAGGTCAGGATAAGAACTCAAATTTGTCTGCCTCCAGTGCTCATGTATTTTCCTTCACAAAAGACCTTCTGTCCAGAAAGGAAAATGCAGTGAAAAGAAAAATAATGACTCCTTTTAACAAACAATTAATTATAACCACATTTTTTCCCATGAGGTAAAAATGCACATATTTAGGAGGATACATTTTTATACTGCTCCCATCCTTACAAACACATCCAAATATCGAATCATATAAAAGGAAAGATTGTAATGTCAAAGCTTCCACCAATTCTTTGGCTGTCAAAAGTTAAAAACCCCAGCTAGATGGCCCTTTGTTTGAGAGAAAACCATAATAACTTTATATTTTTAAAGATGGGCACAGCTGAGAGCTTGGATGTAAAATAAATTATTATGCATATTAAAAGGAAAAACTAAAAAGTGTTTTTCAGGTAGGCCCAAAATAGAGGTAGAAAGAAGGAGCCCAGGAAATGGGAGAGAGAGAAGAATATATGAAGAGAATGGCAGACCGCCTAACATGGCAGCCAGGAAATCCATAAAAAAATCTTCAGTCAGCAGGAAACCCTGTAAAGAGTGAATCTGTAGATCTCTGGGAAGTTGAGATTCATTAGTAATTTCCCATGGTCTTTTGCATAGTACCACCAGAAAGAACTTTCTTTTCTGTCTGAATCTTGAATCAAAACAAGGAAAGAAGACTTGAATCAAAACAAAACACTTTTAGGTTGACTCAAGCTAGGAAGAGAAGCTCCTCAAGTCACAAGACACTAGTGAGATCAAGTATCTAGAACAGAAACTTGGAACAAGGGAAGAATAAGAGAAATTTGTGACCCTGTCTAACAGGAACCCAAGCAGTTAATCGGAGGACACATTATTGTTGGGTTTTTTAGTGTACGTAGTTGGCAACTTGATGCTGATTTCAGTATTAAAGGAAAATGGGGACTGACCACTGTCAACTGTGTGACTTGGGAGACATTCAGATGTCTGGTGCTTGGGTCATAAAGAGAATACTAAAATCATCCAAACTCTAGAATGGGGAAAAAAAAAAAAAAAGAAGAAGCTCTTTGCACAACGTCCTTTCCAGCTTTTTTTACTCTGCACAGAGCTCTTTCCAGTATTTTTCACTCCAGCACACACCCTGGATTCCATCAACATCAACTGACTTGCCTTATGCAAATATGTATATTGTGATTGTTCAGACCACCATCTTTTCCTGTCTGCAAGGATTCTACTCAGATATCAATGTCATGTCTTTATGAAGACCCTTTTTACTTTCCTGGTTTCTTCTTGCTCAAAAGCATCTTACATCTATTTCTACTGTATTCCCTGCTACTCTGGATTATTACTACTTATGATAAGACTGTCTTCCCATCTGAACTGTAAACTCCTTGCAGGAAGGGAAAAGATAGTACCCAGAACCTAGCACAGTGCTGAAATACAGATGTTCCGTAAATGTTCATTAGATACATGCTTGAATGGTGTTTTCTTAGGCAATTTGGTTCAAAATTTTATGGGAAAGCCCAAATAAGATGGTTGATTTTTCTCTGGATTCTTCCCCCACCTAAGTCACCATCTGTGATGGAGAAGCTATAATCATATACTCCCTGTGAGGATTGTCACAATGACAAAATCACAATCTCAACCAACAGAATTCAAGGAAACCAGACTCAACTCTTTTGAGCTCTTGAGAAATGTAGGAATTTGATTTTGCAGTTCAGTTCCTTTTCTCTCCTGCAGTATTGCTTTCTAATTGGACTGTTTCGATTCTTTGATTTTGAAATAACTTCAAACTTACAGAAAGATTATAAGAGTAAAAGAATGAAAACCTATATACACTTCATCTAGATTCAACAATTGTTAAAGTTTGCCACATTTGTTTTATCTTTCCCCCTTTTACTCACATATACATATACACGTACATATACATATACATGTACGTCGCTGCAATGAGTGATGGTAAGCTGCAGACATCTTACCCCTATATTGGTAAATACTTCAGTGTAGATGTAGTTCCTCAGAGCAAGGGCACGCCACTGCACAACCACGGTACAATTATAAAAATCAGGAAATTTAACATTGGCACAATATTATGAATTAACCTATGGTCATAGTGAAATTTCACCAGTAGTGTATTCTATAGCAAATTCTCCTGGTCTGGTCTCTCATTCAGGACCACATATTACATCTAGATGGTACGTCTTTTGGTCTCCTGATGTGGGGATCGTTCCTCGGCCTTACTGTCTTGCAGAACCCTGACACTTTTGAAGAATATGAGCCACTAATTACACAGACGGCTCCTCAGTTTGGGTTTGTCTGATATGTCCCAACAATTTGATTCACTTTGAGCATTTTAGGCAGAAGCACCACAAGTGATATCAGTGCATCTCCTTAGGAGTCACAGGGTGTCAGGGTACCCCATTTTTGATGTTTCCTTCACAAATTACTTAATAATTGCAAATGGAAAGATAATAACTTTATAATGGAGAAACCAGGTAAACACCTTAATTAAGTAATCAACGTTAACTTTACCAATAGCTTTTTTTTTTAGAGAAAAAAGCTACTTCAATAAAAGATTCAGATAGTTTAAGAACTGATTTGCCACTCATGCAAACTACACATTTGGATTTTTTTTAAATGCATGAAAAATGTGACTTTGGTGTTTGCAGCAATATTTACTTACCACCAAACGCATAAGATTTAGACTAATTTTGATGACGTTTAAAGAATCCCAAGTCCTGAATAACAAGTTACGTACTGCTAACACATCCACGTAACTTTTTATATCTTCCCACGACTCCGTGTGCAAAGCAGGAAACAAAGCTCAAGGATGGTGCTGGAATGTGAGCCTCTTTTGTCTTCCCGCAAGCCCGTATTCTTCCCTCTGTACATATTTATTCAAGACCAGTGAAAATATGGGTGTTCAACCTTCAGAAAGCACTCAACAGGAGCTACAAGGGAAGGCCTCATACGACTGCATTTTTATACTAGTAGAGAGCACTCTGTCACCCCCCTCGCTGAAACATACTTCAGGGGAAGGCTACGAATGAAGACTGGATGTGGGAAGGGAGTGAGGGCTAAGCAGGTTAGGTGGAGGAGGGCAAAGGATTCCATTTCCCCCCACATGAGACCAGTCATGTCTGTGGCCTTCTACAAGGCCACGCGTGCTGATCTATGTAGGTATTTCTGGATGACTGGGCCCCAGCTTGTTGAGTGCGAGCACCGTTTCAGAGAAAGCAGGAAGCTGTTTTTTTGCTGTAGATAGGAACTTAAAAGCAACAACTATATTTAGCACTCCAGCTCAGAAAACCCCAAAACACTCCAAAGAACCCCAAACTCTCTGTTTTAATCATCTTGAACTTCTAGATAAACCTTATTTATTGGCGGGAATCTCACTGAGAAGATATTTGGAAGAGATTTCATGAAACGCATGTTGCCCATGCAATTTGCAAAAGATATGGAACAAAGACCAGGCTGAGGGAGGGAGGTTGCAAAGGTGCCTGCGTTTCCTCTTGAGATGGGCAGGAGGGAGTCTTTTTTTTTTCTGCTGTGCAAACTTACCTGCACCTATAAAGCCAGCGAGAAGGGAAAGATGCTTTGCAAGTTTCCACATAAGCAGCTACTGACAGTGACTAATTAACTGACTGAATTTTGGGAACTAGCGTGTGCATTCTACAGAGGGTGGATGGGACTACACGATTCCTCCAAGGGGGGCAGGGAAGCACAAACACTGGAGAGATAATGGATTCCTTAAATAGTAGGTCGCGATCCCTAGCAGGAATCTCTCCAAAGCGTGCCTTTCTTCTCCCTCTCTGACCTTCTAGTAGGATGGGTGGTGCCAGTGCATGGGGATTAGCTATCCAGATCACTTTCTTTTTATTAGCAGCTGTCCCACACTCTGTCTGGAAGCAGCTAGATAAATTGTCCTTGCCTGGGTCACTTAGTCACAGCTCTCCTCTTTCTCCTCGCTGACCCCAACAATTTGGCCTACTTTGCTCTGCCCCTCCCCACCCCCACTCCCACAGCTGTCCTGCCCAATTTCTCATTCAGGCATTTGTTTGTTAGAGGAGAGCCCATCCTCGCCAGCAACCCCTTTCCTGCTTCCTTTGCAGACCAGCGCACAAGACCAGGAGTGTGAGCCCCAGAAGCAACACAGGGACCATGCAGAGTAGTTAAGAGATCAGCTTCTGAAGTCAGACATACCTGTGTTCGAACAGGGTCCCTCCCATTATAAAATTGTGTGATCTGAGCCAAGCCTGTGTGTCGATGTTCTCATCTCTAAAAGGGCACAATGACAGAACGAATTCCCCACATGGTGCAGACGAACTTCTTGACACATTGTGAGGACTTAACAAATCTGTCATTAGTGTCGGTGTCACCATCAGTGTAGCCGCTTGTTGTCATCATTCTCATAAGCCCCACTGTCTTCTTGAATCATTATGAAGTCTTACAAGACCTAAACGTCATGGTTTGGAAGTTTCTAGAAGTTGCAGAATCTTATTGAATTCTCCCTGTGATTTTTCTGTAGGACTATGGCCTGGTCCCCTTCCGTAATGGCACTTCCCTTACTAGAAATATGTTGTTCTCAAGAGAGGATGTAAATTTGCATGGAGGAAGCAGTAAGAAGAAGGACAGGGTCTATGCCTGCCTCCACCCCCAACACCTGGCACAGCTGGGTCCAGGTGAGGACCCGAAGGAGGCAGAGCAGAGGAGCAGTCGCCCAGAGTCTTCCGGTGGTCTCTCAGTTCCCCTTTGCCCTGGGCCACATGCAGAGAGCTCAGCACTTGGGCTCCCCTGTGCCTTGGTATCTATCCCACCCTGCTCACTGTGGGCTCCAGGGCTGAAGGCCGTTTTCTTGGCCACCTCCCTGACTAGTCTGTAGGTGCCTCTAAAACAGGGAGCACGATTCCTTCAGGTCCGTGTTCCTCAGCCCAAGCACAGTGCCTGGCCCACTGAAGGAAGTAGCTGGCTCAAGGTTTCCTGTTTCTCATCACCTTTCTCAGTCTCACTTTCTGTTCCTTTTCTGTTAATGCAGAATCACATTGGAACAGAATTGTAGATGTAAATCGCCCTTCCTCCCCCAAAACAACACACCCAGGCCAATGGACAAAGGCCGAAATGGGCTCCAAGAGGGAATACCCCCTCTTTGGGCTCTCATAGCAGACGACAAATGGCAATGCAAGAAGAGGAGGGCTGGATGTCAGGGCTTCTGGTCCACGTTCCCACACAGCCCCTGTATTCAAGAGGCTGGAGGCTCCGCCTGATGTTTATCACTAGGGGGATCCCCAGACCAGTGACTCACTGCAGAAAACTACCCTCAGGAAGGACTGATTACCTGTGCTTCTTCCCTCGTGCCCTTCTTGATCGAAAACTGCCCCTAACATTCAGTGACCACATCTTCCGCCTTATTACCTACGCCTCATTAGGGTCTTCCCCTTCCGCCTCCCCCACCTCCTCTTTCTTGCAAAACCAGCTCATTCTGTGCATCAGACAAATTCTTTTCTACTCCTGTGAGGGTGGGTGCTAACATGATCACATCTTGCATACATTTTTAGAGGGGACTTTAAGGTCAGCGTCTCTAACCAAAGGAATGTTTGTGAGTACCTGAGGCCAGAAGGGCAAGGCATGAATGGATGGCCTTTCCAGAATATGTGGGGGGTGGGGTGGGAGAAAGTTGTGCTACTGGGCATGAGCTGAGCCCTTCAATGTGTGGATGGGTCAGATAAGTGGTAAGTGAAACATATATTGTCTGAACCAGAGACTCCAGGCGACTCCCCAATAGTGCCCAAAGTCTTGATTACATTACTTCCTCCTTCCACAGAAGTAGAAATAATAGTCATGAAAGTAATTACTACCAGAGCTATCATTTGTCTATGGACTGTTTTGCTATGTGAAGTTGATATGTAAACCTCAGCAAGTCTTCAGGGTAGGAGTTATTATGCAGAACGCCAAACCCAGAGAAGTTGAATTACATTATACGGCTCAGAAGTGGCTTTGATTCCAGGGCTGCCTTACTCTGAACCCCTTTCCTTGTATTTCCCTACTATATGGTGGCCATGACCACATAGATCTGTCTGGCAATGATACAGGAGGGTATGGGTTTAGGGGTGGTGTTGTACAGGAGACCCTGCTCGCTGCGCCATTTGTCGTGCGGGGCGGCCTGCAGGGTCTCAGCTCCCGCTCCCCACATAAGAACGCAGGACATGGTGAGGCCGAAAAGGAGCACCCACGGAGCCATAGGTAGGGGACTCATACTACTATATTCTCGCTGGCGGCTGGGTTGGAGAAACAGGAAGCAGGAGCCACACTGTTCGCAACCCTCACTGTGCCGCTTACAGGCTCAGCCACCATCTTCTTGCTAGCCCCCATTTTTTGCTAGCGTAGCCACAGCAGTTATATTAGTGGCCAATGGCTCACTGGTTACCGCTGACAGCCAACTAGCCACAGCTGATGGCCACAGATGATCACAGTTGATGGCCATTTACTACCTGAGCCAGCACCTTTCTATGTGAGGCCGAGAGCCTGGAAACTGCACTCCTGGCTCTGTCCCCACAGGTAGGAACACAGGGAAGGAGAAGAATGCCTGGAAAGGGGTCACTGGTGGGAAGCCTTTGCAAAGTGTGACCTTGCTCTATGTTAGTTTCCTTGGTATTCAAAAAAGAATGTAACACAACAGAGCTGATGGCTGTCAATCCAAACAACTTGCTTCCTTTGTTTGACACCTGTCCTGGCTCACAAATTTATGCCACCTGTGGTGACAGGAGGCATTTGAGGATTTAAACTCCAGACTCAGATGGGGTGAAATGCATTCTGGGATGTGATGCGGAGCTTGTCCGTGATTGCCATATCGGGTCTGGAGTAATGCTAGAAGACAGACACTCTGTGTTGTCCTCTCTCACTCACAGAACCTCACAGTCAACAAAGCCTCTCATTCTGATCTCTTAGGTCTTCACAACCTTGCTCTGGAAATGGCCTGCGTGGGCTTACCAGGCCCATTTTCCTTCCTTGAAGTATTTGGGGAGTGATCAGGATAAAATGTGACCACATCGTGATTGTACTGAACAAATGTTCTCCCTGACAAGCTGGGTGCCTTGAAAGCTGTAGACCTGTCACAGGCCAAGTCCAAGTCCACTTCCCTCTCTGTTCGGATGCTTACCCACGCCTTCTTTTGCCAGGTACATGGCTTTTTCTGCAAAGCCCATTCACTCTCTTATCCCTTACACATTTAGGTTTAATTCAGCTCCCCAGCTGAACTTTCCTTCTATCCTGACCATGCTATTGAATAGTGAACTGATTTAGTCTCTCCTCATAAGCTGCCTGAAGACAGGGAGTCTGTCTTACGTCTCCATCTCAGCACCCTGCTTGGCATATAGAAGGCAATTAATAAATGATTATGAAATAAATAATGTGATCCTCCGTCACACCAGCAAGCCCATTAAATAATAAGCCATCAATAAATCAGTTCCAAGTGATATGAGAGTTAAATGGTGTAACTCAGCTCTTCTTTCTGGCATATAATGTCCTTTCCAGGACGAAGGCACACAAAGTAGTAAAACAGCTCTGTGTCCAAGTCCAGTATTCCAAGGGCAAAAAGTGAGAGGTCAGAGGAGCAGGAGAAGCTGAGGGGATGGGGATAGGCAGGAGCATGTTATGTGTCTGCATTTACCCTCATGGGAGTTTAGACTGTGTTCCATAGAAGAGGGAGAACCAATGACGTTTTGCTTTTTTTTTCAGTAGCAGTAATCTCTTTAATTTTTTATTAAAATATAGCTAACATACAACATTATTTTAATTTAAGGTGTACCCCATATTTATTCAACATTTATATACCTAAAGAAGTGATCACCGTGATAAATCCAGCAACCATCTGACACCGTACATTATTACTGAATGGGAGAAGATATTTGCCAATGATATATCCAATCGGGGGTTAATATCCAAAATTTGTAAATAACTCATGCAACTTAACACCAGAAAAACTAGCAATCCAATTAAAAAATGGGCAGAGGACCTGAATAGGTATTTCTCCAAGGAGGACATACGGATGGCCAGTAGACATATGAAAAGATGCTCAACGTCACTCACTAATCGTTAAAGAAATGCAAATTGAAACCACAATGAGATATCACCTCACACCTGTCAGAATGGCCATCTTCGATAAATCAACAAGCAACAAGTGTTGCGGAGCCAATGAAGTTTTGAAATAAGGGAAAGATCATGATTCCATTACTGTTCTTGACTGCTTATCGGTCTATGTATCAGTTCTCAAATCTCAAGACAAGCTGGGTTCTAGAAAATATAAGCGGTGGCAATGAACCTGCACTCCTCCAGCATATAATAAAGATACCTTTGTTTTCCCACAAATGAAATTTCTGAACCAATCATAAGTTCTGTAATCCTCACTGCCATTCATTGAACATTTACTCTGCACCAATTTGCGTTCTATGGACGTGACACAGACAAGCTCAATTAATACTGCCTTTGACCCTCTGAAGCTACTCACACATGTGGTTCAGTCATGTGTCACTTGTCATACATCTGGTATGTTCAGGGGCATGTTTCCACTCTTTCTGTATGCCGTCTCACAGGCCCTGTTCATTTTGCTTCTCCACTGGATGATGTCTTCGGACAGTTTGCCTTCTTCTTTTGAAGGTTAGATGCAGAGTGGTAAAGATTCCTGGAGAATGCAGGCTGTGTTGTACTTGGTGTGGGATTGGTGTCCAAGTGATGGCTACTCTACACTCCAAGAAAAAAAAATGCAATTAAGACCCAGCCATGGGTCTGAAAAAACATGTACAAAAGTCTGTTTATCCAGAAATTGGAGCTGCTGTGGACATTTCTAGCCCCTCCCTGCAGCCAGTGGGCCCAGTGGGCCAAAGATAAATCTCTCTTAGGCCCCTGTGGCAAGGACAGAACTATCCTAGGAGAAAAATGACTGCACAGAGACACAGAGAACCCATTCTCATTTCTACAAGGGCGCATGCAAACCCTTTGCCACTTTTTGGCATTTCTGTCTGATGGTCCTAATCAAGGCGGCTATTCCCTAGAGAATTTTCAAAAGCAATTCCTCTTAAAAACCAAGTAGGGGACAAGTTTTTCCATCCTGTTTATTGATTTGTGGAAGTGGAGTTCTTATACACTACGTTTGAAATCTTCCTTTCACTTGAGGAATATGGCTAGATGTTTGAGCCATAGGGAAAAAAATGTGGGAATTCCAGGCCTATCACATACTAGTCTTGTCCAAGTAATTTAAAGCCTAATTTGGGAAGGGCTGGGTGGTTACATATCTTGTGATAACGCAGTTAATACAAGACACAGACTATCCAACAGGTATTAGTAACCTCCTTTCTTCTTTGCAGGGGTCCCTGTCACTTTTTGCTCAGATTATGGTGACTATCTCTTTGCTGATTAGCTTTCCTCCTCTCTAAAAGTCCGTTTTCCAATTCTGTCATTAATGATTACTTTAGACACTTCATCAGTCCTGCAGGCCAATTAGAATGACATAGACAATCTGAACCAAGTTCAGAGGAAAGTGGTCAAAATTAGGAACACACTCAGAACCACACGACAGCACGAATGTTTTAAGAACTGGATTATCTGAGAGACAAGGATATTTGTGTCATCATTCTCAAATATCTGAAGGATTGCTCTGTGAAAAGGGAATTATAGCTTTGAATGACGTAGTAAGTAGTAGAATTCAGACACATGAGTGGAAAATTCAGGGAAATATATTTTAGAACAACTGGAAAGAGAATTTCCTACAAGACCACAGGACACATTGACGTGGGAGGTAGTGAGGTCTGGTAGAGGTGTTCACCTGTAGACGGGGGTTGGCCACATGGTGGAGATGTTGTAGAAGGTATTCAGGTATCTCCATAGGGGGTTGGGTTTCATGACCTTGACAGCCTCTTTGAACTCTGAGATTTTGTAAACGTATAAATTCGTACTTACATCCATCTAGCCTGTGCTGGCTGTGAACTGGTGCAGGGCAGGTTGAGTTGTCAGAAAACTTCCTAAGGAATGATCTTTGATTTCACACAATAGAATAACCAAATGTTACAGGTGAAATAAAACTTAAAGGCCCCTCATTTAACCCTCACTGTAAAAATGGGCAGACTGAAGCCAAGAGTTAAAATCACTTTCCCAAGCTCACGTAGCAAATGGTCACCCAGTTGGAGCTCAAAATTACACACCTACATTTTAGGGACCACTTTGAGGAAAGCCCTTTTTAAAAAAGAGCTCTGCAGTGAATAATATATTTTCCTATCATTTACTGAGTAAATATGAAGGACACTTGCCTTTTTTATTAACCAACTGATCTATGTCTGGCAAAGATAAGGAATTAAGAAACGGAGTCTTACTCCTAAATTTCAGAGATAAATGAGCCTGAAACCATAAATTAGCAAGATCTCAAGGGAGGTAATTCGTAACTTGAATTATTTCCCTGGGAGACATTTGATAGCAGATTTGGGGCTTCCAAGGGAATTGAGGGAGCCTATTTGAGGTAACAGTTGTCTTCTCTGGCAAAGAGCCAAGGAAGTTTACCAAGTACTTCCCACTGTAGAGGATGGATGCATGTAGCAGGCGTATCTCAGAATGGTGGTGGAGTCCAGGAAAGAACCTTCATCATTTTCATGGACTTGTGAAATAGCAAGAAAGGACAATACTAACTCTGACAATAATTAATGGAAACAACTTTAAAGATAGGAATAAAGTCAGCGCATTGAACACATAGAGGCACAAAAATCTCTATAAAGGACATAACCAGTCTGGTATGGGTCACACAGGACTAGTAAGATCTTCATGTCTCTAAGACACTGAGCTTCAGACTAGTCTATGATTTGATCGTTTCTGTACCTCTCATGCCTCACACCATCACTCACTCATTGGAAGTACTCAGCTAATTAACCACTTGCAGGAATAGAACCCTGCAACACAGAAAAAGCCAAGACTTATGGCCCCAGGAGCCACGATGAAGATCAAGGTCAGTCCTAGGTGAAACCCAGACATCTCTCACTGATTTTCCACATGAGAATGGAAACAGGCATTTTCAGATCCATCTTTAAGATGCTACTGTGAACAACTCAACATCAAGGTCTTTTGCGATCCATCTCTTTCCCCCTATACAAAACTCAGGACCTATTGCAGAGTAGAGGTACAATAAATTTTAGTTAAACCAAAGCAAAGCTGCTCTTCCCTGATATTCCCTGGTGATAAGGAACTGTAAATAATGCCAGGCCTTCTGCTATAAATATACCTGGGCACAAGGGGTGCTGCATAAATGTAGAGTATACGGATACAGGCATAACTTTGGGAAGTTGGCCTTAGAATCAGTAAGACAGATGACTTAACTCCTCCAAGACTCAATTTCTCTAACTGTAAAATGGAATGACACCTACCTCTAGATTTCTAGAACTGTGCTGAGGATAAAAAGAGATTATGTATACAAAATGCCTAGAGTAATGTTTGCCACGTGAAAATGTTTAATAAATAATACGGGTTGTCACTATGAACAAATTATTTATTTTGCTTCCTTATTAAAACCTGAGTTAAAAAGTCACTTTTGCTAACTTTAAGATATGAGATTTGAGCCATTTGGAATCTCTGGGATTTTAGGCAGGACTCTGGCGCTTAGAAAGGACATATCTGTTAACTACCCCTCACTATAAACCAGATCTTCATAATCTGTCTTCCTGTTTGGACCTGCTCCCTCGTAAAATATCATGGAATATAAATATCTTGTTTAATTGAATATAATACCTGTTAACTTGGTGGGCAATCTTCATGAAGTGTGGTAGTTTCTGTCACTCACTAGTTTTTCATTTCAGCTGAATTTAGCCCACAGCTTGGTACTGCTCTGACTTCCCAGAGCGGGTTTTCCCCTGTCTCTCTGTTCTGCCGAATAGCATCTTCAGGCCTATTCAAAAGAGAGAATGAGAAATGAGAAGGCAGTGATCAAGCTCCTTTCCATCTCTGTTGCCTGTAATAGATTTTTTTTTTTTAAAGCTGAATACAGTAACGGTCATATGACTAAATTACTCCATAGAAGAGAAAATAAGTAGCCAGAAGAGAGGAAAAAATGTAAAGACCCCTAAGCTAAAAGAATTGTAGACCTTAAATAGTTTCTTTCTGAGTCTAGGTCTTTATCTGTTGAAGGAGGAGGCTTGCTCTGAGCCCTTCCAGGGTCCTGAGGACGTCATTTGTCTTTCATCTCTGTACACTTCCTTTACTCTCTCCTACCACTTTCACACAATTGGGGCTTTTGAAAATGTAACGTATTAATGAAGAAAAAAAAAACATTAAATAATTTTTAGAAAGATCAACAATAAAGCATAATTTGAACTTGGACTATATCTTATTCTTTTGCCATCAATACCTTCCTTGCCCTGACTTTAAAGACACATTGAAAACTAGTTTATATTTCCTGCTCAATGGCCAGTGATGGGAAATTACCCAAGACACTAATGGAACAAAATTCTTGAACATTTCTGGGAAATTCCATCCTTTTCCTGACGTTGAGTCCTGTTGAAAATGTTAAATTCAAACTTACATAAAAGTGTATGTAATGCACTTAAATAATATTACAATAGTATACTATCTTTAAAATAAAAAATATTAAAAAGTGAAAAATAAACTTATTAACAAAGAATATAGTCTATGCATGTTTTCTGCAAAAATCAGTTCAATACGTATGATACACACCTGTCATTTTACAGTTTGCAAAAATCTGGAAAGCAATGATAACAGGGCAAGTGTGATTTGGAAAAACAATAGTAATAAGATGTGTATATTATACATCCAAGGTGTTTTTGGAATAGAGCTAGAATAAATTTCTGGGATCAGGGTTTTTGAACTTGGATGGCACGATCAAGTAAAGAATGTTGTAAAGCTTGGAAATGGGTAAAACCAAATCTAAAGTAATTGATCCAGGTTCATATTTTGTGCTATTGATTGACATCTATGGTCAACATAGTGTTTGTGGGAACGGACGGTACCATGACACCCTTAAAAGGAAGGTGGAGAAAAAGATAATAACCTTTGTAAACAGTTGCAGTTGAGAATGTGAGAGAATATGATTTAGAAAAAAATGAAAGTTTTTCTGGATAAGAATTATTATTTGGCTACGAGTTATGGACATGAAACTGCAGGTGAGTGTTTGCTGAGTTGCGTCAGGCATTGGCGTTGCCTGAAGAAAGTTCTCCGTGAGCATCCTCAGACAGGCTCAGGATAAATAAGTACAACAAAAGCCTCTCTGAGATAATGGGCTCCCCACCTCTGAGGAATCCCCATTTGGGCATTATTACTCCATGATATAAATTTGCAGTCAACCATAGCTGAGAAATCGTCACATTAAATTTGTTCTTGTCTTTCTAGAAAGCTTGGGTAGTGCTTTGAAAATAAGTGTGCTCTATAAATGTAAAAGTCATCTCCAGCTCTGCCGTTATCATTAACAATTTCTGTTTGCTTTTTAAATGTAATGCCTCACAATGATGAGTAACTTTCCTTCAAAAATCTTAAGGGTTTGTTGTTGACAAATTACATTTCTTAGGGAATCTATACAGAGGGGGGGAAATAAGAAATATCCTCCAAAGAATTTCAGAAATAGCTCTTTCTGCAATTTACTTCCGCGCTCCTTCTTTTATTGAAATTATTTTTTTAATTTTCACTTTACACTTTGAGAGAAGCAAGTTTTGTCAGTCTATTTGTATTAATAGGGTATTTCCGATTATACATGAATCTTTCTCCAAACTTTCATGCTTTCACGAAATAGCTATTGATGGTTCAACAGAAGGGGGGGGGGAGGACAAAGGAATGAATACATAATAAATATTAGTATTTGCAAGGCATTGTGATAAAAAAATTACAACTATTATTTGATTAAATTCCCCAGGATGAGCAAAATGTATGGTCCCCTAAGAGCTTATAAGTGACACAGAGTCATGTGGCTTAAAAAAGATAAAGATGAGGTTTGAACAACTTCTGCAAATGATTCAGGATTTCCCCTGGACCTGACCTCTTGCTCTACCAAGTAATGACCCTGACTGCTAAGTATGCAAGGGATAGAGTTTCTGAGAATTCAATGGTTCTAGGCAAAATAACTACGTGAAGGTCCTGAGCTGGGAAGAAGCTTGATACACAGGAGGAACTGAAAGAAGGTCAACAAAGCCAGAGGGGCAGATGGAGACAAGAATTCAGCTGACTTCAGTCCACACAGGGCCCTGTGGACCACTGTGAGGATTTTGGTCTCTATGCTAAGAAATACAGTCAGCTATAAATGGTTTTCTCTAAAATTATTACATGACCTCATCAGTGATTTAAGAAGAAGACTCTGACTACCGAGTGGAGAATGGGTAAAAATAGGGAAAGTCATCTGTTAAATGGCTTTGACAGAAATCTAAAAATGATAGTGATTTGGATTTCACTTTTGGCTGTGAAGAAAGTAAGAAACAGATAGATTCAAGACAGGAAAAATCAATATGGCTTGGTGATTGACTGGATGGGCTAAAAGGAAGACAGGATCAGACATTATCTCAGGAAGCTGACATAAAATATAGACAGTTGGCAGAATAGATGGTGCTCTTTTGATTTAAATGATATATAATAAAATAAAACTATATATAATGTAAAATAAAACTATATATATATATATATATATATATATATATATACACACTATAGACAGATAGATAGATAGATAGATAGATAGATAGATAGATAGATAGTATATATATGTGAATATCAGTTTTCTAGGTCAATTAAAGGAGGATATCACCCTAAAGGATTCTAATCCAGAAATTTTCAATTTGTCACTTTAAGCTGAAGAATTTCTCAAAATATCAATGACCTTTGCCAAATCTCTATAGATAGCATATATGTTTATTCCTTTTAACCCAGTATCTACCCTGGTAATCTTAGAATTTTTTTAAAAAAATTGTTCTCTTCTAACAATTTAGAAAGACTATTAAGTACACATGGCTGAATAAATGCATATTATTATCTGCTTTTTCTAAATTAAAGTTTATTGGGGTGACAATCGTTAGTAAAGTTACATGGATTTCAGATGTACAATTCTGTAATACATTATCTATACCTCATATTGTGTGTTCACCACCCAGAGTCAGTTCTCCTTCCATCACCATATATTTGATCCCCTTTACCCTCATCTACCACCCCCCACCCCCTTTACTCTCTGGTAACCACTAAACTATTGTCTGTGTCTATGAGTTTTTGTTTCTCATTTGTTTGTCTTGTTCTTTTGTTGTTTTCAGTTTTATATACCACATATCAATGAAATCATATGGTTCTCGACTTTTTCTGACTTGTTTCACTTAGCATTATACTCTCAAGATCCATCCATGTTGTCATAAATGGTACTATTTCATCTTTTCTTACTGCCGAGTAGTATTCCATTGTGTATATATACCACAACTTCTTTATCCATTCATCTATCGAAGGACATTTTGGTTGTTTCCATGTCTCGGCGACCGTAAATAAAGCTGCAATGAACATTGGAGAACACGTCTTTATGGATAAATGTTTTCAGATTTTTTGGATAGATACCCAGGAGAGGGATTGCTGGGTCATATGGTAATTCTATTCATAATTTTTTGAGGAACCTCCACACTGTCTTCCATAATGGCTGCACCAGTCTGCATTCCCACCAACAGTGTATGAGGGTTCCTTTTTCTCCACAGCCTCTCCAACACTTGTTACTATTTGTCTTGTTGATGATAGCCATTCTGACTGTGGTGAGGTGATATCTCATTGTGGTTTTTATTTGCATTTCTGATGATTAGTGATGTTGAGTATTTTTTCATGTCTATTTGCCATTGTTCGTTCTCTTGGAGAAATGTCTTTTCAGGTCCTCTGCCCACTTTTCAATTGGGTTGTTTTTTTGTTGTTGAGTCGTATGAGTTCCTTGTATATTTTGGATATTATCCCCTTATGAGAGGCGCTGTTTGCAAATATAGTCTCCCATTCAGTTGGTTGCCTCTTTATTTTGTTGATGGTTTCTTTTGCTGTGCAGAAGCTTTCAAGTTTGATATCATCCCATTCATTTATTTTAGCTTTTACTTCCCTTGCCTTTGGAGTCAAATTCATAAAATGCTCTTTGAACCCAAGGTCTGTAAGTTTAGTACCTATGTTTTCTTCTATGAAATTTATTGTTTCAGGTCTTATGCTTAAGTCTTTGATCCATTTTGATTAATTTTGTTACATGGTGACAGATAGCAGTCCAGTTTCATTCTTTTGCGCATGGCTTTCCAATTCTCCCAGCATCATTTATTGAAGAGGCTGTCTTTTCTCCATTATATGGTTTTTGCTTCTTTGTCAAAAATTATCTGTCCATATTTATGTGGGTTTATTTCTGGGTTCTCAATTCTATCTCATTGGTCTTTGTGTCTGTTTTTCTGCCAATACCATGCTGTTTTGATTATTGTTGCCCTGTAGTACAAGCTAAACTCAGGGAGTGTGATACCTCCAGCATTGTTCTTTTTTCTTAGGATTGCTTTGGCTAGTCGGGGTCTTTTGTGGTTCCAAACAAATCTGATGATTTTTTGTTCTATTTCTTTAAATGATGCCATTGGGATTTTGATGGGGATTGCATTAAATCTGTATATTGCTTTGGGTAATATGGCCATTTTAACTATTGTGATTCCTCCAATCCATGAGCGTGGAATGTCTTTCCATTTCTTTGTGTCTTCTTCAATTTCTTTTTAAAATGTCTTATAGTTTTCATCATATAAGTCTTTCACATCCTTGGTTAAGTTTATTCCTAGCTATTTTACTCTTTTTGTTGCAATTGAAAAAGGAATTTTAAATTCCTCTTTTTAAATTTCTTTTTATGAGATTTCATTGTTAGTATATAGGAATGCAATAGACTTTTGTACGTTGGTTTTGTAGCCAGCAACTTTACTATATTTGTTTATTGTTTCTAATAGCTTTTTGGTGGAGTCTTTAGAGTTTTCTATATATAGTATAATGCCATCTGCAAAGAGTGACAATTTAACTTCTTCCTTCCCATTTTGGATGCCTTTTATTTCTTTCTCTTGCCTGATTGCTCTGGCGAGGACTTCCAACACTATGTTGAAAAGCAGAGGTGAGAGGGGACAGCCCTGTCGTGTTCTTGAACATAGAGCAAAGGGCTTCAGTTTTTCACCATTAATTATGATATTAGCTGAGGGTTTGTCATATGTGGCCTTTATTATGTTAAGGTATTTTCCTTCTATCCCTGTTTTATTAAGTATTTTAATCATAAATGGATGTTGTGTCTTGTCAAATGCTTTTTCTGCATCAATTAATATAATCATATGACTTTTGTCCTTTATGTTTTTTACGTGATGTGTCACATTGATGGATTTGCATATATTGAACCATCCTTGTGCCCCAGTGATGAACCCCACTTGGTCGCGATGAATAATCTTTTTAATGCATTGTTGCATTCGATTTGCTAGAATTTTGTTTAGTATTTTTGCATCTGTATTCAGCAGCGATATTGGTCTGTAGTTTTCTTTTTTTATGTTATCCTTACCAGGTTTTGGTATCAGGGTAATGTTGGCCTCATAAAATGAGTTAGGGAGTTCTGTCTCTTCTTCAGTTTTTTGGAAGAGTTTGAGAAGGACAGGTATTAGATCCTCTTTGAAGGTTTGGTAGAATTCACTAGTGAAGCCATCTGGTCCCGGACTTTCGCTTTTGAGAAGGTTTTGAATGACTGATTCAATTTCCTTACTGGTGATTGGTCTATTTAGATTTTCCAATTCTTTGTGATTCAGCCTAGGAAGGCTATATGTTTCCAAGAACTTGTCCATTTCTTCTAGGTTACTGAATTTGGTGGCATATAGTCCTTCATAGTATTCTTAGATGATCCTTTGTATTTCTGTGGTGTCCGTGATAACTTCCCCTTTTACGTTTCTGATTTTGTTTATTAGTATCTTTTCTCTTTTTATCTTAGTGAGTCTAGCCAAGGGTTTGTGAATTTATTCATCTTTTCAAAGAACCAGCTCTTTGTCACTTTAATTTTTTCCATTGTCTTTTTGTTCTCTATTTCATGTAGTTCTGCTCTGATTTTTATTACTTCCTTTCTTCTGTTGACCTTGGGTTTCATTTGTTCTTCTTTTTCTAGCTCTTTAAGGTGTGTAACATGAGGTTATTTATCTGGGATTTTTCTTGTTTCTTGAGATAGGCCTGTAATGATATAAATTTCCCTCTTAAAACTGCTTTCACTGCATCCCAAAAATTTTGGTAGGATGTATTTTCATTCCCATTTGTTTCTATGTATCTTTTGATCTCTCCTCTTACTTCGTCTTTGACCTGGTCATTCTTTAAAAGTATGTTGTTTAATCTCCACATATTTGTGGTTTTCCCTGCTTTCTTTTTGCAGTTGATATCCAATTTCAAAGCCTTTTGATCAGAGAATGTGCTTGGTATGATTTCAATCTTCTTAAATTTGCTGAGACTGATTTTATGTCCCAATATATGGTCTATCCTTGAGAATGTTCCATGTACACTAGAAAAAAATGTATAGTCTGATGTTTTAGGATGAAGTGTTCTATAAATGTCAATTATGTCCATTTCATCTAATATGTCATTTAGGGCTGCTATTTCTTTATTTATTTTCTGTTTGGATGATCTATCCATAGCTGTCAATGATGTATTTAGTTCTCCTACAATAATTATGTTTTGGTTAATTTCTCCCTTTAGTTTTTTTAGTAGTTGCTTGGTGTTTTTCGGTGCTCCCTGATTGGGGACATAAATATTGATGACTGTATGTCTTCTTATTGTATAGTCCCCTTTATCACTATAAAATGTCCATCTTTGTCTCTTGTTACCTTTTTTATAATGAAGTCTGTTTCATCTGATATCAGTATGGCTACACCTGATTTTCTCTGGGTACCATTTGCTTGGAGTGTCAATTTCCACCTTTTTACTTTGACTCTATGTTTTTCCTTATAGCTGAGATGTGTCTCTTGGAGGCAGAATATTTGAGTTTAGTTTTTTTATCCAATCTGCTACTCTGTGCATTTTTATTGGTGAGTTTGGTCTACTTACATTTAGGGTGATTATTGATATGTGAGGAGTTCCTGTCATTCTATCTTTGGTTTTCTAGTAAGACTGTGTCTCCATTGTTTCTTTGCCTTTTTGTTGTGGTCTATTATTTCTGTGTGGTGGTACTCTATGATTTTTCCCTCTGTTCCTTCTTTTATTATGTTATATATTTCAGTTCTAGATTTTTTTTTTTTGAGTGGTTACCATTAAGTTTATGTAAAAGAAAGTTTGATATTTAGAGTATTCTATTTTCTTCAGCATGTTTACTTTCTCCATGCCCATATTCCGTTTCAGGCCTTTACTCCCCCCGGCCCCTTTTATGTTTTGGTTGCCACAAATTATCCTTATTTATGCTGGTCAAATAGCATCCTTCAGTATTTCTTGTAGTGCAGGTCATGTGTTAGAAAATTCCGTCAGCTTCTGTATGTCTGGAAAGGTCTCTATTCCTCTTTCATATCTAAAGGATATCTTTGCTGGATATATTATTCTTGGCTCATAATTTCTCTCTTTCAATAGTTTGAATACTTGATTCAACTCCCTCCTAGCTTGTAGAGTTTCTGCTGAAAAATCTGATGATAATCCAATGGGCTTTTTTTTGTAGGGTACCATCTTCTTTTCCATGACTGCCTTGAGGATTCTTTTTTTTTAATTGATTTTTGACAGCTTCAATACAATGTGCCTTGGAGAAGGCGTGCTGGGGTTGAGGTAATTACGTGTTCTATTTGCTTCTTGGATTCGAAGATCCAGTTCTGTCCACAAGTTTGGGAAGTTCTCATCGACTATTTGGATGATCTATACTCTCTGTTAGAATATACTCTCTGTTCCCTTCTTTCTTTCTTCTCCTTCTGGTATGCCTATTATTCTTATATTGCTCTTTCTGATGGAGTCAGAAAGTTCTTGTAGAGTTCTTTCATTTCTTTTAAGTCTCAAATCTGTTTCTTCTTCCATCTGTGTCATTTCCAGATTTCTATCTTCAATGTTACTGATTCTTTCCTCCATCTGGTCAACTCTACTACCTAAGCTGGTTATTTCATTCTTAATTTCTTCTATTGAGTTCTTAATCTCCAGAAATTCTATTTGGTTCTTTTTTAAAAAATTCAATCTCTTTGGTAAAATGTTCATTTGTTCTTTGATTGTGATTCTGAATTCATTAAACTGCTTGTCTGTGTTTTCTTGCATCTCATTGAGTTTTTTAAGAACAGCAATCTTGAATTCTCTGTCATTTAAGTCACATATTTCCATGTCTTTAAGTTCATTTTCTGGAGACTTTTTATTTTCTTTCTGAGCTGTCTTGTTACCTTGGTTATTCATGGCAATTAATGATTTATTCTCTTCCTGGACATATCTACAGGAGTGGGTTCTACAACAGGTTGATAGAAAGAGGTCTTTCTTTTGTTTTCCATTAGGTGTTGGTAGAATGTATGATTTTCTCTCTGACTGCAGTCTTTTATTTCCTCTCACACTGCAGTGTTATATTTTCTCTGCACTATTCCGGCTTTTCACACGTGGGGGGATTCCCTGGAAGGTGGGTTGCTCCTCTGTGAACAGTTCACCTGGGTCACAGGGTGCCATCTCTGTGGGGGGATGTGGAGATCTTCTGAAGTTCCAAAGCTCTTCCTGCACCAGATTCAGAGCCCATGTGTTTCAGCAGCTCTGTTTACTCCTCTAGGGATCTTCCCAGATAGGTGCAGACAGGGGTGGGGTGGGTTGTGAGAGGTGACCAAGATCAATGACGTGACCACCACCACAGCCATTCCTGCTTCTACGGCTCCCTCCCCTCTGCCGGAACCAGTTGGGCTGTGAGTCCGGATCTGCGGACCACAGTTCTCAGAACTGCAAATATTGCATTCTTTTGATCTGACACTGCTACTGTTCCGCTTCTCACACTGGGCAGGTGGGGGTGGGGCAAGATCTGGGAGGGTAGGGAGAGGGCAGCTAGTCTCAGTGCCTAAGGCCTCCGTTCTCTACTCAGCAGTGAAGGCTTAAACCACCGTTTTCAGCCTTCTTCCCTCAGTCTTTTCTCTGAGGTCTCTGCCGTGAGCGTTGGGTTCAGCCGTGTTATATGCTGCCCCCTCAGCCCTGTGGGCCATAAACAGAGCCCTAGCAGTCCGAGTTCTTGCCTCTCCCACAGCTGCGGTAGTTCCAGGATGCAGCGAGCTCGGAGCACTGAGGTAGGTCTGCGTCCTGTGCCCGCACGGCTCCGTCTCTGCACTTTTCCCTTCCCTCCTCCCCCACTCACGCGATTCGCCCACCTCTAGGTGAATTTAGTAGTGGGCCTCTTCGTCTTGCCTGTCTGCTGTGTGGGGAGTCCTTTGTGGAGTTATACTTGTTCAATTAGTTGTAAATTCCCCAGGAGATTTCCAGAGGCTCACCACACACCGCCTTTTTATGACGTCATTATCTGTTCTTTTTGTAAAACAAAGCTATGAACTTTAAAGACAAATAAAATGGAAGAGAAGAGAATTCCAGAAAAAAAAGAAATGTAAATAAATTTGAGATAATGTAAATAAATTTGATGGGTAAAAACAATCAATATTATACTTAAAAATTAAAGTTGATTCAATCTTCCCAAGGAGAATAAAAAAGACACAGAAACAGAATATAGGAAAGATAAAGCTGGTTAATAAATCCAAGATAGCCAATATCAAATAACTAGACTTTCAGGAGAAGAAAAGAAATAAAATAGAAGAGAGGAAATTATAAAAAAGAAAATTAATCAAGAAAATATATCAGAATTGAAGAATGAGTGTCTTTGGAGTGCCAAGAACAAAATATAAGAAAAGATGTATACCAAAGCACATCATCATTAAAGTTCAAATGATAGTGAAAGAGAAAAATCCTAAAAATTTCAGGATACTATAGATGGCTCCATATTTAGATGAGACATAGAATGACATTAGACTTCTCAAAAGTAACACTAGAAGCTAACACATAATAGATGAATGTCTTCAAAGCTCTATTTAAAAAATATTTTCAATTTATGATTATTTACTCAGTAATATGATAAATCAAAATATGAGCATGGAATAAAAGCGCACATTTACGAAACTATGTCACATCCAAGTTTACGAAATTATCCAAAATTAGGAGATATAACCGAGGATAAAGATACAGAGAAGTCCCATGATTACCTAGAAATAACCATTCCAAATGAGATGGTAGAAGGAGATGTTCTGGAGAAATGTCTGTCTAAGGAAAATGGAAATGATGGAATATCTGATATGCTTGACTATAAGGAAAATAGTATACAGAAAGGCTTTACATTACTTTAAGGGCTTAAAAAGAAATATTGATAGAAGGAACATAAAAACCAAGCAATCAAAAATAACTATAGGGGAAAGTTTTATTTAAAATTAAAAATTGCTCATAATTTTGGACTAGTATTAAATAATACTTATGTATTCAGAAAAATAGAAATACCATATAATAATTTAATTAAAGATTTTTACATTATGATACTGTGATGATAGCAGTAAATAAAAAAGTTAGGTAAGTGTAATTAATCCTTATCACCAGTATACAAAATCTATAGAAAATATATGCAGTCTGACAATTAAGTTCTCAAATTTGTTGCAACAATGTGGCTTACCTTTTTTGATATCAGAGGGATTATTCATTATGAATTTGTACCAACTGGACAAATAGTTAACCAAGTTTACTATTTGGAAGTGCTGAAAAGGCTGCGTGAAAAAAGTGAGATGACCTGAACTTTTTGCCAACAATTCATGGCTCTTGAATCACGACAATGCACCAGCTCACACGGCACTGTCTCTGAGGGAGTTTTTAGCCAGTAAACCAATAACTGTATTGGAACACCCTCCCTACATAACTGATCTGGCCGCCAATGACTTCTTTCTTTACTTGAAGATAAAGAAAATATTGAAAGGAAGACATTTTGATGACATTCAGGACTTCAAAGGTAATACGATGACAGCTCTGATGGCCATTCCAGGAAAAGAATTCCAAAATTGCTTTGAAGGGTGGACTAAGCACTGGTGTCGGTACATAGCTTCCCAAGGGGAGTACTTCGAAGGTGACCATAGTGATATTCAGCAATGAGGTATGTAGCGCTTCTTCTAGGAAGAGTTCATGAACTTAATTGTCAGACCTCATATAAAATTGATAAATCAAGAAATGGTTTTCTAAGCAGAATAGTTATTATGAGTTAGACTACCAGGAAAAGAAAAAAACACAAATATAAGTGAAAATAGTTGCTTTCGGGTACAGGGACTCATCAGAGAAAGGATGAGAGAGAAAATATATATATTTTTAAAAATTATAGCCTTATACTATGGTTTTATTTTATTTAAAATGCAAAATATTTTAGATAAATACAACATAAAAAGTAATTTATGAAAAACATTTGGAAAGATAGTTGGCCACTCCTTTTCTAACTGAAATGAATTTGATTTTTACCAACTATGATTCAATTTTAAATAATAAAACCTTTTTTCTATATATTTGCAATTTGAAAATGACCTTTGTATGTTTTCTTGCACTTAACTCACCAAATCCAGAATGAACTGATATCACAGCTACACAACCACCAGAGTTGATTTTCTGAAACAATCCCTAGTTGAGCTGTTTTTCTCATGAAATGATAATGGTCAACGTGGTTTTGTCTCAAATCCGTTATCAACCATTATCTAGACTCTCTGTAAGCAGTCTTCCCATCACAGCAAATGAAAACAAAGCAGCTACGGTAACAAAATGTTGTATTTGGCGTCGGATCTGATGATAGCCATAGCATCATAAATGAGAGTTGAAGCGTGTGGACGTATTTCTTCATTGATCAAGGAAATACTTGTTTAGGGTGTTGTTTGTGCTAAAATGGGAGCTTGAGGTGGATGAAGATGATTATCGTGATGTCACTGCATTCTTTCAAGTATTTCAGAAAACTTCATCCAGCACACAGACACGCCTACCTAATAATAAAACGGCAACAACAGCAACAAAATAATGATAGATCATACTAAACCCTACAGAAGCAAAGCTGATAGCCAAACTGGATAAAGTGCTCTTTGGAAGTTGAACAGCACTAAGAGTTAAAAACTCCAGATTTATCTAATATTAATCAGTACTCACTATGTACCAAGAACTGTGTTTGATAATTTGCAAACATGATCTCATTAAATCCCCAACTTACTGAGGAGAAATCTAACCAGAGATGTTAAATAACTTGTCCACAATTGCATAACTAAAAAAGTTATAGAACCAGGATTGAAACCAAGATCAGTATAAATCCAAAACCCATTCTCTTTCCAGTATGCCAGAAAAATTATTTTGCTAAAAGCTTCTGCAGAACTACTTAGAGAAAAAAAACAAAACAAAACATGAGATGTTGTGCGTATGTCCAAAAGAAGGGAATGAAGACCAACAGAAGTTTGTAAGAAACAAAATCATTTGGGTTGCGTCTCCCCAAGCAATGACTCCGTTTTGCACCTGTGGAGGCAAAGAGGAAAGAACTGGAAGACTCCCATTGTCTCTGCTTTAATATTTGATTAGCCTGTTATAAAATGACTGTCCAATAAAATTAGAGATGGATACAGAGAGCAAATATAAAATGCAAAATACAGAATAGTTAGATCTGGGGAAATAGAGGAGAGGAGACAGAAAAGAAAGAGGGCAGAACCAGGCAAGGCAGAAGTCAGTAGTGTTATCATGAAGTGAGTCCCCTACAGGCAAAAGTACTTACTTGCTACTTTCTTTATAAAAGCCCGTGTTCTCAAAT
The DNA here is from genome assembly GCF_036562045.2 of Rhinolophus sinicus. NCBI lineage: Eukaryota > Metazoa > Chordata > Mammalia > Chiroptera > Rhinolophidae > Rhinolophus > Rhinolophus sinicus. The sequence continues at coordinate 8,798,057 of NC_133761.1, forward strand.
TATTCTGTGTCATAAGAGTACTTCCGAATATTTTATGTCTTGATTCCACACTTGATGGAATTATAAATTAAACATGCATTTAAGTGAGCAAATTTCAGGAAATTGGAAATATTGCCACATAGTCACAACCTCCCTGAGCCCTATATATAGTATATAAAAGTTCTTCAGAGGTTTGGTGACCCCTGTCATCTGTCATCTTTTCTCGTCTGGTAGCTGAGGCCATGGTTATTCTGTTTGCAAATGTCTTCCTCACCAAATTAGGCCACGACTCCAGCAGGATATATCTTCAGTCATGATAATAAAAACCCTACAGGGTTTTTACATTATTATTATTAAAGAGAATAGACTGTAGGGAGATAAGACAGGAAGCTTGATGACCTTTAAAGAGACTTTCTCTCTTGTCCAGGTAAGAAGTAATGTAAGTCTTGGAAATGGCGGTGGCCTTACGGACCAAAAGTCGTGGTGATTGTATAAGGATGTTAAGGAATAGAAATCATATGGTTGGTAATTAATTATGTATTTGGAGCTTAGGAAAGACAGGTATATTATTTTGCTGGGGTATCCATAAAAAATATCATAGACCGGTATTTCAGTCTGTGGCGTAAACAGCAGAAATTTATTTTCTTGCAGTTCTGGAGGCTAGGAGTCCAAGATGAAAGTGTTGGCGAGTTTGGTTTCTCCTGAGGCCTCTCTCCTTGCTTGTACTTGGCTGCCTTCTTGCTGTGTTTCCACGTTTTGTGTTTTCTTTTTCTGTGCATCCCTAGTGTCTCTCTGTATGTCCAAACTTCCTCTTCTTATAAGGGCAACAGTCAGAGTCAATTCAAGCCCACCCTAGAGACCTCATTTTAACTTAATCACCGCTTTAAAGGCCATATCTCCAAATACAGTCACATTCTGAGGTCCTGGGGGGCAGGGCGTCAGCATAGGAATTTGGAAAATTAGAGTTCAGCTTATCACATTCCATCCTTTGCCCCACCCCACCCAAATTCATGACCGTCTTGCATGCAAAATACATTTGCCCCTGTCCTAACAGTTTCCAATTCTTATCCCTTCCCAGCATCAACTCTATGTTCAAAATCTCATCTAAATACCATTTCAAACAAGCGTGGGTTACACTCAAGGCAAAATTCTTCCTGAGGCAAAATTCTTCTCCATCTGTGAACCTGTGAAACCAGACAAGTTATCTACGTTCAAAATACGGTGGTGGGACAGGCGTAGGGTAGATAGTCTCATTTCAAAAGAGAAAAATCAAAAAGAAGAAAGGAATCACGGAAATCTACAATCTCGCAGGGCAAGTTATGTTAGATTGGAAAGCCTGAGAATAGTTGTTTTGGGCTTCATGCCATCTCCTGCAGACCCCAGGGGTGGCAGCCCATTCCTGAGACCATGGGCAGCAGGCAGACCTACTGAAACCAAGGAAGAGGCAGCCTCCTTGCCTTCGCTTGTGCCCTCTGGGACTGTGGTGGCAGTGCCAGCCCGACTAATCTCTGACTCACCTTCGGGATCATTGTTCCCTGTGCACAGCCAGCCACACGGTTCCATCATCCTGTCCTGTAGAATCTCAGAAGTGAGACAGCCTTCCTTTCACCCAAGCTTGCTTCTGCCTGTAGAACCCCAACTCTGTTCCAGGGTTCTGCTGAGATGGCTGATTGGATCCCACCATCTCTTTATCAAATGATTGTCCACCTCACCCTGGGCACTCTCTCCAGAACATGATTTCTCATGTTTTGCAGTATGGATAGGCTGCTACTTTCCCAAATCTTCACGTTCTGGTTCAGTTTTGCTTTACAATTCCTTCTTTAATTTACCTCCCTCCTCTTACATTTTACTATAAGCAGGAAGGAGAAACCAGGCCACACCTTCAACACTTGGCTTACAAATGTCCTCAGCTAAATATTTAGGTCCATCAACTCACAATTTCTACCTTCCACAAAACACTTGAATGTAATTCAGCCAAGTTCGTGTACCGTGTATGCCTTTCCTCCACGGTCCAGTGACATGTTCCTCATTTCTACCTGAGACATCATCAGAAGCCCCTTTAAAGTTCACACATCTACTCAACTGTCTCTTTAAGGAAATCTAGGATTTTCTAACATGCACCTCAAAGCTCTTCTAGCCTCTAGAGACCCATTACCTATTCCAAAGCCACTTCCACAATTTTTGGTAATTGTTACAGCAGTACTCCACTTCCCGGTACCAAAAATCTGTATTCATACCACAGATTGGGTGCCTTAAACAACATAAATTAATTTTCTTATCGTTCTGGAGGTGAGAAGTCAGAGATCACGGGCAGTCCCTAGAATAACATATTTCGAGATATCAATACTGTGAAAACAGTTTCTCCAATGATTTCCTCTACTCCTAGCCCTATTATGCTATAACAACCTCAAGACGCGTACGATGCAAGTCTAATCCAAAAGAATTTGGAAATACAGCTCATTTTTCCATCTGAGGCAGATTTACAGACAACTTCAATAACAATGCACATGATAAACACTATTTAAAGTGTTTTTGGTTCTCTGGAAGAGAAGTATTCTTACTTCTAATCCCGTGCCTGTGAAGAGACCCTAAAGTTCTTTCTGTTGAGAGCCAGGACTAGCAAATAAGAATGGAACCATCATGGCAAGTTGCCAAAGGAGGCTGGGAGGTCATCTGCAAAGGGTTCTGTCCACAGCCCCTCAAAGCAGAGCTGGTTTTCTGCAGCACAGTCTAACTTTCTATTGTAAATATTTCTGCAAAAGGACCAGGCGGTGAAACACAGAAAGTGAGTTATTAATGACTTTTGGAGGACACCGCCACCCCTATGGAGGGCATTCAGTGAGTGACCCCCCCATACACACACACTGGCAGAATGCATCTTATCAAGAAGGAACACTCAGCCTGCACTCTGGTCAGGACGTTTAGGTCTCACCACATCGCTCCCTCTCTTTCATCAGTTGGCGGTTTCCTTTTGGCTCGGTTCCAGTGCCAGAAGAACCATTGATCACCAGTGAGAGCAGGCCTTTGATAGGTGGCCAAGGCCAAGCAGAGGTTTGCCACGGATGATTTAGTTTTGAAGTACAGTTTATGAATGAAGTAAAAAAAAAGAAGAGAAAAGAAAAAAACTCTTCCACTTGATCTCCTTTTTGGCCTGTGAGTGGGAAGTTAAGCAAGAAGGAAAAGAGCAATTAGAAACTCAAGGAAAAATACATATTTAGAAAGAACAGAATGTTTCTAACAGAATCGCTTATTGTACCTATTGGCCCCTCCCTTTCTCTCTATCCGTATTCATGTCATATTTAATCTGGAAACTACGTATCCTATAGTATAGAACTATCGGCAGCTTCCTGGGTAAGCTGTGCTGTTTAATACTTCCATGCCTTCACACAAACTCTTGTTTTCTGAATGAATTACCTTTTCTGCTCTCTACTCAGGTCTGATCTCAGCTGTAAAGCTTTTCCTTATTTCCTCTTGCAAAACAAAACTAAAACCATCTTCCTCACGCCCTCCCTAATCTTTCTCCTCTGAAATCACCCTTGCTTCCTGAGCTGGGTCTAGATACCCCTACAGGCATATGAAGGTCCCAGGAATCCATGTGGGAAAACTGGCACAGGTGTTTGCTCACCAATTATTTGAAGATTTTAAGAGGGGGAGTGGGACGCTAAACAGATACACTATTTTGTAGCATTTAAATTTATTTTTCTTAAAATATCAAACAAAGTCCATAAAAACAATTTACTTATATGGTTGTTGTGGATCATGGCTTCAGATTTTTTGATGTAGGCAAAATTATTTTCTTCAATTTTGCTGGAAAAGTTGGAGACGCAGTGGTGGAAACATCTATGATAGCATACCTCACCTTATATCTTATTCACTTGCTTTCATGTCTGTGTTACTCAAAAGGCTAGAGAACACATTTCATGAAGGTACCAGTGTTATTCATCAGTGTCTCCTTAGCGTTTTGTCTATGGAACAGACTCTAGTATCTCTCAAATTAAACCAAAATGAAGCAGATAGTGTTTCATCAGGCATAATAAAAAATGACATTAGATGGCTCCGTTAATAAGCCTGTTCTATGAAGTGCTACATGTGGATGCAGCATAAGAAGAACAGACAAAGTTGGTTTATGCAACATTCATCACACCAAAATCTCCATTCATTAATACTTCATGGACGCTGATCTTCATAAATGTAGACCAATGAATAATTTGTGAAGCATTAAGTAGAGGTCAGATTTGATTAGATCTTCGTCATGAACTTTCAGGATTAGACGTGGATTTAGAAATCATCTGGGTCCTGGTTGGTAAGTCTGCATATATGTGTAGCCACTCTCAATTTCTAAGACCCTGCAGACATCATTCATGAGACTCCATTTCACTGAGCCTGGCTATAGATGCAAAACACTTCTTAGCCCATTATTCCAGGGAGGCCCAAAGAGTCAATATGGTCTTGCAAAGATGAAATCTATCTTTGATTAAATTCAGTCGTCAGGCCAAAGAATGGGTGGGACAGGGATAAGGGAAGGGGTTGGGTAAGTCCTAGTGGTAGACACCACACTGGTTTCCTTGTTTCCAAAGGCTAAAACCAGATTCTTTCCCTGGATTCCTTAGTAGAATGAATTCTCTTCCAGGAGGTGCCTCAATCCTTCGTATAAAATGTCTCCAGACATTTCTGCTCTATCAATGAACCAGAGATGATCAGATATGAAATACCAAATGTAGGCATGGAGTGGTCCGAAGCTGGAATCTTTGACCACAAAGATACAGACAGAATATGGTTGGGGCAAAGCAATAAAAGAGAGAAACAGTCAATTCTATTTGGAGAAGAAGGAAAGAAGAAATAGAGAATATGGCAATGAAGAAATGATACTTCTATTGGACCTTGAAGGAGGAGTAAAATCTCAAGCAATAAGTAAAAGCCAGATCAGATTTCCTGCCAGAGGAAGCTAAGGAAGCACAGAAATGAGAACCACCATCACTAGCAAGCGATCAGTATCATCATGGCATAACATACCAGGGGAGACGAGGCAGGAAAAGTTCTCTCAATCATACTCATGATTGAAAGACAGGAAAGGAGGAAGGACAGGAATGGCAGAGAGAGAAAGAGAGTGAGAGGAAGAGGAAAAAAACCATCATCAGAGGCATTACCAGAAAGAACATTTCTGAGTATGGCGCTTAGATTTTTTCACTGGACTCAGATTCAGAGAGAAAAACGTTTGCCCCAAGTTGACCAGTTGAAAAGTTGTGGAGCTGGGGTTCCACATAGGTCATTCTGTCTCAGAGTCCATGCTTATTTTCTGTTACCACTCCACACCTCTGGGCTAAGTGGGCATCTTTCCAAGAGGACTTGTTAGATGAGGGTTTGGCTCTCACTGATATCAATAAGTTCTGATATGTTTGCTTACAAATTATCCCTGTTCTTTTGTGCTTAAATTTCAACCGTTTGAATGAGGTAATTGCCCCCTCACTTTGCATAGTTTTCTCCGGCTCCCAAAGCACTCCAAAGGGCTTATGCAAGAAGAGACAACTCAACAGATATTTACTGAAGCCCAGCTCTGACTCTAGTTAGCTCTACATTCTTGGCAAGACACATACGACTTGCTTTTTTCAAGGTTTTCCATTTATCAAAATGTATTTAAGGAGGGTCGGTGTTTCATCTTTAAGTAAGGAGTAAATGCTGCGGTATTAGAATTATCCAGGTTTAAATCCCCATTCTGCCACTTTTCACTCGCATAACTTTTATGATGTTAATTCACTGGCCCTGACATCCAAGCTTCTCATTTATAAAATGAAGACAGTCACACCGCTTTGTTATGAGAATGAAATATGATCACATGTGTAATGTTCTAACCTCAGTATCTACTATAGGATCTTTATAAGTAGAAATCTTTACTTGTCAGCTTCACTGAACTACTAGGAAGAAAAAATGGTTCCCACGCTCACGGGCCTCAGTTATGAAGCAGGTATAAAGCGACTGGGCAGCTTTGGAGAATTTCCCAGGATTGTTGAGGTAGAGTGGGAAATCCCCTCTCCTGTATGTCTTAGTACAAGACCTCAATTCAGAGAAGTTCCACAGGGCTTTCGGCCAATACATTATTTCCATCATTCCCCTGCACTCATCTTAAATTGTTCTGTTCATCCTACCAACTATGTGAGAGGCCTCTCCCCAGTCCCTACTTGGGTCTTTGGAGGGAAAGAAGGTAGACTGTCTTATCAAATGACCAATCTGTGCTCCAGCGTCACAGTCAGGCTGAGCTAAGCTGATTTACAAAGGCTGTTCCCGGATTGAAGACTGGCCGGGATCAAGGGTGAAAGTCAACTGAGCCAGCATGGGCACTGACTAGCCAGAATCGGTGCCAGCAGAAAATGTCACATACTGCCATGCCACTTGAAGAGGTTGCCTGTCAGTCATGGCTAGAATAGAAATGTATATTTGGAAAGGTTACATGTGCTTTGGTTTAATATTGAACTAGCAAACAAGCAGTGAAAAGGATATACAGAAGTGAATACACCAGTGGGCAGACCCACAGCTCCTAATGCCACTCTTGTTCCTCAGAGATGTACCCAAGTTCATGGTTAAACAGTCCATGCTGGGTGAGGGATCCTTCGTCATTATAGCTCAGAACCTTGCACTCCCTACCTTTTGGTGGAAGCAGCCTCAATTCTCAAATATCTAAGTTGCTGATACAATAAGGAAGTTTGACCTGCATTATGGTTATATACTTTTGAATACATTTCTGCATTACCAGGAATAGTCAGCATCCTGGTAGCACAGGCCTGACCAAGGGCTTCCATAGGGGCCAGCTTAGCAGACTTGGTTTGTTCCAACTACACTTTGTATTATCTAGTGGCCTCTATAGTCAGATGACTTAAGTTCAAGATCCCAACTCAACCACTTGAAGCTGAATTTAAGTAAGTAGAGATGGACTCTCTACAGGAAAAAAATCCGTATACATATAGTAAATTCTTCCCCAAATTAACCTTGCCTCTGCACCTTAAAAATCTGGGGACAATGAAAAATTTAATTTGGCTTACAGAATTGACATAACCTAGGTCTTCCTGGACCCTTCACCCTGAATTTTGCTTATGCTCTATTCTCTTGCCTCACAAGCCACCTCTTCGTATCCTAATTACTCCTTTGTATACACATCCCTTCTATTCAGAATCTTTTTCTTCTGTTTTTCCTTATTATTTCCAATTCATTTTCACATATTAGGTTTGGAGTTCTCCTAGGAAACTTTCCTTGCACCCCTCAGTTTAGCTTGTTTTTGGATATTGTGTGTTCGTTTTTATTTTCAATGTCTGTTGTCTCACCGAAGAAAAACATAATAGATATTACACTGTACTAATACTTGTTTCTGTTTCAGAAGAAGTCATCAAGGGAAAATGTGGCTTCTATTGTATCATGAACATGATTTTCCCCAAGAATAGGGCAAAACTTAAAAATAAAAAGTCAATGAGTTGGCATGGATTTTCCTTTTAAATATCATTTCTTTACATTTTCTTATGTATCAAAGAAAAAACAAAGTCTAGGGAAATTGACTGAAGACCTAATTGAAAAGCCTAGTGTTTTCTCACTCTTTTGATTGTTTGAAGTATTTACAGTCTATATGACTCATTTGGCATGGGTAAATGAGTCTTGTATTTTTTTTCCTGCATGTAATTTTTTTGACAGCTACACAAGATATAATCTACATACTATAAAATTCACTCGTGTGAAGTATAAAATTTAATAATTTTTGGTATATTTAGAGTTGTATAACCATCACCATAATCTAAATATTTTTTAAATATTTTCATCACTCCAATTTTTCAATTAATATCTGTTTCTTACATTGGGCATAAGCAATAGAACAGAGACTGGTTCTGAGTCACCTTTTTGTCGCTAATGCCTAGTAGAGTATTTAGCATATAGTAGAAACTTGATAAATATTAAAAGATTAGACTCATGAGTTATTTCTCTCAGTGGAGAAGTAACAGTACATATCACACAAGGATGCTTTGAGGATCAGAATATAATAAATGGGTGAGCACCTTGCAAACTGAAATGTCATGTAAATCGTAGCTGTTAATATCTATTTTCAATTCAGGAAAAAAATCTAGGTTAGAGATACATAAATTTGGGAGTATACAAGCAAGCAACTAGATACTCCCCAATTTCTCGTCCTTTTCCCCAAAATAGAGCACAATTACATTTCCTAGAATCTTTTTTAGCCCTATGACTACTTCTGGCCAATGGAATGTGAGCAGAAGTGGTATGCACCACTTCCAAGCCTTAAAAATCTCTTCCAAGCTCTCAACGCTCTCTCCCTTGCCCACGTGGCAGCATCAAAAGGACCCAGAGATGGCAGTCACGTGGAAGAAGAATCCTGGATCCTTCTCTCTGAGGAAAACCTAGGAAAGTCATCCAGTCTGTAACAAGTTCTGACATTAGCAAGAATTGAACTTTTCGGTGTACTAAGTCATGAGATTTCAGGGTGGATCGCAGCTCATGTAACTTCATGCAGAAATCAGTACTTTGAAGTGGGGCAGTGCCATAGCAAAAAGCTAAAACAAATGGGCATTGGTTAAGCACTGAGAGACAGGCATCGAGAAAGCTAATACAGAAGGCGGGAAGGGTAGCCCTCCAGATAATGCAGTTGCAAAAAACTGCAACTGCAGTTGCTGCCTGTGGTTATTTGGGATACAAATCATGTGCCTAGTCAACCAGCAGCTCTAACAGAAAAGTGTGGAAAGCAGAGACTTCGTAGTTAGTGCATTGGCTACCAACAGCTCCCTTTGGCAAGATATTATAAAATATGAGATCACAGGAGAATTAGATACTTTGAAGGCAGAAATGAAAGAGAATTTAGTAAGTCTAGAAATTCAAGGTCTTTACAGAGTTGGAAAAGTTAACAAATTCTAGACCCTCAAAAGTAAGATAGAAGATTTTTAAATACTTTGGAATGCAAAGACTCTGAAAAACTCCTCCATTAGATGAAGTAATTGATCAATCCCAATTCAATAAACCCAATCTAAACCTGATAGCCTCGTGGTAGTTTTACTTAAGAGAGATGAGGGGGTGAAGATGCAAAGAAATAAAACAGGCCTGAGAACGAGGTGTAGGAAAGGATTTAGGGTACTAGACATGGGTCTGCCTGGGAAGTATAGATATTAGAAGCTATTAAGCTGTTGAAATAATTATTTTGCCAAAGAAATTACAAACTCATTCAATAAATCTTCTAACTTTAAAAGTTGAGGCAAAATTTCATTCTTCTTTATAGCTGAGTAATACTCCATTGTATAAATGTACCACAGTTTCTTAATCCAGTCATCTACCGATGGGTATTTCGGTTGTTTCCAAGTCTTGGCTATTGTAAATAGCACTGCAATAAACATAGGGGTGCACATATTTTTTTTTTTTTTGGAACTAACATCTGGGATTTCTCTGGGTAGATACCTAAGAGTGGAATTGCTGGGTCATAAGGTAGATCACTGCACTGTACCCCTGAAGCTGAAGTTGAATAATATTGTATGTCAGTTATAATTCAATATATATGTAGTCACGGGGTATGGAGTACAGCATAGGGAATAGAGTCGATGGAACCGGTAATACATATATACCATATCAGCGGGGCAATAGATTGGGGGAGGGAGGTTATCACTCTGTGAGGGGTAAAATGTCTTAACTATTGCATTGTTTTGTACGCCTGAAATTAAAAAAAATAAAAAAAAATAAAAAAAAAATGAGGCAACTTTTGGAAGCCTAACAATCATAAGCAGGTGCCAAGTCTCAAAGCCCCTAAAAATGGTATGCTCTCCAACACCCGCTTCAGACGTCCCCCAACAGATTCCTGAATAAGGAGAAGACCCCCAAGGGTAGAGCCACAGACCATGGGCTAGAAGGACAACATAAGGAGCGCCTACATAAGAGAGCCAAGTCAGAGCCGAAACAGGAAATCCCTTCACCTTGCCAGACCAAGGGAATTTTACAACCTCTGTCCTGAAAATCTCCATGAGAACCTCAGTCTGCCCTCCCATTCCACCCATGATGCTGGAAGTGAAACCGCCCCACGTTGGTGGAGCCAAGTGGTAAAAGGAACTTGAATCCCTAAATTCCTCTTTGCAAGACAGGCACCCAGCCCACATCGGATTGTGATGTGAGGAAGAAATAAACTTTGTTGTGTTAGATCACAGAGATGGGGGAGTGTGTGCTGGCTGTATATAGATGTAATTAAGCTGAATTATTCAGAAAATGAGGCTTTATATATGGTCCTAGGAGTGTAGGTAAGGAGTTAGGAGTGTAGGTAAGAATAGCCAGAAGAGACACAGAAGACAATTATTTTTCAATTTCTAGGAAACTGTTCCACAGAAAGTGAGATCTATGGGGTCTGAAAATGATTCTTCTACATAAGTGTGTGATAAAGTAAGAAACATAAGTTTAAGCATCTTTATAGGCATTAAATACCAGGATAAGAGTTAAGATTTTTAACCTGTAGGTCACTTTCTCGAGCAGGATTTCTTGCAAACCAGTGTGCTGCAGACAGGCTTGTTAGGGTCTTGAATACGCTAATATATGTGTTAAGCCCCGCCCACCAACACTGCCCAAACACCTGTCACTACCTGCCCTCCCACAGGCTTCAAGGCTCCCAGGAAACCATATAAAGGCTTTTCTGGGTTGTGTGCTTAGTTTTGTTTTGTTTTGTTTCATTTTCTGACAAGGAAGTTATGCTTTTCCAAGCATACACGCATTTCCGAAATCTCACATATACCAGCATTCCTTGAAAAACATCATGGAAAATATCTTTATAGGTCGTCAAGTTGTTTTGATTGCCTCCATCACCAGAGAAGGACTATAAAGCCAAATGGGCGTGGGGAGTGTTAAGAAGATAAAAAGTGGGGCATTCCCTTTGCCTTCTCCTTCTCAGTACTGAACCTCATTAGCGGTGTGGCGCTTGGAGGCACGCTCAGAGGGGAACACGCAGCCTCTTCCCTGAACTGTAGCAATTCCAGTTATGGATGATGAGCAAAAAACAACCAGTAAAATCTCGCAGCCTCCATCTACGTGGCAGGGTCCACAAGACAAGCACAGCCAAAAGTCATGCGTCACCCTACATAGGCCTGAATTTTACAATTTTCAAGACCAAAGCAGGTGTTTAAAATGATCGCTTTTGTGCAAAGGCCTGGAAACAGGAGATGGGCTCTGTTTCTCGGTTTTCAACAATCAATTACTCAGAGGGGAAAAAACAGCAGATTAAAATTTTATGCCATAATTTTACAATTGATCGTTAGGGCCACCAAGGGCCTAGTGCATAGTTATTTTCCAACCACTGGAAAAAAAGATGTGTCTTGAAAGGGAGTATTTTTAGCAGCATAAGTGATTGTGCAGTTATATATAGATTTTGTTTCACTTTCTTCCAACTGTGTATGTGATTGTGTTCATATGCTTGGGGAATTTGCATATAATGTGTGCTGTTTGTATCTTAGCCAAATCACTCCAATTCAAGTTCAAACTGCTCACTGAAATGGGACTCAAGCCCCCGAGATAAATATACTTAGCTTTCATTTCTTAAGGCCCAAATCCAGGAGAATGTCTTCCCTTCCTCCCAAACTTGGCCATCTTGCAAATTTGCCAATAATTATCAAGTTCTCACTGGTCAGAAAGCCAGCGATTGGATGAAGCATCAAAAATTGTGGCTGGCAGCCTCAAAGCAAAGACAATACTGAACCAGGAGACATATATTTTTTTAACTTTCTGCTATGTTCCAGGTCGAATTCAGTAAAATCATAAGAATAGTAACATTTTAAAAATTCGTTAGCAAAAATATGTAAAATGTCAGCACTAGAAAAGTCCTTCATATCTTCTTTAATGGAAATATAATGCACATACCATAAAATTCACTTTTAATTTGTACAATCTAGTTGTTTTTAGTACCGTGTTTCCCCGAAAATAAGACCTAGCTAGACCATCAGATCTCATGCATCTTTTAGAGCTAAAATTAATATAAGACCCGGTATTATTTTATGTTATATTATATTACATTATTATATTATATTATTTTATATTATATTATTTTATATTATATTATTTTATATTATATTATATTATATTAATGACCCGGTCTTATATTATAGTAAAATAAGACCGGATCTTATATTAATTTTTGCTCCAAGAGATGCGTTAGAGCTGATGGTCCAGCTAGGTCTTACCATCACCACTAACACAAAACATTTTTATCTCCCTAAAAAGAAAGTCCGTACCTTTTAACCGTCACTTATTCTCCCCTTCCTCCAGCCCCTGACAAGAATGAATCTATTTTTCTATGTGTATGGATTTGTCTTTCTGGATATGTCATATAAATAGTATCATATGTTATATGTTCTTTTGTACCTGGCTTCTTTCACTAGCCTCGCTTTATGGATAAGGTAGCTGGGCTCATGCAAGAGAAACAAATTGCCTAAGTCACGTGGATATTTCTGGACATATCCACAACTAGAACCTGCCGTATGAGAGTTGTATTTAGCAAAAAACTAGCTGAGCACTTTCTGGAAGCTCCAATCTTAAGGGGGCTTTCAACTTCATTGGAAAGGTCACCGAATAGAGAGAATTGTATTCATTTTCACTATTCTCTGGGAATGCTGTATAAGGTTGGAAAGAAGAATTTAGTAAGCTTCGTGAGGTATAAGAGGAATTGCAAACTTACTGCACTATGCGTTCAAATCCAAAAAGATGGTGTCTTCATTGCTCTGTAATGACCATGACCTTGGTGAAGCACGGGAATTTTTGTTACTGAGTGGCTATGTAAAATAGGGGCTGAGTCTCCCAACATAAACTTTGAACAAACATGTGACAACTGTATTGTTGAAGGAACGCCAAAGTATTAGCCTTCCCAAGTCCTCTGAATTTGCACCCACCTCTTAAACATCAGGCCCTGGCTCTAACACCAAGGCCTCTTCAGTTGATATTGTACAATATTGATTTGGGCTTTGATGAAAACCCATTTCCCTGGGCATGTTCCCCCATGAACTCATATTACCCACCACAAAATCAGCCTATCTCCATCTTTACACACTTGCAAACTTTCTTACTTCCCTCAGTTCTCTTTCTCCATCTAGTGAGTCCACAATATCCATTCTTTTGTAGCCCACAATTGGGCTTCAAGTCCAATGGCCTGTCTTCCTAAAATTCTAGGGCACCAAGCTTATCCTCTGCCCCCCAGTTCAGTACCCACCCAGGGCCCAGTTGACACCCTTAGAACTCTGCAGGGATGGATTCCACTTCCTCTCTGTGATGATTTCCATCTATTAATATAGAGTCCCTTCCGGACCTCCAGGACCCTAGCCTGTCTCTTCTCATTCAAATTCTAGAGACCTTGAGATCTCAGTCTTCCTGCACCCCTAAATAAGCCAAGGTACTTCCTAATAGTATATCATTCATCAGACATACGTTTTCCCTAAATTTACGAATTCTATGTTCAGTTGCCACAAGAGCATGAAAATAATAATATAGTACAGTGCTTTGGAGGGGAATGTCCAGGCTTTTAGCCCAGGCTCAACTATTTAGCAGCTGTATAACCTTAGCTAAGAGTCTTACCCTTTTCCAGGCCTCAACTGAGTCACTTTTAAAATGAGGATAATAGTTCACACCTTATAAAGTTCTGAAGACTAAATGACTTTATATATGTGAGATATTTACATAAGTACTTGTAACATAGACATTGTATACAAATAATAACTACTATTTTATTTCCTCTAGTACAAGTAGCAGTTATGGAACAATTATACAGAAATGCAGGAGGTTTTTTTTGTTTGTTTGTTCAGAACATCTTAAAATATCAACTAGAAACAAAGTACTAGATTGGGAAATAGGAGGTCCAGTATCTAGGTCTTGCTCTACCACTAAATTATTCTTGACTATACTACATTTTTTATACCCAAGGCTACAATGTATACATTTTTGAATGCGGTCTTTACAGAGTGTGAAGACACCAAAGGCAAAGTGATCGCAGATGCCAAATTAGTGCTTTTCTAATGAATGAGATGTTCATAAATAATTCTTCTCCTTAAGGTTGATTAATTCTTTAGCTCAGCAGCACACATCCATCTTCTTGAGTTGTCTTTGCTTAAAAAAAAAATAAAAATCCAGTACGTCATTAATTGAAGGGACATGATGGGTCACAAAATCAGGATACTAGAAAGACTGGCTAGAGATGGGCTGTGCCAACCACCCTTCGATTGTGCTGTTTAAGTCTCTCTGATGGTGTCTCGCTGGATTGTTCCCCAGTAAGCAGTGCTTCCTCTACAGGCGGTCACTTTATTCCAACCCGTCTTCCAAGTCATATGACCCAGTGGTCTAGGAAAGGTACAAGCAGTCTTAACAGTTTACCTAGAAAATGCAATGCCTAACCCAGCTTTCCTTCCTTTATTTTCCCACAGACGCTCTGGTTGTCTCAAGTTTAATTATTAACCTAATCTGTCTCCCCTCTCCTGTGCCCAGGGTGGGTATTCTGAGAAAAAGAACTGGGTTTTGTGCTCTTTAAATGGTCAGCATCTCAGCATCTCACCAGTGCATAAAAAATTACTTGCCCTTTGTGAGCACATGTGGTGAATCGAGTCAAATGTTTCTTCATCCAAGACATGCATTGGTCCTTTTTGTATATATGGCCCCCTCTGCCTGGAATGACGCCCCCTTCCTGTGCATTTAATGAGTCATCCTTTACGATCCAGCTGAGAAATTGCTTGCTCTCAAGTGTTATCCTCCACCCCTCAGATTTTCCCTTCCCTGTGCCACACCAGTATATTTTGTTACAGAAGCCAAAGATTTCTTCAGTGGCCTTGTCTATATTCTTTAAAATGATCATACTGAATTGTGTTTGTTTTTTTCTTAATTTGAAGTAACTTATTTATTTCCAAGTCTTGTTTGCGCGTAGGATATGAGCTACTCAAAGAAGACAGAAGTGCCTCCTTAATCAGTCTCCCCACAGCCTAGTCCAGAGCCTGGAACATGGCAGACAGTAATACTTGTTGATTGTCACTGCATGAGACTAATTTGAATTGCATTGAGTTTAGATTCATGGAGGAAATTCATCTTACTTTGAAGGGTTTGGGTATAATTGACATGGTCAAGTGAAATGGGTAAATTACAAAAGGTATATGGTTAACTTTTCACTTTGGGAAACTTTATAAATGATCTTTTCCATTTTTAACAGAATTTTTAAGGTTCTTATTGGGAGTTTTCTCCTCCTGGTCTTTACTTGCTCTCTGCACAATGACAGGATCGATTTGTCCCCAGAAAGATCAGGATAATAGAAGGGAAAAGGAAAAGTAGTCAATATCCAATGTTTGACTTCCAGAATAAGATGTAAAGATTAAAAGAAGACAAAATCCTTGCAATCAGGTTCTGTTGTGTGAGAAAAAGAGATTTTTCAGATCAAAGCATCTCCATTTATATACTAAAAGTATATCTTGCAGGTTTGAACATACAGTATTACTGCAAGCAGTGAGTAGAAAGAACTCAGCATATAGCCAAGGACACTTCTTGATAGAGGAGACTTCTTGAGAGAAGAGAAAAATACACTTAATAGGAAATTTGAGCGTTGAATCTATAGAGTATTTATCCAAATAAGAGGAAAGTAACAGAACAGGAAAGAGACTGTTTTAAATGAGAAGGGAATGGTACATTTCAGTGCTAAGTACCCATTTCCCTCTGTCATCAACAGAAATGGGGGCCCAGAGCAAGACAGAATCTGTTACAAAGAATAAAGTTGCTTTTTAATTTCTTTTTACATTTTGTGTAATGTGTGAATTTTGGCTCCCCTGCACGTTGTTTGGGCTCACACAACAGTTTTCAAGGAGGAGGGATTGCCCAGACCACTTGGAAAGTCTCCACAATCTTGCTGTCTGACCTTTGTGTGTAACTATAGTTAAACCATCAAAAAGGCTTCATGAAAGGCCTGGGAGGATATCGGCAGCCCAGATAATAAAAGGTGAGTATGGGTTGTTGAGATATAGATGAGATCTGACTGAGGAAACACTGTAGTAACACAGTAAGCCCGATAGCGAACTGACATTCAAGTTTGGGTGAGAAATCGCTTCCCCAAGATGCTATAGAAGCAATTAAGACGTCCATGAGCATCATGCTGCTGTTGGAAGGCGGTCCTCCCAACAGAGGTGTCCAGTCAGTGGTGCCCTCCTGACTAGTTATGGCTTCTCTCTTTTTTTTCTCTTGGCGTCCTGAATATCTTAAGGCGATCAAGGCGGTTAAGTAAGGACTTTCTCAAGAATCTAGACATCGTAGCGTTCTAGTTAATTGAGCGTTCAAGTTAACATATATCACTTATAAGGTTTAGTGGTTATCCAGGAATTAGAACTGCTATGGGTCCTCACGGTTCTCCAGAGAAACAGAAGCAATAATGAAGTTGATTATAAAGAATCGTCTCACACGATGATGGAAGCTGAGAAGTCCCACATTCTGCTGTCTGTAAGCTGGAGACCCAGGAAAGCCAGTGATATAGTTCCAGCCCGAGTCTGAATGCCCAAGAACCAGGAGCATGATGACTCCTTGTAAGTTCCAGTGGAGGGTGGAAGCCCAGTGTCTCCTCTCAGCAGTCATGCAGAAAGAGAATTCTCCCCGCCTGTGTCTTTTTGTTCTATCGGAGGCCTCAACAGATCAACGCCCACCCACATTGGGGAGTACACTCTCCTTTACTCAGTCTTTCAATTCAGATGCTAATCTCTTCCTAAAATACCATCACAGACACACCCAGAAATAATGTTTAGACAGCTATAGGCGCTCTGTGGCTCAGTCAAGTTGACACATAAAATTAACCATCACATGCTATATGTTAATTCTTGGAAAATGATTAACCGTGGGGACCTAAGTATGGGAAAGGGTTGCTGCGCTGTCTGCCTTCAAGTTGCTCTCAGGTGTAATCCTTAATGGTCACTGCAAGTGGACCAGCCTCCAGAGAGGATGTTTTTCTCCAGCATCACCTATAGACTCATTGAGTGACAGGTCTCAGCCCCTCGTTACCATTGCCAGTCTCAGAGTATGCAGGATTTCCTTGCTGTCAGATTGGCATATGCCTTGAGTCTTCTGTAGATGAAACATCAGCTCCCTATGCCAACTCAGCACTCATTTCTAATCTGTTCGCTGCCTTGCACCGTGAGAGCAGCGATTTAATCAACCCAGCATGATTCCCAAGAATGGTCATCTCTCTCAGGTAAAGACGCAACTTTGAACTAGAAAAGCAGACAAGCCTTAGAGTCACAGACCCAAATCACAGCTTTGTCTCTGCTGTGTACTTTGAACATAATCCTTTTCATCATTTTTCTCATCTGAAATATTAGAAGATAGCCAACATAATCTCTAGAGCTTCCTAGATGCTCAGAAAATCAATTAAGTAGGTGCCATGGTTGTTGTCATTGTTGTTTTAGGGGGAAAATTATTAGCACACCTATGGTGGTACTAGAGAAAGAGTAGGAAAAAAACACACGATGTAGTGCTTGCCATTGAGTATCTCATAGTCTAGTAGAACTGGGTATTTAAACCATCAACCACAATATCCTGTCATGGGTGCTACTTAAGGGATATATTTGATCTAACCCACTCACATCATCTTATTATCAAACCCAGGTGACTGCAAAATAAGTACCTGAGGTTAAGGGATCTTTTAAGGACACAGATAACTGGTTCCCCTCCAGATGAGACTATGACTTGTGCTCTGAGGCATTATTATCACAGGGTTCTAAATCACTGCACTAAACAACATCTCAAAAAGTGCATGAGAACAGAAGAAAGGAAGAAAAGTAAGACTGACAAGGAAGGAAAGAGGGCCTCAGTGCCAAAGGCCATGACTTAATATTTTTGCATTCCTGTTACCTTACGCAGAGTCCGGCACATTATAGGTAGTCACGTACATGTTCGTTCATTCATTCATTCATTCATTCGTTCACTTGTTCAACCAGTACCTGTGCCAAATATTATGCTGGGTTCTGGGATGCAATGGTGAATAAAGCATGCAAGGTGCCCGTCCTCGAAATGAGGGAGGCTGGACAACAGACAAGTACGCAAGCAGGAAATCTAATATTTTGATCAATCTTATGAAAGAAAGAAATGGTAATGTGATAACGATTCTGAGGAGGGGTACCACACGAGACAGGGTGGCCTGCGACCGTCTCTCCAGGAGGACCGAAGAGGCAACAATATAAAGGCCCTTGTGAGAAATGCCTTGGTTCATATGCAGGAGCAAGGAGGCCAGACTGCCAGGATAACATCTGCTGAGGGGGAGGACGGCACAACATGTGTTTGTAGAGGGCTGTCGATGAGGCTTGTGCTGTCAGGTCAGAGTCTGACAACAGCGTACAGCTTCAGATTTTCTGATAACATGGCTGCCAGGGAGGAGGAAAAAGAAGCTATCAAGGATTATTCCTCAAGTGAGTTCAAATGAACTGGAAGGAAGGAAAGGCAGGAGGGAGGGAGGGAAGCAGGGAGAGAGCGGTAAAAAAAAGAGAAGGAAGGATTGATTCGTTTATTGAGGGCAGACTTATATTTCTGCACTAGACACAGGAAAGGTCCATGTTTTTCTAGAGTCTGCAACCCACCATGCGCTGAATTTGATGACAGGTCAAGCCAGAGTAAAAGAGAAAAATACTCAATTAGAATATAGGCTCTAAAAGAAGTGACACCCCATTTTGACAGCAATAGAGGTCTGGATAATTCAGGCAGTTAATCATTCCGTGTCTGCAATTCCACAGGGATCAAGGGCAGATTTATCTTGAAAGATGAATAAGATTCACCAGATGACAAAGTGGAGAAGCGTATTTCAGACAGGGAGAACAGTGTGTACTAATAAATGGAGACGTGAGCCGTCTGGTACATACATGCCAGTGTCTCCAAGCAATTCAGCAAGTCTAGAGGATAGCGTTAAAGAAAAGTGTTGAGAGATGGGATGGGAAAGTTGGGCAGCATCGGATCAAGTAGTGTTTTACATGCTGAGAAAGCATTTCCCAGTAGCTAAAGCTTCTGAAGCTTCAGTTCTGCTCATCTTCCATCTGTTCCTCAAACAAGCCAAGCTCCTGCTTGCCCTGGGGCCATTGCAATAATTAATACCTTTACTCCCCTCTTCCTCAGACATTCCCACCAACCATCAATTAAATCCCAGCTCAAATCTGTCCTTCTCAGAAAGGACGCCTCTTGCAGCTCACTCTGAAATTGATTCACCTATTTCTTTCCTATCACTGTTTTGTTTTGTTTTTTCTTAATGCTTTCTACTACATGGCATCATCTTGGTTATGTATGTGTTCATTTATTCTTCTTCTGCCTTCCTCCACTGGGATAAAAGTTCAGTGAGAGACAGACTCTTTTCTATTTCATTTACTGTTGCATTTTCAGCACCTGTGACAGAAGAGGAGGTGTCCATTAAATACCTGTGGAATGAATGAATGAGAAAGCATTGATTAGGGAGACATAGGGTCCAACTTGACCTTTAAAATATCATTTTGTGCCGTATGGTAGGACTGCATCTTTCTGCAATATAAAATTTTAAAGTAAGCATGTGAGAGTTAAAAGGTGCACAATCAAAATTACACTGAAAAAGAGTCAGAAAGGTTCAAGGCCACTGTGAAGACTGATGTTCATTGTTCTGGGACAGTAGATCCAGTATTCCTAGGTGTTTTTATTTTTAATTCCAAATGAGGACATGTGCCTCTTCCTATATTTGACACCCTGCTCGACAATCTAGAACATTATTCCAGCACATCACTGATTTAGTGGAGTGTGGTGGGAGGAATTATCTAAACTATTTTTCCCCCTTATGAAGCATGATTATTGCTGAATTTATTGAGTTAATGCTCATATACTAAGATACCACTTTATGGAAGGTAGAAGTAGAAGGTCTAAGTTTGAAGGCTGGGAGGCAATTTTAAAATGGCATTTACTTCCCCTTTAAAAAAACAACAACAAAAAAACCCTCTTTTGTGCTTTTCAATTCTATGAGACGCAATTTTATGTATTTGAGATGTTTCTGCAGCAAACTGAAAATTATTTTCACTGGTTTGAATCTACTTTCTTTATCCTGGGTGTAGTCTGAACATTTTTGCGGAAGTGCCTTCACATTGAAAAAGCAACATGACCTCCCGTAAAACTACTATTCCTAATGATCTGGGTATTTAGAGTTCCACTTCCTAACTGCTCATGCCCTGCCTCTGTCCACCCCAATAAAACACTTCTTAGAGGCACCATTAAGGAGGGTGGATGAGGATTCAACAACTGTCTTATAAACATTGAGAAACGTTAGTGATCCATCAAAATGCCAGTTTCAAATACTGGCTTCTCCCTCGCTCTCTGAAACAGGTAGTCAAATTTGGTCTTTTCTCCCAAGCAACCAGGAAAAGGAGACATGTGAGATCTCTATTCCAACTAATTTGCCAAATGTCGTTGTATAGTTTAGGGTGTGAGATACATTTCTAGGGTATGAGGGTTAGTGTCCAAAAGATTTTTGAAAACTGATGGAAATGGCCTGTCAGGAGGTTCGTGTGTTATACTTCCCTTGGTCTTTCAGCAACTCTCCTCTCATCACACAACTCCCAACCTTCTATCCCTTCTTAATGTGAAATTATACTGGGGAAGGAATTACAGATTATGATCGTTGTAATTTGGTTTAACACTGTAGGCTAATAGGTTGAAAAGCACCCAAATAAACCTTTGGAGATCCAGCTCTCAGTCTGGCACAGCCATGCACTAACCCTCATCCTTTTCATCTTAGCCAGAAAGGATTTATTACTGCAAATTCCCAGTGATAATAGGTAGACGAGTCAGGTGTCTCAATCCTGCACAAAAGGCTGATGGACATATTTAGTCGGTGGAAATGTGAGTATTAATCTGAGTACTATGATTTAAATAATGCTTCAGAAATTACAAATCATTTTCACTTTGCAGGTGAAAATTGGGGAGTGCTGACCTACTCCGTGCCAGGTCAACTGTATATGAAGATGAAGAGAAAGAAAGCAAAGGTTCAGCTCTCCAGCCTGTAATCAGGCAGATCTGTGGGGAATTCCAGCCATCCTTCCTTTGAGTTTTGCAGCTATGGGTAAGTAACTTTCATGGCCTCATTTCTGTATATGAAAATTAAGGATAATAATAGGCCATACTTCACAGTGTTTTTGTGAGGATTTAAGGACATAGTATAAATACAATGCTTAACATTGTAAGAGTTAAGAGTCTATATAAGTTTTTGTTATTTAATTATATTAAGGGACATCATCACCAAGATGGAATGGTGATGATGATGGTGATGGCGATGGTGATGGTCATGATGGTGATGGTGGTTCTCATTTCACATGTTGGGAGACAGAGGGTCAGGGATGCTAAGTAACTTGGCTAAAGTCACACAAGTCCTGAAGCCTTGGGTCCAGTTTCCAAGCTCCAGACTTCATCTTGTTTCCAGGCTCCTGGCACTTGGTGAGAGGTTTAGGGCAGGGTGTTCCTATGGGAAGGAACCTGTCAGTGCCCATACGGATTTCCACTACAGAACCTTTGAAAACTGAGTCTGATGAGAAAGAGTTTCCAACGCTTTCATTTCCATTTTTGTCCTGGAGAAAAGACAAGTGTGTATGACAAGCTCGACTTACAAGGATTTGACAGGAGCAGCCCCTTGTACTGTTTGAGTTACTAATGGGAGAGCAAACAGTTCCTGTAATTTACTTTGTACTTTGATAAAGTCTTGGCTCAAAGGGTCACACAGGCTTTCCAAACATTAACTTATTTCTCCCTCCTAATGCCTCTACAGGGTCAGAGAAGGTGAGCACTCCCTTTGTTGTATAGATGAGAAAACTGAGACCTAAGAAGGTTATACGTCCTACCAAGGTCACCTCATAAGCAAATGTGCCACCCAATCTGCTGCTCCCAGCTACAGACACTCCTGGAACCCACACAGGGACCTTTATCCAGGATGTTTTCCATCCTGATCTGGCACCACCAACACATTTCATTTGTGTTACTTTTCTATCCATCTCAAGCTTCCAACAAACAAAACAACAGTCTATTGCATTCTGTTTTTTTCAGGACGGTGACGCTAAATGTAGTGAATGAATAGAAAGGCACCTAAGTACGAAATGTATTAGTTGCAAGTAAATATTACTTATCACATGAAGAAGGAGTGGCAGAGGTTGATTTATTTGTTTTAAAAAAGTTAGATGGCCCAACGTAGGAAAAACATATACACACATGAACTAGGTGTCAGCAACTCATCTGAATCCCAGGAACAGTTAGAGTCATCCATTTAGAAGCCAGCATTTAAAGAGCTCTACCCACTTGTTGAGAAGCTTCCACCTATGTGATCTCATTTACTCACCACAACATCCCTGGTGTCTGTACCATGTTATGCCCACGTTTCAGATGGCAGAGGCTGAAAGACTGAATAGGTCACTTCTTTCACATCCTTTTATAAATGTCACCTTCCCAGTGAGTCCTTCTCTTCCAGGCCACTTTGTCTAAACCCATGGCCTCCTGTTTCTTTCCCTGCTTCCCAATTAATTAATTACTTATCCTCTTTTATTATCTCTCTCCTTCCATGAAAATGTCACCTCCATGATGGCAGGAAACTTTGCTGATTTGCTCACTGCTGCTCCCTTGTCCCTAGAAGAGAGTACCCGGTACAAATAGGGCTTGACACATAATTACTGAATTAATTAATGAAGAATGCATTCCTCATGTCCTCACAACAACTCATAGTTGTCTCAATAACATATAATCACCGTTGAAATTTTACACTCTCTTTTAATTCCAACCCTTTTTCTCCTTGCGAGTTTTCGCTCACTTGGTTTAGGCACTATGGGTCCCCACTCGGGTTACTTGCTCTTAACTGGTCTCTCGACCTTCACATTTCTTTTCCCTGCAATAAGACTGAAAATAGGGGTCAAGGGTCATTATTGAATCAATGGGAAAATGCATTCACGTTTATGTGTAGCATATATATCCTTAATATGTAAGGCTATGTATTGGTATACGTGTACACATATACAATTACACGTGCCTAGAGTGCTTACGTTCTAGTTGGGAAGATGCAGACAATACACAAAAAAGTATGTGCATAAATGTGCACTCAAAAGCATATACTCACCGTGAATGTGTTTATTTGGTTACTGTCCACATCGTCCCAATTAGAATTAAGTGCCCTGAGGATAAGGCACTTGCTGGCCTGGTTTACTGCTGTATTGCCTACACCTATAACAGTGTCTGGCACACGGCAGACTCTCGATACTTCTTTGTTGAATAAATGAAGAGAAAAGCGAGGGAGGAAGCAAGATCAGAAACGTGTACCCACCGCAACATACAGTTTTACATCCACGTTAGATACTGTTATCTTTCTCTGAGGTTTTTAACATGTATTCCATATGTATGTGTTGAGTGCCCCAAGTTCGTCGCCCTGGAGGAAGGAGAGGAGAAACTGACGTACCCATGGCTGAGATACGTAGTGTGTCAGGCAGCGTTAAGTCTGTAGAGTGCTCTCACTCCCTTTCTGCTCCTCTTACGCCCTATTTTGGTGTACCAGAAATGGGCTGGCGCTAGGTACCTGATTAAACGGCCACAGCTTTTCCCATAGGAAAGTCCCCTCTTTTCTTTTGCAGCCTATGTCCCCTCTAATTCACCTTATCTGGTCGGCCTCTGTTGGCATCTGAGCTTCAGATCCCTGTCAGAGCACTTTGTTCTTATTGCATTATGGTTAATTTTATAAATATCTGTCCCTTTCATTAGCCCACAAGCTATTGAGGTTTATCATGTCTGTATCTCCACCTGTTAGCACACACTTGGCGTGGAGCAGATAGTCACCACATTTTTTGAAAGGAAATAAAGTAAGGCTTGATAATCTTGTTTTTTAGTTTAGATTAATTTATTTTTTTGCCATTTCAGACAAGAGCTAGTAGAAGACTCTTTTTCAGGCAGGTGCATTGTCCAAAGCAATGTGTAATTGCAGAGAGGAAGGGAACAGAAATTCATGAAAGACAGACATGCGCATTCTTAACACACAGCAGTCTGAGGCCAGCCAGTGGAGGGCAAATAAATGACCTGTGTTGACCCTGAAGTCTCTATATGGTATAATTGACAGTGATAATGAGCATGTTCACACATCAAGGCAAGATTTAATTTACTTAATGGAGCCCACATCATAAAGCTTCATAAAGCCAAGAAATATGCAAGATATATTAGAGGAAACAATGCACCCAATAATAAAATATATCTTCAGCCCTTAAAGGACCGAATACAAAGTTATTAGCAAGATTAAGCCTCATGGAATCACTTATTTCCAGAAAAGTGGGGTTTTACTGTAAATCTGGAACATGTGAAAACTTACCAACTATTCAAATTTCTAATTGCCTACTATAATTCTTTAAAATCTGAGAATCTTTTTCTCTCAGTTTTAATACCATTTATGAGAATTTATTGAGTGTTGGAATTCAAAAAAAAACAACAAAAAAAACCACACAATATCTTTTCCTGAAACGGTATAGTAGACATCAGGGGAAAATGAAAGTTCTTAGTAGATAGCAAATACTTAGAAAATAGTCTTGCAATACCAAGCATTTGCATGACAACCATCTAAGTCTCTCCTTCTGTTTCTCCCCTCCCACTTTCTCCTTTTCTCTCCTTTGTCCTCCTTTCCCTGGTTTTTGGCTCCCTAACTGTGTTTAAATTTGCATATCAAGATTGAAGCAAGTTTATACTCTGCTAAATCTTGCCTGTAGTTGAAACATTAACAGAATTCTGTCCTGTGAGTCGGTTGACATATCGTTGCATTCAGATACTGCTATAAAAGCTGCTCTGGTATCGTTGATTCACTTTTAGACAGGAAGTGATAGAATCTTCACTGCACTCTCCCATCTAACTCAGCCTAGTTTTATGTTGAAGATTCTGAGGGTCAGCTACTACTCACTGATAACACTCTGTATCCCCTGAAATCCAGTTGAGGATAACAGCTAGGAAACCTTACTTTTAAGAGGGCTCAGAGACTGCTCAAGTGTTCACTGTAGCTTTTACCAGGAGAATTGTCTGACAAGGCTTGGGCCTTTGAAATAGGAATCTGATTGAAATGCAAAGATGGGGGTGGAATGAATTCAGAGGTAATTTGCATACAGCCTGTTCCACTGCATGGTAACACCTTCAAGTATATTTGAAAATCTGAGAGTAAGGTTGGGTGACAGTGAGTATGCAGGGGACAAGATGAAATTAGAGACGGCAAAGGACATTAGAATAGCAGTAGTAGTAACAATAATAGTAATAGTAATAATAATAATAATAATGTTTATTTATTAGAGTCCAAGAATGGTACACACATAATGCCCAGAGCTTTATGTGCATGGAATCCCTTGAATAGCCCTCTGAGGCAAGTGTTATTGTCATTTGCATTTCATAGATGATAAAACTGAGGCTTAGGTAAGTTTTGTACCTGATTAAATTTCCACAACTGTTAAAAAACAGAGCCTGAAAATAAACTCATACTTCTCTAACTCCTGGTTCTGTTCATAACCATAATAAACCAGTTCAGTGCCTTTTACCAAGCCACCAATGGGTGACTAGATTGTCAGCTGCTCAAGAGTCCCCGGCAACTTCCTCCCGACATCCTCTGGGCTACTGCTCTGAGAATAAGACATACCTGAGAGAAACCAAATCTCCAGGTGGTCTTTTTTTAGTGACCTTAGGGACTTGGGGCACAAAAAAATACCTTCCCACCTTCTGAGTTCTTCTAGCTGAGCTAATAATAAAATTAGCATGAGACAGATTAACAGGAGAAAATGTTCAGAATTTATTACAGATGTACATTTGGGGGTGCCATCAGATATGATACCCAAAGGCACACTGGGCAGTTAAAGTTTACATGCGATTCTGGATTAAGGAGAAGGTGGACAGGAGTTTGGGATTTTAAAGGGAAAACAGGTAAATGAGGAAGAGTAAACACGTGGTAAACAAATTCTTGCTAGACAACCCAGAAAAAAAAATGCGGAACCTAGGAGACAGATTTTTGCTTAGATCCTCCCTGTCTGACCCACTTAATGCAAACAGGCTAAGGTAGATGTGCTAACGTAAATAGGTTAACATCAATATGCTAAGAGTCCATTTCAGAAGCAGGTTCTTCCATCTGAATTCCTTTAGGCAGGTAAAGAAGGAGGGTCAAAGCTTTTTTTTGAGTCTTTTTTTTCTGAGTCTTTTTTTTCCTTTTTTCTTTTTTCTTTTTTTCTTTTTTTTTTTTTTTGTGCTAGCCAGCTTAAATCAATATCCCAAAGAGCATATTTTGGAGTAGCAAAACTTTGGCCCCCTCTGGACCTACATACAAAACATTGGTGTCATTTCCATTTGCTCATTGATAGAGTGAACAGAGAGTCCATGAAGGTCAGTGTGTCATTAGGCATAAGAAAATGGGGAGACTGGATGAGTCACATGCTTTGGAGGTCTTTGAAAATAAAAACAAAATGGCGACAATTAAAAAAAGAATGTACTGAGTAGCTATTCTGTTGATCATTCTACTTGAGATAAATACATAGATAGATAGATGATAGGTAAATAGACAGATAGATAGACACATAACATGACATACACATGTGTGTGCGCGCACACAGGTTTTATGGCAAACTACACACAGACCTGTGATGAAGGCATCAATTCCCTTTTAGAAGAAAACACTGACTCTTAGAGGTTAGGAAACTTGCTCGAGCATACAGACCCAATGAGTGGCCAGTCTCATGGTTTCAGGCATGTCATAGAAGCTTTCTGAGCTTTAATTAACCCTTCTGCAAAATGAGGAGAGTAACACCTGCTACCATGAATTGGAGAAAAATTGTACATAAGACTTTGTGTGGGCCTGCACAAAGCAGTGGCTCATGACGTGTGTGCTGGAATACACCTGGTCCCACCAACTGCCCAGTGCCTTCTTCACGGATGGACACTGGAGGAGTTAAAGAGGACTGCTCTGCCATCCCCTGTGTAATTCTGGAGCCGCCGTAAAGGTGACAATAAGCACTGTTAGGATGGATTAGCTTTGACACTGCAGAAGTCAGAATATAGCATACCACCTCAATTATGCTTTAATTGAACTACAATGTACATCACCACTCGGCAGAGGCCCTTTGAAGTCCAGGCATCACCACCCTGTCTCATGAGAATGTGCGCCGTTACCACGGGCATAATTGTCGGAGCAAATAACACATTCCCAGCCACAGATATTTCAGTAGGTAGTGAAGGTAATTAGGAGATTTTGATCTTGCTGACTTATGGTGAAAAACAGGGTATCGAGGGAGCTATGAATGCAGAGACAATCAAGTCACATTAAAATCTACCATAAAAGCACCCTTTAATATGACGAACAACAGAAAAAAAACACACAGTAAAAACAAAGCTATTTTCAATATGAAGAGGAAAAAATGCTATCCTTTGATCCCTGCCATAATATGACAGGGAAACAAAGCACTGAGACAAATCATCCTATATGGTAATTTTTACCTTCTCGTTTGAAATTTTGTATGTGACAGCCACGTCGCCGTCGCTTTAAAAAGTTCATTCACTTTGTTCCTTCAACAAACATTGACGAATTGCCTAACATGCACCAGGCATGATGTTGAGCTCATGAACCTTTGTACTCAACTGTTCACAGTGGACTGGGGGAGACGGAAACGTTTTTGTTTTTTTTGTGTTTTTTTTTTCAGATAATTACAGTGCAATGTGTTAAGCATCAAGCAAGGTAAGCAAGGGAGCCCCTGAAGCAAGGAAGGGGAGCGTTATTACAGACTCCTAACAGGAGGGTAGATGCATGATGAGGTCAGAGGTGGCTTCCTGGAGGAGGAGGCATTTGATCAGCTGAGCAAACAGGAGTCAGCTGTGTTAATGGGGAAAGGGTGTTTCCTACAGGCAAAGACCTTATGGAAAGGCACAGAAACATAAGGAAATTCAGGGAACAGTAAGATGTTTAATTCACCACCATCTTAGTGTAGCTGGTAGGGTTGTGAGACATGAAGATAAATGGGGACAGAATAGTGATGTGTGTTCTGCTAAAGGGTTTGTTCTTTAGCCTCAGGGAAATGGGAAATCTTTGAGTGGATTTTTAGAATCAAATTTCTATCTTTGAAGATCGCCAGATTGGAGGATGAACTGAATTGAAGAGGGGTGGCTTGGAAGGCAGGGAGGTCACCTAGGAAGCTGTTATAATAATCACCAGGAGAGAATTCCTAAGGGTCTGGACTAAAATAGTGACAGGAACAGTGGAAGCAGAAGATGCCGCTAGCGAAATATCTTTCTTCTTATAGGCTGAATTCAGAGTAGAATTAACTAAGATCTAAGACTATGTTTTAAGAACAAACAAAGGCTCGTATTTAATGGAAATGGTAAATAAGATCACATAGGCTTAATATATGGGACATATGTGTTCTTGAAAGAATTTTTTATGTAGATTGGGTTTCATAGAGTAAATCACATTTGATTATGTCAGAAGAGCTTGTTATTTAAAGTACTCCTATTCTGACTGATTAGAGTATAAATAATAACCCTCTAACTTATTTGTTTGCTTAATTTGAGTTTTCGTCTTTTGGGTTAGCTCAAAGCACGTTTTGCATGCCTTTTCCACCAATTTAATTTTATTTAGTCAAACGCTATACATATATAACAGTGTGTAGATAGCTCTCATTCACTATAGCAGCATTTATCTTCATTGTATCAGTTTTAACAATGTTTTAGCTAATTTTGGTTGTTCACCTGTAAACTCAAGTAATAGGAATGATCAATTAATTTACTATTATAAAGTCATTTTGTGAATGGCGTGAAAAGTGATTTTGATGGATTTATGGATGGATGGATGGATGGATGGGTGGGTGGGTGGGTGGGTGGGTGGATGGATAGATGGATGGATGGGTGGGTGGATGGATGCATCAATAAGAAAATACATAGTGATAAGTAGCTAGATAGGGAGAAGTGGAATTTATAGACACTTACATCTTCAAGAAATTCTAAATATTAATGGTATGTGAGGAAACTGAGGCTCAGAAAGACTAAATATCTGAGCCACAGAAAACTGACCACAAATGAATTGGAATTTCAATCACCTAATAAACAATTTAATGCCACTTACCCACAACATACTGCTAATAGATTTTAGATAGATAATAAATAGATACTATTAAATAAATAATGTTATACTTTTATAGCAAACCAAGATAATGACAAAAAAGGTTCAATGAAGACAATGATTGGTCCATTCAATATTCTATAGAAAAGCTAAATTCAAAATTTAAAAAGGAAATGGCTTCACATCAAAAAATTAAAAGGAAGAGATCACCAGGTACTGTACTGCACATGTTGTTATTATTATGTCCCTTTTACAAATGAGAAAATTGAGACTTAAAGAAGTTAAATGACATGCTGACATTCCTACCATCATTCAGTTCTAAAAGTTGAAGGAAGGAGTAAAACCTAAGTCTTCACAACTGCTATGGCCATTTCTAGCAACCCCCCTGTTGACACCGAGATTCTGCAAGCGAGCTCTTGGTTCTCTGATGTGAAGACTCCCCAGGAATGCCTTCTGTTTGCCTTTATGGAATTGTTTTGAACGACTCTCCAGGGGATAATTGGATGAGTTACTGGAATATTTTCTCGTTTATTACTTTGTAGACGATAAACATTTTTCTCCCAATAATTCCAAATGCAATGTTTTAAAGAACTCAAAGCCACATGCGGAGGACATTTATTGCAATCTCTCAATTACTTAATCATGTTCCCACGAATGGACACAAGAAGAAAACATACTGGGTCAGGTCAGTGGTCCATTCTGTCCAGTGTACAGCACTAAAGCTGACACGAAAGGATCATTTGTCATCTGTACTCCATAATGTCAACTTCAAAGGATTCAGCAACTGCCCAAGCAGGTCAAGCCTGCCCTAATCACACATTGTAACTCAAACATTCGTCATTTTAGCACAACCCTTTAGAACGTAGTGGTATAGATTTATGCAGATTATATGTATTCATGCATCTGTTAACTCAAAAACATTTATTGAGTGCCTTTTGTGTGCCAAGCAATTTCCAAGGTGTAATGGATCCAAAGATGACTAAAACCTATTGCCCCTCAAAAGCTCAGGTAAACAGGTGACTGCTATGCAGTTGTAGATAGGTTATGATGGAGAGTAGCAGAGAGCACTATAGAATCCCAGTATGGGAGTTGTATTTCCATGTCGGGGGTGGGTTGCTACATGTAGCAATATCCCCTTATCCCAGGCTCTAGAACAAACACACAGAAAGCAGATATGCACACAATTCTCCTTTTGGGGCTAAGCCCAGCAGCTCGACAGCCCACAGCAGAAACACCTTGCCAAGCCCAGCCTGGATCAGCCAAACGGTAGTCAAATCTCCTGACCAACTGAAAACAAATCCTTGTTGTTCATAAGCCTTTTGGGGGGGTTGGTTTTCTTCTATGTAACATTATTACAATAATAGTCAATTAATACTAAATATATGGCCCTACCACGTGAAAGACGCTCAATAAATGGTAGATCTAACTTCTATTTAGCATCAAGAATCCATTGGAAATGGAATGTGCATGTGAGTGAATGTGTCTACACCCTATTTAAACAGAATGGTCTACTGTTCCATTGACAAAGAGTGTCTACCTCCATATTACAGGAAGGGCAAACAAGGCATAGAGATTCACCAGGGTGCCTAAAAGCCTTTAATTAAATAGATAAGACATATAGGGTCAAGTGCCATCTGTCAAAACGGTTGCTTAACATGCAATGAAAGCTCAATAAAGGATTTTGTTTTCTCTCAAAGGACACTCAGTGCTGGGAGGATGAAAAGGGGCTGGCGGGGCTCCTGCCTGAGGCCCAAGTGGCTTTCTTTAGAGGCAGGTCTAAATGTCAGGCTTGAGAAGAGGCACCCAGTGATTCTTAGGAAAACCTTCACACCTACTACCGGGGCAGGTAACTGACCTCGTTTCCCTGTTTATGGAAGCTGTAGAAAGAGAATTCTCACAGCTCTCTCTAAAGTCCAGTGTGATCGCTGGACTTTACTTTTCATGAAGAGAGAAACTCAAATGTATGGCAAGCAAACTCTATCAAAGTTGGGCTTTGAGGTGTTATTTACAGAGTCCACATGAGATGGCCTGGTATGTGAGCACCCTGGGCTTTACCTGTGTTATCACGCTATAGACTAAAAAAGGACACATGAAGACATGGGTAGACCAATTAAGCAGTGGCTCCCCCTTCCCCAGAGCCCCACTAATCGGCTTCCTGTCTCTATGAGTTTACCTATTCTGGATATTCAATCTAAATGGACATTTGCACTTCCCGTTCTGCTACAACTAGGTGCCAACCACTTATTTTGTGGCAGCAGAAGACTTACAACATGATCTAGGTGATGAGAAAAAAGGGAAACGAAATGAGCATCTACTGAGGGCCAACCATAGTTGGCATTTATTTTCTATACTGTTAATCTTCACAACAACCCTCTAGGGTATTCTTTATATTTCAAAAACTGAGAAAATTGAGTCTCAGAATGGTGCCTTAGGTTGGGTTTCCTGGGAAAAGACTCTGCAACAGAGATCTGCATGCAGCTTTTATTGCAAGTACATATGGGAACCACACCTGTAGGGAAGATATGGGAGCGGACTAGATGGAGAAGTTGGTGCCATTACCACAGAGACCTCGATTGATCCGACAAAGAGCTCTGACATTTTCTCAGATTGAGACAAGGGGCTGGGATGTATCCAGATAACTACACAAATAGAATTCTTTTATTCACTTCTTACTATAAATAGTCAGGTAGGAAGAATGAATTCACTGATTTACTTTACTTGCTCATTCATACATTCATTCACTGATCCATTCATTCCCAAACACTTAGAGAGCTCCCTACTATGTGCCAGAATCTACTCTAGGTGCTGTATGAATTCTAAATATTGATTAAGGGTACATTTTGACCTTTGAGGACCTTGCAGTCCAGCCTTGTGAATGGCTAAGTAAATGAAAGGTTTGGAAACACACACACACACACACACACACACACACACAGTAAAACTTATATCATATTAAAACAAGGAAACACCTCATCTGCAAACAAATTTCTCCTCAAGGCTGTAGGAAATCCCTGAGGAACAAGAAGACACTTGTGTGGAAGACTCAAGTATTCTCTTCCCTCTTGCAAACCACTCTTTGTGGGTAGGCACTAATTAAAGAGTATACTTTTCTGTTTCATCTCCTCTGTTTGATGGATTTGGCTCAGCACAGAGGCCAGAGTTTGGTTTGGATTGCTTCTGAATTTGCCTTTGTATCAACTGCAATCTCTAGACCCTTCTTTCTGCCAGCGGGGGGAAAAATGTTTTTAGTATGAATAATAACCCCTTAAATGAAGTGACTCTAAAGAAAGTAGATTGGAAAATAAAGACTGAGCTAAATAAAAATGTCATAATAGGTAAGAAGTCCTGCCAGTATTTTTCCACTGGGACCCTTAGCCCACCATCCATCAATATTTGGGGCTTAAAGTAGACAATGTAATTAGCATGACAGCATTTGCTGAGACCTCCATGGACAAAAAAGAGCACAGTTCCAGCTTCAGAGGAACCTTGTCAGCAGAATAATGTGAACCAAGTATCAAGAACTAGAAATACTTAATAAAGACAAGATGAGATTTCTTTTCAAAGTCAACCAATTTGAAACCTATAATATTGACCTCTGAATATATCATTATATTCCAAGAAGAAAACCTGCGGGACTCTACTGCTACATATACTGTACTGTCTTGTAAAACACACACAAAAATAAGAAGAACAACTTCGTGTTAAGAGAAAAAGAGGGAGTTGACATTCAAAGTATGTCAAACTGAGGTTGAGTTATGCTAATCTAATTTCTTAGAAGCACCCAAATCAACAAAGCTTCATTACTTAAAGAGAGTAAAAGAAAAACCCTCTGAACACTAAGAATAGCTCATTCATAAACTTTTTCATTCATTTGTTTTGAGCAGAATATATTGAGCACCTATCATAGGCCAAACAGTCTTCTGAGAACTGGAGATAAAGTGGTAAATACAAGGGAGAAAAATTCTGATGTTCTGGGAACTGTGATTCAAGCACAGAAAAAGAGGTAACTATCAAGTATAAAAATAAATAATACGAATATAATATTGCAGACTGACAAGGGCTGTAAAAAATTAAAGCATGGTCATAATATAAGGAATAATGGCAGGGTCCAGAATTTCAGATAGAGGGGTCGGCATTGGCTTCTCAGGAGAGGTGTCATTGGAGGAACAATTTGAAGGAAGAAAAAGAGGCTTCTAGGGCAATCTGTGGAGAGAAGCTGCTCCAAGAAGACCAGACAGTCAGTATAAAGGCTCTGAGGTGGAAACAAGTTTGTTATCAATAAGGAAATTCTGGGAAGCCAGCTCATGGCCTGTCGCAGAGCTGTGTGCCCTAGTATATGGTCTCCCAGAGCATGGCTGCCTCTTCCTTAATTTGCCCAGAGAAACAGGTGCAGCCCAAGCAGGTCTAGGACTTTAGTGAGCAAGAATGGCAGGAGACGTAAGTTGGCAAAGCCAAACCATGGCGTCATTGGACAAGCAACACACCTAGAGTCAGACATCCTGCTTTCTGATTCGGATGCTGCCACTGATGACAGAGTGGTCTGGAGCCAGTCCCCATTTTACTTAGAGCTTCAATACCTTCTGTACAAAACGCGGACACTGAACACCTTGCTCCATCAGGCTCCTTTCCTCACGCAATTCACATGTCTCTGAACCTACGATTTAACATGCAGCTTAAATTGGGTACCTTAGAACTTCAGAGCTTGGCGGTGCCAGCGGCTACTCCCGTACTGTGATGTTTGGCTTTGTTTGTTTAGGCTAAAATAATTAAATCAATTATCTTTTTACACAATACCCTGGGAGCAGTTTTTTCCAGTGAGATGAGTAAGGGAATTTGGAGACAAAACACGATGGAGAAGGGAGATACAGAGTCGTGGGTCTTTGGCCGTGGGTAAAGAACACCAGATCTCATTTGCGCTGGGTGGTGGCTCATTTATGAGTTTTATGGATTTTAAATATTAAGCATATTGTTCTTAGGAACCAATTACAGATTGTCAGGGAGTTTTAAATAGGCAGGTAATTGAATAAGAGGTAGTCAGAGCAGCCAATGAATGATAAACATGTCTACATTTTCAGAGTACTGAAGAATATATTTGCATTTAATGTAACTATGTAGATTGAATGAACGGTAACCTCATTATTCCACAAATGAGCAAGCAGAAGTCCAAAGCGGCTAAAGCAATTGCTTAAAATTGTTGCTTTCCAGCAAAACCAGGTCTAGAATCCAGGTTTCCTGATTCTACATTCTTTACTTTGAGATGTGTGTAATTAAAAGATATTATAACTATATTTAATTTTGTATTCAGGACTGAGTCCAGAGAGCGCTGATTTCTCTTGTACCATCCAGGCTTCTCACACAAATAGTTGTTTTGTGCTAATTAGCTAAAGTAAATAAGTAAAATAGCCCCATGCCATGGCTTTGTCGGTAGACCTCAGGCCCTAGATTTGCAGGCCCTCTCCACCCATCCTGACAGTTTTAGTTGTGCAGTGTACGAACCTTACAACTGTATGTCGCAGCCCTGATACCGACCCACCAACTACATTTAGGCCATTGGAAGACATAGTAGATTTTATCTTTTTTTAACAAAATAGCAAGAGGAGAAAATAAACATCACTCCCATTTGCTTTCTGCTTCCCAGTGCACTAAATTATATCATACTATTTTAGTTGATCTAAGGCACAATCTTGCGAGACAGTGAAGGCAAAAGAAGAATCGGTGTCCTTATGTGATTGGTTAGGAGTGAAGATTCTGAGAGATAATGGGACCTCTCCATGTTTGCCCAGTCAGTAATTGGGGAAAATGAATTTTCATCCTAGAACTTCTGATCCCAAATACAACTATTTCCCCATTTCATTCAACAGAGCAACTTAAGCCTGATAATTTTATTTTTCCTGAATCCTTAAAGCTCCTGGACACGAGTTTGAAGTATGAGGTGTTGGGAAAGGGGCTAAAATGTGAGCTGCAGAGGCCTTCTGCTGTGATCTATGGATTTCACTTTTCTGAGGGATCTTTGTGCTCTGTTAGGTGAAACCAGTTAGATGTTCCCACATGTCACGCACACAGGGAAGTAGGTTAGAATCAGCCACACTCTCATTTTTGGAGCTTGGA
Organism: Rhinolophus sinicus; assembly: GCF_036562045.2. Taxonomy (NCBI): domain Eukaryota; kingdom Metazoa; phylum Chordata; class Mammalia; order Chiroptera; family Rhinolophidae; genus Rhinolophus; species Rhinolophus sinicus. Next base: position 8,833,230 of record NC_133761.1, read on the forward strand.
CCCATCCAAGTGCTTAGAAAATGACCATGCTACTTATGACACACACACATGTAATTGAAAAACAAACACAATTATGCTAATTAAAAGAATTGCTCAGATTTTGGAACACAATGAAAGAGATTTAAGTTATAACAATTTCACCAAAATACACGGTTTCTTTCTTATATTTAAGCACCAAAACTCCTCCACACTTTGCATTATGTTTATAATGCCATGTAAATATTGGCCAACAACCTTTTTCACTTTGGAGCTCTTTGTGTTGCAGTTATGGGAAAGACCAGAGACACGCAGCTGAGCTCCTGAGTGGACGGCAAGATAAGCGGGACAGTGCATTCTAGCACTAAAAATGGGAGAAGCGCTCTGATTAAACAGAGAATGGCTATGTGAAGATTCAGCTTGTGACAGCAGCATCTTCCATCAGCATAAAACCTTGTCTAATTTCTGTTCAATTATATTTGGAAGTGTTTTCATTCGAGAATGTCTATACAAGACTGGCCAGCCTGCAAGACTTGTTCAAATTTGTTGGCCTAACTGAAACAGCTCCAATTCTGCCACGTACCTATGCTCAGGGCTTCGAATCCCAAGCCTTGCTTGGTCCTGTTTGTAGATCCCTCAATGTGCATTTTTCTTTCTGTCTTCAAGACTATCCCCTTGGAACAGACATGTAGGAAACACCCCACACACAAACCACCCCCACACACACACCCATGCTTCCCAGGCCTACCTTCACTTCAGACCTAGATTCTGACTTTTCCTCAGCTCTGTCCCTCATGACAGAGCCAGCCCTGCCCTGGTATGCTTAGCCTGCCTCCTGAGTGCCCCAGGCCAGGGCTGTGGGCTCCATGCTGCCCATGAAGGGAAATTTGGATGAAGGCACTGTGGCCGTTTTGAGAAAGCCGTTCAGAATCTTTGAAAAAAAGAAAATGAGTTAGAAAAGCTATAAGCTTCTTCTGGAGGCAAACTCAGATATTAAAACATAAAACATTTTGAATTAAACTGTAAGAAACACCTACCAGAACTTCTGCTAGCTAGACTCATTTTGGAATAAATATTTTCTCTCTATGCTGTTACAGCATTGAAAATCACTCCTTGTATGACTAAGACCTGGGTTTTACTCTCAGTGTGAACACATAATGTATAACTGTCTTTTCTCTTTGGTCTTCATTGGAGGAAGAGTGACAAAAACTTTTCAAGTAGAAGCAGCGGGCCTTCCTCGCTCTTATGTAAACTCTAAGGACAACTAAAGTCTGCATGATGTCTCCAAATGAATTAAGCTGACATATTTTAATAAGATTAGAGTGACACGTTAGCTGTTCTTGATAATATTTTCAAATGGTGAGAAATGCCTCAAAGTATATGAGAGATTGTTTTCTTCAAAATTGGATTTTGAGCCTATATGCTTCATGTTAGTTATGTTGATAAAGCTTTGTGTTGTAAAGGAAAGTCCTAAAAAAGGCACAGTCCTCAATTCTACTTTAGGTAATCACACTTGTGGTTGAGGTCTAGTGTATCATAATGTGTAGCCAAGCCACCCCGCTCTGGTCCCTTGGACTCTTTTATGGCAAGCAATTCTATTGAGCAATTTTTGAAATTTTTTGATAATTGATCTGCCAATATAAATACATAAATTGCAGGCCACTAACTTTGACTGGTAGGTTCATCATCTTAATGACAGTCCATCAACCAAAATGAGCCACTAAACTCCAAAGCAATTGCATTCCCAGAATCAAACCTCATCATTTGGGAAGTAGATAGTCATCGCATGTGTGTGGACAAAGAACGAGGTTCCTTATTGGTTCCAATTATGGTCCGACGGTATTTCTGAAAAGAATGAAGAAGGCCAGGACAATTCAATAAAGCTGATACGTAGAGTACGTGTCTATATTTAACCACAGCATTATGGCTGAGGGGACCAATCTGACATCAGATTGGTGACTAATCAGGCACCAATCCTGGTCTTGCCCTTCTGGACTGTGTGATGCTGGGCAGACTGTGCCCTGAGCTTTTGTTTTCCCATCTGTAAAGGAGAGCCAGACATTGCCATAGGCTTTTTACAGGGATTAAAGAACAGACATATGAAGTTCCTAGCACCATTTCTGTCATTCAATAATGTTAGCTGTTCTATTTTTTCTTGAACTTGGAAGAACAAAGACCTATATGCTGAAGCTAGTCAAGAAAAATGGACAAGAAAATGCTACCCAACTGATAACACCCAGACCTCTGATTTATAAAACACATGTAGGAGGTCACGGAGAGGGGAAGGAAAAAATTCTGGATTGACAATTAGGAGATCTGAATACGAATTTTTCCCTTTGTGATCTTGAGCGCATTGTTTACTCTCTTTGTCTGTAATATGCAATAATGATGCCTACCTCCGACTGTTGTAAATGAAAGCATGTATGCAAATGAAGTTACAGTACCTCTAAGGAACAAAGCAGGCGCTAAATAACTATTAGTCTCCTCACCCTCTTTTCCCTTCCTCAGACTCTCAGGTCACAGTTTGTAATGTGTCTAAATTGAAGCGCCGAACAATGACGTATCTTAATGAAGTTTTAGGTCAAGGCCATTTGTCCCTACAACCAGTCCATGAGCCACTATTTCAAGTGTTTAGAGTTTTGTATCAATTGGACAGATTTCCATCTCAAAGTAGCTTCAAATTGTGTCCATGGAGGAAGCCCTTGTTCAGACTTAGTTCAGCTTTATGCTCAGATGCATCTCATGTTTCAACATGGAGCTTGGCTGACTGGACCGACACTGAATCTCACATTTCACATTCATGGCCTTGAACTAAAGTGTCTGAGATAGTTTGTGAATCTGAGTCATCTCCTCCGAACTTCAGTCCTGTCTGGAGCAAATATCAACCCCTTATTATTGGAAATGCCTGAGGTGTAAATTGTTACTGACAAGTTTCTCACCCACTGAATCCAGCCTCCCCTCTTCTTCGTTCAGCTTGTTCTCAGGAAGCTAACAATGTCTAGTCAAATTAAGTGGACCAACCAGAGATTTGATTTTACCCACTGTTTTGCTAGATTTTAATAAGGTATGATGATGACTAATGTGTTCCAGTTTCAGGCCAGGACGAGATAACCCTTTCCAGAAAGCTGGTTTACTTTTATCAAATACAAAATTGTGCTGTGTTGTTCAAAGGTCAGTTAGGGATTTCCAGTCTGGTCGGAAGTCTGGTAATGCTATGCTAATTTTCAAATACAGGCTTCACTCGTGTAAGGAAATTCTGTTTAGAACTATGTAAAAATTCAATTCCTTGCTGATCAAAAATAATGCATTCACTTATTTTAAAAGTGAAAGAAAGCCGGAAGTCAAACTTCCTTTACAACTTCAACCTGTCAGGCCACAAGAACTTCCTCAGCATGTTTTTTTTTTTTTTTTTTTCCTATTGCACACGACGTAAAATAAATACTTGGAATATGACCAGCCCCAACATTAATGCTGTAATGGAGTGTCACGATGTTTCTGTTTGGCCCAAAGACAATAATTTGCATCTCCCGGGAAAGTATTTGAACAGCTTTTTTAGCACTTCAGTGCCGGGATGCTTTTCCTCAAGGAAATTCAACACAAAGGTCTGCATTTCAATCTACCTGACTAATCTAGCTTTACAATAAGACTGAAAGTGTTCAAGGACACGTGCCAAGTTACTTAAGTGTTTCTATTGCATACACCTGCTACAAAAAATTAGACAGTAAATAATGGTATGCAGTCTTGGTGTGTGTGCTATTTGATGCTTCGCAAAGCCAACCACAGGAGTCTGTATCATTATGGGAAGGGCCCTTTGTTTGTTTGTTTTTGTTTTGTTTTCTTTAGTGCAGTGATTCAAATTCAGATGTAGTTATGTTTGTAGATGTTACTCTGTGTCCAACACTGTAATTTGCACTTCACTAATGTTACCTCTTTCAATCCTTGCAATGATTGTTGAGGCATGCATTACTTTTTCCATAATCTTTGGAGGTGAAAATGACTTGCCCAAGCTCACTCAGCTCTAAGTGCTAAGGCAGCAACCTAGAAAATGAGAGTCAGGATTTGAACCCATGTCTTGTCTTCCCAAGCAAGGCACTAATCAGCGTTCAACAAAACACACTCCTATTGTAGAAATAAACCCAAAACAACCCAAAAGTCCTATGGTTAAAGAAATTTGGAGAGCATAGACTAAAGCAAAGTTAACAGGTTTCTTACACAGAAGATTTTCTTAGAACCAAGGATGAGGTTTTATATTAGCCAAGAAGAGCCAGCCTGTGGTTGGATTATGTCCCAAACATTTCACCAGTGGAATCCTTTCTATAAGAAGCTGCCCATGGGACTCCACATGTTGGGAAATGTCTGACAGCATCCTGAGCCTATCATTGTGTGCTATTTTCAGAGCTTTTTATAATACGAGAAAGAATGGCAGGGCTCCTTTTGATTCATAACACGATTCCATTGTTTGTCTTTGAAAGTGTAGCTGGGAAAACGGGCCACACCCATGGAGCCACTAAGAGCCCCCAGAGTATAGGTCCTGCTGGATTTATGTCAAACATTTCTAGTTATCCAAAAATATCAGTAGACTCTTTTACCTAAAGTCATGCATTTGGAAACACCTTATGTAAGGAGCTACAGACTATGTCTTCTAAGAACATTAGGTTCCAAGAGCCACAAAGGGAGTTTTTATGTTCCATTTTATGATTCTCTGTTAGAACTTTACAATCAAAATTCTGGGAAATAACAAACTCTTGTTTTTACGAGGACAAAAGATGATGAGGATCTTCTCATGATTTTTAAAAGTCTCATGATTTTTAAATCAGACATGATTTTTAAATATATGTCTGAAGGAGAAGAAATCCTCTATGAGCTCATTCACTCCCAAATCAGCTGGGAAGGAATCAAGAGAAGGGAGCTGCCAGAAGAAGCAGTATTCAAGCCTGAAATGATGATAAAATCCATTGAACAGAAGCACAGCTTCCTGAATCTTAGGTGTCCCACACCTCCTGCATCCCACATTTTCAGCTGGTGAATTCAGACTTAAGGATGTGATGGGAACTGGAAGTTGTGGTGGGAGGGACAATCCTTTCATCCGTTAAACGTTGTTAACAGCAAACGAACAATGTGAGACAGAGAAGGTGAAGAATGACTAATTCCCTCACTCTAGGTTATTGCACTCACTCTCTGAAGATGTTACTGCAGCTGCACTTTATTCTCATGTGTGAATGTGGCTAGAATTCTTGAGATGCAACTGCTGTTTCTTTCACACCAAAGGCAAGTTAAGACTGTCCTCTGTACAATATCTGCCTGAGTGATGGGCAGTTCTTTCATCGTGATGGCTCTTGTCCTCCAACCGCACTCACTGTCAACCCCCTACGGCTGTCAGTTCACACCCTCAGCCTCCTCCCTTCCATCAGTCACCTCAACACCCAGAGTACACTATTTAGGATAGCATCCCTCTTTATACTAGCAAATGTGCCCACCATCTCTGTGAGCTGATTGCCAACCCCAAGATTTTTGTCTTTGATCATGCTTCAAGTCTTGGGAAATACAGGCCCACATATGAGCACATACACACGTAGCCATTTGAAAATACATTCCGGTATATACATCTTAACATATGTTATATAATACATATTCATCTATGTCAATACCTAGTTATGTGACTTCATGTTACCATCATCCTGAGTGAACTGGGAAGTTGGTTATAAATAATAGAATTGTCCTGGCCATACCATTCTGCTAGACATTTGACGTTTGGCAAGAAACGTAACTTCTTCAGGAAGCCAATCCTTCTTTTGAAAAATGGGCTGAGAATAACCACCTCACTTTGGGACTATGAATTTAATTAGGCACTAGAAAACATTCTACAAATTCTGACAAGCAATCAAATGTTGCTGTCACATTCATTCATTCATTCATTCATTTAGCAGAAATATGAATCTACTATATGAGCATGCTAGGCAAGGTCCAGGGGCCCAAAGGTACATAAAGTTATGTCTACCCACAAGAACCTCATGTCTACAATAAAAGCACTTAATGCAACAATGCTTACTTGACCTCTGAGTAGCATGTCATCACATCCTCCTTATTAAAACCCATTTCTCTTGTGTTTCAGCAAAGTGTAGGCCAGGTGTTCCTTCTCTCTTTCCCTTTCTTCCTTCTCAATTGCTTTGGCCGACTAAGCCCTTTTACACAGTTTCTAAATGTTGAAGTTCCTAAGGCATTGATGTCAATCCAATTCTTCACCTATACTCCCTCCTACACAACCTTATCTATTGGCGTTACATTTCATCTCTCTGTCAAGGCCTGTGAAATTTGTATCTGCAGCCAGAAGTGTGATTTCTTACGTTCAACACCATTGGTACAATTGATGAGCTTTCAAACTAAACACATCCATGTTGGAAATCTTGATCTGCCTTTGTAAATCTGTCTCTACCCTTGTTTTTCTTATCTTAGTAAATGTTACTTCCATCCACCCAGCTGAACAGACCGAAAACCTGGTTATTGTTAGTTATACCTTTCACAGTATGTCCTTTCCAAGACTGTTATGAATCTCTGCATCTCTCTTTCCATCATCCCAGTGAAAGCCACAAGCGTCACTCACCTGAACCTTCGCAATAATCTTCTTGCTCAACCCCCAGGCTCATCTTTCTCAAATAAACATGTACTTTCTGACTGAAAACCCTTCAATAGCTTCCCATTGCATTTGGCAAAACAAACCAAAAAACCCTTAACATGGTGCTCTAGGCTAGAATGACCTGACTTCTCCGTCACTTACCAGTCCCATCAATGGTTCACGCCCCTTGCTGCTATCCAATCATTTGAACCTTCTTTCGGGTCCTCAGACACACAGTCACTCTCCTGCCTCAGGATCTTGCACTTGCCCCAATCTGTGTTAAAGCCTTGCCCCATCCACTTCATCTTCACCTAGCTAAGACCTGCTCACACTTCCAGGTTTAGTTAAATGCCACTTCTTCAGAAAATCCTGCCCTGACTCACCCATCTAAAGTAGATCTCCCTGTTGTTCTTTCTCATGGGAGCCTGTACTTTCCCTTCATGGCACTTAATAATGATTTTACATATCTATTTATTTTTTTAATGTTCATCTTCCCCACTTCAGAATAAACCCGATGAAGGAAGAGATTGGACTGTTTACATTCCTGAATATTCAGCCCCTGATGCACTGCCTGGCAGGTGGTAGATATTTGGAACATATTTACAGAATGAATTAGTTAAATTATGACACATATTTTTATAATCACCCAGATAATTAAAGCCTGACCTTTAACACCAGTTTTTAATAAAAATATTTTGGATGATAATTTTTATTAATCATTTACTGACTCCTTGCACTACAGTAATGAAACATAACGTTTTTTTCTTGATGATCTAGGTAACCAAGGAACAAAGGATATAAAATTAAATGTAGATAAGACTTACAATTAAGGTCAAAAGCCAATAGCACTAGCATAAGTTACAGAAATGTGGCTTTATAACAGTTAATATAAACATAACTCAGGGGTTTTAGTTTGACTATAAATTCAGAATGAGTCAACCGTGGAATATGGCTGATAGAACATTAATATAGATACAAGCTACATTAGTACAACTATTGATGCTCAAATAAGGTGGGTGAAAGTTCAGCTCTGTCCTAGGCCTAAAATACCATGTACTCTAGGACATCAGCCTTGAAGAGGCACATTCAAAAACTGCAGTGTATCAGAGGAAATGGCCAAGTGCAGAGAGCCCATCTTAGTGTCTCTTGGGTTTTCTCAACTCTCATGTATTGATATTCTTTAGGACTCTGTGTCCAGTTGACATCCCTTGTGATTAGATCATTGTAGCCTCTTAGGCAAAATTCTACAATCTCGTTGTTCCAGTGACTTATTATCAGTCACTGATTTCCCGAATCTAAATTTCATTCCCAGAACTTTCCATGAGTTGCAAATGCCCTGATGCCTGCTGGGTACCTCTCTCCCAGCAATTCTATTATCAATTGCTATTATCTTGTAGGTGTCTCAGACATCAGCCAGCACCCATCCCTAATGCAACGATCCATTCCTAGCAGCACCTTCTACCTGTTCCCAAATCAACCTAAGAAGACTCTTCACCTCATCTTCCTCAGTTCTCAAACCTGCTGAAGTGACGAGTTACCACTGTCACATGTCAGGATGGGATCCACCATGCTCCAGGAATATTTCAGAAACCATATTTCTTGCTTTGGGTTGAGGGTTGAGTGTTTTAGTCAACCTTGTCTGCTATAACAAATTGTCACAGCCTGGGTTGTCCAAACAACAGACATTTTTTTCACATGGTCAGGAGACTAGGGTGTCCAAGATCCGGATGCCAGTATGGTTAGTGAAGGCCCTCTTCCTGGAGCTAAAAGAGTGTTCTGGACACAATTCCAATGTGCAGGTCGGGTGGGGGAATTCGTTCCCCACACCAACAAGCAATTCTTGGAACACCAGATGAGTGCCCTATAATTCGACTCAGTTCTGACACTCTCTACCCAGAGATCCCACAGGTTAAGTGGTCAGTCCTACAAGACTCCCCCAAAACCCACACACTTCAGACACCAGTCCCAAGCCCAGGATATTACTTGTGCTTCTGACCAACTAACTATTAATTAGGTGTTCAGTGACCCCCTCCTTGGGTTTCAGATGCCAGCTGCAAGCCCCAGTTGTCACTGATACCTCTCCCTGACCAGCTATCAGTCAAAGGTTCCAACAACGCCCTCCTACTCAGCATGCCATTTGCAAGTCCAAGTTGTTAGCTGTACTTCTCACTGACTGGCAGAACTATAAATCAGTAATTCTCATGACCTCATTTTCAGGTTCGATTAATTTGCTAGAGCAGCTCATAGAACTCAGACTTACTTACTAGATCGCGGGTTTATTATTAAAGGATGTAACTCAGGAACAGCCAGATGGAAGAGAGACACAAGGCAAGGTGTGGGGAAAGGGCATGGAGCTTCCATGAATTTTACAGGTGAGCCACTCTCCCTGAATCTCCATGTATTCACCAACCTGGAAGCTCTCTGTACCTCATCCTCTTGGCTTTTATGGAAGCTTCATTATAGAGGCATGATTGATTAAATCATTGGCCATTGGGCATTGATTCAAACTTCAGGCCCTCTCTGCTCCCCAGAGGTCTGGGGTACGACTAAAATTTCCAGTCCTCTAATCGGGTGGTTGATTCTCCTGGCAACCAGCCCCCATCTTTAGTTGGAATCCAAAAGTTACCACATTAATGTAACAGGAGACCCTTTTGTCATTCTCAACACTTAGGAAAGTCCAAGGATTTGGGGAGCTGTGAGTCAGCCTCCATGGATGAACACCAAATATATGAAAAGTAGGTTTTAGTCATCTGAATGACCAAATATATATATTTTTTCTTATAAATCACAATATTGCAGCTGCCTTCTTGCTGTGTCCTCACATGGCTGAGACAGAGAAATAGAGATAGAGATGGATGGATGGATGGATGGATGGATGGATGGATGGATGGATGGATAGATAGACAGATATAGATAGAGCACTCTGGACTCTTTCTCTTCTTCTAAGGACACCAATCCCATCGTGGAGGTCCCAACCTCTGGATCTAATCCAAACTTAACATCCAGTCCATAACTCACACTGGGCGAGAGCATATCATTATACTGTTGGCGAAGCAGCAGTTCTGCTGTCTGTCCCTGTCTATATGGCCACAGTGCTATTGTTTTAAATTATTTATGTCTGATTTTTAAATACTTACCTTTTCCACTTCCTTTGAGAGTACTTATGCCTCATATCACCTTCTCCCCCTCCCCCCCACCTACCTTTTGCTGAGACAGGAAAGCAGAGAAAGAAGTTGCCTGAATTTTCTAGAAAATAACAAGTAATTAGAACGTGAATGAGGCTCTCTGGATCCTCCCGTGAATGTATAGTCCAGCTTTATACAATTCATTTAGTCATGCTCATTTTGCCTGCCTAATCATGGTTTCCAGCACACCAGGCTGTTTCACATTATGCCTTTGTGTACACTGTCCATTCCACCTGCATGCCCTCCTAGCCTCACTAACTCTCTTTGCCTGGAGCGTCCCCACTCATCCTTTAAATTTCATCCAAGGCCATTTTTCCAAGGAGGGCTTCTCTAACTGTCCAGGCTGGGCTAAGCCTTCCTCATTTGTAGCTGTCTAGCTCCCTGGGTTTTCCATTGTCAAGTTCTATGTTAAGCTGTGTTATAATGGTTTGTACAACCAGCTTGTCTCCAAAATATCCTTCCCTTAATATAGAATCAAATGTCATGAATAAGTGTTCCAAGTTCTGGGGAAGTTCTAGGGATCTTCCCGATATTTTCAAGGATTCTGTGAGGGTATTACATTTACTTGCCCCAACTCACTCTGAACTTCCGCTCTGTTGGATACTCAACTCCCACTTCCTAAAATCATATTCTGTCCTCACTGAACTGCTTTCTTTCACAAAGATGGTTAGTATATTTAAGTCTCAGTTTACTCATCTGTAAAAGGAGAAATAATGGAAACTTTCTCTTAGTTGTTGTGAGGTTTAAATGAGTTATTACGTATAAAACTCTTAGCACAGTGCCTGATAGCTAGGAATGTAGATGTAGGTTGTTGCTACTATCAACATAACGAACAGGTAGAAACTTTTCAATCATGGTTTCTTCAACTCAATTAAAGTCAAATTTTTAGTCTGGAATCATGACTTCTCATGTAAGTGGAAAATGTGTCTTCTCCTAAGACAAAACAAACTCCAAGGGCTGAGTCTCTTCTACCCCTCCCACTTGTCAATCACCCTCCCCATTTTCTTTTCCTTTTTCTTCCTTCTCCTTACATTTTCCCATTCTTCTTTTAGTCTCTTACTACTGCTTCTTGTAGAATTTTGTAGCTTGTCTTTCCTGCTAGAATTTAAACTCCTTGAGGGCAAGAGTTATGACTCATTCATCTAGTAAGACTATAGACTGTCACACAGTAGGTCTTCATTAAATCTTCAATTACTGAAACACAGAAGCTTTACTTCGACTTCCGCCTTCCTAGATGTGTCCTGGATTGCATTGACTTGATAAGTATCCTTCAAATATGTATTCTTTTGTGCTTATTTATGTGTGTGTGTGTGTGTGTTACAAGTATTACAGGAACTCTATGAGATATGTATTATCATTATCTGCATTTTATAGATAAGAATACTGAGGTTGATTATTGATTAATTTAAAACAATCCATTAAGTAGCACAGTGAGGAATTAAACCAAAACAATTAAACTTTGAAGGCTGTGGTGTAACTATTACACTGTACAAACAAATATACGTACTAATTCCATCATTACAAAATGGCTATAAAAAAAACTGGTAAAGTCTATTAATGTTTCTAAGGAAACTACTGGAAAGGTCTTTTAGCTCATATCCAATACAGAATGAGTTATTAAAACAAAAAAGGAAAGTATAATTAAAACAACATCTTTTCTAGGAAACTAATCATTGTTCTTAATCATTCTCTGCAAAGTAATTAGTGAATTTAACTCCATACTTGGGTTCATTAAAAAATAAGAAAATTGCTCCAGAAAATGTCATTTTGTCATCTTTTCACTTAGACACATGCAGCACATCCTGCCTTGACATGATGACTAGCAATGGGGACAGACAAAGAACCACAAATCTTCTTACTTCACCCGTTCATTTGCTGGAGCAGCAGTGATAGTCTAGCCTTTTGCTGATTGGGTGGGATTAACCAATGAGTCAGTTCCTAAAATCTGAATGGTAATAAGCAGATGATAAGGTGGGTTAGCAATTCCTGGTAACGTGCATTTGAAATTAACTGAAGTAAGAGGTCAAAGACAAAAGAAGATGAATAGAAGCCTGAAAATACAGAAAAGTAGGCTAAGTTCTTTATTTTGATAATGTATTTTGCACTGTCTTTAATTGGCCTGTTCAGGGGGAAAAAAAAAACACAGAAAAACAGAAAAAAGTCTTGAAATTTCTTTGATGAAAAATCAGCATAATGACAGTAAAAGAAAGATGACAGAGATTTAGTGAGTTACACAAATAAAGAGAAGAACTGATGTAATTTCTGTCCTTAGACTTTCTCTGTGGAGTATGCATCTTTCAAAAGGGTGTAAATGGACCTTGAAGATTATCTACTCTAACACTCCCCCTGCTTCCCCCACCCCAAATTCAAGATGGTGCCCATTACAGGGCTTTACACTGGAATCTCAGCTCCATCATGGACTACCCCTGTTGCTTGTGTAAACAGTTTCCCTGAGCCTCCTCCTATTGCAAGAAGGAAGTGGGACATGTAGAAGAGATACTCGTATATAAAACACGTTGGACAGTATTTCCCTCCTTGACCACTGTGGGTGAAAAAACTCAGACCACTGTGGAAGCACCTTCTTGCCTCTTCACTGTCTAAAATTTATGTTTTCTTCTAGTTGCAGGTCAACTCTAGAATAGAGCCTTGGAAGGCCCACAAACTCTTGTTTAAATATCTTTGCTAATAACAATATCACTTATCATCGATAACTTTGATTTGTTTCTGTGCTATAAATAAATAAATAAATAAACTCTATTTCAATAGGTGTTATATAATAGAAAAGAACAAAGCCTGTTCTAAACAACAAATTCCTGCCTAATTCCTGCCAAAACAACAAAATCCTTCCTGCCACATATGTGGGGAAGGGGCAGATAAAGGGAGTTAAGAATAAGTTGTATGCCCACTCCTAGGTATCTATCCGGAGAAATCCAAAACTCCAATTCAAAAATCTTTATGCACTCCTATGTTTATTGCAGCACTATATACAATAGCCAAGACCTGGAAACAACCGAAATGCCCATCAGTAGATGACTGGATTAAGAAACTGTGGTACATTTATACAATGGAGTATTACGCAGCCATAAAGAAGAAAGAAATCTTACCATTTGCAACAACATGGATGGACCTAGAGAACATTATGTTAAGTGAAATAAGTCAGAAAGAGAAAGACAAATACCATATGATCTCACTTATATGCGGAATCTAAAGAAAAGGATAAGTGAATGAACTAATCAGAAACAGTTTTGGAAACATGGAGGTAAAACAGAGGGTTGCTAGAGGGCGGGGGTGGGGATAAGGGGAAGGTGAGAGGTTTTGGGAACGTACAGAGGGATAGTGGATGGGGGGAGGGGGGTTCACACAGTGTGAGGGATATAAATGATAAACGTCTAAGTTTTGCTTTGTCTTGTGCACCTGAAACTAATTAAAAAAATAAATAAATAAATAAAAATTAAAAAAAAAAAAAAAAGAATAAGTTGTATGTACAAATCTGGAAGTCAACACAGTTTCAACCTCCATTCCCAAGTCCTGAAGATTCTACTTCATTGGTTCCTGACTTCCTACATTATTTACGAGTATAGTTCTGCCTTATTTGGGGCCTTATGCTTCCATACACTGTGGATCTTATTTAGATGACCTTTTCCTAGACTCCATGACCGTATATTATGATAGGTGCTCCATCCTAGCACCTATCATAATATACGGTAATGGATGATTCTGGTGTTTCTTCCTATGCAGTTGTGAGCTCCTGCAGTTAAGGAACCATGTCTTGAGTATCTTTAGGTCATTAACATACTGTTCTAGCACCTAGGATGAGCATAATGACCGTGGTTCCATTCTGAGAGGGCAGATACTTTTAGAGGGCAGATTTCATAGCTGAGAATAATAATTTTACCCACATCCACTACAGTGCAACTCTGGTGTGTTCTGAGATCTCCTTTAGCTGCAAATCTCCAAAGACAATGATCTAAGTATCGTACTACAACCTATTTCAATGTGAACTGACAATTTATAAAATTGGAAACACAACTGGCTAAGAAAGATATGAAAAAAAAATGCTTAACCTCATGAGTAATCAAATAGATCAACATTAAAGCAGTTAGATAGGAGTTTTGCTTATTTCTTTAAAATAAAATGAGAATATCTAATGCTGTCCCAAGCGCAGGGACCTGGCCATTCTCACTCATTTGTACTCAACGTGTAAATTTTAAACATCTTTTAAAAAGCACTTCAGGGCCGGTCGGTTGGCTCAGTTGGTTAGAGCGCGAGCTCTGAACAACAGGGTTGCCAGTTCGCCTCCCACCTGGGCCAGTGAGCTGCGCCCTCCACAACTAGATTGAAGACAACAAGCTGCCGCTGAGCTGCCGCTGGCTCAGTTGGTTAGAATGCAAGTTCTCAATAACAAGGTTGCTGGTTCGATTCCCGCATGGGATGGTGGGCTTCGCTGCCAGCAACTAAACATTGAAAATGGCAGCTGGACTTGGAGCTGAACTGCATCCTCCACAACTAGACTGAAGGACAACGACTTGGAGCTGATGGGCCCTGGAGAAGCACACTGTTCCCCAGTATTCCCCAATAAAATTGAAAAAAAAAAAGAAAAGAAAAGCAATTTAGTAGTAAGTAACAAGACACTTGAAAAACAACTGATCTCAACAATAAAATTCGGTTTGTTGTGAATTATACAAAGTAATTCAGAAGTATCACCATTCTTTGTCCTGTTTCCACTTCCTCCTCCATTTCCTTTCCTTCTCTTGTTAGTGGTGTGACCAGGTGCCAAGAGGTTGGTAGGACACGGAGGTGGAGGAACTGAGGAGGGGGCAGCAGGAAATCTAATGAAGAAATCTTAATGGTCATTAATCCTAGAAAATCAGGCAATCAATCTAACTAAGCCAACATCAGTCACAGTTTCAAGACTATTCAATGTTGTAAACCCTTCAAACAAAAAGTCATCAAAAGAAACCATTGGGGATGGAGGTTAATTAAATATATAATTAGAATCTGATTTCTTGGAAAGTCCTAGGGAGAGACCAGGATAAAATTTTTTATTTGCACTTTTTTGGTTGTTTTGCTTTGGGTATTCTGACGTCCTAAACCTTATCTTTTAAAACCCAACATGAAGACCATACTAAAAATAAAGTCATCCTTCTTTACTCTTTAAGAATTGCTGAAGACAATCAGATTCTTTCCCAAGTTTTATGCAATTATGTATTGTCAGCTACTCTTCATCTCTGAGACTCTTGATTCAATTGAATTGTACTGGTGTGTACTGAGCATATGAAAATGAGTGTGACGTCATCCCTGTCCTTACAGACACCCTGTAGAACTAGCAGCAATGAAATGGGAGACGCATCAGAACTGACTGAGGCAATTTGCACCACAAGAAAACAAAGGAGGAAGCACGGCAGTGCCCCCTGGAATGTCCTACACCAACAACTGATGCCTGAATTTGGCCTTGAACAAATAGCAGATTACCAAGCACAATGGAAAAGGGGAGTCCAGACCCAGATAACAGAATACACAGAGACATCTGGGTAAAGCCATGGAGAATTCCAGGACCAGCGTGAGGCTTGGGCATGCTGGAATGGGCTGGGGTAAGGGTGGGTTTGAGAACAGGAGATGAAATCGATGAGTGTTGTGATTCTCTTTGGCATCGTAAAAGCCAGACAAAAGGTGAGAATGCTCTGCTGTGTCCAACAAAGACCAATACAACATTGGGCAGCAAATATGGAGGGTGAGCTGAAGCAGAGGGGCACAGGAGCAGAGGAATCAGTCAAGAAGGGGTTGCAAAGGTTTGAGAAAAAAGGGTGTGACCGCCTTTACCCACTCCCCCCACACACACACCCTTTCCCCTCTGGTAACCACCATTCTATTGTCTGTATCTATGTTTTGTTTCTTGTTTGTTTTATATCTCACATGAGTGAAATCATATGTTTTTGTTCTTTTCTGTGTGACTTATTTCACTTAACATAATATTCTCAATATCCATTCATGTTGTCTTAAATGGCAATATTTTAACTTTTTTATAGCTGAGTAGTATTCTATTGTGTGTGTGTGTGTGTGTGTGTGTGTGTGTGTTTCCCATTTTCTTTATTCAGTCATCCATCAATGGACTCTTAGATTGTTTCCATGTCTTGGTTGTTGTAAATAATGGTGCAATAAACATTAACTGAAGGAATCTAGACTTCTGGTGTGAAACATGCCATAGAACACACAGATGTCGAATTATAATATTGTACATCTGAAAACCATATAATATTATTAACCAAGTTTACCCCTAATACATTTAATTTTAAAAGAAACAAAGAAATAAAGAAGGAAGGAAGGAAGGAAGGAAGGAAGGAAGGAAGGAAGGAAAGAAGGAAGGAAGGAAAAAGGTTGTGAGCCAGAAAAGACCTCACATGTAGTATCAGCAGGAAGCTGTTTTAATGCAAAGTTCTCAGGATTCCACCATGCTCCCAAACGCTCTGGGCGCCTGGGTGGAATTTCATACACAACAGGCACAGATTCTTCCCTCCCCCCAAAAAAATATGCAGAGACAGAGCAGACAGAGCTGAAACAAGATGGCCTTGGATTCAGAACTGCAAGGATGTGGAAGGTGAAACCCTGCAGGGGACAGACTTCTGGGTTTGCAAAGCTCTGCAGCCTGGGTTGACTTCTAGTCAGTGAACGGACTTCCTGTGGCTGATTCTTACTCAGTATGTGGCTGTGAGAACCACTCTGTCATTTCTGTTCCTAGAAAAATGTCTTTGGTGGGATGACTTTCATATGATGCCACTGGAGCCAATCAGTCACGACAGCTGGGGTAGCAGCATCAGGCTGATGGGGCCCTGACTGCTGGTCAGTCCTCACTTGCTGTGACATCTCAGGCACGCCATCTCAACTGTTCACATCAATCCAGTGTCAGTATTGCACAGACAAATGTATGGCATTTGTGAAGCCCTTCGTTCAACACCTGGCATGCGGGACACGATAAATATTGGCTGGTTGGACAAATATTATAGTTCTCTGAAAGATGGAGTTTACATTTTTCAGTAGCTCAAATACCCATAGTTGATCCTCTGATCCAGTGGATCCACAATAACCCTGTGAGTAAAATCCGATAATCATCCCACTTCTACAAATAAAGAGGCAGGCTCAGAGAACCTCCACATCGCTCCCAAAGGTTGTGCAGCAAATACAAAGTAAAGCTGAGAATAGATGCCGCATCTCCAGACCAGACTTGAAGTGCTTTACGATCTGTCACCTATTTTCCATTCCTTCTTTTCTTCCACAAATATTTATTGAGTTTCTATGATGAGCTAGTTCCTGTGTAATATAGTATCCCAGGTACGAAGGATGGAGACTTAAAAATCCCAGTGTCTTCTCCTTCGTATTTGTTTACCCTCCTCTTTTAAGACAGGCAAAGTAGTTTATTCAACTCTCTCAGTGGAAACTAGCAGAGAGCCTGATACAGAGGAAGAGCTCATTAAGGGACCCGTAAATGAGATGGTGGTTGAATGGATAAGTCTGATACAGTAGATCCCAGGACGCCTGTCCCAAGAATCACAGGAATCGAGCAGAAGAAAAGACCTCTATGCTGCAGAACCAGAGGTGTTCAGTAATACCTGGGCTTTGAAGTCAAATAGCTCAGTTTAAAATCTCAGCTCTGTGACTTGGGGCAGCTCCCTTCACCTCTCTGAGTTTCAGTGTCTTTACTTGAAAAATGCAGCCAATAATGCTTGCCTTCAGGACTTATTTTGAGGATTAAAGAAGACGGCCTTTTGAAAGCACCTGGCATAGCATGCTGGCACGTAGGAGTGCTCCATCAATGGTAGCGATTCTTACTGATGCAAGGCTACAGGGAGAGGTAGTGTTGATTGGAGCATTACAAGCATGGTAGGTATGCAGCAAAGCCATCCCTAACCAGGATGATGGCCGGGCTATCCCACTGGGTCAAGGCACATTCTGTTTGAACACAGGGTTCTTTCTCAGACCGAGAGGTCCTTCGTGGCCCTTCCCTTCCCCACTGTCATGGGAGGTAGGACCAAACCCTGGCCTTGCAGAGCTGCTGAGTTTCACTCAGGGGCTGAGTCACACTGACTCAAATCCAGTATAAACTGTGCCAGTATCATTAAGGTGCAGAGGTCTGCAGGCGCCACAAAAGTGAGTCTGGCTTTTCATCCGCCTTGCCACAAAGGCCAGACTCGCACACATAGGACAGAAATGTAAACAGCCCACCCCCAAGCCTCTATTTGCTCCCAAATTGGCCAGTGCCTGCCAACCCCCACCCCCCACCCCCCAGCACCATGCTCCCGGCTTCCACGTCAAACCTCAAAGACTAGAAGTGCAAATGAGTAAACTCGTCAGTTTACTGATTCAAAGAGCAGCTTTGAGCTTCAACCCAGGGCTTTTTAGATTATCTGTGTCTTTTTTTAGTTAAGAACTTGGACAATTCATTCTCTGCCTAGTGTTGACAAGTATGGAAATGTGAATACCGAACCTAGAAATATACAAGGGCCAAAACCTAGAAATTCAATAAATAAACAATGGCTATAACCTTAATGATCAATAATAAGAAAACGATTAAATAAAGTTATGGCACATAAGCTATTAGAATATATGCAGCCCCTCAAACAATGTTAGTTTTAGTGACGTCAGAACATGTCTAAACTGTAAGATGTGAAAACACAGATTGGAAAACTTTGCATCCAGCGTGATTCCAATTACTAAATATAACTAAAATATACCAAAAGGCTACTTATGCATGGAATCACAAACTAATTTTTACTTAACCTTTATGTATATCCACGTTTATAGAATACATGCTTATAACCATTTATATTCAAAAATGTTTTAAAAATGAAATAGATGGCTTAGGTAACTTTCAATCACTTTTGCCTTTGAAAGAGGAATAAGACAGATAAATGCACTAAGACCTTAGTTAATAAGTAGTTATCCCTCATAAAGATCTAGTTATTTCTGTAGATCTGAAATTGTTCAAGATTGGTGAACAAATGGTGAGTCAAGGGGCGTCTTAGTTGCCAAATATTTGGAGAGCCATGTTATGTAGAATAAAAAACAGTAACAACAACAAAAAAGACCTTGATTTTGAGTTAGGAAGTCAAAGTGTTAATACTAACTCTGCTACTAAATGGCTATTGAACTTGGCTTTTTTCACTCTCTATTTTTTTCTTTATTTCCACATTACATTTTTCAGGTTTTCCACTTGTCTGAAATGAGGGGAAATTATGCCTTCACTCATTCATTTATTCAAGAAATATTTCTTGAGGCTCTACCATGGATCAGATCCTGGAGCTGGAGACAGGACAGTGAACAAAAGAGACGTGGCTTCTGCCCTCAGGGGACTTATGTTCTGGTGGGGAAGACAAATCATGGACGACTAATCAAATAAATATTAATATATAAAACAGCATCGGGTGCTATGAGGAAATCTAAGGCAGGGCAAGTAGAAAGAGGGCAGTCGGGAAGGTCTCTTAGGAGGTGATTTGTCAGTAGATAATAAGTGCAACACAGGGGCCAGCCGTGCAATTCAGAGGCTGGGCAGGGGAGGAAGGTGTCCAGACAGAGCGAGCAACAAGTGTGAAAGGCCTGAGGCAGGAGTGTGGCCAGAGCAGAGAGACTCAGGGGAAATGTGGTGGAACCGAAGTCAGTTCTTTTCCACTGCAGTTTAACCAAATAGCATCCACCAGAGAGCCCGTCGGCAAACTCCAATGCTCCCAGTGCACTTGAGATTCAAAGTCCAAGGTCTTTGCTCAGAGAGAGCATTTACAGACACTTCATCAGCGCCACGGCGGGACTTTGAAGGCCGCTGTGCAACTATTAGCTGATCCCACTTAACAAACAGTGACGCAGTCACCGGGCATGTTAGTGCCCAAGCAGGTGATGATTTTCTCTCCGCTGACTCCAGTCAAGGACTTTCCACTTCCAGATTTCAGGCTCCAGGTGACGTTGGGCTCAGGGGGTCAGGTGGCAAGTGGAACAGGTCACGCGCCAGCCAGGTGACATGAGGTGTACTTGGCTCAAATTTCAAAGAGCCCACTTTTCTGCCCGTGTGTCAAACACACAATTAGTTTGAATGCTGCAAGCAGGGTAAGATGATTCATCAATTTCCAAAGGCTTAGGAAAGGAACCTATTGTTTAGATTTTTTAATATGTTTTCCTAACCCCTACAGACATAGCTATAACTCAGGAAGAGAAGCTAGGATGAAGGTAAGGGGAAACAAAAAAAAACCAAAAACAACAACAACAAAAAACAATTACTGTGATCTGTAACTATAAGACTTATTATTAATTGTGCACTAATAGATGCATTTCCAAACAGATATTAATCAGTGAGATAACAAGGCAATTTGCATTCACTCCATCCAGAAAAATTCCAACGGCTTCAATGGACCAAACATAAGTAACTCAGTCTTATTACTTTCCATCATTTTAATCGATGGGGAAACTGAGGCTGGGGAAAAGAATGGATCATACCAAGAAGTAAGTTTATCCAACACTTCACAGAAATCAGATTGTCATCAAGAATAACAGTGCACTGGGACAATTCGCAGAGAGGTGTTACAGCAGAAAGTCATGGAGGCAGAGAGATTAGCAAGCGATGGTTTGTAACAGGAGAGGGTGCTGCTCGTTTCCCAGCAGAGTGCGTTTTTTAAAATTTATTTATTTTTTATTGATTTCAGGTGTACATTTAAGGAGGCAGAAGAAGCTCTACATTAACCCAGAGTGTTGGGGTGTGGGGGGCGGTAAATATTTCTGGAAGGAAAGCTGGGGCTACACAGGCGGAAAGGGCACATTTAGGGGCATCTCAGGGGCACATTTCAGAAGTTTACTTGGGTTTCCAGTCTGAGGCATGAAAAAGGATCCCAGCTGATCCATTTTCCATAAAAACGAAACACTTAGGAGAGTTCGAACAGAGTGAGCTGTGCACACAGCCACTGGATGGCTTGGTTCGGGAATGAGTTTGCGTTGTGAGAGCGTGTGTAAGCCTACTTTTATGTGACGCCAGCTTTGTGACACAGAGACGTCCTCATGGCTAAAATGTTCAATTCTGTACAATTAGAACTTGTGGCATATATATGAACAGTGACATTCACAAATGCCTTTCTTTGTTTATGCACGCTAGGAAAACACTTCTATCGGACTAGTGTAAATAGCACAGGTGCCCAGGAGTGTTTTTCCATGTTAGTTTCTTTTATTTTTAACGGGTCAACTGATATGAAACAAAACAGAGAGGAAAAAAAATATTACACTGAAATATAAATTTGAGGCACATCTAGTAAATGTTCTTTGCTTCTAAAACGAAAGAAACAGAAGCTGAGAGAGAGAGAGAGAGAGAGAGAGAGAGAGAGAGAGAGAGAGAGAGAGAGAGAGAGACAGACAGACACAGAGACAGAGCTACACAGCGTGACACCCATGGCTGCACCTTCCTATATCTCAGTCAGCATCTTAGAGGGTGAAAGCACTGTCATTGCTGAGTCTTTTGGCCCAAGGTCTCATCCCCAAGAGAAAGAAATGAAAGGTGATGTGTTTCAGCAAAAAACAAACATGGTGTTTACACTCAGGGACCTGATTTTACGTCCTTCATCTGTACCTTTTTATTGTGATCTCAGATAAACCGTCGACGTCACTGAGACTCAATTTCCTCGTCTGTTAAATGTGGATAATGGAGGCTACTTCACTGGCTGGTGTAAGCATCAAATTTAAAGAGAAGAGTATGTATGAGAGACACAGATGAAGAGGAGCGCGGTGAAGAAAATTCCTGTCCTTTTCTTCCCTTGTCTTCTCCATCGGGATGCCGTGACTGTTATTGTTGCCATCTTCATGGTCATTCAATGGCAAGAAAATAGCCTCTCATTTCATCTCGTTCTTCATCACACATATCTGATTTGATTTCCATTTGTTGGCTTCTAGGGAGATGAAGACAGTCTTTATGTTGGAGTTATCTTCCTTAAAGCAGCATTCGTCTTTCTGAACAGGCTGAAGGAAGAAAGGAAGCAGGGTGGCGAGAGGCACTGCAGCCATCCCTATTTATCAATTACGAGAAATAACGTAAAGGATTCCACGTTTTCCCCAGCTGCTGCTTGCCATGAGTATTCTATTCTATTCTATTGCCTCAAATTACTTGTGATAAGGAGGGAGCGTTTGTTAAATATTACCCAGCCAGTGATACCCTTATAGGACACCTGTTATCCAAAGGTTTCACTTTACCCCACAAATATCTCATTATTGCAAAGACACATCCCGGTACCATCAATAACCCTATCTCCCTCACAGCCTCAGTTTCCAAAAGACTCATGACTCTGGTTGTTTTTCTCCGGGCCGTTATCCCACCACTTGGAACACACCGTGTCACACAGTCCGAAAGAGGTTTCATTTTTCGTTGAGATGAGGGAGACAATGAGATCTGAAGTACTAGGTTGGAGTCAGGATCCCGACTTCCATAATGAGGATCCTGGTGGTTCTCATGATGGTAGTATTTTTGACCACCTTGCAATTCTTGTGTCTTCACTGAGCTAATCCTAACCAAAATGCCAGTTAGGGACATTTTGACATGAGTAGCAAAAGAACCAACTAAGAATGGTATAAATAAAACACCGTCTCACCTAAAATACTTCTGGTAGTAGGATGCTTCCAGGATTGACCCCACAACCTTGGGATTCTACCATCTTCAGCCTTTCAACTTTTGCTTTCAAATTTTTCCCTTAATGAGCACAAGGTAGCTGCTGCAGTTCCAGGCATCACATCCTCACATAATAATGTGCAAAATTAGAAAAGGGACATGGATGTCGTTTTTGAACTCCCCCCCTTTTTCTTAAATTAAATTTATTGAGGGAGACGATGGTTAGTAAAATTACATTGGTTTCAAGTGCACAATTCTGTAATCCATCATCAATATGTCACATTGTGTGTTCACTACCCAGAGTCAGTTCTCCTTCCATCACCATATATTGGACTCCCTTTACCCTCTTCTATTAACCACCCTATCTCCTTTCCCTCTGGTAACCACCAAATTATTGTCTGTGACTATAAGTTTTTATTTCTTTTTATTTATTTATTTAAATTAGTTTCAGGTGCACCAGATAATGTAATAGTAAAGATTTTGTAGGGTATCCGATGGACACTTGTCTCGTTAGGGAGACCACCTCAGGGACGATGTAGATGCCTGATCACTGCACTGTACACCTGAAGCTGAAGGTGAACAATAATGAATGTCAACTATAATTTGATATATATAGTTACAAGAAGCGGAGTACAGCATTAGGAATAGAGACAGTGGAAATGTAATGGCTGTGTGCGATGTCAGAGGGGTAGTGGATGGGGGGAGGGGAGTTGTCACTGTGTGAGGGATATAAATGATAAATGTCTAACTATTGAATCCCTTTTTAAGAATGAGGAAAGTTTTCCAGAAGCTTCCCAGAGGACTGCTCTCCATGACTCACTGATCTGTGCCTATTATTAAGTCATTCACAGGCTGGGGGTGGGGGTGGGGGGGGTGTAAATTGCCATATTCCCACGTGCGTGCACACACACACACACACACACACACACACACCCCATTCCAAGGTGAGAGCTGAGGATGGACTCAGACTCCCTGAAAGCAGAAGAATGCCAATTAAAGCCATCAGGGTCCCATTAGCAAGGATAAAGGGAAACACTAATCGTCAGGTAAGTAGCCATTCCTAGCTCTATCTTACAAATGAAAAAGCAGAGGTTCAGAGTCCTTATTAACTGCATTAGTCTGGATAGGTTAACCACTGTGACAAAGGACTTTAAAATCAGTGATCGAATGCAGTATTTTACTTCTCACTCACGTCAGAGTCCAGTGACAGCTGTGGGGAAGGGACAGGACAATGCTCCATGTGGTCATTCAGGGACCAAGGCAGCGTCTGTTAGTGAGTCCTCTCCTTTGGCTGGGGATAGAGATCGAGCAGGACTGTCCACAGAAAAGTACTGTGGGCCAAGCCTGAAAGTGGTGCGTATCTTTCAGTTCACATCCCACTGCCTATAACTTGGTTACCTGGCCACACCTAGCTTCAAGGGAGGCTGGGAGGATGATGGTGGTATGCTGTGGAAGAAAAGGCAGCCCTCTCCCATGGTCGGAGAGCAGGGGGCCCAGCTGACATGCCATGCTCTGGAGGTCTGAATGCATGGGTGGAGCCTGGATGCCTCTTATCCGGCTGCTGCTCCGACCTGTGTGGCACTTGCAGCTACCGATGCATTTAACTTTCCTCTCAAAGTGTTTTCTGCTCTATGCATCTATTGTCTAATCCCTGACCCTATAATGGTACAGAAACTGCCCTGGTGAAATTTCTCCAGAATGTTGCCTCAGTCTCAATTTCTTCAACCTCTCAGTGACATTAGATTCTATCAGCTCCCTGTTGTAGAAACACCATTTTTCCTCAATTCTCATCATTCTTTCCTTTGTTTTTTCCCGTTGTTCTCTTGGCCCATTTGCTCTCAACACTGGCCCCTTGTTCTCCTCCCCTCAAATTCCAGTCCTCATGTCTCTACTCTCCCCACGGAAAAGACTATTCACAGCAGTGACTCCATTCTGACCTCTGTTATCTTCTGCGATATTTACACTGTTGCCCTGAGCCTCTCACCTGGCCTCCGGGTTAGAAATTCAGATGTTAATAGTATCACCATGACTACTTTTATTTATATTTATACTACTACTATTATTTTTCATTATTACCCCTACACCTTTCTTTGTATATGCCAGGCATTTTGGTGAGCTCTTGGCTTAAATGATCTGTAAGCCTCTCAAGAACCTTAGGGGTTGGCTTCACCCCCTTTTTTTCAGATGATAGAGCTGAGTTTGGAAGAAAAATGAAAGGCTGGTAAGTGCCAGGACAGTTCAAAACTCGACAGTCGGAGTCCCAAGTCAAAACTGTTAGCCCATATGCACAGTTACCTCTGAAAGCTACACAACTCTGAAAACTATGTGTTGTGAGTGCCCTTCAAGCACCCCTGAGTCAGGCACAGAGCTAAGCATACAGGAAATGAAAACACAGGGTAGATTGAAACTCACAGATCCAAAAGCAAGCAGATCCGCTTCTGCCCAAACCCTACTATCTCCCTACTATTTCTTTCTCTCTATATATATATACACACACATAATTCTTTTCCTATTCAAATTGTGCCATCCTTGTTGACATGTCCTGTTTCTTAGACCCCTAAACAGTAATATTTATCAAGTTTCAGGCAATGCTTTTTGCACTCTGTCCCTATAAAGCAACCTGGAAGTCTGAGTCTACCGTCTGCATTCTTACCCATTAAGTTCTCTTGCCTGTGGCAATGCCCCTAGCTCTGGTACATTCCTTCCATCGTTCGGCTTTATTTGTTCCTTCCTCATTCCTGTTGACAATCTCCAGAACACATTCTCAAGCATCTGATTATGGAAACAGCCTCATTCCTAGTTTACAACTAGTCCACCCTTTTAAATTAATTTTATTAAGTACCCTGAGCAAAGTATTTTATGTTTTACTTGGCTCCACTATCTGGCTTGTCGATTAATACCATCTTCTAAAAACCTTTATTCTGTGTATTCATCAAGGCAGAAGTCTCCTTGTGTTCACATAGGTTGGATATTTCATTCTCTCCATGATTTAAAGTTTGTTGGGAATATCACGTGGGACTTTGAAAGCATCTTGCACATCAGGCTCTGAAAAAGGTATTTCAGATCAGTGGACGACCATCTTCCAGGATTAATCTCATTGCTTCAACAATTGCTTTCCTTTTGCTAGCTCAGGAGAGCCACCCAATCAATCTTCATGGAACATAACATCAGGGGTTAAAAAGAAACATATTTGAATTTATTCATTTCTCCACCAACTATACTCAGTAAATTGAGTGTTTACTATATGCTAGGTTCTATCATATTACCTCTCTGGAGGGATGTCATGAGAATAAAATGAGGTAAAAGTCCAGTCTTTAGCATAGTGTGTGGCACACAGTAAGAGAGCCATACATACATAAGTCCCAAGCCCCATTTTCTCTTAAATAAATGAAGGTGTGAATGCATTTGCACACTCACTTTTGCCATAGCATTATTAAGCTGTGTCTCTCCTCCTGGTACTCTGCACTGGCTCTCCCTCAGAATCTGCCTCTTGGCCCATGGGCTGAATATAATGCTCAGTCTGTTCTGCTCTGTGTGGATTCCGCCAACTGTGGGTGTTTGATCCTGCCTCCCAGCTCTGCATTCTGTATTTCACTCAACATTGATTCAACAAACATTTATTAAGTAATTGTCATGTGCCTGGCACTGAACCTGGCTCTGTGTATTCAATGGTGAGCATGACAGATACGGCACTTACACTTTGAGTAGGAAAGAGGCAGCAACAAGTGTAAAAAAGGATGCGTTTGGGAAATACAGAGTGATATGGGAGAACATATTCAAAGCAAATCATAATACGTATATGCAAAGCACAATATTTCTCTTACCTCACTCATCTGGGTTAATCTCTTTTCCTGGTGTCTAGTTAAATCCTGCTCATTTTAGGGTGCTCTTGGTTGTGGTTACGGGTGGGGGGTGTCAAAATGACTTCAATAGCACAGGACAATTTTCTGGTTCACATGACCAAAAAGTCCAGAGATAACTAATTTTAGGAGACACTTCATCTGGTTAGTGGAGATAAGAGCAAGCATTGCTTCCTTTCCGTTTCTCCACTCCAGTTGTTCAGCATTGGCTCCATTGTTGGCAAGGTCCTCCCATAGTGATCCCCAAATCATTGCCATTGGCCACTGAGGGTGCATGCTTCCTTTTCTAGTTCACAAAAAGCCAGGAAGAGTGCATGAAATAAAAGCCCTGACTCTTGTCTAATTGGGTCCCTTCAAGTCCAGTGGTTGTTCTACGGGCAGGCAGAAGAGTTTCCACCCATGTATTTCGAACACATAGAGTTTAGTATTGAAACAAGCCCCACCCCTAGACCCAGGGGTCAGGTCAACTTACCTAAAATAGATGATCTGCCTGAGAGAGGAGTCACGTGGTAGGCATTGCGTGCCCTCCTCAGATTTATGGTTATTGCCAAATTCTGTACAAATTGGATTCTAATCTATGAACTCCTGCCAATAGCAAATGAGAGTTGCCATTCTGCCACATCCTCACCAGCACTGGGTATTTTTAAAAACTTATTTACGTTAATGTGAAAAGGTATGAAATGTAATCTTATTATATTTATAGGCCATTCTTGTCTCCTTTTTTCATAAGCTGCCAGTTTCAATAATTTGCCTGTTCCGTAACTAGGTTGTTTTTCCTCTTTGTATTTATGTTTTCTACTGACTTTTACTCAATGACATGTCTCATTAATCATTTTTACCAGCCTGTGTCTTTCCACGTTGATGTTGTTGTTATGCAGATGCCTGGGATTTCAAGGTGTCCAAAGTTAATCAATCTTTTCCTTTATGAGTTGGTCTTTTTGTGCCTTTTTAAAAAATTCCTTTTCTAGCCACAGACAATAAAAGTATTCTCCTATATCATCTTCTAAATTTTAAAGTTTTGTTGTTTGCCTTTAGGTCCTTAATTCACCTGGAATTTGTTTTCGTAAATGGTGTGAGGTAAGGGCCTTATTTATTTATGTACTTACTTATTGCCATTTGAATGGTCAGTTTTCTAGTACTATTTATTGACTGGCCCATTCATTCTTGATTTTCGTCCATTTATAAATGAGTGGAAACTGAGCCTCTGTATTCAATTCATTCATATTATTTTGTGCTTTCTAACTTCCTTCTTCTCTTTGCTTTGTTTTCCTCCCTTCCTGCCTTCTTTCCGATTGACAAGACTGTCTTGATTCTGACCCCTGTCTTGATGCTCCAGTGATTTAAAAGTTCTTAATGTGCTGTTCTTTAGAGATTATCCTTAACTTCAGCACGCTCCACTTTGGTTTAACAGTGTCAAAGTTTACAAAATACTGGGGGTGCCAAAAAAAAACATGTATCCAAGTGGACACTTTGGTCAGCGTTGCTCAAGCAGTAGTTCACTGTAATCAGAAGTGTCTGGACGCTGATGGGAACCACTTTGAGCACCTCTTGTCATTGCAGAAGTCAAACGTGACTTATATTCATTCATCTTTTGTTATCCATATATATTGAGTATTACAATTTTAACACAGTTTTCCTTTCTTAAAATGTGTATATATTTTTTTGGCACCCTCTGTAGTTGCTTATCCCAAAACATAATCATTTTAATCACATGGGAATTCCTATCACCCCTTTTTACCTTTTGTGGTATTGATCAGTAGTATTTTAATTCTATCTTGCTCGCAACACTTGAATTAGTAATCATCTTGCTGTTTTCAAGTCATGTCTTATGTGTTTTATCTTCATGATTCTCAATGTATTTGCTCATTATTGCTCCTTGTGTTCTTTTTCTTCATCCTTGTAGCATTTTGCAAATATCATTTCACTGATTTTCAGCATCCTTTGCTACAGTCAATCTAATTGTTGTATGTTCTTAGATATTTGTCTTTTCTCTGCGCTTGCTTTTAAAATCGTCTCTCTGTTTGGTGGTCTGTATTTCTCCATTATGTGTCTAATTGAAGTTTGTGTTTTTTTAGTATCCTCAGAATTCAGTGTGCTGTTTTATTCTGACGGGTACTATCTTTCTTTTAGTTGTGATACTTCTAAGACACGGTCATTTATTTTTTTTTACATTTGTGATTATAATTTTCAAAATTGAGAAATATCTTTTTTATTTTATTAAATGTATTGGGGGTGACAATGATTAATAAAATGATATAGTTTTCAAGTGTACAATTCTATTATACATCATCTGTATATTGTATTGTGTGTTCATCACCCAGAGTCAAGTCTCCTTTCGTCAATATATATTTGACACCATTTTTCCTCTTCTACCACCCCCCCTTCCCCTTCCCTTCTGGTAACCACTAAATTGTTATCTGTGTCTATGAGTTTTTGTTTGTTTGTCTTATTTGTTCATTTGTTGCTTTCAGTTTTATATCCCACATATGAGTGAAATCATATGGTTCTGGACTTTTGCTTTCTGGCTTATTTCACTTGGCATGATGTTCTTAAGCCATAAGAAAAGATGAAATACTGCCATTTGCAACAACATGGATGGATTCTGAAAATATCATGCCATAATCTTTTAAAATAGTACTTTCTTCCTTTTCTCTACTCTCTGTTTTTTTTATCACTTACTAGATACATGTTGAACAAACATATTGTATCCTTTATATCTCTTAACCTTTCTTTCATATTTTTTATGTCTTCATTTTTACTGAATCACATTTAGGTAATTTCTTTAGATCTGTATCCACTAATTCTTTCTTCTTCTGTACCTAGTTTGCTGTTTAATCCTTCCATTGAGGTCCCCACCCCACCCCGCCCTGAATTACATTCTTTCATCTTGAGGAATTTCTCTCTCTCTCTCTCTCTCTCTCTCTCTCTCTCTCTCTCTCTCTGTTATAAAATGAACCTATTCTTCCTTCACTTGGGTCATAATTTTTTTTTACTTCTTTTTAATATGTTAAGATTGTTTTCTTTTTTAACTTTATAGCCCCTCTCAGATTATGTTATTATATTGAATTCTTGGTATGCTATCTCTCCAATGATTATATTTGCTAGATTGGTATATTTTTCCTCGTATGGTTTATAATTGGGGATTGTGAGCCCAACTTTAGTGGAGGTTATTTCTTTTATTGTTGGAATCATACAGGCCAAATTGTGAAATTTTACATTTTCTTCCATACTGGCATTTATTTTGTTCGTGGATCTGTAACTAATTTTTATATCAGTAACTCTGTTTGGAATTCCTATGCCACCTGGGAACTATAAACTCAAACATCATAACCTCAAGTGGCATAGCTTTAAGTTTTTATTTCCCATGCAAGACATTTCTTCTCCACCCAGAGCTCTGTGAATGTACGTGGAACCCCTTACAAGATGCTGTATCTGCAAGATACAAGTTTCACCTCTGCACTGTCCTCAGGCTCAAGCTTTGATGTGCTGTCACATGTGGGGCATTCAAACCTCAGCCATCAACCATAATAGCCTATCCTATATCCAGTATCCATTCACAAGTTGCCACAATGTCAGCTCAGGTATTTCTTGCCATGGCAAATTTGAGATTCTTCTTAATTTAGGGTATTTAATTGAGCTTTTGTCTTTGACCTTGTCATTAAAAGTTAAATCTCAAAGTATATCTCTCTTATTTATCTAGTTAACTAGCTAGCGACGTCTCCTGGGTGAGTTCCTCATGAGCTTGGATTTCTGCTTGTTTATTCATTAGATAATGAACACAATTATTGGTGAGTTCTAACAATCTTACAATCAGGGATACTAGTAAGTAATACATATTCTGAGCTCCAGTTTTCTCATCTAAAACAAGTGATACCAACCCCAACCTCTTAGATGTGTTATGCAGGGGAAATAAAATAATTCATGAAATTTAAAAAAAAAGGACAGCACAATGTCTGATGTGTAACAGCAACAAAACAACTAACAAAAGCAGAGGGAAAAATATCCTCAACACATGCTATTAGTATTATTTGGAAATTTGGTGAATCAGTATATGAGTAAATGAGAGAACCTTAGCAATTCACCCATTAAGGTTTCTGCATCCCAGATTCTGCAAAGCAGAGTTCTCTCAATATGGAAGCAACGGGATTTCATTCTCTAAATGTGGGCCTCTGCTGGTATGCGGGCCCTAGAGAACATCCAAGTCTAGTTGCCTGACCTTGGGATTCAGGTAGTATTTCCTAGCTTCCCTCCACACCTCCTGGTGAGGCGTGCTAGAATTAGAGACAATTACATCCTACCTCCTTGGGAATACTGTTACTGCCACATAATTTGCCATGCCTCTTGCACATAATCATAATGGCATATTTTCTAATACACAAGTCTCAGGGTAGAGAACTAAAGTCGTGGAGTAAAAGCAGGTTAATACCATATTAAGGCTAAAGATTTGAATGAGGCAGCTCTTTTGAGGAGATCTAAAAAACCACTTCCCACTGAAAATGTGTGATACTCAGGTTGCACTCTAAGTGTTACGAGCTCATCAAATGTTTCCACTCTGTGGGCCTCACCTAGGTTAAATTGTTCAAGTGTGCTTTCAAGTGAACTCTTCTCCAGAGCAGAGGGGAAAGTAGGATTGGTGTCTCATAAAGTGTGTCTTGCTTGGGAAATGGAAATGAGGCTAGGTGTCCAGGGGTGGGGGAAGTCAGAGCCCAGGACAGGTTGTGACTTTCTCTTTTTGGTTTCTCCCACAGTGTCCCCCGCAGCCATTCGATGTGACTTCTGTTCAAAGATATGAGCAACGGCTGGAAGAAATGTGAGAGAACCAGTGAGGTGTAGTCTTGAGAAGCGATTGGAAAAAGACGTGACAGATTCCCTCTCGTAACTGTACGGTGCTTGAGTGGAAGTAGACTCTTTGGGGGTGAGTCAAAAACTCAAAAAAGTATATGCCATTGTTATTAAGACATTATTTTTTGCACACCTGCTCTGTACCAGGCTCTGTGCAGGTGATGGAAATACTAGTGGATATTTAGTACAGGTGAATATAATACGCCCCATGTACAAGGTGATTTATTTTTATTATCTCGCTTAATTTTCGCAGTACTGCAAGGCCTCCTATCCTTAAGAACTGTATTATATTGCTTCCCAGTTGCTGGAAAGCAGAATTTCACTCCACATGGAAGGCTCTTTGATTTAATTGACAACAAACAGACTTTGTAGCTAGATAAACCTAGGTTTATTTTCCAAGTCTGCCACTTATTAACTTGGTTACTATAATCAACTTAATTCAAATTATCTTAGACTCAATCTGTTCACACATAAAATGGGCTAATAATAACTGCTTCGTGGGCTACTCGTAGGAATAAAATGAGATGTATTTACATAAAGTATATTAGAAGTTACCATTTACTGAGCCCTTTTTTTGTGCTAGACATGTGCTAGGCTATTTATAAACACTTTATTTAATCCTCACAATATCTCTTCTAAAGTACAAAGAATTCCAATTTCTTTTAAAGAAACTAAGGGTCATAAAGATGCGTGCTTTGCCCAAAGCCATACAACTATTGAGTGTCCTGTTGGCATTCAAGTCCAGCTGTCTTACTCTTAACACTGTCCTTTAAAGGATTAGGAAAGCCTGACAAATAGCAGAAATACTTCCCATTTTTAGAGGTTTTGAAGAATGTTGGCTTTGAAGTGTTTCCTGCATTGCAAAAGAGGTTGGAGGGCGGGGGGAGTTTCTAAAGTCCCTTCCACCTCAGATTTCCCAAACCACTAGGTAGAAAATAAGTGTGTGTTGACAAAATTTGGCCCCAGTATGAGGCATAGCCACAGTTTCCTGCATGGCCCATGGTGGTCACTTACTTCTGCTCAATTTTCATAAAGAAGACCCCTTAGGCCAATCTCAGACCCTGTTCCTTAGACTTTTGATCTTTGGATTGGTTTCGATCACCTTCCCGTGTCATTTACTCACTCACTATTAATCTCTACCCACACTTTTAACATCACCTTCTGGAAACTTCCACCATGCTCAACACTTGATGTCTAATTTCTCCTCAGCTAGAGGTCCTCTCTGGCCCTGGTCACTGCATCTTCCAAAACCATATCCCTGAAGCACAATGAACATGGCCCCATTCACTCGCTCACATTGTTATTTCTTACCATTCTGGCATCCTTGTATCCCTCGTCTATGTCACTAGGGGAGGAGGGGCTAATAACCAAAGGTGCAGAGTTATCCCAACCTCCACCTTCACTCAAGAAATACGTGTCAGGAAAACCTGCTCACCACAAAATGACTTCCTTTCAGGTCCACAGACTTCCCTCACAGTGTGTGCACCTAGAAGCTGTATTACAAGGTTTAAGTTACAGGTAACCTGCCTGATATTTCTGTCAGGTTTGATTTGGCTTCAGAAGAAACAAATGTCTTTAAATGTGAGTGGTGTAAAAAAGAAAACAGACTGTCTCCCTTCACTTGGGGGAGACTCGAGGTGAAGACCTGGAAGGGACATTGAAAATCTTCTATCTAAATACTTCTTTTTGCAACTGTGGAAACTGATGACCAGAGAGAGACACACCCTCATCTGAGTGTCTCACCCTTAATATCCTACTTATTCTGTTTGACTTTTTCTCTGCCCCACACATATCTATACACACACACACATACACACGCTGTTGCTTAAATTATTCCATCTAAAAATTCATTTGGATAAATAAGTAAACCTCGGGTCTTAAAAATGTGACTATTTCATGGAGGATTAAACCATACATCAGACTTTCTTTTTTTAATTAGATGGATTTTCTCAGTTGAGCACAGTACCGTGGAAAGAAAAGACACTTTTGCATTTATCTGACTTTGGTTTGAAATGACTCTCTTATTTATTCACTATGTGACCTTGAGTGACTTATTTCACAACTTTAGGTCTCATTTGACTCTTCTGAAGAGGAAGCAGTGTCTCTCTTCCTTACAGGACTGCTGAAAAAGTTTCTGTAGTTGAAAGTTCCTATCCTCTAGCTGGCACATAGTAGGGTCTTCAGTAAATATGAGTGAAGAAAAGAGGTTTTAGTAAGTGCTGTGGTGAGGTGAAATGAAGTAAACAGGCAAGAGATCAACCAACCCTCAACAACAGACCCATATTTGGGCTAACCACACCCAAGTTCAGAGCAGCACACAAGTAAAACACACCAAAGGAATAAAAACATAACTTGACCTCCAGGTAATGGATGTATTTCTCAAATCCAAAGGAGCAGGCTTGCTCGGCTTCACACCATGGGAACATCTCCCTTGTGGGGCAGTGGACACCCCTGCCAAGGTCCCTTCTGGCTGTGCAGAACCAGGCTCTGTGGGAGGAGACCATTGGGGCTGCCCCGAGGCTGGAGGCTGAAGGCACAGCAGGAGGGCCGTTTCCTCTTCAGGAGCCTGGGAATCCTAGCCATTGCCCCAGGGGAGGTCACTGGCCGCCTTAGCCCCAGTGATCTGAGTTGGGATGAGCCATATCTAGTTCCAGTAAAACCCACAGAATGTTCTGAACTTGTGACTAAGCCTGAGCTAAATAAACAACCTTCACCCATCCACCTCAAGAGGATTGGTGATATGTGGTGTGGCCTAGTAATCTCTTTTCTCAAAAAAAAAAAAAAAAAGAAAAAGAAAAATGAAAGCGCCATGAGACTGTACTTTGTTGTTTCAACATTCTTTTAACAATTCCTCGTGCGGCCCCTGTGTCATGCCGATCATTGTATTAGGAGCTCTGCCAAATGGGAGTGTTACTGACCGTGTGCTCTGAAGCCCAGGCCTCCTCAGGGCCACCCTTGGGGACAAGTGAGGAGCTGAGGAGACCGTGGCTGCCTGCCGCTCCCTCCAGTCAGCCAGAAGAGCTTCCATTTGGTCTAGTTCATTTGATTGGCCTTCTTCATAATATTTTATGGCAAAGGTAAAAATGTTTAAAAGTCCTGCACTTTTTAAAAGTATGCACACAGAATCTAGGACAATGGTATTCAGGCATATTGTCTAGAGCTAGAGAGAAAGAAAAGGAAAAACAGCTGATATATATTGTGTATTGGGTACCAGCCACTGTTTTCAGTTATTCCTCACCTGATCCTAGAAGTGAGTTCTATTATTAGCCCCATTTTAGAGAGGCAGGAACTGAGACCCAGAGAATTCGAGGAAATTTGATCAAGTCAGGTGGTCAACAAATGCTCCTATTTCGTCCCAGGAGCATGGAGGTTAGAGGGTGTGGTCTTCACTGCCACTCCATGCGGACTCCTCCCCCACCAGATCCTGGGCTCAGCTTCTTGTCTCCCTCCTGGACTTCGTCATATGCAATCTCTGCTCAAATGTTCCCTCCTCAAGGGGGGCCTTCTCTGACTGCCCCATCGAAAACAGAGCCCCTCTGGTCAGCCTGGTTCTCCTTTCCTCTGCTCCATTTTCTTTCTGAGCCTTCCTCCCAAACTGATAAATACTGCCCATGTATTTGTTGATGGTCTTTGGCCTGTGGCCCCCGCCCCAAACGTCAGTTCCTTGAGATCAGGGCCTTTGGCAACTTCTAGATCGTGGTCCATCTCTGACGACTGAATTAGAAAACTGCCTTGTGGAAATAAGTATATAAAGTGGTATAAGAGTTGAAGAGAGTAAGATCTGGATGGGGAAAGGCAATATGGTATAGGGTGCTGAACGCAGAATGCAGGGTCAGACAGCTTCAATTGGAATCACAGCTTCTGGTCACTCGATTAGCTGTATGACCATAAGCAAGTCCTTGTTTCCTCATTTGGAATAGGGGTCCTTACCTCAGACTCTGTGCTGTTGTGCAGATTAGATGAGATAGGATGCGTCAGGAAATGCTCTTTATTGTTTTCTTAATAGGTGTTTTCCCCCTAGAGATAGTCCTGGGAACATAGCTAAGCACATAGTAAATACTCAATAAATAGATGATGGATGATGGAATGCCGGGTCATAGTTAATAATCAAAGAGGCCATACTGTGTTAAGAAAAAGGAGCAACAGGACCAACTAGACCCAATTCTGCCATATAACTAGCTGTGCACCCTTGGACAAATTGCCTTGCCTCTTGGGTCCATGTTTCCTCCTGGATAAAATAAGAGAGTTGAACAGAATGATGTATAAGTTGCCTTTCATCTCTGAAATCTATGAAATTGAAAACATCCCACAGTTGGATTTCCAGTAGCAAACCAGCCCACCCCAATTGTTTTCAGGAAGCTGGAATGATCTATTATGTTTTTTTTATTTTTTTATTTGCTTCCTGGTTTCCAGTTCAAATAAGAATTCTTCACACTAGTCACAGCAGAGAATAAAGTCGGTGCCTTGGCCAATGGATAACAATATTTACAATGGACAATTAATTCAGTCTCTTATCGGGGTCTCTGAAGGCTCCTTCTGGATGGTGAGCCCCTTGACTAGGCTGAAGGAATTCCATCACCCCTTGTATGTGCCCTGGCTGAATGGGAAATGAACGAGATGTGTCGAGGTTGTCTTGGAGACTTCTGTTCCAAAGTCCACCTTGGAGAGAGCTCAGTGGTTTTGTTTCTGTTCCATGGGAAGGGTCATTGTTTCTTTTGACGTGCTGATTTATTGGAAGAGGCTGCTGCCAAGGATTTTGCAGGTTTAGAAAGTCATATTGGTGACCTGGTGTGAAAGTTCTATGTTCTTAACCATCATCCCCTTAGCCAGCATTTTCAAAACAACTGATGTTTTACCTTTGTCCTGTATTCAAAAACTACATGGCCATCATGACTTCGAAGAATTCAACAGTCATCCTTTCTGTGCATGAATTTGTATTCTATGGCTGGTGGACTAGCAAACACATCTCACTTAACAAAATATGGATTATCTGAAAACTCACTGTAAGTCTCACCTTTTCTTTGATATTTAAAAAAAAATGAACGATATATAGCGCAGCACGTTTTTGGTTTTTGAAGCATTTCACATTTATAATTTGATCCTCATAAAAGCTGCATGGAACTCGTATTACTACAGTTATTACTACAACATCATTTTTCATGTATAGAAGTTGAGTTTTTGCACGCCTTTACAACAAGCCTAAAGACACAGGTTAAACTGTGTCTTTTCTGACTCAGCTCCATGGCTCAGAGTTGAAGGAGAGCAAAGGAGATTGGAAAAGAACCTTGGCAGAAATTCCTATGAAGGGCAAAACAAGAGACAGTGCTGTTTACAATATCCTGCCAACTTTCTCTCCCCACAGGGACACAGAAAATCTCTAGGAAAGGAGAAGGGACCTTAGTAACCAGCAACTTGCTTGCATAAATGCCAAGAAGGCAAGACCCAATCTGATTCCTGGCCCCATGGAAATTCCACAGGGTCATGGAGGAGGGAAGCTGGGAAGGGAGGTAGGGACCTGAAGACATCTGCTAAGGAGTCAGCTGGACTTAGGTTCAAAACCCAGGTGTGCCATCTGACAGCTTTGTGATTTCAAGCAAATGATTTCCTCTCTCTGTGCCTCCCTTTCTTCAGGGATAAATGAGGATCTCTCCCTCACAGACTCCTTATAGAATCAAATGTAGGAGGAAGGCTTGGACTCTGCAGGTCCGAGTCCCTAGAACCAAACAGTAGCTACAATTATGTGTAATGGTGAACATTTTATTTCACCTCACTGGACCACAATTTCTTTATGGATAAAGTAAGGTGGTTAGACTAGACGTAGTCCATTGTTTTCCTTCAAGCTCCATAGAGTACACAATTTATAACTGTATTCTATGGATAGCGAGGTAGGATTGTTAAGGATTTATAGAGTGACATGTCACTGATATGTGTTAAGGTGGATAGTAAGACCTTATGAGTGAATAGAAGGTACCTGTGGTCATTACGTCTCATTGATAACAAGGGTAATAGTTTTAAAAGCTATCTTTTACTGAGCACCTGCTAAAATATATATTATCTCATTAATTCCCCATGAAAATCTTATGAAGCAGGTAATATCAGTTCATTCTGCATAAGTAGGGAGATTAAAGCTTAAATGGGTTAACTGACTTATTTAAAGCCACACAGGTCGTCTGTAGTGGCTTAAAGTGTGTTCCAACCCACTCTGGCTCTCGTACCCTTTGCACTTTCCATTCATGAAAATAGCTATTTAATCTCTATACGACCTTTCTTCTTCTTATTCCATGTTGGCTTCTCTTTCTATGTTCATCCCTCTCCCTAATAACAATGTAATGTATATTTAAATAAATGTACCCTCTGCTGCATTGTGTGCTATGGTAAGTGTGTGATCTATTATTACCTACTTAAATCTATGTCTTTATTGCATAATTCAGCATTTTAATATGCACTTGAAAATGTGTTTTGAGTCACTTCCCTGCAAAGGTCTGTATAAAATTACATTCGTTATTCTTCCTAAATGTAGACAAGTCATGGTTCAGGTGGCGCTAGAAAGTTCCTCCCCAGCACATTCCATCACCTTCCTTATTCTCTGTGACATTTATCAACACAGCAGTCAGACATTTGAAAGAAAGAAAAAAAAGTCACTTTCAATTCTGAAGCATTTAACTAACACTGAGCCAAATTCCGCAGTTGAAAAAGTCACTTTCTTGCTACAAATGACACATATTGCCTGTTGAAGCATAATCAGAAGCTATAAAGGCAACATACTAAGAGTCAGGGTATCGGAATTCTTAAATCTAATTGCTACGACTTTTGTTGCATCACGTTTACAACTCTGGTCATGTTATTCCAAATAATACATGACTCTCCATGTACCAAAATACAGAGGTTGTGGTGACATTCTCCTAGGTCCCCTTTGCCATCTCCATGTGTCATTTTTTCATCCTTGTGCAGAAGCTGTTTTCTAAGGCGCATGCATGTAACCTGCACATAACAGTATCTGTCCATGTTGCCTTTCAGCTGTCACCATGGCTGGCACTTTCCCATCTCACTTCCTTGTCACGGAGAAATCAAAGTCTTACTACCTGCTCCAGAGATAGTCATTTTGGGTGCTGGGGAGAGAGTCAACACTGTTTTAGGCTGAGGTCCGCCAGAAGCAGACCTGGAGATGAGAACTCAGATGCAAGTGACTCATGAAGGCGGCACTTCCAGGAGAATCTGGTAAAGAAATGGGAGGAGCAGGGCAAGAGGGAGCACTGAGGTCAAGTCTGGGGAGCGGAGTTCCATCCTCACCCCACAGCGGAGGTCTGCTGTGTAGCTTCCATCCCAGAGCCCAGAAAGCTGGCTGTCACTGCTTCCCACACCTTTCAGTCATTGGCCAAGGGCCACTGGGTATAGGCAGGGAAGTTATACCTTCCCAGGGGCTGTCTGCGCAGGAGGGCAGAGCTGCTCCAGTAGCCTGAGGTCTATCATTCAGCAAGGAGATAAAGCCCGCTGAAGTGGGGCAGGGCTGGAGGAGATGGTAATATGACATCTGAGGAGCAAGAGTGCAGTACCAACAGTGTCCACTAGCCACAGCCACATGGATCAACCATCCAAACCCTAACAACGTAATAACTTAATAGTTGTACTGATTTGCTAGGGACATCATAGCAAAGTACCACAAACTGGGTGGCATCAACAACAGAAATGTATGCTCTCAGGATTCTGGAGGCCAGAAGTTCCAAATCAAGGTGTTAGCAGGGCTGGTTCCTTCCGAGGGCCGTAAGGGAACGGTCATTCCAGGGTCCTCTCCTTGACTTGTAGATAGCTGTCTTCTCCCTGTATGTCCTCCTCTTGCCTCCCCTCTATTCACCTCTCTATGTCCAAATTTTCCCTTTTTATAAGGACACTAGTCACCCACCCTATTCCGATAGGACCTCATCTTAACTAATGACAT
The DNA here is from genome assembly GCF_036562045.2 of Rhinolophus sinicus. Taxonomy (NCBI): domain Eukaryota; kingdom Metazoa; phylum Chordata; class Mammalia; order Chiroptera; family Rhinolophidae; genus Rhinolophus; species Rhinolophus sinicus. Next base: position 8,872,264 of record NC_133761.1, read on the forward strand.
CTTCAATGACCCTATTTCCAAATACGATCATATTCTGAGGTTCTGACTTCAACATACGAATTTTAATGGAACACAATTTAACCTACAATAATACTCTTCCGTTTCAAAGACTTTATTAAAACCCAATCCGGTAACCCACTTCTATACCCACATTCTACTTCTTACTTTCTGGAACTGGGGTCTGGAACCTTTAATACTTTGCTTTGTACCATATCGTCAGTCTTTGATGAACACAACACAACATAGGGTAGTTATAAAATAAAGGGTATGAGAAAATGCTTTGTCAGTTATAAACTCTTACATGAGTTTTAATTGCCATTGATTAACAATCCCCTCAAGAAATATGTATTGAGCTCCAAGCCTGTATTTAGCACATGTTCCCTGGTGTTTCTGATTTTAGAAAAACTCTGTAAGTACAGGATGGATTCAAGGAAGGAACAATAATTGCGAGTCCATTGTGGTGTTGTAAATTCAAAAGCAGAGGAGTTCAGATGAAGGAACCACTGAGGAGATGCTAGAAAAGAAATGTGAGTCACAACCCCAAGGGACAGTTGCACAGACTGGTGACTCATTCAGTACTGCCAGGTACATCATGGGGACAAAAGGCAGATCTCATTTTTTTTTTCTTCTGCATCTAATACTATGGTGCATTCAAATTCTCTTCTATTGTATTCCTACACTGCTCCTGGTTCCCTAGTAACTGCCAGAAAAAAGCCAAACTCTTCAGCAAACACCCTTCATGACCTTGCCCCTGTGTGGTCTCCAGCCTTATATTTCCCCATTTCCCCCTCACACCCTTATTCACATCTTGTCAAGCCACTTGGAGCTGAGCTCCTTACCTTTGTTTCTTCCTATTATACCTGTTCTCCTCTCTTCCTGCAAAGTCCTTCCCCAGTGGACACCTGACAGGGCCCAGGCTGACGCTGAAAGAAGGAAGCTTGGCCTCCCCAGTGGAGACCCATTCTCTCCTGCTTTGATGCTACTCCTATGTCGTGTAAATCCTTCTATCATTATTCTCCCAGCGGATTGCAATCATTTCTTACTGTGTGTCCCCGCCATTAAATCATAAACTTGAGGACAAGCATATGTTAGTTAGATTTACCTTTGTATCTGCAATTCTTAGCACGATATCTTCTACTTGAACGCAGTCAACAAGTATTTGTTAAATGAATAAATGCACGTAGACACAGACTAAATCAGATGCTGGGTAACACATTCCACCCCATCCTAGGGGGTCTTTCTGACACTGGAAAGTCGGTGTAGGAATCTTTAGAAACTATATTCCTGATTATTTTTTTAAGATTCTGAGAAATATGTGTATTTCTCAGATGTGCCCTCCTGTACTGCCCCCAGTCCTGTCATGCTGAGTGTTTGACCCTTAATTTAATTACCAGATACCTGCACACAGGAGCTCAGCTTCCAGAATACCCATGTCGGAAGCTCAGTGTTTTCTGGCAGCTCCACCGTGTGTTCACACCAGCTGTGATAGAAGAGGTTCCCAGTGGAGGACAGACTGGTTATGAGTCAGACAAGCTCCCTCCTAGCTAATGAGCAGCTTCTCACAAGTGACAAGGAGACTATTCCGAGATGTTCTAAATTAAATTACAGTGGCCAGAGAATGAGAGACAGCGACACAACTGCTAGTCTGTTAATGGCTGCTGACCAGTTAACAAAAGATTTCTCACATCCCTGATTGGCCTGATGGAATTTCAGATTCATTTCCAGGTGGCTATTTCCGCAGATTATTTTAGCCAGGCACAATCTAACTCCAGGACCTCACATCCCCCCGCTCTTGTTTACAAGGGGGCTTCCAAGATTACTGCCCCGAGCCAGTCCATAGACCTAGACATTTCTTTGTTTGGACTCTGCTATCCCAGAGCTGTCCGCCCCAATACCAACCCCCCCCAACCCCCAACTCAACCCCCCCATCCCCCCACCTCCCCACCCCCACCCCACCGCCTTGTTTCACCTTCCCCTAGCCCTCTGCCTATATCTCATGTAAATTCTTTCAGACGACCTCTTCTTTGTTTCTTCCCCCTACTTGATGTATAAAAATGCTGGCAAAACTATGGGAGAGCGGACAGGCTGTCTTTTCTACTTAGCCATGCTGCTGGTTGTTTAAGATTCCATACCCCAAGACGAGTCTTTTGGGTAGCATTTTGGGCTCAATAAAACCTTACCGACAAAAGACTTTCAGCCATGGGAGTTAAAAAGCTTTGTCTAACACCTGGCTGAAGCTGCAAACTTCAACAATGGCCCCATAAATTAGCTATTTCTCCCACCCATTTAGAACATTTCTATTCAAATTATGATAGGAATACATTATTTCACCCTCAGTTTTCCATTTTTCAGAAGGACTCTAACACTAGTATCTGGATTCCAGTAATCAAAAAGGCAAAGTGTAGCAAAATAATAATAATTTTAGAGACAAAAATCAGATTCAAAACTGGGCAAGGCTAATTAATGACTTTTTCACCTTGGGCAAGTTATTGAAAATCTCAGTTACCTCATCTATGGATTATGGGAAATAATAACCTGCCTTATAGTACTTGGTAATGATTAAAAATTTTACAATCCACGTTGTAGGGTATAGCTCGGCGTTTCCCCACAAAAGCACTACTGATGTGTGGGGACGCGAAAACTTCCTTTTGTGCGTGTCTGTTGCATACATTGTAAGACAGTAAACATCTCTAGAAGCTGAACTCTAAATGCCACTAGTGCTCCTGGTCACCGAGGCAACCGAAAGTGTCCCCCCCCACCCCCCCCCACACACACATTGCAAAAAGCCCCATCATAATGAGATAAAACTTATCAAGTGTTATGATGTGCTAGACATTGTTCCAAGAACTTTTTTGATTCATCTCATTGAATCCTCATAAAAAATTTTATGATGCACTGGAAGATAAAGTAAATTGCTGGGTCATATAACTGGAGAGCCAAGTATCTGCGTTTGCAGGCTTGTGCATTTAGTGTCTGAGCCATCCTGGCTGCACGCATAGTAGGTGCTCAATAAGCATTCTCTTCCTTTCCTCCTCCCAGTTTGGTGTCATTTCCGGTGCCTTTGGCTAACTCCTCAGAGAGCTACCATTAGATTTTGTCCCCACATCTTTCAGGGACCCCAGATGCACAGCCTTCACTGGCCCAAGCTCAATCTTGACAAAACCGGACACCTTTTCTTTTCTAGTGACAGATATCTCAGGGCCAGATTTGTCTTGCTGTAACACAGCATAGCCCACTGAGGGTTTTCATTTGGGGAAAATGAACAAAATATTAGCCCATGTGTTTTTCCTGTCACTTGATTCTTCTCCATCCTTTCCCCCAGCGCCCTCCTAGGCTGTGGGTACACCTGTCACTTGACTGATTTTTGTTACTGCTGCATAGGAGTTAAGAGTTCTGCCCCCGATTCCAATGTCTGGAGTGGGGGTGGGGCTCCCCATACTCCCAAGCAATTATCCAACACCAATTGGGTACCCTACAATTTAACTCAATTCTGACACTACCTGGAGATAACAATAGATTCCACAGGTTGAGGGTTCAGTCTGATTAAGACTGCACCTACCTCCCCACCTACCCCTTCAGACACCAATAGCAAGCCTAGACTATCCCCTGCGATTCTGACGAACTGGCTATAGATCAGAGTTTCCAACAACCCTCCCCCATGGTTCGATTAATTGGCTAGAATGGCTCACAAAACTCAGAGAAGCATGTTATTTCCTATATGACTAATTTATTATAAAAGTATATAATGTAGGAATAACTTGATAGAAAAGATGCACAAGGTAAATTATGGGCAAAGGGGACCAAGCTTCCATGCCCTCTCTCAGAATGTCATTCTCCCCAAATCTAAGATGTTCACCAACTCATAAGCTCTCTGAACCCTGCCCTTTTGGATATTTATGGAGGCTTCATTACATAGTCGTAATTCATTAAATCTTTGGTTATTGGTGATTGATTCAATATCCAGCCCCACTGCCCTCCCTAGAGGTGAGGCTAGGGGGATACTGAAACTTCCAACCCTTTTATTACATGGTTGGTTCTCCTGGTAACCAGCCCCCATCCTTAAGTTACCTGTGGACATTCCATAGTCACTTTATTTACATAACAAAAGACACCTTTATCACCCACCAACATCACTTAAGAAGTTCCTGGGGCATTAGGAGCTCTGTGCCAGAAACAGGGAAGACCAAATACATGTATTCTTACTATAAATTATAATATCACAGTAGGTTTTCAAAATAAAATCAGAGTCATGTACCTGCGATATAACAGTCAGGAGTCCACGGCCCCCCTTACTAGCCCACCTGACATAAGGCTGAAATAGCCCAATCAATGCTACCACTGAGACGCCAACATGCTTTTTCCACTTGCTGCCTGCCAGTCACAGGGAACAGGTTCTCATAGGCAGTGGGAGTGAGGGTTGGGCCGTCTTACTGAGTTCAGGTGCTGAGGTGGGCAGAACCCTGCACTTACGAAAAGAAAGACCTTCCTCCCCCATCAGTTCACCTTATGAATTCAGACTCTTTCCTAGTACAAAAAAGTATTAAGATAAATGCTCCTTTAGCTATTCGACGTTAAGATTCTGGTAAATTCCAAAAAGGAGGCCCAAAGTTAGTAAAGAGGCTTCAAAGAGAAGAGCAGGAAATGGAGATGGACAAAGTCCAGGTGAGCTCTATTTAAGGTAGCATGCTTTCTGCCCCTGCCTTGTGTCTAGTGGGTGCGGGGACGACAGAGGTGAATGTCATCATCTACCCCAGAGGGGTTCAGAGCCAGCTCGTGAATTATTGGTTTAAATTAACAAGAAGGAAATGATTGTAGATTGTTTAATTTTGTCTGGGTTCCAGAAGACTTGACCTACGAAGACAGTGTTGGAATCAGTGAGAAGCTGGCGTGGGAATCCACGTCTCTTAGGAGTGCATTCCCTTAGACTCCTCTGTGGTACTGTCTCTGAGATGACAGCCTTACATGGCAGATCCCACTGGGGTCTTGATAGTCTTCCAGACCTGCTTTACAACCCAGCGGTTCCACTTTTCAGTGTAGTGACCTTGAATATCTGTTTGCTCTCTCCTAACCTTGTCTCCATCCACTATCAAGGGGAGATGATATTATCTAACTCCCAGGGCATGGTATTAAATGAGGTCATATATATATAATATATACAGGGGGTCATATAAATGAGGTCATATATATATATATATATATATATATATATATATATATATATATATATATACACACACACACATACAGGATGCCAAAAAAATGTATACACGTTTTAAATCACACGAGTGGGAAATCATGGTGACAGAACCAAACCTGCTCTGCCTGTCTCCAAGCTTATGCCCCGTTCAGCTGTATTATGTGGACAAAAATGACCCATTATTTATAAAAAATGTGATTGTTTGATTTCCAGAGCAGGTACACCTCAGTTTGAAAGGAGATGTAGATTGTTGATTTCATTTGTGAAGGTAGGTTTTTCAAACGCTCTCAAAGAAGGGAGTCTCTGGTTTGTCCGGAACTGTATTTCTGTTAATTGCTCTTGTTGCAGTTTCAAGGTCATGAGAACTAAATTGGATCCCTGCAGCATTACAATGCCCTGGAAAAAACACATCGGAAAAAGAAGGGTTTTCTGTATTTACTTAGCTTACGCAGAGTTACCTTTGTTCCAGATAAGCCCCTCAGAAACATGAATTGCTATTGTGATTGCATTTATCTGGGAGAAGACAGATAATTTTCTGAAAGAGGAAGCTGGGCCCTCAAGAATCCTGCAGGGACCAAAAAGCAGAAGAGCACAATGGAGCCAACCTCCATCTCTGTGAATAAAGAGGCAAGACATTTTGAACATCTTGCCAAACAAAGTGGCTCTGAGAAGGTTTTAAAATCCACGTAGGAGAGACTTGTACCTGTCAGCCAGGGCTCCCTGGACCCAGAAGTCAATGAATCGTTAAAAGTGAGAAGTAAATGGGCTCTAAGGCTATCCTTTCTAGAATGGACACTCAGACACACCTTGCCTTTCCTGGCAATAATGATAGGATGCCTCACTCTCAGTAAGACTAAGACGTGCACTTAGAATCATTTGCCAGGAATAAGAATGGGTTTACTCATTCCTTCAGTCACACTGTGAATAGTTAAGCCTAATGCATGTCTCAGGCACCAGGCATAGTTTCCCCTCCGAACCCACCAACCTCATGACCATTTGCACCTTGGCATGTATTGACAAAGTGATGTTCAATGGCTCCAGAACTGAACAAAGTTGTATGGCCTTAGGCAAGAAAGTTCTCCAACGTGGCTTCATTTTGCTTGTCTGTAATATCATGAGGTTGGACTAGGTGACCTCAGATCTCTTCTAGATCTGACATTTACAGATTTTAAAACTGGTCCCCAGAGGAGAATAAAAGCCACGTCCATAGCCCGTTAGGTACTGTCGTCTTGGTCAGTGACAGATCTATGGCTTCCATCCATTAATTAATTAATCAGTTCCTCACTCTCACGCTCCCATGCCAAACATGTACAAAGCAGAGGACTGTGTATGTGTCAGGCATCAGAGAATTCCCGGGCTACTCAGTGAGACAGACTGTGCAGACATTGGCAATCTAGTGTGCTGGCCTGTCCCATGGCAATGAAAACGGCTGGGGGCCAAAAAGGATAGCGACCTCCTTCTTTCTGGGTAAAATACAAATCAGATTTTCTATGGAGAAAGAAAGAAGCCAAGACGAGAATAGGTCTTGCACAGAACTAGGAATGAGGCAAATCTCAGCTCTGTCATGTTTTTCATCTCACTAAGCCTTCTTCCCGTCTACTCTATGAGGGTGGCGATCACAATACTTAAATATAATAATGACACTTCCAAAAGTGTTTGGGAGGACTCAACGAGACAATCAATGAGAAAACACCTGTTAGACTGTCAGAAAATCTTTTTGTTTGTATCTAAACCTTCCTCTCCCTTGTTTAGCACAGAATGTAATACTGAGTAGACTGAGAAACTCTTAGTTGACATTTTTTCTTCATCATATTAAAGCTCATCTTTAGCTCAAAATGGTGAAATTGCTGGATCCAGTCTCCTTAGAGATTTAAAAATCTCCCGACCACTTCAGACCTTCCTTTTACAGCCTCCTAGGATCTAAGAGAGGATTAGCTTACATTTATGACCCTGCCCAGTTGGAGGGTCATAGCTGAAGCTGATAGAGCAAATCCCCAGCAATTGGTTTCCCGCCCAAGTTTAAGTTCACAGGACTCTCTATCTTCCCCACCCTTCTGTGTTATCTTAAAATACGAATACTTCCTTATGCTCCTTTAATAGCTGTAATGGAGGGAAACAAGAGAGCTGAACTTGGCATGATAGGTTCTCGAGAATTTAGAACCACAAGTTAGAACTGAGAAACCAGGTTTAAGATTCAGCTCTAGCCATTAATGAGCTATGAGAACTTGGCTAAGCCACTGAATGTCTCTGAGCCCCAGTTTCTTCAACAGCATAAGATTGCTGTGAGGATCAGAAAAACAAGATGATGAATGTAAAAATATTTTTTAAAAGCTAAAGCCCTGTATAATCATTGGCTGTGTAGTCAAGTAATATTAACATTGGTAATCAAAAGTGTTAACACTTAACTGAGTTGTATCCAGAGAAAGGACCAAGAGGAATTTTCTTTATTTACTCCACATGACTAGCGTATGGAACAGTATGGGAGAGTGTGACTGTATTTGAAGATGGCCCAGTGGTGCCATAGAAACAGGACACATGAAGTCAGAAAGGCGTGGCCACCTCCCTCAGTCTGATGGTATAAAAGGTAGCAAGATCTGTTTCTTTGCTTTTCCAACCTGGTGGGGCACCTACACTCTGAGGAAGGTATTGATCCCTGAATTTCCCCAAATCTCCATGGGAACCAAGGAAGCATTTATCTTGCTTATTCACTGGTTCAAGGATAAACTGCAACGTCAGCTGAATCTCAGCATCATCCTCCCCAGACTCTGAATGTGGATGAGCCCTATATTCAGACCTCAGGTAGATACACTCACGCCTCTGGGCTTCCTCTGTGCACATTCCATGAACTTCTCTCATGGCACCCACAAGAGATTAGTTCCTTATCAGTCCCATGCCCTTAGCCCTCAAGCCTCTCCAAGACAGAGACCTGTGAAGCAAGTCTTTAAATACATAATGAATGATTAATATGAATAGTGAGTGGGTGAGTGATTGGACAGTCAAAGAAGCACACACTGTCTTTCAAAGTAAGTTTGACTTTAGTGTCAGAGCAGATGGTTGAAATGGCTTGACTTCTATCCCTATGTTGATCCCTAAATGCCTCTACCACCACCTCCACCATGGAGAGCCTCTGGTTTATTTTCTCTTTAATGTCTCTTCAAGTACGCAAGTTCAGCCCTAGTTCTAGCCCTGATCACTGAGGTCCATCAGTTGAGCTCTCCATATTTAGCCTCACCAAGGCAGCTGTTCTTTGTTTGGGCTGTTGGGGTCACCATGATCACCCCTTTTACCTCATAACACAGAGACCACTAAGCTGAAACTCTCTGGAGGCACTCATGTCAATCAGATGTTTTCCCAGGCTGTCTCCTTGCTTTTGTCCTGTCTCTCTGCCGTACACTGCAGAGAAATCCCAGCTCAGCTACTTAAAGCCGGAGGCACTGAAGTATATAGGCCAACGAATTGTGGCCCATAGGCCAAGTGTGACCTGCGGCTTGCATTTGTAAATAAGGTTTTATTGGAACATAGCCATGCTTATTCGTGTACAGATTGTCCGTGGCCACTTTCAAACTGCAGCTGCAGAGCTGAGTAGCTGTGAAAGAGACCAAATGGCCACAAGGTCTAATATATTTACTATCGGTCCCTTTACAGAAAAAGCTAACCAAATTCTCCTTTGTAAATTAACCCAGATGTGTAAGTTAGTAGGACAACCTTCTGTGATAAAATGATTGGCTCTGGATTTAGTGGTAAGTGGGCCGTCATGCTGTGATTTACAACCACTCCAAATTCTGACACCACTATGAGAAAATGATTTTGTTGGCACGGGCTAATTACCTGGAGTAACTCAGACAATTCTCAGTTCTGAAAAGGGAAGAAGGAAGGAAGGAAAGAAGGAGGAAATGGGAAGAGAATGAAGAATGAACGCTCCTGACACTACAGGATTAACTCACAGGAATTGCCCTCTCGCGTGAAAAGAATATGGACCAACTGGGTTTTCTACCCAACCTGAATGATTGTGCACATGCCACTTACCCAAGTCCCAGTTTCCTCATCTGTCATATGGTTAGAATACTTACCTATATGCAGTATTTGCGATAAATGTACGTGAGGCCAGAAGGAGAGCATGTGCATGACTCAGAGCCTGGGCAGAAATCTTCCTCGTGTCTTTCCCTGCACACGCTGACTCCTCCACGCCACACGCTCACAAGAAATTTTCCTCATGGGCACTTTCAATTTTGTGACATTTTGATGTCAGAATGACACCAGTCACTGCAAATTGGGTGCCAGTATGTGTTGTCACCAGCCCTGAAAATGTGTGGATTAAAAGTGGCAGAGAGTAAATCACCGGCGTGGCAGGCACTAATCACAGCTGGGGCACATCGCAGGCTGGAAACCTCATTGAACCCAATGCCAGTCACACAAAGGGAAATCTGGGAATCCTGCCAGGATCTTCCCAGAATAGTAATTTTTCATTTACATTCACCGCACTTCTTCCCTCTCAAGGCAGACCTACTTCTCCATCATCACCTTAACTGCTTATCTCTTCCTTTCCTCCCATCCTCTGGTAAAGTTACTGGATTCTTCTCAGACCTTCCCAAAGATATTATTTGTAGACACCTATAGATTAACGTGGGGAGACTTGTGCTCCAGCTTTAAGGCCAAAAGAGTCATGGAGTGAGAACACGGAGAGTGTTCCGTAAGCTGCCTGGGGATCATCAGGTCCCTAGGCCTAAGGAAAACTAGAAAAAGTTTCTATTCCATATGGGCCCTAATGCTTCTGAGACAGGCTGGTTTTAACAGGCCCACCGATGGAATGATCCTTCATGAGAGTAAAAGAGGCTTAAACCTGCAGTGACTGGTCAGTATGGAGCGAGTACCATGACATTTCATGACCTTCATCATTTTATACATTTACAGGGATTGGAAATTCACCTGAAATTTAAAAAACCTAAAATACTTCCCTTTTTTTTTTTTTCAGTTAAAAAGACAATATAATTAGGATTTTGGGCAACGATCCATTTAACTCATATTTGACTGTTAAAATAATATATACCGTGATGTACAATCTTGAATTTGCCAGCAACCTTAGAGATGTAATACTTGTAGTAATTCAATTCAGTTTACAAACGTATTTCAAGTGCCTATTACGAGTCATAACTATATAAAAAATGATTTTTGTTTAAAGCTTTAAAGTTTATAAAGTACTTTATCTCATTGACTCTTACAAAAATTCTCTGAAGAAGGAGTTACTACAATCCTTATTTTACAGGTAAAGGAACTGATTCAGGAACAAGGTCATGTGTTCAAGGTCAGAAAGCTTGAAAGTGATGGAGCTGTGAAAAAAAAATCATGGCTTTTGATCCCAAATCCATGAATTCATGCCTATCAGCCCCCTGCCACCACCACCACCACCACCTTAGCTAAACTCGCTGCAATTGCATCTTCGTTCTAGATCTGTCAGGCTATTCTTTCCCACATTCTGATGTTTATTGTTTTCTCAAGTCTAATTTACTTCCACAAAAATATTTATCAGTTCAGACCTTCAGTAATCGAGCTCCTAAAGTTGCCTCCAGAGAGCAACTCTGTAGATCAGAAGTCATCACATATTTTCTGTAAAAGGCCAGATAGAAAATATTTCAGGCTTGGTGGGCCCTATGGTCTCTGTCACAACTACTTGACCCTGCCATTGTATTGGGAAAGCAGCACCGGGCAGCCCACAAACAAATGCATGGCTCTTCCAATAAAACTTTACTTACAAAAACTGGCAATGGGCCAGATTTGATCTGAGGGCCACAGTGTATTGACCCCTGCTTTCAATCTATATTGCTTTTCAATCTCCTTTCATTCAACTGGTAAAACTCCTCAATGTTATTTATTAACTATTGAGTGTCCTAGTCGTTGATGGAAAATGCTGAGGTTTTCTCCCCTTTCGGGTCACAGAGAGCACACATCAATTAGAGAGTAAAATAAGCCGCACAGTAAGGGTCCAAACATGACAAGATGAGTGGGTACCAACAGACGAGCAGAACAGAGGGTCCATTCATCCAGGGCACCGTGTAGAAAAAAGGACCTCATAAATGCTTGTCTGCGATGAGTAACAAAGTCAAACAAGGAAAGAAGTGATCAATTTTAAGTGACTAGTATGAGTTAGCCACTTGTGCAAGACATTTTGTCTATTTCATAACTCAAAATGATGATTTTATACCTTTTATCGATTATCGACAGTGACACAGAGCCTTGGGCTACTGAGCATCTTGACCAAGTTCAAACAACAAGCCAGTGGTAGAATTAGAATTCAAACTCACTCGTGTCTAATTCCAAAGTACACGTTTTTGGGGGTCGCCATGGGGCCCATGTAGAAACGAGCTTACATCCCTCACTGATAGGAATGCAAGCTCTTATGCATCTCCAGCCCTGAGCATAAAATAGACGCTACAGACACGTTTATTAGAAAGATAACGTTGAATTGACGGTCATTGTTTTCAACTTCTACTGGCAATGAAAGGTAGAGCTGAACATTTAAACGCTCTAGAATCATTTATTCTGAGCCCTTGACCTTTCTGTTTACCAGCTCAATTAAAGAGGCTTTATGGTCATTTATGGGGGGGAAACACATCACTGACCCACATGATTAACGAGTCGGCAAAACCAACGTCAGGAAACTGTGAGTCAGCTGTGGGCTAAATCAGAAGCCAAAGCAAGTTTTAGCACAACCAGGACATTTCCCGGAGCTAATAAACAACAATGATGCATGGTTTTATGCCTTTGGGTGAGGATGCAGGGGAGATATTAGTGACTAGTGACATATCTCTCTAGCACTATTTTTTTCTATGATCCGAAAAACACAGAGTTCAGAGGACAGGAGTTGAAGCAATTGCTATTTCTGATGATTTTCCATAATTGTATTTCTTTTTTATAGTGCTATGGAAACCTTGATCTTAATCAATCTTTTGTCTAAAGCTCACCCACTATTACTATACTAAATAAAAGACAGTAAACCAAATCTTTGGGGTTTTAATCCAAGTCCAGGATGGAAACACAATTTACCTTTATTCTTATTTGGTTTAGAATATTTGGTCTGAGGGTTTCGTTCCCTACTATTCAATTGGGCTGCACAAAAGCAGCCACAGACCATACAAATAAATTGGTGGGGCTGTTCCAATAAAACTTTATTTATGCAAATATTATATTTTGCCAAGCCCTGGATTAGACGATGTGACTTTAGCTGATCGTGTTTAACAATAACAATGTTTTGTTTTGTTTTTTGCCATGAAAGCCCTAACCCACAGAATAGAGTGGAATGTTCTGCGTCTGTGTTCTGTATGTATGCATCTGTGATTTTGTCAATAAATGCAAAAATATCAGCAACAAGAAGTGCTTTAAGCAAACTTGTTGAAATAGCATTGTTTTTCTCCTTGTTCAGATTCATAGAGCACTTCAAGGTTTTAGGATTCTTGAAACTTTACCTTATTAATTTCATGAGTGCAGAATCTTTTATCTGTCCTACACACCTACCACCATATTTCCCAAGCCTAGCACAAGGCCAGAGACCCAACCCGTACTCAATATGTTAGAATGAGAGCGTGGATGATTGAATAAATTCTAACATTCTATGTTTGTGTTTTCCTTCTACTTTTTTACTATCTATGTTGTACCTCTCCAAATATCCATATTCCAATAACTCAATTTTCCTGGCCTATAACTGACGTCCTTCCTGTGGAATCTCCTTTCTTTCCTGCCTTTAGTCACACCTGAGCCTGCAGCTCAGAATCATTATAATGATGGCCCCAGATGGACTCAGCATGACTCTGCTCACTCTTGGCTTTAGCTTCAACACCTGAAGACTTATGGAGGGCAGGCTGGCAGGAAGGAGGAAGAGAAGGGAGACAGGTGAGCGAGGGAGGCCAACAACATATTTCACAAGCCTACAAAACATCATGACGGAGCTAGGCAATTCTATACACAGTATGTTATTCAGCACTTAGGGCACAACTTTAAAATGGATGTTACTGACTCCATTTTGCAAATGAGGAAAGAGTCTTAGAGAGATTCTACGACTTGCCCAAAGTGACACAGAGATGAAGGAGAAAACTAATCTGTACCGACTCTGAAGCTCATTCCCTAAACCACACATCCCAGTTTGCCTGGGACAGTCCCAGTATCTACCTGTTGTCCTGGCACAATTATTAAAATCATTGTATGTACTCTCACAAGTGTCCCATTTTAGAAAGTACATTATCTAATCATCTGCCTATCACCCCCTGTCTCCCTGGGGATAGCTCTGGCTCCTGTCCTGGATACTGATTCACTCAGAGGCCATGGCTAGGATTTCAGCCCAGAGTCAGGGGCATTCTGATGAGGAGACCACCAATTGCCCCAAATAGTCTATGGAGCTCTTGCCAGGCCACTGGCTTTTATGTTGTACATGTTGTAGGATGGGGAGCATGTCGCACAAATGCCACCAAAAAGGCCCATGCATATGTGCATGTAGACAGAGACAGACACACACATATGCATTTATTTTTAAGCCACCTTCTTAAGTGTTTTGCTTCTGTTTGTCTCATGGAAAGAATTTTGCATCCAGTTATTTCTCCACTTGGATTCTCATACAATGAAAGTTTCTGCCTGTCTCCTCCAGAGACATCATCACTCCTTGTACTTTGGGTTAATTCTGTCCGCTTGGAAGTTCACATAGCAAATCCTTAATTTGGACTTGGCTTAGAAAAGCTATCTTGACATTTATTGTGCACTTATCAGTCAGGATATCAATCATAGCCCCTTACTGGTAATTCTTTCATGATACTGGTCCCTTTGTATCTAACATGACAGTTTGTGAACTTCCCCTTTTCTCTAATCAGGATGCCCAACGAAGTTTTCTAAGAGTGCCCCCATCCATTGCTGTATTTGATCCTTACAATAAACCTGTGAAGTTGCTCATCTGATCCACATTTTAGAGATGAGAAAACCGATATTCAAAAAAGTCTAAAAACTCACCTGAAGACACACAGAGACTAAAAGCTGAGACAATAGCAGAAAGGGAGGAGATATGATTGATTCATTGCTATCTATACCCTACAGAATGCCTTTCTTAAAGCTTGTACATGAGATATGAATGTTTAATGACTGGCTGAATTAATAAACAAGTCGTAGGATTTAACCTTCCTAACCAACCATGTTCTCTGTCCTAAGTAGGACAGGATTTGAAATCAGGTTCCATGACAAGTTATGGAAGGATATGTTTAGATCCAGAGGGAAATGCCTTAGGGTGAAGATGCAGTTGGAAAGAACTGAGAGCTGAAAAAAGGAATGGATTTGGGGGTCTGTGCCATTGGCAATGCATCTGGAATTGTTGTACAAAGATCATAAAGACTTCAGTTCATTATAGGGACACACATTCCAGCTAATAGAATTTTCCAGATTTTAGAAGAATCTCATGAGGAAGTGAGGTTCTCATTCCAGGGGGTATTTTAATAGGAGCTTGAGATATCATTGGCTGGACTGTGGTAGAGTGGGTTCAAGCACTGTGTATGGCAGTCAAAGTGCCTGATCATTATTTAAGTTGCCTTTGACTGCAGGAGTCTAAGACTTTCTCTTTAGATGCATTTTGATATCTGTATTTCCTTCCGTTGTCTCCCTCCTATGCTTATCGGCTATGTGAATTGACATAGTGCTGAGTATTCTGCAATCCTGACACAAGTGTCCATGAATGCTACATCTTTGTTCTGTCTCCTAGAAACCATTCTTGTTTTGATGTCAACGCATCTGAGCCTTAGCCACACATATAGTAACAACAGGTGTGAACCATTTAAAGATGGCTGCATCATAGTACCAAAAAGAATGAGGTTGACTTCACTGGGATGGGCTGCTAAGAGACTACTCACTACTCATTGCACGAAGGCTCAATCCCTTCCTCAGGGCATGAGTCAAGGGATCAGGTACTCGGGAAACAGTTCCAAGACACTTTTCCAATCCCAGGACCGCGGAGAGAAGGAATTCTAGTTAGCCAGTATATCTTTGTTCAGATCAACCCGAGCACGAAAGTCACCTCATTGACTGCTAAAGATAACTGGCAACTGAGCAGTAGAGAAGATGGGGTATAGGTTTTCAGCTTTCACTGGATAGGAGGGAAAATACAGGTGACTCAGGACATAAAGCTGGGTAAATCCAGTAAGAAGTTGAGAGATTACTAAAGTTGAGTCCTTAATTTGACAGATGAGGAAACTGAGGCACAAACAGAATAATTGGCTAATCCAAAGTAACAAGGTGGATCACTAGAACTTACTCCTTGTTCCTACATTCTCCAGCCTCCCAATCTTCTGGATAAGAATGGAAGGTACAAGTGTGTACCTCAGTCAGAACCCAAGAACCACACTGCTTCTGGTAGTGGCAACACCCCAAAACATAGAATATGGGAGGACACTGACATTTCCCAGTATCGGATACACTTGGGTCATTCTTCTATCTTAATTTCCTTTCTTCACAAAAGCAGCATGATATGGCTGTCTTCACCCAGAGAAGTGGGTATAATAATATGCATTTTATAGATGATGTTACTGAAATCCTAAAGGTTAAAGATGTGCCCAAGGACACACCATTGAAAGTGCAAGTCGTGCTTTCACCCTAGGTCTGTCTTATCCTGGAATGCATGCTCTTTCCACCACTCTACCAGTAATAATTCCAGAAACACTCTGAAAATCATTTTTTTCCTCTCTTGGAGATGCCAAAGAAAGAAACTGTGAGGCTTTTTAGTGGCAGAGAGTAAACAAAACAGGGATGCACATAAAAGATAGCTTTATTAAAAATAATAAAATGTTTAAATTGTTATAGGAGGCAGTGAGGTGTTTGAAAGTCATCAGAATTATTCATTTCAGGGAGAGATTCATTCCCCTGTGTTTCTGGGCAGGGAGCCCATGTGAATAATTCCGTAAATGCCATGGCTACTCTGAGGTCATCATGAAAAAATGATAGACCTTGATGATAAAAGAACTAGTTCGTCATCAATTCCATCCCCTTTGCCAACAAAAAAGACAATATTTAAAGAACTGTAATCATTTATGTGTAATTCAGACTCAATTCTTCTTTGGAACCAGATCTGCAAATATCCTACCCACTAACATGACCTAAATTCCTATGGTTTTGAATGAATTTTTAAAAGATGGAAATTTTCCTAACTATTCTTTTTATGATTAATTAATTTAGAAAAAAAGAAATAAAAGGATCAGCTAGAGGGTAGAGCCTATCCTGCACATCATTCTGAGGGAGGTAAATGGTGAAGCATCTAGAACATGGGGATGGGACTGGGGTGCAGGTAGAAACGGGTTGGAATTCTGGTTCTGCCACTCACAGCCCAGGTGCCCTTCTACCTAAGTAAAGCCACAGAAGACTGGGTCAACTCCCAAGACTGATGAGAATGTTGACTGGGGCTCAGTGACTTCCATTGTTAAACGAGTGAACAAGCTTTGTGAAGGGTACGCAAGAGAGGGATACCGATAAATGGAAACAATTCTTGGTGCTTCCCTTGTTTTACACCCAAGTGTGCTTGAAGTTGGGTGTCCCCATGAGAGGTGGGGGTGAGAAAGCCCTGATGTTAGAGGAAAAGGGAGGCATTTCTGTGTTTATACCACTAAGTTGGAAGAGGGCAGACCAACCTTTAAGGTTGACACAACAAATAAAGCAACTCCTTGTGTTGCCATAATCCATAGTTTCCCAATTTCCAATGTTCTCTCTGAATCCTGGGACTCCAGCCGGCCTACCCACGACCTATAATCTCTAGGGCAAGTTCCTTAAGCTCTCTGAGCCTTAGTCCCTTGATTTTTAGTAGAAGGGCAATAACACCTCTCTCTTTGGCTTTGTATGTAGGTTATATTAAATGAAATCACTTATATAAAGCAACTTGGCACAAAGTAGGTGCTGAAATATATCACTTTCCTTATTCCCACCATGTTCATTCTTACATTCTCACTTTTCAAGGCTCCAAGGTCCAAAGGAACAATCGTGCCTCCAAGTTTGTCACACTGAAGAAAGGAGAATGCATTCACTCCTGAATATCTTACACAGGGCTCCCACCTGGACATGTAAGAGCCCCCATCTGGATTTTGTGCAACACCTCAGGGCTCTCATATTTATACAGAGCATCCACACCCACAAGCTACTTTCTCATATGGATTCCTCCTTTGATCTTGGGATGGAAGCAAGACAACTGTTATTACACCCATTCCACAAAGTGCAAAACTGAGACAGAAGAGGCAGGAACAGACGTGTCTCTGTCTTAGGGGCTCTTGAAGGGTTCATCCCTGCTTCTTATATGATTCACTTGACGCCTCAATCTCTGGACCTGAAATCCAGCCAACCATCGGGATGAATTATGTTATGTTGGAGTGTCTTCTTATTGACACACCAACAGACAGTTTTGTATAATAAAAGAACTTATCAATTCTTGCATAATTAATAGCAAACTTTAAAAAGAGAGGTAAAAATGTCAGGGTCCGAAAGGGAGGATCAAAATCATATTCTACATTTTACACATGAGAAGTCTTGGTCTCGGGCAGATGAAGTGTCATCGCTATTAATTGACAAGCCAGGATTAGACTATACAACCCAGCATTCTTTCCATGGGAATATACTTCCCTGGAGAGTTGACTGACCATTCCCTGGGACGGGACTGACTGCTTCATGAGGATTGCCTGACTCTGATCATTCTTTCTTATTATGAGTCAAACTCTGCCCCTGTGTCAATGAAAGCTTCGGACCAGTTATTAACTTTGAACTTCTATGGAAATCTCTAGAGACAGAACCGTTTTTGCCTGAAAGTCTTCTGTTATCTGCCTGATGTCATAGAACACATGCTCTGCAACTTACTTGGGATGTAACGTGCCAAAGCTTATAGCTGCTTTGCTGGTCATTTAGGGTTATTAAGCCCAGTACGTGCTTGGACCTGGGACTGGAACCCAGGACGCATGGTTTCCAATCCAGGACATATTAATTTCGGCAAAATTTTATTAAGTACTTATGATGTACCATGTATTATGTTAGGATGGGGGAGGAGGCTTTAAGTAAGACAGGCATGGCTAAGGTGATTTATTTGACTTGTCCAAAATGACCCACTTTAGAGAATAAGAATCACTCAAAACAATGGGCATGTACCAGGACTGTCCAGAGAAACTGGGGTGTGTAGCCAACCAGACAGAGATCCTGTTCTCACAGAGTATTCTTTGTAGCTGGAGAAGGCAGGCAACAAATAAGTACAAAGTAAAGTACACAGTGAGCCTTAGGATGTAACGGTGATGCGGTGGGCAGTGGCTGATGAGGAAAGGGCTGCCTCGGAAGCAGTGATCCTTTCGTGGGAAAGCGTCTTCCACTGAGAAAGTGACATTAGAGTAGAGAAGCAATGATTAAGAAAGAAGCAATCAAAGATGTCAGAAGTGTTTCAAGTAGAGAAAACAGCCGCTGATGCAAAGGCATTCGGGTGGGAAAGAGTTTACGATGCTGAAGATACAGACAGGAGACTATGGCAGAAGGTGTAGATGGGGCAGCAGCCAGACAGGACATATAGAAAGGTGCAGACCACAGGAAAAATCCCCTAGGGGTCTCAGGAGATTCACACTAATCAACTCAAATATCCGTAACATAGATACTATTTTTAAAAACGGTAGCAACAAGACACTCAGACAGGGTACTTAAATGTTAAAATCTCAGAGACCCTCTAAGGTGACATGTTGGGCTAAGTTAACTAGCCTTGTGTAAATCTTAGAAGAAAGATTTTCTCCCCCTCCCTGTCTATACGGCTCAACTTTGTGGAATGACGTTATTATTTAGAAAGGCTTTTTTGTTTGTTTGTTTTTTAACTCGGAATGCCTTCTTTTTAGAACTCAGGCCTGCACATATCTGCTTGCCTAAAATGGGACACACAAGCAAGCACACAGACACGGCACTCAGTTAAATGTCAGGGAGGGTTCTGTGTGCTCAGAGAATACTTCCAATTCAGTGTGATGTAGGCGGTCCAGTGTAATGTGTACACAGTACGTGAAACACATTTTTATGTTAGCATTTTTATTTCATTTTTAATGGTAGGTTTTCGATGCTCTAACTATTGTATGTCTAATAAGAAATATGAGCAGTAGCTAGATGTTATTAGTGATTCAACTTAGGGGTAGTTCCGGTGTTCTTACAAGCTTCTTAGTCAATGTAACCAAAGCAGATATTGGCAAGACAAGTTCCTTCCCTCACTGTAACGTTTACAGCTACGTTCCCACGTGAGGAGAGGCTTTCATGGTCCTGCAAAACCAACACAAGAAACAAAAACCAACAGTAAATTCAGCCCTGACGCTAGTATGAAATAGTTGTCATCTTAGCTCTGCAAAGCCACATGCTATTCATGAAAAGAAGCCTCAGACTTTCTTCATTTGTTGGTAGTAAAATAAATGTCATCAACGAGAACTTCTGAAAGAATGATATGCCAATTGCTTTAAGGGGCTTAAAAATTGGGTTTCCACATAACCTTTTCTTTGAGAAAAGGATTCGTTGCTAAAAATATTTGAAAACAAAGGAGACTCACTTCCTTTCCTCACCACCACTTTTTTGGATCTTTTGGGGAAATTTTACCTTGGTTGTCATCAGCTGGCTCATCAGCCAACAGGATTAATAATAATTAATTACTGCCCCAAGGACAGGAACTGAACTAAACAAATGTTGACACTCTTGTTTGAAAGTCAACAATTCTAAGTTCATCCAGTGCTGAGAAGAGGAACCTCGAGGACCCAGTGTGTGGCAGCTGACTTTCAACGATCACAGCGATGCCATCGTGTGAGGCCTGAATACATAAAATACATACACGCCAGAAAGTCCTTCCAGAAAAATGCAGCTGTCAACATCAAGACACAAGTAAGTGCTGTGATTCTGAGCTTCATTGAAAGAGTCACATTCAATCCACCGCTTCCTTGAAAACTGACGGTATTACCACGGCTCCAAGTTCTACAGGAGAAAAACCACAAAGTATGCACGAACCAGATGAACCGTCTGCGCTGATGACAGAAAAAATAGAAGGGTATTGAGGTGCAGGGCAAGTCTGACAAAATGTCTTCTGTGCACCTCCTGGAAACATGGGTAAGAACTAGGTGCTAGAATCCGGACCTTTGATTGGTGGCCTCCAGAGAGGAGGAAGAGTGACTGGTCTCCCCCAGGCCAAGAGAAGGAACAGGCACATGGTTTGGATTCCGGAGTCCAAAAGGAACAGGGCAATTTTGTGATACAGCTTTTGGGGCAGTGGAGAAATGTGTTGGGGAGGGGAAGAGATTTATGACTTTCTTTCACATTTGCCCTGCCTTCAGAACAGAAAAGAGACCATGTATTTGCCTGGAAAGCATTAGGAATTCATAGCTTTGGGTGTTGTTTTGTTTCATATTCCAACATAAATCATGAGATTTCAAGCAAGCCATTCAAATGCTCTGTGCCTCAGTTTCTCTCATTTGTAACAACGGGATTTAAAATGTCAGTAATACGATATCTCATACGTGTAAGTTTAAAAGTGAATACTTGGTACTCGAGTTTAATACTGTTAGGATTTTTGAGAATTCCTGAAACTTTGAATACCACTTTTATGTAGTTTTTTTTTTCATAAAATGCAATAATGAAAGTATACTTTTTTATAAAAGTATAAATGAAAAATTGAAATTCATGCCTTGTAGATATTTGGCAAGTGTTACAACATATCTGAAGTTGAGAAGAGAAAAACAAAGCTTGGGAGGAGTGTGAATTATGTTATACCCAAGTGAATTGTTCTTGGACTTTCTGATTTTATGGACGAGTAAAAAGTTTTGTTTGTTTGTTTAACTAAGAGACTATTTATTCAGTTTGTCAGGATTTTATTATAGGTAAATAAAATCATTTAAAAGGAAACACAGCTACTACTTAGCATCATTTCATAAAGCAGTCATCTTTGTTAACTTAAAAAAAGTTGAAAGTACTCAGAATAAAAGACAGTCTTTCCCAAAAAAGTACAGTTGGTAAACTAACACAAATATATGAAAATACAGAAATATCCCAATACGCATTGATAGATGATAGTATAAAGGATATGTAATTTTTTTGATACTTTGAAAATTGGGCATCTATATTAAACACTATTCTAGTTTAGCACAGAGCTGAACTAGAATATGCAACTCAATCTGGAACACTGCTGTTAGAAATCTATTTTAATGTAACGAGAATGAGAACAATGCCCTGAATGCTATTCATTCAATTAGGTTAGGAATTTATCTGAGACCTTAGATTAGCGTCAGACCCATGGTGTGGGTCTTGCTCGTGAAAAACACTGCTTTACACAACATCATTTGAGAACCACTGTGATCTCAGCAATTGATATTCTTGGCTCGCAACCCCCATGATTCAAACCTGAGCCTCTACAGAATTAGAAATTAAGCCCTGATGAGATATTATTACTAATCCAATGTTTCGCAATGAGGCAATGAAGCCATAAAGAGATTAAATAAGTCAGTCAAAGTCACACTGTTCCTAAGTGGTGTCTGATTGAAAACCAGCGATTTCTGGGCGCCCAACTAGCATAATCAATGATACCTACTAATGGCTAACATTTTGACCATGTATTATGTGCCAGGCATCATGTGAAATATTTGACATTTACTATCTTATCAGAGTCTCCCAATGACCCAATGAGATGCGTTCCGTCGTTACTCCCATGTTACAAGAGAAGAAATAGAGTCCTAATGGTTAAATCACCCGCCCAAGGCCCAACGAAAGCTGCATGGCAGAAGAAAAATTCAAACCAAGCAAAACTAACCCCAGCCCTGCCCATTTAACCGCTGATATGTGTCTCTGCCTCTCAGATGTGTAATTTCAACAATAATGGGACAACCGTTTCTAAGAAATTAGCAAGAGGCCATTGTTCCTACTAACATGGCTAGAAAAAGTATAAATGATAAATTAGCCACCTCAACATCAAAATTTTAAGTACAATGGCCAGATATTTGGCAAGTGTTACAACATATCTGAAGCAAAGAGACCCAGGTGAGTTACAAGTATAGCAAGAAGAGTCCTTCCTAGGTGAGCTGAGATTGCCTATCATTTTCTTCCCTGAGAGCATTTGCCAATTTTGGACACAGACTAAGGATTGGGCTTGGTCAATGGTCTCCAATGAGGGGAAAGAGAAACCAGTGGAAGTTTAACAGCCACGGGATTAGGGTGCATTGTTACCTAGAGGAGACTTAGGAACCTGAGGCAGAGTGAAATCTCCTGTAGTCTTGAGATACTTAGTACACAGAGTCCTAATGGAAAAAAGAGCCTGCAGCAATCATCCGACTGGATTCCTTTCAAGACATTTGATGTATTTTGATGCTCTCGGGGTCGGGGGCTAAAAAAGATAAACGTTTGAGGGCTAGAGATAATCCCTCTGAAAGATAGTGGAGATAAAATGGAATATTTTTTTAAATACATGATTAATCCAGCAGAGAGTAGGAAAAGAGAAAGCAAGGCAAAGAGATAGGACAAGTAAAAAGCAAATATCAAGATGTCAATGTAAGCCCAATTTTATCAGTAATCACATTAAATGTGAATGGATGGCTCATTCCAATTCAATGACAAAAATGCTCAGCCTATATTTAAAAGAAAAGATACAATGATATGTTGTTTACGAAACACACTTAAAACATTTAAAAAGTTAGAAGTTGGAAGTAAAAAGACAGGAAAAGTTATACCACGAGAACCCAAAGAAAGCTGATGTGGCCACATTTGTTTCAGACAAAGTTGACTTTAAGACACGAAGTATCATTAGAGATAGAAAAATTAATAATAATAAAGAGATTTTGTAATGATAAAAATTCAGTTCAACAAGAAGACAGAACGATCCTAAACTTGTATACACCTGACAAAATAGCTTCAAAATATACAAAGATCATGGCAGTGGGCGGGCACCAGAGTGGGAAGGAGGCAATCACACTATAATAACATTTGCAGAAATGGACCTGCCTGGCTCCACCGCCCATATGCCTCTTACAATGCCAATACTGTACCTACTTCTCACCCTCCGCCTCTCAGAAGCTGTTATTATTGGCAATGTCAGTGGCAGCTGTGTTCACGTGGGCCATTGCAGAGTTCATTTTATGATGCTATGAAATGTGAAATTGGAGAGAAGGAAGTTGCCCCAAGCAAAAGAACGTGTACATTAAGTCCTTCAGGTTTTATCTCTTTTCCTTGGATCAATAGTGCTGGCTTAGAACTCTTTGTAGCTGAGGTGATAACCAATAACGGCCCCATGTTGACTTTGCAGAAGGATAAGTCTCCTGTGAGCCTAACTTTTGGCACAGTTTGATTAGCATGAGCACCGATATCACACCTTCCATCTTTGCGCCAGGAGCTGATTAACAATCCTGAATAAAAAAGGACTATAACTGTTTATGGTTTCGTGCAGAAGCCTTTTGTTGCCTCTGAACTTTGCCCCTTTAAAAGGTTCTTAATCGTACCTAGAGATTTGCTATCTCCCCTCAATTTGAGGGTAATTTAAGACGTAGGCAGTGTCAAGGCCAATCCCGGTCAAAATTCTGAGGAAAGCAGTTTTATATTGGCCGTGGAGTGGAAGGAGGCAGTTTATTCCCTTGGAGGGAGCCCCTTCCACCACACCCTTCCCCAGATGATTACAGGAATCACAGCATCTGTTCTTAGGATGCATGCAAAGGCAAAAGGCGGAGTGGACGGAAGCAACCGGAAGGAAACGTTGGAATTTTAAAAAGAAACAGAGTAATATACAGAGCAGGTTCCCAGAGCTACAAGTAGGAGGGGAAGGATGAAGGAAGGACACATAAGGGAGAATTCATTTTGAATATGCAGAGGGAAACCTCACCTTCTAAGACTGGAGGAAAGGAAGAAAGAATGGACGTGGATGAAAAGAGCTATGGCGCTCTTCACGGAACAGCACTGCGAGTTTTCATTTCTCGTGATCTCAGGAGTAAGGTGATCTGCCAAGAAGAGGGGTCAAGGGGTTTGGGGAGAGTGATAAAGCTCTGAAGGATTCACTGAGGGGAATGGGAAGGAGCTGGCCAGAGGACAGATGGAGAGCGGGGACGCTCCACAGAGTTTGGGTTGGTGGCGCTCCCAGGTTCATGCAGCTAAGAAAAACAGATTGTAACCTGGTTCCAAGGCTGGGTGGGAAGACAGAAGAATGGAACATCTTCTGTTTCCCTTCTTTTCATCCCTCCTCTCCCTGGGTATCCAATGACTTTATTTAGCTGAGTATCTTTACAAGATGAGGAGCGATACAGATTTGGTCATTTGGATGTATTGGGGGCACCGTGTCATGCAACAAAACTGCCTATGGTCCTAGGGTTCACATGCTCACCCATCATGTCTTCTTAGCTGCTTGACTCTGGGGTAAGTTACAGAATCACTTGGCACATCTGTTGCATCAGTTACAAAAGAATTTCAAGCATTAAGTGAGCGTATATCCACAATGCCCCTGGTTCACAGTAGGCATCAGAGAATACATATTCATCTTGTCTTTACCAGCACCTCACGAAGGGAAGACCCGAAGGAACTCAAAACTAAGTGATTACTTTTTCATAGTTGAATTTCCATTATGGCAGAATCATTCACTTGGAGAAATAAAGACCTACCCTCGTCAATATGATTAAGGCATGGGAAACTAGAATGATTCTTTAAAAATACAATCCCCATCCTAACCTTCCATCTTTTCAGGGACTTAATTCGGCCTGAGTGTCTGCATGACTTGGCACCATCGCAAGATGCCATTATATCCATTCTCCGGTTTCCAAGGAGGCACAGACTTAAGCCCACAGCTGCCTACTAAAGCCAGCAATCCAATCTATGGCTTGAGGGGAGTTGACAATTATTGGAGATGTAACTCATACTTCTAATAAACCAGAGCTTCAAATACTGAAGGGCAGGCGACTCACTTTAAAGCAAGGCTTTTAATGAGTAAGTTCTCCTAACTAATTATATAAAATAATTAAAAAGAAACCTCTGTGCTCTCATTCAGCATCCATCATTTCCACTGTCAGCCATTGCTAGTGGAAGGAAGGGCATGACTAACATTTTCCTGAATAAACCAAACCGTTTTTTCCTGATTCGTTCCATAGGCAGAATCCAAAGTTCCTTCTCTCCTACCATTATTACCAAGACAGACCATCTTCTGTATTCCACTCAGTCTCCATGAGTCACGTCTATTTCCGCAAACACTCTGAATGCTGTGTTGACTAAAGAAAAGAAGGAAATCCACCTGGTATCTTTCTTTCCCTGTCCTTCAAGTTACTGTCACCTGCTGAAGTTGTTGGCTGTTCTGTTCTCCTAGATAGAGCGCCTGATACCTGCTAGGCTTTCAGAAAAAAAGGTTCTTGAATTGAATCCCTCACCTGCTTTAGGAAGGAAGAAGGGGAGGGGTGGGGGAAAGAGGTTTTCATGTTTGCAGAGGGCAATCCTCTTAAAAAATAGGAAGTAAGCAGAGTATATCTCGGTGCACTAGAGACAAGGAAAAGTTGAGATAATTGCAAATATATGAGACAGTAGATATGAAGGGGCTTTTAAACTTTACATAGCTGTACAGACACAGATGGTAATTGTAAAGCTGGGGTGATGCATAGGAAGAGAGTGGGGGTAGGTGACCTTCTTTATAGTACAATTATTGAGTGTTTAGGATGTAGCAGGTACTATGTTGAGCATTGAGCATTATGGATGTATCAGTGAATCAAACACAGTCTCAGTTTTTTGGAGGGTATCTTGAAGTCATCTTTCCATTGTTCTCTGACCCTGACTCTCCTATGTCATCTGCATGGTGGGGAGGGAAGCATAATGAAGATGTAGATGGCCCTTAATTTTTTCCCATTTGTGAATCCTTATACTTGTTGATCTCTCCCAGGATGGTGCCGGGTGATTTTATCATCCTTTACGCAGAAACTACTTGGAATGTTCCTTCCAGCCTGTTGCAGCAGAAGTAGGGTGATAAATGGGGACAACCAGGAAAGGTAGGAGGTGCTAGGAAAAGGAGAGATAGCAAACGAAGCAGGGCTGCTGAGAAGGAAATGGTAGTGGTGATTAGAGGCAGAAAAGCCTCGTGTAGGGTGAGTCCCCCCCATAATGGTTTTATCAAATAATTCATTTATAAGACTGGTAAACTGAGATTCAGAGACAGAAAGTAACTCACCCAGAGCCACACATCACATGTACCAGATGCCCAACCTCTTTTTGCCTGACAATTAAATGGTGATACTTTTTTTTGGTTATGTTTTGCCTTAAATGGAGTTCTAACCATCCTGTAAGGCATGGTGGTGAAAAGCAAGGTTGCTAGTGTCAGGCTATCTGAGTTCAAATCCCATCTCTACCATTTACTACTTGTGTGATGTTGAGGAGATCACTTAGCCTATCTGCATCTCAGTTTCTTCATCTCTAAATAGAGATAACCTTGGTACCGATCTGTGGCTTTTAAGGGGATTAAATTGGTTAAACACGTAAGAACCTTAAACAGTGCTTTAGAATACAGTGTGTCCCATGCAAGAGTTTATAATATGAACATGCGTGTGTGTACTCATGTAATTTCAGTCGAGTCATCCCTCACATATTAGTTGAATTAAGCAAGCCTGGTTAGTAAACATAATGCATTTCATCCTCATATGTTACTTGATTGTTCTGTTCTATTTGTTCTAAGTGTTTAATATATCAAAGTAGTGTGTTTATTAATATTCTTCAGGAAGTGGGCTGGGCTTATGTACACCTATCCACTCAACAAATAGATGTTTATCAAAGTTGGAGAAGCGCCATCCCCGTCCACTTTTGCTTTACCACCTGTCAGGACATCCGTAACAACTCAATCAAGTGTCTCCCCAAAGAGGAGCTGACACGAGACAGCCCATGCCCACATGGTTAGGATGAAAGCTGGGGTTCTGAACTCTCTGAAAAATGATACAATCACTCACTCAAATTCTCTTACCTCCTCTGGGATAAGCCAAGTTTCACGCAAAAGTGAAAACCTCATTGCAAAAGGGAGTAAAACACCAGAAATCTCTAGGCCAAGAAGATATATATATCTTTTCATCTTCAGCCATTGAAACCTAGGACAACGGGTCATCTTTCCTTCCCTTGTTGGAGGTGAAAAGGGACCCCCCACTGCTGCTTAGAGGGAAAGAGGGACCATCTTGTTCCCTAGATACGTGTCCTGCGCCCTTCCCCCAGACCACCCTGACTGCCTCTTTCTCTTGTCTGTCCAGTTTGACTATTGGCAGTGACATTCAGTAACCATGTGGTGACGGCAGTGTTCCTGACTGAGAAAAGGTCAAGTGGTAACAATAAGAGCTGACATTTATTGAATACTGACTCCATGCCAGGCACTGTTCTCAGCCATTCACAAGCATAAACTCATGTCACTTTTACAACAACCCTTTATGGGGGTCACTATAAATATCACCATTTTGCAAGGAAGGAAACTGAGACCCAGAAAGCCTCAGTGGGAAAGAGTAGAGCTAGAATTTGAACCCAGGCCCATGGACTCTGGAGTCCATTGCTCCTCAAAGTGTGGTCTGGAGACTGGAGCCGCCCCATGACCAGTGTGTGATGAAATAAGTATAGAAACTGAGAGTTAAACGCTAGGAAATTTTACAGCAATTTTCTGTTCGCCTAATATCCAGGCGTGTGATCAGCAGACTTTTCTTAGTGAACAGGGTATAGAGCAGTTCTGGTGTTGAACCCACACGATCAAGTACATGGGGTGTAGGGTGCATGTTAGTTACGCACAGTAGGGCCACACATAGATCCATGAGTGATTGGACATTGAAGAACCCGTCCTTCACCAGACATGGTTTGACAAGCACTGCTCTAAAGCATCATGCTCTACTGCCTCCCAAAACTCAGTGCTTGCTAGGCCAATAATAAACCCGTGAGATAAAAACGTACGTAGAGAAAGGACCACCACATCAGGAGCCAGAAGATAATCAACACTGGGCATGAGCGATCAGTGAGGGATATTGCATGTGAAAAGGTAGTAAGTGAAAAACGTATAGAGCAGAGTAAGGAATCAGGAGTTGGGGGAAGGGGCCTATAGCATGAAACAGAGGTCGTTAGCATAGTGTGTGACCCTGTTCCCTGGGCAGATAAGCCCCTTTGTAAATGTTCAACTTTGCCTTGGCTTCTCGCTCTCATGTGTCCTGGCGCTCCTGAGTCTATTAACACAGAATCAGTAAAGTAATCAAAACATAAGAAGGAAATTCATCCTGTGCCAACCAGGAAAATCCAGTCCATCACGACATGTCCTCTGAAGCTACATTATGGGTTTGGAATGGATGATTTCTAAGATCTCTTCCAACTTTGAAATTCTATGACTTTGGCTGAAAGAACTGTTGTGTACTGTTCTCAGGGGACTAGCCCTTATTATCCGAAGGGCTCGTTTGCTACGACTCATTACTTCATCCATTCATTACTTGATATACACCTATTGATCACCTACTATGAGTCAGGGATTGTGTTAGGCATTGATGTTACAGTGGTGTGTGAGATATAGACTTTCCTTTGAAAGTTACAGAGTTCAGCAAGATAGCCAGACCTATAAACAAACACACACAAAATGACAACGCTGGTCTTAAGTGCTACATCACGTGTCTGAACAGAGGGCTATGAACATACAGATGAGGGAGTATGTAATTCCTCTAGGTAGCAGGAAAGGGAGCATAACAGCAAGACTGAGAGGAGTGACATGTATTCTGGGCTTTGAGGAATGAAGAGGAGTTGGCCTTCTTGAGTAGGTAGGAGGGAAGCCAAATCAGACAGGAAAATAGACGTGGAGATATCACATTGGGTGACCTGCTGAGGGAATAGAAAAAGAGCTTAGTCTGGCTGTAATATTGTATGCATGTGTGGGTTATGATTGGGCTTTTTTGTTTGTTGGTTTTGTGGTGGTGGTATGAATATCTGTTGTTTTCTCAGTGTGTGATTTCAGACACACACACACAGTTACCATTTTCTTTCTTTGATCTTCCATGTCTTCCTTTACAACAAGATGTAGAGCCCCAAGGTCATTAAACCATAAATGCCACGAGGGAGTCACCATTTGAGTCCCAGTACCTAGTATAAATGAGCACTGAAATTTGGTTGAATGGATCAATGATCCAATCAATGAATGAGTCAATCAATGAACAGGAACATCCCTTTCAGCTCTGTTGGCCATTTCTAGAATCTTCAGATTTTCCCACAGTGTTGGATGACCCAGTTGTCCGCACGTCCCTGACTAAAGGAGATTTGTGGGTTGTGCATACATATGAATATACTTACACACAGATTTAAGTAAATAGGCTTCTAGGACGTTGGAGCATTCAAGAGTCATGGGAGGGGGACTAGCATAGGAGAGAGAGGATTGATTAGAGAAAGGCTTGACTGTCCAATTATTTTTAGTGATTGAGGGCCAGCTGTCTGTTTCTCATCACTCTCTCCCACTTCCCCTTCGATGAATTAGAACCGACTGTAGTTTTCTAATACATCACTTCTGCTGTAATCACACGTTTGCAGTTCATCTCTCAGTCACACTCACAAATGGACTGGGCTCCAGAGTGAAGTGACACAATTCCCTTTTTGGCATGAGGTGCTTATGATGTTTCCAAAAGTACTCATTGTTCACAAAGGCTTTCTGGAAGCTCCTCCACAGCCCCAAGAATGACTTCATCCTTTCACATAAACATTTTTGAAGTTTTGTTTTTTTAATGTAGAGAGAGAGATTTTCTAGCACACACAAACAAGAATACTCGAATGAACTCCCTTGTATCATTGAGCTTCACGAATAATCACAATGTTGCCGATATCACCTCCCACCCATCAGGGCCCTCCCTAGTTTTGGGTGTTTATTTCTTTGCCTGCTGGATCGGTTTAATCCCAGATGCCATGTCATTTCGTGTGTAAATGCTCCAGTATGAATTTCTGAATGATAAGGTCATGTTTCGTTAGTGTGTTTTCCCCAGCACCGTGACAGGAATGCACCTAGGAAAACTAACAGCAATCACTTCATTTCACCTTACACACAATCCATATTCAAATTTCTCTAATTACCTAGAAGATGTCTTCATACAGTTGGTTTATGTGCATCGGAACTAAACAAGAACCACACGTTGCATTTTTTTGGTTTGTTTTAAGATGGCAATTTTCAGCTGTTCACTTGAAATATTTACTTTTTTTTCCTGTCTCAAGGCTAAAAGGTTGAAATACTCAGGAAAGGGTGAATAAAAGCTGCCATAGCATAGCCTGATGCAATAGCACCATTTTTTTTTCATAAAGATTTTCACTCAATGCATGCTAGTGGCAATCCAAAATATGCAAATATGGCACAGAGTCAATATGTCTTAACATGTGGGCCTCCATATTCTTCCTTCTAGGAAGACAAATCAAGGGAGCTATCCTCAGTGGGATACTCAAGGGGAATCATTGTGGTCCTCCCTCCTACTTTGGTGTCATTGTAATTTTCCCTAATAACGATTGTAATAATAATGCTGTATTATATTTTTATATAGTGAGTCAGACTGTACATAGTACTTCCACACCTATTCAACTTACACCTATTCAACTTAAAAGTAGGCAAAGAGCCTACTTTTTATGAAAAATACTTCATCGCCTGTGATCCTTCAGTGAGCCTGTGAAAGAACACAGGGCAGGTATAGCCCCGTTTTTACAGATGTGGAAGCGGACTCAGGAATATTAAGCAACTGAGACTTCACAGTCGGTGAAGTTGAACATTTGATCCAGATTCAAATACTATCAAGTCCAAAGATCTTTTGGCCAAATATACCACACCTTAACTTTATATAGAAAACCCCTAGGCCAGCCTCCTTTGCAATACCCTGCAGCCAGCCACCATCTGGTGAAATGTAATTTACTCCCTTTAGGGCTCCCTCCAACTTTGGTTTCCCCTGGGTAGCCATCGCCTAAAAAGACCACATCCCCTCCTACCTGTTCTATGTTCAATGTACCAGATGCCTTCTCCAACCCCAAGAAAATGATCGTGTAGACAAAGCTATGACTTAAGCGTTCAGCAATCTATCCCAAATGTGTACAAATGAAGTTAGAACTCTTATGTTAGGGATATTTAATGGTCACTCATACCCAGTGTCCCCCTCTTTCTATGAACATGGAAGGATTACTCTTTCCTACCCACCCCTTATGGTTGGGCAGGGCATGTGACTATTCTGGTCAATCGTTCTGGAGAGAAGCATCACGCGTCCTTTCCAGAATACCCTGATTAAAGTTTACTACAAGAGTCCAGCATGTTCTTCCTTTGACTCAGCAACTCTGGAGGTAGCCTTGTACTGAAATGGCAACAGCAAAAATCAAAGCATCCTGGGCTCACACAGAATGGAGGAGAGTCACCTTGGACCTATAGTATGTTACATGTGAGCAGGAAATTAACTTTTGGTTAAGCCGAAATTTGAAATTTAGGAATTATTACCATAGCCTAACTTAGCCTACCCTACAGGTACCAGACTCCATTCTCTAGGTACTTTACTTGTTATCTACTGAAAAATTGTCATAGAAACCATATAATTCAACAATGACTACAAGATGTAGGGTAACTCTTGGAGGTGAGTAAGTCATAACTAGCAAACCCTAAGTACCAGCCCTCTCAACAGTTTTACTAAGTGACATCCAGGGAGGGTGTCTGGAGGATAGAAGGTAGGGTGAAGACAAAAAAGACATGATGGTTATGAGCTATGAGTTTTGAAAGAAAGACAAAAAGTCATGTGGAGAAATACAGACCAGTTCAAGATCTGGGGTTTTATCACACGGGCAATGGGAAACCATTGAAGTATCCTAAGTCAACTGAATATGATCACATTTTTGTCTTTTAAAGGATTAATCTGAACATAGTAGATCATAAAATGAAGAGGCTAAAGTAGAGGTTTAGAGACCAGTTGCAAAGCCATTGTGGTATTCCCGGTGACCGCAAAATGACAGATTAGCGTAGGAATCTGGAGAAGTAAAATTATTGATAAATATTTAAGAAATAGATCCTGAATGATTAACCTTCCCAGTTTTCCCAGAACAGGGGACTTTCAGTGTTACAAATGGGACAGCTCTAGGCAAACCAGGAAGAAGTGATCACTCTATATGGACCCAGATGAGCTTCCTGATTGACTAGGTGGGAATTTAGGAAGAGGATTGAATCACCCTTGATAATTGAGTGGCTGGAAGTGCCATTTATTGAAAGAGAAGACATTGAATAAAGAACAGACATGACAGGAGAGAGAAAATAATAAGTTGTGTTTAAAATATGTGACCAAATGAAGATGTCAAACAAGGAGGTGATCAAAGAGGTAAATCTGGTAAATTATTACTACTTATAGCTGAGTAAAGTGCCATCTATGTGCAAGGAACTATTCTAGTTAGCATATGTTATCTCACTCTTCTCAGCAGTCAGCGATGTATCTCCATTTCATCCTAACAAAGCAAAAAGGTATTCTAGGCAACACTGAAAATGATAGAGCTGGAATTAAAGCTGAAATTAACCTGTATTTGAAAGTGGCCTTTCTTGTTTCTTAGTTGTGTGACCTTGGACAAGACTCAGGGAGTTTGATCAACTCAGCCTTAAAAAAAACACAGCAAAAACAAAACAAAACAAAAAACACAATGGATGCCATGCTGAGAGCACACTTGTCAGAGGTAGAAGGAGGGATAAAATCCATTAGATGCCAGAACCAGAAGAGGCTAATCTTATAATCAAGGTTATTTTTAGAAGCTAGGAAAGAAGGAAGGGGTGCAAACTTCAGAAAGGCAAACCATAGGTCAATGCATAGAAGGAAAGCAGAGTCAACGGAGACGATACAACATGAAAGTCTGATGATGTGTTTTCTGGAGTCAAATTGCTGGGATTCAAAGCTTAACTCCACCACTTACTAGTTATTTAATGTCGAATGAGTCACTTACATTCTCTTGACAGAATTTTCTCAACTGAAAGACAGTAATAATTGTGACAGTTCCTACCCACCCATCTCACGCACTGATCAGGTTGAGGATTGAACATGGTAATTTATGTCAAGTGCTTTGCGTATGTATCTAGCAGTGTCTAGCCAAGAAACCGGAATCGCTTTAGATTTTTCAATAAACAGAATTTAATGCTTGAAATTAGCTGCTCAGGTGATGAAAAATCTGAGACGTGACATGGGACAGTGAGGCAACTCAGATACACAGCAGCAGGAAGTCAGCACTGCTGAGAGTGGACACTGTGAAACTTACCAGAACACAGAAACGGGGCTGTAGATGCCACCAGAATGCTGGAGACTCTGCAGTACCCAATGGAGCTGAAGGAAGGGGCTGTCAGGTAGAGCTGTAGAGAATCAGCTGTAGCCAGAGTCACTGAAGGATGGGCAAGTATTCTGGTTCCCATTGGCTACACCTACTTCTCTGCAGTACACAGAAGGATGGATCTGGGTGAGGGATAGATCTGGGAGCAGACAGTTGACCCCCACAGCATTCTACCTGGCACCTAGTAGGAGCTCAAAAAATGTTAGCTCTTATTAAGTACCTGAGTACCTAGCATGTGCCGCGTTGTGTGCTAAGCACAAAGAGTACCGATGTGAACAAAACAGACGTGGAAATCACAATGCAAGGGAAAATATAGAATTGTAGAAAATAACGAAAATGGTAATTAGTACAAATGAGTGATACAAGAGGCTATGGAAAAGAAAAATGGGACAGTTAACAGTTTAAGGAAAGTCAGGGAAGGCTTATGGGGAAAAAAAAAAGATATTTCATCCAATAACTACAGCATGAGTAGGCATTGCCAAGTGAAATGGGAGGGGGAAAAAATCTAGGTTGAAGGAAGAACACACACAAAGGCATATTTGTGATTTTTCGAGTTTTTGGGAGACTGAGGCAGGATGCATAAGAGGGAGGGTGGAGAGAAATGAGGCTAAAGATACAAATGCCCTGTTTCCCTGAAAATAAGACCTAGCCGGACAATCAGCTCTAATGCGTCTTTTGGAACAAAACTGAATATTGTATTATATCATATCATATCATATCATATCATATCATATCATATCATATCATATCATATCATATCATATCATATCATATCATATCATATCATATCATATCATATTATATCATAGTATATTAAAGACCGGTCTTATATTCATTTTTGCTCCAAAAGATGCATTAGAGCTGATTGTCAGACTAGGTCTTATTTTCGGGGAAATACAGTGGTAGCAGGCCTTGTAACCCATGCTAAACATTAATTCATTCTAAAGGTAATGAAGGTCAAGCGAAAGGTCTAAGTGCAGACAGACCAGTCGGCCTGTGCATGGCTCCAGCTATGTCTCTGGTCTTTACCAGGACACGAGCTGACTGGACACCAAGTGTGCGGAGTTGACAGTTTGTACCTGGCTGGTAACAACAAATGAAGCAGCAAGAGGTGGAAGGAAACATGGTGTGATCTACAATACATTTAGGACCATTCCTCACTGAGCCAGTGTATAGTGCAGTGGTACTTAATTTTGAAACGATTTTCAGGGGATGCTAGGGCAGAGATTCTCTATTAGTTCTGACCTCAAGTGACCCTCTAGCCAAGTTGCATGAGATGCTCAATCCCGGGCCTTCATCTGCTGTGGCTCTCACCCTCCATCACCACGGACACACCCCACCTGTGACTCCAATACTGTATCACCTGCAAAAGCTCAACTACAAAGAAGTCCTGTCTCCCCACCCGTAATACCCTATCTTTCCCACTCACTTCGCCAGTGTCCCTGCCTGGAGCTGTCACATTCATTTGTCAAAACTCCACCCTGTCAATTCCAACATGCTTGCATTTCATACCTGTACCCAGGTGGCCGAATCTGACAGGATAAGCACAGAATCGGGCTGACAGGTCCCCAAATACTGTGAAAAAATATCCCATTACCTTTCTGCAGCCAGTTCACTTTCCTACTCCTCTAACCGCTCTTTATACCTTTTCTTCTTCCTCCACAAACTCTTGAAACCTCTTTTACCCTCTTACTTCTCAGAGAATGACCTTGCTTCAATTTTCATTCAGAAATTAGAAAAAAATCAGAGAAGAACGTGCTCATTTTTGCTCTGCAAAATCGACCTACCCAGCCCACCTGAATCGGTGCCCATAACCTCTGCCTTCCCTTCTGTGACAATAGCCAAGGTGTCCCTCCTACGTAGTACCAGCCTTTCCACTTATTCACTGGGTCTGACCCATTCTCATGTGCGTTAGTCCTGAAGGCCCTCTCTCCCCTGCGTCACCCTGTATTTCCTCTCTTTTCTCTCTGTCTACTTAATTATGACTATTATTCTATACACTTGCTGTACTATCTTCTTCCTCAGGAACCACCCAAACCCTCGATCTTTTTCTTTCTCTCATGCACACACACACACACACACACACACACACACACACACACGTGATATACTCGTATACAGCTGTGCATTTAGATAGATAGATGGATGATAGATGATAGATAGATAGATAGATAGATAGATAGATAGATAGATAGATAGATAGATAGATATGGATGATAGATGTATTTCTCCACCTACGACTGCCTATATCTCTACTCTTTATAGCAAAATTCAAGAGAATTGTCATTTCGCTGTCTGAACCCTTACTCCCCTCCTGTTCTTTCCTGAATTGCAATCAGACGTTCAGCCCCACCACTCCTATGAAAGCTCTTCTGTTCAAGTTGCTAATAGTCTTAGTGCCAAATAGAATGGTCAACTATCAGTCCTAATTTTAGTACTTTGATCCCTGGCTCTTCCGTTACATACTTTCTTTCTTCCCTTGGATTTGCGGATACTGTGTATTCCAGGTTTTCCTCCTGCCTCACAGACCAGTTCTCCTCAGTCCTTTTCACTGAATATTCCTCCTCTTTCTCACCTTCAAATGTTGGCACCACACAGGCTTACATCCTCAGGCTTCTTGTCCTTTCTAGATGGGTAGTCTCATCTGTACCATGGCTGTAATGCCCTCTCTGCTGGAGCTGCCAAATGGGGTGAGTAAGGTATCCGGAAATATTGATTTGGGGCCGTCTGGAGCTCCCCAGCTTGTTATCTCTAGTCATAAACAGTCTCTTCTTTTAATCTCAATGTCAGTATAAACGTACTATGATGTGACAAGTACTCCCCATGATAGGAAGTTCTTCTCCATACATTGATACTTCTCAAGTTTAAATCTCTAACTTGATATTTTCTCTGCACTCCAGATATAAGTATCCAGTTGCCTACCTGATGTCTCCACACGCACGTCTTCAGGCAGCTCAAACTTAATCTGTCCAAACCAGAACCCTTGACTTCTATCTTCTCTTGAACTGTGCTTCTCACCCAATGTCTTGCACCTCAGTAACGTCACTACTGTATATGCACTTGTTCAGGCCCGAACCCTTGGAACCATCCTCGAGCTCCCTTTCTCTCCCACTCCACATCTAGTCCATCAAGGAATCCTGCTGGTGATGTCCTTCATCTAGTCATTTCTTATTAGTTCCACATCTGGCAGCCCAGTCAAATGACGGTCATCCATTTCAGAGACTGTGGCATTAACTTCCTACCTTGTTTTTCTTCTTCCACTGTTGCCTCTCTGCACTCCGTTCTTCCTGCAGCACATCGGTCCATTTAACGTGCAATTCAGGTAAGGACATTCTTTTCCTGCTCAAAACCCGGAAGTAGCTTCTATCACTGTTGGGGTTAATAAAACATCTGTACTGTAGCCTCCAAGGTTCTACATCAGCTGTCCTCACATTCAACTGGAAGCTTTAAATAATAATAATAATAATAATAATAATAAATACCTGGGATCCACCCAAGACTTGCGGAATCAGGCCGGAACCTCGGATTACACCTCCAGTCTCATTCACTCCCACTCTCCCCCTCTGCCCCTTTATATGCCACCCTGGCCTTATAGTTTTTCTCAAACATACCAAGTGTAGTCTTCCTCATTCACTTTGTTTTCATTGCCCTTCACTTTGAGTAATTTCTCCCACTTGTTTGCACACTTGCTTCCTTAGCTCATTGTCTGCTCATCTGTCACCTCCTCTAAGGGGTGTCCCTTAGCCATCTTGATTATCTTGTCTATATAATTTATATGTTTATTTTAGTCTCCTTCCACGAGACTGTAAGCTCCATGAGAACAGAAAATGCCCTTACGTTGTTCTTCACCATGTTTTCA
This sequence comes from Rhinolophus sinicus, assembly GCF_036562045.2. Classification (NCBI taxonomy): domain Eukaryota; kingdom Metazoa; phylum Chordata; class Mammalia; order Chiroptera; family Rhinolophidae; genus Rhinolophus; species Rhinolophus sinicus. The sequence continues at coordinate 8,909,601 of NC_133761.1, forward strand.
GCACCTTAGCTCATAATAAGTATTCAATATGTTGTTGTTAACTACAAGAAATATTCATGTGTAGCTAGACCTGGGGCCCTCAGGACCAATTCAAAGACCCAGAGATTCAGACTCAGGGAAAAGAAGAGAACTTAAAGCCCTAGATATAAATTAGAGCATGATCTCAGGCAAGGCAGAGTCCAGTCACTGGGGCTGAAGACACAAGGTAGAGTAGGACTAGCAGCAAGAAAAACTCTGCTATATCCCTAGAAGGACTTACCTGGGGCACTTTTAAGTTCCTTGAATACAGGTAACGTTGGTGTTTGAGGCCAAGACTAAATAGAGCCTTCGAGGAGATTTCACTAGAGCTCAGAAGGCTAGCAGGAGTGAGACACGGTTAGACCGTTGCTAGACACGAGTGGGGCATGCAGGCCAAACCCATCTCGGACTTTTCTTCAAAGGCAGAGCTCTGTGACTCACTCTTATAGCATTTTCTTTATTGGATAAATAAGATGCAATCATTTTGCTGGGAGACCCCAGGAGAATAGTAAAAATAACAGGAAGCACTCAGCTCTGTTAATTGTGCATCTTAATGTGACATCAGGACATTTGTCACTCCAATGCATTTCCTTCTGATGCCCACCCCAGATGTTTCAGGAAGTCCAGTTACTCTTATGGGAAATTCGCAGCAGTAAGATTCTACAGTCGTCCTAGTCTAGACTCTGGTATTGATCATGGAACAGACAATTGGGAGGCATGAGGTAGAGTGGCGTTCTTGAGTCTTAGACCTAAGTGCAAATATTCAGTGGAGAGTGACCTTTAACAAATGCAAATCTATTTTATAAAGCACCACATCTGTGACTCTTCAAAGTGTGTGCTAATGGTCAGCTAGCTGTCCCTCTCTCGGCTTCCTGTGATTCACTTAGGAAAACTCCTGAGAGCCCACTAAAGGGTTTTTTTTATGTGTTTCTCACTGATGTTTGCTTTTCAAATGTTTGTCAAGTTCAGGCATTTGTAGTGGTCCTATTAAAGTTTAAAGAATTCAAACAATGAAAATGAGCCACAATAAACACACAAAAATGGAGACCCCCTAAACACTATGTATGCCAAACCCAACTCGTCATAGCTCCAGGAAATTTGAGAGAAAAGTTTGAGAGAAATTTGAGAGAAATTCCAGAAAAGTTAAGAGGCATCCATACCAGAGATTGGCTAAGCACCTGGGTTTTGTATCTCAGCCATGTCAGGTACTTGTTGTACCTCACTAACCCTCTTATTTAAATTCTACACATTGGAGACGATGTCATAGCTAACTCATAGCTGTTGTGTAAACATCTGGCATATACAGGCTCTCAACAAATAAGAGTTACCTTACCTGAAATCTATGTAATTTTACTAACAATTGTCACCCCAATAAATTTAATAAAATAAAATTTAAAAAAAAAAAAAGAAAAATGTATGAAACACCTGGTTCTAAATAAAGCTAAGCTGTTCTATACCAAGACCATAGGACAATAATTTCTAAAATGTATGAATCATTATTTACTTATTTGATTGCCAAAGGTAACCATTAAATACAAGTCCTTTTACTGATGGAGGTTTTAAGACTCAGATACAAAGAGTTGTAAGGACCTAAACACCTTAGAGGCCCTCAATCTAACCACCCACAGAATGTTAACATTATCTCTCTAGCAAAACTGTCCAGTGGTTGTCCTGATAGCACGATGAGAGTCGCCCAGGCACCCAGACAAGTCATTACCCACCGAGGAACCTAGTATAGACTTTCATTCCTTGAGAACAAATGAAAAGTACCTCCTTATTGTCTCTCCGCACAAGCTGGTAACTCACTTTCAGGAGCCTTCCGAAACATAGATTTGCAAGAGGGTTTATATCTCTCTTTAGCCTTTTTTTCTCTTGGAAAAGTTCCTTCATCTCCTACAGCCAGTTTTCAAGATTTCCAGACCAACACCACCCTATCCCCTCCCCACCCACCATACTGGACGTTCACATTTAAACTTGCTTCAATTCATTGATACCTTTTAGGCAGCAGTGCCAGCAGTATCCCCAGAAGTGGTCTAGCCAACGTGGAAGGTGGTGATCAGACACAGAGCCATTATTAATATTCCTCAATTCATTCCACAATTCACCTGCCAATAATGTCATCCTGGGCAGCACCTCTCAAAATTTCATTCATGGGGATATCAAAAGAGGCCTTATCAGAATTTTTTTCCAAAGCACTGTTCAAGTGAAAAATTATGTGGATTCCATTTTTGGTTGTATTATCATGTAACCAGTCCTATGTTCTCAGAATTTAATATTCACAAGTCTTGGCACCTTGGGAAAGTACAATAGAGTTCTCAAGCAAATCTCAGGCCAGGTGTTAATGTAAACTAGATCAGAAGTTCTTAAGTCATTGGAATCCATGCGTGGACTTCAAAAACTGTAATTCCCTTAGAATTATAGGCATTGTATTATGGTTACGCAAATATGTGCATTTTCTTAGAATAAAGTTCCCAGCTCAAAAGAGTCCTATACTCACACACCACCATTGAACAAGATTAAGTAAGGATACTGCAAATTTAGGCCTGACCCATTTCCATCGTCAAGTTTTCTCTTTGTGCTATGCAGCAAGGTCCCTGCAATCACACTTTCAGTCTCCATTTCTGATGGCCCAGGACAGCCCTATGTGCTGTGCTTACAGCTACACGGATTACTATGTTGTGAAACAGTGGCACATTTGCAGGGACACCTCCAAAAATTGTCTTTAACATAAACGAAAAATTCTTGAAGCTATCTCAACTCCTTCCTGTGAATTAGTCCACAGGAATAAAGAAAGGTGGAGGATTTGTTTTTAGAAAATGGGGCAAACTATAGGTGAACTGATTCTGGATCAAGGGTGTAGTTAGCAAGATTCATCCTTAAGTGAGTCCTTGGGGCTATTCTATAAAGCATTTGGACGCTCGAGAAAGAAATGCTTTCTGGAAGATGAGTCAAATAGTTGCAGAAAGGAAATAACAATCATTTCCTTACCAGCATCATCACATTTCTATGTGAGAAAAGGGACAACGTATTCTCTCTTCACATGGGTCAGTTAGAAATTCCCTGAGACCCCTTCTGCTAGCTCATGCCTGTATGTCCTTCTACATGCTATCCCCTCTGCATGGCATGTCTCTTTCTACAATGCTCAACTGTCACCTTATCTAGGAAGCTTTTTCTGGCCTGTTAGTCAGCTTCAAATGCCCTTTTTGGTACTCCTGTGGTCGTTGGAATCCAAAGAGGCAATTGCTACGAAATGGCTGAGATTGTTGCAATATGCTCTGATGTATTAGAGGAAAAAGCCACACTAGCTATAAAAATAAAATAAAAACTCAGTGGCTTAGCATATAGGCATGTTCCTTACTCACTGCACGGGTCTATGGTGAACTGTGGCTCTCTTGGATAGCTTTAATCTGAACGATGATTCTGTGATCCCAGCTGCTACAACGTGGGACCCCACCATGTTCCATATGTGACCTCCACCATTACCACTGGAGTTCGTACAGAATGCCTGGGACCCTTAGTGAGAATGCACAGAGCAAAGCCTGTGGCCCACCCACTATACACTTGTATGTAAGCTAGAAAAAGAAAAATGTGTAGTTTTAAACCACTGAGATTGCAGGATTATTTATTACTGCAGCAAACCCTAGCCCATGCTGACTATATATGTACCCTGGAGAATAGCAAGTTTAGGCCAAACAGTACAGGATTAATGACACTTAAGATTTCGCAAGAACCACACGCATAAGATCTCTTTGATTTGCAAATAGTCAAAGCCCATTCAATTTGGCTCCTATAAAAGGGGTAGGGTCCACACACAGCTGGACCCAGGAGCAAAAATGGGGTCACTGAGAATCATATTTTTTCTTTTTTCCTTTATAGCTCTTCTTTCTCCTGTAGTGGCTTTGTTCTCAGGAAGGCTCTTCGAATGTGGTGGCAAGATGGCTTCAGGATTATATTTTACCAGATTAACAACTTCAGTGAAAGAAGAAAATCTCTTTCCTGATAGCGTTACGAAAAGTTGCAGGTATTCCTCTCCCTGCCCTGTTGGGATGACGGGATTATTTCTAAAGCAGGAATAGCCGGGGGGATACAGTTCCCTCACTAGCCAAGTCTGGATCAAGTCCCCATTCCAAAGATCAAGATTAGTTTCTTTTCCACCCAAACTGTGTGGACAGAGTGTGGGAAAACATGACTCCCAAAGGAATATGTAGAATGTCATAACCAGGGGGATGAATGGATGCCTGGGAAAAAATGCAAAACAAGGTCACCAGAATATAGAATGCTTAAATAACAGCACTGAACTCAATTTCCTCGAAGGCCTCTTCCAACTTTAATAGTCTATGTCTCTGCTTTCCATTTCTTCAAAATGTGTTCTCATTGTGCATTTATTTTCACACACATGGTAATTAGTTACTCTTTGCAATGAACTGCTCTTCATAATAGTTAAATTTTTAGGTATAATAAAGTGGAAAGGCACCCCATTCTCTTTTTTCTATTGTTAACCTCTTCTGTAGGAGTCTCTATCCCCATCTCATGATATTATATCCTCCCTGCAAGCAAAGCAACTAAGGGGATGAAAATCTTATCGCACGCACTGGCTTCACCAACTCCAAGCTGTAAAGTGACCACAAACCACACAGGGGCAATAAACTTGGACTCCTCTTTCTATTCAGAGATATTGTGAGAACAGATGTATGTAAAGACTTTAAACCCTTCAGAGGAAAGGTGCTATGTAAATCTAAGTGATTATTCATCCGATTATCCAACACAAATTGAACCTCCCACCCCTTGGAGACTGTTTCATTGCTAATTTCACTGACAGCAGTTGATAAAGTTGACATTTGGTTTTAATGGCACCAGCTAATAAGCCGTCAAAAGGTTTCACAATTTTATCAAGTAATATATGACATTGCAAATACTAAAATTTACTCTTGGAACTAACATCATCTACATGGGACACTCCACTGAATTAATCCGAGAGCATATGCCAAGCTTTGTTCTTTTTTTTTTTTTTTTTTTCACCCCAGGAAGTCTTACATCTTCATTGACTATGAATGCGAATGTTTATAGAATTGTGTGTGTGTGTGTGTGTGTGTGCGTGTGTATGTGTGTTCTGCCTATGTACTTCTGATAACGAATATTCAATCTGTGTCAGAGTAACTATCATTTTGTCTCGATGCTTTGAACTTTTGAAAATACCCACAAACCTGTAGTGCCTGGTTCTGCTTAGACCCCTTTTCAGCTTTCAGTTTTTGAGACTACTCCAGTCGGTGTCATGGAGTGTAGCATTGAAAGGAAACTGAAGATGAAATCACTATAATTGCTTCTATTTATTGAAAGTCTCCTCTGCATTAGTGCTTTTCATAATTATTAAATTTATCCTCACTGCAATCCTTTAAGATACTTTTATCAATTTAAACCCTCATATTTACAAGTGATAGAAAACCAAACTCAGAGTAGCTCAAACAATAAAGAGGATTTATTAACTTACATGCAAGTCCAGGGTAGAATCCAGGAGCCTCAGCCTTGGCTCAACTAAGGGCTGGAGTGATAGCGCCAGAATATTTTTCTCAATTTGCTTCTGTTAGATGGACCCTATTCTCAGCGTCCCTATGGTGACACTCATTAGCTCAAACTCACAAATATAGCACACGATCCAGCAGAGGACAGAATCTATTTCTTCCATGAACTCAGAAAAGCATTACCTTTTCTTTGTCCTGACTGGCCTGACATGGATCATGTGACCAGCTCTATGCCAATCAGCAAAGCCTGAGAGATAGAACGCACTGGCTTGTACTGATAGGCTTACCTTAACCTAGATCACCTGTTGCCTCCTTCAGGGGAAGAAGAGAGATAACTTCATCCAAAGCACAAGAACAAAAGGTGGGGTGGGATAAGACCATCAAACAAAATTGTGATATTGTTGGTATAGGAATAAAAACGGGGAAAGAATGGGTGCAAGCCAGCAATAGCCATAAATATCCATTACAGATTGGCATGACCTTCATTTTACCAAGGAGGAAACAGATACCCAGAGAAGTTAAGAGACTTGTATGATAGCATCCATCTAATGAGTGGCAGGATCATAATTTGATACAAAACCCCTCTGACTCAAAGCTAATTTTCACTGTCTCTTGGGACACAGCAAAATGGTAGCCTACATGGGAAGCAGCGTCTCTAACTGAGTGTTAAAAAGGCAGGTTCAGGGGTGGCCAGTTGGCTCAGTTGGTTAGAGTGCAATGTTCATAACATCCAGGTCGCTGGTTCGATTCCCACATGGGCCAATGAGCTGCGCCCTCCACAACTAGAGGGAAAACAACGACTTGACTTGGAGCTGATGGGTCCTGGAAAAAGACACTATTCCCCAATATTTCCCAGTTAAAAACAAACAAAAAAAAGGCAGGTCCCAGATGTCCACTTCACTGGGGATAGAGCTAGAAAGCAGTGCCATTTGTAATGCAGTTAATGTACATTATGCCATCCGTGAAGCTAATTCAAAGAGGGGATCAAAGAATTTGCACTGATGGGAAGAACAGTGGGGTGGAAGGAAACTGGCATCAGATGCTCTGTCCAAATTCCCGCTGACCTTCCAATCTTTAGTGAGAAGTTAGGAGAGTCATGTAACCTCTTTAAAACGTGAAATAAAGGATAATGGCATGTAACTCTTGCACCAGGAACTGTTAAGAGAAACTAACATATTCTAAAATTCTAGTGACGTATCATATGCTTACAATTACAAGCTGCTATTATGAAAATGAAAAAAGAGTTCTCTTGCCCCTCGCAGCTCACAATGCAGTGGTAGGCAATGAAAGATGTCTCCATGTTCATGAATTTTATTTCAGTGATTAGTCCTCTGTATGTTTATAAAATCCTCTCTGTCCTGAAACATCATAGTCTTAACACATCTTGTAAAATGGACTCCTCATCATTCTCTGCTGGCTCATCTTCTGCTTGTTTGCAACAGGTTGGAACGCCTCAGGGTTCCGGCCAAACTCTGCGCCTCCTCCCTGCACCCTCTTCCTAGGCGAGCTCATCCAGGCTTATGACTTTCCTTTGTCTATATACCAATAAACCCCAAGGTGGGTCTCCCGCTCTGACCTTTCAGATATCTGCATCCAACTCCCAATGCATCACTTCTACTTAAGCTTTCAACAGGTGTTTCCAAATTAACATGGCTAAAGCAAAATTCCAGATTTCCGTCCTCATTCATTTCTACCAGTCTACTCCTCCCTTCCTCTTTCCCATCTCAGCGATTTTATCCTTAATTATTCTTTTGGATCTCCTGCATCTGATAAATCAGTAAGTCCCCTTGACCCAATCAACCTCTGAATCTTAATCTGAGTCTAGCCTGTTCTGTCCAACTCCATTATCACCACCCTAGTCCAACCCCCTAAAGCATCCCCCCCTTTATTCCTACAATAGTCCTCTAACATCTTTCTGACTCCACTTCTTCCTTCTATGATCTATTGCCTAGATCGCTGCTAGAGGAATGCTTTTAAACTTTGCCTCAGATCATGCAAGCCTCCCAAAGGCTGCCCATCATCCATGGATGGCTTACAAAATCCTATTTGATCTAGCCCCTGCACACTTTTCCAATTTCACATCTCAGAACTATTCTCTTAGCTCACCATGCTCCAGCTTCTGCAGCCTTCTTTCATGTCCTAGAATCCCTGCCTCAGAGACTCGCTGTTCCCTCCGTTGGAAATCATTAAGCCCTTGATTTTTCAGAGCCAGTTCCGTCAGACCCTGCAGATTTCAGCTTAAATATAAACCCCTCAAAAGAGCCCTTCCTGACTACCCAAATTGACCTAACTACCCATAACTCTTTATCACATCACCTATTTTAATTATCTGCATAACATTGAACTGCTATCCATTCTTTTTCTTGCTTATGTAGTTTATTTGCTCCCACAAAGATGTAAGTCCAATGCAATCAGGGACTTTAGATTATTTACAGCTGTATTTCCCAGGCTCAGAACAAAGCCAAGCACATTTGAATGAATGAATAAATGGCAGAAAAGATGAATGCATAAATGAAGTAAAGAATGAATTCTGAATTATGGCTTTTATTTTAAACCTTGGGCCACCTGTGCAGTAACCTTGCCACTTGCAATATAGATGAAATTACTAACTCTGTGAAGGTAGGAACGAGCTCTGAACTTCTATTTTCCTGGAAACTAATAAAGCGAATTGAATCAGACTTTATGTCTATCTCATCACAGAGAGATCACCCAAGGTTTCCTGTGGTCATGACCTGTAATTCTGTTTCGAGTAAGAGGGCTGCATGGTTTTAGGGAAAGAGGTTGGATCCAAAGTCAGCCAGGCCTGGGTGGGAATTCCAGCTCCCCCACTTACTAGTCTTGTTTCCTTGCGTTAAGTTACTCAACCTCTCTGACCTGCTGTATTCTCAGTTGTAAAGTGGCAATAGTGATAACTCATCTCACCAAGTTCTTGTGAGATTCAATAAAACAGGACATCTGACCCATGGAAGGTAGCCAGTAAATATTACTTCTTCTCTTGTACCGTTTGTCATTGATTATAATAATTCACACGGGTGATGCTGAGAATATTATATACACCAGACACTGTAGGTATTGGGGAGGAGGGGTCACATAGATGAAAAAGCTCTGTATGGTTACCCTCTACTTGTCCTTCCAGGTTCACTTTCTCTTCCCCACATGCTCCATGATCTGAGTCACATAAGGAGGACCTACATGAACCGTATCAATGAGTTTTCTTGCCTTCTGGATTCTGGTTGAGTTTGACCAGTGGGGAACATTAGCAGGAGATTAGAGATAGGGAATGTGGTCAGGCAACTCAATCCCCTGGCTCCATCTTTAGGGGCTGGATGGGGGCTAAGTGCCTCCTGCAGTTGAGAGTCATAGCCCTCTCCTGACTGGTTCCCAGGAACTGTGCCTTCCCCTTTTCTCTTTCAGCCCAGGAGTGCTAGGGGTTCCCATGGTGGTAATTATTCCCTGGGGTTCCTACACACCTGCTAACACATTTGTAAATACGTATTTAAATTTCCCTCCAAGTCCCCAATTTGAGGGCACCATCTGTTCCCTACCCAGATCCTACCTGAAACAGTTCCTGTCCCTAAGGAGTTGACATTCTGAGAATTGCAGAAGTCCCTAATACTCAATGGCCCAAAGCAAGAGCTCTCTACTGCCATTGCACCTACCTCACAGTACATCCAGTCAACAGAGTACATTGATTTTATTTATAACCCACCTCCCACAAGAAGCCATCCGAAATATCTGTGTGTTTATGAAACAATAGTCAGAATTGATAAGTGTGTATGTTAAACATTATTTCTTTTTGATCAGTGGTTCTCAACGGATGAAGTCTCCCGAGGAACTTTCAAAATTACTCACACCCAAGCCAACCCTAAACCAACGGAACTGGGGTCGCAGCTACGTGGAGCCCAGGCATCTGAATATATGCAAAAGCAACCCACGGGTTTCTAATGTGAAGTCGGGCTGAGAAAAAAGGCTTTCCATGTTCCTCATGAGAGGCCAAAGCAGTGGCCACCAGTCCTAGATAAGATGCCACCATGGTCACTTGCATTGTCACACGGAAATTGCTCCCAGCCTCTCTGTTCACCTCTAATTCCTCTCACACTGACCTCTACTCCATTGGGTTCTGTCTTAGCAATCATTCTTCTAGTAACTCCAATGGCCATGACCACCAAAGATACAAACGTTTGTCTTATAACTTGCTTGGCCTTTGCCTTGGATGTACTTAACAGTGGCCCCTTGGTTTCAGTCTTCATTTCCAAGGACGAGAAGCTTGCTGCCATGCCACCTGCCCAGAACTCCCAGGCCACAGGCTGCCAAGCCAACAGTGCCCTGTAGCCTCCACCTTCCAGGATGCCCGGCCATGTGGGGGACACACTACACCACTACAGAAACAACTGTTTTTAGCAATAAATGTCATGAGGGATACATGTCTCACACCCCTCAGCATATTAAGAATGTTCAAAACAGGCCTCATAATCACGACCATCAAAGCATATTGTTAGTATCCATCCTTAGACAGACCAAGGGACCTTGGTAATGAACTCATTCAAATCTCTTAATGCACATGGATTTGTACTACAACTGTCTCTACCCCCGGGAGCTAATTTATGTCACAGTTCTTTATAAAACATAGAAATTTCTACACGTGTGTGTGCTTACCGTTACTGTTTTTATGATTACAACTTCTGACCCAAGGGGAAAAGAATGCTATAAACATGTTTAAGAAAAAGTAAACAAAAATAAATTAAATCCATTCAAGCCACTTGATCGTACCAGTGTTGGGAATGACACAATGTCCACTAATTATACCGATGCTGATACAAACTTAACAGAACATTATGAATCTAGGTAGATTTTAGTCTCAACATCCAAAGTTCTGTTATAACCAAGTGTCTCAAGCATATTTTCTGGTAAGGAGGTTAAGTGAACAGGAAAAGGAGTCGGGGGTGGATAGTGAAGAAGGAATTGTTATTAGAAACTATAACCACAATGCTACTCACTTGACTCATTCCGAAGTGAGATAGCTGTTGTTGACTCTCCCAGCAGCAAATCCATTCTGACTAACTTCCAGTCAACCGAGCCAGCTGAGGTTTCTCTTCTTACTGGTGTGTCTCCTATGCCCCTGTGGATTTGGAAACGAGCCCTATCTCCAGCTAAAACAGAGAAGGGTGACTGTTCCCTCTTACATGACCTGAATGTCAGTTTATTGTAAATAACACTTGATGTGAAAGCTAAAGAAATCATTTGATGTGATCAGGACATATAATTAGAAACTGATATATCAGGGACTTTCATGTATAATTACTCATACGTTGATTCAGTAAACATGGCTTGTGCAGCTATAATATCTGGTAAGTGCTATGATGGACATCTGAACAGAGAAAGATGAGGCTATGGAGAAGGGAACGATTTGGCTGCACAAGAAATCTCCAGGTTTCGTCTGCCTTCACTTTCCTTCTAGATATGTAACTTGTAAGACAGGTTAAGCCACCTCTACTCCACATTTTAAAAACTTAATTAGTTAAGCTGCCAAAAAAAAAAAAAAAAAAAAAGACTATGACAATAAAATTTCATTAGTTTCCATGCACAGATATAAAATGACCCCAATTTTCCAAAGAAGCTATGATTTTGAGACCCTTGTTAACAATTATGAGAGCAGTTATGGTGTGAGTAATTCACAGGTTATCATATCATATATTTGAGGAAGAGGAGTCAACAGCATGCTCTAGTAAAAATAATGTATTTAGAGTCAGATAAAGTTAGCCTTGAATCCGGGACGTGCCACTGACAAGCTACCGTGTTTCCCCGAAAATAAGACCTCGCCGGACCATCAGCTCTAATGAGTCTTTTGGAGCAAAAATTAACATAAGACCTTGTCTTATTCTACTATAACATAAGACCGGGTCTATAATAAAATAAAATAAAATAAATATAATATAATATAATATAATATAATATAATATAATATAATATAATTAATATAATATAATATAATATAACATAACATAATATAATATGTAACGTAATATAATACCTGATCTCATATTAATTTTTGCTCCAAAAGACTCATTAGAGCTGATGGTCTGGCTAGGTCTTATTTTCGGGGAAACATGGTATGTGTCTTCAGGCAAATGCCTTAGCTTATTTGAGCACCAGTTTCCTTACCTGTAAAATAGCAATAGTAATATCTATCTCACAGCTGGTGTGTACAGTGGCAAAATCTGTATGAAATGTTAAGCAAACATTTATTGATTCATAATGACCCCTGGTTATTCCTGATCACCCTGCAGCCATTCTCTACCTAACGATGATCAGAAGAAAGACACAGTGGTCAAGCTCTGAGTTTTAAAATAGAGTGTTGTTTTGCTTAAATCTAAAGGGAGATAATAAAATTGAAAACCGGACTGATTCAAGAAGGAAAAAAGAATTTCTCAGTACTCTCATAGCTGATTTTTCTCTTTCTTTCATCTCTTATTTATTTTTAATTTTTTATTAGCTTTAGGTATACAAAACAACATACTGATTAGACATTCATATACCTCACAAAGTGATCACCCCAATAAGTCTATTACCCATCTGACAATGTACATAGTTATTAGAATATTATCGACTATATTCCCTATGCTGTACTATATATCCCTGTGACTATTTTGTTTTAAATTATAGTTGACATTCAATATTATTTTGTATTAGTTTCAGGTGTTCAGCGTAATGGTTAAACATTTATATAATTTATGAAGTGATTCCCCAGATAAGTCTAGTACCCACCTGACACTATACATAGTTTTTACAATATTATTGACTATATTCCCCATATTGCAATTTGCTTCCCATAACTCTTTTGTAATTACCAATTTGTACTTCTAGCCCCTTCCCCTTTCTCACCCAGCCCCCCCAAATAGAAACAGACCCATAGATACAGAGAATAACCTGATGGTCTTATTTATTTTTTTAATGTACAAGAAACTGGAATTTGAAAGAGTCACTGTAGAGGAAATCGCAGAGCAGGGCAGAATAAATGATAATAAGCCTGGAGGGAAACTACGCTGTAGAAGGCAAAGAAAACTTATGATTACAGAAAGTAGCGTGGAAAGATTGAGAACGGATGAGCCCATTCTTGCTAAGCAGGGAGCGACCACAGTGGACCTGCGCTGGGACTTGGGTGAGTAACTAAACCATAGGATTGTGAGCCACGAGGCCTAGCGTTGGTGATGTCGCTCCATGATCACTACCTCCCATGTCTGTCATGATCCCCCATGGAATTTTTGCCTCATCCACAGCTTTACAAGTAGTCCCTTTATTAGACACTACTTAAATTATCCTACATTCCATGGACCATCTGTTTTCCGCTGGGAACACTGATTTTACAGATGCTAATATCATAATGTCAGAAAATCACACCTATCTAGGAAGATTATGGAAACCAGATGCTTTTATGAAAGCACGAGATAACAAAGGGTTTAGAATTATTTGGGAAAATAGAAATGCATGCCAGAATATCCTAGTTTCTTGAGGACAGAGTTCTAATAAATATGCTACAACTTTTCAACTGGAAAAAAAAAGCCACACTCACTTTGAAATTTAAAAACAATTTTTTTTCTAAAAAAGTTATGACACAGCTTTTCTTCCCATTCCCTTCTCAAATAATTCTATGCAAAGGTGCTTCGATGGGGCCAGTAAGGCAGGTGTCTGTGGGTGAAGGAGCAGAGCCAGGGAGCCCCCAGCACAGGATTTTGGGGGCTGAACAGAGTAAGGAGGTTATCTGCCTGGCAGGGCTTTCTAGCACAGAGGGTTGGAACCTACTCAAGTGTTGGAGGCACCCGAAGGGAGTGGGATGTCAGAGTGGGCTCTGGAAGGCATTTGTGTGTGAGCGTGGCCTCAGGGTTATTGGAGCTGGAGCAGGGTAAAGGGAGCGTGCCCACAGGGATGCCAGGATTAGCAATGAGGTACGGGATGTCAGAGCCCAAGGAGGCGAGGCAGCATTCGCGTAGAGCGTGTCCCAGCACAGTGTCAGAGGCAGAGAGGGCTGGGGAAGGTCTCTACATGGGGGGAGGAGGTGACCCAATGCAGGTGTCAGAGCCCGGGCAGGGTGAAGGAGGGATCCATGGGGGGAATGCAGATCAGCCTAGGGGACTGGAGCCCAAGTGAGGTGAGTAGGCGTCTGCACAGAGGGCAGAGAGGCAGCAATGGCTTTATTCAAATAAAGCCAGGAGAGGGATTGCTGGGTCACATGGTAATTCTGTTCTTAATTTTTCGAGGAACCTCCACACTGCCTTCCATAGCAGCTGACAAATAGTAACAAGTGTTGAAGAGGCTGTGGAGAAAAAGGAACCCTCACACACTGTTGGTGGGAATGCAGATCTCATGGTTTTTTATATATAACTAGATACATACGGAAATGAGTAAGATACAAAAGTGTGTACACATCTATCTAGGGTATATGTTTAAATTCCTTAGCTCTGAACACAGAAAGGGCCTAAGGGCAGCACCATTCCAGTAGGAAGGACCACACATGGCACTCATGTCCTGGTTTCCAAACACTATTTTCCAGTAACAGGAGTCGCAGTTTCTTGGAGAAATGGCTGATTCCAGAGCTGCGACAGGGAGAGTACAAAACGAGCCTGGGGCATCTTTCTTGAATGTAGAGAAGTGCTCAAAGAAGGATGGGGACACATCGAGGGGACACATAAGCCAGTTTAAAAGGGCTCCCACTGGTCAAATCACAGGTAATTAGAGCACAAAAAAAAAAAAAAAACAGAGAGAGAAACGGATTATGACCTATTGAATAAAAGCAGAATCAAGTGTCTACACTGATGTAAATACATCAATAAATAAACTGGAAAGTTAACAAGTAATGGGGATATCTACATAGTCTCATACATAATACCACTCTTCAAAACATGTACTAACCTCAAAGCAAAAAGGAATAATTTTGCAGTGGAGAAGCCTTGGCAGAACCCATTTAATCAAGTAAGTGGCCAGAGTTAACATCACTGGTAATAGGACAAGAGGAAATCATGTGACCTGACAGGGAATAACAAGAGAGACACAGGATCACCTACTTCGATGATATTCCAGCCAAAGGTGCACATTGTAAAGCTAGTAATGGAGAAACAGCAGAAAAACCCAACTCAAAGGATGTTCTACAGTATAATTGGCCTGTAATCTCTCAAAAACGTCAAGGTCATGAAAGTCAAAAGAAGACTGAGAAATTGTTCCAGAAACTAAAAAACATGAAACTGCATCTTTTTTGCTCCTTGTGACACTTGGAGAAACTTAAATGGGTCTAAGGATTAGACAGTAATAATGTTCCAGGGCCAACTTCTGATTTTCATAGTTATTTCATGATTATCCAGGAGAATGTGCTTGTTTATAGAAAAGGAATACAATTACTTGAGGGCGACGGGACATCATGTTGGCAAATTACTTTCAAATGGTTCAGGGGGGGAGAAATAGCAATTCTTTATGTTGTACTTGCCATTTTTATTTATATTTGATATTATTTAGAAATCACTCTGAAAACATTATTGAAACGTTCCATCACAATCTCGCACTAAGTCTTCACCCCTCAGTCATTTTGAATATGCAAACTTGGTGCCTAATGACTATTCTTGACTTTTATAGCTCTTTCAGCAAAGAGAACTCAGACGTATCCTTAGGAAGACAACCTGGGTCATACAATGTATAGGGGGACAGTTGGCATCATGATAACCCCAGTGATATGCCTTCCTCCTTTTTTAGCTAACTGTTTCCACGTAGAAATGAAACTTTAAATATTCTGCTGTGACCTTTTTGCCTGGGAGGAAAGTTTAATTACCTGCCCAGTTTACATAAATTATGTTGCCTGTTTGTCTAAAATTGAATCCTGGGCTGAGATCAATATGGCCTCAGAAACGCCAGAGCAAATGACTTCTCTCAAATGCCATCAAAGGTCACCGGAACCTTTCCTGCTTGGAGGGGGACACATTCTGTTCGACAACCTGGAACATGTCACTCGCCTGCTGCCTGCTGCCTTGGGTTCCAACCGCAAGACGGTGATCGATCATCAGTTAGAGGACATTGGGTACAAACTCCCTCTGGAGTCAGCTGTATAGAATTAATTGAACACCATGATGAGTCTGATTCATCGTTCTCCAAAAAGAAAGGGGGAAATGGCAAGGAACACACCCAGTGCTTGATGCATAAGACCTCGTGGAGGTAAACTGCAATTTATACACAGGATCGTGATGGTTACAGACTGTGTATGTGCTATTTGTCACAGTTCCACAAAACTATCTAGGAAGAAAAAAAAGCATCTTTGGATCTTTCATTCTATTATGTTTCCTTTCAGAAAGGAGATGCTCGGTGAGGGCCAACTATGTGTTTGGCTTTATTCAAATAACCACATTATAAAATAGTTCATAGTAGAGGTGTAAATAAAGTGTAAAAGGATCACAGACAGAGATAAGAGTTTTCATCTGGGAGATTCAGAGAAAACTTCATAGAGGATGTAATAGTTGATTGCTAACTGGAAGAAGAGGTGTGATTGTAATCAATATTTGGAAATGAAGGCAAGAAGAAATAATAAGAATACTCTCACAAGAATTGGGCAAATCTGAAACCCAGCAATGATTTCAATAGGACCTGAAAATCAGGGTAAAAGTACTGAAACAAGACGACAGCTCAGGGGTGCTGAAATGAGGCCCTCTGCAAGCATACACAGTTAGTTAACATAAAGCCAGAGGGAGAAGCCAAGAAGAAACCGAAACATGTGGGAAAGCTGGAGGATTCCATTAGCTTAGAGGCAAAAGAAGGCGAGACATTAGGAAAACCTGATGAGCAAGGTCAAAAGGTAGAAAGAGGACAAGAAAAGCAGAGCTGAGAAAACTACTGATACTGTGACTGCAAGAGCAATTCCAATCTAGGAAAGCATGGAGCACATCAGAGCTCAAGAGAGAGGAAGACACGCTGCAGGGAAAGTCCGTGCAGTAGGTGTCGACTGAGCTTTGGTGGTGAATGGAGATAGGATGGAGGTAACGGTATCAATGAAAAGAGACAGAAGGAAAAGGAGAGGGAAGGGGATTGATTTGGTCATGAAGAGGAAAACACTGTGGCAGGCAGAAGGGTTGAATGCAACATAAAAAGAGACATGCGATAAGAAAAATAGCAGATAGTTTTTGTATCAAGTTCTCTCCAGGGAGAGGTGAGACGAGATGGAATTGAGAGTTCAGGTATAAGAGTGTCTCTTCCAACAGAAGAAGGAAAAAAAATAAGAAATGTTAAGATAGGTGTGAAATATGTCACATCTCTTAAGGCTTAGAAGGCTTTCCCCCAAAGACAGAAATATAGACAGACAATACTAAATATTCAGGATATAGGCTTCAAAATCTGAAGAATGTCAAGGGCCACACGCTGGCCGGAGCTCTCCTTGGTGCTGAGCCCTGGATCTCTGCCTGGAGCAGTTGCAATATAAACGAGATTCCCACAGAAAAGGGTAAGGAACACCACCGTGCATAGACCTCGAAGCGCTAGATGCAACGCAATTTTGCGGTTCATACAGGAAATTCCCATGAACACTTTAAGTTTCCACTTGATAAGAATGACTTAGGCAAGGAGAAAAAGCAGTCTTGGAAAGAGAGTTAGATAATCTGGAATACAGTCCAGATTTTGTCACTAATTCTCTGGTGATCTAGCCAAGTCAGTTCTTTCCTCTGATTCTCAATGTCCCTCCTTTAAAATGCTGATAACAGGCTCAATGGAGCTGGTAAGCTTTCCTGTAAGGGGATTGGGGGGTGGGAGATGAGGGTAAGGGGGACCAAATATATGGTGATGGAAGGAGAACTGACTCTGGGTGGTGAACACACAGTGGGATTTATAGATGATGTAATACAGAATTGTACACCTGAAATCTATGTAATTTTACTAACAATTGTCACCCCAATAAATTTAAAAAATAAATTAAAAAATAAAATAAAATAAATAAAATAAAAATAAAAATAAACGTGTAGGAAGGTCTTTTGGAGTTAACAATATTTTCTTGCGTCTGGGGTCTCATGAAGCAAGAACCCCACGTGAGGGTTCACCAGTAAGGTATTCCCAAACACTGATGGCTGGAATACAGGCCACACTCTATGGAAGGTAGTTTGGTGCAGGTTCCAAGAGCCTCAAGTAAGTTTATGCTGAAGGAAAGACCAGAAACCTCGGTGTCTAGAGAATTATATACAGTTGGCCTTGTAATTATATGCAACATGGGTTTGAACTGCACAGGTCCACTTACAGGGGGATTTTTTTCACCAAGTACAGTAAATGTATTTTCTTTTTCTTACAGGTTTTTAATAAATCTTTCTTTTCTCTAGCTTACTTTATTGTAAGAATATAGGGTATAATACCTGTAACATACAAATATGCATTAATCAACTGTTTATGTTATCAGTAAGGCAGCCAGCCAGCAGTGGGCTATTAGAACAGTCAATCCTCCAAATCTGCAGATTCCCAACCACAGATCAAAAATACTGGTTTCATTCTGCAGTTGGTTGAATTCACAGGTGGGAAACCTGCAGATGCAAAGGGCTGACTGTTGTTAAGTTTGGGGAGAGTAAAAAGTTATACATGGATTTTCAGCTGTGTAGGGGGTGGCACCCCGAACCCTTGTGTTTCTCAAGGGTGACCTGTATAATTATATATAACTGAGAAAATTTTTTTTTAATTAAAAGGAATCAAAATATCCAAATTCAATGGGAATATTAAATACAATGAATATATGTTGTCATTAAAAGATAGGTTTTAAAATTTAGTTAACATAATGGATATTGAAGCGTCATTAAAATGTTTGGTTAATTATTTCAGATAATGGAAATAGTCCATGGCTTCCAGCTCTAAAAAATGCCAATGCCTCCGAATACTTTCTTGTGTTTTTCCCTTAGCTTCTATCACCACATCAATTCTATGTATTCTACTTACGATGTTTATTTTTATCTCAGGTATTTCCTGCTCCATGAGGGTCATAATGACTTTTGCCTCTTTTGTTCCCTGCTTAATCCCCATCTCCAAGAACAGCACGTGGCAGATAATACGCATTTATCAAATATTTGTTGAATGAATAAATGTAATGTCAAGTGAAAAAGCAGATAAAATTACATACAGAGCATGACGATTCTAATTTTGTAAGGCTAAATATGTGTGTATGTGAGCCTGAATACGTCTTGGATATTTATCATACATTTATTTCATATTGAAAGGCAAACATATAAAACAAGTATGATATAGCCACTCATTTTTTAAAACTTAGTTGATTTTATTTGACTTCAAATTCAATACGATTATCAGTGAGATTTAGTTGTGTGTGTGTGCGTGTGTGTGTGTGTGTGTCAGTGATAATGCTGTGTTGATAATTCCTGGTCCCTTCATTCTATTATGTGGCAGGTTTGAATCTCTCTAATGTTCTCCATCTCCATTGCTTCTTCTCCAATCTGAGTTTCCACCGTCATTTCTCACTTGAACTGACAGTCTTTCAGCGGGTTTCTCTGTGATCACTCTTAATCCTACATTCCACATTTCATATAGCTTCTACAATTTACAACTGTAAAATTGATCCCACTATCCCCCGACGAAAAACCCTCAACAGCTTTCCTTCACACTTAGAATAGAATCCAAATTCCTTACTAACCATGGCCTCAAGATTCTGGCCAACTTCCCCAACCTCACCGCTTGCCAACCTATCCCACACTCACCTCCTTTTACCACACTTTCCCCTTGTCCTTAAAACACAGAAACTTGGCCTTCTCTCAAACTTTTGTGCTGGACTTACCTCTTCCTGAAATGCCCCTCTCTCAGATTATTTCAAGCTGGCTGCTTCTCATTCTTCAGGTCTCTGTTAAATATCACTTCTTCAAGAGTCCTCTGGGACCACCATCCAGTTCAATTCTACCTGAGTCACTTCCCTCCCATTGGCTTGCTCTATTGAAGTTAAAACATTTATCCTTGTGTCAAATGATCTTGTCCATGCACCCAGGCATTTAGTGTATGTATCTGTCTCCTTCCCTAAAAAGGAAGCTTCCTGAGAGCAGGAAGTTTGTCTGCCTTCCCCTCTATATTCCCAAGCTGTAGCACCACCCTAGACATATGGAGCCACTTTAACAACTATCTGTTCAATGATTGGATGAATGGTTCTGACCTTGGCTCATATGTGCTCCAGAGTGTCCTTTCTTCCTACTCCATCCTTAGGATCTTTCATTCTGGTTCCTACTATTCATCTTATTTTTTTTTTTATCCTTGACTTTACTGTCGTAAGATTTTGAAGCAAGACCTGGACTTCAAATGATAAAGGTATGAGTAAAGATGTGAGCAGAGGACAGTCTAGGATAAGGACATGAGGGACAGAGAAAAGTAAGGGACTTGATTATTTGATTAAAAGCTATTGTGAAGTCTACAGTGATCATATTAATTAGAACTCTTTTGTTTGTAAGAGACAGAGACAGCCGGCCAAACCAAACTGCTTTAAGCAAAACAGAGAAATTAAAATAGTTGAGAGAGAGAGAGGAAGAATTTATTTGCTCACATTAGAGGAAAGTTTAATAAGTGTGTACTGGCTTCAGGCATTGGATCCAGGTGATCAAAGGATGTGATTAGAAATGTATTCCTTTAATCTTTCATACGAGTATCTGTTCTTCCTGCATTGACATTTTTTTTTAAGCAAACTCTTCTCAGGAAGAAATGACCACCAAAAATTTCAGCTGAATATGCAATAGTTTAGCAATATCAGTAAATAGATATCACTTCTCTCTCAGTAGCTATAGCAAAAATTTCAGAAGGCCTTTGTTAGCCAGATGTACTAGTTAGCTATTGTTTCATAGCAAACCACCCCAAAAGTCATTATTTAAGACTGGTAATTCATTCTTGCTCATGAGTCTGCAGGTGGGATGGGTGGTTCTATTAGTCTCAACTGGGCTCACTAATGCACCGAAAGTCAGCTGTGAGACAGTTGTTTCTGCTGATCTCCTCTGGTCTCTCTAGATGTTCGTGCAATGGCAGACTGGCTGTTCTACAGTGACTACAGCTAGAACAACTCGCTTCACCTCATGTATCCCTTGTCCTCCAGCAGTTTAGCCCAGACTTTTCTCATGGCCATGGCATAGTTTTATGAGAGATGGTGGAAATTCACATGACAACTTGAGGTCTAGACTTAGAATTAGCATACCATGACTTCTGCTGCATTCTATTGGCCACACCAAGTCACAAGGCCAGTCCATAGTGTAAGGATTGGGAGGAACTTAATGAAAAGAGCTGCAAAGTCACGTTGCAGGCAGCATGGATACAGGGATGGTGGAAATTGAGATTATTTTTGCAATCAATTTCATACTGGACGTGGGTCAAAGGCCCGTCATTAAATCAGTTACCGGGCACCAAGTGTGGACAGAAAGCTTAGGAGTGATGGTTTCTAAGGGAAAAGGGAAGTGATGTTCCCATAAGGAGTGATGATTAGAAAGCAAATCCAGCCATTTCCACTACACGATGTACAAGCGAGAAGCCAGTTTATCATAGTGATTTAGAGCAGAAGGTTTTGATTCAGACTGTTGATGTTGGAATTCTAACACTGCCACTTACAAGGTATGTTTAACACATTACTTAACCTTCCACATCCCAGTTTTCCCATCTGCAGAACAGAAATAATCACAGTTCTTCCCTTGTGGAATTCTTTGGCGAATCCAATAAGACTACGCCAGTAAATTGCTTAAAGAAGAACCAGGCACTTAGCAAGTGTTCGCTAAACCTTAGCGGCTTTGCATTTGTATTATGCTTTGGGTAACAGTGAAGTTTTACAAAAATAATGACGAGAAGAGAGACATGTCAGGAACACCATTTAAAGGAAGGCAGCTTGGCTTTCTTTATAATGATGGAGTGCGAGGCCTCTCTTCATCTTCACTATACTTGCCTCACTGAATTCAGTTTCTAGTATCATATTAGAGCCGCAAGGGAAAAATATTCTTCCATAAAGAAATCTAGGTAAATTCAGGCTTTAGAAAACAAAAGCTATAAATATAAGCCTGTGGCAAAGGCACAAACCTGTGTCAGCATGGGTCCAGGGTGGTACTGGAGTCCGTCATCAATTATTAAACAAGGTCAATATTTGTGGCATAGAGAAGCATTTTAGCATATATTATTGATGCAGAGGGTTGTAATAGGTACTCCATCCTTCAGTAGGGAGCTTCAAGAGTGGAATACTATTAACAAAAAAAACTACTTGGCACAGGAAATAGGAAGTCTTCCTTTCCAGGAAAATATTAAAATGTTATTCTCTCTCTCTCCTTCCCTCCCTTCCTTCACCTCTCTCTCTTTCTCTGCTATCTTATTTTTCCACGAAGAACAAAACTCTAATAAAACCACAATTACTGTGCTTCTCCATGTCTGATATTATACGAGTGCTGTAGGAAGGTGGGAGAAGTTTCTAGAAAAAAAAACAATATTGGTTCCGGCCCTCAGAAAGCCTACAGTCTGGATTGAGTAATTATAATTTCAAGCATTAGGCAGGGAAAATGAGCTGTATTAACAAACGCTATCACATGGGATAGAGACGGATGTTTACTAAGTTAAGTTCAAACAAGAGGTGGTCAGTGTGAGCTGAAAAATCATGACGGGCATAACATAGTATGTGGCATTTCCTCCCAGATTTGAAAGATAGCCAGATGGGAGGTGGAAGGAGAGGAGGTCAGAGGCATTCTCGAGTTGACAAGTCTCTGAAGAAAACAGCATAGAGGTGGCAGTGAGTCAGCTGCTTTTGGAGTAAGAGGGAGCCCGTGAGAGGAAACTCACTGGGTTAGGTTGTCAGAAAGGGCTTTGTGTTCAACGTGTGACTGTCCCATTCCTTAATCCATGAGAAAATGTGGCTGCCAAAATGAGGTCAGGAAACTTGATCTTATAAGAAATAAGAAGCTGCTATAGGTCAAAGTCATTCTTTTATTAACTCAACAAATAATAATAACATCTTACTGAACGCCTGCTCTGTATCGGTCCTGTCCTTCAAGCAATAGGGCTGTAGAGATGGACAGGCTGATAACCTTCTTCTGGGGAATCACTGGGGGCTAACACACACGCATACACATGCCCCACTCATTCCTGCCTCTGCTACTATCTATACAGCTCAGATTACATTAGGAGAGGTGCAAGTGGCCATCCAGATGTTCACTATGGACAACAGAAAAGAAAACATGTACGCGTCTGTCAAGTTTTAAAACTTTCACTAGAGTGAACTCAATTCACCTACCTGGTGGCAGCAAGCAGTTGTGAATTTCTAGGCTCAGCTGGAAATCTCTGGTTCTTAGTTCTTAACATCACGTCTCAGGAACCCAGTAAGCCTACCCACTCCCCCTCGCCCCCCAAGGTAAGAGCATTTACCCTATGCTCTGGGCGTTGTTCTGGCCCCACATGCTGTCACCCAGGACTCTCCTTAGCATCTTGCCTCCAGTTCAGCTCTTAAAGCCTAATGCGGAAGGTGCTCAGAGAAAAGGAAATGTTTAGCTCTCTGGAAACAGAGAGCTGTTTCTCACCCACGTGGAGCCCTGGCTTTGTGTTTGTAGGTGAGTGGTACCTAGAGCACACAGCACTTTTTCTCATCCATTCATTGGGTCTCTGTGCACCTCCTTCAGAGAATGACGTGGAGAGCCTGGAGGTTGTCTTCCAAACCATCAGACAGTAATTACTGCTAGGCATCTACTCCTGTCTTTCCCATCCATCTTCCCACATTTTAAGTAATAATAACTGGCAGCCATGAAGGGCTTCCAATGTGCCTGAATTAAACCTTTAACATACAATATATTTTTCAATCCTTACAGAAACCCTATGGGGTAGGTATCTTAATCATCTCTAGATTACAGGTGAGATTAAGTAGAGGTTAAATAATGTGCCCAAAGCCCCTTACCTAGTAGCTAGGATGCAAATGAAGATGTGTGCAAGCTCAGTCCCGGGAAATGCGGCACATCTTTCTAAATTTACCCCAACATAGCATCCATAAGAAAAGGCTTCTTGCTCTGAAACAGGAAAATATGTCACTTCTAAGGATGGTCTTGTAGTGTAGAAAATGCTCAATAAATGATTGTTGAATGAGTAGATAAATGAATTTGTGTTATGTGTTTCATATATTCAGGTAGGTTCATACATATCTATCAAAATATGTGTATCAATATGCAAATATGTCATATGTAAATTCCAAAAAGGCACATACAGGGGATTAGATTATTATTCTGTCTTCTACTGGACGGTAAGCTCTGTAAGTATAAACTGTGCCTGGTTCCTGCTGCATGACAGCTCCTGGTAAAGTGCTCAGCTCAAATAGGCACTCGTTACACATTAAATTACAATATAAATGTACATCTATACTTATCAAGGAATATGCACCTACATATTTTACATACATGTAAGTCTACATATACACCTATCCCATGACATTTGATGCTGTTCTTCCGAATGTTTGTCAATGTTTCTCAATGGGCTTATGTTTCCTCTACGATAAATCCTAGGAGTTATCGACATTCAGCCGAAGAAAGTACAAGTAACCGGATCTGAAGAGCTCTAGTGAATTTACCCCAGAAAAAAATTAACCCAATAGAAAAAGTATCTATTTCTGAATCCTTGCTACACCAACTTGTGGATGGATGACGTAAGGTAAACAAAAGCCAGAAAGAGTTTCTACCTTTTACGCTGTTAACTGTGGTTGGGATAATGGATCCCACCCATTAAACAAGCAGAGGACGGCACAGGACAATGTGGGGTCATGTCCATGTGGCCCATGGGAAGAGCAAGCACTGTGACCGTTCACTGACAACCAGGGAGATTGAAAAACATACAGGCCTTTCATGGGTGTGCGTTCAATGACCAGGTAGGGCCTTTGTTCTGAATGTGAAAAGGTTAGTATCATCAAAACTGAGCAAAAAGAAGAGGAAAGGAACAGAAATCAAAATTCACAAAGTTTGGAACCAGGTTTATGGGGCACCTCATCTCAGCACCCCTCACTCTCACCACCTTTCTGTTTGACCTCATCAATCCTCAGTATTCTCATCTGTAGAATGGTCATTGCAGTAGTAGCTGCAATGGTTACCATGAAATCTAAAGAAAATACCATATGCAAGTGCCTGCCACAGAGGAACGACTCAATACATGTTAGAACTATTAACTTCTCTCCTTGTAAATATATTTGGAAGTGACAGAGTCAAAATATTAGAGCTGGAAGAGATGCGTCTCACCATCCAATCTAACTGAGCGTAATCTCGAGGTAGTGAGTTTTCTTCTAGCTATTTTACTTCAGAGGACAGGTGGTGATTCAGCCATTGTGCAGGACATTTTGATTTCTGTTTATCTATTGAGATATGTCTACTGATTTCCTCCACAGCAAGGCTACAATGAGGGTCTTTATAAGAACAACCTAATAGAGTATGTGTCCCCATTTTCACGAGCGACGGTAACAGATGCCAACCTATGTAGAGATAGGCTTTCAGCAGCCCTGGCCATTTCATTATGCTCCATGAGTTTCATGGAAAAACTCTCCCAGATAATGGCAAAGGGTGAAATGTGCCCATGTCTCTCTTTTGTCCTTTATTAATGAATTAAAGTACACAGAAATTCAATAAAATTGACAGAGCAGGCCCGCAAGCATCACTGAAGTCATCCTTACCGGGGGCCACCTGCAGCTCCCAAAGCCACTTTTCCATTAAAAGACCAGAGCAGGATGCCACCCTCTAGTTTGCGTAGCAGGAGCGGCTCGTGTGAGCAGTGGCAGAGCCCCAAGCGTGCAATTTGAGCCCTGTTGCTATCTGATTTCATTGGCTTTGCTCTGGTGTTGGCTCAGTCCCTTTCTGGCCCACACTTTTGACCAGGTTCTAACCGTCATTGTCTCTTGTGGACTGAGAGAGCCTCACAGCTGCTTCTCCTGCCTGAGCTCTCCTCCTAGCTCCAATCCATTCTCCGCAGGGCTGTCCAGTCTTACCTGCAAACGGCCTACTTTTTTTTGAAGGCATCCCCTGGCTCCTCACTTTACCTCTTAGTTCTTGGTGCTGCTGTTGCTATTGTTGCTGTTGTTATTTTAATGTCACCATAGTTATCCTCAGTATTCTCATCTGCAGAATGGTCATTGCAGTAGTAGTTGCAATGGTTACCATGTCAATGTAGAATCATCACCATCATCATTTCTCAGTGAAATCCAAACTCCTTGGAATAGAATTCAAGGTCTTCAAAATCAGTCAATATTTCCAGCTTTGTAATAATTGGGATGACTCCTATTTATTGAAAGTTACTGTGCCCCTGGTCCTGTTAGCAATTGTTTACGTCTCTCTCATTTCATCCTCACCAACAATCCTGAAAGGCAGTCTTATCATACCCATTTAACAGATGAGGACATGGAGGCTAGGAAAAGTAATGTACCTCACTTAAGGTCATGTAGCCAGTGAGCGACAGGAAGAACCCTAACCCAGACTTGTTTCAGACCCATACTGTTAACCATTCTGTCAGCCTCGTCTCCCATGACCTATCTCACATTCCCATCTCATCCACACCTGATTGCTCACTCCTCTAAGGAAAACAGATCCTGTTAATTCTCTTGGGCCTTTGCACACACCTTTGCTTCTCTGTGGAATGCCAGTGCATCCTCCAATCAACCGCAGCAAACAAATCACCTCTAATGTCACAGAATGTGATTCTGTGAGCACCCCACCCAGGTCCCATGTACAGCACTGGTGCCATCAACGGTCCGCAGCTGCAGGTACTGACTGGTGATGCTAACTAACCATTCTTGTATAGTCCTGTGTCCAGAGAGCTTGTCCCTGGCGTTCAGGAGCCACCTCCCCTAGAGATGCCCAGGAGGTGACCACATACCTCCCATCCCTGCCCACCCAGGACCAATGATGGACTGAGGAGGGAGAGTAATAGCCCAGGCCCCTTGCCCGAGTTGGGGTAACCTCTGATGTGGTGTAATTGCTGTGCCCTACCCTGCTTCCCTGACTGCCTGGCTCCTCTAAGAGTACAACCTACGTGAATTCCCATCTCAGGCTTCTAGTGAACTGACCTAAGACAGTCACTTCCTCTGTGATGCCACACCTGAGCTCTCCAGAAAAACTTGACATCTTTACAATCAATGCTCATCGAATATAGTCCCATCATAGCATCTAATACACTGTCCTGATAATATCGTATTGAAAGTACCTCTCCTCAATAGATCATCAATTCTTCTGGGTCAAGAACTGTGCCCTTTGAATCTCTGTATCCACACACATCACACAGTGACACACATTCAGGAGTCAGGAGTCGTGCCATACTTTCCAGCGCACTTGAAACCTTCTCGTGCCTGTCACAGTGAAAGCTCCTGATTCAAAGGAGCTTGGTGGCTGCTCTCTCTGTCTGACCTCCCAGCCCTCCTTCTCCATGGCCCAGACTCACATTATCACATTACATTTACTTCCTCACCTTATATCAGGGCCAGTTTGCCTCTGCTTTCTCATCCACAGAACCCCTACCCTCTGTCTTCTTGTTTCCTATGTTGGTTTAGCTTCCTTTCTGTCTCCCATATTTCCCAGACTTCACAGCAATGCAAAATTTAGGATTACAAATCTTCTCATCAGAGCCAGCCAGATGACCTCCCCTGGCCAGATGCAAATGTATGACCTCTTTAATCTATGAAAGTCATGCTTTTCAGAGGGAGGGGAGAACTATACCACTAAATGATGTATATCTCTCCAACCCTATTAATAAACTAATAAAAAAAAGTTAAAGAGAGTTCCTGAAGATAGACTGGCTTCTGTGATAGAGTGTTGGGTAAATGAAATATTAATAAAAACACAACATAAGTCTGTGTCAGATTCCTCAGTGAGGAGGGATGAGATGGTCGTTGACAATGTGGCTTTGTACTCATTTGTCTGTTGTGTGGTTTCAGTGTGCTTTCTAGTTTTTGTCATGATCAAAAGACGCTTTAAATAACAAGCTGAATAGCAAAAGAAAGGAAGGAGGGAAGGAAGGAACGAAGGAAGGAAGGAAGGAAGGAAGGAAGGAAGGAAGGAAGGAAGGAAGGAAGGAAAGAAAAAGTCTACTCTCTTCACCGCACCATAAGTTGAGACAAGATTTGAACAGAGAAGTAATGATTGAAGGGTGATCTCAAGAGAAGGCCAGAAAAGGTCTCTTTCAATAAACTCATGAATTGGGGAACAGGCTGAGTAGGTGGGCTTCATTTCCAGCAATGAGAGGAAGTCTTCTTTCAGCCAGTAGAGTGTTCTACTGTTATGGTAATATACAAAATGGGAGGCTAAGTAAGCAGTCTGCTAAATTAAAATTAGAGACAATTGACCAGTAGTGTTGTTTAGTCAAAGCAAAGAAGAATAAGGCAGAGGAGGTAGGTGGTACCCTTCTGGAGGGGTAAATTTAGTGCAATGATCAAGAATGAGGTAATAATATTCATCACCAAGACCTCAGCCATGGATTGGGAGAAGGGTATTTCCTAGAAGAAAGAAAAGATGGACATTTGTGAAAGTAAAGCATTACAACGTAGGGTTTCCTGAATAAGAGAGACCAGGCATAAATCCAATTACTGAAAATTCTTAGTTTATGGTGGGAGAAAAAAAAACAAAAGATATGCAGTGAAAGCCAGACTAATAGGTATAAGTAAGATGTGGACCACAACTGACCTATGTTTTCAAGACAAGCTTGAAAGCTCAGCACCTGAGCCACACTGGATTCCTTCCTGCCACAGGACCTTTGTACATGCTGCTCTCTCTGCCTAGAACACGCTCTGTCCACCTCTTCACTGGGATAACTCCCACTCACCTTTTAGAGCTCAGTTCAAATCGTCCATTCTCAGGGACACCTTCTCCAATTGTCCCACCCACCCTCACTGTATCTTGAGTCAAGCTTAGGTCTTTGTAACACATGTTTTCACTTGTGTTATCACTCTTTATTTTAACTTGCAGTAATTGCTGCTCCTTGAATGAATCAACCAATTATCTAGTTTATGGCTGTCTTTCTGACACGGCTGAAAACCCCATGTGAAAGGAAAAGTAACATCCTCAGTGAGCACCATATCTTCAATGTAACCCATGGTATTTAAAATAGTGAACAGTCAGTATTTCTGGAAGACAGGAAAGTACGGAAGGAAAGAGAAAACAAAGGTTCACTGACTTAATCAAATTATATTTGCTTTCAGTTTTCAAACCATTGCAGATGATACACGAGCCCATTTCATGTGACTAGTGTAGGGAGCCTGGCAGTGTCAAATTGCTACAAAAGTCTCTAAATGCTTACTTTCAATTTCTGTACTTTTCTCATCAGCATCAGTTCACAGACCATCTTTTGAGCAGCCCCTGCTCTAACGTGCTGCTTTCTATTGCTCAAGGTAGCTATAATAGTTAATAGGTTTTAGGTTTACGTGACCTATCTGGAAGTAACATATTATTATTTTCCCAAGACACAAGTTGGAAGACTGCCAGCAGATGAATTTTTTTTGTTGTTATTCAGACTCCCAAGCTCAAAGGTAAAATTGAGCAGGAGAAAGTAGCCTAGATGAACACACAAGCAAATCTCTGATTGTTTCCCTATAAAACATCTTTGTATTAAAGGACTAATATAAATTATTTGCCTGTTCATTACTAGAATATATAGATAATACATCACAATTGAGAGCAAGATTTATAGAAATATAAACACTTAGGTGGAGGCCGGTAATTTTTCCCTATACTAAACTTCAATTATCATCAATCACAGCTTAATCTAGCTCTGATTCTTACATTATCTTGTTCATTCTTCATACGATCCAGGCTTTGTATGGTAAACAACCTCTACTTTACTATGCACAGGGCAGAGCCATCTATCTACGTCAGCTTAGTATAGTCCCTTGAACAGTGTTTTAGATCATAGAAGATGCTCTATTGCACAAGTTTCAGGATATGTCTCTATCTGACGATGCACAGCCTGTTGGAGAGAAAGAATCTTTCCAGCAATCTTTTGAGCTCTATTTCTTTGATAAAGTAAAAAAATCTCCTGCTTGCAACTTTTTACTTTCTTTCCGCTTCACGGACAGAATATAATTTCACATAAGCACATTGGGTAATGGAATGTGCTTTGGGGGCGGAGGGGGGGGCAACAAAAAACTCCAGGATAGTCTTGCTCCAAGTGAGAAAATATTGCCTTGGCAATGAGTTGTTATGTCACCACAATCTTCCAATCATGGCTTCTTTATCGAAAAAATGTTTCATTATCACTCAACGTGCTCTTCATTGAAACAAGATCCCAACAGTTTTTACAACCTGTTTTGATCCCTGAGAACCAATTGATTTTCTCATCCAGGAAATGATTCTTTTTTTTATTTATTTCAAATGTTTAAAAATGCATTTCAGCAAAGTGGAGGAAATACAGTTTATGCAGCGTGGGTTGTTTTCTTTTACACTGGGTACTCACTGGGTTTTACAGCTATGTTGAAGGCAGGAGCCTGTTGCAAACTAGAACAAGAATTCTTAACAAAACAAATTAACAGGACCCTGGGTCAGAGACTAAAGATGGAGAGCTGGGCCAGTGTCCAAGTTCATGCTGACCAACCAGATTTAGCTGAGATATTAGAGGAATATAAAGGAACTTGACTTTATGAACCCATTCTGAAGATTTTCCTAAAGAAATTCTTTATCTCGCTTTCACCACAGTTACCCTAAGAATTTTTTGTTGTTGTTTCCAGTTCAATCAACCCTTCCTCTCACATACCTGCAGAGACAGTTGGGAGGGGTAGTTCTGAGGTTTTTGAAGCAATAGAAAGCTGCTTTGAGCTGTTTGCAAAACGTTTTGAAACTTCGAAGAGCAAATGGAGTACTGGCGTATTTTTCACTTTTAATTTAAGAATGATTCAAGACTTTGCAAAAATTTTGAGACACTAAAATGTCATGTAATCTACTCGGTTTCCATTTAAAATTGGTGGTATGCAATCAAAACGTTCCCATTCAAGACCTTGTGCTATTTATCAGAGAGGGGTGTGAATATTGAAGGGGAGAAGGTGTTTGATGTGTAAACCATGGGCAAGGTTGCTATAAAATATCACCTCATCACATTGTCACCATGATTCTATGAACAATTATCATAATCTCCTTTTATGGTAAGGAAAGTGAGACTTAGAGAAACTAAGTGACTTGCCCAGGTCATAACGTAAAGCTGGTGTCTTCTCTGAGCTCATAGCTGGGCACCTGGTCTTCACTCTATAGGTATCTCATCCAGCCCATGGATTTGTATGCCGTTTATACATGATTTACTTCCAAGAGCTCAGTAATCTTTCTAAAATGTGAATCATATTGTGTTACCTTCCTACTTAGAACATCCCAAGGGCTTCCTAATGCCTTACCATCACTTACAAGACACAGGTAACATGATCACTAGTTACCTCTCTGAACACATCTTTCTCCATCCTCCCCCCTTGCGCCTACACTCCAGCAACACTGACCTTCTTCCCATTATTGAAACACACTCTCTACTCCAACCAACCTTTTCTCCATAAAATTGATCAGCACCAGAAACTATCTTATTTGTTTGTGCTTATTCTCAGTATGCTTCACTTAAATATAAGTTCCTTGAGGGCAGAGTCTTTGTCTCTATTCATGATCTAAGAATAGTGAGCAGCACAGAGTGGAAAATAACTCTACACTGGCAGTTTTCCCACCTCAGGTTGTTTGTATATACTGTTCCCTCTACTGAACATGCTTCATCTTTGCTTGGCTAACCCCCATTCATCCCTTGGCTTTCATCTTAAATGTCACTTCCTTGGAAGGCTTTCCCTGGCTCCTCCAACCTAAAATCTCCTGTTCAGTATTCTCAAAACACCTCTTCCTTCACAGTTCTTACCAAAATCTGTAACTATGGATGACTAATGGTTTATGATTTGCATGTGACTCCTCAACTAGATAGAAAGCACTGTTTATTTATTCAGTCCACATTTTCCATACTTATTTTGATGCAGAGCAGATAGAAATTTCAGTCAGGATAGTTATAGCAAATAAGGCTGATTGGCTTAGGCCAGACATTTTGGGAGACGTCTTTAGCAGTCGGAAGATTGAGGTGAAAGAAGCAAAGAGCCAACAGATAGTTTTTGTATTTCAATACAATTTTGTGTTTGCCAACCTAGTCGTAGAATGGCAGCAATTGCCCCCAGCCTCCACTTGTTGACACCTCTGCCTGCTCTTGTGCCCATATATGCTCCCAATCCCATTGATGACAACTTCTGAGGTTTTACAACCTTGGTGGTATTTGGTGTTTTGGAACTGATAAGTGTTTGTTGGGGAAGACTGCCCTGTGCATTGTAGGATGTTTAGCAGCCTCCTTGGGTTCTTGTCACTAGATGCCAGTAATACATCCCCTACCCCTCAAATCATGACAATAAAATATGTCTGCAGACATTTCTATGTATGCCCTGGGGGCAAACTTGCCTCCCTTAAGAATCAGCACAACAGGAGATGTCATCAAAATGGTGGCATGACGTGAGCCTCTGGAAATCTCTCCTGGAATTTACGACAAATTGAAAAACTATAACTCCACAAAGGACTCCCTGCACAGCAGACAGGCAAGACGAAGAGTCTCACTACTGAATTCACCTAAAGTAGTAAACAGAACTGCTGAAACACATGGGCGCTGAATCTGGTGCAGGAAGAGCTTTGAAACTTCAAAAGCTCTCCACATCCCCACACGGACGCAGTGCCCTATGACCCAGATGAACTGTTAACAGAGGAGAAGCCCGCCTTCGAGGGAATCCCCTCATTGTGTGAGAGGCTGGAATAGTGTAGAGAAAACATAACACTACAGTGTGTGAGAGAAAAAAAGACTGCAGTCAGAGAGAAAATAAAACATTCTACAAACACCTACTGGAAAACAAAAGAAAGACCTCTTCCTATCAACCTGTTGCAGAAGCCATTCCTGTAGATGTCTAGGAAGAGAAATAATAAATCATTAACTGCCATGAATAACCAAGGCAACAAGACAGATCAGAAAGAAAGAGAAAAGTCTCCAGAAAATGAACTTAAAGATACGGAAATATGTGACTTAAATGACAGAGAATTCAAGATTGCAGTTCTGAAAAAACTCAACAAGATGCAAGAAAACACGGAAAGGCAGTTTAATGAACTCAGAAACACAATCAAAGAACAATATGAACATTTTACCAAAGAGATTGAAATTTTTAAAAAGAACCAAATAGAATTTCTGGAGATTAAGAACTCAATAGAAGAAATTAAGAATGAAATAGCCAGTTTAGGTAGTAGAGTTGACCATATAGAGGAAAGAATCAGTGACATTGAAGATAGAAACCTGGAAAACATGGATGGAAGAAGAAAGAGACTTGAGACTTAAAAAAATGAAATAACTCTACAAGAACTTTCTGACTCCATCAGAAAGAGCAATATAAGAATAATGGGCATATCAGAAGGAGAAGAAAGAGAGAAGGGAACAGAGAGTATATTCAAACAAATAGTCGATGGGAACTTCCCAAACTTGTGGAAAGAACTGGATCCTCAAATCCAAGAAGCAAATGGAACACCTAATTACCTCAATCCCAAGAGGGCTTCTCCAAGGCACATTGTATTGAAGCTGTCAAAAATCAATGACAAAGGAAGAATCCTCAAGGCAGCCAGGGAAAA
Organism: Rhinolophus sinicus; assembly: GCF_036562045.2. Lineage (NCBI taxonomy): Eukaryota > Metazoa > Chordata > Mammalia > Chiroptera > Rhinolophidae > Rhinolophus > Rhinolophus sinicus. Next base: position 8,942,743 of record NC_133761.1, read on the forward strand.
GAAGACAGTAACCTACAAAGGAAAGCCCATTAGATTATCATCAGATTTCTCAGCAGAAACTCTACAAGCAAGGAGGGAGTGGAACCAAATATTCAAATTATTGAAAGAGAGAAATTATGAGCCAAGAACAATATACCCAGCAAAGATATACTTTAGATATGAAAGAGAAATAAAGACTTTTCCAGACATACAGAAGCTGAGGGAATTTTCTAACACACAACCTGCACTACAATAAATACTAAAGGATGCTATTCCACCACGATCAACAGGGACAATTTGTGGCAACCAAAATATAAAAAGGGGGAGAGTAAATGCCTGAACTGGAATATGGGAATGGAAAAAGTAGCCATGCTGAAGAAAATAGAATACTCTAAATATCAAACTTTCTTTTACATAAACTTAATGGTAACCACTTAAAACAAATATCCAGAACTCATATACTGTAATAAAAGAAGAAACAGAGGGAAACATCATAGAATAACACCACACAGAAATAATAGACAACAACAAAAAGGCAAAGAAACAATGGAGACACAGTCTTACCAGAAAACTAAAGATAGGGAATCCTCACATATCAATAATCACCCTAAATGTAAATGGACTGAACTCACCAATAAAAAGGCACAGAGTAGCAGATTGGATCAAAAAACTAAACCCAACCATATGCTGTCTCCAAGAGACACATCTCAGCTACAAGGACAAGCATAGACTCAAAGTGAAAGGGTGGAAATTGACACACCAAGCAAATGGTATCCATAGAAAATCAAGTGTAGCTATACTGATACCAGATGAAAGAGACTTCAGGGTGAAAAAGGTAACAAGAGACAAAGGTGGACACTTCATAATGGTAAAGGGGACTATACAACAAGAAGACATAACAGTCATCAATATTCATGCCCCCAATCAGGGAGCACTGAAATATACCAAGCAACTACTAACAGAACTAAAGGGAGAAATTGACCAAAACACAATTATTGTAGGAAAACTAAATACATCATTGACAGCTATGGATAGATCATCCAAACAGAAAGTAAATAATGAAATAGCAGCCCTAAATGACACATTTGATGAAATGGACATAATTGATATTTACAGAGCACTTCATCCTAAAACATCAGACTATACATTTTTTTCTAGTGTACATGGAACATTCTCAAGGATAGACCATATATTGGGACATAAAACTAACCTCAGCAAATTTAAGAAGATTGAAATCATACCAAGCATATTCTCTGATCACAAAGCTTTAAAATTGGATATCAAATGCAAAAATAAAGCAGGAAAAAACACAAATACATGGAGATTAAACAACAGACTTTTAAAGAATGACCAGGTCAAAGAAGAATTAGAGGAGAGATCAAAAGATACATAGAAACAAATGAGAATGAAAATACATCCTACCAAAAATTTTGGGATGCAGCAAAAGCAGTTTTAAGAGGGAAATTTATATCATTATAGGCCTATCTCAAGAAACAAGAAAAATTCCAAATAAATAACCTCATGCTACACATTAAAGAACTAGAAAAAGAAGAACAAATGAAACCCAAGGTCAGCGGAAGAAAGGAAATAATAAAAATCAGAGCAGAACAAAATGAAATAGAGAACAAAAAGACAATAGAAAAAATTAATGTGAAAAAGAGATGGGTCTTTGAAAAGATTAACAAAATTGACAAACCCTTGGCTAGGCTCACTAAGATGAAAAGAGAGAAGACACTAATAAACAAAATCAGGAATGAAAAAGGGAAGGTTATCACGGGTGCCACAGAAATACAAAGGATCATCCAAGAATACTATGAAGGACTGTATGCCACCAAATTCAATTCAGAATTGTACACCCGAAATCTATGTAACTTTACTAACAATTGCCACCCCAATAAAATTTAATTAAAAAAAAGAGAAACACTCAAACATCTAAAAATTTCACTCCTAGAGATATTCCAATGAAAAATAAAAACATATGTCCATACAAAAAAAAAAAAAAAAAAAAGAATCAGCACGACGATATTTAAACTGTCCCGATACAGGGGAGGATAACACTGGAGCTGTGTGGTTTACACTGCGGTTAAACTTCACTGAGAACTAGTTCTGACTCATGGGTTGCTTGACCGCAAAAGCCCAATTCTTCCCATAAGCCTCTATGGGATTCCTTCTCTGCGGCCATTGTTTCTGCTTGTTGCAAGCTAGGGCTTCTAGGCTTGTAGCTTTGCAACCTCCATTTTCTGCTTTGCCTCGTTCTTATCCTTGCAAGTAATATATATCCTTAATTGATCACTGGCATTAAAAACTGTGCAAATATAAATTCACATAAGACCCATCTATTCCCAATCACAGAAATAGAAAAATTTCACTCTTGATGAGCAATCAGTCCAACGTCCCAATCTTTAGAGCTGTGCTCTTCAATGTGACAGTCACAAGACATATGTGGCCATTTAAATTTAAGTTCATTCCAATCAAATGAAATTTAAAATTCAGCTCTTCCGCCCCAGTAACCACATTTCAAGTGCTCAATAGCCACATGTGGCTAGCGGCTACCATGTGGAAGAAGTCAGACAGAAAACATTTCCCTCATCACAGAAAGTTCTATTGGACATGCTGCTGTAAAATGTTTCTGATAAACAGAGAAAGGAGATAAAGAAAGAAGAGCCCGTGGAGTTGTAGAGAATTTACTCATTGTTATGAATTGAAATGTGTCTCCTCAAAAATTCATATGTTGAATTCCTAATCCCCAGGACCTCAGAATGTGACCTTTTTCGGTGATAGGGTCTTTACAGAGGTCATCAGGTTCAAGTGAGGTCATTGGGGTGGGTCCTAATCCAATATGATGAGTGTCCTTATAAAAAGGGGAAATTTGGACACAGAGACATGCATAGAGGGAAGATGATATGAAGAGACACAGAGAGAAGATGGCCATCTGTAAGCCAAAGAGAGAGGCCTGTAATTGAGGCTCAGAAGAAACCAACCCTGCTGACACCTGGACTTCAGACTTCTACCCTCCAGAACTGTGAGACAACAAATTCCTTTTGTTTCAGCTACTAAGGTTTGTTTGTTACAACAGCCTTAGCCAACTAATATACTCATGATTCATTCTCTTGTTATTACAACAGTGGTTCGCGAACACTTATTCAGTACTAAAGATAGCACTAGGCATTTTCAGGACTATCAAGGTAACTTGATCTTTCCACTAAGAGATGTATGGTCTAGTAAGGATGATAAAAACATTATTTCAATAACTGTAGCTAAAGTAGAAAGAGATAAATACCTTGTGAAAGTTTTTTGTTGCTCCTTGAAATTTAAGAGGATACTAGTGCTCCCAGACCCTGCTACTAGGGCTCTTCACAATAAGGCTCAATACCAAGCTCTTAAAAGCAAAAGAGGACAATTTATTCTTTCTTTCAGTGGACAAAGCAGGAAGCACTTGCACCCCTTTCTTCCCGCCCTAACCTCCCATCTCTGGTCACAAGTCAAAAGACCCCTCGTTGTCCTAGAATTTTCCTACAGGTGGATGCAATTGGTGACATATGTGATATTAATGATCTCACTCAGTTTACCACCTTGATGCTAGTGGGTCCCAGGCAACTGGTTACTATTAGCAAGACCCCCAAAATCATACCACACAATAAGTAGGATGACTGCTACAGAAGGCCTGGTAATGACCACAGCTACACCTTCTCAGATTTCCCTGTTCCCCAAAATCCCCTGTTACCAGAAGGAAGAGATTGATACTCATTGGCCCATCTCTTCCAAAATCGTTTCATGAAAATCAGGGCCTTATTTTTCATTAGTTCACTTATTTCTAAGACCAACTTTTTAGAATTAACAGGTAAATCATCCCTGGCCCAACTACTGGTTTCATTTAGAAAGATGACTTACTTTCTTATCAGAGTGAAAGTTCATAGTCTGACATTTGCATTTTTCCCCTCAAATTCCCAGACGTGATCACAAGTAATAATGTCACTTGCCTAATAAAAGTTCTTGTACCCTGCTTAGCCTCTCAATGTGGGCAGGGACCATGTCTGCCATGGCCTGTGTATATCTCTAACACAAAGCAGAGACTCAATGAATGTTGAATGGTTGAATTAATTTTATGAACCAACAAATTTTAATGTGAAATGTTTTTCATTATTAATAAATTAGTTGTATAGACTACAAAAGGACTATGCTATTGAAGAGGATGGAAAAATGGCTTCCTGCCAAAATGATTGTGAAAAGCTTTGTGGAGGAGGTAGCATGTGAGTAGAATCTCTAAGAATGGGGACACTTTGTATCTGTGACATTGAGAAAGCCAATGATATAGAACAGTGTAAGTGAAGCCCTCAAGGCAGGATTGCATGAAAGAATTATAGTAAAGAAAGTGGGAACAGTGAGTTGTAGGCCACATTGGGAAAGAACTTTTGTTTTTTTGTGTGTTTTGTTTCTTTGTTTGTTTTCTCCTGTAAGGAATGAGGAGGTATTGAAAGATTTTGAGAAAGAGATTGATGTGTTCAAAACTGTTTTTCAGGAAAATTAATTTGGCAGTAATGCTTGAGATGGACTGAAGTAGAGAAAAATTAAAAGCAGAGACACGTATGAGAGAGGATGTTCCCATGCCTCTATGGTTATGTACTACTTTTTATGCAGATGCGATGGTTATTGTGCTGTGTGAGTACTGACATATTCGTCTGTCAGACTGGAGAAAGTTGCCTGTCATAGTGTCAGAACACTGTTTTTGTACTTCATGTATTTTGTGTTTATTTTCCATCAGTTTAATGTGTTTCAGTCTTTGGACATTTCCATCCTGTCCTGATATGCAAGAGTTTTGCCCGCTCTCCCAGTTAGAGTGGAGGTGGTAGGAATGTCAATCAAAGAGCAGAGAATTGAGACCTCTTGGTCTCGTTTGGTGGTTCTCAGTCTTCACATCATATTAGAGTCTCACCTGGAGAGGTTTGAAAAGCCCTCAAAGCCTCAAGGCATACCCAGATCAATTAAATTAGAGTCCCTGAAAGTAGAACCTAAGCATCAGGGTTTTCAAAAGTTTTCCTGGTAATTCCAATAGCAAACAAGGTTGAGAACCACTAGTCCAGAATCTCCCTTCTCCCCTGGAAAGTCTCCATCAAGATATAAACCTTGGAGTTCTGTTTTTGCTTTATAAATATCGTGTTTTTCTTTTGTGTGTGTGTGTGTGTGGGGGGGTGTCTGAAAAGTCTGTCACTTCTATGAGAGAAGAAATGAGGACCCGGATTAGGGTAACAGTGGTAGGAATGAGAGAAGACGGCATGAGTGACATCACAGAGGAAGAATCAGCCAAAAAGAGTTGGATTCAGGGGTGAGGAAAAGAAAGGGTTGAATCAAGGTCAGCACTGAGCCCTGGAGCCTGCATCATTGGGTTTAGTGGTAAGCTATTAACAAAATAGGAAGCAGGATGATTTGTTTGTTTGTTTTTTAGCAGGATGATTTGTAGGGAAAAGATGAGTTCAGCATTGAAGAAATTGAGTTTAGAAGTGTCAGCAGGACATGAGGTAGAGACGTCACACAAGAATTAGATCTATGAGGATGACGCTTTGGAAAGAGGCCATGCTGGGGAAGTAGATTTGGGAGTCAGCCACACTGAGGTTAGTGCAAGATGTGACCCTGGATGAGCTACTGAAGGGAAGGCCCCAGAAACAGAAGAGAAGGAAACCAAGGACAGATCCTCCTCACCCTTCATCATCCCGATGCCCAGAGATCATGACTTCTCTCTCTATGGTTCTTCGTCCTTTCTGCTCCGTCAGAGCATTTTTCACATCACATTGACCTAATCATATGCTTACATCTCTGTCTCCCAGTTCTATACGCAGCGTCGTCAAGGGCAAGGCCGTGAGCAATTAATCTTCACATTCACCAGTGTTGAACCAATGTCCGACACATAGTTGGTCAACGAATGAAGGTAAAAGTGAATGAATAGCAACTGTGCAGCCCCAGGGCAGGACCCACAGTCGGGGAGCATGGCAGCTCCTCGTCGTGACCTGGCCTTTCTCCACCATGCTATCCTACCCGCCTCTGCTGCAGCCTCCCAGGGGTCACTGCAACAAATAACATTAAACCGGGGATTTATCCAGCACTTACCGGGGATCCGTCACTGTGCTGGGGAAAACAAGTAGTGTAAAATTTTCAAAAGACGTGGTCCTTGCCTTTAAGGAGCTTATGATCCAAACAGAGGAAAGAAGTCACCTCCTCTGTGAAGCGTTCCCTGATACTGCCAGGCAGATCAAGACACTCTCTCCTTCTCTCTCTTGGATTTTGCACATACTAATACAGTAGCTTAACACATTTTCCTCTGATCCTCTGATACATTTCTCTCCTTTACAGCGGATGGAACAATCCTCAAGAGAAATAATTCTCGTATTCATCTTTACAGCCCAATGTCTAATATACCCAAACTGGACTACCTTTGTTTTTTAAAATGCTGCAATTTTTTCTGCTTCAGGTTATTTGTGTATACTATTCCTTTTATCTAAAATGTTAATTCCCAAGTTCATCTGGTGATGGTCTATTATATCTTAAAATTTTCAGCTTAAGTGACATATCCTCCAGGAAGCCTTCCCAGGTTCCAGGTTAACTCTGGGTTAGCTGGCCCTCCAAAATGACCCATGGCTCACAGTTCTTACAACCACATGATAATTGCCTGAATATTTATGCAACCTCCCTACCCATTCACATGGTATCATAGGCTTCTTTAAGATGAAAATAATACCTGAGTTTACATAGTGTGCTTAGAATTTAATTTAATTTAAACTCCCAATAGAGATTGAATGAATGAATGAATGAATGAATGAAAAACCAACCAAGTAGGTCTTCAATATATTGATAAATAAATTGCATGTATAAATATGCAAAAATCAAAAGATAGAACTAAAGAGAGTATGTGGCAGTGTTAAAATGAGTGATGGTTATACCATAGGATACAGGTCACAAGTACGCCAGGAGTCCAGAAATAGGGCAGGTCAATGAAAAGCAGTAACAACATGGTATTTCAAATGACCTCAATAGTTGTTAATAATAATTTAGTCCATCTGCTATACTTTAGATATATTTTATTGTGATCACAATTATTATTCTGTTCTCAGGCACCATTTAATGAGTTTAATGATCAAACTTTTGAGAGATCAATAAATAATTATTTATAAGAGAACAAGGTTTTGGAAAGTATAGCATGTTTTTTGGAAATGTAATGAAATCTAACAGGGGCACACTATTCTTTTAAATGTTTTTGTGAATTCCATTAAGTTCAAAATCATGTGTTTAACAATACATGTTATAGAAAGCCTGTTTAGTTTTAAAATGTTAAGTAAACAAATCCTCAAAAATAAATACAATTTTGTCCAGTTACTACCTACTTGCACCTATTGTCAAACTCTGTGGATTGATAATCATAGTACTACTGTATCAACTAGAGACTTCCTTGTTCCTTGCTTTAAGATCATGTGGAAAACACAGACAACTGAACCTTGACCAACCACACATAACTGAGATGGATGGATGAATAGATGGATGAATGGATGGATGGATGGATAGACAGATGATGGGTAGAGAGATGATTAGATAGATAGATGGATGGATGGATAGATAGGTAGGTAGATAGATAGATAGATAGATAGATAGATAGATAGATAGATAGATAGGTAGATAGAAGATAGCTAGATGAGAGACAGACATAAGTATAGTTCAGTTATTGCCCCTGATAAGTGAGATACTTTATTAGACGCTTTATGCCTATAAGCTAATATACTCTCCACTACCATGTTGAAAGAGAGTATTGTTATTCACTTGCCATTGATTAGAATACTGGGCTCAGAAAGATTATTTAATTTATTAAAGATTTCTAAACATAGAGGTAGTAGCTAAACTAGGCTTGAACCCACAATAACCTGACTCCATAACTTTGGAACATTCTGTGCTGCGTTGCTATGTTGTCTTTCAAGAGCAAAAATCAATTCTCATTTGGACCTGTTCACATTCCCTTACCCTGAGCCCTCCTGCTGTTATCAAGCAAATGATAGAACTGCAGACTCGCCCAGGTCCTGAAACCTCCAATCTGGTCTCACCATTAATGTTTAACCAGCTGAACCAAGCAGCCCCGGTGGGCTGATGACCCTGCTATCTCGAATGACCATGTAAAGGATGACATATCCAAATAAGAATTGTCCTTGGGGAGAAACTACTACTGATGCAGTATAGTCACCAAGAAGGTGACTTAATGTGATGGGTGAATCTATTTAATTTAAGTTCCTCCCCTCAGTCATACCTTAATGGATTCTCTAACTCAGGGCTTGAAAAGCATCACAAGATAGTAACGGGATGTAAAGTACAGCATAGAGAATACAGTCAATAACGACACAATAACTATGTATATAGTGCCAGGTGGATACTAGACAAATTGGGGAATCACTGCATAATTATACAAATGTAACCGCTAGGCTGTACACCTGAAACTAATATGAAATAATATTAAGTGTCAACTGTAAGTGAAAAAAATAATAAATAATTTTTTTAATGTTAAAAAAACCAGCATAACAAGGGTTGGTTGAAAGAAATCACCACCCCCACCCCTCACAGACACACACAATTATAAAATATGTATACAGAGGGTGCCAAAAAATGTATATACATTTTAAGAAAGGAAAAAACTGCATTAAAATTATGCTGATGGCAACTACTTTGAGCACCTCTTGTAACTGCAGAAGACAAACGTGACTTGTATTCATCTTTTGTGATTGGTATATATTGAGGATTACCACTTTAATACAGCCTTTTCCTTTCTTAAAACGTGCATTCATTTTTGGCACCTTCTGTATATCCATATGCATTATACATACAAATAGATAGATATGTAAAATTACATAAAATTATATATAAACTGAAACCCAAATACTTACATGCACTCAATTACATGCCTGGATTTTGCATTCGATCGCGAGAAGGCTGGACTTAGCTATCAGCCTGGTCACCTGCCTTGGACTCTCCAGCATGAGAATCTCAAGAAGCCAGAGTTCCCACATGGCATTTCAGGATTCCCAAGGATGTTCCAAGAGGCAGGAAGTAGAAACTGCTAGTTTCATAACCTGGCATATGGTCATTTACACCATATTTTGCTGTTTGAAGCAGTTACAGAACCTGCCTAGGTTCAAGGAGAGGTGACAAAGACCCCACCCCCTCTCAAAAAGAAGAGCACCAAAAATTTTAGTCATTCTCTATGTGTTACAGCATCTTCCATGCTTTCTAAATACACAGAGGGTCCCAAAAAAATGTACGCAAATTTTTTGTATACACATTTTAAGAAAGGAAAAAACTGTATTAAAATGACACTGATGGTAACCACTTTGAGCACCTCTTGCAATTGCAGAAGTCAAACATAACTTGTATTCATCTTTCATTATCGGTATATATTATTTCAATTTTAATACAGCTTTTTCCTTTCTTAAAACATGTACACATTTTTTTTTTGGCACCCTCGGTATATTCAGTAAATGTAGATGGGAATAGATAATAATTATATTTTAAGAGGTACCATTTTCGCTGCCTCTAGATGGCCAAGTTTACTCCAAGGCAGATTTTCTCAACTTTAGCATTGTTGACATTTTGGGCTGGATGATTTTTTTGTTGGGGGTTGGGGGAGACCACCCTGTGCATTATAGAATGTTCAGCAGCATCTCTGGCCTCTACCTGCTAGATGTCAGTAACACACCCCCAGTTGCGGCAATCAAAAATGTCTCCAAACAGTCAAATATCCCCAGAGGACAAAATCGCCTTTGAGAGCCACTATTCTATAGTAAGCACTAACCACGGAGATACTATATATAGTATTATATACAATCCTCAGCAGGGCATAAGGCAGGTACTATAATTATTTCCGTTTTATAGGTGGGTAAACTGAGGCCTGGAGAGTTAAGTGATTTTCCATATTCACTCAGTAGGAAAAACCCATCTCCACCTGACTGCAAAATCTAGGTCCTTTCTACCATGCCCTCAATTTCTGTTTTCTATTTCAGAATGTCCAGAATCCAGAACGACATTATGGGACACATCACCAGCTCTCCAATGGCAGAGGCGAAACCCCAGTCACACACCTCCAGCCCCACTGAGGCCCAGCTGACTCAGCAAGGGAGCCTGGCTTGGTTCTCGAGCTGCTGCAAGCCATCTCTGGCACTGAAAGCATTGATCCTCTCAAAATTAGCAGGCGCCTCTGTTCCCTGCTCTGCTGTTTGCTTATAGAGGGAATTCGAACCCAATTTGGATAAGCGCCTGACTCTGGGCGGCGTGCCAGGGCTCGGCGCAGGCAGGCTGTGCTCACGCTCTCACCTGGTGTGCGGTCTATTTCAGGATACAGCCTCAGTTGCTACTGCTCCAGGTGCCCTGACAGATGCAGCATGCCCCACATTTGTCCTAGGTTAGAGATTCCACTATTTCTGGGGCAGGCTTGTCCTTGCCATCTTTTTTTTTTTTTTTTTTTTTTAACAGCCTTCTCACTTGGTGCCATTACGGCTTCTGTCTCCCATCCCACCCCTGCCTACCATCCTCACCCACCCCAATCTTCTCCTGCATGTTCTATCTTTGGGGGGGCAGACAAATATGCCCCTGGCAATTAGGAAATAAAGGATAGAACAGAGCTGGGGATAAAAAGGAGGGAGTGGTTGATTCTACTTGGAGGCCTGGGTGACTGAGTTAGGAAGGCTTCTGAGAGGTGAACAGATAAATGTTTTCCAAGAACAGCAAGGCCTGAAGAGGACGGGCAAGCGGGAGAGGACATTTCAGGCAGAGAGAATCTCAGGTGAAAAGACAGAGATGCTCTAAATGACACCGTGTCCTTGAACTACCCCCAATGCCTTGGGATGATATGAGAGGGGTCGATTGTAAAGAGGAAAAGACCAGGATTGGGGATCTGGGATTTTCCTTGTCTGTAAAGAGTAGAGCCAGATTCTCGGGAAAGATATAAATAGTTGCATTTGTACTTTACAAAGACTGGTCCAGCACCTTTGAGCGATATGGAGATGGGCAAAACGGAATGCAAGGCACTGATGGAAACCCATTAGGAGTTTGTGCCAACAATTTGCAGTTTAATCATTCAACAAATATTAATGTAGTCCCAACGCTTGCTGCCAGATACTTGGCGAGACAGCCCAAACGGAGTGGTGAACAAACCTGACATTGCCCCAGAACGTGCCGATCTCCTGTTCTAGGAAGAGTGACAGATATTTAAAAATAGGCACACTTACTCACATCATTACAATGAAAGGTTCTAAGATGGAAGAGTTTAGTGGCCTACGAAAATGTGCAAAAGACATCAGACACCGTCTGAGGGTTGCAGTCAAGAGTGGAGGCAGTCTCTCTTTTACATTATTAGGTAACTTAGTCCCCCAACAACCTTGTGAGTTAAGCAATATTATCACATCCGTCATTTTATAGATGCAGAATCAAAGGCTTAGAGTGATTCACACCTCTTCCTCAAGGCAAGGTTTCCAGCTTCTACGTAAGTAGCAACAGCAAGATCAAAAGAAACAGTGGTCATAGTACACATTTTTGAATTGAAGGAAGGTTGTATAATCTTCTCTACCGTCTGTTGTGTATTCATCTGTACATGTACTTTAAAAACTATAAAGCACTAGATAACATATGATATTTACTGTGTGTGGCATGTGTATTTTTATTTTACACAAAAATAATAAAAGGATTCTTGCTTGCACGTTAAAAAAAAAAAAAAAAGACAAGGAGGAGTTTGGTTCCAAATGAGACTCCTTCACTGGGCCTGGTCATGCCAACTATGTGACCTCAGCTTTCATGACAGAGTCTAAAGTGTCTCTCCCTCTCTCCCTCCTCCCTCCCTTGCTCTCCACACCATCTCTCTCTCTGTCTGTCTGTCTGTCTGTCTCTCTCTCTCTCTCTCTCTCTCTCTCTCTCTCTCTCTCTCCTCCCTCTCCTTAACTTCCAGGCTAAATTGGTTTGTTGAACTATGTGGACAGAGCCAGCAAGCGGGGTGACAATGAGGCAGAGATGGAAGCTTGCTGCTCCTTGCATCAGAAAAGCAGAGAGCGCCTCTCTGTCAACTGGCCGCAGACACAAAAGAAGCTTGCGTGGAAGGTGACAGCTCTGGCTTGCTCAGCAATGCCCTACCACCAGCTTTTAAAAAAGAGACCAGGCAGCTTTGAGAAGACCTCATACTGAGTCCACAGAAAGGCACTGCCCACTAGGAAGCTGCCAGGCAGACAACGTGAAATGGCAGAGTGCTTCCACAGGGCATGAGCATGAGGCCTGCTAGTCCAGGTGGGTCTTTATGTCCTGGTCAAGTGTGACATTTGTCTCTGTCACCAGGAAGGTGGCCCTGGGAGCAGGTGTGCGGCTGGCTGACTCATTCTGCATGGCTGCCAAGTAGCTAGGTGAAGATGGCTTCTAGCTGAGAGAGAGGGAGTGGTGCATATACATGCAAAGACGTTTTCCATGCTCCTCTGATGGGAGCTCTAGTGCTCACTGGAAAAGGCTCAGGCCTGGAAACCAGCTGGATGAACTGGGAAACCTAGCCCAGCCCCTCAGCAGCTGTGTTGCCCAAACCTGTCTGCGCCTCAGTGCCTGTGGAAAGGAGGAAGGAAGAAGATGGAATGGAATGGCAGTGAGCCTCTTGTACAGACCAGGCATTTCACTATCTCATCTGGTTTTTGCTCATCATGACCATAGGAGGCTGTTTAACAGATGATCGGGGCACCTTCCTCTCAAGGTTTTTCTGAGACTCGATGACATAACATAGATGAGGCGCTTAGCAACACTAACCTATGAGGTATGTTTCGTCATAATAATTATTACAGTAAGTATTAGCTTCATTTTACAGATGCAAAACCTGAGTCTAGGAAGCCACAGAGCAGGTATTCTGACCCAGCTTTGCCTGGTGCCAGAGCCCCGATTCTTAACCATGTCAAACTAGTGGCTCCCTATCTCTTCTCTCTTCCCCAGATGTTGGCTGAAACCCAACAGAAAAAAGATCGAGAGGAAAATAGAATTTAGTCAAATGTTCTTCGAACAAATAGTTTCATGATAATGAAAATCATTAAGAAACTATTAATAAATCAAAATCATGTATTCATAATTAAAAATCATTCCATAAATATTTACCAAGGGCTATTTATGTGTTGCTGCAGGAGATAAAAATGAATTACATATGGATTCTGCCTGCCTACAGTTTATGTCTAGTAAACATGCAGAAATCACTCTAGTAATAGTAGGGGTAACTAATTAAAACCATCGTGATAAAATAACGCAGTAGCCTGTATTGACATGTACTATATTCCAGATGAATAAACAGCATCTTGCATGTATCACCTCTTTAGCATTTTAAATAATCCTCTGTGATAGGAATTATTACTTCAGTTTTACAGAGAAGACACCAGAGCTCAGAGAGGTTTTGCAATGCAATCGAAATTATATAACTTGGAAGTGGGACAGAACCAGAAGCAAACCCATGTCTGTCCGACCCAAATTTACTCCCCAAACATTGAGCTATATACACTTCCTCACACTCCCTAGCCAGACTCTCTACGTACAACTACAAAAACAAATTACTTTGACTAAACAGCTTTCATAAAAAGCAGAATTATGCCCATTAGCACTAATAGGGAACAACAGCAAATAAAATTGTGCGAATTTCTTTTTGACCTTCCAGTTTCCTATTCTGGTTCAGACCTATTCCATGTTACTGTCTAGTCCACCTCCGTGAAGAAAACACAAATCCTGCAGCAGCATCTCCCACACACACTGCAGCCTGCACACACCTTTCTGCTCGCAAAGCTTTCAGGCCAGTTCTGTGACCGCAGATCAGCTCCTCCCTTACTAGAGGCATGTGACATCACCCTATCACTAAAGAGCCCTTAATCAAACAGTAATGATAGTTTGATTCTTCTTCAAGGGTATATTTGAATGACATTACCGACGAATAAAATAATATTGCCATGTCTCTCTCATCTTTCTCTTCAAAGCTGCTCCAAGATATCCAAGCCAAACACAGATAGGCTTGAAGTCAGATGAAGGGTATAATTGGGGACAATATTGAGAACAAGCAATGAACTGGCCATCATCCAGAGTCGCTTCTCTTTCCATCACCATCTATTTGATCCATTTTACCCTCATAATTGTACACCTAAATCTATGTAAGTTTGCTAACAATCTTAGTTTGCTTAATAATCTTAAATTGTCACCCCAATAAACTTGAATTTAAAAAAAAAAAAAGGAAGTGAACTGCTGTTAAATGGATTCTTCCCCCTCTAAAGCACACCGAAGAGAGGCTTCTCAACAGAGGCATCATCTTCTTGCTGAGTGTCAGCAGAGGGAGGAAGACACTTTTTCACCAGATTCAAGGGACTTGAGGTGGTTGACACTCTCTCCATACTCCATCAACACAAAGTCAGATGTGGCCACAGCTGCATACCAATTCATCTCTCCCTCCCCCATCTAAAACACACTGTACTTCAACTGCACAGAGATTTCTTTATTGTTCAACACACTGAAAAGCTCTGTTCTATATTCCCCATCCACAAACCACGTCAAGGTCAAGGTCAAGGTCCAGCTCAGAATTCACCTTATTGGTGAAGCCTCCCCTGACCTCCTAGTCTGGGAGGCTCAAGGGCTTCTCTCATTGTGTGCCCTGCTTCCCTCTGACATGGTCATTATCACCATCTATTTGGGTCGTGACTTGGAACACCTCAATGAACTCGGCCAAGAACAATTGGTAGGAGGCCTAGCGAGTTCAAACCATTCTGCTATGGCAAGAGCTTGGTGTGTGGGGGAACTAGGAAGCAAGCGTGATGGAAAGGAGTAAAAAACAGAAGGGAGACTGGAAAGAGAGGAGGTGGGTGCAGAATGGACATGAGGCCAGCCCACATCAGGCTGGACCTTGCAGGCCACAGTGAAGAGTTCTTGTTGTTCTAAATGCTGTAGGAAACTATTAAGATACTCAGTGGGGGAATGACATTATCTAATTTATGTTTTTTAAAAGGCCTTTCTGACTTCGATATGGGATGATAATGAATTGAGGACTTATGGGAACAGAAGTGGAGAGGCCAGTTGGGAGGTTATTGTTCCATTACCAACCACAGTGTCTGATATGGTGGAGATACTCAGTAAAAGAGACTGACTGACTGACTGACTGACTGACTGAATGAATGAATGGATGAGTATATATTACCCTGGGGCTTACAGAAAAATTGTGGCTGCTCAATGCTTTCCCAGTTGGTAGTGATGATGCCTCCCTGTCATCCTTAGCACCTACAGCACTTGACTTAATCTGAAACACTTTTAAGAGGCACATTCTGGAAATTCCTCACTCATCACAGGCTGAGATTTCCCAAGTCACTAGCTTACAAAAGTCATCATCTTGTCCTGGTAATATTTAATCATGTTTGACATCATTTCTTGCCACTGTTCTTCATTTCTGTGAACAGAAAACAGCCTCCTGTTTCTGGCAAAAAAAAAAAAAAGAAAAGAAAGAAAAAAAAGGAGGTTCTGCTCCAACGACACAGAGAAGGCGAAAGAAGGGAGGGGAAAAAATTCTGATGGAGACTTTCATCCCCTTTTCAGGAAGCTGGCTGTGGACCATACTTGTAGTCTTGACTTTGAACCTGAAACCTCAGCGTCCCCAGGGGAGCCAGGAGGGGCGGGCTCTTGGCACGCAGAGTTCCTGAGCTGCACAAGTATCCGCTTTTGTCAGCACTCTGCTTTATTAGCTAAGCTGCTCTGAAGCCCGGAAAGGCACATTTCATGCTGAGTTTAGGGTGAAAGTGATGTGGCAGGTTCCATTCCCAGGGTGCTCCGGAAAAGCGACCAGGGTTGTTGAACACAAGCCGTGCTGGACGCTTTCCTAAACCAACAGGAATCAGCTGCTCTTTGACAGTAGAGTCTGCAAACAGATGGAAAATTCTTCAAGGGGAACAGAAATAGAGGGAACGAAGAAGGTGCTGCGTATTCCGCACTGATATGATTTTTTCCCCCCAATATCCTTCAGCCCCTGGAAGGACCATTAAAAGGGACATCGAAGTAATTCTCCAATAAACATATTGATAAACATGTAAAGTCAATAAAATTAAATGAATTTTTGAGCCCAAAGGGAATTTAATGATCAAATAGTCCCATTTCCCAGGAGGAAGTTGACATGCAATGATGTGGAGTGACTTCTCAAATTTGTTGAGCTATTCAAGAACACAGCAGAAAGATGCCCCAGGCAGCCAAACTACTCTGTCCAGCCTCTTTCTGATACTTACTTGTTTGTTGCACACGTGGCATCATGAGGTGGTAATTAAAGTTCACCATATCATCATACAGATTGGGATGGGATCTCTGCCATTCACCAGATCTGTGATCTTTTTGCATGTTTCTTGACAGGAAATAAATGGGAATAGTATCACTTGGCTCATAGAAATAAATGAGATAATAACTATAAAGTCTGTCCCTATGTGTTCATCAAACATTTTATTTTCTTCTGGATATTAAAGACAAGTATGTTTTCCAGTCTCTTTGCACCTGGGTGGAGACATATGACTAGTTTTGGCCAATGGAATGTAGATAGAAGTGATGTGTCCACTCCCAGAAGTTCCCCCCACCCATGCAGCAATTTATTTATCTTCTCTTTCTACAATAACTGCACTTTGAAAATGGCAGCATTGCAAAATAAAAGGAGGCTGGATCCTTGAATCACTGTATGGAGGAGAGTCACTTGACCAATAACATGAGTGAGGAAAAAAACATGTTTGTGTTAAACCATATTTTAGGGGATAGTAGGTTATCACAGCTGCTATTATTTTCTCTGACTAATATTGTAAGCATTCGTTCAATGGTAGTTATCATAAATGGCATAATTTTGCTTCATTCAGAATCTACATAAGTTCATAAGTTACAAATTCTTATAATCAGATCTCCTTTCCACAAAATTGAACAATTAACAACCTACATCAACTCTGATGAGAAACACCATCAGATTCTGAAAGTTATACGTATACAGCACTTGAATTTGTCAAAAAATTGCAATTGAGGGGTGTTCTCGGTCTTTCTTTTTTCTTTCTTTCTTTCTTTCTTTCTTTCTTTCTTTCTTTCTTTCTTTCTTTCTTTCTTTCCTTTTTGCATTTATTTGTTAAGTGATAGTTAAGCTCCAGATAGTGTTCTGGGTACTATCACCTATGTTATCAATGTGCTATCCTCACAATAGCCTTATAAGATTGTGAGATAACTATTATTTTAACTGTGCCCACTCCCACCTCAGGTCTTTTACACACACCTTTCTTCTTGCCAATACTCTTGCTCCAGATATCTGCATAGCTCACATCTTAGCTTTGCCCAAGTCCCTGGCAATTCTGTCTAAAACGATGTCCCTGTGCCATCCACAGCACCAACCTCCTTTCTTCTCTACCTGAGTGCACATATTTTGCTGTTCATTCTTAGCACTGTTCAACCCTGGCAGACCAGAGCCTGGTTGCTGGTAGAAAGGGTGCCCCATAACTGATGCCACATTGGGTTCTTGTTGTCCCTCAAAATTATTATTTAAAAAATAGGAGAGAAAAAAAAAGGAATGCTATATAAACAAACATAATATGTTGAAAGTTACATAAGCAACATTACTTCTTAACAAAATGAAAAAAAGATGTGCCCTCAGGAAAGAGAGTGAACGCTCTTGCTCAAATTGTGTTATATACTTTTTAGGCCATCTTCTAGCGATTTTACTCCTTATTTCAATATCTACATGTTAAGAGGTTATGATGACCCTTGCTAAAATCAAGAGCGATTGCCAGTTATGTTATTGTTAGATCCTGGCACTGACATCAAAAACCAGTGTTCCTCCTGAATAAGGACACAGAAACGTGGTGATAATTCTTCTGGAGAATTACCAGTCTTTACAGTTTATTAAGAACAATGAATAAGGATTTCTTGAATGTGCCTATAAAGAGAAGCAGGCACTTGGTCCCCACGGAAGTCATCCTTTTGGAACACGCTTGGTGACTGATGAAGTGTGTTTTGTGTAAAATGCAAATTCACATTTTGTGGAAACTGGAAGTTCATTTATCTAAATCATTTCTGTTATAGTCTGTGACGGCTTCTGAAAATTGCCAGGGTAGGTTTTTTATTTGATCTTTTAACATTATTGGAGGTCATATAAACAGGATTATACAAAGTCTTTCACTGTCAATTAGTGTAATTCTAAATCAACATTCTGTCAACGATGTGCAGATTTTACAGTGTAAGAAGAAAGAAAGAAGAGCTTATTTTCCCCCCAAATGGATTTCCCTGACTTTTGGTTAATGCTTAATTAAAAACAGAGGGAGAGAGGGAAGGGGCAGAGAGAGAGGGAGGTGGGAGAGAGTGAGGGAGAGATGAAAGAAGAGAGAGAAAGAGAGGAAAGAGCTACAAAATTTAAGATATTTTGGGAAATTAATCCATTCCTCATTTTCACCTTAAGAAAAAAAAACTGAGTTATTGAAAGGTTAAAAAATCAATTTTCTATGAAAATTGGATGCCTAAATGGTATTCCAGTGTTATAATCTAAAATATGACTCTTTGTGAACCTAACACGTTGGAAACTTATTTTTAGCTAATAGATCTAGCATAGGGCACTCCTTTTTTGACGGAAATAAAAAAAAAATAGATCAAATTTCATTTATTCCTAGAATATCAGCCCTACTATTAAGTGTAATTTGCTTGACTTACATTTGCCTTCAAGGATTTCAGAGCACTCCTGGGACAATACTTTCCATAAGCCTCCATAAATATAAGCGCTCCCTTCATTTGAAAATCTTAAATACTGGATGAAAATTTTACCTTCTTTATAGCTCCACAGGAAACCTACTACAGATGGATGAGAAAAGGTTTAGCACCAAGTAAATTATTTCACTTATCTCCACAGTATCCTTGTTTTGTTTTGTTTTTGTGTGTGTTTTTTTGTGGGTTTTTTGTTTGTTTGTTTGTTTGTTTGTTTTTAAATGCTATGCTTCAAGCTAATAAAGTTGGGGAGAGTCAACTGGTGAAATCAAAGAGTCCGATGATTAGGTGATTTTCTGATCTAGCAATATATGTAATAGAGGACTGGCTTATCTCAAGCACTCAATGTTTTGCGCTCCAAGATAGATTCGAACTCTAGAGTTAGATCTACTGGGATGGAATCCCAGGCTGCCTCTTACTCTCTGTGACCTCTATGTCCTTATCCATAGAACAGGGGAAATTATATTGCCCACTTCAGAGTTGCGATCAGAACTAAACGGCATTATGTACGACAGAGACTAGCACAGTGTCTGCCATGCGATCTCCATCCTTGTTGTCATTTTCAGCCACCACGACAGCTTCACAATTAACTCTATATCTGATCTTGCCTCCTTTAAATCCATTCTCAAAAGTGTAGCCAGAGTGAATTTTCTAGAATATCAATTTTCTTGATCTTATCACTCCCATGCATGGAATCATTTAAAGTGTCTCCATTGTCCATAGAATAGTATCTACGATCCCGACCATGGCAGACCAGGCTTCTCCCTCTGGTATAATCCCCCATCCCTTTCCTCTCTCTCCCTATTTCCTGTCTGTGCTCTGAACTTCCAGCCACGTTTGATAATCCTGAAAACTTCTTTCCATTAACTTGCACTCTTCAGTCTGTACTTTTTACTGCCTAGGGCTTTATTTCTATTCGTTGCCTCAAAAGTTGGGATGAAAACAAACAAAAAAAATTTTTTTTTTTTCCTTAAAGCAAGAAACCCCAGACTGAGGAAAGGAAAACGCACAGAGGAAGGGAAAAGTAATCTGCTCCAGTGATGTTCAAAGGGGAGCAGGTGCCAATTCGCTTACCAAAGAGAGAATTCATTATGAACTCATCAGTCCCGCTGCTTTGCACACTCCCGCTGTGGCCTATTTGCTCTCACTGTTAATGTAGTCATAATCTAAGCACTCCAAAGTCAGCCTGGCCGGTTTACAATACATCTTAAAAAGCATCTGCAGCACAGATTGAACCAGCACTTGAAAAATATTGGGAAATGATAAACATATGATTCTGCTTAAGTAGTGACGTGGCTGCAATTAAAGTTGAATTTCTCCTAGTGCCCTGCTAAATTGTATTTGTACACATGGGCGATAAGATAGCTACTTCTCAATTAGGTTCGGTGAGTTAAAAAAAAAAACAGCTGAAATGTATTGACAATTTCTGTTTGGAATTACGGTGAGTTTGAGGTTACAATAAATGGTCTTTATAGGACTCATGAATCCCTACACCCTGCCAAGGCTCAGTCACCCCTTCTTCTTATGAAGTCCCTGAAGAAGATATATGCACAGGGTAAAATGACGAATAGGAAATCAAGAGCCACTTTATTATAATTAGGTGGGCTTTCACCTGAGACTACAATTGTAAGCTCTTTGGTTAGTTGGGCTGGAGACCTAGTACACAAAAGCCTAAGGAGATTCACCCATCCTCCAAGCCCAGGCTCCAATCTCTGGTTCTCTGGGTGGCCCCATGTAAAAGGAGACCTGTGAGATTAACACACTAGAGCACACATTTGAAAAGAATAGAGAAGAGTAACGTGGGGCTCCTCCTATGTAGAATTGTTCCCTCACTTAGAGCACTGCTTTAGCCTTTAACAAAGACAAGACACATAAAGAAGATCAAAGCCCTGTAGGCAACCGCACAATATAGTTATCTTACTCACTAGTATACATCATCTGGACAGTGTCCCAGATTCTCACTTTCCCTATATTCTCCAACTTACTTTTGCATAGGACTTTCTGGGCCAACACTCTGGCCTTGAATGCATGGAGCAAGTCAGTCCCACACTCTAAACTCAGTTGTTTTCATCTTTCAGTGATGTATTAGCAAGATGCATCTGTGGTTCTTTCCAGCTCTGATGTAATATTATGTGACTATAAATAAACGTTACCTTCTATAAAGCAGCGGGATTAGTGAAATCTGGTACTTCTCCCAAAAGCGAAATGAATCCTTTTTAGGTGTCAATTTTATTTTCATAGTCTTCGTACATCTATCCATAGGCAACTCTTATAGGAGACCGAATGAGAGAAAGTGATTGGCTCAGCAAACGTCTATCCCCCCTCATGAATGAAAGCCCCAAATACCCTTACTTCAGAAAACTCAGAGCATACAAAATTGGGAAATTCACCCAATCTGCCCTTTAGACAATTCGAATGAGAATCAAAGTAGTCAAAAATAAGGAACAAACATTTCCTATATGGATATAATGGGATAGTCAGTATTTTTTTTCACTTCTTGTTCAAGAAATCATGTTTTAAATGCATTAAAGGCAAGTTTAAAAGAAATTCAGATCCATAACATCCAAAATACACATAAAAGGCTACCCAAAACTGAGATTGGTAGAAGGCAAATGGAAGGAAGAGGTGAGAAGAAGCACAGTGAGTGACAAGAGAGTCCAACGCTGAGATCTCAGAAAGCATCTGCAAAGATACACTTCCTGAATGTGAGGGTCATGACCTAAAGCGCAAAAGCTATTAATATCACCCTTCTTTGCAACAAAGAGGAGAACTGAGTGAGCAGGTTGCCTGAGAGGCAGAGAAAGGGCCACTGCCAAAGAACCACCCAGATCAGGAATATTTGCAGGGATCGTGCTAACAAGGGACAAGAAAAGAGTCTCTAGGGTGTGAAACCGTTGAGGCTATTCTCCCACCCATAGGAATCTACTGAAAATAGCTGGTCTCAAAAACCCAACTTCATTAAGAGATGAGGAATAGACCAGGAACAAGAAAACCATTCAAAGATACTACTGAAAAATAAGGAAAAGAGACGCAAAATGTACCATGAGAGGCAGGTTTCTCATCAGAAGAAAACTGTGAGCAAGCCTGTCATGAATCCACACATATGATAAAGCAATTGCTTAAAGAAGACCACAGCAAGAATGTAGTAGCTTGGAAAGACATAACAAGACCACAGGAAGAGGGTAAAGAGAAGCTGATATAGTTGAAGAGAGACATAGAAGCCCCAAAGCCATCTTATACATAGAGAGAGATTAGATCAGAAGGAAAACAAAGGAAATAGATATTGTAGAAAATAGAATGAGTCATACAGGATAAAAATAAGAAAAGTCAAAAAAAAAAAAAAAAAAGAAGGGTAGGAAAGAAAGGAAGGAAGGGAGAATTGCACATACCATTGGGAGAGGTACTTTCAAGAAGGGTTTTTCATTCTTGGATTTATCTGCCTAAATGGGGACTTCTAGAATTACCCTTGTGCTACCAGAAAAGAACAGAAAAATGGGAAGAGATGGCATTGTGGGGAGCTGTCTAAAGGACAGGTACACAAGACCACTTTGCCTCCAAACTCAATTTCCAAAGGTATTCAAGTTGAATACCAAGAATGCCTGTGGTCTCAAGAGTCACTGTGGAAGGTCAAAGAGACTGGGGATTGATGGTGTTGTTGGGGTCACCAGGGGACCCTAAAGCATGGAGGTGTGAGGAGGTGGACACAAGTTGGAGAAGCTCTTGGCAACAGCTGAGTGTCTGCCGGGGCATGGCACCAATCCCACAACAGGGACAACGGACAAGAACGGAGGTTCTGGAAATTCAGAGAAAACACTGAACTGCATTTAATTAAAAGACATTTGTGTTTTCTGTCTCCATCTATCACTCAAACACTCAAAACTGACGAAAACTACTTTCCCTCTCCACACTAATATGCATGTTGTTTGCATAACTCTGTGATGACACAATTTTGCATTGTGTATAAGCAAACATTACATTTTTTAAAAAAAAGGCAAAAGTACAGGTAATGTGCAAAAAGGGCCCAAACAATAAGCAGGTGAGAAAATGGCTGAAACTTGGAAATCTGTGGTTCAATTCAATGCACTTAATTTTATATACCATGAAAATGAAGGAAGGACTATGACTTACAAGGTCACATAGCTAGTTAGTAGTACTGCTAAGTATAGAACCCAGTAAGTATTCTCTCAGTTCATCGCAGGATCTTACAAAGCCGATCAGAGCCGCAGACAGCAGACTACAAATCATGTGATGTGAGGATGTGGGCATATTTATGCTCCCGGCTCCTGTACCATCTCCAAAAATAAATGGTTGCACATAGAGAAAACAGAGTGCCATGATCCGGAGGTCTGGTGTACTCGTTCCGTGGTGTTCTGACGATAATTTATAATGCTATTGCAATTACAGTAGAATTATGGCCCGCCCAGCACCTAATAGAGCCGTGTGCATACTCTTGAGAAAGACAGATGTGCTGGCATCTCTAGCTGCAGAAATGAGATTAAATGGCTCTCATCCCCAATCCCGCCATTGATTTTTGTAGCCCTCCCATTAACAGGATACTTCACATACCATCCTTCTATCATTCCTCAAAGGTGAAGACATAGTTTTAGAGTGTAAATAATTAGACCCTCAAAATCCAAGGTGACAAATCTTCCATACCTCCAATTGCCATGAATCAGGACACATAAATCAGAGCCTCTTTTGAGAACCCCACGTGTTCACGTGGAGAAGACATGTTTACGGAATGAAGCTGCTTCATGTTTCTGTCTCTTCCACTTCCCTCCTTGTGCATATTTGGCTTTGAATGTGACTCAGTTAGAATAGGGTGACTCTATAAATCAGATTTTGTAAAAGCGGGCAGGGTGCTCTTACACGAGGATAATCAGACCGAGGAGCACACACCCATCCTAGTTTGGGATCATAATGCCTTACCTCAGTGTTGTCCTATCCTTTGGTCTCTCACAAAATGCTTAGCTGTGGGTTGCTGAATGTTGCCAAAGAGACACTACAATACAAGGTCATAAAATTTCACAGGCTACTTTTTTGTGAGTGCCTCCTCTGGGTTCCTAAGTGTCTAGAATCATGATGAAGAACACCGATCGCTTGTAACAACCAGGTAAGTTGATCAACCACCATGTACGTCCGTCTTTAAGAAATGTAAATCACTAGTACAACATTGCATTCAGGGAGGTGGATGGTTACTGTCAGGTGCAGAGTTCTTTACACATACAGAATACCATCCAATCCTCACAGAAGCCCGACAGCTCACATATCATTAACCCAATTGTTCAGATAAGAACACTGAGGCTCGGCAAAGAGAAGCTACTTTCCGGAGATCACAGAACTATTAGAAATTGGAAAGTCTGTAGCTCACTCAGCCTGTCCGACATAAATTCTCTCTCTCAGCTAGCTAGTTTTCTGTCTCACATCACACCACTGTCAGCTGAACCAAAGTTCAAATGCTTTGTATAACCTAGGCTTATAGACTTACTAATTTACTCCTCTGCCCAGAACATTGCCTGTCACACCAGGGTTTTTCAATGTCTGGGTGGATGAATGAAGGTAAGTGAGGATTTTTAAAAATGCTCTATTTTGCACAGCTTGTAAATTGCAGAACTTTCCCAGTTCTATCTGTCTCCCCCAGACCTTGGTGGTGACCTGCTCATGTAATCATATTATATAAATGCTGAAACTAGGCAAAGATTCAAAAAGAGTTCATGGAGAGTGGGTTGGCAAGCAGGTTATCAACCCACAAGAGAAAAAGGGGATGGCCATTATTAAGGTAAGTGTGGTACTTCTAGAAAAGCCAGCATGTCAAAGATAAGTGATTTGTCCAACTTGACACACCCAGTAAGAGGCCACTGAAGTGTTTCAAACCAACTCCCTCTGGCTCCTCGTCTGCATATTTCCCATCACATTTCACTGTAGAGATGAAATTGAGAAGGATAGCTTAGAAAATACCCGGATGAAGAAAGTAAGAGGCTTAGGGCACAAATGAAGGTTGAGGGAGGTGGAAAGTTGGAATATACAAACGAGCATCAATTCATATAAAAAAATTTAAAAAAAGAAAAAAGAAAAAAAAGATTTCAGCCACAGAGAAGAATTGCTGTGCGCTGAGACACACCAACGGCCTCAGCCTTTTGAAAATTTGCTAATTTGGTTTCCTTTCTTTTTTCTTCACATTTTCTTATCTAGAAATCTCACCATGTGTTTGGGAAATTGGTGTGAGAATCAGAAAAGAACTTTTGGCGAAGATCTAGAAATTCCATATTCTGAACCTATGTTTTTCAGCTGTAATAGAAAGGTAGTAACTTCCCTTCCTTGGGGCTTTGGTTTCTGCTTATGTCAAGTGAAGAATCTGGAATCAATGATTCCTAAGGCTCTTTCTAGCTCTCACTGTCTATAGCTCCAGGGCTCCCAACAAAAAGCAAGGGACCCGGTTCCGGTCCCGAATCTGCACCTTGTTTTTGCCTCCTCTCTTTGGTCTTTCTCTTCTGTTCTTATAAGTTGGGATACAATGCATAAATATTGGCATGAAGCTTTGGAGTTTGAAGACCTCGTTTACAGTAGCTTGTGTTAAGATGATGCTATTATCTGCCAGCTCTATCTTAGAGGTCCTTTGCAGATCAAAGGAGGTCATGACTATGTAAGTACTCTGGTAATTACCAATTGCAGTGATGTAAAAGAACCAACTCTCCTCTGTACTAATACTATTTTTACATACACCTGGTAGTCTCTTTTCAAGAGAGGTTAAAAGCCTTTTCTTAGAAGACAGGTCAAGACAGAAGTAGAGGCAGAAACACTGTATTTTTTTTTTAACCTCTCTGTAATAAACTCTGCATTTGATTAAGAATAAGCTAAAATGAAATGACGTGAAACAAAACACAACAAAATACAGTAAGATAAAATTGAAGACATGGTTTCTCTTATGTAATTGAGAAGATAGATTTGGACGCAGAAAAAGAACTGAAAGCAATGTAGTAAATAAAGGTGTGTAACCGAAAAGAAGAGTGGACTCGTGGCCTCAGTTTCCTCATCCGTAATATGAGGGGCCAAACGTGGTGGGGCAGGGACCAGGTTGCCAGTTCACGTGCCTACAATGGAGCTGTCCCTAGAGGCCACCTGATGTCACAAGTGGGGAGTAAGGATGGGGGTGGAGGAACTGGGGAACTGCAGTGCACGTGTACTTTGTGAAAGAGGCAGCTTCTACCCAGCTGCAGCTGATGTTGGTCATGCACAATTTCTTTAGAATATCGGCCATTTTTTGTAACAGATCCCAGAAATCTATAAATCTATATTATGATATAAAAAATGTCTTGATTTTTAAACTCAGTAACTGAGTTTTTTTTAAAAAAATCTAGGTGGTTAAAAAATATCAGGCATAGTGTAAATATTTGGCAGTTTTGCATCTTTGGACTAAACGCAATCTCTAATTTTTTTTTTTTTTTTTTACTGCTCTGACATTCTGAGATGCTATGAGATGCACACCGATATAGAAGTACTGCCTGAAAACAGAGCAGGAGGCCACAAGGTAACACTGTGTAGTAATGATTACAGCAGTAACATCGTCATCTTATGCCTACGTGACAAATCACCACGTTGGTACGCATGTCGTCTTATAACTTTCAGAGCAGCCATGTGCACTGAGCCAGATATTGGGGAAACTGAACTCTAGGGGAGGTTAATGGACTGGCATAAGATCCCATGGCAGGTTAATTGCAAAATCGGGATTGAAGGAGAATGTCTAAAATGATATGGATGAGTATTTTCCTACCAGGATGACAAAGATACAGCAGGGACCATTTTCTCCGCTGATATCTGGGCATCCTTTGGACACAGAGCAGACTGGTATAAAGGATGATGTGTGAGAGCCACTGCCCGCTGATTGCCAGGTTGGAGGGAAATGGGCAACAGAACTTCCTGGTTGCCACCTGGGGGTTCTGAAGCCTAGCGAGGAGCCCTATTAGGATGACAAGATCCTAAGGACCTGGAGAGTCCTGGGGCAGTGCCTGTGAAACCAGGTTTGGAGGGGCTCACTAGCAGGGGTATCAGCCAATTATGAAGGACTCTAGTCGTTGTGGGCTGCATATCAGTTCTTTAGCTGCTGGCGAGTGGGAGGCCTGAGAATCCTGGAGAAGTGGTCAGGGAAGCCAGGTGGTGGTGGTGGGTATGCGGAATGCTCAGGCTGCAGCCGTTTACCAAACAGCATAAACACATTTCAGTACTTGAGCAACCCGTAAGGCTGTAGGAGAGCATCCAGCCCTGGCTATAAACGACAACACAATTTTAAATAAAAACGCTCAAAGTGTTCAGTGATGTAAGACTTCCCAGAGGAAATGGCTATAAATCCTGTTTCGTGTTTTCTTCTTTTTTTCATTTTATTTTATTTTTTTACTGCAAGGCATCATTTTGATTGACAGGACATGGGCTTCCCACAACAAATCAATATGGAAACCTACAGGAACAAATCCATAAATTTCAAGTCCTGGAAAGGATTAGAGGTAGGAAGATCACATGATCTGGTTTGTCCTGTTAGGGTCTCAACATCTGGATTCTTCTTTCAGGCTCAAGAATGTCACGCTTTGGATAATAAATTCTGGGTCTGAACTAACTCTAAGTGTTGTCTGGCCAGTGAAAAAAAATGTGCGAGAGTAACCAAGAACGAGAGGTGAGGACTATAAAAGCTTGGCTGACGTGATCATGATTTAAGATGAACAAGACAGAAAACAACAGAAATGGCCCAGAGAAGAAGTCTAGGAAGGAAGCTCACTATTTTGTGAAATACCCAAACAAGATGGTTCCTGTAGAAGTTAAAAGCCAGGAGCAAACACTGCCAACAACAATAACAGACGCTACCACTTAACCAGTGCCCACTAAGTTCCAGGACCTTCGTGAACGGGCTAGATTATAATAGATTTCCTCCTCACCCCAGCTGTCTGAGGTAAACAAAGTAGCCCACATTGAAAATAAGCAACTCTAGAGCTCAGAGCGGTTTATTGACTGAACAAGGACACAGAACATGAATGACGTGGGGAAAACATGGGCTTTGCAGCCAGTCTGCCGAGATGCAAATCGTGGCCATGCTACACACAAGCTGTAAATGTCCTTTTCAAGACGAGATTTTCTAAGACGAAGAAGAGGGCACCAAAAAACGATGGAGCTAGGAGTAGGAAAGCAGGAAAGGGGTGTCCATTTACTCCTAGGCCAATAAAACTTTCCTTTAATCCACATATGTTGAGTTCCAGCCATGTGTTCAGAAGGTGAAAAACACTTCAGAGAATACCAATGAAGGTGTTCGGCATGAGTTTTCCACCAAGGGACCTAGGAGCTGTGGTTGGAGGGGAGGGACTGACACTGGGGCATAGTCAGACACACAGCGAGTCTTGAGTCGATGCTCTGAGATGGATTCTTCGCTTTACCTATCACCAGTCACGTGGCAGAGCCTCCGTGTCCTCCTGTGTCAGCTGGAGCTGGAAAAAAGGCCAAAGCCACGCAATTGTGAAAAATCAAATAATGTGGAAAGTATTCCGTACACTGTAAAAGGAGTTTCTAAAGTAAGCTATTATTCTTGCAGGAAGCAGGTAGAGGAAATTAAGCAAGAGGTGTTAAGAGCAACAAGTGTCCAAGAGAAGCTGAATTCCAAGAGTTCTATAGCCTCTCCATGGACTTGGTCTCTCAGTGCCTAAGTCTGCCATCCACCTCTCTGGGTGCTTTCTTTGTAGTTTTTTTTTTTGTTTTGTTTTGTTTTTTTTTTGTTGTTTTTTTTTAAGTTTATTGGAGTGACAATTGTTAGTAAAGTTACATAGATTTCAGGTGAACAATTCTGTAATACATCCTCTCTATACATCACATTGGGTGTTCACCACCCAGAGTCGTTCACTTTTTAAATTGAGAAACTTCATTTCCTTATTTCCTTTAGGTCTTTCATAGGTCACTGCTCTTTAGGGAGAGAGGCTATTTCTGCAATTCTGTTTCCTTTATTCAACCATGTAATACTTTTTCCATATCTGGCAAGCTCACTCTGGAAGGGGTGGGGCAGCGAATTCTGTATCTCTGGGCACTGGGTGGAACTCACTTGCCTAGATTTAAACCTCTAAGAACGTTTTTAATACTTAGTATTAACTAGGTCCATAGAGATGTCTGAGATAATGACCATCTTTTCTGTATGAACAGTGACATCCCATAAATTTGGGAATTTGCGGATTGTCTGAAATACGATACAAAGTGTTACAGACAGAAACAACTAGTTGTTTGGATGTGTGACTGTGAGAGCTCCCACTCATATGCATATGCGTATGTGGGTTTTCATGGAGTCTTCCTGAAAGGAAATACTTCATTGTCTGTCTCCTTAGAAACAGTCACATCAGATGATACCAAGTACCACTTCTCGTAGTTTTTATCTTCATAATGGAAGAAGAGAGATTTTGTTGGTTGTTGTTATTAAAATTCACTTGCAACTTCACTAAGATAATAAACCCTGAGGGGCTACATGTTGTCGAAATCAGCTAATTTTTTTTTCTTTTTTTTTTTTTTTGGCTGCAGTCCTTTTCATTCCCATGCTGGGTAAATGCCAGAAAGGTTGGCGGAAAGGGGAGGAAATGTTTTGATAAAAGGAGGAATAGGGTCTTTTCAAAAGGCCATGATGCTTCGAAGAAGAAAACAGTGGGTATGCCACTCTCTGTGAACTCACTGCAAATCAGTCACCCAGAGCCACTTGTCCTTATAACGATTGCATACTTTATTGAACATGCATCCCAGCCATGGACCGCACACAACTCTTAGCGAGCATTGTTTCATTTTATTCTTAACAACATGAGGAAGTTGAACAATTTACTGAAGACCATGCATCCAATAACTGAAGATCCTGGTCAGTGCCTGGGTGGGTAATTCTGCCGGATACTGTGGTTCTGTTAGAGACTTCTGACTGCAGATATTAACCTGTCAGCAGATACACACCAAGAGATAAAGAGTTTGATTTCCATGCACCTTACACCTTTATCTTATTTCTATATTGGTTCAGACCTTGATCACAGATGGTTATGGATACCGATTATTGGACACTCATACCTTAATAATCCAAATATCTTAGCAAGGCCCACAGTGACCCGCTTAATTTGACCCCTGGCACATCTCAAATCATGGCCTCTTCCTGCGGTAGATTTAAAGAAAAATGGCCACACATACTTTGCAGGGCCTCCCATCAAGAAGTGAAGTCATTTTCCTGATTCTTTGAATCGGGCTGGTCTTGTGACTAGCTTTGACCAGTAGAATTTGGTGGACATGATACTGTATGTCTTCTGAAGGAAGGCTTCAAGGGGCCTTGCATCTTTGGTCCTTAGTCTCTTGAACACTGCCTCTATGTGAAGAAGTGCCAACTAGCCTATTAGAGAGACTTGGCCCAGCCATGAACCAGTAGCAGGTACAGAGTGAGGCCACCTTTTGTCATCCAGCCCTAATGCAGCCACCAAAATGACTACAGCTATAAAACTTGTGTTTTAACCCACTACATTTGGGAGTGGTTGGTTAAGCATCAGCAGATAACTGTAACACCCGTTCATCCTCCAGGCTTGGGGCTCTAGTCTCTCTGGTCTTCTCTCAATTCATGGAATATGCCATTGTCTGTCCCACCTCAGGGTCTTTGCACATGTGTTCTTTATGCATGAAAAATTCCCCCCTCCTGGCCTATCAAATGGTTTGCTCCTTCTCATCATTCCAGCCACACTTCCAGAGAGAATCCTTTACTGACCATCTCTATACAGTAGATTTCTTATTCTCCATATCAGGCCCTTGCCTCTTTCTCTCATTGCACATATAACAATCTGCAATTCATTTATTATTGCCTGTCTTCCCTCTATCCAAATGTAAGCTCCATGACAGTAGGTGGAGACAATGCTTGCCCTCTTGTACACAGAGTGCCTGAGAGAGGGTCTCATCCCCATTCCCTTGCACCCCTTTGCACTTTTATGCATACCTCTGCCTAGAGTGTTCTCACTCTCAACATCCAACACTTGCTTCTCTTTTCTCAGGGCTCCCCCTATGCTGCTGGAGCCCAGGTGGAGTTGCCTGCATCAAAAAACACAGAGAATTGAAGACTGGGAGTTTATATGGCCTTAACCAATGACCAAGGAGTGCAGTGGAGGGTCTAAATACTCCAGCTCCTTGTGCCCTGGTCAGGATAACTCTGAGGTGTGATCACACTATCTGTTGTGCTCACTGGCAGGAGTGAATGAACTTCCCCTCCATGGAAACAAAGTTCCCCTCCATGGGACCTTCCTGGCTGATTTTCTCCGTTGTGTTTATGGTGCGTGTACCGTACCCTTGACTGGCTTCCTTCCTGCCCTGTCCTACTTTCCAAATCCCCTGCAGATTTTTCCAGGAACAAATCCTAGTATACCACTTTCACACAAATCCTTGTGTTAGAATCTGCTTTTAGGGAACTCCTCCTAAGACAGTAAGTTTGTTGAGTATTCGTTAAAGCAATTCTCGATTTGTACACATTTGTTTTTCACATTGACACCCTTAAAGCAGCCTCCTATGCAGAATTTAGACACACTCTGCAGCATCACCAGCCTCGGCAGCCGTGGTGGCACAATTACTTCAATGTTTCATTGCAATTTGCCCTAATGTTTTATAAAGATGAGTAGGAACGTGGAAAAATGAAAGTGCTCACACTAGCAGGTAAACAATTGAGATGTAGAGAAAAACCACTTGGTGTGCTAAAAGCAGGGCGGTGGGGATTATATTAGAACGCATGATGGATTGAAGCTAGACATCTGGGAGTTCAATGTGAAGAACAAGAACCCAGTTAAAGAACATGTGGGAAATTCTGGAACGAGAGCATCTAGGGCTGGCTTGAAAGACGAGGCTTATTGGAAGATATGATAAGATGCTTAAAAAGCATGAAAACTATGAAAAGTGGCGCCCCAAACCCTTCCAGAATTCCAAAGGCAGGGAAGTTCATGGAACCAATTCTCAGATGAGCTTGCTTTGTGCTCCCTTGTTGAGAGGGGAAATTGTCCTGTACTGAAGTCTCCCCTGACAAACGTTTCAAGAAATGTCATATAATCCTATTCAAGTCACCCTAGCAACCTGATGCTGAGTTCCTACTCAGCCTGTTTCTAAGTCACCAGCAGCCAGTCATTTACCTGCATATTAAAATAAATGTCTTCTGTTTCCCAGATCTCACGCTAAATAAGCTGGAAATCTTAGGTTTTTGAGGCAAGGAATTACATAAGCACATGAGTTTGACGGTTTGAATTTAATGTTCAAACCCATTGTTAGTGTTTTAAATAACCATTGCATAATTAAACATTTTAGCAATGCTTTCAGAGTCCATGGAACTTAACTCCTCCATATCATTTGCAAAGTTTCTTTTTTTTTTTTTTTCTTTTCAGTTCTATGCATTCAACTTACATGTGTTTTGTGTTTGTTTTTTTTAATTTTTGAATTAAGGTATTATTCGTGACAGAAGAAACTTCCAGTCTGATGGAAATACAGATCACAGCTCTGCCACCAGTTATGCAAACTCCTGAAAGCTGGGCTTTCTGAGCCTCGCTTTATTAATCGGTAATAGTGCCACTTACATAAGCCTGTGCTCAGACTTAAGTTAGAGACGTAGACAAAGTACACAGGGCAGAGCCAGGGGATCTGTAGTCTCTTTCCCGTTTCCCATGCTCCATCACAGAACAGTTGGTTTGAGTGATTTTACAAAGGATTTGACTGTCTTGCCTTAAAGACCAAGTCTGCACTCCTTAGCAACACACATCAGCTCCCATGTGATCTGACCTCCCTGTGTTTCTTCTGGCTCATTCAGCTCCTTCCCCTTTCCCCACTCATCACTCCGTTTCTAAAGGTGCAAGGCGAAGTACCTGCACCCCGGAAGTGCCAGGCTCTTCTCACCTGCAGGCCTTTCCTGTCCAGACTGCCCTCCCCAGGCTTTGGTCCAGAAGAGGTATGTTCCTGAACTCCTGGAGACCCCACAGCCTTCAGCCTGGGGACAGTGTCCATCCTGCATGGTCTCCCAGGACCACAGGTCTCCCTCTAACATGTTTGTCATTTAGTTTTATAAATATCTTTAATATGTTCCAATTTCCTCCATTAGAGTATAACATTCTCAAATAAGGATATTATATTGCCTTACACTTTACCAGTCACTATTCTAAGGTCTTTCCATATATAACTCTTTGTATTATTACAGCAATCCTACAAGTATTCTCAGCCCCATTTTAGAGGTCGGAGAAACAAAAGAAAAAAGAGAATTTAAATGATTCTCCCATGGCCAAATAGCTAGTAAGCAACAGAGCTGGCTAGCACCCTACGTCCTTCCCTGGGTCCAGGATATGAAGCCCACAGTTACTCAGTAAAACCTGAATGAACAGATAAGTCTATCCCAGGAAGGAAACTGAGATCTGAGCAGCGGTATAAATAGATCGTGACCAAAGCCCACAGTCATGATTTGTTAAGGAGGCAAACAGCTAGCGAAGAAAACCTAGAATTTGGAAGAACCTCTTACCTCCAGTGTCATGAGTTGATTCTGGAATAATGGAGCATGCACTTCCTTGGGGACGAGGAGACCCCATTTTTCGTGTCTGGCTGGGTGACCTGCCCCTCGACAGACCTCAGTCACCTCATCTAGCAAGTAAGAGTAATAGATGGAATGGACTGGGACGTTCTCCCAAGAGTAAATGTTTATGCTCTGTGATTCCAACAGAGGAGTCCCAGGAAGGGGACGTGAGCTTGCTGTCTTTCTCCCTGTCACTGGTGATCTCATTGTCATTTCTGTCTGAATGAAAATGTCAATACAGAGTCATGGTGAATAGCATAGACTCTGAAATCCTGGCTTTGTGACTTCCAAGCAGCACGATCTTGGAGGTGACTTAATTTCTCGGTACATTGGTTTTGCCTATCTGTCTCCAGTCCGTCTCCACCACGGGAAAGAGAACTGACGTATTACTGTTTAATTGCCTTGTGCCATGGGAGGGAAAAGGAAATGGGTTTGCAGATTTTTACCAAGTGACATACACTTTTTAAGAAAGGGAAAAAACTGTATTAAAATAATAATAATCAATATATACCAATAACAAAAGATGAATACAAGTCATGTGTATACATTTTTGGCACCCTGATATATATAGATAGATATAGATATAGATATAGATATAGATATAGATATAGATATAGATATAGATATGGAGGGAGCGAGAGAGAGAGAGAGCGAGAGAGAGAGAGAGAGAGAAAGAGAGAGAGAGAGAAAGAGAGACAGAGAGAGAAGAGGAGGGGAGGGGAGGGGAGGAGAGGATAGATAGGGACCTAGAGGCAGTATTGATGACTACTGTCAGCTCTATCTCCAGCCTCTGGGTCAATGATTGAGTGAACCAGCTGTCAAAAGAGAAAATGACTGCTCACCATGCCAGATTCACAGTAGGTACTCAATAGATAGTCACTGAATGAAAGGTCAGCAGTCGCCTCCGCTGTACAAAGGGAATCAGAATCTTTTAAATATTTGACATCAAGATACTGAACCATATGATTTTGTGAATTCTTACTATGAAATCTGTAAAATCTCTAGTCCAATAAATCTTCCATATTCTTCTGCTTTGGTATGTTTCTGGTTTATGCTTGGCTCGGATTTTGTAAAATTCCATTCTTGTGATTGTTTTCCCCCAATATCTATCTATATTTAGTGCTGTGTGAGCTATCTGGTCTGGGTTTGAGGTGGGTAGAACACACTGCTCTTTGGTTTACCGCAGCAAATCAGAGCAGCTCACAGTTATTAAAGAGCTGATAAGAAGAGCTCTCTGCCAAGCAAAACTATGCAGTGGCTCCTTTTTTCAACAGCCATCTTGTCCCCATTTCACAGGTAAGAAAACCGACTGAGAGAGATTAAGTAGCTTGTCCAATGTCACATACTTAGTAAATAGCAGAGTGGCGATAAAAACAAAAGTTCATGTGATTTAAGAGCCTTTTCTAATCTTCAGACCCTGCCACCCAGTTGCAAGCAACAGAGACAGAGTCTGGGTAATCTAAAAATAAAAAATAAAAAATTGAAGGATTGAGATGAGTGTAGGAAAAGAAAGCCAAAGAACTGAAAAGGAACAGGCGGGGACCAAAATGGATCCTTGAATCCCGGAAGTAAGGAAACATCCTTTTCTTCAGAGAAAGCTCTGGAATCGGGATACATCAACTCCATCTGTTTTCAGTGTTTGTGTTACTCTGTTCAAGAGTCAAAATTCCATGGCAAGACTGACTGGCCTCAAGCTCAAATCCCTCCTTTGGCTCTGGCTGAAATCTGGGCTTGAATCTTGTTCTCCTATGTATCTTTGTGAATTGACTTCACCTCTTATAGTCTCAGTTTCCCCACCAGTAGAAGAGTCTAGCACCCGGCCACATAGGGTTGCTGTGAGATTGAAGAACTTTTGCACAGTACCTGTGTTATGAAAAGAATTCAATACACATTCGCTATCAATGCTACTACCAGTGTTACTGCTGTCACTCAGCTATTGGAGGCAAATCTCCCCCTGAGCCCAGAACAGCTGTGGGCAGAACTAATGGTTTTCAAATGGTAGTTCATGATCAAGCATTCCCCCATCTGCAACAAAATGAGACAAATAAGTAATGCTAATTTTTTCATGAAGTTAAATATATACTTTTTTTTTTTTTTGGTGGTAAGGTGTCTTTTGTGAATTTGTGGTGATAGGATATAACAGTTGTTCAGGTTTCCTAATGTATTTATGTATTTTTCTAATTGTCAAAATGTTATCAGTCCTATGTCTGCCCATCAGTTTTTTCCATCCTTTTACTGGGCCATGAATCTCAAGCTCTGAGAAGACCCTGCAGATAGCACTTCCTCAACAGTGCTTCCAGATGCTTCCCCAGGCTGTCATTTATATCAGAAGAGTCCTCACTCCGTCTCCTTGCTCTCAAGCATCCTTGTTTTATTTGTCTCTTAAGCATTATCACTCTGTGAAATTATACATTTATTCACCTATCTGTTTATTGTCTGTCTTCTCTCTCATTATGTGAATTTCATGATATCAGGAACCTTTCTGGATTTATCTGTGTAGTCTCAGCTCTTAGTACAGTCCCTGACCTACTTTAGTATGTTCATTCCTTAAAATAACAAAACCAAAAAAACTTTAGAGTAAATTTATGAGCGAATGAAGAATTCTGTAGTTGAACGGCTCTGGGCTTGGAGCCAGATGGAGTTCATGTGAATACCGACTCTGCTGGAGTTCTCAGAACCTTGGTTTTCTCATCTGTAGAATGGCCCTAAGAATAATTGTGAGGATTACGGAAAATCAAAGCAAAGTATACAATAGTCTCACCTCCATTGCTAGTGTATCTGGCCCTGGCTTGACATCGAGAGTATTCCAAAGCTTTTTTCCAAGTCTGATGTCCTATTGCTCAAAATTGGATGCTACCCTGCGTGAGGCAGGGAACATATCCCACACTCTCCCTACATCCCACTGCTGCAACGGCCAGGATCAGAGAGGGTGTCTCAGGAGCTCAAGTGCTTACAGTCCCATCCATCAGTCACAGGCGTCCAGAAAGGCACAGGTGACCACGGTGGTGACCAGGCCTGCCTTGTTCCCCACTGAGCCCCAGGGCCAAGCACAGAGTCTAACACACAGCAGGCATGTCATTGGTTGGACAATGAATCCGATTGGCTAGGGATGACGGAGCAAGGCCTGAAGACAAGGACACCAAGTACCAAGGACCCTAAAATCCATGTGGGATCTCAGCAGCTGAAGAGGAAAAGGAGGGCTCTGGAGGAGAAATGTGACAGAAGCTGCAGAGTCTGGTGGTCTCTCACGTCAAGAGTTCATCTTAGTACTTTCAGTGTCCTCCCTTCCTTTCTCATTTAAGCATTACATGGGAGCTGGGGATGCTGACATTCTTGCAATGGCAGGGAGGAGAGGGGTTCTCCATTGCCTGGAGATTTCAGCCATCTCCATCACCCAAGATGGATCTACTCACATTGCTGAGAGAGAGGAGCCTTACAGAGCAAGCAACAGATGGCCAACCAGTCAACTGTCTTAAAGATTACCGCTCAAATGACACACAAATGGATCCATTAGCTTTATGCAGCCGTCTGCCTAGAATTCCCCTCAACCAGAACACTGGGTTTACTCGGCTGCCCTGCTGCAGACCTCACTGCCATCGTGTTTTCTCTAGACTTAAGATTGAACATGAATGTGGGGAAAGGTTGGGAAGCTGTTAAGGATTAAACACTTGGCCTAAATTTCTAATGGTATGACTAACTTTTAATTAACGCCAGGAGAGAGAGAGAGACAGAGAGACAGAGAGAGACAGAGAGACAGAGAGACAGAGAAAGAGACAGAGAGACAGAGAGACAGAGAGAGAGAGAGAGAGAGAGAACGAGAAAAGACAGAAGCTGTATCATCAAATTTATCCAGATGTCAGTTGCTCTTTACTTGTTAACGCTTACTTTTTATTGCACTGAACACTCCCCAGAAGTATTTTGACATTATTTACCCTGCTTTGTAATTAGAGTTAGCAAGACCTGCATCTTTTAACACGAGTGTGTTCTTTAAATACCTGCCACCATTTTGAAGGATTCCACCCTTGGGAAACCTATAATTATAACTTTTACTATTTTATGCTGCTACGTTTATTTTAGATGAAAAAAATCCTTTGGCTCTTTGGTCTCAGTCTCTGGAAACAGGCTGTAAGAAGGTATGAGGCAATGAAGACTAAAAAAGGAAAAGCTGGGCACATTCGCTTCTTTTATGATGCCAGTTTAGTATGTTCCCAGCTTTACAGTGTAGGGAAAAGATTCTGTCACTTAGGAGGAGCAGCTGTAGTGGGTTGAATGGTGGCCCCCACACATGCACACAAGATACGTCCATGTCTTAACCCCTGGTATCGGTGACTGTGACCTTGTCTGGGAAAGGAATCTTGGCAGGTGGAATTAAGTTCAATTTTCAAGATGAGATTATCTTGGACTATCTGCTTGGGCCCTATAACCAATGGCAAGTGTCCTTATAAGAGAAACCCAGAGAGAGCCACAGGGAGAAGAGAAGGCCGTGTGACGATGGAGGCAGAGACTAGAGTTAGGCAGCCACAGCCAAGGAATGGCTGGAGCCTCCAGAAGTTGCAAGAGCTGAGGAACGATCCGTCCCTAGAGTCTTCAGAGCAAACGTGGCCCTCCCGACACCTTGATTTCAGACTTCTGGCCTGCAGAACTGTGAGAGAATGAATTTCTATTCTTTTAAGTTCCTTCGCTTGGTGGTAATTTGTCGCAGCAGCCCTGCGAAAGTAATGCATCAGCTGTGTGGTCCTGGGCATATTACTTCACCTCTCTGAGCCACTTTTCCCTTACCTGTTAGATGAAGACAGGAACACCTACCTGTAGAATAACACCTCATCAGGATTAAACCTAATAGACTATAAACACTAGTGCGTAGGAGGTGTTCAATAACCAGTGTGTAGTTATCAAGTTGTGACTGATGCTATCAATTTCACAACAATTGAAGGGAAGCAATACGCAGAGGCCCAAGAAGTCTTGAAGACTATTTTCTTTCCCTACGATATGCTATAAGAGGCCAATTTTTAATGCAGGGTTTGAAGTACTGAAGGCTTGATTTCAGGGTTTCGGTGTGTGTGTGTGTGTTTTTTGTTTTTTTTTTTCCAGTGGCCTCACCCTTTACTGAGATACATGATAAATGTTAAGCTGAGTAAATATTAAACTAAAGAAAGTGGTCAAGGAAGCAGGTATAATTAAGCGGGTGTTACAGTCTATTAATCTCCTTTATAGGAACAAAGCAATGGTCTTTTCAGAAAAGAAACTCAAGTTGAACGACAGACTGAAAAATCTTCTGAGCATGGAATCTAATTTGATTAGCCAGTCAAGTTTCTCTTCTCAATAAACTTTAGCCTACTTAAGACCAATGAACTCTCAGTTTGAGGGAGAAATCTGATTTTTCTCGTTTTCTTGCTCTCATGCCTTCTCAAGGCATTCGTTCATCCTTTTATTGCTATTATTACCCCCTCAATTATTATTATAATCCACTTTCACTTCAATCATTTCCAGTACTACCCTCTTTGTTCAGGCTCCCAAAACTGCCCCCGGATGACAGCTGCCGCATCCTCGCTGACCTTGTTCTCCCCATCCGTGTATCCCAGTCGGCATTTGCTCGCAGCAGCCAGAGTGAACAAACCTTTGAAAACATAAAGCACCTCATGCCAACTCGAAGCCCGCAATGGCTTCCCATCTCATGTGTCACAAAATCCAAGCCTCTTGCCCTTGGACTTTAAAACCTAACATGACCTGGATCCACACCCCACCTCTCCCTCCACGCTCTGTTGCACTGGCTTCCTCTCCGCTCCCCAAATGCTCTGATCTCATCCCCTCCTTTGAGACTTGCCTTCTGGTAGTCCCTCTGCCCGCAAGGCGATGCCTTCCCTTGCCTATGGCTGACCCCTTCGTGACCTTCAGATCTCACTTCCGTTTCACCTCCTCAGAAAGGCTGTCTTGGGCCATCAACCACTTTCAATTCCATCAGGCTCTTCAATTTTCTCCTTAGTGTTTAGGACCATCTGAATCTGTGTGTTCACTAATTTGCTCACTTGGTTTCTGTCTCCCTCCATAAAATATCAACTTCTTGGGAGAAGAGACTTTCTCCATAATGTTCACTTCTGTGTCCCCACTGCCTAAAGTAGCTCCTGGCTCATCGAAGGTGACCAGAAATGTCTGCTGAATATTCAGTGATTATTGACTTAGAGCAGGAGCTCACAACTGAGAGTAATTTTGCTCCCTAGGGGATATCTGTCAGTGTCTGGAGATATTTTACAGAGTCGCATCCGAAGTGGGTGCTGTTGGCATCTAGGGAGTAGAGGCTATGGGCGTTGTTAACCATCCTACAAGGACAGTCCCCCAAAGGAGGACTCATCCATCCCAAAACGTCAATAGTGTCAAGGTTAAGAAACCCTGTTTTGTCGTCCACAAGTTTTCTGCCAGACACCATACAAAGTGCCAAGGACCTCACAGAAGGAATACTTAGTGCTGACACAAAAGCTTTTGTGAAGGATGAAGACAATATGAACAGATAGCAATTAGAGGATGTGATAACTGACTTATTAAGAGTAGGTCCACAGGACACTTAGAAGTGACATACAATGCAGCAAGAAGTTTATGGAAGATGTACCAGACCCTCTGTACTGAAGCTTTCCCTACTGTACCAGGTTTTCTCTTAGCTTCCATTATCACATCCACATAGTACCTGTTCTATGACGTCTACAACATTTGTTCTCTAAGTCCACTCAGTTTTCATCTAAATACATTTACTTTAAAAATTTCATCTCACTAGTTTTATGTGATTGTTCTGTTTTTTTTTTTCTATTAACTCACTTCTTTTTACACAGCTTGATTGAGATATAATTCACATGCCACACAACGCCCACATTGAAAGGGGATGGCTGATTTTTGAACAAGCCAAGGGAATTTTAACAAAGATGAGAGCCTTTTCAAATGTAGAAGAAAAGATCAAGGGGAAGAAGACTCCCCTCTAATTGTTGCGAATTTTAAAGTTGTAAAAATAAAGTTCTCACGTATTTCA
Source organism: Rhinolophus sinicus (assembly GCF_036562045.2). Classification (NCBI taxonomy): domain Eukaryota; kingdom Metazoa; phylum Chordata; class Mammalia; order Chiroptera; family Rhinolophidae; genus Rhinolophus; species Rhinolophus sinicus. The sequence goes on from NC_133761.1 coordinate 8,983,053, forward strand.
AAATAAATAAATAAAATGAACTACACCGCTGAATGATTTTCAGTGTATTCACAGAGCTGTGCAACAATTTTAATCACTACTCACTCACTTTTTAAAATGTTTATCTAAGATGATGTATTGCAGAATTGCACACCTGAAATCTCTGCAACTTTACTAACAATTGTCACCCCCAATAAACTATAATTTATAAAATAAATAAATAAATACAAATGTTTATCTAAATGTCCCCTGTGGGCAACTTGCTGACCAATAATGATAGAAAGGACCCCCCTTTTGGAAACACGGCTCGACCCCCAGTTTCTGAGGTACAGAGCAAGGCAGGGGTGGCAGGGCTCCTTCTCTGCGTTGGCCTATGGTTTGGGGACACAGGAAGGAATCGGAAAGGGTTAAGTCCTAAAGAAGAACAGTACAGGGCTTGGTGGAGAAGCTGGCGGTCAGGAAAAGAGAGCCAAGAGCAACGTCTTTGGTTTGAGGGCCCTGGTGAACACACGGGGAGAAGTCTCGGGACGCATCAGAGGTTAGGACTCCAGGGTGAGAGCAGAGCTTTTCTGGGGCACTAACTGCAGAAAACTGCCAAAAGTAACAGGGGGCAGAGGACTGAAGCAGGACATATGGGCCTCCTCGCACAACCCCACACTGTCTGGGAAGCCTTCTGGAGGGTGCCTGCAGGTCCTTCTGACTGCATGTCCTCACTCCCCTCATCCTGGAGCAAGGTGGCAGGTAGGTGGCAATGCCCCCTTTTCTAGGAAACCAAGACCCAGGTCTTAGCTCCCTTCTTCACTGACCCTGTATCACCCCCTGAAGGTCCAGAGAGATCTATTTACAAGGAAATCTTGTAACAGCCCCCGTCAGACTACCCGAAAACTTGTGAGACAAAAATAGTGCACTCAACCTTTAGATGTGAAAATACAGCTAGAAATGGCATGGTTTCTACCCTGGCATCATTTAGACAGAGAAGGATGTCTGACGAGAGATCAGGCCCTCTCTGGGGTGGGAGGCAGCGTAATAAGCATCACATAAATACAGAGTTGGCACATGGAGCTTTCATTTCTGTTCTTCTGACACCAGACAGTCTGTTGCCATGGAAATTGTTCTGTCACTTCCCAAATACAGCCTTCCTTTCAAAAGTGCAGAACAGCCAAGCAGTCTGCATTTGGGAATGGAACACGGTCAAGAGTTGTCATTCTGCCCCTCACAGAACACACCTCTCCACGTCTGACTTGGAGTCTCTTGACCTCACATTAAGGTAGATTAAAACATATATGGCTTCCCCTTTCCTGGACAAAACACCTCCATCAGTCTTGTCTCCTCTCAGCCGTCAAAAGGATTCATGATGTCTCTCATTTTCCTGCATGATGTCTCATTTGCAGCATGAACTAAGGGTCCATCCAGCTTATTTCTGTGTCTGGGGAAAGGTGCTCTGGAAATGTTTCAGGGCCACCTGAATACTCAGGCAGCATCTGTTTGTGACCCAAACCTATCCATTTGGTGTGCACCAAGTAAGACTGCTAGTTCCCAGACAATGCTCCAGGTGTCATAGAAAACACAAAGATGAATCCGGCCCAACCCTGATTTCAGTGTGTTTCCACACAAATAATAGCAGCAAACTTTGTAAACTTATGAAAACTTATGTCTCCAGTGAACCAAGCACTATCTATGTTTTCTGATTAGGTCTCATACATTCCCTGAGGTGGGCAAGACTGCTCTTAGTGCCACTGACCCAGGGACCCTGGGAAAAGTCAACTCCGTGTCTTGGACTCCAAATCCTTTGCTCCTAGCACATGGGACATCCTTGGAGGACCACGGTACCTGGTAGATCAGGGCCCACACCATTGGAGATAACAACCAGGTGACTCTAGGATGTAAATGAGGAAAAGTCACGTGCTCTAGGAGAAGTCAGAACAACTTCATGGAGGAGGCAGCATGTGATGAACTAGAGCTTTTGACAGTGGAAATCAGGGGTGAGATTCCTAACAGAAGGAATGTTTCCGGGTTTCCCCAAGGCTGGCTTCTCTAGTACTGAGTAAGGAAGTAGTTTGTCCTAAAGGCTTTTCATATTTTTACATCCATTCCTTACCTTCACACTGTGAGGATAAAGTGAGTCCATTCAAGGTAGCACTTAGTGCTATAACCAATGTGAAATAAATATTAAAAATGTCACCTATAAGGATGGCTCTTGTATGCTAACCAAAGTATTGTTGAGCACTGAATTTCTTCCCATACTTGTCAATAGTTATTTCTTAAGAGGAAGAAAACTATGCATAAGGAAGGAATCAGTGGCTACATATTTGTTCTGACCTATTGTTTATGTAGTTGGCGGTTTGGTTATTGGCTGGAGAATGGACTTTATACGAGTAAGACAGTGAGTTGGTTCACATAGTCTTGCATCATCTATAGACGCGTAGATGATAGGGGTCTGCCACCCCAAACACAAACCCAAATGCAAGGGCGAATATCTTTGGCCGTCACAAATCCCATGCACATTACTCCATGGATCCATGTCAACCAACTATGTTGAGTGTTTCAACATCTATATTATTGCCTTAGTACAGAATAACTCATACTTATAGAATTCTTAAAACCTGTCATGTCTCCAAGAGAAAAAATTCTCTTTTGGTTTGTCGAGGGGGAAGGGAGGGTTTTGTGCCTCATAAATAAGATGCAAGTGTCATACCAATTTGGTGTTACCTATCACTTCCTTTTTGGAACGCAATGAGAATAGAGGAGCAAAGACCCTTCAGCCGCACAGAAACACACACATATAATCCATGCTAACCAAGCACAGGTTAGCAATCACAGCTGTGGAATGAAGGGCCATGAGCAACATGCTTGGTGAGGTCACTTGCCTCCCAACACCAGGACACCTCTGTCCCCAAAGGCCATGGGGAAATGCCTCAGTGGCTTCAGTCTGCAGAAAGGGTGCACGTCAGAGCTTATTGATTTTTCCACAATTTATAGAGTTCTCCAGGAAGTTGCTAGGGAGATTTAGTGGGCTGATCCCCTTGGGGCATAAAACAAGATCTTCATGATCTGGTTTCCTCTTGGATATAGCAGACCAGAAGCATCAACGCAGCAGGACTTGTCGGAAAAGTCCTGACAGCATCACCTAGTAATAGCTACCAAGGGCTAGAGAGGGATGTCAATCAGAAAGGATAATTCTCTTGGTCTGTGTGGCCAGAAGCCACTCCTATCTCAGTGTCCCTTGAGGGAACCACTGTGATAGAAGACTAGGCCTTTATGGTGGAGACACTGACTCTTGGCAAACTCCCTAACTCATGGTCAGAAACAGCACCATGTAATGGTTAAGCCCTCAGGCTGTACAGCCAGATTGCCTGGGTTCAAATACTGGGTTTGTAACTTAATCGCAGTGTGGCTTTGGGCAACTCACTTACCCACTCTGTGTTACGTTTTCCTCATCTACAGAAAAAGCTTATTGCAAAGATCAAATGAGTAAATTCAATAAAGCACGTATTTCTATGTGAAATAAACATTTAAAATGCTACCTATTATTATTTAAGCGCTGTTTTAGGAAGTCAGAAGATGGGGTTACATATTCTAAGGCATTTCCACTAGGAAAAAAAAGATGCATTTAAATGGTTTGATTTGGTTTTATTTACATAAAGGAGTAAGCACTACTTATGCAGAAAATTAGTTATTTAACTAAATAAACAAATAATAATTAGTGCATACTTAATATGTGCCAGGCACTGTTCTAAGCCTGGGCATATAGCAGAGGAAAAAATAAATGCAATAACAAAATGATAAACATTTCTGCTTTCATGGTGCTTACAGATTTGGGGGAAAACACACAATACCCAAGATAAGGAAGGAAAATGGATGGCATTTAGAGAGAAGCAATGGTACATGGGAAGGCGATAGGAAATCTCCTGCGTGTGATCTATTAATCAATCAACTTTACTGAACACCCACGTAGAGTCGGGGCTCTCTCCTGGTCTTTTAAACAGAATACGTGTCCTAGCTAGGGGAATAAATGAGGTGACCTGGGAGACGTATACAGCTCCTGTTTGTAAAATGGGGACAAGTGGGGTTGAATCACCTGAGGTCGTGCCTAGAAAGGTCAAAGCATGTCGAGCCTTCCTTGGCCTGTCACACAGGCACCTCTCTATAGACACAGTTGTTATTTTTAGACCACTGTGCTGATTTGGAATTACCTCATCCTTTCTCTGAAGCTAGACAGAATCCATCCTAGTCTTGAGAACAGCACAGGGGTGTCATCTGTGTTGGATCAGCCTGTGGTGGTCTGATCTCAATGGACTTGCCTCTTGCAAGTCCAATGATGTAGTGTTCATTGGCCTAAATTATCCTCCGAACTGCTGAACCATCCATGAACTCTACCTCAGAACCTAGAATGGGGGCTGGGAGTTGTGCATTGAGGTGACAGAGGGGGGATGTCAGAAGCTAGAAGCTCTGATATTTAAAAAAAATAAAAATAATGAGACTAGACATGAGGCAGTAAAGAGTTACCTCTGAGACCTGAGATCAGTCATTTGTCCATAAAATGTTAACTGAGCACCTACTATGTGCCTTTATTTTGCATGGGCACTGAGTATGCAGCAGTGGAAAGATCGAGGTGCTTTCTGTCTTTCCAGAGATTTCAGAGTAAGGCAAGATGGCACACAGGCTGTCACAATATTTAACATCTGACTAGGCTTAACAGTTCAGAAAGCTTTCCCTGGACCCTCAAATGGCCCCGTGGAAACGCATATTATCATCTCAATTTTAAATGAGGAAACAGATCCAAAGACTAAGTAAGGAAAATCGTAAGGGAAGGAGAACATTTAAGACATCATTATAGTGGAAAATTGACAGCTCACGCTATTTTTATAGTAAACATATTGACCTTCTAGCTCTTCTGGAGCAGAGGAAATACGGTACTTTAAAATCCAGGCAAAATGTTGCCCATATATGACTTCAGCATGAAAACAAACAAACAGACCTTCAGGCAGGTCTGTGTGGGAGGCACGTGTGAAAGGTAGTACACCCACACAACAGCCCCAAGGGTGAACCTCTCTTGTGCATCGCTGGCTATGGGGGGAGCGATAAAGGACCCCAATTCCCAATCACCAGTCTGGGGACAAGATCTAGTAACGGTGAGTTTCAGCTCCCGCTGATGAACAACAAGCAAGAGAGAGAGGCGGGAAGAAGTAAAGGGGAAAGCATCACATCTGCTATGTTGTGCCAGAGCTTGGGCGAGCACTACCCCATCACGCTCACAGTTCTCTGGGTAACATCGTCAGCTAGATAGGTGTCTGTATACACACAGAGATGAGCAAGTGGAGGCTTGGAGAGATGATGCAACTTTCGTGTTTGCACTGGGCCGGTCAGATGTCATACAGCAGTAACCTGCGTGCATTGAGTTTCTGTTACTTGCCCGCACTGGGCTCTGTCCGGAGGTGTGCAGGGCACTCTGGAGGAGGTTTCCAGTTGTCTCCTGCAGGAGAGGAAGACGCTGCTCAGCAAACCCGTGGGGACTGACCACAGATAGAGTTCGGGAGAAGGGAGAAGCTGTCTAGATCACCTCCCAGGTGCCAAGAGCCTTCTCGAAAGTGCCTCTCTCAGAAGTCCAGGAACCAACCAAGCAGATCAGCAGACATGTTTTTCTTGGAGCCAGATACCATCAGTGAAAGCTTCCCCTCCTGGTTTTATCCATCAATTGTTTCCATGTAATGACAATAGGGGGCATGAATGGAAAAAGAATTGAGCTTGGAGTAGGAAGGGGGAAGTGGGGATCAGGGAAGTAGCCTTTGGGTTTGTCTATAGCTCCGATTTCCTCTCATGAATATTTCATTAAATCCTGTATTAATCATTAAGCAGTAATGACTGCCTCTGTCTCCCTTGCACTCACTCTGTCTCTGTCACTTTTCTGTCTCCCTTCCTCTTCCTCTGATCTTTTTCCCTATCCATTCTTTATGCTGTACCAGCCTCTGATTCTCTCTCTCTCTATCTCACACACACACACACACACACACACACACACACACACACCCCTTTCTCTTCTGCTCCATTACCTCACCTCACCTTTGGAACCAAGAATGTATCTAAATCCACTGACTTCTCAGCCACACGTCACATATGACAAAGCCCATTATGAAAGGAGTGTGGGGGTGAAGAACGCCCGGTCCCAGAAAGCCAGGAACCAGAAGAGACACTCTGGAAGATGTTTACATGTACAGCAGCGTTCAGGGTCTGAAGGTCCCAAATGTTCCAATCATTAATAACCCAGCCGGCAGCCGACACAGGAATCTAGCGCAGACACACAACTCATTGTACATGAGACAACTACTCACTCGGCACAACAATTTCACTAGGGAGGGAAGGGCCCTCAAGCCCTCTGTTCTCGTCCTTAGGTAAGAGTCCTCTCTGCCCATCGCAAATCACATCAATGTGTTTGAAGGAATTGATAACAATCGGAAGGTGAGCGAGCAGGAAGGGGAGAGAGAGAAGGTTAAGATTTTATGACGAGAGAGAGAGAGAGAGAGAGAGAGACATTTACTGATTAAAGTACGTGGTGCTTTATGGGCTGAATGGTACCCCTCCCCTAAATTTATGCATTGAAGCCTTAACTCCCAATATGACTCCCAATATTACTTCCCTTTAAGGGAGCAATTAAAATTAAATGATGTCAAAAGGGTGGGGCCCTTATCCAATCTGATTGGTGTCCTTACAAGAAAAGAGACACCAGGCACGCACGCACACAGAGAAAAGTCCACATGAGGACACAGGAAGAAGGCAGCTGAATGCAAGCCTAGGAGAGGGGCCTCAGGAGACACCAAACCTCCCAACCCCTTGCTCTTGAACTTTCAGCCTCCAGAACTGTGAGAGAATAAATTTCTGTTGTTTAAGCCACAGAGCCTGTGGCATTGGGTGATGGAAGTGTTAGCAGATTAACACGATGAGTGACAGAAATCTTTAGGAAAGAAGAGGGGTGCGTAGCAGCCATGACAGTAGCTGCTCAGATATCCTCTCCACACAGAACCTGCTGGGAGGGAGGCAGGAAGCCTCCAGCGGCCACACCCTCCGTGAGCATCCACCAAGAGCTCCCATGAGGCCCTGCTCTCCCGGCTGCTCCCAGCTCATGACTGAGGACAGCCGTGCGGGAGCTTCCCCCCCAGACTTTGCGGGGCTTCCCCATCTGCTGGCTGCTACCCCATCAGAGCTGAAAGGTGATCTGAGGCTCTTCCTGCCTCTCCCTCCTTCCTTCTCTGCCTCCCAGGGGTCAGACCCACATCACAGTTCGAGCCCCTCTCCACCTACCCCTGCTCTCTCTTCTTTTTAACCTACACCAGCATTTCCCCCAACAAACCTCTTGCTTTTCAGGGAAGCCAAGCTGACAAAGAGTGTGGTGAGGGACACCCACTGCATGCTCTTTGCTTAGAATCATCACCTATCCACATTGTTCTAGCCACCTGGAGAGGACAGAGTTTGTGTGTGTGTGTGTGTGTGTGTGTGTGTGTGTGTGTTTCAATTTTTTATTACGCTAAACTTCACATAGCATAAAATTTACCATCTTAACCATATTTTTAAGCACACAGCTCAGTGTCATTCAGTCCATTCACAGGGTTGAGCAACCACCACCACACTCCATCTCCAGAACTCTTTTCATCTTGCAAAACAGAAACTCCATACCCACTAAACAGTAACCCCCACACGCCACCCCCTCCCCGTTCCTGGCAACCACCGTTCTACTTTCTGTCCCTGTGAGTCTGACTACTCCAGGTATGAGAGGACAGAGTTGTATTCCCATTTACAAAGGAACTAAACACGGAGGCGCGGAGGGGCTCGCCCTGCTGTCACCAGGCTGGTGACGCAGCTGCATCCTCTCTCCCAGCTGAAGCTCAGGCCTGCTGTGCCTGTTCCCCACAGGCCTTTGGCCCCCAGGCGCTGCTTCTGCGTGAGCCTGCAAGATGCTCTCCCCTCAATGCTAGACAGCTCTTGTCACATTTCCAGGGGGATGTCACCGGGCGGCCTCCCTAGTATCAAGCTTCACCCCTGGCAAGTAGGCAGCCAGGCTTCTCTGAGATGACGACTCAGAAGATAAAGAAATGTCCCAATGCAGACCAAGGTGCAGTAGGACCTTCTCAGCCCAGGCAAAAGCACGTGCCAACACCGGTGTCCAGAGAGAGACTAGGCTGTGGTCTGATGAGGGGAGATGGTGGGAGAAAGGACCAATCATGGCACCCAGAGCCACCTCACAGAGACACGTGTCTTCTGCATGGATTCCCTAGTGTCCCAGTGATGCCTAGCCCTTGATAAACATGTACTCTAGGAAGCAGCCAGGTGACATACCATTGAGCTTATTGGTATCACTTTGACGCCAGGGTTGAATATATTTGGTATAAAAATGAAAGGTGGGTGTATCTTCTTTCCTTTTCCCTTCTTTTTTCCTTCATTCCGTATCATTGAGGTTTGGGGTGAATTCAAGGCAGAGAGGAGACAGGGGTGGGCAGCCTTTTGATACCTCAATGCTGGTGCTTCACCTCCCCTGTTCTCAGGCTGTGAGGTATAGCAGCCCCAGAGTTAACTCCTGGCAGGAATCCTGGAGACCAGCAGCTTCCCTTCTGCACCGCTAAATCAATCACAGCAGATTTTCTGAAACGCTCATTCTCAGTCCTTTGATCATTATCTTGTCCCTCTTATAAACCCATCCCCTACCTTGCCCCAGCAGCAGGGGAGACGAGCTGCGCCTTAGCAGACTGACTGCAGACTGCTTGGGGAAGATGCCTCCCGCTGGTGTTTTCACTCCGCTGGACTTCAAAAGGGAGCCCCACACATTGCAACACCATGGGGGAGAAAGGCTGGAAAGGGAAAGCGATGCAAACTCTACCTAGAGAGGCCTGGCACTGTACTCTGTCAGCTGTGGGAGAGCCATTCCCTGAGGAGACAGCGATGAAGAGTACTGATTAAGGAAACGAAGGGTAGATGCAGTAAATGGAAGTGGAATCTTAACCAGCACTGAGTGCCTCTGGGCTAGAGATTTCTGCCCACTGGACCGCACTTTCCTCATCTATACAGTGAATGGATTAATGATCTTTTAAGTGCCCTTCAGTTCTTGGGGTATATCTATTTCTGGAGAGATAGACGAATAGATGGATAGATGATGGATGGATGGGTGGGTGACTGAATAAACTGATAGATAGATAGATGGAAAGATAGATAGATAGATAGATAGATAGATAGATAGATAGATAGATAAGAGGGAGAGATGGACGGAAGGAAGGAAGGAAGGAAGGAAGGAAGGAAGGAAGGAAGGAAGGAAGGAAGGAAGGAAGGAAGGAAAGAAGGATAAAAGGGGAAGGAGGGAGGGGATGGAGGGAGGGAAGGAGATCATAGCAAAATGGCCTACAATTTGGATCCAGACAAGAACAGGACCTTGATTTGAATCCTTGTTCTAATTATTAATAGATTTTACGCAGTTCCAAAACCTGTGCATTATCTCAGATATTTAACTTCTCTCTCTCAATTTTCTCCACTGAAATTCGAGAAGAGTGCTTCGCTGCAGAATAAGCCTAAATAAGATAATATATAGAAATTGTCTCATATTGCCTCACAGATGCTATTGGGTGTAAAACAACAACACACTGCTGAAGCAGCAGAGAAGCTTGTTGGTTCTCAGAATTCATCCAAAGAAACGAGACGCAATTGCCAGATTTGTATATTCAACCACCTACGTGGCATCTCCATTTGGATGTCTCACTTCTGTCTCAAAAGCAACCTGTTCCAAACTGAACGCTTCTCCTAGGAAGCTTTTTCCCCCATTGTCTCCCGTCTCTCTGACAGGGACTGGCATCCATCAAGCTTCTTACACCCGAAATCTGAGCCACCCCTGACCCTCCCTAACCCTGTGTAATTTCTCACCAGTTCCTCTCAAGTTGAGTCCCAAATACTCAAGTCACCCGCATAACCGGTCCTAAGTGGAGACATGATCATCTTTTCTCTGGACCAGCTGGAGGCCTTCTCACTGTCCTCCCTGCACGGATACTCACTCTCCCACTTCCTTTCATCCAGTCTCCACGCAGCAGCAGAGAGTTTCTGAGCACTGAACCTGGATCAGACCACTCGCCCAATCAAAACCCATCAGTGCCCCCTTTTGCACTTCAGAATGATCCAAATAACTTCCCATAACCAGCAAAGCCCTGTCCCCACGTTGTGGCCCCAGGCGACTTGCCCACTGTCCCCTTGCCTCATGCTCCCGCCAACTCCCTGTGCTCTAACTGCACACCCCTGCTTCCATATCCTCAAATGCACCAGGTTATTTCTCCCTGCAGAATCTTCATTGCGATATTCTCTTGTTCCTCTAACCTAACCCCCAACCACGGCCTCCCTTAGGCCGATTAATTTCTACCCATCCTCCACCATGAATCTCACTCAGTACATAGTCCCCTCTACACAAGTACATTAGGCTCACTGTGACTTCCTGTCTTAGACCTCTACTTCTCCTTATGAATCCCTATTACGATTCAGAACGCCGTGTTTCTGTATGCAATTGCTTGTTTAAACATCTCTCTCCTAAATCAGATTGTAATGGCCACAAAGGCAGAAAGTGTCATTTTTCGTTATTGTTGTTCACCCCTGTGTCCCCAGTACTTTACTTAATGCCAGGTACATATGTCATTGAATATTTTGTCAAATGAATGAATCAGTGAATGAATGAATGAATGAATGAAGTTATTGTATCTTCAATGACTTTTAATAAAAATCAATGTTGAAGTTTAATATTTTAAATCATATTTTGTTTACTTTCAGAGTTAAGCCTCGAAAATACTTAAAGAAAATAAGATATCTCGTAATTAAATTTTCTAGGTCCCTGGAATCAAGTTATTCAGAGTTGAAGGGAGATTAACGATTAGTCTTCTCCAACCTCCAACCTGAAACTAGAAGCTTTAAAACTTTTTCTAACCTTGCTGACATTCATTACAAAAAAAGTATCTGTTAGTAATTGTATTGCAATAGGGGAATTAAAAGTTTTTTTTTTTACAACTATTTTCCAATTGTTGTTTATTCCTCATAATGAAAATAATACGAATAAATGCGTTTTCACTTCTCTGGCATAGATAGCAAGTAGGATTAAGTCTTGTGACAGGTGAAAGGTTTGCCATGATGTTGTACCATTATCAGCATCGTTACCATAAACAAACATTTACTGACCAGAGACCTGTTTGACATGAGCTTCCAGAGTCTCTTTTTGCAAATAAGGTTACTACAGTCGAAAAACGTCGAGGATTTTTTCCCCAAGTCACACAGCTGATAAACATAACACTAAGTTCAATGTCTCACGCCAAAATCCACACAACGCACAAATTCCACACAACACAGAAAAGTGAGGCAAATGCCTGACCCAAGGTATCGATAATCGCACATATTACTGCCCGGTTCCGCATGTCCATCCCTAGAGTCTCAACTTTCCACCTGCCCCATTGCACCTTTCCCATAGTAAGCATTTTCTTTCTTAACCCATTCACATTTTATTATATTCTTTAGTGATTAGAAAATCAATACCTACTCCATGAAAATATTTGCAACATAAAGAGATACTAGCCCACAATTCAACCAAGCAGAGGCACCACTGGTCATTTGAACAGTTCAGATAAATAGTTTCATACTTACAATGTCATATCTACTCTAGAGATTATTGGTAGTAACATGTCTTTTCCTGGAAAAAGCAGATACCAATGTTCTTGCTTATTTTTAAAACCACCAAACAGCAATCAATAACCTCCCCTTGAAATGTGGATCAAACAATCGTTGCTGGTTAATATTGACTAACAAATTTGAACGTTTCAAAGGAGATGTACACAATTTGCCCAAGTTGACTTCGAAACGACGCCCAGACCAGTTCATGTTTACATTGCACGGGGTGCTTACCTCCTCTAAAGCCAGCCCTGCATAACAGCTCCACGGGGAGGAACAGCTCCTGCCAGAGTGAAAGGTAGACTCCAAGATAAAGAGTAACCCAGCCGGAAAGCTGAGTTTCAAACACATGTGGTTTCCATTAACTGGGATTGTAACAGCCTCTTCAAAGGCAAAGAACATTCCTTCCTCCACACCTAAAAACTCCTGCTTCCTCCAAGATGGTATATCCAGAAGCAAGTCCTGAATCAGAGAACTGAGGTCTCCGTTAAAGAGTTACTGTATTATGCTGACTTTCGACAAGTGTATTTTTAGTGAGGCAAACAATACATATTTACTGCAAACAAAAAACGGAAAACACCATTCATCGCAAACAAGAATTAAGGGGTAACCCATCATTGCTCTTGAAAGTATTTAACAAAATGAAGTCATACTAATTGTTTTCACATATGGTTATATTGTCATCATCTTCTAATATTTTAAGGTTGCCTGGTTTCCCATTGAGAGGATTATGTTAAGGTCATCAATTAAACCCTTTTGACATTTGTATACTTCACTTGTTTCCAATTTCCCTTATTATTAACACTTTGGCAATGAGCACCCTTTCTCTCAACAACTCGTCCTACAAACATTTATCGATTACCTACATTGCCAGGCACATGGTGCCTACATTTTTGCTCAGATTCTTAATTTCTTCTTTATGAGAAAGTTTCAACAAGTGGAACTGTTGGTCAAAGCATTCTTTTTAGATTTTAACTGAAATTGCCAATTGCTGCCCTAGAGGTTGTACCAACAGACACTTCTATCAAGACCACTTGAGGCTATGTACCTTACCTGACCTTCCCCGAGGTTCGGCTTTGAAGCGAGCTGCTGAAAGTGGTCTTTACACCAGCAGCAGCGGCAATATGTGGAAATGCAAATTCTCAGGCCCTACCCCTGAGACCTACGCAATCAGCAGCTCTGGTAGGGGGGCCCCAATAATCGGTTTCCAGATGATTCTTATGCCAATTCAAGGGTGAGAACCTCTGATTTAAATGAACATGTGAAATAGAGCTACGAGTGGTGCGAACAACCAGCCCACATTCCCCCAACCACTGCAACTGGCGTCCTTTCTGCATAACCTTTTCTGACACTGACAGTTAACTCTCCAACAGCGGCTCCCAACAGTTACAAACTCAGCTTTGCAGCTAGTGTGGCAAGAACGTGAACTCCAGAACGGAGACTGGAAAAATATAAAGATAAACAGAAGGGAGAGAGAAATATGGTCTTCTGCAGGGGGACCAAAAAGAGTGGCCACAGGGCTTCTGTGAGAGGAACAGTGTGTGAGGCCTGGACCTTTAGCTGGAAGACTGGCTTTGGAGGTCTGCTCCATTTAACCTGTGACTCTATAACCTTGGACAACTGCTTAATTCTCTCCATCCTCAGTTTGTTTGTTTGTTTGTTTTGTTTTGTTTTTAACCTTTTTAATATCTCTTTATTTTTCAATTACCATTGACGTACCATATTATACTAGTTTCAGGTGGACAGCACAGCGACTAGACATTTATATAACTTATGACGTGATCACCCTAAATAATCCAGTACCCATCTGACACCCTGCATAATTACAACACTACTGACTGTATTCACCGTGCTATCCTCTAGATCCCCACGGTAATTTTGTCACTACCCATTTGTAGCTCTTAATCCCCTCCCCCCCTTTTAAATTAAAGTTTATTGGGGTGACAATCGTTAGTAAAATTACATAGATTTCAGGGGTACAATTCTGTATTACATCATCTATAAATCCCATTGTGTGTTCACCACCCAGAGTCAGTTCTCCTTCCATCACCATATATTTGATCCCCTTTACCCTCATCTATCACCCCACTTCCCCCTCCCCCCTCACCCTCTGGTCCCTCTTTTGTTTATTAGGAATAAAACATTCTAACTTGCAGGCTGCTGTGAGGCTCACATACGGTGAACTATACTAAATGCTTTGGAAACTGTAAAACCCTGCCCACATTATCAGAGACCTGGAGTGAGGGGAAGGGTGCCCTTCCTGTGCAGCCCCTGTTCTCCATTCTGACCGTGAAATTCACTTCTTCCCCTGAACCTTCAAAGGCCCCATTTATCAACCCTCGGAGTACAAAGCAAACTGCCTTCTTGGCCTCCTGTTAAGGGGTATCACTTACACTTCCCAGTTGGAATATTATCTTTCTTATCTCCAGACTGCAGAAATGCATGGCCCACCACCTCTCGAAGTTGTATGGAAAATTACTTAGAAGGAGTACGCTAGTTGCCGAGAAGGAAGGAGACAGTAAAAACACAAACCACTGTTGGGAAAGGCAGTGCGATGTTTGGAGTTCAAAGCCTGACCTCTTGCTCGGATGAAGAGGGTGTCCTCTAGGCATCACAAGAATAACACGGCCAGAGCAGACCTCGTGATTTCCCCTGGAAAACCTGCTTTCCTTTCGATTTTCTCATCTCGGGAAGTAGCGCCATGGTTTCTCGCGCCAGAAATCTGCATTATCCTTGATTCATTTCTTTCCCTCACCTTCCAGGTCTAACTGACCCCTATGTGCTACTGACCTTAAGTAAGTTGCTTAATCTCCCTGAGGGTGACTTGCCTCCTCTGAAAAAATAGGGGATAATAATGTATCTCATCCCAGGCTGTTCAAGAATTAATTTAGATGATATCCTTCTAGTCTTTGACCATCCTGCCTGCTAGAAACACCAACAGTCACTACAGAGTGTGAAGTGACACCTCTGAGACCCACAGGGCCCAGGCGACAGAAGCGTCCTTGTTCTCCTGGAGCTTATAACGCACGGGGTGGGGAGGTGACGGGAGAAAGAGGAAAACAAACAAGGCACGTTTCAGATTAGGACAGGTGCTGTCCAAAGAGAGACTTCAAATAAGACAAGCTGATAGAAAGGAGATACGGGGCTATCCAGAATTAGGTGTCCTCTCTAACGAGGTCACATTTAGGCTGGGGTTTGAATGACAAGAAGTCGGTCACGTAACTAGGATGAGGAGACAAGACACTCCAGACTGAGGCGACAACCAGGGCAAAGGCCCTTTGGCCTAAGTGAACTTGGAAAATTGAAGGAACATCAGGAAGGTCAGCGTGGCTGGAGTATGGAGAGTGCGAAGAGACAGGTCAACTATAGAGTCAGAGGGTGATGGGGGCAGATTGTTGAGGGTTTTGCGAACCACGGGAAGAAATTTGAGTTTTGGGGTTTTTTAAATTCCAGTAGCAAGGGAGACCAGCAAAGGGTTTTAAGCAGGAGAGTAATTTGGTCTCATTTGCCTTTTTAACAGATCACTCTGAGGGCCCCATGGGGAACGAGCCAAGGGTATGACAAGAGCAGACGGGCAACCAATAGGCAAAGTATTTGCAGTGGCTCAGGGAAAAGAAGATGGCAGTTTGGATGGAGGGGGGAATGAGGGAGTTGGAAGAAGTGGACGATTCTGGATGTGTTCTGAATATGAAGTCAAGAGGCCTTGCTGACCCATTAGATCAGAAAGGTGGCGGAAAGAAAAGAACCGAGGATAACTCAGATTTCTAGTATGAAAAGCTATGAAGCTCCTCACCGGGGTGGCAAAATGCAGGGAAAGCAGATTTGCAAAGGGAAATCTAGAGTTCTGCTTTGGCCCTGTTATCCTGGTTCTGCCTCCAGCATCCATGGCAGATGCCAGGTGGACATTTAGATACCTAGGTCTGGAATTCCAAGGGGTTGCTCACGGCTGGAGGTGAAAGCTCAGAGTAACCGGAATCCCAGATTCCATTCAAGGAGCCCTGTTTTAAATGTATTACACATCACTGTGTTCCCGACTCGTGGCTACAACTTAGGAAAATACAGGTGAAAGGCGAAGGAGGAGGTGCTGCCCTCCAGCTACACTCACTGCCACGGGAAAACGGAACAGGTGCACAGGAAAGCACATCATACGTTTGGTAAGTACTAGGACGGTACTTACGGGGCAGTGACCTGCACCCATGCTCTTATGCTCCCCTGGTCCTCACTTCTGCCGCTCAGAAATGGGGAGAATACCACTTGCCTTGCCCACAGGCACCTCTCAAAGGAAATGATGTAGATGGAAATACATAGAAGACAAAGAGAAGTGAATAATTATCCCACTACAGAGAGAGAGAGAGAGCGGCCATGGAGAGCTTATTCACAAACTTCCCAGCGAAACACAGAGCTAAGTTCTGGCTGATAGGACTTAAATGGGCCTGTCTATCTAATCACTGCAGCAGGAAATGTAATTCTTCGCAAAGTTAATGTCGCTATGAGGGAATTTGCATGAGGTTTGAGACAGGATGGAAACTTCCTCTACCACTGCTGCAGCTGAGCGATGGCTCCTAAAAAACAGGCCCACAGGACTCAGCGGCTGTTCCATACCAGCCCACCCTTGACCCTTAGCAAAAATTTAACCTTTACACTTTCTCCCAATGACATCACATTGTCCAATGGTGAGAGCCATGAGCCATGGAGTGGATATGCCCTGGGTTGGAACTTGGACATTGTCCTCTAATAACTGTAGCATATGAAAAAGTCCCTTAGCCTCAGTTTCCAGAATTATAATACGGTTGTGTTAACCATCTCCCAGGTAACCGTGAGGATTTCTCAAGACAATGAAAGCACCAGCCTGGTGTGTGGTCCATGGTCCATAAAGAGTACCCTAAAAATGGGGAGCAAGAATAGCATAGGAGTTTGTTCAATCTTCACTCACTCAGGGAGGCCACAAATGGGTTTTGTCAATGTGGATACTGCCAACACCCAGCAGAATGGAGGTCTATGTATGCCTGTGAAATGAACAAATGGCATGCAAAATAGCTGCATGAAGTCCTTGAAAGACACAATGAGGGACCTCTGGCTAAAAACGCCTTCCCCCGCAACATAGACCCTTTCCTACTGAGCCTAGCTGGTGCCCAGAAGTTGGAAAAAATCAATTTTATGATTCATGATTTCAATAGCACCTTTGTTCGAGAAGACTGACATCGGCACTCGATGGGAGAAAAAAGAACAGTTCCCGTCACTATATAATTACCTCTGTTTTCTTCCTCCCCTCTAACTAAAAGCAAGGCTTACTCTGACAATGGGAACATTAAAACCTGCTCCTGCTCTGGCAAGTGAAAAGGAAAAAAAAATGTCATTTGAGGTTCCTCTAAATATGATCAGCGCGTACAGGATGTAGAAGACTCAGGGAAATAAATTCTCTTCACCTTGTAAAGGTGAATCACACACAAAGTAAAGGTTTGCTTAGGCTGACCTCTCCCAAAGTATGTTGGTTGGGACATCGGATCTGCAGGATGTAAGCAGATATTACTGGGAAGGGGTCCAGGGCACCCAGATCTGGGAAAGACCAGAGTGAAACTGAAAACTAAGGCGAAAGTTGGGGAGCTCTTTTTACTGCTGAGTAGACTCACCTTTTACATGCTACTGTGCGTGGTCAGTCTCCAACAGAGGATAAATCATTGCCCAAATTCACTGGATTTCTGGAGCATCTTACGGGACTTGCCGTCCTTCGAGAAATGTTGCCTGGAGCCAGAGGAATGGACCAGATAAACTTTCCAAATCCCTTCTGGTCCAAATCAACTGTTCATTTCCTGCCTTATAAAATTCAATCAGAAGTTACAAATAGGCTGAGCATGTCTGCATACTCTGGAAAATGTTCTCTGACATTAATAGAGCCTCGTGACTCTATTTATTTATTCATGTAAGGATGCATTTATTCATCAAACATGTATTAGAAACCTGCTATGGACCAGGCACTGTGATTAAGGCAGAGATCTGCTGTCTTGGAAACAAAATGCTCTCAAATCATAGAGGTGAGAGAGAGGAGAAGGGGAGCCCAGGTCAGGATGGAGAATTTTAGAAGTGGAGAGAGCCTGAGGAGGTAGATGGGTGTGAAAGAAGAGCCTGCAACAGCTGGAGAGGCAAGAGCTGCATTTAATTACTTGTGTTTATTGAGAGCTTCCTGTTACCGGCTCTTTGCTGGTTGTCAGGAGCCCACAGTGAACAAGGTACAAGGTGCTCTCCACTGGGAAAAGAGAGGATCAGATTTTGCTTAGAAAGTCCGTTTTGGCTTCCATGTGGGAGAGGCAAGACCACGACTGGGATATAGGTGGAGTTATTGATAGGTCAGGCAAAATTGATACAGCCTGACCTATAGTAACAGCAGTGGAGAGTTGGGGAGAAGTAGGCATAATCCACAGAAAATACTAAGGATACAGAATAGACAGAGTGAGATAAAAGACTGGATTTAGAGATTAAATAAGAGACGAAAGATCAATAAAGATTTTTAAGAAATTAGCTTTCAGCAATTAGGTCGAGGGTGGTCCCAATCCATGAGCTGGGTGAACACTGGGGGGGTAGTAGCCAGGCATTGTGTAAGGGGCGTGGGTTCCAGGTGTGCGGGGACATTAAGAGGAGGTGTCAGATGGGCAGTTGAGGAGTTGGAGGTGCAGGTCTGAGGTTCAGAAGAGGGTGCAGACCACAGGTAGAGATTTGGGAGTCATCAGCATAAAGATGGAAACCGAGGTCATGAAAGGAAAAGGTATCGGAGAGTTCCGGAAAAATGGCGGAGTGAGGTGAGCCTCTGTAAAGCTCCCCTGGAATTTACAAAGAATCGAACAACAAAAACTCCACAAAGGACTCCCTGCACAGCAGACAGGCAAGACGAAGAGGCCCACTACCGACTGAAATCACCTACAGGTGGGAGATTCGCGCGCGCGAGCGGGGGGAGGAGGAAAGTGAGAAGCGGGCGGAGACGCAGCTCATGGCGCAGGACTCAGACCCAGCTCAGTGCGCCGAGCTCGCTGCTTCCCGGAACTACCGCAGCTGCGGAGATCGGACTGCTAGGGCTCCACCAGGGCTCCACAGGGCTGAGGGACAGCATATAACACGGCTGAACCCAACGCCACGGCAGAGACCTCGGAGAAAAGACTGAGGGAAAAAGGCTGAAAACGGTGGTTTAAGCCCGCACTGCCGAGCAGAGAACGGAGCCTTAGGCACTGAGACTAGCCGCCTCCCTCCCTCCCAGAGCTCGCCCGCCCCCACCTGCCCGGTGCTAGAAGCGAAACAGTAGCAGTGTCAGATCAAAACAACAGAAAATTTGCTATATTTGAGAACTGTGGCCCACAAACACAAATCCACAGCCCAACTAGTTCCGGCAAAGGGAAGAGAGCTGTGGAAGCAGGACAGGCTGTGGTGGTGGTCGCTGCCATTGCTCTGGGCCACCTCTCACAGCTCACCCCGCCCCTGGCCCCACCTATCTGGGCGGTTCCCTGCAGGAGTAAACAGAACTGCTGAACAAAGAAAGACCTCTTCCTATCAACTTGTTGCAGAAGTCACTCCTGTAGATGTCTAGGAAGAGAAATAGTAAACCAGTAATCGCCATGAGTAACCAAGGCAACAAGATAGCTCAGAAAGAAAGTGAAAAATCTCCAGAAAAGGCACTTAAATATACAGAAATATGTGACTTAAATGACAGAGAATTCAAGGCTGCAGTTCTGAAAAAACTCAACGAGATACAAGAAAACACAGATAGGCAGTTAAATGAACTCAGAAACTCAATTAAAGAACAGTATGAGCATTTTACGAAAGAGATTGAAATTTTTAAAAAGAACCAAATAGAATTTCTGGAGATTAAGAACTCAATAGAAGAAATTAAGAATGAAATAACCAGCTTAGGTAGTAGAGTTGACCAGATGGAGGAAAGAATCAGTGACATCGAAGATAGAAACCTGGAAATGACACAGATAGAAGAAGAAAGAGACTTGAGACTTAAAAGAAATGAAAGAACTCTACAAGAACTTTCTGACTCCATCAGAAAGAGCAATATAAGAATAATGGGCATACCAGAAGGAGAAGAAAGAGAGAAGGGAACAGAGAATATATTCAAACAAATCGTCGATGAGAACTTCCCAAATTTGTGGACAGAACTGGACCCTCGAATCCAAGAAGCAAATAGAACACCTAGTTACCTCAATCCCAACAGGCCTTCTCCAAGGCACATTGTACTGAAGCTGTCTAAAATCAACGACAAAGAAAGAATCCTCAAGGCAGCCAGGGAAAAGAAGACGGTAACTTACAAAGGAAAGCCCATTAGATTATCATCAGATTTTTCAGCAGAAACTCTACAAGCCAGGAGGAGTGGAACCAAATATTCAAACTATTGAAAGAGAGAAATCATGAGCCAAGAATAATATATCCAGCAAAGATATCCTTTAGATATGAAGGAGGAATAAAGACCTTTCCAGACATACAGAAGCTGAGGGAATTTTCTAATACACGACCTGCACTACAAGAAATACTAAAGGAGGCTATTCGACCACCATCAACAGGGACAATTTGTGGCAACCAAAACTCAAAAAGGGGAGAATAAAGGCCTGAACCGAATATGGGAATGGAGAAAGTAAGCGTGCTGAAGAAAATGGAATACTCTAAATATCAAACTTACTTTTACATAAACTTAAGGGTAACCACTCAAAAAAAATCCAGAACTGAAATATATACTGAAATAAAAGAAGAAACAGAGGGAAACATCATAGAATACCACCACACAGAAATAATAGACAACAACAAAAGGCAAAGAAACAATGGAGACACAGCCTTACCAGAAAACTAAAGATAGAATGACAGGAAATTCTCACATATCAATAATCACCCTAAATGTAAATGGACTGAACTCACCAATAAAAAGGCACAGAGTAGCAGATTGGATCAAAAAACTAAACCCAACCATATGCTGTCTCCAAGAGACACATCTCAGCTACAAGGACAAGCATAGACTCAAAGTGAAAGGGTGGAAATTGACACTCCAAGCAAATGGTGCCCAGAGAAAATCAGGTGTAGCCATAATGATATCAGATGAAACAGACTTCAAGGTGAAAAAGATAACAAGAGACAAAGATGGACATTTCATAATGGTGAAGGGACTGTAAAACAAGAAGACATAACAGTCATCAATATTTATGCCCCCAGTCAGGGAGCACCGAAATACACCAAGCAACTACTAACAGAACTAAAGGGAGAAATTGACCAAAACACAATTATACTAGGGGACTTAAATACATCATTGACAGCTATGGATAGATCATCCAAACAGAAAATAAATAACGACATAGTAGCCCTAAATGACACATTAGATGAAATGGACATAATTGACATTTATAGAGCACTTCATCCTAAAACATCAGACTACACATTCTTTTCTAGTGTACATGGAACATTCTCAAGGATAGACCATATATTGGGACATAAAATCAGTCTCAACAAATTTAAAAAGATTGAAATCATACCATGCATATTCTCTGATCACAAGGCTTTGAAATTGGATATCAACTGTAAAAAGAAAGCGGAGAAAAACACAAATACATGGAGACTAAACAACATACTTTTAAAGAAGGACTGGGTCAAAGAAGAAATTAGAGGAGAGATCAAAAGATACATAGAAACAAATGACAATGAAAATACATCCTACCAAAATTTTTGGGATGCAGCGAAAGCAGTTTTAAGGGGGAAATTTATCTCATTACAGGCCTATCTCAAGAAACAAGAAAATTCCCAAATAAATAACCTCATGTTACACCTTAAAGAACTAGAAAAAGAAGAACAGGTAAAACCCAAGGTCAGCAGAAGAAAGGAAATAACAAAAATTAGAGCAGAAATAAATGAAATAGAGAACAGAAAGACAATAGAAAAAATTAATGTGACAAAGAGCTGGTTCTTTGAGAAGATTAACAAAATTGACAAACCCTTGGCTAGACTTACTAAGATAAAAAGAGAGAAGACACTGATTAACAAAATCAGAAACGTAAAAGGGGAAGTTATCACGGACACCACAGAAATACAAAGGATCATCCAAGAATACTATGAAGGACTATATGCCACCAAATTCAACAACCTAGAAGAAATGGATAAGTTCTTAGAAACATATAGCCTTCCAAGGCTGAACCATGAAGAACTGGAAAATCTAAACAGACCGATCACCAGTAACAAAATTGAATCAGTCATCCAAAACCTTCCCAAAAGCAAAAGTCCGGGACCAGATGGCTTCACTAGTGAATTCTACCAAACCTTCAAAGAGGATCTAATACCAATTCTGCACAAACTCTTCCAAAAAATTGAAGAAGAAACAGTACTCCCCAACACATTTTATGAGGCCAACATTACCCTGATACCAAAACCTGGTAAAGACAGCACAAAAAAAGAAAACTACAGACCAATATCTCTGATGAATACCGATGCAAAAATCCTAAATAAAATTCTAGCAAATCGAATACAACAATGCATTAAAAAGATTATTCATCACGACCAAGTGGGGTTCATCCCCGGGACACAAGGATGGTTCAACATACGCAAATCCATCAATGTGATACATCACATAAACAAAATAAAGGACAAAAATCATATGATTATATCAATTGATGCAGAAAAAGCATTTGACAAGATACAACATCCATTTATGATTAAAACACTTAATAAAATAGGTATAGAAGGAAAATACCTTAACATAATAAAAGCCATATATGACAAGCCCTCTGCTAATCTCATAATTAATGGAGAAAGACTGAAGCCCTTTGCTCTACGTTCAGGAACACGACAGGGATGCCCCCTATCACCTCTGCTTTTCAACATCGTGTTGGAAGTCCTTGCCAGAGCAATCAGGCAAGAGAAAGAAATCAAAGGCATCCAAATTGGGAATGAAGAAGTTAAATTATCACTCTTTGCAGATGACATGATGCTATATATAGAAAACCCTAAAGACTCCACCAAAAAGCTATTAGAAACAATCAACGAATACAGTAAAGTTGCTGGCTACAAAATCAACGCACAAAAGTCCATTGCCTTCCTATATACCAACAATGAAATCTCAGAAAAGAAATACAAAAACAATTCCTTTTACAATTGCATCAAAAAGAATAAAATACCTAGGAATAAACTTAACCAAGGATGTGAAAGACCTATATGCTGAAAACTATAAGACTTTTCTGAAAGAAATTGAAGAAGACACAAAGAAATGGAAAGACATTCCGTGCTCATGGATTGGAAGAATCAACATAGTTAAAATGGCCATATTACCCAAAGCAATATACAGATTCAATGCAATCCCCATCAAAATCCCAATGGCATATTTTAAAGAAATAGAACAAAAATCATCAGATTTGTTTGGAACCACAAAAGACCCCGAATAGCCAAAGCAATCTTAAGAAAAAAGAACTATAATGGAGGTATCACACTTCCTGACTTTGGCCTGTACTACAGGGCCACAATAATCAAAACAGCATGGTATTGGCAGAAAAACAGACATATAGACCAATGGAATAGAATTGAGAACCCAGAAATAAAACCACATAAATATGGACAGATAATTTTTGACAAAGAAGCTAAAACATACAATGGAGCAAAGACAGCCTCTTCAATAAATGGAGCTGGGAGAATTGGATAGCCACGTGCAAAAGAATGAAACTGGACTGCTATTTGTCACCATGTACCAAAATTAATTCAAAATGGATCAAAGACTTAAGCATAAGACCTGACACAATAAACTGCATAGAAGAAAACATAGGTACTAAACTTATGGACCTTGGGTTCAAAGAGCATTTTATGAATTTGACTCAAAGGCAATGGAAGTAAAAGCTAAAATAAACAAATGGGACTATATGAAACTTAAAAGCTTCTGCACAGCAAAAGAAACCATTGACAAAATAAAGAGGCCACCAACTGAATGGGAGAAGATTTTTGCAAACAGTGCCTCCGATAAGGGGCTAGTATCCAGAATATACAAGGAACTCATGCAACTGAACAACAAAAAAACAAACAACCCAATTGAAAAATGGGCAGAGGACTTGAAGAGACATTTCTCCAAAGAGGACATACAAATGGCAAATAGACATATGAAAAAATGCTCAACATCACTAATCATCAGAGAAATGCAAATCAAAACCACAATGAGATATCACCTCACCCCAGTCAGAATGGCCATCATCAACAAGACAAATAGTAACAAATGTTGGAGAGGCTGTGGAGAAAAAGGAACCCTCATACACTGTTGGTGGGAATGCAGACTGGTGCAGCCGTTATGGAAGGCGGTGTGGAGGTTCCTCAAAAAATTACGAATAGAATTGCCATATGACCCAGCAATCCCTCTCCTGGGTATCTACCCAAAAAATCTGAAAACATTTAGAGATAAAGACACGTGTGCTCCAATGTTCATTGCAGCTTTGTTTACAGTGGCCAAGACATGGAAACAACCAAAATGTCCTTCGATAGATGAATGGATGAAGAAGTTGTGGTATATATACACAATGGAATACTATTCGCAGTAAGAAAAGATGATATAGGAACATTTGTGACAACATGGATGGATCTTGAGAGTGTAATGCTGAGCGAAATAAGTCAGACAGAAAAAGCAGAGAACCATGTGATTTCACTGATATGTGGTATATAAACCAAAACAACAAAAGAACAAGACAAACAAATGAGAAACAGAAACTCATAGACACAGACAATGGTTTGGTGGTTGCCAGAGGGTAAGGGGGTGGGGGTGGGGGTGGGGGTGGGAGATGTGGGTAAGGGGGATCGAATATATGGTGATGGAAGGAGAACTGACTCTGGGTGATGAACACACAACGGGATTTATAGATGATGTAATACAGAATTGTACACCTGAAATCTATGTAATTTTACTAACAACTGTCACCTCAATAAATTTAATAAAAAAAAAAAAAAAAAAAGGAAAAGGTATCATCCAGGGAGAGTGTGCAGAATGAGAGCCAAGAGGAACAAAATCCTACTGACGCTGGTTTAGCCCAGTAAGACCACTTTCGGACTCCCGATCTCCAGAACCGTGAGAGAATAAACTCGTAGTAAGACGCTATGTTTGTGGTAGTTTGTTACAGTAGCGATAGGAAACGAATATAAGTAGTCCTAGAAGACTGTCATTCAACTTGGGGCCAAAAAATGGTGAACCCCCAATGTCCTCTTCCAAGAAGAATCAAGGCATGGGCCAGCTTACCTGCCTTCCTGGAAGCTCACCTACTGGGTGGTCAGAGGGGTGAGGCTGGCCTCCCAGTTTTTATGATCTGATGCTAAGCGTTTCAGCATAGAGCAGTAGCTGAGAAGGCAGCGTTTAACTTCCAGGAAGTTAGAAACAGACAGAACGAACCCACGGTGTCAGAAGTCAGCGTGGCGTTATCATGAGGGGAAGGGGTGTTTGGGAGGGAGTGTGTGAGGAACTTGTGGGCACCGGTTGTGTTCTAGTTGACCTGTGCTTACAATGTAGTAACAAGTAACACCGGGATTAGCAAAGTTTTTCTGGAAAGGGCCATACAGGAAGTATTTCAGGCTTTGGGGGCCATTCTCTCTGTCTCAACTACTGTCCTCTGTCCCTGAAGCACATAAGCAGCTATCGACAATTCCTAATGATGGGTATTGCTATATTCTAATAAAACCTTGTTCACAAAAACAGGTGGCAGGCTGGAATTGGCCTGTGGGTCATGGTGTGACTACCCCTGTGATAGCGTATTAGCATGTATATTTATGATTTGTGCACTTCTCCACATGTGTTTCACTGTTCATTTTTTGTTTGTAAATTTAAAATGTAATGAACCAACTATTACAGAGGGTAGGATTCTGGCTTCAGTTCCTGACTCTTCTACTCCATTCTTCTGGGATGGCCATCTGCTCGATTTCTCTGTGCCTCCATTTCCTCATCTGTCACCTGGGGACAGTAAGACTACTTACTTCATAGCATTCTTAGAACTCTGAAATGAGATAAAACATGTCCAGTGTTTAAAGCAGCACCTGATGGATAGGCAGCCTTTAATTAATCTTTGCTATTATTCTTTTTGGTTGATGGTGAGAGGGTCGTGACAATTCCATACTATTGCTGCTGTTATCCCTGTATTGCAGATGAGCTATTGAGGCAGTCACTCCCTGGCCACAGTCTTCCTCTGTCTCTCTCCGGATTTCTGACATTGGCATATGAGGCTCACTCAAGTCTCCACGTTGTATCTACAGCCACACGGAGGCCGTCACAGCAACTTGCTGATTATACCTTGTCCTTCCTGGCCCTGGACTTCCAGGGGTGCTGTTCAGTCTGCCTAGAATGGGCCGTCTTCTCAGCTACGTGGTCATCCCTTACTCTTCAAATAGATGCCATCTCATCTGTGGAGCTTCGGCATATCGATACCATGGGTTAGTCACCTTAGAACTTAAGCACATGCATTGGTTCTCATTTTCCTCATTCTTAGTTGTCTCTGTTTGTCAAGAGCCAAGCACATTCTGGGTACCCGATGCATATCTCCTATGTGCGTTCCCCTCTGGACGTACGCTCTTACTCATCCTTGTGTCCCTGGCCCCTAGAGTACTGCTCAGCACGTGGCTGGTGGTCTATAAATATTTGTCAGATGGATGAATGAATGGATTGTTGGAACCAACCCCAGGCCTGGGTAACCCCCAGGCAAGCATAACCAGATGACAAGGAGCATCGTCCCCAAGTCAGCGAGCCCCACAGAGAACTCCAGTTATCACGAATACCAGTTACCAAGGAATAATATTGTAAGAGTCTTATCTGTATTTTACACCACAGGGGAAATTCTATGGATGTTCCCATAATTATTGCTTACATTTTCTAGTCATAACAACGAATAAAATATATGCCCACCATTTCCCAAAGTGTCAGTGAGAGACAAGCACCCTACTGAGGCAATTATACTTCACATCTGCTGCCCTCAATCATCTGCAACTCTCAGAGAACCCAAGAACATTATATTAATACTAGTAGGGACTTCGGTGACCAACGAGTCCAACCCCATCATTTTGTAAACGAGGGGAAAAATAACTTGTAGAGATTTTTGTTTTGTTGTTTTTTTCCAGATCATTTTGCTATGGTGTTTCCTTTTTCCCTGGACTTGATTTAAAAAAAAAAAAATTATTTCACTTATAATCACTTGTAATCTTACAGATACATACATACACATATATGTACATACATATATATACATACATCCATACATAGCTGAGGGGGAATAAATTATTTGCAAGAAGTTCTGTTACGCAGCCTGGATCTAAAAAGGGAAAAAGAACCTAGGGTACAATTTCACCGCCTGTCAATTCAAGACATGGAAACCATTTTACACAACAATTTCCAAGCAGAGTCATGATGCACTTAATGCCTACATCTGAGAAAGAACCGTGTGTTGTCGGAATAAAAGCATCAACTTCTTTGTTATGTCACAAATCACTGATAGAAGGAAAACTGCGTTATCAAGAGCATGCATCATTCTTTGAGGAGTTTCCAGAGGCCTCTACAGCAGCCTCCTGTTCGACCAACTCCTACAGCTCTGGAATCTGGTTTCCCATATTCTGAATCATCTCAACGTGCCGTTCCTGCTGCTGCTGAGAAGACGTGATGAGAAGCCAAACCAGGAGTGCCAGGCCCCGTCTTAGGGTCAGTTCTGGAAAATCAAGAGATAAAACCAGATTAGAAGTAAAGACTCCATGCTCTTGTCTTCCTTCTTCGTGGCACCTCCCTCTCGTACACAGGAATCTGCCCTGTGCAAACCCTGTAACATTTATCCTGATTGGATGGCTCTACCTGCCTCCTGCGACCTGGAATCTCCTTTTCTCAACCATTGGCCTGGTCAATTTCCACTCCTGAAGAATTTGGCTCAGAGTGACTGCCCTCCCGCCTGTGCCTCCATCAGAGGGCTCATCTCAGTCTCATGTACCCACGACTTCCTCATTACCTCCCGACAGACCACAAGTTCCAGAAGACAGGGACTGTGACCCACACCTCAGTGACTGGCGCAGGGTCAGGAAGTACAAGTGTAGTAAGTGACTGAATGAAGCAGCAGCATGATGGGGAGAAGCCCGTTAACTAGGATGGGAGTGGGAGATGCTACCGTAAAGTTCGCCCGACAATTTAGGGGAACAAAGTCAGCGGGGCTTCTTCATAAATGGACTTCTCAGAGTCTTTCAGGTACTTGTACGCTTAGGAAGTATCAAACCAAGGTTGTGATATTTACTGAGTACTTAGTACAAACATTCCTCCCAATTCACTCATTCATGGAAGTGTGTGTGTGTGTGTGTGTGTGTGTGTGCGCGCGCGCGTGTGTGTGTGTTGCTTCTGCTACCATCTCCTAGAAATTCTACTCAGGACACACACCTTTAGGGCAACCGCAACCAGACCATTTCCTTCAGGGGAGACCATTAGCAAAGAGCCCGTATTTTATCAATGGCTAAGTTATCAATCCCATGAGCAGGGCTACAAGTGCTACTACAGATGGCCACGCGTTAGACTGAACTGTACCTCAAGTCAACTTTGAGGCTGCAACTCCCACAATGAAGGAGTTCTTCCTCCAAAGTTTTGCAAAATCCACCTGGACTTCTGACCCAGAAACATCTTACACGTTTTCCATGGAGAGATGAAGGAAATGGTTACACCAAGCTGCCTCGCTTCTGCTCTTTTCATCTCGAGATCAGTGAAGGCACCAGAAATAGTGTCTCATTATTAGGTTCACGTAATATATTTCTGGGTGCTATGCTTGCAGTGTGGTGAAGATAATGAGGAAAAAACACCTTTTGAAACCTTGTTAATTTCCTCACAAGTGATATTTTTGTGGTCATAAAATTCTTACCAATGATTTATGCATGTTTTGAATCTCCCAGGTACTATATGAATGAATAAGGTAGACGGGCAATGTGATTCAGAAATTCATACAAAAACATTTACTGACCACTTGCTTACTACACGCAAGTGTTGCAGGCACAAAGACCCAATTCTGGAAGCTGGGAAAAATGTATGTCTACAATTAAAAAAGACTGCTATTGCTTTAGAAAGATAAATCACAATAAAAAAAATAGCGAAGGCAGGAATGTAATCTGTTTTACCACGACACACTTAGCATGAAAGCCTGGCACCCAGTAGATGCTGGATACTTACTGAGTGAATGTGGAAATGAACGCACAAATGAATGAATACAGAGGGCATTTGAATGCATGATTTGACACACCGAGAGAGGGCTACGCAAAGGAGGACAGTGAAAGGGACTTTGCAGATGGGCACCTCCAAATGCACATATTCTAGATCGATGGGGAAGGTAAGCAGAAACCTTCTTGAGTAAGTAGGGCAGCAGGAGGAGAGGGGTGTTTCACAGGCAATGACTGCACCTGTCCGGCCCAGGTGGGTGGGGACACAACAGTCACTCTGCGAAAAGACTTAGAAGAACTTCAAATGCCATGTGATGGAGCCAGAATTTTATTCTAAAGGCAAAAGGACACAACAAAATAAGCTTTGACCTGAGGAGTGATAGATAAAGGCTATTTTTAGGAAGAAAGATGCCTCATTATGGATCTCAAAGGGGGAAATATTCATTGGTTAGATATTGAATGAAAAGACCCTCTTCACATCAATATTCCTTGGGAATATAGGTACCAACCTATGCTTCAGGGTTCCGTACGTGCAAGGAGTTCAGTACACAGGGCCGGAGAGCTGCAACTGTGACATGAGACAGACCGGTATTTAAGTCTGCTGTTTAACAAGCGTGAGATTTGGGGCAAGTTATTTAACCTCGCCAAACCTCAATTTCCTCCATTGCAAAATGGGATAATAATAGTACCTACCTCATGAGGTTGGTGGTAAGGATTAAATTAGATGGCGAATGCCAACTGTTTACAAAGTACCTAACCCACCGCAATTGATCAAAACATATGATCTATTAATAGACTTGAATTCACAATGAACATTTCATCCCCTCAATAAGTTCTTGTTATGAAGATAATGAATGAATGAATCAGCTTTACAGACGCTAATTCCTCAATGTTCTTGTGAGATTTTGGGAATGCGATTTGAGGGAATGTTATAAATCAGAGTTAATACTTTTGCTCCTTTCGTTAATATTTTTGTGGCATTTGAGTACCCATAACTGTACACTGCAGGGGTTTAATTTTTTGTGACATCAAAAGCCTGTTTATGGCAGTCTGCTTCTTGCTGTCCTAGCTCAATTTCTATGTCCTGGTGACAAAGTTAGAGAAAGGCAATGCAACTCATTCTTAACGTCTACCTGGAGAACTTGTCAATGGTTGCACTGCTGCCAACCAATGAGGGAGCAGGACCTGGAATGTGGATTTTCTCATTCCTGGGATGGTGTTCATTCACACTCATGAAATGGCTTTTTCTACCCCCACTGAAGTGTGCCAAGCAGTGATCCGAAGGTGATGGCAAGCGCTGAAGTACCCTCCTGAAGGGGTACAGAAAGGCACGGGTGTTTCCTGGCATGTGGCCGATCTGCAGAGTTCACTTTCTAAATGAGTCAGACACACAGGCTAATGTTTCATTCAGTTTTTGCATTAAATATAGGACATCTTATACTGCAACCCACATGCAAATACTTGAAGTGGTACTTTTTAGCTCACAGTGTTTTCTCTGCACCTTCCAGTCAACCAATGGGAATCCGTGTGGAAACAGTATGGAAAACCTTTCTATTTTGATGTGAAATTTCCAAACTGTACACAGCATCTTTAGAGGACGTCCTCCTGACATCAGTCCTTCCCCAGGTGACACTGAACGTTCTGCTCTTCAAGGACAGCCCCATGTTAGAGCACATGCCTAAATATAGGTCATAGGCTCATACTTCTTGTCCCTATTAGAAAAAGTCATCAAAGACTGGCCCAAAATAACACTCAATGAGTGGGTCTTGATTTGGGGTCAGAAAGTATGTCTGGCTTCATGACTCTGTAACTATAAAAAGTAGGAATTATTCCAGGAATAGAGTATCATCTTCTGAACATTATAATATATTGTCATTAGCACTAAACATTACAGCTAGCTCAAAGTGTATCTCCTACCTCAAAACTCAGCTTAAAGGTTCTCTTAGTAAGAACTCTGACCATTCCCTATGTTCCCAAATTGCTCTGCAAACGCCCCTTCCATTTCAGTACTTTGCATACTGCACTGTGTGTTGACATGTTAACATATCACTTCCACACCACGCTGTGGTCCACTTAGAGGTAGGAACTGTCAAATTCTCTTCTCTGGAGGCCAAGGGGCATCCAGCTTTGGGGACGTCTCCATTCCCTGGATGCTGGAGCAGACCAGGCAGTTACCCATAAAGGGGTGAATGCCAATCAGAGCCAAGGAGGGTTACCATGACAGCACCAAGGCCAGAGGGACAACATCAGTGTTAGTTCCAAAGAATGAGTGTGAATCCAGAGGTAAAAGATTAAGGCAGATGTTCTAGACCAGGGCAATGAAGAACGGGTAGGGAAGTATAAAGTGGAATGCGGTAGAAAACCTTAGGATAGAGGTAAGGTAAGGTGGGAGAGCAGGGGACCATTTCCAGGGGTCTTAAGCTCTCTGGCGATGGCGTTGCGATAAAAGAGAAAGTTGGTCATTATAAAGGAGCAGGGTGGGACTAGGGACAACACTGTTGTACATCTCCTATATCTGGCATACTGCCTGAAACAAAATAGGTATCTGATACCTGTTTACATAATGAATAAATGAACGATGGATAAGTCTTCTAAGAGCTGATCTACATATTCCAACAATAATTTCTGCCTCACTTATACAGTAATTTGGCCATCCTCTCTCGTAGCAGTTCTCCTAGGCTGCTTTGTTTGCACAGTATATATCTTGGGTCTCCCTCATTATGTTATTGCTCCCAAAAGAGCAGCCATGGAGTCCTAGTGGAGAGCAGAATGCCGTCTTTTGCACAGAGTAAGTGTTCCATAAACGCCTTTGCAGTTGCACTGAACAATACTGAATTTAAATGAATTGCTTTTCAGCACAAATGAGCTTAGTGGTTCAAAAGAAGAGTTTAGTTTTAGATCAAAGGTAAAAACAGACACATTTAAAAAAAAAGTGAAATGATATTCAGCATCACTAATCATTAAGGAATGCAAATCACAACCGCAATGAAACATCACTTCACACCCATTAGCATGGATATTATACAAAACAAAACAAACAAGCAAACAGAAAAGAAAAGAAGTGTCGGTGAGGATGTGGAGAAATTAGACCCCTGTGCATTGCAGATGGGAGTGTTACATTATGCAGCTACTGTGGGAAACGGTATGGGGAGTCCTTAAAAAATTAAAAACAGAATTATCACAGAATCCAGCAATTCCACTCCCGTTATGTACCCAAAAGCAGTGGGAAGGACTCTAACAGATACGAGTATGTGTACACCCATGTTCATAGCAGCGTTATTTGTGATAATCATAAGATAAAAGCAGCCCAAGTATCTGTTAATAAAGAAAATGTGCTATAAACAAACAATGGACTATTATTCAGCTTTAAAAAGGAAGGAAATTCTGACACATGCTATGATATGGAGGAACCTTGAAGACATGATGCTAAGTGAAATAAGCACAAATACTGCATGGGTCCACTTATATAAGGTACCCAGACTAGTCAAATTCATAGAGACAGAAAGTAAATGCTTGCCAGGGCCTGAGGGTACACAAGAATAAAGAGTGATTGTCTAATGGGGAAGATAAAAGCAGTTCTGAAAACGATTGCACAATAATATTTGAACTGCACACTTAAAAATGGTTTAAATGGTAAACTTTGTTATACATCTTTCACCACAATAAAAAAAAATACATCTTGTTAGAAATTGTTAAAAACTGATAAATCACGCTAACTTACTTGAGGTTTACCATGTTGGCTATCTCCCCACCCCTTCTTTTTTTTATCAGTTTTAGAAGAAGACAACTAATGACCATCAACACACACACACAACCACACACATGCATATACATACTGTGTTATAATAAAGCTTTTCTTTATAAGCCAGATTGCCTAGTCTAGCGATAGAAGTCAGAGCATCTTACCTCCAAGACCACTCAGAGAATTAGGCGGTTTCTACGCCCTCTCCATTGCAAAGGACTCACTCTCACAGCTTCTCTCACACGCTCTGAGATCCAAGGACTCGAAGGGCAGAAATCAGCTGACTGTGAGGTAGAAAAGGATGGTGAAGGTTGAGTCTCTTCCTGGTCTCCAAGAGAGAAGCGGTGTTTCTCTTCCCCTCCTACAAGAGACGCCCCTTCGATATAACTCAGAGGCAGAGGGAAGATGGAGAAAGTTCTCACAGGCCACCTGGCCACACAGAACCTGGATGGCTGTCACACATGCGACTACGTCACTGTGGCCACGAGAAATCTGGGTCTCTGCCCCCAACCAATACCGGATACTGGACCCAGACCCCAGCTTCTGATCTACTCAAGAATTCAGAGGTCTGTGCTTCTCATCAGTGGGTTTAATGAGCAAATAAACCAGTGCACAGAGCTGGAGGCTAGAAAGAAGGGCCTGAGTCCCTGCTCACTTCAGAGGTTTTTCCCTCCTCCTCACCTACCCTGTGGTCCCGCAAGGACCAGCTCAAGTCCCATCTTGTTTATGAACCCTTCTACTAATTATTCAAGTCCTCGGGGATTTCTTCCCTCTTGATGTCTAAATAATGGATCTTGGATGCCTTTCAGAATAAAAGTTTACGTAAGAGTCTCTTTGCTTTTATTAAGTTCTTGCTCTGTGTGGTGTTTGGTCTCCATTTGATGGTGAGCCCCTAAGTAAAGCTCACTGCCCTGTCTTCTCTTCCACCCCCACTTGACACCCACTCCATCATAGCATATCCTCAGGAATTGGGTAAGTGACTGAAATGCTTCAACAATGGTTTGATTGAGTAGAAACACAATCTCTGCAGCAACATGCTTTTTTGTTTGTTTGTTTGTTTGTTTTTTGTTTGTTTGTTTTTAGCAGAACTACTTAGAATCTGCTGCCTTTAGTGTTTCCCTATAAAATCCTTGTAATTCTGGGGGTGTATGGGGGGGTGATGTTCTAAAGTCACAGAAAGTGGGAAGTTGTAGGAAGGAATTTAGAGTAAGGATGAAGACCCCTTCCAAATCTAGGTGTTTTCTGCATTTCATTGAACTTTAAGATAAATAAACCATTAAACCAGGAATTTTCAGAGAAATAACTACCCACCCTCCACAGTGTGCTGTGGTTATTTCATACCTTTGTAAATTATTAAAAATGTATTTCTCATTCAAGTAACTTCTATTGAGCACCTACAATATTCCAGGTGGTGTGTTAGGTCACGGGACCCACAGACGAATTCGGTGAGGTCTCTGCCCTGGAGGAGTGCTGGAAACAGGCAAATAAATAAGTGTAATAAACTGCGGAGTCATCACAATCGATGTTCATAAGATGCTTCAACCATTTCCAGGCACAGAAGAGGTACTCAGTAAATATTCGTTGAATGAATGAATGAATGAGTGAATCAGATTTTTCCTGAGGAATTCAGGGAAGCTTCTATAGAAGATTTACACTTAAACCAAGTCTTTATTCCTTCCTTCATTCAAGTGATCATCCATTTATCCACGAGTTGAGCACATAATTTGTTACTAGGCACTGTGATAGCTGAGAATACAAAATTGAATAAAGCAAAGCCCTTGCTCTCAATAATTATAGAACAACGTAACAACTACAAGTTTATTATAAATCTTTTATTCTAACCGCTGTATATCCCATTAGAATGTAAGTCCCACAAAGGCAGATCAGTCTCTGATTTTCTCTCTGCCCTACTAGAAACAGTGAGAACAGTGCCTGGCGCCCAGTAAGCACTCCACAAACACTGTCTGAGTAAATGAACGAGTGATTGAGTGAACAGATGAGTGGGGTATTGACAATACTTTGGGAGCACAGAGAAGCAGCATCTCATTAGCAACATTTCAGGAGCAAATGGAGAAAGAAGAACCCCAGAAGAAAGCAGAGAAGGAACTAGTAGGAGGAAAACCAGTCAAGTGTGCTGTCATAAAAACCAACAGAGAGAAGTTCCAAAAGGAAAAGGGGATTGACTTGCCTTCACTCAAGAATCATTTGTTAATCCGGGCCGGGACTAGGATGGCACAAGTTAGGAGCCTATGTGAATTTTAAGGAAATACTCAATCTCAAAATCGTTCAAGCGCAGGGTCAACATCGGAAGGCAGTGCCCCCTTAAATGTCGTGCCCTAGATGCCTCACCGCAGTCCCAGCCCTATTGGGCTCAGCACTGTACTAGGTGCTTGAGGGATAGTCACCAATAATTGACAATCCTTGCCCTCAAGAAATCCAAGGTCTCGTGGGCAGACAGACCTAGAGCCAGTCACCATAATGCAAGAGATGAGTTCTGACAGGAGAAAACACGAGGAGCGTGGGGGAGGGGGAGTGTCCATTAAGGAGCATCTCAGTCAGAGCACAGGGTCAGAAAATGGGATGGTGCTTGAGCTGAGACTAAGAGACAACCACACACTCACAGAGCGACAGGGAGGAACAGCATTCTAGGCCAGGGAACAGCATCTGCAAAGGCCAGGGGGCTTGGAAGTATATCAAGTGTTTTGCAATGGTGATGTGTGGTAGCTGGAAATGGAAAAGATGGGTCCTAAATGAGGACAGGAGTATAGGCTCCCATTATTGGTCCTCTCAGACTGGAACTCCATCATTATGGGCGCAGTTACAGTAGTATCTAGGGCAGTTTCCCTTGGAAACAAGGAGCTGCCAACATTGATTGGGAGGCCCATCAATCTGTTGGTCTTGCCTGTCCCGGCCCCCGAGACAACAGGGAGGGGGCCCCAGCTGAGCTGTATGTAGCTGCTCAGTCAGATGTATTTTTAGCCCCAGCAGAAAATAACGGCAGTGTGCATTTAATAAAAATATCAAGCCCTGCGAGTGATCTAGTGCCAGTGTTGGAGCAATCAGGGACAGAATATGTTTCCAATTGAATTACTACTGTGGTCATAGTTATAAAAAGAGAGAGGGAGGGAAAAAAAATGTTAGGCTGGTCAGTTTCTCGGGAGCATTTAATCTTGGTTCACTCTAATTTTAACGTTCAAAGACCCAAGAGCCAACTCTGCCTTCAGGAGCTATTTCAGGGGGACTGGCCAATACCCGCAACTCACAGTCAACACTGGGCGGCCCAACTGCCTCAAGTTTTCTTTCTTTTCTCCCCTCCCTGCCTCCCTCCCAGTTTGGGCCTCCAAGAGTTCTGCTCACAAGCTGATGAGACACAGTGTAAATAACTGTGATGAGAGTAAATTTAGACTCTGACGAAACTGAGGGATGTGGGGGGCTCAGAAGCTGGGTACAGGGAGAGGCGGAGCTGGCACAGCACGAGAGAGGGCCTGGGGGAGTCGTGGGTACTGCACTCTCCACTGCTTCCAGAAAAGTCTCCCATTTTTTAGAGGGTCATAAAGTGCTCTCCTGGCCTGGTCACAGTCAACCCACCCAGCATGACCTCCGTCCGTCAGACCCTCACACCCTCATCATGTCCTCTAGTCAAAAATCACAATAATCAGCCATCGCTTTTTGAAGGTCTTCTCTGTGCCAGACAGTGGCGGAGCAGTTACAGATGTTATGTTATTTCATCCTGAGACTGACATTGAAAAGCAGAAACCATTAGTTATCTGTTACTGGTGAGAAGGAGGAAGCTTGGACAGGTAACGTCACTCTCTCTAAAGGTCAGCTAGCTAGTAAGTGGCAAAACCTGGCTTCTGGCTCATTCTAACACCTGTCCCCCCTCTGCCCATGCTGTGGCTCCCATCTCCCAAGTTGGGCCATTCGTTCCTCATGCCATGTACCTTCACACCCCTGGATCTTCCACAGGCGCCCCCTCCCTGGAAAGCCTTCACCCCCATTTTCCTAGAATTCTCTTCTAGAATAGCTTAGTGTTTGTCCACACTTATGGTAGCATTCGTATTGGTCATAATTATATATCCAATTCATATCGTATGCCAGGCATTGTTCTACGTACTTTACATGTATTATCTGATTTAGTTATCTCAACATTCTTATTAGATCGTTATTATCATTACATCCATTTTACAGAAGGGGACTGATGCACAGAAAGATCCACTGACGTACCCAAACTTACAGGACTGGTGTAAGTGGTAGAACTAGAAAAAAAAAAAGAGAGAGAGAGAGGAAAAAAAGCTACTATTAATTGAGCAATTACTATGTCACAGGCATTGGACTTAGCTTTGGACACGAATCACCACACTGCATCCCCACAGCAAGTGTAAGGTGGCATTATTAACCCCCTTGTACTGAATGATGAGGAGACTGAATCTCAGAGATTAAATAAGCTGACAAAGGTCACAGAGCCAGGATGGGAGCTCAGGTAGGAGAAACTCCCCAGTCCACTGTTCTAACGCACAGTACTTTGAGTTGCTTGCATGTGTGTCTTCCTGATGCAGCATCACTCCTGGAAGGAAAAAGCCCTGCTTTATGCATCCCAGCTCCCCAGCATCTTGTGCAGTGCCCTGGTACACCGTGGGCACACAGTGCACAGGGGATGAGAGGATGAATAAACACAGCATTAGCAACCCATTTCCAAAGCAATATGTTTAAATGCACTGGAAGGAAAAGAAGCAGAGCAGACATGGTTGTGAAGGACATTCTTTGGACAAAGGACACTCCCAGTGTGTGCCGCTCCTGCCAGCTGGTCTGGGCTGCCAGGTCAAATCAGACTCATGTGTAGGAGGGCCCTTCCCTGGGACATATGGGCTGCTGCACGAGAAGAGGTCCAGCCCTGCCTTTCCCGCCCCTCCTCGTCACTGTCGCCCGCCCTCTCAGAGCTGGCCCTCCCTTACAAGGCCTTGACCCCAGGCCCAGCCTCTCTGCTGGGCACCTGATGACAATGACCGCCCCACTGTTGGTCCTCACAGCACCCCTGGAATCCAGCTGTCCTAACCTGCGTCCTTCACTGCACCCCTTCCCCTCTGCTGGGCCTCCTGCCAAGGGTCAGAAAGCCATAGAGGACTTTTGGAAGAAAAAGTTAAAGGGCTCCAAATGGAGTTCCCCTGGGGCTCTCGAGAGCAGATGCAAAAGCTCCCAGAGGAGCTGCTGCCTCTTCTTCACACCTGTCAGTCTGTATTTTTTCTTCTTATTTAAGTATAGTTGGCATACAATATTATATTAGTTTCAGGCTATGAACCCTCGTTTATAGGGTCAATTAATCTACTACAAAGGAGGCAAGAATATACAATGGAGAAATGACAGTCTCTTCAAGAAGTTGTATTGGGGAAACTGACAGATACGTGCAAAAAAAAAATGACACTGGACCATTTTCTTACACCATGTACTAAAATAAACTCAAAATGGGTTAAAGACGTAAATGTAAGACCTGAAATCACAAATGTCCGAGAAGAAAACATTTGACATCAGTCTTGGAAATATCTTTTGGGATATATTCCCTCAATCTAGGGGAACAACAACAAAAATAAACAAGTGGTACTTCATCAAACTAAAAAGCTTCTGCACAGTGAAGGAACCAATCAACAAAATGAAAAGATCACCAATTAGGAGAAGGGATTCCCAAATGACATGCCTGTCAATCGTCACCTTGCGACAGGTCTTTTAGGAGAGTAGAAGAGCCTCGGGGCCAAAGAGAGCTGGATTCCAAACTGCCTCTGCCACGACCCGTCCCTGGCAAGTCATTCATCTCTCTGGGCCTCCATTTCCCCATCAATATAGTGGGTATAACATCCCAAATTACAACATGGTTGTCCGACCCGATGACATCCTGGAGGAGAGGCAGGAGAGTGCAAAGCTCACGAACGTGCCCTTTGCAGGAGAGGTAGAATCTCAGATCCACCTCAGCTGCCCCAGTGTGTCAGGACCAAGACATCTCACAGATGTGAGACTGTCAGTGTAAACCAGGGAAATTCACAGACAAGTCAGCACGAGTTGGTCACCCTAGTCACCTACCGCCCAGTAAAACGGGGATAAAAAATGTCTTTCCCTAAAGCACGGCCATGGGACTCTATGGAAATGTAGTAGACTGTACATTCCCTTCCCTTCTACTCACTGTGGCTCCTTCCCTCGTCAGCCTATTGTTCACTATGTTGTCTTCTAAACAAAGGCTTAAGACATGCTATTGAATGAGACAGATGATGGCTAAAGGAAAACCGCGCTGCCCTTGCAAATCCTTGAAAGGTCTCTCTCTCCTGGGACCAATGGCTGAGCAGGTGACCACCCTGTCCCGAGGATGCTGAGTGGTCCCCAGGAGTCCATGGGAACAGATTTCTGTGATGCTAAATTTAAGCCACCTTCCACTCACCTGCTTCAGTCGGCACCTTGCAGCTGTTGCTGGGGCGAAGGCCAAGGCAGAACACTCACTTAATGAAATAACTCAGGCCTCGAGCTGACAGAATAAAGGAAGTAAAACGGTCAGCCTTTTGAGTAGCTCCTAAGAAGGGTGTGTGATGTCACAGCATCGCTAATGGGTAGAGTTCCTATGTCAGATCCGCTGAAAGTGCAGGGTCAACAGGCTCAGTGCCTGGCACATAGAAACCGCTTGATAAATATATTTTGAATATGTTTATACAACCTCATTTGAAATATTAAGGAGTAACCCTATTCTTATTTCACATGTATTTGCCTACAGAGAGCGTATTCACATATCTTTCCTCCAACATGTAAGTGCACACACTAGAAAATCCTTATTTTAAAATCATGAGACCTGTTTTCAAATGCCCTGAGGGGCATGGAGGCATTCCTCAACTCCACTAACCACCTGTCATGCTATCGGCTTTGTGACCGTGTGTAAGTCACCCTCCCGACCCTCAGTTTCCTTACCTGTTAAGTGGCAACAGAATTCTTTGCCCATCTACATCACAGGGAGGCCTTAGGATTAAAACAAAATAATAATGCTCAGTGTCATATTGAGACACGTGTCCATTGCACCGGGCGTGCATGTGAGAGCCATTTACCCTTCATCTTGCTCATTGTTCATACCAGCAACTTCATTAACTCTGCAACTCTTTGACCTTTACTTCTTACCTCCATATGTACCTAAACAAAGTCAGAAAGACCACAGTCCACAAATAGAGCATGGAATTTCTAAGTCAGACAGACCTGGATTCAAATTCAAGTTCTATCACTTCTTGGCTACCTGCATGAGTTGCAGTCTCCTCATCTGTAAAGGGGCGAGTACCATGTCTGAGAGTTGTGACACCAATCAAACATAAGCCCTGTGTAAGCCATCCCACTAAAGATACATTCACAGCAGAACCAGAATTCAAACCAAGATGCTGGCCACCCAAGCCAGTGGTACGAACTTGAGCAGGGTAACTACCCCATCACTAACTAACATGTCAGGGGCCTCTTTGCCATTTCCTGAGCAGGTAGCTCCTGTGCAGTGGAGCCTTGATTTTGACCTGGCATTGAATGCATATGTTGATTCTCTCTTACATGTTTAGCATGTTACAAAACACTAGAATGGACAAAAAGATGTAGCAAGTACCATGGGTGCTGCCCCTGAAAAGCTTACGATCTAGTTGAGAAAGTAAATCTAGAAACAGGTATCTCTAGAAAACAACCCCACGGAGCTCCGGGCCACAGAACATTAAGATCCAGAATAATCTCTGAGGTCAACTTTCCAGATGAAGACATTGAGCTAAAGCCTTGCTTTGGTGACTGGGCCCATACCACAGCCAACACAAGCAGAAATGATGAAATGAAAATGATAATAAAAATAATTGATAACAACAGTAGCAGGAGTTCACATCTATGGCAGGCCCACTATGTCCCAGGCACTGTAATTAATCATTTTCACTATCATATTTCCTTTAACCCTCACAGCAATCCTCATGGCTCTACTTAAATACATAGGAATTGAACCTCAAGACATTATCCTGAGTGAAAGAACCTTATATAGGAGAAAACATATGTATGTTTTAATTTACATGAAGCTCTAGACTAGGACAAACTAACATATATGGCAAAAAAAATAACAACAAACAAACATAAAAAAGAGTGGGTGCTTCTCGTAAAGGATGGGGGCGGGGACAGGGATTGACAGACTTGAGAGCACTTTGTGGGGTCCCAGTAATGTTCTATGTATCGTAAGAGGTTTGCATCGCGTAATCATGTTATTTGTCAAAATCATCAGTGATACACCTAAGATCTGTACATTTTATTGTATGTTGAAAAGAAAAAAGGTAAACAAATATTGAACTCTAGATAATAGTATTAAGGGGAAAGGTTTCTTATGTCTGCAACTTACCTTTAATTTCATAAGAAAAATAAAATAGATTGATCAGTGGATAGATCGACGAATAGACCAATTGGTAAATATGTGATAATGCAAGTAAGTTATTATAAGGTGATTATGGTAGAATATTGGTGATTGGTGTATGAGTGCTTTCAACTTTTCACAATGTAGGTTCAAACATCTTTGTAACAAAATTTAGGGGAAAAAAAGTAAATCCACAGAAGCAAACACAAGCGGTTCTCATCCTAGTTCTAAGGAAACAAATTCAGTGAGCTGCTGTCTTCTCCCCAAAGTGCCAGTGAAGTTTAAATTGGGTCTGAATGCCTGAAAGCCGTGACTTCATATACCTGGCTTGGCAAAGGGATGCAGCAAGAAGATCTACCCTGAGAAAACCAGCCCCTCCCTGCAGGAGGAACAAAGCCTCACCCTTGCTGAGTCACTCCTGGGCTGAGACCCAGGGACATTAGTGAGTGAAGGTCAAGTGCATATGATAATGGGCCCAAGTACCCAGGGGGTGGCTGGCATCACCAGAGCCTCATCTCTCGGATCAACAGATTGACCTGTTTGCCGAGCTTGGAAGTAGAATAGCTCTCCAAGCCAGCAGATGAGAAGCCCACCCCTGGCAAACAATGACTCCATTCTCCAGCGCGATCATAGGCAGTCCTTCGGTTAGCTTTGATTTGGTTAGTTCTACTCAATAATCCACTCTGGTCTGCTCGCCGTATAGCTCAGCTCTAGCAGGGCCTTGGATCAGAATGATGTAACTGGCCCTGCTCTTTTCTTACAAGAGGTTCCAGCCCGTGGAAAAACCTCTGGATGTAATATCTGGAGGCCTGGTTAAGGATTCTGGAAATTATTAGCTCTGGGATCACAGGTGAGTCCCTTAAATTATCTGGTCTCTGGTTTCCTCCGGGCACACTGGTCATAGATTCACCATGAACTCCTCACGAGGACCGGGTCCCCATCATATTTATGTCCTCAGAGACTAACCTAGTACCCCGACACACAGGAGGCTCTTGGTAAATAAATGTTGGCTGAACTGAAATGAAGGAACAGCCCTCTTACGCTTGCACACTCCTGTAAATGCTGAAGGATTCTGAATCCAGTTTTGTTCGTTACTGTGCTTTATCACGCTACATCACACATTTTATGTAACTATTTGAAATATTTGCCATACCTTTATGATGTAGGCACAATCGCCCTCGTGTTACAGTTTGGGGAAACTGAGACAGAGAGTGGTTTGCCGTTGAGCCAAGATATGAATCCCACAGGCGTGGCTTCAGAGCCCACCCCGTACTTCTCACCACCATGATGTCTGGTCCAAGCAGCATGCATCATTTTCTCCCAGTGTGGATCATATCCTTTCCTCGTGAGAGGCCGTAAGTATTATAACAGCGTCATCCACACTTGACCAAACACGCAAAAGTGTGAAAATGCAAGCCAGGGAGCTCTTCTTAGGGAAAACTCCAGATTTCCTTCATTTCCAGCTGCCGCGAAGGAACAAAGAAGCAAATACATCTATTCTTCATTGGGGGCCAGGCCCCACTGCAAGCTGCATCACACTTTTGTGTCCCTCGCTGGTGACACAAAAGGGCTGCAAGTCACTCAAAAGTGAGAGCAGAGGACCTTCAATTCGAAGGCCTGATTGATGGAGGTGCTGCAAGGATGTCCTCTTTGCTGACATGACTAAACAGCCTCGGTCCATTTATCTCCCCTGACTGCAGCCTTTCTCTTGCCCGCTGGGGGAAAATAAGCGTCTCATCCAGAGCAGTTACACCTGCCACATTCTGTCTCCATGGCGGTGGCAGGTGCAGCTGTGATTACTCTTTTGCCCCGAGATTGCTCTTTGAAGAGGAGATAAAATATGTTCCAGCAAGAAGGATGGTTCCTAATATCTTTACCCTTGAATGATACCTTTGACCCTCAGGAAAAAGGGTAAATCGTGCTTTGATGCCAGGAAGTTGATTCTGATAATTAAATCCCATCGTTCCTCAGAACCCACAGGATTTTCATCCCTCCTGCCTTGAGACTGTGGTGTGGGTTTCTAGATGAATGGCACCCGGCCAGTCATACCTCTCAATCACCCAGATTGGGCCAGACACCACGCACAGTGCATTAGATACCTTAGTGCCCTGGGTCCCCATGGCGACCTTCGAGCTAGGTGTGCACACCCAATTTACAGGTGAGGTAAACGGGGTTTACCTCTTAGTGCAGAAGAGGGGACTTGACCGGAATCTTAAAGCAAGAATGTGATTAAATTGGCTTCACATAAGTAGCACAGTATCACATAAGGGGACGATAGCCCTTAGGTCAGTCTTGTTTGAAGTCCCTTACCAGCTGTGTGACCTTGGACAGGTCATAGAAACTCATCTGCAGCGGCAATGCGGATAATGATAATGGCTTTATTCCAGGACTGATTGAAGATGAAATTAACTAATGTCTGGGACACTGCCTGGTGTATGGAAGGCTTTCAATAAAATTTTGGTAATTCTTAACAAAGAAGATAGCATACAGACGATTGGATAAAGGAATTGTGTTTACATATATACAATGGAATATTACTCTGCCATAAAAAGAATGAAATTTTAACTATTTGCAACAACACGATGGACCTAGAGGGTATTATGCTAAGTGAAATAAGGCAGACTGAGGGAAACAAACACCACAAGATCTCAGTTATAGGTGGAATCTAAAGAACAAAATAAATGAACAAACAAAACAGAAACAGACTCATAGACACAGAGAGCAAACTGATGGTTACTAGATGGGAGAGGGGTTGGGGGGCTGGGTGAGAAAGGTGAAGAGATTAAGAAGGACAAATTGGTAGTTACAAAATAGTCACGGGAATGTAAAGTACAGTATGTGGGGATATAGTCAATAATATTGTAATAACTATGTACAGTGTCAGATACATAATAGACTTATGGGGGTTATCACTTTGTGAAGTATATAAATCTCTAATCACTATTGTTTTGCACACCTGAAACTAATAAAAGAAATAAGCAGGAATCAGAGCAGTGGAGGTGAAATAGCACATCACCTGCAGGAGAGATACCTAGGAGCCCCTCAGCTGACATTGGAATGCCATGGGGAGGAGTTTGAACTTGATCTGGAAAAGGAAAGATGGAGCCATTGCAAGTTATTGAGCAGAGGAGTGGCATGGCAACAGGAGACACCTTCCTAGTCTTTGCAATGTGACAATAACGTTGTCATCACATCAGTTGCTCAACTGCAACCAACATTTTTCTTCATTGTCTGATGCTTAGAATTCTACAGTAGTTTTTTTCAAAGTCTGATCAGCCAGCAGCAGAATCCGCTGGAAGCCTGAGAAAATTACACAGTCCTAGGGCCGTGCCCAGACTTAGGAATTCAGAAACTGTAGAGATAACGCCCAGGAATTCGTATGCTTCCAAATAGCTTGGATGATTCTTAC
Organism: Rhinolophus sinicus; assembly: GCF_036562045.2. Taxonomy (NCBI): domain Eukaryota; kingdom Metazoa; phylum Chordata; class Mammalia; order Chiroptera; family Rhinolophidae; genus Rhinolophus; species Rhinolophus sinicus. The sequence goes on from NC_133761.1 coordinate 9,027,375, forward strand.
TGATGGCTGAAGTTTGAAAGTCACTCACTGGTCTAAAACAAGGGGTTTCAAATATGGAGTGAAGAAAAGTCTCATCTGAACAGGTCGCCTTATCATAATCAGGGCACTGGGTTTCCAGGGACTGTTCACACTATAATAATAAACCAAAAACAGTTGTAGCCCTCTTTTAAACTCTCAGGCACCTAAAAATAAAGTCAGCAAGGCAATGTGAGTTCAAGCCTCAGAAAAGCGGCCAGAGGAGGAATTACAATTAGCAACTGACCCCTTGTTTCAGAGCAGGACATTTTTTTTTAGCCTGTAGTTCATGCCAATTCGGCAGCCTTGGGCATATCCCAACTCAAGTGCAGCTTACACCACTGGCTAAACAGAGTCCTGGAAAGTGATCGTGACCCTGGCCAGTTCTGAGATTCAAGGCAGGGCTGCAGAGCAGGTGGAAGGAAGTGGGAAGTGGGTCAAGTCAGGTCCATAGCACTGACTCAGCAGCTAATATGAGGCAGACACACCAGGTAACTGGATGGATACACAGGTGAGGGGACTGAGACCTGTTCTCACGTGACTGCAGTCCAGTGTGGTACACAACTCAGGAATAGGGCATTATAGCGAAACATGATTAGGGAAACAGAGAAAAAGAGACTGACTCTGAGTATGTGGAAAGGGAAAGCTCGGTGGAAGAGGTTGACAATTGATCTGGGTCGTCATGGGATGAGTAATATTTCGACAGGCACAGAGAGATGAGGGGTGAGCATATACAGATAGAGGAAATGTTACATGCAAAGAAATATAGTTGAGGGACTACAGGAAATGCTGTCGCTTCTAATGCAATAGAAGTATTGTTTTCTCTCCCAGAAGGACTAGGCCAAGAACGTAGGAAGAGAGACTGGGAGCAAATGATGAATGCATTGAATGCCAGACTAAGAAATGGGATCATTGTTCTGTAGGTAACACAAGGAACTTCACGGAAGTAACCTTGGTGACAAAGTGGAGAGTGATTGGCAGTGAGCAAGCATAGAAGCATGTATCAGTCTGCCTTACACGTAATGTATGTCTGTCACTTCTACTGGGCTGAGGTCCGGGAGAGAAAACTGTACTTAGAACACACATTTCTTCTTCTGAGCTCAGCACAGCACTGGTGAGATAGAAGACACTGAACAAATATTTGTCAAGTTGGCTTGAAGGCAGGTAGATCAGTTTGGAGCTTCCATAATTGCCTGGCTGGCAGAGATCATGAAAGCTTCCCTTAGGGCAGTGTCAAGGGGCAACAGGAACAGGGATCAGATAAAGAGGTAAGATAGGAGAGAATCCACATTTTTCTTTTTCTGAGTCTCCAGCGTTAAATGACATCCCCATTTTAGTTCAAAGGTTATTTGATGGATTACAAGCATACTCCATTTCTATCCTCCCTGTTTTCGGTACCACTTGCAATGTGACCTTACAGCTCGTCCCATCAAAAGGTGAAGTCGGTTTTCCTGCCCCGAATCTGAGCTAACCTTCTACATCACTGTGGAAAATGGAACGTAGAGGAAGTGGATCAGTTCTGAGCCTCGACTTCGAGAGGCCTTGGGCAATTCTGCAGCCTTCTGGAAACACATCACCACCATGAACAGAAGCTCAGGCTAGCCTGTTGAAGAAGGGAGATTGCCCATCTGCTGGCGTCCTATCCCAGCCATTCCCCAGCTGGTCCACTAGCTGGCATGTGATGCATGAAAGCAAATTAAGACTCGCCAAGACCCACCCAGATGAGCAGAACTGTCTGGCTGACCCATAGATTCTAAATAAATAAATAAATAAATAAATAAATAAATAAATAAATAAATAGTTGGTGGGTTTGGGGTTTGCTGTTTGCTTTTTCCAGAGTAAGTGTCGCAGTGGTTTGTGAGGCAGCAGTCGTTAACTGATACAGGGAGCCTCTAGATCAGAGTTTCTCATGGCCAAGGAAGCTGAACCCTCTCCAGTGATACATTGTAAACTAGGTTATAAAAGGACAAAGGAGAATATCTGAGCATCTCACTGAAGAGGATTTGCTAAACAACGTAAGTTATTATATTCTTTCAGAAAGCTTGTTGAGCACCAATTATGCTGTTGCTGGCACTTAGTACTTACTTCATCAAGTACTGAGTACCTATCACCTAGGCACTTAGTACTTACTTCATCAAGTACTGAGTACCTATCACCTAGGCACTTAGTACTTACTTCATCAAGTACTGAGTACCTATCACCTAGGCACTTAGTACTTACTTCATCAAGTACTGAACGAGTACCTATCGGGTGACCAAGACCGGCCCTGCCCTTGCAGAGTTTCTGGGTGCAGTCCCTTCACAAAGTGTTTTCACATCCACTAGTTCATCTGATTCACACAACTCCTGGAGGGAGACATTCTCAGTAGCACCGATTTACAAACAAGGAAAATGAGGGTCAGAGAGGTCAAGTAGTTTTCCAAAATTATGCAGCCAGTTAGTATAAAGCTTCTGTGCCCCACTAGACTGGGAGTTCACTGTGGGATCAGAAGACAGCCCATCTTTGTCCCAACTCCTGGGACCACATCAGTAAGTCCTATAATTAGATTTTAAAGGAGCACATACAAGGACGAGGATTCAGACCCACAGCTCTGGCTCCAAGCCCTCTCGTGCTCTATTATATCAGCTACGCCTCCAATGGACTGTTCTGGATCTTCCCTGCACACGTCGAAGTCAGGTAAAGACAGGAATTCATATTTCTCATATTGCCAGCTGCCAACTCTAGTGCCGAGTGCAGTGAGGGTGTCTGTTTAATGAAGCCACAAAAGTCTAGGTATGCAGGCATGGCAGGATCCAGGCATTCAGCTGTTTCCTGTTTCTCTACATCTCAGCTCTGCGTCCCTGTGTGTTGACTTGTTTCTCAAGCAGACTGTCTCAGCATGGTGGGGAAAATGGCCCCTCTCAGCTCAAGGTCTGAGAGATACTTTGTCTCTGAATATCCATGTTAATTACTGATATTGAACTCTTGTTCCACTTAGGTTATCTGCCAAACCCTGGATTAATTATTTTGTCTAGGAGAATGGAGCAGTCGGAATGGCCACCTTTCTGTTAGGTAAACAGAGACAACCAATGTTTACCAAAGTAACCAACAGATAGTTTTGAATAAATGAATGAATGAATCTTGGCTCACAATGAGGCCAATATATCTCCACTATGAAGGGACAAGCCAGTATCTTTTTTTCCCCCTCTGCATTCCATGAGCTGAGTGTCATGTAACCAATAACCCTTCCTGGGAAGCAAGATATGGTCTGCAATTCTACAGGCATCTGTACCCTCAACATATAATTAAAGCAGAGGCAAGTACAGCTGGTGAAAGCAGGAAGGCGTGCATAAACTCTTCAATCTAGGAATGTCTGTGGACTCTGTCATTACGTACCCCACACGCTACTCCATCCCACTGGGATTCCATAAACTCTGTGACTCCAACTGTTCTCCAGCTGAAAACGCATGAGTCTCCTTCTGGACTGTGGCTCTCCTCCTCTCTCTCTGTATTGAAAGCCCTTTCAAATCATCACGAAATAGAAGTCTTATGTCATCGGGGAAGGGGTTGACCTAGGTGATGTTCCAGGTAGAGTATTACCATTGGGCGTGGGGAGAAGAATACATTTTAAATAGAAAAACTCTATTCCACGCACTCACTGTGTGATCTTTGCCGGGTTCTTGACCTCTCGGAGCCCCAGCATCTCTATCTGTGCCGTGTCAGTAATAAAATCAGCCTCCTATGGTCACTGTGTGGATTAAATGTCATTAGGAATGTGACAGGTCTCGCATGGTGGCTGGAACATGGCAAGTATTTAAGTATTAGACAAATGTCAGTTCTCCTGCCATTGACAGACATGAAATGTTCTGAGTCTACTTGGCAAATCAAAACAAAACAAACAAAAGCACATGTAAAAGGAATGCCTTTAGAAATAAATGGTCTTCTTAAATCAAAAGCAAATTATGCACTAAATTGTCTAGACTACTCACTGACCTGTTAGGTGCTGACATACAATCTTGGATAAGACACAGGTTCTAGGCTCAAGGAGCCTGAAGTACAGTGGATAGGATCACGTGCTAATGAACGAAACTATAATTCAAAACTACAATTGCATTTTCGCCGATAAACACTGCTCTTTAACTCTTGTATCGTTATTGAAGTTCTGGGCATTTATATCTGATCTCTCCAAATAAACTGAGCTAAGCTCGGGCCATTTTTTTGTACCTTCCACAGTGCCTCATAAGAACAATTGTTTTTAAAGTGATCTGAAGGGAGGGGTGGGATGGGGAAGGAAGGATTTTGGGTTTTGTTTTTGTTTTTCTATTTTTCTATTGCTTAACAAGTTTCCTCTGACTGAATGCTTAAATGAAGGATGGCCACGTTCTGGGGTTTTCCTCTTAGCACAGCCACAAATGCTGCAGGACCCATTTCAGCAGCTTTTCATACCTCAGTTTTCAGCATCAGTAAAATGAACATTCTAGTGCTCTCCCAGCCTCATCCCCTTGTGAATGTCATGACCCCTCCAAGAGCGGGGACCATATTTCATGTCTTATTGTGTTCTCTGCACTTAGCCATTTCTGGCACACAGAACATGGTCAGTAAGTGGCAATAGTGTAAACAACAAACGTTTCTTATTTCTCTTGAGCCACAGGTCAGATGGACCGTCTACATAGGCTGAGCTCAGCATATCTTCACTAGACTCAGGTCCGCATCTCAGCAGCAAGGGGGTCGGCAGAGGGTTGTCTGGTCTGGGGAACTCTCCGTTCAGATGACCGTATTTTGCTCCACGTGGCCTCTCAGAGGTGATGGGTCCTCTGGGAAACAAAGGTTTAGCAAGACAGCATTAAACTTATTTAATGGGCAAGCGATATCCTGGGCAAGCTGCTCTATCAGACAGATCCACATGAGATGAGAAGAGATGAGAAAGAGATAAGAGAATGGACGTCCTGGTTCCACATACTTTTATGCTCTGCGGGATGAAATATATACACTTGCTGGAGGGCAACTTGGTGATATGTGTCCACGTGCAGCCTGGCTGCTCATTGGAGCTCAAGGTTGAAAGGATTGGAAAAATGAGGTGAGGCACAGAGTAACAGGGGAGAGAATGGAAAGGAGAGGAGAGTGGGAGAAGAGATAGAGGTGACAGGCAGTGAGGAAGGGCAGAGAAGCGAGAGGGCACCCTGCATCCAGATACCCCCCCTTAGGCCACTGTCCTGTACTCTTCCAAAGATACTTGTCACCCTGAAACTGAGCCATGAATCTCTCCACACTTCCTGGAGACAGGTGAGGAGAAAATGTGAACAAACACACATGTGGGAATCCAGATGGAGGAAACCAGGCAGCCGGGCTGAGCCCCCGTCCTCTCCAGCGGATGGGCAGAGGGCACAGCCCATGGTACAGCCCCAACCTCCAGCAAAGAACACAGCTATTGAAACATGCTGAGCACTAAACACCAAGGACAGATCATACCGAAACCAATAAGTGGGTGGGGAAGGTAATGCGATGTTCAGATGTAACTGGGTGTCTTAGCTTCAATCTCTGCAGGGGGAAAAAATGCCTGTATTTTTATTTTTTTCCCGTATCTGTTCCCATGTCTGGGTTGCTGGAGTTGGTAGCAAACTCTCAACCGTCTGGACTATGTTCTCCATTGTGTTCTTTCTGTGAAGAAAATGACAACGTGAAAAAGAAAGGGGGCGGAGAGGAACATTACATTCTAAACTGTCTCAGAGAGATAATTGCATAGGCTCTTCTGCTCTCTCCTTGTTCCCCCTCCCTCCTCCGCTTCTCTGACTGTCCTCCCGCCTCCAGGATCTGGCAAAGGACGTGCTGCAGAGGCTGCTGGGGCAGGTGGACCAGACGGCTGGGGCAGGTGCTTCCGCGTGATCTGCCAGCTGTTTCTCCTCCTCTTCCTGGGGCAGCAGGGCACCCACCTATTGCTGCCCACAGGGAACATTCAGAAGGCTTTGTGTAGGGAAAGATGGGCTGTTTGGTTTTTGTTCTTTTTCTTGGTTGTTTAGAGTTATTCCTTAATACCTTCGCTATCTGCTTGGCCATGATTTAAGTTCAGGTGGGTTCCAGGACTTACTGAGTTAACACCTCACTGTTCCAGGAATTTCCAAGTGCACAATAATGACCAATGATTGATTCTTTACTATGTGTCCAAAAGCATGCCAAGCATCTATATCCCTGAATCCGTTTAATCCCCACAGCCAGCCTGGAAGGCCAGGTGTCCGCTTATTTCCACAATAGGGATGAGATGCTGAGTGTCAATGAGTTCAGGGCACTTGTCCAAGTTCACGAGTTAATAAACACCATAGCTAAGCTTCAGACCTAGTTCTGTCTGATTCCCAACCACTATGCTATAATATGTCTCTCCTCCCTTCCCTCAACATTGACACGAGGCAGTTCCAATCCTCAGCATTCTAAAACTCTTAAAAAAAAAGACACAAACCTTAAATGAAGGTAGCAACATGACCCATTCCTGCCCAATGAGATGAAAGTAGGAGAGGTTTCCAGGGCGAGAAAGACTTGCCCAAGGTCACTGGGCAATAGATTGAGGTTGGAGGAAGCAATCCAGACAGTTCCTTCTAGAACAGAGATATGAGGAATTGTGACTATCATGTCACTTAGTAGATGCTTGAAATGTACTTAAAATGACCATCCACTCTGTGTACAGCTCGGGAGAAAATGCCACTGGAAAAACAAAGGAATGACTGTAGTTTTCCTCTCCCTTCCTCCTTCCTTCTCACCTCCCCTCCTTAAATCTAAGCATTGGGTTTGTTGGGTGTCTATATGTCCCCATTTTATGGATGAGGAAACTGAGGCCCAGAGATGGAATCGCCCGTGATGTGAAGGCCAGGGCTCTTTCCTCCACACCAGTGCTTTGCAAAGCATGGCCCCTGGGTCAGTAGCATCAGTGTCACTTGCCTGGGAGCTTGTGAGAAACGCCACTTTGCAGGCTCCACCCCAGACCCACTAAATCAGAAACTCTGGTGTTGGGGCCCAGCATTCTGGGTTTTCACAAGCGCTCTGGGGATTCTGCTGCAGCGAGAGATTGAGAAACCACTGCTTTATAGTGGTTTGCAATTAACAGTTAATAACAAATCCAGTTATGAATCCATACGTTTTCAATTTTTGCCTCTTTCAACTACAGATCGTTTTGAAAGCAATTTTACTTTGACCTTGGAGAAGTCAGTTGCAAAAGGAAGATGGCAGCAAACTTTTAGAAATGTAATCAGCCACACAACTTATGATGTGCTGGCATTTGGTGCCTGGCATGGAACAGCAGGCCGCTGCATTAAGTAGAAAGGTGTGGACGGGACAGGATTTCCCAAGCTCTCGTCACTTCCTTCTTGAGCTGTGCCCAGCTGGGGCTGACCCAGCTGTCAAGGCATAATATGCCTTGTTGGAGGTGTCCTCATCCACAGGCTTCGTTGTACTGATGAGAAATCCCACCAGCTCCCTCAGAGGTGGAATGACTTGCCCAAGGTCACCCCCACTGCAGAATGAGGTGGAGGAAGGCAACTGATACAGTCCCTTTTAACACCGATACTCACTGAATCTGACAGCCAGGTGGCTTTAGCAGATGCTTAAAATAATCACTCGTCCTGCCTCCCTGCGATGATTGGCACACAGCTTGGAAGAAAATGCCCCCAAAATCAAAGGACAACCTTGGAGTGAGTGTTTTCCCCCTATTTTTTAAGCTTTGTGTTTATTGCATTTTTTTAACGTTTTCAAGATTTTTCAGTGGTGAAGTGATACAGTGGTGTTATAAAAGTATCCACATGATTCCTTCGGTGTTCAGAGCAAACAAAAGCTGAGCAATGTTCAGTTAACCAGGAATGGGGCCATTGAGTTGAAGCCTCACTGTGCCCTGTCCTTCTGCAGCTGAATTTGCAGAGGGGGTCAGCCACCCCCCCCCCCGACCCCCGCCTTTACACTCCATTCAGGTCTCGCTCCATCCACATCTCTGGCATTTACCTCCAGCGAGTACCTGCAGTCTCCTCGTCCAGCCGCTCACTGGTTCTCAGTCCGCCTTGTGCCTTCACCTAGTGTTTCTCCTCTTTTCTCACTCCCTTCTCTGTCTCCTCCAAGAAGCCATGTCGTCTGCCTGGCTCCCAGGCTCTGGTGATCTCTGCACCCTTTGAATTTCAGCCCCTGCTCTCCTGGGATGATCTGTCTGAATATACCAATATCGCAAATATATATCTGACCTGCTTTGCCTTCTTATCTGAGCCTCAGACTGGAAAAGCCAACTCCTTGCAGGACTCCTTATAAGTGTTTCAAATTCCATGTGGCCCAAACTGAATTCATCTTGTCCACCTCTCCAAAGCCTACTTCCGTCGTGTTCTAAGAGGAGATGTACCACATCGCCAACTACCCAGTTACGCGAGCCAGGAACTAGGGAGTCGCTGTCAATCCTCACTGATTCTCACAAGCATCACTTCCATAACACACACACACACACACCCATGAACACATACACACAAACCATACACATGCTTTCTCCCTTATACATGCATGTGTACACACATACATGCACACACATGTTCAATTACACATGCGTATTCTCCTACACACATGTACATGCACACACACACACACACACGTGCATTCACCTACCCCCATGTGCAATGACCAAATCTGTCAATCCAGGAACATTTTATGTCGGTAAAAAACTATTAATTAAAAAAAAAATAATTTAGTGGAAATGTGTTCTTTGAAATAGAGATTTGGGACACATGACGTGTCATACCAACCTACCCTACCCTTCTGATGCTGTAGGATTTAACATACCGAAAGACACTGGCAAGAGAAGGTATGCAACTATAAGAAAGAATCAGGAAATTCTTTATGCACCAAAATGAATGTATGATAATTTATTCAAGCAGCTCCTTATTGATAGAAATAAAGACATGTGCCAATCTTTGCAGTCTACACTGTTAGAATATCAGTCTGTCTGCCTTAGGGAGAGGGGATTAGAAGAAGGACAAGAGTGAAACTGGGAAGACTGATTACGAGCCGCAGGCCAGCTAAGAGACCAGCTGGTGGAGATGGAGATGGAGAGGTGAGCAATTTAAGGACCTAGGGGCCCTGGCTTTAAGAAATTTAGCATTGTGAGCAAAAGCACAATAAAGCAATAATTTCAATACATTGATTCATTTAATACATATGGATTGTCCACCTACTATGCTCTTGGGGGGCTCTGTCAAGCCTTGCAGATAGAGTGTGGAATAAACACTCTGCCCGCTCCTGTCCTCGCAGACTTCTCAGTCTAAGAAGGAAAGATGGCTAAGTATTTCAGAGGCGCTGACCCAGCCTGGGGTTGTGGTGCAGATAGAAGGGGGGCATGGTCAGTAAGAGGTATGCTAAGCAGTGGTCAGAGAGAGGGAAATCATGGAATCAGTGGTTCTCCAAGGGTGGTCTTGACCTCCAAGGGTGGTGGTCTCCAGCAATATCTGGGGACCTGTTAGAAGTGCACAGTCTCAGACCTCACCCTGACCTCCTAAATGAGAAACTCTGGGGTTGGTCAAATTCTCAGGGCCTTCCTTATATAGCCACAGTTTGGAAGGCACTGCCTAGAAACCCAAAAGACACAGGAGCAACTTTTCCTGGCTGGTGCTGGTCTAGAAAGGCTTAAGGCAGGAAGTGACCTCTGAAGTAGATCTTCAAAGGAGACTGAGTTCCCCAGAAGAACAAGCAGGGCTGGCGGGGTGAGCATTCCAGGAATTCCAGGGGTTTGTGCTCCTGAGCCATGAGCAGGCTTACAGGACCTCCACCTTCATATTTTTTAAGGGATCTAGAACTAAATCAGGGGAAATGACTTATGCACAAAGTTATTCAACTGCATTTTTGCAAACAACTTAAGTGCCCATCAGCAGATGAAGTCTTGAATAAACTCTGAGTCATGCATATAAACGAGCATTGTCCCTCTGTTTAGAAGGAGAGAGCTCTCTATCTACTGATGGGGAGAGGAACTTCAGAATACAGTGCTAACTACAAAAAGCAGGGTGCAAACTCATGTGTGTGTATCATGCTACCTTTCGTGTGGAAAGAAATGTAAACCTGTGTGTGCTCAGAACACTGCAGACACACACAAGAAACTAGTCACAAGAAACTGACTCTCAGGGGGCGAGTTTAGAGTAATGCAGGCCAAGAGTGGGAGGGAGATTTTCATGGGATTCCACTTGGTACCTTTTCAATTTCATTCATGGTGCATAGACTAGCAAGTCCAAGAAATAGACAACATACTTTGTATGACAGGAGAACAAGCAGTGGGGAGAGAGGAAAGTGTCTGTTCTGAATGTCTTCTTGCCCCCCAAGAGGGAGTCTCACCCCTCTAACACCTCTTGGGGGAATTTCACAGGGTGGGGGATGTGACAGCGAGGGGTGTCCGGTGTTATAATTACCACTCTCAGTACCTATTTTTTTTCTAACAGGATGTGCTGCGTGGGGTCAAGGCCCTGGGCCAAAGTTACAGAAGAGCTGCTGTTCAAGGTACTCCCTCTGAGTTCCCAGTATTTGGGAAATGGTCACTGAGCGGCAAGGGCGGGGGGTGGGACAGCACAGGGGTGCAAAAGTTGGGGGAGGGTGCAAACGAGCACTTGTGGTAGGAATGGGGCCAGGCAGGGGGACTCCATTCAGAAAAAGAAGAATTGGTGGTTTCAGGCAGCTGAGGTGAGACTAGGGGAAATGAGCCGACCTATCAGAAGGGAGAATGCTGACCCTCGCCTCTATCCAAAAAAGGACAAAAATAGGTGCAAAAGAAGTGGCTTTTGGTGTAAAATGCTTCTTTCTGAGCGGGTTTTAGCACTCTCAAGAGAAGGTAATCTCACCATCTGCCTCAGCTCCCTCACTCCCCAGAAGGACAGGGAACTCACCTTTACCAAGTGCCAAGCACACCTCAGGTTCACTTTATTACCCCTTTTTGTTATCACATTTAATTCTCCCCAAAGCTCTTCCAAGCACTTTGCTGATATAGAGACGGAAGCTTACAGAAGAAGCAATGGACCTTGCCCACTGCGGCCAGAGGGAAGCCAGGACTAGGACCCCGTTCTTTCTGACTCCAAAACCTCCGCTACACTGATTTTATACACCACGGAATTAGGGAAAGACGCCTTCAGACTCTGAAATCACTCATCACTGAGTCAGACACCAGGACCCAGACTCAGGCCCCGGATGTGAAAACTGCAATTGAAAGCAGCAGAGAGTACTGTGATATTTGCCAGAAGACAAAAGAATTTGCCAAGGAAATCCTGTTTAAGACAGACAGAGGATTCCCAGGATTTATCTGCTTGGGTAACCACGGTTTGTATTTGCTTCTGTAAAAATACTGGTTTATCAAGCCCATGTACTTGATGGCAATCTCATGCCCATCCATCACAAGAGTTTTCTGTTTGCACGTTGCCCAATAGCCAGGCCCACACAATTCCCCAGCCCCATGAACACTGTCAAGATAAAAGCTTGTTTGGAAAGGATATGACCTTCTCTGGGGTTTAAAAAAAAAAAACAAAAAACCTTGCAGATGGCTTTAAACTAAAAGGCACCTTGACTCAAATAAGATAAGGCGTCTCTGGGATGTGTTTGTTGAATCATTCAGCAAGATTCATTGAGGACCTACTACTTGCTGACGATACTGAGATGACTAAGAGATAGTTCCAGTCTTTACAGTTCTTTAAAGTTTCAACATAATGCAAGTCTAATGCTGACATAAACTCTGAGAGGCTAACAAGCACAGAGAGGCGAGTGGTTAATCCTTCCTCGATTGGGGTTGGTAGAGCGGGGTGTCGGGGGAATGGGGAATTCTGAGAAGCTTTCGGAGGAGGTGGCCTTCGAGAGGAGGCTGGTAGGAGGTGGAAAAGGACATTCCAGGTAGAGGAAGAGCGTGAGCAATGTTTGGAGGCTCAAAAATGCATTATGTGTGCAGGGTGTTACTCACTGAGTTTGAATCTGTCTCCAATTCCTGATCCTTCTATCAACTTGCCACACATACAATTCTAGACATTCCGTGTTGCATTTCTGATCTGAAGTGTAGTTTGTGTAGACTGTAGAAGCAGGAGAAAGAGACAGGGCCGGAGACCTGTCTCAGTTTGAGATGAGAAGGGATACAGAGCTGCATGCCACAGAGAGTCCTGACTAGGTTTATCACAATCGCTAAGTATCTCTGCATGAAAACACATGTTTGATTCAAAGGGCACAGAGGAGGGATTCCAAGGTTAACTAGTGGTTTTGATTCACACTGCCTCATGTCTCAGGTATTTGATCAAGTTTGTAAGAAAAGAGGAAGTCAAAATAAAAAGTGGTAGACAGCTAAAAGCAGCTGGTTGGCGATGCTCGGGGAGAGCCGGAAGGTGGAATCCTCCCTTAGCTTCGTGCCCTTCTCTCCGATTGGACCACTTGCGTCCTCCATCTTTCCCCAGACCCAGCTGCAACAGCAACTATTTCCATATTCCTTCCCTAATCTACCGAGAGAGGTCAGGTCCCGCTCTTCCCTGCTTCGCTGCACTCCATGCTCCCTTCACTACAGCCTTTCTCAGACTGCATTACAACTGGCTATTTACTTTTTAACATCCTTCATTAGGCTGTATGTCTTATGAGGACAGCCATCCTGTCTCTCCTTCATAGCCCTGGTCTGTCACCTCACATGGAAACAGTCACTGTCTGATAAATATGAATGAGTGACCAAATGCATGAGTAAATGAGAGAATGGGAGATGGAAGAAGGAAGTGGCTCACATTTGCACACATCGAGTAGTCCAGAAGACCAGTTCCTCCGAGCATGCGTGATACCCTCTCTGGGATTCCAGGTGCCATCAGGCGTGAATGTGAGGGAGGAGAAAAAGACGTCCCAGCCCAAGAGCTGCTGCATTGCAACTGTCTTTGAGGCTACCTCTTATCCCCCGTTGCTGGAATTTTGAAAATCCAGGTGGGTTTTTTGGCCATTTTCCTATGGAGATCAAAAGGCACAATCTCCTCCTGTCATCTATAGTTCGCTTCAGATGGCTGCGCCAGGTGAGCTACAGAAGACATGAAAGGAATTTTTTTTAAGAAAAGAAAAGATGAGCCATTATTTGATATGAGAGATGGCAGGCCAGAAGGAAATGGAAAAATTGAGCCACAGGAGTAAGTGGCGAAGTCAAGGCAGCTGATGGTGATGCTGACGAAACGGATGACGATGACGATGATGACGGTGAGGAGTTAGTTGTCAAAATTGTGCGCATTCTACATTCATTATCCCATTTGCTCCTCACAACAACACTAGGAAGGGGTGCTATTCTTATCAAACTCAGAACGTTTAAGGAATTTGCTCAGAATCACACAGCTCATTAGTGGCAGAGCCAGGACTTAAGCCCAAGTCTGGTTCCAAAGCCCATTCAGTGATACATGGCTATCCTGCCATATACTTTTTTATTACGGGTTAATATTTTCTTACTTAGGATCTTGACATCTTCATGCTAATGCACCCTCTATCTTGACTAACAGTCAGTCATTGCTAAGAAGAAATAAAGCTTATATCAACCTAGTCCCCTGGAAGTAGGTCAATACATTCCTGAATGTCAGATGAAGTCAACAATGATTCCATCTCCAAATTCTGAAATGAAAGACTCTTGCTGTACAGCAGGCAGCATCCAGAACCTGATTTTAGAGGACAAAATTCAGATGGACTCGGATTAATCCAAATTTCAGATAGTGCATATCGTAATTCTCACGAGCCACGGACTGTCATAGAAACCCCATCAATTCGGCAGGCAGACGCTCCTTATCCAAAGGAAGCCCCGAAATCCTTCCTTCACCTTTCTCAAGTCTTTGCTTTGGAAAAAGAAAATAATTATATTAGGTATCTTATCCATTTCAGAGAGTTTAATCACTATGGTCTTAACTAATTGCCAGCTTTTAAAATACAGGAAATACGAGCATTAGCTCTCATTTACTCAAAAGTCAAAGGATGGAATAGTCTCATTAATTTAATAGTCTGGTGAATTAAAAAAGACTACAGGCCAAAAGGATGAAAGTAGGGATTTCTAGATTTCCAAAATGTAGACTACAATAGAATACAGTACACTTAACCTCATATGTAATAAGAATGTCTTCCAGTTACAGAGTACTCTGAAGCTTACCAAATAGGATACAAGAACGCCATGAGGGAAATCATAAGATTACGTGCATGACAGATAGAACAGCTTGGAGAGATTTAATTACACGTCCCAGGTCACGCAGCAAATAGAGAGCAGAACCTGAATTGGAACTGTGTCTCCTACCTCCTCACTCAGTGACCATTCTGTCACCTGTCCTCCCCAAATTTTGGTCACTCTTCCTTTTGAGTCAAGGCATCACCAACATGGAGAGACAAACAGAATTTGCAGACAATGAGCAAACTGTACAAAAGTGCAACCAGTAATCTTAGTATGGAGGAAATGTGGAATGTATTATGGAATATAGGTGGTTATAAGCCCCTTGGGTGCAAGGGCCATGTCCTGTTGACCTTTGTATGCCTGGGACGCAGCACAGAGTGAATGTTTGTTGAACTTAGCAACTAGCATGTTACTATTCTACTGGAATAACAAAGCGTTTGGGGGGTGTCCGGAGCTATGAGCCAACTCTCTTCCGATTAGTTATTCTCTCAAGTCAAATCAAGAGCTCAGATTTGGGCTAAAAATATTCCTGCACAGGATCCCTTGTGACCCTCCACCTACCGCAATATCATCAGGTGCTGTCAGCAAATGTCTCCTTGAGAGCAATAAAAGAAACACTGACATCAAGCTGATGAAACCAGAGCCTCGCCTACATCAGCCAGTGGATACAAAGCCAAGGCCTGGCGGCTAGCCACAGCTTGCATTTACATGCAGGACACGCTAGATGTCCCTAAGGGAACCAGAAGATCAGACTAAAAGAGTGGCCCCAGCCTCTAGTAGATGCCTTGTCATAAAGGCCAGACAGAACTCCCATGAGGGCAAATGACAAGGCCACATTCTCAGACATGACCAGTTACCCAGCTGCCTTCTTAACCACGGACCCCTGCTCACATGGGGTCACTCCTGTTACCCACGACCCAGATCAGTCAGTAAGGATGGAAATGAAAGGCCAAGGCCTTGGGTTTCAGACCGTTTTAGTTTTAAAATCTTGATTTTGTTTTTTCACTAGCTGTGTGACCTTGAGCAAGTTGATTAACTCCTTGAGGCTTAAATTCCTCTTCTGTAAAATGAATGGGCACAAAAACTAAATGAGATAATATATGTAACGCACGTAACACATAGTAATGGAGTTCAATCTCATGTGACATGTAAGAGTTACAGTAACGTTCCCCAAGAGAATCCCTTCAGTTGCCCGGTTCTTTTATGTATAACCTGCCATAGTAATATAGACATGTAAGCACACCATGTAAAACATGTAAATATAATTAGTATAGATGCAGAAATACAATTTTATAGTATCGTGATCACATACAAAAGCGTGTGTAGTTGAATGTGCATAAGCTAAATACACAGAGAAGAGTCCACTCCACATTGAAGTTGAGCATTTATGATGCTACTGTGCTGGGAGCAGTAGATACAAAGAAGCATGAAACGACCCATAATGGTGAATTAAGCAGACTCCCTAACCAGGGCTCTCGTCTAAGCAGTGTTTCATTTAATCTTCACAACATCCCCACCATGTAGCCCCTATTACGATCCCCTAGTATTAGTTAGATAAGGAAACTAAAGGACAGAGAAGATGACATATAGTCTGGCCCACAAAGGAGATTGCAATCTAGTTACATAGATGAACTAACACTGAAATCAATACTACATGAACATTTGTTAAGATGACAGCCTAGAAGGATAAAAACAAATGACAGAGGAGTGATACAGAGGACACGTCACAAAATTAGCATTTCCGAGCTGGAAGGACCCTGAGTGCACTTAGTTATGTAGGGAAGAGGGGTTCACCGGGGCTCTGTTCTAAAGTGGAAACCTAGGCTCTGCCTTGAAGGATGCGTTTTCCTAGGCGGTTGGTAAGAAAATGGAAACAAGTGCATGTATGTTGATTACGGGCTGCAAAAACGTGGAGGCAGGCATGTGACCTTTTGCGTAGTGGCTATAAAGAAAAGAAAAGCCTAGCAGAGCTACAATGGGAAAGGATAAGGGTGATGTGAAAAACAGGCCAAACTCCTACTGCGTCAGTCTTGGGGTCACACGCCAGGGACTTTTACTGTGGACCTGAGGGAGCCGCTCTTCCCCCTGGACTGTGGAGCAAGAAGATGAAAAAGGGCATTTGGGGAAGATCAGTCCTTCTCTGTGCCCAACATGTCTGAGCCATTAAACCAGCTGGAATGCCCCACCCTGGGAAACAGCGCTGTGGAGGTCACTCTTACTCAGCAAGCAAATCATTAAACAAATATGTCTTCTTTCAGGATGAATGTGGACTTTCAAAACCCTTGGGGGACACCTTCACACACAACCCCCGGGGCCTCTGCTCTGTCCCTTGCAGCCTAACGGGACATTCATGGCCCTCACTAGTGATGGTTTCTTTCCAACACTCCTAGTAAATGAAGTCTCCTGGAAGGCACCTTCCTCGCCCCTTTTCCGCCTGCACTTAATTCTTTCCCGTTTCACTGCTTCCCCAAATTGAATTTATATATGTACTTGGCAAATGCTTGATAGTGATTATACACATTTGCTATGGAGAACTCCTGATTTCTGGTGCCTAAACGTTAGTAATAAAAGAACATATATTCTCTCCAATATCTTCTTAATATACCCAGCCCGCTGTAAAATAGATCCACTTGGGAGGGAGGTGGTGGGGGGGTACTGAAAAGGAGAAGGGGTTTAAGGAATACACACTTGCAGTTATAAAATAAGTTGTGGGCATCTAATTTACAGCATGGGGAATACAGTCAATAATATCCTAACTATATATAGACTTACTGTGGGAATCACTTTGTATGGGATACAATGTTGAACCACTATGTTGTACACCTGCTATGAATACACTATTGTATGCCAACTATCATTTAAAACAAAATTTTAAAAATTTTAAATAATTAAAAAAATAAATCCGCTGATTTAGGCAACTGCTTTACAAAGCTTGGAACACAAAGGCTGGATCAAATACAGCACCGGTTCATTGTAAAGAACTTGGAGGTAACTCAAGGTGAAGGTGGTTCTTGGGTTATATGGTAGCAAAATGTGACGCTGTCAGTCAGCCCTGTTAAACATTTCAATACAGTCGATCCTCACTGTGCATGGGTTCCATACGTGTGAATTCGCTTACCTGCTAAGATGGTGGTTGTAACCCCCAAATCAATACTCATAGCGTCTCCCGGATCATTCACCAACATGTACAGAGAAGCAGGAAATTCACATCACACATTGTGCACATTCCCAGCTGTGGTCTAAGAAGTCGATGCTCTGCCTGGTTGCTGCTCTTTTATTGTAAATAAGTATCTTTTCCATGATCTAGTTAGTGCCACGTTCTCAGTTTTACACTGTCTATTGGTCCATTGCTTAGAATGGCTCCACAGTAGTGCTGAGGTGCTGTCTGGCACCCCCAAGGCAAGAAGGCTGTGTTGTGCTTACAGAGGAAATACGTGTGTCAGATAAGCTTTGTTTGAGCACGAGTTAACATGCTGTTGGCCATGAGTTCAATCTTAATGAATCAACGCTATATATTAGGTAAGGTGACTTTGGGTAGAAGCATGCATAAAGCAAGCTGATGTCCGATCAGCTGATGAAAATGTTGCAACCAGAGGCTCACAGGAACCTAGTATTATATTTCCTCTAGGAGCAGTGAGTGGTTCTCTATTCACTCATTCAGTGTTCACGGCAACTTTACAGGAAAAAAAGCTACTGTGCATGAGAATCAATTCTACCAGGAAGGGGGTGGTGGTGTGTGTAGAGGATTGGTGACAGGAGAGACTAATAGGAGAAGGAGGACCCATAAGAAAAGGTTCAAAGGAATTTTAAGACTGGATTGAATTCTCATGGACCAGGGAATGGGAAAAGATGGTACCAACACAGGGAAGACGGTGTAGAACACAGAATAACGCTAAGTTCTGAGAGCAACACAACACTCCTAAGAGTTGCTACAAACTTTATCAATTTTGCAAAACTTTTAAATCAGTGCATTGCTGATTTTGCTCTACATGAACATATATTGTTTGGGGGGAGTCTATCTGGAAATACATTTTCTTTAGAGTTAACCTTTATATTTTGGAAAACCGAGAATCACAGACTGTTTTCCCCAGGAGAACAGTTCATATGAAATACAACCCCGGCCTATTATACTAGCTTCCTCACTGTCCCCTAGATGCAAAGAGCTGAGCCCAGCACGTCATTCACCTGCTTTCTTGTGCTTCAAATGTTCCCTCCGCCCTATGACAACCCACCCTCCACTTTAGCACCCAACACAATTCCTTTCTAGAGAGTTCCTGGTCTAGTCTGTAAGCTAGTAGAATGAATATGAACACACACCTTGGAATCAGACAGATGTGGGTTTGAAACCCAGCTCAGCCACCTTCTAGATCTCTGTCTTTGAGGCATTATTGGGTCCCTCAAACTTTAGTTTCCTGATCTATAAAACAATAATGAAATAAGAACATGTATGCTGGCTTCCAGAACACTTCCTGACGTGAAGCGAGTGCTTTAGTAAACCACCGGCTATGACTTATTACTGGCTTTTCTGTACACCCCGCACTCTAGCCCACACTGTCTCATTCTGGGCTCTGCGCCCTAATTCTCCCTCCCTGTCTCTGAAATGAGGCTCTAAGATCTCTAACAGCAGGAGTCATACTTGTATTCATGACTCTCTCAGAGCCAACTTGGGTTCTTCTCTGACTTTTAACCACTTGCCAGTTTCTCACATTCCTCTTCACCAGCTGCACAGCCACTTCTCTGTCAAGGACCTTCTAGAAACTCACCCAGACTCGTGCACACGTCTCCCAACCAGAGAGATCCCTCTTTGTCAGTCTCTTCTTTCTCTAACCTGTTATAATATTAATAACTACACTTTCCTGAGCTCTTACTACTTACCAGAGACGAAGAGAAGCATATGACATACTCTTTCTCTAATCTCCGTAACAACTGGGCCAGAATTTCTCATCACTGTTTTGTAGAGGAGGAAACTGAGAAAAGCTGACAGGAGTTGTGATGTGCCTGAGGTTATCCAGTAAATCACCAGGTTAGGGTTCAAACCCAAATCCATGTCAGTTCCGAAGCTGTTTCCAGGACGCCCCACTCCACCCCAAATATCTTAAAGTCTACTGCCAGTGAGACTTGCTAAGTCACAAAGCTGCTCAAAACCCTGCAAGTTCTCCTTTTCATTTGAGAAGAAAAAAATGTCACTCCCCTGGCCTGGAATTTAAGGTTCTCCATATCTGACCCCAGCCAACACCCCAAGTTTTAGCTCATGGCTGTCTTTCATGAACCTGGCACAGCAGACAAGACCATTCTCCGTGCTTCTTCACAGAAACCCAGCCTTTGGCAACCTCTGTGTACTTATTTAATCTAGTCCTTGCGCAGGGAATGCTCTCCAAGCTGCCACTCAGAGCTCATCTCACACTGTGGACCTCATGCCAAGCCGTTTAACTGTGCATGCAATTCAGCACTTGCTGGAGTAAGTGAGCTGGCCAGGTAAGGATGGGGGAGGGGCACAGACAAGGGGCTTAGCCAGTGAGGATTGCCTTTCTCCAGGAGGTGATGGATGACCTGGTTGAAACTGAAGGAGACGCTGCTGATTAGAAAACAATCTCTCCTCGTTCTCAACATCCACAGTGTTTTTCACCATCTTTCTTAAGATCTCACCTTCTCCTTTGTATGACAGATTGTTTTTTCCATCTATTTTATTCACTCCTGCTGGACTGAAAGCCGCTGAAGGACGTTATCTGTGGCTGTTTCATCTTTGAATCTTTTTTACAAAATAGGTACTCAATGGTGGCCATGAATCCAGACTTAGGAATGGGCAAATGTGGGCTAAAAATCCAGCTCCGTACATAACGATGACAATATTAAGGACTATAGTCCCCATGCTTACTTTACATCCCCATAATGTAAAATACTGAATGTCAATTGTAACTGAAAAACAAAAATTAGTTAAAAAAATAAAATAACAACAACAACAAAAATCCAGCTCCAGAGCCAAACGACACTGGTTGAACTTGTTAAACTACCTCTTTTAGAGTCCATTTCCACATGTGTAAATTAAGCAAGAAAAAAAAAAAATCTACCTCACAGAGCTGTTACAAGAACACAAAATAATTATGAAAACGTGTGTATAGCACTGAACGTGGTGCACAGTAAAAGCTCAGGTAGTGGTAGCTTTGTACTTCTAATACAGTTTATTTTATACACCTCTCAGCACAGCGCACATGAATGGTCCAATGTGATCACCCACTAACTTGCATTATCTTATTCTATTTCAAATATATGCATATAAGCATGATTATACTAATTAAGATTGTATCAGGTATTTCTTTTGCAAGGCAGATTTTCGTTCTGCCCAAAACCTCCTAAAGAAATGACAACCGGGGTTTCAAAAGCTAGTGCTTAATCATATACCACCTTCCTCAGAGTTTATCAATTACTATACAAATAAGCCTAGTAAGTGATTCATTGTAGGTAAGTGTCTGTGTGTATGTGTCGGTGGGGGGGAGGGGGTCATTTAACCAAAGAAATAAAAAGAGAACAAGACAAAGAATACAGGCCTAGTGAAAAGTTAAAATCATGCTATTCTTTCTAAGCAGCTTTTGTGGTTGGTTCTCGGTTTGGGTTTTAATTACCCAAGATATAGGCACACCCGTGAAGAAAGGAAATCCCATTACACATTCTCAAGTCAACCTCCTTAATTCAGGCTAATAGAGAGGGAAGGGCGGATCATGAATTCAAAGGATTTTCAAAAAACGCCACTGTATTACCTTCACATGCAAGTGGGGGACATCAGCTACCTCACTACTAATTAAATAGATTCACACTGAAATTCTCTCAATAGAGCGGAGAGAACAGATTAGAACATTCAGTACACATTATATAGTGCACATCCCTCAAGGGGAGCTGGGGGGAATACACCCGTGAATGAGACCAGGGTTCTTTCCTGGGTGAGAGAAACATGCAAATACCTAACTTTATTTTGAGATAGAGTGAAATAGTACAAAATGGAGGCAAACTCTGCACGCTGTCTGAGCTCCAGAACGGAGCGCTATTTCTCATTGAGTAACTAGTTTCCTTTTCTAGAGGAAACGCCATTTCAGTGGGGCTCTTGAGCGCTAACCTCACAGGAAAAGTCAGGGTGCTCACCTTTGCTGAGAATTTACTATGTGCCACATAGTCTACACACCATACTTCATTTAATTACTAAAGTAAAATAGTCATTAGTATGATAGTCTTATTATAGAGATAAGAAGGTCCGTTTCCCAACACCACACCCCAGAGAGTAGGAGCCGGGATGCTATCGTGGGGCTGAATGATCCCAGCGCCTCTGATGTCCTCTCCTCTTGAATCCTGGAGCTTCTGTATAGTATGTATGAGGTCAGCTACCGGGGAAATGATGTTAAAACCCTAGTATCGCATGTTCTGTCCTTGTAGCCACACAAGGACTGCATGGAAGCCTTTGTAAGCAATTCATTCCTGGAAGTCGATTATGCTCACTGCCAATACTGCTTATCCTATTCATTACCCAGTACAAATTAACTTATTTACAGCTAATTTATACAATTAATAAGGATGATTGGATGGAATTGAATGAATTTCTCTCTCGCCAGAGACAGTGTAAAGGTTAACTTAAGCCCAGTTCAAGCCCCATTATAATAAATTATACAAAACACTGAATTAGTCAGAGATCTGATGAGATGTTCCCAGGGCTTTGGTTAAGGCAGCAGCCCACCGGGCCCTAACATACAGCTGAGGTCTGTGTGAAAGGCCAGGGAAATGCAGGAGAGCACTGATAGAATCTCAGTAGTGGAATGGCTCCGTGAATTAGAGTTCCTCCGTCCAGTGGGCAGTACGCAGCGATTAAACACCTCACTGGTCTCCTCCACGGACTCCACCTCCTCTCCCCAAAGAGGGATCTTTGGTCCTTTTCTCTTCCTCATCTACTCTCACCCACTAGGTGATCTCATCCAGCCTCATGGCTTTTAACACCACTCAACACTCAAAACCTCCACATTTGTATCTATATACCTCTCTCCCTCCTGCACCCTAGACTTGTATGGCCAACTGCTGGCTTGACATCGCTACTCAAATGCCTGAAAAATATCTCAAACTTAACATGTTCCAAATGGAATTACTATGGAATTATTGATTTGGGCCTGACCCTGCCTCTCTCCTTCACCCCTTTGATCTGTTCCTGCTGGAGGTTTCCCAGTCTCGGTTCATGGGAACACCAAGTATTTAGTCGTTTTGGCCCAAAGAACTTAGAGTCAACACCTTGACCCCTCTCTCCCTCAGACACCACATCTATCTCAATACAATCATCTCATCTACTATTGTCTCAATCTTCAAAGTATATGCAGAAACTGACCACTGTGGCCGCCTGCTGGCTACTGGCCTGGGTCACCTCACGTCTTCCCTCTTTCAGCTTTGCTTCCAATGATGGTCCTGCTTCCCCTCTTGCCCCTTAAACTCTATTCTCAGCAACAGCCAGAGTAGCGTTGAATGCTCTTTGTCTGTCTCATCCGAGTAAAAGCCCAGGTCCTAACTCGGAAATACAAGGCCCTCCTACGTGAGCTGCCTCTCCCCGCCCCCCCATCCCCCCAAACACACTTTCCCTCTGTCTTTATCCTTGCTATTTCCCCCTTGTCAACTACAGTCTGGCTACACTGGTCTCCTTGCTGTTCCTAAAAATGACACACACTTTCTCACCCGGGTCCCCCATCACATAGATGAATGAGCCCCAATTGCCTCATCTACAAAATGAGCTAATGGGATCAGATGGTCTCTCAGATCCCCCCACAAAGATGTTATGACTTTGTAGCTATTTTCATCTGTAAATCATGAAGTTCATGAAGCCCCAAGCCTAACAATGTGGCGATATTACAAGCTCTGACCAACGGCAAAGAAAACCTTGTGTTTCCATACCTCTTCACCATTGGCTCTGAAAATCAGTTAGATCTAATAAGCCATTCTTACAGTGAGAACTGGAAAATTAACAATGGTCTGTGGGAATGTTATTCAAATGCTATGATGTGGATGTTGTATGATAATATGATAATAATAAGGAGAATTATTCTGTTACAATGCTAAGAGGAAGCAGGGAAACAGCTTTATATGAATACTATTAGAACCAATGAAAGTAAATAGGAAGAGTTGTGGAAAGAAATCATTGACATGCTGAGAGTAATCGTGCTAACATCATGGGATTAAGGGTGATTTTTTTCCCTTCCTTTTACCCTTTTCTAAATTTTCTACAATATGGTTTATTTTACCATCTTACCTTTTATAATGAAGGTGTGTGTGTGTGTGTGTGTGTGTGTGTGTGTGTGTGTGTTTTATCTTTTAAATATTTAAACCAGGAGATTGCTCTCCAGCTAGAAACAACACGTCATGTTCTTTCAATTACTGGGTCCACACACTACAGGCAAATGAGGAACAGTGTGCTTTGAGCAAGAACATGGTAATAAAAGATTACCAGACAATTTCCCTGCATGGACGTGGGTCAGCCATGCAGTCAAGTCAGCTGGCAGCCAAACGCCCCAAAACACAGACTCAGGCATTTCCTTATCACGTAAACATGGTTCGCGACATGCTCACTGATTCTCACTGCTGGCCATGCTCAGAGGTCCGCAGAGACATTCCATATTCTTTCTCTTCCCACTGATGCCAAGCTGCTACTCTCAAGTAAAGGGCTAGGATGAGCAACATCATTGACGAATATTCATCGAGTTTCTCAAATTGCAGCTCAGTCTACCCAGTATCTATTAAGTCTATACTATGGATCTAGGTACATAGGGTCCAAAGTTATAGATTCAGAGTCTTCTATAGAGAACGTGCTTGGCTTTGGCCAGGCTCCATACCATCATGGGTCTTGGTCTTTTC
Source organism: Rhinolophus sinicus (assembly GCF_036562045.2). Lineage (NCBI taxonomy): Eukaryota > Metazoa > Chordata > Mammalia > Chiroptera > Rhinolophidae > Rhinolophus > Rhinolophus sinicus. The sequence continues at coordinate 9,051,370 of NC_133761.1, forward strand.
ATCTGTAAAATGGGAAAATAAGACCCTTGCCACGAAGAAAGAAAGAGTGAAAGAAAGGGAGGGACCGGGGAAGGAATGTGTTCTACTTTATCAGGTTGTTATGTGCATTAAATGTTGGTACAAGGTAGCATAAGATTTGGTTCACAATACACAGTCAAAAATTCAGTCCTTTATCCATTCAACCAGTGTCTACTGAAAACTTAGGATGTGCTGGGTGACAGGTGTTCAATAGCGACCAGGCTCATTCCCCTACTCTAAAAAGTGTCTCGGCTGATAGGAAGATCCAAGAAATCAAAGACTATTACAATCCTATTATCTCTATTGTAAGACAATTGAGACACAGAATGGTTAAGCAACTTTCCTAGAGTCACACAGCTACTCATCATCGGAGCCAAGAACTCTCAACTTCCAACTTGCTTTTCAAACTGTGATGCTCACGGCCTCCTTCACTGGCTATTGTGCTTGTTAAGGGAAGTAACAAATGTAAAGTGTGTTGTTAGCTGGTGTTAGTAATAGCAGTAGTAGCAACAGCAATAAGAGTAATAGCAAAAGTCGTAATGAGTAGTACTAGTTAGTATTAGTAGTACTAGTAGCAGAGATAGTAATAACAGTAGTAGCGGCAGCAAAAATGAAAAGCACTCACCAAATGCTGGCAGTTAATATTAGTCTAGGCTTAGAAGCATTCTAAGAAGGATGATATAATGGTCTCATCCTTTTGTGCCTCACAGCTCCTGTTCTTGGTACAGAAGGAGGACCCCTACACATAATACAGCTGGTGATTTCAAATAAAAACCATGTAAGTTTCAAATTAAATAGATGAATTTCCAAGAACCAAATGATTTAGGAAATTGTCATCTTTAGGGTTAGTGCAGAAGGTACCTGACAGTTACGTCTTATGAGCTCGCTCAGCATCAGGAGATATTGTCTTTGCACTTCACAAGTACAAGGTTATTTGTTTCCTCACAGCTGTGAGGTATGTACCGTATTATCCCCTGGCCACACAGGAAAACACTGAGGTTCAGAAAAAGTAAACCATTTGCTCAAGATTACACATCTCGTAAGGAGCAAAGCCAGGATTTTAACCCAGAGCTATAAACTCTGCTCACCTGGCCTCTGAGATGAGGGTGAAGTACCAGGATGAGGATGGGTAAGATTTGGACAAGGAAAGAGGAAAAGTCAGCTCATACCAAGTAGAGGGGCTGTCAGAGATGTGGGCGGAGATGAGTATTCTGAGACCCGGGGCAGGGAGGGGTGAGCTGGGCCAGCTGTCAGGCGTGAGTCTCGGGCCTGCCCTTCCAGACATCCCCACCCAAGAAAAACCACTCGGCCAAGACACACACTTGTTTAGAATGTCTTGTTTTTAAATTCTGTTTTGTTTTTGTCATTTCTACCAAGGTGTACCAGACGAGCGTCAGAACACAGGGAGAAAACACCTTTTGTTTTTTATTTTGGTTTCTTCCAAAATGCACCCAAAGTAAATAAAACTTTAAAAGAAAAAACGCTACTTTGGGTTTGGGGCAATATTTGGGAACACATTGACAAACTACTTTGATTCCCCTCCCTAATGAAAACCCTCTAGAATTAGTTCTCACCAGAAACAATCATAGAAGCCTTTGTGCGCTAGACATGTATTCAATGCACCCACATTCTCTGTCTCAGACCATTTGCTTTGCACTGTAGACATGACAATCGATAAGAAGAGGCACAATCCTTGCTCCCCTGGAATCTGCATTCTTTCTAGTTGGAAGAGACAGGAGATCCATGAAAAACCAAATAAATATGAGACACACACACTGGGCAAAATCTAAGTAAAGTGATACAAAAGGGAGCTTTCGGGTGGAGGGGCAAACAGGGTGACTGGATTGGGTTGGCCCTGAGAAAGTAATGTTTGAACTGAGAAGTAACCATAAGAAGGCACCACGATGCCAAGATCAGAGGCCAAAGGGAGCCGTGTGCAAGGCACAGCGCGTGCTAAGACCCTGAACTGATGAAAACTTGCGGTGTTAGAGGAACATAGAGATCAGAGCCAGGGAGAGAGCAGCAGGAGATGAACCCCACAACGTATTCAGGGACCAGGTCAGGAAGAATCTTATAGGCTCATGTAAGGAGCTCGGATTTTACTTTAAGTGCTATAAAAGCGTATGAGGATGGCAAGCAGACAAGAGTTTATTTTCACTGGGGAAAACATCCACTTGGTAACTGTGTAAAGAGTGGATTGTGGGGGTGGAGCACAGAGGTGAAAACCAGTTATGAAGGTATTACAGCGGTCAAACAGGGTGACGCTGGGGTACTGATGAGGATGGCTTTGGTTTATTTGGAGCAAAGTGGACAGGTTTGGAATATGTTGTCAAGGTAGAGGTAAGAGGTCTCAGAAGGGAATTCAGAGGTTCTGTTTGGACGTAATAGGGTAGACATGGTTATTAGACCTCCATGTAGAAATGTCAAGTGGGCATTTAGATGCATGAAACTAGAGTTCAGTGAAGAGGACGAGGCTGGAAATAGAGACCGGCTTTTTCACCCTACAGATGGTACGTCTGGCGTGTGACTGGGTAAGGTCACCTTGAGGGAGAGAGAAGGGGCAAAAGTAGGTTCAAACCATCTCAAAATGGACACAGTGAGCCTCAGTTTCCCCATCTATGAAACAGATATAATAACAAACATCCCAGAGGGTAGTTTTACAAACTGAATTAAAATCTATTTATACGTAAGTCTCTAATCTGTCTGACCCCAAATCTCTGGTCCAGTCCAGTGCCCTATCAAGGTCCCATCAAGGCCAATTTCACAAGGGGTAGAATTTCTCAAGAGACAGGGCTAATTAATTGACTTGCAAAGCCAAGACCCCCATGGTCCTGTGTTCCCTACCCACATTGCTTTCTTTCTCCTTATCTCTCCTTCACCAACTCCATCTCCAAGATGTTTGTATACAGCACACACTATGCACAGTACATTTGGGCTATTTGCCATGGGCTGCTGAATCCCAGGTCCTCAGGAAAGAACAGAGTCCTAACCTGGTGACACGCGACCCCAGGGAGTTATAACTGGCATGGGTCGAGCTCCGTTACAAAATGTCAAGTCAAGTGACAGTTAATTCCCTTTAGCTGGGATAAGTAATGGCTTCCCTTAGAGACCTGGGTTGGTGCCCAGTTGGGGGAATGGCAGGCAAAGGAGTCTTCAGTCAATGGGGTACTTGAGGACACTGACGTGTTTGTGCCCCAAGCTGCCCTCTCTGCCACATTCCACTGTCCAAAAGAAAGGGTCACAGAGTCTGCAATAATAATAGTGACATTTACTGAGTGCCTATTCTGTACCAAGTACTTGGGCAAGCACTGTCCATGTATTATCTTATTTAATCCTTCCGGCAATCCAGTGAGGTTGATACTATTATAACTCCCAAGTTACAGATGCAAAAACTGAGACTCAGGGAGGACAGGTGATTGTCTAAGGTCAAATGGCTAAAAAGTGACAGAGATGTAAAGAAAGCCCTGCTCTCAACCACTATGCACCACTGACCTTCCATGCACAGTGGGTAGAGCACTAAATGAGGAGTCAGGCTGACGTGCAGTCCTGTTACTTAGGACACAATGTCACCTGTAGTAAGTCATTGACCTTCTCTGAGTTCTCCATCTTCAGAGTAAAGAGAATAATCTCTGTCTCCTCAGGAGCACCGGGAACACACAATGTGAGAACTGATGGAAAAGTCATTTGTTAACTCTCACGGGAGGGATGTACGTAAAAGATGACGATGACATGATGACGACGATGATGACACACGCAAATCAAAACATCTCAGCTTAATCAGTCCCTAGAGCGTGTTCAATAAATATCGAATAAATAAGCAATGACGATGAATGAGAAAGAATTGATAAAGGAGAATGCAGTAGATTCAACCCACTTCAAACAATTGGGTCTATAAATAAATAACCTAACCACACATGAAGTGAGGGTCCAGAGGAAGCCCAAGGTGTGAATAGCAAGATGAAGATCCTATCCGATGGCCCAGCTTTACCCTTCAGGGGCTTCAGGAAGGATACACGTGGCTAAAGCACTCCCCTCGCTAGCAGTTAGGACAGCTCAGTACACAGTCGTTTCTTTATAAAGGTGTCTTCCCATTGTCTCCCTTCTCCTCTTTCTCAATCCCCCTCCCTTGTCTTCTCTCTCTCCCTTACCTCCCCGTCTTCTTCCCTCTCTCCATGGCATCTTGCCCTTTCCGCTCCCCCTCCTACTTCCGCTCTCTCCCTCCCCTTTATTTTTTTTTCCAATTCTCTTTCAGTAACTGCCTGTCTTCTCTAATTTCTTCTCTCCTTTCAGTACCTCCATATTTTTTCCCCCCATCTTCTCCCACGCTCTTCCATTCCCTTTCAACCTCCGCCAATCATTTTTTCCTAGCCCACATTGTAATGAACTCTCTTCTTTGTCTTTCGGGTGTCCACTCCTAGGTCAGCAGAGCAAGCTCTTGCCTCCCAGGTTTGGATCACTTTAGCGACGAAATTCAACCAGGCCGCCAATACAGAAAGTCTTCTTCCAGGCAATCCCAACCATTACCATCTTCCAATGGCCAATGTCCAGTGTCAATGTCTGAGATATAGATCGACTCATCCCCAAAGGAACCCTAAAAACGACTGATATAATCAAGTTCACCTTTTCCATTAGTCGTGCGATTAAAGAGAAACTTGTCAGTTCCATGAAACATGTGCCATTTGTGTTGCTATGACAGACTGTCTTTTTAAAAAACTACCTGTGTGGGTTTCTATCTCCGCCTCTGATCTTTGATCTCCTGGAGGACCCAATTCACAGCTGTCCTTTCGATTCCCTCAGCAACCACATGGGCAGACCCTATTTCTCCCCCCCTTAGAGATAAATAAACTCAAAAGAAAAGAAAGAGGGGGAAACAGAAAAGGAAGTCTCCAAATCACATAATTATTATAAGGACAACACTGAGTTCAGTGCCAAATCCCCTGACTCCAGTGGCAGTGGGAAGGCACAGATGACACCGCCACCCCAAATCCTTATTACCTTCCTGAAGAGTCACCATTAGAGTTATTCAGAGAGAACACAGGTTAAGGTTGTAAAATCAGATAGATCTGGGTTCATATCTTAACTCTAGGACTTACTGGCTTTGTGACCTGGGGCAAGTTACTTGGGCTGTTTGTGCCTCATTTTTCTTAAAGTAAAATAAAAGAATATATCTTCCTTATAGAGTTACATATGGTAATGCACGTAAAGCTCTTAACAGAGCTCCTGGGAAATAGCAGTCAAGGAAAGTCAGCTATTGTTACTATAAAGTTTTGACCTCTGCAAAAGATGACCCCTGAAGCCACCATTAGGACAGTAATTATGAGGGGTCAGAATACAGCTTGGATAAAATCCAGAGACGAATTTGAAGTAGGTTCTCCTACCAACTCATGGAGAAAATGAATACACTGAGGAGAGACAGACCCCCATGGGCCTGGTGTCCAGTTCTCTGGAAACCATCATGATGGCCAACACTTAAAGATGTCTTGTCCCCCACAGATTTTTCCAGCAAGTTTCACTGGCACTGATGACAACATGTTCCAGATATCCCTGCGCTCAGAGAATCAACACAGGAGGCTCAACGATAATCAGCCCCGGGGAGGCCTGGGTTTCTTTCTTCCTGCACAAGGGCCTCGGCATTCTCTGGATAGTTACATCATGGGGGTGTCAGAGAGGGGATGACATCACCAATCCTCATTCTCTTGTAGATGAGAAGACGGATTAACTATCTATGTTTACCTACCACAAAGTCCACTGATGTGACTGGGGATTGGACAGATCAGCTGTCTCAGACACCTTCTTCAAGGAATAGAGACTCTGGAGCCCACAGTCAAGGAGTGATTGCACACCCTTCACTCTTCATATGCTTGATAATGCTGCCTAGACAAGGACCCATTAAACCTCATCATGTGACAAGTCATTAAACCTCATCATGTGACAAGTCAAAGCCAGAGGTCCAGACCACGCACAAACTTTAAAGTGCTCTTGTGGGTCCTTCACCCTTGTCCACCACACGTAAGCCTTTTGATTCCTTCAGATGATCAAACCTACTATGGGCAAGGCATTATGGTAGGTACTGAGAAGACAGAAGGACATCGTCCGTCTCTCTTGGGCAGGAGGATCACAGACAATAGAAATGCCTTGTTGACATGGCTTCTCTTTCATACTGTTCTGCAGAAGTGAATTCACTCTCCATGGGGACACATCTCACCTCCCCCTAGGCCCTTCTATGACCCTACTCCTGTGACTCATTCAAAGGTCTTTTGGGATATTGACAGTTGCTTTCTCGGTAACTGTCACTCGGATCAAGGTCAAAGTATAAGGTTACTTCCTCTCTTAGCCCAGGCATCTCCGTATTTGGCCGTCGCAAGGTTGATCGCTGGCAATTTCCTAGTTTCATTGAAGTCTTTACTCATGTGTTGTTTCTTTGTTGCTTTTATTGGGAATCAAGGGTAGGCAAAGGATCTCCCCAAACCTCTTATTCTGCCATCTTCAAAGCAATTCTCTCATTGTCAAGTTACGTAAACAGGTCCAGAGATATAGTCAGAGCCAAGACAGTGCGGTGCCAATTTCTTATCCCTTGGCTCCAACTCAACGCTGGACAGTGAAGTCTGGGAAGGGGGACTCCCTGGCTTGATGCCTTAGTGATAACTGGAGGGAGGCCATGATGTGTTGGAAGACGGATATCTCCAGGGACCTCTCAGTCTCACTGCTAACCCCAAGACACTTCAGCTGGTCTCCAAAACTTGGCAATGTAGTTGGTCCAGCAAGATCATTACATGTAATTTACTATCTCATTTGGTGTGGAGAATCAAATTTAGTGAGAGAATTAGAAGGAGCTGTGGTTTCCCAGTCAATTAACATTTATTAAGATCCATCTGTAAGATAAGATGATTCATTTATTCTTTCAATATAGCTGGTGTGCTTTTCACATGGCAGACGCAGCAACACGTGATGGTCTTGGAACTCAAGCTTGAGAGTCAGCTTCAGTTTGCCTCCTGGATTTGTCATTTACTACTGTTTGATTTGGGGGTAACTTCCCTAATCTTATGAGTTTGACTTTCTTCAACATTAAAATGAGGGCAGAAGTTTTTAAATAAAATAATGTAGGTTCAATAATTCACATGCTCTGCCATATTAATGTCGGAAAATTGTGAAGAATAATAAATGCCAGATAAGGGTTGGGTGAGAGTGTTCTGTATGAAAAGAGTTGATTTGATCAGAAACACTTGTTAGCAAAAGGGCAGCGTGTTTGCACGTGCGTCCTCCTTGGCCAACACACACTGACACACGTTTCATTCTTGAATCTGCTCCATCTTGCAGTTTTCCTCTCACTCAAGAAAAAGATTCTGACTTGGCTATGGTGTTTGCAGTAAAATCATTCAAAATAAGGACCTTTTGGGACATCACTGGCATCTCCATCTCCTTTTGGTTTAATGTCACATGTGAGCTTCCCGTCACTGAAGTGGACTCCTGTGGTGTCTCTCTGGTACACACACCCTGCACGGAGTTTAGATCACAAATGGGAAAGAACACCTCTTCCAATCCTATCAGCCAACAGTGGAGAGAAAGTGAAACGAAGTCAATGGATTATTAACATGAAAAATCAGGTTACCAAATAAGATGTACGGTATATTTTCATAAGATGTCTGATAGATTTTTTTCCTTTTTTTGAAGTATATACTTCCTTAGTCAAAACTCTGGAAAAATATACATCTGACTCTTAGGAGTGATAAACTCTAGAAAGTGAGACTATAAATTATTTCTTCTTCTTTTGTTTTGTTTGTTTGTTTTGGAATTTTTTTTTTTTTTTTTTTTTTGGTATTTTCAGAAAAGACTACACTGAACCTGTGTTGTCTGTGCAATAAGGAAAGGAGCACAGTAAAAATTAGATTAAAAAAACCACTCGACTTAGCATAGCATCTGGCAAATCTTAGATGCTCAATGAATGTATAGTGATTGAATGAATGGCCCATAATCTGGGCAATTCCTGATGAGCCAACAGTTCAGCTGCCTTGGCATATCCATCATTCTGGCTCTACTACTGAATGACCCTCCAGGACAAGAGAAAAAGGAGGAAGAAGGAAAAATGGAGAAGGGGATGGAGAAAGATTTAGGGATGAGGTGTGATAAGGGACAAGTTACACCACTTGATCATGGAATGCCGTACCTGGAAGGCCTGCTATGAAAAGGGGACTCACATTCTGCTCTGTGCAGGTACCTCACAGAGAACACACTCCCCAATCTTCTGCAACTACCGTCATGCAGATGGGGAATATACCTGACCAGTCACAAGTATAATTAGTGCCAACAATTTGAATGAAGGCCTTCTGACTCCAGATCAGGGCTCCTTACAATAAAGCAATGTATCTACTAAATACGTAAGTGTATATATACAAATTTACTTTAACTTAGGGGTCCAGAAGGGTTATGGGACACAGAAAAGGTAGAGAAGAATCAGAACACTGAAGAAAAAAGAACTTAAGAGCATATTTATGAGCCCCAGTTCAATATATGCAACCTCCAGTCAAATAATATCTATGAATGGCGTAAATGTTTTGAGGACCTATAAGAGAATTGGTCCCCAAAGAAGAAAGAAGTAACTCACCCAGTGCAGAAAGTGCCTCATCAGCCCAGAAAAACAAACAGGGAGATATTTAGCAACCATCTGTGGGAGAAAAAAATTTCCACTGTATATTTAGAACATCATTCATTGCTCTGCTGAGTTCTTGTGTTCAGAGAAATGTGGCAAGGTCTATGTCTCCTTCTTAAAAGGATCTTTGCCCTCCACCCACCCCACCAAACCCGTACATCAAAAGAGAGAAATTAACTGATTACTATTAAATCCAACTCCCAAAATTGGACCTCCAAATGTCAAAGCATTGATTTGAACGCAGACCACCGATGCACCCAGGGAACTTAGTGTGCAGTCAAATGGAGAAGGAGAATTCTGTCTCCTATATTGTAATTCTCTACTTAGAGCCAAGCCCTTCTTTCACATTAGCCTTTTATTTTCACGTCTGGAACAGGACGGTGCATTTGAGCCAGGATCTCAACATGCTCCACAGATATTATCTAGAGTCCAGTATTAGTTTTGTCTGCTCTTCAGATCCTATTTGTACACAATGGTTTAAATGATAAATAAAAGCTTAACGTGATGTTGAGGGTTTATACTGTAACAGAGCGGAGGGCCAAGCACTGAGGTGATACTCCATTCCTGTTCTTCACTAAAGGCAGTAGTTCTCTGGCTGAGAAAGGCCTGGAAAGGGCCATAAGAACCTTAGAGGCCCTTGGTCCCCCTTGCTGAACCTTCATCTTTCCTTCTGTATTGTCACGGACTGACTCTAAATCAGAAAGAATTCTGTCTGTATCGATTATACGAAATCTTTGGTTCCCTGAAAGTCAACTCATCGTAAACACCAGTTAACGGAAAGTTGAGTTTTGACCTTATTTTTTACTAACAAGTGACAAGAACATTAATTAAGGTATTATTATTAATAGCTGATATTGTAAACAAGTCTCAAAAATGTATAATGTTCCCAAAAGGACAGAAATTTTCCCAAATGTAAAATCCAAAATGGGTGGTGTCGGTCAGCAAGCGGCCCTCTTTCTGATTCCAGGAAACAAATCCCTCCATCTCATGGCTCCAACCTCTTCAACACAGGGCTTCCAACATTATTGGATTGTTTGTGTCGGCCTCAAGCTCAGACTGGAACGAGCATGGAGGAGAACATGAGGAATCTTTATAAGTTGGACTAGACAATGGGATATATCACTTCTGATCACATTCTATTGGTTAGAATTCAGTCACATGACTACACTTAAGTGCAAAGGAAGCTGGGAAATGTAGGCTGTGTGCTCAGGAAGAAGAGGGAACAGGTGTGTTGTGCTGCTAGCCAGTCTCCGTCACAATTGGGAAACAATATCAGTACAATAACAACAAATGGCAGTTTCCAGAGTATGCCCTATACAAGAATCCCTATACAGAATAAAAATTTTGTAAGGCTTTGTAAGAAAATTCAATCTCCATCATAGGACCCTCCTTCCTAAAATAATGAATAGGAGATGCACTTCATGGAGGAAAAAAAAAAAAAGAGTTTCAATAACAGTTGAAGGAGAAATATCATCAGAACATCCCTAACTTGTTTGAAATTTTAATTTGCAAAAGTTGCATTCCTCATTCAGTCCAGCTAATTCGGGTTTTACACTAATCAGTTAATGAGCCATAGTTATTAATCGTAATATTATAATAATCACTATCCTAATGAATCCCTATGTGCCATACATTCTACCACAGACTGAACAGATGTCTCATGAAAAGAGAGAGAGAGAGAGAGAGACAGAGACAGAGACAGAGAGACAGAGAGAGACAGAGACAGAGAGACTCAAACATCACTAATGGAAGCATAATTTGGAAAGCAGTTTTGTTGGAAACTTTAATAGGGTTCGACGAGTTCATATTTTCAGAACCAGTGATTGGATTTCTGACCTTATTTGAAAGGAAATGCTCTTAATTTCAGAAATAAATAGCAGTCTTATACCTAAGGTGTTTGTTTTAAAGCTATGTACGACAGCAAATGCCAACAATGAGATCGCTTAAATCAATCTGGCATATAGACCATAATGAAGGTGTTTGAAATTGTGCTTTAGCTCCAGCCCTATGCAAACTATTATAAATTGTGGATTAGAAACTTGTAATTACTGATTTCCTTACAGCTGTGGTGTCAGAGAAATTGTGAGCTCAGTCTTTAGTTTGATAAACACATTAGTATGTGCTATAATAGAATATTGTATTTCCTGTTCTAAGTTTGGGGAATTTTAATGACTTTATATTTGAGAATGAACCGAAATTGAAGTTATGCACCATCTTGAAAATGATGTCATTTTGCAAAAATTGGAGACAGGCTGAAAAGAGCATGTTAAGTGAAAAAGCAGAAAAGGAAATTGTTGGTGCAAACTGATAACAAAAATGAAACAAAAAACAAAAATGATAATTTTAAATAGAAAAAATTCTGTGTCTCCCCATTTCTCTTCCTGCTTTCAAAATTTCAAGGAAAAAAATTAAATTTTTCTTGGAGAAAAAAAGAAATATATATATACACACACACACACACACACACACACACATAAACTTCAAAAAAATGGCCTCATCTACCTTCTCACACCTCAACTGCAACTCCCAGTGTAACCATTTAGGTCACACACAATCTGACATTGTGTCTGCAGTATTTCCTATGAAACTTGGCAGGACTCATTCCCAGTAGTGTGAACCCTACAAGGACAGATGGCCATCCAGCCAATCGAGGGTCCTGTGTTCACACCCCCGCCCTCTGGAGCTAGGATGATGACATTGACCTTCTACTTAGAAAAGTAACACAAGCAAGAATTTCATTCTTCCTCAACTCTGCAACTCTCCTTTCCCCTGGCTCTAGAAATTACTTCTCAAACTGAGGAAACGTGGGGGGAGCAAGCGGGTCGATATCTGCCTTTCACTCTCCTCTTGAATTAAACGTACCACAAGCAAAAAGACCCAAGCCACCATAAGGCGGGCTGAGTCAAGTCTCCTTGTCACCAATCTCTTGCGGGCAGAATGCGGTCTCTTTCGGTGACAATAGTATTGAGTATGTCTTTGGTTATGGCTTTCTGCATCATTCTAGGATGCTTTTTATCCTCTCTTGCATTGAATCACATTCTCAGCTACATCATTTTCAAAGAAGCAGTACTTAGATCCTGTTTAACGGGGCATGAAAGACTCCTGTGCTCCCGGGACCCTGACAAAGGAGACTTCCTTCAAATTGTGAAGTATTTCACAGATTCTGCTTGCCTGTGATCCCACTGCAGCCTCCAAGCCCTGTCACCTCCCAAAAGTTCAGATACAAGGCTGGGTTTGAGGAGGTGTGGTGCAAGCTAGCCATGTCCCCTAGTCAGTACAATGGCATCTCCTGAGAACCAGCTGGGTGTCTGCAGTGCTTTAGCTGCTGCAAATGACAGGGGAGATATGTCGTAAGCAAAGGATTCCAATCAGTTATGAACTAATTAACCTCAAGTGTCCAGGCGCTACAGGAACATCTCGAAAGGAGATATACTTTAGTCTAAGGCAGTGATTCTCTACCAGGGGGTAATTTTGCCCCAGAAGGGACATTCGGCAGTGTCTGAAGACATTTTCGAGGGCTACAGTTTGGAGGAAGCATGAACATGAATGGAAGTGCTACCGACATTGAACACACTACACACTCTATGATGTCAGCATGCCAAGGTTGGGAAAGCCTGGTGATTTTCAAACTTAAGCAGACAAAGTCTCCCCTGGAGAGCTGGACCCCCTGCCTAGAGTTTCTGAGGCAGCAAGTCTGGGGTGAGGTCTGAGAATTTGCATTTCTTACAAGATTCCGGGAGACGCTGCTGTGTGCTGGCCCAGGGACCACAGTGAGAATGACTGGTCTGGCATTGCAGAGAAGGCATCCCCAACAGAATGATGTGTAAAGGGGTAGCTGGAGAAAGAGGAAAAGATAGACTTTTGCACGCCATTTGTGCAAAAGTCCACAGGAAAGAGGCTCTGGCGTGTTCACGGAACTGAAATAATGGAGCACGGGATCAAATGAAGCTGAAGAGGGAGCCAGAGGCAGATGGTGTAGGACCATAGTAGGAGTGGGTCTGTCTTCCATTTAGAGCAACAGAAAGGCACTGCAGAGATTTTAGCAGGGGTTTCAGGGAAATTTGACTGAGCAGTTGGGGTGGAGTAGAGCAAGGCATGCTGTCTACAGTTTAGCATAATAAAAGGACATGGTCTTTGGAGCCAAGGCAGTCCTAGATGTCAGTCCTCACTAGGCCTCTTATGATCAATGGCCAATTATTTGACTTCTATGAGCCTCAGTTTTCTCATCCATAAAATGGGGCCATTCATAACCACTTCACTGAATTGTTGTGAGAATAAATGAGATCACGTTCATAAAAGTGTCTGGCACACAGAAGGGCTCAACAAATGTTAATTCTCTTCCATTAAGTGTCAATGATGAAAGGACCAGGGGCTCCTCCACCACCTAATTTGCAACTCAAAGAACACACAGCAAAGCATGATGTCAGCAACCCACGTCTGTCCAAAGAGCGCTTGCATCACCTGTGTGTGCCAAACCCGCGCCAGGACCTGCTGCGAGCAGGTTTAAGGGCAAATTAGGCAACCACTGGCCCACACAAAAATGCTGCAAAGCTAATGCTAGGTTTGCAGATACCATCACAGCGCTCAAGCCAAAGTTACCTAATCTATTAATGGTTGGATACTTCAGAGGCTCTTTAAAGACGTCCCTTATTGTTTTGTAGCCCAACCACTGGGAGGAGAAACAGTGCTTGGAACCACAATGAATACCAATACTCAGCACTCAAATAACCTTTTCCATCTTCAAAGCCATTTACAAACACAAATGCAGCCCCAGCCTTGGGAAAGTGTCATTATCTTTGTTTCTTCAACACAGCAAGGATGATGAGGTAATGGAGTTGCCCAAACTCTGGCCAGTTGGCTTCAGGACGTGCTGCTTTCATCCAATCTGGGCATCCCTAGTGGGTCCATTCCAGAAGGACCCAGGCACTCCCCTGGTCTATGGGTACTGCAAAATGCTTGACTGGAGACGCAAGTCCCACTTTCCAAGAATCCCTTTAAAAAAATAATAATTATAGTAAATAAAGAAGGTGGAAGGAAATTTTTGGAGGGAATGGACATGTTTATGGCATAGATTGTGGTGACGGTTTCATGGGCATATATCTCTCTCCCAACTCATCAAGTTGTATACCTTAAATATGTACAGTTTGTTTGTATGTCAATACCTCAACAAACGACTTGAAAAAACAAGAGTCCCTTGTGAATCTAATGTTGCACACGTGTTCCCAGCCCTACCTGAATTAGACTTACTTGAAAGGGTTGCTTTTTGGCCAAGCAAGTGGGATCTCTGGGTCCCCAGCCCTCTCACCCAGCTGTCTCCCAGAAAACTGAGTGAACGTCAGGATTTTCTTTTTGCATGTGTTTGATAATTCTATAATTAATAATGATCCTATCATAAAGTTTCCTCATGTGTAAATGAGAGCTAACGACCCACAGAGTTGTGTGAGGATACCGTACGGAGACTGCCAGGAGGGTGATCCACGCAGGGAAACTTTCCTTGTCACTGTGGTTGACGCCACTGCCATTGTATTTATATTGTTTGATGATTTTCCATACCTTTCACATATGCTCTGTCTCACAGTGTTCATAACTATTTTTTTTTATAAAGATAAGCAGGTAACATTATCCTTTGTGGAAATGTGGGCTCAGAGAGGGAAAATGGACTCGCCTAAAACCACAGCTAGTCACTGGCAGAGCAGGGGGGAGTCCGCAGGTTGTCTCTCTATCACCCCACTTCATTCATAACCTCTTCTCCTCCTACCCCAAAGATGACTTCTCTGAGCCCTTAAAGTCTAGGATGCTTGCATTCTCTCCCTGTCCACGTTCCAGGCAGATAATGGCATCATTTATCTCCCCTCCCATAACTCTACAGAAACTCAAGATACTTATTAAGGCCCCAGGATGTGCCAGACACTATACCCAGGGTCTACTGAGCATCTTCTAGGGTCTGGTCTTCAAGGAGCTTCACGTCAAGTGGGAAAGATGAGTACCAGCTGGAACAAGTGTTTCTTAGAACCAAGATTCAGAAAAGACCTTCAAAATGGCCACCACTAGAATTCTGGATCTGGGAAATGCCAACCAGCACCAACCCTACTCCTATGTCACCCAGGGCATGATGCTTTAGAAATACCATCACATAACCATATAAGATGGTCTGCATTGGTCTCAAAATACATGGCCCTCTAGTTAAGGTGCCTGGAAGTCCTGTATGCTCATTTCCAAGTGGATGATGTACTGTACTAAGTGCCCAGGCTTTGGGGCCAGATAGCCCTGGACCCAAATCTCGGGGCTCACATTAGCACTGCCTTGTACATCTCACCTAACTTCTCAGAAACTGACCTTTCTATCAAATACAGGTTACATATTGTGGGTGGAGGATTCAAAGGAGAAACTGTAATAAAATGTTTGGCACAAAACTGAGCACATGGTAACACTCCATAAGCAGCAGCTATTATTACATTATTACTCTAGTATTACTATTGTGGCACCTCAATATAATTTACACAACATGGTATCGAATCTGAATACAAAGTTTGGCAGTGATGCTGGTCATCTCTCTCCTATAGATAATCTTAGTGCAAACTAACTGGGTATCTACGGCAACAGAAATGGGGCAACTTGGAAATCATACAGCTATCCACGATATAGTTGCACAGATTGAATTCAAACAATTTAATTCTTTGTGCTTTTTGGCTGCAACTGCATTTGCTCAGTTTGGTTGCGTCATGACCGTCCGACGTATGGCGCCAGCTCAGAGGACCAGAGCTGCCGGAATCAAAAGGAGTGTGATCCCAGCTTAGCTCCTTACTGGCTGTGTACTCAGGGGAACTGGGCCCCGCAAGGATTCTGTTTCCTCACTTCTAAAATGGGGACAATAAGGTCAACTTCCTTGGGCTGGAAGAGTTAATGAAATAATATGCAGCACTTTACAAATGGTAGCAAAATACTAAGGATCAGCATTTTACTGTTTTTAAAATACTGACAGCTTTACTTAATAAGAAACTGGGAAATAAATTAATAACTATTTTATATAGGTATTTGGTAGATAAACTCCTTAAAAGTAGACAGTTCATGATGGGAAAAATAATGAAAGGGAGCAAAAGTGCAGAAAGCAATGCATCAGAATGATTACACACCTTTTGTGTGCCATACAAATAGTGTGATATTAATGGTGTGGTTCTAGATCCGGACAGACCTGTGTTCAAATCCTACTTCTCCTACTTCTTAGCTGTGTGGTTTTACACAGCTACTTAGTGTCTCTGGGCCTCAGCTTCCTGGTCTGTAAATGGCATGAAAAATATTATTGACCTCATAGCACTTGGGGGAAAGCTGTGTGCATGAAAAGCACTTAATCATACTACCTGAGAAGTAGCAAGCACTTAATAAACGTCCCCTTTGCTAGACTGATGACGGTGATCACTTCATAAATTCTAGAAATGCCTAATCATTAGGGTGTACACTTGAAACGAAAAGAATATTGTATGACAACTGTAATTGAAAAACAATTTCTTAAATAAAAAATAAATGTTCCCTTTATTTTTATTCAAAAGAGAAAAGACAGCTTCGTCCAAGTTCTCTACATGAGGGCTTTAAGGAGTGGAAGAGTAGCAATGTTGAGAATGGCGTCTGAAGGTGCTATGCCAGGTGAGAAGCAGAACCACAGCAGAGAAAGGAGAATCGAGGCTGGGTGCAGAGTGAGGGTGGCAGGGTGTTATAGGTACGGCCTGAAATGTCACTGCAACTAGGTGATTATATATCCTAGTCTGCCCAGGTGGCACAGCTACCTTCTGATACCTAACAAACCACCTCAAATATAATGGCTTAAAACAGCATCGTTTTGTTCATGTATTTGCAATTGTGGCAGGGCTCTACAAAAAGAAAGAGAAGGAGGAAGAGGATCATAGGAGGGATGAAGGAAGGGAGGGAGGAAGGAAGGAGGGAGAAAGAAGGATGACAGAGAAAAGAGGGAGGAAGGGAGAAAGGAGATAGATAAAGATAGATGATAGATAGATAGATAGATAGATAGATAGATAGATAGATAGATAGATAGATATTATTGAAAGTTAAATAAGGGCAGAGTTTGTGTGAACTAATGAAAAGACTGCAGGGAATCCCCCGCCCCTGGTGGGTTCCACAAGAAAGAGAATTCCTCTAAGAAACAGAGGTTGCACCAGTGACCTCTGACCTCCCTCCGAGCTCTCAGATTCTGTGACCCTCTCCATGGAACAGACAAGGAGGTGATTAACATTCCCCTTTTCCCAAGATGGGTGGTGCATGCTTTCATCTTTCAATGTTTATAAATGCCTTTGGAAACGGAATGTGCCACATACACACTAAGAGCTATTATTAATATGGTGTCCAAACACCTCTCCCCAGCTAAGGAACAAAGCATTAGGGGTGTGTGTGTTCAGGAACTTTCAGAGGAAGCATGTGTGTATGCATATGCCCCAGTTAAGGAGTATTCCTATTCCCACCCAGTCTTGGGAGAGGCAGAGTATTTCACAGGAGCCAGAGATGGAGCAGAATGAGGAACTTGGAAGCTCAGGGAGAACTGGGTGACACAGCTGGAGCACAATTAATCAGCAGTTGCCATGGATCTGCTAGTTGCGGCCAGATGTGAGCTAAGCACTATGGGAAAAGTAAAAACATAATGGATACAGGGTTCTGTGTTGGAGTACAGATGACAGACATGGACCCCGGTTTTAAGAAATCTGCTCTCCGAAGACAGACTTAAAAACCAGGCCCCAATACAGATAACGCACCAGGACTGAGCGAGGAAGGCAGGGCCCATTGCAGGTAACCAGGGGTAGGTCATCTCAAATTTTGACTGTGATTGCAGAGGCCATGGTTCTCAAACATTTCTGATCATGAAGGCTTTAAGAATCCAACGAAAGTCATGAACCTTCTTCTCAGAAAAGTGCTCGTGAAAATAAAATCTTGCCTTGTCTCACGGAGTTCACACATTTCCTAAAGTTCCCTGGGCCCTTTTCTGTAGCTCTGGTGTAGCTGTGAACTCTGGGTTGTGAAATTAGCGAACTCTGAACAGATTCAAAGCAGACACTGCGTCTTCTCTACCTCTGGGTCCTGGGCATCTAGCCCAGTGCCTGGCCTGTCATGCACCTAAAATAAATGCTTGTTTAATAAATAAACATGGAATTAAAGCATTTTAAAGAGTAACAGATCCTTCTTTAGCTATACCTCTAAAGGTCTTTTTGTTTGTTTGTTTTTTGGTTGTTTAATACTTCTCAGGCATTTGACCACCTATCGCTACTGAGCCAAGAGTAAATGGATGAATAACTGAATCACTTCAACAACAAGAGAAAGTCAAGACATTTGCTCTCTTACCCCCAACACGGGACAAAAACTCTGTCTTTAAGAGCAATAAGGGACTGTGTGTAAATTGCAAGATCCACACCTAAAATGGCAAAATTGAAGGGGTCGCTCCAGAAATCCCAGAAGAATAGCAAAGTAGCATATAAATCAAGCCTTGGCTCTGTCTGAACAGAAACAGCCCTGGTACGCTTCTTGAACTTCCGAGAGTCCCTCCATCATCAAAAACATGGGGGTAGGTCACGCTCAAACTCACCCTGGCTGGAAACACAGCTGGGATCAACCCCTCACAAGACAAACACCCACTGGCAACCATTCACGGGAAGAAATGGATCCTACCACTCAAGCAAGGTCTTCATTTAAAAAAGCAAAGATGGCAGGAGAGGGAGGCAAAGCCTGGAGAGATTGACAGAGAGAGGACGGCAGGAAGGACAGAAAGAGGCTACAGAAAGTCAAGACTTCTGGTTTCCTCTCTTTCTAAAGTAGTCATTCCCCTTGAAGAGGTAAATAAAACACCACCATACGGGTATGACCCTATGCAAATGAGGAGCTGCAGGAAAAAACCCTAACAGCTAGAGCCAGAGACCCTGACAAAAAGCCACGTGGTACATGTCTCGGTGGTACCCCACCGTGGCCTGTGGCTGCCACACCCCTGCTCAGGGCCTTTGCATGCTGCTTCAGGTCTTCGTGCCTTGAGGGCTTCCAACTTCCGGCCACCTTGAGGGGCTTTTTGGTAGAGTGCCACAGATGATAAAATTAGAACCGAGGCTTCCTTTTTCCCCCTCTCACTCTTGTTAGTTGCACATAATTCAGCATTAAGAGAAACTCCCCCTCCCAACTTTCAGTGACAGACACGAGTCAACTGAGCTTGAGTGGCTGTATCCACTCCGTCTTTCACTCCTTCCCCACCTGCCACCCCCAAACTGGAGAAAACCACGCCCCTGGCCCTGCATTCTCACCATTTTGTCTGTTCCTTCCTCTTCCGGAATATGTGACCCCGGCTTAACTTCTTTACCCTCATCTAGGAAATGGGAGTCCACCTGCAGGGTTATTTTAAGGCCACAGTGCAATGATGTGGGTGGCATTTGGCAGCAAGCTGGGCACCCACTTCTCAGGGAGGATTGTTGTCTGCGTACCACTGCAAGCCGAGTTCCTTAGGTTTCTAACCCCACATTCAGCCTCAACTATGATCCAAAGGACAAGGGCCTGCCACATTCGTCACTATGGCGTCTGCCCCCCTGCAGGTGGTCCAAAAGTTCTGCAGGTACCAGGGATGGGAATGAGATGCACTGACACTTTCCTCTCCCCAGGGCCTCTCTTACGCCATTTATTTTCATCAAGAGGAGAAAATAAGGGCAGAAGTTTCATGTTTTTGCAAAAGGGTCAAGGCTTGGTTCAGTTGAATGTAATTTATATTCACTTTATGGCGGCCATAAGTTTGCAAGTTACCCTGCGATGAAACATGGTGAATCAGGGAACCTGCAAAACCCACGCAAAGCCTGCCTCCGACAGGTGCGGGCTGCAGGAGGTCCTGGGCAGCTTTTCTCAAGGGTGACCACACGCGGGGACACGCTTCTGGGTGGTGTGTGGATAAACATTGTCTTTCTGTTGTAAAAAGCCTCTCCTTTCCCCAAGATAAATGTTATCTTTCTAGTGTGCTGCATGACCTTGAGAAAGTCTCATGACCTCCCCGCGACACAGTTCTCCCATCTACACACTGAGGTTTTCAGGCCCCCGATTGCTAAGGCTCCTTCTAAATCTTCTGTTGTGTGGCTTTTCCTGGGGTCCTGAGCCATGTGGTCTCAATCTGAATGTGGCCCCACTCCCATGTTCTTTGGGCTCCAGGCTAGGAGTTTCCTGAAGGAGGCCTTTCACAGATGCCCCTGAGGATTCTCTCCCTTGGACTGTTCACTCAGGACCCTAGAAATTCCACAGCAGTTGTCTTGATAATACATCTTTGGGACAGGCCTGGGGGCATAAGGGAGTAGAAATGGGAATTCAAATGTTCCCAAATAAAATTAAACCACAAGCAACTTGCCATTTTCCCCCACTCAAATGAAGATTGTTGATACTAATCAATATCCAAGAAAGAACGGAGTGGGTGGGACCTTGTCCCTTGAAGTAGATAACGTGATTTCTTTTGGTTCAAAAATATACCCGATGGCACATCCCTGTTTTCGTCACTGTCTCAAGGTCTAAAATACTATCCAGCCCTGTGATCCTAACATTATCCACTGTTTTCAAAATATATTATACAAACCCTGGTAAAATCAATTCTACAAAAGCCTGACTCAACTAATACAACACAATATGAATGGCTCTCCCAAGGCAGGGCTGGCGCCTGAAGTTTGATGGCTCTATTTCTTAATAAGCTTGGGCTCTGATTGAGGACCTGCTAGAGAGAGAGCTAGTGACAGTAGTTTGGAGTGTAAATCTCATTGTCTGGTTCTGATCCCAAATACAACAGCTCTAAACTGCATGACCTTGGCAAGATAATGAAACTTTTCTGCCTCAGTTTTTCCATCTGCAAAATGGGGTACTCAACAGGCGTCCCTATGGAGTTGTTGTGAAGATTATATTAATTCCTGTAAGGGCTTAGAACTCGAGTGCTTCCCATATAGTAAATGTGCCGTATGTCATATTTATTCATACATTTGTGCCACTCAATTAGCAAGTATTTATTGAGAGTTCAGTCTGCCAACCCCCATTTTAGGAACTGGGCATATACAGTCATGAGCAAAAAAGTTCGTGCCCTCAGGTAGCTAGGAGTGAGTTTTAGAGCAATTCCAGAAAGACAGTAGACAAATTAATATAAAGTATGTCAGTTTCTGATACATACTACGGATAGAAGACGAGGTAGAGAGGGTGTGGCATAAGGCATTGGCATTTTTGGCAGAGTGGCCAAGGAGACCTCCCTGAGCTTGACACAATGAACATGTGGATTAAGGTGTGTCGGGCAGGCTGCCCTGGAGGCCCCTTAGGGAGGCCGTGCCCACTCTGCCTGCCCCAAGACCAAGGCAAACAGAGCTTTCATCTCTCACCCTTTCTCGAGGGCAGCTTGCAGCTATGACTGGTCAGCATGGATTTCTAAGAGTCCCACCACTTGTCCTCAACTGGGGCACCTGTGAAGGGCCATCCTAGCTGTGGGTTTCCCTGTGGGTTGCCTGAGGTCTCCACTGAAACTGTGTTATGGTCCAACTTCTCCCTCCACCCAGTCCTGTTTCTCTCCCCATCACAGCGGTGGTTCTTGAGTTCACTGCCTAACGAATCTCCTCCATACAAGCCTCCGAGTTTTAGGCTCTCTTTCCCAAGAAATCTGACCTGAGATCAAGGCTAAGTAACTTGTATAATATCTTTGAGTGGAAAGTGGCAGAGCCAGGATTTGTTCCCGAGGCTGCCTGCCTCGGTGGCTTTGAGCCTCTTCTGCTGTTACCAGCGATTGTGCATTTCCAGTCTGTTCCACTTAGTGTGGCAGAAGGAAGCTTCTTGGAATTTCTGAGCAATGCAGAGACGTGGGTAAGAATAAGAAAAGAGGGGTTAATTTCAAGAGCAGAGAACACTGAAGTGCCCACACTGAAACCCAATGCTGATGAACACACATCAACACATTTAGGAAAGAAAACTGTAATATTTTAGAATGGGACTTACTTTTTTGCTATAAATTCTTAGTGCTTTTGAAATAAATGTATAGTGGTTTGTTTTATGTGGATAGATTAGATAGATTAGATAGATAAATAGATAGATAGATAGATAGATAGATAGATAGATAGATAGATAGATACAGAGATACAGAGATACAGAGGGTGCCAAAAATATGTATACACATTTTAAAAAAGGAAAAAACTGCATTAAAATTGCAATATTCAATATATATTGATAACAAAAGAGGAATACAAGTCACGTTTGACTTCTGTAATTACAAGAGGTGCTCAAAGTGGTTCCCATCAGCATCCAGACACTTCTGATTACGGCGAACTACTGCTTGAGCAACGCTGACTGAAGTGTCCACTTGTATCCATTGTTTTGGCACCTCTGGTAGATACAGATCTATAGATATATAGATTTTTAAAACACCTCTTTCCAAGTAGGTTCTAGCTTTAATTTGGCTTTCCATCAAGTCTGTTTTATATATTTTAGGGCGTCACTTATATGTTGGGAGAAAGTAACTTCTGGGGAACCCAAAACTGTGATCTTCCTCCCAATCTCCATGATGCATTTCCTTTCATATCTGGAGGATGCTTTGAAGCATACCTGCCTTTGGCTTCAGCCTGGATCCCAGACAAAGGAGTTCCAGAAGCTGGCAACGTGCTAAGTAGGTGACCAGGAAAGGGACCACCGTGCTCCTGAAGCAGTATCACAAGTGGCTGGAGGGGAATCTAGGAGAGAAAAGGAAGTTCGGAGTCACTATATAGAATCTTATGGAGAACAAAAACCTAACCAAACACCAAAGAAAAGAGCTAATTCCAGATCCACCTAATTTTTTATAAGTACTTGCTATATACATCAGGACCCACTCTAGATGTATGCTTGCAAACTACACCTCTCTATGGAAGTCACTGTAAAGGTGTGAGAACTGAGATTGGGGACAGGTAAGTAACTTTCCATAGTTTACACTCAGGCGTTGCAGAATGAGTATTACAACCCAGAGCAGCCAACTCCCAGTGCTGTGCCCCAACGTCAGAATTCCTTTTGATAATCATTGGAAATACCACTGGGGAAGTAAGTATCCAGTTCTTTCTTTCTTTTCTTAAATTAAAGTTTATTGGAGTGATAATTGGTAGTAAAGTTACATAGGTTTCAAGTGTACGATTTTGTAATACCTCATCGGCATACCATGTTGTGTGTTCCTCACCCAGAGTCAGTTCTCCTTCCATCACCATATATTTGACCCCTTTCACCCCTCTTCCTCCTTACTGTCTGGAGGAAGTGTCTATGAGTTTTTATTTCTTCATTTGTTTGTCTTGTTCCTCCGTTGTTTTCAGTTTTATAAACCACATGTCAATGAAATCATATGGTTCTCAACTCTTTCTGTCTGACTTATATCTCGTAACATAATAATCTCAAGATCCATCCATGTTGTCACAAATGGCACTATTTCATCCTTTCTTATGGTAGAATAGTATTCCATACAGATGGCCAATAGACATATGAAAAAAACATTCAAATCACTAATCATCAGAGAAATGCAAATAAAAACCACAATGAGATATCACCTCACCCCAGTCAGAATGGCTATCGTCAACAAGACAAATAGTAACAAGTATTGGAGAGGCTGTGGAGAAAAAGGAACCCTCATCCACTGTTGGTGGGAATGCAGACTGGTGCAGCCACTATGGAAGGCAGTGTGGAGGTTCCTCAAAAAATTATGAATAGAATTACCATATGACCCAGCAATCCCTCTCCTGGGTATCTACCAAAAAAATCTGGAAACATTTACCCACAAAGATATATCCAGTTCTTTCATAGTCCTGCTCTCTCCTGTTCTGAGACATGACATTGTGACCCTTGCTAAACTTGAGCCAGGCGAGTAGATTCTTTGGTTTTATCTGCAAGTCTGTGTAAAAGTGTCACTCCTTTCTGGAGGTATTTGTAAAAGAGCAAAACGTCTCCGCTCTCCCAGAATCAGTTAGGCCTCCCCTGTGTCATTAACATGAGTGGCTGAATTCTGCATTATCAGAGGTGATAGAGAAAATGGTACCAAATTTCTCATTACACAGCATTCTTCAGAAAAGTTCCAGGCTCCCCTAGAGCCAATGAAAATATGATACATTGGTTTTGAGTAAGAAATGATTACAAGAAAGGCCGAATGATATTTCTACTAAGTATTCATGATTCTGAACTTTACTGATGCAGGGTTGGCCTCTTTCCATTTCAGAATCTTGGATGAATGTCTAAACCCTTGTAACGCATCAGAACAAATGTTATCTAATCTCTAACTGAAGTCTAGAAGAATTCAACAGGATTCTATCAGGCAGACATACGAGGCATGGTACTGAAAAATATTTTTAACACTGTAATCTTTGAGTAGTATTTCCTTGAGCATTTCATCTCTCCAAGCCTCAGTTTCTTCATCTGCTAAATGGAGATATATATGGTAGTTCACTTATGACGCAGGGCTAATATGAGCAACAGATGATCTCTTTGGCTCATGGGTAAGGTATTTGGGGAACTACATTGAACACTTTATATTGGCTACTTGCTGAAAAAATATGTGGTCATGTTCCTGCCCCACCTCCCATGCTCAACAGCCTTCTGAGTTGCCCAGTCAACCACCTGAGCTTGGTCCTGGAGGCCTTTCCTGAGCTGGTCTCAACCTCCTGCCTCTGTAAGCTCCACCAGCACAACCATCCTTCTCATCACAGTCAAAGATGCACCATTCCTGAGACCCATGATTGACCTGAACTTTGCCCTGTTCTGTTGGCTTCCCCTGTGAAGATTCCAACCCCTCTTGCCGTTGCTTCTGTCTGCCGGGTAAAACCAAGTTCAAAATGTGAAGCCCAACTCACAAATAGCCCCCTAGAGAAACTTCCCCTGCCCCTCTCTTGCCAACCCCTGAGGTCTGTGGTGTTCATACCAGCAACCAAGACCAAAAGGTTTCATACTCAATGTTACCCCTGGGATGGGAGGAATCATGATCCAGCAACTCAGGTCTCCTGCCCTCTTTCCACAGATGAATCTAATCACACACACACACACACACACACACTTATTCTAGGAAGTGTGAGAGACTGATGTGCAGTCAAGGCAGTCATTCTATATTTTAACAAAGCTAATTATCCAGCTATTTTAATAAAATTGTGGAAATGCGATTGAGTGGATCCTCTGACCCACTCACTGCTGGCTGCCTCCTCAGCGAAGGCAGAGAGAGTTAGGCACAGAGCTCACCCAGATAACAGAGAACAACAACAACAAATGAACTGAGGGGCTCTGATTCCATCAAGGGCCTCTGACAGTGACAGATACCCCCAAAGCAGGCGTCTGTGGTCACAGAAACAGTGACACCATTAGTCCCTGCAATATTTGGCTTTGATTCTGACAGTGACAAGACTCACCAGAGAAGGCCACTGGCTGCAGTAACAGATTGGGTTTGGGCAGTAAAGCTGTCCGCAAATAAAGGATGGATTTTGTTGACTTGATGTCAACAAAAGCAGATGAATTTTGGTCTAGTGGCACCTTGAGTCCACAACGTCAAAACAGAATGGCATCTCCTCCAATTAGAAAACAAACATGGAAACACTTCAGGATGCGTGTAAGTCATCAGACGAGAGATTGTGCTATTATTGTCCAACTCACTATAAACTCTCTTCAGGTATGAAATGCCAAAAGGATTCGTAGGCCTTGAGGAAGTGGGAGCAAAGTGGGAGCCTTAGAATAATAGCATGGAAGCAAAACAAGTCAGACAGAAAAAGCAGAGAACCATGTGATTTCACTGATATGTGGCATATAAACCAAAAACAACAAAAGAACAAGACAAACAAATGAGAAACAGAAACTCATAGACACAGACAATAGTTTAGTGGTTACCAGAGGGTAAGGGGGGTGGGGGGTGGGAGATGAGGGTAAACAGGGTCAAATATATGGTGATGGAAGGAGAACTGACTCTGGGTGGTGAACACACAATGGGATTTATAGATGATGTAATACAGAATTGTACACCTGAAATCTATGTAATTTTACTAACAATTGTCACCCCAATAAATTTAAAAAAAAAAAAAAAGAATAATAGCATGGAGTCTTTTGCATAACTTCGTACAACAATTCCCTTGATAGAGCCTCCCAGAATCCATAAATGTAGGCAAGTAACCAGCATAATTAGCCCCATTTCACACATAAGAAAAATGAGGATCAGAGGTCTTGAGTGAATTCTCCCAAGGAGAGACTCAGGGCTGGAACCAGGCCCCAGTCAGTGTTTTTTTCCACCTTGCTCAACAG
Source organism: Rhinolophus sinicus (assembly GCF_036562045.2). Lineage (NCBI taxonomy): Eukaryota > Metazoa > Chordata > Mammalia > Chiroptera > Rhinolophidae > Rhinolophus > Rhinolophus sinicus. Next base: position 9,077,294 of record NC_133761.1, read on the forward strand.
CCTCTGTACGCAGGGGGTTTCATGCACCATCAAATAGAGAACAGGAAATCAGAAATAGCGAGCTTCTGTAAAAGGAAATGGAAAGTTCCAAATCCCAAAGAAACCTGCTCGTTTCTGAAGTTATCAGGCACTAATAAACATTCCTAGTTATTATCAGTAATAAAACCGGAGTACGTTTTCCTACCTGTGCTTTTGGTATTCATTCTCCATGGAAAGTGTCTTACTGGGGAGAGAAAATAATATATTTAGAAGTGTAACGGGATTTGGCTTCAGACAGACTTGGGTTTAATACCAGCTCTAGTCTAGTGGTGTGACTGAGGGCAACTTACTTAATCCCTTTAAATGTGAATATCCTTGTCCTGAAAATAGGGAAGATGATTCACGTAGGGTAAGGAGTAAACCAAACGGCATGTGACAAGTGCTAACCAGAGTATGCCGGGTGTCACAGGGGCTCAAAAAACTGCGTGCACCTAGAGAAACACTCCTTGACAGCGTCTCACGGCTAACGACGGCCGGATCTTTCAGAGTGGCTTCGTTTCATGTGGCCACCAGGGCTGTGCTCTTCATCCCACATCTCACCCTTTGTGAAGCAGCCCTGTCTTCACAATTAGGAAATGAAAGCACTGTCTTCGGGTCTCTGCCACTGGGCCAGGAATGGAATCAGTCCTTTTTAGCCACAAGCACTAGATCAAATCCTCTTGTTCCTTATTTATTGAGGTGCTGACTTATTAGTTCAAATGAAACATGCCCTAAACATATGAAATAAACCCCGTACTGGGAAAACACGGGGTATCAGACATAATTTTTTTTTTTTAAATATGATACTATATAATTATTTTTTAAATTAGTTTCAGGTGTACAAAACAATGGAATAGTTAGACATTTATCATTTATATCCCTCACATAGTGATAACCCCCCTCAGAGTTAAAATTTCTTGAGCTAAGTGCCAGTCTCTTTGTGAAGAATTCCCATGTCCATCTGAGCCTTGCCAAGAGGAGGCGCTGGAAAGGCCATATTCTCTCCATGTCCCAAGTCAGGAAACTGAGACTTCGAGTTGCCTCCTACAGTAGCTGAGCCAGAGTTCCAACTGTAATGTTTGCCCCCTTTCCTTTACGACAGGGGCGCCCTGCCATACGCTTCCCAAGTCACATCATGTCAAAATCCAACAGAAAGTACCCAAGGGTGAGCAGGGACAGCCCAGGGGGAGAGACACCTCCACCACTGACTCATGACCCGGGGGATTCTGCAACAGCCTTCACCCGCTCTGACTCTTCACTTGTGAAACGGGACAGCTCCTTACTCGGTTTAGATTTAAGTCAGTATCAAATTACCAAGTAGCCTGATTCATTTCAGAATCTCACATGTGTAGCATGTTTCCCAGAAAGCCATTTGAAAGAGTAGCCTTCCGTTTGCTTCCCATTTTACTAAGAGAAAATCTTTGCACATGTGCCCGCTATTTATGGAGTGAACACTATGTGCCAGGCCCTCTGCTAAGTTCAAGGGTACAGAAACCCACCAGACAGACTCCATTGCCACCCTCATGGACTGACTGACTACTGGGAAAGAACGGACATAAGCGCTCAACCGTAAGAGTTATTATAGAACCAAACTCCTGATGATTGCCTCATAGGAGAAGTAAGTCTAGGAAGCAATGACAGGGTAATTGGGGGGCACACCCTAGTCTCAGGGTCAAGGAGGGCTTCCCTGAGAAAGTGATGTTTAAGGAGAAAGCTGAAGGATGAGTACAAGTTGGCCAACTGAATGGGGAGTCATCGTACTAAAGCATCGAGACTCAAATGGGAGCAAAGGAAATGAGAACCAGGTCAGCAGGACAATACTGCTTTGAAAAGCACTAACTGGTGGTGGCTTTGGTCCCTGTGCATCTGGGTGTTCAGCCCAAGGCTCATGCCAGGTAATGAATCTGATATTTACAGAAGCTAGACCTAAACAGCTAAAGACTTCAGTGGATTCACGTTTCTTTCTCCTTCTCTTCCTCTCCCACCTTCTTTTTCTACGTGATTATCATCTCACTTTCTAAGTATGGTAGAAGAAGTAGAGACGAGATTTCCTGCAGAACTATAGGTGTTTGAAAGGTACAAACTTCCTGTTATAAGACGAACAAGTTCTAGGGATCAAATGCCGTTTCCTGATTAAATACCACTGTATTGTATACGTGATAGCTGCTAAGAGAGCAGCTCTTACAAGTTTCCACCACCACAGCCACCCCCCAAAAAGAAGAAGATGGTAACTGTGTGAGGCGATGCAAATGGTTACTTACCTTTAGTGGCAATCATTTTGGATAAAGTGTATTATTTATGTACATCAAATCATCATGTTGTTCACCTTAAATTTACACAATGTTACATGTCAATTATATCTCAATAATGCTGGGGGGAAAATAAAATTCAAAAACAGTTTGAGAGAGAGAGAGAGAGAGAGAGAGAGAGAGAGAGAGAGAGAGAGAGAGACAGAGACAGACAGAGACAGAGACAGACAGAGACAGAGACAGAGAGAGACAGAGACAGAGAGAAAGAGAGAGAGAGACTGTCCAGAGAGTACCCAGGAAGGAAAGGGAACCAGTGTAAGTGACCAGCCAGCAGTCTTGGCCACCAAGCCAAGACAAGAGAAAGCTCTTTGCTATTAAATCAGCCACAGTAAACCAATGCACCTGCAATAACTAATTGCATACCTCCTTTCTGCAAAGCCCCCTTGCAGTCTAGATAGAGGTGGGTTAATGACAGGTAAGACAGTTTGCTTCCTCCCAACCTGGAAGTTCCTAAGAACATATTAACCACCTCACTCCTCCCTTCCCTTTCTCTCCATAACTCCCCAGTCCCTTCCTTGCCCTGTGGTGACTGCCAGTGGCCTTTATCCCCTCCATTCTGAATAGTGGCAACAGTTTCCTTACCTCCCCTTGAGACAGACTGGTTCCCACCCCACTCCCCTCCACCTCCTACTCCAGTCCACCCTCCTCCCCAGGGTCAATAAAGGGCAGGTCCTCCAAGGCAAATCCCAAATGCAGTTGCCACAGGCCAGCTTCAAATCCCATTGGGTGCATCACAGTCTACAAGAGAAGGTCCTACCCCTTAACATCACAGCTTATATGTAGGACCTGGCCCTGCCTCCCAGGGAGTCTCATTCTTCTCCAAGCCCACTACTGTGCCTGGTGGTCCAGCGACATGAAATTGCTTCTGGTTTCGTGCCATGTCTCCCCCAGGCCCTCTTGAATCCGGCTGATCTACTGGCAAACACGTCTCTAAATTCCGTCTCAGGCATCCCCCACTCCTTCTGCCCGCCACCCGGCTCCGGTGTTCTCCAAGGACCCTGTGCATATATTTCTCCCTGAACTATCACCTGTTGTGTGTTCGTTAGTATTTCATCCATCACACCAACATCCCTGGAACTCCCAGCAGGCAGAGAGCTCTGAGAGCAGGGAATGTTGTTCTAGGGCTGAGTGGTATCCTGTAACGCAACAGGAATTCTGGGGATTTTTATTAAAGGGAGTGATACTGATGTAGCAATACAAAGCGTAGTCAACATTGTAAGGTACAGCTAAGGGGAGACCACAGAGTAGCTTATGGGATGGACAGACTGGAGGTGGGACAACTCGCAGGAAGGGAAAGGATACCAGGTGGAATCGACGCTACACCCAGGCTCTCAGGCTTTGCATCCCAGCTCTACCAGATGTTATCGCTGAAACCTTGAGCACGTCAACTCTAGGAGTCTTGTTTTATTTATGAACAAAATGGAAATAATGAATCATTCTGGATCATCTCATCATGTCTCTGTGAGGACATTGCAAAATATAAATTCCAGCACAATTACTAAGGCTAATGGTTAAAATCTAAGTAAGTGAAAAATGAGCCAGTCTCACTGTACCCTCAATATCGAATTGAGTTCCTTCCTGAGGTCGGATGCGTCCCAGAACCCCCCAGTGTTCCCCTGTGCAATGGGAGGCTAAGATGACCCCTGCTTGCTTGTCACCTGTAAGCTGACTTCAGGTATCTGAAGAGCTGTCGTGTGGAAGGAGGAGGGAATTAATTGCATGGGGCTGTGTGGCAGTTACCAGGAGACAGGTATTGGCTCCACATGAGGAAAGACTTTCAAACTGTCAGAGCTGTCCAAAGGCTGCCTCGGCTAGAAGAAGGGGGGGTGGGCTGGGAACTCGTGAACCTGGAGGTGATGAGTCCACAGATCAGTGACCACCGCTGCAGACCCCATGCATGAGAAAGGTCTGGAGTGGCCGGTTACATAGTTTCCTTCCAATTTCGAAATTCCACTGTCTGCTGCCCCTGCGTGTACCTCTGCCATTGTGCGTGTTGCTCAGACTGTAATTGTCAGTTTATGACATAAAATGATTGATCCTCCTCCACCCGGATCGCCCAAAACACAGGGCCTGGGTCTCCTTCAACGTGGGGCTCCTGGAACAGAGTCACCTGTCAGTAATTGCTGGAGGAATGAGCAGGTGGATGAATGAGTCACTCTGAGTTCACTGACATGACACTGAAAGCCCCAGGGGAAATATGAGGAGGACTTTAAATTTGGGCTCAGATGAGTTCTTTCACAGTGAGGCTTGTGTGATGGTTTTGGTCCAGATCAGTACATTCCAGCTTGAAGTCTTTTAATTTCTAGGAGTCAGCATTTCAACATTAAAAAAATAAAACAGCTATTACAAGTTAGGCGTTTGTCCATGTGACAGAGTACCCAGGTTTCAAAAAGCATCCAGTTTCTCTGCATTAGCTGGCGATTTATCAACTTGGTGCGGTAACTTTATCTCATACACAAACCATCACTCTGGAACCTTCCACATATTATCTCATTTAATCTTGACACGAAACCTGTATGCTGGGTCATACAGGAACAACCTGAAGGTACATTGTCTGTAGCTTACAGACAAGAAGACTCGGGCTCCAAGGGGTTTTGTGATGTGCTCAAAAATGAAAGAGTACATGTGGGAGGTGGAATTTCCATCCAGTCCTACCTGGCCTCTTAGCCTGTGCTCGCCACATCTAGCACTCAGCTTCATTTCAGAGAGAGGTTCCTCTTATCTGTGTTTCTATCAAGATGCTTGAGATGGGGCGGGGGTCCATCCTGGCCATTAGCAGTTCCCTTCCCAGGATGAGAACAATGCACAGAGTGTTCCCTGGCCACTCAGAAACCCTGGGTTAATGAGAGGCAGATGCTCCTGCCCTCAGACTTCCCAGCCTCACAGAGCCTCCAGACCCCCTCTTCCAGCAGAATCCCCTTCTTACCCTCAAACGATAGTACATAGAAGAACACTGGAAGTCTCCCAGGCTTTTTATTCTGGACCTTATATTTTTCTAGTGTTGACAACTTAATACATGTCCACACTTCCTTTTATGGGGAAAGATAAGACTCTGATGGTAATCTGAGCACCAGGGAAGGAAATGCCACATTCCTCCGTGTAAATATTTGACCAAGGTTTCTCCAGGCCATGCATCATCGTGCTGAGGCCCTGCGAAAAGCTTCAGGCCCGCAGATCTGCAGGTGAGATAGCCTGGCAATGAATGATGAGAGGGATTGTTTCAAATCCAAGGCCAGCGCTGTGTATTCCAGGGGTCGGTGGGAGGGGGATGGCTTCAAGTGCCCGAAAGCTGTTCTGAGGAAGTCAAGATGAGAGCCTGGTCGCCGCTGGGCTGGAGTTCTTTCCTTTGGTCCACTTACTCCTGGAGAAAAGCGATCTGTTGATGGCTTTTAAAAAAAGCCATGCCTGCAACTGTGTCGCTAATGCTCACTTCTTTTTGCAAAGTGAAAAATCAGGAACAACCTGAAGGTACATGAGAAATGACTTAGATAGATCCATCGATGCAGTGGGCAAACAATAATAAAAGTATTGGTAATCACAACTAGCAATTATTGACTGCTGACAATGTGCCAGTAACTACTACAGGCTCTTTTCACGCAATCACCCCATCTAATCCTCACAGCATTCTCTTAAGGTCTCTTTAAATAGGTATTACCCCATTTTATCACTGTAGAAACTGAGGCAGCGAGAGGCTGAGCAACCTGGCCAGGGTTGTCCAGTAAGCAAGTGATGGAGCCGAAAACTACGCAGCCACTGGGAATGATATTATAAATGAGTATCTGTTGACTTAAAAAATATGGTCATGATACTAAAGGGGCAAATACAGTTTCCAACTTGTGTGAGTCCATCTTTTTTTTTTAATGAAAAGAAATGAGGAATCACCTCACACTCATTAGGATGGCTACTATTTAAAAAAATCACACAGACGCACACACAAACAAAAACAGAAAGTGGGAAGTGTTGGTGAGGATGTAGAGAAATTGGAAGTGCTCGTGGGAATGTAAAATGGTGCAGCTTCTACAGAAAACAATGTAGGATGAACCCATGGCTTCCTGCATCCCTGGCTACAGCACGAATGCATCCAAGGACTTTATGCTAAAGGAATAAACCAATCACAAAACGACAAATACTCTATGATTCCACTTCTATGAGGTCCCTAGAGTGGTCAAATTCAGAGACAGAAAGTAGAATGGTGATTGCAAGCGCCTGAGAGGAGGGAGAATAGGGAAATATTGTATAATGAGTACAGAGTTTCGGTTTTGCAAGACAAAAAGAATTCTGGAGAATGGTTGCACAAGAACGTGAATCTACTTGAAACTACAGAACAATCAAAAATAGTTAAGATGGGAGGGAAAAAGAAGATCAAAATCTTCCTCTTAAGTAGGTTGTGATATTCAAGGATTTATGGTGTCTGTGTTGACCAAGCTCTAATTTTGTTTGTTTGTTTTGACAAGCTGTACTTTTTGAGTCGTGGTGCAGGGGGCATGGAGGCATTCTGGCTGCCTTAAGCTAGTCATTTTAAGATCTGTTAGAAGTAGCCAGACAGAGCCGTGTTCAAATCCTGGGTCCACCACTTTCGGCCATGTGACTTCAGAAAACCGTTTAACCTCTCTGTGCCTCAGTTTCCTCTTCTACGAGGATCACAGTACCTGCTTCATATATGTATCAGACTGCACGGAGAGCTCTTAGTCGTAGAGGTTGAATAAATGTTCGTTTTCTTCTCCATCTGCCTAAGGATTTGTAAACATACACACCAGTTGTGCCTCTTCTCAAGGCCAGCTCTTAAAGTCAAGCAACAAAGAGAAATGAGGGAAGGAAACATATTAAAAGAAGGAAGTGCTGACGACGTTGAGCCAGTTTAGAGCAGAGTTCAGCAAGCTGCAGCCTCTGGGCCACGTCTGGCCTGCCTTCTGATTTTTGAAATAAAGTTTTATTGGAACACAGCCAATGTTCACTTATTTATATATTGTCTATGGCTGCTTTCTCTATATAACGGCAAAGTGGAGTAGTCAGGATAGGGATTGTATGCCCCACAAAGCCAGAAACACCTACTTGTTTACAAAAAAAAAAAAAAAAAAAAAAAGGAAAAGAAAAGGTTGCCGGGCCCTGGTTTAGGGTTTATGTGGTATATTATCAGAGGATGACTGAGACACGTCATTTTCCTCTGGAAATCTCCAAAATGAAGTGGTGTGTAATGGCAAGCTGAGAGAAGGAGGCCATTCTCTTCCAAAGCCGTCTGGGGACTGCCTTCCACCAAATTCCTTCCACCCTTCTTTATACTAGTGACTTGGTGTCAAGGTCTACAAAACAAGCGTGTGGCTGTCGAATGGGGGAAACTGGTTTTCCACCGATAGATCAATTGGTTAGATCTTAAATACCTTCAACAAGAAAAAAGGTCAATGATTCTCCTATGAGGACAAAAAAAGGGGCCCCAGCATATCTGAGTGGTTAACCCTGTGATACTGAAATGACTCATCAGACTCTGTAACTTTACTATTATTGATTTCATTGGTTTCAATCTCCATAATGCTCACTACATTCATTCTACAAATACTGCTGAGAACATCCGGACACATGCCAGTGCTAGCCGCAGAGGCTCTAGATTTGCCCCCAGGTTTTTTTTGTGTGTGTTTTTTTTTTTCTCTTTTCTTTAATAAAAAGAGCCTTCGGTTTCTTTTCAGCAGTTGAAGAAACTTTCAAAGTTTCTGCTTTTTACTCCAGTCTGTAGACTCAACCTCTGAGTTACTGATCTGGGCAATAACAGGAATAAAGTGCTACAGGACTGTCTAGAACAGTGATTAAATTGGTGCGGGTGTTTCCAAGTTTGGGAAGGAAGGCAGGAGGCTCTCTAGGTATTGCAAGCAGATACGGCCTTAATACCGGGAATGAAATTTTTAAACAACTATGGGATGGGTTAGAGGGCATCAGTAGGGAAACTGACAAGAACTGCCTGACATCCAGGAAGTGAAATAGTGCTGAAGTGGATAATTCTCAGGAGGGCGAGTGGAAGGAAGCCCCTGGCAACATCCTACACCATCTACTGATACATACTCCCCGACAGCTGCTGCTGAGAACAAGTATGTCTGCTCAGCCTTCAAAACACCACACCAGCCTCTCTCCTTGGCAGAATCCACCCCTGAACCCTGCTGGCAAAAGTCTAGGGGATGTGGTGCCAAGCGAGCTTCTCTCAAGCAGGGGAGAATGTAGAAGGAAGGAGGGGACAGTGTTGAGCTAATAGTAAATAACCCAGCTTGGGGGTAGATTTGGGAAGACTTCCTAAATAATCTGAGGCCAGAGACTGGGTTGGCCAAACCCTAGCAATGGTCAGTGACTCATCAAAAAGGAGTTTCCCTTTCAAGGCTGCAAGAGGGAAGTACCAGCTTCCCAAGAAATGTTATCTTATGCAACCAAAAGAGGAGGCAGCTAGAAATAGCCTGAATTTCTCACCATTCTACATTCAAAATGGATAACTGCAAGCAACATGTCTTTCCTGGAGGAAGAAAGTTCTGAGTTCTAGTTACTAAATCAAAGGGCAACATAGCTCTCCTATGGGAAATGTAAGTGGCAAAAGATTTCTCTCTGAACGCATTTCATAGGCAGCCTGGGATTGCTGTGCCAAGAAGGGAGGGAGAATCTGCCAACGGCAGTGGTTGTCCAGGCAACGCCCAGAGTGAGATCCTAGCATCCCTACCCTGACATTGCCCTCTCTCGCCTCAGGAGCCCCCTGCTCTGCTTTTCAGAGACACAGCAGGACCTCTCCAGATAACCAGCCCACTGTCAGCACATCTTTCCCTCAAAGTTTAGATCAACAGAAACCTTGAAGTACTGGGAAGGGAAAGGTGCAGCATCAATTAAGCACCTACTGTTTCCTTTGCTAGGTGAGACACTTTGTGCGCCTAATGTATCAAATCCTCAAAGGGACCTTTAAGATAAGCCTATTACCCCCAATTTCCAGATGAGGAAGCAGAGGCCAACAAAGGTAAAGTAATACTTCTGAGGTCACACACCCACTGCGCTCCTCCAGAGAAAATGGTGAGTCCCCAGTCCTTACTGCAAGTGAATCCTGAATGCTGTGAGGTGGCCGTGGGTCACAGGGAGGTTATAGCATCCTCACAGCTTTGCAGAACCATGGAGAAGCTTGAGCCCATCCCTTGTGACTCCCCTTCCTTCACCCTTTACCCCAGGAAAATGTGGGACAGGAAAATCTCACCATTGCCAGCGACAATAGCTACAGATTTCCACTCCCACCTCAGCCTCCCTCTGTGTCATGTTCCCATGGAGGTGAAAAAAAGGTGGCTGTTTAGAGACTGGGACCTATATAGATTTTCAAAATTTCAGGTGAAATTCCTCTTAGGGTATTTTCTTTCTTTTTTGTTGTTATCTGATTGACCTTCCACTGCTTATTAATCAAATAAATACGTACTTGTGATAGAAAAATAGAAATCATGAGTATGCCCAAAGAAAAGTAAAATCTATACACACATTACAAAAATAAAATCCATAGGTGCTCTGGAAGACCATGAGTTCAGCACTTTATATTTCTTCTCCACACCCCATCTCATGTACTTCCCAGTGTTTGTTAATAATTCTTGAAATATTGGGATCCAGATCATTGTTACGGAAATATTACTTTATGTATCATAAACAGTCTGGATGCATTTCAGGTTTTAATTCAGTTTTGTAACCATCATGGTGACATTTCAGCTTATCTCTTCTTTAATCGTGTCACTACTCACTGCCAGTCCTTTTCTGTGGTTCCCATCTAGTTCTGGGCTCTTAATTGTGTTTTTCACTCCTCAGTTTGCAAATATGTCTTAAAGAAGTTTTATAAGGAGGGTTTATGGATAACTTATTTTGTCTCCTTTGCATATTCAGTGATATCATCTTTTCCTGCATATGTGAATGCTAATTGGCCCATATATGTAATATTCCTGGATCATGTCCTTTTCTTCCTTAAACTCTACAGATGTTATTAAATTATCGTCTGGTATTTAGCATTTTGGGAAAAAGATGAAGGCTGGTTTAATGTTGATCATCAGAAACAACCTATTGTTTCCTGTCTGGATATTCATGGACTCCTGTATTCATCTCAGGCTGATACTTTCGCCAGGGTATTAACACATAGACGTGAGCCTCCCATCCTTGGCTTTTCCTGACTCAGGGCCCGTTCTTTCTGTCTCCCTTGAGTTTTCTTTCCTTTAGCTTGGGAATGTTTACTTATGCCACCAGCTTCCACATTTTCTGACCAATGTTTCTGAAACCTCCATTAGTGTTACTCTTACCCTTTCCACTCTGTCTCCCTTTTCTAAATTCTGGGAGACTTTCTCAAATATGTGACCCACACTAGTGATACCCCTTCATACATCAGCAAACGCCAAGGGATGAAGTCGGCATGTCAGCATTTTCAAAGCCAGGAACAATGATTTGCTCTGTGCGCCACCCTGGGGATCCAATTTTCATCTCCAATCCACAATTTATGCTCCCAGCTCCCAGCCCAATTCTTGCTTAATAGCTGGCTCTCACCTGCATGTCATGCATTGATGATACTCCCTTCTTCTCCAGCCCTCAGCCCAGCTTCTAGTTCTCAGAGACAAGGCAGGATGGAAGCAGCCCACCACCTGACACACAGAACTAGCCAGAGTATCCTTCAGAGCTCTGATGGGGTTATGTGCCTCCCTGGGGTCACTTCAATCTCCCCTATTTTCTGTCCAGTGCTTTCCTGTGATTCCCAGAATCTGCCTGGATTGGGAGAAATGGGAGGAAAGGGAACCAAAGGAAGGAGAAAACAATGTGGTTTGCAAGAATGACTCCTGAGGAAGAAAACTGTTTCATGAAGGAAAGCGAGAGTGTGCCCTACACTGGAAGGCTGTCCTCAGTCCAGGTCCACCGACCCCACAACATGATGAATTGCTCCGGACTCTGGCATTAGTCTGTACCATCAGCCCTAGCTTTCAGTCTCACTCACTGTTTCAACAAGAGCTGAATGGCTCGACTTTGGGGGCCACCAGTCAGCTGCCATTTTGAACTGGAAGTCAGCGGGCAGCTTACTTGGGACTTTTCCAACTTCCAAGCAGCCGTCATCTCAAAGGGTCAAAAATATACATATCCAAAAACTAAAGCCCATGGTGGCCTGGCTGGTCTCTCTCTTCTACACAGTCTGGTGGAAAACTTGCTCAAAGAGCAAGAGACAAAAAGAGACAACTTTGTTCTTTTATTTAATTGTTTCTGTGAATCCTCTTCACAGAATCTTTCAAACTGAAACTTGAGTTTTCTCTCAATGTCTCAGCCTCTGCAGCGTGTTCCAGCAGCGGGCTGTCCACTGCTCTGCTCAGTACACCAGGTCGGGTCTGTGAAGTCCCATTTCTCACAGCCAGTCATTAGACTAGAGAATGAATGCAGCCTCCTTTTTCTCACTTGGAGGCCCCGACGGTTTGTCCTGGGCAGGGCAGCTAAACAGGAGCGGGGGGAAGATTACCACACACACCCTCTGACCTTCGGCTGTAAATTTCAGACACCCCTGTTACCTCCCATCCCTTCCCAACTTCACCTCCTTTCCAACTCTGAGCTCTCCATCAGTTTAGGGGTTGAACCCCAAGCTTAAGAACATGTAAAATACATACCAAGAGGAAAACAAGTTTGAAAAGAAACCAACACGTTGGAGAAAGCAAGTTCTGAGTTCTAGTTACTAAATCAAAGGGCACGTTCATATTAAGAAGGCATAGTGGTTTCAGGGGAAGGCTCTGGCCCACCCAGGTTCACACCCCAGCTTTGCTACTTAGTATCTATACTACTATAGCAAGTTATTTAACCTCTTTGCGCTTTATGTTTTCATCTATAAAATGGGATAGCAAGAGTACCAACCTCATAGAATTGTTGTGAGGCTTAAATGAGTTAATATATTCAAAGTGCTTTAAGAGATAAATGCTCCATACCTGTTAGCTACTCATATTTCCTATTACATGGCAAGAGTTTCGGGGCATATTATTGCTAGGTTCTCTATCCTACTCTTTAGTCCTTCTGCTCTCCAGGAATCCCTGCCCAGGTTGCAACACACAAGAGGAATACCAGGAAACAAAGTCAGAGCCTATTATTAAAAGGGCAAATACACCATTATCACTCTTCCCCCGAGAGCACGATTATGCGGCCACAGTTGGTCGCAAGTCGGGGCTCAGGCTCAGGTCTGAAGCAAAGCCATCCATGCTGCAGAGTAGCCATCCATCCTTCTACTAGACAAAGATGCCCAATCTGCCTCTCCCATCCAGGGACTGACTGCAAATAGGAATTGACACGACCCGCCTGGTAGATGGAAGCCTGTTCTGCTTACACACGGTGGCAGAATGTGCAAAAAGAGCTCCCCCTGCACGGGCCGCATGCTGACGAGTGACGCCTTCCTGGAGGGCAGACTGTGAATATTTCCTTGTGTCTGGTCTTCTATGGAGAGGGACAAACACGCTTCGGCACGGCGACAACTTTCCCATCCAAGTCTCTCCGTAACTCTACCGACTAGGCACGTGTGTCCACACAGTCAGTTAAGGAAACTGAGGATCTGAGCCTCAGTGGTAAAACCAAGATAAGGACCAGGCGGATCCCGGCCCGCGTCCGTGCTGCTTCCACCACGCCTCACAACAGCAATGTGTGTACGTGTGCGTGCAAAGGTGAGAGCACATGAGGTCTCTTCCGGCAATTGATAGGCCAGGTGCAGAAAACAAAATCATCAGGAACCTTGAAATCCTTTGAGCTTCCAGAAGCTTCTGCGGTGTGTCTATTAGAGGAGGTCCTTCAGATTCTCTTTGTGGCAGTACACTTCTCTCCTGCTTTCTCCTCAAATGTTAAATAAAATTTGCTCGCGTACCTGACAGCAAGACACCAACAAGGTTTTCTCAGGTGTCAATGGGCCTCAAGTTCTCCATCTGTAAAATGGGAATTGTAGTATTGATTTTTCAGGGTGCTGGGAAGATTACAACTAGTGTACTGATGGGATGTCTGCTTGAGAGATGACATTCTCATGCATTAAGCAAATTAGTCTTCCCAGCATTCCCTGACATTTCTAATCTTTCCCTGACCTTCCCCCATAGTGGTAGTTAGACATCGTAGCACCAGGAGATTCAGGGAAGAGAAATATCAACAGAAGCAGAGAAAAGGCTTTTTAATTTCCCTAAGCTTAAATATTGGTTACAACATAGCGACTACCTAATATCAAAAATAGGCTATTTCCTGTCTCCTGAAATTAAGTAAAGGTTTCATGGGATGGGGGATGGAGAGGAGAGGACTCCTTGAAAAGGGGCCTCATGCCTTGTCTCCTAAGTGACAGCTGAGGATGGGAGGTTGGGACTGGCAGAACCCCGAGTATTAGGGCGCCTACAAAAGAGGGGTCCTGTGTTTTCTTTGCCAGGTTGGACTTGAGAAAGTGGCAAGTTCTCAAACACTCAGCATGGTGGGAGCAGAAGCAATACTTCCAGGCAGCCAGGAGTAGCCAAGTACCAATGGGAAGTCTCGAGGCAGATGTGGGACTGGCCTACAGCAGAGAGAGCCAAGGGATAAGAGAGAGGAGGGACAGCGGCCATCACAGAGGGACCAGGAGGCACTGAATGACCGTGACCTTCAGTAAGTGAGACGGGAGTCTTTGGGAGATTTTGCGCAGGAAAGTGCACATCAGGACAAATGATGCCAAAGGAGTATATGGCAGTTGCAATGAAAACAGAAGACGGGTGAGGCACACAAGACTTAGGCAGAAAGATCAAAGGCCACCGGGACCAACCTTTTACATTACATTGCTTTGCCCTGAGATGGCGCAGCCAACAGAAGACACATCTAAATGGCTGGGGGTGGGCTGCTACAAGATACTTTGGGGGATCTTAGAAGAAAACCTGTGTGGGTCAATCAGCAGCTACAGCTGAGCTCTCACCCCACGCCCTGTATCCTCAGAGGCCAGAACAACACTCAGAAAGATGCATCCGCCCTGATCAATGTAACCAAAAGTAACAAGACAAGACCACCTCATCAAACAGGGGGCAAAAATGGAACACTAATGTCTTTTCCACATTGGGTCAGAGCAAAGAGAAGATCTGGGCAGAGCTCTCCATACTATGCATGAGAAAGAAAGTGAGGGGATGGCATTTCAACTATGCAAGCACTCTAGAACACAAAAGGGAAAGGAAATACAATCTGCAAAAGAACAATAAAAGACTCAGTATGGAGTCATTTATACAAGACTCAGAAACAAGATAATGAAGCAATAGGCTGGGATGAAAAGGGAGATTGTTGGGGTAAGGAAACAATTGAGGGCCGAAGCAACATCCTTATAGATCAAATAAATAAATGTAGACCAGCGGAGAACAGACTAGGCATAGCAAAAACCTCAAATAATGACAAGAGGAAAACGCTTTAGAACAATGCAACACATGCAAAGGAAAAAGATAAACTGAATAAATCAGTTAGAGATGATGATAAATAAGGATTTCAAAGTTGGCCCATATAACAACCACTTCTGTTCCTGAACGAACGTACCCAATACATGTTCCAGAGATGGAATTTCATCAGTTATTTTTTTATATAAAAGCAGTAAATCTGCAAATCATAAGAAATAAATATATTAGAAAGAGTACAATTTACATGGAGACACTGAACATACCCGATCAACATTAACTATAGAGAATGACTCCATCCGTGCAGAAAAGGGGAGTGAAGTGGGATGCAGCTGGCCTCAGATTTCTCCACACTGGTATTTTTCCGGAAGAAATCATAGTTATGCCCACAAAGCCCAAATAAAGAAAAGTATAACTCAAGGATATTAAAACTGAAGAAATTCTCAAACAGAAAAGAATTCAGGAACTTTATGAGCCCTTTTGGAAAATATACTGGAAGACTAATCCCATAATAAGATGAATTTATTAAACACACACATACACACACGCAAACACACACCAATAGTAACTGATGTATTGAGGGCTTGCTACGTGCCTCTAGAATGAAGATGTTATAGTTAAAAGAACTAGTGATGAGGATTAAATCCATTTACATAAGTGTAAATAACAGCACAACAGCAAAATGTCTGATTGCTGAACAGACTTATAATCAATCATTTTAAGTTTAAAATTATAAAAGTAAGAAAAATCAGGAGGCAAAAGAAAGAAGATGGGAAAATTGTCAGAGTGTGAATCACTTCATCTTTATAGTAGGAGATTAATTAGTACGGCCTGAAAAATGGAAAGATGAAAGTTAAAAGGAAACAAAAAATGACTCCAACTTATTTGATTTCATTAAGGTTTTGCTTATTCTCACTTAGGGAGATATTTGAGGAAATACTATCACTGGCAATGGAGAAAAAAAACATGATCTAAATTTCAGCAATTCCATTAGTTTCACTTCAGTTTATTTTTCTTTGGTTACACTTAAGGGAAATTAAGTAAATGTTTCCTTGTATTCAGTATGTCGAGTATGATCTCTAACTAGTAAGGTAGCTATTTATCTACCTAAATAGCCTTCCATCCTCCCAATCCAGGAACATTTGGAATGATGTCCACCAGGGATCAACGTTAGTCATTTCCTACTGGTGGAATTTTGGAATGAGTTGTTGCTTTCTTCATTGTAATTTAAAAATACTTTGAGAATTTATTTTATTATGAGCATTTATCAGTTAATAAGAAATAAAGTTATTGTGCTTAAATATAGGTTTACTTAAGTTTTACATAGTGATAAATCACTTTTGGATGGTGTCCCAAAATCAGAATTATTGCTCAAGTTTAGCTGATGTATTCAGGGCTTGCTATGTGCCAAGGGCTCTGCAACGGCATTATAGAAACACTGTCACTTTCTTTCAGCCTCACAACTTCACGAGTATGCTCCCATTTTAAAGATAAGAAAATCACTGCTCCTACATGTTAAGTGATGCCACCACACCCTTCCAAGTGGCTGAGAGGGAGCTGAAATCCATGTTTTTAATTCCAAGTCCATGCATCCATTTATCAGTTTTGTACTGAGGCCCCACTGTCCCACACATTGTGTATGCTTGACTGTGGCACAGTTCCTAGACTTCCTCCTGATGACTAACTTTCACTAAGAATTTCTTCTTTCAATGGTTAAAGTAGATGGCAACATTTCATACTGATTCAGAGACTCTGAACAACCTCAAAATGGCACATCTCCCAGAGTCAGTTCTCCTTCCATCACCAGTCACCCCAATAAATTTAATTTTAAAAAAAAGGCACATCTATTTAGCTTTTTTTTTATCTCCTCTTTGAAGAAAAAAATACTTAGTGGTTTTACAGATGCCCTGCAGATTTATTTTAAAAACAAAATATACTGAAATTGGAACGAGGGTGCTTGTAATGATTCTTTCAGCTGCACATTCATGCCTTGTGTATTTTCTGCATGTGGCTATATGTCACATTTTTTTAAAAGTTTTTTAAAAGAAAACTGCTAAACACAAACATGATTAATCAGTTTATTTCACGTAATACATTAAATTTTGATCTGTGATAAATAGTAAAACAGATTAACCACATTTACATAAATGTATATGGGATTGTGTATTATTCACCTATTGCTATGTATCAAAGCACCCCCCAAATTAGCACCTTAAAACAACAAATCTTTATTATCCCGGGAACGCTGGGTCAGGAATACAGGCACAGCTTAGCTGGGTGTCTCTTGCTCATTCTTTCTCACACAGCCAGAATCAGTGTCTTGACTAGGGAAGCCATCACTACACTCAACTGGGGAGGAGCTGCTTCAAAACTCACCCATTTTCGTGGGTCTCAGGTCTTTGCTGGCTGTTGACCAGAATCCTCAGTTATGTTACCACATGGATTTCTTGATAGGTCAGCCTCCCACATGGCAGTTAGCCTCTCCCAGAGTGAGGGATCTCAGAGGGAGAATGCCAAGATGGAAGCCACAGTCTTTTTATAACCTAATCTCAGAAACTGCAGTCAATCACTTTTGCTTTGTTCTATTCATTTGAAGTGGGTCACTAAATCCAGCCCTCACTCAAGAGGAGGAGATGACACAGGACTGTGAATACCTAGAGGTGGGGGTCACTGGGAGTCATGCTGGAGGTTGCTTGCTAAAGATTGAAAAGTCATATACCAAAATGTGAGCAACGATTGCCTCTAGTAGTGCATTGGAATTATGGGTGTGTTTTTTTCATTTTATTTGTATTGCTTTTCTAAATTGTCCATGATGCATTTACAGAGTGCCTCGTTCAAGCCAGGCACTGAAGATACAGTGCTGAGCAGGCAGAACGTCTGCCTTCAGGAAACTCATAGTCTAGAAGGCAGGGACGTTAATAAAGAGATTCTCTTAAAATATCTGCAGACTTCAGAGACAGAAGTAAACATTTCATCAACAGCTATTCATTGAGCACCTACTATGTGCAGGTGTTACAGGATACTGGAAACCGCTGACCTCAAAGAGCTCATCGCATACTGCAGGAAACGGACAACTTAACAGGCAATCTCAAGATAATGTACAAAATGCTAAGAAGGAGCTAAGCGATCTCTTCAAAAAGAGACTGCTTGAGATGGGAGAGGAGAGGAGTGGGTTAGGGAGCCAAAGAAGGTTCTTTGGGGAAGGTTACCTAAGCGGAGACTATGTTAGCCAAGCCACAAGTTGGGAGAGGACAGTTTTAGTTGTAGTACCTCCTAGGCACAGGGTGCTGTGACAGCCCAGAGAAAAATGGCACGACTGAGAGACAGCGGGTGGGATTTTTAGACAGGTTCATCAAGGTCAGGTATGGAACATTCCAAACTGCAGACCACAGAAAATGGCATCCTAGAGAGCAGTGACATAGCAGATGTTCTGTTTAAGGATGACCTTGTACTTCCTTCAGAAGAAGTACGGCTACATGGGGAGCTCAGCACCTGGGGAGCAGGTGACCTTGACATCAGAGGTTAAGTTCACCTAGCGAGAGCTTCCCAGAGTGCCTTCCTTAAATGCCAATGAGGTCTGGGCTAGAAGTTCATGGTAGCTCATTCTAAGCTCTGCAGAACCATGGACGTGTGTAGAAACAATGAGTCGCACAAGTCACAGCCAATGTTATAGAGAATGACAGGAAAGGGTGAGTTCTCAAAACAAATTAAGAGGACTCAGTGGGGGACCTCGTAGAAGGAGTAATCAGTGGGGGAGGTGTCAACAACAGCACAGTAGAGCCAGAAGCAGGATGGGAGAAATTATCAGTGCCCACCAAAGTGGGACAACTGTCTGATTTTACTATTCCAGAGCAGGGTGACTTTGGGCAAATTCCTTAATCTTTCTGACCTAAGTTTCACACCTATAAAATAAGGATAATTTCACAGGACTGCTGGAAGGACGAGATGAGATTCTCTCCATGAAAGAACAAAGCACTGTGCAACCATAAGATAATTTTACTATTATTATAAGGCAGGGGATAGGATGTGATTGTGAATGTCTGAATTCCGGAGTCCAAGCTTGGATTCAAAGCCCAGCCTTTCAATGAATGACCAGCTGTATGATCTTAGGTCAGTTACTTCTCTGACTCTCCAATTTCTTGTACATAAAATGGGAAAAATAATAGTAGCTACTTCCTAGGGATTTTCCAAGGCATAAATGGTGAATTCATGTAAAATGCTGAAATAATGCAGGCATGTAGTAAACTCTCAATAAATACCTGCTATTCTTAGCAGCAGATGTAATCGTGGCACCAGTAGGAGCAGTAGTATTTCTGGACTCTGACCCTGATTTTTATGAGATGCAGATGGGGATAGAAAAATAACATATTAATGCAAATGAGATTTAATTAGCACCTGAAAGTAAGTTCATGTATCTTGTGTTTTTCAAGTCTACCGTGTTTCCCCGAAAATAAGACCTAGCCAGACAATCAGCTTTAATGCGTCTTTTGGAGCAAAAATGAATATAAGACTTGGTCTTATAGTTTATTATATAAGACCCAGTCTCATTTTATAGTACGTCTTATTTGGGGGGAAACAGGGTATGTACTAGCAAGGTTGCAGCATTATTCCCAGATTATGAGGAAACAGAGACTTGCAGAAGTTACATGAATTTCTTTTGAATGTACACCCAGAAAAGACTAGGCAAGGAGTTGGCCCCAAGTTTCCTGCTGCTAAATTCCGTGCTCTTTCTGGTAAGCTGAGCTTGCTCTCTGTGCTGGGTAAGGATCGGCTTTAAAAGAATGTTCAGGTCACCTCACCAGGAATTTTCTTCAGGTTTAGCTAAAATCAAACTGTGTATTAGCAAGCCTTGTTGTTGTTTTCAAAAACTTTTGTCTTCTCTGGTTGTCATTCAGCTTTCTCCTCCAAGAAGAAATGTTCACTTAACCATTAGCTTATGCTGCAAACATGCGTTCTTAAACGTACTCATTCATTCCTGGAGGTGATTAAGGATGATGGGTATATAAATATACAAGTACATAAATGACAAGCCAAACCGTGTACATATGGTAATTTAATTTTGAGATGAGTACCTTGTTTACACACTCCCATCAGTCCTCCTCCTTTTGACGAATGTGCAATTTCTTACCCCCCATTTTATCACTGCCAATATTGAAGTAAATATCCGAAGTGCAGGACTAGAAAAAAACATCCATGCCATCCAGATAATTGGCAGCTGGGCAAAATAAGCAGTGGGGTCCGCTCTACATTCTACGTCTAGTGAACTAATGCTGCTGCTTCCCAGATATGTATTGTTTAGCAGGTGTCCAGCGATCTGGAATGAACCACTGGTGGAAGTAACATTGATCCTAGATGGGAATAGAAGACTTAAGATAAAGTTCTAGCATTTGACTGAGATTGGCCAAGAATATTTCAGAAACTGTCACAGGTGATAGAATTTTAGAGTTACTTAAATAGAGAGAAGGGGCACGGAATGCAGCAAAGTGAGATTAACCATGGTGAAAGAAGAGGCGGTGCATTCCAGAAAGTAGGCACTGGGTGAAAAACAATACGATGGCTCTGTGCACAGACCTACAGGAAGGTCAGTGCTGCTGAAAACAAAATGGCAGAGATGAGAGAGGTGGGCAAAGGCCAGGATGGGGAGGGCCCTGCGTGCCACATAGAGGAACGCTGAAGTTACCCCGAGGCCATGGGAAGGTGTAGGCAGCCTAGTCACACGTGCATTTTAGGTAAATCACTCCAGTGAAGATGTGGAGAGGAGTTGGAAGGATGGTGTCTTATTTGAACAGGTCAGAACTCCCAGCATTCTTAGCGCCTCATTCACCATTGAGCTTCATTCATGGAAGCTTCCAGAACACCACTCTTCTTCCTCCACAGCAAGAAGGCTTGGAGAGTGATTCCAGGAAGCCGAGGCCATTCCGGGTTCCCCACATCAAAACCTGAAGTTCTCCCCGACCACGAGCAAAGTTGAAATGCTAATAGGGCTCAGTGCTAAGGGAGCCCCTCCAATACGATGTGAAACTAGATTTGGGACTCTGGTGGGCAAACACTCCCCTAGGTCTTTTTTGCACCCCTGAGGGTGTTGGCTAGAGCTGAGCTATTGTACAACTGTGGGTTTTGCAAACCTGAGGTCATGAGTTCCTTTCCTCAAGCTGTCCCCTCCCCATACCTCACACACGGCAACGTCAACCCTCTATGAAACCCAGGGGTCTCGGGTTTTGAAGTAAAACTGCAAGTCCCAAAGAACCACAAGACACCTCTGCTGTTATTTTCTCCCCAAACTTCTCCTGCACAGTGTACCCTCTTCTTTTACCACACGTCTGCTTCACAGATGTTGGGTTGACTCAGATTCCGAATGTTCTACTGAAAGAACCCTGAGCTTGGAGTCCAGGCGCTTGGTTTCAATTCTGGTTCTGCAGCTTTTTGACCATCTGACCTGTCAATCCATTTAACACTTTGAACCTCAACTTTCCCATCTGCAAAGTAGGAAATTAACAAGGCAATGCCTTGAGGGAGCTTTGAGCTCTAATGTTCTGTGACTATAAGAATACCCTGTCCTTCATCATTGTTCTGGACGCTGAAGAGAAATAAAACATAACCAGCCGCAACCCCTACCATCTTAAATAAGCCATTATATTCATAATAGTCAGGTACCTAAATGATGCTGTAGGCAAATGCTTAGCATGGAAACTTCTTCGGCTCTATTGTCTTTTGAGAAAAGCGGTTACGAAGAAGTACAGTATGATCTCATTTCTGTAAAATAACTATGTACACAGAAAGAAAAACTACCCAAAGGGCAGTCTCATAGTCATCTCTGGCCATGAAATTTTCTTTGGGTATTTTTGTTTGTTTTATTTTATTTTTTTTACAAAGGAGATACATTATTTTAAAATAATAAACGAAATCAAAGAGTACTCTCTGAGGTATCACGGATCCATTGACCATTCTTATGGGAAACTCATAAAGACTTTGCAGATGATTGGACACTTAATCTGGAATGTGATGGTCAAAGAGGAGTAATTTATTTCTCGGCAGCCCCTCCAGCCACCCACTGTCCCATTCTTGTCTTCTGAATACATCATGGTTTCTCATGAGTAATCACTGACTTGCCACATTAAAGTATCTGCTACTTAAAGGCAAAAGACAATTCTCCTGTTCTCCTGTATCTGCTCTAAAAATGACCCCAGAATATACAGAGTAAATAAACTTGCACTTACGATGGGGGTTCTGTTGAAATTAGCGGTGCTGAGTAACACCAAACTCTGTGGACACTTGTGTAAAAATCTCCCGTTTCTGATTTCTCAGTGTTTGGTGCACTCGTCTCCCAAATCTTAAGTCACAAGTTCACTTCCTGCATCAGCTTCACTGTTTTCTTTTGTAGCTTGAACCGAAATCCCAAAAAAAGTATGGCAGCGATTGCCCAGGGGAAGCTGAGTAGAGCAGAAGAATAAAGTAGCAAAGCACAAGAGACCTAAGATGTGGATGGATGGTCCTATCCCATGTGGAAGCAAGGAGTCATTGGGATAAGGCAGAGAGATGGAAAGCGTGGAGGGAGGAAAGGGAAGGAGAATCCCCACTTCTTGGACCCAAGCTCAAACAAGGTGAAACCAATCTGGAGAAAAGAGCAGTTGTCAGCTGCACTGCATCTCTAGAATACCTTCTATCTACATGCCAATCATGCCCAAATTTATGTCTCTAGCCCAGACCCATGTCCCAAATTCCAGCCCAGTATATTCAACTCTCTGCTCGATACGTCCACTTGGATACCTAACCAAACTCTCAAAGTCAACATATCCTAAACTGAATTCCTGATCTTTCCTCCCCGAACTTAGGCTCTCTGCAGCTTCCCCGTCTCAATGGATGGCAATCGCATCCTTCCTTAGGCTAAAAGCTAGGACTAGGTGTCATCGGTGCTCTCTCTTTTTCTCTCCTCTCCCACACTCAGTTCGTCAGGAAATACTCTTGGCTCTGTCTTCAGAAAATATCAGAATCCAGGGACTCCTCACCAACCCTCCCCCCCCATCTCTCTGCTCCAAACCATCAGTATCTTCCGCCTGCATTCCTGCAATGACCCGACTTTCCTCCTCCTTCCTTCCCCCCCATTGTCTATTGTAAGCGCTACATTCAAAGTCACATTATCTTATGCCACCCCCTGCTCAAAACCTTGCCCTGCCTCCCAATTGGACTCAAATAAAAGTCAAAGGTTTTGGCAGACAATGCTCTGCAAGAGCACTGTGATCTGGCCCCCATCACTTGCCTGGCCTCAATCTCACACACTCAGCTTTTGCCACGTGACTCTCCTTACCACCCCTCACACAG
The DNA here is from genome assembly GCF_036562045.2 of Rhinolophus sinicus. NCBI lineage: Eukaryota > Metazoa > Chordata > Mammalia > Chiroptera > Rhinolophidae > Rhinolophus > Rhinolophus sinicus. The sequence goes on from NC_133761.1 coordinate 9,100,305, forward strand.
AGTTCAGGTGCGTTATTCATGATGTGTGCATACCTTTTATCTAACTGCTGAGCAACATGAATCGCTAATGTTTGAAACCTCTTATTTGCATAGCAGTGAACAAATCACTTCTGCCTATAATATTTCATTTAATTCTCACAATGCTGCTATGAACTAAGTATGACTTTTCCCGTGTTTCAGATGATAAATCTGAGCTCAGAGAGAAGCACTTCGGTGAGGGCCACATGGTGAGTAATTGGTGTACCTGTATTCAAATATAGATCTGTTTGACCCTAATGGGAGGAAAGAGGGCTTGCTATTGATTGAGTCCTACTAGAGTAAGGTCCTTTCCTTAATGATCTCATTTAATTCCCCTTCATCTGTCATCGTCTCTCCTTTCATTATGTCCTACTCCATTATGCAAGGTGTCATACAGGCTAGACGACCTAAGATGTTGATAATCATCATTATTATGACATTACAAATTGTATCTTTATCGTCTTTGCTTCAGTTATCATGGGTCATGTTCTTTATATTTCTTCTTTCATGCCCTAAAGAAAGAGATTGGTGGGTAGTAAGACTGGACAGTTAAATTCAGTGGGCAGTAATTGTGTGTGTGTGTGGGGGTGGGGTGGGTGTTTCTTCTTTTTAAAAATTGTTCCCTATTTGTTCTCACTGTCTGCTCTCCATAACCATTCCCAAGCGACGGCTTGGTTCTTTGAGTTCCTAATTCTCTTCCCATCATCAATGCAGTTACTCACCTTCCCAAGTGTGTTTCCAAGAGGCTTCGCAATTCCCTTTTGTAAAAGTCAGTATGATCTAACTCAACATTATTCTGTAAATAGCTCACCTATACCCTTGGATATAATTATTTTTCTTCCTTTTCAGAAAGGGCTCAGAGCTCGGTCAGTTATCTAGTCAACGAGTATTCATTTAGATCCTACTTCAGGCCAATCCCTAGTAGAGAATTGGGAACAAAGAGACAGGACCCTGGGCCCCGTGCTGGTAAACAATGAATAAATATAAGAACGCAGGTGATTTTAGCTTATTCCTAAGATGTAAATGTCTGAACTAGAAGGTACCTAGGAGACCAATGAATCCCCCTTTTACACATATTAAAACTGAGTTCCAGACTTTTTAAGGCAGTTCCAGTTTTTATACCAATTATTTTTATCCCAACCGGTTTTGAGTTTTAAAAAGACTGTGTATCCGTCGGTTTTAAGTTTTAAAAAGACTGTGTATCCATTTTTAAAAATACTAAATTAATCGATTGGATTGTTTCACAGTTTTGTTACTTAAAGATGCCGATTAGGGCTTCTAATTAGCATGAGGTTTTGTTGCTGCATTAAATTGATTTCATTCCAGCAAAACTAGAAAAATGACATTTTGCTGAGCCTATACATTAATGAGAAGACGAAACATATTTTGTCCATTGTAATCTCTATAGTATTTGGTAGACTCCCGGGGACTCAGGAAGTCCAGTTGAGGAAGACTTGGTAAGATGAGAGCACAGCAATGCCAGTGTTAGGACCAGAGCCCTGAGTCATGTAGACTACGCATGTCTCTTCACATAGCATTCATTCTACAACCATTCCCTGAGCCCCAGCTGTGCTCTGTCCATTCTTTTTTAAAAGATTTTTATTAAAATGTAGCTAACGTACAATATTATAACAGTTTCAGGGGTATATGCCATAGTTATTCACCATTTATATACTTAAAGAAGTATCTCCGTAAGTCTGGCAGCCATATGACGCTGTGCCACGCTATCACAATATTATTGACTATATTCCCTGTGCTGTACGTCACCTCCCCATGACTTGTTGTATACCTGGAAATATGAACCTTATTCCCTTTTACCTTCCCCTCCCTTTCAATTTTCCAATTACAGTTGACATTCATGCTCTGTCCACTCTTATATGTCATGTGATACAAAAAGTAACTGAAGCTCCCAGAGAAAAAAGGAGCTGAGAAGTGTGGCTTGTGAGCAGCAAACCATTTAAAACAGTTAGATCAAGTGGAGGGACAGGAGGCGGAGGGATGGAGGAGGTAGGAAGGGAACTGGTTTGCAAAAAAATGTACATAGCATTTCATAAGCCTTAAGAGGCCACTGAGGGCTCTGAATTAGGAAAATGGCATGGTCACTTCATGTTTCCCAAAGGCAGCACTGTCGAGCGTGTATGAGCATGGGGAAAGCGATCGGGAACACGTAGACCAAATCAGAGGCTATCACAGTCATCTAAGCAAGAATATATGAGGACCACAACAGTGGGAGGGGAGAAGTAGAAGGGAATAGACGTGAGAAATACTAAGTAAGATCAGATGTTAGGTAAGATTAGAAGAGCAGGAAGGAGGATGTATACATCGCTGCCTATGTCCCAACAGTCCATCCATCAATCACTCCCAGCCTCCTTTGTGAGATCAACACGTGCCATGCTCCACAGACCTTCTCCAAGCTGGCCTCAGCTTGTGGGACCAGCGGTAAACACTTGACCCCTGCTGGGCCAGATTTTCTTTCCTCGAAATCTCCCAGCAAGACACTGAGACTTAACTGTCCGTTTACTGGAAAGTCCTAGAGATTAAGGTTGGTATCATGGAGACTCAAGGGTGAAAGGCCACATTGGGCCTCGAACAAGCAGCTGAATGTAGTATTGAGGGTGGGAATGGAAACGACTCATAAAGAAAAAAAAAAAAAAATGAAGAACTCTGTCATCCCAGAGGCAGAGCAAGGGAGAGAGGGGTAGGGAGAGACGGAGACCTGGGTAACAGATCACGGTCTCGGAAGCCTAAGAAAACAAGTTGGAAACCATTCTTCTGTGTAAAGCAACAAGACTTGCCCATCCCACCCGAGGAAGGTGTTGAATAGAATGTTATATTCCACTTTAAAGTGGTTCCGGAAGACAGAAGAAGAGAACCTCATGAAGAAGACCTTAGGAAGTACTGTGACCCTGCTGCCGTGGCACAAAGAAGTTGTGACACAGAGTGTTTTAGAGATGTGACAAATCAAAGTGTTTGCCTGTCTTTTTAAGAAAGGAAGCTTTCCACGAGAACAACTGGGTAACCACAGCCATTTATTTACACATTTGTTTAGCAGCTTAAGTAAATTACAATGCCACATGTTGGGGTTTGGGGTTTGTATTTTTTTTAAGCATGCTTGTGGTGAAGGGGTAACAACAAGCCTCACTGAAGAAAAATAAAAATGCGTATATGCTGGCGATTGTTCCAGGTGGACAGAGAGACACAGAAATTGGTAAAACCAACCATGGAGAAGCTCATGTTTCAGAGATCCTGACCATATGATGCTAAGTGTTATAGTGCAAGTTAGAACGAGAAACCCTAAGAATCAAGGTGGGGATACTTACATGAGGCAAGGAGAGACGGAGGAGAATTATCCAAGGAGGGGGCATTTGAGTATTACGGGATAAGCAGATGGTCACTGGACAACTAGAGACTGAAGAGTACGCCATGATGGAATTCCACCCGTTTCCTCCCAACAGTATCTCATGCACGTCGGCAATATTCTAAAACAAACCTGAAGCCTCTTAAAAGTAGGGTCTAATTTTTGTTTGTCGTTAATGAGCTGATATTTTCTTCTTTGAGTCCTATCCAGTCTTAATATATCTGGTGTATACCTTTGGGGTGGTGAGGCCCCCATGAGCCAACTGCCTTGCCCACAAGTTGCAATTCTGATATTTCTTCGGGGTGTGACTTTGAGCAAGCTGTTAAATATCTCTGCACCTCAATGTTCTAAAATAAGGGCTACTACCTACTTAATTGAATCGTTTGGAGAATTTTACAACGTAAAGCATGTATGGTGTTTAATGTCCACACTTATATGTCAGGTGATACAAAATACTCAAAGCAAGTTACTTAAAAACAAGCTTAGGCCTTGTGTTCCACTATCCAGTAAAATAATCTTGAGGTTGTAAATATGGTGACAAATGTGATTCATTCATTCACTATCACTTTTTTAAAAATATTACAAAATGTCAAGAAAGGAAAACTGTCACCCACTATGTCCATCTAAACAAACACCTACCCCTCAGACTTCTCCAAAACTCCCTTCCAATTATTAACTCCTCATACCTAAAATTTTAAATAGTCAAAATTCTAGCATACATTTAATTACATGTTCTGCTTCTTTTCTTAACAATATTTAAAGATATTTTCTCTTTTGTTTTTCCTTTTAATTAATGCTCAAAATTCTTTAGTAGTGACATGTCATAGCTTACTCAACTTGCCCCCATTGGTAGATATATGAATTATTTACAATCTTACACTGTTAAAAATAATATTGTATTGCCTTCATTCATTCCACAAACATTTATTGACCATCTACTAAGTGCAAGACATGATTCTGCCTTGTGGTATTGAAAAATTTATTCCAGCAGAAATTCTGCTTCCAAGTTTTCAGTCTAACAGAAAAAGGCTAGATAATTAGGTAGATAAATATTCAGTTGGTGCAAAAGTAATTACAGTTTAAAGGGTTGAAAATAAGTGCAAAAACCACAATTACTTTTGCACCAACCTAATACCTGCATGGGTGCTGTAGAGATACACTTTCGGAACAAGTGATTCTTTTTGGCTGTTACTTATGATTACTGAAGCACAGCACAGGGAAATGACTTGGAATATGGTATTTCCCAGAAAACAAGACCTAACCAGAAAATAAGCCCTAACATGATTGTTCAGGATGACATTCCCTGAACAAAAGCCCTAATGCATCTTTTGGAGCAAAAATTAATATAAGACCTGGTCTTATTTTCGTGGAAACATGGCAGTTAGGGCAGGTCACATAAGGTCTTAAACTCCCAGCTAGAGATCCTGGGCTCCTTTCTATGAGTGGTGGTTTACAAGCCATTGAGGCATCGAAGAATAGTAGTTTAACAAGCCCAGATCCAACAATAAAGTTTTGTTAAATGTATCATGCTATGGATAAATGATGGAACATTGTGAAGCCATTAAAATAAGTGACCGAATAGTAACTAATGGCTTGACAATGATTTATGCTATTATCTACATAGGAAAGTCAGCTCATAAAGCAATACACCCAGTATAATCCCAATTTTGTATCAGAAACAAAGTATAGAAAAAAGCTGGAAACATTTGTTCAGCAATTTCTTTGTGGTATTTCAGAGTCGAGGGCTTGTGAGTGATTTCATTTTTCCTTTGTGCTTTGCTGTCTTTTTTTCCATTTTTCAGTCAAGCATTTAATACATCCCTAATTGTTCAGCATTTGGAACATTTCCAATTTCCATTATTGGAAGTAATGGTTTGAAGAATATTCTTGTATATAAATATTTGTATGTGTCTGTTAATTCATGTAAGTGAAATTTTGGGCGGAAGACATATTCTCACAGGGCAGATGCTGCTTTGAGATTTAAAGTTTTAAAGAAAAAAAGGGGGTGGGGCACTGGAACCAGACTCTGTTTGAATGTGAACTCCAGCAATTCCTAGACTACCACCTCCAGCAAATTACATTCACTTTCTGTATCTCAGTTCACTCTTTTTAACACGAAAGTATTCATTGTACCCTCCTCGTGGGACTGTGGTGAAGATTAGAAGCATTCATTCCTGTAAGTGTTTACAGGAACATAGTGAGTGCTTAATAAATGTTAGAAATCATGAATTTTCATTGTTCAGAACACAATAAAAAGTTTCCTTATTTTGTTTTTCCCTGGTGCATTTTTTTGTCATTTAATGTCTTCTGTGAGAACAGAATCTCATCCCCTCCAATTAAGCCTTTACTCCCACCATGTCTTCCTATCACCACGGTAGAAAATTTCCAGGTCACAGGATTTAAACCATTTCTTTTTGCTCTTGATATGAAAACTTATGTTTTAAATACTCTTTAAACTATCCAGTCACTAGTCACAATCCATTTTGGCATGGAAGTGAGTTAGGATGTAGTTCTCTGGTGTCAAAATCAATTTTGAAAGAACACTGGGATCCCTGAAGGATTTCCAGCTTCACTTTTCAGGGAATATTACAGCTCAAACAAGCATTTGTTCCCAACAGTTCCCTCTGGGGCCTCCCTGAGATATCAGATGAAAGCAGGAAAAGGGGTCTTTTTTTATACAGAAGAAGGCACTCCTGCCAGAAGCAATTACTTATCACTGAAGAAAGCATCCTTTACATTTGGGGGGGGGGGGTGTTGTAGGACATAATTCTATCACATAAAATATTCTGTTATATAAAGCCTTACTTGCAAGACGAGGCTCCTTAAGAATTCAGAACTATTCTGTAGGCTCGCAAAAGAAATGAGTCCTTTTCAGAATCCTTCCTCTATCCCTCTCCACATCTGTAACTGATAGAAGAGTACATGTGACTCAGGAAGGAACTGAGGCCTGGAAACCAGAGTACCTACATTTTAGACTCGCTCTGCTCCTAATTACCTGGGTGACTGGTACTAATAGTTACAGCATACCATCTCTGAACTTCAACTTTCTATCCATAGACATGAGGCACAGAATGAACTAACATCCAGGGTCCCTTCGGGTCCAAACATTCAAACGTGTTTTTCCTTATTTTGTTGTTTCCTTCAAGACTTGGCTATGAGTTAGGAATGCAGTATGCCGTCATTCAGTATTACAACAGAATTCCCCTTAGCACTGGACGGGAGAGGGTGAGAATTCATGTGCTAATATGTTCTTCCTTAGCATACCACCCGTATTTATGAGGTCCCGACTAGGTGTCAGGGACTCGTATGTGGTGGGCACACGTTATAAGCAAAATAGAAACAGTCTCTCTCCTTTGAAGTCTATCAGATAATTAAGCAAGTAGTGACAATTAAGTTTGATAGGTGCTGTGGCTTCAAGGATAGTCAGCTTTGAGAGGCTGTCATTTTCAAGCTGGACAGAGAGCAGAGAAGACATCGAGGTGTCGGTTCCTTCAGAAAACCCTCCCTGGTCCTTCTGCACGACCGCTAAGGAACTACGTCATCCTCTGAGCCCCGTGGCATTCAATGGTCACCTGATGCCTTCATACGTTGCACTGAAAATGTCTACACATATGTGTCCACCCGTTAGACTGCATGGACCACAAGAAGAAGGACCATTTTAATTTTATTTTGTGCCATCTACAATCCCTATTTTAGCACACAGCACAGAGCTGGGTGCCTAAGTTGGGCGCCCCCGCCCCCAACAAAAAAAATGTTTGTTGACTAGAAATGAGAAGTAATCCACTTTCAACTAGAGAAAAACAATGACAAGTGGTAGGACTGAAAATCGAATGAGAGTCCAGTCAGCAAACAAGGTCCATCTCCGGCCAACATAGTACTGTCTTCCATAGAAAATGCCCAAATAAAGGCAAGTCTCTGATGATCTTTATTCTCGTGTAGAAGTTTTCTTTTATGGCCCATGTATCTGTAATTCCCTCCTTTCAAAAGCCCCCTGGGAGCATCGAATCTTTACAGAGAAGCCCTCTGACTTCTCTGTATAAAGGTGACTCCATATACACACAGAGTAACTTGACATCCTGGTGGCTTTTTCTTCTCAATACTGAGGCCTTAAAAGCAAGTGATTCCTAACTCTCATTTCAGGTTACATATTTCTACCAAATTCAGCGGAAGGTCATAATCAGCAAAAGTCGTCTAATACAAATCGAAGGCACTGGCGTCAACTTGCAGACTGCTGCTTCTGGGGTGCCACCGCCAGCAGACCTCTTTTCAACTTGAATCTGAGGAGGAGGTTTCTGAGACTGCAATTGCCTTGTTGTCTGGGGATGTGCAGGTTAGGTATCTGCTAATACCTTTGCTTCCTCCTTTACCTGGCCCACATCCGTCTTCTTTTATTTCTTCAGTTCCTCCTGGCTATTGCTGAGTCTCTTGGTTCTCTCTGAAAGCCCAGCTTTCTCCCACCTCCGCCTTTGCACAGAATGAACTCAGGCACCAATCCTCTGCCACGTTCCCAACCATCTCCACATACTCAAATCTTTAGCATTTGCAAGGTCGAAGTCACCCAGCAAATGCTCCAAAATGTCTTTTTGGATTGCTCCAGCTTAATATGGTTTCTCGCTCCTCTGAGGTTTATGTGGGTCCCTCTATTTATACATATTCTTCTTCTCACTTCCTGCCTGGTCTTACAGGATTTCACGGACTGGCCTTATCTTCCCTGCTGGCTGCAGGCTCACTGAAGGGTGATTCATTGCTGCATCCCCAGCACCCAGCACACAGGGGACGGTCGACACATCTGAGGCCAGAGCACGGACCCGCCTTGGGTTTATCATTCTTCAAAATAATAGATAAAGCTGGTATTTGGAGGAGTGAGGGAGATCTGAGAGGCCTGGTTGTTATGGAACTTCCTTTGTTTTCTCTGAACTACACCAAACGTAGGCTGAGTTGGGGGTGGAAAGCACTGAATTCCAAGGAAACCATGTAAGCAAAGATATCGAGACTTCAGCAAGCATTGACTCTTCTGTCAACTACCGACCGATTTGAAAGCAGACGCCACAGGAGGAGGAGAGACATCACTGGAAAAGCAGAGAAAGTTGCAGTTGGTACAGATCGTCAATTGCCACGTGAAGGGACTGGAAGTTTAGCACAGGGTCACTGAGAAGCGTTACCCAAGGTTGTTTTAAGCATGTGTGTTTCTGAAAGATGACCCTGGATATGGCCTGAAAAAGGAGACTAGTAGGGGGCAGGGAACCAGCTAAGGGAAAGTTTGTTGTGATTCATTGACTGTATAGTTTCTTTTGGTTTACTCTGGGGTGGAACAAGGAGAAATGATACAGTCATATCGCGTGCAAACACCTTTTTACAATTAAAAAAAATATCCAAAAAACAAATGAACTAACTGTACCAGAAGCCTTCAAAAGACCAAGGCAACATACAAATGTAAGTCATGTGTTCCCTAAGGCTAAGGGTAGAATGAAACTTCAAATTAGGTACTGTTTCTAGGCACATATTTATTCATTTTATTCATACAGTGACTTACACCTATTTTTACTTGAAACATCCGTTATTCCCCTGAAAGCAAGGAGGAGAAGGGTACTACGGAAGCTTGCTGAGCTGAGGGAGAAAAGCAAGTCACAGATCATTAAATTCAAAAATGTATTTCAAAGTAAAAACTCTAAACTTTTTTTTTTTTGGTTTAACTCCTCATGCTCATATGTCTTGGGGTAAATTTTCATTCATTTCTGTCCTGGGATTAGGAGCTGACTCCAAAATAAATAACTAGTGTTCTCTGAAAAAGGTATTTCCCTTCATCTGAATTCCCTTTTTCTACTGTTTTTGGATATTGGCTTTCCTGTGGCTGCCATTTTGTGAGTTCTAAAAAATAACATGGAAAGACAGCTGATCGGGGGAGAGAAATCCAAGGTGAGGAAGGGAACTCAGAGTTGGTTCCTTGAATTATTGCAATTTTTCCCTCTTGAGTGGGCAGGACACTTCATGAAGATCCATGTAGCAGAAATTCTTATCCAGAGTCCAACATGAATTCTCCAGATACCCTTTTCCCATTTGATAAGTGGGCCTAACAATAATTAACAGCTAATCTTTGGAACGCTTTCCTCTATACTCTACCTTAAAGGTCAGCAACTGTGGCTCGTGGACCAAAGCTTGCACGTCACTTGTTTTTGTATGGCCAGAGAGCTAAGAGTGGCTTTCACATTTTTTAATAATTGGGGGGGGAAAACCAAAACAATAACAATGCTTTGCGATATGTGACAATGATATGAAATCAAATTTCATTGTTCATCAATAAAATGTTGTTGACATACAGCCACAACCATTCCTTTACATGTTGTCCACAGCACTTCCTACTATGTCCTAGTCAGGTCAGGTTGCTATAACACAGTACCATAAGCCAGGTGACTTAACCACCAGAAATGTATTCCTCACAGTTCTGGAGTCCGGGAGGTCAAAGATCAAGGTCCTGGCAGATCCAGTGTCTGGTAAGAGCCCTCCTCCTGGGTCAGACACCTGTCTTCTCATTCTGCCCTCACATGGTGAAGAGCAGAGAGTGGTCTAGTCCCTTTCTCTTCTTCTAGGGACACTAACCCCATCAGGAGGCTCCACCCTCATGATCTCATCTAAACCTAATGACGCCTAAAGGCCCTGCCTCCAAATAGCATCACATCGGGGGTTAGGGTTTCAACCGATGAATTTGGGGGGGACACACACATGCAGCATAACACACTGCAGTGGCAGAGCTAGTTAGCTGCAACAGAGACCATCCATATAGTCTGCAAAGCCTAACATATTTACTATCAGACCCTTTCCAGACAAAGTTTACCGATTCCTGCTCTATGCTTTCAACAGACTGCCCCCATTTTCCCATTTTACAGGTGAGGAGACTGAGGCACAGAGAGTGATTTGTTCTGGTTAAATATCGCACAGCTAGGAACTAACCAGATTCATGATCCATACCACTAGACAATCAGACTCTAAAAAGTGCACTCTTACCTCTATATAACGCTGTCTTCCTACTAGTCTGTTGACTCCTCAAGCCATCCTTCCAAACCCATTGAATGAGTCAAGTTGAAGTTCAGTTGCCTCTGAGAAGTCTTTCTCCACTACTTCAGCTTCTATTACACTAGTCCCCCCTCATCTCGGTTTTGCTTTCTGTGGTTTTAGTTACCTGCGGTCTACGGTGGCCCAAAAGTATTAAATAGAAAATTCCAGAAGTGAACAATTCATGAGTTTTAAATGGATGCCGTTCTGATTAGCCTGATGAAATCTGGCACTGTCTGCTCCGACCTACTTGGGACGTGAATCATCTTTTTGTCCAGCATATCCACGCTGTAGATGCTCCCTGCCCATTAGTCACAGGGAAGATGGGTGCGATGTCAAGTGAAGTTGACGAGCTAGGAAACTGCTGTGTGACTTCATGCCGCCCGTCAGAAAGCAGCAGTCCATCTGACGTGAACATAAACCTTCTGTGAATTATAAACACCCTGCAAAGGTAACTGATTAGGACAGTTCTGAAAACTAGTATCTGTATGTGTTTCGTTACTCATCATTTTCCCGATTTTAGAGAAGTAATATAGTGCATATGGAGAAATTATGAAATACCCCAGCAGGGAGTAGAAAGAAGGAAAACATATGAAACCTAAGAAAGCAAATTGTAACTCATTAAGAAGGTAAAACAAAGGAAGCTCATGTGGCGTATTCACATACAGATTTTTTTTATCATTAAATGAGGAACTCTGCAAACCTGGGTGGGGTTTTCAACTTGATTGGTCTAGCTGAAACAGAGGGGGAAGTGAGAGTCAAAGGAGGGAATGGAATGTTGATCTGGGGTGAAAAACCGACACTATCACAAATGTTCTGGTTTGTTTTTCAAACTCCTTCAGATCTGTCTGTCAAAGGAAAAACCCTCTGACAATTGGTGGGCGGCTCTGAAGATGTACTCCTCAGGTCTCCTCTGATGGGAAGCAGAGCAGGATTGGACGCCCAGTCCGAGGGCCACACCTCCCTCAGGCTGCTTGCTCCATCAGTGACTAAGCATCCAAGGGTACTGGGCCAGCCCCATTTCTGCAGGACATGGAACTGCCCTCCCTCGTGGATAAGTTTGGCTCAAGCACTCTTGCGGCCCTGGCCAAATAGATTTCAGAAATGCACTCCAGTCTGAGACCCTTCCCTGCCTCCCTTCTCTCCTTCCTTCCTCCTCTCCTTTCACAGATGTGAGACCTGCATCCAGATTTGAAGGCGTTCCCTGCCGATTCCTGTCATGGCTCTTTGACTCCACAGGTATGGCCTCCAACAAATCTCTGGGGCATCTATTCCTGTCGCAGTGTGTGCTTCTCAGAGGACCCAGATTTCCACCACAGCCCATTCTGACTTCCAGGACGGAGAGAGATTTGTAGTATTTCCTCTCGCATTTAGTTTGAATTTCATTCAGAGAGCTGGTAAGAACTGATCACAGAATGATAATCGTTCTCTTACTCGTTGACCCAAGGAATTTCCAGCACCTGAAAGAACTCTCCTCTTCATAACTACCACAATAAAATCGTCTCAGCATTGACTCTGCAATAACCAGCTAAATGACAGGGGTGGGTGGACAGGTATTATGAAGACTGACATGGCCCAGCATCTGGTTGCCACATCACGTAACTACGTTTCACCCTCAATGGCAGGACAGAATCAATTAAGGTAACCTCAAGTGACCATTTTGAGTGACATGTCAGTGAATACAACCCAAAGAACCTCATGTCTGCAAAACAAATAGACATCAATTCCATGGGTATTATTTAACCACCCTTAATTGACTGGTCAGAGTCATGTCCGGCAACCTGAAAGACCCCATCAGGTTTGGAATATAATCCCCGTGCCTAGCACTCTGCCAAGAATGCGAACAGTGCCCCCACGACTATTGGCTAACTGTTGTTGGATGGACTGACATTGAGGTCTCCCGAATGGCATAATTTATTTTTCAATGATGACAACTACAGCTGTTTTTGTGAAAGGTGTTCATTTCAGTCGCAGTCTGAAGACTAACAGGTTTGCAAAAGCAGTAAGAGACAGCATTTACTGCACTGTTCCTTTGTTGCAGACACTGTGTCAGAACCACCCTCAATTGTTGCCCCATTTTACTGGTGAGAACATTGAGGGTTAGAAATATTAAGCAACTTGCCCGGTGTGTCACAGCTAATAAGGGACAGAGATCAGATTCAACCCACATTAGACAGTACTCTGTCCTTCTATCTCCTTCCAAGACGAGGTCCAGAGTTGAGCATACAAGTCCCAATTTCAGCCCAACGATGAGGGTAATCGGCCCAACAATGGGGGTAAACGAGACTGGAATCATGAATAATCCAGGAGAATCAATTATTTAAGGAAATATTTTCCAGTGTTTCATTCAACTAGATTAACAAAGTGCTACCTAGAACGGTTGTCTAGGCCTTTTGACCTATGAGATAATACATGGTCGAGTTTTATAATTATCGCATTAAATGCTTGCTAACAAATGCTTCCAAGGTGCTCGGTGCATCTCAAACCATTTCTCTTTAACATTTTCTGCCGATCCCTGTTATTTTGTTGACATTCTAATGGTGGAGTTTAAAAAGCATTAGGAAACCACCCAGAGAGGGGATTAAAGAGAACACACCATCTTGACTTACAATCGTGCTAAGAATGGACTTGTTCAGGCTGGGGCATGCAGGCCTTGAGTTTACCACCAGCCTCTCCACCCTGTGCTTGTCTTGACCACACTGATCAACCCACCACACCATGGGCTGCAATGGACAGCGTGATAAGCTGTATTTATTTCTTACCATGTTACGAAATTTAGGAAGAGTCATCTTCAGACAGAAAGAATAGCTCCAGGACACCAGCTTCAGAGAAACGTGGGAACCAGAAGAATAAATGAGAAAACAGGCAAGCGGAAGGACGTTCTCATCATTATTTCCTCATTTGTTATTTTATTCATTCCCCAACAAATACTCATGGAGTACCTATTTTAGGTCAGGCACTGGGTTAGGAACTGGTGACCAAAACAGACATGTTTTCTAGCCACGGAAAGGAAAGAGAGATAAAGAAATAGGTATGGAAGCCCCCGTCTACCCCATGGCCATCCCCTCTTTCCTTGTCCTGGGTCTGATGGATGGTCAGGATTCTTCTCAGCCAATCATCGGTACCACACTCCCTGTACTCAGGGCTGGGCATGTGACACATGTTTAGGTCCACGACACATAAGGAGGAGTTTTCCAAGGGCCTCCTTGGAAAGCTTTCCCTCCCTGATACAAAGAGAAGTACGTGAGGAGAAATCCCTTTCTGCCACCGGCTCCCTTCCTTCTTGTCTGAGATAATGTTCTGAGAGAACATGGTGCTTGGAGTGGAGGCAGCCATAGTGCTATCATGACAGGAGCCGCCAAAACTCTAAAGATGGACGAACAGAAAGCTGTGCAGAGCATGGGTCCTCAATGACATCAATGACATCAAAGGGTGACACTGCTGAGGGTTCAGCAAGAATGTAATTAGCTCAGACAGGCTTAACCCTTCTCAGGATTTACGGAACGTCATCTTTTATAATCACAATAGAGAAGGATGAAAACCTACAGTATCCATTTACTCCAGTTCTATTTTGTACCAGGTGGTGGGCAAGGTGCGTTTCACAATATCTTTTTCCAGGAGTACAAGAGAGGCAAGCTGATGCCACAGGAGTCAGGTGAGGCAGCCACCTCACATTTACCCAAACCAGCTGCAATTTTTTAATCCCCAGCATCCCTTATCCCTTTCCTCTAACAGCACCTTGATTTTCCTGTGGGGAACCACATTCTATGAGGTTCTGGATCAACCATCAACCATGGTGTGCTGGCCTTCCTCCCCCATAGCTGGCACATAGCGAGGCCTAAAAAGCTACTGGTGTTCTCTTCAAGGCACACTTGTCTTGTTCTCATGACCATATAATATGATATGATGTGATACATGATATATGATATAATATATAATATAATATAAATACTATAATATGTGTATATATATATGCGTATATAGATACATATACGTATATATATATAGATATAGATAGATATAGATATAGATATATACACTTAAATCTACTCTCCTCCCAAGACTTAGCTAAATTAAAAAAGGAAAAAATTAGACCATCTCTTTAATATCCTTTCCAGGAAACCACTTATTCTAGACGCATTTACCATATAATTAAGGTTGCACTTTGGAGACAAGCAAAGTTCCAGTCTCCCACATGCCAAGTCCTGGCACCACAGACTCGCTCGGGAGGTATGTGGAGAGGGTGCACCGTTACCAGGAAACAAGGAGTTAGAGGGGAAATATGTGGGCGGGTTCTCACCACTCACATTTGTTAGAGAAACAGAACCAAACACAGACTCTGAGGACACAGATCTTCCTGCACGAACACTGTCACTGCCAGGAAAATGGTGCTCACCGTGGACCCTGGCCATTATATATTCCTACTACTACTAGAAGTATTACTGCGAGTACTTCCTCTGACCCACTGCATTGAAATTGCTACAGAAGAGCCCTGGAATTAGCACAGTTAGAAAATCCCCATGCTCACGTGCGTTGCAGTTCACAGTTCTCTCTAAAACGGTGACGCATTCACAGGCTAGCCACGCCTCCCTACCGGGCCAGAAAATTGCCCTGCTCTCCTGTGTGGCTTGGTGCAGTGAGTGCTTTGGCCAGTGGACTGGGAGCCACACCCCGGCCGAAGTCTGCATACCTGAGGCTGGTCTCTTGCCCTCCTAATTTCTGCCGGACCAGCACATGGCACACAGGGGTTGCTCCCTCCTCACAGACCCAGACGACGTATGGAACTGACCCATGGTCAGCCTACAGCCTGAAGCAGAGCCACTGCCGACCTGTGGGCATCATGCGATATGAATGGAAAATAGATTTCAGTTCTTATAAGCCACTGAGATGGGGGTGGGGGTTCTTTCTTATGCAACAAGACTGATAAGATATACTCCCTAGTGATTCTTTTACACATGAAATTATGAAACCTCTGGGCTCTTGGGGAACTTCTTTTTTGTAGAGACAGATACTCAGGCAGAAACTTGAGGAGATACAAAGACTATTGAGACGAGGGTATGACAGATGACAGCATCACAACATCAACTCTACTAGGTGAAGCCAGGAAGTACCCAGAGCGAGCGGGAACACAGTCACTCAAATCTCTTCATGCTCTTCCCTAAGAGGGAAAGCCCCTCCCTGGTTTTGACACCCCCTCTTTCTACATGTGCCACCTGGGTGATTTCTGTTCCCTTCTAGGCATCTCTAGATGGGCATTTTCATTTTCTGCTGATGGCAGAAATGTGGGGGTGGGAGAGTGTTGACAAGATGACAACTCCAGGTATTTTTCTCCAGACCTCACCATGGCGCTTACTCCACAGGTGATCCCCAAACAACTCCAAGCCCCTTGACATTCCTCGTAGACCTCCTCTCCCCATGTTCCTCTCTAAGAACCATGTTGATAATAACACATTCACACGATTTCATTTTCCAAAAAGATGTCAGAGACAGGACTTCTTTGACCCTCGCCAATGCCTTCTGTCCCCTTTTGAGAGGTTAAGAAGGAAAAATCTGTCACCAGAATCCTGCATTTGAATCCTGCTTGCCAGCTGTGTGACTCTGGACAGGCTACTTACCCTCTCCATGCCTCCGTTTTCTCATGTGTAAAAGAGGGATTATTCCAGTAGTTATAGTGTAGAGTTATTTATTATGAGAATTATTTGAGTAAAGACACATAAAGCACTAAAAATAGTGCCTGGCATATAGTAACATGCTCAAAAAAGAAAGTTAGCATTTTACATTATTTAATGAACGAGCCTAAGTGTTTTGTCCAGTCAGACAGGCAGAGGCAAAGTGAGAGATTCCAAATTCCAACCCCTTTTCTACATATGAGAGACGCCTGGGTCCTAGCCCTCTGCCTGTGTCTCAGGACTCATGGCTGCCCTTGCCCTCACCCTGTTGTTCTGGCCTCAGAGGCTGGGATTCTTATTGGCAGAAAAGGAGCTGCAGCTTGGAGATCAGAAGGAAACACTACACTGCAATGTCCAGAGAACCAGAGGGGAATGTGAAGGGTAGAGAAAGGAGGAAAGGGTTTGGGGGACCATTCTGAGGGGGGTCAGGCCTGCACTGACCGGTGGACCACTCTGGACAGAGGAATCACTCGGTGCCCCTTCGAAAGATGTTCTGTAACTACCTCCCCATCCATTATGCAGGAAAAGCAGAGAAGGCGGCTGCTGTAGCAGCCTCAGCCTCCCCGGTGGCCAAACAATTCAGCTCTGGCCCACACATGCATACCTTCCTGGTATTAACCACCACCCCTAGAAAGCAACTTCTGGGGGAATTACTTCCACATGCCGAACTCCAGGGGCTTATCAAACAGTCCTTCCAAATACCAATCTCCCTGAGAGGAGTATTAATCAATAAAATGTTTTCCATATTGTTATATCTCCAGTGACGTTTTGGTGCCTGTTTCACAGTCAATCCTTTAGACACTTCCTGGTTGGCCCATCCCTTGGCTGGACAAACATTGGAGTTCTCAATGCACATTTTTCAAGGCCAAAGTAAAGGGGCCAAAATTGCAAAATAATGGCTGAGACAGCAGAGCTGAGCCAGACTCACAAACCGGGGTGAGCAGAAAGATGACTTTAATTTAAAGGAAACTGGGCCCATGTTCTTCCCCCTCAAACCCTCTTCCATTTGCTTTGCCAGGGGGCCTCCTTATCAAGATATTCCTTTGTCAGGAAGCAGCAGCTATTGAAGACAAACTGATAGAGCACTAAAGCTGAGAAATTAGCGCGAGAAATTGGATTTAATCCTGACTTCAAAATCTATTTGCATAAATAATATACTTTCCTCATTTGTAAAATGGGACTAATTATACACACTCAACAGGTTTCACTCCAATACTTGAATCAAATAACATTTACAAAGTGCCACACAGCACATGGCATATTGCAATTGTTCAGTAAAAATTAATACCCTTTAAATAGATAAAGGACGTAAGAAGATCCAGCAAATTTTGTTTTGCCACAAATCTGCAAGGCAGCCAATCAGGAAAGATTATCCAGGTAAGACCCCTTGAAAACATTGCTTTCTGCTGCCCACCGGCCACCTCCCAGCAGCTGGCGTCCAGGTGACGTGTATGTCTGATGCCCAGGGCACTGGACGCTGTGTTGGGTGACACAGTGGAGTGTACGTGTGACTTCCCTGGGGACATGGGCTCTTTCTTAAGACTGAAGCCCTGGCAGAATTAGGGTCTTGGGGGGAGGAAGGTGAGGGACGGCGTGCTAAAGACAAGAGGTGGTAATGGACCAACCACGGGAGATCTCTGTGACAGAAACAGCCCAGCGACCATGCTTTCTCGTTGAGGCTCCCTTTACAGCCATGGCTGTCTTGCTCTCGTGGTGAGCCAGCCCTTGGACGACACGACAACAACAACACATGTTTGCTGAGTACCTCCACGTACCAGGCAATCTACTCAGGGTTTTCCACACATTCTCTCTCTTACAACTTGCCTCCAATAGTGGTGATCCTGATTTTGTAGGTGAAGAGCCAGTCTGAGAGAGGTTCAATAATTGCATCGGGATGCTGGCAAAGCCAGGAATCAAACTCAAGGTCATCAATGCTACACTAAATGGCTGGTCACACACTGAAGGACAGACAGTCCAATAAACGATTGTGATGATGACTAAAATGCGATAGTCATGGGTGTCTGGAATGGTGCCAATCATCGCTCAGTCCTTTGTCGCCCTCTCTGAATCCCCTCCCTTCATCTTTCCGCCTCCTGGACCACCCACCTACTGTCCTTTGTGTTCTCCTCATTCCAGGTTATCTTTCAGGAGAAGGTTGTTGACACTTACTGCCGAAAATTTCTCATGATTCAGAGGGAATCTCTGAAACTTCTATGGCTCCCCACACCTCTGGGGGGCCTGCAGCTGTAACATACCATATAAAGAGTAAGGGCCTGGGTTTGGGTCCAGTATTTGTCACTAATTCCATGGCTCTGGCCAAGTCACTTGACTTCAGTGAGCTTTAGTGGACAAACAATACCTTCCCTACACACCTATCAAATGCTCTGTCTAGAGAGATTCTGCCTCTGCTCTAGTCCCTCAGATGTGGTCCACAAGTCTAAAACAACAGCATTGCTTGGAAAAGCATCTTCCCAAGACTAAGCCTGCGTGATGACCCCAGGGTTCTGTGTAAGTCCTTTCTTCCCGTAGAACACAAACATACGTGAATGGGCATCAGACATACCAACCCTACTGCTGGGCCCCACCTCCAGAGTTTCTGAATCAGTGGGTCTGGGGCGGGGCCAGGTGTTGGCATCTCTAACAAGTTTCTGGTTGAATAAAGCCAATGCAGCTAGGCACGGGACCACTTTGAGAACCCCTGGCACTGTCCTCGTATGTGACAAGTATTTGCAGAGTCAGGGTGAAGTGCTCAGGCTGCCTCAATCCTCAGCTCTTCTACTTCCCAGCTGTGCAATCTTGGACAAATCAACCTCTCCAAGCCTCGGTTTCTTCATCTGTAAAATGGATACGCTAACTATGCATACTTCATAAAGATATTATAAGGAAGAGTGAGGTCCTGCGTGCAGAGCCTTCAGCGTTCGACCTGGCTCTTAGTAAGTGCTCAATGTTTGTGAGTTCATAGGATTCAAAGGGTTCTAAAGCCCTTGAGGTCATTTAGCCTGTATCGTCGCAACCCCAAGGGGAAAAAAAAAATCTGTTGTCATTATTGAATGTGTCTGTATCCTAGAAGCTCCCCGGAGACAAAGACCAGCTTCAGAACAAATTGTAATGAGATCATGACAATGAGCCGAATATATCCAATGCCTGGGCTGGTGGCTGGGAAAGGTCGAGTCTGCTTAGAATTTTGCTGTCGGGAAAGAGCTCAGGACGTGGCATCAAAAGCTCAGAATTCGGATCCAGGCTCTGCCAGTTCTCGGCTGCGTAACCTTAGACAAGTTCAGTGTAATCGGTGAGACTCAGTTTCATCATCTGTTCAACGGGGACAATAACGTTTATTTCAAACTAAATGAACTGCCAGCTTGTTTTATAAGCTGTGGTCTTCCGAGTGGTGAGAAACCTAGCAGCTACCTAAATATTTGTTCCCTCACTGCTCCAGGCAATTAAGGTGCCACCGCTGATAACCTGAGTCCAACCAATGTCCCTGCCCCCTCACTGTACTGCCATCTGGATTCTGTTACTTAATAAACCCTCATTTCTGAGAAAGGCCAGGTCACTCCACTCCACCAACATTCCCTGGCCTCAGCCTAGCCCTGTTTCCAGGGAATGCTGCTGGCCTATGTACCCAACTATAGGTCACTCCAAAAGAGGAATGTTTAGCAAAAGCTGGAAAGAATCATGGTCAGCTAGAGACACAAAACCCACAACAGACAAAGGTTCGTGATAATGTGTCCATTTTCCTTCTTCTTCTCTTTCCTCCAGGAAGGCAATTTCCCTAGTTACTGGACATGCCTTGAAAAAAATATCCCACCAGAAAGCACCACAGATTGTTTTTATCGTTCTGTTCCATTTCTCCTGTTTGCTTAGTAATCCTGGTAAATAGCTTTGTGCAAACAGAAACCTTTTTAACTCTATTGAGTTCTTTCCTGGGACACTGACACCTCAATCTTAAGGTTTATGTGTAGGTGGAGAAAGCACATTGGATTGAAACTTCCTGCTCAATGGGCACGTGACAAAAATGAAAGAACACCGACTGGCCATTTATTCATACGACAAATGCGGACTGAGCACTTCCGGGAGGGCAGTCATGGTTCTTGGGTGTTGGGAATATAAGAGGAAACAAAGCATAGTCTCCATCCTCATGGATCAATACCTAATCAAAGAACATTCTAGATAACACAAAGAATTAACTGAAGAGTATTTGGACAATGAGCACTGGCTGTGTCTCCCTCAGTTTAAGACATATTGGTCAAAGGACAAGTGCAGGAAGGACAAGACTTTATGAAGGTATCTACCTACTTGTTTTACGGTGTCAGAAGGAGTTAGGACTCCACAGATCCAGAAACAAGTGATGGACAATGTTTTGCTTAATTCTGTTAAAGTAGCAACACTGTCCAAGCTATCTGTGTATTTATTCATCTGCTCATTCAGTTAACGAATGTTCTCTGGGACTTTCTACGTACCAGGTTCTAGAGATACAGCCGTGAATAAGAATAGCGCCCGGGCCTCCAAGACTGCCCAGTATAAGGAGACAGACCATTACCATTCAGGATGGTGAGTTCTAGGAAAGGGAGGATAACAAGGTACACGGAAACAAAGAGCATAAACCTGTGTGTACCTGACGATATGGCTGATGTATACTGGTGCTTTCCAACTGCTCTACAGATGAGTATTCATGGAACCTTCACACAATCCTACCGGTGTGGGTAACTTTATGAGCCCCATTTTACAGACGGAAAAATTGAGCCACATATTAGTTACATAATTAGTAAGCGCCAGATTTGAAGAGGGAACTCAGGTGGTGTTTAATGACTGTATGTTACCTCTCCGATTAACCTCTAAATGAGCCATCACTTAGAGGATTGATGACAGCTCAAGGTTGCTGTCAACCCAGATCATCCCGCCCCATAGAAGCCCCCCGAAACACAGTAAGCACTTCTTATCCATTGGGACTTACTCCAACAAAAGTTTTTACAGGATTGGGTGCCCAGAAGGATTACTGCTCTCCTTGGGTGGGGGCCAGAGAAGCACCAAAGGAAACAGGATGGAGGGACACAAGACCAGCGTCCCACCCAGCATGCCACTCTACGGCCAGGTGAGCTCTGGGAAGCTGTGGCACCTCAGGTTCCCATTTCAATTCAGTGGGGATATCAATACCAAACTCAGGCCATACTCTGAGGAGGTTGGAGATAAGTGGCTTGTAAGCTGCCATACGGATGCTGTATATTTGCTTATCATTATTGATTCTGTCATCGTCATTTTTGTCATCGTCATCATCCTCATCAGAGGCTTGGCTCACAAAGACGTCGAGATGTATTTGCTGAGTGTGAATGCATCGGGGGGATCAGAATCCTGAGCCCAAGGTCACCTCGTCAGTCCAGCCAAAAGCCCTAGAGAGAAAGAGGAGCTGGCAGTGTTTGGGTCTGGAAGGGGGACATCGGCAGAGCTTGCTGACCTAGTGTGAACGAGACACTCTGAATGGGCACTTTACAAAGACCCACAGGACTTTGCCAGCTCGCAGTTTCTACACTGCCCCACTGACGTTCATGGAATTACCACACCCGGAGTCAATCAATGACACTGTGTGGCTACCACATCACCACTGTTACCTAAGGCAACAATGAACTCTCAGCACCACTCACTTTGTTATAGCCTCTCCCTACGGTGTAGCATTTTCAGGTTTTATCTCCCTAGCCCGTTTCACACAATCCCTTCTCTTTCATTCTTTGTGCTTTGCTGTCTGGGCCACTGGCTTCTCTTGCCTCCTTCCATGCATGTCACACTGGCACTCTCCACAGCCTTAGCTCCCATTCACTCTCTGTTTTGCTTGATTTCTAGCCAACCACCAGCCGCTCTCTGGGTTTTACTCCCGGCTGCTCAAATAAATAAACCAAATGTTAATTTGTTCCTCATTGATTACGATTAAGTGCAAAGATGGTGTAACCGGAAATACTAATGTTTTTCTAGGCATCCATGGAAACACAGCAGTGGTACTGGGTTTTGTTTTGCTTTGATTTACTGGAGGGAAGGGACTGTCCCCTCTTTCATGTCCATTATCTCGCTGATTTTCCCAACAGTTTGGCAAAGTAGACAGGACAGGGATTATTATCTGTATTTCACGGGGACGAGGACACCAAGCTCAGAGAAATTAAATAGCTTGCTCAAGGCCACACAGCCCAAAAGAAGCTGACTGCGGCTAGAAGTCAGTCAACCTGACCCCCCAGTTCAGCGAAACTTGGGAGTGGCTCCATTTCCCATTACATCATCATGTGGGATAATATTAATAATTTACATAATATACTTTCATAGACAATTTCTGGGTTATCCAGAATGCTTTCCATGGAATAGCAGTTGTGTGAGATACACTACCATGTTTCCCTGAAAATAAGACCTAGCTGGACAATCAGCTCTAATGCGTCTTTTGGAGCCAAAATTAATATAAGACCCAGTATTATATTATATTATATTATATTATATTATATTATATTATATTATATTATATTATATTATATTATTACTATATTAAAGACCGGGTCTTATATAATAGTAAAATAAGGTGGGGTCTTATATTAATTTTTCCTCCAAAAGACGCATTAGAGCTGATTGTCCAGCTAGGTCTTATTTTGGGGGAAACATGTTATGAGAAAAAAATTCTGTGATCAAATATGTCAGTAACATGTTATATATTATGTCCTCCTCTTAGAGATTTACTCTACTGATTAGCCTATGAAAGCCTCTGAGAAGTCCTGCTGTATAAAACATAAATAGTTTTTGACTTAGATAGTCTGAACATATTTGACCAAGGGAGGCAAGGACAGAAGCAGAGAGACCACGTACCAACAAGACAAGTAAGAGACTGGGGCGTTTGGGTGAAGGAAGATGGCAGCAGTGGGGAGAAGTAGATGGATTCTGGACATCTTTCAGATACAGAGCCAACCAGATTTGCTGGTGGATAGGATGTAGGGTGTAAGAAAAACAGCAGAGGCAAGGAGGACTCAGAGATGTTAGGTCTGAGCAACTAGATGAATAGAATGGCCACTTCCTCCAGGAAGCCCTCCTGGACTAATAACCCCACCCTACATCGTAGTCTCTTTCAGCATCAGAGCCCTTGCCTGCAAAGATTGCACAGTTGTACTTTTATCTTTGTTGAAGCACGTTTTAACGATGGCTGAGCTTACAGTTTTTTACTTACTAAAATCTGCCCTCCGTATCCACAGGTTCTGCATCTGCAGATTCTACCAAACCTGGATCGAAACTATTCAGGGAAAAAATGTTACACTGTTGCTGGTGTGCACTATATAGTGAGGCCTATGATGCATGCCTCTGTACTGAACACGTACAGGCTTTTTTTCTTGTCATTATTCCCCCAAACAATATAGGATAACAACTATTTACATAGCATGTACATTGTATTAGGTATTATAAGTAATCTAAAGATGTGTGGGAGGCTGTGTGTAGGCTAAATGAAAATATCACACCGTTTTTTATAAGGGACTTGAGCATCCACAGATTTGGGTATCTGTGGCAAGGCTGGAACAATCACCCGTGGGGTCTGAGGGACGACTGTATTGCATCCCCAGTGTCTAGCACATAGTAGGCACTCAATAAATATTTGCTGAATCAATGAATAAACAGAGACTAGTAGATGCAATATATGCTTAACAAATTGTCGCTACCCTATTACTAATCAATCTAGTATTCAGGAATTATCTCCATTACTACCTGACTTAGTATGCAGTGGCGGGGGGTGGGGGGGTTAGAGGGAGGTAAAAGAGAAATGATTGTTAAAAGGAAGGAAAAGATGGTCAGAAAACCCAGTTTGAACTTGAGCCCTGTCCCTTTTTTTCTGAGTTGGCCTTGGCCAAGTCCTTTCCCGTCTCTGAGTGCAGTTCTTCCAATCCCATTCACCGAGGGGTAGGATAATATGATTTTCATCAACCCGGCACCTTGCCGCCCATCAGTCCACGTAGACGCCATGGCCTGTGTCTTGGAGAACATGTCATATGGCACTGGCCAGTACAGACCACGTCCGGTCAAATGCCCCAGCAGCTCCCATAGCTTAAGTCCTTTAGGTACCCAGAGAAGAGAAAGGCAGGGAGTCATCACCAAGAAGCCTTCCTGGAGGTCTTCCTTCTTCCCACTTCCAAAAGCCTGAACTAAGAGATGAACGTGGTGACATTTGGTGGAAGAAAAAAACAAACAAACAAACAAAAACATCACTTCCACTTTTCATTAGTCCCAGTCCAACTAGCAAGAATGCAGTCAGAGCTCGTCCCTTTCCTGCCCCCAGAGAAGGACCAATGAGCAAAAGCCACTTGCTCTTCTAGACCTCACTACTCTCTGAACCTCGCGTTGTACATCTGAAATAGTCATTCTTTTCTCTTGCAGTTAGGAATACACAAAAACACACTTCCCGTCCGGACCTTTCCGGAACCATTCTCCTTAAAGGCTGGTCCGGGTTCTTGGATCTGGGCAGCTCGTCTGAGCAGTAGCCTCACCACAATGCATGGCACAGGTCCACAATATTTGGTTAGCTCTCTCTACGAGGGCTCTCCCAGAGAAAGCTACTGGGCAAACGATTTTCAGTTTCAGTTTATTCATTTCTGCTTTCCACTTGGTTGCCCAGAGTAAACATCTACCCTAAGCGTCTCTCCCCTGGGGACCATCTACTCTACCATTGCTTGCTTGCCTTAGTGCGGATGTTGTAAGGGTCCCCCAGTGCTGAGGCCGTGCTTTCTTTCCCCAGAAGAGGTCACTACTTGATTAAGAAAAAGAATAGCTTTACCCCAGCCCCCAGCCCCCCACTGTCATTCAATAAAAAGTTCTTCTCAGTGGTTAATACCCAAAGCCCAAATAATCACTTAATCTTTCCTAATGTTCTCACCACCGATTTCATTATCACTGTTATTCTGAAAAAGTATACATAGCACCATGTAAAGATTATCACATCCGTCTTTGCAGACATCTCAGCTTGACAATCATTTTATTTCTTCCTCAAACTGACCCTCTGCTGCTACTTAGCCTCGTTTACAGGTGGGAAGACTGAAGGACAAAGAGATGACCTGGCTACGTCAAGATTATCAACATCAGGGTCATCAACAGCAAAGGCTGGATGAGAACCCATGTCTCCTGTCAAGTTCAGGCATTGAAAGAAAAGGTGTCAGAGTCTCATTGGCTGAGCCACCTCCCTAAGGCAGGAGTGAACGGCTAGAAACACAGTAATAATTCAAGGTGAGAAGTGCCACGCTGTGAAGACAGACAGACAGACAGACAGGGAGGTGGTCTGAAAGCCAATGGCTGAGCTAGAGGGTAGCTCAACATTCTCTCCATCTCCAGGATTCCCAGAAAGTAAACAATGGAAACCAAGCTACAAAGGCAATGGCAGCAGAAGACCCCACCTGGCCATCACGGGGATGGGAGCAAAGACTAGGCCAACGCACCACCGATTCCTTCTCACTGAATGAAGTGCCTGAGATAATGCAGTACTTCATTCTGAGTCCTTGCTGTTACGTAACATATGGAGAAAAAAAATGGGAGGGAGGGGGCAGATAATGATTTACTGGAAGTTCATCAGAGGCTCACAGTAACAAGACGCTTAGAAACCAAGAACCATCACTCTCTAGATGATTACAGAGGGGAAGTTCAACAGTGATCTTGTAGGAAGAAGGAAGAATGTAGCTGAATACCACCATCGCGTAGCTGCGCATGAATTCTAAGTGACCACATAACCTTGGAATATACACTCGGGCTTCAAAAGCCCAAAGCAAAAGTCATGCAGCCAAGACCTTAAATCTGACAAACAAGGTCACAGAAGCATCCAATGGGCCCAGCCCTGGACATCTGCTCCGCTTTGGCAGCTTAGGGAGGAGGTGTGAGCCTAAACTCTCTGACATCTGTGGTAGGTGGAGGCCACTGCTCTCCAACAAGACTGCAGAAAAATACATTCTGCACCAACAAAGGAGGAGGTCGGATGCTGGACAGCTCCCAAGCTGCCCGTCAATGAGGTTGGTATGCATCCTTGTACATCCAATGGTTCTTCCAGAGAGCCCTAAAAGACGGGGGCACTCCAACATTCACGGTCAATATTAATAATAACTATATTTAATAAGCACCTAGTATGAATTGAGTAAGGTAATGAGCATTATACACATACACTATCACATTCATTTTCACAACAGCCCTGCAAGGGGTTTTATTGACCCTATTTCGTAGAAGCAGGACCTGAGACTTGGAAAGGCAAGATAACTCCTCCAGGGTCGCATAGATTGCAATTAGAACTATAACCCAGATCCAGATGTGTATGCAAAGCTTCAGCTCTCTCTACTACCAGATGTCATGCTCTCCGGGCTAGACAGGGTAGCCCTGTGTTTCCACAGCAAGAGGACTTTGACGGAAGAGGGATGAAGACCCCATGCTGGACGAGTTGACGAGGAAGCCGCTGATAAGGGTTTGAAACAAGTCGGCATCTGAAGTCATCCCAACAATGAAAGGGAAGCAATAAACTGCTGAGATAATTCCATCAGTGCGTCATTTCCAAATTTTATGTTTTGTCATATGGCTCTAACAATCCGTTGGCAAGTGTTTGTTGAGCGAGATGCCATATTAGGTCCTACGCAGGACGCAAGGCTGTGTCAGCCAAGATGTTTCTCTGGTTTCATTCAAACACCTTGAAATCTCCTATCTCTGGATCTCCTTGAAATGGTAACTAGCAATTTGAATGATATTGGTTCAGATGTTAAATGACAAGAGTCCTGAGGAGGAATAGTCAGGAGAGTTTCACAAAAGAACTCCCCACTGCACATCAGGGTTAAACAAGGGAAATGGTGATAGGAGGGCATGTCTGGAAGGGGGAAAGATAAAAGCAAAGACACAGAGGCAGGGAGGAGATTGGTTCAGCTGGAGCTGACAGCTGACAGCACTGTGTTAGTGAGAAAGAGAATTCAAACGCAAGTTGACATAGGTACCGTGTTTCCCCAAAAATAAGACCTAGCCGGACAATCAGCTCTAACGTGTCTTTTGGAGCAAAAATTAAAATAAGACCTGGTCTTATTTTACTATACGACCGGGTCTATAATATAATATAATTAATATAATATAATATAATATAATATAATATAATATAATATAATATAATATAGACTGGGTCCTACATTATTTTTTGCTCCAAACAACTCATTAGAGCTGATTGTCTGGCTAGGTTTTATTTTCAGGGAAACACAGTATGCACAGGGATTCCAAATCCCAGATAAAGGGGCTTGACATTTATATGAAAAGCAACAGGAATCTGAGGGAGGCACTTGAACTTGTTAGAGACGTACCCAGCACCTGCTATAGTTCTTGGAACCTAGCAAGCATTTGATATATGTTTTCTAAGTGAGAGAATGAATGAATGAATGAATGAATGAATGAATGAATGAATGAATACTGTATGTAGTAAACGCTGGCATGAAACTAGGGGAAGAAATCAAGGAAACCATTCAGGAGTCTATTGCAAGAGCAGTCTGGATGATACACGCAGAAATAGAAAAGCTATAGAAAGCTTGGAAGCAATGAAAAAAGACATCATAAAAAGAAGATTATTCTAATTCCAGCATTATTTCCTGGGCAGTAGTTTACACGAAGAACAGGGGGGAGAAATCTTCTAATAACCTCCAACTCCAAGAACCCATAATTCTACCAGTGGAGGTAAAGATGCTTAGATGTGTCTCTGGAAGTCCAGAGATATAGTTAG
The DNA here is from genome assembly GCF_036562045.2 of Rhinolophus sinicus. Lineage (NCBI taxonomy): Eukaryota > Metazoa > Chordata > Mammalia > Chiroptera > Rhinolophidae > Rhinolophus > Rhinolophus sinicus. The sequence goes on from NC_133761.1 coordinate 9,128,128, forward strand.
GAGAAGGAAAGAAGAAGCAGAATTTTAAAAACAGAAAGTGAAAATACAAAAACTAACACATGTTAAGTTTTGAAGCCAATGTTTTGCTTTTCTGCTAACTGGGGAACAGTTACTCAGTTTACCTGTGGTGAATGCACAAACCCAGAAAAGTAGGTCTAATTACACCTATTTTGCAAATGGGAAAACTGAGGCTCAGAGAAGCCCAATACCTACCAGTGTGTTTTTTTCTATTATCCCATATGGCTGAAGGAGAGAGGAGGAAAAAAGAAAGAGAAATGAAAAGAAAGATAGAATCCTAGGAAATCTCATTGGTAGGTGCCTCAGGAAACACATGGTGGGGCTGCATCATGGTGAGAACCCATGGTTGAACCTACCAAACTTTGCTCTTTGCCACAGGTATAGACACTCATCTGTTTACCCAGGAGGATTTGCAGTGAATGATAATCCATTTTCTCTCCTGAGAGTTAGTAATTATTATTATTTTTTTTAAATGCAGAGAGACCGCATGTATGTCGTTGGTATTTTTTAACAACGCTGTTAGGCCAATAACCACCCACTTTCTCAGTTTCTCCTCTCCGCATCCTTTACTTTTCAAATTCCAGAAGATGCTAGGAAGCTGTCAGAATTACTTCAGGCTACCGTCATTCTTATCCAACAAGACCTTACAATTGGCACCAAGTCCCTCAGCTTCAGCAATTTGGTTTCTTGGCAAGAGCCCCAAAATGCTAGGTTCCCCTCCCTGGAGGGAGTCAAAACCTGGAAGAAGTCATAGATGGGGTGTTTCTTATGCTCAGCACCCTTCTTCGTGACACAGCTTACCCTGGGGATGACGGAGACGTCATCAAAGCTTTATGAGCCACAGTGGAGCACAAAGGCTCAAAGCCACCGTCACCTTCATAAAGACCAGCTGTTTCTATCAGCTCTAATAAAGGTTTGACAGAGAGGCTGGCTAGATTCCTTCTGTGTCTCCCTGGTCTTGGGACGCCCTAACGAGTTATACTTCTTCCTTATGATTCATTCAGGCCCACTGAGTTCCACAGACAGGCAGAGAATGATTCAGAGGTGCCTCTACCAAAACTAGCGACTTCTTAGAAATGATTGCCTGAAAAAATGTGCTGGAGTTTTAGGTCCCAACAGCTGGATCTGCCCCAGGAAAGGCTCACAGGTCGACTCCTCCTTCCCGGGGCCCCCATCTGCCTTCTCTCCGCTGCCTTGCCAACACCACCATCAAACCTTGCTCCCAAGGAAAACATGGCTCCTTTCTGAAACCAGAATCCCGTGTGACTGGGAGGTATGGAGACGCTTACGGACCAGAGCAACCCAACAGTGTGGAGAATCACCACACGGGTACCCAGGCAATGGGCCGAGGTCGTGTGGGGATGGTGCTCCCCTTAGCTGGGCAGCTGAAGCCCCCAGGGATGTCGGTCCCTCTGAGCAGATTCTTCTCTTTGCCCTCTATCCTTTCTTGTGTGCCAGGAAGTTTTAAAAAAACAGCAAGTGTTGTCAGAGATTTTTTTGTTTTGCGACTTGGTAAAGCCTCTTGGAAGGACAAGAGGCAGTATTTATCAAAAGCCTCAAACAATGCATGTCCTTTAAATAAAAAAGGCCAGTACTAACGACTTATTTTATACTAACAATTCAGTGTAATAATGTAAAAGTATAAATACCGTGTTTCCCCAAAATTAAGACCTAGCCAGACCATCAGCTCTAATGTGTCTTTGAGAGCAAAAATTAATATAAGACCCAGTCTTATGTTACTATAAGACCGGGAATAACATAATATAATAATATAATATAATACCAGGTCTTATATTAAATTTTGATCCAAAAGATACATTAGAGCTGATGGTCCAACTAGGTCTTATTTACGGGGAAACAGGGTATGTTCACCACAGTGCTGTTTATAATGAGAACACATTAAAAACAGCCCATATTATCTACAAATAGGGATTTGGTTAAGGACAGTCTGGTGTATTCATACTATGCACATTTTTCATTGATCTGGCAGGGAGTTTATGATATTTTATTAAGTGTAGTAAAACAAGATTTAAAAATAATAGCGGGGATAGTATTGCGTTTTTGTTCAAAAATATTATACATTAGAATAGTCATATATTCATAAATGTATATACTACAAATGTAATAAAACCCTGTGGTGTGGGAGTACTGGAATAGCTTGGTGTGGAATTGCTGCTGTGGAGATGGGACCGCCCTCAGTTTGGGCATTTCTGAAGTTAGGCAACTCAAAAGTCCTGAGTATAGGGAGAAAAAGGTCTTTTCTGAAGTGGGAGGTTCTTCCTGCTGTCGCTCCCCCGGGGAACAAGGCATGTCTCTTAGAAATTAAGCTTTAAAAAGAGAGATCCTTTCCTGGGTCTTTTGTCCGCTAGAGAGCTCCTCAAAAGTATAAGAAACCTGCAACCATTGAGAGTGAAGTCGTCAAGGAAGGACGATGGCAGGGTGTCCTCAAAGCTGAATTCTGGGTCATTTTCTTTGTGCCCTGAGAAAGCTGCAAAATCCTTTCTACTTCTGATCTGCTCCAGGGAGCTGACAGTCAATGGTAGTAATAACTACCATCTATGGGGCCAGACGCTTCGTGACCATTTTCTCCAACCTGACCCTCTAGGGAGCGTCCTGCATTGCAGGCAGGAAGAGCTACCATTCCTGAGCGTTATGCTAAGCCACACGCACTCCTCAGGCCTCTGCTGAGATTCTCATTTAATCCTCACAACAACCTTTAGAAGTAACAGTATCGCCTCCGCTGTACCTTTGAGGAAACGGATGATGAGGGGCAAGTAGCTTTGCCAAGGTCACACAGCTTGGTGGTGGTGGGGATGGGATTCAGATTCAGGTAGTCGAGCCTGAGAAGCTCTAACTATTAAGCTCTCCTGCCCAATGTCAGACACACAAGAAGGTGTGTCCATATTCAGGTCCAAGTGTTAAAATCAGGAAGCAGAATAACACTGGAGGCCAGCCTGTTGGTGGCAGAAAGATGAAAACGAAAGTCACCTGCCCGGAAGGGAAAGTCTCATCTCCCAGGGACAGATGGATGCAGGTGCCATGGCTTTGCCCTTCGCCACCCTGCCGCCCCCAAGACTCTCCATCCAGTGTTAATGAGGTGACCTGCTCTCCATTTTATTAAGAGAGGCTGCGTGCTTTAGTAACATGAGAAGAAGCCTCGCGTTCCTGTGAGATGGATGTTCGCTGACCCAGAAATAGTGCGAGGTGCTCCCAAGCGCCATGGCAACTGCATCAAGAGGCTGTAAATGATGGACCACGGCAGACATGTGAACAGGTGCTTCAGAACAGAGAGGGCTCTTGACTCTGTTGGGAAGAGAAGGCCGTGCCAAGCAAAGCCCACGGACACCGACATCTGTGTCACAGGCTGGCAGGCATCACGCCCACCATGCTTTCAGGCGCTCAGTCTCCTGAGACTTGATGCCAGTGAGCTACAGGTGGGATGTGCCTGGCCTTACTGTTGGGAAAGCTAAGACATCCAAGGCAGGAATCTCGAAGGGGACCGTCTGAGAGCACAGACAGACATGCCATGTAGACACCCTCAGCCATTTCTCTCTCCCTGTCTATCAGAGCAGTGACAATAGGCCACATGGCTGAAGGGACGCCAAGGAGCCTCAACCCCGGACTGAGGCTGCCTTCAAACCCAACACAACAGTGTTTCCCCCTCAGTTTCCGTGTTGCCTCTTCTAAAAGCTCCTTCAGCGGGATACAAACATGCAAACATACACACACATCTGCTACTCATGCACTCACACACACACGCACGGGCTCTCCTGAAGCAAATATTATTTTAAAATATTTGAGGGCAGTGACCTGCGGGTCTATTGAACTTGAATTACTGGAGCAGCAATTTTCCTTTCAAGCCAAGATCAGATCTGAGTCAATACTGAAGGGCCTGGGTGCTGTGTCACTGAGGAAGAATTCCACGTGGACTGTGTCAAATTGAGCCCAGCACGCAACTGATGCACCATCATGCTTGCTAAGAGCGTGTAGCCGCCTGCCTCCAGCCGCTCGGATGCCCATCTAGAACGGTGTCAGGAGCTAAAGGCAGAAAAAGAGGCAGTGCCATTCGGCTACATTGGCCCATCAGTAGGACTTCCTCCAATAAGAGAAAAGGAAGCAGGGAAGCTGCGGCTGAGCTGCCTGGGGCTCTTAGGGGTCTTGCACCCAGGACTCCCTTACGCAGGATAAACAGAGCTGAAGTTGCCTAACTTCCCAGCCTGATCTAATTAGTAAACACCTTCAAAGGGATCAGGCTGACTTTGGAGACAAAGTCGGCCACATGCGGCAAAGGTGGGCAAATAAATATTTAAAGGGCACATCTGTGTAGGTGGAGCGGGGAGGGAAACACAGATTAGAAGCAGATATGAGTTAACTTTGGGAGCTCTGTTGTGTAACTGGCCTTGTTCTTGCCCCTCCACCGGCCACATGTGCCCCTCCTCCAGCGTCCTGTGGGACCTGGCTCACTAGATACTCAGTAACCCAGTCTCCAGAAAGAACTATTCCAAGACATGGACTCCGCCTGACTGGAGTCCTGCCCATTCGCTGGCACGGTGGTTTGGGCTGTCAGAAGTGAACGAGATCTTTTTCAGGGTCTAGAACAGAACCGCACTGTCCGGCAAACCCTTATTACCACGCAAGTGATGGCAAAAGCGGTTGCTGTTGTTTTAATTCAGTGAGGATATCCTAATGGACCGATGCTCGAAAGATGGCATTTCAGGCGACACTAGCAGTTGTCAGCAGGACGCCTGCAGAAGACTGGCCCTTTCTACAGTATTTCCTGGCTCTCATGCTTTACAGTGACTTGAGGCCACTTTTCACATAGCTCCCCACCACACTGCGCTGGAACAGCCACTGACAAGACCTTCCGGGTCACACAAAGGCTTTGAAAAAGCCTAAGTACCTGGTGCACAGATGAGCTATAACCAGCTCCACCGCCACTATTAACCCTCTGGGAGGACCAGGGACAGAAGCATCGTCACCACTGGATTTACACCTAGGAGCCACACTTGCAACTGAAGTTCCGTTCTCTGGAGTGGATCAGATGGGTAGCAAGATAAGCCTCTTATTGCACGTGATTGCACATGTCCGAGGCGAGATGGGGGGTCGAGGGGGTACCATTCATGGGTGCAACTGCTACCTGCCAGGCATGACGTTGGGTGCTGTCCACAGACTAGCTCCCTCAATCCTCACAGCAAATCTGCAAACTTAGGTATTACTGTCCTCATTTCAGAGAGGAAGCTGAGGCTTAACTGTATCCGGTAGGGCCACATACATCCTAATCTGTTTCATTTTGTGTTTGCTGTTTATCGGTTTGGTTTGGGTTTTTCTGATGGACCATATATACGATCCTTCATCCAGCAAAAACTGTAAAACACCTGAAGGCAAGAACCTTGTCTGTCTTCTGCTGTATTCACAAAGCACAGCTCGGTACTGGACCCATATTCATTCATTCATTCACTCAAAACATACATATCAGACATTAGGGGCACAGCAGTAAGACCAAACAGGCACTTGTTAACAAGAAGCTTACATTTTAGCTGAGAGACAATCAATCAAAAGAAGCATGCCAATAAAAGAGGGAGGGGGGGAAATGGGAGAGGGAGGGAGGGGGGAAGGGAAGAAGACAATTATTAAGAAGCCATGAATATAATGCAGAAAACTGGAATTGGAAGATGTGACAGAGAGGCAGAATAGCTCCAACGACTAGGCACTCAGGACAGGATTCTCAAGGAGGTGAGGTTTAAGCTGAGATCTGAATGACAAGGGGGAAGCCATAGAATATCAAGGAGAAGCAATTGCAGCCAAGGAGATTGCAAGAGCCCAGAAGTGGGAATGAGCTTTAAGGGTTCAAAGAACTGAGAAAAGGCCATTGCGGCTTAAACAGGTCAGTGAATGAGAAAGAGTTACACAAGTAGATGTCACCAGGTGAGTAGGAGCCAAGGGACAGGTTTTGTAAGCCAGAGTCAGACTCATTCATCAAATATTTGTCGAATGAATAAATGCACAGGGCTTGGAGCACTCTGGGAAGTAAGTACCAACTGACCTTCAGGAGTTTATAGCTGCGTCAGAACAACGAAAGAAATCCACACCCATTCATTCAAGAGATATTTACTGAGGGCCTAGAGCAGACCAGGTAGGCCAGGTACGAGGGCAGAAAGAAGGGGTGCCAGGGTGAATGAGCCCCGCTCCCTACCTTCAACCACTCACAGTTTCAAGAAGAGACAAGACCACAGTATGGAGCAGCGAGTTGTTTGATTTGAGGAAACGCTATGTGTGAGCACACGGAAAACATCTACTGCAGCCTGAAAAAAGAGTCAAGGAAAAAGTTAAGACAGCATGGGAATTAAGATAAAAAGTCAAGGAGAAAATGAAGACAGCCAAGATGAAGAGTTCAGAGATGAGCTGGTCCCTAGAGGCTGGAAATGTCAGGGAAACTATCCACACAGAAAACTGGACTTGAGCTGGAGCTTCAGGGATGAATAGAACTTGGAGGTAAGCGGGAGGGGCTCCAGGCTGAAAAACAGATGTGCACAGGTTTGAACCAACAGTCAACACCTAACGGAGGCACTGAAAGCTCTTTGCAGCGTCTCTGCCTTCCAGCCAACACCGCCTCTGCACACATGCTTACCCTTCCACGCTCGTCCTCTCTCTGTGCTGAGACACAACTGAAATTATCTGCTAACCATTCCCCAACTGCCTCGCATCTTAGTCACTCTGAAATGCAAGTCAGACCCCCATTCTAAATAAGACCACCACATGCAGTTTCCTGATGGTCGACTATCCCACAGATAAGGAACTCCTCATGTCCACCTGAGTTTCACTTTGGGACAGTTCTTTTCCTTGGCAGAGATCCCTCCTTAAACGCATCGTCTGCTGCCTTGATGAAGCTGTTCTTGATCCTATTTTAATTTCAGAACTATTTTGGTCACACATGGCTGGGGAGAAATCAGTGTCAAAACCCCAGGAGCATATAACAATAAGCATTAATTTCCCTCTCTTGAATACAGGGCTGGCTGGAAAGGCTCTGTTGCATGCCGCAGGGCGGGGTGGGGCAGGGAGAACTGCTCCAGGGGTCTCTCATCCTCCTCCGGGACCAGTGGGCCACCTGGGACGTGCTGTTATTATGGCGATGGCACGAATTCAGGAGAACGAGTCTGCTGCGGGCACTCCGTAACTTCTGCCTACGTTTCGTGGGCCAAATCGTCACATGCATACGTCCAAGCTCCACGTCAAAGAGAGTATTCAAGAAGAATGTATGCTCTGCCCACCATATGGCCATGGCACGAATAGATGCAATCGGATAAAAACTGCAGTCAAGTATTCAATCCACCACAGAAGTTACAAAGAATTCATCTCACTTCTCAGAAGGTAGAGCTCGGGTTCCTACATAACGTCCTTACTCCCCTTAACTTCTTACCCACCAGGTTTTCAGAACCTTCGCCTCACCCTGACCTGAACATTCTAGTTTGTTCACATTTCTAGCTACTTTGGGCAATCAGATGTGGTCATGGCACTGTCTCCCAGCGTGGACTTGCCAGGGTAGCACAGGGGGTATATCTGTTACAATATGATGCCTAGTAAAACACTTCAAAAGGCAGCTCATGATTCTGTGGAGCAGACATGCACTTCTTCTGGTGTGGGTTGGGTGAGGCTGAACGGATCTGGGTCCGCTCCTGTCTGCAATCAGCTGGCAGACCGGCTAGAGGCTGCTTAGCCTAGGATGGCCTCTCTCCACACTGTCTAGCCAGGACGTATTCACATGTCTGCATCAGGGGTCCACGAGTTTAAGAATGAAGGCTGCCTACTTGAGGAATCGGTTCAAAATGGCACAACATCCCTTCGGCCACATTCTATTGGCCAAAGCAAATCACGGGGCCAACCCAAAATCAAGAAGCAGGGAAACAGACTCTACTTACTGTGTTTCTCCAAAAAGAAGACCGGGTCTTATATTAATTTTTGCTCCAAAAGATGCATTAGGGCTTATGTTCAGGGGATGTCATCCTGAAAAATCATGCTAGAGCTTATTTTCCGGTTAGGTCTTATTTTCGAGAAAACACGGTAATATGGGAAAAGCTGCAAAGTACTTTGCCCATTTTTGCATCTCCCCTTATAGGGGTCTCTCTACCATATGTCCATGGAAGCATAGAACGTAGCCAGGCTCACCTTGGGTCCTGGCCTGTGCTACACTGTTGATTTAGACGTCAATTAACAACCTCAGACTTTGAGCCATGAACTGCTGTCAAGTAAAGTTACGTTACATTTGTATTTATGCTGTTGATCTGAACCAAAGTATAATCCTTTGTGTTCCATTTCCTCTTCATTGTTTCGGCCAGCTTGGATCCTTCCAGATCATTTCTTGTTATAATCTTTTGTGAACCCTTTTAAAGAAGTTGCCAAATTCTGAACATGCTCATGTGCTTCCTCACCATATCTGGTGTGAGCGACCAGTTGTTGTCAAGTTGGTTCTAACAACAGTTCAAGGAGAGAGACGGTCACATTTTCTAATATTGCTGTATGTTCTATGGCAGCCCCCACAGTGCTGGGTGTACAGCTGGTCCCCGGTTGTCGCATGAAGTCACCCCAAAACGAATCAATATTCAATGCAACACAATTAAAATAAGGTAAGTCAGTGTGTCCTCCATTCTTCTTTCAGTAAAATTCTTTTTTTTTTTTTAAAGATGAAATATTACATGAAAACCAGATAAACACGGGACTACTTTAGCTGGAAGATGGAACATTCCTGAAGCTTTTCCTATTCAATGCCAATCCGAATCTCCCCTCAGGTATCTGAGGCCTCCTTGGAGGCCATGGGATAAAATCCGAAAACCTCTGAATGAAGCCAACATCTTTCAAATGTTGATAAATGTGATCCTCGATAATCAAGGCATTTCACACGGTGACCCAGAGTGCGTGCACACACATAGACGACTAAAATAACTGTTTCTCAACACTACTTCCCCCTAAGTGCAAAGCACTCTATGCTTTCCATTCGTTTCATTTTTGAAATGTTGGTCATGAACTACAAAATTAATTTTACAACCCTCTAAACTGGTCACGCCCCACAGTTAGAAAGCAATGGATTAGATGACCTCTTGAATAAGTCTTTCAATGTGGAAACTATTGGCCCATGGTTTAGTAGCTTCCACACTCTTAATTTCCATTGCTTATTCTCAGGAATGAGGAGAGGCTGGTGATGAGTATCACCAACAAGAATGGAATTTAAGTTTCTAGATAAGCCGTAACGATGCTCCCCAGAGGAATGGAGACCACGCGACCTCGTGGACACTAACACAATCAGTAGATAGGACTTATGAGACGAGTTTTCCAGAGTCAGATTTCCTAAACTAAAATCCCAGTTGTGCCAATTATAGCCTGAGTTACCTGGGCTTACGAATACGTCTATAACTCAATAATTACCTCCTCTGGTATTTAGGTCTAATGTTGGTACCTACCCTGCAGGATTGTTAATAACATTAAATAAGATGGTATATAATGGACTTAGCACAGCCAGGAACACAGTGTCAGAGTTCCTAAAAATAATCAGGCAGTAGACGGCTTATTTTTTTCCAAAAGAGTGGGTTCAATGACAAGGGATGGATGGCTCTCTCTCCTTCCCCCCAACCCCATTTTAATTGAGGAGTCTGAATTTCAATTCTTTCCTGCTCCTTAGCCACTCTGGTCCTAAGAGTGGTCATGGGTGACTCACACACTCTGAGCTCTAGATCCTCAGCTGTGAAATGGGAATGACAAAGCCTGATGGAGTCAGAGCTGCTATCAGGATAATTGAAGTCATGCCTGGAAAACACCCCGCACAGTGCCTGCTGCATAGCAAGTGCTCAGTAAGAGACAGATGGGGAGAGGGAGAGGGGGAGGAAGAGGGGCAGGGGAGGGAGGGAGGGGAGACAGAGGGGAGGGGGAGGAAAAGGAAGAGGGAAGGAGAGACAGACAGGGGAGAAGGAGAGGGGAGGGAGAGGGGGAGGGGAGAGAGGGGAAGAGGGAGAGAGGGAGAGGGGGAGAGGGAGAGGGGGAAAGATAATATCTAGAAAAATAATCAAAGTGCTTTGATAGCAATTGTTCATATTTTGAAAACGAATGAAGAACATTCAAGTTCTGTAAGAAACAGCCAAGCACAGCCAAATCCCACTGGTTTATCTTAGTTGTGATTTAGAGCCCTACCAAGACGTTCCAGCCACATGAAATCACAAAACGCATCACTCTTTGATGTGTGTATGTGCACATGTGTTTGTATCGCATCGGCTTGGCTCCGCAAACACAACTGTTTCTGGGTGCCATGAAATGTGCTAGGGTTACTTGATAATCGAGGCACGTCTCTGTCATCCAGGAACCTATAATTACTCAATATCCCAGCCTCAGCCCGCTTTTTATTGAGCACTTGCTACGTAGCAGGTGTTTTTACACTGAGCCAGGAGCTTCACAGACACTGCTCTGCCTGAACCTCAGAGCAACGCGATCACACAGATTTTGTTACCCCCATTTCCCAGCTGAGAATCCTGAGCCACGTAAGCATTAAGAGGAGAACAACAATGTGAACCCAGGTCTGACTATTAAAGCCTAAATCCTCTGCGACTTCCCAACCCTCCTCCCAGGGATTAATAGAAGTAGAGAAAGAGCAACAGACAGAACATAAACTGTGACCGGCATGGCACCCCTACGTGTATATTTTAACCCTAAGGGCAGGGTTAAGAATAGGGTAGGGTTTAGAAGTGAAGACCATGGGCTTTAGACTTTGCCAGACCTGCCAGGCCTCCAATTCTTGCTCAACCACTTAATAATTCTAAAGTTCAAAGGAGAGAACCAGATGGATATAAAACACAAAGTTTTGTAAATGCGCACACACACACACCACACACACACATCATACACACGCACACGCGCACGCGCGCGCACACACACACCCCACACGCGCACACACACACACCACATACACACGCGCACACACACACACACACACACACACTCCACCATTGTTTCAGGGCTTACAGGTACTTTCGAGAACATCCAATTCAATCTCCTGACTTTGCAGTTGAGAAAGCCAACACAGGGTGGTGGGGACACCAAAGGTTTCCTGCCTGAGGTCCCCCGGGAAGGTGACAGTCACCATTAGAACTGGGGCGTCAGACCTCCCAGGCCAGTGCTCTTTCCAGAGCCCCACGCCAGCCCACTTCTCTCTACAAATGTGCCTGAGTTTTGAAATAGCTGGTTACTCCTCAAATCAAAGGAAATGTCTGGCCCCGATAAAGCAGATTTTTGCAGAAGACAGTCCATCTCATTCTGAGATTTTCCTCCATCTGCTCATTACAGAGGCCACAAGAAGGGCAGGGGAATGCTCTCATGACGTGACTGCTGGGTCTCCACACCCAAGAATGCAGGAAGGTTTAAATAAATCAGGCTGCAGGCAGGAATTCAGACAGGCTCCCCCACAGATTCTGTGCTTTTTTTTCCCTAGTGGATGCCATCAGCTGTCCTGTTGCTAAGAGACCAGAATGGGTGGGAAAGGCCAATAGGCGTATTTTTCAAACTTATCTGCAAACCGAGTTGTGCCTGTGCACCCTCCAGGGGTTCAGTTTTCTTAAGAACAGGATATTACAACTGGGCCGATGGAGAGAGTGAGAGTACATTTTTTCGAGAAATGGACCGGGCTTTTCCTGGACATTCAGTGTCATCCAGCAGAGTCCTCGGCGCTGCCAGTTACCGGTCTGATGCAATGTTTGGGAAAGAGCCCCCGAGTACACATGACTCAACAAAATATTCTGATTTGCATTCCTATCTCTTGGGAAGTTGCACTTATCAGCCCCAAGTCCCATGGAGTCGGTGAGAGTACTGGGCTGCATTTGTCATCGGAGAATTAAAAACAAATTAAAAAAACAAGCAGGGGTTGTGGGGAGGTGAGTATTTGAATCACTCTGGGACTTTCCTTTTCGGTTGCATTCCAATCAGACAGATCTAAACCTGGCAGGGTCATTCCATTGCTCAACGTCAAAAACATTCGCCTGGAATGCCGGACATGTGAACTTGGACACCCCCTGCAGCTTCTCTGTGTGGCCAGCCTGCCGCATCTACTATGAACACACCCATCATGAGAGCAGAGGCAGAGCCCGAGGCTGGCGTTAGTGGGGTGGTGAGACATTTCACATCGAGGCCGGCCGGGGCACCAAAGGTGAGCGCTGAACAGCACTCTTCCCCCCAAGGTCTTTGTACCCTCTGATGAGCTGAGCAGAGATGGAAAATGAACCTTGGGAACAAACTGATGGATTCTTTTGCCCTTAGAAGAAAGAATGTGAATTAACTTCCTCCTTCTCTGGGTTTGTATTTGGCAATTTGAGGCAGGAAAAAAAAGGAGAAAAAAAAAACTGCTACAATCCCTTATTCCAAAGAACTCTAAGAGTGATGTAGATGGACATCTAATTCCCTCTTCTGGCCCCTGCCCAGAGACCCTTCCCACCTTCTTTTGCATAGTCAAGGTAGCAATCCTTGCCACACTAGTATAAATGAGAACATAACTCAGCGTACCCAAAAAGCCCATTTAGACCTTGCAGTATGTTCCAGAACTTGGTGCCCTAGCCAGCAAAGAACTAATGGTGGGCAGACCATTTGGGGTAACCATATACAAATCATGCCACCCCTGTCCACCTCTAGAACCAGTATAGAGAAAGGAAGGCAGCACAGAAGATATACCATCTACAGCAGAGGAAAAAGGAATCAAGTGCAGGATGCCAGGTGCAAGAATTGGGATTAGAGGTTCTAGAAGATAAAAACACCCAACCTACATCAGATGCCTCCTGGAAACAGCAGATAGTAAGAACTTAATGGCTTTGTCTTACATCATTTTCACAACAGCCAGTGAGGTCCCTACAACCCTTTTCAGATTTACCCATCTGTGGGACACACTAGTTGCAACAGCCTTACAAGTCCTTGCTCCACGAAAGGTACAACTTACTGCTGAAAGAGTTATGATTCTTCATTCAGGCCAGCTATCACCGATGATGCAATCTTTCACACAGGACAGCAATGAGCTGAAATAATCCCAAATGACTGCTGCCCTTCCTCGTTCACTGCCCACTTGGCTTTTCAGGTCTGTGTACCAAAAAGAGAGACGCAAGTGAAAGGGCTGTTCAAAGAAGATTCTAGAATGAGGTTAAGGGTGTCTTTTTGGAAGACCAAAGTGGGCAAGAGCTCATACAACCAAGGTGAGTGAGACCAAAGCAGGGTGTTCAGAACTGAGCTTATTGCCCCTTTAACCCCTGGAGCTGGGGAGGAGGAGGTAGATGTAAGAGGGGTGAAGAGAGAGGACAGCAAAAACACTGCCTGCAGGGCACAGCCCATTATTGTTGTGATGACGAGCTGGCTGTGTGACTCGGGCCTTTTATTTATGAAGGCATCAGAATGTCGTATCCTGGACACCAGCCATGCTCTTTCCCCTTCACAGTCTGACAGCCTTGTGTAACCTCACGGAAGTCATTCTCCCTTGTGGGCCAACAGGGCTGAGCAAAGTGAGGGCGTTCAAAGACGTGGTTATGGCTTGTACAGCGTCATTCGTAAGTTACCTGGCACAAGACAGGGTTGGATCCTACTGGCATACTGTCCATAGATAAAACAATGACTTGCACTGATATCTAGATTTGTATTTTGAGAAAAGTAGGAAAAGTGTGTGTCACATTCTCCCTCGCATGGGCTAGAACGTAAAGAACCATGTCGTCCGCACAGGAGAGGCCCCCTCCATAGAAAGATGCTTTGTCATAGCTTGAGGATGGTGGTGCTCACGGCCGAGTTACACTTTGATACTGTTTACCAGCCCTTTAGGAGAATTGCCCAAAGAAAACTGTCAGCATTATATTCCTAGCACCCAGCACAGTGCAAAGCATGTAGTAGTTGTTGAATAAATCTCTGTTGAGTAAATCAGTACCTCAGTGGAACTCAACTTTGACAGAGGGAGAGATTTCTCTACTGAGTATTTGGGATTTTGTCCATACAGGACAACTTGAGCCAGTCAACCGGCCCTGGCCGTGACTTTCATCCCCTCCTCCTATATTTGTGATGTTGACCAATGCAGCTTCCCTTCCATCAAACGCCCTTGCCCACACCTGCCTGGCAAACTCCTATTCCTCGCTTGAAACCCTTCTCAAATACCTACTCCGGTCAAAGCCTGTCTCTGATGCATCGCTAAGGACAAGTGGCCACTTCCTCTTTTGTGTCCACACCAATACATGGCCCACAGCTCAATGCCCGGCAAATAGTATCACCTGAATATATTGTGATTAATGAGCAAATATAAAATAAAAATCCACATAGCTTTTGTCGTTACCCCCAAAATTCCAAGAGCATTTGAACTGACCCCAGTAACATTCTACAAAACTAAGGAGCCAAAACAAATATTGATGCCAATATCACCCCTTAAATATTAACAATTTTAATGTGCAAGGCCCACCATCATCTTGGAAGAACTTCCACCCACTCTCCAAAAATAAAGCGGAAGCAACTGCCTTCCTCCTTTGGAGACAGCATATGTTTTAAAATAAGTTGGTCATCTTCACAAGTACCTTTGACTCATGCAATTTGTCATCCAGACACATATTTCCGCCTGGGCCAGTCCCATTTCCTCTTGGAAGGGGAAGGATCATTCTAGCCCACAGGACCGAGATTTCAGGAGGCAGATCTGGTGCTGGGTAATACCCTACAAAGCAGAAGCTCACAGACTCACGTTAGAAGCTTCAGCGTCGCAGAAAAGCTAGAATGTCAACAGGCTTCCCAACCACGTCCCAGCTCAGTAGATCTAGACTCATTCACAGCACCCAGGGCAGAAAAGCTGTGCAGAAACCATTAAGATAGCAGAACCCACTCTTCTCCTCTGTTTAGCGAGTGTTTTATTTTCCTCGTGAAAGTTATGCGGACATTCAAGTAAAAGAGCGTATGTAGCATTGGTGAAAAAGTTTGTATGTCTGATGACACATGTTTCAAATCCCTAGTAAAATGTCTAGAAAGGCACCCAGGGAACGTTTCACTGGTTATCCCTGGAGAAGTAATGAGACAGGAGAGCTATTAAAAGGAATTTTTACTATTTTCTCTAGATGCTCCTGGATAGTTTGATTTTGTTCACCACAAACACATACCATTACGGAATTTAAAAATAATAATAAATTTGTCAAAATGAGGATACAACATGGGTTGGGGCCACTGTGACCTCTGTGGCAGCACCAAGCACCGTCACTGTGTGATTTCCCCCTCCAGCCCCCAGGTACACAGTCTCTTGTCCGTCAGTGTATTCACAGAATCACTCAGGAGGGAAGGGAGGGCACCCGGGAAGAGACGTTGTAACTACAACTGGTCCCAGCACTGGGTTGCGCCTTTCATTTGCATGACCTCATTTCTATCCTCCTAAAACCTCCACGAAATAAGTACTACTAGCTGCGTTCTGAGGACGACAAAAATGAAGTCCACAGAATTTAGTAAAGCACTCAGGGCCACACAGGGGGTGAGTGACAAAGCAAAAATTTAAACTCAAATGTGCCAGACATCCACGCTCCAGCTCCTGAAGCTGTGTGTGGTACTCAGTCCCAATGACCTCTTTCCTTCAGCCAAGGATGAGGAAAGGAACACCCTCCACCACGTAGGACAAGGGTCCTCAGTCTCTCTGAGCCTCAGTTTCCTCATCTGTAGAATGGAGACCATGATGGAGAACATGCAAGTCAACTGCTTAGCAGAGGGCCTGGCACTCAGCAAGCTCTCCACAAAACCAAAGCCGGGCTCATCATTTTCCCGACAATACTAAGAGGAGGCACTGGCCAGCGACATCCTCACGGGTGCAGTCCTGGTATCACCACTTCCCCATTCTTACATCAGGAGAAGTCTGCTCTTTCCAGATGGGCTGAAAAGGAAAATGCAAAACCTCATGCATTTACTACCCCTGGGGCTCCGTGGTGTGAAGTAGGTGTGAGCAGCCACTTCTCTTAATTAATAATACACCAAATTACCAGGCTTATTCTCGGACTTCCTCATAGGCGATGGTACGATTTGAATGCTCAGGTTTCTTGTCCACCTGTCTGCTCCATAATAAGTTTACTCAAGTTCAAAAAAAGAGAGAAAGATAAAGATAAAGCTCAATGAGGGGATAGAAGAGAGAAGATACAACCAGTATGAAAATGTCTGGGGGTTTTAGTCAAAGTGGGTCCAGAATGAGTCAGCAGGGAGATGTGGGTGACAGGAGGATAGATTCGGACTTTGCAACACTGAAAAGTCTGAAGTGCCAAGAATGGGGAAGGTAACCCCACCACACACACTTTATGGAGGACAAGGGCCAGCTCCTCAGTCTCTCTGAGCCTCAGTTTCCACATCTGTAGAATGGAGACCATGATGGAGAACATGCAAGTCAACTGCTTAGCAGAGGGCCTGGCACACAGCAAGCTCTCCACAAAACCAAAGCCAGGCTCATCATTTTCTCAACAATACTAAGAGGAGGCACTATTGATCTATTTATTTTACAAATTATGAAACTAAAGTGACAAAGCCCTCAGATGGCAGAAAATAGACCTAACACCAGGTCTGCCTGATTCTGGAGTCCATTTTCATAACCACTAAGCTATACTTCCTCCCCCAATAGAAAATTTAGAACAAAATGAAAATCCCCATCATCTCATGACCCAGAGATAAACACTTTTACCTTTTTAATACTTTCAGATTTTCTTCTATACACAAATGAATACTAGGGTTCAAAATTGGAGCCATACATTACCTTCTATTTTACAACCTGCTTTTGTATTTGCCAATCCACCATGACTATCTTTTCAGGTCAATAAACATTTATTCCTCTAAGTCATTCTTCATGGCTACGTAGTATCTGTTCATATGGACTGTGGACATACTGTAATCTATTCAACCAGTCCCCTCATGGAATAGTTCAATGGTACCTTCAGTTTTTCACAAGTATAGTCAATGCTGCAGGACCCATCCTTGTTGCTAAGTCTTTCGTCTTAGCTCTTTCCTGCTAAGAAAGTGCAGAACTACTGAGACTGGCTCTAGGCTAGCGACTGGGTGGATAATGAGACTTTAAGCTTCATGCCCTGAGAAAAATGTGGGGGAACTGACAGGAATAATCCTATCTAGAGAAGTGAGACTCCAGAGGCAGCACGGGGATGCACCAGCTGCCTTCAGTGGCTGG
Source organism: Rhinolophus sinicus (assembly GCF_036562045.2). NCBI lineage: Eukaryota > Metazoa > Chordata > Mammalia > Chiroptera > Rhinolophidae > Rhinolophus > Rhinolophus sinicus. The sequence goes on from NC_133761.1 coordinate 9,145,319, forward strand.
TGAGGTGCCTGGGGCACAGTGGCCGGACTTTCTCCAACGGTCCTGAGCAAGCAGGACCACAGGGCAGCAGACTCGTGCTGAACGTGCACAAGCACTTTCCCACAGACTAAACTGTCAAAGGATGTATTAATTAACCTGCCTCGAGAAATGGTCAGTTCTCCACGATATAAGAAGCTCAGGTGTATGCTGACCTCCTCCATTCTTCAGGGAGGTTATAGTAGAAAGCAATTAGTCCTAATTTTAGGATTGATTGCCTGAATTTTTTTAATTAAATTTACTGAAGGTGACATTGGTTAGTACAATTATACAGGTTTCAAGTGTACAATTCTATAATACATCACCTATATATTGCATTGTGTGTTCACCACCCAGAGTCAGTTCTCCTTCTATCACCATATATTTGAACCCCTTTTCCCTCATCTACCACCCCCCCCTTACCCTCTGGTAACCACTAAACTGTTATCTGTGTCTATGAGTTTTCATTTGTCTTGTTCCTTTGTTGCTTTCAGTTTTACATCCCATATATGAGTAAAGTCATACATTTCTCGACTTTTTTCTGTCTGACTTATTTCGCTTAGCACGATAATCTCAAGATCCATCCATGTTGCCACAAATGGCAGTGTTTCATCCTTCCTTATGACTGAGTAATATTGCGCGGGATATATGTACCCATCTTCTTTACCCAATCACCTATCAAAGGACACCCTGATTGTTTCCATGTCTTGGCCACCGTGAATAATGCTGCAATGAACATAGGGGTAACATGTATCATTGTGGATATTTTCATATTTTGGGGATAGATACCCAGAAGAGGGATTTCTGAGTCATATGGTAGTTCTATTTTTAATTTTTTGAGGAGCCTCCATACTTTTTTCCATAGTGGCTGCACCAGTTTACATTCCCACCAGGAGTGTATAAGGGTTCCTTTCCTCCACAACCTCTCCAACACTTGTTATTACTTGTCATGTTGAAACAGCCATTCTAACAGGTGTGAGGTGGTATCTCATTGTGGTTTTGATTTGCATTTCCCTAATAGCTAGTGAAGTTGAACATTTTTTCATATATTGGTTTGCCGTTTGTATGGCTTCTTGGGAGAAGTGTCTGTTCAGGTCCTCTGCCCATTTTTGAACTGGATTGTTTGGTTTTTTTGTTGTTGTTGAGTTGTATGAGTTCTTTATCTACTTTGAATGTTAGCTGCCTATCGGAGGTGTTGTTTGCAAATACCTTCTCCCATTCGGTTAGGATTGCCTGAATTTTTAAAATCTAAACTCTCATCTCTGACTTGCAATTAAAGTTGGGGACCTCCTAAAAACCAGGCATTTGACAAACACCACCTTATTTAATTCACAGGACACTCTAATAAGTAAGGAACTGGGGTGATAAACTAACTTACCTAAACACAGCTAGTTAAGTCCTAGGAATTCAAGCCTTGATTTTTCTGATACGAAAATTCTTTCAGTCAGGTAGAGTAACTAAAAGCATGGATTTTAGGGGAAAACAGGCTTGGGCTCAAGAATATTCCTTCACTTACTGGCTGAGTGGCCTTGGGCAAATGATTCAACCTTTTTGACCCATGGGTCTCTCATCTATTACAGGAAATAATAATCGCACTCATTTATGAGTGTGCTTGTGAAGACTGAAGGAGTTGGCAAGCAAAATGCTCAGCACAGTGCCCAGCACCGATTTATTGAGTGCCTAAACTCCATAAATGCTGGGCAACTGCTGAAAGAAAGGTCTAGAAGGAAAATATGAAGGTTTGCAGATTTGGTTGGTAATGTATTCATTCTTCTCTAACCTGAGTCCATCTGTGTTTATCCATGAAGAACTTTTGAGTACCCCAGCTCCCAGAGATGAAGTCTAGAATACTGACTGGTGGGGGTACCTGGCCGAATGGGACTTCCAGCTTCCTGGAGGAGGCAGCCCCTAACACGTGAAGAGGGTGGTTTCCCCTACTATAGGGGAAAAGGAAGACGTTATGGGGGCACACTGTAGGGGACCCCACTGTGTCAAGGGGCGTGAGGGTAAGCTTCATACACAGGTGATATCTGAGCCTTGCAGAAAGAGGAGGTGGTCTCCCAGAGCAAGGTCCTGGGCAAGGGGTCATGAGAAGGCTGGAAGCCTCAGCAGGAGCCCATGTATGTCCCATTAGACTTTACTTGGAGAGCGATGGGGACCCACAGTTCAGGGCTTAAGCCAAGAAGTAACATGAAGAGACTGGCACCCAGAGAGCTCCTTTGCATACATGAATGCATTAAGAGGAGCAAGCCTGGAGGCAGAAGCTTTGGGAGAGAATGGTAGCTGCAGGGAGAGTAACAATGGGACACAGAAAGTGGGAGAAGACCCTGAGGAGCTATGTCTGCCACGTGCCCACCTTGGAAATCAACCGCACGGCACCTGGATGAACAGGGTGACCTTTCAGGATTCTGTGCAGAGCTTAACACGGTAGCTTCCATAGGACATGAAAACACCAAACCAAGAAAGATTTTGGTGTCAGACTCCTTTATCGGACTCTGGTTCCACCTGCTTATATCAGAGCAACTCAGAAGACTCGCCCCATGGACAGAGCAGATTTTTCCAATTTCTGGCCCAGAAAGTACAGCCTCAGCCTCACGTCAGCACCAGGGAGGGAGAGGGAAGGAGAGCTGGGAGAATCAGGAAAACCAGTTCTTAATACTAATAGCTGGCCTCTGTGTAATACCAGCTTCTGGTTTACAGAGCACTTTCACAGACATTATCTCATTTGACTCTCACAGTAAATGGGGAGTTGGAAGGAGGAGGGATACGGGGCAATTAGTATTAGCCCCACTCTTCCAAATACTAACGCTTGTGGCTCAGAGAGTTTAAGTGATTTGCTCAAGATTACAAACCAGTGAGCAGTGGAGCTGGGGATGCCAGTTTTATGACTCTTACCTCAGTGACTCGGCTCCTTCCTTTAGAGTGGTTTTTGGGGCATGAGAGTGGTTCTTTCTGCCTATGGAGAAGGATGACTGCCGTGTTTCCCCCAAAATAAGACCTAGCTGGACAATCAACTCTAATGCGTCTTTTGGAGCAAAAATTAATATGACCTGGTATTATATTATATTATATTATATTATATTATATTATATTATATTATATTATACAAGACCTGGTCTTATAGTAAAATAAGACTGGGTCTTATATTAATTTTTGCTCTAAAAGACACATTAGAGTTGATTGTCCGGCTAGGTCTTATTTTCAGGGAAACACGGTAACGTGTGTGTGCCATTGACTCCAAACAACAGAGGAGGGTCCCTGAGCGGATGGGGCATAAGGCAGGACAATTCTGAATGCTGTGGGCAGTGGACAGTGATAAAAAAAAAAAGAAGAACATACGCTCAGCGTGCATGCCCAAGCTGCGGGTGGGCTGGATGTACAAGAGGCAGGACAATGCTAGGCTTGTCTGTGCCCAACGGGACAGTGTTAGGATGAGAAAGAGTGAGAAGGGACTCCACACAAGAGTTGGGACGGCTGGATGGATGAGTCCTTCAGCAGAGTCTGAAAGCCCAACTAGGTATCAGGAAGCAAAAGCGAATTCCACAAACAGAGCCTCCAACCCTGAGTAGGTGCATTCAGGTAAAGGGTCCTTGCTCTGTTGCCTGTTCCTGTCACCGAAGAGTTGACGCGAAGACTTGAGACTGTTTTGGGACGACTCAGTGAAATCCACAAAGCAGAAACCAGCTCACGTGGCCCTGCCAGCCCTGGGGGCTGGCAGCTGACCAGGAAGCTGTGAAAGGTTCCTGTTTTGGGAGCAGTTGAGCTGCGTCCCTCCCACCCCAGAGAAACACAGAAAGGAATTTTTCGAGGATGATCCACAACAGCCAACCAGGAAGGAAGGAGGAAATGGTTTCCCAGGATTCTGCTAGAGACGCACTTGAAAGTGGCCCTGTCATCTACATCCTGAGGTGGGGGAATCAGGACACGTGAACCTCACACCACAGGCATCCTTGGCACTTCCTGCATACCCACTGTACCCCAAAATTCCATGCAAAGCCCTTTATGCTTAAACCCATTCAATGCCTACAATAACCCTGCATTATGTTGAGGAAACTGAAACTCAGAGTGAATAAGCAATCTGCTCAAAGTCACATCTCAGTGAACTGCAGAAGTCGGATTTGTTGGGAGGTCTGGAAGCTCAGAACCCATGTTCTTTCCACTCTCCACAAAGCCTTGTGAGTTTGTGTGCTTGAAATAGCATGGCAGGGAGAGGAAAGGCAGAGGGCATGCGGCTGGGTGGAAAGTGTGTCTTAAGCTACCACGCTGACTCATTCCCCTTAATAAGCATCTAATGACAGCTGAAGTGTCTGCCTGGGGGGAGTGGGGCTTATAGAACTGCAAAGGGGGATCCACACTGGTAGTGAGTGAGGCGTGAATCAGCATGGTGACTTCCAGGTTAAAGGGGCCCAGATGAAGAGGAACAGTCCGTGATTTCTGACAAGTCTGGGACCCAGACGGACTGAGTCTTGGTTCCTGCTTTCATTTCCAGCCTTATTTCAAACTGCTCTCTAAGATGCAACCTACTGTAGCCAAGCCTTCTTTCAGGTCACCGATATTGTAAGGACCTCCACTGGCCTTGGGTCTTTGCTCCTGAAGTGGTCTCCACTGAAAATGGTCTTGCTGTCTTCTCTGCCCTTCTGACTCTGACTCGTAATTCAAAACCAAACCCAAGTCCCTCTCTTTCCACAAGATCTGTCTGACCTACCATGCTTCCCCGAAAATAAGACCTAGCTGGACAATCAGCTCTAATGCATCTTTTGGAGCAAAAATTAATATAAGACCTGGTATTATATTATATTACATTATACTTTATATTATATTATATGATATATTATTATAGTATATGAGACCTGGCCTTATTTTACTATAAGTAAGACCAGGTCTCATATCATATCATATCATATCATACCATATCATAACTTTTGCTCCAAATTTTGCTCCAAAAGATGCATTAGAGGTGATTGTCCAGCTAAGTCTTATTTTCAGGGAAACACAGTAGTCTGTTCACTCATGGATGCATTGACTCATTCACTTAGACAACATTTGTTAAGAATCTGCAAGTCCTGGGCACTGGGAGACACAGGGTAGCCCCCGTTGCCTAGTAGGAAAGGGAAATGCACTGCAATCGAGTGTAATACGAATAACATACGAGCTTGGAGGATGCTCCCATGTTACAGAAATGCTCAACTTTTCTTGGCTATGGAGGGGTCAGGACAGTTTCCAGAAGGAGGCAGCATCCTAGACGTGTTCTGAATAATGGGTGAGATAAATGAAAAGCACGTACTAGGAGTCAAGAGACCTGGGTTCCAGCCTACACTCTGCCGCTGTCTGTGCTGACCTGGAGCAAGTCATCTCACCTCTTTGGACCTCAGGAGGGGGTCAGACTGGCTCGGGAGCCAACGTCTCTCTCGCCAGAGCTCTGATTTCCATAGTGAAGAACTGCCTACTGATTGTTCATCTTGCATCTCCAAACATCTGTTGCCTTGCATGTAAAATGGAGACACTAATAACCAAACCTTGGCACTCTAGAAGATGCAACAGGAGAATGTCTGGGAAAGGGCTTTGGAAATGCCAATATGCTGAGCTCTGTGGAGCCACTGCATGGCTGGAGGTCAGTTCTCCACTGGACGTGGGCCAAGGAGGCACAGGACCTGGGTTCTAGCTTGGAGGAGCCCTGTCACTGGCCTTGCATTCTGTCTTGAGAAAGTTTCCAGGCCCCAGCACCGGGAGGAGGAACTCCGAGCCTGGCAGACAGACCCACTAGAGGAGGGGAAGCTGGGTGTGTAGCAGAACAATGCGGGTAGAGCTCACATCTATGATAGGATGCAGCCATCCCACACCTAGGTATTTTCACAAGAGGCATAGAAGCATATGTCCACCAAAGATTTCTACTAGAATATTCATAGCAGCTCGGTCTAACATAACCAAAAACTGCAAACAACGCAGACCTCCAACAACAGGTAAATGGATGTACACACCATGACACCATGGAAGACCACACAGCAATAAAAAGGAATGAATGATAAGTACAGGCTACAACATGGATGAATCTCAAAATAATTACGCTGGTGGAAAGAGTATCTAATGATGGACTCCACTGGTATGAAAGCCTAGGTGGTGAAAATTTCTGTTCAGCAGCAGAAAGCAGATCACTGACCGTCTGAGGGACAGGCTGGAGTGGGAGCCCACAGGGAGGGGCTGGAGGAAATCTTCTGGAATGACTGCCACGTTCATGATCTCGACTGTGGTAATGTTTACACGGAGGCCTACATACATCAAACTGCACGCTTTAAATGTATGCAGCCTATTGTATGTCTATTATAGATGGGTAAAGCTGCTTTGTTTCGTTTTTTTTTTTTTTTCCAGGAAAGAAAAGCCTGGCATCGGGGACATAGGTATGTAGATGTCAACAATAATGAAAGCGTCTCAGTTTTGCATGACCTGAGCTCTGAAAGGACACATTTGCCCTACGACTATAATCTCAGGAAAAGCCACATTTATGCATCTGCTGGGACTCCCCCCGAGAGGACTGGTGTAGAAGAAAAGAATACTGAACAAGAAAGAAAGAAAAACACCTGGCCCTCCTTTCACACGCTGTGTGTTCACATGAAAATGCCCCACAAGTGGAGGGGCTGGGAGCCACGCTCTAATTTTGGGAGGCAGTGGGACAGACCATAAGTGTCTGTGAGCCAGACACATCCAGTGGGTTTTGCTACCATGACACAGAAGAGCGTGCATAGCCTGTGTGTGGAGTGATGAAGGGCCAGACCCTGAATCCCCTCCCGCGTGACCGCATCCAGATCAAACACCAGCATCACCGGGACCCCAGGAGCTGCCTCCCTCTCCCTGCCCATCCCCGGATCCACCAAACAGACCTCAGCTTGACGTCTCCTTCCTCCCCTCAGGAGCTGTGTGACTTCCAGCTCGTTGTCTCCTCTGTAAAGTGAAGCTAACAATGTCAATTGAACAGGTTTTACTTCTTAAAGGAGAAAATGAAGTAACATGTCTAAATCACTTCACACAAGGCCTGACATGTCAGAGGAGTTTCCTGCATGGGAGTTCCCTTCCCAAGAAGAAGCTTGGAAGGGCCAGACCTCAAGGGGCAGGGGAGACAGAGTGGGGGCCGCATCTGCGGCCTGCCCGAGAGAGTCACTTAGCCTTCCCCTTCCTGGGCCTCTGTCTCCTGGTGGGTACAATGAAGGCCCTGCACACGCCGGACTCAGCACTAGCCCCCCGCCCCCACCCCAGGGCACCTTGCCCAGGTACAAAGATGAATCAGCTGTGGCCTCTGCTCAGAATCCAAAGCCCCTCGGTTCTGGTCAGCGGGGAGTGGGAACCCAGCTTCCATGCAATCACGTAGATACGTGTGATTGCACAGATGGGGAAACTGGGGCCACCTTCACTGGGCTGTGCACCCCCATCAACTTCCCAAGTAAGAATCACTGCAAGTCAGGCCCCAGAAATGCGTGTGTGTTGCTAATGCAAAAGGTGTGTAGAGGACATGTGGACACCACTAGGGAAGGAGTTGGGATGAAAGTCGTGCTGAGCCCAGGACGTACATTGCAAGTTAATCAGTACTTATTAAAACAAATCTCTAAGAGCGATCTGCTTCCTTTTCATTCACCTCTTCCCCTGTGATGTGCCAAACGCACACTCTCGTTAATTGAGAATGTCTAGTGAGGTGAGCTCCAATCGAGCAACTCGTTTCTTCTTTCAAATAAGGGTCTGAGTTCTCAGTCCCTGCTGAACATGGGCTCTCGGGCAGGATTTGCCTGGTTTAGAGCAGCCCCTGACCATGAAGCCACAAGCCAGTCCCACAGCCCCTCTGAACAAACAGCCTCCCAGCACCAAGAACAAACTATTTTGTCAACCAGCAGTCTTCTAGTACTGGTGAGTCCCTGCGCCTCCTGTCACAGTGGTAACGGTAAGTGACACACATCACTGAGAACGTCTGTAACAGCCTTCCCCAAGAAGGGACCTCTGCATCCAATTTCCAGCCCTGATTTGTACACAATAAAGAAGAATAAGAAGAGGAATAGCAATAGCCAGCATTTCCAGGCACTGACCATATGCCCACACGCCACTGGGCTTTTGCATGTTATTTTATTGAATCCCTGGTACGGACTGAATTATTGGTCCCAATGTTTTTGTCCTTCTTTTGCTTTTCTTCATGCCCTTTGTCATGTGACTTTATAGTGCTCCCTCGAGGGAGAGTATATTTTCCCACCACTTTCACCTGAGACGAACCTAGATGACGTCAGCCAACCCGCAGATATCTGAGCAAGAAAATGTGGTTGTGATTTGGAGTCCCTAAATAGTGAGATGGTTTGTTACACAGCAACCACTGACCAATTCAGTCCCCAAGAATGGAGGTTGGCAAACTGAGGCCCAGGCCTGCACCTGTTTTTGTAATTAAGTGCTACTGAAACCCACTTGTTTCTGAATGGTCTATGGCTGCTTTCTCAAACTTTAGCTTGCTTCAGAATCACCGGGGGGGCTTATTAAAACACAGATTCCTGGGTCCCAGCCCCAGGGTTCAGATGGTGCACATCGGATGGGGTTCAAAAATTGCATTTCTAACAAACTACCAGGTAAATGCCAAGGCTGCTGCTCCAGGTACCACACTCTGAGAACCACGACCGGAGAACAGTGGTTCTCAACTCTGGCTGTACCTTAGCATCGCCTGGTGAAATTGAAAAAAAAAAACTTTTCCCAAAAGCACCTCAAGGATTCTGATTTCATTGGCCTAGTACCCCTCCCGGGTTCAGATCCTTTGTCAGTTTGGGTTATTGTAACAGACACATCACAGACTGGGGGACTTAAAAGCAATAGAAATGTAGTTTTCATAATTCTGGGGGCTGGGAATCATGGCTCCAGCAGATTCAGTGTCTGGTGAGGATGCACTTCTCAGAGGGCATATTTTTGCTATAAACTCACATGGTGGAAGGACAGCTTTTTGAGGGCACTAGTCCCACTCATGAGGGCTCCACCCTCATGACGTCATTACCTCCTAAAGGCCCCACCATGTCATACCATCACATTGGGGGTTAGGTTTCCACGTGTGAATGTGTGGGGGACACAAACATTCAGTCCATAGCAATCATAATTGTTCAAAGCTCTTGGGTAGTTCTAGTTTATAGCCTGGATGCAGAATACTGCTCAAGAACAACCCTTTTCATCACAGACCATTTCAGCATTTATTGAGCAGCTACTATGAACAAGGAACTGTCCTGTAAACAGCTGTGAAGACACAGTAATGAACTTGAAAGACCTCCTAGTTTGGGGAGAAGACACACAAGTAAATAACCAAAAGTAAGCCGAGCACATGCTAGAGGCAAGCAGCGGATGAGGCAGAAATCCTGGAAAGGAGCCGTATGTCAAAGCAGGAAGACCAAATGTAGTAGGACGTAATCTGGGGGAGGTGACAACTGAAGCAAATTCTAAACAGGGAAATTTAATACACATTTAACCAACGAGGAATCTGGGCTCGAGGTTTTAAGCAACCTGGATGGCAGGACAGTTCCAGGATCCAGACCCAGAGCCGAGGGACTTGGAACACTTCCCTCCCACCCAGCTGCCATTTCCTAAAACTTCTGACGCTAAGCATGAGGGATCGGTGGGGGATTCTGGGCCAGCCTACAATCTCATCTCAAATGCAAATTGAATGATATCTGAAAAACAGCCCCATAAAACCCTCACTGCTAAAAGGATGCTGGATATAGCAGAATCTTGGCGGTTTGATTCACAAGCACATCAGTACCTGCAGGTGTCCCAGGGCCATCCATACAATGGCGGTCATCAAAATAGTCAAGCTATGTCAGAGTTCCCACTTATCTGAGTATCCTGTTGTACATCACAGAGAGAGAGCAGACCACCAGGCACCATTTGCCTGTCTTCAGAAGTGCACACCACCACCTAACACAGCATCCCTGACTCCTATCAGACCTGAATCCTATCAAGTGCCTAGGTACCATTTACAGGACATACAGTAAGCCACAGGGATGCAACCTGAAAACTCCAAACAACTCAGTTTCTTCAGTAAATAAATTGTGAGGAAAAGGGAGTGTCAGGGGCTGAAATGTGCCTCCCAAAATTTTCTATTAAAATAATAACCCCCGTTCCTTCAGAATATGACCACATTTGGAGAGAGGGTCTATAAAAGGGTAATAAAGTTAAAATGAGATCCTTGATGTGGGCCCAACTCCAATACGACTGGTGTCCTTATAAGAAGAGTTTAGGACACAGCTGTACAGAGGGAAGACGATGTGGAGACACAGGGAGAAGACGACCATCTACAAGCCCAGGAGAGAGGCCTCAGAAGAAACCAACCCTGCCAACACCTTGATCTGGGACTTCCAGCCTCCAGAATTGTGAGAAAATAAATTTCTGGTGTTTACACTCCCCAGTATGTGGTACTTTGCTATGGCAGCTCTAGCAAACTAATGTGGGACGAGGGAAACCCAAGGTTAAAAGAAACCTAAGCAACATTATCAGCCAACTACAATGGATGGATCTCATTTAAATAATGATTAAAAAAGAAAGAAAGAAAACCACACACACGTATTTGTTGAGCACATAGTAGGTTCTCAATGAATCCCTAAATACATTCATTCATATTTATCCTTTATCTCCAGAGCTGGTGCTATTGGCATTTTTCAAAACACGTTTTATAGAACTGAAATCAGCCTCCAATGATTTCCACCAACTGGTCCTTCGTCTCAATGTCTAGCATCAGCCAGACAACATCTTACCTGTCTTCCATATTGAACCCTTTGCATGAGGGGAGCTGTGCTGTCCCATATATGTCCTCTCTTTCCTGCCCTAAACACCTGTCCCCACAACACGGCCTCCGCATCCTTCCTCGTCGTGCTCAAAATGGTGACTTCTCTGACCACCCTTGCTACTCACAGCTCTCCCCAGGCTCTGCATTCTTTCTCCCTTCACCTTGCGTCACTCCGTTTCTCTAACAGCACATGTGACACATTTACATGCATCTTCCCCAACGGCCTGTGTCCATCCACTGAACTGTGGGGTCTCTGAGAGGAAGGGGTGCTTCACTCTCTGCTGCATCCCCAGCACGTAAGACAGAGCCTGTCGCACGGCTCCTCAATCGATAGTTTCTGAATGGATGGATGGATGAATGAATGAATGAATGAATGACAGCTCTTATTAAAGTGGCACATTCTGGTTCCTGTGACAATTACCTTTCCTTATTTCACCGCTTCTGTTTCAAAGGACACAGCATGGAGCCTAGAAGCAGAGTGAGCTGTCAGCTGGCCAGCCAGGCTCTTTGACACCCCCTCCCCCAAGACCGCCCAGGCTGCAGTTGGACAGCCTGCAGCTCCTTTGCGGCCATCTGCGGACCACCAGGCCCAAGGCAGCTGGGCCAGGAGACAGCAGGAGTCCTTGGGGACACATGCTTCAGGCGGACTTGCACCACCAGGGCACATGTGACTTTCTCCTGGCCAGATTGCTTCTTTGCATCTGCCTGTGTGTACTTTGGCTCGCAAAGCCCCTGTTTACAAATCTGGGTCTAGGAAGGACAGGGATTCCAACAACACTTGATTCACAGAAGCCGGCCAGTGCCTCTGGTTCTCGTTTTTTCCACAGAAGAAGGCAGTGCGAAGAAACAGGAAGTCATCGATTAGGCTCTGTAGCCACAAACACCCAGGGCATATCCAGCTGTTGTCTTCATTTACCATCCTTGTGAATCACGAAACCTCTATGAGCCTCAATGTCTCCATTTTTTTTAAAGGAAGATAATACAAAGTCATTATCAGAATGAGCACCAATAGATAGAGCGAGTTGCACGGGGAAGTCCCTCAAAAATCTGATATTATTAATTACATTTTCAAGTTATGCCCCAGTATTTCCCATTTCAGGAGAATTAGGGAGTTGTCAACCTAGGATGTTACCCATATCTCCATCACTTCTAGCTGGGTGAACCTGACCAAACTATTTTTCTTCTGTGTGGCTCGGTTTGCTCATCTGCCAAATGGGGATGGCAACAGGAGTTGTGCCGCAAACACTAGTGATTGATTATTTTAACCCTCTCCATACCCCCTTCCCCACTGCCACCTCCCAGATGGAAGCTGGGAAGCCAAATCTCAGACTTCCCAGCCCTCTGTGCAGTTGTGGGGGGCGAGGGGTGACTCATTCTGGCCCAAGAGATACAAGCAGAGCTCTGCCGGTAAGTGCTGACAGAGCCTGAGGATTAAATTGTAATACTTTGTGAAATGCTTAGGGAAAGGCCTAGCAAATTGTACATAAATGCTTGTGGAATAAAGGTAGACTGTGCATGAGTCAGAATTCAGTAACAGGGAGGAGATGAGCAATGGGGTGGTGGGAGAGGGCTTCAGGGTGGGGGATGGCACAGGGAGAGGTTAGGATCTGGGGAGGTGGGTGGTGAGGGTGGAGGCAGGAGGCGGGCTTTGGCCAGAGAGAGAAGAAATGTGTTCAGGCAGCCCTGAGAGCTGGGCCTGGACACCTGCGCCCCAGGCGGCTTCAAGACCATCTCAGAAGAAGCCCATCCATGGTGGGAAGCCAACTAAAAGGCCAGAACCAGGGACCCACCATCATCATCAGACTCATGAATCGGTCCCCACATCACCTGGTTTATAGAGCATTCCAGTCGTCATAAGTGTGAACAGTGTCTTTCATCTCAGACCTCCTTGCAGCCTGCAGGCCAGACAGGGCAAAGCGTGCGGGAAGCCCCAGGACACAGGGCTGCAAACAGCAAGGTCCCCTGGGGTGCCTGGTGGTGCAAGAGTAACCACAGCCCTGCTCAGGGGAAAGAGCGAACAGCCACGCCTGAAACCCCCTCGTGCACCGTGTCCCCAGCTGGAGAGCTGCAATGCGGTATCCAGGCCCTCCAAGGGCATAGAGGTCATGGGCAGCAAGTGGTGAGAGGAAAACTCCCGGTGAAGGGACCTGCTCTGGCCAGACACTCCTCACCTCCTGAGTCTGGGGGGTTGCTTCCCACCCGCCCACGGGGCAGAACTACTGATACGGGGGAGAAGTCAGGGAACATACCGGAATATCCCCCCTATACAAAGTGGCTCTTAGGTACCCCACGGAAATGACCAGTTGTGTGCGGAGAGTGTGTCTGTAGACTGCCTCTGAGCAAGGGTGGTGCTCGCCCAGCACGGAGATTTCTCGAATATGTAAAAGGTTGCATTATGCTGGGCACTCGGGAGCCCTTTTGCAAACATGTTTTAAATGCCTTCAGTGTCCAGTTTCTTACGGGCTTCACTTGGAACACAACTACGGGAGTGTGCTTTCCAAAATGCAAATCGGAGCGTGTCCCTTTCCTGCTCAGAACCTTTGAGGATGAAACTGAAACTTGGCCGGGCACAGGGGCCCACTGTGCCACCTTGTTCCCATTTCCCTTTGTGTCCTGAACATTCCTAAATGAATTTATGTTCCCCAGACACACAGTGACACTCATCTCAGCTGGCCTCTGTACATAATTTCATCCATTCAATGATTTATGTGCTCATTCGTTGAGCAAACATTTATTAAGCACGTACTCCTGCCTCTGTGTCAGCTGCTAAGATACAATGGTCAACAGGAGCAACCTCACGTTCTCCAAGATCATAGCATGGAATGCGGAGTTCCCATACCTGGCAGCAGGCAGACTCACCCAGGGGGCTACTTAAAAGACCAGAGGTTTGGACTTTATTCCAGTAACCCAGGATGGGAAGAAAGGGAAAGAAATTAGCAAGCAAAACCACTACAAAAGGAAGGGGAGCTGAACTCAAATTTCTCCTGTTTAACCTTCCTGGCAATCAATAGGATGGATGGGAAAAAGCTGGGCTTTGGAGCCAAAACAGCTGGTTCAGAACTCAAGCATCCATGTACTCTGGCTTGCTGGGGTCTTCCACATTTACATCTGTTGGCTGGCGAAATACCCACGAGTCCCCCTTTTCACTCTCAAAAGCACCCGGGTCTGGCTGATAAATTACACGGCCACCTTACTCTAAATTCAGCTTTACCTTTTCCTACCAGGGGGAACTTGGGGATATGGCCGAAACTCCTGGAGCCTCGGTTTTATGGCCTGTATCACAGAGGGCACAGTACCTGTGTTCGAAGGTGGAAGGAGTCAAGGGGATCTCGCTGCCAAGGGCCTCAGAGAGTTGGTGCCTAATTCACAGAAGCTGTTCAAACAGTAGTCTTTGCCTTGTAGGAAGTACCCGTCATTTGCTCTGTATTGTTCCCTGACAAATGAAACGGTACCTTACTGATAAGAACACATTCGGATGAAAACACAGCATATGTGTTTGCGGAGAGGATGCACCTCAGTCAGCAAGACAGCACGTCGGTGGCCGCTGGCCAGATGGCAACCTCTCCTGAGGAGGTTTACAACATTTAAACATCAGCTCCACCTTCCAGAAAGCAGGGCTTTGCTACCCTCCTCGCTGGTAGAAGTTTCTCATAAAGTTGGGGCAAATGCCTCCAGTGGGCCCAGATGGAGGGAGCAGTACAGGACGCTGATGCCCAGGGCCGGGCAGAGGACAGAGACTGACACATTATCTGTCGGGGTGACCAAACACTAAGCCACAGTCATGACTCACCACCTGGTGAGAAGGGCAGTGATTCTCTCAGTGATTCACGAGTGCCCACTGGGAAGCCCCCTTTTTAGGTCCTTTTTCTGAGCACTGCAAATAGCATCTGAGGCCAGAGAGGACCTGGAAGAGAGGGAGGCAGGCAGATCTGCCAACTGGATGGACGGTGGCCTGACTAAGCAGCTGTGAGACACAGGCAGAGAGAGGAGGCCATGCCCCCCTCCACGAAGTGGAAACTTACAGACAGCCAGATAAAGAATTTTAATAAAAGCCTCACCTAATGGTGAACATTCTTAATATTTCAGAGATTCATAAGGATTAAGGATCTCACCAAGGTCAAAAGAAACGCCAGAGCTTTACAGAAATCAGAAATCTCTTTGGCTGAGGTTGCATGAATTAATAGCCACGTGAACGTACGTTTCAAGATCTGCGAGGTAGCCATCCAAAGATAAAGGGGATCAAACTAGAGAAGGTATCTGTGGAGTCTAGAACCAAAGGAACACCAAGATGGGTGTTACCCAGCCCTGTTTTAGAAAGTCCCACTCTGAGGCTGGCAGAGGTCCCCGTCTCTGAAATGATTCTGAGTTCTCCGGTACGGTCATTTACCGAAAGAGTCGTAGGCAAAATGATTCCAGTAGACACACAGAAATAAAAGTATCTTAATAGTTATGTGTTCATTCCTACCCCTGTACATGAAACCTGTAATATCGCATGTATTTGTCTTTGACGCAATTCACTAACATTATGCAAACGCCTTTCTTCCGTCAGACGTGCCACGCCTCAGAGCCCATGCGAGTCTCTCTGCCAGCCTTCATCTGCCCAGCTCCTCTCTCCAACCTGCTGCCTAGTTCTTTCAGGCACCTTCCAGGATCTTGTCCATCTCTTGGTTCCCTTGTTCGTCCCAGGTCCCTACCCTCCAGAACATAAGCTCCACGAGAGCAGGGACTCATCTGTCTCATTCTTGCCCTGTCCCCAGCATCTTGCCCATTGCTCAGCACACAGTAGATGCTTAATAAAATACTGGTTGACCGAAGACCTGTTAAAATGAAATATGGCCTTAATAACAACATTCTTGCATAGGAGAGAAAGTGTGAGTTGTGGCTAGAACATGGTGACTTCTGTGTCCCCTGGATGGGGCCACGGAGGCTGTAATATGTGGTGATAATGGTACCACTCTCCCCTCCGACTGAGCCACAGACCTGGGAGTTAGGCAGGGATGAACTAATTGCCTCATGATGGTAAATA
This sequence comes from Rhinolophus sinicus, assembly GCF_036562045.2. NCBI lineage: Eukaryota > Metazoa > Chordata > Mammalia > Chiroptera > Rhinolophidae > Rhinolophus > Rhinolophus sinicus. The sequence goes on from NC_133761.1 coordinate 9,161,143, forward strand.
CGGATAAGAGCACATGGCTGAGAACTGCGTCCAGAATAGGCTTCCTGTTCCTTCCTCCCTGATGAGCTCAGCCACCCAGTCGCAGCTATAAAACTTCAGGTCTTCCTTCCCCCTCCCTACTTCCCTCTCCTCCCTGCCTCTGCTCGGCCACTGTTGCTCTGACTCAGAGCAAGGCCTACCCTAGTGGGCTGATCTTATGGCCAAGAGAACACATGTGATGCTGAAGACACAGAAGCAAGAAATAGCCTGGCAGTACCAGCCAGGGGCTCCTCCCAGCCTCACCCTTCTTTCACAGAGAGGAACAAGCTGGAGTAGAAGCCTCCACCCCGGTTCTCCTGAGGCTGCAGAAGCTCCTGTGTGGAAGGGGCTCGTGCAGGAACGGCTGGAACAGTGAATGGTTCTCCCTAAGAGAACGTCCCCAAGTCATGGTCACGCACGTGAAAAGGGAAGGCAAGAACCGCTGTGAACAACCTGAGCTTCTGGAGGTCACAGGTTACGTCTTTCGCTGTTACTTGGACACCACTGGCCCCACCAGCTCTCTCTGTGCCTGTCTAACAGCCGTGGTCAGTACGTGTGTGCGTAACGATGCATGCTGAAAGAATGGAAGACTATATAGATGAGTATACGCATAGTGATTGAGTAAATCATACATTATACATCAGCGTCTTATGAATCAGGTTATTATGAGTCTAATCTTAAACCTCGATCATCTTAGCATATATTTATTTATTTAAAAATTGATCTTACAAATACCTAAGGTTGAGAACCAGAACTTGGGCAGCAGTGACTGCCCCCCGCCCCGCAACTCGGGCCTCATTCACACATCTTGTAAGTAGGCAACAAACCCCAGTATATCAGCAATAGCTGTGATCTTATCATCCTCAGGAATCACATATAATTTCTTATCTTATGAGGTCTGACAATTAAGTTTGTGAACTTGTTGCAAAGATGTTGCTAACCTTTTTTTGATATCAGAGGGATTATTCATTATGAATTTGTACCAAATGGACAAACAGTTAACCAAGTTTACTAGTTGGAAGTGCTGAAAAGGCTGTGTGAAAAAGTTAGATGATCTGAACTTTTCACCAACAATTCATGGCTCTTGCATCAAGACAATGCACCAACTCACATGGCACCATCTGTGAGGGAGTTTTTAGCCAGTAAACAAATAACTGTATTGGAACAGCCTCCCTACTCACCTGATCTGGCCCCCAATGACTTCTTTCTTTACCCGAAGATAAAGGAACTATTGAAAGGAAGACATTTTGATGACATTCAGGACATCAAGGGTAATACGATGACAGCTCTGATGGCCATTCCAGAAAAAGTTCCAAAATTGCTCCGAAGGGTGGACTAGGCGCTCATGTTGGTGCGTAGCCTCCCAAGGGGAGTGCTTCGAAGGTGATCATAGTGATATTCAACAATGAGGTATGCAGCACTTTTTCTAGGATGAGTTCACTAACTTAACTGTCAGCCTGGTATGTTATGCATAGTTGCATGTGTACTGCATAACTTGTACAGTATTTACATATACGTACATATACAGTGATAAATAACTGGATTCAGTACAATGGTTTCCTTTGAAATCCCATGTATTTTTATTTTATATATTTCAGGAGGGGTCACGGGCTTCACCAGTCTGCCAAGGTGCTACATGCCACCCAGAGGTTAAGAGTTCCTGCCTCAGACTCTGTATTGGAGAAGACATGGGTTCTGAAAGGGGCATTAGAGAGTAGCGTCCATCTGAAGCCACATCCTCCTGACCTTGGAGGTAGTGAAGGAAGGGAATGAAGAGAGCCAGGGAGTGGGGTCTTGTTCCGCTGATAAGGTGTCACCAGTTGGAGCAGCAAAAGGCACCGAAGGCAGAAGAGAGCATGGAGAACCCACATGATAACTTTGAGCACAAAGTCGCAAGGGTGACAGAGCAAAGGGCAGACAGAGAAGCCAGGAATGGAGCCCAGAATGTCAGACCTTGGGAGAGGAAAGAAAGCCGTCCTGGCTGTGCAATGCAGGGGTCCCCAAGGAAATAAATCAAATACCTGCTAAGGGGCAGTGCTGGGCCTGGGAAGCAGATATGAGTTAGGCTCAGTCTGTGTCGAGTGGTTCATGGTCTAAAGAGGGAGCCAGGTAAAGACAGGCATTGACGTTAGAAAGCCCTAATTCAAATATCAACTTCTCTTCCCACCAGTTTGGTGGCTCTCCAAGTCCTGCTTTTACATTCATGTCGCTGGTCTATGGAACATAAAATAAGTTGACATATTCGAAAAACCCCACACAAAGCTTGACATGTCACAGGAACTTCTACCTTGCTTCCTACTCTCCTACAGCTTCTGGGCTTGTGGCCTCAAAGCCCCGAGGGATTATGTGGAATCTAACCCGTGTGAGAGCTGGGACAGACTTCTGAAGACGGAACCCTCTCCAAACAGGCTTTCTTTCTCACTACCAGACAATATTAAGCCCCATGACATGTCCCTGGAGCTCTCGGAGGCAGGGACCATGTGTAAGCAGAGGACAGCTGCTGCCTCAAAGTAGGGGCTGGTCGGCACATGTTTGATAAATGATTAAGATGCCCAATGAGAAATCCTAGAAAACCCTCCAAAATTGAGTCCCACGGTGTTCTCCAAGGTCACCTTGACCAGGTTCTTGGAGGACTTGCACGAGTGGAAGAGAATGGGTGATGACGAAGAAAGAAGATACGGGCGGATGCACAGCAGCCTTAGAACAGTGGTCAGCTCTGGGGAAGGAGTGTGACGTGATGGGGAGGGCCACAGCGGGACTGTCAATGGCCTCTGCCAAGTTTCACTTAAAAAAACAAATCTATCAGAAGTCATTGTGGCAAATATCAATGTGTGTTCAGTTGGAGTGGTAGGCACAAAGGTGGTTGTTCTATTCCCCACGCGTCTTGCTGTGTCAGAAACATTTCATGGTAAGAGGAAGGAGAGGCATTTCAGATGGGAGGAATGGTGTGGGTGAGGGCAGAGAGGTGGGGAGATTTGTGACAAGGACAGAACAGGGAAGCCCTAAGGTGGAGGGCTTCTTCCTCAGACACTACAGACATATAGGATGTCCCCACTAAAGGGGCAGAGAGCAAGTTGGGAGCTGTCCTTGGTCCTGAACCAAAACCACACCCTTGGACACGGCTGTTTCTGGTCACTGTAGAACCCTGGGGCGGGGGGGGGGGAGGTCTCTGCCCAATTCCCCCAGTGCTCACATATTTCTTTGGAATTCTGTAACTTAATATTTTTGAGTTCACTTTTACCCAGCTGATGCAAAAAAAGAAGGCTAAGAACAGAACCTGGGTATTTCTCAGCCGAACGATAGTATTTACTATTTATCAAGTTCCTATGTGCACCAGGCGCTGTAATAGTAGTTTTCATACATTGCCTCATATTGTTATAATAATCCCCATTTTATAGATGAAGAAATAGATACAGGACGATGCAGGTTACAGAGCTCATAAAAGGGCAAAGTGGAGGTTAAAGCAGGTCACAGAAGTACACAGCCCAGGAATTAACTGATCACTCCCTAAAACGTGCAGATAAGGCCTTCACTCAGCGGGAAGTACCTCTGTGACGTCAGTGTCTCCATCCTTTCTAGATTCTTTCCATCAACAAAAGCAGGATTGTGGATTCAAAACAAACGAACAATTTAGGTGGAAGCACCCCTTCATTTACCAAGTGCTGGCAGCTGTCCCTGTTTGTTAGCGATGAGAACGGTGACAGCGAGGACAGTCGCGCTTCTGCAGACATCAACAACAGGAACCGGATTCTACTTCCATCTCTCATGGAGGTAAGGCAAGGGAAGAAAAGGTGGAACAGCCCAAGATGCAGTGGGACAGACCTGGATATGCAGACCCCCATTTCACATGTCTCAGCAACATGACTGGGGGAGTCATTTCTTAGCATCCCTGTCAGTTTTCTCAGCTGAGACGTGGTTATGTCATTCATGCTGTTTCCCAGAGTAGTGACCAGAGATGATGCATGACAAGGTCGCCCCGGATAACGGTGACTCTGACAATGACGGTGACAGCGCTTACTGCCTGCCTGCCTGCTGCCTCGTGCCCGGTCCTCTGTTAGGCACCTTATGTACATCAGCTCCCATCCCCAGAAGGGCCCTAGGAACTTCCTATTTTTATTTCCATTCCAAAGATGAGAAAAATGAGGCTCTGTGACCCCTTAATAACTGTCAGCTAAATCAGATCCAGTGGGACTCATCCCCAGTCAGATGGCCTTTGAGAGGCTGGATGACAGGGCTGGTAGACAGGAGGTGGACCCACTCTTTAGTTTTTCCAGAGTCTAGGAAGGTATTCCCATGAGCAGTTCCCACTGAGCTGGAGCCTGGGGAGAGAACACCTCCTAAGCCAACACGTATTAACCGAAATGCCGAATTCCAAATATAGTGAATCGAATCGGTTCCCCTGATGCTCCGAAGGAAGCTGCAGTCACTGGCTCTCCCCATGTGCCCTTCCCTCAGTCTCTGGATTTAAGGAAAGGCTGCTCTCCAGGCAGGGGTAATGCAGGGCTGAGGAGCTGGGCTCCCTCTTCCCTGCTTAGCCAGCAGAGGAAGGGATGGGAGCGAATTGTGCCAAAGGTCACAGTGTTCCAAGTCAGCGTGTTCCAGCCTGGAAGTCAGAGGGCTACCAGTGTCCAGGCAAGAAGAAAAATGCTGCAGGCTGCTCCCCCTGCCAGGCCTCCAACGTGCTCCAGCTGGGCTCGGCCTCCATGGCAGCTACACACTGCAGCGAGGGCCACGCTCACTGAGGCCCCCTTTCCAGCCCCAGCAGCGCCCTAAGGAACACACGACTGCAGAGCTGGCCAAGCCATGAAGCACACAACAGCCTCACAGGTGTGCACATGCCTCTCGGGGAGAATAGCATTTCTACATTGTCCAGCCTGCTCTTCCTTCTCCCATTTGACTTATAACTTCTCTTTAACGTGTTCCATCCTGGACTCCCCAAAAAGGTTTACTGTGCACCCACTAGATACCTAAAACATCCTTCTTCCTGTCCTTGTAGAATTGATAGAGGGAAGGAGACATTAAACAATACGTGAAGGGATTAATATAGAATGAACAGTTGTGATGGGGGCTAAGAAGGAAAGCGAGCAAGGTGCTATGGGGGAGAAGAACCATAGTGCAACCTGCCAATGGGAAGTCCAGGAAGGGCTCTTCAAGCAGGGGGCGCTGAAGTTGAAAACTGAAGACAGCAGGAGGCAGCCTTGTGAGGCCATCCTGAGGGGGCAGAGTTGGTCTAGGTCACAGCACGTGCAAAGGTCCTGAGGCAGGAGAAAAAGTGGAATGTTGGAGAAGGTGATGTACTATAGCATCATGGGTCAATGTGAACCCAAGAGTAAGCTGAAGAACATACCTACATTCTCTATACCTGTTTTCTCACACCTGCTCGGGTAAGGATTCAAAGAGGCTGTGCCTTTGAGATGATGAGTCTGGGCAGATTAGAAGATGAAGAACCAGAAGGAAAAGCCTCCAGTTGGGAGGTATTTCAGCAGATGACCACGGCCTCCCAACAGGAGGGATAGAACAATCACTCACACGCACAGCTCTCTAACTTAAAGGGGCATCTTTCTCTCTGTGTCCTCAGCTGGTCCTTCTCAGCGCTCTTCACACGAGTCCTGAGGCAAGTTTGTCTCCAGGCAGGAGGAAAAGTTAGAGAAGGAGAGGAGTCCAAGTCTCCGCCTCTTATCTCCTCCCTGCCACTGGCTGAACTGGTCACACGAGGGGGTCTTGACACAGAACGGTCACCACCCACATGCTCAGTGCTTCCTCGTGTCCCTGAGTCCAGCCACCCAGAGCAGGCCAGCCAGCTCAGGATGGGTCACGACCGCCTGCAAAATGAGGATACTGGTGGTGTCTCCTGCCTGAAGTGGCTTTCTGAAACAAGTGAAAATGTGTATGCAAAGTGACCAACACAGTGCCTGGCACGTGGTGAGGGCATCAAGAGTGTGAGATGTGAACACTGGTGATAATTGGTAGTTAACACGTTCCTGACGATAGCAGATAACCACCCCGACTGTCTCTTCTTCCCTTGCCCGCTGCCAGGGCCGCCCCTGACAGTGCCCAAGGGCATCGGCTAGCTCAGTGCCCATTTTCAGCTTTTGCTGATGCCACTTCGGCACATTCCCTCACCAAAGAATACCACGTACCCAAGGACTTAGTCTATTTTTCTTTTTGAAGAAAGAAAACAAATGCAAGTGCCAAAGCACAGACCTCCTCAAAACAAGACAGGGCCCCAGACAACACCATGGCCCTGGCTTTGAGGAATTGGGAGGAGGGGTAACCTCTTGGCGGAAGATTATAATGGCACATCTCATCCCCCAGTTGTGAGTCAAGGTCTTTCGTCCCCTGGCTTAGCACAAAGGGTGAAGTGCTTCCCTTTTGAGATGCTCCTGCTTCAAACACCACCAGCCTCTGTCCCTGCTCCCCTGGCTGCCTCACCCTCCTTCTGTTACAGGAGCCATTCCCCGTGAACTCTTTGATCTCTGAGTACATGATCCAGGCCACAAGGTGGCCACCATCTGTGCAGCTTTCTGATAACCTCTCATTTCCCCCAAGCCAAGCCAAGCCCACCTTGGTTAGTTCACATTTGTAGTCAACGAGCTTCTTGAGTGTTCATTACATGCCCAGTATACACGTAATGCTAGACATTCCGCACCAGACCTGCTGAGGGAGATACAGTCTGTTTTCTGTGTGGACTCCAGACTATAAATAGATTTCAATATAGTGTGTTAAATGCAGTGAGAAAAGACAAAAGAGAGAACCGTGGACCCAGCAGAACAGAAGCGGGGGCTTAGCCCTACGCACAGTTTCAGCCTTCAAGCTGGAGTAGGGGATACCTGATCTACTCAAGAAACAAAATGTCTAGTTTTCATCTCGTCCATCTTACCCATGGTTCTATAAGTGAATGTTTCATCCTCTAACTCCCAGACTCTAAGCTCCACAAAGGCAGCAACCAGGCCTGCGATTACACGGTGCCTGGCACACAGTAGGCACACAATCAACATTCATCACGTTGCATAAAACATCTTTTGATGACCTAATATTGTGATGACCCCATGGGAGAGGACAGTGATACAGCTTAAGACAGAGATGCAAGAAGAAGCAATTAACAGTAGAAGTTGGCAAATGCAAATACTAAATGAACAATGCAGATTATTTGGTAGAATGGCAAGTCCTGTTCAATGAAATTCAATCCAACAAATATTGTCTTCTATGTGAAAGGGACATTCTATGAACAAGAGAAGATGCAATAATACATCAGAAAAAGGAAGCCCTGTGTTCAATATATTAACCTAGAGGACGGAACACAATGCACAAAATAAAGACCGACAAATTAGAGGCTATAAACGTCCAAGGGGTGGGGCATCAGAAGAGATTTTAGAAGGTGTTTAGCATGCAACTGGAGTAAAGCACTTCTTCCGCGTGGGGTCAGATGAAGTGGAGGGAAGGGATCACTCCAGGAGAGAGAACATCAGAAGGCATGGGAAGGAAGATGGGACATGGTGGTGTTTGTTCGGAAAGTCATCTAAAGTCGGGCTCGGGAGCAGAAAGAGCCTGGCCTCCAGCACTCGGTGACCCAACTGCTCTTCCAGGAACGTCCTGCAGCCACCCCATGGGAGCCTCACGACCCCACACCTCGATGGCTGTGCAGAGGCTCTGAGCCCCGTCTCGTTCAGCAGGGAAGTGGCACAAAGCTGTGTCTTAGGAACATGTAAGGCACCTGTGCAGTGGACATAGGCTGCTTCTGTCTGCCTAATACCCCTGCTTCCTTAGGGGAACTTCCCCTCTTCTGTTCCCAATGGTCCCAGTAGACTCCAATCAGCGTAGCCCACCCCAATCCAAGAGTGGATACAAGGAGCCCCACTACAAAAACCAACCCCCCTGCAGTAATGACTGGCCGGGGTAGGCATGTGACTCAAGGGGAAATCATTCAGAATTTATCCAGCATTGATACACAGACACTGGGAAAGAGAGAACCCTTTGCAGCTAATGTTGCTAAACTGTGAGGAAATGGATTGGAAACATTTGTGGCCATTTTCTGTGGCCTGAAGCCAACACACAGGGGAAACCAAGCTGAACGATGGAGAGAGGCTTGGTAACATGCTTTAACAGATGGCTGAGTTTTTCAACTTGGATGGCTGAAAGAATGATGGACCTCCCAGGAGAAATGCAATAATAAGGAAAACGAGCTGATTTTCAGAGAGAGATGGTATCACCCCAAATCACCAAATCTTAGAGTCAAAAGACATCATGAAGGGATTTGGTCCAACCACTCACCTGATGTTGAACTGTGTTTCCCGTTTTCCCCATAGTAAGTTTCATTCTACTGGTGGTTTCAGTCAGTCAACGAAGATTGATTAAGCATTTGATAAATTTGGTGAATAAGGCATTAAGGACCCTCTTTTGGGGGAGCTTCTCAGGTAGTTGTGAGAAAAGAAAACAAATGCATATATATCTATATCTATATCTATATCTATATCTATATCTATATACAGTCAGGTTTTAAATGCTGGCTATTATGAAAAAATGAAACAGGGTCTCATGATGACTTCGGGGTATGCTGTGTTAGATTAGGGGGCCAGGAAAGGGCTATTAAAAGAGGTCACGTAAGCAGAGATGTGAATGGTAAGAGAAAGTAAGTTACGCAGCCATCTAGTCAAAAAGAGAAAGGGCAGAAGTCGGCGAGGTCGGGCAGTGCCTGATAAGGCCACAGACATCCAAAAGTAGACGTGTGTAGAGGTGGGAGAGTGAGGCCGAGATGGCGGGGAGGATGTGGCAGTCACTGAACAGACCACCTATGGCTTTGCGATCCATGGTAACCACGATGGAACAGCACTAGAGAGTTTTAGGTGGGGGAGTCCCGTGCAACGAACACCTAGCAGAGCATCTGACCCAGATTCCATAAAGTGAAGTGGAAGTTGACTTGAAAGCAGAGAACGCCGGATACGTGGATAGGAAAGTAAAAAGGAGCTCCAGCCAGAGGAGCCACACAGAGCCCGAGCAGCCATGGAAATGCACCCGCGATGTTCGGAAGAGAGTGAGCAGAGAAACACAGGTGGTCGCGGCGGAATTGCAGGTAATTCCCCAGTGGGCCAGGAACCTGAAAAGGCAGGGTGGATTCCTCCTTTGGTGCGTTTGGATGTCAGGCGAGGGGAACGACCCTCCTCTGGTGGGCGCTGGGCAGCCACTAAACGTTTTTTCAGAAGGGAGGGGGACTTCACTCTCTGCCTCAGCAGGTCATAATTGCATCCTCGCGGAGAAGAGGGATGAAGTAGGAACAAGCATGAGCTGCATTTCAGACAGTCCTGGTTGAAACCTGGGCTCCAACCCAGGCTCTGCTCCTACCGCATAATTTTGGGCAACCATGCCAAACGGGGGAGACCAAGGAAGAAAATGAGAAATGATCGGGAGGGTCCTCACTCCCACAAAGTGTCCTAGAGCAGGGCTTGGCAAACTATTGTATCTAATTTCACTGGAACACAGACACACTGTCCACTGACACACTGTCTTGCACACAGTGGCAAGGCTGAGTAAATGCAACGCAGACCACGCGACTGGCAAAGTCGAAACTAATTACTACCTATCTGGTTCTCTACAGGACAAGTTTGCTGCCCCCTCTTCTAGAGTCTTCTGGAATAAAACCTGATGTCACAGGATGGCGAATCAGCAGGAGGAGAGAAAAAATACAAACAGCTTAACCCACACATAACTTCAGAAGGAGGGAAAGCTAATGGGATTGGCAATTTTCCCTAGGCTTAGGGGAAAAAAATCATTTTCTCCTGACAAACAGCCAATGGATAGTTTTACTGTGAGATAAACAGGCCTGAGACAGAAATGCAGATGAGAGAAATGGGTAAACTGAAGAGACGAAAAAAGCCATGGAGACAGGTGAAGAAACAGGTGAAGAGAAATAAAGACAGAAACAGGCAGGAGGAAGGAATTAAGACAAACAACATTTGATGGGAGATTTAAATTTATATATAAAATATATTTGTATATGTGTGTGTATACACACGTGTATATGTGTATGTGATATCTATCTATCCATCCATCCATCCATCTATTCATCCACCCATCCATCTATCCATCCGTCCGTCAGTCCGTCCATCCATCCATCCGTCCGTCCATGCTGGTAGTCCTCTCTGGGTTTTTGACAGTGTTGGGAGAAATTGTCTGCAACACAAAGAAAACGTCTTCGGTGGAAATGCCAGAATGTCATTTCTTCCTTCCAAACTGTCGGCGCTAGATAATCAGGATGTATTGACCCAAGGGGTAACCATGTTGACAGAGATGGAGACAAGGTTAATTACAAGGTCTCAACAGCACAGGTTGCTAAACGTACAGGTAAATAAGAACATGTTTCTTGAACGCTTTTATCAGAAATTTCCGCTACAGGTTTATGAGACTTCCTTCCCAGGCTGTCTGTTTCTGAGCTTATAAAAATGCTTTTAGGGGCTGTCTTACTGATTGCAAATATCACAAATGGAAGTAATGAGTTTTTGAAGCCCTGTCCCCACCCAACCCCCCCCCAAAAAAAAAAAAAAAAAACCCCACAAAGTTATTTCAGGATTTTAGAACCAGGAAGAGGGGCCTATTATCCTGGGGAAGAAAACTCCAGCCGGCCTCAGGAAAAGTCACAACCTCTTTTCAGAGGGCACACCCTCACCCCAGACCACAATCTGATGACTCAACAGCATTAAGCCTTCATAGAGCTAGAAGAGAGGGAGAAAGGGAAAGATGGAGAAATGAGCCGGTCCTTCTGTTCCATGCACTGCTTTGCTCTGGAATGATGCACAGTGCCCGATACGACGGAGGCAAACCAGGATGTGAACCCCAGACCTGACGCGGGGCAGCTGGCTGATCGTGGACAGGAAGTTGCCGACACCCTCGTGGCCTACCTTGCACTTGGGGAACTGTAAATAGTTTTCGATGGTTGGAGCAGGCACCACTTTGGGGGGGGGGGGACATCGCAGGAGACAGTGGGGATGATGAAGAAAATACGTGATAGCATTAACAATAACTATCATTTACTGAGTGTGCCATTTGTGCTCCAAACTCCTTTAAATGCCTTCAAGTATAAACTCAGTTTGTTCTCATGACAACCTTCAGAAGTGAGTTATGACTTATCGTCAGCTGCAGTAGACAACTGCGACTCAGAAAGGTGAAGGTGTAAAGCCACGATTTGAATTCAGCAAGCCCAATTGCAGGGTCTACACTCTGACCCACTAGGCGCTGTTGCCTCACAATGGGTCTGGAAGGATAGCAGGAGCCAGAGCACTGTATTAATTCCCTACGGCCGTGGTAACAAATGACCACAAGCTGGGTGTCTTAAAACAACAAAAGTCTACTCTATCCCAGTCTGGAGGCCAGAAGTCTGAAATCAAGGGGTGGGCAGGGCCATGTTCCCTTTGAAGGCTCTGGCAGAGGAGTCTTCTTTGCCTCTTCCAAACGCTGGTGGCTCCAGACAATCCTTCACTTCCTTGGCTTGGAGGTGCATGACTCCAAACTCTGCTTCCATCTTCACATCACCTTCTATTCTGTGTCTCTGTGTGTCCTCACCTCTTCTCATAAGGACACCAGCCACTCCAGTCGGACACCAGCCAACTCAATCCTCAACTAATTACATGTGTGAAGACCCTATTTCAACATAAAGGCACATTCTGAGGTTCCAGGTGGACAGGGATTTTAAGGGGACACTATTCGATTCAGTATAATCACGAAGCCCATGAATTCTAACTTTATCTTATAGGGGCTGAAGAGATGATTCATTACAGTATGTTTCAGTCAGGGCACCTTGGGTTGTAAGTGAAAGAAATTCAGCTGAAACTGCTTTATGAACTCAGGTAACTAAAAAGTTCAGGTATCAATAATCTCAGGTATATGTGCTTCCCGGTGCCCAAATTAATGCCTTATCTCAGCATCTCTCAAGTCTAATTTCTCGTGTAGGTTTCCCTGAAGCAGATTCTTCTCAAGAGATGTCAAGAGGTGGCCTCCACAGCTCCAGGAATAGAATTAAAAGGACAAATGACCAGATCCACACTGCTTTTATTTTTATCTGCACTTATTGGTAGTGGGAAATTCATAAGGATTGTATCAGATCTTCTCATCAATCCCAAATGAATAAGAACTTTTTCCCCTAAATGTCTAACAAGAAAAATCTCAGAAATGAATCTCAGTGGACCAACTTGGAGCGCATCACATCCTTTAATCACGATAGCTGGAGGGGGAGGTGCTCTAATGAGCCTGGATACACGCCCAGCCCACTGGACCGTCATTCACGTGGATGAATCAGGGATGGTTCCCCGAAGAGAAATTGGAAATGTCAGACCAGAGAGAGGCTGGGTACAGGGCAGGCAAACACAATATGTACCAATCATAGATTCAAAAGAGGTGATGGGACTGAATAAACTTGGGTTTTCAAAAGAAAGCATCGGGTGCTCTCCATTACATTCAGTCTTCCATCTCTAAATCAGTGTTTTACAAAGCAAATGGGATCTGGACTTCTGTAGTGCAACGGTCAGAAGCACTTTACTCAGCATTGAATTATTCCCTGTTCCCTCAGGTTCATCCACATGTAAGACTGACTTCTCCTTGCAGGCAAGGAGTACGATGACTGCCATATTGTCTGTCTCCTCCAGCTCTACTGCACAGAGCCCCAACCTCAAGAGCTTATATTTTACTTGAGGGCATAGCCTCTATGACTTACATAGGGGACTAAGAGGAATGACATGAGACCAAAGTCCAAAGAATGGACTCAGCTTAGCAAGATGTCTGAAACAGACGAACACTTCACCCCACCTTGCACGTCTTAAATGTATTATTTTCCCAGAGTCACATCTAATTAGGAGCGATGGAACAGGAATGGAGTGGTCATATGAATCCTCCTGCCGATGACCATTATCTAACTGAATTAAAAAAAGAAACAAAAAACTATTTAAAGACCCTGGAAAGCATCCAAAAGCGGAAGCCAGAAGAGAGTTTAATCTTGAAAAAAAAAAAAAAACGACAAAAAAACACACACAACTATTAGGGAGAAGAATTGGGAATGTGTGGCTTCCTGACCTGAGGGTGTTCCACAACCCCCATGGCTCAGGTGGAAACCCAGTGCCTTTCTGGCCCAAGGTACCAGAGATCAAGGTACACTGGTAGGCAAGCAGGTGACAATTTAAAGAGGAATCCTGACAATGAGGAAACCACAGAAGTAGTGAGATACAAATGCTGAGTATAAATTCTTCCCAAATCCCTTGCTGACAGCTCAATTACGCATGCACAGGAGAGGTACAGAGACGCAGCAGAAAGCATGCAGGGAGCAGAAGAAGGAAGTTTGCTCTTTCAAGACACAGCTACAATGGGTACGGTCTGGGAACTTTGTTTTGTTGTGTTTTGTTCTGTTTTAACTGAGTTTATTCTCACTTTGGAACAGCTTGGGTAGCAGAAACCAAAGTCCTATGGCTTGAAATATCAGGAAACAGAACACGAAGTTGGCAGACGAACTAGAAATTAGGGGGAAAACCAGAGAAGAAAAGAAAACTACTGAAAGTGTGAGTCCCATCACTGCCCAAATTCTTGGCAAATAAACAAGTTATGCAGGCACCTGGGGAGCCCCCATGGAACCAGGCTGAAAGAAGCAGCAGTGGATTTACAATAGCCAGGACTTGGAAACAACTGAAATGCCCATCAGTAGATGACTGGATTAAGAAACTATGGCACATTTATACAATGGAGTATTACTCGGCCATAAAGAAGAATTAAATTTATCATTTGCAACGATATGGATGGACCTAGAGAACATTATGCTAAGTGAAATAAGTCAGTCAGAGAAAAACAAATATCATATGATCTCACTATATGTGGAATCTAAAGAATTGAATGAGCAAAGTAAACAGAAATAGTCTCAGAAATATAGAGGAAAAACTGATGGTTGCTAGAAGGAAGGGGGGTGGGGATGAGGGAGAAGGGGACGGGATTAGACAGCATAAATCAGTAACCACAATATTGCCAAGGGGATATGAAAGACAGTTCGGGAAATATAATCAATAATGTTGTAAAGATTTTGTAGGGTGTCAGATGAACACATGTCTTATAAGGGAGACCACTTCATGGACGGTGTAGGGGCCTGACCACTGCACTGTACACCTGAAGCTGAAGCTGAATAATACTGTATGTCAACTATAATTTAATATATATAGTAATGGGATATGGAGTATAGAATAGGGAAAAGCGTCAATGGAATTGTAATACATATATATATATATAATGTCAGAGGGGCAATAGATTGGGGGAGGGGGGTTATCACTTTGAGAGGGGTGAAATGTCTAACTATTGCATTGTTTTGTACACTGGAAACTAATACTACAAAAAAAAAAAAAAATGAAAGAAAGGAAAAAGAAGCAGTAGTGGTAAGCCATAAAAAGAGAACAAAAATATCAGGTACTACATACCTTTGAATCCAGGCAGGTTAACTGATTACTACAAAAGAATAAAATCCAACAATCCTCAGAAGAACACAATATAAGATTACTATAATGTATTTATCTACAATGTCCAGTTTTCAACCAAAAATTACTACACAAGCAAGGAAAGAAAAAAGAGGAACACATACTCAGAAAAAAAGTCAAGGCAATGGAAAATGACATTGCATGGCAAAGGGTATTGTCATTATCAGACAAAAGTTTCAAAATACAGTATCAAAGATTGATCAAATAAGTAACGAAGGAAATAATCAGCAAATATGTAACAGAAAGACAGATCAATAGAAACTATCCAATTCAAACAACAAAGATTAAAAATATTGAGGAAAACAAATAGAAGCTCAGAGATCTGTGAGACAATATTAAGCAAGATCCAATATTTGTGTAATTAGAATCCAAGAAGTACAGAGACAGAAGGGGGCAGAAAAGTTATTTGAATAAATAATGGTCCCAAATTTCCCCAATGGGCGTAAAACATTAATTTAAAGATCTCAAAAGCTTAACAAACACTTAGCAAAATAAGCACAAAGAAAAATACTCCTGAATACATCGTAATAGAACTTCTGAAAGCCAGAGACAAAGTTAAAATCATGGAAGTAGCCAGAGAAAACAACACACTCCATGTAGGAGACTAACAATAAAATTAAAAGCTGATATCGCATCAGAAACTATGGATGCCAGAGACACTGGAATATATTCAAAGTGCAACTAAAAGAAAAAAAAAACTATCAATCAAGAATCGTGTATCCTATTATTGTCCTTCAAAAATGAAGGTGGACTAAAGACATTTCTGGATAAACCTGAAGTAATTTAATATTAATTCAAAGATGTGTATTATAATCTCTAGAAAAATCACTACAAAAATTCAGACATATAGGTAGAAAAAATGAAGGAATTAAAACACTACAGAATGCTTGATAAACAAATATGGTGGCAGGAAAGGAAGAAAACAACAGCAACAACAAAAAACAGGTAAGACAAATAACTAAGAGCAAAATGGCTGACCCAAATACAACCTCACCAATAATTACATTAACTATAAATGTACAAAACCCTTTGTCAAACTAAATAAAAATCCAAGAGCCAACTATATGTCACCTATAAAAGACATACTTCAAAATAAAGACTCAAACAGATTAAAGGTAAAAGAATAAAAGATACCATACAAATAATCAGCATAAGAGGGCTAGAGTGTCTATATTAATAACACAGCACATTTCTAGAGATATTGAAAGACACTGTATAATAATAAAGAGGTCAATAATGAGGGGGAGAGAGAGAGAAAACAATAATAAATGTATATGCCCCTAATATGAGAATGTCAAAGTATGTGAAGCAAAAAATGACAGAGCTAAAGGGAGCAATGGGCAAATCAATACTCAGAACTGACATTAACACATCTCTCTCAGTAACGGATCGATATGAAAGATCTGAACAACAGTACCAGCCATCTTAACCTAATTGACCTTTACAGAAGACTACACTCAACAGTATCCGAGGTCATGTTCTTTTCAAGTTTACATGGAACATACACCAAACTAAATGGGAAGCTGGCCCATACAACAAATGTAAACCAGATTCAAGAGTATAAAAATATATGTGAAATTTCAAACTATCTAGAATAACCAAAGCAATTTGTCAAATGAATCAACTTGAAGAATTTACATTGCCTGATTTCAAGCTTACTATAAAGCTACGAAAGGACACTGGGATTGGCATCAATCAAATAGACAGACCAATGGAACAGAACAGAGAGTCCAGAAATAAACCCATACATACAGTCAACTGATTTTTGACAAAGATGCCAAGGCAATTCAATGGGAAAGGAAAGACATACGACAAACGACGCTGAAACAATTGGATATATTTATAGAAACATGTGAACATTGATTCTTAGCTCAGGCAGACACAAAAACTAAATCAAAATGGACCGTAAACCTAAATGTAAGACCCAAGTTATGAAATTTCTACTAGACAAAATCAGAGAAGAATCTTGGTGACTATGAAGTAGGGAAAAAAAAAATTAGGACACAAAAACACAAACCATCAAAAAAAAAAAAAAAAGATTACTGATAACTTTGAAAAAAATGCAAATTGGTGAGGAATGATAAAATGGGGAGACTGCAGGTGCAGAGACAGGAAATATATAGGTAATCTCTGTATCTTCCGCTCAATTTTGCTGAGAACCTAAAACTGCTCTAAAAAATAAAGTCTATTTAAAAAAAAGGAACAGACTACCGCGACAACATATGGATACATCTCAGAATCATTTTGCCAAATGAAAGAAGTCAGACACAAGGGAGGGCATATTGTATGATTCCATTTATATAAAATTCTAGAAAATGTAAAAGTGATCTATGGAGACGGACAGCTGATCAGTTGTTACCTGGGGCTGTGGGGCAGGGCGGGGGGAGCAACAGACAGACCATAAGAGGACACTGGGACGCTGGGAGGCGGGGCAGTGATGGAAATGTTCATTATCTTGAGGTGGCCGTGGCTTCTAGGTGTACATTTCTGTCAAAACTCATTGACTTGTACAACTTCAACAGGCACAATTTACTCTTCATAAATAACACGTCAAATAGTTTATTTTTTTTTAAATTTACTGGCAGAGGGTTCTGGTGTAGACCACGCCTTGTTGGTGTCCCTTTACTGCCACGGATTCTCTACTTTCTGAAACAGGGCCTGTGTCCCATGTGTGACGTCCAGAAGCTGAAGCTGAGCCTTCCTTTGCTTTCACATTGACTTCACACATTGTCTACCCTCTTCCTTTCTCAGTTTCAGTTGAATGGGTGGATGCATCGGTACAGACCTGATTTCTATCATTTTCCTTATTCTTATCTTCTTTTCCCCTTTCAGGCCTTTATGACAGTGTTTTCTGGAAGAAATATGGTGAAGGACAACTCTTTTCTTGTTGGTTTTGAGGAGAAGATTCCTGTAGCTGATGTACACAGCTCACTAATGGTGGGAGGGTAAGGAGGGGAGGGAGTCGGCCTTCTCCACATAAACTCAGATCTCTATTGGGATGCAATTAGCCTCAGGAATATTTGACCCAATGGCTCACAGCTGAAGGATGGCTTTGTAGGTAGTGGCCACAGTTTTCGGGGGTGGGGGAACAATGTGGATTTGGGAGTCAAAAAGACCTAACTTTGAAAGCTTAGGTCAGCCTTTTGCCTGCTATGTAACACCAGTTGAGTTAGTTCAAGTCTCTAATCCTCTGTTTCCTCATCTGTCATATGGGGGTTATAATATGCAGGATATCTTGCCATCCTGTCCTGAAGTAGCATATGTGAAGCATATATATTTTACTAACTTTTTTACTAATATATTTCATCTCTCCCATCAGAACATAAATCCCAGAAACGTGGTGACTTTACAACTGAGACCAATGGCCAAAGTATGATAGGTATTCACTAAATATTGGTTGGAAACAGACATGCGTAACTAAATAAATGAATGAACTGCCAGCAGAGAGCCTGGCATCGTGTAGGGGCTCTATGAATGCTATTTCTCTGCCCTGTTTTCCTCTCCTCCCACATTCAAGCATACGCATTTGCCAGTTACTGTGAGAGTAAGTTTGCAGCTCTGGACCCATTCTCATCCCAGTCAAAATAATATGATTATTCAGCTGAGATAGGAAATGACCAATAGCCACAACTAATGACACAGTCCCTGGCCAGGGAGACAAAAGAACAGCTTCTGTGCAGAGTAAGCAGAGAGAAGCCACAGGAATGTGAGACGGGAACATTTTTTAATGATTATTTTAAATGAAATATACAGCTTGCCTTCCAGTTAGTCTTTGATAACTCTGACACAGACCTTACACCCGCCACTGCGATTTAGTCAGCCTGAATTCTCCCGGCTTCCACGCCCATTTCTTAGGAGAAAGAGAAAGCTCATACTCAACAAACAGGAGGATTCGAGCTCCTCATCTTCAGGGGTCACAGATCTCTTCCGGGACTTGATGAATGGTATGAGTCCTCTGCCCAGAAAACAAATACACATACACACAACGTTCTGCACACACCTATAGGGGTTGGAAGGATCCCATCAATTAGATCCATGGACCATGTGTTCTGAGCAAAGTGCTCCATTTCACAGGTGAACATACCAGGGTGCAGAGACAAAACAGCATCTAGCCCAAGGTCACAAAGTAAGATTACGTATAAGAAACAGCGGCAAACTGACCTCATATCTGCTAATATCAAGTTCAATGTTATCTTCACTGCTTAATTGTTTTGATTTTTTTCATAAGCAGCCGAACTATGTGTAGTCATGTCTGACGAGTAAGGTGTGTGACTCAGCTAGTGACTGTCTATCGTGGTGGGAAAAAAGTAGGAGTAGAAAATAAGGACATTAGGGCTGGTGCCTAAGACGAATGAGCATTTAATTCTTGACCCTCCTCTTAGCTGTGTGATGTGAAAGCATTGCCCAACATTATGTAACAGGTCACTGTTTCCTTTGACTGGAAACCGGAAATTAAGAGCACCTCCCTCCCAGGGCTGTTTCCAAGTTTAAATAAGATAACGCTTGTGACGCATCAGTTGTATCAGTCATGTAGTAATAATACATTTTATCATTGTCAAGCAGTCTCCAAAATGGAAATACAATATATTTTGGGTAATGACAATATCATTGGGATAAACGGCCCAATTAGCAGTGACAACTACCCAGTTCCCAGGTCCCTGATAATGTCTCTCCAGAATTTAGGAGACAGGCCAACCTGTGACAGCACGTCTCATAATACTCAATGGAAAGTGAATGCTTCCAGCAGGATAGGCTACCTTATTCTCCTATAACAAATAATTCTCCAAATTTCCAAGGCTTACAACAACGAAGATTTCTTTTTTGTTCACACAAAATTTCCCATCATCGATTCCATCTTGCCTCCAGTCCAGGACCCGGCTACCGAGCAGACCATCTAGAACACTGCCTGGCATCAGGTCAGAGGATATGACAAACCACACGCTGTCTTCTGCCTGGTAGTGAGATGCAGCTCTTCTACTCACATGCCATTGGTCAGAGCAAGCCACAGTGTCAATCCTAGGGAAATACAGTCCTACCCGCGAGAGATGCAGTGAGCGAGTGTAAGCAGTAATGCAATCTACCTTGGTAGATGGGAGCTGCTCTTTACAGGATGGACGGTCCTAAGTAATGGAATGGACGGTCCTAAGTAATGGAATGGGACTACGGAGCTGAAATACTCGAGTCTAATCAAGAGGACCAATTGAGAAGAGTCCTCAGCTGACATAGACCAAAAGCCAAGACCAAATCAAAATGATCCCCACTTGGCAAATCTGAAAGAGTTTAGTGGAAAAACCACGGTCTGGATGAGGGCAGGAAAAGAGGGCGAGGGGAGAAACAGAAAACATGAATGTCACCCATCACTGCTTAGAAGGAAAAGAATTCTGATCATTTGGCAAGAGCATCCTGGTGTACTTGGCAAGCATGTTTTTGCCATGGGGACAATCTGTAAAATGGGGTCATGATAATATATACTTCTTAAGAGTGCACATGGGAACCAATAAATACACTAATGATTAGGCTGTGCTTAGCCCAGGCCCTGGTCCATATTAGGTGATTAAATGCTACCTTATATAGCTATAAATATAGGTACAGATACAGAGACAGACACAGATATAGACAGATGTCTCACCCTGTCCATGGTCCAGAGCCTGCAAGGCTGTGAACCTCAGACCCCAAGTGGACCTGGCGCTGTCCTCCGATGTGATGTTGCATGGCCTAGAGCTCTCACATGTGTATCCTCACGTGTGTATTGTGCCTTAACTAACGTTTGCAAAGTACATTCACATCCATTGTTTCCCATTTAATCCCTGCAGGTCCGTAAAGTACACAATCCCACAGCTGGTCAGTAGCAGAGCCAAATTCCCACGCTTACTTCACCTGAAACTTTTAGGCTCCAATGAAATCCTGCCTGAAGCAGCGTTCTGGCACCTTCTTTGATCTCTCCCTCTCTTTCTTACCCTCTCTGCAATAGTTACTTCAAAGGGGCGATATCTGAAAACTAATGATACTCAGCTACTCTACTTTCCATTCAGGATGTGTGTCTCCCTCTCAACTCTCCAGCATGTCTGATCCAGGACAGGACTGGCTTTGGACGGTTTTTGTCCCTGTCCTGGACTCCATATGCCCTCGTACAGAAAGCTGAGCCTACTTCTCATTGTAACAAGGTTGCACTAATTAGCTGCCTTTGATTTTGCATATGGAGAGAGAATGCAAATGAATGCAAAGCAGTATGCAAATTAACAACATCCCGGCTCTCCAAAAGAACAAGCCTGAAACACTGATGTCATGACAATGTATATTAATAGTCCATCTCACTAAGCCATGTTAGTTTTTCAAAAGGGGCAGGCATCCAGGGTTTTCTTTGCTCTGGAATAATAGTGACTTTATATTGAATTCCATGTTTATAATCCTTGACAAGAAGTGTACTGGCCACAGCGCTATGTTCTCTATTAAAGATTCTTGTCAGCAATGGGGTTTGTTGAAAAGAGGCACTGGCTTGGAAGTTGAGCCATATAGAATGTGGCTCAAGGTCCTGCTCTTTGCCTGGACAAGCAACTTAACCTAGTCTCAGTCTGCCCAGCTGTAAAATGGGGTTAACCAACCTACTACCTACGGAACTCTTCATGAAGACTACATGAAATAATGTTCAAAGTCACCTGACACACAATAGGTGCTCAGTAATTGTTCATTCCGTTCTCCACATTCCTTCCTTCCTGCTTTGGGAGACTAAATTGGCAAACAGAAGCGATAAAGGGGACTCATCTCCTAATCCCTGTTTGCCTGGCCTGGCTTGTCATTCCATGTAATGCATCTTTCTAATACAAAACTCTGCCACAGCTCAGTCATTTTGAATAAAGAACTAAGAGTCTCCCAAAAATGAGTAGACGACTCTGTCCTGCTCCCCAAAATACCACCCACTGAAAAACAGGAGCTATTTTTACAAAGCCTCTTCTATCATCCACCCTTCCCCAACCTGGTGAACTCCCCCACTTTCCAGCTTCAGTCCAAGCATCACTGTATCCTGGAATCCTTTCATGGGGCCCCTGAGAGATGAGGGGCTCTCCTTTGAGCTTCCAGACAGCCTGCGGCCCCCTCCACAGCTGCACTGTTACTGCAGCTTGGCTCTCTTCCTCCCTAAATAGACTGGACGTTTCTGGTGGACAGGGGCTATTTCTGAATCATCTTTGTGTCCTAAGCCCACACACAGCACGGGCCGTGGCACAGGGAGGGGTGAGAGGGAGGGAGGGCGGGAGGGAGGGAAGATGTATCATCACATATTTATTTACCAGGAGCCAAGCACACACATACTCGTAACTCGTACACAGGTACCCACAACAAAACTCTGATTAAAATCTGACTTAAATTCTGGAAATCCATGAACACCTGAACTGGGGTCCCTGGCACCAAGCCCCTTCTCAGAGCAGAACGTGCACTCAGGCAGAGACCTCGCTCCCAGGTGGGTAGCGTCAGGCACCAAGGGGTTTCTGTGTGAGGAACCACGTATCCCAGGCCGGCCTCACCCTCTCAGAGGTGAACATATGAACATTCTGATCATGATAAGGACTCACAGTCTATAACTGGAGCTTTCAGCCGGATGCAAAATAAATAAATAGGTGGCTCTTGTTCAAACTGCCTGCGCGCACCCATGGAGAGGGAGAGCGACTGCGCGTGCGCAGTCACATGCACACGAAAGCACGCTCACGTGTGCACACAGACCCCCCCTTCACACTATAGAAATACACACTTAGAGGCAGACACTTGAAACTACTCACGGGCAGCTCCGAGATCAGCTTCATCTTCCTCTTCCAAACACCCAGCGCTGCGCTTGACGAATACTGGTCTTTCTGAAACTCCACAGATGGACATTATAAAGGCAGGCCCACGATGCGCTACCTGTGACACCTGCCCAAGCCCACGGCAGGGCCTCGGCGCTCTTCGGGGCTCTTAGGGCGCCACTCCGAGGAGCCTCCCATCCGCCGTCAGGGTCAGGGGCTTGTTCATAACTAAAGTTCAGGGCGAAAAGGCCTAAGTGTCAGCTGAGTGACCCCGGGGACTTACGCGGAGGAATCTGTCTGCACCTGATCGCTCCCCAGCATTTTCTTACTATCACTGTTGGTCACGCAGATACGTGAATACGCACAGACGTGGCCTCGCAGACACGTGGCTTCGGAACCGGAGCCGGGACCAGGCCACAGCTGCCAGGTTGTCCACTGCCCAGGTTTGCGCCACTACTCTGAGCCCTTTGCAAAGCAAGCTCTTAGAAGACAGAGCAAGTTCAAAGCTGCAGGGTAAAGCTTCTCAGCCCCCAGAGGGGCATGAGGGAAGGGCAAGGATTGTCCCTCCTGATATGTGTAATCAAAGGCTATCAGTTTTGCCCCGCTGCTGGTGGAAAGCGCCATGGGAGGAGAAGAGGGCAGAAGAAACTGAGTCAACGAAGGAGAAAGAGAAAGGAAAGGGAGAGATAGAAAGAAAGGAGGGAAGGGAGGGTGCGCAAGTGGGCAATCTAGCGTAGAGGAAGGCTGGGTTGTCCGTGGAAACAAAAGTGCCTGTTCGTCTTAAGATGCCACTAAAAAGGAAAATTGTAATTCACTTTCCACCCGGGAGGCAGGGATGATTGCCCTGGCTTTGACAGCGGAATTCGAAAAACACTCCTGTCAGTCTTCCGAGGTCCTGTGGCTCCCACCTGTGCCAGATGCTGTGGGGTCTATTAAAAAAAGGCAGGCCTCACACACCCTATTTTATCTGAAACATTCCTTTTAGCCAAATAATATTCAGGGATCATTTAATCTCATTCTCCATCCTCAATATCAGAGAAAAGAAGGGAGTGAAGGAGAGAGGGAGGGAGGGACTACTACACAGAGATTTGGGCAAAACTGACAACAGCCCCGTGATACCAGGTCTTGCATCCAGGCAAAGGTGCTAGAGGTGGACTTAAGTCTGCAACTCAGGAGCCCTTGTGCCAAGCAAGGGAGCCTGGGAAAGCTACTCCAACTCTGACCCTCCTATCTGGGAAAGAGAGGTAATTTATCCCATGCTTTCATGGGGTGGTTGCAAAGGCTTCACTTATATATGACTTCTGTGAAAGCAGTTGGCAGAGGATCAGGTGCCCAGCAAGCCTGTAGAACTCTGTTCTTTCCTCCCCCACTTCTGGTGCCATTGTGACATAATAATTACCTCAAAACTTACTGGCTTAAAACAACAAGCGTTTATTATCTCACAGTTTCTGTGGGTCAGGAATTTGGGAGAGGCTTCTCTGGGTGCCTTCACACCTGGGCCTCTCCATAAAGCTGCTTGAGTGTCCTCGAAACATGGCACCTGGCTTCCCCAGAGCGAGCGATCCAAGAGAAGGCAAGGAACAAACCATTAAGTTATTTATGCCCTGTCCTGGGCGGTCACATATCGTCACTTCCTCCATATTCTATTTGTTACAAGTAAGTCCAGCCCACACTCAAGGGGGAAAAAAAATGTTTCCACTTTTTGAAGTGGCAAAGATCAAAAAAGTTGTGGACATATTTGAAAACCACCACAGTGGCTCCAAGTAATGGTTTTGGAAAGCTGTGGACCACTGTGGCAGGGCTCCATGCCCACCTGCTCCTACCTGCCTAACTCAAGAGACCACCAGGATATGGCTAGAACCTGCCAGGGCCTTGACGAATAGGAATATTTACTTAAGCAATATTTGTCATGAGCCAACATCAATGTTTATCCCTTTAAAACTTTATAATAACATCCTTTGCATTTGTAAAAACATTTCATTTTTTTAATGGTCCTTATAATTCATTTGATTGCCCCTGAAACCGTGTGAGGGAGATCCAAGGGGTATTATTATCCCCTTTTAACAGATGAGGAAACTGAGGCACGTGAAACCTGGAATGTCTGCAGTAATAACAGCTCGTATTTATTTAACATCTCATATGTACAGAACTGCATTAATTTATTGAAGCTCTGGCAGGAAAGGTCCAGAGGCAGCTGCTGCTCAAGATGCATTCTTTTGGCTTGCAACACAATGTCATGAAATGATTTTTTAATTCGAAAACTTTTATGCAGGGCGCATGCACACCACATCTCCACAGTCGCTCTGCCCCACGTCGTCCCCAGGCCCACTTACCTGACCTGTGAAGGCACTTGTATTCAGGGCCCTGGATTGTATGTAACAAGTTACCAGATCTTCAAACGCTCCTGTGAGATGAGCTCTAGCTGATGGGAAATTGAGGCCCAAAGAGGCTAAATGTCTTGCCATAGGTCACACAGCCGCTAAGCGGCAGCAGCGGGAATCCAATGCAGGCTTGATTCCAAACCCCACGCTATCTGCATGGAGCGTGGAGAAGAGGCCCCAGAATGGTGCCATCCTGACCCCTCCCCCGGGGTTCTGAGCCCCACCCCTGTCACAGAGCATCTCCTGAAATCCCCAGGGCACAGGCACCTAGTTGCCTGTCACCCCCTGCACTCCTGCAGTGGCCACATTCCAAGAGGAAAACAGTCACACAATTCTGAAAATCAGTCTCCTGGGTATCTCGTCCAAACACCCAACGGTTAACGTTTATTGAGCACTTACTGTGTGCCACGCCTGGAGCTAAGCTGATTCGCTGCATTTCCTCATTTGGTCCTTACAACACACAGCAGGCAGGGCACCCTTATTATTTCCGTTTTTCTGATAAGGGAGCTGGTGCTACTTGTGGGTGAGTAGTTGGAGCTGGTCTCAGCTGGGAAGTCTTTCTGCTCAAAGTGGTGTTGGCTGTACATTTGTAGCCAACTGGTGGTCAGCTCAGGGCTGGCTGGGCCTGGCTGGCCTCACTCACGTGGCTGGTGGTTGGTTCTGGCTGGTGGTTGGCTCTTTCCTTCCAGTAAGCTTCTTTACATTTCAGAAGCATTCCAAAAGAGTGAAGGCAGAAACGGGAAGGCCTCCGCAACTCACTCCAAATCATTTCTGCCACAATCTGTTCATCAACACAAATCACAAAGCCAGCCCAGGAGAAAAGGGATGGAAAAATAGATTCAACCTCTGGATGGAAGGGGTAGCCAAGGGGGATGACACAACGGGATGGCACGGTTTTGTGGCCATGAAACCATCTACCACACCTGCCACCACTGTAAATAGTTTCTTCTCTTCAGAATTCCAAGTGTGCCTTCTGTTTCTCACAGGGAACCTCACTGGCACAATACATGATGCTATTTATGACATCATACTACACCTAGCCTTCCTCAGACTGCTTTTTATGCTTACCGCTATGTTTCTGATTCGTCTATAATTACCACATGTAGCTCCACTTCATTTCTTTTCACTTCTACATAACACTCTTTGTATAAGTTTAGTTTGTCCAGTCTCCTGTGGAGGGACATTTAGCCTAGCACTTTATGCTATTATTATACAAATACTATATTTCTCTTTTGCACATGAGAGTTCTCTAGGGAGTATAATTAGGAGAAAAGTTGCTGTAGTGTAATCCTGCCAAATTATTCTCTAAAGTCAATATGGTCTTTAATAGAACAAATAGAATTTGAGAGCTGAGCAGAGTTGAAAAACTGGGTTCACCTTACA
This sequence comes from Rhinolophus sinicus, assembly GCF_036562045.2. NCBI lineage: Eukaryota > Metazoa > Chordata > Mammalia > Chiroptera > Rhinolophidae > Rhinolophus > Rhinolophus sinicus. Next base: position 9,187,192 of record NC_133761.1, read on the forward strand.
CTGTGCAATTAGCTGTGTTTGGAAAACCCGTAGTGCTGTCTGGATGGAATGAACCACCCACCCGAGAGAAGAATCCTGTCAATGGTGTTCCCAGGAGATGGTCAAACAATCCTTGCTTGAACTCTTGAAAATACACAGGGGAAGCTTGTCTTAACTGTGATTCCCTCTGCAGAGCAAGCATCATTTTAGAAAAATAATCCTTTCCCCTTGTAGTGCAGCTGAAGCCCAGGGTGTGTGGCCAAAGGAAGGAAGAAGAGATGATGAAAGTGGTCGCGTGGGCTGAGGTAGATCACAGAGGGACCACTCTGCCCTGGCAAGGAGCAGGCACGTCATCCTGAAGGTGGTGAGGGGGCACCGAAGGAAAGTGGGCAGGAAAGAAGCAGGGTCAGATTTGGTTTTTAATAGGTCATTCTATCTACAGTGTCCAAAATGGAGGCAGAGGGACCAAAGAGGAAACAGTAATCCCAAACAGGGGTGATACTGCCCAAATGAAGAGATCTTAAGGATGGAGAAAGGAATTTGCTCCAGAGGTTGAGGCTGGAATCTGGCATAAAACTGCCATATGACCATTGATGGATGAATGGATAAAGAAGATGTGGTACATATACACAATGGAATACTCCTCAACCATAATAAAAGGTGGAATATGGCCATTTGTGACGACATGGATGGATCTTGAGGGTATTATGCTAAGTGAAATAGGTCAGATGGAAAAAGACAAATACCGCATGATTTCACTCATATGCGGAACCTAGAACAAAAAAGTAACAAATGAGCTAATAAAACAAAACAAAAACTCATAGACACAGACAACAGAATGGTGGCTACCAGAGGGGAAGGGAGTGGGGGAGGGCAAATTGGGTATAGGGGTCAAAATATATGGTAACAGAAGGAAACTAGACTTTTGGTGGTGAGCACGCAATAAAGTACACAGATACTGAATTATAATTATGTACACCTGAAATTTAATGTTATTAACCAATGTTACCTCAATAAGTTTAATAATAAAAAAGTGCCGGATGGTACTTACTTACCCTGCTAACCTTGACCATTTGTTCTTTGATCTGAAAAACAAGGATAATAATAGCACCCATTTCATAGGGTTGGTATGCAGATAAAATGAGATCTTAAAGACCTCGGTGTCTGACTCAGTGTGTGTCCTCAATAAATGTTAGCTGTTCTTATTGTTAAAGAACTACTCAGAAGACTTAGTGACTACAGTAAAGTAGACTAAATTGCTGTAACTGAGAGATCCCAAAATGCACTATGGTTAACACACAACAGAATTTTATTTCTTATTCCCATGACAGTCCAAGGTGAGTGTCTCTGAATAGCACACAGCTCTCCCTACATGGTGACTTAGGGCCCCACGTGGCTACATTGTCACCTGAAACTTCCTTGCTCTCTTTATCCAGCCTGAGGAAGGGAATGAGGCATATCCATTTCTTAAAAGGCACTGGCACAACACTCCTGTTCACACTCTGTTGGTGAGAACTGGCCACATGGCCACACCTAGCTGCACAGGAAGCTAGAAAAAGCACCCAATGGCTGAAAAGCCACTTACCTTTCTCTCAGGCTTTCTCAACCTGTATTAATGTTGGGATTGCAGGCTGGATAAGTCTTTGTTGTGCGGTCTGTCCTGTGGTACATGGTATGTTTGGTAGCACCTTAGGATTCTACCTACTAGATGCTAGCTACACACACACACACACATCTTGACAACCAAAAATGTCTCCAGATATTGCCAAATAGCTTCTGGCGGGGGGGGGGGGGGGATTGTCCCTGGTTGAGAACCACTGCTCTACAAAGGAAAGGGGATTATGGGGGCAGCTGACCACCTATGTAGGAGAGAGGAAATTCAGGTTAATAGCTAAGCTCCATTCCTAGTCTCCACGAGAATGGGAGCTCCCTGAAGGCAAGGGTCTTGTTTTTTTCTTGTGTTTTTTTTCACTGCAGAACTTCCACCCCTCCCAGCTACCCTGTGCCTAGAGCAGCAGCTGACACTAGAAGGCATTCTAGGTGTCATTCAAGCATACTTTGAGTGCTTTCCATGAAGCAAGCACTGTGCTTATAAAGGCTGACCTGACCTCTCTCCTCGTGTCAGGAAATAGTAGTAGTAATAATAATAATAATAATAAAAATAATAATAATAAACAGGCCAGATCCACTGGAAGAAGGAAATCCCATGGTACCTTTCCCCCCACCTCTGGGGGTGCTGAGAACCTAGTATCTAAAGGAGAGACGTTCTTGCTCAGGCTGCTGCCCCACTGCTGATGAGTCCAGCTTCCAGAAGGCCTCCAGAAGCCTGAGCGCTGCAGAGCCCCCTGCCATGCCTGACTCAAGCCACTGCATCCTCTGAAGAAAGACCTGATTATGCCGGAGGCAGCCACCTGCAATTTCTCCTCCACTATGTCAAGCGCCGTGGGGTTCTAATTCTCCCCTTTGCTTCACAGCCTCCCGTCCTTTCTTTTAAGTACCACCCTCCTCCTGGCTCTGACATCTCTGTCACCATCACGGGCCAGGAGATGCAGTCACATTATGGTTGCTATGGATTAATCTAACAGCTATATTGATTTCTTGGTTACATCTATCCCAAAAGAGCCACAGAGAATCGGCCCCAAAGGGTCTGGAAAGATAAAAGAAGAGAAACATAAGTGGACATTCTTTTTCCTTCCAGGAAATAATAACTACAAACAAATTAGTGCTCGAGCCCATGTTCAGAAGCATCTAGTACAGAAGACCATGAAATACAAGCACCGTGGTCTAGGCCTGTAACGTGCGATGCAGAGGAAACCAAATGCCAAAATGGCCTGTAAAAGAACCTGGAAGTAGAAACAACGCAGAGCCATGGAAGGTCAGACAGATTATATATGCAACGAAAAGACTTACCAGCTATGTGAAATTAAAATCTCGGAGCCACAATTTCCTCACCTGTAACATGGAACTAACAATATCTACCTTGCAAGATTATTGTGAAGAATGCATGAGACAACAGGTGTGAAACTACCAAGTAAAGTCTCTGCCACATATTAAAATCTCAATTCATATGAGTTTTGCTTCACAAGGGGAAAGGAAAGTGGACACCCAGAAAATGTGCATGGTGTGAGGCATGACGATTGATAAGAAATCAAAATGGGGATAACATCAAAACAACCGCCTATAAACAGTATTAGAAACAAAAGAAACAAATGTCTATAAAATCATATGCTGTCCCTCCATGACAGAAACAGGCAGTAGCCCATGTGTCCCTCTAACGAGGCCACATGGGAGGGAAGCCAGACTGGGCCCCTCCAAACCCCAATATCTGTACCACCTTCTGCAGGAAGCTCATCACCAGCACAAAGCGTTCTATCCTGCCCCCGGGGAAAGCAAACCTCCCATCCTGCCACCCCCGAGAGGCCACCAAGCGGAGTCATTGCAGAAGGTGAGATAGAAAGGGGGCATGTTAAGTTCTAGAGCCACCTTGCAAAGCAACACCAAACCTCAGCTGCTGAAGAAATCAAACTCACAAAAGAAGGGCCTGAAGGAGTGTTTGGGCCAAATGTTCCCATACACACCATTCGACTAGTGGGGCAATCATTTTGACCCCAAATCTTCATCTGTAAGATGCTAGACCATGAGAAAGAACCCCCTTCCCCTTCTTCCTTCTTTCCTTCCTTCCTTCCTTCCTTCCTTCCTCCCTCCCTTCCTCCCTCCCTCCCTCCCTTCCTTCCTTCCTCCGTTCCTTTCTCCCTACCTTCCTCCTTCCCTCCCTCTCTTCCTCCTTTCCTCTCTCTGTCTCCCTCCCTCCTTGATTTCCAGGCACTGACAATCATTTTGACCCCCAGGATTCCAGGAAACCCTGAGACATAGTCTGAAGTGGGTCAGCAAACATGGCAGTTGAGAAATTCTTGATAATTCTAGGCGTGGTCCAAGGAACACAGGTGTAAATGTCATCCTCTTGCACTTTTCAGAGGAGAGTCCCACCGGTCATTTTAAACTTCGTCAAGCAGGACAAGGGAAACTCTTCTGGGTCAAAAGAAGGCAAAACCCAGATACGCTCATTAAAACTGGCCCCTCCCCCAATCAGAACCTTTAGGTGATATGAATCCATAGTGATTTGGTTTCGTGCAAGAGAAACAGAGTGCTGGGTGAATACCTACAATGCACTAGGCAGTGGGGCCAGATTCAGAGATAAGCAACATTCACGTATTAATTCAACAAAATTTATTAAGCTCGTACTAGGTGCCAGCTATGAAATTAGGAACTGGATTCAGAGCAGTCAACTCAGTGGGGAAAAGGGCATTTTTTCTGCTCTCAAGTTCACAGAGATACAGAAAAATAAACAGACCTTCAAAACGGGTGGTAAATCCAATGGGAATAGCCACAGAGGGGACTGAGACGGGTCTACAGGACGGGTCTACAGGACGAGTCGTTGGGAGTTCAGCAAAAACTCTCTTAAATGAATGACTGACTAGGTATGAATGAATGAACTGGTGAGAGATAGGGACCTCGGAGCAGAAGGAACATCAAGTATAAAAGCAAAGGCACATGCAAGACCATCAAAAGTGTCAACAAATAAGTAACTTGGTGTGGCTGCTGCATACAAAGGTAGGAAGGTAATAACCAGAGCAACGATAACAGAAAGATGGTTGCCATTTCTTGAGTGTCTTTCCATGTGCTTACCACTGTTGCAAGAGCTTTTGGTGCATTATTTCATCGAATATGCACATTATTAGTCCCACTGTACAGATGGGCAAATTGAGGTAAAGAGAAGCTAAAAATTTGCCCAAAGTAACCCAGCCCATAGGTGGCAGAGCTGGGATTCAAACCAATGCTAGAGTCTTTACTCTTCATCTCTGGGTCTCGGGGAGGGCTCGGCATTTCACAGGACGACTTCTGGACTCAGTCTTGCAGGTAATGAAGAGGCCAGCAAAGGCCTCTTAAACCTCTCACATTCTACAAGGAGAGGCAGGCATGGGCAGAGGCCTTCAGCGTCTACGCAGGCCACGGCACGTGTCCTGTGAGCCACAGGTATAGACAAAGAGGCACGTCTATGCCTCTGCTCCCAAGTGAGGGCCAGTTGAACGATGACCGATTGACGATGGCTTCATGGCACTGGTATCATTCAAGTTGAGTCTGGAGGAAAGAGAGGGAATTCAGGCAGATGTCACAGTATAGCAAGGCCTGACATTTGGAAACTGCAGGTGTATGACGCAGCTGCATTTGAAGCTGCGTTTGGAGCAGCCTGGAGCAGTGGGGCAGGAGTGGCTGGAACAGCAGGTTTTGCACTTGGAGCTCCTCTGTGGCCTTGAGTCCAGGGTTCGGCATTGAAGGAGAAGTAACTAGAGGGCTCCTCAAACATTGGAGAGGGCGGCCCTGCATTGCTAAAGATGGTGGAAGTAAAACTCGTGCAAGAAACCCCTGCATATACACTGGGAGCTTTTAAAGTGCTTGGCAGCTGACAAGCTGTGCACCTGGGCCTCTAAGTGGGTGAAGGCTGCTGGCAAAAATAAAGGGGGCTGATGGATCTAAGAAATGTCTCTTTCCTCTACTCTTTTTTCAGTTTTTAAGGGGGGAAAAAAAAAAGTCCCATGACACTGGTTGATGTAAGAAAGCCCACTTAAAGCACCTGAACCAGAGAAAAGGCCAGAGATGAAGTGGGAAAGCACCTGAGATTAAGTGCTAGCCTGTCCCTGACCAGCTGTGTGCTCACCATACCATCGCCTCCTTCTGGGGAAGACTACATTTCCCATGCTCCCTTGCAGTTAATTTGAGGCCATGTGACTGTGATTTGACCAATAGAGTGTGAGCAAGGGAAAGCCACTTCCAGGGCTACTGTGTGGCCTTCACCTTTTGAGCCTCAGTTATCCCCTCTGTCAAATAAGGGTGAACACCTCTCCTTGGTGGGTTCATGTGAGGGTGAAATGATACTACGTCACGGGATGTGTGTACACACAGTCTAGCTCAGTAGCCCACATACACGGTCAATGTACAATCCAGAGCCAGATGCCATGGGAGAGCCAGAGAAATGGAAGGTGGGACTGCTGCCTTCTGTGGGAGGTTGCCGCTGAGACGGCCCCAGTGATCCTGCCCCCCAGTATCCAAGCCCTTGCACAATCCTCTCCAGTGTGTGGGATGGACTGAATGACTCACGTCTAATGAACAGAATATGCTAGAGCCATTCTCTCTTTAAGCTTCCAGGGAGACTCTTTTGCCTCTCGCAGCTTCTGGTGGCTCCAGACATTCCTTGATTTGTGGCTGCGTCAGTCCAGCCTCTGCCTCTGTCTTCACACGGCCTTCTCCTCTTCTCTCTGTCTTCTCCACCCCTGTCTCTCGTAAGGACACTTGTCATTGGATTTAAGGCCACCCAGGTAATCCAGGATGATCTCATCTCAAGATCCTTAACTTAATTACATCTGGGAAAAAAAAAAAAAAAGTTTTTTTTTCCAAATGAGCTCACATTCACAGGTTCAGGGGTGTGGACATATTTTGGGGGGGCGGAGGTGGGGGAGGGCACCATTCAACCCATGACACTACCAAGAGACAGGCACAGGTCTTGTTCAGCATTAAATTCCCCTGACCATGGCACCTAAAGTAGTGACTGAGACTAAGCAGGAATCTGACACAAGTCTGTTGAACCCAAAGGCAGCAGAGCATAGGATTTAAGTGACTGGCTTTAGAATTAGCTAACCCTCTATTTATTCCTCAACCACTTACAAATGATGTGACGTTAGGCAAATTGCTTAAATTCTCTGAACTTGCGCTTCCTCCTGTGGGCATTTTAATGGCACCCATCTCGTGGGGTTATTACAAGCATTTAGCTAGTAAATGCAAAGCACTAATAGGGACGCAGAGTGCAGACAGCGCCTGGCATATAGGGAGTGGTCAGTGAGGGCTTGCTCTTCTGACGAGCATGTTGACAAATGGAGTTGCTGTGGTTCCACCCTCACAAAACCTCCCAGCCTTTTGCCCGGTCTGCCATGGGGGTCCCTTCCTGCTCAGAGTCCCTGAGTGCCCAGAAGCTCTTCTTTGAGACTGCTGTGGACAAATATCCCAGCCGTGCCCTCCCATTGCAGGCCCCTTTCCTTTCCCACTGCCTGGCTCGCCTCCTTCAACGATGCCTCCCAGAGCAAGGCTGGCAGTGAGCTCGCCTGGGCCCCTCATTGTTATTCCTGGCAGGAGGTTATCCTGTCAGCATCCTTGGAGGCCCATAAAAATACCTGCAGTTTGTCTTTCATCAGAGCAGCTCGAAGCCCCGTGGCATCCTCTAAGAAGACGGTGAGCTCCCAACTGTGTTCTGGGAGCGGCTACTTCCCAGGATGGTCTGGTATGTGTGAGGCAGAGGGAGCGAGTGTGAACTGAAATAACCCAGCCCGGGCACTGGCTTGAGAACCACGCCCCTCCAAGCCGCCAAAGAGAAACAAGTCTTCGTGTGTGGAGAGAGTCTCCTTGGGATTTTCTAGATGTCAGTGCTCTGAGTCACACACAAGTGGGTCTGCATTTCCACTTTGCTACTGAGTAGCTGTGTGACTTTGGGCATTTCACTTAACCTCTCTGTGCTTCAGTTTCTGCCTCTCTAAAACAAAGCAGATGTATTATACTAAGAGCCACTTTGCCAGGTTCCTGGGAGGACTGAAAGGGACAGTGTGGGCACAGGCTAAAAGAAAATATCGGCAGCACATGTAACTGACAAAGGACTTGTATCTAGAGTATGTTAAACACTCCTGCAACTCAGTCATAAGACAAACACATCCCCTCCCCAGTGCAGAAAAGACTTAAACTTAAGACACTTCACAAAAGAAGACACGGACAGTAAGTCTAAGAAAAGGTGATCAATGTTATTAGTCATGGGGGAAATGCAAATTGTAACAATGAGACACCCTTTCACCTCTACCAGAATGGCCAAAATGAACAAGACTGCTAATGCCAAGTGTTGGTGAGGTTGTGGAGCCATTGAAACTCTCATACACTCATGGTGGGAGTGCAAAACTGACATAACCACTTGGAAAAAAACAGGGTGGCTTTATCAAGTTAAAAATACACTTAGCATATGACCCAACAATTCCACTCCTAGGTATTTCCCCAAGATATATGTCTATAAAAAGGCTTGTACGTGAAAGCTCAGAGCAGACTTATTCGTAGTCACCAAAAGTTCAAAACAACCCAAACGGCCATCGGTAGATAAAAGAATAAACAGAGTTCGGTATATCTAGACAACGGAATATTGGACAGCAATACAAAGGAACACCTACTGGTATACCTGGATGCATACCGTAAACACTACGCAGAGTGAAAGAAACCAGACATAAAACAGCAAAACTTCCATTCTTAAGTTCTAGAACGAACAAACAATTCTGTGATGACAGAAACGAGAGCAGGAGCCACCTCCATGTGAGGGTGGGGTAAGAGAACGCATGGAAAGAAGCCCAGGGAATTCTCTGGGGTGGTACACGTGTCCTATGTCCCTGTCTTAGGGTGATGGGTACGTAAGGGCACACATTTGTCAAAAGTCACCAAACTCTATACTGGACACCTTTGCATTTTGCTGTATGGGAATTACATCGGCACAGAAAACACTGAAAAGGGATCGTGTACATAGAGCACTCAGCACGTGGGCCAAGCTCCTAGGCAGAAGGCAGACAACGTCCACTGCTATTAGGAAATGGGAAAAACAAGTCAAAGCATGGAAATAATCCAACTGCAGGTTGGGAGTTTAAAGGGATCCTTGAGACTCTGAACCTAATTTGTCAGGTCCCTCTCTGAGATGGGGAAAACCCACCAAAAGGAAGCCTCAGCTGAGTCTTTTGTGCTCTGGCCCCAACCTTTTCTACTCTTTCCTGTAAACAGCAAAACAAAAAAGGTGTGTTTAGCTGGATGGAGATGCTATTCCTAGGAGAGGGTAACTTTGGGGAGCTATTGTTCAGAACAGGCTTACTAAATAATAAGGATGCACGGATATCTCCAGGGGTCCACAGTGTAAGCTGCTACATCCGGGGGTTTTAAAGATACCCAAGGCAGCTGTGGACATGAAACTGGCCTGGCTGCTTCGGCTGAGGGTTCCTGAAGACAGGCCAGTTCCCAAGATAAGGAAATTAGCTGAGGCCCAACTGACCCCCAAATTCCCATCTAATCCCAGGCTATCTTTCCCCTTACTGGCCTCCCCTAGAAGGCTCTTCCTGCATCCCTCCCTCATTCTAGAATGTTCCATCTGCATGATAGGCTGTGGTCTGCATAGAAGCAAGGAGACATTGCTCCCAGCAGAGCACACTGGCTGTTCCACTCTATCTGGGGCCTCTCACTGGACACAGACCTGCAGTGGCCCCAGGGTCGGCCCAGAGTTGCCTCTCGCTCTGCTCTCAAGGAGCCTCATCCATTACACGTGAGACACACAAGACGAGAGCTCCCACCCCGTGGCTCTGAGGTTCTGCCCTTCGTGGCTGTCATCCTCCCCATCCTCCTGCTGTGGCCTGAGTCTTCTCCCACAAGTCCTGAGGGCATCAGCAAAGAGTGGCCGAGACCAGCATGCAGGGCCTCCCTGGTGGCCCCCTGCCTGGCCTGTGCTGTCCACCTTCCAGACCTCCACGGGCGGCTCCAGCCTTGTCAGCACAGAGGTGCGCCCATTTGCATGAAGTAATTGCCCACAGTGTTTTTTAAATAAAACACTCTGCATCTGAGGGGAGGAGGAGGAGGAGGAGGGGGAGGAGGAGGAAAGATTTCCCTATCATCCATTACCAGAGAGGGCCGCTAGTTGGGAAGCAGCGGCTTAGGGAAGCCATCTTTCTGGGAGGTGGCAAAAGTGCCACCTTTCTGGCCTTCATCAAAGACTTGTTCAAAGAAGAAGAAAAGCTTTGGACATTATTCCACAATCTCTGTCTTGATTTGACGTGGGGTTTTATGCTTGCTATTTAATGCCGTGCTCCCTCAGGCTGGGGAGGTTTGCAGGTGAGTGCGGCCCCTCACCTGCTTGTGCCCAGGTGCCCACTAGAAGCAGAGGGCAAAGGCGAGGTGTGGCAAGGGCAGGCGGGGGGTGGGGGAGGAGTGAGGGGCAGCCAGGAGCTCATCCGGGGAGGTGAGAAGGTCTCAGGAGGCAGGACTTGACTTACAAAGCACAAAATCAAAGATAAAATTATTATGAATTTCAAGATGGCTATGGCAGACTATTAAACTCCAAGCATAGAATCCCCCCTCATTTCTGCCAGTCAGTATAGCTGAAGGTTAAGACCCCCCTGCGAGCCAACATGGGTTCAAGTTACTGAGCTTCCCCATTTATAAAATGAGGATAGTAACAGTACCCCGTCCGTTAGGCTGATTTGAGAATTAGACAAACTAATAATAATTGCTAACTCTTACGTAGCACTTATTAGATGCCCCACACTATTTTATGTGCTTTAGAAACATGAACTCATTTAACCCTCATAAGAAGCCAATAAATAGGTTGGTATTGTTCCCACTTTACAAAAGAAGAAGCTGAGGCACAGAGAAGTAAAGCAACTTGCCCGAACCCACACAGCAGGTAAGCAGGTAGGCGGCATAGCCAGTGTTTGAACACCTTCTCCTAGCTCTGGAGTCTGCACTTGTGGGCCAAGACTACACTTTCTAACGAGGACAATGGTTACTGTTTCATCTCATCATCCTCACAAGCCAATGAGGTAGGTTTTATACTCATCTGAGATTGTTTCACAGAGGAGAACATGGAAAACTCCACGAGGGTAAGAAACTTGGGCGATGGGCTAAGCATTTGGTTTGAATAACTGTACTTTGAGGGTTTCCAAGGGAAGCACCAGGGATGCCAGCAGGACTGACTCCGGGAGGGGAGGGAATGTGGGCTCAGGACAGGAGGCGAGATGGTGAATGTGTGGCCTCTGACAGAGGGGCCTGCAAAAATGCCTTCCACATTGCCCATGGGCTCACGACAGAATCGGAAAGCCTTGAGTCTGAGGGGTTGGAAAAGTGATAGTTGCACCCCCAGGATGCTAAGACCCTAGATTATCAGGGCAGGATGGCAGCATAGAGCTCGTCAAATCTGAGTCCTAATTTTATGGTTGGGGAAACTGAGGCTAGAGGAAAGAAGTGGCTAGCCTAATGCCCTAGAGTCAGAAAGCACAGTCCCAAGAGCAGATAGCCACCCCCCACACCCCCAGCCCACACCCCCACCGCACAGCCAGAGTGTCTGTGAGTGTCTTGAGCAGATACCAAGGGCCCCAGGCCCATGAATCCAATAGTCGATAGTTCTCCCAACAGGCTGCTGGAAAACCACTGGCATGGCTGTCCTACGCACAACTGAATCGTTATAAAATAAAGCCCCTTGCTGCTAATAAGGCCATTTCTAGTGAGGGTTGCTTTTTACCGGTTGTAACATTTAGAGAGAAAATAACACTACCTTTGAAGTCAGGCAGACTAGATTTGAAAAGGGTTCTACCACTTACTTCTTGGCTGTGTGACTTTAGGCAAATGACTTAACCTCTCTGAGTTTCAGTTTCCTCATCAGTCAAATAGCTCTGACGTGAGCTCACTCCATAGTGAACACAGATTTCTGGGACAGATGAAATGAACAGGAAGGCACAGAGTGTAAAACTGTCTAGTGTGAAAAAGCTGGTGCATAGTAGGTGCTCAATAAAGGTCATTCTGAATCCATCAGAGGCCAAACCCACATACTGTGGGATAGAAGACTCTCAGGGGAGATGTCAGTTCTAAATCACCTAAAAGCACCTACCAGACCTCTCCAACTAAAATCCAAGGAGGGCAAATAAGAGCAGAATTTGGAGAGGTCTGAAATAAGGCCACCATTCATCATGACACAGGAGACAAGACTGGGAGAGCCTGGTAACAGGAGGCAGGGGCAGGCGTTGAGGAGGAGGGTACTTGTGAGAGAACTTACATTTTTGGAGGGTTTTTTGTTTTGTTTTGTTTTGTTTTTTATTTAAGGTCTCGTTAACTATTTGATAAAACTCATTTCTGGTTCATGTTCTCAGCAGAAAAACACATTCAGGTTGAACAGTAAGAACGGACCACACTTGGAAAGTCCTCACAGGTCCTCATGTCTCTCTGGCATTCACTGCAACTGAGGGTGACATGGGTTGAGCGCGTGATTTGAATAATTGCACTTTGAGGATTTCCAGGGGAAGCACCCAGGGCAACCTTCTGACTGGGGATCTTATGACACAGACATTCAAATAAAGAAAATCTGCAAGTCCGGAAGATGCTCGCTGGACTGCCATGTATTCGCCTAGGAAGAGTTTATTGCTCATCCATCATGGATGCTCGGCTGGAGACGGAGGACGCATCACCAACAACATGGGCTCGGCAGAGGACTTGCCCTCTCCCGGGGGAAGCTTGCCAAAGAGAACTTTCCCCGTGAAAAGCCCTAGGTAGAGAAATTGTCAACGAGCACAGTGTGTAACTAGGGACCCGCTGATGACAGGCAGTCCAGGGAGCCCTTCAAGGAAGTGGCACTTAGGGTGAGACTTGAAGGATGAAAGGGGAGTGTGTGAGATTCCTGGGGCTGCTATAATAAAGGACCACAAACGGGGTGGCTTAAAACAACAGAAAAGTATTCTCTCGCAGTTCGCGAGGCCACAAGCCTGGCATGAAGGTATCGGCAGGGTCGTGCTCTCTCCGAAACCTGTAGGGTTGCCTCCTCTAGCCTCTGCTTTACCTACAACCTTGGCCATGCCTTGGCTTGTAGAAGCATCACTCCAATCTCTGCCTCCACGTTCACGTGCCTTCTGTCCTGTGTGTCTGTGTCTTTCTTATGAGGACACCAATCATTGGGTTAGAGGCCACCCTAATCCAGCATGACCTCATCGGAACCAGATTACATCTATGAAGGCCCTATTTCCAAATAAGGTCACATTCACAGGTACCACGGGTTAGGACGTGAACATGTCTTTTGCGGGGGGACCCAATTCTATGTACTATAGGGAGCAAAGCACAGGTGGGTGAACAACTGGCAAAGCCCTCAGCTGGAGATGGAGCTGGAGGGGCAGGACGTGGTGCCTTTGGGAACACAAAGAAGCCAGAGTGCTTAGAGGTGGGGGGAGGGCACAGGAGGGGAAAGTGGCCTTGGCGAAGTGGAAAGTGGGCCTGAGCCAGATCAAACTGACCCAAGAAACAGGGAGGAGCTACCGGGGAATTCGCCAGCTTTGCACTGTCTGAGAAACGCCCTCTGTTTCCCAGCTCATGCTGGAGTGGGCCTCACACAGGGTGACATATGGGCAGGGAGTTGTGCTCATGGGCGTCTTCATAGCCTGAGGCACCGTATCTGTGACTGGCCCGCCTTCCTGGACAACCAGGCGTGAGGCAGAGATTTTCTGGCAATGATGTGCTCTCTCTGCTCTGGAAAGCCAGAGGCTGAAAATGCCTCGTTCACTGCAGAGTGGCTGCCTGAGTGCATCCTGACAGGCATCTGGGAAAACCAGACAGTGTCCTCCTTTGAAAAAAATATGGCTGCTTGGCTGTGTATATAAAACATACTTGGGTCTTTGAGAGACATATAACACACACACACACACACACACACACACACACACACACACTATATATATCTTGATGTAGATGCCATATATACCTATACATGCTTGAAGGTTTCAAGCATATATAAATACATACAACACATATATTTTATAAAATACACATCTATTTCAAAGACCAAAAGTGTTACACTTGAAATAAAGGCTTATTTCCTGTGTAGGCTGACTGTGATAGAAGGTCATTCGTTCCTTCACTCCACAAATATTTACGGAGTGCCCCTCATATCACAGGTTCTGTTCCAGCCTAAGACAAAAATCCCTGCCCTCTTGGAGGTGACTTTCTAGTGGGATAAGGGGAACTAATGGATCAACTCTAAAACTGTAAGAGCATTAAAAGGTGCCAAGAACAACGGAAGAAAATAAAGGTAGGGGAGAGCCGCACCAGTGTCACAGCATGTGTGGGAGTTTGAATGTCAAGTGCAGTGGCCAGGGCAGGTCTCCCTGAGATGCTAATGTCTGAGCAGAGGCTTGGGGGACGGGAGGGAGTGACCAGTGAGGATAGCGAGTGTCCAGCAGGTGCAAACTCCTGAGAGTCTCAGAGCCGCCTGGAGCGTTTGAGAGGTGACAGGGCCGGATGGCAGGGTGGGACGCACGAGGCGGAAAGTTCTCAGACACGACTGGGGCGGCAGGGCTGCACCCTATGGGCCTTGTAGACCATCACGAGGCCTGTGGCTTTTCGTCTGAATAGGATGGGACGCCTTCGGGGGTTTTGAAGCAGAGAGCTTATGTGTTCTGGCTTCCATTTCAAATGGGCACCCTGGCGGTTGTTCTGAGAATGGAGTGTATAAGGCCAAGGGCAGATGCGGGAGACCTGTCACAAGCTGTTGCAACGATGCAGGTAAGAAGTGATGGTGGCTTGGACGGAGGGAGTGATGGTGGGGTGGTGAGAGGAGGTGACACTCGATATGTGTTGCTCATAGCTGAATATAACGGGTGAGTGAGGGGAGTCCAAGGCGGACTTACTCCAAGGTTGTAGCCCGAGTGACTGAAAAGACGGGGTTGCCATTGACAAAGATGGAGAAGACTGCAAATGGGAAGATTTGGGGGAGGGCAGGGGGCGCGGGGATCAGAAGTTTGTGGTAAAACGGTTAGACACCCAAATGGACAGGAGATGGAGGCAGCTGAATGTACCAGTCTGGAGGGCGGGGGGAGGGAACCTTTGGGGGTGTTGGTGTAAAGAGGACGTGGGCACCCCTAAGACCAAAGGAGATATCCAAGGCTTTGTGTCCAAATAAAAAAGAGAAGAGATCTAAGAATTGAGGCTGCAAGGCAAACGTTGCGACTCTCCAAAATTTAGGGTCAGGGAGAAGAGGAGAAACAGACAAAGTGGGGTGGCCAGGAGCGTGGGGTCCTGGAAGCCAAATGAGGGACATGTTTCAAGGAGGATTTAGTAACTGTATCAAAGGCAGTTCAAGGTCAAGTCACAAAAGACTTGGAACAACCATTGGAGGAGGCACTTACATTTTAGAAGTGAAGACCAGAGGTCTCCGGACATGCATGGATTTTTTTGTTCTTACCTCTTACACCAGGGACAATCATTGGTTGGTTATCTTAAGTATGAATATAATCTTAGTTCTGGTCTGTCCTTCCTACTAGAAACCCATTCACTGCTATATAGGCTCAACTGTGTTCTCTCAAATTCATATGCCGAAGCCCTAACCATCCCAGTACCTCAGAATGTGACTATATTTGGAGATAAAGTCTCTAAAGAGGTGATTAAATGAAAATGAGGTCGTTAGGCTGGGGCCCTACTCCACTAGAAGACAGACACTGGGGATTCAAGCACACATGGACAAAGCCATGAGAGGACATAGTGAGAAAGCAGCCATCTGCAAGCCAAGGAGAGCGGCCTCAAGAGAAACCTGCCGACACCTATCTTGGACTTCCAGGCTCCAGAACTGTGAGAAAGTAAATGTATTTTTAAGCCACCCAATCTGTGGCATTTTGTAATGGCAGCCCTAGCAAATTAATCCAACTAAAAAATAAAAATATATATATTTTTTGTCTTTGCATCTCTGGTACCTTGCACGAATCATGGCTCCCAAAAGCAAATGCAACGGGGCTTGTGCTTCAGAGATACAGTAACATAGGTAGCTGTATTCCTTAAGACTAGATTTGGCCAGACAAGACAGAAATACATTTTTCTCATTTACCTGAAGTCTAGAGAGAGACAGTTCAGGACTCATGGAACAGCCTAGTTTTTGAGTTCCTTCTTTAGTCTTGTTGGTCTATGTTCTACCTCATGGTTCAAGATAGCTGCTTAAGCACCAACCATCACTTCTACATCCTAGCTAGCAGGAACAAGGAAGGGGAACTGTTCTCTCCTTCCCTCTCCTTAAGAACTCTTCAAAGAACACAATTGTGCTTGTATTGCATTCATAAGAAACTAGCCACATGGCCACACCCAGCTGCAAGGAAGGTTGAGAAATTCAGTCTTTATTCTGGGCAACCATTCACTGATTGAAAAATCAGGGGTTTTATTACTAAAGATGAAACAAAAATGTAACCCTTCTTGGTACTCTTCCATGGGTTCTCCCAATACAGTGTCTGGCAGAACAGTCCAGCCAACCTTTCCCAGGAGCCCCTCAGCGTAATGTCCCAGAGATCCAGCTGGAAACCACTGGTCTAGACAGCAAAGTGGAGTTGACTCTGCAGATAGGACATGCCACCTCCAGAGGGTCTCATGAGGAGCCCATGGCAGGAAGGAGGGAATGGTAGAATAAAATGGTCTTCACAGTCTTCCTGAGGGGATGCTGGACCCCAAAGAACTGTGTAAAGGAGGGAAAACATTGAGAGCAAGTGTCTCTTGGATCAGAGATGAGGTGTGATGGGACCTGTCCTAGAATCAATGGGCCACTTGCCTGGATGCAGATACGATCAGGGAGGTGGGGAGAACCCGTCTCTAGCTCTGGACGCCTTTCTTAAAGGATCTGCCTGCCTTCCTAGGGGGCTGACCCTTAGAAGGCAGTGACTGCTGTAGCTCTCCAGGCCAATGGGGGGTCGCTGTGACAGCTCTGGGGGGCATCAGCTATGGAGGGACTGGAAGGCACATCTCCTCCAGCTGGGACATGAGAATGGAGTGAAGGCACTCCTGGGACAGCTGGCAGTGGTGCCTCACAAAAGCTGCAGAGCCCAATTCTAGGCGGTGAGATTAAACACACAGGTGACTATGAGAAGCCTGCAAGGGAACAGGCTGGGGGGGATGCACAAAGAGCTCTGGCCTCAGGAAGCTGACTTGTAGCATGTCCTCAGCCTACCACTTGCTACCTGGGTGACTTTGGGCAAGCCACCTCCCCTTGCTGTGTCTTAATCTCCTCTAACAATGCAAGTGACAAGACTGAATCTAACCACACCTGAGCTCCCGACCAGCTCTGGGTAATTCTGGGTTACAGCGGCTGCAGAGTGGGAAGGAAGGCATCCTTTGGGGGAAGGGACCCACCTGTGAGCCCTTCCCGGACTCCCCCGATATCCATGTTATTTCCTTTTTTGATCTCTGCCACATTTTGCCAGGGCCCTTGGCCTTGCAGCTCCTTCAAGCCTCCAAAATAAATCTTGTCTTCTTATATTCCCAAGTCCCAAAGGCTTCAACTATCGCCTCCCACCCAAAGATGAATCTCCACACGCAGCCAGAGTGGCCTTAAAATGCTAAACACCCACCAAATATCTGTTCGCGACAGTCCATGGCTCTTAGCGTAAAAGCAGCTCCCTATGGGAACCCACAAACACGTCACCTGGCTCCTGCAGAACTGAATCCGTAGCCTCCCTGTGGGCAGCTTGCTCCACCCTCACTACCTGTGGTCACACCCACCTTCTTAAGTTTCTCCACTAAGCCCAAGTGTTTCCCATCTCAGGCCCCGTGTCTGTTCATCTTCCCCGCTGTCCCTGCAGCTGCTCCTCCAGGTGGTGGCAGGACAGTCACCTCTGCAGAGAAGACTTGGCTGGACCCCCATCTCCAGCGTGTTCCCCTTTATTCTCTCTCTCAGCCCTTTGTTTACTCTTGGTGGACTTAAATACCATTTAGTTATATATTTATTCTTCATCTGTTGATTTAATCTGGTCTGGATCCCCCACCAGAGGCCCAGTCCAGGGGACCGGGGACCTGGTCTGTTACTATGTATATTACTCCATCCAGTTTAAGGCAGAGGAAGCTCTCACATGGTATTTACATACATTTACATGTGCCTAAGTATTTAAAATATTTAGCAGAACATTTGTTAGAGGAAGGAAAGAAGGGAGGAATGGAGAAAGGGAAAATAAGAGGGGGGAAAGGAAAAAAGGAAGGAAGGAAGGAAGGAGAGGGAGGGAGGGAGGGAGGGAGGGAGGGAGGGAGGGAGGGAGGGAGGGAGGGAGGGAAGGAGGAAGGGAGGAAGGAAGGGAGGAAGGGAATGGAAATTTAAGGAATCTGCAGGCTGAGGTCTGCCAACCCCAAATCCCATTCCCTTACCATGCCCCCACACTGCCATCACCTTGAACCCACCTATCCTGGGACTGGCACCATGCTGGGGAATACGGACGCTTAAGGGACGTATGACAAAATTAAGGAAGCAAAACTAGCACCACATAACACGACAGGGAATATGAACAACCAAAAGAAGCCATTCGCAAAGTTTGTTGTAGGAGAATATTGAATTATAGAAAAGGACGCTTAGGACATAGTTTTAACTGAAAGAACAACTTAAGAAACAGCATGTAAACTATAATCTACTTCCTAAATATCGATAGATGACAGATGGTAGATGATAGATAGATAGAGATAGATTTATATGATATAAATAAATATGTAAAAGATATATATGCATAGAAAATACAGTGGAAGACATACATCAAAATGTGAACTGGTTATATTTGAATGGGGTATTTACAAGGGTTACTTTGGTTATTTTTGTTGATTTAAATTTTCTATGGTGATTATAAGTCACTTTGGGAACAAGCAAAAAGTAATCAACATTCTATTTAAGCACACATGTAATTCCATAAATAGCTGCAAGATCAGCGTGATTCCCATAGAAAGTGTAGACCAACGGTCAGGGATGGCTTCTGGGAGGAGAGGGAGGCGTGAACAGAGGCGGTTCATGCAGCAAGGGAGGGCACTTCCCATTGTTAAGTGGCCCACAGCGACCCTGGGGAAGGTCCCTGATCCCTCACTTGTGCTCTGCCCCTTCAGGCCTCAGAGGAGAGATGTAACCTGTTGGCTGGGCCCCTGAGTGGCCTCTCCTGGCGGACCTGGGCCTAGAGCTCTCCCACACACCCTCAGTTCCCAAGTGCCCTTGAAAGCATCCTTCCCGGGAAGCCCCAGGAGGAGCTCACAACTCTGCATCACTGGGGAAGCAGGAGCGAGCAGGAATGTGCGTGAGACGGCCTGATGAGCTGGGTGACCTTGGGCAAGTCACTTCATCTCAGAGCTTGAGTGCCCTCAGCTGTAAAACGGGGTAAAGGCTCCCTCACGGAGCTGTTGTAAAGGCAAAGAGGGATATACGTTTTGTGAAATTAATGGGAAAAGGGTAGAAACGCTTGCTTTCTAGACAGCAACTGCTGGCGAATGTTGGCAAGTAACTGCCCCACAGAAATTCACCAGGAGGTGTAGCCGCACACTCTTGCTGGATGACCGCCAGGTAGGTACAACACATCCCTGCCCAAGTGGCCTTTGATCTCTGGGGAGTGGGAGGTCTGAGCAGATGGCAATAGAGAGGTCATCCTTAAGGTGCACGGGCAGGAAGTCAGGTGATGCCAGCTTGCTCGTCACAAAGAGTTGGCTGGGGAAGGGGAGCCTGCAGAAGGCAGTTTCACCCTGAGCACCTACTATGTGCCAGGAACCGTATTATCGCTACTAGAAGAGCTCACCGGGTAGTTTTCATCATCACCCTTTGAAAAGGGGGGAACAGGAGGTGCAGAGTGCTGAGTAACCAGCCCAAGATCACACAGCTAGAAAATGGCCTCTTTGTCTTCAGGCCACATGCAGTGATTTGCAGCCCCGGGCAGAGGACCCACCACCGAAAGGGCAGTTTCTGTCAAAGCCCTGATGGTGCGGTGGGAGGGGACAGGGTGATTTGAGAAGCTCTCTGTTCCCCTTGGCAGCTGTCTTTCCACTGTCACCCGCCACCTGCTCCCAGGTGCCGGGCCCGTTGATGACAGAGGCGCCATCCGACCCACTCAGCCTTGAAGGGCAGCGTTTCCCCTAGTTTCCAAGCCTCTGGCACAGTCCTTTGCGATGCTCTAAACCCAGGGCCCAGGCCCCTGCTCCCAGGATGGGAGGGTCTCAGCCTCAGCCCTGAGGCTACAGAGAGGCCGGGGCAGATCAGGAGTAGACTACACCCCACCCCCAACCCCACTCCTGCCATGTATCAGGAATCCAAATCCTTATTGGAGGGATGGGATGGGCTGGGGAAGAGAGAGGAGGGGGTCACAGGGATGCCCCGGGAAGGGACCCCAATGGTCCAAAGACGGTAACAACTGCCGGGCTGGCACAAAGAGTAGTGTCCAGTCTCAGGGGAGCAGGAGGGAGCAGGAATCCAGGAGCCACCAAAGCCCTGTCAGCACCCCGCAGGACAGAAATCATTCTGGGGGTGCTGGCCTTTGGAGAAGCCGGGGTGCAGAACAGCTGGTCACTGGCTACGGTCACAAGAGGGTAGAAACTGATGGGGGCAGGGGAGGGGGCAATATTTTCTGAAGCTCATCCCCATGATGAGGGCTCCAGGATGGCAGAGAGCGTGGGTGGGTCCTAAAGCTGGAGCACGACCATTGCCACAGACAAAATGGCACCGGGTTACAAGGCATCGAGTCTGTGGCCAGCGTGCCTGGCTCTGCCACTCCTTAGATTCTCAGGCAAGTGAATGACCCTCTGTCAGCCTCAGTTTCCCCATCTCTACATGGGATGATGAGCATACCTGCCCCATCATTGAAAAGAGAAATGCATCTGTGTGCACACAGTTGGAACCACTGGCTGTGATTCTGGAGGACTGTCTGGACCAGGAGTCAGCGAACCTTTTCTGGAAAGGCCAGAGAGTTAATATTTTAGGCTTTGCTGGCCAAATGGTCTCTGTTGCATATTCTTTTTTTTTCAACCCTTTGGAAATGTAAAAACTGTTCTTAGCTCAAAGTCCTTACGAAAATAGTCCACCCAGCAAATCCGGCCAATGGACCACAGCTCAACACTCCCTGGAGATCTAGACGTGGGTGGGCCTGAGGCGTGTTGGCTGGCTTCTTGCATCTCTCAGGGCCAGGCTAGGGACCACTGTGGGATGAGCCCTGGGTACGGGGGCGGTGGGGGGGTGGGCAGTAGACTCAGTGATGAGAAGACAGGACAGGCCATAACAGGGGCCTGGGGAGGGTCAGGCAGGGATGCCCTGTGCTCTGGCCCTCAGTCTGGAGCTCACCTGCTGCCCTCATGGGCATCACAGTCTAAGAGGCACACGAGGCTGAGCCTCTCAGGGCTGTAGGCAGTGTGTCATTCACAAGGGATGCCCATTCCTCCTACCAACAAACGTTTGCGAAGCGCTTGCTCCATTCCAGGGGCTGTTCTAAGCCATAAACAAAACAGAAGGGACCAGGCTCTCTACCTGGACGTCCTGGCTGGCAGCTTGCACCTTTGCCAGCCCCGCGATGAGCTCCTGTCTCGGTCACAAGGATGCACTCACCGTGGTGAACTCAGCCTTTAGTGGTTCCTGGGTAGTCCTCTCACTGGGGCTTAGGAACCAGGGAGCCTGTTGTTTGGTCCTTCTGGAGGGAAGAAAAGAAAAGGATCTGCTGACTGTGAAGTGGTCACGGGAAAGCAGCCCAGCCTGCGCTGCTCAGCTGGCACAGTGGACCTCAGAGTACTTGAGAAATGCTGGTCACTCCAGGAAGATCCCATTCACCACCACCACCACCCCCGACACACATACACACAACCAAGGTCCCGAGCGGCCCAACTGTGGGAACTGACTACCAAAGGGAGTGTCAACACAGAAAGAGATCTTTGAATATCTCTGCCCCAAACAGAAATATTATAAAAATAGCTGAGTAGGTACTATGTTCCGGGCATCTGATACGTTATGTTATTTGGTCTTTGTTGCCATTTGACAGATTGAAAAACTGAGGCTCACTGAGGTTCTGAGGTCATTCGGTTCCTAACAATGGAAGAGTGAATCAGAAAACGATGTACTCGTCCTTGGTTCCCCAGACACAGTGACGCCCTCCTGCTCCTCGTCAGTGTCCTACCCACTGATACCAGATGGTAAGTTGTGTCTAACGGGGCACGCTTTTTTATCGTGACTCATCTCCTGTGAGATGCCCTGGGCCTCGACGTGTCGCAGGATACATGGCCAATCCCTTGTGAAGATACAAGGCGACAACTGCCAGGTGGCTTGAGTTTCTTTTTACAAAGAAATGAAAGTAACACCACCTTACATACGAGAGCAAAAACACAGAAAAGTCCGCTCTGACCATGCCAGAATACTATGATGGAATTAGAGCGGCAGAGGGAAAACGAAATATTTTAGAGAAGGCATCAGAAAACGGACCTCAAGCTAGCTCCTTTTCAACGTGTAACTGCCCACACACCTGCCATCAGGGGAAAATGAAATCCGTGGTTACCTCTGGACAAGGCCATTTTGACAGTCAGAGCAAGCGCCACAACGATTCATGGTAAAAAGTCAAAGACTATATATATTATAGGCTATGTTTCTCTCACAAGGACTCAACTCCACCACTGTAGCGGGAAAGCAGCCCTGGACAATAAGTAAAGGAATAGCTGTGTTCCAATAAAACTTTATTTATAAAATCAGGCGGTGGGCCAGTCTTGGCATACAGGCCATAGGTGGCTGATTCCTGGTTTAGATCAGACATTGCAACACAACTATTGAATGCGAATCGATTGGGTGGCAGGCACGCCACATCTTTTATCATCTTTCAATAATAGGTGTTTGCTGTGTGCATACCCCAGGCCAAGCACCATCTAGGCAATCCTGGCTTCAGTGCAGAAAAAGACAACCTCCAGCCCCCACAGGTGAGATGGCGGAGGGTAGATGCCACCCCAGGCCAAAAGCTCAGGTACAGGCTGAGCAGAGAAGAAGAGAGATCTGTCCAATTCTTGACACCCCCCACCCCAGGCTCCCCAAGTCCCTCTTATATCTTGATTCTCACAAACTCGCTAGGGCAGCGATCGGCAACCCTACTTGACAATGGGACAACTGAGACCAGAGGCCTCAAAGCCTCAATTGAGGATACTCCCTGTTTTCCTGTGACTGCTAATAATGACAGCATTGATTAATAATGACTAGCATTGAGGGCTTACGATGTGTTTCTGTGGGTTATCGAACCATTTAATCCTCACAATCTGATGCAGTTATTATATAGTATATTATGGATACATATGGATATGTAATATTACGTGTTATACCAACAAGGACCCTTAAGCAGAGGGGTTGTCTGGACCAACCACACTGAGTTCACGGCCAGGGTTAGGCCCAAACTGTTCGACATGCCATCCTGCCCTCTGTCACCTTCACACTGTATCTCTCTAGCATCTGAGAAGCATCACTGGGGACAGAGTGTTAGTAGGACACAGAAAGACATGAAGGATAAACAAGTGTCTTGGAACCACTGCTGCCCCCATTATCTGCCCAGATGAGAAAACAAAGGGCATGCTGGGGGAGGGAGTGGGTGAATGAGCGTGCTGGGTGACGTGGGGAATGGACGATAATTCTGAATAAAGGTCAGGCTTTTCCAGAGCGAGAAAGCAGGCTGAAGCAGCACAGCGGCACAGACTTAGCAGGCCTTCAAGGTGAGTGCAGAACTTGGCCCAGCGTGCAGGGTTGTACAATAATCTCAGCCCTCCCGGGTCACTCCAGAACACCAGGGCAACCTTTGTTCCAGAAAAACAAACTCATGAATGCCTAGCAGTCAGAGGAGTACACAGAGGAGTGCTCGCACACCAGGGAC
Organism: Rhinolophus sinicus; assembly: GCF_036562045.2. Taxonomy (NCBI): domain Eukaryota; kingdom Metazoa; phylum Chordata; class Mammalia; order Chiroptera; family Rhinolophidae; genus Rhinolophus; species Rhinolophus sinicus. The sequence goes on from NC_133761.1 coordinate 9,210,621, forward strand.
CCCCTAACATCCCTCCTGGAAGAAGCCTGGTGACCAACACTTAAGGGGCACTTCCATGTCAGACACACGTGCTCCTCGCGTTTCTGGACCACACTGTCTCGAGGAGATAAAATCATCCCATTTTAGAGATGAGGAACCTAAGGGTGAGGAACTTACCTCAGATCACGGTGCTTGCTATTTGGGAGTGGAGCTGGGATTTGAACCTGGGCAACTTGATTTCAGAAGCTGCACCCAGGGCCTCTAAGCTGTAGGGTGGCGGCTGGGCATGTGGCAATGGAAACAAAGATCTTGGAGCCTGGGATTTCGTGAAATCAGATCTTAGCTCTACCACTTCTAGCTGGAGCTGGGAGGCCTGGGATTAACTATGCCGAGTGTCCGTTGTCTCACTTAGAATGGGGATCCCCAGGTCTTAGGATGGTCATGCGGACAAGCAATATAAACAAAGTGGCTGCATTACTGGTGTCTGACAAGGCCCACAACCCCTGCCACCTGAGAGAATATAACATAGGTCCTCCCTGAACCTCAGGCTTCTCTTCAGCTCTCACAGTCACTCCACCCTCCTGGGCTGCACGCTCTGTTTGGTGAACTCCCAACTAGGGTTCCCAAACCTAACAAAGGCTACGGAAGACCCACCCAGGATCACCAAACCCCAGGTCTCTCTCTCATCAAGTCAGTCTTTAACTCTCCCCACCTACCCCAACCTCCCCACCACCTCACCGACCTTGCCAGTTCATTATCCTCCCTCCATCCAGCAAAAAACAAGGGAAATTAAAAAGTTTAAAAAAATTCAGCCAAGTCAATGTGGCTGTTTTGTAGAAGTTTGGACACACAGCCTGGTGAGAACAGAAACAGAAGCCATGAGTTCACCAAAGGCAGGCGAAGACCGTCTTTTACTGCCTACACCTATTTGAAAGTAAAACCTCCCATCAAGCCCTCCTTGGAGGTAACCGAAATTCCATAAATACAGAAAAAATAAACCTCAGAAAAGACTCTTTTCCTTGTCTGTGAAGTATCTCTCCACTACTCCATAAACTTCCAGGTCCCCCTCTCGGGGGAGGAAGGCAGGCAGTGCATAGAGCTGCATTTTCAACCTAATTGGCTGCCTTTGTAATCCTGAGTGTGTTATTATATCCGTTTTAGAAGCACTATTCTGAAAAGGCCTCCATAGCTTCCCCAGTTTGTCAAGAGTCCATGGCACCAAAAAAAAAAAAAAAAAAGTTCCAAAGCTCTCTGGTCCTGGCGTGCCAGGCTCTAGAAACTCACAAGTCCCTTGCCTTTCATGAAATTCTTTCCTAAAGGTTCCTAATAGGTTTACAGCCAGCGCCCTGTTGTCTCCACCTTTCAGCTTCCCGGTGGAGGTCCTGTCTTATCTGCACATCTGTGTACTGGAGACAGAGAAAGGAAGAAACGAAGCAAGAGCGACTCTATTCTGATACATACAGACGTTTCCAATCACCACCCTAACCCTGCTAGGTGTACTTGCCTGTTTCATTATCTGTACTCTCTCGGGGCCTGCAGATTCTGACAGGGCAGGGAAAATGTTGAATTCTCATATTCCAGCATGTAGAACAGCAACTCGGATGAGGCAGTCTCTGATAAATGTTTGCTGAATGCCCGAGGAAAAGGGAGAGGCCAGCTCAGAAGAGAGTTTTACTGCGCACAGCTACTTTCCTCATTTCCGAGGGTAAATTTGCCCTCTCTTGAGCAAATCCCTGGACGTTTTTCTCTTGGCCTCAGAGGCCTGTTTAGAGTTCTTGACCTTTTCTTTTTATTTGGGCTACAGAGAGGACAAGTTGGCATCGTGTCTGCCTCTGGGGGTATGGCCTTCTCACCACATGGATGTTTCCCCTTTCCCCTCCTCTGGGAGCCCTGCAGAGTGAATTCGGTTCTATGCCAGGCAGAGTACGAGGCCTTTCACAATTGCTCTCTACGGAACACACTAACCCAAACCTGCAGAGTACACATTCTTGTCAAGGGCACGTGCAGAATTCCACAAGACAGACCATATGCTGAGCCAGAAGAGAAGTCTCAATACATTTCAAAGGATTGAAATCACATAGAACACGTTCTCCGAGGACAATGGAAATAAATTCAAAGTTGGCAAGAGTAGATGCTTAGAAAATCCCTCAAATATTTGAAGAATCTTGCTCAGTGCTTGACACAGAGTAAGCCCTCGATAATTTTAGCTCCTTCTTCCAACCCCTGACCCAATATCTTTCTCCATCACAGTTAGGATTCCTCTGCTGTGGCTGAAAGTGAAGGCCAACTTCCAGCCAAGCTTATGGCTTCAGTCCCGAAGGTGGCACTCGCTGCCCAGTCTGCACCGTGAGCTGGGACAATGAGTTAACCTTGGAGTCTCCCCCGAGCCCCTCACCTCTCACCAGATCCACACCTGGACAGGAAGAGCTCCACCATGAGGTCAAAATGGGGCCCTGCCCACTCTCCACCCTGAGGAGCCCCAACCTTCTCGAGGGGGCTGCCCAGGTGTGGGGAGAGAGTTCACCTTGGTGGTGGACATTGCTCTATTTACTCAGAATGATCTCTGGCAAGTAGAATCCAATTTTTTTTTGTTTAAAGAGTTTTACTGACACCCCCATTGTAGATGAAAAAGAGTCTCTGTAATAAATCTGACCAGTCCAGTGACTGAAAGCAATCTCACAGGGTGATCTGATCATAAATTCCTAACTGGGCAGGTCCTGGTGAGTAGTCCTGCCCCAGGCTTATAACTTCTTTAGTACAAAGTTTATCTTTGCCTTAAGCAAGCCCTGTTTATTGGTTTTGTGCATCTAGGTTAATAGATCTTTGAAATACCTTTTTTTCAGACCCCTCGGAAGTGTATCCACCCTCCAGGCGCACATAATCTTAACTATCCTGTAATGCAATCCTCAGCTTGCTTTCTCCCATCTTTATATCTCTTCCTTAGTTTCCCCTCCTTAATTCCAAATGTATCATTCCCTGGAGCATTTGAGATCTTACTTCTAGACACTGTCGTCAGTTTGGCTCCAACAAACTCTTATAAAAATTCCCTACAGGTTTGGACATTTCTTAAAAGTCAATACCTTGAGGGAAAAATGAAGGCCGCCATCAGCAATGCCTGCTCTCCTTTGCCTGCCATTTTAGAGACTAGCAAGCGCGTCAACCAGAAAGAAACGCAACCAGCCAAGTCATCCAAGGGAAATGGCGTCTGTGACCCTGACATCCTTTGGATTGGGGAATGAAGTGGGATCAGATTTTACCTATGAGTTTGCTTGAGCTTTCCAAGGCCGATAATCTGATCCATTTTTTTGGCTCACTGTATAAACGGGCAATCGTGGGGCTGGCAATTCACCACCCATAAGAGCCAGAGAGGAACCTGTTATTGGTAGAAACGTGCATGGTGTAAACAAGAATGTTTTCCTGAGAGCAAACTGGTGCCAGCATCATCTCCCTACAAATTAGGGTAAAGACCCCTTAGACAAGAATGAGTGGGAAATTAAGACTTTAATTAAAGGATGCCTGAAGCGGTTGGTACATGACCAAACCTCCTCAGAACTCACAGTCCGTGGAAGGTTTCCACTGGGATCCCATCAAGAGCGGGGAGTTTGAAAGGTAAGATTAGAGCCCAGTTTCGTCTCATTGCAGTGTGGGCATATGGCTTCCCCTCAGTTTCACCTGTAAATTGGGGGTGATGATAAAAGAACCTACCTCAGAGGGCAGTTGTGAGGACTAAGTGGCATGAAGCATGAAGACACTTAGCAAGGACCTCTCACATCATAACAAACAACATGGAACCTTTACCACATGACCTGAGCAAACACAATGAACATTCGTGACCACCCCGGGAAGTAGACAGTAAGGTTATTTCCATTTCGTAGGTAAGAAAAGTAAAGTCCAGGAAAGCTAAGGAACTTGCCCAAGGGCACATGCTGGAAGTCACAGAGGTGGGATTCAAACTCAGTGTCACAGGCCTGACTGACAGCAGTGAGCCCCGGCACCAGTGGAGGGCCAGCCCAACTCCCCCCAGGACCATGCACTGGGGCTGAAGGCAGCCAGGCAGGGAACACCCTGCAGGAACAGGGTGAAGGTGTCCCATTCGAGCTGGGCCTTGAAGAATGTTTGGGGTTTTACCCTGGAAGAGGAGGAGGCCAGAAGAGCCTTATTGGTGGGAAAACTCAGATGAGAAAATGTTAGGGGGCATTAGCAAGGCTAGAAGGACAGCTGTGCCGAGAGCCCAGGGTTTGCTGCCGTGTCCTGTGAACTCATTTCCATGTCTTTGCCCAGGCTCTGATCAGCATAGCACTGTGGCTAAGACGACAGGCTCTGTGTTTGGTGGACTAAGTTGATGAATAAAGCTGTGTGACTTTGAGCAAGAGACTTAACCTCTCTGGTCCTGAAGGAGGCTCACTTTTCAAATGAGGGACAACATCCTAACACTCTGGGTGGCTACACTGACTAAATGGGGTCCTCCATGTAACAGCTTAGCCTCAAACCTGCTGGCATTCTGATGCTTCTTTATGTTTCTGCTCCACTAGATGTTTCTGCTCTCTGATGTTTCTGATCCACTAGATGTGGCCCAGGTCTCCTCCGTCAACCTTCTGCTTACTGCCCAGACCCCTTCTGCTCACGGCTGACATCTCTCAAGGAATCACTAATTAATGCCCCCAAAATAAAAAGACTCAAAAACCATAGAGAAACGGGGCTTGGTCTATTACCAGCACTAGAGACGAATTTCCACTAATTTGGTTATCACTTGGGGTTTCCCATGGCCTAGTAGTCAAATGTCAGCTGGGCTGTGGTCATTGGAAAGTGCAAATTGTCTAAACATCCAAGATGGCAGCTCGCATGGCTGTCGGCCAACTTGGGTGCTGGCTGTGAGCTCAGCTGAGACCACAGACCACAACACCTACAGGTGACTTCTTCAGCATGGCCACCTCAGTGCTTCCCCACAATGAGTGTCCCAAGGAAGCCCAGTGGGGGCTCCATGACCTTTTGTGACTCTACTGCTTGAAGCCGTCACAAGACTTAAGGAAAGGACATCGACCCTGTCTTTCAATGAGAATGTCAAGGAATGGGGTCACTTTGTTTTTAAATCATCACAGATGCGAACCCTGGTCTGGCTGATACAAAGACACTGCATCTGGGATTCCTTGTCTGGCGCTCAGGAGCAAAAGGGAGAAAAAAGAACTAAGTGCTGATTTTCAAACAAATGCAAGAGAAATCATCCAGTCACCTATGCCTTCTCTTTCAAAGTATTCACTTTGGGACGTTAAACCCTGGTCTGGTGCTCCTGCTCTTCAGAACGTATCTGGAGCTTTCCAGAAAGTGGATTTGGGGGTCTCTTGGTCAGGGTCACCAGAGACATCAGGCTCAGAACATACCTTCTAAGGTATGTCAGACATATCTTATTTCTAACCAGAAAAGACTTCATCCAGTGGAATATTTACCGAGTACACCAACTGCAGAAAGTTGTGGGTTCTGTGGCTACCCAAATGAAAAACACGATGCCTCTTTCCTCACAGGCCTTCTCTTCTGATGGAGGAGGCAAAAAGTCACCCAATCTGTAAGGATATCAGCAAGTCAGAAAGACTATCGATAATGACAGAAAATGAGCAGTGGAGGAATCTGTGTCAGAGGGGGTGGTCAGAGGACATCTGAGCAGAGATCTCAGTGAACTGAGGAAATGAGGCAGGCAGGTATGCAGGGGAAAGAGTGTTCCACACAAGGGTGACATTCCATGCTAAGGCCCTGAGGCCAGCGGGGGCTGATATGTTTGGCCTACAGCAAGGAGGCCAGAGTGGAAAGTAGGGTGAGCAGGCAGGGCCTTGGAGGGCATGATAAGGACTTTGGATTTCATTCTAAGTGAGATAGGATTGCACTGGAGGGATTTTATCAACGGAGTTCAAAGATTTGGCTTCGTTTCAAAGCATCCCCCTGCCTGCTGACAGAAAAGGAAGGGGAAGGTAGAAACTGGAAGGACAGTTAGGAGGTCTCCCGCAGTAACCCAGGCAGAAAGTGGGGGTGGCTTGGTCTGGAATGTTATTGGTGAAGAGGTGAGAAGGAGATGGGCACACATTTTGAAAGAAGGTCCCACAGAATTTGCTAACAGACACATCTATCAGTTAATCCTTTAACCTTAAAGCAAGATATATTTCCCAAAAATGCTTCGTTGTTGCCCAAATTCAAATCTAATCTCTGTGAAGGGTGGCAACCTGGGTATTAGACAGTAAAAGAGACCTGGGTCAAACCAGGTCCCACACACACTGGTCAGGGGCCTTATCTCTCCTGGCATAAAAGGGCCTGGAACACAGGCAGTGCCACTTCCTTCCCACCCCTATCTCCCCTTGCCCCCCACCACACACACATACTCCCCCTCACCACCTCTGAAAAAGAAAGATGTGAGGAGATTCAAAAGAATAAGCCACTGGCTGGAAAGACCTTTTCAAAAAGAGTTCAAAAACATCTAGAACCTTCTAAAAGGGCTGTGGGGAAGACCCACACCCATTTGCATGGGCCAGTTGGGTATTTTGGTCATTCACTACCTGACACGACTTGCTAGTCACAGCCCCTCCTTCTTTATAAGTCACTGTTCTCTAAGGAGCCTATCCTGTCAAAAAGAAACCACCCCAGTTACTGCTTTGAGACAGATTTTAGGGGGAGTTTCACGCTCCATGAGTCTCAGTAGTGAAAGGGTCAAGGTTCTATTAAATACCACAAGTGGCTCAGTGATCAGATCAAGATGCAAACCCAAGCCTACAATAGTGACTACTTTTCTTTCCTTTTTTTTTTTTTTTTTTTTTTTGACAAACGCATATATACATAGTCACTTACTGTGTGTCAGGCAATATTCTCATCATTTTATAAAATAGTTAGTTATTTAACACTGGTAACAATCGTATGAGGTACATACTACGACCAGCCTTCCCTCCATATTCAATGCACATTTATCAAGCACCCTCCTGATGAGGGCAGTGAGTGACAGAGAAGCAAAGCGAAGCCCAGGTCCTACAGCTAGTCAGTGACAGAGGCGAGATTAGAACTCACAAAGTCTGGCTCTGGAATTTGGGCTCTGAACACCATAGGAAGCTGCCCCACCGTGTGCTTCGGTGGAAATCTGTACATCTACGAGAAATGCTGCCAGCTGCAAATAAAACACAACTCAATTTAGAGTGGTATAAACAAGTAGGAATTGTTTCAATACACAAAGTGTCTGGAGGTAGTCCTCTGGCTTAGGCTGGTAGAAGAGCTTAACAATGCTATTTAGTATCAAACACACAGACTTTTCCTGTCTTTTTGGCTCCACCAATGTAGTCTGTCATTCATCACCTCATGTGTGCAAGATGGCTGCTGCCGTTCCAGTTATCATGGCCAAGATCCAGGGAGGAAGAAAATAGAAGAATGAGCTTCCCCTATGGGAGGCATTGTTTTGTTTTTATTTGGAAAGAGACTCCCTTTCTAGTATGCTTCCCCTAACAAAACTAGAAAACATATCTGCCATTACCGTATCTGGTTTAAACCAATCTTGATTCGCCTCATGAGGCTGGCTGGGCCTGTCTTCCCTGCGATCTGGGGCTTCCTCCGTACCACGGACACCCATCAAGGTTCTACAAAGTGGGGAGGCAATGGCTGTGGAGGCCAACAGACAGTATTTGCCACGCATAGGGATTCCTGTCCCCATTTTACAGATGGTTGCAGCTAGAAGTCGCAAGGTCAAGAGAACAAGGCTGGCAAAATGGTAGCCCCAGAATACTAACCCAGGTCCATGAGACTCTAAATCTCATGACTCTAAATGGATGGACATACTCTGGCTCTACCACTAATAGCTGTGGAGCCCCGGGCAAATTACGCAACCTCCGTAAGCCTCAATCTTCTTATCTCTCAACGGCAGCCAGGAATGGTGCCTATCCTGAGAGTAGTCGTAAGGGGGAAATGAAATAATATAGTGAACCCCTGAACAACACAGCTTTGAACAGCGCGGGTCCACTTACACGTGGGGTTTTTCCCATAAATACGTTCAGTACTGTAAATGGCTTTTCCTTACGACTTTCTTGATAACCTGTTCCTTTCTGTAGCATGCTTTATTGTGACAATACAGCATACAATACATAGAACACACAACACACGTGTTAATCGACTGTTTATGCTATTGGCAAGGCTTCTGGTCAACAGTAGGCTAAGGGTAAAGTTTTGGGGGAGTCAAAATTATGTGTGGATTTCTGACTGTGTGGGGTGTCAGCACCCCTAACCTCAGCATTATTCAAGGGTCAACTGTATAGGCAAAGAGCCGGACAATACTAAGCAATCAATAGTATCTCGGCTGTTCTTCCTGTTTCTGTTGCCACTCTAATTATTACTGTTCCTATTGTTGTTATAAGACGTTGGAGCCACAGTGAGTTTGTACCCAGACGAAAACACCACTGTGGGCGTCTCTGGGTGCCGAGGTATTTGTACTGAACATAGCAGGCAGCCTTGACCATGAGGGGAGGGCGTTCTTTATAACACCAAGTACGCATTCAAAGAGTCCTAAGGCTTGACTTGCTTCAAGTTAGTGACCCAAGCCTTAATCACTCAAAATATGGGTCCACCCATCGACAAAGAACAAGCGTTAGCTTTCTGCCTTGCTTCTGCCGTTCAGTAAATGCTATTTGGCCAGAAGCAATTCCTTTGTCTTTTTTTTTGGACCTCCCTGTTCTTATCTGCAGTGAGGTGGTTTTAGTCGATGTGTAATGAACATTCATTGATCGCCTATTATATGTACTGGGCCGGGGAGGCCCTGGAGGTACAGCAATTAATGGTAGAGGCAGATGTTGCTCTCAGGAAGCTTAGAGGTTTAGAGATCTTCAAAGCTCCTTTCAGCAATAAAATTGGACGCCTCTAACCAGAAGGTGAAGTTAATAACTTCCAACCCGGGGGTTATTTGAGGACTGACCGTGTTAGCGGTACTATAACTAAAATCACTGAATAAATGTAAAACACAGAAAGCTTTCGCAGTGTCTTACAAAGCAAAAGGAGTCTTACCATGTGACCCAACAAGCCTGCTCCCCAGTGTCTGCCCCAAAACAGCTGAAAACTTATGGCCACTCCGAAACCTAAACACAACGGACTATAGCAGCTTTCCTCATAATTGCCAAAACTTGGAAGCAACCAAGATGGATGGCCTTTGGTAGATGAATGGATTAATAAACTGTGATACATCCGGACAATGGAAATTATTCAGCACTAAAAAGAAATGAGCTATCAAGCCATGAAAAGCAGGGAGGAAGCTTAAATGCATATTACTATGGGAAAGAAGCCAATCTGAAAAGACTACATATTGTATAATTCCAACTATATGACATTCTGGAAAAAGCAAAACTATGGAAACAGTAAGAGATCCGTGGTTGCCATGGGTTTGGCAGGAAAGAGGGAGGGAGAGAGAGGCAGAGCATGGGATTTTTAGCGCAGTGAAACTATTAACTATTCTGTGTGATACTGTAATGGTGACACATGACTTAAGCATTTGTCAAAAACCCACAGAACTACACAACACAAAGACTGAACCTAAATGTAAATGATAGACTTTAATTAATCATAATGTATCAATATTAGTGCTTACATTGTAAGAATTGTACCACACTAACGCAAGATGTTAATATGGGGACTGGTGTTGGGGGGTAGGGGGGCGGTTTGTATATGGGGCAGCTGTCCTTCCTACTTAGTTTTTTATAAACCTGAAGTTTCTCTGAAACGGAAAGTCTGTTAATTTAAATATGTAGTTTAACAACATTCATATCTTTGATTTCATGATTCCACTTCTGAGAGTCTCTTGCGATGTATAGGACATTCTAGAAGGAAAACTTCACTTACAGAAGGGAAAAAAGTAAGCAACCTATAGTTCCTCGCCAACTGCCACATGGATGAAAGCAAATTAAAAAGTGGTAGTTGAAAAGGCTCTGAAACAATGTGGATGATGCTTGCAGAAAAACACAAATGGGGGGGGGGGAATGGAACACTCCTTGAGAGAACACCTATGTTAAAAAAAAAAAAAAAAGTTTGTGTTAAAACAACACAAATGGCTGTGCTAATGGATAATGGTAATTGCTATTATGCTACCAAGGGTCATAAGATTATGGATAGCTTTTTCACTCTCTTTTTCCAATTTCTTATAATATTTTATTGTATACACTTATACATTTGTTTTATACATTGTATATATAACAGTCTGTGCATCCTAGCCAGAGCTCTCTCAGCAAAGCCAGAGAGCTTGTAACAGTAGCACCAATAATACTACCTCCACCTCCCACCATTTCTGAGGAGCCTACTTATTACCTGGAAGCCACCATTCTTACCACTTCGCTAAATTGTAACTCATTGGGGTAACTCACTGAAAATCACAAAGCTACAAGGCACAGGGTCCTGTATATGCAGCCAAAGCAACTACCCCCTGAAGCTCTGGCTTAGTCAAAAGATATTACAGACAGGGCAGTAGAGTCACCCTGGGGGCACTGGGCATACAAAGATAAACAGGAAATGGAAATTCAGAGACCAAAAGAGGTGTGAATCTACACGCTCTCTCACCCAGCCAGCAAGCCTTTAATGCACTGCTCACTAGAGGCCAGGCACTGGCGATGCACACACATGGATGAAAGGAAACCTCTGACCTTTCAGAACTCCCAATCTGGTGTCCCCAGAACCAAGGCTGGAACAACAACCATAAATTGAAACTCTTCCAGCCACCCTAGGCGTGTGGTCACCCCAACCCCCCCTTCCCCCCCTCCCCCCAGTGCAGCTCCTGGAGGGCAGGAACCATCCCCACAAACCATGAGATAGTATCTCCCACAGCCTCCCACAGCCCCCCACAGCCATGCCAGTACACTGAAGGGGTCAGAAAATTTGTTTCTGACTCTGCCTCCCACCGCACCCCCATGACACCAAGCATTTCTGATCAAGTATTTGTGAGTCATAGGTCAGGCTGACTCATTTCTTTCAAGTTTCCAGGTTGTGAATTAAAACAGTATTGATCCTTCGGAGGAGGATGAACTAGCAGGAGAGGCCATGGGACCTACTCTGCATTTATCTGCACTGATGCACACCAGATTTGCAAGTATTTTATGGAAACGAGGTGGAGGGAGGCAGATAGCTGCTCAAAAATGTGCAGTGATAGTAAATGGAAATGATCCATCATTCCTTGTATGTTTGTTTTTTTAACTACTTTAAGATAGGTACCATGCTAACGACGTACGTTCTCTCCATTCACTGCGCTGTCTTCATGTTTTATCTTGGTTAATGTGAAAAGTATTTATGGTAGGCTCTGGAAGCTCAGTTGCAGAGCTTATAAAATTATGTTTTTCCATATAAATAAAAGGGAAAGGGGAAGGAAGGTGACTTGGGTTGAGGACCGACTGCCAAGTCTCATTTCATCTCATAAAGACTCAGCAGGGAGGAGGCGGAGGCTGGGAGAGGTGAAGTCACCTGCCCCAGGAGACCTGGAAGTGGTAACTCACAGAGGAAAAGAACCACAGACTGTCCTCATGTCTGTACAGCCCAGGGGGTGTTCAGAAACAGAAGCTTACAGAAGGGGCACAAAACCACTCTGGGAGCAGACAAGCCAAACCCCCAGAGACCTTGTGGGGCTACAGCTCCCACGCACCTTTCACACCTTCACCTCAACCTTTCAGCTCCAGAACGACTGCTGTCTACAGACCCACCTGTAATGCCCAGACCAGGGACCAGAGCTCTCGCCCTGCATGGGAAAGCCTCAGGGGGACCCCCAAGAAAACCCACCAGTGGCCTGTGAATCAGACCCTGTGACCCTCGTGGTCCAGTACCTCAAAGCGGGAATGCAGGACCAGTATTCTCAGGGCTCAGAGGGGAAAACTCTACCTATGAATCATGGCAGCCAGAACCTTCTCTGGGCCTCCCTGGGAACCCACTGGAGGGTTTATTGTGTGTCACCAGGGGCCAGGGCAACAGCACACTTCTTAATGTGAAACAAGACAATCTCATGAGGTTTGGTGGTCTCTTAGGATGCCTCATCAATTCACGAGATGATCTGTCTGCAGGTGACACGGCTGAGAAATGCCAGAAGAAGCTCACAAGTGAATGTGGCTTTTAACTTTCTTTCTTTTTTTTTTTTTTGTGGTGAACACTTGGATAATCTGGACTCGTATTAATCCATGGAAACCCACACAAAGTTAGTGACTTGTCTCAGAACACACAACTGGCACTAGACAAACCTGGAATTATGTAGATCTCAGGGTTCCATTCTTGCTTCCCTCAACCCCATACTGCCTTGCTTAGAACGAAAAGACCACACAAAGCAACGGAAAAAGTATATACATTTTAACTGAAAAATAAAAGAATGAGAACCGAGTAAGAGCCAAGGGCAAAACAGGTTCTAGCCAGTGTGACACGGACTCAGCTAAGAGCTCTGGGCCAAAACTCTATTTAAAAATGTTTAAATGTATTTTCATTAAAATGTAATAAAGTATATTTAATTAATTAAAATTAAATGAAATTTAAAATGTATTGGTAAATTGCCCCTTTCCTGTCCTGACACATGGTGGAGAGTAAGTTAATCCATTCTGTGTGTCAATCCCGGTGGTACCATGTAAGCCCTGTGATTCAGCCCACAAGCTGAAAGAGGCTCACTGAGCCCATTGTACAGATGAGTAAAATAAGGTCCAAGGAGGGGAAATGACCAAGGAAACCCAGCCAGCTATAGGCATAGCCGACACTGGCTCCAAGGTCACTGACCATCCAGAGCTGTGGAATTCCCTGTGAATAGTGCACTATCTTCTACTGACAAAGGGAACTTGGGCCCCACTGGCAACCCTTAGCTTGTCACATGATTCTGTCTGCTGGTTTTGGCATAATCTCCAAGGCAGTTGGATAAAACTGATGAAATGTGTTGTAATTACCAAAAGATAGCAGCGAGTATGGTTAGTTGTCAACATGGACATGAGAAGGGCTCCGGGACTACAGTGAGCACAAAGGCAGATCAAGAATTTACTTGGTCCAAATGAAAGGTTTATCCACACAATGTACTATGTACAACATAGCTGTTACAAAGTATAAGGCCGCTGACATGGAAAGCATGCACTCCTTTATTGCTCAGTGGGAAAATGCAAGTTGCAGAATAATCTGTTTATCAAAGGTCTACGAAAACAGTTTCCGCTCTCTCTCCCTGTCACTCTGTACATAGACGCGTTAGAAAGGTCTGCAAGGATGTGCTCCAAAGTGGCGATAACCTAAGCAGAGATGAGGGTGGTGATCAAAAAGAAACATTAGCAGTATTTGGAAAGTTCCTTTATCCCCCTCAGAAGTGAAAACATTAATTTGTCATTTATGTAATAAATGATAAATTTTCGAAAGAAGAGAATAATTGAAACAGGATTTTAGTCATTCATCTATCGAGTCATTCAACTAATTGAGCACCTACTATGTGCCAGGCATGAAAGAAGATGACAAGATGAAATATACAGCCCCTGCCCACAGGGAACTTCCCTTCTAATTGGTGAGGGGGAAGGTTTGCCTGCTTGGTTTGTGTACAGAGGTAGGTCACGTGTTCTGGTGAAAGAAGGAAACAGCACATAGTGGGAAAATAAAGTGGTTTCCATGTTTCGTGGGAGATCCAGAGACCGAAACGGAGTCCTCAGTAAATGCAGCCAAGGCCTGGCCATCTTAAAGCAAAATGACCATGACAACAGTTTGCAAATGAACAAATCCTTGGTAGCTGTAAAGGAATTGCAATGATCCGACTTCGGTTAGAGTTCACAAAGGAATATACCAGTACACGGAGGGTTCGCAGTTCCCTCAAATGTAACCCCCACAAACAGAGGGAGGTGGTTTCGCTGTTTTTCAAAGGCACCGACTCTGGCTGTTCTCATCAGTACATATGGTTTACTTTGCCAGGCGAGAAATGGCCTCCGCCAAAATTGCTGTTTTGATTTGTATTTCTAAAAATAACTCCTGAGAAGCCTGCAGAGTAAGAGAGAGATGGTCGCTCAGAGCTCCAGGGAGGAAAAGAGAGCGCATTGGATTTGAATTACCCAAGAGCTTGAAATTGAGTGCAAATATCTCCTTGTAGCAACTGCTATATAATTAACCATCCTAATGGAATCCTTTCAAAACCAAGGCAGTTCCACAAGAAAGTTTAATTGAAAATAAAATCTCCAGACCAAGTATTCTGTCAAAACCACATTAAGTGAAGATAGTTCAGCAGTGACCAAATCACTGGGAAAATGTATTATGTGTTATGGGAGAAGGAGGTGGGAAGGGAGGGCGGCGTTCTCCTATACGGGGGAAACTGGCCAAGCTCTAGGCTCCTTTTTCCAGTTTCATGCATCTTCTAGTCACCGGGCAAAAGGATTCAATGCTCTCTGGGTCAATGTTACTGCTGGGCCTATCTCCTCTGACAAATGCTTCCAGTCTGCTGAAAAGAAGAAGCTGGGATTCGAATCTCAAGAGAGCACGGGGAGAGGGAACAGAAAATGACACTAGCCGTCCAACCTGTTCATTATGAGTGCACAGACATGTCCCCTTCCTGACACAGGCCCGTGGAGGACAGCAGAGCGCAAAAGCACCTTCACCTCTTGGACTTCCCTCTGTCACTTAATAGCTGGGTGACCGCTGCTGAGTTTTTTAACATCTCTGAGCAGCAGTTTTTTCACCTTAAGAAAAAAAGAAAGATGCTATTCTAATACCTCACTGGATGGTCAGGAAGATGAGGGATGCGAAGGACGTTCACCTGCTAAGCGGTGACAGAGGTAGAATATGTGCCGTCCAGCACTCCAGGTGGTGTCTGGCCCTTCGTGTGGTGTGAGCAGGGCAGGGAAGGGGGCGCTGCTTCCTTGCTACTCTGAGTGGGTCAATGTGGGTGCCGGGACCTCAGCGTCCCCTAGGTAGTCACCATTCATGCATTCTCAGGGCCACAGATTAACTGCCCAAGAATCCACATTTAACAAGGGCTCCTGGACACCTGTGTGGGGCTCAGCTTAAGGAACAAAGGCCTCGGCCATCTCTCAGGTGTGTGATTCTGCACCAGGTGACCTGAGTCAACAGAAAGGGACCTAAAAGCTGCCCTTGGGGGACAGGCGGGTTTCCTTACAATGTGAATGTTTCTGGAGACCCCAAGCCCTGGACTGCCCTCCTGTCTTCCTGCTTCCTGCTTGCAGAGGTGGAGCTCAAGGCAGAGTTCAGGGCCTCCTGAAACGGAGGGCTTCTTCACCGACGGGGCTGGAACCCTCTGGGTTCCACAGCCATGTCATGACAGGTGTCCCTGTGTCATCACACGTGCCTGGGAAGAAGACCCGTGCACAGAGAGGGCAATGATTAACAGCTAGCAAAAAGCAAAGGGGGATGGAAGCCTAGTGACTCAGAAGAAATGGAAAAGTACAACAGATCACCTCTCCTCCCTGGTGAAGGCCCAAAGCACGGTGCTTGGATGCTATAACACACAACCACCTCGTACAATACAAAAGGAGACAGTATCCCCACACGGATTTTCTTGGATATACACAGACCATCTCTCGAATGATACACAAGGCATTTCGGACATTGGCTGCCTCTCGGAAGGGAGACCTGCTGTCTGGGGAACTAGAAATTGAGGGAGACATTTCACTTTCGCTGCCTATCTTTCTGGACCTGTTGCATTTTCAACACTGTGAATGTATTCCTGGAAGGGAGGGAGGCAGGGAAGGGAGAAGAAAAGAAGTAAATAGAGAGGGAGGGAGATTTTAATTTAAATTAAAAACAATAAAAATAAAAGAGTAGCTTGTTATGTGGGTTAGGTTTAAAAGTCCTCTCATGAAATTCAGGGCCTGAAGCCATCTCTTTGGCTTAAACCACTTAGCCTACGGTCCTTAGTTCACACTGAGCGCTTGGTCCCGCACACGCAACACACCTGTCTGAAAATGCTCAAGTGGCAGAATTCTGTGAGGGCATGCCCTGTGTGGTCGAGAGCCCCCGAACCGACAGACAATACAGATAGCCCGATCTCTAGAAATCCCAGGGGCTCCTGACTCCGCTCCATTTAACTTAGTGAGGCAAAGAAAAAAGTCTCTTGCAGAAGGTTCTGAAGCCCTGGTTTCCAGGGCCTGCCAGTGACTCAAATGGATTTAGGGGACACACCATTTAAACATTGTGTGAATGTGTGTTAAGTGGGAATTGAGCTAAGAAACAAAATATAAGGTAACATGTAAAACACTAATTGTGCAATACGCAGCAACCTGTTCCATTTATGAAGGACTTTCTACATCTTTCCTGCGAGGAAATACAACAGAAACCCCATTTTAAAGACAAGGAGGCTGAGGTCCAGCGAGGTGTCGTGGTGGAATCAGGAATGAAAGGCTGTATCTTTGCTGTTCCAGGGCCCGCCCTGCCTGTCATGTCCCAGAGCCCCCAGCCGCCTTCCAGAAATGAGCCACACATCTACCCGGGGATGGAAGCCGTATGCTGTGTCTTTATGGTTGGTGGTTGAACCCTATTTCTTTACACAAAGTATCACTGGGTTTTCAGCTGAAAATGTCTTCTACTGACAAGGTTAGTCATGCCAGCTGCTCCCTCAGGCCATGGAGCCACTCCTGACATTGTACAGTCGGATGGGTAAGAAGCCAGCTTTTGCGTCAGAAACTCTCGGGGTCTAGTTCTGTCCCTGCTACTTATAAGCTGTTGGACGTTTGCTAAGTCTGAGCCTCTGGTTTCTTCTTTTTTAAAAATGGCAACAACAACAACAGCTAGTAGCTGTCACATGTGAACTATGTGTGTACTCTAAGTTAGTGTTACTCTAAGCACTTACGTTTGTTAACTCATCGAGTATTCGTCACAGGCTAATATTATACTCCATGCAGAAATGAGACAGCTACGGCACAGAAAGGTGCAGTAACTTGCCCAATGCCACACAGCCAAATAAATGCCAGAACTGGGATTCTATGGGCGGTCTGACTGGTGCTTGTGCTTTAACCAGAGCACAGCAATGTGCTCACAGGGCTGTCAGGACAGTCATACGATGAGATCATAGGAATGAAATGCTTCCTGGGTTGCCTAGCACAGAGTAAGTGCTCACTAAATCATGATTACTAGGGATCATTGAGAATTCATTTCTTTGGTTAGGCAGAAACACCAGGCTTACTATAGTGTGCATGTAGCTGAGGGCAAGCTGCTACCTGCAGTGGTACTCTTCCCTGACAGGTGTTTTGCCTCACCTGTCCTCAGCGGGCAGTCTGCCTGAGCATCACGGCACAGGCAGCAGGTTGGACACTCAGCCCCTTGAATCTCTGTCTCGACCTCTCCCATGGGGAGCCGCACGGAAACCTAAGCTGGGGCAGCTGACGTGGAAACCGGTCTGACGTCCGCCTGACAAGAACAGCAGATTCCAAAATGAGTTGAGCAGACCTAACCCCCAACGTGATGGTCATGCGCTGGCTGACTCACCACTTCAGAAAGTCTCTGCAAAGAATCTCAAATTTGGCGGGAAAGGTCCCTTGAATGGAAGAGGAAGCATTCACTCAAAAAACTGGGAAAATAAGAAGAGATCTGGCCTAGCAGACTCTACGGGCAGCTGAGTCACTGATAGGCCCCGGCTTTCTTTAACCGCATCCTTCTTGCCATTCCCAGTTCTGTTCAGGGACTGGGCAGGGAGGCACATGTGCCCGGCGGGTACGTAGCAGCCATAATGATCCAGTTATCTCTGTCAGGGGCTGGCTTGGGGAGGACACTTGGCCCCATCTGGCCAGTGAGACATAAGGGAAGTCTACTGGGGGTTTCTGGGGAAATTTCCTTCCCTAATAGAAGACAGTGAGCTGTGGTAAGTAGGACAGACCTTTTCTCCTGCCTGGCATTCTTCCTGTGTAAAATGCTATTATGATACATTGATGGGTAAGGCAGAAAAGAACACCAGAGGCCTGACATGCTTGAGCTATCAAAAGCATCCTTCCTGACACATCGATAACACCAGGTGCTGGGGGAGAGGGAGAGAAATAGGAACCCCTGAGCACCACCAGAGGAAGTGCAAACTGATACAGTCATTCTGGAAAACAATCTGGCAGTACTTCTGAAATTAAATATGAGTGTGTGCAATGACTCATCCATCCAAGCCCAGGGTCTGTCCCAGGGTACAGGTGTGAGGTGTTCATCACAGAACTTGGTTGGGCTTTCCTCGTGTCCATCTGCAGGGGACGAGAGAAGTAAACAAGGCAGGACCCAGGGCACGGGAAGGGCAGATGTGGGCCCTTCTAGGAGGTAGGCGTAGGTAGAACAACCTCTGGGACTGGCTCTGAAAGAGGTAGTACAGTTGGCCCTCTGTATCCACAGGCACTGCCTCTGTGATTCAACCAACCATGTGTGGAAAACGTTCCCCAAAAAGTTACATTGTTGCTGACGTGTACTAGGTAGTTAGGCCTATGAGGGTCACCTTGCTCAGAACTTATACAGATGTTTTTTTCTTGTCCTTATTCCTGAAATAATACAGTACAATGACTATTTACACAGCATTTATGTTCTAGGATTATAAGTAACCTAGACATGATTAAAGTACACAGGAGGATGTGCGTAAGTTATGTGTAAATTCTAGGTGATACGCAAACACGACCCGGTTTTATGTAACGGACTTGAGCACCCACGGATGGTGGTATCCGTGCGTGTCCTGGAACCAATTGCCTGTGGATAACAAGGAAGGGCTGTAGAGAGTAAAAAAAGAAAAACCAGATAGAGATCTGTAGCATAATCCCGTCTACCTACATGAACAACAAATACCCAACAAGGAAAACACAGGAGTAAGTGCACACAGGGGGCTTACAGCAAACACTGGGGCAAATGCCTATGAGACGCAGAGAGAATGGACACAAAGCAGGACAGAAAAGGAAGAAACAGAGGGGTCTTCCGGGGACCAATGATAATGTGCCTTGCATGGAAGAAGCTTTCGTAATAGAATTCAAAAGAAAAACCTCAACCACATTCAGAGTAAGAAACCCAGAAATAAATCTCCGCGTGGTTCTCAATGGCTGTGGGCCCTTCAGCAAATAATTGGGCAGAGCCTCAGTTTCCCCATGGTGAAAAGCCAATGTGAAGAGCGGCCCCACAGAGTTGTCCTTTGAGCATCCGAGGAAATGTGTGCAGAGAGCCTGAGTTGGAGGCCGGCGGAGGCTTTCTGGATGGCAGCTAAGGACTCAGCTCTCTGGACCGTAAAATGGGATTACATGACAAGGGTCCCACACATCTGGGACCATTATGACGAGTTTTAAATGAGACATGACACAGGAAGGACAGAAAGCAGGGTTGTGGTGTGTGTTTTTTAAACTGGATAAGGCAGGTTACCAAACAGAGATGAGAACACAGAAAAGAAAAGGCAACTGCCATACTCCTATTGCCTCAAGTAGGCAAACATCTTAACTTTCCAACAAAGAGCTCCTCTCTCTCTCTCTCTCTCTCTCTCTCTCTCTCTCTCTCTCTCTCTCTCTCTCTCTCTCTCTTTTCCTAATCCCAGGAAGGACTCAATGCTGTCTGCGATTGTCACATCACAGTGTGTCACTGCTCTCTGTAAGGGGGCTCCCTCTTCTCCATCATGATTCCTGGGATGTCTGGCACAGATTCAGAGACACAGAAAAACCATGCATCCCTGGGTGACATTTTGTTTCAGATTTTGCCCCTAAATGCACCCGGCTTCAAAATACCCCTTCCTGAATACCACCACCTTCTCTTCTCTTGGAACGAGTCTTTGAAACACATTCCTCCAAGAAAGACACAAGGTCAAAATGACACCTCGATAACTCCTAACAAAGAGTTTTTCCAAAAGACCAATTTATGCTGTCACTAGCAATGGAGGTGTGTGCCAGAACTCCAAAACCTATTATTCTAATCTTTGGTGACTTGCTGCTGACCTTTGATTCCCAGGAAGGGGTGGACTTTTCCCCCCGAGTTCACTGACGTTCTCTTTTCCTCTCATGACATCTGTCTATGAGCGCTCACATCTTTGAAAAGAGGTTTTCTGCATCTAAAGGGATCTCTTTTACATTAGCAGCCCCCGGGTGTGGAGTGCACAGTAGGACAGTGGGAAGGTTGAGGGGGTAAGTGGAGACTGGCAGCCAAAGGCTTCCCAGGAAAGAAGGAAACAACAGGGATGAAAAGGGAGAATGTTTGTATAAAAAAAAATTGCAGTTAAAAAAAATCCCATCTCCATCGAGAACACATCTCTATAAAATGTATGCACACACAGGAGGAATGTGCAGGTGTAAAACTAGACGTGTAGTTGGGTGAATTATGGCTCTGGGATTCTGGGTATTCTTTATAATTTGTTTTTCCATCTCCCTGGTGCCTCCTGCTCACACCTGCCTCCATCTCTCCAGCCCCCAGGCCCTTATGCAGACTGGGATCTCCACTGCCCCTTTGTCAGTCTAATTCCCACTCTTCCTTCCATGCCCAGATTAAACATCAGGTCCCCTGGGAAGCATGCCTCCCAGAGCAGATTCTCTTCCTGGCTCATTCTGCCCGGACTTCCTCTGCGTCTCTTATCC
Organism: Rhinolophus sinicus; assembly: GCF_036562045.2. Classification (NCBI taxonomy): domain Eukaryota; kingdom Metazoa; phylum Chordata; class Mammalia; order Chiroptera; family Rhinolophidae; genus Rhinolophus; species Rhinolophus sinicus. The sequence continues at coordinate 9,231,086 of NC_133761.1, forward strand.
CAGAGTTTATAACATCAGTGGCTGGAGCTGGGCTGCTTCAAAAGAGACCTTTTGATTGGAAGTATAATGACCAGGCAGTGGACATACTCGTAACCACCGCGACCATGCTAGCCATGGAAGAAAAGTCAGGCGGGAGAAGAAGGATGGACGGGACAGGAAGCGAGGGAGATATCCTTAGGCGACTTTGCTCCCTTGCCCTGCACCAACCAATCGAACCAATTCTTTAAAAATGTATTTCTCAAGTGCCTGTTATCACTAAGACACCGCAGCAAGGAATTGCAACACCGACGCCATTCTTTGAGCTAGAACCTAGGTAGGGAGTCAAGATTTCAACATGAGGAATGTTAGATAACCGTGGAGGAATGAAGTGAGAGATAACAAAACGAGGCAGCCCAAGATTGATGAGTGGGGGCACTGAATGGCCTGGCTGCTGGACAGCAGGTCACAGTGGGCGGAAAAGGGAAGTCCTCTGAAAGCCTGATTTGAAAATGGCCACAGAGGTGGGTGGCGGGCAGGTGGGCAGCAACCAGGACAGGGGCCCCTGACTGAAGCCTGCAGCAGGGAAAAGGGATTGTGTGTTCAGTGCCCAGCAAGGAGCCCCTCGACGCCAGAACAGAGAGAAAACATCCAGGAGTCCTGGAAGGGGCCGGGAGTGTTAGGGCCAGAATTTTGAGGACCTTGAAAGCAGGCAGAGGAGTCTGTGCTGGGAAAGAGAGGGGTGAAGACCCTGTAAAGCAGTGCAACCAATGAAAGAAATTGAGGGGGAGATCCGTCTGGGGGTAGCCCTCAGAATAGACTAGAAAAAGAACCCAGTTAGGAAGACCTCCAAAAAGTCATAGCAGGGAGGGAGGCAGGAGACCCAGAGCTTCCATGTCCCACCTGCGAGCACGGCAGGCATCACCAATCCGTCAGAGACCAGATGGTACCTGAAAATGTCTGGCCACTCGGGGCTCCAGACAGACCCTACCAATCAATTCAAGGTGATCTTTCAAACCTCTTTGCCTTGCAGGTTGTCAGTCAGGAGCAGCAATATGATGCGACACAAACATGTATTCTCAAATTTCAGTGGCTTAAAACAGCAAAAGGCAATTGCTCATCACAGTCAACCAGAGACTGTACTTGGGGCTAGCACCATCCAGACCAGGCTGACAGGGGCACTGCCAGGCACAGGTGTGTGTGTGTGTGTGTGTGTGTGTGTGTGTGTGTGTACGCACATATGAGTGTGTCAGGAATGGCACATCACTTCTGCTCATTACTTATTGGCCTGACCTGGTCAATGGCAAGAAAGTACAATTGTAATCTCCAGAAGGCAGAGAGTCAGAAAAAAAATGAGAGGCCTAAGGACATCACCTTTCAGGGTATACGGAAGTTAACATTCATTCATTCATTCAACCAGCAACACTGTATTCTAAAATGTCTTAAAACATTTACTGAGGGTTAAACGCCCTGAAATACCACCATTTCTTTCGGCCCTTTAACCACTCTCCAAGGCAGGTATATTTATTCCCATTTTACCAATGAGAAATTTGGGACTCAGAGAGGTTGAGGCATCCAGAGAGTAAAGAATGGGCCTGACTCTGCAGCCCACACTCTCCTGCCAACATCACAATCACTTCCTTCCAGTCCCCAGGAGAGGAAGGCAACAATTCTGGAAGCCTTAAGGCACCTGGCTCCCTCCTCCTTAGCCCGGTGACCCTGAGCAAGCTCCTCATTTTCCTGGGCCTCAGTTTGCTCATCTGTGAACTGGCATGATACTAACAGTACCGCCAACCTCATCGCAAGGCTGTGACAACTAAGGGAGGGAATGCAGGTAATGGAAGTGCATGGAAAACGCAGGGAGAGCCGTCTCCACCACACATCAGTAGCCGAGAAACACCAGCTAGGATACGAACATGATCCCCTGAGTACAAGGACGTCGACACTCCGACAGGCCACAGGTCTCTATCCCAAAGGCTACTTACTTTGCAATAAGTCTCCCGCCTCCCAGGTGAGGTGGGCTGCTGACAACGCTGCTGATGTGGGCGCAGGGACAGAGGCCATTTAGCCCTGGAGGAAGTGCCACCCTCTCCCCAGGCACGCCCTGCATCCAGTCACCCCCTTCTCAGGATCTTTAACTTTCTTCCTAGTACTTGGCACTGTCTGCAATGTCCCACTTGTGCATGGATCACTCATCGTCCTTACAGCCTGCCTCCCCCACTAGAACCGAAGCTCTGTACGTGCCTTGCTCAGAGTGCCGGGCACATAGGAGGGTGCTCAGCAGATATCTGGTGAAGGACGGATGAACAAATGTGAGTTCCCCGGGGGCAGGGGCTTCCGCAGGTGTATTCACTGCTGTCCCCCACTGCACAGTAGTGGTCCCCCACACACAGCACGTAGTAGGTGCTCAGTGGGTGCTGAGAAGCCTGCCAGGCCAGCTTTTCATGCCTCAGCTTCAAGTGATTCAACTCTAATTCCTCTGCAGGGGGTTAAGCTGAAGCCTGGCCTTGTCACATGCAATACCTGTTGGTTAGTGGCTTCCACCCTGCCACCCCCGACTACCTTCCTACCCTCCCTTCGGGGTTCCAGTCTGGGTGTCAAACTGGCCTGAGGATACAGGGACCAAAGGGGAGAGAAGCCAAAGTGAAAGAGACGGTTGGGGGGCGGGGAGGGGATGTAACAAGCCCTTTGCACACTTGTGCACACACAGGGTAGGTGCTGACCTAGTCCGCACTCTAATGTAACTTGTTATGTGCCCTTGAGCAACTGATTCTCGTCCTAGGCCATGGTTTCCCTGATGGTAAAACCTGGGCATTGGAGGAGGACATTTCTAAGGGCCCTTCCAGACTGAAAATGCTAAAAGCAAGAAATCGTCTAGGACTTTATTTCCCAGAGCTGGGTCCAGAGGGTTAGAGCTTTTTCCGGGCTTTCGTAGGCGTGGCATACAGCATGTCAAATATATTAAAACTGTACAGCTCCCACATTAAAAATAATTCCCATTTGACTGCAAAAGCTGAGCTGCACCTGACAAAGTACTACAAAGTTATGTAAATATGTATCACTACTTCAAGTTTTCAGCTTTGTTTTCATCTTTTGAAACTAATACTTGTATCTATTCTCAACCTTGTTTGTGGGCACATGAAATCCTGACAGGTCCCAGACACTCTGCTTCTAGCGCCTTCCTGGTCAAATGGACCTGTCTGAGAGGTTGGGGGAAATGCCATTTTCCAGACCCCCCCAGAGCCACTGAGTTAGAAATTGGGGGTTGGGGGCCCTCAGGAATCTGCCTTGTAGCAAGCTTCCCAGCTGACCATTTGCAAACTGAAGTTTGAACACCACTGCCATGAAAAGAAGCTGACTGTGGGCTAAGGAAGACGATTCTGGAGGAAGAAAGCAGGAGAAGGGGAGGCAAACACAGAGCTCACAGCGCACAGCTGTTTTGCATGCCTGCAAATTTCTTCTGCCCACGTGTACCCGGCATGTTCCACTAGGGTAAACATACTTTGCAAAACCCTGACTCACCCTCTGCTTAGGCCCTCCCCCAGCCCTGGCGGGGAGGGGGGGGGGGCGCGATACTCACACTCGGCCTGGGACTGGACCTGGACGGGACATTCAACTATCCTGATTGGCAGGACGAGAACGTTTCCAACATACTGGGCACACTGCTTGCAGACCGAAGCCACCGCTGCCCGAGACCTTACTGCAGGGAAGACTATAAAGAGTGCTGTCAACCAAATGTTGGCTGCAATTCATTCTACCTTTGGTTTGTCATACATAAGTATGAGTTCCAGCAGCAAGCAGTCTTAACTCACCCACGGGAGGGAGGTTTTCTTTCATGCTGAGCCACGACCACTAAAGTGTTGCATGTGTGCTTGTGTGTCCACACGCACAGACAGACACACATGCCAAACATTATGTGCCGGTGTATTTAAGCTTCTGCAATGTCAGGGATGCAGGCCAGCCATCAGAAGTCATCTAGACTGAGTACTGAGTGCTACCAGGTACCAGAAAGATGTTGGGCTAAAAGCAGGTTGGAAAAGAAGGTATTGACCGGAAGGGCCAAGTAAAGTGTGCTGGAGTTTTCCCGTGTGTGTTTCACATCAGTTCATCGGGGACAGTGTTATCAGTTCCATTCTTCCGATGAGGAAACCAAGAGACAGAAAACATCTGTGACTTCCCCAGGAGCAAACCCTGACCTAGCTCACTCCAAAGCTCATGTTTTTAATGCTTTGTTAAAAGTACTGCCTTAAAGTTGGTAAGCTGTAAGCAGGGCTGAGGGGAGGGGTATGTCTGCTCTAGAGAGGGGGGAGCCTAAGGAAACATCTCTCCATTCAGTGAAAGAACCAAAATAATTTCCTAACAATGTAATTCACAAGCAATAAATGGTAATTGAAAAAAACAAATTGCAGATCAGCAATAAGAAAACACACACACACACACACACACGTAATCAGATCCTCCCAAAAATAATGGTGGTGTTTGTTTGTATTTCTAGGCTTTTTTTCTAGCCAAATGTTTTTCCTAGCCTACAAATAAAATGATGCAATTTTTTCAAAAATTTTATACTATTGGGTTTAACATGGGTAATTAGTGATGCTTGCCCAATCCTCATCTTCTGTGAATTTATGTCAATCCATGAATTACTTTGCAGATTCTCGGGGGTCTGGCGGGGGGGGGGGGGGGGAGGTAAAACCTTTCACTTCTATTTTTGTTTCCTGTTGTTGTCTGCTCATCACCCACTAATGCATTTAGGAAAGATTAAGGAGTGTTCTACCTGAGTGCTGTGCTGTGGTGAATGATGCAGCCTTAAAAAAAAATGTTTTAAAGACTCAGGTTAGTTTCCTACTCCCCATAGATAAAAATGGAGACTAGGTTTGGCTGCAAATGAGAAAATGATTTTATTTATTTTTTTTTTTATGTGTCTTAATGCCAAAGAGAAATGCAGCTCTACTATGCTGAAGGGTCTGGGACCAGACCTTCCACAGCCCCGTTCCCCCACTGCAGGGAACAACTTTCAAGGCATCCCCTAGTTGGGAGAGTGAAAAATAACCCCTTTGTCTCCCCCTTGGTGTTAACGAGGCTCCCTATTGAGACGTAGTTAATCACATCCATTAAAAGTCTTTTACACTTGGCCTTGCCTGCCAGGCACAGGCCCTCTGTCCAGGGGAAAGGTGGGTAAGGTAAGTCAGGTCATGAGATAATTTATATATTGTTTTCTCCCCCTCCCCTATGGTTTTTGTTTGCTTGTTTGTTTTTAATTTAGGCATAATTAATACACAGTGAAAGATCCAGATCTTAAATGAACAGTTTGATGAGTCTGGACAAATGCATATACTCAAAACCACTAAACCACCAAGACATACAAAAAACTTTCCCTCACCCAGAAGTGCCCTGGACCTTTCCCACCTGGTCTTTGCCCTCCTCCCAGAGGCAATCACTCTACTGACTTCTAGCACCATTGATTAATTTCGCATGCTCTGAAAATTCGTATAAATGGAATCATGTTATGTTTAAAGAGGAGTATGAATGAATAGCAAGAACAGGCAGTTTCCAGTGGGAATGAAAATCAGTGGAGGCGCCTTGGGAAATGGCCTGGCAGTTCCTCAAAAGGTTACACACAGAGTTACCGCACGACACAGTGATTCCACTCCTAGGTATATATACTCAAGAAAAATAAAAATATACATCCACCGAAAATCTTGTACATAAACCTTCATAGCAGCATTATTTATAATAACCCCAAAATGGAAACAGCCCGCTGTCCATCAACTGATGAATGAACAGATAAAATGCGGCATTATATTCATAGAAGGGAACATTAGAGACCGCAGACAACGTGGCTGAACTGGGAAAACATGCTACATGAGAGAAGCCAGTCCTGAAAGACCACATTTTGTATGATTCCATTATAGGAAATGTCCAAAATAAGCAGCTCCATAGCAACAGAAAGTGGATGACAGGTTGCTTACGACTAAGGGTGGACGGAGAATGGGGAGGCGATCGTGAAAGGGTACAGACTTTCTTTCCGAGGTGGTAAAAATGCTCTAAGATTGGTAAATTGTATGGTACGTGCATTCTATCTCAACAAAGCTGTTGAAAGAAACCAAGCTTTCAGAATCAACAAAAGCTAAACCAGTTGAGAGGCATGGGAAAAACAGTTTCCTTCGGTGGAATTTTAACTGAAAAAGAGCATTTGGCATTGTGGCCCAAATCCCCCAGGCCACCTGAGGAGCATAATTGGTGTCCAGGAAGATAGCCTTCCCATGACAAGATCCTGGGGTTTGCTCTTTTTCCCAGGGGTCCCTGTCTTGTCCCCAGATTCTAATCTCATAAGAGTCCAGGAGCTCCTCACCAGATCCTTTCATTCATTTCGCAAACATTTACAAAGTTCCAACTTAGTGCGTCACCGTATCTAGTCTTGTCATCGCATCTCCCTGCTCCAGGTGCCTGCATGTTTATGGACCTGAAAGCCTCCGTTTCTGTGTTTGGTCCTGTGTTTCAAAGATGATAGATACTAGGAGACCGGCGGGGTGGAAAAAGCCCATTATGAGAAAGGCCAAGAATGCTGAGGTCCCTGGACTGGTTCTAAATCCCGATTCTATCACTCATGGATGCATGATTTCACCTCTTTCTGCCTCATGTCCCTCACCTACTAAGACCCAGAACGCATGCTACGATGGACTCAGTAAGAGCCCCAGCTCTGGGAACCAAACCCTCTCTCCACCACTCACCAGCCATGTGTGACTTCACACAATTTCTTAACCTCTCTGTCCCCTGCTTCCCCATGTATACAATGGGGACAGTGACAACAACAGCCTGCACTATTCAGCATTAGACAAGCTCATACGTGTAACCCAAGGGTTAGTAAACTCTTCCTGTGAAGGACCAGACAGTCAAGATTTGGGCCATTGTTGGGTCACGCCATCTCTGTCCCAGTTGCTCATTTCTGCCATTCATAGTATTTGGACACAAAAGCCCCCATAGACTATGTGTAAAACAAAGGGTCTGCTGCCTTCCAATAAAACTTTATTTATGACACTGAAATTCCATTCCACGTAATTTTCCTGTATCACAAAATATGATTCTTCTTGTTTTGTTTGTTTTCCCCTCAACTACTTAGAAATGTAAACACCATTCTTAGCTTGCGGGTTGTACAAAAACAGGTGGTAGGTGGGCTCTGGCCCGTGACCCGCAACTTGCCAACCCCTGATGTCAAACACTCCTTACCAGGCACAGAGGAAACACTTGCCAGCCACTAAGCACAGCCCAGGTGACAATGGCTGAGCATCAACATTGATAAGCTGTAAGGTGTTGCACCCTTTGCGTGTCATATCACATTTAAACCTCACCATCACTGTGTGAGGAGGGTAACATGATAACGCAAACAAGAAAGCAAAGAGAGCCAAGGGGCAGAGCCATACTAGGTCCTGGTGTTTCTGACGTGAGTCCTTGCTTCTGACCATTATAAACTACCGTGCTGGCTGCCAGGGCACCACAGGGAACCAGACCCACCCAGGCTCAGCTCCAAACATTACAAATCGTGATTTAATTAATTAGAGATGTGTGTCATAGACACCAAGGGCTGGAAGGGGAACAAGCAGGGCATGCATGACACAGTTTACAGTGAAGGAGGTCCTCTGAAGAAGGGACACGTAGGCAGACTGTGAACCGCCACATGTCTGGTGCTGTGCCACGTGCCCAAGAGAAGAAGCTGGAAAGGGCACCTTCATCCCAGTTCCTTGCCGTGAAGGGCTCAGGAGATGGTGGTAGGAGGAAACACTGGTCCAAACTCCTCAAGGAGAACGGGGCAACCTGAACAGCCTAAACAGTCCTTGCTTCAGCCACTGTATTGATGGGACTATGTCCTAATAAAATGGGGAAATAGAGTCGCGAAGATTTACCTATGAGAATATTCACTGAGGCATTGTTCATAATAGCACAAAAGTTGCAGTCATACTTAAGAAAAATGAGGGGAGTTCTGCCATTTATGTCTGAACAGTGGCGAAGCTCGGGGTCCAAGCAATCCCATGGTGATGGAGCAGCAGAGCACATGTCGATATGGAAGATATTTATCATGCACTTAGTGAAATAGCTATTTACAAGCTCATGGGTATACGGGCAAACGATTACAAGTATATGTGTGGATGAGCATGGGTCCGTTCATTTAATTAGTCACCTCTGAGTGATCACAGAAGTGTTTTCAGCTCCTTCCTTTTGTCTGTCTGGACTTGGGGATTTTTCTAGAAGTGATAATTAGTGCTTTGTAATAGAAATGAAGCATGCCTGGTGCCCAGACAGAAGTGCCATACTCCCACAGTGGTTTGACTGGTAACATGGAATCGTTACTTGTTAAGTTATCCAATGCCTCCTTAGGAAGATTCCGTCACAAACCAGACACTGGAGAACGGAGGCAGGGGAGGCAGAGAGAGCTCCCGTTCCGTGCGGAAGCTGGTCAGGTACCCACATCCGTGCATTCAATGGTCAGCTGCCCCACAGTGCGGGCAGAGGGGACTGTCGGCTCATGAAGAAGCGACCCATCTTTTTCCATGATTTCCAAGCCTTCATTACAGTTCCCACACACTCAGCTAATGCTCTGAGGACTCCTGGTAGCTGTGATGACTTAAAGCTGTGAAGACTTAAAGCTAGGCGGCTGACTTCACCCCGAAAGCCTTTGTTTTCCCTCATCTGCAAAGCAGGGGTCCTCTCCAGACAGCTCTGAGGCTCAGCTAAGTGTGGAAAGTGCTGCACTGTGGCACAGCCCCGCACACACAACTGGGGTGATTGAACGCTAAGATCCGAATCCCTTTCTACAAGGGCTGGCAACCTGGAATTTGAATCATGACGGGTGCCAAAGTGCGGGGAGGAAAACATGTTTACAACTGAAAGACTGGACAGAGGAAAGCAGTGAGCGGCCTGACCCCAAGCCAAACTCACACCTCCTGGACCTTCCAGTTCGGCCAGCACTAGGGCAGCTCCCGACTTTCCGGAACATGTTTGTAACCCCAAGGACAGTCTGTACATTTTGAATGGGGAAAAAAATTCCTCTGCAAGATTCTATTCACCTACATTAAAGGGAAATATTTAGGTCCTACGACCTTAAAAAGAAATCTAACTTATGCCACCTCTGGTATATTGGAAAGAGAAAGGGCTTTTCCAGCTAGGTGGGCAAGGGTTTGAATGCTGGCTCCATGCCCTTTTGTAAATTATTTCTTATCTCCTGGCATCAGGATAAATTAGTATTTAAATATATCTTTACTATATATTACAATAAACTATATCTTTCCTGTAGGATAATAATTAAAACTACACACACACACACACACACACACTGCATAGCTGCTCAATAAATGACAGCTGTGTTTTTCTTAGTGGGAAGACTCGGGGAACTAACAAAGCAAAGGGTTTGCATAGCCCAGAAGCTGTACCTTGAGTGAAATCAGCTCATAATGAAGGGAGGGAGGCCCAGGGTGGTCTGGCCACCCAGAGCCAAACCTGACCTCAGCTCAGCCTGGAAAAGGTAAGACGAGGACAGTGTCTTTCTCCGTGATGTGAGAACACTAAATTAGACTGAAAACCCAAACATGAAACTGGCCCTGTGCTGTGTGCCCCTTTGAGCCCCTGGCTGTGCGTGAGTAGAATGCAGTAGGTTTTTCTGGGAGGGGAAAGGAAAACATCGTCATCAGAGGGTGAAGACGGCACCACTGCAGGCAGCACTGGGCAGCCAGGAGACCAGCCGCCAGCAGAAGCAGCATTGTGAGGGTTTCCATCAAAATAACCCCCGAGTAACTGGTGAAATATTCACACTCTAAGTCCCCCTCTCAGTTTCAACAGGCCAGGTGTGGGGCCCAGAAATAATCTGTATTTTACCAGGACCCACTGAAAACATCCCAAGGACAGGCTTGGGAACCCTCCTGCGGAGGAGAAGGCAAAAGCATTGACCACAGGTTCAACTTTAAAATTCTCTGGAAAACAGTGGGACCAGGCCCAGGGCAAGGCAGGTTGGGACTTCCCAGCAAGCTACAAACATATGTATAAACAGGAATATCCTTATGAGTTATGCACTAAATTTATATATACACACACACACACACACACACACACACACGTGTGTATATACATATACACACAAGCGTTTATATATACACATACATGTATACACACAAATACTCATATTTATGTATATGTATATACCTATGCATACACGCCTACCCCCATATACTCGTACATATGTGTACACGTGTATACGTACACATGCATATATACACATTGCAGGCATGCATATGCACCCACACATACAGCTCAGTGAATCCTCACACACGCCCTACTTTACTCCTAATGTCCTCCCCATTTTCCAGATGAAGAGCCTGAGGCAGGAAGAGAAGAGGAAACTTGCCTAAAGGCCACGCAGCTAGTTAGTGACAGAGGCAAGACAGACTGGCTCCAGAATGCCTATCTGTACTCATTGCATTATAATAGATAACACTGGAGGTTAAAGAGAGTAGAGATTGAGAGTCATAAACATGCAAAGTGGCTTGAGCCCTGGGGTGGACAGTCAGTGATGTTTGCCAAGAATTCCTCCCATTTCTGTACGAGCAGGCGTCTTCTCCCATTGAGAGTGGAGCAGATTTCTGCCATTGAATCTAGGCTGGCCGTTGACCAGTAGAATGTGACAGGAGAGATGCGTGCCCGTTCTGCGCCTAGTTCTTGGGAGGCCGGGCAGCGTTCATTTTATCCACCTGGAATCCAGGCTCCTGTAAAGGTTTGGCTGAACGACTGATGACGAGACCTCATGGAAAGACAGAGGCCCCGGCCACTGCAGTTACCCTCACTGAGTCACCAGACATGTGAGTGAAGCCAGCTTGGCCAGGCGGCCTCGGCAGAGCTCTGCATGAATGGCCACAAGTGTCTCCAGAAGAGTCCCAGTGAGAACAGGCACCCCCAGGCAGGACCCAGCCACCCTACGAGACTCTGAGAAAGGGAACTGTCCTTGTTGGAGGCCACTCAGTGTTGGGGTGGTTTGCAGTGCAGCCAATAAATAGATCCCTGACGCATAAGCCTACGTGGCTTGCAGACAACAATAAACTGTACAATAACCAACATTAATTGTGGAGCATTGTGCAGGGTGGTATATGAAGCACTTTTATATTTATTGTCCTGTGTAGTCTTCATGGCCACCCACGTAGCAGGTTTTCATATTATTTCCATTCTACTGACAGAGAAAATGAGGCCCAGTGAAGGAAGTAAATAACTAAGGCAGTGGCAGTTCTGGGATTCAGATCTCGATCTGTCCCATTCTAAAGTCTACATGCATTAATCAGGTTTCTCCAGAGAAACAGAACCAACAGGACCGTGGCCTAGCCAAGCTGACACCTATCAGTAACCATCACACTGCACTTCCCCCACTCTGTGCCACTTAGTCCTGCAAAGCTGCCTGGACACAATATTCTCAGCCCACAGTCATGATGTACCATCATGCGTGGATCACACAAGTAGCAAAATAAATGAGACCTGCAGTCAGAGGCTGTCACATTAAACCTTGGGGGGCCTAGAGCATGTGGCAAGAGGCCACCTGCCAACTGAAGCCACTCAGGAAGAAACCCAGAACACAAAGTCAACCGGCACGGCTGAAATGGACCATCACTGCTTCTGTCAACAGGTGACAGGAAAGAAGATGGAGGCCTGGAACGTCTACTGGAAAAGGAGGGGAAAAACCACAGTTGGACCGGGACCTGGCTTCAGCCCCAAATGGCGTGTGACCTTGGACCACACTTCACCTCTCTGAGCCTCAGTTTCCCATGTAAGCCTGGTGATTTCCAAAACACTGTCAAGTTCTTTCCATGCTTCTCTTGAGCTTCATCTTAAGCACATACAGGTAATAGCATTTACTTTTCACAAGGGGGTAAGTCCAGCAAATTCCACTTGGCCACTATAAAGAAACCAGGGGACAGAGTGCATCCCTCACTTTGTGGCAACAGAGAAAGTCACTGATAGAGCCTCCAAACCTGGGAACCCCCAAACCCGGGCTCTTCTCCTGCTGGTAGTACTGTTCCCACACTGAATTTTAACTCCCACCACTTTGAAAGCATCGTACAGCCACCCAGCAGCTCCCCAGTTAACGCAGAACTCAGACTGGCAAGAGGTTATCGCCCTCCCTGGATTTTGTTTCCTAGCCCCCATCAAAGCCAGCTGCTTCCTTCAAATTGGTTTCAATCAGGCCAGGAAGTTGTTTTTTCCCCCTGCAATCCATTGTACGTGGGGAGATCAGAGGGACCCGTCAAATGCAAGGACGGAACCAGCTGGGCACGTGGAGATACAGGCTGGCTGCCCCAGCCTGGCCTTGCCCCCACCTTCCAGTCAGCCCTCTGTCCGAGGGGTTCTACCGACTGACAGTGAGGACGACAGGAGACGCGTTATGATAATTAATCAGGAGTGTTATCACCATCCTAAAGGACCTCTGTCTGCTCCAAAGCCAGCTGGGAAACAATCTCACCTCCTTCCTGTCTCGTCAACCACTGCCTCCAGTCCATCTCCGACCAAGGGATGGGATATGTTCAGGAAAATAAAGCCCTTTTGAGGAGCCCCTGTGGACCTCAGAGGGTCCCACCTCTCACTATCGCACAGATGAGAGAGCTAAGGCTGATGGATGGTGATACTGGTGTATACACAGCCATACATCGGAGATACTGCAAGTTGGGGTCCAGACCACCTCAATAAAGCGAGTATCGTAATAAAGCGATTCGTATCTTTTTGCGGGTGGATGGCTTTGCCTTCAATGTGTAAAAAAAAAAAAAGAAGAAGAAAAAAACCACAACATCTGGGCAGCTGGATAGCTCAGTTGGTTAGGGTGTGGGCTCTAAGCAGAGGGATTGTCAGTTTGATTCCCACATGGGCCAGTGAGCTGCGCCCTCCACAACTAGATTGAAGACAATGAGCTGCCACTGAGCTTCAGGAGGGGCGGCCGGATGGCTCAGTTGGTTAGAGTGTGAGCTCTCAACAACAAGGTTGCTGGTTCAATTCCCGCATGGGATGGTGGGCTGCGGCCTCTGCAACTAAAGATTGAAAACAGCAACTGGACTTGGAGCTGGGCTGCGCCCTCCACAACTAGATTGAAGGACAGCGACTTGGAGCTGATGGGCCCTGGAGAAACACACTGCTCCCCAATATTCCCCAATAAAATTTAAAAACACACAACAGAAACACAACGTCCGTGAAGCGCGGTGAAGAGAAGGTACCCTCAGCACGCAAAGGAGGAGAAGAGGGGAGATCAACACACAGAAGTCAAAGAAAGACGGTGACAGGTTCAAACGACAGGGACGAAACCTGCTTACCAGGACCCACGCTCCGCAGGAGGGGTTCAGAGCGACCAGGATGGAATCACAGGATGGGGTCACACTGAGGTGGTCCTTAAGTGCCACGCTAAGAGGTCAGATTCCTCAAGTGGAGAGGGACATGGTTAGTGCTGTACTTTCAGAATCTGGCCCTGGCCATTAGGAGGAGAGGTGAGGGACAGGGAAAGTCAGCACAGCTGGCATGGAGCTCATGATTGGAGAGGTGTGGGAGAGATGGAAAGAAACAGGAAGTGGGGCCAACAGGAAGGAAGCTGAGGCAGGACCCGCTGGCTGGATGGGGTCCAGGGAGAGAGAAAAACCACTTCTCCTTCCCTTTCTAATGATAGTAAGATTAGTACTTGAGGGCAGGGCTGGGCAGGGCAGGACTTCCCAAAAATCAGGAAAGGAAGAGGCCTGAGCACGTGTCCGGAACAGAGGTTGCAGGACCCAAATCATCTGGTCACTTCGACCTCCTCTGCCCACACTATAGCTTCATCTGCAGTGAGCTGTGACCTCAGACAGGCCCTAATGGACAGTGCCCCTCCCTCCAGTCTCTCAGGGTAAAAGGAGGCACAGGGATCAATGAAACCCAAAGGCAAATGGAGACAGACAGCAAGAAAAGTGGTGTCACCCCCATACCATGGGTGAAGAAACTGAGGTGCAGAGAGGTTAAACCACTTCCCATCACATAGCAAATGCATGCCAAAATCAGGGTTCAAATGCAGGCCCCTCTGTGTAGGCCTTGCCTGTGTCAATCAGGGACCCAGCAGGGAGGAGGCAGAAGAATAAATGCCCTGACTTCACTCCCTGCCTGCCTTCCCATCTTGCCGGTGCCTCCTAAACAGAAGCCGGGGGCACAGAGGCATCTACACAGGTCGGCCTCGTGGGCTCAGAGCAAGGTGGAAAAGGACAGGGGGTATCTGGAGGGCGACAGGGAGGTTACTTGGCACCTCACCACTCCCACAGCCAAGAATTTGGTGGGTACCTGGCCTCGGCCGCCTCCCCCCTACAGAGCCACAGGGCAGATGCCCCAGGACTTGGGTCTGCAACAGGCCCACCTGACTCTGTACATGTGCAAGGCCCCATCTGTGCAAGCTCTGCCGTCACCCCAAGTGGGTCCAGCCTCATCTTGCTCCGGCCTTCCTTCCTCATTCACCCTCCTGGGCCCTGCCCTGCCTCTATCATATGCAAACATCTCAAAATGGCCTACTTCCGACGAGGCAGGCTACTGGGAATAGCTGTCTTGAGAGATGAGAGCCAGCTGATGCCCACTGCAGCCCAGGCTGCCCATCCAGGGGCCCAGGCCCACCCCCTCACCCTCCCTGCCAGCCCTGCACATGGAGGCCTGGCTGCCGCTAAAAGAAAGGACTGCTATCTCTGATTCCGCAGGGCCTCTGATAAGAAATGTCATCCCTTGCTGGGTAATATTACCCGGCTGATAAGAATCTCTATCACGCTCCAACATATGGCTGGTTACAGAACACAGAGCAGGGAGGAGCGGGGTAATTTATTTGCTTAAGCTGAGAGCCCTGGGCGGCCGAGAGAAATGCACTGAATAAAGGAGTGAGAGCCAAATTACAACCTATCTGACTTGGAGTTGGGATTTTTCTCCCGGGAAGGATGAGGCACCTGAGAACAATAGGGGAGCCCCCCTCACCTTCTCCCTACGCAACAAGCACTGTCACCTTCGTCTGTCCTCGAAGGGCACTTCCACTTACGTGATCACATTTAATCCTCAGGACAACCTCAACAGAAGCATTGTGGGCCTCCTTTTACAGGTCAGGAAATTGAGATTCAGCAAGGTTAAGTAACACGGCCAAGGTCACACAGGCGGCCACGCCAGAGCTCGGCCTCAAACCCCATCCGGTCTGACTCCGGTGTGCTGTCAGACGGAAGTCTGATCCCAGCTGCCGGGTGGCTTGGCTCCTACAACTAAATCAATTAAGGCAGAGCTGCCTGACTTAACTAACAATGTCAGCTACGTATGGTATTATCATTTCAAAGGTCCATTACAAGCCTCTCCTTTGCTCCTTGTGTCTCTGTAACCTGGGGACTAATGAGGAAAGCCTTGCAGAGCATAGACACTCAAGGGAGGAAAGGGGACATCGGGGACAGAGCCCAGGAGAAGGAGCTTTGGGGTTTCCATTCCAGGCTCCCGTGTTTGAGTAGCAGGTAGAAGGAAATTACGGAAAGAAAATTCCCCCGTCTGTTCGCTGATTCACGCATTCACAGATACTGATGGCAAAAGGCTACTATGTGCCTGGCCCTGGATTTCACCTCGGCGATGTCACTGCCAAGGGACAGACCAGGTCCAGCCCTCAAGGAGCGGTCTGTCTCCTGGATTTCCAGGGCAGTAAAGAGGCAGGAATAACAGAATGTGAAGTGTAGATGCAGGAAGTACCGGCAGCTGATTTGGGATCGGTGGCTGTGTGTTAAGTATAGCTGTTAGCTGTTAACACACTCTCTATACACTGTTCTATGCTTTTTTTAAAAAAAAAATCAACATTATTAAGGTTGACATTGCTTTTTGATAGTTCATATAGCATCAAGATTGTTCCATATAGCTTCATAAAGCCACAAATTCTCTTAAACAGCTGTAGAGTATTCCATTTTGTGGATGTATCACAATGTAATCAACCAGTCCCCAACTGAGGGGCACTGAAATTGTGCCTCATCAGGACGAGCCCAGAGGATTTTTTTAGGACAGTGAAACTATTCCACACGATACAGCAGTGAGTGGAGGATGCATGTCATTACATATTTGTCATAGAATCTACACCACCAAGAGTGAACCCCATGTCAGGTATGAACTCTGGGGATAATGATGTGTCCATGTAAGTTTGTCATTTGGAACAAATGGACCACTCTGGTGTGGGAGGTTAATAGTGAGGGAAGTTGTGCATGTGTGGGGACAGGGGGAATTTGGGAACGTCCTGTACTTTCTGCTCAATTTTTCTGTAAATCTAAAACGGCTCTAAAAAAATAGTCTACGTAATAAAAATAATCCATTATGACACCAGTGTGAACTTAGCTCTGCAGTCTTGGTTCTAGTCTGTTATCTATTGACTATTTTTTTTGTTCCCTGAGTTTGGGTCAACCTTTCCTGTTTTTTACATATCCAGTAATCTGATGATACACTAGGCACTCTATGTCATAAATAAGTAAATAGATGGATAGATAGTGTGTCATCGTTTGCCATGTCAAGCAACGTTGAGATGTAGGTCCCATTCACTCCATCGGCACCTATGCATGTATTTCTGTAGAATAAATTATAAGAATTCACCCAGCATCTTTTAATTCTAAGAATTCACCAGGCACAAACTTGACTTTTCTGTGCCCTTCGCTGTAGTTGTCGCAAAGTCTCAATACTGCATCTTGGCAGTCTAATGGCTCCCATCTGTGTGACCACCCTCTTCACACCCTATCTGGTTGGGCTCTCCTAAAAGGGCCTTACTACGCCTTGGTGAGCAACTGCTGCCATTTCCTCAGCAGCACATGAGGAAACAAATATATTTCCCTTCTGCTCTCTTCGAAACCATCCCTCCTGCCCCTGCCTCCTCTGGCCCATGGAGGCTAAGTTCAGGAATCAAGCCAGGCCCTATACAAGGCAGCAACTTCACCCAGGCCATTTCCAGAACTGGTTGGCTTTCTTCTTTGCCTTGTGATGGTCAGGAATGCAGAGCGCCCAAGGCTGGACACGGGCAAATTACCACAGGGCTCAGCATTCCTCTAAAATCACAGCCCGGGATTATAGGAAATCTAACATCTAAGAAAACACGATAAATGTCAATTATGCAATTTGGAGCCCAAGGTACCCTGAAGGAAAGCATTCATTACAAACAGAAAATTCTGATTGTCGGAAGATAATGTGTCTCCATGGCAGAAGTAAAGTGGAATCTAAGGGAAAGGGGGTCACCCTCCATTGCCAGAGGCTGGCCATCCACCGGTCACCACGGTGGGTGCTGAGGGGAGGCGAAAAAGCATGAGTAAGGCAGAGCCCTGGTCCTTGGGGAACTCACGAACCACTGGAGGACACTGAGAAAAAGGTCCATGTCATCATAGATGGAGGGACCAAGAGCTTTGAGAAAGAGGAGGAAGGCATCACTGAATCTTCCTGCATACGTTAGAGATGAAGACATCTGAGGCAGGTATTGGAGAGTAGCAGCTCTCCAGGCAGACAAACGGGAGGGCACTTCCAGATAGGAGTGACAGCATATGTGACAGGGAGTGTGAAAGAACGGCAGCCACGGGCCAGGCTGTGACGGGTGTCCCTCTTAGTGTCTGCCTTTCTCTCACAGATGTCCCAGCGAGTCACAGGGGCTCTTGAGCAGCACAGTGGCAGATGAGATTGACGCTTCTGCCTCACCATGAAGGATCCACTGGCGAGAGCAAATCCCCAGCCATGGGGGAACCAGTATACCATGCTTCCCACATCACCCTGCAAAGCAGCAGACATTGTGGCTATAATGGTGGCCTCCACGGCCCACTCTCTATCTTCAAATCCCAGCTTTGCCCCTACCAGCTTGAACAACGTACTTATCTACCCCATGTACCCCATGTCTTTCCATCTACGAAACGGGGATGATATCAGCAGAGGCCTCTTAGTGCTAAGTGTGTGGATTGTAAACCAGATGAGGTAATATACACACAAGGTGCTTAGGACAGTACCCAACATACAACAGGGACACACACACGACAGCTCTGGGGACTGCTCCCCCCTCCCTTGTCGCCCGGCTTCCTCTTTCAGCACCGTCCGTTCTTCTGGAATGTGGGCTGCCATGAAGCTGAGCAGGACCAAGCAAGTCAAGGGTTGCTTTAGGAAGGCTGGACTACGTTCTGAAAGAGAGTCTGGGGATCGCTACCTACTGGTTAGCTTCCTCACATCCGCGGAAGGGGATGGTGGAAGAGTGATTCTCAACTTTGCTGCACAATGGAATGACCTAGGGCGTGTTATAACCCCAACGCCCAGGCCCTCTCCTCACTAATGAAGTCAGAATCTTTAGGAGTCTGGTCCCAACAGCAAGATTTTTAAATTCCTCAGGTGATTTCAAGGCCGAGCCCAGTGGGAGAACAACTGATGGAAGAGTCAAATGCAAGAGGAAAGAGAGACATGGCAGAAGGGACAGTGTCACCACCCAGAGCTGTGTCCACTCCAGCAGCCACCTGGATTCTCCAGGCCACCGTTTCTTACCCATGGGGCAGGAATGACAGAGGTAACCTGGAAGTGCCGTGGATCATGCCGAGTGAGGCTCACCCCTCACACCTCTTCTGGAAATAGGGAAAGAGTATAGATCACCAACAAACACAACTACATAGGGAGCTGCGGTGGGAAAAGTGGTACTTAGGTGCAGAGCTGGTGACGTGCTAGGCTCTCTCACCCACCAGCTCTGGGACTAGCAGTCCCGTCCCTTGTGAGCCTCAGTTTCTTCAACAGCAGACTAGGGGTAGGACTGACTGACCAATCAGACAAGGTGAGGGTGAGGCCCCAGCAGGGCGACGTAGGTCACGGGATGAAGAGTGAGGCTAATGTACAGTGTTTTTATGTAATAAGTTCTAGGTCCTCACTGGAACATGGAAAAGGTCTAGGGAGAGAAATGCCCCCACAAACGACTGCCGTAATGGAGGGAAAGGCAAAGAAAAGCAGCAGCGCTGGCCCCATGAAAGCCTTCTTCACAGGCAGGTCCAAGTGGGGGTCGATGATAGGACAGGAGGGCAGGGTGTGGCCCAGGCTGCCCCATGGAGACGTTACGATAGGAAATGTTATCTGGGAACAATGGAATAACCGTACCGTTGTCCTGGCCTGAATCTGACCACAGGGGATAAGACTCCAGGAAACACGTCCCCCAACAACTGGCCAGAGTGGCCCTGAGAAACCACTGGCCCATATGTTTGTTCAGGCATCCATTCAGTCACATGCCCTCAACCACGTGCCAAGAGTTGCATTACAAGGTGGGGGTGCCAAGATGAATAAGGCTCAGGCTGCATCCTCAGAAGGGACAGAGCAGTACATGCTAACATATAATAATAATAATAATAATTATTATTATTATTATTATTATTATAAATAGATACCACTCATTGATGGCAGCTAAGCACCAGGCAGCACACTTCATATTTTATATTTAACATCTCAAATCCTCAGCGTCCCCCTCCAACTAAGGGCACATGCTCCTTTCTACAGAATATGGAAACTAAGGCCCAGAGAGGCTGATTGCTGGACACAGATCACACAGCACCTAAGAGGCTAGGCTTGCATTTGAATCCCAGGCAGCATTGCTCCTACATGTGGGCTCCCTCCCAACAGCTCACTGCTATAACCCAAAGTCACAATAGAAGGACACAAAGCATCCTGCCCCAGAGACCTCTTATAGGCACAGTCCCCTCATTTAGAGAAAACGGTTTAAAAACCACAATGAGCAAACAAATAAAATTAGGCACAGCGCCCAGCCTGTACTTATTGACCAATAACTGCTGATGGATCAGAACCCAAATATAGCATCTGAGGTAGGGGCAGGGTGTCAGGCATCTGTGTGACCTCGCAGGCCTGGGTTTGAATCTCAGCCTCGGTGTTTACAACTCCCAGAAGTTCCAGTTCCTCATCTAAAAAGTGGGAACAGTAACGCAAATCAAAGGACAGATGGGGTGACGAGGTCCAGATAACAGAGGCACTCTCTGCCCTCATGATCCCTGCACGTCCCTTCTCAGGGCTTGAGAAAAATGCAACACAGCCAATGAAAGGACGAGCAGGAGAGAAAAGGGCATGTTCTAGAAGCTCCGCAGAGTGTGGAAACAGGCATCACACAAGGAACTCAAAGTCTTCTAGAGAACCCTGGTGCCCTCCTGGCCCGGGGGCCCTGTGGGGAGGGACATGACTCATTTTAATCCGGGCACAACCACTGCCCACAGGCCTGGGCGTCTTCCCTTTGAGAGTCTTTCACTGATGAAAGAGTAGTGCTCAGAAAAGCTGGGGTACAACCAAACGGGGGTGTCCTGGGATGGGGGACCGTTGTTGCAAGCAGTATTATCATTATTACTTTCACTTAACATTTGCTGAGCCCTTCCTGTATTGCAGGCACTGTACTTACTGTGGCTTTGTTGTTTTGTTTCTGTTTTGCCAGCAGGGAGGCGTTCACGGTTTAAATTAGAAAACAGGCTCTGGGTCGAGATGGACCCCCTGCCATCCTGTGCTTCTTCTCTAGCTTCCCATGGGATTGGAGCCCTGGAGGCAAGGCCTCAGGAGTCCGCCTGTCCACTGGGCGTCTGTAGGGACAGCATGCTTGATAAATGGATGGCTGCAAGGGAAGGAGGAAAGGAAGGTGGGAGGGAGGGAGGTAAGGAGGTAGATGTGGCGTGTAGGATGAGTGAAAAAAGAAATTCTATGACATCGGGGGGACTAGAAACAAAAGGGGGAAATGGAAAAGAGCGAAATGCCTGTTAATATGGAATAGTTGAAAAAACCATGGAATACTAGGCAGCAGTTTAAAAAAATAATGGATATGTACACACCCACGCACAAAAGCTCTGTTCAGACATGCTGATGAGTGGAAAATGAGTATGTTGAAATCCCATATCATTCCCTCCAGCTCTGAACGCCAGAGTCCACGGAGCCAGGGACAGGGATGATGGCTGCACCTGGGGGCAAATTGCAAGGAGCTGTGCTGACCCAGCCCGCTGCCTCAGGCTGACATTTCTGCTCAGGAGAAAAGGAAGCCAGGCCCTACCTCTAGGTCTTTGGGCAACAGCAAACTTGTGACCCACTTTCCAGTTTGGTTTTGTTCCCCCAGTTCCTTGAAATTACTTGTACTGATTTCGAGACAGAAATAAACCAAATGAGCTTCCCTTACCTCCTGGCCCCAAGCCTGTGATAACTCATGAGGAACCAAACAGTCACACTGAGTTGCTAATTGAAGACCTATGGGCTCTATCGGTGACAGGTGCCACCCATAGGATGTTGTAAATGTTCCTGAGTTTATTGCCCACCTGTAAAATTTAGGAAATTTCATTGTATTATAAAGTCCAAAAATTAATTGAGCAGCACTGGTCCCACATAGCACAATAGCTTCCTGGATGCTGAGGGAGGGTTGGCCCTTTATTCAAGACAGGCCCCCTCCCAATGGCCACAGTCGCACCCTTCAGAAACCACCTAGCCCGAAGTTATGGCAGATGAAGACACTGCAGCTCAGAGAAGCGAGGACACTTGTCCAAGGTCACACAGCAAGCCAAGGGCAGGGTGGGAACCGGAACTCGGTGTTCCTCACACAAAGACCTATGTGTGTCCCTTCCACCTGTGAGGCTGTCCCCCATCCTGCTTAGAACCAATCACAGCCTTAGGAAGTAGGTGATCCATTTGACAGCTGGCTAGAACAAGGCTCCTTGGTCGCGCTGAGTCAGGAGTAAAATCCACCTCAGGCAGAAGTCACGCCTCATCCGACAGAGTGGCTCAAACACATGGCACCACAATTAGCTCCGGTCCAGTCATCGGGCCGACGCTTGCTCAGTGTTATTTTTGCTTCATGGTTTCCACATGCACACAAACAATACTTCCCTAAAAATCAATTTTCACCAGCAACCTACCTGCATAGTTCTTGGAAAATACGGGTTAAACCTTCTGCCTCACCAAGAAAACAAGGAACAAAGGACGAAGGCAATTCATCACCACGGTCTTGCACTTTCCATTATTCACACCAAATGTTTGTCAACTCACTAAGTTCAATGACCCTGTCCCTTGGGGCTGCAGAACTATTTTTACCAGCAAGGCCCAGCCAAGAGGCTCCACCCATTTTAATAAACAGGATTATTGGGTATCAAGAGACGCTAAACGATTTCAAGAGGCTGGAGGTTATGGGGGCTGAAAATGGTCTGGAAGGAAGATGCTGGAATAATCAATTTCTGACACAGCAGAAGGAATGGCTGCATGACATTCTGCTGCCCAGAACAGTAAAGGGGTCGGCACACAGGAAGTGCAAGACATCAGTCACATACATAGGTATCTCCTTTGGGATCATTTCCCAAACTTCCAGAACAAATAAGGAGACAGATGGCTCTGGTTTTCAGAGGAGGCAACATCCCACAGCGAGGGTGTCTGCCACATAGTAAGCACTCAATAAATAGTACGCACGCTCACATGGTGTGGGAATCTCCTGACTGGTGTCGGGGAGCTCTGGGGACTGCTGCGCTCTGCCCACACTTGCCTTCCTGGTCATCACACCCAAGCTCAAGACATAAATACCATGACTTGCAAATATGTCCCCAAATATTTACCCCTTAACTTCATGTACTAGTCAGGGCTCATCGGAGAAACAGAAAAAGAGACAATAAGATATCTATATGCTTATGTCTATATCTATCTTTATGGAGAGAGAGAGAGAGAAATTGGCTCACACAGTTGTGGAGGCTGGCAAGTCCAAGCCCTGCAGGGTAGGCCAGCAGGATGGAGACCCAGGGAAGAGCTGATGGTGCAGCTCGAGTCTGAAGGCAGTCTGCGGGCCTTCCTTAGGGACCCGCTTCCTCAGGGACCTCAGTCTTGTTCTCTTCAGGCCTTCAACTGATCGGACAAGGCCCACCCATATTATGGACGGTAATCTGCTTCACTCAGAGTCTGCTGATATAAATGTGAATCTCATCCAAACAAATACCTTCACAGTGACATCGAAACTGGTGTTTGACCAAACATCTGGATGCCGTGGCCTCGCCAAAAATGACACATGAAAGTAACCTTCCCACTCCAGATTCATATATCCAGCTGTTTCCTGAATCTCTCTCCTTGGCTGTCTGAGGAACATCTGAAACATCACAATTCCACCCCTACCCCGAAACAAACACCCCCCTCCACTCCCCTTGCTGATCACCCCTGTGAATGACTGAAAACTGCATTGTCTGCCTGCTCCAGGTAAAGGCTTGGGACAGCAAATTCTACCTTCACGATATATTCATGTCTGATCACTTCTCACCATCTCCTCCTCTGTGCTCTGCCAGGCCACCGTCACCTCTTCCCTGGATTCCTGCCATACCTGGATTAGCGCAATAGCTTCCTAACTGGTCTATCTGCTTCCATCTTTGCCACTTTCATTCCATTTCCAGCTAGAACAATCCAGCTAAAACACAAATCTGATCGGCTCAGAAGCCTGCAATGTCCCCATCTCAACAGAGAAAGAGCCAACGTCCCCACCCTGATCCTCTTTGAGCCATTTCATGCCTGCATCCTTGCTGCTCTTGGTGGCCAGGCCACCTTTCCCCTGGGGGGGGGGGGTGTCAGGCCATCTCCCACTGCCCAGACGGGGCATTTCCTGCAGCCCAGCCAGCACCCACCAGGGCCTCACCAGCCACACAAGGACCATGAAGATATTAGGGCATTCACCTGAGGGTGGGGGTGAGGGGGCACCGAAGGGTATTAACTAAAGGAAGGAGGGCACAGGCTGGGATTTGTGTCTTTGAAAAAAATCCCTAAGACAGCTGGTTGGATTGTTCTCCAGACTGTATTTTAAAAGGAGAATTAGTTGGCCGCCAGGTGAGGAGAGGGGGAGGAGAGAGGAAACGGGAAAGGAGGCCAGGGGAGAACGTGTGCAGGTACACGACCAGCTCCTGGAGCTCGCTGCCAAGCGGCTACCATTTCACACACCCAGGGCACAAAGACAGAAAGGAGACACAGTGTTTGACTGTGGCCTGGAGGAAGAAAGCCTCCAGTGGCCAAGAGGAGGGGCGGACACCCAATGCCAAGGTGAGCTGCTTCCTGCTCCCCGCCCACCTGTGTCCCTTCTCCTCCCCGAGAGGACCTGCGCACAAAGGCTCAAATTCACTGCAGGGGCCCTTGGGTGTGCTGAGGCCTTGGCTGAAGACTTTTGGGGAGGGAGAGAGGAACTGCCATCTTTCCTCCCTCAGAACATTGTCACAGGGAGCTTCATCAACCAGGCCAGATTCAAGTTCAAGGTCCCAGCAAGAACCCCTCTCCCCGGACCTGTGAGATGGGCCCTCATCACTTCTCAGAAACGCCTCTCCATTAGCAGGGCAAAGCCTGCTACTTGTTCTTCCAAGCCATAAAGCAGTTGCGCCCCAATGAAGGGGGACTGGGCCCTGTCAACTAACACATGGAATTATGCTGAAGGGAGCCAAGCGAGGGCTGAGCTGGAGGGGCACCTGGCATTCCCAGGGTCCTGTAATTCCAGAGACCACCCCACCCACCCAGCGCGCTAAGGGCCACACCTCTCTCAGCACTCACCACCACCGGAAATGAGATACTTTCTTTCTTAGCCTCCTGCTGTCAACTGCGTGCTCCACTTGGCTATGTCCCCGGTACTGCAGTGGCCGTGCCCAGGGAAGCACAAGGCATGTGGCAAGTGCTAAATAAATACACACTGAATAATAACCCTGCTCAGGGCTGAACGGGGAGACGACGGATGGAGACTGCTGGAGAGATCTGGAACTCCGAGGAACCTTCCGAGGACACGTGATCCAAACGCTTGACTTCCGACAGCAAAACGGAAATTTATACCAGTGATTCCAACTGGATCTCAGGTCTCCTCACAGGGCGTCTTCAGGCTATTTTTCAATCCGTCTAAAAGTCTATCAGAAACGGTACCTTCCTGTACAATAAGGCCACAGACAGCCCCTAACATATGAAGCTTTTTTGTTTGACACAGGCCAGAATGATGTCAACTCTGCCTGGTGACCCAGATCAGAAACCCCAACTGGCGGATACTTTTAAGTAAGAAAGCAGGGCACTGAACACTTAACAAATGAAGTTTGTTCAGTTGAAAAACTCCGTCTCAAGGAGGGACAACCAATAAAAGCGATTTCTGGAGTTGAATATCGGGAATTGCTCGTCTCAACCGGTGGTTCTTAATGGACGGTGATTTTCCATCTGCCTCCCAGGGGACATGAGGCCATGTCTGGAGGCACTTTGAGCTTCCTGACTGGGGAGGGGTCGCGACAGGCATCTGGGGTGCAGAAGCCAGGGATGCTGCTGAGAAACCTACAGGATGGCCCCCCACAACTGAGAGCTATCCAGAGAGAAGGGGCTCAATATTGATTTAGCTGTAAAGTCTCATGTTAACACCTGGCAGTCCCCACGATAAGACATAAACCCCTTTCTGTGATCTGGGCCTGCCTTGCTCTCTGCATGTGCTACCTTCCTTCTGCTCCCCGACAGCGCCACACGTCTTCCCTCTCAAGGCTTCTGCTGGAAGGAGGAGCCTGTCTTCCTTGCCCCTTGCTGCTCAGGAGGTTCTGCAAAATGCCATCTCTGGCGAGAAGCTCAGCCGAGTGGTCTCTTTCTCAACATTCCAGTTTGTGATCCGAAGTGGTAATGATTGAAGCTGTTTGTTCCCATATGCCAGCTTCTTCACTGCAGTGGACTTTGAAATCCCTGAGGGCCAGGGTTACAGCGGCCTTCTTGTATTCCGGAGTCCGGCACAGGCCTGGGCTCAGAGCAGGCGCCCAGGAAGTTTGGTTTTGCTTGCCTGAATGAATGCGCGTCAGGGCTGATGTAGAATCAAAATGGGTAATGAACAGGACGGGCCCAGTCCAGGACCCACCGGAAAAATAAGTCATTCGTCTGTACCCGCCAAGCAGAGGCCCTCGGGCAAATCACGCTGCTGGTCAGGAGAAGCTGGAGGGATTATTTTTACATTGGGCTGTATGGGTTGAAATGTGTCCCCCAAAAAGATGTGTTGAAATCGTAACCCCAAGTAGTTGTGAATGGGATCTTATTTGAAATAGGGTCTTTGCAGATGTCATCAGGTTACGGTGAGGTCATACTGGGTTAGGCAGGCCCTAATCCAGGGACGCGTGTCCTGTAAGGAGAGAGAGGTGCAGACACTCAGACACACACTGAGGAAGGCCATGTGAGGACAGAGGCAGAGGCTGGAGTGATGCGGACACAAGCCAAGGACCCCGAGGACAACTGGTGACACCAGAATTAGGAAGAGGCAAGGACACATCCTGCCCTGGAGGCTTCAGAGGGAGCACAGCCTGCCCACACCTTGATCTTTGCACTGGGGGCCTCCAGAACTGAGAGAGAATGAATTTCTGTCATGTGGGCCACACCGTTTGTGGTACTTTATTATTGCAGCCCAGAGAAGCACACAGGCTCTAACAACAGGATCTTTCAGAAGAAAGGTGAGGGGAGGTCAGCCAAGATCCCTCCACTAAAAGCTCTTCTTATAAAGAAATGAGGCTGCCTCTCATCCCCTGGCTGGACCACCTGTGTCCTCCTTCACGACCCTAAGGACCAGATATCCACGGACTCTGGTGCCACTTAAAAATCGAGAGTGTGGGTGGGGCTGGCAACTGCTGAGGGTGGTGAATATACACCCTGTGTGTGGGAAGCGTTCACGAAATACCACTGGATGACTGATGGACCAATCAGGGAGTAAGACGGGTGAGCACAGAGGAAGTACTCTGAGTTAATTAGCCATCACTGTTAATTAGCCATTTACCATCAGCAAGGACTTTCAGATGTCACCTAGGAAAACCCTGACTTCGCTGTGTGTCTCCGTGGACCTGCTCATTCACTCTCCGGCCAGAGGGAATCGGAGGGCTGCAGGGTTCCTCTGAGTACCAGGGGTCAGGTGTCAAGTTGGAGCAGGAGGGGAGCAGCAGCTCTGGAACATTTCGCAGTGTGTGCTCCCATCCACGCTCCATTCATAATTTCACTGAGTGACAGAAATGCAGAGGGGCAGGTCCCATGATCACATTGTCAAATTCAAGGACCGAAGCTCTGAGAAGTTCAGAGATTGCTCAGGGTCCCGCGACGCGTCAAGGAGAGGCATGGCTTCACTACCAAGTGTCCCCGCTCCAGGGTCCAGGTGCCTGTGCTCCTGGATTGCACCAGACAAGCAGGACGCACGATGGCAGCTGCCTCCAGGATGGCAGTGGCAGACACATGTGCTGTGACAAGTGCGTGACCACCACACAGAGGAAATAAAGCAGGAACAACAAAGCTCACCCATATTCCCATCACACTAGCATGAAAGCTTGTCACTCCCAGCGCCGCCTTCCAGAAGTCGTCTGTGAGCACATGCGTCTTCATACTGTGCTCAGGCGAGAGGACGTGCTTTGCTTGCATCACTATGTGTTTTCAAGGACCTAAAAAATGCTCATCTGGCATTTAATCACCCAACCTTATTTTGCGCCTACTGTAGGCCAGGCCCCGTGCTGGGCAGTCAACACAAAACAGCAAAGCGAACACTGCCTCCCCCCACCCCAAACAAGTAGGGGAAACGGACATTAACTAAATAATCAGGCAATTACATTATTAGAAACTATGGGAAGCTGTGTAAAGGGAAAAAAATCATAGTTTAAAAACAGCTGGTGAAGTGCACTTCAAAATGATCATTTTAAGCGTCTCGCAATATTGCTCCAGGTAGAGAAGCACATTTATTTAATCATTGTCTAGTTCAGTTTGGTTTCAACTTTGTATTATCATAGCTAAAGTTACCCGGGTATATTTGGAGGTGAAGTGTTACGATGTCTATAATTAATTTGAAAATATTTTGGAAAAGACAAGATGAGGTAAATAAAGCAAATGTTTATCTGTTAAAACCGGGCAATGGGTATATGGGAGTTCATTATACAAGTCTCTCTGCTTTGCCAGGTGTTTGAAATTTTCCATACTCAAACGTAAGAAAAAACAAAACAAAACATGATTTAATGGACATTTTCACACGCAAAAAAATTTTTTTCCCCTTCCTTTAATTATCCCCTTAGGATAAAACTGAAAAATGAGGTAATGGAATGAAAACACACACACACACTCGCGAGGCTGTGTTTGCACCGATGCTAACACACCCATTGCATCGGGGCTCCAAGCCTCCTTGGTCACTACAGAAGAGCAGTATCAACACTCATCAGTGATACTGCGTCTTAGTTTCCTGTTGCTGCCATAACAAACTACAGTGCGCGTCACGTCTAAGAACAACAGACTTACTCTCTTACAGAGCTGAAGGTCAGAAAAAAAAGTCTAAGGTGCTAAAATCAAGGTGGGGGCAGGACTGGTTCCTTTTGGAGGCTCCAAGGGAAAATATACCCCTTGCCTCTTCCACTTCAAGAGGCTGCGGGCACCCTTGGCTCCTGGCTACGTCACTTCAGTCCTTGCTTCTGTGGTCACATGGCCTTCTCCTCGTGTGTGGTCAAAGCTCCCCCTCTGCCTCCCTCTTATAAAGACTCTGGTGATGAGGTTGGGTTGACCTGGAGAATCCAGGATAGTCTCCCCTTCTCACGATCCTTAATCATTTCTGCAATGGAAGGTGACAATGACAGATTCCAGGGATTAGGATGGGGGGCTATTATCAAGCCATCCACACAGGTTGTCTTGTCTGTCTCCTGCACCACGTGTCACTCATCATCCAGTCCCCAGCACTTAGCATCGTGCCCGCCATGCTAAGCGAGTGTCCAGTAAACGCAGAAGGACGGAAAGCAGGGAAGGGGTCCAGGGTGGGAACAGAACCCTAAAGGGTCCTCCATCATCCCTGAGCCCCCAAGTGTGAGGGCGGAGGAAGCTCAACAGCCGTTGGAACACTGCTCCTGGGAACACTTAGAAATCGCAAGGTGCCGGCACCTCATTGGCTGAAGGATGCAAGTCCCGTGCAATGTGTTTGCTCTCCTGCCCCTGGGTGTTCCCACAGCGACTGCTGTCTAAACAGCAGGCCAGCAAGCAGCAGGTGGCTCCTGTCCTGCTGATTTCCTGGGACTCCAGGCAGGGCTGGAGCAGCAGGCAGGTGTCCTGCTGTGTCTGACAAAGGTACTTTCCTGCAAGAGAGTAAACAAAGCCAGGGAAGCCTCCAAATAACTGTGTCCCTACCGCTGCCCCCCAGCTCCCCACAAGAGACAGTAAGAACGGTGCCTTTTCAGAGAAAAGATCATCTCAATAACAGCAAGTGCTGGGGCAGCCGGAAGGCTCAGTTGGTTAGAGCGCGAGCTCTCAACAGCAAGTTGCCGGTTCAATTCCCGCATGGCAGGGTGGGCTGCATCCCCTGCAACTAACGATTGAAAATAGCGACTGGACTTGGAGCTGAGCTGCGCCCTCCACAACTAGATTGAGGGACAGCAACGTGGAGCTGATGGGCCCTGGAGAAACACACTGTTCCCCAACATTCCCCAATAAAATTTTTAAAATTATATATATTAAAATAATAATAATAATAATAATAATAATAATAGCAAGTGCTCACACCAGGGCTTTGCAAACATCACCTCTACTCTTTCCAACAAAGGCAAAGTAAACATTTCTATGTTCGGTTTACAGGTGAGGAAACTGAGGAAGGAAGCAGTAGTAACTTGCTCAAAGTCACCAGCGGGGAAAAGGCAGAGCAAGGACACAAACCTGAGCTTATCAAACGCTAAGGCTGGACTCTTTCCACTTGGACACAAATTTGCCAAGCGTGAGGGTAAAATTGTGTGCCAGAGCCACAGGCTTTGTCTGGAGATGGTGTTGGGTGCTACAGGCAGGCATTCCAGCTTCCAAGCCAGACACGAGCAATCTGAAATGCAAGCGCTCTGCTGAACCGAGGGTATCTGCACTTACAGATGTGTGTATCCACGCCACACACACAGGTCTACTCCTGTGTGGTAAGCACTGGGGACACGGAGATGAATAAAGGAGCTGCCGTCCCTGCCCTCCGCAGCACGGTTGGGCTCTCACAGACCTGAGTGGTCCTGAGCGGACAGGCAGCAACTCCAGCTGGGGAGCGAGAGGGACGAAGAAAGTTTAATGGAAAAGGGTCTCTGTAGCCAGGTACAGAAGGGTGAACAGGAGTCCTCCAGGAGGAAAAGAAAACTAGTTCTTACAAGGAAGGGCATGCTCTTTATAAACCTTTGGTTCACTGGGAAGACAAATCAATAGCTGCGTTGACGTCGGGCACAGAATAAACCTGCAGAGAAGACGAGGAAAAAGAGGAGGAAGAAGAGAAGAACCTCTTGTTTCTATCACCCTCATTCAAGGCTCTGCATTCTGCTTTTACTAGGCCAAAGGTCAGGGCCAAAAGAGGTGCAGGTGACCCTTCCTTTAAGCTCACAGCTCAGCAGGGGTGCGGAAGCAGCTGGCCAAGCAGATGGAGGCCCAGCCTTCCAAATCTGGCCACGGCCATGAAGCAGTCCCCCTCAGACGTGTCTTCCGGGCCTGGGAAAGCACAAGAAAGTGTGGAGAGGGGCCCAAGGCAAGTGAGCGGAGATCAGTGCTCCTTAGGGAACAGCCTCCGAGATAGAGGTCAAAGTCTGAACTTGGCATTTCTGCTTCTTGGGGCTCTGCCATGGGTGAGGAGGCGCAAGAGACAGCTCCAACCACACAACAAGGATTTGCTACTTACTTGGAGGCCATTTTCAAAATGAGAGCCCTGACGTAGATTTTATCCTCAAGGCTGGGAAGTTGTCTTCACTGGCAAGCCCTGTGAGCGGCGGCTAATTGATGGAGGAAGGGCTTCATTTCTCCATGACACTGACATTTCGGAAGCTCCTTTTCTGAAGGCTCCCAGGTTTACAAGAGGGGTCCTCCCACTATGTGCAAGGCTCTGGGATGATGGCCCAGAGGAAGCTTGTAGGAAACCAATGGTTCTGCCTGCCCCTTGGAAGAAGAGGTGATTGATTGCCTTTCTGTCCTATTGTTTCTTCCCCTCAAGCCTCCAGCCCCTAAGAAACCCTATGTGGGAGAACTGGCTGTAAGCGTCCTCCGTCGGACGAGGTGCGGGTTTGGACTTTTTCCCACACACACATGCACACAGAAATAGGCAGGTGACATTCCGAAGCTGGCTGGGCCACTTCTCTGCTGGGCAACCTTGGGGATGTACCCTGGCCCCACGGAGCCTCAGGAAGCATTGTCCTGACTCCTTAAGTGAAGTGCCCACATTCAGTCAATGCTCACTGCCTGTTCATCTCCTTCCTCTTTGTCACATTGTGATTATTTTTAGGTAAGGATGACAGCAGAGCTCAGGGAACGCTGAGGGACACCCGAGATGACATCATCTGTGACCACTTGCAAAAGGGTCCCAATTCTTCACCCCTGGCTGCATCCTCGCCCTCTGCCATGTACCTTTCGCTGTGCCCTCCCTCTCTGACACTGGGATCGGCCAGGTCACCTGCTTTGACGAACGGGGTGCTAGCAAATGAGAGGCAAGGAGAAGCCTAACAGTCCTTGCTTGGTGGGTGTGGTCTGGCCCCTGCCCTCTGCCCTCTGCCCTCTGCCCTCGCCATGAGAAGGACATTCCTTGGCTAGTCCGCTGGTCCCAGGAGATGAAAGACATACAGAGCAGAGCCCAGAAACCCCAGCAACCCCAGATCAACTAGACCAGCCAACGGCAGCCAAGCCCCAGACATGGGGGGTGGCGGGGGGGGGGGCGGGGGTAGAGTCCAGCCAAAATCAGCAGGGCTCCTTGGCCAATCACCCCACATGCGCAAACAATAAACAATTATTACTGAAAGCCACTGAGATGCTGTTGTATGTTACTCAGCATCACAAGGGCAATAAAGCTGTGATACAATCTGTACGTTGACAGTAATAACAATATGAATATCCAAACAAGCTTCATAATAACAATATGCAGCTCCTAGGGCCACTGCAGAGATCGACTGAGATAAAGAAGTGTCCACACTCAAAGAATGGGAGCTATGACCCACCAACCTCACTGGACGGTCTGAGGTCACCAGTGGATTGACCGCAGAGCCCAGTCGACTGTCCTGTGGAAAGGGGACCACATCCAAGGAGGCAGCAGGGGTGGGGGTGACTTCACAACTCTCCCCCTGCCATAGCCCCAGATCTCCCTCCTTGCTGGGCCCCAAGCATGTGTGAAGCAGAGGCTGCAGCAGCCCTGTGCCCACCTTTGCAATCAGAGTATTGAGCCACAGGCCTGGCCGTGTGGGCCAGGACAGCCCCCACCCCCATCTGTTCCTCCCAGCTCCAGACGCGTGGCTGCACGGGTCTTCAGCCCCCTCTTAGCTTCTGCGGATCTCAAAACCATTCTTTTCCCCCGCGTGCTGAGGATCAAGTATGAAAACGGGTTTGAAATGCCAGCAACGAGCAGGTCGCTATACAAAATGAAGGCACCTCCCTCCTCCTCCATCCCCGTCCCCACCACTGCCATGGTCATCACGGATGTCACCACTGTCACCATCAGTAGGGACACGTAATACGGAAGAGTAGGGGGAAGAAATGTGCAGCAAGACGGTCATCCACACACGCTCCACAACCAGAGTGCCGGGTGGGAATCTCCGAGTGGCTTCTTATGAGCTGTATCACCTAGGAAAAGTTACTTTACATCTCTGAGCTTCAGGGTTTTTTTAATCTATAAAGCGGAGACAATAGTACTACCTACCTCAGAGTGTCATTCTGAAGATTAAATGAGTTAATACATACAAAGCAATTAAAACAGCATTTGCACAGAATAAAGGCTCAGGATGTATTAGCGGACGCTGTAACGACTGCTGTGTTGTTACTATTATTAGACAGCCACACAGTAGGGACTTTAAGTATCTCAATTCATCTAATCCCCACAAGGGCTCTAAGAACCCTTTCATATATGAGAAAGCTGTGGCTTGGGGAGGTGAAGGGACTTGGCTGCTTTGAGGCCAATGCTGAGCCCACGACACCAAGAACCATGCAACGTGCAGGCCGTCACGAGGCCCAGAATACTCCCCGAAGCCTTCCCACTCCCGTCCCCACAACCAGGAAACAGGGCGATAAGCTCCCTGGCAGTTCCTGGGTCGTTTTCCTTTTATTTGTGCAGCCTTTGTGTTCCACAATACACTCGGCTGGGCAGGCAGCCCCTGTGGGCATCAGCAGCCCCGCTGGCAGCAGAGACAAAGGAGCAAGAGTGCCAAGGGGCCCTCCCACACCAGCTACCAGCCACCCGCCACGCAGCCCGGGAGATTGACAAAAGGGAGGTACCTGGCCTCGTTACTTAACCCTCAGCCATGAGGTTTGCTGCAGAGCAGCCCAAGTGTGCCAACCCCAGGTATGCCAGGCAGGGGCCCCCCTCCACATTGCTCCTGGACTGACGATGGCAGGCAGATGGCTGGCAACTCAGTGGGTCCAGGGAACTTAACCTCTGCCTGTAATGAAGGAGTTCAGGAAAGCTTTGTGGGGAGGGCACGGCCTCGAATCCAGACCCCTGCTTCTAGGATTCAGTATTCATTTACCAACCACCTGCCGTGGCCAGGCCTTGGCCTTGGGCCGGGGGGCTCACAGTTCATCTGACACGTTTCTGACCTGAGGAGTACACAAGCTAGTGAGGGTGGCCACGCAGAAAGACACACTGAGTGCTACAATGAGGTCTGAGCAAGAAGAAATGGGATTGATGAACAAATGAGCTTCGTTCATTCACTCAGTAACTATTAGCAGAGTGCCCACCACATGGCAGGTGCCAGGGAGACGATGCTCAGTGACGCAGACACAATTCCTGTTCTCAAAGAATTTAGATTCTTGTGAAATCGGCCTCAGGGAACCACAGAGACCTTCACGGAGAAGCATCCGGGTGTCAGCTGTGCCCAAGCGGCTGGGTACTCTTGGGGGACCTATGCTGCTTCTCAGTGGGTTAACGTCCTGGTCTGTGAAATGGGTATGGCACGTTTATATTACCATGGACCCTGTGGCCTTTAAATGTCGGAAAGTGTCCGAACAGGGAAAAAAGTTCACCTTAGGCTAAATAGCAGTAGCTGATAACAAATACTTTACTTTTTCAAATACATGTATATGCAAGAATATGTGTGTTTGTGTATGTGTGAATGAATTATTTTATATACACATAATAGCTTATAAACAGGCTATTCCGGTGTATGTGTGTCCTAGCCTGCTTGGGCTGCTATAACAACATACCACAGACTGAGTGGCTTAAGCAGAGTTTCTTTCTCACAGTTCTACAGGCTGGGAAGTCCAAGATGAAGGTGCTGGCTAGGTGGGTTCCTGGTCACTGTCTACTATCTGGCTTGTGGACAGCCACCGTCCTGTGTTGTCACATGGCCTTTCCGCTTTGCTCTCAAGGAGGGAGAGAGAGAGAGAGAGAGAGAGAGAGAGAGAGAGAGAGAGAGAAGCTTTCTCTTCTTACAAGGCCACTACTTCCATTATCAGGGCCCCAACCCCATGATGTCACCTAACCATAATCACCCCCCTAAACGTCCCACCTCCGAATACCATCACATTGGGGGTTGGGCTTCCACCTATGAATTTGGGGGATGGGGGACAAACACTCAGCCCATCACTGTGTGTGCACACCTGGCTATATGTATCTGGGTTGTAGGATTACAAGTGGTTTTCAGTTTTTCCTTTCGCCTACCTGAATCTCCTAAATTGTGCAGTGACCCTGTATTTCTTTTAAAATTACAAAATAAGAACCAAAGACCCCTCAGTGTCACACGGAGTTTTAACAGGAGTAACAGCAGTCGGAGGCGCGCCGGGATGGGGGATGGCGCTGAGCTGGGCTCACACACACCCGTTTGCCCGTCCTGGTGCTCCCGTGCTCTCGGCAACTCCAGGGGTAACCGCCATGCACTGACAAGGAGCTCCCGCAAGTGTTTATCCTACGCTTACAGTGTGCTACCCCGCAGCGTTTCATCCCTCCTCACCAGGTGCCGTGTACTAGGTGGTCTGTTCTCCCCGCTCACATACAGAAGGGGAAAGATACCGAGGCACGAAGCCGGTAAGTCCCACAGCCAGAGATGGCAGACGGAGGTGCTCAGCACATATCTGGAGCCACCCCCTCCTGCCTCTCCTTGGAGAGCTCAGAACCCAGCCAGGCCTTTCCTGCTAAAATTCTCTGCGGGGACCAGAGGCTGTGCGCTATCCTGAGGGCTACAGCACACGGGAGGCCTGAGAAAGGACTCCGGGTTGTGGGAACAGCCCAGCCGCCAGCCCCTGAAGAATGCCCATGCCAGCTGGGGCCAACATTTAGGCACTTCTGTCCCTGTGTGCATGGGCCCCGGAACAGCCAGACCCAGGGAGCCAGCAAGGCGGGCAGTGGCTGCCAAGGCTCTGGCACCAGGCCCCGTGTGCTGGGCCAGCTCCGTTGGCTGCCTGTCAAGGCTTCAAAGGGGTGTGCGAAGCAAGCTGGGGGACCGGGCTGCACTGGGCTGCCAGAAACTGAGATGGGAGAACAAAGGGAGGCCATGGTGGGCTGGTTTGGCGGGAGCCCATGGCGGCAAGGGGGAGGCGACCGAGGGAGGGCTGCGGTGAGCAGCGCAAGGTGCAGGCAGCTCGAGGCAGCCAGCAGGAGGCCCAGGTGTGGCCCCTGTACAGTGAGGAACCTGAGGCCCAGGGAAGACTGTACCTTGGCAGGTGGCGGTGGCCTGCGCAGGGCAACTTCTTGTATCTGTCAGGAATCCAGAGAAGTCAGCTAGGCGTCTGTGCATTTCAGACAACTCATTCCTGCATTTCTCTACTCATCCAAGGTGGACCATCACCCACTAGGAGCCAGACACTTGAGGGCACAGTGAGCAGAACAACAAGGCCAGCTTGCCTATGGGCAGCTCCTCAGGCCCAGTACGTGGGACCCCAGGGTCTCTCCAGGACGAAGACAGGCAGAGCACCCTCGTCACATGGCACAGGAGTTAGGGGCCCTCATGTGAGGCCTACCCACAAAATGCCTGCTCTCCCTTCCTGATTCAATCACTGACTTTGACCTTGGCCATGTAGCTGACCCCTGAGCCTCAGGGCCTGGGGCACAGCATGTGTTCAGTAAGTGTCACTGGCAGGTAAGTGCACCAGCACATCGGCAGGTGGGTTAAGCCCACGATGTAGGACTCCTTTCCCCAGCAAAATGTTCTTTTAACTGCATCTTGACAGGTCCCAGGGAAATCACCGCCATGTGGGATGACAGCCTGGCCTATTGTAAGTGCTGGACCACAGGGACCCATTGTAATTGCTGCAGGAGGACACAAGCAGGGACCAGGGGGGCAGGCACTTAACTTGGGTGACAACGCAGCTTGCCCTTGGTCACACACAGGAAGGCTGGGAACCCAGATCCACCACCTCAGAGCCCCAACTTCCACGCAGCTCCAAAGACAGTCACATCTGTCCTGACTCTGAGGTCCTCCTGTGCTTCCTGGAGATGACAGCCACATGTAAATGGAACCCAGGGTGGGCAGTGGGAGCTATATAGGGGCTTGTGATCAAGGGCCACAAGGGCCACAGCAGGTGACACATGGAGAGCTGGAGGTGATCAAGAAAGCAAAGGGAGGGGCCAGGAGGTGGCAGGAGGGGACCCTCAGAGCTCGGGCCTAGTGCCAGGGGTCCCCGATTCCACTCCAAGCTCTGCCATCCCTTCCGTGGGGTGGGGCTAGTCACATCCCCCTTAAGTGACTTCTCAGTTGGTGCGGGTACGGGAGCAGAAAACCCACCAGGTCACGCCTTCCCCACCACAGATCTGTGACTGTGGACAGGAGGGGGCTGGGAGGCTGGAAGCACAAGGCTGACGTCTGAGCTTTTCCCTCCAAAGGACCAGCAGAGCATCTGCTGCTCTGGGTTCCACCCCTCCCCCGCCAGGAGGTGTGCCAGCCTCCTCACCCTGCCAGCCTGCCCTGGCACACCTGGTCTCAACAGGAGGCAATGTGGCATAAGGAGAGTAAGGACGAGGCACTGGAGGCAGAGAGACCTCCATCCACCTTCTGCCCTCCGTTTGATATGGAACTCGGGGAAAGCCATTTCACCTCTGGGAGCCCCAACTTCCTCAGTGTAATCTGGGGGCAAGGAAGACCTGCCTCAGAAGATTAAATGAGACACCACACATGGCTGATCCTAAACCAAAAGCAGCTCAGGGAATGTTAATTCCTTTCTTGCCACTCTGACTTTATTCGAGCACAAATCCCGGATAGAAACCCATGTATTCCTTAATGTCTGCTACTACGAGAGTGAACTAGAGAGAAGTCTGGATTTTCAGATAGAAGACCTGGCTTCCAGTCTCTGCTCTGACGCTCATTCTACCTGTCCGGCATTGGGCGAGTCACTCGGGCTCTTCTTGGCCTCAGTTATCTCACCTGTAAAATGGGTCTATTAATAGTGCTCTGTTCACAGGATGTGGGAGACTCGAGGTGAGCGAGTGTACGTGAAAGTGTTTTGCAAACCATAAAGCTCTCACACGTCGGTTACTCCAGCACTCTGTCTCATCAAGGCAGAAATCCTCTGGTTTCTGCCATTCTTACATGCCCTCGGAACCGTCTCTCACATGGTTGTAACAGGAAAGGAGCTGTACTGAAACGTTGGATGAATTTAAATTGTTCCTCATGTCTCATCAAAGGCAGTTGTGTGTCTCCAGACGGTCTCGCCAGAACTCCAGCAAATACTTGCTGCTATGGAAAAAGGGGGTTGGGTATGGTGCAAGGCAGGACATTTGGGGGTGCCTGGGGTGCCACCAGAGGGGGCCTCTCTCTCTTCAGGGCTGAAGGTGCCTGGCGTGGAGCTCCTGGGCACCCTGGCATTGACCGTTCCATGCACACTAGCTGGGCCTCCTGCCTTCTCCTGGGGTTACCTAAGGTGCCATTACCTGCTTCTCAGGTAGTTGAGGGAAGTACAGAAAGGGCAAGAGACAGCTCCTCAGAGAAGCTGCCAGCCTAGCAGCTGGCCCCCGAGGCCCAGAACGCCCAGGGCCTGACAGAAAGCATCCTGTTTCCTCTCCCGACCCACTGAGCAAACACACGAGGACGGCAGGTGCCCGGGGCGGCGGGCCAAGCAGCGCTTCTGCCGGCCACTCCCTCCGCCTCCTGCCCAGCCAGCGCTAGCCTGAGCCGAGGCCCAGTAACCTCCCTGGCACTGGCCCTGCTCTCACTGTGTGAGCTGGCAGGCGGGAGGATGGGCAAGTTGGTGCCCGAAGGGGGGTTTCCCTCCGCAGCTCCTTGTTGGGGTGGACGTGGCCCACAGCAGAGGCTGGTATTCTATTTTGAGAAATTTAAGGAGCTCATGTGGAGACCAGGAAACTGACAACGTTTCACAGGAAACTTACCAGGGCATTTCAGTGATGCCCACTGACCCGTGAGATCTCAACCTGACACACAAGGGCCCTGGAAGGGGTGTCAGGTAACCTGGTCACAAGGTATAACCTTGGGCAAGCCACATCCCTTCTGGTGGAATTTCAACAACGAACCGGCTTTGCCTGGCTGCCTGCTCAAGTCCCTGCAGAGTGTGATGGCGTTTAAAAGAAGCTGGATTTGCTGTCAGGCAGCCCTGGACATAACAGCTGTGCCCCTGCCCTGGTAGCTGTGTGCCCCTGGTAATTCATCCGATGCCGCTGAGTTTCTTCATCTTTATGATGGAAAGGGCCGTTTCTCCCTGTAAAGTCTTACAGTGGGAATCCAATGCGAATGGCCCAAAAGGGCCTATTGAAGAGCATGTGCCCCCAAATATGGGGGCTGCTGTTTCTGTAGCTCACCCATGGTCATGGGTATCTGTGTGAAATCGTTTCCCCCTGAGGGATATACCAGGCTTCCTTGGGGCTTCATCCCCAAGGTATTCAGTGGGTCAACAGACTTACTGTTCAGCTTCTTACATAAAACTTAGCTTCTCCACTCCCCCCCCACACCCCCACACACATACACACACACACACACTCACTCTTTGTCCCTCCTCATTCACTATTCACTGCCTCACTCACGCTATGCATGTCCACCAAGCAGCACCTCTGCTCCGATAGAAAACCCAGGCAATAGGGAACGGCAGAGATCCAGCCAAGTTCTGAACAGAGGAACCAGGCGGCAATATGCTGAACCATTCACAGAGGGATTACCTAATTGATCCAATCATTTAACAAGGATCTGATATATATCAGGCAAGTCATGGGAGTACGAGGCAACCACTGCCCTTGTAGAATCCAAGTCCTCACGTAGTTGTCGATATTCCCATTGTATCTATCCCCCCGCCCCCCAAATGCTGCATAACAACAAAACCTCAACAGCATAAGAACTAAGTATCTGTGCATCTGGGGGTCAGGCAGACGGCTCAGATGACCTTGGCTGGGTTCCCTCAGGGGATGGGAGGTGGTTGATTGGCAGCTGGTCTAGGCTGGTCTCAACAAGGAGCATTAGAGCACCTTGGTTGTGTGGTTACGTTCTACGTGTTTCTCATCCATGTCCTGGAACCAGAAGGCTAGGTCGGAAAGGTCCTTCTCTTGGTGATGGCATAGCTCCCACAGTACAAACGGAATTGCTTTTGCAAAGCTCTGCTTGCAATGTGCCCATTAGCACCCCACTGGCCAGAGCATGTCACATCATCTTGTCCAGCGTCAGAGACACGGGGAACACGGGAAGAGTTGGGACCATTCAGGTAATCATCTCACCACAGCATTTTGTGGAGGGAAAAGAGAGGGTACATATAATTCTGTAACTTACATAAAGTTACCAAGCTAAATGTCCCAGGCAGGATTTGCACTCAGGCTGATTGGGCTGTGCCAAGCCCAGTGTCGCTGCCCTTACACAAAGGAGAGAGATGGCAAAAACTTGCAACACTGACAAAGTGAACCTGGGCCAGAGTTGGGCGCTGCCAGGGACGATTTCGGTGCATCTTGGGTATGGACAGTCTTAGTGCAGGGAAAGACCCACCTCGGCCAGGACGCTGCAGGCTGAGAACTGACACAGGTGCTGGTCATCAAATGTGTTCCTTTACCCAATACAGAGCGAGAACAAACAGCAATGAATTCAGTAGCTGGAATCAACCAGCAGCCCTACCTGGGAGAGTGGGTCTGAATTAAGCAGTTCCACAGAAAGGAATAAATACCACCTCCCCTGCGTTTCCAAGCTCCATAAATCCAGGATAAAAGTCAAGCAAAGACCCCATATTCATTGGTCCACCCCCTCCCCCTCCTCTTTCCCACCGCCAAAAATTCTTGTTTCACTGGGGATAAGAAGAGCGTGCAGTAAACCATCTCTGTACAGGGTCTGCAGCCCTGCTGTCTGTTGGGCTGAGACTAGAAAGAAGAAAACCAAACAGGGATCCCAGCTGATACCCACGTCTGATTCAGTGGCCCTGGGCTGGGGCTCAGGAGTCAATATTTTTAAGAAACGCCCACCAG
Organism: Rhinolophus sinicus; assembly: GCF_036562045.2. Lineage (NCBI taxonomy): Eukaryota > Metazoa > Chordata > Mammalia > Chiroptera > Rhinolophidae > Rhinolophus > Rhinolophus sinicus. The sequence goes on from NC_133761.1 coordinate 9,271,362, forward strand.
GCAACTCAAGTGTACGCGGATCCTTCAGAACCCTTTCTCCCGGAGATGAATGAAGGACAGCAGCTGTCAAATCACTCCAAGCCCTACAGAGACATACGTATGTGCCTAAATCCGTATAGCACTTTCCTTACATCCCAGTGGGGAAACAAACACACATAAAAGGCACATGCACACGCAGGCACGCACACACACACACTCACACATATGTACACAGGGGGCGGCTCTGTAAGAACAGTAGCTAAGAAGTACTCCACACTTCCTGCGGCAAGCATTATTTTTAAACCTGTGCACACATTTTTGCATCTCAGCCTCACAATCATTTTAAGAGGCAGGGGACATTTTTATTGCCATTTTTCAGATGAGGAAAATCAGGCACAGAGAAGTTGAAGGTCTAAAGTTCCAGAGCTAGTAAGCCGTGGCGTCCAGATGCATCAGCAGACATTCTGACCCCAGAGCCCAGGTTCTCCCCCGGAAGGGGCTACCTGCCACCGGAAGGGGCTACCTGCCACGGGAAAGCCTCTCCTGCAGGGTCCTTCTAAAGAGAGGAGCTGTGGCCCCAGCTCCTTGGAGCAAAACTGCTGAGATCATTAACACCTTCTCTGAAGCCTTTCAGTGGGAAATGGTTTAGTCACATTACCTTGCATTTTCTCTGCCCACGTCCTCAAGCGCTTTCACCATCCAAGGTGGAGGGGCAGGGAGTGGGGAGAAAAGGGGGTGCATGAGGAAGGCAGCTTCCTCTGGGCCAACTGTGTGTACCAGAAGAGGACTATGCCTTCCTCGCACAGCCATGCTGGGGCTACGCCCACCCCTTTTGCAGATAAAAAAAAAATTGAAGGAGGCTCAGAGAGGTTAAGCAACTTGCCCAGGGCCACACAGACAGTCCAAAGCCCAGCCCTGTATGTGAACTTGAGGCTCTTCTAATCTAGAGCCCAAGCTCTGGCCTCTTCTAAAATGTGACTCATGCGCCTGTGTCAAGGCCCTTGGGGATTCGAAGAAAATGTCAACACTCGGGCTGAAAACTGGTGATCATCTTTAGTGCAGGGAAAGGAACTCCCTGTGTAGTTATTAAAAGTAACGAAAAGGGGTAGGGAGAGGACTGGGAATAGGAAATATGCAGCTTCCCAGCAGAGGGGGCCTTTTGGAGCCAAGGAGATGCTATGTTCTCAAAGGTGCATTCCTGGGTAGGGTAGGTCTGCCTATAGCCAATCATGCCAAGGCCACCATGGAGGCCCCTGGGCTGGGGCCTGGCTTTGGCTCTGCCGAATGCTCACTTGCTGTGGACGTGGCTTCTGAGGATGGGGACGGGCCTCCAGCCAGCAGCCAGCAGGACAGACTCTTTGGCAAGCGTCCCTAGGATGGAATATGGAAATATTTCTTTTCCCCTTCCTACCCCATGTTTCCCCAGCTTGGGAAAAAAATAGAATACAAAAAAAAAAAAATTGAAAAGGACCTCCCTACCCCCACAGAGGATAAGAAATCACAAATGGAAAATCCACAGGCCAAAAATGAAATTCTAAGAAAATATCATTTCCGATTCAGGCCTGTGTCAGTGTCTCAAGTGGACTCAACTATCCGTCTGGTGTGGGAACAGCAGCATTCAGACTGGGGTGGGGTGGGGCCCAGTCAGGGGTCCTGCCTGTGGTGGATGGGATGCAACCTGGGCATGAGGAGTCCTGGGGCTCCCCGTCCTCTGTATCCAGTGGGCTTCAGTGAGAACGGTCCTTTGGACGTGGCCATAGGATGCAACTAGGACACAAAATCATCCTTGTCACGTCCACCACCCTTCACATCCCTGCTACTGTTCAGTGTGACAATGGAGGGGGACACCTTTAAGACTGTAAAGCCCGTGCACATGTGAAGTGTGAAAAACAGTAGCAAACAAGTAACAGCAATCATGTGAATGATGCTCACCCAGGGACAAAAGGCTGTGCTCCCACGGATAAATGAAACAAAATGGTAGCTGTGGAGGGAGGTGGCACAGGCCCTAGAGCCAAACTACATGGGTGGGGAATGGGCTCCTTGGCTAACTAGCTGTGTGACCTTGGGTAAATCACTTAACCTCTCTGTGCCCATGTCCTCATCCATGAAAGGTAGATACTAACCGCCCTAACTTCAGAGCACTGTTGTAAGAATTAAATGATCTAATCCATGGTGATCAATATGTGTTCGCTGTTATTGTAAAATTGGTGACAGTAATAGTATAAACAGTAAAATATGACATACCAGTGTTTGGGCCATCTTGGAACTCAGTATAAGCAGCTCCTACTAACAGAAATGCTGTTGCAGGAAGAGTGTGCTAAAAACACTTCTGAGCTATTTCAAGATCTTAGAGGCATCCATTTCAAAATAGTATTCAGTGCAAAATGAATGCACTGAATACTCATTGAAGAGGTATTTTAATGAGCAACTACAGGCGCTATGCCTAATATGGTCAATAGGTCCCCGATATTCCACTGCCTCTCTCCTTCACTCTGACACCCATGCCAAGATTGTGAGCACGGGTGATGGGTGTCATTATGCACAAGGCTCAGGGGGAAAGAGAGGGGAAAGGCCCTCCTGAAACATTTACAGTCTGATGGGGACTTGTGCGTCATACATCTAAATGCCGGTACCTCTGGGGTCTCCATGAAGGCGCAGGGACTAACTAGATGGCTCACGAGCAGGGCCCTCCAGGACTGGGAGAACTGCGAGATGCAGGGTTGGGAAAGCTGGGGAGTGGAAGGGAACAAGAGTAGAAGGCAAATGCCCAAAGGGAGTCCTGGGAAATCCGGCAGCATAGCTGTGCTGCGGTCCCAACTAAGGACTGTGAGTTCTTGGCTGAGGGGTCCACACTGGGTTCAGTGGGAACAGGAAAACCGCGGGATGCCTGTAGCGGGGGAGTGAGTGACGCCGGCGGAGGTGCCTCAGGAAGGTGCATCTGGGAGCAGGGTGGAGGACAGTGGGCAGAGGGCGGACCTGGAGCAGGGGACACCTCTTAGGAAGTGACCCCAGCAATACGGGGGGGGGACATCAGGAACTGAACCCCACATTATAATGATAATGCCCACGGAATGAAGACAACAGACGGCGGGAAAGATGAACTATTTGAAGACGGTGGAAATTACCTCACTCAGGACAGCCAGGAAAAATTGGATTGGGACATATCGAATGAGACATACTAGGCACTTGAGGGACCCCTGGGGAGGAGCAAATGTACGGCTGTGCCCCTGATCCATCGTTTCACTTTCTGTGATTTCAGTTACCCGCGGCCAACCGTGGTCCAGAAATACGAATGGAAACTTCCAGAAATAAACAATTCGTAAATTTTAAATTGTGCACCCTTCTGAGTAGCGTGATAAAATCTTACATGGTCCCGCTCGGTCCTGCCCAGGATGTGAACCGTCCCTTTGTCCAGCGTCTCTACCTGTAGATGCTCCCAGCTCACGAGTCACCTAACAGCCATCTTGGTGATGAGATGGCCTATCGTGGTTTTGCAGGGCTTGTCATCCTGATTTTCCTTGCTAATGGCCCCAGAGTGCAACAACAGTGACGCTGACCATTCGGACATGCCAAAGAGAAACTGTAAAGTGCTTCCTTTAAGGGAAAAGGGGAACATTCTCAACTTAATAAGACACTTAATCATCTCATGTCGTTCCAAGGAAAAGGAGGGTTATAGGTACAATACAGTAAGATATTTTGAGAGAGAGCACATTCACATAACTTTGATTAGTATATTGTTGCAATTATATGTTATTACTGTTGTTAATCTCATCCTGCGTCTAGTTTATCAATTAAACTTTATTACAGGTGTGTATGCATAGGGAAAAACATAGTAAATATAGAGTTTGGTACTATCTGCAGTTTCAGGCATCCACTGGGGGTCTTGGAACGTGTCCCCCATGGATGAGGGGAATGACTGTATTCTGAAGTCAGAAGAGAGGGGCCCAGATCCTGTGTTCCCAACACTATGGCTCTTACCAGTTTTCTACAGCTGCCGTAAGCAATCACCACAAACTAGGGGTTTAAAATAAGCCACACACATTGATTATCTCATCGTTCTGTAAGCCAGAAGCAAGAGGGGGCTCAGTTGGGTTCCCCACCCAGGTTACGCAGGCTGAATGCAAGGTGTCAGCTAGCTGGGCTCTACCCAGGAGGCTGTGGGAAGGCCCCTCTTCCAACCTCATTCATTCATTCATGCGTTGGCTACATTTCTTTCCCCTGTATTCTAGCATAGAGGCCCGTTTCTTTGCTGGCAGTCAGCTGGGGGCCACTCTTAGCAACTAGAGTTCTCCCACCAGTCCTTGCACACAGGTCCCTACATTTCAGAGACAGCAGCGGCACCCCAAATCCTTGTCAAACCTGGAATCTCTCTGACGCTTCTTGTGGGGGCATCTCTTTGATCCCAGAGAGAGCTCTCTGCATAAACCTTAATCATATCTGCAAAGTCCCTGTGCCATATAAAGTAACATATTCACAGGCATGACCCCAGAATTAGGGTGTGGGCATTTTGGGGGTCCATTCTGCCTCCAGAGCTCCCCTGCTTCTCCACAGGGAACTGGTAGCCAGCACACAATCCGTAATAAGGACTGGCGAACACAATCATGGGTAGCAGCCCTGGGTTCTAAGGAACCGTGAAGGGACTAGAACTCACCCAGCCTCAGAGAGAGGGCACAGGGGAGAGGGAAATATCAGGAAAGGTTTCCCAACAGGAAAATGAGATTCTCTAATGGAATCTGAAGATGAGCAGGAGTGAAGGGAAGTGTCACCACCAGAGTTGCTTAGTCTACAGATTATTAGAATAACACGTTTCGAAGAGGCCAGAAGCTGGAATCAACTCCAAGGAAACACACCAGGTCTGAGATGAGGACAGTGTTGCAGCCCCCAGCCACCCCACATGCTGAGAGCTGCTGTCACCCTCCCCTCTCCTGGCAGGGTGACTCTGCCCTTCCAAGAACCTTCCAGAAGCATCACAGTGCACCTTCATGGAAACTCCACCACACAAGGGAAAGGAGCTAAGTGAAGCTGCACGTGCTGGTCTGGGGAGGGGTCTGTGACACAGGAAATGTAAATGACACGCTGACCAAGGAGCGGAACAGGTTTCCAATTTACCAAACAAGAAAGGAAAGTGATCCCCTGTGAGCATGCACAGGTTTACAACTGTTAAATATTCAAGAATTTTGCAAAGTGGTTTTTATACCTTTGGTAGGCTGAAATTGGCTGTGGCCTACAATTCGGGGATTTTTTTGTGTGTGTGCATGGTTTTTTTTTTTCCCCCCTTCCTGAGCGGTTGAACTGTACAACCCTGACTTTGCATAAATTTCCAGGTAGCAGGGATTATCTCATAAGAAGTGGGATGGGTTTCATGGTGGTGTTGGTTCGTTCCCTTCCTTATATTATTAATGTTTTAAATTGTTGCAACTACAGTGATTTTTCATTTTTTTTTCATTATTGTCCAGATATAAAAAAAAAATTTTTTTGAACATAAACCCCAGGCCCCTGGCACCCCCATTTTCAAGGCTGGCTGCCCTGGAGGCTGCAGCGCCCCAAGCACCTTGCCCACCTCCTGCTGGTCCAAGCACAGCGGGCTCTGCCATTCGCAGGCAGACAAGAACCACCGCCAGATGACACTGGGCTGCTCATCACTGACCGTACTGCTGGGAACCGGGCAGCCCAGGCCAGCCGGACGGCTGAGGTCCTCCCAAGGTCCTCCCAGGAGGCTGGGCATGCCTCCTTTGGGAAGAGATTTTCATCAGCTGCAGTCTGAGACGCGGACCTCATGCCTCACCTGCTACAATCATTATGAATCCTACACAGATTGTCAAGGAACAGGAGAGCTTCTCCAGGGCCCGCCAGCTCTGCTCCCCGGCCAGTCCTTCCCCTCAGCTGTCAGGTCCAGAGTTTTAAGCGGGTGGTGGTGGGGGGAGGAGTCCCAGAACTGCAGACAAGCAACACCAACCATCCGATGTGACGCTTCCTCACTGGTAATGCTCTGGGTAATACACTCATCGTAACTCACACAGCACAGCGCTGAGAAGATGGTCTCCCCGCCCTGTAGGCTGGATGGAGTTCTTGCCAGAGACCAGCTGACGCTCTTCCCCCAAGCAGTCACTCCCCGATTACCCTGCTTTCACTGCATGGACACCTGGAGAAGAGATTTTTTCCACCTGGAACATTTCAGTACCTCTAACCCTTCCCCACGCATTTCTCCAGGGGGTCAGCTTGGAGCCACACTGCCAGGGGCTTCCAGAAGCGTAATGATGGAGACAGAGGCACAGACGGACAGCTGCCCATCTCCTCAGTAGAGCCTCCACTGACCCCAAGCCCACACAGAGCAGCTGATCACAATATGGCAGCTAATCTGTACACGCTGTTATCGGAACTTCTATAGCACTTTTGTCTTTCTCATCTCATCACGCCATGTTAACCATGTGTCTCCTGTCCTGTCCCATAAGGCAGCCCTTTTTATCCACCATTGTGATCTTTAAATGGCTGAGCAATGAATTCTCTGCACACGCCACCGTTCTTGCAGCCACTCCCGTATTCTGATGTTGAGGCTACTTGTGACTTCCCACTGTTCGAAATACCACTACCGCCGACACCTTTGTGCGTAAGCACAACAGGCCTACCTATATTTGATTGTGACAAACTCCCAGAATACCTGCCGCTCGGTCTCATGTGCGTCATCCCTGACATGTGGACATGGAACACCCGAGAGCAAGCTCCTGACAGGTGACAGCTGAGGATGGCTGTCAACATGAAGGAGGGAGTTGGCGTCCAGGTCTATAACTCAGACTGAAAAATCAAGGAGGAGGCAGCGAACACAGTTCCTACTGTGTCATGAAGTAGAAAGCAGGGATGTCAGGGTCTCATGAGCTTACCCATCAGCTCTCCTACCATCCCCACTACCCTGGGCACACGGAGAGGGTCCTTTTGACGTGGCCCAAGAGTTAGCCACACGTGAAGTTTGGCACAGCAGCATTCTGGGAGCTCCATCTATGGTCAAGAGGCCTTAAGTCAGGACGGAGGCACCGGGTTTGAGTTTGCAAGGACTCTCCTTAAGTCTTTCGACCTTTCTGAGTCTCTGCTTTTCCGTCTGCAGGCGCATGGGTGATGACCAGATGATGTCTGAGGTTCCCTTGCTGCTATTCTACGAGGCTCTGGAACCCAGGCAAACATAAGGGAGCTGCCGACCAAGAAAAGGCAGGTGTCTGGTTTCACCAGGACCAGTACATCAGACCCTTAGTACTCCAGAACCCCCACAGCACTGAAACACCACCACTGTCTGGCTAAGAGAACAGCTGGTGTCAGCCTGGGCGGCTTGATGAATTGTAAGAGTCCTGATAGCAGGACACGGTGTGACTCATCTTCGTCTCCCTATAACACTAGCTGTGTGGTGAGTGTGTACGTGAACTCACGTTGTATCTTTTGTTAACAGCAAAACAAGGAAGAAAAGAAAAAAAGTGAACACAATTTAAAAGACACCGGCAAAGAATGAGTTAACATAAATCATGATCCAGCAACAGAAGACAACAGATCACATGACGATGGAGATCTATCCTTAGTAACACAGCAAAATGTCCACCACATATTCTGCAGGGGAACATTAATTACAGGACTACACAAAGGCACCTGTGCGGCCATGCGTGCCTATGAGGCATATTTATGTGCTGTCTGTGGAAATCCCTGGGTCTTGGAGTTTTAGGTGAATTTTTAAACTTTATCCTTTGTCCCTTCCTGACTTATTTAGCTTTTTTCATAATTAGTAGGCATCCCTAACTAGCAGTGTCTAAGGCAGGAGTTGGCAACCTATGGCCTTCAGGCCAAATCTGCTTTTGTTTGGCCCCAAGCTGAGATGTTTCAAGGCTTGGGGGGAAAAGCATCAGAAGAAGAATAGCATTTTGTGACACATAAAAATTATCTGAAATTCAAATTTCATTTTGCAAAAATCAAGGCTTTTTGGAGCACAGCCATGCCCGTTTTTTTACATGTTGCCCACGGCACAATGGCAGAGTGTAGCTGTCACAGAGACTGTGGCCCAAAAGCCTAAATGTTTTGCTTTCTGGCCTTCTCTACAGAAAGTCTACCGACCCTGGTCTCAGGCACCACCTGCTCTGGAAGCCTTTGCATGAACCCTTGCCATAAACACAGCTCAATCAGTCTCACCCTGGTTGCAACGGACAGTCGAGCCTCGTCATTTGCGAGTTCTGTATTTGTGAATTCGCCTACTTGCTAAAATTTATCTGTGACCCCCACATTCACAGATATTCTCAGAGCAGCAAAAAAATTGAGCCACCCGATATACACGTCCCCAAAACTTTGCAGTCCCCCTTCTAGAGCCCAGTTACCCCTGGGGAGTGGTCACCCAGGCGGGGATTACATTTCTCAACCCTTTGCTTCTAGGCAGGAATATGCCCAGTCCTCCACGACAGAATGCACACAAAATGACTATACATCCCTTACAGGACAAGGCGTTTAAGAGTGGGTTTGCCTTCTCTACCCTTCCTTTCTCCCTCTGCCAACTGGATGGATTTCAAGGTCCTTCAAAGATGGCGGACCAATTACATGGAAGAGACCTGAGTCTTCAGATGAGTGAAGAACCACCACACACAGACCAGGACCATCCTCCTTGGTCTACTACCGTGTTTCCCCGAAAATAAGACCTAGCTGGACCATCGGCTCTGATGCGTCTTTTGGAGCAAAAATTGATATAAGACCTGGTCTTATTTTACTATAAGACCAGGTATGATATGATATATGATGATATGATACTGGGTCTTATATTAATTCTTGCTCCAAAAGACGCATTAGAGCTGATTGTCCAGCTAGGTCTTACTTTCAAGAAAACAGGGTATGGGAGTTAAGAAACAAGCATCTTCTGTGCTGAGCTACTAAATGTGGAGGTTTGGTTATGACAGCATTGAGAGTTACTCGAACGAAACAGTCCCACCCTTTTGTTGCTGACAGTGGCTGAGGAAACTGAGGCACAAAGTGGTCGCGTAAAGTTGACGAGACGGCACTGCTAGGAAGAAGCTGATTCCCTCATCTGTGATTTTTTGCTGGAGTGCCCGGCTGCTGCCATGCTAAGAGCCTAGTAAGTGCTCTGACAGTCCAGATGGAGAAGGGTGCAGGGGAAAACACTCTGAAAAGTACAAAGCACTCTAGAAATAACCAAGTCACACTTGTCATCAGCTTTCCTGTTCACTGTCCCTTTTCTTAGCCGGGTTCAGTCCATCCAGAATTTCATTTTCCATAGAGACAGAAAGCAAATGCAGCAGCAGCTTTCATCACTAACCACTTTTGAAGCCTTCTCATTACTTTGAAATGTGCTAAAAATGCCCATCATCTCCACCTCCTGGGTCCCCCCCCCCCCAGTCTGCTTTCTGTTCACTTCATTCTGAGCACCGCCCACGGCCAGACATGGCCAGGCTGCTTCACAGAAGCCAAAGAAGTTATCAGAAATGAGTCCTGGGTTTGACAGGGAGGCCAGATGTGTAGACAGGGGCATTGCAAGGCCCTCACTTCCCTGCTCATAATTAGTCAGCTTCTGGCACTCATGAGAATTCGAGGATGTCACAAAATAGTGACCTTCTGGGGCAGCTCCAGTGAGGAAGGGCTGCTTCAGTAACCATCACAGGACTCTCGAATGTAAGCATTGATTGACAACTTCAGAATGCTAGCTATCCTGTTTAGAGATGAGGACAAATTCCCAGAGAAAAGATACTTAGTCTGTCCGGCTACTCTCCGTGCATTCAAAGCACACCTACTGTGTGTCACCTTGCTTAATGAGAGCCACAGATGTGTTTATTTCAGGTCCGCACATTTTCAAGGTCCCACTACCCCTTGGGTTCCCATTCTTCACAGGACCAACAGCTATCACAGTGCTCCTGACGGTCCAAACCTATATGCGCGTATATGGCTCTTTCCCAGACGACAGCAAGGACTTCTGTAAAGATCATTTCATCCATATGATCCATTTAACACAGATTGTCAGGAGGTGCTGCTTGAACTGAACTAGAGCCAATGGAAGGGAGGGAAGGAAGAAGGAAAGAAGGGAGGGAGAGAGGGAGGGAGCGACGGAGGGAGGGAGGGGGGAGAGAGGGAGAGAGGGAGGGAAGGGGAGAGAAGGGAAGGGGGGGGAGCTGGGAATACACAAATGAACAAAACACATTTCCTAAGCCCCAGGCGATGATTGTAGATTAATACTGAGGGTGGCTAGGTAAGTGATTACAGGAAGTACAAGGACATCAGATGTGTAAAACAAAGAATGAATGCAGGAGAAGCAATTCGCTGTGGCAGGTGCAGTATCCTCACAATCTCCAAGCACGAATTAGTTACACGTTCTCCTGCATCCTGCCCTGCCTCATCATAGCATCCACTGCACGTTACTGTCACCTCTGCTTGGTCATCTGTGCCCTTCAAAGATGAAATTCGCCAAGGAGCAGACACTGCCTGTCTCTTGTCCATTCCCCTGCCCTCAGTGCTCCGTGAACACCTGTGGAGTGGACATACCAGGTTAGAGACACAAAGCCACATCCTAAGGCCATGCTGGAGATACAGACAGGGGGTGATATGCTCACACACAGGACGGAGAGGCTAACTCTGCCACGAAGGAACAGGAACAACAGTACACATACACACATAATGCAGCTACTGCAATGACAGCAATACCCCCTCCTCATGGGATCCTAGCTAGTCACCTGGTGTGGTCCCCAAAGTGAATTCTCACGACAGCCTCCTGAGGAAATTGGCATTATCAGTCCCAGTTTCCAGAAGAGGAGACGGAAGCAGAGGGACCCTAGAGGTGAAGGTCACATCGGGTCACAGACCTAGTTCCCACGGAAGCTGTGGAGCCACTTTACATGGTGTCCCGTCACAGCAGGACCTCAAATCAGGAGACGGGGAGGGAAGGAGAAATGCAATCACTCCTGCCAATCAAAAGGCAACCAGCACAGCGCTGGGAGACCCTGGGAACGACGCGGACCTGGCCTTCACACCTCTCATCACAATGCCCATGAACCTGCATGCACATATCTGCCCCCCCAACACCAGTGATCCCCAAACGTCTGAAGAGGTTTGGAAAATACGGATGCCCAGATCCCTCCCTTGACCAACAAAATCATAGTCTAGGTGGGGAGGCTGGTGGGGCAGGGATTGGACATGGTTTTTGTTTTTGTGTCTTTTTTATTTATTTATTGGGGTAACATTAGTTAATAAAATAGATACTGGTATTTTTTGCAAGCTCCCAGGAGACTCTGGTGTGTGGCCAAGGCTGAAAACTCCTGAGGTGACCTGTTTCAAGCCCCAGCAGCTTCCCAGAAGCACAGAGGAGGCCTCTGGCAGGAGGAACCGCCAAGGGACGGCAGGAAACCAGGTGCGAGGACGAGAATGATGTGACCGTGTGGGTGTCCTGCATGTGTAACCTGAGACGGGATCTCTGTCACCTCTGCCTGTGTCCAAGAACCACCTGTACACCCACCAGTGCTGAGGTGACGAGCTCACACGTCCTTGGAGAGGATGCCCACCGTCTGCAGACTCCACATGCTGCCCAGCAGGAACTGGGGACCTTGCCACAGTCACTGCCCTTTCTGAGCATCAGTTTCCTCATCTGCAAAATAAGAACCATCACACCTGGTTCGAAGGCCTATTGGGAGGATTCAAGGAGGTACGGACGCTGAGGACTTTACTAAGATACAAAACCCACGAAAGCAGAAAAATACCATTTTAAGAGAAAGTGTTCTGATTGCCCACGTGGAGGGAGCTGGGTAGAGTGGTGGGCACAGCAGAGATCTGGGTTCAAGCCTGGCTTGGCGTTTACTATTGAATCAAGAAAGCGCTCTGCGTACATGCTCTCCTTCCGTCACCCCAGCTGAGCAGTGGCCCCTTTATTCACTCCCTCATCAGCAAATTTGTCCTGGGCATCAACTCTGAGGTTGTTATATGACTCAAATGAAATAATGCATATGGAAATGCTTTTAAAATTGTAATACGTTTTACAAATGAGAGGCTATGAATCCTGTGTGCCCTGATTAATCATGGGCTCACAGACTCTCAGGGTCCGCAGGGACCTTACAGGGTCACATCAGAGTGCGATGCTTGGATCCCTTCCACCCTATCCCCTGTCAATTGCTATGTGGTGTCTATGTGGGTATCTCCAGCGATCGGACTCTGACCTCTGTCAGAGATGACTCATTCCATCCAGAAGGTTCCATTTCCTTTTATTTGGTTGTTATCTGTCTGCCTGTGATTTCCACTTCTCCATATGGGGTCTGATCTTTGGGGCCATATAAGACCCGTCTGGCCTGGTGTCTTCCTCCCAGCGTTTCATTGTTTGTCAACCTTCATGCAAGGCCACCTCCACTGCCCAACCCCGCTTCAATGTTCTCTGTGTGAAGCTAAGACAGCCCCAGGGCCGCCATAACGAAACACCACAGATGAGTGTTTAAACAACAGACATTTATTTCCTCACGGTTCTGGAAACTGGAGTCAAAGACCAAAGCGTTTCTGAGGTCTCTCTCTTTGGGTTGCACACGGCCACCTTCTCACTATGTTCTCATTTTGGGGGAGAGAGAACTCAGGCTGTCCGGTATCTCTTCTTATCCAGGGCACTAATTCCACATGGAGGGCCCCACTCTTGTGACCTCATCTAAACCTAATGATCTCCCAAAAGTCCTAGCTCCAAATACCATCACACTGGGGGGTTAAGGCTTCAACATATGAATTGCGAGGGGGGCACAATTCACTCCATAACACCCTCCTGCCCAAGTTCTCTTACCAAGCAGAAGCAAATCTCATTCAGACATTGACTGAGTACCCACAATGCCTACAAAGCATTAGTTGCATGTGCTGAGAAAACCGATATGAATTACAGGCCCTCAAGACACTTGTAATCTGTCTAAAGCAGGTCACTCTCTGCAAGGAAGAGGTCTCTGCACCAGAAGAAAGAATGAGCCACAAGCCAGGGATAGGAAGTTCACAAACGGAGTCAAAGATGTCACAGCAAAAAGACAACACAACCCTGCCCTTTGGTTAGTTTTGGTTGTAGAGGTGGTGACTCCTGGGCTGAAATCAGGAAATTCTCATCCATTCACTACTGACGGAGCACCTTCTGGATACCAGGCCCTGTGCTCCGAGCTACAGAGGGAGCCATGAGCAGTGCAGAGAAGCTGTTCGCTCTTACAGAACTTGAATTTGTTTTCTGCTGTGGGAGTGAGATCCTTCAAGGTGGAATGGGTCATGCTGGGCTGTTCTGCACCCTTCACTCCAAGCCCCGGGCCTGGCCCCAAGTAGATGCTCAATGACGATACCTCATACAATGACAAGTAAAAACCAAGACCCCTCCAAAGTCGGCCTTCATCATCAGATGTAATTAATTAGTACTTGCTGAAGGGTGGTCACGTGTCTCATGGAGGCCAGAGGCCCACCAGCTGACTTTTAAGGGAAGCCCAGGGTCCCTGAGAGCTGAGCCATCAATGCCACTATGACACCGTCTCTGTGTAGACAGAAGGCAGCCTGGACTGGACTGGCCTTTTGATGATGACTCCCCACCGAAATTCCAGGTCTCCCCCACAGGTTAAATCTTGTAAAAATTAAGTCTGGTGAAGAAGTCGGCTGCTGCGCTACTGTCCACTGTGCGACACGTCTTGGGAGAGGTCTAATGACTGTCACCCTGGCGTTAAGGGAATGTGGGATGGAGTATGAAGATGTTTTTCTGTTTCTCAGGTAAAAAAAAAAAAAAAAAAGCAACAGCTGTGAGGTCACCAGAACGGTTGCATTCAGTAACACTGGGCCACCTCAGGCTACTGCGTGGAAGTAGAAACATGGGACAGGACACCGTTTAAAGGACAAAGCAGCAGGGTGACTTCCCTGTGAGCAGAAACAGCAAAGAACCTTCCACCGGAGCAATGGAGAGCAGTTTATAGGACACAGGTTCGGCCGAACGACAACTTGTATTTCTGGGTTCCCTTCAATCTAACTCAACACTTAACAAGGCACTTTGGCTCTTAAGCCTTGGAATCACTTCATATCTTTCTTATCAGCTGACTTTCCTGAAACCAAGTTCTACTGAGCTATGATTCTTACTCCCATCTATTTCCTAGGCCAGAATCTTACTGACAAGAAATTTAGAAAGACTGGCTGCCAAAATACCCAGCACAATACTTCTATATGCTTAAACTAAAATATTTTCTACTAATACTTATCCTAACATTATTCTAATATATTAAAACATTTTAGAGGAGACAACCAAGATGGCGCAGTCGGTAAATGCTGTGTTTACCTTTTCTCACAACCACATCGAAATGACAACTAATCTACATAACAACCATTACTGAGAATCGCCTAAAATCAAGCGGATATGAAGACTTTGAACTAAGGACGTGCAGAAGAAGCCACCTCCAAACTGGAAGGTGGGTCAGAGACGGGGCACGGGCTGGTCCTGTGCACCTGTGTGTGACCATTAAAGATCGGGAGGGCTATTTCGGCTGTGGGGGCGCTCCCATACCCCAAAGGAGCGAGAGATACCAGCCCCACCTCAGCCCAAGTTTCCCGTGCTGGGGAGAGAAGTCGCCATAATTTTCGGTTGTCAAAACAGCGGAGATTGTGACAAGACAGTGCAGCTGCTCTCACAGGCGCTCCCCTTAAAGGGACTGCATGGACTTACCCACCAACGGAATCACGTGCTCTGAGCTCCAGCGCTGGGGCAGCAGCTGGAGAGGCGGCAGGAACAAATGGTGGGGAATTGAGTTGTCTGGCTTGGGACACGGGCTGGAGAGGCGGCTTTTTTCTGGACAGGGGAACTGGTAGAGGCCATTGTTTCTTTGTTGAGCTCTCCCTCTTCCCATCGCCCGAACACAGGTGGCCGCCATTTCTGAGTCTCCACTGTTCGTTTGACCTGCCCTGGCAATTTGAGACCTGGCCCCACCCAACTTTTGGGCACACCCAGGCTGCTTTCAGGGGCTTTTTCATGCAGACCACCTGCCGTGGCTCCAGCTGCACTTTCCTAGGGTCTCTCAAAGGTTCGCGGAACCCACATAAGCAGCATCTGGCTTGAGCGTGTCCGGTGCCTCTGGCTGAGCAGCCCTAAGCCGGCACTAGCAGCAGCCGGCCTTGGTTCACGGCTTGGCCTCTCAAGGTGCTTCCAAGCACAGCACCGGCGGCATCCATCTGCGGATTTCTTTTTGGCTCCCGCTAGGTGCCCCTGGGTGGGGCATGGGCTGTGGGTGAAGTAGACCTACAGCGGATCCGCTCCAAGGTGGTCCTGGGGCTGGAGCCTCCAGTGGCCAGCTTCAAAATGAGCTGGAGCATCACCCAGCTGCCTCCATGTACCACACACCCAAGGAGCAGATTGGGCAGGCACCAGAGTCCTGCTGAGGCAGATCCTGCTCTATAGGATCAGCCCCTGCACAATTCATCTACTGTAGTCAAGGCCAGTCCTCACAACCAGTGAGCCCAAGGGTCAGTCCCTCACACTGATGTGCAATTATCAACCAAGGCTCAACTACAAGAGGAGGATACACACATCCCACACAAGGGACACACCTGGAGTGCATGGCTCAGGTGACCAGGAAGACTGCACCACTGGGACCCACAGCACACCTACTACATAAGGCCACTCAACTAAGACCAGAAGACATAGCAGCCCTACCTAATACATAGACACAAACACAGGGAGGCAGCCAAAATGGGGAGCCAAAGAAACATGTCCCAAATAAAAGAACAGAACAAAGTTCCAGAAAAAGAACTAAATGCAATGGTGACAAGCAATCTATCAGATGCAGAGTTCTAAACACTGGTTATAAGAATGCTCAATGAGCTCATAAAAATGGAGATGGAAACCATGAAAAAGAACCAGTCGGAAATAAAGGATACAATGATGGAAATGAAGAATATATTACAGGGAATCAACAGTAGATTAGATGAAGCGGAGGATCCAACCAGCGATGTAGAAGATAAAGGAGCACAAAACACCCAATCAGAAGAGCAAAAAGAAAAAAGAATCCAAAAAAGTAAGGAGAGTTTAAGGGGCCTCCAGGACAATATCAAGCGTACCAACATTTGCATAATAGGGGCACCAGGAGAAGAAGAGAGACAGCAAGGAACTGAAAACCTATTTGAAGAAATAATGACAGAAAACTCCCCTAACTTGGTGAAGGAAATGGACATACAAGCTCAGAAAGCACAGAGTCCCAAACAAGATGAATCCAAAGAGGCCCACACCAAGATACATCATAAGTAAAATGCCACAGTTTAAATACAAAGACAGAATCTTAAAAACAGCAAGAGAAAAGCAGTCAGTTACCTACTTTTCTTACGGGAGCCCCCATAAGACTGTCAGCTGATTTCTCAACAGAAACTTTGCAGGCCAGAAGGAAGTGGCAGGAAATATTCCAAGTGATGAAAAGCAACGACATACAACCAAGATTGCTCTACCCAGTGAGGCTGTCATTTAGAATTGAAGGACAGATAAGGAGCTTCCCAGACAAGAAAGAGCTGAAGGAGTTTATCACCACCAAACCAGTATTACAAGGACTCTTAGACAGACTTCTTTAAGATGGGAGGGGGGTTAAGGACAGGTCAAAGGGGAAGGGGTTAAGAAGAACAAATTGCGTATTAAACAGTAGTCATGGGGATGTAGGTTATAGCATAAGGAATATAGTCAATAATATTGTAATAAGTACCATGTTTCCCCGAAAATAAGACCCAGCCGGACAATCAGCTCTAATGTGTCTTTTGGAACAAAAATTAATATAAGACCTGGTCTTATTTTACTATAATGTAAGACCGGGTCTTTATAATGTAATAACCAGGTCTTATATTAATTTTTGCTCCAAAAGACACATTGCAGCTGATTGTCTGACTAGGTCTTATTTTCGGGGGGAAACGGTAGCTATGGTGCCAGATAGGTACTAGATCTATCAGAGTGAGTGGGGCTGCGGGCAGGGTGGAAAAGGTGAAAGCATTAAGAAATACAAATTGGTAGTTAATACAGTATGGGGGATATAATCAACAATGTTGTAAAGATCATGTAAGGTGCCAGATGGGCACTGGACTTAACAGGGGGATCACGCCATAGACTGTGTAGATGCCTGACCAATGTGCTATACACCTAAATCTGAAGTAGAATAATATTGAATGTCAACTATAACTAAATATATAGGTATGTATAGTCACAGGATGTGGAGTACAACATAGGGACAATAGTCAACGATATTGTAACAGCTATATAAGATTTGAGAGGCTTCATAGCTTGGGGGCGGGGGGTTATCACTTCATAAGAGGTTTAAATGTCTAACTATTACGTTGCTTTGTACACCTGAAACTCATATAAAAAATTATATTCAAACAAAACGGAATAAAACAAAACATGTAATACTAAAATAGTGCATGTTTTTAGCTCTCGCAGAAGTGGGATGTCACAATGTAGTTTTCCCCTTTGGTCACGTCAAACACTGAAAGCAGGGCCTATACAGTCATTTGCCAGTATATCTTGTTTACATTGCTCATTACTCACGTTCACATAAGAATACATCAGTATTGGCACAGCCATTGTTTATGCCAGATTTGCCAAGTGTTAGATTTTTTAATGTATTTCTCAAAATCTCATGTTGTGCTGTTTTATGTATTTACACATACATACAGTTGACCCTTGAACGACATGAATTTGAATTACATGGGCCCACTTACACGTGCGTTTTTCCCCCCACTAAATATACTTTTGGCCCTCCATACCCCCAGGTTTGGCACCCTCAGACTCAACCAACTGCACACCCCAAACAGTATTCTAATCGGAGGGTGGGAGTCCGTGGATGTGGGGGGCATCGCTCTGTGCCATTTTATACAAGGGAGTTGAGCATCTGCAGGTCTTCATATCCATGGAGGGGGTGGGGGTCCTAGAACCAACCCTCTGTGGATACCTATGGACAACTACAGTTAAGTTTTGGGGGAGTCAAAAGTTCTATGTGGATTTTCAACTGCGTGGGGAGTCAAGACTCCTAACTCCCAGGCTGTCCAAGGGTTCACTGCATATAGATCTATTTTGGAAAAAAAAAAAATCACAAAGCTCTAGTTAAAGGGTCTTTGAATAATATCTGTATGTCCTCAGTGTCTTCAGACAAACTAACCTTACAATTCAATTAATGTTTGCCCTTTGGGTGCAATCTGACAGGGGGGCCTGAAAGAAACAATGGAAGGGAAAGGGGGCTATTTAATGTTTCTAGGATAATGGTACCTGTGTCTTACCCAGCACATACAGAATAGGCCCTTTAATGGAACAAATATTTTAAAAGACAGAGAGATACTTTGTTATGTATTGTTTTTTTGACTCGAGCTAAAACAATTTTTAATCACAGAAACTTCTGAAAATTTTATCATCCTTTTTCTCTCCTTATTGGAAGATGACTATTATTTTTGTAAAAAAAATTGAACTTTTTCCTTCTTTTCCATACCTTTGGTTGAAGAAAAAAAATGTGTTTCTGCCAATGAAGTCAGCAGACATCTAGTATTTTATATGCGTTGGAGCTGTGTACCTTCACATTGGCAAACTTCGTTATCAGCTTGGGTACGTCACTGATAAGATGGTGATGTGTATGAATAGTAATTCAACGATATATTTAAATGTCTGGGACATGTGGGTATCATTCTGTGGGACAAAAGATTTGTCAGTGTTCACCAGCCTTCGAAAACCTAGTGCAAATGCTTAACTAGCTAAGCAAATACTGAAACGGACCGACCTTGGCTTCAGTTCCTAGGCAGGCCTGGCTGTGGATTTCAGGCCCCCACCTCACAGTGAGCCCCGAAACCTCACCAGGTGATTGCAAGGGACGAGGACATAATACCGTACCTGAGAGTGCTTAGTATTTTGCATACAGCAAAGGCACCTCTACATTCTATTTTTACTGTTCTCACCACCATGAGTATCATTACTGAGGGCGTGCTCCATGGGGACACCATGTCAGAATAAGGCAAGGGAACTTGGAAGGCAAAAATTGGGTCTATATATATAAAATTGTAGTTGACATTCAGAGGGATACAAACGATAAATATCTAACTATTACATTGTTTGGTGCACCTGAAACTAATAAAAAAAAAATTCATCGCAAAAAAAATAAAAAATAAAAAAATTGGGTGTAGCATTGAGGAGCAGTGAAAGGTGATGGGGCAGCCCAGTGAGCAGAAGGAAGCAGAAACTGTTCTAAGAATACACCCCTCAAGAAATAAGAAACAGGAGGGAGGAGGGGACAGTTCCTTCAGGAGCTAAGTCAGTGAACACACCAGAGCCTAAGGGGGCACACCTTTTGGTGTCAGTTTCCTCTTGATAAATGAGAAGAATGTTACCAGTAATGGGGACGTTGAAGTAGCAGAGGTTTGTAAGCTCAAGGCACCCAGTAACATCCTTCAAGAGACGTTATTATACTTTCTTGCTTCGCCCTTCTTGGATAAGGGAGCATCTGCTCTGAAATGGGAAAACAAACCTACACACAAAAATAAACCCACCTACATGAAACTTTCTATCAACCTACAAAAGCCTCGTTATCATTAAAAATTCCTGGGAGGGCCTGATGACGGCTCACTAAGTAACTGGGTGTAGTACCACTTCATGAATCATTGCTCCTTCGAGGAGCAAAAATGGTGACTGTCAGGTGGCAAACTTCTAGTTTGTGCTCCTCTAGGGAGACCAAATGGCTGCATGCTTAGAAATAAAGTTCTCCCTGAAGTTTTCCAGGGTGAACAATTGCCAGCTTCCCTGGTCGGATAAAGGTAAAATGAGTCAGCCGGTATCACTGTCAACCAGCATGGACTGAGGGCTCCCTCTGTGTCTACACCTAACAGACTTTAAAGATCGGACGTGGGAAAGCAGATAGGAGAGTTAAAAAATAAATAAATAATTTTTTTTTTTAAATGGATGAGTTTTTTTAAAAAACAGAATTTTTGTATTGCACTACCTATGCCAAAAATTATAACAGACACTGAGTTGGAAGGAAGGCATCAAAACTAAATACCCATGTACAGGAGCAAAGCCACATACACAAACCATATGCTTCTTATTTTGCCATTATAATATTAAAGCATGCTCTTAAAAAAAGAGAAAAGCACAAAGTAAAAGCTCTCGCTTTCTCACAGCTTCCAATCACATTTCCCAGAAATGTCTGTTAACAGAAGTACCCTTCTCAGAATTTCTCCTGTGTGTAGATAAATATGCATATTGTTCTGTCATAGTTTTACACAAGTGAGCTAATTCTACACAAAAAGTGCTACAACTATTCTTCACTTGACTATGCACACCTTTCTATATTTATTTATATATATGTATATACTCATATATACGAGTATATACATTTATCTCGTTTGTATTTAAACTGTTGTACTTTTACTTTTGAAATAATTTTCCACTCACAAAAAAAGTGAAAACATAACCATGAATTCCCATGGCCTTGTGATCTCTCAATATTGGTATCTTATATAACCCCAGTACACTTATCAAATTGGATCAGGAAATTGACATTAATATGATACACAGGAATGCCTATATTACTTATCATAAAACATACAAACTCTAAGCCATTTCATTAAAAAAAGAAATAAAAGAAACAGACGTGGAAGTTGTAATATTTTCTTCTACACCCTGTTGTGGGTTGAACTGTGTGCCCCCTGAAAAAGAAAGTCTGTTGAGGCGCTAACCCCAGTACCTGTGAAAAGTGACCTTATTTGGAACTAGAGTGTTGGCAGAAGTCATCAAGTTAAGATGAAGTCATATGGGATTAGGGTGGACCTCATCCTTATAAGAAAAGGGAAATGTGGACAGAGACACACAGGAGAGGCCCCGTGAGGATGGGAGAAGAGCCTGGAGTGACGGGATTCCAAGCGAAGATGGCCAAGGTTCCAGCCACCGCCACAAGCTGAGGGAGAGGAGAGGAAGGATTCTTCCCCACAATTTTCAGAGGGAAGGCCGTCCTGCCGACACCTTGATTTCAGGCTTCTGGCTTCCAGAACTGGGAGAGAACAAACTTCTGTTGTTTCAGCCACGTAGTCTGTGGTCCTTTGTGACAGCAGCCTGGCAAAGTCCTCCACGCCCCAGTAACTCTGCCTGTGGAAGACTGAGTAAGAAAGGGGAACGCGTGACTCAAGATCAGGGAGATCGAAGGCACGGACAAAGGCCTGTTGGGATACAGTGGGGCACCCTGGTAATCGGGATCGACGAGAATTCCCAAGCAATATCTAAATGTGTGACCAATCACGTTGCACCCAGAGAAACATACAGTTTCGGCCCTGGAGGGACGAAAGGATTGTGGACGTGCCTGGTCAGGAAGGTGAGTTCAGACGATGATATCGTGGTGGGGCGCAAAGGGTACAATCCTGGCAGCTAGTTGCTTTTGTCTAGTAGACACACTCTTCAGTGAGCAGCTGTGGGTGAGTCTGAACGGCGGCAGGGAGCATGCTGAGGGCAGTCTTGTAACAATGCACCAGCCCAGAGGAAACCCCCAAAGAAGCACCCAGACCACATTTTCTCCCCTGACAGCCTCACTTCCCCCTGTCAGCATGGCCTGGGTTTATTTGGACAACCCTGTTTCCACCCCACATGGGCACACACCCCTACAGACGCAGAGGAGCCCGACCCACCCTGGGGACCAGTGTTCATCGTGGAAAACCCGAAGCATCACCTCCATGAACAGCAGACTGTGGCGAGCCCCTCGGGCGCACCAGTGATTGTGGGCGGACAGTGAGTGTAAGATGCAGGGCTTCCCGGCAGGGGCTGCCGGTGGGCGGCGAGATGGTGGCGGCACTCTGGGCCTCAAAGCGACAAGCCTGGCAAAGCCACTTCAAGCTCCGTTGAGCAAAGGAGACAAGGCTAGGAAATACAGAAATACACCTCGCGTGTTAATCAGACTTCACAGGAAGAGGAAACAGACCGGTGTTTTAACAGGCAGAAGTTCAGATAAAGAATGAACCATTTACTGAAAAGACAAAAGGGGGACCCCCGAGGTATCTGAGAAGTAGTGGGCTGCACAGAGCAAGCACACACCATTAGGGATGGGGTGAGGGGTAGGATCATCAGAACTAAGAAGCCTGGGGGTCCCTGCAGACCCCCAGCTGGGAGTGTCAGCTCTGGAAGCAGCCAATGAAGCTGGTTCCCAGAGTGTGGGACAAAAAAAAAAAAAACAACAATCCTGCAAACTGGAAGCAACTGTTGCTTTTGGGGCCATGGGCTGCTGCCAGGGTAAGAAGTGTTGCTACAGTGACAATGTCAGGAACAGAAGGCAAATAGGAAGGGGCTAGCCCCCCCCCCCCCCCAGTCTCCCTGGAACAATCAGATCTGGCCACATCAGGCCAGCTTTCCTTCAGGGCCACAGTCAGCGGCCACAAAATGGCCACTGCCCCTTTATCCTGGGCAGGCACAGGGACAATCGTCAAATTCACAAACAACTTTTCAGGCACAGACCCTGGGCCATCAGACAGGACACTGGCTAGAGGTCCCGGCTCCTCACCAGCTCTGTGTCCTTTCCAGTTCCCCACCGATTCCTGGGGCCTGCCCACCAGGCACGCATTACTTACTGCCGAGCCCCTGCAGACAACTGAGTTTGAGACCCCTGGGCGAAAGGGAAACCAGGTACAAGATCCTGCATTGTGTGTGAACTGCTTCCATCATATTCTGTACGCGTCAGGTTCCAAGAAGGCAGGGGCATGTGCTTTGGCCACTCTATCATTTCCCCCACAAACTCTGAAACTGAATGGATGAATCCCTTCCTTGTTTTGGGGTGGGGCTTGCAAGGCACTGCCTAGGTGACAGTGGTGCTTCCCTCAACGTGCTTCCCTCCGTGTGGGAGCAACAGACAAGCAGAGATTTTGAAAAGAATAAAAAAATAAAACATAACTAGGTGGGTGCATTACTAATGGGGTAAGCCCAGGGAGCTCTAGAAGTCTGTGTGGGGAGAGGGCATGTATGGGGGAGGCAGGAGAGGGGAGGGGTGGCAGGGAAGGCTTCCTACAGGAATACAGGAAGGCCAACAGACCAGGAAGGGCACGCAAGGCCCATGAGGGGGGCAGCATCCCAGTCCGTGAGCATTCTGGGAAGCACATATTTCTGAGTGTCTGTGCAATTGTATCCGATTCATCTTGACTTCTGCTCGTGAGACTACACTGCCCACAGGGGAAAGTCCAGAGTTCTCAGTCCACTGCTCTCGGCCCATGTGGACTTTAAGACCTCGCCATCCATCACCTCCTCTTGCCAACCGATGCACGTGAAAAAAACAAGTCCGTTAAGGGGGGAGGGGGTGGGAGATGAGGGTAAAGGGGATCAAATATATGGTGATGAAAGGAGAACTGACTCTGGGTGGTGAACACACAATGGGATTTATAGATGATGGAATACAGAATTGTACACCTGAAATCTATGTAACTTTACTAATAATTGTCACCCCAATAAACTTTAATTAAAAAAAAAAAAAAAAGCATGTGGAGTGTGGTAAGGGATCCGTGTTAGGACATCACCCTGAATTCCTGGTGCATTTAAGGTGGATATAGATGGATACCTATGGAAATATTTATACACAAGTGTATATACACAGGTCAGTATATACACACATATTTCAGTGCTCTGTTGGCTGAGAAGGCCTAGAAAACATGACACTCCAATAGCAGTGAGCACGTCCCGCCCCAATATCTTGGTTTCTAATACCATTCTCCAATAAAAGAAACCAGGGCTCCTTGGAGAAACGGGCCAATTCCAAGTCTGGGGCAGGAAATACGCAAGATGAGCCTGAAGCAACTTAGTGTCAGAAAATAAGAAAATGTTAAAAAACAAAACAAAAACAAAAAAACCCACAATGATGGGAGTATGTCAAAAAGACACAGGAGCCAACTGAAAGAGCTCTCAGTGGCCAAGGCTGGAAAAATCTGAGCAATGAAGTCATTCTGGATTATAATCCAAAGTATCAGGTGAGTGCAAAAGTAACTGTGGTTTAAAAGCTTAGAAAAAAAAAAAAAAAAAAAAAACTGCAAAAACCGCAACTACTTTTGCACCAACCTAACGTAATAAATATCCATGAGTTCATCCTGATGTAAGTAAATAAATGGGGGAGAAGAGAGAAATCTCGCATGGATAAGAATTCCAAATAGTGGGTTAGATACTCCACTCAAGGGGAACATAAGGCCCCACTCCTTAAGCGTGGCCGTACGTGGTGACATCCGTCCGAGCACGAGGAAGAGGGTGGGGGCAGGGAGAGTATCTATACAGTGGAGAAACCTGACAAACAGTCCGACAGCCCAGCGACCGAGGTTTCCATTCACAGTGATTGGTCACCCTGCGAGGACAGAGCCGTACGACGATGTGATGAAAATGGCATTTGGCCTTCGTGTCCCTTCTCCCTAAACCCATTACCCACCCTACTGATGAGAAAAACACCAGACACATCCTAATAGAGGGGCCTTCCTCAGAAGACTAGCTCAGTACGCCTCACAACTGCCCAAGTCATCCAAAGCCAGGAAAGTCTGAGAACCTGTCACAGCCAAGAGGAACCTAAGGAAACGGGATGCCTAACTGTTATGTAGTATTGTATTGTATTGGATGCGATCCCGGCACAGAACAAGGACAGATAAAAACTAACGAAATCTGAAATAATAATGTATCAATATTGGGCATTAATGATAACAAAAGTGCCACACTGATGTCAGATGGTAATAGTCGGGACCACTGACGTCAGGTACAGGGGACCCTTCTGAACTATGTTCACCATTTTTCAGTAAAATCTAAAACTGTCCCAAAAGTAGTTTGTGTAGGAGAGTGTGTGTAGGACAGTGGACATGTCAGGGGTACAGGTACAAAATGATGACCTCTGGAATACTTTCTCTGATTTCTGCTCCTTCTGATGACTGTCTTACGCTGTTCCCATTAAATGCTGAAACATTCTAGCAGCCTGAACAAAAAAAAAAACTGGGGTGAATGTGAAATGTGTAAGCTGGGAGGGACCAGGGCAGCCTTCCAGCCCCCTGCTTTCAGTGATGGCTGGGGGAAAGTCAGGTTCCAAACTCCGAAGCAAATGGACAATGAATGCACCAGCTCAGCTCCCATTAGCGTCTCAGGTGTGTGTCTTTCAGGATTCACAGACAGGAATGTCATTTGGTCCTCAGAACAGCTTGCTCTGCAGAGGAGGAATGTGAGGTTCAGAAGCAGCAAGAGCCTTCCTCGAGTACAGGCCTGGCAAGTGGCAAAGCAGAGACCTGGGCTCAAATCTCCTTCCGGGCTCCCTGTGCAGTGCCCTCTCCCCGCCAGTCAGTCACTTCCCTGATTCCCTCCCACACCAGCAAGGTCAGGGCAGCTATGGATGACACAAGCTCAGGGAAGATGGCCCTTCGATTGGGTTTTCTTTTTCATTTTTTTTTTCTCATTTCTATTTCTATGAAACTTTTCCTTAACCCACTATTTTTAAAGGTCCCCTAAGTGATTTCCCATGGGCATGAAACCAGGGTGCCTCAGTAGAAAAATGCCCATATGAGTCCTTGAGGCCAAACGTTGCATGATCCTGGGTCAGGTCAATTTTCTGGTTTTAAGGTTTCATCTTTGGAGGGAAACAAAAAACATCCTCAGGATGCCTTGCATGCCACCAATGGGTGTTTTCTTCCTAAAGGCACCGAGTGCAACCAGCTCTGGGAGAGCGACAAAACTGGAGAGAATATGGGTTAGAGCAGGAGAATATGAATTCCAGCAGACCCGTGGGACAGCGCCCGGGCAGTGGACGGCTTCTGAAAGCCACCACACCCCAGAGGAGCTCCCGCTGGGTGCCATGTGGGGCTCTGTTATGTATTTCACTACACTGGCGAGAACCTGAAGCGCGAGTTGGGACGTCACCTGGATGACAAGAGGTGGCGTCTCTGGATGACGATAAGAGGCCTAAGAGACACACACCAGGATGGAGTTACCTGGGATGGGGCAGCACTGACTTCAAGTTAGCAAATGGCTCTCTCGTTAGTAAAAGCTTCTAAATGGTAGGCTCACGTTCAACGACAACCACAAAACAGAACTGGAAATCATATTGTACTAGGATGAGCTTCACATACAGTCCAGAGGAACATTCCTTCATTTGCCATCTTGGACACGTTAGTTAATCTCTATCCCCTCATATGCCCTGAAGAGTATATATAGAAAGTGCTGGGAACACTATGAATAATACATTTGAGCTCGTGTGATTTTTATTATTATTATGGGTCCTATTAGTGATAGTGTTTTCATGCTCATACTAGTACCCCCACCACCACCACCACCGTCCTTATAAGCCTTATACCTTTGCAGTGTTGCCTGACAGGAGCTGCTAGAATTGCCAGGCTTAGCTGTTTCTGGGGCGAATGAAGAGAATGCACAAACTCCGGAAGAAATGAACAAAGGGATGAACGGATTCCTGTAATATGGGGGGCTGGGTGCATCTTAAAGGGAGGCAGCCCGGTGGGTCCCAAGGAACTGTCAGGAGTCCAGAGCTGTCTCTACTTCACAGAAGCCTGAGGTTGTGACCACAGGCGTGTACACTAAGTACCAGTTGTGTCTGAGCGAGGAAAAGTGAAAACCATCAACGGGGCCCCGCTTCGGGAGACCCTGAAAAGTCAGGGTACAGACGGAACAGGACCCGAGTGGCTCCTGTGGTTACTCAATCCGGGCTCCTAGCTTTCAAGATGGGGCTATGAAGGATCAAAGGCATCAGCTGGGCTCCACACTCACAGAGTGGCTTTGGGGCCAAAGCAATCCAACTGCCCTGCGGCCCATGGCCCGAGACACGCAGCCTCCGTGTGTTTGTGTGCTCAGCCTGCCTGTGCAAAATGCCAGCGGCTGCCTGGCTTACACAACAGACATTTGTTTTCTCACAGCTCTGGAGGCTACAAGTCCGGGATCAGGGCTCCATTCGATTCAGGTTCTGGGGGACGCTCCCCTCCTGGCTGGCAGACGCCTCCTTCTTGTTGTGTCCTCACATGGTGGACAGAGGGACAGGGATTGCTCAGGGGCCTCTTCTTGTCAGGACACCAGTGCTGTCCGATCAGGGCCCCACCGTTATGACCTCATTTAAGCTTCATTAGTCCCTTTCTTCACATACAGCCACACTAGGGTCTAGGGCTTCAGTACACGAATGGGGGGGCAGTAGCACAGTTATTTAGCGCCTAACGCTGCAAATACAGTTGTTTGAATTCACTGTGTCTCTCCCTGTGTACTGTGTATCTGCTCTGTTGTCTCCCACAGCTGGCACCGGACCTGGCTCCTAGTGAGAAAGTCAAGGAGGCAGGGAGGGAGGGAGGAAGCTGCTCCCTCGTGTTGGTGGCCAGAGAAGATGCAGGGGAGGGGACTGGGTGACAGGCCACTGCCTCAGGCGACAGCACAGCCGCTTACCATCCGATCTCCTCCCCCAGGAGGCACTGGAGAGAGAAAGATCCTCATTTTCAGAAGAAATAGAGCTGGGAGAGGGGGAAAGGAAGATGGCCACGAAAAAGAGACGAGGAGAGGGGAAGGAGAGCCCGATGGAGCAGTGAGCAGCAGCAAGGAAAGAGTCCAAATACACCTGCAGATCAGGGTGGGGGGTGGGGTGCAGGCTTGAGTGACGGGATTCAGAAGACGCCTGTTCAAAGGAGCAGACAGTTCTCATCAATGCAGTTTCTCCGAGTGTCCAGTTCATCCATCTGTGAAGTATGGGCGTCTTAAGTCAGCTCATGCTGCTGTAACAGGATATCATAGACTGGGGGTCTTAAAAACCAGGAATGTATTTCTCACAGTTTCTGGAGTCTGGAAGTCCAAGATCAAGGTGCCAGCAGATTCAGTTCCTGGTCTGCAGAAAGCTGTCTTTGACGGTGTCCCCACATTGTGGAGAGCAGAGAGAGAAGCTACTCTCTTGTGTCTCCTCTTATAAGGGCATTAATCCCATCACAGGGGCTTCACCTTCATGACCTTGACCTAATGACCTCCCAGAGGCCCCACCCACTAACACCTGCACATTGGGGATAAGGGTTTCAACAGATGAACTTGGGGGGGATACACATAGGCAGTGCATAGCAACATGGAACCATAAAGCCAGTTTGTCTCAGGATTTCCTTCAAAGCAAGCATGGTAGCTTTTCTCTGATTTATTCCAGGCACCCCACATAGTGGCACACTGTAGGTTCTCAGTAAATAGTCGTGGAGTTTAAAAACAGGAGAAAAGAGGAGAAAGAACTTTATAAACCGCGTAAAGTCCTAAGCAGACATCCGTGCTTACTTTCTGTCCCAAGCAGACTAAGGTACACTTGACGGAAAAGCACTGTCTGCATCCTTTCTGACCTTGTGGCTCAAACTCCGGGCCCTAAAATTCAGTCAATCTGAGAAAGCATGTCCTGTGCACATGTCGTGATGCCAAAAGCTGGAGCGAGAGAGAAAACGAGACGCAGGGCCTTCTCACAATCCAGGGAGAAGAGCTGGTATTCAAGAAAGTCGGATGCTACTTCTAGAGACAGAATGAAACCCACCAGGGAAATAATAGGAACTGAAGGTTCCAAAGCTTGGCCTTTACTCTAAACCCATCCATTGTAGGCACCAACGCTGAGGAAGCTGGGCATCCGATTATGCGACAGATCTTATCAGGGGGAAAAAATAAAATAAATAAGGCACATTTTCCCCCAGCCTTACAAAGCCCTCGTCTGCATTTGCTCTTAGGTTTTGACATGAATTGAACTAAAAATAAACTCCAGGTCAAATGCAATGAGCCAAAAACCTCAATATGAAAGAAACCACAAGAAACAGTAATAGTAAAGTGGGCCAAAACCAGAGGTGTTTTGCAAATGTTTCTGTTTCAAGTGTAGAGTTCCGAGTGGGCCAGAGTTCTTTCAATACAGTGGACACCGAACACAGGAAGCCACTTTTGCACACACGCCTACAGCTGAAGACGAGCGCTGGCTCGTGTCCGCAGACAGGCAGGCAGGAGGCGTCAGGGACGCCCTCTCACCAAGGACCAGAGGGGTCAGCTGGGGAGTATCGGGCAGGGCCAGGAGAGGGGTCCGAGAGAGCAAGATGGAGGTCAAAAGGAAGAAGCCAATCCCGTGTGCACATCCAAGGAGGGGCCTGGGTGACAGAGTAACACTGAGGTGGTCGGGAGCTAGACAGGTAAGCAGGGGGAAGAGAGCAAATAAGGTCTCCCATTCACTGACCATCTCCTCAGGCCTGACTCTGTGATCCTCAGGACCCCCCTCTCCCCCTCCCCCCAAGTGGGGACCGGTCACTTTGGCAGCTGAGAAAAGAGACGCCTGTAAAGTGGTAAAGAACTTGCCCAGGGTCACAGGTGGTGGGAGGTGGGGCTGGGGTGGAACCCAGGTTACTGGGACCTCTGTTCTATGGCAGCCTCGTCCATGGGAAAGGTGCAGGTGCCCTTCTGTTGGCATGCAGCCCAGCTAAGCTGCTTTCTAGACAGGGATGCAGGCAGACAGGCTCCCAGTAGGAGAGCAGTGAGTCTCGGATAAGGAGAACCACAGGCACAGCCAAATGCTTGGGCCTCTGTCAGAACCCCCATCACAGACCAGCCTTGCCCCAGACGTGTTCAGGACTGAGGGCCTCTGAATCCCAGCACCCACCCCTGCTCTGCCTGCTCCCAGCAGCTGAATTCTAGGGAAATTCCTCTCCCGTCACCCCCACACAGACCTGCCAAGCCTCTCCTCCGTTCACAGGCAACAACTGCTCTCTTTTGCAGCCTTGGCAGCAAGCGAAGGTGCTTCCAGCTTTCAGATCCTCTGTCCCAGTGACCGGAGTGCCATCTGCCCTTTCCCCCAATGGGAACAGTGTGCTCCAGCCCCCCAGAAACTACAGGGCATGGTGATCACAGAAAAGGCTGCTTGCTGCAGGTCCGCGTCCACTCCTGTTCCCAAAGCCGACTGCCCGGGTCAGGAGCGTGGGCGTCCACAACAAAACTCTAGGACTGGCTGAGTGCTTGAGGGCCAAAAACAGCACTTGCACAGGAAGTCCTGTCAGCTGTCCTCACTGCGGATGAGTTCTGACACCAGAGGTGGGAAGTTAGATCATGAAATGCAAATGCATAGGAAACGGGAGTGCACAGGGTACAGGGTTCCACAGGACAAAAAGGCTTCTTCACTGCAAATCCGCTCTCTCGGCTCCTTCCGAGGGGTCTTACTCGGCTTTCAAGAGTCTGCTAAGGCAGCACCTTCTCTAGGAAGGCTCCCCAAGCACAAGGGCCCCTCCCCAGGCCCCCCACACTCCTCCTGAATCTGGAGTGTCCTACGTGTGCATCAGTCCCCCCACCTTGACTGAAGGGCAAGGCCACATGCTCTCCACTCTGTGTCCCGAGACGTCTGAACGTGGGACATTAGAAACACAAATGCATTTTGAAAACTGTCCTGCACGGGAGAAAAGATGACACAAATAGCCCACCAGCACAATCCTTTTGCTGCTCTTAGTTCTGACTTCCCTGGCCATCCTCACACCAGTCCACACTCTCTCCCACCTTTCCATCCCCACATGGTTGTCAAATGTGTGGGAGTATTTGTTCTCCTCTTTTCATCAAGTTATTTATTCTATTCAACACCTCCTTTAAAAAAAAAATTGCAACTTGACCTCATTTATTGCTATAAGGCTTTAAAAACGTTCTTCATTTGGTTCTTTCTCTGTCTCTCTATTTTCCCCTCCACTCCCTCCTTTTCAGTTATCCATTCATTTGTTCTTTCAACATCCACATTGGGAATCCGGAGCCTGGGGCGCCGGGACATGTGAGACTGTCCTTGCTGGAACAAGCTCGCAAGCCACTGGGGGGGACAGACAGGGGACGGGGAAGAAACCACAATGTGCAATGGAGGCAGGCCGGACGTTGCTGGCTGCAGTCCAGGGGAGAGACTAATGAGCTCTGCGCAGGGCGAGGGTCTGTGCACGCCCTGCAAGGTCATTCACAAGCCTTTACTCAGGAAGATTTGCTGGCAGGTGAAAGGCAGAGAGAAGTGCTGAGTAAGCACTTCAAAAGAGCCCACCGCATGGAAGGACCTCTAAATGGTATAATTAATGAATACTAAAAAAAAGAATAGAAAAGAAAAAACCTTTGGAAGCATTTGCCCCTCTGTGCCAGATGGCATGCTAAGCTGTTTACCTCCGCTGTCTTATTCAATACCCAGGACATCCACCTGAGACAGGTGCTAATACCATCCCTACTTTACAAACGGAGGCTTGGAGACACTGAGTGATTTGCCCAAAGGGAGGCAAGTAGCAAAACCAGGACAAACTGGGTCTGCCTGGAGCCCTCAGTTTTAACCTCTCACCCATTGCGCCAGGTAGCCTCAGACCTGGGGTGGCTGGAGCATGCAATTCAAGGAGGGAGGGAGGGAGGAAAAGATTGCATTCTAGATGCCCCCAACGGCGTTTTGATCTGATCATGTGACGCCCACTGCGCCTCCTCGTCCTCTTCCTGATGTTGTCTCCACATGTCTTAGCAGGACGGCTTGAGCATTCCACCTTCTGCCACGTGGGAAGGAGTGGGGCATCCACATAGGACATGGTGGGCTCCTTCCTTGGCTGGGGACCGAAGAAGAGCGCCCAAGGCACAAGGTCCAGGCGACCAAATGCGGACAGCCAGGCCCTGTGTCTCAAAGTGAGGGGACAGACAGCCAACTTTGGAGCAAGCAGAACAGCAAGCCAGGCAGCAGGGTCCAGAACAACAACCTAAGCTGGGTTGCAAGAGATCACCAATTGCAAAAGCCGTTTTTCGTCCCAAAGGCTCAAAAGGAGAAAATCCCTTACCTTAATTCTCCAAATCTCAAGATATTACAGCTTTCCTTCAGGGAAGGGCACTTCTCAAGTCCCTCTGGAGTGCTGAATGGGTACTTTTCTTTAATTATTTTTTCCAGATAAAAAGCACCTACAGCCCAGGTATAACAGGATTCTGGAAATATACAAGAAAAGGACAAAATGATTAGTATCGATGCCCACATGAATAGATTCAGTAATGAGATATTTCATTCATTTAAAAAGTAAGAAGGATCTACTACCGTATTTCCCCAAAAATAAGACCTAGTTGGACCATCAGCTCTAATGCATCTTTTGCAGCAAAAATTAATATAAGACCCGGTCTTACTTTCATATAATATAAAACCTGGTCTTATTTTAATATAAGACCGGGTATAATATAATATAATATAATACCGGGTCTTATATTAATTTTTGCTCCAAGTACTGTGATAATTAAATACATTAAGCCATTTAATCCTATGAGATCAGTTTTGATAGCTCCATATTTCCGAAGAGACCAGACCAGAACCAAGGGTCAGGCCTTAACCCATCAATCGCATTCCTCTTCCCCACTAAAACTTGCATTCATCTGATTCCAGGAGTTGTGGCTAGAGGGGAGTGATAACAAGCCTAATCATTTCCTCCTGAGAATGGCCTGTACCTATGCCCATCGCATTCCATAGCCGCTGGGGATTATGCAAGCCAGGGAAACTGCATCAGATTAATTTGGTCTTCACTTTTATCTGAGCCCCACACTGTCGTCTGGTAACATTATCAGTGCACATCCTGCATTACTCAGGGAACAAAAAAATGTAGCCTCACCAGGGATTCTTATCCTAACTGATCATCGAGACAGCTATGTGAGGGACCCAAAAGGGATGAAACAGTGTGGGGAATGGGGCAAGGGGACCGCCCTTGGTCTCACCAGCTCTGGGAGGTCCTTCTAAGATACCCCAAAGCAGGTCTGCCTTCCTCTCCTTCAAGGGATGGTGTGGCACCCCCAGAAAGCCATCCTATGACATGTACAATAGGGTGATCCTGTCCCCTCCAACCCTCCCTCCTGTCCCCCACAAAAGGCCCCAGCATCTTGGATGCCAGCTCATCAAGAAGATGGAACTCAGCAAACAAAGACTCAGAAGAAAGAAAACTGATGAGTTCTGAAGGGGAATTTGCCCTCCATCTGGGAACGGCTAGAGAAATATCCTTGCCCCAAGGACAGAGGCCGGGTGGCTTGAATTCCCCACCATCAATTCCCTCTCTCCTCCAGGAAAGATCTGGCCATAATTCACTTCTCTGGTCCTCTGGGTATCACATCCCTCCCTTGGATGTGTAAGTGTCACAGTGAGCGCTGTAACAGCTCTGCAAGCCTGAGAGAGTTTCCTGTCTGCTTCCT
Organism: Rhinolophus sinicus; assembly: GCF_036562045.2. Lineage (NCBI taxonomy): Eukaryota > Metazoa > Chordata > Mammalia > Chiroptera > Rhinolophidae > Rhinolophus > Rhinolophus sinicus. Next base: position 9,304,450 of record NC_133761.1, read on the forward strand.
TCACGCTGATTCCAGGGGATGCTCAGTGCCAGTTCCCAGCAGGACAGGGTGAATTCCCCCTCACTCGGAGAAGGCCCTTTGACTGGCAACGCGCTCAGAAAGATGCTCTCCTCAGCACATCCACACGCCCCTGGGGGCAGCCTCCCCTGCTTCTCGGGCATCGTGACCCAGAAAGCACGTTTTCCTTATTGTGGAAATGCACTGGCTCCATGACCCCAACAGGGCAGCAGCCCAGCTTGCCGGTGGATTGCGGGTTCTGTCAGGCTGCCTGGGCTGCCATCCCAGTTCTACTCGAGAAGCCTTTTTCGGAGTCTGAGCAAATGACTACTCTCTGAGCAGGCTCATCTTAAAGGTTTGTTCTTCACGGAAATCAAGACTCTTTGCAGAGCTACGCGTGTGGCCTGCCTGGCACATTACGAGCTGTGAGAAGGGTCAGCGATGATGCATCCACGTAAGCAAATGCTTGGGCCTTAACTTCTCAGTGTCCTCCCAATAAGGAGGGCAAAGGCCTCCCATCCCTCTTCCTCTCACCACAAGACTTAGTGTGGGGCTCAGCACATGGGGCGAAGGGAATAAGTGAGAATGGAGCTAAAGCCCGGGCTTCAGTCAAAGGGGCTCAGCTCCAGGCCTGGCGTGACCCCCACGTTTCAGGGTCCTCGTCTGTGAGACGGAGTAGACGATAACCCTTACCCATTTCCCAGGCGTGCCGCCAGGATTAAACGAGTTACTGCATGCAAGAGGTACTCCATACACTACAGGGTCCTAGAGAGACAAAAGGCATCCTAGCAACAGTGCCATTTGCAAGCGCCCTCCTTACAGGACCCTTTGCTGAGGCATAGCCTCCCGGGACCACTGAGCACCCACGATGACCCCAGGAGATCAGGCCACACTATGACCAGCATCCCCATTTCACAGACGTGGAAACTAAAGCTCAGAGAGGCCAAAGAGGCTGCCTGACACCAAACAAGAAACTCATGGCGGAATCGCTGTCTCGCTTGCAAGCTCTTTCCCATCCTCCTGTAGGAGGGGAGGCAACAACCCAGAGAAGCAGCTCCCTCCAAAAAAGAAACTCTTTCCAAGGCAGCCAAACTGATTAATGTTTTTAATTAATGTTTTAAACCATGGAGCAATGTTCCGTGGAAATTAAGGAACTGAAATGTCTAAGTTTCTCCCAGGAGTCAGCCCAGCCAGAGGCTTGCTGCCAGAGCTGGGGGGAGGGGTTCCTGGGCTGGCCGGGGTGGTCAGAGTGGAAAGGTCACAGTCCCCCCTCAATGCAGCAAGCATGGCAGGCAATATGGTCACACGCCACCCATGGAACAAGCCAGGAGTAAAGGAGACTGGCCCAGCGTAGGGTGACAGCACTGGCTCGGCCACTCACCCTCAGGATCCAGCCAGCCTAGCGGAAGAGGGAGCGAGCAGGTGTTGAGGGGACCCTACATGCAACATGTGCCGGGGGCCTGGGCCTAAGGTGACGTGGCTGTGGCTCCCAGGTCCTCCTGCCAACACTCTGTCCCAAGGACGGGACAGTCCCCTGCTCTGCGCTGGACAGAGACACCCCGTACCTGCACCTGAACCAGGGGTCACAGGCTCTCTCAGGATGCGGACAGTATTTCCCTGATGTCACTCGGGATGGCAGGAGACCCCTGGTGGGGACCAACACTGTGCTCTGGTGACTGACAGCCTGAGTGCCCGTGATATGCAGAGCCGGGATCTCCAAGGTCCCTAGAAGGCGAGAGGCAGATCGGGGCCCAGACACCAGCCCATTGGCCACTGTGTTCTGGAATCTTCCTTGCTCTGCCCGCAGAATTACAAGTGTGTCACACACAGTCTCAGAGTGTCTGCTCCTCGCCACAACCTGAAAGGCAGGGCCCTAATAACTTTCTCCATCGAGAAGGGGAGGCACATGGATCGAATAATGAATCACCAGCTGCGCTGTGAACAAGCCTGCCTCATTCTCAGGGCAGCGGCCTCGAACGCCCCCTGGGTGCTGCCTGGGCAGTGGGGCCAACTGGGCATGCTGACGGCAGCCAGGACCAGCCACCCCATCGGCAGGGGCCTGGGGCTGCTCAGCACAAGAGAGGGAGCCAGCCATATAGTGAATGACTTCATGGCGACTCCCGACCTGGAAATCATCAAAGCACCACTGCAAACAGACCATGAAGCTGGACCGAGGCACCTCCAGGAGCAGAGAACAGGCCAGCTCCCCCCGTCCCCAACCCAGGAAGCCAGTGAGAGTGGCCCCGGCCTTGGGATGTCTTCACTCCCCCTAGAGCCCCCAGATAAGGAGATAAACACAGGTAGTCCTGGGCCTCTCCTGGAGGGTCAGCAAAGCTGGTGAAAGCCTCCAGCCTGGCTCATATGTCTGCCTGGGACTCTGAGCTCCAGCGGGCCTGAAGGCAGAGGAAGCACGTGCAAATCCAGGGCACTGCCGGGGCAGAGTGAGTCCCGACCAGTTAACAGCTGTGCATCCTGGGCAGCCCACTTAACCTCTCTGTAAATAGAGCAGTTACCTGTATATCAGGGCTGGTGAGAGCAGCTACCTTCCAGGACTGGGGTGGGGACGCATTGCAGTGTACGCAGAAAGCTTAGTACAAAATTGGGCACAGAGTATGTGCTTGCTTAATACTTTGTTATTCTCAGGGTCTGACAGATGTCATTATTCCGAGGGCCTGGCAGGCGGAGTAGATGATCCTGGATTTGAATCTCAGCTCTGCCATTTCCTGGGAATGTGACCAGGGACCCATCACGGGACCTCCCTATGCCTTAGTTTGCTCATTTACAAAACGTGGGTGTGACCGCTAGCCACACCGGACCACCAAGGAGTATAGGACACAGGACACGAAGTACAACGAGTAGGACAGTATGGCTTTCAAGAAGGAAGAACCCAGCCCAAACGGGGGGACATTCTACAAAGCAACTGGCCTGGACTCTTCGAAAATGTCAAGGTCAAGAATAGCCAAGGAACCACTCCAGGAGAAGGAGATATGGCCACTACATGCACTGGTGATCAGGAAAATCCAACAGGACATTATTGGGACAACTGACGAAACTGCGTGTGGCCTGTGGATTAGATAACACAATTGGAGCAATGCGCAGTTTCCTGAGTTTGCTCATCACACAGTGGTTACGCAGAAGAATGTCCTTGTTCTTAGGAAACACGCTAAATCTTCAGGAATAGAAGGGCATGTCTGCAGCTTACTCTCAAATGGCTCAGAAAAAAGGTGCACACACGTGCACGCGTGCGTGGGTACGTGTGTGCGCAGGGGGGCAGGGCGGAGAGTGAGTGAACGCTTGGTGAATCTGAGTATGCAGTAGTTCCTGGTGTCACCTTTGTAATAATGTTTTCTGCCACTTTGGAATCGTACCCGCATCCAAGATGACCCAGAGCTGAGCAGGACGGGAGTAACGGGCCTAAAGGGCTGAGCCTCAACCACCAAGCAAGCTTTCGTCACAAAAGTCATGTCTACTTACGTACAAATGTTATAGTGTATTGCGTAGAAAACGACAAAGGATAAAACTGAGATTTAATTTGAACCACCACCCTTCCCGCCGGGAACAAGAAAGACAAACAGATGGCCCCATCTATTCCCACGGCCAGGGCCAGGCCTGGGGGGGCCCCCTCCTCGCCACCACGCCGCAGTAGGAGAGGCTCCCTGGAGGAGGGCACGGACAGTGTGAACTGAATGCAGGCAGCTGAGGCGGGCTGTCCTGTGTCCCAGGCAGTGTGACGAGGGCATCTAGAGTCACGTGATCCTCCCAAGAACCCTTAAGGCAAATGCTATGGTTATTCCCATTTCACATTACAGGAAACTGAGGCTGGAGGGTGGCTCTTCCCTGGCTTTTCACCTAGAACACGGACGATCTGGGATCTGAGGCCAGGGATTTCCACAGGCACAAGGGAGGCAGGCGCTTTGGGCCCACGGAGCAGCCCCAGCACCAAGACCAGCCCGCCCCCTGAAGCCACAGCCCCCAGCCCAGCAATGGTGAGGTCGCAGTGCAGACAGAAGCTGCAAGGTGCTGAGACACCAGCTGCCTGTCCTGTGTGGCCCCACCACTGCCACCCAGCATCCAGCACTGCACACAGACACAGCTCAATACTTGTTTGTAGATGCACTGACAGACACACATCTTTTCCCTGGAGTTCAAGCATGCACAGATGATCTCGGGGAGACCCAACAAATGGGGGGCTTCAGTGTCATCGGGGAGGAGAAACAAGGGTCCGGGGTCAGGGACGGGTAGGCGTCTCCAATAACCCCTTTTATCCCTTCTGGGTTTTGTCTTGTGAATGACTTACCTATTCAAAAATGTGTGTGTGTGTGTGTGTGTGTGTGTGTGTGTGTGTGTTAACACAAAGGAGAAAAGAAGAAATTGGCCCAGTTACTGGGTGAGCCTAACGGAGTATGAAGCCATGAGCCATTCACGTTGCACATTGCAGAGGGCCTGGTACCCAGCTGTCACTCACTACACATCCTCCTAGTTTCCAAGGTGGAGGGACTAGAATGATGAAAGACCCAGAAGCAGTAGCATCACCCATTATACTGAAGGGTGTTCGAGTTGCCCTCCAAGGGACCAGCGGGTAGGTCCCTGAAATCCAGAGAGGCTGTTACCGCAATGTGGGAAAGCCTACATTGTACCTCGTTTTACGGCGCTTCTCACATATCGAGTTTTCTCAACTTGGAGGTAAGACTTTCCACCCACACAAAAAATTAAGACTCACTGAAGGCTCAGAGGATGGCTAGCATTTTTTAGCAATAAAATATTTTTAATTAAGGAATGCCCATTGTTTTGTTTTGTTTTGTTTTTGACATAATGCTATTGCACAGTTAATAGACTACAGTATAGTATAAACGTAACTTTTACATACCCTGGGAAACCAAAAAGTTTGTGTGACTCGCTGTATGGTGATACTCGCCTTGTTGTGGAGATCGGGAACCGAACCTGCAATGTCTCCAAGATGTCCTACAGTCCTAACACAGTTCTCCAGCTCCAGCATGTGCCAGTTGCTGAGCAGTGCTTTCGTGCCAATGATAACTCAGGAGGTAGGTGGGGACTCTTACCATCCCCATTTCACAGCTCAAGAAACAAAAGCACGACATGGTGAGAAAAGTACCCAAGTTCTCCACAGAGGAAAAGCTGGTGGGAAGGGCAGAAGTCCAGCTCCAGAAACGGGGATCCTGAACCCTACAAGTCCCCCCAGGAGGGAGCGTGAGACCCCACCACTGTCCCATGAAGAAAGGGTTTGGAGTCAGAGATTCCCGGGTTCCTGGCCTCGCTCCCCCTCAAAGCTGCAGGCTGTGTGGAGTGGGCTGAAAGAGTTGACACGTGTGAAAATGCTTGGTAAACTGTCAAGTGCTGTACAAATCCTCCCATCAAAACAGGGTGTGGTGGCTTCTGGAGAGTCCATCTTACGTGGTGACTTTCCCTTGAAGCATGGACGCATTTCACTTCTACCTCAAACTTTCCTTTTCGCACCAACACTTAAATTCAACTTTCCCTCATAAACATCCTCCCACCTCAAGGGTGTTAAATTATTAAATCAACCCCAAAAACCTCCTTTCCTGCCAGCAGCTTAAGTTTTATATTCATAACATCAAAGCCATTGCTTTCGGTAAAAGCCTCTTAGATCCCTGGGTTGACGTGTGCACATAAAAACAACCCCCCCATGCCAGTTGGGGCAACATCTTCTTGGTGCCCCCCTTGGGGAGGCAACTGGGCTGGGTAGGCAGGGGACGGTGACCTGTAGGGGCAAACGCTTTGCAGAGTCAAACCCTTGCCCCTTGCTCCAGATTCAGGTCTGCTGAGTGACCTTGCAAATCCCTTCCCCAGTTGGAGCCACTTGCAAAGGAGGGGGTTGGACTGGGCAAGCTGTAGGTCTCTTTCATATCTAAAAATCATCTGATTCCATCTCCTCTCTGCTCAGAGTGTCTACTTCCTGAACTGTCATGACAGTTCATTTACATGCTGAAATAAAAAGACCATGTGGTTGTTTAGACCTTAAGCTGCAGTTTTTCGTGACTCAGAGAACGCGTATATTTCCACTCAGCATAAAGGAGTGGAGCCTCCATCCTCCAAGGACTCAAATGATGGGAAGTCACTGGGCCAGTGGGACCCCTGGGGAAGTTCCAGACTCCTGGGAGGTCAAACATCAGTGAACATAAGTCAAGCAGGGAATTTCCCATGGCAGCCAGGTGCACCGAGAAGTGGGCTGGATGGAGATTCCCCTCCCAGAGAAACACGTCCCTTACCCAGTCACGCTCCATCTCAGTAAGTCATCTTCTCGGGAGCCAAGGAAGCAAGGGGTCCAACACTGGCCCAGGGGACACAGTCCAGGAAGTCACACCCCTAGAATGAAGATTAGCTCTTACAGGAAGCCAGTGCTGAGCCGCCACCCACCTTAAACCCCCAAGATTATAGAAGCTCAAAAAATCATTGGCTAAAATAAGAAATATTTGCTGACTGAATTAATCACGCCACTTCTGTAAAGCTTAAGTAATGCATGCCCCCAAATATAGGATGACTGTTATATGCTAGGTACTGGGGATAAAATGGTCAACACAGCAGACATTCATCCACCCAGCCATCACCCAGAGCAGCGGCTGAAGGCGCTGACAAATGATGACCTTCAAGGCAAATACAATACCTTCCTCAAGACCACATACCCTTCCAGGAGAGCCCACATACAATGATGGATCCACCAAGATCTCAATGCTGGACATCTCTGAAGGGCCATTCCATCACCGGGGGTCCCATGGGACCAGCGGAGGCTTTGCTGGGACATTGTCACAGCTCGACTTCTCCCTCTGCCCAGGCTTGATTTCTTCCCCCTCAGTCTCACAGCTCTTGATCCCAAAGGCATCCCATAATAAATATCCTGCCTGTGATGGGATGGCCCTTCAGAGTTGTCCAGCGGCTTCCCAGGGAACTCAACCTGTATCAGGAAGTTTCTTATCATTACCGCTCAGGCCCCGTGCCACCAGGATGAAAGCGCTAGGACCAGGACAGTAAACAGACCACTTCTAGATGGGAACCGCTTACTCGGAGCACCCTATGGAGAAGGGGCTGAAGCCTGAATTCAAGGCCATGACCAATGAATGAGAGCTGTGAAGCAGCAAACACCTGTCGTTGTTTTCATAGACCGCTGAGTCCCAGAGCCTTGAGGGAGAGACTCATTTTCCTCATCTGTGTTCCCCCAGCACACAGTACAGGGAAGGAGTTTGGTAAGACATCTGTTGAATGATTAGATGGATGGATGGATGGATGGATGGATGGATGGATGGATGGATGGATGGACAAACACGTGCTTGGGCAAAGACATCACACCTAAAGCAGCTAGGCAATAAATGAAAGGTCATCATGTGGTACAGGTTACATTATGTGACTCTGGTAAACTGTTCATCACGGTTCTCAAGAAACACTGACGATGGGGATGATGGGGAAACCTACCATAGAGCACTTCCTAGAGAAGGTGACCTGTCATCAGCAGCTGGAAAGAAGTGAGAGAATGGAGGAGGGCAACAGGAAAGAGGATAAACAAGACATGAGCATCACTAAACTGAGACCTGCCTCTGCTCATCAGAGAGGAGTCAATAACAACACCCTGGTCAGGGGGTTGCGGTGACAGCGACGGGAGCGGGATAAGCCGTCCATAACCACAGCATCCGTCACCGTGACGGTGGGCATGCCCATTACTAGCGGAGGCAGCTGACAGAAGGTCCTGAACGTAGTACTGCAGTTTGGGGACTTGATCCTACAGGGATAGGAAGCCATCATGGTCATGGAACAGAAGTGCGAGGGGACAGCTGGTCACCGAAGCTTCAGAACTGATGCAAGCGTTCTTCAATTAGCCATCCCTTGGGTTGTCGACAGTTGCTTTGAACCCCTAGTCTGCTGAGCTCCTGAGCAGAGGGGACTTGGGGCACTGCCCAGAGCCTCCATTCTGAGAAGGCAGCCTCAGGTGTAGAGTCAACATTGGAGAACCCCGAACCCCGGCTTCAGTCCCCCTAAGACAGGTACGAACCCTGGGAGCCATCCTCCTGCAGCCCCACCCACCAAGCGTCCTCATTTCCGAGGGGGAAGCCCAGGAGTGCTGAGGGAAACGGGGACCAATGTGCAAACAAGAGTCAGTGATGAGGACCATGGGAAAGGGAGAGAGCTTACTTGGCACAATCGTGAAACAAGGGATGTCACAGAGGCTATTTGTTAAGTCGCACCGTGTCTTCTAAAAAAACACAGATGCCTTTGGCCTATGCCTCTTCATCCCTGAGCTGGCAGCATCTAAAAGGCTGGGACCACCAGAGGAGGTAGACAGGTTGACAACTCAAAGCACCAACCGGCAGGGATGCCCAGTGTCGGGCTGAAGGCGCAAGTCGCAAGGAGGCAGAGATGTTCAGAGTCTGAGCTGCAGGCCCTGCTGCCAAACAACCTGGGCTGGATCCGAGGCTCCACCACTTCCTTCCTGCGTGACCTGGGCTAGGCAGAACCCCTCCCCGAGCCTCGGCCTTATCTGGAACAAACCTATCAGAATGCCTGTAGGAACCGAGCACCATCTACGTAAAGCACCACACAGCTCATGTTTGGTAAGCAGATGCCGCTGCTATTTAATCACAGGTCCCTGGCCTATATAAGAACCTCCAAAGCTACCCTTTCCAACTCCAAGAAGCTCAAGAGTCTCCTGTGAGGCCCCATCTTGATGGAGCTGGGGTGGGGGCAGCAAGGGGATCATAACCTCCTTTTCACCCAAACAGCTCTCCTTGCACACGTATCTGTATAAGGCGTGCACATGGATTTCAGTTAAGGCCAAGGGGGTTGAGGGCTTGGAGAAAGCATGATAGTGCCACACGTTCATCCTCTTCTTTTATTAAAGAAAGGAACAAAGCCTCCAAAACCCTAGGGGCTCACACAGCAGGTCAACGGCAGGGAAGGTGCAGCTGGAGACCCTGACTCTCACACACACGCCATCAACTGCAAGGCTGGGGTTGCTGGGGACCCACTCCGAGGTTCAATGTGCAAGAGTATGAGTCTTTCACCCTGTGGGCAAGGAGGCGGTGACCCCAGGGCCTTGGCACCTCCATGGGAAGCCCATGCCCTCAAAGCCTGGTTCAAGAAGCAAAAGCAATGTCAAGTGGAGACTGCACTCCAGGCAGACAGACCGTGACCCCTCCACTTCCCTAGCAAGGACAGTCTCCCCCAGACCACTTCCCTGAGCTGGGCTGGGGTTGGATGAGGGGCCCTTGAGGTATGAAGGGGACTCAGTCCACACACATCAGGATGAGAGAGGCAAGGAACTGAGGAGGAGAAATCAGTCCCTTCCTTGTTATGAAATCACAGCTTCCAGATACTCTGTCAGGTCTTGTCCTAAATCACATATACGTAGGTCTTTGTCACCCCTTAACACAGGCCCAGGCAATCAGTTATGTGACTTCTCCCTGGGCAGGAGGTCAGAAGAAGACCAAGACTTTTCACAAGTGAAAATGCTCGTAAGTGACCAGAGGTCAACTGTCAACCCAAGAATCAGCACAGAAAAAGGAAGGAAACTCTACACAGATCAATTCTACAGAAATCGCTCATAACGGCCACTCACCTCCAGCCTCCTCAGTGCCGGGAACTGCTGGACTTTCCATGTGATCACTAATCCTAAAAGACAGCTATATTGTCCCCAAGTGACAGATGGATAAAATGAGGCTCAGAGAGTCCCCAAGACACAGACAGATTTGAATGCATGCTGTGGGCAGGGTCTGTGTGAACAGCAAGACCTAGGTCATAAAGCCTTCTCCAAGCCTTCTCCAAGGCTTCTCATAAGGACTTCTCCAAGTCCCTCTAGCTTTCCCCAGCACCCTCTGTCTCAGGGCATTAAGTCTCAAAGAGGCTGGTTTTATTCAACAAGAAAGACACAGATTTGCCCAGCAGGGGAGAGGAGTAAGTCACAAAGATGGCACCACCAGAAATTCTATAGTAGGGAGTCCTGCTCCAGATAAGGATGGGAAGAGATGACCTCGGAGGTGTCTTTGAACCCTGAGGCTCCCTAAGTCTAAACTGAAAGTCCAATCCCCATCCAATTATTGCCACTGAGTCGAATTCAGGCATTTCTACAAACCCTAAGATGTAAGCTTCAGTCTTCTTTTGGGACAACAAGGATCTTTAAATCCATCCTAGCTTCTCCCCATTTGCGTCAGCCTTCCTATGGAGGAAGGTTCCAGCTGGAGAGCCAGGCGAGAACAGAGATAAACAGGGTAAGGGGAGCCTCCCGACCCCACAGGATGTGGTGAGGTTAGAGTAGCAAGAGAAAATCAGAGAAAACTATCTAAAAACTCACGCAGCCGCACAAATAAAGACTTAACAGGAACACACGGGGCCTTTCATTTTTTTTTTTTTTTTTAATGTCTAGGAAGCTCAAAAAGAGTTGAAAGAGTTGAGTCTGGAAGCTTTCTGAAGAAAAATCCCTCCTTGTTCATAAAACAAAGTTGGGGGGACAAATGTTAGGTTTGAAGTCACGCAGACTACAAGCGCCAGCTCAGAGTTCGTGCTAACTGGACGTGAGCAAGGAGCAGGGTGTCTCCTGCAGCCTTCAAAGTCATCAGCATTTCACACCAAGGCTCGGTTTTGAAGCTCACTTACATTTAAGTAAAGGCTGAGCTGCAACTGGCTCAACTTGAAGGGGTTTGCATGGAAAGTAATGAATTTGGCTGGAGCCAAAACCAGCATTCCCAAAGAGCGTCAGTAAATGAGCCGATTTGAAAAAAAAAAAAGGCCTCAGTTAAGGATAAAAAAGGATAAATCTCACAAGAGACCAGTTGCATCTATTGAATGATAACCTATTGAATGAGGCTGTGGCCAAACTGGCATACCCACATGTTGATGGTGGCAGCATAAACAACTGTACTGGAAAGTAATTTGGCAATATGGGTCAAGAGCCATGACTGTGCCTTTTGACTCTGTGATACTTCTGCTGAGAATGTGTCCACAGGATTTCCCAAGAAGAGAAGAGTGACAGGTACAGAGCTGATCCTGGCACCTGTAATACTACAGCCAATTACTAGGAAACTTAATTTTCAACAACAGAGAACTGGCTTTAGAATACAATGTATCGACCTGACGAACCATTACATTTAAAAAGGATCCTTCGTAAGGTGTTTTAACAGAATAGAAAAATGCTCAGGTGATAATATCAGATAAAAGATTACAACAGATCTCCTACACCTATGCCTCTGTAAAAATCACAAGTCAATGTGTGAACAGACACGTCAGATATCTGAAAACATTCTGATTGGTTGGGGGGAAGGGTGCTGATTTCATGTCCTCATCCATTTCCACTCTTTCTCTGGAGTTGCAATGCCATGTGTTCAACAAACGATGACAATCTTGAGGATGATACTTTTTTTAATTGGTAAAACATCAATGATGCATGAATAAGAAATGGGCAGGATGCTGAGGCACTAGAAGCAGAACTCGGTCTGAGAAATGGTCAAAAACTCTAGAGGTATTTGAGGATCAAGGCAAAGAAGCGTGGGCTCTAATCAGAGAATGGAAAATGTTGTCACCGTGGGGTCACGTATTAGCGATGTCAGCCTTCCAGGCCCGCAGCATCCGGAAGTGTCTGATTATCTCAGCTGTGCGCCAGTCAGCCTTCCTCCCCACCACGCCCACAGGGCTCAACAGGAAGAGAAAAACAAGAATCTGAGTGTATTTAAATATCCACCGTCCTAACACACACCACTCTGCTGAGAAGCCTAGAGATAATTTAAATACTGCACTTCCTAAACTCTTTTTTCAACAAGGCAACGCGGACCAGTTTCGACATGTGATACTTAGGGTCCATGTGCGACTTTCATTTTCTATAGGGGTGGGGACCCAGGTGGGATTTCCAGTGTGGACAGGAATCCCAACCCACAGCTGTCCCCACGGACAGTCCGGGGAGGGGCAGTCAAGTCAGGGGGTTAGCATTGTGGAGTCACAGGTGACCCGAGTCCAGTCCTGACTCCGCTACCAGCCTCACAGCTTTGGGCATGACACTGAACCCGTGGCCTCGGTGTTTGCATCCATAAAATGGGGGCATTACAGAACCTTCCTCGTAGGGGTGTGGCGAGGATTAAGAGAAATGCACACACTCCGCATGTTGCCTGGCAGCGGTGGGCACTCACTGATGGGTGGCTCTCTCCCATGACTGTCACTCCCTGACGCCTTGTCTGATTGATTTGCCACCCAGGTCCTCATGGCGCAAGGCTGCAGATGCGACAAAGGGAGGGCACACAAGCAAATGACCCAGTGCAGCTCAGCCCTGGGTGACATTCGGATCACCTGCTTGTTTCCTTGCCTTTTGAAACCACCCTCACAGTCTCTGATGGTGGGGGCCTGGCGCCACGATTTTTTAATGCCGATGCCACTGTGCCATGGCTGGGGCATCGCTAACTTGGGCAAGACCAGCCCGTGATTTCTCCTCCAAAGCCCCAAGCGCGAGAGAGTGTGAGGTGGGAGTCTTTCGCGGTTCAAGAGCTCCTCTCAGAACTCCAGCGCTGAGTGACTAGCAAACGGTGAGGGGTTCCCCCACTGCCTGCCCTCCCGCTCAGTCCTGTGGCCTGCCCCCGCCCCCACAGGTCACTGTGAAGTACCTGACCACTGTGACAGTGACACTGCCATCACCAAGCGTGAACACAAGTCCCTGGGGCCGGGCCTGCCCTGCCCTGCCCTCCTTCCTATCCTGTGAGGCTCCCTGTGTGTCCCTGGCACAGTGACAGTACATGGGCACTGACAGGCTTCTGGGCACCTTGTTTTCAGAGGCAAACCCAGCACCTCAGGTGGGCAGGTGTGAAGTGAAGGGACTCACACCAGTGATCCTGAGCGTCTGCAGACCCTGACCCGTGAAATGGGTCCCAGCTCTTCTGCAGGGCTGCTGGGGCTGAAATGCCATGTGCCCAGTGCCTGGCTCCCAAAGGGCTCCCAACCAATGTGGCAGGTGCTGTGCTTGGTGTGAAATGACATTGAAGGGATACCTGGGGTGGGCCAAACATTAACCCTTCACCCCCAGCATGCAGGCTTCCTAAACTTGCTGCATTTATAAACTTATTTATTCCAGGATCTATATAGAATCTGGGAAAACCCTCACACACACCTAGGGACAGGACGGCATTCCCTTGCACATTATCCTCCTAGGGCTGCCATTCCAAATGACCACAAACGGGGTGGCTTCAAACAACGGAAGTGTATTTTCTCACAGTTCTGGAGGTTGGAAACCTAAAATCAAGGTGTCAGCAGGCCCACGCTCTCTCAGAGGCTCTAGGGAAGAATCTCTGACTGCCTTTCTTCTAGCTTCTGGTTTGCTGGCAATCCTTGGGGTTTGCACGGCCTCCACGTGCGTGTGGGAGTTTGGCCTTGAACACACCTTTTGGGGGGGACAGGATTCAACCCTGCGTGTCCGCAGGACCTTCCACACGTTCTGACAGACCTAGAATATCTCCCTCCCCGGTTGCCATTTGGGACACCCTGTGCAATCCACTTGTCCCATCAGCCAGGTCGCCCTCCCTCCCACAACATGTCTCAAGTTCCCCTGTCCTGTGCATGCGTGTTGGCCAGGCACAGCCACAGACAAAGAAGGACAGCACAGAGAAGGGGCAGGCACTGCAAGGTCATAGGATCCCAGGCCTTCTAAGCCCAAAGAGCCCTTACCACAACGCAGCCAAGCACACCCCAGGCGTCGATACCTCTGAGTTGTGGTAAACACACAAGACAGACGTCCCCAGCCCATACATGAGGCCTACACATGTGCTCAAATATTTTTCAATGAACCGTGTGACTTTGGCCAAGTTACAGAACCCCCAGGAATGAGGTCATCTCCTTATCGAGATGGGTGAACCTGAGATGAAAAGGAGTCTTGAAGTACTTGGCATACTTTTCCTTTCCGTCTTTATGGCAGGAGAAGGGCTGATCAGGCAAGCGGTCGCTTCTTTAAAAGATGTCTCAAGAGAGGTTGGGGAAACATGGAGTGAGCCCGCACCCCTTGAAGTGGCCTCGTTCTTGGCAAGGCCGTGAAGCACTGCGGACCCAGCTGCACTGAGCCTTGTGCCCCCGGGGGGTTGGGCAGGGGCAGATACAGACCCCGTGGTTCTGTCTGGAACAGACACCAATGGAGAACATCCCACCTTCTCAGGGCGGCCCCAACCCTGGCCTCCGTCATTGGTCTTCCTGCCAACCCTGTATGACGAGCCTACTTTGTGTACCATGCTGGGGTCTGGGGGGTGGGGTAAGAGGGGAGCAGACAAAGGCCAACCTTCACGGGACTAACCCCAGTATCCTCTCCTCCTCCTACCCCTTCTCCAAGCCCCCCAGGAGTTAAACCCTTCTTCCAGTTCATTCCTGACCTGCCACTAGAGGCCCTGGGTCTGGTTTTCCACTCAAAGAAAGGCCCTGCCCTCCTGCTGACCTCTCCCTTTGTCACAGTGGCTGGACACAATTCCTGTAAAAAGCATGTAACCTACAATCAGCCTGGGTGACGTCCCAGGAGCCACCAGAAACACTCATTACCCTAGGAGCTGTCAGGTGTCCCACCCTCCAATTAGTCCTCCAGAGCTGGCATCAGTGGCCCACTGCGGGCTTTTGCTTCTGAGGTTCAGGAAGCTGGGGTTCAGGGTCCGCTCAGCCAGGCAGCATGCCTGCCGTTGCTCAGGGACCTGCACCGGAGTGTGAAAATCTGAGCATGTCCCAGGGAGAGAAAGGAAGATGACACTCTAATGCCCCAACCAGCAGGCACTCCCTGCTGTGAGCCTAAAAGAGACAAAATCAAACCCAGCAGACAAGTGGTTTCCACGAAAGTCCATTCTACACCCAACTATGACCTGAGGTGACTCTCACATCCCACCTGAGCCAGAGCCCAGAGTCCGGGAAGGGCTGTCCCGCTCTACTTGGAAGCGCTCAGAATCGCCAGCCAGCCTTTAACTGGCACCAAGTTCAGAACCAGGAAACCCTTTAGAGGCACGAATTCAGAAGCCAAAGAAGTCAGGTGGCCCTGGAACTCCAGACCGGGGTTGTCCAATGGGGTAATTACTAGCCACGTGTGGCTCCTTAATTTTTAAAAAATGAAAATGAACTCCCACTAAAATTGCAGGTCCTCAGTGGCCCCATTTCAAGTGCCCGATAGCCACCTGTGGCTAGGGGCCGCTGAATCAGCCAGCGCAGGTTACAGGACACCCCATCCCCCCAGGAAGCTCTAGACTACGCCAAGAGCTTTCTCCGGCTATCTGAAAGTGGAACAAGACCCACTCCCCTTCGGTGCCCCAATTTACGCCCAGCTCCCCGGAGGTGTGGCGGGAAATACCTCCGCAGGACGACAGGAGTCACTGCTCTGAAATGAAGAAGAGAACAGTGGATAAGAGACTCGATACATGAGGCCCAAACGCCACTCTGCCACTTACCAGGTGTGTGACCCCAAGCAATTCATGTCACCTGCTGGTGCCTCCACTTCCTCAGCTATATAATGGTAACGGAAGTACGCTCCCTGCCTCTTTTGGGCAACTTTTAGGACTACTGAGTGACTCCAAAACCTAAGTAAACCCAACAGCCTAAAGGGGTAATGATATTAAAAACAAAACTATTGGTAAAGTTTGCATTCTCCGAGATGCTATTATTATCCTGCTTTTCTCATTATGAAAACACTAGCTATACCGAGCCACCAGAATGTAATGGGCCTCTTAGTAATGAAATTTAATTTAATACAAACCAAGCGAGCTGTCCTCCCGGCACGCCCCCTGCAAAACCCCTAGAACTGGAATTGCAATTAGTCTATTTATTGTGACATTCTCTTTGGCTGGTTTTCCAGCCCTTACCCTGCAGTCACATCAGGGTGATCTTTCCAAAATGCAAATCCAATAACTCCGCTGCCTCCCTCCTCCCCTAAGGAAGCGTTGCCAAGAAGACACAATGGAAGCCTCAAGCTGCAAGACCTGAGGTGACCCTGAGTATCCTGCCCATCACCGGCCGACCCCTGCTCCGTGCCCAGCTCCAGACGCAGCTGACCCTTCCGGGGACCCTTCCATGCATGCACTCTGCTCCTGTGCGTCTGTGGCCCCCTCCTTGCCTCATGTGGCCGAGCAACGCCTTCCACTTTGGGCTTCAAAACCCAGAGCAGGCAGCGCAGTTTGGGAGGTGCTCACAAGTCACACCCATGGGAGCCTAGACCTGCCCTCCTCGGTGACTCTGTGCAAGCTCCCATGGCACTGTCTGTCCCACCAGTGGGCTCCACGAGGCCCCTTGCCTTGCTCAGCACTTGGCACAGAGGAAGCGTCTACCTGGGGCTCTCCAGTAAAAGGAACGGAGCAGAAGTAGACACAATGGAAAGACAACTGCTAGCTCCTGGGTTTGGGGCAGAGGCCTGGACACTCAGCTCGAACAGGGCGAACGGTGTCTTTAATCCAGCTGCCCACTCCACATTCCTGCAAATTGAGGGTCAGGGAAGCAGAGGGAACTTTCAGAACCAGAACCCAAGGCACCCAGACCAAACACCTCACGGTTCTCTGCTTTCAGCTGAACAGACTTCTTGCCAGATCAGCTTCCTCCCCAAATAGATCATTCCCTGATGTGTCCCGATGCCTGAAATTGTGTCTGGCACAGAGTAGGTGCACCGTCTATATTCGTTGAATGAATATTTGTTAAAGGGACCCAGAACTCAGAGGAGGGGTGTATGCAAAGTCAGTCAGAGTATTGCAAATGCTGCTCCAAAAAGGAGGCTACCTTCTGAGTGGAAAACTAAAAATCTATCCAAGGGCACTAATTCCCCCTGGGTTTGTACTTCTGGGAACTTCTCTGCCATAGTTTTTCCTTTGAGAAGGCAGGAAGAGGTAAGAAAGAAAGGAATTGAATGCTTTCCAGTAACAACTGTACTGCAAATAAGAGCATTCATTCACTCACCCAACATTTACCTAGTCTGACGAGGTCCGGACACTGGGAGAGAAACAAGGGACCTGGAGAAGACAAAGGCCATCGCTGCTTGCATGGAACACAGAGCTGAAGGGGCAGCAGGTCAGCCGGCAGTTAACCTGGTTACCTGCCCTCTTCCCTCCTGCCTCTGACCTAGAACACACCTGTCTGCCTCTTCTCCGGGCTAAAGCCTTTCTTCCCCCTACGTCCACACCATGGGTCCCTCTGTGTGCTTATGGCAACCTGTGTCCCCCACACCGCACTCAGACCCTCTGCTGTGATTACTTGATTCTCATCTAAATCTCTCTGCCAAGAGACCAAAAGTTCCCTAAGGGAAAAGAGAGTGTCCTACTTATTTCTGTGCTCCCAGAATGCAGCACAGCAAAAGGCCTATAGCATATGCTCATTTAAACTGTTGGAAGTGTCCTAGGAAGGTGAAACAGTGATAGCCCCATCAAGGTGTAAAACAAACAAACAGGAAACGATTATCTATGCCTCAGTTTTTGCATCTGCAAAGTGGAGACAGACTCCAGAACAAGGGTGGACAGGAAGGAAGGACCTAAGCCCTACAGAGGCCGCCAGTGATAAGTGTCCCCTTTCTCTGTCTTCAGCTTGCTGACTTCCCTATCAGGGTGCACCCATCCAGAAGGCTCATGCGTGACCGGCTCTGCCACCAAGATCCTATCGCCCATTAACTGAACTTCAAAAGTATCCTTATCTGTAGGACCCACCTCAAAGAAGGTTGATTCCTAACTTCTCCTCATAATCCTTTTATTCTGAGCCCGGCAGGCACACCCACCCGCCTTATCTGCACCGTCCCCAAGCTGTTGTCTTTCCAGGAAGGGTGTCTCCTATCTACAGCCCTCCAGGAGGCAATCAGTGGAAGGGAGCCACGGCGGCTTGATCCCAGTTCCTGCTGCAGGCCCGCCGTCCTCTAGCTCTGTGACCTGGGGCCCATCAGCTCATCTCTCAGGGGCTCACTGACCCCCGTCTCCCCTCTGTATAAGGAAGGGTGTGGGCTTAAGTCCCCTCCAGCTTGGAAACTGCAATAATAATAATTAATAATGATAATAATATCATTATTATTACTGTTATATCATTATCGTGATATTATTATTATTATTATTATTATTATTATTATTATTATTATTTCAGGGGCTGGGTTGGACAAGCTGATTTGATATCACCACTGCAGAGGTTAAACCCTTCTAGCAAAAGAGGGGAACTGTCAAGCACAAAGAAATCGGGGAAAGCTTCCAGGAGTCTGTCATCCTGGGTTTACGGCAGCTCCTTCTGAGAGTTGCTCACTGGAGGTGGGGGAGACCAGGGTGGCGGCCGACATACCCCGAGAAGGCAAGCATTAGGGGACAGTTAAGAGAATGCCAATCCCCTGCTCCCAGGAACTGAGTTCAGCCTTGTAAGAATTCTACGGGGGCCTTTTCTGGACGTTGGTCTGGGAAGAGGTGGCCATTTCCCACCTGGCTGGTTCTCAGACTCCTTGAACTGCATAGGCTGAGCGGCTTACCCGAGAACGTCTGTAACAGCCGAAAGCGGTGCCTGACATAGAACAGACGCCGCTTCCTGCCTCCCTCCCTTCCTTCAGGAGTTCGCAATGAGCACAGCTCCTTCGAGTGCAGGTACACATGTGCCTTTTAACTTCTCTAGCTCAGCATGTGCCCACACTTGGAAGATAGTACTTGATTAATAAACGCTCAGGAAACGCACAAATAAGATAAAAACATACACAGGAAGCCATATGAGGACTGACGCAAAATACACTCAAAGGGCTGAGCACTCGGGAGACGTACCCTCCTTCCCACCTGCCTTTTCCCACTTACAGCCTCAGGGGTGCCCACCTACCCCACTCCACTGAATATTTAACCTTGAGAGGAAGTGCGGGACCCAGATCACGAGTATGACAAGCTGCATGAACAGGGACGACCTCCTGAGCCCTGAATGTTCCGTTTCAATACTGCTTCCCTCGTGGGGCAGCTTCAGGACTCCGTGAGATAATACACTCGATGTGCTTAGAACTCGGCCTGCACGGTGGTACCCAAGCCTGTCGCTACACGACATTGCAGTGCAATGGCTCATGTGCAGTCACCGTTCCGGAGTCACTGAGCCGTGGACGGCACTCGTCCCCGATTCTACATCACAGAGGTCAAGACACACTTCAACTTGAGACTTGGAACCCTAAATCCCGGGGTCAAACCCCGGCTCGCCCTCACGTGGCCTCGGGCACATAACTTTCCCTCTCGGGGCCTCATCTGGAAAAGAGATCTTTAATAATCGGCTCTGTCTTCCGCAGAAGGAGGCTCAAATAAAAGAGAAAACATAAAGCTTGCCAAGTTGGGTACCGTAGGTGCTACATATTTATATTCATTTAAATGAATGACTTCCCACCTCTCCCACGCTCAGATCAACCGGCCAGCCAGGCACTCTGTAGGTCCCTCTTTGACTCCTCACCTGTGCCCCCCACCTCACCTCCAGTCTATCCACCCCCGACACCCCCCCATTAGATGCACTCAGCTTTGATCACCCAGCTGGGCTTCTGGAATCAGGGAATTAGAAACCGTGCACCCAAGATCACATGGCTGCCACCACCCCGGGGCCTTGCCCAATAGAACCAGGAGCAGCCGGGGCACCTGGGAACTACCCCTGGCACCCCACTGTCCCCATTCTATGTGCCACTTTGGGGATCACCGCAGCATCAGCTGCACAACACACGTTGCCCCCCTTGGAACAAGACAAGTGCTGGCTTAACTGCGTAAGGGAGATGGGCAAGCAAGCCAGACTGCCTGGGTTCCTTCCAGTCCTGGGCTGCCATGCAAAGCCTGTGCCACCTCCGACAAACGTGTCAACCTCTCTGGGCCTCCATTTCCTTAGCTATAAGAGGAGAGGCGAAACAGCACCTGCCTCTGAGGGCTTTGGTGAAAATTAGTTCATTTCTGGACAGTGCCAGCGGCAGCTTTATTGCAGTATCAGTGAGCTACACTCGCATGGAGATAAGGATGAGAGATCTGAGGAGGCCAGCTACAAAAATGGTGGTACAAGTGGAAGAGAAAGCGTGTCCAGGCTTAGCATTCCCTGGGTACCCTCATTCCCCAGGTGCTGGGCTCTGCACGTGGAGCTGTGGGTTGTCTCTGCAGAGAAGCAGCTGAGACACCAGAAGAGCAGAGGGAAGGGAAGGAATGCAGAGCAGACAAGGCAGTCACAAGACTTCGGCCACAGGCACCCCTGCAAACATCACCGCATGACATGAGGTTGGAGGAAAAGTAACTGTGGTTTAAAAGGTTAAAAAAAAAAAAAAAAATTGCAGAAACCGCAATTACTTTTGCGCCAACCTAATAAAATGATGACAGCTTGTTGTCATCCCTGCTTCACAGAGCAGGCTCAGAGAGGCTGCACACCTTGAGCAAAGCACACGGAATGTCGGGGTTTCGCACCACGTGACTTCAAGGCACTGTCTCCTATGACGGCAGGAGAAGCCTGAGAAGAAATGAGCTGTGTGACCCTCAGCAAGTCACTGCTCCTGGACCTCAGTACTTTCATCTATAAAATGGAGACAGTGTCCCCCTGGCCTGAGGAAAACACATGTAAAACCATCCCTGAAACCTGTCACTACATGCTTTCCCGGTGGTTGGAAGCAGAGTGTTACTCCCGAACTGTGCAACCTTGGGCAAGTTGCTTGACATCTCTGAACATCTGCAAAGCAGGGATGATAATCACAGTTAAGGTAGAGGTCGACGGTGGCTGAAAAAGCGCTTAGAAAAGCATTAAATCACCGTGCAAGCTAGACTGGTCATACTGGTTAACGTCTATAGAGAGGAATGAAAACTAATGCTGTCGGTGATGATGACAATTACAGGCCTAGCAGGACAGCGAGGCCTATGAAATGACTCTTCTTTTAAAACGCCAACTGAATACACAAGAACAAGCTTCTACCAAAAGGTGGGTTCTAGCTCAAGTTCAAAGCAGACCCTGTGTTCATCTTGTGCAGAGAAACGTGGAACTTAGTAAAAAAAAAAAAAAAAAAAAAAATTAAACTGAAGGGCTGTGTCTTCCCTTTGCCAGGAAAGATGGAAAAGAGCAGCAGTGCTTTCCCCTGCCGTAACTCCCTGCCTGTCCCTACAGGCTGAAAAGACAGACCAGGCTCTGTCCAGAGCAAACACGGTGGCCTGCTGCTCCCACCTTGCCAGCCAAGAGACGGCCTTTGATGGCGCTGAATGGAGGTGGGGCGGCCCACGCTTGGCCACAGCCATGGCTCCAGCCTTGCCAGCCTGGCTCAGTGCTGTCCTTCCTGGGGGACGAGCACCGGACCTCATGCTGGAGCAGCTGAGTCCGGGGCCAAAGCCAGAGCTCTCCGCACTGGCACATGGGGTCCAGACATCCTATCATATTCCACTGGAACGTCCCGGAATGGCTGACTTGCTTGGAGCTCCTTGAGGACACTGTCCAGCGCAATCTCTATCAAGACATGGCACAGTGCAATGGGTGCATTCACAGCTCTGGAGCCCAACTACCCAGGCTCAAACCTGGGCCCTGCACCACCTCACTGGGTATCTTGGGCAAATTACTGAGTCTCTTGGAGCTTAGATTTTCTTCTGCAAAATAGAAATGCTGACAGTACAGACTCTCGAGCACAATTCTAAAACCTAGAAGTTCTCAAGCTCAGCATTGTTTGGTCATTGTGAACCATGACCTGAACTAGCATGAGGCTATTTATTGATTTCATTTACCCCACTTAGTATGAAATTAATGTATTTCCCTGTAGGACCCTTAGGGCTTGGTTCGCGGCACTGCTGTCCCACACACATGGCGTATGAGCCTGCGAAGGCTGCCATGCCACACATACTATCGCCTGAGCGGCTGTAACAATGGAAATTTACGTTCTCATAGTTGTGGGGGCTGAAGGTCCCAGATCAAGGAGCCAGGAGGTTTGGTTTCTCCGGAGGCCTCTCTCCTTAGCTGACAGGTAGATGGCTGTCTTCTCGCTGTGTCCTCCCTCACACGCTCTTAACTCTGTGGACACACATCCCTGCTGACTCTCAGTGTCGAGATTCCCTCATAAAGACACGTCAGGTTGGACGGGGGCCACCCGAATGGCCTCATTTTAACTTAATCACCTCGTAAACGGCCCCACCTCCAACTACTGTCACCTTCTGAGGTCCTGGGGTTTAGGGCTTCCACGTACGAGTGGCAGGGGAACAGTGCCGCTTATAATACATGATATGACGCGTGCACTGTGTCACCTTTCTAAAATGTCAAAACACCATGAGTTCAGAAATACAGAAACTCACCCCAAATGTTGGGAGTGAGGGATGGAGGACCTGGGGAACTGTCTCCATTGTGCTGAGAACAGAATGCGCCAACACATGAAGCAGTGGCCAGGGCCACCATGTGACCCTTCCCCCTGGGAGGGGCGCTGTGGGCCCCGAGGACACAATACATGTAGAAGCAGGTGCAGGCTGAGTGGAAGTCACAGCAGATGCACAATCACTAGATCCTAGTTCACTGAAAAACATCTCCACTGGTTACAAAACAGGCATTACCAGCCCCCTGGCCCCTCTAAGAATGATTCTGAAAGAATATTCTGAGCCCCATAAGGCAAGCTAAGGGCTTGACCTTCAAAGGCAAGTCTTCTCCTAGGTCCTTGCCAAGGAATGACATAAGTTGTCATTCTTGCATGTTTGTGGTCTATTTTCTAGAAACTAACGCAGAGTTATTCAAGATTATTAAGATTAGAAGTTTGGTGCGTGTTTTCTCCAGTCTTACAGTCACCCTCGCCCCCTCCAGCCAAGCTCTGCCTTTATGAGGCATCTTCTGTAGCTGAAACTCCACAAGGGAGGAGAAAAGGGGTGCCAGGCAGCTTCTGGTCCACATATGTAGTCAATAAGTAAAAGAAGAACCAGTCGTCTGGGAAATCCACATAGAAATGGCATCACAACAGGTGTTTTTTTTAAAAATGGGGGAAGAGAAATGTTTCATCCTCTGAAGTCAGATCGGAGTTTCAGCCCCAGTTCTACGACGTTGACCTCTAGCTTCCTTATCTATAAAATGGGAGCAAGTCACCTGCTCAACGTATTATCATGGTGAGCTTAGAAGAGGTGTGGGCAGTCTGTTCCTGCCAGGCCAAACACTAGGTGTTTCTGGAAAAGGGGTTGGAGCACACTAAATGCTAAAACAATGTTAGCTATTATTAACTATTGTTCCAGTATTTCCACAGCCACCCTCTGATAAAGGTGTACCAAAGAGCCTAAATTGTGTGGGTGGGGACAGCAGAGTTGAAGCTGGGTCAGGTTCTCAGGGCTAGCCATAGCCTGGTGTCTTCAACCCCAAGGCCCACCTGTGCATCCCTGTCAGGACAAGAGTCAAGCAAAGGCATTTCTGTACAAAGAGGCTGGTGAGGCAGAGATGACCCAGCCCAGCCTTCACAGCAAAAAGGAGTTGACACACCATCACCATCATCTCAGGACCAAATTCTAGGTGGCCTTTCTCCTCCTGCGGTTAAAGAAGGAGAGAGCAGCTTCTGCTCACTGGAGAAAATGATCTGGAAAATGCAGGCATGATCACAGAGAGAAGCATGACCAAACACAACCTGGGAGCAGATCCTGCTTGCCACTCTAAGTCACGCGACCATGCTGACCCCCCCAATCTGAGCCTCAGATGCTTTACCTGAAAATGGGGATATACGTGCATCTTGCTTCACAGGATGACTGTCAGGTTTAAAGGAGCCAACAGATCACAAAGGCTTAGCACCAAATAAGCACCTCCAAATATGCCAGTTCCTTCTAGGAGAGCAGGGTAACAAAGAATTGCGAGGCCTTCAAGATGCAAAGGAAGCTTCACATAAAAAGCATAAAGCAACAAGGGGGCTGGAAAGAGGGAATGGGCTTTGCAGCCTGGGAACATTTTTGCTGAGTAAGCAATAGAGACAGCACGCGTTAATACAGCCTCAGAGTTCAGGGAGCTCAAAGGGCTTTAACAGACATGATCTCACTGGGATTTTTTTTATTAGCTTCTAGGGCAGGTTAACAGGTTCACTCCATCTTTGCTGAGACAGTGAAACTGCGGGCTCCCACAGCCTCGCCTGTCACCCCGAGGTGGGGGCAGCCTTCCTGAGCCTGCCTGGGCGGCAAAGACCCAAGATCTGTTTTTTGATCTACGATCTGTCACAAGCCAGGCATCGTGAAAGGAAATTAATTTTTTTTTTTTTAAATAAATTTCCTAGAGCAACATTCAAGGAATTCTGTATTTGTTTTTCTAAGGAGCAGAGCGGGGAGGTTGGGGGTCAGAATCCTGGGTGTTTCCCAGTCTGTGAAAGGGGCAAATAGCTCTCCCTTGAGGGCTGTTCCAAGCAGCATCGCAGTGGAGGTTACGGGCTCCCAGCACGGTCTGGGCAGCTGATTACCCAGGGTGGGTGTTGGTGCTATGACTGCCTCCCTCTGTTTCACACCTTCCCATTTCTCCTTCTAAGAGTCTTCATTCAGCTTGTCTCAAGACCGTCCTGTGATCTGATGCCCCTGAGATGTGAGTCTCACCCTGCGACACTGTCTTCCTTGTGGTTATTCCAAGACCCACTTTAACTCCACTCAGTGGCCTTACCTGGGCTTCTTACCTGCAGCCCTGCCCCCGAGGCCCCTGCTGGGACCCAGATATAAGGACTAACAGAACCCTGGACGTGCCTGTGCAGACAGTCCTTTGCTTTGGGATTACTGAGCTCGAGCATTGTGGCGGGGCAGAAAGAGCAGGGGTCGGCTCCCAGGCAAATACTTCCCCTCTCAGCAGACGCCTCACTTCCCCCTTCAGTCAAATGGGGGCTTATAGACCCATGTGGTTGCTCAATAGCTTGAGATCACGTCTGTGAAATGTTTCATAAACTGAAAGTGCTGAGCAGGCGATAACCATCCTCGCCGCCACCCGTCCACTCCTTGGGGGGTGGGAGGGTTCCCCTCTTGGTCACTGTGGAGGGCAGGTCAGGAGGAGAGACTAGACACCAGGGGACCCACTGACAGACAGGGCCCAGTCCCAAGGCTGCAGCCTGCACCTTGGTTGTGTGCAACTGGGACAGGGAAAAGAGGCCCAGGCCCTCCTGGGTGAAGACCAGTCCTGCCCAGGTCAACCTTTAGTTCTGAGGACCATCGCCCCACCCCCAAAGTGACCCCCAGCCATCTCCTCCCGCCTCTGGCAGCTCTTCTCCCAAGAGTCCCTTAAGCAAATTCGCCATCTGTGCCTGGTGACCACACCCCCTGTCCCTGGTGCCCCTCTGAGAGAGCAGGGAGGTTGGTCCACCCCAAGGAGGCAGCATACGGCAGTGCAGGTGGTCCAGGCTCTGGATGGGGCACCGGTACAGCCTGCTCAGGAGATTCTGCTCACGGCTTTGCACACGCGCGATCCAGGGGACCCAGAAAAGCCCGGCTCTCCGTTTCCCCATCTGTGAAACAGGCGTAATAAGAACAGCACGTAACTGGGAGGTAACTGGGTACCTGGCCCACAGTAACAGCAGGTCAAGGTGAGCTACTTCCTGACATTAGTGTTCACCCAGCTGAGCTGGCGTCCCCATCAGTAGGTAGGAAATTAAAAGGAGAATCTGCCCTCGAAGTTTATTAAGAGGATTAACTGAGATGATGCCTGTAAAGTGCACGGTATCTGACACATAGTAAGTGCTCAATAAATGAGAGCTGGGATGATTCAAGTAGGAGGGAAAGTCCACATCCTGTGGCACGAAGCTTTTCCAAGGACCCCGGCTGTCAGAGGAGGGGCTTGGCCTCAGCCTGAAACAAGGAGAGTGGCTCTGGCCAGTGACTAACCCCGGCAGCCTGCAGTATTCAGCTGCTCGGCCAGGGCGCGGCTGGGCCAAGGCCTCGGCTGGCCCACAGTCAGGGTGATGCATTTTTACCGTAAGGCCTGCGTAACTCCAGAGCCAGCATTGGCCGCCCTGTCCCTGGGGCCTGACACTCACCGGTCAGCAATGAGAGATGCTTCATAAAAGAGGTAGACACTCCCGAGCCCTTGAAACTGCAAATGGTGACAAAGATGGGGACAGAGTGGGGAAGGAAAGGACAGGTTCCCGGACTCGAGTCATTTTATAAAAGCTACCTACCCTCTGTTTGTTTAACCATCTGAGGTGCTAAGATAGCACAGCAGGTCTGGGTGCCAGGCTGAGTTCAGGGACAGGAGCCAAAGTCAATTAAGACCAGGGATGAAGAGGGAGAATAAACAGTGAGAGGAGGCTGATCGGAGGGACAGTGAAAGGGAGGCTGGGACCCAAACAACGGATGGAAAAGAGAGGCAGACAGACAGATAAATACAGGCACACAGGCAGCTCCTGAGGTCCCCATATCCTGAACTCAACGCAGAAACAGACTCTGGTCACAAGCGGTGTACCTTCGACATGTCCCCTGGGCACCTCTGCGGGGTCCTTCACATACACTGTGTCATTTTAACAAGAGCGGGGACAATATAGTGATCAGGTATATGAGCTCCAGAGACCAAATACAAGGGTCTAAATGCTAGGCCGGCCCCCTACTTGCTAAGAAAACACAGCAGACAGAGCAGTTAGAAAGAACAGACTCTAGGATTCCAGGACGAAAGAACTTCTACAGGGCTTGTTCACAATTACATTTTTGCCCAGACTGTTTCCATCAGCCTTTGGGGAACAGAGTTATTTCTTTGCTCCGACCAACTTCGTGCACCATCATCTGCCCAACTCTTTCCCAATAAGGGAATAAGAGTGCAGACATTAAAAGCCAGACATTCGTGGTTTTGAATCCATTCAACCCAGCTGTGTGACATTGTGTGAACCACCTAACCTCTCTGAGCCTCCATTCCCTCATGTATAAATTGAGGAGGAGACCCACCCACTGAGTTGTTATAAGGTGAGAAAAGATTGGCTACCTGCCATGTGACAGGCCTCCAAGAACAGATCACCCTTTGTCATAAGCAAGAGGCACATCATGAAAAAGTGGCCACGGCTTCAACTTTGCAAAGCCACTGTGAAAACAAATAGTCTACTTCTTCATAAATACATATTACATAAATGAATAGAATCATTACCAGGGCTTGCTGCTAGGAAAAAACTGAGGAAAAAAACAATTCAAGAACAAGGTGAAAATGTCAGAGGGAGAGAATCAGGCCCTTGGGTCAAATACAGGCTGACTGGTGCTAGTAGGAAATAGCTAGGACTTGCTTTTCTGGGATTCTCCCAATTCCAGCAACATGGCATCAGCCAGAGACACTTTCAGATACAAGAAAGGCGCTATTCCCAAACTTGGACCCCTGTGCACTGGCTCTGTGGACAGACTGCCATTCCATATTCAGTTTTCTTGTAAAATGTAATAATATTCCCTGCTTTATTTGTACAAAGCACTTAACTAGAGGGCCTAGAACACAGTGAGTGCTCAATACATGTGAGCTGTTTTGTTTTGTTTTTTAATTCCTATTTAATCTCATTGCCACCATCCCTCCAGTGGTCTCTTGCTTCTTCTTCAGAATCAGCACTTTCTCAGAGATAAACGGCAGTTTTCCCAAAGCAATAAAGATTACCACAGCTTCCTTTCTATTGTGAGTGACAAGGTTACCCGGAAACATCCGGGAGACTTGAAGATGCTTTCTTAGCATTAAGTCTGACATCCCACAAATCCTTAACCCTTTGCTGTGTGCACTCACTAGATGGCAGGCCCCACAGGGACAGAAAGCACATCTGTTTTGCTTGCCATTATATCCCCAGTACTTAGGAGAGTATCTAACTTATATCAGGGACTGGATAGAATTGATGGAATAATGGCTGCATAATAATGGCTCGATGAGTCTGGGTGAATACCCATGAGCAAAAAGGCCAACCACCGTTAAACGCACATCAAGCTTCCAAGTTCTAGAACCGGCGGGCCTGTGCCCAAGCCGACCTAGAAGAGTCTGCAAGGGTTCTGCAGCAGCATCCCAGCCAGCTCTGTCTCCACACAACGCTTTGCTCATCTCGAAACTCCTAAATGTGCATTCACTTGTGTTAGTAA
This sequence comes from Rhinolophus sinicus, assembly GCF_036562045.2. Lineage (NCBI taxonomy): Eukaryota > Metazoa > Chordata > Mammalia > Chiroptera > Rhinolophidae > Rhinolophus > Rhinolophus sinicus. Next base: position 9,332,364 of record NC_133761.1, read on the forward strand.
CTCTCCTTTCCAATCAACTGTGAGCTTGGGAGCTTCAGGCCTTTAGGACAGAGAAGCAAACGAGGCCCGAAATGCAAGGGTCTCTCTCTGGGCCTCGGGGCTCACAAAGGGCAGCCAGGGTCTGAGAAGCCCCCCGGGAACCTGGGCCTTTTGCTCCTACATCCTGTGCTGAAAAAAAATGCTCACCAACTGTTGGCGAGTTGAAGGGGCACAAAAATGAACGAATGGAACCAACGGTGTGATCGTTTCCAAAAAAATTCAGAACTCTCGACGGCGAAGTGGTAGGAAAAAAGTGCATATTGGCAGGTCCAAAGCTGACACTCCTTGGTGGCAAAAGTGAACTGGGAAGGAGAACCATTTCAGAGAACAACGGATGGAGGGACGAGCCCTGCCTACCTTCCTGGGGGCCGGGTCAGGTGGGAAAGATGTGAGGATTCCAGCGGCCCTTGGGGTCCTTCCTCACCAGCAGATGTGTGCCTGTGGACGGGGAGCCCAGCCTCCCAACTGTGAAGGAAACTACCAGAAACGGCATTTTACCCATCAGATTGGCAAAACGGCGAGAATCAGGCAAAGCGAATGTGGGAGACATGGGAGGGAAAACGAGGCTCTTGGGCGCTGCGGGTGGGAGTGTCAAGTGGCCCTGCTGTTCTGGAAAGTGACGCGGAACATCTGTAAAACACACAGTGTCCATCAGCCTCCCAGGCAGTAATGTCACCTCAGGGTATAAACCCTAAAGGGGCACGTACTTGTGCCCACGGGGGGCGAGGGTGCCCTTGAAGCACTGTTTGTAATATGGGGGGAAAGGAAGGAAAAATGGAGGAAGGAAAAGAGGGAGGGAGGGAAAGGAGGGAGGGAGAGAGGGAGGGAGGGAGGGAGGGAGGGAGGGAGGGAGGGAGGGAGGGCACCCAGCACAGTATCTAGGAAAAGAGGAAGGATATCCAGTCCTTGAAAAATGCTCCACGACTGTTCACTGTTCGTTGTCTTCTGACCTGACCACCCCTCCTTGTGTTCGCTCGGCCACTCCAGGTTCATTTTTATGTTTTATCGGCCTTTTGCTCTGCCCTCCAGGGGAAAATGGAATTCACATATGAAAACACAATACCAGACGCCCCGGAAAGCTTCTCGATGTCCTCGATGCCCAGGAGAGGTTCCTGTTACAATGGGAGCTGGACCTCAGCCACGAGTCCAGGGAGGGAAAAGCCGATTTTGTCCCACTTAACCCAATTTGCGGGGCCCAGAAGGCGGCTAATGAGCAGCCTGCGCCCTTGGAGTCATCGATACCACTTTCCAAATCAAGTTACCAAATTGGTCTTAAAACCGCTTCAAAGGGGCCAGGCCGACTGTCACCAATAAGGCATCCTGCCAGCCATCTGGCCGCGATTCCTGCTGCCGGCATCTCCTCCCTCAGCACTGGCAGCAGAGGACAAGCGGGCTGCCTTTGTCTCCATTTAGTGTCCCTCCTTCCCCAAGTGTCATATCCCCCCAGAATGGAAGTCAGATCACCATAACACACAGGGAAGTGCGGTGGCAGAGCGATCCAAATGACAGAGGACCGTGCAGAGCCCCACCCCTGGGGACCTGACGGCTCCCTCCCCTCTACTGCCATTTTTGCTGAGGTGAGCCAGGAAATGACAGGAACAGGTAAGAACCATGCCTTAGGTGGGGCTCCAGCAGCTCCAGGGACCTGGGACGCCAAAGGAGAAAGAAGAAATTCCCTCACTCAACTGCACCCCAATCCCAGGAAAGTTTCCCAAATAAGCTAGTGAGGGGCAGAGTCCAACGTCCAACAGAGAAATGGACAACAGAGCCTCGACGGTCACCTCCAGACACAAACGATGGTGAGCAGTTTCTAGCCATGTTTCCATCAGAGCCTCACAGCACCCTGTGAGGTCAGTGCTCTTATCCCCATTTCACAGAAGAACAAGCTGAGGTCATGAAACCTGAGCATGGTCACAGGGCTAGCAAGAGGTCAAAGCAGAGCTCGAACCCGGGGCCTCTTCAAAGCCCAGTGTGTGCTCAGCCCCTACGTCTCCCTGGTTTTATCGCCAAGATCTTGACGACGACGTACACTCATGTCTCTACAATTAAACACAAAAACGGTCCAAGGCACCTTGCATAAGAGCCAAATTCGCTTTCCTTACGACCCTTTTCATTACCAATCCCAAATACGCACCTACCTTTTATTGAGAGCCCGTGGAATAGGAGGCCCCTGACCATTTTACGTTTAATCGCACAAAAGGCCAGCAGGGTGGGCACGGGATTACTTTTTCTCTTTTACGGATGAGGCCAACGTGTCTCTAAAATACTGAGTAGTATTGTGCTCAAGGTCACACAGCCAGGACACAAAAGAACGTTCATCCTCTGCATTCGGCATGAAATGCACTTTTAATGCTTAATCCAGTGTCCTCTTCCCCAAGCCAAGATACCTGTCAACGCTTCTGGGTTCAGACTCTGGGGAAGAGACTACGTCAAGTCGACCAGCTGGGGAGATGTGATAGATCTCCAAACCAACGGATCTCAGCAAAGTGTGACTTTGCCCCCCAACCCAGGGAACAGTTAGTGATATCTGGAAATATTTGGGGGTTGTCACAACTGGGGGCTAGGTGGGGGGACGTGCTACTGGCATCCAGGGAGTGGGCAGAGACCAGGGACGTTGTTCAACACCGTGCATTACACAGGAATTATCTGGTCCAAAGTATCAGCAGTGCTGAGGCTGAACAACCCCGCTCTGGACCCTTCACTCGTCTTTTCAGCTTTTTCATGATCTTGATTTCATATGAGAACTTCTCTAATACTCAGTAGAATAAAATAGTACACGAACACTTAACAGGGACCTTCTTGTGGCTAACGTACCCACTGAAGCCTCCCAAAGAGGTGGCCAGAAATGAGACCTGGGCTCAGATTCAATGCAGGGAAATGATGCTAAGATCGCTTGAGAAGAAATTTGCTCACTCCCTACATGGTACTGAGAGCTTACTGGGTGTCAGACCCCACGCTGCATCTGGGGGTGGTGCCAACGGAAGTCACACTTTCTGTGAAATGAAAGACTCACGTGCCTTCTCCCCAGGGAAATGCACAGCATGTCACAGAGCCACTGGATGGGTTGGGAAGGCCATTAGTCTTTTATTCCAGGGACATGTCTGGGCCCTGAGGCTCAAAGCCCCACACTAGTTCTTTCACTTCCTTCAGAACCACAGGAGACAGGCTCCAGACAGAATAAAATGAGAGCTGGGAAGACAGGTCACTGAGCTGGCAGAGGAGGCCCCAATCAAGCCTCGTTTCCAAGAATAAGGTAAGATGTCAGCTTACAGAATCTCACTATTGGACTCAGCAGCTTTGTCCTGGTCTCCTTCAGGGCCACCCAGAACAGCGGCTACCTACACAGCGGCCACAGTGGGAGAACCAATGTCCGGCCTCAAAGTAGCATTTAATCCCAACAGCCTACCTGCAGGGAAAGACAGATACCTGAAGCAATCGGCCACAAAAGCACCTCCTGGTAAGACAGGTCAGAATTTGAACCCAGGTTTGCTCCAAACTTGTCACCAGGTCACAATCACTAATTCTGTCACTAATACAAGGTATAACCTCAAGCAAGCCCTGTATGTTCCCTGAGCCTCAGTTATACTACCTGTAGAATGGGTAACCACATCCACCATGGGAGCTGTTATTGAATCTTAGAGGAGAAGGTGAGTGACATCAGCTTCAATGCACACAGGTGTAAAGTAGACACTTTCCCTCTGAGTCATCACACACAGGAGAGGAAGTATTAAGGAGAGGTGCTTATGGGTAGTGACAACAGACCTGCCTCTGAATCCTTTCCTTTGGTCACAGGCTGACGGACTTGGGCTGAGAAGTCAGCTTGATCACTTTGGGCAGATTGTGCAAAAGCGCAGCGATCCCTCCCCCATCCATAAACAGAGATGACACCTCACACGTGGCAGAAGCTGACAGGTGGAAGTGTCCAGCTTACGGACACCTGTGTAAGTCTACCAAGAACCACACTCAGGGAGATACAGAGTTGGGGACATAGAACCGCACTCCAAGGGCAGCCAAAAGCGGGTGTGGAGACCTGGGACTTGGGCTGCCCCGTGGGAAGGGAGTCATGATGTCACTGGCCCCCCCAAAACATGGGCACAACGTTCCAGAGCTGGGCTGGCACTGGACCAGGACCCCGGCAATGGAAGGGGCACTTCCGGGCCAGCCAGGGCCTGGGGCAGCAGCTATGAACTGAGTGTGGCGGGAAGAAGGACGGCAGAAGATAAAGAGGAAACACACATGCTCCAAAAGCAGGAGACCACAATTTGTAAACACATGACAACCAAGAGGTTTATGAGAAGGTCCACTGAAACACTGGCATACCAAAATAACAACAATAGTAACTTTTAAAAACGAATACCCAATGTGGCTAAATAAAGCACAATGTTTCCACCACTAGAGTAACGACAGTGACCACTCACTGAGGACTCACTACTGACTGGACACGATTAGGTGGACCTTTGATAGGTCAACAGTTGAATGCTGGCAATTTCATAGCTTCCACCTAATATTTTAAGCACCTTACGTGTATCAATTAACCTAATCCTCACAGCAACCTGTAAGGTATGGTGGGCAGATTTATCCCTTCCTCCGAAGAGAGAGACAGAGAGAGAGAGAGAGAGAGAGCGTGAGCCCACATCTTAATTCCCAGAACCTGTTACTAGGTTGCTCTCCCATGACAAAGGGAACTCTGCAGATGTGATTCATGATACAGTTAAGGAACTTGAGGTGAGGATTAGTCTAAATTCTCAGGATGAGTCTAATTTAATCACACTGGTCCCTAAAATCAAAGACGCTTTCCTGGCTGGGATCAGAAAGAAGGACGGAAGAAGAGATTCGAAGTATACCAAGGACTAGACGTGCCATTGCCGTATGTGATTGCGGTGGGAGGAAGCTGCCAGCCAAGGAGTGTGGGTGGCCTCTAGAAACAGGGTACAGCTCTCAGGTGACAGCCAGCAAGAAAACAGGGACCTTGGTCCTGCAACTGCAAGGAACTGACTTCTGCCAACAAGTGGCAGGAGCAAGGAAACAGACCCTTCCCTAGCGTCTCTAGAAAGGAACGCAGCCTGCAGACACCTTGAATTTAGCCCAGGGAGACCCGTGTCGGACCCCAGACCTATACAACTGCACGATAAAATGGTGTTGTGCAAGCACGCAGTTTGTGGTAACTTGTTATGGCAGCCATAGAAGATGAATACACTGGATAAAAAGCATTCATAGCCACACTTAGGGGATAGATGAGAAGGTGAATCACAAAGCCCCAGGCCACAGCGCCCGCAAAGGCCAGAGCCAGGAGCTGAGGGCAGCAGGTGGGCTCCAGGCACCTGTGGTCCAGCCACTCTGCTCTACAGGCGAAGAACGATGCTAAATCACGTTCCCAGGTGGCAATGCAGAGGCGGCATCGGGACCTACCCTACCTGGAGCTCGATTTTATTTTTCTTTGTTAAATACAGGTATTACTTTAAATAATTGAAATTGATTTAAAAGAGAATAAAAAATATGAAACAGTACAATTACTTGTCTCAGGACAATCAGGGGAAAGTTCTGTCCTGCCTGGGCCTGGATGACGATAATAAAAATATGAACCCTGAGAGACTGAAATGCTTTCACAACAGTTGATAAGGAGCTGCTTTCCCCAACAGGACAACTCTTATCCCATTATCTGAGCCTGTCTCCTGGGGCCACATACCCCCACCTTCAAGCCGGGCACAGCCAGGGGGCTCCTGGGCCCTGGCGCCATACAGCCCAATTACTCAGGTCTAACTATTTTGAATACCACCCCCAGGGAGACTGAAACTGAGGGAGAGGTGAAAACCACTGGTTCCAGCAGGTAGATAACCTTGGATCTCCCTAAAAAGAAAAAAAAAGAAAAAAGCTCTCCTTCCTTGTGGCCGCTGAGATCTGGGGAGTATCGGGGAAATGCACAGATCCTGAGTTGGCCTTGAGCCTGTCCCTACCATTGTTTATTAGCACGTGGCCTTGAGTAAGCCATGTAACGTCTCCAAATCTCAGGGTCCTCACCGCAAAGTGCAAACCCCAAGAGGGCCACCTGCCATGCAGCTCAAAGGAGAGAACTCATGACTTCAGCCCCCACTTCACCAGAGCCATCACGATGGCTGGTGTGTGCCAAGGACACTCAAGGACCCAGGCACCTCAGAACAAGGCTCCCTGAGTGCGGTCAGCCGGGACACGGGGTGCTCTGGGGACCAGTGGCCAGCGTGGCAGAGCACTGCATTCCCAGGGCCCCCACCTGGCTCAGCCTGATGCCTCTAAACATGGTCATTCTCCAGCCAACTCACCCCATGGGCTACCCCCTGTCCACCTCTGACCTTTCTTTAGCCTTCCCTGCCCGTGAAGCACGGGTGCCTTTCCTTTCCCAAGCCAGGGTGCAGAGCCACAGAGCTGGTGGGGAGGGGACCAGCCCAACCCCTGTAATGGGGAACTCGGAATACATGTTGGTTAAATGAGAAGGAAGGTGACGGAAGAATCACCGAGTAGCTGATACAAACCCAGCTCTTTCCTCTTCAATAACCATGATGCCTCGGCAGAGACAAAAATGAAGCAAGAAGATCGCCTAGCACAACGCCCACAGCCAATCTACCCCCACTGACAGAGCAATGAAACACCAGGAAAGAGAAGGGGCTACGGGTTTCTATGCTATCACACAGCCCCCAGTCACTGCATCCCACCCAGCCTCAGTTGCCTCACCTGTCAAGTGGGCATGATGCCCAGCCTGTCTCCCGCATGCATCGTGGGCAGACTGCTCAAGGGAAATACGTGATAGAAACAGTCCCTGTGAGCCGGGAGGCAGATTTTGCTACATGATGACAGTACCTGCACCATCCAACAACTGTCACATGGAGACCCCAGGACGAAATGACAAAAGTACGACAAACTCAAGATATTGCACATTTATAAAAACAGCCTGGAATTTGCATTCCTGTCCAGGGAAGCTTAAACCTTTCCCAGTTTTGCAGCCTTGGGAACAAATGGCCTTGTTTTTCAAAGGTGTTTTTTTTGTTTTGTTTTTTAAACACTCTAAGAAAAAATACATCAGAACCCCAAAGGAATCATATTCAACCTGTGTAATCTTTTTTTTTTTAATTTTATTTTATTAAATTTATTGGGGTGACAATTGTTAGTAAAATTACATAGATTTCAGGTGCACAATTCTGTGTTACATCATCTATAAATCCCATTGTGTGTTCATCACCCAGAGTCAGTTCTCCTTCCATCACCATATATTCGATCCCCCTTACCCTCATCTACCACCCCCTCCCCCCTTACCCTCTGGTAACCACTAAACTATTGTCTGTGTCTATGAGTTTCTGTTTCTCATTTGTTTGTCTTGTTCTTTTGTTGTTTTTGGTTTATATACCACATATCAGTGAAATCACATGGTTCTCTGCTTTTTCTGTCTGACTTGTTTCGCTCAGCATTACACTCTCAAGATCCATCCGGTAACCTGTGTAATCTTGTAGTGCTGGGAGCTTTCATACACACACACACACACACACACACACACACACACACACACACATATTTGGCGCTACAGGATATAGCCACGGAGTAAGGCCTTTAGTTCACATCATAAACGCCTCCAAAGGGGCATCTCTGCTACATCTTCAATAGCTGCCCTTGAGTGTGTGATGGCTCAGCCATTTGAAATGAGTGAGCCTCATCTTTGGCCAAGAAGAAACACGATGAGTTTCCGGCGTCTCCATCCTAGGACAGGACCTCACCAGGGGCCTAAAGCCATGCACAGTCACAGACTTTTCCTGGAAAGCGCTGAGATTTTTAACTTCAGTCACATATGGTCACTGTCATCCCTTCTCAGCCCCAGATGATAAACAAAGGATGGCACCATTTCTGGAGTGATGGAAGTGGGCCAGATAGAACACTGGATCACACCGCCACCTGCCCCTGTGCAGACATAACCGTTGCCCGAAACGGGTCTGCTCCTTGAAAACCCTCCAGGGAGGTGTCACGTGAGGAGGTATCAAAGTCAGGGATTTCCAGTGGCTTCAGCCTGGCGAGAAAGAGGCTGGTCTTGAAAGACCAGGAGGAGAGCCAGGAGAGGAAGAACCTCAGTCTCCAAACGGGCTTGGAACTGTACAGAGCATGTGAAAGGTCATGGTTTGGAGTGACAGAACTGCCTGGGTTCAAATGCCAGCTTTGTGCTTTCTCAGTGAATGGCATTAAAAAAAAGTCTTCTCTCTGAGTTTCCAGTTTGCATCGCAGACAACAATGACCTTGTCCAACGCTCAGCAAGATCACATGGGCTAACGGCTAAGCACCTGCGGATGTGAGCTCCAGACTTGTCAGCTCCCTGGTCCCTGCTGTCACAGTGCTTCCAGTTCCCCTGTAGAGGCCAAGTGGGTGCCCATAATCAAGTGACTTCACCAGACAATGAAAGATGACCCCAGGCCAAGGAGGCAGCCTGCTGTCCCATGGGGGTCAGTGACTCAGTCAGGACTTATTACATGGGGGAGAGACAACAGTGGTCCTTTTCCTAATCTGCAAGTTATCTTCTGTGCAAAACCCTCCCAGGGCATGCATCTGAATACACAGGGAGTGACACGTCTGCTGGTCCCTCTTTTCTAGAGAATCCAACCCAAGGTCAGCAGGGTGTCTGAGAGGAACGGGCTATTGTGTGGGGCAGGCAGCCTGCAGAAGCAGAGCTGAGCCCGGCCACAAAGAAGGAAGGTTGCATCCCCAGGCAGGGCTGTGGAGCAAAGACCTGGCCCGTCTCCGTTCAGGGTTGAGGTTGCACTCCCAGGTGACACGAGCCACCCCCTCACACGGAAGGAAGAGAAAAGCAGCCTTGCACCACAGGCTGCAGCAGCTCAGCTGTGCTCACTGCATTCTGTGGCCTCTGAGGATGGATCACTCTCGGGGGAGGGAGAGTGCCGCCAGGGCCAGGGCATGGGGCCTGGCCGGCACCAAAGGCCGGAAAGAGATGCCGACCCGACCACCAGCCAGGTAGGAGCAGTGCATTGCCGGGCAGCCGTAGGAAGTGAGAGGCCACACCCAGTGCCGTCTTCCTTGTTTCTGAGAAAGACCATCAAAGCTACGTGAAGGCGCCTGAAGGGGTGGGGAGCTCCCCATCGAGGAGGACGAGTCCTGGGCACGTCAGGGCTTCAGTCCTGCTGAGAGAAAGCACTGTCTGCCCAGCGTCCATCTCCAGACCACGGCTCCCTCGGATCTCACCACCTTCACCCAGCCGTCTGGCCACCCGACAAGATGCTCCTTTCCTGGGCCCGCCATGTCCACAGACACCTCAGGGTCACTCAGCTCCCGATGAGTCACCCCAGCTCTTGTCAAACCCCCACCGAAGCAGGATGACTGTAACAGCCAAGGCTGTCAGAGCACGTCCTGACTGCAGGCTGCCCACTGTCCCGTACACCCGACGGACCACCGGACTTTCACCATGTTCACCATGACCCTTAGGGCCACATACTATCATCCTCCCATTGGATGGGTCCCAAAACTGAAGTTCAGGAAGTTTAAGCAACATCCACCAGGAGCCCGCGCGGTGCCACTGGGCCACGCACGCCTTGCCTCCCTCTGGCCTGCGCACCAGACCCCTGGGTGTCAGTGCGACTCAGACATTGACCGGCTGTGTGAGCTGGGCCAGGGCGCTCCATCCCTCTGAAGCACGACTTCCTCGTCTGCAGCCGAGGGTCCTAACCACACCTGCTCTGCACTGTAGCTGGCCCGGTGCTGATGGATGGAAGTGCCCACCCCAGGGACCCACACAGGGTAGTTACTAAAAACAGTAACGGCTCGGTTCAATGGGTGCGTAGGGAAGATGAGACACACACACATACACACAGGCACACACACGGACAGGCTGACTGACCTGGTCTCTCTTAAAAGGCAACACGTTAACCTTCAGAAACACAAAGCAGCCAGAAACACCTTAAGTCACCCACTGCTGGGAGGAGCCAGCCAGCGCATGGATTATGCTGTTTTCTTCCTTCCAGAGGAGAGAGAGGCCTAAGAAGAACAGAGAGCTTAGGAAGACCTGGATGGACACTAGAGCCTCTACATGCATCAATGCGAACCAAACAAAACTGCCCAACGCTGTTTTCACCCAACCCCCTCCGGCCCCGGGGTGACAGTGGAGAATGCGTGAGCAACCGTCTTTCATTATCAATTCCACCCCAGCTCCAGGTTCTCCAGTAAATCGCTGACAAGGAAACGTCAAGAATGCAGCCGCTTCAGCACCAGGGCCTCAAAGAACAAAGTCTCGGTCCTGTTGGGAAGCTGGGAAGGGAGCTCGTAAACAAACAGAGCAAAGTGAGGCTGGGCTGGACAGAGGAGGCAGTCTGGAGTCCTCCAGAGCCCAGAGCTCCCTGGGGACGAGGCACCAAGTGAAGACTCCCAGGGGCCGTGTCTCTCAGGGGGCACCACCCTGCATCAAAGTGCTGGCTTTAAAGAGCAAGACGGGGCTTGTCCTGTTTACAGCCCTTTGCAAAGCCAGGTACCTGGGGCAAAGGAGGTGTTCAATCAGTTTTTGTTAAAGGATGGCAAGAGCAGGATCCTGCCCCCCAAAAAACATCCAGGCAGTTACTGCCACTCAGTGAAATGCCCAGTGAGAGACTGCAGCTTCCCTGGCCCTTGGCAAATACGAAAGACACCGACTGGAGGAGATGTGATCCACTGAAAGAGGTGCAATGCTGTTCCCAGTAGCCAAGTCTGAGTCTGGTGAGCGAAATGGTGACAGTCTCCAGAACACCCACGGCTGACCGAGCGCGTGCCCTGGCCAGGCCCCTCGCTAAGGGCTTCCCACACCCCCCTCAGATGATCCTCTTACCTTAGGAGACACATAATCATCCACATGTCTCAGGTGCAGAGCCCAGGACCTACAGAAACTAAGCAAATGTGGCAGGATTCACACTCAGCTCTGCCTGCCTCCCAAATCCAGGATCTTAGGCTGCAGTGGAAGCACGGCCAAGCCCAGAGAAAGCAGCAAGCAAATGAAAACAGAAGCCCTAGTCTTGGGGTGACCACACGCCGAGCAAAGTCTGTAGGGTCTGCTCCCCCCACCCCCGCCCCAAGCCCAGGAAGACTTCTCTGGGCCCCACCTGGCATGACGGCACCAACCCCTCTCATGTCTGTGTCCCTGCGTCCAGCCCACCCCACACACACGAGGTGTCCGCTCCGCCAGAGCAATCCTCCAGGAGACTGTACTCGTGGGGCTGGCGTCTCTCTGTGGGAACGTGGGGACGTGGCTGCGTTCTCTCTAAGACCAGGACTGAGTAGTGCCCAGCACACAAGAGACACTTCATAAACACTAGTGACGCTGAGTTACACCATGGACCGAGTCCCATCTGTAAAATGGGAATAATAATATTAACCTCCAGAGGCACTGGAAGAATAAGTCACCTGTGAAAAGAACTGCTCACTAGGGTCCGGAGAGTTATAAACACATCACTGAGTCCTGACAACATCTCTGGTTGGTATTATAAACAGCGAGAGAAAAATTAATGTGCACAGAACTTAGCACAATGCTCCATGTGCACTGGGGGTATACATACATACACATGTGTGCGTGTGTGTACGTGGGTGTGTGCGGTGTGTCTGCATGTATGTGTGAATGTATGCACGTATCGAGACAGAAATGTGCGCAGGGAGTTGTTTCTAATGGTCAGTGAAGGAAGGGACTTGGGCGCAGGTAGCCAAGCTGTAGCTGGAGATTCACCAGGTAAAGTATTCGCAGACAGCTTTCTGCATAGACTGCGCTTGAGCCCCCATGATGGTCAGTGACGAGTCCGTATGACTGATGTGTCCGTAGCAGGCTGGGGTCACCCACTTCTGTGGGGAGTCTGATGCAGCAGGTGCTGGGAGAGGAAGCAGCAGGGCCGATTTCCCTCGGCACTCACCTTAACGTCTTACGGACAGGATGGAAAGAAAACAAGCGACCCAAGTTTCTGTGTGTCCTACGTTGTTGTCCCTGCTTCCTTGGGAGAGATAATCCCTCTTGAACTTACCCTTCCTCGTCCATCTGCCAGGAGATGGCCAGAGAGGAATGAGGACGTACATCGTGTAAGAAAGGGGGAGGGATAAGAACATGGCCTGAGCTGCCTACCTGAGCCCCACCTGCACCCGGGGGTCTCCTTATGCCTGTGGCTAGACCTGTACTTGGCGGGAAAGCTGGAATTTCGACAGGTGGGCTGTGCGGATGAGCCCCTCCCAGCAATGAAGCAGGCCTCGCTCCTAACATCTCCCATCAACAGCCCTGAACGGGCCACAGCCGAAGGCCAGGCTCTCCATGCTGGCGTTCCCGGGAACGTGGAGAACATTCAACAGGAAGCTCAGGGAAGTGGCGGGAGGAGGAAACAGCACCACAGCCCTGCCAAGTTTTCCAGAGGAAATGAGTAACCCGTTGTTAGGCAGTTACACATCGCCCAGCGAGGAAGTGGCATTGTCTGGGGACCTGCCGAAGGCCTTACATAACAGGCACCCCCCTGGCATTCTGGCCCTGGCCGTATTTGGGGATTGGCAAAAACATCTGACAAGCACCTCTACCCTGTGTAAACACTTGCTTTATTAGGGTGGTGCACAGAGGTCTGGGCCCGAGCCCTGCTTGGCTCGGTGCTAAGATTGAAAGCCACTCAGGCTCACACGCTCTCCTCAGCTCATATCCACTGAGGGGGCCGCTCAGTGGGGAAGCCCGAGCACAGGAGCCAGCCCACTGGCCCCCATCGCTACCGCTTCCCAGCTGTGTGATCTGGTCAAGCTGGTCAACTGCTCTGTGTGCCTCAGCTGCCTGATCTACAAAAGGGGGAAATAGCTGCACCTGAATCCCAGGGTTGCTGTGAATGAGAGTGAACTGGCATCCGGCACACACAGCACTCAGAACAATGCTTTGCACCAAATAAGCTCTCAGTGATGCTCCAAGCAGGACGCCGCCCCCACCTCTCCGGGCAGGAAACAAAACAACGAGTAAAAGAAGGGTCCTGGGGCCTGCACCAGGGTGCAGCGTGTGGCCAGGGTCTAGTGGCTACACAAAGCACAAGTGGGGTGGTCACTTCCCCCTGGCCCCTTAGGAACAAAATGGACACGGACCTCCCTGGAAGCAGCCAGCAGGGAGGAGGGAGGCACAGAAACAAGAAATGCTAGGTTCTTGCTGGAGAGGTACAAAGACATTAGCAGAGTTTAACACAATCTTAACATTCATTCCAGTTCGAATGACACACGCCATGGCCCACGATACCAAGAACAAGGCAGAGGGAAGAAGCCGAAAGGGAGTCTGTACTCCACGGAGTCTGGAAACCCATCCGTGGCTCGGCACGTATGTGGCACATGTCACCAGGGAATGGAGAAACCCGCAATGCCCCGAAACTGGTATCTTCAAGTGCCTAGGACCCTTACCATCATCTTGGGAGATACGGTCACACACACACACACCCTTCATGTTGAAGATGAGGAAACTGAGGCACAGGCAGCTTAAGTTCCCCGGTGAAAGTACGTGTAAAGGGTCAAAATTCAAACCCACGTCCACCTTCCCCCCACTAAAGGGATTTCCCCCCCTTCGTTGGTTGGTTAGTTGAATTTTTATTACTATTAATATTATTTTGTTTCGAGTTCCTTTTTTATTGCGATCTAATTGACAGGTAACATTATATCAGTTTCAGGGGTACAACATAATAATCCGACATATGTATATACTGCAAAATGATCAAAATAAGTCTAGTTAACATCCACCATCACACATAGTTACAAATTGTTAAAATTTGTAACTATGTCATCATTCTTTTTTCTTTTTTTTTTTTTCATTATAGTTTATTGGGGTGACAATGGTTGGTAAAGTTACATAGGTTACAGGTGTACAATTCTGTATTACATCATCTATAAATCCCATTGTGTGTTCACCACCCAGAGTCAGTTCTCCTTCCATCCCCATGTAGTTGATCCCTTTTACCCTCATTTTTAGAAATAATCACAAACTTACAGAAACGTTGAGAGTACAATGCAAACCCTTCTCTCTGTATGATGTGGGAAAACGCAGCTGGCTGATGCCCCATAGCCCCCAAACACTTGAGTGTGTTATTTCCTAAAGCCAGAAATTCTCCCTAGAACCACATTTCACCAGCAAAATGAGGACGCTGCCACTGACATATAGCTAACACCTAATTCTCATACCCCAGTCCCGTGTCGCCAACGGTACATAATCTTCACTCTCCTTCAGTGTGGCACCATCCCGCAGTCATTCCTGAGAGCGCATGACCTTAACACTTCTGAGGATCACAGGGCAACTATTTTGAAGCGTGTTCCGTAACGTGGGTTTGTCGGATATTTTCTCATGATTAGATTCATGTTACGCAATTTCATTAACATTTTTTGGCGGGGGGGGTACACAATTGCAAAGCAAGAGTTGGCAGGAAGGTTTCCTGGACAAAAGTAAGTCAATTGTGATGACAGCCTTCACCTAATTTTTCTTCATCAGGCGAGGGGAGATGGGGAGGGGGGGGTCTGGTTTATGGCTCAGGGAGGGACCGAACCATCAGCAGTCTGGTGGGGGGACTACGGTTCTACACAGGCCAGTAGATGCTGGCATCATTCACTCATGCCAGCTTTGCTTACAAATAATGTTATTTTCTTTTTTTTTTAAAGAAAGGAAAAAGGAAAAACCTCAGACTTCGGCTTTAAAAGACCTTTCATGCAGTGCCAGGCCTCTCCCTTTCCCACCCCCTGCCTCTGTCGCAAAGTACAATACATATGTTTATCTTGCTGCTAAGAAGGGGGATATTAAAATACTTGAGGATTTTCCCCTCCTAACCCTGGCATGCTGGCTCCCACCGGCGGCACAGCCACATATGACGGAGTGCAAAAGCAGCAATTATGGCTTTTGCAAACACAGGGATCTTTCCTGAGGTTGGAAGTCACATCACTTGAAAGGCCGACTTTCTTCAAATTTCCAGGAACTGAGTGGCCCAGAGCCCGTCTATTTAAAGGTCAACCCAGCCCCACTGTATTTGGAGGCCTGCCTCGGACACAAGCTTATTCTCGGCCCCTGTCCACAGCCACCACAGCAGGCCAGGCTGTGAGCGGCACTGTGTCCCTTCAAAGGGAGGACAGGGAGCCCCAGACACAGAGGCAGGGCCAGAGACAGATGGAAGATTGGAAGCGACCTGTCACCTCCCCCATGTCTACTGCCCACTTCCGGGGGCAGCAGTGGGTGCCCGTGGTTAACAGAGTGACCCCCTCTGGGCTGATCCTTAGAAGAAGTGATCACGGTTCAGAATCAAGCCTAGGTTCCAATTTCCAGGGACGTGATGGTCCTTTATGACCCCCTTTTAACTCCGCTCTCTGGGCTGGAGCTCTGGAGAAGCAGATGGAGCACGGGTGGCAGGAGATGGCCCCTGTATTATTCCCTCTTATAAGGCGACCAGAGGGGGGGCAGCCCATGTCTCCCACCGATCACATACAAAACCTTCTGAATATATATATAACCCTTAGCTTGACGTTAACTCACACAGTTCTGCATTTATTTAAACTCACGTTCTTATTCCGTATTTGCTGGCCAATTCATAAGTGCCAGGTATCCAGAAACCACAGCTGACAGGGCACCTATAATGTGCCTGCAACCCTATGGATGGGCAGTCGCATAGCTTCCTAGCCCAACGTCACCCAGTTAGTGGCGAATGAGGCCAGAAACCCAACGCTCACCTGTCTGACTCCAGATACACTCTCCTATTTCGTCATACCCTCCACACATACCCCATATTCATGAAGTCAGCGATGTAGTAAAGGAGATAAACCCTACAGATCCTATACTATCCAGCAAGTAGTGTTATGCTAGGAAGTATGGATTGTGCCTGCCAGGCACCCAAGAGGGCTTCCAGGAGGAGGTGGCATGTGAATGTTGCCTTCAGTGGGGCTCAGAGAGAAAAGGAAGAGCGACCCAGGATGAAATTACAATGCGAACCAAAGCAAGGAGACCCCAAAAGGGTCTACACGGATGATCGTGGCTGGCTGCCAAGGATGAGTCCCGAGTGAGTGAGGGAATCCACGGGTCCTTTGGGACGTATTCCCAGCCTCTGTGTACTGAGCACCGATTAGATGGCTGTCACTGCAGTACATCAGCCACTCAAGTGACCCTGATGCTCGAAACAATGCCGAGAAACAGAGATCGATTACCAGTCCAGTTTTAAAATAAGTCACCACCAATGGTTACCTGGTTACTGAGTGGCAGGGTTTGGACTTGACCCCACGTCCACCTGCTACCAATAATGGTGAGCCTCCCGTGTGCCTTTCCAAGTCTGTTGTCTTTCTGTTGAGGGTTTTGTGGACACAGGAAAGGATGTTCCTGGGGAATGAAGGCAGAGAGGAAAGAAAGGAAATAGAGAGAGACGGAGGGGAGGAAGCAGGGGAACCATGCCAGGGCTGAGATTCAATGCAGACTTTTCCGAGTGTCTGATTAGCCTGAAAAGACTCTGAAACCAAAACCAACAAAACAAAACACCCAGCAGGCCCAGCCAGGAAGCCCGAGCCGAGAATATCCAAGACTAACCGTCAACAGAGGGGACCCAGGAAAGGGTCGTTGTTACACTCTAGTGTCTTCGGCCGGTCTCCCTATCCACAGATCCTGAGATGAGAATTCCTGTTTGTGTGATTACGGGGGTGTCTTTTCAGAAGGGCGTGAGGGGCACAGGACGAGCAAGGACATGACCTCAGCTGGACACCGGCCTTAACCCTATCCCACGGGAGCCCTGGCGTGTGACTGGCACCAGAGTGGACCCCACTTGGAAGTTAGGGGGCTGGCCTTTTGTAGCCCTGAGTCAGCAGGGTCTGGGGGTGGGGGGGGGGCGAGGGGTACGGGTGAGCAACTTCCTGGATGAGGCAGCAAATCTCCAGGGGGCGAGGGGGTGCACCATAAACTTTAGCAGCTGGTGGTGAGTGTGCTGGTCTGGTAATGGGGATCTTGGGCCGGGCATGGACAGCAGCCACCACGATGAGTCATCATTAGATGACTGGGAGGTGACCAGGAATGATAACAGCCCCCATTTTCTAACATTTCCTGCGAAGTCGGGCTGCCTAAGCCAGAGACAGGGCCAGGCCTGAGTCAGCCTCTCAAATGAAATGAGTGCTGGAAACATCTGGGGCTATGAGGTACCCAGAGGATGGGGAAAGCACCGCCCTGGGGACAAGGGAGCCGGACAGAGACTCACGTCTGGCGGGAGGTGAAATAAACAGGACAATTCGGAGAGGCACCGCTCTCCCCTGCCCCTCCTCCCAAAGAGAATCAACATGTGAAACCAAAGGAAAGCGGCCGAACACACACACCTGTTCTCCCATGAAGGATTCTAGCAGGATGGCCTATGATAAATGTGTAGGTCTGTTCAAGAGATTTTTTACAATCAGGTATTTTCAACAAATTACCACATGGGCCTACTACAGTGCCTGACATACAATTCGTGCTAAATGACAGCTGAGTGGCTTGTCAGCGTACACATTTTAACCTCCACCACATGCTTTAAGTTAAGCGTGGAGGCTTGTCCCAGAATGGTGGGGACTGTCATCTGTGAGTGGATTTTGCCTTCATCACATGATACTGGATCAGACACAGCTTGACTTGTCCATTAAAGAGTTTTGCTGTCTCCACATGTCCATCAACAGGTGAATGAAGAAACAAAACAGGATCTGTCCATACGATGGAATATCATGCAGCCACAAAAAGGAATGGAATATTGGTACATGCTACTGTGTTGCCTCAAAAATAAGACCTAGCTGGACACAATCAGCTCTAATGCATCTTTTGGAGCAAAAATTAATGTAAGACCTGGTCTGATTTTAGTATAAGACCAGGTCTTATATAATATGATATAATGTAATATAAAAAATATATTGTGTTTTGGCCCAGTCTTATTTTACTGTAATATAAGACCGTGCTGGTATAATATAACATAACATAACATAACATAACATAATATAATAGTGGGTCTTATATTAATTTTTGCCCCAAAAGACGCATTAGATCTGATCGTCCAACTAGGTCTTATTTTCGGGGAAACAAGGTACCAGTTTCATGGATGAAACCTGGAAACCTCATGCTACGTGAAATAAGCCAGGTACAAAAGACCACATGAGTAGCATGAGTCCACTTGTGGGAAATGTCCAGAACGGACAGATCCACAGACACAAAGTAGATCAGTGGATTCCTAGGGCTGAGGGAATCAAAGCGAATATGGGGTGACAGCTAATGGATACAGGACTTCTTTTCGGGGTGACAAAACTGTCCTAAAATGGATTACAGTGATGGTTTTTGTGCACGGTAACTGGGTGGCAGGCAAGATATGTGTATTATATCTCAATAAAGCTGTTAATTTTTTTAAAAAAAAGAAAGGGCGAGTTTTGCTGTCCTATGAAGGAACAACAGTTACAACCCATGATGGAGTCCAGCCACAGCCCAGAAATGGTCGTTGGTGGTTTCTCCAATACAGTGTGATCAGTCGGAACAACTCCATGAACACACAGACCTGTATCCCCAAACACGCCCCCAAAAGAGAGACGACACCACCAATGGGGAGCCCAAAGGTCTTCAGAAGGGCGGCGGGCCCCCCACCTCCCAACACGCCTTGCAATCTGCCGCCAGGACGAGGGGCCACGCAGCGGACAGCCAGAAACTCTTATTTTGTCTCCTGCCCCGAGCCATTCCTAAACAGTGGGAGTTAAATATTTATAAAGCAGTCAGTGTTTGTTTAATGTTCAATCTGTACTTGCGAAGCCTGACGTGGGGAAATGCTGAAGTGACAGCTGATTATACAACCCAGGGAAGCACCTCCAAGGCTGCCTGACAGTTACCAGGACTCTGGCCTCACCTTCCCCCCTTTTGTTTCCAGCCCGGCTGCTTCCTCCTCCTCATCGGGCCCTCAGGTTAGGAGGGGCCTCCACTGTTTAGTCTCCTGGTCCCCACACCCGCAAAGTAAGACAAAATAGCCCTTTTCACCAAAAGCAGCAAGTCTCATCACTCTTAATGTGCCGTGAGCGGTTCCTCAGAAAGCGGGGCGCTATGGGGAGAGGTCTTCTTTCAGAGACCCAAGCACACAGAAAGGGGAGGGCCTCCCATTTGGGGCGGCAAGAGGCACACAAGCAGACCAGGAACGCCTTCTGAGGCCGCCCCCAAAGTGTCCCCTCGCGCTTGTCCCAGCGTATCAGTTTCAGGCCCCAACCTGAGCACTGACCACTAAGGCTGAGTCTTGGGACGGAAGCCTCACATCCTGATTTCAACTTGCTCTGCCTCAGTTCCCCCTGTAAAACACGACTGAGAAGCCCACCTGCTTCCCAGAGTTGCCTGTGAATAAATAAGATGGCTCTTAGGGCATCTAACACCACGGAGCTATTATACTGACACTACGCAAGCGGCCACCACCTGCTTCCCAGTCCTAAGCTCCAGTCTCATTCAGCTGTGACCACGGGCAATTCCGGTCACTAATCCCAGCCCTTCTCGGTGGCTTAATCAGCAAATGAGAATAAACGAGACAAAGTAAGGAAGTGCTCTTTGCGAAGTATAGAACGCTGCCCAACACACACGTCAGCGGCTATCAGTGCTTCTAGGAAACTGCGTGGTGGGGAGGTGGCTTCTAATGCGTCTCCTGGGATCCCGCATGGCTCCTTTTGGGGCTGGGACGAAGGCTGGAAGAGGGGCTAAGGATTAGGGATCATATTGCTTGCCGCAGAGGGGAGTGCCAGAATCTCTACACGGCCCTCCCCATTCATTCCAGGAACTCCCACCCATTCTGTTTTCACCAGGTAAGTCCAGAAGGAAAGGCAGAGGGCCAACGAGAAGTAAGGATGAGAGGCCCTGCCCCAGCTGGACTGTGTGGGCAGCATGAAGCCAGGGGGACACAGGTAAACAGATATGGCTTCCGTTCTCAGGGGTTCTCCTTGCAGGGTGAGCCAAACCCATAAAGGAATCGCTGATGATTCAGTGACAGAGGGAAGAGGGACCAGCAGGAACTTACCCAGAAAAAAGCCACTCAAAACCACTTAGAATCAGGTCCAGATATTTCCAGTAAGCCAGCCATGTGTGCCATGGCGGGGGATGGGGAAGGTTAGTCTTTACCTTGAAAACACGAACTGCCACCCCTCCTGGGGAAGGAGGGCTTTATCTTGAAAAAAGAAACAATGAATTATAAAATACAAAAGATTTCATATTCGCAAATTAATAATGTATCATGTATACATGACAAATGCATACTCTGTAAATAATTATAAATATAAAACAAGGTTTGTCTGTCTTATATTTAAATTTGAGGTTGTCATTTTAAACAAGGCTCCAGGTGTTAGCTCCCACAAAGAATGACTCTAAAAAGCCCAGGCTTTTCTCTGCACACATTGTCTCACAAAATAGAAACTTCCTTCACACCTCATCATTCAAAGGATCGTTTTCTGCAAAAGACCATTCAGGGCTTCATTAATTCTCTCAAGGCCTCTCTTAAATTTTTGTTGCTTTTTACATCCCTTTCTTTTGATTTGCTGGGAGGGTCATCATTGTTCTCCCGCTTCTCTGCTGTTAATTGGCCTGATTCCCCCAGAGCCCCCAGGCCCCCACCCCCACGGAAATCCTCAGGGTCCCTCCCTGCTTCTCTCTCCCGGCTGGAGGATATGGCTGCTAAGTGCCTACGTTTACCTTCCTATTCCCTTTACAGGTGCTTTCCTCCCACGGGAACTTGAGGCCCCACGAGGGCAGGGATTTGTGTCTACTTTGCTCTCCAATCCCTGTTGTCACCCTGAGCGTGTCAACGCTCCATCAAGGCCGGGCACACAGGACACACAGGGTAAGAGCTCGTGATCCAAGCAGCCTGCCCATAGCACCTTCGCCTGTGTGAGGAAGCCCTGCAGTCTGGACAAGACTTGCAGTTCCTGGTATTTCATCTGCCTTGGAGAGAACAAGCTGGTGACCCAACTCCCCCACGGTCATGCCCCTGACAAAGCGGGCAACCAGAAACAGGAGACACTTACATATTTTATTACAGCCACACATTTATTAGCCAATCGAAAGGCAGGATCTCTCTATGGCTCACAGACTAGAGATGCAAACTGTCTACTTTGCAAAATACACACTCACCATTCAACATCTACAGTTTCTGATTTCCATTTCTTTCAAGTTCACTTGACTTTTGAACAACACAGGGGTTAGGGGTGCCTAACACCTCCACACCCCCTTGCCCCACGCAGTCGAAACTCCATGTATAGCTTTTGACTCCCCAAAAACTTAGCTGTCCCTGGTATCGATGGAGGATTGGTTCCAGGACCCCCTCAGATACCAAAATCCTGGGATGCTCAACTCCCCTATATTAAGTGACACACATCAATGCATAATCAGTTATTTACTGAAAAAAATCCACATATAAACGGACCCGCGCAGTTCAAACTTGGGTTGTTCATGGGTCAACTATAGTGTGAAATGAGTGGTCTGCAAGCATCTGGCATAGATCCCATATAGTTTTACAGTTTTCTTCCCTGTCTTTTTACAGCTGTTTTGCCCCTAAGTGATTTTGGTGACAACATTTTAGCAAATCAGAGTTATCTATCCTATATGCTCTTTCCAAAGCACTAAACTTAGTTTTCATGCAACAACTCTCTTTTTATAACTCAATTTCCATCAGTCTACGTAATATTTAATTATCAACACAACTGATGTTTGGCCAGCACACAAATTAGTGGGTAGTAAAAGCCTTCCAGACACACCAATATCTATAGCTAACATTTAACGGGTGTTCACCACGTGCCAGGAAACATTGTCCTAAGCCTTTGCATGCATTATATTATCTCCTTTAATGCTCGTAATCACCCTGGAAGGTAGGTGTTAGTTATTAGTCTGATTTTACAGATGAAGCGTACAGGCACAGAGAGGTTATTTAACTTGCCCAAGGTCACACAGCTAGTCAGGGCAGAACAAAGCTTTGAATCCAGAAAACTGGCCTTATGAGTAACCCACCAGCCCTGAGGAAGCCTGCTCAGTTTGCTGCACAAACAGAATGGGCAGCGTCAGTTAATCCAGCAAAGGAGCCAAATGGAGGTCAGTTAAAGAGTTTCTGCAGTTCTTGCTCTAGACTGACAGATGTTTACAACCGCTGGCAATCAGTAAATGACAGATGATCATCGGATGTGGGTGGGCTGGACGCTCGCAATGAGTTTATTAGAGCGTATTTTCACATTACGACGACTTTTGCAATCTGTCTGCAGGAACGCAGACATGGAGGACTTAGCTTCTGCGTGGCTACAGCATGACCTGCTAGTGTGGGGAGGGCAAGCGATGAGGCTGGGTTTCTAGTTCGGGCAGATGTGTCGGGTCAAGAGGTTTGCATTCAGCCCTGGCCATAGATGCTTCTTTACATCCAGGGACTGGCAAGAAAGTGCTACGGGCAGTACTTTCCTGCTACTCGTGGCAGATGGCACGAGACTGAGGACTCCCTGAACTGCTGGCACTCATGGCACTCAGTGCAGGACAGGGAGAGAAACCTGCAAACGGGATGGTGGACTGACAGGTGAAGGCCTTGGGGCTTCCCTTCCACTTTCTGACCTTCCTAGAGACCCCCCAGCACGCCCACACTGCTGGGCCTGAAAAGGCTGACCCACACCTGAAACAGGTGAGACCCAGAGAGGGTGAAGGTCCGAACAGAGACCAGACACTCTTCCAGGGGGACCTGCGTCCCTTCCACTACCGTGTGCCACCGTCTCCGACAGTGCCTGTGTGGTGACTGCTCAGGGGAGGGGGCAGACCCCCCTCAGACAATTTCATAAAAGGACAGAGACATGCTCTGTCTCCAAAGGGCCCTCCTGAAACCCAGACAAACTGATGGTGTCATCAAATAAATAACTTCCCAGACAAGAGGTTTAGGAAGTGGAAACAGCTTTGCTACCTGAATCCCTTCCATGATGTAGAAGTCGCTGCCTCCCTGTTTCGTGACATAATCAGCACAAAGAAGAATGTTTAGCTCCTCAGCCTGCTACAAAGGCACAGTGCTAGAAAGTGCATCCCTGAGGTGCAGTGACAGGTGGCTTTACAAAAGAAACGCACACACAGACGCCACCTTAGGCTTCAAGGTTCCCTGTGTAAAAGGGGAAGGCTGGCCACGTTCCTGTCTTCCAGATGTTACTTCATTCCAGTTCATCCTTAAATAGTGCTCAGGATCTGGGGAACCCAACCCCCCTGCCCGCCTCAGTTAGGTAAGTGGTTAGCCCAATGGAGGAGAAGATTCAGAAGGGACTCGGCATCCGCTTCATCAATTTGAAAGCTGTCATCATCTGTGCAAGGGCATTGTTTCATCGGAGGGCCCCTCTGAGGATCAGAGATGGAAGAAAGCACCTACAATTGTCGGAACTTTCAACACCATCTTTTGGTGGTAGTGAGTGCTCCATCAGTGGAGGTATTCAAGGGTTAACTGGACAGACAGGTGGCCAGGATGCTACAAATGGGGAATGAACTCATCTCGTGGGTGGTTAGACAAGACCCAAACAGGGATTCCGTGACTGAATCAAGTCTGATGTAATTGCCTAATCTGTTACTAATGCACATGGGAAAGCTGGTCAACCTAGAGTGTTTCAGAGACTGAAATTATGTAACCTAACTCTGTATACACACACACACACACACAGAGCACAGCTAGACGAGTCATATGGCTGGCATAAGCAGTCTCCTTTCTTCATCAAACCATCTGCCTGTCATTTACGGAGGACCTACCATGTGGCAGATACTGTGTGGGGAACATGGATAAATAATGCAAGTCCCCAGTGCCAGTGCCCTAGTGCCTATCGCACAACAGGTCAAGTTCATCCATCAGGTTAGAAGCCAGTGAACATTCCTGAGGGCCTACTGGGCTCCAGACAGTGCATCAGACAAGTTGTGAAGACCACAAGAGTTAGCAGTGACACTGTGACACTCCCCGGGAAAAAATGAGGACACAAATCAGAGCGGATAAATGTTCACTCAGTAAATGGAGAAGCTGGCATTCAAATTCAGCCAGCCCTGCCCAACTCCGAAGGGCACCTCTTTCCATGACACCGGGGTGCAGTAATACACAATCTGATACCAAAGGACACCCCTCCGCCAGGAGTCAGAAGTGGCCCGCTGCCTCCACTCCTCTATCCACCGCCTTCCAGGGTCATTCTGCCATTTCCTTTAGATTTTACCATCGGCCCAGTTCAATTCCGGTGGCACTGCCCGCCCCGGATGCAGGCCAAAGACGGGCCAGGCTTTTGATAGCAGAGATGAAAGGCTGTGCTGCAGTGCACATGAGGTCTGAACAAATGTCAACTGCTTTCATCAGGAAAACCCAAAATTACCCACTCTTACACACAGTCTTTCATCTCCTTCAGGGCAAGCAGAGGCTACTTATTAGAAAAGCTGCCTTGTCCACAATCTCCCTTGCGGGGGATGGGGTTGGGGGGCAAATGCCAACGTCACCCTCAGAATCATGGCACGGCCTCACTCTGAGGGGCGGCTGGGCCATCGGAAACACAGGCTCCACTGCCCTTCGCCGCAGGATGCTGACTAACTGGGCAGAGAGGAGGTCTGTCCAGGCCAGCCTCCACCACTGCATAGAGAGGGCGCTGCCAACAGACGGCCATCCCCAGAGCTGGCTGCAGTGGCCAGCCAAGCCACCACTGTGTGCCTCCCACACACTCAGCCTGCAGCACACACAGGAAGCAGAGGTTTGGGACCGCAAGCGTCAAGGGGCAGGAGGCCTGACAGACCCCGCTATTTCTTCCTGCTTTCATTCTCTCTCTCTCTTCTCCAGCATTGCTGGCAATTGAGAACTCCACATCAGATTCCTGAGGCTAAACGGGGGCGCTGAGGTCACTGACACTGTACCCCTACATCAAGACAAGCCTGTCCTGAAGTTGTCACAGCAAGTAGGCCATCGTCCTCATTAAAGGGGTCAGAGGAGAGGTGGCTGGGCACCCTCGCTGCTACCAGCATTCCTCACATTTGGTTTTCCATTTTTAGGCCACAATCTATGTCCTACTCAGGACTGTGAGCGCTTAAGACCAGGGACCCTGTTTTAATCTCTGTGTCTTCAGGACTTACCATGATGCCTGGTCCAGCGGGGCTGCTCAGTAAATGTGGGTAAGTGGACAGAGGGATGGAAGTACAGGCAGGGAAGGGGGAAGGGAAACAGAAGATAGATGGTTGCAAGTAGGGGCCACCAAACACACCCACTGTAGACTCCCAGAATCATGGAAATTTGGGGTCAAAAGGGACGTAAGAGTCTTCTAAATCTCTCACCCGCATTCCTTATTTTGCAGATGGGAAAACTAAGACTGATTGGAGCTGCCGTGTTAAGGTCACATGACTGAAGGTGAGAGACTCCATAGTAATACCTAGGGCTTTTGGCAGCCTCAGTCGGAAAGAATAAATAAATGGCCATCCATCCTGCTGTCAGAAGCAAAACGTCACCCACCCTCCCTGACCTGTGCATGGAGAGGCACTGCTTCAGGTAAGTGCTCCTAAAAATGTGACGGAGTCAAGGTGAGGAGGGGGACAGGGAAGAAAGCATGCAGGTCTCCCGCCCTTCTCAGGCACGCGTCAGGCAGGAGCTCAACAGCTTCTCACCAGAAGCACCAGTCTCCCTGCTTCTACTCTGGATCACACGCCTCTTCGGCGTGACAGGGATATAGAGCGGAGTGGTCTGTCCTTCCTTGATCCCACTTTCCTGAGATAATTCTTGCTATGAAAGAGAAAGCATCACAAATCCAGAGACCGAGTGAAATCGCCCCTTTCCGGCTCGTTTTTGGAGAATACAAACAAATCCATCCACAACTATTTTCGGATGGTCTGCTGTGTGACAGGCCCAGGCTGACCACATACAAAGAACAATTAGAAGTCTAAACCCTGGGACAGGCCCACAATCCCAGCATTGACTGCCCACTGCTCATTCATTCTCTTGTTCATGCAATAAATCACTGCTGGGCACCAGCCCCCACGCCCCTGCGCTGGATTTTGGAATTTGGGTCTGTTCTCTGCTGAATAGGCAAGAAACTTGAACTTGATTCAAAGAGCGATGACCCTTTGAATCACTCGTGTCCATTGGGTGCTTTCCCATCCTCAAAGCACTTTCCTGACACAAATATATTCGGTTCTCCCAGGGATCCCTGGGAAGACATCAAGTGGGTGTTTCCATGCTCTCCCACTGGACACGTACGGAAACTGAGGCACTGAGCGTTTGAGAGATTCACCCATGATCACACAGTAGAACGGTGACTCAAACGCTAGTCTTCTGCTTCCTTTCTGCTACAAAGTTTTGTTTGTGTCCCTGTGAGGGATGTGAGGAGTCTGAGTTGGAAAAGATCCCTGGAGGCAGGTGGCCAGAGTGTACTGGACCGCAGAGGACTCGGATACGTAGGAAGCAAAGGGCAGGAGTCTCACGAAAGAACACAGAGCTGAGCCCCTTGGTACCAGGGCAATGCATCCATGGGGCTCAGTACAATTCCGGACTTGAGAATCTAAGGCAAAGCAAAAGGAGGGGTACAGAAAAGTGACCAGGTCAGCATCAGGCAAACCCCTGTTCCTCTTCTGTCTGTGCCACTATAAACAGTGTGCCTAGGAGGGCTCCATTCTCTCATCTGTAAAATGGGAATAACAGGACCCATTCCATCACCATAGATTTCAGTGGGGTCAAGTGTCGGACACCGTGCCTGGCATGAAGCAAGTTTCCCCCGTTTCCTCTTTTTACCTACGGGGACCTTCAGTGCCACCACGCTTGTTTTAGTTGAGGTGAAATTCACATAAAATAAAATTAGCCATTTTAAGGGGTACAATTCAGTGGTCTTTAGTACATTTGTCACCTTGACCTAGTCCCAAAACATTTTTATCACCCTAAAATAAAACCTCATACCCAGGAGGCTGTTACTCCCCATCACCACCCACCCCCAGCATTCTGTCTCTATACATTTATCTATTCTGGAGATTTCGTAAAAAATGGAGTCATACAATATGTACCTTTCATGCCTGGCCTCTTTCTTCTAGCACAATGTTTCTGAGGTACATGTGTCATGTAGCATGTAGCAGGATTTCATTCTTGTTCATGGCTGAATAATATACCTTTGTATCCACGTAAGTGGGTGTATAGATAATGAAATATACATGCATTTCATTATATGTCCACATATGTATTCCATAACGTATATTCCATAATATATACATATATATTCCATAATATACGGGGGTGCCAAAAACTATACACGCATGACTTGTATTTATCTTTTGTTAATGGTATATATTGAATATTATAATTTTAATACAGTTTTTTCCTTTCTTAGAATGTTTTTTTCCTTTTTAATTGGGGAATATTGGGGAACAGTGTGTTTCTCCAGGGCCCATCAGCTCCAAGTCATTGTCCTTCAATCTAGTTGTGGAGGGTGCAGCTCAGCTCCAATCTCTAGTTTCAGGGGGCAGGGTTGTTTATTTTGCGGAAAGTATGTCATCGTAATAGCTTGCTACATGGGTGCTTCAATCTTTAGTTTCAGGGGGCGCAGCCCACCATCCCACGTGGGAATTGAAGCAGAAACCTGGTAGAGAGCTCACGCTCTAACCAACTGAGCCATCCAGCCGCCCAGAATGTGTAAACATTTTTTAGCACCCTCTGTACATACCTAGGAATGGAAGTGCTGGGCCATATAGTAATTCTATTCTTAACTTTCTGAGGAACCACCAAACTGTTTTCCACAGCAGCTGCATAATTCTACGTTCCCACCAGCAATATGCAAGGGTTCCAATTTCTCCACATTGCCACTAATATTTGTTCTGTTTTCTCTCTCTTTTTTTTATTTTTTATTCTAGCCATCTTAGTGGGTATGAAGGGATATCTCATGGTTTTGATGTGTGTTTCTATCTTGTCACGTACTTGCTGGCCATTTGTATATCTTCTCTTAAAAAGGTATACAGCGGTACCTCGGTTTTCGAACGTAATCCGTTCCGGAAGATCGTTCGAGTTCTGAAATGTTCAAAAACCAAGGCACGATTTCCCCATAGAAAGTAATGTGAAATGGATTAACCAGTTCCAGACCTTCAAAATCAACCCCTAAATCTGCAAATTTAGCATGAATTTTCCTATCTAACGATTCCATAGGTCCATAAAATTTACAGTGTCCGTCAACCGAGATGTTCGTCAACGGAGACATTCAAAAACCGAGGTACCACTGTACTTAAGTCTGCCCATTTTTAAATGAGGTTGCCTTTCTGTTGTTGAGTGCTCTGTTGTTTTGAGCAAGAGGGCGGCAAACCCCTGTGCTGCCTCTAGACTATTGATCTGGTGCTTGACGGGTACCATAGTCAGACAGGGGCCAGGGTGAGGACACGGGGCTGCAGGATCCCGCACATGGGCCCAGAGCAGACGGACAACCCTGTGTGCAACTCCAACCAAGCCCTCACTCGGAGAGGCCACTGGAGGCTCTAGAGAAGGTCTGGGAGGAGTGAGACCTGATTACAGCAGCCTGCACAGTGGGGCCTGTCAGGAAGGTTAGAGGAGAGCACGAGGAGGCTGACCTAACACCCTGACTCAGGCTTGGAGTGGCCCAGTAGGTGACTGGGAGGAATCCCTGGCCAGCTGGTTTCCATTTCCACAGCAGATAGAGGAGGAAATGTGCACAGCAGGGCACAGGGTCAGGCTGAGCAAAAGGAAGTGCTTCCAGACTGGGGAGCTTTCTGAGGCCCCAAACCTGGCAAATCTGCCAACACCTGGCATGGAACACAGGCCACCCCTGGGGCAGACGGGACCCTCCCAAGCAGCAGTGCCCCCACGGGGTCTCAGGCCGCATCCCCCACAGAAGCACCTTTGCCAAAGAAGTGGAAGTGGCTGCAGTCACACATGGCCTGGCATTAACCTAGATTCCGTAGCGGAGTGCCACAACCCAGCTGAGTGCCCACCTGCATGAGCTCGGCAGCCTCTGCCTGGGTTCAAATACCCCCTCGGCCACTTACCGGCTGAGGGACCTTTGGCTGATTTCTGAACGCCTCCGAGCCTCAATGTCCTCATCTGTCAAATGGGAGTGGTGATAATAGTCACCTGTCATATGGGGTAGTTGTGAATATTACATGCAACCACTGAGCAGATACCTGTGAAGTACCCATGTAGCGAGCTATTACGATGATATACTTTCTGCAAAATAAACAACCCTGCCCCCTCACAGTGTCCACGTCTGTAGTGTAGGTTTCTGCACAGTGAGCGCAGCGGCAAACTTCAGGTTCACAGAATTTCAAAGCAGGGGGATCTGCGGACACTGACGGTTCTCTCGAGGAAGGAAAGAGACAGCCCAAAGGCTTGCCTAACTAGGGGCACTCAAATCCAGGTCTCCTCCGAAAGCCAGTTACACCCCTGCCCCTCCCCCACCCACCAACATCCCTGGCACCAAGCCGCACCCATTCTTTATCCACGATGAAAACAGCACCGCCCGAAAAGCTGCGGTGAGGTTCAGTTAAAACAGTTGATGGGAAGGAAAGCTCCTCTTTCTGTCTTTGCCTAAGATAAGAGGGCGTCGGAGGCGTGAAAGGAGCCAAGGGGTCACCCTCAGCACTGAACCCCTGGTCATAACAGAGAAGCCCAACTTCCCTGAGCTGGCCCAGCTGACTCTCAGATACAGCTGGTGTGAAGCATGCCTTTGGGCAAGTTCCTTAACCTCTCTGTGCCTCAGCTTCCTTCCCTGTAAAAATGGGGAAATACACAGGGGTCGTCGTGGGTGATAAGAACTAAGAAGCCCCATACAGCACCTGCCACGCAGGGGCCTGTTCCTGGTGGCTATTGTCTCCTCAGGGGACACCTGTACTTCATGGCAGCTGAGGGACCATTCTCGGTAACTTATGGCTCCAGGGCTGGGCCGTGCGGAACCTTTGCAAGTCGTGCAGGTTAAGTGCTGGGCATGGGAGCAGCGCTACTTGGCTTGCTGGGCAGGAGAAACGGCGCTCAGGAACCCTCCAGCTGCAGACTTCCCGGGGACAGCTCCCAACATAGCCACACCTGGACCCACTCAACTGACAGAGGCCTGCCGACGGACGTCCAACACAAAGGGACATGGCTGTCAGCGAGGGGAGCAGTTAGCAAGGGGAGCTGGGTAGAGGCGGAAACAAAAAGGGGCCGTCACCCAGTTCTGGAAGCCCTGGCTGTCCAGCCTCCTCTGTACCCCTGGGTGGTTCAGAGCAGGTAGAAAAGGAGATGGGTGTCCAGGGTACAGCCAGCCTCGGACTCTCTGAGCACAGGGCCTGGGACTGACGAATGGTGGGAGGACGAAGTGAAGCTCAAACCCCGTCCCTTGCCCAAAGCCTCCTCCCCTGTGCTGTCTGTCAGAGCTTCTGCAAGCAAGCATGACCCACCTCCCTCCGTCTCCCTTTCTCTCCCTCTCATCCCCTTTCACCACTGGTGATGCTGGCCTGCTTCTCCTTCGTGTGACAGGGGCCCTACTGCTCCACTTGTCCAGACACGGGTGGCTCTTCCACCTACATTCCAAGGAGTTTCTCATCGGCCTCTAAGCCAGCCCGGAAACCAGCAGTCCTGGGAGCTCCAGCTCAAGGATCCAGACAATGGCAGCTTTAACCAGAGGCTCCCTCATGGGTCAGGAACTGAGTTTGGAGCCCTGAAGAACGGATGGATGCAAATGTGTGGCAAGGCCCCATGCTCCACACAACCCACCATGCTGAAAGCATGGAGCCCTGGCCACCCAAAACCACTGTGTGTGGAAGGCTGAGATGTGCTTGTTTGTGTTCCACGGAGTCGGACCACATTATCGCCTCGACACAGAATCCAGAAACAGAAAGAAAAAAGGCAAATTCCAAAACGATGAGGCAGCCACAAAATTAAGAATGGCATGATGGATGTGTAGCCACAGTATAAGTAAAATGGAATTTCCTCCTTAGTCACGGGGAGGCACAGGAACTCAACTCAAGCAGAGGGAGGCCATGGGAGCCGCATGAATCCGCCCCTGGTTCACTGCTGGGAGAGAAACTTCACCACAAAGATGCTGAGTGTACATTCCCGTCCTGTCTTCCTTTCCTCGGCGACCACCCCTCTGTCTCCCACCCTCCAGAAGTCCTTGGCTTGGGAAATCCAAAATCCACAATCGCTAGGTTGATATCTCAGAAAACAGCAGCTTTTAAAAGGGTGAGGACTTTGTGGAACAATATGAAGGTTCCACATTATCTTTGTGTAGTCCAGGCTTCCGGACCCAAATCTGGACATCTGAGTCACCATGGAATAATCCGGGAATCTGTCCACAGTACAAGATGAGCAGACTCGCTTGTAGTAGGTTCTTCCTTCCCCCCAGCCCTGCCTGCCCCAGCCCCGCCCCAGTGGCCACCAGACCAACATGCACCCAGCAAGCCAATAGAGCTGGGATATGACTTCCTGTCATCCCCCAGAGTTCCGGCCAGAGGATTATTATGACTTCCGGAGACACTGCAGGAGACCGGGGACTATAAACATAGCAGGCGAGTGTCAGCTCCATCAGGCTCAAAGATCCAGCTTCCCACAGGACCCCCTCTGTCCATCTGGGACCAGAGAGCTGGCATTCAACGCAATGCATTTGGACATTTCTGGGGTAAGGAGATGGCAGCCGGGGAAACAGGTTCAGGAGTCTCAGGGACGCCTGGAATCTCAGCCTCGACCTCCCTAGCTGGATGTCTGACCCTGTCTGAGCCTCTGTGTTCACACCTATAAGGTGAGAGTCAGACAGCACTTACCTCTTGGGGTTGCTGGGACGATTATTACATTTTGGCAAGTGGCTGGCATTCGATGAAGGAGAATAAATACACAAGCACCGTGCCATCCATGCCTACACATCAATGCCCTCTCCCATACGGTGCCTAAGACCGTAACATCTGACGGAACGCATGGGAACAAGACTCCAACATGATGCCACAGAAGAATCAGGGAAGCAATGGCTTCTCCAGGCAGCAAAGCAAGAGTCCCCTCCACCCCCATCCCCCGGACACCGGCCGCTCTCATCCCAACACCTGGGAGCACAGGACGTCACAGGTATTTTTCTGGAAGCTATCTGTCACCCCTCTTCACACCAAAGGGTCTGCTCAGCCCGTGGCTGCATGTCCCCCAAATTTCCCTTTCACCAGTATCTTTGTTGCTATCTAAATGTTTATCGTCCTCAGAAAGATGAGACATGCCAGTGCTGTCTGAAATCAAAGGGCAATACCAACGAGAAACCTCAAAGCCATTTGGAGGCGTTTATTTTGGTGCTAACTAGGGAGCAAAGGAAACCCCAGGAATGGCTTAATTAACCTTGCAAGCAGCCGCTGGGCATGTGTTTTCTTGCCTTGCTCTCGAGGGTTTTGCAGGAATGAATGAGCTAACGCAGGTGGTCAGGAGGTCCATCTATGAAGGCAGGGAGGGACAGGTGGGACAGGTGCTCCCCTGTGGAGGAAGAAGGGCCCAGCGCCTCCTGAGAGCTGCACCAAAGTGGCTGTGTGACCGTTGGCAAGTTCCTGACCCTCTCTGAACCCCTGGAAGGTCACTTACAAAGGGTGGTCAGAATGACCGGGCTTCATCGAACACTTGGTGTGTGATGGGTGCTGTACTACACACTTCAGGATAGTGTCTCATTTGAACCTCCAAACCTTCTTAGTTTGCTGCGGCTGCTGTAACAAAATACCACAGACAGTAGCTTCAAGGACAGACATTTATTTCTCATGGCTCTGGGATGCCAGCCGGCCCTGTTCTTGGTAAGGCCCTGCTCCTTGGCTCTCTTCCCACTGTGTGCTCACAGGGCCTTCCCTTGGTGTGCATGCATAAAAAGGGGGGGGGGAATCTGTCTTCCTCTTTATAAGGCCACTACTCCCATCATGGGGGCTCATTCTCAAGACCTCATCTAAACTAATCACCTCCCAAAGGTCCCACCTCCAAATACCATTGCATTGGGGGTTAGGGCTTCAACATATGACTTTGGGGAAGATACACACATTCAACTGCAAGAGGACTACTGTGACCCATTTTACAGATAGAGAAACTGAGGTCAAGAGAAGTTAAATAGCTTGCCCAAGGCCATACATGTAACAAACGGCAGAGTCAGGATTAGACCCAGGCCCCTGGAAGGCACTGCACTGTGTTGCATATGAAGTGACAGCAAAGACTACGGTATCAGGTAAACCCACAGTGGGAACTTAACTTGACCTTAATTTCGTCACTTGATTTGTTACAGAATGCGGACCTCAACAACCTCACAGGGCTGCTACTGCGATGAAATATGATGAAGCCATGACAAACACCAAAAGAGAGCACATATGTACTCAACAAACCCAAAGAGCCCAGATTTCCCAGCATTGACCTGCACTTAGTAGGTGTTTGACAAACATTCAGTAAATGGAGAGACAACCAATGAATGTCAAAAACCTTGCAGGGTGCTGTAAGGCTCAAGTGATGCTGCAAATAAGAATGCCATCCCTCCAAGAACTCAAGACACGCACCTCCTGGAGGAATTCTCTTCTCCAGGTGAGGCTTCTTCTGGGTATCACCCCCAGGGCTCCACGCTGGTGGTCTACACCCCTGAAACCAATCCATCCCCCAGCAGAAACAGCACGCCAATGAGCAGGTAGGCAGCGTAAGTGCCCATCTTACAGAACGGAAGGGAGAGACGGTAGAGGCTCACTCTCAGGACACAGCCCCCAGGGAAGCATGGCACGTTCACGCCCCAGACAGAAGCTAGTCCAGTGAGATGCTAAACGCCATCTGTGCACTTGCGCATGTGGTCTAGGAAAGCGCGAGAGCAAGAGTCACTGCTCCTCAGGGAAGCCAAGCACCTGCCAGCACCCAAAGGACTCCAGCCGGCCAGGGCTCTGCAACCACCTGAAACGCAGCCTGGCCCCACTCTGCTTGGGGTGGGGAAGTGGGTGCCAGGTCCCAAACTCAGGCTGCCCCAAGGCCCGCCTCATGGACTGGGGACCTGTGCAGGTGCCCAGGGACTCAGGACTGGGCTTGATTTAATGCTCTGCTGTCGCCATTGGAAATTCTTAATCCTGTTTGAACAAGGGAGCCTGCATCCCATTTTACACTAGCCCCAAGTATTAGACAGCTGGCCCTGCCTACCATGCAGCTGACAGGGCCAGACACCTCCCTTCACCAGCCTCCATCTTCTTGATGTAAAATGGGGGCAGAAGGCCTGTCTCTGAGCTGTCAGAGCTGGCTCGGGACACACGTGCTGGACACTTGACAAGCATGAGCTGCTTTCCCCCTAACCACTGAGGGCCTCAGCTTGCTGCCTGGAAAATGGGATTATTGTCTCAGGCACTGGGTATTCCACGGGAGTTTCGAGGGTCCGATAAGCCAGAAGTGGACATTACCTCTGAATGAGGGGTGCTGACATCACCATCATCATCCTGACACAGTGAGCTGGCCACAGAAGGAGGGCCGCATCATTTTGGGGTCCCAGTGTTGCTTTGGGGTGGGGGGGGGTTACTGTCAAACACAGCATTTGGACCAAGGCCCACCCTCTCTCCTGGCACCACCTGCAAACACAGCTAACCCACCAGAGGAAAGAAGTCCTCAAACCCCCACCATGTGCCTCAAGGGAACGTCCTGCCAATGTTCCCTCCTCTTCCTTTCCCCACTGCATACTGGGACAAGCTGTCGACTCCTGAGGACACAACACAGGGCATCAAGCATGGAGTCTCCGATGGCCTACGGCCTCAGACCTGCCCTGCATGCAGCTGGAGCCAAACAAACACCATGACTCCTGCAGTGCTTCAGGGGCTGTCAAATTACTTGACCCTCAGTGGTAGAATCTAAGTCACAGGCAGGCTGACAACCACCCCATCTGCCCAGGAGGCAGGACTTCCTGGGCTGAAACCACGACCCGGCGGTACTCAGTAATGTTCTTCTCACAGAGGTTACCAGGGGTTGCTCCTCAGCAGAGGGCAACGGGACTTTTTTCAACCTTCCACACATTTCTGCACATTCTAAGTTTTGTCTAAAGACCTCGTATTAGGTTTATCATCAGGGAAAAAAACATTTAAGAAGAAAAACAGACTATTTTCATAGTAGGCACGCAATGATTTTTCCCATTACCACGCCCCAATTTTCCACTTCTAATCGCATTTTGAAATAGGAAAAAAACAACTCTTCCATTTGTGCTTAGTCCTCTCTCATTCTCTTGCTTCTCTCAGCTTTTCCACAGCACTGAGCTTCCTTCCAGCAATTTCCTCTCCAGACCGTCCAAAAACAGCCCTGCTGCCGCCCAGCCTCCTGCTTGAAGGCTCCAGAGCTGAAGGCTTTGCTGGAACCCACCCCCCAGCCCGGCTGAAATGGCTCCTTCAGTGGTGACAGTGCCTCTCCGATCGGGTGCTGCTTCCGAGAGGGCCACCACTCCTTCTGCACCCCGACTCTGGTCTTGCCCTTGGTGTCTGCCTCATCTCCTCCCAGAATTCACCTCATTCAAGCATGTAAGGAGCTGCTACCGGTGCCTGGTGCTAGTATAGCTGCCCCATCCTAGGGATACAGGGCCGAGCATCACACACCCCGGCCGTCAACGTCACAGGCTCACAGGGAGGCATCAGCAAGGTGGCAACCTCTGGCAAGGCCACAGTGTACATGCCCTGTGCATCACACCCCTGGGGACACCCACACATGCGCCTGGAGACGTGGGCCAAGAAGCTTATCCCAGCACTGTTTTCAGCAGCCCAAACACTAGAAACAACCCAAAAACCACCACGAGAGGCGTGAAGAACAAACACAGCCGTAGCATCATCACCCAAACATAATACAGAGCGAAAAGAGCAAACTGCGCCCACACACACCTACATTCTCACCTCCGTAAAAATTTTAAAGCACATGAAACGGTGCTATAAGTGGCCTCCAAATAGATCTGCAATAGAAGTGTAAGGGCATGACCTCTCATGGCCCAAGGTCAGGAGAACAGTACTTCTACAAAAAGAAGAAAATGGAATGGGAGAAGAAGGCTTGTGAACTTCACTTTATCTCTATGTTTTAAAAATGCCTTCAGAAGTAATGATGTAAAACTAATATGCCATGTCCTTGAATACTTGTTAAGCCCGGGGGTGGGAAAATGGCTTTGAACCCTTTGTGGCTTCTTGTTTTGTTTCCGATGTCGGCAATTCACGTTATGCAAAGAAAGGACCCCAAAACTCAACCGCAGATTCTGAAGACAAGGAAGTGAATGAAGGACAGCCAAAAGCGTGGGAACCGGGAGTGCCCACAGACTGCCCAGCGCTCCACCCCTGTAAAGGGAGGCAGAGCTGCCTGGTCTGGGACAGCTCAGCAGTCCCCTGCTGCCTGGCCTTAACCTTAAGGAACGTGCAGGACCCCACCACCTCTGCCTCCTCCACGCTCCCTCCGGGAGGAATCAGCCTCAGCCATGAGATCAGGTCGGGCTCTGTGAAGCCTGACTCTGAAATGCAACACAAGCCCACACAGCGCTGTCCAGCTCTCAGGAACTTTCCCAGAGGTGACTCACCAGGTCCTCTCAACAAGCACGTGAGGGGCACAAGGCGAGGACCGCCACCTCATTGAAACATGAGCTGGAGCCTCAGAGAGCTCCCAAGAATCGCTGGAACTAACTCAACGGCTGGAAAACAACAGAGTCACAGAAGCAATCTGACTCGCAAATCTGACTTAGATTCAGGGTTTACTATGTGTCAAGTTTAGAGGCAGGGACTAACAGGCCAGGTTTCACTTCTCAGGTCACCTAATTTTCACAATAACCCGCTTCTTAGAAGAGGAAACAAAGACCCAGAGATGTCAAGCACCCTAAATATGGTCACACAGCCAGGAAGCCCGGGAACTTACATGGTCCCAAATTTCCTAACACGAATCAGCTACCTCTCTGGAGCATTTCTCCATTAGGAAAATTCTTTTTATGAAGCACAGGAGCACCCTCGTGTTCCCTGAACACGCAACAAGGAATTGCCAGGACCCTGGGTGAGCTGAAAGCTGGGAGCTGGTCCGGGCTAATGTTTGTTTGTTTATGTCATCGCCTCCGCTAAACTGGTACAGATCCTGTGAGTGACTCACAGACCTCACCACCAGCAGCTGCACTTTGCTTGAAGCCAGATAAGCCTCCCTGGGGGCGGGGGCGGGGGGGGTCAGGGCAGTTCCTGGTAATTGGTGGAGCTGAGCCCCTCTCCCTAGGACTCCCACCCCATATGATGGGTGGCATAGATGGTGGTAGATAGATAGATAGATAGATAGATAGATAGATAGATAGATAGATAGATAGGTGGGAAAGACCCCCACCCCCAGCAACCGCCCTGTAAAATGACTTTGACAGGATAAAAAAAGGGGACAAAGCCTGCCCACCCCCATCATGGGAAATAATCCACTCGCCCATGAGGAGATGAGAGAGCAACCAGGGTAGATGAGAACGAACACACACACACACACACACACACACACACACACACACACACACACACAAAGGCTCTGGTCTCCAAGCATTTTCCTTGAATGTCTATGAGCCCAAAACAGAACATATCTTGAAATTGTGTCAGTGCCCAAAAGCAGTTTTCTTTACTAGACCCCACTAGTCCTAAGTGAATAGCTTGGATCCTAAGGTCAGAATAAAGAAAAACAGGTTTACGCGCGCGCGTGTGTGTGTGTGTGTGTGTGTGTGTGTGTGTGCTCAAGGCAACAAGGTCTTCTTTCAAACTTCTCATAGAGCCCCTTACCCTGCCCCTGCTTTGGACAGCTGAGAATCACCCCCCAACTTGTTCAAATATACCCTTTTCTCCCCCAAACAGCCTGCCTTGCCCGCCTGAGTTGTGCCCAATGCCTGGCTAACTAGGCACCGTAGGGAATAGCCTCAAACTCACCCACCCGGGCCCAGGCTTCCAGGGGCCAAAGCCACGTCCTGGACCACTACCTAAAGTTCTACTTACGTGCAGTTGCTATAAACCTTCAATTGCCTCCAAACTCACTCAGGGAAAACGGGCGGGGTGGGGAAGGCGGAGGGCGTGATGGAGAAGGGGTGGGTGGGAGGTCAAGCAGAGACCCTCCTAGAATCTACTCCCTCCATTAACTCCGGAATGCCACAGGCCAGTGTTTTCTCAAGCCTTCTGACACTCAACATTCACCCAGGAGGAAGGCGCTGCAACCCTCACGTCACACGGTCTGGCTGGCAAAGCCAGGACACGGCTTCCTGGGATGAGGCAGGGATGAGACCAGCAACCACCAGGAGCCACGGGCCCCCAGGGAGAGTAACTAACACTTAGAGAGCAAATACTAGCTGGCCACACTGAGGTAAGAACCAGGGATTCAGCAGTGTTATCATTCCGACTTTGTCGATAAAAAAAGTGCAGCTCAGAGAGGTTTGGGAACTAGAGCAAAGTCACACAGCTATGAAACAGCAAAGCTTCAAAACTTGGTTGTGTTTTGCTCCCACAGGGGAACCTGGGCTGCTCGAGTCTCCACAGGGTGACTGAGAGAGAGAGAGAGAGAGAGAGAGAGAGAGAGAGAGAGAGAGAGAAGCATTGTGACTCATTCTCCAGGCTGAGTCTGGAGACCAGGGGTTCTCCATGAATAGCTATGGGGTTGCTAACTGGTTGGTGTTTAGGAATGCTTGGAATGTGCCTGCTTAACTGTCCAACCTGGCAAGGTGGGTGTGCCCCCCACTTTCATACATGAAGAAATTGAGGTTCAGAGAGCTCCAGAAAGCTGCCAAGCGTATCTGAGAGAGTGGCGAGGCTGGTGTGCACACTGCCCTCTGTCAGCCTTCACCCTCCCTACTCCTGCTCAGCAGTGGTCCACAGAGTGTGACGAGGTTTTCTTCTGAAGCCCACACTCCTGCAATAATTGCATCCCAGAACGTGACAGTGCGCCTATAAGAAGTGTCTCAAGTGTCGCAGCTTAGAAGAGAAACTAGACGGTTTCCCTACCAACGAGCGTTCAAAGATCCGGAGAAGAAAGGTCATCTTCCCAAGGTCACACAGCCCCTGGGAGAGGGAGCCGAAAAGTTGCATCTCTGAGCTCCAGGTAGTGCAGCCCAGTGGCTTTGGAATCAGAAAGAAATGTGTTCAAATCCTGCCTGTGTGCCCTGAGGAGACCAGCTTTGCCTCTCTGTGCTCCAGTTATATCAACACTAAGAAAGACCATAAGCATATGGCCCACCCCATAGGTCTGTTCTGGGCTTGGTGTCTGCCATATGCCCTGCACGGAGACTGACTTAACATGGTCATTATTCTCCATCCGTGTCCACAGGGTCACCCCCAAAGACACGGGGCAGGTGCTCAGAGCAGCCAGAAAGGAAGGGAAGTGGGAGCCCCACATCTCGCCATGACTGTTCCGTGTCTTCTGGTGCCCAAGCCCACCCTCACCTTCCTGGGAGGAGCAGGAGATAAGCAGGACCACCACAATGGGCTTGTTCTAGGGAGTCACCGATAAAAGGAGGAAAGCCAGGGCTGTGGGCGATATGATAAGTGAGTGTGCAGCTGCCGCAGGGTGGGCGGGTGGGGTGGTAGGGGGGTGGGAGGACATGGCAGGAAGAGGTGCCAGAGGCCTGTGAAGGCAGAAGTGAAAGCGGCAGTGCTGTGCCTCGGGCCCCCCCACTCACGTTTATACAGGAGACCCACAGGGCTCCCTCCAGGACTGTTCTGCCCAGCCCTCCACAGCCCCTCCCGGGATGACTGGGCTCCCTGCCCTGCTGGGCCATGGGAGGCCGAGCACAGCCCATCAAGCTGGGCTGCAAATCCACACTGGCCTGAGGGCATGGGCTCCCTGAAGATTCTGAGCCTCGGAGACAGGACTGTGATCCCAACCCCAATACATCCCAGGACCCAGCACAGTGCCCACTGCCTCCACACTGTGGGGGTCTGAGTTCTTAGGGAAAGTCTGTCTCTCCTAGAGGACAGAGAGGGCACCCTGTTCTAAGGACCCCAAGAGCAGTGCTCAACAGTAGGCAATGCTCAACACACACACACACACCCTACTCGGCTTCCTGCTCTGCCTTCTCTTAGATGAATAACCTTGAGAAAGTTGTATGACCTCTCAAAGCCTCAAAGTTTTCAACTGTAAAATGGGCACACCACAGCCCACCTGGTGGGACTGCTAGGCTCATTAAGTTATACAGATGTCAAAATGAAAGTGTTCCCCTTTTGTCTGTCCTCTTCAGGGAAACAAAGGAAACCACTAAGACTCGCTATCTGATCTAATCAACTATGATGCAATACATAAAATGCCTACTGTGTGCTTAGCCAGTGAGAAAGATAAACATGGTTCCTGATCTCAGAGATCACTTTCTAGTGTAGGAGAAAGACAAGAAATCAAGTCCCTTGCATAAAGGAAGAGAACATCCCCATGCACCTGGGAGCTGTGAACTAGAACAGTGTGGAAAAACCAACCGCAGGGCCGTTACTTCCATTAGGTGGTCAGGGGAAGGTTCTCAGACAGGTGCCACCAGGCATAAGTGGAACTGGGAATCCAATCAAAAGTGAACCCCAGAGCCCGCCCCAAGTGCGGTCTTGGCAGCCAAGTGCCACGTGGCCCCAGGTGACCTGAGCACTCAGGCCCTGGCAGTTTGAGCTGCCCTCCTGCAGTGGGCAGCCCCACACTAAGGCAACCTCACACCAACCTCACAGCTGCCAAGTCCTGGGGTGGAGGGGGGACAGTTCTCCTGCTCGTCAACTGAAGAAGCGCCACAGGCCTTTGTTGCCAAATCCAAGTCCAGCTGCTCCCTCCCCTCACGCTGGTACAAGCTCCTTTCCCTCACCTGCTGGTCACCTGCCACTCAGCTTTCCCATGGGCTCCAGAGACTGTGACCTTTGATCAACTGCCCATGCCAACTGGCAGTGCCCAGTTTAAAGTCCAGCACGGCCTGCCTGGCTCTGCTCCGAAAGCCGTTAAAAGCCCAAGTGACACCCAGGCTCCCCAGGAGCTTCCCCCCAACCAGCAGGGACCCCTCCCACGTGCTAAGTGCCTGCTGTGTGCCAAGCACAAGGCTGGCTGTCAGCACTGAGTCGCTGTGTGGTGACCCTTGACACCAATCTTGTGAAGAACATTACTTCACCCTGACAGAACCGAGAAGGGCAAGGAACCGGCAGTCACTTGCCCAGTGTCACACAGTGAGTACAGGTTAGAGATTCAAGCCCGGGTCCCTCAGGCCCCACAGGCACCCGGCTGACATCCAGCTCTAAGCACAGAGCCAAGAAATCGCCCCCCCCCCCGCACCCGCTCCACCCGCCCCGCCCCCACCACCACCTAGTGCTCCATTTACTCCCAGTGTCATAATTCATTAATGATCAGGTCTTAATTCACCCTCTCTGGAGCAGGAGCCACTATGTGCCAGGCATTATGTTGGATCTTCAAGACACACAGCCATGCAGAAGTGGTCCTGACCTTCAAGACATCTACAGTGTGACAGATAGAGACAGACACGAGAGAAAGGAGCATCAGTAGAAGGTGACAGGTACGATGACACGGTCAGCGAAGGAAAGAGGGGTGCCTTCCAGGAAGCACCTTTCCATTTCCCTCTATTTCCCCCAAGCACCAAGCTAGACACACAGAACGAGCTCATTAAACGCCAGCTCCTTTTGAGAGCCTGCCATGCCAAGTGACCTCGCTGCCACCAACCAGGCCAGAGTCACCGAAAGCCTGACGGAACATGCAGAAGATATGTGCACATGAGATGTGACACAGGACTTACGTTTCACAGGGAGCTGGACAGGGAGCTAGAGATATCCAACCAAACATTCCCATCCGAGATGAGGACAGAGAGCTCAGCCCTCGCAGGAAACGGTGGTCCTCTGTCCCCAGCAGCATCCAAGCTGCAGGAATCCACAAGGCACTCGGCCAGGGCCTTCCTTAAAATCACCTTAGCATCCAGAAATGGGCCGGGTATGTGCAATTCCAGGATAATGCTTCCACCAGCATTATTCCCCAGGCGGCTGAATATCACTGTAAATCCACACGGCTCAGAACAATCCTTGAAAGAAGCTCCAAGCAGCTGACAGGTGCGGCCATCATGAGAGACATCTTTCTGATTCCTTTCTGGTTAAAAGATCAGGCCTGGGGACGGAAAGAAGAAAAATCAGTCTTGTTACAATCAGGGTAGTCAGTTATTCTTTCTTTATACTTGTCCCTAATATACTTACAGGGGACTCTAAAAATAATGCCCTGTAGCTCTGGTGCCCAAACCGGGGTGAGACGGGAAACCAGGGGACCTTCAGGGGACTGCTGCTACCCATAGATACCAAAGACCTAGCAGAGGGGAAAACCTTCTGTGTAGCGCTGCTCAGAACTACCCAGGGAGGGCAGAGGGGGCTGAGGTACATCCATTATAAAGATGAGGACAGAAGGTTCCAGAAAGTTCAGGTGGCTGGCTTAGGGAGTTTATAGCACAGGCAGGCCTGGCACACAGCCCTGGACTCCTCTGCAAGGCTCAGAGGTCCCAGCAGTGAGCTGAGGGGGTTTTGGGTCAGCTGGGAGGAAGTAGTTCTTTGTCTTGTTTTGTTTTTTAAAGACAGCCATAAAGCCTTGGCATGACTCCAGGCCTTGTCATGAAGCGAGCAGTTCTTCAAGCAGGCCTGGGCCTGGGCCCTGTTTTCTTGATTCATTCAGCAATGACAGCACCTGCTAGGAGGCCGGCACTGTTCTAGCTCTGTGGCAATCCCTTTGTGTCCCCAACCCAGTGCACTGAAATTATTACGCAGATAAACTGAAGCACAAACAGGACCCACTTGTGACAATGCTGAGGGCTAGACGCCCCACAGTCCCCAGCCACCCACTGATAACAAAAACTGCTCTTTAAGGAGCACCCAGAGCGCTCCCTGCTAAACGTTCTGGCCACCACCTGATACAAACCCCTAACCACAACCACATTGGGGCTCCTGCTCCGTTTCCAGAGGAGGAAACGGGGACACAGACAGACAACTCCCTCGCTCCAAACTAGTAAAAAGGGAGCCCGAATGTGAGGCCAGCCTGTCTCCCAAGTCTGCACCCCGACCCACCACTCCACGGTGACGACTGAGGGATGTCTGTCCCCAACTGCCGTACCTGCTGGAACTTCTGATTGGGCATTTCATATGCATAAGAGTCCTCACTTAGGCCTCACAACAACCTGACGTGTTATAGACGATTCTGATTCCGATTTCAGAGATGAGATACCTGAAGCTCAGACACGGTCAGCGGCTTGCCCAAGATCACCCAGCTAGAAAACCAGAGAACAGGAATCAGCCCGTCTGGCTCCAAAGCCCATGACCTTGGTCATCACACCCACCGTCATCAACAGCAACTTGCTGCAATAACAAATTTTCAAACACTCAGTGGTATAAAACAACACAAGCGTAAGATCTTACAGTCCTGGAGGTCAGAAGGTTTTATTGAGCTAAAACCAAGGTGTCAACTGGGTTGTTCCTTCTGGAGGCTCTAAGAAGAATCTGTTTCTGTGCGGTTTCCAGCTTCTAGAGGCTGCCTCGGCTAACAGCTCCCCTCCCCCACCCTCAAACACAACAATGCAGCCTCTCTCTGACACTGGTCCCATCATCACATCTCTTCCAATGGACTCTTCCGCTCCCCTCTTCCACTTTTAAGGATCCATGTGAACGACTACCTTGGGCCCACCCAGATAACCCAAGGTAATCTCTCCATCTCAAGGTCATGAACTTTAACTACCATTTAAACCCACCTGACATAGCTTTTAGGCCCAAGAGAAAAATGGGTTCAAAAGGAAGCTTAAGGGTCTAAATATCAGCCCCTACAAGATAAGTAGACTAGTGGTTAAAATATTGAAGTTTGAAGTCAAACTACCAAATTGACTAGCTATGTTCCTCAGGGAAACTATTTTTAACCCTTATCTTCCTCGTCTATACAACGGGGGCAAATCACATCTACTTACTTCACGGAACTGCTGTGAGGTTCCATGAAATAATGAACATAAAGCACTGAGCAGGTGGCCGGGCACATGTTAAGAACCTAAGTCGCCATCATTTCCTGTGCCAAGTGGAAGAGAACTCCCGCACGCCCGGGGCAGTCTGTCCAGGACTCTCACCCTCGCCCTCTTCCGTCCTCAGCTCCTGCAGCAAACATCAAGAGGTGCCAGCCCAGGAGCAGCACCCCAGCAGAGTGTCAGGAGCGGGGCAGTAGTTTATGGTACCAGCCCCAGTCAACAGCAGTGGAGAGAATGGGGGACAGCCAGTTAAATATTTAGTGAGGCCCCTGGGCAAGTTGTAGCCAAGTTTGTTTTGTCTGGGTCGGGTACATTAAAGCTCTGTCACCTGGGGAAGAATTATTACATGCTCGGTTGAGAATTACTGCAGCAAATCGGTGGTCCCTAACCAAGGAAGGGCAGGGCTGAGGCTCAGGAGAGGAGGCCGCCCGCCATGGGGTCCCCCTGAAAGAATGCACGATGCGGGGCACTGCACTCCAGGATGTCTAGTCCTCTCGTGTCACCAAACAGGAACACTTTGCTCTCAGGGAGCATTTCCCTCTTCTCTGCTATGTGATTCCTTCCAGGTCATCTGCTCTTTCTGT
Organism: Rhinolophus sinicus; assembly: GCF_036562045.2. NCBI lineage: Eukaryota > Metazoa > Chordata > Mammalia > Chiroptera > Rhinolophidae > Rhinolophus > Rhinolophus sinicus. The sequence goes on from NC_133761.1 coordinate 9,376,823, forward strand.
AACAGGTCGGCCAAGACAGAAGAAACAGACAGTACCAAAGACGGGCTTTGGTGTGGAACTGGATTCAGCATAGGAGCTGGTGGACAGACATGCTGAAGAAAGACAAGCCACCACTTTGGGACACCATTCTGCGCTGTCCACTGATGCTGAACATACGTGCACCCTGTGAACCAGCACTTCCAGGCACAAACTCACAGAAACGCGCACATATGTTCACCAAAAGAGCTGTCTTAGGAGGTTCACAGCAGCTCCATTCATGACAGCCACACACCGGAAACTACTCAAACGCCCACCAGCAGTACAGTGGATTTTAAAAACACACACACCGTGGAGTATTATCAAGCAAGGAGAAAGACCTACAACTGTACACAACATATGCAAGCGTGTCACAAACGTAATTGTGAGTGAGAGAAGCCAGACACGAGGGAGTGCATTCTGATGTGACTGGCATTAAACACATACAGAGGTCAAACTAATCTATGCTGCTAGATGTCAGGACACGGTTTTCCTGAGCAAGTGAGTGGGGAAGGGACATTTGGTGACTACAAGGGGCCGGGGGGACTCCTGAAATGCTGGTGATGTTCTGTTCATCCAGGTGGCAGCTACGCACTGATATTCACCTGGGGACATGTGTGCTTGTCTCAATGCAGATCACCTCAATAATATGCTGGTTAACATTTTTTTATTTCTCCTGTGAAAATATGTTGCCGGGACATTGCAGGCTTCAGAACACCCCTCCAGGTTTGGGGATCAGCACCTTGTAGGTCTCCCTAATCTTCCGTATCTCCGTGCCCCACTGCCTCACCGCTGACCTTGTCCCTCAGAAAGCGCTGAGGGGGGATACGTGACAAACAAACACGCACAGGCCTGGTGACATGGAATTAGATGTGGAGTTGCCCCACAAGAAAATATGGCCCCCAGCCCCTTTCGCTTAGCTGAGTCGCACGCTCTCTCTTCTCTGCCTCCTGGGCTGTCAGACCCAAATATGTCATTTCCTTCTTGACACTCCCTACCAGGTGTGTCCACCAGCTGACTCCCCCTCCTGTAGTAGACATTTTGAAGAAAAAAGAAAAACAGGGTGCCTCTATTTCCTACCCAACATCAAGGTAGCCTCACTGTACCCCAACATCCCCTAAATGCTCTGGTAACTGGCAGACTTAAGGAATCCTGGGTTGGCACAGACTGGTGACTAGGTTATGAGGTACAGAGATGGAAAGCCAGGGCAGGAAGTCCCTGGCACCAATGCTGTGACAGAAACATATATATAGTTTGTAGCGGAAACCACAGAGCGTGTCACCTACGGTGCGTGGGGCTGTGTTGTCCCCTCTCTCTGCTTCTAGGTCTCCTCGACTGTGTGTTTCCTGTCTTTCCCTCTCTGGCAGCGGCATCAGTCATGTTGTTAATTTTAGGATGAGCAAGAGTCAGCAGGTGTTGATTTTCATACCTCTGAAGCCGAGCCAAGGGCAGCTACCTTGGCTGGACGGATGGTGAAGCAGTTCTCTGAGGGGCGCATGGAGTCAGCAAAGCTCTCACACCCTTCGCTTGCCCCACTTTCTCTTTCTCTCAGGTCTGTGAGGTAAGATGTTTTTCATCACTGATGCCACAACGGAGGTGTCTATTTTATCTTTTTATGACAACGGGAGAGGCAGCAATGTCTCTGGCCGGGCTCCCATTATTCCTGTGTGATACCCCAAGCGCTGGGGCCCGCCTCACCTGGGGAGATAAATCAAGGAGATTTGTTCCCAGGGAAAGCGGCCGCTGTCCTCCTGCTGACAGGCCCTATTTTTGCTTCATTTCAGTTTCTCCCCAAGGGGTGCTGGGAGGACAGGGATCAGAGCTTTGCAATTCCCGTGCCTTCCAGTACACTCTCCCCCTTGCACTCACCGGATTCTCTTTCAGGGGATGGGGAATGAGGTGGGAGCTTGGGAGGCCAAATAAACCAGGGTGTGAATCCCAATAATGCCACCAGCCACTGGCCACAGGCACAGCCCTGAGCTCTTGGAAAGTGGTTCCTCATCTGTGTGATGAAAGCAAGGAATCAAATCCGTGTCCCCTGGGGCTCATCGTGGAGGAGAGGCTGTATGGAAAGTGCTCGGCACATATCCCTGCCCCAGGCGGGCTCCCAGCTCACACAGTGTCAGATCAACGTCCATGACAGCCCTGACCAGCCAGCACTGTTGCGATTCCCACCATGACGCTTGGGAGATGCAAGCCGAGCCCAATCCCACTCACTAACGTTACTGTGCCAGAGACAGGAGGTGACGAGGTGACAAGCGAGCCCTCCCACGGCCAGGCACCTTCATCCACATTATGTCACAGAGCCGTGCTTACAGCTGTCACACTGGTGAGGCACACGGATGAGAGCTGTTCTTTAAAAATACTGACATTCGGGTTCTGCCAGGCTCCCAAGCCCGCACAGGCCTTGAGAACTCAACAGATGCTCAGTGAGTGTGGGCTGGGGCCGTGAATGATTAATCACAGCTACACAGGGTGCTCACCATGTCAGGTGCGGCGCTGGGAGCTGAAAATCACGTCGGTGCATAAAGACAGGATCCCTGCCTTCAGGGAGCTTCCGGCTGCACGGAGAGACCCAGAGGCGCAAACATGCAGACGGTGCGTGTCCCTGATCGGTGACAGGTAGGCATTGGTGACGCCCCTGGTTACCACAGCAGGGCAGTGGGTGCTGGCGTGGCCGAGGAGAGGCTGGACCACACTGGATGCGAGAGGCCCCAGCAAATCAGAGTATGAGAAATCTTGAAAATAATCGGGTTCCATTTCCTAACCAATAGCTGAGACATGAGGCCACGAGAGGTAAAGTGACTCACCACAGTCGCCCAGCCGAGACCTGCAGGATGCAGAATGAGAAGGTGGGCTGGGCACACAACGTCTGGGAGAGGACGTGACCCTTTTAGCCTGGTAGGTGCAGCGGCGCTGTCCGCAGAAGGTGGCATGACCAGAGACCTGGCAGAGCAGGTAAGAACCACATCTCCTGCATGCTCGCTCCAAGAGCGTTGGTGATAGTAAGTCATGGAACCTCAACAAGGTGAAGTATCAACTCCTTTCAAATGAGAACCTTGGGGCACAGCAGGCTGGTGCCTAAATCCTGCAGGCAGTTGGAGACGGAGCTCGGAGATGAGCCGGGCACTCAGCCTCCAGAGCCTGTTTGCTCGGCCACTGGGCTGTCCTGCCTTTAGAAGAATTATATAGTGGGAAAGACTGGGGGCAGGGTGACAGGATAAAGAAGGTTCTGGAAGCCAAAGATGGAGAGGGCAGAGGCTCGGTTGCTGGAAAAGGCGATGAACAGAGACTTCCGATGCATCAACGGTATCTCCCATCACACTCTGACCAGAATGGCCCCACCTCAGTGGCCTGTCAGTGGGCCCCAAGTCTCGCTCTTTTCCCTGCAGTAAGTCCATCGTGTTGCCCAAGACATGCTTCTCCAGATGGCTTCTGGTCAGAAGGGGAAGAGCGTACAGCTCTGGCTGGGAGCCATGACGTCATTCCCACCAGACTCAGGGCTGTTGTGATCGGAGCCCCCGGGGAGGTGCGTCTCCCCATAACTGACCCCTGACTGCTTCTCCCCACCTGCAGGCGACAAGAGAAACGCTCCTGCGGAAACCTGGGAGCAGTGTCCAGGTAGAATGTGTGCATTCTCACGAACGGTCCTGCAGACCCACCAGGACTGAGGCCCCACCCGTTACAGGAACACAGCTGTCCTCATAACATGTCCCTGCGGGACCTCCCAAGAGCTTTCCTGTTCATTAACTAGACCTGACCTGCGAGGAATAGCAATAGCCATTTTAAGAGAGAGAAGAGGCAGACAGACAAACAGACCTGGGTCGCGGCAGGGAAGGGAGGAAAGAGAAGGACACAAGGAGGGGATTCCAGGCCAAGTGTCCGCCAGCACTTTACAAATAGACCAGGGTGGGAATTTCAGCTCCAACACTTGGTAAAGAGCTGTGAAACCTTGAGCCTCACTCTTTGAGAATCTATACCCAAATCTGCAAAATGGGTCCTGCCTTGCACAGTTAGGGGGACGATAAAGAGAAAACCTACATAAGCCCTTTCATATCCTCCATGAAGGAAACCCTTCCATGTCATCAGCTCACCTCCACTCTCCTTTACAGCCTAATGGTGATTAAGATACTGAAACGAATCGTGAACGAGGTCCTTCTACAAACGACAAACCTTAAAAGTTTGGGTTTCGTTTTGCTCTCTTTTTAAGTTCCTTCTGTTTGTCTTTGCCCACAAAATCCTTTAGGGAAAGGTCAGCAGAAACCCAAGTCTCAATCAAATCCCCATGACGAGGAGGGCACCGTGCCATGGAACTGAGCCATCGCGCAAGGAGTCAAGGACAGTTGTTACAGGACAGGAAGACCTCACACTTGAAGACTCAACAGAGAAGGTCTAGGGCCCATGTGTTCTCCAGAAAAGTAACTCTGAAGGAGACTCAAGCTCTCACACAGTGGTGGGGGCCGGCCTGAAAAGCTTTGAATCGCCTTAAAGAAACAGGCCCTGAGACATCATCCATGTGAGGACCAAGACAGCAAAGCTGCCGTGGATGGGCTCCAGGACCTTGGGGAGCTCCCTACAGACCTGGAGTGGTTTTCATGGATGGATCACATGGCCCGAGAGGCATGCAAGTTGGAAAGAAAGAAAAAAAAAAAAAAATGCTCAGAGTAGGGGTAGGGGGTGATGCCCAAAGAATGGAGAAAAACGAGAAATAGCACTTACCACCTATCAGAGAAGAGGCCCCTTTTAATTCCCCCCATTTAACCCTGGTTAATGCTCACAACCCCGGAGACAGGTCTCTTTCTTTATCCCAGAGCTACAGAACCGGCAGCCTGGGAAGGGTAGGCACCTTGCCCGAGGTTACACAGGTAGCAGAGGTGCACCTGAACCCAGGCCCGTCAGACTGCAAGTCTTCGCTGGGTCCATCATCACATCAAACCCCGGCCTCACTTTGGGATCTGAGCACCCTGAGCTCCTGCTGTCTCAAGGGCTGGAGAGTTGGCTTCCACCTGGCAAGCCTGCTACACCTGCCCTTTCCCACATCCCACAGTCCCACAACCGCCATAATCACCACCTTTGTTCCAAGTCCTCTGTAAAACCTGGATTAGCTGGGCTTCCGGGGAGGTCACGCTCCTGACTGCGGAATGCATTTCTGACTTTCACGGAAACAAGTCTTGGCTTCGGGTCGCACAGGCACATTTCACTAAGTAAACTCTGGCAACATCTGCTTTGCCCACAGGACCCAGGGTCAATCCAAAGTGGAGGGAGTGGGGCAAGAGGAAAAGGTGAGAGGACGAAATGCAACCAGCTGGGAGCAGGCACAGTCAGCCATGCTGGGCTGTCCCCCAAGGGCCCCACGGAAGGCAAGGAGCTGAAAACTTCCAGCAAGTGACGTGGAAAAGCCTAACGGCTTACACTGTCCTCTCCTCTCCCCCTTCCCCCGCACTCAGAAGGCAAACCCTGCTTACATCCCAGCCCACCAGCATACGAGGGTCAGGGATGGAAAGAAGGCATGTGCAACACGAACACTATCTAGGGAAAGAAAAGAGAAGAAAGGAGGCAAGGGAAGAATGAAAAACTAAGCAGCAGAAATATTAACTCGTTAAAAACATGTCAGAACAGCAGTCCAGAAAAGAACGCTGATTTGGGGAACGTAAGTCTCCAGAGCTCTGTGGGAACTAACTCTCTCTCTCTCTCTCTCTCTCTCTCTCTCTCTCTCTCTCTCTCTCTCTCAGCCATTCAGGGGTGTGTATGTGTGTGTGTGTGAATCACTCCACAGTTAGCAAGTGCCTTCATGCTACTAGACCCACATTAGGTTACCTGTGCCAGTGGACCTCACACCTCAGTGCACCATAGAATCACCTGGGGGCTTGTTACAATCCAGACCCCAGAGGTCCACCCACAGCAATTCTGGTCAGAAGGTCTGGCGGGGGGTGGGGGATCCACTCACAGGTCCTGGGTGACAATGGTGCAGGGACGCCCAGAACTCACTGAAAAAACCCTGCTTCAGGGGCTGACTGCTTTCTGTCTACCTCTGAGATGAAGTGATGTGAGTGGTTGTAGCTGGGAGGGGTGTGAGGGGCCCACACCCACCCTTACTGAGCACGCTTCTGTGCCAGCCCCATGCCTGGCTCCCCGCTCTCAGGGTCTCGCTTTGTCCACACCCACTCTCACAAGCAGTCACTAGATGCTTTTTACACGTGAACAGAGAAGGCTCGCCAGCGTGGCTTGTCCAAGGTCATCTAATTAGGAAGTAGCAGGACTTGGAATTTCCCTTTGTCTCCAAGGGGGAAATAAAAGGAAAGGAATACACTCTCAATTCTGAAAACACGAAGTGCTTCAGAGGAGAGAAAGGAAATGGACCAGAACAAAGAAAAGGAAAACAAATGATTGAGCACTTACTACCTGCCACACCTCTCTTTTATTCCTTCAGATAAAGTCCAGGGAGCATGCAGTCTCGAGGGACACCCCCTGGTTCCCACAGACATAACACAGGGAGGAGAAACAGATCCCAGATGGCGAAAGACGGGATGATCCACAGTCACACGGTAAACGGATGAAAGAGTTGAGACTAAAACCCAGCACTCAGATTTCTCCCCCAGTCACCATACAAAACTCAGTCGAGCTCACCACACACCTCATCATTTCCTACTTTCTCTACAACACACCCACAGGCACCCAAAGGGGCATGACCAACGAAACCCGCGTGGCGACAGCACACAGCACCGCGGCATAAGCCATGAGGAAGATGAAAACCATCCTTTGGGGGTGAACAGGGTCACACGACACATCTAATCCCATCACTTCTCTGGGCCAAACCCGCAGGATTATAGTCAACTGCTCATGAACGGGCCAAAGGTAAAGCTCACAGCTAACACTTAGGCCTCCTAGGTCACAGGTACCGTACATCTCGGTCTCTCAAAGCCCCTACCAGGCAGGTACCAAGCCCATCCCCATTCCTCCAGCTGAAGAGGATGTTTCCATAGACATTTCCAGAGCACCTATCGACTGAGGACCGCAGGATGAAAGTGTCAGTGTCACAGCAGACTTCATCTTTCCTTCAATCAGCAAATATATACTGAGCGCCTGCACCTGAAGGGCAGCTCATGCTCTCATCCATCTACCTTCTCCCTGGGGAGGGAGGTGGGCTCTGTTGGCAGCTGTCTTAGGAATCCTTCCTCGCAGCTTCCTTGCTTCTGCAGGTTCCCTGCAGTGCTCTGCTGTCCTTGCCCTGTAGCTGCATCACTCCAATCTCCACCTCTGCTGTCATGTGGCCTCTTCTCTGTGTCTCTACAGAGTGTTCATTCTTCCCTCTGTGTGTCTGTCTCTGTGTTCTCTCCTCTAAGGACACCAGTCATTGGACTTGGAACCCACCCTACTCCAGTATGACCTCACCTTAACTAATTACATCTGCAAAGAACTTACGTCCATATAATGTCACATTCTGAGGTTCCAGCAGACTTAAATGGGAAGGGGGAGGAGAAAGGATGTTATTCAACTCAGTACGGTTGTCTATTGTGATCTTCTACTAGCCAACAAAATCTGACAAACATTCTCAAACTTTGGGGTTATGGAGTAGCAGGGAACGGTACAAATAACCAGGTCCTCAAGCTCTCAGGCACTGCCGTTTGGGTGGAGGGGGATCCTAACGGAAAATAAACAATGGTTGTTGTCTAACGTTTTCTCTGTTCTTCTGACTTTCAATGTTAGTGCAACCCTACAAAGCTCCATACTGAGTAATGAGACTTAAATAATTAACACTTGAAAGCATTAGCATCATTCTGTTATTTAATAATCAGGAATAATCATGCTGGCTGCATGATTTACTAACGTGTCACACGCACTCGCAAGCTTGTTGCGTCATTCGCTGGATGCCATCTTGAGCCTGGCCCCCAGGCCTCTGGTCACCACCATCTCTGCCATCGGCACTGTCTCAGACCACTGCAAGCAACCCCCACATACAAAGTACACGCTGAGGACACAGCAGTGCCGACGGGGGATGGGTGTGTCTGGGGGAATTTTAACTCCTTCAAGTTTAGCACACATTTCACAAGTAAAGAGGTGGCATTACAAAAGATAACCATGTGAAGAGGAAGGAGGACCAGCATGCAAAAGTACAGAGGGTGCCAAAAAAATGTGTACACATTTTGTTTTTAAAGATTTTTTTATTGGGGGAGGGGAACAGGGCTTTATTGGGGAACAGTGTGTACTTCCAGGATTTTTTTTTTTTTCCAAGTCAAGTTGTTGTCCTTTCAATCCTAGTTGTGGAGGGTGCCGTTCAGCTTCAAGTTGTTGTTCTTTCAGTCTTAGTTGTGGAGGGCGCAGCTCAGCTCCAGGTCCAGTTGCTGTTGCTAGTTGCAGGGGGCGGAGCCCACCATCCCTTGCAGGAGTCAAACCGGCAACCTTGTGGTTGACAGCCCACTGGCCCATGTGGGAATCGAACCGGCAGCCTTCGGAGTTAGGAGCACAGAGCTCCAACCGCCTGAGCCACCGGGCCGGCCCCTGTGTACACATTTTAAGAATGGAAAAAACTGTATGAAAATTGTACTAGTCGATATATACTGCTAACATAAGATGAATGCAAGTCCCATTTGACTTCTGCAATTACAAGAGGTGCTCAAAGTGGTTACCATCAGCGTCCAGACACTTCTGATGATGGCGAACTACTGCTTGAGCAACACTGACCAACTTGTATGCATTGTTTTTGGCACACCCCTTGGTATACATGCAGGACCATTAAAAAGATGGCACTGATTCAAATGATGGGAAACTACTTAAATAAACGACGATACATCCACACAATGAAATGCTATCTAGTCATGTAACTAAGCCCCATATTCTGGAAATACTCAGAGCATTTACTTCTGGGTAATGGGACTAATATTTCTAATTGTCCACTTTTCAGAGTGGAGAAGGCCACAGACACTAAGGCCACACTGCCTGCTCTTTACCAGATAGCGGCTCTGTCACCGCCACATGTCACCTAACCTCTGTGTCTTAGTACCACCTCCTCCCAGGACTGCTATGGAACGAAATTAAATGAGTTAATATTTGCAAAGGACTTACCACAGCTGCCTAGTTCATAAGAAGTGCTATATAATTCCTTGTTAAACAAAATAAGTATTTACTTTACAAGAAAAAAAATATTTAAAAAGTCAAGGAAAAAACTATTGGTAGACTGGGACAGAAAGGACCACAGAAGCCCAAATACTGCTACCAGGGCTAAGTTGTAGCCTGGTCTGGTATTTTTCCTTTATAATGGTTTCTGGTAGACATTGCACCCTCAGAGAAGGCACAGTTTCCAGTCACGAGAAAGCAGTACACAGTCTTTTATTGGGGGGTGAAGGGTGGGTGACCAAGGACCTCTGGCACATTGACATCAAAAGAGATGCTCCACAAGGGGTGACAATTCAGAAGGTCCTGGTTTCAGGTCTTAGGACTCCCCAGCCAGTCTCCTTCTCTACAACCCACCCCTGCCCCCAACTCACACATGCCCCAGGCGCCTACACACTCACACACACACACACACACACACACACACACACACAAACTGCATAAACAGTAAGACTGCACAGCCTCACGGGCTGGCCGCAAAGTTCGTTTTTCTCCTAGAGCCCAGGCCAGGCCAGAGGGCATTGCCCTCCCCACAGGGCACCCTCCAGGAGCACCTGAAAGCCTGGCATTAGGAGCGCTGCTCCTTGTTCTTCCAGCCAGGTGGCTGTGTGCTGGCCAAGCCCAGGGTACTGCAGAGGAATGGGAATGGCAAGATCAGAGATAATGCCCCCCCACAAAATTCCTCCCCTTCCACCCCTCTAGCTGGGGAGGAGTGAGTGGGGGTGTTCCCCAAGGAGGAGCTGATGGGTTGGGTTTACACATTAAGAAGCTGCCAGGCTGCAGAGTCTAGGGCCCCCTCCTCCTCCTCCTCCAGCAAATGAGCCCCTCCCCTTTATCCTCCCTGACAACGTGACCTTGGCTGAGGCCACAAACAAGCCCAGGCAGCATCCCCAGCCATTCCTGGCATGCTGGGTGGCTAAGCCGGCAAAGGCCACAGGCAGCCCTGGAGCAGCACTGAGGAGGGCAGCTAAGGGCAGCTGAGCCAGGCTCTGGGCAATCCACTGGGTGGAGCCTGGCCCTTCGGGCGAGCAGCCCACACTCGTTCAGGTACCTGCCAGGCCAAGCTGATGACAACAGGGGCGCTGTCCTGGCTGGGGTTTAATGAGGCTTTAATGTCATTCGACACAGTGAATCCAAGCCTTACACACACACACACACATATACACACATGCGTACAGTGTTAGTGACAAACCCCTCACAGATACAACGGGCCCTCTCCTAACATGGCCCCAGGCCTCTAAAAGATGGACCTCAGGGCTCCACAATGGTATATGAATCTAGGCGAGTGTGCAGAATACAACAATACCAGTCTGCCCCATGAATGCCTGTGTTCACTAGCAACTAACTCAGCTCCCACGAGAGCTAAGGTCTCAGCAGCAGCTTCTGACACCTCTTCACGCCCCCTCCCCCCAACCCCAGGGAATGGTGGGCTCCGCTCTCCCTGTCCCCACCACCCCAGGCTTGCCCAGCCTGACCTGGCGTCCTCCTTTAGGCAGGGGCCTCCTTCATTCCCCTGCTCACCCCTAGGCTCCCAGCAGGTGCTGAATGAGGTGGGAGTGGGAAGGGACAGTGAGGGAAAGCCAGGAAGGCCCAGTGCGTGTATTCCAAAGGGAACAGACGGGGCCAGGGTCACCTCCATCCAGCCCCCACTGCTGCCTGATATCCCTTTCCTGTGGGTCAGGGCAGGAAAGAGGACGGGGTAGGGGTAGGGGTGGTGGCCACATGCCCTGCACAGACACCTCAGGAGGACCCTGTCAGCGGGAGGTGCGATATGTGTCCAGGAAAGATCGAGAAGGGGCTGGAGCACGGCCAGCATGCCGGACACGCTCCTCACTAATGGCTAAGGTGTACTTGCAGAGTGCTCCCGAGATGCTTAAAGACATACCGAACTCCAACAGACCAGCAATTAAAACTGAAAAGAGCAGGGCGGGAATGGGAGGGGTTCCACCACCCGAGGCACCCTGACACCTGCCTTCCCAGGCTGCCAGAGCCAAAGGCTGGGCTGTCAGAGGGAGAGGTGCTGAGCATTTGGCATGTACACGGGAGCTTTTATCACATGATCTCAGCACATCTGGTTACTCAAGTCACCCCTGCCAGGTCACGAGGTAGGCCCCGGCGGCCCCAGTCACCTGTACGGGGTTGCCTACCCGTACCACACCCAAGAGGACACTTCACTGTGACGGTCTCCAGCTCCCACGCCCCACGGTGCATGCCACACAGTGTGGCCATCAAATGCGTTATCCATCACCACCTGCTTCCTAGGACTCTAGGAACAAATTACCGCAGGCTCAGTGCCTTCAACGCACATCAGTTTACTATATTACCGTTCTGGAGAGAAAAAGTCCCAAAGACCCTCACTGAGGGTCAGCAGAGCTCCATGCTTTTCTGGAAGGTCTGAGGGGATCCCCAATTCCTCGCCTATCCAATCTCTTGAGGCTGCGCCCAAACTTTGGCTCGTGGCCCCTTCCTCCATCTTCAAAGTCGGCAACGTCTCTTCTCACGTTGCACTGCTCTGACCTCCTCTTCTGCCTCCTTCTTCCACTTTTCAGGCCCTTGTGATAAGACTGGAGCCCTCAGAAAACCCAGGACAATCTCCGTGTTCCAAGCTCAGCTTTCAATCCACCTACAACCTTAATACAACTTTGGCCATATACCATGTTGTTCCACCGATGAGGATGGGAACACTTTTGGGGACACTGTTTTTCTGCAGGCCACATCCATATTTACGCCAAACCCCAGGCTGCTCACTCAATACCCACAAAACCCCCAGAAAAGCAGGCCCCCAGATTAGCACCTACCACCTCTGCCCCCTGAAAACGCCTGGGTGGCCCTGATCTCAGCAGCTCCTGGATGGTTCCAACCTCCTCTGCGTTCCAGGGATCTGCCCCCAGCTTGTGGTGCAGTGACCCTCCTTCGTGCCCACCTCACAGATGAGTAAACAGTGGCCAGAGCCTCCCTGGGCCACACAGCTCCAAGCGGTGGGCCTGGGGCTGGCACATGGGTCCCCACCTCAGCACGCTCTCCACGACCCCATAGGAACCCAAGGCCTCGGACCAGTTCTGGACGTGTGTGTTTCACCTCCTGCCGGGGTCCCGTCCAGCACAGGGGCGGCCTCTGGTGGGTGGGAAGACCTCCAGCTTGACTTCTTATTGACTCCCTGGAGAATTTCCTAACGTTAGAAATGTTCTGTCAAATTCAATATGGGTCAACTATGACAATGGATAGTGGGGAGCACGAAAGGAAACCAATATGCACTGAGCACTTGCTAAGTGCCAGGAAGCGTCCCACACTCACTGAATTTGCCCACAAACCCTGGCAGGGGGCCTAATGAGTTCACTTTACTGACAGAAGGCTGGGTCTCTGAGCAATCAGCAGCATGGCCACGCTCACACGGCAGAGGATTGGCAGTGCCCCTTTTGGAGCTGGCTGGCTTTCTCCCCTCCACCACGAGGCCTCCCCCATCCCTGCTTACCCAGGAACCAAGCATTCCAACCCTACAGGGAAGTTATCTAACCAGCTGATCCCCGTGTAGACTTTCTCTTCCTCCCCACCCCCAGCGCAAACCCACACCCCACCTGCGGCTTCTCCTGCCAGCACGATGGGCCCTGGAGTGGTGGAACCAGAGTTCTCAGTGGGTTTCATGCCTCGGCTTGTGACGAAGGAAGCTTCTTTCCCCTTTCAGGGCAAGCCTGGGGAAGCTACGCCGGGTGCAGAGTGTAGCCAAGCAGAGGACGCAGCCGGCTGTCACTGGGTACTCACCTGGAAGCCATTGCCAACCTTTCCCCTAGATCTCTCTCTGTCCTTGTGGAGCCAAAATAGCCCGGAATGACGGATGCCAGTGGGGCATGGGAGCAAGGCCCTGCCACGCCAGACAACCTTTGCTCCGCTCACCCAGACACCAAAGCAAAACCCTGACCACAGGTACACAGGGTCTTATGGGATGCGGGGCAAAGGTGGGATCCTACACCTGGCCAAGTCCTGGATTGGCCGTGTCCAAGCCGCATGGCCTTGGGCAAGTCACTCTACCACTCTGGTCATTCATTTCCAAAACTGCACTAGGGGCTCGGGTAACACATAGGAAGAGACATGGTCCCTGCCCTCAAGAAGATGTGATTCCCTCAGAAAAGCAGGCATTAAACAAATGTTCACATGAACACCCACTAAATTAGAAATTGCTGCTGATGCTGTAAAGGACCCAACCCCAACCCCACCTCATAGTTAATCTGGGGGTTCCAGGTAAAGGTCTTTGATGAACTGCCATTTATCCTGACACCTGAATGCAGGACTTGCTATTTGCTTATGAAAAAAAGAAAGGAGGAGAAAAATAAGCTCCTAGGCAAATACCACTTAAGTGGGGACATTTAAAATGGACAACAACTGCCAAGATGAATGAGCCAAGTCCAGCATTTACTTGCAAAGCAGGATTTTGCTACCACAGTCAGAATGCAGATTTGCCAAGTCCCCCATAGAAATGGAGGTGCCCAGGCCTGGAAGAGCATGCCTAACAAAGAGCCCCATGTGGCTCCCCATTCCCTCCCACCTGCAAAATTCACAGGTTAATCAACACAGATCTTACTAATCAGTGGGGAAAAAAATCTGCTAACACCCCAAAGGGAATGGACCGGGTGACAAAATACAAACAGGCAACACACATGAAAAGCTGGTCAATCACACCAGACATCAGAGAAAAGCAACGAGAACATCCTTTTGTCTTGGGGCCCGAGCTTCTCACATTAGCTCCATTCCAGCTGTAGGGTCTGTTGCAGTAGTTACGATGCTCAAATTGTAGGAGCCCTTCTCAGCAACGCCCTCCTAGCACTGCCTGCCGAGTGGGCACTGGGGAAACATCCCTCCAAAGACATCTGACAGAATGCATCGAGGCTCTGTGAAGCGCCTCCTATCTTTCTGGGGGGCCCTGCCAAGAAAACCACCAGGGGTGCATGAAGAGGTTTGTGTGTTACAAACGGCAAAGGCAGGAGGAACCGTGATGGCCAGCAGGGCTGACTTAGATAATGAAACACTCTGGCAAGCACAAAGCATGCAGGCCTAGGTGAGGCTCCTTGAACCACCTTCCTCACCTCTCTCCCAAGCCCACATAGACAGGGCTCACCTCCACTGGAAAGGAGAAACTAGCTACGGGGTACCTTTCCTCTGCAGGTGCACGATGACAGCTGGCACAGCCACTCGAAACCAGTATTAAAAACCCTGAGTGACACCAAGAAATGGTCATATAGTGTGAAGTAAACAAAGTCAAGACATGAAACCATATGGCAGCCGGAAGCAAGAGGTGAAGAGTAGCTATTGCCGAGGGTCAAGGTTATAGGTGACCTGTCTCTCCTGCTTTGTTTTGCTTTTATTTTTTCTGCTTTTATGTTATTTTATTTTCTGCCTGTATTTTTCCAACATTTCTACAAATTCAGCATGCTCAGGGTAAAAAAATAAAAGAAAAAGAAAAAAGAAAAACAAAACAGTTTGTCTGCCTGTTAAGTTCCACTCAATTCTGTGATTGGGGCCTGAGTGATGGTAGAACTGAAGGGGCCAACTCAGAACTATTCTGCCAGGGTACGACCCTCCTCACACCACAGGGGCACGTGTTTCTCACAGCAGCGGCTTCCTAACCGGCCCAAGACTAGAATTGTGGCCCAAACGTGGGGGCGAAGGAACTCACTTCTGGAAACGGCAGTAAAGGAAGCAAATTAACAGCTACCAAGCATGCGCTGTGTGCTGGGCCCAGGGATGGAAAGGCAACAAAGATTTAACAAGCTTTCGAAGTGGGGCCTCTGGCCTGAGTCCATTGATCTCCTACAGTTCTACTAATTCAGGGTCTTGGGATCTCCATATTCACCTTGAGCTCCTCCCTCTGGGCCCCAGGGGCCTCAAGAATCAATTCGTCCTCCAAGATGGAAGGAGGCTGGGTGGAAGGATGGATGATCACACAGAAGAGTTGCTGGGTGGAAAAGTGGTTGAACGGGAGGATGGTTGGACGGGAGGCTGGCTGCACTGGAGTGAAACACAGGGGATAGTTGGGAGAAAAAAATATGGCAGGATGGGAGGAAGCGTAGAAGAGAAGCACAGATGGAGGAACAGACAGAAGCACAGGAGAAAGGAGACAGTGTGGTGAACTCATGAGGAAGAGTTGAGGTAAGAGTTTCCCAAACAATACAACAGCAGCAGACAGAGGAGAAGAAAGGCCGGGGACATCCCCCAAGTTCACATCTTGACTGTGGGGCACCGACAGCCATTTTGAACATGTGTCAATGAGAAGGGTCCTCTGCAGGGAGGGTCTCTGCCTAGAGGAGGTCACACAGCAGGAGGGACAGAAACAGCCACAAGGCAAAGTGATCAACAGGAGACTGAGTCTCAGGGGCGAGCACATCTTATCTACAAAGACGACCTGCCAGGGGGCAACCCACCAGCCTGGAGTCTCCCCATGGCTCTCCCCAGCCCTAAGTTCCCAGAAATCCTTTCCTCCATTGCTCCAGTCTGGGATTCCCAGACCTCTGGAGGTGCCTTTGGGGAGCAGCCATCCCCAGCCCCACACCGCACCCCAGCGCCCACACCTGGGAACCAATTCTGCCAGGAAGAGGCCTTCTTCCTGCAGCACCTACTTCCACTGCCAGAACCTGCTCGTCCTCTCCTCGCCTGGCAACCAGGTGCCTTCACAGAGCCGCCTGGCATTTCCAGTAAGTCGCCCTGCCCAGATTCGCACACACCGCTCCCCGCAGTCCCTGAGGCACCACCACTTCTCCTCACTGCTGGCAGCTGTGGGCCCGTCACGGGGCCCTGCACGAAAGGATTATGTCACCAATCAGCTTGTAGAGCGGCATTATTTTTGGGGCTCACCACACCCAGATAATACAAGCTTCAGGAGGAGGGAGATGACACATTTAAGGAGGGAAGAGAAAGCCATCTCCCCTCAGGACTTGTGACTCAGCCTCTCTACTTGTAGGAACAAAGAAACAGATGATGGCTGAGGACCTGCCCTGTACCAAGCACTTTGCGCACGAGAGCCTCATTCAAGAACCTTTGGCCTAGATGGTACTGCATCCATTTCATAGATAAGGAAACTGAGGCCAGGGCAGGTTACATAACTCGCAGGCCTCAGATCAACCCCAGGTGACTCTACCGCCCAGATCTGACTTTGCACTGACGCCTCCAAGGCCAGCACTACCTCATGTCTCCTCAGTCTAGAGAGAAAGCACAGAGGTGCTGAACAGGATCGGATGGGGCGTCAGAGCTGCGTGAACAGTCCCCAGGCTAGCAGTGGGCATGTCTGCCCCAACCTCACAGCTCCTTATGTACTATGGCCGGCACTGTGTTGGCCACTTAGTGAGAAGTAGTCCAGGGTAGTAAAGAGGAAGCAAGCTCCAAAGACAGAGCTCCCATTCTGCGTCTGCCGCTGTGTGGCCAGAAGCAAGCTACTGAACCTACATACAGGTCCTCAGTGAAGAGCCTGTACCCTCACGCCTGGCACGACGGCCATCCAGGAACTGCTGGTTCTCATTCTGTCCTCCACTTCCTAATAAGATAAGAACCCACACTTCGTCTTTGGGTTCTGACGATGTGAGACTACAGTTAAGGAGTTGGACAGCCACGCCGTCCACGGCAACTGTCCCCCAGGAGACCACTCACTGTCAACAGGCAGAATCACATGGAGAGGAAGAAAAATACTTGGGTTGTTTGCCTCATTGAAAAGGGCCATGAGCAAGGAACCTTCAGGTGTGGTACCTAGAGAAAAAGGAAGAGACAAGAGCACCACTGCTCTGCGTTCGATTTCACTCAGGACGCTCTCGTGGGCCAGCCACACAGTTCTAGAAACCGGCATCTCAGTCATTCTTGTACAGAAAAGTGCCCTGAAAGTTCAGTCAAAACCAGAAACCCCTCCCTCGGCATCTGGCCTTTTTGGAATATTCCATATGCCTCTATTCAACAAGCGTCCACTTCAGTCTCTCTCCCTCTCCCTCCCTTGCCTGCTGTAACCTCAGCAGCCATCTCGTTGGTGCTAAGCTTGAGTCTTCTGGGGTGATTCACACTCCAGATAATAACTGAACTCAGAACCCCGGGCCCTTCTAGGCTGGCAGCCCTCAGAAGATCCCGAACATTACACTCCATTACCTTAGTTGCTTCAACTAAAACCCGCGTTTCCTTTTCTCAACCCAGTGCTTAGCTTCCTCAGAGCCCACCCTACCAACCAATCTGTTTGGAAGATTTATTTGAAGCTGTTTCCAGCTCACCAAAGTTTTTAATCAGAGAAAGATCACATGATTTAATATTCATTCATTCACACATTCGACAACTATTTATGGAACGCCTGCTGTGTGTCAAGCAATACACAGGGTGGAGAAGGGAATGAATACAGGAAGGGAAAACAAGCAGCAAACTTTCAAGTCAGAAAAAGTAGGCCTCCACCCGTGGAGTGTCCCTAACTCCCTGACAGTCCCTAGGGGAAATGACGACCTCCTCTCACAGACAATGTCATTAAGAGTGTACAACAGGTCGTGTGCGTCTCAGCATCCATTACCTGATACAATGGAGACACAGGACAGGCCCTCTCTGATTATCATCTTAGACTAAACAGAACTCTACAGTCTCAGTCAATGCATCTACCAAATGGGATAACACAAAGATGGAAGGTTTGAATGAAACTAAACACGTGGCAGTACCCAACACTTCTTAGCCTTAGGTGGACTTCTGGAGGGCTATAAAAATTTCGCAATTAGAAGCACAAGTCCTTTGTCCCCACACTCTGGGCCGACATGCTGGCCTTGCCGCTTACTATCTGCATGGCCTTGGACAAGTGACTGTGTCTCCCGAAGCCTTAGTTTCTTCATCTGGGAAATGGGCACTATCACAGTGCCCCTCCCCATTAGGTTTTTGTTGCAGATTAAATACGTTAATATAAGCATTTCAGCACAGGCCTGGCACATAGAAAGTGCCTGTAAAAGTCTTCTGCAGACTCCAGGCCATGTTCCTGAGTCACTCGGCACGCCAGCTAAGCCCTACGCACATTCTCCATCATAGGCTTCCAAATCCATGGTCTCTATCTAGAGTCAAGGGCAGGCATAAGAAATTCTTTACCTCCAAGAAAGGTGGCTACACTCCCATCTTCCTCGAAACATATAACCCTTGCTTTCCATCTCCACTTTGGACAGAAAGGTAGGCAAAGAGATATTTCACATCTCTCTTTTAAGAAAGAAAAACACCAGGATGAGCAGGAATATAACAGCCTTTATACGGGGCCTCCATGGGAAGGGTGGGGGAGGGTGGGATCCTGGGAACAGGAGGGAGACCATCCCAAGGGGTCAACTGCCCGATTTCCTCACACCTCACCCATCCCCATGCACCCCCCTCTGCCTCCCAGACATAAAACTTTAGGGGTTCTCACTGTCAAGGCCTCCAGCTGCTTCCCCATCCCTGGCTCTGAGGTCCACCGCCCCAGTTTGCCCTCAGGGCCCAGCACACAGGCTCAATCCACAGTGACAGCAGGACTCTTAATGACACTTTTGTTTCCTGTAGGTCTGCTTCCTGCCCTGCTGACAGCTGCCTTCCTTAGGGAAGACTCCAGCAGCCAAGTGGTAAAGGGAGGAGAAACAAAGAAAAGGAAGGAAGCGAGATAGAATGAAACAAACAAATAAACCCGACTTGAAGAGTCTAATATAGCGAACTGAGGTCTGGGGTCAAATTCCAGACGTGCCACTTTCCAGCTCGGTGACTGAGCAAGTGTCTTCTACTAAACCCTTAGTTTCTTCCACCATGAAATGGGTGTAAGGACAGTCAGTGCCAGCTCCCAGGACAGAGATGTTATTTTTGCACCTGCTCCCTCACAGCAAACAGGGGTGGGCTTTCAAGGTCATTTCAAGATGCTCACAAAACACACAAGACACAGGAGGTGCGTGTGCTTCTCCTATGGCCCTGGGAGGACATGAGACCCAGCCTTCTTCCCCTGGGATCCTGCCTGGTTGTTCAAGCCCAAGCTTGCTTAATCTGCCCAGGCTTCTTTCCTGTAACTCAGCTGCTGACTTGAGTGAAACGCTTGGGACTCTGAATCTCAAAGGGACACAGCAGATCCTACAAGGCAGAATTAGGACAGGTCTGTCAAACGATCACAGTACAAGAGATCTCGGGGGTGGCCAGCAGCAGAGAGGGCCAAATGCCAATTTGGGCCCAGGAGGGTCCCACAAAGAACTCACTGTTGACAGGGCCTCGCAGTGACTCAGAGGATGAATGCACTTGGGGCAATGACTCAGCGCCTCAGTGCAGAGGCGGGCAGGCGAGCGCCCCTGAGTTGCCTCCAAAAAACAGGGGGTCCCGTGCCAGGCGGGCAGGGTGAGAGTCAGCCCAGAGGAATGCCTCCCCCCAGCCTGCTGAGGACTCACTGGGCTGGCATCCCGGGGGCACCACGTGATAGACCTGTCGCCGGGCCAGGGTAAACAGGCAGGGAGTACTGCTTCCCGGCCCGGGGCTGAGGTCATGCCTGCCCAGAACGACGGGGATCCTAGCAGGGTGGGCAGCCCACGGGGCAGGAAATGACCAGGATGCGCGTACACTGCTTTCTTGGACTGGACAGAGAGAAGCCAGAAGAGAAATGACGGCTCACAGGACAGAAAAGGGCAGGGCAGGCACACACCCCTGGGGGACAGTGGAAACCTGCAGTGTAAATTATTGTATACGGAGTCCAGAGACTCAATTTGCATCTCGTCCCCACCCTCCTACCCTGGATCCCTCTCTCCTCTCCCTTCCCCTCTGTTTCCTCTCTCTGCCTGTCTGTCTTGAAGTCTCTCTTCTCCCCCTCTTTCTCTCATTCATTTTTAGAGACCTCAGTCACAACCCCTCCCCCAGCATTCAGGACCACATTGCACCCCCAGAAAGTCTCTGCCACAAACAAGGAGCCCCCTCAGACTCACCTTACGTCCTTTAATCCTCACAGCAACTTTGCTGGGGGCCAGGTACCGCATGTCCACTTTACATGTTTCCTCATTTAAAACCCCAACCCTTTGAGACAGAAACTGTTATGATTCCCTGTTTCCCAAATGAGAATGCTGAGGCCCAGAGAGGTTAATATCACACTGAAAGTCACACAGCTGAATTCAAAACCAGGCAGGCTATCACGAGGGTCCATTCACTAACCACTGAACATCACTGACTACTTGTCCCAAAGCTCCCAAGCAGGGGAATGATATGCTGAGAATTTAGATGATTCATCGAAGGGCCCCATGCTTATTCACTCCTGAGTGTCTCTCCCACAGGCTGCTGGGCACAGCACCTTGCAAGGGGATGCAGTTAGTGCGATGTGGTTCCACGATGCCTCCCAGCTCTGCACAGAAGCTGCAGAAATGCTCTTTTGCAGATGCAGTCACTGAGGCTTCAGTTTGGAAGTAAACACCATTCACACAGCAATTATCACCATGACTCAGGCCCAAGAATTCTAAAACCAGAAATCAAGGCTGCTTCCCCAGTGCCTCTGAGCCTGGGTACGGGCGACCCCAAGTCCCAAATGGTCAGTCAGCAGGCAATGAGGCTCCAGGCCGTCCTTCTGCAGCTCTGGCTAAGCTCCAGCGGTGGCATTGGTGGATGGAGACGTGCCCTGGGTGAAGGGTTTCGCTAACTTCCCATGTAGGACGGCGACAATACAGACTCAGTCACAACCTGGGACATCCGAGTCTGAGTCACTTGATGGGACCCACCAATGAAGCCAGTCCACAAATGCTCAGGGGACAAAGAACCCACGAAGACGGCCTGTCCTGACCTCACTCTTGCACGCAGAAACCGTGTGCCAGAACACCTAGTAAGTAACCTGATTCAGAATGAATGGAGTCTCCTCTCTGCAGCTCCTGACCCTGGTCCAAAATCACCCGACCAAAAGGCTGAGAGGAAATGCCTCCTGCCGCTGACCAATACACCTTCATCCCAGGACTGTCCTTTCACGGGAGGCAGAAGAGGTCATCTCCAGAGAATAGCTCTGCTCCGGACGAGACCACCACGGCCTGACTGCCAATCCCATGTCAGGGCCTGAGCTAGGCGTTCTCACACATTATCTCACCTAATTCTGACCAGAGGCCTGCCAGGTACACACTACTATGTCCAGCAGACAAAGGACCGTGAGGGGGTCCCCAGGGGTTAAGTCACTAGGTCACACAGCTGTGGACTGAGTTCGGATTAGGAACTCTGCATTATCCAGCACTGTGGCCCTCCCGCTTCCCACACAACCAACCACAGCGCACCCAAAGAAAGGGGAAAACCACCACAGAATGGTGCCCCTCCCTTCCCCCCCGCAAGAGTGTCAACGAGACCAACACTTACAGAGCAGGCAACCACGACAAATCAGTCCGTGGATTACTCACAACACTATTCACCTGTGACCCCAATAAAGGTTTTAATAGTTAAAATTTAGGTGAGATGTCTCTCCTCGTGTTGGCAATTGTTTTGGATTCCTCCTGTCTTCTTGTTTTACTATAAAATTTTCTGTAACCGCCATTTTATTATTATTATTTTTTTAATTCAAGAAAAAGGGCCTGTGACACACCAGTGAGTCGACACAAGAGACCAAAGGATAGAATTCAGGTTGTCAATCTTCCATTGCTCAATCCACGTGTAGACATTAATCGTGTGCTCTGACAGCTGCCAGGAGCTCCACAAGGGTCAGGCAAACCGACTCTTCGTAACACCTACAAAGCCAGCTCTGCCCTGGTCCACACCAGGGCTGTGTGTGACGAGACAAATCACAGCGCTCGGTCAGCGATACCAACGCCCGTTGTCTCCGTCCCTAGTTATCTTTCTTAGGGACCCTGAACCGGGAGCAGAGGCATCGTCACCCAAACACCTGCCCCCAACAGGCACATGTGGCCTGAAGTCAAGCTTCAAGTCAAGCTTCAAATGGTGTATCCGACAGTAAAAATCTTTTACAAAATTTTTCCTTTGCAATGCCCAAGTGCCACTCCCCGATCACCTGTTTTGTAAACCGGATGTCTGGCCATCAGGTCCTCTTCCAGGGAGGCACCCCTTGGCCTGACTTCCCTGACAGCCTGCATACAGCCATGCAAGCCCCTGCACACGTGTGTGCACCCACGCACAGGCACATACACAGGCACACAGAGAATCTGTCTCCTCTCTTGTTTGTAAGTGTCCCTGTTTCCTCCTCCGTCCCCCTTTACGTCTCCTGGCCTGTGCAGCCTGGAGCCTCAGAGCTTCTTCTTAGGGAAGGCTGAGCCCTGGAAGTTTCTGGAGGAATCTACCTTTATCTGATTGCAAACCAGTCTTTCTACCTCCTGGGAACACCCTGTTCTGAGAGCTGGCCAGGCTGCAAGTTCCACCTTATCCTAAACCCGCTCAGAGGATCCAAGCCTAGGAGGATCCCTGGAGCCTTTCCATCCATGGTTTACTCCGTAAACTGCTCTGACCTTATTACAAAGACGCTGAAAAGGTCAAAATCTTCTGAGGTCTAAGAAAAAGAACAGAACACAGCGTGGCTGTAGCCTTGGCCTAAAAACTCCAGGCTAAAACCTCCGCAAGGGTCCCCAGGTCCCAGCAGGTAACTGTCACCTGCTGGCCAACTCCCCCTTCCCTTGTGTTTGACCTCTTAAGTGACCCCACACCTCCCGCTGAGCCAGGGCAGCTGTCAGCAGCCTCCCAACCAATCAAGGTTGGCCCAGGAAATGAGACCCATTGCTACCCCCTTCCTGAGGACTCAGCATTTCCCACGGGACCCCTGGGATCTGACCCCCAGATGGGTCTCCAACCCCACTCCTGGCAAAATGACCCATGTCCATACACTGGGCTAGGGCTTCACTCGCATTCTTGTGTCCCAGCAACATCCCAGGAGTCCTTTCCTTGCTCTCCTGGTGCCACCTCCTCTGCCAGGCTGTGCCACATTTGGGTTCCCACCACCACGTACCAGCTGTGGGTACCTGGACCCATTTGTAACCTGTCTGAACATCAGTCCTCTCATCTGTAAGACAGAAATAACTCACAGGCTATTGAGAGATTCAAATGAGGCCATGAATGTCGCTTCCACTGACTTTTAAATCAACTTCAATTTTTTCGGACAGTGTTAGGTTTTACAGAAAAGATTCTGCCAGTGTTCCCATGTACTCTGCACCCAACGTTTCCTACTATTATCATTTGACATTAGTTTGGTACGTTTCTTACAAATAACAAACCCTTACCGATACGTTATTATGAGCTAAAGTCTGCACTTGATTCAGGTTGTCTTAGCCTTCTCGTAATGTCCTCTTTCTGTTCCAGAATCCCACATTACGCTTAGTTGCCAGATCTCCTTAGTCTCTGCTTGGCGGTGGCCGTTTCCCAGACTTACCGTTTCTGGTGACCACGCAAGTTTTGAGGAGTAGTGAGCTCGTCTGTTGTAAATGTCCCTCAATTGAGATTTGAAGGAGCCGTGTTGACTGTACACACCCTTGATGCGAATAAAAATGGTACTTTACCTCTTTGATTCTTCTCCCCAAAACCCATAACCCCAGTCTAATCATGAGATGGTCATGATTTCTTAAAACTTAAATGCATGATACGTTCAATACGGTTCCACATCCAAATGATACCCCAAGAACAGTCAAAACTCATCTGCCTGCCCCTTTCCTCCTCTGCCCAGTCTCCCCCCAAAACACAGGTTACCACCTGTATTGGTTTCTGGTGTCCTTATAGAATTTGGACAAATACAAATTCTTATATCCCGTCTACACACATACACTTTTTACACAAAAGACGGCACGCTACTGTCATGACTGCACCTCGTTTTTCCTCAGTATATCCAGAGACCTGCCCGCGTCGCACACACACCAATTCCTTATTCTTCTCCACATCTGCTACCCTGTACAAGGAGGGGCCGTCATTTCCTGAACTAGTCTTCCACTCACAGACATGTGAGGTGCTGCAAATCTTGTACTACTGTACAAATGCTCCCGTGACTAATAATGTGCAGTGCTCATGTCACATAAATATCTGTAGGTAGGGACAATACCGCCATGTGAGACTGCTGGGTCAAAGGGCATGTCGATCTGTAGTTTGCATACAGAAGGCCAATGTGCCCCCTCAAAGGGCACTGTACCAACTTGCATTCCCTCCAAAACATACACGAGACATTCTGTTTCGCCACAGCTCTGTCAACAATAGAGTACACCACCAACTTGTCCATTGTACGATCTTAATAAGGAAAAGTGACGTTTCTGGTTTTCTTTTCCCCTTTCATGATTGGGTAGATGATGTTATGTTTAAGTGCCCTTCGAGCTTCCTTTTCTGTGAACTGTCTTCATATCCCGAAGAGCTACTCGATGGACACATATGGGCTGCCCTCTTAGCTGTGGGCTCACGTCATGGAAAGGGAGCCAGCGCCCTGAGGGAGCATGCGGGAAGAATGTGCAGGTAAGATCTAGGACTGTTCTAGAAGGGAAACACTCAGCTGTGGCTAGAGTCACAAGGGAAGGTCTCACGTCGAGACGGTGGGACTCGGGCAAGGCCTCCAAGTATATTATCTGTGACTTGGAGAGATGGGCGGAGAGGAAAGGACTTCCCTGGGAAGGAGCCCCACAGAGGCCAAGGTTCCAAGGAGACCTGAGGAAACAGAAGACTATGGGGTCTGTTGAGAGCAACGGTAAGACCAGAGGCATCACGGATGCCAACCAAGGCCTTAAACACCAAGCCACAGAGTTGGGTCTTAAGTACAAGTGGAGAGGAACTTTCCAATCTCATTTTCTTTCTTTACATTCTACATACATTTTGAGACCGATTTTTTTGTTTGTTTGTTTGTTTGTTTTGGGTTTGGTTTTGTTTTCTTTCGCTTTATGGCCATTTAGTTCAATAGTCCTTAAAGCTTCAATCACCTGAAGAGCCCTGACAAAGCACACTTTCCAGCCCTGAGTAGGGCCCGGGGTGTGTGCTTGACACAGGCTCCCAAGTGGGTGATACTCATGGGTATCTCTGGTGAAGGGTCACCTGGCCCCCAATTTCTCTATAAAAATCTAAAACTATTCTAAAGGGCCAAGCCAGCCGTGCGTGGGCCCCCAGGAAAAGGAGGGCTTTTCAGAAGCTCAGGTTGGATGGGAAGGTGAAGAAGCCTGGCAAATGAGGAGCGGGAATTTTCCTCAAGTTTTGTTCTGGAAAGAAAACCCCAGGTGCAAAAGAGATGTCCACTTTGGGAAACTCTCGCACACTCACAAACCCATGCCAGGCCTGGAGGCTGCGGATGGGGAAATGGAACATCCTGTTCTGCAAATATCTCAGGTCTACTCAGAATTCTCCCCAAGACCAGAGATAACCTGGGCAGGTCATCTGTGTACCTGATGTGATTTATGCTCCTGCCGCTTCCGCAGTGCTCCGGGTCATGTCACTTGTATAACCTCCTCCGGCAGATGGCGGATGGCAACGTTGAGTCAGTGATACGTATGATCAAGTCCAAGGGCAGGCACTCTTAAACGTCTAGACTCAAGCAATAGCTTTGTCCCTGCATGCCTCTCCCTGCAGGCATGCACCTGGCCTAGGCTCTCAAATGCTTGAAGACCTCCTCTTCCTCTTCCTCCCTGCCTTGACCCTCTCCCCTACATGCCAGCCAGCCCACCGAAGACATGTTATCTTGAGGCACGCCTGCTCCAAAGCCCTGAGCGTCCCTCTTTTCCCCTAAGACTCAAGACCTCGCTCTTCACTCAGGCTATTCATGCATCAGTAAGTCCAACTGACACGTCTTCTCCAAGCACAGTCCCCAGAAGCCCTCACTCTGACCATCAGCTCCAAGGAAAGGATCCAGCTCAGCACCCACGATGAAGCTTTTGCTTCAGCTCCCCAGTGCCATCCTCCCTCACAACACATGCCCTCCACCACACTCTTGTCAATTCCACTTCCTTCAAGAAACCGTTTCCTACTACTGCATCCAACACCCCACTCCAACAGGGGTGCCTGCTGGGTTCTGGGCAGGGAGAAGCATATAAAACACAGGTTCATCCCCAAGAAGTTCAGTCTAGTGGATGCGCCAGATATTCTGATGCAAGTGGATGAAAAGGGCTCTGACTGCCTGTCCTATGTCTGGAAGCCAGGGAGGACTTCCTGGGGGAGGTGGGAACTAAGTTGTATCTTTAAGAATCAAAGAAGATTACAGGTAACAGGAGGGCCATGTGGCTTACAGAAGTATGGGAGAAGGAGAGCGGCATTCGGAAGGCTGGGTGGGCAAGGGAGAAAGGAAAACAAGCTATATGTGCAGCGGGCGCACCAACGAGCACAGTCTCAGATAACAGTGCCTCTGCTCTCCCCCATTGCTTCACACGTATTATTTCAGACCCCTCATGAGGCTGCAATCAGGACTGCCTTCCCGATGCAGCTTACCCATTCACAGGGGCACCAAATTCAGCCAACTAATGCAAATAGATCCTTTTAATAACATAGACATGCATCAATAATTCAGAGGCCAGGAGGCCCCCCAAAGGACCGTGCAGAATATGAAGAACCCCCTGCCCAGATTTAGCAGCTTCAGAAGACATGGCCTGAGAGGCAGTGCTCTGGAAAGAAAGCACTTCTCTCAAGGAACCTGTGTCGAGTTCCGCGTGAGCACCTCTAGTCTAACCAGAAGATGAGGGATTCCAAAAATCATACAAAAGCAAGCATCACTCACAAATTGTTTGATTTATAAACACCTGGCCCGTTACAAATGCTTCCAACCATATCACCTGTTTTCGTCCTCACAGCAACCCTGAGAAGTGGGCAGGGTCCCTCCCACCTGTCTCATCTGCAAACCAGCAAACTGGGGCCTTGCTGGGGCAGAAGACAAAAGATTCCAGAGAGAGGAATCTTCTGGCCCTCTCACCCTATGATACTTGCTGAAACTGGGCAGACCCCTGGAGGCCACCTTGTCCAACTCCATCTGGTACTCAGTGAAGGACCGAGGGTTCCATGACTTGCTGATGACCGAGCTGGATGGGTCAAAACGCCGGTGTCCTAAGATGGACCAATCAGCTGAGGGATGAACCAGGTCTTTTCTGAAGCAAGGGGGAGGGCTCATGCACACTGGTTTCTGCAGGCCCAGCTGGGACCTTTCTGGAAGGGGGGACAGATGATCTTCGGTGGGCTGGGTCTAGGAGCAGCGCCCGTGCCTCAGAGACACTGCCTGTCCGTGAAGAGCCCCGCAATGCTACAGGAGTGGGGCGTTAACAAACTTAGCAGACAGTCCCATCACAGGGCAAAACAGTTCTTCAGCTGTTGTCTTAAAAACCCATAAAGGATAAAAGGTTATAGGAAAGGCCTAAAATTCCAAGGATGTAAACATAAGCCACTCCCACAAACATTTAAAGGGCAAACAACTTGAAACATACAAAATAAAAAAGAAATAAAGAATCATAAAAAATAAATGAAGAATAAGTAACACAGCTGTAATAACAAATAATTTTAAAATAACACAAAAATGCACTCATGGGTCTTTTGCAAACCAAAACGCAGCATGCATTTCCCTGTCAGGTGACGATCGAGTGTGAAATTATTGCTGTGGAGCAGAGTCTGGGGTGAAGACCCGATTCCACAACCACCCCACGTCAGGCGCAGTATTTAGCCTCTTGCCTTCGATTCTCCTCCTATCAAATGGGGTCAATAGTATCTGCCTCCCCTTCCTCCTGGCCAACAAGAGGTGGCTAAGATCTAGTTCTGAGTTGAAAGGGAATTTACTGAGCACATACTATGAGCCAGGCACCTCGCTTCACTCCCAATAGCTCTTTGATGTATATCGTCCCCATTTTATAAGGGTGTTGACTGAGCTATTAAGCATTTTGCGCCAAACCATCCATTCTCAGAGCAAGCCTTGGGGGATACCAAAGTGAAAAAGAGGATTCCTGCCTGCAAAGCATTTCCAGTCTACTTGGTCACAATGGTAGAACCGGACAGAACCAGAAATAGTCTGAGCCCCAGCCATCCTTCCTCAGTTGCTATCCCACCCGAGATGAAACTGAGTGTACCCTCCTGCCCCTGGGCATCCTGTGAGAACCAGCTCACCAGGAGGGACTCGGCCTGAGAAGACATACCAGGCAACATTTCATGTCCTGGCTGGGCGGGACCAGTCCACTGCCACCGTCTTCAGGGAACCCAACCAGAGAAAGCCTTTGTGTGCCCTGCTCTGCCAGACACAGCTATTAGAGCAGCCAGAGTCGCAGAGGCCAGGGCTGTCCCACCAACATATGGGCAGGGCAGGGAGCACACGACCTTTGCCCCTTTGGAGCCTGTCTGCAAGCATCCCACACTATTTTTAAGACTTTCTGAGATGCAAACAGGATTCAGGGCTCACCAGGGACAGTTTGTAAAAGTTTTCCACTGGAACAAAGATTTCAGTGCTGTAACTCAAAGCGTGACTTTACAATGGGATCTGATTATCAAGAGTTCCAGAATATCCTCTTTTGAGAAGTACTGCTCCTTTCTCTTTCCTGCCATTTAGAGCTGGCAGGCACATGGCACGTAGACTAGGCAACTGCCTCATCCAGGGGTGGTTGCAGGGGAAGGACCTGAATCCTCTCCTGGGGGGTGGCTCTGAGATCCCAGCACTCATCCTAAGAGGTGTCTGTCCATACCCACCACAGAGAGAGCTGTTATCCTGAGGGCAATATCAACATTTAAATACAGCTGCTCCAACCCTCCACTAGCTTCCCACTTCCCTCCAGATAAAGCCCAAAGGCCTGACGTGGTGTGAACCCTTCACGTCTTGGACATCACCGCCTACCCCTCCCGCACCTGTTCACTCCTCTCCTGCCACATAAACCTCCTCACTCTCCGGGTTATTCCCCTGTTGCCTCCCCCCTCCAACTCCAATCCAGGCTCTGCCCTTCTCCACTGTGCTCTGTACCCAGCAAGTAGACAGACACCTATGGGCCCCATCAAAGGCCCCCGATGCACTGGCTGCCCACTGAGCTCAGCCAATGGGAGGCTCCAGCAGGTGAGAGTGCAGAAGGAGGAAGCGTTCAGGTAGAAATCTGGGGATTCTCTCCATGCCACAGGGGCTGGGCCCCTCCACATCACAGCCCTGCCAAGTGGCCCCTCCTCCAACCCCTTCCCAGGGCTGGGCCTGCATGGTGCCCTGTGTTGGTTCCTTAACCCTCCCACTCCTCTGTCCATGGCCCCTTCAGTATCCCCTCCTCAGCTGAGCCACTGGGACCCTGATTCATCCAACAGTCTCAGGACTGACCTGGGTGTTTCCTGTGCTCCATTCCCCCAGCCACTGCCTGGTTCATTCCCCAACTTCACTGATCCCCTGCCCTGTGTAAGCCCTCTCTCTACTTTATTTTTCCCCATAGTACAAATTACTCCCTCACATACTCCCCCTCTAGATTTAAGCTCCATCAGAACGAGAACTTTCTTTCACTTGCTCCTGTGTGCCAAGTGCCTAGAGCAGGGCTCAATACTTGTTGAGTGAATTTGTTAACAGACATTTATAAGACAGAGCTCATTAGCTACGGCCATCAAAGGTGCAATAAGCATTTACTGAGCGCCCACTGCATGCCACGTTCTCCTCCACATGCGGGGACCAAGTGATGGAAAACACAACACACCAACCCCATTTGAAAAACCACCTTCCAATTCTAGCCTGTTCAGGCCAACCCTGCCTTGAGGGTCCGTGTCCTAATCTGGAGCCTGAATGTCACTGTAGATTAACTATCTGTCTGCAAACATTCAGCCTGCCTGCCTGTCAAAACCCTCCTGGCGTCTGTCTCAGGCCATCTGCAACCTGCACTAGCCAGCTGACTGCAGATGTTTGCAAACAAATATGGGTGGCCATTGACTGGAATTGGGAGCTTAGGTTACTCTGTGCCCTGTGCTGGCTTCTAATGATGACCAGAGATGACGGGATGGACACCAAGGACGACTGAAGTCAGGAAGGATGGCTTCACATCCCGCTTAGCCACTCACCAGCCGCATGACCTTGGACAAAGTACTTGACATCTCTGAGGCCTCAGCTGCCTCATCTGTATAATGGGGAGACTCATCAGTAGTTTTTCGGGGCTACCATAAAGATTCCATACTCTGCATGTGAAAGGCTAGGCACAAAGCAAAAATGCACAGAAGAAAAAAAATGGAAGCTATTATTATGTCTCTGAAGAGTAAATGCTGGGGTGAGTTTCCGATGCATTATTTTTAATAGCATGCATATGTGGGGTGGAGCAGGAATCAAGTTCCAAGTGAGAAAAACATTTTGAATATATTTAGTTACTCCTAAGGACCTGTTTCCATACCCTTTGGGGCACATAGTTCGTAAGTTTGAGAAACGTGCTTTTTAAGGAAAAGATGACTTTTCTCTACTGGGAGGTACATTTGTCCCAATTATGGTCCCACTATACAAACATTCGTGGAGCACCTTTCTGCAGGTTTAATTCTCACTCGTGCTATACGTCCATCCACTGTAGGCCCACTGGGGACTCTGCTCAGCACAGTGGCCCTCATCCTGACTGAGCAGCCACCACCTGGAACCCTCCACCTGTCACCAGCTGAGGGAAAATCACGCACACATGCACAACCTCACTACAAGCTTCCACCAGGAAGGGGCGTGCCTCTGCTCACATTTCATTGGCCAGAGCATGTCACGTGGCCTGGCTTGCTCCAAGGGGGAAGGAGGCATCCCCACAGGAAGGGAGGCAGCCTGTGACAGGGATCCCTTCTTATTTCTCTTTTAACCACCTCACCTAGCACAGTGTCTGATAAACTGTTAAAAGACACTCAGGAATGTTCCTTGAATAAATGACCAAACCCTACTTTGCAGTTGATCTTCAGAGCCTGCCTGTTCATGGGACCTGCAAGAAAAGCAAGCCCATCCTTGGTACACACAGTGGGAATGAAGTATTTAAGCTTCCAGTTCGTGGAGCCTTATTACCTGGGCACAAACTTCAGCCCTGCCTTTTATTAATATTACCTGGGCGACTGACCTTGGGCCAACCTCTCTGTGCCTCAGTCTCTTCGTCTGTAAAATCGGGTGATAAGAGTCCTTAGAACATAAGGCTGTTATGAGGTTGAAATGAGGTAATTGATGGAAAGCTTCGCATAGTGCCTGGCAGGTAGTAAACACTGAATAAACAGACGCTAGTACTCCGAGTTAGACCTTCTTTTGGACCCCACATTTTTTTACTAAATGTATTGGGGTGACATTGGTTAATAAGATTATATAAGCTTCAAGTGTACAAGTCTATGATACATCATCTGTATATTGCATTGTGTGTTCACCCCCCAAGTTTAGTTTCCTCTGTCACCATATATTTGATCCCCTTTACCCTCTGACCCCATATGGTCTGAGCTGAGTCACTTGCTTTAATTCTTTCATAGTCCTCCAAATGACAAACCTTCAAACTACACGTTCTTGACACTTTCTGAGCACAGGCCACAGTGTTGGCATCTGTCTACAGCCTCCTAAGACAACTGCTTTGGAAAGGACCACCTCAGTCTCCACTCAGATTGTGATGCTGGAGATAATTAAATATGTGTATATGCATAAATATATGTTTTATAAATTCATCGACAGTCCCCCCTTTCGAAATACATCTCACATCCAGGACCCCACCCCAAACAACGTAAGTCAAGGAAGCAGGACATGGACCCATCCTATCTGGCCGCCCCACGGTTATAAGTGTTGGCGTCGAGTTTGAATCCTGGCAATGAGCAGGTCCCTACACTGGGTCTCCCTCTTCTGTGACATGGGACTACTCAGCCCCGTGCCTCACAGGATCATTATGTAATGGACGACCAGAAGTGAAAGGAGGGGTGGCCAGATGGCTCAGTTGGTTAGAGCACAAGCTCTGAGCAACAGGATTGCCAATTTGATCCCCACATAGGCCAGTGAGCTGCGCAGTACTCAACTAGACTGAAGACAGCTTAAGCTGAGCTGCAGCTGAGCTCCTGCTGGGCGGCCGGATGGCTCAGTTGGTTAGAACGTGAGCTCTTAACAAGATTGCTGGTTCAATTCCCACATGGAATGGTGGGCTGAGACCCCTGCAACTAACACTGAAAATGGCTACTGTAAAAAAAAAAGAAGTAAAAGGAACAACCACTTTGCCTGCACACAGGAGGGGCCAATCGATATTAGTTCTCTTTTGTCTTTAATAAAACTAACTCTTTGACATGGATAATCCAGGAAATTATACAGAAATAATATATACTAAACTTACCCACAGCCTCCTAAAAACAATAAATCAAGGAAATTTTTCAAAAGTCCGTTTTCTGAGATCACTGGCTCATGAAGCCTAGTTAAAAATTTCAGACTTCTCCTTAATTTCTAGTATTCAAAAACATCTATGCTTAAATAAAATGTCAACTGCAGTCACTCCAAAGTTCAAACTATGTGGTTCGTCTTGACTTGACCCCCTACAGTCTACATTCTAGTATTCATTCATTTTCATTCATTCAAGAATATTTATTAACCCCCACTAAGTCTCAGACAACACAGAGAACAAAAAGGACCAGCTCATAGCTTCTACCCTCTACTGGAGGAGCCATACCAAAACCAAGAAACAAAATTAATCATTAATTTTTTTACAGACCGTGATTGGTACCACAGTGGAAATCAACAGCATCCAGTGATTCAGAAGCGTGGGTGTTGGGGAAGGGGCCTATTAGATGGGATGGTCTGAAGAAGTGATTGCAGTTAGGATGAGGAAGAACCAGACTCTCAAGAATCTGGGAGAAGAGTGGTCCAGGAGGAGGGAGCAGCAAGTGCAAAGGTCCTGTGGTATGCAGAACAGGGCATCAGGGAACTAACTGAAGACCAGGGGACTGAGTGGGAGGGCAAGCAGGTGAGGCTGGGATTCAGGCAGGGTCAGGCAGCTCATAAGAGAAAGAAGTTGCAACGGGAAGCCTGGGGAGGGTTTAAGTAGGCGATGTTCCAGTGCTCTGCCAGTTAATGTATGTAGAATGGGGTTGTAAAGGGGCTGCAATGGAAGAACAGGAACCAGTAAGGCAGATGCTACACATTATGGGCAGTGAAAGACGATGGTCGCCTAGACTGGGGGGTGGCACTGGAGGCAGAGTGCAGGGCACTTTGGAGGAGGAATGGACTAGACTATAGCACTCAAAATGAGACCTAAGTCCTTAACTGTGGTGTCCCCCATGAGCCTGTTAGAGATGCAGGCCTCCTGCCTCGCGTTAAACCTCTGGGCGCCTGGCATCTGGGTTTTAACAAGCCTCTGATATTCACTCAAGTTTGAGAAGCAACAGATTCGGTGACTTGTAAGCTTAACTAACACCAAGGTGTGTCCCCTGGACTGTCTTCACATCCGTCTGGAGCCAGATGGATCCAAACCCCTGCGGCCAAGACACTGAGATCCACGAGGTGGTTTGTAGAAAAGAACTTGTCCACGGGGCTGATGTCCCCTTCTCAAGCCAGGCTAGAGAAGGTGGGAGGGGACAGGGACAAGGCCAGACGAACAGAAGGGAACTGGCATTATTTGTCAGCAGGGCAGGAGCAGCGGGCAGGAAGGAGGAGGGGCTCTGACTCCCCTGGAGCCACTGTCACTGCAGCCACGTTCCAGCTTCAGAAGAATGTAGGCCATCCTGAGGCAGGATTGTCCTGAGGCAGAAAGGATCATGGGATGTCTGTTATTGACCAAAACGGACCTGTGGAATCTGACGAGTCCTTCAGCAGCCCTTGTAGAAACAGTCCATTTATTCCCTTGGGCTCAGTGGGGCCCAGGGAATTACATGCAACTAGCAGATGACAAAGCCAGGACTTGTGCACAGAGGCCTAGAAAACAACTCACTGCACAGGCCTTGGGCTCAGACTTGCCTCACAGACTCTACAGCACGCCGTTTCCTCCTCATTTCTCTCAACCTAAGTAACGGTCATCATCCAGGGTGACACGGCAAAGCAGAGACCAGGGCCCAAAGTGGCCAAGAGGACACAGAAGGAATCATAGAATCTGGAATGCACCCTTCTTTCCACTTCCTTGGCCACCACCCCAACCGGACCATCGTCATGCTCGTCGGTAATGACGCAGTATGGTCTCCCCAGCCCCACGCCACCGCCCCTGTCACCGTCCCCTCAGTCAGCTACTTGATCCCATCCTGCCTGCTCTCCACTCAGCTTCTGCCACCTGGCCCTCCTTCTGCTCCTCAGATAACCAGGCTCAGTCACACCCTATTTGAGAAATATCTATCCACACCTCTGATACATGACAATCATAAAAATACGAAATGCTGTCATCTGCTAGGATGTCACCTAAAATAATATGCTAGGTATCCCTACTACATTGAATAATGTCCCCCTAAAATCCATGTGTCCCCAGAATCTCAGAATGGAACCGATTTTGGAAATAGGGTCTTTGAAGAGTAATTTCTTAGGATGAGGTCATAGTGGATCAGGGTGGACCCTGAATCCATGGGCTGGTGTCCTTATAAGAGCCGAGGACGCAGAGACACACAGGGAGAAGGCCGAGTGAAGATGAAGGCGGACATTAGAATGACACACCAGAAGCCAAGATCACCCAGCAACTGCCAAAAACCAGAAGAGGCAAGGAAACGTTCTTCCCTGAGCCTCTGGAGAGAATTTGGCCCTGCCGACATCTTGATTTTGGGCTTCCAGCCTCCAAAACTGTGAGAGAACACACATGTATTATTATAAGCCACCCAGTTTGTGACAGCAGCCCTGGGAGACTAAGACAACATTTATGAATAGTCTCCCCAATCCATGCCCCAATCCTGCAAAGGTAGAATTCTTCTTCTCACTGCCCAGACGGGAAACAGATAACCCTTGCTCCAATTCACACAGCTAGTAAGTGACAGAGCTGAGATCCAAACCTAACTGGACTCCAAACCTAGTTGGACTCAGGCTCTTTACACTGGGCTGGGCAGTCACTGTCTGTATAGAATAGATGCAAAACTTAAAAAAATAAAAATAAAATAAAAAAGGCCTGAGAAGCAACATCTGAAAGTCTTGCTCGCTTGAAAGGCTTCTGGAAGCTCTTCTCTCACAAAGGGTTTCTGGGAAGCTCTGGATACCAGGCAGGAGAGGAATTGGCTACCAATAGCTTCTAAGAACAAACTTAAAGGTGGAAAGGGGCTTAATTCTGCAGTTGTTTTTTTTGTTTGTTTGTTTGTTTGTGTGTGTTTTTTGCTGGGACCACCCCACCTCCTGCATATATTTAAAAGGTTTCATTATATGCAATAGGCAGTCATTATTTTTTTGCTCATCACAGAGTCCTTTGTAGTCCCTGACCTGAATCGCTATTATTATACTTGGCTCCGATGCTAACGAGCTTACCTTCTGAACAGGCATTCTGGGCAAAAGATCCAAAAATCTTTAACTGGTTGAGGCGCAGAACTTGGAACGGCATCTGGCGTGTAATTATTTTTAACAGGAATATAGCCCCATCTTGTCAGCTTTCCATTTCGAGCAGAGACCAATTGGCCACAAGTACATACAGAAAAGGGCGAGTTGGGTAGCACATGCATCATACTTTCGCTAATTCACGGAGCTTAATCGAGATGAATGCAGTCATTCACTCTCTGTGGAGGGACTCCGCTGAATGTCCTTCTCTCCCCACATTGAAAGGGAAACTGGCCTATTTTGGCTCCCAAAACCACCGTGGAGAGGTTTCATGCAAGTTTTCTAAAGCGTCCATGAAAACAGCGCTTGTTTGCTTTATCATTTAAATTTCAAAATAACATTCCTGGCCAAGGAGAAACACAAACAGCACAGGGCTTCTGCGGCCTTGCAGAAGACAGGAGAAGCCACCAGGCTTCACGGCCCCAGAAGAAAAGTAAAAACCCCACGCTCTGCGGCTGCTGTTGTGTCGTCCCCTACTATTGTGGTCATTGTCATTATCAGGAATAAGTTTTACCGACCCCGAAGCTTATAGTCTCTCCCTCAGGAATGTCCCATCCGCTCTGGGCCTCTGTTTCCCTCACTTGTTCAAGAAGGAACTACAGAACTAGTAAGATGCCCTTGGCCTGAGGTCTACTTGAAGAATGAAAAGCAGAGAGCTGGCTCTTCTCTGCTTAGCTGAACCGTCCCCACGTGTGATGGACTGGCCAGAAAGCGCTGGCCCTTCTTACTAAGGGCCTTCTCGCTAAGAAAGTGGGCAAACCAAGCAATGAGAAAATACAACACCCTCCTGCCCACCCCCAGCCATGGACTCAATATGGCTACTTTCATGTTGAATGGAAAAAACAAAAAGTGGGCCTATAAACTCTGTAGTGTTTCCTGAATTGGTCACTGAGTAGGAAAGAACTGTTCGCCATTGAACTAGATGTCTCCAAAGAGCAGAGCTAACAGCCTGGCTCCCCAGCTGTGATAAAGGGGCAGGGAGGGAGGCCGGGAAAATGCGGGAAGGGGCTTGGGGCCAGGATGAAGATCACAGGCTCTCGGGAGGGAGGCAGATAGGGGTTTCGGGCTTCCTGCCCCCGCGGAGGCCGCAGAGCAAGATGCTCCTTTAGGATTCAACTCAAATGACCCCAGAGACACATGGTCTGGGGAGGGGTAGGGAATCCACAGTAAGTGCCAGAAAGAAAGGGGAAAAGAAAATGTTTCAGGGAGCTGCCAGCTCTACACATGGGGCCAGAGGGAGCAGCTCAACCCTGCCGTGTAAGCAGAGCGGCCCTGAAATTCTTGGAAAAGGCCCTGGTTCAAAGGAGGATAGGAAAGAAGCTGCCCAGGCTCTTCCTTTTGCACTGGGAGGCGCCTAGGCCAGGAAGGGGGCTGGACAGGAGGCGGCCAGGGCCTCCAGCCTCAGGCCTGCTCAGTCAGGCCCAGGACTCCCCCAGAGAGGCCACCCCAGCGGGCAGGACGGAGGGGTGGTCAGCTGCCTGGGGTCCAGGCGGTGGGTGTGTAGGACTCAGGCTGGCAGATTCCAGAAAGCAGAAAAGGAGACAGTCTGTGTGAGTGGAAAAAGCCCTCTATGCTGGGGTTCGGGGACATGGGTTCAGATGGACAGATAAAAACCAGACAGAGACTTCTGAATACTCCAAGGGCTTCTGACGAATGCAGTAGGAAGCCAGCAGAACGGCGTTCAACGATCTTTTACTACCTGGTAGATTTTTAAGAACTTGTTTCTTACTGATTTGACAAATACATGCACATGGTAAAATTTTCCAACAGGATGAAAAGAGTCAGCGAGTCCACGCTAAGCTTCCACGCTATCCCCAGAAGGCCCCCAGTCATCCTCCTTGGCAGCAGCCACTATGACCATTTTCTTTATGAACCCTTCCAGATCTAGTCTGTGTGTGTGTGTGTGTGCGCGCGCGCGCGCACCGCACTTCCTTTTACATACAAACAGGAATAGTGAGAAAATTCCAAAACAACTACTCACCATCTGGAACCTGACTTTGTCATCCATCAAATGACAAGCTTGGATGAGGCCCCTTCTGACCTTGAAGAGTCCAAACTATGAGCCTACCTGCCAAAAGCCACTGGTAACCAGCTTGAAAAGCTAACCTGAAGGATGATTTGACTCAGCTCTGGGGAACTGGTAGGTCGGCAGAGTGCACTAGTGCCAACAAGTAACTTTTCCTGAGCCCTCCTCAGGACTGGACACTGGACCAAGCAAGGCACAGGTACCATCTTGTCCAACGTTCACAACCACCGTAGGAGGTCAGGCTTGGTATTATTCCATTTTATAGGAAAAGAAACTGAAGTCCAAGGACAAAGCAACTTGCCCAAGTTCCCAGAGATGGTAAGGGGTAAGGACCCAGAATGCAAATGCACTTCTCTCATGTTGTTTTGCGGGACACGTTTAGCAGGGGAAGAGCTGCAGCCCTATAACTTAGGTATTTATCCCCTAAGTGAGGCTGAGTCACTGCAAGGAACATATGTCCAGCCAAATGTGGTCATGTCAGAATCTAAACTCTTTGGTTTTGCATCCAAAACCCATGCCTTTAATTTCCCTGAAAGCATCCCCAAAATGGAATATGGTAGTGGCCTCCTTAGCAGTCAGATTTACAGGAGCTCATTTCACCCTCCAGCAACCTGAAAGGAGATGGCATGATCTACCCTTAACCAGTGGGAAAGCAGTCTGACAGAAGCTGAGTTACCTTCCCAAGTTCTCTTTAGGAGACACTGGCAGTGATTGGCCGGCCCTCAGGCTCAGGCTAGGACTGTCTCCACCCAGCCAAGGCAAACCTCAGGCTATAAACTTCACTACAGTCCTACAACGCTGCTCCCATTTTCCAAGCAGCAAAGTGTGGTATTTAAGTGAAACCTCACATCATAATGAGAAACAGTGCCACACGCTGAAGAGCTGTCCCCTTCTCCTCAACTAGACCCCCATCTTCTGAAACCCAACTTCACGAGAAAGTAACTCCACACAGGGAGAACATTTGCTATCATCCTGTGGCTGCAATGTGGCAAAACCAAATGGGAAAGCAATGTAACAGCATGCATGAAGAAGCTTAAAAATGTCTAGCACCTTTGAAGGGGTCATTCCACTTCCAGAAATCTATCCCAAGGAAATCTGAAAGATGGAAATAGGTTTATTTGTACATGTGCATACACACATACACACATACATACACATGCACAAAATACCCCACTTATCTCAGCCCTAGTTATGAGGGAAAATACATGAAATGTTCCTCATACTCAAAATTACAGGCGAAATCAGGAAAATGACAAACTATCAGTGCAACGGAATATTACAACATTATGCTGCATTAAAAATGATACTTAAAAGCCTGCTTTTAATACCACGTAGAAATACTCCTATTACACTACGAGAAAAATCCAATAAAATTGTCAACATTAGGCGATCTCAAATTTAAAAGAAATACGCAAAGAAAAAAAAGGAAAGGTAGCAAAATGAGCTAATATTATTGTCTTTCTTATGCTCTTAACATTTCCCAAATTTTCTACAGAGAAAAATATCCTTATAAAAATAAGCATTATTTGAAAAAAAAAGACAACCCTTGTTCGTGGATAAAATAAGCAACAGGTGAAATACGAGATAGAGAAGAATTTACTGAGTTTTCAGATTATGCTCCTAACAAATTACACGATCCTACAAAATCAGGGAGCGAATTTGGAAAGAGTTTAATGGGGGAATCCAGTAAAAAGCAGCTCAAGCCCAGAAGAGCCCTAGAGAGCAGAGAAGGGAAAATCCACGACCCACCTACACCAATGGCAGGTCCACAGAAACCAGAACACTGGGGAGCAAAGGTCTGAGGGTTCCCAAGAGAGTGATCTGAGAAACAGGGGGGAGAAGTGGGGGGGCTTGAGACAGGGGAGAGTTCAAAAAGCAGCTACTCTCAGAATAAAGCCACATAGTTCCAGAGAGGAGGGGGCAATTCGAAATCCCAGAGTGTCCAGAAAGGAAATGCAATCAACATCCACTGGTTGGGTACACAGGGAAGGCTGACTGACAGGCATAATCCCGTAAACTCTGTTTCCCAATGTTCCAATTTTTAGAATGAAGCTGCAGATAAGTAAGCACAGAAGTCTTAATTATGAACGTGGGAGAGAAGATGAATGTCACACGCCTTGCCGATGTGAAAATACAGATGCCAGAGAAAGGGAGGTGGAAAAGGGAACAGCTGGCATGCTGATAACTCAGGCTATGCAAGTATGAGTCAGGACAATGGGGAAGGCCCAGAATCAAGGCCTTAGTCAGTGGAGAGGTAGGCAACCCAGCCTATCATTTAGAGACACAGACCTCCCTCCACCCACCCACCCCGCTTCACGCTGGAAAGAGGAATAAGGGCAGGCAGGAAGGGGGCTGGGAGTCTGGCTCTTCCATATATACCTTTCCCATCAGATTGTAAATATGTGCACGTATTATTCTGATTAAAAACCTAATTCTTTTAAAAAGGCGTTCGACTCTGCATTCAAAAAGGCTATGAGCAGGATCTTCCCACTTTAATGCTCACATCCCTCTCTCTTCCGTATGTTGAAAAGCTCTGCATCCATATGAAGTCAGCTGTCAGCAGGACAACCTGACCCTAACCCAAATTCCCACCAAGCGACAGAAGCACGTCATTCCAAGTGTCTCACTTATGCAGATGAGCTGGGAAGGGATGGCAGATGTGGGTCATCTTATACATGCCACTTTGAATATAAAGACTTTGAACTTGAACAGAAAAAACTAGGTTCCATGGGCTTTTGAAATAGCATTCTTCCTTCTCCTAGTCTTCTAGCCACAACCTCCTCAACCCAGTCATGGCACTCTCTGGCTCAAAATTCTTCCTTGTCTCTCCATGTAGAGAGTCTCCAGGGTGGACTCGGTGCCCAGCTGCCAGCCTCTTTTCAGTTGGGTTCCTTTCTTACCACTGCAGTTTGCTCAGGAAGACAGCACCCATGGTTCCCAGAATGGCCCGGCTCTCATCCATCTGAGCTTGGAGGTACTTTTCCACCTGCCTGCAATGCCCTTCCATCTCCTGTCTGGCCAAAAGGGTGAGCATTTCTGCTTCTAAGATTCAGACCAAGTCCTGCCTCAGAAAGAATGCTCCCTCATTTGTCCAGATGGGTTTACATCCTCTAATAATCACTGCATTTATATTCTGTCTCTTTCCCTTTGTGGTTCCCCACAGACTGGCTCTTTCCGTCTTTGTGTCTCCAGGTCCTAAAAAACAACCACCACTATGATGACAGTTACGACAACCAAGACTCACTGAGTTCTTAAAATGGTTCAGACAGTATTCTAAGCCCTTTGTATACATTATTTCATTTAATCCTTAAGACAACTCTATGAAGTAAGTACCATTACAACATTCGTTTTACAGGCAGAACCACCGAAGCTCAGAGAGGTTAAACAGTTTAACCAACATTACACAATCACATTAGCAGAGCCAGGATTCAAATCCAGGCAGACTGCTCCAGACCTGGTAGGCCTGCCACGTATGGTTGTGCAGGTTGTACACTGCACCACTCTGAAGCCTGCCATTTGTGTCATAGTCTAGCTGGGGTAATGTCCCCCAGAAACATAATGCAAGCCATACTCGTATTA
Organism: Rhinolophus sinicus; assembly: GCF_036562045.2. Taxonomy (NCBI): domain Eukaryota; kingdom Metazoa; phylum Chordata; class Mammalia; order Chiroptera; family Rhinolophidae; genus Rhinolophus; species Rhinolophus sinicus. The sequence continues at coordinate 9,417,826 of NC_133761.1, forward strand.
TCACTTTAAATTTTCTAGTAGCCACATTAACACATCCTAAAAAGAAACAGGTACAATCAATTTTAATGGTGTATTTTATTTAATCTAATATATCAAAATCTTAGCGTGTCAATAGTAATCAATATAAATAATTATTAAAGATATTTTTCATTCTCTTTTTGTGTGCCGAGACTTAGAATTCCAGTGCACAGGTGACACTTACAACACATTTCAACTCAACTTTCCCACATTTCTAGTGCTCCGTAGCCACATACTGGCTACCAGACTGGACTGCACAGGACCAGCTACAGCTCGAACAAGTCCCAACCTCTCCACATCCCTACACTAAACGGGAGGATGGTGCAGGATTAGTTACCACAGCCAAGATATGGAAGCAATCTAGGTATCCATCAGCAGAGGAACGGACAAAGAAGACGTGGTACATATACGCAGTGGAATATTACTTAGGCATAAAAAACGAATGACATTTTGTCATTTGTGACAACATGGATGGACCCAGAAGATATTATGCTAAGTGAGGTAAGTTAGACAAAGACAAATACTATACGATTTCACTGACATGTGAAATCTAAAAACAACAACAACAAATGAGTAAACAACACAGAAACAGACTCATAGATACAGAGAAGAAACTAACAGTTGCCAAAGGGGAAGGAGTGGGGGGATGAGTGAATTTGGTTTTTGTTTGTTTGTTTTGTTTTGTAATGTTAAAACTTAAAACAAATATATGAGGATGTACTTAATCTCCACGTCTTCTTTCACTGTCAGATACAGTTCCTCAACCTTTCATTGAGCCTAGGAGCTAACACCTGCACAGCCCCTTTCAGGGTGTCCTAGACAATAATGCTTCCCTAGTTCTTAACAAAGTTGAAAGTTTCAGAAACTGAGGCTCAGAGAGGTCATCTGCTCAGCCCAGAGTCACACAGCCCACAAGAACCAGAACTCAGGCCCCCTCCCTACAAACCCAATTCACTTGTCTTCACCTACAGCTCGCGAGATGCTCTGCTCAGGCCACCCTAACAAAAGGGTGCCTCCTTCCGGAGAGGGAAAACAACACTTGCCCTGGGAATCATAGACAAGTCGCTGACATTTAATGAACTGCCTGGACATCAACCGAGATCCTGTCATGCACCCTTCCCCGCTTCCGAGGCAGAGGAACATCTGGAAATTTAAACCCCTCAACAGCGGGGAGACATTCTCATCCTTAAAAAGCATAATGTATTACTCCAACCACAAAACCATACTGTCAATCTAGGGGAAGGAGGGTTCAACTTTGCTGTTTCTCAGCTGGGAAGGAGTGTGTTTGCCCTGGGTCCCATGACCTGCTCGAGTACATGAAATGAGCTAATCCACGCTCATTGGTTAAGTCCCAACTCATACAGTGGTGTCCCGCCTCACCCACCCTCCACCCCATCACCGATCAGGTCTGCAGGAGACGCGATGCCTGGACATGAACCTGTGTTTCTCATCTAAACTGGGATTCATCTGCAAGCCCGCTGAACTGGGGGCTCAGGAAAAAACCCACGGGAGCAACCACACCACAAACATCTCTAAAAAAGGCAGAGTTCCAGACCCCCGACGCTCAGCCCTCTCCTTAGAACCATACTCAATCCAGTGCCATTACAGAAGGCTGAAAGAATGGGGATGACCCTTGCAGCTGCCAGATGGGACCCAATATGCTCTGCGGTGTAAGAACAAAGGGACACCTGAGTTCTAATCCCACCTCTGCCATTTCAGCTGGCCGTGGGGGATTTTTCTCCTACTGCTCTGCGCTCCTGAGGGCTGGCAGGAGCTGACATTAAAGAACTTCTCCCAAGTGCCCCCAGCTCTTCCCCATCGCACAGCTCAGTCAATTATCTGGAGCCCTGAGGTAGAGACCACCTGTAGGCAGGACAGCAAACCACCTAAAACACACAGATCCTAAAGTCAAGCTGCTGGGCTTCAACTCTTGGCTCTGGCCCTGTTCCTTATTAGCTGGCAACTTGGATAGTCATTTACCTCTCTGCCTCAGTTTCTCCATCTGTAAAATGGGGAGATTAATACAGACAACATAAACTGTTTGAAAGGATTAAATACACAGATTAAGTACAGAGGCAGAGCGCCCAGAGCAGAGGCTGGTACACACCGGCTATTTACGTGTGGGCAGACATGAGTTTCCAGATGAGGACGTCATGGTCCATGAATAGCTGTCATTCTGCAGAGACAGGGCTCAAGCATGGAGGCCAGGACTCCAGCACCAGGAATTTGAAAAAAAAATGAAGCAACATGGAGAAAGGGGCTTTGCAAACTGGAAAGCACTGCACCTCCTCATTCATTCAACACATATGGACTGACCACCTGCTGTCCTGGTGGCCCATACTGGTGAGCCTGCTCGGGGCTCACAGGCCATCTGGGCACTACTGAACACGAGGACCCTTGCCATGCGGCTGACTGCAGCGCTGGGGCGTACACACCTGCCCTCGGGGACTCTCTGCCAGGTACAGGAGCGCTGGCTGTTCCCCTCCACTTCACTGCTGGAAAGTGAGGTAAGGCATCCACCTGATCCAGCTGCTGAGAGGATGGACAGGACAATACACGTAGGAGCTGACCTGAGACACCAGCCCAGGATAAACACTAGCTCCTGCACTCCAAAGGATGAGGACTCAGGGCGTCCAGCAAGTGGTCAGGAGATGCACACGGCCACTTCCGGCTTGACGGCCCTGGCCGAGTTTCATACAATGTCTGCCTCATACCAAAAAGCACAAGCAGCAAGAGAGAAAACAGGTGAGTTGGACTTCATCAAAACTCAAGATGCCTGTGCATCAGGGAGACTTTCAAGAGGGTGAAAAGACAACCCACAGAATGGGACAAAAGGGATTAACATCCAGAATATAGAAAGAACTCCTGCAAGTCAACACAACAGAAAAAAACGTTCTCCAGAGAAGATGTATGACTAACCAATAAGCACCTGGAAAGATGCTCAATATCCTCCAGTCATGAATGAAATGTAAATCAAAACCACTATGAGATACCACTTCATGCGTATTAGGATGGCTGTTGTTTAAAAAAGAACAAGACATTTCACACAGTGGGAGGGATATAGATGATAAACGTCTAAGTATTACTTTGTCTTGTGCACCTGAAACTGATAAAAAAAAAGTAAATAATAAAAAAATAATAATAATGTGAAAAAAAATGAAGAAAAAAAAAAGAACAAGACAGACTATACCAAGTGTTGGTGAGGATGTGGAGAAAGAGGAACCTTTGTGCATTGCCAGTGGGAATGTAAAACAATATGGCTTCTGTGGAAAACGGTATGGCCGCCGTCCCCCCCCAAATTAAACAGGGAATTACCCTACGGCTACCACTTTATTATAGTGATTAATAATACTAAATAGCACTGTGCTGCACTGTAACTCCATAAATGCTGTATTATCATCGCAGGGCTTTTTGGCTTTTATTCTGCATCTCTCAAAGGCAAGGACTGGATCTTCCAAACTATAAAATCCATAGTTGTTCTTCTTTATTCCCCAGAGCCTCGCACAATTCCGGGCACATATTAAACTCCTACAGTTCCCAACCAACTAGGCCCTTATTGAGATTTCCCTCCTCAGTGCTCAGAAAGGTAACAAGATGGGAAACGGACAAGAAGGGGTGGGCTTGTTTCTCCTGAGAGATGATTAGTTTGTTTCTTTAAGCAATTTTTGCTGGTGAGCATTCACTGTAAATACAGTGAAACCTGAACTCGTGCGTGTTCCCCTCATGCAATGGGCACTGGCTAACCAACTGGGAGGGCAAAAGTCAGAGAGCTGGCAGGAATCCACAGCTGCTTAGCAGCTCCCCAACACCTTGTGAGCACAGCAGGATACAAAAGGGCTGGCTTCCTCCAAAACAACAACATGTGTTGAGGGGGTGGAGAGGGAAGAGGAAAGGGAAAAGAACATGTAGAAGCTCAGAAATTACTCTCCCAGGCACACACAGCAGGTCCCAAAAGCATGCAAGAGACGGAGGAAGCTTTTCAGAATCACATTGCGTGCAAACAGTTCTAAGCGGGAAAATGTTACTACTGTGTATGCAGGAAGGTCCTTGCAGGTGAGGTATTCCAGTAAGCAAAGACTTAAGCAGGGAGCACCCATCATGATATGCTGGTTGGGGGCTCAGACAAGCATGGCATGTCTGGAGGAGCTTGTGCACTGGGAGACAGCCAACCACACGCAGGGGCTGCAAACTGCTGACCTGGGGTCCACATCTGGTCCACCAGATGTATTTTGTTTGGCTTGTGAGTGTTCTTGAAAAATGTGAATTGAAACATTTGAAAATCAGGAGAGTTACTTTTTTTTAAAATGTATATACAGATACATGGCTTCTCTTTAAAAAGTAGAAGCATTGGCAACACCACTCATTGTATGTACCTTCTGGTATGGGGAAAGAGGGGCGAGGGGGTGAGGAGCTGGATCTAAGAGCAGATGCCCACCCCCCAGAAAGGGGACTGGTTGTGTGTCAGTCTGCACGTGTCCTATTGTACTCTTTTGGGCCCCCTTGGTGCTTCTATACAATCTGCCCATACTCCTAAACAGATGAGTTTCCGGGTCCTGACAAGAACCCAGGTTTGCAACGCAATACAGTGGGGTGTGAGCTGTGATAACGCAGAGGCAGGGTGCTTGCAGGGGAGGGTCACAGTAGGCTTGGGAGGAAAAAGGAATGCTTCCTGGAGGAGGTGACCCCTGAGCTGCGACATAAAACATAAGTAGGAGTTACGGTAGTTAGGAAAGCAAGTGGGGAAAGGGATTGAAACTGGTCCCCTTTCCCTGGCTGGCTACTTCCCTCTCCGTGTGAGACCTGAATGTTAGAAATGAATCTGTAGACACCAGTCCTCTAGAAGAATCCCATCATCCAAAACTTCAACATTATTTCAAGCCCCACGTTCTCCAGCTGCCCCGACCAGACAAGCTTTCTTTCTGATCCAGGCCAGAAGTGTCCACCGGGCTAAAAGCAGTCAGCCTTCAGGGTCGGTGAAGGGCTGGGTCCTTATCCTGGCTCCATCATTCATGTCCACTCAGCAATTCAATCAATACTTACTGAGGGCCGATTATGCAGCAGGTACTTGAATTAATAATGAGAAGCCATTACAAGCTTTTAAATCGTTTCCTTTTCAGGATCTAGTTTGCCGCTTTAAAATATCACTCCTTCCTGCCAGGAGGAGGGCAAGAGTGGGAGCAGGGAGACAGCCAGGACCTTCGTGCCTCAGGGAGGTGGGTACTCCCAGGAGGGGGTTCTGGCGCCTGTGATGTCAGGTCGTACTGCTGCACCAAAGATGAGGTAGTTAGTTGCATAATCACGGTCAAGGGTGTCAGGAATCCTTCAGGTATAAACTGAATGCACAAGACAATTTCCACAGGTTACAATCACTGAAATAGCGATCCCCCTTTACTTGGGCATGTCTCACTTAAAAAAATAAATAAAAACCTCTGTTTTTCCTTTTTAACAGAATGAGCATGTGAGAAATGTCTCTAATTGAGAAAGCATGTACGGAATGTCTAGAGAAATGATAGGGAAGAGATCCCCGCCACTGGCCAGGCTCAAGGCCTGAAGACAGCAGAGGCTCAGGCCAGCCAGGACCTCTGCAGGAGCAAAGGCCAAGGGCAGCCTCCAAGCTCCTCTTCTATTCCCAGAACACAAGTCTGGGACGCTATCTCCTCCCAGGTGTCCCGAGGTGGGGGAGGGATATGCAAGGACAGCTGGAAGCCCAGCCTGCTGCAGGAAGCCATGGGTCCCCACTGGCAGCGTCCTCTGAGTATAAACCAGGCCAGGACTCTCTGGCCTTCAGCTCCTGGGTTTTTCATGGACCAAATGCAGTCGTCTGTTTTGTAAAAAGTGATGCTCCACAGGGCAGGTGAGATCTCGTTCTGAAATCTCTAAGTGGGAAGATTGGTTGAAGTGATCCCAAGGCTGCCACTGGCCCCGGCTGCATGAATCATGACTTAAGTGGGACTATGGAATAAACCCTGTCACAAGAAATGCCGGAAGGGACCTTTATTCCTACAGTTGCTGTTCCACAAAGTCCAGGGGACTTTCCACACACAGCACCTTTTGTTTTTCCTATTTCCTTCTGAAAAATGGGGAAAGTCAAGCATCCTGCAAGAAGGTAACTGGTGCACTCTCAGCTACATTACTAGCATGTTCTTCTGACTCCAGGCCGGCGACACCATGTGTGGATGGATCCCTCTGAGACACGACTCTCATCTCGTCCCTGCCCCTGTTCAAAACCTTCCATAGCTCCCTATTAGCTGCTGATAAAGTCCAAGCGCCTCTGCTGGGTTTGGAGGGCCCCTGGCTACCTCTTCAGTCCCACCTGGAACCCCTCCAACTTTGCCCTCCAAGCAGAAGTCCTTTCTATCTCCAAACAAAATACTATTGAACCTGTCCTCTTCTCTCCTCTCTACTGCCAGAGCCGGGTCCAGGACCCTCTCCTAGATCGCTGCAACACAGCCTTTAAACAGGCCTCCAGTTTCCACTGTCAGCCATCCAATCCATTGTTGAACCAGGAAAAAGGTCAATCAAATCAGGCCCGATCCCTGTAGCAGCTCATAAAGCACTATGGCCCTCCAGTGACCTGGCACCTGCCCACCCTGGCCCCCATCCTGTGTCTCTGACCCCTGGAGCTTCCCTCCACTCCACCCCACCCACAGGAGTCCCTTGATACGGTGAATGCCCCAAAATGTTTTCCTGCCCTGGGTTCTTCACACAGGCTGTTCTGTAGGGCCAGTATCACCTTCCCTCAGACTACTTGTGAAAGACATGTCAAGAACCTAGAACTTAGAACAATGAACGTGTTGTCCTAGGTACTCCAAGTCTGTTTTCCTTTCCATATGTTTTCAAACGTGTGAGATACTATGTATGTATATATCCATCCTCGTATTCTTTTAAAAAGCATTAAAGGTCAAGTAACCTTTGAGCCTCACCACCAGCCCCATTCTCTCCTCCCTGCCCGGATGAGGATAGTGAGTTTGATCTAGAACTTTCCAGTTCATATCCATCTCTAAGTATCCATAAATAACACCTAGCATGAGCTGTGAATTCTCAAGTTTACCTAGGAGGGGGCTGCACATATGTTTCCAATTTCACTGCATACTGTCCACCGGTCCCTCAAACGACCTCACACGCTCACTAGCTGCGTGGGGGATCCGTGCCAAGCCTTGAGTCAGAATTCCTATTTTGGGCACATTTTAAAATATAAAAATGTGCCCCTTGGAAACAACCCAAATGAATGTCCTTCAACTGGAAAAAAAAGTAAAAGGACAGCGGAAGAGACATAGAAGAGACCCCCTCTTCAGCAATCAAAACGACCAAACTACTGATCACACCACCACAGGAAGAATCATGTATGATGCTAAGTGAGAGAAACCAGACTCAAAAAGGCAAAATTGAGGAAGGTCAGAAAACAAATCAGGGGTTGTTGGAAGTGGAGGAGGAGATTGACTATAAAGGGCCCAGAGGGAAGTTTGGAGGTGATAGAAGTGGGTGATGAGGGATGGTGATGTCTGCACAGCGGTGTACATTTATCAAATCACCCAGCATGGCCCCCTCGAAAGAGTGACTTCTGCTGGATAGACCTCAGACCTCAATAAACCTGACTTATTAGCAAGATTCTGAATCTTTTCACATGTACCATGCACTTGGCTTTCTTCTTTTGAGAACTGTTTGCTCATGTCTTTTACCCCCTTTGCTGCGAGGTTGTTCGGACCTTTGGGAACTCTCTCTTCTTAATTAGTATAGCTTTTTTTGTAGTTGTTAGACATGCATTTTCTCTTTAATGTATTGTCATATTTATCCATCTTTTCCTTTTGTTTATTCTTTTCTCCTCCTCCCGTTAACTTCTCCCAAGTCTCACTCAAATGCAAGGTTTCGGTGTTAACCCCCTCACCCCGGGTAAACTATCCACTCACATTATTCTGTTTCATATTCTTTCATAGTGCTTATAATAATGTTATTTTGTGTATGTTTGCTTCTTTGTTTGTCTCCCCCACTAAATAATAAGCTTCTTCAGAACTGGTACCACATCTGTTTTGATCACTACTAAATACCCAAGGCCTAGAATAGTGTTTGTTTGGCATAAAATAAGCATTCTAAAAATATCTGCTGAATAAATGAAAGTACAGAAAAAACCCATACAGGTGCATATGGTATATGTAAACAAGTGTCTAGCATGCAATGTACACTGTACATAAATGTTAATATCAGTGTATCATGAACAACAAACATCACACATCTAACCAGAAAACAGAAAATTTGGCTTTGGTGCAAATCTCATGAGCCACAATATTTACCTAAAACTTTTAAAATATCGAGAGGCTCTGATGCAATAATCCTAGGACTGGGGATTTATCAAATTTTTTTTAACTTGATATATATAAACAGTCTATTATGAGCTAAGAATCCAAATCAAAAGAATGATTAAGTAAGCAATTTAAGAGCCACTGAACTGAATAATAAAATATTATCTACCTAATAAAAATGACAGAATAAAGGATATGTAATAATATTCAGGAATACCTATAACTTAATAACTATGAAGTCAGGATGCAAACATATATATAGCGCAGTTACAATTTTTTTAAAACAATAATAAAGATACAACAGTGATTATATTTAACTCAAGAAATAGGTTACCTTTTATAGACTTCCCCTCCCCCATTTTTAAAGATAAGCTTGTATTTCTTTCATTTGAGAAAAGATAGTTTAAATTTCCTTAGTCACAGTTCTTCTTTCATTTGAGGAAAGATAGTTTCAATTTCCTTAAATTTCCTCCCCAGTTCTGTCCACCAAGGGCCTGGAATCCTCAACTCAGATACCTCCCACTACAAACCCAGCCTCCATATTGCGTTTGCCATCTTTGTGCATATAAATCTGGGAAGGTACCATCCTTGGAAAGTGCCCAGAGTTTGCAAGACCCATTTAAATAAATGGCTTCTGCCCAGTCATTAAGGCTCTTTAGAGTCCCCTACCCTCCAGCCTACCTGGCGGTCCTACCTCTTCCACCTCAGCCACAGTCCCAAGGCTCAGGGCCCTCACCTCTCTGTTCCCTGTCTGCAATGTCCTTGCTGAGACCACAGAACCCTCACCCACTTCACTCCTGGGTGAGGATTCTCAACCACACCACACCTGACTGCCTGTGGCCCCATTTCAACCTGCCCTCCCTCCATCCTAGCAGATACTCTGCATCTCACCCATCGCGGGAGCTTCCTGAAGACTGGATGGTTTCTTATTCACTGCAGAATCCCCTGTGCCTGGCACTCATTCGATTCACTGCAAGCCTCCCAAGTCCCAGGCATTGTTCTAGGGCCGCACGGGCCGATGGAAGGAGAATGTGAGCCATGGACGTACATTTTTCGATTTTCTAGTAACCACGTTAAAAAAAGCAAAAAAAAAACAAAAAACAGGTGAAAGTAAATGGACTAATGTATCATATTTAACCCAATATATCCAGAGTTTCATCTCAACGCGCAATCAACATTAAAGAATTCCTTAATGAAATACTTTACATTATCTTTTGGGGACTAAATCTTTGAAATTCCATGTGTATTCTCCATGCACAGTACGTCTCCATTCAGACTGGCTTTACTACACGTGCTCAGTGGCAGTGCAGCTTTCACTGCTTCTGGGGACACCGCCATGAGTAGTCCAGAAGCCCATTACTTCTGGCCACAGCTACCAAGACCAGCCGACCAGCACCTGCGTTACGTGCATGTTTGTGCCGGATGCCCTAGCTTCTGACTCGGATTTAGTCTGTTCTCAACACAGCAGCCAGACTGAATCAGATCAAATCGGCTTTGTATGGAAAACCCTTCATCGGCTCCCCATTGCACTGAGTACAAGACAAGTCTTTAGAAAGGCCTGAAAACTTCACGGAAAGCACCATTGCTCTCTGGTTTCCCCTTCTGCCTGGGGGCCTTGCTCATACCACTCCAAGCCACTTTTCTCCTTGCTGCTCCTTCTCACAGGCCCGCTCCTGCCCACAGCCTCTCTCCTGGCTCTCCCCTGACACACTGTCCTCTACACTAACTCCTTCACTTCTGTCTCGGCCGCTCCAAGGTCAACTTCTCAGTGGAGCCTGCCTTGACCAGCCAACTTCATACTGTAGCCCACCCAGCCCTGCAGACCCTGACCCCACAGATGCATTACTCCGTTAAGCCCTCTTACTCTCCTTTCCTTGTGTATTGTGTCTACTGTTCTTACCTGCCTATCCCAGCTGTAATGTAGGCCCCATTCACACAGAAATCTCAGAAATCATTTCATGTTCCTTTCTGCATCCCCAACACCAAGAACATTGCTCCACACAGAGTAAGCACACGATAAATATTTGCTGAATTAATGAAAATGAATGAAATGCAGTAGGGCCTCTGCCTTAGAGTTTACAGTTTAGTGAAAGCAGACAGATATATGGAATATCAAGTAAGGATAACCTCTGCTTTAGTTTGCTCCAACTGCCATGTGGGGAGGCTTATACAATATAAATTGTTTCTCAAAGCTCTAGAGGTTGGGAAGCCCACGATCAAGGTGGCAACCGATTCAGTCTCTCGTGAGAGCTCTCTTCCTGGCTTGTCAACAGCCACCTTCTCTCTGTGTCCTCGCAGAGAAGAAAGCTCTCTGGCATCTCTTCTTATAAAGGCACTAATCTTATCATGAGGATTTGACCTTGACGACCTCAGCTCCCCCTATTCACCTCCCAGAGGCCCTGTCTCCAAATACCATCACAATGGGGGGTTAGGATTTCAACATATGAATTTTGGAGGGATACAAACAACAAGCACCACGGAGAAAAAGAAAACTCAGGAAGGGAACTGGGGGAAAGGCAGGTTGCGGTTTATGAGGCAGCCACCAAAGGAAAATATAGCAACTACCCAGTACATAGTACCTCACGCCAGGCCCTGTGCTTGGCACCTTTCTTCTATTAATACAGTGGTGCCAGAGCCAGTCTGCTTTTGCCTGCCGGGCCCCTACCCATTCCTCCTCTCCCTCTGAGGACCTTGCTGCCTCCACTGCATGGCTTGGACTCGAACAGAAGCTTTAAGGAGGCAAAGATTGTTTGTCTCTTTTGCATCTCCAGCATCTAGACCGCCTGGCACCCAGCGATTGCTTAGTAAAGGAATCCATCCATCAATGTGGATGAATCCGTCTGGAACAGAGTAGCAAATATTGGCTGGGGCTCATTTACCAGGAGAAGGGAGTCCTGAAGAATAATAAATAATAACAATTGCTTTTATGTCTTACTCAAGAGCTTACTTCCTCTATGCTAAGTGCTTTGCACCATCCCTGGGAGGGAGAAATGTTCTCCTCCCTGAGCTGTAGCTGAGAAAATGGAGAGAGAGAGAGAGAGAGAGAGAGAGAGAGAGAGAGAGAGAGAGAGAGAGAGATTAAGTAACTTGCAAAAGCAATGCCACCCAAGGGGTGCCCTCAGATTCCTATCCTTTTCTGAGCCCTGCTCCTGCAGCTTTCCTGGCTTCTTACCTCTTTCTTACTTATATTAGCCAGCATTCCTTTCAGATGTTTGCAAAAAGCCCTAGTGAGGCCACTGCCACCTTCGGAGCTAAGTAACCAGAATGTAAACTTTACACATTAAAATGTGTTCAGAAACCACTACTCCCAGCAGCCACAGGAAGTAACAACACCTGATAATTATAACAGTAATAATATTAGCTCCCCCTGAGTGCTTACGACGTGCCCAGGCACTAAATGCTTGCTGTTCTTCCTCTGTTTGCTCCTCACAACCACCTATGAAGCTGACGTCGCATCACTCGCTCACTTCTTAGAGAACACTGAGGCTTAGAGAAGTGAAGTAACTTGCCCCAAAGTAACGGAGATCTGTGCTGCTCCTCAGATGTCCACAGATGCCTTTGGCTGCTTTCTGGTTGCTTTCGCTTTCTTCAGTGTCCCTTCCCTAGGGACAAACCCCTCCAAGTCCCACCACGTCAGGCTATTTCACATCTAAGAAGACAAGGGACCATAGCGTGTTTCCTTGAAAACAAGGCAGTTCTTGACAGCCACCTGACTGAACAAAGTACCAGGGCCCAGTTAGCCCCCAGACCTATGAAGATGACTCCCCCCTCCCCCAGCTTGTCACCGTTCTCAACAAGATCATGGTCAACCAGGGAAAAGAGCCAAGTAAACAAATAATCCTGCATCTCAGGTTACCTACCAGGCACCGGCAAAATACCACCCCATAACCTCCTGCCCCCCTGACAGAGGAAGAGAAAAATAAAAGAAAGGCCACTCAGAATTCTACAATTAAAAAATGACTGAGACCTCTCTGTTTTATGACCCAGCATTGTTTTTGGCTTTAATGGTAGGGTTGAGAGAGGGGGGCCACCACAATCTTTGTATTGTTAGGGTCACCACAGGACCTAACAACACACTCAGGATAGAGGCAGGTACTCAGAATGGTTGGGGGGAGTTTGGGGGCTGCGGGTGTGATCATTTGCAAACAGAGTTCCAGCTCCCATTCGCTGTGAAGGTTCCGAGTAATTAAACGCTGTAGCTAAGCCAGGCAGGACGCCTGGATATAGCATTTTGCAAATACTCATGGATTCTGCACCAAGACTGAGGCTTCGGATCTCTACCCATGGCTTCTGCTCGGGCCCCAGAGACCCCATTTCCCAGACCCCCAGCCCAGAACTTTCCCCACACTGAAGCCCCCACCCCAACCTCCCACGGCTTCTTGGCCCCCCTGGCAGCCCCCTGCTGCACCAAGGCAGGACAGGCCCGCAGCCAGAGCAAGTGGTGTCTTCATGCAAGGTTCTGGATTTTTCTATCTGTGCCTGGGTGAGACAGGGAGAGTGGAGAACACACTCCATCCTCCTGTTCCAGGCCAAGAAGCATCCTTTGCTTGTTCTGAATGTCACTGCCCTCTAACTTTTGGGAAGGGGCCCAGTGAGTTGGATGGACGGTCTTGGTGCAAATCCAGGTGAATCTGTCACTTCCTAGTTGTGTGACTTGGGGGGATATTTTTAACCTCTCTGAGCTGTGGATTCCTCATTTGCAAAATAGCAATAATAACAATCTTACCTTACACAATTTTTTGAGAGATTAAACGAGATACTACATCTAAAGCATTCAGAACTGAGGTTGGCCCACAATAAGGATGCCAGCCTTGCTAGACATTTTACTGTAACTGCCTCGTGCGGGTGTAGGGAGCACAAATTGCAAAGAACAGGCTTGACATAATATACGATTTCCATGCTATTACAAGGAACCATTGTTATTGTTATTGTAATTATTAATTACTAGTACTGTGATTAGTTACTTGAGGCCAGAAAAACAAGAGACAGAGGAGGCACCTATCAAAGAGCCCATTTTAGTACTGTTTTCCTGTAAGGCCTAGAATTTCTCAGGTTTTATATGGAAGGTGTAGACGTGACCATCAATGGGGCTCATCCATGGTCAAAATTATTCTAGGTTATTGCTCTATTCCCATCTTCAGTCAGGGCACCCCTGCAGACACAGGTGTACAAAGGTGGGGGGCTTGATCTCTTAAAGAGACCACAAACCAGCGTCAGGGGGGAAACAAAAACTGGGAGAGTGTCATGTCTACAACTATGAAAGGAAACCCCAAAATAAAAATCCGAGGGTCCAGGAGGGCATCTGACATTTAAAATACACATGGTGAAGTACAGCCATTAACAGGAGAGCAGCTACCTCTCCAAAGGCTAAGGACCTGACCAGGCAACTATCCAAGGTCCTCGCTTCTCCAGGAAAGGGTCCATCTGCAGTTGGACTGACCAAATTCAGGTACACTCACACCAAGAGTAAGGAAGAAAGGTGTCTCATCGACCAGGAGACCCCTTAGTGGAGCTGTCCGAGAACAGTGTCCACCCTGGGCAGACAGAGGACCCCATGCATGGTAAACACAGGCTCCCAAAACCCAGCCAGGCTGCCTGCCTGCCATTCAGAGGAGAAAAGCTAAAAGCACAAGGGATTGACTGGATGTAGATGGTGGGTTTTTAGACCAGCAATCACACAAACCAGTGGGGGTCAGAGAGTCCACAACTGAGACAAAGAACCCCTCTTTCCAGCCCAGAAAAGCTCTAGCCAGGGACAGAAGAGCACATCAGACAGCATGGGGGCGCAGGGGAGGGGAGAGCCAGGACGATCAATGAGAAAAAGAAACTGATTTCTTCCACTTTTCAAAAGAAGCCTGGTTTATGCAAAATTCTGCACTCACATTAGGTAAAGAAACAATAACAGCAGAAAAATCATCCTTAACCAGGCAAAACAACAATGTGACTACACAACAAATTTCCTCTGGGTTCAATGGGTACAGCCTTATGGTGGGAACTGGACCCACCGGACCTTTCCACCCCCAGACTCACACGTGGAATTCCAGCCGGGCCCTCATGCCAAGGCTTTAGACCACGAGGCTGTCCTCACCTCCAAGATGTGTAACTCCTCTCCAACAGTGGAGACCAGGCCACGAGGCTCTGCCCAGCCAGGGACTCTGTGTTTGTCCTTGTGCTGCTTCCAGGAAGGTTTTTCTCCTAATAAATCTTTCAGGAAGTCCCACTCAGGGTTCGGAAGATCCACACGACCCCCTTGGCTGGAGACTTACAAAGACTGGCTGTGACCACAGGACTGTCAAATGAACAAGCCTCGACATGTCACCACCAGTATGCAAATTAGCCCTGCATCGTCCCATAACAAACAGCAAGGCAGATACAACCCCTGTGTCCCCAGAGCCCAGGCCCACCCACCACACACAAACACAGGTTTCCTCCCGGAACAAAACAGCTGCAATAGCGGGGACTAATAGTGTTGGTGAGGTGGATGAGAGGGGCTGCCAGCCTCTCTCTGGAAAACATAAGTCTAGAAAGGAAACCCCAAAACCTCACCCTCTTCTCCCTTAAAACCTTCAGGAGTGATTTGCTCTCTTCTCGTCTCCTCTCTGCTAGAAGGGCCTGAAGTTAGATGCTCCAGTGAATAGAAGAATATTCCACGCCTGCAAACTATCAGGAAAATTCTTGTTGTATCCACACACCAAACACATGCAGCCTCGTGGCTGCCCTTCCTGAAAGTCTACACCAGACCACAAACCCTGGCATAAATAAGAGCTCATTAGCCGAAAGAGAATAACCCTAATTAAATCAACAGCCCATCCAAAAAGAAAGAATTATGGAGATAAGGCTGTGCGGGCACCCAGCAAATCTGGAAAGGCAAAGCAAAAGCAGAGAAAGTTTCAAAAAACAGAGCTGCTGAGTCTTCGGAAATCGTCTTGTGGGGGGGATGGTCGGAGGATGGAGAGAGCATCATACGGCTCACAGACTTCCAGTCTCGCAAAAGGGGCCTCCAAACCACATCTGCGACCCCAAATACATACTGATTACAGATGGTCTATTTTTAGAGATTAGGTAATACACCCTTGATCAAGTGCATAAAATCCAGAATTATCTCCATGCACAGGGCATTTGATGTCACTCTCCTCCCCTCCCCCCTCCCCAAACGCCCAAACTCGCTGCCAGTCTCGAGTCTGGTGATGAGGAAAGTACATGGTTAACACACACAGATCAGAATCCGAAAGCCCCTTCCTCTGTCCAGCCACTCACTGCACACCCCTACCCCCAAGGCCCCGAAGCTTGCGAGTTTCCAGAAACGCAGAGGAAAAAATTCTAACTTACTGGAAGGTGGATCCAAGCCGTGTCACCGGAGCCGCCAACATCCTTCCCGCGTGGAGATCCACTCGGGGGCTGCTCGCGGGTACCTGGGCCCAGCCTCGCTCGCAGCCCCTCGCTGCTCCTCGGAATGCAGGCCGCCCCGAGCCCTCCCGGCCCGAGGGCCCATGTGCTCGGCGTCCGCACGCGCTCTGCCCGCTGGAGCGCTGGGCTGGCGGGCGGCCCGTGACGTCACGGCGGCTCGCGCTCCGGGCCGCGGGGGAGGGGAAGCGCGCGCCGCAGGGCCAGCCGCGTGCGTCCTGGGCCCCGGTGCTCTGGGCTCTACAGGCTCCCCGCCGCCCGGCCCTCTGCCCCTTGCTCCCCTCCGCCTGCTACCCGAGCAGCCCGGGCCACCGAGCGCTGGAGGGCGGCGTGCAGGCGCGGCGGGCCTGGGCCCCCGCGGGCCCAGAGCGCGCAGGGGAGGGCGCGCTCCGAATGGGGATGGGGTCCTAGCGGCACTGGCCCCGGGGCCGAGCGAGCCAGCGCCAACCCCCGGGGGATGCCGGCTCGCGTGTGCTTGGCGCTTTCCGCGGCCCGGCTCTCTGCGCTCCTCCCCACCCCCGGCGTCTGGGAGGCAGGGAGTCTTCCCACTTGCCAGATGGGGAAGGCGAGTTCAGTAACTTATAAGAACCAAGGTGCTCTGAGATGGGAGCACGTCGTCGCGCACAAGACCCCTGACTTAGCTTCATCCCTAGTGATGCAAGCGCCTCTTTGGGAACCATCCAGCACCCGTGGGCCTGGTGAGGAGGGCAAGCACTTTCCCTCCTCCTTCGACATCTCCAGCTGTCCCCAAGGGCTGAGGTGGTCAAACCCTTGCAGAGGGCCGGTGGTCTACACCGCCCCCTCCCCTGGAGAGAATTAAAGTAGCCCCTTGAATCCCCAGTAGTCTCCCCAAAGGAACCAGAGAATGCCGGCCTCCTGCGTGAAATGTGTTTATCTTTCTTTCTTGACATAAGCCCAGGGACAGGACCGATGCAAGGAGCTGCCTCGGTTCATTTCAACATTTTTGGAGCACTTACATGGAGCCAGGCGCCCTGCTAGACGATGGGAAGGAGGGACTAAAAGCCGAGTTAGGCACAGACCATAGAAGGAGATCACAGTCCTGGGAAAAGACGGACACGCCAAGAGGGCAATTTTAATATAATGGAAACGAACGCTGCCCCTCTTCCCAGTGCCCTACGCTCCCTAATATTTCATTCCACCCAGGGATCTTTGGCCCCTTCACCCCTCAACTTCGCCTATTCTAATGGCGATGGCTTCTTCCCAGCGTGAATAGTGCTCCTCTTTGGAAAAAGAAAAAAAAAAAAACTTCGGTTGATGCTCATGTGCCGCCTGCTACACGCATTGATTTATAATCTTGAAACGTGTGTTTTGTGCCTGGCTCCCTCTGAGGGGCTGGACAGGTGTCTGAACTGCAGTTATTGAACTTCTGCGTCTATTTAGGGCGTGGTGGTTGTCCTTTCACTACTCATATGTTCTCTCAGGAACCAACCCTGGTTTCCTTGGGGAAGCCCTTATCCTGCTAGATGCCCCAAGGCCAAGAGAAGCCCAGCTTCTAGTCATAGCAACCTATCCATTTGCTGGGTCCTTGGCCCTAGCTACCGGATGCTTCCTGTTAGTTGTCTGCACTGGGGCTTCTCCTGGCTAAAAGACACCTTGGCCCAGGACTCACTCAACCGCGACTTGGTGTCCACTTGCCCTCTTGCCCTGAGGCACTCATCTTAGATTCACATTTTCCCTTTTAAAACATCCCTCTTTAAAAAGAACATCTGGTGGGGTGTTTTTTTTTTTTTTCAAAAAAAAAAAAATACAAAGACGATATCTTAATATCCCTATCATCCCAAATTGATTACCAATTACATTTTGGTCCATCTGCTTCCAATTGTTTTTAGAATATCATTTGCTACAATATGGGTACATTGTAAAAAATTAAAACTACGCAGGAAAATACGGAAAACAAAACCAAAAATTTTATCAGCCAGAAATAACTTCCATGAATATTAGCTAAATCCCAGCCATGTTATTAGGCATAGATAGACTATATCTATACTATATATAATTTATGTAGCACAGACATATATATTTTTATATATATGTATCATGAATATTAGATAAATACATAAATATTACACAGCTTTTAATATTTCATAAGAATGTATATAGTTACATGTATATGGATAAATGCAGGGTTGAAAGATAGGAAAAATTAATTTATTTTAAAATATTAACACCTTATAGTTGCTACTTTTAAATTTAAGTTATTTGTGTTTAATAGAAGAAAAGGACGCTAAGATGAGGCTGAAGGAATTGTTACATGTTAAATCTTTCTTTACCACATTTTCCTAAATAATTCGGCAAGGGTTCCAAAAAGAGATGATGAGCCAGACGAAGACAGTGAAGTAATGGTGTTAATATTTGTGGATACAGGCAACTCCTTGCTGTGACTTTAGCACATTTCCTCCCATCTTTTACTTCACCTCCTGTATCTGTTCGCCGCGTTATTGTTTTTCAGTTGCCACCCTCCACTGTGCATCTGAAATCCCCACGGTTATTTGGTATTGGGTCTACACTTAAATAATTTCACGCTCACAACCAGTCTTGCCCTTTTCTACATCGGCTTCCTTATCTACAACATCCACCCATTCGTTTATCATGCATGTGCCAGGCACGGACTAGTCCCCGAGTCTCTGTGGGCAATTAGAAACGCAAAGTCCCTGCTCTGGAGAGGATTTCATTCTAGTGAGAAGAGGCAGACAAATAATCCAAGAGACAAGGTGGTTTCAACAGTGATAAACGCTATTGAAAGGCTAAATCTGGGTGAAGAGCTAGAAAGGGCGGGGGCGGGAAGGGAAAGGTTCTGTAGACAATCTGACCAAGAAGCTAGCTAGCTGTGCAGACTGGAGAGAATGTTCCAGGCCAACGGAACGTCAAGGGCAGAGGCCCGGAGGCACATGAAAACAAGATCATCAATCATTTCACAAAGGCTTATTGAGTCAGACAGGCAAACAGTGGCAGTCATCCTTTTCTCTTGGGTCAGGAGTCACGTGTCATCAGCTTGCCATTGTATCCCCAGCACCAGCTCAGTAAATATGTGTAGAACCAATGAGTGAATGAATGAACGGACATCCTGGATCCTGTGATAGCAGAAGGAAAAAGGAAAGGTGCCAGGTGCGGGAGAAGTACAAAGGGAAGCATCTATTTGGCACAGGCTGAGAAAGCTCCCCAGGGAAGGTCTCCACGACTGAGCTGAAAGTTGAAAAATAGCTTGGAGTTTGCCGGTTTGACAGAGAGGAGAATGGGGACATTTGGGCAAAGGGAACGACGTGTATGCTTGTGGAATTTGAAAAACTCTAAGCACTTCGGTGTGGCTAGAATATAAAAACCACTATTGGAAAAGTGGTGAAGGGTAAACAGGACATAGAGGGGTAGACCAGAGTCTGAGAGGCCTGGAATCCCGTGCTGAGTGATTTAGCCTTTTTCCTGAAGGAAGGAGGAAGCCACTGAACACCTGTGAGCAGGTCTGAGGTGGCGTGAGCTGTCCTGCTTTGTAGAAAGACTGCTGCGATAGTCATGCAGATGACAGATTTCAGATTGGGAGGTGGTGGCAGAAATCCTGCTGAGAACCAGTAAGAGTAGGAACCCCAGCAGTTGCCTTCGGAATGGAGAGAAAGCGGTGAGGGCAAAAGAACATTTAGGAAAACAAACCCACCTGGTGAAGAAAGCTAGGGGAGATGGAGGGAGGAATCAAACGTGTGGACCAGGTTTCTAGTTTCAGCAGTTGGGGTTGGTGGTACTGTTCATTCAGATGGGGAACGTGTGGACAAGATGCAAATATGGGGGGGGCATGGGGTACACTTGATCACAGAGTAGTCGAGTTGAACAAACCTTTGGGCCTGCCAAACGAAGTCCAGGAGGCAGGTGGCTCTCAGAGTCTCACGACGATGGGAGGGGTCTCCGCTGAAGATATCAGTTTCACAGTCATCAACATAAAGAACAGTGGCTGATGCAGTGAGCTGTATATCGTGAGCTCACCCCGGAGCTCACACACACGCAGGCAGGGAGTGTATTTAAGTGAGCCGAGGATCCAATTCTGAGGAATGAACATTTATGGTGGGGGGGGGGGGTGAAGAAAGAGGCGGAGGCGGCTTCTACTCAGAATGGTCTCTGAAAACCTCCGACTTGAAATTCAGTCCTCTGCTTTCAGCCTGACCTCAAAGGCCCTAATCGTGGTTAGGACTGGCCCCTCCACTTGCTCAGGCCCCGAGCCCCTGAGTTCCCACTTCCCAACGTCTACCCAGTGGTTGGGTCCTGTGGATTCACCCACCCATCGTCCTCCACGCTCACGGTCATCGCTCTGAAATAGGCTTCCATCCCTCCCTTCTGATTCTGCAACAACCTAACAGGTCCCTCTGACTTCAGATCGCTCCACCCTGATAACCTCCAGTCTGTCCAGGTTTACCTTAAGGAGGTGAAGTTTCCTCTTTTCTCACCCTAGCTACCTAGTATCTAACTGTCCCATCTCATCAGATTTTTTCTTTTCTCCTAGAATGTCCTCCTTTAGGGCTCAGCTGTGCTCTGTCTTCCGTGGCGCAGCCCAGTCTCTCCTCTTCCCGAGAGTTCAGAGAATCATAGGCTGCATCTCCGTCTCCAGGTAGGGGTCATAGCTGTGTCTGCACCAGCCCCACCTGGCAACCCCAGTAGTTACTGATTAAGCTTCACCTTCCTCTTCAGCCTCTGAACAGCCGTGGTGGAGGCGTTATAAAGCTCATTCCTCAGGGCAAACTGAGGCCCAGAGAGCTCACTGGTTTTGACTCTCAGATCAGACAACCAGCAAGGGGCAGAACCAGGACTTGACACCAAGCCCACACACCTGGGTCTTCTATAGCTCACCGACCCCCCAGGTGAAATGAAGCCAGGACTGGTTGTATTTTAAGCAGCAGAGACCAAGAAAGTGGACTCTCAAGGAGTGAACACTTCTAGAACAATTCTAGAACCACACTGATCACCCCAATGTGGGGAACTTGAAAGAGGGTGCCATTTGGTGTCAGAAACAGACCTGGGCATGAATCTAGTAGCTGCCATGTGATCCTGTGTGAGTTACTTAATCAATGTCTCAGATTTTTCCAATTTACTGTTTTAATTGGGGTGACATACATGAGATAAAATTTTACCATTTTAATTATTTTTAACCACACAATTCAGTGGCATTGTCATGGAACCATCACCATCTTCAGAACTCTTTTCCTCTTGAAAAACTGAAACTCGGTACCCATTAAGCACTAACTCCCCATTCTCCCCTCTCCCCATACCGTGGTAACAAACATTGTACTTTCCGTCTCTGATTTTGACAATTGTAAGTATGGCGTATAAGTGGAATCATATGATATTGTTCTTTTCGTGACTGGTTTTATTTCAACTTAGCATAATGTACCCATGGTTCATCTGTGTTGTAGCATGTGTCAGAATTCCCTTCTTTTTTAAGACCAACTAATATTCCATTATGTGTGTGTGTGTGTGTGTGTGTGTGTGTGTGTGTGTATGAGGTCAGACAATTAAGTTCACGAACTCATCATAGAAAAAGCGCTACATACCTCATTGCTGAATATCACTACGGTTACGGCCGAAGTACACCCCTTGGGAAGCTATGCACTGACCCCAACACCTAGTTCACCCTTCAAAGCAATTTTGGAACTCTTTTTCTGGAATGGCCATCAGAGCTGTTGTCCTATTACCCTTGATGTCCTGAATGTCATCAAAATGTCTTGCTTTCAATATTTCCTTTACCTTTGGGTAAAGAAAGAAGTCATTGGGGTCAGATTAGGTGAGTAGGGAGGGTGTTCCAATACAGTTATTTGTTTACTGGCTAAAAACTCCCTTGCAGACGGTGCCATGTGAGCTGGTGCATTGTCGTGATGCAAGAGCCATAAATTGTTGGCAAAAAGCTCAGGTCGTCTAACTTTTTCATGCAGCCTTTTCAGCACTTCCAAATAGTAAACCTGGTTAACTGTCCAGTTTGTACAAAATCATAATGAGTAATCCCTCTGATATCAGAAAAGTTTAGCAACATCATTGCAACAAGTTTGCGAACTTAATTATCAGACCTCGCGTGTGTGTACACACACACACTCACACACACACGTGCGCGCACGCGGTCTGAACTTGTGTCTACTTGTGTACATTTTTTGGCACCCCCAGTGTGTGTGTATATGTATACACACACACACACATACACACACACACACAATGACAGATTTCAGTCATGAGAAACAAGGAAATCCTGCCATTTGCAACAGCATGAATGGACCCTGAAGGCATTATGCTAAGTGAGATAAGTCAGACAGAGAAAGACAAATATTGTATGACATGACGTATATATGGAATCTAGAAACAGAGAGTAGCATGGTGGTTGCCAGGGGCTATGACGTCAGGAAAATGGGGAGACGGTGGTCAAAGGGTATAAACTGAAAGTTAGAAGATGAGTAAGTCCTGAGTATCTAATGCATGCATTGTGGTTATGGTCAACAATATTGGACTCTATACTTGAAAGTTACCAAGAGACAGATCTTAAACATTCTTACCACAAATAAAGAAATGATAATTATGTGCTGTGGTGGTATTAGTCAATGCTAGGGTGGTAATAATACTGCAATAGATAAGGGTATGAAATTAAGACATTGTAGACCTTCAACTTACACAACGTTATGTGTCAGTTATATCTCAATAAAAAAATACAAGTGACTGAAAAAAAAATCTCTCTTCCCTAAATTTCACAGAGGAGTTGTTCATATCACAATCAAATCACTCAAACCCCAGAGGACTCTTTGTATTTTGAGATAATAGCTGATCAGTATAGGTGAAGAGGAAATATGTACTTATTACTTTCCCTCTGGAGAAGCAGTGTACTTATGAGTTGGTTGAAAATACAGGCTTTGGAGTCAGATGAACCTGAGTTTGAATCTATTAGTTGTGTCATCTTGGCAAATCCCTTCAGCTGCTTGTGCCTCTATTTTCTCACGTGTAACATGGTGTCATACTTTTTAGGTCTAATAAGGGTATTTCCATCACAGAATGGTTATGAGAATGAAATGAAACAAATCATATATAACACAGTGCTTGACACTTTATAGGTACCTAAAAAATACGAGTGCTATTCTGTATTACATCATCTATAAATCCCATTGTGTGTTCATCACCCCAATAAATTTAATAAAATTAAAAAAAAAATACGAGTGCTTATTAATTTCAACAAGTGTTGTGACATAGGGCTTGTTGGATATCGTTGTAGTGTTTGGATTTTTTCTGGTTACTAATACACTAATGAGTATTTATTATTAAAAAATGTGTTAGTGCAGAAAAATGTAAAGAACATCAAACATGTCCACTATCCCCTTACCTGAGATACCTGTTATTACCGTTTTGATTTATATTATTTCAGTCTTTCTTAACTATATGCTAAATAAGCATATAAATACAGTTTCATTTCTTCAAAATTAGTGTATCACATACGCTTCTTTGTAACCTGCGTTTCTTTAATTCGTCTTCATATCCTGAACATTTCCCTACAGTATTAAATATGTTTAAATATGCTTTTAAATACTTGCTTAATAATGTACTCTGTGTTTCTCTCTCCCTGAACAGTTAGACTGTTTCCATCGATCATTCTTCATTATGTAGAAAACTGACATGAAAATCCTGGAACATGAATCCTGGTGGGAACCTCTAATGCCTTCTGTGGGTTGTGTCTCCTGAAGTGGACCTGAGGGGTCCCTGAGAATGAGAGTTTTTGAAACTCTGCCTAGTGACAAACTGTTCTTCAGAAAGGTTTTACCTGTGAACTTGCATGCATCTTTGCATTCCCAACCTAGGTGTTCTCTTTTTCATGGGGGAGAAACATTCCAGTTCAATGAAAAAAGAGAGAGAGGAGGAAAGAGAAAAAAATTGCATCACATTTTTATTTTAATTGCATGTTGGGTTATTACCAAGAATTACCAAGAGTGAATACTCACATATGTGTTCATTGGCTCATTGCACTTTTTTTTTGAAATGAATATATTTCACTCAGGCCCATTGTTCATTTTTATGTGGAGGTGTTCTTTTACTGTGTGATATTTGTTCCCAAAATTAAGTTTCTTTCCTTCCTTCCTTATTTCCCTCCATCCGCCCTTCCTTCCTTCCTTCCTCCCTCCCTTCCTTTTTTATTTTGTTTTTCAAAAGCAGCTTGCTTTAAAAAAAAAAAAAAAATCAACAAATATATCACCCACCAGAAATAGCATTGTTAACTCTGGACTATATATCTTTCTGGACACTTATGTACAAACACACACACACACAAACACACACACACACACACACACACACGCATACCTACATTTTCCTTCAGGAACACAGAATCAAACAATATACCTTATTTGTATTCCCCTTTTGTCACTTAATAACACATCACAATCATCTTTCCAGGAGAGTGCATCTATTTCTACATTATTTTTTAATAGTCCGGTAGCATTCCACTTGAAGTTTGTATCATATTTTACTTAACCAGTACCTTATTGCTGGAAATTCATCTCATTAGCAAATTTTCATTGTTAAACACAGTACTGCTACAAACATCCTGTGACTAAATCTTTGCATATGTCCTTGATGATTTCCTTAGTGTAAATTCTCAGCAGTGACTTATGGGATATTAACACTTCATTTGCCATATAAATGGCACATATTTCTCCCTGATCTCTGACTTGGCCTTTTCTTTTTGTTTATAACGGGTTGTGTTATAAATAGGCTTTACTTTCCATAAGCTGATATTTCCCAGTCCTTGACTTCATGATGTATTCCTATTGTTTCTATGTTCATAATGTCATTACTCATCCTGTGATCACACGTACCTTCTGTAGGATCTGTTTTGGTTGATGCTTCAATATCCACTTCACCCAATAGTCAGTCTAAGCCTAGACTGTCATGCTATTTCTCTCCCTAGTGATTGATCAAGAATGCACTGACAACAGCGTGTGAAAGGGAGGCTATTGGAGAACCACCATGAAAACTTACCCCTGAGCATGAGATGAAAGAACATATTGTTTCTCCTCTTAGGTTAAAAAACAAACAAACAAAAAAGACAATATCTTTGCTCTTTAGGACAGTGGTTACCCTTAGGAGTGCTTTCATCTGCAGGTAACAGAAAATGCACTAAAAGTGGTTTAAAAGGGGCGGCTGGATGGCTCAGTTGGTTAGAGCGCGAGCGCTCAACAACAAGGTTGCCGGTTCAATTCCCATGTGGGATGGTGGGCTGCACCCCCTACAACTAAAGATTGAAAACGGCCACTGGACTTGGAGCTGAGCTGCGCCCTCCACAACTAGATTGAGGGACAATGACTTGGAGCTGATGGGCCCTGGAGAAACACACTGTTCCCCAACATTACCCAATAAAGAAAATTTAACAAACAAAAGTGGATTAAACAAATAAGGGCTTCCATTTCCCACAAACCGGTCTTCTGGAGGCAACTTGATATTGGCGCCATGGCTCATGTGTGGTTATCAGGTGGCTGCTGCAGTCTTAGGCACCACATCTGTAGTTAAAGCAGAAAAAAGGGAATGGAGCGGCATCACACCTTATTCACCCCATCCACCTTACTCATCGGATCTGGAACCGTGGGACTCCTGGCTCTTGCCCAAAGTCAAAATGATTCAGGACAGGGAGGCAGCCACGACAGCATCTTTAGACACTCATGAAAGAAGACTTCCAGAACCGCTTCAGAAAGTGGCAAGAATGATGAGCTAAGTGTGTTCAAAGCGTGGGGAAGTATTTTGAGGGGGATTAATGGCAATGTGTCTTTCACTGTAATAAATTTTTTTTATTTAATCATTCATTATATTTTTTTGATCACACCTCTTATATGTATATACTTTGTGTATATATTTTCATTAAAAAAATCAACACGGAATGCAGGATGCGGTGAAGCAAGGTGTGGGCTTTGCGCTGGACAGAACTGAACTGGGATCTGCAATGAACTTGCTCCAGGTATCTGGGTCTTAGTTTCCTCATCTGAGCAATGAAAATAATAACACCTACTTCATGACATGCTTGTGGGGATAAGAGATAAGATAAACACGGAGGCCAGCTTTGTTCACTTTGTGTAATGCAGCTGCCTGGCCTGTGTGCGATACGTTTCTCTTCCTGATAGCACATCTGGGTATTTTCTTGATGGTACTACTTGATATTTCCTAATTTGTAAATTTTGCTTATTGGCTATTCCCATCCCTTCTCACTGGAATGTGAGCTACAAGGAGAGGGTTGGTCTGTCTTGTTCACATCTGTATCCTCAGGTTTTAGGACATAGCAGTTACTCAATGAAATGTGTTATATATTTACAGACGGAGTATAGAATCCAAGATATGGTCCCACACATAGTAGGTGCTTAGTAAATGTTAATTCCCTCCTACTCTTCCTCCAATATCTTGGCAGTAGGCTGTTTCAGAATAAGCCTCACACTCAGCATCAAAAACAGGGTCCTAGTTCCAGCTTTGCTAGTTCAGAGCTGTGTGACTTTAGTACAGTGGCTTCCCCTCTCTGTGCTTCTGTTCTGTTTCCTTACCTGTATAATGAGAGGGTCCAGTGAGATGATCACTTACTTCCAGCTCTCTCAGTCTGCAGTGCTGTGATTCTGACTGAGTTGCAGCCTCTATGCATAAGACCAGACATCGCATCTTACTTTCCTGCCAGAGGAGAGAGGACACCTAATAGATCTGTTTCCGTGGAACCTGGCCCTGATGAGTGACTGCCAATGACCAGGCTGTCATGGCTAAGAGACCACAAAAAATTTCCAGCCCAACCCCCTATTCATGCACGGGTGCTAAGAGGTGAAACTGACCTGCCCAAGTTTACACAGCTAGTTACAGGCCAAACCAGGACTAGAACTAGGTTTCTTAACCCCTAATGTCTCTTTCCTCTATTGTATATGTCTCCAGGATACTTCATTTTTCTGGATATGCCTGTACCTTTGATCTGTCCACTGGGTCTCAACCCAGTGGAATTTGAACATGTAGCTATCATTTCTATGTTTTGGGGGAAATTAGGGGGCACTCCAATATACATAGTTAAGGAAAATGAGATGACGGCCTCATGTAACTCTTATAGCTTGATTCATGATTCAATATGAACCAATCCCTTCTAGGCAGTTGTTGTCACTTCCCACCAAGTTTCCTTGGCTGCTTGTCCAGCCTGGTTCTTGGGGTCCCCATCTTCCTGTCTTTCTTGACCCTTCTACACTTTATCCTCCCCTATATCTAGTGGTTTCTCAGGCCCCAGTGTTCCTGGAGAAGTAGAATTTTTTTTCCTTATACTGTCCTAGGTTTTTGTACTTGGGTCTCAGGTCAAAACAGCACCTACTTGTCTTTCCAAATTTGCTGAACACCAGAAATCAATGCTGTGTGTCATGACACTGAATCTGAGGCCAAAATTACCTGGTTCTAATCTGCTTCTGCCACTCTCCAGACACATGATCAAAAATAAGTTATTGACCACACAGATCCTCAACTGTGTGTGTGTGTGTATTTAAAAGGGAACAATCACATCTATTTCACAGAGTTATACGGTAGGCTGGATGAGGTCTTGTGGTTGTCGGTTATAGCACAGTGTTGGGCACCTATTAAACTCTTAATAAACATTTGTTAAGAATTATCACTACTTAAAGCCTTGGCTCGTACCCATCTGTGCTTGTATCTCTTGGGTTTCGTTTGTAAACTAATGGAACAAACCCAGTAGAGGGAAAGACAAAGATTGTCTTCTTGATTAAACTCTAGCTAGGTTTCTCTGAGCCCTCTTCTAGATTCAACCTCGGTCTGTAAAGGCTTGAACAAGCACTAACACAGTAGTTTCTGACAGCTCAAGGCCACATCCCGAGGATGACCGGAGCCCCGCCTTAATGTGCCTGCCTGAGAAAGCTCAAGGCTGCCTCAAGCACTGAGTGTTCCAGCCAATACCTGAAGATAAGGCCCCCATGTCCCAGCCTCTGTTGGAGGGTAGGACCCTGACTTCAATAACACCAGTGAGCAAACCCCCACAGTAGACCGAACCCCCATCCCGTTTTCCCATTTTTCATTTTCCTGACTCCACTGAGACCCCACCACTCCCCCTCCCTACTCTCCCCTTCTCCCTTTAAAACACCCAGTTACCTGTGCACACATTAGAATGGGAACTCAGTACGTTCCCTTATGGTCAGTAGTTATTGAAGGGACATCTGTTTTTACTGCTTTAATTAATGTCTAGCTGTGTTCATCTTGGTCAGTAAGGGTCCAAAGAGTCATTTGGGGCTCTAGGCTGATAACAGTTCTGCACCTCTTATATGTACCTTCCAAGTTGCCCTAGGGTCACCATTCCAGTCGGCCTAAAAGGGAAAAGAGCGTGAAGGAGCGGGCATGCCGGACCTGGAATTGCTTCCCACCACATCCATCCACATTCCTTTTGCCAGAACCCAGTGACAGACTGTGTGCCCAGCGAAAGAGGACAAGACTTGGTGTACAGCTGGTAGCCTCTGGCACACATTCCAATCAACTCCATCCTGTCCTAGCTAACTCTCTCTCCTGTCTTAATAGATGAAGTGTTTCCTAGCAGACTAAATGTACCCTCACTATCCTCATAGAGTTCACTGTTTTGTTTTTGGTAAACAAGAAGGGGAGAAACCAGTGTTTGGGCATGAATGATGCGTCAGCATACCAGTCAACTTTGGCTGCAGCAACAAACATCCCCCATGTTCCAGTGGTTGGAGTTTACTTTCTTGCTGACGTGCAGTTTATCTGTGGCTGTGCTCAACTTGGTTCCAGGTATCTGCTCATTCCTAGATCTGAGCTAATGGACGAGCCCATGTATGAGACAAGTTATTCTCACCACAGAGAGAGTGTCTCGCAGCAGGGGAGACATAAGCAAACCCAGCGTATGATCATATGATTCATGATTCCCAACTTGGCATTGGAGAAAACAGGTTTCAGAGAGGTTAAAACTTGCCCACGTTCTCCACAGCTGGTAAGTGACAGCCAAAATTCAATCCCGGGCCTCTTTGATTCTCAAGTCCAGGTCCTTTTTCTTGCCCCTCTCTCAATAGAGTCAAATTACAAGAAGACTTGCTCAGTTTCTTTGTGAGCTTGATTTTTTCCCCTAGAAACCAGAGCAAACAAATCTCTGAGAGCCATTATGATCTCACCCTCATTTCTCGTGCCTTCTTCATGTGTGTCTACAGTGCACCATTCCTCCATGAATGCAGCCAGGTGCCATCATATGTTTCAGACAGCCACGTCCTATGGAAAGCCCGGCCAGATACCTGAAGGCAGCCTTTGGTCCTCCCTGTTGGGTTCCCTTGTACCTCACAGAGGTCTCCTGTACAGCAACTAACACGTGCCATGAGGTTTGTGTGTTGCATTTCCTGTCTGTTTCCACGTATAACAAAGCTGGCCCCTAACCAGTTTTTAAAAATCTGTTTAGGGGGTGGTCAAACATCCCTCGGAGCAAATAATGCAGACGACGAGTCCTCTACCTTGGAAAAATAGACCTGTACACATATGCACGAACGTGTGCTCACCATGTCACGGGTCTGTGGATGCTCTAGTAACAATATCAGTCATGGGATGTGGGTTGCACTACTCACAGGGGCCCTACCTTTGTACTTTTGTATCCCTTATACTTGGCATAAAGCTTCGAACCCCAGACAGGTCGTTATTCATGCTTGAATAAATGAATGGGTGAACTAAGGGAGAAACTATAGCAAAGCTTACACAGAGCTTTTTTATGTGTCAGGCACTGTACTGAGTGACTTTTGTGGGTGCCCACAGTGAAGTCTCACAACACCTATGAGGTAAACACTATTATTATTTCCATTTTATAGAAGAGGAAACCAAGGCACCAAAAGCTTCAGTATTCTATTCAAGCTTACTCAGCTGGTTCCTTTTTTTTTTTAAGTAGTGGTGGGTATTCACACCGCAGGCCTATAACTTCTTCTTCTTCTTTTTCTTTTTTAAATTTTTATTGGGGAATATTTGGAAACAGTGTGCATCTCCAGGGCCCATCAGCTCCAAGTCATTGTCCTTCAATCTAGTTGTGGAGGGCGCAGCTCAGCTCCAAGTCCAGTCGCCGTTTTCAATCTTTAGTTGCAGGGGGCGCAGCCCACCATCCCATGCGGGAATCGAACCAGCAACCCTGTTGTTCAGAGCTCGCGCTCTAACCAACTGAACTATCTGGCTGCCCCATCAGCTGGTTCTTGAGTCTATAATTGTAACTAGTAGTTTATAAGGAAAACGAGGCAAATCACTTTAGTTTTTTTGTGTTTTGTTTTGTTTTGCTTTGTTTTTTAACTTCGATTCAGCTGATGTCTTTGGAGGGCCTATTAGATGCTAGGCGTTATGCTAGGTGTTTCCATCTCTAACGAGAGATTGTTATCCCTTTCCTCCAGTCTTCCAGATCATCCAAGTTAGATGAATTATTGCTCCATTGTGAGATCCAGATTTGAGCAATTCTTGGTCCAGAACCAGAAGCACAGTTTCTCTTAAAAGAAAGCATTTCCTTACACATGGCCAAGATTAATGGGATTGGTTTATCACCTGTTGAAATGGATTGACATCAACCCGAAATATCACAGGCTGGTTCAACTGGCCCGTCAGGTCCGAAGTCTGTGATGTCTTCATCAGCTCAGTTTATCTAAGGCAAACAGAACCATGTGCCCATCTGTCCTTGGTCAAACAGAAAGAAACTGATGGCTTTTAAATTGTCCTCAAGAAATTTCCTGACTACTGGGAAAACTACATGTAATGAAGACAGCAATTGTGGTTAAAAGTGCCAGGAAAGAGGACATCGATTCTGCTCATGTTGTGTTCTTGGATTAGACAGAGCTGCTGCCTCTGGATCTCAGTTTCTCATCAGTGAAATGGGATCTCTAGAGAGCTTTAAAGCTCTAACAGCCTGTGTGTCTGTGGGTTTACTTACCACTCAGTCTCAACAAGGTGTCCAAGGCTATAAAGAAAGAGTTGAGAAATTGACCTTTCTTTTTTCCTTCCTTCCTTCCTTCCTTCCTTCCTTCCTTCCTTCCTTCCTTCCTTCCTTCCCTTTTTCCTTTTCTTTTCTCCCTCCTTCCTTCCTTCCTTCTTTCCTTTCTTCCTTCCTTCTTTCCTTCCTCCCTTCCTTTTCTTTGTTCCTTTCTATTTAGATACCAAGTATGTATCGAGCATGGGTCTCAACACCTAGGATGCAGCAGTGAAGAAAACAGGCATCCCTGCCTTCATGAATCTTACACTCTATGGAGGAAGGCAGACAATAAAGAAGGCAGGAAAGTTATGTCCTATGTTAGAAGGTGATAAATACTACAGGGAAAAATAAAGCAGAGCAGAGGGTTGGTATGGGTTGAACTGCATCCCCCCAAATTTCATATGTTCAGGTCCTAATCCCCAACAGCTCACACTGTGACCTTGTTTGGAAAAAGAGTCATTGCAAATGTAATTAATTAAGTTGAGATGAAGGCATACGGGAGTAGGATGGGCCCTCATACAATATGACTGGTGTCCTTATACACAGGGGAAATTTGGTCACACACACACACACACACACACACACACACAGGAAGAAGGTTACATGAACATGAACACAGAGATTGCCATGATGCAGCCACAAACCAAAGCTCACAAGGATTACTGGCGACACCAGAAGCTAAGAAGAGAAAGGCATGCAACACATTCTCCTTCGGCGTCTTCTAGAGAGCATGGCCTACTGACACCCTGCTCTCAGACTTCTGGCCTCTAGAATTGTAGCAACAATAAACGTCTATTGTTTAAGCCACCTGGCTTGTGGTACTTTGTTACAGCAGCCCTAACGAACGAACACAGGGGTATTGGAAATTTAAATAGGGAGATCAAGGAAGACCTCACAGAGAAGGTAACATTACCCAAAGTCTTAAAGGAGATGAGGGAGTCAGTTATGTGAATATCTGGGGAAAGAACCTTTCAGGAAGCAGGAAGAGCAAGTGCAAAGGCCCTGAGGTAGGCCTTTCAGTTTGTTATTTCCCTCCTCATTTTAATTAATTAAAAAATTTTAATACACAGAAAGATAAAAAACAATAATACAGATTTAGCATGTAGATCCATTATCAATATTTTGACATGTTTATTTTTGATCACTGATCCATTTCACAGTAAGTTACAGATATAACTCTTCATTCACCCTTAAATATTTCAACATGAATCTCCCCCAAACAAGGACATTTTATTAACTATAATATTATATCCACACCTAAAATACTAAACAATAACTGCATTGCCACATTTTCCCAATTGTCCCTCAAATATCTCTTATGGCTCTGTGTGTGTGTGTGTGTGTGTGTGTGTGTTAACGACCCAATCAAGGACAAAGTCATGAGTCTCTTTTAATCTGTAAAAGTCATTCCCACCTTCTCTCTTTCATGACTGGCTTTTTGAAGAGGTCAGGCCAATTATTTCATAGAATTTCCAATAGTTTAAATTGGAGGGGACTTTCTATAGCAAAAGCCTTACTAGTTTCCAAAGACTAGTGAAAACACCCTGAATATAATCTTTGTAAATCAACTCAGCGCCTGTCAAATGATGTTTTAGTTGGATAGATTCTCAGGCAACTGGAAGACCTAGTCCAGTGGTTCTCTACTGGTGGCAACTTTGCCCCTCTGGAGGCATTTGCCAATGTCTAGAGGCACTTTTGTCACAGATAATGAGTCAAGTGCTGCTGGTATTTGGTAGGTACAGGCCAGGGATGCTTCTAAACAACCCATGATGCACTTGACAACCTCCCACAACAAAGAACTGTCTGGTTCAAAATGTCAGTTGCGCTGAGGTTGAGAAACCCTGCTGTAATCAGAGACGCTGACATCAACATGCTTATGAACTTGCACAGATGTCATCCTGTCTCTGAGTCTTTTTGATGGTTCTTTCCAACCCCACCCAACCTGGTCAGACAGAGGCAGGTTCTGCTCTACTTCAGGTATCTCTGCCCCGGAGACTGAGTAGCTCAGGAACATTCCCAGCCAAAACCTCCTGTGTGACTGACAGGAGGTCAAGTTTACACCCTGTCTTATCATGACATCCTCTTTCATACACTGTAGACAAACTCTTTTGTGGCCAAGCCATACAGGACAGTTTGGAAAGACCCAACCACGAGACAAACGGTCTGTGGCTAAACAATACTACACAGTGTTGTCTATTGCTAGTACTTTTTATGATTGACTGAAGAAGTAGGTTATGAACTTGTAAAAGAGAAGAACTGGGTGGGAAAGCAAATACCAGGACAGACACACTCTTCACTATTCTTGTGACGTGAAAAAAAGTGATTCAGATAACTGCAAAATAGATCATTTGAAAATCACTCAACCCCGAACACATGTTGAAGGTCTACCCTGAGATTCTGACTCTCCTTGGTTCCATGTCCAGGTGTTAACTAGCCACTATGAACTGAGTACCTACTATTAGCCAGGTAACCTACTGGGCATTTAAACATATCTTATCCATTTAATTTTTTAATCCTTACAACCCTGGGGCACAATTCACTTTCCAAATATAAATTTGGAAACTCAGCAAAATTTCCTATCCCGTCAGCTTTTCTTACAGTGTGACTTTTGGCATTCCTCTCATCAGGAGGTGGAGTTAGTATTCCCTCAGTTTGAATCTGGACGGGCTTGTGACTAAAATGGAAGTGACACGATATGACCTCTGGGGCTAGGTCATAAAAGGCAACCCAGCTGCCACCTGGGGGTCTTGGAACACTCACTCTTAGAACTGAGCCACCATATTGTACAGAAATACAAGAAACCTATGACAAAATCCATGTGGAGGAGAACCAAGAATCCCAGTCCACAAGCCCCAGCTGAGTTCCCAGCAGATAGGCACCAACCTACTTAGCAGTCATGTGAGCGCGCCATCTTGAAAATGGATTCCCCATGCTGTCTCCCCTCACACTGCCTGGAGGAGAGGGGAGCCATCCTTGCCGAGTACTGCCTAACTGCAGACACATAAACCAAATAAATGATTGTCGTTGTTTTAAGGCATTTGCATTTAGGATGGTTTGTAATAGAGAAATATGTAACTGGTTCTGATGCCAATGTACCAGTATAGATTTCTTATTTCACAATCGGGGATGCTGACTTTCAGAATAGCAAAGTCAGAATTCAAACTTGGGTCTATCTGGTTCTAAAACTCGTGGCCTTAACCACCACACGCTATGAGAATGAGATGGAACGTTTGCTATCAAACAGTAGAAACCCCAGTTGGGGAAAGGACATGCACACTTTATACATTAATAGAAATAATTCAGATTGCTTACGGACAGATCATATCCACCTTGGGACATTAGCCTACAGAAAAAAATCCAAGAGGACCTGTCATGTGTAACACCAAAAGTTTTGAAAGACTTTAAATATCCCATAATTAGAAATGGTTGATAAAATATTATGCAGCCAATAAAAAACATAACTATGAATGCCAGGTGACAACTTGTAAAAATGATTGCTAAATCGTATTAAATGACAAAAGCAAACCACAAAATGAAACGTGAACAAAGCTCCTGACAACATAAAGAGCAGAGAGGGAAATCATTTATTTAACTTCTCCTAAGTTCCTGGCACTGTGTGTATTATTCTTTAATTTCAGCTTTCTACAACTCTGTGAGGAAGTATTATTATCCTTGTTTTATAGATCAGGGAACTGAGGCTCAGGAATATTAAGTAACTTGCACAGAATCGAATAGCCAATACATGGCTGGGCCAGGGATCCAACCCAAGGAGCTGAAGATGGGGAATTAAGGGTGGAGAAGCAGCAGATGGAGGCAGGATTGGAGGTAGGCCAGACAAGATGAGAGCAGGTAGAGCATCGGAGATGAGATTTCGTGAGATCAAACAATTATTTTGGCCATTGGTTGATTGTGTTCACTTCTTTTAGCAGAAGCAGACTTGCCTTTCATATTCTGGTTTCCTGTGTTCATTAAAATCAGCAAGCGTCAGCACTGTGCCAAGCCCACGGGGTACAGGGATAAGTACAACACTGGTACTGGCCCTAGTTACTTGGGCCTGGTACAGGCTCCAGTCTTTATTTCTGGGGGACACTCCAGGACATCTATGGGAAGGTGCCCAAGTGGGTGAAGGAGACCAGTGATTGTGAACAGTGTTCTGACACCATTTGCAAAATGGATGGTCTGTCCCTAAAATCTTGACCCACAGACACTTTTTGAGATAATAAGTGTTCATTGTTGTTTTAAACCACCACCTTTGTGGTAGCTTGTTACATGGCAAAAGATAACGAATACAATAATTATTGGGCGCTTTCTAAAAGCAAAAGAGTTTAGAGCTAGTAGGTTGCTTTTTCATTTCTAAATCAGAAAGCGTTTCATTTCTAAATCAAAAGATGTTCAGTGAAATGATCTTGTCTCACAGACCTGCCGTTCCACTCTAGAATCAAATATTCAGGTTCTTGGATAGTCTACCAGGGGTATCCTTTCTATACATAATAATATCACCTATAAAATAAATTGACATCTCAACAAATAGAGATCTACTGTATCATTTTAAATGCCTGTACTTATTGCAACATATGGCCATGTCATAATTACTTAACAAAGTCCATATGGACAGACATTAGAGTGCATCACATTTTTCAGTACTGTAAACAATGTTCAGGGAATATCTCTGTACATATATCATTTTGTGTACTTGTCCTGGTATTTCCTTTGGATACATTTTGATACTTGGAAGTGTTGAGCCAAAGTACTCATTTTAAAATTCTTTTATCAACCGTACGTGACAGACGTTGGATACCACTATCTTCATTTTATAGACCAGGAAACAGAACTGGACAGGTTAAGTGACTTCTCCCAAGTCACACAGCTAGTCAATGGCAGAGTTGGCACTCCAACCCCATTTTGGGACTTAGGGTCTCACCGCTTCCTCTGCTTGGGCAAAAGTCTCAGCGGGAGATGCAGGACGTCCAGGAGAAGAGCCTCAAAGCAGAGCAAATGATGCTCACGTTCTCTCAGGCCAGACCCCTTGGGTCTTTGCTCCCTCCTCTGAACTGCAGGCAAGAAGGGAGCTGCCGTTTCCTCTTCTAACTTGAAAATCACAGAGCAGAAGGGGGCAGAGCTCTTAGAGATTCAAGAATTGGAGCAAAATGTGGAAGCAAGAATTTGCTGGAAATGGTGCGAATGATCAAAATTTCAATATCAAGAAGTACTGTAAGTTGTCTTCTCAAATCGTATAGAGTCCAAATTGTTATTCTTTTGGATTTTCTCTTACTATGGATTATATCAGCCATGATGCCTGCCTGTTGGCCTCTTAACTCTGGTTGAACAGGCAGAAAAAGATGGGACTTTCAGTGTCAGCAAGGTTGGGAGTTGAGTCTAGGCTAATGCCTAAACCATGGGCAATATTAAGAGTGATTTTTTTTTTTTTTATCCTCAAGGAAAAAAAATAAGTCTCCACTGCTCTTTCATCCCGTTTTCACTTTCTGTGAGAAGCAGTGTGGCTTCATGGAAAAAAACATGAGTTTTAGAGTCCTGGGTTAAAATCATGATGCTGTGTTAGAACTGAGGGTAACACCAAAACCCTTGAGTTTTCATTTTTTCATCTTTAAAATGGGTATATTAGTACCCATCTCTCGGTATAGAGTTCATGAAATCATGTACATGAAAGAGCCTCACAGAAGAGCGGTAAGTGCCTAGTAAATGTGACTTTCTTTCCTTTGCCTTTCCATTCCTGAAAGACATCTTATTAACCAGGGTATATTGCCTTCAAAAAGGTAATTTCCAAAGATTCTTGGATTACCAGCTTTTTCTATGCCGAAAAGAGACAAAGCAAATAAAACAATGATTCTTTTCATATTCGGATGTGTTCAAATCTCAGGAGAGGCCACGTGTATGTGTGTGTGTGTGTGTGTGTGTGTGTGTGTGTGTACAAGCACCCACACTCACACCACACACAAAGTTGTCACCAGCCAGAATTTCCCTCACTAACCTGCCCCAGTACCAGTGCCCTTTACACAGATCTGTGCAAATGACCTGGGTCATCACAACGGGAAGTAGAACATAACACCTAAATCCTAATTAAAGTCATCCCCTAAGATAACCTGTAAATTACAGGTTTTCCCAGGGACAGGATCAGAGAGCATTTTACCCGCGGTTCGTGCCCTGGGCTGATAACAAATTGTCTTTTTCGCTAGGCACAGAGACGAGCAGGACTTGACTAGCCTCAGAATCAGCCTCATTTAATAGAAACGCCGTCTACATCCTGCCTTCAGCCAGCAGGCTTTGATCTAGAACTCCATGCACTGCAGCTCCATTCAGGGCCTGCTGAGGGTTTTCACCAGCTTTCCTCCAAACAACGCTGCGTGGCACTTGTACCCAGCTCTCTGGTCCTGCAGTATTTTTTACTATCAACGTCAAATTTGGAAGAACACACTTAGACAGATTCTGTTCTCTTCTGGGAAAACGGCTTCTGCTGTTAGAAAACGTGGTGTGGTTCCTGGAGGTTGGGTTGACCACCTCATGGGACCGACATGTGGACTAAGAGACAAGATCCTCAAACTACCGATGGCCCGTGATAATTATCTCCCAGGGGGCGCTTCTTGGGTGGGCGACCTGTGCGGGCACACAGGCCCCGCGTGCAGAAGTGCCTACATTTGGTTGACTGCTCTGCTATAGATATCTTGAAATTCTTATTAATATTTGAACAAGGGGCTCTGCATTTTCATTTTCCACTGGGCCCTGCAAATTATGTAGCTAGTCCGGTTGACCCCCTCGGCCTTCGCACACACTGTTCCCTGCCTGGAAGGCTTTCCCCACCTCACCTGCCTGTGCAACCCCTAGTTTTTCTCTCCTGTCATTCTTTGTTCCCTTCCTTCCTCCTTCCTTTTCTTTCTTCCAGTTTTCTAGTCCCTGCTTTGGGCTCTACTTTGTGCACCACCAGGATTTCTAGGATGGACAAGACAGAAACAGTCCTTGTTCTCATGGGCTTTATAGCCTGGGAAGGAGGCTGACAAACAAAATCACAAAGAAACAAACAACAAAAATCGATTATAAATTATAGTCATTGCTCTGAAGGAAACATACGGAGTGCTGACAAAAGAATCACAACAGTGGGGGGGGATGAGGCAGGGGGTCATTTTGGGGAGGGTGGTCAGTCATTTCAGGTCAAAGCGTCACTGAAACATCCCCTTCCTCTCTACTCTGAGAAGAGCTGGCCACTCCTCCATTTGAGCCCAGTCAGGGTCTCATTCCTCATTCATTTCTCTGTTACTGTACTGGCCACACTGAGAGACAATTAAATGTGTACGTTCCCAGCTCCCATACTGGAGCTCAGCTCCGAGTTGCATGAGAACTGAGACCATGCCAGCATGTTTGTCTCTCCAAACTCTTGGTGGGTGCTTCATAGCTGAATGAGGTCAGATGCTTTGTTACTCTATGCCAGTGGTTCTCAGAGGAGGTAAGGGGGCCATTTTGCCCTCTCAAGGGACCTTTGGCCATGTCTGGAGGCATTTTTGATTGTTATGACCTGGGGTGGAGTGGGGGGGGGGTTACTGGTATCGACCGGGTAAAAACCAGAGACACTGCAAATTATCCCACAATTCACAAGACAGTCCCCATGACAGAGTTATCCCATCCAAAATGTCAATGATGCACTACACTCTGCATAGCATACCGCATATATATATATGCAGATAACGTTTTTAAAATATTAACTGGTATAACCTATCTCCTGCTTTCCAGCAGGACCACACTAAAGAAGTTTTTCTTCAGGAAACCCCTCAGAGGCAGCCCCACAGCTGACCCCGGGACACGCTACCATGTCTCCCAGCCCTGAATTTCCACCCTCTCTTTCCCATGTGATTCCGAGAGCTCATACATGTCAAGTTTGGGACAGCAAGCAGGGGACAGCTGTGACGGCCCCTTCTCTAGCCCTCTCTCCCCAGCTTCCTTCTGACCTAAGGTTCTCCTGATGCAGCTAAAATCCATTTCCTCAGCAGCAGATATTTCTGAGCTCACCAGGTCACCCAGGAACATGATTGAGCAAGTTCAAGAGTAAATAGCAAACTCAAGGAGTTTTGAGTCAGGGAAGGAAGGAAGTCAAATTTGGTAAGAGCACTTACTAAGGGCCAAGCACTTTCCCCAATATAATCTGTAACACAAAGTTTCAAGGGAGATATTAGTACTGATCAGAGCTGCAATCATCCCAAGGCTGGACTGGGGGAGAATTTCCTTCCGGAGTCACTCATGTGGCTTTTGACAGGCTTCAGGTCCTCCCTGACTGCTGGCTAGAGGCATCCGTTCCTTGTGGTGTGGGCCTCTCCATGACGCAGTCTCAAGGTATGGGAGCTGGCTTCCCCCAGAGTGAGGGTTCGAAGGGAGAATGCAAGCAAGTACCCAAGATGGGGCTGCAGTCTTTTATTGACCTAACCTCAGAAGTGACATCCCCTCACTCTTGCTGTATTGTGTTAGTTATAAGTGAGTCACTAGGTTCAGCCTACACTTGGGAAGAGGAATTACACAGGTTGTAGATACCCAGAGACCCAGGATCATTGGAGGGACCCCTGTGCCTAGAACAGTGGGATATGGTGTCAGATAGACGACTGTCAAATCCCAATTTCATCACCCAGTTATGGGTGACCTTGGACATGCAATTCAACCTTCCTGAGCTTCCTCATTTATAAGAGGGAAGTTGTAAGAGGATGTTCCCCAGTGGGTGGACATCATTTAATATTCCATTGTACATATGAGCACGGTGGGCCTTGCTGGTAGCAAACACTCTCTAAGTTTTCATTTCTTGTTTGTTGTCTTTCTTCTCTCCTTTTCCCTGTTTTGACCCTATGCAGGCCCTTGGATATATTAGAATATGATGACTCTCTTTTTTAATGCAAACAAATTAACAAACTATTGGATAAATGCTGTTGTGTGCACTCTCCATTCTGTGGAGAGTCTCAGGAATGGAGAAGACTTAACATATCATTAAATCCATCTACTGATCTGATGTATGACTGTCAGCCTTCTTTCTTTTCCACACTGGGCTGGTTGACTCACCAAGCAATCAGGATATTCTCTGAAATTGGGTCTTTCCTGCAAAGATAGGACCTTCAGTGCTTTTTTCAGTTGTTTCTTCGTGCCTTTCCTCACTGCTCAACTCTTGGCAGCTTCTGCCTGTATCTTTCCTGTATGCTCTGGGCTTGGCTGCTGTGAACCAAGGCAAGTTTAATTACTATTGACTTCCTTCCTGTCTGCCTGCCTGCTTCCCTGCCATTAGCTTGTGATACTCTTGTTGGCATCTCGTCCTGAGCAGAACCAATATTCTAAATAATGAGCTGGGGCTCATGCCAGCTGGTGAGGTCATTGCACCAACCCCAGAATTTGACAGCCAGGGGACTGGAATTCAGGTACCTGGTGGGGCTTGGGGTGGGGCTGGACGTATAATCTTCTCCTTGGCCATCCCCACTGTCCCTTTCTTTTACATAGCTAATTATTATTTTTCCAGCTTATGTAAAATGCTCTTCTCATGCAACTTCAAGTCAGCCTTTCCAACCAAACTGCCCCCCACAAGTGCATTTTATATGGAAATATTAGAGCCACAGGAGACTGTGGAGACAGGAAGTGGGAAGGCCTGTTACACTTTCCTCATTAGAACATATTTAACAGTTTCTCATTCATTCAGCCACAGTTTTATTGAGCATCGTCTATACGTCAGGCACTAAACAGGGTCTGAAGATACAGTAGAGAACAAGAAGGACATGACCTTTATCTGCAAGGAAGTTGTAGCATGAGAATGGCCACCAGCTCAAAGAACAGATGGTCTCTGGGGTATGAAGAACCAGCCAGATGTCCGTTAGGTCTGATGCCACCAGCTCAACCCTGGACATCCTCCCTTTAGCGGGTGCCAATCCAGCCTCCTCAGCCTCCTTATTCTTTGCACCCACTTAGACTTATTGCCCCCTTTCAGATCTCAAAGGATTTGAAATGATTTCGATTTCGTCAAATCTAAAATCAGTTCCCTCTAACAAGAATGAAGAAGCAGTACTTCAGTTTTACCCCCGGCACAGGATTGCAAATCCGAATACATCCAGTCCCTATTTTCAAGAGGTCACAGTCTGGAAGAGAAAATTACACCTCATTGTGGTCAGTGCAAGGATAGAAATCAGCTCGAGCCCAGAGCTTCCCAAACTGGGGGACAGATACCAGTACAGAAATATGACATGATTTTAAGTGGTGCCTACTTTTTAAAATAGTAATAAATTATATCCGTGTATT
Source organism: Rhinolophus sinicus (assembly GCF_036562045.2). NCBI lineage: Eukaryota > Metazoa > Chordata > Mammalia > Chiroptera > Rhinolophidae > Rhinolophus > Rhinolophus sinicus. Next base: position 9,458,770 of record NC_133761.1, read on the forward strand.
TTTAGTGAGCATGAGGAAAAAATATATAACCAACATCTCAATCCTACATTAAATATTCCCATTTCCTTTCATTCCTTCATTCAACAAATACTATGTAGTGATGATTAGTCTGTGCCTGGCACTGTTCTAGCCACTGAGGACCCAGAAATAAACAAACAGCTGAAAATCCCTGCCATCATAGAATTTCCATTAAAGTCAAAGTATTTACATTTTAAATAAGATGATTTCAAGCAGAAAATCCACAGGTATGGCAGCCCTGACACTTAACTCGATGGGTAAGTTCACACCAGTTTCTTAATCTCTTCGTGCCTCAGTTTCCTTATCTGCAAAATAGGGATAATAATAGCATGTTCCTCACTAGTGTTGCTCTGACCCTCATATGAGTTGACAGTGTGAAGTGAAATGCGTGCAGTGCCTGGAACAGAGGAAGCCCATGTATTTGCTGATTTTTGGTGTTTTTTTTAAGCACAGTATAAAAATATTGACAATGAAGCAATGACTCAGTTCTGGGAATCCCAGCCCAAGACACCTTCCCAGAGCACCAGGAGAACTTGTTAAAATGCATATTTCCTAGGCTCCACCCTAGAGACCTTGGCTTAGTAGATTTGGGACAAGACCCAGGTTTTAAACCCCCTCCTCCCTGCTACCCTGAGAGTGAGCCATCAGGAGGCTGCTTTAGGGTTCAGATAAGAACTCCTGCAGGGTGGGGTGTGGTGGGGAAATGCCTTCCTGGGTGTTATGGTGTCTTGAAGGACAAACTCCTCTGCAAATAGTCGGGCTCAGGGGGAGGTGTTCTGCAGAGGGAATAGCAGGTGCAGAGGCAGGAGAGCACAGGTTCACTCGTGAAACTGCAAGAAGCTCACCAGGAACGGGGTGCCCAGTGTGTGAGGTTGTTAGCTGACTCTGATTTGAGGATATGCTGTGGTCTGTTGTCCCCAGCCCATGGAACATGCTGAATCAAGTTCCATGGACACCTGCCAACAGGGAGCTTTTTGACATTGTGAGAAGTTTGCATTTTAGGGCTTAAGTTATTACACCCAGAAGCCCCAAGCAGCTGCTACGCAAAAAACTGATTCCAAGAGAATGTTTTTTAAGGCTCTGCAGGCTGTTGCTTTGTCTACAGGGTTCTCCTTTAACAGCAATCCCAACCCCCAATGATGTCAGAGGAGACTAGGAAATGGGAAGAGTCTGTTTAACTCCTTACAGAAGGTGATAGATCATACTCAATGATCTTATACTGTATTTTCTGTACGTTTCACTGGGAAGCTGTGTGATAGAATAGAGTGTCCCAGGGTTCCTTTCATGCCCCTAGTGTGAAGAGAAAATGCTGTGGGATTTGATGCATAGGTTCAAATTCTGACTCCACCTTGACCTAGCTAGCTATGTGAGGTTGGGCAAACTAACCAGTTGCTCAGTACCTCAGTGTTCCCATCTGTACAATGGGAATCGGGTCAAGAATGAGTGACATAGTATGTGCCAAGTCACTGGCACACTGCCTGGCACAGAGTGAAAGCTCATTAACCGACAACATGCTATTGATTTTTAATCATTAAGAGTAAACTGGCATCCTGAAACTAAAGAAAGGGGAAGTCACAGGCAGCACTTACAATGAGGAAACTTTTCACTTGGTACTTCTGCAGAAAAAATAATCAGAAGGGTGTGTGGCTAAGAAAGGATATTTGACCAAGGGCTAAGAATTTAGTCTGGCTTTTGTGGGGACACTAATGACCTTGCACCCTACAAGCACAGAGTAAAGAAATGCTTGGGTGGATTGAGGGAAATTGAAGTGAAGAGAACAGAGGTACTCAAATGAGAAGGGCGTTCCTCACCTCAAGAATGCGTGGGGGTAGGCACGCATCTTCCCGTGGACAGCCTGTCAGTACAGCCATTGGTGGCTAGGAGGAGGAAGAAAAGAGAACAGAGGCAGGGTCAGAGACCAGCTGGAAGAGAAAACCATGTGAAAGAGGGAAGGACGGGGCTTGGGAGTGGTTTGCTGTGCAAAGGGCTGGGAATAGAGAGAAAACTTGACCTGAGCTCATGGCCCTCGCTTGTGTCTGCCCTTGTGAGTGGGTCCAACTAGGGTTATCGAGGACCTACTGTGTGCACTCCCAGTTTCAGCACGGGGAGCAGCGTGGGTCTTGACCACCAATCTAGCCCTGGACATGCTCACCCATCTACATTGGGCTGAACCGTGTCCCCAGAATTCCTGTGTGCCAGGAACCTCCAAATTGTTTGAACATAGGGTTTTTGCAGATGTCATTAATTAGGATGTGGTCCTGTTGGTTTAGAGTGGGTCCGGCATCTGATGACTGGTGTCCTCATAAAGAGAAAGAGGAGACACAGAGATACATGCAAATAGAGGGAGAAGGTCATGTGAAGACAGAGGCAGAGACAGGAGTGATGCATCTACAGGTCAAAGAATGAACAGGAAGCCAGCATCCACCAGAGCCAAGAAGAGGTGAAGAAGGACCCGCCACTGGATCATTCAGAGGGATCACGGTCCTGCCGACGCATGTGAGAATCAATTACTGTTGTTATACGCCACCCAGTTTGAGGCAATTTGTTACGGCAGCCCTAGGAAAGTAACATGCCATAAGAGAACAACGGAATGCAGGCATGCCTCATTTGCAAGGCACCATATTAACAAAAACTTGTGCATATCAGAATTATGTCCTCACTGCAGGTTCTGGGAAACTGAAGTCTGGTTTCAGTTAATGTGGAATCCTGCAAAGCAAGGATTGCCTGTACACACATACACACACCTGAAAAAGCACACACAGCTTATAATTAAGAGAAAATGAATAAATAGCATTTCAAGGTGAGTAACAGAGACTTTGAGGTTGCAGACTGATTGGGGTTCATTACAATATACGTGAATGCTGATCGAAGGCCCACCACCTATTAGCTATGTGACCTTGACAACACATTCACCACCACCCCCGCACGCCTACCTCTGAGGTCCAGTTTTCTCCTTAATGCAATGGAGCCAATAAAAGTGCATAACCCAAAGAATTGCTGAGGCGATTAAACGGTATATGGAAAACCCTCAGAACAAATCATCACAAAATCATGATTTCTTACATTGGGGTAACCTGGAGGACAGTCGGCAATTTCCCTGTGTGCAGGTCTCCCCCATGCAGCCAGCAGGCAGGCGCCATCTTTCCTGTGTTGAGCCAACCCCTTATGATTATGGCCAACTCTGAATCTGATTGGCCTAGTGAGCTCCACAGCTCCGCCCTGCTGACTCACTGAGACCCTGACCCCCACCCCACAATCAACTTTGTACCACAGGAGGCTTTATCCACAGCTGAACCTTACTAGAGCTCGCAGGTGGCAGCAGGTGAAAGCAGTCCTCAGCGTGTCCTGGCTTTTTGCGGAGCTACCCCAGAGCCGGTACTGGTGACACCTGTCCTCAGTTTGCAGCACGGCTTCTCCCACATGCCTCCAAGTCCAGCACAAGCAGTGACCAACCATGGATCGCTTTGTACCTACTACCAGGTAGTCCCTGACTGGTCACAGGCCGTGGGTGACCTGGGCCTGCACCAAAACCCCTTCCAAGAGGCCCCAGAACTCACATACTTGGAGGTTGGCTTCAGACTGCAGCAGAGCACTGTTTAATTAGCCACACAAGCAGCACACACAAAGGGTGGTCTCAACAGGTAACAGAGCCCACTGGGGCAAATCCCGCTTTGTGGGGTAAGCATCCCAGCATACAAGCCCCTAAGCTGTGGACATGGCCAAACCCCACAGCCAGTCAGCCTGAGGACCAATCCCATCTACTGATATGCCAATAGTAATGAAGGCTCAACTATAACAGGAGGGCACATACAACCAACACAAGGGATACACCTGGAACACCCAGAGCTGGTGATCAGGGAGACTGTGCCAGGGCCACACAGGGCACCTACTACATAAGGTCATCTGGCCAAGACTGGGAGATGTAGTAGATCCAACTAATACATAGAAACAAACAGAGGAACAGTCAAAACGAAGGAACAAAGAAATACGTCCCAAATGAACAAAACAGGAGAAAACTCCAGAGAAGAACTAAACGAGAGGGAAGCAAGCAACTTACCAGAGACAGAGTTCAAAACACTGGTTATAAGGATGCTCCAGGAACTTAGTGATAACTTCAACAAGGAGATAGCAAGCTTAAAAAAGAACATAGACACCATAAAAAAGAACCAGTCAGAAGTGAAGAATACAATAACTGAAATGAAGAATGCACTGGAAGGAATCACCAGCGGACTAGATGAAGCAGAGGATCAAATCAACAGTTTGAAAGATAAGGTAGCAAAACACACCCACTGGAACAACAAAAGGAAAAAACAATTTTAAAAAATGAGGATATTTTAAGATCCTCTGGGACAACATGAAGCGCAAAAACATTTGCATCATAGGGGTACCAGAAGAGAGAGAAAGCAAGGGATTGAGACCCTATTTGAAGAAATAATGACTGAAAGATTTTCTAACCTGGTGAAGGAAATAGACATTCAAGACCAGGAAGCACAGACAGTCCCAAACAAGATGAACCCAAACAGGCCTGCACCCAGACACATTATAATTAGAATGGCAAAGGTTAAAGACAAAGAAAGAATCCTAAAAGCGGGAAGAGAAAGGCAACTAGTAACTTATAAGGGAGCTCCCATAAGATTGTCAGCTGATTTCTCAACAGAAACTTTGCAGACCAGAAGGAATTGGCAGGAAATATTCAAAGTGATGAAAAGAAATTGGCATCTACAACCAAGATTACTCTATTTAGAATTTAAGGACAAAGAGCTTCCCAGAAAAGAAAAAACTAAAGGAGTTCATCACCACCAAACCAACATTACAAGAAATGTTAAAGGGACTTCTTTAAGAAAAAGAAGAAAGAGTGATTAAAAATATGAATAATAAGATGGCAATAACTACATATCTATTAATAATTACTTTCAATGTAAATGGATTAAATGGCTTTGATCAAAAACATAGGGTGGCTGAATGGATAAGAATACAAAACCCTTACATATGCTGCCTACAAGAGACTTACCTCAGATTGAAAGACACACACAGACAGAAAGTAAAGGGATGAAAAAAGATATTTCATACAAATGGAAATGGAAAAAAAAAAAATGCTGGAGTAGCAATACTTATACCAGACAAAATAGACTTTAAAACAAAGGCTATAACAAGAGACAAAGAACCCAGTAATCCCACTTCTGGGTATTTACCTGAAGAAACCCAAAATGTTACTTTGAGGAGACATGTAAATTTATATGTTCATTGCAGCATTATTTACAATGGCCAAGATGTGGAGGCAGCCTGGGTGTCCATTGATGGAAGAATAGATAAAGAGGAGGTGATACATTTATGCAGTAAAATATTGCTCAGTCATGGAAGGGAATGGGTTCTTGCCATCTACAGCAGCATGGATAGACCTGGAGAGTATTGTGCTGAGTGGAGTATGTCAGAGAAAGACAGATGCAATGTGATCTCTCTTATATGTGGAATCTAAAGAACAAAACAAACAAACAAACAAAACAGAAACACACTCATAAATACAAAGAACATTTTGATAGTTCCCAAATGGGAGGGAGATGAGGGGGTGGGTGGAAAATGGGAAGGAATTAAGAAGTACAAATTAGTTGTTACAAAGTAGTCATGGGGATGTAGGGTATAGCAGAAGGAATATAATCAATAATACTGTAATAACTATGGTGTCAGATGGGTAGTAGATTTACTGGGGTGATAGATGGGAGAAGGCTTGCGGGACAGGGTGAAAAAGATGAAGGGTTTAAGAGGCACAAATTGGTAGTTACCAAATATTCATGTGGTTGTGAAGTGAAACATAGAGGACATAGTCAATAACATGGTAATAGCTATGCATAGTGCCAGGTGGGTACTAGACTAGTCAGGGAGATCACTTCTTAAATTCTATAAAGGTCTAACCACTATGCTGTACACCTGAAATTAATACAAAATAATATTGAATGTTAACTGTAATTGAAAATTTAAAAAAAAGGGGGGGGGGAATTGAAGGGGAATAAGCGGTCCAACTTTCCAAGTATAAAACAAATAAGTCATGGGGATGTAACGTACAGCGTGGGGACTACAGTCAATAATATCGTGATAGCGTGGTACAGTGTCAGACAGTTGCTAGACTTATAGTGATCATTTCTTTGGGTGTATAAATGTTGAACAACCACAGTATATACCTGAAACCGATACAATATTGTATGTTAGCTATATTTTTTAATACAAATCTTTTTAAAAATACAAATTTAGATTTAATACAAATCTTTTTTATAAAAAAAAAACAAAAAACGTATGAATTGTTTATTTCTGGAATTTTCCATCCAATATTTTTGGACCACAGTTGACCAGGGGTAACTGAAACCTCGGAAATCAAAACTGCAGGTAAGCAGTGTGTATGTCGGGGGAGAAGAACTGCGGTATGTGTTTGCATTGGTAACAGAGTCACAGGTGATGTTGATGCTGATGGTCCAGGAATCACCCTTTGGGAACTCCTGGTGAAGGTAGTGCAGGAGGAAGGGGTGTTGGGGGAGTGATTAGGCAGCTGTTTCAAGTGATGGGAGTGGTTGTGACCAAGAAGATGTGCCATTTTGCTGGTCCAATGGGCCATTGTCTGCATTTCCTGCTGCACCTCTTGCCACCGTTGACACCTCTGATGGGAGGGCTTTGGTTACACCTTTCTCTCCCAGGCTTCCCTCCTTATCTCTGATGACATCTTTTCCTTTGTGCCTCTTTCAGCATTTCCTGAGCTTCCAGCTGAACTCCATTTTTCCTGGGGGAACGGTTAGGGGGGCTTCATCTCCCTCCTGCTACACAGTCAACACTACGTGTTTTAAAATAATTTAGATTTCAGGTGTACAATTTACTAGCAATTGTCACCTCAATAAATTTAATAAAAAAAAAACAATTTAGAGTCTCATTGCTGATTTTTGTTGTCCTTGTTTTCCAGTAGTCCCTAGGGCTAGGACCTTATCTCTCTCCTTTCTCTTCGCATCTCTTCCCACCCCAGCACAGTGTGGGCACACAGTAGGTGCTCAATAAATATTTATGAACGAATGAGTGATTCCTGCCCGCACCATTTTGCCAGGTCTGTAAATGCAGGCAAATGACTTAATCTCTCAAAGTGTCACTATCTTTGTGTGTACAATGGGATTAGACATAGCATTTACCTCCGAAGAGTTGCTTTGGGATGAAATAAGGTAATGCATATAAAGGGTTGTGCACATAAAACATTAACTACTGTACCTTTTGTTTTTGTTGTTGGTACATGTGTGACTTTGAGAGAGCTATTGAACTTGTCTAAACTTCAATATTGTCACATTCAATAATCACTCTCCCACTGGGCTGTTGTGAGGGTTCGACAGATAGTAGGTGTGTAATAAAGGTTAATTATTTACCCCCCAGCTCTCCTCTTCCCTACCCCTAGAGACCAGACAGTACTGGAGTGTTTTATCCCTTAATGGGCTGACTGGGTGACAATGGGAAGAAAGTGTTGGGGAATGTGGCTGAGCTCCCAGGCATTGTTTAAAAACAAAGAACATTCCTTTTAACCACAGAAGAGCCACATTCCTTTAGCAGTCCTTCCCTTCAACTGTGTCTTCCTAAAGGGCTTAGTGCAGACTAATATTGAAAGAAATAAAATTAAAAACAAAATGCAAAATCAACTCAAGAGTCATTTAGAGTCAGCTGAAACCAGTTTGCAAAGCAAAAGTTCTTGGGTCTTTCTTCTAAATTTGGAATTAGTCTGAACTCTCCCCCTGCACAATCTACAATAGAGAAACATTAGCTTTAGTGGTGGGTGGTAGAGTCTTTTTAGGTTCTTTTTTTTTTATTTTTTGAATGAGCCCCTGTTCTCATTCTATTATCTTGTTTCTACACTCCTCCTCCCTTCAAATAGGCCTGTAAGAGTCTGTAACCTTAAAGGAGGAAATTTTTGTAAAAGCTACCAGTGCATTTATAGTATTGGGGGCCACTCTTCAGCATTTTCCACCCTAAGGGGTTCTTTACTGGGAAAAAGTGCTTTAGGAGCCCTTAGTGTGTACACTAAAAATTTGTTTTTCACTGAGCCAATCATAGGCTATTGCAACCAAGCCACAGAAAACCCCTTAACGCAACTTTTGATCCTCTTTCCCAAACTTGATGCCCCAGTTTGTCTTAAAGACCCGTGGTGAGCTCTACTTATGTATCCCAGCTGTGAGCAACCAAAGTATAAGGCCTGGATTGTGAAAACGTTGTTCATTTAAAAATTGATTGTTTTTATAATGTGGATCTCCTTTGTTGCTTCCAAATGGAAGCATAAAAGAACACTTTCTTCCTCTTTATTCATTCCATCCCTAAACAAAACCACGCCTGGAATCCCCTGGGGGTGGTCCTTAATTCTTACAGTGTCCTAGGTAAAATCCCTCAGTATTCCCTTACCCCTTCCTGTGTATTCTGAATCGCCAGCTCCTTCCATCTCCCATTCTTCATTATTTTTATCTACAAAATAGATTGCACAATGGCATAGCCCCTGGGGACTCTCTGGATTGGCTCTGAGGGCCAATTAGTATCAAAGTCAAGATCAGCCCGACTTTCTGGAATGAAGTTGGCATCTGTGCCATTTTCAAACTGCTCGCTGGCTTCCTAAACCTAAGATGGGGGCTGAGCAGGTTTCTGGAATGGTTCCCTTTCTTTCCCCACAGCCAAGCTCTGAATGCCTAAGGTTATGTCCTGATAATTTGGAATGGGAAGTTTCCTAGCGAGGAACACTCTTTCGTATTCTTTGGGCTTGCCAGGATTTAGTGATTCAAAGCAACACCTTCCCTGTTCCTAAGTGAGTCACTCTGGTGCTGCCCTCCAGCCACAAAGGGGCAAAGAGTGAACCCCTTAAGATCGTCCAGGCTTTACTGTAACACTTTGAACTACTCCACTTCTGTGGATTTTATCTCCTTTTGAATTTAGGCTATAGGGTGTGACAGCTGGGGTGGGACTTAGAACCCAAAATGAAGGATGAAGAAAAAGACATTAAGGGCTTGTTTACATTATTCTAGGGGTCAGAGCCAAAGATGGTAATTATTTATTGATTTATGGGTGGCGGTGCTGGTGGTGGTGGATTAAAATCCCAAAGAGCACAGGGATCTGACACTTTCCTGTGAGGCTGAGACAATGAAATAATGAGAACAGCGATAGTAGCTTCCATTTACCTATGTGGTCAACGTTCAAATTTCTGGTTCCGGCTGTGGGTTTTCAAAGGCTTATAATTAATACTATCTACATTCAAAAATGCCTTTTCATGTTCCAAGGATGAGCATGTGTCATGAGTGTCCATGTGTGAAAGAGGTTGGGAGTTTGTAGTTTCCAAAATAATGACTCACATGACAAAGAATAATTATACTTTATTTTATGATCTGAGCAGTAGCAATTCCAAACTGGCTGCTTTCCCAGCGTAACTGGTGAATCCCACTTAACAAATGGCTAAGGTAGAAAGGAATGAGCTCTGGGCTCCACAAGGTGAACGGAAACATTAAACAATGATCCACAAAATAAAACAAACACAAAAAAAGGGGGAACTGATGTCAGCTGGGGCCTACATGTTGCAACTTAAGGCACAGAACCCACTAGATCCGTGACTCCTGTTCTCGTGAGCGGTGCAGTCATTTATTCCTACTGGCCTCTTTGAGAGGCGGGCTAGCAGTTTAAGAGTGAACGGCCTGGGTTTGAATCCTGGCTCTTCTCCTCTTCAGTATCAGTGGACCTTAGGCAGATGGATGTGGCGGGCGGGGGCGGGGGCGGGGTCGGGGGAGTGTCTTTCTGTTTCTGTCTCTTCCATTTTGGGGAAATCAGCAGTACCCCCTTCATAGGATTGCTGTGAGTTATAAGGAAAATGCTTAGAACGCCTGGTACATAAGTAGTGTGTGGTTACTACTTGTCGGTCCATTAGGCCCCAAACCAAAAGCATACTTGATCTCAGTACTTTAGACACTGTAGGATGAGCTGAGGTGTGATAGTGAAATGTTTAGTTTTTCAACAAAGGCGGGACTTGGATGCTGTCCTTTATTATCTGTGTGCCCAGAGAAGTTACATAACCTCTCTGAACTTCCACATTTCCTTGTGTGTATATGAGGGGTAATGACATGCCTCCCAGAGCTCCGTTGGAGCTAACAGGCCTGGCCCCTGGTAGTAGCAGGCAAGCAGCAAAAGTTGGTTTCTTATTCTCCCATCTATTCTTTCACTGAGCAGAACTCCTGGGTTTGAATGGAACAGGGGAATGGCATGGGTTAACACAACTGAAGGGGGTTTCTTCATCTTCCTCCCAACCCCAAGGATTTACCACCCCTCCCCTTTGTATACTTAACTGTTATCTTTAACCTCTAGCATGCCTTTGCCAACCCTTAACCCACTCACCAGCCACCAGCTTACTACCCTTTCATTCTTTTAACTATCAACTCTGGCCCTTATCATTAATCTCCAGGAAGCATCTTATAACCCTAGAAATGTAAAGACCTTATGGCCCCAGACCCATTTTAACAAAGCCCTTGCCCTCTCCTAAACAACTTTTCCCATCTCAGTAAACTCACTCCCTTAAAGGCCAAATTTTGTTAATCTGTAACTGATGAAAAAGAGAATGAAAAGAGAAGAAACAAAACACAACTTCAGATTTGGTTCAATTATATATCTGTCATTTATTTGTAAAAACAATAAAAAAATCAACTTTAAAAAGTAAAATGTATTTAAATAAAAAAAAATTATGGTTTATAATACATGGTTTTGAATTTTGCATAACTGTTATAAACGTTTTATTAAAGTTATTTACATTTAATGTATTTACAAGACAATTTTAAGATTTTTTAAAAAACAATTCTTAAATACAAATTTGTTAAAGAAAAAAAAAAAGAAAAAGATGGTAAGCATAAAAAAAGTTCTTTTATGCCAAGTTCTTGAGGCAGTTTACATTATGGCTAAACCTTTAAGTCCTAAGACCCAGCCAAGGTTGTGTGAGGTTGCACTTAACATGCATTTGAAAAAAGTTCATACACAATGAGTTGTTACAGTTCTGTCAGAAGGAACCTCTTTCCTTACTTTCTCTTAGTAACAAGTGAGAATTCATGAGAGATTCCAGTTCCTCCCTCCAATAGGTCAACTTTTATGCACAAGAGTTCCGTAGCTGTTCAAGTTTGTGTTTCAACTGTTCTCGTCGCTTCCGCAATAAATCCTTTTCTGAAATGAGCTTCTGCTCCTCTGCTTGGATGGCCAGGATGTATGCAGTGGCTTTTTTAAGGATAACTACCTTGGGGGCCTTTTCATTGTTTTCCAACTCTGGGATCTGGTCACGCAGGGCAAAAAAGCTGCGTTTCAGCTCATTTCTCCTCTGGCGTTCCAAGACGTTGTGTGTCCGCCTCTTGTCATTCTCCTCAGAGTCAGAGGACCTGGGGCTGGTACATTTGCGGTTGTTGCTGATCTGTTTCAGGACTCGGCCACTGTCCAACTTGGCTCTCTTGGTGGGGGGGTAGTCCTTCCTAGTAGAGGGGGGCGCTGCGTAATTATGCTGATGGGTGGACACATGGCATCTCTTAAGGACCAGTGGGCTGTGAGGAGGTTTGCTGTGACTTCCGGTGGAGGATGACCCAGATTCTGACCTTTTCGCAGGGGGTTGCCTCTTTTCCACAGAAACAACATCAATTTCTTCCTCATCCTCTTGTTCTTCCTCTTTAAGAAAGGAAATATCAATCACCGGTTAGCAACATTTCCTTCAAGTACTCAATGAATAGATTAAACTAATGCTATGCAAATATAAGGCATTATGTGAAAAAGGACCCTGGCACAAAGTTATTCCCAGAGAACAAACTGTTCAATCATGCCTGCTCTTCTCCCCATGAAGGCAAGTTTCAGAAAGAGGAGAATGACAGCTAGGTTCATGGCACAGGCAAGAAAATTACAATTTACCAGGATACAACATTGATGCCAATTCTTACCTAAGACTTTAATGAGGCTTTGGACACACCCAAAGCAAAACACATTCCCAAACACCTCCTATTTTTAAGGGATTTCACCAAGGACCCTTCTGGTGTTGCAAAGGGTAGCTGCAAATCTCTTGGTGCAGCTTTAGTAACTCCTTATTGCATTGGAAGTGCGGAAAAGAAAAAAAAAAATCATGCAACTTTGCCAAAAGTCCTAGGGGGTGAGGGAAAGGGAAGAAAAAAAATTTCAATTTTGGAAAGGATTTGCTTTTAAGGGTTCAAAAGAGGCTGAAAAGATCCCAACACCTCAGCCTACGCACTCTCAGCCACTTTCACTAGCTAACAGCCCCAGGGGGGAGGCTGCCCTGCCTGCCCAGAGCCCCTCTTCCTTTTCCTAGATCTGCAGCCCATTAAATACCAACACTTCTCAGAAGGGTAGAGGGAGGAAATTCATTTACTCTCTGAGACCAATCCTCTCTAAATCTCATTCACACTCTCCCTCTCCCCTCCCAGAGCAATTAAAATGCTTAAGAAAGGTAAAAGGGAGTGAGTGGATTGAGTTGCAAGATAAACCAGAAGATTTAAAAACCCAACTCAAATTCCTAGGGGCGGGAGAGAAAGGAAGGGGTTTGGCCACTAAGGGCAGTCTTAGGAGAAGAGATGGGAGGGAACACTACAGTCCAGTGTTCCAGGGATGACGATGCTCCTAGATCCTTCCACATATACCATTTCTTTCCCAAATATAAGAAAAGAAACAGTGCCAACTGAAGCGGCCAGTTTAACTAGCGGCCGATGAGAACAGAAAAGATGGTCAGCCGCCCCCTTTGTGGCAGGACTAGAGGGGCCCAGCTTACCAGAGTCGCTGCTGGTGGTGGGTGGTGTCTCCTCATGGAGCACCAGGGGCTCAGGGCTGGCCCGCGGGGAGGAAGCAGCGGAGGAGAGTAGCGAGTCCCAGGACGGGGAGAAGGCAGTGGAGTCCGGGGAGGCGCAGGTCTTGGGCGAGCTGCTGTCGTTGAGCGGGTAGGGGAAGACCACAGAGGGGTCGATGCATTCGGAGGCAGCTGCACTCAGGTCTTGCAGGTACAGGCTGGACGTGGAGCAGGCGCTGTGCCCGCGGGCGGGGCTCCGACTGCCGCCGTCTTTGCGCGCAGCCTGGTAGGAGGCCAGCTTCTCCGAGACAAGCTTAGCTGCGGCGGAGAAGCCGCTCCACATACAGTCCTGGATGATGATGTTTTTGATGAAGGTCTCGTCGTCTGGGTCGCAGATGAAGCTCTGGTTCACCATGTCTCCTCCTAGCAGCTCGGTCACCATCTCCAACTGGTCGGCCGTGGAAAAGCTGCCGCCGCCGCCATCATCATCGTCCCTGGGGGAGAAGGACGCGAAAGCAACGTAGGAGGGTGAGCAGAGCCCTGAGCGGCGGCTCGGCGACAGGGGCGGGGTGGGCAGCAGCTCGAATTTCTTCCAGATATCTTCGCTCGGCGCCGGCGGCTGCAGCTCGCTCTGCTGCTGCTGGTGGTAGAAGTTCTCCTCCTCGTCGCAGTAGAAATACGGCTGCACCGAGTCGTAATCGAGGTCATAGTTCCTGTTGGCGAAGCTGACGTTGAGGGGCATCGTGGCAGCCTGCTGAAGGGGGCACACAAAGAGGGGGCGAGTCTTGAGTTACGGGGCTTTTGGTTGGTGCCGCAACCAGGCGCAGCGCGAGCCACGATCAACTCCCCTTCCAGTGCTATCCCCAAAAGGGGCCAGTGGCGGGGAGCGGGGGAGGGCACCCGTTCACCCCCTCCGGGGGACCCCCTACTATGTCGGACACACACTAGATGAACCAGCTGCGGAGAGCCAGCGGGGCTTCGGTCCACCGGAGCCCAGAGCGCGAAGCCTGGGAGTCGGCCGGCCCCTTAGCCGCCCTGCAATCGAAATCGGTTTTGGCCTTGGTAAAGACCGGGGCAGGCGGCGGCGGGGAATACGTCTGCCAAACCCGAAGGCTCCAAGTTTTGCGCCACCTGAAGGAGAAGGCGAGAGGCGCTGCGGCGGGAGCGGCTGTGAGCTGCAACCTCTTGCGCCTGGGCCCCTCCGCACCGCGCCCCTTCCCACTTGCGCCCTCACCGCGCTCCTTCCCTTGCTGGCGCCACCGCCCCTCCCAGCCTCCCTCTCCGCCTCCTCCATCCCCACCCCCTGCGCGCCCCCCTCCCTTCCTTTGCCGGCTTTTCTTCTTTTCCTTCACCGGCTGGTGCGACGAGCTCAGCCGCGGACCTTAACACTTCCCCACATAAATAAAAGGGGGTGTTAGAGAATAGCAGGGGCACCTCCCTTCAATATCAAATTCGGCGACGCAACTGCACCAGAGACCCTGCCGCGATTCTGCGCCCCGAGCGGGGCGCCTTCCCCTAACCCGCCGAGGGTAGCAGCTGTTCTGGAAAAGCCCTGGGCACCGCTCCTTGCCGACCCTCCGCATTGAAGGGGCGAAAGGACACGCGGGGCGGCGGGGGAGCCAAAGCTGGATGCGGAGATTTGCCCTCGTTTTCTGACTCAATGAATCCAGGGGAATCGGACACATCCCGGTCCCAGCCTCTCCTCGGTCCCAGCCTCTCCTCGCCGCGGCGTCCCCAACACACCGAATCCTAACACCTCGCTAGAACGAGATCTTTAATTTTACTATTCTTTTGAAAAGCCAAATGACAACTTCTTAACAGGAGTAAAGGGCGATTGGAAACACCGCAGGCGATCAGCACGCAGGACGCGCCGCAGTGTCTCCGGCTGTCAGAAATGCGGTCAGAAAAGCCGAAATTTAAATGCCCTTTAGGAGACGGGGAAAAGTCAGCGGCTGCGGAGCTCTCAAACGCAATATGTAATCCTTACTCCAAGGACCTCTGGATGCAAAGGGCTTTCCGCCCACCGTGAAGCAAAGCCCCACTCCACCTCCCCGCCAGCTTCCCCTCCCCAAAGCAATTAATGCAATAAAACAGGAATGTACAATCGGCCGGGTTCTGCGTCGATATTCATCGGCAAAAATCTCCAAAGGCTGATTTTAAAAGCGTACTCCTGTTTTCCCTCTGCTTTCCATCCGCCCGTTTTGACAAGTCACTCTACCCCATCCAGTTCTGCTTCGTCCCCACCCCACCCCGACCTACCACAACTACTCTGAGAAGTGTCAATAGCGCAGGAATGGGAGAAGAGACACCCCGATTCGGGTATTCGACTCATCGCCGCAATAAAGCGGTAGAAAAAATAAAAGATAAATAGATCCAGGTGCTTACCGGGTTTCCCACTATTCGAAGGAAATCCAGCGTCCAAAACCGGGCGAAGTACGCCTTTCAGAGGAGCGGGTCTTAGGCAGCAGCGGGGAGAAGTGTCTCCCCAAATAGGTAAAACAGCCTCTCCGAGTCCGGAGAGTCGCGTTCTCGAGCGGGTGTTGTAAGTTCCAGGGGAAAGTGCCCGCCAGCTGCAACGGGCAAAGTTTCGTGGATGCGGCAGGGGTTGCGGATCGCTGGCAGGGGTCGACGGGAAGGGTGGGGAGGGGGGTCCGGGCTGGACGCGAAGCCCTCCTTTCACTCCGGGTCTTCCAGCCCTGGGCGCCCGGAGCGCGACTCGGCTCGCCCGCCTAGCTCGGCTCTCTCCGTTCTCCGACTCTGGCGGATCCGCCCGCTCGCTCCCTCTGCCTCTCGCTGGAATTACTACAGCGAGTCAGATAAAGCGGTGAAACCCAGCTATTTATACTGCTTGTATTATTCCCTCCCCCTGTCTTTTTCCCGCCAAGCCTCTTACTAGCCCGGCCCTTCCCGAGGCAGGAGGGAGCAAGGCGGTGGTCAGAACGCGTGAACCGTAGTGGCAGCACCTAGTGCAAGAAGCCCCAGGGTCCTCGGACCCACACACCCCTTCCAATAAAGTGCTGGTGGGCGGGGATTCGCGATAGTGAATTTTTTTTCTTCCCCCTCCCCCTCTGCTTTGGAAACTGGGGAGGGGGTGCTGGTGAGGAGGGAGGGGCGGGGGAGGAGACTCAGGCTTTGAGCCTGGCTCTCCCAGTGCGCCGAGCAATCGGATGTAAATAGAGTCAGAGCGCAGCTTGAATTAAGTGCGCGCCCTACCATTTTCTTTTGCTCCCGCTCAAACCCAGTCCCCTTCTGTGCTGCACCTTTGGCGCAGCACTGTTTGACAGACCGCTTACTTGTCCTGCGTGCTTAAATCATCACAGGAGGGACAGCTGAGCCAACACTGACAATACACCGTGTACCCACGGCCACGCCACGCACGTCCTGGGAAGCCAGGCACCTCCCTAAGGCTGGGGGAAAGGCAGCATTTGGAAAATAAGTCCTATGAAGATAGGAGGAGGGCGCGCACTCTTGAGTGTGTGCGGGGTGGTAGTATTACCTAAGTAATAGGTAGAGGGAGGTAAACGTCTAGAATTACTGCCATCTATACTTGGAGAGCACGTTACGAATAAGCACCCATTGCATTTGTTAGGGGGTGTTACGCTTTAAGTGTGTGTAGCTATCTCGATTGGGCACCTTCCACCCAGAATTAATCGCCCAATTTGCTACCAAGGCAGCAGATTCCCCCTGCCCCACTCCTCGCAGACCTACACCAGGCTCCACGGGAGCCTGACGTGCTCCTGGATGCATTAATTCTAGAAATCTTTCTGCGTGTTCCCGAGCTGGAGTAAAACAGGAGCTGGATTGTGGGTGCGCGCCGCGAAGGACCCTCCCCCGCCCGCTCTCTGCAGGTCTGCATACCCATCGCACTCGGAATTCCAATTCCGGAGCCAGGTTTCAGAAAAATCCTAGTTGCGCTCGGTGGCTCGGGTTTGCACCAGTCCAGAGCTCTCAGGTTTGGGGGAAATCAAAGGCACTAAGGGAGAGACTATTGGGGGGAGGGGCGCAAGCCACTGGACCGGACTCTCCAGAAGCGGGAAGGAGGAGAGCTTGTGGACCCTGCCTGCGAGTCAGCAGAGACCCTGGTGAAGAAAACCGTTAACTCTTTCCTCCACGGACAAACCTGACGTTTAACTTCCTTTCTGGGTCTTTTCCCTTCGCCTGCTTTTTTTTTTTTTTTTGAATTTTTATAAGTTTATTTGAGCCCAAACTGACATTTGCCTGGAATCGAGACCTCAAGTGCTCCCTTCTTTTCCCTTTAGTATTGGAATTGTGATCGTGCGCGCGCACGCGCGCGTACACACACGCACACACACGCAAATACATCGATTGGAATCAAAGGAGAGGAGGCAAGTATTACTTCCGTGACTTTTCTTTGGGGGGGGGGAATATCTTGAGCCAATTGAAAATTAGCAGAATTTCAGGCATTAATTTCCTAGTTCATTGATCCTAAATTTTTGTTCTGAATGCCATAGTGAAAGTGCGTATGTAGAACCCTCCTACATCTATATAAGACTTCATGTACACGTCGACCCAGAATGTTGTCCAACAGGGCGAATGATTTGTTCGCTTCCTGAATTAATCTATAATACCTGGTTCCTGGGGATGTGCGATTTTGCATTATCCCAGAGCGTTAAAAACAAAGGCCATCTTCCAATCCCTGGTCCCTCATCCAAAGGCACGTTAAGTAAACTTTTCCACACCTCCCGTTCCAAGACAAAAAAATTCGGGGTGGGAGGGCGCGTGTATAGATAAATTATTACCCGTGGAGTTTGCAGCTCAGCGTTCAATTGTTAAGAGTAGTAACTTCCTCCAAATCAGGCGCACAGCACAATTCAGCATTAAGGATTGCACATTACTCCAGCCTCTAGGCGTTTGCCGCAAACGCGGGAAGTGACCAATCCCTGGACACGGTTTTGCTGCAAAGCGTCTTTCCCCCGCCCCCTCCCCGGGCGGCACTCGCGTTCGGGTTTGCGAAAGTAAAGTAAGTGTGCCCTCTACTGGCAGCTGAGATCACCGCGTCCCTGCTTCCAACTGACGGCTAGGGTTCTGGTGGGGGGCAGGGGGCATCCGGAGCTCAGGGATTCTCGTGGGCGGAAGGATCCCGCGGCTCCTTAAAAACAGTTTTCAACTACCTCTTCCTGATTTCTTCAGGTCGATTGCAGAGAGGCGGAAGGAAGAGGAATTCCTAGAGGGAAAAGGAGTTCAGAGTTGGCCCTGAAGAAGGGTGGTGAAAATTAACCCATCACTACTTAATGACAATGAACATCATTACCATATGGAAAACTGATGCAATTTATGGGAAACGTGAAATCACAAGTACACGCACGGAAAAAAAGTTCCAGCAAACTCTAAAGCAGCAAAACAAGCTTTAGCCCACAGTCTTAAGAAACCCATAATTTTCTAACTAGCAAATTTTAAAGCAGACACTGGATTTATTGGGGGGAAGGGAGGCACGGTAGAACTTGGCGGGTATTTGGTTTTCCTTATTAGAAAAAAATTATTTTTAATTGAGCTGGTGAACGATAGCTAGCTAGACGTTTTGATAGAGATGGGGGGATGCACTTGAGATTCCACTTGGGAAAAAAACGACCGTTTTAATAAAAATGTTTTTATATTGAAAAGAGTGGCGATAAAGGTCGAAGTAAAAATGAAGGAAATTTATATAGCATGCTTACTGAGTGTGAATACTTCCAGTTTTTTATGATGAGAAGGATGTTTGACGGTGTCTGATCACCTGGATATATCCTCAGGAAATCTGGCTACAGGGGATCCTTCCTGGAAGAGAAGAGACCACTCAGGATGATTTCCCAGGAATCTGGCACTTTTGGCCTTGCTCTGCTGGAGGCTGCATGACTGCTCTCCACAGGGACAAAACACAAAAAGCACAAAACCAACCAAACAATCAAACAACGACCACAAAGGTAGGTCTAACTTGACATCAGAGGGTAGTTTTTAAAAATTGCTAAGGATGGCAGATATGCCCTACCTTAAGGGCTGACTACTACATTATGCCAGCCCAGTGTAGAGCCTGTGAACCCCAGCAGATATGCTGCTTGTGGGTTCAGGACTCAATCTCATTCTCCATCAGGTTGGTGACATTACCTGAGGTGTTACTTTCAAGTAATAGCTTGGAGGTGTTTTTTTTTTGTTTTGTTTTTTTTTTGTCACCAAACAAGGTAGGGGCCATCTCATTTTACAAAGGAGGAAATGGAAAGTCAGATCTCAAGGTTAAGGGACTTCACTTTTTTTTTTTTTTTTTTTAAGTAATTTTTAAGAATCTATACCTAGAATAGACATTTGCTGAATTAAGAAATGGCTGAGGAGGGGCCGGCCCGGTGGCTCAGGCGGTTAGAGCTCCGTGCTCCTAACTCCAAAGGCTGCCGGTTTGATTCCCACATGGGCCAGTGGGCTCTCAACCAGGTTGCCAGTTCAATTCCTCGAGTCCCGCAAAGGATGGTGGGCTCTGCCCCCTGCAACTAAGATTGAACACGGCACCTTGAGCTGAGCTGCCGCTGAGTTCCCGGATGGCTCAGTTGGTTGGAGCCTGTCCTCTCAACCACAAGGTTGCTGGTTCGACTCCCACAAGGGATGGTGGGCTGCACCCCCTGCAACTAGCAACGGCAACTGGACCTGGAGCTGAGCTGCTCCACAACTAAGACTGAAAGAACAACAACTTGAAGCTGAACAGAACCCCCCAGATTGAAAGGACAACAATTTGACCATTGTTCTCCAATAAAGTCCTGTTCCCCTTCCCCAATAAAATCTTTAAAAAAAAAAAAAAAAGAAATGGCTGAGGAGATTAAAACTAGTAATATTTGAGACGACCAATGAACAAGTGATCCATGTTCATTGTGAAAGAAGAATTGTAAATAGAAAGATCAAGGAAAAACAGAGTTTCTAGTCCTGATCACCCAGGGATCGCTGTGGGAGTTTATCTTTTAAAGAAACTTTTTAAAGGGACAAGGTTGGTCTTTCGACTTCCTTTTGGAAGTAAGTCAGTGGAAGGTGTCTATTGACTGAACATTTCTGGTTTACTGGTCTAGGGATACTTTAAGGCTGTATCTCTCCTTTGTTTTTTTTTGTGGCTTTTTTTTTTTTTGGTTCTGTGTTGGGTTTCTAAGAAGAGGCAGGTCTTCAGAAGGGCAGCTCTTTTATCACCTACAGGCCTGGGCTTCCAGGTAAACAGTTTATAAGGCTGTCTCATGGAAGAGAACTGGTGTCACTGCAGGAAGCATTCTATCCTCCAGGGTGGTTCACATTAGAATCATTCATTCTCACAATGACAATTGTGTCACTTTTGTACTTAGGAAAAAAGAAATGCAGAAAGAAAGCAATTTCACCAAACTTTCTCCTTTCTCCCCAGAGACACAATAGGAGAGATTTAGATATGTGTGACTTGTATAGCATAACAACAATTCTCCCCCTGCCCGCCCCCTGCCTCTTCTTTGAGTATCTTTTCCCTCACACCTCAGAAAGTTTCCTACCGCATTGATCTTGGACAGATACCAGCAGTGACTAATATGGAAAGAAACTGGACCCCAGTAATCAAAAAGCTAGCTCCAACTTGGGAGGGACACCGAAAGCCACTCAGGATGTTTGGGTTGTTATTTCAAATCCCCTTCAAGTCCTGTGAGGCCTGTCAAGGAGGGAGGCAGAAGACAAGGGAAGAGAATGATAAACACCCATCTCCCGCAGGAAGATCATTTGGAAAGAAGGGCAATGAGATTAAGAACCAAGCTAGTCAGGGAATATTAAAGGAAGTGAAGTTCGTACAAGCATTTTACGTACAACCATGTGTCTGAAGTGAAGGATCCCAGGGAAGCCCTTCAGCAGACAAGAAAAGAAAACCCCACATCGTTAATGATAACAAAAAAAGGCAACGAAGAAAATCTGGGTGCACTGAAAAAAAGTGCATCTTTTTAGAATGTTGCCTCTCCCCTGGCCTTTGCTTCTGCATGCTGCATACGTTAAAATAGCAGGGAAAAGAAAAATGAATAGATGTTTTTAACATAAAACCCTAGAGCTTACATTTTGTGGGTGGCGTTGAGTGCATGTGTGTGCTTTCTTAGCCCCTGGCTTCCAGACCTCGGATCCTGGCGGAGTGTCCTAGGCTGGACTTAGTAGACCCTAGTCTCCTCCCCAGCTTGGCACCTTCCTGTTCTTCCTTAATCCTTCACTGTGATCCTGCCTTACTTTGTAGCTTCTAGAGAAGACAAATGGTTCACTTGTTTCGTCTCTTCAAAGGCTCGGTTTATTGTTCCCTAAGTGCCAAACCCAAGCCAACCTCAGAAGTTTCCACACTTTTGCTCACTTGGCCTGTCTTTGCAAGGTCCTTTTGGGTGACATCTGTCCCCAGGATGGACCCTAGGTGGGTTAGAGATGGAGATGACTGCAAAGGAGACTCTCTGGGAGAACCTTTTGCTTTGTCATCTTTAACCTTCATTTGGAAGCCAGTGGGAATAGAAGCCTGTTTCTTTTACGGACTGGCAGAATCCCAAACCAAGCCCTCTGACTTCCTGAGCGCAGGTCACCTTTGATGGTCCTCATTTTTAAATTGTCTGTTCTCCCCGTAACTCCTTTTAAAGGGACTTCTTTACAGAAGGAGCTTTCTTGTAGGTACCTAGTGGCCTCTTCTCCAGTTCCCTTAACTGTGCTACTGTCATGGAAACTGATGGCTTTTAGAAATGGTTGCTCTTTGGATTCCCATAAACCAGTGGTTCTCAACTGGAGGCAATTTTGGCCCTGAGAGACAATGGACAATATCTGGAGATGTTTGGGGTTATTTCAAAGGGGTGAGGCTTACTACTGGCATCCAGCGGGTAGAGGCCAGGGATGCTGTGAAATGCCATACAACGCCCAGGACAGCCCCATGACAGAAAGCTGTCGGGCCCAATATGGCAGGTTCAGAATCCCTAGTGTCACTCCACATTCTCTCAGTGTTATTCCCACATTTGCAGCTTGTTCCGCTGTTTCCTTGTGGGCGCTCCTTTCTCCCTTACACATACAGCAAATCCCTAATATTTCCTCATCTCTCACTCCATTTAACCTCCCCCACTGATTAACTTTCCTCTTCATTTAAAATTCTTCAGTGGCTTCTACCTCGTGGGCTTATCATGCCAGCCCTACTGCATCTGGTCTCCACCTTACCTTTCCTATTGCCAACCAACCCCACCCTTCAGAGAAACAGGTCTATTGACAGTCACTCTGAGTGACAGGCGAGTTCCCACCCAGCACCTTTGTTCGGGAGTTCCCCCCAGTCTTATTGCCTCCTCTTGATTTATTGAAGAACCACCTTTCCTTTAAGACCTAGCGAAAGCCCCATTGTCTCTGTGGAGTCTTCCCTATAGCCCTGGCCCAGGACTGTAAGTTTGGTGCTGGAAGCAGTTTTGGAGAGCATCAAGTTAAGCTGTTCTGAAACATGAACATTTGTTCTTGAAGTGGGGTCAAGAGGATGCTGGCTAAAATGGATGAACTGTGACCTTTTCTAGCCATTAGAGAAGGAGCTGTCTTTTCCCTTCTCGGTGAGAATATAAGTGTCACAAGGGCAGGAGTCAAGTCTGGACCATAGCAATTGCTCAGTTAATCCTTTCGGATAGGATGAATGCATGTTCACATTCCACTGGGGAAGAGAAATTAATGGGAAGACTTTCTCAGATACTTTTTGGTTATATCAGAATCTAGTATTTGAGCAGAGGCTGGGAAATCAGCTTGCCTGGGGGCCTATCCTGTCACAACCACTCCACTTGCTAAATCTGCCAAGTCACATGACCTCTCTGAACCTCACTTTTCTCATCTGTAAAATGAGACAACCATAATTATAGCGTCTACCTTATTGAAGACATTGTAAGAATGAAATGAGATAATGCATTTGATACAGAGCTAGGTGGCTGGCCCACACTCCATAAGTGTTAGCATTGATAGTATGGATCCTTGATTTAGCAGAAAATTATGTATTGAGCTCTTTGAAGTTTAATGTATCAGTATTTCATGGTGCTCCACAAGTGTTCCATGATATCTATATCCTTATCACTTCATCAAGCATGAAAAATGTTGATGAACACAGGCTTGTCATTGGGTTGATGAGCAAGTGAGGTCTGGCATCACAGAGAGATTATGTAATGCCTGGTGACTAGCAATCCCTAACCCACCCCTCTCCTGTCTCCAGGACTGACTGACCATTCCAAGTGTATGCTATTTTACAGACCTTTGCATCCAGAAAAAGCAAAATTCTGGAAGCTTTGGAAGGCAAAATTATGCATTGTTCCTACGTAATACAAATCAAGACATTATGTTAGAAGTTCCCTCCTCTGACTGAATTCAAATGCTGTCCAGTGGCTGACCCCCAGGGTGTGGTCCTGGAAGACCCAGAGCCCAAGAGTGTATGTTGGTTCTTGGTTGGACAAAGAATCTGCAGCTGTTTTCTCGTCCTGGTGAGCTGGCCTGGACATTGGGAAATCTTCAAAGCATAGAAGAACACCCAAGTTAAGAAACGCTAACTTCTAACCCTACATTTCCCCGTAACATCATCCTGCAGATCAAGGGTTGTAAACTGAGATGCTTCCAGGGCCCCAGCAGAGAATGTACATGAGGAAGACAACAGGGAACGGTGGGGTGTGTGATAAACGGGAGAACATTTGTCTGTAAAGCTAGCAGGAGCTATCCGTGTCTGCTGATTACTGCCTGCAATATGGGTCTATTGCCATGTGACAGCACTTCCAATTTTTCAGGGAAGGTAGAAAACCAGGTTTTAAAATGTTGGCAACTAAGTTAAAGAGTTATGTGCCTGTGGGGTGGATTCAGTTCTCAAGCTGCTGGTCTGAGACCTCTGCTGTTAGGTCTTAGCCATCCAGCTCAAGGGTGTTCCTCTAGGAGCTTTTCCTGATGACTTTCCCCCTTTCCTTGAGAGTCAACCATTCCCTTACTCTTTTGTGATCGGAAATCTAACAGTTTACCGCTTTTGTGGGTTTCCCTGTCTGACTCCTCGACCGGAAGCTTCTGGCGTCAGGATGGATTGCGTCTTACTCACATTTGTATGTCCCACAAAAGCCTCCAGGTTGCACAACTCCAGAGGTGCCATGCATGGAATGCATGGTCTCTTGAGCCTAGCACAATCCCTGGCACATGGTAGACTCCTGGTAAAAAGGCTAATCGAATGGATGATATTAGAGGGACCTTCCCAGTGGAAGGCATACCCAGCCCAGCCCAGTTTTAATGAAAAGAGAGAGAGAAGCTTTGAGAATTCCTCCTTGCTTCAGTTCCGCTGTCAAGCAGGGTCTTACTTTGCTCCTATGTCCTTAATGACAAGCGAGGCCCTGAGACAATTATAGTGAAGGGGTTGAAGACAGGAGCCGGCCCAGATAAGAGGAAAGGGGCTCACTGATCAAAAAACAAATGCAATAGAATAAAAACCAAACCAAACTTCAGAGTGGTTTAAAACAGCGCCCCTGCAGGTCTCCTTTCTTGCAATTTTATAATCCCACTCAGGAAAATTTTACCAGAAGAGAGGAAGGGAGGGGAGGGAATGGAGGACAGGAACTGGGCCAGGGAGAAGCTCATAGTGTCAGAGTTTTCAAATGGAAAGGGATGACCTGTTATTGTGTCATGAAATCAATTTAACAAGTTGTAATCAACATTTTCACAAAATGGACTATAATAGAAAATCCAAGTATCTTATTGGTTACATGAGTCCTCTCTCTCTCTCTCTTTCTCTCTTTCTCTCCTTTCTCTCTCCTCTCTCTTCTCTCTCTCTGTATGAACTTGATCATGATATGAAATGCATCTCTAACTCCAAGTTACGTATGTTAGCAAACCACTGCATTATCTCATTAAATCTCCTCAGTAGTCCTATGAGGGATAGATTAATATTTTCTTTTACAGATGGGGAAGATTGGGGTGTTGTAACGACTTGTTCAAACTCACACACTGAGTGTAGAGATGGGATTTAGCACCCACATCTGATTCCAGAGCCTGGGCTGAATTTGCTCTAGCACAGGCCTCAGTCACCTCGATGCCAGGTACTTAGTATTTCTCTGCTGCTGCTGCTGACCAGGGCACGTTTCCTCTGGGAAATACAGGAGGAGTGCGACAGAGGATGTGACCTCTCACTGCTACTCTTTTCCTGGTCATAATGCCAATGGGCTGAAGACAACCTGAGCATCACGACAAAGGATACAGATAAATGGACGCGTTTGTCCTCCAAGGAGCTTGCTAGAGCACCCGTTCTCTCTCTCTCTCTCTCCTGGAAAATTTCGTAAGGCAGGTGAACGATATTTGTGCTTGTGAAGTAGACATTTGTGTTGGTGAGGGAGGGCAGAAGAAGAGGCAGTGTTGGTGCACAGAAGAAAGAACGCAGCTTGGCAAGCCCACCAGCCTTGGTAGTCCTATGGTCCCTGTAAACCTGGGTTCAAATTCTGGCACTGACTTTGATTGGATATGGAGCCTTGGAGAGAATCCTTCGCTGAAGCGAGCCTCGATTTCCCCATGTGTAGAAAACGGCAATCACCATCATTGTCCCTTGGGGCTGCCCCAAAGATTCAACGAGACTGCGTGCCTTCAATGCATGTTCGCTTGTCGTAGGATTAGCAGTATTCTTTATCTCACAGCTTCTGGTTTCTTCTTCTTCTTCTTCTTTTTTTTTCTCCCAGATTGGAATGTTATCGCCTACCTCAGGGGCTTATGCAAGGATTTGTGAGAGAATTCAAGGTAAGTTCCAAGCTTCGAGCTTTAGTTGGCACCTAGGTGGGCATCCACATGCGATAGGTCTTGTTATTGGGGATGAAGTGGAAGGTGACTCTGCTTAGCACGTGGACACCCATGCGGTCACTGCACCCAGCCCCCCATCTACAAAATAAAATGGACTCCTCTCTGTGCCCCTCGGTCCAAATGGATTTGGAACATCAGTGCCTTTGGAAACCCTTGCCTGCTCCTGTGGGCCATCATGGATTTCTCACCCCTGCTGCATTTCTACAGGGAGGGAAGTGAGGGGGGATTAAATGTTGGGAACTGGCCAGGGGACTTCACAAAGAATGTTTTAAAACGGTTGATTTGGTAATAGACAGAGGGGAATTCCGCGGATAAATAATAATTTATGCAAAGGGTGCCATCTGCTTCCCTGTTAAAGCATTAGTGCATAATTGCAGACTCAGTTTCATTCCCATTCCTTGCTCTTTACCTTTTAACTTCTTAAATAATTATGTTGACACCCCCAACCCCCACCCCCTGACCCCCGAGCTGACTAGGTGAGAGGAGGGAACTGGGTGCCCAGCTTGGATGCTTGCTGTAGACCTTTTGCCATAAAACTGAAATAATGAATTTTAATGCATTAGAGGATTAAACACTAATAAGAATATATTGAAATCCTGGCCAGTATATCTGAATGTCGAGCTGGAAATTAATAAAAACTGCCTTTGCTGGAGATATACAATTGTCAATTAAATTTGGTCTTTGCACAGTTTCTGTTGTAGGGTTCTCTAATTAGGTTAGGAATGAAAACCTGTAGGACCCAAATCCTTCTTCACACCACCCTGCCCCCAGTTGGGCATGTACGGGAATGTTTGGGGACTCTCTGTTTATGGATGAGTTCTTCTGTCTCTCTTTGCAGCTTGGATACATTCTGGCGGAGGGGGTGAGGGGTAAACCTAGGTTTGGGAAGGAGGGTGAGGTGGGAGCTTGGGGACCGTTTTGGGACTCATACTGCAGTACTGAGAGCAGAGACAGCAAATCGGCCAGAGGACCCAAACTTGTCTGCTTAGATGCTGGCTCAGACACAGGTTTTGACCTTCTCAGCATTTATAACATTTTAAATATAGGAGCCAACACTTAGAAGTCCATAGATTTCACATAAAATTCTGAATTTCCACCTTCCATTGAAAAGCCAGCTTTGGTAATCCTGGGCTTGCATTCCAGTGGATGGAGGCTGAGAAGCCATCCGTGGCTACAGAAGCATCTCGAGCTTTTCAGTTTGCCCCGGTCTCCACCACTGCCTTATACTGGGACCACTCAACTTATTTATGACCCTTTTCTAGCTTCTGCCTGGCCCTCGTAGGCCTTTGAGTTTATAACCCCTGATTTAGAAAATGTCTTGGTCTCTTCACAGAGCTGAGTGTAAGACAAATGTCATCCTCAGAAGGGAGGTATTTATTGAGTAATGATGATACTAGCTAACATTAAGCATGCACTACCGGGGGTGCCAAAAAAATGTATTCACATGTTAAGAGATATTATTTATGTATTACTTTTCGAAGTTGAATTGAGTTACGGTAGCAATGTGTAGTATGATGTTTGCTCAAAAGATGGCGTTAATCAAATGAATGGTAGCATCACCATGTGACCCTCAGGGCAGTCAAAGAAAATGGCGGAAGCACGGTTGTCATTCGAGGAGCGCAAGACCATTTTGAAGTGGTATTTGAAATTTGAGCAACGTTGTGAAAGTACAATGACCATGGAGGCGTGAGTATGCAATAGAACCTCCAACCCGCCTAACAACTGCACGCATTCGTGATAAGTTTGAGACACATGGTGCTCCACGAGATGAGCAACAGGACCTACTTCTGCTGCTGTGGTGTTGGAACCAATTATACGCTCACCACAGAAGTCTACCCAACAATGTTCGCCGTCATCAGAAGTGTCTGGACGCTGATGGTAACCACTATGAGCACCTCTTGTAATTGCAGAAGTCAAACGTGACTTGTATTCCTCTTTTGTTATCAGTATATATTGAGTAGTACAATTTTAATACAGTATTTTTTTTTTTCTTTCTTAAAATGTGTATACATTTTTTTGGTACCCTCTGTATATGGAAATGATGGATCATATGGTAATCCTGTGTTTAACCATTTGAGGAACTTCCAAACTGTTTTCCAAAGTGGCTGCACCATTTTATATTCCTACCACCAGGGTATGAGGGTTCTGATTTCTCCACATCCTCACCAACACCTGTTGTTACGGTTTTTCTCATTCTAGTCATGTTGGTGGTATGAAGTAGTATCTCCTTGTGGTTTTGATTTGCATTTCGCTGATGGCTAATGATCTTGGGCATCTTTGCATCTTTTCCTGTGCTTGATGGCCATCTGCCAGCCCCGTCTTAAGTGACTAAGCACAGTGACTCTTTGCTCTACACATCATTACCACTCTTCCCTCTTACAAGCCAAGCTTTGACTTTTAGTTGCAAGCTTTCTTTTCAGAGGATGAAATTGATCCTTACTATATACAAGGAAATTTTAGTTTCTTGTTCTGGATAGGAGTGTAAATCTCAAAGGAAGACTGTCTGATGTCTAGATATCACTTAATAGCCAGTGACTCACTAACTTCTATTTATTGTGTTTTTTTCCTGACTCAGGACCTTTGCATGTGCTGTTTCTTCTGCCTCAACTAGTCTTTCCCTGGCTAACTTTTGTTTATCTTGTAGATTCTCTGACAGGCTTCCCTGACCCCCCAGTCTAAATCTGGGTTTGCTCACGGCACTGTGGACTTAAACATAATAATAACATTTGTTTGCTAGTGTTTTTATATTTTCTCATCTTTTAAACAAAAGATTTTGTGTTACTACACTTGTATTTTATGCTATATGTGTACATTTGTATTCTGCCTTTTTTCATTTAACATTGTCTTACAAAAACTGTTGGCATAATTGAAAGCATAATGTTAAATGACTACAAAAAATACCACACTATTCTACGAGTGATTATACAATCGCTATTTGACCACTTCCTTTTTTAAAAAAAATGTTTGAATTGTTTTATTGCTTTGCTGTGGTAAATAACACTGATAAGAACATCTTGAATCATAAAAGCTTTTTTCTATATTTAGGAATATTTCCTTAAGGTAGAGTTTCACAAGTGGAATTATTGAGTCACAGGTGTGTAAGGGCCTTGATAAATATATTACTAAAACACTAGCGGAAAGAAGATGTCGCAGTGAGTTAGACTGACCCAAATATACATGACGGTGTCATCACTAGGTTCATGATTACTCTAAAAAAAAGCTTTGCTTTAATCTGCATTTCTTTGATTAGCAGTGGGGACAAATCTAATAATTACACAAACAACGGAAGCACGTCTTAATTGATATGCCAATTAAAGAAATAGATACTCCATAATTGGAACATTTTCTTGAAGGCGCCCAAGAAAGACTGAATGAGAATATTTGTTGGTAAGGATAAGAGAATGGAGTGTCCTGAACTGCCTCAATAAAACTGCTGATAGTGAGATTTGCAGATAAGACAGAAGGACATATGGCTGGACTATTACTCCGTAGCTCATTTTTTGTGCTTTATCAGGATAGAGGCCTGCTCTCCTGTAAATGATGGCGACACCTGGCAGTGCAATAAAAAGATCTAGACAATGCAGGTGGATAGTAAGAGCTGCTGCAGAAGCTCCTGGTGTGTGACAGAACTTAAGACATAGAATGTTGCAACTGGAGGAGACTTAGGGCGCACTGGAAGGTCAAAGAGCTTCAAACATTTTATTTTTGTTTAATTTACTGGTGGAATATGCTATTTCTGTGTGAAATCTCAACATGGAACCGGGGGTGGGGAGTGGAAAGATGGAAACCGGAGGACCATTTTGTCCACTCTCTCATTTACAAAGGGCCTTGAGACGTTGGCCATCGTCTCCAGATGAGGTTGCAATTGCAATCGCAGAGATGCTGACAGGATGGAGGAAGATCTCCATCTGTTGACCTTCCTCCAAGTACTTCCATGTATGTATCATTTAATCCTCACAGCAACCCAATCAGAGGGATTCCATGTTATTTATGTCTTGCAGATGAGGGAACCACAGCATGAGGGGGGTTAAATAATTTGCCTAGGATCAAACAGTTAGGGAATGGTGGAGCAGGGATTCTACCCCAGGCAGAAGAAGAGGGCAGGATAGAGACTTTCAAATGAAAGAGAACAAGCTATGAGTAAAAGGATAGTCCCTGGGAAAATGTGGTTCATTGTGGTAGATTTCCTAATTTTTTTCTTTTTTTTAAATAAAGCTAAATTTTCATTGAAAATGGGATTAATCAATCTTAGGTCCCTGAAAGATATCAATTAAATCAAGCAGCTGAAGTAGGGAGAAGATATGGATGGATGTCATGGAAGGTCAATAGACCCTCACTTAGCCATTCGATGGTCAGGATCTGAAGAAATAAATGGACATTCCTACTAATCACTCTTTCACTTGTGTATTCTCATGTTCATCATTCATGAAGTGGGCAGTGTAGTGGTTAGAGAACAGAGGCCCTCACGTTCAAACTCTGCTGTCCCTTCTCTATGAATCTGAACTATTCTGACTCCCTGAGCCTCAGTCCTCCCATCTTTACAATGGACATAATGGTAGTACCCACCTCATACAGTTCTTGGGAGGAATAAATGACAGCACGCATACAATGTGCTTTTATTGTCTGGCACGTTGTTGAGTGCTCAGTAAGTGTTAACTGTTACTATTTAGTGATTCTTCCTTTCAACAAATGTTTACTTAGCCTCACCTGTACTCCACTGGGTTTGCAGAAATGTGTTGGATGACCCAGGTAAGGGACAAGATAAAATATGAAAGCCAAGGTTTTTTTTCCGCCGGCTCCTCCCCCAAGGTGTTTAGCTAAAGAAAACCCCACTGCTGTGAAATGCGTCGATGGCTAAGAATAAGACAGGATTGTATAATGTATCTCAGCATAAAGATAGATTAGGAGAAAGGGAGTGGACAGAGGTCCACTAGGAAAAGACTCAGAAGCACCTCTGAGAAGTAAGGCCTTGCTGCCATTGTGAATTGTGCTCCTTTTAGCCGCCTACACAACACAAAAGGAAAAAATTAGTGCTTCTCTGCTATTTAAGGTCAAAATGGCGATCTGTGTCATAGGAAGAAACATTTAGACCTTATCTCTGGGGCATTGGCAAAAGCTGAGTTGAACGAGTTAAAAAGAATTTTGGCCATAAAACAAGGCGTCTGAATTAGCAGATCACCCTCTGTGAACAAATCATCTAAATAGTTTAGTATATGTGCTGCCGAAGCGAGCACAGAAATCATCTAAATATTATATCAGAGCTCAAACAAAAGTTCTATGTCTCTAAAGTAACATTTTGAATCAGTTTTCCTGCAATTAAAAAAGGAAGGAAGGAAGGAAGGAAGGAAGGAAGGAAGGAAGGAAGGAAGGAAGGAAATTGTTGAATGGAGGCCAGAGAGCCAATCAAAAATCCCTTAAAACTCCAAATAAGGCATTCTACTAAGTAATATTTAAAAGAAATTGGGATTTGGAACTAAAATCATCTTATAAACAGCTATTATTCATGTAGCATGTGCTATATGCTAAATTCTGCATCCAGAGCTTGATACACCATTTGGTCATTTTATTAGTATTTTGTATTTTAAAAAAATTTAAATAACCTTTTTCTGAAACAATTTTAGGTTCACAGCATAATTGAGAGGAAGGTACAGAGAGTTCCCATACACCCTGACCCCACACATGCACAGCTGTCTCATTATCAACACTTAACCAGAATGGTACATTTTCTACCACGGATGAAACTGCATTGATGTATTGTCATCACCCAAAGTTCACAGTTCACCGTCGGGTCCCCTCTTGGTGGTGCACTTTCTATGAGTTTGGACAAATGTATAATGACACACAGCCATCATTATGTTGTCACCCAGAGTACTTTCATTGCCCTAAAAATTCTCTGTGTTCCACCTCTTTATCACCCATCCCCTCCCTCCGCCCCAACCCCACAACCACGGAGCTTTTTATTGTCTCCATAGTTTTGCCTTTTCCAGAATGTCATAGACTTGGAATCCTACATTATGTAGCCTTTTCAGATTGGCTTCTTTCACTTAGTAATATGCATTTAAGGGGCTTCCAGGTCTTCTCAGGGCTTCATAAATCATTTCTTTTGAGTGCAGAATAATATTCCATTTTCTGGATGTACCACAGTTTATGTCTCCATTCACCAAAAGGACATCTTGGTGGCCTCCAAGTTTTGGCAATTATGAATAAAGCTGCTGTAAACATCATGTGCAGGTTTTTGTGTGGGCAAGTTTTCAACTCCTTTGGGTAAATACCAAGGAGCTCGATTACCACTGTTGCATCTTAATCCTTTCCGCATCTCTGTAGTATGATCATTCTTATTCCCATTCTACAGATGAGAAAACGGGGGTTCAGAGAAGTCATGATTTACCTAAAAACACACAGTTAAGAGTCAGAGTCAGACTAGACAAGACAGGCTCTTTGTTGTCCATGTGAGCCCTCGGCATCAGAAGCCCAGCTTTGCCCAGACACGTGGGATGCACTTGGTCTTTCAGCATCTCTTCTGTCACATAACAATATGCAGTCTCCTGCCTCCCAATGTCCTTATCAAATGCACTCCTGGGCAGAAAAGCACTGGTTTCCTCAGGTTTCCAGTTAGCACCGTGTACAAGCCTCTTTGTCAGTCTGGGCTGCACTGTTTGCATCTGTGCAATGAAAGCACTGGATTGGCTACGTGGAGCGCCTTTCCAGCTCAGAAAGCGTAGGGTTTTGCATCTTCACACCTCTTGCGGTTCCTCAGTGGTGAATTGGAGACACTGACAATCGGGGGAAGGTTGGGAAGCTGTAAAGGCTTCCACTTGAGCTTTGGGGGTGAATAATTTGGTAATTTCAAAACCTCAATCTCTTACTCCCCAACGTTTTGCTTCTGAACAACTGCAGTTCTTGAGGGAGGAGGGTTGGGATACCAGTGCTGGAAATAGTTCCACTGGGGAAGGTGAAGGGTATTTGGAGTTTTCAATTTAGAATCTTAGTGACCAAATGCTACTCAGAGTTTGTCCCTGGGGCACCCACGTGCCCCAATCAAGCACTACACAGGGTTTGGAATTGGGCCTGTTTTAAGTGGGGCCTGGGTGGTGGGGAATAACATAGCAAGGAGTCGGGGCAGTTGCTAGCTTCGGCTTGGGGTCCAACAGCCTGGTTCCAATCCCTGTTATTGCGAGGTCCCACCACTTACTGCCTATATAACTTTCACCCCTTAACTCTGTGACCCCAAACTTTGCATGCCTGGCTGTCCATACAGCAAGAATGGCAACACCTTCTTAACTGGGTGTCTTAAGAGATGTTAAGCCTAAAGTCTGGTGCCTAGTTAACTGTTGTCTAATTCATTCTTTACAGAGTAAGATCCGGCTGAAATGAGGAAGTAGTATATAACAGTCATCTACTGCTGTGTAACAAGCCACCCCCAAAATGTAGTACCTCGGAAAAAGAGTAACTTTACAGTGGAGAAACCTGGCAACCACTGGTCTAGCCGAGTTTCAAGGTTAGCATTACCTAAAGTCACCAAAGAAAGCTGCACAGAATTGCTTGACCTTCCATGGACGCCAAGTCAAAATCAAATGTTTATGTTAAACCACAGAGATTTCACGGTTTATTTATTCCTGCAGTATAGCTTGGCCTATCCTGACTAATACACGCCTGCATTTCTCCCCGTTGACTCTTGAGATGGTTGCTGGCTGAGATGTAATTAAATAAGATTGTCTTTATATATATGTATCTCCCTTCCAATTCCTGGTTTCTAGGCTTTGCCTGGCAATTACTTTGAAGCAACAGATCTGGCTTGGATCCCAGCTCCGGGCAAGCTGCTTTACATCTCTGAGCCTCAGTTACTTCATTGAAAAAAGTTGAAAATAATTAGGCTTATTGCGAGGTCCCCCCACTTACTGCCTATATAACTGTCAGCCAGCTACTCATCTTTCTGAACTTCAAATCCCTCACCTGTAGGAAAAAGATAATAATTTCCCATTTGTCTCAAAGTTGTCCTAAGGATTAAATTAGAAAATATAAAGAATCTCGCCCTGTACCTGGTCCAGTGTAGGCACTAAGTATACTTTAGTATTTTCCTATCTTTCTCACCCATTGAGATCTCCTAATTTTTCCTTTTATTCTCTGCTTTGTTATTTTTCCCCCCTTTTCTCCTTTCCCAATCCACCTTCAGGTATAGAATATTGCTTCTTTTTAAAGAAAACTTGGACTCTCTTGTGATTGGTTTGGTGTCACTGCTAAAGAATACTTTGCAAAATAACTTGGCGCAAAAGTATATGTGTGTGTTCAAATGATTTACACCCTGGCTATGGGAAGGAAACGGCTGCTGGAAGTGGAGGGCAAAGTTGAGTCCACACCTGAAGAACACACTTCAATACCCTGATAAAGCCTGAAGGACCTAGTCATTTGTCTTGAAGAAAACTGAAACAGCCGCATTGATAAACAGACCAACGGAGAACAATGCAAATCTCAGCCACTTATCTACAGCCAGACAAGAACACTCATTGAGTTTGAACACTCGCTTAAGCAGAAACTCCCAGGGCAGGCTTCTTTGAGGAAGAGGACATTTAGAGCAAGGTTGTACCCTATTTATGCTCCTCTGTATACAGAAGTAGGTCATCTACAAAACAAAGAGCTTAAGGTGGGAGTCCTAGGTCTGTGTGCCAGGTGGGGTGGGGGTGGGAAGGCAGAATGACACAAAACAACCCCCCCATCATGACAAATTGGGTTTATGTACAGATTCTTTCTTTTCTTTCCTTTTTCATTACTTCTGCTTGAACTTTGTGGTTTTCCTTCGAGAGATTGGCGCCTGAGAAGGAGGGTAGAAAGAACCAATTGACTATTCTCAAAACAAAACAAAACTCAACAAAAGCCCTTTCTTCCTCAAGGACTATTCCCATGGAAAGTAAAAAGTGAGCCCACTTGGAATTACCTGACTGCAAAACAATGCCACTTTTATTAAAGGGAGTCAGTTTTTCACTCACTCAATTTAAACATGGCTCCACAGAAATTGCTGAAGTCTTCGAAAAGGATATGGTCCTCAGACTAGAGACCTAGGCAGAGAAATTTAAGGCTGAAAGGAATATTTTTTTTTTTGAGTGAATAAAAAATAGGGGTTTAGAAGGCAGCCACTCTTCTCAAATTATGTTCATAGGAAGATACATTGTTCAGATATCCACTGGTGAGCAATGAGACCTTGTCCGACCGCCTTTTCTCCAGTGGTCTGGAAGCGGGTAGTTGGTTCAGTTCTCAGAATATTTTAAACCAGCCAACAATTTTTTAAAGCACACTTAGATTTGTTTTGGGGTTCTGCACCATGTGTATTTAATAAAACACGTTTGTATTGAGATGGGCACACTTGCCAGCTTTCCCTCTTAAAAAATGCACATCACCTTTGGATTCAACAATGAGTAAAGTAATAACATTGTGACTTTGGGGAAAATAATTCTCTGTGCCATCTGCATGACGGGAGGATTTGTTTTTACTCTCATTAAATTTGAGTATAAAGAATCTGTTATAACTTTTTCCTAGGTCTTTCATTTTGTATCTCAGGAATCGCCCCGAACCCAAGAGGGGCACAGAAGGCGTGATCCACAGAGCTGCTGAAAAATACAAGATTTGAGCAGAAACCATGAAATAGGGATAACAAAGACACAAGGTAGGCTTGTCCCCTCCTCTGAGCCTTCATGCCATCTCTGGTTTTCACTCCGACAGGTCTCCTTAGAGAGAAAGCGGTGAGATAGGTCTTGGTGTGGGTTTTGACTTAGGTATGTAAGAAACAGTACAGTGTATACACATACACACACACAATAGTAATATATAATATATATATAATATATACATATATAATATATGATATATAATATATATAATATATATACAATAGATATTATATAGATAATAACCAAAGAAAGAAATAACTAGAATTTGAAGAAACCCAGCTCATCGTTAAAAATATTGAAATGGACTGTAGGTTCTTTGGAGACAAAGACTGAGTCTTGTTCACCATTTTATCTTCAGTACCAAGCATAGGATGGTTCAGTTACTGACTGTTGAAGGAATGGAGATCAGATACTGTCGCCTCTATACCCTAAATGTTGTATTAGACAGATCCACTCAACATAAAGAGGGATGAAGACGGCGGGATAGTTTTTCCTTCTCCGTTGCCTTAGGACGAACACAAAGGATATTTTCATTTAGAAAGAATTTTATCACTCCTCCCTATGGGGAAATAGCCAGGAGTAATAAACAACACAGGTGTTGACACACTTTTGAGACGTTTTGCAGCCATGATCTTTGTACTACAGGCATACCTCGTTTTATTGCACTTTATTTTATTGCACTTAGCAGATACGGCATTTTTTTTTTTTTTCCAGTAAATTGAAGGTAAGACCCTTTCGCTGGCAAAAAGATTATGATTTGCTGAAGGCTCAGATGATGGTTAACATATTTTAGCAATAAAGTATTTTTTAATTTTAAGGTCTGTACATTGTTTTTTTTAGACAATGATACTTGCACACTCGGTAGGCTATAGTATAGTGTAACCATGACTTAAATGCACTGGAAAATCGAAAAGGTGCATGTGACTGGCTTTATTGCGATATTCGCTTTATTGCAGTCACCTGAAACCGAACTTGCCATGTCTCCAAGGGGTACCCATATCCCTTCACTCGGAATATGCCCTCCGACCTTGCTTCTTGCACCTTAGAAGCCAGCTGATCTGTTTACTATATGATTTGCGTAAGAGCTGCAGACTAAATGACACTTGCTTGTCTCCTGCCCCGTACGGTGCCTCACGTAGCACAACAGCACTACTCTGTAATTCTGCCACTTATGCAGCAAAGATGTATGCGCTCCTGGTATCTATGCCAAGCAGAATGTTCGATGGTGGTGGCACAGGGAGAAATGCAACACGGTGTTTAGGCCTCAGGACATTCACAAAGTTAAAGGGAGAAAGGCACATGTAGAAGCGCTGACAACACGAAATGGTTAACTGCCATGAATGTGGGCTTAGAACAGAGCACAGGGTGGCCCAAAGGTGTTGGTAACTGACCTGGGCCTTGGTGATTCGGTCCTTGTCGTGTTGCTTTGGTCGCAGGTTGAAGGATGTTCTAAAAAAGCGTCAATGAAAAGATATGTGGAGAATGTTATTCAATGTGCGGACATTCTGTGTCCTCTTTAGGAGAAGCCCAGGAGCACATGTCTCTCTTGCCTCAGAACCACGATAATTCTGCTTTTCCTGAGAAGTGGTTCATGTTGGCGTTGACTGGGGCAGGATCAGGTGTCCCTTCTCATATCGCTTGCTGGTGCGCTTAGAGCCACAGAGTGGTTCCCCTGTAACACCTGCCAGTAACTGAAGGTGTGCGTAGAGCTGTGGAGATAGTCTCATTCTGTTGAATTTCTTATCCTTTTAAATTTTTTCTCTTTCCTTCGCAGTGCCTTTAATGTCATTTTTGTTCTAATTTGTAAACGTCTTTGGATATTTCTGGTATAAGGCAGGAAAAAAGTGGTATAACGATAGTCCTGCCCCTCACCTTCTCAGGAGACCATTGAGCTGACAACTGATAGAGAGGTGGTAAATCAGCTGGTGTTTCAGGCAGAAGAAACTTTATGAAAAAAACAAAAAGCTGTGAAATACACATGAGTTTTGCTGTCCATCTCAGTGATGTACCGGGATTTATATAACAACATAGTTTCATCCATTTACATTGTCTACTTGTCCTGCCCAAGTGCATTCTGGATATTTCTAATGCATTCTGTTAGGTTGAGCAAGCATGGCTCAAGGGAAGTAATCATAAAAGAGCTTTGTTTGGCCTATCGCCCCTCCTTTTAAGTTTACTGGGTGTGGGGGGGTGCTATTCAAGTTCATGACCCCAGGAGAAAATTCAGGCAGGATGCCCAGGATTTTTCTGGGCCCTCTTCAATTTATCGTCAAACAGCGTCTCAATGGAGGACTGGAACCATGTCACCCAACATCATTCTAAGTTGATTCAAGTTGAGGCCTTTGTCTTCCTCGAGCTCAGGAGGGAAGCCTGCATTTGGGGAAGGGGTAGAGTTGGCGTCTTCTCTCCTTTGCTGGTTCTTCTGTCCCCATCCCACAGCCCAAGGCTCTGACCCTCCAGCCCTGGAGTTCAGGGGAGTGGGAGGGAGGGTTCCACAAGGCTGACAGAGGCAGGGGATTGCACTGCCATGTGGGCCCCTCACATGCTCTCAGCCCAACTTTAAATCCATCTTGTCTTCAGCAATCAGCCAGCCGGAGTGACTTGAAAACAGAAGCGTCTTCGCTTTCTGCCCCACGTGTCTTCACTGTCACTACAGGATGCCTGAGGAATCCCATCCGCCTCTTTGATGTATGCACAGGGTATGATAACCCCATGAGGGTATTGCTTGACCAGTGGGAGTGGCACTTGGAGCACAAATGCTCTCCTTTTTCATGTCTCAGAAGGGTGATCCTGGGGAGTAACCTCCAAAGCTCCTAGAGGGTCCCCGATGAGCAGGAACCCGGGTGCCCACAGAAAAATGAGCACAGCAATACCATCATGGGCCAGCTTTTCCTCCTCCCCTGCTGTACTCTTCTTGGACTCCCATTTCTCTGTCTCCTCGTCATTTCCCAAAACCAACTACCTGCATGCAAGCCCCTGTCTTGAGCAATGCTTTTTGGAGGAACTGAGGCTAAAACAGCAATCTAGCCTTTCGATGCCTTTTCAGGCTTCCCAAAAGTTGCGAGCTGACTCTCCTGCAGTTGCTTTCACGGGTTCTTCAGCGAACCCTATCTTTGAGGATGTCTCTTCCACATTTCCCGGACCAGCCAATTGCATTTTTCCTTCCATGGATGATTATCTTCTTACTCAGCCCCTAGCCAGACCTGATTTCACTGTTTGTGGGGCCCAGTATAAAATGAAAACATCAGGCTTTTGGTTTAAAAAGCATGAAGAATTTCAAGATGCTAATAGCAGAGCATTTAGACCCAAGTGTGGGGCCCTTCTGAGACGGGGGGCCCTGTGTGACTGCATGCAACTGGCTCAGCCTGCAGCCTGTTACACATACCACGCTTCCAGTTTAAGATGACAACAGGGCTCTTTCACAGAGAGCCCCACATCTGGTCCCTGGGAAACCCCCATCCTATGCCTGACACTTGCTGACTCCACTGCTTCAGCCAGCCTTTTCTTCTTTAGATGTCTCAGCAACAGTCACACGCAGCGCACTGCCTGTGGTAGCCAGCCTTCAGGATGGCCCCCTGTGACATTAGCTTCTTAACTTTCATGCCTTCCTGTGCAGAATTAGGGCTGACCTATGGGATCAGTAGAATACTGCGGAAGTGACAGCATGACTTCCGAGGGGAGGTCATAAAAGGTATTGTAGCTTTGGCCTTGGTCCCTTGATTTACTCTCTCTGGGAGAAGCCAGCTGCCATGCTGTCAGGACCCTCAAGAAGCCCTACGTAGGTGACCTAGAGAAGAACTGGCCAAAAGCCAGCACCAACTCAGTCATGAAGTTATGTGACTGAGCCACCTTGCACAGGGTCCTCCAGCCCCAGCCACGGCTTCAAATGAAGCATCCCTGGACGACACTTGACCACACTGTTATTAGAACTGGCCAGCCAGGCTGCTCTAGAAGCCCCCCCCCCCCACACACACACACAGAAACAAGAGGAATCACAAACCATTGTCATTGTTTTGAGCCACTAATCTTTGGGGTGACATGTTATACAGCAAAGGATAACTAATACCATCATAGAAAGAAAGCTCCCCTTTGGCTGGGGGAATAGCTTTCTTCCAAGAAATCTTCAAGCATCCCCTCTCTCAGTCTCCCCACTTCCTGTGGACCAAACATGGTCATCTCTGGGAAAGAGACTATTTATGAGATCATTTTAGGTCCTGACCAAGAGGGCAACCTGGAAGGACCAACTAGCCCTAGGAGAGAAAAACTGTAGTTTTCTGGGTGGCAATGATCCTTTTTAGACACTCAATTTCGTATGAGAAATTAAAAAAACCCCAACATATATATACAGATCTTGACACCTATTTTGATTTTCTTTTGTATCTTGTTCTAAGACTTCATTTTAGACTATGCCTCAACTTCCATTTTCACCTCCAGATGTATTTTCTTTACCCAACGTGAAAATCCATGGGACCAATGTCTTGGTTAGAACATCCCTCTCCTCTGTGCCTTCAGTGATACCATTTCTGTGAATTGGCTTTGGGAAGAATTCTGCATTGCAGAGCTTAACTGATTTAGTGTAACGATATCCCTACCATAGCCAGGTTGGGGAGGCATGGCCTTGGGGAACTGAGAAGTCCAAAATGG
Organism: Rhinolophus sinicus; assembly: GCF_036562045.2. NCBI lineage: Eukaryota > Metazoa > Chordata > Mammalia > Chiroptera > Rhinolophidae > Rhinolophus > Rhinolophus sinicus. The sequence goes on from NC_133761.1 coordinate 9,498,655, forward strand.
TAGGAATATTTATTGTAAAATAGAAATATGGAAAGCTGCCCATGTTCTGGGAAAAAAACTTTTAGCCAAAAAAACTGAAATCCCTGTTCAGATTTGCATGAGTAAAATTCCAAAAAGTCTTTTCTCAAAGAGAGGGAGGGAGGGAGGAAGAGAGACAGAGACAGAGAACCAGTTACGTTTGCAGTTCTGACCTAATTCTGCTAATAAGGAATTTATTACTAAGCACCGCATAATTTGTTTAGCATCTAATCACAGACTTATTTCTACCCAACAAGGCCCTGGAATTTGTTGGAGCATTTGGGGAACTCAAGTTCTAGCTATCATTCTTCCTCTAATAATCTATGTGAGTGTAACTTGTGTGACCTCTCTGTGCCTGACTCTCTTCCTCTGTGTGAGTCTGAGAATATCTGTTGACCAGAGAGAAAACATCGCGAGGTTTTGAAGTGTTGTGAATGCTTTACTTATTTGGGGTTTCATTATTATTTTGTCTTTTATATTTAGAATCATTTTCTGGAAGAGGGGAGAAAAATGGCTTATAGGACATTATAAAAACATTCAAAGTCAAATACAAAACAAAAATGCATGATGACTGTTAAGCAAGTTTCTGTTACTTGAATCATATTTCCCCATTGATTTGCATAAAGGATGATTGGTTTCCATGGGGGGGGGATGGGGGCTTGCAATGAAGTGAAATCACACTCAGAAGTGTAGAAGATCTCTAAGCAGTTATATAAAATACCCAGAATCGGTTAGATATAGGAGTTTAACATGACAGTGAACATATTGGGGTCTTTGAAGAAAGTTCCACATGTAGGGAGCTGCACATTTAGGTTGGGTGCCCTTAGATAACCTGCACAGTCTCCCAACTCTGAAGGAACTGGAATCCTGTTCATTATGGGGAAAAAAGATTTTCCTGGGTAAGGGAGGGATGAGTCAGGGTTTGGTTGGGAGAACAAAAGCAACCCTATAGATCCCAGGGAATCAGGGTTTTACTACAAGGAATTAGGGACATATAGGATTGCTGACTAGCTGGAGGGGAAAGATCAGAGACACTACCACAGCTGATCTTAGCTCCAAAGCCCAAACCCGTCTGTTCTCATGAGCCCTGATTCTCAAGAATGTCTGGGAAGCTACCCTCCAAAGTGAGACTATGGCGGGAAAGTGGGAGGTTCTCAGGAACCCTCTGGGAAGCTGCTTTGAATGTCCAAGGCCCAGAGGCTGCTGCCTCCAAAGCAAACAGCCCCTCCTCCCCGTGCCTTCCAGACCTAGCCCAGGCTTCTAACCGGCTAACTTTCACGGGGAAGTCCTCTCATTGGCCATCTCTCACTGGGCACCACGCCGAGAAGGGCATTCTAGGAAATGCATCCTGCTTCTTTGGTGCAACGCCAAGGAGAACTGAGAAGTGAGGGGATGATGCTCAATTGGCCACAGACAGTCCAGTACAATGGAGGGGGTCCCTAGAGCATTTCCTAGTGGGTACCACTCCCTGTGCCAGCAGTATTCACATCATCTCAGTGAACCCACCAGCAATGGTGGGAAGAAGGCAGTATTCATTTTATAACCTTTCAATTAAAAAACATGGTAAAAACGAGACTCAGAAAGGTACTTGGGTCTATCTAAGGGAAGATCCCACGTTCTTTTGGTATTTTTTTACATCTAGAATTCAACCTTCAGCTGTGTCAGAATCACCTGGAGATATCAACACACGCCCAGAGTGTCTGAGGCAGCATGTCTGGGGTGGGGCCTGAGATTTGCATCGTCAACAAATTCCCCAGGTGACGCTGAGGTTGCTGGGCTGGGGACCACACTTGGAGAATTCTAGAGCAGGCAAGTGACCCTATTCTTTATCTCAACCTACTGGGGCTCAGAGCCAGGCAGATCCTACAAAATAACAAATTTGCTTTAATTATTTTTATTGCTCTTGATTTCGGTCCCTGTCAAATAGCATAAAATGCTTGGTGGTGGTGGTGTGTGTGTGTGTTTAGCCATATAGTCTTAGCAGGTACTCTTACAGCTGAATAAAAATGGATGGGATCCTTCTTTTGAGTGCCACCTTATTTGGAAACCAAGGAGGTACCTGGTCCTATGTATAATTTCCTGATTGAGCCAGAATACCAAATTAAACTTCTGAGTTGATGATTTATTTATTATTTCATTGTGAGCTTCTAAAAATCAGCATTTGATAAGTAAATGGCCCAAATCTTACTTTGGCATTCATAGACGTAGCATTAACCTTGATGAATTATTTGCTTATTCACTGAATATGTAATTTAATTCTATAGAAATTGCATGGCAATTTAGCACACATTAATGAGCAGGTACTGTCTCAAAGCTTAATGAACCTGTCATCTTTTTTAAGGTAGGGGAAATTAAGGAATTAACAATCGACTGAGAAGAAGACTGTTCAGAAATTCAATGGACTTAACCAACCTTTATGAACCCTCTTAGGGTTATAAACTATACAGATTTCAAACAGCCAGGTCAATACCAGGCTGTGAGTGCAATCTCTTTTTGCCGAGAGTCAGAGAGATCTGAGCGTGGAACCGAGTCATGCCTTTAGCTAGCTAGAGGATGCCGGGGAGTTACTTAACCTCTGGGGTCATCACCTGTCAAATAGGGGGTTCTAATACTTATCTTACAGGATCACAGTAAAGATGAAATGGGATAATGAATGGATGTAAAGATTCTCAAGTGTAGTCGATGTCAACAAATTATTAGGGTTATTGTAGTATCACAATGCTACTATTAACCTTAGCAATTTCCCCTCTTTTTCTCCTTTCCTTCCTCATTTTCTTTTCCCCTCTGTCTCCCTTCCCCCCTCTTCTTTCCTTTTCCATTCATTTACTAAATGAACATTTAGTTTCCCCCCTTCTTTCTTCTTTGTCTTTTAAAAGTTCCTTTTACATTTACTGCTTTAGTATAAAGGATAGAACATAAACATCCAAATTGAAGAGATGCATAGGGCAAGGTATGAGGGGAGGTGACCTTGCAGAGTTCTCAAGCTCTCTCTGGGCACATTACTCTCCCAGACCTTGATGTGTTCACCAGCTCAGAAGCTCTTTGCATTTCTTTCAGGAATCTGAGATGACCCACTTTCTGGCTCAGAAGATTTGGCCCTTAGGAATCACTCTGCCCTTCCCATCCACGTTGCTTCTTCTCCCACCTCTATGCACATTGTCCTTTCGTGTCAAACTGCTCCTCAACCTTCAAGACACAGCTCGCGCATCGCCCCCTCTGTGAAGCCTGCCGTGATCACCTCCACCTACATCAGAGCTCAGGGCCACCGTCTCTTGCACTTCCTTCCATCTTGGGGCCTACTTCATTGCGGTGAAATTGTCTGTGTTCATGGCTGTATCCTCCACATGTGGGGACTCCTTGAGGAAATGACTGTGGTTTTCATATTCATGACCTTAGTACTTGGCCCAGGGAAAAGCAGCTGGTACATAATTTTCCTAATTCTGCCTCCAGTGAACAGTCTGGCTACCAATCATGTGATAATTGGCACGAGGGCTGGGACTAGGGTGAGGTAAGCGAGGTACAGAGGACAAACATTTTAAAGAGGTGCTCACTCCCAGGGTACCCCTGTTGGACACTGAGTTACTGAAAACATCAGACACTCCATCTATACTCATTGTACAAGAGAGTTTTTCTTGGCATCGAGCTTTTAAATTTATATATATATATATTACTCACATACTTCTAAGAGCTGGCATTGCATTATCAGCATCTTGGCATGTCCAAGGTAATGCTCCAGTGTTTTGAGTGCCTAATAGGAATGTCCATTCCTTACCCACCCCTGTCCCTAGTATCAAGCCACAAGGTCAATTCATGTGGCTCTTGGCCTGCATGGGTCCAATCTGGTGGTGGGGCAGAGAGGCTGGCCCTGAATATCAGGGGCACTGGTGAGCGAGGGCATAAGCTCTGGTTCTGGGGCAGGGGCAGCTGGGTGATCAAGCTTTTTGCATTCTCTCTGCTATGAGAGTGAGGTGAAGCCCCTCAGCGCTGGCAATGGGGCTCTATCTGATGCTCCACGATCCTCGCCATGTGGCATCTCCTGGAAGCTGTGCCATTCCACTCATATCCCCTTGGGCAGGACCTAGTTTATATCTGCACCTTGCTCTGGGAGCCTGGGAAACTGCGTTGTTATTCTTGGAAGAAGGTGGGGGCAAGTAGTCGCCTGTAGTGGACAGTCTGGGGCATAGATGGTGCCCCAGTTGGGAAGTCTTCACGTACGTGTGTGTGTGCCAGCCACATGTATGCATTACCTTCTCTAGTTTTTCACAACCGCCCTATGAGACAGGCACTATTAGCATCATGCCCACTGTGCAGGTGAGGTAGCTGGAGGGCGGAGCTCAGCATGGATCCTAGGCCCGCCAGCTGTAGGGGCCGCACACCTAACAACTATGCCATACTGCCGGGTCCAGAATGGAGAGATGGTTGAAACTCATGGATTTGCTATTTGTTAACCACATGGCCTTGGGCAAGCTACTTTGCCTAGCAACGTCTCAGTATTCCCATCTGTAAAATGGGGCTGACACACATACTTGACTGAACGGTCTAGTGATCAAACGAAATAACAACATGGGAAGTGCTAGAAGGAAGATGGACTGTGATTTCTTTTAGTGTGACCTTGGGAGTCTGAGCTCCAATTGGGGTGGGGACAGAGTTCCCAGGATGACCTGACCTCCAAATTCCAAAATGAGATTGTATGCATGAAATGCTATTTTTGCCCACATCCCCCATTATTTCAATCTCCTATCCCTGTGGGGTATCACCATCCCCCTGTGGGATTACTTAACCTTTATGTCCTACTCAGCAGGAATAACACGGCAGACGAAGGAAGTAAAAAGAAAAAAAGATGAACATTTGCTACGTGATAAGATCTGCTCTGTCCCTTGGAAGAGCTGGGTCCTGGAGCCGACTCACTAAATCTTTCTCATTCAGTCTTGCCACAGTACCATGGGCGACTTCTCTTAGGAACAGAAGAAAATCCTTTGTCACTTGGCTCAAGCCAGAGACAAGACTCAAGCCAGCCCTTGATAGAGGTGGGTGTCTGCACAGCTTACAAGCGTCACCGAGTCCCAGGCCCATGGCCCCGTATGCAGTGGGGGCCCAAGGACTGATTAGAGCGAGTAAGGGAGAAGCTTTTGGCTTGTGTGGCCAAAAGGTGCCTTTACAGCTGCTGCTGAAGTCATTCTGCATCACGCTGTGTGTGCTAACTGGGTCAACGGGTCAATTGGGCCTTTTTATATGCCAGCCAGGCTGCCTGCATGTACGTTTAGGGTCAGATTTGGGGCAGAAAAAGATTCGGGCAAAAGAAATCCATTTAGAATCTTTCTGTGCTGACGCTGACTACATGAAGGGGCTCTTTATTATTTATAGATCCTGCAATTCTGTTTTGTACGTAACCTTATTTGGGCATATAAATAAGCAGAGGATAAGAGAGGACAACAAAAAAAGCATTGATATTTTTTTTTCTCCTCAAATAAAAGGCAGATGAAGCAATTTTATATTGGAGGTATCCTGGATGGCATATTACTCAGGCAGCAGGAATTAGAATAGATTTAAGCATCTAATCCATACTAATGGGGACATTAAAAACACTGTTTATTAAATTTATCTTTTTGACGTTTTTAATATATTCCATTGCAGCCTCGCCGTCTAAGTGCTGTAGAATAATAGTTAGCATTTATGAAATGCTTCTTATAATTGTGCCAGGCACTGTGCTAAGGGACACACAGGATCTCATTCAGTCCTCAAGTCAAAAATGGGAAACGAGGCTCAATAATTTGCTGGAATGAAGCTCCTTTAGCTAATCAGTAGGCAAGTTGGGGATTGACCCCGAATTGTCCTCTGTGAATTCATGCAGTTGATCATTACATTCTATGAATGATGGATGCCTGCAGCTGTGTGGTGAGAAGTCCTTTTCTGTTCCAGAAGTGACAGGTGAGAGAAGTGAAAGGAATCCTGGGTGGGTGCCCATTGCATGCTGAGCACAGGGTCATGTGTCCAGAACACATGTTCATGGCCAACCCGCCTCGGGCTGTCACCTAGAACTTTATAAACTGAAAGAGAATCCTGAATTTTCCTTAACTTACAACTTAAAATTATATGGCAGTTTTTCTGACATCTAGTCGGGGGGGCGGTGCCCGTAATAAATTAGTTGGTTCATTTATTTATTTACAGCAACAATTGTTTTGTGAGTATCTACTGTGTTCTAGATACTAGATCTTTACTAGCCAGCAAGACGAAGACTTCTACCCTCAAGGAGATTATGTTCTTGAGCTGGGAGACGGATGATAAGCAATAAACATAACAAATAAGTAAATTACGTAGTGAGAAGTGCTAGATGAAAAAATAAAGATGGTTAAAGGGAGTCAGAAATGCTTGTGGGTGGGGGCGATTTAGAGTAAATCTTTCTTTGAAGACGATGTTTGAGCAATACTTGAAGCAGGTGCTGGGATGAATTTTGGGGATATTTAGGGGAAAGCATTCCCAGAAGAGGGAACAGCCAGTCGAAGGATCTGAAAGAGAAGCTGGCCTGGCAGGTTTGCAGAACAGCAGGTCTCAGTGTGGCTGGAGCAGAGTTAGCTAAGGGGAGAAAGTACACAGGAAGTCAGAAAGGTGATGGGGCAGGCTGCGCAGGGCCTTGTCGACCATTGTAAGAACTTCTGCTTTTATTCTGTGAAATAGGGATACATTAGAGGGTTTTGAAAAAGGAGTGACGTTCTGTAATTTTATTGAGCAGTGACTATTTGCCAGCATTGGTACTACCAGGAAAAAAGAGCCAATCCTATAATAAGTCATAGTTTCACTGGGAGACATGCATAAGCCAATAAATTCAATACAGCATGAAAAGTGCTATGACAGAGGTAACAGGCCGACTGAAACTCAGTGTTGCCGCCGGTCTCCACCATGGCCCCCCATCCTTGCCTCCTATCTTATGCCCTTACACAGTCCCCTCTCACAATGGACAGAGCTGACCTATGGAGCAAACAGGATACTGCAGAAACGATGGAGGGTGACTTACAGGGCTAGGTCAGAGCAGACTTAGGGGGCTTCTGCCTTTTTTCTTGGATCACTACGAGAAGCCAGCTGCCATGTTATGAGAACGCTCAAGCAGCTCTAGAGAAAGTTCCATGAGGTGAGGAACTGACACCACCTGTCAGTGGCCAGTCCCATTTGCCTGTCATGTGAGCGAGCCACCTGGGAAGCAGATGTTATTGCTCCAGTCAAGCCTTCAGATGACTGCAATCTCTTGGGAGATGCTGAGCCAGGACCATCCAGGCAGGCCGCTCCCAAATCTCTAACCCACACAAACTGTGAGACAATAGATGCTTATTGTTGTTTCAAGTCACTTAAGCCTTTGAGGACATTAGTTATACAGCAGCAGATAACCAAAACACTCAGCAACCCAGTCTGGGAAGGGTGGCGATTGCAATCAGGAAAGACTTCCTGGAGGAAGTGATCACTGAGTGCATCTCAAAGGATGAGTAGGGGTCCTGAGTAGGAGCCAGTGCAGCAGAGAAAGATAGCTGCAGTGGAAAGAGCTTTCCAGGTGGGAGGAAGAATGTGGGCTGACTCTGGATAGAGCTCAGTTAGGGACAGAAAATTCAAATGCCTACCAGGCCCAGGCAAGTAATGCAAGTGCATGAAGCAGATGGTTGATATGTGTGAGGGGTGTGGCCAGCAAGGAGTGGACCGCTCACGCCCCTCAGCTCCAGCTGATTGCTGCCACGCCAGAATACAGGCCCAAATGTACCAGACCTTCCAATGTGTCAAGAGAAGCCAGAAATTGTATTTTAATATAGAAATCTTTTACTTTTCAAAAGGTGGCCAACCCAAACCCCTCAGTGACCAAATGGCCCCCTTTCCCCATTTGCAGCCTGTTGTTCGAGAACTCCTATGAGTCTGGGGAAACCTAGTGTCCCTCCTGTACTGACCACAAACTTTTGTCTTCTGCCTCTGGGTTAGGCTCGTCTCATGTGACAGATGCAATGATTAATCGCCTCCATGGTTTTCTCCATGGTGACGACTGATGGCTAGCTCCACTGAGCACCCACGAGAGGAAAGGAAGTCAGCATTAATCCATGTGCAGAGCTTCATAGCACCTCAGCAAAGCCACCTGTAACCTAATACTCTTATGGCAAAGCTGTCAAAGCAAAATCACAGAATGGAAGGAAGTTAAGTACCATGGACAGTGAGCCCGGCTTGCATTTCCGAAGTACAATGCTTATAGGAAAATTCCAGGGCTGGCTACTTGGTGTGACTTTTTGTGATTCTGGTATGTGGCCATGGGAGTATCTGTATCTGAGGGAAACAAACCAGTGAGTTGATCCTGACCTTACCATATGTCAGGCGTGAGGCTGTACATACAGTAGCTCATTTCATCCTCACAGCAGCCCTAAGAGAATGGTTCTGTCAGTATGCCCATTTCTCAGACAAGGAAACTGAGTCCCAGGGAAGGTGACTGACTTGTCCAAGGTCTTGTAGCCAGGAAGGTAGATAGGAACATGGGAGATCCAAAAGAGATCTTTGCGCAGCCTCTTGTATCAAAAAAGAGGAAGCAGTGGAGTCTCAGTTTTTATTTGAAACTCAACCATGACAATCTAACTGGAAGGGGGAGTGGGCCAGGGAGCTTGTGAAACAGTGTTTGCAGAGTGAGCACTGTTCCCCCCCACACACACACACTTGTAATTAAGTGTTTTCCCTTGCACTAGCTCCAACCCCAGGTCACCCACTTGGTGACACTACTGACAGTGACCTAGTTATGAAAGGAATTTCAAGGACAAACCCATATGTCAGAGTTAGTCACCTAGTTTGCATTGAGCTTGTGAAGTATAATCAGGTGAGTCAGAATTCTCTTCTTGCTGGATCACATATCTTGATTTGTGACGGGTGATGACACAAAGTAGAAGAAATGCTATGAATTTTGGAGACTGGGAAATGTGGGTTTCAATCCAGATTCAGTTACTAACTTGCTATGTGACCTTGGAAGAATTGTATAACCTGAGCCTTGGTCTCCTCTTCTGTTATGTGGGGACAAGAATATTTAACTTACAGTGTCGCGAGGGTGCTTTGTACAGTGCCTAGTACAGTTGGCACTTAACAAAGCCTTGTTGAATGAATGAATGAATGAGTGAATGAGTGACTGGTTAGGAAGGACCGCAGAGCAGATGGGACCTGGAGTATTCCTGGAGGGTTTAAATATGTGGAGAAGAGGAGGGAGCAAACTGCAGTCAGGGAAATGACACGGCAATGATGTGGTGGCAAGAATGCCAGATTTAGGGGACAGTGAAAGGTGATATGGCTTCTTGTGGAGGAAAAGATGGCCCAGGAGGGGCTGGCACTGAATTCCTCATCCTGATTCAATTTCCTCCAAGACCAACACTACTAGGTGCTGACGCTAATAGCTCCTTTAACAGGCCCTTTCATCTCCCATCTCAAAGTGCTTGGCAAGTGTTAATTAACTTGCCAAAATGCCCAGTGAGGTAAGTATTATTTATACACCTTTTGTAGATGAGGAAACTCAGGAAGAAAGAGACGTGATTTGCCCAGGGCAAAACCTAGATGGGAGTCTTCCCACCCTGGTTCCAGAGCTGCCAAAATGCAGTGTAGGAGAAAGCAGGAAAATAAAACTAGATCCCTTTGCTTTCCCAGCCTCCTACATCCTTGCCTAAACAAGAAACAGAGCTAGGACAAAAAAAGTAAAAATCATCATTAATAATATTTCTTAGTAGTTTTTAAAGGACCTCCAATACATCCCCAAATATTCACCTCCCTTCATACTTTTCTAGGATTTGTGGGCAATATGGTTTGGAAAATTGTTGAGTGTGTCCCCGATATAATTCAGATTTAAAAGATGAGCTTCATATTTCTTACCAGTAAAATAAGAATCTTTCCTCAGTGTGTTGTTGTGAGGAATAAATGAGTATATATTGACCTCAGGGCCAGAACTACTGGAAGCACTTGATAAGAGGTGGTCACAATGATGATTTGGGCAAAGCCAGCAGAATATCCACCCTGATCTTCCAAGTGGCTCCTGGACATTTCCATTTGAGTGTCCTCCCATCACCTTGATTCATTTATTTGACCATTTTTTACTGTCCTACAGGCACTGTGCTAGGTTTTGGGAATGTAGCAATGCATGGGTAGGCAAGGGCTCTGGTCTCTGGTTCCACTCTGTCTTATAGTCCAGTTTAAGAGCCAAGAATTAAAAAAAATAAATCCCATAATGTAATATTAGTGCTGAGGTAAGCACTAGGAACAAGAGAGCAGTGATGCTCTGAGAGGGTTGAAGAGAAGGGGTTCCTCCAAGTCAATGAGGGCACCTTGGCAGAAATGATGCTCCAGCTAGGATGTGAGGGGTGATAGGAAATAGTGGGCGAAGGAGAGAGGGTACCAGAAGAGAGGACGGCATGTGCAGAAACACAGCAGACTAAAGAGAGACAAAAGCATTCATCCAACAACCATTGCCTAGTGCCTTGTTGGAAAGGATGTCAGAAACTGGGAGGAGGGAGAGGCACAGGTGAGAAACGAGCCCTGCAGGAGGATTCAGGTGATGTGAAATCAGTATTCACACCGCAGTCTGGTGTGATAAGGAACATAGAGAAGGAGCCAGAATTGTGCAGAGGCCCTGCTGAGGGGCTCCGCCTGGAGAAATTCAGGCAGGCTTCCCAGAGGTGGCATGGGAGCTAGGATTTCTTTTATTTGTCAGAGAAAATAATTGAGAGTCTACAAGATGCCAAGTAACAGGTCTTTGCCCTGTGGTAAAGGAGGGAGCAGGAGAAGGTCCCTGTCCTAAGGGAGGTCACAGTGGAATCGGGGAGACAAAGGATCAGATGTTTGGGCTGGCCCGGTGGCTCAGGTGGTTGGAGTGCCGTACTCCTAATGCCCAGGTCGCCAGTTCGATTCCCACATGGGCCAATGAGCTGTGCCCTCTATAGCTAAGATTGTGAATAACAGCTCTCCCTGGAGCGGGGCATCTGGAGGTTGGCGTGAGCTGCCATGGGCTGCTGAGTGCTGCTGTGAGCGGCCGACCGACGACAACCAGTGACCGGCTGCCTCAGCCGGGTGAGGCCGGTGGGGGAGCGCAAGGCTCCTAATACCAGCCTGGGCCAGGGATCTATGTCCTACACAACTAGACTGAGAAACAACGGCTTGGGTTGAACCAGAGGGGTGGGGTGGGGGGCTGGGCAGAAGAAAGGGGGAAAAAAAAAGGATCAGATGTTGACAGTGGAAAAAGGAGTGTGATCTAGTTCTCTGAGGCGCAGGCGGGTATAATTGAATAGTGAAGACTTAGTATAACAATATCTGACTAACTAACGATAACTCATCACACCTTAATAACTAATCACAGCTTACATTGGTTTAGCACTTCACAGTTTAGAAGGCATATGCATTCACTCCTTGGATAGCCACACCCACTCAGCAAGGAGGTAGAATGTGGGTATTATCACCCACGTTAAAACAACAACAATGAATTCGCTCAGGAAAGGTACATTAAATGAATGATTTGACTTTTTAACAAGATATAAGGCCTACTGTTGATAACGCATTGGAGGGCTTGGGTTTTGTACCCTCGTATTATGAATTTGCTTCCTGAGTTGTTTTTCCTGAATCTCCGTCCTTCCTGGGGTTTCTGAATGTTCACAGCTACAGATCAGAGTCTGGTGCACACCCCGGCCCCTCCACATGAGCTGCCGTTGGCAGACCTCTCTGCCCAGCTCACCTAGTAGCAGATGGTATTTACGTGTATCCACACTTGCTATCTGAAGAATAACAAAGCTGCAGCTCTTTACAAAAGGGACTCTAAGTTGGGGGACCATCTCCCAGATCATGTAGCTTGGGCCACTTCCGAGAGCGAAAGGGGTATGTGATTCATAATCCCATTAGACAATAAGCGTGTGCTGGGACCGTCCCTGACACACTGGGACCGTGAGTCATCGTCCTCACTAATTGGATTCAGATTCCTCCTTCTGTCCTCACTTTTTCTGATTCACTTACTCATTCAATTATCGGGTAATCATGGGTGAAAGTTCCTGGCTCTGGGCTGCCAGGGATGAAGTAGCCTGGCTCCTTCTCAGGAGAAGCACTTGGTGAACACTGACCAGCTGCTCTGGATACGCAGACAGGAACCCTCTGGTAGCTTTCGTTCGCCATCTTCACATGCGTTAACGAGTAAATCAAAGGCAATGTTCCTGGAGGGCAGAGGACGTTCTACAACATGGGGGCCTGTTCAGGAAACTCCACAACTCCCACCAGGCAGGGCCTTTCAAAGTGGGAGGGAGACCAGTCCATCCCCCAATACAGCAGTGCTCAGCTCATGATTCCCTGTGGGCCCCCCCCCCCACTCAAATGCTTTCCCCCTGTGACCTCCCTTGCTTTCTTGTGTCTTGAAACGCTCAGCACATAGTCATTAATTATTTGTGAGCGCTGCTTTCATGCTAGTCGGACCAGAAGTGGGGAGCTTGTCCCCAGGGCCCCGTTGAGACCCCGGCGTCTCCACATCTTCACAATATTTGCTTGCTGACTAATTGATTTGAGGTCCAAGGTACAGACTGCTTCTGATGAGAACCCTGGAGAAATTAGCTTCCTGGGAGAAGAATGGGGCATGGGAGGGAATGGAGAGGGTCTTTTACGGATCTGGGGCTGATGGGCAGAAGGGACTTATTAGGTGAGGTATCCACCAGGACAGTCTGGCTTAGGAGAAGGAATGAAATGCCACTTCTCTTAGAAGCCCTTCCTAAGTTCCCCGAGCAGGGGTAGCAGCCCATCTGTCGTAGCCAGAGGTAGGCTTGGCCTGACACCCCGCTGAGCAGAGAGATGGAAAAAGGAGTAAGAGTTCCTTCCTGGACTGAACAGAGGCCCCTTTTCCAGATGTCCCAGTGGGAAGGGTCAGGGGCAGCCAGTGGCCAACCCAGCCGGCGTGAGGTGGTATTCCCAAAACACTCACTCGTCAGGCAACCCCGAGCTTGGTATTTCCCCCCCTTTTTCAGTCTGGGACAGATGTCATTTACTAAATGTGCTGCAGGGCTGTACCTGCTGAGTCGCCCTGGCTGGCGCTTGCATGGGGGAGGCTTTTGAAGAAGGCTCTTGACTCTTGCAAGCAGTGGTGAGGGGTGGAGACAAGAAGGGTTGGGCCCCTCCAAGCCAAAGAAGGAGAGGCTTACGCTGCAGTAAGGGTCTGACCCCTGGTGGGTGTTCGGGCGGCATCTGCTGTGACCCTTAACCTGAACTGTACCTGCCGCCCAAATACCAGGTTCAAATCCCATCTCCACTTCCTGTTGGCCCTGCGGCTGAGGACAAATTTCTTTCTCAGTTTCCTAATCTGCAAAATGAGGATGATCGTAGTAACCAGCTCACAGGGTTCTGGTGAGGGGCAAGTGATTTGATGTATATACCACCCTTAGAGAACTTTCTGGCACAAAGTGTTAGCTAAAGGTGAAACAAGTAAACCTCCTTTCACACCAGTTTCCAACATGTTCTATGTTCCTGTATTTCTTTACTCTTACCTTTCCCCAGTTTGCACCTGCCTTAAAAATACCTCTCCTAGGCATAGCCTAATCACACCTCATTCATTCATTCATTCATTCATTCATTCATTCAGCAAACCTCGTTGGGTACCTAGTACTTGCCAGGAATTGGTCAGATCATCCTGTAACAAATCCCTGCCTGCCAGAAGCCTACAGTCCATTGGGATAGATCAAATAATAAGATAAATAATTTAAATCAAATAGAAAGTAATAAATTCCCCAAGACAGAGATAGCAATAAATAGGATTACTTTTAGCAGGAGACAGCTGGGAAGGCTGTCTGGAAGAGGTGTCATCTAAGCTGGAAAAGCTTATATGACTCCCACCCCTATAATTATTATATTGTCATATGGGTCATATAATAATATACAGTAGCTCCCCTTATTCACAGTTTTGCTTTCTACTATTCCAGTTACCTGCAGTGAAATTCAAACATTTGAAACTGTGCACCGTTCTGAGTAGCCTGGTGAAATCTCACACTGTCCTGTACCGTCCCAGCTGGGGCGTGAATCATCCTTTTGTCCAGTGTATTTGCGCTACGCACACTCCCCGCCCACCCCTTAGTCACGTAGCAGCCTCTCAGTTACCAGATTGGCCATCACGGTATCTCACTCAGTGCTTACGTTCAAATCACCCTTATCTTACTTAATAACGGCTTCAAAGAGCGAGAGTCGTTCACACTTTATCATCATAGGTATGTATGGACAAGGATAAACCATAGCATATCTAGGGTTCGGTACTCTCCGTGCTTTCAGGCATCCAGTGGGGGAACTACTGCAATAATAATAGCCCCCGTTTGGGAGCGTTTGCTCTGTGCCCTGTACTATGTGATAATCTCATAGATTATCTCTTTGCCACAAACCCTAAGAGGTAGGCACTATCCTATCCCTGCCTTCACAGATGAAGAAATGGAGGCTTCCAACAGGTAGCTAGGGCGTGCAAGGTTTCGTAGCTAGTACGTGAGGAATCAGGATTTGCTCCTAGGCTGTGTGCTTCTAGAGCCCACGCACCATGAAGCCCCACTGAGAGGGCCCTGGCCTCTTCATGCTGGGATCCTCCCCCTGCGGAGATCCTGGGACTCCTCAGCCCACGGCTGCTGCATCCTGCAGTCTGTCTGGCATGGGTGCTTGTGTATGGACCATGCCCACCTCAGCCATCCTAGCCTGAGCCGGTGCTCAGGAAATATGTGTGAAGTGAAACAATGAGCAATGTTTATGGGGTGCTTACCAGATGCCAGGCCCTCTCCTAGAAGCTTCCCATGTATTAACCACGTATCCCTCACAACACACTATAAGGGATATGATACATAGCTCTACTTTGCAGACCAAGAAATAGAGGTACACAGAGGTTAAGCTACTCGCCTGAGGTCCTATAGCTAGGAAGTCCTGGGCAGGAGGAATCCCTTGTCATCCCAATTCTGTGGCCCTGTAGCTTTGTTTTCTAGGGGTTTTGGTTTTGGTTGTTTGTCTGTTTTTGCCATGCCCCCTTCTGCTAGGGTGAGGGAATTCAGGCTGGGGTGGGACTACCGACAGGTGGCCAAGGCAATCTGGAAACCGCACGGTGGTTAGACCTTGGGGTCGGAGGTGCCCTTTCCTGGATATGAAAAACACTGGGCTACCTGGTCCTTGAAAGGATTTGGGAATTATCTATATTTTGCTGTTGCTGACTCAGGGAATTAGGCTGGCTGACCCTGGGGATTATACAGCTGGTTTTGTCTGCATGTATCTATGGGAACAAGTCCCGTGAAACCTACTAGGAGGCCAGGCTTAGAGAACCCACTGTTCACAGTAGCCGCAGGTTTGCAGAAGACACAAGTGGCACTCTCCCTTGCTCGTCATTCCCTTTCTGTATGTATCTGTCTCTCTCTCACTAGACTGTGGTCTGCTCTGAAGGAAGGGACCAGATCGCATTCATGCTTTAGCCCGTCCGAGCACCTGGCACTCATACGCCAGGTAGGTGTTTGTCACGCAGGGTGTCATGGGAGGTCTCAGCTCCTGCTCCCAAGAACACAGGATATGGTGATGAGGCCAAAAGGGAACACCGACAGAGCCATAGGTAGGGGAGTCATAGCATTACATTCTCGCTGGCGGCTGGGTTGGAGACACAGGAAGCAGGAGCCACAGGATCTGCAACCCGTTCTCTGGGTTGCAACTCTCTTTTCTGCCAACCAACCTCACTTGCCAACTGCAATCTGCCATGCTAACTGCAATCACCACTTGCCAGCCACCAGCCACTGCTAGCGTAGCCACAGCAGTTATATTAGTGATCAGTGGCTCACTGGTTACAGCTGATGGCCATCCGATCACAGTTGATGGCCATCCGATCACAGTTGATGGCCATTTACTACCCAAGTGAGCACCTTTCCACGTGAGGCTGAGAGCCTGAAAACTGCACTCCTGGCTCTGTCCCCGCAGTGTTGCAAACACATTAATAACATAAAAACGCTGCCTGTTCGTGGACATACCTTGTGGTCTGTGGCCTGGGGGCTCTGCTGCCTAGTTGTGTAAGCTTCACTGTTGACTTTGCCTCTCGGAACCTCCATTGCCTCCTGTTGAGAGGATTAAATGAGATAATATGGAGTTTAGTACAGTGCTTGGCACACAGTATCCCACTAGTGTTCACTACTCCTAACATTATTAACACACAGTTAATATCACCAAACTATTTGCCGTATAACCTGGGAGTTCTGGGGTCGAGGAGACCTGGGTTTGAATCCTGTCTCCTCTGCTGGGTCTTGGGTGAGTTACAACACCTGGGTAAGCCTTGATTTCTAGATTTGGAAAGTGTGGACCAAGTTTCTACCTTATAGGGTACTGGAGATACGCAAGTAAAGCCCTTAGTTTAGGAAGGACACATAGTAAGCGCTCAGGGAATGTCAGTGGCCTTGACAATGTTCGTGGCAGTAATGGTTATGCTGTGGGAGTTTGCAGCACGACCCCGATTTCATACATGAGAAACAGGCAGCAAAATAGCTTGTGGCTAGTTTGAGGGCTGTCGTCCTCCGGGAAATCTAGGTTTCCTTACTGTCTTGAGCGGCCTAAAAATAAATTGTGAAAGAAACTGCCTTTGGTCATCCACCTTGCCCGCCCACCCTGAATTCTCTTGGCCCCTTTGAAAAGGGGCTTCTGGTCCTCTTCTAGGTTCCCGTGGCTTTGGATACCCTGATCCTGCAAGGGCCGTGTTCTCAGGATTGTGAAGCATCTCTCTTCTTCATCGTCCAGTGCAACTTCCAAGCTGCCCTGGGCACCATTAGTCAGCCTGTCATTTCAGGACAGGTCTCTCCTGTCCGATGGAGGTTTCTTGCTGACCTTCTCCTTCTGGGAGACGCAAGCCTGAGAGGAAGGGGAGAGGCCAGCAAGCTTCATTTTCATTTGTGTGGTAGCAATGCCTGGTGCAGTAAAAGCCAGGCGAAAGGGACGAAAAATGCCTCCTGCCTCTCTTGGCCAGGCCTTCCCCAAACCAGCCAAGCTGCAGAGCCCAGCCCTGGACCATTTGCCTCGCTAGCCTTGGCACTTTATGAGGGTGACAGCCCTGCGTTGTGGAGCGGCCAGCCCTCCCCGGGTTTGAATGAAAAACCACAAGCCATAATACACATAAAATCCTAATGTGCCTTCAAAATTACCTCATCTTTTATTTAGAGGTTATTCCGCCCTTGTCTTCCTTTATCGCTCGTTATATGACGGTAGTGGATGAGCAGCACCGAAGGGGGCCATCCCGGTGGCTGAGCAGAGGGAGTGTTTATGGCCTAACTTTGGCTCGGCAGCAGAGCCCCAGGAGTCCCTCCAGTTCAGCCTCTCCTCTCTTCCCCGAAGCCAGCTTCTTCCATTTGTTGGCAGCTGCTTCCCCACCGGGGCCTTGTTCATATCTTCCGTCCAAATGTGGATTTTTATTGTATTTCTAAGTGACAGGGAGGTGCCTTTCCGAGAAGCTGTGCGCTTCGAGGGGGCTGCAAATGCCGCCCTGGCGGAAGCAGCGGCGCTGACATTCCCAGAACGAAGGCTTCCGCTCTCAGCGTTTCCAGCGAAGGGCCTCGTTCCCTGAGCTCAGGATCCTTGACATTTAAAGGCCAAGAAGAGCTGTGATTTATTCTTAAGCTCAATTTGGAGAAGGGGGTGGGAGAGTGGAGAGATTGCTTTCTGCAGGCTCACGCAGGAGTTCTCAGGATTGAGCATACATGTGAGGCACCTGGAGGGCTCTGTGACACACCAGGCGCTGAGTCCCCCCCCCCCCCCCCCAGAGGCTCTGGGTCTGTCATCTGTAGCAGGGCCTGAGGTCCTGCATTTCTGGGAATTTCCTGGTGATGCTCACGCTGCGGATCCAGGGGCCAAACTTTGAGAATCACTGGTCTAAAGAAATCCATGAATTAAAGTGAGAGAGAGAGAGAGAGAGAGAGAGAGACTAGACAAAGACCACCGCCCCCATCCCACTCAGTTGCAGTGACTTTACTTTCCTACCTAAAGTGAAGATGGGCTTAGATCCCAGCGAATTGGATTCTAGATTTTACAACTGTGAGGCCCCTGGAACGAAGGGCTAATACGGCTCAAAGGGTTTCCCTCTGCAGAGGTTGCAAAGAGCTGGCTATTATCCAACTTTGGAAATGCCTGGAGCCTGGTCCTGCTGGGAAGCAAACTGTGTTTTCTATCTTTGAAATTAAAACGATCTCCCAGAACATAATGGCCAGCTCTCTGTAAATAGTACAGCATAGTGGTTAGGAGCCCAGAGTCTGGGATCAGACTGATGGGAGTTTGTCTTTGTGACCTTGGGCAAATTAGAAAACCTCTGTGAGCCTCCGTTTCTTCAGCTGTGGGATAGCGTGGGATACAATGAGCACCGACCTCAGAGGGTGTTGTAAGGATTAAATGAAATAATGTGTGTCAAATCCCCCAGCATAATGCCTGGGACATGCTTAGTCTCACCAGAGTATTGCTGCTCTTACTGCAAGCACGTTCTCCTCTTTCCTGAGCATCTTTTAACCCTTCCTTAGATTCGATGAGCATCTATGAAATATTGACTATGGGTCAAGCTTTTTTATACTTATTATTTTATGCAGTCATCGAAATTTGTTGAAAATAGGTGTACCATCCTATTTTACTAACGAGAAAACAGCTACTTAGAAAGGTTAAGAAAATTGTCCTGGTTACTTAGAAGTCACGACGCTTACAAGTGGCATGCCTGAGAGTACACCTAGCCTGACTGGTTCTCTTCCCTCCACAACCCAGGTGGAGCCGGAATTTGCTCTTAGTTCTGTTGATAGAAAGCTGTGTGATGTGAGGCAATAGACTTACCTTCTCTGGTCCTCATCACATAGGAAGCAAAAGGATTAGGTTATTCATCATAAATAAAATGTTCCCCGCAGAGGCTCCAGTAATAACAGCTAAGAGACTGGCAGATGTTTTGCAAGCATTTTCATTGGACCTAATCAGGTTCCACTCATGTCATCATGAATTCAACAATTTGGCAAATATCTATTGAGCATCTACTAGGCATCCAGTACTATTCAAATCACTGGAGATGGTGCAGTGAGTAAAACAGAGGAAAGTCACTTCCCTCCCTGAGTTTATGTTCTACTTGGAGGACGGTGATGGAGGTGGTGGTTATAAACATATAAATATATAAGCAAGTCTTCCAGGAGAAAGCAATCACAGGAGCAAAGATCTGGGGTTGAAGTCATGCTTAGAATGTTCTAGAAACAGCGAGGAAGCCAGAGGAGGAGGGAGAATGGCAGGGGGCACAGCATGTAGGAGCTTGTGGGTCATGGCACAGACTTTGGCCTCTACTCTCAAAGGGGAAGCCATTTGTCTTGGTGTAGTTTCCCCCAGATGAATATCCTGGGACAAAGATTTGAGTGTTTTGTGTGGGAAGTGATTCCAGGAAACGCCAGAGGAGGAATGGAGGAGTGAGACAGGAGAGAAAAAGAAACCAGTAGAAGGGGTATCATCAAACTGGTTACCACTGTGAGCCACTGGAACTCAGTCCTGCTGGGGACAGAGGATGCTCTCCTGTCACTGTGATCTACCAGTTGCCCAACCGTCGGGGGTGGGGAGCCGTGTCCAAGGGCATTGACCATTGGGCACATTCTGCTTGCCTTGTGCTTGGCTGCACAAGTGAACACTGAAGGGACATGGCCAGGGCACTGATTTTTCTATGACACCCTTGGGGAATGATGTGAGCTGATATATGTAGGCACACTGTAACCCCAATTTGATTTTAAAAAAATGACTTGTAAGTACAGAAGAAAGACAAGAAGAAAACAAGGCTTAATGCTGTGTTATTTCCTTCTTTGTGTTGTTGCATGTGTTACGTTTATCATTGTAAAGAAATGTATTTTTTAAAAAACAAAAACAAAATCTCTGTCAAATACGGAGTGAGGGGCTCTGGACCAAAGCTTGAGTTGAGCCGAGTGTGTGGACATCACAGGTAGGCAGTCAGCCATGTAGACTTTACCGAGGGAGAGTCCCACAGCGGTGGCCAAGCGTCCTGGTAAAACATGCATGTTTTCTCCGCTGGTCAGGTCTGTGTTGGCAAAAAGAAGTTGAAGGCAGAAAAGTTTCCAGAGACTCTAAGACAGGTAGATCTAAGTTACAATATTCTCCTACCCAAGCCCACAATGCATACAATTGCCTGAGGACTTTGGGCGAATGTGACCTACTTTTTCTCTGTCTCTATTTCTTTCTCCCCCCCCCCTTCCTTCTGCCTCCTCTGACATACCTCCGTCTTTCTGTCCTTCCCTTCTATCTTTTTTCCCCTTTTTTCTCTCTTCTATCTTTGTTTTTTCTTTGTCTTTCTTTCTCTTCATTCATTCAACAGATATTCACTGGGAGTGTGCCATGTGCCAGGAAATTTGCTAGAGGATAGGAATGCCATAGATTCATTCATTCATTCATTCATTCAGATAATATTGAGTCCCTACGACGTGCCAGGCACTGTACAAGGCATCGAGTATACACTAATGAGCAAAACAGATAAAAATTCTTGCCCTCTGAAGTTTATACTCTGGTGAAGGGAGACTCACAATAAACAAAATAGATAAATAAAACACATAGTATATTCAATGGCAATGAAGTTTATGGAAAAAAGCGAGGTAGAGAAAGAGCATAGAAGATGCCAGTGAAAATAGGCTGTGGGTTTCTATTTTAAGTGGGTTTCTATTTTAAGTGGGTTTCTATTTTAAGTGGGTTTCTATTTTAAGGCCTCACTGAGGAGGTGGCAGCATTTAAACAAAGACGTGAGGAGACGGGTGAGGTAGCCATGGACGTAGCTGAGGGAAGAGAGTGTGTGAGGAGGCAGGGAAAGCTGGTGCAAAGGTCCTGAGGTGGGAATGTGCCCAATACACTTTAACAATAAGCAGGCTGATGATGTAGCTGAAGAAGAGCCAGTGAGGGGGCAAGTGATAAAAGGTAGGTCAGAGAGCTATGGGTGGGCAGGGGGGCTCTGCAGAGTTTGCAGGGCCTCATATACCAAGGTAAGGACGTAGGCTTTCAATATGGGTGAGGTGGGGGCCATGGGAGGCTTTTGAAGAAGGGAGTGACATGATCTGATCTGTAGTTTACCAGCTTCTCTCTGGCTGTGGTGAGCCATGGTGAAGAAGGAGTCAGCCCTCACGGAGCTCAGAGCCTCACAGGAAAGAAAGCCCTTCATATTTTTATGAAATTAAAATACAATGCTGTGACGGCATCTGTCCTGGGGACAGAGCACATAAAGGAGAGCTTTTGGGCCTGGATTGGGGCAAGCTCTGAACAGATGTCAGGAGATACTTCCTAGAGGTGGTGTCTCTTGAGATGAGGCTTGAAAATGAATGGAACCTATTCACCAAGGGACAGAGGGAAGGTATAGAGGCTTGAGAGAACTTGGCATGTGGGGGGAGTCACAAACAGTTTTCAGTAGGGCTGGAACAAAAACTATGAAGTCGTGAGTGGCAAGAGAGAGAATCAGGAGTGGGGAGAGTCAGGAGAAAGAAGAAAGCCAGAACCACATCTGGAAAGTCTTGTGGGCTCCAGGAAGCCCCAGAAAAGAAGCAAAGGGGGTCCTTGAAAGATGCCAAACTGGAGGACCCTGAGCAGCTTATGGCTATGTCTGCAGTGCAGATACAAGGACATCTGTATAGTTCTGGTCTTTCAAGTTGTCGTTGCCCCATTTTCTGCCAGGAAATAGTTTGAGAAGTGTGATTTAGCCAAAGCGTGATGGTATCTTGTTTGCACTCCACCCTCCTGAGCCGTCCTGCAAGGTGACGGAGGGCTCAAGAATGGGCCCTCTCATCAGGTCCTGAGCTGTAGGTGGGCCCCTCCTGCCAGGAATTTCATGATCATGTGACCACACCCAGGACTGGGAAAGGGAAGGTACACTCTGCCCTTCACCTTGATCCCCCAATGTCGGCCCCAGGAGTAGGAAACTGGGGCTTCCAGAGCGCATCTTACTCAAGGGAGTCTTGCTGTACGGATGGCCCATGACAAGCCTATGGCCCCTGGGGATGCAGAGTGTGGGCAACAGGCAGTCGCAAATAGTCAGTGTATCTAACGATGCCGGTGCTGACATTGGCAAGTGCTGTACAAATAGCAATAAAGCAGGGGAAGGGGATACAGGGCGATGGAGGATGCTATTCCTGTTTCAGATAGAAGGCCAGGGAGCCCACAGAGACCTGAGGGAGGGAAGAAGACAGGAGGCAAGGTGTTGAAGGAAACATGTCTGGGCAGAGGGAATTGCAGGTGCTAAGGCGGTCAGGCGGGAACACCTCGGGTAGGTTTCAGAAGCAGGTCAGTGTGGCTGGCAGAGGTGCAGAGAGTAGAGGAAAGATGAAGGCAGGTACCTGCGTGGACCGGAGGCTCCTTCACTCAGGGCCTTCTGGGCCACTGGAAGGCCTTGGGACATGGTGTGGAAGATGTTGAACTGGGAGCAATGTGACTGGATTTATGCCGTAAGGGGTCATATTGGTCTCTGTCTGGGGGACAGTGTAGGGAGCAAGACTGGCAGGGAGACCAGGAGGTGGTTCTGTAGTGTCTAGGGGATCTTGGGTGTTAGCAGGAGGGGTGGCGGGGTTAGCAGGCCAGATTGGAGCCCTATTTTGAAGGTGATCCAAAAGGCTATGAGACGGTGCTTTGCCATCCTGCCCATATTTATTATGCTCACACCATGAGGGTACAGAACAGAGACCTGCATGATTCCTGTCCCCATATTCTCCTAGGGAAAGACACACAGCAAAACAGACCAAAATACGATGAGAACCCAGAGGGCATATCACCAGGAAAAGGCCAGGAATGACCTCACACAGCAGATGGTCGTAGGTCTGGGTCTTGAAGAGGGAGCAGGGATCTGGTAAATGGGCAGACAACATAGGAGGAAGGGTATTCCTGGCAGATGGAACAGCCCAGGCAAAGGCATCACTGCCTGTTCAGTTTCATCTTCCTTTCTGGGGACTATGAGAAGATGGGGCCTGTGTGTGGTTACTGAAGGTATTGCTAGTGCCTGGAAAGACTGTTATTTGATGGATAAAAAACCAGCATCGTATGTTTGAGAAACTGCAAGTTGGCTGGTCATTTGGAGCCTAAATTGTGACGAAGGTGTGGCACGCCGTGTCTACATTCTCTGTATTCAGGGGGGTTTGGGGGGGTCATTGAGGGGTCCGTGAAGTTGTGTTGGCACAAGCCTGGGAAAAGTCAACAGTGCATATCAGAATGGGATGCCACTGAGGAGGTGATGGCGGCCGCTGCTCCCCACTCACTTCTTGGTACCACCTTTGAACTTGGACGCCAATCAGGGGAGACTAAGGGCAGGCAGGGCTGTGTCTGTCTTCCTAACGGGTTCCGACTAGTGCGAACGGGAGCCCTTCAGGGTGAGTGAGAGGTTCCAATGAGCCTTCTAGAGAGTTCACTCTGGAGCGTTGAAGAAGATGGACTGGGTGATGTAAGACTAGTTGAAGGAGAGGGCAGCGGGAAGGCTGGTGCAAACACCCACTACGATCTTCCCTTTGTCAAACCTTCTTTGGGATCCCCCCACCCCCCAATTTTTGTCTCTGCTGGCTCCTCCTGGGCCCTCAGGAGGAGAGGCTCTAGAACACACAAGAAAATTCAGAGGAGTGGAGAAAGGAGAAAGGATGGGATGCAAGTCCCAGGACCCACAGCAGCTGCCAGGCTCCGCCTGCCGCGTACATTCAAGCCCGGCTGTCTTGGCAGAAGGCATAGGAATTGGCCCCAGGCGAGTTCCCCAGGTAAAAGGTGCAACCTGGGCGTGGGCCGGTTTCCGTGTGAAGGCTGTTGCTTTCCCTCAGGCTCACGCTCACTGTTGCTGAGTAATGTGCAGGCTGCAATCTGTCCCTGAAGAACTCTTACAACACGGAGAGTGAGGCTCCCAGGTAAACAGCCAGCGTGTGTGCCCAGAGCGGCGCTTATGTCTGTCTTCTGCGGAACCACCCTCCCCGCTGGCCTTCAGGCCCTGCCTCTCTGTCTTACTGTCTTAGGCTGCCCTGTCCTTTCCTGGGAACCAGGTCAAGGGCCGGGCTGGCAGGTGTCACAGGGCATGAATCAGACCTCTGCAGGAGGAGGCAGGAGATCTGGGCCGAGGCCAAGCAGGAGGGTTAATTGGATGATTTATCTGGTCAATAGTCAATCTATTCAACTCCTCCAAGAGAAGTAGGAGCCTACATGTATGATGGGCCCTGTCTTTGTGGGAGAAGTATAGGTCACTGGAAACCACATTTTGGTCAAGAATGACTCAGTTTTTTTCCACGCCTTTAGTGGGGAATTTCACACAGGTGAGTGACTGACTGTCATTTTGTCTGGTGGCTCAGCAAGGCAGTTTATCCTTTTGGCCTATGAGTTTTCAGGGTGGAAGGATTTTCCAAGGCAAATTTACTTATGCTGAGGTCCAGGTTAGGGCTTTGAAATGCTTCATATTGAAGACCCAACACCCTGTGACCTGGACTCATGTCAATAGACCCTTTAAGGGGCATCGTCAATATGTTCTAGTCAGAGCGATAAATTCTGGGGGATTGACAAGGGCAGACACTCAGTCCTGCCCTTCGGAAGTTAGCTCACGGACTTACACACAAGCACACAGGCAGGAGTGGTGGTGTACATGATACGCTGAAGGCAAAGAGTAAGAAGGAATCTATCCGGTTGGACTAGGCAGAGAATCAAGGAAAGCTTTCCAGAGGAAGCGAAATTATAGATGAGTCTGGAAGGAAAAATACAAATGAATGTTCTGCAACCGTGGTCTGCTTGGTGATCTTGGGTTTGGCCTCTTGTCATACCGGTTTTGAGTATAAATGATTAATTCAGTTGTAACGATTAATAAAGAGAAGAAAGCATTCCGTAGCATTGCAAGTGAATTGATGCCAGGTTTCCTAGTAATTTCCCCGCCTAGACCTGTGTTGATGGGGTCCACAGTGTGAGAAATTGGAAAGGTCTTGCACGAATGATTATCTGGTAAGCAAGAAAGCTGGAAGAATATATTGAACACGGAGTTAGGACGTTGAGCTGCGCAATTCTTCAGATGACTTTTCTCTGTCCAAATTACTACGATTACTCCAGGCGAGGTGGAGTGGGCAGGACGTGTTCCAGGCAGAGTGGTCAAAAGTGAGGCGGTAAGGAGAGAGAATAAATACGTGACCTTCAGCAAAGAGGAGGAGAGCAATAAGGAACAAAGTACGACCGGGTGAAGGCAAATCGTTCAGGACCAAACGTGAGATTGAGGTGGGTTTCTGAGGGCACCTGCTGTAACCTACAGAGACCTTTGTGTCATTCTACGTCATGACTTTTCCCCATGACAGTGGACATCTGCACATCTTTTTGAGGCAGCCATTTTCACTACTGAACATTTCTGGTCACTAGCAAGTTCTGAATATTAACAATTACTTCTATTTCAAAGCATGCAACATATATCAAAGCACTTTCCCCCACATCATTCATCTTAGGCAGCCTGGGAGGACATGTAGGCCAAGAGGTAATGGGATAACCGCTTGCTACGGTGTTTCCCTGAAAATAGGACGTAGTCGGATCGTCAGCTCTAATGCTTCTTGTGGAGCAAAAATTAATATAAGACCCGGTCTTATTTTACTATAAGACTTGGTCTTATATAATATACTATAAGACCGGGTCTTATATTAATTTTTGCTCCAAAAGATGCATTAGAGCTGATTGTTTAGCGAAGCCTTATTTTGGGGGAAACACGGCAGCTAGGTGACCTTAGGAAAGCCACTTAACCTTTCTGAGTCTCAGTTCTCCTATCTGTGAAATGGGGATAATGACATCTTCCTCACCTGGCAGATGTGCGGTCTAAGTAAAATAATCATATGCAAACCCACAGTAGGCCCTGACGCCCTACCTACCACTGTATACCTGTTTGCTATTATATAAAAGCCCCAGAATCTCACTGCCAGTTGTATCAGGTGTTGTTTTTTTTAATGAAAGTTTATTGGGGTGACAATTGTTAGCAAAGTTACATAGATTTCAGGTGTACAATTCTGTATTACATCATCTATACATCACATTGTGTGTTCACCACCCAGAGTCAGTTCTCCTTCCATCACCATATATGGAAGGTTTTTTAATTAGGTTCCCCTCTAGGCTTCCTGGCTACAGCATCGACGGGTGTCTCCCTGTCTGAGTGTGCTGGGCTTTGGCAAACTAATTCTTGCTCGTGCTTGTCAGTTAGGGGGCACTGTCCTTAAGACGAGTCCAAAGCTGAATCTGGAAGGTAAGAAATGTGTCTCTGCAAGATTCCAAGTTCCCTCGAGCAGCCCTGGTGACTTCACCTGTACTGAAGTGTCTTGTGTAAACTCTTCTATCTATCTTGACAACTCATGTTCACCAGCTTTCATTGTCCTTCCTAATTCACTTTTGTATTTTGAATTGGACTTTCCCTTAACGTACTGTTCCTTGGATCCCCCAAATCCATGCTGTTTTTTTCTTCAGTTGCATTTAATCTTTGCTCGCGAAATGGTAACTTGAGCCACTTGTACCCCGATTTTGAAGCCACATCCCTTGTTTGAGCCATTTCACGTTTGACCTCAGACATGACCTATCTCTTCCACCTGACTGCTCCCCCTTCCTTTTCTCCACTTTCAGCATTTATTGGACGTCTAATAAGCGATGGGCACGTACAGAGCATTCAGAGATGACGAAGACACAGTATGGTGGGCGGAGGGAGACCATCAGAATGCACCCTGAAATGTGTTACCTTGGGGAAGCAGAGGTTATGGGACACCAAAGACCTGGGACAGGCTTGGGAGGGGGTGGTGAGCTCAGAATATCCCACAGAAAGGAAAAGAGGCAGGAGGGGAATAAGTCGGAAGTTGTATGAGTTTACGAGGGCTGCTAGAACAACGTTTCACAAAGTGGGAAGCTTAAACCATCAGATAATAATGTTCTTATAGTTCCGGAGGCTACAAATCCAAGGTCAAGGTGTTGCCAGGGCCACGATCTCTCTTAAGGCTCTGGGAGAGAATCTGTTCAATGCCTGTTTCCCAGCTACTAATGTTAGTAGCAATTCTTTACATTTCTTGGCTTGGAGACACGTCACTCTGACACCTGCCTCCACTGTTACATGGCCTTCTCCTGTGTGTCTTGTCTCTATGTTTCTTCTCCTCTTGTTACAAGGACACCAGTCATGTTGGATTAGAGCCACCCTATTCCAGGGGGACCTCATGTTAACTTGATGACATCTGCAAAGACCCTATTTCCAAATAAGCTCACATTCATAGGTCTGGGGGCTTAGGACTCCAACATATCTTTTTAGAGGACACAGTTCAACCCCTAACAGAAGCCTTGCAAAACATCATTATGGTTGAGTATAAGCACTAAATGGTGAGGTATCAAGAATTTAAAATTTTAGAATCTTCTCAATGACTCTTTGGGAATTAACGTACAGGTTACAAGTGACAATCACAGAGACAGTGCTCTGGGACCGACTGCACACTCTGCAGTGAGCTCCTCTCTGTTCCTAGAGAGGCCCCCAGCTGGCATTCAGAAAAGGCCTGGGCACGTTCAGCTTCCTCTCCAATCTCCTCTCCTCCACTCCTTGTAATGACATTGAGAGCAATTAAAGGTGTTTGGTCTCATCTCCTGAAAGGTGCTACTCGTGATGGCCCTCTCCCTGCTGCTGTGTTGATGTTATCTGCGAGAGACTGTCTTGCTGGGATGAGAAAGGCAGACGAGATAAATGGAGCTCATACTGATCAAGCATGTGTAATCAAAAGACATTACTGAAGCTTGATGATGCAGTTTAGTATGTATTTTCCTTGAAATGCCTCTTGAAAGACTGCAGCTTACAAGAATGAGCAAGATGAGATTCACAGACATAGCATTTCGAAAGGGAGTGTAGGTACACCTAAGCCCAGCTGAGAAGTGACAGAAGGGGAAAGTGAACTTAAAAAAAAAAAAAAAAGGAAGAAAGAAAATAAAGAAAGGTCATTGAATGCCTCTGCCCTGTGGCTCTGATGGGTGGCAAACTTTCTTTACAAAGTGTGTGTTTGTGGTTTGAGTGACTAAGAGCCTAGAGACAAGGTTAAACATACATAAGTCCAGTTTAAAAGCAAATAAGATAACATTGGGAGAAATTCATGATACAATGTCCCTTTTTATATCATACTTTTGCCTTTGCAATTCAAAACATACACGGCTTAAAAACCACCCAGCAATCACCCTGTAGTTGACTGAGTGACATCTTTCGTAGCGTCCCAGCATTGGAAATGACTTCAGAGGGAATCAGCTGCATTCCCTTGGCCAGGGGAGAAAACGGAAATGGTCTTTATTTTGAGGTGAGGTAGAAGACGCCCCCTAGCAAAGCCTAGAAATCAGTATCAGGAATGAGAATAATGAACATGCATCTGTTCAGTAAATATGTACTGAGCCCCTGAGTGCCAAGCATCGAATTGTATTAGGTTGGTGCAAAAGTAATTGCAGTTTAAAAGGTTAAAAATAAACGCAAAAACCACAGTTACTTTTGTACCCACGTAATACCAAGTGTCAGAGCTGCATGAGCTCATCCAATCCTTCCAGGAAGTCTATGAGGGAGCTACTAATATCTCTCCCATTTCACAGATGAGGCAACTGAGGCACAGAGCGGTTAATGATACGGCCAAAGCCACACAGTTAGGAAGCAGTGGGGCCAAGGTTAGACCCAAGTGATCTGCTCCAGATTCCAGTTCCTAGCGTGGCACAATATTATAAGGAATAAACAGGCTGCCACATAATAGGTATTGCCACATTTTATGCTCTTAAAATAAAAAAAAAGAGGTGTGAGAAGTGAAAAGAGTAAAGGGATTTGGTGAAAGAAGCACCAGCGTTCTGAAGATGGATCAGATCGTACCTCTGGGATGGTGTGGAGTTTGGCTAGTGCCGACCTGTAAAACCTCAAAGATTCCTGGGCAGCACAAACCAGCTCATTTTAAACAGTATGGTTCCTCCCTTGACGCGGGACAGTAATACAACAACAAAGTTCTAGGTAGGCGTTGCATGTTATAGTCAAGAACAGCATGCAGTAGAATTATGGACTGAATGACTGGATACTTTGAGGGGGAGAATGGCCTCCAGCGTCTATCACAGTGCCTGGCTTTGGTCATCCTTTGGATTGTATTGGCTGAGTTCTTGTATTTCGAACTCAATAAACACACGTATTTATTGAGCACCTACTATGTGCAGCACTAAGCCCTGGGAGCAAATGAAATAAAGCGTCCTCATGAAACTTACCTCTCAGTGGAGAAATTAACTCAGATATTATACATATTTATTGAGTGGTTGCTATGTGCTCGGCATAGGCTCTGGAGTTATGGCAAAGCACAAAGGTTTGGTCTCTAGCCTTTGCAGCTTATAGGCTAGTATCACCATAATGTATACAAGGACTGAACATCCCTCTTCCAGTGAATGGCTTAAATGAGGATGTTTTGGCTACTAAATAACATAAGGGTTGCTATTACCCAGAAGCACTTTGATCTAAGAAAGCTGTATTACTTAATTCGACATAAAAATATTGAGGACATAAGCAATGACTCGTCTGGGTGCAGAAGGGCTGATGTCTTTTACAACCAGAGATGGTTTTCAGTGATGGTGGCACAGACTGTCTTCCCTCAAACCCATTTCCTTTCCATCCTGGGCACAGAGCTAGACTACATTCCCCAGACTCCTTTGCAGTTAGGTGAGGCCATGTGACTGAGTTCTGGCCAATGGAACACAGGCAGATTGAGGAATGTCAGTTCTCGGTCTGGTTCTCACAAAATCTTCCCTGTCTCTGGCTGGTGGCTGAGGGGCCTACAAGGGAGAGTGAGATGCTAGGGAAGGGCAGAGCCTCAGGAGGAGAAAGGGGGCAGTCCATGAACAAGTATGCGGAACAGCTTTAGACTATACACAATGAACGAACTGTGATGTGAGTGAAAAATAAACTTTACTCAATCAACATTATCTATGTTAACATCAATAACGTTAAATGATGTTAATAAACATTAACGTTATTATGTTGAGTGGGTTCGTGTATGCCAAATGCTTAGAACGGTTCCCGGCACAGCCACATTCATATACAAACACTTGCTATGGTTGTAATAAGTCACAATGGTCTATGTCACAGCTTGGCAAAGTTTTTCTAGATGGAACCAGATAGTAAACTCATTAGGCTTTTCATGACACTTAGTTCTGTGTCATGAATGAAGCCGTAGACAACATGGAAATGAATGAGCATGGCTGCCTTCCAATAAACTTTATTTATTAAATGATAGCCCATGGGCTATAGTTTGCCAACCCTTGGTCTAGGGTATGCTGCAGTTAGAATCCCCAAACCTTAGTGGTTTATAAGGATGTACTCTTATTTCTAGTATTATCTGTCAGAATGGGCTAGGTTATGCTGCATTAACAAACAACTCCAAAACAGTAGTGGTTTATAAACACACTTTTTTTGGTTTGTTTGTTTGTTTGTTTTTGGCTCGCACTGCATGGCCACTGCCAGTTGGCCGGGAGCCCCACTCTCTGCCTTCTCACGCTGAGACCCAGGCTAATAAAGCAGCCAAATGCTTCTGGTCTCTGAGGGAGAGGGAGGGAACACTTTTGAAGGTCTTGCAACAACAGCAATTACATGATCTGCCGAGAAGCGCATGCCGTGGTCCACTTACAACTCATTGGCAAAACCTAGGCACATGGGCCCACCCAATCACTAGGGGCCCAGAAAGTACAGTCCTGCCATGTGCCCAGAAAGCAGGGAGCTGGAAATTTTCGCAACACATCACTAATGATTTCCACACTGCTTACCACTAAGCCTCCAAGTCAACATGTTACAGCTCTGGCCACACGGAGAGAGAGATGTTGTCTCAGTATAATTCCAAATGTTTCAGGAAGAGAATCTGATCGGCTCAGCTAGAGCCAGAGGCCCATTGCTGGTCCAATTCACTGAGGCAGGACAGCGTATCATATTGTACAAATATGGTTGGTGAGAGCCCATTGTTTGGGTAGGGGATGGTTGAGAAAGTTAAAGGAGTTATTTTAAGTTGGGCAAGGTACTCCAGTATTCATATACTTTGGTGAAGTGGATGACAACAGAAGTTCAGCTTTCTGGGGATACAGTGAGTGGAAAGACAGCCCCATATACAAATGACAGTAAGCAAGAGCTGGCTTGGGGACGCTGAGGCACAAGTGCTGGTTCTGTGGCTGACCAGGTGTGTGACGCGGGGTAAGGCATCTCAAAAACTGCTGGTGCCTCTGTTCCCTTACTTGTGAAACATACACCTTAATAAAATGGCAGACAATAAAAAAGTACAGTGTTGTGAGATGAATGAGACATGCTAAGATGTTCTGGAGACCACATGAGACAATGGATGTGAAAATGCTTTGCAAATCATACTGTGGTCTTGGTTACGTTGCTTACAATTTGTGAGCCCTAGTCTCCTCCTCTCTCACATGGGGATTAGAAGATCTGCTTCTTACAGCAGTGAGGATTTGAGGAGATGAAAGCTGAGCACTATAGCATTAGGTCTGGCAGGGCACCCAATTCATGGTGCTTCTTATTACTATGGGTTTGTACTGGTGGGATTGGGATTCATGGGTCTCCTTGGCTTCCAAGTTTGGGTAGGCTGATCTGATTGGCTGAGTGTATTTATTTTCTCTTCTTTCTTGCTGCCATGGCTTATGGAGCGGTGGCGTGACCAAGGCTGACCCTCCAAGCAGGCATCTATACATTGCCACATTAGAGGGATAGTGCCCCAAATTGCCTCCCCCCAGGGTATGTCTGGCATTCTCATCCTCTAGATCATGTGCCCATGAAGGCACGGTTTCCAGAGGAAGCTTATGAAAGAAAACATGTAACCCATCACTAGGTAGGAGCAGATGAGATACCCGAACACCTGGTTTGCGGTAGGTACTTGGAATGGACCTTGGGAAGATGTGGCTGCACATTGTGGAAACTGGAATTACCTGAGGAGGTGGAAAGTACTGATGCTCGAGCTATGCCTGCAGAAATTCTGATTTAATTACTCTGCAGTGTGGCCTAGTCTTAGAGATGTTTTAAAGCTCCCCAGATGATTCTCACGTGTAGCCAAAGCAGAGAGCCACTTGTTCAGAGCACAGAGTATCGTTAGAGGGCAGATCTGTTTGGGGGAACTGTGATGTGACCCAGGGATACAGGGACGGGGCAGGTCAGGGGCCAGGGTCTCTGGAAGAGGTTTCGAAAGAGGAAACATGAGAGGAAAGAAGGTAGGGAAGGAAATTTTACCTAGGCCTCATTGAAGCACAACAACCATTGTGAAATTTGGCATCAAGAAGTGGTGACCAGGGAAAAGCTGAGGTCTATTTGCACAGCACCTCTGTGGTGGTTAATTGTATGTGTCCACTTGGCTGGGTTACAGCACCCAGATATTTAGTCAGGCATTAGTCTAGACGTTTCTGTGAAGATTTATTTTTTAAGATGAGATTATCATTTACATCCACAGACTTTGAGTAAAGCAGGTTACCCTCCATAATGTGGGTGGGCCTCATCCAATCAGTGGAAGGCCTTAAGAGAAAAAGATCGAACTCAGAGGAAGAAGGAACTCTGCCAGCAGACTGCCTTTGGACTTGAACTGAAAGTCTTCCCTGGGTCTCCAGCCTGTAGATTTTAGACTTTAGATATCTATATATATCAATATCTTTATCTATATCTCTATATCTCTACATCTCTATATCTATCTATCTATCTATCTATCTATCTATCTATCTATCTATCTATCTAATTTGTTCTGTTTTTCTGGAGGACCCTGACTGATACAACCCCAAGGAGGTGTTATCATTAGTTTGCTCCATTTTACAGATGAGGAAACTGAGGGCTTTAATAACATATCAAACTCCCTGGAAGTGGAGGAAGACAGGCTATAAGGCCAGGCTACCAATGTACCAGTTCTGATTCTTCTTAGGAGGGGTCTGTGTGGTGTACAGTCATGAAAAGCTAGATTTGGCGGGGGGGGGGGGGCAAAAATCAGTTCCCCTTCCAGGGCCCCAGCTTCTTCATCTCCCAAATGTGGGATACACTCAGGTGAACTCTGTCAGCCCTTCTTAACTTGTATTAACTAATAGCCAACACTAGAAGCTGATGTTTGTCCACTGGTAATTTCAGCAGTGCCTGTGGGCAACAAAAGTAACCCACAGGTAGGCCCTGCCCTCGATGCCCCTCTGCTCGGTCTCATGTCCCCTCCTCTATACGGGCCAACACTTCTGCTCACCTAGACCTCTGGTTTCTCAGCTCACACTCAGATTTTCCCAATGGAGCTGCTACTATCTGACATATTAGCAATATCAGAGGCTCAGAATGATTGCTTCCAGCCAAACATTTAGTTGGCTTTCAATGCATTCTTGTCTTGTCACACTGGTTCCTGGCACTGTTTTTCAGCTTCTGTGTGGGTAGGAGGGTGGGTGGGTGGGGTGGGGGGACTCATGAGCCCATGTGTGTATGTGCTCCTTTCTAAATAAGTCACCAAAATTTTTTAATCATACACATCTCTGAGTAGACCAGCTCAGCCCAAATGCTTTGGATTTTACTCAAGACTATCGCATATTTGGTCTGTTCTCAGCATATTTCTCAGCCTACATTCTACCTGCCTGAACTCTGGTCAAAGGCCAGTTCTGGCAATTGAGTGGGGAGCACGTCTGCTCTGAGAAGGGTACCTGAGGTTGAGATGTTCCTCCATACCCCTGTTCGTTTTCTTACTGCTCTTTTTTCTTCTCTCACAGAACACTTTTTTAGTATATCAGGCATCTTTTCTTTTCAAATCTGCTTTATTAAGGTGTAATTGGCACATACTAAATTGATCTATTTATAGTATGCAATGTGTTAAGTTTTTACATATGTACCTATCCATGAAACCATTGCCACGATCAAGGTAATGAAAATACCCATCACCCCCAAGAGCATCCAGTGCCCCCTTGAAATCTCTCCTTACCCCCTTCTCCACTAGTTATTAGTTTACATTTTTTAGAATTTTACATAAATGAAGTCATACAGTGTGTGTTTCGGTGTATGTGTGTGTGTGTGTGTGTGTGTGTGTGCGTACTCTTTTTTTGGAGGTGGGGGTTGGCTTCTTTTACTCGGCGTAAGTATTTTGAGATTCATCCATGTTGATGTAGATTTATTAATTTTCATTTCTGAGTAGTAGTCCCTTGTATGAATAGGCCACCATTTGTTCATCCATGCACTATGGACGGACACATCGTTGCTTTTACTTTGGGGATATTATGAATGAACCTTCCGTAATCATTGACGGGAAAGTCTTTGTATGGACATATGTCTTCATTTTTCTTAGGCAAATATCTAGAAGAAGACTTCTGGATCACATAGTAGGTATACATTTAACTTTTAAGAAAAGCTTCCAAATTGTTTTGCAAAGTGATTGTATCGTGTTACATTCCCCCTGGCCGTGCACAAAAGGTTAGTTTCTCCACATCCTTCTCTACAGTTGATATGGTCTAACTCATTTGTAGCTTTTCTAATAGATGTGTAGTGGCAGCTTCTCGTTTTAATTTGCATTTCCTAATGATCAGCGACGATGAGCATATTTTCATGTGCTTATTTGCCATCCATATATTTTCTTCAATAAAGTGTCTGTACAAATCTTTTTTCATTTTATTTTGTTTTTTTTTAGTTTTCTTATTGTTGAGTTTTGAGAGTCCTTTATATATTGTGAGTATAAATCCTTTATTAGATATGGATTTGCCAAGATTTTCTTCCAGTCTGCCCCCGTGTCTTTTAAAGCAGAGCAGAATTAGGAGTCATACATTTCTGCTTCTTTGCATGACTGGTCATTTTTTTATTGATATTTGATAGCATGCCAGACATTGCGACTGTTGTTGTGTGCTGGATATTTCTGTGTTATTATACATGTTCCTGAGCTTGGTTGTGGGATGCAGTTAGGTTACTTGGAAATAACAGATCCTTGCAGGTCTTGCGTTGAAGATTTGTTCGGTGGGACGAGAGCTGTGTTTAGTGTACGGATGATGTTCCCCCGTCTAAAGTAATACCCTTCTGAGTAGTCTACACAACCTCCCATGTGTTCTGGAACCTTCTAGTCTGGCTGGTGCTGACAGGTGCTTTCTCTGGCTCTGTGACAGTGCTGTGTGGTGTTCCCTCTAGTCTTTGCAGGTGGCTCTTTCCTGAACTTGGATAGTCACCCCGCACACGAGCCGAATTGTACTTTGCTGAATACTCGAAGGGAATTTGTGCAGGTCTTTGGAGTTCTCTCTCTGTGCAGCTCTCTCCTTCCCAGAACTCAGTCCTGCAACGTCTCATCACCTTATTCTCTCTGGATTCTCAGCTCCGGCTCCTCAACTCTGGAAGTTGGCCAAGCTTCACCCAGCTTGCCCCTCCCTGTGCTATGACCTGGAAGGTTCTCAAGGTAATAAGCAAGGGCAATCACAGGATTCACCTTGTTTACTTCCCACGTCCCAGGGATCATCGTCCTTCTTTGCCTGATATCCAGTGTCTTGAAAACTGCTGTTTTGTCATTTTTTTTCTCTTTTTTTTGTAACTTAAGGTAGGAAGGTAAGTCTGGTCCCTAGTATTCTCTATTGGCCAGAAATGGGAGTTTACTGGTTTTCTTTGCATAGAAATAATAATGAGTTATGGAGACTCTTGCTTTTCAAATTTTGGTCCCTAGCTTAGCATCAATGGCATGATCTTGTTAGAAATGAAAGCTTATTAGAAATGCAGAATCTCAGGCCTCACCCCCTACCTACTGAACTAGAGCCTACATTTTATCGAGATCCAGGTAATTTGCATGCAGGGTAGAAGGCAGAGGGCAGAGAGCAGGGGTCAGGGCCAAAGTCAGGAAAAGCAGTTCTAACACCACTGAAAGGGAGAGAAGAGAGCTGATGGTGATGGTATGGCTAAGAGACTAAGCATTTACACGGCAGACACCGCGCTAAAGGACATGTGCTCACTCATGTACTATTTAGAACAACTTTATGAAGTAAAGGCTACTGTTATCATCATTTTCCAG
This sequence comes from Rhinolophus sinicus, assembly GCF_036562045.2. Taxonomy (NCBI): domain Eukaryota; kingdom Metazoa; phylum Chordata; class Mammalia; order Chiroptera; family Rhinolophidae; genus Rhinolophus; species Rhinolophus sinicus. The sequence continues at coordinate 9,534,621 of NC_133761.1, forward strand.
ATGGGGAAACTGAGGCACAGAGACGCTAAGTAACAATTGCCCCTATCATAATAGAACAAGCCCCGAAGAGATGTGCCCTCTTGTTCCAAATCTTAACAGTTTTCAGCTAGTGGATGGCAGCACTGGAGTTTGCACCTACATATCCTGGATGGAAAGCTGACCCTCTTCATCTCTCCACCATAGAGATTTGTTTTCTCACCACAGCACACTGGATCATAGAGCCTCCCGGAAGAGAGAAATCTTTGCAATCATACAGGCCAGCTCCCTCCTGCTCCATGCGCCCCTCCAGATGCTCAAATCCCATCTGTGCCATTGGCCTCCCTTGTTGCCCAAGCGTCCTGGGACACCTTTTGGCATCATTAGCATTATGAGAAATTTTTTTTTTTTTGTCAAGCGCTGATGAACGTGACCCACTGCTTCTGGTGCTTTCTCTGAGTCTCTGCTTGCCCTGCCTCCCCTAATAGCACCTGAGGGTACAAGCTGTGGTTACGGGGACAAACCGGGGTAAAGTCCAGCAGGGATTTCAAGGAGTGTTCTTTGCACGTGAAGCTTCACGAGGTGGCCTGGCCCGTGCTAATTGGCTGCATTTGAACTATAACAACATTCAAACCCAGCAAGGCAATTAAAGCTGAAAATGATCACCTGGGATTAGAAAGATTCAAAGGGTAATTGCTACATAACAAGCTACATTGCTCCAAGTACTAGCAGGAAGGATGGAAGGAACTGGAATTAATTATATTGGAGTACTTGTTTATTTTTACAGTGTCTTTTAAAATCATTTGGATTTGGCCTAGTTGTGCTTTTCCCCAATACTCTCGGCTTTGGGTAACTGCCGGGGCTTTCTCTGCCAAGTGCAATTACTGCTGTTCTTGGAAACGAGGGAGGCACCAAAACACACTCACCGTTTATCAGTGGGATCAACCCTTTTTATTGCTTTTGTAATAATGACACCTAAATCTGTATAGTGCTTGTAACGTTTTCAAAATGGTTTTGCACATGTTATCTCAGTTTGTCTTCACAACCACCCAATGAGATAGTTAAAAGCTTGTGTTCCCATGTAGAGATGATAAGACTAAGGCAGAGAGAAGTGAGCCATACAACGGATTCATAGGAGAGCGCAGGCTGGAGTCCAGAACGCCTGCTTCTCCCCTGGGGTGTTTGTTCTATTGGACTGAAAAAAGCAGCTTATTGGCTAGGTAGTCCAGGCCGACCATTGCCATCATGAAGGGAAAAACTCATTGCTAGGGTTGAAATGGAAGTTGAAACTCAGTAATGAATTAGCGATTTAAACTGGAAAAAGTGGAAGAGACCATTGATCAGAGAGGACAGGTGCTTTTGGAAATGAGTTTGCTATAATAACACCTAAAGAATGGTTTGGAGTCAGTAGCCTTTGGTTTATTATGTTCTGCCTCTTCCCCTTCTGGTTCTGTATCGTGTCACGTGACTGTTCCTCCAGCCATCTTAGTTCCCCTTCTGGACAATGGGCCTAACAATGACCTTCCCTGGTGTTATGGTTAAGGTCAAATGAAGCATTACGTGTTCTAGAGCCTGGCACATGTGAAATACTTTTGTCACTGGCATGTTTCTGTCTGGGGTCCCTCTATTAATTGACTGTGACATAATAACCGAAACACTGGCCACCGTTGCAGTTCGTTTCTCAAAAGATTTCACTCCTTACATTTTAAGGAGTGCTTTAATGTATGTTTTCCAATTCCAGTGTCGGCTCCCTACCTTGACGGTGGCCCTCAGACCCCGGGAGTCTGTTTGAATTCCCTGGACCTGGCAGGCATCAGAGAAACCAGAGCGTCAGTTTGAACTCTGGCAGCCTGGCTCCCGCTCCCAGACTGGCCCCAGAGGATGTCTTCTCTGTCAGACAGTTTGTCCCTAATCTGAGCTGAAACTGGGGAGGGTGGCTCCGAGCTGAAGAACTCAGACCTGGCATCAGCTGCCTGGGTTCAGAGCCACCTGTGAAGAGATGCTGAGGTGGTTTCCAGATGTTTTACTATTATAAATAAAGCTCCTCACACATAGTTGTCACCAGCAGATAGGCGAGCACACCTACAGGTTGACTAAGTGCTGCCAAATGGTTCTCAGGCTTGTTGCAAAAATTCACACTCTCATCAGAATCTATAAAAATTCTGTTTCTTCATGACTCATGCACTCTTGGTATTGGTCTGACTTTTGTATTTTTGCAAGTCTTACGATGTGAAATGACAGACCATTATTGCTTGAATTTGTGTTTCCCAGACCACTTGTAAGGGTGAACATCTTTATATGTGTTCATTGGCCAATTGTGTTTCCACTGACTTTTCCTATTCTTTGCTCATTTTTTATTGGGTTGTGTATTGTTTTCCTATGGATTGCCTAGGAGATTTTTAATGTATTCCGGATATATATGCATATACGTGTGTGTGTATATAGACCATATATATATATATATATATACACACACACACACACACACACACACACACACACACACACACACACATATATATATATACATCTATATATGATCACATATTTTGGATTACATATATTCTATTGATTATATGCATTGCAAAGATTTTTTTCCAGTCCATGAATTATCTTTTGATGTAGCTTATGATATCTTTGAAAGAGAGAGAGAAAGAGAAAGGGAGAGGGAGAGAAAACTCTGGTGTCTCTTCTTCCTCTTCAAAGGACACCAATCCCATCAGGGGTGTCCCACCCTCATGACCTCATCTAAACCTAATCACCTCTCAAAGGCCCCACCTCCAAATACCATCATGTTGGGGCTTAGGGCTTCAATGTATGAATTTTTGGAGTGACACAAACATGCAGTTCAAACAAATGTACGGGAAGTTTCCATGTCCCCAACACCCAGTTTCCCCCAATGGTAACATTGTACATCTACATATAGTTCAATATCAAAATTAGGAAGGTGGCATTGGTTTCATCTGAAGAATTTATTCAGAGTTCACCAGTTTTACTTGCCCCCCCCCCTGTGCAGTTCTATGCAATTTTATCACAGATTCGATTCACCACCATCACAGTCAAGACAAAGAACGGCTCAGTCATCCCCACAAGGCTCCCTCATGCTATCAATTTCTCGCCTGTGATTTTTGTTTTGAAGCATCTTAAAGGCACTGTTGGCGAAGCCCATTTTCTGTTTCTCTGGAGGAGTTCAAAAGAGTGCATTTAAATCCACAAAGGTTTAATGTGTGTACAATAGACAAAACAGAATGAACACTTGGGTTTCAGGCATAGCTCTTCAGCAGCTGGGCAACCTTGAGTCCCCTCTCTGAGCCCTGTGGATAAAAGGTGGTGACAGTACTTACAGAAAGGCACACACGGCACTGTTAAGCGTGCCCAGTGAGTGGCACTTACTACGATCCAGGTTTTCTCCTTTGGCACCAACCACAGTACCCTGATTTTCTTCCACATGAATAGAAGCCACAGCTGCCCTGGTCCCCTCTTGCCATCCCAGCTGATGGTGCTTCTTATTTGGAAGGCTCTTCATTTTATTTTTGTCTTCCTTCTCCACTTTGCTCTCCAGCAGAAATGATAACTATGGTGGAGGCCTCCTAAGCGCATTAGCTCACATCTCCCTCCATTTCTTGTTCCACACGTTCCCATTCCAAAGGGAAGCTGCTGGCCTTTGCTGTCTGGCTGGGCCAACCCTCCCTGTGCCAGTGCCAACGTGCGGGGTGCCCTTTGAAGAGGCACACCACCGTGTGATGGCTCGGCACCTAAGCAGGGAGGACTGAGCTGGGAGGACTCCAGAACATCCTTCCTGGGGGAGCAGCTATTCTGGAAAACAAACGCTCCATGAATCTCATTAGCATCATCTCAGGAATTAATGGCTTGATTGATGTTCCATGTTTCCTGGCAGCTTTCTATAAATGATAATGTATTAAAACGAGATGGAGGAAAGAAAACATGACACGACATATATTATTTAGGTGTTTGCGGAGAGGCTGACATACAAACACACACGATTTATCAACAGTCATTTTTTGCACGGTGTTCTGAGCCCCAAGCCTTCAAGATGTGAAATTAATTTCATAGCAGGTGATTCTAGACTATTTCACACGGGCCATCTGTCGCTTCTTCATCTACCTTTCTGCTGTTACAATAATTAATCATTTCAGGAACTGGCTTGGCCCCAGAAAGTCCATCCTGGCTTAGAGCTCTACAAGACTGAATAGCATTGGAGTATATATTTTGAAGCAGGATGTTTCTATGAAGTAGGTCTGTTCACATATTTTCTTACTCTTCTCTGCCCATACTAGTGGCTCAAAAACTGGGGGGTTGCTTCAGAGCATGTTAGACGGTTGTTGCTGAAACTGTTCATATTCTTCCTTTGCAGTTGAAGAAACCAAGTTCAGAGAGGTTACTTGAATTATCCAGGGTCACACAGCTCAACTGAGAGAGCTGGGACCAGAAACCCAGGCCTTTCAACTTTACATGCTTTGGTCCTCCTGGTTCTTGGTCTGAAGTGGTTCTTCCACAGAAAGAAAAGAATCACACCAGAAATAAGAAGAAGATAGTCTTAGGCACCCTAAGGGTAGCTCAGTGTGGGACACATTCAAATGAAATGCTACAAGTCAATGATCGAATCATTCCAGAAATCAAAATTATACCCCGCTGTAAGATAGAATTAATGTTAGAGGAAATAAGAGTCTTTGTAGAAATATGAGCGACTAGTCTACCATGTTTATGTAACAGTGGGACAGATAAAACACCACGACATTTCCTTGACTGAGATGTATTCACCTGCTGACATTTCTTGATTTATTTGACTAATGACAGAAATATTTATGAATTGACAGCTTGTGCTGGGCATGGGGCTAGGTGCTGCCAACGTCATGGTAAAGTGTTTGCACTCATGCAACTGATACTTTAGTGGAGGGATGAAAATGGAGAATTAGGCAAACAAATACAAATTAGGATCAATGCTCCAAAAGAAACAAAGGACAGAGACAGAGGACTGGTGGCATTTTCCCCAGTGTGTGCGGGGTTCCTTTAGATGGGATGGTCACAGAGGCCCCTTGGAAGAACTGCCTTTGAAACTGGACCCTGAAGGATGGGAGCTGAGCATGTGACAAATACGAAGGGGGAGAGTCCCAGGCAGTGGGCACTGATTCAATGGCCCTGGACTGGGACAGAAAATCAGCATGACAAAAATGGAACCAGGGATGGGAGACAGGTAAGGAAAGGGTTAGGAGAGATGGGCGGAGGCAGACTGTTTGAAGCTTTCCTTATGGGTCATGGTGAAGAGTCTGGGTTGACTCCAGAGAATCCACTGAGGGATTCTAACAGGGGAACGATGGAGTCTAATATACATTTATTATTCCCGTTTTACAGATGAGGAAACAGGCGCAGAGAAACAGTGTAACTTATTGACGGCCACCCAGCGGTAAGTAGGGTGGCTGGACTTCTAACCCAGCTCTCTTTGACGCCAAAGTCCAGACTCTATGCCAGAGGTTGGCAAACTATGTCCTATGGGCCACGTGTAGCTACCCTACAGTGGTTTGTTGTAAATACAGCTTCACGGGAACACAGCCACATTCATGCATCGAAGTATTATTGTCAATGGCCGCTTTCCACTGCAACAGCAGAACTGAGTAGTTGTGACAGATACTGTATGGCCCGTAGAGACTGATATACTCACTTTAGAGAGAATGTTTGCTGGCCCTTGCACTAGCATGGAAGAGTCATGTCTACCTCGCTCCTGGTATTTCCCCAAAGTCACCTCGTGACGGATACTAACCAGGTTCCAATACCATCTGCTGAATGAATGGAGAATGGGAGGTGAGTGAATGGAACCCAGAAATCAAAGGGCCGGAGCCGGGTGGACAGGATCAGCATGAGATAAGAAACACTGGTGGGTAAGCACAAGCTCTCTTTTGATGCGGGAGGTGGACCAGGTTGGCTGGAGGGAAGAGCAGGATGTCAGGTTGGAGAGACCCCCTCGGGCTCGATTGAGAAAAGCCTTGAATGCCACCATCATTAAGTGCCGAGACCTTTAAGTAGCTGACTTAGCAGTCACCGAGGCCCTGGGAGAGACCTGCTTTTCCAAGATGGAGATCGTAATTGGTTATTGATGTCCTATTTGTATGCTAATGCTGTTCAATAAAATAGCGAAACCATAATTAACGCTCCCGCTTCCTATTAAAAAAAGCCCACGGAAAGGTCAATGGATTTCATATAATAAATTATTAAATAATGGGAAACCCAGGAAGTTAAGTTTCCGAGCTTTCCTCTTTTCGGGTTTTATTAACTATCATTTATTAAAAGCACCGACAATGTTTACATTTGGCTTTTGCTATTTTCCTGCTCCAGAAATTTTGGGGGTTGGAGTGAAAAAATATACGGTTTGCCAGACTTCGTCTGTTTGGAAATCAAGACAGCGTTACTTCTGTGATGAGTTCTCATCTTTCTGTCAATGTCAAGTCAAATAGTACAGCAGCAACGGGCAGACCTTAAGCTCTGTGGAAACCAGAATGACTAATGCTACGATGTCAATAACACGATTTGGTGAGAACCAAAACAGTCTAGGATGCTTTGTGGACACAATTCTTACTCCTGTCCTGCAAATTCTGTCAGAGGGAAGAGCAAACTCATAAGTCATAAGAATGACAAAGGGCCGCCAATGAGCTTGGGCTCTGGGGTCAGACTCTCTGGGCTTGAATTCCAGCTTCACCTCTTAGTACTGGTGGATCTTGGACTTAGCTCTTCTGTGCCTTATTTCACTCGATGCATAAATAGGGACATGAATGACACTTACTGTGTGGAGTTGTGATGACTAAGAAAACGCATGTAAAATGCCACATACAGTGTCTGGTGAACAGTAAGTGTTCAGTGAGTGCTAGGCATTATTATAACTCGATAAGGTTCAAAATGCTCAAGGTCAGTGACCCACGATAAGGCCAAATGGACTGGTAAATGTGTCAGCTTCAAAATTTCTCTTCAGACATCAATCAAGTCATCGGTAGTTTCCTTAGCCCTGTATTGTGTGTGTTGGGCAGGCGCTGAAAGAATATAAGCTGAGATCATCCTGGCTGTCAAAGGATGAACCATTCTGGGTGAGGTATCAATAATTAGAGGTGTTTCCCCAAGAAGAGAATGAGGGCATGAGGTTTGGATTTTAGTCCTGGCTCTACTAGTGACAGGGCTTCAGCAAATTTCTGACCTTCATTTCCTCATTTTATATTTGAGCTTGAGACATTAAAAGCATTTGCCACACATAAGGACTCACTCCCTAAGAATGCATAGGACATATGTAGAATCATTGTTCAACAATCAAATGATGGGTGATCAACTTCCAAAAACTACATTTAAGTGACGAAAGTCATTTAGACATGTTAAATTCACACATAATCCCTGCCTCTTCACATCTCAACTCTCCTTATGAATTTTTCTCCCTGTCTTCTTTTTGTCTGTCATGTTTTCAAGTGCGGTTTTAACTGTAATTCCGATCAAATTAAATAGATAATGATTTTTTTAGGGCCACAGAATCAGGTATTAAATATAACCTCAGTTCACAACACACCCTCATCATTGTTTCCTGCGCATAGGATTTTTGTATCCTTTTGTATTTTTAAATTCAGCACTACCTGAGCATTTGAGGTTGCTGCTTAGTTTAATAAATATTAGCATCATCGATATTGTTGAATGTATGAGTTGTCTGGCTTATGTTCTGTCCAGTGCTTTACGTTCTGACTTATTTCCAACTATTATTAACTGAAGTCCATCGTTTACATTAGGGCTCACTTTTTGTGCTGTATATTCTACGGTCTTGATCAGGGGATAACGTATGACATGAATATGCCATTACAGTATCTACAAAATAGTTTCACTGCCTTAAAAACCCTTCGTGCTCCACCTAAATATCCCTTTCGCCCTCCCCTCGAGCCACTGGCAACCACTGACCTTTTACTGTCTCCAGAGTTTTGCCTTTTCCAGAACGTCATAGAGCTGGAATCATAAACCCTGTTTCCCCAAAAATAAGATCTAGCCAATCAGCTCTAATGCATCTTTTGGAGCAAAAATTAATATAAGACCCAGTATTATATTATATTATATTATATTATATTGTATTGTATTGTATTGTATTGTATTGTATTGTATTGTATTGTATTGTATTGTATTATATTATATTATACTATTATATTATATAAGACCCAGTCTTTTATTAATTTTTGCTCCAAAAGATGCATTAGAGCTGATGGTCCAGCTAGGTCTTATTTTCAGGGAAACATGGCATTATGCAGCCTTTTCAGACTGACTTCTTTCACTTAGTGACATGCATTTAAGTTTCCTCCCTGTCTTTTCATGGCTTGCTAGCTTTTTCATTTTATTTTATTATGGAATTATATCCCATTGTACGGATGTACCACAGTCTACTTATCCATTCACTGATGGAAGGACATCTTGGTTGTTCCCAGGTTTTGTCAATTACGAATAAAGCTGTGACAGATATTTGTGTGCATATTTTTGTGGATTAAGTTTTCAACTCATTTGGGTAAATCACAAAGAGAACAATTGCTGGGTTGTATGTTAGAATTTTTGCTTTATGTTTTTTTAACTTAGAAAAGTCTAGATAGACTTTTATTTTTGAAAGTTCTCTACAAACTTATGTAAGAACAACTGTACCTAAAACATTCAATTGGGGCAGGAGGATGGGTGTCTAGGGGCGAATGTACCAATTCCTATTTCTTTGAAACTGGAAATAAGGCAAGCTTCCTGGCATATACGTTACATAAGGACTTTCCAGAGCTAAATATTTCAGTACACACTGTTTTGAACTGGGTCACATCAGGAAGCTTTGCTCATTCTGCCATCCTACAAGTTACAAAACTTTCTCTGCAGATAAGGGGTACCATTTATTACCATGTACAAAACAATAATAAAAAATTATAAAGAATAAAATTTCAAATACTTTCCAGAGAAGTTCAAGGAGTGTGACACACATCTCATGTTTTCCTGATTATTTTTAGAGACAAATCAGTCTGATGAGCACTAACCTTTTAATCACTTGGCTGTAACAATTATTGATGTTTTGCTTTATCTACCATGTTCCCCCCAAAATAAGACTGGGTCTTATACCATATTTTCCCGAAAATAAGTCCGGGTCTTATATTAATTTTGGCTCCAAAAGACACATTAAGGCATATTTTCAGGGGATGTCTTATTTTTTCATGTACAACAATCTACATTTATTCAAATACACTCATGTCATCTTCTTCTGGGACATCGTCATAACGTACTAAATGCATCCATCTATCTGGCAATATTAACTGGGGCTTATTTTCAGGGTAGGTCTTATTTTTGGGAAAACACGGTATTCCTATATTTTTGTAAAGTAAATTCTATACATCATATTTACATTATTTGTAGTGGCTGCATAATATGACGTATTACATTGGGTGAAATTTGCTCCTCAAATTTTTCCATTGTCGGATAAGAAATAACTCCACAGTGGATCTCTCTGAGTCTAAAATTTGTTGATGTTTGATGAAGGCGAGTATATGAAGCCTTTATCTTCCTGATACAAGATCTGATACAAATGAGGGAGTGGTGCTGGGGCACACGGATGAAGAACAAGATATCAGCCATATAGATTCCCTAATATATTTTTTCTCTGAACTGAGTTTCACCTCTTCTTGCTCAATGTAGAATACAACAAGCATCCTGGAAGGCAGCATGGAGGAAGGGAGTCCAACATATGTATGAAGGCCCTTGTTGAACCCCCCTCTCCCAAATGCCCCCATCAGCTGAGTCCCTCTCTCCCACTTGGGGCAGCGTGTGAGAGAGGAGGATTCTGACCCTTCTATGGTGTGGAATGTCCCCTTCTACAAAGAACCCAGAGGACTGGGAGATAAATGGTCTCCTTTACAAAGATTTTGGATTAATCCCCAGGTGGAGGGTTCCTGAATCCAAGAGTGAATACAATTTTATGGCATGGTGGCAATTTGCTTTCCCAATGAGTTGTACCTCTGTGTACTCCTATCAACCGTAAATGAAGCTGCCCACATTTTGAATTGGCCAAATTGCATAACTACCTGGGCAAGTGTATTTAGCATAATTGTACTGCAATAATAAGACCACTGAGCACAAATTGTTGACTGTTCCCTAGTAGAACTTGCCAAAACCCTATGAAACAAATTGGGTATTAACATCCTTATATAGAGAGCAGGGGCTGTCTGAGCTGAAACAGGCACCAGTGAGAAAGCATGAAATTACTGACTTTGTTTAAATCTAACTGCAATTTATCTGTAAGGATAGCACTGGAAGGTGACATTTGTCTTAGTGAGTTTCCCATTCGTTTCCAGACCTGGAGTTCATCAGTCATGCAGCTCAAGTTCACGATACATGCAGATGAATATTTATTATAGAAGATGGAGTGTCCTTCTGGCAACACAATACACTTCATTCACTTGAAAAGGGGATTCAAACAGATCCAAGATAGACTGCTCATGTGACTGGAGAGGGCTTTCACTGCCCTTCAGGAGAAATCATGCAGAATCTGCCATTTCGGTGAAGGGAGGATCCACTTGGTTAGTGTCCCTATGTAAACTGATTTTAAAACATTATGACCAGTTAAATTTAGTTGAATAGATTTTGTTTGGAAAATAGTTGCTATATCAAAAATAATTCATTAATGTTGTTGAAAAACAATCAGTTGTATATCTGAATCCAGCCGATAGTTTAGAAGCATATTGGTTGCTTGAACATAACCCATTGTTTGAATCTTTTTAAGTTCATGTGTGAAGATACAGATTTGGCCTGATTCACAGAGTTTCTATGTATTTGAAAAGGATCTTAAAATACAGCATGCATTAATCTGACATTGGAGGTTAAGTGCTTCTTTCTTAGGAAATGCAAGATCAAAGACAACGAAATGACAGGAAAAAATACACTCAGAGCATCGTTTTTCCTTTTTAATTTAGAAGCCACTCCTCTTCCCAGGAGAGCCAAGCAGAAAAATCACTAGGAAAATAGCTTCTTTGTGCCCATTAAGTTACCTTTTGTTTTCGTTTGATGACTGATGGGAATTTTGTTCATTAAAATTGTATGGATGCCATCTCCTTTCCTCCCACTGTTTATTTACACATAAAAAATAAATGATTTCACGGAGTCAAACATCATGCTTACTAGGGCTGCTGAAAACCTTCGTGCTAAGAGTCACCCCTGTTTGCTGAACCATTGGGAATTTCTTAAAATATGTAACAGTGTATTCAAGCGAGTGTATTTGTGGAAGTGTGACAGGACTGGGTACCTGAGAAAAACCAGTATTACAACTAATCTTCCTTGTCTTGTTTTCAAAAAGAAGAATCACCCTACCTTCCCAGTCTCTGCACACACACCTTTCTCTTTAGGTGGTAAACGGAAGTTATAGGAAACAGAGTACTGAGCGTGGGAAGGCTGAAACCAAAAGTACTATCATTGAGGAAAATTAAACTCAACTTGACCTCCAAGGCTGATGGACGAATGATGATTAGAAAAAGGATATGGATATCTAAATTGCATTCTATCTCTATTACAGTCTAACGACATCACTAAAATTGCCGTTTGATAATTCGTCAATGTGAAAATGTGTTCACTTATCTCTGGTGATAAAAACAAGCATCGATTCAGCTCCTCAATGTGGGTCTTGCCAAATTATCACGGGCAGATGGTCAGACCACTGAATTAGGGTTGGATCCAAATCACCTGTCTTTCTTCCCTCTCTTCATCGCTCCTCTCCTCTTCCTAGCTCCTCGACAAAGATTTACTGTGCTCCTGCTATGAGTTTAACAGGGTCTGGTTTCTGGCTGTACTGCGTGCTCACTGGTGGTCCTGGCCAAGCCACTTGAAATTTTGGAGCCTTGGTTTCTCCTCCATGAAAGGGGAATGAAGTCTGCCCTGCTTGACTCACAGAGTTGTTGAGACGCACAAAAAAAATCAAAGCATTTTGTCGGCAGCAATGTGCTGTAGAAACACGGAGATCCAGGTCCACTTGCTATAGTATTTATTTATGTATTCACTTAGCACACGCTATATATTATACTAGGCACGGAGCTAGGTTCAAGGGATGTGAAGATTAATAAAACATACTCCCTGTGCTCCACACCTTTTCTGGCCAGTGGGGGAGACAGATGTATAAATAGTGTAGACAAGAGGAGGTGGTGTTGGGAAGAAGACCCCATACAGACAAAGGAGCATGTGACAAGGTACACAGGAGCAGGGATGGTAAGCGGCAACTAAGGGCTCAGCTTTTGTCTTGGGAGCATTGCGGTGTTTGTTGGTCTAGACTCCATCCCTCTTACCCTTCCTAGAACCTGAGCTTCTGTGTTCCTTATGACCTTGGCCAGCCCACGTGAGGCACACCTAAACGATCTTGATGGATGCAGGTGCTGCTGTGGTTTTGTCCTGTAGCTGCTGATGAGGGACCGAGGTGAAATCAAAGGAGACTGACGAATAGTGTGGGCTTGAGAATGACTTGGGAGGAGGCCTGTTCTCTTCCACTTGCCCCTTTTGATGGTGATTTGGTGCACCTCTGGTGGACTGGGTGACCCGATGGGGTCTTATCAGATCATGGACTTGCATGGTGCCCGGGAAAGAGGCATCTACAATAACTTCTCAGATTTCACAGCTGGAACTCCCCTGGGCCCCAGGATACAAACTTTGTAGTATAACAAGCAGGAGCAGAGTCAAATGGCGTGTATTGTATTGTAACAACGATACTCATTACCTGTATGATCTAGAGCAAGTTACTTAAACTCTTTAAGCCTTGATTTCCTGATTGGAAAATGAGAGTGATAATAACAGTGGAAATCTCATGGGCTCAGCACCTAATAAGCACTTAGCAAAATGCTTCTGTCGTAGGGATTACTTGCGTTCTGGATTTTGCAAAAATTAGTGGGGAAGAGAAAGAAAAATGACCCCATCTTCTCCATGGGTACCACTTGCGTTTTTCAAAGGGAGAATTTTTTTTTTCAGTCAAGAAGGAGATAGTCCAGCTGTTAAACCAGCTGATGCAAATGAAAATTTCCTGTAGGTGCTACTGTGCAATCTTCCCAGCAGGTATTTCCAGGCTGCACTTCCCAGCTTGGGTGGTCTACAGGCCCTCTTTCCAGCTGGGCGGCTGAGCTGTGGTGCAGTAACAAATAACCCCCAAATCTTAGTGGTTTATCACAACGAAGGTTTACTCTTTACTTGTGCTACCTGTCCATTGGGGGTTGGCAGGGGATGTTCAGATCGTCACTCAGGGACCCAGCTGATAGAAGCTCCATGAATTTGATTTCACAAATTTCCAGGGAGGAAAAAGGAATGTGGTAAATCTTGCATTGCTCGCAAAGCTTTCCCTTGAAGCGACACAAATTACTCTCAGTCACATTTCACTGGACAGAAATGAGAAGGGCACTCCCACATGTATCCGGAAGGAGTGGAGAACTAGAAATATTAGGTGAATAGCACTGACGATTCCTGGCCTCAGCAGCCATTTCCCCTTTGTCCTCGCCAGTGGAGCCCTGAGTTTGTTAGGGTGGTAGTATGCCGAGCTGTAGGGGACAAGTCACTATTGCTCTAATGTAATCATGGCAATTCCATTTCTCTTTGCCAGGGGTTGGTCTAGACTAGAAGTGAGCATGTGACCCAGGCCTGACCACTGCCCTGCTTGTGCGGTTCTGGGAAATCTCTCTCCCTTGTAAGAGGAGCAAATGACATAAGGAAAGTTTCTTTTGCTGCCCACCTCCTTTTCCTGCTTGGGACATTGTCATGTAAGAATGTGATATTTGGAGGTATGGCAACCATTCTGTACCCATGAGGGAGACGCCAAGGCAATGGCAAAGATGCTGATCCAGTGTGGTGACATTACTGGGCTGCTAAACCAAACCTGGCAGGCCTTATCTCCGGACTTCCCATTGTGTGAGATAATTAAACTTTTACATTATTTAAGCCCCTCAATATCAAGATTCTGTGTCTACAGCCAAGGCAGCTAAATCTGATTCTAACTAGGCTATGAGGCTGTGCCAGTGTTTCCTAAACTTGCCTGTTTATAAAACCACCTGAGGCATTTATTAAAAAGAGATTCCCAGGCCCCTCCCTAGGAGATTCCTAGTAAGTAGGTTTAGGGTGGGGCCCAGGAACCTGCATTTTGAACAAGTGCCCTAAGGTGATTTTTATATTTAAACATGATTGAAACACACTGAGCCAGATAATATCTAAAGTCCCCCATCTTTTTAAAGCAGAAGGCTGATTGCATGTTTATAGGACTGGATACATGCCTGTCTGGTTTATTTTTAAAGGCCAATAGCAGCAGTGTGGAACATGTTATAGAGGAGCCAGGAAGTGGGTGTGAATGAAAAAGGGGCTATAGAATAAATCTGGCAAGTTCAGTGACTGAAAGTAACCTCACAGGGTGATCTGATCATAAATTCTTAAGTGGACAGGGCATGGTGGGTAGACAGCCCCAGGCCTACAAAAGGTTTACCTCTGCCTTAAGCAAGTACTGTCCATTGTTCTTGTCTAGGTTAACACACCTTTGAAATGCCAAAAGCAATCATCTTTTCCAGACCCCTCAGAGGCATAACCACCCTCAAGGCAGCACATAATCTTGTTAACTATCCTGTATTCCAATCATAGATTTCCCTACCTTGCTTTCTCCCACCTTCATGTAAACTTCCTCAAGTTCTCTCCTTAATTCCAAATGTATAGAAAAAACTGCAACACTGTCATTTGCTGGCGCATTTGAGATGTTGCTTCCAGGTATGATGTCAGTTTGGTTTACATCAACTCTTATAAAGATTCTCCACAAGTTTGGGTATTCTTACATGAACATGGGGGTGGAGAGAAGAGTGGCTGGTGCTCAGCTGAGAGGAGGTGAGGCCTGGAACTCTAGTCAGAAAAGCCAGGGAATTGAAGGGAAATCTCATATGTCAGTTGGACTTAGTGACTAACTAGGTTTGGGAAAGAAGGGAAGAATCTGGGATAATTCCCAGGTCTCTGGGTTGGGTGACTTGGCAGAGTGATGCTCTTAACGGAGACAACAAATGCAAGTGAAGGGGTAGGTTTGGGGAAGAAGATTAAGAGGCTGGTTTTCGCAACTTTATAGCCAGTGTCTTGAAGCCGTGTCTGGTAGGTTGCTTGCCTCCATTTCATTTAGTCATTTTTCTGGAGTTTGGTCCTGTTCTTTCATTTCTGACATGTTTCTTTGTCTCGTCATTTTGGCTGCCTCCCCCTGTTTGTTTCTACATATTAGGTAGAGCTGCTAAGTCTCCCAGTCTTGGCAGAATTTCCTTATGTAGTAGGTGTCCTGTGGGGCCCTGGCAGTGTCTCCCTGGTCACCTGAGCTGTGTCCTCCGGGGTTGTTCCTTGTGTAAGTTGTTTGTGCCCTCCTTTTATAGTGACCCTTGATTGCTCTTGGCACCTTAGTGGGTGGGATTGGCACTCAGACTGACTGGCTGTGAAGACTGGCCCTGACTACAGCTGATGAGCTATATTGTGCAAGGGATGACACCCCAGACAGGTATTTGTTTTATCAGGGCTCTGGTGTCTGCTGGGTCCAACCTTTGGGTTTGTCATTTGTTGAACTGATTGGGTGGTGCTCTGGTGTGGTCTGAAGCTAGACACTAGGAGTGTTGGTTCTGGGGGCTCTTGGAGGGGCTCTGGTGTAGGCCCAGGTTAGCTGCTGCCTGTGCTCAGCCTAGGGCAACCTGGTAGGAGCTACAAAGTGACATGTACTTGGTAGCTGCCTGTGCTGGGCTTGGAGGCACCAGGGAGATGCTATACTGTGAACTGAGGCTGGCTGTCACTAGTGACCAGCTTGGGCCCACTTAGCAAGAGGTACAGGGCATTCTGAAGCCAGTTGGTGTTTGGGGTTTGAGAGATTTTAGGAAAGTCCACAGCACAAGCTGAGTCCATCAGCTTGTGTGGAACAGCCATGGAAAGAGGTTTGAGCAAGCAGCGCTTGTGACACAGATGGGGGCAGGGTCTCAGGGAATCACTAGAGTAGGGTTAGTGATGTTAGTCAGGTTGATGGAGACTCAGATTTGGTGCTTGCCTGTGCCTGCAGGCTGGGTGAGAGGAGAGCTCAACAAAGGAACAATGGCACCTGCCAGAAGTTCAGTCCCAGAGAGAGCAGCCCCTCCAGCCCTTGCCGTGATGCCAGAGAATTCAGTTTCTCTCTGTATGTTCCTGCTACTTTTTGAGCTGCTGTCTTTTTAGGGCAAGTGTTTGTGAGTGAATGAGTCTGTACTCAGGCCATTTCAGAGGATGCCTCCATTTCACCTGGACAGAGTCCCTGCTGATTTTCACAGCCAGATGTTGTGGGGACTCTTCTTCTTGGCTCTGGACTGGCGATCTTGGTGTGGGCTAGGACCCCTCACTTCTCAGAGGGGACCTCTGCAGCTGAGATATCCCTCCTGATTTTTAAGCACCACACAAAGGTGTGGGAGCAGTCCATTTTGTGTCTCTGCCCCTCCTACAAGTCTCAATGTGGCTTTTGCTTTATATCCTTAGTTACAGGGATTCTATTCAGCTTGTATTCAGGGTTTCAAGCTTGTATTCAGCTGGTTTTCAAGGGTGGTTATTCTATAATTTAGTTGTAATTTTGATGTGGTCATGGGAGGAGGTGAGCACAGTGTTTATCTACTCCACCATCTCGACCAGAAGTCCAAGAGGCTGGCTTGGGACAGCCTTAGTTTGAGGTACCAATCGGCTGAGCTGACCAACTTAATTCTGCGGCTGCAGCCACCCTTTCCCTGTGCAGGGCCTCAGTGATGGTGATGGTGACAGTTCTCAGAGGAGGTGAAAACTCTGGGCAATAAGCATGTCATACATCCAAACATCCTGGTACTGGCCAGGCCACTTGACCTAATCTTTCTTTATTGTCTAAAATTTTTCCACTTCCATGTGTGGTCAGCTTGTCTCCCCAACATAAAGACAGATGAAGGAATTAAGGCAATAAATGGATCTGTTCATTCATCCAATCATTCCTTTATAGTGTCTAATACGTACTAAGAGCTGAGGATAAATTGATAAAAAAGATAGACTTGGTTCAAGAGCTTTGATGGAGAAATAAAAAAAAAAAAAAAGAAAGAAAAGAAAAGAAAAAACAAATGAAATTCTGAACTATGAGAAGTTCTATGAAAGAACGAAACTTTGCTCAGGAAGCAGATGGCATAGTGGGATGAGCACAAGTTTTCACGTCATCACATTGTATCCCTTAAACTTACGTGTGTTATGTGTCAATACTATCTCATTAAAGCTGGAACAAAACAGAACAAAAGAGAAACAATTCCGACTTCCTGCAGTTCTATTTAAAGAATTACTCCAGGTGATGGATTAATTCAGAGGATGATATATCAGTACCTGCCGGATGGTGGTAATGAGAGTTGTGAGGATGGCTGAATGATGACGAGGAAACAATACGTTAACATCTTGACTTTTACTAATGGGGAAACCAAAGTTCAAATATGTTCTATAACTTGCTCAATGTCCCACAGTTCGGATTTGAGCCAGATTGGCTAATGCCAGACTCTATATTCATAACCAGCAGGCTCTGCAGCAGCTGTGGGGCTGGAGTAAGGCCGCAGGCCATTCAGCTCCTCAGGCAGATGCTCTCTCGAGAAGCCAGAGAAGCTGCTCTAGGACCCTAGCTCTCTCTGACAGAATAGTGGGAGAGTCCTAGGGCCCCCTGAGCCTCATCTTACACTAGCCCCAGCCCCAGCGATTGAATGGGTAATTACTGCAGATGGTAAGGCAACCTATCCACTGCTAATGACCTTGACTTGGTAAGGGCACAAGTTCACGTTGCCAAAACCAGTCCCCCTTATCAAAGAGGAAGGAGGTGCACAGAGCCTGGGCCCCTTCGAGTCAGAACTTGTGGGAACAGCGTTGCTTTCCCTCCTTGAGAAAGTGAGAAGAGCCTGTTATCCCAGTAACTCAGGCTGGTACTAAAGAGCCTGGAGCCTTCCACACTTATCTTCCTCCTGAAAGCCTTCACTTACTCATTTTTGACTCCTGGGTGAATTTTCTTCCCCTTCTGAAGCCAGATTTAGAAACCAGGAGGGCAGGTATATTTACTTGTCCTGGACGTGTCATTTGCATATGTCACTAGAGTTAACTTGTCTATGATTAAGCAGCTTCTAAAGGAACAACTTGTAGAATCTGTCACTTGTTATCTTTTTCTTTGTTTTCCTTCCTTTACTGTGGGCCCGGTGGCCGTTCTAGGCTGAGAGATGCAGATTTGCTGAGGGAAGGTCAAAGGTCAGAATGGTGTGAGGAGGGGTGAGAAACAAGGGCACTTGCAAGTTTAGTTTGCAGACCACTGATTTAGATGCAAGGAACACTCTGCCATGTTTATAGTTGCCATTCACTGAGGATTTCACAATATCAGGCAGTGTGCTTAGAACTTAAGAGTTAGCTCATTAAATGTTTGTCACAACTCTGGAAGGTCGACACTATTGTTCCCATTTTGCAGATGAAGGGACTGAGGATTAGAGTTTCTCTAATATCCCCAAGACCACTCAGCTAATAACTGGCGGGGCTGAACTTGAATTCAGGTTGATCTGGCTTCAGAGCCTATCCTTACAACCCTCCACAATGCTGTTCTTCTTGTCCCCATGTCACTGTGTTGTCTACAATTATTCATTCCCTGCCCCTTCCACGTAAGAGGACTGCATATGCCACGTGACTGGCATTGTCTCCTGTAGGACTGGCTCCCTGCCTCCTTAATTGACTTTGGGTTTGGCCATGCGACTTGCTTTGGCCAGTAGATAGCTGTGACACATGCGATGTCCGAGCAGATGTCTTTATGGATCATTCTGAGTTTCCTTCAGTTCTCTTGCTGTTTTCCTCTGCTGTGGGAGTGGCACCCACACAGTGGCTGTTCTTTCAGCCTGGAGCTTAGCATGAGAAGACACATGGAGCAGAGTGTCTCAGTCCCTTCAGGGACAGAAATACCACAGACGGGGTGGCTCATAAACAACAGGAATTTATTCTCACAGTTCTGGAGGCAGGAAGTCCAAGATCAAGGTGCAGGGAGACTTGATGCCTGTGGAGAACGCGCTTCCTGGTTCACAGGTGGCCGTCTTCTCACTGTGTCCTACCATGGTGCAAGGGATGAAGGATCTTTCTGGAGCCTCTGTTACAAGAGCACTAATCCTATTCATGAGGCCTTCACCCTCATGACCTAATTACCTCCCAAAAGCCCACCTCCAAATACTATCACATTGGTCATTAGGTGTGAATTCAACATATGAATTCTAGGGGGACACAAATATTCAGTCCATAGCACAAAACCACAATTGCTAACCCGCAGCCATCAACTTGCAACATGAACTAGCGTATTGTTCTAAGCTGCTGAGATGTTGGTGCTTTTGTCACTGAACCTAAATCTGACTAATATGCCCAAGGACACTCTGAAGCACATGGGTCATACAGATAATAACGACGAGGTGGATTATAACAATCATGTAAGTCATGATCCCCTGAGGGACACTAGATTGGATTCTCATCTGTGTCACCTTGGGTGGATTGACATCCTGGACCACCTTGGACAGGTTGATAATACCTATGGGGTATCAGCTGAAGTAATTCGTTATAAAAACATGTAGTAAACCATATAGTTTCATAGTAATATTTATTACCCCAGTAAGCGTTGTTCTTGGTGGTATGGAATTTCATTCCATTCATTTATAAAGTCCGTGAAGGCATGTTTTCCTCAAAAGTAGGTGTGTGTGTCACACAGCTGATGCTCAATAACTAATGAATAAATGACATTAGGAGGGGTTATGCTCTGAGAAAATAAAACGTTGGCTTGCTGCGGGAAACTAGCTTGCTTATCGTAGGACTTCTCAGAGCCCTCAGTGCATTAAAGGGACTTGTGAATCTCCAGGGGAAGAGAGGGCTAGTAGGCAGCACTTCACAAAATTAGTTGACCTTGGAACCCTTTTCTTCCCACGGACATCTCATAGGATGAGACACTCTGTTTCCCACCTTATCCTGTGGAGTAGATCTCAGAAAGCATCACTGTCTGTAAGACTAGAATTGGCATTGGACCTGTCATTGGGTGCTTGCATTTCTGATCCTTTCTGTGCTGGCAGGAATATCACATTGCTAATTTGTATTTCAGTTTCTCAAGCTGTACAAGGGGAATGTTTTCCCTGCCTGCCTCATATTTGAGACTGAGCAATAGACTGAGCTGCTGGAGGGCAGGGTCTATGGCTTATTTTTTTGTGTCCCCACACCTGGTTCTTGAGCTGTCACATGACGGACGACATCCACAGCACAATCCAGAGTGAGTGGTTGGACCTGGAGTGAGTTTGGCCTGCAGAGTGAAAAACCAGCTGGAGTGTTTACGTAGGTCTACCACGAGCAAGTGTTCTATGTGGGCAGTGAGCCTGTGGTTAGGAGAACAGTGATTCTGTCGGGTAAAAAAGTCACAGGGGTATAGCTGATACTTGCTGGTGTGCTGGCTTCCTCTGTTCCCAAGCCTTCTTCTCTGCTACTAGAGCCCTGAGTTTGGTCCCCCTGCTCTGAAGCTGTGTCTTTCAGAGGGAGAGAAAGGATTAGTATCTGCCATCAACATGAGCTCACTGTCCTCACCAGGGATGGGTTTAGGTATAGACACGTAACACTCTTCTGGCCCATAAGGTATGAGGGCACATCTGCTTGGGTGACCAAGAAAGGGCTTTTTCATCTTAAAAAGAGACATCAGAGAGGGAGTGTTCTCCATTCTCCACATTTCCCTTTGCTGACATTGCCGTATCCACGTGTGATGCCTGAAACGGTGGCTGTCCTCTTGTCATCGTAAGTAGAGGTATCAATAACGAGGAGGGCAGAACAGGCTATGGAAAGTGCCGGCTCCTTGAGGTTTTGAATGAAGCAGTCCTAGGGTCTCTGGGCCCCAAGTCTTCTTATTGTGTGAGGTAATGAATGTCTTCATTGTTCCAACCAGCTAGTTGCATTGGCTATCGCTTGTGGTTGGAAGCTTCCCAACAGATGCAAAATGATGCAAAAGTGAATAATATGTGGAAACTATTCATCCTCCAAGATCTCACAGCCTCGTTGCCAAGGTAGCGAGGACAGAACACCAGCGTGGTGTGATGCGTGCCTGAACACAGGTGTAAACCAGGTGCCTCAGGATGGCACAGGGGAGTGAGCTGGGTCTGCAGTGCAGGGCCGAGAAGGCTTCAGAGAGGAGACTTTGGGTGGAGTTTTGAACCAGATGGGCCTTGCAATCCAGGCAGAGGAAATGGTGTGTTCAAAGGCAGGGAGAGCCAAGAGAGCATTGTTTGATTAGGGTTTGTTTGGTTTGGCATGACTGGGTTATTAAAGGGGGCAGTTGAGATGGTGAGAACGAAGCAGGAGGAAGTGGCCAGATCCTCAAGGAGCTTGTGAAGGACACAGGAAGAGGTACTGTAGCTGGGGCACGGGCACGTAAAGACTTGGGAGCTGGGAACCTGACTTTCGGGCACGCGTTCCGTCAGCGGGATGTACTGAGTGCCTATTGCACGGCAGGCCCTGAGCTGGCAGCTGGGGTTGCAATGGCGTACACTGGACTGTAAGTTCCCGGGGCCCTCATGCCATCACGGTCACTACTGAGTCTCCCGTGGCTCGACTGGAACTTGGCACCCAGGAGACACACAGAGTTGTTGACCAAATAAACAAAAAAACCCAGCACACTTACCTGTGGGGACTTTAAGTAGTGTGAGAAAATAGGAATTGAACAAAAAAATGAACTGGATCACTTAACAGTTTTGATGAGTATGATTACGTGAACAGATCTGGAGGCTCTGGAACAAACTCTATAGGGACCCAGGAAAGCCAGGAAGGGCCATCCTGAGAAAGCATTCTGGGCCTCAGTTTCCTTATTTGTAAACTGAGAATAATAATTCTTTTTTTCCCCCAGGTGTTGTGGAGAGCTTGGAGATAATTCATGTAAAGTGGCTGGCACGTTGTACACTCTATGTTTTAGCACAGTTCAGATAAGTCCTCAGGAAAAGTCACTTATGTGGTCCACACTGCGTCTTGGAATTCTCTTGCATATTCACTTGCCTAGACCCAAATCTACAGTCACGGCTTTCAAGTGACACAGTTGGTTCCTTGCAACTCATTTCCTGACAATGCTGATAATACTACATTTCATCATGAAAACAAAACAAAACACACAAAAAAACACCTTTTGTAGATTTGATTGATATCAGAATCATTCCCTCCTTAGCCCCTGGCGAAAAATGAACCAGCCACTAGATATTTATGTCACACACAGTCAAGAAGTGGATTAATGGATTAGAAACTACCATTTGAAAAGGATAAAGAAAACTCAGTTTCAGAGGAGCACATGCAGACATGGGTGGGGAAGGGCCTGTAGCTTCTGTTGGATTTTTTTCCATCAAAGTGACTGGTTGGTTTTTATCATGCCCAGAATTCTGCAGGCTCCCCTAGAGGCCAAACTGGGGTGGGGTGGGGGGGAGACTGCAGAGTGGTGAGGCCATCTTACACGCAGAACTTTTGGTAAATCATCTCTTCTAGACTCAGCCCAAGGCTTCT
Organism: Rhinolophus sinicus; assembly: GCF_036562045.2. NCBI lineage: Eukaryota > Metazoa > Chordata > Mammalia > Chiroptera > Rhinolophidae > Rhinolophus > Rhinolophus sinicus. The sequence continues at coordinate 9,557,145 of NC_133761.1, forward strand.
CTGTGTTCTGAATCCCAATCCATAAGGCCCTTCACTGGAGCGAGGCTCCTAGGAATACCTGGAGTGCGCCTTAGTGGGTCAGTATTCAGAAAACACTGGCTCAGAGGCTCCTGTGCTAAGTCCTTACGACCCTGATGGCTGATGGCTGATTGAGTTGAAAGAGGGAGACGACTAACAGGTTTTTAGTGTCATGTATCACTGAGCTGGATGCTTTATATGCCATGTACTTTGTAATCTGAATAGCAACCCTTTCATGCAGATATAGTCCCCATGTACAGATGAGAACACTGAGGCTCAGACAGGGTAATCAAATTACTCAAGGTGATAAATCTACAAAGTAACAAAGCTGGGATTATAACTTGCCTTTTCTGTTTCTTTCTTTTTTGCTCTAGAAATCAGAGTCATCGAAGAGAAGAATTATGGGCATTTTACCCACAATTTAATTTGAAAACACGTCTAAATTATGTAGACTTGTGTTGTGCTGTTTCCATGAACTCACTAGACTGTACGCTCTGTGTGAGTAGATGGCATTGTCTGTGTTTATGCTGCTTTGGCTCTATTCCCGATATCCCGCACTCTGCCTAGGACATAGGAGCCGCTCAATCAAGTGTGTTCAGTGATGAGTGAATGGACTTCTTAGCTTCTGATTTCAAGAGGTCACTTATTCCTCAAAAGCTATCCAGAAAGGAGGCCTGTAGAAATACGGGGACCTGGGACACTGAGAATTATGGGGACCTGGGACGACACCTGGAGCAAATCCTGACCCTTTGCACAACTCTTCCCGTGACTTATTTGGAGCCTTCATTTCACAGAAAGCACAGAGTGGAAAGTGACAGAAGTTCCAGACATCTGGGCCATAAGTAATCACGCAGATTTTTATGGCAAGTATTTGGCCGAGCATGTAATAAGCTTCTCCAGTAAATCGATCAGTTGATCTTTTAGTGAAGATACTGAGTCATAGAGGGAAGGGTGGATTAAGGAGACATCCGCAGGGTTGAACAGGAGGGAACTGCCAGGCCATGGGCTTGTCTGACCCGTCTGGCGGGTGAGTGGCAGCCAGAGTGCTGGCTCACTGAAGTCTTGCATCGGGTCTCCTTGGCCCAGGGGCTCGGGGATTGGAGACGCTGAGAAATGAAAGGGCCCACACCATCCAAACAAACACCTATCATCGCTCACTCAGCTGCTTGACCATCAATAAGGGGAGTGCCATAGGAGCTGACAAGGGGCCTTTTATAATCTGAACGAACTTAATTGCTATTATTAGTAACAGCAGCAGCTGTCAGCTACTCAGTACCTAGAATGTGAGCACAGGAATAGCATCTATATCATTGAGTGACTGAAAATTGAAAGCATGTAAATTGCTTAGTACAGCCAGATCTGCTATAACACGACATATGTGCTCCCCCAAATCACTGCGCTATGCAAAATCACACATTAGAAACCACAGGGCTTGTGGAAAAAAATGGGGTTGGGGAAAACCACTCAAAAACGTGAACGATGTGAAAGATAAAGACCTAATGAAATGGTAGCACAGTTTTGCATGTTAAATGGTTAAGAACTGCATAAATACTATAATAAATATGGCACTTTATCTTATCTTAAGAGTTACCTAAAGTCTACTGGTGTAAGCAGTTGTCCAAAGAGCTATAGCTTGTGGATTAATTCAAGAGGTCACTTATTCCAAAAAAGCTATCCAGAAGGGAGGCCTGTAGAAATAGAGACACTGAGAATTACAAGACCCTGGGTGGGTACCTGGACCAAATCCTGGTCCATTGCACAAATCTTCCCATGACTTATTTGGGGGCCTTCATTTCACAGAAAACACAGGGTGGAAAGTGATTACACAAGACAGAAAGTGTTTACATAAGACGTGCATGGGTGTGGCTCAGCTCACATACCTGTGTTTCCAACGGAGGTTGCTGGTAGGTGTTTGAAGTGTGTTGTGTGTACTCTCAAGTTGCTTGGTTCGGCTGGGTGCATCTAGTGTTTCCTGCAGATGAAATCTCACATAAGCAAACACGGAATTCACATTATGCTCAAATTATTCCCTAATATATCAATTGTGCTGGAACAAATTCCTGTTTTCAAAATAATCATTACAGCAGAACTGATTATACAGGGTTCACGGCAAATGCACAGCAAATGATAGTTGTAATTGTTATGTAGTGTATCTTTCATCCATGTGTTAAACCCAGTAAAGTGAGTATAATTAATCCCATTTTACAGATGAGTAAAACTGAGACTTGTCTCTCCCTTTTTTGTTGTTGTCATGAATTGTTGTTGGAGAAACCAGGTTGCTTGTTGTCTGTTGAGTTTCTTCAACTGTGAATTATTTTTATTGCATCTCAGTGGTGTCATTTCATACGTTACTCCGTCTCCCATTTTTCCTATAAATTGCAAATAGAATGATCAGATTTGGTTCTGATTTTTTTAATATATTTTTTTATTGTGGTAAAATATATATGCATAAAATGTACCATTTTAATACTTTTAAATGTATAGTTCAGTGGCTTTAAGTATATTCTCAATGTTGTGCAGTCATCACCACTATCCATTTCTAGGACTTGGCCATCAGCCCCAGCAGATGTGGAAACTGGTAGGTGACTCATGGGCCAATTGGGAAGTGCAGATGGGATCTAGTTACCCTCCACTGGATTTTTGAAAAATGTTTTGAAATAGTTATTAAAATGTAAAAGTCGGGAGAAATCCCTGGATTTTTCCAGTTCTTTTGAATACATTGGAATCTTTAGCTAATCTAGGTTTCATTGGAGGAAACAGGGGGAGTTGAATCACAGTTGCTTCTTAGATAAGGTCTGTTTCGGTTGCAAAATTTGTAACAGTTGAGTTACAAATTATACCCAACTGAGTGGCATAAAGCGACCATTTCGTTATGCTCACAGATTTTGTGGGTCAAGAATTTGAACAGGACACAGAGGGATGGCCTGTCTTTGCTGCACGATGTCTGGAGCCTGAGCTGGGAAGACCTTCGAGGTAACCGCAACAGCGGGGGGAGGGGGGCTGGCAGAGCTCTGGCTCGGGGTCCATTTCCAACATGGCTTCCTGGCTCATGTATTTGGCTCTCGGGCTGGGATGATTTAAAGGTGGGGTTCCGCTGGGAGATTATTGACCCAACATATCCAGGCCATCTCTCCATGTGGCTTGGCTTCCAATCTCACAGCGTGACAGCTGGATTCTGAGAGGGAGTGTTCTGGGAGGGAAAATTCCTTTCATGGCCTCGCCTCTGAAGTCATGCACATTACTTTTGCTACATTGATGGAAGGAGTCAAAGGATTTGAAAGCTTTTTTCCCTCCAAATCTCCAAAGAGCGTGTGCTATTTTTCCCTTTCAGCCTGCTCCTCAGATGCAGATGGTGGAGTGAAACTCCTTAGTTCATTGCACACTGTCATCCTAACACCCATGGTCCCTGCAACGCCTTCTCATTTATGTTTGCATCCATTTATCTATTATTTTCCCTTATAATGCCTACCCTCCACTCCCCATAGGCAATTTTCTAACGTATTTGGCATTTATCTTTCTGTCTGTAGGTGTTCTGGTATGATATTTGGTGCTCTGTATGTGCAAAGTTTAATTTACATAAACTGTGTTATTTCAGAAATCTTATTCTGTTTGGACTCAGCCTGGGTTTTAAGATCCATCGCGTTGTTGTTGTTGTTATGTGTGTGTGTGTGTGTGATAGGTTCTCATTGCTGCTGGTACTTGGTCCTCTGGGGTAAATGTCCACTGTGTGGTCCTATTCCCTGCTCTAATGATGACCACATGGGTACTTCCCTTCTCTGTCACCTGCTGTGATAATCAAAGGAACCACGTTGCCCTGGTGGACCTGTGGGAGGAATTCTTTGGGGAAACACATCCGGTAGTAGGGGGGCGGGCTCATACCATTGGTTGCACACGCATCTGATTGCAGAGCAGCTGTGGCATGTCACTCCCACCAGTGGGGTGTGGATGTTCCAAAACCCCAAGTCGCACCAACTCTGGTGTGACCCAGCTTTACTGACATCTCATTTCATTTTCATTGTTTTCTGATTACTAATGAGTTTGAACACCTCTTCATTTGCCTAATGGCCTGTTGCATGTCCTCTTGAGTAAATTCTCTTTCATACTCTGCCCGGCTTTCTATTGTGATTGCTATCTTTTTCTTGATGTTTCTACACACATTGATGCTACTTGCCGTTCCCCTGGGGTCAGGGGAGTTTGTGTCCCCTGGCAGAGGAGTTCTGTGGGAGGGAAGCACAGGGGGCAGCTGGGACCCCCTGTGTGAGTCGTGGAAGACCGGGTTGTTAAGGCAGGCTTTCTAGAAAAGGTGTGTTAGTTCCCCGTGGCAGAGGTAACACATTAGGACAAACTTGGCGGCTTACAACAACAAAAATTTATTCCCTCACAGTGTGGCTGCCAGAAGTTGGAAATCAGGTGCACTGAGCTGAAATTGAGATGTCATCAGCTGAAATTGAGGTGAGCTCCTTTCAGAGGCTCTGGGGAAAGATCCTTCCTTGCGTCTTCCAGCTTCTGGTAGCTGCCTGCATCTTTCTTTCTCTCTCTCTCTCTCTCTCTCTCTCTCTCTCTCTCTCTCTCCCCCCCCTTCTTCCTTCCTTTTTTTTTTTTTGACTTGTGGATACATCACTCCCATTTCTCTGCCTCTCTGGTCACATGGCCTCCTCCTTTCTGGGGGTCTCTTCTTCTGCCTGTTTCTATGAGGACACTTATGATGGCTTTAGGGCTCCCAAAGGTAATCCAGGATAATCTCCTCATCTCCGGATCCTTCCTTTCATCACATCTACAAAGGTAACCTCTACAAGGTAACAATCACAGGTTCCAGGGATTGGGAACGCGTATCATTGGGGGGGCCCCCCTTCAGTCCACTTACAGAAGGCGATGCTTAATTTGAACCAGGAAAACAAATAAAAGTAGGGAGAAAGACATTCCAACAAAGGTGACAGAGGCATAAGGAAACATGATGTAATTGGGGAGAACTGCAAGAAGTTTGGGACAGCTGGTGTCTTGGGCTTGAGGAGGAAAGAAGAGATGTTGAGGCTGGACACAGGGGACGGATGAAAGGTCGGAGGGTCTCAGCAGATGACCTGAGCATAGAGACAGCAGGCCCTTACGAAGGCTAGCTGGCTTAGGAAAGTTCACGTTTCTTCTGATGGCTTTTATATTTCCTGTATCACCAGAAAAACGTCCATCCCCAAAACATGCATCCTCTCAGTGCTGTGAGAGCAAAAGCCACCTAATGCCTCCTTGAGACAAATCTAAGACTATGTAGCGATACGGTTGAGGGCTTGAAGGGCTTATCATCTCCATCTTTAAGGCTTGAGCAGAACTTTATTTTTTAAGATTGACCTTTTGGGAATTTTAAAGTTCCATTAACTATTTAGCCATGATCAAATAAACAAAACTGTTCTTTTTTTTTTTTTTTTAAAGCATCTATTACATGCCATGCACGGTCCTAGGCGATAAGGACATAAGAGTGAATGAGACAAAGCCCCAGTATTCATGGTTATGTCAAGGGTGATCAGAGAAAATGAAGCAGTGTAACGGGAATAAGAAATTGGAGGACAATGGGATTGCGATCTATATAGGTGGCTGGGAAGGAGTCGAGTGTAGTGGCTCCGAAGCCAGACTTAACCTTCACCAGCCAGCTCTATGACCTTGGGCAAGCACCTTAAACCATTTCGGTTTTATTTTCCTTCCTCTGCAAAACAGAATGTGGTTGACTCAAAATATGGCTGCAAGCTCTTTGAGAGATGTGTCTCTTCCCTTTGAATTTGGATGGAATTGGGTGAACTGAACTTGGATGAATTGGGTGTGACCGCTTTGACCAACAAAGTACAACAGAAGTGACACTGCGACTTCTGAGGTGGGGGTCATAAAGACCATGCGGCCTCTGCCCTCCCCCACCCGTGCCTTTAATTCATCCCAGCCCAGGAGCCAGACATGTATGTGAATAAGCCTGCAGATGACTCCAGCTCAGCCTTGCCAGGTGCCCCAGCCATTGGAGTCTTCCCCACTGAGGCCTCAGATATCGGGGAGCGGAGGTGAGCCAACCCACACTGTGCCCTGTGTGTCCTGACTCACAGATTCTGTTTGCATCATGAAATAGCTGTTATCCCTACCTTTGGGGTTGTTGGTTACACAGCAGCAAGGCTGTTGTGGGGCTTCAATAAGTGTATGGATTTAAATTTAAATGAAGTTCTTAAATTTAGTGACTCCAACCTTTGTCCAATTTAGGAGTGGAGACCGCGGAGGAAATGTTTCTTTTGAAAAAAGTGATTTGATAAGATTGCCAGAATTTTGATCTTGAGAGTTTCCTGTCCTACATATTTGCTCCATTAAAAAAAAAAAAAAAATGGACCCCTGCATTCATCTTCTAGAATATTGTAGATAATTGGTGTTGAGCCCACCTCAGTGTGGGAAGCTTTCAACATGGCCTCCTTGGTCTTTGTAACCATAGGAGGTCCAGCGTGTCATATCCAGGGAAGTGTCTCATTAATACAGATCCCTCGATAATTACATAGCCAGCATGGATCAATCAATAGGTCATTGCTAGCCCTCAGAAATTAATATTTCTTCTCTACAACTACTGTCTTTGGAAAATAGGATTAAAACAAATGGACATGTGTCCTTGACTTTGGACGCCCACCAGCAGCCACCTCATTTGTCTATAAACCTTTATAGAGAAATTCTCAAAAGGATCGTCTAGACTTCTTGTCACCATTTCCGCTACTCCTACTCCCTCTCAACGTATTCCAGGCAGGCCTTGGTCTACACAACGCCAGGAAAACCAGCTTCTATCAAGACCACCAGTGGCCTCTGTGATGCTAAATCCAGTCATTGATTCGGGATCTTGGGCCTCAGCCTCACCCTCTACCCTCGGGGGTCTCAGTTGGCCACCTGTATATCAACTGACACAGTGGGTCATCCTGTCATTGTGGAATCATTTCTTCACTCAGTGGCAAGGTTCTCCTGCACCTCTCTGCCTTCTCTCAGTCTTGCTCAGTAAGCCCTTCTCGCCTTCTAAATCTTTCATTGCTGGAGGGCCCCAGCAGGATTCCATCCTTGTCTTTCTTTGCTTCCCTGTCTGCAAACAGTTGCATATTTTTAAATGTAATTCTGTATAGTAGTGACTCCCAAACAGTTACCGAAAACCTGAATCCGTCCTATGGACTCTAGACTCTTATACTAAACTCCTTGACTAATAAGCATCTCAAACATAACATGATCAACACAGAACTCCCCAAGTCTGCTCTTGGTAAACGACCCTCCCCTTCTTACAAGTGTACAACCTAGAAATCCAGAGTCATCCTGACTTCTCTCCTCTCTGTATCAGATCCATTAAAAAATTCTGCTGGATCTACCTTCAAAATACACGAAGAATCTGACCACTTCTCACCACCTCCATTGTTACCACTCTGTTCTAAGCCCCTCTCCTCTCACCTCATGTATTGCAGTGGCCACCTAACTCTTCCCTCTGCTTCCATCTATGTCCCTTTGTGGTCCATTCTCTGAGTGAGATTTGAAAAATATACATTCGATTATTGAACTCATCAGCCCAGACTCCTCCAGTAGTTTCTCATCTCACTCAGGGTAAAATCCAAAATTCTTACAGGGTTTGCAAGGTTGACGTATGCCCCTGACTCCCAGCTGCCACCTCTGATCTTATCGCACTTGGTTCTTTCCCCCTCTCACTCGGCTCCGACACTTGGTCCCCTTGCTGTTCCTCAGGGCCTGGCATTGACTGTTCCCTCTCGCTGGAATGCTTGCCCCTTGGATGACTGTGTGGGTGGCTTACTCTAACTTCATTCAATCCCAGTTCAAATGTCAATCTGTCAGGGAAGCTTCCCATGAACACCCACCTGAAAGAACTTTCTCTCTGTCATGCTCCATCTCCTTTTCCTGCATGCACACAAATTACGTAAGTATGTATCTACGTATGTATGTGTGAGCAGTCTTAGTTTCACAGCAAAATCGAAAGGGAGGTACAGAGATATCCCATCCACGCACAGCCTCCCCCATTACCAACACAGGGGTACATTTGTTGCAACTGATGAACCTACATGGACACGTCATTATCACCCAAAGTCCAGAGTTTACATTAGGGTTCACTCTTGGAGTTGTTCATTCTATAGGTATGGACAAATCTATAATGACATATATTGACTATTATGGTATCACCTAGAGTAACGTCACTGCTCTAAAAATCGTCGGTGCTCCCCCTACTTACCCCTTCCCTCAGCGACAATCACTGATCTTTTTACTGTGTCCATAGTTCTGCCTTTTCCAGAATGTCATATAGTTGGAATCACACAATATGTAGCCTTTTCAGATTGGCTTCTTTCACTTAGTCATATGCATTTAAGCTTCCTCCATTCTTTTCATGACTTTACTTTTTTTCACAGAGGTTAACACAACATGATGTAAATATTTATTACCCATCACCAGCCACCATATTATAAAGACCCCTGAGGCAGAGACTACTTTATTTTTAAACAGCTATGTCCTCTGCAGCTAGAACAATGACTCTGCTTGCAAAAGGAATCTGTCCAACTAGTAAATAAGTCAACAGCGAAGATTCCTCTTTGCAGTAGTTCAATTTTGCAGAGTGTTCTTTTAGAAAATATATATGAAGAGACCAGTAAGCTGCAAAGAGCTTTGCAAATTCTAGTAGTTACTGTTGCTGCCTATTGGGAAGACCCCATGTCACCATGTCAAAGGATGATGTGGTCTCAGACTTGAAAGCAATATGAGAGGTCCCCTAGTGGAACTGTCTGTGGTGGCTCTGCAGATCCATTTTCCCATTTCCTTAGAGATTTTCAGCAAATATTTTGGCCCCAACACCACTTGTTTTTAATCAAGAAAACAGAATTCATAATTGCTTTTCGCATGGGGCTCAAGCAGACTTGCTCTTTGAGGTCTGGCACCCCTTCTCATTTGTTTCCTAGGGTCTGTTAATGCGAGACATGCAATGACCCCATGCAATGACCCTTTGTTAAAGACACATGTGGATGTGAGGCTCACGGACAGCAAGCTCTGCAGAAAGAGAGATGTGGGACCAAATTCCGTATCTGCCTCTCACTAGCTCTGTGACTTGGAAAAAGACACTTAAGTTCAATTCCTTGTGCTCAAATCAGGCTAACTTGCTTCCTGTCTCATGGATTTTGTATAAAGATTAAATGAAATAATGCCTATAAAGCATTTGACACAGTCCCTGATCTGTAGGCTTCTCTCAAAGATGGATTTTAAATTATTATTGTGACCATATGTCACCCACCTACTGTGCGATAAGCCCCGTACCAGGTGTTTCATTTGCATTGTCACCATTAAACTTCCCATTAACCTTACCAGATAAGAGTGATAGTATTTATTTTATAATGAATGCTAAGAGCCAGAGAGATGAAATAACTTGCCTCTTGTCCACAGTTAACCATAGTGGCAGAGCTAAGTGTCCTCCTGGATCCACCTGTTTCTGATGCCCATACTTTTTCAACTCTTCTCCTCAGTGTGTAATCTACAGTCTTTTTGCTTCAAATATTTCTGAGCCTTTCTTTCCAACTTAGCTTCTGATCTTTTCCTAAACACACTCTCTACTCCAGCCAAGTTTATGTTTTAGTGTTTCAGGAACATGCTTTATACATTTCTCCAACATCCGTTAGTTTCATTTATTCAACCAATGACTCTTTAAAACTGGGCTACGGAGATGAAAAGACCGGGACTTAGCTCCTGAGGAAGTTACAGAACAGTAAAGACTTACAGAAAAGGACGTTATCATGGAACTTTGGGCTGAGATCCTAAGGCAACAGATTACCACACACCAAAGTGCGCAATGAGACAGACCACCCAGGGAGATCTGTGAAAGGTAGGTGGTCAGGAGCCAGTTGGCTACTGCTTAAGGCCCTCACCCTCATCGGGATAAAGTGTTGGGAGAAGAGATAATTTGGTGGGAAGAAGACTTCTTGGCAGAGGAAGCTTGTGTGCTGGGCTCTATGATACTCTGAAGGGGTAGGGATGGGGTACTTGTCCCTGAAGTATATGGAGAGGGGATTTGGCAGGACCACTCAGAGAGCATAGAATGTATCTCTGGAAATTGAAAGTTACTGTAGACCCAAGTCTGACACCCATCTGATACATCTGAGGGGTGAGAGATGGGCTGGCCAGCTGTTGACGGATGATGCAAATGAAATGAAAGATGGTTGTACCAGGCAGTCTGTCCTCTGGGAGTTTGTCAGGGCTATGGATGCATAACTATTTCCATGGACCTGATATGGATACATGTGCAAGAGAGCTGGTGTGGGACTGTAACTGACTCTGTTTGAGAAGATTGCCTATAGCTGGGTCCAAATCTTGGCTGGAGTTATGGCCACATTCCCAGGAGATGAGGAAGGAGTAAACCATTAGCTGGAACTGAAGCATGCATCCCCCACATAAAGGGAGCTGTGGGTCAGAGATCCCCACCAATGGGAGAGGCGTATCCAAAGGCCTCACAAAAGCACCCCTTAAGAAAACAAGTCAGCTTTGAATACCTTCCACGCTTGGAGAGTGTAAAGCCAGCCAACAGCGATACCGGACAAGCAAGAGCAACATAATATTATTTTTCTAGCTACCATTTGTTGATAAGCTATTATGTCTGAATCTACGGGACCTGCATGGCCATCTAAGGTGCCTCACACACACATGGCCATTTCTCAAAAGCACATGGATAGAAACATGTCCACATAAAAAATCTACGTGCAGATGTTTATAGGAGCTTTACTCATGATGACCAAAACTGGAAGCAACCAAGATGTCCCTCAGTAGGTGAGTGGATAATAAACTGTGATATCCAGACAACGGAATGTTACTCAGCACTAAAAAAGAAATGCACTGTCAAGCGATGAAGAGACATGCAGGAAACTTAAATGCCTATGACGAAGTGAAAGAAGCCAATCTGAAAAGGCTACAGATTATGTGATTCCAACTCTGTGATGTTCTGGAAAAAGCAAAACTATGGAGATCAGTAAACAGATCAGTGATTGCAGGTGTGGAGAGGGGAGGGAGAGATGAATAGGCAGAGCACAGAGGATTTTTAGGGCAGTGAGACCATTCTGTATGTTACTATAATGATGGATCCATGTCACTCTACGTCTGTGCAAACCCACAGAATGGACAACACCAAGGGGGAACCCTCATGTAAACGGTGGACTTTGTAGGGTCATCATGGTAACAAATGTACCACTCTGGTGGTGGGGACATTGGTAATGGGGGAGGCTGGGCATGTGCGGAGACAGGGAGTCGGTGGGAAATCGCTGTACCTTCTTCTAAATTTTGCTTTGAACCTTAAACTTCGGCAGAAAATAAAGTCTATTGAAAGAAAGAAGAAAACCGCGTGGATACTGGTGACAAAAACACAAATTCATTTACACTTCATAAGACTTAATTTTTTTTTCTTACCATGTGCCAATAAACTGACAATAACACAAATAAGAGGGAAATTATGAAAAACTATGTTGAAAAGGGATTCTCATACTTGGAAATGCGGCCAATCAGAATCAGAGGGTCTTGGAGCTCTCTCCCAGCCCCCCAATCCTGAGGTGTTACAAAGGCCGAGAAGGCAGCTGTCTGTAACTACGGAGACTGTCAGGTGACCTGACTAGGGTCCCAGTCTGTTTAGCTTCACCTATGCACTGCACCTCGTTTTCCTATAGGGGGAAAGAGCCAGCCTTTACGAGCAACTGCAGTGGGCCAGGCACATACCATCTCCACTCCTTTGCTGGTGCCGTGCACTCTACTTAAAACCCTCTTTTATCTTCTTGATTTGTCAAACCATGCATGCCCTGTGCTGTCCTGGGTCCAGCTCAGGTGCCTCTTCTTCTTGAGGCCTTGTACCCTCTGCAGCCCACCTGCCTGATTCCCTGTCTGTGCCCCAGCTCTCGCTGCCAGCAGCACTTGCCCTGGAACGAGACAGCTCACTGTCCCCGAGGGAACCTGAGGCCCTCTTCCTTTTGCAGAAAGGCCCACTGAGGTGACTTGCCCAAACGTGCCCCATTAGCAGGGCCAGAGCCAAGACAGAAAAAGGGCTCTGGGCATCGTGCACTTGTGTCCTCTTCCACACGAGTGTGTCAGCTTTCGTGGAACAGGAAATACATGGGTCTCACTTTTCCAGTATCCTCCTTAGAATCAGAGTAGTGCAGATACTTGACGATTAAAACGTAGCAGAAAAAACATGCCATGGAATCTTGCCCTTTACATTAGAAGAAGGATCTTTTCTTTCCTTTTCCTTTCCCCTCCATTCTCCTGAACCTTGGCACTGCTGAGTTTTGGGCTGATAAGTCTTTGTTGTGGGTGCTGTCCCATGCATGGTAGGATGTTTAGGAGAATTTCTGGGCATCTACCCACCAGATGCCAGTAGCACCCACCCCCCAAGTTCCAACAAGGAGAAACGTCTCCAGACTTTGCCAAATGTCCGCTGGGGAGCAAGATCATCGCTGGTTGGGAACGCTTATTCTAAACTCAAATTGCATACCTGCTATGTGCCTCTTCTTTCCATTCTTTAAACTTGCCTGGGTCCCTACTTTGCTCAACAGCACTCTAATTGCTGAAAAATGGCTGGTCTCCTCTCCCAAATTACCGACTGCCCCTCTCCCCCCGACACACATACATGCATCCTTTCTGTCTCTCCTGTTATAAGAAACATGGGTTTGGGGATGGCTGCTTACGGGAAACCATAAACTCATTCTGCCCTGTGTCACCTTGGCTGTGAAGATAACACAATCAGGTTGCATAGGCAGGGTTTCAGGGACTTCAAAGCTGAGCCGGAGGGAGTGGAGGCAGGGACAGGAGCTGGGGAGCTGAGGCCTTATCTGTGTCTTGAATGTTCTCACCCTTATCAACACAGAAGGAGGGGACCCTGAAGGAGAGCAAGGGGGAGTGAAAGGCCAGGTTGCTTTCTTTTTCCCACCTGTCTTTCGACTAATGTAAGGAAGGACTAAGGGATCGAAAGTGAAGTAGAAAGAATGCAGATGGAGAGTGGGATTCTGGGGATGGCTGAGTGTGGAGGGGGCCACCTTTTCTGACCTGACACGGACCTATGCTGACCTGGAATGGACACCAGGGTTCTAGAACCAGGGAGCCTGAGAGTCAGAAGGTCTCAGCGTTAGCTTCACCCAGATGATGGCTGGGCCTCAACCCCTGGGGACTCTCATGGTGTAGGTGTGGACTGGGGTCTGCTGCTTTGAGACCTTCTGCCGCTGGCAGTGACAGCTTGGACGGGAATGGAAAAGTGAGACTCTCCACAGGCTGAATTGGCTAGAGTTGAGGGCAAACCGTTTGTAGGACTAAAAGGAATCACAGATGATCATAATAATGGCAAACCCTTACATGTCACTCACCGTGTGCCCGGCATTGTTCAATGTATTTTGTAGAAATATTAAATAATTTCATCCTCCCCAAATCCTATAAGAGAGGTACTACTAAAATACCCATTTTACAGGTGAGAAAGTCAGGCACAGAGATGTTTAGTGACTTGCAGGGCACAGAGCAAATCAGGAGAACTGGGATCTGAGCCCAGATAGCCCACTCATAACACTTGTGCTTTTAAACACCATGCTGTCTACCATTGACTAAGAGAATTGGGGCCGCTAAGTGGACAGTAAGACCACGAACTTCGGGATGGCCTGAAAAGGGGCAGGTTTGAGGGAAAAACAACAGGTTCAGCCTTGGAGATGATAGGTCTGCCACGTGTGTGGGGGCACATGGGAATTTTCCCTGGAAGGTAGGGTAACAGTTCAGTTCTAATCTCCGTATAGAGGTTTGGAAAGCTGGCTTCATGGAGTTGGTGCAGTGGATAGGGCGCTGTGTGCGGTGAGAAGACAAGAGAGCAAGTGTCCCTGAGAGGGCACCAACTGTTAAAGGCAGGTGGAGGAAGAACCAGGAAAAGAGAATGAAAAAAACCCATCAGCGCAGCGAGTGGTGTTCTGGAAATTCAGGGTGAGTGAGTCAGAAAGGAGGGCAAGGTCAAAAGGGACAAAAGCTGTAAAGAAGTCTGCTAAGATAAGAAATGAAAAGAGGTATTGTTCTTCCATGCTGGCGTGAGTTTGTAACTTACTTCCCCAACCCGAAGGATGGGAAACTTCTTGAGGTCAAGAGCTGCATCCAATGCTTCTGTTCCGTCTTCTTTGGGTCCCCACGGCGTCTAGGTTTAGGCATGCACAGGTATCTACCAAATACCTGTGGGTGGACGGCTGCTCAGGTTCGTGTTGGTGTTTATCTTTACTAAGACAGTTACATTATTTCTACGTCGTCTGCCCCTTTTCAGGAGGAGCTCTGCCATTCTGCGTCTCACACAACATTGGTTAGCTCATAAGCACTGGACTTGGCATTGCGAATGCAAATGATTGGCAGATGTAGCAACTTGGTTCTCTCTTCCTCAATAATAGGGATACACATAAAGGCTACTGTGTGTTGAGGACCTACTGTGTGCCTGATTCTGTACTGGACACTTGACATTTGTAGCTCACATCCTCACAACCTAGCAAGATGGGTACTTGTATCTTCTTTTTCCAGATAAAGTGACTGGGTTGAGAGCGTGTTGGCTTGCCCAGGGCCACACCAGCAAGCAGAGTGACGCCAAGATAAGGACCCAGGTCCATCTGACTCCAAGCCCTGGGATTCAGCATGCCCCTAACTAAGCTCCTTCCCATGCCATTAGCCGCCACTTCCTTATTCCAAGTGTCACCATCATGTAGGTAGATTTTACCAGAGTTTCTTATGTGTTCTCCACTTTTCTATCAAACCTTCTTCCCCAGAATCCATCCTCTAAACTACAGCTGCAGTAATTTCCCTAAATGCAACCCTGATCACATTTGAAGTTTTTCAGCAGCCCCCTTTTTAGAAAATAAGGGATGTGACACCTCATGATAGAATCCCAAACCCCTCCACACACCCTACTAGGCGTTTCTCATCTGCTCCCATCACTTCTCCTGGCCCTTCTTGGCTATTGGCTCCCACTCATCCCTCCCTCCAGGCAAACCAACCTCCCGTGCTTCCCTGAAGATCCCTCCTCTCATTTTGCATATTCTGTTCCCCCGGGTTGCAGTGCCCTTTTCCCCTTTGGCCCTGCAGTGATTCACACTAGTTCTTTACGGCTCTCACGAGCGTTCCCAGAGCTTCCAAGACCTTGCTAAATAACTCTCGTTTATTTTCCTCTCTTGATCACCTCAACGCCCTGGGTATAGGTGGGTCACTTGGTATGCTGGTTGCCATTTTTCTTCTGTTCCTCTCAATTGGCTCTGAGGTCTTGGGGGCCAGTGATCACATATGCTCTCAGCTCAGAGCAGGCGCTGAACCCCTGCTTGTTAAAGGAGTGACTGGATTGCGAGGCACGGACTACACAGAGGTCGGAAAGTGGGACAGGGAAGGCAGACATCTGAAGGGCAGGCCGTGGATTGGCCGGAGTGTAGGCGTCACCGTGGGGAGTGGGTATAATGCTTCTCCCATTTTTACTTCTTCCCGCCACTCCTCAAGGCACGAGGGATCTCCTGCCCCTGTTTCCAGACAGTGATAATCCTTCCAGACCGGCCTGAGTGAGCCAAAGCCTTGCCTTGAGTCTCATCTTTGGAGTCCAGTGTTCTTTTGGCAAGACGAGCAGGAAACACTTGCACGGTGAGGTTCCCCTCTTCTGGAATGTGTGCAGCGACAGCACTGAGAGCCAGATGGAAAATGCCTCTGAAGTCCTAAGCCCGTCTGGAAAGACAGGGCGATGATAGTGAAGTCCGTCCCTCTGTTTTAAAAATAGTTGGCAGTACAAGTAATCCAGGCTCGTGCATCTGACGTGTTGTAAAAATTAGCAAGACGCGGGGGTTGAAAGGAAAGTTGCCGAGATGAAGAGTAAGGACGCTATCTTCTCCTCCATTATCTCTCCCTTCCCATCTTCAAACTGAGGGAAGCATTTCTGTTATAGGAATGTTTAACGGTGGGATTTTCAGACAGTTAAACAAAAAGGGAGAAGCTTTTGGGGGCAATCAGGTCCTTCAAGTCCCACCTCAGAGGCTGGCTTTTCCTGCTTGTAGCAGCAGGCCTGTGGAAGTGTATGACACGATACCACGAACATCTGATGGAGTTACAGTTGGGGACATCCTTCCCCAGACATGGCCTGAGTTGATCCTTACAAGAGCCTGGTGAAGACAGGATTATGACCCCCTCTCCCCATTCTACAGAAAGGACACCGAGCCTCAGAGACGTTCGCTGATTTGTCTAAGATCTCGCGATCTTCATTCATTGTCTCCGTGGTTTTTAAGCACTGACATTGCGCCAGACAGCATTTTAGTGCTGGCCATGCCACGCTCCATAAGACAGGGGAGGTTCCTGTCCTCACAGTTATATTCTAGTTGGGGAAATAGACGTAAACAAGTGACTAAGCAGATAAGTAGGGTCATGTGTTGTAAAGGAAACAAAGCAGTGGACCTGGATAGAAAGTGCTGGTAGACGGATGGTGGTGATGGTGGGATGTGTGTGCTATTTGGAAAGGATGATGGGGGGCTGGCTGGCGGCAGACATAAAGGTAGAATTTGAAGGAAGGCAACTTCCATGCTCTTTTCATCACACCCACACTGCAGTGGGCTCCTGTAGGGACGTCATTCCCCCACACCTCTCCTTTTTTTTTCCCCCTGTAAGAAGCTACCAGAACTTGATTGAAATTGATAATAGCCAGAAGCATATTTCTCAGACCTCTAACAGAACACTTGGACCCTTACCAGTGACAGCTCGGAGATGGAGAAATCCAAGGGCGGGCCCCACCCTGGCAGTGAGTCGGCAGCTGTTCTGGAAAATAAAAACACAGGCCGTTTGCAGATTCAGGAAGCTGAAGTGTTTTATGGGCACAGTCATCAAAGGCAAACAGGGTTGTGTTTCTTGACAACCTCTCCCGGAAGTCATTCACCTGGACAATACACAGCTTCGAGGAAACGTAACAGTCTCTAAACATTTGGAGGACTAACGTGGGGCCAGAGGACCAACTACAGGGAATGAGGTGGTAGGCGAAGGGGAAAAGCAGGCGTCAGCTTGGTGCTAGGAACCTTATTTTCACAATCTCAATGAGCCAACAGTGGAATGAGATGGCGAGAGGTCCTTCCCACCATCACTAGAAGTGTGTAAGTCGGGGCTCAAGGAGCCCCTTCTACGAGTACAGTGATGATTTGCTGACAGATTCATTCATTGAACTGCTATTCATGAAGCATCTTCTGTGTGCTCAGCTAGGAATGCAGTGGAAAAAGGCATGCAAGGTCCTTGCTTTCATGAGTTGGCGGAGACAGTCAAGAAAGAAGTGAACAAATAGATACAACCATAGTTGTAGCAGGGATGGGTGTCAGAAACACAGAAATAGGAGAAGATGTACAAGAATGACTACGTGTGTTTGTGTGTGCACTGTGTGCACAGGTGTGTGTTTAGTGGATTGCATTTTATATTGTGTGCTCAGAGAAGGTGTCTCTGAAGAGATAACCCTTGAGGAAGCCCTGAGTGACCAGAAAAAGGAGCAGCCAGGACAAAAGCCCAGACCGGTGTGCTCAGGAATGGAGCGAGGCCGCTGTTGTTGGTGCCAGTGAACAGAGGGATGGCACAGTAGGAGGTGAGGGCAGGCAGGGGCCAGATCATGTAAGACGTTGTAGACCACGGCAAGGCAGTTGGGTATTTTATAAAACGAGCAATGGGGCATGGGGCCTAGCACGGAAGTGTTTTTTGGGTGAGAGGTTGGACTGGATGAGTAGTTTTAACCCTGGAGGCACATCATAAAATCACCTGGAGATCCAGAGTTGGGATGCTATGGTCTCACTGAGCTCTGAGATTCTTTTCATGGTGAAGATTTAAGGTACCGATGTGAGTTTCCCTATGGAATTACACATTTTTGTCAGGACATATGGGAACGTCATGGTCTGTAGGAATTTTGCTAACACATTATCTACAAACCAGTTTATAAGTGTGAGTAGGTTCTAAATAAATTAAATTTAATCCAACGATAATTTGGAGGATTGTGTTCTGTGTGCCAGGCACCAAGCATCACAGGGGGTATAAAGCACTGTGTCTGGCCATAGCAGGTGCACCGTAAATAGTTATCGAATAAACAAGTGGATGAAGGTGCCAGATGTTCCACTGGGCATGGAGAGAAAAGATGGGTAAATAACAGTGAAGATGATTTTGCTTTTACCCTCTTTCTGGAAAAGGACCACCATAGGATTAGTTGCAAATTGCTATGAGAAAAATGAAAAGATGGAAAGTACACAGCAAAGGGCTTTTGGTGTGGGCAACAGGATTCCATGGGGCGTTTGTGGGGAAGGGAAAATGCAGAGACACAGCACTGGGACCATTGCGTTGTAATTTTTTTCCTTCCCAGCTTGGTGGGTTCCGGCTTCCCGTTTCTCAGAGGCGTCTGCCTCCCATTTTGTAGGGATGACAGAGAAAACACTGGATGGTCTGGAGGAGCAGGGACTCAGGGGATCTCAAGGTCAGGCAGGCTGGAACCAGAGTCTCCTGGTTATCTGCTTCGGTAGGAAAACAGAGGATTTTGCCAAGGAGCTCACCGCCCAGAAACTCTGCAGCTACCAGCTTTTGCAGCCTGTCACAGGGCCAGATCTCTGTGTGCTGCAGCCTGTGTGAACCCAGTCAGATGACCACAGAATGGCTCCACGCCATAACCAAATCAGCCCCACCGTTTCCCCCACCCTGTTTTAATCATCTGGGAGTGGATTTCTGGAATTGCCCCTAATCTAGGGAACACATGTTAAAGAATGAATGTAAGCTAAAAAATTAACCCTGTTCCAGAGCCAAGGAGCCACTTGTAAAAGGTATTGTTTTGAATGTTTTGCAAATTCCAGGAGGAAGGGAAGAAAGACTTGTGATTGCCTCTATTATGAGCCAGACACTCCACTGGATGGTAATATCCATTCCTTATGTACGCTAGTTCTGAGATAAGGATTAATATTTCCATTTGAACAGAAGAAGCCAGAGCTTCAGAGAGGTTAAGGGATATAGCCAAGAACACACAGCTTAGTAAGTGACAAGATGTGATCCCAAGCCCATCACCCAAAACCAGGCTTTTCTCATTATATCTCTTTCTGGTCCAGGACTGTCCAGTGAGCACAGCACTTTTCTTCACAGAGGATTGAACCCCATGGGTGACCTTGGGAATGTCAAGTGGTCAGGGGT
This sequence comes from Rhinolophus sinicus, assembly GCF_036562045.2. Lineage (NCBI taxonomy): Eukaryota > Metazoa > Chordata > Mammalia > Chiroptera > Rhinolophidae > Rhinolophus > Rhinolophus sinicus. The sequence continues at coordinate 9,576,333 of NC_133761.1, forward strand.
GAGGCCGTGCCATTGTTGAGGACGCACACCCCAGAGTCGAATGCCTGCATTCTACGCTCAAGAAATTCTGGTTGAATTGGTTTGGGGATGCAGTCTGGGCCTTTGCTTTTTTTAAGCTCCCTAGTTAAGAACTGGAGGCATGCAGGACCCTCAGTGCAACCAGGAGGAAAGCAGAAGCCCCAACGGAAGGAATAGGGCAGAGGAAGCTGTGGGGCCACAGAGCTGTGGGGCCTCAGCTCTACAAGGGCATCTGGACAGTGCAGCGTGGGGTCCGGGGGATGAAACAGGAGCAGGATCCCAGGTCTAATACCAGCATAATGGGTGGGAACCAGACGTGGGAGGCTTCATGTGGTTGAAGACAGAGGAGGAGAGCTGAGAAAGCCCAGTAAGAATCCAGTAAGAATAGGGGTCGAGGGAATGGGGGCCCCAGGAGAACTCCAGCCTCCTAAGGAAGGAGCCCCGGGGAGTTGAAGATGTCAACTGGATGCTGTCCTACTGTCCTAGAGAGACTGAGATGGTCTTGGTAATAATGATGACGACGATGATGACCATGAAATATCTGACACTTACTAAGTGCCAAAAAAGCACTTTACCTGGATTAACTCCGAGAATGGTTGGAATGGTGGCTCCCAAAAGATACATTTTTGTTGTAATTTCCAGAACCTGTGAAGGTGACCTTATTTGGAGAAAGCCTTTGCAGACGTAATTAAGGTAAGGATCTCGAGATGAGATCATCCTGGATTACCCAGCTGGGCCCTGAATCCAATGACAAATGTGCTTATAAGAGAAAGACAGAAGATTTGAGACAGAGACGGAAAAGAAGAGGCCAGGTGAAGAGATTAGAGTGACGCAGCCAGAGGGAAGGCAGGCCTGGAGCCAGCAGACATGAGAAGTAAGGACAGATTCTCCCCTACTGTTCCTGGAGGGAAAACGGACGGCCCTGCCCACACGGTGATTTCAGACTTCTGGTCTCCGCACGGTCAGGGAATAAAGATCTGTGCTTCAAGCCTGTGTTGTGGTAGCCCTGGAAATGAACTTAATCTTTAATCCTCACAACTCTGAGGTTGGCACTATTATTCTTTCCATTTCATTGGGGAGGAAACTGAGACTCAGGTTTCGACCGTTTTGCACCGAGATTGCAATTCGGGAGCACATGATGCAGCCCCAGGGAATCTGGCTGTTGCTTAGGCGCCCATGACAGTCCCTGAGCTCCCCAGGATGGGCTCCTTGCTCCCTACTCTTCTCCTAGATGCCTGCCAGCCACAGTCGCTGGTGGTCTTACTGCTTCCTGCTCAGCTGAGCCTCTGGGTCTTTGTCTATTTCTCTGCTGGGAACACCCTCTCTGTCCTGTTCACCCAGTGACATCCCTCCCAGCTCCACCTCTCCTTCTGGAGGAAGTCCTCTCTGACCCTCCTTCTTGCCCCCAAAGTAGCGAAGACTTCTTGCTCCATCATCTGGCTCCATCATCTCTCTGGGGGATCTCGGTAAATCACCTTTAAAACTTGCATCATTTCTACCATCATGACTTATTTACAGGCCCATGCCTGTTGGTAGACTACGCGCTTCAAGACGGTAGAGCCTGGGTCTCATTACTCTTTGCCTCCTCTGTGCCAAAGTTTGCAATCAATCCTTGAGGAATGAATGAGCGAAAGAATAAACAGGTGAAGGACCAGCCAAGAAACTTCAAAGGTTACCCTGCTGGTTATGCAAAGCCCCTTCCTATGGTGAGGAGGCTCCTGCTGGCACCTGCCTGGGCCTGTTTGGTACCGTGAACATACTCAGCCCTCTTCACCCCCTGGAAACATGCCTGTGATGACTTTTGCCTGTCCCTCTAAATCATTTCTGTGAACGAGACAGCTCAGGCTCTCCCCGGCTTGGTGAAAACACGGGTGGGAGGCAGACCACTCGGGGGTGCCTTAGTCCTCGGAGGATGACTACTGTGATCCACGAAAGAGAGATGGTACCAGCTAACTTTTCATCTACAGCCAACATTGAGTGGGCGCTATGATGCTAGGGGCTGCGGCTGCACAGAAATAAGAAACCCACGTTGCCTTTCAGGAGCGCCTGTTTCTTGGCGAGAGCTCACAGGATTGTTGTGAGATGAGTGTCACACATGAAAATAATAATAACAACCCCTTCCTGAGTGCTGGTGGTCAGCTAGGCGGTGCTCAGTGACAAACACCTTCCTAAATTATCTCAGTGGAGGCCCACAGTAGCCCCATGAGGGAGGCAGCATCAATAGTCCCATTTTGCAGATGAGGAAAGTGAGACCCAGAGAGAGGTGGGTAACTTGACTAAGGGGTTGGAACCTAGGTCTGGCATGCACTCCTGAGCCTAGCTTGCTCACCACCCATGATGGATGACTCCCCCCTGGGCTGTGGGGAACGCCACTGCTGTGACTGTTGTAATTTTGGGTTCAACCAGGTCAGATATCAACTCCCTTGCCAGATTCTGTGGATTGAGGTGATTTACAAGATCTGACCCCTCGGTTCTTAGCAACATTTTTATCTTTAAAGTCCTAAACCTTCTCTCTCTGGATTGTTTCCTTCTCTGTTTTTCTTTGTCCTGCAGGAGAACAGCTGAGCTTAATTGCCTAAGATGGTTCTGCAGCCCCTCTCTTTCAGTATCTACATTTAGAGAGGCAGCTCCCCCACCCCCGCCCCTGCCCCGTTTATAAGGAAATGGAAATAATTGTTCCTGGCGGTGAACCAAAAGTAGCAGAAGGAAGGGGTTGCGGGGAGCAGCAAAGAAGAAACAAGTTCACAGAGAGAAGGCTGGACTGTTGCACTTGCTGTCTGGGAGCTGCAAATATTTAGGTAAAAGGGACAGGGAGTACGAGTCTTATTTGTATCCAGTCACGTCCCTGTTGCTGTGGAACAGACCTGCAGCCAGGGACCTAGGGAGAGGCTTCCAGGAGGCTGGAGGGCTGCTAAAAATAAGGCAGGCCATCAGAGGACTGGAACCCACTTTGTATCTAGCACACAAATACTTCCTCAAACTTCTCACAAATGGGGCAGGAAGGGGCTTTGGCCTTGAGCAGGGACTGGTGGGGGAGCACAGGGGGTGCTGATGGGGGAGTGTCCAGCCGGAGAAAGTAACTCGCTGAGGCTCTGGCTTGGGTGGAGTGGGTGCACTTTAAGAAAGACAGAAGGTGGGGGCTTTTTGTCCCAACAAAGGGGCTCCTGAAGCCAGTCTTCTGGGAGGAGGCTTCTGGGGGCAGGATGGAATGAGGGGGTTTGGATGCAGGAAAGGAGGAGGGGCTAACCTTAGTCCGGTACCTACTACGATCAGGTATCCTACTACTGCCCAGTCCTGAAATCAAACCCTCATTCTGAGCCTGAGAGGTGGGCGCCACCCTCCCCCCATGACAGTTGCCGACCCTGAGGCTTGAGAGGCTTTTTCTGACTTGCGCTGGATCACACAGCCAAGTGGCAGATGGGACTTGAAACTCTGGAGGTCTGATACTACAGGGAATGCCGATATTTGTGTAAATACACACAAGGAGCGCGGAGCCCAGACGAGAGTCCCTCGATGGAATCGTAAACGCACGACCCCTCTGCTGGGAGTGCTTTTCTCCCCTCGTCCTCCTGAGAGCATCTGCTCATCCTTGAATTCAAGTCAAGCATCACTTCCACCTTGCAGCACTTGAGTCCATCCCCAGGGAGATTCCGCTGTGAGCTTTCCTGTGCCTATTTCAGACACCGCCCTTACCACATCTCTGTAATCACCAGTGCCATCTGTCTTCTGCCAGGCTCTCCAGAGCAGGGCAGAGTGGAAATTTCTGCATCCCTAATACCTGCCACAGAGTAACAATCACGGATATTGGCTAACAGTCATTGAGTGCATACCACATACTAGGTAATTTGAGTGCGGCATCTCATTCTTTGGTGGGGTGGTGTCATGCAGGGTGTCATGCGGAGTCTCTGCTCCCGCTCCCCACATAAGAACGCAGGACATGGTGAGGCCAAAAGGGAACACCTATGGAGCCATAGATAGGGGAGTCATACCCCTATAGTCTCGCTGGTGGCTGGGTTGGAGACACAGGAAGCAGGAGCCACACGATCTGCAACCTGCCGTCCACTTCTCTGCCAACCAACCAACCAACCAACCAACCAACCAACCAACCAACCAACCAACCAACCAACCCCTTGCTAACTGCAATCCGTGCTTGCCAGCCACCATCTTCTTGCTAGCCCCCATTTGCTGCTAGCGTAGCCACAGCAGTATATTAGTGGCCAATGGCTCACTGGTTACAGCTGATGGCCATCCAATCGCAGTTGATGGCCATTTACTACCTGAGCCAGCACCTTTCACGTGATTCTGAGAGCCTGGAAACTGCACTCCTGGCTGTGTCCCCACAGGTGGGGTGCCTAAATGATTTATTTGCTTTTTTCTTGAACTACAATGGATTTATTAGAACATGTTACTATCTTGGCTCTTTGGGGTCTATTTTCCCAGGCACATGGTGGTCTCTTTCAATATGTGGTTTAAATATTTTTTTAAATGGAAGTTTTCGTGAATTATAACTTTTTCTGATCATTTTCTATCCAAAAGACTTTTTAACCACTCTATGGGCAGTATAATTGATATCCCCCAAAGCTGCACGTATATTATGTGTATAATTTGATGAATTTGGACATATGCATATACCTGTGATACTATCACCACAATCAAGTAGCATCTCATTTAATCATCACAGAACTCCACAAGGTAGGTACTATTTCGTATGTTCATTATGGGGAGGCAGAGAAACCCAGAAACCATACTGGCTTAATAAAAGAGGTAATTTGTGGCTCGCATAAAGTCCACAAGGAATCCCTGATCGGGAGGTGGGGAGTCGCTGCAGTGGATGCCACTGGCCCCCACTCCGTGCCCATCCCCCACCTGCTGTGTGGGCTGCGAATGGCTCACGGTGGCCCCGTTTCCCAGAAAATTGGCCTCTGTGGAATGGTGCGGGGAAGGGACAAGAGGCTTTCTTGTCTGGGAGTTTACACCTCCTACTTCCTGGGTGCTGGTGGTAGTCTTCAGTTGATGACAGATACAAAGGCTCACACACACACACACACACACACACACACAGACACGACCCAGCTCAAGGTGGGACCAGCTTTGTGGTGAAATTCATGCTTGAGAGGCCCCTTGGGATCAGGCCGAGGCTAGTTCCCTGCTGAAACCACACCCCTGCCCTAGCCTGCTTTCCCCACTCCCTTTCCCCTGAGACCCCCTTCCTCAGAAACCCATTCCCTTTAATCTCTGTGTCAGGCTCTGCTCTGAGGGAACCTGGCCCAAGGCGGGAGCTGTCTGCTCCATGCAGCCAATCAAGGATTCCAGCTAATGGGGGCTCTCTGCTCCCTACAGCTTCCAGAGTCATCCTGGGGCTCAACATCCTGCCATCAACAGGGAAGGAGAGATAGAGAGAGGGGGATGGTGAAGGACCGCGGGTGAGTCAGGCCTGGAAGTGGTACCCATCGCTTATTCCCACATTCCATTGGCCAATACTTCATCATGGCCACACCTAATTGCAGGGGAGCCTGGGAGGCCGTGCAACATCGTCTAGGAGGAGTGGAAAGTGAGTCTGTGACCAGCTAGGCCAGTCTCTGCAATAATGCCTCACTTTAAAGGTGAGAGGTTTCATGTAACTCAGCCCCGGTCACAAAGGCAAGACTGAAAACACAGGCTGATGCCAGAACCCGTGCCCTTGACCGCACCTCTACATAACCACGTGTAGTTAAAGTACGTGGGATGTTGTCCATGACTGAAGATGCTGAGGCTCCTATGTGTGGCGGGTCCCTTGTCCCCACGGCTGTACAGGCAGGGCTTTACGTTACCAGTGTGTGGAATCCGGTGGAATCCACTCTGGCGGTTCTGATAAATCCCTCGGTGGATTATAAGGAAAAGCATAACAAAGTGCCCTTCCTCTACTTCTTTCCAGGGACTACTTGTTCTGAACAGAAGTTTTCAAAATTTCAAAGCTGAAGGCACAAGACGCCTGCAAAGACGGCAGTGGGAGCAAAGAGGTAAAATAAACCGGGTGCCATTTACTGCTCCTTCACGGCTTTATCATTCCTACTGGGACCGTCAAGGCTCTCTCTCCCCTCAGGTTAGCATCTGGATGGCTCTCGCCTGTCCTGCCAAAGTGAGCGAGAAAGCAGAAGGGTTTCCAGAAAGGAGTGGGCCTGAGATTGCCTGGGTTTACATTCCAGCTCTGTCACTTCATGTCCTAAGCAGGTAGCTTAGGACAGGTTGTGTCCTGGTCTAGTTTTCAGTCTTTACAGTGGGGATTATAATACCTGCCTCAGGGGACTTGGGGTGACGATGATGAAGCATCTGTGTCACCAAACACAGTGTCTCTGCTTATGAGGCTTGTATATGTTTGCCATTATTATTGTGATGCTTTAATAAGATCCTTTGCAGCCCAGGGCTTATCCGTAGGCAGGACCCTCTCCAGACATTGCAGCCTCACTCCCCTACAGCTCTCAGGCTCACTGTCACGTCCTCAGGGGAACCTTCCCTAACCCCCAGCCCAGGACTGGCTCCTCTAACCTTTGGCAAGGCTGGGATTAGGACAAGATGAATGAAGCAACTCTCTCTGGGGGCAAAATATAATTGGGTGTCACCCCGTCCAATCCCTCAGTAATCAAGGTAAGTGATATTCTAATGCAATACTTAAAAATATCAAAGTTAATACAAGAAAAATGCATGGTGAACAAAATAGCAAATTTTAATTCAAGCCCATGCTGAGCCACAGCTGAGCCTAAGGCCAGCAGGGAACTGGGCACTCCTGGCTTTATGGGAAGCAAACTCTCCATCATATTTTCACTGTCTATTTCTTTGCTTATCTTGCTTTCATTGGAGAGGATTGCCATGTTTGTCAATTTTTCATGACCAAATGGCAGTCTTAAAAGATTTTTAAATTAACTTACGATGAAGTAAAATGATAATCAGTTCTGTTTTGGATGAAATAAAATATTGAAACATAATATAATGTTGTGAGCTTCAGTACACCTACTTTTAAATTTTCAAATGTTATTCAATGACTTTAATGTTCCGGGGAAAAATAACTATTATAATATGCAAAAACATTCCTAGATGGGTATACATTTTCCCTTTGCCTTGGGCTCTGACATGGCTTGGCATGACACCGATCTCTGTTTCAATTTTGGATAGTTTCTTCAGCATGGATGTTTTTACGTTAATTTTGATTTAAAAATTTTGACAATAGTTTAGTGGTTACCAGAGGGTAAGGGGGGTGGGGGGTGGGAGATGAGGGTAAGGGGGATCAAATATATGGTGATGGAAGGAGAACTGACTCTGGGTGGTGAACACACAATAGGATTTATAGATGATGTAATACAGAATTGTGCACCTGAAATTATGTAATTTTACTAACAATTGTCACCCCAATAAATTAAAAAAAAAAAAAATTTTGCCTTCAAGTTTCTTTTCCTTTTTGCTGTTTTCTTTTCTTTTATTCTTTTTCTTCTTCTTTTTTTTTTTTTTTTCCGCACCTCCTTCCATTTTGCATCCCAGGAAAGTGCCTCACGTGCCTCACCCTAATCCTGATCCTGTTCAATGGTGCTAATCACAGCTCCAGTGCGGTAACTGTGACGTTGCTTGTTTGATTCGCCTGCACGTAGGTTTCCGGAGGACAAGAATAAGACCCGCTTTGCTCTTCACTGTGTTCTCTGTGCTGTCACTAGGCCTGTGCCCCTCAGGAATGCAAAAACATTTGCTGAATAAATGAATGGAGAGATTTCTAAAAGGGGCTACTCTGGATCTAGTCTGTAGTGTCCGTTGATTCCTTCACATGGTTTAATTAAGTAAGCATAGTAAATGCTTCCGGTGGCCAAGTGCCTACTGTGTAGCTGTAGAGATGGTAAAGGTGAGGCCTCCATCTCGGCGAGCTTGGCTGATGGTAAAGACTGATCTACAAGTGGTTTGCTTCCATAGAAGTACTGAGGAACAGAGGTTATGGTGGGGGAGCTGTGAGAGCACAGAACGGGGGTACAAGCTCACGTTGGATGTTCAGGGAATGGTTGACTTAGGGCTGATGTCTGAGGAGGAGTAGGGGATAGGCGGGTAGACAAGCAGGGAAACAGAGTTTTGGACAGAGAGCTAGCATGTGCAAAGGCCCAGGGGCAGGGAATAGCATGCTACATATGTGTGGGAACTCCTAGCAGTTTGGTACTCTTAGAGCATAGGACAAAGCATGGAGATCAGCTAGGACAGTCTTGTAGAAACGAGCTGGGCAGATCCCCGAATCTGCAATGCCAGCATCATCCATGTTTCTCTGGGGTGGTGACCAGGGTAACTCCTTTTCCAAAGGGGACAAACAGGATAGCACAATTTGTTCTGGTGAATGCAGGCTTACTTGTTTTCTGAGATGGTTAGACACAGGGCCAGATATTGGGGAGTGGCAGGGGGTCGTTTATTGTGTAGAATAGGAAAGGCTGAAGCTGAAACTCAGCAGAAGCCTGGTTACAGTGCTAAACACGGAGGCACCACTCCCTCAACCCAAAATTCCACTGCAGCCAGTTCAGCATGTGTCCCCTCATCTCTTTGATATGTATCCAGGGTTGTCACCTGCCACAAGGCTGTCACTCACACCAAGCAGGGGTTTAATAGCATCGAGTTCCCTCTTGAAGCAATCTCAGCCAGGCCCTGACACCCGATAGAGCACAGTTATGGCCTGAGGCAGCGTGTCTGTTAGAACCCTCTGGTCCAAAGTCACAGTTGAAACGGTGGACACCACTCCTTTGCCAAACAATTGTCAGTCCCTGGCTATGGGCTTGGAATGCTTATCACAAGGCCCAGTGGGGCTTCCTGCCATAACTTTGTACAAGGTGTGGGCTTATCTTTCGGGAAACTTTGGAGTTGTGAGCAAGTCACAAACCCTTCCCTGCGGCCCATTTCATCCTGAGGTGAGTGTCGTCGCTCACAGGGAGATGAAAAGTGCCCTGCCCGGGTTATTAAGGTTTACATTATCAGCTCCTGGAGACAGTATCAAAAAGACATTCGTGGTGGCATTTGACCTCTAGGAAGAATCTGGGCCCTGTGATGGCAATTATGGCACATTTTTCTGCATCTGCTGAGCGTAAACTCCCCAGGGCAGTAGCTTCCCACCCATAATGTGGTAGCAGCCGTCAGAGCTAGAGAGAACACATCCTGAAGACATCCCACCAGGATGTAAGGCTTGGGTGTATGAGGAAGGCTAAGAGGAATCCAGTTCCATCATTCCCCAGCTTAACTGTCCTCCAAGAGTGGATGCATCTGGCTTCTGTTCTTTCTCGCTGCAAGTCTTTGGGTTGTCACTCAGTCCCTGCAAGCTCGTCTCCTCAGGAGTAAAATGGGAATTGTTTTGCCTGTCACTCAGGATCAGCGGTGATAGTACACTCAGAGAGCCCAACATTCCACAGACGCTCCCTCTGGGTTTGGGGACATCTGCACAAGGTTTTCTGCTCTGTGCTCCCATCTCTGATCCTCTGGTCAAAACTGGAGAAGGAAGTGCAGCCAGCACAGAGGATGTTAGTGGCATTCGGATGCTAACTGCAAACGTCGGGCTCCAAAGTTGGGTCCGGTTCATGACATAACTGTCCTTGTCAAACAGATCATACTTCTAGGTATGGGATCTACTTCACGCATATTATTCCACTGGTCCAATGCTAAATTATTTTGTCTTCTGGAACTTTGGGGAACTAAGGGCAGGTATACTCAGTCTCATTTTGGCTTCTGACTCATATAAACTGTCTCCAGCCTTGCCCAAGGCTTCCTAGGGCACCGGCAGCTGCCAGCCAGAGCTCTAGACTGCGAGTGAACTGTCTTCTGGCTTTGTGTCTTGGTGACAGGCACCCAACTCCCATCTCTGGGTGTTGACGACGTGGTGGTTTCTACATATAGTTACTGGATGATCTAGGGCCAATTCTCTCACATCCTCAGTTTCCTCTTCTGAAAATGAAACTATGTTCAATGTCTCGTTTCTACTTCTACTAAGGTCTTCTCTCCTATTTGTATACCTTGCCTTAGTCAGCCTTTGTTCACCCATTAAAGATGAGCTATGTCGCAGGCCTGTGTGTACATTGATCATCCAGTTTTCTCTCCACCCCAACCCATTCACCCAAGAGCCCGCTGCTTTGTTCCCGTCACCATGATGACTTGTCAGAATTAGGACATTTTTGTTGACAGGCAGATCTGGGCTCAAATCTTAGCTTCTCTTACAAACTATGTGACACTGGAATAATGCATTTATTTCATCTTTCTGGACCTCAGGTTTTCCATTTGTAAAATGGGAAAGCAGCCAGAGAGAAAACAAAAGCAAATGAACTTGGCCATGTTCCAATAACCCTTTACTGATGGAGACTGAAATTCATATTTCATATAATTTTTACATGTTGCAAAATATTATGGTTTCCAACCACTTAAACATGAAAAACACTCTTAGATTGTGTCTCGGCTGTCTTAGATGGTGGGCCAGATTTGGCCTGTGGGCCGTGGTTTGCTGACCCTGTTCTAGTCTTTTCTCCCTTCCTGGGGCTCTGTCCCTGGGGCTGCAGAGGCTAAGCCTATCTTTTGAGAAACCCTTGTCTTCCAAGCTTCATGAGTGGTTACTGAGAGGTTGGACTTTGGAGTTCGATAGCCATGGCTCCAGTCTTGGCTTTGCCACCTGCCAGCTGACTGACCTTGAACAAGTTGCTTCACATCTCTGAGCCTCGGTTTCCTCTCTATAAACTGGGAATAATAAGAATGGAATCTGCTGCCTAGATTGAAGAGAAAGGGACGTGGACCCGTATGTCTCAATGGGAGAAGCATCAGAGACTATGTGGCCATCTTTCTTCCACCACAAGAGTGGACCTGAAGAGGTGACAAGGGCATCCAGCCCCCGAGCTCCGAGCTAGTTGCTGGAGCCAAAACCCTGAATAAAATGACACAGCACTCTTCTTCGTGGGATTTACCACCTGCTAGAATATGTAAATAGGCAATCACAATACCAAGGGTGAAATTCCAGATAGCGTGAAGGCAAAAGTGGACTGGGCTTCCAAATTTTTTGTTGTTGTTTTTTTCCAAAAGGAAGTTTCAGTGAGGGGACTCCATCTCTTAAATTTCCTTGAAGAGCTGAGAGGAACAACTGCTGGGGGCTGCCTGGGTCAGCTGGGGGCTGACACGGGCACAGGTGGTTTCTCCTGGGGCGTGAGCTAAGGTGGGGCTGTTTGCTGCAGGGGTGCGGGCTCAGGATGTGTGAATGGAGGTGTGTTTGTATGTCTCCCGGTGGGTAATTTGTGGGTGTGTGGCTGTGAGATGACAGGTGAAAGGCGGCTCTGATGTAATAAGAGACATGTTTGCATCTGGGCCTTGAAACACAGAACTTTAGGGCTGCAAGGGTCTTGGAGATGGTCAGGTCTGGAACCTCGTCCTCTTCTCTTTAAGTTTAGGACCTGCTCCTCCAATAAACTAGTTGGTCTCCTGACTCCTCACCCTAACATTCTGCAGAGCCCAGGCCAACCAGATGCTGGGTGAGCTTGGCAATTGAGTTCAGACAATGCTCGCTGGCCCCGCCTGGTTTTGGGTTGTCAGAGGAAGGCAGGGTGAGGTCTGGAAAGGCAGAAGTGAATGTTTATGGTAAATAGACAAAGAACTAGGCACAGGGCCTGGCACCGTTCAGTAAGGGTTGACGGAATTGGAACCTACATTGTTGAGCAATTATTTTATGTGCTTACTGGCCATGTTTCTGTCTTCTTTTGTGAGATGTCTGTGATAATAACTTGCTCACTTTTTAGTAAATTGGCTATATTTGTATTCTTCCAACATTTTTCAACCTATATGAAAATTCTTATGTTTCTATTTCCATAAATAAAAACCCCAAATTAAAGTTGCATAAGCTAGGGGAATGATTTCGGGGGACATGCTGTTGTGTTCCGAGATACCCTCAATGTGCTTAAGGTATGAATTGGTTTGTAAAAATCCTGGAGGAATTCCAGAAGCTAGAAAGGACCTTTGCCCAGAATCAAGTTCATTACGTCAGAGAGTCATGCAGGTTTTTGACCTGGGGCTTTGGGTCACAGTTCGGAACATCCAAATACGAGGCATGATGCTTACTGATGGCCTGCCCTCTTCAGGCACTCCCTGGGATGTGGCACATACAGGACCTTCTCAGCCAACATCGGTTTCTCTGTCCGGTGTGGTCCTCATTGAGTCCCACAGGGTGGGAATCTATCTCTCAGACAAGGTGGTTCCAAGCACAAAACCCTTGGTACGTGTCGGGCAGATGTTGGTTTGTGTTTCCATCCAGGAGATGCCACCCCTGGGTTTGCCCTTAACATAGCCAAGTTCCAGAGGTTATTAAGCTGCTTTGAGGATGCCTTATTAAAACAAAAAAGACTTTCAATACACGAGCAATGCAAAATCATTGCTGAAAAATGAACACAAAACATCTGGCAGTTTCTGTCTCAGTCTATATATTATCCCTGGATGGTCTCCTTTTCCCATTGTTGTGGGGACAACTCTCAAATCCACATCTCCAATAAGAAATTTCCTCTCAAGCTCTGTGTCCAAAATTGAACCTGCCCATAAGACACGTCCAGTCATTTCCTCGATGCGTCAAACTTTTCTTTAACGTCTTGTGGATTCTTTTCATGGCAGTACTGGGTCTTCAGTCAGACCTTAGCCTCTGGAGTCAAACAGATCTGGCTCAAATCATGACTTGGCCACTTAATAGATGTATGTTGTTGAGAAGGTTATTTGACTTCTCTGAGCCCCAGCTTTTCTTCTAGCAAATGGTGATGATGTCCTTACTTCATAAAAATATAAGGACGCAGCAGTTGTTCAGAATGTAAATATTATTCTGAATAGGAGTTTAAAAATAATGTTACCTTTTCTGGTTATGATACACACTCATTTTAGAACATGTGGAAAATTCTGAGATGTATTTTGTCACTCAAGGCTAAGTACTGCTAACAGGCAAATGTATTTCTATTTGTCTTACATTTCTGTAGTGTGTGTGTGTGTGTGTGTGTGTGTGTGTGTGTGTGTGTGTGTGTGTGGAGGACACAGGTGCTTTCAGTGTCTCTACCATTTCTCCAGCCTCTCAAGGTAGCAAGTTAGGTGTCATTCTTTACTTCTATCTCATAACCTGATCCAAGAAGTCACTTAAGTTCTGCTAAACGGTAGCCCCTGATTTCTCTCAGATGCAATATCCCTTCCTTTGCACTGTCTCTCTCCTAATTTACTTAAATTTTCAGCCTTCAGACTCATTCCCCACTTTGCATTCTAAATGCCACATGGACAGTTTCCTCCAACCACAAAGCTGAAATGTGCTGGATACACCCCTATGGCTATCCTTTGCTTCTGGCATCAAGTCCAGCCCCTTCCTTCCCAGCCTCCTCACTCATGTCTCACCTGTACCCCCTCCAGCCACATTTCCTGGAAGTGTCTGTCCTGGTTGTGTCTGTGCCCCTGTGCCTTCTGGCTTATACATATGCCCTGTGTGATTGGTCTGGAAAACTCCTACTCATCTATCGCATCTTAGCCAAATGCCAGGTCCTTTAGGGAGCTTTCCCTTTCCCTGTACCCCATCACCCAGCCTTTGCTGCTTCTTTCTCTGTGGACCCCAACCCTCAGCACTTTGCTCCCACCCTGGCTGTAGCCTTGACCTTGCCGTGTGAGAATACATCAGGTTGTTTGCTCTCTGTGAATTCCTTACAAGAATTACATCTTTAGTACCTGGTGCAGTGCTTGGCATAGAGGCGCCGCTTAGTAAATATTTGTTGAATCGATGGATTGAGAGATGGTGTGGTGTTTCAAAGAGAGCAGGGGATTCTATTGAAGAACACTGGAATTTGTGATTTGGTTCCTCCATTGTTTTATCTGCATGGCTTTGGGCAAATGACATCTCTGAGCCTTGTGGGATTTTGTCGTTGTTTACATAGAGTTGTTGAGATACTCCAATGAGATAATGGAAAGGAAAGTGCTTTGGAAAATAAAAATAAAACCCTATGCAAGCATTCTTTATATGGTTATTATTAATCAAAAAATAAGACCAGGTGAGTTTCAGTCTGGTCTTGCTTGGTGACCAAGGTCTGGACATGGACCTTGGTCTGTGCATGGGTCTTGGTTGAGGATGGGAAGTCCGTATCTAATGCCAGGAGCTGGCTCCCTTCAGGGAAGCCCTCCTCCCAGTTCCTTTTGGGTCAGGTGAGGACGTTTGTGGCCCCTCCCACCTCTGTATGTGTGTTGTGAGGTCCAGATGAGATAATGCATGTTCAACATCTGTTGTGCGTAATGTGTCTGGAAAAAGTACTAGCACCACACAGATTCACGGAGCTTCTTCTGGGGAGCCTGGCACCTTCCTGGGAGGCCCGTGTACTTGGCCCTTGCCTGAGATTTCCTGTCCCAATCCTGCTGTGAGTCTCATTTGATTGATGCCATGTCTTTTGGCTGCAAATGAAGCTGCAGGCTTGTCCCTGCTTTTGATTTCATCCCCGTGCTGGGGTAGCTTGAGACCAAGCCTTACCTCCCTGAGGAGGCCTGCTGGTGAATTAACATTTACCAGGTATCCAGGAGGGGGAAAGGCCTCCTTTCCTGCTCACTGTTGTTCTCTGGAATTCTGTTTCAGGGCAGCTCTCCCTAACCTCCCAGACAAGGTGAGTCCCCTGCCACTCTGACCTTGTCACGTGCTCATTCACTTTGTCATTTCATCACAGTTACTGTGACATCGATGTTTGTGTTTGTTATCCGTCTCTCTCCTGCACCATATCAGGTTCTCTCTCTCTCTCTCTCTCTCTCTCTCTCTCTCTCTCTCTCTCTCTCTTTCACACACACACACACACACACACACACACACACACACACACACACACACACACCTCTATTACTGAGATAGTGCATGCAAAGCAATTAGCACAGGAAAAGCCCTAGTCTGGTTACTGTGCTGCTGCCTCTCTAGCCTGCTGAGCTTCTGACCCACGCCTCCCCCGTCACCTGTGGACCACTCACAGCCTAGCAGACCCATCCTTGTCTTCTTCCAAGGAGATGGAATGGAACTATGGAGGCATGTGGGGGGTGTTGTTATGGCCCTTTCCCAGAGGAAGAACTGGTGGTTCAGAGTCGAGAAGAAACGTGTCCATTGTACACAATCCTGTGCTTGCCTTGCAGGTGGGTGGGGAGGTGGGCAGACAAAATGACAAGCAAGATGGGACGAAGCCCTTGCGCTTAAGGATCCTGCAGTCTGACTCTGTGAGAAGCAATGCGCTGTGGAGAGGACCGGCACCAACCCTGGGGTGGGACAGACGTCGCTTGAACTTTGAACCTTGGCTCTGCCACTCACCATCCTTGGGACCTCGGGGACTTACCTAGCCATCTATACCTCAATGCCCACATACCTAAAAATGGGAGAAAAGTAGCACAATGTGTCTGGGCGGGTCTGGCAGGGACTGCCATGGGCTAACTGTTTGAACAATGCCAGCTGCCCTCGTCCTAAGGCCCTGCCCCTTCCTAAGGAGCAGTGTGTTGCCTTCCTCTCTCGCACCCCAGTGGAGGCGCAGGGAAGATTTGTCCAGTGCCCTCCCAAGCCTCCCTCCCGTCCTCACCACTCAGTGGGTGCTCTGCTCTTCCCTGACATTTCATGTGTATCAGTGAGTACAGCAGGGCGAAATCACTGTACGTGAGGCTGACAGAGAGGAGTTTCTCGGCAGTGGCCTCTGCATGCAGGTGCCTCGATAGAACTGGGAAATGGCTCCTGGGATGCAATGGTCCTCCCTGGGGTTATCTAGGCCTCTGCCACCTGGTACCCCTGGGAGCTGTCCCTTACTGCCTACCCAGCCACCTGTTGCTCAGAACCCACACTAAAGCTTCTGTCGGGGTCCCAGCATGGAGATGAGAAGGCACCGTTTTTGGCATTTGATGAGTAATTACTTTGGAAAGGCTGGGACCGGGGGACTCAAGGCGTGCAGAGAAGAGAAGCCCGCCACGATTACATATTCATTGAAGAGTCACACCATTAGTGTCAAAAAGTGACAGTGACGCCCCATAAAATAAAACAAATGCAGAGGCTCCAGGAGGCACCAAGGGAATCTTGCTTCCATCCCATCCCTGGTCCCCATCTCTTTCATCAGCTGAATATATTTCTCCCTGAGCTAAAACATTCTTGCTGTCTGAAGCAACTTTTCCAAAGGCTAACTCCTGACTTTTAAAATTATATCCAAGTGACAAGTGCATGCTCTTTGTGTCCCAACAAGCTGAGTTTACAGTATGGAGAGATTGGCTGAAGTAAAGGGGGCGCTGGGGTTTCCTACGAGCAGAGGGTCCCAGGCTGGACGAGTCATGCAGTGTAGTTTCCACTGTCACTGCCCCAGGCCCAGACATCCCCCTTGCTGAGGTCACCGGTGATTTCCTACATGACATGGCATCCCTTTGCCCTCTCCCAAGTTCTGAGTATTTGACTGTGTCCCACCAGATTGGAGATTCTCTCTCTAAGGCTTCTGGGGCAGTACTTCTGGCTGGCTCTTCTCCTAGCTCTCGCAAAGGAGATACACAGACGGCAGATATCACTGCCTCAGTCTGACTCTGCACCAGCCGTATGGATCCAGAGCCTGAGGGGTTCCTCGCGTGAGGCCTGAGATTTTTGAGCTATTTTCACTGTTGGCCTGGTGAACCCACTTGCATCTTGTCAACAGGGCTGGCCCACTTTGCATGTAGCACTTGCATCATTAGATAATAAGTCAGCCTCCCATGCTCCTTTGGTGCGATCTCCTGTATATGACAGAAAGTGTTTCTGCTTACCTCCTTCGAGCAGGAAGGTGGGCTTGGCTGACCAAAGAGCAGGTTCTTCACGGGGAAAGCTGATGCCGGGTTCTTAGCGAAGTAGCGTTACGTGGGACAAAGCTGGAATGAGACAGTGACGAGAAAGTGAGACGTGGCCCTCTCCCCAACACGCTGACTGGAAGGCTTAGGCAGAGCTGGGAGGGACTTTCCTTTTCCATGTCCCCTGAATGGGGTGAGATCAAAAGAGGTGCCAGCACACCTGCTTTCCTATGCTTGAACCACATAGTGTGGTGACAGGCGGCATCCAAGGCAGGAGAATTTGGACCAAGGGCTTCTGCTCCTGGGCCTTTGCCTTGGGCCTGAGGACACACTGCCTCAGACGCTTTGGTTCATTTTTCCAACTGACATCCACAAAAGACATGTTGGTCTTTTCAGCGCTTCATTCATCAGATAAAAACAGTAATATAGGGGTGACCGGATGGCTCAGTGGGTTAGAGCGCGGTGCTCTTAACAACAGGTTGCTGGTTTGATTCCCCACATGGGCCACTGTGAGCTGCACCCTCCACAACTAGAGTGAAACAACTACTTGACTTGGAGCTGATGGGTCCTGGAAAAACATGCTTAACTCAATTTTTAAAAACGTTAAAAAAAAAACCCCAAACAGTAATATTGTTGACACGAGTTTACTGCTCACTGTTTGTCAGACACTATGCCAATCATTTAACATATGTCATCACTTAACATATGTCCTCATGGCAACGCTAAGAGATACGTACTCTTATGAGTCCTGCCTTATAGAAGAGGAAACTAAGGTTCAGAAAGGTAACTTCCCGAGGGTGACAGAATTATAAGATGATGGAGCTGGGATCCAGACCTCAAACTTGGCTGCGAAACCCATGATATCAACCATAAACCATAATTGCTTTTATTTATTTATTTTTTTAAGTTCTCAGGGAAAGGATGAGCCAAAATTGGAGGCACAAGTCTAACCCACAAACCTCATAGCAAGAGTAAGTGCTTGTAGCTTCATTTTGCAAATGGTAAAACTGAACATTTTCTGGGCAGACTCTGATGCCTGGTGGTGATGGTGGTGTTTCATTTAAGAAATTCCCACTTGACCGCTGAACACTATTTACACAGAAGAGGCATACACATACCAGGAGGTAACAATCATGAGCGTGCGATTGCTTGTTTTCTTCCTTCTTCTGCTTATCTTTCTCCCAAGTGCTCAATACAAGGGAGATGTAATGTAAAATTACTTTATAAGAATGTAGTTTTTCAATGCAAATACTGTATGCTAAAGACTTACAGCTTAAGGGTCAAAACACCATCAACCTGAAACTTGTTGCCCCGCTCTGTAATTACTCTGGTTTCATGTCTGAGCTCTTGCTGACAAATCAAGGAAAGAGCAAGCGCTCCAGGTATGCTGGTTCCTGACACTATTTCAGGCTGAGATCCAGGATGGATTTCATTGGCTTCAGAATTCTTAAAGGACCCACCGAGCGTTTTGGACAGTTCACATACCACACCATCCTTCAGCGTAGAATTCTATCAACTCAAGATAACTTGGCGCTTTCCATCTTTTCAGAAGCTCGATCAGTCAGTTAGTCCCATCTCTAAATAACACATGATATTAGAGCTTTATAATTATGACTTAATAAAGAATCATTGGATACATCTCAAAGCCTGGCATGTAGGGGAGAAAACAATCAAAAGAGTTATAGAGATGGGGAAATCTCATTGGCCACACTAACCTGAAAATGTGAGGTCTCAGCTTATGTAAAGTTTGTATTTTTAATAACTCCTTTCCCTCATTTCTAACCTCTTTACACCTTCGTCTGTCTTCCTTAGACTGTACTAACGTTTTCTATTTCTTCCCCTGCTAAATGTCGAGATAAGAAGAAAACCTCACCATTTCCATGCATCTGTGGAAGAAGTACCTTTTTGAGTTAGTGTTACCCTAATATCACCCTGTCTTTGTGGAAGATATTGGAACAGAGCTACCTGCTGAGATAGCCCACTGAAAAGGATGATAGTAACAATAGTTACCACCAACATTGTTGAAAGTATGTTACATCTACAAACTTGAATTAAATCTTATAATGGCTCCAGGAGATAGGGATTATTATTTACTTATTCAAAGTTATGTGGCCAGTAAGCGGCAAAACTGGGATTTGGACCCCAGCAACCAATACCCCGCTTCACCTTTTCTGAGGTTGGACCGTTGTACATACAAGTCCACCAATGAGCCGGCCTATGTTCAGTTACCCAATCTGTCCCTATTTTTTTTGGCCATGTAGTATATGTTGTCAAGCATACAGTGTAAAAGGTTTTCAGATTAGAGTCCTTCGCTGGTCTCTCTCTGACAGCCTGGTGTCAACACTTACTCGTTCCAGAAATAGCTCTTGGAAAGTTCTGGTAGCAATTGCAAAAAATATGCTTTCCCTCCGTCCTCCATTGGCTGGTTTCCAAATGTTTGGTTATGGGTTTGGGAGTGTAAACAGTGTGAACCTGAGGGCTAAGACACAATTTAGAGTCACAAACGAAGGCTACTCCGTGGCAGCTGGAGCAAAGTTATGCTGTTCGTATCCCTCTGGATTTTCCGTCTCCTGAGAGGCTGCAGGTATTTATACATCTCTCCCCCAAATCTCAGGCAAATTGCCCATACAAAAGTCTGCGGTGTTATTCAAAGTAGAAGCTGAAATCCTTATGTAAGGGTGCCTCGTAAAGAAAAATCTCTGAGCTTTGAAGTCAGGCAGACGCAATCTCTTTCCAGAACTGCGTTCTTGATACCTGTGTTAACTTAGGGCAAATATGTAGCCCTCAGTACTTTCCTCATCTGTCAAATAGGAAAAGATTAGCTTTCTGACAGGGTCATTTAAAGCTTATGTCAGATATCGTATATTAAGCACCCAGCTGAAAGCCTGGTGTATAGTAAGCGATAAATTCTCCTGCCCCTCCCTTTAGTGATTCCACATCTCTATTTTTTGTACACTCAGATCAATAGCCTTTCTCTACTATTTGGATACTTGTCCAACTGGCTCACGGGAATTAGGGTCTAGATGCACACGCTTTGCATTCATCTACCTCTACAGGCATTTCTTATGCACCTAGGAGTATAGTAACTTCTGTCTGGGAGGTGGTGGTGAATGACTATAAAATGGGAGACACTGTCATCTTGCACAGTTTATTCTGTGATCTAGGCATGCATAAGGAAAACAGGAAAGAGTTATATAAAAAAAGAAACTTAGCAGGAACTGGACATTGTGGGAATGATACGAATTGTGTAAATAAGTGACTGCTGTGCTTTCCATACTTGGAGAACTCTCTCTCCATGATAGAGAATCGTGTCTAATTAAACACGAGTCATAGTTTGACGAGTCTTGTATGTAGACTCCATGCCTACCTTGCTAAATAGACCAGTGCTGTCCAACAGAAATACAATGAGGGACGCACATGTAATTTTAGATTCTCTAGTAACCTCATATAACAGTAAAAAGAAAAGATAAAATCAAGTTGCATAATATAGTTAACGCAATATATTAAAACTGTTATCGGTTCAACTGGCAATCAATGCAAAAATTATCAGTGAGATATTTCACACACTTTTTTTCATGCAAAGTCCTCAAAATTCGGTGTGGATTTTTGGGCACATCTCAACTTTGACTAGTCACATTTCAAGTGCTCATAACCTCCCGCGGCAGTGGCTCCCATGTTGGATAGTGGAGAGCGAGGTGGTGAATTCCCTGAGGGAAGGGATCTGTCTTTGTATTGTTCTTCCTCTCTCCCATCTACTCATCTTGGTGCCCAGGGCATGCCTTCGGACTACTTGGCATTCAATACTTTTGTTGCAAGGATTTCAGTTGCTTTTCATACTCCTGCACAAGCCAGCTTCCATCTATCTGTTTGTCTTGCCACTGCTTAATTGAGTGATACTCTCTTCATTTCTTGAAGGTTCCCCATATGCCCTGTCTCATTACCCTGAACCACGAGTTGGTACCTTCGCATTGCTAAAATTGGTAAGAACTATGTTCACGATGCACCAGGTAATTATTCAACTGAACGCAGGTGTGGCTTCAGGGTCTCTTGGCAGATTGCTTTTGGTCCTGGACACCCCGCTTAAAGAGCAGACACTGAGGGGTTGGAACCAACTAAAAGGAGAACAGCAGAGAGTGAGAAGAAGTTGCAGGGGTTGGACTTATGTGAGGAGTCTGAGAAAGACGAGGCTGGTGAGTCTCCTGAGAAGAGGTGCCAGGTCAGGTGTTGAGGCTGCAGCAGACACATGACAGGATGTGCTGAGGACGGGACCAATTGTTCTCATTAGCCAAGAAGCAGGGACTTGATCTCTGGCAGCACAGTTAAGATTATGAAGAGGACAAAAATCCAGTTGTTATGTGGTCGAGATGAGAGAAGGCGCTGCGGTCTCCAACACACCTCTGTCCAAAATCTACTCTGTCCAATTTCAAACTCTGCAACCTTGAGCAAATGACTTTAATGGTTCTGCACCTTGGTTTTTCCATCTTTAAAATGGGAACAGAGTTTCAATCTTAGAGATCATCTTGAATATTATATGATATAAAATATATAGAGTCCCTCGGGTACAGATGCAAAAATATGACGTTCTCTTTTAGCTCCTTGGAATTCCACGGGGGTGTGGACACTGTGGGACTCTTGGAACCTAATGACAGAACCCAATCCTGTCGTTGGGCAGTTGGTAGAACTTGTGTGGAGGAGAAGTTTTCTGAATGTCCTTGCTTGTCTCAGAAAATAGCCACAGCATTTGAACATCAGACTACATTTCATTTGTTAAGTGCTCTAAGAACAGGTAAGGAAGTTGAAAAACAGGAGAGACCAATTCTGGCTGGGAAGGCACAGGGAAGAAGAAAGTAAACGTACCCTATTTGGTGCCAATTCTATGCCAGGCACTTTCTCATGTGCTATCTATTTAATTCTGGATGGTAGCGAGCGTTCATTCCTCCTGCGTAATCTTTTTAACAGCTGAGAAAACAGACCCAGAGAGGACGTATAACCTGGCCAAAGTCATACAGTCAAAATACAGTGATCAAGATCCAAATTCAGGTCTGACCCCGATGCCCAAACTCTAGCACACTGATGCCTTTTCAATTAGTGTTAACAGACACTGGTCAAGTGTCTGTCTGCAGTGCACGAGAATGGAACAAGAAAACTAGAGGGATTTCATCCATTTTAGGAAGGGAATCTTCTTATTGTCTATGCCCTCCTCCTAACTCTTTGGCTGGCTTTGTAATTCTCATGAAATCAGACTGTCTGGTTTCAATGCTTCCCAAATGTCTGAGGAGAATACCACTAATGATACGAGGTTGCGAGAAAGTTATTCTCTTTTTAATTCTTTTTCTATCCTTCTGGAGAGATTCTCAGTTTGGCGTTACACCTTAAGACCTCGCCAACATTCGTCCCAGTCTTTCTAAACGAAGGGAGAGAAGAGGGCTGAGGAACAGAGTTTTGGGTGAGCGATGTTATCTACCTGGAATTGAATAACAGTGTTACACTTCCATAATATTTTCTATTTAGGGTAACAGATGCTGATTTTCCATTTATGGTAATGCTATGGTGTGGTAACGATACAAGTTCCTTGTACAGTAAGTTAAGATAAAAGTGACGCAATTAACTATGCTAAGTCAATGATTGTGTGTGAAGTACACAGACCTGACACATTTGTGTACTCTCGACATGTCTGAAGTTTGGAGAACACTGACCCAGGCGCCTATTGTCCTTTTATGGCTGAGATCTGAGTGCCAGTGAGAAGTTTCTTGTTTGCCTCCAAATATTGCTCAGGTTCACAGTGGAGTATAACGTGGACGGCCTCTTCAGAGCTTTTGTTTCTGCTGAATTACACTGATCTCTGGGGTCCTTTCATAGTTACCAAGTTTCTTTGGGGAGATCCCCTTTCTTTTGTTCTTTGATCTCACGAACCCTAATGGAGGGCGTTGTGCTCTGGGTGCGGGGGCCAGTGGTGGGCATGAATAATGGTAGGGGCCGTGGGAAAGACTGCCACTCACTCAGCTCCATCAGCATCCTTTCTTGCCTGAGTGACTGGTTCAGTTGCCCCCCAGAATGGGTTGGGGGACAGGTCTTTTGAACCAATATGCCACTGACTCCTGCAGAGGATGGCATGGGACTGAACCCCTTGGATATCAACTTTACTCAGGGTCGCCGACACTTAATGTCTGGTTTTAGTTTACTGAGGGCTTTAGCTTAATTGTCAGTGACTTCCAGAATACAAAAACAACATTTGTCCTGTAAATGGACGTTTAATTATGAATATTCTTCGGTCAATTTTCAGATTCTTTTCAGTATTTAAGCTAGGCTAACTAGAAAATTTAATTATATCTTTCTAGTCTGGGACCAGCAGTTGCAATAATACCTGCTACTACCACAGCCTGACGTAGGATGGCGTGGTACATTTTACTTTAAAGGGCAAGAGAGTAAATATTGCAGGCTTTGCAAACCATATGGTCTGTATCACACTATTCACCTAGAATATGGTAGTGTGGAATCAGCCATAGACAATATATACACGATAAAGCATGGGAGTTCCAATAAGACTTTATGAAAACAGGTGATTGGCTGGAATTGGCCCACGGGCCATAGTTTGCCAACCGTGATCTAGAGTATTTATTTTTCTACCTTTTCCTCTATGCCACATGCACACATACACACCCTCAGTGACTTTGTTTAGGAAGCAAGATTGCCTAGTGGTTAAGGTGGGCTTGGATCGGGACACGACCCTTTCTCCGTGTGTTCTACCCCATGTGCTGTGAATCACAAAATGGGTAAAAAACATTCCAGCTAGGACTCTTGTAAGAATCAAACGAGATCCAAATGTCACATGCCTGGCGTGTGGTAAGCGCTCAGCTACTATTGGACTCCCAACTCCAGTCTCCATCGTACTCCTCCAGCATAAAGTTAAACCAGAATGACAGCCTCTCCTTCCCTTACTCCCATCCTCCCAGTTCTTGCAGAACAGCCCCGTCCACCCCCACACGAGCCGGGGTCGTGCAGATGCTATCTCTTCAGGTGCCCTGTGTGGCTGTTCTTGGCTTTCTGGCCTGCTGGGCCCCTCTGAGTCTTGGGTGTGGAAAAAAAATCAAGCAGCCTCTTCCAGGAATTCAATGGAAAAGAATTTCTAGGCAGACTGCCTAAAAACTACACTGTGTTCTTAGAAAGCAGCTGTTGTATCAGTTAAGAGTTGACTATGTGAGGCCACGGCAGGAGCTGTTCTTGAGGACTGACTCTGAGCCTTCGGGCTCTGACCCCCGTGGGTGATACCACTGCCACCATTTCCATGGCCAAAGACCAACACCGCCACCAAAGCTCTCTGGAAGGGTTGTGTGCGTTCCAGAGACATCACAGCTCTCCTGACAGAGCGTCTGCCTACTCCCAACCCAAGACTGAAAACAATGGAAGAGGGACAGAAGCTCAGTAGGTGACTTGGGCTTCCTTCCCCAGCTCTATCTTAAAAGGACCCATGTGAGACACACCAAGTTCCAGTCCCGCCGTGCTCTGTTGGTACACGAACTCCGCCATGCTTGCTATCTTGGAGTCATTGCAAGTTAGAGCTGACACAGCCTGTGACAAGTCCTTAGTCGAACTCCTTTGATTTTTACCATAGGAGGCTGAGGCCCAGGGAGGGCATGACACTTGCCTGAAACCATGCAGCTGTCATGCTAACAGTCCGGTCTCCTAAATTTCCCAGTGTGAATTTTTGTTTGACAGTTTTCTAAGGATTTAAATACTGAATAAGCTAGAAAGAACACTTTTCCTCTCTTACTTTATAACCCGAGTTCTAAGCCAGTCCCCACCTCCATATATACGTATGTGTAAGTATTTATATGTGTATATATAAATACATATATGTATATGTACATACATATATAATTTATTATTTATCCATTTGATAAATACTGAGTGCCTTCTATGCTTAAAGTGCTATAATTAGGACCTTGTAGTGTATGTGGGCATAATTGTGTATGTGGGTGCACGTGCCTATGTGTGTGTGTGTTGGGAAGGGTTTGGTACAATAGTAAGCAATTCAGTTTGGCCCTCATGAATTTCAAGTCTCATGGTTTCTGTGGGTCAGAAATCGGGAAAGGGCTCAGCTGGATAGATCTCATTTGTAGTCTCCCACTGGATTGAAGGGGCAGATGTAGGCTGGAGCTTTATTTTCCTGAAGGTTTAACTGGGGCTGGAGGATCCATTTCCAACATGGCACTCTTGCAGGGCTGGCAATTGGTACTGGCTGTTGGCCGGGGTCTTGGTGCCTCTCCAGGGGATGCTTGGTGCCCTCCTGGCATGGTGGTTGGCTTTCCCCAGAGTGAGCAATTCATGAACCCAAGGCAGAAGCTGCAATGCCTTTTATGACCTAACTTTGGGAGTCGTACACTCCACTTCTGCCATATTTCATTGGGCCAGCCATGAATTAATGTGGGAGGTGGCTACACAAGGGTGTGAATGCCAGTATGTGAGGATTGTTGGGGGGCATATTGTAGAATGGCCTCCAAGGAATCCAAGCAGGAAACGTGGGTAATTAAAATTCTGTGGGAAGTATAGAGCTTAAAGGAGCAAAAACTAAGTATAATAACCTTCTCTTGGGTTGGGGGAGGGTGACAATAGTGGTTCTGTTAAAGACTTTTTGGAAGAAAACATAGTGTTTTAGCAGAGGCATGTTGGTTGAGCAAGAATTGGACAGGCTTGGGAGTGAGCGTGTGGGAAGAGTGTTCCAGGAAGAGGGAAGAACATTCTTTAAGCTGCAGCTTGAATGACCTTTCCTCCAAAACTCTAGTCCCAGGAGATATAGGACAAAAAAAGAGTCCTGTGCATAAATAAGTTGGGAAAATGCAGCGTGCTTTAGTTCTTGTGGAAGATTTACAATTCTCACTGACACACTGAAGGCTTGAGAAATTTTGCCCTAATGATACTTCTGAACAGTTTAACTCTAAACTTATTTGAACATGGGACATTTTAATGGGCTGTGGAGCATGTTTTGAGAAAAGTTGCATTAGATATCCAGGCCAGTGTTTTCAGTGGTTGCTATCTACTTCTCAGTAATTTAGAGGGCCGGGGGAGAAATCATGTTTGTTTCCTTCAGTTTTCTTACTTGAAGAGGAGGGAGCGGATCGTTCATTCATTTATTCACTGTACTAGTGAATACTCTTTTGACCGCAAGAGGTGAAATATGAGTCAGGTAGGTGGAAGCCCAAATGGGCAATTATTAGCCTACATAATGAAGAGATCAAGGGTAGACGTTCAGACCCAACTGGATCCAGATATTCAAACCAGATGATCAGGAATCTGTGTCGAACTTATTCTCACCCAGTTTTTCTCCAGTTGATGGCTAAGAATTCCACCGGCAACTTCAATTTACCATATGCCAGCTGAGTAACCATGGGTAAGAAGAATGGCTGATTGTTCCAGCATAAGGCAAATGGTGGACATTCATTGGCCTGGTGTAGGTCGTGGGCAAGGAGTACACAGTGTCACACATTGGCCTGATCTGGGGCAGGTGCCACCTTTTGGAGCCAAGAGGTTGGGAGCAGTGCAACCCAACACAATGTGGATTTAGCGATAGGAAGGGAGGAGTCGTTCTTCAAATGGTGGAAAGGAATTCTTGGAAGAAAAGAGCCAGGTAAATAAAAGGGGAAGGTATCCATTCTCACACCCACGTGTTAATTGATCACTTATTAGGTGTTAATTGATCACTTTCTTGGCTACACACAGAGATTAATGTTAATCCCTCCCTTCAAAGTCTGGCCATTAGCTGATGACTTCATTTCTACACCCAGCTTTGCAATTCAAGAGTTCCAACCCATGCCTCAGAGAAGCTACAAATGATCACCTGATTCTGACATAAACAAAACAAGGAAACATTTCTCTGGTGGTGCCAGGGTCTCTGACAATTATAATAAAGTGTTCTAACACTGTGCCCAAGGCAGAAAGAAGGGTGTAACTCATTCGAGACCAGTGGATCTCAACTCTTACCAGGTCAGTATTCTCAGTATCCAGAAGCATCCGGAGAGATGAAAAAGCACAAATGCCAGGGTTCTACGGTCATAGATTTTAATTTCATTGGCTTGGGGTGGGGTCACTGGGCTCGGGTCTTTTAAAAAGTCCCCCAGGCTGTTGTTATGTGCAGCGGAGATGGAGCACCATTGCTCTGAAGACCATCAGCTGCTCGAGGGCAGAGGCTGTGCGTTGCTCACTGTGGACACCTTGGCACCTAGCACAATGCCTGGCATATAGCCAGTGCTCAAGAATTATTTGTTGAATGCTAAATGAGAGATTTCTACAAGCAAGAATCAGTGATACACCTTGGTTTCCCCCCGCCTCCTACACCCTGAACAATCAAGGGGCACGTTTTCTTTGAAGGGAATAATGCACCTTCGAAATCCAGTGTGTAGGAATCTCGTGAATTCTCACAGCACCGTGGTGGGGAAGGTTTTTCCCTTTTCTACACGTAACGAACAGGGCACTCAATCACAGAGCAATGATTGACCTCAAGGCCTCAGAGAGGAATAATGACAGGCTTGTGGGGTCTCTGTTACAATTATAAGTAAGCTGGTGGAAAGAAATTAAGGCTGCAATGTGAAAACATGAAAGGTTAATATGGCCTAGATGTTTCGGACTTGAGTTTGATTTCTGGGACAGCTGACCAGTACCGCCGCTGATTGAGAACTCTTATTTCTGTTGATGCTGCCTGAGGCTCCTCTCTGTCTCTGTCAGCTGCCCTCACGCCAGCTGTTCCTCAGAAGTACCCAGTGAGATGTAGGTTATTCTAGCTCTTTCTGTATTGACAGAGGCCACTGTATGAACAGTTCTAGGTTCCTGAACTTGTGGGCTTAGAATCAGGTTTTTGTTGCATTATTCCTGAGAGGATGGCTGTGGGTCTGAGGACCAGCAGCCTCAGCAAAAGGTGCTGGTCCCCAAACTGGGTGAAGGGATACACTTGTAAGCTCCCCTCCGCTGTACTGCTTAGGTTTTTGAAGATTAATGATCTGCCCCTCCCAAGGCACTTGTTCTCATGGACTCTGGAGCCAGGCTACCTGGTTTGTGCCTCAGCCCCATTCCAACCTATGTGACCTTGGAGAGCTCATTTTACCTCTACGATCCTCAGTTTTCTCATCTGTCAAATGGGAACAAAATAGTGCCTACCTTATGGGGTTGCTATGAGGAGTAAATGGATATTTCTACACACACAAACACACATAAATGACTATTCTAAGAGATACGTATCTTGGGATATAAGATATAGTAATAAGATCTGTATGTATATTGTAGAATAGTGCTGAGCAAATTGTGCATGTCTGGATAGTCCTAACTATTCCTTATTGTTGATTCGTGCACATGACCACCCACCACGCATGCCCACATGCCCTTGATGGAGCTTGAACTTTTTCTCTTCTCCGTGCCTTATCTTAGAAACGGCCCCCTTGGCTAACTCAGCACACATCTGCTGCTCTTCTGATCCTGGCTGCAAGGCCATTGAATCTCTGTGAATGGAGGCCTCTGGAGCTGTGCGCTGTACACTGATGGGGCCATTTGTGGGCTGATGTTTCCTGCTTTTCCCCAGAGAAAACCGTTCTTAGGTCTTATGACTGGATTGGAACTTGACTGCATTTGTCATGCCCCTGAGGGATGTGGCTTCTAACCAGGCTGTCACTCCTGCTGCTGGTCTGTGCTTATCAGCCCCCTTTCAGTTAACTGTCTCCCCTTTGTGTCTACTTCCCCTTCACTCCCAAAGCTTTACCAAGAGCAGAACTTTGAAGAATTGCTTTTAAGTGCCTGTCTTCACGGTCAGACCACAAGTTCCCTGAGGGCAGGGGGCACGCTTCCCTTTTCTGCTTTGGATTTCCTGTGCTAAGCTCAGTGCTTGGCACATGAAAGCTCTAAATTCATATTTAGTAACTTTCTGATGAGGGCTATGCTCAATCGTGACTATGCATCACGTACTGATAACACAGTCAGAAGGAGCAGAGAACAAGAAGAGTAGTTAAAATTAGAGGCATTCAAAGTCATGTAATTATGTCGCTAAAAGTTTGTGCAATCATTTAAATTGGGTGGCATGGCTCCTTCCTGAGGTAGGGCTCTACAGAAAGCGGTAATGATGCTGAAAACTTGTTCCTACTCACCCGAGGACTCTTAGTATCTATTTAATAATGGAAATAGTTCCCAACGCTTTACCAAGTCTTGAGGACTTTCCTCTCTGATCAGATTCACGGGGTCTTATGTCATCTAGTGTTCCCTGATTCTTTTAGAGCTACCCTCTAAAAGTTAATAAGTTTGAAGATGCCTCCCTCACAGGGTTAGGGAAGACTGATGAAGTTCTGTGTTTACGAAACATAGCAGAATCCCTGATACATAAAAGGCACTTGATGAAGACTCCATTTCTTTACAGTGATGAACATGTCTCCCATGAAGCATCCTTCTTCCATGTTTCATTTACTTATCTATTCATTCTTTTGGGTTGCATTATCCAAGTTCCACTACTGCCTGTGTAAATGTGGGCAAGTTACTTGAGCTTTCTGTGTTGCAATGTCCATTATCTTTGAAACAGAAACAATAATGGCAGCTCCTCTGAGTGTTGCCATGAGGATTTGATGAGCTAACAGGTGCCTGACACATCATAAGCACTTCGTAAGTGTTATTAATATGATTATACTGTATTATTTGTTAGGTACTAATATTGGATGTTTCAGAGTATACGCATGGGCTAAAATGATGGATTTGAGAATAGAATTAAATGAATATGCAAGAGTGAGAAGTGCCACTTTTTGAGCACCTCCCACATGCTCAGATTCTTTGCTTGAAGGTTAACAGAGTACTATCCTTGGATAATTTCACATACATTCAAGAGGGTGAAAAATGAGGTTGATCTATGTTGGATGGGGCCAGACCGATGAAGATATATCATATGTTAGTGGGTTGGACCTGGAGTGTAAAGTTAAGGTTGACCATAGGTGGGGATCAGTACCACGGAGAGCTCCAGAAGGGGTGAGGGGCTCCATGAACTGATACAGAAAAAAGTCAGTTTTTGTATATTGGCCTGGTGGGAACTGGAGGCATTCTTCCCTTCAGCACTGACTTCTATGTTTTGGATGGAGATTCCTTGAAGGAGACAACCTTATAAAGTCTGCTTTTCATTCGCTCTGGAGATGCTGTAGAACACTACCCAGGCATTGCATAGAACCTATTATTAACATTTCCCAGGAGACATTTCCTTTGTAGATGTATTCAAGGACAACTTCTTTGTCTCATTGATGGTGGAAGGTGGAGGCTCTGACTGTGTTTTCTTTTAATGTTCTGGCCCCAAGGGATCTCAGAACACCAATCCCAGCTCAACTATGGGGAACAGGTAGGACTTCGTGACTGGATGGTTTGCTCTCTCTCTCCCTCCCAGATCTATTGATTCCTTCATATCCTGTAACCCCTTCCTATACTAATTTACATTTAATTTAGTCCTGGTTTTAAAATTTATATTTAGCAATTTTATTTTGGGTATTTCCTATTAGCATTCACAAATCTTTCATGGAGGAAGTTGGGCTCTAAAAACAAGTAGGTAAGCAAAACTGTGTCCCCTCTTACAAGAGGGGACAGTGAGGAAAAGAAGTGAGGCAAAGGGCCCAGGGAGAGGAGAGTATGAACGGATACACAGCAGCCTGTGCCCCCATCATATGAAGAAAATTGTGTCTGGGATTATCCATGACACCTTTCCAGATTTCTTGACCCTCCTCTATGAATGAGCGCAAAGTTCTCATTCATATAACATGCACTTATGATTTGTATCGAATTTGACCATGAGTTTGATTACTCTGCTTAGACCTTTGGACTCTGCTTTTGTCTTTCCATTGACTCGCTGCTACTGACCCATTTCCAGCTCCTGGTTTTCATGCTCATAGTCTACACTCAGCACATGTAGATCTGATTCCCACAGGTGTGATCCTACCTCCTCTGATCATCACCCACACCTGCAAATACCTTCCTGTCCAAGACTCTAAGGTTGGGTTCCATTCCTGGCCATACCACTCCTCTCTACATGTTCAAATCCATTCCTCCATGGCAGCTTGACACCTGCTTTAAAAAGGAAACCAGGAGAGGAGGGCTATTTAACTCAGGGGAATGCACCTGGGACTTGGGAGTCTTTAATATGCCTTCCAACTCTAAATTTCTGTATTAGAAGAGTGAAAAAGAGATAATACAGGCAGCCTCAGTGTATTGTCATAGCACGCACTCAATAAAAATTCATTTAAAAATGCTGTAATAGTTTACAGTTTTAGAACATTTACACTTTCTTCTTTGTCTCTCCTTCCTTCCTCTCTCCCTTCTTTCCTTTGTTCCTTCCTTCCACATGTGTAGTAGACACCTACAGTCCCATATCATGGATGAAGAAGACTGAGTCCTATAGATATTAACTAATTTACTCTACAGAAGTAGGAAGTGATGAAACCTCAACACATGAACACAGATATTCTATTTCCAAAGTTCATTCTCTTAACATTTTATACATAGAAACATTTGAAGAGAAGGAGGGAGAGAGATATTTGGGGAGGGGAAAGCAACTCACTTCATGGCTTCCCTAAAATGTAAGAGAATCTTTAAAATATTGTATAGTTTCCCAAGAATGGATATCACAGAGATACCATATTTAAAAGCAGGGAAAAGTCTGCATAGCCTCAGGTTAAGAAGGCTTGCTTTCAGAAAAAGAAAAAAAAAATCTTGCTCTTCTTTAATTAGGCTGTTACAAAAAAAAAAAAAAAACACGGATAAGCGTATATATTATTACACTTTTACCTATATTGGCAATTAAGATTGTAATCTGGATGACTACTAGAGCTTGTAATGAGATTATATCCCCCTGTTAAAACCATGATCCAGTGGTGTAATAGAGAATGTTTCAGTTCTGCTCAGCATACTATTGGTTTCAGGGAGAGACACTAAAAGGCGTTAAAAGGCATCTTCGGTGAGAAAGACGCACTCCAGAACGTCTGGTGCTTGCAAGGCCCAAAGTATTTAGAATTAAAACCTTGTATTTGGTGTATTGTATTGTATTTTTTTTTTCCAATTCAGTTGTCCCAGATTTGGAAATTTTTACTGTCTGTGTTTTCTTTTTCTTTTTTTGTTAGTATATTTTTGAAAGGGAGTACTCTAGTTTTTAAAAATAATCTCCAGAACCAGTAGACAAATGTGCTCTTCTTTGAAGCATTGAAAGGTACTTGGTACACTCTCTAACAACTGTTACAATGAAAGGAATCTTTGGTACTTTTATTGTGCAGGTTTATTTTAATCTTTATAGCATGTCAAATATTCTTTCTGATTTTTTTAAACCTTAAAATGTCCAATTGTTATCAAAACACATCGGTTTCAAAGCTTCATTGACATTGCTCTTTTGTGTGGGAGCCATTTGTCATTTTATGCTTGAATTTCCTAACAATGCACACGATATGGAGTCTTTGGGGAGCGGGAATGACCATAAATGTATCTTAAACTGGCTGGCTGAAAAAAAAAACACAGTATTTTTTTCTAGGTCTCATTAGTGGTGAAATCTTGGGGTGCAACCCATCTGGGGGATACTTATATACACATACAAAGGCTCTCTTAAATACGTCTTTCAGTTTTTCTCTCTTTCCCTCTCTTCTCTGTCTTCCTCTCTCTCTCTGTCAACCCCTCTCCTTCTCTGGATCTCTCCCTCTCTCTTTTCCTCTGTCTCCATCTCTCTCTCTGACTCTGTCTCTCCTTCTCCCTCTTTCTTTTCCTCTTGCTCAGTCTTTCTTTCTTCCTCCCTCCCTGGCTCCCTCCCTGCCCCTCTCTTTCCTTCTTGTCTCTATTTCTCCTCTCCTCTCTCTCTTTCCCTCTTTTTCTCTGTCTCCCTCTCTCCCCCTCCCTCTCTCTTTCCCTCTCTCTCTTCCTTCTTGTTTTATGATGGAGGTTCTCAACTGTGTGTGTGTGTGTGTGTGTGTGTGTGTGTGTGTGTGTGTGTGTGTGTGTTGGAAGCAGGGGAACAATTTTATCCCACAGAGGACATTTGGAAATGTTTGGGGACAGTTTTGGTTGTCACAATATGTGTGTGGGGGGATATATAGGCATCTAGTGGGAAGAGACCAGGGATGCTCTAAACATCCTACAGTGTACAAGACAGCCCACAACAAAGAATTTTCTTGTCCTAAACATCCATAGTGCCGAAGATAAGAATCCTGTTTAACAGCTAAAAAACCATTACCACCACCACACCACCCCACACTAACCAGGAGAAATGAAAACAAATGCTTCAAGTAACATGCTTATCAGTGGTAAGAGCAGAGCTCTCAACTTTTCCATTTCTAATTTCCGTTGTCTTACTAATGATGTTGCATCATGGGAGTTCCTGCTTTAAGGGCTAAAACGATTATGTATCTTTTGATTTGGTCCCTCCCATCCTTCTCTTCACACAAGTTCACATACATGCAGAGTTTACATGTGACTTGTTCCTTCTTTCCCAAACTTGACACTATTCACTCTGGAAGGCTGGTTTCTCAATAAACTTTAGTCTTCAGTCCCTTTAGTTGGGATGAGCCAGCATTCACTAAAGATACTCAGCGAGTCACAGAAGATAATTTTATCTATTTTGTTCCCAGGTTGTGCACAAGACCTTATATCCTCATTTGGCCAACAATGCCCTGTAAAGTTCATTGAACAAATATTCTTATTCCCTGGAAGAGAATAAGGGATCGGGGCCTGGGAGTTTGATAAGTTTGGGGAATAAAAAGATGTGTAAAACTTCATGTTTTTTCCATCAAGGAGCTCACAGTTCAGTGACGGAAACATATAAGCATACACATTTCAGTACAGTTACAGATTTCTATGATATATATATATATCTATATACTGACTATGATATATATATATATATATATACTGACTCTTATGATAATTCAGCGAAAGGACACCTAACCCAGATGGGGGTATTTGGAAGGATTCTTGTAAGAAGTGATATTTTAACTGGCAAATGAAGAAGGGGCAAGGGAAGGTTTGGGGGAGAGAAAACCATCGGATCAGAGACGTGGAAGAATGGGGTGCAGAGGACAATTGGCACTGCTCAGCCTCTGAAAGAATTGAACAAAAGCTTGGTTCAAAGCCAGGCCATTTCCGTGATCATCGTGTCCCCGGGGAATTTGGATCCTTCTGTATATGCAGTTCTAAGGCAGCATACTCCCATTACTTCCTAGAGGGTTCAAGAGTCTCAGGAAAACTTTATGTTTTCTTTTTGTCCATCAGAGCCAGCAGTTATGGAACCCCTTTTCCTTTGCTTATCTAGTCCACAGTCATGATTTCACTGGGCTGTCATAATATCCCTTGGAGCTGTATCATGGGTTAGAGACAGCTAGGTATCCCCCAATTTCTACTCCCCAATTCTTAGGCAGTGGTAAACCCCCTGACCCCTCATCCTTGACACATCACTGCGGTGCACAGATTAACACCACAATTTTCAGCCTCTCGTGGTCATATGACTAAGTTCTGGCCAATGGGATGTAAGCTGAAATATGGCCTGGAAGCTTCCAGAAATTTTCCTTTATAATAGAGATCTGCTGTAGATGTTCTGCCTCCTTTTCTTTATGCATTTATTTCTGGTGGCTTGAATGTGAATACAAAGGCAGGTGCTGGAGCAGCCTTCTTCGACTGTGAGGCAATCTTTGGAATCCAAGCCCCTTGCATGGAGAAAAACCAAGACAGAAGGAACCTAGGCTCTGAAATCTACATGGAGCAGCGCTACCAGAGTCCTCGACGGTCTCTCTCCGGATCTTTTACAAGTGAGAGGAATAAACTTCTACCTTGTTTAGACCCCTGTTATTTTTGAGTCTCTGTTACAGTCAGTTGAACCGACGATCATCTCCATCCTACTGATGAGGAAAATGAGGCACAGAAAAATTAAAGTATCTGTCCACAGTGTCCACAATCGTAAACGTTTGGAACATAGGTATTCTGATTGTAAGACCCAGGCTCTTGTCACTATTCTAGATTGTTTCACAGGCTGTAATCCCCCTCTCCTCTCATTCTGCTCTAATTAAATGACGATTGCCTGGGGCCGGCCCTCAATACACTCTGACCCAGCAGTCCTGTAAGGTTGATGTGATTTAACTCTAATTTTCAGGAAATGGCTCTTGAGTTTCTTTTCTTCAGAAATCAAGGAACTGAAAGACTGGTCGGGCAATAGGATAAAGAACGTTCACTAGTAACCATGATAGTAAATTTCACTGTCTTCATTTTGCAGTACGAGCTATTGTTTATCCAATCATCTTTTAATTAATTAGCAATTAAGGTTAAGGATGTGAAGATGCCCATTAATAAAGCTTGGCAAGTTACTCTCAGGGTCTGAGGAAAGATGAATTTCAGTGATCTCTCTCTCTCTCTCTCTTTCTCTCTTTTTTAAGTCAAAATCAGTTACCGTTCCTATTCTAATTCATTGCTCACTTTTGCCAGTGAAACTTAATATGGCAAATAACCTGAACAAAGAGCATGAGACCCATGTCCCGATCCCAGCTCTGTCATTAACTTCCATTGTGACCTTGAAAAATATGCTAATCTTAATTGGCGGTTAAGATGACATCCAAAATAGCTAGGTAGTCAAATGAGATACATTATTTTTTCCTGTCTTAGGAAAAAATCATACACATATAGGAAAGCAAAGACTGAAGAACACTTTGTTCTCTCCAATGTCTTCATCTTGGAGGAATCCAAAACAAAACACACAAACAAGCAAAAAACACAAAGAAACAAAACCCAAGTGAGTGCCAAATATTTTAGCTGGCTGGTCACCCCAATTGTCCTCCATTGTAGTTAATGTGCATAGACATAAGTCTGTTTTCCAATTTATTTAAATAAGCTCTAAAATGCATTTGCCACAGGCTAATGAAAGCAATTCTCCATAACAAATGAGATTAAAGTGTGTTCCCTGGGATGTCACAGGTGTCCTTATGCAAAGTGTGTTGACACAGATCCTTCCTCTCTACCTTAGATCAGCAATATGGACCCTAATCCAATTAGACCGGGCTAGTCATGATCCAATTCTGCTCTAAACACGCTAGGGTCTTTGCCCTCCCCTTTCCTTATCTTCCAGCCCCAAAAGCAAGCCTTTCCTAGTGTAGGAGTATGTGGTTTTTCTCCAAATGGAAAAGCTTTCCCTCTTGCCCAATCAATCTGACCCTTACTCTGAGGATCTCTGGTCTCATCTCTGCAAAAACATTTATTCTGTTTGTCAAAACCTTTTGAGAATCTAGTAGGTACTGGATAAATAGTTACACATGGAATAAACGAAGCGGAGGTGGCTGTGTAATTCTAAACTTTTGCTCCCAGTTTTGGCTCTGGGCATGGTCAGAGCATGCTGAGGGATCACTAAACAGGTATCTCCGTGCTAGCATAGATTCACAACACCATCAAGGCTCACTGGATGGAGGTGTGATCAATCCAGTTGCTTATCTACTGAACAATGGACAGAAATGCTCTGTAAAATTTAGAGGTTGGAGTTTATTAAAATTTGGGGTACTACTGCCCTCCATGTCTTGGCTTAATGTCTGTCTGTTTGAGATTCCCAGGTGCATATCCTAATATTTGTGATTCCTAAATAGAGAATGTACACACTTATTAGAATGGTGAAAATGCAACGCAGTGATGCAAATCCTGGTGAGGATGTGGAGCGACAGGAACGCTCTTTCATGGCTGGTGGGAATGCAACATGGTACAGGCGTGTGGGAAGACAGTTTGGCAGTTCGTTACAAAACTAAACGTACTCTTGCAATATGATCCAGTAATTGTGCTTCTTGGGATTTCCCCAAAGGTGTTTAAAACTTATGTCCACACAAAACCTGCCCGTGTATGTTTATAGCAGCTTTATTCATAATCGCTGAAACTTGGATACATGGACTGTGGAACCTCCAGACAATGGAATATTATTCAGTGCTATAAACAAATGAGCTACCAAGCCAAAAAAAGGCATGGGGGAACCTTAAATGCAAATTGCTAAGTGAAAGAAGCCAATCTGAAAATGCTACAAACCGTATGCTTCCAACTACGTATATGATATTCTGGAAAAGGCAAAACTATGAAGACAGTACAAAGACCAATAATTGCCAGGGGTTGGGAGCAGGCAACCACAGCACAGAGGAGTTTTAGAGCCATGAAACTATTCTGCATGACACCATAATGATAGATACACGTCATTGCACATTTTCCAAACCCACAGAGTGAACAACGCCATAGAGTGAACCCTAATGGAAACTATGGACTTTGGGTGACCAGGATGTGTCCGTGTAGGCTCAGCAATTGTAACAAATGGTCCCCTCTGGTGTGGGCAGTGGGTAATGAGGAAGGATATAGTATGTAGGGCAGGGGGTTTATGGGAACCCTGTACTTTCTGCTCAATTTTGTATGGAAACTAAAACTACACAAAAGTCTATTTTTTTTTTTAAAGGAATTCATTCTTTTTTTTTTTTTTTGGTACCTGTAACGTTCCAGATATTGTGGTGGGTACTTCGCATACACTATCTCATTGATTCTTTCAACAGCCTTAAGCAGCAGATTAAAAAACTCAGGTTCAGAATGTGTAAGCAACGTGTCCAAGGTCGTAGAAAAAACAGGCAACAGAAAACAGCCGTCAGTCTCTGCAGTCCGTGTTTGTCTCCATTCATTCATGGTACCCCTCAAACATACGAAGCTGAAAGCATATCCCCCCCAGGCTGCACTCTGTTCCCTGCCAGGGAGTTTGCTTCACGCCAGGAGCAAGGTGGGCCAATCATTGCCCAAGATGACTCATGAACAGTAGCCGGAAACTAGTCCCTGAGAAGTCTTATAAAAATCAGTCTGGCTTTTTGCTTTCCTCATCGGTGTACTCGGCATAATTATAACAGCCCTTTGTCTGTGGAAACTGACATCAAAGTCCTGACAAAGAGTATCTCTGGTGGGAACTATGATTACCTCCGTTTTATGGCTGGAGAAACTGAGGAATGGATTTGTTAAGTGGCTTGCCCAAGGTCAGCTGCTGAGTCAGGGACTCGAGTCTCCATCTGTTGGACTCCCAAGCTCCATACAAGCCACACTCACTGGACTAATGGTGCTATTCCCTGTGTAAATGTTAAAGGGTTACATGCAGCCAAATGGCAGCAGCTGTATCACTGTGAGGTCCATAGGAAAGAGGGCTCTGTCTCTTTGGGAAATAAGTCACCAGCCCTGGTGTTTTGCTTAAGCTTCTGGAGTAGAGACCTTGGGAATGAATTCACACCAGCTCAGGAAATCCTCAGCCACATAATCAGTGGCCATTTTTATCCTCCAGAGAGGTTCAGCTTGCTGGGTCATTCAGGAGCCCTCGGCCACCTTACCTCTAACACACGTTGCTTATGAAATACACTGAGTTGCACGCCACCATGTAGGGAGGAAGAGGCCGACGGGAAGATACTCCAATGTGTTGGAAGATGAGCTGCCTTCACAGTCTGTATTCACTACCCGGAATTGTGTTTGAGAGCGGGCAGGATGACTTGCCCTGCGTGGAATTTGCATATCTGAACATTAAGGCATACATATGTTGAGTGGTGTAATGCATTCATTAATGTAGAATTCTAGAGTTTTGGTCCCAGGACAGGTTATAGGACAGAAGCTTGTCTTTAAGGCTCAAAGCTCAACGCACTCCATTTCCTGGGATTCTGTTCCCAGCTGGGGAGGGAGACAGCCAGGAGAATGGATCTCACTGCAAAGAGAAACCAGCTTCATGTATTCCTGGGCCAAGGGGCAAGAACAGGGCTGTCACAGTCAAGCCGTGAGGTCTGGAGACTTAAGTAGCCCCTTTGGGTAGGGGTTGGGAATGGCTGGTCTGAATCCACCGAGATACGAGATTCCAAGTGGCAATCAACTCTTGTGGTTACCTACTAGTGAAGTGGAAGTCTTTCATTCTCTCTGCCCGCAAAATTCTGCTCATCCCTGAAATGTCCCCTCCTCTTTGAAGCCTTTGCTTCAAGGCAGAATTAAATACTCCCTAGCCCATGTCCCTCTCAGTAGTTTGTTCTCGCCAATATTGTTGTACCAATCAGTCCTTTTTTGCGTGTATATGACATTTCTGTCTCTATCATAAGACTGGGTGCTCCTTACGTGACACACCCTATTTGGACCAGAGTACACACAATCAATAAACCCATGTGGCATTGACTTGGCTGAATAAGAACCACGTGGGACTTCTTTAGTGCCGTCAACCTAAATATGAACCTGATCTTGCTTTGGAAGGGGGTAGGTCACCAAAATCTTAGTCCTCACTCCTTGGATATCTGTTGGTTTTCCAAAGGGGGAAGGAACCCATGCTAACATTTTGTTTTGAGATTTCAGAATTTAAGTGTACATAATTGCCCGTTTAAATTGATCGAAGTTTTTTTACTACTGGATCACTTTTTTCTTACAACAAACCGTTTGACATGTACACAGACACACAGATCAGTGGGGCAGGCACTAAATGATTCGGCACAGAGGGGTTTAGGTCAATAGTGGGCCCAAAGTAACACAGTTGCTCACTTACGGTGTTTAGCCCAGCACTCACTTCTAAATCCCCTGCCTAGTGCTATGGCCCACACGTGAAACTGTTGGAAATTATTCACCTACACTTAATAAATGTAGAATTAAATGAGTTTACCCAGCGTGGAACAATATGGCATAGACCTAACTTTAGGGAGTATGTAAGCAATCCTGTACACTGGTGATGCTTCCCTTAGAGAGCCTTGTATGTATGGAAAGTGTCTTTCATTAGTCTCTCCAAAGCCCATTGACTTAACTGCTTTCTCCCAATCTCATGTCTCCCCTTTAATAGTCCTGATGCTATGATGGTACACATCACGGAAATACAGAGCGACAGAGAGAAGTAGATAGTACACCAGTTCATAGGGGGTGCATTATACGATAGAACGGTCCTTTCTCTATTTTCTTGGAAGCTCTTCTCTTCACCTGACTCATCTCTTCCGTGCTGTTCCACTTTAAGGCCATCTTTCTTAAGGTGGAGTGTTTGGATGGCTTGTGCAGAATGACAGTTGGTAACAGGCTTATTCCTCTAAAGTAGCATTTTCCCTTTAGAACAAACATTTTGCCTCGTGGAGTCATTATCAACAAGTAAAGTGCAATTCACAGAACCTAGGGCCACAGTGATTAGAGCTGAAGCAGAACTGAGTGAAGAAGACATTAGGGAATTTAGTCTAAAATTATGGCCCTTGAGGGGCTTTGCTTATCTGTGTCTGTGGGACTTTGGCTCCCTCCCCATTGCTTCCTCACCAGCCACCCCCTACCCCACGTCCCTCTGTCCTCTGCTCCATTTTTATTTGCCCAAATTGCAGGCAAATATAATAGCCTCTATTTTTCTTTTATTGATTACTTAATGACATAATTAATTACATGCATTTGTGTACCCACCATCTAGCTTACAGAACATGTCACCACTTCCTGGAGGGCTACTGCTGACCCTCTCTTATTGTGTGTCTCTTCTGACCCTCGTGTTCACCATTCCATTGCTTTTCTTTATAACTCTGTCACCTACATATAATTCCATATATATATATATGCAATGTAATTCATATTATATTGTGTAGTGCTATTGTAAATATAGCTCTTTAGAATTATATTTTCGATCTCAATTTTACTGGAAAAATCAATTTATTCTGTTTTTGTTTTGGTCTTTCAGACTCTTTTTGCTTATAAATTTTGACCAAACATTTAACTTTTCCACAATAAGGAACGATTTAATTTTAGTATGTCATGTAAGGGATGAGTTTCCATCTTTTGGAGGATGAATAATAAGATGCGTTTTCTTGGCTAAGCCACTGAATTATGTCCCCACAAAATTAATATGTTGGAGATATATGTGATTGCATTGGGCATTGGGCCTTTCAGGAGGTAATGGTTACACGAGGTCAAAAGGGGGAGTTCCAATTCTGATAGGATTGGTGGCCTTAGAAGGAGATCTCTGTTTCTCTGTCTCCATCTTTCTTTCTGTCTCTGTCTCTCTGTCTCTCTCTCTCTCTGTCTCTGCACATGTACCAAGAAAAGGCCACGTGAACGCACAGCAAAAAGGTGGCCGTCTGCAAGCCAGGAAGAGGGTTCTCACCAGAACCAGACCATGTTGGCACCCTGATATCAGACTTCCAGCCTCCTGAATTGTAAGTAATACATGTCCATTGTGGAAGCCCCCTAGTCTATGGTATTTTGATATGGCACTGCAGCTAGAGCCAATGTATTTGGATTTATTTTCACAATTTGATTATGTGCTCTAATTGTCCTGTCTTTTATATTTCTTTTCATTTTTTTTTTTCTTTCTTGAGGTCATCGCGATTGGTTCAGTTATTTTTCGTTTGTTTGTTTTTCTCTTTTCTTTATTTTCTCCACTCATTTGGCAGCTATATGCTCTACAGCTATAGTTTTAGTGGTTACCCTTACCCAGCGCTCTTAACACATAGGTGAACAAAATCCAAATTTAGTATTTTCACTATACCCTAGAACAACACAGGTCACGTAGAACACCATAACTCTGATTATTTCCCATCCACTCCCTTGCTATTTTTGCCCTGTATCTTAACTCTCCTGTGCACCTCTGCTCCAAACAAGTGGTCTGTTTTCTTCTTCCTCCTTTGCATTCTCCTCCTCTGCTTCTTTTTCTCCTTCTTTTCTTTTGCTCTTGTATAAATAATAGTGCGATGAACATTCCTGCAGAGAAACCTTCGCCTATGGCTCTGGTGTGTCTGATAGTTCTGATAAGTGGCTTTCCAGAAAGGTTAGTACCTGTACATTGTCACCCACTGTGCATGAATTCCTTGATCTCACCCGACCCAGGCCATCATAGACTGCTACCGGTTTCAAAATCACTTCCAATTTGATAGAGAACAGGGCTTTAGTCTGTATTTCAGCTTATAAAGCTGTGGGTTTGTTGAAATTGTTTTATTCATATGCTTATAGATAATTTCAAATTCCTCTTCTCTGAGTTATGCTTTCAATCCTTGGGCAACTTTACTTTTGCCGTCTTATCAGTGTATATAGATTGCATATATATGTTACAACTTGTTTTATGCAGGTTTACATTCTTAAAATATGCCTATATCCTGTATTAAAGGAGAGTTAACTAAATGATTTATTTATCTAACCATTCAACAGAATTTCCTGAGCACTTACCACATGCCCATCCAGGATCTGTGGAAAATCTCGAATAGTAATAGGATAAGTATCTCCTCAAACATTCCTTTCAGTATATTAAGATTTTCATGTTGCAGGGTTTTGATGTTTTAAAATGTGTCATACTTGACTAAATTATGAACTTGGTGATTCATCTCAGGTGGAGGCATAATTTGAGTAATAGAATACCGAGGGTGCCCAAAAAATGTATACGCATTTTAAGAAAGGAAAAAGACTGTATTAAAATTGTAATACTCAATATATACCAATAACAAAAAATGAATACAAACCACGTGTATACATTCTTTTGGCACCCCCGGAATGTGGGGCATGCACTAAATACTGTGCTTGGCATTTAGAATATATTCCTTAATCTACCTTTGTAACATTGCAGGAACATAAGAATTCTTATCCTCATGTTAGAGATGAGAAAAATGGGGCTTCCAAAGGCTTGGCAGGTGATGTAAGGTCACACAGGAAATGGGGCTTGTGCTCTAATTCTGGCCCCATGTCTCTACCTGTCAGACCCAGGCTTTCCTAGTAGATGAGGCTGTCTCTGGGTGGCAGTGGGTCCTTCTCGGACTCCTGTGCGTGTCAAACTGCAACCTGGTCCTGTTCCCTCTTCCGTGACACTCTGAGGTTCCAGGAACAAAGATAGAACATTGTCCCCTTTGGTCAAGTGGTACCATTAGCAGAGGGGCCAATCAGAAAGAGACAGTCTTGGCACTCTCTCCTGTGGGCACCCTTCCCATGGCAATTCTTTCTGTATTAATCACTTCCTAAGCCCTTTTTTCTTATGGTGAAGACGATACCACTGAGGATTTGGGAAGTGAGAGAACAACAAAAACCCCGACCCACTGTGAGCCCAGATCAGGAAATTATCTTTCTCTTTCCATCCTCTCCCGAATAACTTGATTATCTGCTCTCCTGCTGGATAGATATTGGCTGCACACATCATGCCTGGAGAGCATCCAGGCCTGCGGAATGTGAAACATGACACAGATGGAAGCACGGTTTCTCTTGTAGGCAGGTGTCCCAGGGTCGGGGTCACTTTAGGGAGATTATGCCACGGTCTTTCATGTGCTGTCATTCTTGTCTCTGGTCCAGTTGGTTTTTTTTTTAATGGCTGCAAGGACAATGCGAGTGGGATTCTTGGTTTGCTTGGGATGAAGAGGCGGCTGGGAGTTCTTCCACGGGCCATTGGTATCCTGCCATCCCCTCATTCATGCAGGGGAGGAAAAGCTTGCAAATTCAACTAATAACCTGATCAACTGAGCCGTTATGTCCCAACCTTATGGTGTCCAGTCCTTTCTAGACGCCAAACCCTTCAATGGCTGGCTCCTCACTTCCTCTGGATCAAATCCAAGCCCCTCAGCATAGCATATAAAAACCTTTGCTATCCTCCCTTACTCATCTGCCTCACTTCTGTTCGCATCTTCAGCCGACTCGTATGTGCTGCTCATGTTAAACCACGTTGGGCCTTTGCACGTACACTTTATCTCCTTTCGCAGCATGGGGAACTTTTTCTCCTTGTGAGAGACCCCTCCTTGTGACCCTTTCTTGGCAGCCCCACTTCCTCCCAGGCAGAGTTGGGTTCTCCCTCCTTTGTATGGTACGTGAGCTCATGAGAGTGTGTTGGCATCATTGTTAGCGGGTCGCCCTTCCTTGTAGATGCTGGGTCTTAATCTCTCTCATTTCTGAATCCCCTTTCACACAATCACACAATAGATAACTCAATACATTATTGTGTTGAGCGAATGAATGAATACTCCCTGATATTTGGAAAGCTTTTTATTCATTGGACAAATTGCTTTTCATCTTTTTATCTAACTTTGACTTCGTAACAAGCCTATGGGTGGGATTCTTCCCAATATTTTGGATAGGAGAACATGAAAGGCCAGAGAGGCAAGGGGACCAGCACAGAAAGTTCCTAAGCCTTCACTGAGGTCAGAACAGACCTCTGCTGATTGTATAGGAAATGACTGTTCCGATTGTACAAGTAGCACATTGGTTGCAACGGTTGAGCTCTTTGATTGGCTTTGAATTATGCTTATGGAGAGACGAGTTTTGTGCTTTAGGTCATTTGGATGGGTCCCTGTGGCCTGCAGGAAAAAATTTCAAGTCCACAGGCAGGTATTCCAGATCCTGGCTTCAATCAAGATTTTCAGTTTTATCTTTAGCCACTCTTGTGGCCATAGTACCAACCAGAGGTTGTCACACTTGGTGAACCTTTCTGTAAGATGCTAGATAGTTAATGTTTTAGGCTTTGCGGGCCAGATGGTTTTTGCTGCAGTAACTCTGCTGCTACAGTGTGAAAGCAGCCATAAACATTACTTAATTGAGTGGGTGTGGCTGTGTTCTGACAAAATTTTATTTATAGAAACATTCAGTGCGCTGGATTTGGCTTGAGGGCTATAGTTTGCTGACCCTTGATATGAACCATTTGTGAAAACACCATCTATAATTTCCCTTTTCCTTTTTCGTCGGTTTCCTTTCCTTCTCTAGGTTTTTCACTTCCGTATCCTTTCCTTCCTACCTTCTTTCCATCTTCTTTTTAATGTGTGCTTACACGGTGTCCCACCCTGTCAGTTGCCCTTAACTCACCACATCTGCCCTGCCGCTGGTTCTTGGCAACTTACCAAGGGG
The DNA here is from genome assembly GCF_036562045.2 of Rhinolophus sinicus. Classification (NCBI taxonomy): domain Eukaryota; kingdom Metazoa; phylum Chordata; class Mammalia; order Chiroptera; family Rhinolophidae; genus Rhinolophus; species Rhinolophus sinicus. The sequence continues at coordinate 9,620,919 of NC_133761.1, forward strand.
AACCCCAGAAAGGACTCTCATTGCTCCTGGTCTGAGTTTCGCACCCAACTCAGTCTTCACACGGTACTCCACCTTGTCTTTGATTCTCCTTCTGACCTCCTGGCTCGTTTTCCTATTTCCAGTTTTGCCTCAATCACAGTTCAAATGGATGGCTCACCCCACCTTCACAGTGGTGATCCTGACTCCCCCTTTTAGTCGAGTAGGATCAGCCCTCTCTGGCCGTGCTGTGTCAGGCCACCGTGGGTGAATCTCCTCCTGGTTTAATTGGGCTCTGGGACCCTCTACCTGGGTGCCGTCTTTTCCATAATCTTCCAGGTAGCGTGTCTGCCTGATGGTAATGGGTGTTGCCAGCTGGAATTGGACATTCTGTGCCTGTCCCTGTGCCAAATGCCAAGACGATGGAACGACTAGAGTGAAAGCCTGTGTTCTGGAGAAGCCCAGTCTAGCAGGGAAGAGACACACCGCATTCTAATGCCATATGAGAGGACACTATCTTTGGGGAGCCAGACTTGGGAATGATGACGGCGAGCGGAGAGAGTACGATCACAGACAGCTTTCATTTTTGAATTTCACTTTCTTGCAGATAACAAACAAACAAACAAACAAACAAAAAACAAACCTGCTATAGCCCTCTATGGTCTCCTGTGTCAATTCCAACTTCCACTGCCTCTCCTTGAATGTTCTCTGAAATGTCTCACTGGTTCACTAACCCATTGAATTAGACTTCTCAGTCAGCCCCAGTATAGACTTCTGCCTCAGGCACCCAGCGTTCTCAGCCTTCCCTGCACACAGCAGCGTGCCAATTCCTACCTACATGAGTAATGGTCAACAACATCACTCACCAACTGTGTCACCTTGGAGGGTTACTTTATCACCCTGAATCTCAGTTTTCTCGTCTATAAAATGCTTACCCTGCCACTTGTTTATTTAAAAATTTTAAGTATTTACTGAAACACCATATCTAAAATACTTTGCCTGGTTCCTGAAACTGAAGACCTCAATAAATATCCATTTTTTCCTGTTCACATCTCCTTCCTTCCTTCCTTCCTTCCTTCCTTCCTTCCTTCCTTCCTTCCTTCCCTTCTAGATCCTAATTGTACTTGAAGATCAGCTTAAGTTTTTCTTCCCTCATGCAGATTTCTACAATTATTTTAGCCAATGCTGACTTTTGTCCTATCCCTTAGAAGCCACTAAACAGAAGTTTAGAGAATACTACATTTAATTCTTGACTGCATTTTATTGTGTGGGCTATTGTATGGCTTTAGACTCAGACAGACTTGGTTTCGAGGCCTTGCTCTGTCAGGGTGCCGCAGTGTTAAGTTATTTAAATTTCTCTGAGCCTCTATTTCCTCGTTGTTAAGTTAGATTAATAACTTCTCTACTACTTCATGTAAAGAGTTGTTCTCTGTCACGTCAACTCTTCCAAAACTCTTTATCTGCTGTGATTACTGTTTGTTTATCTGTTGTCTTTCTTTTCCCACCATAAGGTAATAATTGTTAAGTGACCAGAAACTCTGCCCAGTGTGTTCACGGCTCTATCCCCAGTGGCTAGAAGATGTCATGGGGCAATATTTTATTTATAGTTGGTGAATTAAAGATAGTAAGTTGCTTACAGGTGGGTTCAGATTAACTGAGGTGTGAGTTAGATGGCTGCCTGGTGCGTGGTTGTCAGTAGGCTTGTAGTAAATGTGAATTTCTGTAATAGAACATTTGCTACCTATTTGTACCACTATCGCTGACACCACTACGACTACTATTAATAAGGCAAACATAACACTCTCCACTGCAAGGTAATAACACTGGTGGGAAAGAAAAGAAATCCATCTACAGTGGACCCAACCTCCTTGGAGCTGATGAACTGTGAGAGTGAGCTGTCTGGGTCTTTGGGTGAATACAAATGTTAACAAACAAATGTAAACACCAACCAATGGTAGGAGTCAACAGCACCCAGAAGCATCAGGGGAGTCAGAGAGACTATGATTTCATTCAGTGGGTTCCTTGCCTTTTTGTTTTTCCTTCTTCATCATTCTGGGACCAAACAACCGTTTGGATATAAATCTGAATTCACTGCTCAGTCATTCATGGACTGAAAGACCTTCCTTGTGTCCTATCAGCCGAGACCATCTGGTTTTTCTCTTGACTTAATGCTCTGTAGCAAAGGACCAGTATGGCTGAAAGTACACAGTGAAAATTCTTGCATGTTCTTATTGATTCACTGTTGACACAACTAACGAACTATTTCCCCCTAACTTTCTATCATTGCATCTTGACTTTAGTTATGTGAGGTAGACAAAGTACTCCCACTTTTTAGCTGCTTGCGGATGTTCCAGGATCCCACGGGAAGATAGCAGTGGGTCCAGGAGACTTCAGGCTTCAGTTCTAGGTTTCTTACACTTCCTCACAGTTCCCTTCCTACAAGATTTTGGTCTGAGATTTACCATCTTTAACAAACACTTGTTGAGTGTCTGCTGCGTGGCAGGTGTGTGGACAACATTTGACATCATGCCTGCCAACTTGACGTTCTAGACCAGTCAAGGAGACAGATGACAAGAGCACACATTATCTTAACAGAATGTGACATGTGTTATGACAGTAATACATACAAATTGCTATGGTTGCAAAGTCAATAGAGTGGCTTCCAAATGGCTAAGTGGCTAAGAGATAACTTGGAGAAATTGTCATAGATGAACTGACATTAACAATTGAGTATGGAAGATGGATGTGACTTTGTCATGTGGAGAAGGTAGGAAAGGCATACCCAAAATTAGTAACTGGAATCATGAGTAAGCCTAGGGACATGGTGAGTGATATGTTGAGAGGGTCACATTGGCGAAATATTGGGTGCATACAGATAACCCACATGTCACACTAGGGGTGTGGACTTCACCCCTTGGGGTGAAGGCAGATTGGACTTCATTCTGTTTCCCATTTCCACGGGTAGCCTCGCCAAAAGAGAAATCCTCCTGCCAAACCTGTCCTGTGACTGCTGCTGTCCATATTACGGAAAAGCTAGGTTCACTTGAGCCATAACAGGTCTCTCTTCCTCCATGACGTGGAGCTCCTGTATTCCACTGACATCCTTGGAAAGCCTGCTGCTGACATAGGCAGAACACTGTGTACATATATGTGTCACGCATCCAGATATCTTCTGTTGTTCAGGAGCTTAGTGTCCCACCTGCCTGTGCGTCAAGATGATGAATGGCAGGGCCCTGGGGACCACGGCACAGCACCCCAGGTAGGAGCCAGAATTCCTCAGAGCCAGCCACGAAGGGCTACTATATTCTTGGTCAACTATTCTGTGTCTAATTCATTTAATGAACTTGATGGAACGGGCAGCCCTCGCGATTCCACTTCCTTTACCTGTTGGGACGGTTTTGTTTTCACTTCAAAGATACCCTCCACCTGAGATGGAGCAATCTTCAGGGAGAGCTTGGAGCCCGTGGCTTTGTTTCCCTCATCCCTGGCTGGATCATTCTCCAGTCCATAGAAATTTCATTCTCTTTGTGTGGAAAGGTCTCCCCCACCCCCACCCACTGCTGTTTGCTTTGGAGCATGTCACGGAGGCTTTTGTGCTTATCTCAGTGTAAGTCTGTCAAAGGGCAGTATTTTATTTTTAATGACAATATGGTAGAGTTGAAAGAGCCCTAGATTAGAAATCAGGGAAAGGAAGGAAAAAAAAGAAAAAAGGGAGAAGAAAAATCTAAACCTTATTTCAGTCCTACTGTTCCCCTCGCGAGCTGTGTGTCCCAGGGCAAGCACGACCCCTTACTGGTCCTCAGTGAAAGGGAGTTAGTCATGATGAAACTGGATTCACAGGATTTTGAAGAATATTAAAGGATATGACATAGTGAGAATGACTTCTGAGTTGTAAAGCATTTTTTCAGAGTTTATCAACCTTCATTCTTATTTGAATTTTTTACTGGAAATAGGTATAAATTGCAATGTTCTTTTTTTCTCCAGGAAGTGGATTTCAACTACCCCAGTGCCCATGGTATATTCTTTTTCTAAGCTGATGAAAAGATAAAACTACACATTTTTTGAACTGACACAGACTTCTTTTGTTATTTCTATATTTATGCATTTCATGCATAGGATGAGGTGCTGGCAGGTGTCCGGTGTGTCTTTATTTTCCTTTTGCTTGGTGCTGCACTGAGCCTAAAGCAGACATTTCCTATCGCTGAGTTAAACTGAATTTCCATTTCTTTCCCTACTTGAATAAAGAGTATATAGCTCTGAGAAAACTCATTAATTGGGGTCATGTTTATTCTGCTATTATCAACGAACATAATGCATTTGTTTAAACTCAGGGTTCAGTAGTTTATGTTGGACATTAATGCATCTCAGTGAGATATGGTTGTTTACAGCACTTTGCAAGAATATGTGGATTTTCCATTCTAGGAGAAACACAGGATGATAATCAAGGAAAAGGAAATTTGTCCAGAGCCATGGGTGCCGGCATGGACTGGTACTTCTCATCCTTACTCATGGACTCCCCCACATGTTCTAACCTCGCTTACAGTGAGCATGGCCATGTGACTGAGTTCTGACCAATGGAAGGTGGATGGCCCCAGAAATAGTCTGCACCATGACCAGGCCTGGCTTTGAAACCGCTTGTGTCATTCTTCTTACTGTGTCTTTTTAGTAATTGGTTGATTGAAGGGGATTCCGTGAAAGACTCCAAGGAGACTCTTCTTCTGTAAAGAGCCAGATAGTAAATATTTCAGGCATATGGTCTTGGTTGCAATGACTCAATGCTCTCATTGTAGTGTGCAATCAGCCATAGATAATACATAAACAAATGAGCAATGGCTGTATTCAAATAAAACTGTATTACAAAATAAGCAGTGGCTGGATTTGGCACACAGGCTGCAGTTGGCCGACCTCTGACCTATATCGGATGGTGGCATCACAGATCCAGGGATCTGGGATTCCTGAGTCATCACATGGAAGTCTGGTGGCCAGACACCCGATTGGACTATGGTATGAGTGACAAATAACCTTCACTATAAGCTGCTGAGATATTTGGATTGTTTGTTAAAACAACTGTTGTTGATTATCGTGACTAATACTGGATGGTCCTAGAATTCTGGTTTTTTCCTTTTTTTTTTACTTCCTCGGTTAATCAATCACCATTCCTGCCAATGTTGTCTTCAAAATATTCTCCCTATCTTCTACATCCCTTCTCTTCCTGTTCAAGTGCAGACCCCTGTCGTGTATCATCAGTGTGACTGTAGTGCCTCCAGACTGCTGTGTGGCCTCTCGCCAGCTCATGTTCAATGCCACGGAGAGAGGAACAGTTGGAGAGATGCCCCAGACACAGAAGTCCCAGACCAGCGCTTTCTCTGAGTCTCAGCTCAGTTGTCTCGGCATTTGAAATATCCCCTGCTTGAGACACGATGTCAGACTGATTGAAACCCAGCTTTGGGGCCAAAGAACTTGATTTAAGTAGCAACCCTGCCACATCCACCTGTAACTTGGCTTTGTTCCCGTTTTTCATCTGTTCATTGAAAGTAAGGATTCCTTCCTCACGCACTGAGATAGTGTAAACAAGGGAGTGACATGCTCTCCTTCCTCTTTCTGCAAGCTCAGTCTGGCCCCCAGGGGAGGAGACAAGGCTGGAAGGAAGCAGTGCAGGGGAGAGGTGAGGATGCTGGTACCGGAGACCTGGATGGGGAGAATGGAGGTGGAGAGAAGCAGGACTAGCTCTTAGAGGCTCGAGGGCCAGCGCTCATTGGAAAGAAGCATTGCCATAAGACAGCGTAGAGCTTTCCGTCAGGGCAAGGTGGCAAAAGGGACCCTACAAAGAAGTCATGCTCCTTGCCTGCACATTGTCGCTCCTATGGATGCCCAATCAGCCCTACGAACAGCTGTTTTCTGTTGCAAAGGTTCGGATGGTAAAGTGCTGGCATTAATTCATGGTACTAGCCAACCAGAGACAGAATCATAAACCAGAACAGGCCACGCTGATGGGATGGAAACAGCAGTGTCCAGACCATTATTTCCTAGATGAGCCCTGCCCGTGTAGTGACAGGCCCTGTACATTCCATCACTCTGTAAAATCTCTGCAACTTACTATGAAATACCCACCCTGAGTATATCTGCCTTTCTCCATCTCCCTTCTCTGTCTTCCTCACTCAGCCCCATCTGCTTATTCTCTTTGGCCCCATGAGAGATTTGCTGGGGATTTCAGAAACATGTTCATTTATAGGTTGCAACAAACTGAGCAGACGAGCGATGGAGACACAGGAACTGCACAAGGAGGTCCTCAGTCTGTGCGTCCCTTTAGATTCTGGCTTCCCTTGACAGAGTCATGGCTGTGGATTCCTCCCGGTGTGTATCTGCAGGTCTCATCTGTCTTGTGATATTCCTGACAATCCCCTCCCTCCTGGCATGGGTCTCTGGAATGACGAAGTATCTAGGGCTTTCAGCAAGTGTGCTGTGCAGCTTGGGGGTTGAAGGGGATGAACACGTGCTCATAACGTGGCTGGGAAGTAGGTCCTGGGCTACGTGTCTGCTCTACTGGCATGAGTCGATCCCCACACCCAGCTCGCTCAGACCCTGAGTTATCTCCTCGTTATTCCACGACCTGAGTTATTAAGCTGGGCTCTGGGTGCAGTTTTATTTTTCATTTATTTTCTGGTTATCAGTTAGCAATTGTTCATTGTAGAAAATTTCAATCACTCAGAAAAGAACGGAATGGGGCAGAAAAACGTCTTCCCGTTATCCTATTATCCAGAAGCAAACCACTCTGTGTTTTTCATATTTCCTTCTGGGCTTAAGATTTTTCCCTATGCACCTCTCTTTATTTTTTTAAATAGAGATGAGTTTATAGTGTATGTGCAACACTCTGTTCCATAATGCGTGCAATTCTGGGTGATGGAGAGGAGGAAGAGAAAGGTCCTGTGGTTGACCAGATGTCCCGTCCAATCAGTCATCGCTGGTTCCAGCAGAGTAAGGAGTTGTTGCTGAAAAGGCTGCTGTAGCCATATGTGTTCTCAGTGAGACGAATGGACCGACGATGCCTTGCTTTGGACGGGCTGAGCCCATGGCCACACTGAGACTTCTGCTGTGTACTTAGGGATATATTTTAAATGAGAAACTCAGGGATGTGTCATCAGGTTCATAGCTGTGGGGATTATATGTCTCTGTGGTTATGGAGGGACATCGGTGTGGGTGTCCCTCCCACCGATGTCGATGGAGGGACATCGACAAGGGTGATCCAGGACAAAATCTGCCCTTTTCTTCCCAGGCCAAAATTACCATCAGGACAGTGCTGGGCGCAGTGCTGTCAGCTGGGGAGAGCCCCGAGGATGTCTGTTTGGTGACGATTCTCACCACAGTGCTATCCCAAGAAGCTGGTGGCCCTGCCTGGGATTGGCCTTTGCCATCCTGGCCATGAAGCCAGGGGGAGGAAGAGCCCTTGAGGCACTTCCCTGGGTGAAAGCACAGTTCTTGTGTGCTATTGCTACCGTGCTCCTGGCTATCCTGGGCTTCCGGTCATGGGGTCTATTTCAATTCACTTCTGGAAAATCCACACGACTCTCGTGCATGTAGTGTTAGGATGTACTTTTTAATTTTCACGGTAATAAACACTACGAATCCTATAATTCATTCTTTTCCCCGTTCGCATGTGGTAACTGGACCCTTGGCTTCTGACAGTCAGTCCAACATACTTTCCATCTCCAGCCTCCTGATGCTATTTAGTTTTCAGAAGCTCTTCGGTACCAGGAAAGTGTTCGGGGTAGAGTGGGTCCTTGGGAACTGATGAAAGGCCAGTCTGCAATGAGTTGCCCAGGAGACGAGGGGCTTGCGTTTAGTGTAACCCTTATGTACTGTCTGTTTGTCTCTCTGCCAGAGCCAGGGAATTAGAGACGCAACACTCATGGCCTTTCCCCTGGGGGGCTCATGGATGAGCACGGAAATAGAAACAAATAGGGAGAGAGAGTGTGCTCTGCTGGACCTGCAGAAAGGCTGTGGGAACAGCCAGGAAAAGTCCTTTACCCCAGCTTTGGAACCAAAGGAGGCTTCCTGGAGGAGGAGATGCCTTCACTGTATCATCCATCATGACATGTATTCATTCAAGAAATATTTATCGAGCCCTTCCTATGCCAGGCTCAGGGGACACAAGGCCAAATGAATCAGACAAGTTCTCTGCCTTCACGGAGTTTCTATTAGCATCTTGAGGAAGCACAGAAGGAAACTTAAGGAAGAAAGACGTGAGGGGATGGGGCAGAAGGGATGGCCTTTAGCTAGAGAGAGCAGTGAGGACAAAATATACATGTACAGGGGACTACAATGAGTTTCAATCGATACTATGATTGACAGGCCAGGGTATCTAAACCTAGAAGAGATTTCTGTGACATGCAGACCAGTAAAGGCAGGCTCTTCAGCCACACTCGATCAGACTAGAGACTTTACTTTCTAACTCCCTGTAGTTAGCCCTGTGTTCAAGACAGTGTTGAGCACCTAGTGGGTAGTCAATAAAGTTTTGTTGAACCATTACGTGAACCGATGTTTGGCAGAGCTGAACACGGTCTGTAAGTAGATAATGCTAGTTCCATCTCCCAGAGAGCAAAGCCAAACACATTTTTGAATAATTAATGAATCTCAGGAATGAACACTGAGTTAGACCTGCTCTCCACCACCTGGCTGACACCCTCCATTCACATCTGAAATGCTAAATGCCGGCATAGGTTTGCAGAGTTCCGAGGTGGTGTTTATGGCTAGAGCAGCATAATGGGGCTGTGAGTAACTTTCTAAGAGGTCCCTATGGTTCAGAATATTCAGAGAATGGAAAAAAACATGGGTGTGGATATCATTCATTCGTTCAACAAGCATATTCGGAGACCAGTTGTGCAGGTGCTGTCGTAGTAGATCCTGACCCTGGGGGGGCCCCTTCCTTGGGAAGCTTCCCTGGACCTCTCACCCGTTCCAGCAGAGCACACCTCTCCGTCTGTGGGCTGCTTCTGCACTTTAGGTCTGCTTTTGTCTTTTGTAATGATATTGTTCCTTCTGGATCCACTGGACTGTATGTAAGCTTCTCCAGAGCAGGTTCTCCATCTTACTCAACTTTGATTCTTCGGTGGCTGGGTAAAAACTCTGCAACCTCCAACGGAAGACTCAGCCTGGCAGGGAGGACAGGTACTGAAAGCAGTAGTGTATCAGGACCTTCCAGGGGCTTGTAGACTATCAGGGCATTATGAGAATAAGGGCAGATAATGGCTGGGTTTGCCGGGTAACGAGTGCGGCGAACGCATCACCGAGACAGCATTCCAGTTGGGAGGTGGAGACGATTTTGGTGGGAAGAAGAGATCCTATGAAATGAAACGGAGTTTTTGAAGGTGTCCTGGGCGTTTTTTGTACCCCTGATGGGTTCACTCCCCCTGTTATCCTGTGGTTCTAGGACATATGCTTGCAGGATTGTGCTGGACAGCAGACCTGGTGTTGACATTGTTTCTTACTCCTCGTTATTTCTGACAGCCCATTTTACAGGTGGGGACCCTGGGGCTGGAGAAGGGGAAATACACAATGGGGGGCAGAACTGGCTGCAAATTGTTGGTTTTTGTGCTCCTGCCCTCAAATATAGCTGCCTCTTAATGCCTGTGTTCTCTTGCCAGATGTAGTCTTGGAGTTTCCTGCAGGAGGAGAGAGGATTTCCTTTTGGATGATGTTCAAATGGGTCAGACACGTTGCTTCCTTATCTATTACTGTTGTTGAGAACAAGCCAGCTGGGCCCCCTTGGATTTCCAAGACACATTTGAACAGCAAGACAATACCTAGTCTCTCCTAATAATGAAGATCTCTCTCTCTCTCTCTCTCTCTCTCTCCTTTCTCAAATTTACATTAAAATTAGACAAGTCTAGACTGAGTGAGAGCAGGGCCTTAATACATGGTCAAGGAGATGGGAAGTGAGGAGGTTCAGGATGGCTGTAATTGGGGAAATTGTGTCTTCCGGCCAGCTGCTTATCAGGGTCACGTTTGCTCTCTATCCAAATGCATGTCGTATCTCTCTCTCTCTCTCTCTCTCTCTCTCTCTCTCTCTCTCTCTCTCTCTCTCTCTCACACACACACACACACACACACACACACACACATACACACACATCTTACTGCCTCTGGGTTTGGTCCGGGGTTGTTCTTGGAAAGTGAATTAATATGCAAATGAAAGTGCAAATCGAATTATGCAAATAGATATGAAAATAGGAAATAATTTAGCTGAGCATTCCCCACCCCCCACCCTTTGCAGAGGTGTTGTTTGTTGTATGAGTAGAGTTCTTTGATTCTTATCAAACTCCAAACAAGAATCTTATTTTCAAATCTTTCCTTATAGCATCCTGCCCAGTCCTCTCCTCTAGGGGCAGGGCCATGCGAGAAAGCCTCCGTTAGCTGGGTACTTGCTATTTGTCAGGCTCTGTTCTGGGCACTTGGCAATTGTTACCTAATCCAATGCTTATCACAACAGTATGAGGACTATATCATTATCACTGCTGTACAGATGAGAACACAAAAGATCAGAGAAGTTCATGGCCAGTTCCAAGGTCACTCGGCCATTAAGAGGTAGACCTGGAATTTGTACGTGACTTTGATTTTAGGCTAAATTGACATGATCAAGACCTCATTTCTCTTTCTATTTTTCGGTTCTGCTCCCACAGTTTGTGGGCTTTTCTCCCCTCCCCTACTATATACTTTTAAGACCTCTGTGAGCTTTAGAAGCTTTCCCTGTCTTTGTCCACCTCCCGGAGGAAAGAGAGAAATACGCCCAGGGATGAGGAAGGTAACTTCTGTTTCCCAGAAGCTCTAACAAACATCGCATTGAGTCTGGCTCAGGTGCTCACTGGCTACAGCTTATGACTGAAGATGAGAAAGGTGACAGTTCCAACTGGAAATTAGGATCCTGTTAGGATAAGGAAGGGAGGTGTGCCTAGTGTCTAGGCAACCATGATGGCTGCTCTAGAGTGTTTGCCAGACACCCATGGTGGGAATACATTGGGAAATAAATTTAAAAAGTAGAGGTTGACAGAGTATTTAGCTTGCTACAGTGACACCATAGAAATCCACAATGGCTTATTTAAATTAATGTGAATCAATTAACCCCTTTCTACTAATGCATTAGGTTTTGCATGTAACAAAATGTGTTCAGAGTGCTTACTTTATTTGAGTCTCACAGTATCACTTCGATATAGGTTTTATTACCTCCATGTCACATGATAAAGACAATAGGCTTAAGAGGAAAAGTCAGAAAGCAGGGTGGTAGAAACTCAAATCGAGGTCTTTAGGCGCCTTCTTCCCTGGTCTTCTCACTAAAACACTGACTCCCATGTTTAAAAACTAGAGCTGTTGCCCAATCAGTCCAGAGCCCTTATGACTGGCTGATAATATAATAATCTGGTTTAAAAGCAGCGTGCCCCTCCTCTTTGCGAGAACGTTTGGGGCGTGTTGGGAGTCAGAGACGTGGGTTCGGATGAGTACGGACTCTGGATTCAGGACACTCTGGGTTTTGGCTCCAACACGTGTTGGCTGTGCTTTGGGGCAAGTTACTTGGCCACTCAGAACTGGGTGTCCTTCTCTTGTAAAGTGGAAGTACTCAGACCCACCTCACATATTTTTGGGGAATGAATAAGCAGCGTATTGAGAATAAAGAACTCAGTCCAATGTCTGAAACACTGTAGAAATGCGGTGCAGTGTGGCCACGTGGAGCGACTGTCTCAGTTTGCTTGGGGCAGACAGAGGAGGCTGCTGGAATGGGGGACGGTCAGTGTGAAAAGATGGAAAATCTCAGACAAACTGGAACTAGTCGGGCACCTGGGTGATATCAGTCACGGTAATTGTGAGAAGGAGACGGCTGGGGAAAAGAAATGCTCCTGCTCTTTGGGTAAAGGATCTGGTTTAAACGACGAAGAAATGATAAACCGGGGCACTCCAGGCTTCCCCATCTCAATGGTGACTGCTGGACGCTGAGCAGAATGGCCCTCAGGCTGGAATTTGACACATTCGATGAACAGAGTCCCCCTGGAGGGGGTTTGGCTAACTGGGAGGACCTTTGCAGGTGTGAAGTTTTCCTGACCTAGGAGCAGAACTCTGGATGGTAGTCAGGCTGCTGACCTGGATGAGTCCCTTCCCCTCTTTGGGTCCCTGTTTCCTTTTTGTAGAAAAGTGGCAAACCTAGGTAGCAATAAGAAGATACGCTGCTTTAGTCCTTTACAGTTCCCAGATACCTTTTGATGTCACCATCTCATGTGATCTTCACTACAGTTTGGTGAGGAAGGTATCACCATTACCCTTTAGACCTGCTGTCCCCAATTTACAGATGTGGAAACTTAGGCTCCAAGGAGGCAGCATCTTGCCCAAAGCCACACAGCCCGGAAGGGACCCTGAGAGAACTCAAGCCGAGAACTCCTGACTCCAGAGCCCACCTCTTTTTTCATGGCACTTCCTCGCTGAGTACAAAGGTCCCTTTCTGCTTCACAATCTGATGACACTGAAACTCAAATGCTCTACTTTTAGTTTAAGGGATGAGGAACCACAAGGTCAAAGACTTGAACTAAAATGTACAGACTAAATGCCTTTTTTTGGGGGGGAGGTAATCTCCATCTCCTGTCTGTTTTTTGTTTTTGTTTTGTTTTGTTTTTTCAGGCACAGGAGAAAATTGGCAAGAGTTCCTTTCCCCATCAGAAGAAAAAAACCAAAGATTTCTCTAGCCTCTGCGGAATAAGAACGCAAAGTGCTTTAATGGTCAGCGGCTGCTCTGAGCAGAAGTGAGCAGAATGCAAACTGATTGGCTAAGCGCACCCTGGACTTTGGCACATTTTTAGTTTAGCAGAAACCTAATTACTCATGTATGCATGGTACACTTTCTCTTCTCCAGCACGTGCATGTGTGTGTGTGTGTGCGCGCGCGCACACACACACACACACACACACACACACACTAATTATCCAAAGAATCCTCTGGAAAGGATAGTTAATTGGTTCTAGAAATGTCCCCATCAACAAATGCAGTGCCACGCTTGCCCAAGGTTCTGAGAAGTCAGCAGGAAGTCTTGCCCATGAATTCTCAGTTGCAAAGTAAACCTTTATTTCGGTACAACACGTTTTATAGCGCCATAAAAAGGAGGAAAGTCAACAGCTCTATCTAGTATTGACGGAACCAAGACAATACTAATTTGATATTGTTTGAAGGGCAAGAGAACATGAATATGTACCCTTAACAAAGGACTTGAAAAATCTTAGAAGTATGACATCTACTTTTGCCCAAGAAAATACTACAGATTGAACTATATACACATCATGCCTGATTACTTCCGCCCTGAGTGCGTAAACCCTGGGGATCCAGACGAGAAATTTTTGTGAGGCAATTTTGAGGTGTCTTGTTTCTCCAATTCTTCTCAACTACCACACCGTGGAGATTTATTAATTGAACACATATTTATTTGTACAAGGTTGTATTCCAGACCCTACTGGTTTGGGCTGAACAGGAAAAGGAGACCAGGCTTAGCAATGTTTTTGTAAACAGGATTCCAAGCTTGACATGTAGCAGCCCCCTAGATACACTCGTATCTCCAATACTTCTGCTTCCCATCGCTCCTACCATGGCCCCAACTCTACACATCATCACTGATTTCCGGGTCAGCTTCCTGCCTTCAGACCTGCCTTCCATTCTCCCTGCACAGGTAGAGCAATCTTTCCAAAAGGAACATGGGATCATGACCCTCCTTCTGGCTTGAGACTGTCCCCGGTTCCTCACTCACTTAGAATAAAGCACAAGCTCCTACACCAGCCTGGACACTTTGGCTGGCATCCTGCTTACCTCTCCCGCCGCGTGTTTTCCCTCTCACTTCTCCTTTCCCACTACTGCCCCACTGACCTATCTTTAGTTCCCCAAACATACTGTTTCCGCTCTTGCTTCCAGGACCTTGCATGTACGTTGCTAAGGAACTATTCCAGCTGTGTCTCTGCCTGGATGACTTTGTGATTGCAGTTATGGATATGTGGTGAGGAACATGGCACGTGACACTCTTTGCTTAGCAACCTACTTTGAGCCCACCTTCTTTTCCTCCTTCCAAAAAGTAGTTCTCCGTTCATATAACTAGGGGAGATGGCTGATTTCAGGCATAGATAAGTCCAGGGCCTGTGTTAGGATGACTGTATCATTTAGTACTTTTGAGGGTGAAAAGGAAAAGAACAACTCCATCAATTATGACATTAGACTAACAGGTAAAAACTGAGATAGTCCCAATGATTAGGAAAGTCATCAGAATCCTCTCCTCTCCTCTCCTCTCCTCTCCTCTCCTCTCCTCTCCTTTCCTCTCCTCTCCTCTCCTCTCCTCTCTTCTCCTACCCTCCCCCTCCCCTTCCTTCCCCCTTTTTTCCCTCCCCATCCCCTCCCCGCCTCTCTTTTTCTCTCTCTCCTGGTGACTCTCTTTGACTACATTCTCAGTTCCACTGTTCCCACAAGGTGGCAACAAGCTCCTCAAACAGCTCCTTGATTGCCGTGGCCACAGCGAGAGGTGCTCTGATCACATGTGTCACATGTCCGGCCCTGGCATCACCCCACCCGAATGACAAGACCTGTGAGGGGTTGGGGTGGTTCCTCATACTGGAAGGTAGGTGCTAGCACGCCATCAGAAGGAAAGGGTGCTGAGCAGTCAAACAATAAATGTGCACACACCTTTTCTAGCTGGGATCAAGGACCTGTGGTGAGGAGTACAAAAAGGGATAGTCACATTACAAAAGAAATGTTGCACGTTTTGATGACTTCTATAAAATGGGAGAGTCTTTTGTTCCAAATAAAATGTTGCAATGTTGCATCAAAAAGCCAGCAACTGTTAACAATAGGGAAAACTTGGTGTGGGGTATGTGGGAACTCCTTACTATCTTTGTGATTTTTCTGTAAAACTGCCATAAAATAAAAACATTATTAAAACAACTAGTAACCAATATGAAAATATTTCGTATCAAATACATATCCCACAGCTGAGAGAAATAAGATGACGTTAGTTAGGCACCTTACAGGGAAAGGAAGAGAGAGAGAGAGACCCCACCTCTGATGTTGGCAATAACATAGAACAAACATCTTGGAGAGGGTAGAGGGAATTGGAAGAACTTTTAAAATTCAGTCCAGTTTACTGGAGTTTAAGAAATGCCTCTTTCTTATTCTGTACTTGTCAGAGAAGGCAAAGTGGATACCCAGGACTTATTCTGTACTTGAGTTGTGTTTGAGCATGAATCTGTTTATGTCAGGTACACTGTTTTTTGTAACAGCATCACTTAATTATTACTTTTAATTACATTTATTGGGGTGACAATGGTTAGTGAAGTTATATAGGTTTTAAGTGCACAATTCTGTAATACATCATCTGTATATCACATTGTGTGCTCACCACCCAGAGTCAGCTCTCCTTCCATCACCATATATTTGATCCCCTTTACCCTCATCTACCACCCCCACCCCCTTACCCTCTGGTAACCACTAAACTGTTGCTGTGTCTATGAGTTTTTGTTTTTCTTTGTTTGTCTTGTTCCTTTGTTGCTTTCAGTTTTATATCCCACATATCAGTGAAATCATATGGTTCTCGACTTTTTCTGTCTGACTTATTTCGCTCAGCATGATAATCTCAAGATCCATCCATGTTGTCACAAATGGCAGTGTTTCATCTTTTCTTATGGTCAAGTAGTATTCCATTGTGTATACATACCACATCTTTATCTAATCATCTATTGAAGGACACTTTGGTGGTTTCCATGTCTTGGCCACCATAAATAATGCTGTAATGGACATCAGAGTACATGTATCTTTATGGATAAATGTTTTCAGATTTTTTTGGTAGACAGCCAGGAGAGTGACTGCTGGGTCATATGATAATTCTATTCTTAATTTTTTGGAGGAAACTCCATACTGTTTTCTATAGCAGCTGCACCAATTTACATTCCCATCAACAGTGTATGAGGGTTCCTTTTTCTCCACACCGTCTCCGACACTTGTTATTATTTGTCTTGATGATAGCCATTCTGACAGGTGTGATGTGATATCTCATAGGGGTTTGATTTGCATTTCCCTAATAGCTAATGAAGTTGAGCATCTTTTCGTGTATCTGTTGGCCGTTTGTATGTCTTCTTGGGAGAACTGTCCAGGTCCTCTGCCTATTTTTTAATTGGGTTGTTTGTTTTGTTGTTGAGTTTACGAGTTCCTTATGTATTTTGGATATTAGCCCCTTATCGGAGGCATTGTTTGCAAATATCTTCTCCCATTCGGTCGATTGCCTCTTTATTTTATTGATGGTTTCTTTTGCTGTGCAGAGCTTTTTAGTTTGATATAGTCCCATTCATTTATTTCAGCTTTTACTTCTCTTGCGTTTGATGTCAAATTCATAAAATCCTCTTTGAACCCAAGGTCCATAAGTTTAGTACCTATGCTTTCTTCTCTGCGGTTCATTGTTTCAGGTCTTATGCTTAGGTCTTTGATCCATTTTGAGTTAATTTTGGTACATGTTGACAGATAGCAGTCCAGTTTCATTCTTTTGCAGGTGGCTTTCCAATTCTCCCAGCACCATTTATTGAAGAGGCTTTCTTTTCTCCATTGTATGTTTTTGGTTCCTATGTTGAAAATTATCTGCTCATATTTATGTGGGCTTATTTCTGGATTTTCAATTCTATTCCATTGGTCTATGTGTCTGTTTTTCTGCCAATACCATGCTGTTTTGATTATTGTCGCTTTACAGTACAAGCTGAAGTCAGGGAGTGTGATACCTCCAGCATTGTTTTTTCTTAGTATTGCTTTGGCTAGTCGGCGTCTTTTGACATCACTTAATTATTACATAAACTGATAAGGTATGAGAGAAAAAAGAGAGTTGATATGTCTATGGTATTTATTCCAAATGCTCTGGAAGGACTTGAGAAAGATAACTTGCTAATAACACTGACATTGAATTAGGTGTGATGGAGACAACTACAAATGACTGGGAAGTAATCCATAGGCACCTCCATGGAATCTGTACTCAGATTTCTTTCCAAGTGTGTAAAGTAATCAGTCCTGTCCAGGGAAAGGTTAGGACTTGTATACAATGCATAATCGGTACATCACACAAGAAACATAATTCGGTCTCTGATCACTGGACCCGTAAAGGGAAAACCCTATTCTTCAATTAAAAGATGCATCAATCTTTTGATGAACATTTGAACATTTACCAACATTTACCAACCAAATGAACATTTACATATATTCAACTAAAATCAAACATGTAAAAGATGTTTACTCATTTTAACATATTTTTCAAAGAACTAAACATTTGGATCTATTCATATTGAATAAAAGGGTACTACTGTGTGAGTGAATTCCAACACATGAGAAAAACTTAGTGAGTTCTTTGTAGCTTGCCAAAGCTCTTCTAGATATGTGCATTTGCTCTGACTGCAATTAACCTAAGGATCAGTGTGTTCTTTTGACAGCATGAAGAAGAAATTTGGAGAGATATAGAAATTGTTGGTTTGTAAGCAATACATTTCCAGGTTTTTTTTTTAATTAAAGTTTATTGGGGTGACAATTGTTAGTAAAATTACACAGATTTCAGGTGTACAATTCTGGAAAACATTATCTATATCTCACACGTGTGTTCACCACCCAGAGTCAGTTCTCTTTCCGTCACCATATATTAGACCCCGTTTACCCTCTTCTAGGGCCCCCCTCCCCATTACCCTCTGGTAACCCCTAAACTATTGTCTATGTCTATGAGTTTTTGTCCCTTTATTTGTTCTTTGTCCCTTGTTCTTTGTTGTTTTCAGATTTATATACCACATATCAGTGAAATCATATGGTTCTCTACATTTTCTGTCTGACTTATTTCGCTTAGCATTATAATCTCAAGATCCATCCATGTTGTCACAAATGTTCCTATTTCATCTTTCTTACCGCCAAACAGTATTCCATTGTGTATATATACCACAACTTCCTTATCCATTCATCTATCGAAGGACATTTTGGTTGTTTCTATGTCTTGGCCACCATAAATAAGGCTACAATGAACATTGGAGCACACGTGTCTTTATGACCACTTTTTTATTCTTTCCCTATCCTTAGGTTTTTGGAAAGTATATATTGTTTCCCCCAAATGAATCAGTTGAAATGAGAAAACTAGATTATTTGAACTGATGTGTATGTCATAGACATACAGAACTTCACAAAAATCTTATTGCTTATATTTTTAGGAACTTCCTGCCATAGGCTTGGTTCTGGATTTTTGAGTCTCTATATACAAAATTTGTTTTATGTATTATTTACTCTGTAGATCACCCATTATGGATTCCTCTCGTGCTACTGATCCCTCACCCCCCTAATAATTTGCTAACTTTCTCACCCTCTCTCTCTTGCCCCCAATGAGAGGTCCTTAAGTAATATACACAGATACTTCTTTGAAGATAGGTGTGGATTTGCTGCTGTTGAAATAATAGCACCTTAGCAGAACTATTTCCTATGTGTATACTGTTGGTTTGGTTTACTTGTGTTTGCACATACATTATTTCATTTGAGCAGCATAACAAACCTCTTTACTTCCCTTTATAGCTGAGAAAACTGAAATTCAAAGACTGGAAGTAATTTGTTTAAAATTCCTTAATTTGTAATCCGACCCGCTATTTGGATCAGGAACTTCTGATTTCAAGTCCAAAGCTTCTTCCTGAAACATCAACACACACGTAAAGTTTTCCTGGTTTATTTGTTCCTTCTGGATTACTCCCATCACACAAGTCTTTGATTGCCTTTTATGAATTCATTTAACAAAGAGTTTATTGAGCATTAATTGTATGTTAGGCAATTGGTTAAAAATAGACGTACATGATTCAAAAGCTGATACTCCATTCTGGGGGTGCTTGGGGACTGAGGTTCACCTTTGCAACTCCCCATCTGTGCTTTTTCCCATGCAACCCACCTAGCACGAGAAGCTCAGAGAAGCATAAATATCCACGTTAGCATGCTGCCATTGGTTAATTGCTCCATTATCAGTAAGCAGTGTGGTGGTGTGAACATGTGCTCTTGATAATTGCCACCATTTCCTACGGAGTGAGGTGTATTTATTTACCACATTATTATTGCAAGAAATGTGTGTGATTCTGGAAACTATGTAATTAACTTGTACCTCACTGTGTTATTTTAGCTTGAACTGCATCTGGCGACTTCTATGGCGCTATTAGGAACAATGCAGAACACACCCTGTCGCTCCGTCTGTTGGAATGCTTATATGTTGAGCATATTTGTAGTTGATTATTTCTGTGCCAAGTGTTGGTATCAATTTCAATTTATTGTGGGCTCGTGCCAGAGAATACGTGCCTCACTCGAGAACATCACTGCTTTCTCTACTCACTCTGCACACGTGCTTTCCGCTGATCAGTTTACTCTCATTTAAATATCTGCTGGGTCTGTTCAAATATCTGCTGGGTCTGCTCAACATAAATATCTGAAAGGTCTGTTCAGACTGATCCTCTATATACTTCATGAACGGTGAGGATTACCATGCAGTTTTATAAAGGTGTTGCATCCTGATTTTCTTGTGCGCCAGCAGAGTCTTAGTAAAAAACCTTTGGAAACGAAATGGATAGGCATTTCCCCCTATATTTTTCCTGGATAAATATAGCTAAAAACTCTGGACCTCAGATATAAAGCAAATGTCAGAGGGCTCTGAAAGGTGGCGAATAGAAGACAGATTAGCTAGGGACCTCAGGACTCAGTGAATGACACTCCTCTGGATCTTCTTTTTGCCTCATATATTCCAGACTGGGTGCTGGAGAAGCTGGCAGCCTGCCTGGACATGTCAGTTCATTCAGATGAAAAAAGCCCCACGGAGAGGTTGCTCTCTCTAGCCAGAGGACCATGAAAGGACAGCCTAGCAAGAAAGAAAACTTTTACACATTGTTCACCAGATACCAACCTTTTAGCCAAAGCTGCACCAAGCTATAAGGAAGCCCCCACAAACCATATAGCCTGTACCACCTCACGACCAGCCAGGGTCATTATCAGCAGAGGCCTGGAGGGACCCTGAACTACCACCCCTCCCAGCAGTCAAGAGGAGTCCCTTCCCCTTCCTGAGTGTCAACAGGGCAACCTGGGACACCTGGACTTCAAACTCCAACTGACAGTAGGTGGTATCTCTCTTCTCCCTCTGGCTTCTATCAGAGGAAGTATGTTAAAACAGAAGATTTAAATAAGACCCAGAGTCCTTGAACCCCAAATGTCTGGGATTCAGTAGAAAAAATATTACCCATCATTCAAAGAATCAGGAAAATCTTGAATGAGGAAAGACAATTATGAGACACCATCACCTAGATGACAAAAGGTTAAGATTATTTGGCAAGGATTTTAAAGCAGCCGTTATAAAAATGCTTCAATGAGCAATTAGGAACATGGTTGAAAAAAATTAAGAAATTGCAAGTCTCAGCAAAGAAATCAAAGATGTAAAGAATAATTAAACGGAAATGTTAGAACAGAAAAATAGAACATCTGAAATAAAAATCTCAACAGTAAAATGGAGGGATAGAAGAAAAATCAGTGAAACGTTAAAATGAAACAATAGAAATGATTCAATCTGAACCACAGAAAGAACATAGAATTTAAAGAGAATGAACACAGTCTCAGGGACCTGTGGGACTAACATAAAAGATATGACAGTCATGGCATCAGAGTCCCAGAAGGTGAGGAGAAAGAGGGTAGAACTAAGAAAGTATCTGAAGAAATAATGGCACAATTTCCCAAATTTGACCAAAGAAATATACAGATCCAAGATGCTTAATGATTCTTGAACAGCATAAACTCAAAGAAATCTACATAACATCATAAAACTTCTAAAAACTAAACATAGAAAATAATCTTGAAGTCAGTCAGAGAGATGACATTTACTTATGGGAGAAAAAGCAACATGAATGACACCAAATTTCATATCAGAAACTATCTCTATGGCCAGAAGGAAGTGGTGCAATGTTTTCTACATGTGGAAAGACAAGAAC
Source organism: Rhinolophus sinicus (assembly GCF_036562045.2). Taxonomy (NCBI): domain Eukaryota; kingdom Metazoa; phylum Chordata; class Mammalia; order Chiroptera; family Rhinolophidae; genus Rhinolophus; species Rhinolophus sinicus. Next base: position 9,641,906 of record NC_133761.1, read on the forward strand.
TGTTCATCCAGAATTCTATATCCAGAGAAAATATCCTTGTAGGATGAAGGGGAAATAAAGCTATTCTAAGGTCACCAGCAAAGGAAATTCTCTAAAGGAATTCCTCTAAACAGAAAGCAAAAGACCAAAAAACGAACAAAAAATTCTTGCAATATCAGGAAAGAGGAAAGAAAGACTAATGGAAAGTGTCAAAATATGTATAAATGCAGCAGATTTTTCTTCTCCTCCTGAGATTTCTAAATTGTGTTTGATCGTTGAAGCAAAAATTATAACACTGTCTGATGTGGTTATCAAAATATGTCAAAGCAGGAAATATTTAAAACTATTTCATTATTGATGGGAGAGGGCAAACGGGAAGTAAAGGTGGGGGTGTGTGACTAGGAAGGGGAAATATAAGGGAGATCTTTGTGGTAATGGAATAGATCTATATCTTGATTGCAATGGTGCTTACGGGAATCTACGCAAGTGATAAAATGGCATAGAACTGCACACACATTGCACTTTTGTCTATTTGCTGGTTTTGCTCTAGTTTGATGTGGTTTGATGTAGTTACATAAAGTTTAACCATTGGGAAAATCTGGATGAAGATTTCAGACCTCTCTGCACTCTCTGTCAAATCTCTCATTCAGATAATTAGTAATTATAGATTGTAAATCTGTATTTCAAGATAAAAACAATTTAAAGAATGAAATGGACCGTGAATGGGTAAATACCTTTTTGTGCATTTGTACAATGGAATACTACTCAGCACCAACTTGGATGGATGTGAATTGCATTATGCTAAGTGAAAGAAGGCATACACAAAAGTTTATATACTCTGTCATTGCATTTATATAATGATCTGGAAGGAGCAAAACTATAAGGAAAGAATCCTATCCGTGGATTCCTAGGGAGGGGATTGCCTACTCGAGGGAAATGTGGAGAAATGGCAGTGTTGTGTATTATACAACGTACACGTTTCTCACAACTTAGGAAACCATATGTGAATTCTACCTCCATAAACTCAGTTTAATAAAAACAAAAAGGAAACATGATAATATATGTAACCATGCCCATAATAATTGAATATTGATGTCATTTTGCGTTTTTCACTATCCAAAACAGTGTGCTTGTAAATACCTGTGAGCAAATGTTTGTTTCTGTGGGACTTTGTATTATGTCCGTAGACTGCATTCCCAGAAAGTTGAATTGCAAAGGTGGAAAGAGAGTAGAGGGATAAATGTTATGAACGTTTTTACAGCCTTTGAGAAATAATTGCAAAATGACTTCTCAGAAATATACTTTCTTTTAACCAGTTTATAATGTGGGCAATCAGAGTTTGCTGGTGTCGCTTGCTTCCATTTGGTTCAGCTGTCTCTTCCCGAGAATTGATGGGTTTGTATTTACTTGACACTTTATAATTACGGCGTATAAGATCAGTTGAACCCACACCATTTACAGTTCATGAAACATCCCCTTAAACACTCACACACGTATGACAAGCTAAAAATACTATTCATTTATACATAGAGTGTGTGATTCTGATAATTACCTCTAATTTTCTCCACCAGAATATTGGTGACATCTGTAGACAGGAGAATTAGGGAGATGTCTCTCTCCTGGCTCTAGAGTGGGCTCCTTCCTTTGATCTTTATTTAGTCTTTGTCCCCTGCTTTGCTGTTATTCTCACACCATCTTCTTGTCCCCTCAATTACGTATAACTCTCTATTCTACATTTTAATGATCCCTTGGTTTTGGTTTGGGTTGATGTATACTAGATTAGTTCTCACTCTGGCATAAATATGATTCCATCTGTCACTAACAGCTCAAAATACACCACTTAGGATCCAATATCTTCATCTATTTTTTTTCTATAGTTGCAGGGATATCTTTTCTTATTTGTCCTCCTTGGGTATGTGCAACACTCTACCCCAAGGAGATGTGGCTTTCCCTAATACTTTTATAGCAAAAGATATCTGCTGCAGAGGTTGCATTTTGAAGTGCTTTGTCTCAGCACTGCAGTGATGTGCCATGTGTTAAAGCCTCCCCTGGCTTTAGGCTGAATGTGGACTACTTCCAGGTAGGCATTACCCTGAAAAAAAAATCCCCTACTTAATGAGAAGTCTTCTGACACCTTTTTACTTCCTTCCCTACCCTAATACTTGGGTACATTTTCACTTCATCTCATTTAATTTTCAGTTCACTCTCCAGAGGAGCTGCGAACAACCCCCTTTTGCATGTGCATAATATAATGACAAAGTCCTCCTCTAAACAAGTGTGACCCAGCTCTGAGGTGAGTTGGCCAGGTGGGCTTCACCTGTGCTCAGGTGCTGCTGTACACCTGAGAGCTCAGCTTTATGCAAGAGGTCTCTGCTGCTGTGTGCTCTGGCCTTGCGCCATGCTGGATTGAAACCTAGTTCTCTTGAATATCATGCCTTCCTTTCTCCACTGTAGCATCTATGACATGCCAGTTCCATTCTAGGCTTTTGGGAACGCTTCAGTGAACAAAACAGACGTCTGCTCCTATGATGTTTACATTCCAGTGAGGGGAGACAGAGACAGACCATAAATCATACACATAAATTAGTAAATGATACTGCATGTAAGAGGTGAGTGTTAGGGAAAAAATGAAAGCAGAGGAGCAGAAGGGGCCATCAGGAATGTTAGGACTTGTGGTGACTGCAATTTTAAATGGGCAGGTGATGCTAAACCTCATTGAGAAAGTGACGTGAGAGCGAAATTGTGATGTCTGTGTGAAGAGCGTTCTGGGCACAGGGGCCAGCCGGTGCAGGGGACCCAAAGTGGAAGGTGAGTTGTTTGTGGCTGAGTGATGACAGGCAGAGTAGAAGGAGCTGAAAGAGGTTAACAAGAGGCCAAATCCTGAAGGTTCTGTAGGCCACCGTGGGACGTAAATCTCATGCCATTCCTCTATGTCATAGCCAGTGAGTCAATTTTCATGAGCAGCTTTATGCAAGACACTTTGTAAGAAAACCATCATTTAACAAGTCAGTGTGAATTCTGCTGGCCAAATCTTGCTGCAGAAATATTCTAGAAACATTTCATCTTGTTTCTAGCAAGACTTGGCATCATTTTCAAACTGTTCAATCAACCCAGTAAATATGAATTAAACATTTATAGTTGTATTAAATATTCGAAAGATAGGAGCCAAAACAGTCTATCAAGTAATTGTACATATTTGTGCATTTATGAAATGCATATTCATGAGAGCTATGTAAATATATATTTAGTCATTTCCTCTTCCATGTGAAGAGCCACGGCTGAACTACAGATGGTAACTTTCTTGCATGTAATTATGAGAATGACACAGTAAAACATTTTGGAATTGTTCTTAGGAAAAGAACATTGTCTGGCCATTCCATGCGTTCAAGACTCTTAGAACTGCGGAGAAGAAAGTTCTAGAATATGCCTGTCCTAGTGGCAGGCATTTGAGAAAGAAATGACAGTTGCCCTGCAGATAAGTACCCTCATGCCCCAGTCTTGTTCTTCACGGAAGTGGCTCTCACACTATTTTCCACTACGAGCCACAAAAGGGAAGGTGTTGACGTGTGGGACACATTTGGGTTCTGTGCAGGTCTGATGGTCCAGCCATAGCTCAACCCATTCTCTTCTACTCAAAAAAAAAAAAAAAAAAAAAAAAAAAAAAGCATATTAGAATGCTAGGGAGTGAGAATCAAGATATTTGGGGGATAATATTTAATTCATTCTAATTTATTCAAAAACATGGCCAACCTCAGTATGGTATCTATTAAGAGTAATGATTGGCTCCTTATCACAACTGCTCATGACAACTCTTATGGTCCTTCTGCCACATCTGTGGACTTTCTGGATAAAGAGATTATTGAGAGTATACAGGTACTAATTTTGTCTTTGTGTAGAGATCCAATGTGAAAGTGTTTCTGGGAATCAGAGTTTTCTAAAGGGATCTCTATTTCCTAGGGTCCTGACTCTTATACTAGCACTTGCCAACTCATTCACTCAACAAAGATTCTGTGAGATCCAATGTGTACGGGACATGGGCACTTTCTCTCAGAAACTAAGTCTCTTCTGTACCTTCCACTGCTCCTCAAGTATTTTGAGGAAGTTAAGTAAAGGGAAGATATGATTGACAGATATAGATAGATAGGTGGATGGATGGATGGATGGATGGATGGATGGATGGATGGATGGATGGATGGATAGATAGACAGATATTATGAAATATAGCTGGGTCTCCATATTGCCATATCTCTGAACTTTGACTTGCTGACCCCACTGTTCTGAATTCTTCATAGAAATAGGCCGAAATGATACCCTAGTGTATAGACTGGTGATCACTAGTTATCACTAGGTGGGGGTTCAGCCCAGTTAGCTGGACTGATATTTGGGTAAGCCTTGAGAACTCACGATGACTCTAGAAGTAGACTGAGCATGGGTCACTATGTCTTGGAGTCTCTCTTTTGGAGACAAAGAGATTTTGATCCTGTAATAAGTTAGCAGTAAGAAACGACCACTGGATTGGGTGAGCCATGTGGTTATTCAGCTTGAGGCAGGCTTCCTGGACCTTTCCATTGATCTCAGAGTAAAAGCCAAAGTCCTCACTATGACTTACAAAGGCCCTTTGTGATCTGTCCCCCCAGATCTATGACTTCACCTCTCACTCGTCTTTACTCATTTGTCTCCACCCCACTGGCCTCCTTGAACTGCCTCAGGTCCTTTGCATCTGCTGTTCCCTCTGCCCAGCATGCTGTCTTTGTCCTTTGTGGGGCTACTTCCCTTCCTTCCTTCAGGTCTTTATTAAAAAATGACCTTCTCAATGGGGTCTTCCATGACCATCCTATTCAAGGTTTCAACGGCCTTCCCAACATTTCACTTCTTGTCTCGATCTGTTCTTCTAAGCACTTACTGCTCTCAAACACACTGTATTTGTTTATGTCCTTTAGGGTCTAGCTTCCCACTGCAATGTACATTCCACAGGGGCAGTTTTTTCATTGCTGTATTCATAGATCTTGAACAGTGTCAGCCTATGGTAGGATTCAATATTTACTGAAGGAATCAATGACTGCATGCTTAAAAGCAAGAAGACGTCATGGGGAAGTAGCAGAAAGAAGCACTGCACAGACAAGCAAGGGATCATGTGTTGAGAGAGAGAGAGAGAGAGAGAGAGAGAGAGAGAGAGAGAGAGAGAGAGAAATGAGATGCCGACAGATTTATTTTGAAACCTTTTCAGTTCCCATTTTCAATCTCTAATGAACCTGGATTTTGTTTCTTGTCCATGGTCTATTCCTGTAAAAATTCCCTATTCTTAATTTACCTTAAGTGGGCTTGTCTTTACTGCAACCCAAAAATCTCTAAGCAAAAGGAACAGAGTCAAACGAGGAAACTCTAATTGTTTTCTCAGCACACAGGGTGCCTTGGAGGATGGGGTTCCCACGAAGTGAATAGTTCTGTGGGTTCTCTTCCCTGTTTCCTTTCCCAGAGAAGTAGGTCACAGACAACTGGTGTTTCCCCATGTGGCCCAGGGGGAGCAGGCGCAGAAATCCCCACCTCCTCTCTTTGCTTTTTGAGCACAGCTGAACGCCTCCTAGTGATTTCATCGGCTTGGAGGTCTGCTGACTCGTCCACTCTCGTAGAAGGTGGGGGGCTGGGGGCCGATACACGCTATGACTACTGACTTGAAACACGCTTTGATGAATTAGTGCAACCCAGCCAGCCATTTACTCTAAATTTTACCCTTGATTCTTCTCCTAGCAAACAATTAAGGAGCAGCAGTGGCTTCCTGCAGGGGACACCAATCCCTTCTGTCCTCTGCAGACACAGCTTGGCGTTCTGCCAAATGATGAATGGCGTGGACCAGGAACTGTAGTTTCCCTCATGTTCCAAGCATCCAAATAAGTAAACATATACGTGCACAAAATAAAACAAATACCTCCACATCACAAATGAGGACACCAGTTTAGGTGACCCGCAAGTCCTATAACTTGACAAAGGGAACTGGGAAATGCGTTCTCAAATTTAACAATGTCATGAACTGAAGAGCAGCGAGAGGCCACATGAATAACGGGGCCCAGTGACAAGGTATCACATTCGCCTCCTCCTCTGGGTGAGTAGCCCAGTCCCACCTCAAAAGCTCCTGAGTAAGAGGAAAATGTCTCCTTAACAGTATTAAGGGACAATTTATTATGTGTATCCTTCCAAGGAAGCACAATGTCAGTGCAGGCCCATTGTATTTGCATTATTTCCAGACAACAGTGGCAGTAGAAAGGGACACTGATTTATTTCAGAGCAAGCACAGGTGAATTTAATGTCTATTGGGAGACAGCTGGGAAGACTTAACCCACTCTGGGCTCTCGAGTACTTGACTTCGGGACTGCAGGTTTTTGGAGTGGTCTGACCGGCTTCTTTGGGAAAATTCAGCTTCCCTGAGCCTGTGCTTCTCAGTCACTTGGTCACAAAATCTCTTGCAGTGGGGAAGGGATGGAAAAAATTCTGTGTAAAAATGGAAAATCTGGGTTTATGCCCTGGCCCAGCTAATTGCTGTCTCAGTGACCCGGGCAAATAATTTAGTCCTTTTAAAACTCAATTATTCCTTTTGTAAATGGGTTTAAGGATACTGCCCTGAAGGGAGGTCCTGAGGATCCAGTAAGCACATACAAGGTCTGACAACCAAGTTCGCAAACTCACCCTAGAAAAAGTGCTACATACCTTATTGCTGAATATCACTGTGGTCACCTTCGAAGTACTCCCCTTGGGAAGCTATGCACTGACGCCAGTGCCTAATCCACCCTTCAAAGCAATTTTGGAACTCTTTTTCTGGAATGGCCATCAGAGCTGTCATCATATTACCATTGATGTCCTGAATGTCATCAAAATGTCTTTTTTTCAATATTTCCTTTATCTTCAGGCCAAGAAAGAAATCATTGGGAGCCAGATCAGGTGAGTAGGGAGGCTGTTATTTGTTTACTGGCTAAAAACTCCCTCACAGACAGTGCCATGTGAGCTGGTGCATTGTCATGATACAAGACCCATGAATTGTTGGCGACAAGTTCAGGTCATCTAACTATTTCATGCAGCCTTTTCAGCGCTTCCAAATAGTAAACTTGGTTAGCTGTTTGTTCAGTTGGTACAAATTCATAATGAATAATCCCTCTGATACCAAAAAGGTGAGCAACATCGTTGCAACAAGTTCGCAAACTTCCTTGTCTGACCTCATTCTTCAGTGCTTTGTGAATGTGTAAGTGCCATTGTTTTAGGGCGGCAGCAATTTGGGATTCTTAGCAGAGAGCTTTATCTCCGAGAGTCATCCAAAAGGGTGTAATCACAGTTATCCGTGGCACGCTGGCATTAGAGAATTCTAGAAATGCGAAAGATCATGGTAGGAAGTGTCCTGGCGTCAGCTCTTCTGGGGCTCTTGTTTGGCACATAGAGAAACCAGGCATAGGGAAGAAAGTCGCCTGAGTATCGTGGGGGATCTGAATGACCTTTTCTGTCTGTTCCTTCTTGGTATGCTTCAGAACGCTCTGTACCCAGCAAGTGCTCAATCAATGGTGGCAGTGACAGAATTCATCTACTGTCAAACCCAACCAGTGTTGCTGCTGGCAGTGGCAGCTCGGAATCTTTTCTCTTTGATCAACACTCCAAGCATTGCTTATTTAAATATCCAACCTTGAAGGGAATGTGTTTACTGGTCACCTAAGTCGTTTTGAAAAGGAACAGGGCCCATGTGAGCCAGGAACGTCCTAGTAAAAGCCTCAGTTTCAAATTCTGGCGGCAATTCCTTGAAGTCTTGACGTGCATTTCATGCTTATCAAACCATCTTTCAATAACAATTTTCACCCATACAGGAAAAATGTAAAAACGTTGCCCAACACATTACCCTCTTTAATTTTCCAAGTGATCTGACAAAGTACACAGTATTATTTCCATTTCCTAGAATAAGAAGTTGAGGCTCTAAGAGCCTGAGCAACTTCCTATTGACCTACAGTCATGGCAGGACTGGAATTTGAACCCAGAACTCTTGGTTTTAAGTGCATTGTAGTAATACCAGCGCATAATATACCAAATAGACAGCCTTTGCTTCTGTTTCTCCTTCCCTCCTTTTTGTCTCTCCCTTCTTCCCTCCCTCCTTTGTTTCCCACAAACTCTTAGTAGCACGGTGCCAGGTGCCAACCAGGTACCGAAACAAGTGAGACATGAATAGAGAAAGCTCTGTTTTTGGAGTTGGCGAGAAGGGGATTTACAGGTAGAAAGGTAACTCCAAATGCAGGCGATCTTAAGCACAAACTCTGACTGCGTAGACTGAGAAAGGTCATTGACAAGCACCTGGCTGCCTGGAAGGTGGGAGAGAGAAACCCTTGTCCAGGGAGCTGCCGCTGCCCTAGTCCTGGAAGAAAGTTTGCTGGGATCCCAGGTCGCCCCTTTCACAAAGTCTAGGCTGTCAGTTTATGCCGTCACTTTTCCCGCTGTCTTTGGTGTGATGAATGAAAGATGGGTGTGACACATCCAAATGGAATCCGCAAATTGCTGATCCTTTAAAACCTACTTTTGTAAATCCCAATAAAACAAGTCTTGACACCTGATCCTCAGTTCAGGGAATTCATTCAAGCAGGAGCCCTGAAGGAGGGAAGCTGCTCCCTAAGAACTTTTCTCCTTCCAGAAAGCTTACCTGACACTGAAACTTGTCTCCCCACGCGTCCCCTTTTTCCTGCCTTGCTTGGATTTGCAGTCAATTAGTCAGTAATTCCCTCCTGATTTCCCTCCTTTCTCTGCCTTCACTTTGCCTAAACAGCGGAATTGCTTATGTTTGCCAAATGAATGATTCCACTCCAGAGTGTCAAAATCTGGACAAAATATCTCATAGGCACTCGGTAAGTATTTGTTCAATGAATAAATGAACAGATGAATGAATGAATGAATGAATGGACAATTGGCAGGTTCAAATACTGGCTCTATCACCAGATGCCTGATTTTAAGAAAGGTGTTTAATCTGTTCACCCTTGTTTTCTTGTCTTTTTGAATGGTTTGAGGCAATTGAAAATGACTTTGGATAGAAAGGGGTGGGACAAATAGCAAATCATTCAAAATTCCATGCATAAAAATAAAACAAATATATCCTGCCTGTTCACTGCCTTTGTGGAATCTCTCCTATCCAGTGAATGTCTTCCTGTGTTGGAGGAAGCAGAATGAAGAAAAGTCAATACAAAGAACTTTGCAAAGTCTTTGGCCTTTACTTGCGTTTCTTTCCCACTCAGATTCTCTTTTTGTGCCCCCGTGTTCTGCTCTGAAAAACACAGACAGAAATTCCCCAAAGTTTTTTTTTCTGTCAAGGCTTCCCTCTCACCCATAGCACCTTTTATATCTCTCCCCAATGACACTTCCTCAACTGTAGTGCCCTGTACCATTTCCTTTTGTAGTCCCATCAGCTAAAATAGGATGGCACGCACCTGAATACATGAGTGTTTGCTGAATAAACTGAATTATCCGTGGTGGATAATGTGTGTTCTAGCATCCTGTGGTACCTGCCTTTGCAAAGAACATTCATGGAGACTAGGAGAAGAGAGAATTTCAGGTGAGGACACTCTCTTCTGTGCACTCCTCACATCACTGCCCACTCTTTGTGCTTAAAAAGAAGAGCTTGCTTTAGATGAAACTACATGTGGTGTCATGTGCTGGCTCATCAATTCCAGTTGGCAGAAACAGCTGAGCTGGCCACCTAAGAATCTCTAGAAATTCTGATTCACTAGTTTTGGGGTGGGACCTTGGAATGAAAAAAAATATAATCTATCTATCTATCATCTATCTATCTATCTATCTATCTATCTATCTATCTATCATCTATCTATCTATCTATCTATCTATCTATCTATCTATCTATCTATCATCTATTTATCTATCACCTATCTATGTGTTTGCCTATCCATCCATCCATCCATCCATCCATCCATCCATCCACCCACCCACCCACCTACCCACCTTCCCAGATCACCCAACAGTTTAGGCAACACTGTTGGGAGAGGGGCACTAGGACTACAGTTTGGATACTTGGGTTGGAATGATGGAGGCTCCACCATTGATTAGTAACTGGGCTGGGAACTTATATTCTTTAAGACTCAGGGAACTTTTCTGTAAAATGACAACCATCTACCTCCCAGGACTACCCAGGAATAAAATTAAACAACATTTGTAAATAAGAGAGACACATAGTAGGTTCTCAGTAAATGTCAGTTGAACTTGGATATGCATGACAATAGAAAGTGCAGGAAGACCGAGTTTTCTGAGCTAGTTCAATAACCAGAAAGGAAAAATAAATGATTTGGATATAGTAGCATGTGATGATTCATTGGCTGTGTTTTAACTTGCTTGGGCTATGGCCCTGTAGAGAGTTCCTAGCCAGTGGATCTGTTTCCTAGGGGCATGAGGAAATCCTTTGGCAGCTGTCAATCAAAGCAAGAAGGTAATAGGATAACTGCCAGAGAAGTCAAGGGGAGAGAGATCCATAAAGCACATTTTGCTTGGGGAATGCGAGGAAGACCACACCACTCGTAGGTGCTGCCAAAGGCACGTCCAGGTTGTGGGGTGGAGAAGAAGGATGGATGGCACACAGGCTGGGCTGGCTGCAGAGAAACAATTAGTCAGACACCTGGGTCTGGAGAACAGATGTCCCCTGTCTGTGTCTTCACATGGAGCTGCAAGCCTAGCTATAGTCATGGGTTTTGTAAGAAGCAACTATTCTGCAAGGTTATGGCAAAATTGACATGATTCTATCAGCCCAAAACATTTACTGTGTGCTTATAATGTGCAACTCTGAAAGGAACTCAGAGCTTCTTAGCCTGGGCTGGCTGTCCCCTCTTTTGTTTCCTTTGTCCCTGTAGTGATTTTGAACATGGCTCGTCCCTCATTGGATAGAAATCACTTGAGGTTGTCTTCTCCACTTTATTGTTTTTATTTCTCCGTTCTTAGCACATAATAGAGACTGAAGACATTCAATCAAACTAGCTTGATGGAACTGAACTGTAATTATGGGCAGGCACATTTAAATTAGTCTTATGCATCCCCTTGGTGTGCTAGGAGTTCTTTTATGTTCTAGAATTAACATGGACAGAATCTCAGCTGTTCCTGAAACATTGGTGAGAAAAAAGGCAAGGAACGTAAGCGTTGAATCATAAGAAAATATACAGTAATCTTAAAATGAACCCTGATATGTTTTAGAGGAAGATGCCCAATTTGCATGTGTTTTGAGATAAAACCCAGGAAGTCCAAGTCCTCCTCCTTCTCCTGTGATTGCCCTGAATTGTGGGACATGCAGTGTTTCCTGCATCATGTTGACAATCCCGTGTGGCCAGCTACGCGAAGGCAAGGACTGTGCATTTTGTCCGTGATGAAAACCTCGCATCAAGCAAAAAGCCTGGCACATAGGAAGCGCTCAAGAAAGAGCTGTAGAATAAATGAAAGAGCGTTTTCTGAATTATTCTTCATGTGCTTCTCTTCTCTTTGAAAAGAGAAGGGAAGGAAATCCTTTGGGTCTTGGTGCCTGGGCCCTGATAAGTTCTTGCTATGTGTTTGTCCGCTGCTCCATTGTATATCCACTGGGCTTAGAACAGCACCCTGCAAAGATCAGACACTGCATTTTCATAAATGGTGCTGGCTTTGAGGTCATGGAGAGCTATGATCAAATCCCATCTCTGCTGTTTATTGCCTTGAGTACCTTCGTACTTAATCTTCCTTAGCCTCAGTTTCTCTGTCCTTGAATGAGAACAATAATTCCTATTTCACAGAATGGATGCTAAGTATCAATGATAGATTTGATGTAAGACATTTGACCCATAACAAGCCTTCAACAGATGCTACTCCTTTTTCCCTGTTGCTCCTGGCTCATTTCTGGACAGTTGTTTATGTGGCTTAGAAGGGGATTTGTAAGGGCTACGTTTTGGTGCTAGTTCTAAGCTTTGGCTCTGTTCTGCAGAATGAGATTCTTACTTTGCCCGGTTCTGAGAAAATCCCTTACTGCCTCTGAGGTTTAATTTTTCTATCAGCAAAATGGGAACGGTACTTGTGAATATTGTCTGTTGGTGTTCAAGGAGGAAGAATGAGATAATGTCTTGGAAGGAGCCTTGAGCTTCGGAGATGAAAGGTGCTGTATAAATTCAAAGCCCAGAAGTTCTATGCTATTACTCTTCAGTGGTTTGTTGGATTCCTGTAGAGCAGGAGGCCGCCTGACCTGCAGACACAGTCGTCAGCTCTGTCTCCTTCCTAAAAGCCCTTTGAAATGATGTGAAGGCACCAATGGGTAGTGTTCCTTTGTTTTCTTGCTCTTCCCGCCCCTCCTCTACTTCATGTGTTGGCTCTGAGGTTGAAAGGAATTACTTCTGGGGTGGGAGAAAAAGTGAAGCAATCACAGGGAAATTGACCGTGGGGTCAATAGATCTGCGTTCAAGTCCTGACTCTGACTCTCCCTTGCATTGGGCACAGCAATGACTGTCTCTGGGTCTGAGCTGAAAACAAGGAGTTGGATTAGATAATCCCCACGTTCCTAACCAGTCTTCAGAATGAGAACCAGATGCCTGTCAGAGACCATGTGGGTTGTGGAAGTTAAAGTGTATGAGTAAATGGTGGCAGAGCATATACAGGAGAGAATTGTTTTACTAGGGAAGAGGTTGGTGGTGAAGATAGGAGGAATGGGGCATGGGAGGGGCCACAAGCCATCAGATTAGGCTGGACCTTGAAATCCAAGCAGAGATGTTGAGACTTGGTGCCACACATAGGTTTTCCTTCCTCTGGGAGGCAATATGGAGACTCAAAAAGAGCCACACCATGCCTTTGAGCCTGGCTGACTTGGGTTTAAATTATGGGCTTATGAGTTATGTCTTTGGGCATATGATTTCACCTCCAGAATCTCGATTTTTATTTTCTCTGAGGGTAGTGGATCATTATTTGTGGATGCCATTTTTGTGAACTTGCCTACTTGCTAAAATTTACTTGTAACCCCCAAATCAAAACTGGCTGTGCTTTCATGGTCATTTGTGGATATGCATAGAGCAGTGAAAAATTTGAGTCACCCAGCTGAGGTTGAATGAGGAGACCCTCTGCCTTCTTGTTTTAAGTCTCACATTGCCAACAAGTATCCTTTTTCACAGTCTACAATGATGTTTTCATATTTTTGAGCATTTTGCCGCTGATTTTGTGGTATAAAATAACCCCCAACCACGGTGCTGAGGTGCTGTCTGATGCTCTTAGGCAAGCTTCATTTGGCTCAAGTTATACTAGTATTGTCTGTGAATTCAATGTGAATGAATCAACAACGTATATTAAATGAGGTGTCTTTAAACAGAAACTCACATTAAAAAAAACCTTCTCTATTGCTTGGTTGATGAAAATGTTTAGACCCAAAGCTCAAAGGAACTTAACCCTGTAGTTTCCCTAGGAACAATGGTTCAGTGTGTGTTAATATGGTGTTCCTGGCAACTTTATAGAATATAACTACTGTGAATAATGAGGATTGACTGTATTTGGAATATACTTCCTTCATCAGTCAGCCTGTGATAGGTTATGCTGCAGTAACAACAACTCCCAAATTTTAATGGCTTACAACCTAGAAGTTGTATTTCTTATTCATGTTATAGGTCAATTGCAGGTCAACTATAGCTTTGCCTCAAGTGCCTTTTCACTCTGAGGTCAAGGTTGATTTTAGGCTCTATCCAGTTTCCTGTCACAGATAGAGCTGGATCAGGCAATTATTTTATGGCTTCTGCTCAGACAAGTATACAAAATTATGGCCATTCACATTCTATTGGTGAAAGCAAGCCATGTGACCAATCCATTATCAATGAGACAGGGAGTTATACTTTTTTTCAAGGAAGCAATGCAGGCATATGTCTATGGGTGGGCATGGATAATCTGCTTATATCTAGAAAGGAAAGGAAGAATAAATACTTGGGAAAAACTACAAATGCAATTTACCATGGTTCCCTTTTCCTGGCTCTCTTAACTTCCTACTGTTGCCTTATAATTAGACAAAAGAGATGATGAGCAGTTGTCGACAGTTTATTTGCAGTAATTCTTTAGAGGGAAAAAGTTTTTATACATTGAGCTAATGGCTAAAACCATTACGTAAAGCTTGTATGTATGCACATGTGTGTTTCTGTGGGTGTGTGTTTGGGAAGAACATCAACAGCATCAGTAAAAAGCATTTTATCAGACAAATAAACTTTAAATAAGCTCTTTGAAGGGGACTTCCAGGCTTTTGGTCCAAAGCCCTGTACTACAGATGAAGAAATGGAGGCCTAGGAAAGTGAAGTGAATGTATCAAATACATATTTATTTGGTTACCTGGTGCCAGTGCTGGGACAAGAAACTAGATTTCAGTTGACAAGCCCTTACCAATCTCCCACTATGTGCAAAGCATTGTAGTTGCTGCTGGTGTGCTAGATAGAATGGTGATTGTCTCGATTCTTTGACTGAAAGGGTGATGTTTTCATTCACCTTTACAGTGGTGAGGAGATGGTTGGGAAGATGAAGTTAGAAAAGAGTAGAGATGAATCATGATACAGCAAAAAGTTAATGGGCTTTGAGTTCAGACAGACTGTACTGAGATACTGCTTTGGGATCTTGGGCAAATCCTATATCCTCCTAGACCTAGAGCCCCAGGTTCCTCGCCTATAAAACTGTTAATATACCTCATAGAGTTACCACTGGAGATCAGAGATAAGGTGAGGAAAGTATCTGGCCCATATGAGGCATCAAATAAGAAGGGGTTGTCATTGCTTGGGTTATGATGGTGATTTTAGACCCTACTCTTTCGGCAACTAGATGGTTGCTGTGAGACTAACTGTCCAACCTGACAACCTTTGTGATTTTCCCAGTTGTGCGTGGACAGTAACCAGAATTCTACTTCCATTCTGTCTCCTAGCAAAAGGTGAGCTGGTGAGCAGAGGAGACTGATATGTCAAGATGAAAGTGGTGTGGCTTCCATGGTTTGGCTCCCTTTTTTCCTGGGGTAGGGCAGATCCTCAGCAAGCCGGGTGTTATAAGCCTCTTTGAACTAACCTTCAAGGTAGCTCAAAGGCAGTTTGGCTTTAAAATCTTTATGGTGGTTTTCTTTTTCCGCTCACTCTTTCATTATCTTTCCCTCCCTTCTTTTTAATTTGATATGGAAGGTTACATAAATGGCTTACGATTCCTATTTCTTCTGCTTACAAAATAGGGACATGCACACGTAGGTTGTATTTACAGGCAGGGAACATTCCTGGCCGCATGGAGAGGTTGGCTGCTTTATAGGGCTGAGAACAAGATTTCTTCCTTTGCTGTTGATGAAGTTATTATATGAAATCTCTGAAGTGTTCTTTTTTTTTTTTTTAAATTTTGTTTTTCCCCCCACGCAACGCACAAAGGGGTGTTTTACTAAGTTAGCAGTCAAGGTGCTTCTCACCCTAAAATACAACAATTGGTGTGAGCCAGTGAAAGAAATCTAAGTGAAGGCAAACACATCCCTTTCAGATCACAGATTGACCGTGAACATTTTTCTGTTCACTATTATCAAACAGTGAAAATGGACAACAGAACCGTTTTAGTGGGTTAAGGGGAAAAAAAAGACAACTCATTAAAGTCTATGAGCGAGTTTTGTGGGTCTCTAAGAGGCTACAGAGTTACACTTGGAGGCTGTATGGACAGGAACCACTTCCAAAGTGTATCATGAGAATGTGCCAGCAGAGACCCCATCACTGCCGGGAGCACAGACACCGCAGCTCACATCCGGACTCAGGATGCCAGAAATCTCACTTCTGCTACTCCCGAAAGCCAGGCCTTTCTAGCCAAAAAATGGTTTCCACCCAGCGTCTGCTTTCTCATCTTGCTTACTTCTCAATGAGGCTCTTATAGGGACTCTTACAGGGTGGGGCTGAGGTGACGCATTACACGGGAGCTTGGGAAGGATGTGGGAAATTTCTCAAACATGGGAAACTCTAAATTTCTACCATAGCTTTTTTTTTTTTTTTTTTTTTTAAACACTGGATAACATTGAAAATAAAACAAAAACAACAAAAACAAAAAACCTTGGAAAGTATGAGTGCTGCTGGCATCTGGCTTCTAGACCTAGACTATAGAGTCCAGGGCTTCTCAACCTCAGCACTCTTGAAATCTGGGACCAGATAATTCTTGGTGGTGAGGAGGTGTCCTGTGCATTGTCAAAAGTTGAGCAATATCCCTGGCTTCTACTGACTAGATTCCAGCAACACTGCCCCCCCCCCACCTGCTTGTGATACCAATAATATCCCCAGACATTATTAAATGTCCCCAGGGGACAAAATTGCCGGTGGTTGAGAACCACTGCTTTAGGCCGGGAGGCATTTGGTGCACTGTGTGTATATGAGTATGCATATGTGTGTGCACATCCTTAGGCTAAAAAATATTTGGGGGAAAGTTGATTAAACCAGATAAGAAGGCTGTAGGGAGTGGGACCGGGGAAGGGGACATTCTCATAAATCTTCCTCTTGAATATAAACATCACACGTATAAGGATTTGTTCCCAGCTCAGTTCCAGTGCTTAGTGCACAGTGATGCTCAATAAATAGTTGTTGAATGAATGAAAAACGAAAGGAAATCCAAGATTTCTTTTTCTTTTTTTTTTTTTTTAGGACAGGCTCCATTTAGATATTGTGTCCTTTCATTAAACTAAGATTTTGCTTCCAAAAGTGGAGGTCTGTCCTTAAGGCTTGAGCGCAGCAGCAGTGAGATGTAAGAAGCCCAGGTGTCAAAACATCCTGCATGTTATACACTCAGGACTCACAAGTTTAACAATGGGCACAGCCTCATTCTTCCTGTTTCCTTGCAAAATATGCGTATCATACATCCTGATTCATCCTTTAGCTGAATGTGCACCCTTAGTTGCAACCTGATGCAACCTTAGTCAAGGAGGATGCTTGGCAGCCCTAGTACAGTCCAGAGCCCCAAGTTCCCTTTAAAGGTTCATGTTCAAGCTGCATTGAAATTCCCTGAATATCTTTGGGTCTCTCTGTTAGTTGATTGCATATTCATTGAGAAAAACGCTAAGGATTTAGCCATGAGCAAGACAGACCAAGTCCCAGTCCTCATGGCACCTGCATTCAGGTGGTAGAGAGAGATAGTACGCAAGTAAATACGTAAGTAGGACGCTTTCAGACAGCTATGAGAAAATGCACTAGACTCAATGTACAGGAGCTAGGGAATAACGATGAATGGGCACTGAGGAAGAAAGCCTGGCTAGGGAAGGTCTGTCTGAGGAATTTTCCCAAATGCAATGACCTCAGAGATGCAGCATCCACCTCTGCCTCTTTCTCCTCTGAATCCTGCGAGTACAAAGACAGTATGTGTGTGTGAAGGGTGAGGAGGGCAGAGAAGCCGCAGCTGATGCGTTCCTGCGTCAGGAGGGGGCATTCCAAGGCGTGCACATGTCGTCCTACTGAGAGTCTTCAGGAACTTGCCTCAGTTAGTACCGTTTTGAGCTGTGGCTCTTACCATTTTTCAATCCCAGATCCCTTGAGAAACTGAAGTTAGGGAACACCCCCCCCCCCCCGAAAAATGCATCTTAAATATAAAATGTGCACGCAATTTTGGATATCCAAGAGCCTGCTGAAGCCTCAGCAGAGGTTTCCTTTGTTCCAATGTGAAGAAATTCTGGGGTCATAATAATAGTAATATAGCCATTTAATGGAGCATAGCATGTGCCAGGTGAGGTGCTAACTACTGTGCAGGTACTATCCCAGTGGAGCCCCACAATGACCCTACCTGTGAGTTTGGTACCATCACCAGCCCCACTGAACAGATGAGGAAACAGAGGCGTAGAGGAGGTGAAACATGTTTCCAAAGTCACACAAGGATTCAGTGTCTACCTGACTTATCCTCGTCAGTTGACTTTATAATCTAGCACACAATGGTTTTGTTGTTGTCGTGTTGAAGACGAGACCCACCAAAAGGCATAGATAGCTCTTGATGCACTATTTCAGGAAACTGTGATAGTCAGTCCCCAGTATGAAAGGTGTCTTCTACCACTGGGTTTGCTTCCGCACCTATCCTGGGGGTGGGTGCCTTCTGAGTACCCAGGGCACTCATGGCCTTGATTGGCAGGCCATGCCTGGGGACAGTGCCATGTACATTATCTCACATGCGTTACCCAGAACCACGTGCAGCAATGGAAGGGGATGAGGACGATGCCGTCCTGCTTGATAGTAAATGATTTTATTGATGCAGGTTGTACATTGTGTTTACAACTTCACGTGATGATTTAAAAGTTAGAGAGGGACCATCTCACAGTGGCTAAAACACGCTAGAGCAGGGAGCAGCAAATTCTTCCCTGTAAAGAGCCAAGTCTAACATACATATTTCAGGTTTTGAGAGCCAAGAGGCAATGCTGAGATGTTTCTGTAAAGATTGATATAACTATGTAATATATATTCATTTAAAAATGTAAAAACATTTTTAAAAGGTGAATACATTTCTATGTTAAAGATGTTATTCACATTCAGTAAAATACGCATTGCATATCACTCTCTGTTTCACTGTTTTAAATTTTAAACACAGATGAAAACTGCAGGTAGTTATACAGAATGCCAGAACTGAAGTAACTCAAGTTCAGTTTCTTTGCCTTTACAGTCACTAAATTATATAAACGTCTAACCACGATGCTGTACACCTGTAACTAATATAAGATAATATTGAATGTCAACTATAAATGAAAAGTTAAATAATTAATTAAAAAAACATAAAAAATCATAAAAAAAAAGAGAATAAGTTCATGAGAGTTCAGTCATCCCAGCCTCTGGGCACAATTTCCGTCTCCAACTCCTGTGGTATCGCATATTCTTGCACTTAAACAATAGAGTTTAAAACCATTTTTAACTCATAGGTTATACAAACTCCGGAAGCCTGGACTTGGCTCACGGATCACTGTATATTATAGTTGGTTGACTCTGCTTTAGGTTATCGGAGCTCAAATCTACCTTGACATTGACTGGATGGAAAACCTTTGCTGGGTTATTACTGGGCCTCTCTGTGCCTGAATTTCCTCACATGTACAATGACGGTAATCATGGCACCTACTTCACAGAATTGCCGGAAGGATTAAAAGAGTTAATACATGTAAAAAGCTTAGATGAGTTCCTGGTACCTCATAAAGATGCTATCAGTGTGCTTGTTATGATTCCTTGGTTGGATAAAGGGGACATCTGAAGACACTTGGCAAGTCTTGCTAGAACAGGAAGTGTGAGAATCAACGTAACATGACACTGAATGACTTTTTAAAAAAAGTCTGTAGATTCAGAAAATGACACAGTGACACAGTTAGGTCACGACAGGCTTCCCTCATCTTTTATCAATCTATGTACAAAAGGAAAAATAAATCCAGGGATAAATGAGGAGCTTGGTGGGTAAGTTCTTCCAAGAGCAAAGGATCTTTTCAGTTAGTTCTCCCCAGTTCCCTCACCCTCCAATGCTTTGAGAGTCCTGGGGTAGGGGCAGGAGACATGTGGGGGCAGTCACTGTAAGTGGGATGGCAGGGGGCACAAATCTTATCTAGCACCATTACTTCTCAGAGTTTGGCTAGTTTCTTTAAGTATGCAAAGTCATTTCTCCATTATTGTGCAAGCAGCTGGGTGAAATGGGCCTAATTAACTCTGTATTACTAATGGGGAAGCAGAGAAACGAAAAAAAAGATGAAGTCACTTGATTAAGGTCATGCAGCCAGTAAGTGGCAGAACTGAGATTCTGGTCCAGGCTTGCCTAACTCAAAAGCACGGAAGTCTATGTTTTTTCCAGGGTGTCACGCTGCCTCCCTGGGCAGCAGCCACAGGAGTATGCTCTGGGAAGGCACTTATCTCTGGGGGTCTGACCTCCCAACTCCAACCACAGCCCTTTAACAAACTAGTCAAATCCTTCTGCCGCCTTGTACGACACAGAGGCCCTTGGGACTTCCTCCCTGTGTAGCATGAGAGGAATGAGTAGGAGAAAAAGCACAGCAGCCTGAGAACACCTAGCATCTTTGGGGAGGTATGTGGCTCGGGCAAGGACTGAACAATGGCAGCAAATTGGCATAGCCAAGCTCAGAGGCTGGCGTCGTCAGACGTCTCTCCGCTTTCACTAGTCTAGGGTCTCCTTGGAGCCGGGCCTGGACACTCGGAAAGTACAGACTGTCTAGTAAACACTGTGCTCAAGTTACTGACTCTCTGTCAATACAACAATAATACAAAATTCTGTGCACAGGCCTCTTGGTTATAAGTAAACTAGATTGCGATAGCTATTTCTATTGCAAATTGCTGTTCTATTGATGCAACTGTTTTTTTTCTTTTTTTAATGCCTGCTATAAAACTGCCTATGGCGAAATGTCCTCATGTGAACAAGACCAAAGTCATGATGGGAGGGGTTCAACGGCTGTCCCTCCCCCCTTCTCCACCCCATATACTCAGAGGGCCCTCTCTGTGTGCCTTCTTTGCCTTTCTCACAGTCAAACATCCTTCCAGCTGCATTTACAGGGATGGGCAACCGTACACTTGTGGAAAGTTTTTCCCTAATAATATATTTTTTCTGACTCAATAAATAATGGTATTCATTATAAGAAGCTTGGGGAAAAAATCAGAAAATATAATGAACAAAATATAAATGAACTGTAATCCCATTGCAGTGAAATAACCATTGTTAGGGTTTTCACGACTACCCTTTATCATGATCTCCAATTCTTCCTTTATGTACCTTCTATTACCCAGGGTTCCATGTGGTCCAGTCTCCACCTGTATTATACTTAAAGAATCACCAGACCACTAGCCACAGATAATTAATTAGCAAGGGAAATACAGGATTCGCCTCTGGTTTTCAAATAATGTTAAGTTGGATTCAATTCCTAACTCACAGGGAAACTTCCTGGACACTTCATGTCTATTATTCTTCTACTTTTCCACACGCAAAATTTCTATAAGAACATGCAGGTCTGATCGACCTCCCCACTGCACCCCGAATCATCCACAGCCTCCTTATATTTCTCCCACACCCTTCTCTCCCTCTCTTTGCAGATTATTTTTTATACAGTCTGATGTAGTTTCTCTGGTCTCCTTTTTCATTTGCTCTCTTCTGAGCTCATTACCTGGAATCTCCACAACAGAGGAGAACCAGAACCACACCCAGCAAGAAAGAAATGTATCTCAAGTTTCCTACCTTTCTAGTCTAGTCTTTCTCTACCCATGTCCACTCACAAAAATGCCAGAAATCATGGCTGGCAAGAATGAGATTCTCCATGGAGGGGAACGGAGGGGGAGAGAGGATAGAAGATCGGAAGTAGTGGGGGGTGAGAAGAGAGAAAACATAGACAAAATTCACTTTAGAAAGTGTAAGCACATAAAAATAAGGCTCTGTTTATACTCTCTACTTTGAGTGAATCCCGTTTACCAAGGTGTCAGGAGCATTTCCTTTCAATCTTTGAGAATATGATTTTTATTGAACATATAGTATCCCATTGTATAAGTGCACCATCATTTACTTAAACCATCCTATTTGCTGGCCATTTTGATGAGATTTAGTTTTTGTTAATATGAACACTGCATGATAAATATCCTTCACTGTGTTTTGTGTATTTTCTCATAGGCATGCATCTCAAAAATGGCGGAAGATTTTGCTCTGTTGACCCATTTTGATAGTCTACACCTTCTGCTAGATGTGTTACAGATTTAAATGATCAGCTGCTGTATAACAGATGTATGATCTCATTTATAATTTGCATTCAAGAATAAACACAAATCCCCCAAGTTATTTTCTTTGGTGGTGCCCTTAAAAATAGATCATCTTTTAGTCTCTGTTTTCTAAGAGAATATAGCAATTTAGTTCATTCTGCTGTTTCATGCTACAGACTAAATGGGAGAAGGAAGGAAGAAAAAAAGAGTCTTACAAAGGTGCAAGTAAGTTTTTACAATTTAGCAATCTACTCTGAGCCTAGAACTTTCTCCCTAATTTGTAAAACCACATGAATTTCGGGAGAGGCTGATCTGTTTTTGAGTCATTGGCACTTAAAGAATGTAAATGTGGTGTTGTAAGAGATCAGTAAGCTTTACAATCTTTTAAATACTCTTTGCTCAAAAGAGATGTGTTGAAACTGGTTGGTGGGTTCTGGAGGAGGAAAAGAGAGAGGGGAAGGCAGAAGGAAGAGGATGTGGGTTTCTGCCACCTTTAAATTCAGCTGAAATCTGCAGGAAACTCAAGTAGGGAAATTAAAGTAATGAGTTGATCTTTGAAAGAAACCAACAACCCACCGATCCTTCAAAATTTAAATGTCTCAAGCAGACAGATGGGATGAATATTGAGAACAAATGCTGGCTTCTTGGCCAAGAACTTTAAAAAAAAAATCACGTTTTAGAGTTTCTTCATTCCTTCCATCTCTATCAACTCCTTGTCATTTATCATTCATTCATTCAGCACATATTTATTGAGGGCGTACGAGGTTCCAGGCTCTGTTTTAGGAGCTAGGATTCAGCTGTGGACGTATCAGAGAAGGTCCCTCTTCTCATGGAGTTTTCATTCTGATGGAGGAGACAGACGCACCAGTAAGTAAATACAATCTATGCAGCTAGTAAGAAGTGGATGGATATAATGAAAGTGGGTAATAGGTTAAGTATGGGGTTGGTCAGGGAAGGGGTTCTGAGAAGGAAATGGTCATCTGAGCTGAGAGGCTGAATGATGGAGAAATGGAAGATCTGGATGAAAAGAGAATTCCCAGCTGAGGGAGCAACAGGAGCAAATGCTGTGACGAGTCTTAGTTCTTAGCTCACGTCACCCTGTAACTTCATGGCTTCAGGCAATAAGCATTCATTATCTCACCGTTTCTGTGGGGCAGGAATCTGGGCCTGGCTTCCCTGGATGCTCTAGCTCAGGGCCTCTTACCCAGTTACGTTAAGGTGTCGGCCACGGCTGCATTCATGTTAGGGTTGGACTGGGACTTGATCGGCTTCCAAGACCATAGTGTTGGCACAATCCAATTTCTCCTGGGTTGTTGGCCTGAGGGCCTGAGGTTCTCGCTGGCTGTTGGCTGGAGGCCGCCCTCAGTTCCTAGCCACATGGACCTCTCCACCGGGCAGCTCACAACCTGGCAGCTTGCTTCTCCAGAGTGAGCAGGTGAGACGATGAAAGAGAGCTAGCAAGAATGAAGTTCCAGTCTTCTGTAACTTCTCTTGAAAGCAGCAACCCATCGTCTTTGCCTTGTTCTGTTCTTTAGAAGGAAGTCACTAGGTCCAGCCTGTATGCAGGAGTTGTGGATTAAACACGGGCAAGAATATGAGGAGGTAGGACTCACTGGGGCCAATTTGGAAGCCTGAGTGCTCCAGATGGGAGGAAGCCTGGCATATTAAAGGCACAGACAGAAGACCAAAGAGGCCTGAGCTTAGTGCCTGATGGGGTCAGTTGTGCAAGACAGCATCAGTGAGGGAGGCAGGGGCCAAATCATGTAGGGCTTGATAGACTAAGGTAAGGTATAACAGGAAGTCATTGGTGGGTATTGTGTAAAGAAGTAATGTATCTGTTCAAGTTCTAAGTAGATCATTCAGGATGTCACATACATAGAGTGGAGGAGGGCCAGAGTGACAGTGGAAAGCCAGTTAGAGGCTCCTATTGAGAGATGGTGATGGCTCATACTGAGGTGGTGGCCTAGGTATGGAAAGAGGACAGAATGAGACACATTTTGGAGGTAGAGTTGGCAAAATTTGCTGGTGGCTTAGATGTGGGTAATAAGGGAAATAGGAATCAAACATGACTCCTGGGGTTTTTGGTTATTATTACAAAAAAGATTGCTTTCCATTGTATCCGGTGTCTTCCAAGGAACTTGAGGCACACAGGGCTGAGAGGACCCTTAGAAATCATTTAGTTTGATTCTCTCATCTTCCAGATGAGGAAGCGGCGAGCCATGTCACCTTTCTAGGCCTCAGCTTTCTCTTTTGTAACGTGGGAAGGCTGGGCTGGATTTTCTTCGAGCATTAAGGGATGCACTTTGTGCAAAATCGAAGCCAAGTCTACAGTGACTTCCAGTTCATGTGTTTGTCCATATTCCATCTTTTAGCCTTGATGGCGAAGAAAGGTGGGAGTGGAGAGAAGGTAGCATGTGCAAAGACGCACCAGTAGTGTGCATATTTTGTGGGTCAGTGGTGCTTTTGGCAGCCAAGGGCCTCTGCAAACCATTGTGGTGCCGAGATTCTGTAGCTCATTCCAGGGACTGAAAACATCCTGGCCATGTGCTTTCTGAGGATGCTTAGACGTGGGGAGAAGATCAGCACAGTGTTTAACTCGATGGACTGATTCAAGACTATTAATAATATCTAACTGCTATGCAGTACACAGCCTGTGCCAGGCAGAGTGCCTGGAGAAAATGTGCATTAATTTTTCAAGTCATCCACACCAGCTAGAGCTGCCCCTCCCACTGTCTCCCTGTTCTCAGTGGAACACAACCCTTTTCTTCCAGTGACTCAGGCCAGAAAACTTGTAGTCCCATCCTTGACTTTCTCTTTCCACTCCTCGTACAATCCATCAGCAAATCCTGTTGGCTCGATTTCAAAATAAATCCTGATTCCCCTCATTTTCTCCTATTGCCATCACTATCACTCCAGTCCAAGACACCATCCTTTCTTCTTGGATAACCAGAGAAGCCTCCTCTTTGGTTGTCCTGTTTCTACTTCCCACCCCTTCAGTCTAGTCCCAACACAGCAGCTAGAGTAATCCTGATTAACTAAAGTCAGATTATGGCACTTCTCTGTGAATAGCCCCAGTGGGTCCCCATTATTCTTAGAGAAAAATATCCAAGTCTTGGTAATGACCCCATAAAGCATTACGTAATTCCCCGCCCCCCCCCCTCTGTCCCTCCAGTTACATCTCTGACCTTCTCCCTACTTAGTTCTCCCTTGCTCACTCTAGTGCACCCAGATGGTCTTCCTGTTCCTGGGGCATCGAAGCACCCCCCCCCATCCTCTTGCCTTGGGGGCCTTTGCACTTGCTGTTCCCTCTACCTAGAAAGCTCTTCTTTCAGATGTCTGCAAGGCTGGCTTTGAGCTCTTCACTAAATGTCATTTTCTTAGTGACATCTTCTCTATTTTTTCTTGAACTGAACCCGTTCCCCCAATGCCCTCACTCTCTCTTCGTGTTTTATTCTTCTTAGCACTTATTACCTTCAAACATACTATATTTTTTCTGTCTCCCCTGTCCCACTAGAACATAACCCCGTGAGGGCAGGGATCTTTGTTTTGTTCATTACTCTATTCCCAGGCTTTAGAATATAGTAGCTGCTGAACAAATACTTAATATAATGAATGAATAAGCTTTCTTATGGGGCAGGTACATTAAGTCCTCACTTATTGGTGTCGCTAGGTTTAGCGACTTTAAGTGAAATAACGTATAACAAAACCAACTTTACCATAGGCTAATTGATATAAACAAGAGCTAAGCTCCTATGGTATCTCATCAGTGTTATAATGAAATGAGGTTATTCGAGAATCTGCTGTACTCTCTTCCTCCAATGATGAGATGTGAAAACTGAGATGCAGAGAAAATATGCATCTTGCCTGAAGTCACAAGGTTGGAAAGTGATGGAGTTAGGACTTGAGTCCAAGTCTGTTTGATCCCAGAGCAGCCCTAGAGCAGTGTGTCCTGGGCCACCTGACACGGTGCCTGGAATGCACGCCTAAAGTTCTTTATCTACAAAGGCCGGTGGTGGTGGTGGTGGTGGTGGTGGTGGTGGTGGTGGTGGTGGTGAAATATTCATCCCGTGTGTTTGCTGGGAGAATCAAATGGGAAGGTGAGTGTGAAGGTGTTTGTATAGTATCAGATGGTTTCCTTGCTTGGAAAATGTTACTGTTCCTATTTATGAATATTATGTGGACTAGATGGGGACCTTGAGCTTGGAATGCTCCCAATCAGAAAGCAGCCCTGCATCATAGAAAAAGAATCAGACAGACCTGGGTAGAAAAAAATAAGAAAACTTGGCTCTTGCCAGTTTCGATCTTGGTAGCTTGGGCTGGTTATTCAGCCCATATCCTTAACTCTAAGTGGAAGCCTCTACCCCACCCCAGAGGCCAGTTGTGAGGCTTCACCTGGGCTGCTGTGTGGGAGGCCAGCAGTAGGGCTTCTGTCTGTTATTACAATCCACACCGCCCTGGCCCGAGGCACATCTGGAAGTAATTTGCTGTTTCTCCTGGGTCTTCACTGGGAATCTCGTGCTATATCTTAAGGAGCAACCAGGCTGGTGGCCCCTGGGCCGAATGTTCTGCACCCATATCCTTATTCCCGGGGCCCAATAGTAAAGACCAGGGTGATGTCTTTTCTCGTCTCTTCTTCCTGAGTGAGTTTTCTGATTTGTAATCCTTTCTGCATCATCTCTTTCTGGGGGGTACACTCTATTTTTTTTATAGAATATCAGCTCATCCTGCAATAGATTCTCCCTGCCCCCAGAGAACCTTTGAAATTTTGATTCTTCTGCAATTCTCTATCTATCCTCTTAGTGAGAAAATTCCCGATTCGAGCTTCATCAATAAAGGTTTTTTTAAAGCCTAAATAAAATGCAATATGATAAAGAATTTGCAGCAATAATAAAAACAATGGCTGGCAAATTCTTGAGTGTAAGGCAGAATTGTTTCTCCTGAAAATGGAAATGGCATTTTCCTGAACATCAGAAGAGATGAAAAGCTCACGGCACTGAGTGAAGCAGAAAGCCAGTAATGGGATTTGGGTCATTGCCATTCAGGCAGGGCCCTGGGAATAGGACATTGGTGCAAAGCAGGTGGCCCTGGGCCAACTCGCCTGGCTGCTCCTGAAAATTCATGAGGTCCCATCCAAGGCGGAGGGGACACTTGAGATTACTTCTGAGTGTGCCTCGAGATGGCGCGGGCAGAAACAGACCAGGAGACAAATCCTCTCCACGGGACCCAGAGTGCTAGATATGCTCAGCTTAGCCAGGGCTGCTGGCTCCAGTCTCTGCTTCGTCAGGCAGTGCCCTTGCCAGCCCTTTCAGAGGCTGACTGAATGGGGATCAGAAGTGAGGGAGGGGGAAGATACCTAGGACTGACCTGTGGGTGTACATGCCAGTATTTCTTCATTTTGCCAATTTCTAAAGCCTCATAGTATTTACTGTGGCAAGAAATTTTTATCTTGGCCTCACGCGTGGATTGCTGCTGCAGCTTCTGCTGCTGCCTCTTCCTCCTCCTTCTCCTTATCTTTTGATTCCACAAAGCCTTAGGCTACAATTATAACATGTTAAATTGGAAGGGGCCCCAAAGATTATCTTGTGCAATCGTTCACTTTGCACCGGAGAAACAGACCCAGTGGGGGAAGTGACTTGGATATCAGAAATTTTGTCTGAACCTGGCTCTGACAATGGGCTCAGCCAGGAGGGAATTTTATTCTCGTGGAAAGCACTGGGAACCCCCAAGAGGGTCAGTAAATGTTATTCCTTAGAGAGGATATTTATCAAGGTACAGTGGGTATCTGAAGATGGGGGTGGGAAAGCTCAAGATTGGATCCAGACAGAGCTGGAATGAGTCAAGGAGTAAGAACAATGACAAAGGAAAACAAAAGACTCCTATTTTCATCCCAAATCTAACAAAGTCCCATAATCTCACCTGCCACCACACTGAACTTTGTCACCATTTTTTTTTCCTTGACCACTGCAGTAACCTGCTTCACTGAACTCCTTAAACCCCCCTGTGAAATTCTGAAGCTAATTTTCTACACAGCAACCCAGTTGGTCCATCTAAAATACAAATCACATCATGTCAGTCCCTGCTTAAAACACAACTGCTGACCTCTCTGGACACCTAGAATAAAACCCCAAGGCCACTGTATTAGTTTCCTAGGGTTACAGTAACCAAGTACCACAAATTGGATGGCTTAAAACAGTAACAGTTTATTCCCAATTCTAGAGACTGGAAGTGTGACATCAGAGTCCCAGCGTGGCCCTGAAGGCTCCAGCAGGGGGTCCTTCCGGACCTCTTCCCAGCTTTTGGTGGTTTCTGGCAGTGTTTAGCATTTCTTGGCCTGTAGACGCATCGCTCCAGTCTCGCATTGGCCTTTACATGGCCTTCTTCCCTATGCGTCAGTGTCTGTGTCCTAATTTCCCTCTTCTTAGAAGAACACCAGTCCTATTGGGTTTAGGATTTACCCTAATCCAGTATGACATCATCTTAACTTGATTATATCTGCAAAGATCCTACTTTTAGTTAAGATCAATTTCACAGGTGTGGACATAATTTTTTTTTGGGGGGCACTATTCAACCCACTACAATCACCAAGGTCCCACATGGTATGGCTTCTGCTACCCCTTAGACCTCATTGTCTAATCACTGTCCCTTGTTTTCCCCTTGTTCCAGCTACACTGACCTTCTTATGTGGCTCCTTGACTATACCAAACATGTGCCTACCTCAGGGCCTTTGCACTAGCTGTTTTCTCTGCCAGAGATGCCCCCCCCCCATAATTGCACGGCTCGCTCTCTCACTCCATTCAGGGTACTGCTGAAATCGTTATTTGTGCTTCCACCATTCTCTATTTCCATACCTTGCTTTATAATTCTCCACAGAGCCCATTTACATATACATCAATTAGACATTTATTTGTGTCTTAGTTTCACCTGTCTCCCCAAGTAGAACGTGAGCTCTGATATGACAGAGAGTTGATCTTGTCCCATGCCGGAATCCATTGCTCACTAACATGGCTGACGCTTTTTAGAAACTCAATAGACATTTGATGAAGGTCTGAATGGCTACATGAGTCTCCCAGGTTTAAAGGCCCAGGGTTAGGGTGTACATGTCAAGGAAAAGGTGTCCAGCACACCAGATCCATCCTGCACAGCCCAGCAGTCCCATGGCCCTAAGTGCAGCTCTGCGTCATCTACGTGGCTCCTCCATTACCCACCGGTTTGCGGACGGCAGACCAAGAGGCCTAGACCAGTGGAGTTGGAAAACAGGACACCTGGTGAGCTGAAGGGTCAGGGCAACAGTGGGGTACAAGCCAGTGGGCCTGAAATCAGTGGTCAGAAATGTCACAGGGTGGAGCAAATTAGGGTTTCTAAAGTCACTCGAGAACAGCTACGGGTACTTCCTCAGCAAGCGGAGGAATGGACCGAGGTTGATCACCAGGAATATTAACAATAACGAGTAACCGTAGCAAGCATTTCTATGTTGCCTTACAGTCTTACAAGCCATAAAGCCTTTCAATATCCAACGCACATCTGGGCCACATATACCCTCACCCAGTTCAACAGTTACAATGTGCAATGCCTTTGGTAGGTATTACAGCATAAAGATGGACCTTGCCTTCAAAACCCGCAACCAAAGGAGAGAGAGAGGCACGGTAAGAAATCATTTGCTTCCAAAAGAGGTAATTGCAATGTGAGAAGTATGCCCAGTGCACTATGGGTTCACAGAAGAAGAGAGCCCAACTTAGCGCTGGGGAGATGAAAGGATCAGGACAGGCTTTCTGGAGCAGGCAACCACTGAAATGAAAGAAAGGGAGATTCTAGACCTGCACTGTCCAATAGGGTAGCCTGTAGTCACATGTGGCTGTTTATAAATTTAAATTCATTACAAGGAGGACAATTTAAAAGTCAGTTCCTCAGTCACGTTAGCCACTTTTCAAATGTTCAATAGCCATTTGAGCAGCACAGCTATAGAACAGCTCCATCCTTGCAGAAAGTTCTGTTGAATGGTGCTGCTGTTGACTGTAGCTTTTCCAAAGTCACAGCCCGGTTAGGAAACTCTCTGTGGCAGTGAACAGAACAGTCTAACTCAAATTGGTGAAATCCTAATCAGAATTCATGTGTGCATGGAACAGAATAGTCCAAAGGTAGCTGATCCCTCAGGAAAGATTTGATGAAGATCCTGGCTTCCTTCATAGGGTCCCCTCCCCTTTGCCCTTCCGTATATGACAACGTCATTCTCCTGCTGGCTTTTTTCATGATAATCAAATGGCAGCACCATTTCTAGGGGTTTCATTTGTATTCCACCCCCTCCGAAAAGAGGAATCCTTTTCTCTCTCCGTGACTCAAAAGGCTTTGGCTCCTCTCTGCCCCATGTGTGTACCCTGGAGCTGGAGTTAAGCACTGCGGCCAGGGGCACACCGTCTGCTGACGGGCTCAGGCCTGAGCTAAGCGCCTACTCCCGGAGGCCAGAGGTGGAATTATGCTGATGGGCTTAATGCAGTGAGGATGGGGTCTGTTCCTGGAGCTGGATGTGACGTGCACTCCTCAATCCTCTGGCTGTTACCCCGTGTACAGGTGCAAATGATGGTAGGGTGGCAACCACAGGCTCCCTGCAGCCACTCAGGTAAGTGGGTGATGCCTGGATGTGAGGTTTCTTAGCAGGGTCAGGCTAGAGAGAGGCAAGTGAGGCTGCTAAGCTGCCAAATTTAAGGAAGTACTCATTCCCCAGGTCATCACAAGTCCATTATCATCACGTAAAAGTAAGAGCCTCCTTAAGGGTTGTGCCCCAGGGACAGCTTTTGCTTCACCCTAGTCCCTATGCTGTTTCTTAGGAAATCCATTTGTCAGACAAGGTGGATTCTATCCTTCTCTTTGAATTCAAAGATGAGTTTTCTCTGACCTAACATAGCAATGACTTTTCTGGTTCAAAAATGCACACAGTTATGTAAAAAAAAAAGAAAAGCACTGCTGTTTGCACCAGGCCAATCCATCTTCCCAACGGTGGTTCTGATGACTTGGATGATATTACGACACAATAGAAAAACATATTACCCATTACAAATGGCACTGCATTATAAACTATAAATAATTGATAGGCAATGATATAGAATAATAACTTTCCCTCAGAGCTATTTGTCTGAGGTCTTAACAATTTCACTCTGTTGAGTCATAGACTAACCCCGAAGTGGCAGGTATAATTGTACCATTGTGACTGAGCAGAAGGGGAGAAAGAAGGCTGGTGGGGACTCAGGGGCTACGTGTTGTGGGGGGAGTTGAGTAGGGCTACCAGATTTAAAAAATGAAAATATAGAACAAAAATTATTACATGGGACATCCTTATACTAAAGAAATCACTTGGTGTTTTTTTCTGAAATTCATATTTAACTGGGTGTGGATGTGGAAACTAATATTTGATGCTATTAGTCTCCTATTGCTGCCATAACAAATCACCCTAAAAGTGGTAGCTTAAAACAACCCACATTTATCGTCTTGATAGTTCTTGGGGGTCTGATGTTTGAAGTCAGTTATACCGGGCTAAAATCAAGGGGTCCACAGAACTGCATTCCTTCTGGAGGATCTAAAGAGAATCTC
Source organism: Rhinolophus sinicus (assembly GCF_036562045.2). Lineage (NCBI taxonomy): Eukaryota > Metazoa > Chordata > Mammalia > Chiroptera > Rhinolophidae > Rhinolophus > Rhinolophus sinicus. The sequence goes on from NC_133761.1 coordinate 9,673,147, forward strand.
TTTCCTTGTGGTGCCAGCTTCTACAGGCAGCTTCTGCATGCCTCAGCTCCTGGCCGATATCCCCACGGACTCTGCTTCTACCTTCACATCTTCTCTGACACTGAGTCTCCAGCCTCCTTCTTATAAGAACGCTTGTATTATAATAGGCCCATCTGGACAATCAAGTTACACTTCTGCCAAGATTCTTAACTTAATCGCATGTGCAAAATCTCTTTTGCCATCTCAGGGAACATATTCACAGGTTTTGGGAACTGGGACAGTGGCATCTTTGGAGGGGGCCTTATTCTACCTACCGCACCTCGCCCAGCCTAGGTTGAAATGTCTAGTTCCTGAAATGTGGCCTCAGGATGCATACTCTTCACAAATAGCCCTGAGTGGCACTTGCTCTGCTGCTCTGCTCCTAATCACTCCATCTTTTGGAGGCAGCATTGCTGCCTGAAGTGTGAAGTCAATGGGGCAAGCTTGGTTTCTAGACTTAGAGCCAATCTGGGTGGGAATTCTGACTCTTTCTGCATAACCTGGGTGGATTGCCTCTCTCTTTGGTTACCTGGAGACCCTTGAAAGGACAAACAGAATCAGCAGGCCCTGGACAGCTTATCAAGTTGGAACAGTGTTGGGATTCCTTGGAATTTACTTGCTTCCCTTGGCAAACTATCTAGACATTGCACAATCTGGAGATTCATACTTTTCAAAGGTGTGGTACTATTTGTTATATGACAATCACATACCCTGGAGGGCTGACCTGCTTCCTAATTGTTCCAAGGAAGTCAGTGATCTGCCCTTATTTCTACATCTGTTCTTGACTTTCTTTTCAGGGGCATCATATGGATTTTTAAAAAAATCTATCCTTTTCTTGGGTAGGTTTTCTGAATCCCTTGCTCTCCAAGGGCATCTGGACAGGGTGGCTACTGTCTGGCTGCCAATTCATTCATTTATTCCTTAAGATTCACTTAATGCCCACTCTGTGTTATGCACTAAGGAGACAGCAGAAGATGAAGTGTCTCCTTGAAAAAACTCATAGTCTATCGGATTTATGAAATGATTGTAATTCCATGCAATTCGACTCAATTCAATTAAAATAAACTCACATTATTTTTATCCAGTCGAATCCAGTTCAATTTGACAGATGTTTACAGAGTCCCCACTACGTGCAAGACGACATGTGGACACGGCATCTCTTCATTAGCGCTTCTACATTCATCCCTCATGGTCACCGCTTTGGTGACTAGGCAGTCCACATGAAAACCTTTCCCAAATAGGCAAACGACTACAGTGTGGAACAATACCTCGTGATTCACGCCTTGATAGCATAAATCTTATTTCTCACACCACCACAGTCTTAGAAGAGTCAAGGGTATCTGAGACAAACACATTTTTGTTTTTTCACTTCAAATCTCGTATCATTCATGGATTTATTCACGTAACATGCCTTATATAAGTATTGCCTAGAAACCGAGAGGACAAAGATAACTAAACAAGGTTCGTTCCGTGGGGTACCTGTCATCCAGCGGCAAGAGAGTGAAATCTGTCCACAGATAGTCATTATCATATTGATAATGTTAACGATCCCTGTCTTTCACTGACTATCTCCCATGTTCCAGACGACACAAACGTCACACATTATGTACATTATCTTACTTTTCCTTTATGAATAGTTGTAAGAGGTAGGTATCGTTTCCTCTTTTTTGTAGATAAGGAAACAAAGCCGAAAGAGCCCAACATCACACATCTGAGAAGTGGTAAAGCAGAGATCCTAACACAGGCTGGTGTGACTCCAAAACTCATGATCTTCTTTTCCAGCAGCTGGATTTATAAATGAAATTAAGACCACAAGTAGGGGATGCTTTTCTTAAGGTCAACCACCATTCTTTCCTTCGGTCCTAAAATAATAGTGTACGTATTCGCACAGTGATTTGGCAGAAGAAGTTAGAAAATGAATTCAACAAATAGTTAGAGACATAGTTATATATATGGACATATAAATATAGTTACCTTATATCAGGTGTTACACTGGATACTGGAGATAAAATGGTGCATGAGACATAGCCTCTTGTGTCAAGGAGTTCATAGCCTTCCCAGGGGTGTAGATAAGTGAACTAACAATCTTGATCATGTGATCATGTGTTAAGTGTTATGTTGAGGGGGTTGGGGACTATGAGAACTAGCTTGTTGGCATCAGATAAAACCGGGCCTAGAGTGGCCAGGAGTCTTCCCTTGGGAAGTAACCATGAAGAGATGAGCTAGAGGATGACAGAGTTAGCCAAGTAAGTGGGAATGGGTGCAGGGGCATCTATCAGTCACCCGAGACTGGGCTATGCTGCGTGACGACAACTCCCAGATCTTAGAAGATTTAAGGTTTATTAAAAGTAGACTAAGGTTTCCTTCTTTCTCATGCTATTTCCATCATTGGTCAGTTGAGGATTTCACTATGTTTCTTTACTCCAGAACTCAGGCTGATGGAGCCTTACCATCTGGAAAGTGGCAAGAACAGGAGAGAGCGTGAAATAGAAATAAACGCTGGCTCTCACAGCATCTGCCTGAAGGGACAGACATTGCTTTCACTTATATTTTATTGACCAAATCAGACTCCATGGTCACAGCTGCATGGTCAGGTGGAAAAGGAGATGTAATGGTACCATATGCCCGGAAGGAAGAGAATCCAAAAAGTGGTCAAGAGCCCTAATGCTCACCCCCGGGATAGAAAGGGGAGAGCGGGGGGGGGGAGGCCATTCCAGACCAGAGACTTGCATGTGGAAAGACTTGAGGCCTAGAAGACATCACCCTTGAAACTGCAGCGTCTCTGAAAGGTTGAAGCCTAAATACATTTCACATCTTAATTATTCTTAGCAACCTGATATACAGCTTACCATCTCCAGCTCACCAATACCTAGCACTATGTTTGTCACAAAGTCTTTGAAACAGAATTGAGCATCTAAGTCAGAATGAATGATGTCTGAATCCAGGTCCAGCCTTTTGCAGGGAGGCCCTCTTTCCTATCCCCGTACTTCCCTAAAGTCAGAGCAAAAGACATTTACCTTTTTGGCCAGACAAGATGGTAAAATATAATTATTATTTGTTTAAAACTCATTACCTGCAAGCCTTTTGCATGGAACCAATTAAGAACGCTCTTAAAGAAAAATAAAATATTATACTTGGTGTAACGCAGTTTTTCTGGGCCCTCCTAATGTGTTAGAAATCCCCACAGGTCTTTGACAATTTTTTCATCTCTCCCTTTTAAAAGCATGGCTGCTGCCAGGAAATTTGGCTGCTGGTGGTAACTTCTGGTTGTGGTTTTCCCCCAAATAAAATTATGGACACATTGAAGGTGGGGTTGAGTCAGGGAGTGGGAATTAGGGCAGAGAGTGTGGGCACTTATGTCAGCTCAGGTGTCAAATTTTACATGTCTGGGTTTTGTTTCCACCAGGCCCCACTCTGCAATCACTGCTCTGTTATATACGCTTACTGGAAGGGCTGGCTCTGTTTCCAAGAACTCTCTCTACATTGGGGACATCAGAATCTAAAAGTAGACAGCGGGAGGGCCAGTTTTAGATGGAGCCAGCAAAGGGGCTATGATTTGAAAGGGCAGTGTGAAGAAACAACTCTCTCTCAGATTCAGCAGCCTAGGGATGGAGACCCAGAGAAAAGGGTGGGCGTTTGTTTGGTCAACCACTGGTGCATTCTGGGATCTCTCTGGGCTTTCCTTTTTCTGGAGCCCATTGAACTCCATGACCTTTAGGGATGAAAGTTCCCTTCTGCAAATAACATGCTTTGAGTCTAAGAAAATCCTTGCAGATATACCAGTGTCACCATTCATACACTGGAGACTCCTTCATGGATTAAAAACTTGCTTTCAGAGAGAATAGCATGTATTACAAGCCTTTAGCAGCAGAGCGTAACCCGCAGCACAATCCTCCTTAGCGGAGTTCAGTGGAAATATATTTAAGGGGGTTCAGCCTGTTACCTCACGGCGCTTCAGAGGAAAGCAGGCCCCTGAAATAGCCACAGGTACCCAGTGCTGGTCCTGAGATTGGTCTGGGTTGGATGCAAAAATCCAGACCCCTGGGGCCCACACCACACCCATGCAATCAGAGGGGCAGCTTGGAAATCTCTGTCTGACAAGCTACTCAGGTGATTTTGACGTGGACCAGCATAGCTGAGTCCAGACTGCTGAGTGGCATTTCCCACTAAGAGACACAGACTGGGGCTGTGGGAGAGGCTTGGCCATAGAGGCCCCAACTCTGGTGGCAATTGCTGATTCTACCCCTTAGGACTGGTGCCAATAATCAACTCACCGAACTCCGTTTCTTCGTGTGTAACACGAAGCTCAGAGTTCTCAGGGTCATCGCAAGGAGCATGGGTGTTAACACATGTAAAAGCTGAAGCATAAAACCTCGCCCCTGAATGCAAGTTTTCTTTCCCCACCAAATCTTTGTGAACGCACGTTCTCAAGTATGAAGAATTATGCAGAAAAGAAAGTGGTTGACTTTGAATAGTTGTAGACACGCAATGCATACTTTTGGGGTTGAATCTTTCCTTTCTTGTGCCATATCTGAAAGCCTCATGCTTCTAATGCTTCTTGGTGATGTTGATACTGAGGTATTTCCACTGATCTCTGAAACTAGCTAATCGAAACGTGGTTGTCTGTAAATAAAGATTGTTTCTAGAACATCCAGGTCCTCAATGTCGCCTTCTTGAGTCAGAAATCAACATACTGTGTTTCCCCGAAAATAAGTCCTAGCTGGACAGTCAGCTCTAATGAGTCTTTTGAAGCAAAAATTAATATAAGATCCGGTATTATATTGTATTATATTATATTATATTATATTATATTATATTATATTATATTATATTATATTAAACACAGGGTCTTATGTTATAGTAAAATAAGACTGGGTATTATATTATATTATATTATATTATATTATATTATATTATATTATATTATATTATATTATATTATATTATATAAGACCTGGTCTTACATTATACTGAAATAAGACCTGGTCTTATATTAATTTTTTCTCCAAAAGACACATTAGAGCTGATTGTCCGGCGAGGTCTGAATTTTGGGGAAACAGGGTAGTGGTAGATTTCCTCCCAAAATATGCCTAAAAGAAAAGAGAAACCTCAGTAAGCCCCTTTGGGCTATGCCTAGTGCAGGGAGAGTCCCCACTGTGTGCTCACCATCACTTAATGGGCGTCTTTTTCAGACTAAAGAGGCTGATCTGATAAGCTCTGGTGGGTGATATAACAATTCCAGCTAGGCAGAGCTCTGGACTTCATAAAATACACGGGGAATGTCATAAGGTTACTCAGGCTGGAGAAATAACTCCATTAGTTGTAAATGGCAATTTCTGCTGCCATGATTCCTCCCACAGAAACTATGCTTGTTGTAAGGAGCTCAATTATTTTCTGGTTCCTGCAAAAATGACTTCTCATAGCAATAAAATAAAATAAAATGGTTTCCAATCATGACTTACTTCCCCTGTGACTTGGCTCCAGAAAAAGAATCACACCAACTCAGACCACGCCAACCGAACATTTCAGTCTGTTTCTTTTTCCCACTGGCAATTAATAAACAGACTTTCTGGTAAGCCTCTCAGCCTCATGGGCACATTGGTTAGCCTGAGTCAGGCTGACCTCTGCGTACTAACAAGATGACTTTCTTTCCAAACATCCTCCCCTGGATGATGTAAAGGTGTGCAGCTCACAGTCTCTCAAATGATCTCGGCTCCGAGCCATTTGCTCTGTGCTATGTCTTGCTGGGGATATAATAAAAGCAGAACAAGGCATTCTCCCTGCCTTCAAGGAGTTTTCAGTCTTGGTAGAAAATAAGCACTAATATATAAGATTAATTTCAGAATTGTACAAGTCAAGACATGATCAGATGCTGAATGGAGTGCATCCAAATGGGGTTGGAGAGGTCAACGGGAGCCCAGGAAGGGGGTTCTTGTAGAAGGGTGGTGGTCAGAGGGAGAAGTCATTACTGTCTGGAGATGTTTCCCTTGGATTGGGCCATTCAGATAGAGAGGTAGGGAGGAGACAGGATGCCCTGTCATGCTGGGAAAGGGCTCTACCAGAGATGCAAGAATGGGTCTGAGGAGAGGTACAAGGCAGGAGGTCCTCTCCTTTCCCAGGGATACGTGGGTAGGTAACATGCCTGCAAAATAACGGGTGTTCTCAAATTGGAGGATGACCTAGAATCTTTCCATGATGACCAGATCCTCAAAAACACCTCTCCTTTGCTCCACTCCAGCATAACCTTCCCTAATAAGCCAGGGAGCCGTGTTCCCCGATGATATCCACAGATAGGCTCTGTACTTTTCCATTCATAATTAAAGAAATATTTGAGTAATTATTTGTTTAATGGCTGTCTCCCTCACCAGACAGCAAGGTTCATTAAATGAAAAATAATTAGTGTGGTGCCTGCCTCCTGGTGAGGACTCCATAAATGTTGTCTGTTTTTGCAAATTGAGCTTCATGAGAGCAAAGCCTGTTTTGTCTAGTCACCAGTGTCGTAGCGTGATGCCTGGCACAAGAGAGAGCCTTCAAAACAGATTTACGGAATGAAGGAACGCTTGATTTCTCTGCCCAAACAACATCCTCTGTAGTCTTCCCAATCTCAGTAGATGATACTGCTATTTTAGGAGTTTCTCAGGTCAAAAACCCTCGACTTCTTTCTTCCCTGACGGCACCTGTTCCAACAGCAATGCCCACCATCCCTGACTTGAGCATTTTCCACTCATCCATGCCCTCTCAAGACTCGCTTTACTACCGCTCCAGTGCAGGCGACCATGACGTCCCAGCTGAATTGTAGCTGTAACCTCCTAACTCAGTCTTTTGCTTTTGCGCTTGGCCTTCTAGTCTCTTGCCCACAGAGTAGTCAGGGCGGTGCCTTAACACATCTCAGAGAAGGACACACCTCTATCCACACATCTCCCGTGGCTCCCCATCTTCCTAAGACGAAAACTCGAATTCCTGAATCTGCCCTACAAATCCCTGTGAGCTGCCCTCAGCTACCTCCCTGACCTCTCACGGCCCCTCTTGCTTTCTCTGCTGTGGCCTCTTGACCTCCTTACTGTCCTTCACAGGCCAGTGCCCCCCTCCCTTCAGCCTTGGCATGTGCTAGTGCCTATGTCTGGAAGGCTCCCCCCCACACACACACATCTATATGGTTCCTTTCCTTCAGGTCTCCATTCAAAGGCCACCTCCTCAGAAAGACTTCTCTTGACCACTCACTCTAACTTAGCATCTTGGCCCCTCCAGCATGTGTTATTCCATGACCCAGCTTTGGTTTTCTTCTCTACTCATATTGGCACCTGCTGTCGGATATGCTTGTTTATTGTCTGTCTTCATTGTAGAACACAGATGAGGCTTTATCAGTTTTGTTCAATGTTTATATATCCAGCACCTACATTAAGTCCAGGCAGTTAGTAAGCAGGAGACACTTGTTGTACATATATATGAAGGCATGAATGAACAAACAAATGAGTGAACATACATGTGTATAGACAGGCAGACACACACACACACACACACACACACACTCACTTCACACGCATTTCTATGTAAGTGCTTTTTAAAAATTATTTACTGTGTCCCAGGAACCACTACAGGGATAAGCCCATCACGTCCATGATTTTTTTTAATCCTCACAACAACCCCATATCTTAGGTATTGTTACTTCCATTGTCCAGAGAAGAACCAGAAGCTGAATAACGTGGCCAATATCCCGGAGCTGGAAAGTGGAGAGTCTAACTCAGTCTGAGTGACTCCAGAGCCATTGACTGACTGCTCCAAAATGTTATGTCCGGATGGGAACACTGAAAACATACACTGCTGCTTTGAGGTCCCTGGAGGGAGGTTTCAGAGACTGATGTTGAAATAACATGCTTGTATGTCAGTCATGGAGAGTTAGGCTGGAGCAGTATTTACTGTTGACAAGTCAAAACGGCTCACCCTGGGTGACTAAACGGAACACCTACCTTCAAATTTTCACTTTAGGAGGAAAAGGGAAGCAGAGAAGAAGAGAGAGAGGAAAAAAGTGAAAGGTCCCTCTGGCAGGAAGCCAGACTCTCCTGTCAGGACATTTCTGACTCGCCCGTTGTGGGAGTTATTACTCACATGGGGGAAGATGAGTCTCACAGCACAGACTCTTGGAATAATCCCAGCAGGGGATCTGGGGGAGGAGGGGACAGAGTCAGCAATGGGTGGACTCAAAGTTGGCTTCGAGAACTTGGTTTTTAATCACAGCTGTCCTGGGATGCTGCTAGACAAATGGATAATTTCCTAGGAATCAACTACATTGACGCATTGAATTGGCCATTCTTCATTTAGGGGTTGAAATTTTCTATCTATCCTCGTGTTCTCAGAAATAAAAGGGGTTTGGATTGTGGTTCTGGGGATGGCAAGATTCTGAGGCCTGGGCGATGCTGAATTGGAGATCTGCTTGGGGTAGAATTTCAGTGTCCATGGTTGGTAGACTAGTAAATGGCCCTAGCAAATGGCAGCATTCCATGTCCTAGTGAATCGAAGAGTTCCATTATTATAGGCCACTGGGGATGCAGACATGGAGGGTGAAATCTGACAGACTGTTATATGTGGAGGCATGGCAGGTGTCCCTGAAATCTGACTGGTCAGTTGCTTTCCTCTTCTAACTGGCTTTAGGAAGTGTTCTTGGGTCAGAGAACAAGAGATTTGCAAACTCTTGGACGTTGACTTTGCAAGTAGAGTGGTTTAGGATTCCCAAGGTAGGTAATGTGTCCCTTGAACAAACTTACACAGTTCAGGCCGGCTGACATTTTTGACTAGCTACCAAAAACCATCTGAAAATTGTTTTCCCCTTACCTACCCCTAGTCACATAGGTTGAAAGAGCCAGAGCTGAGGTCATGCTGTCTCAGCCTCCTTTGCAGCAGAACAGCCATGTGACTCAGTTCTGTCCCAGGAAATGTAACGGGAAGTCTTCTGGGTATCCAGGACAGATTTCTCTCCCTTTGCTCCTTTGTAAAAGGAGAGATGCATGATCTCTCTCTCTCTCTCTCTCTCTCTCTCTCTCTCTCTCTCTCTCTCTCTCTCATTTCCCCCTGACCCCCTTGCCTTGGTCACCTTCCTGCTTCTTGCCTTTAAATGTGGTTGTGTGAAATTGTGACACCTAAAGGTAGAGCAGCCAATTTGATACCACGACGAAAGATTGAGAGAAGGTGAGTGTCATCAATCTAATGGTTTGAAGTCACAAAGTTACTGAGACAGCCTGAAACCCCCACCTCTAGACCTCTGACTAAACACGTAATATCTTTTCTTTAAGTTTAAATCATTGGTCTTCTGTCTCTGACTTTCAACATGCTCCTCTTGAGAAGCATCCTCATCTTCCATGTGAGGTTTATTCAAAACAGCTTTGACTGTGCAAGTTTCTGCTGGGATCCGATACCGTTAAGGGTTAGAAGTTCTCCAGATTGTGAAAAGAGTGTCTGGGAATCAAATCTCCAGAAGCCCAAGTTGGGAAAGCACTATGCGTTTCCCTTCCCTCCCAGACACAAGTTCATACAAAGCTAGGGAGCATTGCAAAGAGTCACCTGCCAGTCCAATAAAGTCTGCTAGACTGTGAACTATCTGTGGGCAGGGAATGTGCTCTAAGCATCTCGGTATCCACAGTCCCTGGAGCATTTATATGCCTGCAGTAAATATTTGCTAAGAGGCACTGGCCTGGGTGCTGGATGTTCTGAGTTCTAGTCCTAGTTTTGTCATTAACTTACTCTTGGGCCAGGCACGTGACCCTTCTCAGCTTGCCTTAGCACCTCCAGGGTAAAAAGAGAGCTTCTTTGGATTCCATCATCTCTGTAATTCTATGACTACAACTAATGAGGAGTGCAGGAGGGATTAAAAGACTCAGCTCTAGAAGGAGATGGTCATCTATTCTCGACAGGTCAACACACTTTATTTTCCAAACCATGCCAAATAGGTAGATTAGAAATCTCATAAAGCACATGATGAACAAATGCATTATAAGGTGCAAAATGGAGACCTAAGGGTCTATGGGTCTTCTTGAGAGTGTAACTTGCTCAAGAACAGTATAGGATAAAGACAAATTCATCAAATGAGGAATCTGAGGCATGATTCATGAACTTGCTCAGGGCCCACAACTGGCGAGAGGAAGAGCCAAGGTTCAGCTGCAGGCGGTTTGATCTCAGTGCCCCCACACTGTGCTGCAATTAATATTGCATGGGATGGTTTATTCCCATTTTCTTTGCTTCGGAAATTGCGGAAAATTACTCCTTTTATTATTTGTTTTGGCCAAATTCGTGTGTGTGGAGCTGCATGTGTACACCTGTGTGTGGTGAATACGGTGGGTATGTGCTGTGTATACATATGTGTGTGTGTGGTTGTTGCATTGGGTGGAGTACTTATTCTTTGTATAAGCAGCAAATGAAAAGAGTCCCCATAGCCCTTTTAAAGTATTCATAATGCAAACAAACTTGTTTTCAGCTTTTTCGTAAGTTCCAGTTTCTATGGCAGTAAGCATGGTGGAGTTACCCAAATATCTGGTGTAGAATGCATGTGCCATTAGAGGTCAGTTTGAGAAAGGCAGGAATGATTCCCCCGCTTCCCACATAAGAATGCAGGACATGGTGAGGCCAAAAAGGAACACCCACGGAGCCATAGATAGGGGAGTCAGTAGGAATTGAACTTAGTTGCTGGCACCTGGAGGATATTTTGGAAGGGAAAGTTTTGTTTAAGAATACTTTAGAAGATTTGTGAGTCATTGAGGAGAGCTATGGACTGTCTCCTGAGAAGAAAAGTGCACGTACATCTCCACAATTTATATGCTATTTCACGAGGTGCACAGACTTCTTTTGGGAAGGGGTCTCCAGGCAAAGGCACAGGTAGGCATATATACTTTGTGGCCAACAGTAAATGAAGACTTTCTTGAATTGGAGTTAAGGATAAACATTGGCTCGTGTCCTCAGAATGTTAGCAAGTACTGCACACAGAGGACATTCTTGATAAATTTCTGTTGGTTGGGTGGGTGGTGACTATTTAGGCCTGGGAGAAGAAGGTTCCAGACTGTAGGACCACATATATAAAGTGGTTAAGTGTGTGGGCACTAGGATCGAACCACCTGCAGTGGAATTTTGGCTCTTCTATTTGCTAGTTGTGTGACCCCAAGCAAATTAATTAGTCATGGGTCAGTTTACTCAATTGTGAAATGGAGTATCTCTTAGGGTTGTCTGAGAAGTTATTGAGTTAATACATGAATTGTGCTTAGATGAGGGCCTGGCACATAGATAAACACCCAGTCAATGCTACTTATTAGTATTTGGGAGAGTTTTGAAAATTGTGCTTGATTTGATGTCCAGCCTTTCATAATTCAACAGCCATTGGGATTTGTCCCTCACTTGTTGCCACCGACTCTAACATAAAGTGTCAACAGATATTAAATGACGACAGGGGTGCAGAAGTGATGGCGAGTCTAGGGGTGTGAATCTTTATTCCTGAGATTCCAAGATGCTTGATTAATATCTGAATTAATACCTAACCAAGCAATAGGTCATGGAACACCATAGATTTCTCACTCCATGCTAAGCCTTGTCTGGGAGAATGCAAGGATTTAATAAAGAATAACACTTCACGCTTTCTAGACCATGAGATGACAGGCGTGCAATAGGGAACATAAGTCAAGGAAACCAAAGTCAAAGGCAAGATGAGTGGTAGAAGCAATGAATGACAAGGACGTTTCCCGACAAGGACCATCTGGACCACTTACAAACTGAGTTTGTGATGCTGCAACTCTGACCCTGGCACTTCTTTCTTAAACTCTTCAATGCCTCTCCCTCTTTAGGCTCGTAGGAGAGATGCTAAGCTCTAGAGGACCGTATGAAAGCCAACCGTGATTGGGACCTGCTGATGTGTCTAACCCCATTTCTGTCCACCTTCCACTTCTGCCTTTCCAGTTTGCCCTGGTGAAATGCATGGGTTTTGTTTTCAGGCTTGGCCAGCCCTCTGCTTTTGCTCATTGGGTTTGCTCTGCCTGATTGCCCGCCCCAGCTTTGGCTTTTACTTACCTTTTCAAGTCTTAGTGAGGTGTCAGCTCCTCGAAAAGCCCTTCTGAGTCTGCAGTCTGGGTTCAGTTCCTTGTCTCTCCCTTTATTCCCAGAATGCCTTGTGGACCTTCTCTCTCAGTACAATGATCTGTTTGTACAACCATTTCTCCTTGCACGCTGGGACTCTCTGAGGATGGGGCCCATGTTTTCTCTTAACAGGCACTCATCAAATGCCTGTTGACTAGACCTGGTACCAGAGCCACTGTCATGCAGGGTGTCATGCAGGGTTTCAGCTCCTGCTCCCCACATAAGAATGCAGGATATGGTGAGGCCAAAAAGGAACACCCACGGAGCCACAGATAGGGGAGTCATACCACTATATTCTCGCTGGCGGCCGGGCGAGACATACCAAGTAGGAGCTACACGATCCGCAATCTGCCGTCTGCTTCTCTGCCTGCCAACCAGCCAACCAACCAGCACAGTCACGGCAGTTACACCAGCAGCCAATTGGCCAACCAGCTACAGCCAACAGCCAACCACCACCTGGGCCATCACCTCCCCACACAAGGCCGAGAGCCTGGAAACTGCTCCCCGGGACTCTGTCCCCACAGCCACCCTTTGAAAGTAGTGGATTTCCCACAGGTAATGCAGAGCAGTGATTGCAATTGCCTCTGTTTTGGCTACAGCCAACCCTCCTGCTAGTTGCCAAAGCTTCCAACCCGGGAGTCATCCCAGATTCCTCACTTTCCTTTACAGTCCATGACATATCCATCAGCAGATCCCAACAGCCCCATATTGAAATGTCTTCAGTCTGACCACGTTCACCACCTCAAAATCTAACTCTGGTCCAAGCCAACACTTCTTACCTCCCACTTGGTCTCTCTGCTTCTACCGTTCCTTCCCCACCCCCAGCTTAGAATGCTCACAATCGATAGAATGATGTTATAACAAAGTAAAACAAAGGAAAACCCTCCAAAACAGACCACAGCTCTCCTCTGCTCACTTCCTTCCTCTCAGTTTTCTTTTGCTCTCAGAACATGATTCAGACTTTCTCTGCCCTGACCGATAGGCCAAACTGGCCATGGAAACACCCCTGGCCACCTTATGTCCAGAGTCTCCATTGCAGTGCCACAGCGTCATGCTATTCCTTGAGTTGCCCCAAACCATCCCAATTTCAAAGCCATTGCACTGCTTGAGATTCATGCCTGGAATACTGGTCCCTCAATACTCACCTGGCCCCTCTCCTTCTCATCATTTGGGTCCTTTTCTGACCACCTATCTAAAGTAGCCCGCCCCTCTCCCATCTCAGGACAATTTCCAACATACCACCAGAATTTGATTTCTTTTACACTATTGATCAGTAATTATCTTGTTTCTTTGTTGGATAACCCGCGCACTGCCTGTCCTTGAGGACAGGCATTGGGACTTTGTCACTGCTACGGCCACAATATCTCACATGCAGTGTATGATAAGATCAATAGAATCATAAGTACGATAATCTAATAGCGCTTGAAATTCCCTTTTCCATCACATTTCTTTTCTTCTAGGCAAACCATGATAATAAGCCAGAGGGTCACGGAGATACTCAGCAACCTGAGAGCTTGTGATTTTTCACTTACTGAGGCAGGATTCAAATACATTAAGTCTTGAAATAATGTCTGCCTCAGCCTATTTTTTACATGAGTCCCCCCGGGTTACTCGTTTAGGGGAAAATTACCTTTGTGAGGCATGTTCTTTCTCCAAATTCCTGGATCACTGGAAATGCCTACAAGGTGGGAAAAAAAGCAAAGTCAACAGGTCAATATCTATTGAGCAGTGAATCTGCAGATTTACATAGCGATGCAAAAAGCTCCACTGTCTGTGGTCTCAGAGGGTGTGTCTTAACACTATCAACTCACACGCAGTAGAGAGAAATCCACCGAGGTACGAGTGGGGAGAGGGTTCTGTGGTCTGGGTAGGGTGGGGTTTCAGGACACGAGGGTGGTTCTACATTCAGTGGACAAGGCAAACAAGCTACGTAATCAAAACTACCCTTGAAGTTTCTAGAAGGGACCACAAAAGATAGAATGCATATTTTTGTTCACGTACTCCTGTTACAATAACATGTATGATCAAATAGATATATAATATATAGGAGCTGAGGGTTAGAAAAATGTGTATCTTTAGATGGTAGAATCACAGTATCAGATGCAGGGAGACACTTATGCCAAATGCTCACTGAGGTAACCAAGGCAGACACAGTTCACATTTCCTGTCTTATGTTCTTTCCAGAGCACATACTTGATGATGGAATCACAGGCTGCAGCTAATGCCATTGTTCACGTTGTTCTCTCTTTATCTGTTTTGCCCCCTGGATTCACACAGTTGAATCTTGGTACTTGATGCAGATATGAAATACATGGTGTATGCCATGAACTAGAGGCCTTGGGTTTTGAATGGGAAAACTCTGGATTTGAGCCTATGCTTTCTCGCCCACTCCCTGAAGCTGACCCTCTCCAGCGCTGCCCCAGACTTTCCCCTTCATCCTCCTGGACATGCCTTCTCGAGGCCTTTCACAATTGGACAGCCATGTGACTGAGCTTCGGCCAATAGAATACGAATGGTAGAGACATCCTCCACTTCCGGGCCTGGCACACAAACTTCCATGTTTGAGCCCATATACTCTTTCTCTCTTCTGGTTTGATGTCCATGATTGGAGGTACCTTGGAAATCATATGTTGAATAGGGTGGAGCCTGGAGGTCGAAGGAGCCAGGTTCCCTGAATCACCACCTGGAGGAGAGCCATCTGCCACTCAGGAGCCCCATGTTGGACTTGGGTGAGTGAGAAATAAATGTGTCTTGATTCAAGTTACTGAGATTCAGGGGTTTGTTGCATGTTATAGCAAGTAGCATTGCTTTAACTAATACCCTATTTGTGAGACTTTGTGCCTGCGCTTAACCCTTCTGTGTCTTGGATTCAGCATCAGGCAGGGTCACTCCCAAAGTTAACAACCTATATGCTTGAAAGAGGCCATTGAGGCAGTTGCATGACAAGACTATTTACAAAGATGCAGGCAGAGCTAAGGGACACTCACAGGGGATGGGGAAGCATCTCACAGTTAGTGACAGCAGAGAGCCATTATCACTCTGCACCTGGGATTAAGGGCAAGGAGAGGAAGCATTTACCAGAGTCTGGAGAGATGTTATAGCTGTAAGAAAGAGCTGCCTGGAGGGAGCTGTAACTTTCAATGGAAGATTGCAGCCAATCTAAGTTCTGGCAGGAAAGGATTTGGAGCAATAAAAAGCCAGATGTCATCCTCCGACCTTCCAATCTCCCTGCTGATGGCTCCTATCGACTAAACCCAATGGAAGCCAGAAGGCAAGGAGCTCACTGATGCAGCCCATAAATGTCAGTTTCCTAGGGTGTGCCCCAGGTGTAGAAGAGTGGAGAAAAGGTCTGGAGGGGCCAATGAAGAATTTCAAGCAGTTTCCTTTTCTACAAATCGGGAATCCTATCCCCTTATAGAGGCTGTCCTGGAGTTAAGGGGTATATATAATAAGCTCTGAATAAAATACAGCTCTTATTTCTCTTGGCCATCTGCTGATGAACCATTGCCCACCGTTTTTTTTTTTTTTGTTTTTTTTTTAAATTTTCTTCCACTGATTTTTATCATTGTAGTTGTTTGGTTTGTTTTAATCTCCCAGAAATGTTGTCATGCCCCTTAATGCCAGGAGATTTCCAGCATCAATTTAACTCTGGTGTTTCCTGGAGATTGGCACCTGCACTTCTTCATAATTTATTTTTGGTCAGAGGAGGGGCTTGAGAAAATATCCAGTTTCAGGATCCTTGGAAGAGTCTTTCTTCTCAGTTTCAGCCACTCATTGTTTTTTTCAGGGTCATGTTGCCAGGTACGTTCCTGTTCCCCACTCTGTGTCTAAAGCCCTTGGCCTGGGTTTCATCACGTCATGTTTCACGTCTGCTTGAGGGTGTGTTAGATAGACGGACATTCTCATGAATGGGAGAGGAATGAACCTTTCCGAGTAAATGATAGGAGATTAGCATTTTTGTGGGGCAGGCTTGGTGTAGTGAAGGGCATCCAGTAATCCTGGGTTCTAATCCCTCCTCTGCCTCTTACTTGTAATATGACCTTGACAAATCCCTTCCCTTTCTCTGAGCCTTACTTTCCTCTTTTGCAAAATGGGGTTCATTGCACCTGTCTCGCTGGTTAGATGTGGAGAGATAATGAAATGTGCATGCAAAGAAGTCCAGACACTTTGCTTGGCACATAGCAAGGACTTTGCAATTCTTGTAGAAAAAAATCAAAATCTTTATGGTCCAGTGCGAATCCTCAGCTTCATACTGGAGCTAAATATTAGGTTGGTGCAAAAGGAATGACGGTTTTTGCAATTATTTTTAACCCTTTAAACAGCAATTACTTTTGCACCAACCTAATAAAATGGTTCTGACAAAGGGCTCTGGGCCCACAAATATTCAGAGTCCTCCCAGGCTAAACGTGTACTCTTTATTCTAGTTGATATCTTTTTGTTTCCCTAGGGCAAATGGAGCCCACAGATGTCAAGCCTATCCCTGAGATTGCGCAGTGGTAAAACGGGAGATGAAACAAATCAAATTAAAAATGTTACCAAATCATATGAAAATCATATTAACATATACTTTTGGCTGAATATCATTTTCTATTTGTAAATTCTTCCATGTGTGACACACGACATCAGCCTTTTCCTGAGTGTTTCTGGAATAACGTGTCCTTTGGTAAATCCAGGATCCAGAATCACTTAGGTTAGAACAGAACAGACCTGAGTCCAAACTCCAACCTTACCTCTCACTTCGGGAAGGTTACTCAACACATCTTTTGTACGTCTAAAATGGGCATGATGATGCCACTTATCTCAGGTTAGTTTGAAGATTAGAACACTAACGGAAATAAAGCCCAAAGCAGTGCACAAGGAAGAATGCTCAATAGTGGTAGAATTACTATCGAAAAGAGACAATTATCGTATCATTTTAGATGCGGAAAAGGGCTTATGTCTTTACTTTCTGTCTGAGTAAACTGAGCCTCAATAAGGGGAAACATGACTCAATAAAGACCACCCCATTGGTTTAGAGAACTTGGGTTTCCTGACGTCCACTGTGATTTCCTGGCCACAGCACCACATTTCATATAAAAGTGCCACCAGTGGACAAACAGCAGAAAGCCAAGCCATCAGGAGATGGACGACAGTCTTCTAACTGAGACACCATCTGCAGGGCTCTGCAAATTTGAGTAAGTACCCCGATTGCTACCAGTGTCCTACTTACTACCCCCCACGGGGTTTCCCAATAGGCTGAGGACATTATTGCCATTGGACTCATTAATGGTCTACATTTTTGGTGATGGAGTTTCAGAGCAAATTCAGAAAGAAGTGTTTTTCACCCTCCCTTCCATGTTCTTCCAGGAAGCAGGTCTGGAGTACATCCTTGAATCAAGGATTGTGGCCGCACCCATTATTATTGGGTAAACTTAAGTTTCTAATATTCATTATGAATAACGACTCGTCTCAAATCTTATTAGTGCATTGGAAGATAAATATTATGTTCTTTAAAAAAAAAGTATGTGGATTATAGACAATGGTTATTGTTCAATTTTTTTTTTTTGTAGAATATGCCAGGAAATGGAAAGAGACTGTGACTATGCTTTAGAGGTCAGAGATAAACAGAGTGTCTTAAAGAAAAACTGCCATCACCAGCCCCATGACCAAGTCAGGCACTAGAAGAAGGTAAAAGGGAGGAAAACTCAGATATTTATTGAGTATTTACTATGTGCCACATACTTTTAAAATATCACTATTTGATTATGTTTATTTTCCTCTGAAAATTCTGTGAGGGTATGGTGCCGTGTGCCTTACCCTCACTGGAAATTAACAGAGTGCCTAAAGCATCATCAAATGTTTATTGAATGAATAAATGTGCTAGCAGTTCTCCATAAATGATTTCCTTACATCATTATAATCACCTTGCAAATCAGAAATTATTATCCCCTCTTTGTAAATGGGAACACCAAAGATTTAGCGACGTAAAGTCATGTGCCCATTGCATTCAAGGCAGATCTGGAATTCCGACCCAGGGGCCACGATTCCTGAGTCCATTCTGTGTCCTTCATCCCATGCAACCAGATTCTTTATGGCGCACTTGTCTACTAGGGTTTTATGCTATGGAATGGTGGGTGTTTCTTTCCAATTACGATTTCCTGCAGACAGAGGGAAAATGGCTCTACCATCGACAGCCACAAGGCAGAGGGTTGAGAGGAAAGGAACTGCCTGGCTTGATTCTTTACTGCTGGTGGCCAGTGTGGAAAGAGTGAGGGGAAAGACCCCCACCTGAGGATTGAGGGGTGCGGGTTCCACCTCCTCCCGGACCTACTGTCTTGACTTCTGGTCGGGTGTATTAGCTATATCTATCATATATAATAGATCATACCACAACTTAGTGGCTTAAGGAAAACAGACATCTATTATCTCCCAGTTCTTGTAAATCAGGAATTATGACATAGCCGTAACTGGCTGATTCTGGCTCGAGGTTTCTCAGGAGGTTGCCATCAAGATGTCCACTGTGGTCATCTGAAAACTTGAGAGGGGCTGGGAATGCACTTTCAAAAATGGCTCACTCACCTGGCTGTGGGAGATGGATTCCGTTGCTTGCTCGCTGTTGGCAGGAGGCCTCTTTCTCACGATGCGTTCCTCTCCATAAGGCTGCTTGAGTGTCCTCCCAATATGTCAGCTGGCTTCCCTCAGAATGATTGATCTACGAAAGAGAGAAACCACAGTGTTTTCTTATTACTGAGTCTCAGAAGTCACACATTTTTGCCATATTCTATATATTACCCAGCCTACGCTCAAGGGGAGGGGAATCAGGCTTTACCATTTGAAGGGAGGAGTATCATAGAATTGGTGGACATGTTTTAAAAGCAACACTGAGTTAGGGAGGCCATGTTTTGTACCTGCCACTCAAATATTATATTTCCATTCCTCACAGATACTGTCAAAAGATAAGGGGCTTGGGAATCAGACAGACCAGTATTTGAACACTGGGTAAATGTTCAATATCTCTACGCCTAATTTTTCAACCATAACATGAAGATTATATCAAACGAACATCACAAGTTTGCTGGGTGGATTACAGGTGATAGAGATAAAGCTGTTAGTGCAATGTCTGGCACAAAGTAAGTGTTCAAGCAATGGGCCCATTTCTGTTCCATTACATGGCAACACTGCCTCCCCCAAATCCTCAAATATGTCTGAGTCAGGATACTCTCTCTCTCTGTCTCTCTGTCTCTCTGTCTCTCTCTTGCTCACACACACACACACACACACACACACACACACACACACACTCACTGATTCCTGAGTCCATTCTGTCTCCACCATGCCATCCTTCCAGCTTCTGCACGAAAGTCATCTTTATTTCCGTACTATGGAATATAATTACTTGTCACAAAAATTAGATTCCAGAATTAGGTCACTACTTGGAAAGGGAATTTAAGAGTTCTCCAGCCTTGCTCAAATTCTAATACTTATTTGCAGTCCTTGAGTGTTTCCAATATGACAGACATGGGATTAAATCTAAATTCTTCTGCTTGTCATCTTGACAACCTTGAGCTCTCTTTTCTCATGGTAATGAGCTCCTTCTCAAGTGTGTTGTGAGGTTTAGGTCAGATAATGTGTGGAATTTTATCAATAAACAGTAGCTATTTTTCTCACCATATTTATGGTTAGCTTTAGTTCCTTTAAGGTCTGAAATATTTTAAATACCATCTGGAAAAAGTATGTGTATATTGCAGGGGTGGGGGTATGGGGTGTGTACTACCTTTTCTTAAGAACCACAAAATGTACTTGGCCATTTGCATAAATTATTTTATTTATTCCTCACAAAATAAAGGGAGGTCCGTATTGTTATTCCCATTTAGAAGATAAAGAGGTACAAGGTTAATAGTTTGGTTTAAGCCTCACAGCTGGTAAGTATGGGTACCTAGACTTGACCCTCACAAGTAGTTTGAGGCAATGCTGTGCTTTATTGACTACGTTTGGATGATGGCGGTGTGGGCTCCCAGGGTGACAGGTTGAGTTTTGTGACCTGGACGACGGCTCGTTTGACTCCACAGTACAACTGAGAATTAATAGTCCATTGCATCAAGCTTCATGTTTAGTTTGTTGAGGGCAATAATCATTTCTGGGGATACCACAGGCCAGGTACTGGGCTAGATCCTGGGGTACAGAGAGGTAAGGGGGTTCTATGAGAACACTGAGGTAGAGGAGAGGCATAAAGCCCATTTTGTCTGCAGATAATGACAGAGAGCCAGCCCCGGGGAACCAGCTGATGGATGGAAAGCCAGCTGGTGTTATTTAGGTGCCCACTGGTAGGAAACACTGAAGACTGGCAGCCCAGGTGCGTAGACATTGATGGATTCCTGATGAAACTGTGTTGGATGATTATAGAGTCAATCTACTTGAAATCAAGATACAACAGAGGAACAATTTCCTTGGCTCTCCCATGTCATTTATCACCATTGTTTGTCTTTGTTGTAGGTATTAACATTAATTATTTATCATAATGCACATTTTTCCTTCCTAGCCCCCTTTCCTGACATGTCGAATCTCTTGCTATTAAATTGAGGGGCAGGTGGAAACATTAGTTGTTCTTACATCACGGTTCCTTTTGAACTAAGAGCTCTTTCAGTGGGAGCAGGCAAATTGGAAAAAGCCATTCCAAGTTGGATAAAGACTTTTCCTTGCTCGGTACAGTTTTTTTCAGTTGTCATTTTAGTGGCTATCCCTCTGGGGTTGTGCCTCAACTAGAACAATGGCAGCATGATGTAGAGCTGCAGGCAGGGATGTTAAAATCTAAAGCAGGTAGAAATAGCAACACGTGGGATGGCCGCAACAGCTAATTGTGTCCCAAGATCTGGTCTCCTTTTCTGCCTCAGTAACATAACCTCATGTTTTATGGGGTAGCAGGCCACCCAGCTAAAAGATTATATTTATTATAATATAATGGCCCTAAGTTATGGCCAATGAGAATTAGCAGGAGTGTAATGTGCAATTTTGGGGGAGGCTAATGAAAGGAAACTGAATTAGCTAGAAGTTCTCTTCCCACCCTACCCTATTGCCCGTTTCCTTCTTCTAGCCTACAACATGGATGTGAGGGAGGCACGCCAGGAGCCATCTGTGAGATGACACTGGGGTGGAAGCTGAAAGCTATATGGCCAGCAGAATAAAGGAGCTGGGATCCCTGATGACCATTGTGCCACCATATTGAGCTCAGACTTCCTACCTTGGGAAGATATTTAAATACTAAGTCATGTAAATCACTGGGTTTATGTTTTCTGTTACATGTAGCTGATCTCAAGCCTAACAGACAAATGTGGGAGTGACTAGGTGAGAGGGAGAATTGGAGATGGTGAGAAAGAAAGAAGCATCAAAACCCCCCAGGTTCTTGGCTTGGGTGACCGTGTGGGTGGAGGTCCCATTCACTGACAAAGGAGACACAAGAGAAAAAAACAAGGTTGTAGGAAGAGGGGATATGTTTGGTTTTGGACATGTTGAGTCAGAAGGCAGAGGAGTCTCACAGGTGTTAGCTGCTAGGAAGTGATATTAAGGAAGGAGGTACCCACTTGGCCATAACTAGCATGTATGTTATATTGAAAGCAACTGGAGTGGATCCAAATGCCCAGGGAGACCTACATGGTGTTGAGAATTAACATAGAGAAGCTGAATGAGCTTCCTGTGGGACAACTGAGGGTGGCATATATATATATATATATATATATATATATATATATATATATATATATATATATATATGCAAATATACAATTATGATTCTGGCAGGATGCGGTAAATGTACCACCAAGGATCCATTTTATTACTCTTCCCCCCAGGTAGTCCTATTTTGATAAGGTGCCAAATAAACAGAAATTTTAAAGCAATTAGTTTCTCTTTCTAATGAATCTAAGGCAGATACTGCTGCCAAGAGAGGTTCTAATGGGTGTGCGATAACTAGTGTTGCCACAGTAAGTTGATATAATTTCAGCCATATCAAAGCATTGTGATGTCTGAATGTATGTGTCCTGATCACAGGCAAATAAGTGACTTCCGGTAGGGTTGCAAAATATTGAAACAGACAAATGGCTTTCCTGTAACAACTTCAAGGAATCAAGTAGTGGACAGGGCATGGATGTAGAAATCAGTCACAACTGGGTGTATTAGCTCTAACAGTGTCTACCTATGCTATCGTAACGTCTCGGCTATGTTTCCTCACAGGGATGCTTGAGACGTATGAGATGACATAGTTAAAGCACTGAAACAGTACTTGGCATATAGGAGACCCGTAATTCTCCTCATTTAGTTATCAGGAAACTGAATCCCCTGGAATCTGGGACTCATTATGGATACTTCCGTCTGAAGGCTCCCTCTCATGGAGTTTACTTGACCATAGCAAGAGAACTTTAATAAAAAATTTTCAAAAGAATAAAATGTGGCAGAACTGGTACATCTCATAACTTCACAATCCTGTATTTACATTGTATTTATGCAAAGAGCTGCTCCTGAACTTGAGCAGTCTGCAGCCTCTGTAATCCTGTTTGGGATCTACCTCTTAAAAAGGCATCACAATAATAATGCCTGTTATCTTTTGAAATAAGAAGAGCCCTAGTCACTACTGTGTTTTGTCTTTTGTTGTCCTTGGCTGAGGTTGGACTTCCTAAGGCCTGTTTCAGTCTCACTCTCCCTACTCTCTGTCACACAGAGAGTGTTCTTCCCTTTCTCATCTTTGCCTTCTCTCCTTTGGACATCCTCCTCCTGATGTGGCTTCCCGGTGAACCTCTATTCATTCTTAAAGACTCAGCGCAAGTGATAGCTCTTGTGGCTGCCTTCCCCACTAGCTCCAGGTGGTACCAAGGGTTCCCTTCCCTTTGCATTGCCCTTGGGGTAAAGCCCAAACTGCTCAGCCTGTCCGAGGAGGCCCAGTACTACCTCTTCGGCCTCCAGCTGCATCTCTAGCTGCTTCCCTCTCATGATAGACCCAGAATCAACACATTCTATTCATGTTGGTGTAGACTTTGGGCTTAAATTGAGCCAGGAAGAGAATGTCTTGTCATGAATTGGGGCTTATTCCCGGTGGGGGTAGGTGTGATCCTGCCCTTGAGTATATGTTACGAACACACTTTCTTTGCCCTATCATAAGCTCCATATTTTAAAACCTCTGGACTCATGGTACCAACTAGTCACATGTGGCGACTTCAATTTAAATTTAGTAACTTAAATTTCAATAATGGTAAGAGGGAGTCAACAATATAAATTTCCAGTTATAAAAACATTAAATAAAATTAAACATTGAGTTCCTTGGTGCACTTGCCACATTTCAAGTGCTCAATAGTCACGTGGGACAAGTGGCTACTCTACCACATGGGACAGCCCAGAGAGACATTTCCTTCATTGCACAAAGTCCTATTGGACAGTGCTATTGTGGACTTTTTAAATGTTTGGGAGAAAAAGTACCTTAGAGTCTTGTTACTGAAAATATTGTCCCAAGACCGGCTATATCATTTGGTTGGCTGCTCCTTAAAAATGCAAACTCCTCAGACGTCCTAAGTCAGAACTATGGAGTCAGAATCTGCATTATAATGAGATTCCAAATGACCTGCCTGAAGACATAAGGTTTCAATGGCTGCCCTCAGATCCCTGATTTCAGCCACTCACTTTGGATATTCCCAAGGTTTTCCATTGCACACTGGAAGCTTGGGGAGCCTGAAAAATTGTGGCTATCTGGGTCTCCCCGCACCCCCGGGGTTTCCGATGTAATTGTACTGGAGTGTAGTCTTGGTACTGGGAGTTAGTTTTAAAAGCTCCACAGCCCAGATGGAGAACAACTGCTTTAGAAACAAGGCAGGAAGGCTCAGAGAAGGAGAGTGATGCACATAGATCTCTAGTTACATGCTCACTTATCTTCCTGACTCCAAGTCCACAGCTTATTCTGCAATAGCATCCACCTTCATCCTCATCACACAGAATTCTAGAGGAGCACACGGGACTGAGCAAGATTTTGTTGTTGTTGTTTCCTCCCCCCCCCCTTTTTTCTCCTTTTGAAATAATCCCCTTGATATCCCCAAGTGAAGGTAACACAGGGACTGCATTACAAATGCTTTTGAATATCAAATTGTTGGTGGATGGATTTGCCATCTGCAGAGGGCAGAATCCCTGTCTGGTGCACGGGCTTGCAACTCTCCTGGTAGAGATCAATATTCTATTATGGAAGCAGCTGGCTGGCAGACACCACGGGGCCTCACCTCTTGCCTAAAGGCACACTGGCTCTGCGAAGAGCTCGGGTCAGATTCGTGAGGGCTGGGGCTGAGGGAGCCACTAATGAGCCCACCAGAGCCCCACACCTCCACCGCGGCAGGTCCACACGCAGAGGCATCAGCTATTGGCCTGCACATTGAGAGGCTGCAGGCCAGGTAGGCAGGCTGGCCACTTAACAGTAAGTCGCATCCTCCACTACAGTCAGCCTCAAACTCACCTACAAGAGACTTCTGGGAGGAAAAAAGAGTTCACAGACACTACCCATTTCCTCTGCCTACCTTTCTCCCTTCCTCTCCCTTCCTCTCCCTTCCTCTCCCTCTCTCTCTCCCTCTCCCTCTCTCTCAGTGAAATGGAATAGAGGGCAAACTAGCAGCAAAAGTCATAACGATGATAACCTATATTTATTGAGCACACTCAGTGGGCCGGGACATCGGCTAAGTCCTTTCATTTATTCCTCATTGAATTCTCACAAGAACACAGTACATTGGGGCTTGCGTTTACAGATGAGAAAATTCAGAAGCAGAGAGGTTATGTGACTTTTTCAAAGTCATGCATCAGGAAGTGGAAGAGCTGGGCTTGAACCTGGATGTGTCACTCAGCAATGCCCATGCTCTTCACGGCCATGTACTCTGGCCTCCCAAGATATGTGTGTGTGGCTCTCAAGGTTTCCATGTGGAGGAAACAATTGCTGGGAGGTCCGCATTGTAAGCGCACACACATTTCACCGTAACATGCCCTATTAGATTTTTTAAAATTTAGGTATAATTTATAAACATACATTGCATCAATCTTAAAGATACCATTTAATGGATTTTTGTTTGCATATGTATACATCTGTATAACCACACCTCAGTTCAAGATATAGAGCCTTTCCAGCATTCTGGAAGTTTCTTCAATACTTCTTCAATACCACTCTTCATAGGAAGAAGTATTGAAGAAACTTCCAGAATAGCTAATATTATGATTTCTATCAACATAGAGTGGTTTGCCTGGTCTTGAACGTCATATAAATTGAATCATGCAATTTGTACTCTTTGAGTCTGGTTTATTTTGCTCAGTTTATTTTATTTTTTATTAGTTTCAGGTGTGCAAAACAACATAGTGACTAGACACTTACACACCTTACGAAATGATAACCCCACTTGACAACGTGCATAGTTATTACAAAATTATTGACTATATTCCCTATGCTATACTTTATATCCTGTGACTGTTTTTTTAAAAATTATCGTTGACATTCAATATTATATTACATTAGCTTCAGGTGTACAGCGTAATGTTTAGACATTTATATAATTTATGAAGTGATTCCCCCGATAACTCTAGTCCCCATCTAACACGATACACAGTTTTTACAATATTATTGACTATATTCCCCACACTGCACTTTACATCCCCATGACTGTTTTGTAACTACCAGTTTGTACTTCTTATTTCTTGATTTATTTTTGAGATTCACCCATGTTGTAGCATACATCACCAGCTTGTTCAGTTTTATTGTATAGTATTTCACTGCATGGCTATATCACAATTTGTGTATCCTGTTGAGCATTTGGGTTGGTTCCCCATTAGACTGTAAATTCCCACAGGGCAGTATAGACTTTTATCTGATATTGTGTTTACTCCAACTCTTCACCCATTGCTAGCACAGTATCTCATATAAGCGCGGGCTTAAAAAATGTTCGTTGATGGAAGGACTTGCTGAGTGAGAGTCTAGAGTCTCAGTAAAGAATCTCAAACCAAAGCTCATGAGCGTCCTACAATAGCTCCTTAGAAAGACTTTCAGTCTGTCCGGGCTGCTATCATACAATACCGCAGAGCAGGTAGCGTATAAACAGCAGAAATGTACTTCTCACAGTTCTGGAGGTGGGAAGTCCAAGGTCAAGGTGTAGGCAGATTCAGTCTACTGACGGCCCACTTCCTAGACAGCAGGTTCATAGATGGCTGTCTTCTCACTGTGAACTCACACGGTAGAAGGGGCAAGGGAGTTCTCTGGGGTCTCTTTTGTGGGAGCATGGATCCCATTCATGAGGTCTCTATCTTCAGGATCTAATCACCTCCCAAAGGCCCCACCCCCTAACACCATCATATTACGGGTAGGTTTTCGACATATGCATTTTGAGGGGAGAAAAACATGGAGTCTGTAGCAGAGACCATCCTTTTGCAAGCCTGTTTCTCTCAAAGCAAGCTAGGAGATGGACCTCAATCAGTGGCGTTCATGGCAGGACATTCCAGGGACTCCTTTTGATTGAGCTTTGTGAACTTGGATGAGCAGAGAGATTTCTCTGTTTGCTTATCTGGACAATGAGGAAAATATAAACAGCTCTGTTCCAAACCACAGATGTTGGTAGAGTAGCGGCTGTTAAAGCAAATTGCTTCCTAAACACAGTGGACCTTTGCCGTTCATCAGTCTGATAAACCGAATCTTCAAATCTGCCATCAAAGCCGCTTTCTCAAAGCACTTTCTCTGACGTGCTCAGTAAATGTGCTGTGACAGCAGCAGCGTGGGGACTGCTGCCTAGTAGATGCTGTGCTTGGAGCACCCCAACGCACACGAGCTAGCACGTGGAAGTCTGTGGGGCTCTTCAGGAAGCAACTGAGCTCTGGCTTCCATTCACCTGCCTGGATACCATCTCCACCCACCTTCGCCCTAAGTTATCTCCCAGGACACTGAGCTGTGTGGACTAAATGAGTAGGTCCCCAAGTCTCTGGTGTGTAGAGGCTCAGACGGGGTGAACACTAGCAAAAGGATGGAGGGAGGTGGGAGAGTGGGGTTGGCATGATTTCCTTCTGGCTCTATCCCTTACCAAAGCCCTCAACCCGACTCCATCCAGCTCTCTTTGACTCGGTTCCAATAAACATTTCATGCCCTTGCCCCTTCCGACCTTGGGTGTTAAGTCTCTAACTAACCCGGCGTATTGCAATATCCTGTAGGGTTTCTTGATACCCCACTCACCTCTTTATGAAAGTGTCTTTTTAAAGCTCTCTTCAGATTACCCTAATTTGAGTCTGCCCCTCTGTTGCCTGCTGGGACCTTGACTGATACATCAACCTGTGTTCCCTAAACATATCCTGTGATGACTTCCCTCCTTTTATTTTTCTTTTCTTATTGCCTAAGAGAAGGCTGTTGAATTAGTGGGGGATTCTGGGAAATACATGCTCATTTCTATCCATCAACTCTAGTGCTTCCGAATCCAGTTTTCACAGCATTCGTGAAAACATAGGACAATTGTTCTATTATACTAAAAAGTAGCATCGAAGCAGATCATGGACGTGCTGTGAGCCATTGTTTGGAGAAGGCCCCCTTGGGTCACGGATGGAGTCCCACAAAGTATCTGTCCCAGATGGGTTGGGATTTAAATCTTGGCTTCAGGAGTGTAACTTGGGTGCGCCAGTATGAGTCCAGGTCTTCTGCAGTGGGGTGCTACCATTTCAACAGCTTAAGGTGTCAAAGCTCATCTGTGCTGAATCATAAAAGTGAGTGCCAAGGGATGGCACGGTCAACCCATTCCTTTTATGTAATGACCAAATCACCTTCACTACTTAATTCAGTTTTTTTTCTTGGGGGTGGTGTGATAATATAAATGATAAAACTAGTTGTCTTACAAAGGAAATCTTACCAATCAAATGTTATTTTGATAAAACTCTGGGCACAGATGGATGAGTGTATCCTGGCCTCTTCGGCAAAGAGGGCTTTTAAAATAGTTAATTGTGTTAATAGCAGCCGTCTTTGACTTCCCTTTCTCCTCTATTTCCACTTGTAGAATCAGCCCCGAAGCCATGTGATTTTTACCTTCAAAGTGTATTTTATTCAGTCTCCTTTCTCTCTCTATTGCCTGTGGCTTAGGTCGGGAGCCTATCACCGCTCATCCTGATCAGTGCAAAAGCCTTTTACTGTATCTCTTAGCAACTAGGTAGTGTCTCCCTCCTTTGATCCATCCTCCCTAAGGTCGCCGAGTATCCTTCTAAATCATAGAACCAATCGTGATGCATATCTTTGCAAACACTGGTGTTCTAGAGCTTATAACAACCTATATCCATCAACATGACCTTGAAAGCCTCTTGCCCTGGAATGCTGCTGTCCTAGAAACAATTCCAACAGTCCGCAGTCAACAAAAAGGTGGGTATGTAAATCTTTAGTCTGTGACAGCCTTAATTTAGGATAGTAGACAGAACATAACCAGCATAGTGAGGTAAGACAAGTTCACACAGATACACCCAGCTAGCAACTGTCCTGTTTGTGGGGCCACACAGGAGGTAATGCTGACCCACCGGCCTAAAATCACTAATAAAATGTTCTCAGAGTGGTTTGCCCTTAAAGCAGATGTAACTCAAGCCTGGGTCTACATAGCGGAACACAGATCCAAACAGATATTTGATAGTGCGAGGATATTACCATACAATATCCTTAGTTTGTGGAAAGAATTATTCTCCCATTTAATTGATGGGAAAACTGATGTGAAGAGAGGGTAAATAACCTGTGACTTTGTAGTCCCTCGACTTCTAAGTACCTCCAACAAACTGAGATTTTCACAAGATGGAGACAAAAGGGATGAGGGAGGCAGAGAGTAGTACAGTAATACCTCAGTTTTCGAACGTCTCCGTTGATGAACATTTTGGTTTACAAACGCTGTAAACCCGGAAGTAAATGCTTCAGTTTTCGAACACACCTTGAAGTCGAACATGTCACACAGCTTCCGCTGAGTGCAAGATCCTGAGGCCTAGCTGTCGGCTGTTTTCCAACGTTTGAGAACTCGAACAGTCTTCCAGAACGGATTACGTTCGAAAACCGAGGTACCACTGTATCTGTGTTTCTGTTCCCTGCTTCCCTTAGATCTGTGGCTTGACTTCCATTTCTCTGGCTAGTGGCTATTTGCAGGTCAGTTTTCTAAAGTGAGGAGTGCAGGTGTCATGCAAGGTCTCAGCTCCCACTCCCCACACAAAAATGCAGGACATGGTGAGGCCAAAAAGGAACACCCACGGAGCCATAGGTAGGGGAGTCATACCACTATAGTCTCGCTGGTGGCTGAGTTGGAGACACAGGAAGCAGGAGCCACACGATCCGCAGTCTGTCGTCCGCTTCTCTGCCAACCAACCAACCAACCAACCAACCCAGCGCAGCCAAGGCAGTTATATTAGTGGCTAATGGCTAACCGGTAACAGCTGATGGCCAAATACCCACAGCTGACGGCCATCTCCTACCCGAGCCAGCACCTTTCCACGTGAGGCTGCGAGCCTGGAAACTGCTCTCTGGGACTCTGTCCCCATAGCGGGCCAAGGTGAAGGACTGTTTAGCCATATGTATGCTGGCTTGCCAGACATAGGAGGGGCGAACTCTACTCAGAGGCTCACCTTTCAACTTTGTGCACAAGCACAGGTGTTTGTGGAATGTAGAAGGGAAATTCTTGGTTGAGATACCCATGCTAGCTTGAATGATCCAGTTCATAATTGACATTGGAAGTCATCTGAAGTTCAGCAAGTTCAGATAAGGCTGGTTTCGGGAGGTGGAGAAATCTAAGATAAAACGTGTTTCTCCCAGGCAAAGAAAGAATGGCATTTTCTTTACAACTTCCTGCAATTGCATGGCTCCTCCCCTCACTATGCATTGAATGCCTGATGTATATGAGCCTGAGTCTGGGGCACAGAGATGAAAATGGCCATTCATGTCTGAGGAGCTCAGTAGCTGTCCAGTGAGAAAGGCACAAGTTATTACCACAGTGTGTTGGGCACTAAAACTGGCGGCCATAGACGATTCTCTGGTGTACAGGGGAAGCAGGGAGGAGGGGAAATGAGTAGTATTTCTGGAGTAGCAAATGCTGTGCTCCTTGCAATCCTCTTTAGTCTTCACAGCACTGCCAGAGGGACACTATGATTTTCCCGATTCCCAGAGAGTCACACAGCTAGGAATAAGAGCTCGTATTAAAGTTGAATTTGCCGGGTTAAGAAGCCTTAGCTCTTTTTGCCCAGCCTTGCCAGGGGGTGTGGGACTGTCCCCGTTCCCTTATATACCGTGTGCTGAAGGCTATGATGGGATTTGCCAGCTTGGGATGGGTGATGGACATTGCAGGCAGAGCAGGTCCGGGCTGTGAGAAGTCAAAGAAGCCAGGCAGCATGGAATCTTTGGACAATGACCATTTGCTTTCTGTGGCCAGATAGCAGAGTCCATTGGAGGGGGGTATAAAGGTGGGGCTGTCAGTGAAGCTGAGACCAGGGTGGAGGCAGAGATATACAGAAGGGTGGTGAGTGCCCTGTCGGAGACATTTCTGTGGCTTTTACCAGCCAGCCCTCAGAAGAAAACCCACCCAGAGCCAGCTGAAATCAGCCGGCGCCGTAATGAGCCAAAAGCTTCTAGAGTGAGAATGCCTCTCTTGTTGGCTGCAGTTCACAGCCAGAGAACAAGTCAGGAATGAGGAACCAGGAAGCCACGGGGAGATTTTGCTACCTGGACCGTTTCCTGGAATACTACAGTCAAATAAGGCAAACACTCATAACTTTTCCAGATTTGTGTGTGTGTGTGTGTGTGTGTGTGTGTGTGTGTGTGTGTAGTTTTAAAGGAAGCCTATGCAAGCACATCAGATTCAAGACTCCTGCAAGAAGTGCCTTCAGTTCGGTGAGTCCATCCTCGCTGACAGCCACTGCCTCCTCTTTCGGAGGCGGCCGCAGGTAGCACACCTGTCCAGCAGGAATGCTCTGTCAAGATGTGTTAGTGTCATCTGGGCTGATGTTGCCCACAGCTCCCTTCCCAGATTAGAAAGAGGGAAGCTGAACACCTCCAGGATATCTTGGGAATGACATTCTGAAAGCCACAGCTGTCCCAGCTGAGCCTGGAGCCTGGCAAGCACTCGGAGCACACATTATTTATGTCAGCAATCTCTGTCAGTGCCACATCTGGGGACAAAGGATCAAACCTCGATACATTTAATTAAGGCTCATCACGTAGGTGAAATTGAGATGCTAGGCTAGGCGATTTGTAGTAGTTAGAAAATGGCCTTCTAAGTCCCATCTAATGCACTGGCTTCGTGGCGTCTCCCCGAGAACGCTTTCACCAGATATACCCCAAGAGGGATGACACCTTTTAGAGGTTCACATACACATTGGTGATGGATGTTTTCCTCAGGGGCGATTATGACTCTTTAGTTTAATAGCTCCCCTATTCATACCATATTAAGGGCTTAATAAGAACTGAAAAGGTGCTGCTAGCTTTCACAGCTGACACAAACTCAAGGGCTCTCTAGCAAACACAATATCCCTGGGAAAATAGATGGCATAAAACCATAAACAAAACACAGCTCACCAATGCATTGATAAAAGCCAAACTGGTATTACAGCCTGCTGGGAAAGGAGGCCCATTCCTGGTACTGACACTTGTATGTTTTGAAGGTAGGTCAGAAACCGGGAGAGAGAGAATGCCTTCTTGTTGGGACTTGCTGGTAGAACCTATGTAGGGCATGCCAAACCCTTCCCTCATTAACTATTTGATTCTTCGTACAGGCTCAAACATATTACCTGGGCAGTTGCGAAATGAGAACAGTTGTGGGACAAAGAACACATTGTTAAATTGCAGAGTTGCACAGTTATTGCCTGAAGCACCAGGTTAAAGGAAACTCAACTGGCACTGTCAGTATACACAGCCCAGTCTTAGGCCCTAATCCTGAGAAACTTGCTGGGTTCCTGCCCTTTGATTCAGAGAAAGCAGCTTTCCAGCTGGGGCAGACTCCCTCCCCCACAGAAAATAAAATAAAGTCAATAGCACATAAAAATTCTTTGTACTCTTTTCAGTGCCTTTCATCTGCTGAGCTCAAAGGACGATGAGGGTATTAACTCTGGCTACACCCCTTAGTTGTAGGTGGAGAGTTTGCTTGTCCCTCCG
This sequence comes from Rhinolophus sinicus, assembly GCF_036562045.2. Classification (NCBI taxonomy): domain Eukaryota; kingdom Metazoa; phylum Chordata; class Mammalia; order Chiroptera; family Rhinolophidae; genus Rhinolophus; species Rhinolophus sinicus. The sequence continues at coordinate 9,705,386 of NC_133761.1, forward strand.
TTTTATGGATGGGGACCTGAGATATGGAGAGGTTAAGCAATTTGACCAGGGTCACTCAATTGGCCAGGGGTGGAGCAGGGAAGAGAAAAAAGGTTTTCTTAGTCTAGTGCCCCCTGCAGGCTATATTGAAAGATGCAGTTTGATGACTTTGGAGGAACACGGAAATGGGATCACACATTAAGATCAGGAAAATAAATTTGAAATCATTTTGCCACTATCTTCATTTCCCAGATGAGAAGATGAGGCTTAGGAAGTTGATGTGATTTTCCAAGGTCAAATACGTAGTTAATTACAGAGCATAGAATCTTGGCTCTTCTAGTCCAAGATGGTTTCCACTTCACTGTGCTACAGTCTCTCTGTCTACATCAGCTTTGCAAACTTTAGAGTAACTACAAGTTTAATTGGTGATCAAGAACTATTTGATGATGATTTGATAGTCTCATAGTAGCTTTCCCCTTCTCTATGCTTTTGTATTTATTTTTTAGCATTCAGTTCAAGAACCAGAGCATCTGGGAAACTCTACCTGATCACCTCTAAACAGCTCTAATCCCTACCATTTGAATCACACATTTGCCACGAGATCAGTCATTATTTCCTACTCTGAGTTATCCCTGTCCCTCCCCTTGACTCTCCATCCTCCACAGGCTATGTTCCCAAAACCCTTTGCATCTAATTCTGCTACAGCATGTGAAACACTTGGTCATAATCCATGATCTGCACTGTCTCTCTTTCCCACCAGACCTTTCATATGCATTGAATCATATAACCTTACAGCAATTCTGAGTTGCAGATTTAAATCCCTTTTTAACAAAAGAAGAAAGAGAGAGAGGTGAAATAATTCTGCCAGGGTTTCACAGCTGGGGAGTCATTTACATATACTGCAACTCTGTTCCCTTTCTACTTCACCGTCCTGTCTCTTTTGAGGGCACCGACCCTGTTTTTTATATCCCTCCTCCACAGGGACTAGTATGACAATAATCACTGATGACATTATGATTGCTCTGAAAGGAAATGGATCAAAACACAGCGACTACTGATGATGATTTTGTTGTGTCTGCCTCGTACGTCCACACATGTGGGTGAATGTGTGTTCCATACATCTAGTCAAATATATCTGTAAATCCCTGCTTTTATGCAAACAATGGACAGTGTGTTGGATAGTCATTATGTGGGAACATGGAGATAGAAGTGTCTTCGTTTCTTAGGAAGACTTTTCCAAATATCTCTTCTCCTACAAAATTATAATATGGCCTCCAAAGTCTTCTTTAGTTGAGAATCACTGGAAAGAGGTGTATTAGTTCATATAACTAACAGCTGTAACAAATAGATTCCATGCATATAAAGGCTCAGACTTATTAGAAGTTTACTTAGTGTTCAACATAAGAGATGTGAAGATGGGTGAACATCTTATCAGGGTGGCTCTACTCCATGTAGCTATTTAGAGACAGTCTCTCAGAACTCTGCCATCCTTAATACTTGCTTCCAAAGTTGCCATGATAATCTCCATCCCAGAAAGGGGAAAAAGAGCTCAGAGAAGCAAGAGCTGGAGAATGCTACGGACTAGACCTGGAAGTCATGTATCACTAGCCTGTAAGTCACATGACCATACCTTACGTGCAAGGGAGACTGGGAAATGCAATTCAGCTGTGTGCCCAGGAACAGACAAATAAAATTATTCTGATCTCAAATCACTGATACCATCTCATTATAACGCTTATATTTCAGGCACCTTTTTCATTCATTCATTTATTAATTCATTCATCCATCCATCCTTCCATCCATCCACCCATTTACATCCATCCACCCATGCATTTACTCATTAACTGAACAGCTATTAATTGAAGGTCAATTGTGTGTTAGGCGTGATAGTCACTGGACAGAGGCAAAAGCAGACAAAAGATCTGTCTTCAGGGAGCCTACAGACATACAGAAAACAGATATAACTCAAATGGTCACACAGGAATGTACACTTACATTTCTGATAAGTGCTGATTTTGAAAGAAAGGCAAATGGTACTTATGAAGAACTTGTCACAGACCTGCCTGACTTAATCTGGGTGATCAGAGACGACTTCCCTGAACATGTGTTTTCTGAACTGAGAATAACAGTTAGCCCATCAGTTGAAGGGTAAGAGCCAGAAAGAAGTTTTCATGGCTAGTCCCAAATAAAACGGCGTCTACCACACAAGGCAATTTCCATAGTGGGTAGAGGGAGAGAGATGCTATAATCACATTCAGTCAAGCAACTAGGACGTCCTGAATGAAACCAGGTGCCTCGTCTTTTTACTCCACCAGTGGCTTTAGCAGTGACCAAAGGTGAGACCCTCCAGGTCTGAGCCAAGAGTAGACGAACCACCTCACTGACACTCCTCCCTAAGCAGCTGTGAAGGGACCCCTTTGGGTTCCCTGCAGTCCCTGCTCCCTTTTCAGGGATAATGCTCAGCTAGGGGTGGTCAGGAGTTTTGGAGTGCTGAGAGCTCCTCAGATATGGTACTGCCTGGTGTCAGGCTGTTCTGCTCCCTGGATTAATATCAGGAGACTTCAGGCTGCTCTTCTCATGTATACATTTCTGCCGGGCTATGGCACTCTGTTTGCGTCAAGTCACTGATCTGGACTGCGTGATGTTGTAGCATGTCAGGACAATAGCCTACAATAACAGGGTATAGGAAGTCTGGCACAACACGAGGGAAAAATCAGCCTGAGAAAAAGAGAGAGAAGAACAAAGTCATTTATTTGGAAGATAATGAGCAGGTGGGACATTTGTCTTTTGGGAAGCTGCTAGTTTCCCAGAGCAGAGCCCCGGGTACTGTCTGACATGAGCTATGATCCCGTCACAAGTAGAACTTGACATATATATTTTAAAGGTCTATCTCTCCAAGAAAGATATTAATGAGGTATTGCACCATTTCTCTTCCGATTGCTTATATATGGAATTGTGGCGGCCACGTGAGATTCCTCGGGGGTTTGCATTTTCGGCTGAGAAGAATAACGCATGTGAGCTATTTTCTGACACAAGTCCTGTAATGGGAGTGACGAAGTTTATTTAAAAAGTGCACTCATTCCGTCTGCCTTTTCTACAGTTCGATTTAATTTAAAGCAGTGACATAGTAACGGCTCATGTTATTCCTCGGGTCTCAGTCTCTCTCTGTAGGTTCCGGGGCCATGTGTGTAGGTGAGACGTTAGAAGTCTGAAGACCAAAAGCAGACGAAGCGGCCCTTTCTCCCTGTTGAGTGCGGGGTGGATGCATTGGATGGCTCTGGTCAGGTGCATTGTGGGCAAGGTGTGCTTTTGGCTTCTGCAGTGTTAGATTTTCACTGCCTCCCTTCTTGGTGGTGGCACTAGGGAGCTTCTTCCTAGGTGAGCGCTGAAATCAGTTCCCCCCCACCAATTTCACTCACACTCAATTGTTTAAACTTGCTCTAAACAAAGCAATAATATCCGTGAAAGAACAGGTTTGACAGGCTAGACATTTAGTTCTAACACATGTTCAAATATGTCATTATTTGAATTTTGCATATTCATCCACACAGTGGAAATGGGTCTCCTATGACACGCTGGCTATTCTTCGGGACACTGTGTTAAAAGCATCAGTGCTGCAGTTTCTCAATAAAGTGGAAGTGATTTCTTTTCAGAGTGGTTAGTATATTACAGTGAAACATTTCAAGTACTTGCATGGTCCCCATTCACTTTTTGTTTTGTTTTGTTTTTTTTCTCCCTCTTTCTCTTTGCTTTCTTTCCTGTTTATTCCTGACCTTTGCTCTCTCCTCTTCTCCTTTTTTCACGGATTTCTAAGAGCTGCCAAGCCTCTGCGAGGGGCCAACCAGAACTTCTTCCAAGTGCCCGCATACTGGTACATTTATCACGACCATAGATTTGAAGATTCTTTTCTTGACTGTGGCTTGAGGGCAGGGACTGTGTTGGAGCTTTGCCACAAGGCCTGGCCTGAGGCAGGACCCCAGGAAGGTGTGCTGGGGGGCAGAGACGCTTGCCCTGGGGTCACAGATGCTTGCCCTGGGGTCACAGAGGCCTGGGTTTAATGGGGGGACATGGACAGTCCATCAGAACTGGTAAATACTGGCCTCAGGGCATGTACAGGCTTCAATGGGAGACAAAGGGAACCGGGTCAACTGTGCCTGGGCGAGGGGTGGTCAGGGGAGGCTCGGTGAGGGATCCTTGATCTCCATCAAGAATGAATAGACAAAAAAGAAAGGCATTTGGGGTCAAGGAATGGCAGAAAGTCCTGATGGGAAGGATGAATTTGAGGGCTTTGAGAACCTTGGTAGGGAAGGTGACCTTGGGGCTGAGTAGAAAATAACAACAATAGCAAACACCTTAGGGAGAGCCAGCACGTACTGTGTGCCAGTTACTGTTCCAAACACTTTGTATGTATTACTTTCCTAATCCTCTCAACCACCTTAAGTGTTATTATAAGCTAAGTATTACTAGGATTCCTTTTTCATGAAGGAAGGATGGAAACAATGCCAGGTTGCCCAGGTACAGCATTAAAACTGGTGAGTGAAGACAGGGACGCTGACTTCTGTCTATGCTTGGAGGATGCTATTCTATTGGCTAAGGAAGTCCATAGGGCTGGAGAAATTGAAAAGGGGGTGTGTACTAAGAATTAAACAAGTAATCGTGCAACCTGAGATTCTAGAGCCCAGGGTGGTGCTCAGAAAATTGTGTCATGGGAAAAACCTCTCAAATATTGTTGTGTAGTAGCCACTCACCTTGTCCAACCCTGAGAAGAGCTTGGAATGGCAAAGTGGCTTTCTTGGGAGATGGCAAAGGTAGGTGTCAATCAACAAACATTCATAGGTACCATCTATGTGCTTGGCAATGAGTTAAGAATACAGGGCAGAATGTATTGCTTTCATGCCCTTGAGGCTGATAGAACTTCCCCTTATAATGAAAACAGATAAGCCAACAGTGGTTTCTTAATATGATACGGTTTCTTAATATGATACAAGTCATGTCAGTCTGTGAACAAATAGTGGGTGGGTGGGGTAGCGAGGAGAGAAATTGCCTGGGTTATGTTTGGTCCACATGTGTCCGTGCACGTGTCCAGGTGTGTCTTAGGCAGGGCTTCACAGAGGAGACACCACAGAAACCTGAAGGATGGATGAGAATTTGATGGAGGAGGGATGGAGGACTACCAGGCAAAGAGAAACATTGTGAGAGAAAGCAGAGCTGTGAGAAGGCACGGGGCATTGGGGAACAAGAAGTTTAGCACGGATGTATATCCGGAAGAATGGCTGGTACATAATAGGTGGTTCATGTTTTTAAATGAATGATAAAACACATAAATGAGTGGCCTCAGTGTTGGGGGGCAGTAAAAGCCTCTGAAGATGCTGGTATGCATGACCAAGGAGGATTGTTTTCATCTTGTGGGCAAAGGGGAACCCATTGTATTTTTCTTTTTAAAGAATAAAATATAGGGGTGAGCCCAGTGGCTCAGGCGGTTGGAGCTCCGTGCTCCTAACTCCGAAGGCTGCCGGTTCGATTCCCACATGGGCTGTGGGCTCTCAACCACCAGGTCTCCAGTTCAATTCCTCGAATCCCACAAGGGATGGTGGGCTGTGCCCCCTGCAACTAACAATGGCAACTGGACCTGGAGCTGAGCTGCGCCCTCCACAACTATGACTGAAAGGACAACAACTTGACTTGGAAAAAGCCCTGGAAGTACACACTGTTCCCCAATAAAGTCCTGTTCCCCTTCCCCAATAAAATCTTTAAAAAAATATTAAAAAAGAGAACTGTCAGAGTCATATATTAGAAAACATTAGACACATACTCTTGCAGCTATATGGAGTGGGGTAGAGACGGTCAGCTTTGCAGTGGTCCAGACAAGAGGGGCAGTAGAGATGGAGAGGAAGGGAAAGAGCTGAGTGATACTTGTAGGAAAGAATTCAAAGAAGAGGGATGAAGACAGAGGCTAAAGGAGAGGTGGACGTCACAAGCAGTCTTTGATCTCATCAGGCAGTGGCTGTAAAATCTTACTCAGAGCATTTGACATTTGACCCAGTGTCTTACATAAGCACCCATGGGAAACAAAATTTCAGACCGGCTTATACTCTGTCATGTGTCACCACTTAGCTATCAAACAGGACGCCTCAATAGGAGACCAAGTTTTAGGAAAGGGGTGCAGTCAGTACTTAAGAAATATGAAGAGACTCTGTGTGTGTGTGTGTGTGTGTGTGTGTGTGTGTGTGTGTGTGTGTGTGTAAGGTTAAAAACTTAGGAAATGTGTTTTGGCAGAAGTGGAGGAACAAGGAGTCTAGGGAAATAAAGCTCTTTTTACCAGAACTTACTCAGGGCTGAGTTCATTCATAGAAAAGTGAAGTACCTATGCAGAGAAATGGGGGCCTCTTTCTCACAGGTTTTACTTCATCCAACTTGCCTGGGTTTTGGCAGTGGGTGGAGAAGGGCTAATGTTGGGATGGGGGGAAGGCGTGGGATCAGAGGTATCACCATCTATCATCCATGGTCCATTGATCTTGCATTTTTTTCCTATCTCCACGATTTCTTCCTTTCAAATTGGCAGCTACAAGCAGCAGAAGAAAATTGGAGTGCGTGTGATTTTTGCCTCACTGGTTTAAGCTTTGATTTTATTTATGCCTTTAATTTTCTATTTAGCAAATTGTTGCCTTACAGTCTATTTCATGAAACGCCCTGGAATTGAAATTAGATTCGGCCCTTGGATATGCACCTCTGATTCCTGTCTCTATGATATCATACTTGCAGCTGAGCCCTTTGCAAAGCAGGTCAAGCTTCCAGAATGGAGTTTTTCAACCCTTCCCCTCTTTGCTGCTGCAGTGTTCTCTTGGAACCGTCTCAGAAGACTGCTCAGTACGCCCTTCCACCGTTCCTCCTTGCTCTTCAAGCTGCCCACCACCAGGAAGGCTGCTTTGCAGGGAAAGAATCTGGCCTTTTGGCAACCTTGGTGTGTCACTGGGGCGCAAGAGGCTTTGAGAAACTATTTAACCAGGATGGCCCCAGTAAAGTGGGAATTAAAATCAACTTCCTCAAAAGATTATTGTGATGCTTCAAAATGTGGTGCCTAAATAATAAAAATATGGCAAGGGTTTATTTAACACAGTAGCTAATACCTACTGAACACTCAGAAACATTGGCTTATTTTTATAATTACCAGGGCTTCAGACAAAGCACTGGGGCTGGGGTGGGGCCCGGATTTTTGGAGACTTATTGGAGAAAGAGGAATAGAACTTATGTCTTCAAGGATGAGAAGATTTGATTGGGCAAAGATGACTATGAAAACCTTGGCATAGAACTTTAAAACCTCCTCTTGGAATGAAAGTTCAGGGTCCTGGGTGCTCAGAGATACTGGGTATAGGTCTAACCCCTGGGGAATATTTCCATTGTCATTGTCATGAAACTCAGGGTGCTGGGCTTTCCTGCGTGAGGCTTGGGGGTGGCGTGGGGGCTGCAGTCGCCACCTCCACCAGCTCTTTCTTCTCCCATCACCTATTTTCCCCCAGTAGATTCCTCCCCATCTCTTCTCAATGGGTCCAAACACTATAAACTATTAGCCTTTCAAAGGTGGATGGGAGTTGTATAGTTTCTTTTTGCCATGCCTTAGAGTTGCTGAATTTGAGTTTCCTGAATGATTCTCTCCTTCCTCCCTCCCTTTCTCCTTTCCTCTCTCCCTCTCTTCCTATTCTTCCTCCTTCCTCCCTCTCTTTTATCCTTCCTGGTACAATGAACTATTGAATATAGTGAGCCACACTGGCTTTGAATTCCAACTCTGCCCTTTAGAAGAAAGAAACATGTTTTCATGTCTCCAAGCATCAGTTCCTCCTCTGCAGAATGAGAGAAATAACTCTACTTACACTCTAGAAACCTCAGGAAGATTAAGTGCGTCAGTACATGTCAGGGCATCTATCAGCATTTCTGGCCTTGGATAAAAGCTCAATAAACGTCTCCTTTAGTTATTATTCAACAGACATTTGTTTGTTGGGAAAAAATGCGTGCATAGATGTGTTGATGTGTGTGTGTGTGCGTGCATGTGTATACACACATACATGAATTGTATAAATATATATGAAAGTAGTAAATAGAGAGGTATAAAAAAGTTGTGGGTGCTGAGACCACTGAGGTCCCCCAGCAGGACTCTCCGGAGAACCGAGCCTCCGAACTGCTCACTCTGTGTGCTCCCTGTGGATTGCTGTCCTTACTGATACTGCTTCTTGTTAAAACCCTACAAGTGCTGCACAGCTGCAGTCAGCCTTGAAGCATTGCCTGCATCTCCCCTCCTGCACTTCCTTCACACCACGCTACCCTCCACAGTGCCCGTAATAACACAAACATCCGGGGATTTCACTTCTTCCACAATGGCACGCACTGAGACAAGAATAAGTACGTGTCAGATCCTACAAGACTTTGCTCGGTCAGTTCAGTTAAAAGGCCAAGATTAGGCCACTGTCCTCCAGTTCTCCAGCATTTGCTAGTGGAACTCAATCAAAGCTACCCTTGTCTACACAATAACATGGTGGTCCAGTTAGGGGAGGAACCAGTAGGACCTTGTAGCCATGTGGATGGTGAGATCGGACCAAAGTCAGCAACAAAGAATGATCCATATTTAGCGTGAATGCGTTTATAAGAAAGAAGATCCATTCCATATGTAGGAAATGATCTTGCCTGTCTTGTTCAGTCTTGTATCCTTTCTGGACAGCACACTCCTTGACACTTAATGGGCCATCAATAAATCCTCGTGAATCAATACATGCAACCAATGGGTGGCTGTAGGCAAAGGAGCCAGCCGCCTTAACAAGAACTGCTCCAATGTATTGCATGTTCATTTGTATGCCGGAAACTTCAGCGTACCTTAACTTATGTAATCCAAACACCAAGACATTATGGTCGGCTCTGTTATTATTTCTCTGTTTGAGATGAGGAAACTAAAGCTTCGAGAAGTTAAATCCCCAGGTCAAGACCAGGCAACTAGGGCTCCTGCTTTCCACCATCATAATACACAGTAGATGTCTAACTAGTACATTGTTTTGTACACCTGAAACTAATTTAAAAAAATGAAAAAAGAAAAAAAAAAAACCAGTGCAATAAAGCGAGGTATGCCTTTAAAAAAAAATAAATAAATAAATAAAAAAAAATATATATATATATGTAGAACTTTGTGTGAACATTTTATGTACTTAAAAAGTATCCATTTTCAACTATTAAAAATTTGCATACAATAAAATCCACTTTTTTGATGTAAAGGAACATAATAGTACGCAGTCTTAAATAGCATTTTTGCTCTCACCAAATGCAAACAGAAAAAAATTCAACATTTTAATTTAGCATAAAACTCATTAACTACTTCAGTGATTCCACAATCAGGTAGAACAGGGGTTCATAGCCCACAGGGCTCTGCCTCAGTTTCTCCATCTGTAAGGTGGAAATGATGAAGCCCACCTCTTCTCTGGGAGGTTATGAGGCTGAATTAGGGCAACGGTTATTAAAATGCTTTGAAGTTAGAAAGTGCTTATTAATGTCGGCGCTCCTGATTGTGTTTCCAATAGGATATCCTTGTCTTTTAAGCCAAGGGCCTGGGATGGGCCCCGAGGCGCCCCAGAGGGAATGGCAGGGAGCATTCACGCTGCATGCCTAACTCAGCCCATATGGTTTTGCAGTGATTCCATAAGTGAGGAGGAGAGCGAATAAGCCCATCTCTTTAACTTTCAAGTGTGGGAACATTAGAGTTCGCTACTTAATGATTATAACATTCAGGAATGTTGGCACCTTTTCTTCCTGACTTCACGTTATGAAACCCAGGGAGTGTTGAGTAACAGGATGTACGTTCTTGCCATTTTCAGTTTCTTTGGGGGTTCATGTTGGAAAACCTTCCTGCAAGCAAGAGCTTCAGTGGTTAGATGCGGAACAGCCCTTTAACCTCACGGCTGTTGCCTCCAACGTGGTGTAAAGGTCCTGGTGTGTGGAGTAAGAGTTGGATCCTGGTCCTCAGCAGTTAGGAGCCATTGTTTGCAAATGTGCTCCCCGATGGAAAAGGATTAGATCCTGGACAGTTGGGAACATTATGTTCATATTGCAAAATCTTGGTATGATCTAGTCTTGGGCTGATGGGGATTTGATAAAGCATTCTTTTTGGCTGAAATGAAAATGTCATCGTCGGCCTCAGCGTGCTGCCATATTCCAACCCTCCCCCGTTTCCACTGCAAGGCAAAATTTAGAGACACCCCTTTGGCTCTGTCAGAGTTGCCCCAGGACTGTGGGAAGACTGCAGGACTCCTGACGGAAAACTGATTTTGCCTCCCCAGTGTTACCTGGGGCAGGTGGTTTTCCCTCTGCAGCTCAAGTTTTCTCATGGAAAAACGGGGACCATAATACTTGATTCTGTTTATCATTGGGGGTTTTGTGATTATCAAATGAATTTGTCTCTATCTTTACCTCTGTCTATTAATCTAGTAGATATATAGATAGACAAATAAATGATAGACAGACAGACAGACAGATAGATAGATAAATGGGAGTCAGTCTAACATGGTGATCATGATATAAATTCAAATGCTGTGTGGCCCCTGGGAAAGTTACTTAAGTTTTACAAATTTACAAATTTACAAATTTCAGTTTCTTCCTCTGGAAAAGAGACATAAAAATGACAATACCCATCTCCAAGTGTTAATGAAAATTAGATGAGATGATCTATGTCGTTAATGTTATGTTAACATACAACCTGGCACATTAGAGTCTCTTAACAAATATTAGCTCTGGTCATCGTCTGACTTGTTAGGAGAGTGATTAGGAAATTATGAAAGCTTATATACATGCAAAAAGTGCCATCTTTTAAATTTGCTCTTTATTTTGGCCAAAAGCAATTCTGAGGCTTACAAATTGTTCCTCGGGAAAATGAATTATTCACTAGGTTATTGGCCTCAGCACATTTCATCCCCAGCAGGAACAAGAGAAGAGCAAAATCTGCCGGCTGCAGCTGTGGCCCACTTACAGGGGTGCACTTGAGGAAATTCAGCACAGTGAGAACCTGGCTGGAACTGTTTCTTGTGAGGTTAATGTCTTTTGCAGAATAGGATCAATGTTGAAAAGATGCCTGCAAAGTGAATCTCTGCATAGTGAAAGCTACCTTCTTATTAAGTTTCCTTATAAAGGTACACATATGCTCACCCAGAAATTGGGACATAAAAATCACACTGGGAAACGTAGATGGTATTTCCAGTCACTTAGTCAATGGAAAAATAAGTGTGTGCTAATAAGGTAAACCATAATTGCAAAAAAGCTAGGTTTTCCTTGCAATGTGTTATCTTGAAAACTAACAGAGGTAATTCAGGCTGACGGAATGGCAGAGTCACCTGTAGACCTTGAAAAAAAATGTAGATGTCCAGCCTTAACCTTACGCTTCTGATTCATAGGTCTGGATAAAGCTCAAGATTTTTCTTTTCTTTTCTTTTCTTTTGGCTTGCTTTAATTTAGCTTCACATATGCTTTTTATGTGCCACTGGGGGAAAGAGTGGCATCCTAACTGAATAGAACTCAATCACTAATTTAATAATTCAACTCTTAATCCTCTGCCTTGATTTATACCTGCATTTGGTTGTTCAGATCAGTTTTTTAGCGCTTATTTTAGAACTGACTTTTCTTTTCCTGCATAAGTCTATCCAAGCTAATGAGGAGATGTGGTGGGGAAGGGAACAGGTGACAGGAACACAGAGATGGAAAAAACAGAGAACCCTACTTAAAATTCACAGAGGAGTTCAAAGAAAGTGAAACAAGATTGTATTTTTGGAACAAAGAAGAGGCAAGGAATTCTGCAGAGTGAGTTTGCAGATAATGAATGTGCAGACACTGAGTTAGGAAGGCTTGACTTATGAAAGATTTTTACTTTACTCATTTATGATTGGTAAAATCTAATCCACTTAAAATAAAACACATATATCCATATATTAAAAGTATTTTCCATAAAGAGTAGGGATGGATCAGGATGCAGTACCTATGATTTTCCTGCAGAACTCAGTGGGCTGCCTGTGTACAGGTGTGGTAGACAGCCTCCAAGATGGCTGCCATCAACACTGCTCCTCACTTCAAGAGGTGGAAACTTAAATCTAGGCTGACACTGGTGATTGCTTAACTAATAGAATGTGGTAGAAATGGTATTTGAAGATTTTCAAGGCTAGGTCAAAAAAAGTCTTAGCACTTCTCCCTGAATCACTTAGAAGACTCCTCGGATGCCTCAGAACCCAGCTGCTATGCTGGAAGAAACCCAAGCGACATGGAAATGGCAAGTGTAAGTGCTCTGGTTGACAATCGCGCTGGAACTCTCAGTCAACAGCCAGCATTAAGCGCTGGCTAGACAAGTGAGGCCTCTCGGATGTTCCTATCCAGCCTACCCTCAGAGGACTGCAGCGACCCTCACACCCTAGTCAATACAAGGTGGACCAGAAGGTAAACCACCCAATCAACCCCCTGAATTGTGAGAGATAATCAACTATTGTTTGAAGTCACTAAGTTGTGGGCTGGTTTATTACACATCAATAAATGACTGAGAGAAAAAGAAAAAACAATACGATTGCTACTCTACATCTGCCAGTGGTGGGGGAATATTAAATTGGTTGCTTTTACATATTTATGTAACTGTTGATCCATCCATTCATTCATCCATCCATTCTTCACCTATCATTCCACCCATCCATCTATCTGACACTTACTGAACACCTACTGTGAAAAGAACAGTGAGAGAGACCAGTTTGGGTTTTTCATTCAACAAGTATTAATTTAGAATTTACTATTGCCAGATACTGATCAAGGAGTTGTAGACAGGTAGGCAAATAAATCGAAATCAAGAGAGTAAGACAGATACGGTACCTCTACACACTCCAGGGGTAGAAGATGGAAAAAAAAGAGATACCTAAATAAACAAATGGTGTCATTTAGAAGAATACTAGACAGGAAACAAAACGCCGTTCAGGGATATAACATTTTCTGAGATCCCAGGTAAGTGTGACTGTGGTAAGCAGGGCTATTAGAGAAAGGTTCCCTAAGAAGGTGACATTTGAACGGAGACTTGAGTGGAGAGGAGACAGCTGTGTGAAGAACTAGGGTAAGCGGAGCACTTTGTCAGACAGAAAACAGAGTAAACACCCTGAAAAGGGAAGAATATTGGTATGAAGAGGTGGGGAGAGGGAGAGCAGCAAAAAAGACCAGTGTGGTTGGAATAGCTGAATGAGAGGGAGGATAGAAGCTAAAAGCAGGAGGAAGCAAAACCATGTGGGTCACACTGGGGATTGTGACTTTGATTTAAGATCTACTGGGAAGTCCTAGCAGGGTTTGAAGCAGGAGAGAACTATAATCTGCATGTATTTTCCGCTGATCACTCTTGCTGCTGTGTGGAGGATGACCAGGGGAGGAGGGCGGGTGGAAGCAGGGAGACCATTAGGACGCGGCTCTTGCAGTTGGCCAGGTGAAATTTGGTAGCAACATGAACTTGGTTGGTTGCAGTGGGGGTGGTTAGAAAAGGTCCTATTTAGAATATGTCTTGGAGATGGAATCAACAGAACTCGCTGATGGTTTAAATGTGGAGTGTTAGGAAAAGAGAATACAGGATAATTCCTATAATTATAGACTAAGCAACTGGCGAGTAGTGGTATCATTAAATGAGATGGGGTAGATTGGAGAGAAGCAAGTGTGATGTGGGGGTGGGCAAATTCGGTTTTGGCCCTAGGAAGTTCAAAATTATTAGGCATGATAAAGGAGGCATTAAATAGGCAGCTGAAAACAAAGCCTGGAGATCAAGGGAGAGCGCGGAACTGAAGTAGTCAGCATATAGATTTTCTTTAAAGTCACATTTGTGTTTCACCAGAGACAGTGTAGAGTGAGAAGAGAGCCAAGCACGTTGCTATATTTAAAAATTGTGAACAAAAGCAGAACCCAGCAAAGGAGATTAACAAGGAGCAGACAGGTAGATTAGAGCAAAACCAGCGGAATGTACTGTCACAGAGCCAAGCGCAGAAAATGTTTATGAAGGGAGGTGTGCACAATTAAGTATTAAACAATGCTTAGAAGTTAGTAAGATGAAGACGGAATTACCTATTGGATTGGACAAGATGGAGGATGTTGGTAGACCTGACAGGAATAGTTTCAGGAAACAAAGTCTTGCTAAAAGTAGGTTACAGAGAGAAGGGAAGATGAAGAATTAGAGACAAATAGAGACAAGTAGAGTTTACCCTTTTAATAAGTTTCTCTATAAAGAGGAAAAAATGGTGTTGTTGTTGCAGGAGGGTATAGGGTTAAGGGAGAGATTTTTTTCTTAAGGTGGAAGAAATTATAATATATTTCTCTGTTAATTGGAGTGGTCCAAGAAGAGGGAGAAATGCTAGATATAAGAGACAGGTAAGATCATTTCAAATGCAAAATCCTTGAGTAGATAAGAGGGAAAGGGGTCTAGAGATAAGAGATGAGACTGGCTCAGCTAGGAGCAGGAGCTGTTTACTTACGTTAATGGACAGGAAGGGACAGCACACAGGAACCAAAACAAGCAAGCTACAATTTTGTTGACGAGAAGAATTAGTTGTTCTTATCTGACCTGGTGTCCAGGTACTCATGGCTTTGTAGGAGAGCTCATAAAAGTTGCCAAGGAGATAAAGAGTACAAAGCGGTTACAGATGAAATAATATGGAAATCAGAAGAAAGGAACAGAGGTGGTTTCTAAAAGGGGGACTAGAAAATAGATTTTAACTTCTCAAGTTTCAAAAATTTCACTTAGATTCAAAGCACTTTAAATTGAACATATCTGTAACAGTAGATATTGAATTTTTTCTCCTGCCTTCCCAACACACACACACACACAACGCCTTTCTGAAACCAGAGGTGGGCACCTGATCCAGCCTGGGCCAGTTATAATGCCCCATACTCTGAGTCTTTGTGATTGGACCAGGAATGAGCACATGACCTAAGCCAGGCCGATCAGCATCTTTCTCCGTGGTTATTTCAAATAGGAGCTGGAGGAGATCTGTTTAGCTAAGAAGGTAATTCTGAGTCAGCCTCTGGTCATGCTCCCTACTACATGGAAGAAGCCCGTCTTCGTGGAAGGGGATGAGGTCAGCACATTGGAAGAAGCAGAGCTGAGAGATGAAAGGAGAGAAAGTCCTGATAGAATTTCAGTTCTGGCGGAAACTCATCATATGGCTGAGGCCCATTTCCCTCCATTTCATGTTTTATAGGAGCCATTAACTTCCTGTCATTTTACTTACACTAATTCCAGTTGATGTTCTGATGTTTGAAACTCAAAGCCTGTCTGCTATCAACGCACCCTGTAGCACGTGTAGGGGCAACCACCCCTCCCCTTCCACGGCGTTACCCCTCTCTGGCTTTCTTTCCATTGAGCCTTCACGTAGTCTCAGCATTCTTAACACAATTCCCAAGCCCACTTTGACTGGTTAAAGAGAGTTGGAAGATGGATGAAAGGTTCCTGCCATTCCTGGCCTCACATTTGCGTATACGTTTAAATATGCCTCTTAGATTTTAAAGACTTTTTGCTTTTACAATCTCTCCCTGGTTCTAGCCAGTAGCTGCTCGCAGAGAGGAAGTCAACTCTCTGGGAAGCACTTCCTCCCGGTCTTCCTTTTATGGAGGTTTCCTTTCATGAGACACGCACTGTGGCATGAGCCTCCGCAGAAAATGCCTTGAATATGCGAGGGTGACTATTCTTCCCCAGGAGCCCAGTGGGATAACCCGATCCGACCTCATGCTTCTTTAGGCTCTCGTTAAGGCTGCTACTGGTATCTGACATATGGATTTGGATTAGGACATTCTGTCTGAAAGTCACCATCCACGAGGACGCTGTGGGTAAGATAAGACAAGAATAGCAACACTGGACAAGTGTCAGAAGGGACAATCGGCAGCTCTCGGCCTCGATTCCTTCCTTACTTTCAGGCCTGGAAGGAGGCAGCAGGAGGTCGCTGTCCAAACTGGTCTGAGAAAGCAGAAATTCCCTGGCATGGTGCGTGTAGCTCTGTGTCTAGGGCAGAGATGAGCGTAAGTCCTACAGTCAGACTCGGGGTCCGTTCAGAGGCGTTCCAAGGGAACAAGCTGTCTGGGACACGGGGAGGCTAGCCCTTTACTTTGCTTCTGATACGCAGCTCTCATTTCACACTGGCCTAATATGTACAAGAAAATAGTTCTTCTTCCGGTCACCCTTACAGACGGGAAAATGAAGAGTAAGATTTGACAGGAAACTAAAGCTGGTGACCTTTCTGAAAGGGGAGTGTGGCTCGTACGGCTGAAGAGTTGCCAGATGTCAGAGGGGCCCTGCAGGTTGGCCCAGCCATCAGACTCGGATCATCTTCTAAAATCAAGTCATCAGATCTTGGTTCCTCCGAGTCTTCTCAGGTCAGAATCTGGCCTGGTCCAAATCTGATCTCTCACCAGTATCCTCTACTTTACATCCTTGAAAACCTGTACTGTTGTATCTTAATATACTGGGCTGTTTTCTACGATGGCTTGGAAAACCAGCCCCTATTTCTCCTCCTGCCCTGGCCCCCAGAAACTGTTTCTGGCCAACTGCTGGTCACCTGTCATGTTACTAATATGTCACTCCCACCACGAATGCCTCCTTTCCCACCTCGGCTCGGGTCACATGCTTCCCTTTCGGTAGCCATGAAACCTTGCCATGTTTTTGTTTGTTTATTTGTTTTTGTTTGTTCGCTTTTTAATAAATTTTATTGTAGGATATTGGGGAACAGTGTGCATCTCCAGGGCCCATCAGCTCCAAGTCATTGTCCTTCAATCTAGTTGTGGAGGGTGCAGCTCAGCTCCAAAGTCCAGTCGCCGTTTTTGATCTTTAGTTGCAGGGGCACAGCCCACCATCCCATGCGGGAATTAAACCAGCAACCTTGTTGAGAGCTTGGGCTGTAACCAACTGAGCCATCCAGCCGCCCTGAAGCTCAGCGGCAGCTCGCTGTCTTTAATCTAGTTGTGGAGGGTGCAGCTCACTGGCCTATGTGGGAATTGAACCAGCAACCCTGTTATTCAGAGTTTGTGCTCTAACTAATTGAGTTATCCAGCCACCCCACTTGCCATGTTTTTTTAATGATCATATACTAATAGAGTTGTCTCCATTAGTTTAGGCTTGATGAGGAGAAACTGAGGAAAAATTGACTTGTTCTGGACTGTTTACATCCCAAGTGCCAGACTTGGGAAAGGTTCTGATGTTAGACTGTTGAGCAATTCTTTAGCTGAGGATGCAACATGAGGTTACACTTCTGTGATGGGAGCAGAGACTCACATGTGTTTCCATGGGCAGTCATCCTGGGAGCAGTAGGGACTGAGGCCTTGGGAAATGAGTGGCAGTCTGGTCTTGGAGGCAAACGCGTCCCTTTGTGAGCCATAGGTACAAGAAGGAGGCATGTTTCAATTAAATGGACTTAACTAGAGAGATTCCAGAGGGCATAGCATGCCACTTCAGGTCCCAAGGAGAGAGGCTGAGAGTGAGACTGAGGGCAAGGCCAGCATTGGCCAGGGAGGGTCACAGCAGGGGTTGTCGGTTATCCTGTTATTATAATTCCCTGCTCGTGTCCTTGAACTTCTAGTAAAATCTAACGCGCAAGAGCATTTACTTCTCTGATGTGCTGTGTTGAATTAAAGAGGAAGTCATGGGACGTACTTGAAAGGAAGCCAGTGAGGAGAGAGCAATGGCTCCCCCCATGGCTAGGCTGGCGGGAGCAGCAGTGGCCACCAGTGGAAAGCCTGGAGCCTGTGCCCGGAGGGGTGGCTGTTCTTCATGCATCATCAGTACCAACCTACAGATATACATTCTGCTCTTCCATGTGTAGGAGGCAGCTCGGAAATTCTAATTTCTGGCAATGAAGTGGTTAGGCATCTGTGCCGGCACAATTTGAGTTACACTATTATGGCTTCCATTCATTGATCTAAACCAGTGGTTCTCACCTAGGGGTGGTTCCCCCCCCCCCCCAGGGGACATTTAGCCATGTCTGGAGACATTTTGGTTGTTACAACTGGGGGAGGCGGGGTGAGGTGGGAGGGGGTGTGCTACTGGCTTCTAGTGGGTGGAGGCCAGAGATTCCGCTAAGAGCCCCGCAATGCACAGGACAGCCCCCACAGCAAAGAATGATCCGGCCCAAACGTCAGTAGTTCTGGCTTACACAGTGCCTGCTTTAAGAGAAATTGAACAAAGAAAGCTCTGGGCTCCACGTGGTTCCAACTCCCATCGATCCATTCACTGCTAGGACCCGATAAGCCCCTCGCAGGCTGCAGGCGTCAGCTCTCTCAGGCAATTTGGCTTCATGATGCCAGAGCTGAATATAGAACCTGCCAAGGGGGGTGGATTCAACCCTGTTTACATTCTTGCTGGCAGCTAATGAAGAAGCTGCTGTGTACTGGAGCCGTTATCTGAACCAAAAATAACCCACGAAAATGATTAATTTCATCTAAAAATATGCAGGCTCTCCGCTGTGTCAGCCATGATAATGAGGCTCTGAACTGAAGGTACCACAGCGCTGGAGTGGGACCTGGACCCTAAGTGAGAAGACCGCTGCCTCCTGCTCTTGTTTCCTCCTCTCCTTCCCCTCTCTTCTTCCCTGGTCCCTGTTTCTCTGCCTCCTCTTCTTATTCCTCTTCTTTTCTCCACTGCTTCTTTGTTCTCGATGGTTCTTCCTCCTCTCTCGTTCCCCCTTATTCTCCTTCTTTAAACCCCTGCCTTCTAACTTCACTGTCACTGGGGTCACCGTCCCCATGGCAGGATCTGTGTCTACTTGTGGCATAGGATGTAATGTTAGGTGGGACGTGCATGATTGCTAGCTGTTAGGAATCATAATTATTTTAAAGTTTTCGTTGGTTCTTAAGAAAAAAAAAAAAAATCAGTACGCCTAACCAACGATTTCATGGATACTGGTGTTTAAGATGAGGCCAAAGTTAGGTATCTAAGCTAAAAGAGTATTTCAATTTAGAGGAAAAGGTAAGTACATAATAATACTGCCTCACATTAGAATGAACCCTATGGGATTGTGAATGATTGACTATTTTTGACTTATAAAAATGGCAGTTTCACCAAATAGAGTGAAACCCACAGTCCCTCGGCGTATGTAGTCTCTTACAGTCCGGCCCCAATTTACCTTTCAATGCCGAGTTTCCAGTTTTTCCCTAGATGAACTTTCTGCTCTAATTAGATCAGCCAATATTGACCTAGGGCCAGTTGCAAACTAGGCCCTGGGTTGGGTCTTGGCACTGCAGGTACGCACTGAAATCAAGTTTCTGTTCCAAAAGAGCTTACCAGGGACAGGAGGAGAAAGACACACAGTTTCAGGCAAAACAAGTATTAAGAGGTGGTTTTTAACTGGGAGTGGCATCGCCGACTTTCAGGTAGCTGAAAAAACACGGCGCAGATTTGGGGTTGTCACAATGATCGGGGAGTTTACTTAGGACATTTAGGGAGTGGGAGTCAGAGACGCTAAGTTTGCTGCCATGCGTGAGGCGATCCTACTGGATTACTCAGTGAAGAACCGTCCCACCCCAAAATGTCACCAGCAGCCCCATGACAGACACTGATGGAGGCACTGAGGGTAAAGAGGAGCAAGAAGAAGGGACATCTTGCCAAATCTGGGAGTTCAGAGATGGCTTCTCAGAGGAGGTGGCATCTGTTCTGAATCTTCAAGGATGATAATGTGGTTTGCGAATCAAAGTGGGAAAGGCCTTCTGGGCAGAGGAAAATACACACAAAGCTATTTCAGGGGACTTGCGTCAGCTCAGCTCCTGTCTTTCCCTCACCTGGCTTCTACTGTGGATTGAGTCTGGACATGTGCATTCTCTACAGGAGATTCCATCTTGGTCTGCAGAAATTGTTCCCGTCCTGCAATAAGTGGCTCATATCCTATTTCCTTTATAAAGTCCTCTTACCGACTCATTTGAGGGTGGCTTCTTTCTAGGCCTTTAGACCCCAAGAATGCTCCTTACCTTTGCCCCCTTTTTTTTCCTCCCCTACTTGGTTAAGGGAAGAATTGCGTCATGCTTCTTCTTTTGCACTTGACAAAAGACAACTGATAAATAATATTGAATTTGTCTTACAACATCATACGCTAGCAAATGCATTTTGTTTCTTTTTAAAGATTAAAAACGTATTTGTGAAATTCTCTCCCCATGATGGCTCAGTAAAACAGTTTCACAGGTACTTTAATCCTATTGTGTAGGTCAATAATTCTCAACTGGGGACAGTTTTGCCTCCGAGGGAACATTCGGGGATGTCTGGGGACATTTGTGTTTATCATGACGGGGGAGAGCCTGCTACTGGCACCTGCAGTCTAGATGTCAGGAATGCTTCTAAATACCTTGCAACGCACAGGAGAGCTGCCTATATAAAGAATTATCTGGCCTGAAATGTCAATGGCACTGAGCTTCAGAAACCCTGGGGTAGATTAATCAATGCAAGTGACTTCCTGAAGGCTGTGTAGCAAATTAGTGACAGGTCAGTCAGAAGGCAGAACATCAGTGTCGTGAAGGAGTAAAGTGAGACTAGACGATGGGGCCAGGTAACCCAGCTCCTAGTTTGACTGATTTACCAGAAGGTTCCTGATCAAATGTCACATTCCTGCTTTGTCCTTCATTGCCTCCTTCTTGCCTCAGTTGGATCTCCAGTTGTTACGCTGTTTTTATTTCGTTAATAACATTGGGTCTGTTCTTTAACCTCTTAAGCCTCAGTTTCTCTCTGTATTCATAAACCTAATAGAAGCGCCATCATAGGCTAGTTGAGAGACTAAATGTGATAGCAGACAGGGAAGGGTGGAGGTAGCATTTATTAGGTATCTACTATGTGCTGGGTACAGTTCTAAGCACTTTACAGGTATTAAGTTACTCCTCTCAGTAAATCTGTGGGGTAGAAACTATTATTAGTTCCATTTCACAGATAAGGCAACTGAGGCTCAGGGAGGTCAAGTAAGTTGTCATGGTATCACAGCTAGTTAAGTGGTTCAGCTGGGGTTGGAACCCAGGGTTCATACGCTTAACCATCATATACACCACACACTACATATTAGTATCTGGCCGCCTCATTCTTCTGCCTCCCCCTTGCCCCCCACTTCATTTCTCTGCCCTCTGCCATTGAATGCTTGCATGCTACGGTGTGGAGCGGGTGCCTGGCTCACAGCCCACAGTTCTGCTTTGTCCACCCTACTTTAGGCCAAAGCTGGGTCTCCAATTGCCAGGTTATCTCTACTTTGTCTCTGGGTCAGCAAGACCCAAGTTGTGACCAGTCGCAGCAATCCAAAAGATAATAAAGGACAATTAAGTGACTCTGATCCACTCAGCTAGCCACAGGGGTTTTCGGGGGGGGGGGGGGATTGGTCTTCTAGCTAGGGCTGCCGTCATAAAATTCAACCAGAATTTGTATGAGCTCACAGTTCTGGAGGCTAGAAGTCTAAAATCAAGGTGTCAGGAGGGCTGTGCTCTCTCTAAAACCTGTAGAGGAATCCTTCCTTCACTCTTCCTAGCTTCTGGCGATGCCCGGACATCTTTGGCACTTCTTGGCTTGCAGGTGCGTCACTCCAATCTCTGCCTCTACCATCACATGGCATTCTCTCTGTGTGTCTCTGTGTAGGCGCTTGTAAAGACATGACGCGCCTACTCCTGTATGGCCTCCCTTTAGCTAAGTACATCTGCAAGGACCCTATTTCCAAGTAGGGTCACATTCTGGAGTACTGGGGCTTAGGACCTCAACGTATCCCTTTCTTTTAGTAGGGGCACACAATTCAACCCATAATCTAGGATAGATTCCTCTTTGTCTCTTTCAGTCCCATGGAAGTTGGACTCTGTTCAGGGCTTGACCACCTGCGAACCTCCCTCTGCCTTTCCAGGCCCTCTTTAGAGTGAAGATAGTATGTTTGCTGCCTCTTAATCTTCAAGGAAATGAGGTATCACACGTCCTTGTCAGAATCCCTGCTATTTCGTATGTTAGCTGATCCAAATAAATGAGCTCTTGAATAAATACCGTCTGGCGCTGCTGAATCACTCTCTCGAGTGGGTCTCATCACCACTTCCTGGCATGAGCACCGTTTCTACTGATGCCATGATGACCAGAACTCTTGGGAAGAGTCCAGCTTGTTTTCCACTCGGATCTTGTTCTCTGCATCGTAAGCTTGAGAGGTACCCCGAGGAAGTTACCATCTAGCGTTCCTCAAATAAATATTTGTGTACTTATAAGTGATGTTATAAAAACCATTCCTTTCTTTTCCCATCTTTTTTTATTAAAAAAAAAAAAAAGAATGTGAGCTTAAAAGTAAAATAAAGAATTTTGTTACAACAACGTTCAAGGAAATTGAAACAAACATTTGTGTCTAACCGAAAGGAACTGTTAGAAACTTCATTTCCCAATTTTTAGTCAGATGCATGCATATTTTTACATTAAT
Organism: Rhinolophus sinicus; assembly: GCF_036562045.2. Taxonomy (NCBI): domain Eukaryota; kingdom Metazoa; phylum Chordata; class Mammalia; order Chiroptera; family Rhinolophidae; genus Rhinolophus; species Rhinolophus sinicus. The sequence goes on from NC_133761.1 coordinate 9,727,780, forward strand.
TTGCAACATATATAATATGTTCTGTTCTATTTTTTCCACTTTAAAAATTTTCTTAAAGGGAGTTTTTATGTTACAACATGGTCCTTTTAATGACTGCAATAAATTTCCATTGGGTTAGTTTACCATGATTTAATTAATCAAAATGTTTTATCGGGCATTTAAGGTTTGTAGATTCTCTTTCTTCTTCTCATCTGCTTTTTGGTTGCTTTAAATAACAAACTGTAAATATGCTACAACAAATCTCTTTGTACACATTTTACTTTTGAGTTTGTGCCTTAGGGTGAATTGCCAGAATTGCTTTGTCAAAACGCAGGAGTATATTGACTTAATTTATGTTTTGATTTGATCTCTAAAATGATTTTTTCCCAATATATGAATGTTCCTTTTTCCCTATAGTCTTACAAGCACTGGGTTTTCTAATTCAAAATTTTCTCTAAAATTCTTTTAGCGGGTATACACTTGATAACCTTAACACAGTCTTAATTTGCATATCTTTGGTTAGTAGTGAGAAGAAACATCATTAAAATGCACCTTAGGGTTTAATACTCTTGATGTATAAAAGAGCTACTGGCCTGTGCTTCAGTCCAGGTTACATGTAGCAATGAATCCTTTGTAGTAATCCACTCCTGCAACAAAAGAGCCAGCCACAGCTCTCGTAGCCTCCGTTTCCTGTTTCTGCCCTTCTAGCAAACTTGGAAGCTCAAATAGCTGTGGGTAGTGGAGTTGTACGTACCATAGCTCTGTTTGTTTTTTTTGTTTTTCTTTTTAAAAATTATTTATTTCTTTTTTTCAGTGACAGTTGACAGCCAATATTATTTTGTATTAGTTTCAGGTGTACAGCATAGTGGTTAGACATTTATATAATTATGCAGTGATTCCACCAGTTAGTCTAGTACCCACCTGGCACTATCCATAGTTGTTGCAACATTACTGACTTTATTCTCTGTGCTGTACTTTACATCCCGTGACTATTTTGTAACTACCAATTTGTATTTCTTAATCCCTTCACCTTTTCACCCAGCTCCCCAACCCTAGCTCGGTTTTTTTTCTGTAACCCCGACTTTCATGGCCCAAAGGGACAGGAAAAGAGCAACTCATACCATTTAGCATTTGCTTCCCCTGGGAGCAGTGGGTTTTTCTCTCAGGTTCCTTCTGCTACACTGACAATAGGCTAGTCCTAGAAAAGCAGATAGGAGTTTGGGTGGTTTGAATTGGGAAACAGACACCATAGTATTAAGTGTCTCCAGGTCACAAACCAAAATACTCTAGCATCAAAAAGCAGACCTATGGGTCCCAGTTAACTGCATTCTGAACACAAGCCTATAAAAGTTTGGCTGGGAAGGAGGAGGATGTAGAAAAAGAAGGAAAGTGCGAAATAATTAATAAGGCATATATGGGACACTTGGCTATATCAGGAGTTGGTGGACATTTCTGTTAAGGGTCAGACTGTAAATATTTTAGGCTTGTTGGCCATATGGTCTGTTACAGCTCTGCTATTGTATCACAAAAGCAGCCATAGACAATTCTTCAATGAATGGGTGTGTCTGTGTTCTAACTTTATTTATGGACACAGAGATTTGAATTTTATCTGATTTTCATGTGTGACTAAATATTATTTTTCTCTTGATGTTTTTGACTTTCACCATCCAAAAATGCAAAAACTAATACTCTTGGCTCACAGATCATACCCAAACAGGCAGTGGGCTGGGTTTGGCCCATGGGATTGAGCTTGCTGATCTCTGGGCTGTAGTATCAAAGAAGGAAGGATGGTGCTACGGAGTGGTTTTCAAACTTCTGTTAGCAGGAGACTTATTCATCACATCCTACATATATAGTAGATGAAATGTCATGGCTCTGGTTGAGAAGAGAGCCTGCAGGCTGCTTCTTAGCCTCTCTCTCCCTGTCTCTCTGCTCCCTCCTGCATGTAAGGTGACCTGGGGATCACCTCTGGCTGTGGAAATCAGGCTGACCTAGAAATCCTGAGCCTGGATTTTAGTCATGCCTCTTCCTCTCTGAGCGCCTTACATGTGATGGGTGCTCTTTAAGTTCACTCATCTCATTAGTGGATGGAGGACTGCTGAACCAGCTGTGAGTGCTTGGACGGGTGCCTAAAGTTGCTGGTTTCAATGTCTTCTTCCTCAAAAATCAAGTTGGAGGTGAAGAGGCAAGGATGAAATGATCTCTGAGGTCTCTTCCATCTTTTTTATTTTTATTTTTTATTTTAGATTGTATCCTCTCTAATATTAGGAAAGTCCTAGCTCATTACATTTGATGACTATAAAGCATGGCCTTGGCGTCAGTCAATTACTCGGTCCTTTCCCCTCAAACTCTTGCTCCTCGGTTGATTAAACATAATTGGCAGTCATACAGGAAGAAATGGTGGGGGTGGTGACGGGAATGTATTAATACTGAATTATCTAAACTTTCTTTCTTGTTCCACTATTTGAAAAACATGGGGTGCTCTTCAACTAGATGGTCAGTTCTTCGAAATTAGGAATGATATATTTGTTTCCTTCTTCAGTGCCAATAAGACCCTGAGAACAGTAGGTGTTTTTAAAATGGTATTAATGTTGATGTTAATGATGGGTACCCCTCCGACTCCTTGCTGGTTCTGCCACAATCACTTAGCTTACTTTCTCTTCTTCAAATACGCCAGGCTGCTTTCTGCTTCAGGACCCTTGCTTTCCTTCTGTCTGGAAAAGTAGATCCCTATGTCTTCACACAACTGACTATTTCTTTTCCTTTAGGCTCAGTTTTCATAGCATACCCTCAGGAAAGTCTTCCCTAGACACTCTGCATAAATAGATGCCTCCTTTCCTTGTCACTACCCTGGATGGTAGCCAGCATCCATTGAACCTCACGTCTGGTAATGACACCAGTAAACTAGGTTTGGTCTGTGTGACGGAATGCATATGGCACAAGTGACGGTATATCACTTCTAAGATTAGGTTAGAAATGACTGTGGCTTCTGTTTTGAGGGTGTGCTATCTCTTTTGGATCATTTGCTCTAGGGGAAGCCATTTGTCATGTTTTGAGGACATTAATACATCCTATGGAAAGGTCCATGTGGAGAGGAACTGACATTTCTGGTAACAACCAGTGAGGAATTATAAGACCTGCCAACAACCATATATGTGAGCTCGGGGCAGGAGCCTACCCTAGTTGGGCTTTCAGATGAGACGGCAGCCCCAGCCAACAGCTTGACTGCAACTTCGTGAGTGACACCTTGAGCCAGAACCATGTAGCTAAGCTGCTCTCAGATTCCTAACCTGCAGAAACTACGAGATGATGTTTGTTGTCTGAAGCTAAGGTTTGGGGGTAATTTGCTACACAACAATAGATAATACACTGTGGTTTATTTTCTTTGTAATGGGTTTTTATTATCTGATATTGCTTTATTGACTGATTGAGTGGGGGAGATGGAATCATATACAAGTAATTTACAACACATGCTCTCAGTACAGTGAGAGAATTATGTTTGGGGTAAGTGCAGGCCGGCAGTTCTCAAAGTGTGAACCCTGGGCCAGCAGCAGCAGCTTCACTGGAATGTCATCAAATGCAAATTCTTGGGTCCCATAACAGGCCTACTAAACCACACATCTGGGGATTAGGCCCAGAAAACGGCATTTTAACAAGTCCTGCAGGTAATTCTGATGTACAGTCACATTTGAGAACCACAGGTATAACATTGTGGGTACATCAAGAAGGGCAGCTATCCTGGCCTCGGGCACAGGATAAAAAGAAGTGACTGGAAGACAGACTGGAGGAGGTGACACTTGAAACAAGTATGTAAAGATAATCTAATCCTCAGTCCCTGAGATAAATGCAACAGCAGAATTATAAAAGTGAAGAGGAGAGAATTATTTCCATAAAACATTTATAGAAATGACTCTGTTTCCCATACGGTGGGGAGTCTTCCTAATACAGTTGACTTCTGTGTAGGAGTTTTCCAAGAGAAGAAAGTGAAAAGAGGATTCCAGGCAGAGGGAACTGTGAGAGAAGGCTCAGAGGTAAGCAGCCTGCTGTGATTACATCAAAGAGTCATTAGCAGTCGCAATGGCAAGTGGTGAAGCTGAAAATATAGGTTGGAACCAAACTGCTCCAAGCTGAGCAAAGGGTCTGGGGTGTGGACAGCAAGATGAACGTAGAATTCTCTGAATTGCAACATTCTGAGGCCAGATGGTGGGATGGCGTGCATCTCTGCAACGGCAGCTGTGCACCTGTAACAGGAGGCCATCAAGGGGAGGAGAAGGGAAGGTGGCAGTTCTCTTCCTCTTGGTCGGCATCACTGCCTCGGGCACTGGATGCCTCCCCATGTCTGCTGACATGACAGGCTTCTCCAGTCCTGTAGGCAGGAACTGCTGGCAGCTTTGATCACAAAGGATGAGTTGTTCTGGGGACCAAGCAAGACAAAGACACTCCTTTCTTTGTGTCCAGGAGGCAAATCTTGCTTCTCACACCAAGCCTGCCTTTGCCCTTCTGTCTCTCCCAGGCACTCCTTCCCCGAAGGGAAACCCTACCTATCCCTCACCCCCTGCCCCCTAGTCATTTGACCTCGGTGGGATCAAGGGTATTTGCATGTAGCTTGTCTTTTAGGTGAGAAGGCTGGAATTCACTTCTCACAGTATGGTTTAAGTGGCTTGCCCTTCTGCGAAGTCACAGGGACGCTGTTGTATCCAGAACAAGGAGGTCTGAATAATCAACCACTGTATTTCCAGCTTGAGGTTCTGGGGATGGCTTATGGCTGGTTTATTCCACAGTGATTTGTCTTTCACACACACAAGGCTGTGTTCCTGGGGAGGTCCACCCACCTCTCTGTGGCCACTATTCATTTCTGGAGACACGTTGTATTCCAGGAACTATGCCACACACTTTCTCTAAACATGTATTGGAAGAATAATAGACCGAATGACAACAAACGGATGCATGAATAAATGAATGCTGTGGTAAAAAGAATCTGGACTTTGGAGCCAGACAAAACTGGGTTCAGCTTTTAGCTCTGTTATTTACTTATATAGGTCACATAGGGAAAGTTATTTTGCCTTCAGAATGCCTACTTCCTTACCTGTAAAATGGGGCTCTTATTTGATTCGAAAGACTTTTATGAAGAGCAAAGAGAATCAAACATATAAATGTACCTGGCATGCTGCTCAGTGCTTGGTAGGCACCTCCAAAAATGGTGGGTCCCCTACAGATAAATGGTTTTTAACTTTGGCTGCACATTGAGTCATCTGGGAAGCTTTTAAATGTGTTGACACCTGGATCCCCACCTAAACCCAGTGAATCGGAATATCTGAGGGTGGAGCCCTGGCATTTGTACTCTCCATAAGCTGCCTCTGGTAACACGGATGCCCGGAGGGTTGAGCATCATTTCCATGAAAAAGTGATTGACAACCGGGGCTGCACATTAGAATGACCTCTGGACCCGCCTCCCTGAGAGTTTGTTTTAATTACCCTGGAGTGCAGGTTTCCAGCATGAGATTTATTTAAAAGCCCCCAGATGATTATAATACACAGCCAGGATGGGAAATGATCCACCTTCTTACCCATCTACCTACTTACCCTGCTGAGTCATTTTGTGATTATAAATTAGGAAGATTTTTGTAAATCAGAAGTAATTGCTTCTTCATTTAAGATCTCACTACATTCTTTTCCCATATAGTTCATTCATATATACTATACTTGTTTACAAATCTAACCCCTATTAAAAGTGTCAACTCCTGGAGAAAAGGGACATACTTTTGTTTTCCAAGGGTCTGGCACAATACCTAGATAAGTAGGGGCACACTACTGTTTGTGGAAGATCTGAGTCTACGCACAGGTTTCTCAAAACATCACAATTATCCACATGTGTAACTGGAGTTGTGAAAATCTGAGCCTATACTAAGATCTATTCATATTTTCTAAAAAGATCAGTGAATCCATTAGGAGCAATGAATTATTTATAGATGGGTATATACACAATATATTTTTTTTCTTAAGCTAACTGGGTCAGATGACTTTTACAGACACACACACGCATTCACACACACACAGTCTGAGTATAGAGTTGATATAAGATTCAGCATTATTCAGAGATTCATATAATGTTTACCATGACCCAGTCACTCTCTTTCTCGTTCTTTAATTTTCTCTAAGTTAGAATCATTCTCAGACAAATATCACCCTCCTCATTTTATCAGCATTTCTGCTGAGGGACCGGATTTTACATTCTCTCAGGTTCAAGTTAAGCAGAATGAGTTAGTCTCCCAGAAGTCTAGAAAAGTCTTGTCATATCGCATTGGCTCTGATTGGATCAGGTACCCATCTTTGAATCAATCTCTGGGGCTAGGAAAAAGAAATATTGTGATTGGCTTGGCTGATGGGAGCACCTCACCCAAGGCACAGGGGCTGAGATGGAAGGAGGCATGGTTTTCTAGGGGACAATCAGCAATTAGAGCATGGTCATCTGAGGAAGGAAAACTGAATGCTTGACGGTAAAAACAATACTCTATCGACAGACTCTATTCTGTCAATTCACCTAAATAAAGTTTTAAATAGAAACTTTAGCTAAAATAAATGAATGCGACTATATCAAACTTCAAAGCTTCTGCACAGCAAAAGAAACCATCGACAAAATAAAGAGGCAACCAACTGAATGGGAGAAGATTTTTGCAAACAACACCTCTGATAAGAGGCTAATATCCAAAATACATAAAGAACTCATACAACTCATCAACAATAAAACAAAAACCCAATTGAAAAATGGGCAGAGGACCTGAAGAGACATTTCTCCAAAGAGGACACACAAATGGCAAATAGACATATGAAAAAATGCTCAACATCACTAATCACCAGAGAAATGCAAATAAAAACCACAATGAGATATCACCTCACCCCAGTCAGAATGGCTATCATCAACAAGACAAATAGTAACAAATGTTGGAGAGGCTGTGGAGAAAAAGGAACCCTCATACACTGTTGGTGGGAACGCAGACTGGTGCAGCCGCTATGGAAGGCAGTGTGGAGATTCCTCAAAAAATTACAAATAGAATTACCATATGACCCAGCAATCCCTCTCCTTTTTCTCAAAAAATCTGAAAACATTTGTCCATAAAGACACGTGTGCTCCAATGTTCATTGCAGTTTTGTTTACGGTGGCCAAGACATGGAAACAACCAAAATGTCCTTCAATAGATGAATGGATAAAGAAGTTGTGGTATATATACACAATGGAATACTATTCGGCGGTAAGAAAAGATGAAATAGGACCATTTGTGACACCATGGATGGATCTTGAGGTTATAATGCTAAGCAAAATAAGTCAGACAGGAAAAGTAAAGAACCATATGATTTCACTGATATGTGGTATATAAACTGAAAACAACAAAAGAACAAAACAAACAACTGAAAGAACAAAAACTCATATACATAGACAATAGTTTAGGGGTTACCACAGGGTAAGGAAGAAGGGAGGGAGAAGCAGGGCTCTAGAAGAGGGTAAATGGGATCTAATATATGGTGATGGAAAGAGAACTGACTCTGGGTGGTGAACACACAATGTGAGATATAGATACTCTATTACAGAATTGTACACTGGAAATCTATGTAACTTCACTAACAATTGTCGCCCCAATAAACTTTAATTTAAAAAAAAGAAACTTTGATAGTTTTTTTTTTAAATCAAAAAGTAAAAGGTGCTTTAACATATGGATAAACACTTCATACATAGTTTGCATCCTAATCTTAAAGAAAATCCAATATAAAAATTACCCACCTAAACATGGGCACATTTCAAAATGTTATGCCATTGTGAGATATCGCTGCTGCTGTTGACGAGGTATAGTATTATTTCCAGATCCTTCCTGATCACTGCCTGGCTTTGAGGGGAGCCAAGGATACGGTGTGGTTCTGTTTTCCACATAGTAAATATGTAAGAGATAATTCACCCACCCACCCACTACTTAGCCATCCATTCACTCATCCACCCACCCACTGTCCATCCATCCTTCCATCCATCCAACAAATATCAATGTCTACACATTTAATAAAACTTAACGTGTTTTAAGTATCCATGTTTCTGACAAATAAGAGAAAATTCCTTCCCCTCAGGATCTCTGAATCTCAAAGGGCCAGAAATGGGTGAATTACCCATAACAGAGCTTGGAAGTTGCTTTGCTCAAGGGATGAACAAAATGCCGTGAGAACAGAGTGAACGGAGGGCTCAGTGAACAGTGTAATAAAGCAATCTGATTTATTTCAAGCCAAGTGAGAGGAGATTCCATGAGACCTCCCCGAGAGCTTGATATGAATTCCCAGGAGTTGAGGATGAGCTGTAGCTTGATTACCGCCTCCCTCCAGGGCCTCCAGCAAGAAAGACAAGTGCCTCCACTTCCCTGCATACAGCCAACTTGTCAAGGGCAAAAGATGTGTGTCCTTGGGATCAGACATGGGCCCTTGGGAGAGAGAGCTGGCCTCGTAGTCTTTTGGCAGGTACCTATGGGACTACCTAGGTGTGCGTGTGTAAAGTGGGGGCAGGCACAGAACTCTATCCAGGGGCTTGGGTGACTCCATGTCCATTATAACAGAGGCTCTAGTAGATGGATCCATTCTGGAGTTGACCTTCTGAAAAGTGTGGAGTTCATACGGTTCATCCATTGGGCTGAGAGAGAGCAGAGCTATTTTATGCCAGTACCAACTAAGTAAGGACTTTCTTATTCCCCTTACCTGTCTTTCTGCCCTCTTCCACCCTCATCTGAAAGAGAAGAAGGATCAGTAATAACAACTTGCCAGTAGAGAAGTGACACGTGAGAAAGTGAGAAGTGACCCTTCTCTAAGGCAGGTTAACTGCCTACCGCAGGTTCTAGTTGGAGTGGACCAGGTGGAAAGAGAGTCTTATCCTTGAATACAGGCAGACATTTTGATTAATGTATTGGATTGGCTATTTTAATTTCTGAATGGAGACTGTACATTGGAAACTTATAACAATGATCTGACCGTGGGATGACCTGATTTTTCACTCAGTGGTAGGGGGAGGCTTATTATCCCCACTGAATAGGTTTAAGAGGGTAGTTAGAACAATATATATATATATATATATAGCGTATGAGATCTGTGTGTTTAGTAGTCCCATTACGCATGTGTCCTCATCCATTAAAAGAGGACCCATAAGAGAGGAGAGGAACTAAAGTTACACTGGAAACACCCACTAGAATGCCCATGTGTAATGACAGTGGGTGGGAACCCATCTGGCCTGAATTAGCTGAACCGTGGGTCTGGACATTGGAGCAGGAAGTGGTTCTGAGAGCTGTCTCCTGGGGCAGCTGTCCAGAAAAAGAACTCTTTGGGTCACCCAGTTCATCTCGACTCCATTAAAAGCCACAGCAGCTCTTTCTTGCTCTGACAAGAGGAGATCCATGATTTATGCTTTGGTTCTCATCAGGCCTGTCATGAACTGTACTGGGCACACAGACCCTGTCTCTTTCAGCTGCTAGCCCTAGGGCAATGACTGTCAGATTGTAGGGTTTATCAAAAGCATTTGGGGATTTTTTCAATGTAAAGAGTCTAGCACTCTTCCCCCAACATCAAATTCTGTTTCAGGAAGTCTGGGGTGAGACCTTGGAATCTGTATTAATAACAAAGCCTGTGCATTTCAGAAGCAGGTGTCCTGGTGATCATACTTCGAAAAGTAGTGCTGTGGCGTTTATCTTCCAAATTAATGACACAGGCAACATCACGCCAAACCTGAGGGTACTCAGACGCATCTGGACCATGCCCTCTGCTACCTGTCTTGTGACCACCGCCTCACTTAAGCCTCATAAAACTCTGCGAGGTGGGTCTTAACCATTCTTCCCATTTGCAGATGAGGAGAACAAGGCACAAGGCTAAACACTTGCTCAATGTCATGCAACTAGTAAGTAACAGGAAACACGATTCGAACCCTCATAGTTCTCTGCCGGTGTTTGAACCCCTCATCATGGTGGGACACCACCTCTCACTTCTCGTAACCTGTCTCTTGGTACAGTTCTACAGATGACTTCCAAATGAGTGACACTTCTTACTCTCTTTTCAAAGGCCACTTTCATCTCCTATTTCCTGGTGTCACAGACAGCACCGCGAGGCCCTGACTCCCTTGAAAGTCATTCCAGGAAGAGAAGCAGGGCTGGGGGGCTGGCGGGCTGGGACAAGCTGCACTGAAGGCCATATGCTCTCTACAGCCCAACTGTTGGACAACTCGGGAAGTTCACTTCCCCAGAGAAATAAAAAGTGTCTCTATCAAGCAGAGAGCTTAGCAACACATCTCAACGTATCTGAACTCCGATGAAAAGTGAGAGTCATAGTAATGATTTGTAGGCTCTGCAAATATTGAAATGCCTTCTCAAGGCAGAGGAAATCATATTCAATAATTGCCTGCATTATTATTATAGCAAATGTCTCTATAGAGCAGGGGGCTGCCAAGTTTTTCTTAAAGGGCTAGGTCGTATACATTTTAGGCTCTGTGGACTATATGGTCTCTGTTCTAGCCACTCAGCTCTACCGTCATAATGTGAAAACAGCCACAGACTATACATAATGGAATGGATGTAGTTGTGTTCCAATAAAACTTTATTTACAAAATTAGGTTGCCATAGTTTGTTGCCTCCAATATAGAGCATTACAGTTTACAGCATACTTTCCATTCTCTTACCCTGTTGGACCTAGAGGAACAGGATTCCTAGAAAACTGCACCACTCACTGGAGGTCACCAGCAATCTGGTGACACAACTAACCCATGCCCAAGTGTGCCACTTCCCGGTCCAACCCTCTTTCCACTACAATCCCAGCTACCACTGGAGACAGGATATTGTAAAGACCTTACAGTGGTTTCTTGCATAGGGTAACCATCATGACAGTTTTACTGTGCAGAATCTTTAGGAATCCAGGAAACCTAATTGTCCTCCTTTCCTAGAAATTTAGTATTTACTGTAGTAAACAATACTAATTAAGGCAGGGCCCAGAATCATCTCTTTTCACATTTACGTCATCAGAATCTAAAACACAGATCTCAAACTGGGAACCTTCCAGGACCCCTGATAGTTAACACGAATGAATGAGGAAATGAGTGATAGGGACAGCTCAAACTTGGGAGCACACAGCCCATTTCCAAGAGGCAGCAACTACCCAAGTCATGACAAATGTTGCCCTGCAGAAGTGCGGACCCGGTGCTACCCAACACGGCTGGTTCCAAGAGATGCTACAAATCTAAATGTTTAATGTGACATGTTCTGATTTTAAATATTGGCAACTTGCTTCCACTTGTAACAAAGAGATGGTGCAGATCCACTAAACAAGACACACAGCCCACGTCTGAGGATCATATTCCACTTGCAAATCATCAATCAGTGTTGGGTCTCTGACTTTGCCCATAGTAGGCACTCTGCAAATGTTGACCAGAGGAATCGCATTTCCATTTTGTAGATGGGGATATGGAATTCAGTGACTGTCTGCAACATGGCTCAGTGCTCCTTCTGTTAATGGAAATCCAGCTCCTCGATGCTCTAGCAATCTCTCCTCCTCACCTCCCTCTTTCATTAGAAAGCTATTGACAAATGTTTTCTCAATAAATTACTGTAATCAGTCAGCTGCGGCATTTACAGGTCAGGAGAACACATCAACGGCTGTCAGGAGGCCAGACAATCACAATTCCCATTTGTCAAATGTGCTGTCTCTCCCCATTACATATGCAGCTCCATCCACAAGTGCAGAAGCTTACAAATAAATGGCTGCTGCAGTCCCTTGAAGGAAACTGCCACGAGGAATGAGATCATGATGGAAGTGGACCCAATTGAAAACCTCATGGTTTCTCAGTCACTTAAAACAATGCCCTGTAATAGAATAATTAAAATCGGCATGGGCATAGTACAGGAGCAGCTGAGCTGTCTTTGACACAGAAGAGTGATACCCAGCAGTGAAGACATTTATGTTTTACAACCCTCCTGAATGTGGTGGTCTCTAAACGCCTACCAGGCTGGCACGCACGGGTTCCCTCAGTTTTATGACGCACCAACAGTGAAGGAGGGGGCAGGTGAACGAGACCTGCCTTTTTGTCTCTCTCACATATGAGAAGCCTTCAGTCCGTGTTCCTCGTTGAGGGACAGGATTTCCGGGAAAACCATACGGTGATTATTAAACATTTATGTAATGCCATCTGTATACTCAATGCCTCATGAATCATAAATGAGATACGAGCCCATCTCAGCAAGCTGAGGAGTTCTGTGAAAGCTAAACTGAGGAAATGGAAGGAGGGCTAAGTGGGCAGAGCCTGTCAAGTGGGCCAGTTGAACAAAAGCAGAAAGCAAAATGGGGCTCCAGAGGACGTCAGAAGACACTGGCTTTGGGCTTCGCAGGGGACAGGGAAGCAGAGCCAGCAAATCAACAATGATAATTGTCATCGTAGCAACTTCTAGTTTTTGGAACACGTACTGTGAGACGGGTAAAGTGTTAAGGGCTTTACAGCCACAGTTTTACTTGATGCCCAGTACCATCCTACACAGTAGGGATCACTGCTTCGTTTTGTACATGTGAACACTGAGCTCAGAAAGATTACATGATTTGCCCAACTCGAAGACCTCGTCAGTGACGGAGATGAGATTCAGGTCCTGTGAGGCCTTAGGTAGTTTTCAGTGAGCCTGGAGGGTCACGAAGACTCAATATACTTTTTAATTCCTTTTATCACTTGCTGTCTGAGGCGCTATGCCTCTGAAACAGACATGAGAGACGGCTCTTGTGATGTCACGTCCTCCCTGAAGCTTGTAATGTTCATATAGTTTCCCTTATTGGCAGGTTACTGTCTAACCAAATAATGAAAATATTGGTAAGGATAGGTATAAAAATAATAATGAAACTACTTTTTATTGAGTGCTGATAACTTGCCAGGAAGTGTGTTAAGTACTTTGCATATATTATCTTCTAATCTTCTTGATGATTCCATGTAGCAGGGATAATTATTTCCATATTATACCTGGGAAAATTGGGACTTAGAGGGACTAAGTAACTTGCCAAAGCGTTTGAATTTAGTTTGCTGCACTCTAAACATTGCGCTATAAGTGGGAGTGAAAGAAGGGGATTTAAGAGTCAGATAGACCATTTCCTTCAGTATAAAGACCTAAGAAAGGGGGAGGAATTAGCACAAGGTCACAAGGTAGGGAGGGAGAGGTCGGGAGAGGAAGAAGTCAAACTGGACCCTGGGTCACCTGAATTCCCACCAAATACTTTCCCCCCACTACTGTGCATCCTTTTTCTTACCTGCTTCTGCTCTCTGATTTTTTTGGAAAATAAAGCAGAGGCCAAGCACAGTTTCGTCATTTAAACAAACAAACAAGCACAAGGAACCAGAACAATATTTGTATCAAGACTTTGGAAGCTGTGTGACCAAAAAAAGTGGATCTGGGCTTAAACATCACACCACGTCATCTTTATGGCTGAGCTGGTGGAGACGCTTCTGACGGTACTCATGGGTGATTGACAGAAAGGAACAATGCCTGCTGATTAAGTGGCAGCAGGTAGACACCGCCTAGGTATATCTGGTTTACTCAGAGCATGTTTTCTAGGAAGAAAGCCATCAGTCTTGGCGATTTCCCCACCTAACATGAGGATCTCTAATTTATTACATACATATCTTAGGCTGGACTTTTAAAGCAATATGATTTTTTATTTATAGGGGAATTTAAATACGGCATTTTTCAAAGTGTAAACTTCAGATCTAGCCTATCAGCTAGAGTCATAAATCACAGCTGTTTCATTTCCAAATCATTAGGGAGACTGAAAGCTTCAAGTATTTAATTTATCCAGACCGCATGGGGTAGTTTATCATGGTGCCTGATGTACCATTTTTTGTATTTCAATGCTGACTAGTAAAATTTTGAACAAATCATGCTGAGTTTTGGGGGTGTATGAAGGCAATGCAAATCTTCCAAATCTCCAAGGAGTAGGTAATGTGAGAATCCCTATGAAAAATGTGCAAAAATGGAACTTTATATAATAGTTAACACTATCTCCCTGATGTGACAGGGTAGCTCATATTAGAACCCATTTTGCATGGAATAAAGTAAATGTTTTTTTAAGAGGGAGAAATGTGGTGGTTTGATAGAAATGGATGATAGAATTGAATCACAGGGATGCCAAATGGGCCAGTCCCTTCTTGGTCAGAAAAGACATATTTTTTTCTCCATTTACAAGTCTCTCCCTGTAAATAAAATGAATCCTACAGCACCTGCCTTGAAAATTATCTTGTGTTAACAAGAAACTCTCTTGGATTCTTTGACGAGTAAATCTTTTTTATTTGACTGAGAGTTTTATCCAGCCTTAAGTCAGAGACTAGAGTAGTTGGCTTATTTGTCTCTTCTTAACCTTAGGTGGTACGTATCATTAGAATAACAAAGATTTAATATGTTAACAATGCCAAAACCCGGGATTTGACCCCAGATGTGTTTTGGCTCCAAAGCCCCCAAGATGAAGGAACCCCAGCAGCACTGAGAACTGTCTTTACCTCTCAGGGAACAGACAGCTCCAGGAGGGAGGAAGCTGATGTGAATGTCAATTTCTCTTTAGCTTAACATGGGCTCGTGTGTCTCCCAAGTGTGGGAAAACACATTTTCCCATTGTTTTCACTTTTGCACTGCAGCCTCCATTGATATCGACGCTCCCATATTTACTGCAGCATTATTCAGAATAACCAAGACATGGAAACAACCCAAGTGCCCATGATAGATGGATGGGTAGATAAAGAAAATACGATATATACATACAATGAGCTATGATTCAGCTTTAAAGTATCATAGAAGGAAATTCTGCCATTTGCAACAACATGGATGGACCTGGAGAGCCTTATGCTAAGGGAAATAAGCCAGTCGGAGAAAGACAGATGCCTCAGGATTCCACAGATAGGAGGTATCTACAGTAGTCAAACTCACAGAGGCAGAAAAAGCAATAGTCGTCACCATGGACGGGAGGATGGGGGAGATGGGGCGTTACACAATGAGTGCAGAGTTTCAGCTCTGCTACCTGAGTGAGTTCTAGAGATCTGCAGTACAAGATGTTGTCTGTAGTTCACAATATGGTATCGTGTACCTCAAAATATAAGAGAGTAGGTCATATATTATGCGTTCTTAACACACGTACACACACACAGCAACAACAATAAAGGGACATAAGGAAACAGGGAGGTTTTGGATCTGTCTATTACCTTGATTGTGGGGATGATATCATGGG
Source organism: Rhinolophus sinicus (assembly GCF_036562045.2). Taxonomy (NCBI): domain Eukaryota; kingdom Metazoa; phylum Chordata; class Mammalia; order Chiroptera; family Rhinolophidae; genus Rhinolophus; species Rhinolophus sinicus. The sequence goes on from NC_133761.1 coordinate 9,743,008, forward strand.
TGCTGGCATGTATCCAACTCATCAAATTTGTACACACTAAATATGTGCATTTGTTGGTCTCTGAATTATTCTTCAATAAAGCTGTTCAAAAAAGGAGCAGTTCTAGAATTTCTGCAATGAGCTTGGTGTTATGCTAGGTGATGGAGAGTCCATCCTAGCCCTAAATGTGTTGAATACAAATTTGGTGTGGACTGGACCTGAATTTATTTCTGAGGTCCATCACCTAATGTCAGGTGATTGTAAAACCTTTACAAGCAACAATCTCATACCGCTCTCCATCACTTTTTAAATTGAGGAAGTCAGGAAACATTTCTGAGCCTCACTTTTCTTACCTGCAGAACAGAAATACTAATGTTTTCCTTTCTAAATTGTGGGGATTTAGAGGAGATAGGATCATGTAAAATACAGGAATAACAAAAGTAGTAAATTATGGGGCTTAAAGTGAACAGCTAACTCTAATGGAGCACTTAGTATGACCTGAACTATCCACACTTTCAATTTTACACAATCTTCCCTAGAGCCTAAAGAGAGAAGTAATATTAGTCTCACTTTCTAAATGAGTAAACTGAGGCTTCAGAGAGATTAAGAACTTGCCCGAGACATGGCCTGTTGAACACCAAGATTGCATAAAAGTTCATGATTCCACTGCAGCCTGAGGGAATCTTCAGCAGTATAAGAAGACTGGAATCTTTGCTCCCAGCTTTGGGACAGGGTGGGAGATGCTCAGGTTCCTGTGGGATAGTTTAACCATGGCTACACGTTCCCCCACCTCGAATCTGACCAATCTAATTCAAAATGTCTCCAGTGGGCCACACATAGCAGCCAACTCTTTCCCATCCCAGTAAGGGCAGAACACTCATATTTGATAGGAACCTTTCATGTTCAAGGCTTTGCTAAAATGTTATCTCATTTCATCCTCATAGCAATGCTAAGTGATAACTGTTTATAACCACATTTATAGGTCGGAAAATGGAAGTGCGGAGAGATGATTCGTTTATTTGCTTTCTGCTTTGATTTCTGAAGAATCAATAAGATATAAATAAAGATGCATTTATTAAAAATGCTCATTAAAAAAAGGGGGAATTTATGAATATACACATAAAAAATTAAACTCATGGAAAATATGAATAAGAGAGAAGATGAACACCAGAGGATAAGTTAGGATGGACGTAATTATTATCAGGTCCTATATTGTTATTTACATCAAGTTCTGGACAAAACTGGGAGCTTACTGGTGGCCTAGGCAAAAAGGAAAATACAATTAGTTATATGATTTGCCTCATCCCTTAGGAAAAAAAAAAAAAATATGTATACTTCAGTATCTCAGGAGCAGCAAAGATTCTTCTCCCAGCCAAGAAGATCAGAGTTAGGAAGAAAATGAACTATTGGCACTGGAGCCCATGTCTGCCTACCTCCCAACCTCACACCTTCGCTTTACAAAAAGCTGTCTCCTACTATATGTAGCTTGGGAAAAGTGTGTATTTGCTTTGGTTTCTGTCAGTACCGCTTTGCCTGCAGCACTCACCTCGCTTCATATAATTAAAGTGTTTTGTCATGGGCAGAAGGGAAAGATGTTAAATGTTAATTCCTTGTGTGGCATAAATAATGTGGGCAAGTTTATTTATTTCCTCCAGTCAACGCAGGCATGTGAAAGGATGGGGCTAGAGCATAGAAAGAAGATAAAGGGGGAGGAGGTACCTCTTGGCAGGTAGATGCCTTTATAAATGACATGGACAGATGGGTAGGAATGACAGAGACAGTGAATGACACAAGGTGCATTAGGGAGAAAAAAGGAAGGAAAGAAAGATGAAAGTGAGGTGGTGACACTTGCTGTGGCGCAGGTACTCTGAGGAACGAGGACGGCTGTCAGCAGGGAGGCCGCTAGATGTAGACTCTGTATTGGGATAACCGCCCCACCTTGGAATTGGGGCGGGGCTTGGCACTCTGTCCTCCATGAGTTTGGGAGGCATGGTCCCCGACTCTTCCCCAGTAAAACTCTTCCCACATCCTCAAGAGAGAATCCTGGCTATCTTACTACCACTTGACTTGGCATAGAAAAAGCTGTATAGTTGGACACATCTGATTCCTGTCCCTGCTTTATTATTCCAGCCCTCAAATCACTCTTCTTCTCTGAATCTCAGTTTCCTCTCTTGTGAGGGTAGACAGAACCATCCCTTGGTTTCCCAGAAGGCTCAATCCATTCATGTAAATGAAAGCTTTGGGAAACTGCACATGGGAACCCCAATGTAGTGTACGGAATTCATAAGTGAGCTTTTTCCAGGATTTCTGCTTCCCATGAGAACTCCATAGAGCAGAATTGAGCCTCATGACACTCAAGCAAGGAATAAGTAAAAAACAAAACAAGACAGACAAGTATTAATTTGAATGAGCTCAACAGTCCGTAAATATGGAGTTGGTGAACACATTAGACTAATCTCTTTTCTAGGGGTCCTTGCACTCAAGTGGGCTGAGCTCCATGTCAGGCATATGACAGACTTCGTTCTTACATCCTAGTAAATCACCTCCCATGAGGTAGGTATTGGGATTCTTACTCTATGGAGTAGGGCGATGACGTTTGGTTTAGAGAGTTGACATGACTTTCTTAGGCTAGTGAATGATGGGGCCAAGTTCAATCCCAGTCCACGCTGATTCCTTCAGGATCTTTCAGTTCAAGGAGTCATTTGGAAATCCAACAAAGCACTGGCCACTCAGCTTCCCGAAACAGAGCTTGAGCTCTGGAGGGAGTTAGTGTCCAGAGTATACAATGGTACAATTATGAGAAAAGAGACTGAACAACATAGGATTTGAAAAGCCTCCTGTTGGAATGTTCACTGATGTTCTAGGAGGAACAGAGAAGAGTGTGTAAGACCAAGGATGTGAAATTTACTAGACTGTGGGCCCACTTAAGGTGAGGCTACTGTTTGCTCTATGAGTGGTAGGCAGATGGAGAGAAAATGAGACTAATACTGACTTTTTAGTGTGATTCCCTATATTTCAACATGATTTTACATATATTATCTCATTCAGAGCTGCTCCTTCCTCCACACTCCACCACTGCCTTACCTCAAACCTCACTGGGGTTACATCTGTAGCTCAACTTCCTACCTCCTCCTCTGCGGGTGAGAGTGAGTGACCTTTGAAAAGGCAGACCTGACCTTGTCACTCACTGACCAAATGCCTTTGATGATTTCCCATCAGCTTTGGGAGAAGAGTCACAACTCTTCTTATGCCATCCACCTTACTCTTCCTGCCTGAACTCCTGCACTTTCTCATCACACACTCAGCCTTCTTCTTACTTCTCTGACTTACTCAACTTTCTCGGTCATTCTAAACACTTTCTGTCCTTCGGCTCATGTTAAATCCTTCAAAAAGGGAAACTCTTACTGCCCCTGATGGCAGAGCTGCTGCTGAGTGTGACACAGACGGCTTTGGGGCAGGCAAGATCTTGTTGCTACCCTTGGTTCTGCCATCTTGCCTCCAGGGTTGGGTTGACATGAAGATTACAGATAAATTATGTAAAGAACTCGGAAAAATAACTGCCTCACAGGTCACAGATACCAACCACCAGCAAATTCGGTGGCTCTGCCTATAGACTATGTCCATGTTTGGACCATTTCATACCACCCCTGCTGTTGTGTCTCTAATCCCACCTGGAGGACTGAGTTGCCTCCTACCTCATCCCCCACTTCCCCCCGTGTCCCCTTTCATCCTCATCTTCACCCGGCAACCAGAGTCAGTTTGCAGAATGTGAATTAAATCAGGTCATTCCTCTGTGTTGTCCAATGGGTTTGCAATTTCTCAAAGTAGAAGATGAAGTTCCTCTAGAGGCTTACAAGGGCCTCTGTGAGAAGCAAAACACGCCCAACCCCAGCTTTACCTGTCACTGTTTGTAGCCCTTATTTACTGTCCCTTTTTGGTTCATCAAACACTCCCGAGACTACCCCAGAATCTTTGCATTTGCTGTTCTCTCTGGCTTCAATGCTCATCCCTCTGATATTTGCACAACCAACTCCTTTGGTGCCTTGAGTCTGCTCAAGAATCACCTTGTTGATGCGGCCTTTCCTGACCTCTCCATGTAAAATTGTACGTGCTTTCCTGCACCACCTCCAGCGCCACCATGCTGAGCCCTCTCCCTCCCCTTTTCTTTGCTCTATTTTGCACTTACCCTGACCTAATCCACTGAATACGCGAATAACGAATAACGACTCGGTGATTGTTAGCATTTATTGTCAAAAACCCCTGGGATTTAATCCTGCATTGTTGTTTCACTAGCTATGGGGCTAGCTGTGAACAAACACCATGCTTAACCTCCCCTTGGCAGTGAAATATGGACAATAATTTACACTCACAAGGTTTTGCATAGTTTTATTTGGCTGCCTGTTTTGTGAGAAGTAAATGAAACACTGTTTCCAAACAGTCTAAATAGGGTGGTTGGCCTGCACCAGGAACCAATTAATATTCATTGTCTTTGATTTGATTAAATGAATCCCATTCCATTTAGTTGGAGAAGCATGTATTGAGTTATATTTTTAAGTTTAAAAATAAATTTAGAAGTTCCCTTTTAAAAAGCATACACAATCATACATAGAGAATTAGTTGTGAAAATGAATGTTTGCTTAGAATAAGAAATGAGAACACAACAAATTATACCATTAGTAAAGCAGACACATATAATTAATGCTAGAAATCACTTTTAGAAACCTTTAAATAATTCATCTGTAAACACAACTTTATAATACTTCTCCTAGTTTACTGGGCTGCCTACCTTTTGATGTCACCTCCTGATGACAAGGGTTTCTTAATATCATGTTCTTTAGAGGACATTGGGAACTCACTTAGTCTTTCCTCTAGCAGGTTGACTGAAATTTGCTGTTTATTTTTGATAGTTGGGATGCATACGGAATATGATCTTACTCACAGGAGCCACGTTATTTGTAGCACTGCTAGAGATTTGTGCCCTACAAACACTAGAATGCTGATATGTTCCATTTTGTGTGATTCCAATCAGAGAAAAACAAAACAAAAAACAGATGCATTTACAACTGTCTGCTACATTATTGTATAACACATATATCTTGTCAAAAGAGCTGCACAGCTCTGACCGGGCATTCTGACTCTTCTCCGTGACCACCTTGCCTTTCAAGGTTGAACCACTCCCATTTTGCCAAATAAAAGCTTGTTTCTCAGAGCCTGGGGTTGTGCTATGAAAGGTTGTCCTGAGGTGTGGAAACCTCAGAGGGACTATTTGAAATACTGTGGTTTGAAAAGTTCCATAGAATCAAGAGGCTATAATTTGCTCTCTCTCTACCCCATCCATAACAAAGAGATATCTTGTCAATAAAATTTTGTTTTTAGTTTCAAAATATAAAAGGTACAATATTTTTAGCTATATTGCTTACTCATAGTAATTGTATTAACTGAATATAGAGGAAAACAGTTAAACACATAAAGCCGAGTGATCACAGGAAATTGAATACACACACAGATACTATCTATCATCTGTCTGTCTAGATAGATAGATAGATAGACAGATAGATAGATAGATAGATAGAAATTTTGTTTTAGACATGTATGTTGGGGTTATCAATGAAAAACCTTAAATATGAAAATATATTAATATAACATTCTCTGACTGAGAAAAAATGGGAACATGCTTGTAAGCCAAAAAGGAATGATACATAATTTCAACTGTCAGAAAGAAGGTTATATCCATACTGAAAAAGAAATTTAATGGATAATGACTATACCAAATCATCACCACATTCAAATTCATTTAGGTAGTTTTAAGAGTGATATAAATATTGAGATTTACAAAGTCCAAGCAATTATATCCTTTGCAACCCTAATGAATAATCCTAAATGTCAACCTAAAAATGTGCAGGGGCTAAAGAATTTTTTTTTTTTTTTGAAATCTTGCATTAAGATACGTTAGTAACTCAGATTAATGACTCACAACATATCCATATCCTAACTCCTAGAACCTGTGAAACGTTAGGTAAATGTCAAAGGGAAAGTAATGTTGACAAAATGAACATCACTAATCATCTGATCATGGGATGGGGAGATTATTTTGGATTATCCAGGTGCGTCCAAAGTAATGACAAGAGCTTTTTGAAGTGGAAGAGGGAGGGAAGAGAAGGAGAACCAGAAAGATGTGACCTGAGAAAGACTCAACTAGATGTTTCTGGCTTGGAAGATAGGAGGGCCACATGCCAAGGAATGTGCGTGCCTTCTAGAAGGTAGAGAGGCACAGAGACAGGTTCTCCTAAGAAGCAGTTTCTCCAAAAGAAACACAACCCTGCCAATACCTTGATTTTAGCCCAGTGAGACCCATTTGGGACTTCTGACTTCCAGAATCCTAAGAAAATACAGTTTTGTTGTTTGAAACCATGAAGTCTATGGTAATTTGTTACAGCAACTACAGGAAACTAATACGTATATTAACCAATGTGACTTTTATAACCACATTTCAAAGGAAAAAAAAAGCTCACTATTTGATACTTCTCGACATAGTTAGAATACAGAATTTAAAACGAGTAAAGAAATACTCATCTCAAGTGCAGGTATATAGCAATCTAAATTTTCTAGAATAATGGTTCTCAAACTTCAGTAGGCATCAGAGTCACCCAGAGGGCTTGTGAAAACAGAGGTCGCCAGACCATGTCCCCAGAGATTCTGATTGAGCAGGTTTAGGGGGTGAAGGGGAACCAATACTCCACCTTCCTAACAAACCCCAGGCGATTCTGATGCTGCTAGTCTTGAGGCCCACACTTTGGGAACCGGTGTTCAGGAAGAAGTCTGAACCAGAGAAGTAAAAGTCGAAAATGGTAGAAATTTCAGACATGAAAACATAGATGCTTTGTTCACAAAAATGTCTCCTCCTCCGTTACTCAGAGCCCTGTCTGAGTAAGAGAGCCTTGTTTGGAGACAGTTGTTTTATTATCAGCTTCCCCCGCTTTTTTTTCCGATTGCAAGAATAAATGAGTAATGGGAGGCACTGGCATTTGCCAGAGATGAGAACATTTGTAACAACGATGGAGGAAGATGGGCTGCCTGAGTGTGAGGGGGAAAGTGAGAAACCATGAAAAGCAGACATCTGAAGTTAAAAATAGTTAAGTCCCTGCTCCCATTTAATGAAGGGGCAATTGATCAGTAATACTCGATGAGCTCTAGAATTTTGCTGTCCAGTACAAAAGCCACTAGCCACCTACTGCTGTTGAGCATTTAGAATGTGGCTGGTCTGAATCGAGATGCGCTGTCTACATAAAATGCACATAGAACTTGGAAGACTAAGTATGAAACAGAACGCAAAAGACCTCATTAATGGTTTTTAAATACTGACTACATTTAGGCTGTATTAAGTTAAAATATGTATTATTAATTATACCTGTTTCCCTTTACTTTTTAAAACGTGGCTTCTAGAAAATTTAAAGTGGCTCACATAGGCTATCTATGGGAAAGCATTGCTCTGGAACACATCATTACATATAATGGTGCTACATCGTGTCTGCAGTATATTTGTACTATTCTGTGCCATAATGGCAGGTGGTGCCTGGTGGTTCAAGACAGTTGAGTTCTTTGAAGGCAGAATGACTTTTACTTGGTCTACCCCACAGCCAGAGCCTTTCATTTTCATAGGGCATGGCCCCTGGGAAGTGTTTATTTTATATCTGTTGAAAGAATGAATGAATAAGTAAGTGGATGAAAGAGTGAAAATGTTTGAAATATTCTGTTTAAGAAAGTGGGCGAGTGCTTTCAGAAATATTGTCAGCAAAAGTAGAGAGGATTTTAGAAATCCTAGTCTTTGAAAGTTACAACAAGCTTTAGTTTTCTGAAAAATATATAAGGAGAGGTGCCTCGCTCTCTAACAATTCAGGACGAATGAGCTGCTACTTTTTTAGATTTAAAACGCCTCTTTCCCTCCCAACAACACATAAATATTTAAATAACAATTGTACTGTAACTTAGCAGCTCATGAATCATTTATTGAACGTACTAGCGTTTGACATACTTATCATACTTGAATTAAAAAGTGGTAAGCTATAAAGTAAAAAGTCCTGGATTTAACTCAGAGGGTTTGCATTAGTCTCTCAAATCTTCCATTCACTAGTCTCAGATGCTCCCAAGTTATATAAGTCTCACCTTCTACAGATGGTATCTCAGGTGCATTGTTCCACAAGGTACAGGCTATAATTTTAGGTAAATGATAACACTGAGGATGTATTAAGTGAAAATATATTATTAAAATTAATTACACGTGTTTCCCTTTACTTTTTAAAACATGGCTCCTAGAAAATTTTAAATTAAAGATTTAAAGTGCCACATTTATTTTTTGTTTTTCGCTCTATGCGTGGGCACACAAAATGGTCTGTGTCCAGTTGCAAACTGAAAACAAGACTGCAGGGTAGGTAGAGGGAGGGGGAGAAGTGGTTCTTTGTTCTGTGCCTGTGAAGATTCTTGCTGCTTCAGCTTGTATTAGTGATTCAGTGCTATTCTGGGTGAGTCCCTTCTTTCTACATTACAGTCAAGATCAGAGAACAACCAGGTGGTAGCAACAATGCGTGTGAAATAGTTTAATTTAGAACTGAATATGTAAATAAGAATGACATATAAAAAAAACGGCAACACGTTTCTTTCATTACACCTCAACAGTGAAAACTATTTTGAATACAATATATTGCTCTATTGCTGCTTTGTCCAAAATGGTAGCCACTCCCCACATGCGCCCATTTAAATTTAAGTTAGATTTAATTAAAATGAAAATTTTAAATTTGGTCCTTTAGTCTTATGACACACATTTCACATGCTCAATGGCTACATGTGCTAATGGCAGCTGTAGTGGACAAAGTGTCGAACAAAGTGTCATCACAGAAAGTTCCGTGGGACAGTGCTGCCTTAGACAGCTGGTCATCTTAACTTATGTGAGCTTGGTTTCCTTTTCTGAGAAAAGGGAAGAAGAGTGATTCAGTCCTTAGTTATAGCATAAGATTTCTGTGAGAGTCATATGTTCACAAAAGCTACACAACGGTGAGTTATTACCCTGATCTCAACCAGGGGAGGAAGGTTGCAGGGGAGAACGGGTGGTAGGTAGGTGGCTGGACATTTGTTCTGAACAAAGAATAGACCTTTCCTTAGTGCTCCTGCTATATTTTGGCTGAAAGTTTACACTGTATACGGCTGGACTGGACACTTCTCTTGCCCTACCTTACCTCTTCTTGGTTTACATTTTCTACTCCAGCCACTGCTGCAGGAACCAGCTCCCAGGTCAAACCTAACAGCATCTGTTCTCAGCTGCACCCAGCAGCCCTTACCTTCTCCCTGGAGCTTCTACCGCATGGCCAATGTGAAGGACCTGAAGGAACCTGCTTAGACACTCTGAAGCGTATGCAACCCTGAGAGATAACCATGGACTGATAAAGGGATGGGAGCAAATGGATAAATATTCTGCTCGTCTCTCCCGTAGGTACCAGTACTGTGGTGCACTCTACAAGGCTCCTTAGAAAGTTGCTAGTGGGATGGAGCCATAGGTGCCCACTCTGGTGACAATGCACCCTGGACAGGCTTTTATTCATTTCCTGTTTTACTCTTCACAATCCCTCTTCTGTTCCTTGGGATCACTTCTCCCAAATAAACTTCCTGCAAACCCTTGTCCTGGCTCTACTTTTCTTGGGGGCATCTGATGAAGACAAGGCTTTGGGATGGTTTCCTGCTTTTCATCTACACATGTTCTCAAGGTCATTTGAGATTTGGAAGTGGAATAAGTTGCTTTAGTATTGCCCATGGTCTGGAGCCAAAAGACAAAACTGGTCATGCCTCTCAGTCTGCTAATTGTAGTAATTCTTACTATGTCTGCAAAGAGAAAGGAGGTAGTGAAGATGGGAGAAGGCAGGGATATGCAAGTCTCCATGACAACCCAAATCCCTTACTGCACCTTTTCAGTGAAGTGCTGGGTGTCTGCCCAGGACTATGCCTGACAATAGATCCAATAGGAACAGAGTATTTGTTTCTCACCCTCCTGTAGCTTATAAGCAGTGTCAGTACTTGAGCTTTGCTGTCAGGAGACCTGGGATTCTGCTTGTTCTTTATCTAAAAACCACATTGGTTTCTTTCATATGGCTTCCTATTTTGTAACTGCTTATTTAGAAAAGAGACTGGAAGCTCAGTGAGGGTGAGAACTCTGCCCTTTCACTCAACACTGTGCCCTGGCACCTAGGACAGGGTTTGGCACATGGAAGGTACTCAGTAAATATTTGTAGATTTAATGAATGACTAATCATAGGATTTATTGAATTTTTACTTTGGGCTCGGCCAGGGGTTGGTAAACTGCAGCCAGGGAGCCAAATCCATCCTAGGACCTGTTTTTGTAAATCACATTTTTATTGGAACACCATTATGGCCTTCCATACCCATATTGTCTAAGGCTCCTTGTAGGCTTAGAAATGGCAGAGCTGAGTTACTGCAACAACCCTCAGCAGAACAACCACATGGCCCACCCAGACCAACATATTTGCCAGCTGGCCCTTTACAGAACCGTTTGGCAATCTCTGTGTTATCCCATAGGGTGCGAAGAAGCTAACTTTTCTCTGCGCTCCAGGACATAAAAAAGTTTGGGAAGCTCTATGTTAACCCCACTGAGTGGAAGCCATTGTTCTAGAATACCGCATACCGAGATACAGAGAGAATAGTCTATAGATAGAATTTAAGGTCTGGAGCCGAGAGAGCTAAGAGTCTTTTCCAGCAGGCCCTAAAACATGGACCTAGGCTTACCTACTGCTCCTCTTGATGTAATGTTCTCACGGCCCTAGTAGTGGGTAGGAGAAATCACTGTTTCTCCCCCAAACCATCTGCTCAGAATATCTGAGTTCTAATTAAATATGATAATCAGAGTAACCAATTTATTTAGAGAGTAAACTCTGTGTTGTCTATTTTGCACTGTATCTGTACCGAACTCTCAGATCCCAGTAGAGCGCTTGAGCAAATAAATGTCTATGGAATTAATGGAATTCTCACCACATTATAGATGAGGAATATTTCATCAGGAGGCAGAGTCTTGTTTGCTGTGGATGCAGAAGCTATGGTCACTGTCACACAGTTAGCCAATAGGGAGGCGGATTCAAACATGGGTCTACTTGAGTCAATACTTGGACCCGCTGCCCACAACCTGTCACCAGGTAACTGTCCTTGTGACCTAGCTTGTCACCATTCTGCACATTACTTTGCTCATCCATAAAATGGGAACTAATTGGATGATCGCTAAATTCATTTCTTAATTTTGGAAGGTACTAAAACAATAAGCTATTATTGTAGCCACAAACTGAGAAGACTAGTGTGTTTTAAGTGAGGCGGGAAAACCATTTTTAAATATAGGGAAAAGGTAAAGGAGTTTCACTGTGGCTAAGCAATGTAATGAAATGAGCTCGGTTTTACAGAGCCACAGGCTCTCATGGCCACAACTAGGTCAAAAATCACTTGAGCAAAACTCAAAGGTCAATAAAAAACTCAAATGGATCAAGTAGAAGGGACAAAGCCCCCTTTGCTTTCAAACTAATACCCTCTATTCGGAGCTGGAAAGAGCTTATCTCAGTTGCTTCATCCCATGATAGCAGCTTGTATGGGTTCTCTTTGGTTTTCCCAGTACAGTAAATCTTATCTTTTGTAACCCATGATAATGTTTTTAAATGAGTAGTATTTTTTTTTTCTTTTAATTCTAAGAATCTTTTTCTTCCTTTGTTCATTTTGAAGTTCAAAGGCTGCTCTTTAAAATCTTCTACAGTCAGGTCACCTTATCTATGACCTACCGTCTCATCAGTTTTATTGTCCAAGCCTCCGTATGGCTTTAGAGCACATGGTTTATTTTTATTTTTATGTCCTAACTTGCCCTGGGTTGCACGAGTCATTCACAAAAAGGTGGCCAGGCACATGCAGACCATTCTCTTCCCTTACTTCCCATAATTAATTGCTTTTGAATCAGTGACAATGACTCTGGCAAAGGAGCCTGCCAAATATTTGCTTTCTCCCCTCATGAGCGGTTCAGCTTTGGCCACTGAACCCACACAGTTGCAGATGTAGCATGAAGAACTAGATCTTGATTTGCTGGGCTGTAAAGGGCTGTTCATGAATGACACGGGCTTTTCTGATACACCAGGGTTGTTACACTTGAAAATTTTGAATGCATTTTAACAAGAATTTTTTCATTAATTCATTTTTTCCCCATCTAATATTGACTGCACTTCCTATTTTAAGGGCTAGGACCTGAAGACAAAGGAGACAGATTACGCTTCTGCCTCCATGGGTTTTCTAGTGCAGAGGCAGAAAATATACAAGAAATGGGTAATGTCCCCATGAACAAACAAACAAGCACTGAGTGATGAGTGCTATGAAGGCCATAAAGTAGGACGCCGAGATTGAGACTCAGGTATGATGTTAAAGATAGGCGATCAACTAAGGCATCGAGGGAGGGGTGACATTTGAGCAGATACTTGAATGAAAAGCAAGAGACAGGCGTGGGAAAAACTGGTTGAGGGTGGGGTTGGGGTGTCCAGGCAGATATGAGATCGTACGCATACAAACTCTGAAGCGGGAAGGAAGTTGATGAGTTTGGGAATTCAGTGTAGCCCAGTGTGCTGGGGGTTGAGTGAACATGGAACATAGTGGTTCAACGTGAGGTAAGAGACAGGGGCCAAGTAATGCTGGACTTTGTCTTCCCTTATAAGGAGTTTAGGCACCAACTCGATGCTAGAACCATGCTGCACATGCCAGATATAGGGGCTCTACAGACCAGTAAAACACATTTGTGGACCAGTGCAGTTCCGCTGAGGGTCTCTCCTCACTGCATGTGTAAAGCTTCTCCTCCACCCAAGACTTCCATCACTGATGCTCCTAGACATCCGGACTTGCTCCATCATACCTCCCATTCTTTTCTCCTTAGTCACCTCGGAGGCTAAGGCTCCTAGCTCATCCTTGATGAGTGGGCATGCCTCTATACAGCCCAAGTCTGACTCTATCCCCACCCTGCCCTGCCCTCTGAAACCCCTGTGCTTCCCTGAAATTCACAGTGAGCCATGAACAAATCCCCTATGTTCCAAACTTTCTCTCTGAAAAGTCCCGTCACCTCCCTGATCTGAATGAAGACTTTCCATCCCCTGGAAGCATTCCCCTGGAAGCCTCTCACTGGTGGATCTGCTCATCCATAAAATGGATAACTTAGAGCTTCAGGATGATGGAGTTACCCCCTTTCCCCATAGTGTGTTTTGTCCTTCTTCAAAAATCCCAACTGCCTTGAAGCACATTATTAGACATTATGACCCAAAAGTAATTGGCACAGAGAAAGTGCATCCAAACTGTTGGCTTTAATAATAAGTATTATTGTTTTATTTTTGTTTTTTTAGAGCAGTAGTGGGAATGCATGGTTAAAGGCACAGACGTCTGATGATTCCAGTCTCTCCCTCTCTATGGGATCAATTCCCCTGGCACACAAAGATCTTTTCATATCATTTATCTTACCAGAAAAATAAAAACCTTAACTTGAACCTAGGTCACTATATATTCTTTTGGCTCCTCTGACTTTCCCCTAAGGCATGAATTAGGGCATGAATTTCCCACTCCATGCCCTAAGCACAGTACCTAGCTAAACCATACACAGATTTCTGACCTACATAAACTGTGAGCTAATGAATAGTTGTTCTAAACGGTGAAGTGTGTCATGCAGCAATGAGAAATTAATACACAGCATCTGTCTAGAGTTTCAGAGTTATTCAAAGTATATGGGAATCTCAAGGGAGACTTTTGGTACTGGGCAGGACTTCAGGATGGAATGACAGAGTACTGTAACTCCTAATTCAAACAAGTCTCCCAGAGGAATGGGGAGTCGTGAAAAGCTGTACTTGCTGAGTATCCCCCAGTCTGATAAGTCCTGGTAGCCTTCTTTAAATATATAATCATTATACATATCAAATGTGTAATAGTCATGCAGGAGACAGATACCACACTCACCCTGGGTAATGGGGGTGAGTTTCATAAAGTGACTACATGCAAAGCTTTGGAGAAATGGATGTGAAAGGGTGCAGAATCCCAAGGATTGGCAAGAGCAGTGAGCTGTCAATACCCCCAAGTCTGAAGAGCAAGGGGAAGGAGCGACGACCTGAACCTAGAAAAACGATCTGGATGGAGCAGCCTACTTCAGTAGAGCAACAGAGCAAACAGAGCAGAGAGAAGTGGGCTTGGGTGGGGGAAAGAAGGGAATCAGGAGCCCAGGCTCACTTCCTCTATCCCCTGACCTCTTGCTGCTGACTCTCATAATCCAAAGCCAGATGGTGAAGAGCTTACATCTATATTGGCCCAGGTTAGAAGGACGGAAAAGTATGGAGAATGGATCTAAAAGGGAATACAGAAAGTATCTGATACATGAATTAACCTCTCGTTCCTTCAAGATGCATGCTCCAGAAAGCGAGTTGTTGGCCAACTCCCTCCGAGTCTCTTCATGGCTTCTGCAGACAATACGAACTGCAGGATACTGCATTTGTCAGCCTGTGACACGGGCAACTGTACATGCTGAACTGAGAATGTCCTAATGTCCTTTCCCGTTGGAGATATTCCTGGAAAACTTTGGCAGGTCCTGTTTATCATGTTCCTGATCGTTGAATTTGTGTTTCATTTTTCTTTTTAGAGAGTTTAGGATAGTTTATATATGTATTCTTCCTGCCCACTCTTCTTGCCATTGGTCCATTCCAGGTCTCTATGACTCTTTGGAAATTCAAGATTCTGGGGCATTGGGGAGGTATTGAAGACAAATTCATGGGGCATAATATGAAAATTCAATTTTCTGTATTAAAACTAAAGATGAAAATTAAAATGGTCACTGACTCTTCTTCTTGGTCCTTCAGTGAGTAAATTAAGGTCTACCCAGAATGAACACTCAGAACCCCTTAATGTCTGTCCAGCTTTATTTTCTGTTCCTGTAGATTGAGGTCACCTGTCATTAGCAGTTGAATATTATATCGTCATTCATTCATTCTTCTGGTCATTCGTTCAGTGACCATATTTGGAATACCTGTTTTGTGTCCTTGCTCTGCTACATTGCAGTGGGGTAGGGGACAGTGGTACACCATAAAAGAGAAGAGACTTGGTGCCTGTCCTCAGATTGCTAGGTTTTGAATTACTCATGTGCCTGACAATGCACAGCTGGTTGTGGGATGTATCTCCTAAAAAATAGTAACAACACAATAATAGTTAATATTTAGTGAGTATTTTCTCTATGCCAGAAACTCTATTAAGCTCTCTATTTTTCATTTTCTTTTAAAAATTCATACTCACAATGCATATATGTGTGTGTGTGTGTGTGTGTGTATATATATATATATATATATATATATATATATATATATATATATATAATTTTTTTAAATATTCACATAATACACATAATACTATAAAGGGTCACTATTTTTAAAATCACCCGACCAGTTATTACACTATTTAGCTCCTTATTTCCTAATAACATGCTTATATTATAATTTCTTGATTTTGCAAGTTTAGATATCAGTCTTTGGCTTCCAATTTTGAAGGGAAAGAATTAGGTCTGTTATACGCCACAGCACTAAACACTCTTCCTCCCCCACGTTCTGCTATCTCAATATTCAGTGTTTAAATTTGTATATATGACATATTCTTCATGGCTGAGCCATGCAGTATGCTATTATGATATCTTTGCTTTCTTTTTCTTTTGTTTTTTCATTTTGGTGTGTTTTTCTGAAGATAAAAATTGCCCTATATTTTTATTTGTTCTACGTAACTGTCACAAATGCATCCCCTAACTCTTTTCCATGTGGCAAAACTCTGCTTATTATTGTCAAATGCATCAAGCGATCTGTCAGTTAATTTTATTTTTTTTTCCCTTGGCAACACTCTTCTGGAGCCTTCTTTCTCCTGTTCCAATCTTGTCTTATTGCTTTCCATGCTGGTTGCATCACAATGTCCTTAAATTTTGGAATTCTCTTCTCTTCTCCCCTATGTTGGATCTCTTGCTTCCTAGATCTTTTTCGCTGGCTGACTCCCTCCCTTTAATGGGATAGGGCTTCCAACAGCTTTCTCAGTAAGGCTGTCTGGTAGGCAATATTTTGGGACCTTGAATGTCTAAAAATATCTTTATCTCCTCATACACTTGACTGATAGTTTAGAAGGTTATGGGATGCTGGAAGCCATATTTTCTCTGGGGTTTGAAGATTATTATTCTATTGCCTTGCAGTCTTGAATGTTATTCTTAAGCCTGATGTCATTCTAATTCCTCATCCTTTTTAGGTGATTTTTTTTTATTCCTCTATTGCAGCTAACTGGGCTTTTTTTCCTGTGCCAATATTCTGAGAATATGTTCCTCAGTCCTCACACCAGCTCTAGGTGACAAGTACTGTTATGGCCACCTTCTTAAAGGTGATGCAATGAGACAGAAATGTTAGACATGTTGCTAATATCACCCAGCAAATAGGTGAGAGGGCTAAGACTTAACCTTGGGCCAGTTCTGACTTCAGCATTTGTGCTCTTCGTCATGGTGCCCTTGAAGTCTCTCCATGAAGGTCAGGTTTAACACCATGCTTTGTCTAAGGCCGTTTCAGTTCATCACCACTCTCTGACTCTATTGCTGGGGCAGTTCCCACAGCCCAGTCAATGTCTGGTTCATTTTATTCCTCTCTCCGACCACTCTGCTGTCTCAGTATTCACTGGGGCCAAGAGTTTGCAACCATGACATTCCTGGAAACCGATTCCATTAAGAATCGGTATTTTCCATCTTTTAGCAATGTCTCTTTCAAGCATCTGATATTTTAAAATGCAGGAGTCTTACTTATATTATTTTTCTCGAGTTACATTTGCATTCCATTTTTCTGCCACATTCTATAAGGGAACCTTACATTTCTGTGATTTGTTGCCTTTTCATTGGCTTTGGATCATATTTTTTCTTAATTTGTCACATGTTCAAACTACCTTTCTTAGATGAATTTTTAAAAATTTTCTCTTTGCTTTACTCCTGGGAAGTACCCTTTCCTAAAGTTTCTATGTTGCATTTACATCTTGACTTAAGAAAGATTCATATGTAAGTACACGTAGAGGGAAAGAGTGTCACTTTCAGGAAGTGCAAAAAGCAGGGAACCTAAAGTCAGTGGATTCTCATTTTAGTCTTGGCTCTGCCAGCTACTCGCTGTTGACCTTGGGTAATTCATCCAACCTCTCTGAATCTTAGCTTCTTCATATCAACAGTGGGCTAATTGTCCCTATCGTTCGTGCTGTTATGAATGGCACAGGGACAAATGAAAACGTAGTGGGAAAATATTCTGTAATTCTACAGTCTTTGTTACACTGCCACTCATTTACAATCACCAAAATTTTGACCATACATACGTATTTTTTCACTACATTATTTATTCATTTTTCCTTTTTTTTACTACACTATTTACTATTTATAAATATCTTTTAAGTCAACTTACTTTTTTTTACTCAAATAAAGGTACTTATAAAAGGAAATCAGTAGAAAGGAAATAGAGATAATGGGGGATGTAGGTGGGATGATGGCCCAGAAAGAAAGCGTTGCTCAATATAGTAAATGCTACGGAAGAACAGACAGGAGTGAATCTCTGGCTTAGGGACCAGTTTTCAATGGATTGGATCAAAAACTAAGCAGATAGGATGAGTGAAAAAGAGGAAGATCTGTGGCAATGGGTTGACCCATTGATAGAAACAAAATCTAACCTGAAAGGAAAGACCGAGGCAGGAAGTGATGGAGGCTGAGAGGTGGGTGTCTATGGCTTATGACTGAGGGGCAGGATGAGGTACCATTGATAGGAAGAGGCTGTAACTGAGGAAGAAGAACTAGGGTTTTAGAGGAGGGTTTAGTTTAAGGAGGTCATATAAGGGTCAGGGTTGAGGGATTGGGGGAACTTGTGGAGACATAAGGCTGGTTTGGGAATGAAGAGGTATTGAGAGAGTTAAGGGAAGGTGGTGAAAGGTGGTGAAGGATACTGAGTAGAACTAGAGGGATGGAAGTTGCCATGGTGATGCTGCCGCAAGGTAAGTCAGGGTACCGGTTTGGAAGTCGCAGATTATCAAGAAGTGGTGATAGAATATTTGTCCTCATTGTTTTAACTTTCAGAGGGTTTTTCCCTGGGACCAGACGCTAAGAGCAGGGATGTCCATGGGCAAGTTATAAAAACAGTCAATGTATCACACCTGTCCTATTTTAAATTGTTTTGTGTATTGTATACTACCCTATGTATATGCATCATACTTTGGAAACCCTGCTTTAAAACATTCTGCACATAGGTGGAATTATTTATAATAAGCTCTTTGAACACACTTTGTCTTTACAACTGTCCTCCATTTTTTCTTGGTAAATATATCCTGGTGTTGAGGAACTCAAAATGATCCATGGGCACAGTTGGCTATGTATTTATAAGGTGGTTGGGGAGCAGGTAGAGGGAAAATTTGTCTTGGTAAAATTATCAACCGGTTGAAGTTCAAACTCAGAACACCTTTTAACATCTGGTAAATGTAAACCCTCCCCCTTTTGACTTACATTTGGGACTTTCTCAAAAAAATGAGTTCTTGTTCTCACAGGTTTCGCTTAGCGAGGAGAAGGTTTGAAGTCAGTGCAGTGGAAACAGTGACATCATAAACTATTTCAAGGCCTGCCCTAAAATGGGAAATCTGGGAGATAGCTCAGCGCTCCATCTTGCTGGATCCCTACACTGAAAACTGAGGACAAACGAGGATTAAGTGTCCTAACCATTATCTTGGGATTGGGGTTTCATGCCTGGCAGGCCCAAGCCTGCCTGAGCGCAGACAGCAGCAGCTCTGAGCCTGACCTATCCATCTTTAGCTAGAGCAGCGTCTTTTAAAAGGACACTGGTTATGCCTGACTTTGAGTAGTTGTATCAACAGGGGGAAACAATGAGGAAATAGTTTAAGAAGAAGAAAAGAAAAACCCAGCACTTCTGTAACCCTCCCTATTTTCGCCTCCCTTCTTTCCCACTCTTCTCCCAAGGCTAGCATTTCGATTTAAAGCTGGGAATCTTGTAAATGTCCACTTTTTTGGTAAATGTCCACAAGATTTGCAGCATCTTGTAAATGTCCACTTGTCTAATAAGAAACGAGCCACTGTGCTTTTGAGGATCCCCGGTAAGCGCTTGGGCTGAAGCGCGAAGATTTTGAGACTAGAGGAGAGGTCAGAAGTCATCTAATTTTGTCCCCTCACTTTGAAATGAGCAATTTACAGGTCAGGGAGGTGAAATGAGGTGCCCAAGGTCACCCAAGTGGCTAGAGGAAGCATCAGAGCTGGGTTGCAGTTCCCTGCTTCCATCTGTTGTAAATCCTCTCAGACAGGCTTTGTGGCAAGCTACCAGGAAAGCTTATTGGAAAGCGCTGAAGAACATTAGAGCGTCTGCAGATGTGATGTTAAAGGTTATTTATTTGTTTTACTGCAGATCATGACTTCCCCTCCATCCGTCTTCTTGTTCCAGGGCCAAATTCTGCCCTTTGATGTTCTTTGTGCCGTTCTCACTGCCTTTGGCCTGAATCAGAAGCGGGGCTTGACCCAGAGCTACCGGTGCCTTTGTTCACTCTCAGAGGACTTCCCCTTCCCCCACGAGGCTCTGAAAAAGCAGTTGTCTTAGAGTTATTTTCTACACAAGAGGTGTCCTGCTGTGTCTGTCATAGAATCTTTGAGCTGGAAAAGACCTCTAAGGTCACCAGTCCAACCCCCGACCCAGTTCAGGCAGGTCTTCCAAAAGTTTCCTGGCATGTGGTCACGGAATCTTATGGCTGGGAGGTGCCTTGGAAACCAAAACTATCTTGATTTCTTTTTGTAGGTAAAGAAGCTGAGATTCCAAGAGGTGAAGCGATTCACTTCCATGCAGGTGGAGGAGATGAATCTGTCTTTCTTTTTTTGACCCTGAGTCTATAGCTCTGTCTACTGTACCATCCTACCCTCCATGAAATGCATCTAGGAACCGTCTAGGAATCATCCAAGTATTTATTTGTTAATCATCATTCATACCCTAAGCCTGTATTTCACCCAGTTCTAATAGTTCCAGGCAAATTGACAATGTAGCAAGAGGAAAAATCCACTTATTGAAGAGTCTTTGTTCCCTAAGACAGTCTTTTGGAGGTTGTATTAGTTTTATGACGCTGCTGTAACAAATTATCACAACTTTGGCCTAAGACAACACAAATATATTATCTACAGTTCTGGAAACCAGAAGTCTGAAATGAGGCTCATTGGCTAAAACAAAGGAGATGGCAGAGCTGTGCTCATTCTGGAAGCTGTAGGGGATTTTCTGTTTCCTGGCCTTTTCTAGCTTCTAAAAGCTGTCTACATTCATTGGCTTATGGTGTGATCCCTTTCTCCATCTTTAAAGTGCATCGCTCTAACTCTGCTTCCCTCATCTCTGATTCTCTCTCTTGCCTCCCTTTTTCCCTTGTGAAACTCTTGCGATTATATTCAGCACGTAGATCACCGAGGATAACCTCCCCATCTCAAGATCCGTAACTTAATCGTACCTGGAAATCATACCATTTGCCTTATAAGGTAACATATTCACAGGCTCTTGGGATTGAGATACAGCCGTCTTTGGAGGGTCATTAGCCTGCCTACCACAGATGTCATAGAAAAAGCAGTCTTTGACTTTATTCATACAATGTGTGTTTATTTTTACCTCTGGATGCCTTCAGATTTTCTCTCTGTCTTTGGTCTTCACAGTTGGGATATGATATGTATACGTGAGTGTGTGTGTGTGTGTGTGTGTGTGTGTGTGTGGTATTTATTCTGGTTCATGTTCTCTAAACTTCTTGGATCTGTGGTTTGGTATCTTTCACTAATTTTAGAAAATTCTCATTCATGATCTCTTCAAATATTCCTTCTGCCATTTTCTCTCTCTTTTCCATCTGAGATTCCAATGACAAGTATGTTAGGCTCTTGCTATTGTACTACAGCTCTTGGATGACCAATTTTTTTCCTACTCTTTTTTCTCTTTTTGTTGCAGATTACGTAATTTCTCTTCATTTACTTTCAAGTTCTTTAATTCTTCAGCTGCATCAAGTTTATCGATGAACTCGTCAAAGGCATCCTCCATTCTCTGTTACAGTGTTTTTCATTTCTAGCATTTCCATTTGATTCTTTCTTAAAATTTCCATCTCCCTGGCTGAAATTACCCATTTGATCATGCATTTCATGTATCTTTTCCACTAGAGTCTTTAACATCTTAATTAGTTGTTTTAAATTCCCTGAATGACATTTTTCAACATCTGTTTCATTTCTGAGGCTGGCTCCATTAATTACTTCGATTTTTGACAGGGTGTTGTTGTATCTTGCTTCTTTGTATGCTTCATCAGTTTTTTTATATGACAATAGAGACAGGTATGTCATTTTTATGCTTGGAAATGGGTATGCCGTTTCTTTTGCTAGGCCTCCAGGGAGGAGGGATATTAGTTTGAGTCAAGGAGTCAGGAATTAAGGTCATTTTGACATTTACTGTTGCTATACTTGCCCTCCCTGAATCACAGGCTTCAAGTTCTAGGGTTACCTTGTGTTTAGGTTGGAGGCTGGTTTGCAAGATGGTTTTTCTCAAGATCGGCTCCACTGTCAGCGTTTGGTCTTCTCTTTTCTCTGAATCTTTCAGATGATCTCTTCTCATTCTTGTCCTTGCTTAGCAATAAATGGCCGCTGGTTGTTGAGGAGGCAGGTGGTGTTCTCCATTTTTCTGACCGAAACTCAGTCTGATTCTTGGCGTCTCCTTTGAAGTTTGAGGATAGAGTATCATATTCATTGGCTCTGGCTATTGTGAAATCTGCCTTCTAGAGTCTTAGGAAGGGGGGCCCAAATCTGACTGCTGAAAACTGCTTTTGGAGTTTTTTTTTCTTTTTTTAAAAATATGCATTTTTGAACCCTACCCATAGAAATTTTAATTAGTCACTCTAGGACCTGGCTCAGGAATCTGAATAAACAATTCAGGGGATTCTGATATATCAGCCTAGTTTGGGAACTGCTTCTCTTATTTCCCCTGCTCCAGTGCCCTCGTATTGCTTATCATACAATGTCTCTTAGGTTCTGTTCTTCACCTAGGAGTAAGCTGGGTGAAGACTGTATTCCAGAGGATGAACCTAGAAAATATTGGAAAATACAGCACACTGGCTTTTCAGTTGGCCTGGGTGTAAATTCCAATGACGATGCTTGTTAAGCTGTGGGACCTCTGTCACACTTGGCTGATTTTCACTTTCCTTGTTTTTAAGTGGGGAGAATAATATTATCTATGATTACTACTTTACTGCAAAATCAATGCTGCCAGTTAAAAGACTTTTGTGATGGTCCTAGGATAATATAATAAGGGTCTGAAAGAAGAAGAAAGAAAAGATGGATCTAAGAGACATTAGTTTGGAAGAATTGAAAGAGTATCTTTAATCAGTTACTCTTATTGAATGCTAACTGGCAGTTACTATGACAAATGTTTGCATTGTATTATCTTATTTGATCTTCGCACCAACTTTGAGATGGTGCATTAGCTAATTTACAAGTGAAGAAACTGGAATTCACTAATCTGACATAACTGGGAGAATGGAGTTATCTTTTAGTCACATGAGGAAGATTCTAGAAAGAGCAGGTTTGGGGATGAAGATCAGGAGCTCAGTTTTTGTACATGGTAAGTTTGAGATAACCTTTAAATGCCACGTGGAGATATTAAAGAAGACACTTGAATTCCTAACTGTGGGGTCTGGAGGAAAGGTCTGAACAAGAAATATCAACTTGGAAGTCACCAGCATGTAGGTCAATGTGATGGGAAAGAACGCACTCCAATCACGTGGTGAGTACAGATGGAAAGGAGAAGGTGTCCAGGTCTGGGCTCTGGACCTGGTGTTAAGAGGTCAGGAAGATTAGGGGCAACTGGCGAAGACTGATTGAAAAGAAGTGAGAGAAGAAGAAGGAAAACCAGGCAAGGGTGGAATTTTGGGAGGCAAGTGAGAAAAAGAATAGCTAGTTGATAAGTATTTGTTGAATGAATGAATGAATGAAGGAATGAATGAATGAATGACATATTAGACAGAATTCAAATCCAGATCTTGAACCAAGAGCTTAACACATTCTTACCCAATATACCAGGGGTCAACAAACTTTTAAAGGGTCAGATAGTAAATGTTTAAGACTTTGTGAACCAATGAGCAAAATGGAGGTTACTATGTAAGTGCTTATATAACTATTTCAATGTAACTACTTAAAAATGTAAAACCATTCTTATCTCAAGGGCCATAAAATCAAACAAAACCAAAACAAGCTGCTGGCCCGTGACCACAGTTTGCTGATCTCTGCTCTACACTCTATCATCCCTTTAATTCTAGAAATGTGTATTACCAAGATGATAACACTCAGGCAACATCATCGAAATCAGCTATCTCAGGCCCACAGAAAATTCTGCAATAACCCAAATAGACTCTTTTCAGCAGTACCAGAGTTTAACTATTTCTTTTTTCTTTCTATAAAGGTGGCCTGCATCTAATCCAGCAGTTTTATTTCTCCCAAGCCAATATTTCTTCTTCCATTTTGCTTAGCTACATAGTTGGTAAAAAAAAAAAAAAAAAACACACAAAAAACAAACAAAAACCGAGTGCAAAAGGAAGCCCAGAATCTACATGAGTATATTTGTCATAGACTAGATTTGAAAGTAGGTTTCTGTCTTGACAGCATAAAGGGAAGAAGGGTATTTCCCTCTCTTCTTGTTTTTTTCTGTGAATGTTAAAAGAGAATGTATCTGCTGAAACGTCAATGAAAGCACAGATATTTTCCCTGGGGTCACAGTAAGGGGTGTCATTATGATTCATTACCCCAGCATATGAACTCTGCCCACAGAAGCACTGTTTTTAGGAAGATAAAGTTCAAATTTGGTAACACTGACTTCTACTTTTTTTTTAACTTTTTTTCTACCAAAAATCAGTTCAGTGACCTAAAATCATGTATCGCGTTTACTCTCCTCTTTTCCGTGCTTTCTAGCTACATCCTGTGTCTCTTCCCAAACCCCTAAATCCTAGAACCATGGAATCCATTCACAGATGGCGCTTCCTAGATCCCCAGGCCATGTGTGTTTCCTCAATGCTACTCTTCCCTAAACTATTCTACAAGGACAAGTTGACTCCTTGGGGAAAACACAAACAAACAAACAAAAAACAACAAAACAGCAGCACACATTTCTCATTCACTTCTGAGAACACGTGTCTTTGTAGATACTTCCAATCAATCATGAAGTGATTGCTACTAAAAATTCTTCCAAAGGTCAACCCACCTTCTTGGAATTGCTACTATTACAAAGAAACAGTTGCATTATCATAACCACTTTTGTTGCGTGGCCTCTAAATACAGAGGGTGATCAATGGCATTAAATTCCTGGGCTCAGGTGACAGGCCAGGCCTCATCCATCCACTTAGGTTTTGAGTTTTCAGCAGCAATATTACAGCTTCCCTTGCCCTGGAATCAGAAGTGAGATGCTTTCTCCCTCCCATCTCCTGCTGTTGGCTGGTGGATACTGCAGGGTCTGGGGGTGATGAAGGCTGCACAAAGCTTCCCGATGATTAGTCACTACTCTTTCTTCCTGCTTCTGAAATGTTTCTTTTTTCCAGGCTCCCTATATCCAATTCAGCTGAGATTGGCTAGCTGTCCTGAGGCTTTTGTGACATAAGTGAAATGCTTTGTAAACTATGAGGTCTATACATTTGTCATGTTTTCTTCCTCAGGACCCAGAACAGTGCCTGGAACAAGGTAAATAATCAGTGAATGTGTCTTAAGTTACACTAAGGAGGTGGCTTAGTAAGGTCATCTGCTTGATAGATTTGAAAGGGGCAAGAAAGAGGTGGGAAGGCCCATGTAAAGGCCCGAATAACAGTCTATGAACTCCCTTCAGGCAGGGGATAAAAGTCTGTTGACCTGAAAAATGATGGCAGTGGAGCTTAGCTTGGTGTTGTGGCTGTGGGAGTGAAGCAGAAAGAGACATCTCTGAGAAATACAATGGAGAATGAAATGTCAAGCAGTGAGCTGGCCTGAATGGAAGACGATCACAGAAGCAGTCAAAGTGAACTCCAGGTTATTGATCTGGCGGTTGGCAACTAAATAGTTCGTTAAAGAGAGAGTCCTCCGAGAGTCATGGACGTGGGTTCTGGGCTGGCTTCTCTCCCTTCTGTGAGGAAGCTGATTCATCCTCTGGACCTCAACCTCCCCATCTGCAAACTAGATATAACAGTATTCTGTATGGAATTGTGAGAATGACTATTATCGTTATTCTTTTGCATAATAACAGCTCCCTTTGGTACATAACTCGAGGGCTAACAAATAGCAAATTCTTTGCAAATAGGCAAACTGAGAGGTAAGGTAATTCTGATGGTGGTGGCGAGGGGGAGAAGAGCGATTCCCAGAAACTCCAAATTCACAAAGTGCGTACAGGGCTGGTCCCCGTGGGACCTGAGGGCTGGTAACATACAAAAGAGCACTGTCTTCTCAGAATCTGTTTGTAATCTCTGCACAGGCTCAGATGTCACTCTAAAGGGTTAACAGGAAACTGGATGTCATCTTGCCAGCCTTCCTGACTCTTCCAGCTGGAAGGAATCTGGCTCAGTTCTGAGCACCCACAGCCCTCCATCTGTACTTGTCTTGCAGCACATTTCCCCCTCTGCCTCAGATCCTTGATATCAATGCACGTGGCTTATGTCCACCGTAGAAGGTAAGCCACCTGGAGGCAGGAGCCATGGCTTGCTCACTGATACATTATGCAGGGTTCTGCCCACAGGCCTCGTAACAGTAGAAATTCATGAACTGCTTGTTGAGTTCATAAGTGATGGATGCACTGATGGAGGGTAGATGTCCCATCCGTCTTGTTAGTACTGAATTCGGAGACCCTCACACAGAGCTTGGCATATGATGGACAACCAACATATCGGCTCATCAAACAGACAGAACACTGCTCCATCGATCTTGTTCTCACTGATTCTCCAGGGCTTAGCTTAGGGCCTGGCACTTAGCCGACTCTTAAGAAATAGTCATTGACTCACTCACTCACTCACTGTGTTTCTAAACGGCAAGAAATCAACGATCACAGAACGAGATATCGGCAAGGCGGTGTCACTTAATGTATTCCTCTCCAAAAGAGAATAACAGTAGGGTTAGTGCATACATCATGTGCTTTTTCCTGAACCTCTAGTCTGTGGTCTAGAACAGGGGTCAGCAAACCACAGCCCAAGGGCCAAATCCTGTCCACTGTTACCTGCTTTTGTAAATAAAGTTTTATGGGAACACAATCATGCCTATGTGTTCACATGCTGTCTACGGCTATCTCACATACGAGAGTTGGCCATGCAGACTGTATGCAATGCAAAGCAGAAAAGGTTTACTATCTTTTATAGAAACAGTCTTCCAACCCCTGCTATAGAAAACTGGGTATTATAACCTGCAGAGTGGCCGCCTCCATGAATTCTTGCCGGCTCGCAAGCTAATGGAAAATGGCTGACATTTTTGAGTCTTTAGTAGAAGAGGAAAGGTCCTAATTTTCTTCTCCCTTCTTGGGGGCAGTGATAGTTTTCACACGTGTTTCCCCTTTTTCTTCCCATGGGTATTCTCAATTCTCTCTCACAGTCAGGTATTACGCTCTGAACACCACCATGCACCTCCCATACAGATTTCACTTCTAGAAAAAAAAAAAAAAAAAACTTCCGTCCAAACCAAGTGTAATTCTTGGCTGATGGTGGAATCCAGACCAAGGATATACGAGGTTAGGAAATATAACATGGAAAAACCTGGCCTGTGTAAAAAGGAAACACTTTCTTAGAGAAGACATGTTTCTCGACCTTAAATCTCATGGGGAGCCAAGCATGAGAATCCACGATCACCACCTGGGACAGCGACAGGACAGCTTATGAAGCTTAAGATCTGGGGCCCCTCACAGGCATGGACCCCATCCATGGTCCTGGTGATAGGGTCACACGGTCCATATGTTCTTGTAAAATTGGCAACAGGAAGGTATCTAAACCCAGATAGGTGGTGTCCGGTTTTGTAATTCTAACTTTCTGTTGTTTTCCTTAAAGAGAACCCTCCTATAAGGCTTCATGTCCCACCCCTGGATCTTCCCCTGATTCCATGATAAGAGGACACTGCTGTCATGAAAATCTACCCTAAGAACAGGAAAAGGAGCCCTGAAGGGTGACTGGAAGAATTCGAGGAAGGTGAGATTTGACCTCAGGATAAGCAAGACTTCTCTAGGCAAATAGGGACACCTGTGGAGGACAGAAATGGGGCTGTGTTCCAGGCATAAGGAACAGCATGTGTGAAAGTTCAGAGGTTAAAGAACAGGGGTCAGGTCCTGAAAGGCTTGGCTGGGGGTGGGATTTTGGCTTATCGGTGATGAGGGGTTATTGACGAATACTGAGCAGAGAAATGGAGTGATTATATCTTGCGTTAGAAAAATCCCTTCCGGAATCCTGGAAAATTCCTGGTGACCTTGTTAAAAGAAGAGACATTGGGATGAGAAGAAACGTTTAGAGGAAAGATGATATATTGCTGGTTTCATGGCTGCTGTGGGTGAAAGGTCAGGGCAGCTGGACTCCTGGATTTTCTCCAAAAGTTTTCAGCTGCCTGGGCACAAGGAAGAAAGAAAAGACAGATGCGTATTTCCTTTAATCTCCTTCCTCGGATCTCGCCGTTTGTATCTCTTTCCAGGAAAGCCTTCACACGCCACACTTTTCCTCAAACCATAGCTCTGTCCTTCTCACAACTGCCTTGCAATTTAGCCACAAGGAATAAACTGTGTCTCCAGCACTAGGTCATGCCTGCGCGAGGAGAGCAAATGGGACCTGCAGAAATGAAAAGTTTGGAAGAACTAAGTGAGTAGAAACAATGCAGATAAAACGTGTACTCAAAATAACCCTGAAGAACAAGAAGACCTTTTAAAAAAAATAATGTTTTTAAGCCTAGAGAAGTCTGAGGTGTGATTCTTCCATAGGCTCTTAACAGGAATCCCTGTTTCCAGTTTTGTCCCCTCAAAGCCGTCAGGAAATGCCCCTTTGTCCTTGTCCTTCCGTCCATGAATCCTTCAGAGACCCTCCCACCCCCTCCACACCTCCAAGTAGTGGTCTCACATCTCTGCTCTCACTGCCCCAGCTTCGTGCTTCTGCAGCAAGAGTCAGCTTGCAATTCATCTCGTTCCCCAGGTCCCTGCCACCCCTCTGACCTCACCGGTCCTCTTTCAGGAACATGCGTCATCCTGCCTCCTCTCACCTGGCTAAGGTGTGGCTCCCCCAGGAAGCCCTGGACTCAGGTCTCCCTCCTCAGGATTCCCATCACATGCCACACACAGTTCTCTCTGCATCTACCAATGCTACCTAGGGCAGGTTGGCGAGGGCTGGCCTTCTTTGAAGAATTCCTACTGGCCATCCCCACTGCCCAGAACACCTGCCCACCTGGCCCTCCTCACTAGGCCATTCTTACCTGTTGACTCTTATCTACAATATCATTTCTGCACGAAAAGCCCTTCGTGAATCTCCAGCCTTATACTGTAAACCCCTGACCTATGCCCTCACCCGTTAGACTGACAGTTTCATAAGATCAAGAAAGACATCTGGCCTCTTGACCAAGTTGTCCCTGGGACACGGTCACACCAGGAGATCAGTATCTGGTGAATGGATAGAGTTGGCTTCATCTTTGAACTGAAAACTATCAAGTTGGGGATGGGTCCGTTTTCTAAGCCAGAAACCAACCTCTCCACCAGTTGGCGACACCAAAGATGGATGTGTGTAGTAGGCTTTCCTCTGAGAACAGGACTTTGTCCTGTCTGAGACAAACGAGCAACGCCGACAAAGAGGGAGCTTTTCGAGGTGAAAAGTTAAAGCACTGGTTTGTCTAATCAAGAGAAAGTTACTGGTCCCCATTTCCCCCAAATAATAGAAGGACCCAGGATATTTGTTGGGAATCTGCTGACAGTCCTGGACACGGGCCCACTCTCTAGTAAACAAAATTAGGTCAAAAGACTGGCTTGGTCACATGGTGTCCGATAATGGCCCTATATTTAGGAGTTTTCTTCCAAATAGAATCAGATCCCTATGGTCTGGGAGGGTCTATTTATTTATGAAACCGAGGACGCAGAGCCTTCTGAAATACGCTTGCTTGTGTGAGGTGCAGCAACATGACTGAAAAATCACAACAAGGTGTCTTTGACCCAGGAAATTCACAGCGTGAGATGCTTCTTTTCGAAGTGGTACTTAGTTCCTGCTGGTTTAAAACATGCTCCTCTTAGGAGTCACCTCCTGGCTGGCTCCAGAAAGGCTGATGTACAAATTGTGTCCTGTCCTGGGTCCTCCTGTGCACTCCTGGGGGGGGGGGGGACCCTGTTCCTCACAGCATGGGGGACCCAGCACCCCACCCCCCTTCCCAGGTGAGTTTCTCTCTTGCTCTTTTTTGAGAACTGAACATTCTTCCTGGGAAGAGAGGAATGGAATATACATAGCACATATTCCCAAGTAGATGAGTCTATTTCCAAAGCAGAACATGAAGGAAACTTAGTGAAGATACTCCAAAAAAAAAAAAAAAAAAGAAAAAGACAGAAAAGATTTTTTTCCCCCCAGCCCCCACTCCAAACCCCTTCCTGCCCATGTTCACGTTTGCTGAGGATTCTTTTAGTCAGCCCTACTTCCTGGGCTGTTTTCAGAAATCGAGAAGGGGGAGCTTAACAAATGTTTCCGTGTTGGCTTTTTTTTTAAAGCAACGCCAGGTAGGATGGGCGGTTCACAAGAGCCCCAGTGAGCGAAAATAGCAAGCGACAGAGGGGCGGAAAGAAATGAAACCCGACACTCTCAGTCCCCAGGATCCTATTATCTGACCTCCTGATCAGAACGTGACTGGTGATTGACTTTGAGGAAAGTTCCAATACCTGAGGCTATTTTCATCCAGTCCCTTTTCTCACAGAGTTCGCTCAAGTGTGTCTGGTCCTACGGCTTGTGATTTACACTGACTCCTAGTTCCTCTTTCTCAGGCGGTGACCTTTCTGAGCTCTCGAAATGACACATGCCTCTGATGAGTCCTAGGAATCCACCTGTTAGCCCTGTTACATGTGTGAACCTCGGGGTGGGGGTGGGGGGGTGTTCCTAGAAAAGGCACGGTCTTCCCTTCCTCCTGATTACATATATGTACCTATTAATATGTCCCAAAGAGCACAGGTAAGTCAGAAGATGCGGGTGCAGTATCTGTGCACCTTGGTCAGATTATCTCACCTCTCTAGGACTCAGTTTTCCTATCTGTAAAATGGGAGGAGCATCTCTTACCTGTTATTGTACAGGGCTGCCATGGGGCTCAAAGGAGATTATGGGGGTAGAGGCATTCTGGAAACTATACCTCTATCTGTAATGCAAGCTGCTAGGATTTCGTACTGCATGAGTGGGTGAAACAGGCTCTCACGTCCATCTCGGCTGTCCATTGGAATTATGTGGAATGCCGTGGAAAACGCTGAGGCCTTGGCATCATTTTTACCACAGGGGAAGGGGCCGTTCTGGGGCATTTCTTTTTAACCTTCTCAGGTGACATCAGCGCAGTCAGGTATGGGAACAGCTCATAAATAAAAGAGGTGGACATGTGGAGAGAAAGGGGAACTTGTGCATTAGGATGGGTAGACAGGAAAATCCTTGAAGGAAAACATAAATTTGAATGACAGAAGGGACCTATTCCAAGAGGAAATGGAGTGAAGAAAAGTGAGGAGAGGGAGCTGGTAAGTCAATTAACCATGAAGTAATGGAGTGTATGGACATGGGACACCAGCACCTTTCCTGGGAAGCCTGAGGGCTCTAAGTGTCTCTCCTTAGTGTCGCCATCATGCCTTGCACTTCTCCGTATCACTTCATTGTCTCATTGTTTCGTCAATGTCTGAGTGTGTGTCTATCTCCCCCTGTGGACCATCAGTTCTTCGAGGACACAGATTTTCCTATTGTCTCTGAATCCTCAGTACTTAGCATGGTGATTGGCACAGACAAAGCTTAATATGTGACGGCTGACAAAATGACAGGTACTGGGCATCTGGTAAGGACTTATTGCAATGTTGACTGACACTAATTTCCTGGCACGCCTAAGACGCGCTCTTTTGCCTCTTTGGGTTTCGAGGTTCTCCGGATGTGACATCCGATGGCTCTAGGAATTCAAATATTTGAGTAGCACTGCATCTAAAAAGAGGTTGAGGTCCATCGAGGTATCAGGTTAAATAATTAGAACACTATTTCAGGTCAGCGCTTCTCAAACTTTAGTATGCATACTAAGTTACCTGGGGATCCTATTCAAATTAGTTACCTAATTCAGTAGGATTGGGCTGAGACCTGAGATACTGCATCTCTAACAAGCTTCCCAGTGGAGCGGTGATGTCAGTGCGGCCAGCTGGCCACACCTGGATAGCACTACTCCCAGGTGAGGGCCATGCTGCTGGACCATGAACCACACACTTGGAGTGGCAGCTCATTCGGCTATGTCTGTAGGATGTAAAAATGACCTGCTGAAAACTGTTCACCTCACACCTTGAAATAATAGATTTAAAAATGTTTTCAGCAGGCGTACTGTGTTGGTTAGAAAATAGGATTTAGGTCAAGCAAACATGGGTTCTACTCTTGTCTCTATCACTTCCTAACCGTGTGATTTTAGGCAAGTTACTTCAAAAGTCTTCGCCTCAGTGTCTTAATCTGTAAAATAGGATCATAAAACTGGTCTCAAGAAGGGAGGCTCATAGGACATGAGAACTCAATATGATGGTGTAGGTAATGCAATTAGTATGCAGGAGATGCTTCACACATGGTAATTCTCTTCACACTGACTCAGCAACGCAGGAAGTAAAGAAGTTTCAGGAATTATAGATTTCTTTTTCTCTTCACATCGAGAAAGGAAAGTTGAGCTTTGTAGGAAATGCACTACCTTTCACTTCCTTTCTTTAGGGGGCATGAAACCCCCACGTGAGTCTTAGCACAGAATCTGTGGGAGGAAAGGAGAGTAAAAATGAGTAACTGGCAGAGGGAGCTGACTCAGAACTCTTGGGGGTGGAGGGGATCGGCCAACCTGTAAGGCTTTGAAGGGAAGAGGCTGAGGCCAGCTCGGGGGAAACCTGAAATAAAAGAGACACATGTGCTTCCCCTCCCACTTGCCACCTCACAGCACAAGCCTTCTCTCTACAACGCTGCTTTCAATACTGACTCCTGAGTCCTACTGGATTTCTCCTCAGACACATTTTATTTATATAATTAGGATGAAGGAATCTAGACAACTGTTAGGCCACGTCTAGGCCAGGAGCAGAGACCTATCTTAAAAGCCCTCTTGTCTTGTCTTGAGCCTGTCTTGCTTTAGCTCCTAGGGGCCTGTGATCAGGGGGCCTGGGTGGGCCTGGGTGGTGCTGATGGCAACCTGAGGCCCGGGTGTGGAGCTGGAGGGCTTGGTCATGCCCTAAAACCCTATGTCAACGAAAACCCCCTGAAGCATTGAAGGGGGAACAGCCTCGTTTACCCCCTCCTATAAAACTCCATACCCCTCTTTGCTCAGGGAGGTTAGGATCGTTTCTCTCTGCTCTAGCTGACCTCCCGCAGCTCAAACAGGCCAAATAAATCCTAATAGACCAATCTAGGTCTCCAGCGACTCATTCCTCCGGCCGTGCCTACCAACAACTTCAAATTCTGGCCTCTTGGGAGATCAGATGTAAACACAGGTATTATTACCTGGATGGATCTTTACCAGCCCCTTGTGGGAACCTCCATAATTGTTTCTCAGGCTCCCAAATAGCAAGCTGCAAAGGTAACCTCTGGGTTGATTTTTAGTGACTTTCTATCAGAGTCTGCAACCAGCATTGTCAATTTTCAACTGTTCTTCTTGGACCTGTCTTCTGGTTTCTGGCCACTCATTAGATTCAGGCTGACCCTCCACTGTTCACATATTTGGGGACTTTGCTCAACAGCTCCATGCTTAGGTGTGTGCACGCTCCAGAGTTAGCTTTGTTGTACTCTACATTTGCTAATCCCAGACAGGAGTTAGGACAACAATCTGATTTGGGATATGATCCTGGGACCATCTGCTTCATTTATCACTCCCACAAGGAATTTGCATTTTAAAAGAGGAGCTTTCCAAAGTAAATGAGTCTTTCAATCTGTGGGTTACTACAATGAGGGCTCATTATACATCTCTGGGGAACTGAAAAACATATGTATTTATAAGCCTAATAGTTTTGCATTCTGAAGATTTCACATGTGGCCCCAGCATCTCAAGTTTAGAAATCTTTCCAGGTTATTCTGAGGCACAGAGTTACAAACTCCTGGTTATTGGTGAATCGTTATGGGATATTGGAACAAATTTTTCCTTTGTCTATTTTTGACTTAAACATCCAGTCAGTTACCCATTGCTGTATAATAAAATACCTCAAAACCTAATGAATTAAAGAAAAATGATTTCTTTTTCTCATGATTCTATAGGTTGCCTGGCTGGGCTGAAAGAGCTGAGAAGCATTCACTCGTGTGCAAAGCCTTGTCGTGGCCTCTGGATGTAAATAGCTTGGGTTTCCTCAGAGCCTGGTAGTCTGAGGATAATCCAATTTCTTACAGGGTGACTGGCTTTACGAAGGAAAGCAGAAGCAGCCAGGGTTCTTAAAGCTGGGCCTGGAACAGTCACGGCATCACTTCTCCTATATCCCAGCCCAGGTATAAGGGGAAATCATTTTGTTGGGTAGAGTGACAAGTAGGGAGAGAAAAAATAGATGGTGTCATCTTTGGAGACTATTTACCGTAACCTCTTTCTGTCCATTTGCTAGAGGACAGGAACATGAAATAACACTCTGCCTCTGCAGACTGTCTGTCTTTATACCAAACAAAACAGCACAAAACGTCCATTTGGACCCGATGAGCATTTGAGATAATCAATGGCTGTCTTACTGGGATTAGAGGACTTGTGGGAATCTTCCTCCTAGTATTGCTGGAGAAGTGGAGGAAACTCAGACAAACACTCCACCTTCACTGTGAGCTTCCCTAAAGCCCAAGGGAGCTTCGTGGGGGGACAACACAATCCAATGGAAAGAATATGGTTTCAAGCCTAACAGGAAAGGTTTAGATGCCGAGATATGCCAAGTGAGACCTTTGGGAGGTTAATTTTCTGAGCCTCAATTTTGTCTTCAGGAAAGCACACAGGCTATCTTATCGCAGATTTTTTTGGTGAAAACTCAAGGTGATGATATATGCAGGCGCTGAGTGAACTGTTTAACAAATGCTGTGCCTATTGTACTAAGCAACATTCCTCTTTCTTAAAAGACCTAACTGTGTAGAGGTATTTAAAGTCACAGGAAAAGAGATCGTTTTGTCAGACACTTACAGGAGGAGAGGAGAAAGAGAGAGGGTAAGAGGCTAAGTGTATATTTAATGAGCAAGGGCATATAATTTACAATGTACAACACCATTTGTTGGGTGAGTCACCCAAAAGAATTTCTTTGATATGGATCAGGCTTGTGTGTGGCATTTGTTCATTTTCCAGGGCAGTGATTCTGCCTTCTTAGAAGCAGTTGTAGCTGCTGGGAAGTTTAAGGAGGGAACCTTGAGAAAACTTCAGTGCTCCAAGCCAGGTGAGCCATAGAGGTAGAATCTGAAGAAACCAGTGGAGAGAAGAAAGGACGAATGGATGGCAAAATATCGGCAAGACGCCTGGAATTTCACACTTACGTCAGTGGTTTGTGGTGAAGGAGACGTCCCAGGATGCATAGCTACCCCAAATACACATGTGTGCCCTTGATTGTTAGAGCAAGACTGGAGAAAAATGGCTGCATGATCTCACAAAGCTCTCTTTGATCCATCTTAAAACACTCGTTTCAATGCTCCTGTCTAGAACAATACTGTTACATGCTTCTTTCAAACCCATAGCTCAGAAGTTAACAGGAAAGAAGAATCCCAGTAGCCTGGTCACTAAGGGCACAGAAATAAAAATCAGGAGGCATTTTTCCATTTCCAAGATTTTATTCTTGGAACTCAGAGATAGATAACTTACAGGGCAGGAAGGAAGATAACTCAAATGGGGTCATGTGTGCTGTCCGGTAGCTGCTACGCTGGGTAACTCACACTGTTTCTCTCACTGTATAATTGTATAACAACACTGCACTGTAGGCCTATTTTATTAGTCTTGTTTTATGGATGAGTAAATTGAAGTTTAGAGTGGGAGGTCGGTCAGGTAAAGACGGATTCAAAGCCCAAAGCATTAAATCAGAGCCTTATTTTGTAATAGTAAGATCAGCAATATAGGAAGATATGTCATAAACCTTTTTGCATCAAACAGAAAAACATCCTAGAAATAGAGGTAGATAAAGCTGCCTGTTCCGGAATGAGACAGAAAAACTTGACAAAAATTTCAAAAAGTTATAGATAATTTGAAAGATTCAAATAGGTTTGATTTAATATATGTAAGGAGCCTACAAAGAGAGGATATTAATTGTTCTCTGATGTGCAAGTATCAATTGTAAAACCCTAGCCTGTGTTTGGTCACAATAAAAAAGGACTTGAAAAATTCTCTCAAGTAGTGATTTCTAAAGTTGCTATTTCCTAGACCATTATTTCGTAAACCTATGCAGGACTCAAGGACCAAAGGTCCATATGCCCAACGAATGGCAAAAAAACACACAAAAGAAATAGATTAAAACAAAAACAGTTTAACCACAGGGGAAGTATAACATACAAGCCAAAGAGGCTTATATTTTTTGGCTTACATTCTTCAATATAAGCCAAAGAGCAAAGAAAAAATAAAAGTAGATATTATATCTTATACAGGAAATCAGTGAAAAGATGATTACTTGTTATCAAAACCCATTGGATATAAACCTATAGTTAGAGGAACATGTATAGCCTAAAATGCTTTAATTATTGTGTTATTGAAATAAATGAATGATTCCAATTGATTATCTAGGAAAAGAGCCACAAAGTAAATCATGAGGGAGCACGTGGGAATTGATAAATGCAAAAGGTGAAATTCATGACATAAAAAACAATATGGTAGAAAAGACAAAGAAGAGCAAATGCTGGTTCTTTGAAAAAAAACACTAATGAATGGAACTAACCAGAGGCAAGTCTGTTGAAGGAAAAAGAGGGTTAATTTCACTTGCTCCAGGCCACTTAGAAGAAAATCTGTAAGTCACACCCTGCCCATCTGCATCCAGAGCCCTGTCTAATACCTCATCCACTACAAAAAGGATCAAGAAAACAAGGGCATTAATAAACTGACTCCAAAGTGGTAAATCAAGATTTTTCCCCAACATTTCCAAGATCCATGGGCTATAAAAAGTTTCAATGACCTACAGTTTTATCCCATTCCTTTGTATGATCACAAAGGAAATTAATGCTCGCTTAACATAGCAGATTCTTGTCTGAGCCATGGCTGGTGCCCAGTGACTTTTTGTCAGAACGTTCCTGTAATTTTTCCTGTCAACCTTGAATATATGAGACCCAGAGAAAGATGAGGGCACTGAAACTAAGAAGCAGAATGACCCGTACAAGAGGAGAAGCCAGAGTTGGACCATAGCAGCTTTACTGAACTTGGTTTAAGTATCAGGCATAGTTCCATATAGATTTCATAGGAGGTAGGTTTTTCTCATTCCCCTTTTGCCAAGGACAAAACAAAGACACAGAGGCATTCAGCAACCTGCCCAAAGCCACACAGAAGCAGGATTTGACCCCAGGCTGCCTGACTGTGGAGCCCATGCTTGCAAACACTACACTGAACCATTTCCTAGTCCCTGCTGACTGACAGAGGCTCACTTGCTGCCTCCTGTGCCCCTGCCCCCTCCTGCCATCCCCTTGCCTCCCATGATGGACTCACACGTTTCCTCACTGGCCCAGGATCTGTGATAGGGCTTATGAACAACCGATTAGGCTGGGGGCAGCGCAGCCATGTGAAAAGAAAACACACATGCCCCCCTTCCCCAGCTGCGCTGTTCTTTGCTTCAGCTGATATTTCCCCTGTTATATAATGGAATGTTATACAAATGTTTCCGCCATGAGTTTCCTTTCAAAGATGAATAAAAGAATGAGGCATTTTGTTTTCCTTTGTTCCCTGGTAGCACCTATGTTAAGAATTTGTGCTTAAAACATGACTCACTATTTCTTGGAGCAAAGCACAAGGAAGTGAACAGATCTTATACTTCTGTGAGATGTAGGCTTTATCTTGTGTGGGAAAGAATCAACTGGAACCACTTAGGCTAAGACTTATTCAAAAAACAACAATCCTCTCTCTCTCCTACCCCTTCCCCAACAGCTCCCAACATGACTGTTACGTTCAAGGAGTCCCATTTGCTTTCTTGTGTGATCGTCAAATATTTCAGGCAAGTGATATCTAGTTCCTTTGTGTGTGGGTGCGTGCTGAATCGTTTGGGTTTATAATTACTAACTGAATCATTGGTTTGTTGTTCGATAGGCAGTCTGGATTTGGGAATAGTTATTTACAGAACAAAGGCAGGAGGAAGGTGGTTTAAATACAGTGCAGGGTAAATAAGCTTGAAAGGTACCTAATTTTCATGGACTTACCGACAATAAGCTTCCAACTAAACCCAATGCATTCTAATTCCCCCAGCTTGTGGATGTTATGGGCAGAACACATCCTGTTGGAAGAAAGAGATCTAATTCTCAGCACGCAGAAAGACATTCTCAGAACATGCTTTCTAGAAAGTGACCTATGTGGGCTACCTCCACTTCCCCACCCCCTCCAACCCCAGTAATCTGATTGCCTGGAATGTTCTCATTATAATTCACTGGCTCTAGGGAGCTGTACAAATGTCAGTGAGTCAGCTTGCTGGCTACTGGGGATCCTCAAACAGGCTGCCTGGGTGCACAGGATGTTTTCTTTGGAAGGAACCCTCTTCCTTGAATTTCTGTTCTTTGCATGAGACAATGAGGAGTGGGAAGTCACTTTGGGTGTGACTGTTTATCTCTCTTATATTGTTGCTCAATTCCTTCAAAAACATAAGTCTTGGGGCAAAGAGGTATTTGGGCAATCAGCTAGCAGGCCTCTCCCGGGGCCATCTTTTCTGTGGGTTGACAAAATTTCTTCAATAGCCTCTGCTTGTCTATCCATCAGATCTCAAAGTGTGTCAGAGAAAGAAAGGCTACTGTTTCCTCTCGCAGAGTGTGGCATACATGGAAAATCAGGGTTGTCACCAAATTTTTCCCTCATTAACAAAATGGTATCACTCCCGGATAATTTCGCACCCCTCCCTTTGATCCTGGCTCAACAGTACAGTCACCTGTATTACCACGATTGCTCCCACTGCTACAACCACCATTCCCAAACCCCTGCCCTCAACCCCAACCCCCATCAGGATCACCACCCTTACCATCAGTATCATCACCACCATCAGTTACACCGTCACTGAAAACTACCATCAGAGCTGCACCAACAGCCACCATTAGTAATGGCGTCATCGTCACTACCTTCATTGAGTTCAGCACTTAATGACTGAGCAGTATACTGAGTCGAGGCTGGCACTCTCCTAGGCACTGGAAATATCAAGAAGAACATGCTATGATTCCTGCCCTAGAGGAAAATATTCCATTAGAGGAGCTTGGAGGGTCATATCCATGACAATTGTACAAGATATGGGGAAATACAGGTTGTAGGAGAGATATAAAGAAGATGCTGAGGTTGCTTAAAGAGTAGGGTCGAGATTTTGAGTAGTTCACGAGGATCAGCTTACATGTCAGGTTGTTTCTGGGAAGCTGGGAGCTAAGAATAAGTCCAGCTCCAAGGAACACAATAGCCAAGCTAGAATAATTAAGACACAATTATTGCACATGGCAAGATGTCTAGCGTTGGCTCAGTGGCTCAAGAATATCAGGGCTCTAGGCCACCACTGATATAATTCACCTTCCTTCTCATCCATGACTGCAAAATAGTGATCTCCTGTGGCAACTGAATTCAAAGTCAGTAAATAAGGGGAGCCCTGAGTGGAGCAAGACCTCCCGCTTATGCTTATCTACTTTTACAAGATACAAAAAATATTTCCCGTGAAACTCTAGCAAAGGCCCTTTCACGTCATTTTGGCTAAAATTGAATCATGTGACTACTCCTAGCTACATGGAAGGCCTACACTGATAACCAGCCATTTGTAGCCTCTCTAGTTAAGGCAGAAAGGGAAAAGGAAGAAATGGATTGAAATTGCTGGTTGTTATGAAGCCGAACTATATGCTACAGAAGAGAAACCATAGCTCGGCCCAAGGAAGCCTTCTGTGACCCTCTAAAAGGTCTTCTCATAGAACACCTTGCACAACTGGTGTAAACATTTTTTGATATATCACACCCAAATAATGACAAAAATTATGATAAACATTTGCTTAATTATTTGTTTAACTTCTGTCTAGCAATTAGATTTTAAGACCTAGGGAAGCAGCTATGCCTGTCTTGTTCGTCGTGGAACCCTCAGCATCCAGCACAGGGCTGGACATGTAGTAGACAATCCACATTGTTAAATGAGCACCTCTAAGTATGAACGAAGGAACTTAGTCTTTGAGATCTGTTGGGATCCATTGACGAGAAGCAGATTTCAACAGTGGCAAATATTGAGATGGATATATATGTAGGTATGTATACATGTATGAGCATGTGTGCATGTACACACGTTTATATGCATTAGATTCTGGTATCTTATTTCTACAATAACATTTAAAGCATGATCAGAGATTTTTGTTCTGAACTCACTCTTTATGCTAAAAATTACCTTTGTACTTCTCATGTTTTACTTCTGTATTATTGCACTTAAAATGGTGGGGAGTGAAAAAGCTGAAGTGGTTCAAGGTTAATTAACTAAATAAGGGTTTAAAAAACTTCAAAGAAACATACAGTATTATTTGTAAGCAAGCATTTCCACTTTGAATGACTTCCCTCCTCCTTCTGCTTTTCCTTTTGCAGTTGATTGTTTATAATGGTAACGAAAATAGATCATGTAACCATGGCCCTCTTTCAAATATGACAAAATTGTTTTCTATTTTAATATGTAAAGCTCCATCATTGATTGCAAACTATAAGCAGGCAGAGTTTGGTTAAAGAGAAAAACAGAATCACAGATAGTTATCTATTCTTTCTTCTTTAGTGGCATCTGAGAGAGGAAAACCATCTTTATTATAAAAGTAATTGAAAAATGTTTATCATGAAGAATAAGCAATACTGATTCTCTTTTACGTTTTGTGAACCAGGCTGTACGGTCATTTGAAGGCAGATGGTTTCTCTGTTCTGGGCTCCGTCACTCACACTATCACATTATTTCCCCATGTTACCCCCATTCAGAAAGTGTTCTGTCTCCTTGTCAACTCCACTCATCCATCCATCCCAAGTTACATAAGGGATCACGTGCTTGAAATATTCTTTAAACCTGTCTAGCACCATTTAGTTTCAATGAAAACTTGTCCATAAACTTATAAAACTCTGACTGAGGAGGAAGGAAGGATTTTCTCATGGTATTTCTCTGGTGAACTTGACCCTACTTTGGCCCTATTGCCATGTTCTAATTACCTTCAAAACTCAGTGTCTTAAAAAGTAATTACTTTATCATATCTATTCCGTGCATCTGGAATTGAAGAGAGCTCAGCAGCTCACTTCTGCTCTGAGAAGCACTGACCGAGGTCACTTGGTGGCATTCAGCTTGTGGATGGGCTGGTCTGGCAGGTCCAATGTGGCTTCAGTCCTACCTCGGGTGTTGT
The DNA here is from genome assembly GCF_036562045.2 of Rhinolophus sinicus. Classification (NCBI taxonomy): domain Eukaryota; kingdom Metazoa; phylum Chordata; class Mammalia; order Chiroptera; family Rhinolophidae; genus Rhinolophus; species Rhinolophus sinicus. The sequence goes on from NC_133761.1 coordinate 9,783,733, forward strand.
GGGAGGAAGGGCTGGAACAGCTGGAAGCTGGCTGGGTATTTGCTTCTACTTCTCTCTACTACACAGGCTGGTGTGGGCTTCCTGACAGCATGGAGGGTGGGATTTGAGAGAGGGAGTTCTCAGAAATAGCACCCTTAGAGCATATATTCTAAGAAACCCAGGCAGAAGCTGTCAGACTCCCCATCACCTTGCCTTGGAAATCTCAGAAATTTCTTTCCCAGAACTGCTCTTCTGAGGGTTCCATAGTGAATAAGAGACACTAACTCACTGCCTTAATGAAGCTTATATACAAGGGGGAAAGTGATAACATATATGTAAATTAACAAAAATTGCTAAGAGCAGAGTGCTAGAGTGCTAAAGATGATAAAGCAGGTGATTGACAAAACAGGATTGAGGAGGCAATATTATGGGGTAATCAGGGAAGGCCTCTCTAAAAAGAATCAATTTGAGCTGGGATCAAAATGGCAAGTAGAAACAAGGAAGGTAAAGATTCGTCAATGAGCCTACCGGGCAGCAGCTACAGCAAGTGCAAAGGCCCTGGGCAGGTAACTACAGATGGGGTAGTGCTCAGAACCAACTTCATGGGATAAGAGGGTCTTACAAATCCATTTAAAGGGCCAGTGGCCAGGGAAGCCAGTTCAATTAGTCATTTATTTGTTTATCCATCCATCCATCCATCCATCCATCCATCCATCCATCCATCCACCCACCCACCTACCCATCCATGTATATACATGTTGGGTGCCCTCCACATACCAGGAACTGTGCTAGGCATGGGGCCTGCAGAGATGAAAACATCAACCATCTTTGTACTAAGGGACTCATCGATTTCCAAAATCACCCTCTGAGATGTACTAGTATGTGATTAAACATTCATTGTATTGGTAAGGAAACTGAAACACAGAGTTTAATGACTTAACTTGACATCACCCAAGTGGTTAGTGGCAGAGCTCAAGCATTCTATCTTCTTTCCTTAATCAGAGAGAGCATTATGTATGACCCATTTTTTTTCAAATTCTTTCTCAGTGGGGCAACAATTAGAGTTTATCTATTGCTAACGCTTACCATTTTGGGTTCCTTTAATTAGAGTGTTTTAAATTAGTGTTATTTTAATTTTACTTATCTCTTGAGACATTCTAAAGGATGAATAGCAAATGAAATAACGCACACCAAAGCACTTTGGAACCTATAAATCATGCTACAGATGTGAGTTAGATATAATTTTATATTTGACGATATTACATCATGCATTAGCACTGCTTCCTCTTCAGGGATCACTTCAGAGAAATTCAGAGTAAAACAGACTTTGTGGATGGATATTTTAAAAACATTTCACATTTTCTTTGCAAATGAGACAGTGAATTCTGAAACTGACCCACAATAGGTACTTAATAAATATTTGTTGAATGAGTAGATAAGATGGAATACATAAGGGGCATGGATAGCATATGCGGGTTTCATTCAGTGTGGCTACTTATTGTGGAAGAGGGGCCAATTTGTGAGCAACTGTCACCCTAGGGAAACTGTTTAAACATTTGTGGAGAGTCGCTGTTAGCTCCCTTGGGAACGAGAAGCATATGGCTCGAGAAGGGAGATCCTTCTTTTGGGAGAAGGAAATACAATTATCTGGGGGCAGATTACCCAGTACTTTCAAAGTACTATTCATTGTTTTATTTTCTTTAACAATTGGGTTTAAAGCTCTCATACGTTGACATACTACCATGTTTACTTTTGTCCTACAACCGAGCAGGTGAGCCTTTAAACTGGAAGTCACAATTACCTGCCTTAACATAGAGACCACTCAGTGGTTAATAGTTTAGGCTTTGGAATCAGGTTGACTGAGTTCAAAACCAGGCTCTGCCTTTTAGACCTGTGTGACCTTGGGGTAGTTATGTAACTGCTCTGTGCCTATTTTCTTTCTTTCTTTTTTTTTTGTACAATGGGAACAATAAGTAGTATTTCACTCATACGGTTGCTGGAAGGATTCAATGAATACATGTAAAGTACTTAGAATAACACTTAATACATGCTCAAGAAATGTTAACGAGTGTGTGTCTACTTGCGTGACTTCCCCAGTGGATTACAAAAGCTGAAGACGGAGTCCATCCGATTTCATGTATGTATCCCTTGGTGCTAGGTCTATAGTGGGCTGACGGAGGTACTTGCCTGGGCACAAAATTCGGTGGGCAAAAAAATCAGTATAGATAACCAATATAAATAGTATTTTAATACACTGCTTAAGAATTTAAAGTTAGCAAACATTCCCTGGTGAACGTAACATCAACATTTTAAATAAAGTCAGGATCAGTAAACTGAACTTAATTAAAAATGATTTGAAATCATTACTTAGTCAAGGGAAATCGGCATGGCAATTCCCCCAATTGAAAATGACATAAGCAAGAAATTGATTTTGAAATATCATTGATACGTTTGCTTCTAATAAAACCAGGAAAGTGAAATTGTAATAAATTTAGTTTTGAGTATAAATAAAATATTTAAACTTAATGTTGTGTGTTTATGGACGCCTACATTTTGATTTTTCAACCATTTTAATGTTGTGGAAAAAGTTAGCCATTAAAAATTTATATTAAAATTCCTTTTGCTGCACGTTTCAACATGGCTTGGCCTGGCTCTGATCTTCCTAGCTCCTGGCTCTGGTCCTAGTACATAGAAGGTGTCCAGTTCTTGTTTGTGGAAGGAACTATGGGCTCTCCAAGGGCTGCAATAAGGCATCTGTCTTTTGAACCCTACTTTTCAGTGCCTAGTACAGTAACTAATACCCAAGGGGTTTAAAAACTGTTAGTTGAGTGGTGAATGAAAAAAAAAATTGGACTGACCCCAACTTGATTCAAAATTCCATTCTTGTTGTGCTACTGGATTCAGTGTGTTGAGAGGCTCACAGTGGATTTCTGATCTAAGGAGGCGTAGCCTGTGAGCTCCTTACCCTGCTGTGGGCCCTCATGATCCCGCCCCTTCACTGGAGCTACCACACAGGGTACCATGCAGTCCCAAAGAGACCAGCAGGAAGAGTCAGCAAGCGGGGAATTGTACGTATAAATCTGTGTGTCTACTGCTTGCATACCTACCATGTTTCCCCAAAACTAAGACCTAGCCGGACCACCAGCTCTAATGCATCTTTTGGAACAAAAATTAATATAAGACCCAGTCTTACTGTAATATAATATAAGACTGGATATAATATAATATAATATAATATAATATAATATAATATAATATAATATACCAGGTCTTATATTAATGTTTGCTCCAAAAGACGCATTAGAGCTAATGGTCCAGCTAGGTCTTATTTTCAGGGAAACACGGTACTAGATTGATGGCTTTCAAACATCTCTGACCACGATCTTTATAAAATATATTTTAAATATTTGATCCATTATAAAATATAGTTCATATATTTGATCCATGTATATCATGATCCGTGATACACATCTACATGTTTTTATATATGATTAAAGGTTTCATGAAATACTTAGTTGAATTATGTACGATGCAGTCTTTACTTAAATTTTATTCTATGTATTTAAATTTTGTTCTCTTAAAAATGCTCTGGTGATGACCTCAAAGTGGTTTCATGAACTATCGAAGGCCAAAAAACTAATAGTTTGAAGAACACTGCACGAGACCCTAACATTTTGGGAGGTGGGTACTTCCTGTCTCTCTGCCATTGCACCTCATATGGCCCACGGTGAGGGAAGGTACCTAATAAGCCCTTCTGGCTGTAGGCTTTGGTGCCACGTGCATATGCGTCAGAGATAGACACTTGGGTTTGGGTCCCAGCTTTGTCACGAACCACTCTATGATCATGGACAAGTGACGTCACTGCCATGAGCCCTTTTCACTTCATTTCTAATGAGCATGATGGATTGCCCCTAATAAGAATGGCTAATATTTGTTGAAGACTTACCATGCACCACCTGTATGCAATGGGATAATGATTGTAACGTGACACAGGCGTTGTGGGGCTCAAATGCAGTCAAGGCACAAAGCACCTGCTGCCTACGAGGCACTTAATCATTGCTGAGCCAGGTTTCTTTGTGGACCCTCTGAACCAGGACTTCCCACTGGGAGTTAGAAGTGTGTTGCTTGCTCCTCGTATTTGGCACATTTGGAGCTGGGAAGAGTCCAGCACTTTGAAGAGCTTTGTGAGAGCTCACTGCCCGCTGCCTTCTCAAAGACCCATCTTCCAGCCTTCCTTCTGGCCCATTTGCAACCCTTTGGTCTGCTCTGTGGCGGTTGGGTCCAGCTGGCCCTCGTCCACATTCCAGCCTTTCTGGGAAGGACAGTGGCAGCATTGTTGAGGTCTGAGGCACTCAGGACACAGAGCTGATGTCCTCAGGCTACCTGTGGCATTTCTCTCCCAGGACATTTTGATGTTCTGTTCCCTGGTCTCAGTGACACGTGGGAGCAGAGAAGAGAGAGGGCTGGGCAAAGTGCCACCGTACTGGCAAAGCACCGGGAATGGATGAATTGTGTGAATCAGTCTGTTCCGATCAGGTTTTCCATAAAGGAAGAAAGCTTTCTGCGTGCTGGAAATGAGTTTCTCAACTTTCCCAGCTGCAATGGCCAACCTCACTCGCACTGACTCAAGCATGTCTCAGTCTTAGCATCAGAGAAGTCATTTCTTGGTTAGAAAGGAACTTGACAATAGTATCAATTCTAACAGCAATACCTCCTTAGTGCATCGACCACCATACTTGGACATGACCACTACCAGCCATTGAAGATACACCGTATTCCACTAGCTCGGTATAGGCCATTTCAAGTCTTTTTGAGAACACCTTGAGCAGTGAATTAGCATGACCAGTGTGCAAAATTAAAAACTTATATGAAAAGGAGTTAAGTAATGGCCTTCAAATCATCCAGCTCATAATGGTGGAGTTTGAATCAGAGCTTGTCTGTCTGAGGCTGAAGCCAAGTTTTTGGTGTTGCCCACATCACCTGTTCAAAAACCACGTTCTCACGAATAACCACAATCCACAGTACATTTATTGAACAATTACTAGTATGTGTCTGGCTTTGTGGGAAGCATTTCACTTGTATTTCTGGTCACACTGCTCACAGCGTAGTGCAAAAGCCATTGTACGATTCCACTTTCTAGATGAGGACCCTGAAGAACAGCCACACTCAAGACCACGTGCAGCTGTAAGTGATGGATCGGGGATTTGCATCCCAGGGCAGTCTGTGCCCTTGACCACTAACTGAGGCTATTTCTTATGTATTTCTTTTAGGTCTCCCATGGCCTATGGAACACAGCACACATTGTCTCCACTTTACAAGCGAAGCATTTATTTGCCCAATATGACAGTGCTGTTACGTGAAAGGGGGTAACTTCTGGGTCTCCTGGCTGCTGGTTGAGTGCATGCTCAACCAGATCAGGCTATTGCTGTCCATGTCACTGAGCTCAGGCGTGCACAGTGCTCCTTACCTGCCCTGTGCTCTGCACCTAGGGGTGCTGAGCGGCCGTATGGTAGCACCTGTGAGCTTCAGGACCTCAGTGGGTCATTGCGCTGGGGAATCTTCCTGGGATTATTCCTTCCCTGCTGGTGTACTGTTCTGTTCTTCTCACCTGAATGCTACAGCCTGGCTCCTGCATGGGCCTGGTCCTTTTTGCCCCCTGCCTCCTTATCACCCATCACTGCTCCTTGGAACTTCCTGCATTCAGTGCATCTCTCTAGTGTAACAACAACCTGGCTTCTGACTTTTCTTGCTAATTGGAGACATTGTCTCTAATTTTTGCTGGCCATAGTCTCGTAGGATAAACCTTGAGGAAACCTCAACCAGCACTATTTAAAATCCCCACCCTCTACTTTCCACACATAAAGCATGAAGCACATAAGGGAATGTTTGGTTACATCTTCTCTCCTGAAGTTCTCTAATCTGTTTATTAACAAGTTTGGTTTCCCAACAAAATCGTCCTTGAAAGTGGATATGATTGATCTACTTCATATGGTTCCCAAGGGAACAGCATAAGACCAAGTTCATTATATGTAGGAATAGAGGCAAGACAAGAGTCAGAAGGTAAATATGTGTATTACATGTCCTCCATAAACAAGGTATTTTCATATATACCATCTCATTTAATTCTGACGTCCTTGAGATGGGATCAATTAAGATTATCCCCATGTTTAGAGAGGAGAAAGCTAAAGCTCAGAGGCATAAACAAATTTAGCCAGAAATGCCTTCATCATGAAACCTCTGTTTCAGGGACTTCGACACACATGTATGTATGTGTATGTACACGGGTGTGTATCACACAAACACGTCTTTCTTAAATTTTTACTGGCAGATTTCTTTTTTTACCCCATAGTGTATATAAACTTCAGACAGTTGTTTTTTGTGATTATATTATACATGTTCACAGAATGAACAGATTTCCCATACCTCCAACAGTCCAAATTTCAGATAATGTTATTCTTTTCAAATACATATACCTAAATGTGTTGGATTGGTATTGTACTGTAGGACATTAACTTAAATAAATTTATAAATTAAAAAAAATCCCTTTTTGAACTGTTTATTTTAGTATTGGACTTGGAAAACAAGGTCCATATATCTACATACACATATGTAGATGTATATAGTAAATGCTGTGGTTCTATCAAGTTAATATGGAATTAATCACTGTTGGCCAAACCTATTTGTTTCAACTGCCATCAAATGAGTGCACTGAGTGCATTAACCATTGAGAAGTGACAAGATGTGCAATGTGTTTTGTGTTTCCAAAGTAAGTAGAGACTTGCTTAAAATAGCCCCCTTTAGTTTAATATGTGGTTCATCCACCACTTCTTCCTCTAACTTGTTCATTAATAGGAGAAATACCTGGTATGTAAAGACTTGGAGCCATGCACGTCTTCCCTTTCCCACGTTCTGTATTCCATGTCAGTCCTGCCCACTGTATCCAGGACCTCCCTCTACAAATATTTCCCCAGTTTAGCCTCAGATAACCTCACGGCTGACTCAGATTTGTAGATACATACATTATATGTTGAACATGAACCTCTTGTTCCAAGATTCCTAAGCCTGACATTAAGATAAGTAAATAATTGCTATCTAGAATCAAAGTATCTTAAATTAAACATGGAATTCTCATTGATTTTCTATTTTTGACCATCTAAATTGAAAGAGCCATCATTGCATTAGCCAGAATTCTGTGAAAATTGTATCTACAAAAGGAAAACCTTAGTGAGCATCTATTATGTTCCAGGTACTGTGTTCGAAGCAGTGCAGTTAAAATTTACCTATTGAAATGAATGTCAACTATAATTTTATATCTATATAGTCACAAGAAGTGGAGTACAGCATTAGGAATGTAGTGGAAATGTAATGGCTGTGTGCGATGTCAGAGGGGTAGTAGATTAGGGGAGGGGGGTTATCACTTTGTGAGGAGTAGAAATGATAAATGTCTATTACATTGTTTTGTACACATGAAACTAATAAAACATAAATTAATAAATAAAATTTACCTATTGAAGCGAGAAAGATTATGTGCCCTCTGAATGTATTATATTATACTAGGTGCTACCTGGTATTAGAGAACAGTAGGAAAAATACTCCTTCATCTCAAGGAAATGTTCAGTTAGTTACCTGGGGGGAAAAAGATTTAATACAGACCAAGAAGGGATCGTCATCCTCATTAATTAGAATTGGCCCTGGAAAATTCTTTGGTAAAGGAAACTTAAACTGGCTCTCCATGGACAGAAGGTCAGAGAAGAGGCCCAGATGAGATCACTGAGGCTGGGGTGAAAGAGAAGGACCAAATGAAACCCAAGGTCTTTGGGAAGTGTTGAGAGGTGGCTTTGTATAGAATTTGTGATAGCAGCATCTTCTTAGACCAGGATGGGGAAGTTGACGTAGCACAGGTTTCGGAAACAAACCAGTTTAAATCCTGGCTCTGTTACTCAATAGCTAACACATGAGCATCAGGCAATTCGTTAATCTCTTTGAGCCTCAAATGCCTAATCTATAAAATGGAGATAATAATGTTATCTACACCACAGAATGACTGGAAAAGATTAAATGAGACAATCTGTTACAAATTGATATGTCAGTTTGGCTGCTCACAATTATCAGATTATTTTGGCAAACAACGGCCCATGACAATTACACATAGGTGGGGGGTCGTGAATCTACTTTCCAATAACCTTACTTCTGGAAGGAATGTTTTGATGAAAGCAAGTCTCAGGTAGAATCCTGCCATTTGCATAAATATTTATAATTAAATAGGGCACATTCGACCATACAGCTTGTTCCTGGGTGGGTCCCTTAAAATATGAATGAATTACACCATGGTGTGGATTCCTCATCCCTGTTTTCCCTACTACGTCAATTGCATGGAGGTAGATGTATGTGTGTATTTTATTACTGTATCCCCAATATCTAGAGCAATATCAGGCATATAATAAGTGCTCAATAAATGTTAGGTAAAATGAATGAACAAATTCATGAATGAATGAATTTATCAGACTCAGGGTACAAAATAAACTAGCATAATACATTTACATGCATGTATCTACTGATATACATTAAATTACAGAAAGTTTAGCACGTAAAGCACCTGCCATGTTTGTGTGCTTGTCTCCTCTGTCCTTCCAATGTAAACTCACTGAGAATCTCATTCTTCCCTACAATTCGTTACAACTAATAACAGATTAGATGCCATTGTATTACATTAGGTCAAACAGACATTTTCATGCATTCGTTCTTCTCATTGGTAAATTGGAGGTTATTCCCATTCTGTCTCCTCTGGTGGGCTGTTGTGACATTCAAAACACAATGAAATGTATGCATTGCTAAAAGACTATATTTTCAAAATGTGAACCATGAAATGTCTACATCAAAATCTTCTGGATTGTTTTGAAAATGTTGAGTCCTGGGACCCATCTCAAGATCCGCTAATTCCTAACTTGGTGAATGTACCCAGAAATCTGCATTTTAATGAAATCCCCAGGTGATTATTGTTCACGCTTTTGCTTTTTAAGCCTTTATCTTTATATTTATGTTTTTTTCTAGGTGTTTCGGAAGCATACCAAGTCCTAAGAGAAGAGAGTAATGGTAGTGGTGACGATGGTAAGTTGACCCCAATAATAACTGGGCCAGGAAATCTATGGGGAAAGGGAAGGACATTGACAGTTGGGTCATCATGGTAACCCTGGCACCTAGTGCAGTGACTGTCCTATAATCAGTATTCAATAAACGGCTGTTGAATGAATAATGGTGATGGTGGTGATCCTGTCTTTTGAACTTTCTCGTGGCACTCAACACGGAGGAGGTGGCACTTGCTCCTTGAGACAAAAGATGCAGGTCTAGCATGTGTGTGTGTCCTGCCAAAAGGAAGGGGATTTCCTTCTTACACGTTCTTCCCCTCCCATTTAAACAATGTTCACAAGCTGGGAGAAGGTATATAAACATATAGCCTGTGTTTGCACGTCCCGCTGGGGGTTGATAATGGCCACATTTCCTGCCTTATGAAAACTGTCAGACTCTCTGTTGTCAAAGTTCTCTTTGTCCCCAGAATGCAATTCATTGACGTTCCCGAGCTGTGGAGGGTACCCAGGAACCCTGCCCTGTATCATTGGCCTTGAGCTATATCTCTTTCCAATCTTTTCCCCCTGCAGTTCAGAAAAGGCAAAAGAGTTTCTTGAAAATTGTGCATGAAGCTCATTGCTTGAAGAGGTCGCTGATTGCTTAAAGATTTTTTTCACCACCGCATAAAAGAATGAAGTGACCCAAGAAACTGGTATGGTTTATGAAAAGCAAAGGGAAAAAAAGAAAGAAAGGACACAGCTATAAATATGTTGATTATTACAAAGACGTCCCAGTCTCCCTCTCTCCACACACACACACACACACACACGCATATACATATATGTTGCTGTCTGTCAACTTCCAGTCTGTAGCAGCTGGAAGGATCCCTGGGCTTGGTTTTAGGTAAAGGTTCTAACTCATTACCCAGATGAGAGGGCTGTGAAGCCACCTGCTCCCTTGTGTTATGTCTTCCCCAGCAGACAACATTGGACCAGAGGGCAGAGAGGTGATTGGAAACAAAGGGGATAAATTCTGGGCCCTGGAGGTGCCAGGGACCTCTTGATTGCTATTACCACCTGCCAGCCCCACTGTTTTCCTGTTAGCTCAGGTCGTCAGCTGCTTCCCACATCTCTATCTAAACAAACTCGGAAGTCAATATGTTTCAAGTGGAAGGAGAAAGTATACAGGACACCCTTAAAATTGAACCCTTTATTGTCTGTGTGTCTATGACTTGCCAGGCATTCCTGAATTGTTAGCAGGGCCCTGGCCTTGTCCCTTAGAGAGTCGGGTCAGCTTGGTTCTACTCTCAATCTCATGATCTATGGAAACACAAAGTCTTTCCTTAATTTTTACTAATTCCCAGGGGCTTACTCATTTATGGTCACCCTCCACATGGAATTTTTTTTCTGTTTTGCCTTAAGTCACAGTTATTCTAGGAGTTAGCATTTATACATTTCCATAAAGAATACACTCACACTAAGAATATATAAATTTAGTACTCTTTCCTGAAGATTGGGGAGTTCCCATTGCTAAACATGCTACCTTCTGTCATTCACTGGCCTCTTTGCCGTCCCCATCCAATCTTTGCTGCTCCAACCTTTCTTTTAAGACTGAGCTGGATGGCACCAAATCCTGTCCTTCTATAACGTGAAGAAAAAACTCAGCTAGCCATAGACATAAAGACTAGTGAGTAGACAGTACAACGTGATAAATGCTATGAAAGAGGTAAGTGCAGGGCTTTCGGAGCCCAGAGGAAGAGACTCTAACACTCCATCTTCAGGATTGCAGTTCTTTGGGGTTCTCCTGGAAAACGGGGTGTCTGGAGTCCTTACGGAAAGGAGATGAAGAGTAGCAGCAACTCAAGCCTGGTGGGTGGGGAATAGTATCTGCAGGTTTGTTGACATGCAGAGGGAAGAGGTACAGTATGAGGGAGGTAGGGAAGGACAACTAGAGCTGGGTGTAAAAGTTTATGGGGATGTCAGCAAACAGGACGGGATAACCATAGGGGACACTGTGGTCAGAAGCAGCTCTTGGCATGGGACAGCACGTGTTGTGAAGTCATACATGATGGGTAGGCTGAAGCTGTTAATATGTCAGGTCCTTTCACTGGAGCTGGTCTGAACGCTTAGGCTGGCTGAGCTTCAGATGCAAAGGTCATTTGGCCAAGTCATTGGGAATTAGTTAATGGGGAAGGCTGGTGAAAGCAGATGAGTATTGAGAGAAGACTCTTGAAAAAGCCTTAGGAGTTAGGAAAACAAGTGACAAATTGCTATGTCTCATATAATAACAAAGAATTACACTTAGTCTAATCAGTATCTATACACATATATGTCTATATCTGTATCCATGTGGTCATATTGAGTTTAATTTTTATAGATTATCAATTCGAGTATATCCCACAAATATTTATTGAATATCTACCATACCTTGGCCACTGTTTAGCACTAAACATACAAAGGTAAGAAGACATGGTTTCTGTCCTCTAAGATCTCATAAACTAGTGTCAAAAATCCTATAATAAGAATATGCACAAAGTGCTATGAAAACCTTTTAATGACGTTGCGTATGAATGGCTGGCATATGACTATGTAACAGTAGTGTTTGGTCTTGTGGCACTGGCTGCATTTCTCTATACTTTCATGTGGCAAACATTCCTTAGGTGCCAGCCACTTGCACAGGCTTTGGAAATATAAGAGCGAGCAAGACACAGGAGTTTCTCATCTCTGGGTCTTCATGTTGCTGACTTTCGAATTAGAGAATATGACAGCAGACTAGTGAGGAAGCAAAGAAGATAATCATACACCAGTGTTACGAAGAAAGTGAACAGGGATGTCAATGACATCTCTGGGAGGTGGCCAAAATTAGACTGAGTAGTTAGGGAAAGTTTTTTGCTTTTCTACTAGGTAGAAGCCTAAAATACAATGACGTTCTAGAGGAAGGGTTTTTCTGGGGGTTGTAGTGAGGGTATTGGAGGCATTTTGGGGGTCACAGCACCCTACCTGCTGGAGACAGACCCAAAAGAACAAGCAGAGGCATCCTTTGATGACACATGATTCCCTAAATTATATTTGCATTACAGGAGCTGACAGGAAGCAAAATGGCGACTCCATACTCTTACTGTCTATCCTCCTAGCTTCTAATGAGCCAAGCAGATGCGGTACAACTTGAGGTCATTAGCAATGCATTGCTTTTCAACTGCTGTATAACAAATTACCACACATATAGTGGCTTCACATGACATTGATTCATTCTATCACAGTCTGTAGGTTAAGAGTCCAGAGAGAACGCAACTGGGTTCTCTGCCCAGAGTATCACAGAGATGAAAACAAGGTACCAACTGGGGTCGTGACCTCCTCTGGAGCAAGGGGTCCCATTTAAGCTCTCATGGTTGTTGTCAGAATTCAGTTCCTTCTGGTGTAGGCCCCAAGCCCCAAAACTGTTGCTGGCTGTGGTCCAAGACCATTCCCTGTTCCTGGAGACCACTTCAGTTCCTTGTCATGCAGCTCCTTCTGTAGCCCCTCTCACACTTCAGCTCTCCCTAACTTTAGAAGGGACCCAGTCCCTTTGCGGAGCTCACCCAATTAGGTCAGGCCCACGGGGGTAAACTTTCTTTTGGTTACTTCAAAGTCAACTGATCAGTCACCTGACCACAAGAGTGATATGCCATTGTACACAGGTTCTGCCGGCTCTCAAGTGGAGGAGATCATAAAGGGCCTGCATGCGACGGGGCAGAAAATTGAGAGAATCTTAGAATTCTGCCTACCACAACCGGGCAATATCCAGGCTGACCTGAAAGAGGAGCCTCACAGTTACCTGGCTGGTGAGATCAGGTTTCTTTGCATCAGTTTTTCTCAAGGTGAAGTCATTCATGGTACAAACTGTCTACTGTATCAGTTTCAGTAAACATAAATGCTAACAAAGACTAATGGTGACTGTTTCCATATGCCAGTTTTCATCTTAAGATATATATATAATCTTATAAGTACTATACATATCTCCATTTTATAGATGAGAAAACTGAGAAAATCATCTGAGGAAAGAGGAGTAATTTGCCCAAGTCACATAATTTGTAATTGGCAGAAGCAGGGCAGAATAATTCAGGCAATTAACCCTGTAGGGGAAAATGAGATCCCACCGTGTCTCTCTTTGGTCTTAGAAAAATTACGATTGCAAATTTTACTAAAACCCACCCAAACTGGCATTTCTATTAACCCCTTTACTCTAGTAACTAGTTATTGATAGCTTTCACTGACCTAAGAGAGCCCAAACGGGATGAAGAGGTTTGAGTAGCAAAATTACTCTGTCTGTGTAAAGGAAAAATATAAATTCCCTGGATTTTCATGAATAAATCATTATGTTTTTGTATATGAACTCCCAGCTGCTTGAATATTTCTCAAATTGACTTCAGAAACTTTGCCAGTAATAGCAAATGAAGTTTTTTTGTCTTCTTTACTCAAAGATATTAGATGAGAGAGCAAGAAACGAAAATGTTAAAAAGGACTCCTAAAGTAAACTCGATTTAACCAGAATGTGTGAGCCATTACTAGTACTGCTTCTATTCCATCAAACAGAAGGATAGAAAGGTTTTTCTAATGAGTGGAGTTCCAAGCTGTTAATCACACACATTGCTATTAAAATGCTCCTTAAACATCAGAAAGGGGTCATGTAATGATTCATTTTTTGATAAGAGACAGAAGGAAATGACGTTCTTTCAAATTTTGGTTTAGAATCTGTTTATCTGACCATTAGATTGCTTTTCCCCCTCACTGGGTAGAGAAAGGGGGCAGTGTGGTTAGTGTGGAATTAGCCCCTCTAAGTAGATAACTTTATTTAAACTAAGAAGCAGTGACTCATTTATGAATTATATATTCATAGCCAGATTATATTTTGTTCTCTCTTTGACTTGGTAACTTTGCCAAGTCTTTGGTCTTCATAGAGCACGTGTCACCAGTCTACAATGGCACAATGATCTACCATGTGTCTTGCAGATTGTGTTACCAAATTTTGATCTGCATATTGAATTTCTTTCATTTTGTCATAAAGATACATCCTGCTACAGGGATGGCCTTCAGAGGAAAATTGAGGTTATAGGGTAATGCAACATAGCGTGAAGAGGTGTACAACTTGTGGAAGTAAGAGGTAATATGAACGGCATAATATAAAGCCAGCTCCCAAGGAAAAGTGCATTTTTACTAGAACACACCAGAAATTTCTCTAACAAGTTTATAAGAAGCACAGTCAGGTCTTCACAAACCGTGATGCCGTTTTGAAGGATGACCAACTAGCCCTAGGGCAATAACTGTCAATGCTTTCTATGGACATTGTGAGACATGCGTATATCGCATGGGTTACTGTGGCATAAGCACTGATGGCTTATTTAGTGTTATTTTGTATCCTGTGTTATTGTGAGTTCCCTAAATAAAGTATTTCCTAATATTTAAGTAGGAACTACTCGTCCTGCCTAATTTTATAAAACTCACTTTCAAAAAACACAAACTCCTATTTCAATTTAAATTCCTTCAAGTGTGCTGTCAATATTATTAGTATTCTTCTTTGAACCATGGTCTGTCCGTCCATAACACAAAAGAATGAAACTAGATAGGAGATTTCATTTACAGAGCTTTCTGGAAATTGAGGAAGTATATTGTGAGTGGGGCTTCAACTTTCCTACCCTCACTTCAGAGGAATCTGGCTTTATCTTTTTTATATTGTTGGGGTTTTGACTCTTTTTACAGTGTTTTCCATTCTAAGCAACAGAAAAACTCCACTCAAACTAATTTAAGCATAAAGGAGAATATATGTATTTATATAACTAAGAAGTTCAGGTGCAGCTGGCTTCAGGTACAGCTTCATCCAGCAGGTTAGTAATATTTACCTTAGGGGCTCTATGCATTACAGAGACCTGCCTCCTATGCAAGCTTTGACCTCAGGCTAGAATTGCTAGTGGTATCTGCAATGGATCTGGGTTGGGGTCCATCCCACACAGTAGACATGCAGTAAGAGTATTTTCTCAAAGAAAATTTAGGTATACAAAGGTCTGAAAATTAAGTTTGTGAACTCATCCTAGGAAAAGTGCTACATACCTCATTGCTGAATATCACTACAGTCACCTTCGAAAGACTCCCCTTGGGAAGCTATGCACCGACGCCAGTGCCTAGTCCACCCTTCAAAGCAATTCTGGAACTCTTTCTGGAATGGCCATCAGAGCTATTGTTGTACGACCCTTGATGTCCTGAATGTCATCAAAATGTCTTCCTTTCAATATTTCCTTTATCTTTGGCTAAAGAAAAGTCATTGGGGGCCAGATCAGCTGAGGAGGGAGGGTGTTCCAATAGTTATTTGTTTATTGGCTATAAACTCCCTCACTGACAGTGCCGTGTGAGCTGGTGCATTGTTGTGATGCAAGAGCTCCTTCGGGGCCATTTTTGCACACACCTTTCTCATGCCAAGAGTTTCAGTTTCTCTATCGATGTTTACTTAGTCTGCTGCGCTTTTCACAATCAGCTGATGATTCTGACGTATAATGCGATGAAATTTTGCAGTGTTTTCCTCAGTTATTCTCATTACTGACCACCCTGACCTCTCGTCATCAGTGATGTGTTCTCTCGCCTCAGAAAAAATGTTTACTCCATTTGTACACTGCCGTTTTCTTCATGGCATTATCCCCATAAACTTGGACTAATATGTCCCTGATTTCACTTCCACTCTTGGCAAGTTTAACAAGAAATGTAATGTTTGTTTGTTGCTCTAATTCAAGCTCAGACATTCTCACGACAGCACACAAAAGAGGCAACAATAATAATGAACGCCACTCAACAAGATACCGCCACATGTCAACACAAACACAACTGTGAGTCACTGATGTACCGAGCTTATGAAACCTTACTGAGCTGTTTGTACAGTGCTGCCAATATAAGTGCACGGTGGCAAGTTCTCAAACTTAATAGTCAAGCCTCGTATTTTATCAACAAGGAGGGAAAATAAGAGGAATGGATGCCTATTTAAAATGCTGTCTGAAAAGCATTTCCATGAATAAAGACACATTTGAAAGTCCTAGAGACCATCCCTAAGACCTTCCTCTGTTTCTCTGATTCTACCTTTCTCTCATTTGACTCAGCGTCAAACTCCCCAGAATGTTCTAGATCCACAGCCGATCTCTTTAAAACTCAGAATGGGTTAATAGCTTAAAGCAGAAAACACTGAGTATTACAAATAATGTCTCATATGTTCTGGGCAAAAGTCCTGGTAGAGCATCCCACAATTTGCATTAACCCAGAGGCCAATGTGTAATTATTTAAATGGGAATTTTCTTTTTAAAGGAAGAACGATTCCCTGAGGGTTGAAACTCACAGCTGGATTGCCATTTGGTGAGTGGAGCCAGTTACCGCCTTAAGTCAAAATTTAGTACAGGTATCTCTGAAGGAAAAGAAAATCTTCCACTTACTGCGATGGGGTCTGGAAGGTCTGAGCATTCTGTCCCTCTAAGCCGGGCACTTGAAATGAACTCCCTCCCTGCCTGCTTGGGGATAAGCCGTTGCCATTCTTATCATTCTGATAGCAAGTGGGGTTTAAGAGCTAAGCCCACACTTGAGAGTTTGGGGACTCATCTCCAGAGACAAACACTGTGAAGTTAAACATCTGAATCACAGAGAAGACCATCAATAAATACACACCTGGTACCTGCTCTGTATAAGGGTTCAGTGAAGAAAGCCAGCTCAGGGATCAGGTGAGTTACCTGACGTGTAACTATCACTCGGACATAAAAAAGAGTGAAATGTCACCATTTGTGGCCACACAGACGGACCTAGAGGGTATTATGCTACGTGAAATAAGTCAGAGAAAGACAAGTATTATAAGATTTCACTTACATGTGGACTATAAAAAAACAAAATAAATGAACAAACAAGACAGAAACAAACCCATAGATACAGAGAAGAAATTGCCAGGTGGGAGGGGGTTGGGAAATTGGTGAAAAAAGAGGAAGGGATTAAGAAGTACGAATTGAAGATTATAAAAATAGTCTCGGGGATGTCAAGTACAGCATAGGACATACAGTCAATAATATTGTGATTACTACGCACGGTGTCTGATGGATCCTAGACTTATTGGGGTGAGCACTTCACAAGGTATATAAATATCTAATCACTATGCTAAAACTAATCACTACACCTAAAACTAATATAATATTGTGTGTCAACTATAACTGGAAAACAAAAAAAAGTATTGCAAAGTCACTGCCTTCTTTCAAGGTCCCCGGCCTTTTCTTCATGGTGTTTTTTTTATCTGTAATGCCTTCCACTACTCCTGACATAATTCCTAAGTGTAGTGCTCACCACTAATGGCTTCTTTGGTCTTCTGCTTCCCTCATGGGGGCAAATGTGAACCCTCAATGTTCTCATCTAGAAAGGGGGGATAATCCTTCTTCATCAGAGTGACTGTGGGATAAAATTGGAAGTGCTTCATAAGTGTTTGGCATCCAGTAAATATTCACTACCCTCAGGTTGCAACTATAAGCTCTACACAAAGGTTCAAACAGAAGATGAAGAGTGGGTAACATGAGCAAAGGTGAAGTCTTGACTCAGTGTTTGCAGCAGCCACATACATAACCAGGACTGAAGAAACACATTCCTTAGTATTTCAATAAACCATCAGCTGAGCGTGGCACTGTTTCATAACCACCTGGGATTAACACTACCCGGCAGACAGAGGCCAGCCTTCCCCAGGCCTGCTCGATGCCTGCCGAGTAGCTGCATTGTTCATGTGGAATAGTTTCTTTGAAATATGGGACCCCACTGAGAGGAAAAACATTGTCTCTTCTTTGGATGAGTTGGAGCAGGGTTTGGATGGCCACTGCCCAGGAATATGCTTGTGTTGGTGGCCATGTTACGGCAACATTGTTAGATGTGACATCCAACACGGTCTCTTTTGAGGTTTAGGATTCTAGGCCCCCGGAGGAGTTGGTTTGTCTTTCTTTTTAAAAAATGCTTGTTATTTTTCTGTGCTTAGATGAATTACTGAATCATAGTTCCTTGGGTTTCCCACCTGCATAGGTGGGGAAATAAATTCTGGTCTCTATTTTATTTCCCCATTAAGAGATGGTAACAGATGAGGTAATAAGCGCAGGTTTGTGTTACGAGATCCTGAAAGCAACACTGAAAATAAATCTAAGATTTTACTCTAGGATATGAATGATTCATAGGCCTAAGCAGTACATATATTCCAAATACATTTCCACTTTTCTCCAGAAAATATCAAACCCGCAGTAGGGACACCACTGAATCATTTCAGCCTTTTTTTCTTTTGATGAGGCTCACAGTTTGACACAGTCAAAAATGAAAACTGAAAACAAAATTCTGTTTCTTTTCCTTTTCCCTCTTTTTTACAACCAAGAGGGAAGCTGGTGACTGAAAGGAAATGTATGTAAAACTTGGAAGACTGTCTCTGATATTCAGCTACACTGGGTTCCCTCTAACTATAGAAACATTCAACAGTATCTGTTCCCTGAGGTTGCAAGTTCTCACTTGTACTTGGTCATGGTCACGCGGGCTTTACTTTGACCTGTTTCAACACCTTTGCGCCTACCCATCTCCAACCACGGTGCCTAAGCAGAAACAAAGGGGAATGACTGTTCTTGCTTCTTGGCAGCTTTCTGGATGAGTTTTCAAGTTAATGTATATTTTCCTCGCCTGCCTGGTGGAGGAAGCCAGAATGCTAAGCTTGCAAGGCTTTGCTCTTGGGGAATGAGCCCTGCCTGGGCTCTCCTACAACATGGACAGAAGGGTTAGAACAGGGAGGTGAAGAGGTCAGAGTTCAAATAGTTGCTCTGTGTTTCCGAGCTATATGAACAGGCATGCGTGTGCCTGAGCTTTCTCAGCTATAGGAAGGGGATGATAATACAGACACCCCTGGGTATCTGTGAGATTCAAATCAGATCATTATTTAGAAGGCTTTCCTTTGTTGTATAGTAGGCATTCAATAATCCTTTGCTTTCTTTCTTGTTTGCTTCCGCATTTCAAGTTTATTCTATTGATGGAAGAGGGAACGATCAGCCACAGTTGAATAGGAATCTGATTCTAATATAATTTCGCAGGTGCAGAGCCAACCCTGGGCAAATTCAGGGAGCAGTTGGCATCCGTTTTCAGGTTGGCCACTCCCACTCCTGTACCCTCTGCTCTGCTCTTTCTCTAGGGCACCTGGATTCCTGGTGAGTCTTTCTCCTTCCTCTTATCAATCTTTGTCTCTAGAAAACATCAAATAAACTCACTGCAAAGGCCCGGTAAGCTTCAGTATATATTTGGGGAGAGAGATTTAATCCAAACTCTATCATGAACCAATTACTGTGAAATATTGGCAACAAGCAGGTCGGGGGTTGGTTCCCACACCTGCATTTCTTCTTTATTCAGCAAATACGCACAAAGCTCCTCTCATTGCCAAGTCCTGGAGGTTTAGAATTCATGGCTGAGTGAGTCATGACCACTGCTCTCATGGGTCTCCCAGTTGTCGGGGTCACAGCTATGTAAGTATAAATAACAGTAGATATTCGCAGAGCGCTTACTATGTGCCAGACATGGTCTTTACATATATTATTTCATTTACTCATTGCAACACCTCTGTTAGTTGGTTACTATTATCAGCTACCATTCAAGGTAAGGAAACTGAGGCTCAGAGAAGTTAAATATTCTACTAAGTTCACACAGCTGGTCAATGTGGTCTGGCTCCAGGGCTCTTGTTCTTTACCACTTACTGTCTCACTATACACAAGACAACATGACGGCCACTCCCAGGATTCTGTTGGTAGGTTGCAATCCACGATGCAAAGACCCTGGGTGATTTATGTGAGAAAGTAACGGGAAGAGGAAAACTTGCAAATAGCCATCAGTAAGTGCATGTTTACGTTCATTGTGGTTACTTCTATTTGATGAAAGATTTGAAACCACTACAAAGATAGGGATACAACTCGAAACTTCAAGAGCAGAAAGGAGGGTACAAAACAATTTAAAGAGCATCGTTCTAATTTTTTTTTTAAAGCGTGCTTGTGTCTGTAGAAGTATCTGTATGTCAATGTGTAAGGCACTGAATATCAACAAAAATACCACACAATCCGCGCACTGGACAAGTTTCCAGTTTAGGAGGAGACAGACATTTCAATAATGGATTTTCAGTCTCCATTAGAAGGCTGTGCCTGGGGCAGTGGTGCCCTCGGGATCTGGGCTTTGCTGGGGAGGGATCAGGGAAACAGTTGCAGAGAACACCAGCCTTGCCACTTTCTCTCTAGAACTTCACCTTCAGAGCACAGACTGATTTACTCTGTTCATGTTGCCTCTCTCAGAAGGAATGATGGAAAGTCACAACCTGTCTTCTGCCAACACCTCCAGCAGCCTCCCTGGGAGTTCATTTCTCACTCCTACTTCCAGTATCCCAGCCCCGAGGTCCCATTCCTCCCAGGCTTCTCTCAGTGTCCCCTGTGATGTGTCATTTTAACCAAAGAGTTCCTCTGCTCTCTGGGGTGGCTGGTCAGGGAACTGACGCTCAAACTCTGGTTTCTGACCCCAAACTTTCATTAGCTGGGCCTCTCTCCAGAGTCGCAGCTGGGTGTTTGGCTCTCCCATCAATGGCTTCCATTCACCAAGACACCTTGCAAGAAGAATCGTCACTTCTGTTGGCTGCATGCTGACTGCGAGCCAGGCACGGTCCCTGCATGTTCTTATAACCATTATGTGGGGTAGCATTTCCCATCCTCGTTCCAAAGGAGAAGGTAGCGCTGAGCAGGCGATGGAGAGTCTGTCATGGTCTTAGACGGTCACAACTGTGGTGCCTAATACAGTTCTTGGCAGATCGACTCCATCAGTAGTTGTGTTTTTGACTCTCACAGCTAGTAAGTGGCAGGTTTGAGACTACACTCCATGTGGACACCACCCACCCCAAAGCCTTTCCTCTTTGCTGTACTCTGCTGCTCCTCAGCCCGGGGTCTCTCTCCCCACAGTCTGCTTGTCATGGATATTCTTCCTCCCTGGCCGCCATTCCTTTTTGGGCAGAGATAAGTGCATGCCCCTGGAGAACCCCTATCAGCAAAGTGTGATGGCTGCTAGATCAAAGGGTGAGGGAGCGTGGCCCAGTGGAGGGTGGGAGCTCTCTGGATGTTTGCAGGAACCCTGTTTTACACTGTGTACCAGGAAGGGAATCTTGCATTCTTTCTCTGGCTTCCTTAGAAGCCTATCAAAGGACTCCGGGCCTTTTCCTTCTCCTTTTTATCACTCTCTGGAACAAAGTTGGGGTTGTGCAATGGCAGGTTCTTTTCTGTGGGAACAATAAACGCATTGCAATACGTGTGGGTGGGTAGATTATAAGTTAAGAGCTTGGAGCTCAGTTGTAGGACTAGGGAGGGACTGGGTTAAATAGTTGTGTGATTAACAAGCTGCTGCATTTCTATGGTCTAAAGAGAAAAGATTGCTGCGAGGATTACCGGTTCAGATTGGGAATGATTCACCTAAAAGTATCCAACGGTTTGGGTGGTAGGAGTGGGGGGGAGGGAGAAAGAATTTACTCCCCACCCCTATCTTCTGGCAAAGAACAGTATGTAATGTGCTCAGAGGAGTTTAAATTTTTCTGTTTTAAGTCTTTCCCCCCCGTCTGGGAAAGGTCTCTAAAATTATGGAGGGAATGTGCCACGTAATACATCCTGCTTTCCATTCCACCTGCCTATGGCCTTAGCAGCGTGCCGTAGAGGGAGCAGAGATTTGCAGGTCAGCTGTGAAGCTAAGTGAGTCTGCAGTGAGAGGCACTCTCTGGGACTCTGCAAGACCCCGTTGGATGAGGTGATCTTTCAGGTGTCCTCCAGGTTCATTCCTTCATTGAATGCTTCCTGCACACCTGTGAGCTTGGGCTACAGGCTCTAGGGCGACCCCTCTCGTTTCCTGCCTGAGTTCACAACCAGTTGAGAGAAAGACAGTGAAGTCAGGCAGATGGGAAATGAGAAGCTCACCACGATGCTAGATAAACCCGACTGAGGGTATAAAGGGAACAGAGTGACGGCTTTCCTAACACCAACCCTCAGAACAAAATGAATGTCTTCATCCGTTCTGAAGCACTGCTGGGCCATCACAGGGCCTCCTGCTTCTGTGTGGGCGAGGGGGTTCTTCTTCAGCAAACCCTGCAGCATGGAAGAGCAGTGCAGAACATATGCTCTCAACTGTCAGATATACCCCCGGGGAATCAAAGAAAGGGAGGGATTGTCCCAACAAGCTTAGCTTCTTCTCCCAAACATACCCAGTAGTTACGTTAGATTCCCCTCCCAACGGAGGGTAAGACAGAGGGTGAAGACCGGCCTTAGCATTTAGGATAAATTCCTCCTCATGGAAACCAGAAAAGTTGGGAATAATTGTTGAGGTTGAGCCAGTAGATACTTTCCACATATCTATTGTCACACACATTCTCCCTTGCTCTGTGGTTGGGGCCATGAGACTTGGTCGGGCCAATGGCCTCAAGCAGAAAAAATGTGTCACCTGTGAGCGGAATCGGTTAAAACCTTCCTCTGTCCCTTCCTTCTCTGCCTTGGTGACCCTGAAAGCCATATGTACTAAATGACATGGCTGGAAGACAAAGGAAAACTGTCCAAACTGAAATGGACTTTGCATGGATGAGAAATAACCGCTAGTTTTCTAAGCCACTGAGATTTGGAGGCCTATGTGGTACCATAGCAGAGCCTGTCCTGTCCTGACTAAAGTGACACACTGTGACAACAAAACTTTAGACACTACCTTTGTACTCATGGAGCATTTAGTCTAGTGGGGAAGATAAACAACGAGCAGGTGAAAAATAAATACAGATCATTGCAACCTGAGGAAAAGGCTGTGAAGGAATAACTGGGAAGAACAATTGTCGGGGTGTTAAAAATTTCAGATGCCATTTTGTGCAACTTAATACCCTTATGTAGAAATGTAGTTTGTCCTGCACTAGTAGCCTGTGAGAAGGGTACTAGTAGTAACTTTTTCAAATAATAAGGGACAGGAGCCTACTGCCAACAGGTTCTGGTGTGTGTGGGGGGGGAATTAGAAAATAATGGGTTCATATAATTGCCCATGAAAGTTTTACTGGACTCAGGCATGGCCAAGTTCAGGAACCCAAATAGGTTTTCAGAACTTGGCGCTCTCTCTCTCTCTCTCTCTCTCTCTCTCTCTCTCTCTCTCTTATTCCAACAGAGTGAAAGTTGATTTTTACAATGGTCATTGGTAAAGTTAAATAGGTTTTATATCCTCTTATAAGGTATTATACCCCTTGTAGGGTTAACGGTATTACCCATTCTAGAAATAATATACAAATTTAATCTAAAAACTAAAATAATTTAAAGTTTAAAATAAATTTTAAAACATGAACTATATTTTTCTCTAATGAAGTTCTTTGCATCATCCATCCACAGTAGGAGCTTTACAACATTTCTAAGCGTTGGGTGGCAGCCAAACCTTGGGACAGCACAGAATTCGTGCCCTCAGTAATTGCTGAAAACATGCAGGATTTATTTTCATAAACAGTCCAATTTTAGCAAGTCTGAAGAACTCCCATAATCAGTTCAAATAAAGGAATGTAATTCAACTATATGGAATTGAAAATTATCTGTACCTAAGAACTAAGGAGACAACTTGAATTTCTGAGCTAATTCTGATCCATTCCTTTGCATTTAGACCCAGTATTCAGTGACCAGCGAAGGTAACACTGAGTCAGAAGTGGGGAGGGCATGAGCAGTTCTCAATATTTTAAAAAGCCTAAAATAAATTCTACATTAATTTGTGTTCATACTTTATGAACTGACCAAAACATCAAATAAACTGTGCTTCAAACTGGAATTACTATCTGACTCCTATTGACCAGAAGTTTTGATTAGTAATTTACATATCTTCAATCAATAAAAAAAATGGAACATAAATTAAGTATTAATTGAAAACTACCATCATGTATTTTTGGAGGAAATTCTTTCGAAACATTGGATCCATGGGGCAAAAGCAACAGAAGAGATATCCCTTGTGGTAAAAGGGTGCCAGTTCAACTCTCTGTTTTACAAACAAATCTAGAGCGAAGAGGGGGTTCTCGAAAGCTCGCGCTTGGCGTGTCCAGTGCTCTGTCAGCCTGTACACACAGGGCGGAGACACCCTGTCTCCTTCACTGGTTTTATTTCCCCAGTACCTATTTATTGAGTAGCATTGAATTAACATCTTCTGATTTAGTTAATTTTCCCAGATAGCACTTGTTTCAACAAAGCCATTGCGGATGCTTCTATTTTCATTTTTTCTTTTCTCTCCCCCCCCCTGCAGTTTAACCAACACTGAATACTGTGTTAGAATTAGTCATTTGCCGACTCTG
This sequence comes from Rhinolophus sinicus, assembly GCF_036562045.2. Lineage (NCBI taxonomy): Eukaryota > Metazoa > Chordata > Mammalia > Chiroptera > Rhinolophidae > Rhinolophus > Rhinolophus sinicus. The sequence goes on from NC_133761.1 coordinate 9,808,132, forward strand.
CCAGCCAGCAGCCTCATAATCGGAGCCTTGTCACAGAGCATGGCTGCCGCAACGACTGGAACGGAAATGGAAATAAATGAAGTGTTATTTTCCCCATCCTAAAACACCAAGAGAACTGCATCGAGGGTACAAATGTGAACTTGGAGAAGGAGTTTTCAAGTCCAGCAGAGACATTACAGTTAGTGGCCGGGCTGGGAGCTGGGTAGATCCGGTTTGTTGGGTTGTGTCGTGTGACCTTATTGGAGAATCACAGAGGCAGCTCCGAGGGGGTGTGGAGGGAGCAGTGCAGATGGGATGGGAGCTAAGGCACATGATGGTGGTGTTCCAAAGGATGACGGGAAGAGAAGGGCGATGTGTGGACATGATAAGCCCTGGGTGTGTGTGTGTACCTTACTGGAAAGCCATGCACATTAACAGAAAATTCCTAGCCAAATACCTTGACTTGTAGCAACTTCTGTGCCATACTTGGGTGATGAACTAGAAGTAAGATTTGCCCACACGCTATTCGTTTCATCCCTAGAGGCAACTGTCCCTCGGGCCATAGGAAAGCTCAAGTTTGGGAATGGAAGCAAGAAAGCCTTCGATGTGGCGTTCCACCAGACACCACCTATCAGCGGCCTCACAAGTCTCCACTATGGACAAGTCACTTCCATTGGGAGCTTCACTAAGAGCTCCAGAAGCATCGTGAGTATCTAACTGAGACCTAGTCAGCAAGCAATGATTCCGGGGAGCCTGGGTGCTCTCCATTGTGTTAAGCATTCATAAATTACGCTGACTCATAAGTCATGCTGATTCATAAAGACAGTCATTCATTCAGTAACTATTTAGTGAAAGCCTGCTGCATGCCAGAGGCGGCTGGAGGTCCTTGGAGAGAAGACAGTGAGCAAAGCCCCAGGTCCTGTTTCCAAGGTGCTCTGGTGGAGAGACATAGATACGTAGACAGAATCTTACACCACAGGGTAGCAACCCACTCCATGAGCTCCTCGCCCAGCCTCAGTGAATAAAGAGGGAAGACTTCCAGAGGAAGTGATACTTCTGAACCTAGCTGTAGAGACATAGAAGGTTGCCCAGGTTAAGAAGCAGGGAGGCAAGAGAAGGAAAGGCATGTGAGCAGAAATACTAGATGAGAAACCATCCGATATGTGGCAGGGTTTGTTTTATGCTCCTGGAAGGGAGAGAGAAAGAAAGGGGCCAGGGCTCTTAAGCTTCTTACGCCAGGATGATGAGGGCCAAAAGTCACTAAGAAAGTTTCAGTGTCATTAGGTAGGTAAATAATCTTATCTATCATCTATCTATCATCTAGCTATCTATCTAGCTAGCTAGCTAATATAACACGATTTTACATATATGATCTATAATATATATCTACACATACTGCAGAGATAGTAAGTGCCCATCACAGGAGAACTCCAGCTGAGTTGGGGAAGAAATCCAAGTGTCAGCGTATCAGTCTAGTGCAATGGAAGAGCCATAGATTTTAGGGTTCCTTCCAATTCTGAGAGACTATGATCCCACTTCAACTCGCCAAGCTTCATATTTCTCTCCTGTAAATGGGCTTTATCTTAGACCTACGACACTGGGGAGTGGTGTCCATTGCAGTACGCAAGAAATGTTAAGGGTCCAAAATAGTGATTATGATTTTTGTGGAAGGAGGAACTGGAGTCTTCGTTGCGCCATCTCTGGTGTGAAAGAGGCACAATTGGCTGGGACAGGATGTTAGGAGGATACTTGCTATGCTGCCCCACGGCTCTGAGAAAACTACAAGTATACCAGGGATGAGGGTATGCCTCCGCCGGGTGTTTTCATGTGAGGAAAAGTGAGGTGAGTATTTACGACTATTTGGACAGAAAGAAGTACATGTCGTGCTCTACGTTGGGGCGATAACATGATAGAAGTAACAAGGGCTCCAATTATTGCGATGATCCTCAGTGTATAAATTATCAATTTAAATCTCACAGGCACTAAGCAAAGTTGGTATTATTGTACCCATTTTACAGATGAAGAAACGGTGGCTCAGTGAAGCCAGCAACTTGCTCATCGCCCCAAAGTGATGAAAATAAAGAGCTTTTGATACTTTACACCTCTGCACGTAAGGTTTCCTCAGAAAAATGGGCCAGCAACACCCAACGTAACACTAATGCCAAAGTTACATTAATGAGAACATGGGAAAGCACTTTGCAACTTGAAATGGGACACAATGAATGACAATTATCCTTATTATGATAACAACCTCAGCAGAAGCAACAACATTCCTGCATCTGTCAGGTTCTTTTTGGGCATCTAGTCATTAGCTACATACAGGAAACAGAAAAATAAGTAACGGACGTAACTGTAAACTCTTCTTCCTACGTCTAGAGTTGGAGAAAGCAGATTTCATGAAGTCTAGAGCAGTGATTCTCAAAGTATGGTCCAGCACTTGCAACGTCAACACCAGTCACCTGGTGAGTTGTTAAAAATGGAAATTTTGGGCCTACACCCTTGAACTACTGAATCGGAAACACTGGGGGTTTAACAACTTTGATAACCATTGACCTAGAGAAAAGAGAAATGTGATCTTCTGGCAAAAGCTACAACCAAGTGGCTGTACTACATGATCAAGAACATTTCTGATGAGGAAGAGGTTGGGACTTTGCTGACGACTTCAAATTAAGTGATTCTCAAAACCGGAAGGTATTAGTATTGGTGCCTAATCCAAGTGGAATTTAAAAAAAAAAACGGTTTGTTACAATGTCATCTTTCCTCTCTATAGCAGATTGAATAGTGTCTTCCCAAAATTCCTGTCCACCCAGAACCTGTAAATGTAACCTTGTTTGGAAATGGTCTTTGCAGGTAATTAAGTTATGACGAGGTCATATTGGAACAGGGTGGGCCAGGCCTAAATCCAATGACTGGAGTCCTTATAAGAAGAGGGAGGTGGAGACACAGAGAGACACCGAGACATAGGAGAAAATGTCAGATGAAGATGGAGGCAGAGGTTCAAAGCCAAAGACCACCAAGGTTCCCTGGCAACCATCAGGAAACGGGGGAGAGGCATGGAACAGATACGTCTTCCCAGCTCTCAGCAGGAACAAACTCCGCTGACACCCTTTCAGACTTTTGGTTTCCTGAACCACGAGAAAATAAATTTCTGTTGTTTTAAGCCACCCAGTTTATGGTACTTTATTATGGCAGCCCTAGGAAATTAATACACCTCGACCCTTTAAAAATCAAACATTCCTCAGCATTAATATTCTGAAATCAGTCCAATTCCCCCCAATTCCTCAGTCTTAGTCGTTCTCCTCTTCTAAGTGTAGATTGTTTTCCTTAGGTCATACTGTCCCTGATTATGGCCCAATCTTGTATTTCCAGGTCAGATCCCTTCTCTGAGGTGTTCAATATTCAGAAGTGGATATTTAAGCATCTCCTGGAGAGAGGGTCTAGAATAGTGGGTAAGCCATGGGCTTTGGGATGGATTTACAACTGGTGTGACCTTGAGGGTAAATTATTTAATCACTCGGGGCTTCAGTTGCTTCCTTTGTAAAGTGAGGAGAAATCAGTACCATTCTTGTTGTAATATGTGAGCGTCAATGACTTAATATAATAACTCTTAAGCACACGGAGAGTGCCTGGCACAGAGCAGAATGTGTAACAAATGTTAGGCGCTAATATATGTTGATAACTACTTTGACTCCATCCAACTCGCTCACATTAACTCACCGTTCTCTTCCCCTAAAACTGGTCATCCCCAGTGTTTCCAGTCTCAGGGTATGACATCGCCATCCATCTGGGTGCTTAAGTCAAATATGTGGAAATCGATTTAGACACTGTCATTTCCTCACCCCCAATCCACCACCACCTCCTATGATTTATGTGTCTTGCACATATAAAAAGATGGCTCCTCTAGTGCTCGTGAGGAGCTAAGGGACAGAAAAAGGGCAGCATAAGGCCATGGCATGACTATTCGAGTTCCACCTTACCCCTTGGTGTGATATGTCAAGTTGAAGGAGATAGAAACCAAACATCATTTAGGAGAATCTGACAACATCAGAACTTGCTTATTTGCACCCTTGGGCAAAGCCTAGGGAGTTTGCAAGTCCCTCAGAGACACTCCATCGTCAGCATGAGGCTATGATCCACTGTGGTGTGGGGTTACTGGGGAAGTGAAGGGATGGCTGAGGCTCCCTCTCACACACCACTGCCCTGTGCAGAGAGAGCCTCAGTGTGTCACTGCCACCAGAGCCTGGAGGACAGCGGGACCCTGAGCCTGGAGGAAAACTAGCGATAAGAAGAGGGCCCTGCAGAATGTGGACCTCAAGACTGGACGACACAAAGGCTGTCGTTGGCAGAGGACACCAGCATGATGGCTGGGGACCGAGTGAGAATAAGAGCACGTGTCTTGCCGAGGAAGCCTGCAGAGGAATGCAGCATGGAAATCAGACAGCTCTCCCCTGAAACCACAAAGCTGCACAGCCTTCTTTCACAACCCACGTGTCCTCTTGGAACACAGAAGAAGGGTATAAAAGAAATCCTGAAAAATATGCATGCACCTAAAAGAGCCTGAGCTTATCTGAAAGAGACTGCGGGAAACCAATGTCACCCAAGAGCCTGCAAGGTCTTCAAGAACTTGTGCTGGGTTTCACCTAGTTTTGTGTCCCAATGAGTTAGCACAGAGCCTTGCATTGAAGAGTGTCTCCGTAGAGGACCACTGCATGATAAACTAACAGACTAGGTAACAGCATCCTGGTTTATAGCCTTGCAACTGACAGGCCCAAACTCACAGAGGAAATGATAGAGAAAGGTAGATGCCTGCCCTTTGGTTTGAAAACAAATTGCACAAATCTAGGGGTGAGAGCCCTATTCCAAATCATTTACCGTGGATGAAAAACCAAATTCAATTTAATGCAATATGATTAAAGAAGAAGGAAGTATTATAGACATAAATAATATTATGACACTAAAAAAAAAAGAATAAGGTGCAAGTTTAAAAGGAAGAGGACCTGAAGAAAGAAAGAAACCAACAAAATCCAATGTGGGGCTGTATTAATAAAAGCAGAGTGTATAGATTAAGGGAGCTGATAGGAACATTCAGAGTGTGGGGATGGCTCTGGGCACCCCATAAGGGAGAAACATTGATCACCTGTGTGCATATAAAAACAAACCTGTGCTGGCCCCCATGGAGCCTAAGACTAGCCGGAGGAAAGCCAAGCTGTCTCTGCTGAAAATATCATGGACTAGCCAATAACCAAGCAGCCCCAAACATATGAGTGAGTCCAAATGAGATTGGCAGAACTGTCTACCCAACCCATGGCCGCCTGAGCCCAGCTACGGTCAGAAAAACTGCCCAGCTGACCCTTAGACAAGTGAGCAATATAAATGCTTATTGTTTTAAGCATTGTCTTTTGAAGTGCTTTGTTATACAGTAATTACAAATATACCACTGGAGTCAGGGAAGTCTGCCTCTCACTTCATGTGAACTTAAAATGTTCACAATGTATACATTTATATACTTCTTGGGAGGATTCAGTGTATTCATTTATATTAAGTAGTTTTCATAGTACCCAGCACATAAGTAACACTTAACAAATTCTGTCTATTATTAGTATTTTTATAAGTGAGCTGGAGAAAATTACTAGTGGGGAAATGAAGACAACACTTGGGAATAAGTTCCATAGGACATGCATTCTTTCATACATCAAGAAGTTGAAATAGTTATTTTCAATATCTGTGTCTTTTTTTTTTATTGATATGTTTATTTTGAGAGCCATCACTTCCTTAATACTTCTGTGTATCTGGCACAGGTCCAAATGGACACAAAGAACTTCAGATGGCGACAGTCTATCATATACTTCTTTGTGGCAGCCACGTACGTCCTTTGTTTTATAGGGTCTCTTGTGAAGACTTGTTCTCTGGATGATGGAGAGTGTCAAAATTTAAAACTCGTCAGGACCAAGGAAATGACATATTCTTGTAACCCTGAGCCCTTCCTAAGTTGACGAAGAGCAAAGCAGCCAAAGAAGTTCTTTTTATAAGAATATGTGACAACAAAAAAGGAGGCTGAACATCATACTTTCAAACAACCGCTAGGAAAAAATCCTCCCCGGAGAATTCTGTATGTTATCTCTGGAATACATTTCAAAATCCAGAGCATGAATTTGAGGTCTCTTTTGCTGCAAGGGTAAAGGTGTCACAGTAAAACAAGTAATGATTCAACTTAGCATTAGAAGGGACAGTAAAGTTTAAACATGGCTCCTTCAATCCAATCGCCCATTTTATTCTTGAATATCCCCAAATGCCTTCTTTCATTCACGACTGAATACTTCTATTGCTGAGAATTTTATTACCTCATAGACAGCCTATTTTGTTATTTTTGACTTGTAAGCGAGGATTCAAGTGCACTTAGATCATTTGGGAGGTCACTGCAGTATATACAGGATGGACATGGATAATTGACATAGGGGATTGACAGGGAAATGCATGTGGGCATATTTTTAATCAAGTTACTCCCCTTCCCTTCCCTTGTCTCAGTAATTTGGAAGGAGCTGACCTAGCTCTTCCTACTTGAGTTCCAAGCTTCAGAGTCAACACATTGCCCAGTCCTGGCCAATAATTGTAAAGCATCTCATACTCAGCGTGATTGCTTTAGAGGTGGGTATGTGTCAAAGCCAGCTGATGCAGAGTGAATCCGGGGATATTTCTAGAATAATTAGGAAGGGGAAAATATACTCTCTCCCGGGGTTGTTAAACTGTTAGTTTGGGAGTCTTCTTGTGGCCATCTTTGTCTAATCCTGAGAATGAAGCCAGCAGAAGAAAACATATTCCTGGCCATACTGTTTGAGCATCTAAAATCAGCTATGTCTCACTGTCCCTGGATTTTCAACTGTGATCAGTTTGAATAGGGTCCTGGCCGATACACTTATTTTAAGTCTCTATAGCCACCTTGTAATTTCTTCTTATTTGTTCTAGGACCACTCAGTAGGGACCTACAGATCCACTCTCCTTTCTCTTTCACATGCTATCCTATCAGAGAGGAAGAGAACTATGCGATGTAGGAAGTATGTACACGTGCACTGATTAAAAAGGAGTTTTTGGATTCTAATACACCTGAATTTGTAACTTGGCTTAGGTGTTTGCTGGTTGTGTGGCCTCGTGTAAGATATTTAAACACTGTAAGGCTTATTTTTATCATCTATAAAATGGATGTCGGGTCCTCACTCTGCAAGGGTCCTGAGAGTGAAAGCTTGGGATTTGCTTAGCGATATTATTTCTGATAGTAGACGCCCCATGAATTTAGTGACATTTGAGGGGGAAAAAATTGCAGAATTGAAAACAGTGGTTGTTTTTTTTTTTGTTTGTTTGTATGTTTTTAAGGTCAGTCTAATAACATAGGTATTTGTCTGGCATAGAGAAAGAACTCCATAAAGGTAGTTACAATGATCATAACTTACCCTAAGCCTGCTCTTCCCTTGGGTAGAACTCTCTGTCATTTCTAGGCATATGTTGTTCATATTTTCCAAATATAATCTCACCAAAGCTATGGCAATGAGGTAAGATATTGGAATCTAGGGGCGCCAGTCTCAGAACTAATAAGGGATGTGTGATGGCTGAATGGGAATCTGGCATGATTTTGGGTCCCCGGTGCTACCATTTACGACTATTACCTGAGTATAGCTCAGATTAAAATATGAGGTCTGACAATTAAGTTAGCGAACTTGTTACAATGCTATTGCTAACCTCTTTTGATATCAGAGGGATTATCCATTATGAATTTGTACCATCTGGACAAACAGTTAACCAAGTTTACTATTTGGAAGTGCTGAAAAAGGCTGTGTGAAAAAATTGGACAACTTGAACTTTCCGCCAACAATTTATGGCTCTTGCAACACAACAATGCACCAGCTCACACAGCACTGTCTGTGAGGGAGTTTTCAGGCAGTAAACAAATAACTGTATTGCAACACCCTCCCTACTCACCTGATCTGGCCCCCAATGACTTCTTTCTTTACTTGAAGATAAAGGAAATATTGAAAGGAAGACATTTTGATGGCATTCAGGACATCAAGGGTAATATACAGCTCTGATGGCCATTCCAGAAAAACAGTTCCAAAATTGCTCTGAAGGGTGGACTAGGCGCTGGCGTCGGTGCACAGCTTCCCAAGGGAAGTACTTCAAAGGTGACCACAGTGATAGTCAGCAATGAGGTCTCTACCACTTTCTCTAGGATGAGTTCACAAACTTAATTGTCTGACCTTGTATATCTACTTAAAAATCTGGCCTGGTGTACACAGTCATAGCTTACTCCACTGAGAAAATGGTCTTCATTTTTCTCAAAGCGCAGATTGCTGCTCCATATACCATCTCAGTGAGAGGATGAGTTGGACTTTGCAGATCGGCTGGCGCCCATGGGCACTGCCTCCCTAACTATAGGGCACACTAGAAAAGCTTGCCCAGTGTTGTGGAGGTGGAGTCCCATGCAAAACAGAGGCTTAGGTCGATTATGAGACCTGGACAGAGTCAACCCACAGAGTGATGAGGCCAAGGGGCTGATCTTTTACCCCCAAGTAGTGGGTGGGGTGCTTTTCCAGTGTTATCGTCTGTGGCACTTTCTGGAACGGAGAGTCAGCTTGGAGACTAGCATCCTCTCTGAAACTTGCATCCTGTCTTTAAACAATTGCTAAAAGGTTGCCCGAATTCTTACTCTGATTAGGAATTTGTAGTCCACGACTTCCTATTGTCTTATCTGTGGTTTGGTTTCCTGAGAAATACTGAGATGGGGATTTGCATGCAGGAAGTTTCCTGGGCAGTGTCTTTGGGAACTACATGGTCAGAGATTAAGGAAGCAGGACAGGACGGGGCAGGGAGGTAAAAGGAACCATAATGCAAGTGCGTCTGGAGCCTCAGCCCATCCCACAGAGGGCTCTGGAGCCGGGATGGCCATGCTGATTTCCCTGAAACAGGGAGTTCTTAGAGACTTTGTACCTCCACACTGACCAGTTACTGGATTGGGCTGGTCCTGGGGAAGGGTGTAAGTGTTTCTGTCTAAAGGGCAAAGTCGCTGGCTTCAAAGTGGGCAATTCCCATCAACATCCAATGCTCCTGGCAGCTGGAGGCAGCTGGGGAAATGAGTGCCTTGATTCTGGGTGACACACTGCAGCATCCACAGGTCCCTATTGAAGGAAATTTGAAAGTGCATCTGGCACTTGGCTTGATTCAAACCAAAAACGAAATCTGAAAACAAAACCAGTGCTTTTCCTTCGGAGTAAGGGAAGCAACACGATGACCGAACTGGCTTGAGATTTGGAGTCAGACTTAGGATTCCATTCTGGATATTCCACTCTTGGTGTGAGCTCGGGACAATCCCTCTCAGATAGCTTCTCTAAGCGGCAGCTTTTTTACTTATAAAATGATGATTTGGTAATAATATCAGCTTCAAGGCATATGTGAGATGGCATGATAAGGTACTTGAAATCCCAAGCAAAATGCCTGGCATATTGAAAACTCTTAATAACTAGAAGTTTCTTTCACCTTAAATACACTGAATATTTTGTCTGCATGTCATTCTTTATCCCAACCTTGCAGAGAAGAATGTATCAGAATGTTTAAAGAGTTCACAACTGGTTGGATGCAGGGGAATACAGGCAAGAAATGGGGAGATCAATCCTGAGGTGGAAGCAGACATGGAGAGCATTGGGAGTACAGACCAGGAGCCCCCAGAACAGTCTGAAGAATCAGGGAGAGCTTCCTGGAAGAGGGAGAATCTGACCTGTGTTCTGAATACAGACGGTTGAGGGTGGGGATGGATTAGTGAGGGTAAGATTTCAAAGATGGGGTTCTATGGTCCAAAATCATGGAGGCAGCTGAGACCAGGGCACATGTGGACATCTGTAGGTGTCACAGTACATTGGAGCATGATCTGAGAGGGGGCAACAAAAGGTAAGGCTTCATTTCACTATATTTGGTAATGGCAGCTCTGAATTCTTCACTATGGCTTGGGGGGTCTCTTGTTTCAAATTCACTAAGAAGCATTGAAGGAGGGAAGTAGCTGAAATGGTTCATGGCCTTGTTTAAATAAAGTCTACTTGGGGCTGAAAAGCCAGTTGGCATGGGGCCCACTTGCTCCCCTTGTTAACAGCCCTGGATTTCAGATTTAATGGTCCAGCTGGTTTAGACCAACTTTGATGAGTAGCCCACGTTTCCTTTGGATGATGGGAGAAGTTATTCTCCCAAAATCTATGATCCAATGGAACCAAGATCCAAACGGTTTTCTAAGTTCATTGCAAGCTCAGAGAGCTTACAATGCCCTTCGCAGAAGTAGCTGTGTAAAGTAAGGCGGGTCTACCCTAAAAGGCTATTCTCTGGGGCCAGACTCCATCCTCCAACTCACCCAGCTCTGGCGGATTGCCTGGGGAGCAAAGTGCCCCACGGCCTGTCTACGACATGATTTCCACTGTAAACTTTGTTTTCATTCTCTGTGAAAGAGTACTTTATGCTCCGAACCTTGTGAAAGTGAAAAAAAATCCATTTTTAGATGAAATTTTTCAAGTTTGGACTCAGCCCAAGTGGGATTAAAAAAATTGGCAAGTGAAAGTAATATATTCCAGGAGGCTTTTAGAAATGCAGAGTGTTAACCAAAAAATAATTAAAACTTCAGAGTGCCTGGTCTGCAGATTTCAAGGAGGGTGGTGGGTTTTACTTATACACAAATCTCGTCCTGGTCCATTTCCACACTTCCTGAAACATCATAATAATACTCCAGGCTTATATAGGACTCTATGCTTTCAAAGCTCCTTTCATGAACTTATATTTTTATTATATGACTGCTGTGAGGTAAGCAAGGCCAAGAGATCAAGAAATTGAGGCAGAGGCGGGTAAAGTGACTTGCCTGATATTGACTGTGGCTAATACTTAATGGGAAGCCTATATAGTCTTTGGATACAAGACACACCCGGGATTCACAGGTGGTGCCTCTGCGGACCAGGTGAGTACGGAAGCCTTGATTACTTATAGATGCTGAGCCTTGATTTACTCATTTGCAAAACAGGGATAGTAAGGAATAGTAATTTTATACACAGTGATGTGCAGATCCAAAGATGGTGGTGGGAATATTTTCTGTAAATCATGTCGTTTCGGTGTTCAACGATATTTAATGCAATTCAACATCTAGTTTGGGATGTAAATGGGAATTCAACCCATGTCTCCTGAGTCCTGAGTCAGCATTTCTATTTCCAATGGACCATCATTATCAACCTCAAACCACCATCATCAATTTATCTGGGAACTACCAGGGTTAAGACTTCTTCCAAGTTCTAAGTAGGTTACAGGAACCATTTAACGCTCCAAATCACTTGCCCCTCGTCCAGTGGAGTTGAACGAGATTCATGTAGAATGTGCTGGGGTTTTTTCTCACACTCATTCATCCTGCTTCCTGAAGAATGGCCTCTTATGGAATTTGGAGTGATATTGTTTAATGCTCATAAGCCGCATTGCTATTAGAGACTACGACCTACAGAAAGACCTCATCCAAGCCCTCAAGACTCTGTGTTCTCAAAGACACCAAAAACAAAGCACACTGATGACCCTAAACATCTGCCAAATCATGTCTGAAAAAGAGCATAACAAATGAAACCAACCAAACCCCACAAACCAAACATGAAAACAGTGACCAACCAAGCACAGGAAAACCTGAAATTCCCCTGATGTACCTTCTCAAAGAACAGGGGCCTGAACATGACGAACTTCCTATAAATAGATGCGAGCTCTTCTCATCGCATGTCTCTACCACAGATTATAAAAAAGAAGAAACCTAAAAGTACCATGTATGTCTCAGTTTGCTATCTTCTCAAGTGACTGTGAAAACCGGGACCAGTAATTATTCATTCTTGGACCGCCATAGCATTTGGGTGGGGTGGTAGAGTAATACTTATTAAGCCCGTATTCAGGGCCAGGTGCTGTATCAGATTTTTTTTTTTTAATATGCAAGCAGGGTTTATTAGTGATACATTCTCAGGGAAGAGAACAGGCCTAGCCAAGGCGGGGGAGGGGGGAGAGGAGGGAGAGAGAGAGGGAGACAGAGAGAGAGAGAGAGAGAGAGAGAGAGAGAGAGAGAGAGAGAGAGAGAGAGAGAGCTCTTGTCCCGAGGACTTAGTTTGCTGGCTGGGATGAGGGAGTCACATATTGATTTGGCCGGTGTATCCGATTGTTCACATTGATTATCTCATTCATTCTTTGAAATCATTCTTAAGTAGTAGGTATTAGCATAATCCTCATTGACACATAGAGAAACAGGCTGGAGATAGGTAAAGTAACTTGTTCAAGGTCACATATTTAGTAAACAGAACAACAGTTAGTATTTGAATCTGTTTCCCATTAGACCTTTTTGTCTTTCACACATATACTGCCTGAAAAATAGTACGTGCTGAGGGACGCAGGTTAAGTTGTCATATTATCATGCCTAAAACAATGTTTGTATAAGATGTAGCATCCTGGCTAGAAACAGACCTTACGATAGAATTCTATAAGGGCCAATTCTTACTTAGATACCAGATGTTGGATCTCAATGATAACGGTCACATACCATCTACCCATTCAGAGAGAGACAAAAGGCATGTATTATAGTCATAACTGTTCTAAGGGCTTTACATAACTCTCAAAACAACCCTTTGAGGTAGGCATTGCAGTTACTTCTATTCCACTTACTTTGCGAATTAGGAAAATGAGGCTTCGGAAGTTTGCCAAAGCAGCTCTGGTTCTTATACTTGAAAATAACCTGAAATTTTCTAGACTCCTGGAAGCCTAGGCCTCACCCCCAGAGATTCAGATTTAATTGATGAGGGGGTGAGGTCCTGGCATTCATACCTTTCCCAAGCTGCCTATGTGATTCTCCTGTACAGACAGGGCCGGGAGGCCCTGCACTAGACCAGATTACCTTTGAATCTCGCCGTGCGGGAGCCTTGCTCTCTCCGCAGCCCAGAACAGAGTGTACACATACTAAGTTGCCCACTTTGCCGACTGACTTCTGCAAATCAGATTGCCTCACGCTTTAATATGGATTAAATTGATAAAACAACTGGTTAAGGACGACTGAATCCAGTACTTGGAATGAGAAGTCATGTGGCTCAGGCGCCAGGTGCCACGCTAGGAGCTCTATATGGCGTATTTCATCTGCAGAACAGCCCTATGACGTGGTATTACTGCTATAGGAAAGGCATGTCAAATAGATTTCATCTTGCTGCCTCCCGATCTGGTTGGTTGTTGGAGCTTGCAGCCTTGCCACTCACGGTGAGGTCTGTGGAGGTCACCTAGGAGGTCTCTTGTTAGAAATATAGATTCTTAGGCCCCTCCCACCCCATCCATCCAATTGAAATTGCAGTTCAACAAGATCCCCAGGTGATTCCAACACTCATTCAAGTTTGAGAAGCTCTGGTCTGCAGCCCTGTGTTGAACAAATTCTGTGTTTTTGCTGAACCAGAGACCGATACAAAAGAGTGTTTTGGTAAATGTGCCATGTCTGCCTGGGCAGGGGATGGACTGGTGCCATGTGAATCAGGTGTTTACCATCTCAGCTTCACATAGGACACCGTAGAGGATATGTAATGGGAGCTCAGTCTAGTCCCTGGTTCTTCCTTACTAAACAATGGCTGATACCCTAAGCAGCATGGCTCAGGGGACCATCTCCTTTTGGTCCTGGCATCTTCTGTGTGTCCAGCTTTTGATGTACAGTACCTGTATTGAAAAGGCTTGCAAGGCTTGTATTACTGATGACAAAGCCTCTACCTCTGCTTGTTACAGAATGGCAGAAAGATGCTGCAGCTTGGTAACCAACTGTCCCGCTTTCCCCAGCACTGAGCGGTTTCTGGAGACATGGGATTTTCAGTGCTAAAGCCTGGATAGTCCTTGGGAACTGGAATAGTCAGTCATCTCAGCTGCAACCCTCTGTCTCTCTCATGTGTGTTGGGTCTGTGTTTTCTGTTTGTTGTTTTTTATCCTCTGTTAGATTCTCTCCTCTCCAGCAATAGGCTATTACTTTCAGCCTTTTTTGTTGGAAAATATTACTTCCAATGTGTAGTCCATAGTAAAAATAACTGCCCCTTCTCTTGTCCCACTTCCCTTAGCAGCAAGAGCACAGGAGTATTTGTTAATTACTTTGTGCAAAATGTTAGGTGGTGGAGGATTGCTTGTATAAGAACATTATAATTCCAATTTGGATGACCTCCAGATTTTTAATCATATTTTGTAATCAATGATTATTAGGATTAAGGACCTGTTTTTAGGCTGTATCCCAGGGTCACCAAGTCTTGAAGTCCTAGTGGCAGGACGTATAACTCCAGAGATTTATTTATCTACTTACATTAATTTTTCTTTTGATTCTTTACTTGGGAGGTTTAAGGTTACCTCTCTGACTTCTTTCTTTGTAACTTTCTGATCTTCATAAGAGGAAGTGGCTAATTAGGATTTCAACCATAAAGGGGAAAGCATTGCATAAAATAAGTGATGAAGTTTCTTCAAATCTAATGTTTTATATTGTACGTGACAAGCACATTTTAGATTATTGCATTAGATATTTCTACCTTAATTGTTCCCGCTTGTTGGATACTTAGCTGAATAGATTATAACAAGACATATTCTACAAGCATGTATATCTGACTTTTCTGGCTGGGAGAAATGACCACTGGGCAATTTGAGGTGTATTCATTTGTTGATTTAATTATGTTGAATTCTATGGAACGTGGTTCAGTAATGTTCAAGATAGGAAATGAACATGTTTTCTGTTCTTAGCTGCACACAGCAGGATCATTAAGATAATGATCTAATAGTTTGGGTTTGTATGTGTGTCAAAAAACATACAAACAAAAAAAAACTTCATTATATTAATAACTGATGCTACTGATACTGGGCATTTCTCATACTGATACCTGCTACGAATATGAGAAGAGTGAATAGTAATTTATATAACCAAACCACAGCTTTTTTTTTTTTAAGTCATATTATTCAGAGAGTTGACAGAGGGATGAGTTGAACTTCTAGAAACTTCACATAAGACGCTAGTATGTTCAAGCTGCAAATGACTCAGAGACGATTTGGCACAACTTCTCTGAGCTTGCTGGTGAGGAAACTGACATGCACCAAGCTTAAATGACTTGACTAGGGTCACACAAGCTTAGCAGGTGGTAAAACAACAACCGCTGACTCCTAGCTCTGTGGGTTCTTCCTGGGCACCATTTTGCACTGACCTGCAAGGCCTCCATGCCACTTTCTCTATGCTAAGTTCTTATCAGTGAACAGTAAACATTCTTAAGTAAAGTAAACATTCAAGCAAACACAAGATCTAGCTTTACGCCTTACTGAAAGGAAGCTTAGCTGATTACTGAATATTGCTGTCTGCCTTAATAGGGAAAACTATAAACAAGGAACTGTCTCCAATGATTTGCATTTGTTTTATAATTTCCTCATATAGAAACTATCCTTTTTTGTTTATCGCATGGTTATGTAATGATATGATACTATTGTGCAACCCCAATGTTCTCAATGTTACCCAATCCTCTTTTCTCAATTTTAAATAAATTTCAGGAACTATCTTACAGTGTTTTGAGCCTATATTGGTACATTTACTTCTAGCTCATTGTGAGAAACATGTTTTAGTTTCTAAGTCTCCACCCTTTAGTGAAAAAATATTCCTAATTTGGATTTACCACCTGAGTTACAAAGAAGTCTAACTTTAATAGTATGACACCTATCACACACAACATCAAGGCTTGGAACAGGCATCTTTGGAATGTGTTCATTTTTAACATTTCTATAAGCCTATGGGTCCCATGGTCTGAATTGTTCTTATTGCCCCTGACGCTTCTGTTTTTTGATAAACATACCTCAACAGAAAGAAGACAGAGTTATCTCTAGGCATAACAAATTTGTTTATTGGGAATTATTCAGGTCTCTTGGTTAAGTGGAGGATCTATACTTTGATAGTATAGAAAATCATGGCTATTTTTAATGATGGCTCTATTGGTAGATGCTTGGTAGACACACAAATAATTGTGCCTTGATTGACCATAATGTTGATTTTCCTTCAACATAATTTTAGTGCTAAGTATATTACATTCTATTACATCAGACTACATACTACTCTTTTTTAAAAACTATATTTTTATACTCTTACGTAGACCAACCTTGCTGGATAACAAATGCTGGGGAGGAAGCCCTATTTCTTTGCTCCAGATAGTTCCTTCGTGGGTCAGAAGTTCCACCATGCTAACAGTCATGTTCTCTCTCCCCCCATTACTCATTTCTCCCCAGAGGAGGCGTGCTGAACAGGATTTGTGAGTTTGGAAGGAAAGTCAAGTCCATGAGCATAGTTCCTCCAATCGCACCCCTCAGTGACCAGAACTGGCCTGCTCCCAGAGAGCATGCACGTTTGCCATCATTCTCGGCCATACAGGGAATTTTATGCAACAGTTCCAGCTGAAGCCTGGGCTAGCCCAGCATTGCCTATGCCTAGTGGGTACCTCTGGGATTTAGCAGCATCTGGGATTTAGATGCGGAAGGCCACATGCCTGTGGGTATAAACCCATTCTCCAAAGTGACATTTTCTATAACGCAGGTAATACTTTCATCTTACATTTGTTGGAGGCAGGAAGGCATCGTGGATAAGTAGATAGATGATGGACTCAAACAGCTGAGATTCAAGTCCCCACTCTGTTACCTGCCCAACTAGAGTTGTAAGGATTCAGTAAGTTTATTATACATAAAGCATTCAGAGCAGAGCCTGGCACAAAGTAAATACTCGGCAAGTGTTTGATATTACTGTTACCCTTTTGTTGTTCAGCTGGTTCAGAGGCCAGTTCACAGGCCTGGAAAAGGTATCATATGCTGGGTCCCCGTTCACATCTCAATAGCAGAGTTTTGGAGTAATTTGTAAACCATTCCAATATCAAATCACTCAGTAATTAGGCTAATCTTACCCTTTAATATGTCTCATCCCCAGAATTATCTTTCCAATTTTAGAATAACATCACTCTGAAATTCTTAATGAGCGCAGACACCCTAGGAGGGTTTCAAACCCTCCAAAATCTGACCTCAGCCCACATTTCAACCTGGTCTTCCTAATACCCTCTGCTTTGGTCCCATTCTCACACTGCTCACAGGTCCCGGACCATAGCGTGTGTTTTCACGGCACTTTGGCTCTGCCTTCCCTCTTTGGAGTGCTTTTTCTCTGTTCGCTGCTTGCTAAACTAGAACCCACCTTTCATGGCCCAGCTCACAGGCCTTCTGCCTTGTGACACGTTTTCTTGTGAACACCTAAAGGTGTGGACGGGGGACCACGTCCTCCTCATTTTTGACACTCCTCTCACCCAGCACCTACTTCAGCGATGCCCCTCAATGGTTACCCAAATACCAATCCATCGAGAGGTCCTATCAATGCCTTCTCCAAAAATACTAATCAAACTCATCTACGTCTTTCCACCTCAACCTGACCACCGTTATCCTTACCCGGTCTCCTCACTAGCTCCCTAAATTATCTCTCTTCTTCTGTGCTGGCCCCAGTTCAGGTTATTCCCCAAACAGCCACCAGAAGACTAGAGCTAATGTAGAAGTCAAATGTATGGTACCTTCTCACTTAATGAAATCCTTTCTGGTGATACTGAAACTAAATTTGGACCCATTCATACCTTCCTTTCTCACCTCATTTTGTACAACCCCATCCTGTCCCCTTACTCATTGTGGTCTAGTCACATTTGTCTCCTTTCAGTTTCTCCAACAGGTCAAACTTTTCCCCACCTGGGCCTCTTACACATTCTGTTCTTTCTGCCTGCAATGCGTGAAACTTCCGCTTCCTTTGATTTTAATGGCTAGCTTTTTCATCTTCTGATCTCAGCTTAGAAGCCCTCTCCTAAAGGGAGACACTCCTGACCCTTGATCTAAAATGAGACCGCTCCGTACCGTGTAAGTCCTTCTAGAGTGGGACTGAAGACCTCGAGACTCATTATTTCTTTCATTGCACTCATAACGATTGGTGACAATCATTAACGTATGTTTTCCCGTGGTTTATTGTTTGTGTTCTCCAGTAGACCGAAAGCCCCATGAGGGTAGGCATGGAGTTTGTTTCTTATCATTCCCTTCTCCAGGCCAACCACAGAGCCCAACATACAAGACGCAAGAGAGAAATGTGCCCAGTGAAAGACAGTTCAATAGACAGGTAGATATCGGGGTCCCTTCAGCCGTGGCATGCTAGAATTTTGCTTTATGGAGTTTGTTCTCAAGCTTTACAGGTAGGTACATATGATTTGCAGAGCACTTTACTCATGAGTGGCCTCGGAGGCCTTAAGGATTCTTGGAGTAGGAAGGAGACTCAGAGTCCACCTGGTCAAATTCCCTCATTTTATAAGTAAGAAAAATCAAGATCCTGGACTTGTAATGAGCTCTCGTGAGGCCCCTTAGTCAGTGCCTGCCCGACCTCCCCTGGTGTTTGGGGTATCCTTCATTAGCAAGGTTCTCTTGCCCCAGGCTTTTGGAATCTATGCAATAACTACAGAGTGCTAATGAAACAATCTGACAGGAAAACCAAATGCTTCATGCATTTCAACCTTTCACTGAGAAATGAAAGCAAAGCCTAATGAAATGCCATCTGAGTAATTTCTAACCAAGGCAAATCTTCTCTCTTAGTCACCCCGACCAGAAATGTCAATGTTTTATGAGCCCTGTGAGCACTGCCAAGGCCCATGGCAGCTTCCCAGATCTGCTCTGCCCTACCAGGGCATCAGCAATCCACTGCGGAGTGGGGAGACTCAGGGCTGTGGCCCAGCGTTTCCTGGGCAAGCAGAGAAAAAGCTAGCCCCTTACACAGACACCCCCTTTCTTCTACTAGGAAACGTTTCCTACCATCAGCTGTGGCGTATCTGTCAATATATCACTTGTATTTATGTTCCTGTTTCTCCTCCTCACTCAGTTTTCTTGTTTCTACAATAAAGTAGTTGATATCAAGGTCCCTTCAGCTTTGGCATTCTAAAATTGTGCTTCCTTGAGTTAATTCTCAAACTTGAACAGGCCGTAAGATTTGAAGAGCACTTGCCTCACTTGACAATCAGGTACAGGAAACCAGATGGTGATTTCTGCCTCTCTCAGCATCCCAGTAGCATCCTCTACTGTCCTGAGCAAGTCTAAGGTACCGGTGAATCCTGGCGCTAACACCTCCTGTGTTCTGCTCCCTAGGACTTGGCTGCTTCTGCTACACCCTTTTATTCAGGGTCTCCTACCAAAGACCAAGTTACCCAAGGCTCTTATTATTTATTCTATAAATAGGTACTAAGCAATTTTTAGGTGGTATGCATTGTGACAGGGAATCAGAAATAATTTAAAATAATGTAAATAATTTAAAAATGATCCCTGCCTTCTAGAAATACACAGTCTCATGGTGAGATAAGCTACTACAATGAAGTGAGACACTCACATGAGTAAAGCTGCTGTTTCTGGAGGAGCTCAGAGGGAAGGGTATAACTTACGCCTTCTGGGGGCATCAGAAAGGGCTTCTCAGAGGGAGCCATGTGAACCAGCGCACGGAGGATGGGTAAGAAGCGGTTTGCTTCGTAGAGATAGAGGAGATGATAAGATCAAGTAGGGAAGCAGGAGTGCACGAAGGTACTGAGTCTGGGCTTGGTATCTTTCTTTTTTTTTGGGGGGGGGGCGGGAGACTTGGTATCTTTTAGAAATGATGAGGAACGTAAGATGATTTTGCGGTGATGCCAGGAAAAAGAGAAGATGCATAAGAGGAGAGTGGAGAGGAGGCAGGAGGGGCAGTTTGGAGTCAAATTGAAAACAGGCTCTTACACCATGTCAATAGGCTTGGACTCCATTCTCCATGCAAACGTGGAGATCTGGTGTAATGTGGTATGTGCGCATGTGTGCGCAGGTGACATAACCAGGGTTGATTTTTCTTTCTTTTTCAGGGCAGGATGGAGAATGTACTTTAGAGAAGCAGGAGAGAACACAGCTCTGGGGAACAGTGAGCATTCCGGTAGCTTTGCCGCTGGTGAGCAAAGGGAGGCAAGCTTTGGAGAAGTGTTTTGGGGCCAATTAGTGGAAGGTCACATATTTATACTAAGACGTTTTTGTCCATCAATATAGTTGGGTAATGCTAGTCATAGCTGTTCCTTGTGGTTCATATGACAGTTATTAATGGAGCATGTGGTGGTGGCCTCATGGCACTGAACTGCGTGGATTGAAATAATCTATACTGAAGACAGGACTTTTCTAGAGAAGGCTAAGTTCCCACCTCTTGTTCTTGCTTGTGGCTAAAGTCAGGTCATGCCTCAAGGAGTGCATGGTTGATTTTCTCAGACCACGTGTCTTTGGCAAACTTCTGGCCTCTTAGAGCCTCCATTAGCCACTCAGGGCAGGACAGCTGGCATGGTGTCTGGCTCCATCATTGCTGGAGAGGGCTCAGTTACCTTCTCAAGCAACAGGTTAAATGCAGCTTTGCTCCTTGTCTCTGTGACAGGGACAAGAGGACCAGTGTGAAATCTGGACGCCTGGAGCAAAGAATGCATACATTTATAAATGAATACACGGAGTTTTTCTATCTTCTTCCCATTGGCACCATATCTGAAGGCCTTGACTCAGCATTAGTGGGTCTTAAAGCTCACGCTTGTCCACCCTTCTTGGCGGTGATTGATTTCATCGTTGGCTTGTTTTCATGACATGAATGTCGGATCTTTGGAGTGCTTAATTCCTTGCAAGTTCCATTTGAGGGTGGAAGAACCAGAACAAGCTATAACCAGCAGACAACCCAGTGACTCAGGAGCTTAAGCATTTCACTAATTAGTAAAGAAAAATGCGGCAAAGATTTGCAGTTCATAAGAACGAAAGAAGAAACACTGGGGCCTGAATTATGCAAGCTCTATTTCCTTTTGGGACCATATCAGAACCTCCGGAGAAGAAAGGCTACCTTTTACCTTTGAGGAATTTTCTGAGCCCTTTTATTGTTGTTGTTGGTAACTGACAAAGGGAATGATTTCAACACCTCAGAAAAATGCCTCATCATTTCCTCTTGTGAAATCTAGTTGCTTATGAATGAATCCATGTAAGGAATGTGGGTCTCCCTCCACGATGGTCAATGTCCATTCTCATTTTTGACCCAAAGCTGCTACCCAGTGGTAGTGCTGGTTGGAAAGAGCAGAGCCCTTGCCTTGCCCAGGCATTCTGTGATCTTGGGAAGCAGGGAAATGTAATAATTAAGAGCACAGCCTTTTGTCAGATGGGTTCAAATCCCACCTTAACCTTTTTGTAATCATAGGCCTGTCCTCTCTGTGCCTCAATTTTCTCATCTCTAAAATGGGGCTAATTATATCGACTCCCCAGGGGGTTCTAAGGATTAAATAATAGCATGTGAAAAATATTTCACATAGAGTCAGGCATACAGTAGTCATTCAACAACATGGCTATTACTGTTAACAAAAGTAAGAGAGAGGGAAAATACACACCTATAATTTGTTAACATTTGTAGCTGAATTTACTTGGTCTGTAAGTGGGATTTCTTGGGAAAATTTTGATTCTACTTGCTTTAGGTGACAATAGTAGGTTTAAAAAGTTACCTTTATGAGTGGTAATTTCTAACTTTGAAGAAAGATAGTATTGTAATACTTTATTTTTAGATCTGTTTTATTTAGTTTTGATTTTCCCTGTCTTAGTTCAGAAAAGAATTTCAAAATAACTTATAAACAAACCTGTACATGAAACAAGGTAAATGAAATTATAATGAATTTTTCACTGGTAATCTTTTTTCACCTATAGTCTTAACAACATTTTAAAAAGTTGCATAATCCCCAGATTGACGTAGAGGAGTTGCTTACTAAATACTTATTGAATTTATTTATTTTATTTTATTTATTTACTTTTATAAACTTTATACTTTTTAACATTTAACCTGGCTCTGTGACTCTTTTTTTTTTTTTTTTAGTTGGGGAATATTGGGGAACAGTGTGTTTCTCCAGGGCCCATCAGCTCTACGTCACTGTCCTTCACCAAATGTGGAGGGCGCAGCTCAGCCCCAAGTCCAGTTGCCATCTTTAGTTGCAGGGGCCACAGCCCACCATCCCATGTGGGAATTGAACCGTTAACCTTGCTGTTCAGAGCTCGTGCTGTAACCAACTGAGCCATCCGGCCACCCCAATATTTATTGAACTTAATTGAAATGAAAAGGAGAAAAAAAAAATCCAGTGCTTCTCTTTGAGAACTTTTTTGTTTCTTTGTTGACATACATATATTTCTTAAATTTGACTCTCATATGGATTCGAACTCAGAAATAACCAGTTTCTTTCTATTATTACTGTTGTTGTTGTTATTATTATTACTATTATTATTATTTTGGCTTATAAATAATATAAATTTATTTTTTACATTTCTGGAGGCTGGGAAGTCCAGATCCAGGCAGTGGGGAGATTTGGTGTCTTGGTGAGGGTCCACTTTTCATAGATGACTGTCTTCTCACTGTGTCCTCACATGGTAGAAGGGCTCTTTTTATTATTTAATGCTCATGCGAATCCCCTTTAAAATTAATTTTGACAATTTAATTGTTTTGAATAGGTACTAAGTTGACGTGGTTCAAAATTGGAAAGACATAAAGCATTGATGGGAATTTCTCTCCATTTCTGTTGTTTAGTCACTCAGTTCTCCCAACTGAAGGCAATGCTACATTACCATTTTCTGGTTTCAATCTACTGCTGAAGTACGTAAAAGAAAATCAAGTCAAGATCGGCATACCACTGCTGGGCCTTTGAGGTCAGAGATGTCTGAGTTCAAACATGGAGTCTTCTCCTTAGTAGTTTTAGGCCTTTGGACAACTGGCTCCAACATCTACTTTCTAACTCTGTAAATGAATATACATCATTCTTTGCAGGGAGGTTGAGCTTTCAATGACAGGCTCTACGCAAAGTACTAGCACATAGTAAGGGCTTGGTAAATACCATGTTCTTTCATTTTCTGTGTATTTCAGAGGTGGATCGGAAGCTTCTGTGATTTTTAAGTGCTTTAGTGACTTGAATGTTGCTTGGAACTGTCAAGACTGTGCATTTGAAAAAGGAAGGAATTACAGGACATGTCTTCATCCTCCCATCTCTAATATGCTGCATGAATGTTGCGGCATTCATTCATTTAGGACACATGGGTGGGGGGCCTTCTGCATGTCCTTCACTGCTACAAACGCCCCTCAACCCTACCCAGCATCCTTCTTCTTCTTACCCACTCAGCTCCAATGCCATTGCCTTCAGAAATTTTTTCCCTTGCCGGATAGAGCACGAATTAGATTTTTTTCAGTGTAAGCCCAGCTTTTTCCCACAAATGTAATGGACTCTACTTTGTGGTGGTCACATGTGTTAGCTTTAGAGACACACAGACCTTCACTGGAATCTGGACTTTGTCACTTTCTAGCTGACAAATTTTAGGCATCTAACATATTCAAACTTCCATTTTCTCACCTGGAAAATTAAGCTAGACATATCTCCAATCTTTCTTTGCTCTCAGATATCTAATGGGAAGGGGTGGTTATGGACAAGGGAGGGACGCAGCCATTTATTTACACGTCCCTGGCCAAATCTCCTATCATTCTGCACTGGCACCCCAATCCCACCAACAGCCTCTAAAGTGACTTCTTGTCTCAACAGCATTGGGCAGTATTCTATTTGATTGTTTGGAAGCCGTGGCATAGCATATTCTCCGTGTGTAGGTCTGGCATCTCATTTCGGCCGAGATGGTATTGAGACTTTATCTGTGGGGAGTCTGAGAGTAAGAGCTAAGGCACTGATCCCATTGACTGGATTATTTCTGTCTCAGGGTGATTTATTAATGTGTTTCTCATTTTGATCACTGTCTTGGAGGAAAACTTCTTGGATTTTATCCCATCCTCACTGTACTCCCTTCCACCCCCCCCACCCCCAAGGCAAAAGCATGGCGAGTTTGCAGAGAGTGCTATGAATCTGCCCTAGGGTACATGGAAAGCCCTTAATTACAGCCCAATCTACCATTTACATAGTAAATTCTCCATCATCATTTGCCTTGCTCAGGTCGCTGGTTTTAGTCCCTCATCTCTGAATGATTGAACATGTCTAATTCCCATTTTAATCACATTACCTGGATGAGAAAAGTAGCTCTAGACTGATTTATGCATTCTCGCTGCCAAGGAAAAACCTCAATCCACGTGAGACTTAACCTATTTTGAGGGCAGGTACAAGCCATAGGCATTGGTGTTCTCGTAGACTGTGAGATATTTCATGTTCTGGGAAGGGATAAAAATCCCTGTCTCAAATGGCTCCCCATCACACCGAGGTCTTACAACAATAACACTACTGATTCAGACATTAATCTTAAGTATCCAGGGAGCCCTAAAACATTGCAGTCCACTAGCAAGAACCATGGTAATTGCCACCTAAATTCCCTCTATAACGTGGTCCTTATTATGACCAGCCAGCCAAGGCTTGCCCTTAAATCATCCCAATGGAACTATCACCTGCCCACACCTCTGCTTCTTTTCATGAACATGTTATCCTCCGTACAAATGGGGTTCTTCACCCACACCCCTCCTCCGGATTAGTAATACCCTGTTAAGTAAACGAACATGAAATTTCAAAGGGAAATGAGAATCATAATCATTACCAGCTACCATGTTCAGCATTGTGAAAATGCTCACAAGTCACCGAGAAAATCCATGCTGCTCTTTGAAGGCAGTCAGGCCTGCAGAGCTGGATAAATGTGTAACTTCCGGGCCAGGCTCCACTCTGTTTCAACACTAAGTCCTGCATGTTGGGAAAGGTGCCGGAAATGAACTTTGGTCTTCATGATCCATCTGGAGCATTCAGTGATAACACTGACTTTGAAGTTAGATAGACTTGGCCACTACTGTCACTCACCGGTTTGGGTAGGTTATTCATTTCTTTCACCACTCATTCAGTCATAAAATGCTTTGTGACATATACTTGCTAGGCATTATCTATACAAAAACAAACAAACAAAAACCCAGAAACACAACTCAGTAAAAAAGTAACTTAGCCAGACTTGGAAGGAAGGTTTCTTGGAGGAAACAATATCTAAGATAAGAAATGGAGAATAAAGAGTGTCAGCCTCAGTTTTCTCATCTGTGAAACGGGCATAATGGTACCTACCATCATGAAAGTAGCTATAATGTTAAATAAGATAATGTTCCTTAAATGCACAGTTGCAATGGACTCAGTTTTGACACTTGATAAATCTTACCAATGTTTTGTATGGTTATAACAATTACATTTTTCATTTTACACAATTTGAAAAGGCCATAACATATTAAAAAGGAAGACAATAAAAGCCACTTATTTTCACATACTAAAAATGTTTACTTTCTATTAACATTTTAATATATTTCCTTCCAAACATTTTTTTCCTTTGTATATTTACAGTTTGGGGGGTTATCTTTTCATGTATTTTGGACCCTTATTATTTTAAAATTAGCAGTGTATTGTTAGGTATTTTCCCGCATCATCAAACAGTCATTATAAACATTATTTGTGATAGTTATGTATTACATCACATGGACTTATTATAATTTAGTTAAACATTCAACTATTTCTCTTCATTTAGGCTGTTTTCAATTTGTAGCCATTATGAATTGAATTTTGGACGATTATAAATCATGCTTAAATGAACATCTTTTTGTATAAATCTTTGTGCCTCTTTTTGATTATTTCCTTAGGCTGGCTTCCCAGAATTAGAGCGACTGGGTCATAGGCTAGTATTTTTAAGACTCTGCAGTCTTATTGCCAAATTGTTGTCCAAAGGGGTCAGAACAATTTACATTCTGACTGGGAGTAAATTAGCTGGCCTGTCTCCACATATGCTCGCCAGCTAAACTGAAATTGCTATTACTGTTATTCTTACTCCCATGTCCCATTAGGTCCTCAGTGGCATATCAGGTTTTCAAAATTCAATCTAGATCGTGTGTGTGTGTGTGTGTGTGTGTGTGTGCCTTTACATTTAAAAGTAGCATCTGCACTTTATAACTACTAGAAAATAGAGAAAAACAAACAAACAAAAGAAAACAAAAGCCTGAGCAATCCCACTAATCAGAGATAATCCCTCTCAAACCAATGTTTGCTGTATTTCCAACGCAGATATGTGTGTTCTTTTTTGTAATTGTTTAATGCTGTATGTCCCCTTTTTTCGTTTACGTTTCTGCATGCCATTTATTCTTTTTAAAATGTCATTTTAAACAATTGACTATGTACTCATTGTTCTGATAGAGCGATGTCATTTCTTTTTTTCTCTCCCAGCCATGGGGATATTAGGAACTCAACGTCTTTATCAAAATCTTTAGACCAGGGTTTCTCAACTTTCGCATATTTGGGCCACATAATTCTTTGTTTGTGGGAGCTGTCCTGTGCATTGCCAATGTTTGGCAACACCCCTGGGCTCTACCCACTAGAGGCCAGTAGTATCCTCCCACCCACACCAGACTCGTGACAACCCAAACTATCTCCAGACGTTGCCAAATGTCCCTTGGAGGACAAACCTACCACAGACTGAGGGCCTCTGGACTATCCCTGTCACCCCGTGTTTCTGCAGACCCTGCACTCAGCCAAGACTTACACTTCTCTGACCATGGCACATTCAAACTTAGGAGAGCTGTGTCCAAAAAGTTCTTCCTTCTGTGAATCTGAGTCTTTTTAGTCACTGAACTTTTTAGTCACTGTCTTAGCTTTTAATTAAAAAATAAAAGAAATATATATGCAGAAATATTTTGTTTCTTGAACGTATCTTTCAATATTAGAAAGCTGCTAACATCTCTACGCTGAAGGACCCTTTTATACGTTTCCCCATTAACCAGACATCCTTTCAGTCCCCTCCCCACATTGCCTCCATCTACTATGTCTCTGCCTTCATCCATTAGCCCCCTCCCTTTTTTTGTGTGTGGCATTGAGTGTGAGCTAAGCAGAGCAGAACAGAGCAAAGCAGTTTTTCTTTTCCTGCCTCTATCTCACTCTACAGACTATGAACCTTATGAAACAGCCCTTTTTCAACCAGTTTTGATCTACCCAAATCGAAATTTCATATTCTCAAACCTAACATATTTCTATATATTCAAACATCACATGTACCTTTTTGGAGCTTATGTCACATTCAATGACTCCATTCACTGTTGACTAAAGACTCTAAAACTTTGGTCACTAATCCCCCAAACTGGCTTGTCTGAGTAAGATGAGAGTTATTTGGCACATTACTGACCACCATGCGTCCTATGGAAAGAAACTCAATAGATGATTATAGAAATACAGAGTGATGGAGTAGGAAAAGACCAAAGAAACCACTGGATTTCATATCCTCCTTTCAGAAAAGGGAGAACCAAGGCTCAGAGATGAAATACCTGCCCACATTTCACAGCTACTAACTCCTAGTAAGATTTCATCTAAAAGTCTAATTCCCAGACTGCTTGATGATTTGTCCAAGGTCACCAAGAGGAACAATAGAATGGGTTACATATATATATATATATAACATATATATTCATTATATATAATATATATTTATATATAATATATAATACATAATTCACATATATTATATATAACTATAATATTCTGTTAGTGCAGACAGATAAGTAGATCAATGAAATAAAGATAGACTAACAGGCACCAGCTGTAATAGTCTGCAAAGACAGAGAATTGATGGGCAGCCCAGGCAATTAATTAGCTAATACTGTTTTGCTGACAGGGGCCAAAGACAATAAAACGTATTTAGCTGGGTGAATCTGAACGGGAAAGAAACAGGTCAACTGAATACTGCTACTTTTACGTATTTGGGTTTCCCTTACAATACTGCCACTTTAAATTAATCTCATTCATTGACCACAGGGGTTTTGGACAGACAGTAGTTACTGCTACTTCAGATCTCTGAGTAAATTAATCCGTCACACGAGCCCCCTGTATTTCTGCATCTCTCCTCCTTCTCGCTTTGTTTTTCTCTAGTTGGTCAAGACTCTATTCTTGAAAGAGAAAAGAGCTTTTAAAATGAGTATTTGATGAATTTCACCAAAAAAGACACTGCCACCATCACATTTAAAAAGTATATAATCATTATTTTAAAAAACCCTCACTATTTTGTTTCTAACTAGTTTCAGTTCCCCAAGCACTTATCAAGTTCAATAAATGGACAATATAAATAAACAATGTGGATATTTCGCAAGACACTTGTGACCATCCGGGCACTTATCTCTCTACCTCCCTACAGCTTTTTCCCTGTCAACTCATAAACTCTGAATGTGCTTTGTGACTCAGCATACCTGCGACAATAACTATATGGCTCTTTACAGATATCAACAGGATGTTTGACTTAGGTTAGCCATAAATAAATACTGATATCCCTAATCCTAAAAATCACAAGTATGATAAAAATAAATATTCTGACCTTGCGGTGAGTGAGTAATTGGACATGAATTGCATTTGTCTTTTTGATAATGATGCAAAGCAGAATGGCAGAGTGAGGGGACATCCTGTATTTATGTGCTTCCACTACAATGGGTAATTAAGTGGAGTTGAATAGTTTAAGGTCAAACTGTGGTTCTGCCCTTGATTGGCTGCTTTCAATAGCACTGCTGAAATTGAAAGGGGAAACAGTCATACCCTCCCATTGAGGGGACATCTAGAATCACTGAGAAAAGTTACACTCCACTCCCTGCTCTTTCTCGCCCAGTGGGTTGTCCTGGGCTCGCATGAGATGAAATATGAACATGTCATAACAGTAAGGGACACATACATAGTGGACATTAACATTACTGCTTCCCTGTAAGTAAGTGACATTTCTGATTCCATTTCTCTAAATAAATGGTCCCTAACCCTTTGAAGCGGTCATGCACCTCTTTAAAAATATGATGAAGATTATGGGCCCACTTCCCAGTGTGTGCACATGCAAACACACAAAGCATATACACCACACATGCACGTGCTAACGTGGAATCACACACTCTTGTGCAACATTCCAGAAGGTTGTTAGAACTTTGGCAAACTAACTCTATCCACTCTAGGGCTCCATGAGACCTATACAATAAACATTTTTTTTTTTTTTTTTTTTAAACAGAGAACTTTTGATATAAGATGTTTGAGGGCAAAAGTGTCCTCAATACTGTCTAACACTACCTAGGGCAAAAAATCTTGAGATCCATTGTCCTTTTTCAAACATGTCAGTATTTCCTAGTCCCTTCCCATTTAAACACTGAGGGCAGAGAAAACCCTTACAGCTTGCCCAAGGTCAGGGCTGGCTCATGGGCATGTGACCTGTGCAACTAACTGCACAGAGCCCTGCACTTAGTAGGACTCTCACTTGCTTTCCTGCTCTACCTTCACCCCCTTGATTTTTGAACAGCAGGCCCTGCTTTTTCATTCTTCACTGGGCCCCACAATTATGGTGCTGGTCCTGCTCAGGGTCTCACAGCTGCACATTTTGTGGGTAGAGATTCAATCTCTTCTCCCTGCTGCCCTGTACCTTTTATTTCTCTCCATAACACTCATCTTCAATTCAAGTAGAAATTTCATTCATTTATTGTTTGATTCTGTAGTCAGCTCCATGAGGGCGGGATTTGCTCTCTGCCCTACCCCATACCGAGTACAGTGCCTGCCACGTGGCCAGTCCTTCGTACATACGTGTTGGATGAGTGAGTGAATGAATGAATGAACTCAGCGCAGGTCCCTTGAGGGCAGAGCATATTTAACACTTAACCAGTTAACACACTTAATTAAACCATAGTCCCTTCGCCCAGCGCCACTCAGTACACTGAGAAAATTAGAATTCTCTGGGGGTTAATCAATAGCCATAACTCTCTTGAAATACTACAAATTTATATTTTTGACTGGAGGAAAAATAGGAAGCACTTTGATTAGAAATCAGCTTAAATTTTACTGTCATACTAGATTATTAGACTAATAGGGACGGGGGGAAAAACCCTAACACTTCTTGAATATCTACTCTGTGCTAAGAGATGGGCACATTTTACCCTATTTAATGTAACTATCCCTCAACGCACTTGTGTAAACCTTATTATCTCTAACTTACAGAAAAAGAAACTGAGGCCCAGAGGCAATCACTTCCTTACCCCAACTTCCTCAGCCAACAAGAGGTGAAGGTATAAATTAGCCATCGGCAATGATGATTATTATTAAAAGTGTATCAATTTTTATAACCTGTGAAGCTCCCATCTCCCAGGAAATAGAGTATTTCTTATTTATGGGGATATTCAGGTTTGGGAGCCAGTTTTCTTCCCATCCTCTAGTTTCTCTTTTGCTGGATTTTGTTTTCGCTGGTGAGAGTTAAAGAATGGGAGTCAGGAGGCAATATGGCATCGTTATTCCTTTCCTCTCCTTTTCATCGACTTAGGATTTATGGTTCCAGGCTCTGTGCTAGCTGCTTATGGGGAATGCAGAGGTGCATCAGACACTCTCCTATTCTCAAGGATGTCACTGCTTCCTGTTGGCAACAAAACACTGTCATTCCATCAACATCCCCTCAATGCCTACAGGGTTCCCAGCTCAGGGCTAAGTGACAAATGGAACATCACCCTTTCCTTAGGGAGCTCCCAGTCTGAGAGGGGCGCATTTGGCTTCTAATTACGGCAATGGGCAAAATGCAGCAACTCGGTTGTGATGAGAAGAACATCAGGGTCTGTCTTTCTCCCGACTGTATTCCCAGTGCCCAGCACAATTCCTGGCACACATTAGATGCTTAATAAATACCTGTTAGAGGTCAGAAGTACTCCAATGTGGTTGTTTGCAAAAGGCTATGGGCCTTGTTGGGGGAGGTGATACTTGAGAGAGAGGTGATACCAGGAAGGTGATAGGTATTTGAGCTTTTCTTAATGAAAGATATTGGAGAGGAAAGGACATTTAAGGAAAAAGGAGCACCATAAGCAAGAGACTAGAGATGCTAAAGTGTGTGTGGGGACAGCTGAGTTTAGCAGGGGGATGGGTTCCTGGGAAAGTTCAGGGAGAGGAGAAGCAGTGAAAGTTTGGACAGGGGAGAGTTATGAAAACCCAGTGTGCATGGCTATCGGCTATCGTGGAAAGACACTATGGAGCTTATGTTGCAATAGTTTTGGCCCGAACTAAGTGAGTGGCACTGAGGAGAAAAGAGTCGATAGGCAGAGTTATAAGAATGTGGAATCCTAGTAACTAATTAAACTCCAGAAGACAGGTATTATTATCTCGACTTCACAGATGGAGAGATAGAAGATGATGGAGGTTAAGGGCTTTTGGCCTAGGTCACACATACTTAATCAGTTTCACAGCCAAAATTTGAGTGTAACTGATCTGACCCTAACCTAGTATCTGTGAAAAATGCAAAAGACATAATGGGTAGAAGAAGCCAATTGGCTAGAACCAGGAGGGCAAATGGAAGACCCCATAGCATGACCTAGTCATCTGACCTGACTTCTCCGGCTGGCACAGCTGTGGAAAGATCTTGAATCTGAATGCCTGCACCACAGACCACACTGCTCCCTAGTGTCCACATATTCGTGTGAACTGCCTGTGCCAATAAAATAACTAACCGCCAGTGGCCCATTGTAGCCTCTTAAAGAGGCAGAGCTCATTAAAACTCATTTTGACTGTGTTTTCTCTGCACTGCTTTACATCCCCGTGACTATTTTGTAGCTACCAGTTTGTGCTCCTTAATCTCTTTACCTGTCTACCTTTTCCACCCAGCCCTCCCCGCAACAGGAAAAAAAACAAAAACCTCATTTTGAGACAATCAAAAAAGTATCAGTCAAGTGTTTGGAGTTGAAATAAGATAGAGACGCACAAAGCAAAAAAAGGGTTAATTTGAAATTGACACTTAGGACCTTCTGTGGGGAAAGAAACAGGAAGCCAGGGGATTTGTATTCAGTCCAGATGTGTGATGGGCAGGAAGAGGGAAGGAGCTTTTAGAAAGATAATGTGTTTCATTCTCTGCCTTCTGCCTGGAGCAGGGGAGGGGGGAGGTTTGGAGAACGCAGGGAAGGAGGGGAGTGTGAGCTTTCAGCATTCCCTCCAGTTGCAGTCATCTGTGTGAGTAAAGGGTGAGGTGGCTGAGCCACCTGGGTACCGTGTTTGCACAGTTCCTCACCTGCCTGAGACATTCTGGTTCTTATCAAATGATCACTGGTAATATTCTGTGTTGGTGGGGAAACGAGCAATTTCATACACAGCCCTGGGAGTAAGATGGTAGTCTTTTGAGACTAAAACTTGGCAATATTTTCTAAAAGTATTTTTTAAATGTTCACTTATGGAAACCTGTCCTACGGAAATAACCTGACATGCAGACAAAAATGGAATGTACCGCCATCCCTAACTTTATTGCACTTTGCTTTATTGTGTTTCAAAGATGTTGTGTTTTTGTTTTGTTTTTTACAAAATGAAGGAAAGCCCCTCCACCAGCAAAAAGATTACCACTTGCTTTATGGCAACACTCGCTTTGTTGTGGTGGTCTGAAAACCAACCCGCCGTGTCTCTGAGATATGCCTGTACATAGGTATTCACCACAATATGTGAAATAATAAGAATAGTTTCAAACATCTAAATGCCTAGTGGTCACACAAATTTGGGGTATTCATAAAACAAGTACTACACAACAGGTGACTACAGAATATTGTGTAAAGAATATTCAATAACTTGAACAAGTGTGACATAACGTGAAGTGAAAAGAGCAGGCTACACAGTTGTATACATGATGTGATATGCATACAAAACATTTCTAAATTCTATGTGCTAACATGGCCTGTGGCCGGGTTCTGTCCGGTGGCCAGTTTTTGTAAATAATTGAAACTCCACCACACTCGTTCTTTCTGTATTGTCTCTTGCTGCTTTTGTGCTATGATGGCAGGACTGAGTAGTTGTGCTAGAGACCATTGTTCCTTAAAGCCTAAAATATGTACCATCTAGTTCTTCAGAGCAAAGAGTTTGCTGACTGCTGCTGTGTGCAAAAATGTTAGTAATGACTTTCTGTAATTGCAGAATTATATATTTGAAAAAGCATCATTATATTTAGCTTTTATTTTTACAAGAGGCTTGTTATTTTTATAAAGTGTGAAAAAAGAGTATTTAAAAATACCTGGCTACAAATGAGAACAGAGCGCCCATATGATTTTTCCGTGTGCCCGTGTTCAGCTATGCAAAGTGAGGCAGTTTTGCTTATGCAGCTCTGAGTATTAGGAAGTCCCAGAGTGAACCCCCAGGGGTGACGACTTGTTCCACATTTGTAGTACACCCTGTAAAGGTGTGTGTGTAGAAGGGGAAACTTGTGTTTTCCACTGCTGTAAAGGCTTGGCAACAGTGCAGATTTTCTGTACAACCCAGATTTTAATCAGCAAGCTGATGAGTGGCAGAGGTATGTGTGATAACAGAAAGAGAATCCTTCCGCACTGTCAGAGCCAGCCAGGTCCCTGGAACCGGCCTCTGGATTGGTGGTGGATGCCTCAACACCTCTGGGCCTCGACTGCCTGGTCCCCCAAATGAGCATAATAACCCATCACCTGCTACTACTAGTTAGGAGGCTGGCTCAGATGTCCTCTTGACTTTCTGTCCGGTTTTCAACTCTGCAATTCCATGATTCATCAGTAATGACTGATGAGCTTTCAGCACTGAGGATCTCACTTAACTTCCAGGGTTAGTGGGGCACAGGGATGGCAGTCAATACGCAGGAGAGAAAAGACTCTCTTCTGTGAAACTCTCACATATCACCTTTCCCCACGTGGATGGTACCCACTGCTTCTTCCCCCTCCCCAGCCCATATTTCCTCTAGTGGCTTTGATATTATGTGCTACATGCCCTGTAATATGTACCATTTCATGTATTATTCGAAGAAATATGATGTCTGTGGGAAAGAAACACAGCCCTGTTCGCTATGCTTCAACCACCAAGAAAGTATACTAAAATAGCTAAAAAGGCAGTTCACCGGAAGAAAAATTTAAATAGATATTTTTCTTTTAGTTCATAGTTCTGGTTTCTGTTTTCAATGGGGGATTTCATGGGGGAAAACATTCAACCTGAGAGCTGGACATTTTGAGACACAGAGGTGAGGACACCCACGTATCTTGACTATTGTCACAATTTCCCAGCCAGGTTCAGGCACCATCCCTCGTATGCAGAGACATTTTTCAACATCGCCCCCTAGGGCGATGTTAGGACAAAGGGCACATGTTTTCATTTATAAGTTCTGAGGATCTAATGTATAGCATGGTGACTATGGTGAATAATATGAGATTGTATAGTTGAAAGGTGTTGAAAGTAGATCTTAAACATTCTCAACACACATACACGCACAGGAGAGAGAGATACCTATGTTAACTATATGGAATGACAGGCGTGTTCACTGTTTTTTTGTGTGTGTTTTTCTTTTTTTAAGATTTTTGTTTTATTGGGGAAGGGGAACAGGACTTTATTGGGGAACAGTGTGTACTTCAGGACTTTTTTTTTTTTTTCAAGTCAAGTTGTTGTCCTTTCAATCTTAGTTGTGGAGGGCGCAGCTCAGCTCCAGGTCCAGTTGCCATTGCTAGTTGCAGGGGGCACAGCCCACCATCCCTTGCGGGAGTCGAGGAGTTGAACTGGCAACCTTGTGGTTGAGAGCCTGCACTCCAACCAACAACTGAGCCATCCGGGAGGCAGCTCAGCTCAAGGTGCTGTGTTCAATCTTAGTTGCAGGGGGCAGAGCCCACCATCCCTTGCGGGAGTCGAGGAATTGAACTGGCAACCTTGTGGTTGAGAGCCCACTGGCCCATGTGGGAATCGAACCGGCAGCCTTCGGAGTTAGGAGCATGGAGCTCTAACCGCCTGAGCCACCGGGCCGGCCCAGACGTGTTCATTGTTAATTGTGGATCTTGGTAATCATTCTACAATGTATATGTATATCAAACCACCAGGTTGTACACTTAAAAACAAAAGCAAAGTGCCACGTGCAGATTCTTCCTCAGTAAGTACAATGGAATGTAGCAAATAAGAAAGCAGATGGCTAGATGACATTTGTGGAGAAAAGAAAAAGAGAGATATCTTACATATCGCTGCTATTAAATAGTTTAAATCTTCCTCCAAATAGATATATTGTGCTGGTGACTTTCTTGTCGAAAAGTCTGTGTGCCTAGGATGTATCTGCTAAGATCCTTTGGTAACTGGAATAGGAGGATTGTATCTTTCATCCCATTTCACAGGTCGTGACGCGCCCGTGAAGGCAGTCACATTTTTGATGAAATGGCCATAGCTGGGAAAGGTCACCCATCTTCCCCCAGCTCCTGAACTATCCCTCTGCATCTTACACATCCTTACCCATGCTTCTATCTGGGCCTTTGTAACTCTGATGCTCTTGCTGAACACACAGTGGACAGACCTTAGCCACCATATTCTAAGGTCATACCTGAGGGACACAGGAAAACTTGCCTTAGGACTTGGAGGCACTGATCTGATCTGACTCATGATCAGATCCACATTTTCAACATCCACATTTTCGACCCTTCAGTCACCGGTGTCTCAAATCCCAAGCACACGCAAAGACTGAGGCCCTCTCTGGCACTGAGAAGAGGGCCATACGAGTCTTGACTGAGAAAGTTTAGACTCTTTTAGCCTCATTTCCACCTATGACCTTTCATCACCCAACCCAGCCACGTTAGGAGAAGGAAGGGTGCTCGCCAATGAGTTCACTTTCAGAGTGTAATGGGGACTTTTATAATTCTGAGATGCTCTGTAAATGCTGTCTCTTCTGCCAAGCACGCCTTCACTTTTCTTCTTTCACTGTGTGCGTCTAGTCAGGGAATTCTCCCTATGCTTCTGTGGCCATGGAGATGGCTCCATTCCATTTTATTCATTTCTCTTTCCTAGCACAGAAGTGACATCCACTTTAGGTGTCAGACTCTTTGACTTCGAATTTTGAATGCTTCTCAGTAATTGGACTAATTGTAGGCAAGTTATGTAACCATTTTCACCTTCAGTTCCTCATTTAAAATGGGTCTAATGAGAGTACCTACCACACAGAGCGATGGTGGGAACTAAATGAGAAAAAGAACCTGAAGGCCTTTGTGTGGTGTTTAAAATGGAGGGAGAAACGATGCAGCTCGCTGTTACAATAAAGAAATCACTGTCCCGGTGATCTTCGGAAGGGAAACAATGCTGTCCCATTTATCCCTGTGCCTTGAGCACCTAACCAAGCCTGACATATACTTACTGGGGATGGAATGTTTGAGGCATACACGAAATGAGGTTACTTAAGGAAATTATGAACCGACACTTCAGCAAGGAAAAAACCATATACTGCAACGATTGCAAATAGTTCAGGGCGCGATGTGGTTGGCTGGTGGAATCCAAGCGCTGTGGTACCTGGGATATGACAGACGGTGTGCATGTGGCTTGTTCTCCTAAATTTAGCCATCATCTGGAAGAGCACTGAGTATTTTGGGTACTTGCTTGGGTAGCCACCCACAATTTTGTCCTCTGTAGGAAGGCTCACTGGAACATTCCATGATATCAGATCATGAGGTTCATGTTCTAGTGTATATTTTATTTTAATGAAATCGTAAGTGTCCGATATGGTTTTTTTTTAATGTATAAATGTAATCTTATTAATACCAGGCCCTGACTACGTCTATACTGGAGTAGAAATATGAACCTGGGTATGCCTGATCTGCAAAGCCCTTCTTTCCCCCACGCTGTTGGGCTATGATGTCCATGTCAGTGCCAAGCTCATAAGAGGAGCACCCCCTGTTGGTCGATGGAGGCATTTGTGTTTATGAGAGGCCAAGGGTACGGACAGGTGAGGGACTTAGCAGGGGAGGGGACTAACAGTGAAGGAGGAGGCCTGTCTGTAAACATGAGATGTCCTCCGTCCATCTTGTGGATTCCAGCTTCCGTCTCCCACCCAGACTGTCTCTTTTTCCCACCCTTTCTTAAAACACATGTAGAATACAAATTAGAGGCCTTCCTTCCTGCTTCTTCTCTTTCACCATTATCAGCAAATGATTTCATAATAGCACTGCATGGTTTATTAAATACCACAGTGCTAACCGCTAGACGGACAAAGGTAAACAAACCAGGAGTGTTTCCTACTTCTGCACAGACTATAAGCTATAAGCTTACACAGACTATAAGCTATACATGTACGCTCAGCTGGCGCTCACAGCAACTACGCTCAAGGTCAGAATTATTATACTCATTCGACAGGTGAGAAAACAGAGCCTATTTAGTGGGAGATACACTGGACTGCAGGGTTATGGGTTCCTTCTGTACTATGCT
This sequence comes from Rhinolophus sinicus, assembly GCF_036562045.2. Taxonomy (NCBI): domain Eukaryota; kingdom Metazoa; phylum Chordata; class Mammalia; order Chiroptera; family Rhinolophidae; genus Rhinolophus; species Rhinolophus sinicus. Next base: position 9,845,355 of record NC_133761.1, read on the forward strand.
TTGGGCCACACTAGAAGATAGGACATGAGAAAAACAAAAGCAAACAGGTAAGAGAGAAGATTTTAAGTATAGATCCACTAATGTCATCTTTAAATTATTTATAAAAGGGAGAGAGAGGAATGGTGGCTGGAAAAGGAAGATGGATTTATGCCCCTGACTCCAGAATGCCCCACTGCATCTCTTTGCTTTAAAATGCCAGGTCATTTTTTGGCCACGTTTCAAACTCTAGGAAGCACTCTGGAATTCCAAGCTGGGAGGGGTTTCCTTTGCAGGTCTGGCCATTGTAACATTACGAGAAACTATTCAATACTTCCTCTGACCAGGTACAAAGCACAGTTTTCTGAATGAATGTCATATTCATTAGACAGTTAACCCTTCACCTTTCTGACTCACACTTTTTCTGTTATTACTCAGCTTTTAGAGTAAGATAAAACCCAGAACAGCTTTGATGTACACCCACACATGCTCCCACACACTAGTCACACATACAAATACACATCACACATACCCGCATCCTACACATAACCAACTAAGAAACGCATACACACACAAGCACACATACACACAGAATCAAATACACTCCTATGCACATTCACTATACATGTAAACTCCCTCACACACACGGGTGTGTGTATCCATACGGACCCACAGTAGCAGGCACTCACTTTGTACTCTTTGTGGAGGAAGGAAATAGAAAGACCCAAATTACTCAGACTCCCAGCTGAACACATGAGAACCCTGTCAGTCCAATGGGTTTGGGGCGGTTTTCTCTTTTGAGAGAAACAGGATATCACTGGTAGTTGCCTAATGAACTCTCCCTTCCCTTCCCTCCCCACGGTTAGTGTGGGGAGGTCATCCTTACCTCAAATGAGTGACACTGTTTTTTTTTTAATTTTTATTTATACAAGATAAAATCATAAGTAGTATTGAATAAAGTAGAAATGAACACTTGAATTCCATTTCCTGATATAACATGCCTGGTTTACAGCAGGAACTGAGTAAATATTAGGCTGCACGGAAGAATGACTAAAGACTATGTGTATTTCATCAGAACAAAACAAGATTGCTAAGGACATTCAACCCAGCTCCCTCATGTTTAGAGTGAGGGTTGGGACACCCAGAGGGCTATGTGACCAGCTGGGAGTTCATGCTATTAATGGTGAGCAGAATGGGACTGAAGCCATAATCTTCCACATCCAGTGAACTTGGGGCCAGAAGTTCACTATCATGAACTATTCTCCTCCTCTGCTGCGTCTCCTCGTCAATATTCAAGCCAGAAGCAAGTCAGGAAATTCAATGAGAAAAACACAGTTACATCAAAACTACTGATCTGTATGTTTAATTTTATTATAAACTTTCTCACCGTTCCTATCTCTGCTGCTATCTTCTCTAAATCTTACACAATCCGTTCAGGAACAATGGGTTTTTGATACCTCTCTAAAAGTTCACTCATTCACACATGTATTCATTCGGAAAACAAATATTTAATGGGGCTACTCCGGGCTAGACATTGTGCCATGCCATGACTCACTGCCTTAGAACGTTCTCTGCCTGGAACTTATTTCTCTACCTATTTTATATAGTTTTATTTTTTTTTTAATATTTTTATTGGGGAAGGGAAACAGGACTTTATTGGGGAACAGTGTGTACTTCCAGGACTTTTTTCCAAGTCAAGTTGTTGTCCTTTCAATCTTAGTTGTGAAGGGTGCCATTCAGCTTCAAGTTGTTGTCCCTTCAGTCTTAGTTGTGGAGGGTGCAGCTCAGCTCCAGGTCCAGTTGCTATTTCTAGTTGCAGGGGGCACAGCCCACCATCCCTTGCGGAAGTCGAACCGGCAACCTTGTGGTTGAGAGGACGCACTCCAACCAACTGAGTCATCCAGGAGTTCAGCGGCAGCTCAGCTCAAGGTGCCATGTTCGATCTTAGTTGCAAGGGGCGGAGCCCACCATCCCTTGAGGGACTCGAGGAATTGAACTGGGCAACCTTGTGGTTGAGGGCTCACTGGCCCATGTGGGTATCGAACCAGCAGCCTTCGGAGTTAGGAGCATGGAGCTCTAACCGCCTGAGCCACTGGGCCGCCCTCTACCTACTTACTTTACATGACACATTCTAACACATATTTTAAGACTCACTCAAATATGAGTCTTCATATGAAAGTGCCTGTTCTCTCTTTCCTCTGTGATCACATCGCCCGTTTCCTACATCTCAGTAAGAATTTTTGAAATGTTTGCTAAATTCATTTTTTTTTTTTTTTTTGCATTCATGCTTTTCTCCTTCACTAGATGGTGACACTTTGATTGCAGGCATTGGTAGGAATCAAATGTTTGTCTTGTATAGTCCTGGACATAGAAAGCAGGTGTTTACTGCAGGCTTACGCAGTGAATGAATAAATGAATAAACAGACACATGAATGGTCAGTGACTCATTTCGCCTGTGAGAAAAAAGGCGTTCAGAAGACATGAGCAAGCAATGGATCCTGGGCTATAGTTTGGACCTTCTGACTCTTACTCTGGGTCCAACCCGCAGAACTCACTGCCCTTGAATATTATACCACTGTCACTTTTCGAAAGGTGAGGTCATCCTGGAAGGGGATAGTATCTTATTGGTAGACCCAACTCTGCAGGGTTTGTCACCTTGCCTAGATGAGCATGTGTGTGTAGCAATCTGCGGATTCATCTTTTCCGTCTTCTGTGGGTGTGTGTTCACAAGGCAGTACCTGAACAACAACGGGGCCAACCTAGGGAGCGGATGGGGGCATTTTCTAGTTCTGAACGCAGATAAGCATCACTAGCTTTTTCCTTCTAACAGTAGTGGCCTCAAAAGTTCCAACTGAGAAGCAAAAGGGCCCAATAAAGTGTGTGAAAAGTCAGAGCAAACCTTGCTTTCGTCCGGACCCTGTTTCCTTCCTCTGGAAATTCACACTTTCGTACCAAGCCTGGACTATCCTAGACATTCAGTAAACTTTAATTCCTAGTTCTTCCCTCTAATTCCAGGTACTACCCCCCAAAAAGCACCCCTTGAATCTGAGATTTTCTTTTCTGAGCTAGTTTATTTCAGATAGTAATCGTGCTATGTTACTTTGTGACAGTTTTGCTGTTTCTGAAGCATTTTGACCCGCTCTTTTGGTACAAGAACTCAGTCCTGTTCTGTACCTACTTCACAGGAGTGAGGACTGAGAATGAGAAAGGCTAAGTGACTTTTCATTCAACAAACATTTACTCAACATTCACTCCCAAAGTATTTATTAAATGCCCACTACATACTGTTAATTATGACGAATTTTGCCAAGGGTTAAAACCAATGTTCTGGACTAAGCAGACTTGGGAGACCCTGGGGTCCTTTCTGAGAAAGTGACATTTAAACAAAGGCTTGGTTATGGCTACACATCCAGTAAGTGGCTGAGCTGGGAGATAAACTCATGCCTCTTGACTCATTGGCTTAGTTCCCTGCTCTCTCTCACACTCTGGTCCCAAATCATACAAGCCAATTTGTATCCCTGCCCAACTGCAATTGGCATGGTAGGACAAAGTAACCCTGTGGTCTCAGATGCCCAGTGGACCCATCAGTGGAATTCTATATGCTAGCCCTAGGCAGAATGCCAGGGCCTCGTATACCAATGATGATTGGCTGGCCAAATAACGTCACCAAAGAGCAGTCGTTATAGCTGTTAAGAGCAATAGGTCCAGCAACAACATCAGGATGAAATTTGTTTCCCTAAAACAGAAGCAGCCATTTCCTGAGCAAGAGCCCATAAAACCAACGGTTGGAACAGACAGAAGAGGCTATAGCGTTCTAGCCTTACGTACACATGTAGATGCTGAGACTCAGAGAAGTTACGTGATCCCGTTGGTATCACTCAGCCAGGTAACAGCAGGCCAGGATTAGAACCCAATACTTCTGACTCCCAGTGAAGGGAGGAAACAGGATGTAGCATCAAAACATGGGCTGTGTGTGGACTCACAGCTGACATTGGAGTCAGACTCTGTCCTTGACTAGCTGTGTGCTCTTAACCTTTCAGAGCCTATGCGAGTGCCTGTCTCAAAGCAGGTTTTCAAGACCTCCTAGATGTTTTCAGTTCTTGCCTTGGTGCCCTGTATTTGTCCAGGAATACCTTAAAGATGTCCATGGATTGGTTTTACATGTAGAGGATATATAATTGCTAGATAAATTGAAGTGAAAATATCATCAAGTCCCAATGAGCAATATTTAGCAACTAGAATCCCAAGGACTTTGCCCACCCCCCAAAACCACTGCAATGTGTTTGACTCTTACAGCCAGCTCAGGGTGGCGGCAATTCAGGATACAGAGAGCAGAAGCCAGACGACATGAGAGGTTGCACAAAACTCACAGACGCCAAACATCTAGCCCTTGTCATCAAGCATTTGAATCACAAGGTACAGATGGGCAACACAAGGGAAGAGGTGGCTTAGTCTTTGGGATTTGTGAAGGAGGGGGGACACGATTGCCTTTTGGGAAGGACAGTCCCTCCTGGCATGATGGCTCCACTGGCTGACAGATGCTCACCCTCTGTGGCCCCTCCCAGGTGACACTGGCGCTCACAGTCGTGGAATGAGCCAGCAGACCCCCTCTCCATCTCCAAAGCCTTCCTGAGGGAGCCATACCACTCCGGATTGTGAACCACCAGACTTGATAAAGAGAATGCAATGACATCAGGAATTCAGCTTCCTGGATTCAAATCCCAGCTTAGCCAACACATAGCTTTGTGACCTTGGGCAAGTCACTCAACCCGTCTGTGCTCTAATTTCCTCATCTTTAAAGTGGAGGCACTAATAATAGTATCTCCCTCGTAGGGTTGTTGTGAGAATTAAATAATTCATATGAGCTTTAAAACCCAAATGATGCTAGTTAAAAATGCATGCTTTTACTTTTTTTTTTTTTTTCTGCCCTTGACTTTGAACTCTAAGAGGGAAGGCAGGGATGTTTTATTCATCATTATAGAAACAGGAATTAGGACTAGGAGCCTTTCAGTGGCCCACCTGAGACCCCCCCAAATAAATACACTGTTCTAAAATTTGAAAAGAACATTAAAGAATTGAAAATCAGTAGATGCTAATGAAATGTCTATAACATGAAATGCCAAGGTTAACTCAACTCAACCTTTAACTTTTTAAAGTATAGTGAAATTTAAATGACAAGAACATATAGAAAAATTCACTAACACAACGGAAAGCATAATTTCCAAACATTTATAAAGCAAAACAGAGCTGCAAGCAGAATTTCACTGTGTTCTTCTCAGTTTCTTAGGCTCAAATCTTGGGTCATCCTTGACACCATTCTCTCCTGCCCACCCTTTCTTATATCTAGAGCAGTCACTCAGGACAGCTCACTTCCTGGCCCAGGCTTGCTCGCCTCTTGTCAGAATTATTCCAACAGTTTCCTCACTGGTCTCCCTGCTCCCACTCTTGCCCTGAAAAGATCCAATCAAAATCTGAGTTAGATCATATCATACTCTGCTCAAAACCTCCCAGTGGCATCCCTTCCCTCTCAGGCAAAAAAAAAGGAAAAAGAAAAAATCCCCAATGACCTAAAAAGCCCTTATCTGTTAGTGTTTTCTCTAATCTCATTCTACCACGTTTTCCCTTGATTAGTCTGCTCTATCCATATTGGTCTCCATGCCCCTCTTCAAATATGGCAACACATCTGCCTCAGGGCCTTTGTACTGGGTGGTCCCCCTTTCTGGAATGTTCTTCCCCCAGTTCAGCTTGGCCAACTCCCTTACCTCCTTTAAGTGTTTTCTCAAACATGCCCATCTCAGTGAGATCTTTGTGAACATTCTATTAATATTGTAATCCCTTCTTTAGCAATTCTCACCCCTTCTCTGATGTATGTTTCTGCATAGCATGCTATATTTTCTGGGATAAGATATAATTCACTTATTTTCTTTATCGCCTGCTCACACTAGATGGTCATTCCAAGTCGGGCGGTGTTTTTGTGATTATTTTTTTTAGTGCTGGGATACTAAATGACTAAGAGAATACTTGGTATATAGTAGGTGCTTAGTAAATACTTGTGGACTTAATATGTCAATATGTCATGTGGGTACATTTTATTAGGTTGGATATGATACGTGAGTCTGCCTCCAAAGATGGAAGTGCTTAATAAAATGTCTACCAAAGTTCTTAAAATGTCTGACAAAGGTCTTAAAATATTCCATATATGTTTTCTTTTCTGTATCTTTATAGCAGCGCCTGGAATTTTCCCTGCGTAAGACCCTTTGTAAGCTGACTCTGTTTATCTGTTCAGCTTTACTCTTCCCCTCTCTTGAGTTCGTATTTCATTCTTTAATATTTCCAGTCTGCTTGTAATTTGCCGAAAGACTCCAGGCTATTTCAGGCCTCTGTGCCTTTGCTCATACATTTCCTTTTCTCTGGAATTCCTTTCCCCCCTCCTCTTTTTCTGCCCAATTCTCACATACACTTTAGGACTCAGGAGTTACTCCTTGAGAAGCTTTCATGAACCCCCACGTTGAGTTAGGTGTCCCCAACCCTCTTTAGAGTCATCAGTGCATCCCTCTAGCTCTACATTTACATTATGACATTGAAAAGATTTCCTCATGTGTCCACCTCTCCTCCTAGATGGCAAACTTAGAGAAGGGCCCAATAATAAGTGCTGAGATCTCCAAGAGGAAGAAGGCAGAGTAATGATGAAAGTCTTCCTTAAGAGATATCTTCCAACAGGCAGTCTCCTTTCCTATAGGAGTCTGTGCTTTTAAACACAGACTATCAAGAGAAATACCTGGCGTAGTTATAGAAGGAATGGGGACTTGGGTACCCCTGGCCTTACATGATGTTGCCTCCTAGCTCCCTAATAACCAGATGTGTGTCTTGAACAAGTCACTGAGCCTGCATGTCCTATAGTGGCATTCATAATACTGCACAACATATATAAGGCAGCCAGCACATAGTAGATGGTCAATATATACTGATTTCTTCACCCCCTTCTTGTCTCTGGGAAGGAAGTGAAATAATTTCCTCTTGGTGCCCATTCATCCTCCCCCTTTGGTGCCCGGAAGAGCTAGGTGTAGAGCTGCCTGACCTGGGGGAAGGGCTGTGAGCAGTAGGCATTGTTAGATGTGGTAGAGCTTGTTGACTTCCTCCTGGGGGCCCAGTTAGCAACTGGTATGTTCCTTGACAGTCACATTCAACTTTCACTTCTTAGCTCCTAAGAAAGTTGACTGAGGTTAACTGAAGCCTGTTTCACACAGGAGACATCTTTCCCAGATGCTTGGCCTTCCGGGCTGCATTCCAGCTTTCCCTGGAGCAGGCTCGTCCTCCCGCAATACTAATGGGTCGGGGCACCCAGTGCTACCATGTAGTGAGCCCTGCCAGGAGCTGAGACCCACAGGGAGCTCTCATGGACTCTTCAGAGACACCCCATGACAAAGAAGCGATGTGATAATGTTTTTCTATTTTGCCTCTGACCAGGCTCAGTGAGCTTAAGTCACCTGCCCTCCCAGTCGTTCGCAGTAGAGGTCCTATGTCAACACCTTTGGTCTTTCCACTACTGGAATTCACCGTTCATGATTATGGGCCTTCATTTGCAGACCCACGGTTATTTCACAGTTTTCTAAGTGTTTATGCGAGCAACGGTGGTGGAAAATCAAAGAAGGCAAAGGTGAGGGAGAAATATACATTTCCTTTTAGGGTCTTTGCTCTTCTAATTCTTTACTTCGATGTTCCCCTATGAAGGCTATAAGGGTGAAAAGAGTGATCAGGGCGGCACACAATGGATTTGATGAACCCACGAGGTGGACTTATTTATTTATTTTCTTCTAAGGATAGAGACGCACTACAACATACGGGTTAAGTTCGTGGACTCCGAAGTCAAATTCCCTGGGTTCATTCTTATTCCTTTTGCATGTGTTGATTTCCAATAATTATCTTGTATTCAGATTTCCTCTGTGTCTCTCTGCAGAGAATCCGACTTGTGAAAATTGGTTATCTGCATTTGTTCTTCTTCCTTTTGATTTCTTAACCAATTGCAGTTGTTTACGCCTGTGCTTCCCCTGACACAATCTTTAATATCGGTTCAATTGGTATCATTACAACACTAATGTTTAATTTTCAGTTTCACCTCTTGGTTTCCTTGCTGTATTTAATGTGGTTGACCACCTACCTACTCCTTACAACTCTATTCCTCTGGCTGCCATGATATCACACACTTCGACGCCTTCTTTAGTCTCCATGTCCTCTGCAGTCTTCTCTGCCTTCTGTACCCCTTTAAATATTGATGTTTCCAAGGGATATTTTCTCATCTCACTTGTCTTCTGTTTCTACATACTTTCTCCAAGCCAACTCTTCTCACTTCTCCTATTTTGATGACTCCACAATTTGTTTCCTGTCTTGATCTCCTACTTGGCATGACCTTTGATTGTGAGCAGACACTACAGAAAAAGAAGTGAATTACATATTGTCATCAAAGATGTTGCATGGTGTGCAGACAGGTGCATCAGGGAAGGAAATAAGAAGTGCTAAGTATACAAGTGTTTGATGGGTAGCAGTTTCTGGTTTCTTCCTGTGCCTCCAAAAGCAACACGTTCTAAGGGAATCCATCTTCACCTTAATGATACATAAGCTTCCTCTTGTATTCAAGCTAGACATTAAAGATTTGTTCTTGATTCCTTCCTCTTCCTCATGTCTCCGTAACCCATGAACAAGTCCTATGAGTTTTATTCCTAAATAGGTTAACTTCCTTCCCCTCCTACTTTGTATCTGTCACGGCTGTGTGCCTCAGAAACTCAGCCTCTGTCACACTGGCTTTGGCAATGATCCTCTGGTCGGTCAACCTGACCCACAGGTCATTTGTGCTCCATGGAAATGTGACCCTGAGGATGAAGGGTAACCGGAACTCTCACCCTGATCATACATGTGGCGTTTGGGGTAATATATAGGGAAATTGAAGACTCATGTAGCCTTTGACCCAGCAATATACCCTAGAATGCATTAAAGAAACTCTAGCACATGGGCACCCTGAGATGTGCACAAGAATATTCAGAACAGAATTATTTTCAATGGTAAAAATGTGGAAACATAAAGGTCATCAGTAGGGGAATGAGTGAATAAACCATGGGATATGCATAAAATGAAAATATAATATTACAGACAAAATGAATGATCTAAAGAAATAACCTCTACTGGCAATCTCAAAAAAGATGAAGTTAAAAAAAGCAAGTTGTAAAATCATTTTGATCATTTGATACCATTTATATAAAGTTTAAACACACACACACACACACACACACACACACACACACACACACACACAGGGTGCCAAACAAATGTATACACATTTTAAGAAAGGAAAACTCTATTCAAGTTGTTATAATATATACTGATAACAAAAGATGAATACAAGTCACATTTGAGTTCTGCAATGACAAGAGGTGCTCAAAGTGGTTACCATCAGCGTCCAGACACTTTTGATGACGGCGAACTACTGCTTGAGCAATGGTGACCAAATTGTCCACTTGCATACATTTTTTGGCACTCCCAGTACACACACACACACACACACACACACACACACACACACACGAGCAGTAGTATTAAATCATGCATGAAAATCACTATCAAAGTCAAAAAGTAGTTCCCCTTGGGAAGAGGAGTATGTGTTAGGAGTGGAACATAGAGGATGTTTAAACCTCATTTGTAATGTCTTCTTACTTTACAAAAATCTGAATCGAGCCTGGCACAGTATGATCCTTGATTAAGCAGGGCAGTGAGTGCATAACTCTTCCTTATATTATTCTTTATAATTGTCTCCATGTTAAACCATTTTATAATTGCGAAAAATCTGACAACGTTACTCCCTTGCTTAAAAACTTCAGTGCCCTCCAAATGCCTAGAAGACAACATCCAAAGCCCTTAAAAGAAAGCCCTTCCTGCCTTGAAACTTGCTGACCTGGCACTGGACATTTGTAGTTGCTTATCCCAGATCTGTCCCCTCCTTGTCAGCAGAGCCTGCTTTTCACTTGGATGTCTATGTGTGTCTAGGGAAACTGACCCCAAAACCCAATTCCAGGTTTGGACCATGTGACCTTGACTTAGTCAATCCGCACGTTTCCTTTCCCTCAACTCAATGCTTGTCTCAGGGATGGTCATATGAACTAAGCCAGTTGAAACAGAGTGAATCTCCATGTTTCTGATGAGCAACTTAGAACAAAATGCTGTATTTATTTCAATTCAATTTTTTAAATTAGGTAAATTAAGGTAAGCTGCTGTAACAACAACCACCAAAGCTACACCAGACCTAAAAATATACAAAGAGCTTCAAATGATAGCTCTGCCAACTTCAATACATAGCTTCTAAGGTGGCCCTACTTCACTGGCATTAAACAGTAGGTCAGGAAGGAGTGTCCGGGAGCCCTTAGGGCCAGATCTGCAAGTGGTGGATAGCACTGCCATTCACATTGCATCGGCAAGAACTCAGTTACACGGCGACGTCTAATTATAAGACAGGCTGGGAAACGCAGGAAGAGCAGAAAACTGGTTCAGAGAAGAGCTAGATAGTCTCTCCCAGGTGTGAAAAGGGAAGCATTTAGTTTAGTGAAGCTAATAACAGCCATTTTGTGTCCCCAACACAAGTTAGACCGAGAATGAAGTGGGAACCATGAGGAAAGAACAGCACTGACTGAGAGAATCCCAGTCATTGAGGACGTTTTCTCATTTCAGACAATATGAATTCATTGAGTGTTTACCCTAATGCAGGGAATGTACTAGACACCAGGAGAACAGCAGTTAACAAAACAGAACGCCCCCTGCCTGCCTGGAGCGTACATGCTAGAGAGCGAGAGCTAGTGGACCAAGCCTAACAGAAAATCTGCTGTGCCTCTAGATATTTTAGTAATATGAGCCAACATGTTGCCTTTATTACTTCATCTAGTTTGTTCCATATATGCTGTTGCTTTCAACTGAAAGCATCCTTCCTTAGATAGAACTTCTGTCTCCTCATTTCCAGCCAAGCTAAATAGCTTTGTTGCCTGCATATTTTACGACGTTTCTCATTTAGCTTTGTGCACATTTCCCCCTCAATTTGAAATTCCCTCCCATCTTTGCTCAAAGTCACGTATCTTAATAGCGGTAGACACAGAATTTGAATGATATGGTCTTCTCAAGATACCCTCTTCCTTCACTCTTTTCTTCTGCTTAGATCAGGTATTCTTTGTGGTATGCCACTTAAAAGGATGTAACTGTGTGCATGTAATGATGAAAATATTTATATGTATTCATGAATGCTATAAAAATGCAGGGGCTCTGAGCGGGTTTGTCTTTGTCTGGTAGGACTGCCATCACAGCATGCCATAGTCTGGCTGGCTTACGCAACGCAGATTCATTTTCTCAGTTCTGGAGGCTGGAAGTCTATGATTAGGATACCAGCATTGTCTGGTTTTCATGAGGGCTTTCTTCCTAGTTTGCAAATGGCCACGTTCACGCCGTGTGCTCACATAGCCTTCCCTTGGCGTGCGCACGTGGAGAGAAGTATCTTTCTCTTCCTCTTTTTGTAAGGCCACTGGTCCTATAGGGTTAGGACCCCACCCTATGACTTGTTTAACCTTAATTACCTCCTAATAGCCCAACTCCAAATATAATCACACTGGGGGGTGGGGTAGGGCTTCAACTTATGAATTGGAAAAAACAACAACAACATATACATTGGAGGGGAGGTACAATTCAGTCCACAGCAAGGGTCTCACATTCTAGAGGAACCTTTCAGCAACTGTTCTGTAGAGATGCTCCCTGAAATTAGTTCTCAAACCTGCAATATGTAATCAGCTGGGTGCTTGTCAAAACTACAAGTTCTCAGACTACACCCAAGACCTGAATCAGAATTTCTAGGGTGGAGCCCAGGACTTTTTATTTTAACAACTTTTTCCAAGTCCTTTTTATGTATGCTCATGGCTGAGTCTTTTCTAGGACACTAACAGTTCCTCAATAAGACTTGTTAAGTAAACTTGTTTCGTGGGGAAATAAATGCTTTGGTTGCAGGTGCAATAAAGCAAAACTGGTTTTCATTTCTGTGGGACTTTAAGAACTTGAGATGGGCTAGTGCGTCTTGTGAATCTCGAACAGAAGGAAGCTTGTGTCTCTGTAGAATGTCTTCCCACCATGAAGCAACCCCCCCCCCCCCCCATTTTTAAAGGCAGAGCCAATATGAACACCTGGAAGAACTAGAAAGACGTTTTACAGCTTAGGAAAAGTTGGTCAAAAGTAATGACCAATTCCCATGTTATTTGTTATTCAGCTTATATTTATCTCCCTAATGAAGTTGTATGTTTCATCCCTGTGAGCAGACCCTGGGCCTTATATTTCATATGTACCCATGGCCTAATGTCTGTTTACAGTGCGTGCTCAATAAATATTGTTAAATGACTAGCATTTAATTTATAAACAGATGACCTTAACTTTTAAACCTTGGCCTTCTGACGAGGACATCTATTTATTATCATTGAGCAATTATTTCTCTTAATCATTCTCTGGGTACTAATAGTCACGTGAAGAACAGGACACTTGGAGAAAGAAGATGGTGTCAGTCCTGATTCTTAGTATCACTGACTTGCTGATCTTGAGTAAATAACCTCGCTGTGGCTCAGGTCTGCCCTCTGTAAAATGGGAACACAATGCTTTTGGAGGTTACACAGAAAGGCTAATTGTAAACTTGAGACAAGTCTTCAATTGTTTGAGATAGTTGATCCTATCAGTGAAGCTATTACGTGCAGAAATTGACCAGGTTGAGTGGTCATTCTTTCCAAGGTGCATTTTTTTTTTTTTTTTTTTTTTTTTTTTTGAGGGAGTTGCTAGGGTGGATACATTTCAGGGTTCTCCTCCCATGCACTCACCCTGCTTTCTCCTTAATATCTCCATTCATTAGATACAATACTCCAAAACTTTATGACACTTAATATTGTGGGGGAAATGAATCCGAATAAGGAATCACAGTTGAATCATTGCTAACTCTGATGAATTAGCACCAAGGAGCTCTTCAAGATGTCATTTTTTAAGCTTTTTGAATGATTAGTTTTCAGTGGTTTCCTCTAAAGAATTTTAATTTTGAGAGCTGCAGAGACAAATGCACACACACAAATCATTTAGTGTCCACCTCCCAGGGAGTACAGAAAAGTGCTTATGAAGGGAAATTTCACCTTTCCACTTCACCAGCTTCCTGGCGGGGTGGAGTTTTTCTTCCTTCAATGTCTAATATTGACAAATTTCTTCCGAACAGGTAGTTATAAGAGTAGGGAGTATAGTATACATACATTTAAAATGATGACATGCAGTTGAGGAATTATCCTCTATTCCTTTGTAATAACGTATAAAGGCAAATAAACTCCACTAATAATAGAGATGATGTCACTGATGATAATAACGCAACGTGTATTTGTCACACACACGCTGTGCACCCTGGACCGTGCTACATCTTACACATATAACCTCTTTTGATGCTCCAACAAACTCATTAGGTGGAAACTCTTATTATTCCCATTTTGCAGATTAGGAAATTGGTTTAAAGAGGTTTAGAGAGGTGACACAACTCACTCAGTATCCCACACTGTTAAGTGGTGAAGCTCACACAGTAAATACAAGGCTCCTAGTTCTAACACCCACTCACTGAGTGATATTGGTCAAGACCCAGAAGCTCTTCTAGTCTCAGTTTCTCCCGCTGTGAAATGGGAATGCTTAGGATCCATGTCAATATATGAGAGAGTCCACATGAAAAAGCAAACAAACAAACAAACAAACAAACACATTGTCTACTGTAAAGAGTATGAAATGTTTAAGGCGTTATTTGTTTTTTAGTGATTTGTTATTATTGGTATTCTTCTGGACAACACTAATATGATTGACCCTAGAATCAGAGGGTCTGGGTGAGATTCTTCAGGTATCACCTATTTGCTGTATAACCTCGGTCCTGTTACTAACTTCCCTGTGCCTCAGTATCCCCATTTGGAAAATGTTTGTACATACACACACACGTGTGAGTGTCTGTCGGTTTGAGAACAATACTGACCCATACACACATTTTACCTATTATTATTATTATTATTGTTGTGGCTTTCCCTTGGAAGCATACTTCTGACATAGGCTAGGAGAAGACACTGGCAACGAAATAAAGAACAGGAGAACACTCTAGCTTCCTAGCCGGTATGAAAGGTACTTCCCCCAGACGAATTCTCCTGCAGGAAAGAGATACACTGCCTCTTTTCTGTGTTTCCTTTTCTCCACCCGTCTCTTCTATTCACGCCCTGCAAGTAAGGACAAATCAGCAAAACCCCCAGGGAGTCACGGTTATGAGGAAAATGACGAACTTGCCGAGTCCTTGCAATGTTTATTCTTTAGGTTTCAAGGACAGACAATTCAAGGCCCATCAGCATCTAGTCTCTCACAGTTGTGAAAACCTGGTTCATAGACACCCAGGCAGCCCTTGGTTTGTGTATCGACTTCTACACAGCCTTTTAATAAACTGCTGCTCAGTGTACTCCCGGAGGTGTCCACGACAAGGTGGGATCCCTTATGGTTTCAAATTTACATCTTTTTTGCGTTGCATATTTCCATCGCATTCCCTTTGTTACCAACGTACCAAGTCCTTGTACATTCGTGACGCCTTTACTGCAGTTTGAAATGATGTCTTAGAAACGGAACATTAAAAATCCTGGAGTGTGACACTGAGAAGGACAGAAAGCCTCTTTGGTGAGGTTTTCCAGGAATGCTCAGCAATCGTCTAGAAAATATGCTTTTCCCAAAAGTCCTCGGGTCCAACATAAGGGCTGATAATTATGTGTAAGAATCTATTAAATAAACAATCTTGATGGCTAGAAACCCAAGCTGGTAGTGAGGGGAGACCAGTGGTGATTTATTCCAGAAGAAGGAGGAGGCAAGTGTTTACCAAATACGTTCTAAGTACTGAGCATTGAGTCAACACTTGCATATCCCCTCTACCATGTGAGTTAGACTAAAATCCTAATTTAATGTAATTCTCACGACAATTTGGTGAAATGGGTATTACCTCTGTGATAAATGAAGATTCAGAGGCCGCAAGAAACTTAGGCAGGGAGAGGTGAAAGAAATTAGACACAACCTTTCATTCTGATATCTATTGAATATAACTAAGTACCCCAAACTTTAGTGCCTTAAAACAACAAAGGTTTATTATCTTGCCGTTCCTGGCACATAGGAACCACTGTATGAGCGACTGTTCTCTTTCTTGATGGTGTCGCTGTTCTTAATGCCATGTCCAGCTGAATTGGGCTGTGCACTGGCTGGAATTATGGAAGGCAAAGTTACGGAACAGTCGTAATCCAGGCGAGTGTTTGTTATGCCAAAGGCTTCCCATATTGGAAGTCAATTAAAATTCACAACAACTCAATAAGGTACATATTAGTGTTGGCCCTACTTTCGAGACAGAGGAAGAAACTCTGAGAGATGATGCTACGTCTTGCTTAAGATAACACAGCCAGTAAGTGGCACAGAAAAAGTCAAACCCAGGCACTGTGGTTGCAGAATTTGTGTTCTCAACGTCTACATCCCAGAGCCTGAGAGCTGGATTAAGAAGGAGCCTGAAAAGACGGAGGAGGAGGAGGAGGAAGAGGAGAAGAAGGAGCAGCCTGTACACATGACTATGTCGTTCACTTTATGGAGGGAAAAACTGGGAGTGATGGGAGAGTGAGAGAGTAAGATGACGGCGCGTACGTATTTGAAAAGTGGCCCTGGCAGTGTGCACAGCACAGAACAGAGAGAGGGAACAGCTAGAGACAGAAGACTGGAAGAAGACTCATTTTGAAGGACGGTGTGAAAGCTGCTCCAGTGGCTGAGAGAAGGGTCACTTTGAGAAGTAATGGGGAATAATATTGAGGAACAATGTTCTTGCATTGAAAGCTTTAATTTTTTCTTGTGTCAATATCTTGTGTCAGATACGGTTTACAATAATGTATAAAGGCAAATCAACTTTGCTTTTTTGCTTCCTATACAGACATGGCCTCACCCAGCTTCTCTTTCTGTTCCTTTGTAGCTATGAGACTGAGCTTTGGGCAAGGCCGGGCAGTGGATGTGAAGTGGGCCACCCCCGGGCATTCTTTATTCCCGGTCCTCTTCCGGCTGACTGTGATGGCAACCTCCAGAATGACAGTGAAAGACACATGTTCAAGATGGAAGAATCATCAGCTTGACTTCAATGATGGGCGCAGAAACCCCTGAACCCCAACACACACTTCACTCGCTACCTCACTGGACTGTTCCATAATGACACAGTAAATATTTCTGTTGTGCTGAGCGAGGACAAATTTGGATCTATTTGTGATCACGGTCAAGTCTAAACTAACTAACACATGTCTGATCCAAATAATATTGGAATCATGGGAGCCTGTGGCCCAGAGATGTTTTAAACCTTTACTGTGAATGACTTCTCTTGGATAGAACTCTCTCATGCTGTTTGAAACCTCTCTCTGCCACAGTGTTTTGGGAAAGTCCTTTTGGACACCTCTTGGGTTAGGGGAAATTGAAAAGCGAGAATGCGAGAGAAGAAAAACACAGTACTTGATGTTTCAGGATTTACAAAAGATGTCATCTGCCCTGGTGGGAACTGCATGATGGTCAGTCATGTGTAACCTACACAGAACTGAGGTTCTGAAATGAGAGTAAATGAGGTCAGCTTCACTGAAGAGGTTATTCTGGTGATTACCCCAAATTTGTAAAATCCTTATTTCAAACACAGTGGCAGGAAATCAGAAATGGGTAGGTATGTTTCTGACTGAGAGTACAAAGAGGGGCCTCTGACGACTGACACCACTGGAAAAACAGAAGAAACAGGTTTGTTTCTTTTTTTAAAGAGCACTCAACCTCAAACCTTTTTACTACTAATGACTGTGTTTCATTTCAATCCACCCCTGTGGTTTTGTTTCTTATACTCTTGTAAAAATGTGTCTTTTGGGTCATTCTGACAGATTTTCCAGAACTAAAAATATCCGGGCTTAACGGACAAATCATGGGTATTTTTGACAAGATAGATTAGCCCTGGGAAATTCTCTCCACCTGCTAAAAAAAGACACCTGAGGGTTACGAAGACTCATTCAGTGCTCAATGAAGGCTCTGTCTTTCTTTACCATTTACTTCCGTCCTTATTTGTAAATAAATGACTCACAGAGCAGTAGTTTTAAATATGTTGCTATTAATTAATGAACATAGGAATTAATAATTCCCTGTTTTTCTGCGACTTTTCACGCACTAAAAATATACCAGGATGAAGTTAAATAATCTCATATTGCTTCCAAGGGTGTTGGTTGGCACCTAGTGTGTGTATGAAAAAATGTAAAGTAGTTATGTAACTCGATGACATTCTCGCAACTAGGAAGTGGTAATCTACCTTCTAAACCACTTGACTCCCAACTAACTTTCACATGCTTGTGTTCCGTCGTCAACAAGCACCTGCTGAAAAGTAATTTGGGTCTGGCTTTGAAAACACTGAAGATGCAGACCCTGTCCTCTGCCCTTCTGGAGGTCAGAGGTGAGGAGGAAAGCCAGATTTAATCAAATAACCACACAAATAAATACTAGCTTATGAAATGAGAGAAATGCTACAAGGAAGACATCAGGGTGATTTGAGAGCATAACAAAAGATCTGATCATAGCCAGTGATTCAGTCCTGTTTTCCTGCAGAAGGAGTATGAGAACTGACATTTCAAGGCACCCATACCTTGCTTTTTTGCACTTCGTTTTATTGCACTTAACAGATGTTGCCTTTTTTTTTTTTTTTTTTTTGCATATTGAATGTGAGACCTTCCACCAGCAAAAAGATCACAGCTTACTTTGTGGCCATATTTGCTTTACTGCGGCAGTCTGGAACTTAACCCACAGTATCTCCGAGGTTGGCCTATAGACTAGGTGTTTGGGCAAGTTTGGAGAATCGTAGAGAGTCCAAAGTTAAAGGACACAGTAGATCAGACGCTGCTCCCCACCTTGGTTTGAAATCATTGGCGTGGTCTATCTAGGGCTGAAAGAGTCATTCTTTCTACCAAACCTTCCCACTGAAAATCTGCCTTGGATTCATCTCTCCTGATTAGCTGTCAGTCATTGCCTTGTGGCGTTTCTTTAATTAGATTGGCTAGTAAAAAGGGAGAAGAGGCAGGGGAAAGTCAGATGGATCACTGAGCTGAGTCTCTCTCTCTAAAACTATAAGGTTTTGGCCCTACTGGTTTGTAAGTCTCAAGAAGAAGCCGCTAATGAATCAAAGGACCCTGGGAAGTCTGATGGCTATTCTATTTCTTAAACCATTTGAACTCAGCAAGGTGTCATGGATAGACCCACGGGATTTGGAGTCAGACAGTCCGAAGTTTAAATCTGTGCTGTGCTATTTATAACTTGCATGAGCTTGTGTTCATCTATTTTTGCTTCAGTTTCTGAAACTGTAAGGGGCAAAGGAATCATCAAGTCTACTACTGTGTGGGTGAAGATGAAATGAAATGTATATAGAAAGCACCTGTACAGAAAGTTGTCCATTAAAGCTAGTTTGCTTTCTGTCACTCGTTAGGGTTTCTGAAGAATTTTGGAGGAAAGATGTCAATGGCATTTTACTTTTCTGCTGCAATACTTTTCATGTACACTTGAATTTTATAATTAGCTTTGCTGCAGATTTGCTTAATTTTAAGTAGCCGAAATCATCTTTCCTTGGCTTATCTTTCAACCCTCTCCTTACCACAGCCCAGTGCTTTTCAACACTGGCTGCACATTGGAACCCCTGGGAAACTTGAACAAAAATGCTGATGCCTATTTCGATCTCCAGAGATAATGATATAATTGGTCTTAATTGTGGCCTGAGTGTTGAGATTAATGAAATAATCTTTTGTAAATAAGTATGTGCATCAATCCATTGAACGCTAGAGCTTTTTGAGGGGTAAAGAGTCACTATTCTTAGAATCTGCTGGTTTAGATCTATAGCCAAGGTTATTTCTACTACACCATGCCCATGGAAATGACATGATAAACCTTTTTAGTGTCAGTATGGCAACCAAATAGGCCTGGGGCCACCTTATAGGTAAAACAGCTTTGTGGCTCATTAAATGAACACTCTTGATGCAGCCTAAGGGAAACCACCCTGGTGCCAAGGACCAGGCAGTTGTGTTTCTCCTTCTTCCTTGGGATAGAAAACAAAAATACAAGCATCATATTTAAATGACATGGGATTGTGACCCTATAATATTTCATTTGTGTTATATTGTCTCATTTGATGTGATTTCCGTTACTTTGTCAGTGTAGGCTTCTCCATGTCACTCAAAAACTAATTCTTCAATTAGGGTATGCTGCCACCAGGTGGCAGTAAGGCCCTCACTTGTGATTCACCATCTTTAATAATTGTTCATTCACACATTCATTCATTCATTCATTTATAGTTATTTGGAAAAGTTGATCAACCTTTTAACCTACTGTCATTTAAATTTTTAAATGTAAACTTTACTAGCTCAGCTTAAATTTAGTTTTAATAATTATAAAGATTGTATATAGGGGAGTGCAAAGTTGTGTATGTACGTGGAACTCTACTCATCTACATGTGTGAATGCTTTTTGAGAAAATAAAACTGAAGATAAAAGTTGATACCGTCTTCACTATCACTTAGTAATTACTAGCCACAGAATAACCATAGTGCACATGCTCATTTCTGTGTTCTATCGCCAAATGTTGCCATTAGCACTTTACGAGATTGAGCACTAGTACGGGACTTCAGACGGACTTGATATTAAAATTCATTTACATGGATTTGCGAACTTCTTAGCCGTCAGCATTTCCAATGAAGGAATTATTAATGTAACGCTTTCCCACAGCCTGTTAATGAAGTTACTTCTACCAAGATCACCTCCTGATAACTTCTCTTTTAGTCCTTCCACATGCAAGTAGAGAAGAGAATAACGTAGCTTTGAGTTATTTCTGGGTATATTGTGTCCTTATGACCAAATCCTCCGAATCATAAGAAATACATTTTCTCCTGCCGGTAGAAGAGGGAACATGAGGTAGCCAGTAGCTCTATGTGACCGGGCAGCTACGTACAGTGATTCTCGTCTATCAGATGAGTTTGACTTTAGTATTACTGTGATTACCTTTGACATACTGACTTTACTAAGAAGCAATTTAGACATTATTTTTAAAACATCTTATTGTTCCTTAAGAGCAATTGATAATGCCTTTATATCTCCCTGTACGTAAACACCTTCTTGGGAAAGGAGTCTCAGGGATTCTCCCTCCCACAGTTGATACCACGCATGCCAGGAGGCACTGCAAAGGGCCACAGCAAATTGCCACCGTGTACTCATAAGGGTCAGAAAGCCCGCTTCTCTGGGCTGAGCCTGGGGCATTTTCACTACCTCTAGGGTGACTGACTATTCTGACCAACTGATCTACTCCATGCTAATTGCTGCCTGTGAAACCTAATCACATCCTCTTTTATAAATTAAAAAAAAAAAATACGGGGGGCCAACTCAACCCAGGTTATCCACATGGAGCAAAGTTGAGCTTCTGAAGCTCATGCAGCTGAAAGCAAGGAGACCTGGGCTCGGGGAGTGGGGCTGCTGCTGAGAGTATTTCTCTTTCTTTCCAGAACTCCCTTGTTCCTTGAACCAGTTTCTGCTTCCTTTAAAGAATCTGTGAACCTCAGAAATCTGTTCAGCTAAACTGGCCTAGGCCAATCACTTTTAAGACAGCCTTTTAAATGGCATTTACATGCAAGCTTTTAACTGAGATAGCATGATCAGACAATAGATATTTGTGGTTTTGCTCTTCTAAAAAAGATCCCGAAGACCCATGGAAAAAATTTAAAAAGCCCTGTCAAATCCCATCTCTCAAAATTCTATTGGGGCCACTCCACCCAACTCCTTCCTTTCCTTTTCTACATTCATTCCCCAATTAAATAACCTGCTTTAAGATGCTGAAAATGTTTATCGCTTTCCTAAACTGTCACTCTGCTATTTCATTCTTGCATTGTTATTTAACCCTTTGCATGTTTCTGCCATGTTTCCTCAAATTCTTTGTAACCTCTTCTCAAGGGCAGGATCGTATCAAGATGCTCTACATGGGTCAATTCCTGATTCAAAGCTAGGATCCTCCACCGAAGCTTCTGGCCATGCAGGTCTCTCCTGCTTTCACTTGTTATTATACTAATTCTCTCATCCATGATGTATTCATGCAATAAATATTTATTGAGCCCTTATTCTGTTGTAGGCCCTGTTCTTGATGCTCGGTATCTAAGAGTGAACCGAAGAGCCAAACGTCCTTCTCCTCATGGAGGTCATGTTCTAGTGGATGGAGGAAGTTGGGAAGCTAGACAGTGACAGGAAGTGAGAAGGAGAAAAGAAGCAGTTCCGGAGGCCAGGGTGACAAACTCGGGCATCGACATGGACCCTCAGCCTGGCTGCAGTTGAGGTCAGGAATGGTTTCTCTGCCTGTGGCTGGATCCTGGTGGACCCGATATGAAGCCTAAACAGTAGGATGCTGGCTGCACTGAAGGCTTCCTTGACCACGCCCCAGCTATACAGGCACAGCCAGAATCATTGGGCTTCTCGCCTGTTTGCTGCACTGGATTTTAGTTCACCAAGACTAGGGTTTTAACTGTCCAAGCCCTTTGAGTTGAAAACTTGTTCCCTGATCAGTTCTTCCCAGGCAGACTTCTAAGGATGTTACCTTGTCTTTCCTCCCCAATCCTGGTTAAAATACTGCTCCAAAGTAGAACCATTACCTGGTGCCGTCGTCAATATGTTCTGGTACCAAGTCCAATGTTGGGGGTGGGGGGCGTTCCCCCATACCAACAAACAATTCTCAAACTTTAGTGAGGTGTCCAAGAATCTGACTCGATTCTGACCTGATTTACCTGGAGATAGCATCAGAGGCCACAGGTTAGGGCTCAGTGCTCCCAGACTGCCCTCCCTCCTGCCCCACTTCAGATGCCAGGTGCAAGCACAGCCTGTTGTTACCTGTGATTCTGACGCAGGTGCTATAAAGCAGAGGTTCCCACGACCCTCTTCTAGGGTTCAATTAATTTGCTAGAACAGCTCACAGAACTCAGAGAACCATGTTACTAACTAGATTGCCATTTTTATTTTATTTTTTTATAAAATGTAACTCAGGAGCAGCGAGATGGAAGAGATGCAGAGAACAAGGTGAGTGGAGCTCGGGCAGAGCTTCCGTGCCCTCCCTGAGTGTGCCACTCTCCCAGTACCTCCAGGTGTTCTCCACCGGAAGCTCCCCCAACCCTTTCCCTTTGGATTTTTGTGGAGACTTCCTTACAAAGAGGCACTGATTAAGTCATTGGCCATTGGTGACCATTCCACCTCCAGCCCCTCTCCCCTCCTGGAGGTCTGGGGTGGAACTGAAAGTTGGTTCTCCAGGAGATCGGCCCCATCCTTAAGTGCTTTCCAAAGGTTGTACATTAACATAACAAAAGATACCTTCATCACACTCAATACTTGGGAAATTCCAAGGGTTTTGGAAGCTCTGAGCCAGAGACTGGCGGTAAGCCCCGATATCACACGTAGTATTTGCATTTCTCGTTTTTTCCAATAATTTATTCATATGCTAAAATGTAAATGAACTACCAAGTATATAGGAGACATTTTACTGAGAAATCAGGATGTAGAGGTAAATATAGAGGTGGAAGAACAGAAAATTTTTATCAGTTTATCACGTTTCACGTGATGTTTTTCACGTAGCAGTTACTCAACCCTCTTTCAGAAATTGTTTCAGAAACTTTGCATTTTTTATCAGTTATCCAAGGACTTTCTTTGGCTGTACACATTCCAATATGCATCATCTCCTAGGACACTGAGTATGGCATTTTGTGAAAATCAGCTCCTTTAAATAAAAGACATACCTATAGCATAAACTATTTCCATAATAGTATAGACTTTTTGTGTCTGTTTCCATCATTTTTGAGAAAGGCAGTTAAATTAATTTCTAGTCATTTTGTTATGTTCATGAATAGATTGTCAGGGATTATGAAGAGTTGGTGTGTGTGAAAAGGCACCGAACCGGTTCAGCTGGTGTTTTGAGTTTGACTTTGAGGGCTAGTACCTTGCAGAGGACAGGATGGCTGGACCTGGATGGAAGCAGCTGGGAGAGGAAAGTCTGCAACAAACATAACTTCACTGGTTTCGTCAGGCCTGTCCCAAGGGCCCGAATCCTATGTCCTCACCACAATTCTGCAAACATCCACGGGTCTGTTTCTATTCTCCCTTCAGCCTCCTGAATTCCTGCTTCCAGCTGACTCACAAATGCCCCACTTCCTGCACTTGTTCTGTTCTCCTTGCTTTGAGCTGATCTGGTTGGAAAATTGAGATAATTAGGAAAGATACTGCTGGGGCCTGAGAACCACCATTTCTAGGACTCACTACAGAGAGTAGTAAGTGCACTGACCCAAATGAACATTGCCTGGGAGCTTGTTAGAAATGCAGAATCTTAGGCCCTATCCCACGCCTACTGAATCAGAACAGGATTTAACAAGATCCTCAGGTAAGCCAAATGCACATTAAAATCTGAGTAGGACTGAAGTCTAGAGGAATGGTAAATGAAGAGCAATGAGAAGACACGTCCTTAGCACTGCAGGGAGGCCCAGGTTCCCACCCTTCTCGCCTAGAACTTCCATGAGAAGAGAACTTACTGAGCTAACTGGTTTGGCTGCAGGATACTGAGTGGCAGAGCCAGGACGAGGGTAAGGCAGGTGAGGCTTGAGGGTGCAGCGTGTCCGGAGGCACTCGCTCTCAGGCGCCAACCCTGCACCTACAGAGATCTGCGAGTTCCTGCCTCCTTCAGTGCTGCACCCTAGGGACCCTGCTTCCCTCCCCTTGGTCCTGGCCCTACTGGTCACTGAATGGGATGAGTAATTGTAGAAAGGTGAGCTACCTGAGGGTGAGTATTCTATTCTTTAGGATGAAAGCCCCCCCCCCCCCACCCGAAGCCGTGATTCCGTGTTCCTCTATTATTTCACACCTCTCTTCTGTGGCTTAATGGTAAAATTTGGGTACGAGGGCTGTAGAGCCTCTCCGGTCTATTAGTCGGGCCTTGTAACTCTGTTCGGTTTACCAAGATTTTCGAACATCACAGCAGCTCAGGATAACCCAGACCCTTGTTCGTCTTTTGCCCTGGGTCCTGGGGTATGCATCTGTCTGACAACCACGAAAAGGAGTGGTTGGGAAACGGGGTAGGATACAGGCATTCCTGCATTTCTAGGGAGCTTCACAGTAAGAGACCCTGGGGCTGGACATGGTTATTTCTGTGCTTTATTTTCAGTGTAGATGGTGATCCCTGGAGCATGGCTCCCACAGGTGTGTGTGTGTGTGTGTGTGTGTGTGTGTGTGTGTGTGTGTGCACGTGTCACCTGAGGCAGGTGTCTGCATTGGCAAGTTTTCACTTTCCTCACCCCTATCACGAGAATAATAATAATTCCCACTCTGTAGGATTACCCAGGAGATTAAACGTCCCGTGCACGATAGGTAATTCCTAAAAATCTATGCCGATGTTGTTGTTACCAACCCTGTGACTAAGTTGAAAAGGTATATGGAAAACAGTGCTTAGGGGATAAAAACGGCTCAGCAACCTTACGGGCCGTCCCTAAGTTTCATAGTCTGCTGGTTTCTTAGCGGAGCCTTGGGCCAGAGCGCCCAGCTTTCTTCCCACCCCATCGCATTGCCTTTTATACACATACCACACATGTCTCACTGTTTATGTTCTCTGACATTTGAACAGCATACGCTTCGTCCTCCAGGTACTTTCCCTCTTTATATCAAGTCATCTTTTCAGACTCAGCTCCTTGGAAACTAGTGTCTTAACTAAAACCATTACCGAGCAACTTCTTGCAGAGTTGGAGGTAAGGCAACAGCTGAAGGAAGCAGGCTGTTCCTATTTGCATTTTAGATGGGTCAGCAAAATGTGGCACGAGAGTGGTACCTGCATGGTAGTTAAACCCCTCAGAAGGCACAGTGCCCCTTTAGCAGGCTTGGGCTCTCATTTAGACCTGGCCGTGAGACTCTACCTGGATGCATAGCCCCCGACCACCCAGGTGAGGCCTTCCTGAGGAAGCCAAAAGCCAATTCGGAAATGCCCCCCACTCCCACACCCAAAGGCCTCGCCTATCCCAGGCTCCGCACTGCTCAGCTTCCCCAGGTGCGTGGGACCACTTCACATCCACTGGAAACTCTCTCCGTCTGTTTTACAAAGTCCATCCTCATCAGGGGCTGGAGAAAGTTCCCAGGATAAAGCATCAGTGCACCATTTGTATCCGACTTCTGAACTCTAGAATGATCCCTCAGCTCTGTCCCACGGCCCTGCCTACAATCTAATTTTGGGCCTTTGAAACTGGGAAATTGACTTACTCTTTCCAGATGACCTTCTTAGGTGATTCCTCACCAGGAAGATGCCCCTACTTCACATTTCCAAACCCTTCACTACACCTTCTCTGATTCTCATCTGGTGGTCAATGAACTGCTTTAATCATTCACTCATTCCCTATTTAACTCACTCATTCGTTCAACAAGGTGCATTGAGCATCTTCTACAAGCCAGACCCTGCTATGCATTGGGAACACAGTGGTGAACGCTTGTTTTGTGGAGCCATCGTTTCTTGGAGCAGACAGACATTCATCTATGAACTTCAGACATGGACTAAGCACCTGCTATGTGGCAGGGATTGTTCTTAGCATGAGGGATACAGCAGGGAATGAGCAGGTACCTACCTACCGTCCCTGCCCTCAGGTAGCTTATACTGTACTGGGGTAAGGTGGGAAGGAGAGCAACAGACACAAAAGAATATTATGCCAGGTGGAAGGAGGTGATAAAAAGAAAATTAAAGGAGGAAATGGGAAAAAGAACAGTGAGTCGGTCTCCTTAGATGAGATAATCAGGGATGTTTTCTCTGTTAAAGTATATTTGAGACAAAGCCTGAATGAAGCTAAGAAGCAGGTGGATATGTGGGGGAAGCATATTGTGAGAAGGGATAGCAAGATAAGGGCCTGCATTTAGGGGTATGTTTGAAGCGCTCGAGGACCAGGAAGGAGGGTGATGGTCTGGAAGAGAAGGTAGAAGTGGGGTCAGACAGGATGTAGGGACAGGGAGTATCAGGCCCTGTAACGCCCTGGTGAGGACTTTGCGTTTTGTCCTGAGTGAGATGAGAAAGTACTAGAAGGTTTGGAGCAGAGGAGTTATCTGGTCTGTCTTGGGTATTACAAGATTTGTTCTTTCTGCCACAGGAAGACTAGACTGAGTTGGGGGAAGTAGAAAGCTCATCCCAGAGGACCCTGTGCTGTTCTCCAGTAAGGAGAACGTGGCCCAGACCCGTGCTGACGGTGGTATTGGTGGCCATATTGGGAAACGTTTACTGAACGATCAGATCTGGAGTGCGAGAGGAGAGAAGTCACAGACGATTGCAGGACTTCTAGTCTGAAACGCAGGCTGAATGGGGAGGTCGTGAATTCCATAATCTCCCAATGGAGGGTGGTCACACACCGAGGTTCGTGCTGTAGCTCACAGACTCCAGACTCTGTCAGTTCTCACTTTCATATCCTGTCATCCTCTGCTCACTTACTACCAACCCTCCCTCTCGTCACAGAACCTTTGCGCAAGCTCGTTCTTGTGAAAGACTCTGGACAGTATCTAAGGGTGACGGAGAGCAGTCATCGCAGAACGCCACACGATCATCAGATTAGAGCTCTGGAAATATCATTTTGGCTGCAAGTTAGAGAGTGGATTTGGGGAGCACGAGTGTATATGGAGAGAGTCCAGTCAGGAAATGAGTGCAGGAAAGGAGAAGCTGGTGGCTTGGACCACAGTGTGATCCCATTAGAAGAAGCCTGATGCTGCAGGCCCATGTGGGAGGATGCGGGGTCTTCCTCAATAAATTAGTTGCCATGTTGGCTATACTTGGTAGGCCAGAAAAGGCTAAGTTAGGGTGTGGTAGGGGGAAGGTATGAGGAAACCAGCAGGTATACGGTAAGTACAGAAAGAGGGTAATGTGGTCTCACGGGCGGGGCCCTCAGGAAGCCATGAACTATTTCCAGGAAGACCTGGCACATTTCTTTGATGCCCCCGTGGTTTTTACATTTTTCTTCACCACTTTCTACCCATGAGCTCCTCTCTACTTTCCACAACCCTGCCCTTCCTGGACTGCTGGAAACGCCCCGTTTCTGCCCCACTGTCCGTCTGTGCTCTGCTGGACCTCCTGACAGCTTGGAAAGGAGGCAGGGTTGCATGATGGTTGAGACCACAGCCTTCCGAGTTGGACTGACTTGGATTTGAAACAGCTGTACAATCGGGTCTATGGTGATATTCATTAATTAGGCTTTTAAATATATATATTGGGGCTCCTGGAGGTCTGTTCAGGAGACTGGCACAGAGTTAAGTCATGTGGTTATATCAAGACTGGGCAGAGTCTTGTAACCCACTAGGACATTCAGCTCCACAAAGATGGGGTGCAGGGTGTGAGGGGCCATATTTGTACTGCTCAACAGTGACACCTGTTGACCCAGATGGAAACATACGCACTTGAAGTGAAGTTGGGGCTGACTTTGGGATTAAACAGAAACAACCAGAACACAAATGGACGTGAAAGCGAAGAACAGGAAAGAAAACCTTCTGCTCCCACTTGTGTTGGTTTCCCAACTGCCAGAACTGAGTTAACGTCAGCCAGGATCAACTCAAATGTTAACAGAAAGAATGAATGAAAGCCTCTGCAGAATATTTAATCAACATTTAGAGGCAAACAGCATACTCTGGTCAGCGTAGGGAAACTGAGGCCCATACATACACATGTACACATGCTGTATGAGAGGTCACCCAGTGGTGGAGGCTGGACCAGGAGTCAATTGGCTGAGTCAAAAACGAGAAAAGACTTTTCACTTCAGAGCAGTGATTCTTAAGTTTCTTCTACTTATGAAAACAGTCATGTCAACGAGGCCCCTTCCTCCCTCCTTTCTCCCTCCCTCCCTCCCTCCCTCCCTCTTTCCTTCCCTTCTTCTCTGCTTCCTTCCCTTTCTTCCTTCTATAAATACACACCAAATAGTTTAGTTGACACCATGAGTCAGACCCTGGCTGGGCACTTGTGATGAGTTCAATGTGGCCTAGACATGAGGGGGTCCGTCAGCTATCAGAGAGCCATGCCTTCCCATTATACAATATGATCACTGACTCAGCAGAATCACCTAGAACCTGCGGTGGCATCACAGAAGTGGGAAGAATGGTATCTGGCTAGGGGGATGTGGCAGGCAATGGTAGGTCAGTGTAAGCTTCACCAAGGACAGAGATTTTGCATTAGGTCTCGAAAAGTCTGAATTTTTCCAGCAACAGTAAACAAACTCAATCTCATGAAGATGAATGGGGTTGAGGGGAATGGACAATATCTGGTGTATCTTTGATACTTGCTGCGTTTTAGGGAAAAGATGAGCTTAGAGAGGCAGGTTGGCAACAGGTTGGGCTAAGGAATTTTCTATTAATCTCGTGGGCAGTAGGGAGTTATTAAAAGGTCTTTTCAGCAGTCAAAGATTTAGAGGCAAATATACTTTAGGGGGAGGACACTGGCTGCAGTATGGAAGACAGATTGGAGGAAAGAGAGAGACTGTAGGTAAGAAACTAGTATGAAAAGTTGATGTCCTTATTTGGAGTCTACAGGACAAAACTTCTTGATCATGGTTTTGTTTTTGTGTATGTGTGTTTTGTATTGTTTTTTGAGGTAACATGGGGCAGTGAAAAGAGCATAAGCTTTTAAAGAAGTCAATCTTAAAAAAAAAAAAAAAAAAAAGAAGAAGAAGAAGAAATCAGTCCTAATTCAAATCCCACTCAGTAGCTACGTGGCCAAGCAAACTAATAGACTTATCTGGGTCTGTCTCTACATATACTTAATAATATTTACTTCAGAGGACTGGTGTGAGGCTAGGTAGGTAAGGTACTGAATGCATTAATATTGGGTCTGGCACACGGAAAGTACTAGAGAAATGGTGGTGTTGCCTTCCAACTTAAGATCGGGGTCCTTGCTCTTCTTAAGTCTCCCCAAAGTCACACTGGTTTTTCGTGATGGAAAGGTTTTCAGGAAATGATGGTTTGCATTTAATAGGTTGCCCTAGGCTTGTGTAATTTCATGTAAGTGTATCTACACACACACACACACACACACAGAGCACAAAATGGCCTGAAAGCAGAAAATCTTCCTGTGGAATACCACAGACAGAAATAGGTGTGCAAACAGGAGACCCTTTCGTGTAAAAGTCCAGATACATCAGTTGGTATATTCTAGAACACTGAGGATCAGACCAACACTTCCATCCCTCCTTTGGCCTCCAGTTTCCAACTCATGCAAGCAGACATTTTGCCGCCTCCATTTTAAATTTAGATTTTGACATCATCTCCTGGCCTAAACGTGGGTCATGGTGATGGCCAAGTTCACACGGCTGTTTTCTCCAGTTTCAGCTTCCCTCTAATCTGTGCTTTCCTGGCAGTTTTCACTCATTCCTTCACAGATTGCTTACCACCCACTCCACATTTTTTTTTTTTTCCCTTCAATTCGTGGAAATGAATCAGGTCTGTGATGGCGTCATTCAAAAGAGAAAGCTAATTAAAAAGATCCCCTTTCCTTCCTCTTAGAGACCTTGCAATAGTTTCCGCTTTTAGAAGACACAGGCCAGGAAGGAAGCTCTTCAGTGCAGCTGTGAATAGAGAAGCCCTGGCTGGGGTTTTGGGGAAATGGAGTGATCACTCCCTATTAAAACGTAGCCCCCTGGGGGTATGTTTTAAGCTGCTTTGCCTCTTCCAAGGTCAGGATAAACAGAATCACCTCAGGCAACTTTAACTAGAAGGCCTATGTGATAATGTGGCACAATCAGTAACTACAGGGAAAGCACAATTAAGTTGCTATATAGGGAAAGATATTTTCTAGATGTTTCTCCTGGGATGAGAGCTCTAACAAGCACTGATGTTTCCCTAGATCTTCCTGTGTGTCAGGAATTAAGTGTTTGACAGATGCCAAGTCATCTGATATTCACAGCCACCAAAAGGAGTGAGAAGTGTTATAACCCCCACTTTACAGATCGGGAAATGGAATCGTGGAGGAAATAAAGTGACTTGCCCAAGGTCATTCAACTGGTGAATGGCAGATGGGAACCCAAACCATTTGGTTCTGGGGTACATGCTCCCAGGCACTGAAGTATGTTTATTCGATGCATACTTAAGTGGTCAGACCTTAGCGAGAAGCAGTATGTGAGAGTAGGAAGCAAACTCTCGCCAGAGCGTGTGAACCAGAGATATATTTTCTTTGGACTGTAGAGTCCAAGATGAACAATACCTGGCCCAACAATATGTTACATTTCGGTTCATTGCCTGTATTTTCAAGTTAAAGAAAACTGGAAGTTCTGAAAGTAAAGTAGGCAATATAGACTTTATTCAATGGAACGCTCCATTCTATAGAGTTGGAAACTAAGGCCAAATCTATAGCGATACCATTGTATGTTCATCACCCAGAGTCAATGGGATTTATAGATGATGTAATACAGAATTGTACACCTGAAATCTATGTAATTTTACTAACAATTGTCACCCCAATAAATTAAAAAAAAAAAAAAAATCTATAGCGATACGTGACTTGTTTAATGTTGCCCAAGCCATATAAGTGCAGAGGCTGAATGTGCGATGGACTGTCTGTGTGTCCCCCTCCCATTCACACGTCGAAGCCCTATCCCCAATATGGTGGTATTTGGAGCCTCTTACATGTGATTAGGTCATGACGATAGAGCCCTCATGAATGGAGTTAGTGCCTTCATAAGAAGAGACAAGAGAGGTTTGATCTCTTTCTGCCATGTGAGGACACAGCAAGACGGCGGCCATCTGAACACCAGGGAGAGAGCCGTCCCCAGGAACCAAATCAGCCAGCACCTTGACCTTGGACTTCTCAGCCTCCAGAATAGGAATAAATACATTTCTGTTGTGTAAACTACCCAGTCTACAGTATTTTTATCAGAGCAGCCCAAACTGACTAAATCTGATTCATAGAACGAGGCTCTTATTCAAAGATACTGTGAGGCCTCTAGCTCCATCTTCAGACTCCAGAGTCCTGACCAGAGTCAGAATTTGACACAGGACTTCTGTACCCTGAAAGCAGCCCTGACAGTCATTGCAGTGGACGGGGAAAAAAGTAGATGAGCAGGCAAGTTCACGGGCTTTACACTAGGTCCTGCCACTCACTATCTTAGTGACCACAGGCCAGTGACTCAATCCTCGAAGCCTCAGTTTATTGATTTGCAAAATGGGGATAATATCCTCTGCTCAATCTGCCTCCCAGTTTTGCAATAAGACTAAACTATGATTAGTGTCAGTGACAATATGATTCCAATATACCTAAGTATCAGGAATTATGCATCTCTCAGCCTCCTGAATAAAGACTAAACTGCTTGAGGGTAGGTTAGAGACTGTCCTCTGTATTCCACACGCTTTCGTAGTTCTCATTTAAGGGTGCATGGAAGGATTAGACAGAAAGTTATCCGTCGTCAGGTGGCTCCAGCCAAAGCAGTAGAAGAAGTAGCCACGGAGTGCTTCTTTGGGGGGATTGCTGTCAAAACTGGGGGAACATGTCCAAGGACTATTATTCCCCCGCCTGTGTGTGCATCAAGGTCCCAAGGCCTACCTGATAGTCACTGGTCAGCAGTCCACTCTGTCAGAAGCCAAGGCTTCGTTTTGGGGGCAAGGAGCACTGGACTTGGAGTCAGAAGACATGGCTTTAAATCTCTTCTCTGTGCTTTAAAAGCTGTGTGTCCTTCGGTAAATTTCTTTACCTCTCTGGGCTTCAGCTGGATTATCATGAGTAAAGGACCTTTTTGTAAGCATTAAGCATTTACATTAGTTCTCTGCCTTCTCACGAGCTGTATTACAGCATGTGCATTTCCACTGGGGACTTTGTCTAGGTTTGTATTTTATTTGGGTTTTTATTTTTTCTCTCTCTCTCCTTTCTCCTCTTCTTTTCCCCTTTCATGAGAGGTCAAGTTGTCTCCCTTCATTTTACTCCACGTCACCCTTCCCAGGTTGAGGGCATTTTTCCGATTCAGGGTAAAAACGTCCAGTGAGTGAAAAGCAGGGAAGTCAGATCCATGGACTGTCGTCTGGTTTCTGCCTCAGAGTTAATGCCTCAGGAAGACTATGAATAAGTCTGGATCTCTTTTTCCTGACAGTCTCAGACTGGATGCTAGAAAAATTCTGGTCACGCTACCCAAACAATTGACTGATGAACAGAAAACAAACAAACAGAACAGAACAAAACAAAACAGACTGGCTGCTTGTTCTCGAATTCTAGTGAATGAACTGCATTGATACCGGAACTTCACGGCGTTCTCAGGGAAATCCTGTTGGCTGGGCTCACTTCTCAGCACCACTAAATTTAGGTCACAGCTCAGTGAAGAACAACTACAGATCCTTAATAAAAGATAATTTACCCAGTCACGTCAAGCAGGACAGCTGGGCAGGCATTCTTATTTTCTTCTTAATGTGGTGGGGGTGGGGGGTAGGGAGCGAGGATGGATGTCGACAGAAAGTCATTTTCTGACCTTGCACATCCATTGGCTGACCTGTGCTGTGGCATAAGCCAGGCCATGCTTTTACAGCAAGTGAAAGCTGAATCTAATGAAACCCTCAAAGCAGTTTGTCTAAATTGGGCAAGGGCAAAAAAAAAAAAAAAAAAAAAGAAGGTGGGAGAGAGGCAGAATGGGAAGAGAAAATTCACAAGTCCTGCATTTGAATCCTGGTGGCTCAGGCCTTTTCCAGATGAACCCTTCTATCCCCTCCCCCCATCACTCCCTACTCTTCATCCATATCAGGTTACTTTATAGCTCCTCACAAACTATGCTTTCTCTGTCCTTTGTGTCTTTGCCCACTCTGTTCCTCCAGAATGGGATGCTTTTCCTTCCGCTTTGAATGGCTTATTCTTGCTCAGCTTTTACAACCTAGTTCAGTTACCACTTCTTCCAGGAGGCTTTCTGTAACCCTCCAAGGGTTCCTGCCTCTGAACCTCTGCTTGATTTCTCCATTAGACTGGGCTCTGTCAAGGAGGCACTTGCCAAACCGTTCTTGGTGCCCAAGTGGTAGCACACTCCATGAAAACCCGTTTTCCTAAGGACCAAATAATGACCTCCTTGTTGCTGAATGCGACGGACATTTCTCAGTGCTCACGCCCTTGCCCTATTAAGGGAATCTTGTATGTTTACAAGTTCCTTCTTGATACCTTCGATTTTGGGTTGGATTATGTCCCCCCACAAGATATGTTGAAGTCCGAATCCCTGGAAGCTGTGAATAGTATCTCCATTCCAGATCCTACAAGATTTCACTAAGAGGAGATCTGATCACATCATTTGTTACCTGAAAGTCTTCAATGAAGACTCGGTCTGTGGTGTGTGGTGTGACCTTTCCCCATTGCATGGCCTCTCACCTAAGGCCTAAACTGTGCCAAATTTTTCATCCTCTTTCTCACCAATCTACCGCTGTACTTGTTCTTCAGCCAGATTTCAATGCTTTATACATTTTCAAACACACCATGCTTTTTCGTTCTTACAAGTACTTGTGCGTATTTCTAATACCGGACTCTTCTTTCCTGGCCTATCCATCAGCCTCAATCTTACTTAACCTTCCAGATTTGATCCAGTCACGATCTCCTCCAAGAAGCCAGCCCTCTTTGGTTTCCACTCCAGGTAAAACAAGGGGTTCTTTCTTCGTGCACCCACAGCCTTACCATGCCAACTTCTAACACCATTCACACCACAGTTTTGTGCAAATGTCTTCACATTATACTCAGAGTATGAGCATAGGAGTCAAGTCTTGCTTATTGCTACCTAACAAGGGTTTCAAGCATATCACTTACTAAGTAAAAATTTAAAATAAAAGGATATTCACATGAATGAACTGAGTTCTATGGAAGCAGAGGGGAGAAAATTACCAAAATGAATGTGGCCTCACAAACCTGAATATAAAATTTGCTCAAGGCTGAAGCTAATCTCTCTAGTTTGGTACGTGTACCATCTAGTATTGTACCCAGACACATGATGTGAAGAGGGTAAAGCCACATTTTTGGTGAACTAACTACTAGCATATTATAAAACTTTGGGGAAGATTGGACCAAGGCAGGGAGGGTGAAATTCTATTTAATTCCTGATGAGAGTCTCTCAGCAAATTGAAAAGTACATCTGGAGTCTGGAGCTTAGTCCTGGATCCATACTTACTAATTTTACAATCTTGGAAAAGGCCTTTTGCCTCTTTGAGACTTAGTTCTCACACCTATCAAATGGGAATTAAAAACACTTTGCAGGGTTATTCTGAGGATCAAATAAGAAAAATATATGAAAGACTACAGTGCCTGATCAATATAGTAAATTTCAACTCCCTTTCTTCTCAGAAAAGAACAGAACAGAGTGGGAGGGAAAAACTAAAGGAGCAAATTTTAAACAAATAATCAACACAGTTAAAAATATTTTTTAGCTCAGAGGGACAAAAGTGTCAAGAGCAACTTCTAGCAGAAACTCTTTGTAAGGAGGAGGCATTGGTGAAATTTTGGGAAGCTGCTATGAACAATTAAAACGATCTTGGGTCAAAAACTTTTAGTCTGGAAAAAGAAAACTTAATTAAAGATCAGTAACTGATTCCTGGATGCATAAATAGCACCATTAACTTTTCTAGTACGATAGCCTTAATTCTGATTGTCACCCCTCAACTCTAATGATGAATATAGGTGGCACGTTTTAGTTAAAATTTTGTTTTTTGAAGACTGTATATTTAATCATTGAATTTTTCCCTAATGCTCTCCATTTTTATGTTACTTAAGTAACGTATGTTTCCAACCAGAGATCACAAAAAGAAAAAAGAAAATGTCTACAACCTTACCCACCTAGAAATTGCTATTAACATTTCATGCATATATTTTCAGACATTTTTCTATCATACATTTATACTTTTCAATAATGAGACCAGTCCGTCCATGTTTCATTACTATATATATATATATTTCAAAATTATTACATGACAAGAGAACATCTGCTTCCAGCTAGAAAATAGTATGAAATATTCAAAACAACAATTTTTAAATACTAGACACCAGGCCACGCAGAACCATGATCCCTGAGAGAAGGGAAGCAAATGAGATGAACTGCAATCATCTGGCTTTTGCACAGAGACAGTGGTGACTGTGGGACCAGGCATAGGCTCTGAGACAGCCTGACAGCCTCCTGAGCTGAGGAGGAAGGCTTTGGGGGAGACGGAGAGGCAGCTGAAATTTGTTGGGGGGAAAGTACTGGAGAAGATGAAGTGCTCCAGAAAACTGCACGGGGTCCCCTTGTGACATCTTAATACATGAGACTGAGCAAACAGAACTTTGGGGCAAGAAGAATTATCAGGGAACCTTAAGCTAAAGTTTCCAGAACTCATACTGAACAGGGGAACAGTGGAGGTCATGCCATCCAGAGGACAGAGACCCTGTTGAATAGACAGGAATTTTGTCAGAAGTGTCAGGAAGTTCACATCTTCAGGGGACACTCACTTATCCCTAAGAAAGCTTAAAAGCAAACATAGTAAAAACCAAATGGATCCACAAATCTTCTTATGCGATTCTGGGCAAGTGAATTAACTTCTTGCGCTTCAGTGTCTTTACCTGTAAAATTGGGGTAATAACTAACTATATCTACCATATAGTGCTGCTGGGGGATTAATTAAAGCTCTGTAATAATAGGTGATCTTCACTGAGAGCAAGTGTCCAATAAGTTCTGGCATTAGTATCAATGGCTGTATGCCATTCCGTTCTCAGGCAAGTACTGTGGCCAGTATGGAAACTCACAGGGCATTTCTCTCTAGTCAACTAGTAAAATCAGGCTCCGTGCGTGAGAAATAGTCACACTTAAAACAAAGGCTCTATTACTTTAGCAATCTGCCAATTCAGAATTTATGGATTGCCCTCAATGGCTTCTAAAATGAACTCAAAGACCTTTCTTTTAACCCCTATGACACAGAAAGCATGCACTTGCCTACTGACACCCCCAACTGAAGTCTGAAGCTGTTAAGTGCAGAGACCGTGTTGATCTATTTTTGTCTTACCTTGTATAGCACAGTGTCTGCTGCAGAGTGAACTCACAATACATGCTTTTTTTAACTTAACTTCATAAAGTGTTCATTCATTTACAACTGATAATGACACACGGTGCTGTGTTTCATTCTGCAGAGGAACAAGAAACCTGCCACATGAATGCAATAAACTCTCCTGTTTAGTATTTGGAAAGCACATTCTTCTGTTATCAAGGAAAACTAATGCTAACCTTTCCTCTACCACATTGAGTGTTTAAGCTCTCAAGACACTCTGCTGGGACAAATGGGTGACGTGCGAGCTGCAATGTTGTAATGTGCTCAGAGTGAAAAGCTACTGCACCCAGGAATTAACATCAGATTAGGAGCCAAGTGGAAAGAAAGGTTATTAGAATATATTCTGGAGAAAAAGCTGGAGGATGCTCATGGTCCCTTCCTGAGGGGGAAGGGAACCCTGAATTTAGATAAATGCCCTGATTCTTGAGCTGTCCCTTCTCCGACACACCCTTCTTAAAGCCAGTGAAAACCTGCCAGTGAGATCCATTTTCATTCTCAGCCTTTGTCAGGCTCTCAGATTGGATAGTAGCTTCTTCCGGCCAATTAATGAACACAGCTGGGGCTTTAGACTCAGATCACCTCAGGTGTGATCCTGGGTGGGCCTCAGACACACTGGGAGACCATGCACAAGTCTTTCTTGCTTTTAGAGCCCCAGTTTCCTTAGCAATGAGATGGAGAGGTCGATGCCCACTTTGAGCATTGTGAAGATTAAACCAAAAAGTGCGGGGGGTGGGAGATGAGGGTAAGGGGGATCAAATATATGGTGATGGAACGAGAACTGACTGGGTGGTGAACACACAATGGGATTTATAGATGATGTAATACAGAATCATACACCTGAAATCTATGTAATTTTACTAACAATTGTCACCCCGATAAATTAAAAAACAAAACAAAACATAAAATGCTGAGTGTTCAGTGAAAAATGGTGCCCTTGCTTCAGGTTATTTGAAAGAAGATTAACTAAAATTTGATATTGAATGGCAGGTGAAGGGCAGTATCTCGGTCCTTTTCATGTTTGTTCTGAATTACTGCTCCCAAGTCTTTTCTTTCTGTGATGAATAGAGAAGACCCGTGTCCACCTTTTCACACCCAGGAGACACCACTTTCCCTCTGGCTCTCTGTGGCTGCTCTAGTGAGGGCTCGTGTTAGTGACTCAGTACAAGACCACCTTCAGACATTCCTGAGGTCCAGTCAGTGTCTGGTCGGTGTCCTCAGATGCTCTGCTGTCTTTTCCTTTGAGTCATTCATGGCCACTTTGTAAAGGTCCATCATGAACCAGACAGTGACTCTGAAGCCCCACTTACACCCGATAAGCCAATGTGAATATCATTGGACTCGATTGGGGTAAACAGTCTACCTTTGGACCTCTAGATTATTTCTAACGGGTAAGGACTATGCTGTTTTATAATCCCATGCTATATGCTATTCCTTTACCTGAGCTGCTATTTCCCCTTGCCCTTCCCCAGCACAACTTGGCAAAATCTTACTCCCTTTTACAGTTTTGACTCCACATGCTATTGCCTCCATGAAACCATCTTCTTACATTACTATTTAATAGGGTCACATTACTCTAAGTGGAATTTTTCCCAATGAAGTTTGTGGTACAACCAGTGTATACCCACTTTTATATCAAAAATACATCCAATCTGGGGCTCTACTCCCTTTCACCTGTCTAATAGCTGGAGAACCAGCAGTTCACATCTCGAATTTTCCTTTGTTCTCGGTATGAATTCTGGGGTCTCCAGGTAACTAAGTGTCTTTGGAGGAGGGGTGATCTGATCCATTTGGCTTCATCTCGTCTCAACGTCCTGTCTATGGCACAGGGATGAGGGTGGATAAACAGACGCTGGCCTTGGCAGTTTGTAGCAAAAGCCCTACTGCAGGGAAGCCCACAGAGCTAGTGGCAGAATGGTGTCCTGGAGAAGAGCTCCAGCTGGTTGGACAAGGCCTTTAGAATCAAAGACCTTTCCTTTCCCATTGCTTCAGTGGCATAAGACATGGAGTTTGGGACTGTGGCAGAACAATACCCAGGGAGACCGTGGTGCTGATTGATTGTTTCAAGTCGGATCAGAAACACACAGTATTCAAGTCTCATGTGCAGAAAAAAGCCAGGGCTCAGGACATTGTAACTAAAGACTGGAGAAATGCTTGCGAGAAACATACATTACGGGGGACCATGGCAGGAACAAATGCCATGTATTCCTCACACTGTTTTCTCTCCTTGGGAATGCAGGATGACACTTCCCAACCTCCACTGCAAATAGGTTGGGGGCCACCTGACTAAATTTCGGGCAATGCAATGTGCGAGGAAGGAATCAAAGCCACTCAAGGCACAGCCTTAAAAAAACCTGACCCTCCAGCTCTCTTCTCCCTTCCAAGGCAACGCAGAAGGACATGATTTCTAAGGGCAGAGTGTCCGGACGGAGGAGAGCAGCCCAACCCTCATTGGATGGAGATGTGGGTGAGAAACGACATACCCACATTAGAAAGCTACAGTTTAGGGGGGACGCATTCGTGGGCCAGAGCCCAAAGTGGTACAGATCTCACAATTAGGTGACTGCTGAAGACTATTCTCTGCCTATTCTCAGGCACCTGAATAAGGACTGTTACTAACAACATCCACACCATCAACTCAGACACAACCCACTCCTTTGTCTCCCCCGAGGCTGCCTCTTCTCCTGGGTCTTTATCCTAGGTCTCTACTCTCTTTTCTTCCAAAACAATCAAGTCTCCTTCTGTATCTGCCTTTAAGGGGAAGTCACCCGTGGTGAGGCTAATGTGTTTTGAATTATGTTCTTCTAAGGGATGCCCTGCTTAGTGATTCTGGACAATTTATCACCCCTACCTATCATCCGAAGTCGATGCCAACTTCTCTTGCTAAAATCATCATTTTATCTCTAGTTGAATGTCCATGATATTATTTATTACAGTCATAGAATTGCCTTAAGTTATATGCCTGCCCTAGTCAATGGTGAGCTCCTTAAAAACAGGGACCACAGTTTTGCATATTGATTACCCGTGTGTGTCCAACACCCAGCAGCTCTACGCTGGTTTGTCATCCTGCTTATGTTGGTGGTTGGCCTGGAGTGGGAGGCTAGGGTTCTGCCATATATTTTATTCCCACCAATATTTCTCTTCAGAGAACCTTTACCTAGAACGACCTTTTTTGGGGTGGGCACAAGGATATTCTCCAGAGACGTGCCCCTCACCCACATGTCCATGAATTATAACAAGACAGTTGCCTCATGGCTGGAACAGTCTTCCCTTTCTGCTGGCAGCATCCAATGGCTTTGCTGGGCCAGCAGGCTGAAGTCATACTTGGACCACACTTTACTCATGGAGATTCGTCTCAAATGCCAAGTGCAAGGGCGACTGGCCGCTGCACCCAAAAGAAACCTGATTAGCAGCCTTCCTCCTAGTGTTCCCCAAACCGAGGAAAGCAGCTCAGGAACCATCATTTTGGGGTCTCACCTAGTGAGAGAGTGTAGAATGACTGGAGTTCACAGATGAAAGAAGACTTTAAGAGCTTCTCCCAGTCTTCCTACTTTAAAGGTGACAAAACAAACTGAGGACCAGAAAGCAAAGCAAGTCCCCTAAGAGCAGAACAACTGAGAGCAGAAGAGCCAGGATTAGAATTAGGCTGCTGGAGACCTTGGCGGTGCTCTTTCCATCTTACTCTTAAGCTATTCAAACATCTTTTTACTGACAACATGTGGTGGTGGTGGTGGGGGGGGCAGGACATGAGACTGGGCATAAAGCAATAGCAATTATACCCACAATCCGTTGTCTTCAATGCTTTACGTGGGTTACCTAAGCTCACCTCAAAAGCCATGTACTGTACTTTGTTTTGCAGAAGAGGCAACAGAGGCTTGGAACAGGAAGTCCGCTTGCCTAAGGCCACTCAGCCACTGACTATCTGGATAGACTGTGAAAAACTTACCCACCCATGTATGGGGCCCAGGATCTTAACCTCACTCCATGGCAAGTTGGTGCTACTGAAAATGAATGGACATCTTGTAAACCCCAAAGGCAAGACCTTCTTAAATGCCAGAGGAGGCCCTCGGCCAAACGGTGAGACACAGAATTTATTTTTAAGGCACACGGCCATGTTCACTCTCTCAAACCACAGCCGCACTTCTGGAGTAGCTCCTTGTGCTTTGAATGTGGTTTTGAATGTTCTGTTTCTAAGTGGTAAGAAAACACAAACAAACAAACAAAACATTTGACCAAGGATCAGGATGCCTCGAGTTTGGTTTTAGCTCTGCTACCAACTTCCTGTGTGACCCTGGTAGTGACTTCAATTCTTTTCCCTTCAATGGCATTATACCTCCATCAAAAAAGGAGGTGGAGTGGATCAAAGATGACAAACAGCACTGTCTCAATGCCAACGCCGATACGTTTGGAGTCTGAGTCTGAATCTCTGTGCTGAAAATGCTGAAGCCACAGAGAGGCGTGGTGGTTTGGTACGAATGGTTGGCAATACTTGCCATAGGTGTGTTAAGGGATTGGTATCACATGTGACAAGGATTTGCCATCTATAGACCAGACGATCTTTGAGGTCCCTTCAAGTTCTACTGAACTCCTCCTAGGATTGTAAATGAAAGAACGGAATCGTTAGTTCCTCCCCTCCAGAAACCTGCAGTCTGCTGACTCCCGGCAAAGAGCAAATCCAGTATCTGCCCAGTGGAGAAGCACCATCCTATCACCAAACAGAAAAGAACACGGTGTCCCCTCTTTTGCTGCAGCCTGGGGGTGAGCCACACGTGCTCTGAGCAGAGAAGCAGAGGGAGACTGACAAACCACAGGACTTAGGAGATGCTATTTCTAAGGGTTAAAAAGCTAACAGCTCATTAGAACACAAATTAGAGACTTAGATGACCTCCCCGTGTCTGTGTAATTAGGAATAGGACAAGCTGGAGTGAGGGAAGCCAAGTGTCCTTTCATGTCCCACACACTCATCCAGGGAGAATGTCTTCTGTGCCATACACTATGCTAAGCAGAGAAAACAAACAATAAACAAGGCACATCCCGGGCTTGATATAATTGACTAACCGAGGCAGAGACAGTTGGTTGTCCATCAGAGATATGTGCTTCCACTTGCAGAGATGAAAGTGGTTGCTGGGACAGGGCTGTCCCTCATAATCCTATGAGGCCTTAGAGGGAATTCTTGCTACTGGAGTGAACAGAAACGATGTGCATTGCTTCTATGGCAGTCTAAGGAGCAGATATGCCTTTTACAGCCTCTCTTTCCTCATTTGCTGGATAAACACAGTCCCCTAGAGACTTGGGGACCATGGTTTCCTGAATCACATGTGGCAAGCTAACTGGACAGTTAACACCTGTATCCAACTGCGGACATAAGCAGAAAACACACTTTCACTATATGTGAACATATAAGCCCCTGAAATTTCGGAGTTTGTTACTTCAGTAAGGGCTTCCTGAATGAATATACCCTATAGGGTTCAGGGAAGACGAATAAACCAGAAATTGCAATGTCACTTAATTTGGTGTCACGAAAGGACAGAATTCTACGTGTTATATAGGAACATGGATCTAGCGATCAGGGAAAACTAAACAGCCCACAGGAATTAGCTGTGGGAAAAGGTGTGGGTAGAGTAGAGTTGGAGGGATCAGAGGAAAAAGCAGGTGCGAGGGCCCAGAGAAAAGGCCGTAAAAAGCAGAGGTGAGTGCTCACAGAGGAGGTTCACGTGGGTCGGGAAGAGTAGACGGAATGGCGTGGTAAATAAGGCCAGCCCATGTCATACTGGAGGTGTCGACTTTGAAATGAAGACAGTAAAGACCAAAGCACAATAATATCGTCATATTGCTCTGGACTGCAGAAGGCGAGACCAGAAGGAGGAAACCATGCCCATCAAGTTCATTACTGCTTCCCACACTTGAGCACAATGTCAGGTCCAAAACCAGGAGTGAATATATATTAATGTTTGCTGCGTGATGGATGCACAGAGGAGTAAGCCACTGAAGAACCTGCTGTATTAGGTCAGATGAAAGACGATGGGGCTTAAACAAAGGTAAGGAAAGGTCACTGATGTGGATATAGCAGTTGAGAGATTTAGTAAGCAAGTGATCCACTGGAAATAGGCGTGTTCGATGGCTTCCGGGTTCATTTTACTTGGTGAGTGGCTATTTGTATGTATACTAATTGCCATGTGCCAAGGACTGACTATTCTTAGTGTTTTACACATGGTAATTTATTTGACTCTTATAAAAACTCTATATGCGTTAAATAATATCAATATTACATGAGAAAAATGAGACGCGGGGGGGTTAAAAATTCACCCTTGGTCATGCAGCAGGTTACCATTAGAGCCAGGATTCAAACTGAAAGTCTGGCTTTAGAATCTGTGCCCTACTGGGTAGGAGATGTTTATCTGCTGTTGTAAGACACGGTAGGCGAACCTAACCTGGGGAGGACAAAATGAGTTCAAATTAAGACTTGTGAAACTCAAGTTGTCTGCGGAACATGCGAGTGGAAATACCAGGGAGACAGGTGAATATTTGTATTAAATGGATGAAGACAGCATTTTAGTACAAACTGAGACAATGATCACAGAAAGACTGAGCGTTCATTGCAGTTGGTGTAAAACTGCTAATAAAGGAAACAACCATAGGAGTGTAATCCATCTGAAATGGAAATGTGGCTTGTCAGGAAAGGCACCAGTGGGTGTTATGGGGTGTGCATAAAGAAAGGGTAGGGAGACAGAAATAAGGTAAAGACAGACATCTCCCTTAGTTATACCCGAATAAGGCTGCCATTGGTTTCCTAACGAGAGAGGGCCCCGAGCTATAGCATATCATGCATGCAGCTTATTCTCAATGTAATTTTTTTGCAATTAATGCTACAGTAACTATCTACTACTACAGTAACTACCTCTGATGGTCATTCCACATGGTAATTTGAAATTAATGTTGGTAATAAGACTTAAAGGAATCCCACCTAAAGGAATCTTGCCTGAACCAAATTAATAATAATTGTAGTCACAAATTTAGTTGCCAGCACCTCCTACAACAATTGGAACAGAGTTGAGTCCTGTTTGGGTGTTTTTTTCTAAGTTACATTAATATTCTGTGCATCTGTTAGTTTAATACAGGTACAATAATAGCAACGGAAAAGTATATTGTTGGGAGAAATCAGAAAGTTAGTGAATAAATTAATAAAAAGCATAAGGCCCCATAGGATATGCCTAATAAATAGTAGTACTTCTTATTCCTTTAATATGTGAAGCTTTTCCTCCCCTCCCCCCCAGGTCCCACTCCTTTGTTTTAAGCTAAACCCACAAATGTATTTTGGCCTCTCTCGGCTAGTTTTTGACCCTTTATGTCTCATAATAACAGCATAAATAATAGCTTCTCTATTGAATAAGGCTTTGAATTTGGGAAGTACTTTTGCATGTGTGCCTTACTTAATCTTCACACAACTCAGGGAGAGAAATGATCTCCATTTTATAAATGAAGGCTCTGCCACTTAGAGAAAACTGTCTTATTAATACCATCTTTACAATAAACACTGGGTACCATTTATTGAGCGTTTTTCTTGTGCCGGGCCCTTTGGAAACATTTCATGTGCACTTTCCTTTTTGACTCTATTAAGTAAAAAAGGTATTATTATGATTCTCATTTTACATATGGGGAAACCGAGGCATAGAGACGCGAAGGAAGCTGCCCAAGGACCCAGAAGTGGCCAGTTTGGGAGTGGCATGTCTGCCCGAGGCTTCCGGCCCTGTTTCCTGCCCAGTGCTCTGCACCTTCTACACGTCCATGCAGCCTCATGTAGGCCTTATTGTCCTACGTGCTAGGACATTTCCCAGTGTTCACAACTTGTTTTTTATGTGCAAGGTCAAGACAAACCACTGCCTTGTAGCTGCCCTTTCCCCCATTGGCTTATCTTTGGACAGGCTGGGAGGTCGTGCTTCTATGCGCAATTCCCAATCTGTTACTTCTCGGTGAACTTGATTTCTTATTTTAGGGCCCAGGAGGGTGAAGATTGCCTAAGAATATTCCAGGGTTCATTTGAGGCAAACGTGAGGAAGGTAAATTTTGTCCTGCCTTTCGTTCTCCTTTGTGACTCCTTTTTTTTTCTTTTTTCTTTTTGCTGGCATTACTGAAACTCTCCAGCTTTCTTACCATTTAAGAATATTTTTACTGAACCTCTTCTGTGTACCTGGATCTGTGCTCTGCCTTGGGAATATAAAGATAATACATAAGCCATGTTTAATTGCTAAATTCAGGAATGTAAACAAGTAAGTACAGTGCGGCGTGATAAAAAGATTCTTCCTGGGAGAGAGGGTACAGAGAAGCACAAAGAAAGGAGTAATCCGCTTTTCTTAAGAGAGAGAGTTCGCTCGTTGCAGGTACACTTCCCAGGGCTAGAGCTAGTGAGCTAGTTCCTACAGGAGAAAAGATCCTCTGGGCTGGGTCTGGAGTTGGGGTTGAGTGACAGGCAGAAAAATCAGTCTCTCTGGAGGTGCAGAGGTCTGAGATTTCAGGGAACATGCTGGAACCTGAGTGGTTCATTATGACTGGGAATGTGAGAAGGGAGAATTGGGAAGTGAAGTGAAGAGGCAGGCTGGAGACAGATTATGGAGGGAGGGCTTCGTGTGTTATGCTGAAGAGTTTGGACTTTCTCTTGTTCTGACGAAGAAAAGCCAACAGAGGATTTTAATCAGGACAGCAGTGAGAGATTTTTGTTCTGGTTCATTCCTTGTTGGGAACTATGATCCAATGGGGAAGATTCTGTAGACACAGTTTTACGGAGGGGCCAAACTTAGAGATAATG
This sequence comes from Rhinolophus sinicus, assembly GCF_036562045.2. NCBI lineage: Eukaryota > Metazoa > Chordata > Mammalia > Chiroptera > Rhinolophidae > Rhinolophus > Rhinolophus sinicus. Next base: position 9,890,277 of record NC_133761.1, read on the forward strand.
AATGAGGACCTAAGTTAACGTCAATGCAGCAGGAAAGACAAGCGTCCTGAGAGCTATTTATGAGACAACCAGGTGAATCCAATAGGAAGGTTGACCAGCGTTGTTAGGTCTTCTGACATGAAAAGCTATTATGGATGGTGACACCATTTCCAAGAGAGGGATTCCACGTCCACGGGGTTTGAGAAGGGGAGAAAATAAATAAGTTTCTCTTTGAATGTGTTTTCTTTTTAAATTCCAGTGGAGATGGTGAATGGAGGGTTAAAAATATAGGTCTGGTGCTTACAACAGGCTGGGCTAGAGATAGAGAGGAGAAAGTTATCAGCACACACGTGGTCATTAAACGTGCTTTTTGTAAAATACGTATGGAGTTTATTCTACAGAGTGAGATGAGAGCTATGTGGAGGATGGGTAGCCGTGGCTTGCCAACATTTAAGGGTGATGAAAGGAAGACGAGACGGAGAAATAGTTGTCTGGAGGTGTTAGGGAAACCAGGAAACGAAGCTTTCACTGAAGCAAAGGAAGGAAGCGCTTGAAGGAGTTAAATGTCAGCAGCGCTGAGGGGAATAAGATAAGCAGTGAACAGGGTCAGTTGGCTGTGGCAGTTCACAGGTCACTGGAGACCTGGAAGAGAAGTTTCGTGGAGCGAAGAGGCCCAAAGCCAAACGGCAGGAGTAGGTTAGGGAGTAAGCAAAAGTTGAGCAAGTGGAGGGAGTGAAGTGCAGACTACCAGCTCCCGAATCTGAGGTCGGAGAAGGTCGTGAGGCCCCGAAGTGGTATAGGCAGGACTTCATGTCAAGTGGCGGCTGCATTCAATGCCCTTTGGGGGCCTCTCCTCACTTAGTCATTTACTTATTTAAGCGTGGCTTGGTCACCTACTGTATTCTAGACACCTGGGAGTTAGGCCCCTTGGACAGTATATCATACAAAGCAAGTGATGGGGGATTGTCAGGAACAGTGGAGGGTATGAAGTTTTCCTCACAAGCTAACAAGTTAGCCTCTTATAGTTTCGTGGAGGCTGGCAGCAGAGAGGAGACTCCGGGACCAGACACAGATGGCAGTTGATTACTCAGAGCAATGATGGCAATCAGAGTAACGTCATTTTCTTAAGCCAATTCCCTGAGCCTCATTTCCTATAGGGTGACACGAATAGGGTCATGCGATACCGGCCCATACAGTCAGGGTTCCAGGGAAGGAACAGTGAGTTTAGGGACTTGAATCTTTTATCCTGGGCAGTCAGCACGCCTAACCCCTGAGAGACAGTAACTGTTATACTGGACAGTAAACAAAGCTGCCTTCTGCTCTGGAGGGAGACACGGTCTCTAGCGTCCAAGGCGGTTTGCTATACACACGACTCTGAAAAAACAGTTCAGAACAAAGGAAGACAGTGCCTCTGCTTATAAAAAGATGCAGAAATGCAAGAGGCCCAGGGAATATTGCTTCCTAACAATAATGTGGTGTAGATTATAAATTCCCTACCCAATGTTCACTTTCTTCCACTAAGTAATAGAAAGCTGAATATATACCTGGCAGCAATGTACCTAATTAAAGACTATGTGAGAGCTGGAGCCCTAGCAGCCTTCTTGTGACAAGAAGATTGTAATGACATACCCAAAGCGTAGAAAGACAGAAGGCGTCTGGGTCCCTAAGAGCAGTTATGGGCTGCTTATCTCCTGATTTTATGTGAGTGGATAAATATTTATGTTTTTGTGTCATTATGTTGCATTCTATTATTAACAACCTTAGACTGATAGTTACTATTAGCAACCAAATGCAATTACTAACTAATATGAATGGGGAGAGAGAACTAAATAGCAGAGCTCCAAGACAACTAGGAGACTAGAATTACAGTCTTCATTTGCTACTAATTTACTGCCTTGACCTGAGCATGTAGTTGACCTCTGTGAACTTTGTATTTCTCAGCTAACCATTAGGTCCTTCCTAACGCTAATGTTTTTTGGTCCTTTGTTCTTAAAATATTTTTCCTTTTCTTTATCTTTCAAAACTCATTTGTTTTGTATCCCATTTTCCTTTGGACAGGTGCCCTTCTGAAAAGTAACTGGATGAAAATAAATGAGATGGTAGCTTAATTTGCTTTCTCCCTTCCCCCAACACCTGAATATGTGCTTTGTCGATGCCTTAATTTAGGGGTCTGGTATAGCTTTCTAACAGATTGCCAGGCATCTTTAAGCTTGGTAGGAGAGGGCCATAACTGGAAGTGTTTATTATGTGCATTATATACAATAATGCACATTGTTTGTTACAACTTCCATATTGCTAACTAATGCTCGGCACAGAGCCTGACATGCATTAGGTCCTCAGTACTTATTGAATGAATGAACAAACAGCCTCATTTTAGAGAACAGGACGTGAAGGGCCAGCGATGGTGGGCCGTGGCTCTGTTTGATGCTATCTCGTAAACTGCTAACTTCCGTCATGCGGAACGTGGCCCAGAAATTTTCATACAGAATAAATCACTGATAATCTAAAATAGATCAGAAAGGAAATAATGACATTTGAGTTAAATGGTTTCTGATTATCAATTTTTTTTTCTTTTTTTAAACAGTAGGTCATTTGTTCACTGGAAACAGAGCTGTCAGTTTAAATTATGCCCTTGTTTGAATAAATTGATATTGGATAATGAGGTCTCACTGAATGACTACATATACGTTTTTCTCTGGGCTAAATAATTCCAATTCCTCTAACCTTTTCTCATGAATTCTATTTTCTAGGGTCTTAATCACTCTAACTGTTCTATGAGATTGAATAAAAATGTTAACCAGCAAGAAATATCATAGGATGATTTTTATACGAACAGCAGCCTTAGGCTCACCTTTAAATACATCATGCCGCTGACTCTAGTACCAGATTTCGTCTTTTCTAAGATACGGGAGTACTTTTCTACCTTACTAGAATTGGCTCGAAGAGTGTATTAGTCGGTGGCTCCATGCTGCTAGGGATCTGTACGTTACCAAGTATCTAAATAATTAATATTAATCAAACCAAACAGCAAGTTGGCAGAGGGGAGTTTCCTTATTGTCAGTTTGGATATTTCATTTCTTCATTCACGAATCCATCCATCGATTCACTCAACTAACATGTGTGGTTTCCTTACTCTGTGACAGGCCCTGTGCTAAATGCTAGTGTAGAAAGGAAAGAGAACCTAGGGGAGCTCATAGGCTCAAGGGCCAACACCTACGAGGTATGACAATTAAGTTCGTGAACTCATCCTAGAAAAAGTGCTACATCCCTCATTGCTGAATATCACTATGGTCACCTTTGAAGTACTCCCCTTGGGAAGCTGTGCACCGACACCAGTGCCTAGTCCACCCTTCAAAGCAATTTTGGAACTCTTTTTCTGGAATGGCCATCAGAGCTGTCATTGTATTACCCTGATGTCCTGAATGTCATCAAAATGTCTTCCTTTCAATATTTCCTTTATCTTCAGGTAAAGAAAGAAGTCACTGGGCACCAGATGAGGTGAGTAAGGAGGGTGTTCCAATATAGTGATTTGTTTACTGGCTAAAAACTCCCTCACAGACAGTGCCGTGTGAGCTGGTGCATTGTCATGATGCAAGAGCCACGAATTGTTGGTGAAAAGTTCAGGTCATCTAACTTTTTCACGCAGCCTTTCAGCACTTCCAAATAGTAAACTTGGTTAACTGTTAGTCCAGTTGGTACAATGTCTTAATGAATAATCCCTCTGATAGCAAAAAAGGTTAGCGACATCGTTGCCACCAGTTCCCGAACTCAATTGTCAGACCTCGTATATGTTGCCTCTTGACTCCAGTAATGATCTAGGGGTAGATATGACTATGGGAAATCTATGGCTGAGGAGGATTCAGTGATTGGTCCCAATGTAGCCACTGATGGTGCCTCTGTAAAGCCTGGTTTAGTAAAGCTTTATCACTGTGTTATTTCTTTTTACTTATTCTTCAAGGTGTACATTGGGTCTAAACACACACACACACACACACTTTTTTTTTTTTGATAGGTGAAGTTGGTTAAAGCAGAGGGCATTTCAGATGGAGAGAACGAGGTGTTATTTTAGCCAGGGGTAGAGCACGATTACAAAATATGTACCACAAAATCTTCCCTCGTGACCAGAGGTAGTCAAAAATACAGCACAGACTTTCTAGAAGCACACTAAAGAAAGAACAGGAAAACAAAAACAAAAAACGATGGAATTAAACAGAGAAGATTATCATGTTCTCTGTAGAAGAAAAACCAGAAAATTCCTCACGGGCCCTGTATTAGTGTTTATGGTTGCAAGCAACAATTGGTTGGTTTAACTTAAGCAAATGAAGAAGGAAAGACCAAGGAACTGGGTTTCTTGAATGAGTGAATGAATGAATGAATGAATGAATAAATAAATACCTACACGAATGAATAACTAATGGGACACAGACCAAAAAAACAAAACAAAACAAAAAACACCTATATAAGGAACTCAAGAGTGACACTTGGCATGTAGCCCTTCAAAGGGGACAGAGCCCTATAGCTCTGTCATTTACCAGAATAACACTATTGCAGAAACAGCAAATAAAATCATGTTTCCTGTCCTCTCGGCGGGTTTATAATACATTGAACATAGAGAAAATTGACTCTGCTTCCACTTTGATTCTTCCAAGTTCTCAGATAAAACAGACAATTTACAACTTCCATGCGCTTTCCTTCTATTTCTCTTCCGATTTGCCTTTTCCTAGTGTGATGACATCATGCAATCCTGTTTATCTGCTCCTTGCCTTGGCCAACTTCCTTTGCTTTCACACCCATTGCAGAAGGATTTTTGCGTTTCCTTCAAGGATTTTATTTTTATACCCTGCTTGTCTGCACTTAATTTACATCTTCTCCTCCGGCTTCAAAGGTTTGCCGAGGCTGTGACTTCACCTCCTCAACCGCGGTCACTTTCTTCTTTGAAGTAGAGTTTTCTTTGGAAGGGAGATGCTGTGTCTTTTGGCTCCCTCCGCTCATCCGCGCTGTCAGGAGATGAGGGCAAACCACTGCTGCCCTAAGGATTTTGTGGGATAAACCTGATACTTTCTGGATAGAAGTAGCCAGCACGCTTCCCTGCTATGACTTGAAACAAGAGAGAAAAATGCCTGTACGTTTAGGTGAAGTCTTCAGTGGGTCTGCTTCTTGAGCATTGCTTTGCTGTGGGAATGTTTTGGGCATCAGAGGGCACACACACAGCCCCACAAATCACCGGGGTGGGGGGTACAGGCAGTGGGCTGCCTTTCTTTGTTGCCCTCAATTTCCACAGCAGAACCTTCCTTCTTCGCTGCACCTATCCTGATCGCACTTGGAGTTTACAATACAAGATTTGTTTTTCATCCTGTTCCACGTCCTTGGAGAGAGCTCACTTTGATGACAGTGCCAAGAACTAATTGTGAGGGGGACCTGTTGCAGGGGAGGATAAAGCCCACAGAGGCCAGAGGTCTTAGCATCCTGCAGAGAAGGGAGGTGCCGTACGAGATGTGATTCCAGGGAAGATTCCAGACTTCCTTTCCTTGAGACCTCTCAGAATAGGATGTCCGATTCTCCCGCTGGAAGTAGTACTCAATGTCCTGTTTGGAAGGGACCACAGAAGCCTTCGAGTTCAAACATTTTATGAATGTGAATTACTTGGGCTATAAAGTTCACGCTGTGGCCCAACTCACCAGAACCAATGTGGTACAACTGAAGAGAAGCAGCTTAGAGTCAGGTCAACCAGAGTCAGAATGCTAGCCCTGCCCCTTGGTAGGGTCACTTAAGCCAAAATTAACAGCAGTGGCAAGCATTTATTAAGCACCTACTATGGGCAAGACACTGGGATAACTGCTTTATCTTCAACAGCTTGTTCAAGGAGTAGTTACTATCATTATTATTATTATTATTATTATTATTATTATTATTATTATTTTACAAAATAGAACACAAACACAGGAATTCAGGAGTGGCTCCTGTGGTTACAGAATTAATGAAGAAAAGAATCAAGTCTTAGGGCGAGGTCTTGCACGCTTGTGGGCTGACCAACTGCATAATACTCTAAATACCTTCACCTTGCCCCGCCTTGTTGCCTTATCTGGAAAATGAGGCCAATCATTCTGCTTATGGATGAATAGGGCTGAAGAAATTTGCGGCAGGATTGTGAAAGTGACTAGCTGGTTACCTAGAATGTAGGCTTCCGGCGTGATTGTCAATGCTCTTCTCTTTCCTCCCTTCCCTCTTCTGGCAACTAGAAGCCCTAAATCTCAGCTTGGGAGGCAGTAGACAAAAGACATGGTTGTTTTCTATGGCCACTGGGGATCGCTTGGTGATTTGGCCCAGTGGATTCACAGGGTGACTTGCCCGCTCCCAGCCAGCCCCATGAGAGCAAAGGCCTGGGAAGGGCAATGCGAGCTGCCAGGGACCTCACTCTCCCCTTGGCACATCCTGCTCAGCACGAGGCCCGATGCATGTTGGCCAGACCAGGCTTCCTATTGTTCCCTATTTCACAATATGTTGATGAAATGTGGTTCAAAAGAGCACTAACTGAGAATTACACAACCTCCCACTCCTTCAGCATTGAGAAACTAAAGCATCCTTCCACTTCTCTGCAGCCCAATAGGGGACTCCAGTCAACCTCCCAGGCCCTTGGAATTCCGGTGGGGAAACCTAAATCTGAAGCCCGCTTTAGTCTTCTTTCCCTAGGGAGCTGTTGTTAGGCTGCTTCATAGAATTCTCACAATGATCCTCCAGTGTCAGTGCCCAACTTCACACACAGGAAACTGACACTTGGCAAGAATCAGTAACTCACTCAAAGTCATGCATGAAGGATTCAAACCATATCTGTTTGATTTCAAAGCTTTTTATGTTACTTCACTTTCCATCATTACACTGGACTGGCAGTCCAGGGGACAGTATTTCGAAAAACTATCCATCCATCCATCCATCCATCCACCCATCCATGCACAAATATTTATTGAGAGTCTACTATGTGCCACGCAGAAATAGACATTGGATCTATAGCTGTGAACAAACATCACTTTTTGGTTCTGACACCCGGCTTGCAATCAAAGTGAGGAGGAAATAGACCATGAACAAACATTTAAGTACACGACATGTCAGGTAATAATAAGTGCCAAAAAGAAAAGAAAAGTAGAGCCAAGGAAGGCTTCTCTGTGCAGGTGACCTCTGCTCAGGGCCTTGGATGAAGTAGGAAGTGATTCATGTGGATACAGGGGAGGGGCATTCCAGGAAGTGGAGACAACAAGTGCCAGGTTCCTGAGGCAGGCGTGCGCCCCACATGTTTGAAGGAGAGAAGTAGGCCCCTGTGGCTGGCTGGAATCGGTCATACACATGGTACAAATGATCCCGACGAGGCCATTGTGGGGACCTGGTGTTTTATTGTAAGAGACATGAGCTGGGTGGAGAGATGAGGGCTGTGACCTTCAGCCAATCTCATCCCTGGGAAACGAAGGGCTGGGACTCCATAGGTGGTTCCCAAGCTGGCTGTACTAATTGTCTAAGCATCAGGTAAAGATGTAACTGCCTGGACCCCGACCCAGAGACCACAATTCAGTCCACCTAGGGCCCCAGCTCCACTGGAGGTTCTGAAACCAGGTAAAACTGGCAACCATTTCCTAGATTCTTTCTAGAATTTCCCTGACCCACTCCTCTATTCAGGCGCCTATGTCTGTGTAGGGGGAAGAGCTGTAAATACAACATGAAATATTAGCAGGTGTGAAAAGGCTTGTTATTGTCATCTGTGGAAGCGATTACAGTATGATCTCATCACTTCCCTCTCATCGCTGCTTCCTTTCTTCCTCTGAACATGAGAAAGACATTAACTAGCTAACGAGACCAAATTACTCTATTCTAATGCTGAAGGCCCATGGAGCAAACGCTCTATTTCTCTGTGTACTTTCTGACGGCCTGCAAATTGACCCGATCAAACTGGAAACTTATGCGCTATCTAAATAATCTGCTTGATATTCTGTAACATTACTTCAATTACTCACCCTTTCAATAAATTTAACCTATTGGTCTGGATGCCTTATTCTATTTCACACTCTCTATTGCTCCAGAAAAGCCTCAGTGGTCTCCTATTGAATGTAAAATGACTTAAAAAGCTCAGGGAGGGCGGCTGGATGGCTCAGTTGGTTAGAGTGCGAGCTCTTCACAACAAGGTTGCTGGTTCAATTCCCACAAGGGATGTTGGGCTGCGCCCCCTGCAACTAAGATTGAAAACAGCGACTGGACTTGGAGCTGAGCTGCGCCCTCCACAACTAGATTGAAGGACAACAACTTGGAGTTGATGAGCCCTGGAGAAACACCCTGTTCCCCAAAATTCCCCAATAAAAAATTTAAAAAAAACAAAAAAAAAAAGCTCAGGGAATTTTCCTACCCTTTACACCCCTTTATACCAAACCCAGGCATGATAATAGACATGAGACATTGCTATATGTTCAGGTGGATGACTTTTGGATTTGAGCACTGACATAGACAGCTCTGTCTACCAATTCCTGTGCTATGTTCTAGATTAGCACGAGCACATTTCATCATGTGTCATCACGTGGAAACTCTGATGCCCAATCCTGCAGCGGATTAGCGTACACCACAGATTTCTCTGGCTCTAGCTCAGCAAACTTTTTCTGTAAAGAACCAGAAGCAATTCTTTTAAGCTTTTCGGACAATGTGGACTCTGTCCCAACTAGTCACCTCTGCCACTGTCGCACAAAAGCCACCACGGACAATATGAAAGTGAAGCGGCGTGGCTGTGTTTCCATAAAGCTTTATGTACCGAAACAGGAAGTGGCCTGGATTCGGCCAACAGGCAGTCGGTTGCCAAATCCTGATCTAGTCTTTGTTTCCATTGTCTTCTTGCCATTTTGGATGATGACAGTCAGGCTCAGAGATGACACTGACCTTGACTTGCAGTAGCACAGCTGAGAGGGAACCGGGGTCTCCCGACCCTCTGGTCAATTCTGTGCTGATGACACCAGGCGGCCCTTCCCAGGTGTTATGTTGACATTCAGTTCACACGCTCCATCTTCAAATGCACAACTAGGAGTGAGTTCAGCAGAGGTTGGTGATCTGAATCTGGGCCTGGGACCATTGCTAGGAGCCCCTGTGCCTCTGGTTCTGGGGCTTTGGGAGGCATCTTAAGCTCTTTTAAGGTGTATTTATACCTTCTGCAACCACAGCAGGAAAGAACCGAGATACTTTAAAAACTGAGAATAATTTCTTTTGTAATCAGCTAAGAATAGGGCATCAGGGTTGGCCCCAAACACATCTACAAATGCAATCCGTTAGCCATTTCTTTTGGAAATAACCTGTCCCTTCAGATGGCTTCCTGCTTACTTTCCTCTGAGGATAACTGGTACCCTGTACCATTGATTTCCACTAAAATCTCACTTTTGGGGAACTAAACTCCCATCCATTTCACTGTTTTGAGAAGTGAAATAAAGGTAAGTGGATTGTTTATCTTGATGGGACAGGAAATTCCAAACTCCAATTTCCTAGGAATCCTACAATCTTGCCTCAAAATATTGGATGCATTTTTGTCTTTTTGCAGTGTTTCTTCTTCCTCTTTTACTCTCCCTTGCAATAACAAAGACCTTACATTTATTCTGTATTTTCCTCTTCCATATAGGAATCCCTCATAGAGTTCACTTTTGATCAGTCTGAAGAATTCTGGAATTTGCTGCAAAGTTGCCACTTCCTGTTTATTGATGGAAATTGGATGACAATACTCCTTCTTGCTAATTGCAATTCTCTCTACCTTATGCTGCTGACTTCCCAACAATGATTCCAGGGTCACCTCATGCTCCTTTCCCAATTATGATAATCACACCCATATCTTAAGCTAAACCTTAAATCCCAAAATGGTTTATTGCCCACTCATTTCAGGAATAAAATAAAAAGAAATGCTATTTGTGGACATTTTGTGGAATACTGTGGACAAACTATGATGTTTATTTGTTACTTTTATAGTTTTTATTTTCAGCATTTCTTCCAGGCTATTTTTTGTTTCTGCCAGCTGTCTGGATACTGGAATAAAAAAACCTTAATTGGTTTCCAGCATCTGGTTACTGGGCCTCCCGCTTTCTTAAGTTTTAGGAGTAAAATGTTCTTCCCTCACTATTACTAAAAACTAATTCTCTTTAGTGATTTAAAAATGTTTGAAGGGAAATATAGCCCTGCCCTTTTAAGGATCAAAAGCTATTTGTATCAGCAGAAAATAAGGTTGTAAAAATCCCATAAGACAAAAGTTATAATTAAAAAGTGATCTTAAATAATTCTATGCAAAATAAATTCTACCCAACAAAGTACTAATAGTTCAAAGGAAGAAATGATGTAGGTCCGTAATTTCCTACAGACCTTTTGAAAACTGGAGCAAGAATCGGAATGACTATGACAAAAAGAAAAGAAAAAAATCAGGGACAAATTATGTCCTTTAGAAACTGGCCTTCCCCAGCCACACCACACTATGAAAAACCAAGCTGGAGCCATGCGTAAGATAACTAAGGTAAGATATATTTTGGTTGTTATTTTTATCAATAATCCTAAAAAAGAAAAAGAAAAAAAAGTTACCCTAACAGGGAAAAGATGATTGGATAATAGGGTTTCCTTGGAGACCTTTGGGCATATCGATTCCAATATTTGTACCAATTTCTATCCCAGCTTTTACTAGGTTGACTGATCGATCAAATGGTTGATTGCCTACTGTGTGCCATTTATTGTGCTGGGCACTATGATGGTAGTTTCTGCTTTACGGGTCAACGTTGCTGCTACTAGCATTTGACTTTCCTGCAGTTACTCATGTGAAGTCATCTTCCCATCACTTCTCCCTAAGTTATTCATTCCCATGGTCACAGCCCATTCTGCTGACAGTAAAGTATAGGAACACCATATTTCCACAAGTGTTACTCTTAGCGTTACACTTCAGGAGCTCCTTTCTTTCACTCTTCAAACCCCAGTCTCCATCCATTGAGCACCTATTATGGGCCTGATGACATGTAGGCACTAAGAGTACAAGATGAGTGAAGCATGGAGTCCTCTGTTCTAGCTGGAGAAACATCCGTTTGAGCAAAGAAATGTCATGTGTCGGCACAAATACATCAATACAAGACAAGAGTCACTGGAGACAAAGGGGAAGAATTTGAGAGCCCCAGCACAGATGGTGATCTTCCCAGAAGAAGTGACACTTGATTTGAATCTCATAGGTAAATAGAGGTATTATTACCCCTTTTGTGTGTCCAGCTCCACTGTTTCTGATAGATCTTTAAATTCAAGAATATGAATTCTGAACTCCCTGTCCAAACTCCGTCTTGGAAGACATTCAAATGCATCTTAATCTACCCTAAAGTCCTTCCTGAATGATAATTTACCACTATTTTAAGATTAGATTAAGTATAAAACCCCCTTACTGCCAGGAAATATTTTTATCTACTTGTGACACCATCCCAGAGATTGCAGTTGACTTTTGAACACCATTTGTTTGAAAGTCCTCTGACATATGTCTTTATTATTTCTCTAGTGAGTTCTGCTAGGTCTCTTTGGAAATAGATCTCTTGTTACTTGATTGTCTTGAAAGACCCTGTCCTTGTGTGGGGAGTTCTGTACAATGCTGGATTCCTTAACATGTTTCCATAGCTCTATGTGTTTTTCTCTTTCTGCCCCAGTTATATGACAAAATTAAGGAGTTGAATGTAACTGAACAGCAAAAAAGGGAAAAAGAAAGAAACATCCAAGAAGGACCAGAGGTGGGCTAGGGGGTATCCAATGTGCTTTGGGCGGAGGCAAGAGATAAAGCTGGGGAAACAGGCAAGAACCAGGGCATGAAGTGTTTTCTACTTCTGAGCTTTATCCTTAGAAAAATCAGAGACTCATGAACGATTTTAACCACCTCAATTAAGCAAGGGGATAATGCAGTCTTTTCTTAAAGTGACTTCAGTGGCAATAGCGAGAATGGATTGAAGGGATTCAAAGGGAACAAGTTTGGAAGCTACTGAAAAAGATCTAATGAGGAGGAACTAAATTGGGGGCTAGAAGAGAGCTCAAGAACAGGAAATGAAGAAATGTTTTAAAGAGGTGAAACTGTCAAAATTTAGTTCATAAAGATATCGCTGACTGAATGGATTAATTCATTCATTTGTTCAGTTATTCATTTGTTCATTCATTCATTCTACAAAGATTTTTGACCGTTCTATGCTCGGCATACATGTGATGCAAGGAAGTGAACAAAATGAATGCTCAGCTCTCATTTGGTTTACAGCTTAGGGGGAGTGGGGGAAGATGATAAGAAGTAAATATAATAGTTGCAGAGTTATTAGAAATAAAATATACGTAACCTTTACAGGGGTTGGTTTTGTTTTTTTAATGGGGATGTCAGGGAGACCTTTTTGATAAGGAGATATTTGAAAATGCACCTGAAAGAAGTAAAGGAATGATACAATGCCCTGTAATATACTTAGAGCAAGAGTTTTCTGGACAGAGCCAATAAGACAGCCACAGTCTCTAAAGCACTGCCTGCTGGGATACTGTTGTGAGGAGGAGCCAGTTGGAGGGTTCTGCATTTCCCAAAAGTGTCACTTGCCTCCAGTGTCCCTTTTCCTTTGAACCCCAGTCACGAAAGCTTCCTTGCTCTCTTCTCGCTGGGTCTATTTTAGCCTGTTGGCATTGTAAAGACACAGGGTATCCTTCGCTCTTGGAAACAGCAGGCATCTGAAGGGTCTTGATGCCTCATTTTTGTTTTCAGTGCTGTTTTTCGCTTTATTTCTTTTTTTAAAATTTCTTACAGAGGCTATTTATTATACGGCAGCAGTCAGCATGCCCCAAACAGAATTGCTTTTCATAATAAACCTATTCATTTTCTGGCATGTCAGAAATTTCTCAAATTGATACTTATAATAAATATGATTAATACCATATTGTATTTCAGTTGTTGCTGTAAAATAATCGGGAACAAATATCATATTGTGATGTTGACAGTGTTGGGTCGGTTGGTGCCAAACAGCGGGAACAGCCAGCTGTATTTCATTAACAGCCACATTGCTACAGTGCTATTAAGTTTTTCATAATCCCTTTACTCGGGGTTGATCATTCATTCCGTTAGACAAATTCTTGCAACAATCACACTGGAAGTAAATCTGCCAGCAACAATCTCAGCAAGACGAAGACAGGCTCTCACGGAGCCACGAGGTACCTCTGCCTATGAAATGTGCTAGGCGGGTATTGCGATGTTGGGGTCGAGAATTAAGGGCTAATCAAGGGCCATGAAAAGGGGTTAAGACTCACAGAAATGCAACCAGAGCGCTTGCATCTGGAGAGACAGAAGGGGGAGAAAGGGGCACAACTTTACAAGGAAGGTAAGATGTTTCATGATTCTTCAGGCTTGTCCCAATCTACCTGCTTCTCCCTTTGTCATCTTTACTGCTTCTGCCAGTGACTGGAAGTTCTCCAAATACATGACACAGGTCCCAGGCTCCGCACTTTTGCATTTGCAAAATGTAACTTTCACTTCCTCGTATGCCCTCCCGGCTTCCTTGCAAAGTTTGGTAGACTCTTACCCATCATTCTAACCCTGGTTCAAGTGTCAGTTCTTCCCGACACTTGTCCCCCCACCACTGTGCTACACTGGGAGCGCTCACTTGCCAATGATGCTGCATCTCATGCTGCCTTGCAGTTTCCCGTGTGTCTCTCGCTTTAGGCGGAGTTCTCCTTGAAGGCAGGCCTTAGGCTTAGTACCAAGCAGAAGGTGGCTTGGCTTAGAGAAAGTGCTGAGTAAATAACCGTAGGACTGAACTTGACTGAGAGGGCTCGGAAACCATCTGGCCATAACAGAGCCAGAGCTGCTGGCCACTCGCACAGCACACATAGGATACCCGCTCACCAAGTGCTGACCGCCCGCCAAGGGCCTGAAACTCTTCAGGACATTTCTTGTGGACGAATCCATGAACGTGCACACACAAAGGACAGAGGCATGACACATTTCCCTAGAATCATGGGTTCTCACCTGGGGACAACCTTTTCCAATAACCTTTTCAACCTTTTCCCCTGAGTCTGCATCGACTCACTTAGAGAGTTTTATAATAATGGAGATTCCTGGGCCCAAACTTGACCTTACTGTATTACTCATGTATCCATTGAGCACTCGTGTACTGAATGCCCATTATTCGTCAGGACACCGGCTGACACTGAGGAGAGGATACTCAGTAAAGCTACCATTGGCCCTGCGTTCGTGCACCTTTCAGTCTCGTGTGTGGAGCGGTGGTTTGCAGAGAGCCACCAACCGAGTAATTACACAACTAAATACATAATTAGAAACTGTGATAAGAAAAAATCCAGGGTGATAGGAGCATGTCCATGACAGGGTCTGCCCTTGTCTGAGCTGATGAGTAGAAGTCAAACTGGCGAGCAGGGGATGGGAGGCAGAAAACACTCAGGCAGAGGCCATGCTACTGGAAGGAGCGGGCAGCATGTGAAGAACTGAAGGCAGGTGGGGGAGACGGCAGTGCCGAGAGGGAGCTGGAGAGGTAAGCGGGGCAGGACCAAAGGGAACTGTGAGACCATATTACAGTGTTACTCTTGGTTCTAAGAGCTTCGGGAGACCTTTCGGGAGATTTCATCTAGTGAGTGAATGTTGAGTCCGATTTTTGTCTACAATGATTGCTCTAGCTGCGACAGCCTACAATAGGAAGAAGATGTGTAGAAACAGATCCAAAAGTCAGGAGGTCCTGACAAGGGTCCATGTGTCTATGTAAGGATAGTAATGCTGGGGGTAGAGAAAGGTTGGTGGATGCTAGAGATATTTGGGGAGGATCTACCACCAGGAATTGGTGTTAGATTGAATAAGGATGAAGAGAAAGGACTAAGGATGACAGTTTTTCAGGAGCAGTTGGACAGATGTGATAAGACGAGACTCAGATTCTTCAGATCTGGGGAGGCCCCCGAGATCTATATTTTCAACAAGCACTCCATTTGATTCTTATCAGCCAACCTGGCACAGGTACAGCCAATGGACGTTCAATAATCTCTGGTCTGATGTCCTACAACAATCTCACAAGCTGTTAGTCTACAGTGAGTGTCAAATGTCCCCATCGGTCACCTGAAAAGTTTCACATCTGAATCTCAGTTCTTCTGGACACCTTTTCCCCCCAACTCTACTTATCTCCCTAGCTCAGAGTTGCGAGAATTTAATGAGGTGATTCATTCACGCAAAAATATTGACGAAGTGCCTACTATGTGCTAGAATCTGTGCTAGGCAGTGGATTCAGAATGGAACAGGCATGATACATGCCCTCAAGGAGCTCAGCGTCAACTGAGAAAAGCAGCTGTGGGATTAATTTCACGGCAACGTAATTAAATGCTATGCCATATAGAAGCCCAGAGGAGTTAGCAATGGCTCCCTAAGACATGGAGACTTTTGAAGTACATCTTTCAGGACAAGCAGGACTGAGCCAGAAGAGCATTTGAATCAAGGAAAAGCAGGAATCCTTTGCACAGAGTAGGTAGTTAATATTCCTTCCCTGTCTTCCTTCCTCATCCTCTTCCTTCCTTTCTTCTATGCTCAAATCCCCATCCTTCCCTTTCTTCATTAGCTACTATTTTTACTGTCTACCTCCCAGAAAATGTACAAGTTATTTACCTCAAGCTCCAATGGTTTTCCTCCCATCCATGCCAGAACGTATTACTGTTAATACATCATGGCTACTAACAATATTACTATCACTTCCTAGTTTTCTGAATCTTCACATGTCTTCTCCTTCCTATAGTGTCCTTTCTTTGTACTGAGATTCGTGTCACCGTGTGTAAACCCAGGGCCCTATACGGACACTCGCATTCTAGCATTTAGCTCCAGTAGTTTCTAGAAGCACTTTCTGTGTCAGCGGTCTCTCTGTCGTTGGATGGTAGAAGACATATATCCTTACCCCATTTTTTTCCATCATGTTCAGAGAGATTGAATGATTTCCACAAATTCACCCAAGGGGAGGGGGAGAGCTCATCCTCGCTACACCCAGATGCCTTTGCCAGATGTAAGCAACACTAAACCAAGAATGCCATCTCCACAACAAAGACCCCACACAATCTACAGCCTGCCCTAGTATCCATGCATTTGTTAAAATTCGAACTTTGTATCATTTTACATTTTGTTATGTTTATTTTCAGAAGTGGAAACATCTGGCTTTACTAAACCTTGGGGCCCTTTGCTTTTCTAGATTGTCACCATCAACTGTAGCTTGTGTTCTCTCTTGAATATGTGTTAAAAGGTTGAGTTATATGCCTCCTAAGGATGTCACCCAGGAGGGGAAATCTGGCTTCTCAGCTCAGTCTGTTCTCTTACCAAGTGATTGCATGATGTTGCTCCCCAAAATGCAGCTCTGTCTCCACAGACTCCTGCTGGGGGAAGAGGGGGGCTGGAAAGATGTGGTGTCTCAATCTGGGCAGCTTTCTTAACCGCTGTGTGTGGGGCGCACCCTTCGTGATTGGCTGGGATGCTATTGTACGTTCTGTTTCGAACGTGCTGGCCCCCACCCATACAGGATGTGCTCCCCCATGGCGGGGTCTGCCCGTGCTTTCCTCACAAACTACTTGGATGCATAGCGCACTCTGGGATGCAGCATGGTTAGAGACCCTGAGGAAACGCTGCAGCTTTAGCCTGAGGCCTCTCCACTGCTCTTCGCTCTTTTGGAAAATGCCCAGTTGCCTCTTCAGCTGCCAAAGATCTCCCAAAATGTTGTGTGAACGCTGGGTCTCGTCAAAGGTGTGTGTCATGGTGGCCCTTGTTTCAAGCTGGGTTCCCCTCTCTATCTCAGGGACTATGTGGTTTACCTGCCATTTAGACAGAATACAATTTACAGGGAATAAAAGGTCACATGGCACAGATGCAGCTATTCTCAACTGTAGTGTCAGGTCTTGTGTGTATATCATAAGTACTATTTTTTCATTGATTAAATAAGTCAATGAATGTTTCTGAGTGCTTTCTATGTGTCCATAGGTCAAGGATTTTCCATGTCAGTCTCACTCAGTTGATTTCTATGTTGATCAGCACTCTCTTGATGGCTGATGCTAAAAGCTACTTCAACTGGTGTAGACAAAAGGGGTCATGCATGTAAAGAATCCTGGGGAGATCTCACAGAACCACAGGCCGGGCCCGATGACCGGGCCTCCGGCCTAACGGACTTGAGAGTTCAGCTGCTCATTTCTCGTCTCTGTTTCTCTCTGTGGACCCATTTCATTCCCTTCTACACCAGGTCGGCTTCCAAGGATTGGGAAGTGGGGTTGCCAACACATCCTCAGCTTCACATGCTACATGTTCTACCATCACAGAAAGTCTACAACTCTTTTTCGAAATTCCAGTTTCAACCATTCCTGGGAAGGTGACTCACTGGTGAGTTCTGGGTCAGATACTCACTCCTCAGCCAACTCACTGTGACCACAGAAGGAAGCAGGATCCTGAGCCCTGATAGAGGCATACGTTTCACCATGATGCTTACTTGAATAGGAGAGAAGGGGTTGGCGGTGCCTGGACCAAGGTCACTAGGAATATAATATTATCGATATAACTGAGGCGTGAATTATCTGACTAAGCGTGATGCTGGCCCATTGTCTTATTCAGCAGGTACATTTAAGGGGCCTTATTTGAGCCAGCACTGCTCCGAGCACTGAAAATACAGTGGTGACCAAGGCAGTCCTGCTATCGCGGTGTTTACCTTAAGTAGGGAAGGTAAACATAGGTAAACAAAGAAAGAAAGAAGAAAATCACAGGTAGTGACGGACACTAAATAGAGCATGCGAGAAACAGCACCAAGAAATGGGTGAGTGAGCACTTCAGCTTGCGTGGTAGGAAAAACCTCTGTAAAGAAGGGACATGGAGCTGAGACTGGAATCATTTCATGACCTGGAGCATTTCAGGCAGAGGGAAGAGCCAGAGCAAAGGCTCCAGAGCTGGAATGAACCTGGCACGTTCAAGGAATGGAAAGATCATGTGGTTAAGGTGCTATAAGGGTGGCACGGGGTTCAACAGACCTCAGGGGCTCCAAGGCTGTGTGTGCTCCTTCTAATCTATCTCAACTGCCTGTGCTCAGAATTCAGGCAAGAATTAGCAGGGGGAAAGCTATCCGGACTCTCCTTTGGTGCCTCAGAGAAAAGCCGAGAATGTAACATCCCAGATATGTAGTCCATCAGCCCCACTCTCCCTTGCATACTCTCACTGACAGAAAACTCACTACCATTTCATGTTCAGACAGGTCTACCTGTTAGAAAATCCTCTCTTCCTTTGAAAATGCCAATCCTATCTTACCTGTTCACATTTCCTGCACATTGGAGCTCATGTTGCTTTTCTTAACAGGCAGGATAAAGCTAGACCCTCTTCTGCCCACATGTCTTGTCAGAGGTTGGAAGTCAATGACTGTATCTCCTTCGGTTCTCTCCTTCATGGCAAGCATCTCCAGATTCCTTTAGCATTTCTCAGGGGGAAGCTGTGAAGACTCTGGCCACCCTGGATAACCTCTTCTTTTTAAAGGTGTTGTCTGAAGAGTGTGGTCTGACCACTACCAAAGGCCTTGGGATCAATACCGCTCTTGTTTTGGACTTAATATCTTTACTAACATTGCCTAAGAACTGAATGTTTGGGCAGTATCATCCCCTAAAACCCATAACAGTTTTGCCTTAGGCATCTCATCCTTGACTGCTTGATTTTGGCATCGGGAAACTCAATGGCATCTGAGTTTGGGAAATCAGACCAAATACTCTGCAGCTGTGAGGCATGCCACACTATCCCACGTAATCAGAACTGTTGTAGCACCTCAGTTATGTGGACTTCAAGCCTCTATCCCCCAACCAGCCAGGATTAGAGATTCCCGACAAGGAAACAAGCTGGCAGGAAGGGTTTAGAATATATATTTTATATATATTTCTGTACATATTCTACTAGACCATATATACTAACACATGGACGTTCTAATAGAATACATATGTACACACATGCCATATATATATATATATATATATATATATATATATATATATATATATGTATACATATGGTTCAATGTGGGTCAACTATTTTATTATATTATACAAGGGACTTAACAACTCAATAATTAAAATTACAACCCTGACAATTTTCATAGGCCACATTATTCAAGAGGACGTTAACTATCTTCCACAGTAGGTTTAAGGAAGTTGGCGAGTAGTATCATTCACATGAAGAAGGATTGCAAATGGCAGGGAGCAAAATAAAAACAGGTGCTGGATGTCCAGCGCAAGCTGAGATAGTTGAGTCAATAGTGTTTGCTTCTGTTGCCTGACTTTACTCTGCGACTTTGAGTCTGGGTAAGGCTGGGGCCAGTGGGGAGGGGTGGGAGGAAACTGATATGAATTGAGCTAGACTTGGTGCATTCGTATACATGATCTTACTTTATCTCACAATCACCCTTTGTAGAAGATTTTATTGCTCCCATTTTGCAGATGAGGAAAATAAGAACCAAAGAGTCCCAGATTTGAGTGAGTCTGGGTGAAGCCTGTGTTCCCTGACCCCTGACTCACTAGAAGGATCTTTAAAGCATCCCATTTGTCAGTCTATGGAATCTTCTGTCAAGTTCTGCTTCCTCAGTTCCAAGGAGCAGAGGTTATTAGAGAGGGACAGAAATGACTTCATTTCTAATTTTTCTTTTTCCTTTGTCTCTTTCCTCCCTCATTTCACCTTTCAAAATAATTTCTTCAAGCACATTTCCTTTCCAAATTTCCTCTTGGCCTATGCACCATTTCCTCTTTTAAGATTGTAACAAATAGCTCTCGAATTGGCGAATTGCAAGGAATAAGTTATTCCCTGAGAATAATTAAGTCTTTGTTAATTGTATATTTGGAAAAGAGTAGAGAGAAGGCTCTTTTTTAGTCTACCCAGGAATTGCAATATAGCACTTAATTTATCAGGACAAAATGGCTTCGTTTTAATGGGTATTTTAAGAATGATATCAAAAATGGCGAGAAGACACCAATTTCTTCATATCCCAATAATGTAATATTAAAAACCTTCCTAAGGAATCAATATAGTGGAAGTTCTTTAAAATATAATCCTTGAGATATCTGAGTTTCCACATACTTTGTCTTATTTAAATATTTATCAGTTGCCATCACTTGAGCTTTGTGCTTGATGATATATTTTTGAAAGTCCTAATAAATAGAACTTCAACAACAAAATATATTTTCCTACATTCCCATTCCTTTCACGTGCCATCTACGCCATCTGGTAAACTTATTCGGTGATGTACACGATTAATAATACTTTTTCGACATCTATTATAGTCCAGGCTTGTGCTAAATACCAGTGACAGGGTAATGATAAGAGAGATGTATGCCCACTCTCATGGAGTTTACAGCCTCTGAGGAATGAGGCCATAAATGAATAGAATAATAATAACTAATAATAATAAACAAACTATTAGAGAACCAAGACAGATAAGAGCAATGCGGGAAATAAATATAGAGACTAAGGGGCTGGGTTCATGCCAGTTTAGCCAGGGAGTCAGGGTTAGGAAACGGCATGAAGATTGAGACCTTGAGAATAAAAAGGGGTCCATCATGTAAGAGAAGACTAAGCAAAGGCTTCCATTCCTCTTGCAAAGCGAAGATGAGCCCTTATTTAACAGGCAATACCCGGGCGCACAGAGACTGTCACTGAATTTGTCCAAACCATGCAGCAAACCAACTGCACCGTGGAGATTAGAGAATATAGCGATCCTGCTTCCTGACTCTGAGCATTTTGTCTCTCCTCACCAGCCTGTTTCCTGTTTTCCCCTTTCTGCCTTTCTTTTTTTTTTTTTTTTTTGCCTCTCTCTGCCTCCCCGCTGTCATCTCCAGGGTTCCACTAGATTTCCCTTTTCTCTACCCTGCACAATATAGTTCAAAAAAACAAACGGAACAGGACAGCCTGAGACATGTTTATAGAGTGTGCTGGAGAATCTCAAAAGCCAAGTGTGACTGCGGCCAGGGGACCATCAGCCAGGCAGGCTGGACATTCTTTCTGGGGAGAAGGCAGGTCGCCTGCTTCAGCGGGCTTGTGCCTGGTTCTCTAATAATGGAGCGTTCCCTAATTGGTGCTTCCTTCACATCCATGGAAATAGGAGCATAAGACACAGAAACAAAGCCACATGTCAGCAGTTAAGCATAAGTGAGGGTTTAGACCCATCATTCCCTGGGCTTTGCAGTAATAGTTAGAACACATCTTAATGAGGAAGGCATACATCCTTGGGCGGGTCAGCTTCATATACGCCATCTGGCATGTGTTTTTCTGGTCTAAAATTATAGCAGTTCCCCCTCAAGCAATTTATATTTCTAAGAAGATGGGAGAGAGCTATGAGGAAATACCATCCGACAATTTCTTTGTCACTTAAATATAAAATAGAAATTAAAAGTCCAGAACAGTTATTACACTGGGGTTTTTAAAAATACACACAAATGAAGGAAGTTTGCCAAAAGGCTAACTGCAGATGTTTCTTTTTTTTTTTTTTACCATTCTTGTGGATATTATGCATTGAGAGAGCATCACTGAAGTCATGGTTTTTTTAATTAAAGTCATTCCAGAGTCAGAGGATATTATCTGCTACACAAAAAGCTTGGCGCTCTCATTCCCCATTTTTAATTGCCTAAAAACAATCAAGTCAGATGGTTCTTCTCTGTTTCTTTCTAAATCCTTAGGAAAAACAATACAGAGCAGAAGGCAAAGAAAATCAACCAAATGTAGGGCTTGCCCAGAGAACTTCCGGAGGCCCTCACAGAAGCTTCTAGTCAATCTTTATTGTGAGCAGCTGCCAGATGGGAATTTCACTTCATAAATGTCGGAAGTGGAAGGAAGGGCAGGATCTTGCCTAGGATAGGCTAGTTGAAGGGAAGATAGTAGAGAAAATGACCACAACGATTCCTCCAGTTACACAATAGTGGACTTCACTTCCTATGGGGGCCCTAGCTGCCCAGGAGACACACGACGACCATCTGGTGATCAAGGTGGTTACTGCTGAGGGGACGCTCCCCCTTCCAAAGACACCAATTCGATTATCTGTATTTAGGCTACATGTGAAACATCTCCCCAGGAATCCTGTCTTGCTTCTTGCTACTCCCAAATGTCTTGGTTTGAATTGGCTAACAAGAGGGAAAAACAGAGGTGTTCTTCCTTTCCATAAGCCAACGGCTTTCAAATGCTATTTCTCATTAGAAGCCTATTTCCAAATCTCCCACATCTCTGTGACTCAGAGAAGAGCAGAGCTGCCCGGTTTAGACTGGGCAGAGGTTCAGGGTTCTGCCTGGTTACTTCCCCCTCACTCCCCGTGGGGACCTCTGGGGTATCTTTGGGTGTCTTGGCATCTAATTGGAAACGTGAGAGAAGTGTCGGCTGGCTCTCCGTGTGTGGCCCTTTTGCCAATTCACTGTCTACCTGCAAAACGCTGAAGGAAGGTCTTGAGCGCATGCGGACGTGAAAAGTAGTCTGGGCCTGCTCTTCATCCCCTGTTGCTCCCCAGGTGAATTATAAACTTAGTTCTGCTGTCATAGGCATCCTCTGCTTCTCCAGAGAGCCCTACTATGTACCCCCATCACAAAGCCCTTTCTGTCCACAGGTGTGGTCACGTGTGTGGTGCAAATGTTCCCACCTCCTGAATCCTGTTCCTGGGGCGCTCTCCTCCCTGCTCTCCTCAGAGCAGCGTGCTCCCTCTTCTCTGCTCTCTGGTCTCGGTCCTGCCCTTCGGATCTCCTTCCTCATGTCCTCTCTACCTGCTCCCCTGGGCTTGGGAGTGCTTGCGTCCTCATCCCTCTCTCTCTCAGGACTTGGCTACCAGTTCTCCTTTGTGTTTTGCCCAAAGATCAACACCGACTATTTCATGTTCAATTCTGGCCCTCGGGACTCCAGCATGAACTTGGACCAATGGCTTTGCCTTTACAGAGTAACCCATATGCATACCAGGCAACGTGACAAGCAAAATCATGGCCAAATTCTTGTGGTAGCATCAACCTCTTGAGAGAGAGAGAGAGAGAGGGAGAGAGGGAGAGAGAGAGAGAGAGAGAGAGAGAGAGAGAGAGAGAGACTATACCTTAGTTTAACCATACAGGCCCTTAGCACATTTTTATTTTGCTTCTGAGATGACCGATAACTGTAGCATTAGTGTTAGAACACTTCAGAATTTGCCCCTGGGTTCACCTTGGACATCTTACTCATCCTAAGCATGACCAATACACTTCTCTTGGAAAGGGTGAAATGAACTGCTGACAACTCCAACACTTCATGTTTGCAGAAGTGTAGTCCACGTCATTCTCCTGACTCTTACATGGTTTGGCGCCTGCCACCCATTGCAACCTCCTCACGTGCCACGCCCCCACTCTCAGTCCCTATGGCCCAGTTACTTGGTCACCTGTCAGTCCCTAAAGGGTTTGCTATTCTTCTATCTAGAATGTTCTTTTGATGACTGGGCCCTTTTCTTTCATATAATTTCAGTGCAAATGTTACCTCCTCAGGATGGTCTTTTCAAATCACACCATCTCATGTAGACAGTCCCATCCACATTTTTTGCAGTCATAAAAATTTTACACACACACACACACACATAAACAAATGTGTGTGTATACAAGAAAACTTGGAAAGTATAAATATAGAGAGAGGAAAGAGATCTCTAATTTAGGCATCCAGATAGATACACTGTTACTATTTCAGTATATAGCCTTCCTTCTATAAATACTGCTATACAGAATGGAAACCCTAATTCAAATATGGTTATGTCCTATTTTTTTTTCACTTAACTTTTAATCATCGCTTCTTTGCACTTATCCATAACCTCTTTTTCCTTACAATTTTATTAGAGAGTAATGTGCTACTTCATGGAATTAATGTAATGTGCTTAATTCTTATTCCTCTTATTTGACATTTACATTGTTTTTACAACTTTTTAAAATAAATATATAGCACTGGAAAGAACAGCGTTGCATATAATAAAAAAAGTAGCTAAAGATAAAGGCAGCGCTTGGTATCTCTATGTGCTCTTGTTTGAATAGGATTGACAGTTTTCTAGATGACATGTTGTAGGTGTATGGTGAGCAGTCCTGAGAAAGCTCTTTGAACTTAATGATGTGTGTGTGTGTGTGTGTGTGTGTGTAGTAGTAGTAGTATTAGTAGTTACTACACACACACACATCTTTAGTACTAATACTAAGAGTAGTAATAGCAGTTGTACATTAGCAATTTAGAACCAGAAATATTAGCTCTAGTTATGGAATCTCATAATCTGAAAGCTCAATTTAACACTTACACATGCAACCGTGTTGAAAGTAACTACTTTTTAATGTAATTAAAACAAACAGGTAAATTATTGAGAAGATCTTCCGACCGCTGAGCCCAATCAAATATTCAGATCTTGCTGGAACGGACCAGGGCAGGGAAAGACACCTCTTCCATCAGTGACAGCACACTTACATGTTCTCACCCACACATCCACACAAAGAGCGAAGCCTTCACCAAAGAGACATGATGCATATTTCAGTGTATGGATGCTACTTAATTGAAATACAATTCTGGCATAACGATTGGGAGAATGGACTCTGGAGTCAGAATGTCTGAATTCAAATTCCAGCTCCACCCTTGCTAACTATAAATTCTGGCTGATTCTTTGACTTCTTTACATCCCAGTCGCCTCATCTATAAAATGAGATTGAATGTTACATAGGTCATAGTTAATTCTTTGATGTAGATATAATGAGATAATACACACAAAGCCCTTATCCCTGGCTCGTGGGAACTCTCTTCCATTGATGGTAGCTGTAATTGTTGTTTTATTAGAATCACTTCCTCCATTATTTGTGGAAAACCCAGTTTTCACTCCAGTATGTGGTTTAATTTCTGTAAAGCAAAATCTTCCAAGAATTATACCAAGTAGTTTCTGCTAAGGAGGGGCAGCTGATCTGACTCTGTCCTCTTCAGTATCAGTTTCCTCTCGAGGCATTAATTCATGCATTAGATGACTACTGAATACCTACTGCGTTCCAGCACTGTGGTAGGTATAACGGGTTCAGAGAACAATAAAGACACTTTTTTCTGGTGTCATGGGAGTTTCATCCTCTCAAACATTTAAAAAATCCCCCAATACATATCAGTACATCTGTTTCTTGGAATGATGTCATGGTCCCTTTAATATTTTGGCTAAGTTTGTGCAAAAATTCTCTGTGTTCCCAGGGCAAACATGAGGTTCAGTGAAATGAAGAAAAATATTTACAGAGGAAGAACATAAAAGAACTGAATGCAGAGAGTACAAGAAGTGTCCAGTTACGTATCTTTCCAAAGAGCAGGTTATGGTATTGAAGGAAACCATCCTGAGCCCAGTGCTGGTACGAGCATTTTGTCCAGTTCTTGTTTCTCAGGGATCACTGATTCCTAGCTCCCTCTCTGCCTCTAGCCTCCACGAATCCAGTTATAGATTTGTTATGCCCTGTCTCTAGCTAGATGCAGAAGACTTTCCTCCCATGACTGCAAAACCTTTTCCTAACTTATTTTCCCCAGGATGGGTTTTCTGCAGTCAGGGAGCATATAATTCTGTCAGACATCCTTTGAGTCCCAGTGATAACCCACCCACCTAGCTTATCAGCCCCATCCACTCTCAAGCCAACCGCTATTACCAACTCCTCCATCCCAACAGGGACGTGTCCAGCCCATTGAACCGTTCAAGGCAGTTGCCACCCAACAGAAATAGAACGTGAGCCACATATGAATTTTAAATTGTCTAGTTGCTACATTCAACACCTAATAAGACCCAGGTAAAAATTAATTTTAATAACATATTTTATTTAAATCAATATATCCAAATGTTTCCCATTTCAATATGCAATCAAATATGAATCCTTGATATTTGATGTTATATTTTTGCGTACGACGTCTGAAATCCAGTTTGTGCTTCACACTGATAGCATATCTCCATTGAGACCAGCCACATTTCAAGTGCTCAGGAGCCACAGATGACCAGTAGCTACCATGCTGGACAGCACGGACCCAGGAAAGCAGAAGACCTTCATGACACGGCAATGCTAACATACACACTACAAGAATTCTCCCACCACCATGCAGGAGGGTCATTCTCTCATAACCTCTTACTTCCTTTCTCTCATGCACCCTTCCAATATTAATAAATCAACTCCTTGCCCAAGAACACATCCAAGGAATGTTTCCCACAATGCTTTCAGGAACCTTCCATCCGCATCACTCTGCCTCAGTCTAACCTCTCCGTACTGTAAGATGGTGTTTCATGTTTCTAATAGCAAATGCCTGCAGACATTGTCTTCAGCAAACACCATTAAGAATCGTACCAGACAGAGTTCTGGGCTAACAGTCGATTACAAGTGAAACCAGGATACTCTCCATCTACTTTTGACCTGACTACGTCTGTAAAGACAACCAGCTTTGCTGAGGGCTTCATTCTGCTAAAATCCGGTTTGTGAACAGTTAGAAAACCGATTTGAAAGATGAGCAAACACACAGCGTTGTTGTGTGACTTGGCTGAAGTGATTGGTCCTTAAGTCCAACTAGTCAAGCCAGTCCTGTGAGCAGATAAAAATGACAACTACAGCGAGGATTTACTGGGACCTGAGCTCCGTCACACACCTGTACAGAGCTAGTTCTCATTTTCTTTTTCTTTCACCTTATTTTTTTATGAGAAAAAAACGCAGTGGTCAAACAAGATCAAATACCAGTATGTGAAAAGGAGTTTCTTAACTTTCTTACTCAAGCTTTACCTCTTCTGAAAACACTTCCCTTACCTACCCAGGTATGGCAGGTGCCCCAAATCGTGTGACTATAGATTTCTATGCAAGTCCTCTAAACCTCCTTTGACCACAGTGTAATGACTGAAAGTGAACTCTGCAGCCAGACTCGGGGGTTCAATTCCTGGCCTCGGACCAGTTGTTTAACTTCTCTGTGCCTCTGTTTCCCCAGTCAGTGCTTATTGTTAGAGTTGATAGTTCACACACACACACACACACACACACACAAACCCACAATAGTTGTCTAGCAAGTATTAAATGTTAGCTGTTATTACTTTATCATTGTTTTTTGGATTTTGTTCTTTCAACGATCACAGACATCTTCAAACATAAGCAGCTCAAACATCAACAATTTCTAAACAAAACAGTCTCTCCACTGCCTTTCCTAGTTCTCTCAGTATTGTCACCAATCCCCCATGTACAGTGGCTCAGAACCTCGGAGGTGTCTTTGAACACTCAAAGTTCTCCCACGTCCAGCCTGTGATTATGTCCATTGATATTTTGCCTCCTAATGGCTCTAGAAAAACCAACAGGAAGATCACAGGATTTATACTCCAGTGAGCTATCCTAGCTCTGACATTCATAAACTGAGTGGTTTGGAGTAATTTAAAAAATTTTTTTTTATTAAATGTATTGGAGTCACATTGGTTAGTAAACATATATAGGTTTCAAGTATACAATTCTAATCATCTGTATATTGTATTGTGGAGCAATTTTTCAGCCTTTGATCCTCCATCTCCTCTGAAGTGCAGATCATTTTCATGCCTAGTTCATATTTTAATTGTATCACATCTCCGAATACATGCGAAAGCCATTTCTCAAGCACATGCACCGTACATAT
Organism: Rhinolophus sinicus; assembly: GCF_036562045.2. NCBI lineage: Eukaryota > Metazoa > Chordata > Mammalia > Chiroptera > Rhinolophidae > Rhinolophus > Rhinolophus sinicus. The sequence goes on from NC_133761.1 coordinate 9,917,872, forward strand.
ATTGGAGATTGTTCCATGCGACTCTCAAGCTCGGTGGATTCAGGGCTCGGAACAAGCCACATTGCAGCACACTTTATTTCTTTCACCCCCTCAGAATCCCAGACTCTTAGGACTTAAAATCACCTTAGAAGTTAAAGAAAACAAAAAGGCAACCAAACAAACGGGAGGAGATATTTGCAAACAACACCTCTGATAAGAGGCTAATATTCAAAATATGTAAAGAATTCATGCAACTCAACAACAACAACAAAAAACAAACTATCCAATTAGAAATGGGCAGAGGACCGGAACAGACATTTCTCACAAGGAGACAAACAAACAGTCAACAGATATTTTTAAAAATGCCCAACATCATTAGCTATTAGGGAAATGCAAATTAAAAGCACAATGAGATACCACCTTAGACCTGTTAGAATGGCTATTATCAACATAACAAATAATAATTGTTGGAGAGGTTGTGGAGAAAAAGGAGCCCTCATACACTGCTGGTGGTATTGTAAACTGGTACAGCCACTGTGGAAAAGAGTATGGAGTTCCCTCAAAAAATTAAGAACAGAATAACCATAGGACCCAGCAATCCCTCTTCTGGGTATTTACCTGAAAAATTTGGAAACATTTATCTGTAAAGACATATGTACCCCTATGTTCATTGCAGCATTATTCACAGTGGCCAAGACATGGAAATGACCAAAGCATCCTTTGATAGATGACTGGATAGAGAAGATGTGGTACATATACGTATACAATGGAATATTACTCAGCCATAAGAAAAGATGAAATTATGCCATTTGTAACACTATGGATGGATCCTGAGAATATTAAGGTAAGTGAAATAAGTAAGATGGGAAAATTCAAGAACCATAAGATTTCACTCATATGTGGGGTATAAAACTGAAAGCAACAAATGAACAAGACATACTAACAAAAACTCACAGACACAGATAACAGTATGATGGTTACCAGAGGGAAAGAGGGGTGGAAGGGTAGAAAAGGGGAAAGGGGGTCAAACATACGTTGATGGAAGGAGATTTGACTTTTGGTGATGAACACACAATGCACTACGAGGTCTGACAATTAAGTTCGTGAACTCACTCTAGAAAAAGTGCTATATGCCTCATGGATGAATGTAACTGCAGTCACCTTCGAAGGATTCCCATTGGGAAACTGCACCAATGCCAGCACCTAGTCCACCCTTCAAAGCAATTTTGGAATTCTTTTTCTGGAATGGCCATCAGAGTTGTTGTCCTATTACCCCTGATGTCCTGAATGTCATCAAAATGTCTTCCTTTCAATATTTCCTTTGTCTTTGGGTAAAGAAAGAAGTCATTGGGGGCCAGATCAGGTGAGTAGGGAGGGTGTTCCAATACAGTAATTTGTTTACTGGCTGAAAACTCCCTCCCAGACAGTGCCGTGTGAGCTGGTGCATTGTCATGATGCAAGAGCCATGAATTGTTGGCAAAAAGCTCAGGTCGTCTAACTTTTTCACACAGCCTTTCAGCACTTCCAAATAGTAAACTTGGTTAACTGTTTGTCCAATTGGTACAAATTCATAATAAATCATCCCTCTGATATCAAAAAAGGTTAGCAACATCGGTGCAACAATTTCACAAACTTAATTATCAGGCCTTGTATACAGAAGATGTGTTGTAGAATTACACACTTGAAACTTATATGTTATTCACCAATGTCACCCTAATGAATTTAAGAAAATTAAAAAAAGGAAGTTATGTACTACACGTTACTTATCTGATGCTTTTATGTTTTTCTCTAAAACATCCCCTGCACATTGATTTGTTGAGTCCCTCTTTGGGCTTTCGTGTCATCATTGACAAGAACTTTCTTCCCTACACTGTATCGCATCCATGCACTGATCCACACTTCTTCAGATGTCTTTGAAAAGGACAGGCTACAATCACCTCTGCAGGCCACCTGCTGTCAGCTTAATGTACCTTAAGGCCAGCCCTGTGTATGCAGAAAGCCTCGCCTCACTGAGCAATGCCAGCCATGGGACACAGCTCAGTCTGAGGACCATTGGTCGCTGGTCAGACCCAGCGGGGCGAATGCTGAGCTGAGTGAATGTGGGCAGAATGGCTGATCTACTCGACTGCAACCTTTTTAGTGCCCGGTAATGGGATTTGCTCTTCAACGTTTATGAAAATATTTTAAGAAATATAGCCAAGCTGAATGAGTCTCAGGAACTTTATGAGTTATTTTACTGCCTAGAAAACATTAAAATACAGAATTTTCTTTCACCCAAATGTCATTAAACTGTCAGATGTTTTTCTGCCTTTTCTAGTAACTTATCAAGATATTTGTGTGTGTGGGGGGGTGTGTGCATGTGTGTGTGTGTTCATAATCAGCTATAATAGGAGAGGAAATTCTGGAAAAGTGTTTGACAGTTTAATGAGAGTTTGTGACATTTGTTTTCCAAGGCTCCAGGATGTGATGAAGTACTGTGTTTCCCCGAAAATAAGACCTAGCCAGACCATCAGCTCTAATGCGTCTTTTGGAGCAAAAATTTATATAAGACTCAGTCTTATTTTACTATAAGATCGGGTATAATATAATATAATATAATATAATATAATATAATATAATATAATATAATATAATAATATAATATAACCAGGTCTTATATTAATTTTTGTTCCAAAAGACACATTAGAGCTGATGGTCCCACTAGCTCTTATTTTCAGGGAAATAGGGTAGCTCGTTAAATTCTGGTGGCACTGCACAGTCAACACGTTCCACCTCAGACCCATCCTGGGTAAAGTCCTGAGGTGACTAATTTTTCTGTGGTGGTCCTAGCAGTTTGATATTTTAGTCCTGTGGGCTGATCCTCTCCAATTCCCAAGACCTCATAGCACACCACATCCCTAGACCAAACCTTACCCTCGGGGAAAGATTGAAACTCCCAGTGTTTCTATCAGGTGTAAACGTCATCATTTCAAAGGAGGGGAGCTGGCAGGGTGGGATTTCAAGCAGTTTCGTTTTATCCTTTGTGAGCTTCGATAGTGACTATTGAATCACCTGGCACTGGCTGTCGGTGAGGCTTCTTATGGTTCCATTCAAATCCTAACGTTCTGGGTTGTTTTGAGAGATGCTAGCAGTACTTGCTTTGGGTTGAAGTTCCAAGCTATGAGGGCAGATGAGGCATCGCTCTGCTCTTTGATATTGGAGGTGGGACGTGAATGTTGATGGAAGGTGTGATGATAAAAACCACCAAGGGCAGAAATGAACAGGAAGGAGGCTGACTTGCCTGGGGTCCCAGACAGACATGGCAACAGCTGCTTAATTACACGTTATATCTTTCAATTCCTTTGCATCCCTGAGTAAGCATTATCACCCCCATTTTATAAATGAAAGGAATAAGCTTGAAGAAGTTAAATGACTTGTCTAAGTGGCAGTGTTGCGGTTAGAAAGCAGGTTGGAGGAACCCCGGGGCCTGGCTTTCAGTGCCTCCGATTGAACCCTGTCACCCACCTCCCTTTCTTCTGCAAAGTCCCCTAGCTACCTGGAGGGGTGTACCTGTACCTTCAGTTTTGCTCTCTCCTAATGATGCACACACACCTGAACCCCACAGCGAGGAGGAAAAAGTGCTGTGCTTTCCTTTCTTACCAAACCCCCGTTGGCAAAGGGGCATTTCCCTGGGCCTTTGTTCTCAAGACTGGTGGGGAAGAGGGACCCAGATAGCCGGGACCCAGGCAGCGGCCCCAGGGCTAAATGGGTGTTTGGTTTGCTCAATATCAGGTTTCTCACCTAGAAGAAGTTTCACGGAGCTGTTTTGTCATAAATTATCATAATTGGTCATGAATTATTGTTTAGAGATAAAGACTAGATGAATAATAACAGCACGGGATGCTGGGTACAGTCTCAGTTTTCTTACCTATTAAATAAGGATGTTAATTGTCCACATCTGGGAGACAGTGAGGCCTACCTGAAATACCATGTGTAACGCACAGGAGGAGTCCCATACGTGGTATGTAATTATTATTATTATTATTATTATTATTATTATTATTATCAAAATTGCAGGAAAAATGATATGCTGGCTATGTGTTAGGCATCATTGTCCGCCCTTTATAGATATAATCTCATGGACTCCTCTCAACGACACCACGAGAAAGGTACTATTATTACTATTACCATTTCATAGTTGAGGCAATCACATAGATGCTGATGATTTGGAAAAAAGAGTGAGAAACAGTAATAAGCTGCTCTTATTAATTTTTAAGTGTAATTATTAACCATGCCACCTCAGACATGGCAAGGTGACCTCCCTCAGCCCCACTTGATCTTATTTCATCAGATCAAGTCTGTGAGACAGGCAGTGGGCGAGTTCTACCTACCACCTCCTGTAGGTGCTGCCCCGGAAACTTCCTGGCCATTGGTCATCTGAATCTTACAAGATGGTCTTTCCCATGATAGCACATCTTCAAATACTAGACAGTTCTTCCTTTGATCTGACATCTGTCTCCCTTTCACTTTCCCCCAGCACTCCTAGATTTGCCCTCCAGAGCTACACTACTGCAGCTTAATCCCCTTTCCACTTGACACTTGAAATATTTTTTTTGAGATTGTGATCGCATCTCCCCGAGTCTCCTTTACTTCAGGCCAAATGTTCCTACTCCCTTCAGCTGCTCCTCATGTGACGTGGTGATTGGGCTACTCAATGTTTTGGCTGCACTGTTCTGGCTGCACTCCACCGCAGCGTGTCCGTCTCCATCTGAAATAAAGCGGACTGAGAGCCACAGCCTGAGGGGCAGTGTGAACTGGGAGAAGGGAAGAGCCATGTCACTTGCTGCTGACCCTGGGGAAAACTGCACCTTTCTGAGCCGATGTTTTCTAGGCTTTGTATCAGGACTACTAGTCGGTTTGTCGCGATACGATGTGAGATAACCAACTATACGACGTCCCTGACCCATACTATTCATTCATGTGTTCATTTACTTATTCTACAATAACAGAATAGAGACTATTGTACAAATAGTCTAATGAGCCAATACTATTTCATTGAGAATACAGACTGAGAAGACAAAATCTGTAACCTCATGGGACATAAGTTCCCATATGTTTAAGGCAGAATAATTTGCATTATACCAATTGTCCTTAGTATGTAACTGTCATTCTATTATTGGTCCTAAATATTGTATAAGTTTGCAATTCTCCTTTTGATATTGATGCCAAACTTTATTTTTCCCCATTTCACAGAATCTGGGCTCTGTGAACAGACCACCTGGATTGTATCTCACACAACTAACTGGTTCCTTTATCACATCTATAAACTAGGGCTAATAACAGTCCTTTCCAATAAGATTGTAGTAAATATAAAATAAGAAAATACGTACAAAATGCTTTGATCAATGCCTGGGACATAGGAAACATAAAATAGTTCAAGCATTCACCATTGTAGTGATAATTCATCACAATCATTGTTGTTAATATTAATTGTTATTATTATTATATTGGCCAATTATTTCAGTGTCTTGGTCCATTTTGTGTTTGTCTTTTAATTCAATTACCAAATTTTTACAGAATATCTTTGAAGAATTCTGTTCTCATTTTCAGTAGGACAATGGCTTAGTTCCTGATCCCAATAAAATCACAATCTAATGGAGGAGATACACGTATAACTAACATACTCTAATACCATGTCATAAGCACAACAGCATATGTTGTAGGACAGAAATTGAGAAAAGGGTTACCTAACTCAGAGGATGATTGGAGTTGTTTAACTATAGGGTAATGCCTGATCTGTGCTTTACAAGATAAATTAGTCCAATTAGGCCTTTTTGACCCAATAAATAAATAAATCACATAGCAAAGCAAATATTTCCAAAGATGTATTTTCAAAATGTTCTCTTCATAATATGACTTTCTTTTGAGAGCAGTTGTTTCAATGCGAAATGCCACTTTTTCGTAGCAGGGACAGATCAAGTGAGTTTATTTTTACAAATATATCTGCTGCCTACTGATAGTCACCTCTCATTACAGAGAGAGTCAGCAAATTTAAAACATCGGCCGTGTTGTAAAAGAGAAATGCAAATCTCTCTTTATTGTCCTGTAGCCCCTTTTTAAATGCTGCTGTGAGATAACTTCCACAATAAAATCTGTGGTATAGAAAAGATTTCTGTAGCCATTTCCCATCTCCTGGAAATATTGCAAAAATGTTACTTATTCATTCTTGTTTAGGAGACATTGACTGCATTAATTGCATGCGATACAGCGTTATTTATGCTTCTCATCTCAACTTGGATCCAATAGCTTGTCTATGACTTTCGCAGTAAGTAACTTTTAAGTGCGGTGCCTTCTGCAAACTTAACAACATACCCCTCACCCCGCCCCGCTCCTGTGCTTCTAATGAGAGCACCTGCTCCGACAATGGTTATATTTATAAACTTTTTCTATACAACACTGTATGTATTAAGTCAACTATGTGTGTGAGGGTATCTTTGCTTCCTGGCTTACACACACAACAATTTTTTAATGCCTGCTTTAATATTAAATGGGAATCTAGAAAGTGCTATAAACAGAAACATGTTAGAAACATCTGTATTTTCATTTTGCTGTACGACATTCTGTTTTGTAATTGCTTGAATGTGTATTTCTTTAAATAAATATTCAGCAATGCTGTCTATGTAGAGCATCACTGGTATTTGTTGACAAAAGAATACATTTGGCTTGTTACCATCTTCTTTTCCATCTATTATCTCAGCCTTTTTCACTGTACCACAGAAATATATGACGTTTTATCTTCTAAAAATCAAGAAATTAAATGTAATCTTCTAAATCACTAAATTTACTAAAATTTTTATGAAACGATGAAATGAGTAATGGGTGATTTTAAACATTCCTGGAAAACAAACAAACAAAAAAAAAACCTTGTCAACATGTGTTCTCATTTCTTCCGACTTGCTCACTGAATGCCTTGCTCGTTGTGATGGCTTGGTCTGTTATTCACTAATACCTCATGGCACAGATACACTTGAGGTGAGATTCATAGCTAATGTTAGTGGGTGTAAGCCCATATTTCAAATAGACTTATTGATAACATCATTGTTGGGGCCAACTTCCTGTCAGATCTGATGGGCTCATGCTTGCTCTTCCTTCAAAAGGTGGGTCATGAAAACCTTGTAGTAGAATTAGGGGAGGTCCAGCTCTGCTACTTTCTTGTTGAGGTCCGGTACTTGCAGTATTAGCATTTTGCAGTTTCTTTACGTGAAGATTTTTAAGCCACTCGTCCATGTGGTGAGGGGCAGTTTAATTGAAACACGACAATATTGGGTCTCAGTTCCCAGAGCAGACAGGTAGCTACAGTGAGCCGGCAGGACCTCTGCTGGAAGGCTGGCCTGAGGACAGGGGGAGCAGGAAGGGAGCTGCCATTTATCCCGCATGACGTTCCCTCCCCAATTGAGTTTTCCTTACACAGAATCTCATTATACAAGAATTTACATCTGTATATTTTTCGCCAACCACAAAAATTTTGGTTCCAGCAAATGTGAATTTTGTGATGCCTATTATAGATAGAAAAAGACAGAGCCAGAGTAGGAAATAAAGTAGTGGCAGTATAGTAAAGAGGCTTTTGGGGGGAAGCTTTGAGAAAGGCAATGCGGATGAGGAAAATGAGAACCCAGTTTTAGAATTGCAGTAAGTTTAGAACTGGAGTAGGTGTAAGAGGTGCTGTTAGGGAGGGGCCGGCTTCAGGGAGGTTTTGGGGGGAGGGAGTGTTGAGGGTCCCTAAGCACTGTTGCATTTTTCAGATCCAATATGCAGAGATGAGGCCTAGCCTCCAGGAAAAACAGGAAAGCAAGCATCCCAGTATGTTCCTATCACCTCAATGAAGCTGAGGACATATTTGAAACAAAGTAGAAGTTCTTTCCTAAAGAGTTTCTAGTAACAATGAATTCTAACTGCCCGTGAATATTGAAGGATTTACTATTGCACATTTAAAATGTGTAAAATGCTAACATTATCTTATTTATGACATCCTTATTATGTTGTGTATTAGTAAATTAAATATTTATTCATAAAGAGTTTCACTGATTTATTAGCCCGCTCAGTTCTTCACGCCACTCTCCTTAGGTTCCTGAAATTAAATTATCTAGCGCCTTGCCGATGCACCTACTTAGTAGGTTCTCAGGATCTAACTCCTGTGTTTTGAAGAACGTACTTTTTATCAGAAATATAACTAAGCACTTTATCCTCCCATCCATTTAGAGCCTAGGCAAATGCCAATCACTGTAATAAACCAGTACTCTGCCCACATGTGCTAAGCTGTGACAGTATGATTTTCAGCCTTTTTACACAATAGAAATCTGCGGTCTGGACAATTCGGAGAGATACTAATTGAACTAGAATGTGATCCGTATTCATTTTCTGTGGCCACTGGAGCAGATTACCACGAATTCAGTGGCTTCAAACAACACAGTTTTATTCCCTTATGGTGCTGGATGGCAGAAGTCTGCAACGGGCCTCACTGGGCTAAAATGAAGGTATTGGCTGCATTCTTTCTGGAGGTAGGAGGGGACAATCAGGTCCCCTGCTTTTTCCCACCTCTAGAGGCTGCTTGCATTCTTTAGCCTGTGGCCCTTTGCCATCGTCAAGGCCAGCAATTCCATCACTCCAACCTTTCCTTTTGTTAGCACATCTCCTATTTTTTAATCTGACTTTCCTGCCTGCCTCGCACTTAAAAGGACCCTTGTGATTACATTGGGTCCACCGGGATAATTCAGATAATCTCCCCATCTCAAGATTTTGGACTTAATCACATATGTAAAATCCTTCTGTCATGCAAACTGACGTTCAGGAGCTGGGGATTAAGATGGAGGAGTTTTGGGGGGCCGTGATTCTGCCCACCACATAAACCCAGATTTGTCTAAAGGTAGTGCCTAAGAAACTTTTATTTTATATTAATTTGTCCATTCAGTATTTTTTCATTCACACTTGTTATTTGCAAGACTACGTGCTATATCCTAAGGAGATGATGTTGAATGAGACAGTCACAACCTCTGCAGGCTGGGTGACAGTCCCTCACCTCTCTGCTTCTCCCCACATATGAACCCATTAAAATCCAATGGGTCTGTTAAATGGACACATCCTGCCTGGTGGGAAGAGGAAGGAAAGATATACAAATTAAGATCTGTGGTCTCAAGGATTGCTCAATCTAGTTGGGAAGATGAAATGCCTACAAAAGGAGATAAAAGCAAGCAGGAAAAAGGTGTAATGACAAAAAATATCTTTGAGAGTGCTGAGAGTGGAAGAGCCGTAGTCTGAGATTATTGAGCTCAGCAAGCAAAAGGACTCGGACCGGTACAAAGTTACTCTCAAGAACGAGAGGGAAAGGATTAATAATTTGATCCTGAAAAGGAGATGCACACAGATAGAAGAAAAAAGCGCCATGACTTTGCCTCTGGTCCAGAATGGCTCTGAGATTGTCAGGGACGTGCCTACATTTGGGGGCAGGAGACCCCAGTTACGGGGAGAAAGAAAGATGCAGAGATTTGTCATCATAAAGGAAAAATGAGGATTACTCTGAATGTAGTCAATGCCTTCAAAGGGTAAAATGTACCCACTGGCAAACATCTGCATGAGTAGAAAACCTATTCTTCAGTGTAGTGTTAAAACAATTTTAATTATCAGCATTTACAAAGCCTGGTCTATCAGGAATGCATGTCAGTCATGCTACGAGGGTCCCCTTAGCAACTAAGTGGGGCATATTACGTGAAAAGTCCTTCTGTGGCTAATGGAGAAATTTGATGAACTCTCCATAGGGAGGAAGTGGAACAGTCAAAATGAAACCTTCCAGCTCGGTAGACTCAATCCACAGGAAACCCCAAGGGCTATGTCACTTCCGATTAAATATAGGCGTGTGGCCAGTTGGGGCTCACACAGAAGCTGCTTCTGCCGGCAGCAGGAGTATCCGCTCACTTCTCTCCTGAGGATCTGGAACTCCCAGAAGTTAATGATGGACTTGATAACCAGCATCCAGGTGGAGAGTAAAAACCGCTTTATTACACCAGCTGTTTAGAATACATGACACCAAACATCCAGATGTTTGGAGGCAACTGGTATTTGGGGTGAAGCTTTTCTCCCTCTGCCCAGCTCGCTAAGAAAGATCTAGCAGTGGGGTATGTGTCTACCGTAGGAGATCCTGCACCTGGCATCTAGCTCGCAGGCAGGTGATGTGCAGTGAAAGGGTATTTGTCTTTCATACTTATGGGGCGGTTTTTGCTAACTAACACTTTTCTACAGCAGACAGCTCAGGCTCACTTCTGGATTTGTATACAATGTCTCTTATAGGGAAAGCTTCCCAAGCTGACATCCCACCCATGCGAACTCTCCTTAGACTTTAGCATTTCATAAATTCCAGGAAGCCTTCCACTCCCCAGGAAGCTACTCGACTCCACACCTGCCTTACTGATTTCTCTTTTCTGAGCTTCCCTGGCAACCACTGTTGTTCTTGATTTTGTGCTCTCAGGTATCATGTATTGTTATCACCGATGCACTGTCTTAACACTTCTTCCTGTATGTGGTTTCTGTAAGCTCATACTTTCCATTTAGAAATTTCTTGGATTACGGGTTTCTGACATTACATCTGGGAAGACAACAAATGCTGTGAGCAAAGCACACTGGTTAGCACCACAGTGTTTTGGGGGTAAATCTTGTCAAATGATAACATTATAGCCTTAAAGGTATTGCCAACAATTTCAGTCTCATGTAGAGGGTTTTATGTTGTCCCTGCTCCTATCTAAGAAAGCAACAGAAACACTAAAATTAAAGAGCCCTTCTTAATGTCGTATCCCCAGTGAAGATACTCAAGCCATGTCTGCTGTATTAATCAATTCATACAAAGCATATTGGTCTATTTACTGTCCTTAAAAGTAAACATATAATTAATTTTATTTACTAATGTAAATTTCTATACCAGTCTAGGCTAGAATGATATAAAATGTCTTATCGGGAGCAAGGACTGGGCTATGTGACATTCTCCTAACGTTTCTGTTTACCATTATCTCTCATAGGAAATGTTGCTTGGTTTACTTGGATTTGCTTTACACACACATTTCCAGTTAATTTTGCAATTTATACATCAGTCTTAGCTCTCACCAGTCGTTCTACATTTTACCCCTAAATTAGTCTATCTCTCCATGTAGTTTTAAGTATGGCAGAGTCTTTATACGTTTTAATCATTAGTCACATGGTTCTTTAACTCTCCTGAACATTGACTTGCTAAAATGCAAATTCGTGACCCTTATCTTGGAGTGCCTAAGAATCTGCAATTTATAACAATCCCTATGGTTGTAATGTGGTGGTCTCAGGAGAAATACAATCCTACGGCCTGGCATCTTGCCCCCGCTGGATTGTAGTAGGAACTCAGCACTTACTGTTTGTCCCTTTCTCTTCCCCCACACCCCTACTCCGGTTCAAGCCATTGTTTCTTAGACTAGTTCGGCCACTCATGCTGGCTGCCGGCCACTCACGCTGGTTATCGGCCACTCCTGGCAGCACACAGTAGCCCACAGCAGCCCACGGCAGCTCATACCAACCTCCGGCTGCTCACCGCAGCTTAGCTCCAGGGAGAGCCGTTGTTCACAAGTTTAGCTGTAGAGGGCGCAGCTCAATGGCCCACGTGGGAATCGAACCCGCGACCTCGGCATTAGGAGCACAGCACTCCAACCACCTGAGCCACCGGGTCAGCCCCACCCTTTCTCTTTTTATCATCTATTTAAAGATAATTTTCAAACAAGGGAAAAATCAGGACTCTCATACTAACATATATAAGAACAAGTGTTAAAGATTTAACTCATTAATGAGGAAACTGGTGACGTATTATGAGTTCAAGGGAGAATCCAAAAAAGAAAAAAATATATACATTTATAGATCAGAAATATAGAAATGAATGGGCAAACAGTTATAACTGGCCTTTTCCACAATGGGGAAGGCAAGCCATTGACACCTCCACTGGAATTTACATTTGTAGACAAAAATTATATGCATTACTGTTATTTCACAGAGCTATAAAATGGCTCCAGGACAACAAAAGACTAGATGCATATAATCTGGAAGGGTGTGATTTAAACAATGTGCAGTTTTCCAGTGAAGAACAATATTTTCCTACTCATGCTGGAGAGGACTCAAAAAAGAGACAACAGACTGAATCAAAAAACGTGGAGGCCAGAGAGATCAGATTGTGGAAGGAAAAGCAAAGGATATCATGGGGCTGGACCTCAGGGGTAGGAGGTCAGTGGTGAGTAAAGAGGTGGTGCACAGGAGGGAAGGAAAGCAGAGAGGGGAAGGTCAGACAAGAGAGTAATCCTGCAGGGGAAATGTAATGTGCGTCCTGGACCAACTGCAATTGGGCAGTTTTGTGGCATTGATAGATTTTATCCAGAGAAAAGCCAGCTCATCTCTCTACTCCTTTGGCAATCATTCCATAATTGTCCTGATGACCAGAGGGTCATGAGCTTCCCTATTTGAAAGTTATATCTGTTTAGAAACCTCACCCAGAGGACACAGGTGATAGCAAGAGATTGGTTTTGAGGGATATACAAGTTAGGTCAGCAGGTCCCCATTTGACATTTCAATCATATTCTTGCCTTTAAGGCCCTGGGTGTAACTGTATCTTAATATGGTCAAGGAATTATAAAGTTATCTTGTGTCCCCTCTGTGGGCACAGCACACTGCAGAAATAAAGCTGATGAAAATAGTCACATGGATTGACCAAACTGTCATCATCAGCCTCTTCACTCTGTGACATGCCTAATGTCACAAGCTTGGAGGGGCAGCTGCCAAGTTAGAAGGGGCTGGACATTCCTTGAAACAGGTGCCTTCTTTTCCAGGACCAGAGCGAGAGCCTCAGATACTTTCCATGAGGTCAGAAAGCACATCCTTAGAAAAATGTGCTTCAATTGCTAAACAGGGACATTTGGTCTCAGTTCCCTTAACTCATTTTTTTTTTTTTTTTTTGCTTGGGTTCTTCATTAGAAATTGTGACAATTTTTGGCACATCTAAACTTGAGAGATCCAGAAAGGAGTAGTCAGGAAATGAAATGGAAAGCATAGAGGGAACAAGTTGTATTTGTATAATAAAATCTTAGCCACTTTATTCCTCTTCTTCAAACACTTCATGGATATTTGTTTCAGTTAGGATAAAATCTAAATTCTTTGACACAGCTCAGAGCCCTCCATGCTATGACATTCATGCTCCTTCTGCACTGCAAGTTATCCCTCTTCTTTTGGTTGTTGAAACGCTCCATTATTCTCTCTCACGTCCCATTCCCCCACACTCACCCTAATCTTACCACTCGTTGTGGCCTCTGCTTGAAACACTCTCCCTGCCCCTTTATTGATTCTCTTGACCCCTACTTAGCTTCAGCTTAGATGTTATTCCCAGTGGGAGGCATTCCCTGCCTCCTCCAATCTGGGTTAGGTGCCACCCTGTGTCCTGGCATCACCCTGTATTTCTCTAATGAAAGCACTTATCACTCCATATTGAGATGTCCCTCTCATCAAACTAAACACAGACGGGAAGGCTGGGATTCGTAGCTCGCTTGTTCACCATCACACCTTCAATTCTGGGAAAGGACCCGGGGCATCACAGAATCTCAAAATATTCATACAGTGAAAGACCGATTGAGTGAGTGAGCAAAGAGATGGATGAACGAATGAGTTATTGATTAAATGAATAAATTATTAAGTGAGTGAATGGATATACAATGGAGGGAATGAGAAATTTTTCCAGAGGTGAAAAAAAAGTGAAAAAGGACAAATAATTGTCTTAAGTATGGGGAAGATTATTTTACAAAGAAGACAGTAGTAAGTTCGTTTTGTTCCTGATGGCAGAGCTACTCCCTAAAACTGGAAGATGCTTGGACTGAAGTTTCTGCTGAAAGAATTTTTCTAAAAATAGAGCAGCCTAACAAGCAAGGAGATGGCTGAAAGTAGAGATGCATGCAGAGGAAGAACGCTGCAAGGGAATCCGGGATGCGTGGGGATAACCAGGGACTGAGGATGGGGAATTGGGGTGGGGAAGTCTGCTATGTAAAGGACACTAGAGGAAACAGTTATTTAGTCATCAGTCATTCATTCAGTAAACATTTCCTGAGCAACTGGTAGTCACTGGACGTTGAAAGTGAGTACGATCCAGTCACAGTGACCCTGATGCTAAAGCACATGGTCTCACGGACAAGACACCTGGACACAGAATGTGTAGAAACTGCTATGGTAGAGGTATGTGCAGGATAGTAGGGAGGCCAGGAAGAAGAGACCCTAACCCACCTGGTGGGAGGAAGGGGCAAAGGCAGGAGGAAGACAGCAGGGGGCTTCCTACAGGAGGGGCTAACTGTAGTAATTCCCTAAACGTGATGAAGTAGAAACCAGGCAGGACATGCGAGCAGAGGCAGCGAGGGTAGTGATGGGACAAAGCGGGTAGATGTGGGAGAAAGGCAGGAGGGAATTCCACGCAGAGGTGAAAACTTATAAGAACAATGTAGTCTTCTCTAGAGACAAGGCAAAGGCCAGAAGTAAGTGTCTGTATAGTCCATTTAAACGCATAGTTCTCTGAAAAGCTGCGGAGAGTCAGAGACAGAAGTCCCAAGATGCAAACAGCTGACTTGCTTTTTCAGGGCCTGGATCTTGAGGGTTCCGTGCGTGAAAGACTCAGAGAAAAGTCCTTGTCTAGATTGGATTCTACTGGGGCCGCCACAACTTTAGTATGGCTCCTGGCCCATGCCCGTACTCTGGGGCCATGTGACTGAGAACTGAACATTCTAGTGCCACCTATGGAATTAAATCTTGTTGGACAAAGGCCAAGGCAGACCCTCCCTCCAACCCCCCTCACCCGCACTGGCATTCACATCCTATAGCAACGCCAGAGGAGGGGTGAATGTCCAAGTTGCAGCTCAGTGTCAGCTGTGTGATGAGAAGTTGTGGAGTCGTGAAGAGCAGTCTTCATGGTGAGACTCATAGGAATAAAAATCTGAGGGATTACCAAAGCAGTGACTCAAAATGTGGCCTCCTAGAGCTAACACTGTCCCAGAATAAGTGACAGGCAGCATTCTCAGTGCTGCACACACACCAGCTGCCTGAAAGGTAAATTCCATTTATCCCCATTTTACAGATGAGGAAGCTGAGGCCCAGGGCACCCAGCTTGTATGTAGCAGAGCACGTTCAGACTCAGGATCTAGTTTCCTAATTGCTACTTTACTCAGAAATGGTATCTCTTGAAAAAACAAATGCCATCTTACACACAATGAGCAAACTGGATTGGAACTGAAAAGGGGAGTCTCAAGAAACATGATAATCTGTCATATTTGTAGATTGTTTTGCAAAACATTTTTTTTTACCTATAGGATCTCATGTGTTGCTCACAACCACCCTGTCTGATAATGAAGATGTCGTGGTCATTTCCAGGCAAGAAAACTGGAATTCAGAGAAGCCTTTGGGCTCGCTCAAGAGTTTGCAGTTCAGAATCTGTATGGCAGGGGGTTAAACAAAGGTTTTCTAACTCAGAAGCGCATACCATGGCTTCCCTTGAAATCTAATAATCCTGTGTAACAAGGTGTCCTTGCATAGGTCAGAGGGGACCAGCCTTTCCTAGTGCCACTTCCCCTCTTGCTCCCTGTACTGCAACCTCAGCAGTCTTCTGATAGATTCTGGAATGTGACAGCCTCTTTCTTGCTACAGGGCCACTGTTCTTGCTGTTCTTTCTGCCTAGAATGTTCTTCCCAAGCAATGTGTGGTTCCTTCTCAATTTTTGAATATTGGATGAAATGTCACCATCTCAGAAAGGTCTTCCCAGACCACCCAAAGGGAAATACTCTCTCTTCCCTGACTCTATCATAGTACCATTTCATAACCTCTGTGTATTTTTTTTGGACCAAACAGTTTTTTATGGACTGAAAGTTGTGTCCCCCCCAATTTTTGGTTGAAGCTCTACCCCCATAATGTGCTGGTAATTGGATGTGGGGCATTGGGGAGGTAACCCGCTTTAGAGAAGGCCATAAGGGTGGGAATATTATGATGCAATTAGTATCCTTATAAGAAGAGCAAGAAGGCAGCCATCTGCAAGCCAGGAAGAAGGGTCACCAGGAACGGAAGCTGCTGGCACCTTGATCTTGGACTTCCAGCCCCCAGAACTGTGAGAAATAAATGTCTGTTGTTTAAGCCACACGGTCTATAGCATTTTGTTACGGAGTCCAAACTGACTAATACACAGTTTGTCTGCACATTGCTTGTTTGCTCCTCTATATTATAAAATACCCAAGGTTAGGCCACACAGTTCTTAAAAGGAAGATTTCACAAACAAAATAAAGTTTACCATTATTTTCCCAAGACCTAGGAAGGAAGAATGGTCAGCCCCTGGGAGTTTATTTGCCTGGAGGGTATCTATTAAATGATCCAGTTATCTCCTCAACTTTCCAAAGAGCACAAATCCTATAATATTTAAATTTTAAAATATCTGTTAACTCAAGAGGGATACATGAGATAATCTCCCTGGAACTTTAGACATCCCTTCAGCAACTTTCTAAATATTAGGCCATCTATTCCCAGACGTTCCCAACTTCAACAAATCTTACTTTCACTGCACTTCAGCCACCCTCATCATAGCCTGACTCATGCCCTTGTTATTATCCATAATTTGCTAACAGTAGAGTCTTAGCAATGGCATTGTAGATATTTACTTCAAGTTCTAACACCTATGGTCTCTCAAACTCTCACTCATTCAACTCTTAGACATTTCATGTTTTTGCAAGCCCTTCCTATAAGTCAGGGCTCTTCAGATCTCACCTTCAAAACACATTGGGCTCCATAATTAATCACCTATATCAAAGTTTGACTGACTATGGCCCATGGAACAAATCTGGCCTGCACCTGTTCTTGTAAATTTTCATTGGAACACAGACATGCTCATCCATTTACATATCTCCTCTGGCTGCCTTCATGCTACAATGGAAATTTACCAAGCCCTGATCTAAATCAACGATCTCCAAAGTGAACAGTGACAAATGATCCCTTGGTGTTGAAAAGAAACTTTTAGAAATTCTATTTCTAGTTATTGCTGTCAAAAGAAAAAAAGAAACAAAGTTAGTTTTATTTCTATTTAATTACACAGAGGCACTGATGCTCTCAGTTCATCAGGGAGACAATCATTTATGATAGAAAAGAGAGAAGATACCCCAAGGGGGAGAGGGGAAATTCATTATCTGAAGAGGGTTCCACAGGCATCCTTACTTAGTCAGTCACTCTTAGCATCTTGTAACACTGTATAATTCACGCATGCCTGGGTACACTGAGTTAGAGAACATATAAGGTCAGAAAATTAAGTTCGCGAATGCATCTTAGAAAAAGTGCTGCATATCTCATTGCTGAATATCACTATGGTCACCTTCGAAGTACTCCCCTTGGGAAGCTATGCGCCGACGCCAGAGCCTAGTCCACCCTTCAAAGCAATTCTGGAACTCTTCCTGGAATGGAATGGCCATTCAGAGCTGTAGTCCTATTACCCTTGATGTCCTGAATGTCATTAAAATGTCTTCCTTTCAATATTTCCTTCATCTTTGGGTAAAGAAAGAAGTCACTGGGGGCCAGACCAGGTGAGTAGGGAGGGTGTCCCAATACAGTATTTGTTTACTGGCTAAAAACTCCCTCGCAGATGATGCCGTGTAAGCTGGTACATTGTCGTGATGCAAGAGCCATGAATTGTTGGCAAAAAGTTCAGGTCATCTAACTTTTTCATGCAGCCTTTTCAACTTCCAAATAGTAAACCTGTTTAACTGTGTGTCCAGTTGGTACAAATTCATCATGAATCATCCCTCTGATATCAAAAAAGGTTAGCCACATCGGTGCAACAAGTTCGAGAATTTAATTGTCACACCTTGTACTTTCTAGTAATACCTGAAGTGAATTAATAAATATCTTTCAAATATTCCTGCAGGGAAAGGGTAGTTCAAGATTATACTCATGATGCAAAGAACAGGCAAATAAAAGAACTTGGAAGGGCAGAAGGGCTTCCTCAGCTATGTTATGAGGTATATAAAACAATAGTGATACCATCACACATGACAAGAAGTCAGTGAAAAAGTCCTACATTATCAGGAAGACTGATACGTGAAATTGTATCCACTGTCATTAATGTTGAAATCTGTCCTCCTGGTATATTTGTGCCTTGAGCAAGGATTACAGGAAGTCATTACTATTAACAAGACAACTTAATTTCAGTATCCACAACATGAAAACAACATTCTATAACTTAGCGGTGACTTTTAAATCATTTACTATTGGATTCAATGCTCTCTTGGATTTTACTACCTACACTTTGTGGTATTTCGCAATATTTTTTGAAATTTCTTAGTAAGACAGAAGTTTCATACCACTGATGAAACATTTTTTTCTTTGTCACAGTAAAAAAAAGTTACATAGATGGAAAAACCAGATGATGATAGGCTAAAATGCCTTTGTTTTTCAGCAAATACTGGTAGAAAATTCCAATAAATGATTCCGTGGCGGCCGGTTATGTATGCACCGTGTGAAGATACAGACGTTTCTGAATGTCTCCGCTAACGGTATTTTATTTATTTATTTTTTGGTTCTGTGTCATAGAAGTGAAATAAAAATAATACTTTTCAGAGGGCCACTAAAACAATGAATTGAATGAAAGGATCTATTTGCTACAGAAGATTACTTCTTTAATAACAAAAATAATCATAACAGCGTGAATCATGTTTTCTGGCACAAACTGTGTGAAGTGCAATCACCATGGGAGCAGGTGAAACTAAAACAACTCAACGGAAAGGATTCTGGGGATATTTGCGGAGGTACTACCACAGCTGAGCAAACATTTCCTGCATCACTCACACTCTTAAGCCTGCCAGAGGGAGCCCATAAGGGAGCCAGAGGTGCTCAAAGGACTACAAGCAAGCATCCTCAATGATAAGAATGACGATCACCAGATAAATGAAGGTGACGATACAAGACCTTTAACCTTCAGGTTCTCCTAAACACAGTTTGCAAAGCGCTCCAGACACTGACGTTGCCTATTGAAGATTCCATCTGATGCTGAGTAAAATGCAACCACATTGAGAAGACTTGTTTACAAAAAGAGTTACTGTTGCAGGATACTTGATATGTATGGTGGTTCCTACTTTTTTTTTTTCAAAGAAGCCAATATGTCTAAAATCTTATTCCATACTGTGATGCTGAGGATTTGAATTCATCAGCTGCTTAATAACCAAACTTTTGGAACTGTTCAGTTATTCTCTTCCTCTCTGTCTCTCTGTTTCTGTCTCTTTCCTTTTCTGTCCCTCCTCTTTACTATGGACAATTTCAAACATTCCAAGAAATATAGGAAATCGCTCAGTAAGCTCCCATGTACCCATCACTCACCGACAACCACCATCAATTCACAGGCACTCTTGTATTATTTGTACCTGTGTATGCTCCCTTGCTCTAACGTTGGTTTATTGGAAGAAAATCTCAGACATCAAAACATTTCACTCATAAATAGTTCAGTGTGCATTTTAAAAGGCAAAGTTTGCTTTTAAAAATAATATAACCATAATACTCTTCTTAGACACACAAAATTAATAATAATTCTTCATAGGTCTCTTAGTCAAGTAGGTATAGTTTCAATACATAAGGTTATGTAGCACCAAAATTTGTAGTCACATTACTACCAAGTAATCTTATCTTTAATGTTGAACTCTTTTACTGAATTTGCAATAGCATTCACAATAATGTAAAATATCTCACTTTTGGAAGAATGCACTTCTAAACACTTTACTTTGATTCCATGAATTGGATACAATAAATAATTATCGGAATTATTTTAACTGATTTTTTATTGGAAGGTTTTCATGACACTAGCACAAAGCGGGTATCACTTTCTAATTTACTAAGTTTTTACATTCATGAAACCAACACTCATATAGTTATTATTTCAGTTTTGATAAGTACATAAGAAAATGTGGAATTGAAACCAAGAGAAATTAATACAGAAAACAGAACCGCTTGATCTAAATGAAAAGTCATGCTTTTTATAATGATGTGTGTGTGTGTGTATATATATATATATACACACACATATACACCTTATTTAAATAGAGACTTCTTAAAATAACTTGTCTTTTTAAGTAGATGCTAACATTTCTTCAGCATATCTGAATATCCTGCTTTTCAAACCATCTGTGATATCACTACCGCCCCTCTGATGGAAAGTAAATTGTCAACCAACATGTCGTATGTCACATGGTTGTCATCAAAGATGT
Organism: Rhinolophus sinicus; assembly: GCF_036562045.2. Lineage (NCBI taxonomy): Eukaryota > Metazoa > Chordata > Mammalia > Chiroptera > Rhinolophidae > Rhinolophus > Rhinolophus sinicus. Next base: position 9,938,136 of record NC_133761.1, read on the forward strand.
TTATCATCATCCTTAATTTTTCAGTAACATACTTAAAAAAACCTAATTGCTATCGAAATATTTTATTGAAAAATGTTATGTTAATAAACAACAAAATTAATAAATTGTAAATTTAGCTCTTACAACAAATGGCAAAATCACCGTAGCAAGATATTTAGGCTGCTCTCCATCTCCTCAGCCCCCTTTTCAAACACCATTCTAAGTGCATCTAACCTATAATTTCCTATGTTTCCCACTGACCCTTTAGATGAGCTTTTGCAAACTCACGGGTATTGACATAGGATCTGGCACAAGCTGGCTGGGACAGTGGGTGACTAGCTGGGCAATATCGCTGAATATTCCTCCTTCCACCAGGGGGAGCCAGAAGCAATTTGCTCCCCCTGGCCACTGCAGTCCAAGTGCAATTTATTTTGCCAGCAAGTACCCTGATTGTGCTTGGAAAGGAAGACATTGATAATGAGGGATCTGGAGAAAGTCAGCGAGAGAGAGTGAGAGCTCCGTTCCTTGCATTGCATTCCACACACTCTCAGATGAGACAGACCACCACAGAGGCTGGAAGAACAAAGTGGATGACTACCAAACTCATCCTCGGTTACCTCAAGTGCAAATTAATAATACTTCATCTCACAAAAGGAAAACAACGGGACAAAAGCTAAAGCAGACAGGGCACTAGAAAAAGCATGGATGAGGCTGCCTGAGGCAAACTGGGATGTATGGTCACTTTCTGTTCAAATTTCCATGAATAAAAATGCAGAGACAGCTCAAACTAGCTTGTTTGGCTCCTGGATGTAAGAAGACTGATATGGAAACTATTGGTTACCGTGACATGTTGAGGTTTCTTTGAGCAACTCTACCCAAGAATGGTTGATTTTAACTAAATCTTAGGTATTAAGGGAAAACAACTTGAATAAATTAGGTCTTACTCTAGTAAGAATGACTGACAGACGGCACTCCTCCCGGGGTTGGCTTCTCTCTAGAACTTTAGTTCAGTTGTTTTGTTTTGTTTTCCTGGTGTAACTTCAGGATAAGTTCGAGCAGCAGTCCTTACTGAGTTCCTGAAACCATCTCACTTGGGCTAAGACTTTTGTTTTCCAAAATAAAACAGCTGTACCCAAACCCAAACTAGCTGCACTTTTCCTCTGTGCTCGTAGCAGTTAAAAGAAACCGTCTTCACTGGCTCTTCCACTTGTCAGCCTCAGGCTTGCTGGGATCTGCATGCTCTCTAAGATCGTTTCGTCAGTGCTTTGTAGCTTATTAGCACTCTTCCTCTGAGAGATGCTTCTCCACCTAGTTGACAGGCGGATATGACATCCTGAGTCCTTACTTTTTCCCTTTCCCTCCCTGCTACCTCTCCTTTCCTCTTCTTTTTGTCTCATGGAAATTAACCCAGGAGGGAAGTGACGCATCCAGAGACCCTCAAGCACAAAAGTTCCAGCCCATAAAAATTGCATCATAAACAAAACATGCTGCCACTGCAAACAGGGACGATCTTCGCCCCGGAGGGAAGCCATCAGTTTACTTTTAGGTCATTGCCTGGTGGCAGCTTTGGATCATACTGGAACATTGCTCTGTAGGTAGAAGTAATGAGGAAAGGAGAAATAACACGTTGAAGACACTCACCACTTGTGACTTAGCATCGCCTCGTTTAATCCTCACAATTTAACAGGCAGAGTGTATAGTATTAGCTGAAGTTATCGATGATGAAACTGAGCCGTAGAGCCCATAGTGTGAAACGCAGCAGGGGTCCATTACTGAAGACCCTTGGAAAATTCTCCCATTTTATGGGCCAGGGACACTGGAACCTCCATTTGTGAAAATTGGTCCTTCTCACGGGAAACTAGATTGCGTCAATTCTAATTTTACCTGAGCATCGTGCTTCTGGAAAAGAGCAAAGATTAAGAAATCCAACTCCTGTAGATGCCTGACATATATATATATATATATATATATATATATATATATATATATATATATATATATATATATATATATATATATATATATATGGTCACCTGAAACTAATAAGAAAGAAAGAAAGAAAGAAAGAAAGAAAGAAAGAAAGAAAGAAAGAAAGAAAGAAAGAAAATAAAGAAATCCACCACCCACCCCCATCCCTTGTGTTCTGGAAAACAACTTATTGCAAGGAAGGACCCTTCCCCACATGAGTTAGCTAAGAATCACGAATACCTCCATGTTTACTTGTGACAAGACCAGATGCTTATTTGCCTACAGTCAGCCAGCTCGTTCTCACTATTACAATAGTTCCTTTCCCCTTCTTGTGATAATCCTTTCAGATAAAGTCTCTACCTACCTATGTCTGGATTTGTTTTTGTTTTTAATAGATTTTATTTTTTTAGACCAGTTTCAGGTTCACAGAAACAATGAGCAAAACGTACAGAGAGTTCCCATCCACTTCCTGATCCCTCCACACACACACAGGCAGAGCCTCCCCCATTATCAACAGCCCCCACCAGAGACTGACGAACCCACGTGGACACATCACAGTCACCCAAAGTCTCCAGTTTCCATGAGGAGGCTTCACTCTTGGTGTTGAATATTCCATGGGTGTGGACAAATGTGGGATGACATACACCATCATTGTAGTATCATAGGAGATAGTGTCCGTGTCCCCAAATCCCCCGTGTTCCTGCTATTCATCCCTCCCCCTCCCCAATCCCTGACAATCACCGATTCTTTACTGCCAGCATCGTCTTGCCTTTTCCAGAATGTCACGTTGTTGCAATCATACAGGATGCATGGGCTTCTTTCACTTAGTCATACACTGGATTTGATTTCTTATTTGGCAATTGGCAACTAAGAAGACTGGTCCTGAGTCACATATTCTAAGACACTGAAATTTACATTCCTAAAAGATACATTGTGCATATCGCAACAAGGGAACACAACGTACAGCATTTGCTAAGGTCCTGTGGAAATGCTCTTTAGATTGAAAGGGTGCTCACCTGCTGTTAAATGTTTCTGATAGAGATTGGAGGATTCGCTCCCCGGTGAAAGAAGAGAGTTCTGATTGGAAGGTGTTTCAAGACCAGCAGTTTTGCCCCAGGGGAGGCAGTGAAAGGGCTGACTGGATACACACCAGGTCCTGCCCACAGGGCCACGCGTGGGTTCATTGTGAGGCTAATGAAGCAGAAATTGCAGGGCCTGTCATGTTGAAGTCACCCCTCATTAAGACTGAAAAAGTGAAGGGTCAGATGAAGCCAGGAGCAAAAGTTTAGCAAAACTCTCCCTATAAGGATGTAAAGAGGCCAAGAGAATGAAAACCCCTCCTATCATAATCCTTTAAATAAAACCATGAGGTAAATAGTATTCATGTCTCCAATTTAGACACACACACACACACACACACACACACACACACACTCCTGAGGTTACTGTGAATTGAACTCCTTGTCACAGGTTGGCGTTTGTATTAATAAATGGCAGAGGCACCCACGCCAACCTGACCCCCGACGCCATGCTCCTGTACTCCCTACACAGCCATCAGAAGCACTTTCATGAGGTACAAAGGGCTGCCACCCTATTGGCTCATTTCACTCTTCGGAGCATGCCTGATGAAGATGGTTACAATGAGAAGATACTGAATATTGGAACTGCCACCATTGGTGGCTGGGAATTCTATCGCCGTGCTCACCGTGTGTCAACACCTTGCTCCTAGAAACTGGGAGAGGCGATGCTTATTTCAATGGGCTTCTGTGAGAACCAAGCGAGATGATGTGTGTGACCCCCTGGCACGCAGTAGTGTGCCGGTCGGAAGACAATATTAATGACCTTCCCTTTCCCCACTATTTCATAGGCCGGCAGATCTCACCATTCCCTTTTACAGATGAGTAAACTGAGTCTGCGAAAGATTGAGGAATGTGGTCAGAGTGCTTACATCTGGGCTTTGAACTTAGAATTTTTGATATAAAGTACTTTTCTTTTTTTCCATTCAAATAAATGCTAGGACGTATCCACATATAGGGAACTGGACTTCAATGTTGAAAGACCCTAAAAAAAGAATGATTCCTTGCTTTTGAGTAAATACAGCTATGAAGAGCCAAACCAAAAGCCCATCTGGATCCTGGAAGCTCTGTTTGCCAAGCTGCAGCAGGCAGAGGTATCAGAGATGACCAGAGCCTGGGAGCCTACCCCATCCGCAAGGCCTATGCTTTGCAAAACGAGGCCCAGAAGCTCCAGCAGAGAGGAGATGGTCCTTGCCCAGGATTTCGCAGTGACCAAGTTGGGACGAAGGCTCAGTGTCACCTGGCATTTTCCCAGACATCTGGGAGGCCACTTCCTCCTTTAGGTACTAATATGTTCGGGATCCCCTTGGTTCATTCATGGGCGTAGGTGGTACTCACAGAATGGCCCCTTGGGGCCATCAGTCTGGCACGTTTACCTCTGGTTGCCCTGACTCAGCCCAAGGTGCTTCAACTCCTCGGCTTCTCTCTGGCCATTCTGCGCCTTGGAGTCGATGCAGTAGGTGAGGGCACACACACACTTGAGTCTCTGAAATTACACTGTGAGGCTGAACTCTCCCTTCCCTCGACCAGGGACTCTTCCCTGCGCCTGCGCTCAGAGGAAGCCTCAGGAGTTCTAATGAGTTCTGAGATGACAGTAATAGTCAGACCACGGTATCATGCTGATTCTGCTGCAAAAACAGACAGATGTCTCTACTGCATTAAATGCCTTTTGATCCTCTCTTCAGTTCTGTGTTCCTATCATGGTTGGAAACATCAATTGCAAAACTGTCCCCACTGACCATTCTGTCACCATACAGGGGTATCCAAAGAAAGATTAATCAGAAACCTGCAGTTACAGGCTTCTCTGGGTAATTTCCATAGATTGTTCATTAGGAGAGGGGGAAAAAAATCTGTCGGAGAAATTATAAGATGCCATCACTTTGGAGGAAGAAATTATTCCTTTCAAATCACTAACTTATCATTTAATCTCTTGGAAAGGTATAGGATCAATTCAAGTACTTGGGGTAAGAGTATCCACTATTAGGGATTCAAAGAAGAAGAGATACAAGAAAAGGGGTATGTGGCTTATATTTCCGGTTACTTAGTTTAGTGGAAAATAACATAGGCCTGGGGGAAAATAGACCTGAGTCAAGACTGTATAACCCTGGACATGTCTCAGTTTAATCATCCCTAAAAAATGGTTTATTATAATAAGAGTGTATGTCCTCTGAACTACTGATGGATGAGATCTCATAGGCATATGTATATATTAGATAAAAGCCGGGCACATAGTAGGTCTAAAATAATTGTAGTTTCCCTTCTCTTTAGAAAGGTCCAAACTTATCTGTGGGTTGAAAGTACTGCTACTAGCCTACGGTATTAACTGTCCTTCAGTTATCCTTTGATCAATTTATGGGGTGGATCTTAGGGGTCGCGGAGGGTTTCTCTGAACTTCAGATTCTTAGTTCTGCTCTGGAATTACCTTCCTTGAGTCGATAGCTTACTTTACGCCAAGCGGTTTCTTTTCTTTCTTTTTCTTTTTTCTTTTTTTTTTTTTTGTATTTTATCAATATTAGTACGTCTGATTCCTGCTAACATTCAAAAGTAACACTTTCACTTTACCGGTTCTTTAAAATGAGGAAACTGAGGCACAGACAGTAACAGAGCAAGTCATAAAGTTAGCAAACAGTGTAGTCAGAATTTGAACTCAGGAAGGAAGACCTTGCTCTTTATCACTACTTCACTGCTTTGTTTGGAATTCCACTACAAGAAAAATCAAAGTTAATAGTTTCCCCTACTCATCTATTTTAACCTACTTCTCTACATACGGTGCTACATAATGATACTGTAGTATATGATATTATGCATCTCCCATATGTCCACATATTCAACTATTTTTCCATTTACCTTGTCTATAGAAATTATTTCTATTTTTATTCCTTCATATTTATTTTTATCTTTATAATAATCTTTATTCTGGAAATTTACAGTTGATTCTATCGCTAAGAAGTGTACTGGGACGGTGAGAGTAAGCCTGTCGGCTCTGACCTCCGATGGAGTGGCTCACAAGCGCTCAGACCATTGTGTTCTTAACCAGCTGCTCCAACTTGCTGTACTTGTTTCCTCGTCTTTAAATGAGGGTGATACTCTTCATTCCCCCACCTCCACAAGAGATTTTAAAGACTAATGAGTTAACACATTTAGAAGTGTGCCAGGCACATGACTGTTCTCAGTAAAGAGAGAGGTTTTATTAATTCTATGTCGTTATCTCTCATTAATTTTACTGCCTTACTTTTATACACAAATATTCAGCGTCCTAAGTGCTTTTACACACATTGACTGGTATTCAACGTTAACTAACAATGTGAGATAAATATACCTGCTTTTCATACTAAATGGTCAGAATATATTATGGGTAGAATTACGTTCCCCCAAAACTGATATGTCGGAGTCCTAACCCCCACTACCTAAGAATGTGACTTTATTTGGAGATAGGGTCTTTACAGAGGTAATCGGCTGAAAATGAGGTCATTAAGGTGGGACCTAATCCCTATCACTGTTATCCTTATAAAAAGGAGAAAAATGTTCACAGGGAGAAGACAATGCAAGGAAACATCTGGGGAAGATGGTCACCTACAAGCCAAGGAAAGATGGAATGGTACAAGTTCTTCCCTCACAGCCCACAGAAGAAACTAACTCTGGTGACATCAGCAAGAGGGCAGACTAGGAGATTTCCAGACCACATCACCTCATAGAAACAAATACTTGACACTATCCACGGACCAAATTCCTTAGTGGGATCCAGGTGGATGACCTAGAAGAAACAGGTAAATTCCTAGAAATATACAGCCTGCCAAGACTAAATCATGAGGAAATAGAAATTCTGAAAAGACCAATAAGGAGTCAAGAGATTGAATCGGTAATTAAAAACCTCCCAATAAAGGAAAGTCCAGGACCAGATGGCTTCACGGGTGAATTCTACCAAAGCTTGGAGAGAAGAATTAATACCAATCCTTCTCAAACCCTTTCAAAAAATTGAAGAGAAGGAAACACTTCCAAACTCATTTTATGAGGCCAGCGTTACCAGGACATGCGACATATTGTTTTCATGCATGCAAATCCAGGTCTTGAAAATCACAAATATAGATAGACTTAGAAATGATTAATGGCCGACTAATGAGATTGTATGAGTATGCGGTCCAAGAATAGAATCTTATAAAAAATGAACTGTTAGTCAGAAGATACTGTGTTTTGCCAAAATGCCATTCCTGTAAGGGTATCGCGTCCCATTATCTGCTCAGCTGCATCAATCATACGGACACCATTGTCAGAGGTGTCACTAGAGTGGCTCTAAATTCTGATAAGCTAAACCAATCCTTGTACAGAACTTATTTTAAGCTGTCTTGGTTCTTTGTCTCATTCTGGATCTTGAGAGCTTTTCTTAGAAGAACCATGTTCTCACACGGTTCAGGACCAAGAAATCTGCTGGCATGAAAAATTCTCCAATAGTCTCAGCAGAGGTTCTCTTGTTCTAGAAGGACGTTCACATTGGGCATGTGGGACATATATTTGAGTTCTAGGCTTTATGAGTTACATCTTCAAACAGTAGATGGTTAGTCTGGTTAACAGTATGTCATGACATTTGACAAGGGGGTCGGAAGCTGGGATTCTTGAGTCGCTTCAAGCCCAAGCTCTATGACTCTAAGGCAAGAGTATGTATGTGACCTGACTTCAGAAAACTTGGATGCTTATACCAGCACTGTCATATTTTGACCGTATATGTTTGGGAAATCACTTATGTATGTTGAACTTTGTTCCCCTAAGAATTCAGTTCAATGAGTTTTGGCAAATACATATTCCCATGTCATCCATATACAGATCAAGGTATACGATATTTCCATTGCTTCCAATAGTTCTTTCATGGCCCTTTCCAGTTAACCCCTGCATTCATAAAGAGATACACTTTTCTTACTTCTGTCACCATACCCCATAGATTTTTTCTGCCTGTTGTAAAACTTCACATAATATGTACTCTTTGTGACTGGCTTCTTTTACTCAATGTAAAGTCTGTGACATTGACCTACATCATCGCATGATCAGTCATTTTCCCCCCTTTATTGCTGAGTAAAAGTCCTTTGTATAAATGTATATATCTGAATTTTTCTTAATAATTAAAATAAATAGAATACTCTGAATTTGAGAACTAGATCTAGGGCTACTAGTTCTGTGAGTTTAGACAACGCAATTTGTTCTTCTGACTTGTTTCCTATTTATATAACATGGAGGATAATCGTATCCCTCTCCCCGTTAAAAAGTTTGTAACAAGGCTTAGACTCACGAATGGTCTCTCTCTCACCGTTATCACCACACTAGTCCATCATCATCCTTTCCTGCCCGGACGACTGGTAAACCACATAGACATTAGACGATAGAACTTTGCATTTCTACAATGTACATAAATCAATGTATAGTATAGGATGTACTCTTTTGTGTCTGGCTTCTTTTGTTCGACATAAGGTCTGTGAGATTAATCCACATTAGCCTGCCCACTGATTTTCCAGCTTTCATCATTTTTGATCAGAAGCTAGGATGAACTTTTAAAAGGAACAAGGCATCCCCTTCCTTAAAAGCCTTCAAGCGCTCCCCACTTCATTTAGAATAAAGTGGAAAATTTTGCCAATCACTACCGACACCTATCTCCCCCTCCCCCACCTGACCTCACTTCTTGCCATTCTCCCTTAACTCAGTATACTTCCTGTCTGTGTCTCCAACAGGCTCTGTTGACTTCTACTCTGGAACTTAAAGAATGCTTCACCTGTCTATCACGAGTATGCTCGTTTCTCACATTCAGGTATCAGCTTAAATGTCACCTTCTCAGAGATGCCTTCTCTGACCTCTCCAACTCTCTAAGGTAGAGAATCATGCTGGACACACAGAAATTGCTCTATTATTATTTGTTGGATTAACAAATAAGAGGAGTGAGAGTGTTTTGTCGACTATAAAGCATAAAATGCATGCAGATATGTTTTTGTTTTTTTTTACTAAAACCTTACATAATAAAATATGTACTGATAAATTAGATCACGTCTTTGTGGTCTCTGTGAAAAAAGACTGGCATAGACCTTGCATCCCAGAAGCTTACCCTTAAAATGTGGACTAAGAGAAAGGAGACTAGAAACTATCTAATGATTCAGAAATAATAACTGAAAAGTACAAGAGCCAAGTGTTCTGAGCGTGGAATATGGCACGTGGGAGGCTTCCTATAGTTGACAACTGGTGGGAAACCTTGGAGTTTGTAAGAAGATGGAATTTAGATCTCATGATACAATGGGTGGCCAATGACCACAAAATTATTGTGGCTGATTCATTTTTCTTTTTTATCTTTATAAATCAGAATGCCGGTGTATAAGTAAATAAAATATAGTAGGATAGCTCCTAAATAAACTTGATTTCCCTGGAAATGAACAACTTTCTACTCTTCTGCTATTAAATCTGCTGGCTGATACCACGTCATACTCAGCACTCAGGCCAACAAACAACTTGTCTTTGCTTCTCCTTTACTCCCACCAGTGTCACCAAGAGAGAACTGTGTTTGTTCCCAAACCTGTACATTCACATGGTACTTACTTTTTTACAAATTGATAGAATGAGTAGAAAAAAGTGTTGTTTCAATGAAAACTTGAACGTTTTGGAAAGAATCAATTAAGGGTGATTTGTCATTTGTGGTTTTCTGTTGAACTAAGTGTGGGCAATACAGTTGTCGAAGGTTTGGAAGGGGTTTTAAAGATCTCACAGACATATTCTGCACTCAGACGGCTTTGGTGTCTTTAAGCTCTTCCTTAGCTTAAGGAAACTGAAACGGAAACTCAAATATTTGCTGTTAGGCAAGTTATTTCTATGCAAAGAAAAACTCTGGATTTACATCAAAAGATTAGCAAACAACAACTCTTCCGGTTAGGGAGCAAAGGAAAGGTGCATGGGTTGCTAGTGAGGTACCACGTGTTGAAAGATAAGTGTTCTAGGTCTGAGGTTTTAAACCCCCACCAACTTAATCTAATCTAAGTTGCCTTGCTGCTCATTACACATGTTCCCTTCCTGAGGATTCTTCCATGCAAAGTGTAACACATGCTTATAATGGACACGTGACCCTCTCAGACTCGCTTCTAAAGCAGAGTTACCGCCTCTCCGGAGTTTCTGCGATGGAGCTCATTGAAGGATGCATTTCATCCCTAAACTACCTGAAAGGGGCGCTGCTTAACGCCATAGAAATTTTCAGATGATTCCTTCTGGAGCCACTGATTAAAAGCACAGCTCATGGGAACAGGTGAGCTCAGGTGATTGATACCTTTCAAGGGACAGTGAAGAAAATCCCTATCACTAGGACAGAGGGTGAGTAATGAAACCCAGTGTGAGACAGTCAGAGAAACCCTTCTCTCCATTTAGTCTTGAAAATACATTTAGTCACCGTGTCCTGTAAGCCTCAGACGAGACGTTACCATGTCTAACTGGATTCTACAACATGGGCATCATGTTTCCGGTCTGAGCTGATAATGCCTTGTGGTGTTGGTGAGTGAGGCAGCCCAGGAATGAAACTGACAGGGCCAGGAAAACATCAAAAATCGCTCAGAAACACAGCGAAGGGGAAGAAAATCAGCCCTCATCTGACAGACAGGAGGCAATTCTCACAGAGTTCCTGCATGTATGTCCCTCAGAGGGAGTGCTTTGTTTCCCTTGGATTCCATGCCAATCAAAATGCCCTCTTGGCAGTGGATAAAATAAAATAAAGAAGGCAGAAATAAATGCCAAAACAAATTCATGCACAGAATGACCTTCCAAATGCTGCAAGGCCCAAGCAAGCTGTCCTCTACCAAAATGAACTGAAAGGGCAAAGGGAAAAAAAAAATCTATAATTTAACTTCAACTTGAAAATGAGCTGAGATACAATAATATTCACCAATCTCTTCTTTCTGATGTGACCTAACATTCAATGAATGTTTCATAATGCGCCAGGTATTTTAAATGCATTTTCTCATATTATTTCATAATAGCACTGAGAGATGGATGTCATGGTCTCCAGTTCATGTTTGAAAAAAAAGAAGTGAGAGGTTAAGTAAATCGCCCAAGGTTACACTGGAAAGAAGCGACTGTGAGATATTTATATTGGTTGACTCTAAAAGGTATCACATTTTTTCCCACATAAGACAATCCTTCAAATCTGTATCAGAATAATGATAACAAAAAAAAAACCTTCCATTCAATACTTCTAAAATGTCAAGTCTTCTCTCCCCTTTGTTTGATGTCAAGGAAGGTGCCTCATCTAAAATAGTTGGCTGAATGCAAAATGGCTGAAGACAAAAGTGTACAGGTAGGTTCTTTTACACCTTTAGTCTAATGGAGGCATAAGAACCTTGGTCCACAAGACTAGACTCAGGCCTAGTGGCCTAGACCTGTGAGCTTCAGGAACTATTCTGAAGAATCGACTCTTTACTTCACTCTGCTTGGGTGCTTACCAGCAAGGACAATGCAGTTGAGGCCCCCTGCCAAGGCATACAAGGAGCTTTACATAATCCCAGGAGACAAAGAGTCCAACGGCAACTAGAGGGAGAAAAAAACCTTCCTGTCACCAGACCGCTTGCATCATGTCAGCCTTAGAGAAAGAATGCAATAGGTCTCTCACCATTTCAGTGTGAGACCTTGGCGGAAACCCACCCTGAGAGGAGAGGTTACCTGTGTCACCTTCTTTGACTCCTTAGGTTTCAGTGGGACACATTACGTTAGTGTGATACTGGAACTGACACAAACCAGTAGGCCTCTCTCCACAAGACGCTTTATCCCTCACATTGTGCTGTTTGATAAGGAAAAGGGTCCCCCTTCCCAGTCCACTAAACAATAAAACCCAGAGCAAGAGGTTTGAAGAGTGAACTCGCTCAGAAGACTCTAGCAGTGATAGCTCATTAGATCAGAAAATGGAAAGCGCACAGGTTCAGGGCTCAGGCAGACCTGGGTTGTAGTCTAACTCGCAGGGGGACTTGGACAAGTTACTTGTCCTCTCTGAATTTCACATGGAGTTGTGGGAAACAAACAACAGAACACTTCCAGAGAGAAGCAATACAGGGGAGTGGTCTAGGGCACTAACTTTGGCGTAAAGCCGACCTTGGAGAATATCCAAGTGATGCTGTGCTCGGCAATTTACTGTCTAACCTCAGGTCCCTCATCTTGTAAAACCGGACTCATCTACGTACCTTGCGTTTAAGGCACATAGAGTAACATCAGTGGAGCTTAAAAACAACTCTAACTGAAAATGTAAGAAACAGCTCTAACATTATTGCCGTTCACACATTACACATTGTGCGAGACAGGTTCAAACAAAAAATGTGCATAAGTACACTAGAATGGTAATTTGTGGGGTATGGGAGGGAAAGGGAATAGGGCAGAAGGATAAAAAAAAAGGGGATAATTAAATGAAAGGGGGCTTTGTACAGACAAATGCTTTTAAACGTGCCATATACTGGGGAGTGGGATGAACTCAACCCTCTGAATCAGAAGTCTTCACAAACCAACCATAGCATCAGGCGGTAGTAACTGGGTGTATCTCCCAGGGATTACGTGTGAAGAAGCTCGGGAAGGGGTTAGCAGAGTATCTGCTACATGGCCAAGGACGGCAATAGTTTTATAAGATCCTTGAACGTACAGCAAGTCTCCTTTCCCCCCCACTATGCAACTTGGATTATTTTCTAAGGCACATCCCCAGGTCCCTCTTTTTGAGATGTAGGTCCCTTTGTTTTCAGAGCCAAAGATGTCTGCCAAATTCAGTTTCTCACCTTTTTCAGAATTCAGGTTTCTGAAAGTGGGAGGCCACATCCCAAAGTGCACCATTCCCTTTGCAAAGGACACAAGCAAACCACTCTGTGGTATGTAACATACAAGACTAGACTTTAACCTGTAAAATTATGTAAAATAACTCGCTAACAGCGAGTTAAGTTGATTGTTTTTCACTTTTGATATTCAAAATGGCTTGGCTATGCTGCATGTATTTATGCACCTGATTATTAAGAGGGCACAGTGGTCTTGTCCCCTCTAATCCTTTATTAAACCAAAATAAAATAGAATTTCTGAATTCCATTATTAATATCCTCCCTCTGTGTAAAGAATCTCCCTCAGCAGACCCTATTGACATTCAGTCTAGACACTGCCGGAGGAACTCACTTTGTGGGTATCAATAAATGTGTTGCGTAGACATGGGAGGATATTAAATTATTTCCAAGCATTTGACAGTTGACAAAATGTTAGTATAATAATTAACGCGCAGATTATTTAAATGTGAGGTAGTGTTCCTTAATGCAGCAGTGCACTCGCTCATGTGAGGACAGCATTTCTGTTACTGTTACAAGGCAGCTGAAGGGAGAAACTTAACCTTCCCCTCAGTTCATTTTGGCCTTATTACCGTTAGTGAATACTACACAGAAAGAGAGAAAAGGGCTTCTTTTCAACATGCCAGGGATACCTCAAGTTATGCTCTTAATTTAGGAAGAAAATTTCAAAACACGGGTATAATTCTTGCCTTCATTTTCTTTCTCCTCCAACAGCTGGAAATTTAAAGGCTAATGGATTAATTAGAAGCAAAAGAGGTCTAGTTCTTCCCTGACTTCCGTCTTCCATCCTAACCCTCATTCCATGCTCTGCCCCCCCCCCCCCACCGTGTTCTTCTTCAATTGTTCTGGGAACGAACTTGGGCTTCGATGTTTTTTTAAAAGTTCCCGAGTTGTTTCTAATGTACAAACAAGGCTGACACTTAATGAACTAAACCAATAGTTCTTAAACTTGAGTGGGCATAAAGTTCACCTGGGGTGCTTGCAAAAAACACACAGTTCCAGGATCCACTCCCTGGGAATATGAGGAGTTCTTGGATAGGATTCAAGAATCTGCATCAAAAACAACAACAAACAAACAAACAAACAAAAAAACCACCAGAGATTTGGATTCAAATAGTCTAAGGAACAGATATTGTGAAAACTGTACTGGTTGCATTTTTCGCTTAGAGCTTAAACAAGCCTTTCACCCCCGCTGTTGAAGAAATGCAGACCAAAGGGCAGGACTACACTTCGTTGCCATCAAGCCAAGTCACTTTGCTGATGACATTTGCAGGAGCCAGCCCAAAAGAACACGGGGGAAGAGATGTAGTATTTATCAAGCACTAACTATGCTGCAGGCATTTTACAAATGCTCTCTCTCTAAGTGTGAGAGCATCCAGGTAGAGAGAGGTCACCTGTTCTTCCCTTGACCCAACTGCTAAAGAAAGGACAGCTGGAGTTCATCTTCTGTGCTCTCTACACCCAAAGGCCTTGGAAATGAGGGCAATGGGTCAGGGGCTGGGACGTCTAAATACCAGTCTCCAATTCTGACCATTCCTGTTTCTGTATGTTACGAGGCAAGCACCCCAACTCTCTCGTTTTCTATTTCAGCATCTGTCCAGGTTGAGCAGCTGGGGGTGAGGCACTGGCACCAGCCTCTGCTTACTTCATTAAGATCATGTGAAGGTGAAGACACGAGTTGCTCCATGTGAAAGCACTTGAGATTTATTGAGGGGAAAAAAACTACCATGTTTCCCTGAAAATAAGACCTAGCCAGACCATTAGCTCTAATGTGTCTTTTGGAACAAAAATTAATATAAGACCCAGTATTATATTATATTATATTATATTATATTATATTATATTATATTATATTATATTATATTATGCCCGGTCTTATAGAAAAATAAGACCAGGGCTTATATTAATTTTTGTTCCAAAAGATGCATTAGAGCTGATGGTCTGGCTAGGTCTTATTTTCGGGGAAACACGGTGTTATGTAGATATAATAAGATTTAATTTGGAAAAAGAAAAAATGATGACACAGTTGGACATCCTGTGCAATTTGTGCCTCTGTCCATGTATTTATTCATCAAACATTATTTGAACACCTATTGTTTATAGAACCTTGAAGACTGAGTTGGAAAGGTACAGGCTTTCTACAGACACAATATTTTAAGTTTGGTGGAGTAAGGACGACGTGAAGTGGATGGGAGATGGTGAGAAATTCAGGAGATAGAGTGGGGAAAATAAAGAGGGAGGAGCAGAGGAGGTCGCATGTAGGTGGGGAAGAGGTGGCCAAGAATAGAATGCATTTGTTTGTACAAATGTGTTACCGTTTATGAAATGCTGCTTTCTTTTTAATCTATTGCATCATTTAATCCCATTCTTCTCGGACTCTAACATGTAGAAGAATCATCTTAAAGAATATTGTTAAACAGATTCCACCCCCAGGAAGTCTGATTCAGTGAGTCTGGACTGAGACTGGTGGTTATGGGTTAGAGGGTGGTCGATGGACACACAGATTGTGCTTTGAGTGTCACTGATTTAATTCTCAGCACAGCAACATGAGGCAGGTAAGGCTGACATTATGATCCCCACTTGTCATTCCCATTTTCTTAAAAAAAACACAAAAAAACAGAGGAAAGGGGAAGTTCAGAGAAGTTACGGAACTGGTTCAAAGTCCAAAACTTTTTTATGCCAAGCCTTGGGCTCTTCTCTATGCGAATGATTTAAACTCAATATGCTTTGAGGTTGTGCATGAGGAAATCTGAATGATGGCCATTGACTTCAAAGTGGAGAGAGTTGCCCTGGATACAAATATTGTCTTCATGGATTGTAAGGAATTTCCTTTAACAGTAAATTTTCTGAGAAACCATCCCAGCAAGATATAATCTAGTTCTGCTCCTTAAAGAATCAACATTCCCACCGCAGGAGAACTACGTACCAGAAGTTCTTTGTGAAAATTGGCGAGGTCTACAATCTCCTCGCAGTTAAGTTTTAACCACTTCTCCGGACCCTGTGAGGGTTAAATGAAGACTAATTTGATCGAAAGTACTTTTGACAGTTTCTGACACATAGTAGGTGTTCTATATAAATGCTAGTTCCCATATTTCCCTTTTTCTTCTTCATCTAGCTACCAATAATTGCGCACTAGCAACCTAGTGAGAACTTAACATGCCCACATGTGAACTCGGTACTTAACTTCCATGAATTCTCGTTACGATCCCAGGGAGCTGGTGCTGTTAGCATCCCGTTTCATAAATAAGGAAACTGAGGCACAGAGTGATGAAGATCTTTTCCTATTCTCACGCTAATTCGAGGTAGAGCTAAGAGTCCAACCCAGGCAACCTGCTTCCTGAGCCTGCTCTCTTAAAGTACGTTGTGAAGCTGCTTTCCCAGCTTGTCAGTCAAGATACTTCAATTCACTAAAAGGTGAAAGTGAAGGGATAAGATGAGAGGAGGAATGTGAGAACCTGACCGTCAAGCCTGACCTTTTCACTGGCATCAGTGCCTGGTTGGTAAAACAGTGCCCAGTGAATGTTGTTTATGCTATGGACGTGGCACCCTGTTTATTTTTTTCTGGGACAGGGACCAAGGAAAATGGCTCTCCCCTTACTCCTATTTTCACTTCTTTTGGTCCTGAGTCTTTTTGGCAAAAAGTACAAATTTTTGCTATTTAACCTCTGCAACTTCTTGTTACCTTACCTATCAGCTCTTGAACTGAGAAAAGTCTCTCTCTCTCTCTGTCTCTCTCTCTCTCCCCCCCCCATTTACTTATTCATGCTAATAATTCTTGGAAAAATATAGTTCTTAAGTATGCTCTGTGTGCAGGCAGTGTGGATTCCTGGGGGTACAAGGATGGACCCTGGGCCTGTCCCTATAGTACTTTCTCTCTGGTGAGGGAGATAGGAAGACATGCAAAAGAAATGATTGCATTACTATCAAATTTCAAACTTATATAATATAAGGGTCCTGAGCAAAAGAAACATGGTTCCAAGAGAGAATATGGGACAAGAAGCGTGTTTAGGTTGTCCCTAAGTCAGGAAACAGGTCCTGCAGAAGACATCAAGGAAGGTGTCCATGGGTAAGTTGTTTCTGAGTTGACACTTACAAGGGGAATAGAACTCAACGAGGCTAACAAGGTAGGAGGAAGGGAGACTGAAAAAATGCCTAACTACATAAAAGAACACTGGCAGATCCTTAAGAAAGATGACTCAAGAGAAAAAAGCAACATACCCTGTTTCCCCAAAAATAAGACATAGCCGGAAAATCAGCTCTAATGCGTCTTTTGGAGCAAAAATTAATATAAGACCCAGTATCATATCATATCATATCATATCATATCATATCATATCATATCATGTCATAAGACCCAGTCTTACATTATAATAAAATAAGACCGAGTCTTATGTTAATTTTTGCTCCAAAAGATGCATTAAAGTTGATTGTCCGGCTAGGTCTTATTTTTTGGGGAAACATGGTATATATGCTGTAGGAAGAGCATAAGGTCACTCATTTGTAAAATAAATGTGTATTGAATTTCTACCATGAACCAGTGTCGGTGTTAGATGTAGGGATGCTACAAAGATGAACAAGACATTATTATTTTTCTTTTTTGTCTAGTTGTTGGAACTTATTATAAATTCCTCTAGGGCATGGCCATGTTTTACTCATCACTGCACCTAATACTAAGTAGGCTGTCTGTGAATATCAGTTGAATGAAACAGCAATTTTGGTTACGTATTTTGTTTATGGATCAAATAAACACTAATGCATCAATTAATCCATGTTAACTTTAAATACACATACAGAGGGTGCCAAAAAATGTATATACATTTTAAGAAAAGAAAAAACTATATTAATTGTAATACTCAATAGGTACCGATAACAAAGGATGGATATGAGTCACGTTTGACTTCTGCAATTACAAGAGGTGCTCAAAGTGGTTACCATCAGCGTCCAGACACTTCTGATGATGGTGAACTGCTGCTTGAGAACGTTGACCAAAGTGTCCACTTGTATACATTTTTTTGGCATCCCTGGTATATGTATTATGTGTGTGTATACATACATACATATATATATATATATATATATATATGCATACCACACGTGTGTGTATACATGTATATACATGCATACACACATATATGTATACACACATATATGTTTGTATATATATACATTTATACACACACACCCCAAAGCCTTACCCAGATTTAATGAAGTATAATCCCCAGGGAAAGGGCTTTGGCTCCAAAAATTTTTAAGTAACCAGAAATGATTCACACATACAGAGATGGTTGAAAATCTGGTTGATATCAAGTTTAACTGAATACGTTTGGGTTCCCAGTGTAATCTGCAAATATTAAAACAAACATTTTCAAGGGCAGCGGTTAACCACATTTTTCCTTCCCCCTAAGACTTGTGGAATTCCATTACGGAATCCCAACAGTAGTCGTGAGCTCACAATCTCGAATGGAGACTGGGAAGCCTTAGGAGGGCGCGTCAAGAATAGTTTGAACTCTTGCTTCTCCTCCCTGGACCCCAACAACAGATCAGCTAAAGCCGCTCAAAGGAGCATATGTCCCAGTGAGGAATTGCTCCTGTAGGGAAATTCCTGTAGGATTTCTTATTTGCTCTTGTATCCTGGTGACTTTAATGAAGGCAAACCTTCTTACGCCAACCAAACAATGAACTTTGACAAGAGACATCGAATCTGAATCTCACCAAATGAATCTGCTTTTCTGCTTATGACCTTGGCCTCCACTTGGTCTGTAGCCAGGGCAGGTAAACGGTCACTTGTAAGTTAATGAGTTAACAATAGTTAAGTGCTTCAAGAACTCATCTACTTGGCATGAAAGGACAATTACCCATCAACGCTGACTTCCCAGGGCACTTGATGAAGATGAGTCACATACCTGTCCATGAGTGGGGGAAATTAGGCCAGGACGGTGTTTTGCTAAATCTCTGGAGAACTCACAAACACACAGCATGGTCTGCTCAGACTTTGAAGCTCAAACAGCCAGTGGTGAGAAACACATCAGGATAGGCCAAAGGGAGGTGAAGAACAAGCATGAACTCTCTTTCAGCCCAGTCTCACCTCTGCCATGTGAGCTCCTGTAAAAACCTGGACCGGCTCCACCTGTGATTGGCTCCATTTGTTTTACAGGAAGCCTTCCTTTTTGAAAGAGAGATGCTAAGCTTTTCAATGCCTCCAGCAAAACATGTTGGTGCCTTGATTCCAAGGGTGTGGATCACATAAATCTGAAGTCGCTCTGGTTTCGGTGGGAATACTGAAACCTTTCTCGGCTGACGCATCTAGGAATTAAAGAAGCATGACGGCTTTGAACTGTTGTCAAAAGCTGCATGGAGCCTCATTTCTGGAAGGGGTGTTCCATTTTCTGTGATTTAGCTTGGAAGCATCTTCTTCTCATATCCTTTCCTTGTTTCCAACACCTACTTTATTTCTACTTCCCCTTTGCCTCTTCCAGGAAAGGTTACAATACCAGAAATGTGGAGACTGAAAATAATTTACCGAATCTGACTATCATTACACTGTGTTCACAAAACATGAAATTTTAATATGTTGTCAAGAGCTTAGTGTTGAAAAGATTTCTGTGTCTGGCTACAAATACAGACATCTCATGGACTCCTCCATTTTTTTGTTGTTAGGTTTTTTTCCTTTTTCTTTTTTCTTTTTTTTTAGAACAAGAATCTGCAAGCTTGAGAAAGAAATCTTGTTACTACAAGTGACTGGAGATTTTTCTTCTAATTAGTATTCTGGGTCTCCAGTTGGAGAAAAGTACATTGTTGAAGGAAAGTAGTAGCTTTCATATAAGCTCTGTTGAGTGACTTTCCAACTTATCATGGTTGTGCCACTGAAGAAAGCGTCCCTATTTTGTGTTCACTTGTTCATTTATACATTTGGTACATTTGCATTTGGGGCCTACTGTGTATCAAGACCAGTTTCCAGGGGATAAAGAGAACAAAAGGCAAAAAGAATGGAACTTGCTTTGGAGAGGTTACAAACCTGTGAAGAAGAACGCTGTATGACATGTCCCAAGGGAGAATATTCGGATATCCCAAGACAAGTACAGACAATGACCTGAGAACTGGTAGGAGGAAGGCACTGGCACTGGACAGAGTAAGTGGTTTCAGGCATTGCTTCAATGAGAGGAAGACAATTGGCTGGGCCTTGAAGTATGGTCAAAGCATGAGAATACTGAAAAGGTAAGGGAAACGAGGGTTCTGGAGAAATACTGTCAGGTCAGCGGGCAGCGCTGAGGAACCAATTGCTGCGGGCGACCTTGAACTTATAATAATGCCCATCTTCTCGGTTATGTAATCTGTTGTCTGTACTCTCAGAACGTAGGGGGAAAGCACAGGAAAGGCAGGAGGGGGTCACCCAAGGACTGGCTGGATGCCAGTGAAGACCAAAGAAAAGAACAACAACAAGAGTGGTTGAAAAGTAAAAGTATGGAACCTAAGATGGAGAGAATCTAAAAGAGGTGGGATGTGGGTCTATTGACCCTTGTATTTAGAGGATTTTAGTGAATGTGGTGTCTTTAAGGATCAACAACATCTCAGCGAAGGCAAGTAGGTCGAGGTACAACAACTTGGGGACGCAGATGGTCTGCGTGGCTGGAAAAGGTACATTCCACAATCCACGTGAGAATAAGGCAGAGGTGAAAAGACAGGAAACTCACAAAGTTACAGTGAGGAGGAACTATCATGTGAGAGCCGTACTTTATCAGTGGCCAAGCAAAACTGCAACGTGGGGCCGAGTAGGGTTAGTGGGGTCAGACACCTGGTAAAGACAATGAGACTCAGTAATAGATGCCTGACTACTCTGTGCCCTTAGATTCACGGAAGGAGACCTGAGAGTCCTGGCGAGGACCTTGGCTTCCTTTTCTCTGATCCTGGGATGAAATGAGTCCAGTGGAAAGTAGAGATGAAGAGAATTTTAAACAGTGCAATAGTCTACTGCTCGGGAACTTTTGTGTGTGATACACAGAATAATAACTCTCCCAAGGATGTCCACATTCTAATTTTCCCAGAACCTATGAATATTTCACCTACCTGGCAAGAGTCTTTGCAGATGTGACTAAGTTAAGGATCTTGAGATGGAGAGATTATCCTGGATTATCGATGCGGGCTCAATGTAATCGTAAAGGTCCTGATAAGAGGGAAGCAGGACATCAGAGCAGAGAGGTGACGTTACACTGCTAGCTTTAACGATGACAGAAGGGGACATGAGCCAAAGAAAACAGACAACTTATAGAAGCTAGAAAAGGCAAGGAAATGGATTTTTCCTTTGAGCCTCCGGCAGCAAGGTAGCCTTACTGTCATTTTGATTTTAGCCCAGTAGGACCGATATTTGACTTCTGACCTCCAGAAATATAAGATAATAAATGTGTGTTGCTTTAAGCCACCAAGCTGTGATCATTGTTTTAACAGCAGCAACAAGAAAACATTACATGGCGTTGAAGTGTAATGTTGGAAAACATATTCTTAGGTGACAGGTGCTTGCGTTAGCTAGAGGCAGGTCAGACAGAAATGATGCTGGGCGTGTTATTGGAGGCACCAAGTAAGGTAGGTGCAGAGGCAGGTGTAGCAATAAGGGAAAAGATGGTGGTAAAATATAAATGCTTATCTCACATGCTCTGAGAGGAGAGTGGGGCAAACTTGCTTAGCACAGTAACCTAAACCATAACAAGTGCCAAATATATGGTTTAAAAATGGTGTGTTAGAGTGTTGACTCTCCTGCGTGCAAGACATTCCCTTGCAGGGCACAGATCTCAGAGAACACATGGTGTGGTCCTTCCCGAAGACAGTTTCTACAGGCAAAGTTGGATTGTTGAATACCAAGTAAAGCCTTGAAGTGGGGGGAAAAAATGGTGCATGAACAGGAGTGGATAAAAGGAAGGAGAACAAACGAGAGGCAGCCCTTCATCCTCGTCGTACCTGTTTGCCTGGCTGACAGCTTATAAAAGCTTCAGGGTTTTTTTTTTAGTACCAGCTGAGCATGTTACTTCATTCCACCTTCAGCTGCTTTCCTGAGTCATTGCCTGGTCTCTACCCTGCAGCAATTGCCTGAGATCTCTTGGATATAGACCCTGCACTTACTCATCTCTGGATTGCCATCACCTACTGCAATGCCCAGCAAATAGCAAGAGCCCAATAAATCTTTGTGCAGTGAGTGGACAAAGAGACAGGATTCTACTCTTAAAATAATTAAAGACTCTTGGCAATGAGAGGTTATTACAAGGCAGTGAATAAGCCTGTACTCAGATTCTTGGTAGAGATGAATGGTTTTCAAAGGCTGATCCATACCAGCCCACCAACTGATGCCAGACAAGTAAAGATGCTTGGTCCCCACCCTGCAGATTATGAGTCAGTAGGTCTTGGGTTGGGCCTGGGCATATGTGTCTTTGACAAACTCAGCAAAGATTCTGCAAGTCTGTGAACTCTTGGTCTTGATCTCAAATAAGTCAGTTCATTATGGACTAGAGTTATCAGATAACGATTCACTTAGCAGTTAGGATCTGAACTGAGTCTTCAAACATAGGCAAGTTTGGATAGATGAAGAAAAGGATGAACAGCAAGGGCCAAGATACAGACAGGCAGACACTACAAGAAACAGTCTTTTGTGCTGTTTGGCCTTTCCACTCAAAGCACCATTCATAATGAAAATCACTTATCTCTGCATAATAAGTCACCCCTGTCTTAAACAATGGTCTTCATCTATTGCCTTTCAGTTGATGAGGGTAAAGAATTCAGGAGCAGCTTGGCCAGGCTTTCCTGACTTGGGGTCTTTCATGAGGCTGTTTGCAGGTGGTGATTGGGGCTAAGCTTATTCCAAAGGATTCTTTAGTCTGATGCCTCCTTATGAAAGACTGAAAAGGCTGCTGGTTGAAGAGCTGGGCATCTTTATCTCTGTGTTGTCTTCCTCTCTCTCTCTCTCTCTCTCTCTCTCTCTCTCTCTCTCTCTCTATGGTCTCTGCAGCCTGGGGGCTTCAGAGAGTTTGGGCTTCTTAAATGAGGACGTGGAGTTCCAAAATCACGTATTCTGAGAGAGAGCACTAGTAGGAAGACAAGGAAGGAAAAGCTCATGGTGTGTAAATGTGGAATCCAAACATGCACGCAAGTGAAGAGATGAATAATAGATGGGCAAGGGACCCACAACCTTTGGAAGGGCTTTATTTACTTTAGCCAAACACCAAGAGGTTATCTATGCTTCTTACTGGCCAATGGCATGGAATGTATACCACATAGAAGAATCACCGTAAAAGATACCAACTTCAAAAGGTAGGATTGAATGTGGATTTCACAGAAGGAAATGCAATCAATCTTTCAATTCTTTCAGCAGTGTTTAATAAACCCTGAAGGCCTGGAATCATCTTCATAGAAGAGTAAGTTTGTATAGCTGACAGATTTTACAATCTGACGCAAAAGACATGAGTCCCCTGCCTACGACTTGACAAGCTTTGTGACCCTGAGCAGATCCTCAACTTCCTCCCTGATCTAGTTGTTTGCGTACCCAGTTTCATCTCTTTGTAGATCTTCCTCAAGCTTCGCAGTCCAACTCTGTGTACTACTTGCTCTTTCTCAAAAGCATAAGACTCTTTCATAGCCATTTGCTTTCTGCACTTGGCCATCGTCCTGCTTGAGACATGTCCTTCCCTACCTCTCCCTGTCTCTAGCAGGTGCCTGCTCCAGCCTTTCAGCTTTAGTACAGTCACACTTTCTTATTGGAATTGTCAGCCTGTCCACAGGGAGGATCCCACCATCTGGGCTCTTGCAGCTCTGCATGTACCTGTACCATGGCCCAGGTCTTGTTTTCACTACAAGATTCAGAGTCCCTTAAGAACAGGTCTGGGTCATAATGATTGCTGCCATGTCTGCAATGGATGTGATGCCTGACATATACTAATCTATCAATAAACATGTCTTGTGTTTAAGTGATTAAATGAATGCATAAAGGCAAGAAGGAATGAATGATTTTAAAATGTGGACCATTCATTCTTTGTCTTGATTGGACACTGACTTCTATTGGATTTCAGAGGACATTGGGAAAATGATCTTTTCATGCTCATTGCATGGTTAAGATTGAAAACTCAACAATAAGAACAAAATTTGTATCTGGATAACACAGCAAAGGCTTTTTGTGCCTTTCAAGTCTACAGTCTTCTTTCCTGCTGAGAATCCTGTGCAAAAATAAAGGGGAGGCTCTGCAGTGGCTCGATCTCTTTGTAATCAAGTGTATAGCCCCTTTTATGTTTTGGCTACCAAGGATGGTGCACACCTTTTGGTGCTCCAAAAAGATGTAACAGGAGGTGAATTCATTCCTGTAAGGTGTGGATGCCCACCAGGTGAAGGTGAATGACAATCCGACGCATCTCACACCCACCACCTCACTGGGGTAGGGCCAACAGGACTGCAGACCTGGCCCTGTTTCTTTCCCTCTCCAGTAAGATGCTGAGCTAGAATGTGGAGCGGTGGCCACACAGATACTCCTGTCTGCTGTGAGCTTGCCGCTGCCATTCACTAACAGTTTGATTTCCCTTTTTCTGAACTGTAGTTTCTTCATCCATGGGTTGAGGATTGTGACCTCACCATGCTCAGCTTAAAACATGGGAACTGTTGTGAAGACTGAGAGAAATTTAGCAAAATAACCATGCCTCTTTTCTAATGCATAGTAGGTGCTCCGAGATGTTAACCTTCTCTTTCCTTCTCCCTCTGGATCCTCTTCAGAAGAGAATATTCTAGCCGTCTATGCTAAAGAGGTCATTTCTGGCTTCCCTTTTCTGCTTAGTAAGGACAGGGCTGGGCTCTGGTATCTTGTGCATATCTCTCTGGTTCACATACCCAGGCGCACCCATCCACAGAGCTTTGTTTCCTTAACCTCAAGTTATGTAATGAGTCGGTGTAGGGTCCTAGATTTATTTCCACAAGGACCTGTTTCAAAATCCCTGCTGATTGCTCTAGGCGGTGAGTGTGTATATGAAAGAGAGAGGCCCACACATGTTCTCTGCTTGAAGCACCAGGACTGAATTAGGTCATGCAATCATGGCAGTTTTCATCATTTCACAAGCTGTTACTATGACAGCAGGTTAGGGCCACAGAGACTAGAGCAAGAACAGGCAGTTGCTTAACCTTGTTCTGTATTTACACATACATGTTGGCAGGGAAATGGTGAGTCATTCCCCTTGCTGGAATACACAGGATAGGCCAGCGGGTAATGACTATATCAAAAGATACTTTCCTCCACCTTCAGATACATTCTCTACAGCTGAATGTAATCTCTGGATGTATGCGACATGTTAGGAAGAGAATTAACCTGTTCTGACCCCTAGGGTGTCATTGGGTAACTCTTAGGGAGTACATAGGTGGTACCCAAGGAAACCTTCTCAAAACCTGTGGGAAATGAAATAAACAATGGTTGATGATGCAAAGGTGGTGATGATGCCCAATGTTTGACAGTGAGGAAAGGCACTACCCTACTATGTGCCAGGTGTAATGTGCACATTTACTCTAATTCTCATGTCAATCCAGCTCAATTTGTAACTGATGCTCAGGCAGATAAAACAATTTCTCCAAGGTACCAATGTTAAAAAGCAGCGGATCCAGACATGTTCAATGCCAAAGCCATGTATGTTACACCGTGACACCCCACCTCCCCACAAAGTTGGGTGTTTGGACTGCCTTACCACTCATCCCACTAGACCTGCCATCACACTTGATCTACTGTCAGTCACAGCGCCACCCCTCTTCTCTCTGCCTCTCACAGACTCTATTTGAGCATTCTGGGTTGTAGTTAAGTCACACTTGTGCAGAAGGCAGTTAAAGGAATATGAATTTTTAAACACTCATCTTATGAGATTCTGTTTCCTTGGTGACTCTTCCTGAGGTTTGGTTTTTCTCCCTTTCTTTGATTCTGGAAATCAACCATTGATAAACTCTGAAGTTACATATTTATTGTAAATAAATAAATATGTACAATCTTTTTTTTTTTTTTGTAACTTACATCAGCCTGGGACAGTTTCTGTTGCGTGCAATCACAGACCCTAAACAATAGATACACTATGGAGCACTCAGATAAGAACTTGGTTGCACATAGCAGCACCACATCTAAAGACAATAATCCTTAAACTTTGGCAAGCCAAGCATCAGAGCAACCTGGAGAGCTTCAAAACACTGATATCTGGGTCCAATCCCCAGTGTTTCTGATTCAGTGGATCTGAAGTAGAGTCTGAGAATTCGCATTTCTAAGAAGTTTCTGGATAATGTTAACACTGCAGGTCCAGGACCACACTTTGAGAACCACTGCTTTAAAACCCCAAATAAATACGCTCTGATGGCCTAGTGATTAGAAGTAATAGATAGATGTGGCTCTGACTTCCATGCCATCAGCTCCTCTAAAAGCCATCAATGAATATGTAACGTCAGAGTGTAACTGCCAGAACTCACAATCACTCTGTTCTCAAACTTATAGATTTCTGGGTTTGTTTGTTTTTTGTATATTTTGTCTTCTCATAGAAGGCAACAGACAAAGCTACTTTTTTAAAATTCCAAACCATACTGTGTTTCCCTGAAAGTAAAACCTAGCTGGACCATCAGCTCTAATGTGTCTTTTGGAGCAAAAATTGATATAAGACCCAGTATTATATTATATATTATATTCATTATATTAATTATATTATATTAAAAACCTGGTCTTACATTATAGTAAAATAAGACCGGGTCTTATATTAATTTTTGCTCCAAAAGATGCATTAGAGCTAATGGTTCAGCTAGGTCTTATTTTCAGGGAAACATGATATGTATGTATATATATATATATATATATATATATATATATATATATATATATATACACACACACACACACACAAGTATATATATATATATATATATATATATATATATATATATATGCATATATTTTAATTAATAAACTGTCCTTTTTAGAGTAGTATTAGCTTCATAGCAAAATTGAGCAGAAAGTACAGCGTTCCCATCTACCCACTGTCCGCAAGGTGCACAGCCACTGTCACTCCCAACATCCTACACCACAGCAGTACTTGGTTAAAATCCATGACCCGACATGGACACATCATTATTACCCAAAGTGCAGAGTTCCCACTTTCGGTGTCCCACATTCTATGAGATTTGACAAATACATAATGAAATGCATCCACCATTGTAGTATCATACAGAATACCTGCACTGCCCTCAAAAAGCTCTATGCTCTCCCTAGTCATCTCTCCCTCCCACGACCCATGACAACCCCTGATCTTTTTACTGTCTCCATAGTTTTGCCTTTTCCAGAATGTCACGGAGTTGGACTCATACAGTATGTAGCCTTTTCAGACTGACTTCTTTCACTCAGCAGTACACATTGTGTTTCCTCCATGTCTTTTTGTGGCTTGGTAGCTCATTTCCTTTTAGCACTGAATAATATCCTATTGTCTAGATAGATCACAGGATATCTACCCATTCACCTACTAAAGGACATCTTGGGTGCTTCAAAGTTTTGGCGATGATGTATAAGGCTGCTATGAACATTGGGTGTTTTTGTGTGAACATATCTTCAATTCTTTTCAGTGTACCAAGGAGCACTACTGCTGGATTGCATGCTAAGAGTATGATTAGTTCTGTAAGAAAATGCCAAACTACCTTCCAGAGTAGCTGTATCATTTTTGTGTCCCCACCAGAAATGAATGAAGACTCCTGTCCTTCTATGTATAACACTTGCTTACCAGCATTTGGTATTGTCAGTGTTTAGGATTTTGGTGATTTCTGATAGTAGTAACATCTCATTATTGTTTTAATTTGCAATTCCCTAATAACATATAATAATATATAACGTTAAATTTCTTTTCATATGCTTACTTGCCATCTATATATCTTCTCTGGTGAGGTGCCGATTTAGATCTTTGGCCCATTGTGTTATTGGGTTGTTCATTTTCTTATTGTTGAATTTTAAAAGTTCTTTTTATATTTTGAATAAGAGTCATTTATCAATGTGTCTTTTATGAGAATTTTCATCCAGTCTGTGCCTTCTCATTCTCTTGACACTGTCTTCACAGAGGAAAAGTTTTTAATTTTAATGAATTCCAGCTTATCAATTATTTCTTTAATGGATCATTCCTTTAGTATATCTAAAAACTCATTTCCATATCCTTTCTTGAAGGCTGTATTTATTGACTATAGAATTCTGAGTTCACAGATTTATGTTTTCTTTCAGAAGTTTAAAGATGGTAGATTTTGTCTTTTGACCTGATAGTTTCTGATGAGAGATCAGCTGTCATTTAAGTTGTTGTCCCTCTGTAAGTAATGTGCCATTTGTCCCTGGCTGCTTCATAGATTTCTCTTTATCTTTGGACTTTAGAAACTTACTTATAATGTGCCTGTGTATTTTCTTTGTATTTCTCCTGTTTGGGACCTATGGCATTTTATGAATCAGCAAATTTAAGTCTTTTCATAAAATTGACCAAAAAAA
The DNA here is from genome assembly GCF_036562045.2 of Rhinolophus sinicus. Classification (NCBI taxonomy): domain Eukaryota; kingdom Metazoa; phylum Chordata; class Mammalia; order Chiroptera; family Rhinolophidae; genus Rhinolophus; species Rhinolophus sinicus. The sequence goes on from NC_133761.1 coordinate 9,966,461, forward strand.
TTTAGCAATTAAAAAAATGTGTCTCAAAAAGAAATTTCTGTCTCATTCTTTATTTTCTTTCCTGTTCGACTCCACTTACATATAGGCTAGACCTTTTGATACGGCCCCACAGGTTTACTTCAGATTGGATAATTTCTACCAATCTATCTTTAAGTTCACTGACATTATTTCTCTTTCATCTTTACTTTGCTGTTAAGCTCATCCAGCAATACTTTAAATTTCAATTATTTTTTATTTCTAGAATTTTTGTTTCTTTTTTATAGTTCTATTTTTTGACTGAAATTTCCTATTTTTGCATTCACTATGACCATAGTTTCATTTACTTCCCTGAAAATCATTAAAATATCTGCTTTAAAGTCCATTTATTGAGAATTGTAACAGCCAGTTTATCTTGGGTTTGGCCTGCATAGATTGTCTTTTCTCTTGAAAATGAACACGTTTTCCTGTGTTATTTGTTGTTGTTGTTGTTTTTAAATATAGCAAATAATAATGGGTTGCATCTCGAACTCTGTTATAGTACTCAGGAAGTGTTGATACTTTTGTTTTAACTGGAAATTAACTTAGTTGGTTGCAAATTGTAAAGTCTGTCTCTTAAGGGGCAGCTCTGTTCAGCTCTTTTATCTTTAGCTATGTTGCTTTTAGTCTACCTAACATAACATATATAGTCACGGCATATGGAGTACAGCATAGGGAATAGAGTCAATGGAATTGTAATAAATATATACGATGTCAGAGGGGCAATAGATTGGGATAAGGGGGTTATCACTTTGTGAGGGGTGAAATGTCCAACTATTGCATTGTTTTGTACACCTAAAACTAATAAAAACATAAAATAAAAAACACACTAAAATAAAAGGTTTAAAAAAATAAAAAGAATGGTTCAGCCGTCCGCTAAAATTGTGGATTCCTTTTCTCTGGCTCCCTTAGTTCCAGAAATCCCTTAATCATTCACTTTCTAGTGGCTTTGGTTTCCCTGAACTCTGCCATCTTGTCAGAAATGCCATATATTTTCTATTGGAGAGCTCGCTACCCTACGTGGCACTGATCCTATCTCCCATGAGGTTAAAAGCCATGAAGCATGGATAACTCACCCCTCACCATCCTTTTCTCCAAGTTTTATCTCCCCTACACAACTGGCCAATTTGTATTCACCCTCCAGTGCCTTCAGGCCATTGTTATTTATTTATTGTTTCAGTTTCTAGTTGTGGTCATCAGGGCTTTGGGTCCAGTAGGAACGATCTGAAAGTGTAGTCTGCGTTTTGGGGTTTAACTTTGCAAAATTAAAAAGCCATAGCCTGGGTGGTTATCAACAAAACTCATTTTGAAACTATAAAGTACACCGTGGGATCCACAGGGCAGATGCTGTCACTTATATAGGCTAACTTCCCATTCATACATTCAACAATTATCTCTAGGGTTTGCTACATGCGAAGGCATATATATGGCCCTAATAAGAAAAACTCTGCACCTTCAGGAAGTTTATAGTCACCAAAATGAACAAGTTAAATAAGCAATAATTTAAGTAGTGCTTCTGGGAACAGATACGAGGATAAATCTATCTGGGGTCTCTGTTGTTGAGGGAAGACTACAGAAGCTGTGTTTAAACCTTATGCACTTGATGTCAACATTTAAAAATCTATAGAAAATAGATAAACAACTGACCCCTTTCCCTTTATTTCATTCTTCATTCTGTTTGTACAGAGGGTCTCATTCGAGTCTTTCAGTAGCTACTCCTCCAATACCGAGGCCTATTGCTTAATGTTTCTAAGTGTCGTCAGGGTCATCAAACGATGGTAATCGATCAACTTCTCCAAACTGATGTATTTCTGATCAAGAAGCATATCTCAGGTAACTGACAGAGCTGAAAAGATGATTCTCCTTGAGCTTCAAGTTATCTTCACAGTCACCAAGAATCCCATTTCCTGGGACAAAGTTCAAAAACGTCTTCATTACTTGACAGTATTTTTTTGGGGAGTATTTTTGGCACATAAGTGTCCCAATAGTAGATGCAAATGCTCCAAATGATTTTGAGAATAATATGAATTCTAAGGGAATAGCCCCATAAAAAAAATGACCAGCCAAATCAGCAAAAATAAATACCACCCATCTAAACTGCATGTTAAAAGAGAAAGTCAGAAAAGAAAGATGCCTCTGGCAAAGGTGATGTTACACATCTTGAAGGTATCATGTCCTCTGAGTTGAGTTTAATATATTAAAAACTTACTATCCACTGTCATTATTTGCATAAAGCAATAGGACTAGCAAACCCCAAATCATCTTAGAGCATATGTGTGTGTGTCAGGGGGTGAGGGGAGAGATAGTATGTTTGTGTGTTTTAATGGCAACCAAGAAAGAGTAGTTAATATGAGTTTAAAAAATGCATTAATGCATTGAACTAATAATGCTATCCCAATGAATTCATGCTAAGGAGATTATTCTATGGCAAATGAGTTATAAGTATATGAAATAGTCTATTATAGCATTATGTATAATAGTACAACCTGAAGGTCCTAAGAGGTTTACAAATAAATTCTGGTAGATTATGTAGTTTAATAATCTTGAAGGTTGTGAGAGCATGAGGAAATTTTTGCAACACAATGTTCAGGGGAAAATAGCAAAATGCAATAGTCTACACACTGGGGTTGCAAATACTATGTAAAATGGGATTAAATGAAAACAAAATCCTAGAGGAGGAATTTAATTTCCATACTTTTCTAAAATGCAGCAAATCCAGCAACATAAATTTTTCAGCGCTAAGGAAAATAATGAATGTCCAATGTAAAAGTCACATAATTACTGATGGTGCTCAATTCTGGCACAACTAGCACTGTGGCAGGATGGAAGAAGCGCTCATCTGGTAGTCCCAGAAATGAGGGCACTTCGTATGGACAATTAGTTTTCTAGCCACATGGTCGCAAATGGGCCATCTCAGCCCTAGCCACCAGTAACCCTGGAGGAGAGTGAACTCACTACAGAAAATGTCAAGGCCAAAGCCTCCTCACAATTATGTCATGTAGCATCATCTCTGGATTGCATCAGCTTTCTTGTTTCATCTGGAGAGGGTCTGAGATTAAGCTTCTACATAGAAGAATAGTGAGAAATGGGACTGGAATATCCAAAGTGGGCACCATTCTTATTTTCTTTTTCTTGATGGTGAAGCAGATAATACAACTGTTCGCTTCTAATATGATTTTCATATTGGATCCAGATATCACTGAGTGCCCCCAATATTTCAGGCTATGGAGGTCATTCTGTCCTTTATTGCTTCAAACATAATCAAATCAAGACTTGATACCCCATAGAGATGGAAGCCCCAAATGCTCCCTCATCCTAACCCTGTCTAAATTATCTCTCAGGTCACCCAGGGAGATTACATCTTCAGGAATTATACTTCTAATCACCTTTTCCCCATTTTCTCTGCTTTTTTTCTTCTGCTCTGTGTCTCACCTCTTTCTAGCGGTCTTCCTTTTGGCTTCTGCAGGATTTAAATGCTCCTCCCTTCTAACCTATTTGACTGATTTGGGGGCAATACACAGAGGGGGCAGGAAACATCTCACAGGGCGTCACAACAAGCAGCCTAAGGTTGGCTATTAGACAGCACAATTCCTCTGTCGCTGAGTCATTCCTGCTCTTGAGAACCTGTTGCTGTGTACCATTGATCCTCAGTCCTCAACTTCCCACCATCTTGCTAAACCCCTCTTATTCCCTTCTTAGTTTCCACCTTTCTCATCTCTCTGGGCCCCTTCAACTATTTACTTGGATTCCCCTAAAGTCAAAAATTCTTATGTAAATTTTACCCAGCAATTTAATTTTCTTTGTATTACTCCCCCACCTACTAGATCATTCTGCGAGGTCTCTTAAGTATGTAGATTGGTTGAGAATTTCCGAAATCATCAAGTGCTGGAGGTTTTTGCTTAATAATCTTCCTGCAATCTGTATCCTTCCTTTCACGTTTTATTATGAGCAGCAAGATGAAACCAAGATGAACCTTCAATGTTTGCTTGGAAATCTCCTCAGCTAAATACCTAAGTTAATTATTCGTAAGTTGTTTTTTTTGCCATATAACTTCATGGCACAGTTCTGTTAAGCCTTCTGCTACTACATAAGAAGCATCTCATTTGCCCCATTTTCCAAAATACATTTCCATCTGAGCCGTCATCAACAACACTGTTAATATCCGTATTTCTACCAACAGTCTATTTATGACAATTTAGGTATTCTCCAAAGACATCGGCATTTCCACAAATAGTTTGTTCAAGAGAATCTAGATTTTTAAAATCATGCATCTCAAAATTCTTCCTATTGGCCAATTACAAAACAACATCCACATTTTTTGTTACAAAAGCTACGATTTTTATCATTTGAAAGAGTCAAATGTATACATTTTAAAGCATTTCTAATAAAAACTCCAGTAGTGATTTAAATTTGACAGAGTGAAAAAGGATAAATGAATGAGACTATCTAAGAACATACTTAAAAAGAGGACAAATATGAGAGTACATTTTATACCAAATATTAATATGAAGTGTAACATTATAATAAATAAGGTCTGATTTGGGTAAATTAAATCACATAGGAAATACTCTAATAATAACAGAATTTATTTATTACTTAATGCCTGCTAGGTCCTATTCTTAGTGTTTCACACAAATGAACACATTTAAAATTCATAACAATCTTTTCATATATGCATATGCATATATCCCTATGACTGCAGGGATAAAAGAGACACATCTCTACAAAACTTAAAACATCTGATTCAACAAGAAGTAGAAAACTTGATTATTCCTATAAACATCAAATAAATGAAACCAATAATTTAAAACCTCATTACAAAGGAAACACAAGGTCAGACAGTTATCTGGATAAATTTTACCAAATATTCAAGGAACAAATAATTCCAATCTTAAAGAAACTCTTCAGAATATAAAAATAAAAGGAATACGTCCAAACTCATGAGGCTAGAATAATCTCAATAATAAAATCTCACAAAACTAAAAGATTTTTAAAAATTACAAGCCACATTATTCATAAACATAGACACAAAACCTAAACAGAGTATCAGCCAACCTAAGCCAGTCATATATAAAAATGAAAATATATCATGACCAACTCCCCCCCCCGCAAGGAAATCAAGGTTGGTTTAACATTCAAAAATAAAAGTTTACCACATAACCAGATTAAAGGAAAATAAATCTTATGATTATCTCAATAGATGAAGAATAATCATTTGATAAGTGTTACTATCTTAACAAACTATAAAAGAGAACTTCCATAACTTCACAAAGCGTATTTACCAAAAACCTAATGCAAACATCAGGTGAGGAGCTATTAATATTTCACTATACCTACAAGACATGGTAGTGTCTTAACACTAAGATGGTGTCCTGTATTTGGAGTAGTGGTGGAAGATGGAAAGAAGTAGATAAAGGAGAATTTATCACCTCCTTGTTGCATATAACAGATGTCCGAAAACATGCTTATTGACTGATGGGTAAGGGAGTGTCGTAAGTCACTGCCCTAATTTCAGAGTGGTGTAACTTGGAGATTCTTAGAGCTTCCAGAAGATTCTCCCTTAGAGTTGCGCTCTGGTCACAATTTACCCAGGGTGATCATTATACCCATCGTTGCATTTTCCATATTCAGCCGCCCAAAGATTTCCTTTGTTCAAAAACTCAAAGTAGAATTTTTATAAATTTGTTCTGGATAATTACTTCGCCATAGTAATAGATTGCTCTAAACAATATGATTTTTCTTTCAGTGATGGAAAGTTCCTGGAAAAACATGTGGCCTTCAGGGCATTATGAGACGGAGTAGGAAAAGCACTGGATAAGACCTGAAGAGACTGGGCTAGTAGTTCTGCCTGAGTTCTTTAGTGATGCGACTTTTGATGGTACTTAAATTTTAGGCCCCTATTTCCTAATCTGAAATGTGTTACATGATTTACTCATTGATTCCATAAATTAAAAAAATTATTACCTATGAGGCACTATGCTCCTGCCTATGTTATGTAGGTGCTCAGAAAAATCAACACTAATAGGATTTATGAAAAGCACACTGAAGCAGGTACCTTGCTATACAAAAGGCTGATGGATTTGGGAATATGAGAATCCAATAGCTACTGATTTATCAAATAAGTCTCAATCACCTCTTATATTTGCACAACACTAGGTTCTAGGGAAATGTTGACAAAAACAGTTAAGCACTAAACTTACCATTAGAACCAGGCACTTCCTTTGCAACATAGAAGAAAAAGGGTGAATCCTAGTCTGCCTTGACTCTACATATGACTTTCATCACATTACCTGTCTTCCTATGAATTCCTGAAACACATCTTGAAACAAAAACTTGGAGCTATGAGTTTATTTGGAATTGGATCCCAAATCATGGAGGGGATGAGGAAAGTTAGACAGAGAAGGGAGACGAAGCAATGCAGAGTGTCTGAGTGATCTATTACCACTGTGGGCCTCTGAGGTTCAAGCTTTCTAGGGACCATCTCTCTTTCTAGGAATCCTGTAAATTGCAGCTCCAAATTGCCCCACCGAGGGACAGAACAGCGGGGATATTTAGCCACTGACTCTCTCACTGTGTGAGATCTGCCTCTGGCACCTTAAGGCTGCTGTGTACGTGAATGAAAAAGCCCCTGATGTAAAATGTGGTCAGCTGCAGGTGAATTCAGTGGTGGGCTTTGGGGAGGTAGGGTAGGAAAGCAGCAAACTCTGTTATATTAACCCTTCTCAATTTTGATTTCCTGATCTAGGAATACAAATTTCTGACACATGACAGGGCATTTTTCTATATTCATTTTTGTTAAGAAGGAATGTTTATCCTAAACACTTTGGGGAAAAGGTGATAGCCATGAAAATATACAGCGGGATGGTTCTCATAGCTCACAAATCCTCAGACCTGGGAATCAGGGGTTCTAAACCTGTATTGTCTTCATAATCTCCTCTGACCATGATCCAAGAGAAGATTTTGAGAGGGACTTGATGAAAGAGGCCACGTAGAAACGTTTGGGTTCACTGCAAATGTTTATTTAACTCAGACACTTCAAAAGCATTTATTGGAGAAATGTTTTCTCATCTCCAATTCGCAGATTTATGTCAGATGAATCAACATGTTCACTCATCTCGGAGTCACAGCCTGCGGGAGTGAATTTAGTCAGCTAACCTGCAGCTCGCATGGCCTGAGAATTGTTTGAGAAGCCTTAACAATCCAGTGTCAAGTTTCCAGCTGTCTTTCCCATCCTGCTGCAGGAAGGGCAACCTGAGCTGGATTGATAAAGGACAGGGGTTCCCAAACTTGAGTGTTCATCAGAATTACCCGGAGGGCATTTTAAACCACAGACAGCTGGGCCCCACCACTAGATTTCTGGTTTAGTGGATCTGAAGTGGCACCCAAGAATAGGCATTTCTAGTAAGTTCCCAGTGATGCTGAAGCTGCTGGCCTGGAGACATTGTGAGAATCCATAGCTGAGAAGGAGCTTGAGTCGTAAATGAGTGGGGGAAGGTGGGGTGCAAGTCACTCAGAGCTCTGCTACTGTGTTTCCCTGAAAATAAGACCTAGCTCCAATGCATCTTTTGAAGCAAAAATTCATATACGACCCAGTCATATAATATAATATAATATAATATAATATAATATAATATAATATAATATAATATAATATAATACCTAGTCTTATTTTACTATAAGACCGGGTGTATATAATATAATAATAATAATAATAATAATAATATAATATAATACTGGATCTTATATTAATTTTTGCTCCAAAAGACGCATTAGAGCTGATGGTCCGGCTAGGTCTTATTTTCAGGGAAACATGGTAAGAGTTTGATTATAAACCTGGAACCCAAACAAAGAATGGCCTCTTGCCCTTGGATTTCAGAGATTTCATGGCAGGTTCATCATCTCAAAGGACATTTCTGTTCACTTTCCTTCTGCATTTTGCCCCATTCCTGGCCCATAATATATACACATCTTTTTCACCTCCCAGGATTCAGTCTAGCCTTCCAAAACAAGATTGCACTTGGAAAAAAGGATGTATTTCACTCACAACTAGACTTTGCACGGAAGACAGATGGAAGGACTCAAAATGAAGAAAAGGGGGGGGGAGGAGTAAACAGGAAAGGAGGAGAGACAGGCAGGTATTAACAGGCAGGACGTAACATTAAGAATATGCATTATGTTCTAATTTCTACGACTTGAATTTTCCCCTACTTTAGAATTTTGAAGTCTCTCACAAATGTTCTGCAAGACGTATTATTCCCATGAGGAAACTGAGGTTTAAACAGATAATGGGATCTTCCCAAGTAGACAAGACTTATAAGAGGCACAGGCAGGACTGAAAGCCAGAGGTGTTCAGTTCCACGTCTGGAGAAATTTCTGCTGTTCTCCAACATCAGGAAAATTGCATCTATATAGAGGGAGCATTAATGATTTGGAATTGGGAAGCCAAGTCATGTGGTTGAAGCAGTGGTTGCCTCAAATTTTCCACGGATTTTTGTATTTAAAATCATGGTATGGTCTGTGGCCCTTGTTCCTGGCTCTCTGAACTTGAGGTAAATCCAGGGTAACTTTCATAGTATTGCTACAAAAATGAGGTACCGTGTTTCCCCGAAAATAAGACTTAGCCAGACAATCAGCTCTAATGTATCTTTTGGAGCAAAAATTAATGTAAGACCTGGTATTATATTATTATTATATTATTATATTATATTATATTATATTATATTATATTATATTATATTATATTATATTATACACAGTCTTTAATTATAGTAAAATAAGACCGGGTCTTATATTAATTTTTGTTCCAAAGGATGCATTAGAACTGATTGTCTGGCTAGGTCTTATTTTCAGGGAAACATGGCAGCATTAAGTAATCTCCCTGCCTTTGTGCTTATTAATCTAACTATTTGGGAGGCTCTCTCCATTCTAGGCAGGAGCTACACAGCAGATGCCTCAGGAAAAGTATTCCTGATACAGGAAGAGATCTCAGTGCAGGGCTTCCCAGAATTGACCTAGGAAGGTGGACATGGGGCCAAGACCTACCAATGCAGAAGCCTTTGAAGACCTCACTCTCCACCTCGATGGGGCCATGATGTAACCCAACAGCTTGACAACTGATGCTACTCAACCTGGAGAAACATTTCAACATTCCACTAGAATGTGCCTCTCAAATAATGAAATGAATGGTATTTTTAGATGGCTGTTTTTCTATTCCAATTTCATAATGTCTACACAGATACCTCTAGATTTCTTCATTTAAGATGGGTCCCTGCTAACATTTGCTATTAGTGCATTGAATGTGGCAGTATGTATAGAGTTCCAAAGAAGCATGCAACAGTCAGAACTACAAGGAGGGTGGCTTTTGCTGAAAGATAAGGATGATTCCTAGCAGTTTAATTATCCAGATATGGATGGTCTTGCTCAGGCATCCCCCTTGAATAGTATGAAATCTGAGACTAGTCCAACACTTAGAGGGTATACTATTGAGACACAGGTAGTGGGGCTGGGTAAGTGCTGAGCTCTTTGCACTTTGTAGTCCTGTACCATAGTTGAAAATGTGGGGCCAGGGGAGAGATGAGAGTCAAATGAAGGATCCATCACTGACCATTTGGGACCCCCAAGTCATTTAATCTTTGCAACCCCATTTAGGATGCAGAATAGGTATCAGTCCGACATTACCTGGACTCTGAAGGAGACTAGATTGTAATGAGAAATTACAAGCCTCTCTGAACCTGCAGGTAACACAAACTGTGGAAGTGTACCTTTCCAGTATTAGGCCGTTTTTCTCAGTACAAACCACAACCAAATTTAAAACCTAACCCCTGAATGATATTCAAATATGTGGTTCCTTACCTGGGCCAAGAAGGAAACAGAAGAGCCTGGAAGGGAACTAGAAGGGTGGGGATCAGCTATGCCATTTGGTTGCAGCTTATTTGCATACAGAAAAAAGAGATTTGACTATGACGTCCCTCACATGTGCTAAAAAAGGATGCTAGCCTTATTAAAACGGTGTAATCTAATCCGTAAATTAAAACAGTGATACCTTTTTTTTTTACATAATTCAACATAAATTTGTTTTTCTTTTAAAGATAAGCCCTAGTGATGCTAAAGCTGAAATCTGGGTCCACGTAACTTATACGAATTATCTTAAAATAAAGAGTACCGCATACAGACAGAAAGGTGATATTTAAAGAAGAAGTTTTTTTAAAAAATCCAGAACTCCTTCAGTGCAAGAACTCAAATATCAAAACATTAAAAATGAGTTCCTCATAGAAGGGGCTTGCCATTGGAAGCCCCAACTCTCCTATCCTGGAAAGCATTCTGGAACAAAGTGTGATCTGAAATCATAAACGTGTGTGTATGTGCGTGCAGATGTATGCACGTGTGTATGTGTATATGTATGTACATGTGTGCATGCAGGCATCTTGTGTGCATGTGTGTATGTATGCATGTGTGTGTGTGTGCATGTGTGTATGTATGCACACGTGTATGTGTGTGCATGTGTGTATACGTGTGTGTGTGTGATGCATGTTTGTGGTAGAACTAGAGGGGAGAGCAAAATGGAGCCAGTTTAGAAGCTTGGAGCCCAAGAAGCCAAAAGGGGCATCCACTAAGATCCCCAAACAGAAGCGTAGGAATCAGTAAGAAGGGTGCAGGGCCCAGACACCAAAACCCAGGAAATAGGTGGAGAAGCAGCACAGAGTCTCACGATGGCCTTTGCAGGCAGGCACACCTCGGTTCCAGCCTGTGTCGCTCACAAGTCACATTGAGAAAAAGTATCCATTTCCCAGAACCTTGGCTTCTTTATTGGTAAAACTGGAAGAATAAGAACCACATTACGGAGCTGACATGATATGCAACTGAGATAATACATGTAAACTATTCTGCACAATTCCCGAGATCTAAGTGCTTAATAAATGCAGGCTGGTATTACTGGGGAGTACACAGAGATATGTGCCAGCAAATGCAAACTAAACCCATTCTTTCAACTGCATTTTATATGCCACTCAGTGCATATGGGATATCGGCCTACATTAAAAGGCTCAGATAGCCACCATATAATATCACTGTGAGGTTTAAATAAAATTACACACACAAACACAATTATATATAATTGTCTGGCACATGGTAAGCATGCAGCAATTCATAGCTCTTATTTTTATTAAGAAAATTTCTCTCGCCTTATGTTTGTACTTAAGATTAATCACCATGCTAGAAAATGATCGTGTTATGAATATACAAGTCACGAAAAGGAAAATAATAAATGGACAATAAACAAGGAAAAATGTCCAACAAAAAAATAAATTAAAACAATGATACCAGATTTCACATAATGCAACACAGATTATTTTTTTCCTCTTAGTGATAAGCCCTAGTGATGCTAAGGATTCATTAAAATAAGCGTGGTGATATGTTACTGTTGAGAATGTACGTGGCAATGATCCCTTGGAAAGTCACTGACGGTATGTAAAAAGAGCCTTTAAGTGTCCAAAACCTCAATCCAATTATTCCATTTCTTAAAGTCTAACCTATGAAGACAGCTTAAAATACAGGGGGAAAAATATAAATGTTCTTCCTTGTAGTATTTTTTTCAACAGCAAAAAATGAGGAACAACCTAAATAATGAACAGAGGAGGAATGGTTGCTTATGAAACTTCCACTTTGGCCCAATTATTCAATGAAATATTATGCAGCTATTAAAAATAATGCCAACAAAGAGTCTAAAATTACATATTAAAAGCTTACAAAGTCATACTAAGGATAAAAGGAGGATATAAAATGGTTTAAATAGCAGGTTCACAGTATATAAAACAACATATAAAAACTAAAAGAAAATACACTGATTTAATAATGATTGTCTGAGGCTGCTAGTAATTTTTCTTTATGTTTTTCTACTTTGCAATGTTTTTCTCTCATAAGCATGATTTTTTTTTTCATAATAGTGATAAATGTCCAATGAAATTTCCTTTAAACATTCCAGCAGCAAGATTTTTCTAGGACAGGGATCACCTAAGTTTAGCCCATATGTCAAATCCAACCTACCACCTGCTTTTGTAAATAAAGTTTTATCAGAGCACAACTACACTAATTCACGTATGTATTCCTTACAGCAGCTTCTGCACTAAGACGACAGAGTTGGGTAGTTGCAATAGAGATTGTATGGCCCACAAAACCCCGAATAGTTACTGACTCTTGACAGAGAAAAGGCACCGACTTGATTTAAAACACTGCACCCAGAAGATTTGACGGAGTCCAATAGAAAGGAAGTAAATGTTATTCAACCTGAAGAGACATTTCAACATTCCAGGAGACAGTTCCTGTCCAAGGATAAAATAAATGGTTGATTGTTTTAAGGTTGATGATTTTCCTTTCAATTTTACAACTTCAACACAGATACTTGTAGATTTCCCCATTTAAAAAAGGTCACTGACAATATTTGCTGTTAGTCCACTGAGCCTGGCAGTGTGTAGAGTTGCAAAGAAGTACGCAAGAGTGAGAACTACAAGGAGGGTGGCTATTGCTGAAAGATAGGATGATTCCTAGCAGTTGAATTATCTAGATATGGTCTTGCTCAAGCACCCTGACCCCCCTTGGTTGGTATGAAATCTAAGACTGGACAAATGTTTAGAGGACATATGATGAAAAAACATGCATTGGGGCAGGATGAGTGCTGAGTTCTTTCCACCTTTCAGTCTGGGCAGAGTGGTTGAGAACATGGGTTCTGGGGAGAGATGAGAGTCAAATGAAGGATCCACCACTGACTATTTGGGACCCCCAAGTCATTTAACTTTGGCGGCGATATCCGCACAACCTGATTCTGCATCAACTGTTTACATGCTATCAGGAACAGGGAACTCCTTTTTGAGGCAGCCTGTTTCTATGAGCTATCCCTTGTTTATAAAAACCAAAGAGCTTACCTTGTATTTTTTGCACCCCTTAACCCTTGGTGTGATCGTGGGGAGTTCCAATAGATTTATGTTCTCACTTGCAATGAGTCAAGTCCATCTTAAGCTCCAGAATTATCTCCTTCCTCCCTGCAGCCCAGCCTGTGGGCCTGCACTGACACTTGAAGGTGTGTGAGGGAAACTGTTGGTGTCCCTGCCTCTTTGGCACCACCCACTGTCCTTCCTGGCCTTATCGTCGGCCGGCTCCAGATGCCGGCTTTCTGAGGACCTACATGAACTCTCTTTCGGGCTCATGAGGCCTTCCACAGTTGTGCAATGGGAGACATACCAGTGGATCTCTTCAATCCCTCACGTCCCCCTATGGGCTGTACATCTTATGGCTTTTGAGGCGGTGGTCCTGTGGCCCCAGCCCACATCCTAGGTGGCTTTTTGTTCTCAAGGGACTCTCTTCTTGGTTCTTATTTGACCTGTGGGAATTCACACATCCTCACTAAAGGGTGGTGGTAGAGGGTGCTTTATCTTCCCCTGTCATGCTCCCATCTCTTCCTACCTGCAGAGGTAGACACACCAGTACAGAGTAAGCTTCCTACGCAGACATTCACTATCTACATGTGGTTCCCTTGGAGCCATGCCTTTCTCTTGGCTTCCGAAAGTATATGAAGATTTTACTGTACGTGCTACTAGTCCAACAACTCAAGACTCGGACAAATTTCCAACTCTTTTCACCTCTTATTCAAAGTGTCTTCTTACATTGATTGATATGGGAAATACGTGAGGACTTGGGATAATGGTGGTAAAGAGAAGAACGGCTTACATGCCTCTTAATAAACCCCCAAGGGAGGTTTCTGCCTGTGATTATTTGTGGCTCTATATAGATGTTTTGGGTACCTAATGATTTCTTACAGCTTTGGTTCCTAGTCATAATTTTACAGCAACAGACTAAGTCCCACTCAACAATCTGTTACACCATTATTGATTGACTGGCCTGACCATGGTTAGCTAAAGTATGTTCCAAGAGGTCCAGTCCCAGGAAATGCTTCACCCAGAATCCCCTTCATGGAAAATCGCTGTGAACGTAAACGGTGCTGACAAGTCCTATGGTTTAACTTTCTTTAAATGAGCACTACTGCTGTGGCCTACCTTACAGTGTATAAAATATTTTCCTTCATATACTGCTCTCACTCATTCATCTATTTATCCATCTAACCATCCAACATTTATTGTGTACCCCCTCCAGTCTAGGTCTTCACAACGGCCTTTTGAAGAATACGTGGCAGATAAGTTACTCTCCTTATGCTGCAGACGAGGAATCTGAAGATCAGAAATGTTGATCACTTTTTCTAAGGTCACACAGCCATTAATAACAGAGGGTGGGGGTGGGAGGGAAGAAGGAGCTGGGACTTAACTAGTGTACTCTTGTGTCCTAGACTTCATCACACTGCTACTCAGGAATGTTCACGTACAAGGATGGAAAGTACGAGGACAAATCCTGGATTCTCACATGAGTCTAGCATTACCACCGAGTACCAGGACCACAGGAGATTTTCAAACATAATTTTGAGGTACCATTTTCATGTTGCAGTGATGCGATTCAGTAAACACGAACTGATTCTCACTTCAAAATTTTTCCATTCTTCTTTTTATAAGAAAACCTGATTATGTGATTTTAAATGTTAAAAGGCTCCCTTTGGACTTTGGTTAGACTGACAAACAAGCAAAGGAATGACAAGGATTGGACTTGTTTAATTTGGCAAAGTGACAACAGACTGTCTCCGAGCCATGGAGGCCTAGCTGGTGTCCAGTTATTCTGGATGTGGTGAGAAGCTTTGTCAAAGCATCTACCAGCCATAGGAGAATTCCAGAAAAACTCTTTATTTGGAAGTAAGTATGCGTGTTCGAACTCAACAGCAAGGGCTGAGGATGTCTGAAACTGGAAAATTAAGTTTCACACGGTACTAAATATAACTTCCTACCAGGCAGGTAGGGGCCGCTGGCCAAATGCTAATGGTCGTTAACATCTAAACCTTATAAAGAAGATCAATGTTTGGACAAATGACATTGCTTTTGAGATGGGTAAATTTGTCCTATTTAAGAAGTGACAAGGCTTGAAGGAATTAGATAATTACCTCTCACTCCAAAGCTTTTCTAAACTTTAAATATAGGAAGCTCATCATTTACCTTAGTATAACTAGAATGTAAGCCAAGATAATGAAGTTACTTCTTAGGCTGACAACACATGTTTCCATGGAAAGAAAACTTGGAAAACGAATTGGCCAAAATAACTTAAAAGGAGCTAAATAGAAATAGTTACAGGAAAGTCCAACTGCATCAAACAATACCAACCAAACACTGCTTCTGAAATCTGCTATTACTACTTCTCCTGTTTTCTATGACCTTTCTGTCAGGTAGTAACCTCTGTGAGGGTGGGCGCAAGGTCTGCCTTCTTCCTTGCTGTATTCCCAGCACCCATACAGTGCCCTCTACATAAATAAAGCAACTTTCAAATCCATACCTGCTGGAGACTATGAAGAGGTAATTACTGACTCTGAAAGTAACAAAAGGGTTGGTATGACTGAGACGTTTGTTTGTAGGATAAATGCGTAGCACTGAGTATGAAGGTCAAGGGTGCTGCATTGCTTCATAAATGGAGTTTGGCTGTCCTGTAAGGGAGGCAGGCAAGGTGTTTCAGAGGTTGGAAAAACTGAATCTTGGCAAAACGGTGAGGTATGGTGTTCACATTGGTTCCCTGTTTTTAGGAGGTGTTATGCTCCCAGGTACCTAGCTTTGGCATAATGTCCTTCTACAATTCAAGGACGGGAAATGCACTGCCTCACTGTCTGCTGGAAAAATCCGGCTTCCCATTCTTTTAGAGCCCTGCGAACTCATGGCTTCAAATTCAAGGGTGACTCAGAGCTAGAGGAGATAGTTAACAGGCTAGATGATGGTATTAGGATAAAATTATGTAGACAAGTCAGGTTGAAACGTATGACATGAAATGAACGATAATGTCCCACATTTTGATTTTAAAAATTTATGATTTGCTATCAGTGTGGAAGACCAGGGTGGCTTGCATGTTAGGTTGAAAAAAATCCAGAAGGAGAAGAGGTAAAGTGGTATTTTCCCATAAGTTGAAGCTGAACCTGGGGTGTAACATAACTCAGCAGAGATAGGCAGGGGGAGAGAAGGGTGGTTCTGGAAAGAAATACTCAGGACATTCAAAGAAAGTCAACGGTCATAACTAAGAATATCACAAGGAAACCTGCCGTTCCACTTCCTGTGTCAGTTAATATGTCTAAGCCTCATGGTTTCCACCCATATAACAGAAATAAGAAAACCAATGGTGGGTGTCTTGTTCCCAGTAGTATCGTGAGGATTAAATGACATAATGGAGTTATAAGTTGTCCTGATTATTCGTATCATTTTTAATAGTAACGACACAAACTCAAAGTTTGAGATGCACTGGAACAATCTGAAGAATCCTGGAAGAATGAAGACGGATATAAACATTCCCGTTTCCTAAAAGAAGAGCTTGGTAGAATATGTAAACTATAAACGAAAATGCACGTAATACAAGTTTAAAGTGTACCTCAAGCCAGCCCCTTTGCTTGAATGGGATGTAACCCGGCATACAAGACAATTTGGGTAGATCCCTGTCCCTCCAACTTTGTTTTCAGACATTTGCTGCCTACAGTTGGTGTTCCAACAATCAGGGTGCCTTTGGCCTTTTAGGCTAGTCCGTCATCGGACCCCTCCCCCTGGAATGTTCTCCTACCCCTGGGCCTGTTGACATCTTCAAACTCCCTCCCCTTCTCCCCCAAAGAAACTATGAATTGATTTATTTTGTAACTGCACACTGGTTATATATTTTAAATCTGGAGAATCTGAAATAATTTTTGACCATTGGGTTTAGGTTCCTTTGCTGCAGAAATACTATAAAACAGAGTTTCAGGACCTTCAACAATTAAGATACAACTTCCCACCACTGTGTGGGGCCCTTGGGGAACTCTGTCTCACCATTTCCTGCGTGTAAAATGGTGTATTATTTCAGGGAGAGCCCCAAGAGAAAAATCTGAAGAGTGCCTTTCAGCCAGAGAATCTGAAAGCACTTTAGGAACATGAATACATTTATTCTCATTCATAAAACACACACACACACATCTATTGAGGCTGATCATGAAATCTTTTCTTAAGCATTTCTATGCGCCCACACTTGCTGATGCATTTTCTCACTGGAGTCTAGCCTCCTCCCTTGTGGTCTCCAATTCTGGGCTGTAACTCAGTAACTCTACCCTCCAGAGTGTGCTTTGGCTGCCTTCAGAAACAGCGATGCTCTGTTCAAATCAAGAGAGCATAATGAAACATTGTCTGCTACAATATCAAACATGTGAGGTTTCCGCTCAACTAATTGGGAGGGAAAACATTTTGCCTTCATCAAGCGGCAGAGCCTGAAGTCAGAAACATGGAAATGGGGCAGGGAGGATGGGGAGGGCAGGCAGATCATCTGAACGCGACTGGAAGAAAAGTCTGCTGTAAACTGAAAAGCTTTCGCTGGGGGCTGAAATGCAGATAGTGTTTTGGTTGGTTCCACTGTCTAGGAAGGAGAAGCAGATTAGTGTTGAAGAGACTTGAAGTCTAGACAAGACTCTTCCACTAACTAACCTCGATTCATTGATTCTTTTGCCAAATTATAATAACTGCTGTGTATACAGACTCTTAAACATACACTGCATAGAGCTCAGGTGAGGCCCTAAAATAGGTATGAAAATGCAACAAACTTATAAAGCAGTAGTGTTCAGTCAGGTTGGAATTAGAACAAAACTGGATTTACATCAGAAGTTTTTGCTAAAACATGTGTCCCATTTCCTTCTTCATTGCCCCTCCCCCACCCCGGCATTAAATTCTAAAATGATTTATTTGAAACATTATATGCCAATGTAACCAGAAATCAAGAGCAACAGCAACAACAATGCAACCACAAATAATATTCATTGGGTATGTGACTTCTTGATTTAGATGTTAGGAACTATTCCGTCCCCTTTAAAGGAAATGCTGGTCGTAGGATGTTGGATGCTGGTAGTAAACAGATCTCCAAGCACACGCATGATCTTACCACGTCAACGGTTTTCAGTTCTGCTTATGTGTCAGGTGGTCACAATAAAGCAAGCAAATAAGGAATGTCAGAATGATTCAATAAAAAGAACAATGTGAAGTCCAGGACTAGCAAATCTCTAAGTCAAAGCAAGATTGTATAGACTCCGAAGATAGTACTGCAGCTTGTAATTCCATAATTATTTATACGATTACTTAATTAACATTTGTCTTCCCCTCTGAGCTATAAACTCCAAGTAAGTATGTGCGGTACGGACTGTAACCGTTTTGTTCACATACCACCTACAAGCATAATGTCCAATATCAAAGTCTTGAGTAAAAGAGTAATGGATTCAAATTTCAGGCCTCCTTCCTACTAAGTATCAGAAACTCAACAAGTCATCTAACTTCCGCTATTGTCAAATTCACCTGTAACACGCTGATAATGCTCTTTTCCTACCCCTTGGCGATTTGGGGGAAGAAAAGGATACATCTAGTTCTGATAGCATGGTGGGTATAAGAAGAATAATACATTTAACATTTTGCAAAATACTCACACGCTCTGCCTGGGACTCTGGAACAGAGAACTCTGCGTAGGCCCTGAGCCAAAAGAGGCCCCCATCTCCTTCTCCCAGTGAATGAACTCAAGCTTGGCAAAGCCATTAATCAACCGCTGGTCTCTCTTACCGTGAGAAGAAACGCCGGGTGTGCAGTTGAGGAGAACTTGTGGATCTCAACAGTTGGCTGCATCTGAAAGAGAATGAAGAACAGAGGTGGGTTCCTTACGCTCCGGGCTCCTTTCCCCCCTCCCCAGTGCCAGTCAGTTTATACATTCTACGTCTCTTGAAGAAGCGTGAGTAGGTGGGAAAGACACAAACAAGGACTTGAGAGTCTTCCTAATACTCCCAGAAGACAGAAGCCCTTATTGTATGGGGCTGCTCAAAAACACTGAGGAGAGAAGGTGAGATTCCTTACAAATACAAGCACCGACCTCATAGGATTTGTCGCGACATTTCCATGTGAAATACGGTACAAAGTCTTTCTAACTGACCTCCAGGGTCACGTCCCCCTCGTTAAACCATTCAGATTGGGTTCCGGAATAATCGGCTGCTGGTTTCTAATAGGCATCAATTTCAGGTATTTCTATTTTTAGCGGTTAAAATTTTCTATGTGCCAAGAATCCGTTGTGTTGACTCCCAAAGCTATTTCTATGGGTGGAATTAATTGATTCATCAAAGGTTATGTGAACATATCAAATACGATTTTGAAAAGAAAAGGGGTTTTATTTCTGTGGAAATAAGTAAATATTTGGGGAGAGATGATAAAAGCCATCTTCCACAGTGGTATGTGCAACACTATTGTAAAAAATTGGGGAAAACTTAAAAATCTAGAGGAGTTTTGCCTTCACATTGCTACTTATTTCTTTATACTTTCTCTCCATTCAAATGGAGCACGCACAAAAGTCATAGGTGTATGTATTAGTGTAATAAGGGTGTTTAAGAAAAAAGTCCCTTTTATGGACTCATATATGAAGGCAAAGCTTTAGCCCTTTATTGAAAGACCGGTGAAAGAAATGTTGACCTATATGTTTAAAGTTAATTAAGATGTATTTTCATTGTTATGAGTTGTTGACGAAGGCTTCCACTGAAGGATGCAAATCAATTATGCAGTGAAATTACAAATAATTGCAAAAGCTTCAGGAGAGCGACTTGCTTGAACCATATTCAAAGACATTTACAAAAATCTGGCTTAGAAATGTTAACAATTGAACAAGAGAAAATTAACCAAGATCATGACACCATAGATTTAAAAGTGGTCGATTTTTAATCTCCAGGAATTCAGAGATACCCTTAGGAAAATGAACGACCCCTGGAATGTCTTTGCAAAAATGAATCCCATTTGATTGTGCTGGAAAAGTTCTAAGTGTTTCAGATAACATGGCTTCTACTTTATTACATATCATTATTGGTATGTTGATAGATACCTGTGCTAATAATAAAGTACACCATAAACTGAACTAAATGTCATATATATTTGATGGGACTCCTTTGTTTAGTTACTTGGTAAGCTTTTGTGATTTAAAAAGAAAATGAGACAGGGACGAGAGAGAGAGACAGAGAGAGACAGAGAGAAAGAGAGAAAAGGAGAAAGAAAAAACTTCTGCCTTCGAGAGCTTATATTGAGCTAAGCATATTGGCACAGAAATAAACATCGCTAATCTAGGGTTTTACAGAAGAGGCAGAATGAAGTGTAAACACAGAAAGTTTCCTGTGATTCTGAGTCTGTCTGGATGTTTGGGAAGAGGGGTAGCTCGGAGACAGGCCAAGATTCTTTCAAGAAGAGGTTTGGGTTGTTTATGTTGGGGCTTCAAGTGTAAGTAGAATTTTCACTGATTACAGTTAATGAGGAAGAACGTTAGGTATCAAGACGAACTGGGGAAGAAGAAGGAATACACGCCGAAGGGTTGTTGGTTTGCTGCGACTGGATGGAACGCTGTGAGCCTGACGTGAGAGAAGAGAGGGCAAAGCCGTAGAAGAGGGATCTAGCAAAGCAGTGTATAATATTTAGTATGGTGTAAATAGCGGAATAACCTCAGTAAACTCCTCACTGAAGAATTTGCTTTATAACACAAGCTACTGGTCTCAAAGGGGACCCCGAAACCAGCAGGATCAGCCTGACCCAGAAAGGAAGAAACGCAAATTACTAGGCTCTACCCCAGAATGAACCTATGAAGTGAAAAACTATGAGAGCCAGTCACAGCAATCCATGCCTTCAGGGGATTCTGATGCAAATTTCAGAACTATAACCACAGGTAAAAGGATTATCCATAAAATATTAAATAAGGAAACATGGTCAGAGTTGAGGTTTCAAATAATTGTCCTTGGCCCTGGTAAAGAATGACCTAAAATCCGTGACCCTGGAGACCCGTTGGGGGCAGATGCTGTCGCTAAAGGGAGAAGAGGGGCCTCGGCAACAGGGGAGCGTGGTGGGGGGAGGGAAAGGGTTGATGCTGTGTGGCAGGTAGTCAAACCCACCAAAGCTCAGCGCTGAGTGGGAGTGGACCAGGGAGGGGGTACAGAAGACGGAAGAGTTCGAGTTGTACTTTTCCCCCATGTCTGAGGGATTAGCTTGGTAGTGGGGCCCTCTCAGGAGCTGCAGGTAGAGGAAAGGAAGCTCCTTCACTTAGGCAAGTATGGAGTTCTTGATGGGGCTCATTGTGGCACAAACCATGAATGGAAACCTACCTCACTGTTCTCATTCATTCATTCAGGAATTCCGACAGGTACGTTTAATTGAGGATCTACCACGGGGCAGGCAGTTTGATGGCCACAGAGAGAGAGGAAAGAGAAGCTGTCCTTTTCCTCAAGGACCTTTTGAGGCAGCTGGAGAAAGACACGTGTGAGAAAGAGACAGACATAGCACAGAGGGGACCAATCTGTGTGGTGGCAACTCCCATTTGGACTGAATGTGACATCGCTCATATTTTTGTCCCTTGCTGTCTATCCAGCTCCTCCTCTAAATGAATATCTCCTCTCAGGTTCTCAGAAGGGTGGTCATGCCTATTGGGAGTCGGTCAAATGGGCATCAGGAGCCCAGAGATTTCTCAGCTTTCATAAGGACGACAGTGGCATCTTTTACCTGTCAGCTTTTCACAAGATTACATTTCCTTCATCCCTTAGGGAAACGAAGAGGTAAAAAGGTGCAACGGAAATTGCTCAGGTTCACAGATGAAATCTTGGGCAAAATGCACATTCTCATGTACATACCTGGAGTTTATTTATAAGCAAAACAAATGGAAAGATCCATTATAGACTCAAAAATTCAACCTGCACTCCTATTGATTTACAAATCAGAGAGAGAGATTTACTACAATATTCTAAGCACTTTAGGTTATTCATCTGTAAAAGAGATGTTGATATTTATTACCATGAAAAGATGACCATGATAATGTTGTAAACTGTGAAAAAATTAGATTACAAACCAGACGCTGTAGTGTGAGAAAAAATGTTTCTGTTCTTTGAAATTTCCTTTGAACTGGTTGTTAACACCTCACTAATTCTTTCATTAATGAGATTAAATGAGATCTTTAATATGGATTTATTTTTATATCCATATGAAAGTCATGATTTTATAATTTTTTTGAAAATTATCTTTTAACAATTATCATAATGTTAATTAATATTTACTAAAAACTTTCCATTTTCCTATAGGTAATATGTATTAACACTACATCTAATACATATTAACACTAATATGTATGAGTATTAACAATATTTTTAGGTGGTAGATTACTGATGATTTTACTTTCTTGTTTATACCTTTCTGTATGAGTGATTTTACTACATTGAATATGCAACATCTTTATAATCAAAAGAATCTATCAAGCTATTACCATTCTGAAAATAAAGTATATTAATAACTTCTAAACATATGCTAAAAAAAGAATAATATTGCAAAAAAACTAAAAGGACCAATGTCAAAAGTAAAATAAAATGAAAAATACAAAAGATGAGAATCATTTCTCTTTATATAACATCATCATATGACCCATGTTAATAGTATTAAGTAGGTAATCATAATAATACTAATATAGAGTAATATTTCTACCTCGATGGAAAACTATGCAGTAAGTATCGTGTATTAGTCCAAGTTATCTAATTCTGCTCCTATGGGAGCTATTTCACAACTCTGTACATTATAGATAACTGATAGCAATGCAAAGTGATTCTTGTCCATAGACATCCAAATTTGGTCAATTATATCCAGTGAAAGTTCAAATGATTTCCCTCCCCCACTGCTGAAAAGACTAATTTTTCCTCCATTTGCACATTCATTTTAACATCTGATCTATAAATGTTTCTGTTCTTTGAAATCTCCTTTGAATTGGTCATTAACACCTCACTAGTTTCCTCATTAATGAGTTAAATGAGATCTTTAATATGGATTTATTTTTATATCTGGATGAGTCACAATTTTGTAATTTTTTTGAAAATGATCTTTTAACAATTATCATAATGTTAATTAATATGTACTAAGAACTTTGCATGTGCCTGGCCCTACACTAAGTCATATATATGCCTATTTCATTTCATCTTCACCATTCCTGAGGGGAGCTAATGTTAACTTCATTTGGCAGACGAGCACCCAGTGTGCCCTAGAAGTTACATCACTTATCCAAAAGGAAACAGGGAGTATGTGATGCAGCAGAGTTCAAATTCAAGCCAAGTCCAGATATGTGCTTAACCACATAGTATCAGCCCAATTATTCCAGAACGGGAACCTCAGCAAGGTTGAAATACCTCTTAATTTTTTTACTTATTTCATGACTATTTTGAACACCTACTATGAGTCAGACACTAAGCTGGGTTTTAGGAACATATGTTGAAATGAAAAAGATAAGGAGACCAAATTCCCGATTTGGTCTAACATCTTGTGATAATTGACTGCAAGTCTAGTGCTGGTGTAGCCAGACAACCTATTTCCTTTAAAAGCTTATTTTCCTGAAGCTTCTTTTTGTGCCTACTTCCGGTCAACATGGAACATTCAATGGACTGGAATTATAACTTCTAGTAAAAACACTCTGATGTCATCTTGTATCCTCTTGTCGCTTGGTGAAGAATGCATTCAAATCAATCCGGAACAGGAGATGACTAATGAGTTCTTCCCAAATCTCTAAGTAAAGCATCCTCCCCAGCCTCCCATTGAAAATACCATGTCTACCACCTGGAATGCAGTTGCTGGCCTCCCTTCCTAGTGGAGCCCCGCTCAACCATGACCTTCAAAATCTGTTCAGTCTTCAGAGCCTTTCTGATGTCTTATCTGACTTCACCGTTCCCTCACCCCAACTTTAGGAATTAGCTTCTCTTGATTCACTATAGCATCCACTGCCTCTTAGTGATTTCTGACTGTAAACCCCCTAAAAGGACGCACCATGGCCCATTCACCTTTGTAGCCCCAGCACCTAGTATGTGAAGGGTTAGGGGTGGTGTGAGGCAGTGATGTGCTGGAAAATAATCCCTCCCATACAATTTATGTAGACTGATTTCCACTTCTCCCAACACACAGAGCTCTCGCTTGTCTCTGGAGCTTTGTATTTACGGATGCTTATGTTCAAAACCCATATCCATTTTATCTCACAGTTCCTAAGGATTTCTGTTAATACGGTTCTTCCTGAAGCATTTGCTGACTCTGAAGTAATTGCCTCTTTGTGTACTCTCCTGTGACCTCAAACTTCCCCCATTATATTACTTTTCACCCTGGAGTATAAAAGCCTACTTATATATTTGAATATATGTATATTCATTTGTAAAATCCTTGAGGGCAGGAACTATAGCTGTTTATTTCACCGATATATCTTCAGATCCTAAACCAATACAAGTATGCATAAACATGTGCTTATTTACACATATGTAAATACATGTCAAATGGGGGAAAGGGCTAATTTGTTCATGTTTGCTGCTACCAGGAAGGAGCCATTCTTGGGTTTCAGCACGATGAAATAGAAAACTCAACTTTGGAGTCAGAAACATGGATTTTACTCCTGACTTAGTCATTTATTAACTAAGTGACTTTGGGCAAATTAGATTAATGTGTTCTACTCCGATTTGCTTATAACTAAAATGAGAATAAAAATCTCTACTTTGTCCTTCCATTGTGAAGACTAAATGAAATAGTGTATGTTGTGGGCCTGATGCTAAGTCAGGTCTCAATGAATATTCATTTCCTTCCCCTTCTATTTGTGGCCAGCGCTAAGTTATAAAGACAGCATTTGGGCACATAACAGGACATCCTACATGAGCAGGAACGGCTTCCCAGGGTAATAGATGATGTGGCCAACAATAGTGAGGAGAATGAGAGGAAGCTGCCGCATAAATGAACCTCCTCAAGGTTTCACCCTCAAGGGTTCAATGCAAGGTTCAAAGGATGCCTTTGAACATTAAACAGCATCGTGAAAAACCCAACAATGCCCCCAGCTGCGGTACTTAATCAACACACATTCCTAAAGGCAGGAGACTCAAGGCAAGAAAGGCAGGAGACCTGGAGCCAGAAGGTCAACTCTGATGCACGGTATGCAAAGTATGTGCCAGTGACAACATCTGGTCCCCTCCGTTCTTCTCTCCTCCTGCCCTGAACAGGGACTTTGTAAGCTTCCTGAGCTGGGGGTTCACTTCCCTCCAGGGGCATTTTAAGGCTTCCAGATTACCATCAGCTCATTGCTTCTATAGCACCTTTGAAAAATGTCTACAAGTTGTAACTGTAAGTTAAGTGGCAAGCAAAACTTCCCCTGGCAAATATTATAATCAGGACCAAAATGAAGGATGCAATGAATGCAATGCTTTCTGGGCTCCTGAGAGTCATTTCCAGACAGTGGTCTGTTCTTTCGGTCGTCTGGTTTTTAAGAGAAGAACCACTTTTATGCCTCATGGATGATTTGACCCATGGGCAGCTGGTCAACCAGGTGAAACATGGAATTCACGCTGAACAGTCCTACCCTCATTTATTGGTGACAAAAAAACTAAAGACAAACATATTGTAGGAAATAAGCTAGTTCCTGGAGTTGTATGGTCCTACCCCCTACACTCTTATCATGACTGGGGCTATTATCACAGTTTCAGAATCTGCTGCCACAATGCTGAAACAAACACAGCAAAATGGCAAACTCAGCCAACAGGCAAGTGGTAAAAGAACAGCATCATGGTACCGTGGAAAGAGTGTGTGATTAGAGACTTGGGTGCTTTTATACCTGACTGTTCTGCTAACATGATGACAAGCTTTATAAAGAGAGTTACCCATTTCAGGGTTTACTTCACACTGCGCCCTATGCTATATCCTTAAACATCTATCTTTTATTTTAATCTCTTGCCAGCACTAATTAGAAAACCCATTTGAGACATGAGGAAATTGAGACTCAGATGGGTTGATTAATGTGTGCAAGGTCAAAACTTAGTGGATCAGATTTTGAACCCAATTCTATTTTATTTCTACTACTATGTCATGCTGCCTTGAAAATATCCTGCAATGTTTTTTCGTTTTTGGGGTGTTTTTTTTTTGCTTTGTTTTGTTTACATCTTCCAATACACACTAATGGCAACCTGAAAGCCAACCTCAAACACAAAAATCAAAAACCGAAAACCAAAAAACAGTCAATCCAGTGGGCATGGACTAGATAATGGTAAGGCAGACATAGCCCACTTTTACTAGCTGGAGGCCTCACATGCATTTTCTCATTTGACTTTAGCCAAGTCACTTGCCTGGTCTGGACCTCGTTATATGCTTCTGTGAAATGTGAAATGAAAACTAAACAATTCCTTAGGTTTCTTTCAACTCTCACATTCTTCAGATTCACTTTAATGAAAAGTAACCAGGTCAGTGATATATTTCATACCTATGTACATACTTAGGTTTAGTGTTTCCATCATTTACTTTTAAAGGGGATCAGAGTCCTTCTGATGACTACGGCCTCTAGTGAAATCCATCCCATTTTCTTGCCCTTCCTTTATTGTCTCTCTCTCTCCTAACCGGAAGTAAAAGTTCTCGCATCTGACTTCTATAACTTTATCCAGATCTCGCTTTCGTCACTTACCACCCTCTGCTTCCTGTGCGGGTTAATCGTGGGCATATCTTATCGCTCCTACAACCTTGTAAGCTCCATGAGTTTCCTCCACTTCCTTACCCAGGACACCCAGCCCAGGGTCAACCCCAGAGGGTACAGTATTGATATTCTTCATCTACAGAAATAGAAATCTGAAGTATAACAAGATTTTTATTTAATTTACACTAGAATTCCACACACAGTACGTTAAACAGGAAATTATATAATTTGAGAAGTTTGAGGACAGAAGGGTTGAATAAAAAAAAAGCATGTCTATGTTACTTTACATCAGAGCTTTTCTTGTTGTCTGAGTTGAAGGATTCAGCTTTCAAAAATAATTTCCAATCGATCATGGTTTTGTAACGTATAAGAAAATGAATTACTAGAAAATGTAAATTTAAAAAATATCAAAATATGAACTCAAAATGTGTATTACTAGATTCAACAGAAACAAACTAGTCTATCAAATTGCTTTAAAGTTTCTAGACGCACTGAATTTCTGTGCTTATCTCCTGAACTGGCACCAAATGGTCTCCACCCCTGGACCATGCTTGGAGAAACATCAATGGCTTTACCATTTATACAGCAATTTTCAAATCCTAAGACAGGCTGGATTGTATCACCTGGGTGAAAATTTTAGGGATCAGAGGAGGAACAAACATTTTAGAGGCCAGATATATCTCTTCATCTCTTCAGCCTTTCTCTCTAATCTTTGAAAAGGAAGACAAAGATAAATGCCAAAAAGTCAAGAGACTCTGTCGTTATGCTTTGCAATCCAGCTGAAGAAAATAAGATCAGAAATCACTTCTAATAAAACTCAAATGTTGTTGAGGCAAGATCAATAGTCAATGCCCGTACCATATTCTTAATAAAAGGATATTTATTATCTATTGATGAAGTTATAAACGAATCTTACACTACCAGTTCATTTGTAAACTTTCCTGTTACTCATTTGTTTGTATTTCTATTTTATTACCCTTCAAGGCACATTCACAAACAGTATTTTATTTAACCCTCCCAAAAAGCCAGTGAGGTAAGTACTAGTGTCGTCCTTTCTCTGCAAGTGAGAAAACTAGCTCAGAGATGTTAAATGACTTACCATGTCACTCAGGTACTAAGCAGCTAACCTGGAATTCACATGCAGGCCTATCTAACTCTGAAGCCCATTCTCTGTCTACCGAACTCATTGCTTCTCTGGATAATGTGCCCTTATAATACCACAGAATCTAAATATACAGGGAACTATAGGAAATGTGTTGTTGTTTTTTTCTGTAATCACAAAGAAAATGTCTTCTCACAAAACCACGAGATAAGAATCATAAACAAGCTTTTGTGAATGCTAGATGGTCAGACAACCACTGTATGTATCTTATAACATTAACCTCCAGAGTATAAACAGATATATAAGCATCTGCATAGCTTCTTAATAATTAAGCTGCAAGTGCTACCTTTGCAATCTCTCATGTATAGAATCTAACCATCATTAATGAATAGTTAAGGATTCAATGTATTGTCCAAAACAATTGAAAACCAGACCCATTCATTATAATGATTCACTTGGGGCATATCAAGGAAACATCTCACATTTTAACTTTCCGAAAAACTGACCACATTGTCCTAATTACTGCAGAAAACATCCATGAGGAATGGTGTTGTTATGTACTCATGTGTTATGATTGATTTGCTCTCCTCCCCACCCAAATATGTTCTCAAACCATGGGGTAAAAGTGTTTGACATGAGCGTTATGGTGAGATCTCTTTGTAGAGCCTCTCATGAAATGGTGATAACATAAAGAATGCTTTTTCCCATGATGCTCCAAAGAGAAAACCTCCTACACACATGATATTTCAAGAATGTAGATTAGCTGTTATTACTTCAGGCTCTTTCACCCCCAACTTTAGGTCCTGGTACCATCCTTAGCAGATCTTTTCCCAACAGAATAAATTTCAAGTGCTAAGGCAGATGAAGTACAAAATACTTCAGTTCAAATGGGCTCCATTTATAGAGGAAGAAATTGAATCCCAAAGGGGTGAGCTGACTTGTCTAAGGTCACCCAAATAATACTGATGCTAACGGTGAATGGGAACTGTGCCTGAATCCACCTGCTAGGAAGAAGCCAAATTTAACTTAGAAGATACCCTGGCTGTGCATGCCTCTACCTCCACTTTCTGTTTGCAAAGACCATATCCGCTTACTCATTTCTCTATCCCCTGCACCAGACATCATGCCTGGTACTTAATAGATGCTCAGTAAATGTCTGTTATATTGAATTAAATTAGCAAAAGTCCGAAGGCAAAACCTTCTGGAACTCATTATGATTTTGCACACTTGTAGGCCTTGTCTGAGTGCTGATAAGATGAGGTAGAAGCGTGTATAATTCCTGCCGCCTTTTATAATCTTTGCCGTGAAGAAAACATAATAGCACTCAGGATTCCTATTACCACTGTCAGAGGGATGAATGCCTCAAAGACCTATAAAGCTTAATGTACAATTAATACCATGCCTCGCTTTTGTCATGGGCTCATTGTTCTAAGTTTTGACTGTCTAGACAGGCATCTCAGCTTTGACCTTCTGAGCTAATGAGACTACGAAAGAGAAGATGCACTGAAGAAAGAAAATCAAATTATGGTAAATTTAAAAGCCAAAATGCAATCGTCTATTACTGTTCTGTCACTCAAAGAACCCAGAAGCATCCTTCCTTCCACGCCTCAGAACTGAAACGTACGCAAGGCTGAGCCCCTGCCTATGCCATGTAGAAATCTCCACAGCAGAGACTTTAAATCAAGGTGGTATTTCACCAAGGCAGCCACCAGTGCTGGTCCTGACCTGACTGGCTCCCACGTAATAGGATATGTTCACACGAAGGCACTTTACCTTTCTGACTAAGGGGCTGTTTGTGACTCTTATAAAGTTCTCCTATCCTCTTGGTCTAATGGGATAAATCAGTGAGTGAAGACACACACACACACACACACACACACACACACATACACATACACACAAAAATTTTTTTTTTGAAATAGTGAGTCAAAAACTTTCAACCAAAGCTCACAGTGAGAAGGTATTTGATTCCTACCTGCTACTACATCAGACAATGTCTTCTTTTCCTGTTCTTAGAAACATTAGAGGACTACATGCTGAACAAATAGCAAAGAAGATTACGAGGCAATGTGCAGGAAATGTGAAAAAATTCATGCTTTCTGAGACCTGTTGAGGGTTTTAGGTAATTCCATACATATTCAAAAAAGAATTCATATATTAATCCATGCATGCATGCATCCATCCAACATTTTTGACCCTCCACCTCTATGCCAGTCACGGTGCCAAAGACAAGAAATACAGTGATAAACACAGCAGATACAGCCTTTTCCCTCCGTGAAAGACAGACATAGACACAGACCTAACAAAATCGTATTGTACACAGGGACGACTGAAGGAACATGTAAGCAGTAAGTTTCTCTGAAGGAGATAATGTTTGATCTGAGTACTGTGGATGAGGAGGTGTTGACAAATCAAAACAAACAATACAAGAACACAAAAAGTGGGACTATATTTGGGATTTCAGGTATAGTATGTGTTTCACGTCAAATTAAAGAGCCTTAAGAAAATATATTTGGGAGCTGCAAAGAGTTTCGTCTAGTGAAAGGGGAGGAAGTGGTGAACAATAATATGGAGAACAGCAGATTCTGACTCAGCCACTGAAGTCAATGTGTGAAGTTCAGGAAGTTTCCTTCCTTCCCTGGGCCTCGGCTTCCTCATCTGTCAACCATGGAGGCTTGTTTAGACGACACCGCACATCCTTTCCAGGTCCAATAGTTGTATGAAATCTCTTGTAAACAATGGACCTCTCGAAATATAGCCTCTAAATGAAACAGAAAACCTGCAAGCAAAGGACTCAAGTGACCCACTCAACACAATTGTTTAACAATCAAATCCGCCAGCTCCACTTGCTCCATTTACAGAGAAAGCTTTCCTTATGACAGGACTAATTGTCTGAAACTTTTTCTTGTTGTTCCAGAAGTGTCTTGAACTTGAACTGCTGTGGGAAGGTGAAGGGAGAGGGGAGGGGTGGAGACTACGAGTCCAATGGGAAGGAACACCTCAATTTTCTTCAGAGAGAAACCATTGTCAATGGTTTCAGAGTCAATGGTTCAGTGGGGTGATGTTGGGTAAAAGAATCTTCTTCAAATGTTCCTTTTCCCTTGTGAGGCTCCCATCGCCACTCTCAAATGACAGAGGTACTTCTGAGTCTACAACATCCTCTTGAGGCCTTGCACAGGACACCCTCTTAGTACTTGAGCTAGGAGCCTTCGTTTTCTCATGCACAGGATGGGGATGGCAAAACTTGCGTCATAGAATTGGGAGGATTGAATTAGGTGGTTCAGGCAAACAATTGAGCAGAGTGCTTCACTCTTCTAAGCATCTTCCATGATATATTTATTTAACCTTCACCAATAGAGGTGTTGCAATTTTATCCTCAAGATTTAGGTCGAGACATGGAGGCTCAGAAGTTGAATAAGTTGGTCAAGATCACATGGTCCCTAGAGAGTGATGTCAAGATTCCCTCCTCATCACCCACCTCCAAAGCCCGTCATGATGAATGATAACGAATATAACTGTCTCTTAATAAACATTGGGCTCTTCTTCCCCTATCACCCAAGGACAATTCACCTTTTGTCCTAATGGCAGGGATGTCATGCCTTACTTGTGATGATAGGATTTTGTCTCTACCATTGCACAGTGACCCCTAGACTGCCACCACCAAAAATCAAAGGTTTTGACCAGCTTCCCTTCATGGGGTCTGGTTATAGCTGTTGGCAGGTACGTGGCTAACCCTGATGCCTAATATGGAATTGGTGTAGCAGACACTAAGATCATGTCAACACTTCATCTCCTTTCCTTCAGAAAGGCTTCTGTACTAATCATGTTTGCTTCCCTCTTTGCATCACAATGGTAGTTTCTATTTTGGAATGTTATTGTTTGCTGCAGCTTGGAGAAATTCTTATTCCGGTTCTGCTCTGGCCTTGGCTATGTTTCCAAAGCTCTCAAACTTCTAGTCACGCTGGCTTCATTCCCCTTCTGGCACTGGCATGTGTCCTTCGCAAAGAGGAAAATAGGCTCTCTACACACCCCGTAAAGACGCTGATAAGAAGGGGAAAAGGTCTCCCTAGACTGTACCAGGAGGAAAGTTGGCTAGGAATAAAACAAATTTAAAATCTAATACGTGGCTGGTAAAATTAGCTCAAATGATTATCTTCAGCTTTCTTTTTATCTCCAAAATTAGCAGTGTTAATCATCGATGCTATTCTGTAAAAAAAATTTTAGACTTTACAATTAAAACAATCCTTTTTGCTTCCACAGCACAATTCATCAGGGATTCTCAATGGCCTCTCTATCCTGTATAAACAGCACAGCAGGCACCCTCAAGATAGCT
Organism: Rhinolophus sinicus; assembly: GCF_036562045.2. Classification (NCBI taxonomy): domain Eukaryota; kingdom Metazoa; phylum Chordata; class Mammalia; order Chiroptera; family Rhinolophidae; genus Rhinolophus; species Rhinolophus sinicus. The sequence goes on from NC_133761.1 coordinate 9,998,497, forward strand.
GCCTGTGAGGGGCCCAGGGAAAGTCCCCCTACTCCAATACCTGTCCTAATAATGATATTTTATAGCTCTGCATAGATCTTTTTTAAGACCTAATTTAATCCCCATCATAACTTTATAGCACAGTTTTATTCTCATTATTCTTATTATGCAGATATATCAAACTGAGGCTCAGAAAATCAAAGTATGTTACAAAAGGACCAGGCTCGTCAATAATAACGTCAGGTCCCTCTGGGGCTAAAACTCTCAAATTCCTTATGCTATCCCATGCTGCAGCTTTCTCGGCACTCCCTTGTGAAGATTCTAATTAAAATGAAATGCTAGATAATATTTATTGAACACTTACTATGTACCAGGCACTCGACAAAGAGCTTTAATTGATTTTAATCACTAACTCTTGACAATAATTGTATGAAATGTTTACTATGATAATTATACTGTACAGATGAGGAAACTCACGTTTTAATATCTCAAGATCTCACAAGCAAAATATGGCCAATGTTTCAGCATTTTCAAAATTGTTTTATATATCAGACACTCTTGTAGGCAGTGCGGATGCAACAACGAGCAATGCAAACCAAATGCTTCTGCCTTCATGGAGCTTGCAAACTAGTAAATGGAAACAAATTGTAGTACTTAGAATGCCATGGTTTTAAGGACCATGGAGAAAAACCAAAGGAAGGAAAAGGGACCAAGGGTCAGTGAGCTACATCTGAACTCTCCAATGACTGTGTACACTGCTTCTCCTTTCCAGAAGGTCAAGGCATTTATGAGATGCTGAGAATGTTTTCCCTCCAATCTAAGAAGGAATCATGTTCAAGATGGACGGAATGGCATGTTTGTAAACCTTGTTTAAGTGAAGTCCGAACTTCTAGGCTAGAGTAAAGTTGCAGGAGATCACACTGGAAAGAGGAGTTGGGGTCATATCATGCAGGGACTGCAAACTCAGTAAAATGTTTTGCTCTTTATTTGGCAAACAAGAGGGTTTAAAATAATGGAAGTGATTAATTTGGGATTACTTTTCAGAATGACAAGCAGATGACAAAGACCTCTGGTGGAAAATTTAGAAGAAGTTTGCAATGTTTCCTGTCTAAGGTACTGATGTATGTAAGAGACTGGTGGGATGGACACAGATTCACCATGAAGATACTGAAAGTACTTTAACAATTGATTGTAGGAAAAGAAAATGAGGGTGAACCCATGTAAAAAAGCGTAGATGAACTTAATGAAATCTAATGATCAGTTTGTAAATTATATAAATGCCGAACCACTATACTGCACACCTGAAACTAATATAAAATAAAATGAATGTAAATTGTAATTGAAAACTTAAAAAAGAAGCAAAAAAGGCGGGGAGGAAAGAAATTCACGGCCACTCATTTACACAAAGCACTTCTAACTCCCCGGCAGGTGCCCTACCAGTGTTAACAAGTGTTGCTAATTCAAAGGGCATTTGAGATTAACAATCATCTAAAAAGAACATATAATATGCCAGAAAAGAGCTTTGACAGCTTTTCAAATTTGACAAAAAATTCTGAAAGCTTACATGACATTATGGATGAGTTAAGAAGCTGAATATACTTCAGTAAAACATGAATAACAAAAACAAATTGCTGAAACAATAGTTAAAATGATAGAATGATTGAATAATAGAAATAAGACTAACTTATCTTTATTTTTCTCTTTATGTAGCTAAAAAAGGTAAGAAAAAAATACCATAACACCGGTATGTGTCAGGAAGTTAAAAGCATAAGACTATATTTTTCTGTATTGTGTGACTGTAGCATTTATCAGGATTTTGAGTTCTTAATTTGTTTTAATTGCTTCCTCATTCTACATATTTACTTTTGAATCTAATTTGTATTCTTAATGCAACATTTTAAAAAAGTGTTAAAGCTTCAGACCCCACAAAACCTGAGTCTAGTGATGCAAATAAATCACAAGTCAATAATCTAAATAACTAGAAAAATGGTAACAATGACATGTTTTGAGAGAAAAAAATAAACTTCTATATTGGCTGCAAAAGCATGTGGAATCCTAAGGACCAATAGGCAGTTGGGTACCATCCTTTCAACTCAGAAGAGACGGTCGTCATCTTCTGAAAACGACAACAAAAATACGTCTTGGGGGGTAAACCACACTGTGTTTATAGTTGGAACAATGGAAGTAGCTAATGTCTCAAAGATGAGGTCAGAGAGAGAAGGAAAAATTAGCAGGGACAAGAACCTTCCTAAGATTCTATCACGTATCATAAACATAGCCAGACAAAATCTCTCCAAGAAATTCTTAGGTAACATCTGAGCTAGACATAAACGAGATCTGGGAAATTCAGTCAAACATTTCAGTTGGTGTCCAGACAGGCACAAATGAGGCATTGTAGGAACATCAGGATGACTTTCAGTCTCAAGCACTGGTGTGTAAACTCCACCGGTCCTTGGAATTGGGTCAAAAGTCATTCAGAAAATAAATTCCATAACTTGCTATAATAGAAAGAATGTAGGATTTGGAGGTACAGAACAGGGATCCCTGTTCTCTCTGGCTCACAAGTGGCAAAGACAATGCACTGTGCCCATCAGACTCATTTCTTCTTCCTTCTGGGTTCACAGAGACTACATTTCCTGGATTCCCCTGCAGTGAGATGATATCATGTGACTGAGCTCTGACCAATGGAATGCGGGTGGAAGTGATCTGGGCCAGCTACTTCCAGTCTGGTCCTACCCAGAATTTTCCAGGAGACTTTCAAGGCTCTCTCTTCATTGTCTGCAGACCCAATATGAAGGATCCTCTATGGGATTCAGAGTTCATCAGCTCTTGGAACCATTAGATAGAAGGAACCTGGGTCCCTCGATCTCCACTTGGAAGGCCACCTGCCAAATATCCAATCATACTGTGATGTGAGAAAAAGATACTTTACTGTATTGAAATAGGGAGACTCTGAGGTAGTTTGTCACAGATGTTAGCCCACCCTGCCTAGCAGAACAAGTTGCTTAATCTCTTTGAGCTTCACTTTCCTTATATGTATTATATTTCATAGGGTTCACATAATGATTGAAATATACAACATGCCTATATACACTATATTTTTGGTTTACTCTCATTCCTTTTTATCCCATGTTCACATTCAGATTTGGTTAGGGCTGGCCCATTAAACCCCTCCAGAGGGCCCTATCCCATTCAATTTGATGAAGATACTGGGGGTGCCAAAAGAAAGTACACATTTTCAGGGATGTTATCTATGTATTACTTTTTGAAGTTGAATTTAATTATGGTAGCAATGCATATGTACTATGACGTTCGTACAAAAGATGGTGTTAATCAAACGTGTGCTAACATCATTCATTGTATTACAATTTTAATACAGGTTTTATTTTCCTTTTTAAAAATGTGTATACATTTTTTTGGCACACTCCGTATGTGTAGGCTATAATAGGAACCATGCCTGCTGGAGTTGTGTAGCTTAGCCAAGCCACGTGAGTCAGAAGAAAAAGCATATTTCCTTCTAAAGTGTCTATAACAAAAGAAGTTGGTGTCATCTTTAATAAAAGATTAAAGCAACAATGATTTAAAAGGTAGAATAATTTACAGCTCTTCTATCATGGCTGTATAACCTCCTTGTACCACAAAAAGGAAATTTAATCTTTGCTTTAAATTGTTTGCATTTCTTTTCTTCTCTTCTGATAAAAAAAGGCAGCTTTTAAGTTTCTCAGCTGATATAAAGTAGGCCAAAGAAAACCTGATCAATATTCAGCTTTGAAACTTATGTACATTTTATGTTGATTGGGACTTAAACCCCTACTAGCAACTCTCACTGCCAAAATCACATTTTCTCTTCAGATGCCTGAGGTTGGAATTGAGTGTGTACCAACTGGAACTGATTGCTTGAAACTTGAACAGTTCAGAGTTTAATTTCTCTAATTTGGGTAAATACTACCTACCACCAGGCTGTCTGTGTTTTCAAGTGTTCAAAGTAACATAGGAGCCAATATTTTAGACAATGCGTAAAGGAGGCATTGCTGCAGTGCTGTAATAATCTGGAAGACTGGGGTGAGCCCTCAGAGGGGATGTGAACCCCCAGGAACAAATTGGTAAAGGCACATGGGAAGGAATGTGCTGTTGGGAGATGGTTCCTGCAGCTATATACCTTCCATTTACATGAACGTCTGAACAGAAAAAAGAAAAATGACATTATGAGATTCTGACATCTGGAAATTGTGAGGCTCACAGTTTTTACACTAATTTAATGCATATTCTCACATTACAGTTGTGTTTAACAGTTACCCGTGTGTCACTCAAAGAGACGCATTGTATGAAAAGAATTCTGGCGATGCAGAAACTCCTAGCTGGAGCATGAGGTAATAAAAAATGAAACACTTGTGCACAGACTGTCCACTTAGCACTTATTCATAGCTAGCCGCACAGAATGGTAGAATGGGGAGAGGACTCAAAACCTAGCTAGTTCCAATTCTTTTATTTAAAAGATGAAGAAACTGAGACTCCAAGGTGGGAACTGACAAGACAAGGCAAAGCGAAGGGAGTTATAAGCAGCAAAATCTGCCCAGTCCAAGATGCGTCGCATAATACCATCCTGTTTCTTTTCCACAATTGCAAATTCTCCTTTCATTGCCACATTTCCCTTTGTACCGGGACCAGACGGAGAAGAAACACAGAGGGTAATCTCAGGCTCATTCGTATTTTTTATTTGCTCAGTTGAATGCCTGACAGAGGTGGTTTTTACCTTCCAGCAATCAACGATGGAAAAGGTGTAGCACAGGACCATAGGTTTACATTTTTAAGACAGTTTTTACAATCCATATGCTGTGAATCTTCCCCCCCCCAAATGTTTGTTTAACTAATGCGTGAACAGGGTGCTGTACTAGAAGCCAAGAGAGCTGGTTCTCAGAACCAGCTAACGAACCAGGTGTCCGTGGGCAAGTCCCAACCTCTCTGGGCCATTTTCTTTAACGCAGAATGAGGAGTAGATCTGAATATAGCGAAGGCCCTGAGAGATTTAAAACTTCATGGTTAAAAAGATTACATCTTATACCAATTCCATGAGACACACTTTTCTAAAGTAAATGCAAGAATTAAGGTGTCGCAGCACTATGCTGGCGTAGGAGGGAAGGAGGAAAGAAGCTGCTCCTAGTTGGGTGAGTCACAGCCCAGTGGGATGAGACAATAGAGACTTGTAAAGAGAAATGATACCTGATTACGTGCCTAGGAGAACGGCTTTGGAGCAATTTCCTTGTGTCTGGACTTTCTAAGAGCCAAGCTAGACAGATTCTAATAAGAATTGAACAGTAGAAATTAATTTCATTGAGTATTTATTACCTGTGAGGCATTATTTTAAGCATAAGACATGGAAAAACTTATTTAATCTTCACAATTATATGAAATACATATTATTATCCTCAGTAGGCATCTGAAGAAACAACGGCAGATAAAGAACGAATACCTAGCTCCAGGCCACACAGCTGGTTGAGCCAGGATGCAAATCCAGAGAATCTAGCTTTGGAGTCAAAGCTTTTAATCACTCCACAAAGTTCTTAGGACAAGGAAGGGACAAGGAAACAGAAGGAAGAGGCCTGGACAGACACCTGGACTGAGCTGTACTACAGGTGACAGATACAGCCATTGTGCATTCGGCACATTTTGCACCATGCACTGTGTTACGTGTTTTACCTGAATTACCTCATTTAATCCCCACTTGATCATTCATCCAACAGACATTTGTCGAGGGCTTACAATTCAGTAGCCACTTGTGCAAGGAACAGTGTGGGAAGTTCTGTAATGATTCACATTTTATTGATGAGGTAACTTCAGCTCAGAGATGTCATGTAACTCATCTAAGGCCAAGGTCTGACCCTAAAGCCTGGGCCTCTGCTATACAGGTCAAAGGCTTTTCAATGTCATTTAAACTCGAGGAAATCACTTATAGCCTGGGACACTTTTTCGATTCATTTGATACAAATGCCTCCTCTGAGCATTAAAGACAGTTTCTGCTTTGGGTTTGTGTGTGTGTGTGAAGCGATAAAGCCACACTGGATGGCACAGTTGCTGGAGATAATGACAGAAGAGAAATCATTCCAAACCTGCGTCACCTTGCAACTCAACTGCCTTTTGCTGTCACTGCCCTGCTGCCTGTCACTGCTGAGGTGACAAGGCAGGAAGGGGGAGGGGAGAGTAGTGAATGACAGTATAAACAGGTGGAGATGCACTGGGGTCAAATGGATAGAGTGGGTTCAAGGCCACAGGGTGACTCGTCAATGAGGAGTGACTGGCAAGGTGTCAGGGCCGCGGAAAAAGAAAGACTCATAGGTCTTGGTGAACAGCTCAGGAGCCAATCACTCTCATTGACTTGTTGACAATCTGGGAAGTTCTAAGGTTGGAGGTCCAGCCCAGGCTGAGCGTCTAGTGGAAAAAGACTTTCTGTACCACAGCCAGTCAGTGAGGAAGGCTGAAAATTGGAATTGACTTTAATTAAAAGGGCTTTTAGGAGAGGTGTCCATTCCTTGTGTTGAGCTGTACAGTTTTGCAGTATTTTCATATCCATGATCTGAGACAACTCTACAGGGAATACGGGGAATATTTTTCTCTCAATCAAAGGAATGGAAACTCAAAGTCTAGGAGATTTACATAAGCTCACCGCATCAGGTCTCGAGCTAGAACATGAAAATTCATCTTAGCCATTTCACGTCTTTATTCTCTCTCTAAGGGGAAACCACCAATTACAGTAGGACAGATTCTAGTTAGTGGTATTTGGATATAGCACACCAAATAATGTTGAAATCTAAAATGTGCATCACCCCTGAGATCACGTGCTAAGTAAGCTTGGTCACATGGGAGTGAGTCTCTCTTATTAGCTGTTGTTCAGCTAGCCTTGAAGATTAAGTTACCTTGTCAGGTTCGTTCTCGAGAAAAGGTCCTTTCATTGACACGCTAGGTAAATGATTGACAACTGGCTCTTTAGGACGTAAGGAAAAAAGAAGAAAACTGGACAGTTCTGATCTGTGGTGTTTTCTGCTTCTCATGGCGTAAACACAGTCCCACTATGACTAATTTCTAGCTCCAGACATGACTACCACTGCACGCCGATGCACACAGCTGGCTCTTGGGGCCTCAGACAAGTCAGCTCCAGCCCACCCATGGACCCGTCTGGCTTCTCACTGGAGAGCCGACCGGAAGGCAGGAGAGTCTGAGACTGATAGAATGAATCGCTCTTTGACACAACTACCCACTAGCAATATGATGGCTCAAGGAGGAGCCCAGCTGGTCCATCCACGGTGACTGACTGGCCTGCCTGCTGCACTTCAACTACCAGAAAAGATAACGCCGAGCAGCCCAGGTCCTAAGTGCCTCCGAATGCACAAGCTAAGCAATATTAGAAATGGATAACACCAAGAGTAAAAGATACAAGTTCCACTCTCCAAATGCTCAAGATCTAATAATCCAATTTAACTCAACTGAGCAAATATGCATTGGGTGCACAGGCCGTGCTTGCTTCTGAGGGTAGAGAGACACATAAGACTGAGAACAGGCTCTCAAGGAGGGAATACACATGCATGCACATTACAAAACTGCAAGGGGAAGAGTGACAAATGCCAGAGAAAAGTTAGATAACGTATGACTGTCAGAATCACACAGGGACGGAGTAATTAACTCTGAGTTTGTGGAGGAGGAGGAATGTGCAAGGGGCCTGAAGGATGGGGAGGATTTCAATAGTCAGAGACAGGGAAAATGTTCTCCTAGGCGGAGAAAGCAGCAAGAAGCAAACCGCAGAGAAAGAACAGCCTGAGGCACAGTGGGTTGTGTGATTTGGCTGAGACCTCCTGTACTGCAGGGTTAGGGTGGAAAAGCAACTAGAGATAGAGATGCATTGAACTTCCGGATTTTTCACTTGAATGCAGGGTTTGGAGTTTGGATTTTATTCCATAGGCAATATAGAAGCCATGATAGCCAGCATATAGGGAGATATACCAATACAGTCCAACATATCTGTGTTTCTCCAATATATGTCTATATAGTATCCATTGAAATACAGCCGTGGAGATGTGGCTTCGCAGCCTCCAAATATTCACACTGAACACAAAGAATCTCCGAGCTGCTCAGGACTTCAGACTCTATGCATCAGTGAGGCATTTTGTAGGTGAACAGTGGAAGGTTACAATAGCGTTAATTTTTTTTTTCTTAAGGAATCATGAGAAGAAATTCACATGGTAAAGGGGTGAATTCAATGAATTATTTAAATTAACCAGCTATATGGGAGTTGGTGACAAAGAGATTAGATAAGCACAGTCTTTATTCTTAAAGGATTTTCAGTTCAGTGAAGAAAACAAGTAGACAGATATTGACCACCAATGTGGATAGGACTATGATGGAGTGATAGGAAATAGTGCATCCTTGCAGGGCACTGAGTTTGAGCCCAGTGGAGACAAAACCAGATTTTGCTTGAGGATGGTTCCGCAGAGGGGGTGACATTTAACCTTGATCTTGACAAATGAATAATGCCTGGAGAAGATGTCCCAGGCAGAGGGAACAGCTTGTGGAAAGGCTTGCCTGATCACTCCTCTCAGCAAGCCTCAGTACTGCGGCTCCACCAGCGAATGAATCATGACCACCCTTCCAGCATGCGGCCTGCAGACACAGAGGCCCGCTCCACACTTACTAGCAGGCTCACCCTTGGCAACTCGCTGAACCTCTCCCAGGCTCTGTTTCCAGGTTTGAGTTGTTCCTTCCACTTCAAAATTCCTTAGCCCTTAGCATGTTTGAAATGGTGTACTAAGTAGTTTCACCAAATCCCGATACATGAGGAGAGTTTAATCACGTTACTTCTATTGGGACGCAACTCCAGGCATTTGATCAAAACAGGAAGTGTTTATTCGATGTCTTGTCTATATAAGGCACTATGACAATAAGATTTAAGGTAGAGGAAATTGATCCTCAATTAAGTCTAGGTGTGAAGAGAAGCCATAAACACATTCATCATAAAAAGATTTAAAGATGAGATGAGGCTAAGGTGAGGTGGGCCAATGTGGATGATAAATTCCCAAACAAATTAAACTGACAATTATGACTACAGGGAGAACGTATTATGTAAAGGGTAGAAACACTTAAACAAGAGCTTAAATATTTAATAAACTTATTTCCAGTCTAAGATTAAGTCATACTCTGCTGAAGAATAGGGACTATTGTTAATAAGATGAGGGACTCCCATCTTACCAAGATTGTAGCATGGGGGAGAGGTAAAGCCTCCCTTCTAGAATCAATGCAAAGGAAGAAAACTATCTTCAGCATGAATCCACCTTGAAAATCTAATGGGAATTTCTGGGACCAGTGCACCTCCATTCTCAATTCTGTTATACCCAACAAAACCAGTTATTTCCACAGTTTTTAAAGATATTGTCGTTTCTGAGGCTGAACAATGAAATACTGAGCTTAGATTTGTAGAAAAATATATATATACAAATTAGAACACACCAGAATCACACGAAGAGACAGATGATGGTCACAGAGAGACACCACGTGGGCCTTAAGACTCGAGATCCTGAATGGAAGAACAGATTCTACATCACAGCTATGCTCACTCTAGAATACACTTGGGGAGGTAAGTCAGGGTGGCATTACCTGCCATTTATAAATGATCGCTTTCTTTCTGTCTTTTTTTGGACAGATGCTGAAGGAACATGGTTGTACTCACTTAAGTTACCATGTGCGTAAGAGGCAACTAGACAGTTTCTAAATGCAGTGTTATAAAAAGAGCACTGGGCTTTGAGTTAGAAAATAGGGGTGCGAGTCTCACCATGAACGAGTCAATTATTTTGGATACATCGCCTAACCACGGTGACTTCAGACTCCTCATCCACAAATCGGTGGTTGATGGTGAGATATCTAGGAGACTTTAATCCCTGGTAGTCAGTGACACCTTCACAGTATCAGAAATTTTTCTAGTAATTAAGTCATTGGCTTATGTGATATATTAGACCAGTAATAGTACTGGAAGTTGCATGGAACATTTTCTTCCTGCAGTATTTTAAGAATATATTTGGGCTGTAAACACCATGGCTTCAAATCCACTGGCACCAACAAAGAGAGAAGAGAGATTACCTTGGAATCCTGAAGGACAGATGTTAGCTAACTGGCTACGAAAACCATGCTAGAATGCAGCTATTGTAAGAGCACTGGTGTACTCACAGTCTATAAAAAGTGACGGTGGGATCTCACCATTTAATTCACCAAAATTAGGCCCGAGAGGAAGCTATGGGCTTGGGAGACAGCTGTGGTGCAGAGCCTGGAATTCTGAATCCAGCATCCAGAATCCGATGGCCTGGTTTGAGTCCCAGCTCTACACATCTAGTTACATGACATGTGACAATTTATGGAACCTTTCTCAGGCTCAGTTTCCTGATCTATAAAATGGAATTAATAATGAAGATGATCATGGTGGTAACGATAAATGACTCAGTGGTGTGGTGAGGACTGCATAAAAAAGGGTAAACAGTCATTATAGCAACAAGAACACGGGAGGGTTTTAAAGGCAACAACCCCCACAAGTCCTAGCACTCAATAAATGCTCATTAAAAGTTCACAGAGTGATGGCCTGGGACACAGGCACGAGACAAGTTGCTCTTCTAACTTCCTTAAACCTAAGTAAACACGTCGTGGACATTAAACAAATATAATTTATGAACAGAAAAAAACAAAAGGGTGTTGGAGGAAAATAGAATGACACATTTCAAACTTCCCTTTAACATATTTAAAGGATGTGCTCCTATATTATACTGACTGAAATAAGTCAGACAGGGAAAGACAAATACCATGTGATTTCACTTATATGTGGGAGCTAAACAACAAAATAACCGAACAAACAAAACAGAAACAAACTCGTAGATAACATTTTGATGGTTGCCAGATGGGAGGGGGTTGGGGGACAGGGTGAAAAAAAAGAAGGGATTAAGAAGTACAGATTGGTAGCTACAAAATAGTCACAGGGATGTGAAGTACAGCATAGGGAATATAGTCAATAACATTATAATAACTATGTATAGTGTCAGATGGGTACTAGACTTATCGGGGTGATCACTTCATAAGTTATATAAATGTCTAATCACTATGTGTACACCTGACACTAATATATTATATGTCAAATGTAATTGAAAAAAAAATACTTAGACTAAAAAAATAAATAAATGATATGCCCTTAACCATGGTGACAGTGACCCTGTTTCTGCTGTTTCTATTTTCAGCCGCCATCACCTGCCTATCTTGAGCAGAGATAGCTAAGGAAGGATAAAGACAGGAAAAGGGCTTTGGATAGCTTTAGATAAGGGGGCATTGTGTGTGTCAGGACCCCATCTCGATAGCATAGACTTCACAATGGGGGTTTTTGGTCAGCCCAGACATGAAGTCATTTAGTGATGCTGAGCTAGTGACGTCTCTTCACAGAGAGTTAATTCTGTTTGTAGCACCATTGTTACAAAAAAAAAAAAAAAGAGTAGTTTTTCAGGATTCCTCATATAATAGATGAAGTATTCCCCAAATATAACAACATTTGTTGGCCAATGCTACATATATACCCTGTTGAAAGCCAGGAAGGCTGTTTCAGAAAAATCATGTCAAAGAGATTGTATACCTCTTAGATGGCTCTTTGAATTGGAGCCACAGGCGAGCTATTTCAAGGGCAGCCTATGTGGCCTGCGCTATCTTCTCATCACAGTCGTATGTTCCCTATTTTCTCCCGCCTACTCCGCTGTCTCTGCGCCACGTATACAACCACATCACAAGACGAATACAGGCATACCTTGTTTTATTGCACTTGACTGCGGCCACAGATACCGTGTTTCTTTCACAAATTGCAGCTTTGTGGCAACCCTGCATCGAGTAAGTCTATCAGAAACATTTTTTCAACACAATCAGATGATGGTTAGCATTTTTTACCAATAAGGTCTTTTTAATTAAGGTATCTACATTGTGGTTTTTTTTAGACATAATACTTAATAGACGACAGTGTAGTGCAAACATCATTTTGATATGCACTAGGAAACCAAAACAATTCATGTGACTTGCTTTATGGAGATATTACCCTGATTGCAATGGTCTGGAACTGAACCCACACTATCTCTGAGGTCTGCCTGTATTCTTCTTTCTCACAGAAAAGACCAAACAATCCTATGGCATAGAACTTGGTACAGTCTACGTCAAGGATCAGTGAACATTTCTCCTAAGGGCCAGACACTAAGTGCTTTCGGCTTTGTGGGCCATATGCCTTCGGTGACAACTCCTCTTCTTCCTCCTCTTCCTCTTTCTTCTCCCCCTCTTTATACCCTTTAAAAATGTAAGTACCATTCTTAGCTTGCAGGCTACAGAAACACACTGCCATTTGCAGGTTGCAGACAACTATTTGCCAACACCTAACCCAGGTAGTGAAATACTACAGAGCAATAGTGGCTACATGGAATTACAGAATTTTAGTAAGAATCCATCACTCTCACTGTAACAATAAGAACAAGCTGTTAAAAACTACAAAATCATAGTTGTTACAATCAGAGCCCACATTAGAAATCTGAGGATGGGAGATGTCACAGACATGGTGGCGTGAGAAGTGCTTTTAGAAATCTGAGGATGATAAAATCTAAATGAATCAAATTCCAGATAGTGACAAGTGTTCCTAAAAGTGAAGAGTAGCTCTGTTGCTTTCATCTATGATGTCTGGTAAGAAAAGGATGACCCCACCATCCATGCATAAGGAGAAAACAGCTCAACATTTAATGAAGTTATAATGGCAGTGTACGCTGATGTGAAGATTTGGAAGCCCAAAGAACTTCAGCCACAGAGTGAGTCTGCACATACCACCAGTATTCAGGGTGAGAACTGAGAAGCTCCCCTGAGTCATTTCAAGGCCACACCACATATGAGGAATGGATGACGAAGACTAAGCAGAGAGGAGTGCAAGGCAGAAGGTCCTGAAGGCTGGAGATGGGGCAAGAGACAGAGATTTCCTTCCAAGGCTCCACTCCAAGCCTTCACAGCATGAACAGGTCTCTAGAGGCTGAACGAAGCAGCAGGAAGAGAGCAATCTCCCCAAAACCAGATGTCCAGGAACATCTTTGAAAGAGAAGGTGTATGACCATTTATGGGGGGGGAAATCCCATCTTTACAGTTATTTACACATAATATCTGATATACAATAATGATGAGGAAGCATGTAAAGAATCAAGAAAACGTGAAGAAAAGGTAAAAAAGAGTCAGGATAAAAAAGAAGCGGGTCCAAAGATGGCACAGATAGTGGGTATAACAGATAGAGACTTTAAAAAAATATTGTGAAGGATTTAATGGAAAGCTGGGCATGTGCTTAAGAATGAGGGTCATCAGAATAGAAAAATGAGAACAAAAGTGAAAATAAAAAAAAAAAGGGATATTATAGATGAAAAATCTATTTAATGGGATTATCAGCAAACAGGATTAGCAAAGGAAAGAAAACACCACTGAATCTAAAGGCAGATCAACTGAAATTATCTACACTGAAACCAAAGAGCAAAGAAGTGGGAAAAATTAAGTGGATGGGACATCATCAAAGGGTCTAATCTATGTGTAACTGGAGTTATAGAAGGAGAGGAGAGAGAAAATAGGACAGAAAAGTATTCAATGAGATTATGGACAACAATTTTCCAAAACTGATGAAATATATCAACTCATGGTTCCAAGAACCTCAATGAATCTGAAGCAGGATACAAAACAGAATAAAACAAAACAAAAAAGCAAAAAAAAAAGTACAAACAAGAACAACACCGCTAGACACTTCATACTTAACATGATGAAAATCAAAGATAAAGAGAACTACTTAAAAGTAGCAAAAGGAAACAAGAGAGACATTATACACTGATACACAAAGATGAGATTGATGGCTAAGTGGAGGTATGAATATTCATTTATTCTAGATCTGTTTGTTAAATTCTTAATCCCATTTAATTTACTTGTGTACATTTTCTATACATTATTGAGATAGGAGTGTTGTAATCACCAAATGTAACTGTGGATTTCTTCTGTTTTCAGTTCTATCAGTTTTTGCTTCATGCACTTCAAAGTTTTAATTTTTAGGAGCACATATATTTAGAATTATTTTGTTTTCTTGGTGGATTGACCCCTTTATCATTTGGAAATGTTTCTCTTTACACCAGGTAATATTTCTTGTTTTGAAGTCTACTTTGTCTCTTATTAATATAGCCACTCCAGTTTGTTTTGATTAGTGTTAAGTTTAATGATAGAAACATGTTTTAAGTCCGTTTTCCAGTTAATGGAATATAGGTAAGAGGTCTTCATTTTCTATACATCATTAGGCATTTACAAAATAGATCCATTTTTACTTCTTCTGAAATAAAATATTTAAGGGTAAGGGGGGTGGGGGTGATAGATGAGGGTAAAGGGGATCAAATATATGGTGATGGAAGGAGAACTGACTCTGGGTGGTGAACACACAATGTGATATATAGATGGTGTATTAACAGAATTGTAACCTGAAATCTATGTAACTTTACTAACAATTGTCTCCCCAATAAACTTTAATTAAAAAAAAATATTTATGTGCTATGAACTTAATGTGAGAAAATCCCAAATGATGATAAGGTAGCCATTATGTCCTTTCCCACACTTCTGTGCGTATTATTGCATTTAATCTTAATAATAAATAAAAATTAGGTACTAATATTCCTGTAGATGAGGAAATTTAGGCTTAGAGAAAGTTAATTAATTTGCCACCCATCCCCTTTTTCTCTTCTTGGTACCATGAATTCCTAGGACTACCTAGTTTGATCCTCAGATTAGTTTATCACCTTTTGAATTTATGACTTTCCCACTCCACTTAGATTTTTCCAAAGCTAGGAGAAAAGCCCCAGACCACCCAGGGCTTAAATTCAAGCAAGAAAGGCTCAAGTAAGATCCAGGGAGCTCGCGAAAGAACATGCTAAGAGATCTCTCCTTCCTATGCACTTTTATTTGAATTTTCACAAGGATCTGTCTGTGCTTGGGTGGTGAAGACGGAACGTTGTAAATGAGAATCTTTCATTCCAGGCCAGGAGAAAGGTGTGTTGAAGATCAAACACGCATACACACACCCCTCAGGTGCAAAAAGAACAAAGGAGCAAAAGTCCCTTTCGTGCCAAAGAAGACAGTGTACAGAAGAGATACCTTCCAAATCTAGAAGTAAAAAAAATAATAATAATAATTCAAGCTTGAGACCACGAAGACAGACAGTCCTGTATAAACCAGGATTGAAATGGGGAAGGCAATGTGAGAGACTTCAAAGGAGATAAGGAGAGATTCATAAACTATAACAGAATATTCAGCCCTCTGGTACTTCAGTGCTTGGCCATTCATTCATTCAACAGTTATTTGCTGAATTATCTACTGTGTGCAAGACATCGTGCATGTATTGCTGGGTTGTCTAGCAATTGTCCCATCAGAAAAAGGCCACCAAGTTAATGCTGCACTTTCATAACTGTATAGAGGTCACTACTGATATGATGCTACTTCTGGTCACCAGTACATTGACTGATGGAAAGTAAGCCCTACAGAGGCTGCTTAGGTCCAAAATTGAGGAGGTGCAAGCTAATTTTATAACCTCATTACTTTGTCTTCCAGTTCACCCACATGGCCCCACAGGGCCCCTAGGGATACGAACACCTTGTGCTGGACACTGTGACACACTGCCCAGATCCTCCTTCCATAGTCAGAGACCCATTACCCCAGCTGCTGGAGTTCTGCTGTCACACGGCCTTTATCTGCCAATCCCTTTTGACAGTACTTCTGATGAAAGGACAAGCCCCTTCCAGGAGTGGCCTATCTAACAACAGCTTGATGGTTTGGATAAAGTTTTATCCATCTTGGTCCAATTCAGAACATCTCTGAGGGGTCCTCTCCTCTTGAGAATTCCCTACAACATGACATCTCCCACTTCCCAATCCCGCTTCCTTCCCTTCCCTTCCACATGTATTGATTCTAAAAATACTCCATAAGAAAACATCTACGGGCTAATTTCCATATCAGACTGTTTCCGGGGGAACCACCTCTCACAGGTTTTCTACTTTGAGTCGTTACCTTTGGAACACAGCCTGCTTTTCATCTTCCTTGCCGTCCCTTCCTTATGTTGGCTTTTCTTTATTTTACCTACCAAGCCAGTGAGAAAAATCGACATTTCACATATCAGGGCTTATAAGAATCTATATTGTTTCCTCAATCGCAGAAGGTCCCTGAAGTTTTGCACATGGGTTACCATAGGAGAGATAAGACAGACTCTCTAGAACATTCTGTGAAATGCCTTCAAACAGCTCTAGAAAGCTAGAAAGACAGAGAACTGCTGAAGATAACTATTACATGAGAGTGAGCAACCTGTCAGTGGAATTTCAAAAGCTAAGAACGATTGACGCATTAAATCATGAGAAGGAGTTGTTTCAGGGAGTGGGAGGAAGAACTGTGTGAATAAAGACACAGACAGAACAAAATATGGAGTGTGTAGGGGATACAAGCGTGACGACTCTCGTATAAAGTGTTTATAGAGGACTAGTGAGTAACAAAATGGAATAGATCAACTGGGGTAAAAGTATTCCAAAATTAAAAAAAAAGAAAAAATAAGAAGGGCCAGAATAAAAAAAAAAAAAAGTATTTGCATGTGAAAATATAATACTATGCTAAAACTTTAAAACTGAACAAACAAAACTGAGAGAGGTGTATGTTTCCCCCCTTTTACAAATGAATAGAATGGCATGTATTTCTAATGAGATTTTCACCAGCCCCAAGGATTTCCATTTCCAAATTGTTGTTGTTGTTGCTTGAAAGGGAGTCATTTGGAGGTATAACTCGGTCAGAGCGATATAAAGGCAAAAGAAGTTTGACCCCTTGTTAGAAGGGTACTGGATTGTTCTCTGAAGAACACAAATCTTGTTCCATACCCAACAATACTCTACGGTACCGCCATTCCCTAAACTCCTCAAGCTAACCTAATCCCTTCCTCTTCTGAATCTGGCACATAAATCTCTTGGCTGTAAGACTCAAGCTCCTTGCAGGCAGGAATTGCGTCTGAATCACCTGTGTAATCCAAATACTGGGCAATACTAGAACAGATGTTCACTACATACCGGCTTAATAAATGAATGAATTACATGACCCCTTGACCATGATTTGAACTTCTGGGCAAATGACCAAGGGGACGACAAGGACTTCCGCATAAGGATATTGGGGGCCTTTTTGCTAAGTTTATGCCACAAATGTGACTCTGCTCCTACTAATCTATTCCTATGTCTCCCATTTTAATGCCAAATTCCTAAGTGGGAGCGTTTGGTTGTTTCATCGTTGGTCAACATGACCCTCTCCTCAGTTCAACTTAGGTAAGGATTCTGTGGTAAGGAGGACGTATCCACCAGGAGAAATCACTTGGATATAAGCGGCTACCCCAGAGAGTGCTTTCTCCATCCCACCTGCCTAGTGCACCCTCTCACACTTTCTCCTTAATACGATATTCTCACACTCCATGTGTCACCTCCATGTGTCAGATTCTTCTTAGTGTTTTATATATATTGACTCCTTTAATCCTCATTACAGCCTACAAAGTGGGATAATTATCTCATCATTTTAAAGACACAGAAACTGAGGTGCAGAGAAAATAATTTGCCTCCGATTATCCAATAACCACTTGTCCAAATCCAGCATATAAGGTCTTGACTCAACACCAGATTATAAAGTCTTCAAAAGCCATTTGACGCCTTTCTTCTCTTCAAGTCCCGACAGTATAGAATATAGGGCTGGGTCCTGGGAGGCTCTAAATAAAGCTTGCTGACGGTTGCCAGAAAATCTGAGCTCCACCCACCTGCGGATGCACCCTTTGCAGCCTTTACCCATAGCTGCATCACATGCCTTCTTTTCATTAAATACTGCTGGGGTAAGGTTTTAACCCCCTACCGCCAACTCTATTGCCTGGAGATCTCCAGTATTACACTAATATTGAGAAAATGCAGGTGTATCTTTTCGTTATTCACACACTCATTTAAATGTGCCTACTAAGTGCCACATAGCTAAAAAGTGACAGAAAAAAATCAAGGTCAAATAAGTCTACGCCACTGTCCCCCCAAAAGACTATATAATCTGACAGGAGAGAAAAGCATGGAAGCCAAATACGTAAGAAGAAGTATGGTAGGGAAGTTCCACCATCTCTCACTCCGCACACACCCCACCACCAGCATCCGTGCTCAGTGATGGGCCTCTGCCTTCCCTGTCACTACAGATGAACCATACATGTCCCAGGCTAAGGCCGGCCCTTCCCCGTGTGCAGTAGATCAGCTCTGTCTCACATACCCAAGGGCATCACTCCACAAATTCAACACTCTCTCCTCCATTGTCAAATTTTGCTCTCTGTTGGATTATTCCCTCCACCATGCAATCATGGTCTTTCTTCGAAATCAAACAACAGCAACGATGCAGACACACACGCACGCAAAGCCCCTCTCTCTTAAACCCACCTTTCCTCTCCAGTTTCCCCTCTTTCTCTGCTCCCCTTCACAGCAAACTCCTAGATGGTACCCAGTTCCTCTCCTCTCATCCTCTTACACCCAGTTTCACTGACCACTTGTCCAAACGATTGGTGAGCTCCAGCTTGGCAAGTCCAAGGATCAATTCCCACCTAACTTGATCTGTTAACATGCTCCTCACAAGAGCCTAAGGCAGACAATTCTCCAGCTGTTCTCCTCTAGCTGTTAGAGTGTTTCCTTTGAGGAACGGAAATGTGCCTACCTGTCATTGTACCGACTGGTCCCCACTCTGACTTTTGGAGCATCACCGAACCAATGTACTGTGTCTTTCAAAGGCAGACGGTCCACTCTTTGCAGTCAACTCTGTGGCTCTGCATTGATATCCCTTCTACGTAAACCTCACAGGTACTTGACGTGTGTCCGAAAACTAATCGAGTCAACTGTGATCTGAAGGCAAAGAGGAAATGATTGAAAACCAGTTATTAATTTATTTGTTCAATGAACAGATGTTTCTTGACTGTTGACATGTGTCCGACACAATTCTATGCACTAGGGAGCTGGCACAGAGCAAGACAGACATACTGCCTGCCCTCAGGGAGCCCGTGTAGTAAATTCTATTGAAAAGTAATAACAACACCCTGGGTCGTTCTGGTGTTTCATAAATATGAATTTTACATTTAGGGGAGTAACAGAATGAATTATGACCCAACACTTCTTTCCATCTTCAAAATACCCTTTTCCTTGCCTTGCCTCATTTCCAAACCAGAGGCTGAAGAAAGATAACAGAAAATAATCCACAAGGAACAATGAGACAAGGAGATTTTTTTTTTCAGCCCATAGCAAAAACAATAGTCATAAAAACTTGAACTACAGTTGAGCATTTGTGAAATTTCCCCCAATGAAAAGTTTAAAATAATAAGAGAAAAATCTGTAAGACTCAGAACAGGGAATCTATTTAAGAACACTAAAATGGGAAGCAGTAGAGTGAGCCGTTAGGGAAATTCTAACCCTACTCACTGGACGGCTATCCAAGCCGCAAAATAGTTTTGCATTATTTCTACAGAGCTCAGGGAGTAACTCTGGAAGGTCTTCTCCTATTCTCCAGTGAGAACACAGGGATCTTTGATACCACTGAGCCATCGGGTTTCACAGCTGCCACTGAGCTGTATTCATGGAACACATGTGCCCATATGCACAACACGTCTTCCTCTCCTGTTGGTATTCTGCGCCTTCCATTCTTTCTGTAGTTCGATTATTATTACTGAAGACCCTACTGCCATGAAGAGCTACATTGGAGGAAACAGTCCGCTCTGGACTTGAATTCTAGCTTGATCATACTCTCGCTCTGTGAACTTTAGCAGGTAACTTATTTGCTCTGTGTCTCAATTTCCCCATCTGTGATAAGTGTACCTCCTTCACGAAGCTGCTGGGAATAACGAATCAGATATGAACTCACAGGGTTTAGCTCACTGCCAAGACTGCAGGAGCCACTCAGTCTTGTGTACCAGCATCCGCTTTATCTCGTTTATGTCATATTTTGAGTTTACTCCATAGGAGTAAACGCTAAGATTTCCCTGAATCCTGTATATATACACACACACACACACACACACACACACACACACACACACACGCTTCCATCCTTGTATCTACCTTTGCTCATGCTGTTTTTCCCACCTGGAAAGCCCTCTTCCATTCAATGCCTTGCTAACTCATCCATTTTTTAAGACCAAAGGCAGATGCTATCTCTTACATGAACCCTTTGTGAACCCCCTGGGTTTGGCTCCTCCCTGTTCCGTGTTCCCTTAACTAACAGTCCCACTTTAGTTCCCACAAAATGCACCCGAATTATCTGACTATAAATCTATCAGGTTGGAAGCTCCTGGAAAGCTGGGACATGTCTTATTTTAAAGACATATTCAGTGTCTAATAATAATTTACACATAAGTAGTTATTTAATAATATTTTTAAAAGCTCTGGGCCATGAATCAGATGACCTAGTATTTGGTTCCACCTCTTCTATTATTTAGCCATATTATTTTAGTTAAATTACTAAAATTATTTGAGGTTATTTCCTCCTATTTAAAATGGGAATCATTTCCTTAACTCCCCACCACCTATGTGGTTTCTTTAAGAGTTACTATGGAAAAGGTAAAACAAATTAAGCGATCCATGTTATTTTAAATAATTATAAGATGCTATGCAAATATAAAATATTGCTAGAGCAAATATTTAATTTGGTTGAAACCATTTGAGATCACTATAAAAATATATCACAGATGTAACTAAACACTTATTCCTTTCAACTGGAATTAGGAATAACAATAACAACAAAATCAATCACAGAACTTGAAGCTTTGCCAAGTTTGCAAAACTCAGGGAAATGAACTGTAATCCTGGAAAGTTCTTAATAACTACTCATCCCTCTTTTTATATGGAAGGATTCTGAGACTCAGAGATATTATGAGACGGGCTAAGGGTTACTACGTTGGAGCACATATAAGAACTGGGCCTCTAGATTCCCTACCTGGTTCTCTCTAAAATAAACCAAGTTAAAATCTAGTGTAGATGTCTATTAATTCATGAATGAAAAAAATATAACATAGGATAACGTTTATGTTTTGGGTTTTGAAAATTCTGCACTCTTTTGTAATGCCACATCTAAATCAAATAATTCATAAATGATTCACAAATACTCTATGAGGAACTGATCCACCGATATAAGGTCCCAAGGATGCCTCCTCAGAGGGCATAAAGCTTGGGACATATTTACCTCCATAAGAAAATCATGGTCATATCTTGTATAGCTACTGGGAGTGACCTGGAAACAGAGTATGTGTTTCCAGTGACAACTGCCTTTACCATGGCCCTCAATCCCTACCCACTGCCCAGCCTATTCATCACCATCTCACAGAGCAACCACTTTTCCTCATTATAAGGAGTCCTGTGCTGAGCCCAGCCCCTGTTGCCTTCTAACAGAAAATCCCCAATGAAGGAATTGGTTCAGCTTGTGCAAGGAGCTAGGAAACGGAGGTCTAACATCTGCTCTTGGTTAAACTGTTCTGGCTTGCAGAAGCTGTTTGTGCACTGAGCCCCTGTGGAAGCCAAAAATGGTTTTTGACTGTTCAGTAAGCAGACGGTGGTTGGCAGGATTCAATCATGTCACCCCAGTGCTAAGTATTGTTCTAGGTGCCAAGAACAGAGCAGAGAACAAGATAAGTGAGGTTCTGGTTCATGTCTGGCTTATTTGCAGTGACTTGTTTATCTGTTTATCGGCAGTGGGCCTGAACTTCAAGATTTGGATTTTGATTCCAGTTTTGCTATTAACTATTGACAGCCTATGTAACTCTCCGCTCCAATGTACACATCTGTAGAATAATAACTGTAATCCCCATTTACAGGGTATCCGTGGAGAACAAATGAGACTCTTGGTGCGCCAATTCTCTAAAACACATGAAGAGTTATAAAATAGTATGTAAGGGCCTTATTATATATGTTATCCACAGTCTAGCTCCTATTGTTCTTTTTCCAGATGTATCTACTTATATTCTTGCCTTCCTACCGAGAGCTCCTTTTCAGCCAAACCCGTCTTCATTACCCCATCAAGCCACGCATTTTCTTACTTCTCATTCTTTGTTTCTACTGTTTTCCCTTTCTAAAATGCCCTTCCTATTATTTCTGATACACGATATCAGGAGTTGAAAACTCAGTCCCTGTGGGAGCTAAGTAGGTGACAAAAAAATCAGCAAAGATTGCCTCACATAAATGAACAGGGAGTGATAGGAACAGTAGTGAAAGAAACAGTTTCCAACTCACTGTATGTGTGAGGCTGGTAAAACTAGATAAAGACACCAGAAGAAAAACTATAGACCAATATGCTTGTATAATAGATGCAAAAATCCTCAACAAAATACTAGCAAACTAAATCCAGAACGTACAAAAGGAATTTTACACCATGACAAAGTAGGATTTATTCCAGGAATGCAGAGTTGCATTTTCTATAGCTGACACTCACTGCCTGTTAATTACTTCCAAGTGAATATCAGAGTCAGTAGAACTGTGTATATTGATACAGTTGGTGATGTCTCACAGGTCTCTTAACTGTTTATTTTCCTTCTTTCGTTCTCCTTTCTTTCTGTTCCATAGACTGGACAATCTCAACTGACCTATCTTCAAGTTTGCTTATTCTTTCTTTGATCATTTCAAATCTGTTGTTGGGATCCTATCACAGATTTTTAAATTTCAGTAACTATACTTTCCAACTCCAGAATTTCTATTTGGTCCTTCTATAGATTTGAAATCATATTAAGCACATTTTCTGACCATAACGGAATTAAACTAAAATTCAGTAACAGAAGAAAATTGGGGAAATTCACAAATATGTAGAAATTAAACAAGACACTCTTAAATAAACAATGGGTCAAAAAATAAAAAACTGATATTAGAAAATAATTGAATGCATAAAAAAATCAAAACACAAGATAACAAAAATTATGTAATGCAGCTAGAACAGCATTTACAGGGAAATCTATAGCTCTAAAAACCTGTATTAAAAATAAAAACAAACCAAAGAAAAAATCTCAAATAAATTTCTTACATTATACTTAACAAACAAGAAAAAATTCAGACTAAACCCAAGCAAGAAGAAGGAAGAAAGTAATAAAGTTTAGAATGGGAATAAATAAAATAGAAAATAGGAAAACTATAGAGAAAAATCAACAAAACAGAAAAATCGGTTCTTTGAAAAAATTAACAAAATTGGCTAATCTTTAGCATCACTGACCAGGAAAAGAAGGGAGAAGACTCTAATCACTAAAAATCATAAATAAAAAGAATCCACTACAATTTACCTTACATAAATAAATTGAATTAGAAAATAATGTTAAAATATATGCCAACAAATTAGACAGCCTAGATAAAAATAACACATTCTTGGAAAGACACAGCCTACCAATATGGATTCAATACAAAACAGAAAACCTAAATAGCAAATAAAGAGATTGAGTTATTAATTTAAAAAAAAAAACTTCCCATAAAGAAAGGCACATGCCATATGTCTGTGTGGATGAATTTTACCAAATGTTTAAAAAATATTAATAGATTTCTTCACTAATTCTGAAAAAAATAGAAGAGAAACAGTTTCCAACTCACTGTATGTATGAGGCTAGTAAAACTAGATAAAGACACCAAAAGAAAAACTACAGACCAATATGCTTGTATAATAGATGCAAAAATCCTCAACAAAATACTAGCAAACTAAATCCAGAACGTATAAAAGGAATTTTACACCATGACAAAGTAGGATTTATTCCAAGAATGCAGAGTTGCTTTAATATATGAAAATCAATCAAGGTAATTCACCATATTAATAGGATAAAGGACAAAAAAATACATGAACATTTTAATAGACACACACAAAATATTTGACAGAAACAATGGCCTTTCATGACAAAGCCCACAACAAACTAGGAATAGAAGATACCTTTCTTTCTCAATCTAACAAAGGGAATCTATTAAATACCCACAGCTAGCATCATACTTAACAGTGAACGTCTGAATGCTTTCCCCTCTAAGATAAGATTGTCCTCCCTTGCTATTTTTATTGAACATTGTACTGAAAGACATCCAGATTGTTTTACAATCTCTATTTGCAGATGACACAATGTTTTGCATCGAAAATCCTAAAGAAACTACAAAAACTATTAGAACTAATAAATGAGTTCAGCTAAGTTGCAGGATGTAAGATTTATATAAAAAAAATCAATTTTAGTTTTATATACTAGCAATGAACAAGCCAAAATTAAACTAATAAACAATTCAATTTACAATAGCCTCAAAAATAACCAAATACTTAAGCATTAATTTCACAAAAGTGTGTGATTTCTACACTGAAAACCACAAAATGTTATTATAATAAATTAAGAATGACATAAATAAATGGAATAACATTTACTTATAGTTTAGAAGTCTCAATATTGCTGTGATAGCAGTATATGTCAAGTTGATCTACAGATTCAACATAACCTTTATTAAAATCTCAGCTCGTTATTTGAAGAAATTTACCACTAATCTTAAAATTCATATGGAATTGCAAGGAGACCCCTAGAGTCAAAACAATATTAAAAAGGCAAAACAAATTTGGAGAACACACACTTTTCAATTTCAAACCTGTTATAAAGCTACAGTAATCAAAATAGTGCGATATTGGCATAAGGATAAACATTTACACTAATGGAATAAAATCCATTATTCCATTAGCCCAGGAGCAAACCTTATATTTATGGTGAACTGATTTTTGACAGGAGAGGGAAACAATTTAATGAGGAAATAATCGTCTTTTCAATAAATGGTGAAGGGAAAACTGAATTATCTACATCCAAAGGAATAAACTTGGACTCTACCTCACCACATATACAACAATTAACATAAAGTGGGCCATAGACCTAAATGTACCAGCTAGAACTATAAAACTCTTAGAAACAAACATAGGAATAAATGTTTGCTACCATGGATTAAGCAACAGCCTCTTAGGTATAACACCAAAAGCACAATAAGCAAAAGAAAAGAAACAAATTGGATTGATCAAAATTTAAATTATACGTACTTCAAAAGATATCATCAAGAAAGTGAAAATACACTGCCAGTGGGAATGTAAATTGGTACAGCCACTATGAAAAACCGTATGGAGTTTCCTCAAAAAATTAAGAATAGAATTACAACATGACCCAGCAATCCCTCTTCTGGGTATCTACCGAAAAAAATCTAAAAATGTTTATCCATAAAGATACATGTACCCCTATGTTCACTGAAGCATTATTCATGATGGACAAGACATGGAAACAACAAAAATATCCTTCAATAGATGATTGGATAAACAAGATGTGGTACATATATACAATGAAATATTACTTGGCCATAAGAAAAGATGAAATACTGCCATTTGCAACAACATGGATGGATCTTGGGATTATCATACTAAGTGAAATAAGCCAGACAGAAAAGTCAAGAGCCATAAGACTTTACAAATATGTGGTATACAGAACTGAAAGCAACAAATGAATAAGACAAACAAAAGATCATAGGCACAGCCAACAGCTTAGTGGTTACCAGAGGATAAGGGGGCAGGAGGTGGTAGAAGTGGGTAAAGGGGTGAAATATATGATGATGGAAGGAGAGCTGACTCTGGGTGGTGAACACACAATGCAATATGTGGATGATGTAGTATAGAAATGTAATAATTTTACTAACCAACGTCACCCCAACAAATTTAATAAAGATTTAAAAAAAAGTGAAAAGACAATCCAAAGAATGGGAAAAAATATTTGCAAATCATATATAAGGGACTTATATCCAAAATATATAAAGCACTTATACAATGCAAGAATAGAAAGACAACCCAATTAAAAATGGGCAATGTATCTGAATAGACAGTTCCTCAAATGATATATGCAAATGGCCAACAAACACATGGAAAGATGTCCAACATTGTTAGTCATTAGAAAAATGCAAATCAAAACCACATGTCAACCACCTCACACAGCCGTTAGGTTGCCTATAATCAGATAGGTATTAACACATGTGACTAAAAAGGTGAAGAATTTGGACTCCTCATACATTGCTGCTAAAAATGTAAAATGGTACAGCCTTTTTGTAAGACAGTTTGGCGATTCCTCAAGACGTTAAACGTAGAGTTACTATATTGCCTAGCACTTGTACTCCTAGGTATATACCCAAAGGACTTAAAAAATATGTCCACATAAAAACTTGTGCACAGATGTTCAACACGTCCTTATCAATAACAGCCCCACACTGGAAACAACCCAAATATCTATCAGCTGATGAATGGATAAACAAAATATGTATGTCATATCCATACAATGGAATATTATCTGGCTATAAACATGGGTGAAATAGCTGTACATGCTACAACAATGATGAACCTTGAAACATTATGCTAGGTGAAAGAAGCCAGACCAAAGAGGCTGCATATTGTATGATTCCATCTATATGACAGGTTCAGAATATAAAAATCCATAGACATAGAAAAGTGGATTAGTGTTTGTTAGAAACTGGTAGGAAGGGAAAATGGGGGGTGGACTGCTAAAAGGTACAGATTTTTTTTTTTTCAGGATGATGAAAGTTTTTGTAATTAGTGGGGTAAGGGGGAAAGACAGAAATAAATCATTGAACAAAATATATTTTGGTTGATGGTAAAAGCTATGGAAAAATAGAGTGAATAGAGAATGCTGGGGTGTAGCTGCTGTTTTATATATAGTAGTCAGCTCAGGACTCATAAAAAGACGTTTGGGCAAAGGCAGTCTAAATATGTGGACTAAACCCAACCTCTGCCACTAATTCACTCTGCGGCCTCTGAAAATGACATCCCCTCTCTAAGATTCAGTTGTTTTTCTTGTATATAAAATAATTAACTTCTAGGTTCCCTTCTAGCTCTAATATACTATGATTCAAGGGAAATGACCATTACTCAAGGACAAGTGAAATATGAGTAAAGAGAGTAGCTATGTAAGATGTGAAGTAAACTGCTGATCAGTTTCCTGGTCGGTAATAAAATCTCCTCCTCCATTCAAGGTCAGTGTAACTCAAGGTCAGAGTTTCTCTCCCCTCTCTTTCTCCCTCACCTAGAACGTTTCTTTCTACAGCTTGTACTCAACACATGCTTCTGTCTTGGTGCATTTTTATCCTTTCACGCAAGAATTCAAGGGCCTTAATTTCAAGTTCAGAAATTGGGAGCGATCACAGTGTGGCTAAATTTCATTGGGATTTAACGCAGTTTGGGAGAGACTACGGATGGCATAGTCTAGTAATTCTCAAATTTGGCTACATCTGTAAATCATCTGGGAGCCTTTAAAAATCCCAGTGCCCAGGCTGTGCCCCAGGGGGATGAATCAAAATTCAAGTTTATTTAATATTCCTCAGGTGATTACAATGGACAGCTACAGTTGAGAATTTGGATTAGGGAAAAGACCTTGTTTTTGACAGTGTGTACATCCAGGTTTAACATCTGATTTCAGCACTTTCTGGATGTGTGCTGTTGGGTAAATGTCTTAACTTGATTCTCATTTTCTTTATTTGTACAATTGAAAACATATTTAACACCACATACGAGTAAATGCCTTCACCAGCAGGCAATCCTTGATTGATATATTTTCACTAAGATTTATTTTAAGTTATCTATGAAACTGCTAGCTTTACAGAATTCTGTACTAGCTCTATGCAGATAAATGCATAAGCCATGTTCTCGGGAGCTAGCAATCTTTATACAAAGCCCCCCGATGGAAAGAGATGGAAAGACTCAGAGAAGATAGAAAGACCATGTAAACAGACGCCATTGGCAATCCAACAGTAAGAAAGTACATCACGAAAGCCTGAACGTGGTCAGAATTGTCAAAGGTAGATGTCTTGGTTATCTACTGCTGCTAACAAATTACCCCAAAGCATAACAACTGGTAGCAACAGTATTGGTTATCTCAGTCTGTGAGCCAAGACTCTGAGACAGATTAGCTGGGTCTTCTGGCTCTGGGTCTCTCACAGGCTGCAGGCATCTCAAGGCTCAACTGGGAAGGCTTTGTTTCTTAGCTCACTCACGTACTTGTTGGCAGGATTCAACCTCTCATGGCTGTTAGACGGAGGCCTCAGTTCCTTGCAATTTGTTAGAAACCTCCCTTGATTCCTGGCCATGTGGGCCTCTCCATAGAACATCTTACAACACGGCAGCAGGTAAGCAAGAGGACAAAAGAGTATAAACAAATGAGAAAGTATGAGCAAGATGGACATCATAGCATCTTGGAAACCTAATCGTGTAAGTGATATCCTATCACTTCTGCCATATTTTATTCATTAAATCCTGAGATCCAGCCCACACTCAGAGAGGGTTCCCCAAACCCATGAACCAGGAGGTAGGGATTCTGAGTCATATCGGTACCTGCCTACCACAGCAGACGCCTGGAAGTTCTGTTTCTTTAAATCAAAATGTGACTGTTGGTTCTCAGAGGAAAGACTGACAACAGAAGTGTCAGTATTACTTCATTTGCATTCACTTTCCAAGAGCCAATCCCCACTCTCCCCCATAATTATTCTGGGAATTCCATTTATTGAGCCCCTACTCTGTGCACAACACAGTTCCGAGGGCCAAGGGGTGATTTGGAAATGAATAAAACATTAGCTGCCTTCCAAAAGCTCACTAGCGAATGAGGAAAACAATAAAAAATGAACTCCAAAACCAGATAGTAAATTTGATTATAGAGAAACCATGTGCTATGGTATGTGTAAACAAAAAAATTCATCACCGCTTTGCAATAAAATAAAATTTGAGCTATACCATAAGGATACAAAGCACTTTGAGAATGTGTATCTTAGAAGGGCAACGCGGATGAGGGCAATTGAGCAGAGGCACAATGGCAGGAAAATTACGGGAACACTCTGGGACTTGTAAGGATGACGCATAGGATTCAAGGGGCAGAACCGAGAAATAAAGCTGGATCTAGTCAGCAAGAGAGAAAACAGAATTCAGTGGAGGGCCCACTGAATAGCTAAGAACCGGAGATTGATCTAATAAAACCCATGTTTAGGACGAGATTGGCTGCGGGTGAAAAAGAGATTGGAGTGAAAGCAACTGGTGACGGGAGGGTGGGAGGTAGGGAGAGGATGATGGAAGCAGGGAGACCGACCAGTTAGAGAACCTTTGAAATTACATAGCTAGTAGGTAAAGGGGTGTCTTCATAGGCCGGGGAGGTGGGAGTCAAAGGCCAGCAAAGATGGGAGGGGCCATTGTGGACACAGCACCAACAGGAGTTGGGAAGACTTCTGAGAAAAGTTTAAGTAAGAGAAGTTGAGGATATTCCTTGGTGCTGGGTTTTGAATCACCAGTCACATACTCTAAACGGTCCTAACCTGGCTGACAAGATTTATAACAACAATCCGGGGGGAGCATTTGGAAATATGAAGTGAGATATAAAGGCTGTATTATTTGATTCATTCATCCCTTTAACATGGTTCTCTTACGAGAAGAAAAGCTCCTCTTTTGCCAGGAAAATAAGAATTGAAGAGTCATGGTGGATTGTGTGTGCTGTTGTTTGTTTGGAGATAATAAAACATACGGCCTAGAGTCCAAGCCACCCGGGAGGGTGGGGAAGCGGAGTCAGAAATCAAATTTAGGTCTGTTTGATCCTTTCCATTACTTTTGGAGCTCTGACTCTTTGAGGCCCTTACTTGTCACACTGAGCAGATTATAATATGCCCCACAGACAATGAGTAGCTACGGCAACTTTATTTTTTCTCATCTTTGTGTTTCATTCTGTGAGGGCTTTATTCTGAGTTGGTTCCAATTGCGAAGCCTCCTCGACATAAGTGCTCCATTAATGGATTTAACATAGCATGTCTAATGAATAAGAATTAGCACAAAGATTGCAGGAGAAAGGAATGTCTATTTTCATCCAAGGACATTTGAAGAAGCCAGGATGGAATTGAGGTTTGGCTCTCAGGAAAGAGCATATGTCTTTACTGTACTGCAAAGTCACCATGCAGAGAGGAAAAGAATATTTGGCTGGTGATTCAAAAACCAGCACTAGGAAATATCGACGGGGAGAAAGCAAAGAAGATTGAGAGTGGAATAACTGGGTAATTTAGTTCTAGAAACAGTGGAGCCGGTACTGAGCACAGGGTTTTCCCAATGTCCAGGGTGCAGGCAACCAGGTGACCTGGTCAGATGGGCAGACCATGGAATAGCCCCAGGAAGAAATAGCTGCCTCTGCATAACCCCACACCAATAGCAGACCAAGTTCTGTTCAATCCAGAAAGTTTTCCTGTCCAGTCTCTCTTCTCTCTATTTGGTGACTTTGTTTAGGTCCAACTTCTCTGCCTTTCTGCCTTCCGTTCATCCCAGACATCAACTGTTAGACACTAGGATTTAAAGACAGACAGTTTATTTCGGAAGTTATCCCAAGAAGCACTGGTAGGAAGCGCAGATGTAACACAGGGGAGGGAAGTAATCTGATCAAAGGTGTGTTCATGGGCAGGTTACTGCTTTAGGCAACTGGGGCGCAGTTATACCGAGGACCTCTGGGAGGTGATGTGAAATAAGCCTCAGAGTTATTTTACTAGAGGGGCAAGGAAGCTAAAATATTTATCTTCCAGTTTCTGTTAGTCATTGGTTCAGAGTCATGCTTGGAGGAGGTGAACTTCCCAGCATTTCTGGCCAGCCCTACGCAGAGGCTGAGTGCCCAGAGGACAACCTAAAGGAAGGGAGTCCCAGATACTAGCAGTTGGAAGCAATCTGCACGTATAGGAATGACTGATGACGTCAGGATATGGCTGAGCACCCACAGCTTCTGGTATACCAGCCTATAGGTGTTCCTGACCCGACAAGGCCTGACCTGCTCCTCTTTAATCACATATTTATAAAGCATGTACCATAGTCTAGCCACTGGGATAAAACACTAAACACAGCAGACGTGTTCCTTGCCCTTAGAGTTCCTACATTTGAGAAGACATATAATGAAGCCAGCAATTGTCATCAAAATTCATATTATAAAAATTTTCAAACATACAGAAAACTGGAGAGAATTTTATAATGAACACCCAAGTATCCATCATTCAATTGGATAGCGGTTGCGAGCATTTTGCCATATTTGTTTCATCTTGTTTTGTGGCTTTTACTAAATTATTTTAAAGTAAATTATAGACATTATAACATTGACCCCTATGTACTTTAGCATGTATCTCTGTTAAAAAAAGAAAAAAAAAGAAAGAAAGAAAAAGAGAAAGAGAACTTTTTTTAATATAACACAATAACATTATTACTCCTAACAAAATCAAAATCAACAACAATGCCTGGTATTGAATATCCAATGTGGGGACAGAGTCCCAGATGACACCCTGCATGACACCCAGTCTTTAACATGTAATTAAATAAATTCAGAGACTGTACAGACCGGTCCTCTGTCCAGTCCAATACTCCAATTTTCTGCCCTGTAACTTATGTTATGGTTGTGGTGATGGGGAGTTAGTGTGTCTGAAACGAGAGTCAGGAGACCTGTTTTTATGACCTGCCACTGACTTGATGACTAATCAGTTTTGCCAGATACCAAACTGGCTTAAACAAAGAATGGAATTTACCGGCTCATATAACTGAAAAGTCCAGTTAGAACAAGTGTAATAATAATATTAACAAACAGTTATAGAGCACTTACTACATGCCAAGCCCTGCTTTAAACACATACATACACAGTGTCATGCAAGGTCTCTGGTCCTGCTCCCCGCATAAGAACGCAGGACATGGTGAGGCCGGAAAGGAACACCCACGGAGCCATGCATGGGGGGTTCGTACCACTATAGTCTCGCTGTCGGCTGGGGTGCAGATACAGGGAGCAGGGGCCACACAATGCGCCATCCACCATCCGTTTCTCTACCAACCAACCACTCCACTTGTTAGCTGCAATCCGCGCTTGCTACCTTAGCCATGGGAGTTATATTAGTGGCTAATGGCTAACAGGTAACAGCTGATGGCCAACCAGTCACAGCTGATGGCCATCTACTACCCGAGCCAGCACCTTTCCACGTGAGGCCGAGAGCCTGGAAACTGCTCTCTGGGACTCTGTGTACACACACACACACACACACACACACACACACACACACACACACACACGCACACACACAATCATTCATTGCTCATAGCAACCTTATGCGGTAGATTTCCATTCATGATCTCCTTTTACAGATAAGGGGATTAAGATATCCACAGATCTAGTGGCTTGCCCAAGGTGGTTACATAGCTGGTTAGTGTCAGTTGTTACTCAAACTAGTGCAGTCCGGTTCCAGTTCTAGTTTAAGACACGGCTGGGTCTACGGACTCAAATGATGTTTGCAGGACTCCATCCTCCTCTCCTACCAGGCTCTTCTACTTACTCTTTGGCTCCTTCTGGAAGTAGCTTTCTCTCATGACTGATACCTGGCTTTCATTTACTCTACCTTTACTGTCAATCACCGCAGTAGAAACTATGTCTCTCTTCCCAAGAATACTAATTGATTTTCCCATTGATTTTCATTGTCCCTGATTAGCCTGGCTTGAGCTATGACCCATCTCTTAAAAAGCATTAAGTCTGTGGAATCAATCATTTACCCACCAAGCGGGGACTCTGGTCAGCCCCTTTCAAATGGATGGAAGGTGAGAAGCAGGGGCTTGTCCAAAGGAAACCAGAGTGCTGTTCCTGGAAGAATGGGAACTGAATGCTGAGTGGCAAAGCTTGCTTTGAAGCAACCCTGGAGCCCAGCAAGAGCTCGCTGCACAAAGCCCATTTTTTCAGTTGCAACATGAAGACAGTAGAACACCGTGATCTCTAGAAAAGCCTTTTCGCTCCAGGCATCTAAATTCTACCCAGTTTAGGAAATGAGGGCTCAGGGATGAAAAGGGATTTAAGATGACGAAGGTAGTTAGTGGTGGAGCACAGGTTAACACTGAGATTCATCACTCCCAGTCCAGCCATGCCTATTCCTTTCCATTTCATAGCCATTGAAATGTGCAGGGCCTTCACCAGCACGCTGCAAAGCAATGTAATTGCTGGCATCGGTCCTTCACGTGGAGGATCCACGGCTTTGAAAAAGAGGACAGGATTATGGTGTAGCTACTGACCGCATCTGAAAGACACATATTGGACCAATAATGTTTAATAGAACCCCCAAAACATACAAAAGGAATTTTTCAGAGGATCCTCCAAGATGAACATGAGTTTCCACAGGAATGCAGGGCAAATGTTGCCAGGTAATACGTGTCTGATGTCATCAAAGTAGCTCACGGCTGCAGACAGCTTTACCTGGCACAGCATCAAAGCCGTTGACAAGCAAGTGGGAGAAAGTCCACCCAAGCTCGGCGCGTCTGGATCTGCACAAACTCGTGTCAATCTGTGTCTCTCAGTCACTTTGAAGTCAACCTTCCTAGATAATCAACTCGGGGACCCCCTCTCCTCTCAGACCTGGGAGAAGTCAAGCTAGAAGCTCGGCAGAAAACTAAGCAATGGGGTATTTCAGTTTTGTCCCAGCTTTTGACTGAAAGGAAGACTTTGTAAATGACAGGATGGGGATATTAAGATGGAAGGATTAGTGGACACTCCATGCTACTTAGATTCTTGGTATTTAAGAAGCAGGAACTCACTGGAGCCACAAGGAAAGGGCCTTATGAGAGCACGTCTTCTCTTTGTCTATCTACTCTGTTCTCCCTTGGGTGGCCAGTTTCACTTACATGAGCTCCGATCACAAAGGAAACCAGTTTTATTGGTGACTGATATCACCCTTGACATCAAATTTCCATGGATTCTTAGACCGAGGCTGCTGTTGAGCCAGGTGCCACCCCACCTAAGATTGGCCATCCCAGCACCAAGTTCACTCTACAGGTTCTTTTAAAAGAAAAATGTTACGGGTGCCAATGGAAATGGATGTAAGAAAAGATAAGATCTCGTGACACCTTGATCTGGTACATCTGCTGTTCTGCAATCACCACCAAAAAAATGATTTCTAGTACTTTCTTTGGTGGCCACTTCAAAAAGATGAAAACTAATATCTACGTAAATGTTCGTAGTCCTGTGCAAGCAATAAGTGTGTAAACATCTGGTCATACGGTGATGCAGGATTTTCCTTTTGCCCATCCAGATCAATAATGTTTGGGGGTGAAAATGTTTGTTCTCGTTTCCCTTATTCCTTCCACAAAACAGGACGTTTACCAGTTCCACACCCCCTTTGCCATCAACCTCGATGTCATGTACCCCTCACTAAAGTACAAAATTTTATGGTAGGAAGAAAGTAACATTTATTAAGCACCTACGTAGTACCAGAAATTGTGCTAGTAGATCAACTATTCTCTGTTAGTCAACTTTTTTAAGATCAGAGAGTTCAACCCTGGGATTCAAAGCCAGTCTATATGTCTCACCATCCACATTCTATCTGCGTATTATCTACTTCTTTAGCATCTCTTCCCAGGGTGCTGTGCAGCGCCAGGTGTGAGGAAAATGATTATTAGGATCCGCAACACATCAACACCAGTGTCTCATGCCATCTATTTAAAGGGTTCTGTGGTCACATAAATTGGATATTTCTGCCCCTAATGTTTCTCCCATAACACTCATAATACCATTGGCATATTAAAGACTCTAAAATGCCCTAAATAATGCAGTGAAGTTTTGTTTGGCCAGGACTGCCTAAGCTAACTTGATCGCAGAATGCTTTTTCAGATAACGTCTCATGAACTCAGGATTCCAGGAAACACTCTTTGGGAAACACAATGCCACATCATGTGATCGTCTCCTCACTTTATGAATGACATTACTGGCTGAGAAATAAAATTGTCATTTATGAGTGACAAGATGGAATGAGAAGGAAGGGATGATTTGTGTGAGGACTCACAGCTGATGACTGATGGAGCTGGGGCCAGAGGTCACACTTCCTGGATGCTAATGGTTATGTTAATGAAGCTTTGGCGTAAAAAAAGTCATACATCTTTGCTCCCTTTTCCTGTTGCCTTCCCCTGGATGTCATTCATGAGTCTCTCTTCAGAGCAAAATCTCACCACCTACCCAAGAAATGTTTTCAGACTCATCCAGCTTACACTGATCACCCATCTCTCTCTTTCATACAATATTGAAGTATTTAGAGAAGGGTAGAAAAACACAGAAGGAAAAGAAAAAGCTATTCCTCCATTTTGTGCTGAAGGCTAACATCTCTAATCAAATGGGGGCCCTTCTTTAGGTTGAACTTCGGCATGATTCAACATGAATTTCTTAGTACAAATTCACAATACTCAAAGTAGCCTCTACAGATCCTATTGTACTGACATGCAAGAAAAAACGTATTTGCCACCTCAAATTTGGAGTACAGTTTTTTCTGTGATGTGTTGCCTTTACCTTTCCCCATTCTTTTAGTTTGTTCGTAAAGTGACATATAGAGAACATGTCTTTTTGTTCTTAAACTTCTCAGGGTATGTAGCACATGGTGAAAAATATTATATAAAATCATGGACTCAAATCATAACATTTCAGCACTTCAAGAGATGCTAACATTAGAGAACCACAAAACATTAAATCCAGATAAAACAAAACAAAACAAAACAAAACAACAACAACAACAAAACCCTGACAAAATATGAGTCAAATTGCTGAATGCACAAGGAACAGGCATGTTAACAACAAGAGTTTTAGGCCCTCTAAGCACCAAGCCTTAAGGAACTTGGGGATACAATGGCTTCAAGTCTGTCTTTCTTATCAGCAGGTGAGTAACCCACGCAAAATGAACCAAGCCCTGCATTTCCATTTCCTCTGAGACCAATGGGAACCTCTGGGATTTAGCACTGTATTGGTGGAAGTTTTCTTCAACCTGTGACCACAAGACAAGTAAATCTCTTGGGTACTTTCCTTCTCTTCCTACTAAACTTTCAAAATCCTACAGGAGATTGACAAAGGGTATGAACATCCTCTTATAAAATACCCTAGATCTGAGGTATAAGGTTGGAAGAGTTGTCTTAAAGTCTATATATGAAGCAAATGGACCCCCTAGGTTCCTCTCCTTGCCAGCTATCTGACCCTGGCTTCTCTTACTCATTAAAAAGTTGAGTTGAGCAAATCTCCTTGAAGTAGAACCAAACACACCAAGATAAAGAATGGGAGAGAAAACAAAACTGAAAAATCAGTCCAGGGAATTCAACATCTGAATGATAAGAATTCCAGAAAGAATAATCTGAGAAAGTGGAAGGGAAGAAAAAACAATGAAATTATATGAGAAATTTTTCCAAAAGAGAAGGACACAAGTCCCCACGTTAAAAACCTCAGTGCTCAGTACAAAAGTGTTTAAAAGCCTCACTCTAAGACACGTGATAATGAAAATTTTAAAACACCTGGAAGAAAAACTGAAAAGCCATTTTGCCAAATCCAATGGCCAATTCTCAATTATTGTTTTTCTTGACTGATCAGTTGCATTTGACACAATTGATGATTTCCTCTTCTTAAAACGTGTTTGTCACTTATCTTCCATGACACTCTGTTACCATTTCCTTTTTGTCCCATCTCTGTCTCTCCCTCTGTTTTCTCTTGCTATACCCTCCTCACATTCCTGAATCCTCAGCATTGACAGGCCCTTGTGATCACTCCTTAGTGATTTCATCCAAGCTCATGGCTTTAAATGGATCAATACACTGAGGACTCCAGCACCGTATTTCTAGTCCTGATATTCCAGGAAGTCGCGATTCACATATCCAACTGTCTATTGTCATTTCCACTTAGATAATGACGGGCTGTTAAAATTCACCATGTTCAGAATGGAACCCTTGACTCCACAGGTCCAGACCTGCCTCTTAGCCAGTGTTGTCCATCTTGGTCAACAGAATCACATTTCATATTGTTTGATTCCAAAAAAAGTCAGCTTTGCTACTTCTCACTTAGACCCCATATCTAATCTATCAGCACGCTCATGTAGCTCATCCCTCAAAATATGTGTTTAATTTGACCAGATCTCATCACCTCCACTGTCTCCACTTGTAGTTTTATTTCTCACCTGAGATAATATCTCCTAACATGTTTGTGTTGCCTCTCTCAGTCTGCTGTTCCACAGAGCAACTACAGTAACTGACTTTGATTAAGTCGAATCAAGTACTTGTTCAAAACCCTCCAACGGTTTCCCATCAAATTTGGAATAAAATGGAATCATAGTAATAGATACTTAGGGGTTTGAATGAAATATTAGGTGATTCTTCAATGTTGAGCTACAAAACCTAGGTAATAGGCAACAGAAGGACACATCTCTCTCAAGCTTTCCCTTTGTCCTGGGACATGTTTCTCCCCCTTTTAGGGGGTTGCCAATTGATAGGTGTTACCCTTCCAGAAAGTTGTGACTCAGTCACTCACAGCTGATAATCTGATACCTATTTTGTTTATGCACAAAAATGACCATCTTTAAATGTAGTAACGTCAGACAGGAAATTAATCAAAATGGTCCCTTCAAAGTGCTAGGAAGTCAGGTCATATGTAGAAAGCACCAGACCAATGGTATTCAATGGACTCAAACGTATATGCTCTTTCCAGACCAAGTATTTTGCAATTCCTCCTTGCTATCAGAAATAAATTTCATAACATATTCTCACACATACTTTTAAAAAGTAGTGTTATAAAGGTATTATACATGGGAAAAAGGAAGGTGCTTTAAAATAAAATAACATGTATCTTCCCATAGAAATACCCAAAAGGCATTATGAAGTAATGAGATACTTATAAATATTACGTCACCAAGGATATAACCCTGCACAGGCACACTCATATAGGGAGGTTATATTGGCAACCACTATTTTCTGAAATAGTGACCGACTCTTGATCAATTCTGAATAAAACAGTAATTATACGTTTACATCAATTAAGGTGTGCTTGAAAACGTTCTAAACACTTTCTGTGTATTAGTTTCTTTAGCCTCAGGACACCCAAATGACATAGTTACTACTATGGTTCCCACTTTGTATATGAAAAAATTGAGGCGCAGAAAGGTTAAGTCACTTGCTTAACATTACACATTTGGCAAGTAATAGAGCTGAGGTTCAAACTCTCACAGTCTGGTTCTAGACTCTGTGCTCCTAACCAATATAGTGCCTTTGTTGATTTACACTGAGATTTCATTTCTGGAAAATCCTGTGTATATTGAAACTGTACATTAAGGCATCATATACAAGTATATATAAGATGTGTGAACATGTAAAAGAGGTTGTAGGGTCAAGCAATTATAAATGGGTTTTTCAAATAATCTGGTGAGGGATTTAAAACTCAAGTGGGACGCAGGACACTTATTGATTGTAACTGTATCACAGCATCTCTAGTATCTCTGACCTTCACTCACTAAATGCTACTGAGCATTTCATTCACGAAGACAACCAAGAATCTCCCCCACAAGACTCCAAAACGTCTCCTGCAGGTGCTACCACATAAGATTCAAGTCACAAGATGTGAACTGTTACCCTTGCATTTTGACTACCCCAGTGCCTGACCTTGGACAAGTCACCATCTACTTCCAGGCCTCAGCTTCCTGGTTTGCTAGTTGAAGGCACTGATTTAGACCAAGGGTAGTCAAGTTCAATGCCAATGGGAAAGGCAGGTAACATTAAATTAAAGGGTGAATCAGATGTAGAGAAAACACCACATAGCTTGGTTCAAATCTTACGACCCTATTTTTGATAGACGCATGGGTAGAGACAAAGAATGAATGTCTTAAAAACATCAGTGCAAAGGCACTACAATGGCACAAGGGGCGACTGATCCCTTACTTCAATGTTGGGGACCCAGAAGGAGGAGTGACTCCAGACAACGAGAGAGGCTCACCTCTCCTATGGGAGGCAGTGGCTATGAACTTCATCTGATGGTTACCAAGGGGCATTGTCAGCCCAGCGTAGCCATACCTTTCAACTTTTTCCACATAATCCAAAAAGTCAGATTTTTAAAACATGAAATCTATAAATAATTCAATGTTGGTTCACATTTTTTAAACACATCATTTAAGTCTTCCGTATGATGACTTCTACATCCGTATGATTTCAACCATAGCTCTGCAGTTTGTTCCCACTACCTTTCCTTCCATCTCTGATGCCATTCTAACTCAAACCCTATTGGGTTACCTTTTTGGGGGAGAGTTAAAGAGGAAATTGCTGCAATTAGAAAGAACACAATTGTTACAGTGATAAGAGGCTAGCCCAGA
The DNA here is from genome assembly GCF_036562045.2 of Rhinolophus sinicus. Classification (NCBI taxonomy): domain Eukaryota; kingdom Metazoa; phylum Chordata; class Mammalia; order Chiroptera; family Rhinolophidae; genus Rhinolophus; species Rhinolophus sinicus. Next base: position 10,037,733 of record NC_133761.1, read on the forward strand.
AGGCTAGGATTTGGGGCCTTTCATTTCAACATGAAAGTCAGAAAGCCGGCTCCAAGACTGTTTAGAAACTAAACCGCTTATCTGACTATTAAAATTAGCCCGCACACCAAGGCAAGGTTACAAAATGTACAGGCCTTTCTTGCGAGTTTCTTTCTTTCTTTTTTTTTTTTTGAAGAGGACAGGATGCAAGGCCTACATTTCCTTTAAATATAGCGCCACCCCTGACATTGTTTATACTTTCCCCTTTGCAATGCTTCCAGACACACTTTAAAGGAAAGCGATAAGAAAGGAAAAGGGAAGTCACTTACACTGGATGGTGAGCAATGTGAAGTGTCTGCTCTGGAGGGTGTGGACGACGCCCTTCAGCTGCTGCGGTTTTATTTATTTATTTTTCGGTTTGTTTTGTTTTAAGAGCAATAAACCTCACTCGGCATCTGGAGCGTGCGTCCTCGGAAGCGTAGGAGGGCCATAAATCTTTCCCATCAAGGATCACGGTATCAGTGGGGTGAAGAGGCAAGTGAAGGGTGCCTTAGGTCTACAGCTTCCAGTCGGCCTGGTATCAGCAAGGGGAAGGAAGCTGGAGTCACAGGATATGGGCAGGTTAGAAAATAGTTTATGGGATGCTAAGAAACAATACCTCCCCTGGAGAACCAGCCAGTCTTCTTCAGACTTTTCCAAGTTCAGACAGGGGTCTGCTCTAGGAGGGGCGATGGGAGGGAAGCCAGCCTGTTTTCAGGATACATCTCCTGTGCTTAGCCTCTCCCTTCCAGCTTGGAAGGCAGAATAAGGTCGTGAGCATACACTTTGGAGTTAGACAGATGTGAGTTCCGATCCTGAATCCTCTAGGTGTCAGCTTCACAATTTGGGGGAAGTTTCTTTGTTTATTATATGATATGTATTAGTTCTCTCATATGCAAAATGATATGAATGAGTATTTGCCAAATGTGGTTTTGCAAGAGTGAAATACCATAACGAGTATAAAGCGGCAAGTACATTGCCTGCTAATAAATTTAGATTTCTTTCTTTTGTTCTCTGAGAGAAAAAAGAATGAGTTTATCTTAGATACAGCTCCCTGAATGCTAAGTTTTTGAGAGGTGCAAGGCAATATACTTAATAACAATATCTTCAACCCCAGGTTCCCATCACTAAAGATTCAATACTTTGTCAAATTTAATATCAGAAAAGCTGAGAATTGGAAAGGTCACCAAATAGCATGTAAAGGTTGTATATTGCCTCAGACACTGCTTGCCCCAATCTGCTCCCAACTCATCTATAAAGATGAGGTAAGTGTTCATATGCTCCCCATTTTCCAGATGAGAGAACTGAGGCTCAGAGAGCTTAAATAATTTGTCCAAAGTCACATAGCTATTAAGTGGCTAATAGAAGCTTAGAAACCACATCAGTCTGAATCCAGGATTTGGAAACATAACTGGCATACAGGTCAAGTGGGATCTCCCTTTAATGTAGTGACTGACACATATACAGTGAGTGCTTTCTAGCTGAACCTCAAAATTGTTAAGTGAAAGAAACCAGGCAAAAAAAAAAAAAGTCTGTGAAAAGTGTATATAAAATTCTAGAAAATGCAAATTAATCTATAGTAAAAGAAAGCTTATTATTTGGTGCCTGGGGATGGGAGTGGGTAGGGAGTTGTGAGGAAGGCATTACAAAGGGTCATGGGAAAACTTTGAAGATGATGGACATGTTCACTACCCTGATTTTTGTGATGCTTTTACGAATGTATATTAATGTTAAAACTTCTGAAATTGTCCAATGTAATCATGCACAATCACATGTATGTATAAGCTGACACTGTTATTAAGTGGTAAAGCCAAGATTTTAACCAAGTCTGACTCCAAAATCCACGTCGTTGGTCCTACTCTTTTTTCTTCTTTTGGCCTCATGTGAACCAGACCTTGAAGTCTGAGTGAAGAGTCAGCATGCAGGAGGGAGAGTGAAGTAGTGGAAAAGGGGCTGGACGGGGAATGAATAAATCCAGGACAGACTGACTCAAAGACACATGAAGCAGACGTGTGCATGGAAGGATGAGAGAGCCCTGAAGACAGTGACTTATGATGGAGGTCCACACACCTGACAAAGCTTCCTTGAGTGACTGAGGTCTCAGCTCCCATCTTTCCTTCTCAGGGGTGCCCTCCCTAAACACCCAGGACAAAGTGGCAACACCATCCGTAACCTTCTCGGGAAGGCACTGTTAAAAACCCTATTTTGTTTTCTTCACAGCACTGAACCCCAACTGACAGTGGCTTGTTTATTTGCAGGTTTACAGATTCATTTTGTGTCTCACCCTGCCTAGCTCACTACTGTTTTCCAGTGTGTAAAACCCTGCCAGCCTCACGGGAGGCGCCTGCTGAATAAATGTGTGTTGAATGAATGAGTAAATGAATTCATCCGTTTCTATTTTAAGTTTTGTGTTTAGTTTGGGGCTTGACAATCTCCCCAAATACTGTTTGCCAAAAACTTTTTCCCTTAATTTCTAATCCCATGTCTGTTAACAAGGAAATGAAATCCAGATGTTTCTGAATCATCTGCCCCGGACTCCCCAGAATTCGGTGTTGTAAGAGCTGCATTGTAGAGCCTTTCCTTTAGTAAATCAATGTCGAGAGAGGGAAACAAGCAACCCCCAGAGATAATGGATTAAAGAGAGGAAAAAAGGAGCTTGAATATTTCTAAGTTGTATCTCCGGTTGGGATTCTGACAGCAGTTGGTGGGGGAGGGGGTGGCATCTAGTAACCTCTACCCTTCGAGTTCTCTGACGAGACAGGGCAACCTCTTGTGGACCACCCTCCTAAGAAACCTTATGTTCTCCAGTGGGTAGTGAGACCTCCTACCTGAATCCTTTACCCAGATAATGCCAGGGCAGGTTGCCACCTCCCATCCTCATGAACTTTGTTTGATACCCTCCACTGGGGGCAGAAGTACAGTGGGGATGTTAAGACATGGTTGCCATCCAGTAATGCATCTTTCAAGGTGACATCTAGAAACAGAGCAAGTCTATTTGGGAACTACCAACCCAGATGTTTGTTTGTTTGGTTGGTTTTGGATGTGTGTGCGTGTGTGTTAGTACAGGTTTGAGCAACGAATTGAGCTTTGAAATAAGACAGACGTGTGTTACAATTTCACTTCTACTGTTTACTGATTTACTGGTCGTATCCCCTTTGGGCATTACATAACTTCTCTGAGCCCCCGTTTCTTTACTTTTAAAAATTGGGTTAAAAGAATGTAGAGTTGCTATGATGATAAAATGAGATTTTTTAAAAGGGCCTAGCAAAACACCCTGTACATATTAGAAATATTAGAAGACAGAGAAAAATTTAAAAAACCAATAATGAAGAGGGAGGGAAAGAGAGAAAGGTAGGGAGAAGGAAGGGAGGAAATATGGAAGAAAGAAAGGGAGGGAGGGAGGAAGAGGAAGGAGAGAGGGAGGGAAGAAGGAAAGACAGGTAACAGTATGTTGCTAAATGTTTAACAATTTAAAAACTGGTTCTGTGGTAAAAATCAATCAATCTATAACTCAATCCTGGATTTGTTGTATTTGCCAATTTCTGTGGTATAAATATTCTCATCATGGCCAATTACAGGCCTTCAGTGCAAGGTCACAAAGTTTCTAAAAATGTAATAATCAATTCTTCAGGCTGGCCCGTGCAGTACCTGCACACCACTGAAGAACAGCTACAAAAAGCCATAACTGTTGAGAAATGAACACTGGTCAGTCATGTAGAAGTTCACCAGCAATGCCTTGGGAGAACTGAATTCAGGTTAAAGGAAATAGCATATGAAATAACATTAAGCCATGAAAAATCGGAAGGCATTTTCAAACCAGCAAACGGTAAACAATTCAATGTGTGTGGAGCATGGACTATGTAGAGCAAATGTTTATAGATACAATTGGAAAAAAAAAATTGGAGCAGGACTGTGATGAGTCTGGTTTGCTCTGATGAAAAGTGTCTTCTAACCACTGGGAAGTCCTGGAATGTTTTCCAGAAAGGGAGTGACATGGCCAGATGTACGAGAACTATTTCATTGGCAGCAATGTGACAAATGCAGGGCTGGGGCTGAGAGCAAAGAGGTTGATGCAGTGACACTAGCAGGAGATGGTGAACCCCCAGGGCGGGGCCAGGAGGAATGGAGAATGTGCCCCCAAAGAAAGAGAAACCTAATTGTGTGGGAATGCCTTCCAATAGCTTGTGTGGACTAGATCTATAACCCCCACCCTACGCCAACTATGCCTTTCTCAGGAGATGCGCTGTTACAAGGATGTTTGAGGGGTTTTTATTCACTTATTTAATTTCTCCAAAGTATTTACAAAAGAAAGTTGTCTCACTACAACCAGTGAAGTCCTTTGACGATATGCAAAGACTAGCTCCTAATGTTCCTTCACTTCGCCCTTTGTCCCTCTAGGAAACCAGTGTTAACACAATGACAATCTTTGCATTCATTTCAATGTTCCTGTAAAACACAGCCATCTACTTTGGGTGCTTTTCATTAAAAACATCAAGTCCATGCACTCATACTTCTTTGACTTGCTTGAGTTCTCTACAAATTTCTCACTTTTACATGTCATCCTGGCCATCCCTCAGAGGCAATAGAGAGAGATCAAATTCACTTTTTTAAATGGCTGAGTAACCTTCCTCATATGGATGTGCCTTAATATGCAGCCATTTCCTTATTTTTATGTTTGTGTCTTTTTTTGGAGGGGGGGGTCATTATAAACTATTAAATCATGATATTTGCATACCTTTGTATTCGATTATCTCAACAAGGACCACAGAAGTTTCCAAAAAGTTGTTTTGCCTCTTCCCACAGCGAGAAAGGACCTTATAAATAATAGCCAATCTCCTAACTTACAGGTGAGAGATAGGAGGCACTGAAAGCTGCCAGGAAGGGCTTAAAGTCACCTATGGAGTTTGGCAGCTCCTCCGGAGCCAGAATCCAGTCCCCTGGCAGCAACCTAGCCCCCTTTTTGTAGGGAGAGGTGCTTGTAGACACTGGAGATATAGATTCCTAAATGGCGGGAAATTGGTAATCAGAACCCAGAATTCATGTACAGAACTTATCCTCAGGCCTAATCTAAATCATCAGGCAGCCCTTCCTCTAGCAAAGCCTCTTGTGCTATTGGCCAGGGCGGGGTGATGGACAGCTCTGAACTGACCGCCTGGAGGCAACTAGGGTATTCACCCATTCTTCTGCTCTAAGGCAATGTGTCGGGTTTCCTGGTTGGGGAACAGAGGACACCTCCTCTTCCCTTCCTAGAGCAGACCCTTTTGACCTCTTAGACGTCCTTGGAGGCCCTATCTCACTCGCTAACATGCACAGCCTTCAGACTCCTGGGTACAGGTAGGAGAGAAAAAACACTCAGTGTTCCTACCACAAACTGCTAACCAGGAGACTAGCCTTTTTCTGTAGTGATTACCTAATCTGCAGATCCATCTGGAGAGCTTATTTACTGGTCCCAAACACACAGATAAAAATATGTTTTGGGAATCGCCATATATATTTTCCCCCTTTGGAATCGCTATATATACAGAGGGTACCAAAAACATGTATACACATTTTAAGAAAGGAAAAAAACTATTGAAATTGTAATGCTCAATATATACCGATAACAAAAGATGAATACAAGTCACATTTGACTTCTGCAATTACAAGAGGTGCTCAAAGTGGTTACCATCTGCGTCCAGACACTTCTTATTACAGCGAACTACTGCTTGAGCAACATTGACCAAAGTGTCCACTTTTATACATTTTTTTGTATTTACATATATCAGGGATATATATATAACACATATATAAACATTATGACATTTGTATATAAGAAAATATTTATTATATATTATTTTAAGTCTATATTTAAACATTTATGTATATACGTGTGTGTGTGTGTGTATATATATATATATATATATATATATATATATATATGGCAATTCCAAAGAAGAAAATGTTTATTATATATTATTTTAGTCTATTAGTTAAACATGTTTTATGTATATATAAGTTATAGTATTTTTCCTTTGGCATTCCCAGGTATTAGCAATCATTGGTACAGTTTTGACTGGTGTGACCCATGTCCAACACTGTCATTTTCTCAATGAGAAAGTTAAGGTCTAGAAATGTTCCATAACTTTCCAGAAACCCTTCAGCATGTCTGTGTTTGAATCAGGACCATTCCCCGTCTCCCAGGTCCCAGGTCAAAATTGTTTCACTGAATTTATAAATATAAGCTCCCTTCAAAGTCAAGGAGAGATTTATCTTTGTCAAAGCACCACTGTGAGAGGATATAAGAGTAAAAAATACAAACCAGACAAGTGCTCAGGTTTTCCTGGTGTTGAACAGAAGCAGCATTTCTGAACTGTCGGAAGGGGGGTGTAGGGAAGGGAGTCACCAGAGTCCCTGCAATGTGTGGGGGCCACAAGGTCTCCCCGCCTGTCGTATTTCAAAGTCTGGTGAATGCAGCAAGACTTTGTAGTGGAGGCCAGTGGAATTCATCTCTTAAACATGTGAAAGACATTTAGAGACGGAATGATTTTCAATCCCCCTAGGTTTGGGAATTAAAGGTAAATATGGTGCGGAAAATGCTTTGGCCTGGCTTTAAAGGCTTGTGTGAAATGCTTCCCGCGGGGGGAATTGTGGGTCACTAAAAGGTTGCTTCTCGCTAATGCCCTTGATTGGCTGTTGGTCTGCAGCTCCCTCTGAAGTGACAGTCCGTCAGAGTGACCACTGCCCTTTAACTGCAATTATCAATGGTCCTGCAATTTTCCTCAATTTTAATCAATTTGGTGTCTGAATAGCTCTTTTCTTTGTTTTAGACAAAAGAGGCAAGTGTTTGGTCAGGATGCCTCCCTTCTCTCCGCCAGCCTCTGTTTTCTTTAGGAAGCTCTTGGAGACCTTGTCCACTTTGGGGTGGGGCACAAGGTCTGCCTCTCCTTTCATGAAAGCAAGAGCCATTCTGGCTGGCCTTCCCGCCCAGCCTGGTGGGATTGTCCTGGTGTGTGCCAGGGCTGCAGTGGGATGGGGGTGGTCAGAGACGGGGTGGGGACAACTGTGGCATGAAAGCAGATTTAAATAATTCGGGCTGTTGGCATGGATTAGAGTTGCCAGTTAAAATACAGACCTCTCAGTTAAATGTTGATTGCAGATAAACAAGAAATCCATGTGGGGCACACTTACACTCCATTTTTTTCATTGATCACCTGAAATTCCATTTTAACTGGCTGTCCCCTGTCTGCACTGTCTATATCCGGTCACCCTAGTGTGAACAGATGAACAAGAGGAAGGGTGTGAGATTAAAGTCCATGAAATGAAGAAGGTGATGGGAACGATGAGCGATAACACAATTTAGGAAAGATTTAATGAATGCTGCTCTCCAGCAGGCATTACGATGGGGGTATTAAGATGAATGAAGCAGATTAGTTTGATTCAAGATGTACAAATCATGTTACGATGACGTTTACTGAGAACAGCACATGTCGGTACAACTATGGTTCTTGGGGCTTTTTCCCATCCAGCCCACAAGGGAAGTATGACCAGTAGCCACAGAGAACTCAAGCCAATAAGGTTTGGGGATATACCAGTCTTTCCTCATCAGGACTCTTTCCCATTTTATTTTCTTCTTAGTCTGACCACATTTAAGGTAACTCTTTAAAAAGTAGGCTGAGAGGGTGAAGCACGAATACCAAACACCTATATGTTTTGTTTGTAAAATAAATGGGCTTCAAGTGAATATCATTTTAATTAATGAAACTGGGCCACAGCCATCAGTATATGTCACGATTGTGTAAGAAAAAATAAATAAATAAAGGGAGATGTGCTATGCCTACTTCAAGCTTTCTCTAAATGTGTGGCCTTGAGGCAGCTTATTAAAATTTATTTTTAAATTGTATCAGACCCTTTGCTTGCCATCTTATTTTCTGTAAAGGATTGTAATACTGTTCTAATGTGTATCATGCTGTCTGTCGTACGTATATACACACACATACACACACACACACACACACACACATCACATGCACAAATACACCCTTATAAAACCAGAGTCAGAATTAATGAGAAGCTAAAACCAATGTAGTGGGAAATCAGTAAAATTGGATTTTAACGGTGTTGCTGCAGTACCTGTTAGCTGCTATTGGGGATGCAGAGATGTACAAGACACAGCTTATCTCGGAACAGGAATTTAGAGAGAGAGAATAGAGATTAGATGGTTCAGGGGAGAGTCCTGGCTTCCATTGCCTGCCGTGCCACAGCCACTTTTGTTCGAGTTCCCAAACAGACACAACGCACTCACATAAGAAGTCTTGCGAGTGCCAAGTGTGAGCCCAACACCTTGGCCAAGGCTGGTTTGCTTGGAGTGGACACCTAACACAAGGAGAGTCGATCAGTCAGTAGACTACAGGTGGCATGGAAGGGCTGGCCTGTGGACACAACACTGACCATCTTAACAGTCAGAGTTTTCTCTATTAGATGAAAGAGGGTTCAGCAAGTAATGGCTACACTTCACTCAGGCCAAGGTTCCTTCCAGTGACCCAGGATCTCTGATAATTTTTACTCTCCACACCCCTTCTTAAAACATACCTGCCTTGTTGCTAATGAGTTAGTAGTGAAATAAGCAAATCTAACACTGAGATATTAATGGATAATAAGGGTCAAAGTGCAATTTCCTACTAAGATTGTATCTGCATTTTATCCTGAAGAAACTGCTTGAAAACCTATCCTATCAGTAAGAGTAGAATTTACTTTAGCAGCTCAGAAGGTTTTTTTGTAAAAAAAGAAAAACAAGTCTGGCAGATCATTAGTTAGTCTGCAAAGGGGTCTTGCTTATGAGTTCAACCCCTACTCTCTTCCTCAGAAAGTTGCTATTTGTCTCCAGCTTTTCCTTCTAAATCCTGGAACCCTCAAATACCAGACCCAAACAGTAAAATAAATACAGTTTTATAAAGCCCATCGCATATTGCGGTTTCAAGTATAGCACCCTTTTTAAAATGGTGGAACTTAATATTTGTGGACTTAATTTGAATTCAAATTATATTTTGAATCTACCACTTCAAAACCCAATCTAAATATCCCTGCCTGTGATAAAGTTAATTTGTATCTCAGGACCCACAAAATGGAAGCCACCCCAGTGGCCTGGCCAACATCACACTTTGAAACCTAAGTCCGCCTACACGTACGGGAAACAACTGTTGAGGAAACATAGATCAATCACTATCCTTCAACTCAGGTTTAGCTACCTGACCCTACCCTAGAAAATAGGACCCATTGCCCTTATAAGGAAATCCCTGATCTCCTAGCCAACCATGCCCTGTTTCCCCACTACCCTTTTCTAATGTTCTATAAAACTATCTCTTGCCCCAAACCCCTCAGGAACAGGGTCCCACTGCATGTGAGGCAGTGCCCCTCTCCCCCAATCCATGCATTCTTTTCCCTTGAATAAAGGACATCAAATTTGTTACTAAATTCTTTTAGCTTTGTCACTTGACACCTATGCAAAGGCTACCTTTAGGGCCCCCGTCATCCACATCCTATAACATTCATAGCAAATATTCTAAAGCTGATTACTACCCTATTATAATAATGTATATACTTACCTTTCTCCTCCTAGAATGAAAACTGCATTGCACGTGGCACAGGCTCAACAAATTTTTCATAAATTATATTTACCTCTAACCTTTCTGAAGTAATTTTTCATATCATAGCATAAATCAGATTATAGACTGCAAGGGATAGGACTGGTAGTTTAAGTTTTGTTTTCAACTTACCAAAATGAGTACTTGGTTAAAAATTCACGACATCAAAGGAACACCAACCTGTGCTAGTTATTGCTACTTAAATTCTTGCTTCTGTTGGTTCTTGTTGCCCCCAGACTCTTGGAGTCCCTCTCCTACTGTACCACAAAACAGTGTGAGATAGATGAAATAGCATTTGGGGGGGGGCACCCAAAAATTAAGGTTTAAGTCCTGATTCTGCTTCTTCTGACTGTTTGAGGTCCGGCAAGCTCTTAACTTCTCTGTACCTTGCTTTGCTCAACTATGAGTCCAGTCATTCAATGGGGACAATGATAAAATGACCTCACAGAGCAGCTGTGCAGCTGAACCAGTAAGAACATTAAAAGTTCTGCATGAACCTAAACTGTTACTTTTTGAAGCAGCTGCCATACCTCCCACGACATTTCTTTGCCCCTTCTCTGATCACTCCCTTGATGGGCATGAAATCAGAGAAGCTATCATGGCTGTCGTGAGAAAAATCTCCACTTGTATACCTAGCTCATTTAAGTACACCTGTCAGATCAAAATGAAGATTTCCCACACCAGTTGTTATGGGGCAGTTATTTTCTGTACAAAAGTATTTTTCATTTCACAAAAAGTATCATTACATGATTCATTTAAGTAGTAAGGTCTTCAGAATGTATACAATATCTTAATTCACACTAAAAATCACTACACACTCACACACACACACACACACACACACACACACACACTTTCAATCAGTTAGAGCAACGCTTGCCGTTCCTATTTCTCCTGGGAACACCATTTCCTTCCACTCTGGGAGGCAGAGTACAAGTGTAATTTACTGAGCTCGGGAGATGGATTAACTTTGGTTGCAATCTGGGCTCCAACACTGATGAACTATGGGCAGGGTATTTAAGTTCTCTGACCTTCCATTTCTAAATCAGTCAAATGGATATAATTATACCTAGCTTGCAAGGTTATTATAAAATAGAAGTAAAAGATACAAAGTGCTTGGCACATAAGGTGTCCAACAAATAAAAGCTACTATTATTAATATGTTTTCACCATCACACACTTCAAATATCCCATTCCTCTAAATAAAGCCCTGGTTAGCTTGGTGCAAGCAAGAAGACAGAGACCTCTGGCTCACACAAATTAGCTAACATGTAAAAGATGAAAATTCAAAAAATTATCCTCTTTCATGGTATTCCTCAAGTGTATTCTGAGATGCTAATGTTTAATCATAACTACAACTTAATAGAACTACAACTCTGGTCCTAGGACAAAGCAGGAAGAATAGTATTAATAACAATTATCAGAATTGATTGGGTAAATGGAGTAGTCAACAGACAGGTATGGAAAGCCTGCTAGGAAGGAAAGTTCCAGAGACTCACATTGTCAAGAGTCTTATTATTTAAAAGGCCCAGGCGCTAACTCATTAGGGAGACAATATAGTAAATGAGGAACAGTCTCTGACAGCTGATTGAGTTCAAGTCCCAGCTTTGCCACTTTCCACCTATGTCAGTAGAAATCAGTCCAGTCAAAAGGGAAATCAAGAGGGGGACACCACTGTCAGCTGGAAAATTCACACATCAATAGGACCTACAGTCACTGAGGATTTGCCATGTGTCAGACACTATAATGGTCATACTATGGACCGTACTTGAGTTAAATAGCCCAGTGAAGCAGACACAGTTACTACCCCTATTTTTAGGAGGAGAAATCTGAGTTGCAGGGAGGTGATCTAAATCCTAAATGTCACACAGCCCTAAACAGCGAACCCATGCACAGGGCTGTGTGCATTGTCACAATCATTTTCCTATTGTCATTAAAAATAACAGGTAGATATAGATATAGATACCAAGAATTGGGAACTGCTATATTATAAATGTGAACAGCCTTTCAGGGAAGGTGGCACTTGCAGGCAATACAGCTGGTTCTGTGTCCAAACTACGTGTCACCTTTGAAATGTGTTTCAGCTTAATTGCACTATACAGTCAAAGAGCCTTTTTACGTCATGACTGATGTCATTCATGACTCTTAGTGGTCAGTAAACAGCATTGTACACTGACAGACACAGATCTAAAAACAAACAGACCTAGAGTTCAGCTGACAGACACAGCTTCCTCACTTCACATCAAAGAAAACTCAAGTGAGGTATAACTGAGTAAGATCCTACTACCATGGACACACACCTAATTTCTCGACAGAGGTGAAACGTGAATTTAGAACACCTGACTCACAGTCCAGAAAGGCTTCCACTGCACAAAACCATAGCAAGAAATTACAATGACCTCTTCAGTTCATTAGTTATGCAGTTTGCCTAGCAAAATTAGCACAACTCATGTTTACTTGAGGACTATGTTTTTTTAATAATGATAAGCGAGCTGTCTTCACATTCATATACCTCATCTCTCTAACTTGAGAAAAAGGAATCAGAAACTGGGTGATTCTTTTGCCAGTGTTGGGTCATTTCTCCCCATAGGCATTCCCCAACAGCTCCGTATAGTTCTATCTGCACATAGAAGCAGGGGAACACAATGATATTTAAGAATCACAACCCTGCACTTCCCTGTTCAATTTGCATCCATTTTTGTTAGACTCTGGGCCCATGAAGGCATCATGATGACTGTTGTCAGCATCCACAAGTTCCCAGCACAGGGTTTTGGTAAATTGAAGGTGATCGATAGAGGTTTGATGAATGAGTGAAATGAAGACGAGCCCTATTTAAAAATGGTTGTCCACTCACTGGCTAATAATATTCATTAGACTTCTCCTCCTAATCTCTCCTAGAGTATTTTATTCCCATCATCCTCAGAGCACTTGCCTAAGTCCACGTATATACCCACCCAAATAACTCTTGCAGTGGCATATAAACTCCTTGATGGCAGACACTTTGTTGTTTTTAGCTTCTCCTCAAAACACACATCCCCCCACCAATAATCTTAGCTTAATGCCTGTCACATTCTAGGAGTTCACTCTATGTTTATTGAATCTATACTGAATCTATAATCAGGAGGTTAACCAGAACGATCTCTCGAGGAGACTTCCAATCTTCGAAATCCATGAGTTTAGAGTGCTACAAAGATGTCTTCCAAAATGTCTTCATTTGCTTCTGTATCTTGTTTACTAAGCCATCGGTCATTCACATAGTCCTTAGTGAGAGAATGCCCAAAGAAAATTCACACATGTGCATCTATGCCTTTCCTTGGGCAACCAAGCTTGGAAAGAAATGTATATAAGGATGGCATGTACTGTGCCCAGATGCCAGCATGGGGATTTTAAACAATGATGCAACATTGTTTATTTTATATTCACTTTATTTATTTTACTTTATAAATATTCCTAAAGACTGTATTTTAAGACTGGTAAACATAGTCATTCTTGAATCCAACCAAATATATCTCAAGTCTTACTAAGGAGAGGCCAAATTTACATCAAAGGACTAAATAAAAAATCCTTACATTTTTCAGAGAGAATCTAATATGAACTGCATTTCCTTCAGAATATGCCTGGATGACATGAACACAGAGCTCAAGGTCTAAATTGTTTTGCTGTATGGGGAAGTCAGAAAGCACTGGGTCTTTACAGTGAATGCTAGAATGAGTCAGGGTGTCCAGAAAACTAAATTACTGCCAGAGTGAAACACTGTGTCATTTACAAGTGGAGGTTGTCAGGTCAGCTAAATCAATTATTCACCATTTGTTCAATTTGGTTTTGTATAAATCTTCATTTTCTCACACAGCAAATTCCCAAGATCTATTGTGAAGCCGTACATAGTCAGCAACAAGGCTTGAACACCAAACATGAAACTGAGGACGGCTGCACAATTAACAAATTCTGCCCCCTTAGCTGGCATCATTTCTCTGCGTCTCTCGCCCAACAGCCATCATTTTGTCTGATTTTCATATGTAAGTCACGGACAGGAACTCTACCCCATCACCCAAAGAGCATGACTTGTACACCTTTGCTTGATGATTGTGAAACCCAGAATTCCAGCTGATTCCTATTGCTTGCCGGGGGTGGGGGGCGGGGGGCGGGGACTGCTAAGGGTTTACCAAAAGCATGAATGATAACAATAATACTAGCTATAACAACAACCGTTTCTATATTGCTATTACGCGGCGACATCTATGCAAAGCACTCTACATACATTATTTTATTTAATCCTGACACTACCCTTGAAGATGTTATTCATATCACTTTACAGTCGAAGAAGCTGAGATTTGAGATGCTAAGACGCTCATCCAAGGTCACGAGGTTAGTTCTAGCAGAGCCAGGATTCTAGCACACCCAAGGTATGTGATACATGGTCATTCTGATTCCATCCCTTCCTTCTCTTAATTTCCCTTCTTGAGTATAGGTCATTGGGTCATTTTATCTTGCTTGCGACCATTGCTGAGAGCCCTGATTTCAGCAACATGTCTACCCCAAAGCCTTTTTGGGGGTGACCCTTCATTAACAACATGATCCGTTTATAAGAATATGTCTGAACTTTGCCCTTGGGATCAATATCTTCTTACCAATCAACTATAGCAAATTCTCTACAGGGAGCCCTGAGAAGAAAATCAGACCTAAGAGGAAGCACCTGCGTAATTAAAAAAGACAAGCACCACCACCCCCCCATTGCAAGGTGAAAAGACGGAGAGAAAGAGAATGGAAATTGATGGAAAATTCAATCCCAAAGACCCAATCTTGGACCAAATGAATTGTTTTATAGCTTTGAACCTTTAACTGAGTCACTTTAGTTACTGGAACTTGCTGAAATGCTCTGTGGATGTTTTATAGGGACATATGGCTGACCCAAGGGACTTGAGTCTCTGAAGGGAAGGAGGATTGTAACTTTGGCCAGGGATGGGCACCTCTCACTGTGGTACGAGATCCCACACATTTGGTGTCAGAAGTATGGTGGGTAAAAAAAAAAATAATAATAATAATAATAATAATAATAATAATTTTTCTTTAGCACCTTTATTATGTGTGTCCTATATTGAGATTCTGTGCAATATTTTATTTTCTTGGGGGGACCTATTGATTAAAAACAGAAAAAAATAGAGTGAAAGAAGGACTAAGTCACTCCCAGTGTGAGTTAAGTAGCTTGGCCAAGGTCATGCTGAAAGGGATGGGAGCAGAGCACAGAAAAGAACCAACCCAGTGCTACCTCTAACTCTTATTTCCAGGGCTATATCCCAGACCCAAAGTACAGACATTCAAAGGCTTACTACTCCAGTTGGGTGCTGAGTTAATGTTCTTGTGTGATTCCGGCTCTTTACCTTGGTCTGGCAGGGTCTGTTAATACCATGTTGGAGGTTCATGAGGTCACAGATGGGTTGTAAGGAAATAGTCTGGATGCTTGGCTTACTGGCTCTGGTTGGACGGTACAGAATTGGTGGACTTAGGGCAACAGGCAAGAAGGAAATACAAAAAGCTTGGCATTGTTCCCTTAGCCTCTTGGCTTCCTCAGCTGACTCATTTGGGGAACAAAACACAGGAAAAAAAATACAGAACACCCGTACCTTATTATAACGATAAAGTGGTTTGCAGGGCAGCCTGGAAGTCTGTGACTAAGTTGTGAGACTTGAGACCAGGTAGGAGACCAGCAGTTTTTGTTATTTTGTAACATTTCTCAAAACCAGTTTTGCAATCCAGGTTTTTAAATGTGACTGAAGAAGACTTCGACAAAAGATATGGCAGTTTCTCAAGAAATTAAACAGACGATTATCACTAAGGAACTTATGTACCCCCAAAGAATTGAAAGCAGGATCTTGAACAGAGATTGGCACACCCATGTGTATAACAGAATTATTCATGCTAGCCAAAAGATGGAAGCAACCCACGTGTCCATCAGTGGATGAATACGTAAGTGGAATGTGGTATATTCGTACACACAAGATAGAATCTTATTCAGCCTTAAAAAGGAATGAAATTCTGACACATGCTACAGCGTGGGTGAACCTTGAAAACATGATGCAAAGTGAAACAAACCAAACACAAAAGAACAAATACTGCGTGATTCCACTTACATGAGAGGAATCAAATTCAGAGATAGAACAGTGGTTGCCAGGGGCTGGAGGGAGGGAAGAGAGGATTCTTGTTGTTCAATGGGGACAGGGTTTCAGTCTGGGAAAATGAAAAAGTCCTGGAACTGGACGGTAGTGATGGTTACACAACACTGTCCATGTAGCTAATGCCACTGAACTCTTCAAAATGTTAAAACAAAACTCTTCAAAATGGTTAAAATGATACATTTTATATTTTCCCACAATGAAAAAAAATGAATGCGAGGCAGTGTTTTGAGATGCATACATGTGCATGGCATTTAATAAAGAAGAAAAGTTCAAAGTGCTACAGCCATGTGTACTCTGGCCTTTCACTCCATTCTGACATCTTCCAGTTAGGACTCTATTATCAAGAGAACAGTAAACAGGATGCCCATTGTGGCGGGAACTGGATTTCTGGGGAAGGATCCTGGATTTAATCTTTTTAGGAAAAATCACTTCACTCTGATTTATTATTAGCATCATAATGATGTGAGTTCTTTTAAAGAGAGAGTGCGTTTCTCAGCTGCCACCTGGAGGGAAGAAGTGGCTCAGACCTCAGGAATGGTCACTTGTGAACACACCGGAGACATGGCCCCTTCCTGCTGCTCTGTACACAACCTCTCTCACAGCACATTGTTTCAGGGATATCCTTATCTTTTTTATGGAAAGCTTAGAAGAGAAACCAGGGCCCCTGCCTACTGAGGTTGTGGAGAGGGTAAACGTGGAAACTGTATGTGAAAATGCTCAGCAAGGGCCTAGCACACAGTAGGCACCCAAGGAACATTCGAGAACTTATGCTGCAATTGTCTACTATGTTCCAGGTACTTTCAGATTCATTCAAAATTATTGAGCATCTATTATGTGCCTGTCTCTTTACAAGTCCCAGAGGATAAAACCGTGACTACAATAAAATCTGTTTTCATGATGCTTACGTTCTAGTAGGGGAACAGAGAATACACAAAGAACTACGCACTGCCAGTGGACCGAAGGGATAAAGAGAAAGATAAAGAAGCAAAGTAGGAGGGAAAGAGAGGGAAGGGTGCTCTTTTACCTGGGACAAACTAGGAAGACTTTTTAAATCGGATGACATTTGAACAGAGACCCAAAAGGTTGGTAGGGAGCTTTGCATATGGACAGATGAGTGAAGGGTAGTCTGGGTAATGGGAGCAGCAAGCAAAATTCTCTGATGCGGAGACATGCTTAGAAAGTTCCTGGAATTGCACAGAAACCAGTGTGGCTACAAGAGAGTAGGAGAGAGTGCAGACCGATTGGATTTGGGGTATGAGAGAGAGAAAACTCGGGGATATCAGTCAAGGGATAACCTGAACAATGGCAGAAAGAAACTCTCACTTAACCCAGTTGTGAACAACTGTAGGAGGAAAAATTCTGGGGGCAAATCAGAAGTTCACATTTTCACATGTGAAATGTGAGCTGTGATAAGCATCGAAGAGCAGATGCCAAGTGGAGGGGTGAGTTTGGCATTTGTAGGAAAGATTAGAACTGGATACATCAACGGGGACGTCATTGGTGGGGGGAGGGGATTGAAAGCAATGGGACTGGATGGAATCACGCCAGATGAGAGACTTATCCCACAGAGTATGTGGTGTGAACAACAGGACGTGCCACAGTTAAAGTTAAGGCCTGGGGGTAGGTTAGCCTTGGGGTAAATCCCGGGCCATTACCACCTATGCAAATTCATCTCTCTAGGCTTTAATCTGCTCAACTGCACCCAACGGATAAGACTGTTGTGAGGATTATAATACCCAATACCTACCAAGCTCTCAGAAAATCATCTCATCCCCTTGCTTAACATCTGCAATGACCTCTTTGCTCTTAAAATCCACAATCCCTGCCATGGCCTCCAAGGCATGTGCTCTAACCTTTCATCTCTCTCCTCTTGTCCTGGTTCTTACTCGTCCTTTAAATTTTAGTTTAAATGGCCCTTCCTTGGCCAATGGTTCCCTGGACAATCTGACCACATCACTCTATTTAGCAATCCCCCACATGGACACCTTCACTCAAGGTGAAAATAGGACTCACGTGCATTGCCATTGGCGCGTGTTACGGTGAAGTCTATTCTATTCACTATCAGACGGAGGAGAAGGGGAAGGAAGGAACTCAGGTTTTTAAAGTGTCCATTGATTTCAAGTTCTATATTATTCACTTCCTGTACATTTTATCAATTGAACTTCCAAAGCTTACTGAGGTAAATGTTAGAATGCTTCTTTGAGATACGAAGAAATGAGGATCAAAGACGGTAAGTGTTCTGTCCAAAGCCACCAAACTTGCAGGTAATGAAGCTGTGCTTTCAACGCAAGTCTGTGTCCTCCTTGACCTGTTCTCACCTTCCATACTACACAGCACTGAAAGATGCACTCTAGTTATACAAAACCTCTCAGGCCTGAATTCTGGGCCTGAGAACAAGAGCTCTTATTATTTGCCTGTAATTACACATTGCCATAACATCGCCCATAAAAGTAATTATAAAGACAGTAGGGATAAGTCCCATTCCCTTCCAAGTCTCTTTTCTTGGCACCTTTCTGGAGCAAGGTCCTTTGGACTCAATTGTCTTTTCATAATCCTGTAGATGGCGCCACACTAAAGCAGGTGATAAAGGATGACAGCCCCTAGCAACCCTCAGAGGAGGGCGCCACCCTTTGGCCTCTGGGGAGAAATAAGAAAACATGTCATCTTTACTTTTGTTACAGGCGTTAAAATTGTTGCCTACAACCAAATACAGAAAGAAGAGAATACAAGAGGCCCTGAGCCATTTCCATTGGCTTTGCCACACAAAGTAGAAAGGTGATAAGACGTGGAGTCAGCACACCCAAAATTTGAGGTCTTTATTCCGTCACTTTCTGTCTGTGACCACAGGAGAGCTGCTATCTTCCTCCTCTGTTCTCACTTTAAGCAAAATACCAACGTCACAAAGTGGCTGTACAGTTTAATTAAGAATAGAAACACGAAAGGGCTCCCACTTAAACTGCTCATCATGTTAAAATTGCCACACACGGTGCAAAATGGACTCTAAATTAACTTAAAACACTTGAAATATGGGCCTGGAGAAGACTTCTGTGTCCTATGTGTTAGATTATCATCAGATTAGGAGGCAAGTACTCAAGTACACATGCTCTCACCTCCAACTCCAAAGAGTTGTTTTGATCTTGGACCAGGTATAATCTCCACAGTCCTCAGCTACCTCTTGATAAAATGATGTGATTGGTGCTCC
Source organism: Rhinolophus sinicus (assembly GCF_036562045.2). Classification (NCBI taxonomy): domain Eukaryota; kingdom Metazoa; phylum Chordata; class Mammalia; order Chiroptera; family Rhinolophidae; genus Rhinolophus; species Rhinolophus sinicus. Next base: position 10,056,746 of record NC_133761.1, read on the forward strand.
ATTTGTCCCCCCAGGTGCGATAGGTCCACAGAAGACAATCACTTCAGATTTTCTACTACATACAAAATTTAGAATCCTGTGGGGAAAAGCACTTATTTCAATCTAAGTTCTGTAGCAGGAATTTATAATTTTTCTCATCATCCAAGTAGGTCAAAATATTTGTGGTGCTTTTTAGTCATTATATCTCTTTGTATTTATTACCTGTCTTTGTTCAAATATGCTCCTGGGAAAAGTAGCATTCTGGAGGGAGGCTGGTTAGTTTCGGCTCAGTACTATGCCTGCAATTCAGTCGAAGACCACTAGGTGGAGAAGTCTCAGATGATATGAAGTTCATCTAAAAGTGTTCAGTTCTTTGTGTTCAAATCTATTAATACTTTAACATGAATAATAAATCTACAAAAAATAATTTGTATTTATCAGGGTAGAATGGTCCCAGACTCCATCGACAAGCTCCATTTTTTTGAGCTTTTAGAAGGGTGAATCCACTCATTCTCTTTATTCGGACTCATCAAAACAATATCAGTACTTAGAAAATAGGTCTTTAGAGAGTAGGTATCTCCACACCCCCTAATTATGAAAATCAATTGATTTAGTCACCCTATATATGCCCATGGTTTGTCTCAAAAATCAACTGATAGCCTGAAGACAGAGACTTGCTATTACTAATATTATTAACTAACATCAGTATGAGAAAGTACTTGGTACATAGCATATTCATATGCTCAACAAATACAGCACATACCATAAGCCAGGCATTTCCACCTGCCTAGTTTCTTAATTCTATAAGTATTTATTGAGTTCCTACTATACATCAGGCAATATGCATAATGGGGTTAAAAACAACAAGAACCATGGCTTACTGCAGGGATATAGACATTAAATAATTAAATAATCCATAACTAGTAGTGAAATCATTGCTATGAAAGAAAAGAACAAAAAGAACAGCCATGACAGAGAATAACAGGGAGAGGGCTACTTAGGATGAATGACAGAAAAGGTGTTTCTGAGGAGGTGACAACTGACCTGAGACCTCAACAATAAGAGGGAGGCAAATATTCAAGTTCACCATGAGGAGAACATTCCAGGCAAGAACATATGAAAAAAAAAAATCCTGAGGCAGGAAAGAGCTTGGAGTATTTTAAAGACTTTAATGATATCTGCATGGCTAAAGGGCATAGAAGAGCACAAGACATGCTTAGAGAAGTAAGCAGGGGCCAGATGATGAAGGGACTCAGCCCCATAATAAGGAGGGCAAACACAATAGGAAGCTTCTGATTGCTTTTCAGCAGAGGAGTGAAATGATATGTTTTAAAATGATCACTCAATGCTTCTGCAGAGAGACTGGATGGGCTGGTTTCAGGAAGTGTAGGATACCGGTAGGGAGGATGTTTTCTGTTTCCTCGTGTGGGTTTTGGTGACTCATCATTCAGACCCCAAGAGGAAATGGATAGCACTTTCAAACAGGATACTCTGGGAATTCCATACAGGACAGAGGTAGAGGTAGGGTGTAGGGAGGCCACAGGAGGGCAGTGCTGTTCCTTGAGGACAAGGAACAGTAATGACCCCTTTACTATACCTAAGGGGAGAATGGAGGGAGGGGCAACTAGAACATGGAGACAGGGCTGCCTCCTGACAGGAAACGGGATGTCCCATTGAGGGTCTCAGCAAGCCTGTGGCAATACTGGAAGGAAGGAGGCCACCAAACATACACCCCAACCTCAGTCTTCTCCTCCATGCAACTTCCTGCTGGTACTGTCCATGAACTGAATCCAACCAGAAGCCCAAGGGCAACAGAGCTTATTGATGTAGCTTATGAAGATCAGGCTGCTGAGGAATAGAGCAGGGTAGGATACAGGGGTGGAGAGGGGATCTGGAAGGGAACATGGAAAATAGGCCCCCCAGGTGATAGTAGAGATGAAGGTAAATGGAAAAATTCAAGATATCCTTGGATATAGAACTCCCGTGAGGCACAGATATATTTTATATGGAGAGTAGAGGAGACAGAGGCATGAACTATCAACCCAAGGCGTGGATTTAGAATAATAGGGTTGATTAGGTACTATTTACTAAGATGTGGTAGATTTGGGATAGAATGGATTTACTTAAGGAGAAGCTCAAGATTAATAGGCAACTTAAGTGTCAGATGTCTGAGAGACACCCAAGTGGAGATGTCAACTGGGTAGGTGGATGAACAAGACCATATCTCAAAAGGCACATCTAGGCTAAAGAGATAAATTTGAAAGTCGTCAGCAGACACATGCTGTTTAATGAGATGATAATGGCAATTATCTAGAGCAACTGTAAAGAGAAGAGTACCTAGTTTCAAGTTCTGAGATCAGATACCTGAGGAGAAGCCAGTACAGAGAAGGCTGTGAGGTTGTAGTGGCAGAAAGAAAACCAGGAATGGATGAGGTCAAAAAAATTGAGAAGATATGTTTCAGGGAGGAGGGTGGGCCAGTCGTGATGAATATACAATTGAAATGATAGCACTTTAAAACTTGCTTCAGTGAGTGGTGTAGGCAGAAGCCAGATTAGAACAGATTGTTCATAATAAGCCTGTGATATAGGTTTCATTACTATTTTGTCTTATTTTAACAAATGAAAAAAACGCTAAGATGAGTTAAGTAGCTCTTTTATGTAGTTATTAAAGGCTTGAATGCAGGTGTTTGATCCCCAAACCGGGCTCTTTCCATTCTGCTGAGTAACTCTCCAATTCTATGATTCACGCTACGCAGGGAGAAGTTTGGAAGGCAGATGTCACCTTACGATCTCAGCCCAGCTTTCTATCAGATCTGACCTCTCAGCTCTGGCTCCTGAAGGCAAAAGATGAGAAAGGGCTTCCCCTCCAAAGGGGAAAAAATAACATAAAATAAATGGCAAGATATTAATCTTGAGACCATTTACATAGGTGTTAAGTGCCCCCGATGGCATGAACAGCCATGCGCTTCAAATATCATTTGTACAGCAAGCTGCTTAGCTCTGCAGATAACAAGTCACAGCAGGCCTTCTTGGGTTGCAAATGTAGTCACTCTGTTTGCCAATTAACTCTTTCCCACATTGCTTTTTATAGAACCAGCCAAGGAGCTCTGCTGAGGCAGCATGATCTGCAAGAAAACAGCACTGGCCTGGGAGTTGGGAGAGATGATGTGATAGAAGCAGTGAGGTGCTGGTAACAGACCATAGTGATAACAGTAGAACAGTTGTGAATAAGGCAGAGCCCTGGGAGGCGGCCCTCGGATTCCTGAAATAAATGTCCATGTTTTCTGAGCTTCCTATAGGTCAATGTCATAGGCAAGAAAGGTGTTCTTTTGTCTCAAGAAATTTCAAGTTGTCTAAATTGTTCTGAGCAGGCTAAATATAATCCTGTGTGGTCTTTGCAAGTACACTGCCCATTGTCCTTCAATCACGTGTTAGCCTAGACTAGATTTCTCCAGAAGCAGGTGGTTTTGTGTCCTAGAGAGAGCTGCTATCTCATCCATTGGAACCATAACTTCCGGCAGGTCAAATATAGGGAAGTCATGAATGTTCTTTGCTGCTTGACCTTCTAGCATCATTTGACATGACTGACCATCTCACTTTCATCAAACGTTCTTTGGTCTTCCTGATACCGCAATTCCCTGGTGTTCCTCCTACCTCACTGATTATTCTTTCTCAGTTTCTTGGGCTGACTTTTCCCCTTTTCCTCAGTCTAATAAATGCTGAAGCATGCTTGGGTCTTTCTTAAACTGTCTTTACCTTTTCATTTATTTTATCTCCATGGAGGGTGCAGACATAATTTATCATCTAAAACAGGGCCACCTTGAGAGTGCTACGATGCTAAACCAGACAATAAGTATGACAGGACCAGACACGTGTTTTCTAGGTGACCACGTCCTCTACCTGGCAAACATTCTTAAATCTGTCTTTAGACTCTGGATTCACATACTCAGTGGCCAACTTGCCATTTCTATTCAGATTCAAATAGGCACCTGCACTATAGCATCGGCAAACCAGAATTATTGAATTTATTCTTGCAAACATTCTTAGTCTTCCCCATCTGAGTGAAGAGCTCTGCCATTCATCCACCATTCAGAAAGCCACAAATTATCTTTGATTTTTCTTTCTTTCCCCCCCATATCCAATTCATCAACAATTCCTATTGACTCCATTACCATCTCGGAGAAACCCACCACCGCCTCTTCACTATAGACTGCAATACATCTTAACCGATCTTCCTTCTTTGATTATTGGCTTTCTATAAACTATTCCCCACACTCTGAATAAAATGCATGCTCCTAACTTTGATGCACACGGTTCTCCACATTTTGGCCCTTTCCCACTCCCTGGGACCACTCCCCTTCCCCTCTCCTCTCATCTACTCTGCTCCAGTCTCACTGGCCTTCTCTGGGCTTTGCAGGAGCCCTTCTCCCTACCTTGCGAGCTCTGATCCTCAATGGCTGTCTTTTTCTTGATATCCAGAGCTCTGCTTAAATGATACTCCTTAGAGAGACTTTCTCAACTGCGGTTCTTCATCTGAACCACAAAATCCAGCAAATGATTTCAGAATTTTCCCCCCTAATTTTCTTAAGGATTGTGTATTACTAGTATTATTCTAAATGCATAGAGAAGCTACTTAATTATATCCAACGTACGCCTTATGAAAATTGGACTTAATTTGCTAGGGAACCCATTTTGAAAAAGGCAAAATATGCCTTCTCATCGTGTTATTCTTCTTCTAAAAGTGATTATTATGATCCGGTATGTTTCCTCGTGTATTTACTTATTTGCTTATTCTCTAACTCTTCTGCCTAGATTGTAAACTCCTTCAGAGTAGAGATTACATCCATCTTCTTTGCTGGTACACAGTAGGCATTCAGTATTTGTTGCAGGTAAATAGTGGACATGTAAGGAACCAAGACGGAGAGCCTAGGAGGGTAAGGACTTCTCTCAAACCCTTTCTAATGATTACCTTCCCTTGTATTATTATTTTTCCTTTGGATTGTAGCACGCTATGCATTTCTTTGATAGTCCCAATCATAACTACTAATTATTTCACCGGTATATGTGCTTATTATCTCTCTCCTCTCCCTAGAATATGAGCTCCATATAATGAGAGACTTTATTTGACTCGTTGCCCTGTGTATTCCCAATGTTGTACCCAATACCTGGTGCGTAGCAATTTTATTGTCTAAATAAACGAAGAAAAGGGCAAGTCTCTGCTGAAGAGATATTGCTGCAGGTTGAGCTTAGATCAACTTTGTCATGGACATTTGGGCATGTCACTAAGCCTGCTTATGTGTCAGGTTTCCCCATCTGTCACCTGAATATCCATCAAGACTAGACCCGCCTTACATATCGCATAAGGAATAAATCATTCTACACAAAGTGTTTATGTTCTGTCTTAGTTTGAGTTCCCCAGAAGCAGTCTCTGAAACAAGGATTCCAGCACAACAAATTTCTTTGACAATAAAAAGAACACTGGCAGAGGAGTAGGGGAAATAAAGACAGCCATTAGTGGGGCCTCTGAACTTAATCCCAGCGAGGAAACTGGGGGACAGTATAGAACATGTGTCTCACACTTATCCCACCAAACGGAAAGGAAGCTGGGGTATTTACACTCCTGTCAGTCTTTGATCAATGGCTGTTCCCAGGGGACATTAATTCCTGGGCACTGCAGGCTGCCACCAGGGTGGCAAGTCCAGCTCTAAGAGAAAGGCTTAGGCGGAGTCATACCAGAGCTGCAGCTGGAAGTTGGGCTGTTCTGTACTGTAGTGGTAAGGCCAATGGGATATGGAGGGGCACGGGAGAGGGCAGCTTCCAGAAGCATCTGCTATATGCCAGTAATAGCCCAGTATCTAGCACAGTAACCTACGTTTAGCAGGTACTTGCTTTTGTTCACGAAGCCTATGCTATGTTATACAAACGCTGGATGATTGTACATTTTTTTGAAGGGAAAAGGCACAAAATCTTAATCAGATATTCAGAAGGGCCTGGGACCCCAAAGAATTAAGAGCCACTGGTATATAAATCTACCTGACTCAAAGCTTGTCCTTTTTCTACTCATCCATTCAAAAATCTTGTTGAGTACACCACAGAGTAAGCATGAAAAAAGCTGCACCACTGACCAGCTCCCAGCAACTTCCGGGGAAGGTTAAGATTCACACAGAGAGCAGAGATTTGAACCAAGTTTACCCAGCCCTCCAAGGGGAGAAGATGCCACCCTAGCAAACGTCTTCTATGCATGTCAAATCTCTACCTTATAAGGCCAATGGGAGAATTAAATAGCAGAATCTATGAAACAGCTATAAGTATCTAACACTAGCCCTGGCACCACAGCACAAAGAGGGCAAATGCAGAGACCATATTTTTATTCTTCATTTGGACACCTAGAGTCGTTGGGCATATAAACACATGTTAGGCTCAAATTTAAGGAGAGGAGAAATGAGTGACAGGGTGAGCGGGCCTGTGGACCAGAGTGATTTTCAGCCCCTTGGATATATACGGAGAGGCCACTGAAAGCCAATGACACACAGAGAGTGGCCTTATTGCATTTACGAGGCTGGTGTCATTGGGATGAGACTCTCTCAGTGTTTGCATGACCCTGTAATAATGGAGACAGATGAAAGGTCACAAATAAGGAGGGGCTTCCAGTGCATTTCCAAAGATTTCCTTGATACAAGAGGTGGGGTCCAGCAGAAACTGGTCTCCTGACATTTGGCTACAGGATGCTAAGTCAACACACTCAGCTAAATAGATTTAAATTTTAGGTACATTATTAAAAAAAAAAAAAAATAGCCTTGACTGGTACATTTTTGCATTGTCTGCCTGTTGGGCAAACAGCCACTTAGAGAAAGTAAATGAAATCATAGCCTCATAGCTCTTTGGGCTAGAAGTATTTTCAAACAATTGCTTAGAAGCACTACTATAGCCTAGAAAAGAATCTGGGCTTTAGTTACTAGAAGGGCCAGGGGTAAATGCTGGCTTTCTACTTCTTACACGTGAAGCATTAGCTCAAATTAGCCTTAGCCTCCCTGTTCTCACCCAGAAACCAAATCCAGGTCGGGAAGATTAGCAACCTGTGTGCACATATGTGTGTGCACGTGTGTGTGTGTGTGTGTGTGTGTATGTGTGTGTGTGTTCAGAGACCGAAAATGGTAGCTATCATAAGTACCTAACCCAGCCCTTACTTTGAAATTTTACAGATGAATCAAGTGAGGAGAGGCGGAGTTTAGCTAATAGCCTCAGTCAAGCTTGTAAGCAAGCAAAACAGAGCAGTGTTCTCCAAACTACTGCCCACAGGCCAAATCCGGTCTGCCTGCTTGTTTTTGTAAATGCCATTTTATTAGATGACAGACATGCCCAATCATTTCTGTGTGTCTATGGCTGCTTTTATGCTCTATACCAACGGAGGTGAGTAGTTGTGACAGAGACCAGATGGGCCAGAAGCTTAAGATGTTTACTATCCGACCCTTTACAGAAAATGTTTCTTGACCCCAAATAGGAGGTAAGTGAAATTCACATGTGAGCTTGTGTCCTCGTACCAATAATACCTGCCAAGCCTGAGAACGGTCTTTTCCAATATGGCAGGAAATGTTAACAGAGCCAATGTTGCAAGTGCCTCAGGCTTTCATCGCTCTTCCTCCCCCCACCCGTGACCATCCCCTCACAGTGACCCCCAATTCTCTTGTCCATTTAGGGAGGTGGGATATAGTGCAGGGCTCAGTTGCTCCAACCAGAGTGTGTGAGGCCCCTGCAATCCCATCCTGTCTTCCTTAGGAATCAATTTTACAGAAAATTATGGGTGGGTAAGAATGTCTTCCTGGAAACGGTCCAGGTGAGAGTGAAAAAGGACAATTAGTACCAGTGGTTCTCAGACTTGACTGCACATGAAAACCACCTGAGAAACGTTCTGGATGCCCAGGCCCCACCCTCAGACCAATTAAAACAGAGTGGGGAAGCCCCACCCAGACCAGTTAAAACAGAGTGGGGAGTGGGGACCAGCACTGGCGTTTTAAAAGTTGTTCCAGGTGATTCTATTGTGAAGCCTGGGTTAAGAAAAGACTGATGTGGGCCTGATACTGACGCCCAACTGGTCATCAATTAACGGGTGGGCATGTGGCACTCACCTAGGACTGCCTCCTCCCCTGCAGACTCCAGCTTACCCTGGTGTGGCACATAACCTGAGGACAACGTGTCACCCCACCCTTAAAATATATTTCCATCGCAGAGCCTAATGGTACCCTTAAATCACATCATGGAGACAGCTTCTGGCTCTACATGACGCCAGGCCAGATCTAAGGTGGTTGCTGCTCTCAGGGCATTGAACGCTAATGCCCATGAATGCACAGAAACCCACGCCTATCAGAGACCTGCAAAACACACCTTCTGCTCTTTGGGGACCCCCAGTCACTTCTGAGATGCTCTGGAAACACTCTCAAGCTAATCAGACTTATTACCCCTTGCTCCATCTGAGAGAGAGAGAGAGAGAGAGAGAGAGAGAGAGAGAGAGAGAGAGAGAGAGAGAGAGAGAACGGAGGCACTCCTGATTTTGGAGTCAGAGGTCTGGCTTCTCTGCCATCTTATCCTAGCCCGCATTCCCAAATGAAGCGTCTGGGCCAGAGCTTGTAGGAGGTAGTGTATTTGGGAGGTGATCACAAGAATTGTAAGTTGAAGCAGCAGTAAGAGAAACAGGCAGGCAGGCACAGGAATGTAAAAATATGCTATCAATGCTGCAGCCAGTGGGAGTGAATGTAAGCTTAGTCTCTCCCCCATTTACAATATAATATGTCTCAGAACCACTCACTTGGGGAATGAAAAGGGGGTACATTTATCCAACAGTCCCAGTTCCCTTTTGGTCAGGCGTGTCCCCCACCCAGCATTAACCTCTCAGATAGTTCATCCTTAAAGGCCGAGCAAAGCTTTACAGTGAACCAGAGAAGCCCGCGGCAGGAAGATTACCCCTCTACAAAAGCTGTTGAAACTGCATGGAGCTGTTTGCACAGATACCGGGTGGGACATTGTGTAAAAAGGTGCTTGACACACAGCTTTCCCTCTTACTCCCTGCCTCAGCAGATGTCCTCTACAGTATCTCGAAGGGTTCTCTCCAGCCCCCCCGAAGGGGCTGGCACCTTTCTCTTCATTTCACAGACAAGGGACTGAACCTCAGACATGTCAGGTAACCTATAGTAGCTGAACAGACACTCCAACTCAGGTTACCCACCTCAGAGCCCCTGTTCTTTACCACCAAGCGGGAAATGGAGATTCTGGACAGTTCATTTCATCTTTCTGATTCTTGGAGTGCTTGTTTGTAAGATCATGTCAGTGACCTCTGCTTCCTTCCTGCACTGTGATGAAGACAAAATGAGAAATGCGGGTAAACTATAAAGAAAGGTACATACGCAAGGACTTACTGTGTTTTTTTTTTCCAAAAGGCATAAAACAAAATAAAACCCCCTGGCAGCACGTTCCCGGCAGCACAGGATGAGCTGAACAGGTTTCAAAGCCACATCCATGACTGGAGTTTCTGCTTGAACAGACAGGCTGCCACAGGGAACGTGGAGCTGAGGCAGGTTCTTCCTGGTTTGGGGACAGCCTTTCTCTGGGGTTCAAAGAAACATCTAAGTAACTGGGGGCAGAAGGACAGTTGCTGGGTGTGCCTCTGCTTGTCCTAAAGAAACAAAAGCTAAGAACCACACTCCCTCTGTAGGATGCAAAGCAGCTTTGCGATTGAAAGACAGAGAGCAATCCGCCTGGAGCAATTATGTTTTCATTATTATTCCCAAGCTGCTGTGTCACAAATCACACTCCATCCTGGGGCATGTTGGTGCAAAGTTACGGATTGCAGTTCCCAGCATTCCACCAGCTGACTGCTCCAGCCGGGCCCTGGGAGCTGCAAGCCAGTGGTTCATTAACTGCAATACCTGCACACAGATTGCAAACCCCATGGAGCAGATGCTGTGTATTTAAGGAAATTCTCCCCATTTGAAAAGGACTACAAAGTCCTTCTTACTATCAAACTCCTGTTGGGATTTTTCTAGAAAGAAAGACCGTGAAACCCTTGAAGATTTCCATGTCGACCTGCATTGCAACTCAGCGGACAGTGCTGATGCAAAGCATAGCTTTGACTCCCAGGCACAAACACAAACACACCCAGGCGCCCCTGGCTTTAAAGTACGAAGATTTAAAGTGCCAGATTGCAAGCACTGGAGTGCTGCCATGCTCATGCCGCCATCATGTGGCTGAAGGAGGAACTGCACCAGGAACGGAATTTGCAGGATTTGTCTTTGTCCCCCTCCGTCAGTCCCTCTCTCCCTCCCTCCTTTACCTTCTATCCCTCCTTCTCTCCAGATCTCCTTTCCTCTCTCCCTCCCTCCTTCCTTCCTCCTCTCCCTTCCTTCTTCCCTCTTTCCTTCCTCCTTTCTGACACTGTGACAAACACTGGGATACAAAAATGTATTTGAGACAGTTCCTGCCTTTCAGTACTCGGTGCAAGAGAAGAGGAAAAGTGGAATGCAAATCATTGAATTAAGCCCCACCGTTTGCCAGCCCCGTCTCCTGGGTTCCTGGGATGTTATATGTACAGTCCTGTCACCCTTACTTCTCACCTTCTCCTGTATGGGAGAAGATGCTACTGACAAATTGTGGCCCGAATGCATTTCAGTGGCCGTTCTGCACATTCTTGATGACTCTGTTGTTAAAATAGGCGAGGTGAATTCAATGTCAAAATTGTGCAGCTCATGTTTAAAAAGAGCTGATTCCCACAAAATTTCATAGGCTTTACGTCTAGGGCTTTTGCTTGCTTGTTGCTTTGAATAAAAATCAGTATTTTACACGCACAAGAGGGTCTTAACGCTGTGCCCTTATCCATCGTTCTGTCAGATTGTTTGTCTTCTTAATTTGTACGTGGTCTTCGCACCCTGGACTTATGATCCCTTTGTGTGTCATATGAGCTGCAAATACTTTCTCCTCTGCCTCCTTTCTTTATGGACTTTGTTAGCATTTAGAATTTTTAAAATTACTAACATTGAGTTTTAACAGAACCAAAGCTGCTAATTTTGTTTTTCCTTTACAGCTTCTGGGTTTCATGCCGTACTCAGGAAGGCCTCCTTTACCTTAAAGTATGAATCTAGTCTTTAATATTATTTTAACAATGATTTATAATTTTATTTTTATGTTTCCATTTTGTCCAGATGCATTTATTTTTATACGATATGATGTTTCAGGTAGGCTAAGTTCATTTTCATCCAAATGTAAAATCAACTGCACCGTTAAACACAAAACAACAACAACAAACTCTGTCCTTTCCTCACTGAACTGAAAAGGCACATTTATCATAGAGTAAGTACCCGTACATACCTGAGTCCTATCTGCCCCATCAACACATTTATATTTCTCCACTGCCACACTGTTTTTATTTGGTAGGACAAGTCCCCACCACTTACAAGGTGTTTTGCTTGTTTGTTTGTTTTGGTTGTTTTAACAATATATTCTTAACCATTCTTAAACATTAAATTCTACCTCATGTATGTACACATTGAGTTTTTATAGTAAGCAGGCATTCCTCTTGTTAATAAAAACAGTCTTTATATCTTCCGGAGAGCTGATTTTGTTCCTTTGCTCACTTGGCAGAAGAACAGCACTTCTACGGGAAAGGCTGAACCACCTTCTGAACCTGCTAGAGGGAATTTGATTGGCCCAGATTGAGTGAAGGTCTCTTCCACTGTTGCCAGGTGATAGGTCTCAGGTAGTGTAAACAGGTTGCCAGGGGTCCACCCTACTAGTGAGCTGTGGTTGTCCTCAGTGAAATGGGCAGAGACCTCAAACCCCAATGGTGTTTACTATGTTCCTTAACCCCAAGTTCTTGAAAAACATCATGTATCAATTATTATTTATATACCAGGGCTTGGGACTAGGGAATCAAAAAGAAATCAGTGACAGTCCTTGCATTCAAAGAGCTCATGTTCTAGAAGGGACGGATATAGGTGAAGACACACTAAGTGTTCTACTAGGCAAAACAGTATATTGGAGGCCTGTGCATTATACCGCAGTAGCTTTAAGGCAAGAGCATGTAGGTCCCTTCCTGAGGCAAGGATATAATTGGCAGGAGAGGACACTGTGTGAGGGTGATGTAGCACCCTGTCCTTTCCAGCACGGGGACTCAGTCCTATCTCAGCTCAGTGGTAGAAAAATGTACGATTACTCTTGTGTGTATATGTGTGTGTGTGTGTGTGCACACATGTGTAATTTGGCCCAGTCCCCCTGCACTGGAGCCTAGCCAGAAGCCACAGAGGTTGCAGACTTGGGGTGAACAGAAGAATTGAAGGGTGTCGGAAGGAAGCAGCTCACACACATCCCATCCCGTTCTTCTTCCCTATCCTCCAGCGACAACATAGGCAAACATTTCAGGCAGGCTTTCCAAAAAGGACAAAGTTCTCACTGTCGCAGGAAATGGGAGTTTCTACCTTGAATAAAGACTCTGCTTCATACTGCACCACCTCCACCCACTCCCCCTCCTGACACACAAATGCTGTTTGTTTGAAAGTTTATCTCGACTGGAGGTTTCAAGGAAGGGCTTCCTGACATCGCCGTAGATCCTGTGTTATGCTTCAGCTGTTTTTTGATGTTTGTCCGTTCACACAGATAAAGTAATGAAGATCACAATCTAGTGCAAGATGATATTTTCTGCGGTGATTATTGTTCTTGGAAATAGGAGAGCGGAGTATGAGAGAATGTGAGGGAAGGAGGGGAGTCGGGCAGCCATCCAACGTACCACTGGATTAACCCCTGAGAGAAGAGACCCAGAGAGGCGATGTGACCCAGCCAAGTTCACACAGTTAGTGCGCTCTGCACAGATGTAGCTAAAGAAAACTTTTCTAAGAACGAATACTTCATCACCCCATCGTTGTGCAATTAAATGGATGCCTCCTTTTGAGAGAGCAGCACTTCTTTTATCGCAAACATCAAGGTCACGGTTATTTACAATTTTTTGTATGTGAAAGAAATATAAAATCCCATGCAGGAATGTGTGATGCTACCTAAATAATAAAGGATGTAGCCCCCCCCCATACAAAGGGGGCTTCAAACAAGGAAAGGCTAATTAAGTGGATAATACTTATTCCCCACTCCACAGGTCTCCCTGAAGGAAAAGTTCCCTAAACTCAGCTGTCCCTCTGCCTATTGTCCCCATTGAGAGCCCCAAAGTCATCACACTGGGGAGTTAGGGACAAAGCATGGGGCTTATGAAGGTCTGACAACTAAGTTCGCGAACTCATCCTAGAAAAAGTGCTCCATACCTCATTGCTGAATATCACTGTGGTCACCTCTGAAGTTCTCCCCTTGGGAAGCTATGCACTGATGCCAGTGCCTAGTCTACCTTCAAAGCAATTTTGGAACTGTTTTTCTGGAATGGCCATCAGAACTGTCGTCATATCACCCTTGATGTCCTGATTATCATCAAAATGCCTTCCCTTCAATATTTCCTTTATCTTTGGATAAAGAAAGAAGTCACTGGGGGCCAGATCAGGTGAGTAGGGAGGGTGTTCCAATACAGTTATCTGTTTACTGGCTAAACACTCCCTCACAGACAGAGAGACGTGTGAGCTGGTGCATTGTCGTGATGCAAGAGCCATGAATTGTTGGCGAAAAGTTCAGGTCGTCTAACTTTTTCAAGCAGCCCTTTCAGCACTTGCAAATAGTAAACTTGGTTAACTGTTTGCCAAGTTGGTACAAATTCATAATGAATAATCCCTCTGATATAAAGTGTGTTAGCAACATCATTGCAACAAGTTCACAAACTTAATTGTCACAACTTCATACATAGTGCACCTTTCCGCTTGCCTTTCACAGCCCATAACTGCTTGTAGAGGGAAGCTGTGTTTTCTGCCATGTAGAGTAAGGTCCTACCCCCAAGAGAAAAATGGCTTTTCTCCAGCACTGAGTGGAAAAGCCAGCCTAATTCTGGAGGACAATTTTAGAAAGCTCATCGCTGTCTTTATCTCCAAGATTTTCTCTGTCAGTCAGAGAGCTGGCATTCTGTTCTGCATCTGTCAAGCCCCTTGGGCTCCTTGTTGATTTAGAGCTCCAACAGGGTAAGGGGGTGTGCTGTGCGCACTCCTTCCCTCAGAGACCATCAAAGTGCATTAGCAGTAGCTGATGCAAAGACTGTGAGTAGCTTCCTCATGGCTTCTGCAAAAGTCAAGTTGATCCACGATTTCATGTGAAGTGGAAATGGTTTTTTGCATCACAGTGAAAAGCTGTTTCAAAACTCAACATTTCTTTTTTTTCTTTTCTACTTTGCTCATTAGACAGAAGCAGGGCAGACTGTCTCAGTGATGACTACTTAACTTGACCATCAAAACCAGCCACTCAAAAGAGAACAGTCCAAGAGCCAAACAAAACCTGGGAGGCTGAGGGAATCTCATGGGTTTCTCTTCCAGACCCGCTGGATTGTCTCCTCTGTCTCGCTGAGTCTCACAGAATCTCAGAGTCAGGAAGGCAGGGTTCTCAAAGGTCAGTCTGGTGCAACGCACTGAGGAATTTGAAGTCCTGCTACAATATCCCCCAAAAGCATTTTTCCAGTCTTTGCTTCCCCACTGCCAGAGAACAGCAGGCTCAAAACACCAAAGGAGTCCAGCCCACCTTTAACAAATCTATTTGTGAGGCACCTTTGTTGTCGTTGTTTGTTTTCTCACAGCACGTTGAAAACGGCCTCCCTGACCTCTACCTACATTCTACTCTTTGCTGCAACTCTTCAGCTCTAACATGCATATTTGTTAAGATTTTATCTCTGAACTTGGCCTGTCCCTTCACAATGGAAGGCATCTTATGGGTGCTTGGTGTGCCCTGGGTGTGATATAGCTGTTGTATGTGCACGTGTGAGCTTGGCTAATCCCTGGGTGTGGTGAAAAAACGCAAGCTCTCCACATTTCAGTCATCAAACCACTTAGGTCCCTTTGGAACAAGGTCCATAAATCCTCTTTATGACCTAAAAAATCTTAACAGTGGAAACTTTCTGAAAATCACAAAAGCACCAGCAGAAAACTGTTCAGAAGACATTTTGGGGGAAAAAAAAAAAATCCTGGTGACAGTAGGGAAGCACTCTTAAACAATGTTGTGTTACGATGTTTTTATAAAGAGACTAAAATCGATGGCACAATACAACTAATGTGCCTAACACACTGAGTGCTGTAGCTATTTAGGAAATGAAATATTTGTTGTTGATTTATGATGTGCTAGTAACTCCACTAAACCCTTTCCATATATTATTCTACTTAATCCACATAGAAATCTAATGAGGTAGTTAGTACAACTATACTACCCCTCATCCGAAACTCTAGGGGCAAGATGCATTTTGAAATTCATAACTATTTTTATTATTTTAGAAAGGTAATAGGGTATATATACTATATTTAATCTGACACCATCAGCTGGGCCTGGGATAATGTGCTTTAATCAAACACATGAATATTTTATAGCAAAACACATGCACATTCACCGAGAGTGGGATAAAGACAGACCATAAAAACCCTCATGCTAGTTCAGGTCAGGTTTAGCGGCCACATGAGTTGGCCATGGGCTGATGACAATGTTTTCTGTTTCCAGATATTTGGGGATTTTAGAAATGGAAATGAGGCCTTTTTGGATGTGTATTATGATTTCCATTTTGCAAATAAAGAAAGTTGAGGCTTCGAAAGTGGCTTCCTTGATGCACACGGCTCAGAAGTGTGGAGGTGGGTGTGAGACACGAGCCATGCTCACTCCACAGCACCCCACACCTCAGGATCAAAACCACGCAGCCCAGCGGCCTCATGGGATATCAATCTGTCAGGTGGTTGAGCGCCACCACCATGGGCCCCCGTCTTCTCTTCTGCTGACGGGCCACCTGCATATAACCACTGCCTCAGATATTCCTGCCAAAATGACTGCTCTCCCTTCAACACAGCGGTTCCCCTCAATCCCTCGTCAATCACTCCATCACAATCTCACACCACACAGAGAGAGACTTATCTGCTAATAAAAGGATGGAAAAGTGACATGAGGAATTGCATTCTGTAGCAACACCAATCACTTAATGAATTTTCCAAAAAATCCAAAAACAAAAAATCATAAGCAGATAAAGTGCTTTTAGCGCTCATTTTAGAGGGAAAAGATAAAAGAGAGAGCCACCATGGGTGCCAAACTCAGACGTGAGCAACGTCCATCCCAGTTCTATTGAAATTATAATTCCTTGTATAAATTCCCCTGAAAAAGCCACAAATATCATAGAAACTTTAATAATAATAAAGTGTAGCCAGCTTATCTGATTTGAATCCCATTCTGCCACTTTCTAGCAGGGTGACCTTGAGAAAATTACTTAGCGTCTTTGTGCCTCGGTTTTGCCATATAACAAATGAGAATAATATTACCTACCATGAGACGGTGGGGAAATTAAATGATTTGACACATGTTATTGCTAGAACTAGTACCTGGCCAGAGTAAGGACTCAATGAATGTAAACTCTTCTACATTATCATCATAAACATCATGGATATGTTTTGTCATCATGGATATATTTTAACTGATGGAACCAGGGTCTCCCAGGAAGGGAAAGTGGCAGAAGCATATTTAGGAGCCAGCTCTCTCTGCCTCTGAAGCTCAGGCTCTTAAGCATGAGACTGTCGTCCTGCTTCCCATGCCCAGGAGTTGTGATGCCTGGAAACCAAGCTGTCCCTGAATCCTAGGACCCTTCCAAAACCACTCCAAGGAGCAGCACCACCTCTTTTCCAGTCTTAGAATTAGTGACTAAGTATCACGGCCATTTCCCAAGGTCTCCTTGGCATATTGAAATGGATTATGTCTGACCAACACTCATTATTAACCTTCCTAAGCATCAGAATTCATGTGGTGCTCTCCAGAGAAACAAAGCGGGCTCTAACAGCCTTTGTCTTCACAGAGATCTCACTCGAATAGAGTTACAAAATAGATACAAATACATTAGAATATGGTGAATGTATGTATAGATCTATAGACTCCTGACACTTTGTGCTTAATACGTATTTACTGCATCTGAGTCTGAATTTGTTCACAGAGAGTGATTTTTATTTATGTTTTTCCTGTGGAGTCTTAGATCTTTAAAAGAAGGGGCCATGCCTTGCTCATTTCTAACTACACTTCGCCCACAAAAATAAATACTTGACAAGGAATGAAGGAAGGAAGGAAGGAAGGACTCATGTGGCCTGCAAAGTCCCTAATAGGATACGAGTAATTTCCAGCTTCCAGTTGTCTCGCCTTATCTGTGGGACTCCCAGTGGATGTCTGAAACCCCAGATGGTACCCAACCATATGGATACTGTTTTTACCGATACACACATACCTATGCTCAAGTCTAATCTATAAATTAGGCATAGGAAGAGATCAACAACAATAACTAATAATAAAATAGAACAATTATAAAAGTATACAGTAATAAAAATTACGTGACTGTGGTCTCTCCCTCTCTCAACATATCTTAATGTACTGCACTCACCGTTTTCAGGTAAAGGAAGCACTTTCCAACTTCTCTTTGGCGCATCCGAATTGCTGAGTTGCCAGCATCAGGACGCTTGCACTTTGGGGCTATTATTAAGTAAAGAAAGGGTTCCTTGAACACAAGAGAGTCGATCTCACAACCAAGGTGACTACTGACCAAGGGGCAGGCAGCGTCTACAACATGGAGACGCTGGTTACAGGGCTGATTCATGGTCCGGGTCACGCGAGATTTCGTCCCGCAACTCAGAACAGGGCACGATTTAAAACCTATGAATTGTTTTCTTCTGAAATTTTCCATTTAATATCTTCCGACCTCGGTGGATGGCTGGTAACTGAAACCCCAGAAAGCGGAACCACGGAGAAAGGGAATTACTGTATTGATTGGTGCTCCCCAAACGACCTCTAGAGTGCACTGGGAGCACACCCCACGCAGGACCGCCTTCTGTCCTCCCCCAATTACCCAAAGCGCCCTCATCCTCATCTGGCCAGGCTGGAAATGTTCCCTCAAGGGCTGCACGGAAGAGGCCAATCAAAGACCTAAAGAAAACAAGGGTGACTTCTTTTTTAACTGCCTCACCAAGGTGGGAATGGGAAGATGAAATCAAAGGAGCATGGTTCTTAAATGTACGTTGCCCTAAGAGCCCAGGCAAGGCCTGGGGGTGAATGTGTGATGGTAGCTGAAGTATAAATAAGTTTTGGTTTCCCCTAGAGTCTTGTAAGAATTGTAAAGGAATTCCTGTTGAGCAACCTTTTAAAAGTGTGTTCACATAAATCACCTTCAAGAATCATCCTTAGTTACTTTGTGTCTCATTCTGATTGCCACCCCCCCTCTGAACTCTTGAAGTGGTGATGTACCTTAGTGGTTGTGTTTGGGCAATGGAATCCAACCCAGGTTCAAATTCCTCTACTCCATATATTATCTGTGTGACCTTCTGCAATATACAAGCCTCTTTACGCCCTATATTTCCTTATTAGAAAACGTGAATATCAGTAGCACTTACTTCATAGAGCTGTTTTAGAAATTAAAAGAAAAAGTCTGCATGGAAAGTACTCAGCTCATTGTTTGGCAGAGTTGTCTTCAAAATATTTAAAACTATTCGTTATTATTATTTACTGTATTGATAACATGTTGCATTTAATAATATATGTCCCTTAGGTTGTAATTTAAATATTTAATGCGTGTTTGTTTTGTCTTTTTGATGGCAATGGCTACATATTAAACTTCTGTTGTAGTCTCAGAATGATTAATATGTTTTTCAGCAAGACAGGATGATTCTCGGCAAAACTGTGATGTAGGTGAGAGCAAGCCATGTAGCACTGTGGCAAGAATGTTTCTGAGGCCTCTTTTATCTTCTCTGACCAATTGCCTCCCCACAATACCTTCTGTCCACCTCTGGGTAGAATCTTCTCCCAGGTCGAGGCAACAAATTAAATCCTGTGAGTATAGTATATTACATGTCAAGGGGGAATGAAGGTCACAGCTGAAATAAAGGTCGCTAATCAGCTGTATTTATGATTGGAAGTTTTCCTGGGATACCCAGTGGCCCAATGTAGTCATAGGGTCCTTAAAACGAGGCAACGGAGACAGAAGGATTGGAACCAGAGAGACGGCATCCTGAGAAAAAACTTCTCGGGCTATTGCTGGCTTTGGAAATGGAGAAACGGAGCCATGAGCCAAGAAGCACAGGCAGCCACTAGAAGCCGGAAAAGGCAAGAAGACAGAATCTCCCTTAGACCCCGCAAAAGAAACCCTGTCCTGTTGACACCATGATTGGAGCCCGGTGAGATCCCGTTTGGACTTCTGACCTCCAAACTGTTAGATAACTGATTGGTGTTTTAAGCCACTGAATTTGCGGTGATTTGTTCCAGCAGCAAAAAGCAACGAATACACTGGCCCATGAGGTTATATAATGTGGGAGCCCCTAGGGACCGTGTTGATTTATAGAGTTTATTCAGATGACCTGGAATAGTGCAGCCAGAAAGAGAATGTGACCTGACAAGTCAAAGAGAAAGATGAAAAGAGCCTGAACAGTCATCCTCAGGACTAAGATGAATGACAGGGTGAAGCAAATAGCAAGGCGAGGAGTTGGGAAGATCACGGGCGGGTGGGATCCTATGCAGGGAGCAGGCTATCAGCTTCAAGACCGGCTCTGTGAACAGTGAGAAAGATGCGAGGGCGAAATGCTTGACTGCATCGTGACAAGGCGAGGATATGCCTGATAATGTATAGCTCTGGCAACTGTCTCATAAGAGGGGACCTGACAATTCACCATGTTGGGAACCATGGTTCTGTGTACGGTGTGCATCTGTACCTCCTGTGATACCATGCACGGCCCCTGATGTACAATCAGCTCTGAATATACAGAGGGAGCCAAAAAAATGTATGTGCATGTTAAGAAAGGAGAAAACATTAAAACTATAATACTCAATGTATACCAATAATAAAAGACAAATACAAGTCACATTTGACTTCTGCAATGATACGAGACGCTCAAAGTGGTTACCGTCAGCATCCAGGCACTTCTGATGATGGCGACCTACAGCTTGAGCAACTTTGACCAAAGTGTCCACTTGGATATATTTTTTTGGCACCCCAGGTATGTTGACCTACTATCTATCCAAAGAAGTCAGTGACTGTAGTCAATGGGATCATGTCACCATGAGATGTGGACTCTAGAGGTAAAGGTATATCTTTCTTTTCTTGATAGTCCTAATATATCACTTCTTGGGAAGAAAGCCAACCCAATAATGCTCTATGGTAATGTGTGTTTTCATAAAGTTTTATGTTAACAAACACTGAGAAACAGTAAGCTTTTTTCCCTCCCTCCCTACTTGTCTCCCTCCCTCCTACGCTCTCCCTCTCCCTCCTTCCTTCCTTCTTTCTTTCTTTCTAGTTGTAATAGTATTCCAAAAGCCCTGAATATGCCAGAGAATGCAAATTCCACAGAAAGTATGGAACCCAGGAAGATGGGAAAAGTGTAAAAGATGGTGCGTGTATTTTATAGGTTTCCATAATGCCATGAATAGTCTTTCTCCCTGCATTTCTTTGTCTTTCTTTCTGTCTTTCCTTAATCTTACCTGGCTCTCTAACACCATAAGTAAGCACATTTCAGTGTTCAATGTACTTGGAGCAAGATGGTAGCATTGGTCCCTGGGAAACAGGCCTGATTCTCCCCACAGACGATTGGAGAAGGAAGGCAGCTTTCAAAGCCAGTGTATTCAACTATGCCAACACTCTACCCTGAGAAAGGTATTAGGAAGTTTATTTTTAAACTGGATGGCCTGAATAAATACATAAAATAAAAACTTCAAGAGCAACTTGAAAGCACAGATAATATTCATTACATGAGAGTATTATTTCATTTGATGACAACTGCCTCAGGACATCCAGGGCATGTTATTAAATCCTGCACATTACATCCATTTACAGTGCAGGGAAAACATGGGGCTGGCGGTGGGCCAACAGGAACTCTGGGCCCAAATCTCTTTCCAGCTGATTGTTTGTCCTTGGAAAAGTCTCTTCCTCTCTCTGAAACAAGGACTTTTGCTCTGTGGCATCTACACTTCATTCCAGCTCTGAAGGTCCATGATCATATTACTCTAGCTCAAGGTCACTGTCATTTTTTTCAAGGTTGCTTTCAAGGTCAAGAAATTTGAGGACTAAATACCAGTCAGTGTACCACGGTGACAAAATGTTCTTGGTTACATTGGGGAGGGGTCATTGACATCAGAGGAGCAGAAAGGGGCAAAGGAGTTGCACCATGGACAGGGGTCTCTGTGGTTTTCACTGGTTTCCAAGGTTACTGCTTAGAAGGCTCTTTCTTAAGATTCCAAGCCCCTCCCCACTCTCTTCTTAATGAAAAAAAAAAAAAAAAATCAACTTCAATGACAGCGTTAGAATGAGTCGGGCAGTCATGAAATCGTAGAATCTCAAGGGGCCCTAGAGATAATTTTCATCAAATCATTGCTCCTTCCCAATTCTCAGCACACCTATTTATATGTGAGGACACCCAAATCTTAAGGGCAAATCTGGCCCATGGGTCCATTCCCACTAAGTGGCAGAGCTGGACTTGGATGTAGGTAGCTCCCCACGCAGACCCCTTCTCTTTCTGTGATTGCAAAAGCCATCCTTTTCTGGAGTCACCGTGTTTGGCTAGAATGCAGCCCGAGGTGTAAGTTCCATAAAACCTTGCTTTGCAAAGTGTGGTCTGTGATCCAGCAGCATGCACTGAAAACTGGTTAGAAATGCAGAATCTCAGGCCCCGCCCCAGACTTACTCAGTTAGCATCTGCGTTTGTCATAAGGCCCCCCAGGTGATTCCTATTCACATTCAAGTTTGAGAAGCACAGGTACAGACTGTCCTGAATTCAGCACAAGTAGCCACAGTTCCCCAACAGCCACCCAGGGTAGTAGTCCAATCCTGGGAATTATTACAGTGCAGAGTGGCCGACCGGGACCATAATGGTCACTTAAAAATCAGCATTAGTCCCATGCATGGGAAAGACCTTCATGATTTTCAATCTCCACTCAGGAATCAACATTCATTTTGGTATCTAGGAGAGAAGGAGGCGATGTCTTTTTTTTTTTTTTTTTTTTTTTTTGATATCAGATGACTGTGACTCTTTTGTTAACTTCTGCTTACTTTGCTTTGGCTTTGGTTTCATGAAACCAGAACCTCCTATTTCCATAGGGTTTATATAAGGTTCATTGCTCTTTCTGTGGCACAAAGCAGCCACCTAGGGAAAAGACAGGAGCAAGAAGAGTGGGTTCAGAGTCCCCCCAGAGCTGGGTTCCAATACTACCTCAGCCATGTAATAGCTGTGTGACCCAAGGTAGAGCCACTTACCTCTCTGAACCTTATTTCCCTCATCAGTAAAATAGTTATGCCAGGAATAACTCACTTATGAGAATCATGAGAAATTATATGTTTGGAAGTTCCCATCACACAGCAAGTATTGAATAGGACACATGCTGTGTCATTCAGAAAGGGAGTAACGAGGCCATACAATAAATCCTTCATGAGTACCCGCAACGTGGGTAGACACTGGGAATACAACAGTAAATAGGATAGAAATAGGAACAGTAAATAGGTATGTGCTCCAACAGCACTACTGTCCGTTCAGAAAGTAAGACAAAATAATGACAGTTAACAATGATCGAGTGCCTGCTATGTTCTATTATAAGGACTTTACATGGATTCATTGATTTAATCATTGCCACTATCCCATGAATACAAGGTAGTATCATTAGCCCATTTTACAGATGAGGAAACTAAGGCACCCAAGGGCTAAGTAACCTGGTCAAGAGTTAAACAGCTAGTAAGGAGGAGAATCTACGTAGGTTATGAACCAGGTGGGTCAGTTCTAGAGCCCATTTACTTCAACTTTATGCTTATCTGCCTTACCAATAGCAGCAGCTAAATATGTATAAATGCTCTAAAAGGAGATGGTTAGAGAGCTAGGAGAGTATACCAGGCAGCCCTAACCTGCTCTGAGGAAGCAGAGAAGGCTCTCTGAGGAGGTGATGAGCACCTAGGTAAAGAAGTGGGGAGAGTCATCCCACAGAAAAGCAGTGAAGACCTGGAATTCATTGAGTGCTTAGGTAATTTAATATTAGGGGACAGAATAGGGCTTGATTCCTGAAGAAGATCGCAGCTCAAAAGTCGATGATGGAAGGAGAACTGACGCTGGGTGGTGAACACACAATGCACTGTGTAGATGATGTATTATAGAATTATACAGTTGAAACCTATCTCATTTTCTTCACCAATGTTACCCCAATCAATTTAACTAACTAAATAAATAAATAAATAAACCAACAAATACACTCACAAATAAAATATCTTGAATGTTTCTTCTGTTATATACACATTCCCAATTTTCAGTCCTGGCCTGTGTGAGCACCTATCATTTTAAGAGAGAAAAATGAAGAACAGGAGAACTGACGATGAAGAACAACAGTGAGAGCTTTGCATCAAGTCTGGCCATGGATCCACTGATCACTCATTTCGGTGTGACCTTGAGAATATTATTTAAACCTGTTTTCTAAACTTCCGTTTCCTTACCCGAAAAATGGGAATAATAATACTTGCTTCTTATAGTTCTGAGGATTGAATGCAGCCATGTTGGCATGGTACCTGGCCCAGGGTAAGGGTTCAAAGAGTGTTCTCTCCTTTTCCCTTTGAGTGATCAAAGTTAGAAGCTGGCGGCTGGGCAGGGAAAGTAGCCACACTCTCTGACCACCCAGGTCCCCTCCATCTTTGAGGATGTTTGTTTATTTTTCTGGTATGCTAACCAATATTAAAGAATCAAATTTGGTCGCAGGGCATCCATAAGACTTTTTTTTAAAAAATGTGTTCATTTGTTTAATATCCTTTAGAGAAAGCAAGTCTCCAAATTGCATGAAGATCCAAATGTTCTATTCATAGTCTGTCTCTCCCATAAACAAACAAAAATTGAAAATGAGCAATAAAATCACAATATAAGAAGACAGCTAATACAATTAATGGGATTTTTTTTTCCTAGCAGTGTGCACTAAAGGCATACGTATGACCTCAATTCCCACCAAATGCCAAAAAGAGAAATTTGGAGTCGAAAACATCAGACTTTTTCAGGGATACCTGGAACTTCAGAACCAGAAATCATTTTAAAGAATGGAGGGTCAAGCCCTCCATTTTCCAGCATATATGATATGCTAAGGAGATTTGCGGCTCGACACAAATAATTTCAGTTTAAACGTTGAAGCAGAAAGCTGTGGCTAAGTGGCTAAAATCATTCTTTGGAGAGGGAAAAAATAGAGTTAAAACTGTAATAAACCAACAAAGCCTCAATTCAACAAATTTAAGAACATATTCTCTTTCCTAACAGATGTGCTAATCCTCACGCTTGTCACTTCCCATTGACCCCTGTGTGGGAAGTTGGTCACGTTTGCCTAGATTTGCATTTGATTTCAATACTGGTCACTCATCACAAACTCATGTCACTGGGTAATCACAGGCCTGTTCCTGGTCTGATTCTCAGTCGCTAAGCAAGAAGACTGAGGGGGATCAGAAAGCACAAAAGGGTAGTCACAAGATTGCCACGGGATATGAAAGACAGTTTGGGGAACAAAATCAATAATGTTGTAAAGATTTTGTGGGGTGTCAGATGGACACTTATTTTATTAGGGAGGCCACTTCATGGACGGTGTAGATGCCTGACCACTGTGCGGCCCTCCTGAAGCAGAAGCTGAAAAATACTGAATGTCAACTATAATTTAATATATATATATATATATAAATGTCCAGACATCTGTAATTTGTCTGGTGAAATGTCCAGACATCTGTAATTTGCTTTCAAATATAAACTACTTTAAAACACTAAGCAATTTTATATATATATGTGTGTGTATATATATATATATATATATATATATATATATATACACACACACACACACATATATGTATATATGTATATATGTGTGTATATATACATACATACATATGTATATGTATATGTGTGTGTGTATATATGTGTATATATATATATATATATATATATATATATATATATATATAGTCACAGGATGTGGAGTACAGCATATGGAATAGAGCCAATGAAATTGTAACAGCTGTGTATGATGTCAGTGGGGTAGTAGATTGGGGGAGGAGACATCACTTTGTGAGGGGGGGTAAATGTCTAACTTTTACATTGTTTTGTATACCTGAAACGAATAATAATAATAATAAAAGATATATGTACTCCTAAAAGAAAAAGAAAAAAGAAGGCTGAGTGCCTTGACCTGTCAGGCAAAGCTTCAACCAAGGGAAGCAAGGCCATTCTCCATCCCTGTCTCTCTCCAACTGAGAATCCAGGCAGCCCTCCGAATTCTGATGCCCTTCCCATGACTGTCAAAAAGCCCCAAAAGATCCTCCAATGCAGTGATGCCATGTGTGGTCTGGACAAATGAGCTATGAAAGAAACATCTGGGGCAATTGAGAACATGCAAACATGGCACTAGGAAATTACTGTTCATTTTGAGGGGTAAGATAATTGTATTATTGTCCTGTGAGATAATAGTCTCATCTTTGAGAGATGCATTCAGAAATATTTGGGGGTGAAATGTCCAGACATCTGTAATTTGCTTTCAAATATAAACTACTTTAAAACACTAAGCAATTTTTTTAAAGGATAAAGCAAATGCAGCAAATGGTACTAAGTGTTAAATCAATGTACAAGTATCCAATATAATATTCCACTTTCCTTTATGTAAAAATGTATCTACCGCAAATTTAAAGCCGAAATAAAATTCTGTTCGAATAAGAGCGATGAAACATCACCGCTTGTTATCCTGTACGACCAGCCAAAAGTCAGCCTCCATTGAGAGCTGCCATGATGAAGAAAACAAGAACTTTCTTTTATGTAAAACGTGCACACAGACAACTATGACATGAATATTTACTTGAGGCAAAAATGTCCAACCACCAGGAAGTACAAGGAGTAGCAAGTGAACAAGGCTGTCTGTGGATCGCCCTCTCCCTGTCAACAGCCCCAACAGCTCCTGCCCTCACCCTCCTCCCCACCATGAACAGTTGAGTGGAAGTAAGTAGGAAAATAGATACTATGCATTCTTGGGCCAAAGTCAATGCTGAAATCATCCAGGGGAAAAGATGATAAAAACAGGGTCCTGGGCTGGGGTGGTGGACAGGAGAAGAATGAGAGGAAACAAGCTTTCTGAATCACTGCAGAGCTGGATGCAGATATATTATTTTTGGGAGGAAACCGAGGTGCTCACTCTGCATTCCTCCCAAGGAGAACACGGCCTTCCTAACACGGAGTTCCGTTTATCATCCAGGAGAAACAGAAGTTTGCAAACACTCCCGTAAACCAAAATGCCCATGTTGGCAGAGGACAGTCCTGCCTCTATGCTCGTAGTTAGGTCAAGTCCTCCCCCTACAGCCCACATTCTCAACTCTGCTTTCTCAACGTGGCAGAGCCCTATCAGGGAAGAGAATGCCACCTTCAGCTTTGACCCTGATGAATATCTAATGCTCCTGAGTGAAAGCCATGACAAGGTGAGCAGCTTAGGGCCACGCTCGCCTCCCTTACATTGCGTGTCCTTGGTTACATGAAACAGGAAATTATGACACATGCGTAGGTGTCCTCAGTTTTTATTAATCAGCAACAATGGGCAGTGTGTTATACCCAACACATGGTAGTTTCATAAAAAGATACAATTTGGGTATGATTCCTACTCTTATAGTCCCTGAAACTTGATAGAGGCAAATTTTGCATTAATAGTTATGCACAGCAATGCTCATGCTTAACGGCTTCTACCTGAAGTGACATTTTCTACTTTAGAAAATGTGACTCAAAGCCCCTCAGAGAGCTCAAGCTCGCTTAGGTTTCATAAGGGGGAATTTAACTCTTAAGGTGGAAGACACTGAGCAAATGGTTGGCAATGTGTCACATCGTATCGAAACAATGGACTGGCTCTCTTCTTTTGGGTGGTATGGTTGTGATTTCCAGAAATGGGATGAATCATTTGTGTCAAGCAGGTAATGGTCATCCCAACTGGCTGAGCTCCAGGTGGCTTTTCCTAAAAGCTGCAGAAAAAAAAAGTCTTGCTATAAATAGAAGCATTTAAGAGGTATTTACTGGAAGAAAAACCTAGGTGATCAAGGTCTTCTTTTCATCCTAGCTATCAAAAAAGGGCTCCTTCCGGGTCTTTCTTCTCTTAGAGCCATGAGTATAATTAAATGAAGAGGATTGCCCAGCTCATGTTTTTTTAAGAGAAGAAAAAAGAAGTAATATTTCTTTGTGGTTTAGTTATTTATATAAGTTAGGAATGCTTTGAGGTGAAAATAAGAGAAAAATGATCTCACACTGCTGAAACAAATACTGGTGGGTTTTTTCCCCCACGATACATCAAGATATGTGTACACAAATAATCCTAAGGTAATATGGCAACTCAAGGACACCTATCAGGAAAACCCAATTCTTCTATTGTTATCTTTCAACTTCACTATCCGTAGTAAATTGGCCTTTCATCCTCATTGCCGTTGCCTAATGGTTACAAAGTGGATCCCACAGCTCTGAGACACAGAACTATAACAAAGGCAAGAAGAAAGAGGAAGGAGGTATCTGTCTCCTTTATCTGTAAAGAAAATGTCTTAGCCTACCAGCCACTTCTCCTTAACTCTCATTAGTCAGGATTGGATTACATCATCTCCCTTAGCTGAAGGAAGGCAACAAAATTGCCTTTTGCCAAGGGAAAAAGGTGTTCATGGTTGAATTCAACCAACCATGATCTGCTGCCTGGAACTGTGCATATGCAGAGGTTGTTGCTATCATTTAAGGAGATGGAAGTGGATGTTAACCAAGTAACGAACACGTCTGTCCCATTCGATGACCATTCTCTACCTTCAATGCCTTGTTCTTAGTGTCTTCTCCCCACCCCACCCCACTTTTAATCCATACAGAATATAAAAACCTTCTCATTCCTTAAGGCTTGGCTTGAGTCTTCCTATAAAAGGCCTCTTCCAAGGAGCCATTTTTGAAGACATTATTCCACAGAAATTATAGCTCCTATTGTTCGAATGTTTACTATATGCCAGCTATTAGGTTAAATGTGAAATACTATTGATAATTCTCACAACAATACCCAACAGTTAACATCCCTCATCACATAACTTCGCCACAGTCACCACGCAGTGGGGCATTGGTCTGGTCCCAGCTCTCTCTGGAGCCAGAGATGTCCTCACCCTTCTAACATATGTGCTCCTTTTCTCTGCTGAATTCCTGTGGAACTTAGCGTCCCGGCAAAGCCTCTGTTCTCTCCTACGTTACGCTATGAATTATTCATGTGTGTAACTTACACAAAAAGAGTTCTACTTCCTAGGGTCAGGAAGGTCTTCTAGTTTTCCTGGTCATTTTTCCCCAACCATGTCTACCTAGCCACGCGAGCGTTCTTTATATGCTTTTATACCCAGGGCCTAAAGGAAAGCTTCTCAGGGAAGACTTGACTTTAGTGCCCCTGCCTTACCAAGGAATATGGTATGTTTGTTAAAAGTGTGGTGCAGTGGCTCTCAATGCTGCCTGGTTTACCTGGTTTGGGGTAAGACCAGGGTGGAGCCCCGACATTAGTATATTTTGAAACCTCCTTAAGTTTTCCTGTGCAGCCCAGATTCCAGTTTGAAGGTGGGTCTGATACTGTACATTTACCTAGCTGTTTCAACAGGTTCTAATGATTGGGTTAGTCTGTGCAAGACTGTCCCAATATATGACCTTTTGGAGGGAAAAGTGGAAACTTGTTCTTGGCTCTGATCATGATGGAGAATTTAATCCAGGCCTCGGCTTGAGTGTGCCAGCCTGGTATTAAGAGCTTTTGTAAAACATAACAGAGCTAACATTTATAGAACCTCTACTATAATGCAAGTCACTATGCTAAGAGCTTTCAATGGCTGATTATTTTCTTCTTTACACTACCCTTTGAGCTAGGTATATGTATTGCCCCACTTTATAGGAAAATTGCCTAAGGTCACACAGTCAGTGAATGGTAGAACCAGGGGTCCAATCCAGAAACTTGGTCTGATACTTGGTCTCCAGCTAGACACACTGCTTCCTGCCCTACATCACAATGGACACTCTCAATGACATTATAAAGTAAGTATTGTCCTCTTTACTGAGCCAGTGAAACAGTGGGAAGTTAGAGGCCAGGATGGGTCTGGACCTCTCTCTTAGAGCAAAGGAATCTTATGTAGAAGAAATAAAGGCAGCCAGAAGATGTCAGAGGACATACAGTGCTATGAAGTCAAGCTAAAGAATAATCCTACCATGTGTAAGACCTCATGTGTAAGACCTCACTCTCAGTGCAAGGGCTTGATGGCAAGGCACAGTCAACAGTCATTTCTAGTCAGTACGGAACAGTGGGCTAACATTGAACCTCACAGTCTAACAGAGTTTGCAGGTCAGCTCCAACACTTAGAAGTGGGAGTCCCATAAGCGAATGCCTTTAACTGTCTGAGCCTCTGTAGCCTCAATTATAAAAAGAATAAAATAAAACCTGCTTCGCCTGGAGAATTAAAAGGAGCTAATGAGCACGGTAGCCTGTAAGGAGCTGTAAACAACTTCCTAGCCCTGTTCCCTAAGGAAAACCCACTCAGTTCAGCCATCGAAGGGTTAAGAAAGCCAGCTTGGGTGCAATCACGGGTTGAGATATTTTATTTCTCAACAAAGGTTCTATGATTTCAGCTTGGTTATGCCTATACCCAGCTCCTGGCCCAATCCTTGCAGCTGCCTGTGGGACTTGTAAGCAGATCCAGAGCTCCTGCAGTAATGTTCTTTTAAAAAGCATTGTGCTTTCATAAGTCACTTTTCTCTCCTCGGGCTAAGTTCACATGAATTAGATTGCAAGACACTTTATGCAAAACGTCTGACCTTCACTGGCTCTGATTTGCATTGTCACCGTTCCTTTATTCTTCTAAAGTGCCTTTTTTTTTTTTTTTTTGCATAATGTTATAATGTTATTCAGGCTTTCCAGTTAACGCTATTTCATTTCTCCAGTTATAACCATTTTAGGCAAAGCTATAGATAACCTTCAGAAACCTAACCCTGTGTGATATTTCATTCACAAGGAAAAAGCAATGAAACTGAACTTTAAAAAAAAATGTAAAAAAACTAAAATGCCCATTTTAGGTGGAAATTTAAAACTCCAAAAGTAGGTTTTCTTTCCCTTCCTGGTGATTAAGAGAGTGTTGTCTGTCCCTATGAAAATCCCTGCATTACTGGTTATTACAGACAAAGCTTACTATTGAAGCAGGGACGTTCACCTCAACAGAATAAATAACCCAGGGCCACTGATGTGTAATTCGAAGGGTTTCTCAACCTGAGATCTCTCTTCCAGCTGTTCCCATAGGTCCCACCCCAATGCAGGCATGCCACCCAGAGGCCAAAGATTGGAATCAGTTAATGAACCAATGTCTGTAAGAGACATGACACGTTACATCTTTATCTGCCATTTGTTAGTCTAAATGAGATTCCTTCCATTTAAGGTTGGTTGGAGAAGACTGAGAAAGAGATTCTGAGAGATGGGGACGGAGGGAGAGTGAGGAGATGACCCCAAACCAAATGTCAACCCTTTTACACTTTTGCAAAGACCCTTGATTACAATGTGGACATGCCAAGCAGTAGAAGGACACATTCCTTTTTCATAATGTTTATCAAACACTCTTCCCCAGACATCAAGTTACAGGACCACATTACCTCCCCCTGAGGTGCTGCCGTGAGGTCAAGTAGGTGTGTGAGGAAATGGGCTCACATTCCACCTCAATGTCCTGGCATTCTAGATGCTTCAGTACTTGGCCCCAAACACAGTTCTTGTTTTATCCCTTGCATTCCTCCACGTGCTCCACGGACCCACTGAAGTTGGCAGCTCGTTCTCCTTGAATGTGGGCTCTCCTATCACACTGCATCGTAGCTAACTTTTGTTTCCTGTCTTGGATGAACTTGCCAAGACCCTGCACTTATTGTGAAATTCTGACCAATGAAGGTCCATTTCAGATGCTATGTCTTTGTGAATCATTCTGAATGGCTGTCTTTCCTGAAACCCAGTAACAGATTTCTCATCCGTACAACTCCTCAAGCCATAAGAATGGGTCGATTTCTTTGACCCGCAAGTCCAGGTTAGGTTAGATTTTTTTTCTTTTCTGTGTTATCCCAAAGTTTTAGGGAAGACCCTTCATCTATATCTGGCTCCCACACCCCTGGCAAAGAAACACAACTGGTTTCTCTCTCTCCTTTCCTCCCTCATTCCTTCCCATGAAAAAAGCGCGGTATCTGATTTCTGGGTTTGGGAGAAAGGGCAGAGAAAATTTATCTTGACCTATTCTTCTCTCCCTCCCTGTTCCTTGACCCATCAGAGCTTGACTATCTGCAGGAAATATGCATTCTGGTCTGCTTTCCACCAGGCGGTAAGAGCTTCCCTCTGTGGGGGAAAGCTTCCCTGTCCCACTCTACCGGAAGTTGTACAGGCAAGTTCAGTTCTGAAGTGATGTCAGTGAGACCTCTGGGTGACAGATCTGGTATCACATCCTCCAATCCAGTGTGTATCACTAACAGAGCTGACGTGTTGCTGTCCAGATGTTTCTCCCCTGTGCCTCTCCCCTGACTCAGACCTTGACAGAGCAAAAAGCGGTCCCTCAAACCTTCTTCATGATGGCTTTCAGTAGAGTCAACACTAGTTTCTTTCTCTGTCTCTTCTCCTTAACCTGTACATTCTTAGAAGGTAAGGACCATATTCTTTTCCATGTTTGTGTCTCTAGTGTCTATCACGTTATCTGGCTCAGAAAACACCTTCAGTGAACGGATGGATGGATGGATGGAAACATTACACCACTCGTATGGCTCATAATAAATCTTAGGACAGAGTTGCACAAATAAATAAGGAGGGACACATACTTGTATACCCTCTGTAACTAACTCTGATTCCTTGGCACACGTTGTCTACCGATGTGAACAATCTGTGCCTTGCAGTTTTGCTGTAGGCCTACAGTTGAAGAGGACTCTCAGCCCTTTCCTTCTCGTTTCTTTGATTTTCCAGCGCTGAGAACACTCACAACTGGCCAGGGCTGAATCGTGCACGAAGCACAGCATCAGAGCTGGGTGAGAGATTCCCTCTCACCCAAGATCTCGTCTATGCTTTCCCGCTCTTCCCTTTACAGACCAATTCAGTTTCCTACGGTTCTTTAAACCGTAATCATATCTTACTCAGCCTTCCTGGTCACGAACAAGCTGACACAGACACTCAGGAAGCCCATGGTGTCTATAGACAAAGAAAACCAATTTTTTTCTGAATCGTTTTTTCCTCCAAGTTAATTTTGAACTCTTCTTTTCTTCTCTCCCTCCCTATTCCTCTAACCCTCAAAACTTGACTGTCTGCTGGCTATCTGCATTCTGGTCTGCTCTCCACTAGGCGGTAAGAACATCTCTCTGTCGGGGGAGCTTCACTGTCCCACCCTATCAGAAGCTGGATGGGTAAGTTCAATGCTGGTCTGAAGTGTGGTGCTCTTTCCCAGAAATTTAGCTGTGTTATTTTTAGCCTGAATTGGGTGTAGCTCTTTCCAGGAGACTTCCTTTCTGTAGGCAGTGAGAAATACTTCAGAATGCATCCTCAATTTTAATATATTAAAAGTCGTGTTGTTTATCAATTAGCCATCTGTGGAAGCTGGATTGGTATTTTGGGAAAGGAAGTTGATGCTAATTTGAGCATGATTTTCGTTTCTGGGCCTCAAACCACCACCATTGTCAGGGATGGAAAGCATCCGATGCCCCAGTACGTTTCAGACTTCCCTCCCTTCATGAACTAATTATTTGCTAGTACTGAATGGATAATCTACCAGTTACTTATTGCTAGTCAATAAATCTCTCCATAATTTAGTAGCTTGAAAAGACAGCCGTGCATTATTTCTCATGAACTTACAGATGTTCTAGGAATTTTTGTGGATCCACGTTGAGCTTATTTCATCTTGACAGGGCTCACTCATGCTTTTGTGGTCGGCTGAGTTAGGGGGGCAGCTCTGCTGATCTCGGCTGAGCTTCTGTGCCATATGTTTGAGGGTGGACTGGGCCAAGATGACGTTGGCTGTGACAACTCAGCAGATCTCTCAGCCTCTAGTAGGCTGATCCAAGCTTGGTTCCATGGGTCTGAGAGAAATCCATGTTCAGAGAAACTCAATCATGCAAGAGGATGCGTGCAAGAGACTTTCAAACCTCTACTTGTGGCCTGCTTGCTAGTTTCCTAATGGCCAAAGTAAAAAACATTCTTCGTCCAGAGTCAGAGGTGGGGAAAGGGTTTCAAGTTACAGGATAAAGGGCATGAATAACGAGAAGCCATTACGTGGGCCCATGAAGGCCATACTGATTTACCACTTTCCAAACTCTCCTTCTGACTTTCGTACCTCCTAAAAGTACAGCTGTAATGCCCTACCTAATTGAATCCTTGATGGAAATAACATCATCATCAATAACAACAGCAAGAAAAAATAGGCTCCATGGACCACCAACCACTGTGCTTAGACTGAAAAAAAAAAGTTTTTATTTAATCCACAGAACAACTCTATAAAGTAGATGCTATTATTACTTCAAGCCAGGTGTTCTAACTTCAAACCCTATGGGCTTAAGTACGAGGCCAGTCTTCCTGTAAAAGCAGGTTTGAAATTACGACTCCTATAGGAACACCTATCATGATAATGGCTTTTTGTTATACGCTGTTCTTGTTTCCCAGTAAAAACTTTTGGGTGAACGTTTATACCCCAAATTCCTCCTTAGAGTGCAAATTATTTGAATGGCCAAAGGGTGCGTGAATATACAAGCATATATAAAATTGGGAGGTGTAATGAAAAATGTAACGTGGGGATCATTTCTCAATAATGGCTCACAAATCATTTTGTGCCAAGTCCTCAGGCCATTGGAATCTCTCTTGCCCCTCTCAAATTGTTGCTAGGCAACAATACAACTGGGAAGGGGAAAGAAGCAGTTCTGGGAACATCCCTCAGCCCCGAGCCCAACCCTTCTAGACCTGCTTTCATAAAGACGCTGGATCCAGAAAGGAAAGGACATACCCATGCAAATACAGAGCAAAACTAACCATTCTTAATAGTTCATGAGAATGACAAAGAGTAGCGAGGAGAAGAGACGCCTGGCGTTCAACAAAGAAGCTAAGGTCATGTCTTATCAAGCCTGACTTAGGATACACTTGCAAACAATAGGCTCTTCAGCAAATTCCCCAACATAAAAAAAAAAAAAAAAAATCACTTCACCTAATGAAAATTTCATTAGCCTATTAAAGAAGCTTCTGAAATGACCAAAACTGTTCAGCAAGACAGTCTTTAGGTTGCTGTGATTTCATCATCAATAAAAGTGGAAAAGGACATTCCAGAGGGTATCAAAGAGTTTACTGGAGGTTCTGTGATCAGATTTAATTTGCATTATTTGCTCCATGGCCCCAGGGAATGTCCTAAGTAACCATCTAAGCCAAGGGTTAATAAACTTTTTCTGTAAAAGGCCAGATGGTAAGTATATTAGGCTTTTCAGGCCATATGGTCTCTGTTTCAACTCTGCCATTTTGCACAAAGGCAGACACAGGCAACATGCAAACGAATGTCCATGGCTGTTTTCCTATAAAACTTTATTTACAAAAACAGATGGCAGGTCAGATTCGGCCTAGAGGCTGTGATTTTCTCACAACTGATCTAACCAATCAGGAAGACTCTGAAGATTTGGGGTGTGTTGTTTGGAGAGTAACTTTGGCTTCTGAACAGGAAGAGGCATAAGCCAGTTTAATTGAGAAGTTCATGTTCCCCCTTTTTCTGATTCTCTGCAATTGGAATCTGGCCAGTCATGCTTAGCAATTATGTGATAACCAGGGGACTTGACTGCCCACAGGGGAGTCTGTTGGGGAAACTGAGTCTTCCCAGAGAGAATGAGACTTTGGCCACAGAGGAATCTCGTTTTCTTCTGAGACGAATTCAGACAAATTCTGAGACAAATTCAGACCAATTCTGCTTTTCTCGGTCACAGACTTACTATAAAGTGCTTAGAGAGCTAAAGGCAAGAAGAACCAATGGACTAAAGTCAAATACTTAAAATGCACTGATGTAGAAGCGAGAAGACCTGACGCCCAGGGCCAGCCTTGCCACTGATTAACTGTATGAATCTGTTATTAGATTGTGGAGATCAGGTTTTCTCCACCTATGAAATAAGAGATTCCAGTGTTTCTCAGAGGAGCATCTGTGTACCCATCTACTTCAGAATCACATAAGTTGCTTATTTAAAAGGCAAATGTCTAGACATCACCCCCAGCCTACTGAATTGTAGTCTCTAAGGGTTGGAGCCTGGTAATACATCTGAATAGCCTGAGCTCCAAGAATTCCTAACATCCAGTAAAGTCTGAGAATCATGGGACAAGAAAGATACTCTCCAATAATCCCTCCGGCCCCAATGGTCTGTGCCTCTGCTCTGCAAGGCTGATGACTCAGGGAAAAAGGCCTGTTAACTGTGACACATATGGCATTCATGAGAACTGTGTGGGATTTCAGAAAGAATAACCAGCCTCACCTATACCTCTGTTTGGAGAAATGGTCTCTTGGCCGGGCAGATGTGTTATTTAACAATCAGAAGGGGAAAAAAAAATTACTCCACACCCTTTTCCTCAGGCCAAAATGCAAATTTGGAACTCACCCTGCATGCCTTTCCAGGGAGGTGGCCACAGCTGATGAGGGACCTCAGGCTTGTAGCAACAGGGCCTGGAAATTGAATCATATCCTTGAAACTGACAGAGCTCCCTTCAACTCAATAGAGCTACTGAGGGAGAAAGGAAAGGTATAGGTATCTGTGTGGGGGGTTTGTGTTTGTGGTGATGTGTGTGTTGCATGCATGCATGGCTGTGTGCAGTGTGTATGGCGTTTGTGTGTCTGTGGTATGTGTGGTGTTTGTATGTGTATGTTGTATACACAGGGTGTGTGTTATTTATGTGTGTGAAGTGTGTAGGTTATGTTTACATGTGGGTGCGTGTGGTATGTACAGTGTGTGTGGGGGGATGTCTCTGTGGTATGATGTGGTGAGGGGAAGATGATTGGTGTTTGCCTGTGTGCTTGTTGTGTTGTATTGTGGTATGTGTGGCATTTGTGTGTATGTGTGCTGTACACGTGGTGTGTATATACGTATGTGTGCGTGGTATTTGTGAGTGGTGTGTATATTGTATATGTGTGTGGGGGGGTGTATGTGTGTGCATGCACACATACATGTGTGCTGGGGAAGGCAGGGGAAGGGGATTGTTAGCACATAGAACCAGAGTCCTTAGATTCCATAGTCCCTACTATGTGCCAGGTCCGGGCTAGGTGCTAAGAGTACAGAGATGAACTAGAACCAGTCACTTTCCTGAAAAAGCCAAGTCCAGTGTGAAGCCTTCCCTCAGGGTTATGAGCCAGACATTTTCCCTGCATCACCCTCACAACAACCCCTCTGAGATACATACAGCACTTATCCCCATCTCTCAGCTGAGGAAGACTGAGCCTAAGAGAGGTTAACGATGGAGAGCTATAACAAACCTAAAGAACTTGAACCCAGGCAGGACAGATTCCAGAACCCATTCTATTAACCACTATCATCATAGCACCAAACTTTTGTTGAGGGTTTTGCACGTCTCACGATTGCAGGATGTGCTCCAACCACCCCCTGAGGCCGACACCATGATCTCCATTGTGCCAGCGAGTGAGTTGTCCAAGGCCACAGTCAGGATGTGGCAGACGGAGGACGTGAACCCAGCCAGCCTCGCTCCAGGGTGCATGCTCCAAGCATTCTTACTCTGTCTCTTAAACACAGGCACATGTGGAAATAAATGACAACGTAGAAGATGCATGTACAAAGGTCAGAGGAGAGAAAGAATAATTTTCTGTAGGAGGCCAGACAACTCTTCCCTAGGAAGTGCTCTCTGCTTTCTTGCCTTTGCAAACCTGACTCTTGGAGAAATAGCAGAGACCATGTTCTTTTGGCCATGACTTTAAAGCCAAGAAGAGAGAGTCTGATGGTTGTAATTTCATACCTGCTTGATGTGCCCTTGGTAGGGCCGGGAGCAGGGAGTCGTGCTCTGTTTCTTTTTCCCTTTCTTTGAACATAAACTCCCTTGAAAAAATGTGAAATCCCTCATTTGGTCATGTCAATAGCCTCTTAGAGTATGCCCTCCCCCCGGAGCTAAAGAGTAATTAGGGGCAAGGGAGTTTGTGTACAGGCAGAGAAGAGGGAAGATGAAGAGCCCATATATACAGAATCTTGTTACCCAGAGAGCAGGAGGCTGGGGCACTGGAGAAAATGTCTTGCTGTATATTTTGCTCCCAGCTCTGCCACATATAATATTTTCTTTCCAAAATAACTGGAAATCATTTAATAATAAACTCACAATTGCTATGTGTTTCAGAAACACAGGTCTGACTACCTATATTCCCAAAGGCCATCTTACCCTCACAGGCTTGGGTTTAGCTATGCAGGATATTGACTAGAGCCAGAGCCTAAAGTTTGTTGGGACTATACCATGTTTGTTTTTTGTTTTTTAAAAATCTTAAAAACAAAACAATACATACAAGAGAATGATCAAACTTAATTAAACAAATACTATGTACAGGAACTACCCTTGAAGACACCTTAGCAAGCCAATTGAGTCAACTCAGTGGGAGAGTGTGAGTGAGTGTGTGTGTGTGTGTGTGTGTGTGTGTGTTCACACATCACTTCTGGACACCTTGCACTTGTATACTTCCAGGAACAGCAACTTACTACTTGCACAGGCCGGTCACTCAAATGGTTTTGTTTTCCAATTCAAATGGTTAGTCTGCGCTCCTTGTAACGTTCACCATTTGGCCTGGTTCTGACTTCTGAAGCGACTCGGAGTCTAGTTTGGATACTTTTTAGTGACTTGAAAACCTGATTGGAAGAAGGCCATGACAAGCAAACGTATACAAATGCCATAAAGAAACAAGAATTCTTCTCCACGTGAAGAACCCATTGATTCCTTGAAGATGACTCATAAATCCCGCTGATCCTTTTCTTCTTCATCCAGCTTAAATGCCACTTCTGCCCAGAGACACATGGCTCTTTCCCCAGACACACACCCGCACGCACGCACACACACACTGCCAACTGGTGGGTTCATTGCTCCTTTAAACTCTGTGAGCGACGCTGTCTTTAAGTGTGAAGGGCTCAGGAGACTCCCTTTAACATTCAGTTTGCGGATTGCCCAGCTCCGCAGTTCTGCCGTCGTTAAAGCAATCGCATTCCTTTCACATCACAACTCCCTCATTTCTAGCTCAGTTCATCACTGGGTCTTGTCGCCATTTCCTGAGTGTGTCTCCATCTTTAAATCACCCTCCTTAATGACTGGGTCTATTCTCATCATCTTTATTTCTTCAGGGACTGAAGTCTTGATCGCAGGTGTCTATCCAGCAGTGTTTCCTGACCCCACGACATCAGGCACTTTCACAAACTCAGTCGTTGTTTCAAACAATCACTTAAATGTCTACAAAGAAGGCCCCCGACAGACAGATGCAACAGGTAGCTAATCAGTGCTCTGTGCTTCAACCAATGTTTGTCTATCAAAATTTACTGTCATCGAGTCTTCATTTCTCAAGTTTCTCTTTCAAACTATTTTGAAGGGAACTTTGGAGTCTCTTGTGGACATTGACACACATGGCATCCGTGGTGTCCAATGCTTTGCTAGTCTCACAACTCTGTCAGAAGAGGAGAGAGGTTAATTTGTCATCACCTCTTCTTATTCTTGGTAAGCCACACCAGTTCCTGGTATCCCTGGCATTCACTGCTTCCTTCTCTAAGTGCTGAGGAAAAATATATACTTATCAGTTATAGAGTTTTCTTGGGGGATAGATATAAAATTAAGAGGTAAATTCTAACATCCATCGTCCTTTACTTCTTAACATGGAATAATTTGTCCTTCTGCAGTCCTCTGGAATTGCCTTTTGCAGTTCCTCGAGGTCCTTTAGGGTTACAATTGTATTTTTGAGCTCTTAGTTGGAAAAACATGAGATTTAGATGTGAGCTCAAATCGTGTCACTATTTAAAGTAATTTATTCAAGGTGGTAACCTTGAGCAAATGATTTATTTTCTTTGCACCACAGTTTCCTTATCTGTAAAATGAATATTGTACGTGTTTTCCAGAGTTGTGATGAGAAAGGAGTGCAATAATAGCCTACCTAACGAGCATCTGATACAGTACCCGGTATGTCTGTCCTTTAATACATGTCTGTCCCTACCCCATGGGGAATCTATGCTTCATTTCTGCATTTTGACTTCCCTGCTTCTATATTTTCCCATGTATCTCCCTCTCCA
Organism: Rhinolophus sinicus; assembly: GCF_036562045.2. Classification (NCBI taxonomy): domain Eukaryota; kingdom Metazoa; phylum Chordata; class Mammalia; order Chiroptera; family Rhinolophidae; genus Rhinolophus; species Rhinolophus sinicus. The sequence goes on from NC_133761.1 coordinate 10,096,102, forward strand.
TGTTCTGTCCTTTCTAGTTAGAAGATAATTCTCTTTGACAGAGATGACATATTTAGAAGACACACAGCTCTGTTTCCTCACTGTCATCTGTTAATGTTATCTTTTCTGCCCTGGGCAATGATTCTCATCTTTCCTTCTTCTTCTTATTATGAAAATAGCTACTAAAGAGTCCCAGGCGAACACCCAGTACCCTTTTCATTCTGAGTATTTTTCACAAGTCTTAGTTGATTTAACAAACATTAATGAAAGGCTTACGACGTCTGGCAGGCCCTCCCTGTTCAGGATATGTTGATGAAAAGACTGACAGGGCCCCTGTCCTAACACTTCTTTCAGGGAGCGTTAGCCTCCTGGAGCTGGAGCTGGATTTAACTCATGGCCCAAGTTCTAGGGTGAGTGTAGCAAATGATGGAACCAGAATTCTCATCTTGGTACGCTTTCCGCCATAGGATGCTGGCACATACGATGTTGTTTTTTTTTAGAAATATGACCCGCACCAAGGAAACATGATGAAGTATTCCTGTTAGGAGGCCTCATGTTGCTCTTTCTGACATCATCTGCCTTCATTCAACTGATTATCAACTAATCCTTATTAAACGGTCACTGGATAGGGTAGTTAAGGTGTTACTGATACCAACTAAGGGGTGACCCGCTTCCAGTGGGAAGGAAGTGGGTGGCCTTATTCACGTGTACACACTCTGAGGGGACGGAAATGATTTCAGTGGCTGTCCTACTCCCCACCATGTACCAGTCAGCCCTAATTTAATGTTTCCACAGCCCTCAAACGTTCAGCTCTAAATACAGCGCACAGATGCTCCTCATCCTCCATGAGGACACACATCCTTTTGCCTCTTCTTTACTCATTGTCCAGGTCGTGAGGTGTACAGGGGTCTTCAGGAGCGGTGAGTAGTAGATCTGGGCTGTTGTCTCACTCCTGTCACTAACTCAGTGTGCGACCGTGGGATGTCACTGCACATCTCTGGGCCTCCATCTTCAACTGTAAAACCAAGGAGTTCACCTTGAAAAAAACCTTGAAAGAAGTCCTACTCTCAAGTTCCAAGTGGTCAATCGCCTGGTTGCAGAGATACATGGTGGGCACAGATGTTAGCAAGTCACCCTATAGAAATGAGGACCCAGTGCTTCAAGGGGGCCTCCATCGTGTGACCTTAGCATTCACGTTCTTGCCCAAGAGCTCGTCCCTCATTTAGACAGTCTTCATGGGGAAAAATGGAATTGCGCCGGTGGCAGTAGGCTGTCAGCCTGGCTTGGTCACCTACACGCTGTGTGGCCTTTAGGACATCATGTCACCTTTCTGAGCCTTTGTTACTTCCTCTGTAAATTTAGCATAATGGCGCATCTTCAAAGGCAGTGATGAGTCTCGAACACATATAAATGAAATGTATAATGTATACTTTATAAACGAAATTGTTTGTTTATTTGAGGTGACTTGAGTGAAAGCACTGACGTACAGGATGTGAGACACTGGGATTCAAGCCACCTCGAGTCATTGCAATGGCACAGTCATGATTTCCAGAGCTGTTGTGACAATTCAATGCAATTCCATAGGCCAAAGCTCCTGGCATGTGCTCAAAGACATCAAACAACTAGTTTTCAACGTGAGTCTGCCTTGTGCAGACTCATGGTTAAGTACACGTAACTCTAAAGTCCTTTGACCTTCGCTACAGTTGACCTTGAGGGAAGAAGACAGCATTTTGTAGGGACAGCATCTAAAGAACCAAAATGATCCTCTTCTAGGAAATACTGTCTTATTCTGAAGGTCTGAGATAAGGTCACAGAGATGATGCAACACATCAGATGCATGGTTCTGTATTTACTCACCTGAAGGATTGGGCTTGCAGAGCTCCGGAGTCTGGATTTGTCGACCCCAACCTATTATCCCTGACAATATTTGGAAATTCAATGTATGCACGGCACCTAGCAGGCCCTCAGTAAATGTTCAGTGATTGACTGGATGAATTAGTGAATTGATGTATAAATGAAAAAAAAAGGAATGAAATCTTTTATAAGACCAGTGCTCCAGAGCTTTGAATTTTTAATTTCACACATACCTCCCCACTCCCCAAGTTAGTCTATCTGAAAGCAAACTTCCAGAGTATTTTACTCCCATGACATTTCCAGATACAGAAACATAGCAGAGTGCTGACAGTATTTTTTAAACTTTTGTCTTTTCTTCCGGCCCTGGAAAATTCTACTCTGAGATTTTAAGTAGATATACAGATAGATAGATAGACAAATAAACTGTCCTCTGAAATCTAAGGGTTTGTAGGAGTTGTCCCCCAATAATTTCACTACTTCCTTCTGAGGAACAGAAGCTTGTTTCTCAATCCAGGATATGGCTTCTCAGAATAAACACTACATTTTCCTGTCTCCATGGAAACTAGGTATGGCCCTGTAAGTTATCCCTAGTGTGACGGGAGCAGAAGTGGTGAGTGCAACTTCCTTGAAGTGTCTTTAACCAGAAGAGGCTGTTCTTGCTTTCCCCCTTTTCCTAAGTGCTAGCTGGAATGACCATCTTAGATGTTGAGATGAATTGGGGAATGGAAGACACCTGTGAAAGAATGAAAACTAGGAAGAGTCTGGTCCAATACGGACCCTTTCAGACCTTACCTGAAAGAGAAATAAACCTCAATTAGCAAAAACTGCTTTGGTGTTTCCTCTCCCACATAGTTGAAGCAAATCCTGACTCATACAGAGCTGACCCTCAGAACCTTTTGGAAATACTGTTCGTAAAACATTTTGTAACACAATGAGCACCGACTGGACTAGGAAATGGTTACTGAATAAAGTTTAAGTGATAACAAGTAAGGTGAGTTCTAGTCTGGTTCTATGACTAATTAGCTTGTTGACATTCAATAAATCATTTCCTTTTTAAAGCTTCCGTTTTCCCCTTGTCAGAATATGGGCATTCAATTAAGATCTCCTCTGCAAATTTACTACCCCGTGAGAATTTTTTAGGAAAGTACCGCATAAGCTCATGTGTGCAATAACCTATCAAGCTTAATGATATTCAGGGAAAAAAAATAATCTAGTTGTAAACACAGTTTATCAATATTTGCTGTGCAGCTAACTCATGCCAGGTGCTGTGCTAGGTACTAGAAACACACAGCTGACCTATAGAGACAAAGACATGAACACGTATTGTAAGTAGAAAAAAGAAATGCATAGAAGTACATAAGTTATGACATTATGTGTCAGGGGAACATGACCTGGTTGTGGGAAGAGGAGATCAGGCAGGAATACAGAAGAAGTGATATTTAAACTGAAATATAAAGGCTGAATAGAACTTAACTAGGTGGAGTGTAGAAAGAAAGAAACAAACAAAAAAATATGATGAGGTCTGACATTTAAGTTTGTGACCTTGTTGCAACCATGTTGCTAACCTTTTTTGATATCAGAGGGATTCTTCATTATGAATTTGTACCAACTGCACAAACAGTTAATCAAGTTTACTAGTTGGAAGTGCTGAAAAGGCTGCGTGAAAAAGATCAACGACTTGAACTTTTCGCCAACAATTCATGGCTCTTGCATCACGACAATGCACCAGCTCACACGGCACTGTCTGTGAGGGAGTTTTCAGCCAGTAAACAAATAACTGTATTGGAACACCCTCCCTACCCACCTGATCTGGCCCCAATGACTTCTTTCTTTACCCGGAGATAAAGGAAATATTAAAAGTAAGACATTTTGATGACATTCAGGACATCAAGGGTATATGACAACAGCTCTGATGACCATTCCAGAAAAAGAGTTCCAAAATTGCTTTGAAGGGTGGACTAGGTGCTGGAGTCGGTGCATAGCTTCCCAAAGGGAGTACTTCACAGGTGACAGTACTGATATTCAGCAATGAGTTATGCAGCACTTTTTCTAGGATGAGTTCACGAACTTAATTGTCAGACCTTGTATCTTAAGTGAACTTTACAGGTTCCTTATAGGACAAGTTGATCAAGACTATTATGATAGAATAACAGACTCATAGATTTACTCTTTCCCATGGCTCCCCTATTAGAAACTGATACCTCCAAGCAAAATCTCCACCCAATCCTTAATACTTATAGTTTTTAACTCTGGGAGGTATTTTTCTTGTAGTGGCTACACTGAACATTTTTAGACTAGAAGCTCTCCCTTTTATGGGTACAGCATTTTTTCAACTTACTATTTACCAAGAAAACTACGTGTATAATTTCACCTAATACACAAGGTAGAGGGTGTTCTCCTCAGTTACATGGGCGGGAATGGAAACCTGGTCAATTTAAGTGGCAGACTGTGGTCAAACCGCTAGTAAATGACAGGACCTGAATTTTCCCTCTGATCATCTATTTCCTGGTACCGTGTTCTGTCCACCCCTCTCTTTCTAGTGAAGAGACTATTTGCACACACAAGTGTGATTATAAAGGAAAGAAATTAATTGATCCCTTTTTAAGGAAAATGGGCCAACTAACCCAATAATGCTAGTTTGAGAGATTAAAGACAAATGACTTCTTCACTCCATTTAGGACCTGCATCCAAGCCAGACAAGAAAATAAATGACTTAAAATCCATCCTTTGGTTATTGACCCCAAACATTATCCCACAGCGTGGTCACAACCTTCATTAAACAGAATTGGCTCTGAATCAACTCCACCCTCCATGGATAAAGATTCAGCACCACAGGGAAGACCCAAAAAAATGAGCTCTAAGCTCTGAAGGCCTTGGAAGGGATGGCCAAGCGTGTTTTGAGCAGTGGCGACGTCATCTGAATAAGAATTCACCCTCCCCTCAGCAGTTCTTTAAATGACTTGCTTCTGATATACTAAAATGCATTGAATTATATGCACTTTTAAATGGGTAGGTTGTATGGTATGTGAATCAGATCTCGATAACATGATTTATAAAAAAGTATCCCTATTGATTTATCTTGTATGTACGGTTACCACGGGGCCAGCTGCTGCAAAGCTCCCAGAGGCATCTCTATGCCTATAAGTTGCCGATGAGTTGGGGACACATAACATGCCCATTATCCTCGGTCCTTCCTGCTATGAGACAGCTACCACCTACTTGGGTTCCGTGAACTCATCATCTCTATTACTTCCCAGGAGCGCAGGGACCTACATGGAAACTTGCTGTCTTTCTTCAACAAAGATGTTTGCAATGGGAGTGTTAAAAGATAGAAATCTCCATGTCATGGGCCAGCTGCCTTGGGGCCTGCCCAGTGTTCACAGGGACTGAAAACTCTCCCAAGGGCCCTCATGAAAACCATCTCCCCAAGAAGATCCCCTACAGCAGAATTCAAGGAAACAGCAGATACTTCCAACATGCCGGAGCCGCCAGTGGGAAAACAGAAGCTGGAGAGCTTAAAGTTTATTACTCAGAGGAAAATGTTTGGTTAATGGTCTGGGATCTTTTAAAACCAGCAGCAGAGTTAACTCTTTTTTTCTTTTTTTTAAACTTTTTTATTTATTTTAAGTGTGTTTTTCCAGGACCCCTCAGCTCCAAGTCAGGTAGTTGTTTCAATCTAGTTGTGGAGGGTGCAGCTCACAGTGGCCCATGTGGGGATCGAACCGGCAACCCTGGTGTTAACGAGCGTCACGGATCTAACCAACTGCGCTAACCGGCCACCCCTAGAGTTAACTCTGAGTTGGAAGATTAATTAGGTGAATAGTACTGGCACCTGGACATTCAAGGGAACACCTCATTAGCACCTCACCCAGAGACCCTGGGCAAGAAATGGAAAAGGGGAATCTAGTTATCAAAAAGAAGTTTTACCTAAAACTGACGTACACACACACACACACACACACACACACACACACACACACAATTTATATATCATGTAGACATTTATGCATAAAATTTTCTTTATCTTTTGTATCTTCTGTTTCTCTCTCTCTTTTTTCTTCTTTTTTTCTTTTAACTCATTCATCAAAGGGTCTCCTGTTTGCCAAGCAGTGAGGGAAAAACACTGCCAATGTCCCTACTTCCACGTAGCGTATGGTTATGGGGATATTTCCAGATAAAGAATCTAGAATGGATGACTTCCAGTCCCAAAATATCCTCACGATTCAAATTTCCTTTAGAAACCTGCCATCACACTCATATTCCAGAGGCAGAAAAGGTGAAAGAAGAGAGAAGGAAGCCTTTTGTCTTTTGAAGAGTTCCTGGAAAATCCCAATGACACTATTGCTTATATAACATTGGCCAAAATGTAGTCACATGACCACACCTTGTTGTAAGGTAGGTGGGAAATTTGGTCAGGCAACAAGGTGCCCAGGTAAAAATTAGGGCCTGTTACTAAGTGAAAAGGGAGAATGGATTTTGAGCTCAGCTACCGATAACCTGCACAGGTGGTCATCAATGAATTAGCTAAAAAAAAAAAAAAATTGTAAGCCAGCTATAGTATAAACTGGCCCAAAGTCCTTGAGAGAGAAAGCTTCTGCCCTCTGAGCCTCAGTTTCTTCAATTATAAAGTGAGGACATGTGATCACTCAGGTGTTACATTGTTAAAAACCTGTTTGACTTGGGTAGATCATGTAGAGAATTTTCTCAATTCCTAGGCTCCAAATGTCTTAACAACTGTCTGCAAAACCCGGGTATCTTTTGATACTACATGTCTAATTGGGACATGCTTCCTGCAGTACGAAGATAAATCTAGCAGAGTGTGCTCCAGCTAATGACACAGCTGACCAAGTTCCATTAATCTGAATTGCTAGTGAGTGGTCAACTCCCAATTAAGCATTTGACTTAAAAACTAGACAGTTAGGATTACATTCGTTTTTATTTTTCCCAAAGGTTGTTTAGCCACAAGGATGAAAAAGTCTTTTCTTGCATTGAAGTGCAATTGAGAACCCCCTAGAGAACCCACTGAAGACCAACGGAGGGAGGAAAAAGACCTTCACAGCATCTTGTGCAGTTTTCCCAAACACAGATGCTTACTCAGCTTATGGAAATTTAAAGCAATCTGTTCACGCACACACAGGATTACAAAGAAAGAGGAGGGTGTCCAAGAGAACGCCACATGCCTGGGTTTTTCTGGTAACTGACCCGGGAAATTTCAATGTTTCTATTGTTGGCCCCAATACTAGAGACAAGAAAGCTTTAACCTTCACCTTCACTGCCCTTCAACCACCTAACACACAAGACCACTCATTCCCTTGGATATCACCATCACCACAAACTAATCCGATTCTAATATCTCAGATTCTGAAATTCATGTTTCTTATACAACCAAAGGTGCTGCCATAATGTTGGGCCTAAGAATTCAGACTCAGGAAATGGATGGCTTGGGGTGCTGGGTTTTGTTCTGAAATGTACAAGTTGTGTGACCTTGAGCAAACTACTTAACTTCTGTACACCTCATTTTTCTCCTCTCAATATTGGGAGTGACATAGACATTTATTGGGTATGAAGTACAAGAAATCCTGGACTATAAGCACTGGGTAAATATTACCTTAAAAAAAAAAAAAATGCAAGCAACCTTTCATTTTTCTAAATTCTGCGTCTTCATTTCCACTAAATTTTCTCCTTGTCTTTACTCCCAACTCTGTTCCCAAATCCCTCCCATTTCCCCAGATCTATCATTCTTGAGTTCCCTGCTGGCCGGACTATGGAGGAGCTGTCTCAACTACAACATTGCAAGCCCCCTGCTCTCTCGCCTGTACCCTCCATGCCATCTGTCTTTCCAATTTCCACCTTCCAGTTCCAGGCCTTCTGAGTACTGTTGGGAGAAAAATGCTTATGGGTGCTAATTAGCAACACTATAAACTCAAACCCAGCCTCAGCCGGGTTCAGAAGGCTAAGAGCCAGCTCTGTTAAGTCACACCTAGTTCCCACTTTACACAGGGAGGTTCCCACTTCCCACACACAAAGAACATGTTATCTCAACCCTGTCCTCTTAGCATGAATGATTTTCTTCATACAGATCCTAATTCCCTTAGTCAATAAATATTTACTCAGTCTCTTCCACAAGCTAGATTAATGATTTCCAAAAAGACTATTCCCACTAAGGGAAGTCTGAGACTCACTTGTTCGTTCATTCATTCATTCATTCGTTCGTTCATTCATTCATTAATTCGTTCATTCATTCATTCGTTCGTTCATTCATTCATTCATTCATTCATTCATTCATTCACCAAGACCTGTATGACAATTCTTTCTGCTTCCTTTCAAACTTTCTTGAAAACTAAATGCATACTTTCTTCTAATGTCCAAGGAAAACAAAAACACTTCTAATTTCTTTCCAAGTCTAGTTCCTTCGTCAGCATTCCTCTCCAGTTTCCTTTTCCTTTGATATCCATTTTCACATTTCCTCACCCTCCCCACACTTTAGCGAATTCTTTATTCTCCAATTATTTTGGGAGTCTGCTTTTAGAAAACCACAGAAGCATTTTTGTTTGTTTGTTTTTGCTAACTCTCACTCTTTTTCCCCCTCCTCTTTGTAAACATCTCAAGCACATCTACCACGTCCTCAAACTCCTCTCCTCTCCTCCTGGGGACATGGTTTGACCCTCAGACAATTTGCTCTCTCCACGGTCACTAATGGCCATCTTAGTGAAAAGTTCTAGGGATTTTCTTCAGTCATGTTATTTCCCTTTCTGTCCTGAAGCATTTAGCTCTGGTGATCCAGTTGCTTGAAATGTCACTGCACCTTCTGTCATTTTATACTGAGTGCATCTCTGGAACATTTCTGACTAGTTTTTCTCCCATTGCTTTCCCAGGTTTTCTTTTTCTTTCTTTCTCTTCTCTTCTCTTCTCTTCTCTTCTCTTCTCTTCTCTTCTCTTCTCTTCTCTTCTCTTCTCTCTCTGTTTTTCTTGCTTGCTTGCTTGCTTTTTTCTGTCTTTCCCCAGGTTTTCTTACGACTGACAAGGGCATTCCTCCAAAGTCTGCTCTCTTACCTCCTTCCTTCTGTTCCTGTTCCTTCTCCTCAGTCAGTTTCATCACTATATGTATGTTGAACTTGTATTTTCCTCTCTGTGCCCTAATATTTTCCCCAATTCCCAGACCTTATATTTCCAATAGTTACTGGACATCTCTGTATAGATGGCCAACCCAAACGCATGTTTCAAGAGGAATTCATGACTCTCATCGCCCGTTGTTCTATTTCTGCAAAGATCTCTTAAATGGCCCACTTCTGCAGTCTTGGTATTTCTCCTGGTCGTCATCCACAGTGCCCACTGTAACTGAAGTATTCTTCTTAGATGCTCATATATCAATCTTTCATTCAAAAACTATTCATCAAAATACCTCTACAGAGAAAATAAAATGACATCGTTACCAATACAGTCCTCAAACACTTTGATGATTTGGGTTTGACCCATCAGCCTCATTCATTCATTCACAGTCAGTCAACAAATATTTATTGAGTATTTACTATGAACGAGGCACTGTTCAAGTCATCAGTGAATAAAATAGATAATAGCAATAATTTAAAAAAGCAAATTATCATTGTTAGTCTCTTTCCCCTTATGGAGTTCCCATTGTTGTGTGGGCGTATCTCCCACACTATGCTACATTCCACTGAAAATACATTATTTCCTTTTTTTTTTTTTTTTTGAGTCCACACAGGTTTGTTTTTCATTCTCTTTCTTATTTTTTTTTTAATGTATGGGATTTCTTTTCTTCATTTCCTTCTCTCACAAAAAGAGAGGTTTATCAAAATCTACCATGTGCCCACACCTCAGCCTCACCCTTCCCTCATTCCCCAGGCGTGCCATGCGTTTCAGAGAACAGACATCTTGTGGCTCCTTGGGGAGACCATGTCCTCCCTCCTTTGCTATTGGGCCAATCCTAGTATCTGGAACCCTCTTCTCCCTTCTTTTCCTGGCCAACTGCAGGAAGACAATTCAATAGGAGAGTTAGTCCCTAGATTGGAATCCTGGCTCCACCCTTTACCTCTATCATAACCTGGGCAGATTATTTAATCTCGCAAAGTCACAATTTCATCCCCTGTGCAGAGAAGCTAACAATAGGAGCCCCATCACAGAGGTGTTGCCATGGGTAGATGAGCTAAATGCGGAAAGCATACAGAACACTGCCCGACAACATGCAAGGCCTCAATAATCAGTGCCTGATGTTATTATTGTCACAGGCCTGTGGTAGAGCAGAGCGTCAGAAGAGCAGTTACTATAACCTTGAGAAGTCTGGGAAGGTTGGAGGAGCTGGCCTTTCTTATGTGTGTTCATAGCCCCCGGTTTATCTCAACCACTGGACTGTGACATTATATTTTAATTGAATATTTACATATCTCTCCACCACGGAGCCGCTGAGAGGGTAGATGTCATGTCTTATTTACATTTGTATTCACAATGCATAGCACAGGGGCTGGCTTTGTAAAAGCTCAGCAATGTTGAGTGAATGAGAGGAAACACCAACTTTAACTAGAGAGTCAGCTTCCTCTAGAAGAGGCGTTTCTGAATGTCCTCCACCCCAGCCTAGGTAAGCCATCTTGCCTTATTTTCCATAGCAGCCAACACTTCTGCAGTTCACAGTCCTATTGCCCCGGGCAATATGTCACTCCCCCACTAGACTGGCAGCTCCCTGAGAGAGGCTGCTCCATCTGCAGGGCTCAGCCCAGTGTCTGTTTCCTAAAACAATGCCTGAACAGGGCTGAGTTCACTCTTAGACACGCAGTTGCTAGAAATTCAGTAATTGCCCTGCTGAAAGCATGGACAGGGGCCTTGAGTGGGTGGCCAGGCTTTGCTCAGACTTCCTGCCTCCCTTCAGAACCTCATGCTTGCATAGCCAAGAGACTCTGCTCTCTGTGTGGCAAAGCTTTGGAATCTGGCTGCGAAAATCAAAAGAAGGGGAGCAGAGGGGCCAGGGAATCATTTGAATTGACTGTCCTCAGATCCCATTTCATCATGTGTATGCACTTAGTGACACATCAGGAAAGTTTTTTCCAGCAGTAAGTTTTTTTTTCCCCTCCATTTGTGGACATGTTGAAAGATCACACATACGTTTTCAGTGAGGTCACCGACAATCACGGGAAGGCAGCAGCAACAGCTGGTGGCTCCAAATTACCCCGAGGCCATTTAATCTCTTGGCCTCACATTAGGAAACCAGTTTGAGGAAGGTAAAGACTCCATTAAAAAAAAAAAAAAAAAAAAAAATTGAAGAACAAGAACAAAAAGAAAAATTATATGGTTTGAGGCAGCGGCTGCTGTTCCTGAAAACCATGGATGACAGTGAGGCTTGTTATCAGCTGTCAGGGTGGCCAGGACCAGTGCTCCTGGGAGAATATGACTTCCTTTGTGGGATGAGATACCAGAAGATTTCCAACTCCCAGAAGACAAGCCCAGGGAATCTGGGCTTGGAGGCTCCTCTGATCCTGAATGCCTGGGCTCACTCCTAAACAGTGTTGGGATTGCTCATGAGCAATAAGTACAATCAGGAGAGAGACCATTAACAGGCCAGGACACCCTGGAAACAGTCATTAACGTCTTGGAAGATGCCGGCAGCAGAGTGGTACCGCTGCTGAGTATATCCATTAGAGATTCTGGGGGAGAATGCCATTCCTAGAAGGCCATCAGAGCTCACCCCGACTGCTTGCACCTCAGGCACAATATCACACAACAGGACCTCTTCCCGGAAACAAAGTAAAAGAAGAGGGGTGTGGAATCCCTGGTGCTCACCTATTTCCTGCTGCACGTGGAGATCTACATGTTTAGCTGGGGTTTCGTGATCATTTGTTTGTACACTAGTCAATGAAAAGAAACCGTCTTTCGAAGGGAAAACTAAGTTCCCCACTGAAACCTGGGCATTTATGAATCAAAAGAATAGTTGACCAGGAGAAATGACCACCTTTGCTATTACAATGAATGAGATTAAAACTCTCCTATCCTCATTTACTAATTAGCTCCAAAAGCTTTTTAATACATTCACATAAACAAAGAAAGGGATGTCCCTGACCTTGAGACACTCAACAGTAACGAGGTGGGCTGAGTATGGGGAGTAGAGAAGAAGGAAAAGATGGAGGACAGCAAATAAAGAGACGATAAGGCTACCAAGATGCAAAGTGGTCTCTTGCCCCAGTTGGTTTGCTTTTGTGCTCGTGTGGTCCCCATCACTCCTTATACACATGCTAACTGGTACTCTGTTCCCTTTCTGAACTTTTCAACAACCTTCTCAACACCCTTCCATTCCTATTTTACTCACTTACTACATTCTTCCTGCCTGTTGACCTATTTCATTCCTGACATATGGAAAGCCCTCCCCAGTATTTTCAGTATATCAATCCAGCCATCATTCAAATAATATGTTCCTCTGACTCCCTATCTTTAAACTTATGTTTGAATTCATGGAACAAAGGTTTATGCTTCCACCTTCTTCTTCTTTTTTTTTTTTTTTTTTTTTTTTTTTTGCTTAATAATGGGTCAGAGAATAAATTTGGTTGTTGAAGATGGTAATATAAAAGATGTTTTGTTTTTTATTTTTAGAAGATAATTTTAGGTAACTGGCATACTTAATGCATTTCTACTTGAAGTATGTAATACAAATGTTGTATTTTGGGAGATAACGTCTTTTGACTTCAGGATGCTGTAAAACATTTTGCTTACATTTTATCTCTCATGATATCTTCCTTTCAGATATTTACCCCACCCCTGTTCTTTTTGAGTTGGTCAATTATATGGCCCACAGAGTTGGGACTTTGACCCAAACTGCTCAGAGTATCTCATTTCCCTGACCATCATGATTGGTTTAGACATGAGGACGTGACAGACCCCAGACAAGCCAAAGCCCTCCTAGGATGTTTTCCTGAAGCCATTGGGCAAAAACGACATCTGAAAAGTTATCTGAAACTGCTAACCACATATGAGAAACAATGGGTGGTAATCTTAGATGCCGTTTAGAGAAGGTGTCAGTGAGAATAAAGCTAACACAAAAACGGAGTTGGGACAGGGGAGGAAGAGCAAGAGAGAGAAGGGTCCCCTGACCCCTCGACTTCAGCTGTGTCCAAACGTAGAAGAACCATTCTTAAGCTTCCCAGTTACGTAAATTTATTAACTCTGAGTTTCTGTTGCTTACGTTAGTTTCCATGGAGTTTGTGACTCTTGCAACCAAAAGAACTTTTAAAAATTCAGTTGTAGAGACACATATCACCTGATACATTGGTGATAATAATCTGTTAAATAAAAACAGGGATTTAACAGAGTAAAATGGAAAGAGATGGATTATGTAGTAAAAAGAAATATATGGTTGGGGCATTACATGATGATAAAAGGCTCAATCCACCAGGGAAAAGAAACAATTTTAAACATATGCATGAAACAGCAGAGTTTCAAAATATGTGAAAGAAAAACTGATAGAGCTGAAAGGAGAAACAGACAAACATACATTATAGTTGAGGATAGTAAGACTCTACACATAGCAAATAACAGAATAACTAGATATAAAATTAGTAGGGATATAGATTTAGCAACACAATTAAATAGAAGATTTTAGTTCACATATACAGAACAATCCTCCCAATAATAGCAGAATACACATTTTTTTCTGCAAGCACCAATGAGATACTCATCAAGATAGACATATCCTGGGCCATAAAACCAAATCTCAACAAATTTAAAAAAGTTGAACTCATACTGAGTATGTTCTCTGACCATGGAACCAAGTTAAAACTCAATAACAGAAAAACAACAGGAAAATCTCAAAATACTTAGAAATTAAGTAACACACTTCTCAATAATTCATGGATCAAAAAGAAGTCTCAAAGGAAAATTTTAAAAACTACATAGAACTGAATGAAAATACAACATATCAAAATATGTGGGGTGCACCTTAAGCCATGCTAAAAGGGATTCTAAGACATTAGAAAAGAGACAAGTTCTCAAATCAATGATCTAAATTCTTACCTCAAGAAACTAGAAAAAGAGGAGCAAAATAAACACACAGGAAGCATAAGGAAAGAAACAATAAAGATAAGAACAAAAATAAATGCAACTGAAAACAGGAAGACAATAAAGAAAATCAATGAAACAAAAAGCCGGTTTCTTCAATAAAGTTAATAAACCTCTAGCAGAACTGACAAAGATACAAGATGAAAAGTCACAAATCACCATATCAGGCATGCAACGAGGAATATTGCTATAGATCTTATAGCCATTAAAGGATAATATGAGAGTAATACAAATAACTTTATGCTTATAAATTTGACAATATTGAAGAAATGGACCAATTCTTCAAAAACCACAAACTACCAACAACCAACCAGGATGAAATAGGCTCCTGAATAGTCCTATAGCCACTAAATAAATTTAATTTGTAATTTAAAGCTCCCAAAAATGAAGTCTTCAGATTCAGATGGTTTTACTGAAGAAATTTACCAAACATTTAAAGAATTAACACCAATTGTACACAATCCCTTTCAGAAAACAGAAGAGGAAGGAACCCTTCCCAACTCATTTTGTTAGGTATTACCCTGATACTAAACCAAATAAGGACTGTACAAAGAAAGAAAACTACACTCCAATCTCTCTCATGAAAAATCCTCAAAAAATATCAGCAAATTGAATCTATCAATGTATAAAAACAGTCATACGCCATGACCAGGTGAGATGTATTCCATGTATGTAAGACCTGGTTCAATATTCAAAAATCAATCAACGTAATCCACCAGATCAACAGGCTAAAAAAAAAAAAAGAAAAGAAAAGAAAAAAAACCAGCATATGATCATATCAGTTGCTGCAGAAAAAGCATCTGACAAAATCCAATACCCACTCATGATCAAAACTTTCAGCAAATTCTAGAGAGGAATTACTTCAATTTGATGAAGAAAATATACAAGAAACCTGCAGCTAATATCATCCTTAAAGGTGAAAGACTGAATGCTTTCCCCCTAAGAGCAGGAACAAGGTAAAGATACCCATTCTTTTTCAACCTAGCGCTGGAAGTCAAAGCCAACCCTTATTCAGTTTGACAGTCTATCGCAGGCCTTGTGTTGGCAATGGCGTCGGGGGGCCAGCAATTGTCACCGGAAAGAGACATACATACATTTGGAAAATACAAGTGAGGGCTCTGACTTATATGAAGTATAGCATATAGAGGGGTGGGAGGTTTCAGCAAGTATCAGTAAACTGGAAAAGGCCTTTGAGTTATTTCTCCCCTCTACTGGGTAGGTAATAGACATGACGCCAGGGCCCAGGTTACCCCACCCCCATGCTCCCCACCAACTGCCCCTTGAGCCGAAGCAGCAAAGCTACGTTCTTTGCTGCACAGCAGAACCGGGCGCTCTGTGTACCTCACAGCGATTTTCATTTAATCAGGCCAGCTGGGGCTTGTTTTTGAGTCCGTGACAGATAGGAAGCTCTCAAACAGGAAATTAGGTTAGGGTTACACTGACAAATTCATAAGTTTGCTCATGACTTTAGAGCAAAGGAATGTTCCACTGCAAAACTGCATTGCCACAACCAACTTTGGGGGGAAAAAAAAACTATAAAACTATATATATGTTTTACATATATATATAATATATATTGGCATATACATATAAAACAAATATATTTTACCTATATTTGTAAAATATATGTATGCATAAGTAATTTTATAAATATAAAATACATTGGCTTAAATATATGTATAGATAGATACACACACACACACGAGTATGCTAAAAAAATGTATATACATTTTAAGAAAGGAAAGAACTGTATTAAAATTACGCCATTGGTAACTACTTTGAGCACCTCTTGTAATTGCAGAAGTCGAAAGTGACTTGTATTCATCTTTTGTTATCGGTATATATTGAGTATTACAATTTTAATACAGTTATTTTCCTTTCCTAAAACGTGTATACATTTTTTGGCACCCTCCGTATATGTTTAAAATATATATTGGCTTAAATATTATATGTTTAAACATATAACGTTTAAGCCAATTTGGCTGGTTGGAGCTGGTTCGGATTCTTCAAGTTTGAGTGTTATCTTTGTTCTGTCCTAAGAAAAACCCCTTCACCTGTCTTCCTGACGCAGTCTCTACCTCTAACGTTTTCTCCAACATGCTGCCAGTGTGACTTCCCAAGACCCATATCTGATGAAGGCATGTCCCTTCTTAGGTCATTCTTGGATTCCTGGTGGTTCCTCATCCTCAGCCATGCCACGGAAAGCATGGTCCAGGGTCAGGAGCCCCCCCAAGAACTTTGTTCTTGTCCATGACAAGGTAAGCACAGAAGTTGAGAGCCAGTGTTTGGAGACGTTATAGACCTTTGGCGTTGCCATGTAATAATGAATGCGAGTGTATGATGAGTGAATCAACGAGGATGCTGCTGACGCACACAGTAAGTCATCTGTGGCCCAAACTCCATACTCCTATGAGTCTGTGAAAGATGGGGGCATACAGGCAACACCTGGCCCTTCACCACAGGTAGCTGAGGAAACATGGTGCTCCGGGAGAAAGTCCAAAGATGTCACCCCAAATCCTTCATTGTCGGTCTATGTCTGTGGTTCTTCCAACATCTTCTGAAACTCCTATACTCCCCCCTTCCCTTTTCTTTGAAGCTCCTTGACAGCTCTCTAAACACTGTGTACATATTAATTCTTCTCTCCGAAATGCCCTTCTCTGTCTTGTCTGTCTAGAGAGTTTCTCTCATCCTTTACAGTGCTGCTAAAACAGCTTCTGTGGAGCCATTTCTGAGCCTCCAACACACATATCCCCCCCTTGCATATGTCTGCACTACCCAGTACATTCATTCAAGAAGCATTTTTGCAATGCCAAGTCCAGGACATATAGAAGAAGAGAAAGTCTGTGCCATCAAATGCCCTATTTCCCAGAAAATAAGACCTAGACGGACAATCAGCTCTAATGTATCTTTTGGAGCAAAACTTAATAGAAGATCCAATCTGTCATATATTATATTATATTATATTATATTATATTATATTATATTATATTATATTATATTAGACTCACTCTTATATTATAGTAAAATAAGACCTAGTCTTATATTAATTTTTGCTCCAAAAGATCTTATTTTCGGGAAACATGGTGATTCCTAGTCTCATGAATTTTCTGTGTATTGTCTCCTTGAAGACAATAGCCACGTCTTAAACATCTTTGTATTTCTAAAACCTCTGCCATGAACATAGTAGGAACTGAGGGAATGATACATTTGGAATCAAAGTTGATCATAATTGTTGAAACATAGATAGGTACTGAGAAACCATTTATCCCCTTGGTTAACCCGTCTGGGCTTTCACTTCTCGTTTTAGCACATGTAGTGTTTGAACACCCACAGTTCTTTCAAAGCTCCCATATGCTCTCTAGAGCCAGAGGACGCATGTTACTGGACCCACCTTCCTCCAGATTCCACCAGAAGACAGCCCTTGTCCTCCTCACCTGCACCCCATACCAATTCCTCAGATTCTAGACACAAAAGTAGCAACCGCAGGACTGCATGTTGCTGTAAGTTCCTGAGACTTCTCATCAGGTCTGTCTCTATCGCACCTCTTTGGTGATGATGGCCTTTTCGCTGCTCGTAGACTACCCTTTAGCCAGGTAATTAAAAGAGAAATAAAATAAAATAAAACAAAACTAGGGATTTAACATGTGGATTCTAATGTACTGAGATCTTTTCCATGTGTTGCTAGGAAATTGTGATGATAAAAAGGGCATCTTTCAACACAAACAATGCACATGTCCCTAGGCTTGGGGAAGGACATCCAATAATCAGTCACACATAAAACAATTGATCTGAACTATCCCAAGTTAAAGATCTTAAGCTGGAAATGGGCTGGCATTGTGGGTAATTAAGTCAAAATTAGTCCCCATTAAACCTACAGGAATTGAGGTCAACGATCTCTCTCTCTCTCTCTCTCTCTCTCTCTCTCTCTCTCTCTCTCTCTGATTTCATACCGTAGAAGTGTAGGTTGAAATATACACTGTCCTTAGAGTTTTCAGATCCGATCAAAGTCTCCTGTCCCCCCAAAACTCTTTTTCGACTTGATCAAACATCCAGTTCTTGATTTAGAATAAACCAATGCTATTTGACCAAATTCTTCCATCGCTGATGTTTAATATTGTGGACGAATTGATTTAATTCTTCTTTTGAGTCACAGCAGTATCATGGACAGTGATTATTTTCCATTGCCCTGCCTTCGCGGGAAAGCCAGCAACGCGATCTCCCTTCTGAGCCTTGCGCTTGTCCAAAACACACATCCCAAACCTGTCCACGCCTGGCTACATCTGACTCACCCTTCAAGTCTCAACTGAAGTAACACTTTCATAGGCTCCCTAAGTGTTCCCCAAGCTGGGGCAAATGACATTTCTTTCCTGCTCCCACAGTCTCCCTGAAAACCAACCCTTGAAAGAGAAGTAATAGTAATGCCCATGTGAAATTAAACCTAACTGGGTAGTAAGCAGAGCAAATAGAATGCACTGATTTTGATGTCACCTCCCCAAAGCAGTCTCATTCTCAGAGAAATATTCCAAGGAGTGTGGGGAGCCATGGTTGCAGTTAACTTTAAAGCCTTAACAGAATGGCTCACCACAATTGAAGAGCTCGACATTTTTATTTCCTCAAACAATTCTCAGAAATAGTTGAGTCAGAAGTGTCTAATAAGATGACCCAAAGATTCTGCAAGTCCAATTGCTCTACAAAGACACCTCACTGGAAATGTCACAGTTAGATAAAAGCTTTCTATAATGTGCTGAAGGACATTACCTGAGGCATGAGACATGAATCCACCCTAGATAGCACCCTTCTTTCATAGCACTTCCTTCCCTCACCGCCCCACCCCTCAACAAAACCTCTCCATGAATTTGGCATGTGGATTTTTATAGGCAATTCTTTAGTCTGAGACCACAGGAGAGAATGATTCTGCTACTCGTCTCTGGGGCATGCCTTCCAGAGATTTCTGTCACCACAGAATGCCAATCTATTCTCATCTGTTAGACTCCTTTCACTGTAATTGACAGGTGGGCTTCCCCCCTCCCTTTTTCCTGGTTCCAAACCTACGGGCCTTGCTACATGTATTAGCGTTTTCAAAGCAATATTCCCAGCAGGAGTTCCCAGAGGGGGCTACACACCCGGGAGGAAGGAGATAAAGGTCTGAAAACTCAGTTTTAATTGCATCTGGATTTGGGACTCCTGTTTTGATTAACAAGTAAAGCTGTAATGGCATATCTCTTACAATTTAATGGAAAGGTTTTTTTTTTTTTTTCCTCCTTAAGAAAGTGAAAGAGGGAATCAGATAACGCTGCAATAGTCCACCCCCTCCACCCCCCCAAAACCCTCAAGCAAGCATTTGATTCATGCAGGCTCAGTAATCTGAATGCAAAGATGACGGACAAGAATCAACTTTCAAAGGGCTCTAGCGCCCTCTGCTGGCAATTGTGCTGAGATGCGTCACCCAGGAAAGGATGCGTGGTCATCAAACGTTAGATTTCATCTATTCCACTAGGTTCCTTTAAAGAAGCCAGCGTTGAAGAGTCTCACTCAGTAAAGTCATTTATCTTGTTAATGGGAATTGTGCTGTGGTCTGAGGAAGACCTTGCCTTCGGGAACCCTTTTGAATACTGTACATGTCCTTACTAGCTAAGTCCTTTAGCAAATTATTGACCCTCTCTCCCGTCTCCAAAACAAGATGATAATAAAGATCAACTGGTTTTGAAAGGATTTAAAAAGATACTATCCTTTGAAAGATATTATTTACCTGGTATTGTCTGGCCTTGGCATCATCAGGTGGCTTGGATAATTAAGTTACCAAGGCTGATGGGCTCCCCTCCCTATTTACTTCTCTACGATTTGGGCTAATGATAAGGTGGGAAGTAGATGACAGTTCTTTAGTTAAAGTTATATAAATAACAGTGCTGCTGCACACCTCTGATCTGCGCCCATATTTATAGCAAATTACAATCCATATAACCTTAGTACAGAGGTGGTTTTAATTACCAGCCCTCCTTACCAATTTATTATGACATCTTCCTCCCTTAAAAAACAGTGACTGAATATTCTCTTTCTCTCTCTCTCCCCCTATTTTGGCATCATCACAGTCAGGTTCACTCACTTCTTTCTTATCTCAGAGCTAACACTCTAATTACAGGAAATTCTTGGAATCTTTTCATGTAACTATGCATTTTTTGTCCTTAATTATGTTGATTTGGCAATTCAAAACCTGGGTGAATTCAGAAAATGTAAAAGGCATGTCAAGTTCCAATGGAAACTTGATCTGAAAAATTCCACCTGCCTGTAAAAGTCATTATACGAATGTTGGCCCTGGTAAAAAGTATTTTATGGAGCTTCCTAACTTTAGGCAGGAAAAGTGCAACGGCTCAGTTGGCTATCAATTGAAGAACGATTTCTCTATTATATAGAACTCTTGTCCTCATTTACACAGATGTTTATTAAACAACGTCTGTATGTCGGCGTAATATGTTGTTCTCCATATAGGGTACGCAGGGAGCAAGAGACTGGCTGTGACCCCACAAATCCTCTAGTACAGCAGGAAGCTTGGTTGTCGGTCAAGTGTCATTCGATTATTTCCTCTTTGTCACCATAACCCATTCTGCTGATTGCAACAGCTGCCCTTAAAAACTTGCTGTCAACTGTTTCCCTGGGATTGTGCTATTACATTATTTTGAATACGCACACACATACATATTTTAAATAATTCCGAACACACACACACACAAGCAAGTTGTAAACTAGAGAGAATGGTCTGAGAGAGTAATGTAATATAACATGCGCCAGATTTTATATTCATGTCCCAGTTACTTGGAGTCCCAGCTCACGGTCTTTTTACCATGTCAGTAGCCCTCCAGTTTCAGTGTTCAAAACGCTTGCCGGAGGACGGCCGTGAGCAAGCAAGCATCCCTGTGCCTCAGCTCCTGCATTTCTGACTCAGTAGGTGTGAAACACAACGCAAGATTCTCAGTAGGTGTGAAACACAACGCAAGATTCTGAGGTTTGTGGCCCATAGACAACACTGGAAGAGATACTATGCTCTAGCATGCAGATTACTTTTCTACCAATCCAGTCATACTTTTTAAACGATTATTTTTGGAGACACACACGTGTGTTGGATATCCTCTGTATACTAGTTACTCTGCAGGGCACTGTCCCATGATGGTTCAGAACAGAGGTGAAAAGCACAGAAAGCTGACCCTCTGGTTTCAACCCCACCTCACTTAACCTCTCTGTGCCACCTTCTCCTCTGCCAAAGGAGGATAATAGTAGAATAGGCCGACTTCAGAGATATCGCAGGCTGGGTTCCACACCACCACAATAAAGCAAATATCGCAATAAAGCAACTCACACATTTTCGGTTTCCCATTGCATATAAACAAGGATGTTTACACCATACTGTAGTCTATTAAGGGTGCAATTGCATTATGTCTTTAGAAAACAGTGTACATACCTTAACTTAAAAATACTTTGTTGCTAAAAATCGCTAACCATCCTTTAAGCCTGTTGGAAAAATGGCACCGATGGCTTGACCAAGGCAGGGTTGCCCCAAACTTTGGTTTGTGAAAGATGCAGTATCGGTGAGCACAATAAAGCAAAGCACAGGTAAACAAGGGAGGCCTGTATCCTCATCATACAGTAATTGTGATGCTACATGGGCTGATGAATGTGAAACGTTCAGCACAGCACCTGGGATACGAAGGCCACTGCCCCCGTGACACATATGGAAGCCAAATGGTTTGACGACGCACACACAGCCAGGAAGGGATGGTACTGGATCAAATTTCCCATAATCCTGAAGCCTGTTTTGAAACAGATGTCATTCGCCCTCCCTGTGCCCCCGTCAAGCTTTTGGATAAATAAGGCATTCTTCTGAGTGTATTTTGTGCTGTGTGCCAAGTAGGTGGTAGGAACAAGAAGCCCCATCTAAGTTTAGAAGAAAAACCTACATATAGACCTTGAAAGATTTGGCTACTGCTTAGTGAATAGAAAGATGTCTAAGAGCTTAAGGTAGATAGAAACCAAAGTTCCCAGATGCCCCGGATTTAATGAGAGCAAAATAGGAAATCGGACTTCAAATACACTGGAGAGTAAATTGTTTTCTGGTCCCTGTCAGGTGTTATGGGGAGTAAGTTCATTCCACAATGCAGTCCCACACTTGACTGCAATCAACCTCATCAGGTCCAAAAGTTCTTTCCTAAAAGGAAAATCCCTCATAAGACAAATTGAAATTATTTCATTCCCCCTCAGCACCATTGGAAATGAAACTCTCAAGTAAATCCCATTTCTGGTTAAAAAAATATGTATTCATGTCTCAATAGTAGTAAAGAAAACAATATGTAGTATAGCCCTCTAGTCAAGTGAGTAATAAACTGTCTTTATTTCTGAACCTTCTGTGTGCTCTACCTTACGACAAGTGTCGAATTGGACAGATAATGGTTTGGATGTAGTAACATTTTCTTACATTTCTGTTATCAACACACACACACACACAAACACAAATAATTTCTCATATTAATGGTCTTGTATTTTACAACCACATCTATAAGTTCCATCCTCAAAAGATAGGGCATTGAGATCATGTGATTAAGAGTGATAAGATTTGGCATTCAACCCTGTTTAACGATGGCATGTGGAAGATTCTTTCTGCATTTGAATATTTCAACAATAAAGTTCTACCAAAGCACAGATGTCAAGTCGCCCAACAGTAGTTTCTCTCTAAAGCAAAGGCAGATATGCATGGTCCCATTTCCATTCAGATCCAAATTAATTATCGTTCCCTCTACAACATTCTACCACTCTGCTGTCTGCTAGCTCTTTTCTAGGTTATGTAATTCTCTTTCCTCTCCCATGATCTTTATTGTTTCCAGATGCCACAGTCATGATTTGTGTAACGGTTAGCAATTATAATGACGTGACCACATCTAACCAGTAATTGTGCAAAAGTGTGACATCCCAGTGTAACCCAAAAGTTACCTAGCTTTACAGACAAAAATGCAAGAACTAGGACACCTGGAACAGCAAATGTCAGGAAACAAGGGGCTTTCTCTGGGTTATTTTAGAAGATGATAGTCAGGGGCTTTCAGCTCTTGAGTCAGGGAGGACAGAAGGGGGTCACACCCCGGTTGGTGAGAAGAAATTCCCTTAAATTTAGTTGACAAGATTGGAATGTGCTCTCTGGGCAACATAATACAGAGAAGGAATTTCTGAAAACAGAAAAAAATTCTTAGATTTTTTCTTCCAAATTTAATATCAACACACAACCATGGAGTTAAAGAGAGAACTCGGGAGCTGAGAGATTGATCCCTCTCTGCTTGGACTTGAGACATGGATGAGAGAGAGAGAGAGAGAGAGAGAGACAGAGAGAGAGAGACAGAGAGAGAGAGATTTATAAAATATAATATTATGCTGTATACAAGAGACATACTTGTATACAAAGAGATTCAGAAAGGTTAAAAACAAAAAGATGGTCCATGCAGACAATAAAATATTATTCACGGCTAAAAGGAAATTGAGCTATTAAGCCGTGAAAAGACATGGAGGAACCGTACATGCATGTTACTGAATGAAAGAAGTCAATCTCAGAATGCTGCATGCTGTATGGTTCCAACCTTACGACATTCTGGAAAAACAAAACTATTGGAGGATCAGGGATTCCCAGGAGTTGGGGACAGGGAGGGGTGAGTCAGCAGCGCACAGATGATTTTTAGGGCAATGAAATGATTCTGTGGCCAGAATAAGACGGATACGTATCATTAGACATCTGTCCAAACCCATGGACTGAACACCACGCGTGAACCCAATTGTAAAGTATGGTGTTTGGGTGATAGTGATGTATCCATGTAGGGCCATCAGTGATAACAAATGTACCCCTGTGGCGTGGGATATTGACAATGGGGAAGGCCGTGTGTGTGGAGCAGGGGGTATGTGGGAAATCGCTGTGCTCTCTGCTCAGTTTAGTTGTGGATCTCAAACTGCTCTAAAAAATAGCCAGACACAAACAAACAGACAGATAGTAAAATACTAATAATAGGCAAAAAAAAAAAAAAAAAGGAAAGAAAGTAGGGGCCATAACCGATTTGTGATGAACAAGATAGAATTTAGATCTCAAAGTATTCAAAGTCACTTTATAAAGCTAAAGGCAACAATATACGATAAAGCAATTGCAGGCATTGATATTGGCTCATCTAATGACATACAACACTTTCCATAAATCATGGTGTAAATGAGACAAAAGAGACAACACACACTAATAACAGGAGATTTTAACGTACATACACATCACAATCCAAAAGAGATGAAACCGACCAGAAACCAGGAAGCGTGTTTAAGACTTAGACAGCAACATCTGATGCTGCTTATGTCCCCCAGCCACGCCTTGGACCTCCCCTCTGATTGCTGCCACACGAGTGGCACACAGCACCAGGTGGCGTTTGACTCAACTCCTGCTGACGGGGTCCTGTGTCAGGCACGTATTTCCATACGTCTTCCACTTTCTGCTGCAGAAAGTCTACATGTGAACCCTAGCAGGAGCCCCTTGAAAAGCACGTGTGTACAGCCCCAAAGCTCAGGGAAACGAAGCCTCTAAGGAGAAGCCAAAACATTGGGGATCATCACGGAATCACTTAACCCAGAACGGACAACTGTGAGAGGCTTTACAGATGCTCGGAGAAGGCAGGTGAGCCCTGAGCCCCATTCCATCAAGTGGCACCTGCACACCACACTCTTATATTGACTGTTCTTCTTTCCCTCCCTCTTTCTAGTCCTCACTTCTGCTCCCAGGTGACCTTGTAAACAGGCCAGGTGTACAATGCAAGTCCTTCTATTAGGGTCTCCAAACAAAGACAATTACGGAATCAATAAAGTCGAATTTAGATGTAGATATGTATCAAGTAGATATGAAAATACATATAAAGTGGAATATAGATAACATATATAGATATCTTACTTTTGAACTTTGATCTGTTAGAGCATGTACGTTCTTTACAGGCACACATGGAATAACCACAAAAACTAAATACGTACTATGTCCCAAAGAAAACCTCTATAAATCCTAAAGAACTGAAACAGCAATAAGATCATTCTCTGACAATAATACAATGAAACTATAAGTTAGTGTAGCAAAAAAAAAAAAAAAAGGCTCTTCTACCTAGATTATTTTTTAAAATATGCCATTAACCAAGTTTTAGTTCAAAAGGGAAGATAAAATTTCAAAATTTCTTAAAAATAATGATAATGACCACATAGCATACCCATCTCTATGAAACGCAGTTAAAATACTCATCGGAGGCCATGTTCTAATAGTACTAAATAACCATATCTGTAAAAAGAAAAAATGAAAATAATATAAATGCTCAACTCCAAAAGTTAGAAAGATAACAAAAACCACATAAAAGCAGAAGGAAATGTTTAATAAAGATTAAATTATATTATAATGAGTTGGAAAAGAGAAAAATAGTAAAACTAATAAATCTAAAAGCTGATTCTTGTATAAAAATCAAGAAAGAAGTAGATAAATCACTAATTTAAACTGGACAAAAAAATACAGAGAAAATGCAAGTATACAAAAGTAGAAATCATAGAGAAAAATTTTTAAAAATCATGAGATTACTTTACAAAATCTAAGTGGGATCTGTAATTAAATAAACAAAACAAACAAACAAACAAACGAACCACACATACAACTAACTGGAATTGACCCCAGTAAAGACAGAATCTAAAAACATCAATATGCATGAAAAATAGATAAAATAAAGTGCCTCCATTAAAAAAACAAAACAAAAAAAACCTCCCACCAGGCCCAGATAGTTTCACAGGGGAATTCTTCCAAATCTTTAAAGTTAAGGTAAACCCAACGCTACTTAAAAGAACAAACAACAACAAAAAACTCCAACTTAGTTTAATGAAGTAAAATAAAGTTGGTTCATAAATTTGATAAACATTATACCAAAAAAAAAAAAAGGAATCTAGAGAAAAACCTCAATTTTAAATGTTGATGTAAACATGTTAAATAAAATATTTGCAAATAGAATCCAATAGCACAATAACAAACATATATCACGACCAATGATGATTTATTCCAGGGTTTGAAATGCAGATTAATATTAAGAAATCCTTAATCCAGATACAATGTCAATATCTTACTACCCCAAAATAAATAAATAAATAAAGGGCCAGATATACCGTTGGTTCAAGAAAACTCAGGACGTTCCCATGAAATCTGAACCTGAAGAAAGAGGCAGACCGCTCCAGATGGGTAGGTGGTAGTTTTAATAAGCAAGGGAATTTACGTCTGAGGGTTTGTCCTGGGCAACCGCAAGACAAGTAGATCTCTACAGTCACCTGTCAGAATCTTAAAAGTTTGTATAGGGGTCTTCACAGGGTTCAGGCACAGGGATGGTCTCCACACCTTACTCTCTCGCAGCTATGTCCTTGGAAACGGCTCCCACGGTGGGAATGGTGGGCAGAGGGCACATTCTAAGGACAGGGCAGGGTGAGGAACCTCTGATCGGCTGGGTCCAGCTTTCAGGTCAACAGGCAGTCACGACCTCTCCATTACCTCCTCCAACGAGTACAAAATGTTCACAGTACAAGAAATGTAAATGGATGGCTATTCAATTTATTTGAAAATCCTGAACTTCGCTCAAAAAGAAAACTAAAAGGTAAACCTGTACTGATTGACAAAACAGGCTGTAGGAAAACGATCTTGTATATTGCTTGTAGAAATTTTTAAAAACATATATTTAAACTACTATGAAGGAGAATTTGCTAACATCTAGAAAAATGACACACGCCCTTTACCTTTGTCCTCGTCATCTTCAAGGAGTATATTTCAAACTGCATTGACCAGATTTTGCATGAAACTGCAGTAGATTTCGTTATTCCTGCCAATTCTTCAGCCTTCCTTATATCTAAAATCTTGTCATGGCCTGATCAGGAGCCAGGCTCCACCTTTGACCTTGGGCTTGACCCTGAGGCTTGCTTTGAACGATGGCACGTGAATGAAGTGACAGTGTGCCAGTTACAAAGCTGGGCTTTAAGAGATGTACCCGTACACAATAAATAATGATTGATACATTCAATTGAGGTTGGTGGTTTGTTGCTACATTGCGTGTTGTAGCAGGCACTGACAGAAAGGAAGCATTGCTTGCAACAGCAAGTAACTGGAAGCAATCCAAATGCCCATCAGTAGGGCACCGATTGAATAAATGATGGGAAAACTACAAAAAGGATGATTAGGCGCTATGCTTAAATTTTTTTTAAACAGCAACAGCCACTGCCGTTTCACTAGATTCATGTAAAATAGTCGTGAGCAATGATTTCTTTTGAGAATCTCAAATATTTAAGTATACAGAGCATTTGAATTTTTGTGGTATGGCTGGTGTTAATCAAGCCACTACCCCCAAAGCACTGTTTTGACCAGATGATTGCTCTCAGCCCTGGTCAGTCAGGAAGTATAACCTCTGGATTCTTCTTCAGAGAATCATGAGTGACTGCGAGCCAGGAGTCTCAGGCCTTTTCTCATCGAAAGGGGTCTCATTTCCTCAACGGCCACTACATATGAATGAGTCGGGAGGAAGTCAGGGGGCTATAAGCTGCTGACTAGGCATGGCGGCTGACTTCACTTCCCTCCCTGACTGCTGTGGGGAGGTCATGTCATGGCAGATAAGGTGAGGGGTTTGGGGTCGACCAACCTGAGCTCTAGCCCCTACCTCACCATTTCCTGATAATTTAAACGATCACTAATTTAGTCCATGTAAAACTCAAGTTCCTTGTTCATCAATAGAGTTACTAACACCTACCATGGAGAGTTCCAGTGAGACTAAAAAGAAGGAACAAATATCTAGGTTCTACACCGTGCTTGGGAGGTCACAGATACCCAAATGTTTGCACATTTGTTTGTTTCCTGCTTCTATCCCTTCTCATCAAAATTGTGAAAATATGAATGTAAATGTGGGCTCTGAAATCTCCTCCTAAGAGTTAAACTCGGGATTGCCATTAATATTTTCAAATCACCTTATATAAAAGGAATATAAACACAAAATGAAAACAAAAATTCTTCTTGGGAACTCATTGGCATTACGAGAAACTCTGCAATAACATATGAAGACTCAAAGTTAGTATCGTGTTAAAAAAGAATCTCTTTGTGTTAGTTGAGCTAGGCGTGTATGATAGATTTGATGTAGAATTACGCACACTTCCTTCCAGTAAAATGATGACAGATTCCCACCTGGTGACATAAAGTGGCATGAGTTGAAGTGTTTTCTTATGGAGGGAGTTTACATCTTCATCCCATTGTCAAATGTGACCATGCGGTTTGCTTTGGCTAATGGCAGGCCAGTGGATGTGACACATAACACATCCAAGCAGAAGTCAGAAGAATCATCAGGAACCAGAGTGAAAAAATATCATAAAAGACAGGGCAACAGGGTCTTGACTCAGTACTGGAGAATGTCTCATAAAGGGCTTAGTAGTAAATAGTTTAGGCTTTATTGGCCATATTCATTCTCTGCTGCATTTTTTTTTTCTTTTACAATTTAAAAATGTAAAAACCATTCTTGGCATGTAGGTGGTACAAAAAACAGCCCCTTCTCTGAACTGAACACTGCTTTGGTACCACCCAACTCAGCTTAAAAACAAAACTCAAAAGGATCAACCTATTTCTCGGTAACTTAACTGGGTCCTAAGACAAAGCTCAACAATGTTTACAAAACTACAAAAATGTCAGGGCCCTACAAGGTAAGATTCACAATGTTTGACAGCCACTCAGCAATGGCCCTGCATGGGAAAGCAGCATGATGCAAACCACAGTAAGGATATATATCAGTAACTTAAAACTGACCCAGAAATGACTAATGATAGAAATGTTCCCATAACCCGAGAGAGTCTGACTTGAGCTGTGGCTCACAATGTTGGCGTTGAGATCTCTTTCTGTTTCTTTTTTTTTCTTTTCATTTTTTTATTAGTTTCAGGTATACAAAACAATGTAATAATTAGATATTTACCCCCCTCACAAAGTGATAACCCCTTCCCCCAATACACTACCTCTCTGACACTGTATATAGCTGTTACAATTCCATTGACTCTATTCCCTATGTTGTAATCCACATCCTGTGACTCTCTATATATATTAAATTATAGTTGACACTCAATATTACTCAGCTTCAGCTTCAGGTGTCCAGCACAGTGGTCAGGCATGTACACCATCCATGAAGTGGTTTCCCTAATAAGACAAGTGCCCATCTGATACTGATCTCTTTCTGTGTTTCACACAGAAATTTTCTCTCTCTAGAATTCAAAATCAATAGCATTACCAGTAAATTTCTTGTGAAATCTATCCTTTTTTTGTGTTTGGAACAGGAAAACAGATCTTTCAAGACATTTCCTCCCACGAGAGTGCCTGAGAGTCTTAATTCACTTCTCTGTATTAATAATACAGCTCAGTCCTTGAGAATCTTGAAGGACAAAGATTGATCTTGATCCTTCAGAAAACTAGAGTCTCCATCGTGTCAGGTAATGTCAGTGATAATCGAGAAAGCTCACTGACGTAAATGTATGTCCAGTAAAACCACTAGATGGTGCAGTAACTTCACATTTCATGAACACTAAAACCCAGAAGGAAATTTAGTCCTTGACAAGGGACACTTGCCAGATTGCTATCCTCTCCTCATTTGTCATCCCAGCTGCCTGCCTTACTTGCTGATGCTTTTGTGAGAAGGAATTAAATCTGATACCTCTTTGCTTTGCTTAACTTGAAAGGGAGCTTTTTACTTTTTTTTTTATGTTGATGCTATAGTGAGAGTTAGAGTACGTTCAAGGCAAACTGTGAGCCGAATTCTGATTCTTCCACCCCCACCTCGGAACACAGGCTGCTTCCCTTATTTATCTGCCTTGCCCCCGTTTCCCGTACTCTTCAGACCTAGGGTGGTTTCCTCTCCTGTAATAAGCCTTCACGGATCTCTCCGGTCCACTACTATCTCTTTCTCCTAAATTCTTACAAGACTTCTGCTTTGGAGAGTGATGGCATCTCTTTAAGTCTCAGTTGGCTCCTCTGTATGATGGAAACCATGTCACTTATTAATTAGCATGTCACTCAAAGTTTGCTGTGGTGTTGTAGTGAAATGATACATGGAAAGCAATGAGAACAGCATCTTAACACTCAGTAAATTCTCACAGATATTTGTTTGCCAGCCTGTGATGATACAGGAGATGTCATTTCTGACTGTCCCGTGCTTCAGTCATATGCTCAGGAATTATTTCCCGAGTGTAGATGACTTGCCAAGCAGCTGCTCGCTGCAATAGATGGAGAAGTGAGTAAGATTTGCGTGAACCACACCATCACAAGCCTTACAGCAGTGGAAGGGAGAGAGGGAGAAATCATTCCAGTCATTTCTACAACAGAGAGAGATTGTTTCTTAGAAAATGGAGATAATTATACCGCTTCCTGTCCACTTTGTGTAAAATGAATAACGTGTAAAATACCTAGTAACACAGCAGGCAAAATAAGTAGTCACTATTGTTGCTGCGAAAATGTGGTTGGTTGGGATGGAGTAAGTGGCATTTTTGTCTCTGAAAGAGGAATGAGACATTTGACAGGAGGAGATGGGAGTGGTGAATGGAGGTGCTCAAAGCAGAGGAAACATGATAAACAAAAGGTAGAGTCAGAAAAACATTAAGGCGTCGAGAAAACAGTACATCTTGGTCGAGCATAGTATGTGTCAACAGGAGCACAGGATTCGGACCTACAATGACAAGCTGAAAAGTGAGTATCTAATTAGGTGGGCAAAAGGGGGGCCTGAAGCTTTCAAACTGAAACAGAATATGTTCCGATTTGTGTCAGAGAAATGTACCCATCAGCGTCTGGCACAGAACATATATTCAGCAAATGTTCTTTGGATGAATGGAAGCAAAGTAAAACCCACTGTGGAAAAAAAAAAAAAATAGGAACACTAAGTAGAAGGTCCAATTAGGAGGCTGTTGGTTACATACCCAAACCCCATCAAACAGAACCTCAGTTTCATTCTGGCTCCCTGACTCCTCCATGAAGGCATATCCTTCGGAGGAGGTTGGCCCCAGCCTCGGGGACTGGGTCCTGCTTAGAGAGAATGAGTCTGGAGGTCCATCCAGGAACTGGTTTCAGCATGGGCAGGTGTAGGAATTCTGGCCTACGCAGCAGATGGAAATTCTGCTAGAGGAACCCAGGGAAGAGGGGATCGACCCTTTTCTCCTTCTGGCTGATTTTGTGTCTGTGTGTGATGTCTAGACTGGCTACAGCCATCATGCAACCAGTCTGTGGGTGTGGGTGACCAATAAGGGACACAGAACCAAGGGAATGCCAACAAGCTGAGCTGCAGCCCTACCCAGACTATGTCAGCAGATACCTTGGACTCCTTATTCTAGATAAATACATCTCCTATCATTTAAACCAGTGGGATCCAAGTTTTATATTACTGAAAGCCAAAAACTTGCCAATGGATTAAAGGACCATTACAACTGTCCAGGCAAAGGGTAATGAGGGCCTGAGTTTGACCAATGTCCTCAGGAACAGAAAGAGCCGAACAAATTTGGGGTTAAGTCTTCGAGACTTAACCATGGATGTGATATGAGGGAAACAAAGGCAAAAAGAAGCGACAGATGTGTCTGAAGTTTTCAGCTTGCATCTCTGGGGGCCTTGGGATACTGCGCTGTAAGAAAAGCAAGTAAGGGCGTTTTTGTGGAGATGATAAAAGTTGAATTGGGAACTTATGGTGGGTGACCTCACCCACCAAGTCATCAAGGTAGCTTAGATAGCAATTCTCACCCGGGGTTGACTTGGTCCTTCAGGGGACATTTGGCAATGTCTGGAGACATGTCTGATTATCACAACTTACGTGGGGGGAAGGGGATGCTATGGGCCTCTTATGGGTAGAGGCCAGAGATGTTGCTAAACATCCTGCAATGCACAGGACAGGCCCCCACAACAAAAAACCATTCCACCCAAAATGTCAAGAGTGGTGAAGTTGAAAACCCCTACATTAGAGGCTAGAGTACAAAAGGACATATTTAGGATTTTTATGTTAACACTGCGTGACTTTAATAATCCAATTTCACTCTCTGTCTAGCAAGTGTTTACTAAGCATCTCGTATGTGGCAAACTAGTGGCCAGGAACGTGAAGAGAGTAAGACATAATACTGGGTTTTCTAGAAGCTTGGCCTATCACAGGAAATGAATGTGTAATAAAAGTCTCTGGATAACAGTTTCCAATAAATATACTGAAGAAAACATAATTTAATCTAAATTGGAGAAATTGTACAATACAAAGCCTGCTTCCCCAAAACATGGACCCCAGAACATTCGTCCGGCAAATACTGGGAAGGTCTAGTCTAGGGGATAGAAAAATCTTTCTTTCCCCGAGAAAAACATCACGCAGACATAAGCAAAGGCCCTAAAGACATCCCTCAAGCACAGTCTGGAAAAAATTACTATTGATGCATTTTCTAGGCTCAACTCATTTATTCTTCACAAAAGCAGGGTGAGGGGAAAATTATCATAGAAATTTTACAGATGAGAAAATTGAGGGTCAGAGAAATTACATAATGCATGACGTGTGCCTTCTGGGCTCCTAGCACCCTCCCTTGTCCCCACTATAGTTAAGCCTGTGATTCAAATCTCAAAAATAATTGTTGGGGCAAAGAGAATTAAAATTGTGCAGCTGGACATCCAGACAATGGGATACTATTCAGCACTAAAAAGAAACGAGCTATCAAGCCATGAAAAGGCACAGAGGGACCTTAACAGCATACGACTAAGTGAACGAAGCCAATCTGAAAAGGCTAGATCCTGTATGATTCCAACTGTGTGACATCCTGGGAAAAGGTAACACTATGAAGAAAAGGAAAGGCTCGGTGGTAGCCAAGTGTTAGGAGGGAACAGATGAACAGGCAGAGCACAGAGGATTTTTAGGGCAGTGAAAGTATTCTATATAATACTATAATGGTGGGTACATGTCTTCATTCATTGGTCTGAACCCATAGGATGTACACCAAGATTGACCCCAACTTGGGGTGGTCATGATGTATCTATGTAGGTTTATCACATATAACAAATGTGCTTCTCTGGTGGGGATGATGATAGCGGGGTCGGCTATGCAGGTGTGGGAGCAGGGGGTGGATGGGAACTTCCTCCTTTCCTGCTGTGAATTTGACTGTGAACCTAAACCTGACCGACAACATAAAATCTTTTAAGAAATAAAATAAAATGAAAAGGCTACGTGAGGAGTTCTGTTTTCAAAATGGTGTGATTCCCCTTTCCAGGTTTGTCTCAGGCTATTGACCCTACGCATTTGTCTGCTTTTGCTGATGAAGGCTCAGCCCTCTTTGTTTTGCGAAAGGAAGTGTCCCCTGGAGAGCCCTATCCACACGTCTCCTTCTCCTCTGGAAACAGAAAGCTAAGAGTCAGTGTGGGGGACTCGGCCAAGCTGTGGACCTTGAACTCTCCCAGTTGACTGGTCAACGGGCTTTGGGGAAGGCACTTTAATCGACTAAGCCTCAGATTCCTCAGCTGAAAAATGGTGTTACTGGTGACAATTGTATGTCATTATTTATTTATCGTCTGACTATTGTGCTTTGAACAGGTCTCCCCAAATGGGAACAATGTTGATTTTATTCAGCAGCATGTCCACAGGGCTGGCGATGATGATGTAAGATGAATGGGTGATAAATACACAAAGGAATGGTAACGCCTGGGCTGCAGGCAGGTTGTGAAGCCTGAGGGACCCAGGGCAGGAGAAGCGTGGGACACATGCTGGGTGCCCCCAGCCCCGGACCCTGGGAATTTGTCTTTTCACCTAAAGCAACCCTGGGCTGCCATCGGGAGAATCGTTTGGGCAGTTCACAGCAAGAGACATCTAGACAAAGAGAGACTTCAGGAACCGAACTGACCTAGAGAAACGAGAGGAAGGAGACACCTGCTCCATTTTTCTTCAACAACATTTACAAAAGTAGGTCTCTGTCTCTCCTAATTGTACATCGGGGAAAAGCAGTATCAATTTCAATGTAACACATCTCAGCTAAGGGATAGGCTATTTCTATCCCAGGTCTAACGTTACTATTCCCAAGAAGCCTCAAACCTACTGATTCAATTATTCAAAGTAAATTTCTGAAGTTGAGAGAGGCTTTCTTTTAGACCCCATTATCATTTTTCTTGAAGGCAGAGTGAGAAATAGAATGAGCAGCAGTGGGCTGGAGGGAAAGCGTCACATCTTGTTCTGACTGTGCACAAGCTGTGTGTACTTTGGACAGATAGAGCGTAGCTCGTCTCTGAGCCTCAACTTCCGGATTTACAAAATCTGGAGACTAGTTTCCCCAGTGATGTTCCAGGGCACATTTTTAGAGAAAATATTAAGATGCAATTTTATACTTGGAAAACCAAAAAAATACAGTTGACCCTCAAACAATGTGGGTTTGAACTGTGCGGGTCCATTTATACGTGGATTCTTAAAAAATAAATGTGCACAGTACTGTAAATGTATATCCTATTTTTTATGATGTTCTTAATAACATTTCTTTTCTCTAGCTTACTTTATTATAAGAATACAGTATATAATACATATGATATACAAAATATGTGAATTGACTTTCTATGTAATTGGCTAGGCTTCCAGTCAACAGTAGATTAATAGTAAAGTTTCGGGGGAGCCAAAAGTTATACACCAATTTTCAACTGTGCTGGGGGTCAGCATCCCTAACCCCTATGTTGTTCAAGGGTCCACTGTAGTCATCATTTTAAAATAAGAAATTATAAAACAAACAAACAAAAATAGACTCAGACATAGCCAACAAACTAACCGCTGCCAGATGAGAGGGAGGTTGGGGGGATGGGTGAGAGAGGTGAAAGAATTAGGAAGTACAAATCAGTAGTCACAAAATATTCACGGGAATGTGAATACAGTATGGGGGATATAGTCAATAATGTTGTAAAAATTATGTAGGGTGCCAGATGGGTACTAGACTTATTGGGGGGATCACTTCATAAATTATATAAATGCCTAACCACTGTGCTGTACATCTGAAACTAATGTAAAATAATATTGAATGTCAAGTATAATTAAAATACACACATATATAGTCACGGGATATAAAATACAGCATAGGGGATATAACAAGGTATTGTCATAGCTATGTACTGTGTCAGAGGGTAGTAGACTTGTTGGGATTATCACTTTGTGAGGGGTATAAATGTCTAATCATTATGTTTTGTTCACCTGATACTAACAATAAAAAAAAGAAAATAGCAAGCTATATCTTGATTGGTGGAGGAACATGGAAAACACAGTGATTATAAATGGAGCTTGTTTCAGTCATGACTTCTGCTCCACTCCTAAGGAAATATATCAACATTTTGAGGTAGGTGTGTGTGTGAGTGTTGTGTGTGAGTGTGAGTGACTTTTATTGTTTATCACATTATAGACTAACTGTTAAAGAAACACTGATTAAATGATTCCTTTATTATTTTCAGAACTCAATCTACAGGATCCCATTTGAAATGACAAAGATTGTGATCAGAAAATCAAGTATTGACCTCTGTCATATGTGCAAGGTAGTGTGCATAGGACTTCAAAACTTTACGCTTGCGTCTCAGTAGTCACTAAATAAACTGACAGAGAGTATCTCAATTACACTCTGCAGCATTTCTCTCCTGGGGTTTTCAGGACAGTGAATGTTATTATTTATTAACTCACAAGTCAATTCCCAGGTAATAAGATAGTGCTTTTCATCATAAAGGCCCAAATTAATGGACCAGTAATGGGATAACTTCAGTTTAAAGTTATCATCAGGGAACTGGAAATTTATAATTCAATGAACTCAGTATCAACTTTCTTACATATGGGGAGAAAATTGATACTTATTGACTTCCTAAATGTACCATTTTTCTTCGGATTTAATATTTTAAATATCTCACATTACTGACACATAGTAAGTGTTCAATAATTTTACTTATGATGTAAATTTCCAAGGTGAGGGTTTTACTTATAGAATTTCTTAAACATTTTGACAACTTGGAATATCTCAGGGAACTATTGCTTCATAAAACCAATTTTCTGAAATAATGTGCTAATTCAACTCTCCAGACATAACCACTCTTAACACGAAGTCCAATTCTTTCTAATCTTTTTGCTAGCATTCTTCCGTAGTGTAGATCATGCGGTACACGTGATTTTCACTTCCTTTTTTCCTGTAATGCTATGTCATGAACATAGTTTTATCATGGGTCAGATTTTTATAGACATCAGTTAATTACAATTTAGTTGTATTTCCGGCATCAATGTTGGTGCAAAATGTAACCAACACAATCCTAAATTAGTAACGGAGACTAGTAAAGACTGTGACTAACCTGGAAATAATGTACTTGTGTGGTTCACAATAAAAATTTTAAAGGAACTGACCAGAGATGATGGATGTCTGGAGACAGGAGGAAAGCTTTCATGCAGAAAAGGAACTGAAAGGCATAGGATGGAGGCAGCCCGGGCCAGGATTGAAGCATGCACACACATCCTGAATAAGAAATGATCATGCTGAGGGACTGTCACTTCTGTTAAGAGATTAACCTGACTGGTTAATATAAGATATCACAAAGACTGAAGGGTGAGACCCAGTTCCGGAGAATTCTGCAGAAGAAAGCAACGCTTCTTATTATGTAGCTAGATGTGGATTATGGAAATGAGACTTATAATAAAAAGATTTCTGTTTCCAAATATAGCGAGCTGTCTTCGCTGATCCGCAACAAATCCCTTATTCGTGGAAATGGCTTTCTCCTGGAAAAGACAACTAAAAGCCAGTCTTAGTTCAGGTTGCCAAAGCAGGATACCATAGACTGGGTGGCTTACACGACAGACATTTCTTTTCTCACTGTTATGGAAATCCAAGGTTAAGAAGTCCGCATATGTGGTGTCTGGTGAGAGCCTGT
Organism: Rhinolophus sinicus; assembly: GCF_036562045.2. NCBI lineage: Eukaryota > Metazoa > Chordata > Mammalia > Chiroptera > Rhinolophidae > Rhinolophus > Rhinolophus sinicus. Next base: position 10,132,934 of record NC_133761.1, read on the forward strand.
TTTAGGATTCCTCAATGGCTGTGTTCTCACTGCATCCTTGACCTAATTCCCTTTCAAAGGCTCCACCTCACCTCCTAGTGCCATCACATTGAGGATTAGGGTTTCAACCTATGAATTTGCGGGGAACACAAAAGCTGAGTCCTTCACAAAGCTACTCTGATGGAAGCTGCATAAACCCATAAGTGGGTAATAATAAGTGAGCAATAACAAGTACTAACATTTTTAGAGTAATTTACTAATCCCATTTACATGCCTTATCTGATTTCATCTGCTCAACCCAACTGTGAACGTTAGGTATCATTACCTTAATAGTATAAATAAAAAATTAAGACTCAAAGAGCTTGAGTGATTTGCCCAAAGTCACAGAGTTAATTAGTGAGTGATCTGGGATTTACACCCAGACGTTTCATTTTATGTTCTTTGTGCTACAGCATACTTCTTCTTCAATATTAGACATTGTGATGATAAAAACAGAGGGATTAGTATCTTTAATTTGTTATTTGTTCATTCTTAATATTTTTTTATTTGGATTTATGTTGTAGTCAATTGAAATATCAATTCAGGTCACTCTTTTTTGCAAGAAAAATACACCAGTGGCCTAGCTCTATGTTGTCTGAGAACATCTGAGAGTATTAGCACACATGAAAGATAACTGGGATAGGTGGAAAGATTTTGGGTCAAAACCTTCTTCCTTTAAAATCCTTCAGCTGTCACTCCTTACATTCTAACTTTTGAAATACTGAAGTTTAAGCCAGACGGGTTTGTGTTCTTTTGTTGGTAACCTGTTTGTTTGTTTGTTTGTTTGTTTGTTTGTTTTCCCTTAACTGAGTACTTGTCAAAGTTTCCTATATCCTGGTCCATCATAAATTTTGCTGGAACATGTTTTGTCAGTTCTTTCTCACTGATTTCATCAGAGAAGCAAGAACCCTTTTCTAATCTAATTTCTTATCAGGACTAAAAGTATATATATTTTGATGCCTATGTTGTAATTACTCTGAATTTTTCTTATAAACACGTGTTATGTTGAGGTCATGTCTCCTTCCTCTCTACATCTATCATTTCTGCTGCAAGTATTCTCATTTTATACTTTTGCTTAGCATTCCAGAAAAACGTCTCAGTTCATTTCTTTATCGGACAACATTCATTAAGTGTTATTCTGTGCATCTCATTGTTGGAAGTGTCCGGGATACGAGAGTGAACAACAGAAACAAAAACCTTTGTCTTTGTGGCGCTTACAACATAAAATAGAGTATTTTAGAGAGCGATCAATAATTGAAGCAGGCAAGTGGATGCCAGGAGTGTGGCAGGTTTCACTTGTAAAAAGATGGGAAAGCTTTATCTTACTAAGAAGGAAACATTTGAGTAAAGACCTGAGGTAGGTCAGAGAGTTAGACGAATGAATATCTAAGAGAAGAGCAGACCAGGCAGAACAAGTAGCGAATACAATGCCCTGACCACTCATGTGTTCAAGGTAGAGCAGAGACCAGTGTGTCTGGTGCTAGAGTGAACGAAGGTAGGCGATGAGGCGGGCACGCTAATCTAAAGTCAGATCATGTGAGGCCATCTAGGTAATAGTAAGAATCTTGGCATTTGTTCTAAACAAATAAACCAGTAAAGAGTTTTGAGCAAAGGAGTAGCATGAGCTGATTTCTTTTCAATAGCATTGCTCTACCTTCTGGAAATAGGGCAAAGGACAGAAGAGACCTCAGTGAGAAGGCTGTGTCCATGGTACTGATGTAAGATGATGGTGATTTGAACCAGAATGACAGGGGAAGAAGTGGTGATACATGGTTAGACACGTCATGTCTCTCAAAGGTAAAGCCAATGATGCTTTCAGATAGATTGGATGTGAGAACATATATCTTTGTACTGGGCAGCTGGAAGGACAGAGATCAATTTTTACATAGTGAAAATTCTAGAAGTAGGGAAAGGAGATCAGAAACACAATTTAAAGCATGCTATTCATGTCATTTTGTTTTTCAATTGGGCTTCTTTCACTCAAGATTTTATCTGTAAGATTCATACATGTTAACAAATGTGGCCATAGCTGATTTCTTGTCATCGATCTATAGCAAGGGTTGGCAAACTGTTTCTGTAAAGAGAAGATAGTTAACATTTTTGCCTTTGCAAAAAAGATGGTCTACTGAAACAACTCAACTCTGTCATAGCACGAAAGGAGCCATTACAAATATACATAAGAATGAGCATGTATTTGTATTTAAAACAAAATGTATTTGCAAAAAGGGTGATGGGCCAGATTTGGCCCATGGACTGTAATTTGCTCACCCCCTCATCTACAGTATCCTATTGAGTGAGTGCACCATAATTTGTTTATCCATTCTATTACTGACAAGCACTTGAGTTGTTTCATCTTGGGGCTATTACAAATAATACTCCTAAGAACCTTCTTGATTATGTCTTTTGGTTCTCAAGTACTCACACATTTATCTGGCATATATAAAGAGAAGAAATTGCACGGTCATAAGGCATGCTGATCTTCAATTTTGATGATGTTATACTGTTTTCCAAAGTGATTCTAATAATTCAACTTCCACCATCTGGGTAGGAGAGTTCTGTTATTCCACAGCCTTATCACCAATTCACTTTTGACAGTCTTTTAATTTCAGTATTCTGGTGAGTGTTTAGTGGTACTTCATCTTTGGTTTTAGTTTGCTCCACAAATGAGGATGAAATCTTTCAGATGGTTTTGTCCACAAATGTCTCTTTTCATACAGGGCTGGTTGAAGGACGTACCTGTTCTTATAGGAATGTCTCTTGTCTTGTTATATTGTAAAGTTTATTACAAATTCTGGTTGTATGTTGCAATGACATTTACCCAGATATTTACTCTTTTTTTATGTTCTTTATTCATTCTTGCATTTCTGAGCTTCCAGATGGCATACATTTCTTCTGCATTAAAGAACTGGTTTTAGTGTTTTTATTAGTACAGTTCAGCTTGTGATGAATTCCCTTACCTTTTCTTTGTTTGAAAGTGTTTTAATTCACATTAATTCTTAAAGGAATTATTTTTCTTTGTATAGCGTTTTAGGTTGGCTATCATTTTATTTTAAGCGCCTTAAAGATGTTGTTCTTTTCTTTTGTCTTCTGGTTTCTATAGATAAATCAGCTGTCTTATCACTGTTTATCTGAAGGTAGTGTGCCTTCCCTACTTCCCCTTTGTTTTTATTGTTGTTCTTGGTTCTCAGCAGTTTTTTGTTTGTTTGTTTTTTTAATGGTGTTCCTAGACATGTTTTTTTCTTTATGTTCATCCTGCATGGGATTTATAGGACTTCTGGAATCTGTGGCTAATATAATTTATTTTGTCATTTTTGGGGAATTCTTCTTGCTTTTTGCCTTTTCCCTCTTTCCTTTCCTTCTGGATCTCCAGTGTAAAACTTTCTTTTTAGATTCTTTATGTATGTCACACATTTGCCTGTATTGTCATTCTTTTGTCTTTACATACTTTATTCTGGATATTTTATTTGGATTTATCTTTCAGTTAACTAATTCTACTTTTGGCTTTGTCTAATATGCTCCTTAACACATAATATATAAATTAATATTCTTAGCTATTATATATTTTTTTTCCTTTCTAGAACTTAATTTGATTCCTTTATAGTTTCCACATTTCTGTCAAATTGTCAATCCTCTCTTTTACTTGATGCAGTTATTTGTTTGCTTTAATCTATGTCTTATAGTTGTGGATCACCTCTGGATCCAATTTTCTTGTTCTTCTTGATTTTATATCATATTATCTTGCATGTGAATTTTTTTTTTTTAATTTTCAAAATATTTCTCCACTTTTTCCCCCAGATTTTCTTAGCAGGACGTCAGCCTGAACTACATAGTCAGCCATTCAAGAAGCAGAATTTCTGACTCTTCCTTTTTCTGTTTCCAGTAATTCTTTTAATTGTGCCATCGCATTTATTTTTTTGGCTTTCTCACCATATTTTACAACATACATCTGTATATTCATCTCATTCTAATATCTTTTATCTCAGCCTGTCTTTTCTTATTATGGTGGCCTCCTTCTATTTCAGAAAGACATGTTTTCTTACATTCTCCTGAAAATACCAAACTGGTATCTGAAATTTTCATAAGTTTGTTATTCTTCTGACTTTTCAGGACAAAGTTCCCTTTCTTGTATCTTGCAATTTTCCTCAAAAGTTATTCAAATTGCTTTCTGTTTACTTGCTATTTGAGGAGATCTTGGCAGGCTTATTGACAGAGTTTGTAGATCAAAATAATTCTGCTTTCTGTCAGCTGCAGGTCTGGTCAGGTCTTAGACTGGCCCTATACCTGGATGGGAGCTTGATGTGCATGACTCTTAGGCCAATTCTTACTAGGTTTTCCTTGAGTAGGAAATTTTAATTAGGTTAAAAGATAATTTATTTGAACACATAAAATGCAGAATAAGAAACATTATAAAACCCAATATATGCACTCCATCATAGTGCTTCCTGTTTTTGCCTTTCTCTTCCCACTCATAATACCACTTAGAGTATTATACCTCCAGTATGGAGAACTACAGCTTGTTTAAGAGTGTGTGTTTAAGGTAGCCCAACTTTGACCATTTTATCAACCTTTCTGAATATCATATTTCTTATTAGTAAAATGAGGATCATAATAGGATTTCTCTTGTAAGAGTATGAATTGAAATGATACAGGTAAACATAATAGCACAGTTGCTGGTACTTAGAATTAAATAAACATTAGCTACTGTGATTATTAATAGACATAAGCAGTAGGACTGGCGTTATGCTTGTTAATTTGTTGCCTCTTGCTTCCCCCTCTACCTGAACCTGCTGGATTTAGATAGAAATGGCTCGATGAGATTGTTGGGATCTGGGGAGTGAACCAGTTTGCTGACTCTTTGAAAGGCAATACCCACACGACAAATAGAATGATACCTAGTTTTCTGATAGGCGTAGTTTCAAATGCTTGCTAAGGGCTGGATAACAGAAGAAGCCAAAAGTAGTCTCAAATGCCAGTAGGTGTATAACATGTGGTAAAAATGAGTGCAATAGGCCAAGTGTCATTAAAAGGAACTGTGGCAAATCTGAGAATGCATGCTTAGTATTTTATAGGCTGCCATACTTCAGCCCCAGTTAATTGATACTATGTGAAAATGGGGGTTGAGTGATTTCTGCAGAAGGTAGCCAACTGGGATTTGTGAGTAAAACCACATTTTATATTTATGTGAATTCATTTTTCGAAATATCCAGGAGATCAAATATTCTGTATGGGCTGTTTGTGGCTCATAGTGTACTGTTTTGCGATCTCTGACTTAAGCCCACTATCTTGTCACTAGCATCCCATGACCTGGCTCCAGAAATCCTCTCCAAGGTTGTTTTCCTCCTCTTCTTGATTTTAACTTTATACTCTAATAGGAAAATGCTTCCAAGTATCCTCTGACTACAGCCTTGTAAGCCCTAGTCTGTTACCCTATTAGAGTTTTTATATCATTCTGGGCATATAACCACTTGCAACGCAGTTTTAAAACCTGTGTGGGAATTATTGTTGTCCCCATTCATCTAAAGGCTTCTAGAAGCTGAAGACCATGTCTTAACCACCTAGAGCTCCTGACACATAGTAGGCCCTCAGATGACACTTGTTAAAGTTAATTGAATATTTAGAAATGAATATGGTAATTATTATGATTCATCTTTGCAGAAGGTAAAATGGGTCACAGAAGGCATGAGCACAGAACACTTATTCATTAGTTTCTTTACTCATCCTTTCGGGAATCTAAAGAAACAGAGACAGGTAAGACCTCACAGGCAAAATATGCTTGAGGAACTTCCTATAATATTCAAATAGCAAAGGCAAAATTAGTATAAATAATAGTAACCATATTATTTATTTTAAGTGGTTATGAAACCAAGTTCTTTGCTAAGCAGTTTACAGGAACTATTTTCAATCTTCCTGCCATCTGTCCCAGGCAAATATTATTACTGTGTCCATTTATCAGATGACAAAATTGAGGATCAGAGAAACTGTGCACAATAACAGAGCTAGAAACAGATGGATCCATCCTCCACACCCATGTTTGACTCTCCTTCACTTCTTTATGCCACCACACCAGTGCCAAGTGACATCAGCAACCTATGGATGATTTTTTGTCCTGACAAATTTGAAACTCAGAGAGAATTCCCATTTCTTTGTGACCCTCTCTTGACAGTTTTGAAGAGGTAATGAACTAGAACAGGATCAGAGCCACCCTGGATAAAAATGGCTGCATTTCGTTGCTCTGATTGGGCCTGTAAGTATTCTTTGGTCCACGGATCCTTTTAGAAAAAGAGGCACTCTAAGTAGCAGAGAGGTTTTTGAGAAACCACCTCTCCCTGCCTGTGAACAGAGGATAAAGCAAGGGCCTTGGAGTCATATATTCTTGAGCTCAAATCCCCACTCCTCCTTTTTATGAACTGATTATATTCTTTCAGGCTTATGTTCCTTCTACATAACATAGAACTAATAATGCCCTGCTGGACTCACAGGTTTGTGATGAAAATCAAATGACAAAATGTGTGAGAAAGAGCTTTTGAAATTTTAGAGCATGATGCACATATGAAGAGTGGTTATTACTTTGCAGAAATGACATTCCCTGAGTCATGTGAAATGTGGAGACTTGGGGCAGGGGTTAGGTGTACACTGTGTCTAGTGGTCCTGCTTTTATAACAGCTCAGTGGTTTAAGTAACCAGCAAACCAATGGAAATCAATTATCATCCATTATCACTGGACACATGCCATATATTGGTGTGGACATTCACTTTTCCAGGGACCTATAATCACACCTTATAACAAGCAATAAATATTTTGCAGCATTCAAATAAAATGCCGATCAATGAGCAATGAAAAGCAAGCAGGTAATAGCAAAAATAGATACTGGATGAAAACACACACCGTTATGGGGATAGATGGAAGAGATTCAGTGTGCTTTTTTATTAATACTTATATAGCACTTACCCAAACTCATCTTTATAAGAACCTCAAGCCAAGTAGACACAATTTCCATCATACTTACACGCCTACAATAGAGAGGACATTCCCACTCAACTGACAAATGATGTCAAGAAAAAGAGGCAAGGATTTCTCTTTCCAGCCCCAGGCTTTCTGGGTACCAAACTCAGACCTTCTGATTTAAAGCTATCTTTTACATGAAAATCTGTTTTACAAAACAAAATCAATCTCTCTGACTCCTTCCACAATCCTTTTACCAGCAAATAAACAACTCCTTTGTTATCAATTTATTCATCATAGATTTACTCTGAAGAAAGTGCCTTGGGGCAGCGGGACTCTGGCACTGAATGAGCAGGTGTGATTTCCATAGCATTTAATAGCATGAGAAAACCTGTCTCACCATGGATCCTTTTATTGACTATTAATTAATGACTAGTCGATGCTTCGGTGCAGTAAAGAAGCTGGTAGGTAAGTGAGAGACATGCCAGTAGGTGAAAGCATATGCTCATTAAGAAGGCGATTTGAAACATTTAAAATGTGAATAAAAATGATCATAACAATAACTGATATTTATGGAAGAGTTACTCTATATCAGGCATCATACTAAGCACTTACATATATCGTTTGATTCTCACAACAAACTGTGAGGTGAAACAACATTGGTATCTCAATTTTACAGATGAGGAAACTGAGGCAGAGAGCGTTTAAGTAAATTCCCAAAGCCTCACAGCTGCAGAGGTGGGAAACCTACTCAATCTAATTTGAAAGGAACGAGTCATTGTGCAAATGTCCCCTGGTGTTGTTGGCCTTTGCTTGACGTGGGGACAGCAAAATAAAGAAAACCTCTTCCCCAGCTTCCAAGAACCACTTTCTACCTAAGTTACTTTTCCTCAGTTTGCCTATCTTATTCTACTTCCTTCATCACAAGCTCACCTTTCCACTCTCTGACCAGCTTCTACTTCCTGGGACAGGAATTGACCTTTGTTTATTTATTTATTTATTTATTTTTAATTTTTTTAAATTTTTAATTTATTATTTTTTTTTTATCTTGTTCTACTTCCTGCATCAGACATTCACTTTTCCACTCACTGACCCTGTACTGATTCCTGGGTCCTTAGCTCACCTCTCTTAACTGACCTTGATGTGCTTCTTAGTTCCCCTAACTAGAATGTATGTATACATGTTTGGACCTAGAAAACAAAGAAGCCAGAACATAAACTATTACCTTCATAGTTCTTGCCTTGAAAGCAATACCAAGAATGAAATCTCTTTATCCTAAAAGTGACAGAGCACTGGAGAAAGTAGCATTTAGGCGGAGAACACAGAAGACTTTTAGAGACTGCTTCTCTCTGAAGATAAGAAAGGGGTATTACAGCTATGAATTCAGATCTTGCTGCTGTCACAATGCAAGTAATTTAGCCTAGAAGCAGTAAATCTAAAATAAGCCCCTGGGCCATTTTGTTTTCTTTTTTTAATGAAATCACCTCTCCCTGCCTGTGAATAGAGCATGTTTTAAAAATTAGAATATGTTTTGAACTGAAGATTTCTATACATGAGCCTTTGGTTATGAATGAATGGAAGAGAGAGAGAGAGAGAAGAGAGACAGAGAGAGAGACAGAGAGAGACAGAGAGAGAGAGAGAGAGAGAGACAGAGAGAGAGAAAGAGAGAGAGAGGAAGAGAGAGAGAGAAAAGGAAAGAAGTTAGTCGCTTGAAGCTTCTGTGTATTATTTCTCTGAATTTAAGACAAACATGCAATACAACAGTGATGCAAGCAGCAAGAATAATGTTTTGCTATTAAAAAAATCATGGGAATCAGGTCAGCATAAAACATTATAAGCTGTTAGTGAACATTCTTAACTACCCACTACTGTGTAGGTTACTGAGGCGTGAGAACAGAAAGACTTAGGTCAGGCTCTTTCACATTGGGGCTCAGATTTTTGGGCCTCACCTGTAAATGAAAAGTACAAACCTCTCAGCATCTCTCCCAGTAAAACAAATAAGAATAGCTAACATTTACTGAGCGCTGCCTGGGTACCAGGCCCTGTGCTAAGATTTTAACATGTGTCACCTGAGGCCTCAAAGGCAATCCAGGACGTATGTTTTTTAAATGTATTTGTGTGTTTTTTTACCTACTCAATGATGCAATATTTTTAATGAGCTGTTGTTTAAAACTGGGGGAATTTCACCATTTTTCCCATTTCTGGCTTCTCTTTAAAAATAATGACCAAGCTCAAGAGCAAATGCCTACATTAGTTTTGATGTGGGCTCCCCAGTTGGCTGCAGGCCCCACTCTGCCCTATTGCCTGGCACTCACTCCATTTTGCCCACATACATGATCAGCTTGGCCCTGCAGTCATTTTCTTTTGTCTTTTTTTTTTTTTTTTTTAGTTAATGAAAGAACAGGTGTTTTATTTTTTCTTTATTTATTTTTGTAGAATTTAAGCTTATTTTTTAATTAATTTCAGGTGTAAAACAATGTAATAGTTAGACATTTACACCCCTCACAAAGTGATAACACCCATCCCCCAATCTATTGCCCCTCTGACATCACATACATCTATTACAATTCCGTTCTCTCTACTCCCTATGCTGTACTCCATATCCTGTGACTATCTATATTAAATTATAGTTGACATACAATATTATTCAGCTTCAGCTTCAGGTGTACAGTGCAGTGGTAAGACATCTACACCATTCCTGAAGTGGTCTGCCTAATAAGATAAGTGCCCATCTGACACCCTACAAAATCTTTACAACATTATTGATATATATTCCCCAAACTATCTTTTGTATCCCCATGGCGGTATTGTAGTCACCAATTTGTGATTTCTAATCTCCTCACCTTCTCCCTCATCCCCACCCCCCTCCTTTCTAGCAACCATCAGTTTTTCCTCTATATCCCTGAGACTGTTTCTGATTAGTTTGCTCATTTATTCTGTTCTTTAGATTCCACATATAAGTGAGATCATAAGGTATTTCTCTTTCGCCGTCTGACTTATTTCACTTAGCATAATGTTCTCTAGGTCCATTCATATCATTGCAAATGGTAAGATTTCATTCTTCTTTATAGCCGAGTAATACTCCATTGCATAAATGTACCACAGTTTCTTAACCCAGTCGTCTATCGATGGTTCTGCAGACTTTTGAATTTGCCACACCTGCATCACATCTTCATTCTTGTAAAAGCTCTAAGAAGTAAGTATTGCCTTTTCATAGCAGCAGATGAGTAAAACTGAGTTTTAAAAGAGGTTGTTTAATACACACCAATTAACTTTCTTCACTTTTTATCTGCAGAATTTGGTTGGGTTCCACTGCAGAGGGGAAGACCTGTTCTTGAAATTTTAATTAAATTCAGCTGAAAATAGAGGCTCTCTGGTGAAACTTTTATTCCGAGAGCCATGAAGTGCCATCCAAAGGGAATTCAAATGCAAAAACAAACCCATTCACATCCATGCCTGCTTGAAGGTAGCTGAGCCAAGTCGTTACCTCATTGCAACCCAAGAGCCTATCAAAGTGAGCATGTTTCAAGAATTAGAATCTGTTTTGAACTGGCACAGGATCATTGTCTAAAGACTTGAATGTCTGAAGCAAAACTAGATGGAGGGAACACACTTAGGATATAAGTGGTAAATTATTTACGGGCCTTTAGAAAAAGGTCAGCGTTTTTACTCAGTTCTACCAGCACCCTCTGAGGAATGCAACACTGCTCTTCCAGATGTTTCTTCCTTAGGATGCCTGCTCTTTATCAGCATCTCTGTCTCCATGGTAATAGGCTCATCCCCCACCCCGACCCCAACCTGCACCATCCATTGCAAACTTTAGCAGGAGGAAGCGCCCTCTGGGGGACCATGCACCATAGCTCCAGGACATAAACAAGTCCATGGGTGGTTGCCATGGCAGGTCTTCAACCACAATATAATTACCCCAAGGTGCACCGGCGATGCACTTATGTGCATCCAAACAAGAACAGCTATATTTCAATAAATCACTCCAGCCAGGTGGTCGCCAAGCTAGTGTAGTAAGAAGCTGGGGTTACAAGGCAACCACGGCCATAATTCATTGTTAGAAACAATGGTAGGCCCAGAGTCCATCCCAGGCATTCTGTGCTTCTCCAGTTTTACACAACAAAGCCACACATCTCCATAAAAAGAATGCCAGGCAAATTCAGATGTCCAGGCAGTCAAACCTAGGGACGATGCCTGCTTCTTTTACTTAGCAGTTGTGGGGATTTGGTCAAATCCCATTGTCTTTGAGTGTAGATTTGCTCATTTGTAAAATGCAAGTAACAATATATACCTTCTGAGAGTGTTCCACGTTTTAAAAGGGACGTGTATGTGGATAGCGATCACCATACAAGGTAATTATTATTAATATTATTTTTATAATGAGAGGGACTCTGAGGAGTTCTAGAATGGAAGATAGTCATCAAATACTGTGTTTCCCCGAAAATAAGACCCAGCCGGAACATCAGCTCTAATGTGTCTTTTGGAGCAAAAATTAATATAAGACCCAGTCTTATTTATATAAGACTGGATCTTATGTAATATAATATAAGACCAGGTCTTATTTTAATATAATATAAGACTGAGTCTTATATTAATTTTTGCTCCAAAAGATGCATTAGAGCTGGTGGTCCGACTAGGTCTTATTTTCAGGGAAACACAGTAATTGACAGATAAGATATTACAAATTAAAGGACCCAGTTATCTCTCCTCTCTATACAACCTTGTACACAGGCACACGTGGTTAGTAGCTATTTGCTCTTACAGATAAGCCTTGTAAGGCAGACACTTTGCACGTGTTGTTCCTAGTTTAATTCCTCCATCAGACACTCTGCTGGGGCCTGACGTGTATTCATGTGTCAGCGAATTCGTTCATCATAGATAAGAGCAGCATGTCCAATCAAGGTTCAACATCGTGTTGAGTGAGGAAATGGAACCCAGCTTGGATGAATCCTCTGCAAACCAAATATGTGTCGCCTCCAACATCAAGCTCGTCTTTGTCTTCTTGTCAATCCCTCATCACCAACTGTTCTGCCTTTTCCTGGTCCTGAGATTTAAGCAATCATTGTCTCAGGCAACACACTTCCGAAGTCATTCCCATGTGAACATGTGAAAACCAGTGCTCATAGAAGTGAGGGGACACGTCCAAGGCCACATGGTTAGTTGGTGGTGGGGCTGACTAGTTAGTGTTAGTCTGACCCCCTGCCCTCATCACACTGCACCAAGAAGCCTCTCCTAATAATCTGTGGAATGCATTATTATGACCTTGCACATGTGTAATTGATACTGTCAGTACTAGTCTCGTTTTCAAAAGTCTCAGGTATTTTAGGCCAAGTTCTGAAGAAATTCCACTTGTCATGAAAGTGGTTGCATTCTTTGAACAATACAGTCATCAGAGATCAAGCTGAGATATCAGTTGTGATTTTTCAATCTGCCTTCTCTTCTTGATTGCAGGGGTGACATGTGTAAGCATGTGGACACATTCATTTTAGGGAGCTTCCCTGGTAAGCATGCCCGTGTTTAAGGCAACTTTTGATCTAAACTGCCGCATAACATCTTTGTACAGCAGGTTCTCTAAGAGGGATACAAATATCTTCTTACAAGTTAATCGGGCTCACCTGAAAAATTTTCACATTTTAATTTCATCAAGTTTTTCCTCGTCTTGAGGGGTTCAGAATTGGAGGAATTCTTGGTTCTCACTGTTTTGTAAGATATCTCTTTTGTAAGCAGTCTTCTCCTCTTTGTCAGAGGCTGCACAACTTTCTCCATCCTTCAGGATGGAAATATACCAAGCGATTTCCTCCACACTCTAAGGGAGAATGTGGTTGAAGAGAAAACTAAGGGCAGAATGAGCAAGCGTTTCTATATCTGATGTCTAATTTACAGTTTCCAGTTTGCTTCTGGAGATGGAATATCTTTGTGTAAGTGACCAAGGAAAGGCATACTTTTCTTGAACAGGAAAGTTATCTTCTTGGTATTGAGAAACAACTATATGCTTCATCTATTCTGACTTTTATTTTAAAATTTAGAATAATGGTGTTAGGGCAGTGAAACTACCCTGCATGGTATTATAATAATGGATATATGTCATTACACATTTGTCCAAACCTGCAGTGTGTAATATCAACATTGAACCCCAATGTAAACTGTAGATTTGGATGATACTGGTATAACAATGTAGAGTCATCAATTATAATAAATGTGGGATGTTGATAATAGGGTAGTTTGTGCATATATGGGGTTAGGGGGTGAATGGTAAATCTCTACCTTCTGCTGCATTTTGCTGTGAACTTAAAACTGCTTAAAAAATAGTGTATTAAAATATAGTAGCAAAATTGATATAAAAATTTCTTCCTGGAATGTAATCAATAATGTAAAGATTTTGTAGGGTATCTGATGGACACTTGTCTCGTTAGGGAGACCACTTAAGAGATGGTGTAGATGCCTGATCACTGCACTGTACACCTGAAGCTGAAGCTGAACAGTAATGAATGTCAACTATAATTATATATATATATATATATATATATATATATATATATATATATATATGAAGCAGAGTACAGCATTAGGAATAGAGACAGTGGAAATGTAATGGCTGTATGTGATGTCAGAGGGGTAGTAGATGGGGGGAGGGGGTTGACACAGTGTGAGGGATATAAATGATAAACATCTAACTATTACTTTGTTTTGTGCACCTGAAACTAATAAAAAAATATATAAAAATAAAAATTTCTTCCCTACAGGTACATAAATTATACACCAAATATAATCTCTGCTTTTACTATCCTGTGCTTCCTTAGAGCCATTTTTTGTTTCATTCATAACCCTGTTCTTAGATTCTGTACAAAAATCTGGCCGCTATGATTTGTGTGTGTGTGTGTGTGTGTGTGTGTGTGTGTGTATGTATTAAATATATTTTAGTGGAAGAATTATGTGATTGGGATCTTGTCATCAAATATTTGCTAGTTAGAATTTGTGCTATTTGATGCACAGTTTGCAAGTCTTAGTTGAGATTGTAAAGGTGTGAGACAGGAAGTGTTAGGTTATTATAAATAGCTTTCAAGTTATTTTCAAAACATCTTTATCACTCCTTTGACTATAAACACGTCAGTTACAGATGATTTTTATCAATTCACAAAAGCCATTTTAAGAATCTATAAGCATCGTTTGTTAGTTGCCACAATGAATTATTGTATCGTTTGTCAAATAATAAGCCTGGCTGCTCTTCCATCAATTGCGAAGTCAGCAATGGATTTCCCTCAAGTTATTTTGAATTAGTGAGGTTTAACTATACATCAGTTTTTCCAGGATCTTTGAAGTTTTGATTTAAAAGTCTTTAGCCATAGAGATTTTGTTCTGCTCTTTATCCATTGACACAGAACCTAACATCACATATAGTAAGCATGCATAGTACATATTTATAAACTGCGTAATAAATTCTATGGAAGTGGAATGCTCTTTTGATAGCCTCATCTAACTCAGGCGTTCTCAGTCTCAGCATTGTTTTCCAGTATCTGGGGCTGGATAATTCTTTGGGGTGGGAGACGGTCCTGTGCATTGCAGGGTGGGTAGCAACATCTCTACCCACTACTAACAGTTACACCCCCAAAATGTCTCCAGACATTGCCAAATAGCTCCTGGGGGGAATCTCCCCCAGTTAACAACCATTGATTGGGCTCACAAAGCTCTTCTTTCTTGAAAAACAGAAACTCCATTTTATTTTCCTTGTGCTTAATTTAACTCAAGATATCTCAGCTCTTTAGAGTATGTACTAATGAGTTCAGGGTCAGAAGATTGATTATGAGGTTTAATGCATCCATCCAGCAATCACTTATTGAGTGGCCTGCAATTACATTTCACTCTGTGATGTGCTGAGAGAGACGCCAGAAAACCATGAAAAGCAACCAGTGCCCTCCAGGTGTTTACGATCCTGCACAGTGAGTGGGGGGAAAAGCCAAAACGAATGATGGAGACAGTAAGAAGTGGTCCAGGGTAGGGGTTGAGAAACGCTATGCCTGAGCCTAACATCGAAGGACAGAAAACAAGGTGGTCAGACGGAGGAGATAGGATTGGTCCCTCCTACAATGGAGCAATACCAGGAACAATTATTTATAGTAAAATGTTAATATGCGTTAGGCAGCACACTAAGTATTTATTACACCTTTCCCCCTGTATATGATGTATACGTGTGTGACAGAAGTTGATCTGGCTCTGAAGTCATCAGACTGGCTTAAATCCCTACTTCTCTTAGTTCACCGGATGACTTGCGAAAGACCCTTATCCTCTTTACACATTGATTTCTATGTATAAAATGGGAATCGTTGTATGGCTGGTTGTTTTGAAACCTAAAAGTGGTGACATATGAAAACCAATCTGGTATAGTACCTGCACGTATAACAAGTAGTGATCATCTTTATTCACCTTCTTTTTATTATTATTTTTTAAATACTCATGCACTTAGGTATTGAAAACAGGTCTGTCTCCCTGGGGAGCTGTGCACTCTACAATTTTCCACATTCCTAGAGCGTGGAGCTTGCGCAGAGAGCAGTGGGAGCTCCACGTCAGGGTTGGTGGAAGGCAGAGGACCACATAACTAGGAGTGTGGACTAGTCACAAACAACAGGGGCTATGAATAGCTCTGAGCATCGCTCATATAAAGATTCCCCCATACCCTCCCCCTCAAAAAAAAACAAGGAGAGCGAGAGGAAATGTGGTCTTAGATGGAAGGGAAAAGGTGGACAGGGGCCAAATCACGTAAACCCTTCTAAGCAATGATAAGGGGTTTGAACTGTATCCTGAAACCAATGGGAAACCTCCGAAGGGTTTTAAGCAGAGTGATCTCATGATCAAATGTGTCCTCTGAAAAGATCATCCTGGCTATTTGAAGCTTGGAGAATGGCACTGGGTACAACAACACTGGGGACACTGAGGCCAATGAGGAGACTACGTGATAAAAAATGGTAGCCCGGGCTTGGACATTAACAGAAAGATGAGAGAAGTAAAAGGATTTAAAGATGTTTTTGGTGATAGAATTGATAGCATGTCCTTCCGCTGATAAATGGCAAAACCCGTGTATTTGATTCCAAATTTAACACGTTTTCTTCCGACATTGTAGCTACCTTATTCTCCAACCGAGAAATCTGTAAGTCCCTAGACACTGAGAGCAAGAATATGTATACTCATCTTAAATAGTGGGAACAGACTCAAATTTTATGGTCTTTGGATTTTTTGGCTGAAAATAGTAAATGTCTGTGGAAAGAATAAAATGAATGATATCGGGTCAGTGATGCCATCACAGTACATGAGGGAAAACATGACTGGCTTGGAATGTGGTGTTTACTTCAATGCTCCCCATTAGCGTCTGGCATTTGCCAGATTATCTGTCTCTTCAGGACAAGTTTGAGTAAGTATATATTTTCACAATATGCTGAGATGCTTTCGGTTTGATATGGAGTACACTGCCATCCAAAATTGGCAGCTGACGGATACTTTCCTATAAGCACATCTTTGGTTAACTTTTAATGCATTTACTGATTTATTCAACAAATATGTTTTGAGCTGGTACTCTGCCATGTGTTGTGCTTAATTCTGGTGATAAAATGAAAACAAGAATAGACTATCTCTGCTCTTACCCAGTTATAGTTGAGGAAGAGATAAAACAGGTCAACCAGTAATTTCAGCAAAATCCACGATTGGCTAGATGGAGTAAGCATAGAGCATTGGGGAAGCAACGGACCCGTAGCCCTCTCCTGGAGGGGCTATTATTGAAGTGGAAACCTGATGGTAGTTAGGACTCTCCTGGAGAAGGTGGAATGAGGGGAAGAATGTTCCAAGAAAAGGTCCACAGATGAGTGTGAAAATGACATGTGCTTGGAACAGCAACTATTTCAGAAGGGCTGGAGAGGAGAAGTTTCCAAGTGGTGAACTCCCAGGGACAAATCATGAAATAACTCATGGTCCATGCTAAACAGTCAGCTTCAATTCATCCAAATGACAAGAAGAAACTGTGGCAGGATTTTCAACAGGGAAGTGACACGATCAGGTATGAAATTTAAGAAGATCTCTTTGACTGCAGGATGGAGAATGCAGGGGTGGGGGTGGAGATGTCAAGTGAAAAACCAGCCAAGGGAATTGGAAGTCTTATGTGTTATGATGGACTAGAAATTAGGCATTCTAAGAAAACTGAGTGGGAATGAAGAGAAGTAGGCAGATGTTAAAGAGACTATTTAGTTGATAGGATGGACAGGTTTTGGTTATTGATCGGATGTGGTGGGTGAGGGCTGTTGGGAGGTATCAAAGACAATACCCTGGATTCTGACTAGAGTTGGCGAATACAAGCAAAATGCTTAGGACATGATAATAAACTGTACCTTGGACAAGTTAAGGTTCACACGTCTGGATGTCATTTCAGCCAACATAGCCACCAGGTAGTTGAATTCACTATAGCCACAGGAGAGCTCTGTGTCAGACTCAGAGATCTTGTTGGCATCGCATCTATGGCAGAAAGACTTTTGATTGAGTGTGGTTCACAAACAGAGGAGTCAGAAATGTGACAACATTGCGTGAATTGAATTAGCCCTCCACAGTTATCCTGGGGCTGTTACAATTTTCTCTGTAATCAATGATACACCAAGCAAACCATTTCCTAAAGGCCACTCCCATGACCTTGGTGTATGAATCTATTATTAGGTTTTCACCGATTCCTGTTAACCATGATTCTAATCGACAGCCAAGATGCCAATCAATGTCTATAGACTGAGTGCCCCACATGTAGTCAGCACAATGTCTGAATTCTCTTCAGAGTTTTAGATATGCTGGGCTTGAATTAGGGCAAAGGACCCTAGACAATGTGACCAGGAGTAGAAGGAACTTTCAGGGTAGGTCAAATGTAGTTTTAGGCATAAAAACCGGCAAATGTCAATCTGTACAAGTCAAGGAGGGTTAGCCAACCCAAAGAGCAAGTGTGTTGCAGAAACCAGGTGACAATGCCAAGGGTAGAGGGCCGGGTAGAACAGGACAGCAGAGCTGCAAAGCCAGGATGAGAGCATGAAAGACCCAAAGCAATGAAGATGCTTAAGCATCCGTGTAATTGCTTCATTGTTTGTCCAGAACATGGTACTGGGATGGGCGAAATCCAAGCTTCCAAGTATAGCATTGTGATAGACGGCAAATATTTCTTTTGGTTCGATTCCTTCATGATTCTAGAACCTTATTCTAGACATTTTTGATTAAGGCAGTATTTCTACTTATAATAATTCCCCTATTGTCTAAATCCTTTTGATAGGGACTCCTGAAATAATTATAAATAGATTCCACTTAATGAGCACTTATTGTAAGTCCCCAAATAGACTTTCTGTATGCGTTGTCCCATTTAATCCTCACAGCAATCTTATGGAATAAATATTGATTGTATTATTGAACTTGTTTTACAGATGAGGAAACGGAGTCTTAGGGAAGTTTATTAGTTTGCACATTCAAAAATATTTATTCAATGCTCTCAAATGTTTTTCAACACTAGAACAGATAAATTCTATGTCTGCCACATGCAACAATCTAGGAAAAGCTTACAAATATAGTTGAGCAAAAAATTAGATCAAAAAGAATACCTACTGCATGAGTTTACTCATAAAATTCCCAAAAAGGCAAAATGAATCAGCAGTAGCCAAAGTCAGTATAGTGGTTACCACCGGGAAGGAAGCAGGGCTGATGGGAAGGGGGCATGGGGAGGGCTTTAGGTACTGGTGTTGTACTCTTACTTGATCTGGGTGGTGGTTAAATATATGTGTACACTTTGTGAAAATTCATCCAGCTGTATACCAATGATTTTTGTACTTTTTTATGTGTTTTACATAAGGAATAGAGGTAAGCTTTCTTTTGGCAAGTCATCCATAGAATACAAGGATCCAATACTATGATACTAGTATTAATCTCCTATTTGATATTCAGCTATAAAGAAGGAAAATATTTCATGTGGAAATGAACCAGATTTTGTTAACGTTCATTAAATAAGGACCGAATGCTGAAAAGTGGGACTAACAGTGGATGCCTTTTATAGTTCAGACCATGGGCTGAGATCAGTGTTTTTTGCAAGTTACTGTATCCTGGCTCAGTGCTGTGTGATTTCCATGTATAATCAAGCTCATTAAGTCTTCACCTCTCCCCTGCCCCCCATTTTAAGTGAAGAAGTTAAGGTTCTTACTGTCACTGGGAAGGAAACCAAAACTCTGGCCGGCTGCCTTTTGATTCTGGCTTGGCTTTCCTCCCCCTTTTGCTCTGGAAATGTGCTCCAACTCACACTCTTGCTCCAGCCTCCCCCGTCTTTAGTTTACTAAAGTCGGCATTCTCTGAGGCCTCAGGCCATTTGCACATGCTGTTTCTGCAGGCTGGACATCCAGTCCCTCTTTCATTTTGTTATCTCCTTCAGATCTCAGCTCAAGGCTGGCTTCTCAGGCAAGCTTTCCCTGATGTTCCAGTGCCAGTCCGTATCTATGGTCATGCTTTAGAGGACCATGTCCCTTTCCTGCCAAGCCCTGAGCTCAGCATGTAATTATACCTTTCTTAGCAGGATCAGTTGTTTAAGGTTTTTCGCGGTAAGAAGACTATACGCACAGCAGGAGAACCTAGTAAGTATTTCTTTGTTCACTACTGTATCCCTGACGCCAAGCCCAGTCCTGGCACATGGTAAGCGTTCAATAAATATTTGTCAAAATGAAGAAGGTAATTTCCTCAAGGTGATATAGCTGATAAATCTATATACGTGCTATTTCATCAAATGTCTACAGCAATAGAGCTAGTTTTTATTGTTTGTAAATTATAAAAATGAGAGCTGGAAAAATGGTCTCTTATCTAAGCTCAAATAGCTCATTGATTACGTAGCACCAAAACTACAGCTTAGAGCTTGTACTTTCCCATCACTTTCTTTTTTAAAAATTAACCCTGTTTGCTTGCTTTTTGCTTTGCTCTCACTGTCTCCATTCTGATAATGCATGTAGAGCCCAAAGGGAAAAAGAATTGCATATCCTAACATTGAGTTCAGTGAACTACAGAAAAAGTAATCCACCCCTAAACATCCACATTAATATACTACAACCATAACTAAAAACATTGCTTCGATCTGGCAGCACACTTCTCATCTCTGTAGATAGACTGTGGGTTTCCCTTTGCATACTGCATATTCTCTTTCAAAGGAAATTGAAAATCGCCGTTGAATTGTGCCAGAAAGAGCTGTGTTGAACATTCTACAAGCATTCCTTTACAAGCATGTATCATCTTGACGTGTTATTTAGATATAATTTTTAAAGAAGCAATTGCCTCTATGCTGTAAGTTGATGGAAAGCAAAATCAGCAACGGCAGTTTCTCTTTAAAACTGTTTGGGCTCCCAGAGGGGAACAACAATTCAAATCATGGCTGTACAGCCACCACTTATGCACACGGCTTCCCTGTGGCAAAGCTCTTAGTTGAGCCCGTGGATCAAATCATTCCGAGTCAGTTGCTACCGCTTTGAATGCTGGTGCCTGTGTTTCTACCACTAAATTTAAAGACGAGCCCTTGCAGGAGTACATTACACACTCTTTTATTTCTTCTTCATTACTTCTGCTCTCTCCTTTTGCCTTTCTCTTTATATTTCTACCTTTGTCAGGTACAGACGATGAACAGAAAGTCCTGAAGTGATTATAACAAATGAGAAATGCATTTCATTGACTCAAAGTGTGATCACAATCCAGTGTTTTTATAGAGGGTTTTTCCTCATGGATCCAGCCTTATCTTCAAGTAATAACCCATTGAAGAGGGGAGTCGAATATTGGCCACACTGTTTCTCTTTTTATACTCTCTAGAGTCAATTGCTCACCTCTAAAATCACCCAGGACTCAGAAGCACCTACTCTTTGGAAAAAAATAAAATAAAAAGGAAGAGCAGGATCTCAAATGATGAGAAGGAAGGTATATCTGTTTTGGACTAAGAACAAAACCAATGCACAAGAACGAACAACAAAAGGAGAAACAATGAAGAACAGTCTGTGGACATCAGGGCACAGGGAGGCCAGCATAATGAAAGGTTAGAAGCACAGGCTAGAGTCAGGGTCCCTGGGTCATTCATGCATCAATGCAGTCACGTGACAACAGTAGCATGGCCTAATGGTTAAAAGCACAGACAGTACAGTCTGAGTGATTAGAACAAATCCATTCCACCCCAGACAGGTTGTGAAGCCTTTGGTAAGTTACTTAACCCCTCTGGCTTTAGTTAACTCATCTGTAAAATGGGCATGATGATGATCTGTATTTCATAAAGTCACGAGAGGGAGTTCATGAGTTAACGTAGGTAAGACGGTTAAAACTGCTTGGCACATTGTGAGCACTATGAAGAAATTCTGTAACAGCATTAAGTGTGCCAGTGACTTCTCTTTACTTCCTTCCACTCTATTCTGGTCTCAGCAGTTCTCACCTCATGTAAGACCTACATCAGAGAGCAAACTCTTTGGTAGATAGTTTCATTTTAGTGGCGATCTTGCAAATAATACTCTTTTTTTTCCCCTTGAAACAGAACCCTGTTTGGAAATTGCCCCCCACCCCCACCTCAGCTCATGTGCTCAGAAGCAGAGTATGCGATTACTCCTAAATCAAGGAGAGCATTCAATACCAATACCCCCCCCCCCCGCCATCATAGTAACTGCCCAAGGAGTGGACATTTAACCAAATTGGTCAAATCTGAGGTAGTTCTAGGACTGCTGTGAGACCCATCCGGGGAAAAAAAAAAAAAGTTGTGTTTTTTTTTTTCCCCTGTTCTACTGGACTTGAACCTGGGAGGGTAAAGGAATGAGGGGAGAACTTGTCTGAGAATACAGCCATCACAGAGGAAGCAAAACTGAGAAAGAAAGAAAGAGGCTCTGGTCCCAGTTGTGTGATACCTGGATCAAGTTTTTCCTGAAGCTGCACCCTCCCTGGAATATCCGTTATAGAAATCCACACTGTCTGTTTTTGATGGAAGCCCCTTTCCTTTGGGGTTCTCTCTCTTGCGAATGACAGAGCAAGCCTTAATCACACTTGCCCCATGAAGCCTTTCTAACCCTCCCAAACATAGCTGAGGTTGCTTTGTTCTCATAGCGTTTTTCTTTATATTCTTTTAGCAGGTCTTTCTCAATCCGTCTCATGGAATTTACCACTTTCTATCATGCATCACAGCTATGTATGTATATATCTAATTTCCCTACTAGAATGTAACCTTCTTAAGGAAAATGACCATTCGTGATTTGTCTCTAAATTCCCCATCTTCCATAACCCTTATCCGAAGGCAAGAAATGACGCAGTGCTGAAAGAATTCGGTGAGGATGCCTTGATTGGTTGACCAGTTTTTGGGGCGATGGATTTCAAAGTGAAGGCCTAGCACTCCCGAGCAGTTGGGGAGTGACTGAGAGCTCCTTGAATCTATATGCACAGTAAACACGGCATAAAGGGGCAAGTCATTAATGTGTCATACATAAAATGCTATAAAAATGGTTGTATAAGCTATTGTTTGTTAATCTACTTTATTTTAATTCTGTGACTGAAACTATGGCAAATATTTTTCAGTGTATATTCTCTCAATTTAGCACATATACAGCTACATATGTACCTTAACTGAGCACTTACTATAAACCAGTCTCTGTGCTAATTGAACACTTTAGGTGCGTCATGTCACATAAGCCTCCCTGAATGGGACACTCTTTCGCAATGTCTCCCATGGGCCCTTTCTGCCTATTGCAGTGCTTCCCACACTTTACATCAAAGCATCAGTAAAAAACACGAATATTGGCACGGCTCGCTGTGGTCGCAGAACAAAGATGCTTGCAGCTGGAGGTGACCTGCAATGGGCCGTGGCTCTTCTAGGTCTCCCCCAACCATCCCGAAGACTGAGAAGACAGTTATCTTGGCACAACTGAAATTTGTTCATGGCTTGAATCGGTAGTGTGCTATCATCTAGTAGATCATTTTCAAGTCATAAGCATTGAAAACAACATTTTTAAGATCACATCCCTGCCTAGACTCCATAGTCTTGCCTCCCCGATCCTTCCAGCCCCAACACACACACACACATACACACACGTGTGTGTATATTTGCTACCCCACTGCAGTGTCAGACTATCACAAGTTCCTCTGCACCCCTTGTGCTTCACTTCCCTGCATCCCTATTTTCAAGTGAGGAAACTGAGGCATAGAGTGGTTGATGTGCCCAAGGTCTAGATTCAAACCCAGACAAATTGAACTCTAGTGACAGCGAGCTCCCTCATTGCTATAGACTGATTCATCACATTTGAGTTTGCATCTCATTATCTGCACTGACTTTGTTGTAATGGAAGGCCACGGCCGAATAAGATCAGTTTCAGATCTGACGCATCTTCCCTATTGTCTTTTAATTCAGACCCATGAAAGCATAGGCTGACACAAATTTGAACTTGTTACCTGTCCCCAGGTGAGCATCCCTGTGATGTCCACCTCTGCTCCTTTCAATACCTCGTCGTGTATGGGGTGGCTCTGCGGCTTTGCTCTTCACCGCCGTTGCCTTTGGAAATTATAGGCTTATGTGATTTGAATCAAAATTATGTATGCGAGAGCTGGTGTGTGTATTTGGGTGGGAGAAGAGCCTCAAATGAAAGACTGGGCAGCAGAAAAAAAAAAAAAAAGGATTCTTGTTATCCATCAACGATCTGTTAATGTACCACATTACCCCAGAGCCAAAGTATCAGGAGGTGGCAGAAACAATTAAGTTATACAGCATTCATCTGATACAGTGGCTGCTTGTCAGGATGTTGGAAATGCATGTTGATTACGCTTTGGTTTCCTTCTGATAAAAGGCTTTTTCTGATAACACCAAGAGGTGGTATCTGCAGTCCTCAGTTTTTTCCATCACGCCTTCCCTGAATAATATCCACCATCCCTGGGAGCCTCAAGTTATTTGATATGCCAGTTGCTTAATTGACTTTGATTTCTAGAGCCATGTTTTGTTTGTTCCTACTTTGTGAGTTTCTGTGGTGGAGTAGATACTGGACATGGCACAGTGGAATCATAACCAGGGAGAATATGAGAAGAGGGCTATGAAGAGGGGTTTAACTATGTTCACCCTAAATACGGATTCTTAAGTGATGGCACCAGCACTGACATTTAGCTGGTTGATGGCTGTCACTCGCTTCTTTCATTCTGAGATGCTGATTTATCGCTGAGTCACCCTGCAGGGCTTGACTCCTGGTTAAGAGAACACAGTGTGGAACCAGACTTTCAGGGTTCAAATCCTGGATCTGACATATACGAGGTGTGATCAACAAATACAGTGAATGATTAAATTTAAAAACATTGATTACAGTAAAAGGCACATTGCCATTAATCCCCCTCAAAATACTCCCTCTCACTTCGAACACACTTATCCCATTGTTCTTGCCACTTTCTGAGGCAGTTCTGGAAGTCCTCTTTTGTTAGTATCTTTAGTTGAACTGTTGTGGCTGCCTCGATGTCCTGAATCGATTGAAAACGTTTACCTTTCATGGTCATTTTGGCTTTGGGGAAGAGCCTGAAGTCACACAGTGCCAGCTCCAGTGAATGATGTGGATGAGGACACACTGTAATGTTTTTATTTGACAGCAATTGCCATATACCAGAAGTGATGTGTGACATGGAGCCTTTCTGTTGTCATCAAAAAGTACAGTGAATGCTGCCCCAACTGCCATCCAATGGAAAGGCAGGGATTTTGAATACAGGAAGTCGCATGTCGAACCTTAGTAACAGTGTGTGTTAAGTTTCAACTTGTTTGGTGAGGCTAGTCGGGTGTGAGATATGGTTGAGAGGTGTGTCTTAAAGTGTGTTGTAAAACAGCCTCCATCATGACCATGCTCCATGTCACACATTGCTTCTGGTAAGATAATTTCTGTCAAATAAAAACATTACAATGCGTCCTCATCCACCTTGTTCACCGGATCTGGCACCTTGCAACTTCCGGCTCTTTCCCAAAGTCAAAATGATTCAGCACATGGAGGCAGCCATGACAGCGCAACTAAAGGCATTCACAAAAGAGGACTTCCAGAACTGCTTCAGAAGTGGATAACAACGGGATAAGTGTGTTCGAAGCGAAGGGGAGTATTTTGAGGGGTATTAATGGCAATGTGTCTTTTACTGTGATAATTTTTTTTATTTAAACATTCACTGTATTGTCTGATCACACCTCATATTAGTGTGGCCTTGGATGATGACATAACTTCCCTGTGGCTCAGCTTTCTCATCTGAAAAATGTAGATAAGAGCACCAATTTCATAGGGCTGTTACAGGAGCAAGTGCATTAATATCAGAGAAGAACTACCATGTTTCCCCCAAAATAAGACCTAGCCAGACCATCAGCTCTAATGCATCTTTTGGAGTAAAAATTAAAATAAGACCCAGTATTATATTATATTATATTATATTATATTATATTATATTATATTATATTATAGTAAAATAAGAGTGGGTCTTATATTAATTTTTGCTCTAAAAGATGCATTAGAGTTGATGGTCCGGCTGGGCCTTATTTTCGGGGAAACACAGTAAGAACTGAACTTGGCACAGATGAGGGATTGTGTACATGTTAGCTCTGACCCTAATATTAAGTGTGAATTCCTTGTTATTTGTTCCTTAGTGCCTCTAAAGAAGTAATATGGTCTGAGGTTGCAAAAGCCTGGGCAACTTTTCACTTACTAACACATTACAGTCCTGTCACTTGTGAAACATTTGGATAAGAATTTTATTTTCTAGGGCATAGGGTTGCAGCCAGTCTCCCTTCTTTGACCTACTAAGGTGTGCTAACTCTGCTGTAGGAGTCTCTAAGCAGGTGTCATGCAAAAGCAGGACATTCTTCCCTGTCAGTTTTAAATCAGTGACTACACACATGGAACAGAAAGAAAGGGAACTACTATTTAATAAGCAGCTTTAATTATGACCTAACTACTTTGTTGGCTGTTTCTCACACCCTGGGTTGAGGAGCTGAGGTTTTAGCCAAGGCAACAGCTTCAAACACATTACTTAATTATCTTTGTTTGTCTTATGAGCTTTGTGAATTTTGTGTTACACTCCATAGCATTCTCCATTCCAAAGATTCAAATGGAACTAGTGCTCCATGAATTTTAGCTCTTTCTATGACCTGAAATCTCCCTTCCTTTCTTGAGCATTCCTGGATACAGACGACATTCCTCTGGGGTTCTTGTACCCCACTTGCAGAAGCACAGCATGTGTGTATTTTCTTCTCACTTTATATTATTTCTCTACGAAATGCCACCTTTCAATATCTGGGGTTCATAATCAACTACACGTCAATGACTGCCAAAGTCGTATCTTTAGCCTAGAATGGACCTCTGAATCCTAGACTAATACCTACTTAACTAATGTAGTGTCTCGAATGTGGCAAAAGCAGCCATTCCACTTTCCCAGATAAACATGTTGAAATCTGAACTTAAGAACTACTCCCACCTTCAGACCCCGCCCCCAGCCAATCCTCCTCAGTGTCTTCTCTCCCCGTGAATGACATCAACCCCCATCTAATTGTGCAAGTAGAAACCTACACTTGCACCCTGTGAGGCCTCTTGACGCCCCACAATTAACCCACCACCAGGTCCAATCAATTTAACTTCCTAAATTGTCTTGAATCTACCTACTTTTCTCCATCTTCACTGCCACTGTCTTGGATCAAGCTGCTCTCAGGTCTTTCAAAGACCCCAGGGTCCATCCTTGCTTTACTCCATTCAGCTCTCCATACGCAGGCCATACTATTATTTTAAAATGCAAATCCAGTTATGTCACCTACATGCTTAAAACCTTTGGGTAGCTTCCCATCGCTTTGGGAGAAATGTCAAAAGTTCTTACAAAGACCTTTAAAAGCCAAATGCATCACCCATCAAAGCCCACCTCTCTGAACCTATTCTTTTTGCATTGACCTTCTTTGATTTCCTCTGCAGACACATCCTCACGTTGGCTATGGTTGCGTTTTGCTACAGTGGCAGAGCTGAGTGATTCAGAGAGACACTGTATGTCCTACAAAGACTAAAATATTTTATACTTTGGTCTTTACAGAAAAAACTTTGCCAACCCCTGAACTATATACGGTCATTCATGCAACGGATTTTTTTCTGGGCACTTGACTCGTGCCTGATGGTAGGCTACCCGCTGAATTGTGTCACAGCAAAAGAAAAGCTAATGATGGGAAACGGATGTTTGACAGACAATGATTGTCCTCCTTAAACACGGCGAACTTGAATTCAGAGTGTTTTCTCTTTTAGTACAGACACATTTTGGATGCTTTTGTCTTCTTATAATTTCTGTGCAAGTTGCCAGTTGTCTCTTACATCATTTCAAACTCCACGCTTTTTTATTTGCAGACATGAAATCTGCCTTCAAATTTCTGGGGATTTTGATATCTTAAATTGAATATCAACTAAGCTGCTAGAGTAGGGGGAGGAGGGGAAATAAAGAAAAGAAGAGAGGGAGAGAGAATGAGAATTATACGACAGGCCAGACCGGAGACTTGAAGGCCACTTCTAGATTAAAGGGCATGCAATTTAGAATTAGACAGCGCTAGGATTTAGGTCAATGTTAAATCCCATAGGCCTTAGATTAAAAAGCTGACTGATAACTTCATTAAAATAAAATAGACTTTATAAGCCTTAGATAAAAAGCTGACTGATAACACCATTAAAATAAAACAGACTGAATTGAGTCACCAATGATAGCTTGACTTTAGAAAATTCACTTGTAGTCTTTGAATCTCAATTTCCTGTTGGTAGGATGGCCATAATAAAAAAAACACACTTAGTAATAATGTGTGTTGCATGACCCTTATGTGTTAGCTACAACTTTAGCTTAACACTTAACAACCATTTGTAATAAATTAAATAAATATACACATATGCATCTATTATATGAGCATTATAAAGTATTAAATACAATATAACTAATTATAAGTATATACTAAAGTTAAGTAATTTTCACATATATAATTTCATACACTGTTGCTAATGTTATTTGTATACATGTGAACTGTCTATTTCTGGCTCATAAGAAGTGCTCCTTACATACTTGTTGAATAAATAAGTGAATAAATGAAAATTACAGTGTGGTATAAAAATTACATCATATGTTTGTTTCTTCTGAGCCTATGCATATTTTCAAGTCCCTGAGAACACTGAAGGGCAGTGAGTGACATACCAACATTTGCTTTTGGATAAATAAATTAGAGCATAAGTATATACCTATGTAAGTGAATAAAAGTTTGATGAACAATGGCATATGCACTTAGCTCAAACAGCCTTTTCACAAAATAATTACTAACAACAGAGAGGAATAGAGAACTTCACAGTGAGAAGCGTGGCAAATACCCCCTTTATCCAGTCAAGGTTACCGTCACTAATAAAGGCATAAATCAATATCATGTGCCTCCTGATAAGATGTGTGGGGACAGAGCCAGGAGTGCAGTTTCCAGGCTCTCGGCCTCACGTGGAAAGGTGCTCACTTGGGTAGTAAATGGCCATCAACTGTGATTGGATGGCCATCAGCTGTGGCTAGTTGGCCGTCAGCTGTAACCAGTGAGCCATTGGCCACTAATATAACTGCTGTGGCTACGCTAGCAGAAAATGGTGGCTAGCAAGAAGATGGTGGCTGAGCTGGCAAGCACGGATTGCAGTTAGCATGGCGGATTGCAGCTAGCAAGTGGGGTTGGCTGGCAGAGAGAAGTGGACGGCAGGTTGCGGATAGTGTGGCTCCTGCCTCCTGTGTCTCCCACCCAGCCACCAGCGAGAATATAGTGGTGTGACTCCCCTATCTGTGGCTCCATGGGTGTTCCTTTTTGGCCTCACCATGTCCTGCGTTCTTATGTGGGGAGTGGGAGCAGAGACCCTGCATGACACCCTGCGTGACAAAATGCAATGAGAAAAACACATTGCTTCTACAATATTCCTGCCGAAGATGCATAAGCTAAACTTAGTCATGATGGAACATGAGACACACGGACAATGAGGGGCTCTACAAAGTCATTGGCCCGTAATGTTTGATAGTGTCGACCTAATGAAAGTCAAGGAGAGGCTGAAGAATTGTTCCAGGTTGAAGGAAGCCAAACAGATGTGACAACTAAATGCACCACGGTTCTAGGCTATAAAGACATTATTAGGACAATTGCAGAAATTTGAATAGAGTCTGAGGATTAGGTGGCAGTGAAGTATCATGGTTAACTCTGATTTTGATGGTTGCAACTTGGTTATAGAGAGAATAATCTATGTATAAGAAATGAAATGCACATTAAAAAATTCAGGGGTGATGGGACATTGGATTGGCACCTCTCAAATGGTGTAGGAAAAAAATCTGCGTTCTGTACTTGCACCTTTGCTGTAAGTTTCAGGGGGTTCAAAATAAAAATACTGATAATACATATGTAGAATGTATCTGGGCGGACACACCAGAATCGCCATCGTCTGTGGGGAGGGGACTGGTGTCCAACATGAAAGAGACACTCAATTTTCACTGCTTACCTTTCATACTGCTGAGCTATTTTATGTTGCCAATCAAAAACTACATTTATAAACGGCATGCATTTTAATGGAAATTAAAAAACAAAACGCTGGCATGGTCACTGTAGGAATTTTGAAAATTACAACTATTTTAAGGGCTTAATAGATCCTTCAAGGATAGTATCTTGATGTTTTTATGATTGCTATGCATCATTTCTCCCCCCTTGGCTTTCCATTATGATTCTATAGTCCTAGTCTACATGCAATTTTGTATTTTTAAAATTAATGCCACTTTCCATGCTTCTTAAAATTCTTTTAAACATCAATCAATCAATCAACCAATCACTCAATAAACTCTCCTCCTTTAATTTCTACATTTAAGCTACTTGATTGTTAGGACTTAATCATTACGTAATGAAATATGTAAATAATAATAATATTATTATATTTGTCTGTAGCTCCTGAACTAAAATGTTGGCTCCTCCCATGAGACTAAGGGACATTGGTTTATTCCCTGCTGAGGCTTTGATGCCTAATGCTGTGCCAGGCACACAGTAAGTACTCAGTAAATGTTTACATTAGAAGATAAATGCCAAGGCACCTTATGTACTTTCATGTTTCAGAACGTGTTAGGTAGAAGCTATTTCCTGGGCTGATGACAGTAAGTACTTACTATGTGCTCAGGTCTTGTGCTAAGTACTTTACCAATACTGTCTAATTTAAAGCTATATCAGCAACCCTCTGAAAGAAGACTCTCACCGTGTACAGATGAGCCCTGAGAGGCTTGGGAGGAATAACTGAACTCAGGTCCCACAGCTGGCATTTAGGAACCTGAGATTGAACCCTGCCCTGGCTGTCTCTTTGGCCTTTCCTCCATCTGCCCTGCCTCCTGGTCTTAATGTCTGTGGCAGCGGCACCAACAGTGAAAAATACTGGCCATTTGCATCCTCCCTGGCTCAGCATTACCTCTCCTTTGGACTCCTGCAGTGAACACCTAGCATTCCTCTTGGCCTCCTTCCCATCCTATAGTTTCTTTCCAGATTATGTTTCCCAAAAAAAGCCATTGATGCCTCTACCAATTACTTCCAAGGGCTGTCTGGTGGCCCAGAGCTTGTGGAACTAGTCCATGAGAGGAGAAAGCAAGAATTTCTCTTCCCTAAAGCCATGAGAAGGGAGGCTAGGCATTACATCCAAAGAAGAGTGTTGAAGATCAAGGGTATCCAAATGGTCATCCATTCGACAAATAAATCACATGCCTTGGGTACTATGTTCTGTGCTAGGTTTATAGCTATAAATAGCAAGGTGTGTGTGTGTGGAGGGGGTGGTACTGAGATGAAACATGAAAGGTGAGATGTGCAGCCAGAGATAAATGCAAGAAAGTGTGAAATGAGTCAGCAAAACAGAAGGTAGAAGCGACTATACTGTATTCTAGAGACAAGATGAATGGAGAGAAATCGTAACAACAGTGAGTTATTTTAAGAAATTAAACAAAGATAGTTAATGTTTATGAAGAGTCTAGTACAGGGTCTGGCACCTAGTAAAAACTTGGCAAACAGCGTATCTTATTAATATTACCTCAATTTTAAAGTACTAGAATGTGCAAAAGTTCTTGTAAACTCTTCCCGGAAGTGGAGGCACATCTTTATTCAGATGTAATTGTACATAATGTCTTCAAATACCTCACATACAACGACAATCTCAGAATGCATTTTACAACAGTAGGGTGTTTCTTGGAGAAGTCGGTAAATCTTTCCCACCTTTTCCAAATTCCATGGTTCTGTTGATTTTTATTTGGTTTCACTTTTTATGAGGATTTTCCAGCCTAAAACTGAAAGCATATCATCAGGGGATTTACCAAACAACTTGAATTTTCCAAAACAGACCGAGTCTGAGGTTGTTCTCAGTGGACTTTGTTTTCCGACTTGTCTCTTACCTGCTTATTAATGCCTTTGTGTTCGTATAAGACATGATCCCTCGACTACCTGCGGTTCTATCAATTACAGCCTGAAATTTAGACCGACTAAACACTGAAACTGACATAGCAAAGCAAACTTGAAATCAAATTACATATCTCTGTAGACCCTCCTTGCCTCCCACCGCTCTGCCATAATACCACTTGCCCACTCAGACTATGTAAATTAAAAGCAATATTTATTGAATATAATTCCATAGACTCACCTCAGAGAAACATGCCTATATCGTACTTACATGGTGAGAAACGAATCAAATTGTAATGCCCTTCGAAGCAAGAAATCCCAGTGTTCCCAGGATACTCCAAAAGAGAACACAGGCAAACATTTTGACATAAACTTGAAATGCCAAGTCCAAGAATTGATTAAAGAGAACATTGTCTTATGATTTCCTGTATTGCTTTACTCATTGTTCCTTAAACATACTTTATAATACATTATTACAAATCTATGGTCCCGTTCAAGTCGTCTTTCTTAGTCTGCTTGGGAGGTATTTCAGCTACCTTGTTGTGGGGGCGGAGCCCCAGAGAGTGGTTTCCAGGCTCTCGGCCTCACGTGGACAGGTGCTGGCTCAGGTAGTAAATGGCCAACTGTGATTGCATGGCCATCAGCTGTGGCTAGTTGGCCGTCAGCTGTAACCAGTGAGCCATTGGCCACAATATAACTGCTGTGGCTACGAGGAGGAGAGAATGAGAGAAGAGAAAGAATGGGGCCTAGCAAGAAGATGGCGGCTGGGCTGGCAAGCGTGGATGGCGGTTTGCGGACAGTGTGGATCCAGCCTCCAGTGAGAGTATAGTGCCGCCAGAGAGAATATAGTGGTATGACTCCCCTACCTATGGCTCCGTGGGTGTTCCTTTTCGGCCTCACCATATCCTGCGTTCTTGTATGGGGAGCGGGAGCAGAGACCCCGCAGGCCTCCCTGCACGACACATGGCGCAGCGAGCAGGGTCTCCCGCATGACAAATGGCGCAGCGAGCAGGGTCTCCCTGCACGACACTTGTCCACCAGATTTCTTTGCTGCTCTGTTTGCTTGCACAGAAGTGGAAATAACCCATACAGCTTAGTGGCTGCAATTAGACAGACCTGGGTTTAAGACCTGGCTTTAACACTTCTTGGCTGTGTGATAGGGGACCCCATAGTAGATAGTCAAATAGCTTGATTAAAAAGCCATTAAGAGTTAAATTAAGAAAAGAGGAAATGTTGTGGTTTCCCCCCCTATTTTTTAAGTATGGAAACTGAGATTGTGATAATTAATGACTTCCTTTAGACCTCTGAGTGAATGAAGATTCATTCCTTAGTTCATCGTTGAGAATTCCTGGGGGCCTTCATTTCACTCCTCTGTTTTCCTGCTGGGACCTTTGCTGATTCCATTTAGACCTTAAGTCAGTATGTGAAGTAGGATTTGGGAAATGGAGAGATGGTTTTAAGGGTATTTAGGCCTCTTCTGGGAAGGTAAACTAAAGAAAAAGTTCTCAACCAGTGAAGGCAGGTTCTGTACTGAGCATAAAAAGACATTATAAATCTGACTCATTCTCATTGAGGTCTCTCTCCAAGACGTTTAACTCACTGCTTCCTCTTGCATATGTGATAGTCTCTAGATGCAAATGCCCCACCATCTTATAATCTGACTCAATACTAATTGAGATTATACCATGGTAGCTTCTGGAACCACAAAGGAAAGAAAATGAGTTTCTGCTGTCAAGGAGCTCATAGCCTATAGGGAAGACTGACAGATAAACAAAAAAATGCAACCAAGTGTGGTAAGCGCTATAACAGAGAACTCTGTAAGAATAGCATTGGTACCAAAGACGGGGAAGTGCCATGTGGCTTGGTGGTCTGAAGAAGTCTGGTAGTTTCACTGCAGGGAGACTCTGGAATGGGTGCTGAAAGGTGGTTAGGAATTCTGTAGGGAAGTTGCAGTACATTGAATGACAACCCCCAAGAAGACGTGCCTATATCTTAAATCCTGGACCCTGTGGAGGTGACCTCATTTGGAAAAAGAGTCTACAGATGTGACTAAGTTAAGGGTCTTAAGATCATCTGGGATTTTCTTGGTGGGCCCTACATCCAATGACAAGTGTCCTCATATGAGACAGAAGAGAAGACACTGACACAAAGGAGAAGGCCCTGTGAAGATGGAGGGAGAAATTGGAGTGAGGCACCCACAAACCAAGGAATGCCAGGAGCCCCCAAAAGCTGGAGAAGCAGGAAGAATTCTCCCCTAGAGCTTTTAGAAGGAATCACCCTGCCAGTTCTTACCTTCAGACTTCTAGTGGCCACAACTGTGAGAATACATTTTTTTGTTGTTTTGAGCCACCCAGTTTGTGGTAACGTATTATAGCAGCACTAGGAAACTATTAATCATACAGAGACGAGAAGGGAAGTGTCATTTGAAGCAGGGGAAATGTGTAAAGTCACTGAGCTATAATAGAGTTTGATCAGGACAGTGGCTCCCTAGGGCTCAACCTTGGCTAGAAAGGTGGACAAGGGTGGAGCAAAATGAATCATGGAAGGGCATGTATGCCTTAATAAGGACGTTGAGTTTTATCCAGTACGCCATGGGAGGCTGGGGAGGAACACTGATCCAATGCACATTTTAGAAAAATCATTATGATGGTGGTACAGAGAACAGATTGGAGAGAAAAACACAGGGGAGTGATCACTAGTGGGAACTCTTGTGGTCATCAAGGTAACAAACGAAGACCTGAGTCAAGATGGCCATAAGGAGAACGGAAAAGAAGGCACTGAGATGAAAGATGTTTAGGAGGGACTTGTTTAGACAAGTCCTCTTCCAAGCTCAATTTGGGAGACTAGGTAGATGGCAAAGATTTTCACCAGGATAGGAAATACAAAACAGTAGATGAGGAGGGATGAGTTTTTCTCGCATAGACGTAGTTGAGGTTAAGATACTCTGAGCAACATCCAGATGAGAACGTCAAGTAAACAGCTACTATAAAGACCTGGATATGAAAAGAGAGGTCCAAGCGAGAGATAAACATTTGGGAATCATTAAATTATAAGTGATAGTGGGAAATGTGGGAGGAGATGCAATTGCCCACAGAGACATGTGGAGAGAGCAGCGGGAATGGAAACATTTTCATCAAAAACATCTATTTTATGGATAATGGTTTCTACTACTGTTACATCAAAATGTTATAAGTTTTCATGTAATGTGAAATCTTAAAAGATTTTCTTCATTCTAAGGCTCCAGATTTCTTATTTGATCATAAGAGCCAATGAGAAAATGGAAATACATAAAAATTCTCATTTAAAACAATCTCTTTCATAGAGCAACACACACTATCTCGTGTTTTGGTCCTTCTATCTGCTCCTGTCTTCTTTATCCCGAGCTCAATAACTGGCAACATCATCCAACCAGTTACTGGAGCCAGGAAACTGGAACTCAACGCTGATACCTCCCTCTCCCTGCGCCTTACCTCCAAACTAATCACCAAGTTGAATCTATTTCCCTTGAATCTCTCCATGTCTCATACCACCAACTTAATCCAAGCCACCCGTTCTGTTGCCAATAGGCTCCTGACTTGATGCTCATAGTCTCTCTAGCTTTCTTCCAGTCTATTCTGTAACTCCTTCCTTAAAACACTTCCATGGATTGCCAACACTTTTAATTCATGCAGCTTCCAAAGGCCACCTATGGTCTGGCAACAGCCTATCTCTCCATCTTCACTGAATGCATCTCCTCCTCCATCTCTATGGTCACGTTCCTTTCCCACTCCATGGCTGCATTGCACCTAATACAGTCTTCTTAACTTCAGCCTAAACACTACTTCCTCGGGGAAGACTCCCCTCATCCTATTAGCTCTCATCGTACACTCTCAAACTCTCAATCTCTAGTATAGAAATTAAGATCTTTTTATTTAATTAATGAAATGATGTAACAATTTGTTCAGTCTTTGTGTTCTCAGTATTACGTCTTCCCTCCTGGAAGACAGAAAAAGGGAGGGAGGAAATGAAAAGAAATTGTCACAGGTTGGGTTCTGTTTGATGTTGAAGCCTCTCAGGGCTTGGGTTCCAAAGAGAAATTTTTAAAAAGGCAAAAGTTGTGGGTTCTTTGGTGGGTTTATGTGAGTTATGATTAAGAGAACTAGGAACTTCAGAGTTAAAACTAGGTCATTTGGCCAATTAGGATGGTCACCCAGGTCTCACCCAGAAATGTCCCTGTCCCCACCACATTCATCCCCACCCCAGCCCTTTCACTAAGCATTTCATGGGGCATAAGTCTGGAAGATATGGCAGAACAGCCACTAAACTAAGTGCATACGTTTGTCTTCTTGTCCTGTCTCTGTCACCTATGCATCATTAACTCCAATAAGCATTTATTGAAGACCTACTTTATGCCAGGATCTCTTCTGGAGGGTAGGTTTCCACAGTCACGGTGTGCCCTCAAAGCACTCACAGTTGGAGAAAAATGTGCAAAAACTAAATGTTCATGAGGTGTAAGTAGGCTCTGTGAGGAAGGAGGTGGCCCATTTCCTCAAGCCACCCACCACTATTGCACTGGTGTATCGTTGTCTGTCTGCACCTTATGACCACCTGACAGAGGAGGTAAAGGGCTCAGCATGGTTCAATGATGGGTTAGCTCGGTATGTCGTTTGGAGCTAAAAATGGATTGCTACTGAACAAAGGCACATGGAGCGTGCCCCCCCAAAATGGTGGGAAGGTTAATTTTCCCTGTAAGCAGAGCTTTCGTTAATGTACCTGGTCATCCACTTCGTGTTGGGAGAGAGATGGCCTGAGATAAAGAAATTATAGGCACGTGGCCAGGCAAATGGCGTGGCTGGTTGGTCAGGGGTCTGAAGGAGAAAGATCGGAAGATGGGCGCCCAAGTGGCCTGGAGAAGAGGCGTGAGGATGGGATCTATGTCAGGGGCCAGGACACGGGACCACCTTTGAATTGTAGGCTAATGCCCATGAGAGCATTTGTCATGGAAGTGGCCCTTACAGACCAAGCAGCCCAAATGTCTTAGCCCGTTGACATCAGACAAAAGAAAACGGAGTATATGCTAGATCCTGCGAGATAAGCCAGTTGTTCCCCGACGTAAGTTGGACTCCCTATTGTGCCACACATCTGTATTCCATTTTATAATTCCATAGGCCCTGCTCCCATAAACTTCTCACTCCAGGGAGGGGAGGCCCACAAACTTCTCATATTCGGAATATGTTGGATCTTGGAAAAATCACGATACAAGCTTTGAAGCCTATTCTTCTGTTCCTTTATTTACAAGCTAAATCGCCTTGAACACATTCAGGGAGGTAAACCTCATCTTAAACAGAGATGATAATGCCTCTCTGTAGGGTAGTTATAAGGACTAAATAAAATAGCGTTTTAAAAAGACTTAGTGCAGAACCTGCCGTGATTAATCCCAAGTGTCAGTTAGATGCTGTGCCTTGTGGTCAGAACTCTGCAGCCAGACCTCTCTGATTCTTGCTATCCATCTAGACCTCTCTGTCTTATCTTTGACCAGACTCCCAGATACCTTTTAAAAATGACTTTACACCCAGAATGACAAAAAGACGTCATGTTTCTTCCAATGCTCATATCACCACTATCAGAAAGGCTGTGTTGAGATATGTTCGAAGGAGGCATCCACCAGCCCGCATCCCAAACAACACTGATTTCCCCCTCATTCTAGTCTATGACTCCCCAAAGCACCTTCAAAGCTCCCTAGAGTAATGGCAGCTTAAAGTCGACTGGCCCAGAGCAATTGTGGCAAACATGTCACAAAGAGAACTGACTTAATGAAAGGTCTAAAAGATACATACCATTTAACGAAGCAATTAAACATATTATTCAAGATTGTGCCACCTGGGTTCCTGTGGTCTACACCAGCAAACCTAATAACACCCTTTCAATTACACACTCACAGTCAGCCGCCAGATGTGGGTTAATAAGGAAATGCTCATGCAAGAAAGACAACAGGGAGAGAATCATAACACCACATTAACATATTCCGACCAACAAATTATACATTCTGCAAATACATAAAATTAACAAGAGCTTATTGTGAAAGCTGTCCACCCAGCGCGGAATTATTTTAAGAACCATAAAGTGGAGAAACCAACAAAAAAAAGCAAAAGTGGACCAAAATTGGGGGGAGGGCTGCAAGGTGGATTCTGGCTTTAAATGCGCTGTTAACTCATGATGCTAAATGAAAAGAGAAATAAAATATGAAAACGATTTTTGCACATGATTGGTTAATGCAACACGAGACCCTGGACAAAGCAATCTCTTTTCCAGATTTCTATCTTATTTTAAAGATTGAGAGAAAGGGCAAAAGAGGCTTGGGAAGTAAGGGAAGTGTTCATTGCGAAAAGCTGATGCTGACACCACAGTTCTCTAATTTGGTTAAAGTATTTATTCAAGCAAATGTAGAAACAAAGAGAAAATCAAAACAAAGCTAGTTAGCACCTGACAAAAGGAGCAGGTTTCACATAATAAACTGTGAATCAACAAATATAATGAGGTATCTATTATTTCGGCCCAGAATTACACTATCTGCTAAGGAGAATATAAAAGAGTGTTTGCTGAATTCACCGAGTACCGACTTGCATGTAATCTTCATAAAAACCCTATGAGGTGGCTACTTAGCGATGAGGGAGCTTAGCTGTAAGGACATTTAACCATCCACTTGAATGCTTTGGCTGCAAGTAATAGAAACCCCTATTTAAACTTGATCAACAAGGAAATGTATTATTGCCTGTAACTGTGATAGCCAGTCTCCAGATGTCACACAAGGACCTAAGTTCTCCGTCATCAGTGTCAGCTTCACCCTGTGTCTGTACCATCTGATCTGTTCACGCAAAACGGGGCACCGTGACAATCTGAGCCGTGTGTTTGCTTGTTTCTGACCAGCATAAGAGAGAACCACCCTCCCCCTGCTTCCTGATATAGACAACCTCCTTCCCCTCAAGCCGACAGGGACACCTTAGGTCATGTGACAACTCCTGGATCAATAACTGTTGTTAAGGGTTGTCGTGTGCTGGAGTGCTAACTCTAATAAGGACCATTCCTAGGGCTGGGAATGGGACCACTTTCCTCTGAATGAGGAATGTGAAAGGTGCATATGTGTGAAAACTTAGGGGACTCATAAGAGTGGAGAACGGAGAATAGACTGGAGAGGCAACCTGTGAAATCACTGCCTTTGCCCAGTCAAATGCTTGACAAATGGCAGAGCCAGTGTTGAAGTAGTTAAATAGCTTATAGATCTGTGAACCAGTTTCTCCAACTTGGAAAAAAACCGTATCATCAGCCAATTCTTCTGATTACAATCCAACAAATCCGTTTTGACAGCTACACCCCCAGAGACGCATGATAACCGTATTTACCCAACGAAAAAATGTCAGGTCACTTGATCTGAAGAACAGTGAACTTCTCGAGACAACCGAATACAACATTTGAAATCCAGCAAGCGGTAGACTCCCCAAGGCAGCTGAATGTCCTGCCAGTAGAAGCCTTTTGCTTTCAATGAGAGTCAACTCGGCTATAAAAATTTAATAACAAGATCTGCATAATGATAAATCTTCATGTACCGTTTAGCCCATATTATTATTTTATTATTATTATTATTATTATTATTATTATTATTTATTCATGGTAAAGCAACACTGTTATATTTCAAAATTGCAAAAGGTATAGAAAGCCTTTAGGCAATTCTAATTTTTTTAATGACGAGTCTAAACAAAACACCTCAGGCTGATAAGCCTGCTCTAATTTCTTCTGGCTGCTACTGATAATGGTCTGTAAACAAGGGCTGCTCCAGAGTCTGGTGTCTCTAAAATATTTAACACTGGGACAGAGATAAACTGGCTAGGTGCTGGCCTCCTTTTAGGTGAGACCTAGATCCCAAAATATTCCCTCCTCATCCAGGGTTAGACTGGTATCATAGGAATAAATATAACCCTTTCACAAAGGGTTTTTGTCCCATGGAGGGAAGTGATGGATAGTGGCAGCCCAGGACAGCAAGTCTGCTTAGAGGACCAGCTTCATGGTCCTGCGCAGGGGGAAATAAACAGGTAATTCAACTTTTGGACCATCACCCAATCTCTGCCTCTTCTTGGGGTCATTACCCTATACCTGGTACTCTGAGCTGGGCCAATAAGCCTATTAGGATCCTCTCCACTCCTGGGTAAATGGAATTCCTTCCCATTTTCTTCCATTGAGTAGATGTTCAGTCAATTTTGGGTGAGTGAAAGATCTGAACATAGGCTTTTCTAATTGAATGAAAATGCCAAAATGAGGCACGCAGAAACAGGGCGCGAGCAGGCTTGTAGTCGCCTTTAGTGTTTCTTCAATAATTTCCTTCCTTGTTATTTCTCCTGCCCATCCTTAGCCAGCTCTTACCACCTTCATCTGAAATGCCATGCCCTTCCCAGCCCAAATTCAACTGTAAAATTAATTTCGTAAACTTCTTTTGCTCATTGCCACCCTATTCACCAAAAAAACCTTCACTGCACTCCCATTGCTTACAGAAGACATTTTCCACCAGAGGTTGTCAAACTTTCTCCATACAGGGTCAGATAATAAATATTCTTGATGTTAGGGGCCAGGGGATGTGTGTTGCAACTACTCAACACTGTTCAAATAAAACTTTATTTATGAATGCTGAAATTGATATATAATACTCCTATTACCCTTTTGTTGATTTTCCCCCAACCACTTAAAAAGGTAAAAACCATTCTTAGGGCATGGGCCCCATGAAAACAGCTGATGGACTGAATTTGACCTGCAGGTCATAATTTCTTGACTCCCTGGCCTAAACGCCCATTAGTCCAACACCCAAATTAATTCTCATTCACAGTTCAGCCATCTCTTAGCATTGGCTTTTCCTGTTTCCAATTCAACATACTATCACTTCTGCTAAACTGAGCAGCATTTTGTGAATGTGCCATAGGCCTGTCACTTCTTCCATCCAGCTTCCAAGATTCATTTAGAATATTACCTCTTTCATGAAAGTTCCTAATGATCTTAGCTCGAAGTAACCTTTTTCTCCTCTATAAGAGAGCAAGTTCTCTGTAAATATTTGCATCCATTATGACACTTCATCCTTAGACAATTAGATAGGTATTACTGGGACCACTTTACAAAGAGGAAATTTATATTCAGCATGACTATGTACTCAAAGTCATAGTAAATGGACAAGGCAGGATTGAAACCCAGATATTTGGGACCCCAAAGCCCCTGCACTGCTTTTAAACTCCAAGCACACCACACACACTAGCATTTGTACTTCTTCTATGACGCTAATTTCATTTCTACCCACTATTAGAACTAGTAATGTGAATTTCTTCATCTCCTCTTTTAAAGGCTAAAATTCTCCAAGGCACAGTCCTTCTCTTGTTCATATTTGTACCCTTAGAGGGATTTGCATAGAATAGGTGCTTAATACATTTTTGCTGAGAAAATGAGCACCATTCAATACTACTTGTAGCCATGAATTGCTATTATTAACTTTTGGATTTGATTTCCTGTAATCACTACCCTTGATGACAGAGAATGAACCTGAATTATTATTATTCTTTTTTTTTTCCCCAGAAAGCCACCCTAGAGATCAACAGAAAATCAAAACTAGTTTCCATCAGTATCTGTGGGAAGATTTTGTGCTTAAGTAAAAACTACACTGATACAAATACAAAATGTTCTGGGTCATTTGTTTAGGACATTAGCACTTTCAGGAAAAACAAAAAAGGCCCAGAATTCTTGGTGTGTTAACAAATTCCATTAGCACGTGAGCTCCCAGGTGGGCATGACGTTCCACTGGCCTCACAGAGCCTCTGACACCAACAACCACTGGGAATTCTGGCAGCCGGCACAGAACCTACATCCAGCCTCGGTTATGACAGGGTCACTCCAATCTCTATTGGACGCTTGGGTCATTTAGAAAGGAACGTTTGTCTGGCCGTGGTGTTGGCAACAATGACAGAGCAATCCACAACTGCCACCCCGCTTGCAATTCAACTTGCCAAGTCTACGAAGTGAATGATTTTTGTGTCTTCTGGGTTAAGTTTGATAAATCGGTTCCGCCTTTGGAGGTGAAGCTTGTTGGGTGATGGAGAAGTTCATGCACGAGGAGTAGCAGCGTGGGGTAATGACACAGAGCCTGAAGGTCAGATCCAAGTGCTGTTGACTTCCATGTGTCACTTTCCAGGATGCCGTGCCATATCTGACTTTTGTTTTCATTGTTTGTAAAATGCAGCAAAATAATACGCTCTTCATAGAATTATAAATGAGGGCAAGGCGTTTACACCATCTGTGATACAGTGTCAGTCCCATCGTAGGTACTCAATTACTTTGGTCACTGTTACTTTTCTTCTTCGTTCCATCCTACTATTATTTTTGGAAACAAGAACCCATACAATCTTATAAGTTAGTTGTGTGACAACAGGATTTTGCTGTTTTATTTGTTTTGCATTGAGTAGTGGCTGCCTCAGGAACATAATTACATTTAACTGTATTTAACCATGAATTATGTCACAAGGAGGACCTATTTGACATGAGTGGTGAGCCTAAACGTGAAGACCTCAGATTGAAAATGGAGGTTTTGAAAGCAGAGAATACATCACGCTCTACATATGCAGAAAGTCTGGTTTACAAACCCAAGACCTAGAAATGGAGATGCAAGGGGAGAGGACCACGACATTCACTGCCAGCCCAGGGCCACTGCTAAAAACGACCAGTTGTTTTCAGCAAACCATACCCTCGTGAACATACTACATGAGTGTGGAACTCTAGTCCCTAGTTCAATTTTCTTCTGCCTTAACCTCCCTTCTCTTTTCCCCTTCAGAATAAATCACCCACGCCATATTGTTCCCTTGTTCCCCTCCACGGTTCACCTCTAGTCATAACTAGGTTAATATCATTCCAGGTCATTTTGAAAATTCCCAAACTATATGCATTCCCCTTAGCTAACATTATCGTCATATTTCTTATTCATAGCTTATTCAATTATCTCAAGAAGCTCTATCTCCTTTCCCACCTTGTTACTTCTTTGCATATCCAAGTAACCCTACATTTATTTATTTATTCATTTATTTATTTATTTATTTATTTATTTATTTATTTTTGGCTTTCTATAAGAATAGATCTACCATAAAAGAGGAAATTCCTAATTTGTGGAATAAAAGAAGTATAATTTGCAGGTGGGTTAAGAGCAAATATGCCCAGAATTCCCCTTCAGAAAACTCTTTCTCTATATTTTCCTAGCTCGTTATTCAAATCAGTGAATTCGATGATTCAAATAAATGAAACTGTATTTCTTCATCAAGTCTTACATGTTTTGGGATTATTTAGACACTAGAAATAATGTATGGATTTTTATAAATATGACTTGTCTTTGTAGCTACAATATTCCTGTCGTATTATGTTTAGGCAGGTTTGTGGACTAAATAGCATACTTAACTATCACAATAATATCTATGTAGGTATTGTTGATAAATTTCAGATGACTCACAATTACATTTTTGGGACACAATTCATTTGTAAGATAGTTGCTACTTGGATATCTGCTCTTAGTCAATTTAGAAAATTGAGAGCTCACTTGATGTGGTACAAACCGTGTAATCATGTAATTTATGTTTCACTTATTTCTTGGTTGGTGATTGTTATATTTTTTAAGTTCTTGGATATTTAACTTTTCGAAATCCTCAGTGAGCAGAAGTGACAGAATCCTGCCCAAGGAGCTACACACATTGCTGGCTGGAACCCGAGGCCAAGGCTTAATTCTGAAGTGCAGTAATTTTATCAATAGATTTTTATTGCACGCTCATGCAACGGAAAAGGCCTTACAACCCTTCCGGCCAGTCTATGCATCCTGAACCCAGTCATTTCACCTATTTAAAAATCGTGTCTGACATCTACGACACCGATGAACAAACTCTCTAGTATTGAGAGTGGACAAAGAACGTTGAATCCTTCTAACAACACTATTCACCCGTGAGCTTCTGATGAGTCATTCGCAGGCTAACTAATTTAGATTTGCATTGACAATTAAGGTGCTTCATATGTTAAACTAATTAGGATGAGATTAGAACACACACATATACACCAACAACAACAAATTACAGATACTGTAGAACATTTGAAAATCCCCAGATCTAACACATTAAAATTCTACAGAGTCTTGTCTTTGCACCCAGAGATCTTATGCCGAGTCACATGTGACAGAGGGGAATGAAGTGGATACAGTACACATGGTAGGTGAGCCCAGCCCTAGAAAACTAACAAAAACTGTTGTCGTTTTGTAGAGGGAGACGCTGAAGGCTTTTCATGGGGAGGACACAAAAATGCTTCAGACTCCACCACTCTGGAAAGGCATCAAACAAGGGGGCTCGGGTTTCGGGGCCATGGCCAGCATAGGAAAAAAAGACTTACTTTAAGTGGTCTAAAATTAAGAAAGAGATGTGATTAAATGACCTATTTTCTTGCCATGTGATATTCTTTTAAAATTGAATGTGGCCTGTCTGCATTAAGAAACATGATTAAGAAAATCAAATATGTAAAGAAAATGAATATATAGAACACACAACCCAGATGGATATATTTGTTTTATTTTGCAAGTGGAATTCATACTTCCAGTGCTCAAGATGCCAGTTTAAGTTTGGGCCATGCAATTAAGGCAAAACGCCACCAGGGTGAGTAGTGTCTATGTTAGAATCAGGTAAGTGTAAAGATTGGGTTTAGGATGGTGTGATTTATCTGAAATAAAGCCGACATGGTTGAATATTTTTAATAATTAAAAAACTATTTATGAGTGAAATTATTTAGTCATTAAACATAACTTAATAATTAAGATGCATTAATAGAAATGATAAATATTTTATCATTGCTAATTATTCTAAAATCCAACCAATAAAGCAATTAGGTACCTGTCTGTTCCCAGCACAATCTGAGATCTGCAGAGGAAGAGCTTGGCTCTTTTAAAATATGGTGCTAATTTTCCTTCATCTACTGATAAACAAGGCACTGTTAGTGCTTCAAAAGAACAAAGCACACTTAATTGTCACTCAATTCTCAAATGCCCTCTACAATATCACTACCAAGGTTTGTTTAGCCTAAGTGTGAACCCCTCCAATGATAAGATTTCCACTTTATCCCAAGGCTTCCAATTGAATCTTCCAAGAGCTCTGACTGTTAGAGCGTCCACTCTGATGTGCTTTTGTTCCACAAATATGGACTGGGGATCTCCGACTGTCAGCCACTGTCATTGGCTCTGCA
This sequence comes from Rhinolophus sinicus, assembly GCF_036562045.2. Classification (NCBI taxonomy): domain Eukaryota; kingdom Metazoa; phylum Chordata; class Mammalia; order Chiroptera; family Rhinolophidae; genus Rhinolophus; species Rhinolophus sinicus. The sequence goes on from NC_133761.1 coordinate 10,177,591, forward strand.
CCCTGCATTAAACAAAGTATACAAATAGCTTTGCCCTCAAGGCATGTACTTTCCAGTTGGGGAAGACAGACAATAAAGAGAGGTGTGCAGGCTAGGTGGGAAGAGATGTGATCTGCAGAGAGAAACCAAACAGGGGAGGGGAGTGCGTGCAGACACTGGTACTGAGTGAGTTCCTAAGGAAAGTGAGCATGTGAGCAGGTACCTGGGGACAGGGCAGACAAAGGCCCCCAGGAAGAAGCAATCGTGGAGTATTTAAGGAACCACAGTGTAGGAGAGGTGAGATACCAGGAAGTCCAGAGAGGCCGCAGGGTGGGATGGGGACAAAGCACAGAGGGAGGGCCCAGGTAAGATCAACCTCCCAAAATGCTGTATTTGAGGAGTGCAAGTGGGGAGCCCAAACCAAGAAGTGTTCAAATGATAGACCTTCCGATAATAAAAATCTGCCCTCCGGCATCAGAATCTTTTCTTCCTCAGGTTCAATGAATCCCCCTAACTTCTCCCCTTACTCTTCATGTCACCTGGTTTACACCCCTTCACCACCCTGTGGACTCTCCTTTGAATGTGGTCAGGGTATCTGGTTCCTGGTTCTACGTGGGGCCTACCACTGGGTCGAACAGTTAACCAAGAGCCATCACACTGAGCAGCAGTGTGCCCACCCAGCCCAAATTTCCCTCATGAGGACACTGATTCTGGATTATAGCTGCTGCCCATTTACTGGCACCTCTTCCCCAAGAAGAGAAACTTCCTACGAGCAAAGGCGTGATCCTGTCACAGTTAAAATAACACGGAGCCTCATACTCATGTGCTCACATACACGTAACAGCCAACGTATACTTGGTGCTGATTGAGTGTTTATAGATGACAAACCTGAGGCTCAGAAAGGTTAAGCAACTTGCCCCAGATCACAAAGCCAGAAAAGAGAAGAGCTGGGAGATGAGCCAAAGCAAGCAGCCTGTCTAAATAGCCTGTCCTCCTGACTCTGCTATAGTACATCCCACTGAAATTGTTATTTCATTTTCTTGTCTGTCTCCCCCACTAGACTCTGAACTTCCTCAGGCCATCCATGAACTATGGGGTGTGCATTCCTGCATCTTTCATATCCAGCACAGTGTCTGGCAAAGTGAGAGCTCAACTGTCGAATAGATGGAAGTTTGCTGAAGTTGGGTTTGGATTTTGTTCCTGTTGAATTAATCCAGCTGAGGCTATAACTGATGGCATTTAAGGAAAGACTGGATTTCATATCTATTAATCAGCATGAGAGCAGATGTGAGACAGTCCGGATGTCATTCAGGTGGGAGGAATGAGTCCCCACTCTGTGTGTGTGCAAACACAAACACACACAGGCCACCACTCGGGGCTTTCAGGGTCTATGAGATTAGGGGGCAGGCTCTATTCTCTTACGAGCCAATTTGCCCCAACGTCATTAGTTCAAGTAGGGGTGATGACCTGGTCTAAACTAAGGCCGCAGAAAGGATGTATATCTCAAAGGATAACGCACTTAATGAATATGGACAGGAATTCCATAGAGCAGTAAAGTCACTTTTATTTTCAGAGGATAGAACTATAGATTTTTGGTTGATCCCATCACTCTACACGAAGCAACAAAGTCAATGTGGCAAAGTGGAAAAAGCTCACATCTTGGAGGCAGACAGCCTAATACATGGCTCATACACTCATGGCCATGTGAGCCTGGGAAAATCTTTTTAACTCTGATTCCCTTTGGTTTCCTCGTTTGTAAAGCCCTTTGTTTTCCTGCTGGTTACTATGAGAATTCAGTGGAATAATAAGTATGATATTAACAAGTAGAACGAGCCTACTTCGCAAGATCTAATCAGAATGCAATTTTATTTTTGTTTTCCATGACCCCGTTCGACTTATTATGTAGGGCTGGTTTTTCTATCACTGCATAAAAACTTGATCGGTCTCATGTCATTTCTGCCCATTTTGAGCCAAAAATACAGCACCAGTTCAATCCCTCACAGTATCTAGTCGGTGTATAATCAGAGCTTCACGTTTCAGCCAAAAGTAAAAATTCTCTCTATCCTCACATCTAGGGCCTTGTGTTGGGAGCACCGTAAGATGAGCTCTGGTTTGATTTCCCAGAAGGACTCACGTACAGGTGTACTCATGGCTCTGATTTATTATGCCCAAAGGATACGAAGCAAAGTCAGCAAAAGAAACAGGTACATGGAGCAAAGTCTCGGGAAATTGGATGCAAGCTTCCACAGTTCCCTCCCAATGGCATCACACAGGGTGGGCCTAATTCCCTCAGCAATGAGTTGGGACACCATGTGTGAAAGGCTGCCAACCAAGGAAGCTCATTAGAAACACAGCACCCAAGAATTTTACTGGGGGTTTATCTCATAGGCACCCTTGCCTAGCATGTACTCAAATTCCATACTCCCAGAAGGAAAGCAAGAGTTCAGCATAAAACATATTATCGGCATAAATGGTGTAAGCCTAGTGAGCTACTCTGATCAATTGGAGGGATAGGACCCCTACTGAAATTCAAGTTCTCAGACACCAGTCATGGCCAACCTTATAAATAGGCCTTTGTAAGTATAAGCAGTCAGGTCTGCTGTTTACCTCTCCCCCTCCCTCCCTCCCTCTCTTCCTTCCTTCTTCCCTCCCTCCTTCCTTCCTTCCCTCCCTCTCTCCCTCCCTCCCTCCTTCCTTCCTTCCCTTCCTCCCTCCCTCCCTCCCTCTCTCCCTCCCTCCCTTCCTTCTTCCCTCCCTCCCTCCCTCCCTCCCTCAACTATCCAGCTAATGTTGAGGATGGAAGGATTGAGGAGAGGAAAATAGGTAAGGGAAACAGGACATGTCTTACTTACTGGTAACATTTTCACGTTGCCTCTCACATCTAGATCTCCCTGGTGCTCTAAGGTCGGCCCTGTGTCTTAGCAGCATCTCTGTGGGTTCCTCAGGGTTTCCCCCAAGAACATTTAGCAGGAATTCCTGTTGACACACTTCCCTCGGCTGGAGGCAGTCTCTCAGCCCCCGGTTCTCCAGCAGACCACCCTACGTGGACTGTCTGTGGATCCCAGCCATGCCCCGGAGTGGCCTCCTGGGCAGGATGTAAGAGAGCTTGTGGTCTGGTCTCTCTCTGGCGCAGGGGACACTGGTGCATTTTCACTCCTAATAAACTCTGTGAGTGTTCATGGCCCCATGCAGTCACCTCTCCTTGGCTGCAGTTGCCTGGACAGCTAGTCAGCCTGACTCTGTCTTGGAAGTTTCCAGCTAAGTGTCAGGTACTCGCCCTGCTGTCACTGTAGCTACAGGAGCGACACATCAAGCTTTCTGAGTGGTTCTGGTGAAGCACCTGTTTGCATCGGATGCAAAAATCAGAACGTCCTCTTCCCTGGCCTTGGGGACTGAGGGGGGTGAGGTGGGCACTGGAGGGAAAGGGACTCATGGCACAATAGGAATTACCTTCATCACTACTCCAGGGATTTCCTTCTCACTTTGCTATAGAAAATCCAGGTGCAATCCCAGATTCAAAGAAGCCTGAAGTTTATATAATTCTGGGGGGAGATGTGCCTTCGTAGAAAACAAACAAGCAAACAAACAAAAAAACATGTAGAATTATGAATATAAAACTAGGTACTAAATATTTATCTTGAATGAGGCAACAAATCATAACACAAATTTTAGAAATCTGGCAAATACTGCTAACATAAAACTCAGAAAAATAATATTATTATTAACTACCTGACACTCTTCTATAGTACTTTCTCCTATATTTTCAGCTCCATTTTTCACTGTAGGCTTCGATCCCCTCTGTGCAAAATAACTTTGTAGTATTTGTAAGAGTGTGTAAAGAAAGGCAATCTAGTCTTTCTTCCAGCATGGTTGTTTGGAATTTATGTTTATTATTGATAAGGTAAGATAATTTTCTTCCAAAGTCATAATACATCATTTGTAATGTCACATACATTTTTAGAATTGTTCTTAGAACTCGGAAAGTTTCTATCAAGTTTCTCCCATACATGATTTGTAAGATTTGGAAGAAATTTCCTCAAACTGCCCTCTAGCTCCATCATTTCCAACTTCTCTTTTGGGTCCACCCCACGTGTCCCCTGCTGGGATTTGTCACCCTGACCCTATACCTCTACGTCATGAGGCGGGGTGAGATGCCACTAAGGGCAATCGGAGTATTTGCAGAAACCATGTCCACCCTGGAACCGTTAGCAATAATGTAAACTCTGACACAACTGTCACCTGGAAGCACATGATTATCTTACAACCCAAGTTAAATGTTTCCACAAATCAATTTTCCATAGTTCAGTGGTTCTCAGTGGATGGGGCTTCCATGTTCCCCTCCGCAGGGGACTCTATCACAGCAGTGGGTGTGGGTGATGGGAGGGTGTGGGAGTTGCTACTGGCATCTAAGGGGTCAAGCCAGAAATACTGCAAACATCCTTCAATGGACAGGACAGATCCGCAGCAAAATATTATCCAGCCCCAAAAGTCAAGCGTGCTGAGACGGAGACGGCTTGCTAGCCAGATCCTGAGAGCTGGGTCTCCAAAATCTGCCCCCCCGTCATGAAACCACCACTGGACACTGGAGGCAGTGTGAAAAAGACAAAACTCAAAGTGGACATAGACCGTGATTCTAAAAATTGAAGCTACCGTATCTTATTTTTGCAAATTCTGTGAAAACGTATGATCATACAATCACATTGCCAGGGTTCTCCCTGGCCTTGGAAGGGGTCCTGCAATTGAGGAATCCTAAAGCTTCAGCTCCATCTGCTTCAGGAAAAACCTTGACTTCCCAGGCGGCCTGGAGAGTCTCAGCTTAGCATCCTGTTATGCGGTTGAACGGAACAAATGTCCTTTGAGTGTTTGTTTATAATAGACTAGCATATTGTCTCAATTTTGTAAAGTGTAAGGCAGAGGGAGGCCACAAGCTGGCCATTGGCAGGTGGGGACCTGGCCTGCAGACATGATATGTTGATTCTCACAGGAGTCTTACTTTCAATTTCAATGAATTGCCAGCCCTTAAAAATGATATTTTACATAGAACCCCAGATTTCAGGCTTTGGTGGAAAACTCCACCAGCTCTTGGCTCCCGCTCCCAGTTGGCAACAAGGGAGTTGGCAGTTGCTTTTACAGTGTGCCAAAGACCACACCCAACTAGTAATCTATGCTCCCTGCCCAGCCCTCTAAGTGTTTAAATTTACAAGCCTGCCCTGTGGCATCAACTCACTACAAAGTGCAGTGCAAATAGTCAACAGGCAATTGGTGTTTACACTTTAAATTTCCTCTCTAGCCTCTTCTGAATGCTGGACAAACATACCCTTACTTATCGTTTTTCTTTTCTTGGAGAGTCACAAGGTGCATTCTCTAATAGAAGCCACATAGTCTCTCCCATTTGTCACATGCTGGACTTTCTGTGAAAATGCAAAGTGCTGAAGGAGAAAAAGAAATTGTCCTCCCTATGGAGTGTAGCCGGCTGGCCAAAAGGTGGCAGGCCCCCAGAGGCCGATCTGCAGTCAAATACTCCAGGAAAACCACTCCTTGAAGACGCCAGGGCACAGAACTGCAAAATGGATTTCAAAGCCCAAAAGGCCAATTAAATCGTGTGAAAATTCATGAGCAAAATAAAAGGCAAGGAAGAATCATGGCAATGCAAAAATGGTAATGTGTCTAAAATTAAAATTAGGATGATTTCTCATTTGATACAGGAAGACGGCCCCCACTGACATTTGGTAGAAAGTGTAAGTAGACTCATTTCAAAGCCAGACCTTCTGGTTCCATCCACAAATCATTAACAATTCCCAGCCAGGCAACCGGTAGTGTGTTAGATGCCATGCAATGAAAGATGGAGAAGTGTGTGAACACCTTTTGTCCCTGAATCCTGGATTCTGTGCTATTAGTCTTATTCCTAAACACAGAATTCATTATTTTAGTTGGAAGATATCAATTGAGCTTTCTTATTTTTTGCTGAGACACAGAGTTACCTGCAGACTGCTTGTGATGAGCCACAGTGCCCAGATAATGTAATTAAACATTATTCTGGATGTTTCTGTGAGGGTATTTTTGGATGAGGTTAATATTTAAACCTGTGGAATTTGACAAAGCAGATTGCTCTCCCTCGTGTGGGTGGGCCTCGTCCAATCAGTTGAAGGTATCATCAAACACAAGGCTGACCTTCCCTAAGCAAGGGGGAATTCTATAAAAAATGGCCTTTGGACTTGAATTTCATCATCTTGTCCTTCCAGTCTGCTGGCCTGCCTTGCAGATTTTGGACTTCCCAGTTTTCCATAATCACAAGCTAATTCCTTAAAATAAATTTATTTGTATAGATGCACACTTTCTAATAGTTATGTTTCTCTGGAGAACCCTGACTGATACACAGCCCAAGGAGAAGATTTCAGACCAGTATTCAAGTCCTGGGCCTTCCCATCCAGTGTCCTCTCAACATCAAATGGCCTGACTACAAATGCTGCTAAAGTCAGTCATTAAGTAAGCAAATGGTCATGCTCTTTGGGGACGTATCACCTGTGTGTATTGTTCAGCTCCCTCAGCCTGAATATTTTCCAGCTCTCTGTCCTCGAGAACAAGAAAAGGGTGACAATTTTCTTTTTGGGTGACAAGGAGATTGCAACTAGAACCAAAAAACAGGAGCAGATACCAGTTGCGGGAAATCAGGGACCTGAGGCAGGAAGTGCTCGACCGAGATGATGGAAGATGCCAAGGCCTTACAGGCAGGTGGAATAAGCAACGGACAGGAACACTAAGGCATAAACCGGCAGCAAAGAAACCAAGATGAAAGCTCAACCCTCGAGAGAGACAGGGAGGGGTGTTAAAGTACAGAGTAAAGAATTCAAACCAAGCCAATCAAAACAGGGACAAATATAGATGCAGGAGAGAGGGTCAATGAGTCACCCAGCAAATATTAACTGTGCATCTGCTACGTGTCAGGCACTGATCTGAGCCTGAGGATAGGATGACAAGCACAGGCAGCATGATCCCCGCCCTCAAGGACTTCGGAGGCGGCCTTTAGCCATTACCTGGACGGATGGTTGTCTGTAGATTCTCTACCTTGACACGAGCTTGCTTTTGCATCTCCAAGGGAATAGCCAAGAGGTGTGCAGTAGTGTAGTTTTTGAAAACACACATTCCAAATGATTCTATAACTTCTACTGGGAAACACTTTTTAAAATCCACTGTTTTCCTAACATAAACTACAGAAGTAAAGCTTGGGGAGTTCATGCAGAAAGGGCAGTGTGAGAAATATTTGCCAAGAATATTAGCCATCAGCGTTTGCAGCTTGCTTTTATAAACCGGCAGCTGTGGGGTGAAAAGGTTTGTTGACTTGCATGAAAGGACCAGAATGGAGCAGAGCAGTAAGGTCACGTGCACACAGCTCTTACGCGTCCTCCAACTCCTGAGGCCCCATCGCCCACCCCATGTGCCTACACACACATCAACATACACTTACATACATGCACATGCTATCTGAACAAGGTCTTTTCCCATAGCTTCAGTCAGCAAGGCATGCTGAGCATGGGGCAAACCCAGTGCTGGGTCCTGGGCAGGTGGCCCCTGCCTTCACGAGGCTTACTGTCCCTGGAGGGACAAGTAGTAAGCACATGCTTGCACTGGCGAATGCACACTACAAATGGATACGCTGTGTACAAGGGCGGGAGACCAGCCCAGGTCCGGGCGTGAAGGGGACATGTGACCAGACGATTGACATTTTTAGGGGAGAGACATGTTCCTCTTCTCAGAGCCAAGGAAATGTCTTGTTGTTTTCCTTCCCATATTTCATCTACATACAGAATGAAGGGAGCAAGAAGAAGGTAGAGGCCATTAAACTCAGTGTCAGAGTGATTGATAGAAGCGCCATAATCTTCTGAAAATGTTACCTGAATATCACTCACGCGGTAAGTGTGACTCTCCCACAGTCCTTTAAATTTTCATAAATCCTGCTTGTAAGAAAAAGTGCTAGGAACACTCACAACCCAGAAGCAATGTGCCGCCTTTGGATTCTCACCAGGTGACGTGCCGTCATTATTAATTCAATCAAATAGCTCGGCTTCACCAAGTCACTGAACCCAGCAGTTTGCCAAACAAAACAAAACAATAAAACCAAAAACATACATCCTGAGCTTTGTCCATGAGCCCAGAGCCTAATTTTTGACTCCCTGATGCTTCTGCATGAGATTTCTGTAGGGAACCAATATGTTAATTTCTAAGCTCATTTGCTGATGCCGTGTTTCCCCGAAAATAAGACCTAGCTGGACCATCAGCTCTGATGCGTCTTTTGGAGCAAAGATTAATGTAAGACCGGGTCTTATTTTACTATAATATAAGACCGGGTTTTATCTAACATAATATAATATAAGACCGGGTCTTATATTAATGTTTGCTCCAAAAGATGCATTAGAGCTGATGATCCGGCTAGGTCTTATTTTCGGGGAAATACGGTACATAAGAAAACAATTAGGTCCATCCTGAAGCTCCCATTTATTTATCAATAAGTATTTTTGGCTACTACTATGCTCCAGGCTCCTGCCTTGTTGACAGGCTAGCAGGGAGGCAGAGATGCAAATAAATAAAAGCACTAAACCAGGGCAACTGTGAAAACAGAGGCAGAGGCTCACCGCCTGTGAGAGGAGAGGGTGAGAGATTGTTCCATACGGAAAGTGCAATGTTAGCTGCAGTGAACTGAATAATGGTGGGCAGGAGATTGCCGGGCAGGTAAGGGGGGATGGGGGTGGGGAGGAGTGGCCGGAACGGAGGAAACAGCATGTTCAAAGGCACAAAAGTGAGGAACAGCGTAGCCCGTTGGTTCATAAGCAGAAAGCTGTTCAGTGTGTCCTGAAATCACCAGGCATGGCGAGCTACGAGTGTGGTGACAGGGACCTCGTGGCTCCAAATGCCAAGTCAAGAAGTTTGAGCTTTTCCTGGAGGCAAAAGCAATCTCTGAAGAATTTTAAGCGGAAATGATGTTGTAATCGGATTTGGGTTTCAGAAACGTCACCCTGGAAACCCTACGCAGGATAAACTGGAATGGAGAGAGCCAAAGCCCTGAAATACAGCAGGAGGCCACCGCGGCATGGGTTTGGGCTGAGAGAGGCTGTTTTTATGAGTCCCAGAGCCTGTTTCCTCCACCTCCCTCCCAGCTCCAGAAGCGTGCTCTTAGCCTGATATTGCTGTGTTTATTTCAAACGTTTCTCCTGGGATCTAGCACTGGGTATATCCAAATGGATGAGGGCTTGGAGGCAGGCTTGCAAAGCTGGAAAAAGCAAATATCCCAGATTCTTTTCCGTGCTTCCTCCATACCCGCTGTCCTGGAGAGTATCATGCTTTGATCACCTCTGATTTAGATTCCGAGAGTTTCTTATCCCATAAATAGTCTTTCATATAATCCCATGGAAACTTGCATTTGGAGATAGATGACATCTAATCCACACACTTCATATTAGAGAGGAAATAAGAGGCCAGGTAAGTGAAGTGGCTTGGCCCAGGTTAACACTTGTAGTTAGAGGCAGGCTCTAAACCATTACTGCCACAGCATAGTAGGTAGTAGGTCATCATGATTAGTTGTGGGATGTCTAAAAGCAAAGCATCACCAGTAATCATGGGCCTCTTGTGTTCTGCAATGTGTTCTTGGGTTGGTGAGAAACGGATGGAGATATTTGGAAAAAGAGATCAGCCATAACCCGTCCTCCTTGAGCTGTAGAGTCAGCAGCATTGTTATCGTCTGCATTCACTGGATTCTTGGTGGCAGGCGACAGAAACCCAACTCTGGGTAGGTTTACCTTAAACACAAAATGATTTACCTTAAACACAAAGGGCAAATGATTGCAAACTCCATTTAAATTCATGAAGGGCTGAGCTGCAGCCCTTCCAGTCTCAGGAATCATTGAAAGCACTCAAACATCCTAGGACACCCTCCCTTCCTTACCTCTGCTTCTCTCTTTCAGAGTAGAATCATCTTTAGTCTTTCAAACTAGCTTCATCCCTTTGGCAGGGGTAAAATATGGACGAAATATGGTGGCTGGAGACTCTCAGACTTCACCTTCTATAACTTTGTCCAAAAAGAGCAACTATGTTTTTCCTCCCTTGGAAAGTTGAAAAAATACTCTCAGAGGAGAAATCTGAGTGGGTTGGATTATGATACATTCCACAACCCCATCAACCAACTGAGGTATTGTCACCAGAGGTCTCCACGATAACCACAAAGTTGGGAGACATCCCAGAAAAAGTGAGCCAGGAGGTGGATCCCTTCTCCTACCCGTGATTTCACTGATGCAGCAAATACAAGTCACCGTAGAACTTGATTCTCTCGCAAATATATATTTTTTTAAGTTTTAGCTCCATAAGGATGGCAATGTGTTCTTTGTATGCATAGCATCTATCAGACACTTCTCTTTACTGCTTGTATTGATTTCTATTTCATATACACAAAGACTTTTCCCCAAACGAAATTTAAAACGGAAGGAAAATGGTAACATTGAGAGACAGTTTTCTTATTTCCCCAAGGGGCCCAGCATTTATTCATTGCTTGTGATGAGCCATTGAGCTGTGTTAACGCCAGTGCTAGGTGTGCTTATTCTGAGAGGGAGAAGACACGAGAGCCGACTGCAGAGGAGAGGACACGTGGGCTAGGCGTGAAATCTGACCGGTGGGAACTAACCCATAGTCACCAGTCAGATTCCCTCTCTGGAGAAAATGCAAGAAAAGGACCAGGGATGCTTTTCGAACTTGCAGCGGGATGTGACGCATAAGTGAAGGGGCCTGGGATGGGGAATTACAGAACATGGCAATGCAGAGTAATGCCCTAATCAAAATACAAGGACAAATTTACTCTTCGTGGGGATGAAGCTTCATGAGGAAAGCTTGCGTTACGGGCCTGGGAAAGGATTCTTCAGGGGTGCATATGGGTTTTCCTAGTAATAATGAAGAACGGGAAGAAGAAATGTCAAAGGGAACTGCCTTATGCAAAGATATGGCGCATGGCAGCATATGACATGCGTGCTTGGAAAGACTACTGTAATTGTAAGAAAAATATCCCTACTTAATCGAACCAAAAGAAAAAGGAAGAAGAAAGGGAGGTAAGGAGGGAGGAGAAACGGAAAGGAGAAGAAGAGAAAGGAGGGAAAGAGAGGAGTGGGGAGGGAATAGAAAAGGCAGAGAATTTGAAAGCGTAGGGTTTGACTCCTGGGCGTCCAGGGGGCAGTGGTGAGAAGAGAACCGAGAAAGAGAAGAAAAACAAGTAAGTCTCTTCAGTCGTTTTCCTAGAGCTGGACAATCAGCTCTGTCAGACTGGAGGCTGTTAGCCAAACATCAACACTTCACGAGTTTAAGTGCCGTCAATTTCTATCTATTAAAGAGTTAGAACCACCTCTTTCTAGCCAATTGCTTTAATTTGGGGTTCATTTTTCAATTATTTTGGCCATATTTAATCATGGCCAATTCTTAGATTAGAGAAGATGGGCTCCTGTCCTTTTATCTAAGGGTGGGAGGAAGTCACAAGGCAAAGAGAGGCACAATCACCATTAAAATCGTCATCAGTCTCACTGTTGTGGCCATTGTCATCACCATCTTCATTGCTACTGAGCTCCTGCTGTGTGCTAGGCCCCCAGGCAAGCTTCTCCTGTGCATCGTCTTCTAAGAGACATACCTACTCCTAAGGTGGTGCTATCACTGTCCCTGTTCTGCAGAGGAGAAAGTGAGGCTCCTCGAAGTAGTGTAAGTTACCTAAAGTCACTGAGCTATTAAGTAGGGGGCACTGGACTGAAATCTAGATCTTTCGGATTCCACACTCTGAGTGCCCCACTAGGATGCTGCACACATTCAAAGGGTCTGAATCCCGGGACTGTCCCATTTCCGAGTAGGAAATCAGCTCATAGAGAAAGCACTGGACTGAGAGACCTAAGGTCTGAGCTGCAGTCCAGCTCATCAATAAATAATCGTTTGGCCTTGGCAAAGTTACTCCCTCCTCCCGGGCCTCAGTTTCCCCACCTGTACCATAAAGGGGTTGGGCAGGTTGATCTTAGAGTTCCCTTGCAGTCGTGACATTCTGGGATGTGGTAATTTTAGGGACTACCCACCCTTCCTAGATTTCCTCTAAGCAACAGGGTTAAGTGGTCTCAGTTTCCTCATAGGTAAGTGAAAAGATTGACAGGCTAGGACTCTATGAAAAGAGGTCAAAATTCCGTCTAATCAGTTTTGTGAAAATGTGCTAGTTAGGTTAATGATTAAACTTTGCGCTTAGTCTTCTCCCAAGTCCAGGAAGAGCTGCTACTCCCACGCCTCTCATCCAGGGCTGATGAACTCAACCCCTCCCACCCACCCCCCCACCCCCCCAGCCTCTGCAGGAGCAATACTCTCAGGCTGCAGAAGAATACACAGCGTTGACTCTTATAATCACATTCTTTGCTTCATGAAAATATCTACTAAATGGATGCTTTAAATAGCAATCTCTTTTAGAACATTTAAAAGTAATTCAATTTTCTTCTTCAGAAACACATTTAACATACCAAGCAAGGCCCACCTCTCTCTCCAACCAGACTTTTGAATAGTTAGCAGTCTAATGGAAGCAGAGACATTTTATGCTAACAAGGTAAAAGATTCAAACGTAATGATTGAAAGCATATTCATTACCAGCCTATTTATTGAGCAATGAATGCTGGGCAAGGTCCTGGGAAAATAAGTGTGAGCAAGATTGATGTAGCAACTTTCCACACAGAATTTTTAAGTCTAGTGTGCTTTTAGATAATTTTTCAAGTCATAGCTTAAAAGGGAGTAAGTGCTATAAAATAAGAGAAAGACAGGTTTTATGGATACTCCTGTCATGGGAGACTTCCTGGAGGAAGTGACATTTGCAGTAAGACCCGAGGAATCAGGAGGAAATGAGCAAAAGAGGTGAAAGGGTAGGAGGGGGAGATTGTTCCAGGGAGACGAAAACGCAAGTTAAAGACCCAGAAGAAACAGAGAGCATGGCATACTGAAGCAGCCCATAGCGACCATAGCGACATAAAACAGAATATCCAAAACTGAGGTTGTTCAGAGAGACATAGGGCATCTCAAGAAGGACCATAAGCCTTCTTGAAGTTGTTAATCGGAGTAATCTTGGGCTAGTCACAACTTCTCTGATTCATAGGTTCCTAATTTGGAACATAAGGGGTTTAGAATTGACAATACCTAAGGTCCCTTCCAACAGTGGAATTGAAATGCCAAAGCTAAGGGAAAGGGATGAGATCGGGGAGTAAATTCATCTGAACTTCAGTGGAGGTGTTGAAAAACCAGGGGAGAGGGCACACAGTTGTTTAATCGATAGCTAAGTACTTAATACTTACTATGTGCCAACTACAAAATCAGGGATGTATGTTAGAGGCTGAAGAGGTGGTCCTTAAACTAACAACTACAAACAACATTTATAGAGTCATGTTATATAGAGAAATAAGGTTTAGATTAAGGATATCTACCACAAACCTACAGAAAACACCACACTACATGATAAAATATTAGAAATGTGTCAGGAGTAAGTCAAAGCCTCCTTCTGTCACTTGCATTCAACATTGTCATGGAGATCCTAGCCAGAATAAGAAAACAGGAAAGGGAGGAATAAAACTGCTCCTTTTAGCAGACAACAAGATAATCCAAGTAGAAAAATAGCAGAATATTTCAAACCTTTGGGATTAGTAAGAAATCTTATCCAAGTTGAAGGAAAACATTGATGTAAAATAATCAATTATGATATTATACAGTTGTTACATCAGAAATTGAAAGTGTAAATTATACTTAAAATAGCATTTCTAACATAATGTCTGCAAGATCTTTAAAGAAAAAAATTGCAAAACTTTTTAAGCACATTTAAAAGTATTTAAACAAATTGGTGATAACAATATTATGGGAGGAATCCAATATTATAGCAATGTCAGTTCTCCCCAGATTGATCTGTAGATTACATGCAACTCCAATCAAAATCACAAAAAGCTATTCACAAAACATGTCAAGTTTTTTCTAACACTTATTTGTACAAGGAAAAGTGTCAATACTATATAAGACAAATATGATTTGTAAGATATCAAAATTTGTGATACATCTATAGCAATTACCGCTGCCTTGTAATAGATAAAAAATGACCAAGAAAACAAAATATGAAGTTCAGAAACAGACCCATAACCGTTTTGATACTTGAACATCATTAATAAGTGGGGAAAGCATGGATTATCCAATACTGGGAAAATGAGTTATCTATTAAAAAGTGAAATTATCTCTCTATATCTTATTTCAAACAATTAAGCATGGAATAAAAACCTAAATGTGAAATATCAAATCAACATGTTGTATACCTGAAACTTACTCAATGTCATATGCCAATTATATCTCAATAAAGATGGGGGGGCGGGGAACACCTAAATGTGAAGATACCGCATTGTGTTAGAATAGTTTCTTGTGGAGATTTTCCCTGGATAGATTAAAATGTATTTACTATCCTCAGAGTCTTTGGGCCAGGACTGTGTATTTTTCATTTCTCTGTCCTCAGGAGCTAATACTATCCCCGACTATGCCCGACAGAAAGTAAGTTGTCCATAATAGCTTGTTGAATGCAATATGTATTAACAAAATAAAAGGTGTAAATGTCTAATCATTATGTTGTTTTGTACACCTGAAACTAAAAAAAAAAAAAAAAGAATCAACAAGTGAGCAAATGAATGAGTGAATGAATGAACCCGGTGCTATGGAAACACTAGCATAGACTGCTTGTCTGGGTAGGAGGAAACAGGGTGGAAATATGTGAAGTGCAGAGTGTGAAGATTTCTTGGTCTATGCAAAGGCCAAAGCATAGCTAGACTGAGTGCCAGCCTCCACTATCTCACGAGCCAGTCGCTTTGGTCTTCTGGATTTTCCAGCACAGAGGCCCAAAAGTCAACCAACTTCTAACCTTCTTTCTCCATATAAACAGATAGGAGACTTCTGAGCTGCCTCTCCCTGTCCCCCTTTACTCAGAAATTATACTCTTTGCGTATCCCTCGGTCTCCCTCGGTCACACTGCTTGCTGAATTCAGATCTTCACTTTCATTTTGCCCCCGACTAGCATTTATAGAAGTGTGACCTACCCGATTGTTAGGGGAAAAACCCCCAAAACATAACATTGGTGGGGGGATGAGGTTAGGTCTGTGCTTCCATACATTGAAAAAGCATAGTATTCTTTATACCCTCCCACTCTCGCAAGATGTATATTGGAAGCTAGGAAAATTCCAACAATAAAGAAATCTATTGAACGTTTGTTAAAAATTTGCTATTTAAACGTTTTTGACCTTGATTTTCACTCTAATATCAATCATAGTCATAATGACTGTAATAATACACACTGGCTGCTTTTTATGTGTGAGGCACTGTGCCAAGAATTTCATGTGATTTATCCATTAGCTCATGACATGGGTGTTCTAACTATTCCCATTTATAGGAGAGAAAAACAAGGCACAGAAAAGTTAAATAAGCAACCCAGAACAACAACAACAAAAATGAGGAAATAGCCAAGACAGGACTAGAATCCAGGTGTACTTGGTTCCAGAATCTATGGTCTCACACCCAGTGAATCAGTCTGTGCCACAGAGCATTTTCTAGAACATATTGCCACAGCCTGTCTTCAAAAAATGTCCTCCTTCCCCATCTTGTCCCTCGTTGAGTGTCCCTTCCTACTCATCCTCCGTGATCACCTTTCAGTCATGTTCCCAGGTTTTCCTGGCACATTGTGAACGCTCAACAAATATTTGATGAATGGATGTATCCCATCCAGGTCCGACAATGCAGTTAACACTCCTACCATGAGTGGAATCGCACAAACACGTATGTGTGGATCTTGCCAGTTCAATACCTGCAGACGTGTTGCTGTTAAAGAATGCTTTATATTTCCTCATTAAAAAAATGTTAAAAGGCTCATGCGGAACTTCCTAAGTGCCTCCATGGTCTTCTTCAATGTTCTGCATTCCAGACGGGTCCCAGGAAAAACTGCTTAGCAGATTAATCCCTTCTCAGCATAATTAAAAGTAAGATACAGCCTCTGCCTGAGCAGCTCTCAATTGGATAGGAAAACACGCAAGCACACACATGCACACACACATGCACATTGATGTCACAATGTTAGAGGGGCGGTCAGAAAAATCTCAACACCCCTCTCTTTCAGTTCACCAGGAACAGCTGAACACCAAATGAATCTGGGTTGACACGCAGTTCTGAAATGGCAGGTGGTAATGACCTTGCTAATTATGATCTAGCCATTTTTAGCGAGTCATCATATATGGCTATTTGGAAAATATCTTCCATCTCACCTTGGGAATCCCCCATGTCTCTTCGCCAGATAAAGATTGTCAAGTTGGTAACCTGAAAAATGTCTCCAAATGACCTCCGGCTGTCTAGGCTAATAATGTGAAATATTAATGTCCCTCATTGAATGTGAACTTTTGACTCTGTCAAAGCTCTCACCAGCCTTCTCCATGTGGTCCCTGCATTCTCTGTTTTATTGTTATTGTTATTGATATTATTCAGCCAGAATTTAGCCTGACCTCTGAAAGCACTGTTCCTCCTCCACCCCACCCCCCGTCAAAGTCATTATGTGTATTTTATAGCCTTGGAGATGATTAAAAGATGATTTCTATTCCCCTTTAGTCATTTGTCATTTTGCCTTGGATCATAAAAGTCTAGGGTAAGTTTCCAGGGAGATTTCATCAAGTCTCTCCAGAGACGAGGGGGTGGAAAAAGACAGACCAGAGTTTTCACCGTTCCCTGGGTGCTGATCATGCCCCTTCCTCTCTGTACCTTCGTCACCATTTCTGTCACATGTTACAATTAGTGAGCTGGTATTTGTAAACACACAGAGCAGGTGCTCCATAAGGAGAGTTTCCTTCCTTCCTCACTTCTAAGGAGGGTGTCTGCATACTGCCATTGCAGAAGTGACTGTCCCAGGTCGGGAAAGCTGAGCACTGCAGAAGCACAGCCAAGCAAGCTAGGGAGGTCATGGGGAGGACCGCGAGGGCTGATGACGGTGGAGCTTTCCCACACCTCCTTGGGGGACGGTGGTCGCTGTGCTTTGCAGGGGAGTTTGTATCCAGAAGGGGCACAGGGGCTCCTTTGGTCTCTTGGACCCGTGTATCCCCGGAAGTCCCAACACCCTTGGAGCCATTGCAACATACAAATGACCAACCGAGACCCAACCCTGGCCAACCTCATTATGAATCATTGTTCTGAAACCAGGAAGAGGCTCAAGAGACCATCTTTGGAAGGGAAAAGACGTTCTTGTTGGTCTCAATGACCAACAAGCTGGGAGGGAACGAATATTGTGAGTAGCAATTCTGTGCAAGGGGCTGCAGAGCTGCAAACTGAGTAAGACACAGTCCCAGTATGCACACAGATTCTGCCACAACGTGAGAGGGGCTGTCCCAGCACTGCATGTATTGTGCCATGAATGTGGTGTAGAGGGAGGGTTTCCTTCCACCAGGAATGCAGTGGACGAATGGCCTACAAACAGTGTGATTTGGCGCTTGGGGCTTGAAGAATGTACAAGACTTTACTAGACAGAGAGGCTGCCTCCACCGATGGGAGAAGATGAGCAAGAATCCAAAGGAACAAGGAGGGGTCAGCGGGAAGTAAGTCTGGAAAGACTGTTTGGGCCGGATGATAAAAAGCTTCACATACAATGTGAAGGTGACCTGCAAAAGGCCGCCCCTGAAGGTTCTTAGGCAGAGCCTGACATGATCAGTAGATCCTTTGAGCCAAGACCCACTTTTCTTTATGGTTCAGAGTGAGATTAACAAGTTGTCTCAAGGGGAGACCAGGTGGCCAGGCCTTTGCATCACCAGCCTAGTCAAGCATTCATGGTTATTCCCTTGGGCGGGAGCGGAACCTTGGGTGAGTCAGTTTTCAGTGTGTAGTGACATACAGATGTCAGCCTGCGTCCCCAGGAAATCCAGTCACTGGGGGAGGGTGTGCCCGCTTGAAGAGAAGATCTAGGCAGAGCACCCCAGCTTCCCCTACAGACTGAAACGCGGTTTAACACAACACGTATTCTATCTTTCTTCTAGTGTCTCGCCATAATAATTAAGAGCCTCAAAGCTCAAAATTAAATTCCTCTACCTCCTTTAGGAGTAGGGCGGTGCACGCGGCTTAGGTTTGGCCCATCAGATGCACTTGCGTGAGGTTTGGAAGGAGGAAGTGAGGTGTCTGCTCTTTCTGCATTTCTGCGGGTGTTTCTCCATCAGTGACTGCAGAACCTCCCGGCTTTGTGGGTGCTGACAAGCAACCCACGGGGAAGCCATTCTGCTGGGACAGGTCAGAGCAGGGGCAGCTTGCATCTGGAATCAGCCACTGCAGCTTCCGACCTTGGCGGTTTCCTGATTGTGGCTGTGGCAGGGTGGTTCTGGGGCCAGAGGGTTCCTGATCGGAGAGCAGGCAGCGGTTCTTTGGGGGATCTGGTCTGGGTGACTCTGCCAGCCATTCCTGTCACCTCTAGTCTATTTCTTTATTTGGTTTCCCCAATGATTGTCGTACCTTTAAATGTTTCCTTTCTTGTTTAAATCACACAGGGAGATATAAAGGTCCTGCACCTAGAAACTGATTTATATCAGTTAGTTATCATTTAATTTAGCAATTTAGAGCAGATATCTAGATTTTTTTCTTAATTATTTTCTATTAAAAGCAATGCTGCAATAAATCTCCTTATACGTGGCTTCTGTTGACTACATGTGACAGTTTCTCTAGGGATAAAGGTACATCGTCCATGTTACTAGATAATGCCAAATAGTTACTTTTATCTCCTTATGCTCCTCTTTGGATAGTAGGAGACTTCAATTTCTCTACATGTTCACCAACCCTCAGCATTGTTACACATGTTTTATTTTTGCCAGTCAGTACGAAGTAGTAGCTTTGTTATTTTCACTTTATTTCCCTTCATAATTAGTGAGATCGGGCATTTTTTATCAGCTTATTCATCATTCATGTTTTCTCTTCCATGAACTCCGCATTCACATCCTTTGTGGATTATTCTACTTAGTTGTTTTTTTCCTTATTGATTTACAAAATTTATTTATGTGTTCTGGACTCCAATCCTTTGTTGTTTACGTGTATTGTAAATATAGTCTCCCAATCCATGCCCTGTCTTTTAACTTTTTATGATGTGTTGTATTATGCACAAGTTTTAAAATTTTTAAAAGGGTTCCGAGTTACTGCCTCGTGGTGGTATTGGCCAAACCTTAGAAAAAGTCACAGGGTCACACTCCAAGTTCTCTGCCACTCGTGTCCATGGTTTCAGCCACTTCTATTCAAAGGAATGTGCATATTTTAAAGTCAATTAGTGTAATTGACTATCTTTTTTCCTTAATATTTAATCTAATTTCGCATCTGTTTGCACCAGGAAGATACATGAAAACATAACTACTTTCAGTCTTTGTTACTCCACTCAAGGTTCAAATTCTAGGGACAAACAGGTGATCTACCCAGTCCAGCATGAATAATATACATATTCCTGGCCAGGAGATGATGGGTCATCTTGATGGACAGTTCCACCAAGACTGTGTCAATGGAAGAAGATTAGGTCCCCAAATCAGAGCCCCAGAACATCCATCCGATGTAGGCAGAATGGACCCTGGGCAGATGAAAGCAACAGATATGCCACAAGAGTTTGGCAGGATGAATACTGAATAAAGGATACTGATTTCTTAGTGGTAGTCATAGAGTTTTGTGTTGTAAAATGTAAAACAACAAGACCAATTCTTTATAACATATTTGCATATAGTACAAATTCGTGCATACAAGAAAGAGCCCTCTAGTCAGTCTGGGGCCTTGGGCGGAGGCCCAGAGGAAGTAACCCTTCAGCCAAAGAGAGGGAGAGATATTCCAGGCAGAGAAAAGAACAGTGCAAAGACAGGGAACTGTAACAAGCAAGTCATGTCCCAAGAACTTCCAGGGGTTTAGTATGGCAGGCATGGGAACTACAAGGAGGGATGGTTACAGATAAAGCCAGATGGGAATAAAGTGGCTTATAACTGCTGGCTAGTAGATGTCTACAGAGAGAAAACAGTGGGGGAAGGCACTATTAATGATGAAAACCAAAATAAGAGGCGTGACATTTAGGTGCTAAAAACGTCTCAGGCTTCATGGAGACTGACATGTGAGACGCTGTCTCACGGCTGTTGCAAGGTGCACTGTCAGAGAAAAACATCAGTCTACCCGGCAGACATGGGCAGAGCTCATCTTCTGATCTTGGATTGAATTTGAAAATCTCCATCTTCAGTGATATAGTGACAACCTCTAAAATATAAATGCATATGAGAGTCCCAGGCAGGAAGAACTTACAGCCTGGATTTTTTAAATACAGTCTTTATTTCAAATATCATGTTCTTGGTATCCAGACACATTTGATTGTGTGTGTGTGTGTGTGTGTGTGTGTGTGTGTGTGTGTGTGTTGTATCAGATTATAGTGTAAAATAGTTGGCATAAATTTTTTAAAAATGTTTAACAGGATGACCTAGGATTTAAACAAAGACTTTGGACTCCGTGTCCAATTTTCTTGCTCACAATAGATATTTGCCAAATATAAGGGAGGGTTAGGAGCCCAATGGGCCTTTAATGAATATTGATTGCTAGTCATGGAATGAGTGATGGAAATTACCAATTGAGGGCCTAAGACAGTCCTAGGAATTAATGTTCTGATAAGAAGGACTGATATCCTCTTAAATAGCTAAGGGCTTTTAGCACCAGCTCAGCTGCTTCTCTGGGGAATGTCTAAATCAGAAGTGACCATTATGCTCTCAAGAACTGCAAATGAAGATTCATAGGTCCATAAATTTCCTCTTCTATGAGTCCTGGACTTGAGCGATTTAGTTAAAAGGGAGGGTTCATGAATAAATGTCCTGTTTAGTAAACCCAGAGTTAGGGGCAGAAACACTGATCATTTTATAATTCTCTTAGAACCATCCAGTTTAGACTCTACCAACTAAAATAGCCCCCAGGAAATTATCTTTGAAGGAGCCTCATTTGGAATTGGACTATACAATCTCTAAGTTTTCATTCAATTTAACATCCTATGGGCTGAGGTGAAATTTTTACTTACATAGCCCATTAGTGAATCTTGACAAGAGGGCACAGTGGTCTTGGAGTCACAACTGTAATTCACTAGTTCATTCAGTTGTATTTGAAATGAAAGCATATTGTACTCCCACTATGTTTTTGGTACCACATGAACTGAGAGAACGGAGTGAACAAGACAGACACGTTGAGGACCAGTGTGTTGAGTTTATGAAGTAAATACAGGATGTGATGGGAGAACAGCGGGAGTGCATCTTATCTGGTTGGAGCATTTCTGGAAGACGTTTGTAAAGAAGCAGCATTTACATCCCAACCTATCAGAAGGATAATTAGGAACTAGTTTGGTCAAATCTCAGAGTAGAGGGATGTTTCTCAAATATGCTAGAGGGCTAGCATAGTTGAAGGCCACAAGAATGAGAGAAAAAGAGGGGGAAGCAGGAAAGGAGAGAGACTGGGAGACAGAGAGAGACGAATTGAAACTGAGATGATAAAGGAGTCAAAGTGAGAGGAACCACAGCAAGAGGTGACGCTAGAGAGGAGCCATGGGGCAAGGAAGACCTTAAAGTCACATGAAGGAACTCGGAATTTTTCCAAGGTACAATCCAAAGTCATGTGGGGGAACTTAAGTAGTGTTTTCACAAAGCTAGTGATTGATAAAGAGAAGTCAAATAGAGCGGACAGACGTAAGGGTCTGTTTTTAGCCTGTGATGGACAAAGCAGTGAGGGAAATTTAGGGAACCCTCAGGATGATCCTGACTAAGCACGTGTCCACTACAGGAGAACTGGCCGGCCACTGGCAAAATTACACAGCCAAAGGTATTTGATTTCCAAGGACCTTCTCTTTCCCACCTTAACTCTTGTCCCACGATACTGCTACGTAACAATTCCTCCCAAAATCAGTGGCTTCAACAGTAATAATTCATCTCATTAAATTGTGGATTGCTGAGAGTTGGCCGATCTCAACAGGGCTCATTTGCCTCAAACTGTGGATGCAGATCTTCGGGCTCCTAGCTGAGGTTTGGTCCATGTATGTTTCTTCATTCTAGGGCTCAGTCTAAATGGGCATCAGCTACTCTAGGAAGTCCTTCCCATGGCCAAGGCGGAGGCTTAGGAGAGCAAGTGGAAGCACAGAAGACCTCCCAAAGCCGAGGTCAACATTGGTACACTGTCACTCCTTCCTCTTCTATGGCTGATCTCACCCCTTTTCTGTGGTGAAATATACATATCATGAAATTTACCTTTTTAAGTGCACAGTTCTGTGGTTGTCTTCAAGGTTCAACTAGGTTGGAGCATGTGTCAGAACTTCCTTCCTTGTTAAGGTTGAATAATATTCCATTGTATGTTTACGCCACATTTTGTTTATCCATTCATCTGTCCATCAACACTTGAGTTGCTTCCACCTTTTGACCATTGAGAAGAATGCTGCTATGAGCACGGGCGTAGAGACATTTGTTTGAGTCCCTGATTTCAATTCTTTTGGGTATATGACCAGAAGAAAAATTGCTGGATCATATAGTAATTCTGTTTACTTTTTTGAGGACCCACCATACCATGTTCCAGAGTTGTTACACCATTTTGCATTCCTATCCGCAATGCACAAGTGTTCCAATTTCACTACATCCTCACCAACACTTGTTATTTTATTTCTTTTTCTTTTTTTATGATAGTGATCCTAATAGATATGATGTGGTATCTCATGAATTTGGTTTACATTTCCCTAATGACTGGTGGTCTTAAGCATCTTTTCGTGTTTACTAGCCATTTGTGTATCTTCTTTGGAGAAATATCTGTTTAAGTCCTTTGCTCATTTGAATAGAGATGTTTGCTCTTTAGTTGTTGTTGTGAAGTTGTAGGAATTCTTTGTATATTCTAGATGTTAATCCTGTATCAGATATGTGATTTAAAAATATTTTCTCCCATTCCATGGATTTCCTTTTTACTACATTAATAGACTCCTTTGACATACAAAAGATTTTCATTTTGATGAAGTCTAATTTATCTTTTCTTCTTTCGTTTTCCATGCATTTGGAGTCATATCCAAGAAATTATTGTCAAATCCAGAGTCATGAAGCTTTTTCCCCAACCTCATCCCTTTTAAGGAAAGAATTACTAAATGACATACATGGCAAGGCTATGCAAGGGTATTCAAGGAATGGAGAAGTGTTGGTGCTAAAAATCAATCTGGATACTTCCCTTCCATCTTTCAGTTGCTAACTGTCCCAATACCCTCCTTGCTCTGCCCACGTACTTTTGTTCTTAAGAAGGAACTCAGTCAACTCTGAGGAGACAGTGACCAAGACCTGTCTAGGAGAATTACAGCTCCCAGAGATACTTTCATTTCAAACATGGGCAAGAAATCTGAAACCAAGGGAAGGGAGACATCTGTTGGATATTTTGGTCACCTCTAAGCCTATGATAGAAACCTTCTCACCCCCTAAAGCCACAAATCAGAAAACTGACTCAGTGCCCCACTTGCCACCATTTCTATTATTCCAGCCTTTAGCTTTTTAAAGGAAGTGTGACTCCTTCCCTTATGCAATGGCAGCTAACTACTTTTCCTTCGTTTCCAGCTTTTTTTCAAGGCATATTTACATTATATAATTTGTTTCATAAAACAGAAGATGTTTTCTTGGAATCTTCTCCTGGATTTGTCAAGTCTTTTTTACATTATGTAATATAGATAGTAAAGCAAGTTGCTTTTTTTTTCCCTCCACTGTCTTCTAAATGTAAAATCACAAGGCTGAATATGGTCTTTCAAGCTATATTTCTTTACTACAGATTCTGATTTTATTTCTCCACCATCATCCTTAAGTACCTCCCAACAATCAATCAATCTCTCTCTCTCTCTCTCTCTCTCTCATCAGACATCATTGGTTCAGAAAGTGGACAGACTGGAAGGGATGTTTGTTGTTATTTGTATTTTGTTTTGTTCTGTTTTTATTGTATATTGTATCGAGTGTGAAGACTGATGAAATCAAGGATTGAGTGTGTGAGTGTGTGTGTGTGTGTGTGTGTGTGTGTGTGTGAGTGTGTGATGGACAGAGCAAGGGATTAGAAAGGATAGTAATGAACCAAGCTGACTGCATGAGATCATTAGATCATTAGGGATCTGGAAGGGATGGAGATGAGAGGTAAGGGAAAATTTACTGCTGACACGAGGGAGAAGTTGGGGGGGGGGGGGCGATGGACACAGCTGGGAAGATTCACCTTCATCTACCACTCAGTTGTGAGTCCCAGTAAACCCACTTCAGTCTATCTATCGGAAGTCCACTGTGGACACGCAGATGTAGGCAAAAAGCTGGGTGGCCTGTCCTGTGGGCTTTATGATAAACATCCCAGAGAGGCTTAGTGATAATATAGAGAGGCGAAAACTATGCATCACTGAGGTGAGAGGGAAAGCATTCTATGCCTAATTTGTTGCAGACATTATTCCAGAATAAGTCAACTGTGAAAACACGGCCATTGAGACGCTGCCAAGGTTAGTATGAACCATGAGATCTGCTGAGCAAATGCTAGCGACATAATCCAAAACTGCTTGGTTGAAGCTTTAACTTAAGTACCAATTTTTCTCACTGCCAGTTTTAATAAAGGGATGGTGTGGAGGGGCGGGCTGAGGTGGCCATATTGTAGTTAATTGTGCTGAGCCAGATAAAGTGGCTGCTGGTCTCTCTGTCAGAAAAGCATTTTTCTTCATTCCCTTTCTCTCCTCAGATATGCCTGGATAGTCACCTCAGATCCTACACAAAATGACAGAGAGACTGGTTTTACTGGGGTTTTACCAGAGAGCTAGAAGTAGTCTCTTTTTCATTCAAGTTGGCCAATTCTTGGCTGGATAGAAGGGCACAAATAAGAGCTAAGTAAACAAAGCCCAGAAAGCCAGAATAAGGAGACAGAGGGAGCATAATAGTCTTTCACAGGTTATGTATTAATGGTATCACTAGAAGAAAACCCTGTTTGGTAACTTCGTGACTATTCTAGCAAAGGTGTATTTCCCATCATTCCCAAATTTTTAATTATGCTCACTCCATTCCAGTGGAAATTTCTCCCTAGATTTTACTCTCTAATGGCCCTGTGATAAAAGGTAATATATATTCTCATACAAAGCAATAAATATGGAACACTCGGTAGCACTGTCTTCCTGAGGAAATCTCAGGTCTTCTGGGATGCATATTTGTTCACACAATAAGCAGACACAAATCAACATGGTGGCCGAGCAGGCATGGGGTGACTGATAGCCTCAGCTCCTAATGAAATCAAACCATGAAAGGCATTAGAAAGATTGATTGGCATTAAGTTAGCTGCCAGTGTTAGCCGGGGTACCCCAGGCTGTACTGAAACTGCCAGCGGTTATTTATGGAGACGTAGGGTTTGGGGTGTAAGTTATGGCCAGCAAGCTGGTCTTACAAACAGACAGACACACACTTGAACCTCCACAGTGACGGTGGCAGCCGAAACCCAGTTTCCTGGGATGCCTCTCCCATTGGTTGGGATGGCACGCTTCCCCAAGCATTTGTACCAGGCTGAATACGCGCAGGGTCCCAAATGAAAGAAAATGGGTCAAGGGAAATGTAAAGCTTGAAAATGTTGATTTTTATGTAGGACAAGAAGGTGTGAAGATCAACCTTAGGTAATTGTTGCTAAAACTAAACCAGACTCATAGAAAAACAGTGTTCTTGTCTAAGCCAAGGGACAAGATATCTGCTTATTTTCAATGTTTGATAATCCTCTTTTGGACATAGCCACTGTCATCTAGAGATCTAGAAAGGGGAAGAGACAAGGAAAACGAACATTGATTCTGGGTAATGTAGTCACGTGCTCAGGTTCTGGGGTACAGAGCAGGACACAGGGTGGAGGGTGGATTTGGATGGAGAAGCAGAATGCATTCTTCAGCCCAGGTCTCTTTGCCGTGTGTTGCTTGGCTTTAAGGTAAATGTGGAAGAAAGGATAAAAGCCAGATGAAAATTAGGACTTTTCAAGAGCCATTAGGAGCATTATATGAGCGGTAGCACATCCAAGAGGCTGGAAATGTCATCCAATCAGAGAGTCTCTTTAATTTCCTGCCTCGCTGGCTCCCACAGAAGGAAAACGGAAATGAAGCATGGGTTTTGTGATCCAGGTTCCTCAGAAGCCACTTCTTTCTTAATGCGTTGCCTCCGATTCTGCAAAAATATCTGTGAAATGTTGTGGAGGGGCCTGGGCATCTGAGGGGACAGGACAGTGGGCGCAGCAACAAGAGGTGTTGGGGCCTCAGAGCTCATGTCTCAGGAGAGAAGGGGAAGGGGCCAGAGAGAAGTGGGGAGGAGGGACCCAGCAGAGTTCAATGCTGTGTGTTCCTTTCAGGGCTCCCTCAAATGCAGACTCTGCGATTGGGACGTAGCGTGGGTATCATACTTCGGAGGTGACAACAGCCAACATAAATGAGGAAGGGGGGGGAACAAAACAGGTAATAAAGAAAAGCCCCAAAACATGAGAAAATCTTTGGAATACACTGCAGAATCAATATGTGAGGGGACAAAAGGGTGGGGCATTGACCCACCAACTGTTATTCTCCATAGTTAGGAGTTGCTCCCACGAGGCATTTCCAGGTTGCTGTTATCTCTTCTGGAACAAGCTCTGAAATGCCGTGGATGCCAGCAGACGAGAGACAGAGGGCCTGGAGGCGACAAGCTGTCAACAGGCCCAGAACTGCAGACCAGAGCTACAGGTGAGCTCAGGTGAGCCAAGGGAGAATGAACCAAATGAATTATGACTGAGTCACCCTGACTCAGTCTTCTGAGAAGACTGGATCTGGTGAACAAGGCCACGAAAGACCTTCAGGAGGTAGAAGCTTCTGAGTGAGAGCTGGTATGAAGTTAAAGCAACTATACACATACTGAATCAAAAATCAAGAGTCTTTATTAGTGTGACTTGACTTTTCTATTAACTCTTGTTTTTCTAGGGTGCTGTAGCCAATTACTGCAAACCAGGTGGCTTGAAAAACAGAAACGTTTCCTCCCATGGTTTTAGAGGCTAGAGTCCAAAATTAAAGTGCCATGCTCTCCTCAGGTCTGTAGAGGAGAATGTGTTCAATGCCTTTCTAGTAGTTTCTGGTGGTTGCCAGCAGTCCTTGGTGTCCCTGTCCTGTAGATGTACCAATCCAATCTCTGCCTCCATCGTCACAAGGTGTTCTGTTCTCCCTATACGTGTCTGTGACTTTGTTTCTCCTCTTCTAATTCATTGAACCAGGGCCCACTCTAATCTGATATGACCTCATCTTAACTAATTACATCTGCTAAGATCCTATTTCCAAACAGGTCACATTCTGTGGTTCCACGTGGACATGAATTTGGGAGATGATGCTATTCAATCCCCATAAGATATCCATGTAATCTCTGGAACCCGTGAATAGTACCTTATATGGTAAAAGAACGGATTTTATCTGAGCTTGGCCAAAGATGTGATTAAATTAAGGATTTTGAGAGGAGGCATTTATCTGGATTATCTGGGCAGATCTTAATTAAAATCACATGTACCTTCAAATGAGCAACAGAGAGCGTTTTAAGAGACACAGGCTTAGAGGAGAAGATGATGTGAGGATGGGGAAGAGAAAGCTACAGTCACTAAGGGATGCCAGTAGCCACCAGAAGTTGTAAGGGGTGCGAGAAGAATTCTCCCTTAGATGCCTCTGCAATTGTGGCCCCTGCCCACTCCTGGATTTCAGACATCTGGCCTCCAGAACTGAGAGAGAATAAATTTCTTCTGTTTTAAGTCACCCAGTTTGTGGAAGTTTGTTACCACATCCTCAGGAAAATAATAGAAGGAAGGAATTTGATGGAAACTCATTAATTTGACAATATTCAATTTATGCTTAATAGAATAAAGACACCTTTCTTGGTGCAATATATAACATCAAACCACTATCTCTTCAAGATTTACTTTGAAACCAACCCTTAGCTCTAGCTACCAATCTTGACATATTCTGTCACCTATTTGCCCAACCCGATAAAGTCCCTGCATCAAATGACTTGTATTAAACCAACCCCCACCCCCACCAAATCCTCATAAGTATCTTCCTTCCACTTCTCTCTTCCAATAAATCATAAGACTCTATTAAAGGAGTGATCTCCCTTCCTGCAATATTTTCAGGAAGCCATTTTTCAATGCTGGTGACTGCAGAGAGCTTCTTGGGCATGCTGACCATTTTAAACTAATAGGCCAGCTAGGAGTATGGGTTACAGCCTGAGTAACTGACAAGGGCAAAGCAGAGTTTTGGGGTTGCTGCCAAGAAACTGAATCTCTGTACATGTTAAGTACTTTGATGATCGTCCTCTGAAAGAGTGATCTCCAAATGTCAAGACACAAAATCTTCACTGGTAGATAATTTTTTCATTACAAATATGTAATACTGTGTTTCCCCGAAAATAAGACCTAGCCGGACATTCGGCTCTAATGTGTCTTTTGGAACAAAAATTAATATAAGACCCAGTCTTAATACAATATAATATAACATAATATAATATAATAATACTGGGTCTTATATTAATTTTTGCTCCAAAAGACACATTAGAGCCGAATGTCCGGCTAGGTCTTATTTTCGGGGAAACAGGGTATGTGTATTGATGTTTATTTTTGTATAAAGTATTTAGTTTCTAGTTTTGTGTGTATTAAAAAGCATAGACAAAATATGAAATAAAAAGGTTGGAAATAGACATGAAATGAAAACTGCTTGAAAATTATTTTAAATGTATTTATTAATACCACCAAAATCTTTGGTTATTTCTCTAAAAATAGTATGACTAATGTTTCTGTGGGAATGTACTGCGTCTAGAAAATTATGAAAGACTTTGAAATGTGCAAAAGAGGACGAGGTATCCTTTCATCGAAATGCTAAGCATTATCTTCAGGGTTATCTGATTCCACAGAGCTTTGCACCTTTGATTGTCTTGGACTAGACTAGTTTACAGTCTATAAATTATAAGGAGCTGATGATAATGAAAATTATTTTTGTCCATAGAAATGCAAATGAATTGTGTCCAGTAGAGATACAACTGTTTTCTGCCCTCCAGAATATTAGTCAGTAACTATTAGGAAATTCATTTTCGCATTCCTGGTTGCCTGTAAATATGTCTGCTCTGCAGCTTTTCCTTCGAATCGGCGGAATCACCTTATGGGTTCTCTCATTAATTACTAACCTAGATAACATCTTTGACACATGCTCATTTTGTATGTGGATGAGTCTTGATTTTATCTCTTTTGAAGACTATCCTTTAACAGATAAAAACAAATATGTGTCTTTAAGAAAAGTTAGGTTTAATGCTTTACAATACAGCAGTTTAAGTGTCTGGTTCTAAGTTTAGTTAATTTTGATACTTTTAATGGAGGCTACTGCTGCAAAAATAAACTTCACAGAGATAAGTTGGTCCAAATATGAAATTATAAAGGTTATTTCCCAGTCCCACCCCAATTGTGTAAATGTCTTTGACATATTTTTAAAAAATGATAACCTGTCTTCCCTGATGTGACTCAGCAATTATTGTATACTAATAAGAATGTGTCATGTTTTTATCTATAACTATGTCTGTATAATCAAATGTGTTCATATCCCACTGAAACTTTTTACTTAAAAGATTTTTAAAAGAGTCAAAAACTATGTTTCCCACTTTTATAAATGCATATCTGAAAAGCACAACAATTCCCACACTTAATTCATTCTTGAAAAAAAGAATCATATCTAGAATGGTGAAAATATTTCCAGACATTTGTTTTTAAATGTTGTCTCCACAGCACAAGTTTCATATAAAAATAGTAATTTTCTCACACATTGTTAAACCATCGTCTTTACCTAGAAGGAACAGAATAAGTGTATTACTTTAAAGAAAAAAGTACGCTAAGTCGTATAATTGTGATCACCCCTTTCTATCACAGAAGACCAGGAATTTTGCAAAAAACGAAAAATGGGTGTTATGGGCTGGATTGTGTCCTCACAAATTTTTATGTTGAAGACCTAAATCCCAGTGCCTCAGACTGTGACAGCATTTAGACACGGGCCTTTAAAGAGGTGAGTACGTCAAAACAAGCCCATGTGAGTGGGGACCTAATCCGATATGACTGGTGTCCTTCTAAGCAGATGAAGAGACAGCAGGGGTGTGCGTGCACAGAGGCAAGTCCATATGAAGACACAGGCTGAAGGTCACCACCTGCAAGCCAAGGACAGAGGCCTCAGGAGATTCCCATCCTACTGACACCTTGACCTTGGACTTCCAGCCTCCAGGACTGTGAGACAATAAATGTCTGTTGTTCAAGCCACCCAGCCTGTGGTATCTTGTTATGGGAATCCTAGCAGATGAATTCAATATGTAACTCAGCTTTAAGTTTGGCAATATTTTCAATTCTTTGCTGAGAAAGCCAGCAAACGTGCTACAAAAATGCTCATCTCCCTGTATACAATCATGGAGATCACACTATTTCCTACAATTTATAAATCCCCTTAACAAGGGGATATAAACTACGTAACATCACACATAAAGCACGGTATGCCGAAGTACATGGACAGCCAGAGAACGGGGAGGTCACCAATGTCGAGACCTCCATGGGGTGGCATTCCCAGTATTCCATCCCTGATTTGCATGATGGTCCGACCTGCTTTCTAGGTGAGGGGTCCAAACACACCATGTCAAGTCGTAGATCAAACTAAGCTCAATTTCTTTCTTTTCGTTAGAGATAAAAAGAAAAATACAAATTTAAAAAAAAAAAGCAATATTTTCTTCCCACACCCCAGAGAATCATTTTCTGCCTGCCTGGAATGTCCACACTCTGCTTTGGAAATCATCACCACAGGCAGGGGGAGACTTTAAAAAGTTTCAAGCAAGGAAGACATGATTTAAAAGGACCACATTGGTATCTCCAAGGAAGATGAATTATGGGTACTGATGATATGTGACTACACATAGTAAAGCCAGTCAAGAAAGGGGCTAGTGCAATTTTCCAAGTGAGAAATGATGAGAGTCTAAAATGAAGGGCTGTTCTAAGGACAAAGAGAAGGAGACATGTTCCCACCAGAGTTGAAGGCCTGCTGACAGGAGTGGGACAGATCAGTGATGGGGTGGAGAGGGAGAATGTAAAACAAGAATGTTAAGCTTAGGATTCGGGATTTGGGGACCTGGAGAACGGGGTGGGTGCTGAGATCACTCAAAAGAAGAGGACTAGGGTATAAGAAATAGATTTTGGAGAAGAGGAAGATCACAATTTCCATTTTATTCACGTGGACTTTGAGGTCCTTTGGAATATCTAGGTGAAATTATCCACTATGAAGTAGGATCATTGTGTCTGAAGCTGACAAAGGAGAGGTACAGTTAATTTTTTATTAAGTAGAGTAACGATGGGGAGGGGGGCAGAGGAAAGAGATTATTACATACAATTTAAGATCACAATGAAAACAAAATCAGAGTCAATTCTCAACGTTCTAGTGTCCATTTAATCCTGTCCTTAGTTGTAGCCAGTCCACAGAGGCAGAGCTCTGGTATCGCACAAGATCTGACTGGTCTGCAAAAGAGCTTCCCTCTAAGGGAGAAATAGATGAACCAGAACTGCAAGGAAAGGAGACAAGCCCTGCCTCTAAGAAGAGGACTGAGCGCCTGAGTGGGTTCTCTGCCCGAACACTAGGGCACCCCAGGGGCAGCACGTTGCACAACTGTTTCCTTTGAGGGAACCGCTCCTATCCTGGATCCCTTCTGTGCCTTACCCAGGGTTAAACTGCCCCTCCGTAAGGAAGGGTTGACTTTGTATATTTCAGAGTTCTCAGGATGTTAGTGACAACAAACATCAATGCAGTAGATGAACTCACGGAGGAGAGGTGTACAGGATTTTAAAATCGTACCATTGTGTCTCATTTCAGCTGAGATCCTGAGAAACGAGAGGCCAACTATTCTCCTATGCCAAGACAAGTGATGGGCCACCAAGGCAGCATTTGTAAAGAAGGTTCCAAAAGATGATTTTTAACCTTTGATCTAATATCTTTCTTTGGATAAAACAGGGTTGAAATTGAAAGCCTCAGAGAATTTCCTTAGGAGAGAGTCGTTGGAGTAAGTTCCATTTCATTGTCTTCTAAACCAATGGTAAACCAATAGTAAAAGGAGCCTCAAAGAAACCATTCAGAGAGTTTCATAGGCGACCTTTGGAGAAGGTTTGGAGAACACACAGGACTGGTGTCTGACACAGACCCCAGCAAGCTAAAGGTAAGAGGTATGTTCTCAGCATAAGGCTTCAAGGCAGAGAGAGACTGAGCTGCATGGGGAGATAGCCACACTTACGCCATGACAGAACAAGGATGCCCAAGTGTTTCCTGGGTATCAAAAGAAAGCCACATGGTGGAAAAGTATCACACCCTGCAACCATTTTAAACCCTCCCTCCGGCCACCCAGAGGGGTGATGTGATCTCATTCAGAGAGAAAGACCACCACAACAGATCAGAGAAATACTGTAAGTGGCCAGCTGGAGATTATGGTCATGCTGCAGGAAGTACAGTTGGACAATCCCAGTAATGAAATCTCTAAGGAACTCATGGACATACCCCATGAGAAAAATCAACATTGTACATAGATCAAATCGAGAGTACATCAATGGTAGATTATATGCCAGTATCATATGGGTAAGATTTTATCTCCTCACTCTCTTCTCCCCCAGGTCTGGAGTGAGGGAGGTATGGGGAGAGAGAGAGAGAGACAGAGAGACAGAGAGACAGAGAGACACAGAGACACAGAGAGAGAGAGAGACAGAGAGAGAGAGAATGGTAACTCTTTCTCAGTGTAGACTTCTACCCTGAAGGAGGGACTTGTTAAGAGAAGGGAAAATTTTAACTTCAGGTGATCAATGGAGTTCTTATAAAATGGGACTGGCCATGTTAATGATTAAATGAGATTGCTTTGTGACTAAAAGTGACCAGAGGACTACTAATTATCTGAGCGTTATCAGAAGAGTCATTCATGAGAATGGCCATGGATTCCACTCAAGAGCAATGAAGAACAAACCCCACAGACCAGGTTTGAAAGGACAATGGGGAAAAATTAAGTTCTCTTCTCTTGTACGCCATGGATATTGACCCTTTGAAGGTAATGGCTGTATGAGTCAGAACAAAGAACAGGAAAGGTCCAAGAATGGAGTCTCCCTGAGCTGTACCCTCTTAGGTGTGGGCAGGAAAAGAGAAATGTGAGAGACTGAGAAAGAGCAGTCAGGAAAGTAGGAGGAAAACCAGGATCCAGTGGTATCCTGGAAGCAGCTGCCTTTTTCTCTTAAATGCTCCCCTATTTTTCCCATATTCTCACACACCTCCCCACCCATACACTTATTTAGTACAAGCCTGGGACATCTGGCAGGCTACTGACAGAAAACTTGTGAACGGAACTGACAGAACAGTCCTGCAAATAATTTCCATCCAACTGTCTCAGCTTTATAGATTGCGGAATTCTGTAGAGCAAAAAGGTCCTTGTTTTATAGAAAGACGAATGATGAAATCACGGACCTGGGTTTCTAATGCCAATAAAGAGCCAGCACTGATGAAATATTAGCTGCATCAGATTCACACTTTCTACTTTTCATTACACTTTCGCCCTGCGTCATGTGAACAGTGGAGCACAGCACACCATCCCCCCTGAGAGAGAACAGGTGTGCTCTCTCCATTAGACAGACGAAGGCGGTGGGATTTTAAAAAGAACTTGACAGACCTGCTAACTATGACGAGAGCTGGGACGAGACACCAGGACTCCTGAATCTTGGTGGCTTGTTATAGAACATTTTGCTCCCTCCCTGAGATGCCTTTCATTTGCATGGCCCTATAAGTGTACAGAGTATGGTCACTCATTTAACTAGGTTCTCCGTCCCCCTCGTTATCCTGTGTTTCCCCAAAAATAAGACCTAGCCATGCCATCGGCTCTAAAGCGTCTTTTGGAGCAAAAGTTAATGTAAGATTCGGTATTATATTATATTATATTATATTATATTGTATTATATTGTATTATATTATATTATATAAGACTCAGTCTTATATTGTTAAAATAAAACTGGGTCTTATATTAATTTTTGCTCCAAAATAAGCATTAGAGCTGGTGGTCCAGCTAGGTCTTACTTTTGGCGAAACACGGTAAGAGTGGAGGCTAAATGCCAAATGCACAAACCAGCTGGATAGCAGCAAAAATACAAGCTGTTAGGCCCCTCTCTCTAATGCTCAGGGAGGCTTACCTGTTTCTCTTTTTCAAAAGGCACCACAGGTGGAGTATGTTATGCGTGGTGTTTTATAGTCAGCATAGCAACAGTAGGGATGTACATACATATTCATTGTATTCACTGTATCTTCTGATCACACCATATATAGAGAGATAGATATATATGATCATACCATATATATATATAGTGTGATCAGAAGATACAGTGAATATTTACATATATATGTGTATACACACACACACACACACACACACACACACATATATGAGGTATCCTGCATCCAGGCACCTCTCTGAGTGCTCTCAGTATCAGCGTGGCCCATACACACCAGCAGGACTTGGTGTTTAATAACACCGCTAGCAAGAGGTACAGTGTCCCTGAAAATTCCACCTGTCTCCAGTGCTGACCAGGTGCAAAGCATTTTCTTGAACATCCACTCCATGACCTGCCCAACACTCATGACAAGTTGGTAGTCGAGTCCCATCTTAGACCCTGGGAAACTGAGACCAAAGACGATAAGGAGCCCACAGTGACCATGTCCATAGTCAACGGCAAGGTCGAACCTACGTCTTCTGGTCCCAACTTGCGTGACCTTCCTGCTACAGTGATTCAATTGTGAGCATCCCAGGGACTCTAGAAGAGGATGCTAAGGCCCCTTGGGAACTCAGCTACCACCCCGTGTAGCATCTTTCATTTTTTTAAAAATCATTCTCTGCAAAATAAATTTCATTGAGAATCCCACGGTGTAAAATAGATTCAAGTGGGACTCAGTTTCCTCCGTTGTAAATTTTGGGAGGAGTCGAGTTGCAGCCTGAAGTGGCCCCATGCTTGGAGCACAGTTTGAAAACCACTCGTTTGGACCAATCCCCGTATTTTATAATTGAGGAAACTGAGTCCTAGAGAGGACTTTTTAAAAGTCTCCAGAGCACGTTTACCTTCCGTCTCTCATGTAACTCTGTTGGCCGGGTGTCATGGTCTGTGACTTCCCCAGCTTTCCCCAGGCAATAGGAACTGGAGCTAAGATGCAACCAGGCCTTCTGACTCCAAGTCTATTCCTTCTCACCCGTCATAGCTGCATCTCAGGCCTCTCAGGAAGAAGTGAAAGCTGGGCCTAGTTAAAACAAAGGTTCACAAAGATCCAGAACTGTTCTGGGTGTTCTAAAGCGCCCAGACTCCAGCGCCTTTCAGTTCTTAATATTTATTAAACACGCATCATGACTTCACTGGTTCAGAGTCTGGACCATGTTCTCAGAGTTTAAACTCAGTACTGCAAACATTCCTGTGTTTGCCCCTTCTCCGATGCCATCCTGACTGACATCGTTACATTTTATGTGGTTAATTTGTAACTGAAGGGTGTGTGGTGGGGGAGGGGGCAGGGAAGAGAAGGGAAACGTGAATTTCCAGGTAACCAGGGAGTTGGCAGCTCAGCAAGAGAATGGAGTGGGCGCGAACAAAGAAACTGAGGGTAAGGAAGGATGAATCTCTGGGGCCTCCTAGCCTGCTCTTTGCAGATGTGGTCTCGGTGGGCATCGCCTGGCAGTGCGTCTAAGCGCCTGGGTCTTCTGTCATCTTGGCTACTGTGCATGGGCAGGCCCCTGGGGTCCTCCCGAAAGCATAACCCAGATGTACCCTCACAAGGGAGTCAGTATTTACAGGGGACGTCGGGTCAGAATAACAGCAATAATCAAAAGAAAAGGACCATGAAAAACCAACCATGAACACCCATTTAAGAATGTACTATTTTTTGTCTCTTTTTTTCTTCTCATTCCTAAAACCAGAGAAACAACGGCAGGGCAGACAAATAAGTGTATGGAAGAGCAATATGGGAACCTCATCCCCCTTCCTGCTCATGCCAAAGGGGCCACCGGCTCCACTATGCTTAGGAGACTGGGTAAAGGAACAGACAAGAATTTTATAATGGAGACAACTAAATCTTAGTCCTTGACAATGACCGAGAAGTTATAAAAGCTGACTAGGATGTCACTAAGTAGGTGACTATATAATTTATTTCAAATGCTAGCGCACTAATGAGAGTCACAAGGGGCACTGTTTATAATGGCTTGAGGACAAAGGTATAAACCAGAATACCAGGCAAAGCAGGACATATGTCATCGTGCCCCTCGAAAAGGGGCTTCCATACAGCTTAATTGTTAACAGATTCTGGAAAAATGAAAGTGCTTCAGGATTACATTTGAAATTAAATCACGAAACCAATCAATTCCTATACCTAGTTTAAGATTTTTGTTTGTTTGTTTTTTAAATATGGAAGCTCCATGGAAAGGTTTCTGTCACAATGGAAAGCCCATAACCAAATAGTATGTAAAAGTAAACATAATCAGTCAGCATATAAATACTAAGACAGAGGTAAGCAGTGAGTACTAGAGGAGCATGGGTGAGAAGCCCCTAACCCAGCCTGGGGGTTCCAGAAAGAATTTCCAAAGGAAGAAACCTTGGGCTGCACCTTTAACTACAAACAGAAAAGATATGAATTCATGAGAAGGATGAGCAGAATTAAGGGAAGGCAAAGGAAGAAGCATGTGAAAATAAATAAATGCAAGGAGAATACTAAAGAGATGGAAGTGGTTAGAGGTAAAGCAGGGACAGGTGAACTGCAATTGCAGGCCTAATCTGGCCCTCTGTCTGTTTTTGCCAATAAAGTTTTATTGGCAACTCAGCTACAGCCATCATTTTACATATTGCCTATGGCTGCTTTCACACTACCATGGCAGAGCTGAGTAGTTGCAACAGGGATAGAATGGTTTGTGGAGCCTAAAATAGTTGCTAACTGGCTCTTTACAGGAAACATTTGCTGACTCTCTTATCTAAAGCTCTAAATAGTGAACCAGTTGCCCTGTCCCCGGTTCACTGCCTGGTCTAAAAGAGGTGTAGAAAAAAGTGATGGACCTTCTTTATTACTTCATCACCTTACTAGTTCATTAAAACTAAATACTAATCTAGGCCTTTTCTTCCACATTTCTATTTGGTTTCCTACCTAGTGAGTTTGGCTGGATCTTGCCATAACAGAGAAGACTTATTTTATGAATGACAGAGGCAGGTCTGAAGAGATTGTCTCTATCGTCCTATGCCATCAGGCCCACATTTTTTTTTTTTTTTTTTGGTGGTTGTTTTTTTATTAGGGGAACAGGACTTTATTGGGGAACAGTGTGTACTTCCAGGACTTTTTTCCAAGTCAAATTGTTGTCCTTTCAGTCTTAGTTGTGGAGGGTGCAGCTCAGCTCCAGGTCCAGTTGCCATTGCAAGTTGCAGGGGGTGCAGCCCACCATCCCTTGCAGGACTCAAGGAATGGAACTGGCAACCTGGTGGTTGAGAGCCCACTGGCCCATGTGGGAATTGAACCGGCAGCCTTTGGAGTTAGGAGCATGGAGCTCTAACCGCCTGAGCCACTGGGCCAGCCCCCAAGCCCACTTTTTAAAGTTAGATCCTTGCAGAAGCAAGCTCTAAGAAGAGAATGGAGAGCATGGAGCTTATTTTGGAGATGCAGAGATCCTGGCAAGGGACCGAAGAAGGTGATACGGGAGGCAGAAGGCAGACAATAAGCAATCTTGTATTCATTCAGTGACCAGAGTGGAAAATAAGAGCTGCATCTCTCTAGAAATATGTGGGAAATTGTATACATACAACACCTGCCTCAGAAACTTCCCAGCCAAGAGAGGAGGAGGCTGACCTACTGATACACAATATCCACAGTTATTGTCATTAGAAAACCTGCCCCCAGATATCAATTCCCAGTCACGGCCGACACAGTGGGCTCCAACAGCTGGAGGGCAAGTTCAGATCTATAATTATTTAGATTAATAATAAT
Source organism: Rhinolophus sinicus (assembly GCF_036562045.2). NCBI lineage: Eukaryota > Metazoa > Chordata > Mammalia > Chiroptera > Rhinolophidae > Rhinolophus > Rhinolophus sinicus. The sequence continues at coordinate 10,215,656 of NC_133761.1, forward strand.
ATCTTAATTTTATTTAAATAATACCTTCTCTATTATACATATGTGTACTTTTACAAAATGCATGTATAAGATATTAATTGTATGTATTTTACAAAACTGTATATGCATATAATTTAATCCTCAAAATACCTTTGTGAGATATGTGTATGTATACGCATACGTATATGTGTGTATATATACCAGGGGAGCCAAAAAAGTGTATACAAGTGGACACTTGGGTCAGCATTGCTCAAGCAGTAGTTCACTGTCATCAGAAGTGTCTGGATGCTGATGGGAACCACTTTGAGCACCTCTTGTAATTGCAGAAGTCAAACATGACTTGGATGCACTTTTGTTATCGGTATACGCGTATATTGAGTACAATTCTAATACATTTTTCCTTTCTTAAAATGTGTACACTTTTTTGGGCACCCTCTGTATACACTTGTACTTGAATATTATTCCCATTTTACAGATATAAGGAAAATACAGTGCAGAGAGGCAGCATGTAAAGAAAAAGAACATAGGATTTAGTGAGCGTGAGGCAGACTGAGATTTAAAATGTGACTGCAACAAGCAGAGTGACCTTAGGGAAGTTACTTACGCTATCTCAGTCCATAAAACGAGGATTAGAATGCCCATTTCATCGGGCGTGAAAGAGGACGAAAGGAATGCTGTGGTAATAATAGCTAGCATTTGGGGGAATCTACCATGTACCAGGCACTGTGCTAAACACTGCATGTACTTTACTTCGTTGCACTGTCACAGTGATATGTCACATTTTACAGCCCTGTAAGGACAAGACAATTGAGCCACTGTGTGTATCTGCATACTGTGGGAAAGCAACAAAGAGTGGCTGGTGTTGTCATCAAAGGTCCTAAACAATGCAGCGATCAGGCATCTACATCGTCCCTGAAGTGGTCTCCCTAACGAGACAAGTGTCCATCAGATACCCTACAAAATCTTTACAACATGGTTAATTACATTCCCTAAATTGACTTTCATAAGCTGAACAATAATGAATGTCAACTACAATTTTATATATATATATACAGTTACAAGAAGCGGAGTACAGCATTAGGAATAGAGACAGTGGAAATGTAAAGGCTGTGTGCGCTGTCAGAAGGGTAGTGGATGGGGGATGGAAGTAGTCACTGTGTGAGGGATAGAAATGATAAATGTCTAACTATTACATTGTTTTGTGCACCTGAAACTAATAAAAAAAAGTTATTAAAAAAAAAATCCTGAGCAAGGAGCACCTCCCTCCCCCCCGCCCCCCCAGGAAGAGCAGCAGGAGGAAACCGCAGCGGCAGAGGGACCCAATGGTGTGGTTTCTCACTCCTGCAGAAGAAGCTCCCCTGCAGGTGTCGGGGGCACTGTCAATTGCTTGGCAGATGGCACCTTTTCAGCAACGTTCCTGTTTGTTCCCACTGCTGCAATAAATCAGGCTGTGTCACAGTAAAAAAAAAAATACTTAAGTACAGGGCAAGAGTAATGCCCTGTGGTGTGATTATACATTTATAATAGCAAAGCAGAAAATCACCTGGCAGCGATAACAAGCGATGTCAGAGCTCGTGCTTGGGGCCACGTCAGTAAGCCCCCGTGTGCTTGACTTTTCTTGGCTCCTGACATACATGGCTATTTGGCAGGGCTACATCTCAAAAATGAACGCTAAGGGAAAGGCTGGCAGACACGAAAGGCCATACTGGCTTCGTTCCTGGTCTTGGAACGCACAGAACACAGTCCTGGCCTTTGCTGCTCCCTCGGCCTGAAACAGATTTCCCCCACGCAGCCACATGGCCCCACTTCCTCGCTTCACTCCGTTTTCTGATCAGATGCAGAGCTTGAGTTTCTTCCATCACCTTATCTGAAGTCATGAGCTCCCCGCCTGCCCTTGCTCTCTCTCTCCCATCCTGCTATGTCTTTTCTTCACCGCACTTATTGCCAGCTGACACTTCAAATGTCACATCACTATTTTATTACAGTACAGTCCTGCACCAGTTAATGACCGGGATATATTCTGAGCAGTATGTCCTTTGGCAGTTTCATTGTTATGCCAACATCGCAGAGGGTGCTCACACAAGCCTAGATGGGATAGCCCACTTCACACCTCGGCTGCGTGGTGCCCCGTGTCACTCCTAGCATGTGACTGTACAAAACCACGTGAGATTAAATCAAACACAAGAGAAAATGATATCATCAAGAGACACAGTAAACATGTAATGTTAGGAGGCTGCTGCCTGCGGAACCTGGCATACTGTTTGACAGCGATTGTTTTTATAAGTAGAAAGAGTACATCCTAAAATCCTCTAGATAGCTTTACCAGTTGCTTGGCACCAGTTCACAATATGTGCAAGTATATTACTGTTATTTTGATACATTGCACTGGAATGAACTGTGTATTTTATACACATACACACACACACACACACACACACAGAGTCATAAAATAGTATTATAAATTATGTGTAAGAACAGGAGTAGTGGCTTTAAAATATTTATCTTGCTGCCATTAGAGATACATCTCATATTTAGACTTTACAGAAACCAGAAAGAATGAATCTAATTCTTTGGTGCTAGATGATTACACATTTCAAATGGTCCTAAATCTTACAGGCCTGCAGTATCAGATTGAGGAAATTGGGCTTGATAAGGCATCTGTGTTTATTTGTTTTGCACAGGCCAAGACTGAAGAACAGACTTCCTTTTTTAAGGAGTATTCCCAAAGAATCTGTTTTATTCCTAAGCAATTATTGTGATGCATAATTATTTTGCAAATAAGCAGTAAAGATAAAATTTCTTCATACATGATTTCTCAGCAACTACCTGGGGTTCTAATTAAAATTTGCTCTTGGTATATATAACATCATCAGATAATGTTATCCTTACCTCATTATGTAATAACTACGTCTGTGGCTTTTGGTTTTGCTTTTAATTAGCATTCGCAGGTCTCTACAAATGACATGGGACAAATAGCACAATTCATTTTTTTAATGATAGAAGAAAAGCTTAAAGGACAAAGAAAGCGTCCAAAGGTAATTAGGACACCGTGAATAAAAGGTCAGTGATTTGAGCTAGACTGGATTGACCTTCATCCATCCTTTTCTCTCACCCATTAGTTCCTGTGACAAGGCTAGGTCCACCGTGGAGGCAACCCCGCAAATATTTTGTAAAGGCAGTTGCATGATATTGGCTTCATGGCATTTGGTCCAGCTTCATTCCTTCATTCTCCATCAGAGCATTGCATCAAACCGATGGAGGAATATCTTTCCTGTGAGTCCCCAAATGATATAGATGATGTTGGATCTGCCGGCAGTTTCTGGGTGTGGAACGGGATCGTGTCTCGTGAGACGGAAGAATGGCAACACGAACCCAGGAGAGGTAAAGAGTTTTAAAAAGAGGATAGTTTATTGAAAGCAAAGAGTCAAGCTCTTACTTTTATACCTTCTCTTGCCTGTTTGGGGAAGGGGAATTGTTTGAAGAAGGGAACTGTTTGAAGAAGGGAACTGGCACCTTCTAATGAAATTCGTCTATCAGGTTTGTTCTGCTTGTCCATCCTGAAGGAATTAGCAAAATAACCCACTCTTATCTATCAGATCTGTTCCAGTTGTCAGGCCAAAAGGAATTTTATGATTAATCTCAAGGCCTTGTTACGTTATGCCCTGGAGCGAAGGAGTGATTTCAAAACCTGGAGTTTTAGGATATGACTGTCTTTGTTTATTCCACCAGGGTCCTCCCTGTCTACCTAGGGACATGCTAACCATCCTGTCTCAATACTGGCTGGGGAACGCTGGGGAGGGGTGCCAGCTGGTGCTAAGCACTGTCAGAGGAGGAAGGAGAGGAATCAGTAAGGGTGCTTAACCAAGGACCTGGTTGCAGATTTAAAGGCAGGAGGCGGGGGGAGCAAGGGAGATGGGAGGTTGCCATGATGTCTAACCTCATCTCACCCCTTGAACGGGTTTGTGCCAGACGAAGGCTTAGAGTCACTTACTTTGGGCTTAAATAAAATGCAAAGTCATTTTATATTAAAAATCTGGGGAGGCCAGATGACACCTGGGCTACAGCAATTTTATATTCAAAATAAAAATTTAGCAGGCATATGTTGAAAATACGAGGCTTTGTGCCAAAGGATTATTCTTGAGTGGATGTCATAATGCTTTACTTGTGAAGATTAACTATCTTGTTCCCTAACTAATTTGCTAATTCAGGTTTACCTCTTAGGCTTGAGACCTGTCATGATCCTGCTTTAAGAGACTTCAGTGTCTTTCCGCTACCCAGTAGATCGATTCTAAATGCTTAGGCTTCTGGTCAAGACCTCAAACCATATGCTCTGCCTTAGCATCTAACATTTCTCTAAAAGAACATTCCACCCCAGTCTTTCTGGTCTTAAAAACCATCCCATACATTTTTTCTACTTCTGTGCCACTCTCTCTCTCCCTCTCTACCTTTAACCATCTATATCCATCTCCCTACAAACATAAAGCCTACGCAAGGTTTTCCTCCTCTTGTTTCCCCTTCATATTCCCGATGTATTCCTTTCTTCCCACCTCACACCCCGTGTGTCACTATAGAGCACACAGGGACTCTGTCACTTCCTATAAGAAAGACGTACCTGCAAGCAATAGAGTGTGCCACACAAGTCGTAAAACTGCAGCTCCACTCTCCAGGTCCACGTTAGCCTACCTGCCTTCAGCCTAAGAAACGTATAGGCCCACACTGTGCAATTGCACTCACACAGATGATATAGCTGGGCCTTCGAAGAGGTTAACCCAGCAAACACTGCTGAGCATGGGCCCAGGGAGGCACCTTGCTGAGCTCTTTATATAGATTGTCTCACAGGGACATGGGGCCAGGGCGTATCCTCAAAGATATCGATAACTCAGGTTCAGGTTCAGTGATGTTGAGTGACATGTCAGAGGCCACATAGCTAATGTGTCATCAGAAGGAACCTGGCAGGGCAATCACACTGCTTCGTATCCTGTACAACTCCTGCAAGGTGACCCTTCCCCTAGTCACTGTGCACCATGCCAACCAGGGGACAGCGCTGACAAAGTCTCCCAGAAGGAGGCATGGCACCAGCCCTTCAATGTCCTGCCAGAACTTATAGATTCAGAGAAACAAGGCAGCTTGTGTATTCTCCGGGCAGCTGGGACTGGGTGGCTCTATGTCAAAATCCATGAAAGACTGTTGACCAACGTTATTCCGTTGAGAGCACCACTGTTTTCCTGACATCCTGTCTTCCCAAGACACTGAAGGCCATAGGGATGCCCATGTAGGCCTCACACATCAATCAAAACTGAACGGTTATCACCACCCCCATTTGCAGAGCTTTCTGTCACTTATAAGCACATAGTGGCATTAACTCATGCAACCCTCAGGAGCACATTGTGAGATAGGAGAGAACAACAGTGTGAAGATATCCAATGTCCCCAATTTACAGGTGAGGAAATAGAGGCTCTGAATGATAGACATTATAGCATCCATCGTCTGGTGGTCAAAAAGAGAGCAAATGATCTACTGCTTGATCAGGTTAGTAGTTACGGGACACTCATTCTGTCATAATTCACAACTATAATATTCTGTTTTGTGCACTTGTCCACATGTGTTACACTTCCAATAAAAATAGTTAAAGGTCAGTATAAAAGGCTATGATTAATTTAATATAACTTCAAGACCTAGGCGGAGACAGAAACATATACCGGGGATGCCAAAAAAATGTACCCAAGTAGACACATTGGTCAACGCTGCTCAAGCAGTAGTTCACCATCATCAGAAGTGTCTGGATTTTGATGGGAGCTACTTTGAGCACCTCTTGTAATTGCAGAAGTCAAACGTGACTTGCATTCATCTTTTGTTATCGGTGTATACTATTACAATTTTAATACAGTTTCCCTTTCTTAAAACGAGTATACATTTTTTGGCACCCCCTGTATGTGGATAGTACTACATTTTATAGACACCCAGTCATTTCCTTTTCATTCTCTCCCTGAGCTTCTTGCTAGCTCTTGGTATTACAGTTCATGCTGCGAAAACCATCTACCGTGTTTACCCAAAAATAAGACCGAGCCGGACAATCAGCTCTAATGCGTCTTTTGGAGCAAAAATTAATGTAAGACCCAGTTTTATTTTACTATAATATAAGACTGAGTCTATAATATAATATAATATAATATAATATAATATAATGTAATGTAATGTAATGTAATGTAATGTAATGTAATGTAATATAATATAATATAATATAATATATAATATAATATAATATAATATAATATAATATAATATAATATAATATAATATATAATACCGGGTCTTATATAAGACCCGGTATAATATAGTATAATATAATACCCGGTCTCATATTAATTTTTGCTCCAAAAGATACATTAGGGCTGATTGTCCGGCTAGGTCTTATTTTAGGGGAAACACGGTATGTATATACACATCTGCTCATATGAACATGTGTATCAGATAAGTTATTTAAAATGGATGTAAAATATTAGTCCTTGAGCAAGCATTGTTGTTATAGCTTTGAGAGTTGTCGCCAAACTGCCCCTGAAACTTTGCACCAACCCCTGATGTGAACACATGTCTTCACAGCTGGCCAAGGTGCTGATCCTGCTCTGCTATTTGCCAATTCACCCTGGACACGCATCTCATTGTTGTCACAATGTTCATTTGTTTAACTGAAAGTGAGCTGAGCATTTTACTTCATACGCTAATAAGCCAATTTTATTTCTTTTTCATGAATCCGCCTGTTCCTGTGTTTGCCTATTCGTGCCCCTATTAACAAAATGGTCTTCTATTCATTTGTAATAGCTCATTAGTCATGGAGGAAATGAGTCCTTCACTTATAGTTCTTTATGCTTTCTTTCCTGGACAGAAATATTCCATTTTTGTGTAGCCAAATGTGTCCATCTTTTTTCTTGCACCCTTTGGGCTTTATGTCTTGTTTAGAAGGGTCTTCTCCATTCTTACTTTAGCAAATATTTTCTCTAATGCAGCATTCTTAAGGGGACTTACCTAATAAGATTTTGCTTTTTCTGGGCAATAAGATGTTGGCAACAGTAGTCAGGCAGAGAGTTCTTACACGTTGGGTTTAAAACCTAAAGGATTCCTTAAAATGAAGCTCTACAAACATGATCCAAGGAAATACTTGCACGAGACTAAAGCCCCTGGATAGCATAGCAAATAGAGTTTACTGGACAATTAACTAAAGTTTTATAATGTACAACAGACTGTAGGTATTGCTCGGTGGGCTTCTGCTATTCACCCTCAACTCATCACGCAGAAAATGAGGAACATACTTAGCCAGTTCTAATCTAAGTACTCATCTAATTCCTTTTCTTTTTGCCTTTTCTAAGTTATTTTTATGTGATATAATTGATATATAATATCAGTAAGTTTAAGGTGTACAATGTGTTAAATTGGTACATTTATATATTGCAATAGGATTACTGTGGTAATATTAGCTAACATCACTTAATTATCAACTCTTTTTAAGATTAGTTTATTAGGGTGACAATTGTTAGTAAAGTTACATAGATTTCAGGTAATTATCTATTCTTAAATTCTTTTAATTTAATCCCATGGTCCCCCAAATGCTCCAGGTGGAATATTTCTTGTGTGGGGGCTTAGTTTCTACTTGTGGCTCAAAATTCACTCAACATGTAGAGACTTTACCTGCAGTATTGCAAGGAAGCTTGCTTCTTTCCACAGAGTCTGACACGTCTGTGCCTCTAGTCATTTATTACCCCAAGCTTTTTCCTTTTGCTATAGCTCCTTACCACCTCGCTCTCTACTGTCTCTGCTATGGGGAAGAGAAAGGTAACGCGCTTTTGCATTCATAATACCAGCCACTTTCATGAGGCCCTGTATACAAACTACTTCCTCACTCGCTACTACTTAAATACAGAAAACAGAGGACCCCAAAGGTGGAATAATTTGCCCATCACGGCACCACCCAGATCCAAATACAGGCAAGATTTAAATCCGGGTCAAACTGCACAGGCTAAGCTCTTAAGTATCAGACAGTCCAGCCACGCGAGATGTTAAAAGGTACAATAGGACGGCAGTGGAGAGGCTGAAAAACTTTGCCTGAAGAAGTCTGCACAAGGGAGACCCTTGGGAGGGGTCTCGGTAATATCAGGTGCCCTCAAGGTTTAGCACAACTGTCCTTTACAGAAAACATCCTCCACCCACTACTTGCAACAGGCAGGGTGGTGGGGGGGTCCCTTTCCCTCCCTGGCTTGTTCCCTGATGGTTGCAGGTGGCAGTATGGCTGGCCAGCTTTCTGTCTAGACGGAACCTACTCCCCACAGCTCACGCAATTTCTCAGATGCCACCGTGCCTCCTCCACCTCCTCCTTCCCTCCTTGCTACTCTGTATTCTCGGCGCTGCTCCCGTCCTGTGGAAAGGAACACATCAAAGCCATATGGAGTCATTCTTTCTGGGCGCCCGTGTCCTTTCTCTCTTCTCCTTTTCCTGGAACATTAATATTAATAGCTTGTTTCTATGCAGTTGCTTTCTTCTCCAACCTCAAGGGACCGGAAACTTTTCTTGGTCTTTGTGTCAGACAGAGGCTGTGTTTGAAGGCGTGGGGAGGCGCTCTGGGTAGCGAAGGCACGATGATGTCTCTGATGTAATCCAGGCCACGCAGTGCAAGCATGTGATGCTTCTCCCCTTCCAGCCCAGGCGAGCCCAATAGGCTTTGTAATGTGCCTCCTTTTGGAGGGGGAGGAGGAGAGAGACAGGTATGCAAATAATCTAAAAGCCCGGTGATATCATCCCTAATTAATTAACCACTGATATGGAGCCAGGCTCGGTGCTAATTCTGTATGCCTCATCTCATCTAATTCTCACAGTCCCACCAGGTTAATACGCCATTGTATCGATATAAAAACTCAGGCTCCGAGAGAGTCAGCCAATTGCCTAATGTCACACAGCTGGCAAGTTTGAAAATGGAAATTCAAAGCTCCTTCTCACTAACTCCAAAGCCCATATTTTAACCATCCACCACCTCTCCTGGAGCCTCTATTCAGGCTGAATTCCCAGAAAATGGAGAAAGGAAGAAAGGCTTCTTTTGTGCTTAGTCAGTGGACCCAGGCACCAGCGCCTGAAACCTGGCACAGCAGGCCCGGCTTTTGTGGGTCTGCGTTCTCCTCACCCACGCCCACTCCAGCCAGGCTTGGCACCATCGCCGAGGTACAGGAAGCTCTGGCATGGGAGAGCTGTGGAGCCAGAGGCCTGAGGCCAGATCGCTGCTTGCCAGCCCTCGGAGAAGGCCTGATTCCTGTACTGTGCATTCCCACCATGGGCTGGAGAGCAGCTGCACAGCAGGGGAGACGAGCCAGGCTGTGTGGGGTGAATCTCAAAATGTCAGCGGTCACCTTGCAGTGGGAAGAGGTCACAGTGCTTCCAGTTCATGGAGATAACAGGACGTGGAAGTGGCAAAGACACCTTGCAAGTTTTGTGGGTTTTTAACAAAAATCTTTAATGCATTCTCTGGACATTGAAAGTCTAAAATGGCCAAAATCATGGTTTGCAAGGCTTTATGGCTTTGAAGGGCTTTTTCATCCTGACTATGAACAACGCTTTTTGGCTTTCTCTTAGCTCTGATCACTGCGGCTTCCATTTGGTCCTCAAATGCATCAGTTTCCTCACTGAGGGAGGGCTTTCCAGCCTCAGGGCTGCTCCCTCTGCCATTTCCCTGGCTCCTTCCCACTTCTGAACCTCATCGTTCCTGCCAAGTCAGATTAGGTGAGTTCTGCAGACGGAGCAGCCACGGAAACACCAATTTATACAGGGCCCTAGCATAAGGAGTGGCCTATTTCCCTGTAAAGGGCCAGATAGTAAATATTTTCCGCTCTGTGGGCCATACAGTTTCCAGTCACATCTACTCAACTCTGCTATTGTCCTGTGAAAGCAGTCATAGATGATACAAACCAATGGGTGTGGCTGTGTGCGTCCCAATACAACCTTCTTTACACAAACAGGCAGCCAGCTGGAGTTGGTCTGTGGCCACAGTTTGCTGCTGATGTTTCTGAGGACATCATTGAAATATGAAACGGAGCAGTTAACTCAGGTTTCCACAGTAAACTAACAAAACTGGCAACTTGTCAAGAAACTGGTTTGGATTCCAGAAAAGTAGATCACACTCTTGAGTGTAAGTTATAGCAAATATTTCTTGCTGGGCTGAGCTCACTTGTGATGCATTTTTTAAAGAGACGCATGTTATCGGCAGGCAGCTGAGATTCTGAATCCCAGTGACCCATGGGGTGAGAGGGGAGCAAATTATTCATTTTAATACCTGTATTTTGGATCCTTTAACATACTTCCCAAGATGCTGCCTGGCTTGGGAAATTGCAAAAGAAAACTTCAGTGAGAACAACGACTACAGAGACGTAGAAAACATTTTGCCAGAAAAGTTCAGAATATCGATTCTGCTTCAGTCAGTGGAAGTGAATTCACGGGTGGAACTGTTTGGGGATATCACTTTGATTAATTCACAATAAGTTTCTCCTAAGTCTGGCTATACGCACGCCACAGGCTCTGTGGCTATGCCCTCTGTTCCATCCACCTTTCCCGGCCCCGCCAAAAGACAGCTATCAGTGTTTTCTTTTTGGATAAAAAGACTTCCCATCAGTTCCCAGTGTCTAGTGGAACTCAGCAAGAGCCAGTCAGAAGTGTCTTTATTTGTCCATGAACCATTTATGGGACACCGACGGTGGGTCAGGGGACACATGCGGGTGAAACATAGACCCTCCCTTTAAGGAGCTCCCTGATCAGGTGAGTTAGTAGGTAATACTCATACATAGAATACAATTCAAAAGAATCAAAATGACGTGCAGCACTAAAGAATGCACCCACGTAGGAATACCACGGCCACTTGCATGGTGTGGCCCTCAGCTACACACGTCCTTGTGTAGCTTGCTGCCAGAACATCGCACCGCCTTGATGCAGGTTGAGGTTAGGTTGTAGGACTAGAAGACATCAAAGGGACAGAGTAGTGGTGCTGCTGGAGAACACGGGTGACCAGACCAAACGAAGGAGGTGTTTAGACTTTGCATAAGTGCGAGGTCCCCACGACTTTTCCACAAATGCCCATTATATCAGCTGGTTAGTTGAGAACTTACAACTCTTCGCTAGGGTTACGGGTGGGGTGGCATTGTCAGTAACAGAATGCATGATTTTAACCCTTGCCTCTTCTCTTCTACCCCTTCTTTAGGAGGATTTCCAACCGCCCCCTAAAATCTCACTCAGTTATTGCTGGGATTCGCCAACAATGTCATACGGGGCCACGGAGCCATACAGGTCCAATGGGTGCAGCCAAAAATCAAAGAGGAAGGGTTATGTGGAATGCTCAGAAACACTCTACAAGCTTCCTAGCTGTGGCATAGGAAGGAAATTGTGTCCCCTGAATCCAGATGCTAGGAGTGGGTCTCCACCCTAAACAAAGATGAAAGGCAGGTAGCTGAAAGGTCTGTACTCCTCTGATCCAGTGCATCGGTCTCACTGCACAGAATGCTAGACCGCCCCCACCCCCCTCACCGAAATAAAAGGATATCCACCCCAAAATAAAAAGCACACAAAATTATTAACCTGTGTGGGGTACATATATTTTTGAGTCCCTCTGATTTGCCTTCTCATTGCTTCTTATACTTCTCTCTCAGAGCACTTTTCAAAATTGCAATTAACTAATGGTTTTCTCATTATTTATTTAATGTCTCTCTCTTCTAATTGAGTACCACACGAGGGCAGGGCCGTGTCTGTTATATCACTTCAGGTTCCTTCAATAGTCATTGGTTGAATGAACAAAAGAATGCAACTGACCCTCCATGGCTTACTTCATTACATCTCTTTTGGGGCAGTGCCTACATCTGGGATGAATATGAGTGACTTCAACCACCAGCCTATCAGATGCTACATCTAGAAAGCCCCTCCCTGCAGGGGTCATGGCGGCACCCCCGCGGACCCTTGTGGTGGGAAAACAGCATGAGAGGGAAAAAAGAAGACTGGTTGGGGAGGGAAGGCACTTGCCCCCTAGCAAATCAGATTATTTATATTCTGGGGGAAATGAGAAACCTATTTAATATTATATGGCAAATAGGAAACCCAACAAAATAACAAATAACTTCCTGCTGGACATTTCAAGTAGTCCACACTCTAATTCTGCTGCATGAAAAATTGTGAGTCTTAGAGTCAGAGAGCCAAGGCTGAGTTACAGTTGACAAGGCCAACATATTTCTGAGAACGCTCCAGGAGACCTAATGGGAAAATTCAAATGAGGCCACCTGCTTTATTACAAATCCAAAGGAGCTTCCCCTCCTCACCTCCCTCCAGTGCAATTTATTCTGCGAACCTTACAGCATGGGAAATAGGATTTTTCAATGGATTTTTCTTTTAAAAGACATCGTTTTTATCAAACCACCAAGCTTTTCATTGAAAATGGATTTAGATAATTTGGGGTTTAGTATGTCCGGCTTTTATTTATTTATTTATTTTTTTTTTCTTTTCAATTTTCTTTTTTTGTTCAGGAAGAGACCCATTCTGGTGTAGTCATGCCCCACTGAACAGAGCCAAACCTGGATATAATTATTTCCTCTGAGATGAAAGCAGCCTAATATGGAAGAAGCTATTGAAATTATAATCTCAGAAAACCACCAACCCAAGGCTGAGGTATTTTTGTCAATGATGCATTCTCCTGAGAGGCAGGTTATTAAAATTTCAATTTTTAATGTATGTGTGGATATATATATATATATGCACATACATATGTTCACACATATATGCATGTGTGCATATAAATACATATATAGTTATATATATATATATATATATATGTTGTCTTCGGAAGGAAGATAACGTGGTAATTAGCCGAAGAAAGCAGAATCGCTAACATCTAATTAGAATGGAAAGAGAAGTCATTTTTAAAAACTGTCATATATTTAATTATGAAAAATTACCATTTGGATGCATAGCTACCAGATGGTAACGAGGTGAAGAGGGGCGGGTTTCAGGAAAATGGGGACGGCTTCTGAATGCACACTCTGCCCCATCCCCAAATAACTACAGACAGACCCTCCTAACTGGAGCAGCCACGTGGAAGGTTGAAATTCTTGTTCTGTCAGGTTTGTCTTCTTGTTAAAGAGCCATTGGAAGCACATCCAGTCACACACCTTGGCTTTCAGAGATTTCTGGTGTCTAGCAGTGTGCACAGAGATGTCAGGTGGGTGTGGCACTGTCCCTTGCATCCTTTCTGGAGACGAAGAGAGGCCATTAGATTTTCAGGGTCTGAACATGAAGCTCAAACAGAAGCCTGTAGCTTCACTGGGCCCTCACCAGGCAGAATTCCCCAGAAATATTAAGTTGTTCCTTCTACCAGCTATGGTTGTTTGGTTGTGGATTGTTTCTGCTTTGTTTATTTCCACTTTTTTTGTGTGTCCTGATTTAGTTTTTACAAGAAATCTACCAGGACAGTGGTCTTAATCTATCCAGGCTGCTATAACCTAAGTCCACAGACTGGGTGGCTTGGAAACAACAGGAATTGACTGCTCACAGTTCTGTAGGCTGAGAAGTTGAAGGTCATGGTCCCCACAGGGTTGGTGTCTGATGAGGGCCCGCTTCCTGGGTCATAGATGGCTGTCTTCTCACTGTCACCTCACCAGGAAGATGGAGTGAGGGAGCTCTCTGGGGTCCTGCTTATAAGGGCACTAACCCTTATGAGAGCTCCATTCCCATCTGCAAACACCATCACACTGTGGATTAAGTTTCCCCATATAAATTTTCGGGGGACACAAACTCACAGTCTACAGGCTTAATCTCCGTATATTGCTCCTCCGGCTCTTTTCGTTGCTGAGAGCCCCTTTCCTATCTTCTCAACCTGGCTTTCTCCTGGACATCTATCTTTCCAGAATAAGTGTCCACTTCCTTCACCTGCGATACCCCTGTGAGCTGAAATACCTTGCCCTCCTGTGGACTTCTCCCCCCAGGGCTGTGTTCCTCCCATTCATGACCTCAAGGCGCCCACTTATCTGATTATGAGTCTGTCTCCCCAGGATCTCTAGGATCTTGGCAGACAGAGCACAGGTCTCTCAAGCCTTTATGTCCGTAGCACCTAAGACTGTGGGCAAATTTTAAACCATTATTAGATTTCATTTTAAAATGTTGTTTCCTATCTGTCACCTTGGGGTGGGTTTTGCTGCTTTAACAAACAACTCCTACCTTTCAGTGAAGAACAAAAGACTATCTTACAACAACAAAAATTGATTTCTCAGTCATCCTATATGTCAACCGTGTGTGAATTGGAACCTCTGTTCCATATCAACCTCACTCTGAGCCCCGGGATGATGGAGCAGGTATTATATGAAATACTGCTGGGTTGTTATGGTCAAAGGAAAGACAGCTCTGGAGGACCTTCCACTGGCAAGTAAATACTCTGACCTAAAAGTGACACACATGCCTTCCATTCACAACACACTGGCAGGAAATAACCATATTCCCCCACCTAAGCAGAAATGACTCGGGAAGTTCACTCCTGATCCTAGAAAGCACAATGCCAAATATTTGAAAACCAACATTAATAATTTTAGAATATCTATTGAATAGCTTTACTCTAAAATCCTGGTGGGACTTGTGGGACGTGGCCTGCTACAAAGAAGCAGGAATCGTGTCTTGTTTGTTTTAAGAATCAAAGTAGCACTACAGTTTCTGGAGTTCATGTGGGTTCTCACACTCTGATTTTATGGTCTCATATAGTTGCTGCATTCCAATCAATTCACCAGTGATTTTCTGTGCAACGTACAATTAATCCCTGAGCCTCTGACCAGCTTAGTTTTTCCTAAGCAATCTCAAGGCGCATTAGCCTTATCTGGAAAAAGGTGATGTGACTCCCTTGAAATGGTCTCTTAAATGTTGATCGACCCTATAACTCAGATGTCTTAAGACATCCTTACCTCGTCTGCTATTTGTGCTCCAGCTGCAACTTCCCAACTAAATGACTTTCCAATGACAAGTTAAATGTTTGAAGTGAAAAAGAGAAACCCACAGTTGTGTGCCTGACAAACATATGGAGAAAGGAAGAAACTGGATCTGGATTTCACTAGTTCTGGTTGCATACCGTAGCTGCTGGGATGTTGCGTAAAGCCTCCCTGAGAAAATGTTCCAGTAAATCTCATCTGTTATTTCATATGTATAAACCTAAGTGTGTTTAGCAGTTCCCAACGTTCAAATGTGTTTAATTCCAAAAGTACATTTTTTTTTTTTTTTGGTCAGACTCTTTTAAGAATTCAAAGCCATTTTCCCATAGTAACAATATTGTAAGTGGTCGTACGTTTTTCAGGCTAGCTCAGCAAAACCTATTTTTCCATAATTTAGCTAAAATGCATTTTCAATTACGAAAGTAGAAAACAATGCTGTAAAGAGACCGTTTTCTTTTAAATGAAGTAAAACACATCCAAACATGAAGACTAAAGCAAAATATATTTAAAAGTCACAGTAATTTTCAGGCCTCAAGGTTTGTTAAGACACAAAACTTAAAATAAGGAAAATGAATGAGAGCTCAGTTTTACATCGCCTACTATTAGCACTTGCGAAAGCTACATGCGACACACAGCCAGCCATTTCCTAACACCCAGTCTCTCCCTCGCTTCCCTTAGAAAAAGAAACCGACCTTCAACTTGTAGCTGGATACAAAGCCAACCAGAAAAAAAAAACATATTTTGCAACCCGCTGTGCACCTGGGTGCAGCCATATGATTAATTCTGCCAATGGGCTACATGCAGAAGTGATGCACGTAACGTCCAGATTATGTTCCTAAAGTCCTGTGCCCTTCCTCAACTGGCTGGAACATAGAAAACTGGGAAGCCGTTCTAGACAGTGCAATTGAAGATGGCACCCTGGGGAGTGACAACACACAAGAGGGATTTCTTAGACAATTTTGAGGGGCAAGGTGTCCCACCTGTTCTGAACCATCTACTTAACAATGTCTGTGTCCGAGAAAAATACATTTCTAACTTGTTTTATTTTGAAGCTCTCTGAAATAGATGTCTTAACTAATACAAATAAAGAATGATGTTGTGTGTGGGGATTCTGAAGGACGTACCTCAGAATTTGCAGGATGGGACCAGCTCATCAAAGAATTTGTTCAAAACCGAAGATCTTTCTTGAAAGAACACTACTTTTTACCTCATGAATATTTGCCACAATAGGTCATGGAGATATTTTCTCTGGACCATATTCTCCAGACTAAATTAAAAGTTCTATGACAATTTCCTTTTTTCCCTTCCTTCCTTCTTCCTTTCTTTCTTCCCTCCCTCCTTCCTCCATTATTTGAAACCAAGATATACTAAGCCTTTTGCTGAAAGTATAAAGTTCAATAAGGCACAGTTCTTTTTGTCCTAAAGGAAGTTACAGATTCATAGGAGAGACAGAAAACAAAATGAATAATAGCTCTGCTATATGCTAAGTGCTATAATGCAGTTATTTCCAAAACTCTGGGGAACATAAACATAGAAATGTCTTTTGAAAATTATCAGTAACCTTGCCTCCAAAACAGAGAAAATGGGGTATGGGAGTCACAGCTAAATGACATGGGTTTACTTTTGAGTTGATGAATGTGTCCTAGAATGGACTATGGTGATGGTTGTACAACACTGTGAATATACTAAAAGCCATGGATTGTACACTTTAAATGGGTGGATTGTATGACATGTAAATTATATCTCAATAAAGCTGTTATAAAAAAAAATGCTGAGGAAAGAGTCAGAGCTTTATTCGAAAGAAATTTTAGTTAGCCTGATTTTTCCAAGTTGACTGGACTCACACACATATACACATTTGTACATATTCAATTGCATCAAAATAATACTCAGAAGGTTTTCATTCTAGGTCCAAGTTGCTCAATGATACGAGCCAGAGGCTCAGGCGCCTGTCATAGAGATTCTGATTCAGACTCTTATAGTTAAAATATTTAACAGAAGACCCAGGGTAGACTGCATTAGTGGTTCCCATTCTTCACCCTCCCCTGTATCTGTGTAGTTTGTCACAGGACGTCAGTTGATATCACATAATCAAAGTTTGAAATGCACTTGTGCACTCAGACTTATTCTTGCATTTTCGACACTGTCATGAGGAAAGCTTTCCCTAGCTGAACCACACTGACCCAGGAGAAGAATGAGAGGCACGTGGACCAGCTGGGCCCAACTCAGGATGGATGACCCCCCGGCAACAGCAGCTTCAGGAGTTAGTTCAGCTGAGACAAAAGACCAGAGACCCTATCAGCCAAGCTCAGTCCAGATGAGTTGACCCCCATCCAAATGACAGAAGACATGGAAGCTAAAAAAAATTCCATTGACCTGTGGTTGTTATATAACAAAATTAGGGACATAGTTAACTGACACAAATCCCAAGTTATATTTATGATCAGGCAAGTTGAGGACACACTTTTCTGGTCCGATTTCCTCTCTTAACTCAAATGCCAACCGTCGATCCTGACACTCCAAGTATAACTTTATCACTTCTTCTAGGTTCGCTCTTTAAGGTGCCACCCATACAATTGCTCTAAACTCTGAGTTTGGAGGCTCAGGAATAAGTCAACGGCTTCCTATGGGTCGACAGAGAAATTTTATCATTTTCTCTCATTACCACAGCTGTTATCCTTGGCCTTTTGCTACTAGTCAACACCCACAGCTTAAAGCCACTGCTCTGACGTGCCGTGGAGCACAATCGATAGCATTGATCCCAGAAAACAATAGAGGTCTTTGCCCACAGAGACAAATTCATTTTTCTCTGTCTCTAACACCCATGCTTCATTGTCAAGTTCATGGGACTTATTCATGCAACATTGAACACACGCTGAAGTTGAAGCAGAGGGAGGTGGTTGCGGGACCATTTTTGATCTTCCTTTACACTTGCATGTGACTTTTCTCTATGCCCCTGCTCCAGGGTGATCTCCGTAAGGACTGACATGGGATTTCATAGCTCATATTGTTCTTCAGGGTCTCCCAAGACTAACAGAAGTTAGAAATGATCTTTTACAGCCATCACAGAACTGAAATTATTTAATAGGGTTTTGCCATTGTCCTTTTTATTAGGCCATGTCTGTATTCTCTTAGGTCATTCTCTTAGGTCTGTATTCTCTTAGGCTGAAAACACTGTGTGACCATGCTTACACACACACACACACACACACACACACACACTCACACGCACGCATACACACTTTCCTTGCAGGAATAGTGAGTACTTTAACTAAACATTCATCCTAGGGTTAGGAGCAGATCTTTAATTTCCCAAGAAGGCACAGTCTTAAAAGTATTCTGACCTGGTTCCAAGAATCATAAATTTACATAAATTAAAATATTTTAATCATGATTTTTCTAAGGAATGTTCCAGAAACGATAACTATATTTAAAATAATGAACAGAATGATAGCATCTACCACACATTAACTGGCTCATGCTTGCCCATTAACTCCTTTACAGGGGGTTTACACTCGATGTTTAAAAATATACAGAATGCCAAGCCTTATGCCTTGAGGTTGTCCCCATTCTGTCTCTGTAAATCTATGCCCTGAGTTTTTCAATTTTCATAAACTTCCAGTTGCAGGTATGAGAACCACTAGCTTGAGTCAACTCTAGGACCTTTTTATTACTAATAGTCAATGAATCAGCCAGGTAAGAAGGCCGCAACATCTGTCACCCCACAGATCTTGAGGCGCCTGACTTGGTTATCCGGAAAGGTGCACCTTACTTCTTCAGCTCTCTTTAGCTGTCCATCTGAGAGCTGCCAGTCAGGTATGATAAGGATATCTGTCACAGCTAGATGTCAGCTCTGCAGTCAAGAGTATATGTTTTACTGTAGTCCCCTGCACAAACTTCAAAGATTGTCTCAGTATCTATGAGTCTAGATGTCAATCACGCTTCATCCTCTGAGTTTCTCTAATGCCCAGAAGCTAAGTCAATCACTCAGAAGCATCAGATAAAGGTAGAAGATTCTGCCCCACTGTTCCCATGTTCTTTCCTTGTTGGAATCCCATGTCATCTAGATTCTGTGATCTGAAAATCCTCCTGTGCCAAGATTCCGAAACCAGCAAACAAGGTTGCAACTTTGTCAAGTGGGTATAAGGCCTTAGATACCTAATGAATCTCCCCCAAAAGACTATAGCATTATGATGACAGAGACCTTGACTGTCTCACTCACTCTCATCCCCAGCACGTAGCACACAGCCTGGCATACAGAAAGTGCTCAGTGAATTCTCCCTCAAGAATACAGGAGAATGGATCTGGTTGTGGCACAAGAATGTTGGTTTTCTGATGTCTGGGAAAATTCTCTTTCAAGACCAGTCAATTCATGAATATGTATTGCTCCTATTGAACCTTGGGAATTCTGAGTTCCCTCGCCTGCTTATGTTCAAAGAGGAGTAAGTAACCCCAAGATGCAGAAAACAGGTCAGGAAGCTGAAGTTAGCTTGAGTGTTTAAACCAGAAGTCAACAATGACCAGAGATGGGCCGTCCATACTAGTTGAGGAGAAAGGATGATGGACGAGTTTAGCTCCTGTGGTAACTGCTTCCCCCAAGACACCGCAGGCAGGTAGGTGTGTAGTGCAGATTGATGCCCGGCTCCTGGCAGAGAAGAAAAGTCCAAACAACGTCTATATTCTGAAGGATCATTGACTGGGTCTTGAGGAATTTGTGGAGGAAGAGAAATAGAGGGAAAGGGATAAAAGGAGGGAAAAAAAATTCCTAAGAGAGAAAGAAAGGTGAATCCAAGAGTGTGTACGCAATCAATCAAGATATAGTTTTGATCCCGACTTACTCACAAAGCACTTCTTCTACCAATAAAACATCTTTCTTAAATCTTCATGTAATATATGAGCAATGTAGTGGGGATGAGATCAATTTTTCATATTTTACAGAGCCCAGGAAGCGAAAGAGAATCTGTTAAGAATCCAGAATAAGTCAAAGTGAGAGGTTTGAGAGCTGGGCTGGATTTTCCAGAAATCTTCTGGTTCACCTGCCTGACCTTGGATGAATCACGTTTAACGTTCCCTGTTTTAGAGATAACACAAGCTGGTATTAGGCTTATGCTTATGTTAGAAGGATGTGAAGGGGTGGGAAGAGCCTAACCTGGTCCACTAAACACAGTGCTTTGCAAAAATCTGCTCATACTCTTTATAAGCTAGGCCCTCATCCAAGTACCCCGTGATTCCCAGACTCATCAGAATTTATTTCAAAAATTTAATGAGTGATTTTCATATGCCCAATTTTGTTCATAGTCCTTTAATCCTCACAACAACCTTGTGGGGTAAGTACCATCAGTATTTCCATTTTACTAGTGGAAAAAAAAATCAAAACACAGAGAGGTCAAGTAAGTTGCTTGAAATTGCACAGCTAGTAAGTGTCTGAGTCAGAACTACGAACTCAAATATTCTACTCCCTTAGCCTGGATTCCTAATCTCTGTGCTACAGTGCCTGTCTATTTAATATCTAGGTTTCTTCCTTTTAAGGAAGAAACCACCTTCGAAAACTGCCTTTACTTTTCCTGTCAAAGAAAGTGATGCTTAGGATGTCCTGATAATCCCATTACAACATAAACTCCCCAGTGGAGTGTGAAAATCGAAGGCTAAGAAAGGTTTCACCAGACACTGGTCTGGCTCACCTCTGTTGCATTCTTCCCACGAGTGTGGCAGCTGAGAGAGAGAGAAACCATGCCCAAATCATTACCCCAGAGACAGAGGAGAATTAAGCACAAAGAATCATTCTACTCTGGTGCCCATTTCATACTCACTTGTTTCCCCAGGTCTTTGTGAGCCTGTGTTGCAATAGCTCTTTATCCCCAAATGGGAGTGTTCATTTTCCCCACGTATGTAAGTGGGCAACAGGCCAAAATACATCATTTCTTAAGAAGTGACTGGGTTCATCCAGGGCTTGCATGTTCGTAGAATAACAGGTCCAAAAGATCCCTGACTCCCCTGCATGTGCCTGAAGACTCATCTTCCCCACTAGATCAAAGCTCCATGAAGACAGGACACCATTTACTCTTCTTACCGTTGTGTCTGGGTACACAGGAAACAGCTTTCCCTGGCGGTGTTCTCAGGAAATACTCCATGGATGTAAAGCCTGCTTCTAACCTGTGATTCTCAACCGGGGGGTGAATATACCCTGCGGGGGACATCTGATGATGTCTGGAAACTTTCTGGCTGTCACAGCTTGGGAAGGGGCATGGGGGGTTTATACTGGGATCTGGTGCACGTCCAGGAATCCTGCTACACGTCCTATGATGCTCAGGACAGCCCCCACGACAAAGAACAACCTGGGCCAAAGCATCAATAGCGCTGAGGTTGAACAGCCCTATTCTAATCCAGTGTAGTACTTTCATCAATTCTTTTAAAAAGCAAAATCACTGAGCTGAAGCAGTGAAGTTTCATGCCCAACTTTGCCCATCAGAATGGTGGCGGAGTCAGACCTGGGACCTGACTCCCAGCCTAGGGTCCTTTCCTCACTGATAAAAACTCCAGAAATCAGGACAGGTCTCTGTAGAGAACTCATGTGGTCTCCTAGGCCAAAGAGGCTCACGCTAAAAAGAGAATCTTAGATTATAGCATGATTTCCTGCTGCCTATTTTTACTGAGAGAGAGAGAGAGAGAGAGAGAGAGAGAGAGAGAGAGAGAGAGAGAGAACCTGAATATAGCTTGGTGTATATAATTAAGGCAAATGTTACATACATTTGTATTTTAGTGTTTTTTTTCTTTAGTTTTCCACAGACTAATGAGACACTGCTTTTATCATTCATTTTTCTAAAGATGTGTTAATTGCTGGTTAAAGAATAATAAATTAAGGACAGAGGTGGCTCTTTAGCTCTGTCTCTCTTCCTCTCTCTCTCTCCTTCCCTCTCTCTCTCTCCCTCCCTCTTTAAAGAGCATGATCTGAAACAAATAGGGAAAAGTTAAATCTGTTCACTTTGAGAACTAGTTGCATTATTATATTTTGTATTTTTTAAACTCTCAGCAAGACAACCTCAGCGGAAGCACCTCCTGGAGTCACTGGCCATCCCCCAGGACAACTACTTTTCACAAGTGTGTGTTCACAGGGTCCAGGAGGCAGCGTGGGATAGGAGGGAAAGCAAAAGCTTTGAGTCTAGATAGATCCGCCATTACTTGGGCAAGTTAATTAACCTCTCTGAAATGGAATTTTCTCTTCAAAATGGAAATTTTTTCAAAGGAAATAATTATAGGGAGGTGGAAGTTTTTTTTGTTTTTTGTGTTGTTTTTTTTTCCAGAGCTGAATTAAGTTCCTCCTGAACAGAGTGAGCACACACTTGGTGAAGATAATAGATGTCTGCTTTTCACTGTCGACAGAGTTTTGACTTTTTTTCTTCTTTTTATCCTTCACAAAGAGACTAAAAATAACGGGGCAAGAATGAACAGATAAAATATATTCCCCCTCTTCCTCTTCCTCTCCAGTTGGTAACCCTAAAATGCCTCGGATATTACCACTGGTTCGGTAGGTTGGCTCTGGGAATTAACCTGCTGCCTCATTTCTCTGACCGGTTCCTCACATTGCAGTGACAACTGATTGCCTGGTGTGTGTCGGATGCTGCAGTGGACGCTTGGCGGGAAAGGGAGGAATGACTGGTCCAGGCCCTGCCCTCAGGGAGTCTATGATTTAATGAAGAGATAAGAAAAGGGCACATACGATTTTAAAACTGCACAGAGCGGGCTGCATGCTGTATTCAAGGTATTCATTCTGCAGCTTCACACAACAGATTCCACTTCTGGCTGGGCACTGGGGAGAAGTTTCATGGAATTGGTGACATTAGAAGTGACCCTTCAAGAAGGGAAAGGATTTGAGTTGAGCTACCAGGGAGCACCTTTCAGCAGCAGAGGGCACAGAAGGCACAGCATGGGAACTTAAGAATGGTTGCCCAGAGGGCAGGCTCTGAGAAGGGGCTTCATGTGAGCTGAAAATAAAGTGAAGACAGGCTTTGCTTTGAAAGGAAATGTGCCTTGGTTTTGTTTCTTTTACTCCACAGGCAAATGGGGGTGCTAAAGATTTTGGAGCAGCGGTGGGATCTGAGCTGAGATGTGCTTTCAAGAGGGTTATCCTGTGGCACTGGGAAGAATGGGTGTGCTGAGTGGTGTAGGGCAGGGAGCCCTTCATCTCTGACCTGTCCATTTATTCCTTGGTTTGAACTGGAATCAGGGTCCGATGTTTGCAAGGGATCTTAAAGGTCATCTGGTGCAACCTTGCACCCTCAGTGCAGGAGTTTCTAGGGTCACACACTGCTCGAATGCCCCCCCTAAGGGGAGAGTCACTAGGACACAGAATTACCCAAGGTGTTAATAAACAGCTCAGCTGCAGAGGTCCAGGAGGCAGAGAGGTGGAGGAGAAAGACCACAGGCCTGGGCTCAAATCCACGTCTGTTGCCATGAGCAGAGTAACGTCGGGCCGGCTACTTTCTGAGTCTTGCCTCCTTATATGTGAATGAAAACTTTTAATGGACAGAGATGTGGTAAAAATAGATATCGTACCCGCTTTGGCCAAGCATGGCAGACACATACTCTTCCTCTTGGTCTGAGCCAAAATCCCCCTCCTTGTTTCACCCATTCACAGGATCTAATTTCACCTTCTAGAAGCACATAGAATGTGTTTGCTACCAACTTCACAAGACAAATAGTGGAAGAAAGAAACCCTGTGGCCACAAGTCTTCTGTTCCCTAAGTGACACACTGCCTTCCTCAGGTGACGGATTTTCCAAAGCTCTCACCTTTGCAATCCTAATGCATGCACCGCAACGATGTGTCCACTGTTGGTCTTTAATACACACCTGTATTTCTATGCAGGGCGATGGGTAAGCCTTTCTCAAAAGCAGAGTCTTTATTATCCCAGTCCTTCTCATGAGTGGGTTTGTTTGGCTAAACAGGAGAGAGGGGACCCTGCAGGTGATCTCTGGAGACCTCTGACCCCATTTTTACTCCCTCCAGGCTCTGGTCTGACACCTTCTCAAATGTAGTCTAGGATAGAGCACGGGGGAAAACAATGGAGACTCACTGGTGTAAGACACATCAATCAGTGTTCATCTACCCGAAATAAACTAAGACTAGCAAGACGAAAATAACTCCGACACTTCATGTTAAAGAGGCACCGATGAGCTCCTGTTAAGGCAGCACAGAAAACTGTGGTCGTTTTCAGCAAAGTTAGCCTGGTTTGGGGTTCCACATCCAGCCTCACACAGGAAGGGAGATATAAAAGCAGTGGGAGGGACCAGTACTCCTCCCCCCAGTTCCGGGAACAAGCTGCTTCTGCTGTAGGGAACTGGAGCCTGTCTTCCAGCTGACCCCCGGCCTACAGCAAACACTGAACAACATGCACTGACCCCTTTTTATGGACCTGTATGGCTCTATATCAGGTCTTAGGGATGATAAGGTCATTGACCCAGCAAAATGCTGCTTTCAAGCAGCTGGAAGTCTGGCTGAGAGGATTGAGCGAGTACAAGGAAGGAAGATCATGGTGCTATCATGTGCTCAATAAAACAAAGATCACCCAAAACCTACATTTTGCACTTCAGATCTAAGCAGGGGGCTGGCATAGAAAAGACAGGTGCAAACGCAGCTCAGTTGAACTCAGTGTCCTAAGAGCTAGAATGGGGATTTATCCAAAGCGACGTTAGGGGGTGGGACACAGAGTCAGGGGAACTTCTCAGAGAAGGTGGCATCAATGCTAAAATTTCACATGGATTTCACCCAACTGAAAGATAGGGGAGGCAATCCCAGGCCAATGGAATAACGTGCCCAAAGGTCCACTGGCGTGAACGCCCAAGGAAGATCTAGAAAAAGACCAGAGGTAGGGGGCATGAGCGGCTTTAAAACCCACAAGCAATGTGGAGTCAAAGGAAGGTTTAAACATAGGAAGCACATGAAACAGGTTACAGTAGAACCCTCTGGTGATAAAAACAGAACCCACATTGCCGAGTGGGAGAAAGACAGAAGTTGGCTGACCAATGACAATTATTTTTAAGGAGCACTTGAATGAATTCTGTTTCTATGATACTAACAGAATCGAAGGCCAACAAAATATGGATTAGGTGATAAATTCTAAGGGTGGTCAGAGGAAACTAATCTCAGGTGAGGACATGGTCCAGTCGTCATCCCAGTTCTAGGACTAAATTCTTAGTCGGCCTGTAGGGGAGCCATTTTCTCGGTCTCCAATTAGGGACTCTGGACACAGTTCATGGTAAAACCCGTTCAGCCATCAAACTCTCTGATGCATCCCGTTCATATGCTCACAGTTACATGTGTCCGTTTTCCACATTTCCTCACAACCAACTCCACACGAATTTGCACAGCAGCAGAGCTTCTTCCTACAAGTGTTTATTAATTACAAAAGGCAGTTTAAATCTTTACAGTGTGGAAACCTTAACCTTAACCGAATGATCAGTGTTGCCCTCACCAGTAATAATAAGAAACATCAGCATCATGTGCCATCTGACATGATGGACCGAGAAGGACATAACATCAGTGATGTGGAGAGAGCTTCCCAACCATCTCATCCACACCAAATGCAGTGAGTTCGGGGCCATCTTTTCAGTATGTTGTCTTTTGTTTTGGAAAAAACCCACTTGGGCACACTCTTACTCTTTAGTCATAGACATGATACCTGTTGGACGTGGAAGCTGAAATACCTTTAGTTTAGCTGACTTTACCTACAATCATCACAAACTAGAATCGTGTTGATGCAAAATAAGCACTCATTGTACTTGGGGGAAAACAAATCAATTAGCAACAGAATCATGTTGAACCACCCAGTGGTTATGGAGATTTAGGACTCATGCAACTGAAAATTGCCTGTTCTGTGGTGGTGCTATTTCCCCTTTATTCTTTTGCCAGCCTCCAGCAACCATGCCTGGTTTCCACCCATCACAAAGCAAAATGAAACAAAAATCACCAGGGGTTAAAAGACCTAAATTGGATTATAGTCACACTGTATAGAAAACAAGGTTTTACTGGTAGGTAATTGCATTCAGCTGAATAAATATCCTTACATTAGCTTATGGCCCATTAGTATTCTGATGGTGATTATTTTTACATAAATGTGTCTGCCTCTGAATAAATGGGGAAAGGGTGGAATGATATGAGGTTTTGAGATGAAATGGATATTCTGTTCAGTAAACCAGAGTTTTGGGCATGGAGCTAGGATTATGGGTGAAATTGAAATTACACAGCGATGTACTTAACATTATTTCTTTGCAAAGTAATCTACTGAAGCCATATATTTATGGGTTTCACACTTTGTTGTGTGTCTCATAGACAGGGGCCAGAAATACAGATACTGAGGCTCTTTCCCTGACATTCTGCATTAGAACATCTAAGGGTGGGACTCAGGAATCTACCTTTTAAATACAGTTCCCAAGAAATGCCCTGAACACCCAGTTTGAAAAATGCTGTTCTAAATGTTGACCAGTCTTATTCTAAGTTATCAATGATGATTCAGGATAGATTGATCTAAAAGGACAAATGCCCATTTGTTTATGAATTACCTATAGCTACTTTCTCGCTAAAATGGCAGGGTGCACAGTTGTGACAAAGACCACATGGCCTGCCAAGCCTAAAATATTTACTCCCTGGCCCTTTAAAGAAAAAGTTTGCCAGTCTCTGGTATAAATAGATGCCAGTGACTAAGAAACTAGGAAAGTGGGTAAACTAAGAGATAGAGCAGTTGGCTGCTAACAAACTGTCAACTCCTTCTCTGGATTTCTCTTAAGTGATCCAGGGTGAATGGGCTCTATTTTTTTCCCAGCTTTATTGAGATATAATTGATTTATAATATTGCATGAGTTTAAAGTGTACAATATATTAACTTGATACAATTATATATCGTGAAATGATTACCACAGTAACTTTAGTTAACACCTCCATAACCTCACATAATTACCATAGTTTTGTTTGTGGTGGAAACCTTTAAGATCTACTCTTTTAGCAACTTCCAAGTGTACAATATAATACCATTAACTACAGTCACCATGCAGTGTATTATTCCCCAGAACGTATTCATGTTATAAATTTGTGCCCTTTGACCAACGTCTCCCCCACATCCTTCTCTCCCCAACCCCTGGTAACCACCATTCCTCTGTTTCTAGGAGTTTGGCTTGTTTGGATTCCACAGGTAAGTGAGGTCATACAGTGTTTGTCTCTCTCTATCGGACTTATCTCACTTAGCATAAGTGAGATCACAAATGGAAGCATTTGCATCTTGCTCATGGCTGAATAATATTCCATTATGTAAGTATTAGGTTGGTGCAAAAGTCATTGTGGTTTAGAAGGTTAAAAATAATTACAGAAACCACAATGACTTGTGCACCAACCTAATAGTTTCCGTTTCTTGGTTATTGTGAATATTGCTGCAATGAAGATGGGGGTGTCATAGGTCTTTGAGACAGTGATTTAATCTCCTTTGGATATTTATCCAGAAGTGGGATTGCTCAGTCACATGGCACTTCTATTTTTAATTTTTGAGGAACCTCCATATTGTTTTCCGTGGTGTCTGTTATCTCCCCTGAATTCTAATCTCAGCTCTGCTACACACTAGAAGGATTTAACGTCCCTGAACTTCAGTTTTCTTTATCTATAAAAATGGGAAGGATTAGACTAAATAAAATAACATATAAATGACAAGCATTATTGAAGTCTTTATACCAGGTAAGGGAGGAAGATGAATAAACCATAATGTGTACCCTCAGTTTGCTCAGACATGATCTCCAGGTTCTATTTTATCGTTAGTGTAAGAAGCTAGGTGGTGTAGTTATTAAGACTGTAACCTCTGGAGTCAGGTCTAGAAATTTGGTTCAGCCACTAACTAGCAGTGTGACTTTGAGAGAGTTCTATATGCTCTTGAAGCTGTTCAGAAATACAGGGATTGTATTTACTCCAAAGTGTCAAGGTGAGGTTAAATTAGACAATGCAGGTAAAGTGCCTCATACAGTGCAGGTCTGTAATAAATTGTTAGTACTGGTATTATTCATATTCTAGCATTTGTTTATCAGTGGAGACACCACTGGTTGGGGCTGGACAATTCTTCTTTGTGCAAATCACTCCAGAACACTTAGCATCCCCACCCACTAAATACTTCTAATGTCCCTTAAGTCAATGGAACAAGTCAAAGTGTCCCCAACATTTTCAAACATGGAGTGACAAGTACTATTATTGCCTCTTGGTTGAGAACTGCGTGGGCAGTATATTCTGTAAGGACTTGTTTATCTTTGTTTTCTCAGCCCAATCCTGTGCCAAGCACATAGATAGCTCACTAAATACTCTTAAAAGAAAGGAGTAAAGCAGAACGACTAAACCAACATGACTTTGTGAATATGCTTGCCAGGCCACCATTATATTTTTCTACTTTTGGTTCTACATGGTTCTATGAGATTTTTAGAATCACTCATTAAATGGGAAATAGTTCTGAGAGAAAATGCTTCCAGCTGTTACGAACTAACATCAAGGTGGGTGTATGCCAGCTGTGACAAAAGCCCTGCAGGAGTAGTTTACAGGACAGAAAGAATGGGAGATGGGATGCAGTTCAAATATAAAGTCAGAAATGTTAAGCTTTGTATGGTCTCTAATTGTGCCCCTGCATTAGTCTGTGCACAAAAGTAAGAAAGTCTATGACAATAGGAACTCAATGGGAGATGCAACTCTTACCCACCTCCGCCTTTATTTTAAAAGAAATTGAAACCCAAGTTCCTTTTGCAACTACCATCATGTTTTTTTCTCTTTGTTTTTAAAAGAAGCAATCCACGTCCCATACTCCTCTTTCCTCTCTTCTTAGTCTTCCTGAGAAAATTAATCTAAAATTGTCTTCTCTCCAGCTTTTTAAAAAAAATTAAACACATTCTTCTCATAATTTCCTGAAAGTTCCTTCCCCAGCAACTTCAAATATTTTTCTCTCCTTAAGCACATGAAAAGATATTTAATATCACCAATAATTAGGGAAATGCAAATCAAAATCACAATAAGATATCACCTCACTCCTATTAAAATGGTTACTATTAAAAGACAAAACAAAACCAAGTGCTGGTAAGGATGTAAAGAAATTGCAACCTTTGGTCACTATTGGTGGAATATAAAATGGTGCTGCCACTATAAAAAAGAATACGGCAGTTCCTCAAATAATTAAACACAGAATTTCCCATGATCCACCAATTCTACATATAGGAATACACTCAAAAGAATTGAAAGCAGGGTCTTTAGAGATATCTGGAGAAAAGAAAAAAAAAAGAGATATCTGTACACCCATGGTCATAGCAGCATTATTCACAACAGCCAAAAGATGGAAGCAACCCAAGTGTCCATTGATGGATGAATAAACAAAATGTGATATGTACATACCATTGAATGTCATTCAGCCATAATGTTATACATGCTACAACATGTATAAATCTAGTAATGCTAAGTAAAATAAGCCAATCATAAAAAGACAAACACTGTATGATTGATTGTACTTTAGGAGATAGAAGGAGTAGTCACATTCATACAAACAAAAAGTACAAAGGTGGTACCTAGGAGCTGGAGGGAGCGGGAAATGGGAAATTGTTGATTAATGGGTATGCATTTCAGTTTTGCCAGGTGAAGTTCTGGAGATAGATTGTATAACACTGTGAATATATTTAACACTATGGAACTGTACACTTAAAAATGGTTAAGATGGTAAATTTTATGTTATGTGTACTCTACTACAATCTTTTTTTAATTGGGGAATATTGGGGAACGGTGTGTTTCTCCAGGGCCCATCAGCTCCAAGTCGTTGTCCTTCAATCTACATGTGCAGGGTGCAGCTCAACTCCAAGTCCAGTTGCCATTTTCAATCTTTAGTTGCAGGGGGCGCAGCCCACCATCCCATGAAGGAGTTGAACCAACAACCTTGTTGTTGAGAGCTCGTGCTCTAACCAATTGAGCCATCAGGCTGCCCCTCTACTGCAATTTTTGTACAGTATTTTTAAAAAGTTCAGGGGAAACAGCTATAAAAATCTAAAAGGATATTACATTCAGATTGCTTGCCAAAAGAGTCTAAATTTTCATTCCACGTTGAAGAGACGAAGACTGGCTTACTCTTCGAGAGTAAGACTGGCTCTTACTACCACGTTTCCCCGAAAATAAGACCAATCAGCTCTAATGAGTCTTTTGGAGCAAAAATTAATATAAGACCTGGTCTTATTTTATTATAATATAAGACCGGGTATAATGTAATGTAATATAATATAATATAATATAATATAATATAATATAATATAATATAATATAATACCGGGTCTTATATTAATTTTTGCTCCAAAAGACCCATTAGAGCTGATTGTCCAGCTAGGTCTTATTTTCAGGTACACACGGTATTTAAAAAAAAAAAAGACTTTAAGATGACAAAAAGATTAGAAAGTAAATATGCATTTACATGTTTTTCAAAGTAAAACAGAGTATAGATTCTTATAACAGACGAGTGCACAAATTTGTTGGGTATATGGCAATAACAACAACCAAAAAAAAAAAGCAATTAATTCTTTGTTCATTCTAAGAATCAGTGGCCAGTTGGAATTTGAATATAAATTGTTTTAAGTATAAGATACAAATAACTGTTTATACTTATTTGTTTCCTTTTAAGTCACAATATAACCAGTTTTTCACTATTTATTGTTATATGTTTTCCTTGTTCTATATGGATTTATTTAAATAATCTTTTTCCACTACACATTTTCGGATAGTAAAGACCTTCTTCAATTATATCCTCTATGCGCCGAGTTCCGATTCTATCTCTGGACCCGAGCAATCTAAGTTTTCCAAATTTTTACTTAAAATGTATTTGTATTAATTCAAATTCAATGTAAAACGTCAAACCTATCATTGCCCCTCCAAATACTTTCCTATTTCTCAGTGTCATCACACTCACTACAGTGACAACATTGGTGTCATTCTGCCGACTTACATTTGCTCGTTCATCACTTAATCAGTTCCCAAGCCCTGTTGACTTTTCTTTTGAAGGGTACGCATCTATCTTTCATCTGTCCTCTCTTTTCCACGCCCTCAGTGGTTCTCTTAGTTCTGGTCCTTACCACTCATGTCTGGATGAGCATAATGAATTTCTCTTTCGGCTTCTCATTTCTTGGCATTTTTTGGTTTTAATTCCCTAATTCTACACTCCCCCCCAAACTCCCCCAGGTTAATCTTTCTAAAATGTAGCTCTGCTCCAGGGAAGACATTTTACTCACTCTTCCGTGAACATGTTTGTCTTTTCCTATCTCTCGGCCTTTGCAGGATTCCTTCCTCCCTGTCTTCTACCTCTCCGAATGCTATTCAGATCCCAGGGCTGCCTCTCTTGATGAGCTCATGTCTCAGTGCTCTGTCCTCAGGAACATATTTTGCCTACACCTATCAGAAGCGAATGATCCATGCATGTAAACTTTAGCCATTTACAACACAGAATCCATAAATAAGAGCCCTGGATACTTCTTAATCGCGTAATCTTGAATAAAGCTCTCAATGGGTATAATGATTATAAAGTTATTTTTTGAATGCCTACTATGTGTTAAGCATTTTATATTTACTAATAACAGCCATCATTTATTGAGTATTTTTTAGGTGCCAGGTCCTAAACACATTACATAAATCGGTCCACACGGAAAGCTCTATAAGGTAGGTAGTATTATTAACCCCATTTTTCAGATAAGAAAACTAAGGCAGAGAGAAAATCTACAGCTTAGCAAAGGAAGTTGCAACTAATGATTGGTAGAGCTAGAATTCAAACCCAGATAGTCCAGCTCCTGAATCTAAATTCTTAACCACTACTTATATTATATTATAATATACCATTTAATCCTTCAAGGCATATATTATTTTGCCCGCTTTGAAGATGAGAAAAAGAAATACCCTAAGTCACAGATGTGGCGAGTGGTAACACTAAATTTTATACCTAAGTCTGTCAGAGTCCATTAAATATTATTTTTTAAGTATGCTTGTGTTTTTGAGATTAACATGACTACTTCAAAGATTATTATGGAATTAAATAGCATCACGCTTGTGCTATAAATGCTAATGTACTGAATGTTGGCTTGCGTTCCCTGAGAGCCCATTCTTATGTTGCCACCATGCCTATTAGCTGTAGACAAACAGTCTCCAAACTTTAATCCCCTATTTCTTTCAGACTTTTATTGTTTTACAAATGTAGTAATTTATGTATAAATTAAATATATGTGTTATTGTACTAATCAATTTTGATTCTGTCACTTATTAGTTACTTGGTCTTATTCTAGTTTCTTAATCTATTTATGCTTCGGCTGCCTGATCCTTTAAACGAGGATCCTAGTATATACATATATTGGGTGTTGTGAACCTTGAAACAATTTATGTAAAGCATTTAAAACACCATCTGGTTCACAGTTAAATGTACAAAGTTCTAGATGTAATCATTATGATTGTGTCTATTACAAAACATACAAAAGTGAAATTTAAAGAAAATGAGACATGTGAGTTAAATAATTTTATTTTATCTTACTGATTAATGATATAAACTTTTTTGACCTGCCTAAAAATATCACTAATATCATTAATTTTAGCAAGAGAAATACGAGGAACTATTCTCTGCGGCTTTTCAAAGTCTGGGTACAGTATTTTGTGGTACAGTGATTTGATGACCTGGTTCTAGATTTATTTTGATTCTTGATTTGAATGACTGCCTAGTTGAAAAATATACTTCATAAAGGAACACAGGTCCTTATGGAAAAAGCATGTTCTTAAACAAGTAATCATATTAACTTTTATTAGTTAGCCTTGGTCCCTATTTTTGATCCTATTCACTAATAATTTTGAGTTTTGTGTTGATATTTGGTTAATAAATTTCCATATTCCATAATGTCACTCTCTTTTTTTGCAAATTAAAGGACCATGTTTAACATTTATAATTTTATAAATGTTCTGAAATTACTGAAAATTTTCATTTGGAAGATTTTTAAATAGGTTAGAAAATTCAGTTTCAAAGCCTTATAAATATGAAACAGAAGAGTTTCATAGGTAAAATACACCAGTCTTAGTCTCAAGAGCAAAAAGCACATAATGATGGAAATATTTTTAAACATATATTTTCAAAATCTTTTCTCAAAAGTGGGAAGTTCTTTCTCATTTATTGTCTAAAACATTACTTTAACTCAAAGGGATCAACTAAGTGGGTATATTTTGTCAAAATATCTCTCTTAGATAACATATCAACTATAGCCATTGTTTTTATCCCACGTTTTATCTGAAAAAGGGTCCAAACCAGGAGGAAGGGGAATGCTATTTTTCCATTTTTTTATTGTTATCTTCAGCTTGAATTACTTCATTTTGACCTGCAGTTTCTTTGCAAGAAATATTTTAAGTCACCAATACATTTTAAGAGGGATTGTTTATTGATGATTAATAAATTAATATTCAAATATTAGTTATGAACTATTGAATCAGTAATATAGTATAAATCCATTTCACCAAGAACATGTACACGGCAATATGTCACCGTATGTTTAGACGAACTGGATGAATGTGATCGCCACCACCAGAGGTTGCCACCACCAACCTGAGTTACAGAACTGCCACTTTTTTGCAGTATTCTTATGGACCTTGTGACACAGAATCATCCAACTTACTGATTAAGTGATGAAGCTAGTATCAGTCCTTATATTAACTGTTAGTAAAGCTTCATAAATTTCTACTTTCTTAATGAAATCTAAATAGAAATTAAAATTTAATATTTTATTTGGGGACTTCAAGGGATAGTCTTGCGCATTCCTACAATGTGTACACCCTAATTTGGAGAGGACGGCACTAAGCTGTCTCATGCCAACAGCGCCCCCAAGTGGTCAGCGGAGCATAACAGATGCATGTTTTCTCTAATACCCCCATTTTTCCCGTTAAGGAGACTCAAGCCCTCACAGGTTTTTTTTCCCTCTGTCTTCTACAATCTTTACTGTCAAACTCAAACACAGCAATACACACATATATGTATCCTTTTAAACTTCATTTCTCTTGTTTCACTTTTATATTCCCCACAAATATCCCTCTTCCCCACTCTTTTTTTTAACAGAAAAATTACTCTAATCATTACCTATAAGCATATAGTATCAGTCTAATGTCAGCATTCAAGAAGGTAGAAACTATCCATTTTTGTCTAAAATTAAACAATAAACACCTGTATTCTCAATTTCAAAAGCCTTCATAGATTTTTAGGTGTTTCCTTCAGAACTACTATTTTTCACTTCAACGTTTACCATATCTTCATTTTCTCCTAACTGTATCAGTTTGCCTTAAATATGAGCATTCAAGAGACATATTTTTCTTATTTAATTTCAATATTGTTTTGTTTCAGGTGCTGTCAGTTCCTGGTAAGATGGAGTAAGCACGACCCACTCTGTCTCTGCCACTGATGCAGCTATAAAACCTGGACAGGACACGTGCAACAGCCACTCAGGGACCCTGAGAAGTAAATAGTAGCAGGAAGATTGGGAATGAAGACCAGAATTCCAGAATTTAGAGTACTACCAACCAGTGGTGATATTTCCATTTTTTTCCCTCTGGCATCCCCCAGCCTGAGCACAATGCAGGCTGAAACCCAGAAGTGAGTATTAGCACAGAGAGCTCCTAAGGAAACCTGAATTCTGCCTCAAGTGGTAAAAAGGGGACTCTAGCACTGAAATGAGTATATACATTTTCCTCGTGTTTTTTCTTCTCTTTTCTCACACCCCAGTCCCAAAGCACTGCCGTGGTGGCGGTGATGGCAGAGGTCCCTATGGGAGCCCACCAAATGGGGAGGGTTTTGGGGGCCCTTCCTCTCTGATGGATGGAGCTGTTAGTTCAAGAAGGTGGCGTGACCCCTTCTTGATGTTTACACTCTCTCTATCCTCCCAGCAGTGAACCCCGGAAGTGGACATAGTAACAACGATGTATGGCAGAGCGGGATTAACTAAAGCTCCAGCTTTCTAGCTAATGGAACAAAAGGGGAACACTCAGGAAACAAGTACCAGTAGACTGCAAAGAGGAAGGAAATCAACACAGTGACCTCATAAAACTACTTATGTACTCCCAGGTGTCCCCTGGCCTGTGCATGCATGGATGTGACCGAATCAGCATATCAAAGAATTCAAGAACTAAACACACAGACAGGCCACTGTTCACGTCATAAACTGACCCCTGGATGACGCACACATGTGACAGATCGAACTGGAACTGCAAAGGGTTTCAAAACTTGAACTGACATTGGAAATACAGTCCACAGAAGGCAGGTCAGAACTTGTAGCCTGAATCTAACCAGGTCAATTGCCTGACAAAACAAAAATATCTGTTTTCAGTAGGATTTAAATAAGAACAAGAATCTCACAACATAACGCACAAAATGTGCAGGATACAATTCCAAATTACTCGGCATATGAAGAACCAGGAAACTTTCAATCCACATTGAAAAATAAAAAGACAATCAACAGACAGCAACCTCAAGATGACACAGTGTTAGGGGCTGAATTGTGTTCTGCCAAAGTTCATATGTTGCCGCCCTAACCCCCAGTACCTCTGAATGTGATTATATTTGGAGATATGGCCTTTAAAGGGGTGATTAAGTTAAAATGAGGCCATGAGGATGGGCTGTAATCCAATCAAACTATGTCTTTATAAGACGAGGAAACAGACACACAGACAGACACCAGGGATTGCATGTGAGACACAGTGAGAAAGCAGCCACCTATAAGCCAAGGAAAAAGGCCTTGGAAGACGCCAAACCTGCTGGCCCCTTGATTCAGGCTTCCAGTCTCCAGACCGATGAGACAATAAATTTCTGTTGTTTAAACCACCCAGTCTGTGGTGTTCAGTTATGGCGGCCTAAACAAACTAACAGACACTGATGTTATCATTTTCTAACACGGATTTTATAGCAGCTATTTTTAAAATGCCACAAGCAATAGCAAATATTCTTGAAACAACGGGAAAAATAGAAAATCTCAGCAAAGAAATAAAAGATTTAAAGGAATCAAATGGAAACCTTAGAAATGAAAAGTAGAATAACTGCACGGGCTCTGAGATGACAGAGAAAATAGTAAACCTAAAGGCAGATCAATAGAAATCATCCAATCTGAACAACAAAAAGAAGAAACTGAACAAAACTTAACAGAGTCACAGGGATGTGTGGGGCAATAAAAAAATTTCAAAAAAAGGTCTAAAATCTAGGTCCCTGGCATTCCAAAAAGATAGGAGAAAGAGAAAATATTTTAGAAAGTAATAGTTGAAAATTCCCCAAGTCTGGCAAAAGACTTAAACCTACAGATTTAAGAAGCTAAGCAAAACCTATAAAGGATAAACACAAAAAAATCTACACCCAGGCACATCATAGTCAAACTTCTGAAAAAATTAAGAAACGAAAAAAAAAAATCTGTGAAGCAGCCAGGCAGAAGTGATGTCTCACATACAGGGGAACAATTAAAATTCAGAAACCATTGAAGATAAAACTGGAGTTCTTAGAAATGACCCCAAATCCACAACTAAACAAAAATTATAAACTGAATTTCATTAAAATTAAAAACTTTTGCTCTGCAAAAGACATTATTAACTCATTGAAGAGACAAGCTGCAGACTAGGAGAAACTATTTTCAAATCATATCTGGTTAGGGACTTGTATGTGTATATAAATTAAGAACTCTATACTCAACAGTATGAAAACAGAAACCCAGTTTTAAAAATGGGCAAAAGAACAGACACTTCCTTTAAAGAAGACATGGATGTGACAAATGCATATAAAGAGATGCTCAACATAATTAGCCATTAGAGAAATGCAAATTAAAAGCATATGATGCTACTCTATACCTATTAAAATGGCTAAAGAAAAAAAAATTAATTGCTAGCGAGGATGTGAAACAACTGAAACTCTTATGTATTGTTAGTAGGAATGGAAAATGGTAGTCACTCTGGAAAACAGTTTGGCAATTTCTTAAAAAGTTAAACTTACATGTATCATGTAACTCAGTAATTCCACTCCTGGGCATTTGCCCTTGAGAAATGAACACTTGTGCGCACACAAAAATCTATACATGAATATGACTCAACTCCCAATTGCCAAAAACTGGAAAAATCCAAACGTCCTTCAATTAGCAAATGGATAAACAAACTGTAGGATACTGTATACAATAGAATACTATACAACATTAAAAAGAAACAAACAATTGATACATGCAACAGTTTTGATAGATCTCAACGGAATTATGCCGAGTGGAAAAAGCCAGTCTCAAAAGATCCCGTTTATATAATAGTCTTGAAGTGACAAAATCATAGTAACGAAGAACAAAACAGATCAGTGTTTGGGATGGGGGATGTTATTTTAAAGGGGTGTCACAAAGTAGTTTTGGGGGGGGTACCATAACTGTTCTGTATCCTGATTATAGAGGTGTGTTAAAATTCAAAGAACTAAATACCCAAAGAGCAGTCAACTTATCTCTATGATAATACAGGATATAAAATTAATAAATGAAAAATACATTCTTCTATGTTGGCAACATTATGATTTTTTCAAAAATTTTTATTGCCAAATATCAGTTATTTTGTTGGAGAAATGAGCCTTTGGCAACTAGCTTTGAAATCTAAATATAACTTACTACAGTATTTTCAGGGAAAAAATATATTTTGAGTTTCCATTATTACTTGACAATGAAGAATGACTTCAATTCAGAAGTCAAAGAAGCAAGATGGGGCTAAGCTAAGAATAACACGAGGGCAGGGTAAGGAGAGCTGTGTGCAGAAAAACAAGTCCAGCCAAGGTGAGTGGGTGTGGGTTCTCCAGGAAGAAAGGAAAAGAGAAACTTCCTAAGACAGGCCTGAGGGGAGTTTGAGCTTTTCATCATTTGTTTATTTACTTGAAAGGGTATGAAGACACTGTTTCGAAAAGGAAGAGATTGATCTTTTCAGTCACCAAATGTTGGTTCCACAGCTTCACCCCACCTGTCTTAGCCATGGCTGCTGTAACAGAATCTCATAGACTGGGTGGCGTATAAACAACAGAAATTTATTTCTCATCGTTCTAAGGGCTGGAAGTGTTCGGTGTCTGCTGAGAGCCCAATTCCTGCTTCGTGGAAGACATCTTGTCACTGTGTCCTCACGTGGCAGAAGGGGATGTCTCTGGGGTCTTTTTTATAAAAGCACGAATCTCATTCATGAGGTTTCCTCCTCATCACCTAATCACCTCCCAAAGGTCCCCCCTCCTAATACCATCACACTGAGGGTTAGGATTTCAACCTATGAATTTTGGGGGGACACAAACATTTAACACATTGTACCACCCCTCAGCATCAGTAGTTAAGAGGGTGCCGGAGCAAGACGAGGTAAATTCTAGAAATAACATTTTTTTCTTTTTACTATAGCTATAGATATATAGATATTTAATATGCATATATATTATATATACATAAAAATATATTTTATATAGAAAAACTATAAATACATGTAAAATACATATTTTATATTTATTTTACATTTATATAGCATATACAATTTGTATTTATATTTTAAATATATTTAAATTACTAAATATATGTATTTATATTATTAAATATTGTTAAAATATGCGCCACATGGTAAGGACTAAAAGAGGCCACCGCCACTGCCACCTGGCGTGAGCAGAAGTGTGTGAAGTACAAGCGAGTCCTACCTGTTGTGGTGCCTCAAGTCGAGATGCTTTCTGCAGGGACCGTGTCAAGGTGTTTTACATCCACAAGTTCAGAGCCACGTTTGGGGAGAAGCAGCTGCTCTTTCCCAGTGAGAAGGTTCTCTTGGAAGGGTCTGAGGGGTCTTTGTCCAGCTCCATGGTCTGGCAGGTCCATGAGGGCCTGAGTGCAGATGCTGCCAAACGACTGCCATTTGTGACAAGGGTTGTCTACGTCAGCGAAGGGGCAGCTTGCAGCCAGAGCCCAAGAACAGAGCACAAACCCGGCCGAGATGAAGCTGATCCTGCAGACGGTCGGATACCAGTGACACATCGTTGGAGGGGCTGTTGGAGAAGTGGTGACTGCCGGTTTTACCGGAGACCTGACCAGGGCAATTGGAGGCCCCTCAGCCCTTCCCCTGTCCTTGGAACACACGTTCCGCCCACCGTTCCTATAGTCGGAGCCATTTCAAGGATGCAACCTGAGAGAGCAATGTGCTGTTGAGTTGCTGTCTGGACAGTAGACGTGACTGAATACGTTAGGGCCTCTACATAAACCCTTAAGATTCTGGCCGGAGGTGCGGAGATCTATTTGTATTATGGGGCCCAAGACAAGCCTCGTCAGTAACTTCCTTTGCTTATTAAAACTGCCACCTGCCAATCTGGAGGGGCCTGCCTCTTTTCGGTCTCTCTTTGCCCTCCGTGTACCACGGCCTGTGGGGGCGGAGCCCCAGAGAGTAGTTTCCAGGCTCTCGGCCTCACATAGACAGGTGCTGGCTCAGGTAGTAAATGGCCAACTGTGATTGCATGGCCATCAGCTGTGGCTAGTTGGCCGTCAGCTGTAACCAGTGAGCCATTGGCCACAATATAACTGCTGTGGCTACGAGGAGGAGAGAGAAGAGAGGGAAGAGAGAGAAAGAATGGGGCCTAGCAAGAAGATGGCGGCTGGGCTGGCAAGCGTGGATGGCGGTTTGCGGACAGTGTGGATCCAGCCTCCAGTGAGAGTATAGTGCCGCCAGAGAGAATATAGTGGTATGACTCCCCTACCTATGGCTCCGTGGGTGTTCCTTTTCGGCCTCACCATATCCTGCGTTCTTGTATGGGGAGCGGGACCAGAGACCCCGCAGGCCTCCCCGCATGACAAATGGCGCAGCGAGCAGGGTCTCCCCGCATGACACGGCCAGTTTCAAATTTTACCTCCAGGGAACTCCTGAGGTGTTGCACCAACACACAGCGCTAATTTAGAAGAGGTGTTCAGCCTGCCGTCTGTGCTGTGCTGCTTTGCCCAGGGCCAAAGGGCCTCCAGCAGCGGCTGAGGGTTGAGGGGGCCAGAGACATCTCTAGCCCGGTCCAGGGGGAGGCGTAGCTAGGCCAGGCCGCAGCCAGGACCTCCAGAGCCTGGCTGGGCCACCCCCAGCTGCCCAGACGAAGGGTCTGTCCCTCCAGGCTGTTTGACCCAGTGATGGCGCTGACCTCCTTGGAGAAGCTTCTGTAAACCCTGAGGCCCCACTTGATTGTGCACGCGGCCTGGATCCACGGCTTCTCCAAGGAGCTGATGGAGAACAGCTGTACCACCTGCCATCAATCTCCTGACCAGGCAACAAGCTTTATTGCCCGGGGCTGGGGCAGGGCCTTCCTCACCTGGGACATGGGCTTCTCAGACCAGCCGCATAGTGACAAAGTGTTGGTGCAGCCCAGACGTGACTACACGCTGAAGGAGGTCTCCTTCTAGAGACTCCTGTTTGCTGTCCAGCAACACCAAGGTCCCAGAAAAGGCCTGCAGGCCCAGTTCCGCTCCACAGATAGCACTGTGTACAGGACAAACGAGGAGCTGGTCAAGGCCCTCAGGAAACGCTGTCCTGCCAGCTTCCTGGTCCCCACTGCCTACTCGTTATGTATACCTCGGACCTACTCAACAGTGCCATGGCTTTTAGGGCTCAGAGCTCCTTGAATGTCCCCCAGATGCAGTCTCCTCAACTTCACAGGCTGAAGCCAGGATGCCCACAGTGCCCTGTTGTGCTGCAGAGGTGGGCAGGGCCCAGGGCTGCTGTCAGGGGGCCAGGGCCAGTGGGTGCCCTCCCTGGCCCCCCTGACACCTTACATCCTGGTCCAGATCCAGACCTGCAGCCAGAGGTACTGGCCGCTCTTTGCCGGGGGAGCCCTGGGAGGGGTCCTTCTGGTCATGAGCCTCTGTGGGGCGGGTCCCACTCTGTGGCTCCCCCCACGGCCTCGGTTACTTAGGAGTATCTGGTTAAAGACAGTGACAAAGAGACAGAGATGGGTGAGAGCTGAGCCCAAGCACGAGCTCCTAGGACCGGACGTGTCCAGGACCCATACTCAGTGTCATGGTCACCCTGTTGGGACCTCTACCGCACCACACCATGCCACATGAGGGACAGGGAGGCAAGGACAAGGACCACCAGGTGGCATGTGATCACATTTAGATAAATAAAAACACTTTCAGTTAAAAAAATACATATATATAGATATAGATAGATAACTCAAGTTATGATAAAAGTTGACATTTAGAACGAGCCCATCCTAGGTTTAAAATATGTAAGTTTATTGACACCCTTCCATTTAAATCGTGGAGTCTAAATCCCTTCACCTTGGATGTGATATGGATTTAGTGACTTAGTGACTCGTTTCAACAAATAGATATGGTGTAGGTGATGTTATGTGATTTGAGAGGGTAGGTCATAAAAACGACACAGCCTTGAGCCCCTCTGTCCCTCTACCTGACTCCCCTCTCTGTCTCTCTGTCTTTCTCTCTGTGTCCCCACGTACCCCCCTCTCCCATTGCTCTAACTGGTGGAAGCCGCCATCATGCCGTGAGTCTGTTCAAGCAGGCTCGCAGAGAAGCCCATATGGAGAGAAACTGAGACTTCCCATCAACAGCCAGCACCAGTGGGAATGAGTCACATTAGTGTGAGAGGGCCACCTTCAAAGTGAGTTCTCCAGCCACAGTTCAGCCTTCAGATGTCTGCAGGGACAGCCGATATCATATTGCAACCCCAAGCCAGAGCAGCCCAGCCACGCTGCTCCTGAATTTCTGAGCCACAGACATGGTGACGGATATAGATGCTCACTGCTGCTCTAAGCCACCAAGTTATGCAGCATTAGGTAACTCATAGAAAGCCTACATACATCAGGCTTCACGTGCATTGTCTTATGTAACTCTTACAAAGTAGAACACCTTATTTTACAAATGAGCAACCTGCTACCAGCAATTATTGAAGAATTTATTGCACAGTCGCGGAGTTAATGCACAGCCAAGCTGGAATTCACACTCAGGACACGCCATTCGCGTTAAATGACTGTGTGTCAGTCACTGGGGATGCAGTCATGGAAACTGGTGAGTAGAGTGTTGATCAGAGGGAGCAGCTATTAAACAGGAGGGGTGGGGGGCACAGCCAAGTTCAGCTAGAAGGAATGAAAGAGGTCAGTTAGCAAATCCAGTGGAAACTTAACAGGACAGGTTGAATTTGAGGGTAAGGACTGAGCTCCTTGGCAAAGGGAAAAGCAAACTGAGGTGAGAAAAGGGCAAAACTGTGGAGTGGTTTGTATTCTTTTAATGGCAAATAAGAGGGTAGCCAAGAACACAGCAGGAATCAGTCAAAGTGGAGGAAGCATCTCTGGAAAAGCCACACTGCTGGGTTCTGTTACTGGTTGCCCTGGCAATAGGATCCCCACCTTATGGTAATGATATTGAAATGGGAAAACTTCATGCAAATGACGTAGCTAGTGATTTTATTGGTGCTGATGTTCACATTTGTCTGGATAGTGCCACCTTTTCAGGAGGGCTGAGCACAAATTTGGGAGGGGTTGTGTTCCAGAAAAAAAAAATGATACCATAAAAGGGAACATGGATAATATCACCCATGGGCTTGGACTTGGCCTCTCAGGAAAGTCTTCCAGGTACCACTGGTTTGTTTCTTTCCCCAGTAACCCTGGAAGAAGTCAGTGCTAAGTAATCAATCTTGCAATTTTTCTTGCCTGGTCCATTCTGGTTTTAATGCTGAAGGAAACCCTGTAAGTCAGGGCCCCAGTGTCCTATGGAAGGAGACAAAACCCCATAGGTGCCCTGTTATTTGGACAGCTCTGGCTGCAACCATTTCTGCAGAGACAGGCTGCCCAGAAAGCGTGTATTTGTTTCCTAGGGCTGCCATGACAAAGTACCACCAACTGGGTGGCTGAAAGCAACAGAAACGTAGTGTCATACAGTTGTGGAGGCTGGATATCTGAAATCAAGATGTCAGAAGGGCTATGCTCTCTGGAGGCTCACGTGGGGAATCCTTCCTGGACTCTTCCTAGCTTCTGGTGGTTTGCTGGCAATCTTGGGTGATACTTGACTTGCAGTTATAGCACTTCAATCTCTGCCTTTATAGTCACTTGGCCATCTTCTCTGTATGTGTCTACCTGTCTTCTTATGAGGATACCAATCATATTGGATTAAAGCTCACACTAATGACCTCATAATAACTCAGTTATATCTACAAAGATCCTCTTGCAGAGTTAGGTCATATTCTGAGGTAATTGGGATTAGGATTTCAACCTAAGAATTTGGGGCAGTGGGACACAATTCGAGCTGTAACAGAAAGGCAGGCAGCAGAACCCAGAATCAACAGAAA
The DNA here is from genome assembly GCF_036562045.2 of Rhinolophus sinicus. Taxonomy (NCBI): domain Eukaryota; kingdom Metazoa; phylum Chordata; class Mammalia; order Chiroptera; family Rhinolophidae; genus Rhinolophus; species Rhinolophus sinicus. The sequence goes on from NC_133761.1 coordinate 10,258,944, forward strand.
GAGGCCAACAGAGAAATGACCCAAAACGAATAGCTCAAGTTGATTGACACTTCATATGAACCCTCCTGTACTGCTGTGTCCGTCCTCTTCCCTTCCCTCCTCATGTCCCCACAATACCAGTTAATCTAACAAATAAGATGCCAGGCTAAGCATGTGAAGATTTGGCTCGGCATGATTCCGCTGCTGACTGACTTTTCCAAGTTACCTGAGCAGCTGAGCAGTGACCTTGGAATGAGTGTCCCTCAAACATACAGCAGCTCCTGGGTCGCTGGAGCTTCGGTGAGACATTCACTTTGGACAGGAGTTTCATCAACACAGGAGACCCTACGTCCTAGACAGGCTCTGGATCCCAGGTGTATCTTCTGGCTCCCATCATCACCTCTGTAACTGAACTTTCTGGAAAGAGATTGGCAGAAGAAACACTCGTTCACAGATAGTTTGCAGATAACATGGAAATGGCACATATCACATTTCATTGTCTAGACCTCAGCTACATCGTCTCAGCCTCAGAAGCCAGGGAGGCTGAGAAACGAGGTGTCTAGCTGGGTGGCCATGTGTCCCGTTAAAAGTCAAGAGTTATATTATTAAGGTAAAAGGGGAGAATGGATATTAGTGGGACATGGTCTGTAGGCACCAGATATATCACAGTGATGGTTTCTTTAAGTTCGAAAGGACCTTAAGTTATCTTGTCTGGTCATAAAATCATGAAAAATTGTAATAACATCATTAAAAATGACTTCTCAGTCCATCCTGCGCAGCCGTAGGGGTGGGAAACACATATCCTCATCAGCGCTTATTGCATTGCTGAGCTGTTTTCAGGCTTAAAACTCTCTCCAATCAAACCCGTCTATCTCCCTAGTAACCTGTACCTAGTAACCTAGTAACCTGTACCTGCTCAAGACCTTCTGTCTGAACCCTCAAAGGTGAAGTTTAACCTCTTTCCCACACAGGCCTTTTCACCCATTACCCAGCGATTGTCCCTCTTCACATGTTCTCACAGCCCTCACCATCCTGGTGACCTTCTGGGCATGCTCAGTTTCTGTTTCTCTTGGACAATGACATCCAGAACTGGACAGGAAATTCCCCTGGGATTGAGAGATGCGACTCTTGGTAAACCAGTTGTTAAAACCCTGAGGACCACAGTGAGGTTTTGCAGTGCTACAAATTATAGCTCCTGCCGAAATGGAACTCAGTCACGAATCAGAACATTGGGGTGGCAGTTCTCAGATGTGTTTAATCTCTACACAGACACTCGCACAAGGAAAGTCTGAACCTTGTCTACCTGCTTTCACCATTCATATCCAGGTCAACGCCTCCCTAAAGCTCAAATTTGCCAGATTTCAAATACTTCCGGTAAAAATGTGGCAAGAGATGTTGAGCTGTGTTTCACTGTGAGTAGATCGCAAGCTCTGGAATGAGACACACACGGATCAGACAAGTAGGCCCAAAATGCACTTAGGTGTGTGCATTAGGAAAGGAGGGTAACCTCCTGCGCACACGTGTCTCCATCACCCTCTCTGGCTACTGTTAGGATCACCTGGGTGTAATTAGTGTTAATGTTGAGTCAGAGCTTGTCGTGTGTCAAGCTGAGGACGTGCACGCATTTATACATTTTTACATGCACCCACCTCTGTGAAGAAGGGTCTATGACTATGTACATTTTGTGGAAGAGGAAGTGGGAGCTCGGAATGTTAAAGGCATTTGCCCAGAGCCACCGTGCTAGTGACTGGTAATGCCAGGCCCTAAACCCAAGTTGTTCCAGCTCCAGCCCATGAGCACTCAGTGAACATGGCAGCACTCTTGGCACCTGCAATCCCACATTGAAAGCCAGAGAAATGGGTGATTCCTGTCGCTAACTGGTGACGGAGGTGAGCTGCCCCAGCTCAGTACACACAGGGCTCATACAGCCACTGGGCTCAGCCCTCAGCGGTTAAGGCGGGGAATGGGGGCAAAGGTCCTAGCTCCGTACAATGGTCCATCAATCTCTCGGGCTTTGGCAGCACTGACCAATTTTCCTGCTCTATTGGCACACTTTCCCAGAGGTAGATTAGAAAGCAGGAAAAGAAAAAGAAAACCTACCCTAAGGGTTATTTTGCTAACGGCATTACCTTTGTAATAAATAAAGACTGCAAATGGGAAGAAAATGCACCCAATGAAAATAAGCTGAGGGAATCGTGGCACATGGTATGTACAGTATGTAAATATTCATGTTAAATTACCTCTTACTCCAACTCCTAAATGCACAACTCCTGTGTGCATTTAGGGCGGAGTGGTTTCAGTAGGCCTTGGTTACTGACACAAACATGCGTGACTTTTGTGAGCGTGTGAGGAGTAACTAAGGGCTATTAGTACAAGCCTGAATAATACCGCACCCCACTGGAAGCCCCAGAAGCTCAAGCACCCTCTCTCCATTTGGCAAGAGAACAGTAATCTATCTCTTGGTCTTACCTAGTGAATGGAAACTGAACTGAAGGGGAGAAAATCCTTAATCTTAGCAACAGCAGAATCTGGTATTTTAGCTGCAGAGCTTAAAGAGGAAAAAAAAAAAAGAAAAAGCCTTGTTGGAAAGTTCAAATCTAGGTGACGGGTTTCTGAAAGAGTCTTTTGTATGAGTGGGGAGACGGCTATGTGGGCAAGGAGGAATGTGGGCCATGCAGGGAGGTGCCCATGCTCTCCTGCCTGGGAGGGGGATGGGCTCCCTTCCGGTGGGAAGCAGCATGGCTGAGTTGCTAAGTAAGGGCTGGTACAGACTGTCACAGGGCTAGATGCGATGGCCAATAAAGAGAGGTGAGCATGCCGAGACGCTGAGCTGGCTCAGGGGCCAACATTCTTTTCCTTGTTCAGCTCTGGACTCCCAGTGACCTTGGGGTTAAGCTGCAGTCAAGTCCAATGGCCGTGATAACATTTATCTCACTCCTCTGTGCAGCCATTAGCTGCTAACCACCAAAGGCAACATTCTTCATGGGAGTTGTTGGAATTTCCTTACAAGGACACAGATATGTTGGCATCTTATTCGTCAAGCTATCCCAGCTTGGCCCCACGTAGGAAAGGAAAGTGCGTGGTATGTGTAGTTTGTATGTGATTCTGTGTTTAGACCATGTTAGGTCATTGTCTGCATGCAAAAAGGATCCTACATACATTGTTTTATATATAACAGCAGAGTGATTTTGATGTGTTAAACCTGGCTTTCTCCTGTGCCTCATGGATGTAAATGCATGACATCAGAATTTCCTTCAAATAAGGGTATATAGTCCAGGAAGTTAAAACTTTCTAAGTACGGCCTCCGGTGTTTTTTCTAGTTAATTCAATAAGTACTTCCTGAACACAATCTATGGCGTAGGTATTGTATTCAGGGCTAGTAATACAAACACTGCTGGTGTAGAGGAGAAGAGAAAAATGGACTCTCGAGTCAGACCAGATTCGAATTCTGACTCTGCCACTTGCACCTTTGAGAGCTTAGGTAAAAATGCTGAAACTTCTGGTGCCTCAGTTTCTTCATCCATAAAGTGGGGTAGCAGTGCCCAACAGGCCAAATGTGAGGATTCAATGAGATAGCATGTAGGGACCATGGTAACCCAGTGTCTGGAATCTGGGAGCTCTACGAGGTCAGATAGTTAAGTTTGCGAACTCATCCTAGAAAAATTGCTACATACCTCATTGCTGAATATCACTGTGGTCACCTTTGAAGTACTCCCCTTGGGAAGCTATGCACCGACGCCAGTGCTTAGTCCACCCTTCAAAGCAATTTTGGAACTCTTTTTCTGGAATGGCCATCGGAGCTGTCGTCACATTACCCTTGATGTCCTGAATGTCATCAAAATGTCTTCCTTTCAATATTTCCTTTATCTTTGGGTAAAGAAAGAAGTCATTGGGGGCCAGATCAGGTGAGCAGGGAGGGTGCTCCAATACAGTTATTTGTTTACTGGCTAAAAACTCCCTCATAGACAGTGCCGTGTGAGCTGGTGCATTGTCATGATGCAAGAGCCATGAAGTGTTAGCAAAAACTTCAGGTCATCTAACTTTTTCTCACAGCCTTTTCAGCACTTCCAAATAGTAAACTTGGTTAACTGTCCAGTTGGTCCAAATTCATAATGAATAATCCCTCTGATATCAAAAAAGGTCAGCAACATCGTTGCTACAAGTTTGTTAGACCTGGTATGCAAGTGTTTCCTGGTATTAAATCTCAGATGTTACCTGCAAAAAAGACACAGACTAACGGAGTTGTAAACAGATCAGAGTGGCTCAATGCGGGAGGTCTCTAAGGGGAGTGTGAACACAGCTCTAGGGACTGACAGACACAGGGAAAGTCGAGGCAGGAGTTGATGGTGACAGGGGAGTGAGCAGGGCAGACTTCCAGATGGAGGGTCAGCACGAGCCACTGGAAGGAGATGGGAGCCTGCAGGCTATTTTCAGAGAAGGTGTGTCACTCCGTGGCACTTGAATGTAGGAGAACTGGGAAATATTTTTCTTTTCTGTTGGTGTTGGTTCAGTAAATTAGAGCATCTTTGTGAACTCTCCCTGGCTCCCTATTATTGGTGCATTTATGGATATTTAAAAAAAGAAACTAATAAATTTCAAGAGAGAGAGAGCCGTTTATTGAGCACCCACCGGTCTTTTGCATTATGATTTCATTTACTTCAATTCATCCCAGAAAGATACTGTTATCCCACCTTAACAAGTGAGGAAAGTGAGACTCCGGGAGAGGACACAGCTCACCTGAGTTCACACCATCAGTCACAGGTGCACGTGGGGTGTGAACACCCCTTGACTAACGCACTCCAAGGCTGTGTGTGTCCCACTGAAGTCTTTCATGTCTGCAGGCCCCCTGCCCTCTTCCCTCCAGCCAGGTTCCTCCACGTCCCTGACATTGAGGATCAGGGATTTGTCCATCAAAAGGGTCTCTCTCCCTTCTATCCTGATCTTCCTGACCCTCTTCTTCCATTTGAGGCCAGACAGCCTCCCCACCCAGAAAATAGAGGTAGGCAGCAAGAGGGAAGGCTACGTTCTTTACACAAACAGGCTCACCTATTTTCCTGTGTTTTTGCTAATCTGTGGCATACTCCTACGAGGTAAGACAGAAAATGTACAGAAATCAACGTAACGTGACTTGTTTATGCTCCCACAGAAAGTTAAGGTACAAGAAAGACCATGTGGGAAGTCTGTGAATACCCAGATTAGGGATCGACCTATTTCTGAAAGAGTCGGTCTCTGAGGATGAGGGCTCACGTCTTCGTCGTACGCTCTACATCTCACACATACTGCATCTTGGCAAGTTGAGTCCCCATTTTCCTGCCCCTCCAATCACCAAAAGAACCCTTATTCTTTCTAGAACCATTGCTCTCATGGTTAGTAGCGTAAATCACATTTTCTTCATTATAGCATGCTCACGTGATACCAGAAATGACAAAGAAAAGATGGCAGAAGTGCAGGAAGTGGGACAAGTTGGAAGAAGTATTTGACCATTCTTCAGGAGGAGAGAAACAAAACCTAATTTCCTTTTTGTGCCAAAGGAAGCACAAACTCAGCATTACCTGGTCTGGGCGGGGACCACATGTAGAAGCCTCGGTTATTCCAATTAGGCCTTCTTCGTGTGCTTAGCCCTAAAACACTGGCAACGCGCTCACATTTGATCTGGAAAAGACAAATATTAACAGTCATCGCTAACTTTTTTAAAATTCTTGGTGCCAGGAACTGTGCTAAGCCCTTAATGTCATTTCATTATTTAAGCAGCTCAGCCGTGTTGTGAATTGCTTTGTACTGGAGATCTTCCATTCACCCTCCACAGCCATCCCACCCTCTTCCTCTTTGCTCTCTCTGCGCTGGGAGGCTGGTCTGTACACATTATATCCCCTGCTGTCACTCCCTCAAGATTCATGTTGGGTTTGGCCAATGGACAACCTCAGGAGAGCAGCTTTTTTTAGGTCATTTCTGGTGGAACAAGGTCATGGCTTTTCTCGGAAGCCTTTTCTAAGTACCTCTCCCCCCATTTGGTTCCTGTCACTTGCCTCTCCACTTTTTCCTGCTGGCTGAGGAGTAGTCACAGCTCTGTGCCACTAACCTGGGTTACCTCACGATCTTGTGTGGTTTCCTAAACTGCTTCCACACATTTGTAATTTCTCCTTGTGTAAATAAGCCCTGTTTGAATGATCCTAACAGGAAGAGTGCAGCAGCTATTTACTATTGGGATTCCAATACATATGTATTATTATTATATCCATTTTACAGACAGGTCTTAGAGAGGTAAAGTAAGTTGTCCCAGGTCGCACAGCTAGACAGTGGCAGAACTGGCTTTCAAAACCAGATCTTGCTCAATCCAGAGGCCATGTTCTTCACTGGCGTCCTGTATGGAACAGCAGTAAACTCTTCTGGACAATGCAGGCAAGCTGGGAATCCTGGGAGAGGTAATGGTGAGCAACTCCTCATGGGGACATGCAGTGGGCAGAACTACACAGAGCAGGTGGTGTAGGTACCTGACAACCTCTTCATCAGGTGGAAGCTTATGCAAATGAGAGTGAGGTGAAAGATGATCCACCCCCTTGAGCTTACTGTCCCCTCCTCCTGGAATCACCCTGTGATATTGGGGCAGAGAGGCTGTGAGGGGCTGTCAGATCTCACCCACATTGAAATCCTGCTTGGGAATCACACTCCAGGGTCCCCTCCGCCTTTCTGTAATTGCCCTGGCTGAACTGAGAGAGGCTCTCAAGGGGGCAGAACCTTATTTAAAACAACTAAGCAGATCAGGACAGGCAGTAGTGGATTCTTTATTTCAAAAGAAATATCAGGGCTATTCTTGCCCCCAAACATCTAATTCGTTCACTAGACCCCAGGAGAACTCATAGCAGGGAACAAACTAAGGAGGCCGCTTGCATCCGAGCAGCGAGCTGACCTCTGCATGCTGGTTTCTGTCTCCGCCTCCCTCAGAAGCTGAATGGTCTTTATTTGATGCTGCAACCCGGAGATTCCCTCTGCAGAGTGAGGAATTTATCATCTCAGTCCTCAGATCAAGCGAAGATCATTTATTTTAGCGCAAATAGTTGCCAATATACATTTCCACAAGTGATTTTACTATAAAATAGAAAGAGGTCTACTTTCTCTGCCTAAAGCAAAAAGGATTTTAAGCAAGGGCCCTCAATCGTGCCTTCCTCCAAGCAATTCTGTCACCCCTTGTCTTCACCTTGGCATTCACTGTACTGGATTGCATTTGCAGGTGTCCTCTGTACTAGAAAGTGAGGTCCTTGTAGGCAGATCATGTGCCTCTTTCATCTGTGTGCCTGGCCCAGCATAACACCTGGGACACAGCAGACACTCAATACGTATTGCAGGACGAGCAGACACATGGCTGTCCCCAAATCACCCTGCAAGGGCTGCCGTCAAAATGTATTGTGCAATTAAATGCTGACTCATCAGCCGCATCCATGAAAGCAGACACCATGTTTCATTTAAGTTACACCTCCCATGTATGGAACATCATGGCTGCTAAAAACAAACATACACACAAACAAACAAACAAACATGTTTTGTTGGAAAAATGGGGATGAAGGATGTAGCAAGCAAGAAATAAAGCTTCATTCTCTCTTGCCCTCCTATGTTGCTTGGAGATACTTGGCCAGCTCCTTAGGATGGAGTCATTGGATGACACCCACTGTCATTCCACAAAGAGCTGCACTTCCATCGTGGAGCTGCCATGGAGAGAGGACAATGGAACAGAAGCGTCCTGTAAGCAGGATGCCAGCTGAGCAGGTCACAAGAAGCAGCAGCATTTTCTCTCATCCAAGTCAACTAGTTATCCCTAAGATCTCAGGCCAAGTGCCCCTTGATGTAGGAAATTTTCCCTGACCCTCCAATAATGGTCAAGTTGCCTTCCTTCAGAGCATTTACTCTCTTTATAACTGGATATTCATTAGCATGACCTCTTGGGTGAGTTACCTGACTCTCCTGAAAGTTCCATCCGTTTTCACATGGTTTTGCTCATTATTCTGTTCCCAGTGCCAAGCATGATATCTTCCAATTCAGTGTTCAGTAAATCAGTGCTGAATGAATGAGTGAATGAATGAATAAACAAATGCCCCCTCTATGCTGAACTCACAATGGACCCCATCTTCGCATTCCTGGTTCAATGTTCATCCCCTAATACCAGCCTTTTTAAATGCTGTCTTTTGTGTGTGTATAGTTAGGGTTTTCTGTGAACCAATCTTTCTCACCCACCCTCACATCTATTTTCATGAGTATTATCCCTGCAGGTGACCTATGCAACTACCTGGCCACATCATAAAAGAAAGTCATAAACTCTAAACCAGTGATTTTAAAACATGCTTTCTGTAGAAGACCGCTTTTAAAAATCAGCATCCAACTAGCTGTGGTATATTCAGACAATGGAATAGTATTCAGTAATTTTTTTTTAAAACGAGCTACCAAGCCATGAAAAGATATCGAAGAACTTTCAGTGTATACTGCTAAGTAAAAGAAGCCAATTGGAAAAGTCGACATGGTGTATGATTGCAACAATATGACATTTTGGAAAAGGCAAAACTATGGAGACAGTAAAAAGCTCAGTGGTTTCCAAGTGTGCAGGGGAGGGATAGCTAGATGGAACACAGGGCATTTTAGGGCAGTGAAACTGTTCTGTATGGTACTATAATGGTGGGAACGTGACATTGTAAGTTTGTGAAACCCATAGAATATACAACAAAGAGTCAAGCCTAATGGCCTTTGGTCAATAATAACGTACAGATACTGCTGCATCAATTGTAACAAATGTACCACACTAATGCAAGATTTAATAATAGAGGAAACTGGGGAGGGAGAGAGGAAAAGGGACATGTGGGAACTCTGTACTTTCTTCTCTGTGTTTCTGTAAATCCAAAACTACTCTAAAAAGTAAAACTACTAATTTAAAAAAATTATACATCCTAGTCACTCAGTATGTAAAATATAATAATAGAGGGGTGTTGGCTGAAGTAGGGGTGCAGCCCCCTTCACTTTGTGCCCATAGACACATCTCAGATCTCACTTTCCTCCTCTTGGGTCCGAGACATGACTATGGAAAACTCCCCATTGGTCTAGCCAGTCACTTGAAACCTTCCCTTGCTTTGCCTCCCCCCAGCTCCCACCCCCATCCCCAGCACAAGCATACTGAATAGTTTGAGCTGGTCCCTGACTCTGTAGCTCAACCTTGAAACCCATCTTTAGAAAGGCATGTAGTCTCCTTGTGTCCTTTCATGGACCTTAGCACAATTTACCTAATTTAAACTTGACCCTTCTCGTTTTGACTCTTCCATTACATTGAATGAGAAATCCCAGTTGGGGCCCAACCATCTCCCATAAACTCCCATCCAGGATAAATGCATATGGGAGGTGACCAAGGAATGTGGGAAGGAGGAAGCATGAATTTTGAACTGAGTTCATGGCAAGTTGACTGTTCCAAAGTCACATCCAAGACTCCTCAGTCATCCTGCTGATCAGCACACCCTAATTGCCAACAAAGAATCCCCCCCAAAGAACTAAACAACCTCTTGAAGGCAAACCAGAACCTGTTAACTAAAAGTGGTGACTCCACTATAACTGGCAAATGTTTTCTGGGAGGGCAGAAGGGGGGGCCTGTGAAATGCCTCAGGGCACCAAGACAGTTAGGAGCTGGTTCCACCAATTACTGGAATGCTTCTGAGTAGTAGCTTGTCTAGGGGAGTCTCTGAAACAAGCCGCTGCTACCTGAGCTAAGGCCCCTGGCAAGTGGGAGCAAACTTACCATCTCCAGCAGCAGGAAGGTGGGACTTACAGCATCATTGCCATGGCTACCCAGCAGAGCATGCCTCAAAGCCTTTCAGGAATCTCTGCTATTTGTGGAAACTGGATAGCATTCCCCAAAGACCCACATTCCTGCACTCATGCCCTTCTTGCAGTTGCTTCTCTTGATGTTCCCTCTCTCCAATTAAAAAGGCAAGAGGGGACCCTTCCACTCCACGCATGCTGGAGACTCTCAGGGATGTTCTGCTGGAATGCCTTCATCAGAGGCTGGCATAGCAGAGGGGATCCCAGCAATTACCATTTGCCACAAATCCCATATAGTCACAGATGACAATGTGGAGTGTCGTTAGCATGCTCTTAAATTCCTAACGGGATTGGAGGAAAATATAGACCCTCATTGATGTGAGCGATGTGCCAATTAAGGACTCAGGTCTCTCTTCTTGTGCTTTTCTGTGTTCTGATTTCCCAACACAATCTCAGGGGGAGGTGAGTGACAGGAAAATGGAACCCGCTATTGTGTATTTGCCACAAAGAACACCCAGTTACTTCCCATCGGGGTCAGCAGTGCATGTTAGTTTGCATTTTTTTGTTGTTGTTTGTTTGTTTGTTTGTTTTCCATAGGAAATAAGGGAAATGCATAGATTGGTTTAATAAGATAATATTTTGGAAAACTATAGAAACTAAATTTGAACTCGCTTAAATTCTTCTTAAGACCAGACTCTGCAACCAACTAACAAAACTGACAAACAAAAATCATCCAAAAACCAAGTTTATGAGGTTTTCTGTTTAAATAATCCCTAACGCTGTCCGTGCACATGCATTTATGGGTCCTGGCTAATATAGCTCCATTATTCCAGAAAAGACACTATTTTATTTTTAGGGTGGTATCTCCACACTTATTCTTTCTGCAACCTCTGTCCAAATATGACTTTCTAGTGGGAACTGTCAGTAATAGTATGTCAACTGCTTAGGCTCAGGGTGGGCACCTGACCCACAGCAGACTAACCAGAGTTCTTCCCAGAGACTTCCAGCATAGAATTAAAGGGGAAAAGCCCCTTTTCCCTTTGGGTGGGCAGCTGAGAAAGTGATTCCTGGAGCTGAGGGCAGCTGTGGCTCCAGCCTTTGGGGAAGGCCTTTGTCTCAAGTCATGAAGACGACACGTAGAGGAAAGCAAAAGAGAGAACATGCTAGAGAGAACCTGTGGCCATCCAAGTTAACTCATATAACTTTCTTGAAGATACCCTCTCTGGCCTTTCTCATGAAAGCAATATGTTCCCCATTTTGCCCAATCTGCTATATAAAATTGTTAAGTGCATTCCTAATATCTAATCACTCCTTCTTCCTTGACCACAAAATCCTGATTATGTGACACAGCTAAAGCCTTAAAGAGGGATATGAACAATTGATGAGGTGGACCACATGCCTTCCACTTTCCACCTTCTCCTTTACTGGAATATAGATGTGATGACTGGAGCAACAGCAGTTATTTTGAGACAATGAGTTAAAAGGAAAAGAAACACAGAGATTCCAGACCTGACACTGGTGGGCACCAATGGCCATCTAACTCCCGAAATGTTGTTGCACAAGAAAAACAGAACTTTGGTTCCAAGATACCTGTTTAAAGTGTGCTTTTGTCACACACAGCCTAATACAACTGTGTTTCCGAAAAAATAAGACCTAGCCGAACAATCAACTCTAAAGCGTCTTTTGGAGCAAAAATAATATAAGACCCTGTCTTATTTTACTATAAGACCTGGTATTAATATAATATAATATAATATAATATAATATAATTAATATAATTAATATAATTAATATAATATATAATACCCAGTCTTACTTTACTATAATATAAGACCTGGTCTTATATTAATTTTTGTTCCAAAAGATGCAGAAGAGCTGATTGTCCGGCTAGGTCTTATTTTCAGGGAAACAGGGAATCTTAAGAGAAATTACTTGAGTTAGGCTTCTTTCACTTGCAACAAAGAAGAATCCTGACTAGTGATTGGCCTTTCCCCTGGGGTGTCCTCTGACCACTTCTGTGCTCCATACCTTAATGTACACTACTCCCCCTTTCTTTCAAGCTCATGCATAGACACAAAGTCATTTCACCTTAAAATAGAGGAGATAGGTGGATATTTTCAAAAAGTGTTTTATTAAGGCCCAAAAATAATACACAAAGAAAATAATTACAAAAATATATAAACAGCATGAAATTGTCCTGTTTCTATCACTTTTGACCCTAAAATCACCAAATAAGCTTTATGATCCCTCACTCCAATCTCTTTAAGACAGTGTTTCTCAAAAGCAGTCCCTGACAAGAAGCAACAGCATCCCCTGAGAACTTGTTAGAATGCAAATTCGCAGGCCCTAGCTGAAACCTACTGAATATGAAATTCTGGGGGTGTGGCTAACAATAGGTGTTTTAAAAAGCCCTGCAGGTGGCTCTGAGGTAGCCAGGGTTTGAGTGCCAGTACTTAGGTTAATTACTTGCCATTTCCTGGTGGACAATTCAGCTCCTTTTCTTCTGGCAGTGTTAGGTAGAGTCTAGGGTTTGGAATCAAAGAGAACTTGGTGTCATATTGTAACTCCGCCACATTCACTGTGACATCTTGGGCTAGTTGATGAACAGAGGTACTCGAAGACACCCAGGTTCTCTCTGGAATTTTCCAAATACTATAGCCACTGTCGTGGCCACTTTCATGTCTGAGCTTCCACACGCACAGGCACAAAAGAGTCCCCCACCTCTGCACCCACGCATGCCCTTCCACCTTTGACTCTGGGCTGCATCCTGACCTCTAGATGAAGTCTTGGAGAAATGAGCCTGAGGGTAACTTGTCAAGCCTGTGATTCCGCAATAGGGCGAGGAATAGTTCCTGACTTCTGCAGGTAGGGGCTTATATCACAGCATGAAATTTGTTTACCCTTATCTTAGCACACAAGAACAAATTACCCCACCTTTGTTATAAATCCAGCAGCCGTACATCTGCATGAATCTCCAGCAAACTCTACTTGGCTGACTGTTCCCTTTTGCTTGCTGCCTTTCCCTGGCTTCCAGCTCGCGGCATCGTCAGTCTCACTAAAGGACTCACTGGCTTTCTTTCATCTGTAGAGATAACAGAGAGAGAAAAAAAAAGAGCAGCCAGAGTCACTGCTGCCACAGAGACCCCACCATCTAGGGTGTGTGTCTTCTCTCCCAGCTGAATTGCAATGGCTCCAGCCCCCCAGAAAGATCCACCGAGACATGGGGAGATCTGTCCTGGGAGACCAGAACTTACAGGTTTTTAGGGCCTCCTGTACACTCATCCCATCCTGGATGGTTAGTAGGAACAGACAACCCTGCCTGAGCGGGGGGAGGAACCTGTCCCAATGGGTTTTAAACGGCCTCAGTAGCCATGCAAATAACGTGGACCAGGCAGGGGAAGGGGAAACCCTCCATACAGGTAACAGATAAGTTAGCCATCAAAGCAAACATCCTTGGCCTGGATGCCTAAGCCTCAAAAACAATGTCACGCAGGGTGTCACAGGGGTCTCAGCTCCCGCTCCCCACATAAGAACGCAGGATATGGTGAGGCCAAAAAGGAACACCCACGGAGCCATAAGTAGGGGAGTCGCATCACTATATTCTCGCTGGCGACATCCGCCTCTCTGCAATCCGCTCTTGCTAGCTCAGCCACCATCTTCTTGCTAGCCCCCTTTTTCCTGCTAGCGTAGCTATGGCAGTTATATTAGTGCCCAATGGTTACAGTTGACGGCCAAGTAGCCACAGCTGATGGCCATCCAATCATAGTTGATGGCCATTTACTACCTGATCCAGCACCTTTCCACGTGAGGCTGAGAGCCTGGAAACTGCACTCCTGGCTCTGTCCCCACAAACAATAAGGATGGCCTGGGGAGGTTTTGTGTGTTTGTTTTTTAATCGTGAACAGCAGCTACAATAGCTAGGGAGCCCTTACCTTAGAGTGCTAGGTTCCGTTGAGGCTGAGGTTCGCTGTGTGCTCCCACCCTCCAGGTATATTATGGACTGCTCACAACAGCCCCAAAAGGGGTATACTGTTAAGACTAGGGAATTGAAGCACAGAGAGGTTCAGTGATTTGCCCATTTGTCACACAGGTGTAAGTGAGACGGGATAGTTAGTATGGTTGCTAGGTCGACAGGGGGGTCCCTGGTGGAATAAACAGAAAAGCAGCCATATTCTGAAACTCCAGACCCTGGAATATCTCCTTCACCCCAGGACAGAGACAAGAGGATATGCCTTGAGGTTAGTAAATAATCTCAAATCCCTTCTGGCCGGACAAAGGAGCAGATCTGATAGATAGGAATGGGTTGGTTAGTTAATCCCTTCAGGATGAGCAAACAGGACAAATCTAATAGATGAATTCCATTAGAAGACTCCAGCTCCCTTCCCCAAACAGTCAAGGGAAGGTATAAAAGTAAGAGCTTTTGCCTCAGTCACTGAGCACCCCCATTTGGGACCCCTTCCCGCTCAGGAGCTGCAACCTCTTCTCCTGCCTCTAATAAACTATCTTCCTTTACAACTCCTTGCCTCTCCCTGGTCCGTGTTTCCATTCTTCGGCTTCATGAGACAGGATCCCGGCCCACACCCAGAAACTGCCGGCAGATCCCACATCATTTACATCATTTGCGGACTCACAGAGAAATATTCCTACTCATAAGCCGCAGAGCTTGATGAAAAGGTGATCAGACTTCACAGCCTATATTCTAATTCAGTGCTTCCTGTGCTGTAACACACAGGAGTATCCCCTTTGGTGTCTGGGTTAAAATGCAGATTCTGACTCAGCAGGTTGGAGGTGGGACCTGAGACTTCCTGAGAGGCTGCATTTCCCACAAGCTCAGCTTGCAGGTGAGGCCCATGCTGCTCGATCTCACTTGGAGGAGCAAGGGTCAATCTGACTCAGCCTCACAAGAGGAATGTGGACGATAATGTACAGTTTGTTACCTGTCCACAGAGAAAGAACAGAAATTGGAAGTGAACCACTAGAAATTTTATAACTATTGGGCAGTTATTTCTGTCTGCTAAATCTAACAACGACAATAAACATGGGGCTTGTACAGCATTTGATCACTTTTACTTCTTTCTCCTAGTAATGGATATCAATGTTATTTTACAAAGGTATCAGTCGCCCAAAAGTAGGAAATTGTAAACAAAACAAACAAACAAAAACAGTCTGGTCCATCCCCACAGATAATTTGGAAATCACTTCACTAAAACGTCTACACTGTATTGGCTCCCTAATAGATGGAGAGTCCAGGACCGTGGTGTGTGTGTGTGTGTGTGTGTGTGTGTGTGTCTTCAACCACTTCCATTCCCATTTCCTAGAGGTTCTGTTTATTTCCCTTATGGTTTTAGGGGAGTTCTTGCCCCACCTGCAGATGGAGACTGCCACCATAAAACCCCTCCAGTAATAGGAGCTCTGGTTTATCTCTTCCTAGTTTTAGAACTCTGCCAAGTCACTCTACCTCCCTGAGGCTCCCTTTCCTCATCTGTAAAAGAAAACCCACCCACTGGGTGCTAACCTGGGATCAAATTATGCATGCAGAGGGCTTATCACAACACCTGGAACAATCCTTAGTGATCAATAAAGAGCAGATACAATTATTATTAGGGGAAAAAAAATCTGCAAGAAATGAATTCATATCAGGCATTCGACTCCCTCAGCATCGGGGATAAAGTTTTCGAGAAAATGCTCCTGACACTCTTCTAGGCTCTGGGAAGGCCGGATACTCACTCTGCTTCTCTTCACAAAATTAAATATTTCTTCTTCATCTTAGTACAGTTGGAGCCCAATTTCTTACCAAAGTCTCCAACTACAGGGAAATTTTAATTTCAACCAGTAGGCAAAATAGTGCCCCAAGGCACTGCAAGATGGCTGATCATCAAGCAAAAATGTAATTATTTTCATTCTGCTCCAGAAATTTAGGCAAGTGAGTGAACTAACAGAGTTTAGAAACATTTTCAATAACAAGGGAGGAAACAAGGCAGGTTTTATTTAACCTTCAGTTAAGCAGAAATCCAGTTAACTAGAGATCTTCCAGGCACAGTTAATGACTGTTAGAATCTGCTGGTAATCATTTACATAATGACTCCGGAGGCAGGAGCCCCTCGGGCCTGTGGGCCCTGGAAGGTAAAGGGCTGAAGACAGAATCAGTAAATGTGGATCTAGGCCTTGACAATTGCAGCAGGAATTTGTAAATCACCAGGAGAGGGTTTTGCCTGGTGGGAATGGGAATTTTTGTGACCTTGCCAAAATGGCTGGTGTCTTCATGCTCAGGTCGGTGTCCTGTTTCAGTGCCGGCAGGGATGTCGTGATTTCTTGCGGCACACTGAAATCCAACTTATTTATCTTAGTCGGCATGTCCCCAAAGATCTAATGACTCAGACCCTCCTGTGGTAATATATTCATTCGTCTCATTAGTCAGGGTCCCCAGTTTGTTTCTTCCTCCTTCTCCCTGGGCTGTCCCTATATACTAGAAAGTTCCAAGTTCCGGATCCAGTGAGGCCCATCTTCTATCAGTCTTTTTCTGCAATCATGGGTGTGCTAAATGCTAAGAAATATGTCTGAAACCCTTGGGCTCGCTGCTCTGGGGAAAGCATGCCCCACTCAGAGGAGGAGGAAGAGGAAAAAGAAAAAAAATGAATGGCTGCCTTTTGCCTACCAAGACGGTCCTTCCTGTTGTTCTTTGTGACATCAATGTGACAAATAGGGGAGTGCCAAGGTGCCATGTCCAGTGGGGTTTCGATGCAGATCTACCCAGGTTCATTTCCTCTTGGTTGGTGGACTTGCCAGCTGTGTGATAGGGACAGGTCACTTGTCCCTAACTTTCCCAAGCTATAAAGTGGGTTTTAGGATAATAATAGAATGTGCCAGGTAAGGTGTCAGGAGGATTAAGCAGGTAATCATTACAAACAGGTAACACCGTACCTAGCACGGAATAAGGCCTTCTGCTATCTCAGAGACAAGACCTCATCTTTCTGTCGGTTTGCAGTGAAGAGTAGCATACTCGGCTACCCCGAAATATTGCATTTTGGCACAAGGATTACCTTGAGTTGAAGTCAATTGAGAAGAAGCAGATACAAGAAGAGCCTTCTGCCCTCTCCCTGTCTACCTGAAAACAGAACATAAACTTCCCTTGTTGAGGTGTCCGCTCTCCCACTTCCTGTATGAGGAAGAGGGTAACGACCCTATCATTGGAGGCAAGAGGGCCCTGAGCAATAGTCTACACAACACACCTTACTAACCAGCCGTTATTTACCATTAGTTTGCCCACATATCTGCCACCACTAGAAGCTCCTAATCCTTTTTCCGGCCTCATGATTTCTCTACAAAATTATCGTTGTTTGCTAAGATGCCATATAAGGCCAAGTTCAAGCCACCCCTTTGACCTACTCATCACAGAGTACTCCAGGTATGTACACGGGATGCACATGTTCATAAACTTCCTTGCTTTTTCTCTTGTTCATCTGTCTTGTCATTTGAGGGCCGCAGATAAAGAACATAAGATAGGCAGAGAAAAACTATTGTTCAGCTATGCACAGAGTGGCTCTTCAGTTTGCAAACGCTAGGTCAGCTCAGCTTATACGCTTATACTTTTGGCTCAGTCTCTACGTATCTATCCCTTGTCTGACATCTCCGACTACTCTCAGGACTCTTAAGCAAAAGGCCTAATACTAGGCACTCATTAATCCATCACTTCAAAGATACTTACTGGATATCTACTAAGTTGTTCAGTAGATGCCAGCTGGTGTGATGCGGCATGAGCCTGCACAGGGCCAGGATGGAGTTTTAGTCCCTTTGGATAGCAAGTGAGAACCATGAGTGGCATAAAGTAGGTATTCAAGGATTCCTGGAACTGGACTGCCAGGCACAGGCCTCACGGCAGTGGTGGACTTTCAGCCCCGGCTACAGGGACCAGGACAGGGCTGGACCAAAGGTACATCTCACCCTGCAAAGGGAGAACTCCATCCCATCTTTCTCTCATGCAGTCCTGTCAGATTAACTCATTGGACAAACTGGAAATCAGCCCCCGATGCTACGAACGTTAACAAAACCCTTTCTTGATATTTGTTCTCCTTAATAGACCCTTATTGTTTTCCTCTTCTTCTCCTCCTTCTTTTTTTTCTATTTCTTCTCCTTGATCCATTCTATTTCATCAGCCTCCTCCTGCTTTCACTTAACACCTTAGTTTTGTGAACCAAGGTCACATTGAAAGTCAAAATCAGTTTTTGAAGAAGTGTTTCTCTTGACCCTTACAGAATGAGACTATTGGGCTCTTGCAAAGAAGGATCCATTTACTCAGTACATATTTGTTAAGCATCTGATGTGTGCAGGACACTGCACTGGACGATGGGGAAGAACAGTGATACATCAAAGTCTGGGCTCCTGGAGAGACAGGCAAAAATGAGCACATAGGCAAATACAGTCACTATCGATTGCAGTAAGTGTTCTGTAGGAAACCAACAGGCTGAGGAAGTGGGAGGTGGCGAGCCAGCTAGTTGTAGTTTGCAGATCCCTCTCTAAGGACTTGACTTAATTGAAGGCATTAACAATGCAAAGAATTTAGGTTTGTGAAGAGTGGGATGCAGAACATTCAGGCCCAGGGAACCGTCATGCCAAGACCTGAGGCAATCCTGCGCTTGGTGTGGACCGGGAACCAAGGACTGCTATGGCTGGGGCATAGTGGGCCATGGAAAAATGGGAGGAGAGAGGCCAGAAGGGTGGTGAAGAGGCAGACTTATGAATGAACGCAAAGGTGATAGGTGATGGCTTCATCATCCCTAGATGGGCCCAAAAGGAATGGGGGGTGTGAATACAAAGCAACTCAGCCATATTGGCTACTGTCTGGGCAAGATGGATGGTGAGAGGTGACTGCTACTTCCTGGCACGATCTTATATTTGACTCTTGGCTCTGCCAATCACTAGCTGTGTGGCCATAGGTAAGATGTTTACATTTACGATTCCTCTGCTTTCTCATCCGTAAAATGAGGATAATGATAATAATGCCCACTGGTGAGGATTGGTGAGGATTAGAAGAGTGAACGCACACAAAGCTCTTGGAACGATGTTTGATACAGTCAACACTCCACGTATGTTAACTGCTACCATCTTACGTATTTGTCTTATTACCACTTTCATGAATTCTGTCATCTGAGGTGTGATCCTCAAGCTGGAAGTCTCAAAAACTCAACTCTGTCAATCCACTGAAAGTGGACAGACCCAGCCCACAGAGTCAAGATGAGGAAAACCAGCTCTCCAGCTTGCTGACTGACAAAAGGAAGTGTAACCATCAGGTCAATCCGTCTTTCTTATAAGCATGTCTATCTGAGAAGCCAAATGCCTCTCAGAAGGCTGATGAGTTAACAGGGAGCAGAGGGAAGAGGAACATGATCGATAATCTTAATGGTGGGTGTCCTGGCTCTGTGACAGTCAGCCTCATCCACCTCCATTATACTGGGAATTCCTTCTCCACAGATCCAACTCTCAAGTGTGTGTGGGGGTCTATCAGCTTGAAACTGAAGGTGCTGAAAACACACCACCCCTGGAGGCCAGTTCAACCCTCCACTGGCTTTTCATGGAGATTTACTGTCCTTGGAAGAGACATTTAGTCTTTAGGTATTGTCTTGGGCAGCTCCGGCTGCCATAACAAAATACCACAGACTGGGTGGCTTCAACAACAGAAATTTTGTTTTATTACATTTCTGCAAGGCCAGAATCAGGGTGCCAGCATGGTTGGTTCCGGTAAGAAGCTTCTTCCTGGCTTGTAGATGGCCACCTTCTCACTGTGTCCTCACAAGGCAGAGAAAGGAAGCTCTGGTGTCTTTTCCTCTTCTTCTAAGGGCACTAACCCCATCATGGGGACTTCCCCTTCATGACCTCACCTGAACCTAACTATGTCCTAAAGGCCCTGCCGGCAAATACCATCACATTTGGGGTTAGGGCTTCAACATAGAAATTTTTAGTGGGGGGGGGGGGGGGGAAATCCAGCATGTAACAAGTATGTTCCTCTCTTTGGAACTTGCTGATAAATTTTGCATAGCTTTGCTCTTATCCTTATAGGAAAGATGAGGTCACTGAACTCTTGCCCTCAACATTCCAAGAACTAATATTCCTTGAAGACAGAGATGCAAGGTTTAATGAAAAGAGCTACAAGAGCCAAATGCAAAGCAAATTACACGTGTGCACGTGTAATTCAAATTTTTATAGTGGCCACATTAAAAAAAAGGAAAAAGAAATAGGTACAGGTGATATTAACTTTAATAATATCCTTTGTGTTACCCATCGACCTAAAATATTATACTTTCAACATATAATCAATATGAAAAAGTGACTAAGATATTTACTTTTTTTGTACTGACTTGGAAATTGGTGTGCATTTAACATTTATGACGTTTCAATTCAGATGAGCTACAGTTCAGGCGTTCAACAGCCACACGTGACTAGCGGCTACCATGTTGGGCAGGGCAGAGCAATCATTTCTTGGTGAACTGAGCTGTTACTGGGCCCGCCTTCTTAACCATTCTGAAACTCAACTGCCTAGTACCATGCCTGGCGCACCACAGGTATTTCGTGAAATTTATAATTCCTTTTCCTATCTTTAAATTGTAACTTAATCCTATACCATAAAGCTATTGTGAGGATGAACAGAAGTGACTCATGCAAAGTCCTTCAGTATTTTCATATAACTACGATGTATTGAGCCTAGCATGTACTGTCCAGTACCGTTCTAGGAGATGGGAATACCTCAATGAACAAGGATCCCTGATTTCATAGAGCTTATAGTCTAATTGGGAGAGATGGTAAACAACAATAAATTAGTAAATTATATAGGATACTGAAAGGCGGTAAGTGAATCGATTAAGTGACAGGGACATAGAGCGGGAATGTTAAGTGTATGTATGAGAGGACACTTGGGATTTTAAATAGGGTTGTCAGGGAAGGCTCACCAAGAAGCTAACATCTGAGTCAAGACTTTAAGAGCACGACGTGAAGCTATCTGGGGGAAAAATGTTCCAGGCAGAAGGAACAGCAAATGTTAAGGCTCTGAGAGAGAAAAGCAATGCTCACCATGGGAAGGAATAGCAAGGGGCCTGGGAGACTGGAGATGTGAGTGAGGGGGTGTCAGAGAGGTAATGGGGGAGGGCAGACCGGGGCCCTGAGGGCTGTTTTAGGGCCTTTGGCCTTCTCCAAGGGCGATGGGGAACCAAGGAGTATTTGAGCAGAGGAGTGACCTGGCTTGGCTCATGGTCTCACAGGATTGCTGGGGCTGCTGTGTGGTGAACAGACAATAGGGGGTGAGTGCTCTATGGGGAGCCATTGGCCCCAGGCCTAGAAGTTGTTTGGGGAAAGCAGACAGAAATTGACCAACCAGATTTGTTGAGCCCTGTGTCCCACATCCTGGGTGGGTGCTTCGCTTAATCTGTCCTGCAGAAAGCTGTCCTGAACAAATGTCTTCTTCCCTCACGTGGGAAGCAAGAGGAACGTCCGAGGAAAGAAGAGGAGGTTGGGTTTGCTCTGCCCAAGCTTCTCCCATTATAGCGGCCTTGTCTCCTCTCGATCTCATCCTCCCCTTCTTGCACAAGGAGTGCAAAATAAGATCCTTAGAGTTTAGCTTTTTTTTTCTTGAAATCCCTACATTTGGATTTGCAGATATGCCAATATTTGGATTTGTCAAGCTGTAATTTAAGCCGGTCTCTCCCCAGGAACCGCCTGGTGGAATGCATCTTTCATGAGGCTTCTGCAGGCGCTAGCTACATGCTCAGACTCAGTAGCACAAATCAAACTTGGGTTCAACCTCCGCAATATGATGTCAGGGGCCTCCTAAAAGAGCAAGCCTCTGGGAGAGACTGGCCTCGGTATTTTCCCACTGGTGAGCCCTCTTCCAGGAAAGGATTCAAAGCTGCCTCACAATTTAGCCATGATATGAATGCATGGAGGGCGGATGGTCTCAGGTAGGGTGACAGCCTCAGACCCCTTCTCAGGGCATCTCTTTGTCACCCTCACTTATAGGTCAGACTAGCTGTGGCCCAGCCTGCTTGGGAGAGCCTGCTCTGGTGATCTGAGGAGAAAAGCAGATAAAATACAGAGACCAAAGGAATAGACGCCACTCAGAAGCCCCTGGACTCCCTTCATTAATCTGAAGGTTTAGGAGTAACGCAGCCCAAGCCCAAGACAGGCCGGCTGGGAAGGTGGAGAAAGCGGCTGCAGGACAGTTCCTCTCCAAGGGGAGACAGCCCAACCCTCACCTCTTACGTGAGGAGTATGATTAAGAAAGGGGGAAAAAAAATGCCCAAAGCAGGTTTCCCAGTATAAGGGAGGTATTATCTTTTGTATTGGCTGGCCCTGGTTATGCAGCTGTTGCTATATGTATTACCTAGAAATGGAAATGGGGGCCTTGTAAGAGTGAGGTGTGGACAAAAACACCTGACTCTCCTATTCCCTTCTTCTCTGCTCCCCCCTGGCAACATCCTCAGCTCTGAGTCCATGAAACTCTTGGTCAGGGAAGGCAATGACCAGGATAGGGAGGCAGCCAGGTAGGGCAGCCAGCTGTCCCAGTTTGCCGAGGACTTTGAGTGCTAAAAGCAGGATAGTCCCAGGCAAACCAGGACACGTTGGTCACTCTCCAACCCAGCCCCTGGTCCTCAGACTGGCCGGTGGCTGAACAAACACATATGCTGGTGAGCCTGACGCAATGTGACACAGCATGGAGCCAGGCAGCTGGGGATTTGAATCCAGCTTCTCCCACGTAGAACAGGCAAGATTCACATCGCTGGGCTTTTGTATTCTTACCTACTGGTAGGGATGTAAAAAACAGGATTGGTATGATTTAGTAAGAGGATGCCCACAACATATGGTCATGCTTTTGCTCCCATATTAAGACCATTATCTGGCTCTTATGCGCTGTATAAATAATGCTTGGCATCTATATCGCCTTTAGGATTTCAACGGTGCTCCCGCATGTACTGTCTCATTCGAGGATTCACAGTGAGGCAAGAAGTAGCAACGGCCCCACTTTAGAGACGGGGAAAGGAGGCCCAGGGTAGAGGAGAAACAGCTCCAAGGTCATGCACTTCGCAAACAGGACTCCTACCTGGGTCATCTGTTTCCATTCTGCCACCTCACCCCTCCTCAGGTATCGACAAAACCCCAGGAGTGGGTAACAGGCGCAGGTAAGTCTAGTTCCCCAGTATAAGGGAAGTATGAAGGAACCTGTTTCCCAGTAAACTCACTCAGCTATCTGCTGCTGCCATGGGCCTGGGGCCCCGCCCAGGGAACAAGCAGAGTTCCAGATTGCCTAATCACATAATTCTGCCCTCGTGCTCCTGTTTTTGTACATTCTTGGAGCTAATCATCTAAACCGAGATCGCTACCACACATGCACAGTCAGTGCCCATGTCTCATCAGGTAGAAAATGTCAATTTTGCATTATTCCCCAGGGTCCCGGGCAGGAATACTGTGTGAGTCACTAACTGGCATTCCACACAATTTGTTTTGATTGGGTACCTTCTCTGAGGAGGTATGTGGGATGTGACACTTGGGTCCCTGATGGGGGATAAAGTTACAATATGGCTGAGAATTCAAATCCAACTAACTTTCCTGTGGCTGGTCTTGGGGAAGGTGTCTTCGGGGGCTTTGACCTTTGGTCACTAGGCTCTGTCTGTGTGGAACACCTTTCCGCCTCACAGCCTGGCCTTCTACGGGGTCCTGCCTCCTCTCTCATCCCTTTACAATCCATTTTTCACAGGGCAGCCAGACTGACAAACTTAAAACCCCAAAGCTTCCCCACCTCTCCAACTACAATTAAATAAATAGAAGGCAGGCATTTCCATAGGTGCAGATAAGCTAACGTAGTGATTCTAATTCTAAGGAAGGTCTGTAACCTTCAGTCCAGCAGTCACAACAAACAGTTGTTAGGAATACAGTGTTGCTTTAGGCCCAGTCCAAAGGTTATTTTGCACAGGTTTAACATTCTGAAGGTCTGAGGAGTAAGACTGCAAGGCAGTCCCTTTGGGATGACAGCTCTGGTTCTATTTTGAAGTAGCTCTGTTTATATTATTTTTCACAGTGGTTTCCCTATTAGTTCCTTGTCCCAGAGTGATGGCTGCAAACTGTCATACGACATCCTTCTAAGGATTCTCCTATCACCAGCCAACCTACCCAGTGGCCTCCCATGGCTGACGGCAGCAAAGGTCTCCCAGTCTAACAGACATGGGATGACTAGCCTTTGCCTTTCTAAGCCTAACTCCTACCTGCAAAATGGGTACCTACATGAGTTTGCAGGGTACTGACAAATACCACTCAGGTAGCAGCAGCTCCCTGAGCATGTATTATCAAAAGATCAAAAGGTATTGGGGGGGGGGTGCACTCATCTGGTCACACTTTCCTAAGGCTGGTCTGATGAAACTTGAATTTAATCTGCCCAGCAGGTACACAGAAGTCTCCTTTTGGTCTAACACACAGTGATCTTAGACTTGCTGAAGGACCACTACCATCACAGCCCTGCCTAGATTGATTGTTCAGGCTCAAAAGTACATAGTAAATTGATTTAGTTTTTCTGAAACTGAAAAGGATCGCAGTAGTGTTAGTATATTTCTGTTTCCACTGATTGGTATACACACTGAATAAATAATAGTGTTACCTGGAAAAACTTAGTCGAAAGAAACAGTGATGGAAAATAGGGTAGAAGAGGTCTTGAGTTGCATTCGTAATTCCATCAAGCTTGTCTATTGTCAAACTTCCACCTCCACACATATCTATTTTTTTATTTTATTTTTTATTTTTTTTTGCAAACACAAAGAAAGAACACTTTGGTAGCCTACATGTTAGATACAAAAAAAACGAAACCAGCCTGGAGAGAGGAGGGAGGAAGTGTCTTCTGGAGGTGGAGGTTAATAGGCAATACTCCTCCCCTGTCACTTCCTTCTGTAAGTCAGCAGGAAGGAAACATATCCAACAGGGGCCTCTGCTAATTTGTTCTTAATTTAAGGACAATTAGGCAATTCCTACCTCCCCTGCCCTCAAGAAAAACAACCAGAGGTGAATGCTTCCTCTCACTACCGGACCAAGTAGTAACTCAAAACAATGGAGGTTATGAAATCAACTTTGTGCTAATTTCGAGCGACATCTAATAAACAGAGCGCAGGTCTTGGAAGAAAGCCAGTGAATAAGTCTTCCTTCTGTTCTATAGTTTCTTTTCTGTGGATTTTTTTTCCTACTCCAAAGTTTCACAGCGCTCATTCTGAAAATACCTCTAAACGGATGCACTTCTTGAGCTGTCCCAGAAAAAAAAAAATATCTTCTGTGATCATTGGCAAGAAATAAGTTCTAGGAAAGAAAATAAGTCTGTTCGTTTCAGAATGACTGTTCCTCCCGCTCCAGGTACTGTGGCAAAAAAGAGGGGAAGGAGAAAGGAAACAAACAGCAAACTCTTACTGCCTCTCTCATTTGTATACTGTCAGATGGCTTTTGCCTTCCAACTTTATAAAGCGCACAGCTCGGAAAAATGCGAACTGAGCAAGCGGTGTGAACCCCATAGCAGGCCCTTGCTCTAAGAAGGCAAGCGAGTTTCCCCAGTGGCCGCGGCTGACACCTGCGGTCAGACTGCCAGCCCAGCCAGCCTGTAGATTATTTACCAGCGGGATTTAAACCCGCTCCAGCGTGGGGGCGTGGTCTGGGCGGAGTGCCGGAGTCGGGGTGGGCGGGGCCGGGCCGGGGATCACGGAGGCTCTGCGCCGTGTGGGAAAGACCGAGGCTTCGGGAGCGGGCGCCTGTCTCTTTAAATGCCAGGGGCTGCACTCCCGCCCGGGAAGCCCGGAGCCGGATCTACAATCCCGTCCCTCCCGCTCCGGCGCTTGTTGCTCGTCCAGCCTGAGCGGGAGCTGCGACCGCCCGGCAGCTAGTCTGCTTCCTTCTCCTTCTTTTCGCGTCCTACCTTCCCCGAGAGCCGGTAGAAGGGGAGCAGTAGCCTCAGCGGGAGGGAAGAGGTGCCTCCCACCTTCAAGTCTTCAGGCTCTACGTAGCCAAGGGGGCAAGACATGCGTCGCTCCCCCCTATCCAGCCTCGCTGCCGCCCACGTCTGGAGAGGAGGAACTGAAGAGCCCACACCTGCAAAGTCACCCTAGAAGTCTCAGGGTGCGGCCTGGGGCCCCTCCCCGTTCCCCAGGGCCTCCACCTCTTGGCGGGTGAGTTTGCGCAGGTAACCTGAGCTAGAGGGCCGGCGCGCGGGGGGGAGGGACGGGCCAGACCGGAGGAAAAAGCTCCGCAGGTGAGCCAGGTAGGGTGGCTCACCTGCTCGGACCGTGCTATGCGATCCTTGCCGGTTTCTTCGGGGCAGGAGGCGGGGTGGGGGTGGGGTGTGTCGGTCTCAGGGACTAACTTAGGGCCCTAAGGAGAAAGGAGGGTTAGGAATTTGGAGACTGGAGTAAAGTTTCTCTTCCTTACCCTCTCCTGCCTGGGCTTGGCAGGTAGGGCGCTGGCGGAAGCGGTAGGAGCTGCTGATGCAATGAGCTTTTGGCGGAGCGAGATGAAGGGCTGGGGGCGGGGGAGAGCTAGAGTTGCCTGGCCTCCTGTGACCATGACCCTAGAGGTGGAGAAATGAGGGAAGGCTCACTGCATCCGAGACTCCCCGTAGAATGATTCCAGGTGCTCGACCCGGTCTTTTCTTCCTCTTCTTAACAAATCGTCCTTTACGCGGAGAGGCTCCTATGTGGCTCCCTTGCCTTCCTCTCCCAACAGGTGGTCTCATCCCCTGTCCGGGAACTTGTGCCAATGACCCTAGTGGTGCTTTCTCTTTCTCCCCGTTCGGCGTTGTGAACGTGTGTCCGCAGCGTGATGGGCAACCAGGTGGAGAAACTGACCCACCTAAGTTATAAGGAAGTTCCCACCGCCGACCCGACGGGCGTGGACCGGGATGACGGGCCTCGCATTGGGGTCTCTTACATTTTCTCCAATGACGACGAGGACGTGGAGCCGCAGCCGCCGCCCCATGGGCCAGATGGCAGTGGCTTGCCTGACCGCGGGGACGGGCTGCCACTGCCCCCACCGCAGCCCTACGATCCGCGGCTGCACGAGGTGGAGTGTTCTGTGTTCTACCGCGACGAGTGCATCTACCAGAAAAGCTTCGCGCCGGGCTCCGCGGCTCTGAGCACCTACACGCCAGAGAACCTGCTCAACAAGTGCAAGCCTGGCGACCTGGTGGAGTTTGTGTCGCAGGCGCAGTACCCGCACTGGGCTGTATACGTGGGCAACTTCCAGGTGGTGCACTTGCACCGGCTTGAGGTGAGCAACAGCTTCCTGACGGACGCGAGCCAGGGCCGGCGCGGCCGCGTGGTGAACGATCTGTACCGCTACAAGCCGCTGAGCCCCAGCGCGGTGGTGCGCAACGCGCTAGCGCACGTGGGCGCCAAGGAGCGCGAGCTGAGCTGGCGTAACTCTGAGAGCTTCGCCGCCTGGTGCCGCTATGGCAAGCGCGAGTTCAAGATCGGCGGCGAGCTGCGCATCGGCAAGCAGCCCTATCGGCTGCAGATCCAGCTCTCTGCACAGCGCAGCCACACGCTCGAGTTCCAGAGCCTGGAGGACCTGATAATGGAGAAACGGCGCAACGACCAGATAGGGCGTGCAGCGGTGCTGCAGGAGCTGGCCATGCACCTGCATCCGGCCGAGCCCGAAGAGGGCGACAGCGACGCTGCACGGACTACGCCGCCTCTCGAGCGCCCTCCTGCGCGGGGCCAGGATGGAGAGGACCGAGAGGCAGTCGTGCACTGACCCGTGAGGTGAGTGCAGAGCTGTGAGAGGTAGCTGTTTGCAGCAGCCGCTGCCCTCTCCCTCCTCTGACTCCCTCTTCCACCATCTTCTGGGCCCCATGTGGGCTCCTGGGCCATTTGGAAAACCTAGAGTGGGCGAAATGCGCAGCTGTCTGTGGCTTGAGCATGTTATCTTGGACAGGAGGAAGAGGGAACAGGAGCGCTTTGGTTGGGGGCACTTCCTGCCTGCCCCCTCAGTCAGTCTTCCTTTCTGAGATGGGACAAACTGTGGACACACCTGACACTAATCCCTGCTGGACCTGGGTCCAAAGTTGACTCTTCATATGCACGTGGGGGTGGAGAAAAGTTCCAAGTACCAACGCCTGCCATCGCCCCTTCCTGCTTCCCTCCTACCTTCCCTTTGGAGGATGTCCTGTACTTAGGCCAGAGTGGGTTTATTGAGGCTCCTGGCCAGCACAGAGCTGCTTATCTGCTTCCCATGTGGAGCTGTGTGTGTGTGGATCCTGGAGGCTGGGGTGATTTATTTTATAGGATTCCTGGGTGCAAGACTGGAGAAACCAGGACCAGGTCTGGGAGCAGCAGACCAAAAGCAAAGAGCCGCCTGTGAAGTGTAACAAATAGTTGAGTAAATTTGGGCTACAAAACAAAGACTTTGCTACCTCCCTGTCCCCAAGTAATTCATCTTCTGGAGCTGGCTTCTAGCTAAGTCTCCTGCTTCCTCCTCCATCCGTCACTTTCCAGGTTGCAAGTAAATCATTGTCATGGACCAACTAGGGGAAGGGTTCAGTGATGCTTCTGTTTGGCCGCCTGTGTTTTTTGCCTGTTACTGTGGGCACTTACAGCTGTGTTGTTATCAAAGGAGGGTCTAGCCCTTTGTGTCTCTGATCTAATTAAACCTGCTTGGTGGTGCTCATCCGCAGTCCCACATGGGGTTGGCAGGTGCCACTCCTAAAGTATCCACTACAGAAGGAGCCAAACAGGGTTGCCCAGGTGGGAATTAGTCAATTACTCCCACTTCCCAGTGAACTCCATTCCTGAACAGTGAAGGTAACCTTTTTAAAATGGGAAGACTTTGGTGGTGGTCCTGTGAATTTTCATTTTCCCTCACCACCCCTTCCCTGTCACTTTTCTGCTGCTGGTAAAACCTTAAGCTTGAGGCATATTTCAGTAAGTATTTTGGTAGCCACACCTGAGGCACACTACATTTAAGATGCAAAGTCTGGTTATATTGCAGCAGTCTCCTTGTTGCTTGGAGAACACCCCTTCGGAATGCTTTCTCAATTACGAGAGGTGACAGCAGTCTCAAATGCCACCTGGTGTAGTCAGTGCTGAATCTGGTGACAGTCCTAAGGCACAGGTTAGTGATGGTGGGACCTGTTGGCGGCAGGCTCACTGATACTATTTGATTCTGCTGCTGAGCTTCTATTTGCTTTCCTCTGAAACTTTAAAAAAAAAAATGTAGAACTTGTCTCTTGTATTCACGTGAGCTCTTTAGTTACATGGGTCCTCGATTTCAGAATGCAGCTCTGCTGCTCATGGGCATCGCTCATGCTGTCTCAAAAGTTGAGTGAAGTTGTTCTTTCTCACGAGAGTCATTACTGATAACACTGAACCAGCCATTTTGGGACCTAAATCTTTGAGTTGGAGTAGAATCATACTGGAGTGTTCTACGGCCATGGTCATCCTTGGGCCTCCTGCCTAAACAAATGTCTAAACAAAGGCAACAAGACTTGAAGAATTTTCTCGTACACTTTTTTCAAACTTGGGAGGCGAGGCCATCCTTTTTCAAAAGCCTCCGTATCACCTCAACATGACATCATTTCATTACAAGGGCATTAGCTATGTTTCCTATTTGTGTAGGGATCACCAAACAAGTCCTATTGTTGTGTTTGTTAAAGATAAGCCATTCTTAGCCCTAGTCTGTGACTTTGAAGAAACATCAGTCTCCTGCTGGAAACGGAGCTCTAGTTTATATAGATCTCACCGCCTTGTGTTTATTTTCTTTTGCTCATAGAAACGTGGAATGAGATAAACATGGGTAAAGACATTAAGGAGAGCCTATTCTACCTACAGATTTGGATCTTCTCTTATGCTTAACACAGTAATGAAAATTGAAAGTAATGACCAATGTGCAGACAGCAGGAAGGAAAAAGAGCAAAACAGCGCTGCCCAGCAGCTCTGGGCTCGCTAGCCAACTCTTTTCCGCTTTCCCATCTCTGTCACCCTTCTTTGCCCTCAAATGGAAAGTGAATGTCAACGGTCACAGAGGTATAGCAGTGCCTACCTGTTGTTGCAAATGAACTGCTTTTTGTAAGAAATCTCAATGTGAAGGAAGAACTCCGGTAAGATCTACACCGACAATAGCATTCTGCCTCTAGAGAAGTGGTTTTTGATAACTGGGCTTGAAAATGACCTAGAAGAGGGAATAGGTCTACTCCAAACACTGCTTTCCCATGTCAAGCCAGCGTTTTTACAGGTTACCAGAGAGGTGAAATATGTAATACTTAGGAACAGTAATTCCACTGGAAGATTTCTTAGGGTTATAAAGCTTCAAGTGAAGCAACAAGCAACCAGTGAAGGTGCCAAGAAAGGAGAATCAAAATCAACTCTTGGATCTTTCCTCAAGATGGCAGTGTTGTGGATAAGTGAGTTTTTTAATGCCAGGCAATGGCGACATCTGGCACTTTAAAAAATATATTTGTATTTAATGATTTTTATTTCTCCTTAGGATTAAGACTTCAGAATTATTTTTTACTGTGAATTACGGATGTTCTTTGAAGGAAAGAAATAACAATTCTAAGGTTCTTCAGAAGCTCTGGCAGGGATAAGCAGGACGCCTGACCGGAACGTATGCTAAATGTAGTCAGACAAATTCTATTTTCTTACTTGAGCAACTATTTTATTGAGACTGCTTATGTATGTCAAAGGAGCCCACAACTTCAGCTACACAACTTTTTGTATTGAAAGAACACAGCTTTTTGTAGTTGTTATTCCACATTTAATTTAAAATAACTTTATAGCACTAAAATGCCTAGCAGAAGACTTGACTCCAGACCTTTGAGGAAATTTTTAGTTTTTATGAAAAATGACACGTCAGTGGTTAAACTTCTCACGTCTTTGGTGCTTCTGGCTCTAATAGCACTACTAGACAACACTACAACCACATGGAAACATATTTTTGGAAGCAAAACTTTAATTTTATACTACATATGCTATGGAGAGTGAAGAAAATTTAAGGACTACTTGTTTTCTATTTTTTTCTTAACAAAATGGAATCCACTGTGTTGAAGACTCTTGATATTATGTGATTGTCTAACCATTTTTTATAAATTAGCATAAATTTAGTGTAGTCATGGTCACTGAATGGATTTGTTTGGAAACTTATATTTTATTTATGATTGTTTTTTTTTTTTTTTTTTTAATCAGGGTAACTATAAACTTGACTGGTTATTCAATGTTTCATTATGTTGTTTTGTTCTTAGCTATAATACTTGTCACCCATGGAGAATTACATTGACTAACATAAATTCCATACATGTATTTTATTTCCCAGTGAATTGTGTAAACTTTATTTTTGTTGAAGATTGTATGTTAAATCAATGTTATGTTCTTATACCACTTCTTGAGAGGAGATACTGATTTGAAATTGTATATCATTTCCTTCAAAATGAAGGGCATTGCTTAGTTAAATAAAAGATTGATGACATCTTTCAAACCATTTCCTCTTCACTATGTCTTATTAAAATAAAATTCTGTCAAATCCTTTTGAAAAATGCTATGAAGGTTTCCAATAAACCATCTATTGGTGTTAATTGAATTTTTATTATATACACACGCACACACATGCACACACACACACATATATATACACACACACACAGATATATCTATATCTATCTATCTATATATATATAGAGATATATATATAATTTTTCCCCCCACTTATATACCTTTTTCTGCCATTTTTGGCCCAAATCCAAGCTACTCAACTTACCTGCAGTTCATATATATATATATATATATATATATATATATATATATATATATGTCTGTGTGTGTGTATATCTATATATATACACACACACACACACACACACACACTGTTAGTGTGTATCATCTTTTCCTTCCTTAGTAAACATTTTGATAAATTCACTTAGTGACTGAAAGCCCTCCCTGCCTTTACTGTGTGAGAATTAGTGACCCATTACTTCTAGGCTATCAGTGTTCATTAAAAAACTCTCATGAACATA
This sequence comes from Rhinolophus sinicus, assembly GCF_036562045.2. NCBI lineage: Eukaryota > Metazoa > Chordata > Mammalia > Chiroptera > Rhinolophidae > Rhinolophus > Rhinolophus sinicus. The sequence goes on from NC_133761.1 coordinate 10,290,718, forward strand.
AATTTTGAATACACATTGATTTTTCAGAATCGATGCAAGCATTGCTGGAAAGCACATTCACATTTTGGAATCTATGCTGGGGTGTTTTGGGGTTAAGATCAGTTACCCATGTTGCGTCTTAGATGGTTTCCGAGTCCCAAACAAAGGGAATGGGCTCAGTGAGTAACTTTATTACAGAAAATGGACAGATGTGATCACGTGGCACTGTTGTTATGATAAGGGCTGCAGGTGCCTTAAGCAGACCAAGGAGCAGCTGTGGCATCTGAGACTTATGTGGGAGGTCATCAGCACTCCCTAGGCCGACCCCTGAAGCCACTACCACAATCCTTTGAGGTTCAAAAGCCTGAGCTTAGTCAACAGATTCCTGTGAGAATCTTAACCAGGAGGAAAGTTGAATGCAGGTGATAGGGAGCTCAAGGAGCAGTGAGACCATTTTTCCCTAGAGTGGGAGTCCTTAATTTATCATGGTTCTCATTGCACAAGAAAGTAGAGGGAGACAAGCCTAATCCAGAATGTGTCTATTCTTGGGTGATTTTGGTGTAGTCTGCTGTTCTCATTTCTCCCAAGTGGACTGAGCTTGCTCAATGAAGGACAATGACATTTGGAAGCATTTAAAAGGAGCTCCTCAGTAAACAGGCCTAGACTATGGGCAGAAGGGCTTTTATTTCCTTTTCCTGAATGAATTTACTGACAAAAAACTACTGATTGAACAAATACAGCGATTTCATCTGCAGAGTAGATGCAAGAAGGGTTAATGTCTGCATTTGTAGTCACAGCAAGGTACCGAGTTATCTATGAAGGGGTGAAGGGGTGAAGGACGCTGAGCCCTAGCCTAGGGACATCCAGAAGTCAAAAACAAACAGCCTGGAGAGACAGTCCCTGCCCCTGAGCTTGTTTCTAAGGGGAAATCAATTTCACTCCTGCATAGAGGACAGATTAGAATAAAAAGTGGCCCTATAAATGCTGAAGGTTGGTAGGTATTCAAAACAAAGCAGATGTGTGTGGGTTGACTTGGAGTACTCCCATTGGAGCAATCAGATGAGAAATCTGAAGGAGCAAATGATGATGGAGAATAGATGGAACTAATATATTCACAGGGTACTTAACTAGGTGGATCCTATATTCCCAGTGCCTACCATGGAAAGAGAAGCCAGATCCATAGTTTTTATCTTAAGTGTAACTTACATTCTAGTAGGCAAGGCAGGTAACCACCAAAAAGAAATTCACTAGAAGGTATTTAGTTACAGTTGTGGTAGGTGCAATGAAGGATACTGTATAGGGTGTGTGGGGCAGAACCTCTATCTGAGTCAGAGAAGGGTTCCCTGAGAAGTACCATTTCTGCTGAACTTTGGAAGAGGTAGAGGAGAAAGAGGTTGTTCATATTGGGCACAGTGAAATTAATTAAAGGAGGTAGGTTGGGAGTGAATGAATGAACAATGAGTGCTCTGAAAATGCCTTTGCTTCGTGCTCCAGTAGTCATGTCTCCATGAGTCACAACATGCTAACTCATTCGTGCATCTCCAACCCTTAACGCAGGACCAGGCAAGGACACCCTCATTCAGAGTTTGAGTGAGGGAATGAATTTGGGGTTGGGATTTGCTAGACTAGAAAGCCTTCCTATTCTCTCAAGGTGATCTCATGACTATGGTTTAAGGAGAGTGAAGTAGCAGTGGTTTTTAGGATGGGTTGAACAGGGAGAGCAAATGAGTGACTCTTCTCTTTCCCAGAACTAGAAATCATACTGCTGGTGCTACTGATGACTTAACTCGCCAGGCAGGTTATGAAGCGGAGGGTGAATCTGGGCCTTTTCCTGATGCAAGGGAGAGAAGCAGCGCAGGCCAGGCTGGATGGGAGCAGAAGTAAAACGGAATCACAGGTTTAGCAGCCTGTCTGCCTAGTCGTGGAATCACGATCGAGGAAGAATTTATTTTGTTCAGTTCGCCAGCACAAGCCACTGCTATAATGTAATATAATCTCTCGTTCCTCGTGGACGGTGACCCTAAATGACCCCAAAGATGAGCTTTCTGCTAATTTCCTTGGGAAACTTCTACAACAATGTAGTTCACTGCCAAGGTATGGTTATCATAATATGCAGTAAGTTCTTTTTAGTTCCATAACTTGGAGGATTCTCGCTTGTTAGACCACAGTGGAGGTAGAGGGTCTGACCTACACATACAGAATCGAAATGTGATTAAGGTTTGACAGTCAAACTGTTACCTGGGTTTCCCTACTCCAGGCTCTGCCTCCTGTTAAGCTGGTAACCTGGGGAGTAATTATGTACTTGCTTAGGAACTTTATTCCCTCTTCTGGACAATGCAGCTTGTGACTCACTTCAGTTGCATTTCTAAAACAATATAATTCATTAATATGTAATATATAATAGGACTATAACAGTAGCGTCTACTTCAAATGATTATTGTGAAAACAAAATGAAACTGCTCAGAAAGCCCAGATCAATTGCTGTTACGATTAACTAGAGAAAATCTGTGCTGTTGTGTGTGTGCAAAAGTTTTATTTAAAATGAAGTTACTGTTTGGGAGAGACAGGTGTTCTTCCCTTTAGTCATGCAGAATTTCTTAGCTAGATACAGGAAATTGGTAAGATAAGAAAGATGTCTCTAGTTAACCCTTTAGGTTTGTAGTCGCTGCCATAGTGTTTGAAATGTTTCTTGAGCTTTGATCTTTAGTAGATGAACAGTTTAACTTGTTTATATATTTTATTACGTTTAATCAATTCAAGAAATATTTCCTGAGAACTTGGAAGGTCCTAGGTGCTGGAGAGCCGAGGAGGGCATAAGAAGGGATTTTGCAGTAATTTAAGGATGAGGTCACCTTGCCTGCACTGTCCAATTTTAATCATCACAGCAGCCTTCTGGACAGATGCTAATATTTTCATTTTATAGTTGAGGAAACAGCTTTCGAGAAATGAGGTGATTTGTCCCTGGTCACATAGCTAATAAATGACAGCTTCTGGCCTGGGACATGAGTGCTGGTATCCAAAACCCCAGACTGTGGTTCCTCCACTGAAGGAGCATCTGACCACTCCCGCCCCGTGGGCCACCCCTCCCTTCTCCTTACCTGTGGAGAACACCCCATTCTGCACCGACATCTGGCATGCAGCTGTACCTGAACAGCAGGTGTCTTTGCAGCAGCTCTCCAGGCAGTGACTCTGCGAGGCAAGAAGAGGCAGGAAGGGGAGGAGAGGCAACTCTCAGCCAAGGGAGATTTTACATCCTTGTCATGAAGAACAATGACAAGTTGGGGTGAATCTTCACCATCCCATAATTGTCTCACCCTCCCTGTGGCCGAGCACTGGGCCCAGCCCTGCTCAAACTGCCCCTCTGCTGTTGGTGCTTTGGTGACTCCATTTCTCTCTTATGGCTTAGGTCAGGTCATACAGGCCTGTTCTAAATCATGGCTCCAACCCCTGACCTATTGTGTGACCTCGGCCATGTTAGTAACTTCTTTAAGCCACTATGACTTATCTAAAAAGTGAGGCTACTTGAGATGCCTACTCTATACGTCTGTTCATTGGCTTACATGAGGTAATCTAAATCCAGTGCATCATGAGTCACTTAGGTATAGCATGGTGGCCCTGTTGGTTCTGCCACAGATGGTCTGCTACGAATATGACATATGACCTTGAGCAAGTCCCTTTACCACACTAGGACCCTGGATCTACGTTTCTGTGGGTGGAGCACCCAACTCTAGCGGGAGGAGTCTCTGACAAGAGTCTGAGTGCAACTTTATCCTTTGAGATGGTTGTAGAAGTTGCTAGTTGCTCTACTTAATTATAATTAATACTGATTAATACTGATTCCTTGAACATAGTCCTAAATCTCATTCATGTAAATAATGTGTAAATGTAAAAAGTTACTAATGATAATAAGATGACTGAATTTTAGGGAGTGCTTTTATTGTGAAAGTAGGGAATACACTTAATTATTATTATTTTTTTCTGTACTGGTAAATTTTGTTATGGTCTTAATAGTATGAACCAAATCTGGGCCATGGACAAGGAAAAAGATCATGATAAGAGCAAATGTATCTGTATCTCTTTAATTTTGAAAAAAGTATTTAGCATTTGTTTTTAATTTTTAAGCACTGATTCCCCCCCCCCCCCCATACTAGACTATATTTCTCTTGGCTATGTGGCTCTACTCTTGGCTAACACATGGGCTAATAGCCCATGGAGAGAATTTTCCTGTATCTCAGTGGATATGCCTGGTTTACTTTATTTTATTCTAGTGGAGTGTATTTCTTTTTACAGTTCAGAAAGAACAAGGTTGTTCATAAAGCATCAAATGGTGGCCGTTCTTTTTGCCAACATCCATTGTAGTACTTCTTAAGAAAATAATACACTTATTTCAGGCAGGCATCAGGCATTATGATGAAGGGTGGGGGGCTGGCAGCTAACCCCGCGTGGTGGGGGTGGGAAGGGTCCAGGATAGGCTTCCTGGGGAGAGTGAAGCAGGTAGGGGGAGGTCTTCTCAGAGAAAGATTCTGACGTAGTTCTGCTCCCACCTCATCAACCCTTTAATTTAGGAGTAAAACACACATTTGTCTTTGTATGCCAGGGGTAGGGCTGGGTGTGTGAGAACAAATATTATAAATGGCTTAGTAATTCCTTTTTTCTTTTGGCTGGTAGAGATTTCAGCCAACTAGGGTACATTATTGAAAAGTCTGAAAGGATATCAGTGTTACTGCAGCAAAAGTGTTCTCTCGAGTGCCATCATCCAGATGACTTTAGGCTTAGCCAAGCAGTTCCAATATGGCCAGGACAGAGGCTATTCTCTGTGGTTTGAGGGAGCTGCGAGGCCTTGTGGAAAGCATTGGCCAGCCAGTGTTGGAGCCAGACCGGGGCTGTCACCCAGCACCTCCCTTTTCTGTGCCACCTGGGCAGATGACCTCGTCTGGCTTGGGAGGCCACAGTGTATTCATTTGTGAAGGGCAATAATACGTCGCCTACCGTGTGGGGTTATGGAGTTAGTGGCAATATACACAAATCACCCAAAAGTAGTCCTGGCATGAAGTTATATCCTCAGCAATTGGTTGCTGTCAGTTTTCCCTTTTTCAGTTTTGCCCAGTGTCCATGATTCAACACCAAAATCTCACAGATGAATTTTAGATTGGAGCAGAGTAAACCAAACTTAGCCAGAGTTCAGATGGTCACAGATGGTGTAACATTGGGTTTTGTAATGGTTGACACTAGCTGGCCCCAGGTGTTTGGGAGAAAATCATAAATATCTGTGTAACACACATACTAGCAAGCCTAATGCATTATTTAATCTGACTCTGATTTGTCCCCAACCTGACAACCTAAGAGGTGAAGCTCAGGTACTGAGATCAAAAAGCTATAATTGTTTTATTACCTCCCTGGGCAATGCCTCTCTCTGCCTGCCCTTTAAGCCTATGATGATTTTTTATTAACGTCATTTTATGACTTTATTATTACATGTCAGAAATAATATGTGCTTAATATAAAAAATTTCAAATACCAAAGCGTCTAAAGGTAAAGAACATCCTGCATTACTTTCTCTCAGCCTGTTTCACCTCGAACGAACGGGTTATCAATAGTAGGTGTGTTTTGTGTTCCTTCTAGACTTTTTTCCTATGAACATTCAGATATGCTATCCGTACATGTTTTCCCCAGTTTTTAAAATTAGATTATGCTACCCATATTTCTTTTACTCATCACTAAATCAACTTTCTTTTATATTAGTACATAAAGTGTCTAGAATATTCTTTTTAAATAGTTGTTTAGTATTTCATAGTAAAAGCTTCTGCTGCTGCTTTATGCATTCTCTCATTGATGCCCATTTAAATTATATCCAGTTTTTCCTAATTATAAATGATACCACAAATGCATTGTGATACCTCTTGTTGGCATATATATGAGTATTTCTGAAGGATATAATCATTGTAGTGCACTTTCTGGATTTAAGGTTATGCAAAATTTAAATTTTGATAGGAACAACCAAATGACTCTCTATAAAAGATTGTGCCAATTTACAGTAATGCTAATAACATTCTCCAGTGTCTGGAAATATTTGCTTACTCACAGGTAAAAAGTAGTATATTGTGGTTTGACTTTCTTTGAGTTTTCTTTTTTACCATCCGAGCTCGTCTCATTGGTACCACCAAGGATTCAAATCAGTGGTTTACCAGTTGTATTCTATTACAAACATTCTAATTTCCTCTATAGCTATCCGTTATTGGATCTGCCTGATGAATTCTCGAGTCCAATCTAGGAACTTGAACAAACAATAGAAAGCAGGGGAGCAAGGTATCCAAAAATCATCTTTCTTTTAAAAGTGTAAATCATAGTGTGTAACGTCCTGGTTTATATTCTTCCGTGGCTTCCCGTCGTGCTTAGAATGAAGTCAGAGTTTCTCACCTGCACAGTTGGGCCTCTGCTTATGTTTACTGCAGGATATATTCCAGCCTCACAGGCCTATATTTATTTCCCTAAACATACCAAGGTTTTTCTTTCTTGTTTGTGAACGGCATTTTTCAGACTTTCTGACTACTGACCTGCGATAAGAAATTCACTGTGTATCACAACTAAATGCCCACATAATATTAATTTCTTTAATCCCCAGCATGACCTGGGAGGTTGTCACTGTGATTCTCCTTTTACAGATGAAGTTATGACTCATCCAAGACCACTGAGCTGTGCAGTGGACCAAACAACATTCAACCCTCCATCTGACTCCTGGGCCACTGCTCTTCCTGCTGCACTGTAGTTACTTACAGCAGCGATACTCATTCTCGCTTGCAAGCTTTCCCCCAATCACAAAATCGCAAAGTCTTCCCTCCAGATTTCTGCAGTTCTGCTTCCACAGAAGAGGTGGGACATTCGACTTGGCTCTTCTCCGGCGGCCCCTGTTACTCTGAGAAATGAGTTGATGAAGGTAAGGGGCTGACCAATTCAACTGAGAGATGACAGCGAGATAAGGGAAGTCAGGAGCCCAGTGTGCAAGGAGCTTTGATTTTTCTTTGAACGTTTTATTTGGGCATCCTTTCAAAGTTGCTTGAATGAGCACAGTGCAAAAGAACCTCGTCTACCCTGTACCCAGATTCATCTTTTGTGAACATTTTATTCCCTTTGAAAAGTGCAAGTGGGATAAATGTTTTTAATGTCGTTCTTACCCAAGGACTCTGAATGTCTTGCAGCTTCTTTATTCCTCTTTAGAATTATCCGACAGCCCAGCTCTCTTATTTATCCTTTTCAATTCATGTTTTCAACTTCAGTTTTGCATTATTGTCCAGAATCTCCTTCACTCCCCCAGTGTGGGTACAAGTCTGGATCTGCGCCTGGTCAACTTGAATTTGGATGCCTGTTCTACCACTGAAGAGCCATTGTAACTTTTAGAGAGGCAGTTTCCTCATCTGCAAAAAAATAGGCCTGAAGTAGCACCATCTGGAGTGTTTTTGAAGAGTTCATGGAATCACGTGAGAAAACAGATTTCACTATGGTACCAAGCACAGGGTAAATTCTTCTGGAAATGCAAACTCAGAGTGCAAAGGACCCATATTCATCCTATAGTCATTTGTATAGCAGTACCAGTTGTTAAAATATTGATGCATTTTTATATCAGTTGATAAATAGCTGCATCCCTGAAACCCACCCCTCACTATCATAGCATTCCCATCTTCCTGGCCACCTGACCATTGCCCTCGGACCCCCCATGGCTATCACCACCATCTAACTAACAGGTACTTGCCTATAGAGCAGGGGCCTCCAGCACTCTGCGGCAGCTTTATTTTGATTGGTTGGTGACTGCTGAAATGTTTAACATTCCTGTAGGATATTAGCTTAGTGCCTATACATCTATCACCCGCATTTGCGAATGATGAAGAAAGTGAGGGAGGGAATGAGTAATTTTGCCCAAGGTCACACAGCTAATAATGATTTAACCTGAGGCTTCTAAAATTTCCAAACCATGTCTAGTCTCCATGGAATGGAGTCCCAAGCCTGGTTCAGCCCCTGCGACCTTGAGCAGGGGACTGCATCTCTCAGAGTGGGAACAGAGCGAGAATGATTCTTCTGGCTTCCCTACCTCTGCAGGCATCGAAAAGTACCACGGTAGGGAACTTTTCCTTGTTTTTTGTTCAGGGCAAATCATCAAATTCAGTAGTTAGTTCATTTTTCACAAAGTTGGAAACTGCTAAACCAGTTGAGACAAGCCAGAACTACGAAGCTGGTAAGACAAACTTTTTAAAAATAACTTGTTGAAGCAGAGCATGTGAATATTTTTAGAGAGGGACTGTGAGCCAATGAAAGCAAAGACAATGAAAGGAGGATGGCCCTGCGAGCCAGAGAAACGCCACCAATGATCTGTGTCCTTTTGGGCGAGCCATGTACTAAGTAACCTTTGTGTCATCATTTAGAGGATGGCAATATGTACCTCGAAGAGTTATGTAGAATTATGCAATGGGTGGGCAGCCTGCCACCAGGAGTGAAAATCCAAATATGTACTAACCTAGGCTCTGGGACCGTAAAGAAACCATAGTCACTGTGAGACGGCATCCCAGAGGCCCCGAGCAGGCCAGGAGTTAACGCTCACCTTGGTGGATCACGGGATACAAGGCTGTGACTGTTTCCCAACCAGAAGGAAATCTTTTAGCTGCTGCACTCTGGTGTCCTGGCAGGCGTAGCCACATCAAGTCTAGCCTACATTGTATGAGAAAGGGAATGGCAAGATGCAGCTCATAACTTGGGAGTTGGTTTGTTTTCAAGGGTATAGACGGGGTAAAGGGAAAGGTGAAACCATTCTCCCTCCTACTTCCCATCCTTACCCTCCAGAAATAACAATTAGTAGCAGATTCTTATACCTCTTTCCAGAAATTAGCCAATTAGCCATTCTTCCTTCCATACAAATGGAATCATAATATAATAATGCCTCATATTTATCGGGTGCTTGCTATGTGCCAGGGAATATTTTAAACATTTTGCAAGGACTGTTTGTTTTTTAACCGTCAGGACGATTCTAGGAAATAGAATACTGCTTTAATTTTCATTTTTCAAATGGGGAAACTGAAGCTCAGAGAGGTTAGATCCCTTGCTTAAAGTGACATAGTAGATAGGGACAGGAAAAGGGCCCAGGAGTCACCAAACATCTGTGTTATTCCATTTTATGCTTGTATAGCATCTCTTCATGTGCATGAGTCATAGTTTATTTACTTGAGTGTCGGATAATGGAGTTGCCCAAATCTGTTCTAACAATCACAGCTACATCGATCATCTTACATATTTAGCTGTGAAGTTCTAAGCCTTATTTGATGTCCACTTTGTGCCGGGCTCTCTGGGCCTCTCTTGACTTGTATTTTATCATGTGATGCTCACAATGACTCCATGAGGTTAGAAGCCATCCATTTTGCTAGTAAGGGTCTTGAGACTCCAAGCAGGTATGTACCCTGCCCATGGTCCCAGAGTTAGTGAGTGGCAGAAGGTGGAACTGAACTCAGGCTGTCTGATTCCAGCATGTATGACCTCTGTTGCTATGGACCATATATGGCTGTGTGTGAAAATGCCCACAAGGAATTCACATGTCTACGGAATCTTCTTTTAATACCATTACCCTTTTATATTTTTGTGTGTGTATTAATCTCACCGAGACTCCATTTTCACACCTATTAACAGAATTAATAATACATACTGCTCTGAACTCAATTATATTCTCTAAAGTTCATCCAAGTATGTTGAAGACCGGAAGACCAGACATGATGGTATTTGGAGGTGGGGCCTTTGGGAGGTTAGATGAGGTCATGGGGGTGGGGCCTTCATGATGAGATCAGAGTCCTTATGAGGGGAAACTCCAGAGCCCTCTTTCTCTCTCCCTCTCCCTCTCCCTCTCCCTCTCCCTCTCCCTCTCCCTCTCCCTCTCCCTCTCCCTCTCCCTCTCCCTCTCCCTCTCCCTCTCCCTCTCCCTCTCCCTCTCCCTCCCTCCTCCCTCCTCTCCCTCCCTCCTCTCCCTCTCCCTCTCCCTCCCCTCTCCCTCTCCCTCCCCTCTCCCTCTCCCTCCTCCCTCCTCCCTCTCCCTCTCCCTCTCCCTCCCTCTCCTCCTCCCTCCCCCTCCCTCTCCCTCTCCTCTCCTCCCTCTCCCTCTCCTCTCCTCTCCCTCCTCTCCTCTCCCTCTCCCTCTCCCTCTCCCTCTCCCTCTCCCTCTCCCTCTCCCTCTCCCTCTCCCTCTCTGCAGTTGGGCCTCTCTAGTTAATTTTTTCATTTATTTACAACTCCAGAACTTTTATTATTATTATTTTTTAATAATTTGTCTTTTTATTGAAAGTCTATTTGGTCACACATTTTTCTCATACTTTGCTTCAATCCTTCAGACATGGTTTCTTTTAGTTTTTTGAATATATTTAGGATAACTGAATTGAGTCTTTGTGTCATAAGTCCAATGGGTGGCCTTTCTCAGGGACAGTTTCTATAAACCAACTTTCCCTTTGGATGGGCCATACTTCCCTATTTCTTTGCATGTCTTGTTTTTTTTTTGCTATTGCTATTGAAAGCTGGACATTTAAAATAATACAATGTGTCAGCTCTGGAAATCAGAGTCTCTCTCTTCTCTGGGCTTTGTTGTTGTTTCTGTTTGTTTAGTGACTTCTTGGACAAATTCGGTAAAATCCATATTCTTAATAATGTATGGCCACTGAAGTCTCTATTCAGTTACCTTAGTGGTTTCCTAATGAATAGACAGGGTTAAAAAAAAAAAATCTTGAACTAATAATCTCCCAGCTTTTTTCAGGTGTGTGTGTGTGTGTGTGTGTGTGTGTGTGTGTGTGTGTGTGTGTTGAGTTCCGTTTTCAGGGCTTTGGCAGGGAATCTACAACTCTATCTTACCCTTAACTTCTGGCTCATGCATGTACTGAAGATAATCAGAAGTGAGGGAGTAGGGTTCTCTCAGTCTTTCCTGGGCATATGCACAGTCTTGGAAATGCTCATGGGCTTCTAGATCCCTAGGAATGTGTTGGAGCTTTTCAAAGGCTCTCAGGGGCATCTCATTACCCAGTTTTTCTTTTTTTACATTTTTTTGGTTAGTCGCTTGTTAGCTCCAGCTGTTAACACCTCCTCAGGCAGCTGTGATATGAAACAATTGCCACTGATTGTATTTGACAAATACTCTGTGGGTAGGACTCTTTACAAAGAGTAAGCTCAGGTTAGATCAAATAAAGAAAATCCTTGAAAGTGGAGCTTTTTGAGAAGTCCCAAATGAGTCAAATCATGACAGTTCTCTGGGAATGGAGCTTCTGGGGAGCTCCAAATCCCCTTTGATTCTTTCAGTAGCACTAAGCTGCTGGTTTTCCCAGCTAGTATTGTTAGCTCTCAGTGCTACTGAATTCCTGGGGAGAAGGTGACAGGCATAAGTCAGGGTGACATGCCTCATGGCTGACTGTCCTTGCCGAGATTCAGCCATTTTTCTTGAATAAGTGCTGCTTGGAGTGTTGCAAACCTTTGGAGATTTTTCAGAGTTCTGGAAAAGTTAATTGTGACAGTTTTCACTAGTGTTCTCATGGCTTTTTTGTGGAGAAGTGGGTTTCAGACGTCCTCAGTGGGTCCTTTCAGAATAGTCAGTCGTGTACTCATTTTCTATAGCTATGTAACAACATTACTACAAACTCAGTGGCTAAAACAATATCCGCATATTATGTCATCATTGTTAGGTCAGAAGTCCTGGCACCAAGTCACTGGATTTCCTGCTCAGCGTCCTACAAGGCTGAGATCAGCATGTTGGTTTCTTTTAGGGGACTCCAGGTCTTTCACACGCATTCAGGCTATTGGCAGAATTTAAATTGTGGTTGCAGGACGGAGGTCTCTGTTTTTTGCTGGCTGATGGCCATCTCAGCTCCTAGAGGCCACCTTTAGGTCCTACGATGACCTGGAAGGTTACTTCTTCAAAGCCAGCAGATAGAATCTCCAGTCTGTTAAGATGGAGTCTTATATGACATAATTTAAGAGTGGGAGCGACTATCCTGTCATATTCACAGGACCTGCTCACACTCAAGGAGAGGGGATTATATAAGGTGGGTATACTAGGAGGTAAGATTCTCCAGGGCCATCTTTGAATTCTGCCTACCATAGGCTTAATTGTGGGGTTTCAAGCATTTGGTTAGAAGAGACTTTATTTCCATTTCTATTTCATTTGTGTAGCACTATTTCATGTAGCACTTTCACGTAAACGACTCTACTCTAAGGTAATCTTCACAATAGTCTTCAGAGCTAGGCAGGGAAGGTGTTCCTAAACCCATTTTAGACAGTTGAACCAAAGGCTCAGAGACCTTGTGACTTGTTCCTGAGCACACAGCAAGTGAGAGGCAAATGAATTGTGCTGCCTCTAAGTAGAGCACCCTCGGCCTCTCTCACCTGCCTGCGATGCTAAAGGTCAGTCCGTTCCGAGTTTTGTTTTGGGCATGGCATGAGGGTGGTCGTACCTGAGGCCTCTTTTAGGGACTTTGTCTATGGAACAGATGCACCCTGGGCTCCTGCATCTCCTGCATGAGTATTTGAGGAAAATACCTGAGTATGGAAAATAGTATTAACCAGGAGTTTTGATAAAATGGAGTTTTCAGGGGTGAATTGCAATTTAAATAGCTAAAAAAATCCCATTTACTTCCCGTAATGTATTCTGAATGCTCCCTCTGGCCCAGCTGAAAGGGAGAGACAGTCATCTCCCGCAGAAAGTAAATGGAATTTTTATTTTTGTCTGCAAAGTGCCTTGAAATCAGCAGTCCCAAGGCCGGCAACGGGTCCTCGGTGAAGCCGCCATCAGGAGGAAGAGCAGAAAGTTCTGAAAGTAGTCAGCCATCGCCCAAACTCACTCTCACTTGAATCTGATGGTTTTGCAAGTGGTAGAAGAGAATAGCCACTTCAGACCAACTCTCCTCTCCCCTGGTTCCATGTGTCCAGTCCTCTAAAGGTAGCGGGTTTTCTTTAGTTCCAATTCAAGCCTTTGAATTATTCTGTGTCTCTCTCTGGTAATGAAGATGGCTGCTCATCCTTCTGTCCTTCAAATGTTTGAGGACAGTGGAGCTGGGTGGGGCATGGGCTCCCTTTCCAGACTCCTTTTACGTGGGGGTTACGTGCACAAACCCCCCAGCTGCTGTGAGAAGGTACAGCTCACCTTCTGCAGAGGCCACGCCCCTCGCCCTGACCGGCAGTAACTCACTGGGTGTATTTCCTGCTCCAGAGCGGCCTGTGCCTCTGCCTGAGGCTACATCCCACTGAGACCACATCCTTTCTTAGCCCCCTCTCTGACCCATCCTGCTTCCTGCATTTCCTCTCCTGAGATCCCTCCACAGTCAATAAATCACATTCACCCTAGTCAATATGTCAAGTGCTGCTTCGATGGCACTGATCTAACACAGATAGTAAAGAAATTCCAATTCCTAAGTTAAAAAAGAAATCACATCCAGGAAATCAAGGCCTTGCTATAAAGAATAAGGTAATCCCACTTTTCCTCACTAACATGGAGGTCGTTTAGCTCTCAACTTCGGTGATCTGGAATATAGCCATGGCTCCAGAAAGGGACTGTCAGTAAGTAATCTAGATATTGTACCATAAAAGACAACCTGTACCTTCATCATTAGATTGTGGCACCTGACAGATATATGTATACTGTATACCTGGGTAAGCTGATAATCCTCTCCGGTTCTCAGATTCCTGTCTGTAATACAGAGCTCACCCCAGGCACCTCGCACTGTTGCTGGGAAGACAAATGCTACCATACCTTAAATGGGCTAGTGCACATCAGGGCTTCAAACACCAGAGTCTTTGTTATTAAGGTCTTCCTGTGAAAGGAACATGCTATTTTAGTCCGGTTACAGGCCAATTTCTGTTTGAAAGCTGAAGCTGAAAGCACATCTTTTTTCTTATCCAACCCCCAGCCCCCTGCAAAAACACAAAAACAAAACTCACCAGCTCCAGGAGAAACGGAAATGAACGCTGATTTTGTCTTTTGGTTACACCGAGTTGCATTTGCAGAGGAAGGGGATAGATCGCTGACGAGAGGACGAGATGGGTTGTAGTTCTTCAGGCATGATGAACTGGGCATGGACAACAAAGATGGAGCGGGCATGGTCCTGGGCTCCTGGACATCTGCAGAGCTCTAGGAGCTGGGTCGGCCTCATCCAAACAGAGGCGGGGGGGCCAGTATGGGCAGTGGTGGATGTCAACACTGGTTAAATCTGGGGAGCATGTGCTCCGTGGATGTCTGTCTTACCTGTCATTTTATGTAAGTTTGAACTATTTAAAAATAAAAAGTAAAAGGAAAGCTAGCAAAGGACTAAACGAGAATGCTTTCACATTGTGCAATGAACTAAACATGCTATAATTTACACTATGCGTATCTCACTCCAATTACTGTATAAACACTGTGTATATGTGTGAGTGAATTTGTATGCATACAAGTATATGTCTGTATGTGCGTATTTTTCACATACAGTGGTGCGTGTGCGTATTTCACATACATGATTTTAATTGAATCTTACCAGCTTACATGATACCTGCTTCAGGTGTGTGAATGGTCCCATGTCTCCTCTGCAGATACCTGTTTCTCCCAGATTTCAGTTTAGCTTTGTGGCCCCAGTGCGTTTATGGGTTCTAGAAAGGTTACCTCGAGGTTTGTCTAGCATTTTTCTCAATGTCAGGGTCGGAGACATGTTCTTTCCAGCTCTTTGTATCTCTGAGCTGAAACTGGACGACTTCGCATTAAAATTGTGAATCTAAAATGTGTCCTGGACTGTTTACAATAACCAAGATATGGAAGCCACCCAAGTATCCATCAGTAGATGATTGGATAAAAAAGATGAGGTACATACACACAATGGAATATTGTTTGGCCATAACAAAGAATGAAATCTTACTATTTGAGACGACATGGATGGACCTGGAGGATTTTATGCTAAGTGAAATAAGTCAGACAGAAAAACAAGTACCATATGATCTCACTTATATGAGGAATCTAAAGAACAAAATAAATGAACAGACAAAACAGACACAGACTCATAGGTACAAGAACATACTGATGGTTGCTGGGGGGGGGAGGGGGGTTTGGGAGTTGGGTGAAAAGGTGAAGGGAAGTACAAATTGGTATTTACAAACTAGTCATGGGGATGTAAAGCACAGAGAATATAGTCAATAATGTTGCAATAACTACCTATGGATAGTGCCAGGTGGGTACTAGACTAATCAGGGGGAATCATTGCACAAATTATATAAATGTCTAACCATTGTGCTGTACACATGACACTAATATAAAAGTATTGAATGTCAACTGTAACTGAAAAAAATAATTAAAAAATAAACAAAAATAAAAATGAACAAAGAAGAAAATGTGTTCTGGTTTAGAAAGCATTCATCCTTTGTTTAAAACCATTATTTTAAAATGTTCTTTCCCTGGTTACTAGTGAAATTGAATATCTGTCCTGCTGTACATTAGTTATTCCTATTGTCCCCACGCCCCCAGCCAGTTTGGTCCCCGATCTGCTCTCAGGAGTCCTGGGAGGGGAATCTGGGGGTGTTAGACAGGGGAGAATGTGGTAGGGTGATTTCAGGAAGTAATAGAATTGGTATAGGTAGTTCCTAGATCCAATGATCAGCTCTTTCCTTAGGGATCATGCATCTCTGGGGCTAAAATCTCTGCAACTCTCCACTTTGCTCTTCCAGCACCTGACCTGTCCTCCCAGGATAATCTATTTTAACCAGTACTTCATTCTCAATCATCCTTCCCACAGAGACTCCAGCCAGAAGACAAAGAGCTTCCGAGTTGGCCTCTGGCACCTCTCTCAGAGGAAGCAGCATCTCAGGTGAAGTGAAGAAGTCGGTGTCAGCCAGGGTCCTGGGAGAAGATGTCACCTTCAGGTGAGTCACATTCGTAGAGCGTTGAATGGCGAGACCTTGATGTTGTGAGCAGGTATAAGGAAACCCTGAGGAAAGAAACACTACCAGGGCTGATAAGGAAAGGATTCTTTATCACCCCAGGTCCGAGGGAAGAGAGAGAGAGAGAGTGGTATAGCAGAGACAGAGAGGGCCTGACGCATATGGAGAAAGCTGCCTGATATGAGTGAGACCGCAGGAGGGAGGTGGCCAGCTCCAGGTGTGACTGAGCGTACATACTCCCCCTCACTCTCCTCGCCCTGTCTTTCTTCTGCTGGGATTTGCAATTGACCAAAGCCAACGAGAAGCCCAATTGCAAGGGAGCCCATTGATGACTCATCCTGGTTGGCCTCCTGGGGCACAGAAGGGAAGTGTGAGAGGGGCTATGGGCAGGCTGATTGAACACACCCAGTGCAAAGGCCATGGGACCCACATCTCATTAGGTGTTTACGTGGCTATCTAAGGTTTCTTAAATGTCCAAATACTGTATGATGGTAATGATTTTGCTCTGGTAAGTCAATCATGACTTTGAGTCACCCTAGAATGGGTTTACTATCATTACCTTCCCCCCACCAATAAAAAGGCTGAATATGATTGCTTATCTGGCCCAAGTCACATAGCTAGAAAGACAGGTGAGGCAAAGAGAAAGTAACTCTCCAGAGTCCTTAATTATAACGCCCGCACTGTGCAAATGTATTCCGCCCTGTCCTTGGGCCGTCTCTCAAAGCCAGATTCATCTCCTTCAACTTTCTAAGGAGCCTTTCCAACCTGGTTCCTTGCCTTTCCTTCCTCTCCAAAAGGAATTGGGTCTGGGCATTGCTAGTCGGGACTAGACCAGGTAAGACCAGAAGCTGGCATGCTGACAGGTGAGCAGGCAGTAGACAGACAGAACCAAGGAAGTACGAACAGGGAACCAGCAGAAATGCAGACATTTCACCTATAGCCTGGAGATCAGCCCAAGGGGAGACGAGATAAAGGAGGCAACAGTTACAAGCGAGGTTGACACAGGTCCCTAAGAAACGGGTGACAGATGAGGGTGACATTGCTTTAGTCCAACAAAAGCAGCTAAGATTTGTACTGTTCTTTAGTGGTGAAAGCAAATTCACAAGTATTTTCCTAGACAGTCATTTATTTTACTAGACTCTGTTTCCTGAAGGTCATGCGTTTTCATTTCGGTACCCTTACCACCTAGCGCGGTGCCTGGCACGTAGTAGCCAGTATCTGCAAATATGCGTTAAATCAACAGATAGAGTAAACAATGGAACCACGAAGGGTTTGGGAGCCAATAACATCAGGAACATAATTCTGGTTCTGTTGATTGTTAAGTGACAGTCCTTGGGGTGGTCTTCTAGGCTTTTGAGGCTTAGTGTGTTCATACAGGAAATTAAAATTCCTACATTTGCACACACACGCACACACAATACACATATACTAACATACTATACACACACACTCGTGTGTGTATGTGTGTGTGTATATATATATATATATATGTATCTCATATATTTATGTGTATACACACATTCCCACACATTTAACACTTTTGCATCTAGCAAGCTAACCAGGATAATATGATGGCAGTGACCATGATAATGAAGGAGTAACTTCCTTTGGGGCTTTCTTTATTATTATTATTATTGTTATTATTATTATTATTTTGCTTCCTCCATTATTTGAGTGAGTTTATTTCTAGACAGCTCCTTCTAAGCAGCAAACAGGTCTTAAGCCTCCCACTTGAGAAAAGAGCAGACGAGAAAGCTCTGTGCAGGTAGCAAGGTGACCTCTGTTGTTCTAGCAACACCATATACAGGTTCACTGGCCCCACCTAGAATTGTTATAACGGAAGGTTTCAAAGCCACCACACCACGTCCTCTCAGGGCGAAGCTCCACTGCAGGGGTTTGCTGAGCCTTCCTAAGCCGGGGTGACACTGAACTGGGTGCATACACAGTTCATCTCTAGGTTAGTTGTGATTTTTTCTCTTCTTTCATTTACTTTTTGCTTTTTCAAGTCAATTTTCTCAGTCTGTAAAAATTGGAATCTTTTTGCTTTCAGTCTTCTCAGCATTAGAGTTCCATACTGTTGCTCACATTTCCATGCTTCCCACCTCTCATTCCACCAAAATCTATCTGTTTAGTGGTAAAATCGGTTAAGATGGCATTTAAAAGAAAGAACGGCGGACTGACTCCCTCTGGCTCTCAGTACTAGCTCTCTCTCCGATACACGTACACCCACCTATGCTCCAATAAGGAGGCTGTAGGCAGAGACTCTCCTTAACCTGTGTTTACGGTACCGCAATGTGTGTTCGTCACTCTCCTGTGCAACCTGGATACTGGAAGAGGAGAGAGGATGCTGGAATCCGGGGCCATGAAATATAAGGCATACAGCAGCTCTCCTTCAAAGAGTTAGCTGAACATTTAAAAAAAAAATGTTTTTATAAAATTCCTCAGCTGACAAAGGTACTGGGTCCATGTCCATTGTGGCAATCCAGATTAACGTGAATCTCGGTCATGAATCCAAGTTGACGTCAAGCAAACTTACCCAAAATGCTTCGTACTAGTAAACATTGCTTTCTGCTGCAAAACAATGCTTGGGTTGTACTCGGCTGAGAATTTCCCATCCAGCATCTTTCAGTAACAGTCACCCAGGTGGTCCTGTTCCCTCTCCGCCTGCACTTCCGGGACGAGGAGCCATGTTGGGTTCATTGATCTTCTGGTTCTTACTGAGGTTTGGAGGGTGTCTGAGGAGGAAGGACTCTTTCACTTCCGTGAGGACAGGAACCTCAGCTCGGAGTTCACTGATCTTCGCAAAGTTCTAAGGATTGTGTGCACGAACCTTCCAATATTTACGCAAAGTTTGTATCTAGGTCTTCTGTGGGCTTCTTTTTCTGAGGAAAATGTTTGTACCTTTCAGGAGATTCCATAATTGGACACATCCTCCAAAATGTCAAGAGCCACTAAGCTAGAGGTTTTGTTGAAATGTTACATAAATTGTACACAGTATATTTTAGGCAAAAATCAGAAGGAAAATAAAACACTCCCTGTCTCCTAAGATGGGATTCTTGCTGCTTGCCAAGAGGTCTGGTAGAGGGCTGTGTGCAGAAGCGGTGTGACACAGCGAAGGAGTGATGGTAAATGAGGTTGTGTGGCCAAGACTCTGCTACCAGCTGGTTTTGTGAATCCGTGTAGTCTTCACAGGAGGTGGTTAAAGAAGCCTTACCCTTCACTGCCTGTCACGCAGACACAGCCGGGACATGTTGATTACACAGAAAGTTCGTAGGATTCTATGTGCTCCCACACATGTGCTCTCACAAGGACACCCACAAATATTTACCGAGTGTGCAAAACCAGAGAATGAGTCTTCTTCATGAGTCTTCTTAGAGAATGATGCATTAGCAAGGTTCTCTCCGTGGCCTTCATGTGAATTTTGACAAATCCCTTAGTGCCCCAGCCTGTGCTTCCTTACCTATTCAATCCAGGTGACCTTACTCACCTAACCTATCTTTATTTAGCAGGGGTGTCCAAACTTTTTTCAATGTTTTGCACCAAGGGCCATATTCGGTAAAATACACAAACAGCCAGGCCACTCACTCGAGGTGAAGTACGTATTGCCTCACCTGGTTTATTTAAGTAAACTAAATATATTTTTGGAATTTGCTGCGGGCCAATAAAAAATGGATTGCGGGCCACAGTTGTCCCATGGGCCGCAGTTTGGACACCCCTGCTTTAGAGGATGTAATGGTTAAATGATAGAGTTGCTGAATCACTAAGGGGAAAATGAAGACGAAATGAATATAGAAACCTAGGTATTCTAGTCTTAATGAGAGAATCCCATTGTTCTGAACGAGCAGCTGTGATCAAAATAGCAGGTAGACTGCTTCCGGGAAGAAGACACTAACAGGTAAGGTGGGGCTTGTCGACAGTGGGTTTGGAAACTAGAGTCAGAGTATTTTACTTGCTGCTGGAAGAGGTGAAAGATTATTATGTGGGTCTGATATGCAAGGGGCCCAACGGGTAGTGTGGATTTGGACCGGATATCAGTTCCGTGATCATTGTGAAAAACCCAATGGACCTTTTTGCTTTTGCTCTTAGCCTTCTGGACACAAACCTGTCCACCTAGGTGCCTGCGGTCCCCTAAAAACAGACCCCTGGGTGCAAATCTCACTGTGGACAACCATTCTGCTTTGTTAACCCTGTCGGAATGTGATGACTTCTTGTGTTATTATATGGTTCACATGAAGCAGATAGTTGAAATCTTTTAAGAATAACAAGGACATACTATGCTAGGCACTGCTTTTATGTTATTTTGGTTATTCTTCACTAATATTCTGCAAAGCCAACATAATAGGTTTGTTGGAAATTAGTTTTAGGTCATTGGTATGCTCAGGAAATAGCTTTACTTTTCTCCCTATCGCCCTGAAATTCATTTGGTTGTATTTTCTTTCTCTTTCCCCTGATGGCATATGAGGAGACTCTATAGCTTCCTGGTTACTTTCAAGTATTCCAATGTCTGGTCCAATCTAAATCAAAATTTAGTCTCACATCCAGTTGAAAACGTCTCCCCTCTGCCCAGCTCAGGTGTGTCCAGGTGCTTAGGTAAAGGCATAGGGCGTTCGGTCTGTTCCTCAACTCTTTTTTCTCTTCCTCCTACCTGACTCACCTAATTGCCGATGGATTTTCCAAAGCTAGAGTAATGGAAAGGATGGCAGATGCTGTTGGTGATGCTCTCACGGCTGCTGAAGCCACTCCAAATGATAGGATCCAACTGCTGGCCCTTCCAGGTGTCACCTTTCATGTGGGTTCCTCAGACGCTGACTTGGCAAAGTGCTAGGCCAGTCTCTCTGACTTCTCTCAGCTCCTGGCCCTTGGGGTGCCCCGGTCGTCCTGAGCAGATGAATTAAGCTGGCTGCCTTCCCTGGTATTCACCTGGCCCTGGTGAGATGTATACATACTTGCTCCACCATCATGGCCCCACCCTTAGTCTTCTCCAGGCAAGTGCTGGGCACTAGTCTCTATGTTCCCAATGCCAGGGGGACATCTTTTAACATCTCCCAAAACTCCGCTATGCTCCACCTCAGGGGAGGTCTTTGCATTTCTGCATCCCCGTAAGCTTCCAGCCTGGGATGGAGGTACCAGTCTCCCCCAGCAACAAATCCTCTCTCCAAGACTGGTTATTCTAGACTTCCTCATTTTGCTGTGGGTGAGTGGAAGCAAACCCATCCTCAATACTGCAAGATTCTTTGAAGGAATTTCCTTCTCTCTAAGGAAGCTTCCAGCCTTCCTGGAAGGCAGCTATTGGGAGTGTTAGATTTGGTCACCAACCAGCATTTCTCATGCGGAGGGGTTCAGCTCTCTCTTTAATTCATGGCTACGTAGCTTTGTTCCCATCGTTGGGATCTCAGTCAAAAATCAAAGTTCTATTGAATATTTGTTATAATCCTTTTACCCACAAAGAGTGAAATTACAAAGAGATTTGTTGCAAAATGCCAGAGATTACTCAACTTGTAAACTCAAAGGTCAGATTAAACCCTGACGTGTCCTTCTCCTGTGCTCACAGACTTTCCCACACTCCACAGAGTTCTCATTAACTGAAGGTACCTAGGACCAGGAGGAAGGAACTACACTTCATCCCATTTTACAGATGAGTAAATAAAGGCTCAGAGAGGCTTAAGAGACATACTCCAGATCACCCCGTGGACTAGTCAGGGTCCCAACAGGAAACAGAGGAGGCTACTTCAAAGACAGTTTAAGGAAGGTTATTTAACAAGGTGTAGGTAGCATTAGGAAGCCACAGGATTGTGCAGTACTCTAGGACTATGTAGCAGCGGGGCTGTTTCCCACAGGACTGACGAGAGGAGAGAAGAGAATTGTGTCCATAGGGCCACCTTGAGAGGAATAGAGACCTCAGGTTGCAGGAGGCAGCCGGTCTGAAGTCACAGCTCAGAGAGGCAGTTGTCCTGTCTGCTTCTCCTCTCAACCTCCCATCTCCCCTGGGAGCAGGGCTCCTGAGCCTGTTGAAAGTTTTCCCTATAAGTTGGTCACCTAGAGTACAGAGCCAGGGGATGACAGGTGAAGCGTGGCCCACTCAACTAGTAATGTCAGAACTGGCATTGAAAATGCCATTGAAACCATGTCTGCTTACCCCAAACCCTCTGCAACATCTTGTTGCCTTTATTTTTTTATGTGCCTGTGACACTTTGACTGCACTGTAAATGCTCTTAGGGTGGGGATTTTTCCTACCGTCTTTATAAATGCTGCAATCCCAAGCACACATAGACATTCAGTAAAAGTTTGTTGATGGAATACATGAATGGATGAAGAGACAAACTACAGATAAGCTTGAAACACAAGGCGACAGTATGAGCAAAGGGAGATAAATGGAATGCGTCGCAGTAACTCCCTGCATCTGTATTTAAATGAGATGATGTCTGCACAGTTTTGTGTACATGAAATTTTATATTACCTATTTTGCCTCATTTAATCCTCTGATTAACACTTGAATTATCACCCCTTGACAAGTCGCCCAAGTTTATTGGTGTGAGGACACTGGCTGAAGCAGGATAGGCACTCACGTCATCGGGCTCAAAGCCAGTGTCCTTTCAAGCACCTATCAATTGGGTGTAATATGGTGAGATAATAAGGAAATTCGTCCTCTTTCTCTCTCTCTCTCTCTCTCTTTCTCCTTCTCCCTCTCCCCCTCTCTTTCATTCTCTTTCTTCCTCCTGCCATTGACTGATTGCAGAAATCAAGTCACCTATCTTTTACTATATCCCACATCCTGGATGTGTCTGATCGCTTTCTTAGAGTTTCATTTAACTTGTTCCTGTACCCCATGCCCTATTTCCTATAAACGAGCTCTTAAGGACTGATTTGATTCAGATTTATTTTTCTCTTTTTGGCAAGAGCACTTCCTGCATTCTTGCTGTATGTTTCACGTTGTAGCATATCAGGATGGACACAAAGTCCGACTATCCCACCTTTCATGTGGCTAGGATAAATCGGTGGATTCAAGTGACTCATAAACTCTTTAATTATCATAAGTAATAACTGGCATCATAAAGTTAAGCATCAGCAATGTAGCAGGCACCATGCTTGGCATCGCACGCGTGATCTCTTGTTGGATGTACGCCAAAACTGCATGAAGGCGCTGTTCTCATCCTCATGTGTTCAGTGAGACAGTAGAGGCTCAGTGAAGTTAAGCAGGTTGTCTGAAGTCACACAACTAGTGAATGACAGAGGCAGGACATGAATTCAGATCTGACGGACTCCAGATCTATGTTCTGAGCAACGATGTGACACTATACATGACTTCATTTCTTTTCAGCGCATTCTCACAGGCCCACTCCTAGAGCCTTTGATTCTTACTCCTTTAATAGATTGTATGTTTCAGAGAAATTTGTATGCCTAACTTTACAGTCACTGTTGAGAAAAAGGCCAAAGAGGAAGGGAACTTTTGTGCCAACAATACCAGAGATGGGAGGAAAGGGTAACAGGCTGTGGAGCAAGATACTTAGAATAGGTCACAGCAGGCAGCAAAATCCAGAAAGGCAATCTGTTGAGATCCTTTTAATTGTACTTTTAAAAACCACACTCTTTAAAGAAAAAGAGTTATTGATTTGTTCAAGTCACCAAACTATGGAAAGGCCAGAAGTGGACTGACCTCAGGGATCACTGCACCCAAGTACTAGAATTCCATTGAATGCTCTTGCTGTCAGCTCTGCTTCTTTATGCAAGCTGGTTTTCTGCTCTCAGCCTATCTCCACATGACAGAAAGAATAAACAGCTTATCCTTGTAACTGTGTGACCAGAGAGGAAAGATAAATTTATCTTCTTAACTCCAGTGAGAACAATCCCAGGGAAGGACTCTGATTGGCTCGGTTTGGACCAATCACTATAGCCAGGGAAGTGTAGTCTCATTATTGGTCTACTTGGGTCACATGCCCCGCCTGTGTCCAGGAAGGCAGGTCCATTACTACAACAAAGGAATGAATCACATAGATGAGAGTACTGGGTAGCTCGTAAGCTGGGTGATCACCCCAATATATTTTCCACATATTCTTGTTATGAACAAGATGATATTCAGAGGCAAGACCTGGCGGAACTAAAAGGAACAAATGTAAGGGCAGAAAATGAATGTTCATTAAACACCCACATGTACTGCATAATATTCTAAGTTCTGCATGCATAGCTTACTTCATCTTTACAACAGAATCATGAACTCAGTATTTTATTGTCATTTGTTGAAAAGAATAAACAGGCTTATTGAAGTTAAATGATTTTCCCAAAATCATAGTGAGTAAATATGAAATTAAGATTCGATGCCAGGTTTTTATGACTCTAATGCCTATGCCCTTTCCTCTGGACCACACATCCTTCAGGGCTGGAGGGACTGAGGACAGAGGGATAATGCCCAACTACAGAAATTCTGTATATGAAGTAGATGCTTCTTTACAAAAGTGAGGCAGGGCCCAATTTATGCTATGGGTCACCTGGTCAGAGCAGAATCAAAATCCTGGCTGATGTATTGCTAAACAAAAACCGTGTTTTTCATCAGACAAACCCAAATTGAGGGACATTCTGCATAATATCTGACCCATATCCCTCAAAGCTGTCAATGTTATAAAAAACAAAACAACAACAGAAAACCAAAAACAAAACAAGAAAAACAAGGAAAGGCTGAGATACAGTCACAGATCAGAAGAGACTAAAGAGACATGACAACTAAATGCAATGTGGCATCCTAGATTGAAACAGAAGAAGGGCATTAATGGAAAAACTGGTGAAATCCAGAGAGAGTCTGGAGATTAGTAAGAAACCATGGACCAGTGTTGGTTCCTTAGCTTTGATAAACGTACCATGGTAATGTAGGAAGTGAACAAAAGCAGACACTGGGTGCGGGGCATATAGGTATCCTCTGTACTACATTTATAATTGTTCTATACATTTTCAATTATTCCAAAATTGAAAGTTTATTAAAACAAAAGTGTGTGTTTCCCTCCCCCTCCCTGAGTAAAGAGCCTGGGGCAAGCCTACAGGTGAGGGCTCACCACCGAGCCTCTGGAACTCCTGACACAGGGTGTTAAGGACTGAATGTGTTGTGTCCACTCGAATTCATTGTTGAAGACTAATCCCCAATGTGATGGTATTTGGAGGTGGTGTCTTGGGATGTAATTACGTTTGGATGAGGTCAGGAAAACAAGGCCCTCATGCTGGGATTGGTGTCCTTATAAGAAGAGGAAGAGAGGCCAGAGATCGCTTACTGTCCAATATGGGGGGACACAACGAGAATATGGCCCTTTGCGAACCAGGAAGAGAGCTCTCACCAGGAACGGAACCTACCAGCACCAGGATCTTGGACTTCACTGCCTCCAGAACTAGGAGAAATAAGTGTTTGTTCTTTAAGCCACCCAGTCTAGGATATGATGCTACAGCAGCCCAGGTTAACTACAGCACAGGGGATGACATACTTTGTTAAGGGTGGCAAGCTAAAGGAATAACACTCTAAAGGGAAATTTCAGGAATGGAAAGGAATTGGAAACGGTTAATTTTTGTTCAAAGTTCAGATTCCACCTAAGCCAACCTTTTTTCCATGAATGCCCTGCTAACATGCCCTCAGCTCAGATTATGGCATGTCTCAGGCTCACTTACTTCTGTGCCACATTTGAGTTACCAATCTAGGGAGATACCCCAGTGTTGAAAGATGTGCAGCCCTTGAAGAAGTTGTCCCAACACCCCCTGGGTTCTTCTCATCTCAGCTTCTCTCTGTGGCTTCTCTTAGTTTTCTTGGTTTGGAAACAGCACAGACCAGAGAGAGACTCGCTAATTCACAAGGTGCGTGGTCTCCAATATACCACTTAGATGACGTACTGAAAATAAAGAATGTCCCCCCATTACAGTCTTCACAGATGATAAAACCACACAACCTGTTGAGTATATTATTGCCCCTCACTCCTGACAATGGTGGCTAATTTTTCACATGCGTTCCTTAACCTACCATAGGAGGTGTGTTAATAAGAGAATCTAGTGTGGGTGATTTAGATTCTGAGGGTGTCCCCTGTGGACACTCCTCTTTCCAGCACAGAACAGAGTCTTGCATAAAGTTTATAAATGCACCGATTTCAGAGTTAGAAGTCGGGTGACCAGCATTTCCAGTTTGTCCATGACTGAGGAGTTTCCTGGCATGCGAAACGGTCAGAGATAAACCTGGTACAGTTCCAGGCAAACTGGGATGCTTGATCACCCAGATGGAAGGGATCTTAAAGCAATCTTCTCAGACATCAAGGCTTCAAATTATCTGTGAATATGGACTAGATACATATTCAAAGGGTTTTGTGCATGGCAAATGTTTCATCAAGGAGCAATGGAAGTAATTGACACAGATGGATTTGGACCGGACGGACAGTGGGGAGTGAGGGGCTAATCTGGCAACACAGAACCCTTGGGTGCAAATAGCAGCCTTATGGTACAACAGCTAAGAAAACTCGGATAAATAACTTGTCTCTTCTATCTCATTTACATCGTTCCAAATGGGAATAGTATTTAGTACCTCCCACGTATGTTTGTCTTGAGATTAAAATTCAGTAACTCAGGTAAAGTTCTTAATATTCTGCTTAGCCCATAGGAAGTGCTAAATAAATACTAGCTTTTATTATTGCTGTTGATGCTATTGGTAGTCTGGGTTCTTATTCCTAATTCTGCCAGTTACCAGCTACATGGCCCTGGTAATTGCAGCTTCCACGTCTATAAGTGGAATTCATGACACTACCTTACTGAGGGCTTGGGTGGATTAAGTGGGATGAAGCAAATGTGTAATTGACATGTAGATTATGAAGGCTGCTTTGTCAATTCCTGAGTGGTACAGGGCTCACATTTTCTTGTTTCACATTAACTCTACTAGTGGAGTAAAGAGACAACAGGATTTATAGAGTGGGTCTTATTGGCTGGGCCATTACTAGGATCTTCATTTAGTGGCTTTTCCTTTAAAAAAAAAAAAAAAAAAAGACTGATTTTCTTGAAAGGCTGGAACTGGTTTTGCAGGCAGTTACTAAAAGGACAGTCAGTCATGTTTAAACAAATGGAACCATCATTGGAAGAAGCATGCAACCTCTATTTGAATATTCATTCTGTTACCCACGTGTTATGGTTGCCCTCACAGTCTTCAGTTCTAGTCCCTTTCCACATATACCCACTTGTGCACAGTCATTACTGAACAGTGTAGAACACTGAAGATTCTGTTTAGGGACAGTGGAGTCGAGACTGTATAATGCTATTCACCATAAACTCCTTCAGATTCTTCTTTGTTGTTTCCCTTCTTCCTTTTCCCCTCTCCTCCTTTCTTTCCTGTCTAGCCAGTGTTTTTTCTTATGTTTGACACTCCCCATCTCTGGGCCCTTGCAGTAGAGACCATTACTGTGTGTTCCTCAAAGGTGGTTTTCTGTTGTTCTTGGGCACATAATTAGGCTACATATCCCAGGTTCCTTTGCAGTTAGGCATGGCCATGTGACTGAGTTTATCCAATGGAATATGGGTAGAAGTGATTATACCACTTACTGATGGCCTGGTTTATAAAAAAACCTCCCATGGACAATTCTCTCTCTCTCTCTCTCTCTCTCTCTCTCTCTCTCTCTCTCTCTCTCTTCCTCACTCCCCCCTGCTGGCTCAATGTTGAAGTACAGGGACAGTTAATGGTTTGGGAGCCTCCATCAACCTGGTGCTACGTGGGGCAGAACTAACCCTAACTCTAATTCACAGGATCATCTTCTGTGAGTGATAAAATTTATGTACATGAGAATTAAACTTTATGTGAATGAGAAATACCATTTATTGTATTGAGTCAAAGATAGTTTGAGGTTTATTTGTTATAGCAGCTGGCATTACATAAACCGATATAGCCGTCTCCCTGAGGACTCCTCTTCTGCTTTTTTTGATCTTGTGCGTCTCTGAATCTCTTTCCTCTTAACTATGATAAACCGCAAAGGTCTCAGGCTGCTATTTCCATGCCTGCACACTCACAACCAATGTAAGGCCCAGCTAAGAAACCTTCAATTACTAAGAACCATCCCCTTAAAAGGAGGGGTATGTTAAATAGTATTTATTTTCTGTGACATACCATTCTCTCCTTCCACAGATAATCCCCAAATATCTACTATTTCTCTGCCCTTTTGTAGGCACTAGAGATCTAGCAATGGAAGTCAATTGCCACCTTCAGTACCTCTTGGTCTAGTGTTAAAATAGACAACAGAAGTATAGTTTGGGAGTCATAGGATTTTATGGAAGTCAAAGAAGGATTGCCTAATTCAACTTGGATCAGAATCAGGCAAGACTTTTAAGGAAGGCCCTGACTTGACTCTTAAAGAATGAGTAAGAACAAAGCAAAGGGTGGAGTAAGGGTGTTATTACATGAGAACTGTGGATAAGAAGGCAGTGGCTTTCCTTGAAGCTGCATTTCAGCTCAGGCCAGAGGAAAGGGTGTTTCACTGGGGTACGGGTGTGGTGGAAGATAAAGCATGAGATTCCAGCTGAGACCAAATCCTGAAGGACATCATGGTGAGGGTTCATGTGCATCTGACACCATCTATTCTTGTGTCCTTGTTAATATAACGTGTCACAATGATCCCAGTCGCCACATCACACATAATTCCTGTTCCCCACACATGGCTCTTCCCATGTGCTAAGCACTGTCCTCGAGGTGGAAGAAACGTCAGTCTGATGACAGAAGTTCTGCACAATCACTCTGAAATGTCACTGTCCGGGGTTTTTCGAGGGTCAGCCTCACTATATGTGAAATTGCTGCAGTGCTTTCATGAAGAAAAAGCCGTGGGGTTTAGGAGAACCCAATGGAGTGCACACAAACCTCCTTCTTTGTGCGTGTGGACCAAGAGCCTTTTTATCTGTAACCGTGTTATTATCGTCACTGTTGTTGCATTTTGTCCTTTCTGCTTATACAGCCCTTTACTGTTCATAATGGCTTGTACTTAAATGACCTCACTTGATCTTCCGTGTTGTCCTCTGCAATTTGAGGAATGGATTTCATGATCTCATCATATAGGTAAAGGGCCTGAGGCCTAGAGAGCTGAGATCATTTGCCTCTCCTCATTTGTAAGTGGTTGAGCCCACACCAGAACTGTAATTCAACAAGTATTTTCTAGGCCTTGATCTCCCTGAGACCAAGCATCACATCTTCTAAATATTGTCACCTTACCAGTGCCTTGCATAGCCACTTAACTTATATTTGCTGATGTAACTTAAAATAGTGATTAAAAACATAGACTTTGAACTCAAAGGAAACCAGGATTCAGCACTGGTTCTTGGTATACTTGGGCAAGTCATTTAACCTGTGAGAGAAGCAGTCCTCTTATTCCTAAGTGGGACTTTTAATATTTTCCTCACAAGGCTGTTGTGAGAATCAAATGGGATGATGCAAATGGGGCAGTAAGCATAGTTCCTGGTTCATAGAATTGCTCAATTTATGCTAGGATCGCTGGGTTTCTTGGTCTCTCTTTTCAGTTATTATATTTTTATTATGCAAAACAACATGTTTTCAAAAGTAGACAGAATAGCATAGTGAACCACTACATACCAAACACATAGCTTTGACAATTGTCAGCTCATGGGCAATTTTGTTATAGCGCTATCCCTATTTTCTTTCCTCTCGTATTATTTTGAAAGAATTTTCAAGCAACATAGCCTTTCATCTGTAAATTATGCGCTGTGTATCGCTGAAAGATAAGGACTTAAAAGAATAATGACCACAAGTATTACTTCTCCCGTCCCCCACACACAAAAAAATCAATAATTGTAGCAGGCAGACTAATAGCTCCCCCAAAGATGACCCTGTCTTTTCCCCCTGAACCTGTGACTATGTTACATGGAAGATGAAAATGAATGTTGCAGAGGGAATTATGGTTGCTAATTGGCTGACCTTAAAATAGGGTGATAATCGTGGATTATCCAGGATCTGTGTAACCACCAGGGTTCTTAAAGGCAGAAGAGGACAGAAGAGTGGGAAAGCCAGAGAAATGGCAGCTCATGAAGGATTTGGTCTAATGTGTTGGCCTTGAAGATGAGGGAAAGAGGCCATGAGCCAAGGGTTGCCCAGCGAGTTACCCTCTGTATAACCTCTTCCTTTTCAGTGTGAGCAGAACCTGTGACTTCCTTCTAATGAACAGAATATGTCAAAGGTGATGAGAATTTACTTCCTTGAGTAGATTATGTTGTATGGGGAAGAGTGTCCCTTTTCTCCAAGCCCTAAGAATAGCATTTTTCTGAGAAACTTCTAAGTTAGGTGGAAAGTCATCATTTGCTCTTCCTATGTCACAGTGCTTTTCTGGCATTCCCTGACTCTTCAGTGAAGAACTTCCAGTAGTCTGCTGGATTTCACTGGTGGGGCTGATCAACAAGGGCTAGAAGAGAGATAAATCAATTCTACCCAATTTGACTCCAAGTTCTGGCCAAGAGCTCCTCACAGGTGAATTTTCCTCTTGGGTGAATTAGGGTAAGGATATCAGTCACAGCACAGAGACGCTCAACCTGTGGTGCTATAGATAAGATCCAGGTACTGAGGAAAGTGACACCAACGTATACACTCTCCAATAGTAGAAATGAAGAGGTAGCCCTCAAAGTGGAGAAAAGGAAGGAGCCCTGATGTACCTGCTTTTCAAGGCTTAATTACCCCAAAGAGAGACTAAGAACCTGCTTGGAATACCAGGGAAATTGAGGCATATGCCTCAGTGACATAGGTACACACACACACACAGAGTCAAACCTACACAATCACAGAAGCTTCGATAAATAATCCAAAATTTGGTAGTCAGAAAATCGTTTATTTTTTACATACATGTAATGTTTATGTTTTATCATTTACAAAGGAGGATAGGGACAGGCGTTCTGGGCTTTTCTTTGTTTAGGGTCTCTGGAGGTTTATAGAGCCCTTGCTCAGGTGACACACCTGCCAACACTTAGAGATGCTCCCTTTCCGTGGCTCTCCAGCCCCCCTCCCAGCACTCACAACAGCACAGGTGCAGGTGAAGACTGACTTCCTGGAGAGCCATCTGTTTTTGACCTCTGCTGGCTCCTTCTCATCCCTGGAGATACACAGATGTGCAGATACTTTGAGCTGGAGGAACCTTAAGGGTGTTCCTTACCCAAGTCGCCTCCATCCTGTGACAAAAGAGGAGGGAAGCGCTGTGTTCAAGGTCGCATGGCCACTGCGGTGCAAGGTCAGGACCAGCAGCCATAGCCCAGCTCTCTTTCCAGCATTCTGTGTCTGGTTCTTCCCTATTGCCACACAGCATAGGCTGGAGGCAAGAGGTGGGCAGACAGTCAGGGAATGCAAACTGATGCTAATGTTTTAATATTAAATTTTAATTTTGTAACTTTAGCTTAAAGCAAAACGAAATTTAAAAAAGGTACATCTGCTGCAAAAAGTTAAGTAATGGATTTCTGGCCTCGTGTGATGCTGAATAATTTGCTTTGTGAGTTTATTCCTGGTAGCCGGGCTGGCATGCGTAGTGTGGGTCGGAAGTCATGGGGCCTTCATGGGGTCCTCTCTCCTGCTGGGCATTCTTTCCTTCATTCCACCCCTCCAAGTTTCCTGCTTTCATATAGTGGCCCCAAACTTCCCTGCATTCTTTAGGCACACTTTCTGCCATTAAACGTGATGTGTCATGTGTTCACCAGGACCAGACCAGACCATCTGTACTGGTTTGCGAGGGCTACTGTGAGAACGTATCATAGACTGGGTGGCTTAAATAACAGAAACTTATTACAGGGTGTTGGCAGGGTTGGTTCCTTCTGAGGGTTGTGAGGAAGGAGCTGTCCCAGGCCTCCCTCCTTGGCTTGTAGATGGCTGTCTTCATGTTCAGATCACAGTCTCGTGCTCTTCCCTCTGTACATGTCTGTGTCCAAATTTCCCCTTCTTATATGGATACCAGTTATAATGGATAAGAGCCCACCAGAATCATCTCTTTTTATCTTGATTATCTCTGTAAAGATACTATCTCCAAATAAGGTTACTGGCAAGGGAAAAATTCTGAGATACGCTAAACTACATTACAGCAGACCCAGGAGTGAAAGAGACAGAGTATTTAAATAGTTTATAGCTGTGGGTGAACTAACACCGCGTTTCCCCGAAAATAAGACCAGGTCTTATATTAATTTTTGCTCCAAAAGATGCTTTAGGGCTTATGTTAAGGGGATGTCATCCTGAAAAATCATGCTAGGGCTTATTTTCCGGTTGGTCTTATTTTGGGGGAAACACGGCAGTAGACTACTCACGTTCCAGAATGTACGTTGGAACTGAGAAGCCACCACCAGATGCCCCAGTATCCTGCTTTTGCATGAACTTGCAGGACTATTTCCCACAACCAATCAAAAGTAGTAAGTTATAGACTGTGCACCTGTCCTAGAACTGTCCCCATTCTACGTCTTCCCACCCGCCTTATCTGTAGCCAATGCAAATTCTTTCAAAACAACTTATGTTTTTCTTCCCCAAAACAAGAGAGCTCATCAACCCCAGCATGGTGGATATGTTGCCTCCTCCACCTAGCCCTACTGCTGGTGGCTTAGACTGCACGCCCCAGGACCTGCTCCTTTTCTGGCTAGTATTTGGCTCAACAAACCCTTTCTTTCAGAAAAGCTTTCGGCCGTGCAAGTTTTTTGTTTGACAGTAGCATTCTGAGATACCGAGAGATTAGGATTTCAATATATGAATTTGTGGGGTTACCTAATTCAACCCTTAGCACCAGCCAAACTGGTAGACCAGTTGGTGTGAGATGGCCAGAAGACAGGACTTGGTTCTCCTGGCTCTCAGCTCCTTTCTCAGGCCCATCACGTCTGCCTGTGAAATCATCACAGGTCCCTGCATCTTTCTGAGCCTCTACTCCCATGTGTTACATTTAGTGGAAATCACACCTGCTTCACAGAGCTGTGATGACAAATAAATAGGTAGCATGTGTGAAAAGTCCTAGGACAACATCTCATGCATCAAAATCTCTCAATCCTTGTTTATGTTCCGACTTTTGTCCATAGCAAGAAAATATTTCCAGGTAAGGACTTATTCTGATACTTGAAGAAGGAACCTGAGCAAAACATATGGATATATCTGCCCTTGGGTACTTTTGTTCAAACGAAACCTCATACATGAAAACAAACAAAACCAATATATAAAATCAAGTAGAGGTGTGGAAGTGAGGAAGGGTCTACCCAGGCCTCTCCCTCGCCTCCCCACATGTTACGTATTCACTGAGAATACTCAGGTGTAAATTCTTACATTGTTTCTCTAACTGTGCAGGGCAATTGTTTGGGTCGTTTTACTTTACAGTAAAAAATAATTATTTTAAAAATAAAATAACAATAAACAAATAATAACAATAAATAAAAATGATATATGCATTATTTACATATAATATACATATTTATATATAATACACTTATATATAATAATTAATAAATGATAAATAGAAAATAAAATATTTTTCTTATCAAAAAGAATACATCTACTATATATACATATACATATATATGTATGTATATATGTTAGGAAGTTGGGAATATCATCACTTTTTTTTCAGTAGCAATTTGTTGTTTTTATTGTTGTTTTAGTAAAAAGTAGGATCATATAATAAGTGCCATTTGATAACTCTTCACATTCGTCATGTTACCGTGTTTCCATGAAAATAAGACCTAGCTGGACCGTCAGCTCTAATGCATCTTTTGGAGCAAAAATTAATGTAAGTCTGGGTCTTATATAACACAATATAGTATAACATAACATAACATAACATAACATAACATAACATAACATAACATAACATAACATAACATAACATAACATAACATATAACATAATATAAATAATATAATACCGGGTCTTATATTAATTTTTGCTCCAAAAGACGCATTAGAGCTGATTGTCTGGCTAGGTCTTATTTTTGGGGAAACGGTAATCGTGCATCTTGAACATCTTTTTATGTCAACACATTTTCTTCTCTATATCATTTCAAATGGCTAAATAGCTATTTTTGCTGTTCAAGATGCATGACTACCATTTGAGTGAGCCATTCATTTATTTAACTATTTATTGACAGGCATTTACCTTCTAGTCAACTTTTGAATTATTACATTACTGTTAGAAACCAATGCTTTGATGAGATCTTTAATCTTTCTACTTCTCACTGCTCTTTCCACTGGTATAATTAATAATTTTTGGATATATAAACCCAAACCAAATGACTAGGATGGTGGGAGGTGAAAGGGACAGCTATTCACAGAACTATATTATTTTAACCCACAATATTTTTTAAAATTCTATGCAAGGATTTGTAAATGTACCTGGAGAGATGTCTTATGCCTATGCCTCAAATGAATAAGTTACCAAACTGTTGCCAAAAACAAATTCTTCTAGCAGGACAACCCGAAATGAAGGGGAGAGAAAACATATTAATTAGAACTCAGAATAAGGTGCAAATGAATGATTGAGGAATCTGGACAGGGATTTTGATTGGAAAGAAAAATGCCCGAGGAAACATGCGGAAAGTGGCAACTTCTCCATCATTCAGCATAAAGGGGGTCCTACCCAGAACATGTGGCATAAAATCAAAGATCACCTTAAGTCAGGAGCCACCCATGACTATTTGTCCTTATTGAGCTTTGTGATGAATGCCTGGGAGGCCCATGGCCTGGATTGGAGTCTTGGAGTTCCCGCTGGTTTTGTTGTGCAGATTTAAGCAAGTCAGTTACTGTCAAATCGATTGAGCTTTCTAAATCTGTAAAATAAGGATGTTGAGTTAGAACATGAATAAGATTCTATTTTTAAAAATTCCTGGGTCGTCTAAGATTTCACAGATAGAAAATGAACAAGTTAATGAATAAAGCAGCACACAGCAGCTAGGAGGTGAAAAATGCAGAAGGCAGGGCCTCACCAAACTTGATTAAGCCCCTGCTCCCACCTCTACTTGAATCCCATCACTCCTGCTCCCCCTTCTGCGTCCTGTCAATTTACTTTTCAGATCAAGGGGCTAATTTTGTCTGAAAAGGGAATGGAAAATCTCCATGTCATTGGATACACTTTCGCTTTGATGGATGAGGCTTAAATTCCAAATCCGGCTCTTTCAAACTAATTACTGCCTATCTGATTTATTTCCCTCCTTAATGCTGTTTATTTTGTTTTTATTCAAAATATAAAATTGCTCCCTGAGTTGGGAGATTAATGGCTTTTTTCTCCTTTAGCAACAGATCATTTGTGGGCCCAGGTTATAAATAGGAGGTTAGAATCCATGACTCATTGTTTTTTCCTTTGTCATACAGGACGTCCCCTGAGATTAACTGTGTGTGTGTGTGTGTGTGTGTGTGTGTGTGTGTGTGTGTGTGTGTGTTTTAATTAAAAACATTAACATCTAATTGCAGGTCACTATGTTGGAGGTTTTAATTTTAGGAAAATGTCATGGTTTTCGTTTGTGCTGTACTGGAAAATTTTATATTTTGGTAAACTAGTGTTTTAAATACTACTGAGCCATGGGTTGACTGACACATTTCCACTTGCTTGATCGATACATTCACTTCATAAATGTGCATGTATTGTATGCTGACTCTGTCTAAGGAAGGTGAACGTTCAGAGTCTTGGATGCAGTAGGCTCTGATGCTGAGGCCCGAAGGAATGCGGATGTAGGGATTGCTTTCAGGTCGATTTGTCGTTTTTATTCACTTGTTTATTACATATTCCCGCAGTGAGCCATCAAACACCCACTGCAGTCACAGATCCTGTTGGAGTTTTACACACATGTGGCATACATTCATTCATACAGGAACCAAAACTATAAAGTACAGTCCACTACTAGTAGATGTCACCCTCCACATAGATGATGAGATGTGGATGGAGAGAAGAGAACATTATGGAGGCCTTTGCATGATGTGCTTAAGGAGCTTTGATTTAGTTTAGTACCTGAGTTTTGCTTGCTGATTTTTCCTTTATGTGTGCTTCCTGGTATTCCCTAGCTGTTTAACTTGGGACCGGTTACTTAACCTCTCTGTGCCTCAGTTTCCTCTGTGTTAAATGAGGTATCCATCAGTATCCAGTCAAGAACGCAGAACACACTGCAGAGCTTTTCATTTAATGCAGGCAGTTAGCTACAATATTTTGGAAAGGGTAGAGGAGAGACAGGGATAAACGTGTGACTCAGGAGGGAAGAACCTTACCGGCCTTTGGAAGGAGCCACTAACTGCTACCCCTGCTGTCAGTTGGTGCCTGCAGCTGGGAGGAGAGACACCGCACTCCTGCTAATACTGTTACCACTCAGGGGGGCACCACTGGAAGCAGGGGGGGAAATCAAAGCCATGCAAAAGGAAGCCCTCCCATGGGCGGAGCCCAACCAGAAGGCAGCTGACCAGGGAGCCTGGGAATTGTAGTTTGCCCGTTGGCCCAGCCCCTGCAATACAAAGGAGAACAGAGGAGGGCAGGAGTGACAGCTAACAGACAAGTAAATAACACAAATGGGGGCAATAAAGGGACCTACCACCTGTGGCTGCTGCAAGTTTATAGTTAAAGTATGCAAAGCCTTTTAGAACAATGCCCGATACATAGTAAGCAATTGCTATGATCAGTTAGTACTATTATCTAGCCCAACCAGAAGGCAGCTCAAGGGAGTCAGGCAGGGTGTGTGAATAGGGTCCTTACGGAATCAGATTTGCCGTTGAGAAAGCTCAGCTGGGGGCCATGGAAGAGGATGAACTCTAATGGGTCATATAAGAGGCTTGGACCACTTAGAAGGTGGTTGGAATGTCCGTGCAATGACGGGGATGGAGAAGAGGGAATCGATTGCATAAGTTATTTAAGCAATAGAATTATCTAGACTTGGTGATTGACAGGAGTCTGGAGAAGGAGTGGAAAGCGTTCCAGAAAGAGAACATATTTGAGCTGTTTGGGAAGATGATCAACAGACAACAAAATGAAGAAATGGAGACCTTGGTCAAGTGAGGACTAGATGTACCGATGCTTAGAGTCAGGAAAAGGCAAGGTGCATTCAGGGCCTTGGACACAGTCCCATGCACCTACCATTGCACAGTGACACGTGTCATCCCAAAGTGAAGAAAGGCCAGTGGGAAGACAAACAAATGTATCCACGTGTAAACTTTGGGAGACTGCCACGGGTTCTTTGTGCCCCCCTAGAACGGAGTAATTCTTTGTGTTGGTAGCTTTCTGTTTGTTTATCTGCCTCTTCTGGCTCTCATACTGGGCTCTGCATCCTGTGAAGGGAGGAACTGGGTCGGGTTTTTGGTACCCCCACATTCTGGTCTATAAAGGAAGTCTCCACCAAGTTAAAGGGCAGCAGAGTTGACCAGCTGACTACATGTTCTGTTTTCTGGCGTATGAGCTTGGTCCTGTGTCCTGGGAAAGGAGGGGGACAGACATTTACCTCCAGAGCATGGGGCCAGCCTAATATCTGCCACTCTTGAGCAGTGTGTCCTAGAGCTGGGTGAGCCTTGATGTGACGTGGTACCATTGGTTGATTATTACTGTTTGAAGAGGGACTTGGAGGTGGAAGGTAAATCCCCACCAGGGCTCAGTGCCCTCTCCCGGCCCTGGGGAACTTGACCCTAGGAAGTGGTAATGCAGCTTCTCCCTTCCCCAGTCATGGTGGAGGACGTGCGTCTCTACCCTCTCTAGCTCAGAAACAGAGCAACACACGCAGCCATTTGTTTTCAAGGATGTGGAGTGGAATTAATTAGCTTGGAAAAGTACGGGAACATTGCTAAGTGTTATTAATGACACAATTAACAGTTCCTTCCTGCAGGCAATGGGTGGTTCCTCGCTCCCTTGGCAGCTCTCATAGATGGACCCTGGACTTCCTATTTTCACTCTGGCAAGCTCTGCTCAGTGCCCGGGACTCTGCTCCCAGCCACTTCCTGTCCAGGTTGTTGCCGGGAACACATCTGTGGCAGAGTGGTGCTGGCGTCCAGATTCCTGCCCACTCTGTGGCCGAGGAAAGTGGGTGGACTTAGGCGTCTCTCCTCAGCAAGGGTGAGAAAACCAAAGGGAAGCAGAAGTCATGTGAATTCTGCATGTGTTGTGTACCAGGAACTCCGCTCTATGCTTTCCACACTTAATCTCCCTTAACTGAATGCTCATCACAGCCGCCTGAGGCAGACATTGCTAGCCCCGCCCTTCAGAGACTGATAGAGACTCATGAAGAATAAACGCATTGTCCAAGGACACACTTCCTTCCAGCAACTACCAGAGACAGGCTTTATACCTCGCTGGGTTTGACTTTGAAGTGACTAGTGTTCAACCAACAAACAGCACTGATGTTGATTCTCTACAAAGATTTAATGCAGAGATCTGCTTTATTGCACGCCCTGTACCCCAGGGTTTGTCCCCACCCCCACCCCAACCCCTGCCCCCTTTGCAATCCTCTCTGGGTTTAGTACTTGGCTTCACCATGGATCTAAAAACCCATGCCTATTCCATTCAGTTTCTTCCTCCTGTTTGTCAAGTCTCCACCAGGATCGCCTCCTTCTCTTGATTCCTCTGACAATGAGTGAGATTCGAGTTAATGATTAAGAGACCTGCCTTGGAGTTAGTGTGCTTTGAGATCAAACTTTCAGTTCTGTGAATACCTTTGCACCTTGGAAAGGAAATGTGTTTAACCATTCTTTGCCTTAGTGTCATCATCTTCAAATTGGGAATCATGGGAGTTGAGTTCATTGTTGCTGTCCCCTAGCATTCCCACTCTCTCCTTCATCCTCGCCAGCTCTGTCAAGCATGAGGGAGAGCCTTACAGGGCCCATGCCATTGAGGTAAGGGCTCCCCTCTGTGCCCCTCGATGCTTGCTTGGATGATCACACTTACCACATGATGTCTGAAGTGTCCGTTACACTGGACTTGATCATAAGCTTTTAAAGAACAGAGCCTATGTTGTTCACCTTTGGTTTCCCCCAATAACCGGTGTGGGTCCTGGTATATGGGGAATCGTCAATTAGTTTGTTGGAAAAATTGAGGACTGAGTGAATGAAAGAAATGATCCTTCAATTGAGTTTTGAAAGGTGAGTAGGTGCAGATAAGGCGGCAGGGGGTGGAGGGAAAGGCAGTGTAAGCAGAAGGGGATGCATGAGCAGACGCTTGGTGGCAGAAGCATTTGGGGACCTTTGGGGAAACTGCGAGCCACAAGAGATACCGGGGCTGTGGGATACAAGAGTCTGGAGTCCTTCTGCGTCTGGACTCAACTCTTTAGAAGGCGCAGTCTCATCCATTGAGGCTTGAAGGGAACACAAATAATGGTTTGGCTCCAAGGGTGTTTTGGTTTGTTCAAGTTGGGACAACACACTGTTTTCGTCACACTTTGAAACCATCCAGTAGGCAGATTTGTAGAAGAAACAAACAAAACATAATTTTGACTCAAGTCACAGTTCAAGAAAAAACAAACCAACCTTAACCTTATTTCTTTAATTAAAAGAAGCACTTAGAACAATTTTGGTGTTTCTGAAATTGTCACCCATCATTCAGACTATTGTGTCTGTGTTGCCAGGGGCAGGGTCCTATGATCTCTCTTTCCCCACACATCTGGGGCTCCTAGGATGTGTATTTTATCCCCCTGTGAAGTATCAGGAAGGTTATGCCTGCTTTTCCTTCCACCTCCCTCACTCACTCCTCCCTAAGGAAGGAAGAATTATTTGTCTGATTGACAGGGTAGGATTTTGACTTCCATTACTTGTTTTTTTCAAATTGTGCTTATGACTAATTAGAGTTCATGAAAGCAATAAAGGTCGAGACTTACAATACCTAAATATAGAGAACATTGTAAATATAGTTTCTGAAAACTTTTATGTTGGTCTTTGTGCGTGCACGCGTGTGTTGGGTCACAGATTAAAACATACCCCTTGTCATAGGTCTTGGCCAATTTTTTTAAACCTCCACATTAGTTGGTGTCCCCTGACTGCAATGGAGTATTCCAGGCCGTAGCTCCTGTGTGGTCTGCCTGTCTTCCCACTTTTAGATCACGTGGCCTGCTGAAATGGCGCCATGTTTTCTCTGTTTGCTTCATCTTTAATGTAGGAAGGACGTCTGCACCCAGGGCCTCTTCTCAAGGCTGCTGTAGAGGCCCACGGTTTCCCTGGCCCTCTTTTAGGGTTGGTAGTCTGGAGCCAGGCTGAGGTTCTCCATGCCGTGGATGAAGGAATGACAGAACGGGCACCAGGCATTGAGTGCTCAGTGCACTGGAAAACCCCCCAGCCAG
This sequence comes from Rhinolophus sinicus, assembly GCF_036562045.2. Lineage (NCBI taxonomy): Eukaryota > Metazoa > Chordata > Mammalia > Chiroptera > Rhinolophidae > Rhinolophus > Rhinolophus sinicus. The sequence continues at coordinate 10,330,821 of NC_133761.1, forward strand.
CCACGAGGGCAAGTGCGAGTTGAAATGCAGTCCTCACTGTATGTGCCAAGGCATGCACTCACAGGGCTGCTCTCACCAGAAAGGGTACCTTTGTCTGTTGCATCTAACAGTTCCCCTGAGAGCTCTGCTGCTTTGCGGAGTCCCTCCAAGCAAGGGTGGCGATCTAGTCTTGGGGCAAAATGTACACCACCTCCTTTTGGCAGCAGGTCCAAGCTGTACTTCTCCAATCCAGCTCCATCCATGATGAAGCTGATATTGTATTTCCTAGCTGACACTGGTATTTAGTCTCAATGGGTTCCAAACTCAGAAAATAAAGGCTTGTAATTATAACCTCTGAGAAACCGCCATGTCTATTGCACACTTAATGAAGGGTTCGTTCCCCACTCCCTGCCCGCTTCCGGAAGTCTGTTATTAAGTCTGTCATGTGTGTCTTATAGTCACAAACGTAAGACATGGGACTGGGCTTGGTTCAGACCCACACATCGCTGTGGGGGTTTCCAGTTTGGACTTGCTTTTTCCTACTCTTTTCAACTGGTGCCACAACTCAGAACTGAAGCCTCTGAGTTTGTGAGTTTGTTCTTTTCCTATTTCTTTCCCCCTCTTTCCTTGAAACCTGTTCTTTGTCCTTCCTCTTCCTCTCCTTTCTTTCCTCAAACCTGCAAGTCCCTCTCTTTCTTCTTCCTTTAGTATTTATTGAGTATTAACTTTGGTTAATCCATGCCATTATTTCATTAGGGTCACACCATCTCCTATAACACACACAGGGACGATGAAAATTGAGTGCAGGGAAGAGCATTTACGTCACCCTGGTCTTCTGAGTCTAGCTCATGCCTCTTTCTATGTCACATAGTGAGCATGTCATGATGGTGGAAAAATCTAGACACACTGAGAATCAGATACACGTGCATTAAAATATATTTTCTGTTGTTCCACGTGGATGTTGAGCCTCAGTTCCCTAATCTTTACTTTGGGACTAAGTTGGAAGGACTCTCTGGACCTTGATTTATTTTTCCTCTTCCTAATGAAGCTGCCAAAAAAATAAAGTTACCTGGGACTCTCAGAATAGATAGAGGTAAGATGTCACGTTTGGGCTGATGTTTAGGGCCTCTGTTAGACACACAGGTGGATGGCACATGGCCCCACCCAGAAAAAAAGGTAAATTCCAAATTGGTTTTCTTCTTAGTTCTATTCCATGTGGCCTGCTGCCAGCTGCTCTGTGTGTTATGCAGGGCTCTGGGGAGAGGATAGGCCAATTGCTCAAGGTGCCCAGGGGATATTTTGAGTAAGAAAGGACTGGTACGCCCCCCAATTTGTTCTCCAAAGATTTATAAGTTAGAAAGAGCTACTCGGCGGGCAGAGGGAACACAACTGCTCTGAGTTAGGCAAAGGCAGTGGGGCAACTGATATAAAGTTAGTTTTTATACTGGTTTCCTGGGGTTGCTGTAACAAATCACCACAGCCTGGGTGGCTTCTGACAACAGAAATGTATTCTCTCACAGCTCAGGAGCAAGACATTTGCAATCAAGGTGTCGGAAAACCCATGCTTTGTCTCAATGTTTGAGGGAAAACTCCTTCCCTCCCTCTTCCTAGCTTCTGGGATTTGCCCACAATCCTTGGCACTCCTTGGTTTAGAGACACATCACTCGAGTCTCTGCCTCTGTCATCACGTGGGCTTCTCCCCGTGTGTCTCTCTATAACTGAGCTGGAATTTGCCTCCTCTTATTAGGACACAGTCACTGGATTAGGGCCCATCCAAGTCCAGTATAATTTCATTTACCTCGATGACACCTGCAAAGATTCTATTTCTGAATAACGCCACATTCACAGATACTAGAAGTTGGGGTCTCAGTGTAGTTTTTTGGAGGATTCAATTCAACCCCCATTGGTTTTCAAAAGGACGGGTGGAGCCAGGACTAGTGGGTGGCGCTGACAACTGAGTCAGAAGACCAGCCTCAGAACGGGTGTGATGCCTCCAGGTCTGCAGCGTCCTGGATGCTGGCACCAGGTCCTCCTAAGTCTGGCTTGTACCTGAGGGAATCTTTTCTCTGGGCCTGAACGGAAAGAACGGAGAGTGAAGCAGTCATGCCTAAAGTTCAAGTTTATTGGGGTGTGGGGTCCTTGTCCCAGAGTATAACCCTGAGGAGTGAAGCAGCTCACCCTTAGAGAATCATTGTCCTTGGTCTAAGAGCTGTGCCTTCTCTGGGAGCCAGGGCCTCTGCCTCGGCTCTGCATTTTGGAGTTGGCCTGTCCCCAGACCATCTTCTGTTTTGCAGCCAGCATTCTTTCCTCCCTCTCCCCGTCTTCGCCATCACCGACATCATGCCCAGGTAGACGCCGAAGCGCAGCCTGGCTTCTACTCTAGATAACGGTAGCTTCGTCCACTAGGTAACCGTAGCCACTATCGTATTAATAACTAACACGTGAAGAAAGCATATCATGTCCCAAGCATCGTTCAAAATGCTTTCTCTGCGTTAACTCCTTGAACTCTCATAAAACCCCTTTGAGAGAGCGGCTGGTGGCATCCTCACTTCTCAGTTACAGGAACTGAAAGGGTGTGGAACTGGGCTCAGATGGGCCCATTTGCTGTTTGGATAACCAAGGGAGGTACAACCATGTAAGCCTCAGTCCCTATCGTCCCCTGCCCCGTGCTTCTGCTTTTCCGTGCCAGGTTCTCCACAGGCAGAGAGGCCTGTGGTGTGGCAAGAGAAGCCCTGTGGATCCCCAAATACTGAATTATTTACCCAGACCGCCCAGGTCAGCACAGGGCACCCTAGTCTGCAGTGCCCCAGATCGCCCTCTGGGGTACCTCTGCGCCAAACTCAATTCTTTGACTCCCCCACTTCTCCCCAGACCTTCCCCCAGGGGGATCATGCTAGAGCACACATACGTGTGCTTATTGTGATGATTATTATTATTTTGTTATTATAGCACTGTGATGTTCAAGAAGGGTTACCAAGGTAACCAGTAATGGTGCACACGCAGTCGTTATGGAGACTTAATCTCAGTCAGATTATGTGTTCTTGGCTTCCTCCGTTCTCGTGAAAGCAAGAACACATCATTTTCTTCTGTAGTTTTCGTCTCCCTGTTTTGCATTTTTCTCACAATGTCTGACTGACCTTCCAAGCTTTTCCAGAATTTACTCACAACTCAGTTTTCTATCTGAACATGAAAGCTTCCTAACCTTCAATGAAATAAATAACCCGTTTACGCCAGGCTTTGCCTCAACATCCATCCCCTGGGAATTTCTTCTGGTGCTAAAGGGGGCAGAGTTAGGGCCTCAAAAATGGAGTAGAGGGGCCGGCCCCATAGCTCAGGCGGTTAGAGCTCCATGTTCCTAACTCCGAAGGCTGCGGGTTCGATTCCCACGTGGGCCAGTGGGCTCTCAACCACAAGGTTGCTGGTTCAACTCCTCGAGTCTCACAAGGGATGGTGGGCTCTGCCCCCTGGAACTAAGATTGAACACAGCACCTTGAGCTGAGCTGCCGCTGAGCTCCCAGATGGCTCAGTTGGTTGGAGCCTGTCCTCTCAACCACAAGGTTGCCGGTTCGACTCCCACAAGGGATGGTGGGCTGTACCCCCTGCAACTAGCCATGGCAACTTGACCTGGAGCTGAGCTACGCCCTCCACAACTAAGAGTGAAAGGACAACTTGACTTGGAAAAAAGTCCTGGGAGTACACACTGTTCCCCAATAAAGTCCTGTTCCCCTTCCCCAATAAAATCTTAAAAAAAAAAAAAAAAATGGAATAGATCAGGTATTGGGACCCCCTCCTAGACCACTGCCTACTCTGAAAAGTGACTTGGGGATATTACTGCTCAAACAGCAGAGAGGGACACTCTTGTTAAAAAAAGGTAATCATCGCTTCTCGGCCTTTTGGCTAAGATCAAGTGTAAAGAAAGGTAATCATCACCTCCCATTCTCCCGATGAGGAAGAGACCATGTTGTGTCCCTGAGTTCTCCTGCCTGCTGTCATGTCATGCTTTTCTTGAATATCTAAATAATGACTCGAGTCCCCATTCTACATAACTGAGGGATTCCTGAAGATTCTTACCATTCTCCAAAGTACCCCATTATGAGGCTGTTCTTGCCTTCAATGATTTTGTTTTTCCAAGTAATGGCAGGGGATTACCACAAAGAACAAAAGCCATCCGCTAAAATGAGCTCTGCATCTGATATCACTCTTTCTAATTTCCTTAGCCATCCCCAAGGATGGGATAGTTTTAGCCTTGTTCTCTAGGTCCCTGCCGAGCACTGTTTCCTGGGAACTGGTCCCTCCCTACAGTGGTTCTCCCTATGTCTTCTTTTACCTCCATCCAGGAACTCAACCCTACGGTCTCCTGGGCTAAGGATCGAGGATTGGGGTGGGATGAAAACTCCCCTCAGTTCATTCTTCAAAGCACTTTATCTTCCCTTGGTTTTAACCTCCTCCTTCCAGCTGACACTTGCCATTTTGAACCAAAAAAGGAATCGGAGTGTTTTTCTAAATTATTAAGCCACTTATTATGTATACTCACTTTAAGCAAGGTGGAAACTCCAAACAAAAATTTTTAAAAAAATTCTCCCATTCCCCATTCTTAAGGCGGGTCCATGATGACTCCTTCCCTATTGGCAGCAGGTAAGGGAGAGAGGCGATGAAAGCAATTTATTCTCTGCTGTTTAGAGCAAACCCGAGAGGCCATGGGCTCTTAGCTTTTTCTTTCTTTCTGTTTCGGGTAAGGCACAGGGGGGATGTCAGTAACTGTTGGTCCTCTCCGTGTCCTCTTACCCTCCCCATTCTTGCAGCAGCCAACAGGGAAAGCAGACTCACGGGGCCTGGCTACTCGAGCTCTGTCCCATCATGGCACCGACCTACACTGGTGCACTCGAACGGATGGGGCTAATCGTCCTGCCAGAAAGTTTCAAGGGAAACCTGGACGTTTTTTGCAGTTGTCCGTAGTATCCAGCATCACACTGACACTTACTTACTGCAGAAATCTTACCGTGAACCGTTAGGGTCAGCATTTCTGTGAAGCTTACGGTGAGGTAATTTATGCTTCTTTCCGGCTACTCCTCCTTCCCCCGGGCGTCCTTTCCCTTTTTTGAGATCATCATTTCCCTGGAAGGGTCTGGGCCATCTGTCACCATCTTCTGGGTTCAGCAGATTTTAAGGAGCCCAGGAGCCCGGTGTACAGCCTAGAAAGGGGAGGACGTGGGACAGCCAGCATTATTCACCGCAATATGGGTGGTCACAGATGGGGACGTCTGGTTGGCTCTGCTCTTTTTCAATTTGTTTTGATTTTTATCAGACTGGTCCATGAATATGGTTTAAAGCGGCAAATCGTTCTCCAAAGGTTATTAAAACAAACCCTAAAAGCTGTGTTCCATTCCTCCCCACTTCCCAAGTTCGCAGAGGCAACCACTTAAACACATCTTAGTTCCTTTTTGGGGGTATTTTCTTTCATATCTCTAAATACTACTGTTTGGTTTTTCAGTATTAGGTTTTATTTACTGCTATCCACTATAGATTGTGAGGATTTAGTTATCTGTCACACCTCTTCTCAATATCCCCACTACACGCATTCAATTTTCTCCCTTCCCAGCCTCCGATAGGATTTATCTCATCAAGGCGAGATAAATATTCAGTGTTTCCATTATTTAAAATATGTAAATGTTATTTACAGGTAAACCAGGTGGCGCATTAGGGCTGCATTTCCTTTCGGGCACAGAGTTTAGTTTCTGCTGAAGTTAATAATAATAGTTGTTTCCTTTGCATAATAGTTGTTTGCCTTTCGTAGTTGTTTCCTTTGCTGTACGTGTCACTAAGCAGTCTCCAGTGTCCCTACTTGCCCAGATGTCCTCTAACACATGACGGGCCTTTCAATTTTATCTTCTTGGAGAAGTCCATTCAGAGCCTTCTCCATTCTGAGAGGCAGCCATCCTTCGGCTTTGCCCTCACCATTACCCTGGACCTCCAGATTTTTGCTACTAGACCTTTGTTTCCTGTACTCCTTGAATCTCTTGTTTCATTCCCTCCTTTACATGGAGTACATCCCTAAATGTACATTCTCCCAAGTACATTCCCGAAGAAAAGGTGCATGGGTGTTAAAGGAACGTTGTGGAGATACTGCGTGTCTGGAAACACCTTCGCTGGGCATTCACTCTTAATCACGCAGTGTATAGAACACTGGGAATCAGTTGATGTTCTCAGAATTTTGAAGATTTTCCTTTCAGCCTCTCTTGTTAAAGCGGTGTGGTCCACAGCCATTTTGAGCCTTGAACTTTGCAGAGAAACTGCTCTCTGCCCCTCTCAGAAAATTTGTAGCATTCCATCTCCCCTCCACCACCACCACCACCACCAGTCTTTTTTCTTGATTTGGGTGGTTAGAGTCTTTAAAAAAAAATCCATTTGCTAAATATTAATTAGGTTGCCTTTTTACTCTGGAAACTCGTGTCCTTCCATTGTGGGAAAATGTCTTGAATTATTTATTTGAAATTCTTTTAATTTTCTCTGTTCTCTCTTTCCAGAGTTGCTGTATTGGGTGTATGCTCTTCAGGACTGAGACTCAGGTTTTTTTGGTTGTTTTTTTTTTTATCTTTCTCTCTCGTTTTAATCTCTTTTTCCTTTTTTACTTTAGATACTGGGAAATTATCTCAACTTTACCTTTAAATGCTTTTGTTGAAGGTCTTGATAACTATTACTGGTATCATCATTTTCCTTTCCAAGAGCTTCTTATGTTTCTGATATTTTTACACTTTTTTTATTTTTGATTCATGGGTACATCTTATCTTGATAAAAATAATGTTTTGTGTAGCCTCTTTGTTTTGGATCCTGCTTCTGATGTTAAAAGCTTCCCTAAGACTCTGACCGATTCTTGGGTGTCTCACATTTAAGTGTGTGGCTCACACAGGCTGTTTAGAATCCCCAGTGTGTATATCGGGCTCTTTAACTGTGGACGTCGCTGGAAGAAGTACTGCTTTTTCCCTCCTGCTGTCAGCCCCCAACCTCCCATGTTTAGAGGTACGCAGTGCCACCAATTCCTGTCTGATTCTTTGGGGGCACGTGTGGCCTAAGGCAGCTTGTACAACTGGCTTTCCCACTGCAGACTTGGGATCAGCCCTTTGCAGCTACTATATCATATCAGTCATCCATCTGCTTTGCAGCTTCTAAGGTTTTGCTGCTATTATGTCCTCTCCTGTTCTCTTTGTCCTTCAGGGTTTATACGTAAAACACTCCGTCTGCTCTCTTTTAACTGAGTTCGGGTAGTTGAAGAGAGAAGTAAAGGTGTGTTGCTGCCTTCAACTTAATTTTGTTTTTAAAGAAACACAGTATGTGATTTTTCTCCCCAACTAATTGTGGAGATTCTTCAGCACAAATTAGAGAAGCAGCGTGGAATTGTAAAATTAGCAAGGGTTTATATAACTGTTAGCACATCTACCTGCTCAATATAATCTGTACTCATCTCAGCCTTATTTAACTATCAAATGGCATCAGAGTAGTGCCTGAAAGTTCTATGAAATCAACTGTATAAATCACCTGTCTTGCAGGAAATACATACTAAATTTACTTCTTGCTTCCTTTGCCCCACAAATGAATGTGGTTTATAATTAAAACATGAAGAGGTCAAACAAAACTCTGAAATTAGACTGTGGGTGGACTTGCTTATGATCTCTGGCAGCCTCTTCTTTCTCTTGATACATTGATGTGGCAGATTAACCTTCCAGAATGATCGCAAAGCAAAAAAAAGGTGGAGGCTTGGTTCCCCAGTTCCCCCACCTTGGGTTTACCAGGAGAGCCCTGGTGTCTTGCCATTTCCTGTTAACTTTTTGTCTCACAGCTCATTTGTTTTTATTCCCATTCTCCGCCTGAGTTTCAGGCTGAGAGACATAGTATGTACATAAATCCACTGTTGTCATAAAGCCTGGTAGCTTCGCTTCTGTGGTTTAACAATGGCTGTAAGAAGTGGAGAATAAATTACAGTTGGATGGCTAAGTGGTATGCATCCCTCGTTTATGACTTCACATTTAAGTTCAAGTTTGTGACATTCGTTGTGCTGTGCTTAACAAACTTTTTGGAAAGACTTGCAAATTAGGGCTAGGTGACTTTCCAATCTCATTTTTATGCGTTGTTGTTCTCCAATACTTCATTTCATCTCCAATTCCTCTATATTAGAAACATACACACAAACACACACATACGAGGTCGGACAATTAGGTTCATGAACTCATTCTAGAAAAAAATGCTACGTACCTCACTGCTGAATATCACTAAGGTCACCTTCAAAGCACTCCTCTGGGAAGCTATGCACTGATGCCAGCGCCTAGTCCACCTTTCAAAACAATTTTGGAACTCTTTTTCTGGAATGGCCATCAGAGCTGTCGTCACATTACCCTTGATGTCCTGAATGTCATCAACATGTCTTCCTTTCAATATTTCCCTTATCTTCTGGTAAAGGCTGAAGTCACTGGGGGCCAGATCAGGTGAGTAAGGAAGGTGTTCCAATACAGTTATTTGTTTACTGGCTAAAAGCTCCCTCACAGACAGTGCCGTGTGAGCTGGTGCATTGTCGTGATGCAAGAGCCATGAATTGTTGGCCAAAAGTTCAGTTCGTCTAACTTTCATGCAGCCTTTTCAGCACTTCCAACTAGTAAACTTGGTTAACTGTTTGTCCAGTTGGTACAAATTCATAATAAATAATCCCTCTGGTATCAAAAAAAGGTTAGTAACAGCTTTGCAACAAGTTCACGAACTTAATTGCCAAACCTCATATATGCTGATTTATTAACACACAAAGTAACAAAATTTGGCATCTACTTTGATATCTTCTCTTATTTCAGCATAAACATTATTTCAGGATAACTGCCACAATGGTAGTGAGACATCGAACTATTTGTGGTTTCTATAGGAGACATCACAGATACTACTAATACTACCTTAGTATGTTGCCTACTTTCAAAATGCTAAACTCCAGTTAGTCGTTGGTGAAAATAAAGATGTAAAATGTTTCCCATCCGCATTCGGGGACTTCCTGAATTCTACTTATGTGCATCAAGTTAAAAAAAAACAAAAAACAACCAAACAGACAAACAAAAAAAGTTCCTCTAAACCTCTTGAAGTGCAGTCTCAGGGAGAAGGCCTGGGAATCTGCATTTCGGGAGGTTTCCAGAACAGGAAACCTCTGCAGCACTTCCTATGAAGGCAACACTTTCCAGCTTCTGTGTACTTGCAAGGCCTGGCCCAGGATTGCACCGTCTTTCCTGAAGGCTAGTGAAGGCTCCTCAGGTAGCTCAAGTCTCCCCCAAACTTCCCTGATAACTCATTACCCCCTACACCCCATCCTTAGACAGATTTAGTTTCTCTGTTTTCTTGCACTTCTAGAACGTACTCAACTCTCTGCTCCCTGCTCCAACCTATCATGGAAGAGAAGGGTGGACTGGTGTGTTATAAAATGTTACCATCAGCAGGAAAAACCCAAAGAGCATGTGAAATCCTGGACAATATATGTCATGCCCCGATTGATGTAACCCAGCCCGTAGAGAGTCTGCAAAAGGATGGGCATTTTGAAGTGGCTGTTGAATTTATCTTGCCTGAGCTCCATTTCATGAGTTTGGGAGTTTTGGCTTAGGAGTTCCAAGCACATTCCTCAGCCACTTTCATCATCTGTGGTGTGTGATCCCACTTATCTTCTTTTCTCCCAAATCAGTACCCTTGGCTCTTAAGCCCCATCACACCCCCTGTCCTACCCTTAAACAAAATCTACTCTTCATTGTCAGTTATTTACTTATTTGTTTGTTTCTGCCACTTGTGGCCTAGCAGGGGTTCAGGTTTGGGGGACAGAGGTGGGAGAGAAGGAGAAGCAGCAAGCTTCACGGTGCTCTGGTCTCTAAGTGGATTATATTCAAAAAACAAAATCATCTCTTCCTTCCACAAAGACTAGGTCCTATAGTCATATCTCCTGTGCCTTATTGTGTTGAAGGGAGTCTGTCTCCTCCTCCAGGTTGAGTTACATTATCAAAGTCTCCAGATCCGGGAAAGGTAGGATGTGGGAAGAATGGTGGGAGTAGAAAATCCCATCAAATCACACAGAGTTATTTCTTAAGTACATATCTTATCTGTCCTGTTGGATTGAATTCTTTCACAGCAGGGCTTGCTCTTTAAAAGCAAGTGCTGTTTTCTGTTGGGCTAGTTAACCTCTTTAAGCTGAAATTCTCCGATTCAATGATAAATATGTTACAGGGACATATTGTGTAAAGCATTTCCCTGAGTACCACATCCGTAATAAGGGTCAACAAAGAAGAGATTTCTTGTCATTTGTTTTTTATTTCCAATACTCAACAGAATGCCGACACATAATAGGTGTTCAGTAGACTCTTAAGAACTTGACCTACACGAAAGAGATTAAAAAGCTTGAGAATCAGGAAATCTAGGTCTGAGTCCTACCTCTGCCACTGACTTGAATTGTGACCTTGGGCAAGTCTTGTATCCTTTCCAGAACCAGTCACCTCATTCATCACCTGAAAAGATTGGATGATCTAATTTCAAAAGCAGGAGCTCCAATGTTTCAGAATCAGCTGGGGATTCTAATAATAATAATAAGCAATAGTATTACAGATTTCCATCCTACAACTTCAAAGGAAATCTATAGTTTAATTTCTGAGTGTGATTTTGATCGCCAGGTTGAGAGCTACACTCCAAGGTCTTCTTATCGGCATCCCTCAAAGATTATGTTTTAGAACAGTCCAAGGATTACGCAAATAGTCTTAACAGGAAAATAGGACATGGAATCTTTCCGATACACAGAATTTTTATATCATAAGGGCCCTACCCCCTCATTTATTCAATAAATATCTGTTGGGGGCTTATTATACGCCCTGAGCTGTGGAAGAGCCAGAAATCCCTGAGGGAACAGCATTCAGTCCTTTCCTTAGAGGAGCTCAGAAGCAGGGGGAGGAGGGAGGACAGGAAAACCAGTGACGTCAATACAGCTGTCCCTTTGAGGATATGGAGGCAGACGATGGGGAAAGGCAAGACGCCATGGCTCCAGGAGAAGCTCAGAACTCTGTCCTGAAGGAAATCGTCCCAAGTGGGCTTCTCTCTTCCTTTTCCAAAGACAAGGGGAAGCCTTCCTTGAAGGCTCAAGCCTTCCTTACAGCAAACACACTAAGCTGAGCTACAATTTGCAGATTGATTAAACAGCCAAAGCTCCCGTGTGTGAAATGGCGAAACATAATTAAAACTTTGATGCTATTAAATTAGAGGAAAAAAATACCACTTTCTTTTTATTTTCTAAATAGTAGCTGAATTGAATTTTTAAGAATTCACTAAGTGCTCATTATATACTCAAGCCAAGCTGCTTTTGGCTTCCAGAGAAGTGACTTTGCTCTGGAGTTGCCAGTTCCTTCACCAGGCAGCTCGGGGCTGGGGTGGGGTCTGACTCCTAACTGCATCATTAAAATTTCCCTAGTGTGGACAGAAAAGTTATTAACTTGCCACTGAAAAATATTTAAATGCCGTTAAAAAGTTTTGACTCTCATAATTTTCCTTAATGGTGCAAAAATCAGCTCTGGACTTGTTCTGAGATTACATTTTCCAAGAGCCCTGCAAGGGAAGTCTCATATTACCTAATTACCATATTTATTGCCAGATTCTGTTTTCTAATCCCCGATGACTTTGTCAGATATATTTAAGTGCTGTTCCTTTCCTGCTTCTGCTGTGGGGACTGAGATGGGCTTGTGACAACCTGAATGGAGAGAGCCTTTTGGTTGGGGACAGTAGAAGGAAGCCTAGACAGGGATGGTTCTGAAAGGTGCTCCCTGCCAGAGCCAGACTGAGAGGGGAAACTGTGGCTGGCTTCCAAGGGATCGTTACCAGCACCAGACACACCATATTGTCATCGTAATGGATACAAATTAAACTGCACAAATAATCTGGCTTTTCTTCTGCTTAGAAGACCCAAGCCAGGATCCCCCTTGGATTCTGCTCCGATGCAAAGAATGGATCAGAGCAGAATTCATTCTTCTTTGATTGAAGCTTAGCCACACAAAAAAAGTTTGTCATCACAAAGAACGAGAGAATGAATTAAATGGTGACCATACTAAGGTGTCTCATGATACTTCCATACAAAGGAAAGAAAGAATGGCTGTCATTCTGGAGCGTTGAAAAGAACTGGTGCTTGGTTTATGGAGGCCAAATTTCAGTTTATATAGCCCAGGACTATTTCTGGTTTTGTTTTTGAGGAGGTTGGGTATGGTTAAGAAAAAACAAAATCCCATTTTTACTTATTTCAAAGACTCTCTAGGTCACCAGATTCTCTGAAAAAAAAAAAAAAAAGCTCTGATGGGCTAAAATGACCATGATTTAGCAGTTCCTAATCTATTTTCTTTTGCTTCTTCTCATTAAGTTAAAAAAGAAAACAAATATACACACACAACTAAACATAATAAAATAGAAAATCAATTCTTGAAATTGCTTTCTCTTTTAAGTATAATATCTGGAAAGGCATTGAATTTGCATACTGGTTATGGCTGGATAGTTTTAGAATTTGCTTTTGAATTAAGATATTCTTAACAACTTCTTTCTCTAAATTAACACAATGTGGTCATACATCCCCTCCCCCCCGGCCTTTTAGGTTAAACACTGCCTTCCTTTAATGTTGTGGTGGTTTTTATGTTATTTTAAATTAAGATATTCCAACCCATCTTCTCCCCAAATACTTGCAATATGCAGATATATTTCTCCCCCACCCCCAACCCCATTCTAGGTTAAAGACTATCTTCTTCTATATAAACCTTTTTCTGTTTCTTCCAAGTGACCCAGTTTCTATAATCCCAACTAGATGCCGCACATAGCATTTAACTGTTCTTGGCAAAAAGGCCTTTGCTTACAACAGGCAAATAGAGATTTGCTCGCTCCCTGGAATACCCTACAACACTTTGTGAAAATAACATGCCCACTAGCTGAAAGCTTAGACAGAAACAGGGCCACAGCCTTCTTAAATGTGTCCAATTACAATGGTTAACCAACATATAGATGATAATGATGTCATAAGCCATAGAAGCTACATGGGAACTTTTATATTTAGAAAACGAAGGAAGTGTAGTATTCACTGAGCATAGACAAAGGCTAGGAACTGTATGCCGCGCTTTCCCAAAGTTTTCTTATTCATCCCTCACAGGGATCCTGCAACGTGGGCCTATTAGCCCAATCAACTATTGGTTCATGTATTCACTCGTTCCTTGTTTGCAAACACAGAGCACCCAAACTCACTCACTTATTTACTAATACCGGCTATGGCCAGACACTTGGCTAGGCTCTGCTGTGCAAGGCGAGCCATTCCTGCCTTTGAGGTGCATACAGTTTAGTGGGGTGGATGGAGGAGGGGGTGGAAGGGAGCGAAAAAGATAAATCCCAAAGCCCTGAGTGCCACTGCAAAGACCTGCATAAAATATCCATGAAGCTAAGAGCAAAACCTGGAGTCATTGAGAGATCAAGGAACTTTCTCTCCCCTTCTTTCCCTAGACAGAAACTACAGAGAACAAGGGCCTTTGGCTAAGAATTTAATTGAATCCTTGGTAGGGCAGCGATTGCACTGAATTTCTTCCAGTAATGAAGGCAGCAACGCTTGCCATGGGCTCTGTTCCTTTTCCCTGCAAGCTCCACGAGGCCCGGTTTGGAAGGGGGGTGGGGGAGGCGCGAGTGGAGTGAAAGGACTAAACTCTACTCTGAAGGATAATGTGGTTTACAGATGCTACGGATAGAGATGGACTTTTCACACTATGAAGCAATTCTAAAATTAGTTTCTTTCTACTATGGTTGAGACGATCCCTTCCCCAAGTATGTCCTGGGTGATTAGATATTGGGAATGTTTTGCCCAGTAAGCGTGTCTGCACTCCCACTATGGGAGATGGCGAAGGGATGAGATCTGGAGGGCTGGGAACGCTTGGACCACGCTGAGGAAATCTGTCCCTCTATTCTGTGCACTGTCAGTGGCAGTCCTTGAAGGCTGTCTGTTAGGTACTGTTTTCTGACACCAAATGCCAGTCATTTTTTTCCACGTCAATTCTCTAACACCAACTGGGTGTCTACTAATTCAATTCAGTTCTGACACTAATTACCCCAAGTTAGCACACACCCCACATGACTGCCCCCCCTTCAGACACCAGGTGAAAATAGAATGTCAGGCTATCCACACGGCCACCCAGCTCATTACAGATTTGCAGGTTTCCATGATTTCCTGTCTCAGGTTCTATAATGACTCACAGAAATCAGAAAAATACTTGCTTACATTTACCAGCTTATTATAAAGCATAGAACTCAGAAACAACCAAGTGGAAGAGATGCATAGGGCAAGGTATGTGGGACATAGGGGGTGGGCAAAGCTTCCATGCCCTCTCCAGGCACACGGCCCTCTCAGGACATCAGCGTATGCTCCAACCTCGAAGCTCTCTGAAGCTCATTGTCCAAGAATTTTTATCACCCAATTTCTAGCCCCTCTTCCCTCCCATGAGGTCAGTGGTGGGGTGCGTGGCTGGGGGAGCTGAAAGTTCTCACCCTCTAATCACAGATTTGGTTTTTTTAATGGCCAGCCTTCATTCTGAGGCTGTCTAGAGACCCCCACCCTCCCCACCCTGTGATACCTCATTAGCATAAACTCTCCTGTGGTCAAAAGGGGCTTGGTTTTGAATAATAAAAGATATTCCTATCACTCAGGAAATCCCAAGAGTTTTAGGTGGTCTGTGCCAGAAACTGAGGCCAAAGACCAGATAAATGTTTCACTGTACCTCAGTTGTACAATAGTCAGTAGAGGAAAGCCCAGTAGTCTGACTCCTGAGTCCCGCCTGTGATTCCTCTTTATTTCCCCTGCCTAACCTTGGCATTACTATGACTATCCCACCTTTAAAAAAGGCCTCAGACTCAGTAGTAGTGTAAAAAGAGGTGAAATGACAGCTCCAAGGGCCCATAGCTGCCATCGTGTGGGTCAGAGTCCAGGGCTCCAGGATGGGGATGTGGAGAACAGATGCATATGGCAGGGCCGCCATGCTCAGTGCTTCAGGTTGTTCACTGCACAAGACCTTCCAAGCAAGGGCAAGTGGAGATCGGTGGAGATCACACTGGAACATAGTGCTCTGCTTGCCCAACAGTGTACCTGGTGTGGGGCTGTGTTGTCTTGGAGAAAGGCATCTTTCTCTGTTTCCCTCAAAGTTGCCATTCGGGTTAGCTGGGCTCTGCATACCCCTAGACAACAGTTATGAAGACTACGCCGTAATAGAGAAAAATGCTCTCACCAACTAACTGAAAATCGCAGTATGTGAAATTGTTGAGCGATATCAATAGAACTATATAAAGATTACAACTCTAAAAAGGCATATGCTCGGAAAAAATATGATCAGAGGGGAGATATTTGTTCTTTTCCCTTGTATTGCCTTCTTTCCCAAATTTTCAGTAATATGGTTGTATTGCATTTATAATGAAAATAAATATTTAGAAAGAAAATAATGCAATGCTATTTTTACATACTTGGCTTTCTCAGACAAATTAAAGTATGTGTGTATGTAATGTAAACGTGGGCTTTTGGAGGCAGGAGCAGGGTTATTGAATAATCCCAAATGGGAGTAGCAAGACCCATGTGAGCTGGAAACGGCAAGGACAAAGCGAAGACTGTTCCATGTGCAAAAAGATTAAATATGTTGTTTTTTTTGTTTTGTTTTTTAACCATCACTGAGCAATTTCCCTTCTCCATCACATACTTATTTCAACAATTGAAGATTTATTTGGCACAGTAGGTAACTCGGTTAATAGGAAAATGCCTCCTCGATGAGGGTTCAGCCTTGTAGATGCTATAATGTGCATCAACTTAATTAGATCAACATCTCACTGAGAGTCCCATGTGCAGCTTGTCTGTTATCACGACTTCTTCAGACTGAGGCGCCTGACAGGGAGGTTTGCACGCTTTCCTGTTATCAGCACTCGCCTGGTAATCACCGTTTCTCTGGAGGACCCACTTGTGAGAGATTTGGAGTTTCCGAACTGAGCGTCAGAAGAGTTTCTCTCATAATAATGACAGAGATATAAAGGGGATGGTGGTGTAGACAGTCACTAACGCTCACTGAGTGTTTATTATATGCCAGGCATATGCTAAAGTGCCTTCCGTGCATCATCTCATTTAATCCTCATCGGCATTCTTACAGCGCAGGTGCCATTTTTGCCATTTAATAAGTGAGGAGTAGACTTACGAGGGCTACGTAATGTGCCCAAAGTCACCCAGTTCCGAAGTGCCATGGCTGGGAATTCCATCCAAGTCTGTTGGATTCTAAGACCTGAGCTTTTAACCATGATGTGATAGTCATTCTCTGTAATAGCAGAAGGCAAACCTTTTATGTAAGGAGCCAGATAGTAAATACTACTTTAGGCCTTGTGGGCCAAGAAGCAGAATGGAGGCTATCATCTAGGTACTTACATGTAAAGAGAGAAAATTCATTTCTACCTTTTTTAATTGATGAAATTACAAGCTTTATTTGTGGACATTGAAATTGGAATTTCATATATTTTTCACAGGTCAAGAGCTATGATTATTCTTTTGACTTATTTTCAACCATTTAAAAATGCAAAAGCCATTCTTGGCTTGGAGGCCACACAAAAGAAAGCAGAGTAGGGGACCATGATAGTTTGATGACTGTTGTCTTAGCTGGGACATCCTTGGGCGGGCAGTTGTGGATGGCAGTGGATAGGATGCTTAACGGACAATTGAAGGGAAATCGGTGACATGGGACTTTGGGTGAGAAAAACAAAAGGGATGCAGAATGCCAAGAAAGAAACCCCCCGCTGTGCTGCCATTGGCTGAAACTCTCCTGGCGCAGCCGGAAGCACTGCCCACCTTTGCCATGACTGGTGAGCTTCTCATTTTGAATTTAGCACTGTGAGAAATTATTCAGGGAGAATGAACAGAATACTTGAAACTGAAACTGGTCTAGAAAATTCAGCATATGTCTGTGTAGCTGTAGGTTAAGTTTAGATGTTGTAATGAGTCTGGAATTCTGCCTACTTTTTTTTTCTTTCTCTCTTTTATTGTAACCCACTTGCTCAAGTAGAGAAAAGAGGAGGAAAAAGGAAAGAGCAAATGGAGGACAAAGAAGAGAGGGGTAAAGGGCTATAGTTGTGGCCTACATTTCCTTCATTCCGTCTTCAAGAACTCTAAGATTTCATCATATTTCTTGGGGGAATTCATGTACTTATATAGTATTCTGGAATTCAGCCAGCTCTGGTGGAGGCTGAGTGATGGAGAGAAAGGACAGTGAGAAGAGATTCAGGACATGGCTTCCTCCCCATCTGGCTGAGTGACCTTGAAGAGGTGATTAACTTCCCTAGACCTCTGCCATCCTCTGTGAAACAAGGAAATGCTCAAAATTTGATCTTTATGAACCGGGAACCCTTAATTATATCCAAATTAGGACTAACCGTTGCTTCTCTAGAAAAACTGTCATGAACAGAGATGGCTGATATTGTAAATGATCACATTGGGTCTTCCAACATTAGGTACTCTTAAAATAAACTTGTTTTGAGAGAGATAAGACTGTGGACTCCCTTGGGCACCCCGCCTCAGATTTTAGGAGAGAATATGGGGCTCTTACAATTAAAGTTCCATAAATTAGAACAGTGTAGTCAAGACCCAATGGTAACAGCTGAACCTAGAGGAAGAAGTAAGACAGCATGGTACTAACCTGAAGTTACTAAAGGATCTACACACATTACCGGGTAGCAGACAGACTCTTGTGGTTTCAGATTCTTAGCATATCAACACTGAAGTTGAGAAGAAGGACAGTCAAAAGACCTGGGCTTGAGTCCTGGCTCTGTCCTTATTAGCTGTGTGACCTTAGGGAAGATATCAAGCATCCCTGAGCCTCAGTTTCCCCATTTTAAAATGGAGATTCTATCTACTAAACAGTGTTATGAGGCTCAGATTTATTCGCTCCTTCATCTATTCAATGAGCATTTCTTAAGTTCCTTCTATGTACTAGAGCCTAAGGATAAAAATATATTATAAATACATGGTCATGTTCCTCAAGAAGCTCACAGAGGAGAGGGAGGTGCTAGAGCAGCCAGCACATAGCAAACAGCCAATGGTACGAAGTGGGTGTTGTGGGAACAATGAGTCGGGATTCTTGTCCTGCCTAACAGGTAGTGAGGGTTTCAGAAGAAGTCAGGTAAGTAAAGTTGAAACTGGGTGTTGACAGGTGAGTAGGGATTAGCCAAGACATAGAAGAAAATGCCCCAGGGAGAGGCAGCTGCATGAATCAAGGACTGGAGGGAAGAAGAATATGTAATGTTTTGAAAACTGTCTGTCCTTCTGTATTTCTGGGAAGTATAGGGAGAGGAGTATTGGAAAATGTGGGGATTTCTGACACATGTTGAAAAAGTTGTGTCATTTTTTATTTGGTCCATGACTCAGCTCGGTAATTTAAGTTATCATCAGTGGCAAGTCATGTTGATTGTGTGTGTACCCTTGATATGATGTGATGAAAATGGCACTTCAAGTCTGTGGTCTTCCTCCCCCAAACCCCAAACCCCAGCCTCACTATGGAAGAGACAGGAGACAAACCCAAATTGAAGGACAGTGTGTAGACTCTCTGACCAATACTCCTAGAAATGACCAAGGTCATCAAAAACAAAGCCTGAGGAAGCTGACAGAGACCAGAGAAGGCTAAGGAGACCAGATGACTAAATGTAATATGGCTTCCTGCATGGGATCCTGGAACAGACATGGGAATTAGGGAAAAATTAGGGAAATCCAAATAAAGTATAGAGTTTAGTTAATAATGATTACCAATCTTGGTTCTTTAGTTGTGACCTGGTAAAGTAAGATGTTAGCAATAAAGGGAACTGAGTAAGGGATACCCAGATACTGGGCATGAGAGCTTGCTGCATCATCTTTACAACAAAAATAAAACCCCAGACTATCCTAAAAAAAAAAAAAAAAAAAAAAAGTTTATTTAAATATATACAGTATTCCATTTCTTTTACTATTAAGCAATACAAAAAGGAAAGAACTCTCCAAATCATATTACTCTCTCTGAGTACATTTCATAAGCTCAACCATTATCTGGGAGGAATCGCTATAGCTTTTCCTAATATAAGCTGTGCTGAGAAAAATGGATGTTTCTGAGATCAGCTTGCCTTAAGCCTTATTTGGAGGGCAGGAGTTCAAAAAAAAGCAGAGCAAGTAGGACAGGGTCCTTGGATTTAAGATTCCCTGGAGCTCTTGCCATCTGACACTTTATTTGATGTGAGAGTGTGGCGATCTTTCCTCTGACATCTTGGAATCTGGGAGAAAGCCAACAGGGTTCAGCACTTTTCAATTATCCTCATAAATCCCAATCCTATAATCGGGGGGAATGTTCTCTTACCAAATTAAAGAAGAAAAATAGTCTGCACCAGGCAGGCTAACGGCGGGATAGTGGGACCTGAGGACCCTGACAAGAAAGGGAACTGGCCTGGCTTCTGGGCACAGCTGGGGCAGGCCACTACGTTGCCTCCTTATCTAGATACTAAAATGAGGATTTTGCAGTCGTTTATTTTCTCCCTCCAGCTTGAATATTCTAGGATTTATTTTCTAGACAGTTTAAAACATGTTCAGGGTCATGGCCTCTCTTTTCCCAAGACTGAGTATTTGCAGAGCCAAGAGGAATTTCTAAATTCCTCTTGAACTGCTTGAACACAACTGTATTTTGAAAGGCAATTTACTTTCCAAACTAATGAGTTTGGATGGTTTAGCCTAATGCGGCCTGTTGTTCACAGAATTAACCAATCTATTCACCTCTTCTCTGGGTGTTGCTTATATCAGCTGGGTTGGTTCTGGGGAACGTTTTTCCTTTCTAGAATTTTCCTTTCAAAGTGTATATTTCTCAGAGTCTCCCGGAATGCTGACCACAGAACCAGTTCTGCCCTGGTTCTCTCTTCCCTTCAGGTGTAGCTACAGGCCGAATGGAAAGATCGCTCGTCTAGACCCGGATCTCTCAAGAGACCTGGAATTTATTCCTGACTCTATCAGTAATTTCCAGTGAAACCCTGGGCAGTGACTTTTTGTTTTTTTTCTGAGTATCAATTTCCTTCTCAGTATCGTCAAGGGTAGACTCTATCCTTTATCTCCTTGCCATTGATCCTCCTGGGTACAGATACCAGCCTCATTCTGGATGACCCTAAGAAGGGAGGGGAAAAGCTTCACTCTTTTATTTATTCTGTCAGTCATTTCCTTAATCATTTATTGATTTTTTTTCATGCAATCCCCTTTTGTCGGCATTCCTCTAGACTGGAGTCTTTCAAACATTTTTGACTGTGACCCAGAGCAAGAAATAAATTAAACATGATGTCCCAGTTCATAATTGGATTGATGGATTAGATAGATAGATAGATAGATAGATAGATAGATAGATAGATAGATACTTAATCCTTACTATATGCAATGCACTCGGTATTCTCTTCTCTTTTCTTCTTTCCATTCCATTCTAATTAATTTTTAAAAGTGTTGGTTCTCACTAAACTGTTTTCTCTACCCACTGTTTTCAAATACACATGTAACTGGGTCATGATGTAAATATCTTTTTTTTTGCTAAGGATTACATTCAAGAAAGCCTGAGCAATACTGTTTTACCGTCCAAGGTCCAGGTTCAGACACTTCTGCATCAGACAGCACACCCCTGGCAAATGGCCTTTGACCCCAGGATCACTCAGATCCCACGCTGGGAGAGTTCTGTGACGCAGAACTAGAAGACCAGTTAATGGCCCTTGCCTTCAGCAGCGAAAGCTCAAGAAGTAGGCTGCCTTCCGATAGTGTGCTTCTGAGTTGTCTTTCAAACCATAGCTGTGTTAAATGACTTCTTAAAATGACCTGATTCCGGGCAGGAAGCCCCAGGAGGGTGCATGAATTTCTCGTGAAGATCATCGTCCTCACTATCTGTCATCCCAGAAAAGGCATTTAGGAGACTGGCATTTGTCTGGCGTGGTTTGAGTCTGCCTGGTTTTTAAGTTGTCGATTTTAACTTGCTGGAGGGAGGATGGATTTTAGAAATAAATCTTTGCCTAAAGCAACCAGAGGCCTTCCAGATCACCTTTGGTGAAGGAGAAGGCAGTGTATGTATGGGAAAGAACATAGCATTTTGTGTTCCAAGACCTGGAATTAAATCTAAAACTGTCTCCCTGTATGGCCATAAGCAAGTCATTGCACCTCTTTAGACTCAATTTTCTTATAAATAATATGGGTGTAACAATATCTTCCCTGGACTTCACAGAGGCATTTTAGGGATAAAAACAATAACATACGTAAAAGTTCATTGCAGTGTCCCAAACTGTTATACAAATGATAACATGTATGATGACAATTAATAAGTACCTTCCAAGCAATAATAAAACTATCATTTTACACACGAGGAAACTGAGGTCACAGAGAGATTACACACTTGACAAGCGAAGTAGTGCAATAAGTGATGAAGCCAGAATTCAAATGCAGGCCATTCTGGTTTTGAAGGCCTTGCTATAAACTGCCATGTTGTAAACCGCCATGTTTTGTGAAGTAGGTGTTTCAGAGAAGATACGCGCTCCAAGGCTTTGTTCTTAATCAAGAGACATTGTTGCCTGTCTCTTTGTACTCACAATGACTGGTGCAGAGAACACACTTAGTCTTTGTTAGCTGAAAATAAATATCCTCACTTGCCCTCCTCTAACTCTTTGTTTTTGGGACTCTTAAATTATTATTGACCTTTTGTTTTTTTTTTCTTTTTTTGGATGCAAAGTTACTCTGTCAACCAGCATAGCTCACTGTCACATTTGGAGTAGCAATAAACAAGTAAAGCCTGGTCTGGATTTAGGAACAAAATTTGTTCAGGTTGAAAACTATATAATTAACCAAATGCCTGTTTTGTTCATTTTCAAATATGGGCACCAACAAGGCACAGATGCCATCAGGAAGTCACATTATGATTGTATTTTAGACCTGCTAAAATGAACTTGAAGACTGAGATTGGTATCCAGCTTGGTGGAGTCACGTCGGCCTCAATTTGAGACAAACTCATTGTAGTTTCTTGCTTTTGCTGTGAAGACCATGCTGTGGCTCCAGGAAGGTAGAGATCATACCTTCCTAATCCAGAGTTTTGTTTGTATTTGTTATGTACACAGGGCAGGGAAAGTCACTATATGAACCTGGTAGGGCTGCTAAAATGACCACAGACTGGCTTAAACAACAGAAACTTATTTTCTCATGATTCTAGACCAAGGTCGTGGTATCTGCAAGGTTGTTTTTGTTTGTTTGTTTTGTGTTGTCTTTTTTTCTGAATGCCTTTCTCCCTGGCTTGCAGATGGGCATTTTCTCTCTCTGTCTTCACAATAGTCTTCCCTCTATGTGTGTCTGCCTCCTAATCTCCATTTCTTATAAGAACAGAGGGTAGATTGAACTAGGGCCTATACTAGTGACCTCAGTAACTTTAATTATCTCTTTAAAGACCCTGCCTCCAAATATAGTTATAGTCTGAGATACTAGAGGTTAGGTCTTCAACATATGAACCCGAGGGGGGGGGGCACAATTCAGCCCAAAGCAGTCACAAGGTGGGGCAAAATTAAATAAAAATGATGACAGTTGGATCTATGAGTGACAATTTCAATCTTTAATACAGTCTTGGGACCTGGAAGTGAAAGGGAGACAAAATTCTTTAAGTTGGTGTATGTTTTACTTTCAGACAAGAAATGTGCTTTAATTCTTTTTTTCACCCTCCAATTGTGAAACTACAATAGTCTCTTTCACATTTCAGAATGGCAGGGTATTTTGCAAGGCAAAAGGTGATTTGATAACATTGACATGCTCTCTTCATTCTGCGAAAACCACTGATTTCACTGTCAGATGCACTTCCTCACAGGGACCTTGGAGGAGGAAGAGAAATTTTCACCACCAAAGAGGAAGCTCTCTGAGGTCAGATCAATTTTGTGTTCCCCGAGAGCCGGTGAAGGCGGGACCTTGTAGTGTCTGTGGATGGAGCTCGTGCTTGTGGGTCAGGCCTCTACCCAAACTGATGTGCTCACCAACACTCTGTCTAGATTTCACCGCCTGAGAATGCAACTTAGACCTGTCACATGTGCTCTCTCTCTGCTGGTTACTGCTATTTCAGGCTCTGCCAAGATGGTCGCGTCCCAAAGAGTTACCCCTTTTCTTTTTTGGCTGTGTTCAGACTTATTGAATTATAATTTACACGTAGTAAAATCCACCCCTTCTTGTAGGTGTTTAGTTTGAAGAGCTTTGAAAACTGTAGTATGTAACTTGCACCAAAATTGGGATACAAATTAGTTCTGTCCACCCTGAAAATATCTCTACTACCCCTTTGTACTTTTCTGAAATGTTTCATAGAGTTCACCAGGGAAGCTATCTGGGTCAACTGGTAAGGATGCAACTTAGAATTCAACTTCTTTATGAGATACAAGACTATTCAAGTTATCTCTTTCATTTTCAGTCTCATTCTTTTCCAATAAACTTTCTTTTGTTTTCGTTTTGTGTCTTACAAGGAATCTGTCCGTTTGTTATCAAATTTATTGGCATAAAGTTATTTAGAACATTCCCTTACAATCCTTTTTATATCTGTTGGAGTTGTGATATTCCCTCTTTCGTTTCATTTCAGCTATTGGTCATTTGTGTCTTCTCTCTTTTTTTTATTTGATGAGTCTGGTTAGAGGTTTATCGATGTTATTGATAAAGTTTACATTGAGCAAATAAGATAATACATGTGCGAGCAGATGAGACAAGTTTTTAGCAGTTTGCCTTGTAATCCCAGAATACTCTTCAAGTAAACTATTGCTGAACTAGGAAGGAATTCTGGTAAGAAATTTGGTTTCAAAAGCGAACCACCGGCCATGACAATAACCATGATTATTATAATAATAAACAAGACATTGTGGTGGCATCATTCAGTCCTTGCGGTTGGTGGATTACAGCACAAGTATTTTAAGTTAATACTATAAACATAAATGAGATAATAAGTACTCCAAATTTATACTCAGCACACACAAAAAACATCTATATGCTTTATACGCTTTCCATTCACGGTTACTCTTGACAGGAGAGCTACAGGCAGGGTGCATTCTCGAGTGGGTGCAGAGCTGTGGTATTGCTATACCGTTAGCTAACCTCATACTCAGGCATCAGGGCACAAAGCAGCGAGTGAGTTGAAACCAATTACTGTTCACATCTTTATTCTGAAGCTGTGGGGTCAGATGTCCCTTAAAAGTCAGAGTTCATATTTCATACAGGTAATAAGTCGTATGTGTTCTCCTAACCTAGTTCATACCTTCCGTGGCATCTGGAACATCACCTCATAATCAAACACACTGGGAAAACAATGACCATGAATAAAATCACTGTATTGATTTGCTGCCAGGCACGTTACTCCAAAACACTCCAAGAGACTTTCTGGATTTTGAGACAGTAGATAAGAAAGAACTATAAACGTACATGGTCAAAATTACCCATGAAAAAGATCCTGAATCTCCCACGAAGGAGCGTGGATGGTTTTGTGTATAGTGTTTCACCTTCCTGCTAAGTCTAGTGCTGCCAATTGTTCCTTCAGGGTGGAACAGATTGCCGTTGCTTTAGTCGAGCGCCAGATGAAGTAATTGGCTTGCATTTAGGGGCCCATGTTGAGTGACTATTATGCTTCCTCTCTTTCTGTTTTGGCCAAGCTTGTATAGTTGCGTTTGAGCAGATTAAGTCAATGCATGTTTAATACAACTCTACCGTGGACGACTTGCTTGAACAGTTTTACATGAGCCGACGGGAACAGACAGGAATAAAAATAAACACCAGTGCCAAACTACAGCCTTCCGAATCAGTGACACATTTATAAGAAGTTAAAATGTATGCACAGAGATGGCAGAAGATGATGTATTCTGAGAGCGGCACAAAAACAAGTTAACATGGCAAAACAAGTTAATGAATTAGTGTTACCCAGTGTGTTCACACTTGTAAATGTGAGGTTTTGTATTGCAGTTTTTTAAAAAATTCAGATATATTTTAAAAATGAAATCCATTTGAAATTGTAGGGCTCCATGTAATACAGTTTGGTCACCTCCATGGTTTATTCTAGATGTAGGCAACAACACAGCAACAATAAACACACACACACACACACACACACACACGCACGCTATAATTAACATTTCTTGAGTATTTTCTATGTGCCAGACACTGTTCTTTGTGCTTAAGACATTAAGTCATTTAACATTCATTTATTCTTTCAAAAAATACTGAGCATTTGCATTGTATTTGGCATTGTTTTAGGTCAGTGAGACTCAACTGGGAGAGGGTTTGCCTCCCAGGACACGTTTGGCAATATTTGGGGACATTTTGCTAGTTATAGCTGAGGAGGTGCTGTTGGCATCTGGTGGGCAGAGACCAGGGATGCTTCTAAACATCCTACAATATACAAGGCACCTCCACAACAAAGAACCATCCTGCCCAAAATGTCAGTCATGCTGAGATTGACAAACTCTGTTTTGGGTGACAGAGATATAAGTGTAAACAAAATTGACAAAATGTCTGCCTTTGTGGAACTTATATTTAATGAGGAGCCACAAACCCTTTAAAAAGCAAATATTTATCAATAATATTAGAAGGTAATACAGATTTTATACTATGTAGGAAAAATAAGCACAACTGGGGAAGAAAGAAAGTGCGTGGGGTAGGCTGAAAGGTGGGGTTGGAAATTTAAATAGGGTGTTGAGGGAAGGCCTTACCTAAGGGTGACTTTGGGGAAAAGCCCGGAAGGAGGTGAGGGCACATGTATGTGGATACCTGGGGGAAAAGTTACTTCCAGGCTGAGGAACCTGCAAGAGGAAAGGTTCCAGGCAAGAGCCTGCTTGGCTTTTTCGAGAAACAGCAAGGAGATCATTGTGACCTGAGGAGAGTGTGGGAGGGGACACCAGGCTAGAGGGATGGGGAGGGACATAGTGTAGGGTATGCAGACCAAGGTAAGGATCTGAGTTTTCGCCGAGTGAGAGGGGAAGTCATTGTAGGGTTTAAATCAAAGGAGAGAGTGTCATGAGCTGATTCATGTTTTTAAAGGATCCTGCTGGCCCGAGCATTGAGAATTGACCATTGAGGGCCAAGGATGGAAATAAGGAGACCATGAAGTAGTCATGGCAATAACCCAGTGAGACATTTTTGGTACTTAAGCAAGGGCTCCAACAGATGAAAATGAGAGGTGGTTGGATTCAGGACATAGTGTTCAAGGTTGAGGCAGCAGATTTGGAAAATGCATTGGGGGTGTGGGAAGAATCAAGAAAGTTTACTTTTTATGTTTGCTTGTTTTCAGACTGAGTCCCTTGGAGAATGGAATTGCCATTTATTGAAATGGATAAAGCTAAGGAAGGAGTAGTTTGGGGATGAGAATTAGTATCATCTTGTTTAATTTGGATATGTTTGAATATATTGAACTTGAGGTGTCTATTCAGACATTCAGGTGGAGATGTCTGAGCATGGGTAACCGCTCTGTGAAATGGGCATGACGATTTACCCCCACTTTGCAGATGAAGAACCAAGAGAAAAAAGGTGTCTAAGATCACTGGGTATTAAGTGGTCCAGCTTCGATTCTGATCATACAAACTGACATCTTGGTAAAAAATGTCATCAGCCCCTCTCTCCTAGGATGGCATCGCTTGATCTGCATTTCTATGGATGACCTTGACCAGCTCTTGGAGAGAGAAACTGCACTGCAGTAAAGTCTTAAGATAGAGCCTTTTATGCAGTGGGTACCTGAAAATTAGGTTACCTCGGGCAACTTTTTCTTTGATTGATTGTGCTACATCCAATCACAATGTACACCTTAAAGAAAAGAGAGTTCCTCAGTTGCAGGAAGCTTGAAAATAATCATTTATTGAGCACCTCCGTTAGAAGGACCATTTGGGGGTCTCAGAGACAGACCCGCATTAAAACACAGACTTCATCACTCCCTAGACTTGGGACCCTGGGGTTGTAAGTTGACTTTGCTAAGTCTGTGCTGAGCAAGTAGAGAATGCACGGGGCAGCATTATCTCTTTGAGGTGCCCAAGTGTCCCAGGGGCTTTTGCACCCCCAGGGTTAGGCTTACACAGGATCAGCCCCATGAAAAACTCCACTCTCCACTGTCCATCGCGTCTCTCGAGTTTGCTACATTTTGGTTTATTGTCTGTGCCCCATTCTAGAAGAAATGCTTCCTGAAGGCAGGGATTGTCTCTTTTGTTTACTGTTCAGGATAACGCCTGGCACATAGGAGGTACTCAGTGAATATCTTTTGAATGAACAAACGAATAATCCTCATTGCAATAATCATCCTTAGGAGTTTGGCTCCATTTTTATCCCTATTTTACAGATGTGAACACTGAGGGTTACTTAGAAGATGGAACAAGGTACCTGGAGTCACCCAGTAGTAGGAAGTAGCACCCGGTCACATGACAGTGACATGGTTGTGGAGTTTGCAAAGCCCACCACTGAGTATACTAGGAGTAGTAGAGTCTAATAATTAAGGCTTTCTGAGTTCCATGCCCAGCTCTGCTGTTTGACCTCTCTGCATCATAGTCCTGTCTCCAAGTGGGAGATATTAACAGTACACCCACATCACAGAGTTCTTGTAAGGATTAAATGGGTTCATACCAATACAGTACTTAGAACAACGTGGCAAGTGCTAGTATAAATATTAGATGATATTAATCTATTTCGCTCTTTACCTCCACCACAATCTAGGTGTTTTGCATTTTCCAACTGTGTCTAACTTCTAGCACGGTATTTGTTTACACATGTATTTAGCTAGTGTGTGTGAGAGTGTGTGTGTGTGTGTGTGTGTGTGTGTGTGTGTGTGTCTTAAATTACCCATTATGTAAATGGCTTTGGTTTAGTAAGCAGAATGTGCTAGGATATGGTTAATGGGAAATTGTTTTGTGCAACTTGGAAAACAGAAGAATCATAAAAGAATCCTCTGGAGAACCAGTCTGATGAAGGGATAACCAGCACATTTCCAGGTTTTTATTTTTAAATAATAACCAGCCACTAATGCAGTAATGGCCCAGAGTGGAACATTGATTTACCCATAGCAAAGTGGGTTGTGTTTCCCTGCCAGCTGTCGTCTTTGATATTAAGCTGCCTCATTTCAGTCCAGTCTCTGTCAATCCAGCTTTCAAGGAGGAAGCCTCGAAACAGTGCGGACGCTTTGGCATTTTCGTGTGGATGGGCGATGGAAGATTTTTGTGTGCTTTGTTTGGTAGGAGCCATTTGCTTTTTGCTGAGCTAGACTCTAGCCTGTTATGATGCATTGTGCAGTCAAATTCCTTTGCAGGCTGGTACGGGTCTTAAATTCTTTCACAGAGAAGGCTGTTGGAATTGACCCGTTTTCAGGTGTCCTCCGATGCTTCAGGCAGAACTCCCTTTTGATCTAGGCAAGTCTCCCTCTAGTCTGGGAGGATGGGCCCCTGTCTGCTGAGAGGGAGCAATATTACTCACTGCAAGTAGATCGCAGAGGAACACATCCCTGAAGAAACTTAAAAAAAAAAAAAAGAAAAGAAAAGTGCCTAAAAGGGAAAATTAAAACCAAAGTCTTACTATTGAGCTTTCCCCAACATCTTCATTAAAAAAAAAAAAAAATAAAATAAAAAAATAAAAAAAAAATAGCTGGATATACAGATGTCAAAGGAGATTATTAATTAAGGCTGTGTGGAAAATTCTTCCATTCATTCAACAATATTTATCGTGGGCCCACTGTATATTGGGTACTTTGCTAGGTGTCAGAAGGGTTAGGTGGGTATATGATTATTGACAAAATAAAAAATACTTTCTGTGTTCTATTTTCTTTATGAACGCTGAGATTTCAAAGCAGAGGTCCTCAAAGAAGCCTCATGTCTCCAGTTAACAACCCCCATGAAACACCTACTGTGTGCAAGGAATTGTGCAGACACTGGGAGGACGTGAGCGTGACCGTCAGGTCTGCATGCGGAGAGACGCAGTGGACATATTCAAAGCTATCCTCCAGTGGGTTCATAATCTGCGGTAGGAAGAATCCTAAGATGCCCCCCCCCCCAAGTCTAGTTCTAATCTCTAGGGATGTGATTAGAATAGATTATGTTACATTTCATGGAAAAAGAGATTTTGCAGGCGTAGTTAAGGTTACTCCTCACGTGAGTTTGAGTTGAAAGAGTTATTGTCCTGGTAGACTTAATATGAGGACTTTCAAAGCCAAGTTTTCTCTGGCTGACGGTAGACGAGGTAGTCAGAAGGAGAGGATTTGGTGTAAGGGCGGTTGCTGAGAGGGAGGGAGCCATGGGACAAGAATCCAAGAGCAGCTTCAAGCTGATGAAAGTGGTACCTGGCTGATAGCCAGCCACGAATGCAGACCTCCGTCCTTCAACCCCAGGAATTGAATTCAGTCAACAACATGGAGCAGCTATGAGGCAAATTCTTTCCCAGAATCACCAGATAAGAACCCAGTCGTGTTGAAATCTGATTTCAGCCATGTGAGACCCTAAGCAAAGCGCCCAGTTGAATCTGCCAGGACTTCGGACTCCCAGAACTGAGAGATTATAAATGGACATTGTTTTAAGCCGCTAATTTTGTGGATACTTGTTACATCGCAATTTAAATATATAGATATAGATATAGATATAGATATATAGATATATATATGTACACATATATATGTGTATATATATATATACACATATATATATACACACATATATACATACATATATATCTCGGTGATTTTGCATTTTTATAAATAGTTTGTTGTTACGATGTCTTAACACTTGAGTGATGTAGTTCTTTATGATCGATAGTAAAAATACCTCCTATTTGTGCAGAACCATTTACAAAGTGTTTTCACATACAGTTTTCTCCATTAATTTTCACAGCTTGTGAGAAATCATTCTCTCCATGTTAAAGATGAAAAAACTGAGGATGGGACATAGTGTGACTTGCCAGCTTACCATCCCAAGTGGTAGGAATGGGATTTGAATTCAGGCCCTGGCACTCCCACTGTACTTGTGCCAACTCATCAGAAAATGGGCAGATTACCCCACGTAGGCCACTTTTATCTTGTTTCCTCTTCATTACTCCTAACATCATGCTCACTGCTGTCATCAGCCTTGAGGACATTCTCCTCCTCTTCCTGCTTGTTGACTAAATGCTCATTAACTAAATAATGGAAGTTCAAACAAATTCTTTTTTTTTAAAAGTCAAAACATGTATTGAGTACCTATTATGTACCATGGTACTTGTTGTCCACCATAGCAGACGAAGGGACAAGTGTCCTCTTGGTGACATACATGATATTGGGACTGGGAAATGGAGCCACCAAGGGGATGTGATTCCATGCATGTGAAATACGAAAAAAGTAGAACTAGACTTATTGCTATAGCTAGCGTATAAAATAAGATAATCCAACAATTTTTTCTCTGTCCCTCTATAAATTTTTTCCAGGTTTATTGAGGTATAACTGACACTGAACATTGTATTAGTGTAAGGTATACAAAATAATGATTTGATATATCTATATATTGGGCAATCATTACCACAGTAAGTTAATATCCATCACGTGTGCATAACATAGCACTTGTAACGTAGTTAAATTTTTTTTTGCAATAAAAAATTGTAACATTTCTTGTGATGAGAAATTATCCCACTTACAATTTTTGTCTTATGACCAGAACTTTTAAGATCTACTCTGTTATCAACTTGTAAATGAACAGTATTGTTATTTATAGTCACCGTGCTGTACATTATGTCCCCGGAACTTGTTCATCTTATAACCGGAAGTTTGTACCTTTTGATCACCTTCACCCAGTATCCCCTTGCCCCGCCTTTGGCAACCACCAATCTGTTCTCCGCTTCTATGATTTCAGTTTTTCAGATTCCACATATAAGTGAGATCATGCAATATTTGTCTTTCTTTGTCAGACTTATTTCACTTAGCGTAATGCCCTCGAGGTCCATCCATGTTGTCACAAGTGGCAGGATTTCCTTATTTTAATGGCTGGGGGGGAAATATATATATATCTCCAAAAAAAAGTATACACATTTTAAGAAAGGAAAACTGTATTAAAATTATAATACTAAATATATACCGATAACAAAAGATGAATACAAGTCACGTTTGACTTCTGCAATTACAAGAGGTGCTCAGAGTGGTTACCATCAATGTTCAGACACTTCTGCTTACTGCTAACGACTGCTCGAGCAACATTGACCAAAGTGTCCACTTGTATACATTTTGGCATCCCTGATATAGATATCTGCACTTAGGGTACAGCTATCTGCTCAAGAGAGTAATTTAGTTTCTTTTGGATATGTAATTTTTTTTTTTTTAATTTCTGTATGATCTTTTCCTTTTCTCTGCAAAAGAAAGTGTTTTGGGAGACTACCTATTTCCAGATTTTTCTTTCGGAAAAATGGTTAGAACAGTTCAACTTGTGCTGGAGAGACACGAATTTATTTGGGAGAGCATAAGATGAGATTCCAGATTGTAATCCTACCAGTTTTATACACCAGTAAACCTCCCCCAACCCTATCCACACCCTGACAACCCCCTGAGAATGGTGGCACAATGGAACGACTAGGGGAGGCCAGCAAAGCCTGCCTTCACTCCCCCACACAAGACGCCTTTTGTCTCTGAATCAACCCAACTGCCTGGGGACCCTGTCTGACGGAGACCCAAGGCCAAACTACTATCAACATAAGGCAGAATATCCACTATTCCAAGCCAGATTCCCTCGTTCTCTCTCTCTCTCTCTCTCTCTCTCTCTCTCTCTCTCTCTCTCTCTCTCTCTCTCTCTCTCCTTTAAAGGGTACTTTTGGGGTAGGAGGAAATAAAGACCAGAGTAAATTAAATGTGAAATTTGGCTTGAACATCTATCTCACTACAACTGTTATCATCTAATCAATTTGGGGTTAATGTAGTAGGGCCTAAGCCATCTCAGCGTGTCTGTCGCAATCTGCCCCTATAACAACTGTTGTCATGGGAATGGAATCATGTGGGGGTGGACATGCCCCCACCAAAGAACATTCCATGCACAGACCACGCTCAAAGGATCTCGGTTGGCAGTTACCTGGAGGGCTGGAAGGGACATTCTGGGATCAGGGTTGGTTCTGAAAAGCCTGTTTAGGAGGGGCTTATGGGTTGCAATCTGTTGGGACTTGTCTCGAGGCCAATTTTGCGCGACATGCCCACTGTTTTCACTTCAATTTCAGTACTATCAGAGGTAGGTGAGGATAACTGCCCCACATGTCCCCTGTTCAGCCACCATTTTGTACATTACTGCTGACCAGCCACGATCTCATTGCCCGTTAAGTTGGAGGATACTCTTTTGGTGAGCAGCTCCCACAGGTGTTCTTTTGATGTGGATGGAAGGGACATGGGGGGCGGTGACCTTCATCCTGTCTGGTTGATGGGAAAAGCAAGGCCCAGTCCATAAGAGACTCCCAGTTACAGAAGGGATCAATGACACCCAAGGAGAGAGAACCAAAGCACTCTCAGTGTTAGGTATGCATGTGATGAGAAGAAAAAAAAAATCCATTATTTCTATTTCTCTTCTATCAAGAATAGATTAAAAAAAAATCAAATCCCCATCTGTTCTGTGTCAACATTGGAGATCGTACATTGTGTCTCATCAAATGCAGGTTTGCCAGGCGGTTGGGGTTATATTTTTGAAACGTGCTAGGAAACCCAGAGTAGGTGAAAACAGGACTTGGCCCTCCAGGCTCCTTCTTTTCCTGCTGCCTGTTTTTGTGTTCCTCTAGGAGTTGGTGGTTTTAATTGATTTGTTTGACCAGGAGGACGGGCTGGTGAGGGCTGCCTGGATCTCTGGAACAAACACAAATAAAGGCCCAGGGCTCTGAGCCCCACGGGGAAGATTTCCTGCACACATTTCTAATCTGACTTCATAGCAGCAGTCTCCCTAGCCCTGCGATCTCAAGGGTTCATATTCGAAGACTGCCGGCCAAATCCTGTCCTGAGTTATGCTGGGGTAGACGTTCAGTCCCAGAGTCTCCTTTCAATTCTCCCTCATCTCCTCTGGGGTTCCCCTTCCGCTGGTCAGCTGGCGAGCACAGGCAGGCTTGCTCCTAATTGCTTGGCTTCCAGGCCAGAAGAGAAAAAGGTAGACAAAGCCATCTATCACTCTACTCTTGCTGCTTTCCCTCCCTGCCCTTACCAGTTTGCCCCATGTGGATTCCATGCCACTCTTGTTACTCTAACCATGTAACCCGTCGTTATATCATGGTGACAAGGAAATGGCCACCATCCCACTCAACACCCTTCAACAACTCACGGCTTCCTGCGTGCTCACTGCTGCAGTCTGGGTAGAACTGATGGGGGAGAGCCTGAAAAATAAAGCCAGACTCTTCTTGAACTGGAAGTAGTGACAGAAATCCTGAAGAAGATGTCTGTTCAAAGGAGAGTCATTCAATGACTCTGTCAGTTGCATAGATTTAGCGTGAACAGACATCCATGAGGAGGAGCCGTGATGAAGGAGGGTACCACCTTGGTCACGGTGTCCATCGCTGAGACCCCTGGCATGCAGAACTGATCCCTGAGGAGGAAAGGAGAACGAGCTTGCATTAATAGTCTAAGGCAAAAAGAAGCTAGCAAAATTTGCGGCTAAGAAGATGGGCCAGGACAGACCAGGGTGGTTCAGCTGAAGGCCAGGGATGGAAAAGATCCCCCAAAGAGGTAGCCTAGGTGGGTAGCCCAGCTCATGGAAGCCCCTAAGTGGAGGGAGATAGGGCCGAGCTGGTTTTGGCAAACTAGGGGCTGAAGCTGGACCCAGGGACAAGGGCTAAGTTTTGCGGCCAAGTGGCCAAGCTTGTTACTCAACATGGGGATTGTCTGTACTGGTCAGTACTTAGATCAACAAGATCATCTCAAGTCTTAGCCTTTCTATTAATAGGCTAGGCGGGTATTCTGCTGATGATTTGGAAAAAATGGAAAAACTGTAACCATATTTGGAAGTCACGTTGTTGAAGCAAGCATACTTTATCGTTTCACCTCACGTACTCTGAGCTTGATAAGTGAAATTTTTAGCTGAATTTTAAGAGTTATTTTAGGACTAAAACTCCATCTTTCACTGTTTCTAATTGCAATGTCATCTGCCTTATCCTCAAAACACAGGGCAAAGTGTATTCTGAGATATTTCTGACCCCAAGAGAGGGAGGGGTGGACAGTCTGACCATATCTTTCAAAGGCATTTTTGTGAGGATTGATTGAAGACCTCTAGTTGTCATCTAAAGAATGTACTGACCATTGTCGCATTCCTGGAAATCCAAGAGACTTAGGCTGCAGACCTTCTTTCAGGGAGCGGAGTTCTCATGGCAGAGCCAAGCCCAGCTTCTTGAGAAGACCTCTCTGTGGGGATTAAAGGATCCCAAGAACGTTTGCATTAGTGAAAGCGAGTGAGCTTGAGGTTACGTTAAATCAGACAACCACTGCTCATTCCAGTGGCATAGAAGCTCCTCGGTGACTTCAGAGCAGTGGGTGGGGGTTGGGGTAGGGCTTTGGAGAGCGGACTAGTCCTGACTTCAGTTTCGGTCAGATAAACTCTCGGTGTGTTCATGTTGGAACAAAGGCTGCCCGCTTGAAGTGGTTTGGAAATGTTTTCTCTGGCCTGTGATTACTGGTTCTTCAGGAGAAGAACAGTGTCTTTTTGTTATATTATTACTTCCTGTCCCTAGTGTTTAGTATTAAGTGTTTATGAAACTAAGGAAAGAATGAATGAATGCTGGTTATACAGTCGGGAGGCCTGGGTTTTCATTCAAGTGCCACTATATTAACTTCAGTCACCCCCATGTCATTGCTCAGATCTCAAATCTTATACTTCTTCTTATCTTTCTGAATTGTGATGACCTAATTTACATATCAATTTTCCCAAACTCGGCTGTGAGCTCCTTAAAGAAAAGGGTGTCTGTGTCTTATTCATCTCAAAAGCTCCTTGGTGAGGTAGAGGTTATGTTTGTTACAGCTTACCTGTAAGAACATGGGCACTGGAGCCAGATTGCATCACATTCTGAGAGCTCCAGTTCCTGGCTGTGTGAATTCAGGCAAGTTGCTTAACCTCTCTGTGGCTTAGAATAAAACTAGATAAGGATAGCACCAACCTCACAGAGTTGTATGAGAATTAAATGACATATATTTCAGGTGCAAGGAACAGTGAGACACGTGCAGCAAATACTGACAACTACTATTTTCCTTCTTTTCATTGTTGATGGTATATATTTATTGATAAAAAACAACATTCTCACTGAACCCATTTTCTTGTCTATAAGGGTTATAATATAATAATAACAATAATAACCTGAAGGGTTGCTGTGAGCATCAAATGACATAATGGCTAAGAGTGGAAATGACTTTTGGAAAACCATCAAGTATTTTGCAGCTCCCTGGTATCATTATTTTAATATTAACTGCAGCACAGAATGGAGAAGTGATTTGCTCAGAATTCCACAGTATGAGTAAGGCAGACAGAGCTGGGCCGGAATATTCTTGGAGCTTCCCTGAGTGCCCAAAGTACTGCTTAGCTGTGGTGCACGCTGCCAAAGCCTCTGGGATTACGGGGTCTTTTCCAGTGTTTATGCTAATATACAGCCTCAGGCCTCTCAGCAAAGCACTGTTATCATCACAGCTGCCCTTGCTTAACTGCCCTCATCCTCACGGCCCTTACCCAAAAATCTGACTACTCACGGAGCTGCCCTTGGATTCTGAGACACTAGATACTGACATTGGCCTTTTTCAGTGCAGCCTGGATGCTCTGGGCATAGATTTTACTACTGTGTTTCCCCGAAAATAAGACCTAGCCGAATACGGTATTATATTTATTATATTATATCTATTATATTATAATGTTATGTTATATTATATTATATTATATTATATTATATTATATTATATTATATTATATTATTATATTTATCATATCATGTTATATTAGAAAGACCAGGTCTTATAGTAAAATAAGACCGGGTTTTATATTAATTTTTGCTCCAAAAGACGCATTACAGCTGATGGTCGGGCTAGGTCTTATTTACGGGGAAACACGGTAGGTGCTATTGAGAATCCGGGAGAAGCAGAGTAAGAGTTGGAACACGTGAGATGGAGGACTAATATTTACCACTAACAAATCATGGTGCCGTGGGGCAGACGAGCCCCGTGGATTATTTGGGATTCAGTTTCTGTATCTACCAAATAAAAGCAATTAGGTTATTGCTGAGCTCTCTGAAGAGGAAATACCCTACGACTCATGAGTCCCGTGTTCCGCCAGTACTTCTGCCATTCTCTTGCACCATGACCTTGGGCAAATCACAATCTCTCCTCAGTCCACAATGTCCGCATTTGTACAAGACTCAGACAGACAATGTCTGGGCTCCTAACGTGTCAGTCACTGCACCAGACAATGAAAACACAGACATACACTCACACAGATATACACAACACTAATGGCTCAAATGCTTGTATTTTGCAAAGAACTATGGCTAAGCATGCATTATTTAATGTAACCTTTATACCAACTCTATGCGGAAGGTATTTTTGTCTTCATATAACTGACTGGGGTACCAAGTTTTAGAAAGAGTAAACAAATGGCCCAGGGGCACACCACTAGTAGTAGGTGGTACAGCAAGGGTTTGAACTCTGAACCTGACACCATCTAACCATGAAGCTACATGGTCACCTACTGGTGTTTCTCAGTCTAGTGTAGGACACAGCTCCCTGGCCCATGATGGTGTTATGAGCCTTGTGCTCCCCGAGCTGAGGCAGTCAGACACTGGTCATGGCAGCTCACGGCAGCTCTCGCTGGCCCACGGCAGCTCACAGCAGCCCACACCGAGCTCCAGGGAGAGCTGTTGTTCACAATCTTAGCTGTAGAGGGCGCGGCTCACTGGCCCATGTGGGAATCCAACCTACGACCCCGGCGTTAGGAGCGCGGGGCTCCAACCACCTGAGCCACCAGTGCCGGCCCTCTCATTTCTTTTTTTATCAAGGTTATTCACCTAATGGACATGCGGGGAATGTCAGTTCATAAGGTGTCTAGTTTTTAGCCCGAGCTGTAACACACGAGTTAGCTGCGGTCATGAGTTGGCGAGTTGGAAGGCGTTCCCCGTTCAGTGACGACTGCTGAGGAATCCAGCAGCATCCTGCAGGCTTCTCCCCTTTTCTTTGTTAACATTTTAAACAAGGGCATGGATGAGGGCACAAACGGGGCAAGTTCACTCCAACGTGACTTTGGAAGGACAAGTGACAGAATCAAAAATGAGAAAAGGTGTGACCTGCTAAGTACTTTATAAGCATTATCGCATTTTAAAGACAACCCTTGGTAGCACTATTATCTCCATTTTATAGATGAGGAGACCCAAGCTTGGGGAGGTGACCGTCCAAAGATGACACAACCTGAGTTGACTTTTTTTCCCCAAAAAATAACCATTTTATTTGGGAATAATTTTATATTCATAGAAAATTTGCAAAGATAACACATAGCATTCTGCTAGAACTCTCTCCCAGTTTATCTTATTGTCAATATTTTATATTATGATGGTACATTTATTCAACTAAGAAACCAACATCAGTATATTAATATTAACTAAACTCAAGCCTTTATCTTGATTTTATCATTTTTGTCCTTTTATTAGTGGTCCAGGCCTGCCATAACAAAGCACCATAAACTGGGTGGCTTACAACCATAGAAATTTATTCTCTCATAATACTGGAGGCTAAAAGCCCGAAATGTCTGGCGGGCCATGCTTTCTCCAAAGTGTCTAGGCAAGCATCCCTTTTTGCCTTTTCTAGCCTTGGTGGGTGTTGGCAATCCTTGGAGTTCCTTGGTGCTACGCACTGAATGTTTGTGCCCTTCCTAGATTCATATGTTGAAATCCTAATGTATAAGGTGATGGCGTTAGGAGGAGGGGCCCTCGGCAAGTGACTAGGTTGTGAGGACTCCACCTTATAAGGAAAAGTCTGAGATGGGAAGACAGCCCTTAGCCGACCAGTCTGGCACCCTGATCTTGGACTTCCAGCCTCCGGAACTGTGAGGAATACATTTCTGTTGTCTATAGGCCATCCCATTTGTGGTATTTTGTTATAGCAGGCTGACGGGATAAAGACACTTGACTCATACATAGATGCGTCATTGCAACTCTGCCTCCATCCTCCCTGGCCTTCTTCCGGTGTGTCTGTATCTCTGCACACATTTCCCTCTTTTTAAAGGGACACCGGTCATCCTAGTTTTATGGCCCACCCTAACTGAGTATGGCCTTGTCTTACCTTGAACCTATTCCCAAATAAGGTCACATTCACAGGTACTGGGTGAACTTGAATTTTGGGAGGGGGGCCCTATGCAGTGCAGTACAATTCTTTCCTATTTCCGCATCGAATCAATCAGGGTACCACGTTACATCTAGTTGTCATGTCTCCTTATTCTCCTCTGGTCTATTATTGTTTCTTAGTCTTTCCTTGTTTTTCATGACCTTGAGAGTCTTCATGAGGAGAACTAGCCAGGTATCCTGTAGATTATCTGTGTGTATCTGATGTTTTTCTCATAATTTGTGTGGTCTTATAGGTTTTTAAAAAGAATGTGCCTTTGGGAGTTGGCCTTTAAACTCAGTCTCCAGAGCTCAGGTTTTAGTTATAAAACCTATAACTATAAAGATGAAATATTTCTGAGAATTTGCTGTTAGTTTACTATTCTGTTAGCTCTCTTGGCAGCAGCGGGGGTGGGGGGTGGGTGGGGGAGGCTTGCATAGCATCAGACATAAATTGGAGATGTAAATACTTAATAAATTACATGATGCGGGATCTGCTGCCTCCCCCCACCCCATCTCAGTTACCTTTCCCCAAACACGTAGCAGCAGCCTTCCCTCCCTCGTCAACGGGACAAACCTACCCACATTGCTAACGTTAATTTACATTTTTAGGCCCCCTCAATGTATCAAGTGCTGCTGCAAACCCAGAGTTGGACATGACCCCTGCCTAGTAGAGGTAATAATCCAAATGGCAGGAAAGCAGAGGTCACCTGCAGAAAGGTGAGCTGCATGCAAAGCTTCCTCAGCTGTCAGGGCCCAGATGCATTGACAGGAGGGAAAACCGGAACTTGCTCTTCTCTGCAGAAGGTGGATTATGTAGATTCAAATCCTCTCTTGAATATTAATGATAACCAAACAAAGAAAGCTCTCTTATTAAGCGTGCCTCAGCCTTCACTTCAATTTAGTAGAGAAGGGAGAGTCTCTATCAGTTCGTGGATTAAAATTCTGGAATTCTAGCCTTGTCATGTTTGTGTGCATGTTTATTTATATATTTACTCATGTATTAATTTATTCACCCTGTGATGGTGCAGGCTGACGTACCATGGGGTAGCTGGAAAGAGTATGTCACTTTGAATTAGCAGAACTTATAAGCCCCAGGTCTTTTAAGTTACGAGGTGTACCTAAAGCTAAGCCTCAGGTTCCCCAGCTATAGTATCCATTGTAGTGTTGTTTTTTCCTACTCAGCACGTGTCCTCCCCCTTCTTTGGAGACAGTCCCTTGACCTTTCTCTTTAGGGCACTACCCACCCCTCCTAGATGCAGTTTTGTTCCGGGTGTCCTGGATTCACTCCCTAAGCCAAGGAGTGAACACATGCTTTTAGCCAGCCCTGTCGAATGCCCTGTCTGTGAATCTGAGTCTCAAGGGCAGTGCTGTCAGGGCAGATGTGACTGGAATTCATTCATTCTGGACGGGACATCTGGAGGAGGCTCTGCATTGGTTCCTGCTACCCACACCCCTTAGAATGACTTTTGTTTATTTTATTCCTTTCACAAGCCAGGGTTTTCATTCTTTGCTTGCATTCTGTGAGTCTCACACTGTTCTTCCCACAATATGTGTGTAATTTACCTGCTTTTGGAAGCCAGATAGTCTCTGTTGCCCGTGGCCAAGAACCCTGAGGAACATTCCTTTAGCTTCCTGCAGCCCTGCTCCATTCCTCCTCTCAACTTCCACGTTAATTTGTTTATACATTCCTGACAACTGACATACTGTGTTTACCCGAAAATGAGACCTAGCTGGACCATCAGCTCTAATGCATCTTTTGAGCAAAAATTAATGTAAGACCCAGTCTTATAGTAAAATAAGACCCGGTACTATATTATATTCTATTACTCAGATATATTATAGTAAAATAAGATCAGGTCTTATATTTTGCTCCAAAAGACACATTAGAGCTGATTGTCCAGCTAGGTCTTATTTTTGGGGAAACACAGTAGTTTCTTCCCTCACAATCCAATTATTTTTGTATCAATCTTGCCCAGCCATGAAAGAGACAATGTAGAATAATGGTTGTTGTGGGATGACTTTTGTCCCCCTAAATTCCTCTGTTGAGGTCTTAAGCCCCAGTACCTCAGAATCCGATTTTATTGAAGATAGGGTCTTTAAAGAGGTGAATATGATTAAATGAGGTCATTGTGGTGGGCCCAAATCTAATCTGATTTGTGTCCTTATAAGAGGAGGAGACCAGGACACCCCCCCCCCACACCACACACACACACACACACACACAAGACCATGTGAAGACACAGGGAGAAGACGGCCATCTACAAGCTAAGGAGAGAGGCCTCTGAATGAAACCAACCCTGCTGACACCTTGATCTTGGACTTCCAACCTCCAGAACTCTAAGGAAATAAATGTCTACTGGTTAAGCCCCCAGTCAGTGGTGCTTTGTTATGACAGTCCTAGGAAACTAAGTCAATGATCAAGGGTAGAAACTTTGGGTGAGGCTCCCTGGCTTCAAATCTGTATGTAACCATGGTCTGGTTACTTAACCACTCAATGCTAATATTTTTTGGTGATGAGGTGGTCATGGAGCAAGAAAGCAGAAGGTGTCCTTTGAGACTTGGTCTTGTCTCAAGAGGAAATGAGAAAGAGGGACAAGGTATGCAATTGCTAGTCACCTCAAATCACTCCTGGTCACGTTTTGCTAGTGGAGTTTCCATCACATAGAAGGAGATATCAGGGAAGGGAAAGAGATTCTCCTCCAAATAAGGTAATGGATAAGAACAAAAAAGAAATTCCTGTGTTTTGAGCAAGTCACCTAACCTCTCTAAGTGTATTTCCTAATCTCTAAGATGGGGAAGATGGTGTCTGCATTTTGTAGCACCATTGGGAGCAGCACATGGGAGAAAATGCATCTAGTCTCTTAAAAACTTTTCCACCAGTCTGCAAATTCCTTGAAGCACCTTGCACCTTGCACCTTGAAGGCAGGCAAACTGGTTACATTATTCCTCGTTTCATTCCCACCTTACAGTTTAGGGCCGGATATGTGGTAGGCATTCTGCTTATATTTGTCGATGACTAAAAGGTAGCTGTCGACAAGGGAGAGTAGACAGATGGACAATGCTCAGAGCTGCAGTTGCTGTCAGCGGGTTTCATGTGCCTGCCCCAGGCTAGTGCAGGGGACAGTAGAGTATGATTTAAGGGTCGGGATGGAGCATACACCAAAAATGATGATGAAGAAAAAACATATCGCTTTCTAAATCTAGACTTCCTGCTTGGATGTTCACCTCTAGAGTGGGTGAGAATTTACAAACTCATTACAAGGAAGTGGTTGTAAATGGTGGAATGTGCCTGGGGGATTGGAGTTGGGGGAGCACAACTGAAATCACCTCCCTACCTGGTCTCTGTCACCAACCCCCCAAGTCACACACAGCAGCCCATGTACAAAGTCACAGTGGATGTGAAGGCGTAACTCTACGTGTATGATTCTTCCGCTGAAATTTACTCATTGTCTCCCTGTTTCCTGTGGGGCAAAATTCAAAATCCTTATTGCCATATAGGAAACCTTTCTGCCAGGCTCCCCGCCCACTTATTGGTCTCATTTCCTCCCTCTTGCCTCCCGCCTCCAGGATTAGATCACTATTTTCTCAGCCTCCACATATTTGCACAAGATTCACCTTCTGCCTGGATTTCTCTCTTTCCATGTGTTTTCCTGGCAAATGCCTGCTCCCCTCACAGACTCAGCCACAACATCGCCTCCTTAGGTGCAGAGAGGGACTGTTCTAGACCATGTAGTTCCTTCCCCTCCATCAAAGCCCCATTGCATTGTAATCAGCAGTTTCTGTACAGGTCTCCCACGCTGAGCCTTGAGCTTCTCCAGAGTAGGGTCTGGAGTCTTCATTGCACACCTGTAGGTTTCAGCAAATCTGCTGAAAGAGCAAACAACTGTTTTTCAGCTTCCGTTAATTAAAGGCTTTCCATGTGCCAGGCACTGTGCTAAACGGTTTATTTATACTCACATCTCATTTAGCCTCCTGCTATGAGGAAACTGAGGCTGAGAGAGGCTAAGTAACGCACTCGCCTACAAGCTTCCCAGTGATGGAATAGAAAGTGGGGCCTGGGACTCAGGACTCTGCCTGTGATTCATCTTTATATCAGACATGTAACGAGCCCCTACCGTGGTCAGGATTAGTCATCCTTGGCTTTGCTGGTTCTACACACACTGTTGTAAAACATCCTCTTTTAAATTAGCAAGACTCACGGAGGAGGGATGATATTGCTTATTCAGAAAAGTCAGAAACTCAAGTCAGAAACCACCAAGAGGAAGGAGAAAGGCCAGACTGATAAGCACTCGTGATAAGAAGGAAGTATTCTGCATTCATTCCCATAGATGGGAAAGAAGTAGGCTTACCACTCCCAGAAGAAGGGCTCCGAGTGATAAAAAAGGAAGCACTCTGACTCGGGAGCTCTGGAATGTGTCAGTGAGGTGAGCTGCTGTTTGGGCTGTAATATTGATCGCCCCCTTTTCTGTGTTCCAGGACCCATTTCTAAGCCAACGGGAAATTTTGCTGTACACACCCTTGCTGCCTACCAATGCTTTTTTGATGCAGCAACCAATGCACGTGGTAGCACAGCCACCCCCAGTGCCCTCTCCCCCTCCCCACCCTTTGCACAGGCCGCTGCTACCCTTTGTCTGCAACTCCTTGCCCTACCCCCCCACCCACCCTCACCCCCCACCCCAGCTAACAGCTCGTGTCTCTGAATGGTGTATGTTTTACAACTAATGCTGTTTTATTGTTTATGACGCATCTTGGGTACCCAGCGCATCTTTTGGCAATACCTTTTCTT
This sequence comes from Rhinolophus sinicus, assembly GCF_036562045.2. Classification (NCBI taxonomy): domain Eukaryota; kingdom Metazoa; phylum Chordata; class Mammalia; order Chiroptera; family Rhinolophidae; genus Rhinolophus; species Rhinolophus sinicus. Next base: position 10,373,915 of record NC_133761.1, read on the forward strand.
CTTAGTGGGCATGACTAATGCTTTCTCTTCCAGTCCAAGGACTCAGGCTTGCTCAGATCTGTGTGTGCCCAGTCCAGTGTGTATCCAGGAAGTGTAGGGGAAGAGAAGGGAGCATCTTGAATTCCCACTTCTCTGGAAGTCTGCATCTAACATCGCTGTGGCAATGAAAGTCGGTGGGACCGGCTGGCAAGAAGCAAAGCACCTTGCCACCACCCGGTCATTTCATTTGTCAGAAAGGACACGTCCTTCTTGGACCCTTCCCTAGACTGTTGTGTGTAAATTTAGGCAGCGGGTTAGGAAAATAGCTCTTAGGTACCCTTAGAAAAGAGTACCAACAGCAAAAGGCTGAACCTGGGTTCTCCAGAAAAGTTATGTATTCTTGGTTTAAAATCACAGGGAAGTGTGTTTTCTGTTTTTGAAAAAATATGTTTAAAATGATTGTTTCTAAAAAAAAATGCATAGGTCTGTCAGGAACCTTGGCAAGTTCTCATTCACTTATGGAGATTGTCCTGTGCTTCCAAAAATGCTGACTTGCAGTTAATCAATGTGTGTGCTCTGGTTTTCTCTTTCAAGGAATTTCTTAAATCTCTGAGGAAAATCTACAGGACAGTCTCCTTTTGTGAGGGTTTTTCTGATTCCTAACAGACTGTAAAGAACTGATCAGCTCTGCCTCTGAGAGGGAATAGTGTGTGTGTGTGTGTGTGTGTGTGTGTGTGTAAATTTAATGTATATAAAAACATAAATACACTTAAATTATATTATATATGTAAAATAATATATATGTAAAATAAAGACCTATGTAGGCCAAACAAATATATATACAAATATATTAGAAATATTTAAGTTACATTACATATATGTAAAATTTTACACACACACACACACACACACACACACACACACACATATAAATCTCTGAAGAATCCAGGCTAACACAACCATTTAACATAGATTCCTCAAGAGTATATCCTCATTTCTACCTAGGTTACACCAGTGACTACAGAAAAAAACCCATGTATTAGTCACGTAGGCTGGTTATGCTATGGCAGCCAATAAGCCGTAAATCTCAATGATTTAACACTGTCCAGACTTTTTCCTCCCTCATGTCACAGCGCATTACAGGAGACACAAAGTCAAATTCAGGCCCAGGGTGAACAGACCAGAAAATAAGCAGGGCCTTCGAAAGGTCACTTTATGACCTGCATAGATTAGAGCCCTCCTTTGTTTAAAAGCCTTTGCCAGAGACATTTGAATTGGAGTCAGTTATCAGTACAATATTGTCAATTTGTTTTAATGACATTATCTGAGTTTTCTTCAGAGAACGGTTACTGAGTTCCAGAAAGACACGTCGGACTGAACTCCTGGGCCGGAGAAGGAGGGAGAGCGTTGTTGTGTGTGTGTTAAGGCAACAAGAATGAATTAAGTGCCATCGGCATGCTTTGCGTGATATAAGGATGATACTTCGTTCCTCAAAAATCTCACTGGAAAATGGACTTCATTACTTAGACCTAGCCAGGAAATAGAAAACACTTCAAGTATTTTCAGCAGAGGAAATTCATAGCACAGAAAGGGTTGCACAAGGAATGAAAGAGTCTGATAAACCAAAGAGGGTGAAGGAACTCAGAAATTAGCCATCCAGAAAGAGAAGGAAGCCACTACCAGCCTGGGGTGGGAGGGTCCCCTAGGGAGGTCAGGACATGGCGGGTGTGCCAACCCAGAGCTGGAGGCATGGAAGACACATGGTTGCTGCCAGAGATGCACCCAAGACAGAAAGCAGGAGGAAAAATATCCTGTTTCCTCCCTTCTTTCTACTCCTAACCCTTATCCAGTGCTTTCCATTGGTCATGGCCTGAAGTGCGCTTGTACGGAGCCCCTGACACATAGCCTGAAGGGGTGAGGGGAGGAGGGGAGACTGGGAGCTACACAGGGCGGCTCAGCACAGTTGTAATTAGCACCCACATTGCAGCCCTGTAAGTTCTCTCCACAGCACGTGTGCAGGGCAGATGACCAGGGGCACCGACTTATCACAGTAACCCAAGGACTGAGGCCAAGGGGAGCTCCACGGCCCACCTTCCTTCCACACTCACTTCCACAGTGGGGAGAGTGATGGTGATGAATTGGTGCTGGTTTTTACTGCTACTACCCACACCCGATTGCCTTACTTGTGCTCACATTGTATTTGCCATTGCAGCTCACATGGCTGTGCCTAACGTCAAAGGGGACAGGGAGGTCCAATCCTACAGCGTTCTCAGAAGGCCAGGAGCCAGAAATAGCTGGAAAATAGAAGGGGTGTGTGCCGTGGAGGCCGACACAGAGTGGGAACATGTAGGCTCCGCTAAGCGGTATTCACAGAGGTGGACTGTGAGGTTTCCAGAGGGCTGAGCAGGGGTCAGAGATAACAGGCAGCGCTTTGGGGCCTGGCAGAACCGGGTTCAAATCCCCGCTTCTCCTTTTCCTCGATTTGGGTTGTATTCTGGAACATTCTGGACCATCAGTTTCCTTGTCAATAAAGTATGTATACTACAGTCTTACCATCCCTTCTGGTTAAGGGAGTCATTCATCCAGTGAGACGATTGGGCTCAGCACTGGTAGAGAAGCTTCAGTGATGTTAGCTAGTATTACTCTGTTGACCATTTATTGATTCTTTTCCTCCTTAGTAACTGACACAGGGTAGTATTTGCTGAATGAAGCTGGCACGGAGCCTTCCCACACTGTGCATATGGAACAGTAGGGAAGAAAAGACTCGTATACTTACCATGTTTCCCTGAAAATAAGACCTCGCCGGACTATCAGCTCTAATGCGTCCTTTGGAGCAAAAATTAATATAAGACCCTGTCTTGTTTTATACATTATATTAAAATAACACTGGGTCTTATATTAATTTTTGCTCCATAAGACGCATTAGAGCTGATGGTCCAGTTAGGTCTTATTTTCGGGGAAACACGGTATAAGGCTACAGAATACTTCCTAAAAGGATTAAGAAAGGAGTGGAGGAGTGTTGTGAGAATTCTCGGATGGGTGGCTGCTTTTATCCAGGGGAATCAATTTATACAAACCCACAGTAACCCAGACACTCAACACAGAACTCAGATCCTGTAGGCCCGTCTAGTACTGGGGTTCCCCGCAGCTCAGTGAGTCAGTGAGTCACTCGGAATCCTGGGAGCTGCAAGAAGCTTCGGGTCAGCTCCAAGTCACACAGTGTCCTCGGGATGGACCCACCAATCCAGCTCTCAGTAACTCTCCCAGGCTTTGTCAGCCTCTCATTCTGAAACAGGCACCACCTTTGCCCAATTAGAGTGGGCCAACCCAGGCACATTTGAGATGAATCCCACTACATTTATTTAGCGCTAGCTCTGTGCAAGTTACTTTCCATAACACCCCCTATTTCACTCCTGCATTGTAATTCAAAGTTAGATATCAGTCCCGTGTTCAAAAGGAGAAACTGAGGCTCAGAGAGGCTAATCAACTTGCCAAAGCTCACGCTGCGAGGGAGTCATGGGGCAAGATTTAAGTTACTGCTTTCTCATTGCAAAACCTGTTCTCCATCCATTATTCATTCACTCATTTATTGTCCATTATCTTGTCAGGTGCTGTATTGCAACACTACAGGCTTTATGGGGAAACATAAAAGTAATGTCCAGTAGAATAATGTAAACTTGCATTTGTCCTCAGATATTTTAGGGAGGGTGATCTTTTTAAAACGCAAACACTGCTCTGCTCAAAACCCTGCAGTGGGTCGCAGAATTAAATTCAAAGTTTTATCATAACCTTCAAGTCCCTACAGCATGTGACATCTCACTGCCTTGTCATCTAATGCCTTCTCTGTTTCTTCTCTGTGCTGTGTTTTTCTTCTTCATGCTAATAATTAAGCTCTGGTCTTTATGTATTTGTTTATTGTTTGTTTCCTCCCCATCAGCATCCCTTCCCCATCCCCTATGCGTGTGGAGACCTCATCTCTTTGCTCACTGCCCTGTCGCTCATGCTGAGAATAGTGTACCTGTCTGTATGTGTCTTCTCAGGCTGCTGTAACAAAATACCAGGAGCTGGGGTAGCTTAAACAGCACAAAGTTATTTTCTCACAGTTCTGTAGGCTAGATGTCCAAGGTCAAAATGTCATCAGAGTTTTTGTCTGGTGAGGCCACGCTTCTTGGTTGGTAGACAGCTGCCTTCTCACTGGGTCTTCACATGGCTTTCCCTCTGTGCTCCTGGGGTGGGGTGGGGGTGGGGGTAGGGGTGGGGGTGCGAGAGAGAGAGAGAGAGAGAGAGAGAGAGAGAGAGAGAGAGAGAGAAATTGATTTCTGGTATTTTATCTTCTTATAAGGACACCAGCCCTATCAGATTAAGGCTCCATTCTTACATCTTCGCTTAACTTTTATTGTCTCCTTATAGGCCTTATTTCCAAATACAGTGACAATGAAGGTTAGATCTTCAATATATGAATTTTGGGGAAACACAGTTCAGTCCAAAACTCTGGCACATCGTGCGTTCTCAAGCTTTGTGACACGGAATTGCATTCCTTTCGTCCTAGTCCGTGCCTTACCTTCTGCACATGCTTTGCTATCATGTTACCACCTCTGCAAATTACTTAGGGGTTTATTCAACTCGACAGTGAGATGGGATGATTGAAGTGCTGAGCGGACTTCATTCCAGGTGTCCTTTCATTAACTGCCCTAGGCTTCCAGAGCCTTGGAAGAGCAAGGCACATCTTTCAAAATATATTGTTGTGACAAGTTAATGTCCAGCTTACTACCAGAAATGGGTTGTGTCGCCAGGGATGTTGAGTGTGAGGGAGATGAGAATACCATGAAATTCATCCACATAGTACTTAATAAAAGGAACATCTGGTGGCTTTGCATTGAGCAAAAGAGAATATGCATTTGAAAACGAATGTATAGCTATGGGTAGAAGTGGAAGAATATATTGGTGGAAAAGACATGATGTGAAATAAGTCTTTTATACATCAAAACGTTCAGTACTGGCAATTTCATATGGTTCAGTCTAATATGTATGGCTCGGCATATATATAGGAGGCATAGTGTGGGTGTGTGTGTGTGTGTGTGTGTGTGTGTGTGTGTGTGTGGTATAGGTTGAGTGATGGGGAGTATAGACGTGGGAAGACATGTATGTGGTTATCAGGTATATATGGAAAAAAGGAATCCAGGAAGGCTTCCTGGAGGAATTGACATTGAAGCTTAAAGTAAAAGGACAAATAAGAGTTAGCCAGGTGTTTAAAGGGTGGAAAGGGTGCCCCCGCCAAAGAGAACTGTATGCAAAGCCTGGGATAGACGTATACAAACATCATCATGACTTGATTTTAAGTGTATAGGGAGCTGGGAGAGTGAGGATAGTGCACTCAGAGGAGAAAATGACAGAGGGTGGAAGGCTCTGTGAACCATGGGAAGGATCTTGGGCTTTGCTGAAAAGAAAACCAAGGTCCATTCGCAGATTTCCCAGTGAGTCTACTCAGCGTGCGTACGAGGTGAGGCATCAAGACTACAAAATGGGATCAGGAAGGGGCCGTGAAATGGTTTCTAGGTGCAAAAAAAATGGTTTTCCCTGGGCTAGTGGCAGCCTTCATCTTTCCTCCATTGTGTCCCTAGAGCCTTCGTCCAAAGCGGGAAGGGTCTCGGTGGGGAGAAACAGGGGCCAGCAGACTGCTGTCACACCTGACGACTCTGAGGGGGCTCTTCTGAGCTGTTGAGGCACAGAGTCCCCAGATTCTGTGGCGGCGTCCACAGAATCCCCACAGAGAGGCCTGTGGATTCTGTGCCCACGACCCCTCCTCTCCACTGACACCCCACACCCCCATCCCCATCTGAAGTCGGTAGCTCGGTGTGTACAGAGGGAGCTTCCTGCTCTATTTCCAACCATCACCTGTTAACAGCAGGAAAATCAATTCCAACAGAGCCCCAGCGGTCAGAGCCCATCAAAAAGATCGGGAGGCAGACTCGGGAGACAGGAGGAGAAGGAAGAAGCAGTGAATGTAAGAGAGAGAAATCAAGAAGGGGAGGGTCGGAAATAGAGGGAAAGCAGAGGGAGAGAAGGGCTGTGGAGGACAATTTAAACGTTCCCCGTATAATCAGACACTGGATTAGTTTGAGACCTGGGAGGAAGTATCTATCTGAGGGAACTAATGTGACTTGAGTTTGTCTACACAGACCTGTCAGGACAGTCTCTGAGAAATGTAAAACAAGACAGTGATTTGAAGGGGGTTGGGTGTCCTTTGATCACCTTGCTGATTTTCCTTTCCTTTTATCCTGAGGTAGAGCCCAGAACACCACCCAGCCCCCCAACTGAAAGCAGCCTGGTTTCGCAGCCCCTGGGCCCACGACGTGGCTGCTCTGGCATTGTTCACGGGTTTTCCATCTGCTCGAACCATCACAAATCCAATTTCATATTTGGCGTAAAATAAATCAGTTTCAAGACATATCTTGTCATCATCCAATCAAAATGCCACATTTAAAATGCTCAATGCCAGCTACAAATTGTCAGAAGGGGTTGAAGAAAGAGGAAAAGACTTTTGCTCTAGGCAGGAGGGGGTGAAAAACACATATTCTGTGGTGTCTAAATCATTCAAATGAAGCTGGAAAAAGATTTTTTTTTTTAAAACCTTGGTCAATCTGTTCCATTATGAACTCTGTCTACCCCCAGCACCCCATCTCTTTCTGTTCTGGAAGCTTCTAACAGCAAAGACTACTTTTGAGTGTGAGCAAGTCTATTTCTTCTGAGTATCTGAAAAAGTGACCCTATTTGCGTACAATTATTTGGGGGGACTGTTTCAGAAGCTCTACTGGGATCTAGGGAGATTGGATCCCTCTCTACAGCCCTGGAGGTTTCAGTCACCAATTTTTTATAAAATAATCCCGCACCTCTCTGCAGAGGTGGCCTTGCCACTAATTAAAGAAGGCCTGGACGTGGGAATTGGTGATCAGCACACAGTCTCTTATTCTCTTAACACACTTTTATGCTTCCTACTGGGCTCCCTTAAATACCTTTCATTTCATTTGTGAAGTTTTTTTTAAAGCCATAGGGACGTGATTATCTGGGAGAGAGTCTACATTAACAAGTTACCAGATGAAAAGTTTGCCTTGTTTCCTATGGTGTACCACAAGAAGAGGGGCTGGCAAGCTTTGAAAAGAAGTGAAAGGGTTACAAAAATAAACAGAGGAGAGTCCTGTGGATGTTTGCCTCCATTCCTTTATGCAGGCCACTAACCATTGCCTTGGAATTCCTTCCCTTGTGATCACTTAATGAACTCATTGGAGCTCTAGAATGTTCAAGACTATATTCCCAGAAAGACATTTGGAGGGTGCTCACTAAATGCTGAATGAATGAATGAATGTTCGAAGCAAACATTCCTATTTGTATTACTTTTGCTAACTCCCCATGTTAGTCCGTAAGTTTTTTACTCTCGGGTTTCTGGCCAGAACTGATTTTTTTCCTTTGGATATACTTGTGTGATCCCTTGTACTTTATCACCAGCTTGTGCATATCCTTAGGGACCATCATCAGCTTTCCTCAGACGTCATTTCTTAGACACACACTACTTGTTTTGAAAATCAGACTGAAATTTGTTCACTGTAGATCTGGCGTCTCTCCCAGGGCTATTTTCTCAAAGGCTGTATTAATAGGGTTTTGATATCTATCTATGTGGTCTCCCAGCATCCTGGCCTGTGTGTTTTTTTCCCTTTCTTTTATTGTTATTTTTCACTGAAGTACAGTTAGCACATATTAGCTTCAGGTGTACAACACCTGTGATTTGTCAGGTACCTTACGATGCAATCACCATGCTAAGGCTAGTAATCACCAGTACAAATAACAACACCCCAAAGTAACCTTGAGAGACAGACATTCTTCCCATTTTATAGATGAGAAATGTGAGGGTCAGAGAAGTTACATGATTTGCCCAAAGCCACAGATTGGTAAATGACAGAGCCAGAATGAGAATCCAAGTTTCTCTGACTTTCAAACCCAAGCTCTTGCCATAAAGCCCTACCCTCTCCACCAATGATTACATCCTCCTATGCCTTGGATGCTGGGGAATATTTTGGCTGTCTCTTTTGCAGGGGGACCATGGGCATGGGAAAGAGGGCAAAAGCCCCGATTTGTAGTGTTTTCCAATTTCAGTGGAGTAAACATTGCAATGGCGAATTTCAAACTACAAATGTAACATTACTGAAAGCCAAGTTGGGAAGACATGTGTAATGCACCATTAATAGAATCTCTGTCACACAGATGCAATAGATGCAAATAAAGTCAGGAACACAGGTAGTAATAAAAAAGAGTAAAATATTTAGGAAGTGATGAGTTTGGAATATTTATTAAACCACTGTGTTCTAATACAATTTCTGAAATTTTAAGTTTATGTAATTGAAAATGGCTATATATAACAGTTGGCTCACAAAATTCCCAAACATTCCACAATTGGCTTTTCTGACCTGGTAAAAGCCATCTCCAGCTTCTATGGGAGGGAAACTGCAGACAATGTAAAATGAAACGTGAGCATCCTGTGACAGGTTTGGCGAACAAAAGCATAAGACTGAGTCACATTTTCAATAGCTTCTTTCCAAATAAAATGAGTTTAGGGTCAGTTCAACAATGAGATTATCTGGCATTTTTAAGAAGGTTTTTTTAAAAAAAAAAGTCTGTATTTTTTAATTGAGGTGTAATTGACATACAGTACTGTATAAATTTAAGGTATACAGCATAATTATTTGACTTATGTATACTGTGAAGTGATTGCCACAATAAGTTTAGTTAGCAGCCATCATTTCATATAGATATTTTTAAAAATAGAGGAAAGGTATTTTTTCCCTTGTCATGAGAACTCCTAAGATCTACTTTCTTAACAACTTTCATCTAAATCATAGAGCAGTATTAACTATAGTCACCCTGTTGTACATTACATCCCTAGGACATATTTATCTTATAACTAAAAATTTGTACTTTTGATCCCCTTCATCCAATTCCCCGGCCCCCCCCCACCCCTAAATCTTAACACAACCTTAGATAAGTCACTAGACTTCCCGTTGCCTCCATTTTCTCTGTTGGGAACTCAAGGAAAGTGATTTTGATCTAGACCTTGGAGGAAAAAGACTTTCCTTTCCAGCAGAAAAAGAGCTTGTCAGACATTGAAGGGGTTTCATGCGTGCAAGTTGTTGGGTAACTGAATTATTAAGTAGATGGTGCCCATGCATTTCCTGTCTTAACATTTTCAAAACTTACAGAGAATCCAAGCTTTTTCGGCTAGCCCCTCTTTATTTGTCCACTAGAATTCTACCTAGAGTTCTAAGAAATGGCAGGGTCCACCTCTTAAATTACATAACCAAAGCTCTTTATTTTTAAAGTCATTTCAAATCTGTCATATTATAACAGTGCCTAACTGACACCCAGTATTAACAATGAAATGAATAGTCATTTACAGCAAGACACTGTAATAATTTTTTCTTCAGTTATAATCTTCGTGTATTTTCACCCATTTAGATATAGGACCACTCAAACTTGTTTCTCAGTTTGGGAGTATTGGCCAAACTCTGTGATATCAGTATTTCCTACACGTCACCAGTCGTGAACTTACTTTTTTTTTTTTTTAATTCCACAACACTAGATAGCAGAAGCCACTGTCTTATGTTATTAAAGACACATGTGCCTTTCATCCCTGTAATAAAACTTATTACTCACTGATTTGCCCTGTATCAAGTCAAATTACAAATTTAAGAAGTTTAACCTTAATAGTCTTCAAATATGCAAACAACCCTGAGTTTCCATTTTTTCTTGATTAAATTTGTGAACATTGAAACAACTATGGCGACAATGCAAGGAAAGAAAGAGAAGTTTTGTACAAGAGGAGGAGCAGCAAATTGTAAAACCATTTGTGAAAACAGTTTGTCAATTTGCATCAAGAATCTAAACCATATACAGATGTTTATCTCAGGGTTATTGATATTAGAAAACGACCAATGTGACAGTAACAGAAGTGTGTATGCTTAGATTAGATTATATATTTACACTTTTTACATATTTTATATGCAGTGGAATATCATGCAGATTTTAAAATGCTATTTTAACAGAACTTTTAAAATATAGATAAATGCTTTTCATGTAATGGAAATCAGGGTTCAAAATTATATGCGCTACATAATCTGAATTACTGTGTTTCCCCCAAAATAAGACCTAGCCAGACCATCGGCTCTAATATGTCTTTTGGAGCAAAAATTAATATAAGACCGGGTATTATATTATATTGTATTATACCCGGTCTTATAAGACCGGGTCTTATATTAATTTAAGACCTCCGGATCATCAGCTCTAATGTGTCTTTTGGAGCAAAAATTAATATGACCCGTTATTATATTATATTATATTATATTATATTATATTATATTATATTATATTATATTATACCCGGTCTTATATTTAATAAGACTGGGTCTTATATTATATTAAAATAAGACCGGGTCTTATATTAATTTTTGCTCCAAAGATGCATTAGAGCTGATGGTCCGGCTAGGTCTTATTTTCAGGGAAACACAGTACATTAAGTCAAGTCAGACAGGAAATCAGTCCAAATATTAATAGGGCTTATCTCTGGATGATAAGTCCTATTGATAGAATTATGAGTGATTTTTCTTCTTTTTTCTTTTCTATTTTTCCCCAAGAATTCTATTATGAACACGCATTACTTTTATAATAAAAACCTAAGTAGTGCAGCCCCTGGCCCTAGCCCTCTAGAGTCCCTAAGGCAATCAGTATCTGAGAAATAGAACAAACACCCTGGCAACCCGTACATTAACAAAAGGAACGGTAAAATCAATCATGTCACCATTCAAGTGAGCCCAGGTGCAGGGCTTGCTCAGAGACATGGTTTGGATGGAAGGAGGGGGAGACTGGAATGAACAGTTTGGGGTTTGGGGTTGTTGACCGCTAAAGGAGGAGGTGGTGGGATGTGGGGACCCCAACCAAAGGGAGAGAAAGGGCAAGTCACATCCAGCAGGAAAGTGAGCACATTCAAGGAATTGAAACTTACCTAATTAGTTCAAAGAAAGGAGGAAGAGACCATTCCCCTGGAGGTGGGGTGGGGAGGAAGTCAGGCTTAGTGGGAAGTGGAGCGAGGAGCTGGGGATCCTTCAGACAAGGCAGCTCCTATGCTGCTGTAACTTTCTGGGTACTTAGGGACTTTCACCTCTGTTTTCCTTCGCACACCTTCTTCATTCTTCTCTTTGCAGATGACTACCTTTGTCTGCACATTTATGGTTTCTGCTCCTTCATAACCTTCGGCTTGTTTTTGGCTATAGTTTAGTCTGGTCTTACGTGGTTTTTCATCTCAGATTCTCTAGATCAGACTCATTTTCTCTGTGTTTGAGATTCCTGGGAAAGAAACATGACTGGTCCGGCTTGGGTCAGGTGTCTAATCTTCATCCAGTCATCTGTGGCTAGGGCTGAGGGGAAGGAGGCACACATGTGACTGCCTAGGGATAGCCCCTCCACAAAGAAAGTAGGTGGGGGTCCACTAGGAACTCCCCAAAACATTTATGGACTGAGGCAGGGGTTTACTTGGGAGATTGGTTCAAATGATGGGTCAGGGGAATCCTGTGACTCTAGCGTCAACTACTGACTGGTAATGGCAAAGCAGGGCTGACAAACCACACCCAAGTCGACCGTGATCTCTATAAACTGCGATTTCTGCTTCCCTTTTATACTTCAAAATACACGCAGACGACATTCACAAGTGGGCCGCTTACCTTTACTCACCTTGGTGAGTGGTAATTCCTCTAATCTGCAAGCCTCCCAGCTTTCTCCCCAGACCCTCATCCCTACGTCTCTCCCCCGCCACGCACTACCCTTCCTCTCTTACACAGGTGACGTTCTTTTGTTGAAATCACATCGAACCAGCACTCCCTCAATTTTTCCCAAACATTGATTTTGAAGTTTCAAACCTATAGAAAAGTTGAAAGAAGAATACAATGGCACTTATGTTTATTTCATTTAACGTCACCAATGGTTAACATTTTGCCACATCAGACTTACCTTGCTCCTGTCTTTTCTCTGAGCCATGTAAGAGGAAGGTGTACAAATAAATGACTCTTCAACCCTAAACCCTTCAGCATGCCTGTCCTAAGAACAAGGACTTGCTTTTCTTTTCTTTTCTTTTTTTTTTAAAAGATTTTATTATGGAAGGGGAACAGGGCTTTATTGGGGAACAGTGTGTACTTCCAGGACTTTTTTCTTTTCCAAGTCAAGTTGTTGTCCTTTTCAATCTTAGTTGTGGAGGGCACAGCTCAGCTCCAGGTCCATTTGCTGTTGCTAGTTGCAGGGGGCGCAGCCCACCATCCCTTGCGGGAGTTGAGAGTCCAACTGGCAACCTTTGTGGTTGAGAGGTCACGCAGCTCCATCTGGCAGCTCAGTGGCAGCTCAGCTCAAGGTGCCCTGTTCATCTTAGTTGCAGGGGGCGGAGCCCACCATCCCTTGTGGGAGTCAAGGAATCAAACCGGCAACCTTGTGGTTGAGAGCCCACTGGCCCATGTGGGAATCGAACCGGCAGCCTTCGGAGTTAGGAGCATGGAGCTCCAACCGCCTGAGCCACCGGCTGGCCCCACAAGGACTTTCTTCTACATATCACAATACAACAGTCACACTCAGTTTAACATGAATAAATTCTATTACTTAATACAGAGACAGTCCATATTCAGATCTCCCGATCATAATAATAATCACTTTTATAGTTGTCTTCACCACTAATCACCCCATTCAGGATTCATTCAAGGGTTGCACAGTGCATTGGGTTGATGTGTCTATTTAGTCCCCTTTAATCCGTAACAGGTTCTCTGCCTTTTTAGTTTCCCTTTCATGAATTTGACATTGGTAAAGAGTACAGGAGAGTTGTTTTGGAAACTGCTCCTCCACTTGGGTTTTTCCATCTTCTGATTTGATCCAGGTTAAATATCTCTTGGCAGGCATGTCCCTCAGCTGAGGGTGTACCTGTATCAGTGTATCATCACGGGAGGCAAATCATGTGCCTTTGCCCCCTTATTATTGACACTGCTTGGTCACTGTGCTTAATTTTCTTTTTAATGAATCCAGAAACATTGGAATTTAATTAGTAATAAACGACCATCTGCAGACCTGGTAACTGATGGGAGAACTGGTGTATTGTGAGGCTATTGTTGAAAACTGTCTCTCTGGCTAACTTCCTTGAAACACACTGCTCCATTGAACTCTTCTGGATGTTTTCTTGCTTGGGACGGAGAGGCAGCATAGTACACTGGTCAAGTCACAGGGTAAGCCCCAGTATCACACAGCCTGGGTTCAAATCCCAGAATCAGCACTTACCAGCCAAGGGACCTTGACCATGTTCTTTGGTCTCTATAAACATCAGTAGCTATTCTATGAAATGAGGATGATGAATGGCTACCTTTTGGGGTTGATAAATGAATTAAACTAAATAATAAACATGAAGTGCTTAGTATAGTGCCTTAGAGTTACTGTTCAATGTTGTCATATTATTATCTACTGGTTTCCTTATAAAAGCAAAGCATTTGAACATCATTGGAAGTCACTCCACAAGCGCAGATTTGTGGGTGTCTGAGGCTGTGTAAACAATCCATATTATTCTTACTTTGGTGCCCTAAATCAATATTTCTCAAACTTTTCATGTAAATGAGAAGCACTCATGGACATTGTTAAAAGGCAGATTCTGACCCAATAGCTCTAGGGCAAAGCCTGAAATTCTTCCAAGCTCCCAGGTGGTATCATTGCCACTGGTCCATGAGCCATACTTTGAGTAACAAGACCCTAAATTCCTCCCGGTAGGAAATACCCTGCCAAACTTCGCACCTCATACCCTGAGGCATATGGCTGTCCTGTTACATTGAATCATCGCAGGAAACTGCCTCTCTGTTTTCTTTTCTTTGGGGGATATTTCTAGCAACCATTAACCAAACACTATACTGATTAAAGCACTGTGACTGGTTATCACTTGATGTTTTTACAAATATACCTGTATCCAATGCTTGCTCATGAAGGGTGAAATGCTGGAAAATTCTTTAGAGTCAGACTGATCAGGGTTTAAATGCTGACGCGTCCATTTCTCAGAGAGTTATCAAGGGCAAGTTACCCTCTTTGAACCTCAGTTACCTCATCTAAAAATGGTTCTATATGTTAATAATGGATCCTTTGTGTACAGTTGTATTTATCTGCACTGAGAGGGGTCGGAAGGACAGAGAGCAGAAAAGAGAGTTCCAATGAATATTCCCCGGCGTATGATAGATTCTTAACAATGAGTAGCTTGGGTAACTTCTATTACTCTTATTTGTGAACCTGTCAGAGTGTATTTCTATTTTCATCAAATGATTTTTACGGATCAAAGGATCACAGAGCATAGTCACATCATTGTAAAGCTGGAAGCAAGCTGTCAGAGTTTCTTGAGGACCCCTCCTGCCCTGAAGATAAAAGCATCATTTCTTTCTCTCTCTCTCCCTCTCTCCCGCACCCCCTCATCCCCGCTCCCCAGTATTTGGCAATAGCAGGACATGGGTCCCCAGAAGGTCCCATGTGCTCATTGCCTGCAGTCTTCAAATTAGATTAGCCACCTTCATATTTTTGTGGTCAAGATTCCAATTTACTTCACACTCAGCAAGTGCAGATGTGTGCTTAGAATTCCTTTCCACACACACGCCACGTGAGGAAAAGTCTCTGAAGTCTCTGAAAAGTGAAGTTGTTTTTGCTTTTATGTCCCCAGGGGCTGCTGGGAGCCTTTGGTGAGCAATGCATGTCTGTGTCGCAGGGCAGGTCAACTGCCTTGTTGAAGGGGGAGCATGTCATTCTGAGGTGAATATGTCATCTTTTGGTTAAAACTGAATTTCTCTCCAGGGTATTTTGTTTTCCTCTGGGAAGATCAATGTGGTAGCCATACTTAGCTGAGAAGAGAGTGTCGAATTATGTGAGAGAACAAAATGAATTCCTTGAATGCTTTGTGCTGCCTCCTGTGTTCCTGTGTAGAGAGATTTTCCTGTGTTCCAGGTACATGCTGATGGCAGGAGGGACAATTCCCTGTTGACTGGGGTACATTTCAAGGACCTCAGACCAGGTTCCCCATGCACCGACAAAAGAACAGCAGAATTTCTACCAAATTCGACGACTCAATGTGACAGATTGCGATTCTATAACAAACTCAGCAGCTGAGTTTATGGATAAGAATCAAATCGGCAAAGCCTGGTTCAGGATCCACAGTGTCATACGTGGGACAGAGCTGGGCCTAGGAACCGGACTCCTGACTCCTTGGAAGGTGTTCCCTGACAGAATCTGCCTTTCCAGCAAGTCTAATAACGCATATTGTCTTGTTTGCTGCAAAGATGAGCAGTTTGGAAACCCATGGAGAGTCATTGCTGCCCATAGCACACCAGCTGGAAATATCAAACGGTCACTACAGACAAGCCACAGCTTCTGATTTGATGCTAAACAACAAAATCTATGGAAACTCACTCCTTCGTCGTCATCCTTTTTGGCCCCGCGGTCTCTTGGGTTGTCTTCTGGGAACTCCCAGAGGGCCTTGACTGTCCCCCAGAGTATGTAAGCATTTCTGACACCTCTGTCATTTTGCCTTGTGGCTTTCTGATCCTTTGTGCCTGGGAGCAGCTGTGTCTGAAGATCATATCCTTAGCGGAGTCCTCCCCCCAGCCTTACACAGTGTGGCCACTACTGTGAGCTGAGGAGCAGGGGACTTTTCTCCCAGGGGTGGTCACCTCCGACCTGGGGCAAAACAGTTGCCGTGGCCCCAGCATCTTACAGCCTGTCACGGTAAGAGGGTTTTTATTGCATGGGCTCCTTCCACCAAACACAACCCTCCTCTCTAGGTGTTTGTCACACATCCTGGCAGGAACTGAGCCAGAAGACAATCCTCTGTGAAGTCACAGTTGTCCCTCCCACGTTTTCAGAATAGGACCCTGAGGCTTAGAGATGGTAAGGGTCCCACAGCTCTCAGAATCGGGGTACACGTGCACCTGCCTTCATCTACATCGAGAGAGGCAGAAGAACAGAGAGCGGGAAAGAGTGTTCCAGTTAACAGTCGCTGGCTTATGGTAGGTGCCTCATGATGCGTAGCTCGGGTAACTGCGGTCCGTGGTGACACATCCCAGCACTCACACTGGAGTGGAGAGGAGGTCTGGGGACATGTGAGTCTTCAATTTGCATGAATTCATAGCCCGGGCTCTTCAAGGAAAGGAAAGGCAGGGAACCATAGATTCAATGTGCACAACCCCCTCCGAAGCCCTTTGCACCTTTGAGCGAAGTCTTTGTGGAAACTACTATTTTCCACTCAGTCCTGGACAGTCTGGAGGACCTGGAGCTCTTGGGGATTTCCCACTATTCTCCAAAACTAAGAAGCCTGGGGAAAGTTCTTTCTCCCCACCCCCTTACCCCCAATCCCATGGAAAGAATAAGTAGAGTTCTCGTTGCCACAAATGGAGAATATAGCACATCTCCACTCACCCATTCATCTCTCTAAGAAGAAGTAATGATGACCATCGTGATGATGATGGTGGTGACAGTGATGGTGCCAGTGAGGAAGAGAATGACAAGGATGGTGCTGAGAAGGAGAAACACTTCCCAGGGACCAGGCATTATGCCAGGCACTTGCCATAGTCGGTTTCTAAACCGTTGGATGACATTAGGAAGGAAATATAATTGCTGTCACTTTAAATACGAGGAAACTGAGTCTCAGAAGGGCTCACGCTACGTGCAAGCAAGAGACAAGACTGGGATTCTTTCAGGGGAGGGGTCATTCTCTTCTCCCTACCACACTTCCTTCCATAATCCTTTGGCACACTGATACTCAGTTACTTTTGACTCGTGACTGTCTTGTGACAATGGAGGCCCCTGTAGTCTTTCACGTGTGGATTTTAGCCGTCGCACAAAGGCAGGCTGCTGTCAGAGCTCTCAATTATCGATGACCCAACTGGAGGCAAAGATTCTGGATCATGCCCCTGACCCCATGAGGAGTCCCCTCTCTTTTGCGTCCCTTCTTCCAAGGGCACGTGAGAATTGTTTTGCAGTGATTCTAACACAACTATTCAGTAACCTCAACACAGGAGGAAAATGTCAGCCAAACTTGTTCTCTTTACACTACATGCCTGTCCTCGTTACCTCAACCTCGTCCATCCATCTTCCATTCTCCAGGGGCACTAAGGGGACAGCCGTCCAGGGGAGAGGGCTGTTCGGCTGACTGACTCAGGGCTGTGTGCAGAAAGTGACCAAGAATTTTGAGTGGAATTCTTAAAGTTCGCCTGCTTCACGGACGGAGGATCTGAATGAAAATTGCCTGTAAAGGATTCTAAAAAGGGAAGAATAACAATAGATCAAAGCCAGTCCAAAAAAGAGAGAACACTTTATTTATAGCTTCCGCATTAATTCAAAAAACGATCTGATGAGCCGAGAGTTGCCTATGCACGCACTTTCCAGAAAAACAAATGCCTCTCAGGTTGCTTTTATTCTAATATAATATCAGTGCCCAAAGGAAGAAACAGTCTGCACTTCACTCTGCAGAGCCAGTCCGAATTTACAATTAAATGGAACTGACACAGCTGATCATACTGAAGCTTGTTTCTTTTCAGCTGGGCCTTTCTTCTGGAAGCTTGGGTATCGTGCTGGCTGTGCCCCAAGCTGATGGAACTTACTGTACCGTTTTCCTTGCAGGCACTGGGGCACTGTGCAGTTAGAGTAGTGGGTATCCATTCCAGGGAGATTTTTGTCCCCCCCAGGGGGGGACACTTGGCAATGTTTGATGACATTTTTGAGTGTCACCACTGGGGAAGGGGTTCCTACTGGCATCGAGTGGGTAGAGGCCAGAAACGCTGTTAGATATTCCACAATGCATAGGACAGCTCCCCTGAAAAGAATGATCTGATCTAAAATGTCCATACTGCCGAGGGTGAGAGACCCACCCCAAGTGAGAGGGCAGCTGGTTGGTAGGGCTTGGAGAGTGTGGAGAGGCCCTCTTCCCTGAAGCTGTAGGACATGCCACATCAGGGGCGTTTCCTGTTCAACATTCTCTGTGGGAGGGCGATGCAGTAAGCCCAAGAGGGAAACCAGAATGACACACAGAAACCAAAGGACTCTGAGCAGATGTGTGATTGAAGATCATGGAGCCAAATTCGTAGCACCATGGAAATGCTTGGAGAAAAGGAGGCTGAGTAGGTTCGGAGCAGTATTTGGCCATAGGTTTTGTTGCCTACCAGTATTTGTCAATTTTATTGTCCACTGCAGTGTGGACTGTGGGAGTCATGGTGTCTTTTGGAGATCTAGTAATGAGACAGATGCTTCTGTAATATTTTTATTTTTTCCCCCTAATGTATCAAAATGTCTCAAACAGGAGTCTCAAATAGGTGACCTACAGGTGAATTAAGTATGCAGGTTAATCTTTCATTCTACCAACATGATATTTATGAAAAAGAAAAAGAGAGAAGGAGGGAGGGAGGGAGAGAGGGAGGGGAAGAAAGAAAGGGAAAGGAAAAGGGAGGGAGGGAGGGAAGGCAGGAGGGAGGGATGGAGGAAGGAAGGAGAGAGAGAGGGAGCTTGTCTGAGTGCCTGTAAGGCAGGGCACACACTTTGATAATAGTTCCACACACTCTCCCCACCCGTGTTGTTCTACTTGGCCTCATTCATACAGTGAATGTTTCTTGCTTGACCCTGTGAGCATTTGAATTTTTGACTCTGCTCATCTGAGATGTCATCATCGTTTCCAGATAGTTAGCATTAGAAAAGTTCCTGAAACCATGCTATGCCTTGGTCTGTCCACAGGGCTGGCCTCGATTTCGATTAATACACGAAGAGGAACCATAGCATTTACATGGGTTCCTGAGAGACATGGGAAACCATCTCTGTGCTTTGTGGTCACACTTTCAATAAAGGATCACAAAATGAGTATGAGAGGTGGAAACAACCACAAGTATCATCGAGTCCAGTTGTTTCCTGTTAGAATTATCTGGGAGCTTTTGAAAAACACCCATACTCCAGCCCTACCTCCAGAGGTTCTGATTTAACTGGTCAGGAGAGGGCCCTGGTATCTATATGTTTTAAAAGCTCCCAGATGATGTTAGATGCAACCGAGGTTGAGAACCACCAATCCAGTCTGTCTTCCTCGTTCTCAGAAGAGAAAAGTAAAGGTCAGAGAGGCACAAAGTTTGCTCAAAACATACTTGCTAAGTGTATGTGTTTCTATCGCTTTTGCATTCTCTCTCCAATCAGAACTAAATATGCTGTGGAAAAGATAACAGGGAAACCCAAGGACTGTGTGCTAGGAGTGTTTCCAATGCCCGTTGGCAGAAACACGCGCTGGCAGTTTCTGGAGGGGGCGAGGCTTACTTGAGTTTCACTGTGGGTCCTCTGGTTCCGAGAAACCTCCCACGGTGGTGATGGGTGGCTTGCTATGCTGCCTTAGCTTGAAAAACACCCACTTTGACTTGCTTTGTTTGCATCTAGTATTTTCCCTGCTTTGAATTTCAGGCATATCTGCAGTATCTAAGGCATGGATGAGGATTTACTTGGAAGGATACGGAGATCTCTGTTCTTACTGAAAAAATCAAATTCAGTCTGTCTTTATAATGATACTAACAGGGGAGAAGGCCCGTGGAATTCTCTTTGAGCGAAACAATAACCCAGTGATGTGTGACGGGCAGCCTGGTGACTAACGTGTGTAATGGGGACCAGTCCTGGTGGTCACATGACTCAGTCGCAGAAGGCAGGAGAGGATTCTTACCTCCTGGATGCAAATTCCAGCTTCACCAATTACACATTCTGCCAACTTGGGCAAGTGCTCAAGTTCATCAACAAAGCAAATGAAGACGAGGAACACACACAACCCCACAAAACTACACCTCTTCCAAATATTTCAAGGGCGTCCGGCACGTTATGTGTCGCCTCTCATTCATTCCCATAGTGACCCGTGTGTGAGGTTGAGATTCAAGTCTACGTTTTATAAAAGTATAAACTGAGGATCGGAGAGGTTCACCGTCTTCTCCAAAACCCACACGGCTGGGAAATAGCAGAGCTGGAATTCATCGCCTGTGTTGTTTGAACCAGCGATGCATGTGCTTACCTGTATCCTTCAGGTAGATTTAGTGGACACCTGCTTCTGCTTATTAGAAAGTGGGGTTTGGTTCTCTGGCGTCATCTGGACTTGGGAGGATTCAATCGGGAAATCAATCTTCTATATTTCAAAAAAAAAAGTGAGAAATAGATTTCTCCAGCTCCCCTGTTGTCCTCAGACACACTCTCTGAATCTTCATTCCCATCCTTGACAATATTTCAAGCCGATCACATGGCTTTTTAAAAATAGCTTGCTAGTTACTTTAAGTTATGATGACAGTCTCATGTTCAAATACGGAAAAACCAAAACTTTCATCTCTAATTCAGTTCAACACTTTTTCCCACCCCATCCTTTCCAAGCCTTATTTCCCCCCTGCTCCGCTCCCCGCCACTGACCCCATCCCCAAACTCTCAACCTCACCCCAACTCAGGTCAGACTCACATTTTTATGATGTGCAAAGCGGGAGGGGGTGTTCACTGTTCACCCTACTTCTCATTTGCT
This sequence comes from Rhinolophus sinicus, assembly GCF_036562045.2. Taxonomy (NCBI): domain Eukaryota; kingdom Metazoa; phylum Chordata; class Mammalia; order Chiroptera; family Rhinolophidae; genus Rhinolophus; species Rhinolophus sinicus. Next base: position 10,394,496 of record NC_133761.1, read on the forward strand.
TCTTCTTTTCCATTTGCTTTCTCTCCTTCTCCCCGACAGCCCAGGCTGCAGGGGCAGCTGTAGGAGAAAACTGAGGAATTAAAATCTCAAAATGGTTTGACAGGACTGATGCTATCACATCTGCCATCTGCACCCTCTGTCTGGCAGGCACCCACGTGCTGGCATTGGTTCTCTCGGGGGGCAATGGTGGGTTCTTTAGAGACACCCCTAGATTTGATGACTCTTTAGGCAGACTCACAGGATTCAGCATGTAATAGTACCCAGTGATATAATGCATTACAGCAAAGGGATACAGGGCAAGATGAACAAAGGGAAAGACGCGTGTGGTAGAATCCGGCGAAAGCAGGTGTGAGCTTCCAAAGAACCTGCCCATTGGAGTCACACAGGACGTGCCTAATTCTCCAGCAACGAATTGTGACAACATGCGTGACATGTTGCCAACTAGGGCAGCTCATTAGAGACTACACACCCAGAGTTTTTATTGGGGGCTGTGGTGTACCTCCTCTGCCTGGCACATGCCAGCATTCCAGACTCCCAGACGGCAAGCAGGTGTTCAGGGTAAACCATACTGTTTGTATAAACAGTTTAGATATAGGGAGCCAGAACTGTTATCCATTCAGGCAATGGCAGGAACACTCCAAGTTCACAGACACCAGCTCAAGCCAGTCAGGGGCCAATCTTGTACCCACACCTTTCATAGGGCAGATGTCAGTTGTGCTCTGTTCATTTTTTTCTGCACACACCCCTATCCCATCCCTGTTCTGTTCATGAATCCTGTCTCACTAACACGTTGGACTTTCACTCTCAGTCTGTGCTTTCGGCAGAACAATTCCAGCCTCCTCCTAGAAGAAAACCAGAGCCAGGCATGGTCTTCACCCTTGGAGACCTTTGACGTCTTTGCCCGTGAACTCTGAAGTTCAGGCCCTCTCCTGCTGCAGCATTCAAGCTCTGCTGACAGCTCCAGCCAATCCTGTGCTCCAGTAAAAGCCAAATACCTTATTCTGTCCCACCAAACTCTTAAGAAATACCTGTCATGTCCTCCCAAGAATTTTTCCACTACTTTGTTGATCCTGGGGTCCATGGAGTTCCCTTTCCTGGCTTGGGAGAGGGGAACACTCCTTCCCTACATTCCCAACAACGTTCTGCAAAGAAATTCTCTTCTGGACAAATCTCAAAGCTTCTCTGCTATAGAGTGGTGGTGGGGGATGGGCTGGCGGGTTCAGGAAGGGATTTGGCCACTTCTTAGCAAGTTCTTAGCTGGTGTGTCCGGCACCTCTTTTCGCAATTTATTGTACTTGCTCTTTGTTGTTCAGAGCTTTGGGCTTCTGCCCAAATTCTGAGACATAGAAGTCCCAATTGGCATCATGTCACTTGAGTCCTATTTCCATATCTCTCATTCTATTCCCACTTCCATTGCTCTGGTTCAAGCTTGATCACCTCCCAGCTTCTGGGACATTCACAGACCTTCCATTTGTCCCACTGACATTCCATCTTCCATGTGGTCTCCAGAGTTATCCCTCTAATGTCATTTGAGCTTATCATTTACCTGCTTAACCTCTACTGGCTTTCCAGAGGCCATGGGGATGTCACACACCTCGGCATGGCCCACAAAAGCCCACCTGGCCTTGCCTGCCTTTCCAGTTAAATTTTTGGCCATTCCCAGTTTGCCTCCAAATCTCTTGCTCCCTGTGTGTTGTGCTCTTTCTTTCTCTGGACCTTCCCTCCGCTTGTCTACATGGGGAACTTCTGCTCCCTCTCCAATGGAGCCAGATAGAATTATCTACTTCCTTTGCTGGGTCTTTGTAGAGCTTCGTGCACCCCAGCTTCACCATTTACTAGCTGTGTGGCTTAGGCAAAAATACTTAACGTCTCTGTGCCTAGTTTTCTCATCTGTAAAATAGGGATGATGCTATTACCCACCTCACTGGGGAGTTAGGAGGACCACGTTAAAATTAAATAAGTTAGAATCAGAAAACATTTGAGAACTATACCTGGCACAGGTTACACTCTACAATATTTGGCATATAAATAAATGCTTCAACTTTACATGTTTCAGAAGGTTCACGTCCCCCTTGGAGACAATGAGCTTTGTGAGGCCAACGAATCTACCCTCTCATTTTTTTGCCAAGTAGCAAGTACACATAGAAAGTGATCAGTAAAGGGCTGGGATGAAATCTTATGGGTAAGATGATATGATGTCTGAGATTTTCCCTAAAATAGCACAGGAGAATGGGAAGTGAGTGAAGATAGACATAAGAGAAGATTGAATAATTGTTGCAAGGGGTTGTTGAATGCATGCAAATTCATTCAGTTATCCTATTTTTATACATGTTAGAAATTTTCCATAACACAAAGTTAATTAACAAAAAGGAGAAAGAAAAATAGTGAACCAAAGCTAATACTCTCTGTGTCTTTAATTCCTCTTTGTCCTGGTTTTGGAGGGAAGGAGAAAGTGGGAGGACCGGATGGATAGTCAGGAATCTTTGTTTTCCTGTGTGTGGAAAGCTCTTTTTCCCCCTCCATCTTGGAGCCAAAAATTGCACTGCCGTGTATGCTTGGAAAGTTTCTTTGTGCAGCCGGTTGCTGTCTTACTTGAAATGAGATGGCTGTCATTCTGGAGTCACTTATGAAACTTTTACTGGGAATTTGTGGGGTTTTTTTCTTTTTCCATATTTGCTCAGAGTCACCCAGCCGTCTTGGAGTATTCTAGTCTGACAATTGATAAAGTCGTTTCAAACGGCACACATTTCCTGATTTGCATTTTTGCTGTCTGCTGACGATGTGGCCTCTGAAAGAGGCCATTCTGTCAGACTGCAGTCTGTCCCCGGTGTTGGCAGCAGGCTGACAGGTCTGGCTGCAGGAGACCCCAGGTTCTTGCTGAGGAGACCGCAGGTATTTAGTGCTGTCCCTCGAGCGGAGGAAAGGACCACCTCTCATGTTCAAATGGGGCTGGGAGTTGTCAATTCCTTTGCAGCAGTGTAAGAAGTAGTTTAGTGAATGAATGGAAGGAAAAATACAGCCAACTACTGCACTCCTAAAAGAGGAGTGTTTGGCAGGGGTGGAAGCAAATTCATTGAGTGCCTGCTAAGTGTCCAGAGCTGTTCTAAATAGTCTGAGTAAATTCCTTTATTGCATCCTCCCAACTGTCAGACATATTTGATCCCTAAAATGCACATAAGGACTGAAGCTCAGAGGTTCAGTACCTCTCCTTCCTTCTAAGTAATGAATCGGGAATTAGAATCAGGTCTTGTTTCATCGCTTGTGTCCCTTCTCTGGTGATCCCCACTGCTTTCTGGAAATTTCTAATATCCAAACTGAGCGAAAGGCTCTCTCCAGCACTGTGGGGGAGGGGAGGAAGTTAGAGCCCATGGGGCTCTGTATCCCCCAACTTGATTCAGCCACACCGGCTTCATTTTAATTGCTTCTTATTCTTACATACAAATAATGGCTAATATTTAGTGTCTGCCTCTACGTGCCAGCACTACGCTTAGCGATTTCTGTCACTATGCTCTTTATTGCTCATGACAGCCCTACGAAATGGATGGTATCACAATCCCTCATTTATCTCCAAGGAGAATGAGGCACAGGGAGAAGAAGAAACTTGCCAAAGATGACACAACTAGTTTGGTCAGGAATTAACACCAGGTGGTCAGACTTGAGGGCCCAGTACACCTGATCCTGCCACATCTGACTGAAAGAAACAGTTAAGAGGGGTCAACTGAATGGTGACGGAAGGAGAATTGACAGGGTGGTGAACCCACAATGCAATATGTAGATGATGTATGATAGAAATGTACACTTGAAACCTATATAATTTTACTAACCAATGTCACCCCAATACATTTAATAAAAATTAAAAAAGAAAAAAAAGAAACAGTTAAGTTTGCACTATTCCTCCTTCCTCCCTCTCTCCCTTTCTTCTTTCCATTCATTCTCTACCAAGTGCGCTTTGGGGATAAGAAATTGAAACTGAATAAGACAAAGTTGTTCCCTAAAGAGGACCTTAGGGTCTGAAAGAAAGAATCATATATTTAACGCAAAATATGACAAAGGGGGCCTATTACCCAGGCCAGAAGAGACAGAGGGAATGCTTTACAATCTGTCAAATAAATTGACATGTGTTAAAAGGCTTCCTGAGATCACCCTCTAGGGGCCGATCCAAGACTTGCCCACTGTCCTAATTCGCAGTAACTTCTCTTTCTTCGTCCAGGGGGGTGTTTGAGTGGCAGCGCCCTGAGCTCTCAAGGTGACCCTGATAGAAGGAAATTGCTGGTGTTGTGGGCCACTGCTAGGCACCCATTCACTTCTCGTTCCCTATTTTGGGTTTTCGCTTGGTTGGTGCAGAAACAGCTGTGTTTTCTCACCTGTCTTTGTAATGGCACAGTCCTCAGAATGCCAGGTCAGAGCTTCTGTCTCCCACCAGTCTGCATAAATGTCCCTACCTATCACAGGTGTTCTTCTGTTTAGGGCAGTTTTGCAGCTAATGGAGATGTCTATCCTTGAATCGATGACTTGTGTCGTTTGGTTTTTATTCAGAGTTTTTGGATATTTCTTTCTTCTGTCTCCCTCTGTCATCTTCTTGGTCTTTAATGTCCCATGTTTGAACCCAGATATCTTTCGTAACATGAGAAAAATGATCAGAGATGAGGAAGGTAGCAAGTATCCCTGGGCTGTCTCAATTTGTACCTCATTTGGGAGGCAAGCCTGGCATTGCACCGGGATCACATTTGTAGCGTATTTAGCAGTAGAAACATCTGCCACCCAGTTCTCTGGGGGAGGATGGAGTCTCCTGGAAGAAGAAAGTCCCAGGGGATCCTCCAGCCCTGATGGCACCCCTGGGGTTGGGTAGGGAAGCAGCCCCTCGCTCCAAACCCCAGGACTCTGCATTGCAACCTTGAGTTTCACTTTGCTGTACTAACCACATGCTGTCAGGGCAGCCCTCTGCCCTCCCGGTTCTGTCCTCTGAAGGTATCACGTTTCCTGAGCCAATTCTGACTTAACCTGGCAGTGTGGTAGTGGACAGGGTCTAGAGGGCTTCTGCTGACTGGGCCTGGTGTCAGGCAGGAACTCACTAGGTCAGCGTCGCCGCTGCACCCTGAGGCATCTGCCGGGCTTCTGCTTCCCTCATCCCTGCTAGGACTGGCCCTGTCTGGGCCTCCCCAAGCCTTGTCCCTGGCCCTGCCCCATGCCATCCCCTCCTCCACCCCAGCCTTTCTGGGCATCCCTAGACACCCTGTATATCAGAGAGATGGCCATTCTCCTCTCCAGGACATCTCTTTTCTTAGAGAGGGAAAGATTTCATTGTGTCTTCCCAAACAGAGCTCTTCCTGAGGGAGGCATGGCTAAATCAGAATGAACTCATGCATTTGCTCTCATTTTGTCGCTAGGAGACTGGCCCTGGTAAGGAGCTGGGTTTCGTCACAGTCACCCTTAAAGCATGTGCTGGCCCTGCTAACTCTCAGTTGTGGCCCCTGGTTCTTGTAGGTAGAAACAGGGCATCTTTCAGATTGTGTTCTAACTCTGTGGGCTCCTACAAGGCCTGTCATACTGACATGGCTTTGTCTTGTTTACTTCCCAGCACTCTCCTGTTTTCAGCCAAACAACAGGCATCTTCACAGAGCCCAGTTACCAAAGGCCATCACTGACTGAGAACAAGGGGAAAGGGAGAATATGTTCCAGCATCAAAGACTGAAGCTTTGTTTACTGGGATAACACGCTGCTCTCAGGCAGGGGCTGAGTCATATATTTACCCGAATCTTCCCTCAAAATCTAGAAGCATGCCAGCACTTAGTAGGTGCTCAGTAAATGTCGTTCAACTGGACTAATACCTAAATGTCTGGGAGTTTTAATATGATTAGTACTAATAAGCACTATTGAGTGGCATCCTATGACGATTAACTAAGAACCTAACAGTGCCATTAGGTAGTTCTCTTCCCATTTTGTCTAGGAGGAATCTGCTATTAATAGGAGTGAAGTGACTTGTTCAGGAGCACAAAACGTGTAAGTGGCAGAGGCAGGATTTGAACCCGGGTCTATCTGTTTCCACACTACGCTGAGTCTGGTGCACCTCACTGACCAGTGTTAGGGCACTGACTTGACATTCCTAGCAACAGATGTGTATTTATGGCATGCGGCTGGATAGTGAGACAGTGGCTTTGCCACAGGGACAGTCCCCTGTGCCCACTCCCTTGTCATCTGAATAGACCTGTGTCATTGTTTGGATCATCAGTTTCTGCTACCCATCTTCAAACAGCTGGCCATTGAGAGGTAGAGTCCCTTGCTACGGAATAGAGCTATTTTTGCTGATAATGTATGAGTCCGCAATATATTGAAGGCAACTCAGAAATCCTCTGAGCCTAATCCTTACTTTACAGAGAAAAGAAACCAAGGCTCAGAGAGGTGAAGTGACGTGCCCAGGGTCACACAGCAGCCCTGCCCTGTCTGATGCAGTAGCCATATGCCACACAGTGTTGGTGTAGAATAACACGGGCTTTAATTGCCTTAACATCCATATGAAATAGCTCACTGATATTTTTTATGTTGACTGAGTATTGAAATCATAATGGTTTGGACACATTGGGTTAAATAAATGTATTATCGAAAGTAATATCATCTGTTTCTTTTTTTTTCTTCCGTGTGGCTATTAGCAAATGTAAAATGACATATATGGCTTGTGTTATGTTTCTATTAGCTCTCTTCTAAAGCTTGGAGCAGAAGGCAGGTCTGTCAGCGTTGATGCGCCAGTGGGGTGGGGAGTATTGGCTGGATCAGGATGAAGCCAGAGGCAAGGAGATGGGTTAGGAGGCTACTTACAGCGGCAGGCACAACGGGCGTGGGGAGGCGACGGGTGTTTGCTGTTAGTCATTGGAACAAGCTCCTATCGCTCTTCAGGCTGTCCCTCTCAGACTTCCCCTCCCCGCTCCCTTTCCTAATTTTCCACGGCTTTGAAGCTTGTTTTCTCTCTCCACACCACTCCAGGTGTCTGAGATGTGAAGCCGAGCGGTCGGTGTCCTTCATCGATTTGTTCCTACTGCCTGCCAATCTGGTTCGATTTGTGGCTGATTCCTCACGCCCTCGTGCAGTTCTTTCACTTCCTCACATAACCTTTCGCGCCTCTTCCCCACAGAGCTTCTGCTGAGAAATAATTTCAAAACAGTGCTTTATTTGGGGGAAAAAGAAATGTCGAATGACCACTCATTAAAGGAATGAGAAAAATAAATAAGTAAAAATAAATAAATACAGGAATGAGAACCTGTTTTTCACTCCCTTCCTCGCACTATCTTAACCCCAGCTGCCCAAATCTGGTTTCCAAAAAATGCAGGCGAGTTTGTAAAATGAAAGCTCAGGAAGGTTATGGAAAACAGGCTTGCATATTAAGTGTTGAGTATTAAGCAGTCCGTCCCACTGCTGCTTAATACTCAGTTTATTCCTTCCTGTGGCTCTTCTGGGCTCTATGTCTATGAATGTGAGATAGGAATTCTTCATTTGTTCACACCTTCTTTTAGCAAGCGTCTGCCAGGCACTGTGCTGGGCTCCGGAGACAATGGTGCTCATTTTAAATGTTTTTCTTTAATTTTTTTCTTTAATTAAAGTTTATTATATTTTTCTTTAAAGATTATTGAGGTGACAGTGGTGAGGAAAGTTACGTAAGTGTCATGTGTACAATTCTGTGATACATCATCTATATGTCACATTGTGTGTTCACCACCCAGAGTCAGTTCTCTTTCCATCACCAACATTTGATGTTCTTTACCCTCATCTACCACCCTCCTCCCCCCTTACCCTCTGGTAACCACTAAACTATTGTCTGTGTCTATGAGTTTTTGTTTCTTTGTTTGTCTTGTTCTTTTGTTGTTTTTAGCTTTGTATCCCACATGTCAGTGAAATCATATGGTTCTCGACTTGTTCTGTGTGACTTATTTCACTTAGCATAATAGTCTCAGTGTCCTTCAAAAGATGATTGGATAAAGAAGATGTGGTATATGTATACAATGGAATATTATTCTGCCATAAGAAAAGATGAAATAGTGCCATTTGCGACACATGGATGGATCTTGAGACACAGTCTTATCGAGGAGGAGAAATACTCAAGCTTATGGGTAGCTCGTGGCTGTGAGGTCGTGTAGCTCCTGATGGCCTCAGTATGGGCTGGCAGCTCACGTCCCTGGTCAGGATGACGCTGCTGGTAGAAGTGGGACTCAGCAGAAACCCGGAATCCTGTGCCAGATTGGACACTGTGCTCCATTCAGAATTTTGAGGACTGTTGCTTTGATTCAACTCTCTCATCCTTCCTAATATTTCAAACAAAAATCCATGCGGTCACTGGCCTCCTGGATGAAGGTCGCCTCCTCTGCATTCATTGCTGCCAAAGCACATACTTCTCCACATTCCCTTATGTCACAGAATGCCCCCATCTGCTCTTATACAAGATGCTGTTCGTTATGTCACTCTGCGGCCCTCTGCAAAAGTGCAGCTCCTACGCCTTCCTGAGCTAGGTTGAGCCTAATCTTTCCACGATGCTCTTCACAGTCATTGCTTTTTTTGCCTTTAAACTTCTTTTGAAAATTGAGAGATGTGAAATATATTAAGAAAGTTACGGAAAATATATGTACAGTTTAGATCATTATTATACAGTGAACACCTATGAAAATACCATTTACGTGAAGAACTAAATTGTTGCCAGAACCCCAGAAGACTGTCTGTGCCCCTTGTCAGTCACAGACACCCTCCTTCCCCCCCCCCCCCACTTCTCCCATGGCAAGAGCCCAGTATTCTGACATCTGGGTCGTTTCTAGGTTTGGACTATGACAAATAAAGCTGCTATACATGTAGGTACAGGTTTGTATGAACACAAGTCTTCATTTCTCTGGGATACATGCCCAGAAATGTAATTGTTGGGTTATGTGAGAGGTGTGTGGTTAGTTTTTAAAGAAACTTCCAAACTGTTTTCCAGAACGGCTGCACCATTTTACATTCCCACCGGCAATGTATGAATGATTCATTTCTTTTGTATCCTCTCCAGGATTTGGTGTTGACACAAATTTATTTTAGATATTCTGATAGGTGTGTAGTGATATCTCATCATGGTTTTAATTTGCATTTCCCTAATGGCTAATGATGTTGAATATCTTTCATGTGCTTACCTGCCATCTGTATATGGTCTTTGGTGTAATGTCTCTTTATGACATTTTTTTTTTTAACTTACTGAGTTTTGAAAACTCTTTGTGGATATTAGTCCTTTGTCAGATATGAGGCTTATAAAACCTTTTGGCTGGTCTGTAGCTTATCGTTTCATCTTCTTGACAGGGTCTTTCACAGAGAAAAATATTTCTAATTTTGATGAAGTCTAATTTATTAACTGTCCTTTTATCAATCACGCTCATGGTCAAATCTACAAACGCTTTGTCTAGCTCTAAATCCAGAAGATTTGCTTCCCTTTTTTTTTTTTTCTCCTAAAAGTTTTATGGCTTTACACTTTACATTTAAGACTGTAATCCATTTTGTGTTATTTTTTCTAAAAGGCATGAGACACACTGTTCTCGACCTGAGGTTTCTAGTCATTCTGCCTTCTCTCTACCTTCTAAACAGAAAAAATAAGGGGTAATTAAGAGCATGCTATTTATGTTTTAAAAAACGAGTTGTAGGTCATATATATGGAAAAAACACTGCTATGCAATTAAAAAGATATGGGTTCAAATCTCAGCTCTGCTACTTCCTTGTTGGCCAATATGGGGGTGCGTTTGACAGTTTATTTGTGCTTCAGCTTTATCACAATATTTTTTTGAAAACAAAGCTTAAGGAAAGTTTTTGTAAACCTCTGTAAGTACCTCATGCTGCGTCCCGCTGTCTAAGAAAAGAGTGGTTGGTCTCACCTCAGTTTGCACATTAAAATAATCTGGAGCAATTAAAGAAGTAACAGGCTCTTTTAGCCTCTTTCTTTCTTCCTTTCTTTCCCTTCCCTTCCCTTCCCTTCCCTTCCCTTCCCTTCCCTTCCCTTCCCTTCCCTTCCCTTCCCTTCCCTTCCCTTCCCTTCCCTTCCCTTCCCTTCCCTTCCCTTCCCTTCCCCTCCCCTCCCTTCCCTTCCTTCCCTTCCTTCCCTTCCCTCCTTCCTTCCTTCCTCTTCCCTTCCCTTCCCTTCCCTTCCCTTCCCTTCCCTTCCCTTCCCTTTCCTTCTTTAACTCCCAGGTGATTCTAATTGTGCAACCAGGTTAGTAGAGAAGCACAGAAATAGATTATAAGCTCTATAAGGGCAGGAACTTTGCTTGTCCAGTTTGTGATTACGTTGTGTATAGAATAGTATCTGGCTGACAATAGTGCTCAATTTATATTGATCAAGTGCAGAAATGAATAAATGAATGTGTACTTTATTTAAAAAGCATTCTGATCAATCGTCAAGTCAGATCCTGCTGCGATCATCATAGTTATCGTCAACTGAGCCATGGTGATGTCCGTGGAGTGGGTTTTAAAATCTTGCCTTATGACCTTCCCATGGAGTCCTGTTGAGTTTAGAACACAATCTGAACTATTTACCGTAGCATCTAAGGCATTGCACAGCCTGGCCCCTTTCTACCTTTGTAGCTTCATCCCCTGTCACCCTTCCTCTCGAGACATAGGTCTCTATGTATTCCTTAAACCCATCAAGCTGCTTCTCACCTCAGGACCTTTGCTCTTACTGTTTGTCCTTCTCCAGATTTTCATATGCCTGGTTCTTTCCCATCATTGGAATATCGCCCTACATGTGCCATCCCCCCGACACACAGCCCGTGGCCACCCTATCGAATGTGCCTCCATGCTGCCAATCACTCTGTCTTATTGACCTTGCTTTAATTTCCTCACAATAGTTCTTACTATCAGAAATCATTTTTTTATTTATGTATTTGTTAATTTGATATTTTATGTTTCCTCAATCCACACTAGAATTTAAGTACCATTAGAATAGAAACCTAGCCCTTTAACTTTTTTTTCATGCAGTATATTCAGCACGCAGAACAGTACCCAACATCAATAGAAACTTATTAAATATTCAGAGAGTATATAAAATAACCAAAGAAAGACTTATTCACTCTTTATTATTTACCTCCGGGAAAGTCATGTATCCTCTGCAATTACATGTATAATCTGCCTAGCACAATATCTGGCACACAGTGAGTGTTCAAATCATGTTGGCTCCCCTTGACTCTGCTGTTTTTGTTCTACCTCAGAGGAAAGCTCTTCAAAACATCCTGTAACAAATCATCCAAACCAAACAAAAGTAAACTTAAACAGATAACAACAAACATCAGTGGAACATAGGTGTTCCTTTCTCTTGTGTGAAGAGCCAGAGATGGAATTTCTAGGTAGTTATACATGTTTAGGTTTCCAAAAAATTACCAAGCAATTTTTCTAATGTGATGGTATCATTTCATATTTCCGTTACCAATATACAGGGTTCCAGTTGTTCCACATTCTTACCAGCATTTGAGTATTATCAGTTGGTTTTTTTTAATTTTAGCATCTTGTGGATATAAAAGCATGTATCATTGTTATTTGATTTGCGTTTCCCTCATGACTAAGGATGTTAAGCATTTTTATGTATTTATTGGCCATTCCCATATCTTCTATTGTAAAGTGTCTTTTCAAATCTTTTGTAAATTTTTAAAAGAGAGTCTTCTTTGTTGGATTTGTAGAAATTATTTTTAAATTTATTCTGGATATAATTCCTTTGTCAAATGCACTGCCAATACATTTCAGTGTCTGTACTACATTGACAGTGAGTTCTCATATTTTTAACCATGTGTTTTGATGAGCTTTTATTTTCATGTAATTTATCAACTTTTGTGTTGAGTCCTTTTGGGGTTGCATCTAAGAAAACTCTGTTGTGAAGATAGTCTGTATTTCTTCTTTTCCAGGAGCTTTATGGTTTTAGCTTCTATATTTCTTTGATGGTCTATCACAAATCAAGTTGCATGTGATTTGAGGTAGCAGTACAAGTTGTTGTTTTTTTCCATATGCTTATCCATATTTTTATAAAAATGTTTACTACAGCTTTCTTCATAATGGGAAAAAGGAAACAACGTAAATACCCAGCAAAAGGAGACTGGAAGAACATATTGTGATTCCTCTCACAATGGCAAACTAGTCCGCTCCACAAGAAGTAACTGCAGCTACGTGCAACAGCGTGGAGGAATCTCAGAAATGTTATGTTGAGTGAAAGAAGCCAGATACAAAAACATAAACTGCATACTGTTGATTCTATTCACAGTATATGAAATTCAAGAACAGGCAGAGTTAATTGGTGCAATGAAAATCAGCGCAGTGGTTGCCAATGGAGGGAGTTGGGATTTAAAGAGAAGGGGCATGGTGGTGTTATGCCCAAAGATATACTTCTGTTATCACCACCCCAATCAAGACACAGGACATTTCCATCTCTATGGTGATGGAAATGTCCTGTGTCTTGATTGGGGTGGTGAGAACAGAAGTATAACTTTTATCAAAACTCATCAAATTATAACCTTAAGCTTTGTGCATTTCACTGTGTATAAATTTTAGCTTAAAATATCGAATAGTTGATACTGACAGAGAGATTGTGAGTGTGGACTAGGCCATTGCATGTAAAGGAAAGCTTCTGTAAGTATTTCAGTAACCCAAGTTCACCCCACAATCATCTATGTTCATAATGATGCAATTAAGAAATCAAGAAATAGTTAATTTCTCCTCATCATCTTCTTTTAATAATTCAGGGAATCTACCTAGAAAATGTAAAATGTTTAATATTTAGGAAGTTTTGATATTTAAAGAGGCACACTTTTACCCCGGACAACTTATGAATAAGAAACCTCTAATAAATGACAATATGCTATATGCTTATATAAACATGTAAACTCACAGAACAAATACATATGTGTATATGTCTCCACTTCAGAGCCATAGAACAAAGCCACAAAAGACTATCTAATTATACGACAAAAGACGAATGTTCTTCTTGGGCTTTATAGTCTTTTCTTCAAATTGAACTGAAATACTCAATTCTAAAAGCTCAGCTAGAATTGCACATTAACAAGAGAACACTTGCAACCATAAATTTGTAACTGCTTCGGGATTTTCCAGAAAACTCCCTTTGAGCCTCTTAGGCTGGGCCAGAGAAGCGTACAATTAGCCAGCACCATTTCTACCCCAGACGAATCAGCAGAATCCTAAGCAGCTTTATTTCATGCTCTTGATTATTTTTGTGCCTTGCTATTAAAGCTCAGACCCACTTATGTATTTGTTAACTCTGATCCTCTTTGCATTTCTATCAGAAGTCACTGGGGCTACCAGAAGGGGAAATACCACTGCTCCTCGGTGTCGCAGGGGTGGTGTAGCTGCCACATAACCTGTCAGAGCCTTGTCCTGGGTCATGAACAAGAATCATACTCGCATATCTCCCTATGTTTTATGGGGAAAGAGTCATCAAACAGAATTGGGGGATCCTACCTTGCTGATGGGGACCACTTATTTACCACTTCTTCTATGTCTATGTGAGAACTTTCCGTTCATGTAGCTCTCTTGGGCTTTCTCATCCCATCACTGCCCCCTCAGGGTGTGTCTTTTCTGCTGCGTGATCTGGGAGAATGAAATGAGTGTGGTCCAACTCCTTCTCATCGTCTGTTAGTCGTGCCATGAGCACAGTTGAGCTGCCTCTGTCCTTATGGGATGGCCTGCAGATTTGGGGAATTTCTTGGTTCAGGAAAGTATTAGCAAGTCAATTTGCCCAAGGTTTTAAGTCATAATTTGTACCTGACTTTTGTGCTTGTCTTTCAACTGGATCTATACTGAAGTGGGAGGGAGAAGGGTGACTCTTTCAAAATTGAACACTCCTTGGGAACTTCCACTTGCAATGTCATCTCTCTTGTTTTGTGAAAATGTACATCTTCATGAATTTTAGCACATGAATACTGCTGATTGTTCAATGTCTAGGAAAAGGGGGAAATTTTATACTCCTGGTGGCCTCAGATTTTAGTATTGCCTTTGTACCTACATTCTGAAAGCCACTCAATTTGCATGTAATTTAAATGTTCAACTAGCTTCTCATTGAAATCTTTTATTATCCCCACTATAATTTATTTTTTATTGTGTAGCTGGAGAGTTATTAATAACTCCTATCAAATAGAAGTAGTCTCATATTCCATCAACACTTTCAAATTGTTTTCCTTATTATTTTTCTAACATTTATGTCCATGTTTTCCCCTTATTATTGACTATCTTTTTTAGACCAGAGATGGTGGCTGATTAATAAGGTCTGTGAGGAACTCATCAAATACCAGAGGAAATATATTCAAACGTCGCTCTCTCATTGAAAGCAAACTATATGAAGTATTAAAAAAGAGATAAACAAGGTGCCCCAGAAGCACAGAGTAAGGAAATATGCCTTTATGACATGGAACTGACCCCTCGCTAGACTGAATATCAGCTTCAGATGGTCAAAAAATAATTTTCCACCTTGACCTATGATATGTGTGCTGCAATAGCAAAGGGGTTACCTTATAAATTTGTCTGGAAATAAGCATATATTAAGTAAGCACTTACAAGATCTGACAAAAGTTCCATTGCTTCAAGACATTCCCCATCATACTTACCATGGAACCATCCAGTGCATTAAGACATTGCAAGGCCATTACGTTTACTAAGAAAAGAAGTCCAGTTGACAACATATGCATATTACCTTGGATTACCTAGCCCTCTCCTGGCCCAAGGTAGAGTCTGAGAGAGTACATAATGGACAGTCGGGACCACAGGGAAGACCTAGAGCATCCGTCATTGAAAGTGTTCTAGCAGGGGCTAGATGATCGCCTGCCAAAGATAATGGAGGTGATTCCTGCCCGTGGTAGAAAGCTGGTATGAGTGCATGCCTCTGCAGACCCTTCCCACTCTGAAATTTTATGATTCTTTCATGAGAAAGTGTATATAAGGACTTAGCAGTAGGGAGCTCTGGTCAGACAGAGTAGAATGAGAGAACTGGGTGTTTGGACTCTCCTATCCCTCTCCAGTAGAATTAATGGCGCTCATTTCCACCCCTTTCCAGAATCAATCTTGATTCAAAGGATAGCCCAGCATAAATAGGGATTAACCCTGTGCATCTGTATCATTCTAAATTGCAAAAGTTTACTCCTTTTCCAGGATTATAGACTAGAATTCTGATTCATTCCTCCCGAATATTCCATATGGGAGAATTGTTTTAATCTGTCTCCTTGATTCAAGACCTTACAGTATATCTATTGCTTTAATAAAAGTTATATTATATTATTATATTATATTATGACGTACTTCAGGAAAAAACACAAATGTGTAAAGGAAAATATAATTGAAACTCATGTATGCATCCCACACAGCTTAAGAAATAAAACACAGCAGTACAGATAAGCCTTTCATTTCTTCTCCCCTGAATATATTTCACTACTCCACCAACGAAGTGGTAATCACAATGAAAGTTGATCAAAAAAGTCCCCTTCCTTTTTCAATGTACAGCTATACTATATTTGCCAACTTCCCATTGCAACTAAGTCAGAATTCTCATCAATAGAATGTGAACAAAGTACATGAATTCTATATCTGGCCCTTAAAAACCTCCTATACAAATTGGTAGTTACAAAATAGTCATGGGGATGTAAGGTAAACCATAGACAATATAGTCAATAATATGGTCATAACTATGCATAGTGCCAGGTGGTACTAGATTAATTGGGGGGATCACTTCTTAAATTACATACATGTCTAGCCACTATGCTATATACCTAAAATTAATATGAAATAATAGTAAATGTCAAAATAAATAAAGTATTAAAAAAAGAGAAAAACTAACAGATAAAAACGCACAAACAAATAAAAACCTCCTGAGTAATTCTCTAAGCTCTCCCGTTAGCTGGCTACACAGAGAAGGTCCTGAAGCTCTCAAGGAGGGCCGCTCCAAGGAACAATGCTGGGTCCCTGAGTGACTGTGTGGAGCAATTTTTCGCCACCAACTTCACTGGACTCTAACATGAGTGAGGCATGAACTTGTTTTAAGTTAGTCCACTCTGACTAATAGAGTGATTATTAGCCCCACGCAGGTCTTTAGACTTTTACCACATAAGGAGTCCCCAGTCAGTACGTAGTTTGCATGTTTTCCAACTTAATATAAATGGCAAAAAATTGCACCCAGCCTTTTGGTTTTCTCACCATTGCTTGTGAAATCCATCCATGGTAGTAAGTATTGTTCTCTCAGTTTATTTTCACTGCTATAGAATCCTCCATTGTATGGCTATTATATAATTTGTGTGTCTATATCCCTATCGATAGCTAATAGTTTCAAATCTCTTGCTATTATAAACAATGCTGCTATGAACATCCTTATACCTATTTTCCTTGTTTATGGTTTATGTATCTATAAAAAGGAGATATACCTAATGAATATATATATGCTGTTGTGGCCCTGTTTTTGTAGGAGAAGTTTTTAAGAAATTGTTGGAAATAATGTATGAAGATAGCTAGAAGCTATATATCAGTTTGGAAAATTCATGCACTCAGCAAGCATTTATTGAGAATGAGAATCCATTTTGACTCAGGTGCTAGGGACCGAGACCTTCACAGGAGCTCACTGAGCTGAGAATGTAATGGAATATTCAAGGGGTTCATAGCGTGGGATGTCCTCGATGGGCGATAGTGAAATAAACAAGTATAATCGACTTAATGGGTGTAACAAAGAGCCTAAAAGGAGTAGTCACACTGACTGTTGGAATTTTTCAGGCTATAAAAGACCACTGATAATATCAAACTGCTCACATCAATTGCAGACGATATCCTATAGGTATTACCTTTAGTACGTTACATACCAGGAACTCATTGGCATGTGGACATCTGTATCAAATACAGAATCTGAAGTGAGGGCAAGCCTGTTGTTGAAGCACTAAGCGAAATTCACCCCAGATTGGTCCCTATTCCTTTAGGTAGGTAGTTTGGCTTTGCATTTATGCTTCTTACTCAGGCTAGGGAATGTCGGTCTGCCTTGGGCCGATGCCAGAGTCACTCCTTTGTCCCTCTGAAGGAGCCAATACTGGTGTAGTCACTTGCTCTAAATGTATGTGTTCTATTACCCCTTCCAAGAGCTGTTCACATTCTCCTCTGATGATTCTTCATCCACTATCTAGTGTTTGGAAAGAACTAAATGACATTAATTGTGTTTCTCACAAACAAATGCCTTTTCAGAGAGCCATAACATAGCAGGTGCGGCTTCACTGGAGCGATTCCTTGAGATGGCTGTTTTGAGTTTTCAATTTCTAAAAGAATAGGGCAAGTTTTGAGCTTTAGATTAGTAAGGAAACCAGGCAAAGTGCCCTAGAATCCACTCAAAACTGCTTTCCTTAAAGGACAATAACTGTGGGAAATGTTCTCTTGTAGAGCTGTCAAACTGCAGGGCTATCAGCAAGGTATTTGTTACTGATATGTAAGAAGGTGTGTGGGGGGGTGGGGGTGGGGGAGACAGCCTTAATGTTCCTTTTGGACACCCTAATAACAAGAATTGTGTTACAAATGTGGCTGCAGCCACAGCTGTGAAACTGCTGGAAAAGCAGGCATGAAACCAGAATCCCTAATTCTGCAAAAACAGTTCTTTTGTTAGTTCATCTACTGGAACAGGCTATTAAAACTAGCTCCCTTGGTGGCCAGAGAGTTAAAACTCTCCTGCCTTACTTAGCTGATGACCAGAAGCCCTGAAACCTTTGGGAGCAGAAAGGGCAAATAGTCAATGGAAATCATGTTGATTCCTAGGAAAATTGTGAAGAGGGGTTAGCTGTCTTTAATGTCAGAGAGACCTCATTTTCTTTTTTTTCTTTTTTTTTCTTTTTTTTTTTTCTTTTTTATCTTTTGATCTCTCCTCTAATTTCTTCTTTGACCCAGTCCTTCTTTAAAAGTATGTTGTTTAGTCTCCATGTATTTGTGTTTTTTCCCGCTTTCTTTTTACAGTTGATATCCAATTTCAAAGCCTTGTGATCAGAGAATATGCATGGTATGATTTCAGTCTTCTTAAATTTGTTGAGACTGATTTTATGTCCCAATATATGGTCTATCCTTGAGAATGTTCCATGTACACTAGAAAAGAATGTATAGTCTGATGTTTTAGGATGAAGTGCTCTTTATGTGTCAATTATGTCCATTTCATCTAATGTGTCATTTAGGGCTACTATTTCGTTATTTATTTTCTGTTTGGATGATCTATCCATAGCTGTCAATGATGTATTTAAGTCCCCTAGTATAATTGTGTTTTGGTCAATTTCTCCCTTAGTTCTGTTAGTAGTTGCTTGGTGTATTTCGGTGCTCCCTGATTGGGGGCATAAATATTGATGACTGTTATGTCTTCTTGTTGTACAGTCCCCTTCACCATTATGAAATGTCCATCTTTGTCTCTTGTTATCTTTTTCACCTTGAAGTCTGTTTCATCTGATATCATTATGGCTACACCTGATTTTCTCTGGGTACCATTTGCTTGGAGTGTCAATTTCCACCCTTTCACTTTGAGTCTCTGCTTGAGAGACCTCATTTTCAACATAGACTTTTCAATGAGTCGTGTGACCTTGAGAAACCGACTTGGGCTCAGGCTTGGTTTGCTCATCCGTGAAACAGAGAGAACAATGTCTTCTCTCATTTGCTGTGACCATTAAATAAGACACCACAGGGAAAATGCCCCATATTTTGCAAATGCTCAAGATACATTTTTATACTTGTTGGCATATGAATATCTACTTATACATCAAATATGGAGTCTGAAATTACTCTTTTTCTACCCAATTCCTGCCTCTCCTTTCTGTTTCCAATTATTCCTACACTATTCTCAGGGTTTGGATATTTCTTCCCTGCTCACCTCTTTCCTCCATCACGTACACATCGCTGTGAATGAAGCGAAACCAACATTCTCCCAAGGCTGTACGCGATGCGTGTTTGTAAAAGAATAAAACAGACCCAGTGGTGTTTTTTGCTTGGCCTTTATTTATTTATTTATTTAAGATGCTCAGTCAATATATTTGTCAAATAACGACTGACACCCATGAAGAAACTCCCCAAGTTGTTCTATGAAAAGCTGTGGTAATTGTGGTACTTGTGGTACTTGTGCTAGAAAAGCCAGGGTGGGAGGTGGAGGAGGTTCATGGTACTTATGCTAATTCAAAAACTGTACAGTGTCAAATGGTTGCTGGACTTATTATGGTGATCACTTCTTTAGGTATATAAATGTTGAATGGCTATAGTATACACCTGAAACTAATAAAATATTGTATGTTAGCTATAGTCTAATAGAAATCTTAAGAAAATAAAACAAAAACTGAAATTTGGACTCTTGATTGAGCAATATGATTCAGTCTGTCCATGGTTGGTTAAAATGACTCCCATAATTTCTAGGTCAGGATATGTCTTCAGTTGGGTCCAGGAAGGATCTGTTTTTTGTGGGTCTAAGTCCAAATTCAAGGTTATTTAGCAGCATTCGCCAGTTAGAACCAACTGTGGTGAACATAGCATTAGGTTTCCATATATTCATATCGTAAGCAAAGACTGCTGTTGGTGGAACATTTCAGGGCTGAGACTAAGGTGATCCAGTTTGGTGCCAAGGGAGCAAAGTTTAAGGAAACACGTACTTTTAGAGCTGTGCTAGTGCAGGGTCGGCATCTGAGAGTGAGAACCTCCTTATACATTATGTCCCAGCCTCCCCCCTTGCCTCACCCAGGCTTGGCCGTGCTGGGAACATAAGCACAGGGATTTTAGGTTTTACTAAGTAAGAGGGGAAATGAGGCATAGAGTATTTTAGAGCTGAATGAGACCTTAGATACCATCTCTGCACTATTAATCTCATTTGAGAAAGAAGACCCCTGAGGTCCAAAAAAGACAAATGAATTATTCAGGTCACATCGATGGCCTGAGTCCTCCCAGATGCCGTGTGAGGCCAGCTGGGAGCTCCTTCCCTCCTCAGCATGGAGTCGAGTATTGGTCATGGGGTACTTGCACAGCAGGGTTTCCACGAGTGCCTTTTCCCTGACTTTACCAATTATGGGAATGCAGCCAGTAGGCAGAAATTTACCTTTAAAATGGGCTGGTATGGACTTAGGGAAAGATACTGGGTAATACGGGGAGATGCGTGGGGAAGAAGAAGAGGCAGGTGGGACAGACACGAGGCTGAAAGTCTTGTGTACATCATCTCATTTCATCTTCACAACATCTAGGGGGATATATTTTCTTTCCATTTGAAAGAGGAGGAAACTTAACTTTAAAAATTGAGCGAGAAAGAGCAGGACTGGGACCTTATGGGTGCAAGTGACAGAAAATCCAACTAAAATGTCATAAACTAAATGAGATTTTTTTTTCCAATCTTATATGTTAATAATGATTAAGCCAGAAAAATCCCTGGCTTCAAGATTTGCTAAATTGGTCATCTAGTCTCAGCCTCCCTCCATCTCTCAGTTCTGCTCTCCTCCATATTATCTCACCATGTTTCCCCGAACATAGGACCTAACCGGAAAATAAGCCCTAGCATGATTTTTCAGGATGACATCCCCCGAACATAAGCCCTAATGCGTCTTTAGGAACAAAAATTAATATAAGACCTGGTCTTATTTTCGGGGAAACATGGTAGTTGTCAGGCTTAGGTTTGATAATAAGATGGTTGCGAGCAGTCCCAAGCCAACATGCTCCTGGGTTCAAGTCCAGACTCAAAGGAGGAAAGCTATTCTAAGTAGTTCCAGCAAACATCATATTGCATTTCATTGGTTCTAAAGGGTCATATGCCCATATAGATCCAATTACAGTGGCCAAAGGAACGACAATGCTCTGATTGGCCATGTCTGAGTCACGTGACTATAGCTAGAGCCACACAGGTGGTATTATATTACCTGAGGCACATGTTCTGGAGAATGGAGTGGTTAGTTCTCCTTCCTCTTAGTAGAAGATGGTTGAATGGCTAAGAGGCAAACGCTGCAGCTAGCACTGCCAGCTCCTGAGTATGATGCCATTAATAAGATCCAAAAAGCTTGTAAAAGCAAACCACAGGGGAAATATAGTTGAGGCTTAGGAATGATAGTAAAACCGTTCTCATATTGCAGGATTATGCACAATTGGGGCAGAGAAGAGTCAATGTAATATAACGCCTTAAATGTGACATGGTGATATAATTGAATCAGAATATGTAGGCTTAGAGACAAAAGAAAAAAATCTGCTCTTACAAGTTTCATCAATTACCTGAGGGCTAGGATGTAATATAAATGTTGATGTACAGACAAAACATGTACCTGATATAAATTTGTCTCTGTTTTACTTCTGCATCATCTGAAAATAAATTCAGCAGGTGGCCCATCACATTTGAGTCCTCAGATGGACCTCAGGGAACACTTCCTGACTACTTCAGTGTACACTGTACTGGGTAGCAGGTGGAGAAAAGCTTGAGTTGGAGGAGAACCCAAAACAGGAGACTGAATCAGCAAAGTCAGACGCTGGAAAAATTGGGCTGGAGGTGGTGCTGGGAGCGGGCAACGAGGAAGGAAGGCTGGCCCTGGATCATGGGGACATATGGCAGACACTTGTAGCATTTCGGTCATAGCCCCATCCTACCAGTTCAGCACAGATCTGTAGGCTTCCAGCTGTGAGCACCTGCGTTTCTTTTCCTGAGGGCTTTCTTTTGCTGTGGGAGATGCTCTTGCCATGCATGGCAGACAAGAAGAGCCAGAGAAGCAACTTCTGTGCCAGTGTAGCAGCCCTCAGTCAATGACTGGTGGGAACGGATGCTTAAACACCCCAGTTCCTTTGCCCCACAGGGGGGGCAACTCAGAGATAATGTTTTTCACGCTGATTCGCAGACTTTCTCTGGTGGGACTAAGCTCCAGTTGCCCACCATGGTAGCTGGCTTGATAATACAGGTGACCCTTGGGCAACAGAGGTTGGAACTACAGTGGTACCTCGGTTTTCTAACGTAATCCATTCTGGAAGACCGTTTGAGTTCTGAAACGTTTGAAAACAGCCGACCGCTAGGCCTCAGGATCTTACACTCAGCGAAGCTGCATGACATGTTGGACTTCTGAGGCGTGTTTGAAAACCGAGGTCCTACACTGTCCATGGATCCACCTACATGTGAATTTTTTCAGTAAAGACTGTAAAAGTATTTTCTCTTCCATATGATTTTCTTAAAAGCATTTTCTTTTCTCTACCTTATTTTATTATAAGAATACAGTATTTAATACATATAAAACATGTGTTAATTGACTGTTATTGGTAAAGCTTCTAGTCAACAGTAAGCTATTAGTAGTTAAGTTTTGGGGGTGTCAAACGTTTTACACAGATTCTCAGTGGTGTGAGTGGTTGGTGCCCTAATCCCCATCTTGTCCAAGAATCACTGTATATTGATTGCCTTCCTCTCTTTGCCTCACTTCTCCACCCCCCTACTGGTCTTCACATCCCATATAAACTACTTGCACTCAATCCGTTGCTCCACCGTCTGCCTCTGGGAGAACACAAAGATTGGATATGGAAATTGATGCTATTAAAGATGTGGGTTATGGGTTAACCAGTGGCAAGGACCAGGCAAGTGTTTCGTCAGCTCAGGGCTTCTGTGTGTACCTTGGGAGATGAGACTGGTTTTCCAGAATTCCAAGTGGGACTTTGTCAAGGGAAGGGATTAAAGGACTGTGGCGTAGCCTGGAGTCCTTTGGAAAATGTCAGTGAATATCAGCTAAAGCGAGTGACTTTAGCCTCAACTCTTAACGCTCTTTGCGTTGACCTTCGTACTGCAGCTACGTGTCATGGCTTTCTCGTTTCCTCACGGGCAGTGTCATTTCTTTCTTCCTTGCTCTGCTGTTGCTTGTATGGATGTGGTGTGTGTGTGTGTGTGTGTGTGTGTGTGTGTGTGTGCGCGCGCGCGCGCGTGATTTTTTTTTTTTCTGTCTGAAGAATATTCATTCCCTTCTTGGCCTTGTAAAATTCTCCTTTACAGCTCAGCTCTTCAATCCTTACAGCAGTTTGTGCTTTCCTCTCTAAGAGTACCTCCACACGGTATTGACTTACTGTTTTGCACCCCTACTCTCTCCAAATGCCCCCCGCTCCCAGCCTGTGAAATTCAAGAGAGCAAAGACTCTTCATCTGAGAATCTGTACCCTCAGCACAACCTTTTTGTATGTCCCATTCAAATGAAAGAGAAACAGGGAGAAGATGAGAGAGAAAAAAAGCTAACGTGTTCTAGCAGGCTGCAAAAGCAGCAGCAAATACCGTCAGAGGAAGAAAGAATTGCATGTACACCCTTGAAATGGGTGTGGCAGCATGAAGAATAGAAAACATTTTTTGATCTTAACTGCTGGAGGCATATGAGTGGGAAGCATAGGGGACTGTTAGGGGAGGGTGCGAGAAGAAGCAGAGACATGGGAGCCGGAGAGCTCGTGGGTTTAGGAGAGAGCCAGTGGTTCGGCTTGACGGGAGTGCAGCTGAAGTCCAGAGGAGAGGGAGATGAGGCTGGCCAGGTTGAGCCTTCAGGCATGGACCAGCGGCCAGCAGCAGGCATCAGCTAAGGAGTCTGTCAGAAATGCAGAATTCAGACTGAAACAGAAGCTGCCTTGTAACAGGATTCCCAGGTGACGCGTATGCACAGTACAGTTTGAAAACCACTGGGGAGTCATTACAGATTTTGGAACCAAGGATGCACTCAGAGTAATCGAGGTCTTCTCCATCATCTGGGCAAAGCAGCACATTTGAAATTACCCACAACCCCAAGCTTCCACTTTCCATTGCTCTTCCTGATAAAGCCAGAGAGGAACTTCACTGCATTTGTCAATAACTTGCCTTGCCACCTCCTCCCCTTTACAGATGGCTTTCCTGTGGGAAGCTGTGTGACAGAAGGGAGTGGCCCTCCACAGCAGGGTGGCTTAAGGAGAGGTGCGTGTATTCTCATCTCCCCACCCCACCTTCTCTCGCTTTCTTCCAGTCTTCTTTCTCCCCTCATCAAATGCATGGAGAAGTCCCCTTCTTGCATTCCAGGGATCTGGAACGGCTAAGAATCAGGTGAAAATAATGAAAATCTATTAAAGGAAAGAAAAACCCAAATCTATCATTCTATCATTCTGCACTTAGACTGTTAAAATCTGTATTCTTGTTTCAGAGACGAGGCTAACACAGTAAGCGCTCTCACAGTGGATTTTTAGATGAACAACACTTTCAAAATGGTTTCTATTAATTGACTTTACCATTGTCCAAACGCTAAACCTGTTCTTTGCTTCCTCTAATTACTGGGAAATGACCACCTTCCCACAGCTGTTTTAAACGGGGACAGGTAAACCCCTCAGAAAATTTAGGAAAGGCAAAATATCAGGGAATATTATGACAATGGCTTGACAGTTTTGTTATACTGTGTATTAATCAAAGGGCTCATGTAACAGCAGGTCGATGTGACCAAACAGCAATTATAATTTGGTTGTTTGGGTGGCTATCTGCATAATGTCAAGCATGGCTTCAAAGATCTTTTCCTTAGCAGCATTGAAAAAAGAAAGAAAGAAAGAAAAAGAGAGAGAGAGAGAGAGAGAGAGAGAGAGAGAGAGAGAGAGAGAGAGAGAAAGAAAGAAAGAAAGAAAGAAAGAAAGAAAGAAAGAAAGAAAGAAAGAAAGAAAGAAAGAAAGAAAGAAAGAAAGAAAGAAAAAAACATCACCTCATTCTGTCTTTGTCAAAATGGCTTTGGGCTATATCTGTAGGATGCCAGCTATAAGTCAATTACCCCGCTACCAGGAAACAGATATTCCCACTTGGATCTGAGTAATTGAATTCTTCAATTGGCATCCAGATGTTTCTGTGTGGAAGCTGCCTATGACCAGGAAATATGTACAATGCAGATCAATAACTCAACGGGATCACATGGTGTTAAATGCACGGTTTCCTATGTGCCGTGAAGAGTCAGATGCATTGTTTAATATTTTGCACATATTAGGTGCTCAGTGAGCATTGTTGGAGTGTGGGTATAAATAGAACAGGCTTGAAAATGGTACATCTATCACCCACTCTTTATATCTATTCAGTGCTTTTCTTGGAATAGCCTGCACCGATTTGAGTACATAAAACCATTGTGTGACTTGATTTTAAGTGCCTTTAAATTTAAATAATGATTCTCTATGGGAATTTGCAAATGAAACTCAGTTGAAGAGCATGGATGCTGATAATAGAAGAATTAATTAAGTCATGGGAACTATCTTTGCCACTAATTCAATGTGATAGACTTGGGCTGATTACCCTATTTGAACATATTGCCGGAATTTCTCTTTTAAGATAGCGAGAGCTTTCTAATCTTGAAGCAGAAGAACGCTTTCCAATTCAAACTAGACAAGGGTAGTTTGCAAAGGGAAGTGGACTCATGAAGGAGATGCTGGAGGAGTGGGAGGGTGTCCGGATGGAACTCTGGGTGGCTGAAGAGATGTCAGTGTCTGGCCAAGCACAGCAGAGAATGCTGAGGGAGCATAAAGTATAATACAAGGAAAAGGGAATTCATTAGATTCCTGCTCTGGTGGGTCAGAGTTTGTGGCTCTACCCATGAAGCTCTTTTTTCTGGGTACATATAATCTCAGCGACTCCAAATACTTAACTAAGCCTTTATTTCTCGGAGGAAAAAAGGCACACAGGCTTTACGTGAAACCGGCCAGGGTTCTAACCACATTCATGCAATTCACAGGAGCTCTTTGAGCCTCTGTTTCCTTGTTTGTATAGCAGGGTTTTTATAAAGATTAAATGAGATAATATGTGCAAATATTTGTCACTGCACGTGCCTGGCACATGGTAATAGCAATGCTGATATTTGTCCCCAAAAAGGAAACTTCTAGGATTTGAGCTAACAACTACTTAAGTCTTTAATATTTTACTGTGGAAGTTATGTGCTATCTCTCTGCTTTTGTTTGTTTTCTGATCTATAAATTGTGGAAAGTGGTAGTACGTATTTTGTAGAGGTATTTTTAGGACTAAATGAGAAAATATATATAAAGCAATGATAACGGTGTCAGGCACATTGTAAGTAATTGATAGTATTTGATTATCATTACATATTTTTGACAACCTAAGCCACATGAAGATGGTTATGAATCCACAGAAATCTTAAAAGCAATAGCTGCCATTAATTGAGTGTCTGCTGTGTTTGAGGCACTATGCTAAGTGCTGTAAGTATATTTCAATGTAATCTTCATAACCACACAGCAAGAGGGGTATTATTCCCACACTACATGAAAGGAATCTGGGGCTCAGAGTAGTTATGCAATTTACCTGAAATGACTGAGCTAGGTAAGTTAAAGTGACAAAACTGAGATGTCAGACCTCTACTGTATTTCCCTGAAAATAAGACCTCACAGACCATCAGCTCGAATGCGTCTTTTGGAGCAAAAATTAATATAAGACTGGTTTTATTTGACTGTGATATAAGACCGAGTCTTATATTAATTTTTGCTCTAAAAGACGCATTCGAGCTGATGGCCCGGCTAGGTCTCATTTTCCGGGAAATACGGTATCTAATCCCAAAGCTGTTTCTTCTGTGCCAGACCACCATTAAGGCACAAGTATGACTCTGCCTGGATAAGGAAGTACCATGATTTATGCAAACTCTGTATTAAGGGAAGGGTAGGCAATAATTTCTGGAAAGAATATTTTAAATAGGACAGAAAAGAGAATCTGTTAGTCCTGTGCATGTGGAACGCATGTGTGTGAGGTTGGGGTTGGGGAGGGTGAGAACAAATCACTACAAAGGAAATGCTGAGAATTCTGAAAATAACGTTGGCCTAGGTATAATGATATTGGACTAAATATACCAGGGTGTTACTATGCCTTTCAGAGTGTAGTGTAGCTTAGTGGTTAAAAGGAGACTTTAGAACAATCTGGAACCTGGTGTGGGTTCAAGTTCTAGCTTTGTCTCTCAGCAGTAGTGTATGGTTGAACACGTTATTTAACCTCAGCTTCTTTCTCTGTAAAATGGGACTAAAAACCTAGCCATCATTAGAAGTACCTCAGTACATGCCAATGTCTACCTCACCTCTAAGAAGTTCTTATTTAATTGGTCTGGCACGGAACCAGGCGTAGACATTTTTTAAAACTTCCCAAAATAAATCTTATGTGCAGTCATGGTTGACACCCATGAGTTGCGCATTAGAGTAGAAGTTTGTTGCAAGTAAAACCATCGCTAGTCGATCATCATGGCCCCAGAGTCTAGTTTATTGCCAAGTACACAATAATTACTCAATAGAAGTTGCATGAAGAATAAAGAGACAA
This sequence comes from Rhinolophus sinicus, assembly GCF_036562045.2. Taxonomy (NCBI): domain Eukaryota; kingdom Metazoa; phylum Chordata; class Mammalia; order Chiroptera; family Rhinolophidae; genus Rhinolophus; species Rhinolophus sinicus. The sequence goes on from NC_133761.1 coordinate 10,421,736, forward strand.
ATGTATGATTGGGCTTAGATTCAGCTCTGAGGTTGATTCCACGTCCAGTACTTATGCTGCACTCTATAATGCTGCGTCTTGGATGTTTTTAGATGACTGCTATTCTCCTGGAACAATATGACTCACCTTCCGCTCTTTGCAGAACCCAAACTCAACGGGCTTAAGCAAAAATAGGAAGTTATTGACTCTCTAAATTAGGAGTCCCAGGATGCCTAGCTTCAGGCATGGGAGGAGTCCAGAGCACAGATAACCTCATCAGGGCTCGCTTCTCCCTCTTCTCCACTGGACTCCTTTGTCAAGTGGGCTGTTCCCATGAGAGGTCATGATGGCACGCCCTGTGTGTGCTTGGCTCAGAGCTGTGTGTTGGCTGTTCCATCCCAGGAGCCAGGGGTAGGAGCTCAGTCAGAGCCTGTGAACTGATTCCTAAAGGGGAATCAGCGTTCCACTATCAAAGAAGAACGGTAGCCTGTTGACTACTCAATCCAACAGAACAGATGGAAATGTCTAGACTTTGGTTATCCATATGGATTCTAGCAGGAAAAAGGTCACTGCAAGAGGAGTCCCCCTGTCGTCTTCTGAGGAGTCCTGCTTCCACAGGCAGTGTACCCATTGTGACAAAGAGTTATTCTCCGATGTAAGTCACTTTATTCAGTGCCCTTGGTATATGACCCATTCTTTTACCATAAAGACCATCACCTTTGATTTTACCTTCTTACCTATCGCCTGGATCTGTGGTTCTCAGTATAACTAGCGTGATTTTGTCCCCCAGAGATTATTTGGCAATTTTTGGAGATATTTTTGGTTGTCACCCCTTAGGGGACATGCTACTAGCATCTAGTGAGTGGAGCCCAGGAAGACTGCTAAACATCCTACAATGCACAAAATAGCTACTAACAATAACTACCAACCCCAAATATTAATAGTGCCAAGGCAGAGAAATCATGAACTAGATCATTATAGTAACTTCCTAAAAGTTCTCTGCACCTTTGTTATTGTCCCTTCTTCCAGCCTTTCCACTACTGGATCACTGAACTGATTTTTGGAAAGTACACATCTAATGACATTATTCTCCTACTTAAGAAACTTGTGGCTTCCTTTTGACGACAGAAAGTACAAATTCTTCACTATGATTCAAGGCCTTTGAAAATCTGGCTCCAGCTGGCCTTTTAAACCTCCCTTTTACTATGTCTCTTATACACAATGTACATCTAATCACACCGAGTATATTCTCTCTCTTACACAACCCCGTATCGATGTACACTTGACCACGGCAGGCTTTCCTTTCTTTTACGTCTTTACAGTGTTTCTCCGTCCTGGGTTGCTCTGTCTACTTTCACTCCTCATTTTTCTATCATTTATTGGGTATTTATTGGATGGCTACCTTGTGCCAGACACCGTACTAAACCCTGGAGCTTAGTTTAGCAAGGTAAACAAAGACCAGAGCTGTGGTAATGAGGAAAGGACCCGGGGGCATGTGACATGGTTGGCGGATGGTGTCAGTGAAGGCTTCCAGGAGGAAATGACTTGTAAGGTGAACTGCAAAAGTTATTAGTGCTAGCCAGGAGTTGGCCAGGTGAATAGGATTGAAAATGTCTTTACCACCCTACCACGCTTCAAGGCACAGTTTACATGTTAACTTCTGGGGTGTTCCCAGATTTCCCCAATAGAGAGTAATTCCCTTTCTACTTGGCTCTCGAAGCACTTTTGAGGTCTATTATAATATTTATTACCATCTGCCTTGCATTATGTATTCAGGGTAAACATGATAATTGAACTCATGGTAAATATTTAAATTGAAAATTGCCAAACATTACAAAAGATTCATAAGCAACACTCTCTTATCTCAAAAAGGCAGTTTGAATGTTGTCGAGTGCAGTTTTCTCTCTTGCCAGCAAAAAGGCTCCACCAAATACCGTAAATACATCTTCAGAAGGAAGTTATCCTAGCGTGCGGTGTTGGAACTGGACACTGAGAGGTAGAGGGGGCAGCACGCACACCAAAGCCCAGGCTTTGCTGTAATTGGGGTAAAGCTCCAATCCACATACTCATTCATTCATTCATTCATTCATTCATTCATTCATTCAGCAAATATGTCTTGAGCACCTACTACGTATGTACCAACTGCCAATATTCAGCACTGAGAACATATTGCTGAGCTGAATTTACGTAGCTCTTATTACATGTCTAGTAGACAGACATGAGGTGAAGCATCACGCCAATAGCTGTAGACATACTAAGTGTAATGGTGCCAATGAAGGACCCATCTGGTTATAAACTGTGATGGGTCCAATGAAGGGTGTTATGAAGGAGTCTGACTAGAGGGTTGACGTGGTGTGGGGGTTGCAGACGGAAGTGACGTTAGAACTGAGGTGTGGAAGTTAAAAAAAATAAAAAATTGACAAGTAAGGGGGAGGGAAGGAAAGAGAAGATCAGGGAGAGGAAACAACCTAAGCTAATGAAGGTATATTCACAGAAAGGAGCACTGCGAGTTAGGGAAACTGAAAGATGGCCAGGGTGGTCTGTGCAAGCAACTCAAGGAGAAGTGAGGCATGAGCTGAGGCTGGGAAGATGGGAGAGGGCAGCATGCAGAGTCTTTTAAGCCCTGTTAAAATGTTTAGGTCTTATTCTAGAAGCAATGGGACCCATTGGATGAAACAGAGTGACATGATCAGATTTGCATTTTAAAAGGTCACTGTGACTACGATGTGTGGAGAACTGGAAATTGTACTTGTAATGGACCCTGAAAACTTGCTTCATTAATGACTCTCATCGGTGATAAACACCAGAGCGTGACATGTTTGATAAATTAGCTGGAAGTCATTTAATATGGCCGTAGCAATAGTACACCCTAACCCTTTCCACGGAAGAGAAAGGAGTCTGGAAGGAAGGTGGGAAATTAAAAGGAAAACTGAATAATGGTTCAAGTCTGATTCATTTTTCTTGAGTAGCAATAGTCGAGTTAGTAAGAAAGTCTAAGCTGATATTTTACAAGCAAAAGAAAGAAAAAGGACTCATATCTGAAACTGATTTTAATGCATATTTACTAAATCCTTAGGGGGGTCCCCAATCGCCCCACACTTTGAGTGTTGTCAGTCCAGGTGTTGACCGCAGTGCCTAAGGTTCACATAGGTACGTCTGTACGTCAGGATAACACAGCCTCTGAGCTCATTAACATGGAAATCATGACAACAGCTGGAAAGTTGTCACTTAAAAGAGTCCATCAGAAGGAAATACAGAAGCTCTCTGAGGGAGAGACTGTAGAGGAATGTGCTTCTCTGGACTTTTGTGTGTAGCAGAGCAGGAGACGGGAAGATTGCACTTACCAAATGATTTTTGCTGAGCCTTCTGTCAGGAAGTAAGGCTGGGCCCGGAAAAGAGGCACGGTTGCAACAAAGGGTAATGGAAAGAGACCCTAGCTCCAGCCTGGGGAGCAGGGAGGGTTGAATTACCAGGTTCCATTTGTGGCCCAGCTGAGAGTAGAAATGGAATCGGCAGTCATCCTGCCCCGATCTCATGCTCCATTTCAGTTCATTTACATTAACAACTGATGGAGGACAGCAGGATGTCTAAGGGAAACCAGTCACTGAAGTACCTGTGGCTCTTTCTTGACACTTCTACGCCAAAAGTGGCCACACAGATGACATTAGTAGCTAATTGGCTATATCTCACATGCCCGCCATGCCTTATAGTTAAATGTACAAGACTGAGGGAATGGTGAGCATATGTATATACAAATGTGCATGTTACAAAATACACACTCATGTATGCTGTCATATACTTGTCTGTGCTTGTTCATAGACCACATGTATGCACACGAAACAGTGCATTTGTGGAAGGGTACACATATGGGAACATACAAAAGATACCGAGGGTTGCCGGAAAAATGTATACACATGACTTGCCTTCATATTTTGTTTTCGGTATATATTGAGTATTAGAATTTTAATACAGTTTTTTCCTTTCTTGAAATGTGTACACATTTTTGGCACCTTCTGTATATACATACACACAAATGCATATACATACTCATGTAGATAGATGTAGAGCACACGTGTTTACATATGACACATGTGACATATACATACACACCCCTGTGAATGAGCCAGTATAAAAACCCATGTGCTGGACTGAGTAAGTGTGGGTCCATTGTGTGTGGGAAAGAGTTGGAGATGAAAGAACCTGGCTTCAGGCCCTGGCTCTCATGTACCCGGGACTCAAACAGGCCCCACCTTTCTCTGAAACTCAGTTCTGAGCTGTTATTTCTTTGTAAAATGTTGTATATGAGAACCTCTATTGGGGTCTGCTTCTTGGAGGACCCCAAGTGATACACAGACCTTCTCCTGTTTGGCGTTTCTGTTATCCCACTACTCTCACAACTAGGTCCCTCATAGTAAATTCCCTCTTCTGAACCACCTGGTGTGACTTTTTTCCTTTTCTGTTTTTGTGATTAGACTTGATTAATACCAAGTCCTAACTGTTCCAAGAAGATACTTCAGGGATAATACATGGGCAGTTTATCAAGTAGGGTTTGTGCCCCTCACCTCTGCTTCCACGAGAGGTGGTCCACATTTCAATCTTGCTATTGGACTACAGCAGTGCAACTCTGAGTATAAGTGGGCAGCTTTCCCGCTCACACATTCGTTGTGCTCCGCAGGCATGCTCATATTTCTCGCTCGCAGCCAGGGTCTGCCATTTGTCCAGCATGCCCTAGTGAAATCTTAATGCCAGCAGTTAAAAGGCTCGAGGATGAGGCTCAATGAATTTTTAGAAACCCCAAGTACAGGCTCTAGGCTTGAAGCTTGTCCTGTTTCACCTCAAATGCTGTACAAATAGCAGAGGGTTTATTTGGCATCCTGGGGTCTGGAACTATTTATAAACAGCACATACTGAGTTTGAGACATGAATAATGTGTCCCACTGGCTGGACAAGGGTAGGGGGTTGACTTGATTGTCTTTTTACTCCCCTTTCTCTCTGGAAATCCTATCGATTGGGACTAATTTGCAAGCCGACTGTTTTAGGCAGGTGCAGGCTCTCAGACACTGCTGTGTATGTATGTAGTTCTTTATTCTGCTCGGAACTCTCACCTTCTTGAAAAATAAAAAGAGCTTTGCCAAATAAGAAGAAGGAGAAGGAGAAGAAGTTGTGTCTGTGGAAACATGTGACTACAGTGCTAGGTGCCACCATCTTTTGAGTTTCAAGACAGTATCTCCCCAAAAAGGGCAGGGTAAGCAACTTGTACATTTTCTCAAGCTCTGTGGAGTGAGAAAAGGATTATTTTAAAAAAATGTTGGCTTTGCTCATATAGCTACTTCATTCCCCACACAGATATGTTCTTTTCTCCAAACCAAACCTCAGTGTCTGTGACCTAGTTGTGCCATGTATGTACTCTCTGAACCACCATTCAAGTCACAAAATCAGAATTATAATGATATAAGTCCATCCTAATTTCATACGACTATTATAAGGATAAATCAAAACAAACTAACATATTATAAATGTACTCGTAATATAAAGTACTGTCCAAGTTCAAACAACTTTAGGTATCAAGTGACATAGTAGAAAAATAGATGAAGTGTAAGCTGTGGAATCAGGCACCCATAGACTCAAATTCCAGCCACGTTCGTTTATCAGTTGGGTGGCAAGATCCGTAACTTCTCAAAAGCTCATTCCCCATTTGAACATGAAGATAATTTAACCTATATTGAAGGATTAACTCTCATTCTGTCTTCCTGTATGATCTTTGTGAACTTACACAATTTTTTTCTTCATCTGTGCCATATAAATAATAATATCTAATATGACATCTAATGGGAATTCTTGTAAGATTCAATGAGGAAAACGTCTAAACCTAAGATTGTAGAAAAGTACAACTGTAAGTTATTATGATGTTATGAACAATACTTCCTTTATCAATTAAAAGCCAATGATGCAGTAAATAATGAAAAAAAACTCTACTGGGATGGAACAAAAGAAGCAATAGTCTTAATAAAAATAGGTTTTTAAATTAAAATTTTACCTAATTGGCTAAACATTAAAATGAATATATGTGTAGGGACTCTGTTTGTGTGTGTGTCTACAATATACTGTGTGTGTGTGTGTGGGGGGGGGTGGGTCTATAGTTTATAATTAGTGATGATTTAATTGTGTAGGAAGCTTTCAACATTCCTAAAAAATTTCAGCAACTCACAAGACCTGGAGTTTCTAGCACTGAAAATGTATTCTTTTTAAAAGAAGGATAATAGGAAAAATAACTAATGTGAATGGCATTTCTCTTATGTGGTAGATTCTTCTTAACTGTTCTGTAATTTAATCTGGAAAAGTGTTTTATGACACAAGTCTTATTATTATCACCAGTTTACAGATGAGGAAATGGAGACAGAGAGGGTTTAAGTCATTTGCCCAAGGACAGCCATAGCCACCAGTAAGTGATAGACTCTTGAATTTAAAGCCAGGTGTATCTGACTTGAATGCTGATCCTTTTTGTTTTAGTTTTTTTTTTTTTTTTTTTTTTTTTTTTTTTTTTTTTTTTTTTTTACAGCCCTCTGCTTTGAGATTAGACTGCAGTATTAGGAGTCATTTGTTAGAATGGAAATGTAAGCATTGACTTCCTAACTCCACTTTATAATCTCATAGCACATGGGACTTCCTGGAGGCCCATGCATTCCTCACAGGAGTCCCGTGGTCATTTATGTCAGCCTGTGAGTGATGATGTCACCAGAGTGGACAGGGCAAGACCTTGGCAAAACCAGCATTTCTTTCTCTACCGTATCTCCCCCGTTCCCTCAAGGCATTTTTCCTCTCTCTCTGGCTTGATATTCATTTATTATAATACAGTTTGCTTCCAATAAGCAACTTTTCTCACAGTCAAGATATACGAAACTGTTGTAAATGGGGAAGGTATTTTTTTCAATGGATTGACAGTAACAAAATAAAGAGAAGGTTGGGTATTAGCCTAAGGAAGCTCCTTCAGGAAAAATGGATTTTGTCTGGATGCCCCCGTCAACTTCCGAAAGTCTAAAGGGAGGAGATTGATGTTAAAGCCTTGGTTATCCTTGAAGGAAAACAGTGTAAGGAAGTGTCTTGGTCTGTTCAGCTGCTATAAAAAAATGCCACAGACTGAGAGGCTTCTACACAACAGATATTTATTTCTTACAGTTGTGGAGGCTGGGAAGTCCAAGGTCATGGTTACAGCATGGCTGCATTCCGATGAGAGCCTTCTTCCTGATTCCTATCTGACACTTCCTTGCTGTGTCCTCACGAGGTGGAAGGGGCTGGGGAGCTCTGTGGGGTCCCTCTCATAAGGGCACTAATCCCATTCATGACAGCTCCACCCTCCTTACTAAGCGCCTGTCAAAGGCAGCACCTCTCAATACCAGCATCTCTGAGGCTTAAGGTCTCAACATGGAAATTTGGGGGGGAAGGGCACACCAACATTCAGACTATAGCAGAAGGGATAGAAAGTATGACTGTACGCTGACCTTAGATAAATGGTCCAGCTGTCAGAGGATATACAAGCAAAGAGGGTTTCTTTGTTATAATTAACTGTATTTATGATGATGTGTGAGCAAGAGAACATGTATTAGCTGTTGATGGGACGTTAGCCAGTGGCACATAAATGGCACTTAGAAGTGAAGATGATGGATACTGTTATCATCTGTGTCTAAGCGGAATCTATGAGGATCAGGTCATTACTCTTGGAGCATGAAAACAGAATGTGGCACCTTATGAGGATCAGGATTTTCTCACGAGAGAGACACCAGCAGATTTGTGTCTGTCACTTAAAGAAGCACATGGTCCAGAGGCTGGACTGAGCCTTGAAGCTCAGATTGTGGTGTATACACCTGCAGTCAGCATCCCCTGGCAGCTTTTAAAATGCAGAAGCTCAGGCCTGTCCCAGCTTTACTGAACCAGAATTTTCATCCCCACAAGATCCTCAGGGTATTTTTCTGCACATTAAAATGGGAGAAGGACAGGTTTAGAGGGAATCATCCCCCCTCTTCCTCTCTCCCTCCCGCCCCTGCACAGGTCTTCTTGGGCAGCAGCTACATGGTGGAGAATTACTGCAGTCCACTTGGAAAACTACCCCAGCAGATCTCAGCTAGGCATTGTCGTATTTCTGAATTCAAGGAGATCCTCACACCTGCTTATTCCTCTGTTAGCCTGATTCTCACAAAACACGTCATTTTAGCATCAATCTTTTCCCTCAACTCCTTCTTCGATTCCTCTTACACTCTGTTGTTCCTCTTTCCTTCTCTCTCTCCTCACTCTCTTCCCCAGTGGTGTTCTGGAGCTGGCCTGTAAGGCTCCAGCGGTAACTAGCAAGACAGCCTGCGTGCTAGATGGAGGGTACCAATTGGGTGCTTCTCTGTCCAGCCCTACGTTCAGGATGTCAGGTTGGTAGCTGGCAATCAGCCATGACAATATTTATAGCGTGGAAATTGCAAACAGTCCAAATCCAGGCTTCCCCTCAGCTCAGCCAGCTTCCCAGCCTACTCCAGCCTCTTCTTACCTTTTCTATCCCTCCTCCTTCTCTCCGTATTATTAACCCTCTCCCTCTGCTTCTCTCCCAGTTCTACTTTCTGTTTTCCTCTCTCCTCCTTTTTCTCTTCTGGGAAACCACCACCACCGAGACCATGACGACAACAACAGAATAAAAAACAACCAACATTCTCTTAACCCAAACAACATTTAAACCCACAGAACTTAAAAAAAAAAAAAAAAAAAAGGAAGAAAGTTGTCAAAAGGATAACACTCCCAGTTAAGGAAAACAAAAGCCATGGATTGTTTAATGAAATTAGGACTAGTCAAGTATGAGACTTCTCTAACCAAACTCAGGTCCAAGTGCTCAGAAATATTCTGTTATTCACCTGATCTGTCTTTTTGCTGTATTAAAGTGAACTTCCCCCTCAAATGCCTACATTCCAAACAATGGAGAAGGGACATTTTAATCAATTTATCTGTTTTCTTTAAATTCTAGGTATCAGTAAAGATAGACGGAGGCCGGAACTCTGTGCTGGTCTCCTAAATCTGTAATCTCCTATTACTTCATTGCGTATAGATAATAGTCTCAAATATTTCATAGGATAAACATGTTTTGGTGGGCTGGACTGGGAAACTAAACACCTTGCAATATATTGTTCACGTGAGAACTATGGCTGAAGTTCTAATCAACTGACTTAGCAATTAACTTTGAGACCAAAACATATTTATGGGTTTGGGATTTTGTGTTTATTAGTTTTCCTTCATCATATGCAGTGTTTTTTTTCCTTGATGTTGACTGTCAGTGTGCATGCTGAGATTCATAAATACATGTTTTTGCATTTATCAGTGTTCAGCTTCCCTTATAGCTAGTTTATCACCATGCACTAATTGATGGAAATGAATATACAGAGGGTTACGACTGTGATGATGGTGATGAGATTTTAATTGTTCATTCATTCAGTCATTCAATTATTGATTCACGCCTCAAACATGTGATGAGCATGGACTCTGTACCCCATTCTAACCAAGTGATATGAATGCAAAAAGAAATGAGACGTGACCTCCAGGAGCTCGTGTTTATGTTCAACAAAGGAGACATAGACACACACAATAATTACAATACAATGTAAGGAGTCCTATCCCAGTGGTATTGACAAGCTTTTGGGGGAGCACAGAGGAAGGAAAATGTAATTTGACCTAGGGCAACTTGGGAGACATTCACAGAGGCCATTATTCAAATGAATCATATAAAATAATCGGAGAAAACTAACATATGAAGAGGTGGGAACAGTTTGTATGGTGTACAACATAAATAACAAATGACAACAAGATAAAAAGTGCTTGCTCAGTGAACATATTCACTAATTCAGAGGCATTGGTAGTGTGTGTGTGTGTGTGTGTGTGTGTGTGTGTGTGTGTGTTGCATGGAAGCATGTGTGCTAGATGGAAGATGCTATGGTCTGAATGTTTATGTTCCCCCAAATGTCTAAGTGGAAGTTCCAATGGCCAATATGATGGTATTAGGAGGTGGTACCTTTGGAAGGTGATTAGGTCTTAAGGGTAGAGCCCTCATGAATGGAATCAGTGTTCTGATATAAGAGACCCCTTGCCCCATGTGAGGGCACAGCAAGAAGGCACCATTTGTGAACCAGAAACCCAACCATGCTGGCACCGTGATGTTGGATTTCAAGTCTCCAGAACTGTGAGAAATAAATTTCTGTTGTTTGTAAGCCACCCCAATCCATGGTATTTTAACAGCTCAAATGTAGTAAGACAGAGGATATCAGGGAATGAAGAGATCTAGATAGATGTGGAGGCTGGTTTGAAAGTTTCTTGCCTACTTTAAAGTATCTTGAAAGTTGTTTAAAGCGTGCTTTTAAAAAACAGGTATAATGATGGCTTTCATACAAATGAACACGTCAAAGATTTTATTGAACTCATTAATTGAGTGGCCTGGTAAGATGTTTATAACTAGTTCAAACAGGGAATTGAAAGAACCACACATATGAGCAGTAAATTATGCTGAAATTAATTTACAAATACATGCAAAGCTGGTTTACCAGTACGTCAGGAAACGGAGGTGTGAGCGGTGAAGCTGAAGAAACAGGAAATGAGGGGAGGGTGGGAGAATTAATTGTATTTATTCCAGACAAAATTCATTTTCATGTCTATGGAAAAGAATCATTCACTTGCTATCAGTTATCTCCAAATTGTAGAGTTGTAAAATGGCTTGAAGACAATGAAAATCTCAGAGATTCCACAGAATTAAACAATCTAGAAAAGTGTGTTTAGACTATGCCTAGCTTTCCACCAAAGGCACCCAGAAATCTTTTTATTTCAAAGAATTTCCTAATTTTGTCCCTACAGCATGAACTTAACTTTGAGTACTGTGCATGCATTATAATTGAGCAGTAATATATAAGTTGAAGAACGTTTTGTAGCAATCTGTACTTTCCACTCATTTAAGCTCCTTGAGAGGGGAAATCAGTCTTTTGTCCTCAGAGCCTGGCATAGAGTTGAGCACACAGTAGGCTCTCACTAAGTATGGATTGAGTGAATGAGAGTAGAGAACACGGTTTAGAAATGGAAGCAGACACCCTTAGAAGGTAATGATATTGAAAGCGGTGCTTCTCCTGAGATTGCGATCTTGCAAGTGGAAATATGTGGATGTATGAAAACACATACACTAATTATGTAATAATATGAATAGCTATAAACAACCTGCAAGAGTAATAACACACAATAAACTATTAGTAACTGAAAATTCATTTTAACATGCAATAAAGCATGAAGAAGTACACTTTAATCTGACATATACACAGGAATGGCAGGAGTAAGTAGCAGCAACTTAGTTTCAGCTAATATATAATTCTGATTCATGTACTTTAAACTGTCAAACTTGTTTGACCTTTATTTTCCCTCTGGTATTAGCTTCTGTTCATGCCCCTTGTTGGTCTCTTGAGTAGAACTGATTGACAGGTATGACAAATCCCATAGTGGCAGATCTTTCTAAGGAGGATTGATGACCATGTGGGAACCGGCATTAACCTTAAACATGGCTTATTAACCTGGATGCCTTGGGGCTGTGTGCTGAGGTGCCAACACTTCCTTCGGGCTCAGTCGGTTGGGCCCCGGGTCGTTAGTATTTTTGGTGGAGACCTAGGTCCACTAAGAAAAAACAGGTTCTGTTCCTTGAAATGAAATTGTTGTTACTGAGTTGAAAGGAAAGAGCAATAACAAATAATGCTCTTATCCAGATAACAATGTTTTGGGCAAAAGTATTTGAGGAAGTGGCCAATATCTTTCCTTAAATGAAAGGTTAAAAAAAAAGATGTGTTCAAAAACAGAGTCAGAATTAGAAATTTTAACATGGTGTGATTGGATTAAAGAGTAGGGATTTATTTAAGCACCTCTTCTCCTGCTTTTTTGAAATACCTAAACCCAGTTTATCCCTGCAAAGTAGTTTGCTATCATAATAAGAGTTATCTAGCTTTCTGGTATCTGGACAGAGTTACCAAATGTCCAATTTAGAAGCCACAGGCATCTTGAAATGCCTCTTAAGAAATTTAGATACCGTGGGGTCTTCTAATAAGGCATATTTTATATATTATGATATATAATACCAGTATTATACTCGTATATGATATATAATTGCAATTAATATATTTATATAATGTTATATGTGTTATATAATATAATGTATTTACATATAATTTATATTTAATAATATATAATATCCACTATTACTTACTGTATGTAATATATAATGTTATATGATATAATTGTTATATACAATAAATATTACATATTTTAATTACTCATATTAAATATAACTGCAGATTTTATATATAACATAAATATTGTAATATTGTAAGCAAGCCAATAGTAAAATAAGGATAGATTCCAAAAGGATAGTTCTTCACTTCTTCTAATTGACCACCAGAACAAAGAAAGAAGGTATCTAAATTACCTATCTGAAAGAAGGTAATAGGAATTCTACATTTACATAAAGAAATGACTTTCAAATAGCTTCAGGAGAGCTAGAGTAAGCACAGCAGAGAGTGCCAGATGTATAATGCCGGCCCAGAGTGATCCCAGGGGTCAGTTTTCTGGTGAAATTATAGGAATGTGCATTTAAATTGAACATACTGTTTAACATGATAGACAGATATAGTCAAGGCCGGGAGATTATTCAGATGAAGAACATAACACTCAACCTCTGACAAATCTGCAGTGGAAATTCCAACGGGAAAAATAACAAAATGAAGCAAACCCAACTCCACACTTATCATTTAGAATGGTCTTCTCACTGGTAATGATGACAGCTGGCCTGCCATGACCAGGGAAGGCCAGGGTCATATTTTTTTCCTCCAACTGAGTATTGGACAGTTCTGCATATCATTAAAGACTATTGTTCCTCAGCGGTTAGAAACAGTCTTATGCTCTAGGCTTGAAGTCATAAATATAATTCTTAAAACTTGAGGTGGTTCTATTACGTGCTTGACTACAAAGAGCTCCACTGACAAACATGGCAGCTTAAGTATTGTTTGAGCATCATCAAGGTGGTAAATCAGCATGGCTTCCTCCTCCCAAATCAGCTCTGGAGGAACAATACAAGCAATATGGAAGCATGGACTAAAAGAAAGAAAAAGAAAAGAATAATCGCCTGATATAAATTCCTGGGAGACTGATGGCTTTCTGGTTGCGACAGCCTGGGGTAGAGGTGGACTGACTAGAAAGTGGAGTAATGGTTGGAGGGAAGCCTTTACTTTATTTTCCTGTTAAGTTGTCCCAGAGGCAGTAGTCGGTCCCTTCTTCTCCAGAGATTGGCAATGGCATCCCAGGCCACTGAAATCAATGGAGGTGGACAAAGAAAAACAGTGCAAACTCAAAGAAACCAGAGGAAAGAAACATAAGGAAAAAAGAGAAAAATCAAGAAATAGAAACATAGAGATTAACAAAACTAAAAGCAGATTCTTTGTAAAGATTAAGAAGATAGATTTTAGCCAACACTGATCAAAGGGATAAAATGAGAGGTCAATAAATAAAATACTGAATAAAAATGGAAAATGCAGAAACAAGAGAGTTTTTAAATACTATACAATATGGTAAATAAATATATGCTTAGAAATATGAAAACCTATATGAAAAGGATACATTCCCAGAAACGTGCAAAAGCTAAATCTGGTATGAGAAGGAAGAGAAAACTTAAATGCCAAAGTCAACAGTAAATGATTCAAGTCAGTAGTCAAAGACCCTCTCTCCCACTGAGCCCCAATCCCAGATGGTTCTTTCAAACTTTCTTAGGAAAATTTTTCCGGATATAAAAAAGTGAAAGCTGCCCAGCACATTCGAAACCAGAAAAAAAAAAAAAAGAAAAGAAAAAGAAAATATAATAACATCTATTTCATCATCATATGCAAAAATATGAAAAAAAATTAGCGAATTGAAACCAAGAGTGTATTTCAAAAGAATACAATATGACCAAGTAAGGGTTCAGCATTAGAAACTTCCATCAATCTACTGAGTTACAAAAATGTACTGAAGAACAAGGAAAAATGTGATTGTGATTAATACATATATTGTACTCATATGTATGAATACACTATACATATATTGTATGCACTATATATTACCTTATAATATATATCACCATATATACATATATATAAAACACCATATATAGAACACATTTTCAGATTCCTTGCTCCATCTCCTGCTGCTACCTGCAAAATAAATGCAAACATTTCTCTGATGTTCCCTTTTTTTTTTTTCACTCTTATGCTTTGGCGATCTGTCATACAGTATATTCCATCAATGGTGAAAGATTTCAAAATCAGTAACTTTTGTGTTGACTTCTCCCCTAAATCCCCAATTTCTTAGTTACTTCATTCACTCATACACAAAGTATTTATTGACCTCCCATTTTGTGCCTGGCGTTATTCTAGGCACTGAGGATGCAGAAGTGACTAAAACGGACACATTTACCGTCTTTGTGGAATTCACATTCTAACAGATGGAGCCAGACAATGAATGATAAAAATATATATATAAGAAGGTGATAATTACTATAGAAAAAAACACATCAGAAAAGAAGGAGGTTAAGGAGTGGCTGGGTTATGGAAGGCTGCAGGGACCATTAGGGTGGGCTGCTCTGTGAAAGTGGTCCAAGATCTAAAGAAAGTGAGGGAGAGAACCATACAATTATTAGGGAAAGGAGCTTTCTAAATAAGTCGCAGCACATACCAAGGCCCTAAGGCATGATTACGGCGGGTGAGTTCCAGGAATTGCAGAAGCTGGTATGACTGTAATGGTGTGATTGAAGGACCGAGTAAGGCGAGAGAGGTACTGGAGTGGGGGCAAGATTATGTCCTTACAGGCCATTATAGGACTCTGGCTTTTACTCTGCATCAAAGTCTAGTGATCTGAGTGGAAGAAAAATTTTAAGAGTATCTCTGACTCCTCTGTTGAGACTGCAGGAAAAGACAGAAACATTAAGACCCACTAAATGGCTACTGTAATAATCCAGGGAAAAGATGATGGCAGCTAAGGCCACAGGTTACCATGGAAGTGGTGAAAAGTGGGCGGAATTCAAAATATACTTGGAGAAAGATTGGCTGGGAGATTGCAACGCTGAGTGTGAGAGAAATAGACGCATCAAGAATGGCTCCAAAATCTTTGGCCTGAGCAACTGGACAAATGACCAATATAACCAATGCATCCAAAACTTGGGTGTTCTCTCCTTCACATCCCTCCTTAGCTTTCTTAATTTTAATTACTAGCACCAGCATTTCCTATAGCTCTGAAACTTCAGAACCACCTTGAAGTGTTTCTTGACCTTTTTGCTCCTGACTTGCCTCCCTCTGAGCCTTACGGAATGTTATTCTCCACTCTGTGAGTGTTATGTCTGATGCCATCTTTACATACGAAAAAGACTTCCATTCTTCAAGGTTTGTCAGATGCCACTGCCTTCCTCGCTCTTGTTAACTGGATTTCGTGTCCCTCCTATTTTCTTGTCATAGACTAAACATAGATATATTTTGAACATGTCTTCTCTCCAATAGGACTTTGGTAATAGATGCATAGCTGATTGGATAATTCATCAGTCTTTGTCATGTTCACGAACTATGCAGTCCTGGGAAAAATATGAAACCCACATCAAGCCCAGATTTCCAGTACAGTAGCTTGTAGCCAGTACTATACCCAACTGGTAAGTGTGTTGGAGGATGGTGGTCAAGAGAGGGGTGAGTGTTAGACTATGAAAAGGGGGGAACTTACTTTCTGGGCTCTAAGAGTGGTGGCACGATACAGTTGAGATACCATGGGCTTTGGTAGCAGACAGATGTCTGTTTGTGACTTTGAGGGCATTATGCTCTCTCTCTAGCCTTCATTTTATTATCTGAGGGCATTATTTATTACCTGTAAACTGAGGGTATTAATATCTAGTTCTAGATTGTAGTGAGAATTAAATAAGACAGTGTACATAAAGCTGTATTTCAGTGTGTGAATCATAGTTGGGGTTCAGTACATATAAATTCTACAACCCCTCTCTGAGTCATAGGTCCCCCTCCCAGCAGTAAATTAAGCTCCCAGGAAGATGAATGAACTCACCCCTGCCTCTGTGGGGTACTTTAGTGTTTGGCAACCGTAATACATTTTTCTGATGGCCTGAAAGTGTTAGTGTTGCTTGCTGCAACCCTACCCAGAAAGGATTTGGCTCCCGGAGACAGTCTGCCTCTTGGAGTTGCAATCTCCTTGTTTCCTTCTGTGAGATTATGGTACAATATTTTCTGATTGAAACTAATCATCCTTGTGAAAATTGCATGGCTTAGGGGTTTTTCCTTAAGAGAACTGTATTTTCCATGCAGTTGACATTGTCCTAGCAGCTACAGAATTTAGCAAGAACCATTTCCAGTTCTTTTGACATTCTAAGGATGCAAGATCAGCAGTTACTTTCTTTAATCAAAAGCCTGTGCCCTCATTGACCATATACAGGTCACTGACTTTCCAATGATGGAATGAAATATACATGCAATCTGATTGACTCGTGATAGATATTCTCTGGGAAATGTTCATAAATTAAGCCATCCTTATACACCAGGGAACCTGTATATAATACTTTCTCTCAGGGAGAAGAGACTAAAACGGCTCTTTTTTTTTTTTTTTTTAATTTCTCTTTATAAAGTGTATCTTTCTCTCTGGTAGTACAGAGGCTGACAGCATTTCATGATGCATAAGTTATATTCATCATATTTAATTTTCAAATAAGAGAAGAGTATATTGAAAATCATAAAATGGTAATAACAATCATATTTTAAAGTGTTACAGTATATTTCCTCATAGGAATTCAGAAGTTTTCACATAAATTCTCCCCTTATCACTTTTGTCTATGTTGAAGACTTGTTGGTATAAAAGGCAAATAAAAAATTTCAAGTATTTTATGGGGATTCTTTTGATATATTTATGACTTCCCAGCATCGAATATTTTTCCAAGTTCAACATAGTACAATTTTAGAAGTACATTTTATAAGATTACTTGGTCAAATGACTCTACCCTGCCCACTTCCTTTCTTAGCTTTATTAATAGAGTAACTATTACTTACATGTGTATACACTTTAGTATTTACAAAGACATTTTACAATTATAGTATTTTATTTGATCATTATACTCAAGGCAGATGTTTTCTCAGTTTTATAGATGAGAATTTAGGGCATGATGAAATTCAATGACTTGTTTAAGTTTACAGAAACAGGTCACCTCACTCCTAAATCTTAAGATTTTAATGAATTTTATCCCCATTTTGCGAATGGTAATTCTAAGACACTGAAATAAAGTAAAGGCTCAACATCACAGTTTTCAAATGCTAAATTTTAAAACAGAAAGTGGTGGGAGAAGGAAAGAAATCAAATTGTCGCACGTTTATTATGAACAAACCCATTCCATGAATTGTCCCTTTTAAACAACCATTATATCACCATGTTACCTCAAATCCTTTTGGAAGCATAAATACATGTACATATTAAAACAATAAAGAAAGCTATGATTACCCAAAAGAGGTTGATATTATCTCTTCTGTTATTATTATTTCATCTTAGATAATGAAACCATGACTTGGTAAAGCTAAGCAATTTTCCTAGGGTCCAGCATTTAGAAAGGGTGTTTATACAATCAAAATTGATCCCAGGTCAGACTGTCTCAAGGAACCTGGATTCTGTCCTGGGTCATTCCTGCCTGTCTTGAGGACAAGCAAACCAGCTTTTAATTGTCCTGTCCAAGAGGATGTTTGGTGACAGAATAAAAATGAGATCTTCTTTATCATCATTGAAAGTTTTTATTTTCATTTTCAGTGCATCTTCCTGCATCTACATAATGATAATTTTAAAAAAATGTAGGAAATGAAAAAAAAAAAAAATGAAGGACCCCAAACCGTTCTAAATAGTCTCTAAACTAAACAAACACAAAGCCTCATTCACATGTGAATTCTCAATTCACACATTTAGATAAATAGACGTGTGCTTAATGACACAGAAATTCATTTTCAAGTGTTTCTTGAACTCATGAGTGTACTTGTCATTATGTATTTGTTTTAATCAATTGATACTGAAAACTGACAATCACAATATTGAGACTGTTTTCACGTTGAAAAGGTATATTTTACTAGAAAAGATTGGGACTCCTGGGTATGGGGCAAGTCCAACTTGGAGACCAAACAGGTTAGTCTTGGATATTGACAAACACATAAAAACTTGTATCTTATAAAATTTAGAATTTAAGATGTCTATTAAGTCTTTCTTGTAAACTCATTGCACAAACTGGAATTACTTTCCAAAAGACTTAGGGAATGCAAATATGTTATCTGTAAAATGCATTGAGTATTGTAAATCAAACAAATCATTTTTGTTTTGTTTTTTTTAAAAAATCAATCTCTCTCGCTCTCATATCTGTCTCTGTGTATCTGTGTACTACATATTGATTTAATACATTTATATTGCACTACAATCGCCATTCTAACATTAGCTAACACCTCTGTCACCTCACATAATTATAACTACTTCTCGTGGTGGGAGCAATTAAGATCTGTCTCTTAGCAAATGTAACATTTGTAGTGCAGTTTTGTTGCCCATCATGACCGTACTCTTCAGGCCTTATTTATCTACTAGTTGCCAGTATGTATCATTAAACAACATCTCTCCAATCCCCCGCCACCTCCAACCCCTGGTAACCACCATTCTGCTCTCTGTTTTCTCCAGTTCAGTTTTGTTTTGTTTTGTTTTTGGATTTCACATGTAAGAGATATCATAGAGTATTTGTTTTTTCTGTCTAACTTCACTTAGCACAATGTCCTTAAGTTCCATCCATGATGTTGAAAATGGCAGGATTTCCTTTTTTCTCATAGTTGAATAGTATTCCATTGTGTGTGTGTGTGTGTGTGTGTGTGTGTGTGTGTGTGTGTGTGTGTGTGTGTGTGTGTGGAGAGAGAGAGAGAGAAGAGAGAACCATTTCTTTTTTATCCACTCATCTGTTGACAGACACTTATGTTGTTTCCGTGTGTTGGTTATATGACTAATGTTACAATAAATATGAGAGTACGGATATCTCTTTGATAACTTGTTTTCATTTCATATATATTATATATATAAACGTCTGACTATATATATATATATATATATATATATATATATATATGAGGTCTGACAATTGAGTTCACAAACTTGTTGCAATGATGTTGTTAACCTTTTTTGTTTGATATCAGAGGGATTATTCGTTATGAATTTGTACCAACTGGGCAAACAGTTAATCAAGTTTACTATTTACAAGTGCTGAAAAGGCTATATTAAAAAGTTAGGTGAAAACGACCTGAACTTTTCGCTAACAATTCATGGCTCTTGAATCACGACAATGCACCAGCTCACACGGCACTGTCTGTGAGGGAGTTTTTAGCCAGTAAACAAATGACTGTATTGGAACACCCTCCCTACTCACCTGATCTGGCCCCTGATCTTTACCCGAAGATAAAGGAAATATTGAGACCTTTTGATGACATTGAGGACATCAAGGGTAATACCACAGATGTCCTTTGAAGGGTGGACTACGTGCTGGCATCAGTGCATAGCTTCCCAAGGGGAGTCCTTTGAAGGTGACTGCAGTGATATTCAGCAATGAGGGATGTAGCACTTTTTCTAGGATGAGTTCGTGAACTTAATTTTCTGACCTCATATTAATCCCAACAAACAGAATTAAGAATCTATATTTAGAGAACTTGACTGCATTTATGCTTATTACAATTAATTTACATCTTTTGTTTGTGCTTTCCCTACTATTTAGTAACATTATTCTAGTTATTTAATAGTACTCACCAATGTCATGGAGAATCAAAGGAAGGGTCCCCCCCCCCCAAATTACACCAGAACATGAAAGGTAAGGAAATGGACTTTGGGACCAATAAGGTGGTAGAAATAATCAGATCATAAGGAAAACAAAGGAAATATGAAACTTGGGAGTAAAAATGTCAAGTCCTCTGCTTTAAAGATTCTCCTTCTATTTAAAATAGTGGATGTTCTATTTTATTCATAGTATTAATTCCATAACATTGAACAAATAGCAAATTTTAAAGTATGTTTCTATTTTTTTCTCTTTCCAAAATGAACTTGTTCATATGACCAAAGATTCTACCCTGAGTGAGATAATAAATGAAATTAGTCTGACACTTTTAAAAATTATATTTGAAATTCCAAGTTTTTCATTATATAGTAGATTGATGTTCAAGAGCAACATGGTAGTTCCTACTTAAATTAAAAAGAAAGGTTTTATTAATATCAATGCATGAATTGCCTTGGAAATGGAAACATAAGTAGACGCACACCTAATATCCTCTATTTTCTCCCTTACAATGGGATATGAGACATCAGTTAATTTTTATGTAAAGACATCAATGGTAACTGTGTATGAGAAATATTACTGGTTAAAGCATCCTAGAAAATAGATAAAAATAAAGAATTATATGGTTTATTTTTTGCAGAAAATTCACATTAGTAGAAAGGAACCTTTTTTCTTTTGAAATCAAACATAAGACAAGAAATTTGTGAGCCCTCTGAAATAACCCCCATCTCTTCAGTTCTAATAACTTTGCTTCAGTATCTCTCTATTTCCCCCAAAAGACAGTCTTTCCACTTCTGTCACCCGGGTTACTCTAGTGTTTTAGCACATTGGATACATTTCCCCGTTTAAAAGGAAAATGACAAAAGACACAAAGCAATACTGCTCAAAGCTTTCCAAACAATGGAACAGACTCTGTGGGGTTTGGCCTCCCTCTTTTCACCTCCCACTCCTACCCACTGTCTTTAGATGAGAAAAAAAAAACAACAAAAGGATATTTTTCTGGCTTTGCTTTTCTGACCAATTCCTAACAAGTTGGTACATTGGTGTTTGATTCAGTCACCAAGGATTCTTCTTAGAAGGTACCCAATGGACAGATAAAAAGATAGAGAAACATCCCACTGAATGCCAGACCTTTTGATAATATTTGTTCAATAATGTTTTTAATGTCAGTAGAATCTCTTCTAGAAACTCCCTATACCCCACGACTCCAAAGGCCTATGGCCCACAGCCAAATAACTCCCTTTGAATGCTAAATAATTCTTAGAACATTTTATTTAAAGTGATAATAAAAAGTCCTGAAATGACTTCCCTAGTGAGAGGACTCGTGAAAGCGAGATATTTTATATTCTCACAGAGCATGTACTCATCATTAATAGTTGGGATACTGTGATTTAGAAATATATACTTAGTCATTCAGATGACTGAAATGTATTTCTCTCATATATACTTGGTTTTCCTCTACCATTTCTGGCTCACAGCTCCCAACACCATTGGAATTTTCCAACTATTGCGAGTGATAAATGTGTCTTTTGTTATGTTAATGAGCTGAATTTTGGAAAGCACCTAAAGGTGGGGACTGGTCACCAGGAGACTTCCCAGTTATTTTCTTGGTATTTTGAGGGGGGTGATGATGGTATTGGAAGCCAGTAAGAAGTTAACCTTATAACTAAAAAGTTAAAAATTTTTGCATAGAATTTATGAATTATTCATACACAGCTAACATAGAAGAATTGTCTTTATTTTCTGCTTTTGAACATATATACAGTCAAAGAGAATGGTGGTGGAGAGACATATTAATAAAGCTCAGAGGTCCTATGAACATGAACCCTGGTATTTTAACATTATATTTTAGAAATATAGCTACAGTATGGAGTTGTAAACACTGCTATCAGAATCTCACACAAAAGTACACAAGAGTCACTTTCCATTTAGGTGTCCATACCAATGTGAGAAAACCTGCTTTTAGCTTTCACTAGCTACTAGCCAATCTTGGGCAAGCATAATAAATGAATGCAAATTATTTAGACCTACTGAAAGACAATGCAATTCAAAAGAACTTTGAAGGATCTGTAGAAATGTGATTTGGATTCAAAACAAAAGTTAAGAGGGTGTTTTATCTGTGAGGCTACATTTGTGTAATCATGAAATGTAGACATACATTGAACAATTGAAAAATATGGAAGCATTCTATGGAGATGAAAATGCCATACTTAAGAGTAGGAAGGTTCTTCTCTGGACTTCTCGCCCCCACAGGAGCTTGCGGACATCTCTGAGGGTGAGCTTTCAAACCTGGCTGCTGGAAGACTGGAACACTGGACAGCAGCCTAGGCATTCTCTATAATGCCAAGAGATATTTGAATGTTTCAGATAAGGATATGAATTGGTATTGCCAAGCTGCCAAGTGGAGTCTTTTACTGAGACTCCCTATGCCTTGAAGAAATAACTAGAGTCCTTGGGGAAACGGTCCAAGTTAGCCTTTGCTTCTACTAGTATGTTCAGGATAAAATAAAGGTGTCCTTTTGTTTAGACCAGTTTGGGGCCAAGCAGGAATGTGTGAAGGAAATACTATAATTGGAGGAGAAGAGAGAGGAGGTGCAGATGGAGAAGACAGTAGAACATTTCGCGAAAACTCTTCCTACAGTGGCCATTGCAAGGGAATGAAGGACAGGAGGTGTTAGTCCCCAAATCTTTCCAATTCAGAGAAGCTGGGATCCTATGTAAATTGTCTTTGTATAGGCTTCTGTAAAAGTCTCTTTCTTATTGTTTTCTGTGCTTTGTAATGTAAAGTAAAGTATGATATTTTGTTGAGGCGTCATCTTGGCCCTTTGGAAAATGGATGAAAAAGATGGGAATTACATGTGAGTCCAAGTAAACCTGTTGGGAAACGTAGTTGCCACTTTTCAATTCTTCTTTCTTCTGATTGCTCTGATTTTGTCAATTCCTTTGAAATAGTGGATTGGGCATTTTCATTATCCACAAAACATTTTTCATAAATAATGGTAGCAAATGAGTAGATTTATTGCGACTTGTTGTGTCCCATTTAGTTCAGTTGCCATTTCTGTATGAATTGGACAGAACCAAAATGCCTTCCTTAAAAATACTAGAATAAGGTCCTTCATCTTAGAAGGGGCAGAATTTAAAATGTTTATATCTTGAAAACTGTCTTGAGTCTGAACATGTGAGGCAGTACTATACAGTTGGTTGTATATTTTATTCATAATACATTTTCGAAAACAAATGGTTTCCTTATTTTATTTTCTATATATGTATTGACTTGTTTGTCTGCAGTTGGAAGGGAGAGTTAGGCCTTCTGATTCACAAGCTTTTCTTAAATAGAGAAAAACTGGTAATCGTTGTTTCTTGTCTTTCTGAAACCCATATTTGGGACTCATTTTATTGACAATTTTACCTCAATTAGTTCATTTTAAATATCATTTTTGAAAGGTATGGTCTGAGCTATTACCCAGAAGAGGCATGAGGGAGGAAAAAAAGTTTATGCTAAGTGCACAATTTTTAAAAAATTGACAAAACATTGAATAGATATATGTTATTCAAACAAAGAGATTTTAGGGCCTACTACATAATTAATTTTGGTGAATTGTACTTAAAAAGAATTTATTTTCTGGATAGAGTTTGATAGAGTTTGCTAAACATGCTGTTCCAATATTCTATGTTTTTATTGATTTTTGAAACTTTTTTGAAAAACAACTCTATTGAGGTATAATTGATGTGCAAAACTTTGCACATATCTAATGTGCACAGCTTGGTGAGTTTGGACTTGTGGACGCGCCTGTGAAAACACCACCACAATCAAGCATGTCCCTCACCTCTAAACGTTGCTTTGTACCTCTTTGATTTTTATTTGTTTTTTGTTGTCAGAACACTTACCATGCGATCTACCCTTTTAACCAATTTTAAGTGACAATATGGAGGAACCTGGAAGATATTATGCTAAGTGAAATAAGCCAATCACAAAACGACAAATACTAAGTGATTCCACTTATATGAGGTGTGAAAAATAGTCAAACTTTTATTGATTTTTTAAAATCCTTTTTTTTTTCTAGTGTCGTTTGAGAACAGCGTGCTGAAATCTCCCTGCCAGACCTCTTTTTTTCTCCCATCTCCCTTATGGTTTTTCAGCATCCCTCTGGGAATGCGACTCTGGAGAGATTGGCCTTTCTGAGCACTCATGGGGTGAGGAAAATGTTGTTAAGCGTGAGACATAGTAGAAATGAGCACTGGACATGGCATCAGGGAACTGGACTAGAGGCTCAAGTCACCAGGCAGCAATATGATTTTGATGCAGTGACAGCCTCTCTGGGCCTCTTTCATCTGCTGGGAATCCAGGGGCCTCGTCCAAATATTTTGTGTTAACCTAACTTGTGGTTCTCTAATTCTTTTTTCTTCTGTGTTCATTCTGTATTCTCATCTATCAAATTCTTAATTTATTATTGCATCTTTCACTTCTAGGATTTCTATTTGATTCAGGTGATAGGATCTACCTTTTATTATATTTTCTTGATCATATTATCACATGATTTTAATATCATTGTTTGAGAGCTCCAATATTGATATCACCTGAAGGTTTTCTTTCATATATTTCTTCCTTCTGTCATGTCTGGGGATTTTTTAAAATTGTATCCTGGAGATTGTGTGTAAAAAATTGGAAATACTGGGACTGATATTATCTTTCTCCAGAGAATATTTATATCTTGTTCTGACAGTGAGTTACAGTGGGGACAGATTAACTCAATGTAAACATGTATAAAAATGATTCAGTATTGGATTTCAGCCTTTGTGAAGGTTTGTCTACTTACATTTTTTTTCACAATCCTATGACATCTCATTCAGTGTCTCAACTGCAAGTTGCGTGAATTGATTTAAGTGTTTCTAAAAATTAGTAACTTTCAGGTTTTTGGAACCTTTTCCTTCAGGGTTTTCTGTGTCTGTGTTTTTCCATCCAATATCACTCTTGCTTCCATTAAGTTCATTGTTAAAGTGCCATTTTTAAAAGAATGTGTTTCTACTATTGCCACTGGCATTTTATTCCATAACATTGACACCTTTGGCAAGATTTGATTCTCATTAATAGGCAATGACAGTAACATGATGGTGACTGCTTGGTCAGCAGTCAAGAGATACATCCCAATTTAAACCATGTTAAATATGAAGAAAAAAAAAGCATCTTAAGATTGATAGAATTCCATATGAGTAGCACTTAGAACTGTTCCTGGATAAGAGTAAATGTGAATGATTATTCTTATTTTGAGAATAGTATTAGCATGGTCTAACATACCTTTTCAAAGAATCTCTCTAAAACTCAACAATAAGAAAATGAACAATCCAATTAAAAGTGATCTAGACAGAATTCTCTTCCAAGAAGATATACAGATGGAAAATAAGCATATGAGAAGATGTCCAATGTCATGTCATTAGAGAACTGCAAATTAGAACAACCATGGGATATCACTACACACCTATTAGAATGGGAAAAATCCAAAACAGTAACCACGTCACATACTGATGAAGATGTGGAACAGCAGGAATTCTAATTCTCTGCTGGTGGAAATGCAAAATGGTGCAGCCACTTTGGAGGACAGTTTGTCACTTTCTTATACAGCAAAACATACTCTTAACAATATCCAGCAGTCACACTCCTTGGTATTTACCCAAGTGAGTTGAAATCTTATGTCTACACAAAAATCTGGCTCAGATGTTTATGGGAGCTTTATTCATCATCGCCAAAACTTGGGAGCAACCAAAATGTCCTTCAGTACATGATGGATAAATAAACTGGTGTCTCCAGACAACAGAATATTATTCAGTGCTAGACAGAAATAAGCTCTTAATCCATGAAAACACATGTAGGAACTTTAAATCCCTATTGCTCAGAAAAAAGCCAGTCTGAGAAGGAAAACCCAGTCTGAAAAGCTACACATTCTATGATTCCAACTGGAATGATTCACATTCTGGAAAAGACAAAACTATGAAGACAGTCAAGAGATCAACGGTTGCCAAGAGTTAGAGGGGAGGCAGGGATGACTAGGCAGTACACAGAGGATTTTTAGGGCAGCACAAATACTTCATCTGATACTATAGTAGTGAATGCATGTCATTATACATTTGTCAAAATCCATAGAATGTACAACAGCAAGAACGACCCCTAATGTGAATGATGGACGTTGTGCATGATAATGGAGGGATAATGATGTGTCCCTGTAGGTTCATCAGTTGTAACAAATGTAGAACCCAGGCGCATGCAGGATGTTGACAGAGGAAGAGGCTGAGCATGCCTGCGGCATGGGATATGTGGGACCGCTCTGTACTTCCTGCACAAGTTTCCTGTGAACCTGAAATTGCTCTACAAAATAAAGTCATTAAGACTAAAAAAAAAAAGAAAAGAAAAGAAAAAAAAGTATCTCTCTAGCTGTCATATGGAGAAAAGGTTTCAGGAGTCATGTGAGTTCAAGATTAGTTAGGAAGCTTTACAATAATTCACGTTAAGAAATCATTAGGTCTTGAACAAATGATAGTCGTGGGGGGCGCAAAGTGGTCTGAGTCTCAATATGTTCGAGTCATGTTAAACGGGATTTCTGACAGACTGGATATGGCTTATTAGAGAAAGTTTAATTTAAATGAATCCAGGGTTGTGTCTGAGCCCTTGTAAAAATGGAACTGAAATTTAGTGAAATGAAGAAGGCTGGAGAAGAACGTTTGTTAGGGTGTTGATTGGGTAAAGGAGGGAAGATTAAGGAGCCAGCAGTCAGTGCTAGTAAAATTTAAAGAATAATTTTGGAGATAATTGACATCTTTACCATGTTAATTCAAACCCTCCATAGGTGTAGTAATCTCTCCATTCATTCAGGTCTATTTTATGAATTTTATTACGTTTTTTAAATTTTCTCTAAGATGTTATGCATTTCATTAAGTTAATTTCTATAAGTTTATATATTTTTAAACGGTATTTTATTCTCTACTACCTGTTCTAATTGCTTATTGCTGAAATAACGAAATGCTATTGATTATTCTATGTTCAGAAACCCTGACGAACTCTCATTCTAATAGTTTGTTGATTCTGCTGGATGTACAGTGCAAATTATTATATCTTCTTATACAAAGACAGTTTTTACATTTCCCCAATTACTTTTTATGTTCTCCCTTAAGAATTATATTCTTTAAAAAATTATTATATTTACTGTCGGTTTTCAGGATATAGCCTTTATTATGTGAAGAAAGTTCCTTCCTAATCTTATTTGTGATACTTTTCATCATAAATTGGTGCTGAATTTTACCTGATGTATTTCTGAATCTATTAATAGGAGATGGTCATTTATTTTTCCTGTTGGCCATTAATATGTTAAATTATATAAATATGTTTTACTATGCTGACTCATCATTTTATTCTTGATAATAAACTTTACTTCATCATCGTGTAGTTATTTAAAGAATACTGGGTTTGTTTATCTAATGTTAGCTTTAAAATTTTAGCAATTATATTCATAAATAAAGTAGATGTGAATTTTTTTTAAACAAACTTCTTTTTTTTTAATTTCGGAAATATTGAATGGACATGTAGTTTCTATATGCTCCCTCACTCTCTCCCTGTTTCTTCTATTATTAATTACTGCATTAGTGTAATAGTTTACTTAAATTATACCGTAAGTAGCCTTGTTAGATTGGTCTCTTTCACTCAGCAATATCCATTTAAGGCTCTTGCATATCTTTTCATGGCTTGATATCTCACTTTTTAAAATCATTAAATAATATTCCATTGTCTGAATGTCCCACAGTTTAGTTTTTTCCCCAATGGAAAGACATGGAATTGTGTTTTTATGTATTGTCCTAATTTAGTTTGAGAATCTGAGTTGCACTAGAATCATAAAATAAATTTTTCTTTGTTTTGGATAATTTATATAAAATGTATTATCTGTGTCTTAAAATTTGGTGAAATGTCCTTTTAAAACTGAGCCTTGGACTGTGTGAGTCAGTATCCAGACAGAAGACAGAAGTTGTAATTTGAACAGAAAAGGGAATAAAAGGACTTATTAAATAGTAACAAGGAACTCTAAGGATTACAGAGGTAACGTGTATAGAAAAGTCTCTCTCTCTCTCTCTCTCTCTCTCTCTCTCTCTCTCTCTCTCTCTCTCTCTCGCCCATGCAGAGTACCCACAGGAAGAACACATTTGGAAGAACATTCCCCCACCCCCACTAAAGGCTGAGATTTAGTCTTTGTTACAGAGGGTGTGACTGTAGCTCCCCAAGTCGGACAAGATACTGAGGTATCATAGGCCCAGGCTAATAATCAGAAAACTGCCTACTGGGTGTCAGTAAAATTTACAGGAAGCTGCCCTCTGGGGTGCTGATGGTGGCACTGGATGGGAAGCCTGCCTCTGGAGTTCTCTGAAACTCAACAAACACCATCTGCTGCAGAGCCTTCAAGGCTACTCTAGAAAGGCAGTTGGGTGCTGGGAATATGACTAGGGTGGTAGCAGAACTCTCCGGGAAGAAACCCACAGGGGCATCTCTGAATCTTTCTGGAAAGCCAGCTGGGGTATCAGCTGAACTTGCTAGGAAGCTGTCTGCAGGGGGCTTTGCTGGAGGCTGGCTGAGGTGCTAGCAGGATTAACCAGGAGCTTTCTGCTGGATCACCTGTGAGACGGGTTGGACTGTCAGCTGGGGAGCCTGCAGAACTTTCAACAAACCCCTTGTGGGGGTGCCCTGCGCTCCCTGGGAAGCTGCCTGTGGGGCTGGTAGAACTTACTAGAATGTCACCATGTGGTTCCATTAAACCTTGCTGGGTGCTCTGAGTGCTGCTAGGGGCATTGAGTGCTGCAGGAGCCAAAAGTGAGGAATGAATACACGGAAACTAGGGCAAGAAGGCCCTCCCCCTTCACTGTTCCTCCATAGCACGCTCCTGCCAATGCTAAGATTATCCTGGCTGGCAAAGATGACCTGTGTACAGGGTCCAGCTCCAGTATCACAATGCAGGGAGGCTTTGTGAGAGACACTGAGTTCCCAGCTTGCTTTCTTTGTTGTGAAGGAGGGCAAGGGTAGAGAGCGGTTTTTGATGATCATTTCCATTTCTGTTACTATTTGGCTGTTCACATATTTAATTTCTTCTCGTTCCAATTTTGGCATTTCATCTTTTCCCAAGACTTTGTTTGTGACAGCGAGGCTGTCAAATTGATTATTACCTAGTTTTCCAAATAGCCCTTTAAAAATAATATAAAAAAATAACGATTTTTTTAAAATTCTGTTTTATAGCTGTTTATCCTTTTCACAGTCTGTAGTTGCCTTTTTTTTTTTTAATTTTTTGCTGTTGATTAGCAAACTGGCCCCCTGTGGAGAGTGCAGGGAGAGCCTGAAGAAAGAGGCAGGCCACTCCAGATTGGTAGGTGGCAGGTTTAATAAGCAAGGGAACTTACATACAAGGCTCATCTTGGGTGACAGCAAGGCAAGGAGATCTCTGCACCGCGCCCCCCTCCACCCTGTCCCAGCCCCAGCATCTTCAGGTTTACAGAAAGGCCTTGATGGGGCTCAGTCATGTATTCAGCCCAGATGGTCCCGACTACACCTTACTCTCTTCAGACTGCATCCTTGGATCAGCTCCTACTGAGGCAACAGTGCGTGGAATGTACATTCCAAGGACAAGGTAGGGGGTGAGGCGCCTCCGATTGACCAGGTCCAGCTTTGGCCCGTCAGCTGGGGGTCACAACTTCTCCATGACCTCCTGCAGCCATTGCAGAGGTTGTCAGTGATCAGCCAAACAGTGCATGTGCTTTTCTACATTCCTGGCCTCATTATCATTGAGGGTGAGGACACGTGACTGTTGGTTGGTTCACACCAAAGAAAGATGAGCAGAGAGTGTAACTTCTAGATCAAGGAAGTTAAGAGTCAGCGTTCCTCATCCTTCTCTTTCTTCTTCTGCCGCAGCTTCCATGGACCCCAGATCACTGCCTGAGGAGAGCTGCCCTGTGGATTGGACTGACAAACAATTATGACGTAAGCAAGAAATTAACATTTATGACATTATGCCAATGCGATCGAGTGTTTTGTTGTGTCAGCTATCCTTAATGACCTGAGCAAAACAGCAATGCTTTCTTTTTTTCCCCCGGTTGCCTTGGTCAGTCTTTCTGGAGGTTTGTCTACTTCAGGAGTCTTTTCAAAAGAAAAGTCAGCTTTTGGCTTCAGATAGCACGGTTGATAAAAGCACAGGCTAGGAATCAGTCTCTGGTCCTTATTACTTTTGTGGTCTTGGGGTGCAGTCTCTGCGTGCAGTGCTTTACTCATCTGTGAAATGGAAATAAATAATTTTACCTATTTCTAAGGGTTGTTGTGAGGGCTGAGTGAGTGAGCATAGGTAAAGCACTTTAAACGCCCTTAGCACACACGATGTGCTGTAGGCATGTTAGCTGTTACTGACTATATTTTTTTTCTCTACTTTATTACTTTCTGTCCTTATCTTTATTTCTTCTCACTTCTTGCCTTCCTATCTCTTTGGATTTATTCTCTTGTTTTCTTCCTAGTGTTTTAGGCAATGTTTAGCTCTCTTATTTATAACCTTCCTTGAATTCTAATAAATATATTTTTAGGATATATATGCCCCTCACAGTATTGCTTTTGTTGGTTCCCAGAAAATTTGACATGGAGTCTTTTTATGCTCACTCAGCTGTAAATTCAGTACTTTCACTTATAAATTTCTCTTTAACCCAAGTGCTGCATAGTTGTATGTTTCTTGGCTTAGAGATATTTGGAGTTTCTATAAGACTTTACATTTGGTTTTGATTTCTAATTTTATTGCGTTGGAAATTGCTTTTTTGCAATTTGTTGAGGCTTTCTTGTGACTCAGTACTTGATTGAATTGTATAAATGTTTCATGTGGGTTTAGAAAAGAAGAAAGTGTGCTCACTAGGTATAAAGTTACTTTTGTATCTTTTGGTTCATAGTTATTAATTATCATATATATGAATTTTTAATTTGTCTCCTTGAGCTATCTGTTTCTGACACACAGTTTTTAAAATCTTTAACTACAACTACTGATTTAGCTATTTCTCCTCATAGGTCATCAGCTTTTGTTAGAGATTATGTTTATATTTTTATGTGTAAATACATTCATATTATTGTATATTTTGGATCTTTTGTTGTTTTTGTTTTCATCAACCCACATATAAGGCAAACTTCTATCTATAATGATGTTTTCTTTAAATTCTATTTAGTCTGAAGTTAATGTTGCTACACCATATTTCTTTCAGCCACATTTGCCTGGTATATTATTTTTCATACTTTTTTTTATTTTAAGTGTGTTCAGTGTTGCACATAAGGTTATGAATTGGTGGGAAGAGAGCACATACATGCCTGCTATAAATACATGATTTATGAATTCCTTACTGATTTAACGAGAGTATCAGAACTTAATGGAATGAATGTGGTAAAGCAACCAAGAACAGAAGCGTATCTTTGCATGAGTGTTTCATTGCTTTGTTTCTATGTGTGCACTGCTGCAAGGGACATTTTCCATGAAATCTGTGTCCTGCCAGAGTTGAGTAAAATGCTAAATTTTTATTGCACTTTTGTCATTTTAGTTTAGGCTTACAATGCAATTTCAGAACAGCTTACACTAGAAATCATCTTGCCTTAGTTTATGAGATGTATAAACATATGGTTTTCTTGATTCTTAAACTCAGTTCAGCACCAAAAAGGCCAGATCTTTATCAATGCAGAGGCCGAGATGGTGTCCTTGAATAATATCTTTAATTTCAGATTTTCAGTGTTTTAAAGAATTCTTCCTTATACAGATTGTTTCTTGGAAATAATTTATTGCCGGAACTCTTTCTTGATATTAGGCTGAGGCTATCCTAATATGTGGCTACAGTGAAAAACCCAAAAGAATGCAACATATATTATTTTTCACTTGTGTCATAGCTTGATGTGGGAAACATGAATCTTCTGCATGGTTCTACTCCAAAAGTTGATCCAGGAGTATAGGCTGCTGCAAGAGCTGTAGTACATGGGCTCTTGAGTTGATCTAGCAGAGGAAAGGAGAATTAGAGCATTATATTTTTAAAACCAAAGCTTGAAAATGACTTATGCTACTATGGCCAATTTGTCCAGAACTCAGTCATATGTCCCCAAATTAGCTGTCAGGGAGATTAGGGAGATTAGATTCTTTCTGTCTGCCCAAGAAGAGGAAATGGTAGTGAACACTGCGTCTACCAAATTATCCAGTGGAAATATTTGCTTTTAATTGGTATATTCAACCCAGTTAAATTTATTATAAATTTCAGTTATTTCTGAAATGTCATATCATGTTTTCTATTTATAAGACTTTCTTGTTGCTTTTACTTTCCCTTTTGCTACCTTCCATAAATACATTTTATTCTGGAAGTTTATCCTTTAATTTTATTAGGTCTTATACTTTAATTTTATGAGCTATCCCTAACTTATTGAAGCTTATAGTTATTTATTTTTTTCCAACCAACCCCTTCAGTGTATCCATTTTTGTTTTTCCTTGAAATAAAGATCTCTCTTACGTCCTCATGTCTTTTCCCTTGGTCCTTCTACATCACCATATAGTTATCACTTAGAAATGTGCTATGGTGCACTTTAATAATTTCAGGGGATATTTTGTTGGTTATTGTTTATTTGCACGACAACATATTTTATTAAGTAATTTACTTCTCATATCTTACTGCTTGAATTGTGCTGCTGCTGGAGTCGTTACTCCAAGACTTCTTCAGAAAGGCTCTAGCTGGGGTAAAATTTCTGAAGCGTTCATCATTGAGAATATTCGTATTTCAGCCACCCACTTAAGTGATAATTTAGCTCGTTGTAATATCTTATATTTGCAATTTCTTTGCTTTTTCACTTTGTTGTTATTACTCCATTACTTTCTGTCTCAGATATATACATGATTCTTCTCTTTTTTTTGAGGTGATTGGCTTTTACTCAGAAACGTTTTTCTCTTTCATTTGTCTATATTTAAAATTGATAATTAGTTATAGATTTTACTTTTCTAATCTCTATGAATCTATTTAATGTGATTCTTACATGTTTATTTAATTAGGGATATTCCTAATCATTTTTTTTTCATATTTCCTCCCTTTTAATTAGTTTTTGTCAGATTTTAAAGTGCTTATAATATGAATATGAACAAATATTTTCTTGTCTTTTATATTTTCTTAACTTTAACTTATTCTTTTTCACTTAATGCTCTATTTCTGCATTCTGTGAAAGTCCTAGACATGATATTTCATTTTATTGATAGGATGTATTCTGTTTTCAGTCTAGCTATTAAGTTCTTTATTTCAACAATCTATTTTTATACCATGTATTTCTAATTAGTTTTTTTCTGTAATTCCTTATTTATCCTTGACATTTCCAATATACTCACTTCTCTCTTTGAACATTTTAGTGTGGCTATTTAAAATTCTTGTATCTTTCATGTCCATTTATTCTGCTTCATCATAATAAATTGCTCAGTATATGGTTTTCAGGTTTATAATAGTTGTGGTCATTATCTCTCCCCCTCCAACCCCTATTGTTTCATATTCCATGGGGATATCAGTCATTGTGGTTGACAATTCAGACTTGGGAGATGTGGTTGAATGACAGGCCCTACTTTCAAGTGTGCTGCGGAGATGGGAACAGCGGGGACAGTGTTTATGAGTGAGGAGCCTTTGTGGTTACCATCTTGGCTCAGTAACTCTTCATTTACCACACTATTCACAACCCTTGCTCTAGGAAAATTCCTTGTTCCTTTTGAATGCTGTTTCTCCATCCCAAAAGTTGACTTTCAGGTTGTCAATCATGGGCTGTTTTGTGGTGCTGAAGGAGAGAAAGGAAACAAGCAGCTATTGAGGCAGATCCAAAACACAATGGCCGAAAACAATAGGCTTTCATAAATCAGTGGGTTGGCAAACAAGCCTGGACAGCCTTCTGGTCTTAACTGAAGTTGTTCACATCTCTGAGTATGGGCTACCTGAGGGTGCACCTGTGGGTCATCTGGCTACGGGCTGGAGAGACTTGACTTGGCTCCACGTGTTTCTTATATCTCTCCAGCAGACTAACCTAGGCATGTTCTCACGGAAATGGCATAGATGCAAGGGCCATCCCTAACCCAGGCACTCTTCATGCCGGTGTGTATGTCACATTTGTTAAATCCCTTTGTCTAAAGCAAGTCATATAATCAAACCTTCTACTAGAAGACTTGTAAGGGCACTGCAAAGTTAGATAGCAAAGGATGTGGTTATAGGGAAAGTTATTGGCTTTGCATGTTTACAATATAACTATTATAACTGAGGTCAAAGCCTTTGGTGATAGAAGACAGATATTTATGGGCCTTGTAGTATATACACTAGGCATTTTCTAGTATAGTATGTGTTATTATCTTTTACCGTTACCACACTTCCAGAACATTCTTACCTCTGTGAACTCCTATATTTGGAAGTATTCAGACATTATTCAACCTTCCTTGAATCACAAAAATTGTTCTGTACTTTCGAATATTCTAGTTCTGGATTGAGAACACTCATGATTTCACAATTTTCTCCATGTATTTGGGAATTTAAAATGCTTAACTGTAGTTGAATTAAATTTGACTAACTGACGTCATAATCTAATACTTGCTAGGCTCAGAACTGAGAAATTCTTCAATGTGGCAGTTTTTGTGAAATATTTTTTTTCTCCTATGGAATAGTCCAAGTTTAAGGTTTTGTATAGAAAATTTACTTAGTTTGGGTATTACCTTTTATATTAAATAAGCTTTGGTGCTGTGATATGTCCTCACCGAAGACTGAGAAAAACAGATGATGCATGGAGGGAAGATTCCTTTGTCTAAAGGAAAGAAGAGTGTTACTAAGTTATAGAAAAGGAATTATTGTGTGCTCTTTATCTAATTAAATCACTCAATTCACACCTAGATTAGCATATCCCTGATAGGCAATAATATTGAGGTTAAAAATGTTAGAGGTAGTGAGTCTTCTATTACTGGAGATATTCAAGCAAAAACTTCAATTCTTGCCTGGGATGTTAAAGAAGAAATGTGAAAATTGGGCTAGACTAGAAGATTTTTAATTTTTCCCCCAACTCTGAGTCTGCAATTAATTCAAGTTAGATTCTTCCCTATTTCAAAGCTATGAACATTATTATGTCCTATTAATGTCCCAGATATCATACAATTAAGCTGACTCACCCAACACTGTAATCCTAGCAGAATTAAGGTACGTGTACTCATTAAGAGTTAGAAACCAAATTCAAAGACTATGTGTTCTCACTTCTATGACTCGCATGTGACTTTGATAAATAAGCACTTTTACCTTGGTAAATAAATTCTGCAGATACAATACTGATTTTTCCCCCTTGGTGTTTTCTTAATAGAGTAGAAAATTTGCTTACCTTCCACTGGGTTTAATGTAGCAGGTTGGCATTATTTCTAGAGTACAGTGAATATTATTTACATGAAAGAGGAGAGTTTGGCAGGCAAGCTTTTAAAAATATTCGCGTCATTCAGTTGTTTAGGTCAATAATTATTTCCTGAGAGCCTATATGGCAGGTACAGTGCTGAGAATAAGAAAAATAAAAATGAGTAAAATCTGCTTCTTGTCCTTGAGGAGCTTAAAAATGCAGAGGAGGGGAAAATAAGGGATTAGCTACTACAATATTGAAAAAAAAAAAACAAAAAAAACTGTGCTTAATTATACATGGAGAGCAAAGGAAGCACAGATGGGGAAACTTAGTCCAGACTTCAGGGAAGTCTTAGAGAAAATGAAATCTGAGCTGATTGAGGACCGATGAGTAGGATTAGAGGTAGCAAGTTTGTGTGCATAGAACACTAAACGCAATATCAGACACACGTTCTTGAAAAACATACTTGGTGTTATGTGAAAATTGGTCCCATACGGGGTCATAAAGCAAGTCTCAATCCATTTTAAATAATTAATATCCTATAGAACACACAGTGTAATTAAGTTAGCCTTGATACCAAAAGAAAACTAGAAAGCTCTCATGTATGACTTACAATACATGTAAGCACTGTATATATCATAGGTACTGACTACTAACACACCCAGGAATACCAACAATCTCCAGAAGCTAGAAGTAGCAAAGAATGGGTTCCCCTCTGAACCTTCCCGAGCAATACAGTCTTACTGGCACCTTGATGGTAGCCCTGTGAGATTCATTTCACACTACTGACTTCCAGAACGGTAAAAGAATACATTTTGTGTTGTTCGAAACTCCCAGGTTTGTGGTCATTTGTTACAGCAGCTATAGGAAACGAATGTAACTTATAAAACAGATGAAGTTTTATCCAGATTGATCATAGACAAGAGAAAGAAGGAACAAATACACAATAATATGAATGACAAAAAACAGGAAATAACTATAAATGCCACAGGTGTTAAAATAGAGTAAGAGGATATTGTGAACAACACTGTAAAAATAAATTTGAAATTTTTGGTGAAATTCATGGAAGAATACTCATTAAACCTAATTTATAAAGAAACTCGAAACTCGAATAGGTATATAATTATTAGTGTAATTGAACAAATAGCTAAGATTTTCCCACAAAGATCTACTGAATGTTCAAAAAAACTTTCAATCCTACACAATTTCTGAGCATAGAAAAAAAAAAAGAAAGAAATACTCCCTAGTACATGTATTGAGAGTATCATAACTTTGATATGAAAACATTTCAAAGGCAGCATGATAAAGGAAAATTCTAGCCCAATTTAACTCTTGAACATAAATACAAATTGTAAACAAAATATTCATAATTGAATCCAGAAACCCATTAAAAAGAAAGTACATCATGATCAAACTGGGTTAATTCCAGGGAATAAAACTTGGGTTAACATTAGAAAAATCAATATAAAATTCATAGGAAAAAAAATCATAAAAGCATTTCACTATAGCTGTAGAAAAAGCATTAGACGTAATTCAATACTTATTCCTTAAAAATAAACAAGCCTAGTAATAGAAAGGCCTTTCAAGAAGCTGATATAGGGCATTTAAAAGAATATAGACAATATCATGTATAATAGTGCACAGTTCAAAAATTTCCTTTAAATCAGAAATGAGCCAATCATAGCTGTAGTCACTCCTTCTATTAAACATTTTCCTAGAAACCTTAACCAATACTAGAAGGCCGAATATTTATAATTTATAAGGACTGAAAAGGAAGAAATAAATCATTATTTTCTGATGATACAATTGACTGTAGAAAATACAAAAGATATATAGACAAATCATTATAGCTATGAGAGAATTTAGCAAGTTGGCTAAATACAAAAATCAATATAAAATCAATTACAATTCTACATAACAGTACCAGTTAGAAAGTAAAATTTTTAAATATAGTATTTACAATAGTGTCAAGCAAAATAAAAATAGGAGTACATTTAACAAAAGATACCACTAAGTAGAAAATTATGAAACTTTATTAGAAACATTAAAGAAAACCTGAATAAACAGAGTAACATACTATATCCATGGATTGTAAGACTCAGTGTCCTACAATTGAAAACTCTCCAAATTCCTCTAACAGTCGAGAACAATTCCAATCACTGTGGAATTTTTTATAAGTATTGAAAAGTGGCTTATCCCTTCACCCCCCAAAATAAAATTTAGACAGTATTTTCACCCCACTTTGTCAAATTATAAGCATGTTGTTCTTAGGAAATGGCATACAGGTTTTCATGTGCAACTTGTTCTTGAACGTGTTTTTGACAAGTGTTTTAAAACATAAAAACATATTTATCGATGAAAATAAAGTGCTGTAAGTACACCATTTTGTACTTGAGAAAATCTAAGAATCCACACTATTTCTGACAGCGGTAGCCTAGTACGATAGTACAAGCTTGGGTTTTAAAGTACAGCTTGCTGAGTATCTCCAAGTATGGAACCCCCATTTTCCTGCGCGTCTCTGGAAAATGCTGAACTCGGTTTTCTTTGGAGCACTGCACACAGGTTGTAAGCAGACGCCAGTCTCTTTGTGCAGATGGAAGAAGCAAATCTTGCTGGAAGGGGTCACTAAGCACTTCTTCTGGGAGCCAGCAGCGGCTGAGGTAGAAAGAGGGGGGCTGATCCCATTAAACTGAGCAGACCTGAACCCTTCTGCCCTCCCCACGAGTCAGCTCTCTGGTTAGCTTGCAAGAGAAGTGCAAACTGCGCTGTGTGTGTGCGCGCGCGTGGGCGCTCACGTGCTCAATAATTCTCTCAGTATCACCTACGCTTTGACACTCTGAACCTTGAGTAATGCTGGGAACAAAACACAATTAAAAAACCAAATATGATTAACTGATTCTAAAATTTCGCCAGTGCAAAGAGCAAAGAATAATTAGAATACTTTTTTAGAAGAATAAGAATCCGCCTTATCAGACAAAAGTAATAATAAAAATATTAGGTTGGTGCACAATCAATTGTGGTTTTTAACCTTTTAAACCACAATTACTTTTGCACCAACCTAATATAATAATTGTGATAAATAATGCAGTGCAGTAATAGGCAATTTCACAAATGGAGCCAATTAAAGAACCCAGAAAGAGAAACATATGTAGTCGTCAGCCTTCTTTGTGAAACAGTTTGCCTTGTGGTTCCAAATAGGAATGATGTAATTAATAAATTAAAAAGACAACAATTAACCTATTGTTAATAACAATTAACCATAGGAAAATGATGGAATTTAGTTTTTAGCTCACACACATAAGATTAAAAATTTGAATGTGACAGTCAAACTTTTAAAACTTTTAGAAGTCAGTACAGGAGAATAGCTTTCTAACCTAGAGTAGGGAAGCATTTCTTAAACAGGCCATATAAACAAGTCATTTCTTTAAAAAGACATAAAAAGCAGGTCATCATTTGAAAGAAAAATCCAATTGATTGTATTAATTTGATTCATGTCTTCATCAAAAAAATCATAAAGAGGATGAAGGACAGACCACAAAATGTGATAATTAGGGTTCAAATATACAAAGAACTCCTAGAAATGAAAGAGAGCACCCTAAGGGATAATGGGCAAAAGACTTTTATAGCACCCTGTAGAAGAGGCATCCTGAAAGGTGAACAAACATGTGAAAAGATGTGCCATTCCTTAGTGATTAGGTTACTAATCACATCCACCCACTGGCAAAAACTAAAAAAGTCTGGCAATCTGAAGTGATGATTAGAATATAAAATGGAAAGAACATCCATACACCACTAGACAGAGTATATATTTGTGCAAACATGTTGGAAAATGCTTTGACAGTATCTAATACGTTTGAACATCACATATGAAGTGAACCAGCAAATCCATTCCTAGGCATATACTGCAGAGAAACATTTTCACACTGGGTCGTCAACGTAGAAAATAATAGTATGGTAGGAGAGTCGTTAATAGCAAAAACACTGGAAATAGCTTAATGTCCATCGGCAAAAGAGTGGATAAATAAATTGAGATGTTACAAAAATTGGTTACTACGAGTCAGCGAAAAGGGATGTTGTCAGGTTGGTGCAAAAGTAATTGCAGTTTTTTGCAATTATTTTTAACCTTTTAAACTGCAATTACTTTTGCATCAGCCTAATATTTCAGTTAAAAGGACAATGTGGGTGAAACTCAGGAAAATTATAGTGCCTGAGCCCACACAATGTGCACCATTCAACATTATTTAGGGATATCTGCATATGAGTTACAACTTTAGACAAGACAAGGAGCATTATAAACACAACATTTAGGATTTTGATTACCTTCCTGGAAGACAGAAAGGGTTGGGACCCAGGGGGCACACAGAGGAAACTTCAAAGTTAAAGTTACTATTTTTTGCTTAAGCTAATTAGTGGACCTGGGAGATGAGAGAGATGGAATAAGGAAAACAGAAAACATGTTTCTATCCAATTTACCTACAGTGCAGCCGGACATGGTAGTCAGCCCACCAGAACTGCTTTTTGCAAATGAGTCTAGCTGCTTTCATAATAGCCATGTGGGAGGTCATGCACTTATTTTGATAAGGCTGCCTTTGCCAAAATGACTTTTTAATATGCCTCACTCAGTACTAATCACCAGAACCCTGTACTGTATTGCTGGGAACCTCTTAATGTGGGAAATGATTTGTTCTTCAAAAGTCATTTTCATTTTCAGAAATGGCCAAGATTCTTTCAGAGTGAAATCCAGAAAGGTGGTTACTTATCAGGAATGTCTGAGAAAATAATAACAATAATAATAAAATAATAATAATAATGGCTAAGTGTATTGATTCCTGATAGTGTTAAGGGCACTGATGAGCTCGAATAAACTGGGCAACCACTGGTCTACCAAAGTGTAATGAATTTGTCACAGTGCTTCTCAGAGATATGAATCCTCCCGCTAATGCAGCCAAATAGAGAGAATGCTTATGTAGGTTTTTCTTAAATTTCATGATCATAGAAGCATGTTTCATGGTACATCTATATAGACAACTATTTAAGGACATACATGTTGGAATGCACCGAGCTAGTTATAATAATTTGATAAAAATGAAAGACCGTCATCAAATTTTTTTACAACTTGCAAGTACTTGCAAGTATTCTCTGAAGATCACTCCAAAAGGACCATCTAAAATATTTAAGGGATTAAAGCATAACTGAGGCTTTTTTTCAGTGATTATTTTGAAAAAAAATGCTTGTTTAAATGGGTAAATTTTGTGACACCAGTCCAAGTTACCAATGCTCTTTCCCTCTTCTTCCTGCCCCCACCCCCCAAACCCTTAGTTTAGCCCAAACTTTTGTTGTGGGCCTTTTCCCACTAGGCTGCAACTCCCCTAAGACGGAGAGTCTCATTTTTGCATCCAAAACACCAAGCACACAGGCTGGATCAGAGAAGGGGGGAAATGCTTGCAGAAGGGAGGAAGCGAGAGGGAAATCCATGTCTTCGTGATGGAGATAATTGGCCTTAATTGTTTTTCCTGTAACAATCACTGTTATATTAACATGTTTGTGTATAATGATCCCTTTCTGGTTTCTGAAAGATGGAATCGGGAATTGAGCATTAAATATTGTTCTTCTTTTCTAACAGGTACTTAAATGCCTTCACACTGTAAGTTTCTCTTAATTGTTCCCAAACCTGAAGCTGACATATCAGGTTTATTAAGTGGCCTCAGGCAGATTAGAACAAATTGAATTTCATACTAATTGACCCATGCAATTAGCACACCGTATTTGGGAATTCCAGTGATGGAAGAGTACAGAAAACTCCTCCAGTCCCTCAGCCAGGAAAGAGCAGTAACTCAGCTCATGTTTTATGGGGGCATTTCAGTTTAGACAAGTTATTTCCACTGAGCTCTTTTAAATGTCATAAAACCTATTGCCCTGGCTGGAATAAAACAGAAAGAAAGCCATTTTATCAAATAGGTCTGGCTCCAAATTGATGCTCTGATATAGTTATTCATTCACTCATTCACTTACTGATTTGCCAATCATTTATTTACTGATCTCTTAATGTCTTCTATCCTGCTTGTTCATAGTCATTGCAGTGAACTCACCATTTGTTCTCCAAGGATGACACTCACCTGTGTGTACTCTCCGTACTCCCGCTTAGCTTACTGCCTTAATATTATCTGGACTCCTTTACCACCATCCTCCTGGTTGTCTGGGTTAGGAACATGGGCACGCTTTTTGAATCCTCTCGTTTTCACACCATCATCCAGCTCACTTAAGTGCATGAATATGCATACAGGCACCCACGTCCACAATCTGTCAGGAAATCCTGTTAAATCCTAAACGTCTCAAATGTATCTTTATCTTTTCGTCCCCATGTCATGCTGTGTTTGGAATTTGTGCCTCTTTTGCCCAGATTATTGCATCTGCCTCCTAACTTGCCTTTGGACTCCCATGTTCTCCAATTCACTCTGCATCATGCAACCTGAATAATTCTTTTTTTCCCTAAAAAAAACATAGATCTGATCTTTTCACTCCCCAGCTCAAAAAAATATAACGGCTCTCTGTTTCTCAAAATAAAACTGAAAATTTCTAACTTCCATTTAGAACGTAGAAAGCTGGGAAGAGCAGAGATTTCACTGTTAGAACAAAAATATCTGAATAGTTTGTAAAATGACCACTTTTCCTGAATCTACCAAAAGGATGAGGTTTGTAGGACAGCAAACGAATTCATAATCTTGGGAACAATCATTCCCTTCAAGGAAAACTGGAATGCATGTGCTGGCAATAGGTGTCAGATGCGATGCAAACCGGAAATAGTTCAGCTAAAATGTTTAACAAATTGCTAAAAGCTGAATGTGGGCCACCAGAGAGTATAGTGCCCTCTGGGAACCAGTAAAATAAAAGGAATTTGCATCCAGTTGCAGGCTCTTCACAGATCTCTGTAGCGTCCTCACCAGAGACCCTATGGTTAGGATGAGAAAGAGTAGTCAAAAAACTTTTGTGATACTGGCTTAGAAGAGGAGAACAGCAGCTGTTGAGGGAAAGGCACAGAGCCCTGCCTGGATTCAGCTCCTCTATATCCTTAGGGAACAAAAGCCTTAAGGTGCTGGGGGAAGGGGATCAAAGCCTGTTGCCCTTAGGACATAGCCATCTTGGTTACCAGAGCCACGGTGGTGATATCGAAGGCTTGTGTTCAAGGCACCCTGATTTTATTCCTAATGGTCCAACGTGCAAGATTACTGATGCTGGAAATTCGGGTACGCCAAAGAGAAGCCATCAAGTACTTCCTTTAAGTGAAAAGGGGAGTCCAGTCCTATAAGATGTTTTGAGAAAGAGAGAGAGAGAGAATGAGAGCGACCACATTCATATAACTTTTATTACAGTGTTATAATTATTCTATCTTATTATTAGTTATTGTGGTTCATCTCTTATGTGCATTCTTTATAAATTAAACTATATCATAGGTATACATGTATAGGAAAAAAATGTAGTATTAATATATATAGGATTTGGTACTACCCATGGATTCAGGTATCCACTGTGAGGTGTCTTTGAACACCCCCCCTTGAATAAAGGTGGGGGGGACTACTGAGCAGGAAGAGCAACAGGAAATCTCATTCATTCTGGGGGGAAATGAAAAACGGGACAGCCACTTTAGAAAACATTTTGTCAGTTTCTTATATAATTAAACATACACTTATCACATATGACCCAATGATCTCGCTCCTAGGTATTTGCCCAAATGAATTGAAATAACCTGTAAACAAATGTTCATAGCAACTTTATTTATGATCAACAAAAACTAGAAACAACCAAAATGTTCTTCAACAGATGACTGGATAAAATAGTGATAAAAATTCTGGTATATCTACACATTGGAATATATTCAGCAATGAAAAAAAGAACTCTTAATTCACAGTACCCTGCCAAGGACCCTGTGACAACCGTTCACAGAGCTCGATTGGTCTATTTTATCTTATATATTAAATATAATGAAATTGTTTCAGATGTAATCTTGAAAACAGAAAGGAAATAAAAGAAAAAAACCCCACATTGTCTTCAGTGTGACACAGCCATGGATAGTGTTTAAATAAAATTCCTTCCAATATACAGAGGGTGTCAAAAACAAGTATACACATTTTAAGAAAGGAAAAAGCTATTAAAATTGTAATACTCAACATATACCGATAACAAAAGATGAACACAGATCCCGTTTGACTTCTGCATCCAGACACGTCTGATGACGGCGAACTACCGCTTGAGCAATGTTAACCAAAGTGTCCACTTGTATACATTTTTTTGGCACCCCTGGTATGTATTTGTTTTCCATTTGCATGGTGTTAGTGGTGTCTGTATATTGTCAGAATTAGACTCTCCAGGTGCTTCTCTGGCCTCAAGTCTGCCCTGGCTATTTGTGGGGGCACATTTGTCCAGCAGCTGAGAACCTCATTGTATATAACATAGCTATTGAGACCACAGGTTTTGAAGTCAGGTAGCACTGGAATCAAATGATGCCTTTACCATTTGCTGTCTGTGTACATCTAGGCAAATTATTTAATATGTTGGAGCCTCTGTTCCTTTTGTAATGTGTTTGTAACAAAATCTTCCTCATAATTGTTGATTTCCAAATTGGCCACCAGACGTGGAAGGCAAAGAGAGACTATAGAAAAAGGCCGGCCACTCCAGATTTGTAGGTGGAAATGTAGTGTTTCAGATGCCACTTTCCAAGAGAAAGGGTAGTCTCAAGCTAACCTAGGAAATGCATAGTGTCATAATTAATGCTGCAATTGGAAATTTCTCCTGACTGAGTTTTAAAATGACCAGACAATTGGCTAGGATTGGCAATAGTTGTAGTGAAGCTAAATCGAAGGAAATTGTCTTCTTCTCTTTTATTCTCAGCAAAAAAGCTCGTAAACTATATTTACAGCAAAAGCTAGTAAACTATAGCCTATGGGCCAAAATCCAGTACACCACCTGTTTTTGTAAATAAAGATTTATTGGAACACAGGCACACTCATTTGTTTATGTATTGTCTATGGCTGTTTTTATGTTACAGTGGGCTGAGTTGAGTAATTGCAATGGAAACCATCTGGCCTTAGAGCCAAAGCCATTTATTATCTGGCCTTTTCCAGAAATGTTTGTCAACCTTTGCACTACATTCATTCTCAGGAAACATTCATTTTCGCCCCAGTTTGTGAGTAGTAATTCTAATGTCATGCTAGATAATAATTTACTGGTCTTTGGGGAACTCTCTGTATTTTATTTGAAAATTATACTGAATAAGGAAATTATTTTATTGTAACTTGTGACAGTGGTAGTATTTGATTCTGTGATCTGATTATTCATTTTGAATATCATGTCTGCTGTGGTGTGAAGCTGGTGCTTATCTTGTTGGGTTTTTTTTTGTTTTTATTTTATTTTGTCTTGTTCTCTGCCCTCTAATCAAGACCTCCCCCTGACCCCACGTATTATAAAACCAAATAGGAATGAGGGTTTGTCCCTGGAAGAATGAGGTAGCGTGGAAACAAATGAATCCTGTTTCTCAGCTAGGCAACATGGATCGTTGTAGTCATGT
This sequence comes from Rhinolophus sinicus, assembly GCF_036562045.2. Classification (NCBI taxonomy): domain Eukaryota; kingdom Metazoa; phylum Chordata; class Mammalia; order Chiroptera; family Rhinolophidae; genus Rhinolophus; species Rhinolophus sinicus. The sequence continues at coordinate 10,466,562 of NC_133761.1, forward strand.
GGGGTCTTCCCACGTGCACCAGGGTAGAGGGTCTCCTGAGGGATTTGGAACCCAAGCACCAGTTAGTACAAGTAGCTGCTGTAACTTCCATTCCTTGCACACTTGCCATGTGCTGCTCTCTGCACTAAGCCCTGTCATGTGCTTGCTCATTTAACCCTTACAAGATGTTACTGTTGGGGAGATCAATAAGAGGACGTGACTGCCTATTCATCTGAGAGCTAGACCTGAACAAATGGCAGCTCCTAGTTCCCTCCTCGTGTCCTTGGAATGTGTGTTCTGCCCGCTGTTCCCACAGTCAGAGCCATTTTCAAGGACGAAGCCTTGTGAGAGTAAGGTGTAGTGGAGACCATCTGGCCAGTATACGTGACTGAATCCAGTTAAGGCCTTTTTATATATATTTGTAAGATTCTGGCAGGTGGGTGCAGGGATCTATCCGTCCTGTGGCCACTCAAGACGGATCTCATATATAAGTTCCCTTGCTTATTAACCGTGCCACCTACCAATGTAGATTGGTCTGGGGCATGGAAGATGGAAAGGGATTTAGCAGAGTCAGTGCCGACAGGAGAAAGTGTAGCCTATAGCAGGCTGTGGAGAAGTCAATTCTCTCCTTTATACGTTCTATTTCTATTTGCTCTGTTCAGAACCTTAGTCCTTTTTTCTATTGTTCTCTTGATGGGTTTTGTTGTTGTTGTTTGTATGCTTTTTAAAATTTACATACGCCATTTATATTCTTAAGCTAGTTATCGTTTGCTGTCATATTCATAAGTCCTTTTTACTATTTCTTTCATCGCCTCTATTTTTTTGGACATAGGGCAATATAACATTTTTACCGTTAATCTCTTTGTTCTTTTGCATTCTTCGGTTGCTTTACCATTTTTAAAGTCCTGCCACTCTGTAGACTACATATTGAAGTATTGTCTTCCTTTTTAGAGGTTATAAAATATTTAATTAAACCCAAATTATTTTATGATATTAATCTTGCTGCTTTTGACAGAGCTAAAGCAAATTTTTGAACACTAAGAAAATGATCAATTGGGTGTATCCAGTTGTCTTAAGCTTGATAGGATATGTTACTTAGACCAACTAAAAGAATGAGTTCACTGGAGAGGTATTAATTTTATGAACGCATGAAAACTCACATGAAATGAGAGAATGTTCTAATGACCTATTTATTTCTTGTTCTCCTGGCTTTGGAATTTCTTCACAGGATACCAAATTGTGTAGTACCCCAGTCGTTTGCAAAGCACATAGCATGACAACACTAATTCTGCAGAATGTTAATTTATATTGCATAATAAAAGAGTATTGTGGTAAAACACATTTGGGAAATATGGCTTTGAATAAAGTTATTATTATTATTATTTTACTCAAGGCCTTCTCATAGTATTTAATGTATGTTGTGAATTTCCAAGACTGTAATATAATATAATAAGCAGCATTGTCTAAGCTTATTCAACCATGGCGTTCTCCCATCCCCTGCACTCCCTTCCTTTCTACCAGAGCCCTTGGAGGACTAGTGTTCTGTGGAACATACTTTGGGAAGAGCTGACATGTTGAAAAGAGTTCTGCACTGTACACTAAGAACTCTAAATAAGGCCCTTAGCCACTCTGGAGCAGTTTTTTCATCTGTATAATAAGCCCTGGACTTTCATAATAATTAGAAATTTGTAAGATGGTCTCCGAAAGTTCTATCCAGTCCTAGCCGTAGAGCCTTTGTGTCAGGGTTGCCTAACAAAATCACCAGCATTTTATCAGCACCTGTATTCAACAAGGTCTCTTCTAAAATCGAAATGTTGAAAGAATATAAGGTGACCTCTAAGATCTTTTCCACCTTTGACATTTCTTAGTCCAAAGCTGAATACTAACTAACTTTTAATATCCTGGCCTGTAGAGTGCTATTTGACAATGAAATTTTTCTATGACACACCTGGGAAGTTTGACTAAACAAGGAAAAATGTAGAGTAGGGTTTTCTGTATGTACGATCACCAGACCTTCTAGTTTGTCCCAAATATTCCTCCTTTGTCCTTGGTGCTCTGGCATAACCATCCATAGTATCCACTTCCATTTTAAAGGCTAAATGATTTAAATGATAAATTATATGATTAGTTTACCCATACTCTAAGTCAAACTACCTTCCTAGCTCCTGACAATTTTTTAAAGTAGGTATCAGGTTTTTGGGGGGGTTTTTTGGAATGTCAACTAAGTATAGGTACTATTCTAATGAAGGGCGTTTTATGTCCTATATTATTTCATTCTCACGAAACTCTATAAGGTTGGTAGTTTTATTATCTCTACTTACAGATGGAGAGACTGTCATATAGCTTATTCAGTAAGTGGCGGAGATTTTAACTCTGACGATCTGATTCCAGAGCTCCCTCTCTTAAATCTACGCTGCTGTATTCATTTCAACCTCTAATACCGATTATTATAGTTCTGAAACATATGGCTCACACAATGCCTTTGTTCAAACTACTTCTTCCTTGGAATATCCCACCCCCTCCTTTGTCTGTATATCCTGTTAATTCTGTAAGTCTTTGCTTATAATGGCCTCACCACAAAACCGTCTGCTTATACTCTCGCTCATAATGACATGTAATTAGTTGGAATTTCATTAGTAGTTATTGTCTCTGCCCTCATTTCAACACATATTTAGATATCCCCTTTGAGAGTCATAAACGTTTCAATGATTGTATGCCTCTTCCCCACCCAGATTCAAGTTCTTGCTGGCTTGGGGCAGCCATGACTGAACCTATGCTTTCCAAAGTGTCTCCTAAGATGCAATGCCATGACAGTCAAGGACATCTTAACCCTGCATTCCCACAGGGAATGAAAATGCCAAAGGATAATGAAAAAATCCACAACTTCAAAATGCCTGTGTATTCTTGGCTCTTGGTTCCATATCAGTGGTATCCTGGGGGTGAGAATATCTAGCTTTGACTTTATTTGTCAGTGACAGTAGACAGTCACTTTCTTCAAGCCTCAGTTTCCTCACCTCTAGATAATTATCTGTGTGGGAGCGTATATACCCTACGTAGTTTATGTGGATAGAAAGAGAGAACTTGTGGAAAAGTGCTTTGTAATTTGTAATGTGCTGTGCAAGTGTATGGGGTTAATTATTTGCAATGGTAAAGTATCTTGGATCTACAGACATTTCTTTCTGATTTGGGAGAAGGTAAATTTATAAGAAACATTTTCTTGATGTCTCAATCCAGTTTGAAATCTGGTTTTGCCCAGTTAATCCTAATAAATGTACTGGAGAGGCAGGATCTAGGAAAGCCATTCTATAAATCCACAAGTTGTTTCCAAAGGGCAGCCTAGCGTGCTGTAGGAGGTACTTGGTGCTAGGGGCCAATGCTTGCCTCTCACATTAAAATACGAATAAGTTATAGAGCCTCCGATAAGGGGCTAATATCCAAAATATACAAGGAACTCATGCAACTCAATAACAAAAAAACAAACAACCCGAATGAAAAATGGGCAGAGGACCTGGAGTGACCTTTCTCCAAAGAGGACATGCAAATGGCAAATAGACATGAAAAAATGCTCAATATCACTAATCATCAAATAAAAACCATAATGAGATATCACCTCACCCCAGTCATAATGGCTATCATCAACAAGACAGATAGTAACAAGTGTTGGAGAGGCTGTGGAGAAAAAGGAACCCTCATACACTGTTGGTGGGAATGCAGATTGGTGCATCTGCTATGGAAGGCAGTGTGGAGGTTCCTCAAAAAAATATGAATAGAATTACCATATGACCCAGCAATCCCTCTCCTGGGTGTCTACCCAAAATATCTGAAAACATTTATACATAAAGACACGTGTGCTCCAACGTTCATTGCAGCTTTATTTACGGTGGCCAAGACATGGAAACAATCAAAATGTTCTTTGATAGATGAATAGATAAAGAAGTTGTGGTATATATGCACAATGGAATACTATTCGGCAGTAAGAAAAGATGACATAGGAACATTTGTGACAACATGGATGGATCTTGAGAGTGTAATGCTGAGCGAAATAAGTCAGACAGAAAAAGCAGAGAACCATATGATTTCACTGATATTTAGTATATAAACCAAAAACAACAAAAGAACGAGACAAACAAATGAGAAACAAAAACTCATAGACACAGACAATAGCTTAGTGGTTACCAGAGGGTAAGGGGGGAGGGGGTAGTAGATGAGGGTAAAGGGGATCAAATATATGGTGATGGAAGGAGACCTGACTCTGGGTGGTGAACACACAATGTGATTTATAGATGATGTAATACAGAATTGTGCACCTGAAATCTATGTAACAATTGTCACCCCAATAAACTTTAATTTAAAAAAAATACAAATAAGTTTTCTAGAGAAGTTGATTTGTTTGAGGCTGCTTATTAGCCACCAAGAAAATCCTCTGCATTCTGGAACAAGCAAACAAGTCATCCAGGGGTTACTAAGGTATTCGCTTGTTCAGACGTCTTTCTGTTGCTCATCATTTGGTGTTTTCATGCACTCCACTCACCGATGTCCCATGATGAGCTCCTAACCTGTCCCTGGGGAATTGCTGAGCTGCAATCCAATAACGCTTGGAGCCAGAAAATTAATTTTCTGATGTTCCTGCTTCAACCTTCTTTTGTTGCACGTTGCATTTGTCTTATATTTTCCCTCACCACCACTGAAAATGGGGTTAATTTATCAGTGCTTGAAACACTATGTCAGGGCCAGTTGGCGACAGAAGGAACCTAGAAGAAATGGCTGTGGAGTGGACAGTCCTTCTACCTGCATTGTGCCCTTAGTGGCTTGTAATCAGGGCAGCAAATAAGCTTGATGGAATAAACACCTAATGAGTCAGATTGGCCATCACCCTCTCAAAGCATGGCTGATGTCTATTTCATGTTTCCCTGTACAGTGAAAGCTTTCCCCATAGAGACCATTTCTGAGTCTCTGAACTCTGTCGGGAAGAGTATTTTTCATCTTGGTAACTCATCTTAATTTTCATTTCCCAAGGCAATTTGTACTGCAGGCATAGCCTGCCATTTCTCTCCATCTTGTATTTGATTTGATGTGTAAAATAAAGTAAGAGATCCCATTACTCAGAATGGGAAAGAGATAGAAACTCACATTTGCTGAGTTCCTATGATTTAGGAGGCAATGTTCTCTGTGCTTTGCATATTTTATCCCATGCAGTTCTCATATCAATTCAGTGAAATAGGTATTATTATCCCTACTGTAAAAACAAGATATTCAATTTGCAGGGACAAGGTCCAAAATAGACTTGGGATTTGAACGTAGGTGTGCCCTAATACAAATGCCCTTGCATTTTCTTATATCAGCAGAGAGTAATAGAGTAGTCTGACTTCTTAAACTTTCTGATTGAAAGAGAAACAGGAAAATATTTTTATTATGAACCATATTTGATCATAGTATTTCTCAAAAGAAACAGTTGCTTGGTAAGTAATGTATGCTCTGATTTAAAAAAAAAAGAAAAAGAAAACAAAAGTCTACTTTGAGATAATTATAGATTCATATGCAATGTAAAAAATAGTACAGATAGATACTGTGTACCCTTTATTCAATTTCCTCTAATGGTAACATCGTTCAAAACTTTAGTAAAATACCAACCAGAATGTTGACACTGAGACACTCAGGATATAGAACATTCCATCGTCATAAGCATCCCTAATGTTTTCCTTCTACAAGCACATTCATTTCTCTCCAGCCTCCATCCCGACTTCCTAACTAGCAACCACTGATCTAGTCTCCATTTCTATAATTTTGTCATATCAGGAATGTTATATAAATGAAATCATACAGTACATAAACTTACAAGAATTTTTACACTCAGCATTGTTCTCCAGAGATTCATCCAGGTTTTTACGTGGATCAATAGTTTGTTGCTTCTTATTGCTGAATGGTATTCCATGGTATCGATATAGTACAGATGGTTCCACCATTACACATTAATGGACACCTGGGTTATTTCTAGATTTTGGCTACTTTAAATAAAACTGCTATGAACATTTGTGTACAGGTTTTGTTTGTCCCGTGCTTTTCTTTGGGATAAATGCAATTGCTGTGTCACATGGCAGTTGCATATGTAGTTTTTAAGACACTGTCCAACTGTTTTCCAGAATGGCTATACCATTCAACATTCCCACCAGCAATGTATGAGTAATTCTGTTTTTCTGCATCCTCACCTTGGCTATTGGATCGAGGCATAATCTAAAGTAAGCAATGTGTCTTTGAGTTAACAGCTCTGGAATATGGCCTCACATATTAGGAAATGCAAAAAAGTGATTTACAATAATATAAGAAAAATTGGTCTGGATGCTTATGTGCTCTGCTCTAATTATTCAAGCACTGTGCATGAGGTCTTTGCCCATAAGAATTCTGGAATTATGGCTAATTATTTATTTCTTCTATTACACATAATGTGGACATATTAATCATGTCTAGGATAACTTCTAATCACAATTATTTTATAGTACATTTTATCTGGCAGTCCCATTTATAAAGCAAATTCAACCTATTAAATTGAAGTTTGTTTTGATTTCTAGCTTGTTTGCTTTCTAAGAACTTCTGGAAATGTTCAGTTCCATATTGAAAATATTCTGAACTGGAAATTATCCATTTCACTTTTTTTTCTTGTTTCGGAAAAGCCCCCTAATTCAAGTTTGAGCTTACTTCTGAAAAGAAAATTTTCTCTCTTCTTAAAAAATACCATTTGGGAATTTAAAAGACTATTTTTTAAAGACGACTATTGATTTGCCTTTATTTGCTTTACAATTTTGAATTCTAATTCAAGCTACCAGTAAGAGAAAGGCTTCTCAAATTGCTTTCTTATAGTGCATTTCCATTTATTTATTTTGCTTTGTCAGGGCCATTTAAAAAAGTGCATAACAGGACTATTTCAATTCTCTCCTGGTCCTTCCTTCCTTGCAACTTCTAACAGTTTTCCCTGTCTACAGGGCTAACAATTTAGTAAACAAATTAAAAGAGCTATGACCATTCAGGACAATAAGTATCTAACAAAATCCTGACTCTGGAACGTGTAGAGGTTTAGGGAAAACTTTAATTATAGCCCTTAACTTTTTCTCTAGGCCTGAGTTTAAACACAGCTTTTATATATTGCCTTCTAGTTTAGGATTTTAAAAGAGATATTGTGTGCAATGTGATTGATTGTTTCTCCCTCTCTTCACCCCCCAAAAAAGAGGAGCTCAGTTAGGAGGTCAGAAGAAGGAGCAGAAGGAATTGGAGGATAAGGTAAGACAGATTGAGAGAGACGCAAGAAGTGTAAATTTCAAAAGGTTGTGCAAGAGTGAACAAGAGAGCTCTTGCAAGAGATTTTCTTGAAGTCAGCATTTTGTATATTTGAGGTTAGCATACAAGTTGAAAAAGGTGACTATTGAATGTTTGACTTTTTGCTTTCTATTTCTTTCTAAAACTCCTCTAAATGTTGACATGTTAAAAAGTTCCCCACGTAATACACATTGCTATTCAAAGTAAAAATAACTTTGCCATTCACCAAGACAAGCCCAAAAACTAGTGTTATAGTGAGAATTTATAGGGAAACAGCTCTTCTGTCAGGAACAGGTTATGGTTTGCTACAAACTCATGATAAACAAAAGGAAGGCCACTAGAGTTGGTCAACAATGTGTGTTTATGAATAACATTTTGGGTTTCCTAATCAGAGGCTAGGAATGGACTGTGCTATTAAAAATACAACAATGCGCACCGGCCCAGTGGTTCAAGTGGTTGGAGCACTGTGCTTCTAATGCCAAGGTCACGTGTTCGATTCCCACATGGGCCAGTGAGCTGCGCCCTCTACAGCTAAGATTGTGAACAATGGCTCTCCCTGGAGCTAGTCTGCCGTGAGCTGCCACGTGCTGCCAGGAGCGGCCAGTAGCCAGCATGAGTGGCTGGCAGCCATCGTGAGCAGCAGTGGGCTGCTGTGTGCTGCCGTGGGCTACCATGTGCTGCCAAGAGCAGCTGGTGGTCAGCGTGAGGGGCCGGCAGCCGGCGAGAGCTGCTGTGAGCGACCGACCGAAATGACTGGTGACCAACTGCCTCGGCTAGGGGTAGCTCAAGGCTCATAATACCAGCATGGGCCAGGGAACTGTGTCCTACGCAACTAGACTAAGAAACAACGGCTTGAACCAGAGTTGGGGGGGTGGGGAGGAAGAAGGGGGAATAAAAATACAACAATGTGGGTTTGGAAAATTAACGAAACGAAATGACTTATTTTCATGCATTGGCAAGATGGATTGCAGGCTGATGAAACCTATGCCTTCATCGGTTTCTTACAGTGCACACTCCCATACATGCAACACAAACAAGACAATCCAGGACACAGGAACCCCAGACATCCACTCACAAAACACACATGCATGCACACACACACACACACACACACACACACACACAAACACACACACACACACACTCCTCTTGTATCTCTATTCTCTATAGATCTAAGTTTCAGAAAATACCAAACACATTCCCACCTCAGAGCACTGTACTTGTGGGTTTCACTCCCTAATATTTATTACCCGCCAATTTTTCAAACGGTTCTCTTTTTCACATGCCCTCCCTCCGCAGTTCAGTCAGATATCTGCTTAAATGTTGCCCTGATAAAGAGGCCTTGTGGACTGACCAGTACTCCTAACATAACTGACCAGAACCTCTCCAACCGAGATCCCCGCTAGAGCCCAACGCTTAATTATGTGTCATAGCACTTTCCTTACTAAAGTTATACATGTTTTTGTTTCCTAGTTTATTTCTTGTTTCCATCAAAATATAAATAAGGACAAGGGATTTTTGTAGTTTTGTTCACTGCTGCATATCTGCTAACTAGAACTATGCCTGACAGATAGTACACATATGTAGACACATATAAGGTAGGACAATTAAGTTCACAAACTCATCCTAGAAAAAGTGCTCCATACCTCCTTGCTGAATATCACTACAGTCACCTTCGAAGCACTCCCCTTGGGAAGCTATGCACTGACGCCAGCGCCTAGTCCACCCTTCAAAGCAATTCTGGAACTCTTTTTCTGGAATGGACATCAGAGCTGTCATCGTATTACCCCGATGTCCTGAATGTCATCAAAATGTCTTCCTTTCAATAGTTCCTTTATCTTCAGGTAAAGAAAGAAGTCATTGGGGCCAGATGAGGTGAATAGGGAGGGTGTTCCAATACAGTTATTTGTTTACTGGCTAAAAACCCCCTCACAGACAGTGCCGTGTGAGCTGGTGCATTGTCATGATGCAAGAGCCATGAATTGTTGGCGAAAAGTTCAGGTCGTCTAACTTTTTCATGCAGCCTTTTCAGCACTTCCATATAGTAAACTTGGTTAACTGTCCAGTTTGTACAAATTCATAATGAATGATCCCTCTGATATCCAAAAAGTTTAGCAACATCATTGCAACAAATTCTCGCACTTAATTGTCGGACCTCGTGTCAGATGCGAATAAATGGATGGATGAATAGATGGATAAACCCGTAAGTGAATGGTTACAGTTTTATTCCAATTTTAAAACCCAATTTCAACCACTATAAATAGCGCTGCAATAAACAGTCCTATAAATGTCACCTTAAGTACATACATAGACATTTTCCCAGAGAAAACACTTAGGAATGAAATTGCTAGGTCATAGGGTTTGTACATCTTCAACTCTGTTATAAATTGTCAAATTGTTCTGCAAAGCCGTCATGTCTGTTTATTCTCCCACTGGTAGTGTATAACGTTTCCCATTCATTCTTATTCTTGTCAACCTTCTGTATTATCAGATTTTAAAATTTGCCAAGCTAATGGTGTGCGTGTGCGTGAGTGTGTGAAATGGAGTATCCTTATTATTTTAAATATGTGCTTCCATGATTACTACTGAGGCCAAGAAAACACCCTATTGAACTCTCAAATGTGCTGTGCAGTTATTTATAGCATTACCACAGTGGTGTCTGAGGGATTAAATAGTTTTTTCCTTTCTCTACTGAGAGCCAGGATTTGTAACGAAGTGCTTACTCTGCCTTAATTGAATTTCCATTTGCAATCTTTGTCCTATCCCTAAATCATAATGGGGAAAGCAGAACAAGCCCTGGACACTTTGAATGCTGGGTGTAGCAGACCTTGGCTTGGGCAAGGTCATTAGCTTCTCTGAAAGTGCGATTTATCAACACTCCTGTCCTTCCTCCCTTCAGGATGGGTATGAGAATCAACCGGGACAAATGATGGACGGTCTAAAGAGCTATGTAAATCTCAGTGATTATTACACCTCTTCTGCTGACCATTGTGAGGCTCTCCTGGAAAAGCTTTTCTCCCTGCAGCTAGAAAACACCCAGAGAGAGCACAGGCTGCTCTCTGTGAAGGGCTCAGTGTGGGATTAAAATGCACCTTCCCCTATGACTTTGTTGTTGATATTTAGTGTGCAGATGTTTCAACTACACACAGCCTGTAATGCTGGGGATCTTAGTCAACAGAGAATTGTCCCCTTAATAACAAGCGCTGCTGCAGCACCTCTGAAGCTTCTCCTCCCACCTTAGAAGAATGTGTGCAATCTTTGCTCCCCTGGGAGGGTGGCTGCGAAGGGCCCATGTTAAGGGAGACTTTTCAAGTGGTAGAAATTTGTCCTATGGTTGGAATCCTCTTTTCCTTTTTTTTCAATATGCAAGGGCACCACTTTCTTCTCCTTTTGTTCACACACACCTCCCCCACCCTCCTATGGTTCAACTTCTGTTGGCCCCCTCACCTCACCAGAGCGCTCGGGATTTTCATTTTCACAGAGATCAAAGCTTTAATCTCCATGGATACAGTCCTAGGAATTATGTCTCAGTCTGTTTGTGGCGAATGTCACTGGGGCACAAGAGAGCCTGACGGTGGCCCCGACCAGGAGGGACCTTGATCAGATGGAGCAGGTGAGGGTCTGATTGAGTGGAGGGCACTACCGTCCAGCTGTAGTCTCAGAAAGGAGCAGTTACAGACCAGGAAACAGAATGTTCTGGGAGGCTGGAACTTCTGAGGTGATCAGGGAATTGCAGCCACACACATTTTGAAGTGGACAATTGGAATGAGTGAGATATTTTTTCTCCTCCTTTAAAGAAATGTTTGAAGAAAGAAAAAGAAAAAGAAAACTGTGCGATTGAGCCCACTTTATGAAAAGACACTATAGCACAAATGCATTGTAATGCAATCTCTACATTTAGGGGGATTTCCTGGTGAGTCCACACTTCCTTTCTTTGTCAGAAGAGGCTTGTGAAAGAACAAGAAAGTGGTATTTTCTTTCTGGAACAATTTCTGAAAAGTCCGGTGTACAGTACTGTGTTCACATGTCTTGCGGTACCCGTCACCATGGAAACTAACCAGTGTGACCTGCGCTGTACTGAGTGTCCCATACACTTGATGCTGCATAGTTATCTATGTAACGCTGTGTGGAGAGGATCACTATGCCCCCCCCATCAGAGTAAGAAGAGAAATGAAGCTCAGAAAAATTAAATGACTGGTCCCAGGCCTCACAGCTAGAGAATGAATATTGTGATGGTTGATTTTATGGGCCACCATGCCCAGATGTTTGGTTAAACAATGCTCTAGATTTTTTTTTTCTTTTTTGTGTGAGGGTGTTTTTGGAAGAGCTTGACATTTAAATTGGGGACCTCCAGTAAAGCTTATTACCCTCCATAATGTAGGTGAGCTTCACTTAATTCATTGAGGAACTGAATTTTTTTTAAAAAAGACTGACGTCTCCTGAGCAAGAGGGAATTCTGTCCGCAGACAGCCTTTAGACTCAAACTGTGTCAGTTCTCGCCTGGGTCTTCAGCCTGCTGGCCCACTGCAGATTTTGGACTTAGCAGCCCCCATAATGTGTGAGCCAATTCTTTAAAATAAATCTCTCTATATACATTTCCTGTTAGTTTTGTTTCTCTGGAGAATCCTGACTCATACAACTAGTTTAGGATTACAGTCTAGCTTTCTCTGTGTCTCTCTAATTCCACTAAAACTTGTTGCTTCCCAAGTCTACGGTTAGGCAACAATTGTTTGCAGGTCACAGTGGAGAAAGATAGCCATAATATGGAACTTATCATGCAATCAAGGTTTTAGGTATTCACTGAAAACATGTGCTCACTAGCGAATGAAGTAATTTGGAGAGCATAGGGCCAAAATACAGACACTGGGCATTTAGCCTAAAGCAAACACTTACTTGCTCTGTGAGCTTGAGCAAACTACTCACCACCTGTGAACGTTTTCAAAGTTTCTTCATTTGAAAAATGGAGATAATGCTTCTTTCTTGTAGAGTGATAAGTATTTTGGATATCTACCACTGGACAGCAAGCCAACCCAAAACTTAGTGGCTTAAAATGACAGAAATCATTTGTTCACAGTTCTGCAGTTTGGGTAGGAGTTGGTACAACTGGCTTTTTTCTGTTCCACATTACAAATCTTAGGCTGAAACATCCAAGATGCCTTCTTCTTTCCCGTGTCTGCTGGCTCAGCTGGGATGGTTGGCAAGGCATCTCTTCACTTTCTATATCACTAGCTTAGTTTCCTTTACAGTATGGCAGGATCTTACATTTTGCCTGAAACCCCCAAGTGCAAGAAGAAGCTTCCAGGCCTTTAAAACCTGGACCAAGACTCTGTCTCATTCTATTGGTCAAGGTCTGTCACACAGACAGGCTCAGAACCAATGAGAGGGAATGACACAAGAGCTTAAATAACAGGAGGCATATCCTACTGGCAGCTGTAAAAGTAACAGTCTATTACAATGGGGACCCAATAAAAGGACGATGTATAGGGTGTGTGGCTCAGGGACAGGTATAGGAAGGCTGAATTGATTCAGGTAAAAATAATGACTATTTGCGTGGTTCTTTGCCATCTGAAAAACATATGCACAGATATTTGTTTGAACCTCAGGCTGTCTCAGTGGACCAGGAAGAGAAGAGAACAAATTAGCTTTCTTCTGTTAAAGAGAGATTCAGAGAACATAAGTAACTTGTATAATGTCACCCACTTGTGGAGATGCAGATAGCTGGTCTACGTCAGACAGTTATGCGCTGGCAAACAGACTCACAGATACACAAAAAAGGCCATCCATAGCATTTGACAGGTTCCGTGGTATAAATACTCCCACCATAGCTGATTCCAAGCTCATTGAGAGGCACATGATCAGCTTTCATCAGCCATGCATGCCAGCTGGGGCCACAAATCCTGCTTACTCAGAAAGTCAAGGTTCTGAAATCGAAATTAGGAGAAGAGACATATCTATGAAACTTGAGTGATTGATCCTAAACCAACTAGCCCTGAGACTCCAAACAGTAAACATTTTCCCTCCCCACAGAGTAGCTCACATAAGACTCATCTTGTATTTTATCAAATTAGGATATTTCCTAACCGGAAACAAAATAAACAATGAATAAATAAATAAGCACATAAAATTAAAATAAGCAATTTGTCTTTGGTACCCACTCCCCTACCTTCTTTTGGGGTCGCCACCAAGAAGTGTGCTTCTGAAGTTTTTCCTTTTCCCGCTGTGGTAGCATGCCTGAGCCTGTGGAGTCCAGGCCTTCCCACTCCCCCCCAAAATGATATTCATAAACGAGTTTAATCATTGGTAATGGCTTAATCTATTAAGGTTTCAGTGTATTAAGCAGACCCAAGTTTATTGATGAATACCTCCAAAATGCATTTGTAAGTCATTTGTAAGTCAGTTGTTTGGAACTTAGTGTACATTATCCCATATAAATTACAATATAAATAGTCCTTACACAAAGTCTATTTTACTAAGATGAATGAACCCTTACCAATTTCTGCTAAAAGGCAGAAAATAACTATTGTAAAAAAAAATCAATACATTAATGAAATATTTTGAAATAGTTTTTATTTTCATTTCTACAGGTAAATTAGGTTTAATAAGAGATGATTAGGAGTGTCATTGGATGTTTTTGTGTGAAGATGGGAGGTTTCTTGATACTCCAACAGTTTTATGGGTAGATGGCCATAGGATTCCAATTCACCATTTTCAATTAAGTGTAGTTTTAGCACTATGCTTCATGCATCCAAATCTTAACAAGTGTTGTTTTGGGGGAATCATAAGTGAAACAAAAAAATTGAGATGCAGGAATGCAAAGAGGGTGAAAGAGAAGATATTATCTTGATGAACTATTTCTTGAATATATTTGTTACTGCTATAGTCCCACAAGACGCTCCCTGCTCAATAAAGTTTGGGGAACTGAATTTAGATCCCTTATTGGATAGTCACATGGTATATGAACATATGTCATTTAAGAATAAAGGGATCAAATATGTGGTGATGGAAGGAGAACTGACTCTGGGTGGTGAACACACAGTGTGATCTATAGATGATGTATCACAGAATTGTACACCTGTAACCTATGTATCTTTATTAACAATTGTCACCCCAATAAACTTTAAAAAAAAAAAGAAAGGTAAACCTCATAATAAATAAACTTATTTAACCTATAATTTCTTAAACTTATTAGACAACAGATCCCTTTGCTTAAGTGATATTTATTAACAGCCGACAAAACTGGTAAATTCTAGAGCAGTGTTTATCCAACTGTAGGTCATGACTCAATCATGGATCATAAAATTGTGTGAGTAGGCTGTGAAAGCATTAAAGAATAGAATAGAATAAAAAATTTCATATATGATGTCATACACCAGAAAATTATATAACAAAACATGCAGAATGCATTGCAAAGTATGCATTTTTAATTAAAAAATGTGAAATAAATTTTGTTTAGAAATGTGTATGTGCGTGCATGTGTGTATATGTGTGTGTTAGATCATAATGGAATTTTTTTTATTGCAAATTGAAAACTTAGCACACACTTGGGGAAACCTTTTTTGATGAAATTGAAGAATTAGAACAAAGGTTTAGTTTGTTTATTATTATTTTTATTGTGATATTAGATCAATAGAACACAACATATTTAATGTATGTGTGTTATAAAGCCTAACAATAACATAAGCCCACTTGATTCTAACAAACAACTTAGAACTTTACCACCATCGCTGTAACTTCTATCTATACGCAACTCTTACTCTTTTATTCCGTTCTTGGTGTCCCCTCAGGAAACTATGATCCTGAAATTTTCATTTAATCCCTTTTTCTTTTTTCCCAATAATTTTTATCAAATATGTAAGTGCTCCTATGTTTAGTTTTGATTATTTTGTGCATTAAAAATAGCCTAATACTGAACGTAGTCTTCTGAGATAGGCTTTTTTTCTTAACTCAACATTCTGTTTCTCAATTTCATCTATAGTGGTTCATGCAGTTGTGGTGTATTTATCCACTACATTATTTTCTTTATGGCAAACGTTTCTGAAAACATTTGCTGGTGAACGTATGAAAGAGTTTCATTGAGCACTATAGCAGGAATTTCTCCATGCTCCATTCCTAGAATTAGAATGTTCGGATCTTAGAGCATTATAATTTTCAACTTTACAATGGAATGTCAATTTATTTTTATGAGATTTTTTAAAACTCAATATATACTCTCTCTGGTATTTAAATTACTCCACATCATCATCATTTGGTATTGTCAGATTTGTTAATTTTTGCCAACCCATGGAGAATAAAAATGATATTATTGTTAGCTATTATTGTTAATTTCCATTTATATCATTACTATCAGTTAGTGGAATGGGTATCCTTTCACAGATTTATTTTCTATGGACTTTTATTTTCTGAACTACCTTTTTATAGCTGCAACTTTCTACTGAGTTGTTTCTTATTGATTTGAGAAATTTTTTGTACATAATGGTTACTAATCTTGTTAAACATGGGATGTAATATTTTATCCTTGTATTGTCACTTTTTTTGTCATGTCTTTTGTTGACCAAAAATTCTTAATTTTAACGTAGTCAAATTTCTCAACATTTTCTTTTGGATTTTCCTCTCTCGTGTCTTTTCTATAGAAACCTATACCTATCCTGAAGACAATATTCTCATATGTTTTCTAAAAGTTTTAAAGTTTTGTTTTCCAATTGAATCAATCTGGGATCAATTGTTTGTTTAAGTGTGAGCTAGTCCTCCAATTTCATTTTATTTGCCTAAGAATCATTTTTTTCCCCCAGTACGATTATTGCATCGTCCCTCCTGTTCCCAGAAATTTGCAGTAAGACTTCTATCACATGTAAAAACTTCCATATCTGTATGTGTATCGGTCAGAATGAGGGTTACAACATAAGTCATGCTATGTTTTGGACATACTCATGCTAAAAACGATGTGTTTATCTTAATTCAAATTCACTTGGGCGTCTTATATTTTTATTTACTAAATATGGCAACCCTAGTCAGGGTCCATTCAGGAAACTGAAATCATAACTGTATGTTTCCAACAGCTTTAAAGGGTTGTACTTATTTACTATGTGACATTTTTTATGATACAGACACCAAAGGAGCTCTGCCTCAGATCTATTGAAACAAAAATCACTGAAGAAAGCCGTTCATCACCTTTTCAGGCAATTCTTTAAGCTGAATCTCATGTGTCCCCCTGGTTAAAAACAACCATCTCAGGAGCATTTCAAGAAATCCTTCAGAATGAGTTTTATTTTAGCTAAGCTAACAAGTTTTGTGTGAGAAATAAATTGATCCCCGCTGAGGTCAAATATTTCAGGTAGGATTTTAGTTCAGGAAATAAGCAGTGAAACATGATACATTGAACCCCATATTGGTGTAAATTCTATAGCTCAAGGTCTAAAAAAAAAAAAGGCTCATCATGTGCTTTCATTAGCCAGGAAAGGCTTTCTGGTAAATACGTGGTTTCAGCTGGTCCTTAAAGGACATCTAAGATTAAAGCTTTCATTTTTTCTGTTTAATATTAAGACAGGAAAAGGGTGAAAGTGAGGCCAAAGAAGGCCCCGATCTCAATCATTTTCAACTTTTAACCTAACAGAGTGTTGCAAATGTACTGGGAGAGCTAGAAAGAAAGTTTAAGATTGATGTTCTAATCCAAGAGTTTTACGACCTAGAACTAAAGATTCAAATCCAGGTATATGTATAGGGACAATGACAGACATGGAACGTGATGATTAAAAAGCAGGAGGAATAAACAGAGTACTAAAATCAATAATTTCTTTGGCCATCATTTTACCACCTACCAAGAATGAATGCACAATTCTTCCTCTTCTCCCAGGCAGAAAGCAAACAGGGCTCAAGGCAGGTAATCGCATTCCTAAAATACTAGGAGACAAGACATTTTTAGTCTTAGGCACAGGTGACTTCTTTTAGAGTTCCAGCCTGAACATGGACACAGAACTAATGACTTGTTTGGAAGGGTCCTTCCATCCTGAAGCCATGGGGTTAGCCTTCACCTTTATCCCACCCATCTTGACCTTTCTGTTCCAAATCCTGTCCTTAACAAAAATCAGTTTGACCTGATTAGACAAATATTCCTAAGCTCTTAAGCACAGTTATACAAAACTATAAGCAGAGTCCCTCATCCTACAAACGTATAGACTCTCTGTCTTCCCTAGACTTCAGCTACCATTATTTCTTCCTACCTTTTCTCTAGCTCATGTGCAACATTTGATTTTAATGGTAGAAACGAGATGTAGGCATGACTAGTGTTGTGGTCCATTTGCATTTTTGAAAAAGAAGAAAACATAATTATATTTTAAAAACTCACAAACAGAGATTTTTCAAATAAGGATATGCTTAGAAGAGGGAGTTAAAAATTAGGGTCCATCTGATTCCATCTTTGCTATAATTATGACCAATAAAAAGCTTCATGAATGGAAACCATGAGAGAAACATAATGGATTGATGTTCTAAGATTGTTATAAGGATAAAGAATTAAATCGCAATGCAGTTATCAAAGAGAACATAGCCTATGTCTGGGTAAGGGAGCATGAAATTCAAAACAAAAATAAATGACATGGAAAATATCTATTTGCACATAAAATTGAAATGAATATTCCTCAGGGCTGGTTCCAAATTGCACTTGCTTAAATTGTAATTAGAGAGAAGACTAGCCAATGTGTGGATAAAACTAACAACACTGGTGGGATGATTAGCCATTGGGGTATCCAGCCAAAGATTGCTCTTCTGATAATTAGCTTCAGGATAGAGAGTCTAATATTTGCCAAGACAAATATATGTTGGCATATAAAGATCCCCATATGGGCTGGCAGCTATGTGCTTGGGATATAAAAGAAATTAGGAATTAAAGAGCTAGACTCTGAATTTGGAGATCTGGATGGCATTTTCAAGTACATTACTCATTCTAATGGCTATTTCTTGACACGTCTAATATACTTGGGGCAGCCACAAAGGTGCATGCTTAGATCTTCATCCAAGAAAATTCTTGCCATCCCGCCGTAAGGAGTACAGTTACTTGAAAGCCTCTCTCTATTACCTCCTTTAGGATCTGTTTCAGCTTTCAAATCAAGGACTAGGTATCCATGGGCCATTCCCAGCCAAGGACTGAGCATGGCAGGACATTTGGTTCTGGTCATTTTTGTTCAACATAGGAGGCTTCTAATAGGCAGATTCTGCTCCAAAGCTCCCCACTGAGGACACAGAGTCCGTTTCAGATGTATACTTCACACTGAGGTTCTCAGAGCCTAATCTTGTACTTTAATGTTGTATTAAAAAGTCATCATCCAACTCACTGCAGTCTAGATTTTTCTCCTGTTATTTTCCAGAAGATTTATATTTCTGCATTTAGGTCTCTGATTTATTTTGAGTTAACTTATGTGAAAGTTGTAAGATCAGTGTCTAGATTATTATATTTTTCTTTTAACAAATGGATGTCCAGTTGTTTCAGCACCATTTTTTGTAAGGATTATTATTTTTCTATTGAATTGTCTTTGTTCCTTGGTCAAATATCAGTTGACTGTATTGGTGTGAATATATTCCTGGGCTCTTTATTTAGTTCCATTGATTTATTAGTCTCTACTTTCATCAATACCACACTGTTTTGATTCCTCTAGCTTTTTGATAAATCATGAAGTTGAGCTCCAATATTATTGTTCTTCATCAATATTGTGTTGTTATTTGAAGGTCCTTTTCCTTTCCATATAAACTTTGAATTAATTTGTCAATGCACAGAAATTAACTTGCAATTTTGATTGGGATTGCATTGAATCACGTAGGAAGAACTGAATGATAACCAGCCTTCCTCTCCAAAAATATGGAATCTCTCTCAATTTATTAAGATCTTTTTTGGTATTTTTCATTAGAAATTTTTAGGTTTCTTCATATAGATCTTGTACACATCTTGAGAGGTTTATACCTAAACATTTTTTTGAGGGGTGGGGGATGCTAATGTAAATGATACTGTGTTTTTAATTTTAAATTCTAATTTCTCATTACTGGTGTATAGCCAGCAATTGGATTTGTGAATTAATCTGGTATCCTGCAATCTTGCTTTATTAATAATCACTTATTAGTTCTGTAAGATTTTTGTCAATTCCTTCACATTTTCTAAATAGATGATCATGCCGTCTATAAACAAAGACAGTTTTATTTCTTTCTTCCCAGTCCTTATGCCTTTATTTCCTTTTCTTATCTAATTGCATTAGTAGGACTTTCAATACAATGTTGAATATGAGTGGTGAGAGGGGACATTCTTGCCTTGTACCTGATTTATGGAGAAAGCATAGTTCCTTGACTTTTCTTCTTCGCCTGTTGCTATAATGTATTACATTAATGAATTTTCAAATGTTGAACCAGTCTTATATACCTGGAATAAATTCTATTTAGTCATAGTAGATGTTTCTTTTTCATGCATTATTGGATTTTACTTGCTAATATTTTGTTGAGGATTTTTTCATCTATATTCATGAAAGATTTTGTCTATAGTTTTCTTGCTTTTAATGTCTTTATATGATTTTGGTATTAGGATAAGACTGGCCTCATAGATGAGGTAGGAAATGTACTCTTTGCTTGTATCCTCTGGAAGAGATCATAAAAATTATTATAATTTCTTTCTTAAATATTTGGTTGATATACCAATGAAACTGTCTGAGCATGGGGCTTTCTGTTTTGGAAGATTATTAATTATTGATTCAATTTCTTTAGTAGATGTGATCTATTCAGATTGTACATTGTGTCAGTATTGGTAGTTTGTCTTTCAAGGAATTGCTTCCATCATCTAAGTTATCAATTATGTGAGCATAGATAGAGTTGTTCTTAATTTTCCTTTTAATGTCTTTGTTAATCTTTTAATGTCTATTCAATCAGTAGTGATTCATTTATGATGTTAATAATTTGTACCTTCTTTCTTTTATCTTGGCTAGCCTGGCTGTGGTTTATCAATTCCACTGATCATTTTAATAACCAGCCTTTGCTTTTGTTTATTTTCTTTATTGTTTGCCTGACTTCAATTTTATTGATTTCTGCTCTAATCTTTATTATTTTTCTCCTGTTTGTTTTAGGTTTATATTGCTCTTTTTTTTCTGGTGTCTTAAATTGATAGCTGAGATTATTGATTTAGATTTCTTTTTTGTTCTAAGTATGTATTCAATGCTCTAAATTTCCTTCTAAGCACTATTTTCACTGCATCCCACAGTTTCTGATAAGTTGTATTTTTATTTAGTTCAAAATATATTTGAAGTTCCTTGAGACTTTTTCTTTCACTCATTTATTATTTATGTGTGTTTCATTTTCAAATATCTTGGAATTTTCCAGACATCTTTCTGTCTTTTAGTTTAATTCCACTGTATTCTGGGGACACACTTTCTATGATTTTTTTTTTAATTTGTTAAGGTATATTTTGTGCTCCATATTGTTGTCTGTCTTGATGAATGTTACATTTGAGCTTGAAAAGAATGTGTATCCTGTTGCTGTTGGGGGAGGTACTCTATAAATATCAGTTACATTCACTGGACGCAACATGTCTTTAAAATTTATTCTCCATAACTTCACGTGTTTATATTATTGTGAATCATATTGGTTCTTAATTTAAATTTCCAATTTTCATGGCATATATATATATATATATATATATATATGATTTTTATACCTTACCTTTATCTTTTAATCTTGATATATTTACTTATCAATTCTAGTAACATTTATAAATGCCTTACAATTTCTATGTACATAGTCATGTTCTGTGCAAATAAAGATAGAATTCTTCTTCTCCAATTATTTGACTTTTATTTCTGTCTTGCCATATTGCGCTGGCTAGGACCTCTAGTACAATGCTCAATAAAAGTGATAAGAGCAATCCTTGCCTTTTCCATAATTTTAGAGAGAAAGCATTCAGTCTTATACCAATTCATACAGAACATGTGTGGAAAAGCTTTGTAAATTAGAATTAAGCAGAAAAAGTCAAGAACCACATGACTTCACTCATACGTACAATGATATCCGTATATAATTTTCATAAATATCTTCTATTAATTTAAAGAAGTTCCCTTAAATTTTTACCATAAGTGGGCATTGGATTTTTCTAAACTGTTTTTTTTTAAAATAATCCTTTGCTTTGAATACATTAATCTGTTGATATGAAAAGTTACATTAATTGTTTTTGAATTTAAAATCAGTCTCCATTCTTAGACTAAGCCACAGTTAGTCATAGTATATTATCCTGTTTATAGTCTCCTGGACTTTATTTGCTAATATACTTTAAAGAACTTTTTTACATATGGTTAAGTGAGATAATGGTTTGTAGTATTATTTTTCTGGTAATGTTTTTTTTATTTTAGAGTAATACTGATCTCATATATTAATTGAGAAGAGTTCCTTTTCTTCTGTTTTCTGAAGGTTACCTTAAGGTTCAGGCACTGATATAGCCTGGGGTACACAAGTTGAGAGAGCCAGGGACTCGGGGAGTGAGTAAAGTGGTCACCAATTTAATGTAAATTCTTGTTTGGTGCCCATGATGAGCCTGGAGCTACTCAGCAAAAATCTCAGAGCGCAAGGAGGCCAGTCGCCGCCTTCCTGGAGCCTGCTGGGCTCCAATAGTTTTCTAAGAAAGAGTGTAATGCAGGCGGGTCTGGCTACTGGAGGAGAAAGTGCCTCCGGCATTGGTGGAGTTGGGTAGGGGGGTCCCAGTGAGTCAGCTGGGTGAAGCAGTGGAGTTCACCAGACCAATCAGATTCAGATTTGGCCGTGGTGGAGGCGGGCTCAACACAGGAAACATGGCACCTGCAGCCAGCTGCATGGGAGGAGGACACTTCACAAGGAAAATGGCGACTGTCTTCCAGCCATCATGCCAAAGCCATGTACTTCAGCCCGTCCCCCCACCCGGTATGCCTATGACACCCCTCAAAATCACCATCTTTCCACTGGAGCCCAGGGTGAGTGCTTGCGAGTGAGTCTGTATGTGGGCTTCTTAACAGGACATCTGGGTTTCCCACAGCCTTCCGTCCACCAGGATGGTCAGAATAACCATTGTTTTTTACAGCCAGATATTGTGGGGCCTCGTCTTCCTGGCACCAGTACTCTGGGCTGAGGAAGCTGGTGTGAGGCTGGGGTTCCTCACTCCTCTGGGTGGGACCTCAGCAGCCACAATAGCCCTCCTGGTTCTCAACCCCCACACAGAGGTTTGGGGCTCATTCCACGTCTCTGCCCCTCCTACAAGTTTCGATGTGGCTGCTTTTTTATATTTTTAATTATAGGACTTCTGTTTGGCTAGACTTCAGATGGTACTCCAGGTTGATTGTTCTATAATTTAGTTGTCATTTTCATGTGTTCAGATTCAGACTTCTTTCTATCCTCCCAAGACCTAGTATAAGTACCTCTGAAGTTACACCTCCATGCTTAAGTTCTAAAAATGAGACTTTATAACTCAAGCAATTAAAATCCTGGGTTCAAGTGACCTATCACACAAAATCAATGTGGATATGGTGTACATCCATCATCTTTTTATTTACAAAGAGTACAAACTTCCCCAATATGTTTTTGTGCAGTGTGCTAGTTAGACTTCTCAGAGGGTGATGTATGCTATCTAAAGGAAAGCCATTAGGAGACTTCTCTTTGTTGTTTTGGAAAAGCTTATTTATGTGCTGAAATTCAATATTCTATCTTCTCTTATCAGCTGTTGGCATGGGATTTTTAAATGTAAATGACTTTGGAGTATAAATGTTTATATTTGTCAGGCTGAGGAGAATACGTTGTTAAAACAGTATGCTAAATGGCTTGTTCATAAATGACATCGGCTTTGTAGTCACATGCAGCTATCACCTTGGATTAATGTGGTTACTTTTAGGACCCATGAAGGCAGGTGGATTTTGCAACACACTCATGTTTTTGATGGAGAACAAAATAATCTTCACAAAAAGATTAGAATAAAATTTTAGAATTTCATCTGGGGTTTTTAATAGGCATAGTAAACAACACAATGTCGAAACATAATTATCTTCTCTTTCAATTTGTTTTAAAGCTGGAACAGCAAGGGTTTGCTATAACAATCTTTTTTTCTCTGGGATACAAGTAAGTAAAGGATGCTGCATTTTGGTTTTGAGTGTGAAAAATTTCTCTGATGATGACAGTCTTCTCTATTGGGTATCTTCATAAGGTCTGTACATGGTATAGAAACAGATTCGCTTGCAAAGAATAGAATATCATTTCAAACTTTTATCATTACAATAATTTGGCAAGCATTTCTCTTAACGTTCAATTCTACAAGGATTAATTTACTATGTCTTCTAGGCAGTTCTCCAGCGATTGCATTTGAGATTACCAACAGGGTACAATATTGTTTTAGATGGCTACTCCTGCCCTAGTTTTATATAGAAATGGAAAGAAAGGCTGATTTTCTATTCAATGGTTGTCAGTTTACTTAGAAGTAAATTGTTATGTGGTTGGTGCTAGATATCACATACTAAAATATGTCAATGCCCATTAACCTCCTTCAGTGAATTCAGAGTTCTTGGAAAAATAATGTTGCCATGTCTTCTACATTACCTGTGGCAGTGGTTTTCAGAATGGACTGTGCACGCTAATTGTGTAGGGAGCTTGAATAACAGCCAGTTTTCCACCCTCACTTCAGAAATTCTGCTTCAGCTGAGGTAGAGTCCAGGTACCTGCATTTTAAAGAGCACATCACTTTGAGACCTAGTCTGTGACCTTTTTTGACAAGGCTATTAACAGGCTCTTCTTGGTTCCAAATCGCTGCAGAATTCTTTTCTCCAGCTGCAGAAAATGGCTGTCACTCTCTCTTATGGCTCTAGAACAATACTTCTCAAAAGATGGTTAAAGGACCACCTACACTGGGATTATTTAAGGTCTTTATTCAGTCAGCTACGTTTGGATATGGAGCCTTAGAATCTTCATTTGAACCCAACTGATTTTTTTTTCCCCACCCACAGATTTGCTACTAGGAGCTTTCCCCATCTAAGGAGCTTTAAGGAACATTTAAAGGAACATTTTGAGAATGTGCTTTGATATTTTATTTCAGGCATTGTTGCCACAAATCAAGCTGGCCCATTTCACACTTTCAGCAGCCACCTCGTTAATATTAATCTTGAGAACTTAGATAAGTTTACTGAAATAATACCAAATTCTCAGGTTTCTCCCCTTGACTTTGCTCTTTATTTCCTGATCCATTTCACATTTTGTCTATTTGATTTTTAGCCTCCTTTCTCTTCTCTGACCCTGTGAACAATCTTCCATCTTGAGAAGCTGGGGTAGATGAGAATTTCCAAGGCAGAAAATTTTTTTTTTTATTTTAGACATGTTAACTAGAGTACAATTAGAGTGGGATTCTGATAGCTGTAAAAACCTATCAAGAAATCAAAAGCATTATCCCAAAACCAAAGTGATGTAGATTGGCTATTATATTGAAAAGGCTAAAAGAAACTGCAGAAAGTGTTTTTAGATTGAAAAAACAAAGAATCTCAGAGTTGAAACAGATCGCAGAAGTTACCCAGCCAAAGTATGCTGAACTGATTTAGGAAACAAGATTATTTTCCCTTTGCCTCACTACCTGTTGTCTCTCTGGTCCTGGGTAGTAAGAAGAGTCCTTGTGATGGGTGTGGAAGTGTGGTGCTCCAATCTTTCTGGTGTGTTCACCTATACAGTAGATGCTAGACAGCCAGAACCTTAGAGTCCCTTGCAGCAAATATTTGGATGTGATCTAGGTTCAGCCAATTTGGTGGATTTTTGGAAGAGTGGAAGGCAGAAGTGAGGTGGACACACTACTGCTTCTTCCTCAGTATCTATTACCAACGTGAACACGGAGACTTTGGGATCAACTGTAGAGTATCAGTAAATGTCCCATGTCCAGACACAAGCTGTGTGAGGAAATCCACGGAAGCAGATCCTCTAGGCAAGGTGTAGCTTTAGAGTTACCAGTTCTGGCAGCATCATTAGCTCCTGGAAAGGTGAGGTATGGCTTTCTGGAGCAGCAGTTGGAGTGACTGCTTCCTGAGGACGGATTATGGCTAAGCGCCGTGACTGACACAGATGTGCCCTGCCTCCTCGTCAGTGTCCTTAGTAGGCAAATTTTCTGGTATTTTTCTGGAAGTCATTACAGCTCTGACCTTGAACCTACTCCTCCAGCTGTTCTAATGATTTTTGTAAATACCTCGCTCCTGTTTAAATGCACTCAAATTTAAGATAAGTGCATCTTCATTGTTACAGGCCTTCAGTTAATGATCCTGGACATTGTCCTATAGATGCCGAGGGACAAGTAAAGACATGCCATAAGTGAATGTATATAAGTATCCTTGAAACAACTTCCCAAATCAGGGAACTTGGGTTGAGCACTTACTTCACTGTGGTCAGCAGTGAGGTCTATTGAAGAACTAGAAAAACAATCTAATTAGTCAAAACCCTAATACAATTAAAATAATATCTAGGCTATAAAACTTTTACAAATGAGGAATCTTAAATTCTATTACATTTTTCCAAAATGTGTGTCACAAGTCATTATTTTTGCTATTAGTATACCATATATTTGTGTACATATGTATATACACACACACACACACACACACATACACACACACACACACATATATATATATATATGTAGTTAGACACAGTTGACTTTGCATTGTAGGATTTCTTACATCCTTTAATAGCAACGTTGCATGTAACTCTCCAAGAAGGAAACTTAATAGGCAGGTTTTCTAAATAATCTTGTTGGTTTCATTTTTTTTTCTTTTTAGTCCTTGTGGTATATAGAGGGACTGCCATTCCACAGAGGCATTGGGGAAACAAGGTCTAGTGAGTGATTGGGACATTTCTTCTTCCCTCAGTATTATATGCTTTAGATTCATTCATATTGCTGCATATAGCAGCGGTTCCATCCTTTTCACTGTCATTTAATATTATGTGAATATCCACAATTTACTTATATATTTTATTATAGATGGACATGTTAACATTTTTTTTTCTACTAAGAATATCCCTATACTTGTTTTCTGGTATGTGTGTGCGAAAGTTTCTCTAGGTTATACACTTTAGAATGAGTTTCTGGGTTGTAGAGAGAACACATCATACTCAGCTCTGCTAGGAAATACAAAGCTGTTTTCCAAAATAGTTTTACCAAATTATATTCTCAACAGCAATGGATCAGAGTTTCCATTTTTCCATATCCTCATGAATACTCGCTGTTACTAGATATTTTTAGTTTTCCTTTTAAATAGGAGTAGTTTTAATATTTCAAAGTAGCTTTCATGCTCATTTCCCAATGACTAATACTCCAGTGAGGAAAAATAGCATTTTCTTTCATGTACTCAATAAACACTGACTGAGCTAAAAACCGAGAAGACAGCGATGAGCAAGACAGAAAAGACCCCTGTTCTCATGGAGCTGACATTTTAATGGCGGTCCATAGACAATAAGCAATCAAAGAAGCAAAAAATACAAGTAGTGATAGGTACCGTGACGCAGATAAAAGAGAGTAACATAATAGAGAATGGGAGTCTACTTTTGATTAGATGGAGAGCAAAGACTTCTCTCACAAATGACTTATAAAATAGGTAGAAAGATGGAATTGACATTACTCTGGGTAACTACAGATTATCATCCAAACCAGGGCACTTTTGAGAGTAATGAATTCCAGGGCGATAGGTGTGGCCTGAGACTGCCCAGGCAAACAGTTCTGTATTCCTAGTTTTACTCGTATTTAGTCCTCCTCTCCTCCTGGGCTCAGGGAAGACTTACTTCTCAGCTTCCCGCACAGTTTAGTAGAGTCAGGTAATTAGTTCTGATCAGTGAAAAGTGAATCGCTCCTGGGCAGGAGTTGTGAAAACCTCATGCATGATCCTCGAGTTTCTCTGGTTCCCTGCTGCAGCCATCAAAATGGGACGTATTCCGGATGGGGTGACGCAAGCTACAAGATGGTGGTTCCATTATTCTGGGACCATGAGTAAATGTACAGAGCAGAGTGACCTGAAAAGTCATGCTGGAAACACAGAATAAGTGAGAAATAAATATTTGTGATGTTAAGACATTAAAAATTGGGAGTTGTTTCTGCCATTCCTGACTATTAAGGGAACATTCTGAGAGTACAGTGACCTTTGAGTTCCTGTAGTAATTGTCGTTAGCTACAACTCCCTATTTTGTTAGTATTCAGTGTCTCAGTTATAAATCATTCATCAATGACCTTGTTTCCCCGAAAATAAGACCTAGCTGGACAATCAGCTCTAATGCATCTTTTGGAACAAAAATTAATATAAGACCTGGTCTTATTTTACTATAAGACCAGGTCTAATATAATATAATATAATATAATATAACATAACATAATATAATATAATGTAAAGTAATATAATATAATATAATATAATATAATATAATATAATATAATGTAATATAATATAATATATACCTGGTCTTATATTAATTTTTGCTCCAAAAGACGCATTAGAGCTGATGTTCTGGCTAGGTCTTATTTTCGAAGGAACGAGGGATTATCAAGTATTATGTGGCATAATAATGGCAAAAATAATAAAAGTTCACATTTTAAAATCATTCTAATCTTATAGTATTTTTTATAATTTTTCTTTATTTTTTAAATTAAATTTATTGGGGTGAGGTTGGTTAATAAATTTATATAGGTTTCAAGTATACAATCCTATAATATAATATATCATCTATATATTGCATTGTGTGTTCATCACCCAAAGTTAAATCTCCTTCCGTCACCATATGTTTGAACCCCTTTACCTTCTTCTACTTCCTCCTCCTGTGGTTGGTCATATAGTATTTAATGTATGTTACCTCATTTTATCCTCATGACAACTCTGTGAGGTAGGTAGTATTTTTTCTAAGATTAAAGAATAAGATGTGTAAGAAGATGCAAACTGAAATTACAGAGGCACAGAGAGGTAAAAAATAAGTCGCTTTCCATGTTTTGTTTGTGCAGAGGCAAGAGAACAAAGACGTGATTGAGAATATGGGTTCTGAAGATGCCCACAGCTGGGTACAAGCAACGACCTCTGCCACTTATAATCCATTTGCTTACTTTCCACATCGGCAAAAGCGGAAATAAGTTCAATCTATATTATACTCTATTATACTCACAACCTTTAAAGTTATGGTGAGGATCAAATGAGATAATTAAGTTCTTACCATGTCTGGCACATGGGAAGCATGTAATAAATGAAAGTATATGATTTTTATCATCGTCAGTATTGAAATCTCAACTAGTGATTTCACATCTGGAGCTCTGTGTGCAGTTCTGGATACTACATGTTCATATAGACATGTACCAATTAGAGTGCCATTAAGATTTGGCCAGCATGAGATCAGGGAACCGTGCTGCTCGTATGAGGAGCACGTGAACAAAATTGAGACAAGTTGGTCTGGAGAATATAAGCTTTAGGTAATTGTCCTTTAGTATTTGAGAGGCAATCACAAGAGGAAATGGTGGATGTGTTACGTAACTACTCCAGAACAACAACAGTGGACAGAAGGTTCAGGGAGAACTTTCTAACAGGCGAAGTGAATACAACTGCCGTGGGCTGCCTTGTGAGTTTGTGAGCTTGTCCGATGCTTGATGGCTCATTGTAAAGTGAATCTTGTATGGCGTTAGAGGTTGGACAAGTACAGTGAGTCTTCAGGGAAGGAGAGCCTCTTCAATGTGCAAACGATGCAGACTCCATGCCATTTGTATAGACACACAGCCATTTACTTGGGAAAAAATTCCAAAGTATTAGTGTTTGCATTCTTTTTATGTGCAAATAAGAATTCAGGGCCATTTTTGACAATTTTTCTGGGAGCAAGGATTCATTTCTAGCCTATGTACCATGGAGCGTGAATTGCAAGTTGCTTTTATTTATGTAATTTTTTTGGTTTCATTTTATCTCTCCCTAATGTACTTTAAGCTTCACTTGGGCAGGGCTCCATTCACAGCATCTAGCAGAATACATGGCCCATAGCATGCGTGCAATAAATATTTGCTTAATGAATAAATGAGTGAATGGTAATGGAATGGACATGATTTGGTGACCTTTTGGATGGGAAAGGGGTAAGGAGGAGGAAAAGTCAAGGATTACTCCCAGGTCCTGAGTTTACATAACTGGTTGCATGGTCGTACTATTCACCTCAAAGGCAATAGATATTTTGGGTGTTTTGAGGGTGACAATGAGTTAAATTTTTGGCATATTGTGTGTGAGTTACTTGTGGCACATTCAGGTGGAAGACCCTTAAGCAGACAGCTTTATATGTGAGAGGAAGCTTTGCTTAGGGACATGTCTGGCAGACACCAGCATCTGTGTTGCAGTTAGGAAATAGATGTGATCACACACACAAAGAGATGCTAGAGACTGAGATGGGAAGAAGACTGAGGAGAGGATTCTGGAGAACCAACCATTTATACAGTTGACAGAGGAAGACAGTCTCTTGAAAGAAACCCAGAAAAAAAAAAAAAATGCAACAAATAAAAAACAAATAAAAACAAGACAAAAACAAAACAAAACAAAAAACAAAAAACACACCAAGAATGAAATTAGAGACATCACAGTAGGAGAGATTCTTGTATCTGGACAAAGTCTAAGAAATTGAGGCAAGATTCCAGATATGTTTTACCATCACAACATCAAACCCATTTAAGTGCCAAGAACTTAGAGTCAGGATTCAATTCATATCTTTAGAATGCCTAAAATGTGACCTGACATCTTTGTTTTGCTTAGATAATTCTGGTGACAAGAAGTTCACTATCTTATAAGGCAAATCACGTGTGACTCCAGTAAAATGTGTAGAAAGAAATTAAATAAAAGTTGACACATTTTATTCTACTTATTATTTAGATTCTATATATAAAGTCTAAATGGTAATTTATCAAATGATGCCCCATACAAGTAGAATAGATATAGGGAATACATCCCTTAGTCAAAGCAAATATTCCACTAGGGAACACTGTCAAATGGCAGGATTCTGACTTAATAAAGGGCTGAGATCAGACCATCAATAGTGAGTTAAACCTACCCCAAGAGAATTAAAGGACTGGAAATGCATTTATAAGGAGAAAGAAGCAGCGATAAAGTCTGAGAAGACAACGTACTAAATGAAATTAATGGTGACTCTAAACTGGCTCCCCTCCTGAATTCATTTTAGCATCTGTCTTAAGCAAAGAAAAGTAAAAGAGCAATCTGGATAACTGGAAAATAATAAAGACATATTTTAGAAGTTGGTAACAATAATAACTTATGCGTACCTAAACACACGACTTTGGAGTTATGGGGTCGTGTCGTACAGATAAGCTGAGGAATAGACAGAGTGGTTACAATTTCCAGCAGTCGAGAGGTGCTGGAAAGTTGCCTATTCACTTATATATTTATACTGCGGTATAAACCTGTCATAATGTCTGAAATTGTTATCATTTAAAACTGTGCTATCCAGTACAGTTTTATGGATATTTAGATTTAAATTTAAAAATGGTTAACATTCAAATAAAAGTAAAAATTCAGTTTCTCAGTTGTACCAACTATGTATCAAGTGCTCAATAGCCACATATGACCCGTGGCTACTGTACTGGACTTGCCAGTAAAAAACATTTGTGTCATTGTAGAAAGAACTAGGACAAAGACACCTGGGCTGGGTAGATGGCCAGGCAGAGAAAGTATGAGGTTTAACAGTAGCTGTGGTGTGTGATAGAATTTGATGAAAGAAAAATAAAGAGACATTAAGAAGTTTATATCCTGTTCACAAAATTTAGGTAAAATATTGACTTAATCTTTTTTTTTTTTTTTTTTGATTGACTGTTCTTTTGACCTGGCACAACTCTGAGATGGTGAAAAGAAAGGTAAAGCAGCTTTTTTGAGCATTACATTTGGCAATGTTACTACAACCTGTCATTTCCTCCGAGCCAAGAATCATTACCTTCTTAGATACTTCCACTTTCTCTTCATTCACTCTTCCAGCATTTTGCGTAAATTTCCTCTTTATGAAGAAAAGCAAAGCTATGATAGCATGAGTGTGGTAAATGATTAATCGCGTTTCCTGACTAGTTAAATGACTGAAGTACGATTTTCAAGATCTTGTCTCAGCAAAATTACAAATGACTTTACATTTTGTACTGTCTGAGTCACTGGTGCATTGATAAAATGCTTGGTTAAACCATCAACAGTTGGGGATACGTTGTATTAACAACCACATCATAGGGCCCTTACAAAGTTTCAGTGAGCTAGAGTAAGTAAACGTACGATGCAAGCTGTAAATTGCCTATACAAGTGCAGGCTTTTATGGTTAAATAGAATATAATTGCAAGTTTACCTTAATGAACAAATCAGAAAATATGTGTTGAGTACTTGCATTAGCATATACGTCATAAAAGCAAGTGATGTATTAACTGCCTAGCTGTGCACAGCTCGCTCTTCTTGCTGTTGAACAAAAGCTCCTTCTGGCTTGCCCTTCCATATGAATCAGAGACTTGCATAAAGTATTTGCTCTGTAGGAAGAGCGGGTATGATGGAAAAAAATGTGAACCTTCGATCCAGACGTTCCCTCATTGTATCCATTTATTTAACACATATGTATGGAGACTCCAGCGTCTCTTTCATTGAACAAATGTTTTTGAGATCCCAGGAATGTGAGGAAAGGGTAATATGAGTTAAGATATGAAAAGGAGAAATAATTAGGGAAGTAGAAGGGGATATCTTCCATGCAAAGAAAACATCATGTGCGGTCCAAAGGTGGAAGAGAACAAAAGTGACTGTAGCCAAAGAGAAGGCTGGAGAGAGACACACAAGCCCATCCATTCAGTGTTCTGCAGACCACAGCAGTGATCAGGAACTTGTTGACATAGAGATGCTTCCTGGACAGACTGACTTTTGCTGCAGTGAGGAGAGAGTAGACGAAAGTCCATCTGTCCAACAGCTGATGAGGTGGTCCCAGGAAGAGAAGAATGTAGCTGGTGATAGCAAGGCAATGGTGAGGGTGGAGATATTGTTCCAATAAAATGTTCCTGGATATCAGTGCGTCTTGACCTTTCATACCCTAGCCAATACCGACACCATTACTTTGCTTCTCCAAGGCTCGGTTTTCTCATTTAAAAAGTGCAATAAGATTGACGGTAAGATTTGAGGGAATTAAAGGAATGGACATGTGTAAAAACACACTGCCAGCTCCAAAGTGTTATGTAACTTTAATCCTGGAGCTTATCAGCCCTGGTTACTTTAGAACCGCATTTTCAGACTAGATAGAAACTGTGTATTCCATGAGGAATGCAGCCACTCTGAATAGACGCCAATGACCTTACCGGACCTGGTTCCTACTGACTGTCTCTCCTTGTCCTCTGCAGCTTTCCCTCCAGCTCCCTGCACTCCAGCCATACTGGCTTCCTTGCACACACCAGGCATTTCCCATCAAACCACCTTTTCTGTGTGAGATGTAAAGTGCTCAGTGCCAGCCAATTCCTTCACATACGGCTCAACATTATCTTGTTTTTCAAGCACTTGTCACTTTCTATGCATACCTTGTAATTTACAGATGTCTTCTATTTATTACCTGTCTCCCCCTATAAGACTGGAAGCTCCGTGAGATGAGGGAAACTTGAATATTTTGTTCACTGATGTATCAGGTAGAACAATGGTTGACCTGTAGGAGACATTCAGCAAATGTTTCTTGGATAGATTGAAAGGAATGTGCTTCAAAGGTCATGGGTTCTAGAGCTGAAACATGGCAATCCTTGCTCGTCTGCTGTCTCTGAATGACACCCATCAGACTTGTAGATGGTCAGTAAATCCTACAATGGGACTTTATAGAGGAAAGGAGAACAGGCAGGATGGAGCAAAGAAAATTCTAATTTTCAATGTATCTATCAATAAAAATAACCTGGAAGTTAACATCCACCAAATCTCATTTCAGGTATTTGTGGGAAATGGCACAAGTAATAAAAGAAAATGTTCAGAGACTAATGAAAGAATTGATAATGGATGCTAAGGGACTCTGAAGGAAAAATTATGCTCTGTGAATCTTATCTCCTTTCGAAGGATTTGTCAATTGAGCTTATAAACAGGTTCAATAATTGATTGAGAAAGTCTTGGCATATTCTAATGGCACCATATTCATGTGACATCATTCGTGGCAATATGTGTATCTCAGATCCCAGAGCACCTGCTCAGACATGCTTTTTCTGACCACTCTGTTGAAAATCACTTCCCACATTGCCCTTCCATCGCTCTGAGACTTTTATCCAACTTCATTTTTCTTCACAGCCTTAATACTTCTTAAAATATATTATTTTATATTTGTTCACTCATTGTTATGTCTCCTTCAGTGAAGGATAAGCTCTATCAAGTCAAGAGCTTTGTCTTTTTTTTAATTACAGTTTATTTGGGTGACAATTGTTAGTAAAGTTACATAAAGATTTCAAGTGTACAATTCTGTAATACATCATGTACACATTACATTGTGTGTTCACCACCCAGAGTCAGTTCTCTTTCCATCACCATATATTTGATTCCCTTTACCCTCATCTACCACCTCTTGCCCTCCTCCCCTCTGGTAACTCCTAAGCTGTTGTTGGTGTCTATGAGTTCATCTGATCTCATAGATTAGGGTTGGGCCTGGGTAGTACTTGGGTGGAAGAACTTTGTCTTGTTCTCTGTCATACCCCAGTACCTCAACAGGGGCTGGCATAAAGCAGATACTTGATAAATGTAAGGTAAATGAATAAATAAGCATCTTTCTCTTTTTTTGTGTGTGGGTGAGGGGGGAGAAAAGGGAGGGTCAGATGGGCCATGCATCTCCATTTTTCATTTCAACAAAGTCAAACTCTGAATTAGGAACTTAAGATCTTTCATCATTTCTTTCAACAACAACTCACTTATGTTTATACATAGGCTGAGGATAAAGAGATGTGGTTTCAGCTTTCAGGAAACTTATAAATTAGTGGGAAGAAAGGCAAAGTTAGTAACAACAACTCTAGATAGGCGAAAAACATGCCAAAGATTGTCTGAGCTGCAGAACTGAGCCAAAGTAGGGCCATTTCCTAGGGCTGAAGTGGCCAGGGAAGACCCTCATGGGGAAAGGGAAGGGTTTAGGATGAGTTGTTTTTACTTTCTTTAACTTCCACTGTCTCTCCCTGAATTGTATTTTACTTATTTGCTTTTCCATGAAAACATTTTTGCTCTGTCTCGAAGCGCTGGCTTTGGCCTCCGTACCAACTAACACAACGCTTCTGTTTTCCTTATTAAAGCACATGTAGTCTTCCACTGTAATAAATTTCTCCTTACTCTAGCTATATTTATTCAGTTAAAAAGTATTCACTACATCTGCTTTATATAGGCGCTGTACTTTGAATGTAAGTTGACTTTAGCTAGAAAGACAGACATACAACTATTGACAATATAGGGACCGCGTTCAAACTTATAACAAGGCATTATGGGAACAGAGGAGAGGGAATGACCGATTTTCCAAAGAAGCAACACTGGGGCTAAGATTGGAAGGACCGGTAAGATTTCACCTGGCCAAGGAGGGAGATACAGAGAGAGGGAACAGTGAGGAACACAGATACGGAAATGGATTGCATTGCCTGACTCATTGAGTGAAGCTGAGCTATAGTAGAGGCAGTGCTAAGAGATTGGATTAGAGGTATATTTTGGAGTTGAACTGGGAAAACTTTTGGATGTCTTGCAAAGGAGTTTAAACTTCGTGCTAGGGACACAGGGAGCTAGGTTTAAATGAGGAAAGTGATATAATCCATTTTGGTTTTGGACAAATAACTCTGTAGGAGAGGACCAGAGTAGGGAGAGATTAGAAACACATTCATCACCCCAGGGATGATCACTTTTATAACATTTTTAAACGATTGTCCAAAATGCTTTGATGTAAAAATCAAAAAGCTATTTTGAGGAGTGGAATTTTAGATGACTGTAATCTTTAGGTTGGTTCCTTAATCTCTTTTAAGACCAGTGTTATTTCACTTCTGCTATTATTTTGAGGGCTTGTGTTCAACACTTTTAAGTTTGTTAAAATATTTGCCAGTTATGTCCAACATTGAATTTTAGGCTTTCTGGGCTATAAATTCCTGGAATTATAGTAATAAGGATGCAATGGCATAAAAGAAGGTAGGAGAGAGCATAATACTATTTGAAAGTTTCCTATGTACCACATGTTTAGAAAAAGAAACACTCTTGTTTTTTACCAGGACCCTGTGAAGAAGGCACTATTATTTCCATTTCATGGTTATGAAAATTGGAACAAAGAGTTTAAGGAAATTGTCCAATATCCCCCAGCTATACAGCGACAGAGATGGGGTTCTAGCCCATGTTTAGCTGACTCCCAAACCCATTTATGTCCATTATACCATTTTCCATTAAATAAGCCTGAATTGAGGGTCTACCATGTGCCTTTCATGGGTGCTAGACTTTGAGAACATACCATAAGTAAGCAGATTATTTTTAATTTTTAACATCCTATACAAAAAAAAAACATTCTCCACTCTTCCCAGCCATGTTCTGTGCCTCAAGAAACTGAACTGTACAGGGCTACATCTCCCAGGCTCTCTGGTTACAGCTGGGATTCTGCCACTGGGGAGCATGGATAGGAGTTTGGAGAGCAGGAAAATAGATTTCCCACCGCGACTCCCTGCCTGCTTTACAGTGGTTTTCTGTCTCTGGTTATGTTCCTCTGCAGCCAAAAGTCCTGTGAGGCAGCCCTCTTCTGGGGTTCCGCTTTCTCACCAGGCTGATAACACTCTTCCATCCTCTTGCCTCTTCAGTCCGAGAGATGGTACCAGCGTCCCTGCTATTGTCAGTCCCAAAGGGCCTCCTTGTTCCTTCCATTCCTTTTACTTTGCTCACCACTCAGTAAATCCTTCACTAGACTCTCTCCAGCTAAACTCTTTGTTAGGGCTGTTGCTTTTATTCGCAGGCCCTAGCTGATTCAATAACCCCCCACTGGACAGGAAGCTGCATGAAAACAGGACCATTCCCTGTTTATTGATTCATTCCCCAGGATAAGTAGCTCTTGAAAGGACGGTGGTTGCACAGAGCCTGACAACCTGATAAAAAGGGGGTCCCACTGCTTAAATTTCCCTGTTCAGATATAAACTTTCCTTGCTTTGCTCCC
Source organism: Rhinolophus sinicus (assembly GCF_036562045.2). Classification (NCBI taxonomy): domain Eukaryota; kingdom Metazoa; phylum Chordata; class Mammalia; order Chiroptera; family Rhinolophidae; genus Rhinolophus; species Rhinolophus sinicus. The sequence continues at coordinate 10,502,982 of NC_133761.1, forward strand.
CTCTCGGGGATTTTTCCAATATATTTTGTCCAGCTGTATTTGCACCCAAATCTACTTCTGCAGCGTCGTCTATTCGCAGACCATTTAATGTTCCGATGTATAGTAAAATTCTATTTATTTGGAGTGGTTGGAAAGTGGGATGTTCTGATTAAATAAATATTAACATAGAGCTCTGTTGTGGTAGTCAGACTATTCACAAACCAGTTTAGTTTCTGCCACTTACTCTCAGTCTCAACTGGGGCATGTCCTTCTAACTGTTCTGAGCCTCGCTTTTTGCATTTGTGTAGAAGAAATAGTATAATACTCATATATAAACATTTCCACTTATTCTTGTGAAAATGGAAAGGTTCTTCTTCCCTCACAGGAACTTCAGGTCGTTTCCCCATGAGCCTCAGATTTGCAAATAGACCAAGATTCTTTGAGCCAACATAGCTCCCACACCACATGTGTGTTCTCAAGTATTTGTCAGCTTCGAGGCTCCACAATGAGAAGCCCCAGCCGTATGTTCTGAGCCATTAGGCCTTGACTGAGCAGTGCAAGCAGATGGGCCCACTGGAAAGGTGCCGAGAGGCTGGCAGAACCAGCTCCTGGAAACCTGGGTGCTCTCTTTGAGAAAGGAGAATTTTCTAGATGATGGTAACAGTGATGGCAGTAAGGGTGGTGTCGAGGAGAACGAGCCTTGTTAAAAGTTGGCGCTCATCCATGTAAAAGCTGTACAAAAGCCTGCATCCGACAAACCAGTCTCGAAACGCACTTCTTCATGGAAAGGAGTTGTGAGCATTTGAGATTATAAGCATTTGTGACGGAAGAAGGAAGTTTTGCCAAATCTAGTTTATTAATGTGTGTGTGTGTATATATATATTAATATGTGTGCTATTTTTATATATAGGATATGTATTATATATTTATATAGAAAGACTATATACAGAAAATATACATATTCTATATAAAACTAATATACATATTCTCTACATAAAAAGTAGTATATATATTCTAGAAATGTATATATTCTAGTTTATTAGTATATAGATACATATATCTTTAAAGGAGAACTTGTTTATGAAAGTAAACTCAATGTGGAAGTCCAATGTAATGTAATCTCTGTTATGACCTTGACTTTGGAAGATTGGTATAGGACATTAATGTAAAAAATGTTGCTATTGGCTAATTATCAAACAAAAATTATCTGGAAGGATGCGGTGATCAGATAGTAATACTAGTAATGATAATAATAATAACAGCTAATACTTATGAATCATTTACAGTGTATCCAGTATATTCTAAACTGTGGGTCCATAATGTACAGCTATAGGACACATCTGGCCTACCACCTATTTTTGTAAAGAAAGCATGATTGGAACACAGCCACACACATTTTTTCACATGTCATCTGTGGTTGCTTTCCCTGCTACAAAAGCAGGGTTCAGTAGTTGTGACAGAGATGGTGTGGCCTGCAAAGCTGAAAATATGTACTATCTGGTCCTTTACAGAGAAAGTTTGCTTACCCCTAAGCACTTGGCACATTTTATCTTATTTCCTCCTTTCATCAACTTATGAAATATGTCCTAGTTTAATCTTCATTTTATAGATGAGAAAACTGAGAAATGAAAGAGTGAATTAATGAGCTTAAAATCTTACAGCTTGTAAGTTATTCCGTCTCAGAAAATCTGAAGCTACCACCTATATGGCCTTTCCCTTTCTTCAGGTTTATTTTTAGCCCATTATAATCCACACGGAGTCTGGGAATTATTGGGGAATTGGAAATGGTTCTTTATTCTGTTCCACCCAGGCTGCCAGCACCTAGGAGGGCACTGAGAACCTTTGTCTTTAACTGGCATGACCCCAACTGCACCCATCTCTGGGACCCTCTTCCCTTCAACTCCTGACTCCTAAACCCTTCTCCCATTATTCTCCCCAACCCCAGATGGTCTGCCACATTGCTTGTCTTCCTGGTCTCAGGAGTCTTTTTATTCCATTAGATTTTTGCTTGAATATAGCCACTAAAATTTGAGTTGCATAGAGGTGAAGAAGAAAGAGGAAGAAGAATATTCTTTTGCAAAGTCACACATCCATCAGGCAATTCGACTCTTACAGTTGTTTTTTTTGTTTTGTTTTGTCTCTTTTCCTATGCTTTTGGCCTTAAGCTAAGACAGTTTCAGCTTCTTTTCTGTGCTTTGAACTGTAGTACAAAAGGCCTTCTTCCTTTTTGCTAGTTTACTGTGTGTGCCTGGCCAATAAAGGAATGAACTGGGAAGGTTTAGGACCCAGGCAGGACATGGGGGTGGAAAAACTTTATCCTGTGACAATGTAAAATAAATAAATGTGGAACTGTTCCTTTAAACTTGGGGTGCGGAAGTGTGGAATCTAATTGAACCTCACAGGTTCGGCTGCCCTCTCCTGCCTGAAGCTGTTATGCAGAATGCTGGTTCCCTAGAAAACAGTTTTAAAAGCAGCTGCTTGGGAAACCTGAAGCTCCTAGTAGCTCTGGTGATGGGAATGTCCAAGTTATCAAGATATGACAGCTATTGAAACAAGGGTGATAACATTGTGGAGGATAATTATCCTCGGAGCTCCCAGATCATGGAATTTTCCATTAGAGCACACCAACAGCTCCGCAGGGGTGCATTCTCCAGGGAGAGAGGCTTCTAGAGGAGGTAGAACTGATGGTTGCAATAGACTCTTTTTTTTTTTTTTTTTTTTCAATTACAGTTGACATTGCGTGTTATTTTATATTAGTTTCAGGTGTACAGCATGGTGGTTAGACATTTATATAATTTGTTGCAATAGGCTTTTAACTGGTTGCCTGACTTTTCTTCATGCATCTCCACGACACATTGCCAATGGCCTGATCTCTCTAACAGGTATTGTGATCCGACACCTCCTGGGTTCAGCGCCATTCCAAGACCAACCCCCCTCTCGCCCCCCACTTTAGCACCAGGGCACAACAGAGTCGCCCTTTTGTTCCATGAACTGTGACGCCTTTTAGAGTCTTGTTTCTGTCTTTCCAGTGTTATCTGCTTTCTGAAAATATCCATCTTTCAAACTTTACCATCTGTTAAGCCCCCATTTATTTGTCCTTTCAAGTCTCCACTCTTTGGTTTCAGTCCTCCCTGCCTTCTACATGCTTTTTGGAATCTCCAATGCACATTTCTGTCATGCAACCTGCCCTTGTCCCCATGGAAAATCACTGTTTAAAACATTCCAGAATCATCTTTTCTGAGAAGCTTTTCAACCCCCATCCACGCCCCAGGAAGAACCACTTCTGCTCTGTACTATTTTAATACGTTGCATATAATTATATTATTAAAAACATCATAATATATATGTATTTGTTTTAATGCATGCCCCCCCAATAATCAATGAACTTACTGAGGGTCGACAGTTTTCTGTAGCACAAGACTAAAAACAGTTGTTGGACTGAACTTCAGAACATCTGTTCATCAGGCATTCATCTAGAGATTCTTAAGACTAGTACCCTGTTTCCCCGAAAATAAGACCTAGCCAGACCATCAGCTGTAATGCGTCTTTTAGAGCAAAAATTAATATAAGATCCAGTATTATATTATATTATACCTGGTATTTATTATATTATATTATATTATATTATATTATATTATATTATATTACATTACATTACATTACATTACATTACATTACATTACATTATATTATATTATATATGACCTGGTCTATATATTAATTTTTGCTCCAAAAGATGCATTAGAGCTATGGTCTGGCTAAGTCTTATTTTCGGGGAAACACGGTAATTGTGTCTCTTACAGCAGTGTCTAATTTCTGCTTCCACATAGAGTTGTCTGAACTAGCATAGGATAAAGACTGGATGTATATAAAACATTGTCAGAAGATTAAGTGATTATCTCTTCTTGATAAAATTATACAATATTTTCTTTTTTATGATTTTTTTGAGGATTTTTCTTTTTGGTTTAATTTTCTGCAATGTACATATATTACTTTTACATTAGAGAAAAAAAATTTTTACATTAGAGAAAAAAATTCAGTTCTAAGGTTATCCCTTCTAGAGATTTTTCCTACAGGAAGAAAACTCATATGTTGTATTACAGATATTATGGCAGACATTGTTGGTTGCCTGGTCTAACAGCTATTTCCAGCCCCTTCCTTTCTTGACCTCATCTTATATGGAGTTTAGAAGAGCTAAATACTTGCTTTCCCAGACTTCTTTGCATCTAAAGCAGACGCATGTCACAGATCTGTCCAATAAGATATCAGTGGCCATCTGTGTTAGTAATTATTCCCTCCCACTTCTTCCTGCTTTGAGTATAGATATGATGCCTGAAGCTATGGTAGCCATATTGAAACAATGAGTTGCAAAAGCATAGATATAAAAAGTAAATTCTCAGGCCAGGGAGAGAAAAAATGGAACTTGAGTCTTTGTTGTCACTTAGCCACTACACAGGCCCTGATTTTCTACATGCAGATGTCTTACTACATTGGGAAAATATGTATATCATTCACTATTAGTTGGGTTTTTTAAACTTTGAGCCATAAATATTCCTAACAGATACAGAATGCACAATTTATACACGGTAATATCTTAACAATGTTAAAGATAAATTATAAAAATCGAGAAGTTAGAAAAACCTAATACCCAACAATAAAAAATTAGTTTTTAAATTTATGGAACCACATAATCAGCTTTTAAAAGTAAAGTCTTAGAAGACTTTTAATAACTTAAATAATTATTTATGGTACATTATTAAATTTGAAAAAGCAAGTTACTAATTTATATAGAAAAGATCTGAATTTTGTTAAAAATATATGCAAATGTATAGTAAAAAAAGTCATACATCCTACACTGTTAATTGTCTTTGTTTCTGGTAATTGGACCACAGTGATCTTTAGCTTATTCATTTATGAATTTTCATGTTTTCCAAATACCATTTAGTGGCCGTATATTATTTTTTGTAATTGAATTAGGAAAATTCAATTACAAAAAATAATATTAAATGTTATTTATAAAGTAAAAAATGCCAGAGAACTGATATCTGGAATGGGGACAAGTTTGCCATGTGGCAAGTATTAGGTGAGGTAAATGGTAATTGGAGAAAAAAATGTAAATTGTATTAAAATATCCTGCATTTTACTAGACTTGTATCCATGCCAATATTGATTAAATCAGTCAGCCAGTGATACTTCCGAAGAGTAATGGGATATTAGATCTGCAAAGAATGATAGATGCTTCCATTTTGTGTTGAATTAAAATCCATTAACAGTGAAATGGAATCTTACTGTGCTTTCACTCTTCTTCTTGATCCTGTCTGAATAATTGAGAGAATGAGCAAAAAGCCCCAATAAATGCATTGTTTTCATTGTCTCTTTGAGCCTTCTCCACTTCAGCTCTTCGGTTTCCTAAAAGATTATCTCAATGGCTGCCAATTTCAAAGAAGGTTCATTGGGATCAACAACCTGGAAACCCTCTTTCAGGACCCAGAGTGGTTTTTTTTTAGAAAAAGACAAATGGTAACCTCAGCCTTAAAACAATGACACAGCAACTGAAGAGAATAAAGAGAAGGTTTTAATGTCAAAATAGAGGACTTTGTCACTATAAAAGTTGCGTGAACTGGGCCAAATCTTTCCATTTCTCTGAGCTCCAGTTTCCACATCTGTGAAATGGGTTTGCTACTTCCTCCCAGTGTTTTTGTGAGAGTATTGAATGGAAGACTATCCACATAGAATGCACATTGTTATGTCAGTAGTCATGCAAACCAAACATTTCAATGGTCCTGATGACACTGAAATACTTCAGTTTGAAATTTTAATACCCTCCCCCCCCCCCAATTAAACAAAGGTCACTAAGGGGAGGATGCAGGAATGTTATTCCTGTAGCACAGCATTCTGTGAATCAAGTAGGTGGAATTTCCGTAGGCTTTACTGGATGAAGGGTCATTATGGCCAAGGGATTTTGTAACCTAAAAGGGGCTCTGTGTCCTAAGTGATTTTCCACTTCATGGGGTATCCAGAGCTGGCCCCCTCAAAGCTATAAACCTGTACCCCCTTCATTCTCTAAACCATTTAAATTATATTACATTCAAATTTGTTTCTATAAAAATTTATGTACAGAGAAAGCAGTACTGGAAGGCTCTAGGTGCCGATGCCAACAGCAATTGGCTTATGCAGGGGGATAATACAATTCAGCGATGTCTTCCCTGTTTGCAAATGGATAGGTTTTTTTATACCGAGGGTAAAAAAGTCTTTCAAAAGCTAAGCCCTGGGTGGAAAGAGAAAATAAAGGCTTTTGCTTTTGTTTGTTTTTCATTTGCTTTGTTTTGTTTGGCTTTAAGTATGTGATTATTCTAAAAGTTTCTGTTTGGCACAGGATAGAGAGTCATTTCCAAAGGATTCCACATGGAGAGAAGGGCAAGCATTGGGCTCCTATTCTCCACTTCTTCTATAGCATTTTACTTATACATTAGGAGCTTTTCTCTGCCTTCCGGAAGAAAAATGTCTAGTAGAAGAACTTGACCATCTTTGCAGATGTGCCTTGGATCAGCCATGGGTATTGGAAATTTAACCCACTCAATGAAGTAATAGTCATGACACTGGTAGTTGTAATATTAATATTATCAAAAATGTTATCAACAGTCGTCTCTTGTGAGGGCTGAAAAGGTGCCAGTCTGTTTGATTTCATTACATGTGTTATCTGGTTTAACTTTTACATACAATAAGCCTATGAAGTTGGTACATGAAAAAAACAAACAAACAAACAAAAAACACACAAAAGTTAAGACACGTATAGGGGTTCAATCATTTGCATAGGTGACAGCATGTATGTGGCTGACACAGGATGTTAGGCGGCAGAGTCCGCCAATAGGCAATGGACAATGCATTTGAATTATCCAGTGGAATTGAATCAGAACAGACACTTGCAATAGAAGACAGAAAATGCTGCTTCCCGGGCTGATGGCTTTCTTCTACCCCAAGAGGCACACTGCACTTTGGGTGGAGATAGTGGACACGTCCAGTTGTGCATTGAGTCTTGCTCATGGTTACCATAAGGAATGGTAGGCAATGGTCTGTGTGTGGACAAAAGGCTCATGGAGTGAGACAAGAGGTCACAAACCCCATCCATTTTGAGTTCCCAGTGTGGTATTACCAGAGCTCCACAGAACCATCGAGCTGGAAGGGGATTAGAGGATACAGTGGGCCTTTGCTGTTTTTCGTTTAGCCAGGATTCATTACATTTGCTTTTGGAAATTGCACCCTCATTTCCTCTTGAGGAATTAACCTCTTCAGTACTTATAGTGTGATTTGCGAATTAATCAAATAATCTAGTCAGAAAACTAGGTACATAACTCAACAGACAGTGTCCATCCGATGCTTCATTTCCGAAACTTGAATTACGAGTAAGCATGATGAAAATACTGAAAACAGCTGGAGTTCTCATTCATTAAAGAGATGGCATCTGGAGCCTCTGGAACTTCCTGAATCCCATTCCAAACCAACTCTTGAGCCTCTCTTCCCTCCTGTGTGTCCCGTTCCTTGAATCAGCCTTCTAACATGTTTCTCTCTTGGCCTAAAAATTCTAGAGCCAGTGTCTGTGACTTTCACCCAAAACTCCCCAGCCAACATATAAGCCATTGAGTCAAAACTTTTACAAAACACAGAATGTGCTGAATAGCTCCAGTGTGGGAGGGACTGACTACTTCATGCATCTGCTCTTTCATTATTAGGTGGCAGTTCATGTTGTTGACCAGTCATTTCTAACATTTGGCTAAAATCTGCTTCTTTGTTCTTAATACCCTCTGGACCCTTGTCCTACGGTCCACCACATGGAATAACCGTGGGTATGCTCTCCTTTTAACTCCTTGTTTTATATGTAACCACTTGTGGATTTAGATATATGGATGGACTGCTCACAGAGACTGGAGTGTAGCTCCTACAACTGTAACTGAAGTGTCGTCTGAGTTGAAGGACTCTCCCTCGTCTGCTACCTTTGTCAAGCACGCAATGATTGAGAATATTGTGTTCGGGGATTCATAAAATCATAATACACAAAACTAACAGAGAAATTCCATTTTCTTTCAATCTTATCACTGTCAGGGTAAAAGAGTGTCTCCAGGCTTTAGCTCTTCAAGCCCTTTTGATATAATGTCATCAGCTACCCACCTCCATGTGTTCTCTTCATGCATTTATTCATTCAATAAATATTTACCAGGCATATATGCCAGGTGCAAGACAGAGAGTTAGGTGCTTTGGGTGTAAAACAATAAATCAGAGGTGGGCATCTAACATCTAGATGAGAAAAACAATCAAACCTCCACTTACTTACTATATATGAAACGAGTCCCCCAGCAATTGATTTTTGTACTTGTTATTTGATTTGTTGTTTGTTTGTTTGTCGCCTGCATCTAGCTTCTTGATGCTGTGTAGACACAGGTAGCAAAGGTGTAATTCTTGGACACATCTTCTCTGGGACAATACCAAGAAGGATGGACGACACACTATTTAATGACACAGAGAAAGCTCGCTTGCTCCTGAAAGAGTTCCTATGATCCATAAGAATGAATCATTCTTCCCCAGAACTGGTTTTAACCTTTCTTTGTCCCTGATCTAAAATGAGCTTGGAGAGCACAGGCGAAACACTTTTTTTATAGAAATCTCCAAATACAGCAAAAAAACTATTGAAGCACAGCAAGCCGGCAAGAGGAGGAGAGGAGAAAGGGAGAGTAGGGAGGGGAATTTTAATTGTTTATGGGAGTATGGCAAGAAATACTCCATGGCCTATGCCTATTTCTTGGTCACGTAGAACCAAGGTAGATGATGGTAGCATAGTCTCTAAAACCCTCTGGTAGTAAGAGCGATATGAGTGTGAAAATACTGATCATGGAAGGTACTCATGGCAATAGCACATCTTTTTTTTAAATTGCAAAGGACAATCTGTGTAATATCTGGTGGCCGATAATTTGATAGGTCAATGTATGTGATATGAGAACCATGCCTCCACTTCCTTACCCTCTAATCCATTCTAAGGAGACAGTGTCACCCCTGATCCAGAGCTGATGTGCTGGGGGGAGATTCCCATCACAGCTTTCTAAGCACTATTCACTTTTCTTTCCTTTACAGACTTCTGCAGCAGTTACATTTGCTCTTTTCCCTAACAAAGGCTTGTATCCCCAGGCCTGGCTATATCCACCCTTCCTCCATGCCCACATATCAGTTTGATAATACTGACCCCCCACCCCCACCCCCAAGATCAAAGGTGTGGTGGAATGGCAGGGGCAGTGCAGAAAACTGTCTACCCGTTGCAAAAAACACCCAAAAATCAACAGTATTCATGAAAGTTAGATTAATTTATTTTTATGTAGGAAAAGCAGTCATTCTATTCAAGTATTTAATGACTTTAGCACCTGCTTGGTCTACAGATAAGAACTGGATGTTACAGGAGGGGAAAGGTCCAGGGCAGTGAAGAGTTTCACTTGTTTTGGCCTCTTGCTTCTTTCTCTCGTGGACCTATGCCAGGTCCCAAGGGAAGAAGAGACTGTAACAAGCAAGAATAAGGGTTTCTATAAGACACGAGGGATGCGAGGCAGGACATCTTTGCACCGTATGCATATGGACACCAGAAATGTACTTGAGAGGTACCCTTCCTGAACTTCTTGTACTTGTGGGTAGATGACATACATAGCAGTAGAAATTTGACCTCTGAGTTCAGCCAGACCTGGGTTTGAATGAAAGCTCCTGGCTCTCACTTACTGACTGTGTCACCTGGTACATGTCACTCCTTGCTGTACCTCGCTCTCCTCGTCTAAGAAATGGAATCATAGTCACAAGTCAGAGGTGGTTGTGAGGATTCCGTGTGTGACGCAAAACGGAGTTTTCCTTCTTTTGTATCTTTTTCTCATCTTCAAATGTATGGTGACAAAAATGATTTCAGCCCAAGTCTTAGCTTTAAAAAAAAAAAAATAGTTATTCTGAAACTTTTAGGTGAGAACCAAAATGCAGACTGATGTGAGGGAAATTAGGTGATTTACAGAGCACGTAGTCCTGAAATTATAAATGGGTTATTATATCCCAAAGGTTTATTTCTATGGAAGCCACCTACCATGTTCCAAGCGCTGAACAGATGCTAATTGCTGGGTGCCTTCCAGATTGAAATGGTCTCTGGCATTTTAGCAGCTTCCACTACAGCGCGTGCATTCTACCACTATCCGTGAAGACAGTGAACAAAGCACAAGCTCACCCCTCCTGAAATTAAGACTTGAATTTGAGAAGAAGTCTTACTCATTTGAAATCCAATGAAATGTATTGCAATAAAAATTCAACAAGCATCTACCCAGTCTTCAGCAAATATTTTTATTCATGTTCAAAGTAGGCCTCAAAGATGATTAGAAGAAAATGCTTTCATCTCAGATTGTCCTCCTGATGTAGACCCTCTGGTTTCTGTGGAATTAAAACTGGGCACCTACACTTCTAATGCATGGGCACGGACTTTTTCCCCAAAGAATCAGTTCTTTTCTCTTCCATCTGTGTCTTCTACCGCCAAAGAATACAGCAGAGCAGAAAATGTCGGGAGTTGAGGAGGAGACCTTGGGAAGTATGATCCGTAATGGAAACAATGAAAACGAATACAAAAAGTATGTAGAAACAGAGCATTTTGGAGATAGATAGAGCATGTCACGTATGCGGTAGAGACAGAAAGGTTCCCAGTTGAATACAGTAGACCCACGCATCTTACCTGGATATCTTAACAGGAATCTGGAAGTGGGTTGGGAACCTTGCCCATCACTCCAGTTGTAGATTGCAGATGGCATCCCAGCATTAGACAAATGAGTTAAGGGAAATCCATAAATTACTGGCAAACACCCAGTCTGGAGACACTTTATTCAAGGCTTAGTAAAGAGAGTCTAATATCTATATATGACATATAAAAATTGCAGAAAAGGAGAGGAAACTATAAGAAGAATGTGATTTTGAAAATGATATATTGCAATCCAAAAGAAAATTTTAAAATTGAATATTCAATCAAATAAGCCAAGAAAATAAAAATCCATTAAACAGGAAGAAAATGTCACAAAGGAAATTAGGATAAAATAAAAGAACAACAGAATGGGATGAAAACAAAGTTAAGTGAGCTTTAAAAAAAATAAAGCAAACATACCAAAATTATAGTAGCAGAATTATAGACCACATTGGACACAGAGGGAAACAAAAAGATAAAAATGTGGAAAATCAAATCAGGAAATCAAATCAGGATTTGAAAACCTGAGAAAACGAAGACATGAAAATAAAGAGAGGATGCCTGATCACTGCACTGTACAGCTGAAGCTGAAGCTGAACAATAATGAATGTCAACTACAAATTTATATATGTATATAGTTACAAGAAGCGGAGTACAGCATTAGGAATAGAGACAGTGGAAATGTAAAGGCTGTGTGCGATGTCAGAGGGATAGTGGATGCGGGGAGGGGTGTTGTCATTGTGTGAGGGATATAAATGATAAATGTCTAACTATTATTTTGTTTTATGCACCTGAAACTAAGAAAAAAAGAAAAAAGGAAAAGAAAGAGAGGAGACAAGCGTGAAGTTGATCACTCAAGACTAGGAAAGAGAGAATAGTCTGCCAGTATTTGGGTAATTGCTGTACCTGAAAAAGGAAACTGATGAATGCAGCAAATGCAGTGATGGAGTATTTCAGAGACGAGATCTTCTCTGATCTGATGACCTAAGGATGCAGATGGAAAGAGGTCGGTTTCTGCTAAGCAAAATTAGAGTCATACATGTAGACACCCTGGTAGAAGCATGGATTTCAAGTTTGGGAAAAAAGAAGAAAAACATTTTACAAACATCTAGACAGACCTCCCCCCCACCAAGAAAAAAGGTTTCTTTCCACACAGACAAAAAGTAAACTAGTTTCATTTTACAATACAATAATTCTCTTTTAACAGGACACTGATCTATAAAATATAAGCCGAATACTACTAAGGAAATTCAACCATGAATAAAACATCAGGTTTGGGGGATTTAGTAAAATTAAATGCTACACAAAATGAAGTTCATGAGTCAAATGCTTATTTCACCCTAAAGGAAAAAATATATACATATATTTTTCCTGTTTCAATCTTATGACAGCAGCAAATTATTTTAAAATAGCCCCTATGGCCTCTCATGCCGCTAAGCCGGGCCATAACATGACTTTAATTAATATGTCCTTTTGCTCCCTCCCTCATCTATATTTCAAAGATGACTTAGTTACATCTTTTTGAGTCCGTAGTCTCCTGACCGTCTCCATGTGTAAACAGAAAGCAAATGCCTCTCCTAAGAGTTCCCTAGTGGCTCTTTCACTAAAGGAACCATGAATATCTCCAAGACTTTTATTACACTGTCTTCCCTTATGTTCGTGATTTTTATGGACAGTATATCGAATCCTATCTACTTGTTCTCCGCAGCTCCCCATCTTCCCCAAATTGGATGAATGTACACTTTTTGGTTCATCTTCAAACTATGCCATCTCAATTCATTATTTGTTTTTTCCATCTCCTAGTTTATTGGTGGGCAACGCTTGAACTGAATTCCATCAAGTAATTGCTCAAAAAATAGCCTGCACTATACCAGGGTGCTCGCCTCTTTTCATCCAGCTTCAGACTCTGTTTTCTTTGGGAGAGAAGGCTTTGTGCAGATTACTTCCACTGCTTTAAATCCTGAGCTGAAGATGGCCTTTCGTTGGATTAATGCACTGCAGTAGGAGAAAAAATAATAATAATAATTAGCTGCACAGCATATGTCCTCAATGGTTTGATAAAAGACCACAAGGGGCATCATGATGAAGATGAGTGTGGAAAAGATTCCTTTTTATTAAGCTTAGCAGGAGAGGAGGTTTAGGAAATTCATTTCCATAGATAAACAAACAAGCCAAAGCAAAGGCACATCTGCCGGGATGGGCTTCTCCAACATGTAGCAGATGTGTTTCAACAACAAAGCATATCCTAGACGCATTTTAGGATTTAATTATTTAGTTATTTCATTGAGCTGAGGAGCAAGGGGGTGGGGATGGATGGAGGAAGCATATTGTAAATTTACTGAGCCTGGAAATCCAATTCTGGATGTAGCTTAAGCTTCCACATATGCTAAGTGCTTTTTGATCCACAGACCCCACTGCATTCATCCCATTGCACACACGTGGTAACTATGGTTCTGAATCATCTGGCCCTCTCCATCCCCCTGCATTTTTGTAACAACTTCCCATCTCCTCTCACTGCCTTCAGTTTCACCCTGTTCAAAGCTGTTGTCCATATAACGGTCTTTCTAAAAGGCAAATCTGATTCCTGGGACTGTAAGACACAAAAGGAAAGACACGGCAGGAGAGATTAAGGAAGGATTAGTCAAAGCAAAAGAAAATTGATCAGGGACAGGAGGAAGGAGTAAAATAAAACCACGACAGCAGAAGGTGTCTAGAGATTACCCACAGGTTCAGACTGAAGAGAACGGTTTAAATCATGTGCATCTACATGGCCAGAATCCAGCCCTCCTAGGCAGTGGCTTCTCCTAGGAAGGGCACAAGTTCTACAGCAGCGTGTTCATAAAGAAGGCCGTGCAATTCTGTGTGCAGTTGCTTGGAGAACAAAGCATCTTATTACAGTGGCCCGACAAAAGCAGAACAACCTGATCTGGTCCTTTTCATGGTCTTCCACTGTCCACAGGATAAAGTGCAAGACTTCTGTGGTCTACCAGAACTCCCAGTTTTCTCTCTAAACTCTTCTTCCAAGCTCTTCCAGTGTACTTGGCGCTCTAGCAAGTAGTTACATTTCCCCAAATAGCTATCTCTATGATTTTGCATCTCTTCTCTTCTCATAGAATTCAGTACAATGCCTTGACTAGATAGAAAATTTGTGCCAATCCTGTAAAAGTTCATTTCAATTTCTTTTCCTCTCTTGAGGCTTCACACCACACTTTTGTCAGGAATAGTCCCTGCAATCAGCTTTCATAAGGCCTGGACTTTCACTCTATGTTTAGCAGTTATCATTTCATTTTTTAATCCTTTCCTCTAACGGAATACAAACTTTCTGAGGTCATAATGTGCTCAATTTATGTGTATTGAATGAATGAATGGTGTGGTCAGTATTGCAAAGTCCACTGTAACGGAGTTACATAGCCTGGGGGTCGTGTGGGGAGTGAGGATATGCAGGGACATACGTCCCCTCTAACTTATCAGAGTCACAACTGTGGCCCCGATAAAATGGTGGTTGAGGACTAAGAAAATGACCAAATGCCCCACCCTTTTTATTTATGTGTTGATTCAGTCAGTATTTCAGTTATGATGCTTTTCATTGCAATTGCCAAGCAACTCACTCATTCATCTGATTTAAGCAAAAGCATTTAGAGTTAGTCCAGTGTCAGAGACGGCTTGATCAAGGACTTGTGGTAGTGACTGGGATTCCTTTCCTCCCATCTCCTGGTGGTGTTTTCTTTCATGCTGGCTTCCTGCTCAAGCCCAAGGCCGCCTGGGGTATACAGCATCTTCACTGTTGGCCCACCTGGGAGGAGAGAGAAGTGCCGGCTTCTCATTTGGCAGTGGCAGCAACAGGTGTGTTGCTCTCATCACACCATGAACCCATCCCCACAGTGGTTCCTGTTGCCAAGTGCATGTGACGTTCTGGTTGACCCGGCCCCACTCACATGTCCATCTCGGGAGCCTCCTTCATTCCGAGTGTGGAGACAGAAAGTAGAGAACAAAGTTGTCCCTAACCTGTAGGGAAGATATATAATTTATTGAAAAAGTCAGCACACTTTGAATATGAAGGCAGTACTGTTAATAATGAAACCACGGTACAAGCATAAGCTGCATTGTCCCAGGTGACCTGGATGTGTCATCACCCTATCACAGGAAAACAGGACACTATTACCATATACCAGTACATGTATATATAATACTCATATGTTCATTTATATTTATATATGTATATATGTATACTATATACTGTACTATATGTATGTGTATACTATATACATGTACTGTATGTACACTATATATGTATATATATGTATATATAGTATACATATATATACATATATAGTATACATGCCATGCATGTATACATATATACGCACAGAGTAGTATATATGTATGTGTATATATACATATGCATATATATACACACATGTGTATATATGTAGCTATAAAGTATTTTGAAACTTTTATTTTACATGAGTTCACAGATAGAACTTGCGACTGCTTTAATAAAGCATATTATTAGTTTTACCTCTTCTAACTGGTGGATAACTTTGGGCAAGTCTCTTTACTTCTCAGGTCCCTGTTTCCTCATCTTTTGAACATGGGTGACGTCCTGGGAACCTTTCACATCCTCTCTGGCTCTACAGTTTTGTGGGACGATATTATGATTCTAGGGCAAAGGCAAGACTAAACCCAGCTGGACTGGGCGATGACTGACCCTTGAGACAGACTGAATCACACATTTATAATGTTTTTGCCTCCATGTGGTAGGTTTGATCTTTTCAAAGCCATAACAACAAAATCGATAAAAGCAACAGCCCTGTATCCGTTCTTATTATCTGCCAGCAATGGTACTGATCTCTTTATCTGTTGTTTCACTTGTCCTCACCCAACTCTGTGAGAGAAGCATCCTTTCCCCATTAATAGATCAGGAAGACATCGCTTTCATCAGTCACTCAGCTAATGCTTACTAAATGCTTACCGTGTGCCGGACCTTATTCTGGGTACCAAGGTAATAGTGATGGACAGAGAGTATAGGTCTCAGAATTCACAGAACTTAATTCTTTGGAAGTAAAGCCACCAGGAGTTTGCCTGACTCCGATTCCTTCATCATTCTGTAGCAGAATCTAAGACCAGAAAGAACCCAAGAGGCACTCAGAGAGTTAGGAGAGTCAGCTTTATTACGCTGGTGGGCTCCTTCCCAAAAGACTGAGCCCCAAGCAAGGTTTTGAGCAGGTTTTTATGGGTTGGGGACTTCCTTGAGTCGGGGAAGGGGTAGGTGTCATCTGGTGATTGGCTCCAGGTGTGGCTTGGAGGGGGTTATGCGGAAGTGGGCTGGGGCTTAGGCTGGGGACCTCTCTCCACTGGGGCCACCATTTTAGCTCAGTTCCACGTGACAGGAAACCATTTTAAGGTCAGTTTCCCCATCAAGTTAAGAGAGATCGACAGTAAACAGATCATTTAAAAATAAAATGAAAGTATCAGATACCACCATGTAGCCAATCACAGTGAGATGCTGTGCTGTGACTACTAAAGATGGGGATTGGGAAATTTTTCAGAGGCGAGAAGCGCCGAACCATAGATTCAAACCCAGGCAGTGAGGCTCTGAATTAAGTCAATTATTTTATCTTCCATACAAATTCTGTGCAAACTTGAATGCTAATAATAATTTCCTGGGGCCAGAGGGTGAGTCTTAAAAATGCAAATTCTAAGACACCTTCCCAGAACAAGGCAATCAGAATATCAGGGTCTGGGAACTTGCAGATTTAACAAGTACCTGGGGTGGGTGGGATTTAACAGAGCAGTTCAGAGAACACTACAGCAGTGCTTGCAAAAGAGGAATCGATTCCTGACATGGACTGTTCACATATTCAGGAAAGAAGATCAGATTATCCCTGGGTGAGCTTGAACCACCAACCTGGCCACTAAATGCGCTAACCCAATGTTCCACAGAAATGAAGGTGCAGCTTGGTTACAACTTCAGCTACAGCAGTGGCGTTTCCTCCCTGCGCCATTTTGTCTGGAATAACACACAAGCATCCAGCAACACACACACATACACCATCAACTTTTCTGATTTATCATAAAACTGTGTGTGTGTGTGTGTGTGTGTGTGTGTGTTGTGTGTGTGTTTTCAGGAAGCAGAACCAGCAAAGCCTTTTAACTTCTCAGAGGTATCTAAAAAGCACGGTGTTTAAACATCTCAGCAGCTCCCCTCATACACCTGGGAGAGACATGTGAATGAAAATGGGCTTCATTTATATGGAAAGGCTTTAGAAGCACCATCTGAAAGGCGAAACTTCACCAACAGCAATAGACATTCGGCAACATTAATGGAAACGTTCACTTCCCCCAATGCTGATGACTTCCGTGGGGGATTAATTGTTTAATATTCACAAAGGACTTTGAAGATGAAAAGACCCACATAAAGGCTGAAAATGAACACTCACTTTATTTGCTTTTCTCATCCTGTGGTTGAATCTGCAGGGCCACCATGTCTTTGAAGCAGCTCCAAGATGATAATAACGATGACCACCCTTGGAGTGGGGAGAACAGAGAGAGCGGGAGGAATAATTTAGACTCAGCTGCAATTCTAGGAACTGCAAAAGCAGGGACTTTGGTATCAGAGTCCTGACTCTCTACCACCTGCCAGCTCTGTGACCTTGGGCACGCTACTTACCCTTTGTGAGATTCTATTTCCTTAGCTGAAAAATGGGATAATACAACTACCTGGTTATTGTCAAGTTAGTTATTTTAAAAGACTTAGCTAGTGCTTGTCACATGGCTGGTACCCGTGCAGTTATAACTATTGTTGCTATTGCCAATGTTTGAGGAATATTAATAAATAAGGTTCCCAAGGTCTGATGCTACAAAAAGCAACATTGATCCTCAATAAATTTTTAAAAAAATAATAACAAAAGGGAAAGAATGAACCAGGGTAACAGACAAGAGATCTTTTGAATCATTTGTGGGTATGTGTGTGTGCCATACAGAAACCTCTGTTATTATTTACTCAAGATTACATGACTTGAAATAGTCCTTTATTTCGTAATTGCTTCATTTTTTCCTTCTACTATCCCAACTACCTTCTTGAATATGGCTCCCATTCCCACCTTTTACTGACATCTCTAATGTTTATTCTGGTGTTTGTCAAAGGTGAGAACTTAAGGACTTCTGTGAATTGTTTGAGCAGCTCTGCATTAAGTGGAGCATCTTGGTATATATATAAAATATAGTGACTCTAAGCTATAAAATGCTTGGGAACAAACACTTAAGTTTTAAGACCAACTCTGTCTCCATTTCATTTGGACATTGGAGATTCTCTTTCCACTTTTTCTAAATCGGGAGCATTCCATGCAATGAGGTGGGAGTTGGCAGGAACGGATAGGAGAACTACAGCATGTCCTCGGCTTTGAATTCTCCCCGGATTTAATCCAGGTGGGGATTCCTTGAGCACCACGGCCCAACTCCTGTTCTCTACCCTTGGGTGTGAGGCTGCTTCTTCAATAACCTCCAGGAAGTAAGGACCCCTTATGCTGATCACACTAACTGTGTGATATGAAACCCTTCTGCCATGGAGAGAAAAAAAGAAAATCAAGTGGGTTCGTTTTCTGAAATGTAAAAAGCATTGGTCTGTAGAGCATTGGTTTCTAGGATATGCCACCCCACTTCTCTGACAGGTGCACATTACATAACTTGGGATCCTAAAAATTGCAGGGCAAGAACGTGATGCCCAAAAGTTTGTGGCAGAATCGATGGACTTTCAGAAGTCAGAAATGACTTAGGAATAGCCATCAAGAGTTTCTGTCTGGTACCACTTGTATATTGTTATAAGAGGAAGGCTTGGGAAGGTAGTTTAAAAATCTTCAAGAAAAATGTCCCTATCTGAGTTAGTTTTAGAAAAAAAAAATTACGGGGCCACAATAATTGGACTGGCAGAAGAAGGAGAGATCCTTATTCAGGAACAATATTAATAATAAATAGTTCACCAAAAGAATTACCTTTAACATTAATTAGTCTATGATGTTAGGAAATTCAATTAAACTTTGCTGGCCTTTTTTTTTTTTCTTGGCTTGTTTGTTTGCTATTTTTTCCCCTCTGTAAATTGAGATAGCAAAACAAGTTTTAATTCGACAACTTACTAAATTTTGAAAGGAATTTCTCTGCACACTAGTATGTTTCTCCAAAGTCAAAACTCATGGTTGTCACAAGTTAACTTCTCAGTTTCCTTGATTGGGAGTTCAGGGATGCTGGGTCCTCACAGCCACTGGTGGTAGGAATGGGTCAGAGGCAGAGCCCTGGAGAAAAAAATTTGGCAGCAGGACGCAGAGCATTATAATAAATTCTGTCTTGGTTTGGTAAGAATTTATATCCATGGATGTCTGAACAAGGGGCATATAAAGCGTACGCAGGAATACTTAATCTGGACATGATGAATCCGTTATATAGGGAGGCCAGAAGCGCCCATCCAGCAACATCTGAGCACCCAGTAACAGCCCAGTATAAATACTGATCAAGCAACATGTGCAAGGTGACAGGCCTGGTTGGAAAAAGTAGGAATTAGTCTCATTGGCTTCAGAGGAGGGTTCTGCTAGGAATGTAGAGGTGAAGAGAGGGAAACTGAGGCAAAAATCCAGGCAAGGAGGACAAAATGGTGGCAGAGAGGTGGCAAAATAGTAAGAAAAGGTGCCATCTAGTGGAGAGTTGTATATTTGTCTCTCATCTGTATTCGGTAAAGCATTGACAAGTCATGACCCTTTTTGCTGAAGAACCAAGATTATAGATATCAAGGCTGAGAGAACCTTATAAATGAGCTACCAGAATTCTGCTTCCCGCCAAGACGGAATTACAGATCAGATTTACTCCTCCACCTACAACAAACACACAATTAGACAAAATAGATGAAACAGTGATTTTAAGGCAGTCGAGATAGGTAATGAAAGAGCAGTGATTTCTAGGATTTGGGAGACAGACAATTTTGTGAATTCTACAATTGCCCCAGTGAGAGATTTTCAGGTTCGGTTGGTACAAGGATGTGAAACATGAGTCAAGTTTGGCGGAATGCTTGAGTTGAAGAAGCAGAGCCTGGGAAGACCCAGGTGACTATATTTTTCAAGTACTAGAGAGGAGAAAGCTGCAAAGAGAAAAATTCACACACCTGCAGAGACTGTCCATTGACTATCCAACAGAGTACTGGTCGGTAATGCTTATGAGTCGAAAGACCAGAGGCTGGGGAGATCGAACCCAAAGGATTAGAGGAAAGAGTGCTTGGTGCTCACACAAAAGTATTGATACAGCTCTGGTCGTCCTGAGGGTAGAGCAGAACCAACAAGGAGCCCACAGGAGAGAAGCCATGTGTTCACATCTACTCTTTAGAAATGGAGCTTTGGGTATAAGGTGGAGAACAGATTGAAGGGAAAGAAAACCAAATCAAAATAAGTGTACAAAAATAACGAGACTATTCACATTTTTTATTCTTTTGAAATATGGGCAGTTACTGGGTTCTAGGCACTGCCTTAGACTGATTGCATGCGTAATCTTACGTCATCCCACCACTAACAGAGGTCGGAGAAGGCAAATAAGTTGCCTAAGGTCACCTCGCTGTCAAGTAGATGAACCAGGATTCAAATCCAAAATCTATACCTGGACTAATCGTCAGGCTGCTTCCTTTCTTGTCCTTGGCTGATTCGATTGTGAGACGACAAATCCTCCATTTGTCTAGAAGTAGAACTTAGCAAAGTCCTTGACTTGATGTGTGACAATGCAAAAAAAAAAAAAAGTATTATTATGACAATAATAACTAGCATTTGTTTAATATTTAGTATGTATCCAGTCTGTGTGCTGTACCTGCATCCATGCATTTAATGCTCTCAACAAACAAGAAAGGAGTCTATTTGGTTTTCTCTCTGAAGAGTCTGCTGCCAGAGCCAGTGTGTTACCCACCCAGGCACTTCACAGTTTGCTGCCCTCACTTCCACCAGGCTTCCTGACTTCAATGCAGTCCAGCAGCACACCAAAGGGTATGCTGGTAAGAAAAGGCGGCGCTAAAAGCAGAATAGCATCACAGAGAATAAGCTAGCTTTGCTGTAACTGCTTCAAGACCATTATTAAATGTACAAAATGCAGAGACCCATCGTGGTTCCTTAATACAAGGTGGCAGCTGGAGAGTCTTAACCAGTGTAATGTGAATTTTGATTCTCTTCCTAAGAATTGCAGATTTTAAATACCGTGTGTTGAGACGTGTTTTCCTGTTGTCTTATTACGCCCAGTGTTTAGTAAAATCTAAACCTATTGGGTGCTGCTCCCACTGGCCATTCTTTGAACCCATGAGTTCTCAGCATATTTTTTTTCCTCCGCAGCTATATATCCATCTCTCTTCTTTTGCTATATAAAGTCGAAAAACAGTAATGACTCAAGATGTGCCAATTTTTACGAAGCATCCCACTTTCCAGATAAAAGAAGGGACAATAGATATTAAATTTTCCCACTAACTCAAAAAAGAAACAGCAAACTAAGAGTTTCCAGGCAGTGTAGCCAATGTGGGGGCTGAGTTTTAACCAAAGAAATGATGGTCTCCCTATTAAGACTCTCAGTATATAACCGTGGGGTGTGTGTGTGTGTGTGTGTGTGTGTGTGTGTGTGTGTGTGTGTGTGTGTCAGAAGCAAGGAGGTAAAGACAAATATGGAGCATTACTGCATATTTCATTCAGTCCTGACAGCCAGTAATAATTGATTGTATAATTTTTTCTTCCTGTCCCACATAGAATCTCAGACTCTTCTTAATACAGCTCAACTCTAGAAATCTCTACCAATTTATCTAATTGTCATTTAAAATGAATCCTATTAAGGATACAGAGAAGATTAACATGGCCCCTGCACACGCCTGACATGCAAATTCGTGAAGCGTTCCATTTGTTTTCAATAAAGTTTCCCATTCATTGACTGGAGCAGTAAAAAATAAATTAAGAAGTAAGTAAAAAATAAATAAATGAATCCTATTAGCCTTCCATGGGCCCGCCTCTCAGCATGAACATGTTCAATGACAGAGAGTCCCCTCTTGCTAAAGCCAGGAAGCAATGTTTTCAGATTGTTCTAATTATTTGAAGTTCTTTCTTGTATTGAATGAAAATCTACTTTCAATTCACTTCTGCCCATAAGTCCTAATTCTGCTTTCTGGCCCAAATGGACAAATCAGTGTATATTGCTTTATACCTTGAAAATGGCTTTCACACTTCTATCTGTAAATATCTTTATTTAACTCAAGTTCCTTCATCTTTTATTCCAGAACGAAGTCTTTCAAGGAACAGTTATCCAGTGGGCACTGTGTTTGATAGTGGAGGTAAAATAGGGAGAAAGCAAACTTTGTCCTTCTCTCATATCACTTTCTATTAAGTAGAGGAACCAAGTAAATGACAATTAGAGCAGAGTGTGACATGTGCTAAGATAGGGGAAGCTCGGGGGACTATACAAGCATAAAGGAGGGACCAACAAACCCTGAAATCTGGAGCAGGGGCCGTCAAGCATGGCTTTCAAGACAAAGTGAAGACTGAGTTGAGCCCTCGAAGAATGGGCAGGAATTAACGGGCAAGGAGTGGGTAGAGGGAAAGTGTGAGCCGAAGTTAGAAGTAGGAAGGTGTTCCGGTAAAGAGAGCAGAACGCCCAAAGGATAGGCGTGTGTGTGTGTGTGTGTGTGGGTGGGTGTGTGTGTGTGTGTGTGAAGCAATAAGTGTGTACAAGAACTTGAGGACTCTCGAAGCCTTATTAGGTGATTTTAATGTCACTCCAAAGGCTTTGGGATGAACTGCAGCCAAGTGCTACATGAGTCCATTTGTAGTTTGGAAAGGTCACCCTGCCAGAGGGTGGAAAGTGCACAGCGAGGGAGGCTGAGACAGGGGACCCCATTTGGGAGGCTATTACTCGCTGGGGTAGGCAGAAATCGGGATGGTGGTGGATGTTTGTCATCCCTTCACTGTGATGGTCACTCTTGTGTCGTTAAATGCAATTTTTCAAAGTTCCTCTGATGACATGATACTCCAAAACTGAATAAAAATTCCAAATGTGACCTGAACATTGCAGAATGAAGATGAGTTATCATCTTGCTTGTTCTGGACCCTGCAGAAAATGCTCACATGTATTTTTGGTAGCTGTGCCACATTGTTTATTAACATTACGGTTGCAATAGGCTAGGACACAATAATCCTTTATCGTGCTGTAACAGGCTCCTATTTCTTCTCTGATAAGTATGCTATTATTTTTTAGTTCAGGTACAAAACGCATTTACATTCAGTATAATAGGTATTTCTTAGATTTTTTTCTCAATATTTCAGTATTCCCAGTATTCCTAAGAATGTTTTAGATTTTAGCTGATATCCAGATGGTAGCTCAGACTAAAAAGAGTACAATCATTAAAATCAGAGAGACCTTCTTTAAAATCTTGGCCTGACCACTTGTTAGGTTTTTAGTGCTGGGAGACTTAACTTTCCTAAACTTAGTGGGTTTTTTTTCTTTTTCAAAAAATGCAGTAAAATTGATTATATCATTGTGTGTGTATAATATAATACATATATAAAATTATAATATACATTATATTGTATATAATACCATTGTGAGGATTAATAGAAATAATACATATACACTGCTTGCTATGTAGTTATTAAATGCTGATTATTATACTGTGACCTCCTATTTCCAAGCACACACTCTGTTTTCAGCTTTGGGACATTGCGCCAGAGTAATTTGTATTTTCCAGCATACGTATTTCCTGTCTTCATAAACAAGAATTTATTAGCCCTGTGCTTTCTCGCCTTGGGTTTTGTTAATGGGGCTTTGAATTAGGTGACCAAAAGCAGAAATTAATAGCTGTTCAGAAGTCAACTCTCCAATATAGCAAATACTGTTTAGCAAAGAATGTTTATTATTCACCAGAAACTCCTTAAGTGCTTTACATGTAGAAACACAATTTTATCCTCAATAAACTTATAGGGGAGTTTAGTGGTATTATTACTGCCCATTATACAGTGGACCAGAGTGGATATTATAGTTAAAAAATTGCTTAGGTTTGTCGTACTGGGTTGTATGGTGAGCCCCCAAATGATATGTCTACCTAGAACCTGTGACCGTGACCTTAGTTAGAAAAACAATCTCTACAGATGTAATTAAGTTAAGCACTTTGGGAAGAGATCATCTTGGATTACGGTGGACCCTAAATTGAATGACAAGTGTCTTTATAAAAGAAGAAAAAGGAAGAGAAAAGCATGTGAAGATGGAGGCAGAGATTTAAGTGACACATCTACCTGCCACTTACCTGCCAAGAAAAGCCAAGGATTGCCAGCACCTGCCAGAAGCCAGGTGAGACGCATGGAATAGATCTGACTTAGCGCATCCAGAGGAAACCAGCCCTTACGACACCTTGAGTTTGGACTTCTGGCCTCCAAACGGTGAGACAACAAACTTCTGTTGTTTCAAGTCACCACATCTGTGATCATTTGTTGCAGCAGCCCTAGGAAGTGAGTACATTCATAGAGTGAGCAGGCATCAAAGCTGGGACTTAAACCCACCTAGTCTGGCTCCAGAGACCAGGTGTTCCATTATTAAGGTTTATTGCCCTCCTGGCTTGGAAAAAAACAGTTAAAGAGATTTATGCTGAATTCTCCCAGCGATTGGAACAGAGAAGGTGAAAGCTGTAGGAGTTGAGAAACCTTTTAAGAGTTTCTCCCCTGGAAATGGGGATTGGATTGGGGTGCAGGGCCTCAAGGATTAGTCGCCAGTGCTGTTATTGTCATGTATGGTCACAAAACTCCCTCATCCCTAGAGCTGACAATATTTCTAATGGGGATATTGATGTTATAGAGCTCGGAGGAGAGCTTTAGGCCAAAGGGCAAGTTGTGTATGCAAGCTGGGCAGCAGCTGCTCTGTGGTCCTGGACCAGAAGTACGTCAGCTACCATGTTTCCCTGAAAATAAGACCTACCCCGAAAATAAGCCCCAGTGAAGATCGTCAGCCAGACAGATGCATTTAGTACGTTATGACGATGTTCCAGAAGAAGATTACATGACTGTATTTGCATAAATGTAGATTGTTGTACATGAAAAAATAAGACATTCCCTGAAAATATGCTCTAATGCGTCTTTTGGAGCAACAATTAATATAAGACCTGGTCTTATTTTCAGCGAAACATGGTAGCATAAACTAGTATAAACTCTCTTGATGATCTGCACAAAGACCTTAGGACCTTTACATAATCCTGGGGGGAATGGATGAGAGAGGCTTCCCAATGAAGATGAAGATGGACTCTTGTATGAGCCCCGTGTAGAGGACCTAGAAGTAGATAAAACTTAATTTGGAAAAAATGATACATTAATGAGTGAGGCATTTATTGCACTCTAGTGTTATAAGGAATAAACTTCATAGTTTATTTCCAGACATACTTGTTGGCTCATACAAGATTTCATTCATGGGCTTCCGTGGATGGATGAGAGATCATAGATGTCCTCCAGGGAATACTTGAACCATTGAAATTATCTATAAAATGTATGTGTATGTGTCCATAACTTTGAAAATATACTTTGAAAGGTCCATATCTCTCAACATGGTAGGAACCATCAGCCTACATGAATTGAGAGGCACCTTTCAGCCCTGACATTTTATGATACAGTTACTTTGCAACGGGATAGAGTAGAAATCTGTACGATTCTTAACACTGCAGTACCAGTGAGCTAAAACGTTAAAAATGCACCTTCTGCTCTCACTCTTGTTGAGTAAAGAATATAAAGACCGATTTCTGGTCTTCTACTGTTCCTGTTCTTCTACAGCTGAAAAACCCTCAGAATCTAGATTTCATTGAATTGACCTGTGCTCTGACCTCAGGACTCGTGGGTTTTCATGGTTGTTAGTTTGTTTAATCCTGGGTTATAACTCACAGTGATTAAATTTAGAAATCAGAGGTTTGTACTTTGGTTAGATCATTCTTCCAATTAAATGAATAACAGCTCAGAGTATGAATTCAGGGAGATTTTATTCTGTGCTCATAAAAACACACTTATTTTTATTCCCCAGGATATTGTAAGCATTGCTGTCATGCTGAGACTAAAGTCTTTGGGTCATAGTGGTGGCAGATACAGCTTAGAGATCAGACAGTCCTGTCGGAAAGTAGGGAGCAGAGGGAGGGTTGACATTTGGAAGTCTCAAGTGAAAACTTCAAGTAGATGAGAAGCTAGATGGAGGGATACGTTTGGCAGAAAACAGTGGGCAATGATCCAATATCGTCAGGGTTCAGGGACAAGATTTTCATCTTGGGAAGGATGGGGAAAGGAAAGACAGACTAGGCAAGACCCTAATTCCAGTCCATTTAACTCAACATAGAATTCTTGAGACCTTGTATGTTCACCATCATGGCACGGGGGACACAATGTAAATGAGACCCCCTCCCTATCCTTGTAAAGCTCATGTTCTGGTGTGTGTGTGGGGGGGGGGAGTGGGGCTGGAGGGGCACAGAGCATTTTATGAACAAATAACTAATCCAATATGATAACAGCTGCCATAGATATGTAAACAAAGTATTAGGTTGGTGCAAAAGTAATTGCGGTTTAAATGTAATCAATAATGCTGTAAAGATTTTGTAGGGTATCTGATGGACACTTGTCTTATTTGGGACACCACCTCAGGGATGATGTAGATGCCTAATCACTGCACTGTACACCTGAAGCTGAA
Source organism: Rhinolophus sinicus (assembly GCF_036562045.2). NCBI lineage: Eukaryota > Metazoa > Chordata > Mammalia > Chiroptera > Rhinolophidae > Rhinolophus > Rhinolophus sinicus. The sequence goes on from NC_133761.1 coordinate 10,529,398, forward strand.
GCTGAACAATAATGAATGTCACCTATAATTATATATATGAAGCGGAGTACAGCATTCCGAATAGAGACAGTGGAAATGTAATGTGTGTATGTGATGTCAGAGGGGTAGTAGATGGGGGGAAGGAGGTTACCACTGTGTGAGGGGTATAAATGATAAATGTCTGACTATTACATTGTTGGCTACACCTGAAACTAATAAAAAAAATTAAAAAATAAGTAATTGCTATTTAAAAGGTTAAAAATAACTGCAAAAACCGCAGTTACGTTTGCACCAACCTAATACATAAATAAAAAGGAAAGTACTAATTCTGCAGGAATGAAAGAGGACTTTGGGAGGAATGTATTCGTCAGGGATGTGCTAGGTGCTACAATAAATAGATCCCAGTGGTATAATAGCTCAAAATAAGTTTATTTGGCTCATGTAACTGTCCTCAGTGGGAGAATGGGTCCGTAGATTGACCTGCCACCATGGATTATTTCAGAGAGTCAGGATGACAGAGGCTCTGCCATATCCAACACATAGCTTCCTAAATCCTGTCAGTGGGCAGAAGGGAAAAAGAGCATGGAGAAGCCAACGCAAGAGATGTTTATGAGCCATGTCCAGAAATGATCATATCACTTCGGTTTATATTCTGCGGTTAGAACTAAGACACGTGGCTTGCCGACCTACCTACCAACATAGGAAATTGAGAAATGTAAAATAGCTGTGTGAACATGAAAACTAGGAGAACCAGAAATTTTGTGAACAGCTAGCAGTACGTGTTCCAGACAGTAATATCTGAGCAGAATTTTGTAGGACAAGAAAGTGTTCACAAGTTAGAAGGACCGAGCGTGCACTCTGATTATCTGCAGAAACATTCCCAACTCCCAGGCAAACTGAGCATCCTGTACATCCTGTCACCTTCCATCGACCCCTGACATCTCTGAAAAATGTGTTTGCACAAATACTCTCCAAACACTCTCTAGATAAAGAAGAAAAATAAAGACTTATTCATGTGCCCCTAGCGTTACATGCATTTATAGCAAGGTAAATAATTGTGTGGCTGTAGTTTTGCGACGCTGTAGTGTATATTAAGGGCAATCAATCTTTTCCAAGGCTAGCGAGTCAGATAATTTTGGAAATGTTTATGCCTTCTTCCATGCAGAGACAAAATAATTTAACTTGCTGATTCAATAAGGATCCATCCAGGTAAACAAAAACCATGCCAGGTAAATTAAATAAAGAGACGTGACTACAGAGACTTAGTTACAAAGATGCTGGAAGCGATAAAGGAACAAAGGGGAAAGTGAAAAAATGAAACTAGAAACCTGAGGAAGTCACTCCTATCCCTAGGGCTGGAGGGAAAATGGGTGGGGGCTGGGTTCCCAGAGCAGGAGAAGCACAATTAGAGATTCTGGCAGACAGGAACTGAGCCCACAGAAGGAGGGATTGGGGCATGGGGGGGAAGGCTCTGAGGCCACAGCCTTTGCTGGAGACACTGCCCACGGCAGAGAGAGGGGGAGAAATACCCTCTCTCTGAGGGTCTTCTCTCAGCCTTCAGTCAACCTCCAGGGATTCCTCCTGGCTCTTCTAACACCGAGGTGTCTGGTTTTCGGAAATCTGTCCTCTCCGGTGCCCAGCAAGGAAGCAGCCAGCACTGTGTCTGAGAATAAACCAACAAATGCCTGATCATTGGCCTTAATTGTATTCAAAATAATTAATTCTTCCCTGTGAAGCAACGATGAAGGGTCATTTTCAGTTCCTGCTTTGAAGGTTACAATAGCACTGTTTTTGTGTCTCTGTGTGTGTTTGTTGGTTGTTATTTTCCTGAAGTGGTTGAAACTTTGACAAGCTGGATTAATAGAAAAACAGAACATGAAAATTTTCCTGTATAGGCTCTGCTGTTAGGTTAGGAAAAGGAGAGAAACTTACACTTTGAAACGAAATAGCCATTGGATTTCCTCAACCCGTGTTTGAAGACTCTAGCTTGCAAACACGGAAACGTAACAATAATAAGATGGGTTTACATTTTCACAGCCCTCTATGACAGTGGATTGACTGGTTCTAGACTTCTCAAAATATTCACAATTATTTTTTTGTCAGATACTCACTGTCCCTTTGAATATCAGTAACTAGAGAAGTGACTCCCTTTTCAAAGGAGAGGGAAAAGGCCTGGAGGGAGTACGTGCCTTGCCAAGTTCTTAGTTTTGGATGGTGCCATACTGAGGATGAGATCCTAGCTCTCTAGTTTTGAATCCTTGCATTCTTTGCGCCAAACTGGTGGCTGGGGCCCTATGGAAAACGCCATTTTTCTCAGGTCAACCTCATCCACATTGGCTCCCTTGATATTCCATTACTAATGCTTCTCAGTTTCTGAACTCATTTCAATCCAGGGACCATTGAGTTGAGAATGGGAACTAGAGACTCTTCTCTAAACAGACCCTGTAGTAGCTTCCAAGGGCTGCTGTGACACACTGGCTGGCTTAAAATAACAGAAATCTATTCTCTCACGGTTTTAGAGGCTAAAAGTCTGAAGTCAAGTTGTCGGCAGGACCATGCTCCCTCTGAAGCTAATAGGTGAGAATTCTTTCCCACCTCTTCTCATGGTTATAGAAAAGCCTGGGTATTCTTTGCCTTATAGCTGCCTCACTCCAATCTCTGCTTCTGTCTTCTGAGAAAATTACTATGAACGAAGCCAAGAGAAATTCCTTCCTTCTAGTCATGTAATTAGTTCTCTTCCCTTTCTCATAAAAAACCCTTGCCTTCACCCCATAATCAGGACACAATTCGGGTTTCTGCCTAAATCTATAGGCTTGGATTACAATTCTCTTTGATCTCAAAGGAACACTTGTTGCTTCTCACTTTGGCCTTTTATTTTTAGGTTAACACGTCTCTTGGACTTTTTCCCTGAGTGTCTGTGTTTCTGGGTCCAGATTACCCTCTTCTTATAAAGACACCAGTTTCATTGGATTTAGAACCCACTCTAATTCAATGTAACCTTATCTTAACTTGACTATATCTGCAAAACCCCTATTTCTAAACAAGGTTACATGAATTGGGGGGGGGGGAGGGCGGGGATAGACCCTTCAGTCCCATACAGAACCTATGTAGTGGCCAACCATACTTTGAAAATCCATAAGCCAAAGATAGGCTTTAGCCAGTTTTAAGTATCACTGTTCAATTCTTGAGACCCTATCTGATGCTTTCTGAAGATTTCACTTTAAGTATTTTAGAGTAAAATATACCAAGCTCTAGAGCTACAGATACCAAGAATGCTGAATTTCGAGTGAGATAAACTTGAGATTGCTTCTTAGCTCAGCTACCACCTCGTTCACTTTTTCTCTATCTCAGTTTGTCATTTGAAAAACAGGGATCTTATTCATTGCACTGCCTACATCACCGGTGTGTCTGCGTCATTATAAAAGTTAAGTGCACTGCAAATTCTATATGCTACAGAATCAGAGTTTCTACTGGCACTATCAAAGGCATCATCACTCATGGCTCTCAAAGATAACATAATTGGGATTAAAGGCAAATAAGACAGATGCTTCTGTTCAGACCCCTTCAAACTTGAAAATCTGGAAAGTAAAAAAAAAAAAATTGTGTGAATTTTAGCATGTCTACCAAAACTTTATGGGAAGACGCAATCAACTAGATGAAAAAGCAGCTGCTCTGGTGGGCTTGGTGGTGGTGGACAGTACCCTGTGATTTACCTCTACCCACCCACCCCCCATCTCTCTAGACAGCTTTCCAAGGCGGCTCTTCAAAACTCTGGGGTTCAACTTAGCACATGTGAAATATCATTGGATAAAAAGACATTATAGATATTATCGTTTCATCCACTGCTAAAATTTTGATTAAAGATTTTGATATTGCAGTCTTAGGAATCAAGAAATTCTCAGGTTCACATGTATATTCAATCGGCATTAGTTCTTAATAATAAAGAAGCTATTTCTGGGCTCTAGTCTGTTCCTTTGATCAGTATGTCTACCTTGGTGCCGATGTCACATTTTTTGATGCAGTTATAGATGGAGTTGTTTTCTCAATTTCATTTTGGCTTGCTCATTGCTCGTATATAAAAAGAAGACAGATTTTTGTGTGTTGATCTTGTATCCTGTAACTTTGCTGAATGAATTTATTAGTTCTAGTAGAGCTTTGTGAGTTCTTTAGGATTTTCTTTATGCAAGACCATATCACATGGCATTAAATATAATTTTACGTCTTTCCAATTAGGTTGCCTTTTATTTTTTTTTTTCTGTCTTTCCTAATTTCTTTGGCCGGAAACTTCATAGGATGTTGAATAGATATCATGAAAGCAGCTGTTCTTGCCTTATTCCTGAATTTAGGGGGAAAACTTTCAGTTGTTTACCATTAATGATTCATGTTACTTGTGGGTTTTTCATACATGGCCTTTAACATGTTGAGTAAGTTGTGTTCTATTTGTAGTTTGTTCAGTGTTTTCATCATGAATGCCATGAAATGGGTTCTTGCTGCAACTCTTACTTTCTGGAATAAATCCCACATAGATATGATGTGTAATCCTCTTAACCTGCGGCTGGATTTGGTTTGCTAGTGTTTTGTTGAAGATTTTAAGGTCTTTTCTTTTTTAAATGGAATGAAATCAGTCAGAATTATATTGTGATGCAACTAATAATATATGTTGAATGACTTTGAATCAGCCAAAGAATCTTAGTCACAGCTTCCCATTTAGAAAAATTCCAGTTTCTATCTGACCTTTAAAGTAACACCTCGATATGCCTTTGAAATATACTAGAATGTAGATTGTTTACTCATCCAGACTGCGATTTCCCCAAAATGAGTCTGAGAGCTACAGCCTTCTTTGCCCAGATGATTTCATACAAAATGTATTATTTCCTTTGATATTACAATTCCAGTTTTGCCCATTTTAAAGGCCTAGGGATAGTCAGTTAAGAGCTCTGAGATTGTTTGAAGGTCATCTTCTTCAATTACAGTGTTATTGACTTAGGTTCTGGAGGCAGACAGGCCTGGATTTGAGTCGAAACTCAAATGCCTGAGTTCTTAGACAAGTTCTTTAACATCTCTGTGCATCTCTTCCCTCACTGTTATTCATATTATAACAATGGTATCTACTTAATAACGTCCTCATTCTTGGAAGCATTCAATGAGAAAATGCAGGTAAGCTATTTAGAATCATGACGTGCACACATGGAATGCTTAATTAATGATGGCTTTTATGATAATTATTTTATTGGATTCCAGACAATCAACTGCTCTATTCCCACTTAGGTTTAAATCTATTTAGGGAGCAGTGGTTTCTTACTGAATTACATGTATTTGGAAATTGTCTGTGCATATCTCTGAGCAAATATTAAATATTAAAAGCAAAGGAAAAAGGGATAGGCAAAACAATGATACAGGAATAATAGTGCCATTTTCCCCAGAAATATGTGATGTGACACTAACCTGTGAAGTCATAGTATCCCAAAAGTTTCTTGATTGAAATCAAGAGGAGTAACGTTGGGCAGGATAGAGGCAGAACCAACCAAGATAAAATGACTGGGTTTTCTTACTATTTCCCATGAAAAAAATCGTTGTACATTAAATTAATCCTGTCCATTTGCAAATTGACACACTGTTCTGAAAGTGGTCATTGAAAGAGGTATTTGGTGTCTGTGACAGAATGTATTCTGTTATGAATAATTATATCCCCTTTCCAATGGTGCCCTCTCTGTGGGATAATTTTTTTTTCCATTCCATTGACATCAATTTTGTCTATCTGTCTGGCTTTAGCCAATGAAATGTGAATGGATCTGACTTGTGATTTCTCAGCAAAAATGTAAGGTGGTTGCCCCATCTCTCTTTCTTCCTCTGTTATAAGACTTGCACTGTCCCAAATAGAGGCCACTCCTTCAGCTCAGGTCAGAAAAGGAAAACAATCGAGAACAGAGCCATAATCAACTTGCCATAGACAAGTAGCCTAGAAGGAAATAAGCCTTTGTTATTGTAAGTCACACCGATTGGGGGGTAAATTATTGTTGCAGTATATCTGTGCCTAAGGGGGAGGGAGGAAGTCTTTCCATAATAGCTAAAAAGTCATCCACAGCGAATGGATATTTTAGTGGTGCAAATACATAATTTTCTAAGATCAGAACAAACCAGTATATGTACCATTAAATGTGCTGTAAGACATCCTCTTGATTTTTTTTTAAACTACAGAGAGCTAATTCTAAAATTCACATGGAAATACCCAGGATAGAGAGTACCCAAACTGACTTTGATAAAGAAGAACAAAGTCCAAGGACTTAGACTCCAAGATTGCAATACTTGTCCTACAGCTAGAGTAATCAGGAGAGTCTGGTTTTTACTTAAGAGAAACTAATCCATAGAGCAGAGCAGAGCATCCAGAATTAGACTCACATGTATTTAGTCATTTGATTTTTGTTTTTAAAGTGCAAAAGCGATCTTGTAGAGCGGATAGTCTTGTCAGCAAGTCATGTGACCAATTGGGTGTTTACATGTAAAGAGATGAACCAAAATCCATGCCTTGTACCATGAGCAAATATAACTCAATATTGATCACAGACCAAAATGTAAAGTTATAACATTTCTAGAAGACAATATTGGAGAAAATTTTTATAACTTTGAATTAACTGAAGATTTCGTACATATGACTCCAAAAATATAATCTGTAAAAGAAAATACGCAATGAATTTGGATTTCACCAAAAGTTAAGAACTTCTCTTCAAAAGATACTGTTAAGAGAATGAAAAGACAAGTCACAGGCTGGGGGAAAATATTTACATATAAAATATCGGATAAAGGATTTACATCTAAAGTATAATAAAGAACTTACAAACTCAATAATAAGAAAACAATGTCATGAAAAAAATGAGTGAAATATTTGAACAGACACTTCACCATGGAAGACACGTGAAAAAATTCTCAAGAGTATAATCATAAAGGAAATGAAACTTGAAATCATGAGATTCCACTGGCCACCTCTGGAATGTCTAAAATGGAGAGTCCAAAAAGCATGAGGAAACTTTTGAGAGGATTGGATATGGTCTTTATCTTAATTGGGGTGATCATTTCACAGGTGTTATACATATTTTAAAACATATAAAACTGTATATTTTAATGATGCAGTTTATTGTGTATCACTTATACCCCAATAAAGATGTTGAAAAATCCTCATTGCCATTTAATTTCCAACAGATAAGATAAAAATCTAAAAATCTTCATCTGTGTCCTAAAGAGTCCTTCACAGCCTAACCCTCATACAAGATCAGGAATGAACAATGTCCAGAGTTCCTCACTACATCCTGCATCGTTTTAGGCATCATTTTCCACAGTAATAGGTGGCCCGTTCCTACCGGATTCTTTGGGGAAGATGAGTGAGCTGTAGGTCTTTTTGCTGGTTTATAGGTCCATCCATCCATCCATCCATCCTTCGTCCCTCTTTCCCTCTCTTCCTCTCTCCCTTTCCCCTTCCCTCCCTCCCTCCTTCCTTCTGTAGATCCCACACTCACCCTTAGACATTTAATATGTACCAATCATAAATTATGTACTCCGCCAGTCCCTGTAGCTATGACTTGAAAACAAAGCAAAACAAAACAAACAAGCAACAAAAGTCTTTGCTCTCTAGCAGCTTGCAATGTAGTAGAAAAATGACAAATCATATTGATAATCATATTATTTTAAGGATTTCCCCAAAAAACTATACTCTTAAGGAAGGCTTTCCTGAGGAGGTAGCATTTAAGTTTATTCTAGAAAGTTATCTAGATAATTTTGTTTCCTTATACTTGAAAATGACCATTTTGAGCCTGACCAGTAAATGAATAAAATATTAACTGATGAATTAAGCAATTAATTAATTAAAACACTTATCACTCCAAGATCTTTTAAAATTGAACCTTGCTTTGGGAGAAGTATCTTTGTACTTTGTGTCACAGAGGCCAGGCCATGGCGAGACTTGTGGTCCTCTTAAGGTTCGTGAACTTCATCCTGAAACCGGTGGCAAACCATTGCCTGATAATGCTCTCCTTTTAGAACGCTGAGACTTCCAGCACCCTTTTGTAAATTACATACGTACTATGGCTAGGAAAAATGTAAATTTAAAATTTAGCATTTTAATCTTGATTCTGAGCTATTGCTCACTCATCTGATCAATCAATCATGCATTTATCACACATTTCCTAGCAGCCATGGGTAGCATCAAATTTAATACCTGAGCATTCCCAGATTGGAATGGAATGTAAATATCACTTTGTCCTGAACTCAAAGTTCAGAACGCCCTTGGTTCAGAACCCTTTCTGCCTCCTGTCTTTCTGTCACCTGTCATCTAGCAGTTGTCAACTGATTTAATCTGTTATAATATAAGAAGGAAGTTATTTAAAGATAATAATAATCAAGAAAATATTTTTCCTTATTTACATGAAGAGGGTCTTTATCCTAACAGAAAATAAAGGACAAGTTATGTCATTCAAATAGTCGTGTGTGTGTGTGTGTGTGTGTGTGTGTGTGTGTGTGTAATTCTTTCTCCACTCTCCCTCTTGTCACACCTCTCCCCTTTCACCTCTCTCCTCTCACCTACTTTCATTATGTGGGAGCAAGATCATGTACTGATATCTCTGGGTAACCAACAAGATGGTCTTTGGGATGTTGTGGATGGTTGTACTTCAGAAAGCCTTAGCAATCCACTTTCCTAAACTCAAAGGAAATTTTGTTCTTCCCAACTCTGGGCCATAAGATCTGCCTTTGCTCAATGATATACCTGTTAGCTGAAGGCCAAGCCAGGTAACTTCTTCCCCCTCTGTGATTTATTTAATTGATGTTTACCACACCTTCAATTCACAAATCTGCAATGTCCATAATCCCTTATGCCAACAAGTAAAGGAAAGGTTGAGATCAAGGTATTGAATAGTCTTTGAGGTCACTGGGTGGTAGGGAAAAAAATATCTAGTTATTACTGTGTTTGAACCACTTTATATGAGGTTATTGCTCATCATGATAGAAAGTATAACAAATTCTTTCTCACAGATTAGACTTTGACGGCGATTCAAACAGAAAATCATGTGTGAAATCAGCCCTCCCCCCAAAAAAAACAGTAGAGGGGAGATAAATATTGGAATTAAGGGTGGGATTCAGGCATCTATTAGAAAAATTCTTAGGGAATCAAGTCTTTATGGCCTTCTGAGAACAAAAACCCAAGAGGAGCATTTATCTATAAAAATAAAGGCCAAAGAAAGCATGCAGTCTGCACCAGTCAAGCAGCTGGAGAGAAATGGGATTCTAATTCCCACATTTGGTCCAGCTTGGACTGATTTTCTCCTGTAAAACTGCTTCAATTCCATCTTCGTTGAAACCACACCAGCCTTTGTCTCTGCGTTTATTTACTCTCTCCTTGTCTGCCGCCCACATGGCATTTTTCCTTTACTTACAGGGGTCCTAAAGACCCGGAACAGCAGCAAGCTGATTAAAAATTAATAAGAGCCTCAGAGGGAGAGTACCAAGAAGCAGTTGGTTCTGTGATCGGCAATTTTTTGAGGTTCTTTAAATACCCAATTATTTTCAGGACACCTACGGAAGAGAAACCACAGGATATGGGAAATAGGTTTACAGGCCAGAGGGAATATATTTTTAAGCAAAATTCTTTTAACTTGAAGAAGAGAAGAATTATGTTTACAGGACTCGTCTTTATTAACAGCTGCCTTACAAATCTCCACCTATTTTTTTTTTTTTTTTCTCTTTTATAGTTTCAGGTGACTGGCCCAACAGGAGTGAGAAGAATTTATCTTCAGTATAAACTTCATTATTCTACAGTGGTTCTTCATTTGCCCAGGAGGTAGTAATGCTATGAATAAAAAGGGGGTGGGGGAGCAGTGAGTGAATTAAAATCAGGCCTGGGAATACTTGATATATTGCATCCCAACTCAACTAGGAAGAAAATTTAAGCCTGCTATGTATAGCAAGGAATTGAGAAGCACAGCTTTATATCACTGTGTTTCTTTGGATGAGAAACACTTTTGTGAAGAGCCTAGTGACTGCACCAAACCATAAAATGGCCTCTAAATACTGTAACAATGAATCTATAGGAAATCTTTTCTGTACCACTCTTACTCTGCCATTTCCTAAAACCTACATTGTGGTTAGTAAAATATTTATGTGTTGCACTCCAGAAACATATCATTTAAGATGCTCAAACAGGAAGAATTGCATCTGATGACCACATTTTCATTTAGCCATGGGAAGGAACAAGTTGCAATTGAATTACAAACACGGAAACAAATCAGGCAGGGTGCAAATGATTTGTTTAGCCAGAGACGAGGTTGTCAGGAAGCTGTGCTGTAATGTGGCTCAGGGAAAAAAATCTGTGTTATCATTACCTCCCAACAGGTTGTCAAAAATCAGCAGTGTGAGGGGGAATTTTCAACCAATGCAGGAAAGATACAACAAAGAAAGAATGTTTTAATGTAGTGTTAATAGAATGCTGAATTATTAGCATTGCAGGGAAAAAAAAAAATCAGTGTAAATTTTGGTACCTGGCAGAGTCAATTGGACTGTGACTTTTTTATAATTATACACTATTTTTCAATCAAATCTAATATTCCTTTCCACCACTAACTGTTAACTTTAAGCAAGCAGAAAGCTCAAGAGATATGAATTATGTTTTCAGAATTGTCTGGTAGTTCTTACTGTAAATCACTTAGCTGTCTGAAACAAATTCTCTGCACTCTATTCTGCTGTAAGAAAAAATGATTATGTATATGTTCCTACGTGCTACAATTATAAATTGGATGGCGAAATTACTTAGGAGAGTAAAACTAAAGAATAAGGGAAATTAACTACAAAATAATATTCCACTTAACATTTATTGACCATTTATCAAGAGCTTTTGTAAGGAAAGATTACTTGGAACTCTGGTTGGCTATGATTTATATGACTCATGCTTCTTGTTTCTCTGGCTATTATTATTAAATTTTTTTTTTTTACTGGAAACATGCTCTGTGTATTTTTTTATTTGCTTTTATATTTTATGTATTTACTTGCTCTCTCTAAAAAAAGCATTTGAGATTAACCACCGTATACTTCTCCTCATGGGACAACAAAACAAATTTATTAGTGAAAAAGCAATTACCAAAAGATGGTAATGTATCAGTCCATCGCTCAAAAATATCTCGTGGTTCCCTGTTTACTACTGAGTAAAGTGCAAATGCTTTCAGCATATCATTTAAGGGCCCATAGCCTATCTCCAACCAGCATGACAGAAAACACAGGAAGTCTTGGAAATCTGAATGTTGATTCCACCACTGGTCAATTGGATCAGATTTCTCAATGTACTTAGTCTTCCTGCATCTAGGAAGTAGAGCGTTGTTTCTGAGGGTGCAGGTCAGTTTACCTGGGTATTTTCTCATTGTGACATCAGCTCCAAAGCATTATCCTGACCTTCTAGCTTCTGTCACTCTTGAGACTGATCCTTCATCTCCGTATCTGTGCCCATCTAGGTTATAAGAGAGATCTGATTTTCCTTTCCTGGCATTCCAAATATCTAGCATGCTTCTCAGTATGCTATAAAAATTGCAGAATCTACTTCTACTTCCTGCCTTTGGGTTTTCCCCCACTGCTCTCTCCAAGTTCGCAAATTCTCCTTCCTCTTAACATCTGTCTTTTCCAGTTTGCTGGAGTCAGTAGGAATTTAAATCAAGAAGAAAGGCCACTGTGCTGGGTCCAGACTCTTCTTCAGCATGCTGCTGCGCCCCAATAGAGATCTGGCTTCCACAGTCAGGTCTTGGGTGTCTGCACTTTGAAATCCTTAGGTGTCTAAGCGATGCTATCAGCTTGTCAGCGGTTCGAGTATCTGTATGCATCCAATAAACTTGCTCAAATACAAGTGCTCCGATTCAGGCTGGCACTCAGCATCATGATGGGAAGACTATTTCTATCTAAGTCCAGCCTGGAATAGAGAGAATAAAGAAATGTATATACCAGGGGGCCAAAAATATGTATACAAGTGGACACTTTGGTCAGTGTTGCTCAAGCAGTAGTTCGCCATCATCAGAAGTGTCTGGACACTGATGGTAACCACTTTGAGCACCTCTTGTCATTGCAGAAGTCACACGTGACTTGTGTTCATCTTTTGTTATCGATATATATTGCATATTACAATTTTAATACACTTTACCTTTCTTAAAATGTGTATACATTTTTTGGCACCCTTTGTATGTGTGTATGTATATATATATGAGTATATACATATACATATATGTGTGTGTACACATACATGTATGTATGTATATGTATGAGTGTGTGTGCATATGTGCATGCATGTGTGTGCTATATGTAAATATGTCTGGAAAGTTGCAGGCAATGGGTAACTTCCTTAGTAGTCTTCTGGCCTTAGGGTGTGTGTGTGTGTGTGTGTGTGTGTGTGTGTTTTCTGTGACTTCAGGGTTTAGTTATTACCAATTCCTATCATCAGACCTTCCCATTTTCAAACTTAAGTGTGCTAACACATGAGAGACAAATGATTTTTTTTGTTTTTTCTATGTGTTACACACCTGTCACTGCTCACTTGTTTGGCATAAGTTCAGTCATATCAGTTTTAAGCAGAAACAGACTGGGAATGAAATCAATGTTGGCTCATGATTTTCAAGAAAAAGTAGCTCAGATAATACGGATCCATCTAGTACCAGTGAGGTCAGTCTCAGGCCTAGTGACAACTTGGGGTCTGCCTGTGTGTGTTAAAGGGAAGTGGATTCCTCTCTAGAGCCTCCAGAAAGAAATGCAACCCTGCTAACACCTTGATTTTAGCCCAGTGAGACCCACATCAGACTTATAGGAACTTGATGATAACAAATGTGTGTTATCTCAAGGCACTAAATTTGTGGTAATTTATCATAGCAGCCATAGAAAATCGGTAGTCACGTTTGAATTTCTTTGGCTTAACCTACTTGTTCCCTTAAATTCAGATTATTCTCAATTTAAAAAGAAAGAAAGAGAGAGAGAGAGAGAGAGAGAGAGAGAGAGAGAGAGAGAGAGAGAGAAACAGAAAAAGAAGAAAAAGAAAAAGAAAAAGAAAAAGAAAAAGAAAAAGAGAAAGAGAAAGAGAAAGAGAAAAAGAAGTATTGAGTCTACCCCAAATCTGGCAAGGTTTAGGTTGTTGTTTTGTTGATTTTCTTTCCCAGTTGGTCTTCTGCCAAGAGACAAGTGTATCAGGACTGAAAGACCCACAGGTCTGGAGAAAACCTGAACATCATTTGTGTAAAGGTGAGAACTAGGTCTAACGAAAGCCAGAGTTGTGCCTCTCAGCTGCTCTGACAGTTTCTACCTCTGGCTTGAAACACTTCGGCAAGATCACTGAGACCTTGGGCCAGGAGGCGGGTGAAGACATCACTATTTATCCTCATTGATGGGGAGCATCCCGCTTGCCTCCAGGTTTTCAGAGGGGTCAGGAAGGGGAGGGGGCCTGAACTCTTTTGCTGTACATGCCAGACACTCGTATAGATGCTGTGTTCACGTTATCTCATCTGGTTCTCACAATAACCCTACGTAGTTGGCATTATTATTCTCTGTGTAACACATCAGGAAAATTAAAGCTGTTAATCACTTAATAAAGCTCAATTTTCTGCTGGGGGGACAGACCCGGGATTTTAAACCAGGAACTGTTTAATCTCAAAAGACTAGTCTGTATTTCCCTATATTGTTCTTTTGCTACGTTTCATGGAGCGTTGGACCATTCTGAGAACCAAATGAAAGTAATAGCGTCTCTTCTCAGAAAAATACACACATAACCACAAATACATGCACCAAACGTACACACATGTTTGCATGTCATTCTCAGGGGATGCATTGCCCCATGAAGGTTACGTAAAGGCTAAAAATTTTGTATACGGGGTGGGTGCCAAAAAAGTGTATACACATGACTTGTGTTTATCTTTTGTTATTGGTATCTATTGAGTATTACAATTTTAATAGTCTTTTCCTTTCTTAAAATGTGTACACTTTTTTCTCACCCTCTGTAAATGCCATTTCCTGTTCATTGGAGGCAGCTTGTTCTAGTGGTTTAGGGAGCTATGTATAAGCAGATGCCCGCAGGGCAATCCCTTGCTCTACCATTTACTACTAAAGTCTTGTATATATGAGACCTTTGGAAATTACTTAACCTCTCTCGGCCTCATTTTCCTCATTTATAAAGCAGGGATAGTAGTAGAACTAACTAATCGGTGAGGCTTGTGGAAGGGGTTGAAAAAGTTTTCACGCCAAAAGCTTTTGGAGGGGTAAGTGCTGAATGGTGTTTCATAAATACTTTCTATTGTTATTGAGGCTGACGTCTGAGCTCTAGACTCAGGCAGTACTTTTCCAAGGATAACCTTGATGATGAATGTCGCAGGAAAAGTGCAAACCATCAATCATTACAATACTTAGAGAAGAAAAATCCATGTTTGGGATAATGCACCTGCCATTCTTATAGATATTGACTCTGAGTAACAGGGTCAGTGGAGACTGAAGAATGAATGCATTTTTATCTTTCCAAAAGCATTTCCATGACACTTTGTCTCCAGAGAACCAAGATGCTGAGAGAGATTAGACAACACATCAGAAACGTATGACTTATGACTTCAGGGCAGAAAATACTTCAGCACACCCAGCAATTAATGATGAGAGGACATTCCTACGAAGCTCCTTTGGGATGGAACGGGAACCCTTCAGAAGGCACTTGATGTGATTCCCTTTAGAAGAAAAAGGTAGAAGGGGAAAAGCAGTGATACTTTGATCAACTGGGAAAAAAGTAGTAGCAGTCATCATACTGTGTAAACGTAGCTAACCTCTTCAGCTTGAGCATGTTACTAAATGTCCATCATTGCTAATCAATTTCAATAAGAGTAACTATGGTGACCAAAGGAGAAATCTGTACGTACTGGAAGTCTGTGTATTACCTGTTTCCTCTACATCAGCATTTGCCCAAGACATCCAGAGATGTTCCAACATGGAGAAAAAAATATTTTTAGGTTTCTTGGACACACTGATTGATTCCTTCAACCAAGAGGTTATTGTAATAGATTATTTCCCTGAAGAATTGCCTTAAATTCTCAAATTATTTCCTGTCTCTATTTATTTCCTGTCTCTATCCCTTTTCGTGTCATTGTCTCTGCCTCCTCTTTCATTTCTTAATGTATTCAAGCAGAGTTAAAACACGTATAGCTATTTACAGCAGCATTCCAGGTGTGTGTGTGGGGGGGGGAGAGGGGGGTACAGCTGTTCACCTGACGTGCTCACTTAAGGAAGAGTCGTACCTGCCAAAGTTATAGGTAAATAAATTCTTTGAGAATGAATGAATTATGATACCAGAAGGCTTCTTTAATCCAGGACTTTATAAAGACAATTAAAGGATTTCTGGGAAATGGCTGAAGCCTCACACTCCTGTTCGCTCATTTGAAGTGTTCACAGTGTTTTCCAGGTGGCCATTTGCTAAAATTCAGGCAATGTGAAAAGATAATAATGCATTTTTCCTGCCTTCAAAAGGTTCACAGTTTAATTACACAGTGAACAAATTACAGCTGAAAGATGAACCTAGGATTTCTGAAGATAAATTCGGGGGTATTTAGAAATGAAATAATTTCAATGAAATAGTTGCCTTAAAGAACCTTTGGGGAAAACACTGGAGCGTGCGTTCAGAAATCATTGTTTTTACTATCTCAACATCAGGACATAGTAAGCATTTGGACTGATTCTTTTTGACCAGAATACACAGCTGGCATGTGTGGTAAATGAAAGATCGATGTAGTCCACAGACACAACTGCTTTACAACTAGTTCTATAGAATTAGTCATATAAAAACAAATTGTCCAGCAACTAAAAATAATTAAAGACAATCAAAATATTTAGTATAACATGTCTCCAAAAAAGCAATGGAAGCAGAAGTTGCAAAAGGGGTGGCTGCATTCTTGAAAGCCAGCAAAAATCCTTTAAAATATCCCCTTTCCCCTTATCACTTCCTTTCAATTTCTCTTTCACGCTCCACATTTGTCTCAAATCTCTTATTTCCAGACTCCATGCATCTCAAAAATGACCACTCTGCCCCGCCTAAAATAGCCCTTGTCTCTCTCCCTAATGTTGGTGTTGTTTTGTGCAATCCTTTGCTTCTTGTCCTAACTTTCATATAAATAAAGGAAGATCCAGAGTTGACCTAGCAAGTACCATGTCTCGCTCCTTTGGGAGAAGTGGGCGAGAGAAGATGTAAATGCTTATAATTTAATGTTATTCCTTTTATCCCTTTCACACTTGGAGTTTTAAAACTGGAGTTAATGTTGCATGCCAAAGCTTCAGAGAGGTGCTAAAAGGCCCAATCTGCTTTTTCACTCACGTAAAAAATTGCTGTTCTGTGTCACCGAGAATGTAGCTGTTGGGCCTGGGTATACAATAGATTCATTGGGAGTTTACTAACTTTCGTAACAGCGGAGAGGTCCATAGAAAATGCAAGTTTATGGATCTCACCGTATGGATTTCACGAGTGTGCTCGGAGGGGAAGGGCAGGTGAGAGAAGACTTCACATGTTTCTGGGCCTCTCAGAAGTACTAGAGCACAGGTTGAGTCTACTGAAGGAAGGGAGGTTGGAGGGTGAGAGTTTGAGATGAAAGCTTTAGAATAGTCTGAACTGCACATAGACAGTTTTAATACTCAGAATGCTTCACATGGCTGCCAACCAGGGCGAAAGGAAGATGCAGCAGAGCAGTTGACCGTAACTGTGGGAAGAATACATTTAATGTGTTTATACCTCACAAAATTAAAGCGGACCCATCTCCAGGCAAAGTATTCTTTCCGTTCCAACTACACGATTGTAATTACTGTGTGAGTGTGTGTGTGTGTGTGTGTGGGCGTGTGCGCTGGGCAAAACCTCTTTATTTCTCCTTTTACAAAGAAATAGACTATTTTATTCTTTTCTTCCAGCTGAAATTTAGAATCCGTTTTCAAGTTCCAAAACAAAAATGTCAATTTGTTTTTTGAGGGGAAATGCCGTAAATTCATCCATGATTAGAGAGTTTGGCATCTTGACAACGTTAACTCTTTCCAACCAGAAATATGTGAGTACTCTCTTTGAATGAAAACCTTCTTTATAGATCAACACAGTTTCAATTTTTGTTCAGCTCTGTTCGGCACATTTGAAAATTCATTTATTCATCCCTTAAATATTTGTTGGATGTTTACCAGGTACTAAGCACTATTTTGGATACTGGAGTTTTAGAAGTGAAGAAACCAAACATCATCTTTGTCCTCTTAGAGCTTAAATCCTACTGAAAGAAGAGAGAGCATGACAGGAAAACAAGGAGTTGTGCTTAATGGTCATGCCTAGGAATTTTATATATTAATATCTTTGTACTGAAAAAATCTGTGTGCACATTTTGAATGACTTCTTTAGGATAGAATATCAGAGATTAAATTCTTATCTCTAAGATTATGAACATACATGAAGTTCAATTGCTTTCTGAAAAAGTTTAGATTTATTAATCTATATCTTTAGGGAAGTAATTGATTGAGATTCAGTGACATGGCAGGTCACATTTCATCGAAGCCTTAAAGAACCTGCAGGATTTTCAGGGCAGACGATGGGAGAAGATGTAGAAAAATGGAAGAGTAAGCCACATTTGAAGAGGGGTGTTGGTGTGACCAGAGGTGAGGGGATTTGGTCGGAGATGTAGACTAGATGATGACGTATCACCCAAGTTCCAAAACCCTAAGGTGGTTGTTCTCCGCCCTTCACTCCTAAGACACACAAAAATGTGCCATGTGTTCTCTGTGCCCAGAAGAGTTTCTAGAATGTTCTCTCGCACCTGGAGGGCAATTCTGTGGCCACAGTGACTCCACTGCAAAGGGAGTCCTCCCGGAGCCTGTGTAGACATGAACACAGTGGGAAGAAGACGTTTCTTAAACACTGAGAAGGATAACCACTTCACCATTTGTTTAGTGATAATTAAGATTTTCCCTGGTGTCCTGAACATTCGAGTACCTGGAGACAAAGTAATGTCAATGGCTGTGCTCCTTCAGTCCTGGATCTCTGCCTAGACTCCTGGCTGAGACTCCGACAACAGCTAAATGGCTCCTTGGAAGTCAATGAAATATTCTTATTCTGATGCTTGCGAAAGAGCTCCTGATATTATTGTGTTCTGATGTAGTCAGAGATACTACAGTAAATGTTTGACAAATCATTAGAACCCCCTCAGAAATATGGAGATGAACTGGAGTTGGCTGCCACCACAAAGATGCAAGCTTGACTCCATATTACAGTGCAGGTTTTCCTGGGAAATTGACTCTAATGCATTGATTTGTAGACAGGAAATTTACTGGGTAGTGTTGTTAAGGTGAATACCTGTGATGAAGTGAAGGCAGAGGGCCGTGGTGAAAGAGAAGTAGTCAGAACAAAGGCCTCAGTGGATGTCACAAGGATGGGTTGGTTCTCGAGCTGGGTAGCCCTATAGGGTTGCCCCACATGGATGCAAGGGGAGCAGTCTTTCACACCCCTGTATATTGACCAGTCATTGGTTGTGGGCTGTGCCCAGGAAGGGGATTGACCCTGGACAGGTGGGCTCTCTTCAGCTGATGGCAATGCTCAGAGGGGGACACAGTAAGAGCTCTCGGCAGCCAACACTCCCAGCACCTGGGGGAATAGGTACTTTGGTCCTGAAAGAAGGGATCTGGGTGATACATCACACCATCCACTGCATCTCTTTAAAAAGAGAAAGCCGTGGGATTGAATTGCCTTAGCGTCTTGAGTTTCGCTCCTACCTAAGTATGCAGTTAGGACTAGTAGTTCTTCCGTCTGCAGCTTCTGCTCCCCAGACTAGACCTGAGCCTGTGGAATTTAAGATCTTTCTCTTTAATTAAAGCAACACTGTGAAAGCCACAGTGGGTGTTGGTGTCATATCATTTCTGCTCAGTGCTCTCGGGGTTTTATAAATGCTCTCTCTGGTCCACAGTAATGTAGTGTAGAAAAAGGTATAAGAACCAGGCCAGGGCTAAGTCCCATCTCTGCCACTTGTTAGCTCTGTCACATTGGCAGTTCATTCAACCACACTGAATCTTGGTTTTCTCACCTGTAAAAACCTATGAAATGATTATAATAACTTTCTCCTCTATAAAAAGCCATAAAACGATTTTAATAATCATCATTTTAATAGCATAGGGTTTTATGAGACAACATCTGTGACACAGATGAAAGCTCTTTGACCCTTGAGAAATAATAATAAAAATGAATAATTATAACAGCCACCAGTATTTCCATTTTCCATGTCCCTTGTACAGTACTAAAGGATTTATATTGGTGACCCCTTTAATCTTCACATGAAAACCATAAGATACGGTTATTTTACTGGGATGGTATCCAAAATATTTAACAAGTGGTATAACTTGGTTATAGACCACTCAGAAATGAAAACTGCTCAAACAGTTGTGAGGCTAGGCATTTTATTATCCCCATTTTACAGCTGGGAATATTGAGACATAGGAACTTTAGCTTGCCTAAAAACACAAGACCTGTAGGTGGCGGAGATGGGTATAAATAGTCTGACTTCACAGATTATAAAATTAAAGGATTTTTCTCTAACACCTCCCAATCTCAAGATCTAGCAGAGGTTGCTTGAAGCTTTGATTTTATTGCCTTGGGAACCCTAAGCCTCCCTGACCTCTCACTGTAACTCTGATTCACCAGACCTCGCCATTGTTGTTATTTTCTTGCTAACAGCACCCTAAACCTTCCACCAAAAACAACTGGCCAGGGTTTATTGGAATGAAGGCTAATTGTGAGTCACTGTAAGCCAAAGTGGTTATGTAATTATTCAGGACAATAGCAGTGATTAAGAGTGATTTTGGTAAAAGCAAGCTAAAGGTTGAGTTTATTTCAATGGTTCAATCAGGAGCAACATTAATATTCAGACTTGGGAGGAAAGGGACTCTGAAAAGCTCTGCAGAAGAGTGAGGGTGACAGGATTGCCAAGGAAACCCTCAATAATGCAATGACATGAAATGCCATAACCTTGTCGATTCCACTTCACGTAGGTTCTTTGACAAGGGCAGAGCTAACACAGAAGTCTGTTTCCTGAGGCAAAATAGATGGATTCACACGCAGAAACTAAAACAGATCAATGTGACAGAGACATTGGTTAAGCATAGAAACAGATGCAAATGTCTTTGATTTTGCCTGAAGGAAACATGAAAATGCAATTCCTAGGGGAGCATTCTCTGGAAACCACACCTGGAATCATCTCTACTGTCACTCCAAGAGACTCGTGCCAACTCTGAACTTTTGAAAAAGAATCGTGTGCTGTGTATGTGAGTGTATGTGTGCGTGCACGTGTGTGTGTCCCTGTGTGTATGTGTGGTGGTAGTGATGATGAAAGATGTGTAAATACCTGTTAAACTTATTCACACGCGCGCGCACACACACACACACACACACGCATGCATGCATCTCCTAAGTTACACATGAAACAAGCCCTGACAAATCCCATTCTACATTTAAACACTGACCCACCTCTTCCTTCTCTATCTAACCAAGCACTTCTGGCACTTTCTTTGTCTGCTGTGACTTTGCTTATTTGTGCCCCTGACCTCACTCACGCAACACTCTTAACTCCTGCTCATGCCTTGCCTCCACCCTCTAGTATCTCAGAAAATGTGACCTAACCTACAGCACCCGACCAGTGGCTGCCGTCAGGACCCTAATAAACGTCCCTTATCCTTAGTGCACGTTGACGCTCCCCGTGCAACTTATATGCTCATTCAAGCACGTCAGGCACACTCACACACCACAATAAAGGCACAGCTGGGACACTCCAGTACTATTTATGACAGTCACCCATTTCTTCCATCCCTACTTTTATCATCCATCCAATAACCGATTGTTTAAAACATATATTGATTACCTACCTACAGTCAGTGTCTCAGAGGAAAGAGTTAGAAATTTAAGCAGAGTGTAATAAAGGTGTGGCCAGGGTTTCTGGAAACCAGTAAAGAATACTGGAATGCTCTGGGGCTATCAAGAGGAGCCCTTACCTCTCACAGGTCTGAAGAGTCCAGGGGAGAGACTTGTACCTGGAACCCTGAGAGTGTCCCTGTGGCCTTAAGTAGAGAAACAGAGCCAACGCATGGTGGATTGACTAGAAAGAGCCGAGCGGAAAACATCCCAACTATACCTTCTTCCTCTTTATCTCCTGCCTGTGCTTAGCACTAGCCAACCCTGAGAGGAAACCACGAGACAAGGAGTCCCACTGATGTCCTTCACACTGGTCAGTTCCGTGATGTAGAGTTAAGAAGAGAGTGGACTTGGGGGTGGGTGTAAACACAGATTTCCAGCACAGCTACCATGTGCCATATCTGTGGTGTGTGCTAAAAAATACAAAGATATGTGAGTTATCCTTGTCTTCAAGGAGCTTGCAGTCTAGTGGGAGAAAATATTGCCAAATGCCAGGTAATGAGAGAGGTAAGAGGGGGTTGCCATGGAAACATAAGGGCGCTCATTTGGTGGAATAGGGGTTAGGCATTGGCATTCACAGATGGGGGAGTTCCGGAGCTGAGCCTTAGATGCTGAGGAGTTCGTCAAGAAAAGTTTGCTCAGGCAGCAGGGAAGAAGGCATGGCTCTCCTAGCCCAGAGTGTGCTAAGCAAAGGCCTCAGAATGGTCAGATTGGTGTTTTATCAACAAAGTCACAAACCATGGGTGTTAGTCTTAGAGTGGTGAGATATGAGAAAAATGAACTCTCTGTCACCAAAGCTAATTTAAAAATAACGCAAGTCATCTGCTTGTATTTCTTGAACCCCATGAGGAAACCTCATGCTGGAACCCAATAGTTTCCAGAAATATTTCTCAATTTGTTTCTTTTTTTCCTCATCTTTGGCACTCACACACTGCCAGTTCTCCCAAATCTGTACTAAGAAAACAAAAGTATAAACACAATGAAAAAATCTCATCTGTATCAAATAGGATTCTTTGCATCACAGATGACCCAAACCAACTCTTCCGCTCTCAAATAAAACAAAATTAATTAGTTCACATAACTAATATATTTGGAGTGAGGCTGTAATTGATCTATGAGGTTGAATTATATCCCCCTGATGTTTCTTTTATGTTGGTTCCATTCTCAGATGGCCTCTCACCTTAGGATGGTGAGATGGAGCAGTGGTTCCAGGCTTCAGCCTCCAGATTTGGGTCCAAAAAAAAAGAGATAGATGCTCTCCTCAAACCCTTCAAGAATCCTGGGATTTCTCTATTCCATCTGACTATGCCACATGTTTATCTCTGAATCATTGTAGGCCAGCAGATACAGTCCACCTCCCAAGTCAGGAGTTCAACCCTTACCCGGACCACATAAAATGGGAACCAGCAATGGTAGACCCTCAAAAAAATAATTCTGATGTTGTTTTCTGAAGCAATAGAGGCAGTCCAACCAATTCCACAACAGCCAGCTTCTGCTGCCTATGCTTTTTTTTTTTTTCTCCTCACTTTATTTCCCATGAACTATCATTAAATCCAAGATTTCGCTTGACAAACCAGGACAGTTCCTGGGGGAGGGGTGCAGGTGTGGACACCCTCAGATGATAGCTTTATTCTTTTCACATGCACTAGTCTTTTCATTATCACAGCCTCTCTCTCTCTCTCTCTCTCTCTCTCTCTCTCTCTCTCTCTCTGCCTCTCTGTCTGTCTTTCTATCTCTCTACCTCTGCCTGCTTTGGCTCACGGTAAACCAAGACCTACTTTCTTTCTCCTACTCTTTAAATTTAACAATAATGAATTGACTTCACTATACATTTATACATGCTTGTTTTCAAAAATCAAGAAATACCCACAAATAAAAGACTCATAAACACCTTCTAAAAACAAAAAACCACCTAGACATACTAATAATTAAAATTAAGTAGTGCTAAAGACATCTTTCTATATAGCTATGAGAAGAAAAACTGTATTACTGTTTTAGTCTCTGCATGTTTTTAAATATTTCTATTTTGGTTTATTTTTGCATGCTATTTTAAAGAAGCTATCACTGCCAATTTTCTTTTATTTAGTAAAAGCGAAGGAAATTATACTGACGTCAAAGGTACGTCTGAACTTCAGACAAAGATGGATTGACTGCTTTACTAGTCCTCTTACCATGCCTTTTGTTCCACAGGATTTCATCAATTGTTTTTGCTAAGAAGGGCTCGTATTTGAGAATATCTGCCTGTTGCTTTGTATTTGATGCACTGTTTAGCAGCGTTTAAGTTTCTTCTGGAATTGTGCAAACTTAGTTCCATTGTCTTCTGGTGCTAACGGGTACCGTGGAGAAGTTTTAGGAAAACCTGATTTTTGTCTTTATAAACATCGTTCGCTTTATGCCTGGATGCCTAACAGGTCTGTCTCATGTGAATCATTATTTTGTGGAAACATATAGTATTCTTGTGTTCTGAATATTCAGTTCTCCCTTCATTCAAGTTTTCTATTTCAAGTACACAAGTTATTCTGTGATTGCTTGTCTTTTTGTACCCTGTTGTTGAGTCTTTAAAAATGTCTCCCTTCTCATAGACAATCACTATGGTATCACAGAGCTTTCTTTTGTCACTAATTTCTACTTGCTAATATAGCTTATCTGTTTCTTTTTGTCATTTATCTTGTCATTCGTCTTATCTTGTCATTTATATATTAATTCTATAATGGTATTGTTTAATCTGTCTCCCTTCGCATTTATTTTCTCATTTAATCATCTTCAATTGTTAGTAAAGTTACATAGATTTCAGGTGCACACTTCTGTAATACATCATCTATATAACACATTGTGTGTTCACCACCCAGAGTCAGTTTTCTTTCCATCACCATATATTCAAACTCTTAATTATTGAAAATATGTCTATTTGGAGAACATGTTCTTCTTTTCTTTGAGTTATCATTTTTTTCCAGACTGGACACATCTGTCTTCTTCATGCCATATTCGTTTCTTGGGTTCATATTTGACATTCCTATGTGTTTAGCTATAGTTGTTTTCCATTAAAGGTCCTGCCATTTTGCTAATCAATTTTTCAAATCTTTCATGATCAGCTCTGGCTTTCCACTGAAGTCATAAATTATCGGGAGTCTGTCTGTCCTCTCATAGATATATTCTGTGTCTGGGTTGTTTCAGTGGGAGTGAGAGGGCAGTCTCCATGACACTCTCTAGTTCCATCTTTGTTGGAGTATTGCTTGCTTTCCTAAAATATTTGTTTTAATGCCCTATATCAGTATTTGTATCCAATGGTTGGAAGTGTGTATCTCATTTTCTTGAGTGGATATGCTTAAATTTTGATCATTCTGCCAGTTCACCATGGATCTCTGAGAAAATTCTATGACTTCAAGCAGCAGTGTGTGTGTGTGTGTGTGTGTGTGTGTGTGTGTGTGTGTGTGTGTGTGTTGAGACCTTGAAATCTTCAAGCATAAATAGAGTTTTTAATACTAGAAATTTGAAAAAAAAAAAAGTGTTTCCTTGGTTTGCCTACAAATAAGCTCAGGTTAGGGGATATTGATGAGACATCCCAGAATTATATTTACTGCCCCAATTTTTCTAGGCAATCATCTCGGGAGCAGGAGCTGTGAAGAATATTCACTGTCTTCTCTGGCAGCCACTTCTACTCTTTGTGGGCCTAATATTATATCTAGATTATTGCCTATCTGCTGCTGGTGCATGTTTTGCCGACACTATTTTGTTGTTGATGGTGGTGGTTGTTTTAGGTACTAGGAAGGAAGATTGTGTGACCCAGATTTCCTCTACCATCTTACCTGCATGTTTTCAAAGCTAAATTTCATGCTCACTTGCAGCGATCAACTTAGTTCTGGGTCTTGGCAAAAGTAATTCCCTGCTTTATCTACGGGGTGTTGCATCTCTTTATGTATATCATCATACTCATCATCACCACAATTATCATCATTATCAAGTTGCATACACGCTTTACATCAAATGTGCTTCACGTAACTTTTGGAAATAGGAATGTGGAAGCATAGGAGGTAAGAGAGAAAACAGCTGTTATCAAGTTTTCTTCAACTCCAGTTTGCAGTTGAAGAAAATGGGCCTAGAGAAATTCAGTGGAAGTCACATTCACACAACTGATTATTTTCCGAGGGAGTTCCACATTGTGAATGATGCCATCCTGGTAGTAAGGCCGAGGTGACCCTCCCGTTATCTCTGTGACCTTCGTCAACTTATTTAATTTTTATAAAAATCCTTTCCTAATCTGGAAAATCGATAACCCCTTGTCCCACTGTATCGTGAGACTCAGGATAATAATTTAGCATGTTGTCTGGCATATAATAGTTAGTCATTGGTAGCTATTATTGGTATTATCTCTTACTTCAGGCCAGGGTCCTGTCCTTCAGACAACATCAGGATATAAGTTATTATTTGAAAAAATGTAAAGCCATTCCCCCTCCATGTTCAACAAATTTTTATTTATTTTCATTTTAAACAAGGAAAAAAAAATAGTGGCTAATATTCCTCATTTCTGTTTTCCTCTGCTAAATGGCAACAAGTAAATACTGATATGAGTAAAGCATGTTTAATGGGAAACTCAGTTTGATTTATTCACTAATTAGTATCAGTTAGACTTTGAACAGACAGATGAATGATGTGGTCAAACAAATATCTGAATCTGACAAAGCCAGACAGGTTTGCAGAAAAGAGCTCCTGCCTTGCAAGCCAGACACTGGTGAGATACGTGCTATTTATGAAAATTCATTGAGAACACAATGTGGCATGCACTTTGCATAGTGCGGAGGTCAAGACAACACTGTACAGCAAGGGGTAAATGGAAAGATGAGATGAATGGCTGGAAAACACCATTAGTCAGGGGAGAAAGCTGGCATTCTGCATTATGGATCTACAAACGGTTTAGCTAAGGCATCTCCAGGACCCTGTAATTAAGTAGGATTTACCTAGCACTTGGCTTTCAGAAGGAATTCAGTGCGATTTAAAAAATGTTTCCAGAGTGCCTTCTACACCCCGGCCTTTCAAAATATAAGATTCCAGACAGAACCCCTGCTGTCAAACACATAATCTAATGGAAATGTCAACATGTACGTCAAGTAATCAATTAATAGGCTGATTTGATGAATGTTATAATGGGACTAGCAATACAGAGCTGTGGAAGCACAGAAAATGAATAAATGATTTCTGAATGTATTTAAGGGGGATACTGATTAATGAAGAAGATTTTGACAGATTTGGCAAAGGAGGTGAAGTTGTAATTAATCAAATTAATATGAGAGTCCTCCAAGGGATGAAGGGAGAGAGGGGTTGTAGACCATGACTAGTAGAAAGCTGCAGAGCTCATGTTGCAATAGGATACTTTGCTCGGGATGTACTGAACCTGTTTTACGCATTGCACTGAGCAGATCTCTTATCTCTTTGCACTTCTATTAAGGTTGGTATAATAGCTGCAGGCTATTGGGAACCAAAGAAATGGATGCCCTCTAATTGTTTGAAGCAGTGAATGCAGCCCGTGATCAATTATGTTCCAAGGGGATAAATGATAACTAAATGGGAACAGAGAAGTAGCCCCCTGACAATATGGTGCCTGCTTTCACTGAGCTTATATTTCAGTGGGTATGGCAGATCATAATGTAACAAATATAAAATATATGAGCAGGTTGCAATAAATACACTGAAAGAAATAAGAGGGGTGGCAGAGAGAACTTGGAATAGACTCTTTAGAGTGTTGAGATCAAAGGGAGGTGAAAATCATGGAAGAAGATTTTCTGGACAGAGGGAAGAGGAAAAATAAGAACTGTGAGATGATAAAATGTTTGACATGTGAAAGAAACAGAATGAAAACCAGTTTGGCCAGAATATAGTGATTAAAGGGAAGGCTTGAATGAGATGAAATTGAAGAGGTAGCAGAAGAAATTTCAAGTAAGCCTTGCAAGACATGGGACAAGTTTTATTCCAAGAAAAATGGGAAGCCACTGAATCATTTTAAGCATGATTGTGAAGTACTGTCCTTTTAGTATTTAAAGCTTATTAGGCTGTTGTGTAGCAGATGGTGGGGTGGGCTCTCTGTTGTCAACTGAGTACCACCACCATGTTTTTGTAAGGTTGGCAGCTTATTTCTCAGAATCACCTTCCAATTTTGGTTTGGGGCGAGCTGTTGCCAAGGAGTGCCACATCGGTGATGTCTGCGACGTGGAAGTGATTTGGAAGTTTCATTCACTAGAGATGATGGTAGACAGATGAATATGCAGATGTGAACATCACAACAGCTTCCCAGCAAACTCCTGAAAACGATTTGCTTTATGGCTGCAGACTAAGACTGCCAGGGAGCTTCTGAGACATTCTGAGAATTGTAGCAACTTCCGGGCAACCCTGGAAGACAACCCAATTTGGTATTGCGGGCTGAGATCATTAGAGTTCACTTGAATGACTTCAGCTCCAGTGTCTCTCACATCTGCCCCCACCCCTCAGCTCTTCCAACAATCATGTAAGCCACCCCTACTCTATGTTAAGCCTTTTATTTATAGAATGTGTAGAGTAATTTCTGTTTCCTGACTGAAGTAAAAAGTATTTGAAAGGATTAGAAACCGAGAGGGCACAGGACATTATAGAGTAGTGGAGAAAAATGATGGATTCGAGACATATTTGGTAGAAGCACAGACAATATTAACATATGGATTGGATGGGACAGTGAAATAAAACAAGGAAGGGAGGATGTCCTCTGTTTTCAGCTTGATGATCATGTCACTGAATTATATGGGGAAGTGTAGGACTTAATAGGTTATAAAGACAGAGATCCTAACAATGTGGGGTGAAGATCTTTGAGAGGGAGATAGATGGCGAGGACCGTGGACTTTCTGAAATGACATTAGGCTCATGGGCTTGATGAAGACGCAGGGGACTTTTGGGTCTAAGAGTCAGTTTCAGAGAATATAGTTTGACTTTTTTTTTTTTTAAATCTCTGGAGAGCTAAAAGGACCAAAGTACCTTAAAGGAAAGAAATCAAGAAGCTGACTTGAGGAATCTCAGGAGTAGTTCATTTGAAGGGGGAAGAGTAAGTTATCTTGAGCTGAAGAGAACTGCATTCAAATCCCTACTCTGCAACATACTAGCTATGTGACTGTGGGGAAGGTAATCTCTTTAAGCCTCAGCTTCTTTATCTGTGTATTCGAACTAATTTTAATATCTACCAAAACACATCAGATTAAATTATGAATATCAAATACCTGGTCATCAATAATGTCCTTCATCCATGCACCACGTATTTGTTGAGCAACTACTAAATACTAGACACTGTGCCAGGCAGTTTGTATATAAAGGTCCTAAAAAGAGCAGGGTACTACTAATCAGACTGTGATCGACTCTGGGGAATCAGGGAAAGGTTCCTGTGAAATGATGCTTGAGTTGAGCTCTGGAAGTTGAATAAGAATCAACTATATATATGTAATGGGAGTTTTGTCAGCTGGGGAAGGGATGGAGAGGAAGAACATCCCAGGTCACAGGTACTACGTTACTAAAGACACGGAAGCAGGATGCAGGAAAGTGCAATCGGTACTCAGGGAAGACAAGTGTGGCTAGTGCTGACAGCCTGCGCACAGAGAGGATAAGAAGATGTTTGGATGCCTTCTCCCCAGTCCAGTCCAGCTGCCAAGAGTTAGGTAAAGGCAATAATTTAAAGTAGATACTTTAACCAGCCTAAATCATAGTCATTACCTGGTAAGTACTGACTAGTTGCCAAGCACTGCAGTCAGCACCTAACTCTTGTTTTGTGAATGTTACGTCCAGACATTGGCATATGATGATGAACAAGACAAACAGTCCCTCTATCGTCATTCAAATGTTACTTATTTTATTCTCATAAATACCCCGTGATATTACCAATGAAGTTTAGATGGGTCAGCAACTTGCCAAAGATCATGGAACTCGAAAATGTTATTGTTATTGTTCCATCCATTCACTTTCTACTTACTGAGCACCTACTATATGCTGGACATTGTTATAGGTTCTTGGGACATCGCTGGGAGCAACACATCTCTCTCAAGAAATATACATTCTAGCAAGGTAGACAATAAATTAGCGACACAATAAGTGATTTATATCATGGGTAATGAAATTAGACACTTTGAAGAAGGAATAAGAGCAGAATAAAGAGAATTAGGAATCCTAACATTGCAATTTTAATAGACTATTGTAGTAGAATTCATTGAGAAGATGACATTCGAGACCAAACTGAAGGAGGTTGGACGTTAGCCTCATGGAGATCTGGTGTCTTGTCAGTTTGGGACACCATAACTAAATACCATAGACTTGATGGCTTAAACAACAGAAATTTGTTTCTCACCATTCTGGTAGCTGGGAAATTCAAGATCAAGGTGCTAGACAATTCAGTTTCTGGTGTCGATGCTCTTTCGGGCTTGCAGATGGCTGCCTTGTCCTGACATGGCAGAGAGAGAGAGAGAAAGAGAGACAGATCTTCCTCTTCTTATAAGGTCACAGTCCTATTGCTTTAGAACTTGACCCTTTCACTTCATTTAACCTTCATTACTTCCTAAAGACCCTACCTCTAAATATAGGTTCATTGGGGCTTAGGGCTTCACCATAGGAATGTGAGGGAGAGCACACACAACTCAGTCCATAACATATGGGAAGTGCCTTTGAGCACAGGGAACAGCCATGGCAAAGGTACTAAGGTGGGAGTGAGCCTCGTGAGGACCCTGCTGTGGCTGTCGCTACGAGAGGTGTGACAGGACCTGGAGTCAGAGAGGCCAAAGGGCCTGCCTTGCTAAGGACTGTGGTCTGGGTGAGAACGTCTGAACTATAAACTGGTAAAACAGAAGCAAATGCAGAGCTTTGAGCAGAGAAATCACCTGATTGGATTTTGTTTTCGTTAGATTACTGTGACTGGTTGGGGAGTTCTCCCTGGAAGCAGAGACCAGTTTGATGCTACTAAGTTACCTGGGCAACGGAAGCTGCCAGCTCAGCGTAGGTGGTAACAGTAGGTAGGATGCGAAGTAATCATATTCTGGACATATGTTTTTAAATAAACAATTTTCTGAGAAGCTGAATATGGGATGTGAGGAAGAGAAGTCAAAGATAGCCTCAAGCTTTTTGACCTGGGCAACAGGAAGTTTGGTTTGTCACCAATTAAGACGGAGACAGTGGCAAGAAGACTGACCCAACTGAACCCATTTGTGTCATGAGCTTTGGGTAGGAGAGAACACATAATTCCTGATTCCTGGGCCAGTGTACTTCATACAGCAGAACCAAGAGAGAATTAACTCATGACCCATTTTGAAGATGGGACACAGACTTGGGTCCAAGCTGGTGTTGTAACTACCTCCTCGTCACCCTGTTAGTAAGGCAGGGCTCCCAATGTTATGGTTATGGGGATGGTTGAACACATGACACCTAACATTGGACTGATGACACAGAAAATGTATTACTCACATAATCGCAGGCCAGGGAAGAACAGCACATGCCACTCGGGGACGCTGCACACCATCCAAGGCCATCTGAGGGTTGTATTCAGGAGTCCAGTAAACACCTAGGAGGTGTTTGGGAGGCAGGATTTGGGGGAACAACAGAGTGAGGTGTCCCCTAGTACCTGTGGGAAGATGTGACTGGCTGGTTTGAATAATTTCACAGACAGACAAGGGTTTGAAGTCTGCTGCCCAGAGATGGGCAGGATCCACTCCTGATGCTTTGATAAGGAGGGTTGTTTAGTTAGGAAACCTTTCCACAAGAGCAGAGTGGGGAGGGAAGCTTGTGGTGAGGGCATTTGAAACCCTCCTGCTTTTACAACATATGATATTGTATCTTAATTTTAGATCTTATACCATAACTGTGACTAGGCGGTCATCTGACTTTTTTTTGTCTTTTACCAATTGTTGATGGATTTAAAATTTTTTAAAAATTTTTCAATGACAGTGGCATTCAATATTGTTAGTTTCAGGTGTACAACATCATGGTTAGACATTTATATAACTTACAAAATGATCCCCTGTTTTCATCTGATTATGGTCATACTGGAGAGCTACAGGTAGGCTGGGCAAGAGTGGATTTCATGTCGGGTTGTCTTGTGCTTCCAATGTATTAAAGAGTCTTTCCTTTTCCATTCTTCTATATTCCAAAGCCCAGGGAAAATGATACAAACTCGGTGGGATTGTCACAGAATAATGGGTGCACACTGAAAAATGTTATCTGATGGATGACAAGAAATCATGAGCTAATATTCTGAACACGGTGCTCAGCACGATGAGAAATTTACAGGGCCTGCTCAGCTGAACTTGACATTCCAGTAGGGGAGAAAAATCTTACACATGTGAAACAATCGGCCAAAATGTGTTTATACTAGAAAGAGAACTAGAATTGGGCAATGTGTCTGATCCTAGCTTGACCAAATCATGGCTGAGTGAATTTGGGAAAGCCATTTAAAATCTCGGAGCCTTGGTTCCTGTCTGTCGAAGGTGAAGAAAGAGATATAATATAAGCTGCACAGAAGCCCCTAAATATGTTGTCCAACCGACTTGAAACAGCGTCTTGATCCCTGAGAATCCCAACATTAATCAAAAAGTCAGTGAACCTGTGTTTCTTGGGAGTACAAATTTTGTTTGCATGTTTCTTTTCTTTTCTTTTTCCTCAAATTTTCCTGATCATGACAGTCATTTCTTAGGCCACTCGATTCCTAGGCATCTCTCCCTGAAGATTCTGAAAAGCAGGTCTGAAAGGGGAGCTTGTAAATGACCTTAAACGTGAACTCACAGGCCTGAGTTCACTCAAGTCTGCCTCGGATTAGATCCATGACACTGGACACGTAGTTGGCTTCTCACCCTTAACATGGAGATAGACAGGATGCGTGTAAGAATAAAATTAGAGCATATACTTAAATTATGCAGCACCCAACCCAGCACATTGTGGGTGTTTATGGAGCCCAATCTGAGCTGTTACTAGTTGGGGCTTAGCTCAGCATAATGAATTCTTCCATTTTCCTTCAGGAGTCGTCAAAACCGTGGGCCTGAGCCCCCTCCCCCAAATGGGTGCTGGATGAGACAGAGTTTTGAGGGATATTCAGACAGCATTTTAGCTCTGTACTGAGGGGTCTTTTCTGGATTTGATTTCTCTACTAGAATTCTTACAACTAGAAATGTTTTTTTATCAAAAACACTGACTTTGGTGCTTCTGAGACCAACACCCTCCCATTATGCCATGAAGCAAGAAAGTCCGCAGAAAGAATATCTATAAAAAGAGAAAGGAAATCTCGGCCTCGTGTTGACATCAGGCATTTTGAAGAGGTAACCTCTCCAGTACTGCAGGTTGGACATAAAAATGATGAAGAAAGGAATACCATCTACTGAATTTCAGGCACCAATATTGTATCATTCAATTCTACAGCAACCCAACATTACAGATAAGAAAGACTGAGGCTTCCCAAGGTCAAATAAGTGAACTTCAAATATGATGTTAATGGACACAGCTGGAAAGTACAGAGTCGGGACTAGAACCCTGGCCCTTCTCAGTCCCAATCTCACACTCTTTCCACTATGTCAGGATGAATGGAGCACCATTATTTTATTTTAAGTTCTCAAGTATAACCCATGCCCACATTAAAATACTGATCTGGAAAATATAGACCAAAGTCCTACGATGTGGGTATGTTATTCACTGACAGATGATGTGGGCAAGTGAACAACTGAGTTAGAATTCATGATATAAACTGTAAGTGACATCCCTAGCTGCTGAACCTCTGACACACACCATTTTATCCACTGGACAGCTTGACATCTCCTAGCTGATATCAGGGGCATGGGGGACTTCATAAGAAGGGGGGAGAAAAGAATGAGTGGTGTAAACAACATGCATGAATTACCAGGTGCTCAATAGCTCATAAAGAGCCAGCCTTTGTGATATATGGTACCCCTCCTCTGGGACCTTAGCACAGCCATAAATGCCACAGAGTGACAAATGACTAAAATGTCTAAGCCAAGAAGCTTCAGCAGGTGGGAGGTCAAGCTGCAGAATAACAGGGGGCCAGTGACGGCCCGCTCTGTGGACTCTTCACCACGTTTTCATCACACTTTGTCCTCCGGCACCCCCGAAGGAACCGCTTCTGCACAGATGCCCGTCGTTTATCTTTCTGCTGTCCCCTTGTCCAGAATACCTTCTTGTCACTGTGGCTAGAGTGGCATGCTGTAAGATTCAGTGCAAGCACCACCTTTTGCAGTAAGCTTTTCTTACTCCATGCAGGTTAGTGGAACTTCTCTGTACTTTCCTAATTTCCTATGCATCTTTTCTAAGCACACTTATAAGGTACTGATAGAATAGGATTATAATTGTCTTTAAGTGATGGTCTCCTCTGCTGGGCTCTGAACTCCGTGAGATCAGGAAACCTGTCTTTTATTTTTATATACTCATTGCCTAGCATTTAGCCTACATACTAGGGGTTCTCAAATTTTGGTGTCCATCTGAATCACTCAGAGGGCTTCCTGGGCCCCACTCCTGAAGTTTCTGCTTTAGTAAGCCTGTGGCAGGGTCTGAAAATTTGTATTTCCAGCAAGTTCCCAGGTGATGCTACTGGTCTGAGGACAAATTTTGAGAACCTGCTGTGTACCATTGTCAGTTCTTACTAAATATACTTATGTCATATTGTTTAAGTGGTTACAAGCATTGACGATGGAGTCAGCCAGAACTTGGGTTTAAATCACAGTTCTCCAAGCTAGAAGACCTTGCATAAGCGATGTAAGCTCTCTGAGCCTTGGTATCCTCATCTGAAAAATGGGTGCAATTAAGAAAATACCAGAGCATTTACCCTCATGCTCCACATAACATAAATCTCCTGTTCATTTTGAGCTGGACATAGAAGCGCCGGGAGGAGAAGTGAGAGAGAAGGCAGGATGTACCAGTCCAGTAATCCCCGGACGAAGACCAGCCTCACACAGGGAGCCCGGCAGTGAGTTTAATTAAATGCTATACCCATGTACTTATTGAAGCAGTTTATTTCCTGAACACACCCTGATAAGAGAGCAGTGGTACATGGCAGCCCCCAGGGTGCTGGGAAGAATCTGTTTTGAATGTTTTTACGTCAATCAAGCAATTCATACACAGCACCTCTTCAGTGATGGCTTGCAGAATTGAGTCTGGTGGGTTTTCCTAAAACCCGCTCATTAATAAATAATCAGTGTCTAACTGATCTGCTCCTGAGCTGCCTTCCAGAGCAGCTGTTTTCCCCTGCGCTGTGATTTAAGCTCTGTTAACAGTGATGAAAAGAGAATTGTGTGGCTTCCCTTCTCATTAACCTTATTACAGAGTTTTGCTCCCAAGATACACACTTCTAAAAAATATAGCAGATTTATAAAAGAGTGAAAACTTTTTTAACCTTGGGTGGCTTAATAGGTCTCAATATCTGGATGAAGATTAATGATTTGGTCCATCTTCAACTGATGGGTTCCGCAGGAGCAGATGGACTGTCCATAGTCCAGCCTCCCATTTTTCCTGACGAAAGAGACAGAAACTTCAGAGAATAACATGTAGCAATAAATGAACTGTTATTGTAAAAAGCCAGGCATCGTGATTTGTGTCCACTGGCTGGAGGCCAGGGATGCTGCTACACCTCCTACAAGGGGAGCACAGCACAGACTCCCCTTCTCCCACTCTCTCCACTGCTCACCCCTCCCAAAATGCTCATAGCGTGAGGAGAAAGTCTGAACTAGAGCCTGAATTCTTGGTTGATAAACTTTACGGATTTGGAGCTGCCATAGGGTTATCAGTAGTTGAGTCATCCTTGCTCATTTCAAACTATCCCTACCGACCACAGTTTGTCCTGCGGGGACTCAGCAGCTGAGTCGCATCTTCTGGGCATTGTCTTGGCTGCCTGGCACTTCTGTAGCCAAAACTGGGAAGTAATGTATCAGCATTCTAGTCAGAGGAGAGGTTGTATCTTAGAGTAGGAGGTCGGGGAATGGTTAGGAGTAGGCTGAAGGGATGGGGACATTTGAGTGGAATCCTACAGGATAGGAGACATTAGCACGAGTGGGTGATGTGCTCCAGGGAGAAACCACCATACACAAAGGCCCAGGGGAGAAAAAAACCTGGTGTGTTTGAGGAACCACCGATGATTTAATAGGACCAGAGTGGAAGAATGCTAAGAACTGTGGACAGATCAGAAAGCTCTTTGTTTCCAAGTAAGGATTTTGAGTTTTATCCTCAGGCCAATAAGAAGTCAATGAACACTTTTAAGTTATCCAAACGCTTGCTCCTTCTCTGCAAACCTACCTAGAAACTGGATACGCTCACCCCAGAAATGTACCCCTGCCTGTTAGCACTCTCTCTTTCCTCAAGGATTAAAGACCTTCCCTAGACCCTCAGCCCAATGTGAATCTCACATTCCCATTCCGCCTAAGACTGCAGGTTATGAGCTTGGACTTAAGAAGTGTTTGACCTGGATCTTTGAGTCTTGAGGCCAGTTAGTTTTTTCTGAAAACCTTTCTGACTGCCTGCCTATTTCAGGTGCCCTCTAATTCAGGCGGATCCTCACATCTCTACACCATCTCCTGGGGCAGCCCTCTGTCTCCCCAAACCATCAGCCTGTGTCACCGGGCTTATTGAATTCTGTCCAACCCCATTACCAAGCTTCTCTAGGGTGACCAACCGTACTTATTTACCTGGAACGAGGAGCGCTCTGAAAGTAGGATTTTCCAGAATAGTCCATGGCAAAGCAGGATGAGTGGCTTGCTCTAACACGCCACCTGCAATTTACAAGTAGTTAAGCCCATGTTCTGAGGTCAGAACTATGCACCCTGGCCTTTCCTGCGACGTTTGGCTCAGACAATTTTGAGTCTTCAAGTAACTTTTTCATCATCACCTCTCCCTTGTCTCGGTTTCCCAAACTGGTGGCACTACCGGGCAAAGGTATAATTAATTAACACCAAAAAGCAGGATGAAGATAATCTAAACAGTTTGAAACCCAGCCTGGGAAAATCAGTTGTCACTGGTTCGGAAGGACAGGCAGCGGTGTGGGGACTGGGGGACTGTTTCCCAATGCCTTTCTAAAGATGCTCTTTTTTCTCTATCTTGTCCTTTATTTTTCAGTTAGAAATAATGTGTGTGTCCCAGCATCACTCTCTGCCTTG
Source organism: Rhinolophus sinicus (assembly GCF_036562045.2). Taxonomy (NCBI): domain Eukaryota; kingdom Metazoa; phylum Chordata; class Mammalia; order Chiroptera; family Rhinolophidae; genus Rhinolophus; species Rhinolophus sinicus. Next base: position 10,565,458 of record NC_133761.1, read on the forward strand.
TTACATTGCTCCAATGCCTGCAAGCTGTACCCCAGCTGATACATTGCAGCTAAATTTTGTTTACATATTTCAATGTTGAGATGAGTCAGCCTCAGGCAGAATGAGGATATCAGGTAAGATTTTTTTTCTCTTACCTGATTTCTCAGCCCAATTTTCTGCTTCCATTTCTGGGGCTACGTGGAGCCTGACCCAGCAGTGAACAAGGAAATACATGGGTTTAGAGATGCAGAGGACGAAAAGCTTGCTGTAGCTTTGTAACAGCTCGAAGATAGTTTGCTGAAATCTGAAATGTGCTCAGGTCACCCATTTAAATAAACCCATTATGTTCCTACCCCCTTCACATCCCAGGTATCTTCTTGTTGGACTGTATACCCTTTGAAGCAAGCTGATTGCAGGCGTACGTAAAAAGGGAGCCCCGTAACAAAATAAAGATGAAAACGATTGTGGCTTTGGCCAGCATGTGGGAAGTGAATGTTTTCCAAGAGAATTGATGACATCCTGGGCTCATCACAATCTGGCCACAATCTGTCTTTCCAGACATATCACCCCACCCCCCATACATGTTATGCTCCGCCACACAACGTAATTCTCCCAAACCCGTTATGCCTTTTCATGCCTCCATTCCTCTGCACTTGCTGTTTTCATAACCCGGAATACCCTCTACACCCCCTTCCTCGCCTGCGAAATGCCTGCTGATATTTTAGGATCCAGGTCAAATAACATCTCTAAAGGTTTTCTGGACTCGGGCAAGCAATTATTTGTCCAGGCCTCTTTGCTCCCTTAACATGTTGACCATGGCCCTGTGTGGCAGGCCCCAGCAGGACCGTAAACTCTGGAACCTGTGCCAATCTGGGAGCCCCGAAAGACAGGCTACGGCAATGAAAGGGGGTATTAGCATGAGGAACCTGCAGCTCTGGTTGAAAGGGAAAACAGGGCCACTTTGGGACTGATAACTTACTCCATCCCTAAGACTCCTCAGAAGATTAAAATTATTTTCCCCCTTTAACTTGATAGTAGATTGTGATAACTTATATTTTTACCTCTCCAGTATCCTTCCCCTTGAGTCTTTTTTTCAGTCACAGGTAGACTGTGCTCCTGGACACTGTAATGGGCATGTCCAGAAGCCCTGCCAATCATAGAACTCCTTTACTTGTCAAACAGTGGTTGGCCCAAGGAATGGGCACATGATGACCCAAGCGCCCAATCAGAATCTTTCCCTGGGACCGATATATAAACAGTGGGAGGAGCCACTGGGGAGTCTTGTTCTGAGTGTAAAAGAAGAAATTGGAGGTGCAAGCCAACTAATTAATGTTGCGGGAGTTAAGGCCTGTTGTCATGGTAACAGTAACAGGCAAGGGAAGCAGACAAGGAGCAAGTTTCTTGCTTCCAAACTTCTGCCTTTCCATCTCCCTTTGGTGCCACCCCCTCTCTCACCCCATAGCAGAAACTAAAAGAAAGCACCTGGTAAAGGAGACATTTTGTTTGCAGTTTCAGCTCAACCTCATAACAGAACATGGAAAGGTGATTTGGAGCTGAGATGCAATAATTAGTACAGTGAAGAACAGACACATTTACTTGTATGTCAAAGACTTAAATCCTCAAAACAGTCCTGAGAAAGGGTATCACTGTCTCCACTTAAAATTGAAAAAATAGAGTAACTGAGTTACTTCCCCCAGTCACACGAGTGAGAGGTGGTCCCACCAAGCATATCTTTATGTGTCAGGCAGAGTTGGTGCTTATTCATGCAGAGCGATTTGAGATTTCAAAGTCACTGGCCAGTCACCTTCTCATCTGTATTTGGGTGAAATCAAGTATGAGACAGTTCCTGAGACTGTGTGATTTAGTGTGCTGACAACACTGGAAAATGTCCATACATAACAAGCGAAAGAACACTCTGTGCCCGCCCTTCCTCCCTAGGCCTCCCACCACTCTGCCCAGACAAGGGGTTATCACGGTGGTGTCTGTCTAAAACCTTGTGAGATAAGATCACGTCAGGTTGGGGGAGAGCCAGAGATAGCAGTTCCCTCCTCCTCACAAGATAAGAAGCTTCGAGCTAGCTAAGGGAGGAAATTAAAGCTACACACTGTTTGGCATCAAAAAACTGAAAAGATCAAAGTCCTTGGACACCAAAATATTTGATGATGTTCAAGGGGCTTGTGCTACTCAAATGGTTCAACACATACTAGGGACCTTTGCGAGTAAGAGGTGCACCATTTGCCCCGTTATTACCGAGACCTCCTAGTGATGTCATCTGTACTATAAATATCTATGGCCCCTGAACAGGGGACAGCTCTGTGACTGACACAGGACAGACTTGCCTGCAAATAAGGATTGTAAGCAAGGGTATTCAAGTCCACTTTGCTCAACCATTTTGGTTTCCTACAAACTCACTGGTAAGGCTCATGTCAACCCAGCCCAAACACAATTGCGTACTAGTCCTGTAGGTCTGTTTGTAACTGGCTGTCTGGAATAAAATTGCCCTCCAGGTGTTTGTCAGCTAGTAATCTGGAGCTCATTGCTGCCTAATATGTATCAAAAACTCCACTGGGGGATACAGCCAAGAACAGCCTGGTGGAGATGCCATTTGCCCCATTCCACCAAACAGGCTGAAATATCCCCCCAGATTACGTTCAGTCTGTTAGGTTCAAGCCTGTACCTGAGTGCATCCAATCAGTTTTTTAGGGAATTGTTTTTACTGCCTTGAACTGCTACTGAATTATGTCTTGGTGGGCGGCCATTAAACTGGATTGAGGGTTACTATCAGAAAGAGCTCGCTGTACTCATCCCTGGCTCTCCAGAGAGGGTGTTGTTGAGCACATTCATCATTATATCACATATTATACTCTTCTTGAGGCTCCTGGGGAGAATGTCCCTTCTGCTCCCAACAATAAGAATAACATTAATCTACTTATAGCTTATACTCACTGTGAACTATGTAACAGGCAGGGTTTTTTACATATCCTTTTGGTTGCCAACTCTTATAAAATAATTTTTGGAACACAGGTGTTTATAATATGCACATTAAGTCTCATCCTTGTTATTCTTAAGTCTCTTGTCTTGTTTCTCTCTATCCTTCTACTGCTAATTTTAACTTATCCCATTTTTCTGTGCATTATGCAAATTACTTTAAATCCCTTTTGTAACAAAACTGGGGTTCCTAAATAGATTTGTCATATTATGTTGATGATTGTATTCTAATAAGATCCCTTTTTTTTTTTTCTTCATTTAAAGTGTATTTTTACAAAATGATTTACACAAAAATAATTTGGGACAAGACTAAGTGAGTGACATATTAAATTGTCAGTCTCTTACACCTCATTTTTAATTATTTGAATAAAAAAATAGATATCTGGTTGAGGTTCGTACCTGCTGTTTACATGAAAGTGGATGAGGGGGAGAAATTAGAAATAATGGCTTTACAACAAAACAGAATGACAACTTTCTAAGTTTCTCATATATCAGAATAATAGAATGACTCCGAGAAATGGAAAATTAACTGTTCTATGCCATGTCCTGTATTTTAGTTCAAATAACCAATCGCACACAATCGAGAAAGAGAATGCCTCCACTAACCAGAGTTGGCAGGGAAAAAAGATCCAGGGACTATGATTAATTACTGGTTTATAAAATGTGTCACCACTGATTACAAGGCTAATAAAGTCTTAAGCAAGAGTCACAGAAGACTCGTACCTCATTCGTGGTAGGATAATGATCGTAGGGCATATTTGGCCCTCGTCAATGCATGTGTGGAATAGGGAACTACTACAGGATAATATATTTTTTTTAATTGAGACTTTTTTTTAGAGAACTCTAAGTTTCACAGAAAAGTTGAGCAGGGGCAGCCGGTGAGCTCAGTTGGTTAGAGTGCGGTGCTCTTAACAACAAGGTTGCTGGTTCGATCCCCACATGGGCCACTGTGAGCTGCACCCTCCACAACTAGATTGAAACAACTACTTGACTTGGAGCTGATGGGTTCTGGAAAAACACACTTAAATAAAAGTTTAAAAGAAAAGAGTTGAGCAGAGGGTACAAATCATGGATCATACCTTTGGTGTTGTATATAAAAAATCATCACCTTACCCAAGGTCATCTGGGTTTTCTCCTATGTTATCTTCTAGCAATTTTACAGTTCTGCATTTTACATTTAGGTCTGTTATGTATCTTGAGTTTATTTTGGAGACAGGCGTAACATCTGTGTCAAGATTCTTTTTTTGTTTGTTTCTTTTGTATTTGGATGTCCAGTTGTTTGAATACTGTTTGTTGAAATGACTGGTTTTGATTCATTATATTGCCTTTGCTCCTTTGTCAAAGATAAGTTGACTATATTTATGTGGATCTATTTATGGGCTCTCTATTCTCGTCCATTGACCTATTTATCTATTCTTAATCAATATCCCTCTATTTTAATTACTGTAGTTTTATAATAAGTCTTGAAGTTTGGTAATGTCTGTCCTCTAACTTTTTTTCCCTTCAATATTGTGTTGGCTATTTGGGGTCTTTTGTTTTTCTATATAAACTTTAGATTGTTTGTCAATATACACAAAATAACTGGCTGGAATTTTCATTGGGATTAAATGGAATCTATAGATCAAGCTGGGAAGAACTGACAACTTGACAATATTGAGTCTTCCTGTGCATGAACATGGAATATCTTTCTATTTGTTTAGTTCATCAGACTTTTGTATTTTTTTCTCGTATAGATCTTGTACATATTTTGTTAGATTTATATTTAAGTATTTTATTATTGGGGTGTTTATGCAAATGGTATTGTATTTTAAATTTCAAATTCCATGTGTACCTTGGTGGTATATAGGGCACCCATTGACTTTTGTATGTTAACCTTGTATCTTGCAACCTTCTATAACTGTGTGTTAGTTCCTGGAGATTTTTCTGTTGATTCTTTTGGATTTTCTACGTGGACAATCATGTCATCCATGAAGAAATGCAATTTTATTTTTTTCTTCCCAATTTGTATACCTTTTACTTCCTTTTCTTGCCTTATCGCATTAGCTAGAACTGTCAGTAAAATGTTGAAAAAGAGTGATGAGAGGAGACATCCTTGCTTTGTTCCTGATTTTATTGGGAAAGCCTCAGGTTTCTCACTGTTAACTATCATGTTAGCTATAGGTTTTTTAAAAAGATATTCTTTATCAAATTGAGGAAATTCCTGTCTATTTCAAGTTTCCTGAGAATTTTTATCATGAATGTTAGATTTTATCAAATGTTTTTTTCTGCGTTTATGGATATGATCCTGTGATTTTTCTTTTCCAGCCTGTTGATTGCATTAATTGATTTTTGAAGCATCTATCCATGATGAATTACATTAATTGATTTTTGAATGTTGAACCAGTTTTGCATACCTGTAGTAAATCCTACTTGGTCGTGATACATAATTCTTTTTATACATTAATGAATTTGATTCACTAATATTTTGTTGAGGATTTTTGCACCCATATTCATGAGAGATACTGATATAGCATAACCCTTGAGGAAGGTAATTTTTGTTGTTATTGCAGGTCATTGTTTATTATTCTTGTTATTTTACTAGAAATATCTAAAGTCAGGAAAACAGCTGAATTGGAAGAGTGTTCAAAACAGGACAGATACCTGCTTCTCTGAGATAGGTAGATATTTGTCCTGCCCAGAGAGGATGTACTCACTCAAAGTCCCTTTTAATTTCATCATTTAGCTATTTTTATGATGAAACATAGTGGAAAGAATAAAAACCTTGGGTTCAAATTCCAGCTCTATTATTAAATTATAGTTCTAGAAAAATAGAGATTCAGAGATATTACATTCTTATCCAATTTCACACAGCCTGCAAGTGACTGAGTTGGACAGCCTTGGACAACTCAGGCTTTTATTTAGAGTTGAAAGTCTTGTTTATTCCACGGCGAAGTAGGTATGTTATCTCTGAGAAGCAGGGAAATAGGTGTAATGAACAGTGTCAGCTCTTGCCCGAATTTCCTCTGATCCTCCTTACCAGTGCTAGGCATGCCCACACCGGTCTCTGTGTGTGTTGCTTCTACTGACCGGCATCTACAATCTTCTTTAGAGGGCTGCCTATGGACTACTAGAGCCATGCAGGTTGAATGTACAGAATGCTGGAAGTGTCTAGAAGTTTCATCCCCACCCACTTCACCCATTACAGCATAGCCCAGAGCCAATCACTGACTCGTGGGAATATAAAAGCCCCGCTCCTTTGCCTCATGGCTGGAGAAATGTTGATGTGTAATTTGGGCTGCAAAGCACCCTGCAGGATTCGGCTGAGGCTGGTACTTTGCCAGAAATTGCACCCCCCCTGAGATCCTTCTTCCTTCATCCCTTACCTGTTTCTCCTTGGAGCACTTCCTTAGTAAACCACTTATTCACGAATCCCCTTCTCAGGATCCCCTTCTAATGAAGCCTGTCTAGGAGCAGATTAGAACTGATGGTAAGTGGGAATCTCTGAGTCATTTAGCCTGAGACAGGAAAAGGCTTACCATGCAGGCTCCCAAGTTCTGGTAAAACAGGCTTCACAGGACATGTTCTCCTCAGCAGCTTGTTAACATTTCCAGGTGATCTTTAAGGGAAATCCTCTGGTGGGCCATCCTCATAGCAGCATCAACCTGGAGGGACTTGTCAGCGACATCAGTGAGCAAGAAGTACCGATACCCTAAGCGCCAGAAGCATCTAAAAGCATCTACCCAGTGTAACTCTCCAACTCAGAAAGCGTTGTACTAGAATCGTCCAAGTCTTTTTAAAAGATTCCACATCCTGCTTACTTTAAAACATTTCACACAGAAACCTTTCCCATGACACAGCCCAAATCCCCTCTTGAATCTAAACATCGGTGTAGGGTAGTGAGAAAGGTGGGACAAAAGTTGATTGAGTTTCTACTATGTACCAGATGTTTTCTAGGCAATGCCATTTAATCCTGCCAGTAATTGTCTTAGCCACCACCATCCCCACTTTAAAGATGACAAAAGTGAGTCACAGAGATGTTAGGTAATTTATGTACGGGCACATGGCTTACAAGCAGAAGACCTGGGGTTTGACATTGAGCGTGCTTGGATGCAAAGCTGATACCCATTCCCATACGTCAATCAGCCTACTTCCTACAACCCGCAGTGGATAGGAAAATAGTCAACCTTTTGAAATTCTAAGGTTCTTGTATAATATTTCATTGAGAAGGCAACTGCAAGTAATGTACAGTCCAATTAATGGTGATGTAAATAATATTGACAAGTATTACAGCACAAAGAGACTGGAGCTTAGCAGATCCAAGGCTGGTTCAACAACCTGACAATCTCATTAGGAATCCAGAATCTTTCTATCTTTTTGCTTTAGCATTCTGAGCTTGTTGGTGAAGTCTCTTCTCATGATTGCAGGATGGTATTACAACTTGCAAGGTCAAGAGATGAAAGGGAGCAAAATAAAGGACAGACATTTCTTTGTGGGTGCAACTTTTTTGTATTTCAAAAGAGGAAATTATTCTTATAAATTATCTCATAAGTTATTGCCTTATGTTACGTGTCCACTCCTCATTGCAAAGGCATCTGGAAAAGCAAATATCTGACAAAAGGAAACAAGACAACTATTATTTGTTTCTAGCAATAATGATTTATCTTGTACAGCTGGGGACATGGCTTATAAATCAGGGTTTTATAAACTGAAAAAGAAATATATGATGGTTGATGGAAAAAAGCAGTGTTTATTTTATGGTGAGAAATGGATCTAAAAACTTAGTTTTCTGTCCACTTTTTCCCAACTCACTTAAGCTCCGGAAGTCCCTGGAGATATAGAGAATTGTTCCCTCTCCCGAAGCTGTTTCTGAGATTATTTTAGAGGATGGGAGCCTAGAGAAAGCCCTGACACAGTAACATCTGAGGCCTATTTCACTCATTTCTTGACACCATTGGGGATGAGACTGATGAAGTGACAAGAGATAAAAGAGAATTTTCTTGGATTTTATTCTGTCACAGCTACCAGCCCCAATAACATGCCCAAAATGGACAAAGTTCAGCCCCCACTGAAGCCAGCACATAAACTATTGATTTTTAGTAAGAGCAGTGGCCAAATAATTTTTTTTTTTTTTCAAATGACAAGCCTAGTACTTAGGAACATCTCTCTTTGCTGCCATCTGGTATCACCTAACATGAACTTGACCCTGGCACAGATGAAGTGAAGGAGATCTTTTATTTCCCAACACCTACGTGTTGCAGAGAATGAAGATAAAGAAAAGGAGAGAGACTAAGAGTTTAGCAAATCCAGTCCTGGAAAATGGACACATTTGGAGAACTCATGCACCAAATTTGACACACTGAGATTTTTCATAATGATAAAGGCCTTCGTGTGGTATGGGGTGGGGGTGGGGTAGGGCTTCATGTGTAAGTGGGCAGGCCTTGCCACACTGCCTGAAATTAGAACTTTCTATGTGATAACGTCCCGATCAAATGGCAGAGGCACATGCTGAGGCACAAAAATGGCTCACTTTTCTCCTTGAGGACCTTCAGTTTTTTATAGATTTCCATCTATTTAAATAGATTACAGTGGTAATAGCAAATATATGTTAAATGTAATCTGTATTATTTAATACTTCCAAAAACAACCCTATAGAAATGACACTATTATGATCTCCATAGTACATATGAGGAAACTGAGGCCCAGGTAGTTCACATAACTAGTAACTGACAGACGTAGGATTTGAACTCAAGCAGAGCCTGTATTCTTACCTCGTAGGCTAGATCTTTCTAGAGATGAGGGTCCCTTAATATATTCATCCAGCCAGATGTTAGCAGGTGTACCCGCCGAATGTATACACACATCCACATACAAAAAAAAAAGGCTTATGGTCAAAGTGTTTGGACAATGCTAGTTTAAGCAATGTTAAGCACTTCCCAAACTTATTAATTCAGTAGTCTTACTTTCTAGGGAATATTTGCAAAGAGCTATTTCATGTATTCTACTTTGAATAGCACAGCTTTAAACACAGCCTGGGGTGCACTCAGAGAAGAATAATTCTCCTCAGGTCAGAAGTCACAAAGGCTCATTATTTCCTCAATCCATCCTAGTCTGGGTACTGTTTCAAGAAGATAATCATAAATAAAATAATAGTAAATAATAACATTAATATCTGTGTTTTCTATATACCAGGCATGATTTTAAATGGTTTCCATATGATATCTTGTTTCCTTACCACAACTTGATCATGTAGGGATTGTTGTTATTCCCATTTTACAAATGAAAAAAAAAAAAAACCACGAAAAACAGAAAAAAAGAAACAAAGACAATAAATAACTTGGCTAAGGCCTCAAATAATAAGTAATTCCAATATTTTAATTCGGTCAGATTGACTTAGTTGAAATTAAAAGTCAGATTTTCCAAACCCACATAATTACCTGGGGAGTTTTAATTTGAGCTTTTAGAGAATGAAAGACTTGGCTGGGAATGACTAAACCAACATATTGGAATTACAATGTTCTGTGTGTTATGAATGGGCTAATTTCTTTTTTAATTTATCAAGTTTTCTTAATTTTTAAAATTAGTTTCAGGTGTACAAACCAATGTAATAGTTAGACATTTACACCCCTCACAAAGTGATGACCCCCCTCCCCCAATCTACTACCCCTCTGACACTGTATATAGCTGTTACAATTCCATCCACTCTATTCCCTGTGCTGTACTCTACTTCCAATGACTACAGAGGGTGCCCAAAAAAAATGTATGCACATTTTAAGAAAGGAAAAATTGCAATTTTTAAGAAAGGAAAAATTGCAATTTTTAAGAAAGGAAAAATTGTAATTTTGTATTAAAATTGCAATACTCAATATATACCAATAACAAAAGATGACTACAAGTCATGGGTATGTATTTTTGGCACCTCCGGTATATATATATATGTATATTTAATTATAGTCAACATTCAGTATTATTCAGCTTCAGCCTCAGGTGTACAGTGCAGTGGTCAGACATCTACACAGGCCACGAAGTGGTCTCCCTAATAAGACAAGCGCCCAAATGGGCTAATGTTGAATAAATACATGTGGAAGGAGAATTATTAATACTATGGAATGTTGCTCTGGCATTAGCTTTTCGAGATCAAGCCTTGTCTGCCCTGTATTTTGCTGTCCAACCTGACTCAGGGAGTCTAGCACAACTACTTTATCGGGACCCCCATGAGCTGTTTACCAAAACGTTTGTCTTTGTGGGTGTGCCTGCAAAATCCACCATGGTACTAAGAAATGGTTTCAAGTCCGGGATGGATTCTTCAAGCTTTAGTGCAGAATTTCAATTATGAACGAGATCAAGGTTAATCGCACATTTTAGAATTAGAAGGATGCTGTAACTCCTTGAGATTGGGTATCTGATACCTGGAAATAACACACTGTTCACAAGCAGAAAACCTAATTGCATAACAATCTGATATTTAATGGTGCAGCTCATCCTGCGGCTCCTGCTCCCTTCCGCAGTCTCTGTTCTAATGAGGTTAGCGTGAAATCAGTATGCTGGCTCCCGAATCTCTTGAGACTCAACCAGTGGTCTTCATCATTAAGGCTTTCCACAAGGTAATGAGGACATTTCCCCGGCGTGTTTGATTGGAATACAAATAAAACGACTGGAACAAATCAACATTCGCTGGAGATGGGACTTTTGGGGAATCTGAGCCGTTCATGGCTTCACACTCTCCTCCAGCACGTTTCGATCACTTTGCTGAGATGGCTGTAACACTGGAGCTGCCCAAAGCTGGACCACGGCCCTCACACAAACTCTATAGCCTACAAGAGGTTGCTGCTGGCATTACTGTATTTGGAACAGGGCTTGGGAAAATTCATGCTTAAAGTGTTGTCAAAACCATGGAGATCTTAGAGGAGAGCAACTAAGAAGAGGCTGGTATCTCCATGACAGGCAGAGTGGCGGAGAAATATGATGTTCAATAGAGAGAACTGGGAACAGAGACCGGAAAGAATAGCTCCCTTGGGAATCACCATCAGCGGGGTCCCAAAGGCTGTGTGCAGGCCCTGGGCTGACTCACACAGAAGCAGTCAGAGCAGAACGTGAGGCAGCCTGCAAAGCATTCCACAAGCCACATGCAGACTCATCAGTGCAGGGTAGAAATCTCAGTGGTATAAACCCTGACAAAAAAAAAAAATCTCACTGACCAAACACTGAACAATAAGCTCCTCGGACCCAGGAGAGACTTCTAGGAAGCGAGGATTAAAACTAAAATCTCATTCTTCACTGGAGGTCTGGATTATGTGCATCGCCAAGGCTGCACCCTCTCAGAAGCAATCAGAGAGGGAATCTCCAAGTTCTTAGTCATTGGCTGACTGTGCAGCAAAATACACATACGCCCTGAACTGTGACAGTGGCCTTCAAGCCGCACATGCATCCTATGTGAAAGGGCAGAAACTAGCTAACAGAGCTTAAGCAAAATATTTCACCAATAAGTGGCTTATGCTGACCAGAGGTGAACTCCAAGTAACCAGGATAAAAGATAAAATCAAGGGGAAAAAACATGTGAACAATGGATATCAGAGGCAGCAAAGTGCAGGGGAAGTAAACTTGGCAAGATTAGTTCAGCCACATCATTAAGCAAATAAACAAATGGCCAAATTAAACAACCCAAGGGGTGGCAGTTAGTATCCGGAGTTGTTACACAAAATGATCTAAAATGTAGAGGTTTCAACCAAAATGTGTGGTGTGCAAAAAATGTGCAAAAACAAACAAACAAACAAACAAAAACAAGAAAATGTGACTTATACATATAAAAAAGAAAATCAGACAATAGAAACTGCCCTTGAAGGGACCACAGTGAGATATGCTTCATACCCATGAGGACAGCTATCATCAGAAAAGCAGAAAATAACAAGAGTTAGCAAGGATGCAGAGAAATTGGAACCCGTGTATGTTGCTGGTTGGAATGTAAAAGGATTTATTTGCTGTGACAGTTTGGTGCTTCATCAATAAGTTAAACATAGAATTAACATGGAACCCAGCAATTCCACTCCTAGGTACATACCCCAAGCATTGAAAACAGGTATTCCAGCAAATGTTTGTGCACACGTGTTCATAAAAGCACTATTCACAATAGCCAAAAGATGGAAATGGCTCAGACAGACGTCCATCAGTGGATGAATAGAGAAACAAAATGTGATCTATCCATACAAGGGAATAGAATTTGATCATAAAAAGAAATGAAGTATTGATACATGTTACAATGTGTATAAACCTCAAAAACATGCTGGCTGAAAGGAGCTAGACATGGATCGTATATGTTTTGATTCCATTTAAATGAAGTATCCAGAACACTTAAATTCTTACAGACAAAAAGCAGATTAGCTGTAGTGGAGATAGGGTGAAATGGGAAAGGACTGTACAGTGGGTTCAGGGAACCCTTTAAGGGTGATAAACACGTTTTGAAACTAGATAGAGGTGATGGATGCACAGCCTTGAGAATATATTAAATGCCACTGAATTACATCGTTTAAAATTGTTTAATTTTATGTGATGTAAATTCCACCACAATGAAAAAAAGGAGTGAAGTACTGATACATGCTATAACATGAAAGAACCTTGAAAAGAATCAATGACGTATGTGGGCTGTGCTTGTAAGAAGCTAAGAATTAAACATAAATTGAGAAAAGAGATACATGAGGTTGAATGGGAAAGGAAGGCAGGAAATAAATACATGAATAGATCTTTTCTCTCTTCTCCTTTATCCTGAATATTTTTTTGTTATAACATTTATTACCATCTAATGTTGCATATATTCATTGTATATTTTTAATAGACTTTGTTAGAGCAAGGTGTAGACTTTTAATAGAGTTTTTTAGAGCAGTGTTAGATCCATGGACAAACCTTATCCACTCCTCCCAACTCTAGATCTCACGCAAATGCAATGGATTGGAACAGCTGAAATCATATCTCTACCCATAGCCACAAGGAAGGCTAGAAATGCAGTTTGGGGTTTGACAGTTTCTGGAAAGTGGAAGGCTTTCTAGAAGGAAGAATGGATGGCTACCGAGCAAGTCAGTTTATGCATCTTCCAGTTTCATAGTACGGGTAAGAGACGGAGAGGAGCCAGATTCTGAATCTTTGATTAGGCTTCGTATAACTAGACAGGACCCCCAGCTCTGCCCCCTTACCCCCTTTTTCTTTTCTTTTTTTATCATTAGTCAATATATTACTTTATAGGGCTTAAGTCAAGCTGTGCTTATTGCCACTTGCCAGAATCCTAATTGCTATACACTTTAAGTTTCCTTCCAACTCTAGTGTTCTACCGTGTGATTCACTTTGCTTGGCTCAAGAAGTTTATCAGACATGATTTTGCTGGGGAGAAAGGGCAATAGTAAACAGAAATGACCTAGATCAAAACTGTGAATAACGTGGAGTCGATCTCTCTCTTTCTCTTTTATCCGACTGTCGTCCCACAACCTTATTTTCGTTTACCGTCCCTAGAGGGGGCAGCGTACCCTAAACCAGCCATTGGATATCTGGTTTGGCAAGTTTAGGAAAGGTTAAGCTTGTTTAGTACCCTGATAAGAGGACTGTTGCCCTGTCTTACAATGAGAAGTTCAACAGAATGGGTCACAGGGTGTAGACAGAGGGAGAGCTGAGTTGGACTTCTCTTCCTTGGGTGAGACGATGGAGAGACTTTTTGGGTAGAGGACAGTACCCAGTGGGACAATTACATTAGGTTGTAATGAAATACGTTTCTTCTTTCCATGCAGTATAAATATAGTTTTATTAAGTTCTGGGAATACACAGGCAAGTCATACAGAGCCATTAAAACACTCCAAGGAACTAGTTCCCCCAAGTAAGGAGAGAACAGCAGGACTTGGGAAAGCATATTGAAGACAAACTTTAAATTTCACATGTCCTTTGGGGGTAAATCTTTCTTCAGAGAGTAGAAAGCTATGCTCTTGGTTAGACTTTCTCTGTTATATATTTTCCATGCGCACTGCATTCTCCCTTGGTAGCATTATATTAACAGTTGTGTATCATTATTTGTGTAATTGCTTGGTTAATGTCTATGTCCCATGATAAACATCAAGTTCTATAAGGCCAACGATGGTAACTAGCTTGTTAGTTTCTGTATCCTCAGAACTAGCACAGAGCCTGGAAAATAGAAACTTAGATAATATATATATTTTTAATGTAGTTGAAGAAACTCTTGTCCCAATTTCAAAATCAGGACAAAAGTTGGGAGCAATTACCTTCCAAACTTCCTTGTTCCTCTCTATGGCCTAAGCTAAATCCTCCCCAAATACCAATCTCAAGATTAAACAAAATAGCATCTTTCCCCACTAAAAACCTCAGAAGCTTAAATATCTGCAAAGTACTATGCTTGCTGTTACATCCATGTTCCCTACCATTTATGTGCATTCACTTTATATCTGAGACCCACATACTGGCTTCCATTAGATGAGTCAGTTTAACCTTTATCACTACCTTCTAGGGTTAGCTTTTAAAATGTGTACCACCATTTTACAGATGAGGAAACTAAGGCCCAGAGAGTTTAAGTAACTTGTTAGAAATCAACAATGCTAAGCTATGAACGCAGGCACTTTTAATTCCAAAGTTGGAGTAAGTCTCAGGTTGGCTGGGCATATCATTTCCTGAAACAAATTAAGCCCAAGATTCTTCTCCCACTGATTTAACTACAGAGAAGCTGGTATAAATTCTATTTCATTGCTGGCCTTAGTAGTGTTCGACTGTGATTTCTAGCAGAGCAATAATTGTTCCCAAATCCCATTACAACCAAACAGTTTGGATAAATGAAGAAGTTTATTCCAGTGGGGTTTTGTGTGACCGAGGAAAACCCAACAACTCTCCCTGGAAGACGAGACTGATGTGGCATACTCTGGTTTTGGGGCCCACACCTCCATTTCTAGCAGAGGCATTTTATTTTAACTCTAAAGCTTTAAAATCTCCTCAGTAAAGTCATAGCAGACACTCTTGGGTTTGTTTTGCTTTCAGAACAGAATGGTGTTTTGCACTTTTTAAGATTTTTTAAAAAGATCTTTCTTTCAGAGGATTTCCCATCCCTTCGTTACACAGCACAGTAAGAGCTGAACGTGTTTATTTTTAATTTTCCAGTGACAATGCCAGTCTAGACAACTCAGATGAAATATGCCTTTGAATTGCTAGGTAATTCCACAGGAGGTAGAGACAGGGTATGTTTTGATGCAGACATGTTCTTTCAAGGCAAGATGCTGCAACCCGGGTTTGTTTTTTTTCAAATGCCTGGTGAGAAGGCAGAATAGAATTGTAACTTTTAAAGCATGATAATTAAAAGTAAAGGCCAGAGTCACAGAACTTTATTTTTCTAGCATAAGCTTTGCTGTGCTTTCTAACTTCTGAGACTCATGGGGTAGAATTCCCAGAGCTCTGTCAATAACGTGGCTTACTAGCAAATTTGATATGTTTTCTCAGCTGTAACAGAACATGTTTGCACACAGCTCCCAAGAGATCAGAAGAAGTCTGGAGGTTCCTATTAGCATTTTGAACATTGTGATTATTTTAACGTTTTATAAGAAGGCAGAGGACACTTAGTGAGAACCATTTGACACTTGAATAAGTGTCCACCCAACTATTTCTGCAAGAAGGTGTTCCTCTCCAGAGGAGCCACAGAGGCCTGGAAGAAAGAATAGTTTCTGTTTTATCTAATCTGGTCTGAGTTTTATAGTCCTATGTGGCCCAACCTCCATATGAAGAAAGACCATCTATGACATCCATGAAAAAGAGTTTTATTTTAAAATGGACTATTATGGTTAAGGAATCTTGACTTTTGGGAGCTGTTTGTCCTGTATTAAAGCCAGCGGCGCGTATTAGTAAATGATACATATGACACTTACATGTGCAGCTTCCCTCTTCCATTTGGCAGCCGGCATCCAGCTTCCTAAACCTAGGATATCTAAGTATGCCATCACCATGGGAGACATCAGCATCTGTGTGAAAATGCTACCATCCTTTAGGAAAAATAAGACATGGCCCTTGTCTTTTTAGAAAACTGTGCTATTTGATCTTGGGGTAATAATGCTGCACTATATAAGTGTTCTGATACTCTAACAGAAAACATGTCAGAGTATATTCAGATATATTTAGGGACCAGGAAAGAAGCAGCAAAAAGTCAGGGTTAAAACCACAGACCTTGAAATCAACAGACCCCAGATTCAATCCCAGCATTTCCACTGATTTTTATGTGACGTGGAACTTGTTGCTGACCCTCGCCAAGGCCCCGTGCCCACAGTTACAATGCAAGGGTTTTAATGCTATTTATCTCATGAGACTCTGGTCAGAATCAATGGCTATAATGCACGGAAAGTGTTTAAATGATCACTGTCTTGTTGTCAAGATCAACGTTGCCAGTTGAAATGACACTTTGCCTGCCTCCAGAATGACTGACAGCTTTCTAAGCCTATCATTAGCTTTTCTGTGTTGAAATAACTTCAGGTATGCCTGCTTCCAAGAGGGAAAGAAAGTTGCATGCAGCTATTATCATTCACTTAAAGAATTACCTAAAATAAGAATCCCATCAGAGTTCAATACATGAGGAACATTCATACACATCCCCACAACACACACTGAAAAGAGCCAATTACAATTATTTTCCACTATGCCCTAGCAAGCATTCTGCTCAAGAGGATTTCTCAGGGGAGCAGGAATTTCTCAGGGGATCAGGAAAAGGGAAAGAAAGTAGAAAAAAAAAAAATCCTTTTGCTCTCAGGCAGACATTCAAACAGGAAAAAGCCCTTCTTATGTTGATCTGCTCTTCTGGATATTTTAGAAAATGGACTTAAAGGTCCCCTCTGGTTTTGATTTTACTCTTTTCACCCCCTGGGAAGCCAGGGAAAATTGCATAAGCAAAACCTGATGCAAACTTCAAGCTATGTATAAGGAAGAATGAAAATAAAGACTGCAAACACTAGCCCCTCTCACCTTCATCACCTGCTGCTCCTTTCCTTATCCAGTCTCCGTACACTCTTCTGCCTGCAGTCAACACAACTCCACATGTTCGATCATTTTTTTTCCCTCCAGCCTACAATGCCTTTCCCTTATTTACTCACTCAGCTTTCTTGGTCCAAATTAAGTTTCACATCCCCTGCTAAGCTGTTCCTATGCCTACCTCTCCCCCATGGCAGAATCAATCACTCCTGGTGCTGAGATTCTACTCTGGGTTGTTCCTGCTGTTTTAACAATTTTCACATTGTTTTCTAATTAGTTAGTTACATTTCTGTTTCTTTGTTGTTCCAAACCATTGTGTTTTTCTGTGTGTTTTGTTTTGTTTCTACCTCAACCAAAATAGCTATTGTCTCACACGGGCCTGGGGGTCTCTAGAAGGTTATGGTTATTTGGCCCCAGCTGTCTTTGGGGAAAGAACAAGATCTAGAGGAGTGGTGATCAACCGGGGTGGTTTTGACCCCCCAGGAGACATTTGATAAATATTTGGAGACATTTTTGATTGTCACGACTGGGGTGGTACTATTGACATCTAGTGGGTACAGACCAGAGATGTTGCCAAATATCCTACAATGCACAGGACAGCCCCAACAAAGAACGATGATGCCCTCAATTTCAGCAGAACCAACAATGTTAGAAATCCTGGTCTAGAGTGAAGACTTGCTCAGGGCTTTGTTCAAAGAAATGTACTCATGCTAAAGCCTTCCTGTGTGTAACTATTCCAGCCATCTTTGAGGGCAGACGATACCACACCTGGTCAATCAAAAGAGTTTTACACAATCCTGGCCTAGACTCCCTTATAAAGTTGAAGCTCATTTGATTAACCAACAAACTTTATCATGTTGCCCCTGGGAGAGTTGGGTTGGAATTCATAGAAATTAATTCAAATTCCAGAAGCTTCCTTCCTAGGTTCCCCTCACTGATTCGTGGACTGGACCAGCCTTCTGCTTTCATTTCTTCATGATAATTTCATTCCAGGGCTTATTGCTTCTTCATGACTTTCGGGGAGGGCCACTGTTGGTTTCTCTAAATTGGAATCTCCGAGAGGAAGGTTTAGGGACTTAGTGTTTCTCCTTGACACGGGTTCCATGAGAAAGCAGGTCCACTTCCTTCTCAGGTCTCTGCAACCCTCAAGTCCAGTTATACCTTCACCTGGGTCATAAGCAAAGAGATCAGTAAGTGGTTCTTCCCACATTTTCTCTAACATCCTCCTACGAGGTCTGATAATTAGGTTCATGAACTTGTTGCACTGATGTTGCCAACCTTTTTTTGAAATCAGAGGGATTATTCATGATGTATTTGTACCAACTGGACAAACAGGTAACCAGCTTTTACTATTTGGAAGTGCTGAAAATGCTGCGTGAAAAAGTATTCGCCAACAATTCATGGCTCTTGCATCACGACAACGCACAGCTTACACGGCACTGTCTGTGAGGGAGTTTTTGCCAGTGAACAAATAACTGTATAGGAACACCCTCCCTACTCACCTATCTGGCCCCCAATGACTTCTTTCTTTACCTGAAGATAAAGGAAATATTGAAAGGAAGACATTTTGATGACATTCAGGACATCCAGGGTAATGTGACGACAGCTCCGATGGCCATTCCAGAAAAAGAGCTCCAAAATTGCTTTGAAGGGTGGACTAGGCACTGGCATCAGTGCATAGCTTCCCAAGGGGAGTACTTTGAAGGTGACTGTAGTGATATTCAGCAATGAAGTATATAGCACTTTTCCTAGGATGAGTTCACGAACTTAATTATCCGACCGCATATAATCAATCATAGAAACAACTAGCATTATTTCTAAGTATGTGCCTAACATGACACCCCATTTATTAAAAACAAAGCAAAACAAAAAAAGCTCTAAACTAAAAGGATTTTAAGACGGTTGCCTTCCCGACCAGGTGAGGATTGAGTTTCCAGTTTGGTGCAGACATCCTAGGCCACAGTAGAGTAGATGCATCCAAGCAAGACATTGGCTACTTAACATATTTGGTGCTCTGTATGTATTATTGCACTTTCCTACCTCACTACTTACAAGAAAAGCAACTGGTGAGGACTCTATATGATGCCTTGTCAGTCATTCATGCCTCGGGAGAAATCAATACAACACTTAGGTCAATTAGCTTTTCCTTCAATGTCAAGAGTACTGCTGGGATCAAGGCTGAGAAGAAGTGTCCCACTTAACATTGGTTAAAACCTCACTAGTGCATGGGAGTTAATGAGGGAAAGAAGGGAAGGTCAGCCTACTTTCTATTCAGGAAGAGGTGGTCACTTGGGGCTAGAGAGGAGAAAATGTGGGGGGAAAAGTTAAGGCGTAGGTAGAAACCAAGTGAAAGAACAGAAAAAGGAGATAAGGAAAATTAGGATAATTCCCTCATAAATAATGACTTTTATTTAGGACCTCTTACTGTAGGATATGCTTTCTCTAGCATACATTCAATTGTCTAAATGACTCTCCATTGTCTAGATCAACCAGGAAGGCCAGAAGGATGGGGGGAAGCAAGCTATTTTTAAGCCCCAAATTCATTCTATTAAATTTCTAAAGCAACGTCTATTCTGAGAAGCATTATTAAGTATTCGCTAGGAATACTTTGGGGGCCTCTTCGGGGCAGACAAGTTGTCAAAATTCTAAAAACACTGCATCATTTTTAGACTGTGACCTTCAAGGAAATTAATTGTCAGTGCTGTTCGTCCTTTCTTGAAGACATTCCAAGCCTTCAGGTTTTGTGGTGTTTTGGGCAGCATCTACCTGAGTTTTCAGACTGTTAAATTCTAGCCGAAGAATGTCAATGTGAAGTGAGATTTATGCCAACTTGTCTAACAGGCCTGACAAGCAGTTTAAATATTATCCCAACCTAGATGCTCTCACATCTACCCAGATGAAAATGAAATATTGCATGGGCTCAAGATAAGTATTTCCAAGGCAAGGTCTTCCCCAGCTCCCATTCTCCCTCTCTGTGTTTTCCATGATTAAATAATAAGCATCCTACTGAGAAAGAACATTTAAAATTCTAAGTAATGGTGTGCATAATGCAAAACAAAGGGAGAATCATCAAATGTGTCATATCAGTCATTTTAATATTCTTACAATGCCTTTTTCCCCTGTACTGTTCTTCCCATCAAAGCTGCAGTGACAGTCCCTTAAAAATACTAAATTTATGAAGCACCTTCCATGTGCCGGGTACTTCGTTCATTATTAATGAGAACACAGGCTAAAAACAGTTGTGATTCCTACCCTCAAAATGGTGTAAAGTACGGTTTAAGATAACAATGAAAGATATTTGTCAGAGCGATATAAGAATTACTACCAAATGAAAGCACCAACAACAAATGCGATGCAAAATTGAAGAACTGGGTGGCTCTAGCTTTCCTGGTTGTTTTGGACGGTTCTTTGAAAAAAAGGTAAACTTTTTCTTAGGAAGCAAAAGACACGACTACATTTTTCTGTTATGACTGTCATGCTGATTATGTACTAGGTTTAGATTTCTAAGATTTCTAAGTATTACACAAATTGTTATTTTTTTGTTTTGTTTTGTTTTTCTTTAAAAAAGTCTTGCCCCATTGTTAAGCTAGTTGTGTAACCCTGAACAAATCACTGAAATTTAGTTTGTTCATTCTTCAAATGGCAAGACCAATACCAACTTTTTCAAATTATGGTGAGACTACTTTTAAAAAAGAACGTCTGAAAAGCTCTTTGCACAGTGATCTTTGCACCAAGTAAGGGCTCTGCTGCCTCTACATTGCCTATCCTATCTCTCCATTCAGCTAAACAAGCATAACTGTAATAGATGTAACTATTGTCCCCCTCAACTTTTGGGTGTGGCTGTGTGAACAAAAGTGATACGTGGCACTTCCACATGGAAAAACTCAGTTGTTGATAACCCTCCAGGGCACCCCACCCAGCTGGAGGGATTGTGGAGGTGTGGCTAGCTCTGGAGAGTCTAGGCTGAACCGTAATATGGAAAGCAGCTACCCGGCTGGAGAGAGGCCCAAATCCAGCGCAGACTTTGCACAAGTGCTAAGAGATAAACCTTTGCTGTTTTAATTAAGACACAGAGATTACCATAATAAACCTCAAAAAATATTGCTCGTAGCTTCACATTAGTAATCGGTTTTCAGATAAAGATGAATAAGATTAATATAATATTATTAATAAGGGACTTTATGCTCAAGCTAAATAAAGGAAAAAATATCTGTGTGCTCTCCGGAGACGCTAATACATTACCCTCCCAAGCATGACAATATCTGACTAAAGTCTCAAATAATAAACATTGATCATCTGAATTCTGTTCATGAAATGCTGGCTCCTTCTCTGATTGTGGAGATAAGGCTATGAAGCCTCAAGAACGTGACACCCCAGTTTTACGCTTAGTAAAATGAATTCTTGGGTGAGAAACTTATGGAATTTCCAAGATAAACTTCCTGGAAATTTTTGGCAACCAGGAAGTATCCTTGGCCAGAATTCCAAAAACCGAGAAATTGTTTTAACAAACAAAGTAGTGTTCAATGTCAGTGCCATGGAATGGCTCTGTGGCTTGGTCCAATCTCTCTCACTTCTCTGGGCTATTGTTTTCCAGCCATAAGGTGAAAGTGTTGGATTAATGATATCCAAGGTGTTTTTTTAACGTCTTATGAATCTCTAACCTGTAGCTTCAAATAAGAAAATAAAAGACAGCCTCTACCCCATAAGCTAGGTCTTGTTACTCTGAAGAAGTTAAAGCCCATGATGAAATCTGGAAATATTGATCAATTTAAACTTCAACCAATCACAGAGAAAGAACTACTATGAATTACCATTATTGCATATTGAGTAAAAGTGTGAAAATAGCCCTGAGATAAGACCATCTGGAGAGGAAGTCTGCCTCCTCCTCTTTGTAAATCCATGAAATATGGTGTCTGGCACACACATACGTCGTAGGTGCTTGAAAGTTATTTATTGAAGTGATAGATGGATTGATAAATCTGTGGATGGTTAAATGGAATGGATGAATAATGCAAACATTCTCTTGGCATTTCTTGTCCTATGTATGTGAAATTTACTGTATAAAATGCTCTTTGTGGGAAAAACATAGTGAATATAAGTTTCAACAAGCTTGAATAAGTAGAATGCAAATAGAAGGAAGATTCCAGAGACCTTAGCTGCAGAGCGGGTGTCATCATTAATTCATGGTGTGACTGCAGGAACCACTTTACCTACTGAACCTCAGCATTCTCATCTATAAAATGGCTATTAAAAATTTATCATGTCTCCTAAGTAAGAATTGCTGTGAAAATAAAAATGGGAGGAAACACGAAGAAGCTTTGAAAAATGAAAATGCATGTCAGGATTCTCAGAAACCAGCCAAAGAAGAGCACCTTATATTTACAAGAGTAAATTATCTCAGAGGCATTGACCCCAACCAAGCACCTTTTGTGGAAGCTGGAATTCTTCCTGCAGTAACTTGAAACTGGCATTTTCTTAGGAGTCCTTGCTTTCTGTTCTTCCTTTAGCAAAATTGCCTTTTGGAATATCTCTGTCCTCAAAGTTGACGTCGGTGTTACTTTTTCCACAAAGAACATTTTTTCCCCCTCTCTTTAAGAGATTCTTGAGTCAGATTTCCCTTCCCTTGCCAAACTCTAGATGTCAGTGTGTCCCAGGTCCAATCTATGGGCTGCTTCTCTAAGTATGCTCATTCTCTTTCTATGCTATGTCATCCAGACCTGTTTACTTGGTCAAGGTGATCACTCCCAAATTTAGGTCCATCTTTTGCCTTGCCCTGAAATCTAGACTCTCATTTCCATTGGCTTGCTCAACATTTCCAGTTGTATATCTAATAGGCATGTCGATCTCAATAAACTCTCAACCGTCTGCTGTCCCCATGTCTTTGCTCATCTCTGCAAAATGCACCAAGCAAACAATATTGAAGGTCCCCAACTCTGGAATCATTCCTCTTTGACTTTTATATTTCTCTCACCTTCTACATTCAATCCAGCCATAACATTTTGGCTAATTGCTCATCTCCTCGATTTTTCTCAATGACTGCTGCCAAGAGCCACCCAACTGGCCTCCCTGCTTACACTCTTTACCTCCAGAATACTTTTCACACAATGGACAGACTCATCTTTTAAATCTCTGAGCCTGATCAAAGCATGAATTTGCTCGAAATTACACCTTTGCTTGGCTTTCCTCTCCTATTTTCTCCACTCTTTATTAGCTTTCTTCAGGGGTATTTTCTTAACTCCCCTCACAAGAACACTTAGTTTGGGGTCCGCTTCTAAGGAACTCACTGACATGACATGGCCCTAAGACTTGCCTCCTATTCTCTCAAGCTGGAATAGTACCCCACTTTCTGAGTTCCTGATATTGGTTTCGATCCTAGGGAAGAATGGGTGTGCGTGTTTGCATCCAGCTGTCTCTGTATTTTCAGACGTCTTTTGTTCTGTTATCCCTGGCCCTTGGGGGATTTCCCAGAATTTCTTGTGGCAATATATTTAAAATAAATTTGTTGTAAATGATCCAGAATATGTGTATTTTAAGGCAGATGGGCTATTTTTAGAACACCTGGACTGCCATGCTGCTGGAAGTATAAGACTTTTTGTTCTTTATTTCTAGATTTTACGTTAGCTCATGTATTTTCGGTCTTTCTTATCAATGGATTAAAAAATACGTGTGTATCGATTAGCATCCCACACATTTTGTGAGGCCTTCTCTCACTGTCATCTGGCTCCAAGTATTTTGTCATTTACTATATATCTTCTTTAATACAGGGGTTCTCTGTCAAGTGCTTTATTGGTTTAAAGACATAAGTAATTTAAAATTCTGTCCTTTTGGACATTGATTCTAACTTTGTATTTTGTGTGGTAAGAGATACTACTGTATGCGACAATGTTAATTCTTCAGAAATGTCGAAAGATAGATTTGTGGTCTAGTATGTGACAGATCAGATTTTTGTGACAGTTCCAATGGTTACAGAAAGTTCTCTATGTATCTCTGGATTATCCTCATTAATCAACTCATGCAAATCTATGATCTTGATTGTTTTTGTCTGTTCTTTCTATAAATTTCTGAAAGGGTTGTGTTAAAATCTCCAATTACAAGATTAATCTCTACGTTAATGTCACTTGTTGCTGTAACGTATTTTGCACTTATATATAGTCACATGCATGTATTTGCCGATTGTTCTATCTTCTGGATCTATTACTGTTTTCCATAGAAAACAGCGTTCCCTGATTATGCTTTTTCATGAAATCCATCTTGTGCTATACTAAAATTTCCACTCTGTGTTTCTTCTGGCTTACATTTGCCTCACATGGTTACATTAACTTCGTTTTTCACTGCTGTATGTCCATTAAGAATGTCTTCTTATGGAAATCAGTGATGAAATATCAGTTTATATGTTTGTTGTTGCTGTTTTTGCTCTTATTACATAATACTATCTGAGTATTGCTATTTTTGACCAATGAGTTTAACCAGTTTTTATTTATTAAAATCTACTTTATACTAAGCAGTACAGTATACAATACACAGTTTTGTATATGTAAATATTATGATTTATTTTTTGCCCTTAATTTTGTGGGGTTTTTTTGTGTTTTGACCTTATTTTTGCCCTTATTTGCCCTTATTTTTGCCCTTAATTTTGTGTTTTCTAATTATTAAGCTCTTTTGCTTTTAGTTTTACTTCTTTCTACCTTCTCCTAGAGAAAATGAATGCTGGCTTACTGATATTCACACTTAAATTTACTTTTTCCTCTCAATGCTCAAAATTTAGCAATATGTATATTTCTCCCAGAGCAGCTCTCATCTTCCACCATCATTCTTAAATTTCCAGGTTATTAAAAATATTTTTATAAGTAATCCCTTACTTAGGATAGCATACACCTTCTAAAAATCTTCATTTACTTATATTTCATATATTTTATTATTAACTTTTAGAGATATCTGCTTTATCTTGCTAAGGCATATACATCAAGAGCACTTCCAAAGAGGCTTAAGGTGATAAAATTCCTGAGAAACTTTGTCTTCACAGAAATATTATTACTATGTGTTCACTTTTAGGTGATTACTTAGTTGAAGGTAAAATGCTATCTCCCAAGTTCTTTTCTTCCCACACTTTAAAGACATTGCACCACAGACTTGCTAAAGCATTGATGTCAAAAGTCAGGTATCATTTAGGAAGTTAATTTCTCTTGGCTTTCAAATGCTGCCTTTGAAAAAGGACAGGGCTGTAACAGATTATGTGTAAGGGATTTTGCATTAGTTAGAAATATTCCTGGCTGCAAGAATTTAAAAAAAAACACCCCACATTATTAAAAATGGGTCAGTAGACATGTAGGAATTTGTCTCGTGTAAAAAGAAGTCATAGGGCAAGAAATTCAGAAATAGTTCATAACTCAACAAACCCACGAAAAACCCAAAGTCCTTGTATGTTTAGTAAAGAAATATCTAGTTCCTCCGTCTTCAAAATGAAGGGATTGCACAAGACGGCTACGGAGATCTCTTCTAGACACACAGCCTATTGAACAATAATATCACACAATAAAATCAGAGGGTCTCACAATAACCCAGAGTTTTCAAGAGTTGATGCATCATGCAGTTTGACAGAGGCATTTGATGAAACTTTTGTTTTGTTTTGCCTTACAAAGACTGACAGATCACCCAGACAGGTATATGCGGGGGGATGTCACAAAGGTCACAATCTGATTTTCGTCTTTCTTCGTTTGAAATAAAATTACTAATATATCGAGTGATAATCCGGCTCTTAGATATTGGCTGCTATTACTAAATTTGGGTGAGACTGACCTATACATATTAGAATGCCAATGTATTCAATTACGATAAAAATAATCAAGTGAGCTACTTGCCATTGCCTTCTGCTTGTCATACTTCCTTCCTCTGGATAATTGAATAAGATAGGCCTATTTATTTTCAGAATGTGGCTTGACATGCCTGGGAACAGGGCAAAGATATCAAGATAAGCAGTCATGTATTTGTTCACTCATTCAGGTGTACTGGTTCAGAGTATACCATGTGGTAGGAGCTTCTGAGAGAGTCAACTAAAAGTGAAAGCGTTTTTTAATTTAAAGAAAGAAGGACATATAGTGAAATGCACAAATATTAATTGTTGAGCTCTATGAATTTTTCAAGTCTGTATCTGTGTGACTACCTGCCTTGTCAAGATATAGTATTTCCAACAACTTAGAAAATTCTTTGCTGTCAGTATCTTCCCCCAGTTACTTGACCCTTATACTGACGTCTATAACATTAGATCCACCTTGTCTGTTCTTAAACTTTATATTCATGAAATTTTACAGGTTGTATTTTTTTGTGTCTATCTTCTTATCAAAAGCATATTTTAAAGATTCATTCACTACTTTTAATGTGTATCAGTAGTTTATTCCTTTTAATTTCTAATATTCCATTGTGTGAATATACCACAATTTATTTATCATCCTATTTATAGACAATTGGTCTGTTTCAATTTTTTAATGTGATGAATAAAGCTGTTGTGATTCTTCATAGATAGATAGATAGATAGATAGATAGATAGATAGATAGATAGATAGAGTGCCAAAAAATGTATACACATTTTAAGAAACGAAAACTGTTTAAAATTGTAATATTCAGTATATACTGATAACAAAAGATGAATGCAAGACACATTTGACTTCTGCAATTACAAGAGGTGCTCAAAGTGGTTACCATCAGCGTCCAGACACTTCTGATTAAGGTGAACTGCTGCTTGAGCAACATTGACCAAAGTGTCCACTTATATACATTCTTTGGCACCCCCAGTGTGTGTGTGTATACACACACACACACACATATATACATATATGTATGTATGTATATATATACATGAATATATATGTATATATGTGTATATACATACATGAATATATATATGTATAGATGTATATATACATATATATATATATATATATATATATATATATATGAATGAAATATATCTTTTCCCATATGCTACTTAGCCCTCTTTGCTTTTCAAGCATTTTGGACAAGACTATACACACAAGGATATAAGATACATTAGAACAGGAATGTTTTTCCTTTTTTCATTAATATATACTAAGGATCTAGAATAGTATCTAAAAAAATCAACCAATGATTTATGAATTAATGATTTGTAAAGAATTTGCCCTGTAACATGTTACTTAGTAAGCACTTCTCAATACACTCTATGGGTATATTTAGAAAATAAAAGGGACTATATTTGAATGTATGTATTTATTTAAATAGTAATTTAATTTACTTTACTAGGGGATGAGTATTTTGAGTGTCTGGGCTCAATTTTTATTTTCTGTTTTAGAAATGAGCAGACCAGGTACAGAATAGTTCAGTAGCTTGCTCAGGTTATAAACTAGTAAATAGCAGAGCTGAGATTCAAATACAGAAAGACCAGCTCTGGAGTTTATGATCTTGACCGCTATTTTTACTGCTTGCCCAACTATCATTCTGATAAGTTATTTTTCCACCACTTTTTATTTAACATGTCATTTTTAATATTGCATGATGTTAAATTAATGTTTTAAGAAAATTAGTGCACATTTTAAGTTATGTTATATTGTTATAAATATTGAAAAGAAACTGCATTTATGTCCTTTCGTTACTAATTTTTTTTCACTTATATTTTGATTGACCCAAAAGCAAAGTAATAACAGATATTTAACACATTCTTCAATTGATTGGCAAGATATATATAGGTAAAATACACGTTTTCCTAAAATAAATAATCTTCTTAAATTTGTTTTTCTTTTTAAATCCTAAATTTATACTATGCCATATGGACTAAAACATATTTTGAGGTTAAGATTTCTAAACTCCAGAAAAAAATGTTTAATCCAAACAAGTCAATTACAGGATATTTCAGTTAAATGACTTTGTATTCTGCTGCTGGGGTTGGTATTTTTTCTACTAACTTCTTTTATGCTTTCTTGTTTTTCTGCTTCCTTGTTCTTGTATGTCATTTTCTATAAGAACAAAGTTTCATTTGCTTTTATCTTCCCAGTGTTTTGAGGAGTTCATTTTTCTTATTGTAATTCTACATATAAAAAAAAATTCCTAAGTTTAAAAAAAAGAAAGAAAAAACACCTTTAAGCTCTATTTCTGTAATTATCAGTGGCAAAAAGAAAATGCTATCATTTATTTCTAAATTATAACAGAAGTTAGTACATTTTATTCGCTTTCACCATTATCCCATCCCCTATAATATAAACCTCACAAATGTTTATAAAAGTAACCTGGAATTGTAAATTGTATTACTGTTATACTCTCATGTTTTATTATATTAAATATCTTGTGCTTGCAAATGGTATAAACAATCATAAAAACACCCGCGCGCCCTTACTCCAGTTTATGAGATAAAGCTTTATGAAGACAAATGAAGGTTTCTCTGACCACCAGAGTTAACTTCTATCTTGAATTTGGTATTTTCTTTCCCGACATTTAAAAATTGTTACTACATATACGATTCACTATATGTGTGTGTATATACATATCCATAAACTATAAACTATATACATTGTAGTGTTTTGCATGTTTTAAGCCTTATGAAAATGACATGTTCCACAGACTATTCTGCAACTTGCTTCACTCAAAATTCTGTTTTTGAGATTACCTGTATTGGTATACGTATCTTCGTGTGGATACTTTAAACGTGATAATTGAATAGACTGAAACTGATCTGATCAACCTCTTGTACATGGACTTTTAGGTTCTTAGCTTTTCACTGTTACACACAATGTGGCTGTAAAGATCTGGTATATGTTTTCTTCTGAAAGGATCTCCAGGGTCAAAGCGTTAGAGTGGATTGCTGAGCCACGGATTTGACTTTACAGAGACTTTTGACACAAAAGTTTTATCAGTTATATGTGTTACTATAATTTTTACAAGCCTACTATTTGTCATTTTTATAATGCCTTTTTTGGCCAAAAAAAAAGTATAAAATTTGCAGATACTCGCTGTAGCTTCTTTGTCTTTGATGATTTAGGTTTTGTGGGGTCTTAAGATGTTCTTTCCTTCCCAAGGTAATAACATTGTCTTCAAAAGTTTTACTTTGCACATTAAGCCTTTAATTCACAGAATATTTTTGTGTATCGCATGAGATAGAACTCTATCACTTTTATATGTGCATAATAAATTATTGAAGCAATATTATTGAATAGTCGACTCTTTCTCCATTAGGTTTAGTGCCTCCTTTGTCGTATATCACATTTCTGTGTATTGCTGGGTCTTTTTCTGAGTTTTTATTACCTTCCATTGCTCTAGGTCTATGTATCAATTTCTGGGACAATATTATAATTGCTAAATTATTATATGTCATAATGCATCTTGATATCTGATAACGGGACTTATATTGTAGAACTTTATAATTCAAAAAAGAATTATCCCTTTGCCTTGATTTTGATCAGACTCTTTTCAATCTGAATACGGGGCTTGGGGGGCGTGAAATCAGCTCAGGGGGATCTTCTTAAATTAAGTTTTAGATTATTACTATTTCAGAACATTTACCAAGCTGGATTTCCAATCTTAGTCCTCAGTGTCTGGTGCCCTTTGTTTTCATCCAGTTCTCTTTTTCTTTCCTGTTTCTGGAAAGCTTATCAATTCTGTCCTCCACACATCTGATTTTATCCTTTAAATTTGGTTTTCACTTTCTCCATGATAGTTTTAGCTTCATTTCATTTGCATTTTTTTGTGGCCTTCCTTACATCCTCTGTCTCCCCTTTGCAATTTATTCTCTTATAGTTCCAGTCGGCCTATTCTGTCCTAATACCATTCTACACCAGTCTCATAGAGCTTTCTGTCTATGGTCTATGAGTATACTGAGGATTTCAAACAGAGACCAACATTTTAATTCCGAGTGTTGCAGTGGATAATTCTCAGATATATCCTTCTCTTAGACTTCAGGATTTTCTCCTCATTCTAATTCTCTATTATTTTTTCATAAACTCTGTATGTAGGCTGTCCTCAGTACTCCACTGAGGCGAGGTTTTGAGAGCCATCAAGTGTCACTGCTTGCCAACAGGCAGGGTATATGAATTGTCGGGGATCTGGCTGGATACCCTTCTCACATCCACACCCACTGGACAGATGTTATTTTTAGCTTCCAGTGCAGTTTTCCAGGTAGAGCAGATATTCATCAAATGGAACTTGTCTACTCTTAGATAGGAGGAGGGCATGGCGGTTTCCTCCTCGCTCTATTTCTTGTTTCTTCTCCTCATTTTTGCACTTTGACGGAATGGAATTATATTTGTCTATGCCGGGTCTCAGCTATGAGAGAGATAGTAAAGTTGGAGAGGGGTCAAAGTCAGACCTTGAGTCAATTCTACTGAGGAGTCAGAGAGGCAGTAATAGCCACTAAGGCACAGTGACTCCTAAAAGGGATCAGGCCAGATGTCAAGGTCAGTGTGTGAATGACTGTCACCCTGTTCATGAAAGGCAGGGTTCTCTGAATACAACACAGAAAATGAATGATGTTGGTGCTACTACAGAAAAATGTGAGAGCAATGACTCACTGGTCTTTTGGGATGGCATTAAATGAAGGTAGAGATTTGCACTATCTTTTTACGAAAGGAAAACCATGAACATTGTCAACTAGCCAGAGAGAACTTTAACATGGTTTTCTTTTGACATGAATAGCACCTAGTCCAATTCCAGCCTGCAGTGCAGCTTTGGTAGCTCACAAATACTGAGGACAGATGACTGTGCCTTCCCTGGAAGCTGGATTTGTGGAACAGTCCACAATACATTTGGAAATTTGATTGCAATTCCTTCCATCTGCCCCTAAGAAATGAGTGCAGCTAAAGAGCATAGAATTACTCACTCGAAACCTATATTATTTAGCTAACCAATGTCACCTCAGTAAATTTAATAAAAATTAAAAAACAAACAACTTCTTAGAGGTTGGTGACTGGGTCTTCATTGTAATTTCAGCATCTCAGTGTGTGCGGAGCCTTCAGTGTAATACTTAGAAGCTTGATTCCCCCCTCCCCCCAATCTGGAGAAGTGTGGTTTAAAATAAGGAGAAGAATACTTTGTAGTTATATCAACCTTGGTTTGAAAAATCACTCTAATAGTCCCTAGCTGGGGAAGGTTTCAAAAGGTATTTAACGATCCTTAGTCTCTATTCCCTCATTAGAGAGGGTAGCAGACAAGGGGTGTCCAGCTTATAGGCTTGTTTTGTCTATAAGATGAGAAATTGCATAGACACTTGGAATTGCTTTCCGGGAAATCATGCAATTCATAGTAACCCAAAAACTAACAGTGATTCCGTTCCTTGCTCTTTTTTGGCCTCCCTTGCTTCTTCCATTTTTCCTTCATAATGGGACATCATAAAAGATAATAAACAGAAATGTAGTTAAGAAGGTAACGTCCTTTGGTCTATTACGAAACCCACCAAACTTGCTTCACCACCTCTGTTCACTAAGTTTTCCATCAAGATATCCCAACCCCTATTTCCAACACTCAGCGCCATACTCCATATCACCATATCAAATTTGATAAAAAACGTTTCTTTGCTCAAAATGAAAGCTCTTCAGCACGGAATTCAAATCCATGCACATCCTGGTCCCTGACTACCTCTCCAACCTAGAGATATAAGACCATTCATTCATTCACTCACTCAGTCAACAAATATTTACCGGATGCCTAGTATGAGCAAGAAAGTGCATTAAGTGTTAGGGGACTAAACTTAAAAAATTTTGTGAGGACAAGATACTATAGATGCAATTATATAGATTTACATTTTCCGTATGCCTGGCTTATTTACTAAAATAAATAAGTGTTATATAATTATTTTTTAGAAACATGTCAGGTCCATGTTATCCCTATTTTATTAATGAAGCCATAAAAGCTAAGAAGGAGGAAGTAAATTTCTCAAAATAAAACAAGAAGGCAAGCAGAATTTGAACTATAAAGTTTAAAAATTGCAAATTTTTTCTTTGCTCTTCTTTGGCCTTTAGGTTAAAGAATTTTTTTGTCTGTATCCTCCCTAAGAAGTCTTGATAAAGATTTTTATGTTTTCAGAACTATTTTAAGTGACATTTAAGTGAACATTAAAAGTCTCTTTTTTCCTACCCTCTATACCCCAATAAATGAATTTCCTTCCTTAGTTGGAAAACACTGAATGACGGAGTTGAGCAATGCTGTTCCTGAATTTTTATAATTATGGTCTAGCCTAGAGTTTTTCTCCTTGGGAGGTTCAGAGCATTATTTATACATGACATTTTGAGGTTGGTAGCCCTCTTCAGAAATTTTCTTTCCTTCCAATGTCATAAAAAAGAAAATCTCATTGCATACTTTTCTCTTTTTTAATTTTAAGAACTCTCAGACATGTAATCGATTTTGACCCATGTGGGGACCACTACATATATTTAGAAAATATGGTCTCTGTGACTTTGGTAACCATTGTCCCAATTTTCCCACCAGAACCAAAGAAGTTCTTAATGACTTAGAACTCTTGTCAAAATGTTTTCACTTATGCTGGTCAGGCTGAGCAGTGGACTAATTGTTAAGGTGCTTATGTTGTGTTGTGTTCTTTGTCTCCTGGGGTTCTAGTGTAGAGTGAC
Source organism: Rhinolophus sinicus (assembly GCF_036562045.2). Lineage (NCBI taxonomy): Eukaryota > Metazoa > Chordata > Mammalia > Chiroptera > Rhinolophidae > Rhinolophus > Rhinolophus sinicus. The sequence goes on from NC_133761.1 coordinate 10,597,968, forward strand.
AATGGCACGCTACTGCCAACCGAGGACTTGAATGATAAATTAAAGGACGGAATGTGTGCTAAGTTATATTAAGTTATATTAAGGGGACTGTTCCTTTCTCTTCTGGAGTCTTTCTCAATTCGGGGTCTTTTCTCAGAATTCTAGTCTTAGGAACCACAGCTGACTAATACCCAGAGCTGCTGGATCTCCTGAGTCAGGTTCCTCTGCTCTCTTCCTCTAATCTTGTCTTTCCTCAGATGTTTAGTGATGGGCCATGTGTTCATTTTTCCATGGGACGTTCCCTGTCAGACTGTCTGATGCCTCTCTCTGCAGTGTCCGCATGGAGATAACTACAGAATGGCTGCTAAGACTTGTTAGGCCATATAGAGGCCAGGAACAGGAACCTCCTCATCTTCAAAGCCATCTTGTCTTGCTTTGTACCTTGTACCTACGGGCTTGTGTTTGCCTTAGTCCTGGAAAAGCTGCCTGGAATGTAGAAACCATCTTATCCTGTCTTGCTTTGTACTTGTTTGTCGCCTAGGGGCTTGTGATCAGCGGGCCTGGGCAATCCATTGGGAGGCCTGGGGCCCAGGATGTGGAGCCAGAGGGCTTGGTCATGCCCCGAAACCCTTTGCTGCTAGAGACAATGCAAGGAAAACCCCTTGAAGCATTGAAGGGGAAACAACCTCGATTACCCCCTACTATAAAACCCTATACCGCTCTTTGCTCGGGGAGGTTATGGTCTTTTCTAGCCTGACCTCCCACAGCACAAATACGCCAAATAAATTCTAATAGGCCAATCTTGGTCTCCCGTGACACATTCCTCCAGCCATGCCTAACAAGGCTGTCTTCCCTGAGAATGATTCTCAGAGCAACTGCTCTAGATTGACCAGCCATCCAGGGTGCAGCCTCTTTTTTCTCTTTTATTTGTAACCCAAGCTCCACACTCTCTGCTTCCACCTGGAAGTAGCCATCTAGATGGGGATATATGGTCAACCGCCAACCTGTTCTGTGGGCAAAACCAATGAGTGACTTTGTTGTCATTGGGTTGATTCCTATTCCGGGTATAGGTCACTCCCAGGTTTGCAGTTGTTTTGCTGCCAACCTCAATTTTGTTATCAGACCTCCTGTAGTGGCTTTAGAAGTGATTTCTGTCTTCAATTCTATGTTCTCTATGTCTTTCAGGGATTTCTCACAGCTCCTGGTCCATGCAATGACTCTTTTATGTGCACCACGTTTATGGATTTAGTACTATGTATTTATGTATGTACGTATGTATGTATGTACGTACATATGTATTTATATCTCGTTTTTGTCATTTTGCATTTGGAGCAGGAGTGGGAAGCTGTGGCATATTTCAAACTGCCATCCTAAACTATAAATTGAATATATGCTCTCCAAAGGCTCAAGAATCCACAAGCATCACCAACAGGCCTTGATAGTTACCCCACTATTTGCTTTTGCCCTCAACAAATTGGGCAGTTTAAACCATGGCTGTCTTTACAGCTACTCCGTGGTGATTCCTGATCTGCAACCATGTGAAGAGAAACAAAAATAAAGCTGTAGTCTCTCATTCCTAGTGGAAACACTAAGTCAAAAGTTAAAGGAGCAGCTGTACTCTCCACAGTGAGGAGCTGATCAGACTGTTTACTGGGAGAGACTCATGGGAACCCAAGATTTCATCCAATACCGGATTTGCTAATGTTTTCAAGGATACAAGTAATCACAAAACACAGGCAAAGCAGGGAGAGGCCCAGGCCCTTTCTTCCCACATCAGATGAGCTCTGGTCCAGATGAAGAGATGGGTGTGTAAGTAAGAGGTGTGAGCACCTCACTAACTCCTGAAACTTCTCCATTTTCTACTCCGAGAGTTACCTAGCTTATCCAACAGGGAAGCACGGCTCATAAATCCATACATTCCAGATTTGTTTGCTATAAACAATACTAGACAACCAGGCACAATCTGCTAAAAGCATTCTTTAGATAAGAATTCTCCTGTTAGCAAAAACCATTGAGTTTGATTGGCAGGAGGTCTAGCATTAGTATGTTGAAAGGAGATTAGACTGAGTCACAAGGCATCCCTCTTTCTGGGGAGTCTCTCCCCCTCACCTAGCCTCCACCACCACCCTCAGAAAAGAAGGAGTAAATGGAATGGAGACTTGCTGTTTAACTCTTTCCTTCCCAGCAAACAATCAACATAAAATCAATTTTATCTTTTAAGGGCCACTATTGCATTCAATTTGAATTTGGTAAACTATAATAAGAAACAGTACTTGTTGTTTTTCATTCTTTCCTCCAATTCTCTGAGAACTGAATTGAAAAAAACACAGAAATAAAGCAATTATGAGGATCAGTGTTAATATGTGTAGAACAAATTATTCTTTATTGTGTATTTTTAAAATACGTTTTGCAACGTTTCTAGTTGGTTGCCCCACCCCACTACACTATTAAATGTGTAAAATTCTGTTAGAATTTCACTCTTACAAATTAAGGTTACAGTGTTTAGTAAATAACACACCTACCTGGACAAAAACTGGTAATCCTCTAAGTCAGATGGAGAAAAGACTTTCCATTTTGTTTGTCAACTCCTGTTCTTCGATAGTGGCTACCTGGAACATTCTGTTGGTAATGAAACCAGAGGGTAACTGAGTCTGGGGCTCATGCTGCATCGACCGACATAGGACTTGGGCTATAGAATAAGCCTTTATTATCAGAGCACAGGTGGTCTGAGAAAGCAGCGGGTTAACACCTCCAAAATCTGCCTTAACCTTCTCAGACCAGCTTGGGTTATTTAAGGGAAAACTCAGGGCGTTCCTCCAGAGGCTACTTGAAGTTTCCAGGGGTCTGCATGGAGCCTTCCCTCTGGCAATGTGATTCTCTGGTGGAGTCAGCCACCCAGGAACAATGATGGGAGTATCCTGGAAAGAATGCTGGACCATAGAGATTGCGATCAATAAGCCTAAGGGTATTAATTGTAAAGTTCAGGGTAATTTTCTAAAACAGAGAACTGGGTGGAACAAGGGACATTCCAAGCTCATGCCATAGGGGGGTTATCTATCCTTAAGCTGCAGGTCAAGAAAAGGTGAGGCCGGGACCTTGCATGGCCCCTCTTAGGGACGTCCCAACCAGGACCTGCTTTAATAAGACAATAGGGGACTTTTTCCAAGTCCATTTGTTATTCTTTCAATCTTAGTTGTCCAATAAAGTCCTGTTCCCTTTCCCCAATAAAATCTTTTTAAAAAGAAGAAAAAAAAAAAGGACAGTAGGGGAGACCGCCATCCACTTTCCCAGTAGCATCCTTTTGCAGAAAAATAAGCCAGTGTATGCATTTATCAGCTCACAGCATGGACCTGCTGCCTGTTCTTCAGCCTAATCTTTAATCACCACGGGGAGGAAGGGGGTAAAAAAAAAAGTAGCGGTAGGATAAAACCTATTATGAGATCTTAGTAAATAAACTCTAGGGTGGACCCTTTTTAAAAGAATGATCTAATTTGTTTTTCTAAAACAGCGGTGATGTCTCGCTTTTATAATGGCTCTGGCCTTCCTCGAGCACTTTTCTCAGACATTTTAACACTAACGTCCTTGGCGCTGCTTCACTGCAGGTAACATGGTTTGTAAACCATATTCCTTTCCTAGAGCTCATTAAAAGCTCTCATTCCCCTAATGACTTCAAGAGGCTCAAGTTAGACTTATTACTGCACAAGGAGCAATAGATGCCTAAATGTCAGGTCTGTGTACGGGCGGAAAGGATTGTTGCTGGAGAGGCATTTGTCTTCTGTGGGACATGCTGACTGTAGCTAGTTAATTTTATTCTTCCTAATGGGAAGGAACCCTCCTGAATCCAAAAGTACTTAGTCCAACCAAGCTTCAGCATGGAGAATTGCACTCTGGGTCATGCAACTTCCCAGTGTGTTTTTCACGGAAGGAGTAATGACTGAGGTTGCCACAGAGACTTCCCCACAGACCAGAAGCTCCACCTGGGCAGGCACCTAACCTATGTCTTATTTATCCTTGCATTCTGGTGCTTGTTCCAGAGGCTGGCACACAGGTAGCTGTGCCAAAAAGTTCCGTCTGCTTTGACCTCACCTTTCTTTCCTTCATTCTGTATCATCTGTTTCTGTCTAATTGATGTTGGAACATTTTAGATTTAGCCACCTTAATGGTCCTCAAATTCAGCCCCTCTCAGCTCCACTCCGTCTCTCTGTGACGCTATGATCTGCATCCAGGCCACCCCTCAGTGGAAATCCCTCAGCTGAATTCTTGGGCAGCTTTCTAAGGAATGTCATCCTCCTCCATTCTCCACATGCCCAAATGGAAGTGAACTTGGCTACCTTCGTGCTTACAACACTTCCGTGACTCCCTTTTGCTCATCTCTTACCATAGGAAACAATAAATCTAAGCTCCTCGGCAAGCCCTCAAAGCTCTTGGTAATCTGGTCCCTCAATATTTTCTAGTCTCGTTTCTTACTATAGTTTCTTCAAACTATGGTTCAGCCAAACCAGACTCTTTGTTCCCAGAATACTTCATGCATTTTCCTTCATCATGTCTTAGTGCAGGATTCATTTTTTTCCTGAGCCTGGAATATTCTTCCCGTTATCTCGGCTTGTTGAAAATCTACTCTTCCTTTATGGCCCAATGAAAATGCTTCCAACATTCCCAAATTCTTTTCTGCACCTTTCCTGTTTAAAATAATTGCTCCTTTCTTGTGTTCCCATTTTCCGCCCTGTTTATTCTATTGAAGCTTGAGAGAAAGGCAGCAGAACGTACGGGTGAAAAACCCAATCTGAAGGCTACGACGTACTGGGTTTGAACCCAAGTCTGCCACTTACTGGCCTTGTGCCCTCTAGCAAGTTACTTTATCTCTCTTTCTCAGTTTTGTCATCTGTAAAATGGGAATCAGAGCAATATCACATGGTAGCGTCACTGTGATACATTAAATGACTTCACTATCACATGAGAGTGTTCTGTAAGCATTTCTTCAATTGCAAAATAAATAGCAGGTGAGACATGGAAGAGCGTTAATGTCTCAACACTGATTAGTGTTTCACAAAGATTGGCCAGCGGCATCAGCCTCTCCTGGGAACTTGTTAGAAATGAAAATGATCAGCTCTCACCACCGACCAACTGAATCAGAAATTCTGAGCCTGGACCCAACACTGTATGTTTTAACCAACTCTCTGGTCAATGCTGACGCCTGATCAAGTTTGAGAATCACTCTACCTGTAAGAGGACTTTCAGTTCTCACCGCCTATGGATTGATGACCATTCTGTTCACAGCCAATGAAGAGTAGAATATCTCACTGAGAACAATTCTAACAGGCTGGAGACGACAGTATGGAATTAGTTCAGGAAGCTGGAAGTGAAAAGAGAAGTAAAGGATCAATTTGCAGGAGGCAGCAAAAGATGCAAGAGGGAAAAATGTTACAAAAAAAAAAAAAAAAGCCAAAATGTTTCCTTCTAGTTCTGCCTTCTCTCATAGAACCAGGAAGCTTCACATGGGTTATTGTTCTAAAGATTCATTCATAACTTTTTTTAAAGAAATATTTCCGCATTCTATTTCTATATTCTACATACCGTATATTTCTACATATAAGAAATTTTAAATTATCAAAAACATTTTAACAAAACCCTTTTTCCTTCTCTTTTAGCAATGAGGGAATTGTGTTTGATGGGAAAGAATAGTGGGAAAATGTACTGAAAAATACAACCCAATTTAACGTTTATCTCCCAATATAAATATGTTTGGAAAACTAAAATAAGACACAAGGTGGTCTGAATGTAGCACAGAAAGTGACAGAGTTCTTTGTAAGATTGAGGTCATACAGCAGAAACCAATTGTCAAAACGGAAAGCATTATGAAGTATTTTAGACATGTGAAAAGGTAGAGAATAACAAAATAAGTATCTGTGCACCCAACACCCAGCTTAAGAAGTAAATAATTACATATACCTAAAATCGATTTTTAAAGGGTTCAAAAGAATCCATGCATTTAAAATGCTGTCTGGCTGTTAAAATTTTAATAAAGAAAGCACAGGGCTTACCACAATAAATATCCACTCTTCTGTTCCATTTCTCGCAAAATGTGTACACAAGCTCTCTGGCAGTGGAATTTCCAGACAGAAAGATGTATTTGTGCGTAGGTTTGGGGAATGGTGAAATTATTACAAGTTAATTAAACAATTACTGCTGTTGTACTTTCCAGAAGTCGTGTATTCTTATGGGAGACTTATTTTCCCCTTTTATAAGTTAAGATTTTGTCCTGAAAATGCTTTGGAAAGCTCCCCGGGATAATTCCACTATCCAAGTACTGTACTAGAGAGATTCTGAGGGTGGAGAATGAATGATAATTAACTCTACTGATTGTGAAGCTTTTGTAATCTCTTTTCGTTCAAGCATGGTTGGAAAATACATCCATGAGAACCTGTAGAGGAAGTAGCCAACCGTGTAAAATCAACTAAGTCTACTTTCTGTGTGCTCGTCTCTTGATTTCCCTGCAACTCAGGGTTAACAAGTTAAATAAAAAGGACATAAAAGAACATAATAATCATAGTTACTACTATTATTGACCAGCTTTCAGGTAAGAGTCATCAAGTGAAGTACAAGTATTAATTTTTTTAATCTTTATGATGACTCGGGCGGCAGGTATTGTCATCCACTCTTTCCAGCTAAGGAAATCAATCATAAGAGAGGTTGAGTAACTTATCCAGGGTCATAGAGTTGGACAAGGGCAGTACTGGGGTTCACATGCATGTTCTTAAGCTCTGTGCTATGCCTTGTACCACTCAGAGTATATTGTCAAAGACTGGGGATCCCCAGCCATCTAAGGAGTAGTTGACTGACAGATGGCTCACCTAGTGCAGTCTCTTCCTTTTACAGGTGAGGAAACTGAGGCTCCACAAGGTTGCAGAGGCTAGAATTCAGGATCCCTGAATCTCAGTTCATGTCACGTCCTGCATGACAAGAGCAGTGGGAAGCGAGAAGGGCGGTGAAAGGCAGTAGACAAGAGTAGAGTGCCAGTGGGGCCAAGGGACTGAAGCCTCAAGGACTGAGCGCGGAATCGGGCCAACACATGGCTTTTATTAATAATCATGCAAGGAAGTAAAGCTTGTTTTCTCCATGGTCCACAAATCACGTGCCTGACTGGCTGTTCTTCCGAAAGCCCCCATTGTGCTCCAACACGTACTGTGCCTTCACACACACGCACAACCCCAGGGGATGGAGTCACTGTACTGAAACCATCAGATTAGAGAGCCTGACCGATATCATTCCATCGGTTCCCAGCTTTCCAGACACTTCCTTGTGATATCACGGGGAAGGCGCGGGGAACAGGTGGTTCGGCAGCTGTAAGGCAGCAAGTTCAGAACGGTGCCATGTCCCCCTTTTCACATGTCCAAAATGGAATGGCTCTTCTTTGCCTCTAAAACCTGTTTCCCCAACCGTATTCTAGCTCACGTGAGCAGTGCCACAATCTGTGCCAGGCATCTCATGCTGGCTACACTGTAGAATCACCTGGGAAAGATTAAAAAAAAAAAAAAAAAGCCAACACTAGAGTATCACTCAAGAGATTTTTATATATTTCGTCCTGGAAAGGGACCAGGCCTCCACACCACCTCCATTTGAATGTACTATAAGGTTCTCAAAATGTCCAGGTACACAACAGCTTTTGTCATCTCTATCACCTCGACCTTCAGTCTGAATCTTCTGCGTCTCATAAATGGCAACAGCAAGTTGCTCAGGCCAGAAACCTGGCCTTCATCCTTCATTCCTCTCTTTCTCTTCCATCTACTGCCAATCCATCAGCTGTGTCAGGTACTGGGTAAATGTTAGATGCATGAAGAAATGCAGACATTTATTGTAGGTCTTCATTTGGAAGGGTGAACATGTTTAAATTATATACTGCGTGTGTGTGTGTGTGTGTGTGTGTGTGTGTGTGTGTGTCCCTGTCCCTTCAGGACTGCTTCCTCTGTCATTCCCACATGTCTGGGAGTCACACAGCTCCCTCCCAGTGGGTTGAACTCCAGGCTCTGCAAAGAGAACCCCAATGCTCTGAGTGACGCCAATGTGAAAAGGCACGGGCTGCTTTTGAGTGCTTACGTTTGTCAGCTTTATTCTTCCCACCCACCTCCTGCCTTTTTCATCACTGACATATGCACAGGTAATCTGTGTGGCCCAGAGGAGAATTCTCTGCTCCGGGAGGAGCCAACAGAGAAATGTTCTTGAAAACAATACTCTCCAGCACTTTTTCAGTCAAGCAAGCCATAAATGGCTGCCGAGATTGATTAAACAGACAAGTCAAGCAGAGGCCTCTAATTAGTCATGAGTGCTATCTATCTGGTTGACACGGCCACAAAAGGACAGCCCCTCTCTGCTCACTCACAGTGGGGTGACTAGACCCCCAAATCTTAGGCAGTGACCACCCACATTAGGAAAGCGTCATTGGCAGCTTTAAAAGTCAGAAGTCCATGGGACCGGCCTGGTGGCTCAGGCAGTTAGAGCACCATGCTCCTAACTCCGAAGGCTGCTGGTTCAATTCCCGCATGGGCCAGTGGGCTCTCAACCACAAGGTTGCCGGTTTGACTCCCACAAGGGATGGTGGACTATGCCCCCTGCAACTAGCAACGGCAACTGGACCTGGAGCTGAGCTGCGCTCTCCACAACTAAGATTGAAAGGACAACAACTTGACTTGGAAAAAAGTCCTGGAAGTACACACTGTTCCCCAATAAAGTCCTGTTCCCCTTCCCAATTTAAAAAAAAAAAAGTTAGAAATCCAAAATAGGAGATTTTTTTCTTTCTGATGATCATAAGGTCACAGGTACAGTGTTTCAAAGTTTGGATTTTGTATTTTTGTCTGACAAAAAAAATTCTAAAACAGTGCTGTCAAATAGAAGTCAATATGAGCAACAGGGAATTTTGAGTTTTCTAGCAGCCACGTTAGAAATAGAACACATGAGCTTAGTTTTGATAGTATATTTTATGTGTCCTAACATATCAAAAATTATCATTTCCACATGTAATCAACATAAAAGGTTATTAATGAAATAGTATTTGACATTCTTTCTTCACACTAAGCCTTCAAAGTCCAGTGTGTACCTTACGCTTACAGCACATCTGTTTGGATGTTAAACGTTCAGCAGTGTAAATGAAATGTAGTCCAACCAAAACAATAGTTCTACTTAATGGAAACTATTGTAAATTTTAACTAAAATTAAATAAAATTAGAAATGTAGTACCTTGGCTACACTGTCCACATTTCAAGAGCTTAAAGCCACAGGTGGCTTGTAGCCATCGTATTAGACACCATGTTTCTGGAGACTAGAATGTGGATTTTTGCTCTTTTTAAAGTAGTCACAAGACCTTGTAAAGTATCCAGTTCTCATCAAATGTTGTTGACTGGTTATGAGCTAATAAAATTAGAGCAAATCACTAAGAAACGAAAGATATAAAATTCGTAATAAGAAAGAAGGGCAAATTTGTTTTACATCTCATAAACTCAATTTTCTTATCTGTGAACGGAAATGATCAGTGCCTTGGCACCTCCCACAGCGTATCTGTGGATAAATGATTCCCATCAAGAAAGTTTCAGAACTGCCGCCTGCTAATTCATCTCTCTGGAGATGCGCAAAGCAGATTAGCATCATCTTTTTCATTCATGAGTCAGATACACAAACAATCCTTGTTTCATACGCTGCTCTCATCTTGGGCCTATAACTATCTATCTTCCTTTCTCTTTCTCCTTTTTAAACAATAAGAAAGTATAAGCCTACCACCCAATCCAATATCCAGAACTTTTATGGTAGCTTGCATCCCTCCGCTAAAACAGTCATCATCCCAAATTTGTGCTCATTATTTCCTTGCTTTCACTTGATATAGTTTTATATCACATACATGTATTAATAAAATGTGATATATAATTTATTATATACACGTATAGTCATGGTAGAGTGAGTTATCATGGTACTAGGTTGGTGCAAAAGCAATTGAGGTTTTTGCAATTATTTTTAACCTTTTAAACCAAAATTACTTTTGCAGTGATCTAATATATAAAATCTTGAAACGTGCTAAGCATTGAGTCATTCAAAAATCTGCCAGATATCCCCTTACTTAATTCCTGTTCAAGCCTTTATCATCTCCAAATAGACTATTTTATTATTCTTCCTAATACATTTTGCCTTTAATCTTTTCTCTCTTTAGTTCATCTTTCACACGCCGTCAGAGTCATCTTTCTAAAATGCTAACTGACCATATAATCTCCTGTTATTAACACCTTTCAGAGATGCCCCAAGCGCTAAAAAATAAAATCCAGAATCCTTACATATAAATATTGTGGTAGATTGTTTAATGTCCAGAACTACTCCTATTTCACTAAGACATGGCTGTATTTCAATGTCACTTTGACATTCCCTCCATCCAGCTGTGGAGTATGAGTCTCCATCCTCTTAACCTAGGCTAGCCTGTAACTTGCTTTGGCCAATGGAATATAGCAGAAATGACATAACACAACTTTTGGGGTCTGGCTTTAAGAGGCCTTGCATCTTCTGCTTTTGTTCTCCTGGAAAACTTTCCTGAGACAGCCATGAAAGGAAACTGAATTAGCCTACTGGAAGATGAGAGACCATGTAGCAAAAAACAGGAATATCAGCCACTAGCCAAATATGTGAGTGAGGTCATTTTGCACCTTCTAGTTCAGCTATATCTCTAGTTGAAAAAAATACATGAGTGAATTCAGGTGAAATCAGCATGGGAATCTCCCAACTGCCCACAAAATGATCAGAAATTTTTTAAATCATATTTTTTTAATTCACTAACTTTGGGGATGAACTGTTATACGATAGTAATAGATAACTGTAAGATCTTTGTTAAGACTTCTGAAATATTGAAGGTGGTGCATAGTAGACCCCCTCAGGCAGACAGAAAGCCTTCTAATGGTCCTCTGTATTCTCACAGGTAGCCAGAATTAGATGGAGATCTGACTCAAAAATAATCATGGATGTAGCTTTGGGACATGGAGTGTGTCTCATCAGATTCATAGAAAACCCATAAAATTTTTAAGAGAATCGTGTTGATGAAAATGCTGGCAACTTGAATTAAAAGGGATAAAGGTAATTCAAAATGGGCTCCTCAACTTCTTATGGTCAGAAGACAGGATTCCAAAGAGCTAAACATCTGCAAACATGGGTCATTTGCTTTCTTTTGTTTTTAACAGCTTTATTGACATCTAATTCACATACCATACAATTCACTCATTCAAATGTATAATGCAGTGATTTTCAGTATATCCACAAATTTGAAATCATCACCACAGTCAATTTTAGAAAATTAGAACATTTTTGTCACCTCAAGAAAAAAAATATATGATTGCTGTTACCTCCCATCCCTTGCCCACCCCTTATCCTTCCCAGCTGTAAGCATGGAGGATTTCTTAAGCTGTTTTCCAGGAACACAGAGCTTAGGTGACATTCAACATTCTCAGCCCCTCCTTTTTTTCTCAATATAAATGATATAACAGATTGCTAAACAACTAAGCAACAAGCATAAAACTCCTGAGTAAAATGAAATAGGATCTAATAGTCTTTCTAGGACTCTTATTGGTCTTGCTTCTGTAAAATTAGTTGAGCCATCTGTTGGAAGGTTATAGCACAGGTAAGTTGTTTTAGAATCTTGAAGTCGAGACATCTTAAACAGGGATGCCTGAAATGAAAAAGAGAAATATTAATATAAAAGTTTGAATTAAAACAAATAATCCAGAGTCACACACTGTGGGTCACAAATCTAGTGGGTATCAAGTGGTTGGTAGAAGAAAATTTTTAGATTAAGCAGCACTGCTATCAAAGGAAATGAAGACACCCAAATAAGAATGAGCAAAGACTATTAGCTTGCTATAGCAAGGGAATCAGTCTCAGTCACTTACATTTGGCAGTTTGAAGCAAACAGAACCAGGCATTTTGGTCACAAACGAAGTAGTACTCAGTAGGGATACATGGAGATCTAGGAAAAAAGGAGTTAATTGTGACATGAGGTCAGAACCCAGGCCTTACATCAGTTGTATTACATATTTGGACCTTGATTAGTCTCTTCCTGACGGCAAATATTTGGTCCATTGCCCTAAGAAGGTCATGGAAATAAAATTTAGAATTGCACAGGGTTTGATCAATAGATTGTAATATTTTTCTTTCCCCTGGAGAGATGGACACTAGTAAAGTAATTTACCAGTTGATTTGTTTAATATCATGTATCCATGTAGGTGCAAGTAAAAATGCCATCAGCTGTATTTCCTTATGGATTTATTTGATGAGAATGGAATTGCCCAGAGGTTTTATAATGAGATCCAATGATGGATAGCATATCCAGCGGTCAGTAAGACTGAGTGCTATTTGAGTGGCTATTTGAGATAATCTTAGAATATCATTAAAATAAGTATTCTCTGACCTAACAATATAAGGACGGGAAAAAGAGCTATTATGTGTGGACGACAACCAAGGGTCTATAGAAAATAAGAAGAATGGTTATTAGCAGATAGATTTTTTTTAAAAAAAGAATCAGACAGAGATCCTGCTCCATCATCTTGGGCAGAAGCTGTCCATTGTCTAAAACCATCTGCTTGTTCCAAGGATTTTTGGTCAACTGTCTCTTTCCAGGAATCAGCTGTGTCTACAATGTCTCTGAATAGCCTCGATTTGAAAACCCCTATTTGAGTAGCCTTCCAATTGAATGGAATTCTGAATTACTTCTTCAGTTGTTGAACATGAACCCAAGCATTGACTCTGGCATCTCACTACTGTATTTGTTGTTAACAGTACCTGATAAGGTCCCTGCTGATGAAATCAAGAGCAGCAGTTTTCCTTTGATGTCTCTTCCAATAGATGAAATAATCTGGTTGAAGATCATGAAGAGATGGTTTAGCAAAATGTCTTGAAAGGATACCCTACGCCCATTGGTGAAAGAACTGGGTATAGTATTAGAGTCTCTTGCAATATTTTGCCATGTCACCATGAATCAGGACAGACTCTAATATTGGAGTAAAATTCCCGACTGCATGGACCTTCTGGTCCCAATTCAGAAAGGGATAACCAATGCGTCCCTGAGGGAATGGCCACAAGACGCCTGAAGAACTAGTGAGTGTAACTTTGGCCAATTGGACTCAAGGGTTTCAGAAAGTTTTGCCAATTTTAATTTAAGGATTACCATTAGTCTTTTCAACCTTTTCAAAAGATTATAAGTAATAAGGACAGTACAGTTTTTGAGTAAGAACTAATGTCTTACAGGATTCTGTTATAATGGTTTCAGTTAGGTGTGTACATCAATCACTTGATGTAATAGTTGAAAACACAAAATCAAGCAGCTTTTCAGCGCGGAAATGCTTAACCCCACCCTGAAAATAGATACACAATAATTCAACTATATGCAAATCCCACAGAGGTTGGAAGCTGGATAAAATCCTTCTGAACCTGTTCAACGTGTAATTGATGCTTTGAGTCTTGGCCATGCCCCACCTTTACAGTTTTTCCAGGACTAATGTGTTGACAGGTGATACATGACCTGAAAATAGTCTCAACTGTCTTTTTAAAACTTTTCTCACCAATGTTGATTTAAAATAACAATCAATGTATCCCCTGAGGAGCAGTTTTCATTGAGAAATTTAGTTAAGATCCATTTGAAATGATGTGGTATCACCAAGCAGTCAGATATTATCGGAGGGAAGGATACAACCAGATTCTTTCCATTCTTCCCTTTCAAACTCAGAGGCTAAATGCTGATTTTTAAATAACCTCTTTGAATCCCTCCCGAGATTTATCCTTTGAGGGTTTAGATAGGAACATAAGCTGGGCTAAAGCAGCTTATTTAGCATAATGATCTGCTAGAGCATTTCCTTTAGCTTTTTATTATCTCTCTTTACATGGACCTCAATCTTTGTAATAGCCCTCTCTCTGGGAAGTAGAAATACATGTAAAATTTCCCCTAAGTTTTTGTCCATTTTCAGGAGGATCCTCTCAGCAACGAGAACCCACTTTGTTAGGACAGCATCCCAAAGTCATGCAGCACTCCAAAAGCATATCTGCTATCTGGATACATGTTTACTCTCTGATCTTTAGCTAGTTGAAAAGCTCCAGTAAGATGATTTTACGTCAAGTAGAGGCACACTGAAAAGAGCAAGCAAAGACCCACTACAGTAAGGGAAGTGGTTTTAGGCAGAATAGATGACAGGATAGTGTTTGAGTTAGGTACTATGGAGAAACAGAAGCAAAGAATTTTGTTCTGTTCCCATCCCAGTGTTGAAATGTTTAGTCCACTAAGTATCAAGTGTGGTGTCAAGATCTTTATGGGGGTATGTATTAAATATTATGGAGAAGGCCAAGGTGCAGCCAGAGCTGACATAACTTGACTGTGAACAGGAGTCCTCTGGAATTTCAAGAACTAGTTCCTCTGATGTACACTTAACATTACAAACACACTTGCAAAGTAAATATGTCCTGATTAAATTTGCAAGATGCCATCACAGAGCAGGGAGGAATGTTGTTTTCAGTCAAGGACATCAGGGTGACAGTTAAGGGCCGGGAGATAGGAAAACAAAAAAATCTATGGATTATTTAAAATACCTACAACCTGTGTGGTATGTTTACTCTGAGGAAGAGGTTGAGCAATGGTGACAGGATTTAATGTAGAAAGAGTGGCACCCATATCTATGAGGAATTAATGACCACCTGTATTTATAATTCACCTCGTATGTTTAGAAGCAAGGAAGAATATTGGGGGTATTTTCCTTCCTCAGAGCACCATCATTGATCCAAATTGAGGGATTGTTATTTTGTTTGTTTGTTTTGGTCTTGGGTTTTTTGTTTGTTTGCTTGTTTGTTGTTTTGGGGTGTTTTTTTGGGGGGGCGATGGTGAGATGGGAAATTTTTTTTTTACTGTCCCTTTTTTCAATATATACAAGTTTCCTTATCAATGGGTAGTTGATTAGGAAGTAGTCTACTTTGCTGTTTGATCTTTAGAGTCACACATTTATTTTGAGTCTGTCTCATTTTTATTCTAAAGCCATTTCAAAATGTTATGCCAGGTTGTTTTTGTTCAGATAAAGGGGTTATTTCCTGTTCTAATATCTTTCTTTGAATTATGTGCCCAATTTCAGGTTTAGCGCCATTGACAAAATGAGATAAAGAGGCTACATTAGCATTCTTTTTTAACTCACAAATGTTTTTGAAAGATATTTTCTAGTCTATCCTAAAAATATTCTAAAGTTTGCTCTTTTTGCATGATTGAATTATGGTCCAATCGATTTTTAATAGAAACATTTCAGTTATGGTGTTTAGGATACTTTGCCCTATTTTTCAAGCCACTTTTTGACTCTCAAGCTTCTTGTAAAAAAAGAATCCTCTAAGGCCCTTTTGGGGTAAGTCCAATCAGCTTTTGCCAATAGAATTTAGCATCTGATATTCCAACCAACATGTATAGAAGTTGATATACATCAAGTAACTCTGGGTCATATGCAAGAAAAGAATTCTAAATTATCTTACGAATATTTGTTGGTCTTGTCTAGGTTTACAGAAATCTTTTTTGGGGGGGGCACAGCCCACCAACCCTTGTGGGAGTTGAACTGGCAGCCTTGTGGTTGAGAGCCCACTGGCCCATGTGGGAATCGACATTAGGAGCATGGAGCTCCAACGACCCGAGCCACCGGGCCGACCCTGGAGAAGTCTTTACAGCTCTTAAATCAGCTCAAGTCCAAGGTTTACATTCTACAGTTCCCTGCATGCCTAGCACATGGAAAGGAGGAATTTTTAGAGGCAACCAGCATTTGGGGTTTTAGAAAAGTTGGGAAAAGATAAGAGATCTGGGCAAGGGAAAGAAGAGAGAAGGGTTGTCAGAGATGTGGAAGGAAAGAGGTCAGATCTGAAGGATAAGAGGGAAGAGGGGAGCAGGATCAGGAAGCAGCTGGAGGACAAAGAATATTTGCCTGGTAAATTCGTTGGTTGTTGCTTCAGTTTGTGAAATTGCTCATAGTTTGGTCTTTTAGTGGAACACTTTTTGTTTGGGTTTTTTTCAGAATGATGTTTGGAGGTCTCTGCATACCAATCAAAATATGCTGCCTGTTTGGACTGAGAAATCGTATTCCTCTTCTTTTCTAAGGAGACTTTCACATGAACAATTTTGTGAAAGTCAGATGTTCCCCAGAGTGGCCACTGAAGACCTAAATCATACCTGGGAGACTTATGTCATCGGGAAAGATAGATGCAAGAAGCCGGACTGTAATGAGAACACATACAGGAAGCAAGAATTTCCCTGGAAAAGAAGAAGATTTGAATTTAGCTGAACCTGTGAGAGCTGGCAATGGTTGGTAGAAATAAAATGCTTGTGTATCTCATATGTCAGGTCCCCAAATTGATGGTTGGCTGCCTCCAAACACAGACCCAGCAATGTGCACCCCAAGCAGGTGGAATACCAGAGAGAATGTTTTCTTTGAGAAACAAAAACAAACAAACAAAAAAACCCAACAACCTCTGAGGACAAAAACTGGAGACAGAAGGAGAACCTCATCCAGTTTTATTAGTGACCTGCCGTAAAGTTTGTCCAAATGGGCATTTCCCATAAAAACTGCAAAGTCACCAGTCTGTAGGCTGCCATGAACCACACGCTTAGAAGGTATCTGCCTGTGTTCTACCCTGTGATTCTCCTTCTTATGACAAATAACACTTCGAGACAGCACACCACAAAATGGTAACAAATGCAGCAAAAAGGGATGTAAAGAATTGCTTGATCCCACCCAGGATGCAAAACAAATGGGAACTGATAATAAAACCTGGGTGCCAAACTGAGAATAAATAACTGAGTAAGTCAACACAGAGAGTGGAGAGGGCAGACCTGTGCTGACTTACTGTGTCACTGTGGACTTGACAAGAGGCCAGCAGCAAGTCACAAGGGGTTCTACACCTGGGTGAAGACTACGTCCATGGTGATAGTCAGTGCAAACAGTGTCTTTGTGGAACCTTCAAGAAAACAGGAAATAAATGAGGGTCACTCAAATGAAAACAAGCAAATGGTATTTATGCAGAGCTTGCTAAAGCAAGAGTTGCCCCCATCACTTGAATTTGGCAGAAACACAAATGAATGTAGAATACTGGGAAAGTCTAAGTGTGAAGTCTTCAGGTGTGCCCTAGCTGGAGGCTATTGGCATGCAGAGTCTGCAAGCAGGTTAACTAGAAGTGGGCAAGTCTATAAGATTGGTTAGGAATGAATATGTGGCCTTCTATGGTCAGTCCTAAGTTAGAAGTGGGGACAAGATTGGGGAAGCTGGAAATTATTGACCAGGTCCTGATTTGGGGTTGATGTTGAACAGATTGTGGTTGGACTCTTAGACTGATCACTATAGAGGTTGTGTGTCAGAGTTTTATTTTGTATCTATGATCCAGCCATTGCCTGTTTGTATGTTCAGTCTTTCACTACTCACTGAGTTTTTTGAAGCTCAGATGTCGACTGCATTGCTGATGTTGTCCACAGCGTTGGTTGCTTCTCCAATCAGGGCGCGGATGACATCAGAATTTCACCAGATGGCTTAGTGATCACGACAGTGGCTTATCAAGGGAAAGAGCTATCAATGGTCAGCTGGGATGACAAGTCCTAGTTCTCAGCTTATAACAAGTCCTCAGGCTTGAGTTTGCAGTGACTCTTCAGATCCTGGAGGCAAGGACTAGCTGTAGAGAAACCTTAGAGTCCCAATAAAGATCTGGCAATCAGATTTTAGTTCTCATTGACTCCATGTCAAGAAAGGAGAAAAACTGAAAAGCTTAATTTGAGGCTATGTTTAGTAGATAGCCAGACATTGAAGGAAACTTGATGAACTGAATATCTGGTAAGGGTTGACAAGCTGCACGAGGTGAGACAATCCAGTCCAATTTAGAGGTAAATACCAAACTGATATTTCCATATGAAAGAGAAAGCCCAATTCCCAGACAAGACAAAGTTTGCTTATCTATCTAAATCACCTGAAATTTAGAAAGACGCACAAAATAGCTCAAAGACAATGAATAGGACCAGAATCTGACATCCAGAAGAGTGTGCTATAGTTTCCCATTGAAACACAAAATGTCTCTCGGGTCTGCCTTCCCCTTTGGATCCAAGACAATCTCAAAGAAAGGTTACTCTTGATCACAGAGAAGGCTGGTCTCACTACATGTGGCCTGGTCAGCTACATACATGCAGCAAGAATGACAATTTCCCACATAAGTCTTAGATCTGCTTCGCTGGAACTTTCATGAAGAATGTCAGATTGACCTTTGCGCAGTCTCTTGAGGGTAGGGGCCAAGCCAAGAATCCACCATCATTGTTCACCTGCAGTACCCACAGACTTGGTGGGAATGGCTCTCTTCCTGAGGTCCCCAAAATAGCCTAAGATTCCCGAGCCTGCCAGAAGGAAAGCGACCTTCCTTGCTCACCTGTAAGGCTGGGACCCTAGAAAGCCAGTTACCAGGCCAGTCTTCCCAAGACAGACTTTGTAAGCATTGGCCCATCAAGTCAACCTGAGTTCCTCAAAAGTGTCTGGTCATAGCTGATGAAATGAGCATCATTCTCAAATGCGACCTTGTAGGCAAAGCATAAGCAATGCTTCCAATTATGTCCTATTAACAAGGTGGACAGACTCTTATGAATCTGTGCACATAGCTAGGTTGCCATGAAAATAAGAACACTCAGCAAGAGTTTCTGAATTTTGGAAAGGTGAGTCAGGGTAGAAAAGATACGTGTTTCCTTTCTGTTTACAAGAGCACAGTCTACTAAATTGTTGTGAGTGACAGATAGCTTACTAGAAAGCGGTTCCTTAAATCCAGAAAATAGAACATTAACTCATCGGCACTCTTCCAAAGTCTATACTCATCCATCATCAGTTCACTCATTCCTACGCAGTCAAACCTGTCTGACTCTCTCTTGGATTAGCTGTCTCATGACTCCATCTCCTTCTCAGTTAAAGTTCTGCAAATCCTGACTTCCAAAGTCCATATTCATCCATCATCAGTCCATTCATTCCTGTGTAACTAATTCTTCTTCCTCTTGATCTTGGGTCAGTAGTGTCATGAACACATCCGCTTTTCCACTAGAGGTTTGGAACTTCTGACTTGGTCCGCTCGTGTGATTTCTTAGTTGTTTAAGCAATGCCATCAGAAGCTTGTACACAAGAGCACAGCAGAGTCCTTTTCTTTCAGGCTTTAAGACAGTTTTTCTGTGTTGAAGATGGAAGCCTCTGCCCTATAGCTGATTGCACGTCATTTCATGGGAGCATCACAAGTAAAACAAAACACACAAACGAAACTATCTGTAGATGACAAAAGACTGAAAATGGCTTTTGTTGACTTATTATTGGTATTTTTCAGAAGGGAGTGATCTAAAGAGAATTCATTACAAGAATAATGTAATTGACAAGCATATCTGGCTGTTTCCATGGCATGCAAAACAAAGTCAATCCAAAAGAACTTTAAACAAAATATCTATAAGCACAAAGATTTAAATCTATTTTCACATAAAGGTTGATATTACATCTAGTTTATGAAAATGGGTGAACATAATCTTTACAGAGAAAGTATTTTCAAGTATAATACATAAAAATCATGAGACATCAGATGCCATATATATCTAGCTCATTGTTAGAATATGCCAAGAATATATCAAGATTACCAAGTAAATTCAGTAAATCTGGAGTGGGTTTTAAACATCAGTAGATTAATAGAAGTAAATAGGTACATGTTGTAAATAGAAAACTACTGGCCTGGAATATACTAGGTTCAAATTAAAGAAATAAAGTTACAACCACGTTAATATTGTTTAAAAAGTATTTGAAATTATGACTCATAACACTTAGGCTGCTTTTGTCTCACAGGCAAAGCAACACCAGGACTTGGATACACAGAAACAAATCATGAACAGCAAAAACATTGACAATTCTCTAGAACCTTCTTTGTGATTTTCCAGGGACAAGTGTGATTTTCTCTGGGACAAGTGTAGGTGCTGACCATGCGAATCAAACTTTGAACTTGACTCACTTGGAGACTCCAGGCCCTGAATTCTGTGTGAACTGCCTGCATTTTTACTTGTTTGCTTCATTTTAGGTGCAGACCCCACCCGTGTGTGTAACCATAAACCCACATTTCCTGTTGACTTTTCTGTCAGTACAATATGTGATGAAGCTCGTCACGCTTCAAAAACCCCCTTCTGCCACCAGCGTCACCACCCGCCACCCCGCCTTCTTTCTACAGTCATCTTTTCCAGGTGTCTCTGTATTTAAAAGCTTTGCCTGCCCATCCCTTCCCTGAGACGTTTCCAGCTTAGTCCGTGAGCATCTTCCTATGACGACGCTCTGCTCCTCTTACTGCAGTCGCCTCTTAATGAAGTCTTTCATACTAACGTCCAGCTTGCTTTTTTTCTCTTTGACAGTGCTGATGCGATGATTCTGATGTTGACGAGCCCTCGGACCCTGCTTTTTTCACCCAAGTATTAAGGCCATTTTATTAGACTCGGCGTCCTTTCCTGACTGGGGAAATCAGGCTCCACAGTGGTAAGTGATAGCTCCTAGCCCCGTTTTCTAAATTTTGTCTGTTGTAGCATGGTAAAAACTTGGTTTGATTTTTCCTTTATTTTGGTCTCTCTCTCTCTCTCTCTCTCTCTCTCTGTTTTTTTCTACTTCTCTGTTTTCTCCTTCTGCTATTTGGAGTGTCCTTGAAGGTTTACTTTCTCCCTGGAAGTTATCCCTGGGTTAAAGTCCAAAGATCTTAGCACCCACAGGTGTTCCTTTCATTATCATGGGAGATTGTCATTCTAATTATTGTCCTTCAGATCTCTTCATTGTGGGGTATGCGCTCCATCATTATGGTAGTAATTCCACCCAGTTTCTCCAAAAATGGCAAACTTTTACTGAAGACCACTGAGAATATCAGTGGCCTCTTTGGAAAACTTAGGACCTTCCTATATTGGCTCATTCTGAGTGGAGCTCTTGAATCCCTGATTCCAAGACCTCATCCCCCAAGTAGATTTCTGTTTTTGACAAATAGACTATTGTTTCTCTCAAAGACCATTTTTTACAAAGACACAGAAAAATGTCTCTCTCACAAAAATGTTTCAGAGACTATTGTTTCTCTCAAAGACCATTTTCCTTCCACAACACCTTCTAAGACCTATCTCTCCCCATCACCCACCCCGCAACTTCTCCTTCCTCCTATTTCCCCTCCTTTGACCTTTGCTTCAGCTCCCTGGAATCCATTAGTCTCCCCCCTCAAGACCTCTGCATCCTGCGTCCTCTGTCCAGCCCTGCCAGACCTTTTCTTTCTCACTCCAACCCCTTTACTCCCTGTAGTCACTCGAGATTTAAGTCCCTCTACCATTCTTGGGACTCTGGAGGACCTCGGGGCTGCCAAGAGTGACAGCCTGAGGTGCAAAAAGCCATTAGAAACAGACTGGAGGTTTTCTCCATTCAAGTGGACTTTGGAGACACCAAATGGCCGCTTGGTCCGTCCTCCCACCCTCTCCTGAAATTCAGTCTACAGTCTCCAGAGGATTACACATCAGGACGAAGGACATGTCAAAGGTCTCCTCCACAAATACTGGTAAAGACGCTTCAGCCCTCATAGTGAGGAATTTACTTCAATTAGCTACATCTACCAGCAATGCAATCTTTGTAAAATATAAAAGTGAGGTAAAGACAAGAGTTAACTCTTTTATATGAACCAGGGAGTTTTGTATTTTTGTTTATGCCTGAATCATGGCTAAAATTTAAAAATTAAAACTATAAACTTTCTATTTGTGTCTTTCTGTATGTGTATATATGTAAGTATGTATGTGTGTGTATAATGCATGTGTAAAATTTTCTTACCTACAAGTTGTATTACCACATTAAACTCTAAACTCCTTTTGTATTGGTTACGAGATAAATAAGAGCCAATATAATTTTAAATATTCCTAAAATTCCCAGAAATTAAAGAGATTAAATTCCTAATATACTCAATGTGGGGGGGGGGGATATTCTTGTATAAACTCACCAAAATGTTTTAAAAATTCAAGCCCATATGATATAGGTAAGTTGTTGGCAAATGAGACAAGTATGCTGTTGCTGGGTTAATAAATACATCTATGTCTTCTGAGTTATCAACCTTGCAAAAATACATTTTTATTATAATCGGATATGTTTTTCTTAAAATTAAATAGGTTTACTGAACCTCTCTGATTTATAATCTAGATATGTTATGGCTTTATTCTAACTATATGTTTGACATCGTTATGGCATATTATGTTTCAGGATTATTACATCTGCTTTTTTCCCCTGTAAATATGCTCCTGCACTTTCATTAATTAGATGTAATAGCCACGGTTCTTTGAAAGTAGGATTAATCATTATGTTTATGCATATTTTATCTAAAACCTTTTCAATTCAATTTCACTGTCACATAAATAATCAAATTTCCTTATCAATGGTATTATTTTTATAGTGAACTGTCATCAAAATTTTCACTTTTGAAAATTATCAAAAATCCATTAACCCTGGCCATTTTAAGTCTTTCATCATCTACAGATAGGTTTGTGTTTTCCTCTGATGCTTCGCAAGCAGTGATGCCAGGTCAGCTACTGAGTCAGTCCTTTTTGTCTTCAACCAAAAAGGACTGTCTCAAAGACCCATGGAAAAGGACTATGCCAGGTACTCTTGGGCAACGGCTTCGGGTGGCATTGCTAAAATAACTTTGGGACCATACTGGTGGGCTAAGTCAAGATTTCCAGAACTTTAACTGAGAAGGAGATGGATTCATGAGACAGCTAATCCAAGAGAGAGTCAGACAGGTTTGACTGTGTAGGAATGAGTGAACTGATGATGCGTGAGTATAGACCTTGGAAGAGTGCCGATGAGTTAATGTTCTATTTTCTGGATTTAAGGAACCGCTTTCTAGTAAGCTATCTGTCACTCACAACAATTTAGTAGACTGTGCTCTTGTAAACAGAAAGGAAACACGTATCTTTTCTACCCTGACTCACCTTTCCAAAATTCAGAAACTCTTGCTGAGTGTTCTTATTTTCATGGCAACCTAGCTATTTGCACAGATTCATAAGAGTCTGTCCACCTTGTTAATAGGACATAATTGGAAGCATTGCTTATGCTTTGCCTACAAGGTCGCATTTGAGAATGATGCTCATTTCATCAGCTATGACCAGACACTTTTGAGGAACTCAGGTTGACTTGACGGGCCAATGCTTACAAAGTCTGTCTTGGAAAGACTGGCCTGGTAACTGGCTTTCTAGGGTTCCCAGCCTTACAGGTGAGCAAGGAAGGTCGCTTTCCTTCTGGCAGGCTCGGGAATCTTAGGCTATTTTGGGGACCTCAGGCAGAGAGCAATTCCCACCAAGTCTGTGGGTACTGCAGGTGAACAATGATGGTGGATTCTTGGCTTGGCCCCTACCCTCAAGAGACTGCGCAAAGGTCAATCTGACATTCTTCATGAAAGTTCCAGCGAAGCAGATCTAAGACTTATGTGGGAAATTGTCATTCTTGCTGCATGTATGTAGCTGACCAGGCCACATGTAGTGAGACCAGCCTTATCTGTGATCAAGAGTAACCTTTCTTTGAGATTGTCTTGGATCCAAAGGGGAAGGCAGACCCGAGAGACATTTTGTGTTTCAATGGGAAACTATAGCAGACTTTTCTGGATGTCAGATTCTGGTCCTATTCATTGTCTTTGAGCTATTTTGCACGTCTTTCTAAATTTCAGGTGATTTAGATAGATAAGCAAACTTTGTCTTGTCTGGGAATTGGGCTTTCTCTTTCATATGGAAATATCAGTTTGGTATTTACCTCTAAATTGGACTGGATTGTCTCACCTCGTGCAGCTTGCCAACCCTTACCAGGTATTCAGTTCATCAAGTTTCCTTCAATGTCTGGCTATCAACTAACCATAGCCTCATTTTCTCTGAGCTATTTTGTACCTCTCTGTAAATTGCAGGTAACCCATCTATATACAAACTCTGCCCTTTCTGCTAGATGCTTCATTGGTTTCCTCCCCCACTGTGGATAAACTAGTTTTGATAACTATTTATAAATTGGATTTGGATCTGTTATTTTGCACAAATTGTCAATGCTTATCAAATTTTTCAATTCTTTCAGTTTCCTTTAATATCTTGCCACAACTTTCCAAATTAATCTGTCCAATTTTTCTCCCTTTCTCTTGACTTGAAGTCACTGAGATCTAAAACCTGACTGCCCAGATCCTTATTAGGACTCTAGATTGCTTTGTAGTTGGCTCTTTCCCCTAGGATCTGAAGAAACACTGCAGGCTAAAGCCTGACACCTTGTTATAAATTCAGAAGGACTCATCAGGGCAGCAGACTATGCATGGGCCGATTTCTCCCTTGACAAGGTGCTGTCTGG
This sequence comes from Rhinolophus sinicus, assembly GCF_036562045.2. Classification (NCBI taxonomy): domain Eukaryota; kingdom Metazoa; phylum Chordata; class Mammalia; order Chiroptera; family Rhinolophidae; genus Rhinolophus; species Rhinolophus sinicus. The sequence goes on from NC_133761.1 coordinate 10,622,333, forward strand.
GTCACTAAGGAGGTCTGGTGAAATGCTCAGGCTGTGCCTGACCTCAAGACTTTAACTCAGACTCTGGGCAACATAATTAAGAGCCTAATATGACTCAAAAATCTGTGCTTCCAAGTTAAATGGTTTTGTCCACCAACCTCTTGAAATTCCCTGGACTGGATACCCTGAGGATTCAACTTCTGACTCTTTATTACTTCCCTTTGTGCTAACATTTCTCTTTTTATTTTATTTTAGGAATCCCACTTTGAAGATGCCTGATTGAAAGGACATTGAAACAGCTGGCCCTTGCCAGCACAGCAAACACATTGTTCAATGAGTCCTGTAGGGACATCACTGAGAAAATGCTGACCTGGAGGGCTGTTTCACTCCGCCATCCCTTTTGAGAGTCTTTATCTCTGTATTGTTCCAGGACAGTCTCTCTTAGTCTGCCTTGAACAAGAAGAGGGATGGCGAAGACTGACTAAACTTTGTGCTGAACACAACCATCGGCAGCTTTGCTGAGGACTCTGGCCCCCTCAACTCTGCCTGCACTTCCTGCACCCCCTCTCTTTTGATCCATATCAGGTGCAGAGTCCCAACCCCTTGCGCCTAACCACCCACCAACTCTCCTGCCTCGACTTTCCTTAGTACAATATTTGATACAATTCAGGTTTAAGGGTTCCTCCCTCAAACCAGCTTTTAGCATTGCCTTTCTCTTCTGCTTTCCATAGGCATCTATCCCAGGTCTCTGCATATAGAAACCTTGCTTGTCCGCCTTTTGCCTGAAAGTTCTCTGACTTAGGCTTGGAGCATCTCCTTGTTGGAAAAGTCTTGCTTAATAACGTCTTTCCTTACTCAAGTCTAGATTTACGTTGTTTTCCTTGACAATGCAAGATCGTATGTAGGATTTGATTTTTGGAAAGTAAAATACAAAACGTTGTCAGGACGCCTGAACATTTGGTTAAATAGCATCATGGACTTCTAAAAAACAATATCTGGTTATCTATATAACCAAAATAATAAAAAATTTTAAAAGTAGACATAGGCAGTAGCATGATTAGAAAGAACCTCAGCTCTCTTATGTAGCCCACAGAATCCCTTATAATTAAAAAAAATCTCTATTATAAAAAAATAAAACATTTAAATAAAAAGAAAAATATAATAAAAAAAGAAAAATCTTTTACAAGCTCTTATTAAGACTAATAATCCAAGAAAAATTTGTCATTTAATAGAGAGAAAACAAAATTCTAGTTTTGAAACTAACGCTCTTATTAAAAATCTTATAAATAAACTCATTAAACCTAAGCCAGATTTGACTATAAGAAATAAAATTTCCTTTCCATAAACGACCTACAACATTCCCTATCCAGGCAGGTTTTGTCATATGTTTTTTTCTTTCTCATTCTGGGACAACTAGTTATTTTACTGCAGAACAAAACTACTCTCCTCTTAACAAAATCCTGCATACTTTTTCCTCTTTGCTACTATTGCTCCTATTAGAATCTCATTCACATATATGGATTATACTTTTATAACTATAGTAACTTCAGTTGTATAGAGAAAACCAGGAGGTGGCATAAAAAATGTTATGCACTGGACACTTTAATAAGACAGATCTTATTAAAGCTACTGCAGGAGAGAAAAGAGTCTTCAATAAAGAACTGAGCTCAATTTCGAATACAGCAAAGACAGCTGGAGATGTACAGCCAAGGAACGGAGTGAGGGAGAAACTGGATGGAAAATTACTATGAGGAACTTGATAGGTTATCAAGGGTAGGGGGATTTTTGCTAAACTGGTTTAACAGGATTCTTACCAATACCCCGTTTCTCCGAAAATAAGACCCCGCTAGACAATCAGCTCTAATGCATCTTTTGGAGAAAAATTAATATAAGACCCGGTCATTATATTATATTATATTATACCTGGTCTTATAGTAAAATAAGACCAGGTGTCATATTAATTTTTGCTCCAAAAGATGCATTAGAGCTGATTGTCCGTCTAGGTCTTATTTTCAGGGAAATACAATAGCAGACTAGATATCTAGGGCAGGGACAGGAACTGAATCAGATATGGGGGTGGGGTCTAAATTAACTGGCTTAGAAGGATTCTCTGCTAAAACTGGGTTTAGCGGGTAAGGTCGAGACCTAGACTACAAGAAAGTTCACAAGAGCCTAACTAAAATTTGATCAAGGAGGAAGCCTCTGTCGATAGAAAAATGTAAACTGTCTTTCATACACCAATACTTTCTAACAGACTAGCAGAGATTATAAATATATGTCTTATAACTTTCGATAGCTATAAATATCCTTTATAGTACAACTTCTTAACGTGGCAAAAATAAACACATCCCTTAACAGACCCAAATATATATCCTCTCTGTATTATATAAAAATAGGAGGCAAAAAGTGTGTAAAAATTAGATGAGATTTTGTAATTAATGCTTCAATATTTTATCTTACTTAACTACGTTCTAAGTATCTAATGAATTAACTCAATTTACGATTAGCCCACTGTTTTCAGTTAACGAAAGATTTTAGAAACTGTCTTCAAGCTCACATACTATAAAACAATTACTTTTGAAATAAAGTTTATCAGAATAATGAGTTAATTTAACAAAGTACAAATTTTCATTTTTTTACCATGTTAAAAATATAGTAACTGTAATGATAGCTTACTAAATCAGCAAATCTTTATAAGTTGAGAAAGAAGGTACCCAAGCAGAATAAAAATATGTGTTTGTATGATAAATATACGCTTGTATGAACATAAAAATATGTGCTTAATGATAACTCAGAAGGTATAACTGTTTTTATTAAACCAACAATATTAGTCTCATTTGCCAAAATTACCTAGATTATGTAAATTTGAATTCTTAGAACTTTTGAGTTAGTGGCTATAAGAATATATTTTTAGCACATTGAAAGTATTAAAAAAAAAAGAAGAAAGTATTAGAAGTTCAATTTCTTCAATATTTGGGAATTTTAGCAATATTCCATTTGTGTAATACATAATTTAGCTCTAAGTCAATCAGAATAGTACACATTACATTTTTGATAATCTAATTTAGTAATACTACCTGAAAATATGAAAATATTACATACCACAGACACATAAACATACATACAGACATAGAGAACTTATAGCTTCAAGTCTAAAATTTTAGCCTATAGGTTAGGTCAGGCATAAACCTAGAAATACAAAATTCACTTTTCATATAAAAAGAGCTCTTGTCTTCCCAGTGGGTCTTACTTGATTTGCATTAAAAATAGGGGAAAATAGATAAACAAAGAGAAAAGAATAATAAATTTGATTTTCTGTCATCCTCTACCCAACAGACATAAGATATCTATAAATCATTTCATTCATGTATAGAGATTAACAAACAGTCAGACTATTTAAAAATAATCCAGTACCAAAACTCAACTAACTATTCAAAAAAACCAAAATCAAATTCTTACCATGCTACCAACAGACAAGAGGCTGGAACATAGGACTAGGATTAAAACTCACCTTTAGTTCCTGGATTTCCAATTGGGAATGGAGCACAAAAAGCTCCAAATGGCCTGTTATTACCTGGCTGGAGCAGACTTGAATCTGAAGGCAAGTTATGATCCTGAGTCAGAGCACCAAACTGTCAAAGACAAAAAACAGACAAGCTAGGAGACAGATATTATTGAGACTATTGCAATAGGGAACTCAGCCCAATCTGAAGACTTTCAGAACTGCTTCTGCTTTTATAGGGCAAATTAGTGGTTTGGGGGCAGGGTGTACCGCTGGGCGGGGAGTTATATTTCCAGCCACAAGTCATCAGAACAGGAAGTGGTTTTGGAGCTGGGCTGAGAGATTTGACATTTCTATCTCAGCTAATCTCAGCTAATCAACTATTAGACAAAGAACAGAAAGCTGAAGTGTCTTATGTTTTCCTTTGTCAGCAGATCCAGGCCAAAGGGGAAAGTCTGTTTAGTTTTCGTTTTTTGTGTGTGTGTTGTTGTTGTTGTTGTTTAAGATTTTGATTAAAATATAGCTAACATAATTATTATATTAGTTTCATGTGTACACGATAATTATTCAACAATTATATACATAAAGAAGTGATCACCATAAGTCTAACAACCATCTGACACTGTACCACTCTATCACAACATTTTTTACTATATTCCTTATGTTGTACATTGTATTCCCCATGACTTATTTGATTTATACCTGGAAACTTGGACCTCGTATTTCCCTTCACCTTATCCCCCCCTTTTTTAATTTTTCAATTACAGTTAACATTCAATATTATTTTATATTAATTTCAGATGTACTGCATAGTGGTTAGACATTTATATAATTTAAGAAGTGATTCCCCCTGACTAGTCTAGTACTCACCTGACACTATACATAGTTATTACCATATTATTGACTATATTCCATGTGCTTTACTTTACATCCCCGTGACTACTTTCTAACTACCAATTTGTACTTCTTAATGCCCTCACCTTTTTTACCCTGTCCCCCAACCCCCTTCCTATCTATCACCCCAACAAACCTAGTATCCATCTGACACCATACATAGTTATTACAAGATTATTGACTATATTCCTTATGCTATACCCTACATCCCCATAACTACTTTGTAACAACCGATTTATACTTCATCGTTCATCTTTGTCTGTAATCTTTGGAATTCTAATTATGATGTGTCTTGTTGTGGGCCAGTTTGGGTTCATCTTGTTTGGGACTCTGTGCTTCCTGGACTTCAACGTCTATTTCCCTTGCCAGGTTTGGGAAGTTTTCAGTCATTATGTCTTCAAAAAGATTTCCAGTTCCTTGCTCTCTCTCTTCTCCATCTGGTACCCATATGAGGCAAATGTTGGTATGCTTGATGTTGTTCCAGAGGCCCCTTAAACTCTCCTCATTTTGGGGGGTTCCTTTTTCTTTTTGCTGTTCTGACTGGGTATTTTGTGCTATCTTATCTTCTAAATCACTGATTCAATCCTGTTCTTCATCTAATCTACTGTTGATTCCCTCTTATATATTCTTCATTTCAGTTTTTGTAGTCTTTATTTCTGACTGGTTCTTTTTAATGTTTTCTGTCTCCATTTTTATGTTTCCAATCTTTTTGTTAAAATTCTGCTTAATATCGTTGAGCATCCTTATAACCAGTGTTTTGAACTCTGCATCTGATAGATTGCTTGTCTCCATTTTGTTTAGTTCTTTTTCTGGAGATTTTTTCTGTTCGTTTATTTGGGAAATGTTTCTTTGTCTCTCCATTTTGGCTGCCTTCCTATGTTTGTTTCTATGTAGGGCTGCTATACCTCCTGGTCTTAGTAGAGTGGCCTTATATAGTAGGTGTTCTGTGGGACCCAGTGGTGCAGTCTCCTCGGTCACCAGAGCTGTGTCCTATAGATATGTCCCTTGTGTGAGTTGTCTGTCCCCTTCTTTTGCTGCTGAGACTTGATTGCTTTTTGTACTTCAATAGGAGGGATTGATCCTCAGGCTTGTTGATTGTGAGGACTGGGTATGACTACAGGGGGAGAACTGTTGTGCAGTATCTGACCCTACAGAGCAGGGTTCACTTTAGCGGGGCTCTGGTGCCTGCCCCGTCTGCCCTTTGGGTGTGTCATCCTTGGAGGTGGCCAGGTGATGCTCCGACCCAGTCCATCTGGCCACTGGGACTTCCAGCACCAGGGCCTCCTGGGAGGGGTCCCACTGCAGGCCAAGTTCAGCAGCAGTCTGTGCCCTGCCCAGGGCCACTTGGCATGAGGTGCAAAACAATCCAGAGATGGCCACTGCCCTCGCTGTGTTTGGAGGTGCGTGGAGATGCCAAGCGGCAAACCAAGGCTAGCTGTCGCTAGTGCCAGTCTTAGGGGGGCTCAGCCAGAGGTACAGGACATGCCGAAGCCAGATGCTGCTTGTTTGGGTTTTGAGAACCTTTGAGAGATTTTAGGAAAGTCTGCCACATGAGCCAATGCAGGTAGTTTATATGGAAAAGCCACTGAAAGCAGCTTAGGTGTGTCCAAAAATTGGGTGGGACATGCTCTCAGGGAATCAATAGGATGGGCCAAATGAAAGGTGATAGCCAGTTGGGTGGAGACTCAGATTGGCATTTGCATACATCTGCACGCTTGAGGGGAAAGGCTAAACAAAGAAACAATGACTTCTGCCAGTTCCTCTGTCTGGGAGAAGCAGCCCCTCCAGCCCTCACCCTGAAGCTAGACAACTCAATTCCTCCCTGTATGTTCCTGGTGCCTTTCAAGATGCTACCCCAGCACTGGAGCTCAGAGCCAGTGACTCCATCAGCAAGTAAGTCTGTGTGCGGTCTGTTTAAGAGGGACACCTGGGACTCACTCAGCCACAATGTTTGCTGGTTTTTATAGCCAGAAGTTATGGGGACCTCTCCCCCCACCACTGAAACCCTGGAGTGGGGAGTAGCTGGGACCCCTCACTACTCGGTGGGGGGACCTCCTCAGCCAACATATCCCTCACGATTTTTTAAAATTTATTTTATTACTTTCAAGTGTACAAAGCAATGTATAGTTAGACATTTAAAGCCCTCATAAAGTGATAACCCACCCCCCCAAGATACTACCCCTCTGACATCTTATATAGCTGTTACAATACCATCGACTGTCTTCCCTATGTAGCACCCCACATCCCGTGACTATATATACCTATACATTTAGTTATAGTTGACATTCAGTATTATTCTACTTCAGCTTCAGGTGTATAACCCATTGGTCAGTCACCTACACAGTCTATGACGTGATCCCCCTGATAAGTCCAGTGCCCATCTGGCACCTTACATGATCCTTACAACATTGTTAATTATATTCCCCATACTGTATTAACTATCAATTTGTATTTCTTAATATCTTCACCATTTTTACCCTGCCCCCAACTCCATTCCCATCTATCACCCTGATAGATCTAGTACCTATCTGGCACCATACCTAGTTAATACAATATTATTCACTATATTCCTTATGCTATATGCTACATCCCTATGACTACTGTGTAACAACCAATTTGTACTACTTAATCCCTTCCCCTTTCACCCATCCTTACCCCACTCCTATCTTAAAGAAGTCCCTCTAAGATTCCTTGTAGTAATGGTTTGGTCGTGATGAACTCCTTTATCTTTTTCTTGTCTGGGAAGCTCATTATTTGTCCCAGACAAGCAATCTTCGTTGAATGTTATTGCTTTTCATCACTTGGAATATTTCCTGCCACTCCCTTCTTGCCTGCAAAGTTTCTGTTCAGAAATCACCTGACAGTCTTATGGGAGCTTCCTTGTAGGTAACTAATTGCCTCTCTTTTGCTGCTTTTAGGATTCTCTCTTTGTTTTTAACCTTTGGCATTTTAATTTTGATGTGTCTTAGTGTTGGCCTCTTTGGGCTTATCTTGTTTGGGACTCTCTGTGCTTCCTGGACTTGGATCTCTATTTCCATCACCAGGTTATGGAAGTTTCTGTCATTATTTCTTCAGATAGGTTTTCAATTCCTTGCTCTCTCTCTTCTCTTTCTGGTACCCCTACAATGTGAATATTGGTACACTTGATATTGTCTGGAAGGCCCTTAAATTCTCCTTAATTTTTTGGATTTTTTTTTTTTTGCTGTTCTGGTTGGGTGCTGTCTGCTGCCTTATCTTCTACATAAATGGTTGGATCCTCTGCTTCATCTAATCTACTGTTGATTCCCTGTAATATATTCTTCATTTCCCTTATTGTATCCTTTGTTTCTGACTGGTTCTTTTTCATGGTTTCCATCTCCATTTTTATGTTTCCTGTCTCTTTGTTGAAGTTCTCCCTGAGATCATTGAACATTCTTATAACCAGTGTTTGGAACTCTGTGTCTGATAGATTGCTTATCTCCATTTTGCTAAGTTCTTTTTCTGGATCTTTGTTCTGTTCTTTTATTTGGGACATATTTCTTTGTCTCCCTATTGTGGCTGCCTCCCTGTGTTTGTTTCCATGTATTAGGTAGGGCTGCTATGTCTTCTGGTCTTAGTAGAGTGGCCTTATGTAGTAGGTGTACTGTGGGGCTCAGTGGCGCAATCTTTCTGGTCACCTGAGCCACACTCCAGGTCCGTCCCTTGTGGGGGTTGTGTGTGCCCTCCTCTTGTAGTTGAGCCTTGGTTGATAACTGCACATCAATGTAAGGGACTGACCCTTGGGCTCACTGGTTGTGAGGACTGGCCTTGACTACAGGGGAAGGGTTGTTGTGTGGGGGCTGATCCTACAGAGCAGGATCTGCTTCAGCAGGACTCTGGTGCCTGCCCAATATGCTCCTTGGGTGTATGGTACTTGGAGACCACTAGGTGATGCTCCAGCTCATTTTGAAGCTGGCCACTGGGGGCTCCAGCCCCAGGACCACCTTGGAGGGAGCCACAGGTCTACTTCACCCACAGCCCATGCCCCACCCAGGGCCACCCAGCAGGAGCCAGAAAGAAATCTGCCAATGGCTGCTTCCTGTGCTGTGCTTGGAAGCACCTTGAGAGGCCAAACCACAAACCAAGGCCGGCTGCCACTAGTGCCAGCTTAGGGCTGCTCAGCTAGAGGTACAGGACACCCTCAAGCTAGATGCTGCTTGTTTGGATTCTGTGAACCTTTGAGAGTCAAGGTAGGTCTGAAGCTTGAGCCAAGGCAGGCAGTCAGCATGAAAAGGCCACTGACTGCAGCCTGGCTGTGCCCAAAAGTTGGGCCAGGTCTCAAATCATCAGGGCATGGTGAATGAATGGCAGAGACTCAGAAATAGTGGCTACCTGTGTTCATAGGCCAGGAAGGGGGAAGGCTCAACAAAGAAACAATGGTCTCCGCCAGCTCCCCGATCCAGGAGAAAGCCACCTCACCAGCCCAGGTCCCAAGCCAGACAACTCAATTCACCACCATTTGTCCCTGCTGCCTTTCCAGCTGCTGCCCCAGTGCTGGAGCTCAGAGTGAATGATACTGTTGGTGGGTAAGTCTATGCACAGTCTCTTTAAGAGGAGGACCTGGGGGTGGTAGCCTCACTGTCTCATTCAGTCACAATCTCCCCTGGTTTTCACAAGCAGAAATTATGGGGACTTCTCTCCCCAGACTGGAACCCTGGGCTCGGGTGGGACTGGGATCTCTTGCTCCTCTAGGGGATGGGGGCGGGACCCCCACAGCTGAAATAGCCCTCACGATCTTTAATGGTCACATGTGGGTGTGGGAGCAGCCCGTTCTGAGTCTCTGACCTTCCTACCAGTCTGAAGGTGACTTCTTCTGTACACCCTTTGTTGAAAGGCTTCAGTTCAGCTTGATTTTAGGTGATTCTCAATAATAGTTTTTGTAGATTAGTTGTAATTTTGACATGGTTGTGAGAGAAGGTAAACACAGTGTTTACCTACTGTGCCATCTTGTTTGTCTCTCACCTCTCACGATTTTTTTTTAATTTATTGGGGTGACAATTGTTAGTAAACCTCTCACGATTTTTAATGGTGTGAGACCAGCCTGTTCCACATCTCTAGACTGCCCGTCCTTCCAGTCTTGAGGTGGTTTCTTCTGTTTGTCCATATTTGAAGGGCTTCAGTTCAGCTAGACTTCAGGCGATTCTCAATAATGGTTGTTCTGTGGTTTAGTTGCAATTGACATGGTCCTGAGAGGAGGTGAGCACAACAGCATTTATCTACTTCGCCATCTTGACTTGAAATTCAATTTTAGTTTGGTCACATGTGAACAAAGATCTTTTAAGAAACAGTTTCAAGCAGAAGTGACAACAAAAGAAATAAACTCATCTCGTCTAGTCTCTAGTCATGAGTCTAGACTAGATTCTGGTCTAGTCTCTAGTTATCTAGCGCTGAATCTAGGCTAAATCATGTCTCTTTCCTCAGCCCAGCTGGCTCTTCTGTATGGGAAAGAGCCTATACCCCCCAACCTCCTTACATGTAGCCTCTCTTCTGCCCCAATTAATATATCCATCCACATCTCTCCATTTCCTCTGATGCTGGCCCAATCACTATATTACGGGATCCCTTCAAGGCCACTGCACTGCCTTCATAAATGTCTCCTTCTTTCCAGTCTTCTTTCTCACAATTTAGTTTCCATGGAGCAGAGTGAATGAACTACAATGAGAATCTGATTTTGCTACTAATCTGTTCAAAATTTTCAATCTTGCCTTGGTACCCTTCAAAAACAGTCTTACTACATAGCATAACATTCAAGCCCTCATGTTTGGGCTTGCCTCCTTTGTGTTGCTCACCCTTAGGAGACTGCCATCCAGCTATATGTATCCACTTGCATTTCCTCCATGTCTAGACGCTTGTGTTATTGTTCTGCCTCTAATGCCCTCTTGCCATCTAGCTAAGTCATCAATGTGTGTGTACATGAAGTTTAGATAATACCTGGTTTTGTCCCTTGCCTCACCTCCCCCCTCAACCCCTCCACATCTGAATGGGCTGAAACTACTCTATTCCATATTCTTTTCTTTTATAGCACTTACCACACCACTTGGAAAATCTGTAGCAATTTCCAGAGATAGGTATTATTATTATCTCTGTTTCACAGATACAGAAATTAAGGCTCAGAGAGGGTGAGTCACTTTTAAAAGAGCATACAGCTAGTAAGCAGAGAAGCTGAGATTATGCACAGGAAAGAGCCCCAGCCTGCTACTTGAAGACAGCTAAGTTGTACTCCCGCCCTGGTCTTCTCAGCCAAGGGCTGAAAAGTGAACCACAAACTCTTCAGTCCTGAATTTCTTCATTTATTGAGGAGAACCCCTGATGCCCACACTGTTTATTTCCAACTATCTACCCATCCATTTGTCTGTCTTAGAGTATTTAACGTTCACTGTTTTATATTTTGTATGTAAGATAGTCACTCCTCAAGCTCTCAAAGAGCAGAAAGCATGTCACCTTCATCTTCATATCCAGAGTTCCCAGGCCACTATTCTAATATAGCAACTCATTTAGTCCTCACAACACCGTAAGGAAGGTTTAACTTTAATCCTCACTTATTTCACTCTTCACCAGTTTACGGTCCTGATCACGATTATATTAATGACGTCAGATGGATCTGAAACCAGGTTGTCTGGCTCCAGAATCCATGCTCTTAATTTCTATACTATATAAGAAAGTAATTTAGTTTTCTTCTTGAATCCAGGTCTAGTTTCAGAATGGATTTATATATATATATATATATTTTTATCTCCTATTTCTCTGACTCTTTCACTCTTGCTTTTGTTCTATGATCTGCATTTATTTCTGGAAAATAAAATAATTTTCATTCCACTCTAAAAATTCCAGATATTAAATCTCATGTGTACATTAATATTAATTTATCATTGCTATTTCTTAAAAGCACCATTAAAAGAGAAAAGTCTTCCTCTCAGTTTCAAGTTTTACAACCTTAAACATGAAGAGTAACTGAACTCGCCACTCCAAAATATACCAATTTGGCAAAAGGATTACTTTAGACTGAAGGCAGTAAAAAAGGAGCTGACAAAAAAATGCTCTCTGTCCTCCCCCTAGGAATCTAAAAGCAGTACATTAAATGACAAGTGTGTCCCCTCTATCAGGAAGGACAAAAGTTAATCACCTGAGACAACTGTAGACCTCTATCAGCCTGCAGGTGGCACCAGAAATAGCGACATCACAAACTTGACTAACTAACCTTCACTTACCATTAGTTTTGGTGACCAGAAAACAGCTTTTCGGAGTAGCTGCTTATGTCGGCATTTTACTATATAACTGTTCACACCGAGTCTGGACATTTAGATAAGGACCTGAGCTTCAGATTCCCACCCCAAGTTCTTGCTTTGCTTTTTCTGAGCACCTTTTAAAATAATCACTTAGAGCTGAGCTCACAAAACATCAGTGACCTCCACCCCAACCACCTTATAAGTAATAGGGGCTCGCTATCTTGCTCTCTATGTCCTGCGTGTCTGTGACCTGGGACAAAGGATTGCCCTTCCCCCAGCTCATTACGCCCCCCCCCCCGCCCTCTTCCCCCCGCCCCCGCCCCAGCACACACACACCCTTTCTGAAGTCTGTAAGTAATAAATCTTGTAACTCTACTTCTTTTGTTTGGGTGGATTGGAACTGAGCTTTCAATCTAAATTACCACATGAGTTTCACTTCTCCAAAGTGATCTCCTATGGGTGGCTTGTGTCCCTCATTCAACAAGCCATAATCTGCATATTCTTAATATACCAGGTAAGCCCCCCACCCCCGCCCCCAGCACACTTTCCTTTATATTTGCAATTCTCACAATTTGCAGCCCCTGGAGACCCAAAGTCATTTCCTTTGTCTTGTCACTCTCTAAAAATGTATTGTTCCCTTGCTAATCAAGTTCTAACCAAAGCTTTGAGCTACTCATCCCTGAGTCTCTCTTCTGTATATATGAGTTACACACGTTAACAGACTTCTGTTTGTTTTTCTCTTGTTGGTCTGTCTTTGCTACAGAGCTCTAACTGGAACCTAAAACTATTGAAAGAAAAAGGATTTTGTATCCCTCCTGTACAAACACAAAGACATAATCTTACATGGCCCCAGGAGAAAGTAAGTAATATTAAAGATATAAGACTATGAATGACTGCAGATGTTGCCTCTTAGACTTTGAGAAGTCTAGGGCTTAGATGAAAATCAACACAAATCTAAAACAAGCAAAACAATTATGATGAGCATTCGGCCACAGATATGCTAATTTGGACATATGTTAACAGGACGTAGAAAACAGAGATAATACATAGGGACTGCAAAAGATTGTTAGCTGAGTTCCTCACCTTTAAAAAATACAAGTAAAAAAAATACAAGTAATAAATGATTCAAGAATAAAACCAGGTGAAATATTATTTTAAAAATAGGAACAATTATTTATTTTTTTTAAAAAAAGGAAGCAGCAAAGAAAACTGGTCAACTAAGCATTTCATTGTGAAAAACTTAAGACATAACCAAAGAACAAAGAACAATCAAAGAACAAAGAAAGAACAAAGAACCAAAGAACAATCAAAACAGGACCCCAAAGATTTATATCAAGAAATAAAGGAGAGCAAGCCTAAAATATAAACAGATTTACTTTTTAATGTGACTTTTATAATTTATTTTTAAATCTTCAATCAGGAAATTATAAAATGAATATTCATGACCAGAGCTATTGTTTTCCAGCAGTTGTTGTGGGATCCATGGGGTAGGATAGGATGGAATAGAATAGAATAGAATAGAATAGAATAGAATAGAATAGAATAGAATAGAATAGAATAGAATAGAATAGAATAGAATAGAATAGAATAGAGTAGAATTCAAGCATACAATTTGAATTAGGGGGAAAATGATATACAAGGTAAAGATAGGAGATAGATGGATAGATAGATGGTAGAAAAAAAGGAGATAGACTGATAGATGATAGATGATAAAGATATAGTTGACAGTAGATAAATAATAGATGATAGAGGATAGATGATAGAAAGATAGAGGTAGTTGATACTAGATAGACAGATAGACAGTAGATAGATGGTAGATAGAGAGAGAGAGAGAGAGAGAGAGAGGATAGATAGATAGATAGGTAGATAGATAGTAGGTAGGTAGATAGATAGATAGATAGATAGATAGATAGATAGATAGATAGATAGATAGAGATAGATGGTAGATAGATAGATAGATAGATAGATAGATAGATAGATAGATAGATAGATAGATAGATAGATAGATAGATGATAGATAGATAGATAGATAGATAGATAGATAGATAGATGATAGATAGATAGATAGATAGATAGATAGATAGATAGATAGATAGATAGATAGATAGATAGATAGATAGATAGATAGATAGATAGATAGATAGATAGGAGATAGATACAGAGATATAGAGAAATTTCAATAAATGTGTGTTTAAAAAGATTAGCACAGTATTCCCTCAGAATGTCTAAATTTGGAGTTGAGCTACTCCAAAGCTATCCAAAAACGAAAGCAGGCCTATGAATTTTTGTTACCCATCTATGACGAGACGAGAATGGAAATTGAGAGGAAGTCTTTAGAAGCTTTATAGCAGGCTGACAAAGAAATTGCATGTCTGTTCAATCTAATAATAAAAAGTTTAGAGTTTCACTTTATGCCTTTTTGTAATTTTTCTAGTAGCTCATTTTTATTATATTTTATAAAAGAATCAGGCTGTGATGGATTAGAAGTTTAAAACGTAAAATTGTCCCTTTTTCACAGGTAGCTTGAGAAGCAAGTAATGAAATTATATTGGGTTGAGGCAGATGCTGCGGATTCTTCCACTCTGCAGTTACACAAATCCATGCGTTGAATTCGGCTGTCGTTTCTACCTTTCCAGGAATTGTCATTGTTCACTCTTACAGTAAGAGAAATGAGGCCTGAGCTAAGAGAAAGGGAACGACAACCTTCCTGCTTAGCAGTTACAAACTAGAACTGTAAATCAAGTAAAAAAACAAAAACAACAACAAAACCTTAGGGATCCACAGTCAGTGATTGGGCCGTTCGGTTGCCCTGTGAGACCCATTGTCCTGAGGTTATTTTTCTTGCCTGTCCAGACAGTTCTGCAACACTTGCTGCTGGACTTCATCCAGTCGCTCCCAGATACCAGAAGATAACCTCTCCCTTTCACTTCTGGGCTAACAAGTAGTGAAAACGTGGGGGACCCGGTTCAGTTTTGGGGAGTTAAAGTGGTATCTGTGATTTGCGTCAGCCCTCGCTTTGTTTTGGTGGCACTTATGGTGTGGATGTGGTTTGTTGTCCACATAGGGCAGAGCAGACTTTCAATGGGATACATGCATCCTGGAGGGACAAGAGTATGAAGGTACGGGGCTTTCTGCAAAAACAGAGCTGCCAGCCTCAAGGTCACCTTGTTTAGCGACAAACCACAAAATGTACAAAAGGTACTTTCTCAGATTTGTTTACTTTCCTGGCACATTTTCTGAGAAGACCTAACTTTCGAATTCACTTCTCTGAAAATTGACAACTGCTAAGTGACCTTAGAGAACATCGGCCTGACCCCTCATAACACATTCCTGTTTCTTGGTCCACTAGTCTCGTGACCAGCCTCAGGACCATGGGATCGGTCGTGTACAAAATCTGTGCTCATTGCCAGATGTCAGGGCCTTCTTACTTGTAGCCGGACCCTTCTACTCGTAGTAAATAAAACCTTTTCTTTTCTCACCTCTGTATCTGTCAACAAGAGGTTTTCTCCAGAATTCCTTTATGTCCACCCTGTCTGAGAGCTGGAATGTATGTGCTCACAGCTGGGAGAGAGTTGAATCATTGACCCAGCCCTGCTTTCCATGGATCTGTCGCCCAACGTATCTACCAGGACAACTGGAAGGGCCTAAGGACACTTGGATTCAGCTCTGTTAAAATTGACATCATCTACTTCAACAGAGGTTGAGGCCAGAAGATTGCCCAGATTCCTGTCTCTCTGAGTGTAGAAGCAATCTGCTAATTTAAAAACAGAAGAAAAAATAAATAAGAGGGAAAATAGAAAGAGTGCTAAAAACCCACGTAATATTTTAAAATAAAAGGAAAATCGGATGAGCTCTAGTAATCTTTCAGATAGATTTTAAAAAGGAAAATTATTTTGAAGCATCTATTGCATGTAATAGATGCCTGGAAAGAGAACTCTAGGAATAGCAAAAGTAAGTTCATGGGATAAAAGAGAATCCAAAATGTGTCCAATACACCATTCATTGTGAGCCTCCTGGTAGTTTCTAGTAAAAAAAGTCTCTTCTAAATTTCAAAATAAAAATATAACAAATTGTAGCCTACAGAGATGTTTAATATAACAAAATGAAAACATGTATTTAAAGCAGAGGAAATAGTACCAAAAGAGTAATTGACCAGCAAAAATGTAGTAATCCGTGCTATTACTAAGGGAATACCAAAAAAAAATAAGCTTACCCTCAAATATGACCACAATAAATAAAAACTTAAGGGGTGGCCAGATGGCTCAGTTGGTTAGAGCGTAAGCTCTCAACAACAAGGTTGCTAGTTCGACTCCCGCAAGGGATGGTGGGCTGCGTCCCCTGCAACTAGATTGAAAATGGCAACTGGACTTGGAGCTGAGCTGCGCCCTCCGCAACTAAGATTGAAAGGACAACAACTTGACTTGGAGCTGATGGGTCCTGGGAAAAAAACACACTGTTCCCCAATAAAGTCCTGGAAATACACACTGTTCCCCAATAAAGTCCCATTCACCTTCCCCAATAAAATAAAATAAAATAATAAAATAAAATAATAAAATAAAATATAAACAAATACTTAAAAACTGTTAAAAGGGAGAAGGAAGATGACGACATAAACTCTTGAATAAAACAATGGAAAGATAAAATTGATATCTAATAATATAATAGCAATATTAATAGGTGCTTTGGAAAACATTCATAAATTTATATATTTTAATTTAACCAATTGATCAA
This sequence comes from Rhinolophus sinicus, assembly GCF_036562045.2. Classification (NCBI taxonomy): domain Eukaryota; kingdom Metazoa; phylum Chordata; class Mammalia; order Chiroptera; family Rhinolophidae; genus Rhinolophus; species Rhinolophus sinicus. The sequence continues at coordinate 10,638,683 of NC_133761.1, forward strand.
AAATTGAAAAATATAACAATTAACAAAACTTGAAATAAGAAATGAGAAATCTAGCAATTTACTTGTACCTGTATAATATCCATTATTTTATTGCAGCTACATTGATTTAAATCAGTGTCTGCCTCTGCTAGGAGTAGGTTGAGACCTCCATGGGGATAGTGGGTGGGTTATGTTCAGGTTTTGGTTACCCACATAATAGTGTTCAGTAAAAATAGATGAGAATGTGAAGAAAAAGAGATTTTTAAGTTACAGGACAAGGTCAAGAGATGTAAAACAATATAAAAGGTTAATAGTGACCTAAAAATAAAAGCACCTATATGTGACATGTTTACTGGATAATTTATCCAGACATCTAGAAAATGGGGGAAAGGAAAATAAGAAGGAACTATTAGTTTTGAGAGATAATATGTGCCAGGCAGTATGCGCAGAGTTTAGATTTTAAAAAAGGAATGTAAGAGTCAGCACAAAAGACACTGAAAGGCCAGTGTTTGTAGATGATGTGATGGTATCACGAAAACAAGAGAAAAATAAATCTTAAAACAAATGAATCTCTTTTTGTTGTAGGATATAAGAAAACTCCAAGCATTGCAATTAAATTCTTAAGTACCAGTGACAGCTTGAATGTGAAGTGGGTGGACTCTATTCCTGGAAGCAAAAAGTGAGTACTTATGAATTAATGCATTAAGAAATAGATGTTCATACAACACACGCACACATACACACCCCTAAATGTACAAGAACAGACACATCAATGAAGAGGGAAAGTCTCCACCAGGTTGAACAGGCTTTAAAATGCCTGTATTATTCGTAGTAACAATTCATTTCAGTGATATTATGTCTGAATCTTGTCATCCCCCAACCAACACTCCATCCTAACTTCTGCCCCCAGATTGATTACCCTAAAATAGAAACTTCTGAGGCATCCAGGGATCCCAAACATCTTTAGCCACCAGACCCACCCCCGTCATAGCACAGAGAAAGGTCAAAATCCAAAATCATGCACAATAGCCCCCTTCGTTCGTAACGCATCTCCACTTAACTGTTTTAAAATTCCTAAAGATTTTTTTTTATTGCAGTAAGAACTTTTCACACAAAACGCTTAACACATTTTTAAGAGTGCAGTGCAGTGGTAACGGTAGGCTCGATGGTGTGCAGTAGACCTCTAGAACTTACTCATCTGCAGAACTGAGACTTTTATGCCCCTTGGATAACAATCGCCCCTCTGCTCTTGCCCCCCAGTCCCTGGAAACCACCAGGGGACTTTTCCTTTCTGCTTCTATGAGTTTGACTTATTTTAGATTTCTGATGTAAGTGGAATCAGACAGTATTGATTTTTCTGTGACTGGTTTATGTCACTTAGAATATGGCCTCCTGGTTCGTTCATGGTGTCGCGCTTACTCTTTATATTCATTTTCTGATTCCTCCAAAGTTGCCTATTATTGACCTCCAATGCCTGTGCCACATGGTCCCTACCCTTGCAGTTTCCTATCTGTGTGCCTTTCCTGAAGCTTTTCCAGATTTTTCCAACGTAGGCAACTTATCCCTTCATCTGTAGCATTTCGTCTTGTATGCTGCCACTTGCTGAAAACAGAAACTTCACTGTAATGTTTCTTGCAGGCTTTACTTTCACTGCAATTTAACAGTCTGGGTGTTTCTGTCTAACATTTCTAATTAGATTCAACATGTATCCTATATCTGTCATAGTATTGCCATCCGTCATGGTATTTAGCAGAGTGTCTTACACATAGTAATTGTAGTAAATATTGTTTAATAGATTGAATGGTAGAAACTGCTTAAGGGAACATTTCATTTACCTTCGTATGCCTAAAGCACAGGAAGGACGTGACATGATATAAATGCTCAATAAATGCTGGGTTGGGTATGGGGAAAAACAGAGAGAAAGAAAGAGAGAATGCAATGATTTGGCTGAGACCACAATGCTACCCACGTACTGAGGTCAATTCTCAGTTCTCTTATTTGACCTGCTGGTAACTCCTTCCTACAGGAAACACTTCCTTCCTAGATTTCTAGAACACTCACTTTCTTGGTCTTCTTCCCAAGTCATTGACGGTTTCTTCTCAGCCTATTTTACTGCCTTTGTCTTCTCCCAGGCCCTTCCCCTTGAAATGCCTCAGGGGTGGATCCTTAAGGTCCTTCTTTTCTCACTCCCTTAGGTGACCTCATTAGTTCACAGTTTTCAAAAAAACCCACGTGATGATAATTCCCATGTACACATCTCCAACCGTGACACCTTCTCTAACGCCAAACCTGTGAAGTCCTGTTGCCTACTTGGTATTTCCCCTGGAACGTCCAATAAACATTTCACATTTAATATATCCCAGGCTGAACTTTCGATCTTCCTCCGTGAGCCTGCTTCTCCAACAGGATTCCTCACCTCAGTTAAGAATGGAAACGTCCCTCTTCCAGTATTCAAGCATTCTGAGCTGTCTTTTTCTCAATTCATCAGGAAATACTTTTTGCTCCACCTCCACAATATGTACAAATGCCAACAACTTCTGACCTCCCACCCCTTTACCAACTGGCTCGGAGCCATCATCATTGCTCACCTGGATTGTTACAATAGGACCTGCAATTGGCTCCCCACACGGCAGCCAGAGAGATCCTTTTAGAATGTATATCAGATACTGTCACTTATCTTTCAAAACCCTGCAATGGCCCTCCATTTTGCTAAGAGCAAAACCCAAAGATGAGGAAATATCCAACTGGACTCCCCATGCCTCTCTCTGACTTCATCTCCTCCTAAGTTCCCTCTTGCTCACTCCCCTCTAGCTACCACGTCCTTCTTGCTGTTTATTTCAGCCAGCTATTGCTCCTTAACAAACTACCCCAAAATTAAACGGCTTAAAACAACACTTTGTTATTTTCTGTGACTCCATAAGTTGACTGACTTCAGCTGGGCATTCTTGCTCAGAGTTTCTTGTATGGCTGCAGTCCAGTGTCAGCTGGGTCTGAAGTTATCTGAAGGCTCAGGGGGCTGGGCATCCAAGATGGCTCACTTGCCTCTCCCCGTGCCTTGGGCTTCTCACAGCATGACAGCCAGGGGAGTCAGTGTTCTCATGGTCAACATCACGGGAGCAAGTGCTACAGGAGGCAGGAAGTAGAAGTTTCTGGGCCAGGTAAGGGCCACACTGGACCTGGCAGCATGACAGTTCCATCTTATTCTATTGGTTTAAGCTGTCGCAGAGCCTGGCAGGGTTTAAGGATGTGGAGAAATAAACACCTGTTTGCATGAATGTCAAGGCTGCACTGTAAAGGACCATGTGGGATGACAGGTATTATCGGGGCAATCTTTGAAAAATATAAACCATCATTCTATTTTTCAAATACAATAGCTATCCCTCCATGCATTAGCCTTTCCCTCTGCCAGGAATGCTTTTCTCCCACTATCAGCATGTTTTGCCCCCTTGAGAGTGCAAAGTTCTCAAGTCTTTGCGTTCTAACTTCAACTCTGTTAATATGTCACCTTCTCAATCAGCCCAGCCTGGACCACCCTATTTAACATTTTACATAAACACTCTGCCTTATGACCAAGTGCTCACAATTGCCCATGACGTAGCCATTGAATTTTTGGCTGGACCAAGTTTAGTCCGGCTCTTCTCCCCATAAGCCCCTAAAATTTAGCTTGCCCTCAAGTTTCAAGTGCTAAACCACTAAGGTACAAAATGTCTCCCCCTTAACAGCTGATTCTGAGAATTGAATTCTCTAACCACAAAGGAAAACATTTCCTCATTAAAATGCCCCAATAATACCACCTGTGCACCCCACCCGCTTACCCAACTTCCCCCAATTTCCTGCTAGTTTTGCCCACCCCACCCCATAAAAGAAAATCTTTTTTTCTTCTGTGAATTGTGCAGTTTTCTGACATCGGAGCATTCTCCCTACTGCAATAGTCTTTTGAAATAAAGTCTTTCTTTAGCTAAGTCCATATTTATTTTCATTTGACACTTAGCACTCCCAATCTTTTCTACCCTACATCATTTTTCATATCACCCAGTACAAACATTGTAGGTGCTCGAAAAGCATTTGTCAATTTAATGAATAAACTCTCACTGGTGGTGTGATGAAAGCAGGTCCATCTAACCCATAAAGATACAGAATAAAGAAATATTTGCTAGTTATCTTCTGGGATCTCATTCTCCACCCTAGATAATTGAGTCTCTGTCATGTTCCTTGATCTAGCTTCTTGTTCCAATCATGTGGTTCCTATAAAACTTTGATTCGTGCTCTTTGTCCTTCCAAATTCCTTTCCCTGTCTGTTCTTGGACTTAGCTCAGAAGCTGGAGCCCAGTGATTTGGGGAGTTTCCCGTGATGCTCCCAACCCACTGGATTTTCAATCATTTTTCTTGGCACACCCGTGTTAATTTGTGTTGAGTGTATCACATCCGCTAGTCTCTACCTTTCCTGTAGTCTGTTACCTGCTCTAGGGCACAATATGGTCATCTGCTCCAGACCACCTTTCCTCCTCTCCAGCTGACGTGGCCACCCAAACTAGCCCTGATTCACTTGTCCAGGTGTCATTGCTGTTTCTAACACCTGCTCGCCTTGCACATCCTACTTCAGTGCACTGATTCCCTTATAGACATATCCTGAGCCAGAAGAAACGGAGACATCTTTCTTTCGTGATCATGCGTGCATAGGTGAGCATGCAAAAACATCTGAGGGTGCAGTAGTTTCTAGGTTCCAAGCTTTTCCTCTATTCCTAAGATCTAGGCAGAGAGAGAAAAAGAGGGGAAGAAGTCAAAAGTCTTGTGATCAGAATGAGTTTCTGTTCATGACCACTGTGGGGACAGAGCCAGGAGTGCAGTTTCCAGGCTCTCGGCCTCACGTGGAAAGGTGCGGGCTCAGGTAGTAAATGGCCATCAACTGTGATTGGATGGCCATCAGCTGTGGCTAGTTGGCCGTCAGCTGTAACCAGTGAGCCATTGGCCACTAATATAACTGCCGTGACTACGTTAGCAGCAAATGGGGGCTAGCAAGAAGATGGTGGCTGGCAAGCACGGATTGAAGTTAGCACGGCGGATTGCAGCTAGCAAGTGAGGTTGGTTGGCAGAGAGAGAAGTGGATGGTGGGTTGCGGATCATGTGGCTCCTGCTTCCTGTGTCTCCAACCCAGCCGCCAGCGAGACTATAGTGGTATGACTCCCCTATCTATGGCATGTGGGTGTTCCTTTTTGGCCTCGCCATGTCCTGCGTTCTTGTGTGGGGAGTGGGAACAGAGACCTTGCATGACAACCACCTTGAAATTACTCACTGCAGCTCCTTTAAATAAAGTTCCAGAGCCCTATTACAATGAACAAGATACCAGTGCCTCAGAGTGTCACCCAAGCATCACTAATAAAAGGAATAACTGCACAAATCTCCTGAGTTTTAAAATGGAGATTGAAATCAGTTGAAGAAAATGTATGTGATTTCCAGCCCAGGAGGGAAAGCATGGAATTTAGGGCACTCTAAATCAGGGGTGTCCAAACTTTTTTCAACGTTTTTCACCAAGGGCCATATGCGGTAAAATACACAAACAGCCAGGCCACTCACTCAGGTGAAGTACATATTGCCTCACCTGGTTTATTTAAGTAAACTAAATATATTTTTGGAATTTGCTGCGGGCCAATTAACAATGGATCATGGGCCGCAGTTTGGACACCCCTGCTCTAAATCATAAGGGGACATCTCCTTTCTCATTGAAAAATGAAAGTTTTGCTTTCAGCCCTGCTTTTAAATGTAGGAAATGTCTCATGCTATCTTCTATGTCTTCCTTTTCTTGTTTCCCAACTGCAGACCTTCAAGTGAGGCAGAGGGTGAAAGAAAAGGCCCTAAAGCCCAAGTCAACAGCCTGAGTTCTACCTTCCTGCATCCAACTTCTGAGTCTCACCTATGAAATGTAAATAATAATTTATATATCTATATGGATATAAGTTTGAATTAAACAAGAGGACAAATAGAAATATTTTTAATATACGTAACAAATTACAGAGCTACATGTTAATTTAGAATGTAAAAAAACGATGGGATATATGGAAATATATCTCTGTTAGATAATTAATATTTTAACTGCCATTTCCCCCCAAATTCATATAGAAATTAAATATATTTTAAATATGTTTGAAAATAAATCTAAAATTCCATGAGAATAATAAATGTATGAGAATAATTTATATATGTTTGAGGGGAATTGAGGGATAAGAGTTGATTTGTTCTAGGTAATATACAAAATATAATTTTAGGCTAAAACAGTAGTTCTCAGCTGGGGGCAATTTTGTCCCCCAGAAGATATTTGATAATGTCTTTGAGACATTTTTGCTTGGGGTGAGGGTAGGGAATGTGCTACTGACATCTAGTGGATGGAGGCCAAAGATGCAGCTAAACATTCTGCACTCCACAACAAAGAATTACCCAGCCCAATATGCCAGTAGTGCTGAGGTTAAGACACTGAGCTTAAAGTATTAAAACTGTGGTGCAGGTATGGGGCCTAATAAATAATTGATCAGACTGAAAACTTCAAGTACAGTCTCAATTATACATGAGAGTGTGACATAATAAAAATGTCCTACCAGTGGGGTAAAATATTCAATCAGTGTTAGAGGGTCAATTGACTAATGGATTACGAGACATAGAGTTCCAACCTTATTTTTTTTTTTTTTACCAAGAAATGGTTCCAAACTTTTTGATAAAAGAAAAATATAAAGTGAACAGTTATTTAACCTGGAGGCGAAGAGGCTATTTCTGAAAGTAGCATTTATTCTGTCCATCATTTAAGAGCTAGGCCCTGATCCATGTGAAGTGGGAAGTGGGAGGGTATACATTTCTATGGCCCAGCAAACAAACAAAGTTTCAGCTCCGGGGACACTGGCTTATACCTACCTGTAGATAAGCAAGAGACCTGATTAAATAGGGTTTTGTAAAAGGAGCTTATGTTTCCCTTCTCAGGCCATGCTTTCAAACAAGGATAAAGAGTGTTCCCAAAGAGATATGGATGCTGAAGCATTAAGTCCTAGCTCCAGTGTTCACATCTGTCTAGAAAACGCCAACATCTAAAAAGTACACACATTCCTTCCCCAACTCACCATTGCAGAACAGCACTGTAGTCTTTGCGTCTGATTTATTTACCTCCTTGGAAACCATATGGTATATTATATGTAAGAGAATAGAAGGATACGCTTAGAATGCGATCTCTATAGCTAAAGACAAGGGGAACCTTTCTTTAATATGATTATAAGTCTTCCCTTGCGTTTGATGTTTCTTCTTTAAATTCCCCACGTAGCTGTCCCTGAGGGCATGGCCGGAGGAAAGAGGCTCAGTCTGTCCTCCAAGCAGTAACTGTATTTGCAATTACTTAGTTCCAAAAGGCCCTGTACAATCCAATTATAGTGTGGGGTGTGTTTAGAAATGCTCCTTCTGGTCCATTGCTCCTCATTTACTTATGGTCTGGCCATAGACGTCCATATTGGCCTGCAACCTTCTCTGGATTCAGAATATGGAACCAGTCCCATTGCTGATTGCATCACCAGTGAGGAGGCAAGAATGAAAGTAGAGGGTTGGTGCTCTAGAAAGCAGATCAGGTTCTCTACAAAGAAAAAGAGAGCAGAACACAGTCTGGTGGGTTATATATTAAATAAGGAGATAGTCTATCAAATTAGACAGCACAGACCATTGTATTTCAAGCAACCAAGAGTGTTGTAAACCTTTGCCTGTAAACACATCATGGGGTTTAAGCATCAAGACTTTTAGGCTATAATAAGCATGCAGAGGTTGAACAAACTTTTCCTGACAACAGAGTCTTTCTGTAAAAAGATTTCTCAGCCCACACTAATCCTGTTTCTTCTCTAAATTATCTACATTACCTGCCCAATCATTTGTTTTTCACAAAATTTCCTTTATTTCTTTTTGTATTGCTAACAAAATTTTAAATTATTTAATTTTGCGTTTGTCTGGGCTTTTCATGTGTGCTTTGAGCAACGTGATGGCAGGGAGTCTGCTTATTTTGGATCCTCTGAGTACAAAGCATACTGCTTCCCCCAAAATAGTGGTATTCGTGATTTTAAATTGTAGCTGGTTGATGAATCCATACAAGTGAATGGAAGACAATAATATCTCATTTACCAAGAATTCACTGTCCAGTATCTTGATTTTTTGTAACATAGGAAAGAACCACAAGAAAAAGAAAAGCTTTCAAACATCCAAAAATAGATGCTATTAAGTTCATTTGTACCATTTTAAATGAGCATAAGATAACTAAAAGGGAAAACCTACAATGGTCACAGATAGGAATTATTCTCACAGTGTGACACAGAATTCAGTATTAGGTAAATAACCTTTGACACAGTGAAACATTGTTTTTCAGATAGTATGAAACTTGGATATTTTTTTTCTTTTCATCAAAAGCCAAGAAACCTAAACCCCCATCCCTTTGCTACAGAGAGGAGCTTTAGCAATGTAATTCTGCAGAATGGACTCTGGAGGAGGGAAAAAAACAAAACAGAAAACCTTCATTTTTCAGTGTTCTCATGCATGTATGCAGTAGGCAGTAGGAACAGGAATGGCTTAACATAAATGCAATAAATGAAGACTCTGTTTATAATGAGTATACTGTAAGGAACGGAAGGCCAAGAGTTTGAAAATGCTGTGGAGTTAGGCTTTCAATAAAGACATAAAGTAATGGCTTTTAGGAAACAGCATTATCTGGCATATCTGGCATAGACAAGTATGAAACACAGAAGAGATTCAGCAAAACAGGCAGAATCACACCTGAATCAGTAAGGACATCCAGGCAGGAACTTGAGAGCAACATTACCTTAACGTATTACTAAAGGACTCAGCATGACCCGAGGGAGAAGAGGCGGGAGATATCAACCAGTTATGTTATAGCTACATCAGGACATCGGTTGTACTGTGAGATGATATGTGCTGAAGTAAACCAATTAGCTAGCCATTCGTAGCGGATGTTATGTATTAAATTTGTCGTTGTTTAATAGTTCTCTGTGTTATCTTTAAAAAGCCTAAGTAAAAAGCACTGTTCAGGTACTGTCGGAAAGAGGTTTTATAAACCAATTGTTGGTTCAGATTAGTTGCTCAGAGTGATGGAAGCTCACAAATGAAAAAAAAAAAAAAATGGCTCAATACTGTTTCCCTCTCGAGTTCATAAAATGAAAGACATGGCTATTAGAAATGCGAGGAAAACTTAAGTTAAAACCCCTGGTAAAAATAAGTACTTTTTGTTCAATTTTAAAAACATGAATTTTAAAACCTAAATTTCCTAAACCACTTTCTTCTGTTTAATATTTGTAACTTCAAAGGATTAAATTAAAAAGTAACACTTTGGGTTTGGCCATGACAGAGTATGGGTTTCAGACTGCTCCCCGCTTCCTCTACTGTAAACAACTCTAAACCTGAACAAAACAATATTTGGGGGGAGAATTGGGGAAGGAGGGGTGGGAGATGTCAGTGTAGATTGTCTCCTAGCAAGGAAGGAAACACATGTGGTGAGCTCAATGTTTCCTCAGTTTCTGCCTTGAGGTTGCCACATGTCACAAGGTGACAGAGCCCAAGATGAGAAAAGCAGCCTTGCTGAGCTGAGGAAGCAGAGAGTAGCACCAAGTGCTGCTATAGCCACTAGAATTGGCTGGGCCGTGTACCAAAGAGAAGAGCACAGCGCAGACAGGTGTCCCCAGACTGCCAACTGGGGAAATCTCCGGGGATCCTTGGCCCTGGGCTGGACTATACATTTGTAGAGTGAGTCTCTTCTAGAGCTGAAAGGGAATAGCACACTGCCTACAGACTCTTGAGTCTGCGTATAAAGGAAGTAAATTAGAATTCAATAACTAAAAAATAAAACAGAAATATGCAAATATTTGGAAATGAAACAGCACCTTTCTAAATGTTCCATGGGTCAAAAAAAAAAGGAATTCACAAAGGACACTGAAATATTTCAATCATAATGCGAAGACAGTATGTCGAAAGCTTTAGAAAATAGCTAAGGCAGTGATAGAGGGAAAATTTACAACTTTAAATACTTACACATAAAAAAAAAGGAGCTAAGAATCAGTGATTTGTGTTTCCATCACAGAGGTTGGGAAAAGAGGAACAAAATGAGCGCAGAGTAAATAAAAGAAAGGAGCTACTAACTATGAGAACCTAAATCAATGAAATAGTACACGAATAATCCAGAAAGTGAGAAAGGCAAAAGTTGGATCTTTAAAGAGAACACCAAATATTTCCAGAGAGCATATTATGTATGCTCTTTATGCCATATGTTAATTATATAATTAAAACACGGATTCCGAGGTGTCCTTGCCCCCAAGTTCTCCGTATTTTGAGATTTCACAGATGTGCTTCAAAAAAAGGGTTCAGTTGTAAAACATCTGAAAGTTCCTCTAGTCCAGCAGGGCCCAGAGCAAAGTAGGAACTCAATAAATATTTGTGGAATAAATGATTGAAGCGTTCCGTTAGGGAGGTCCAGAGGGAGGTCCAGAGAGAGGACGGGCCTTCCCCCAAGGTCCCCAAAGGCGTAAGTGGGGGAACCTGGTTTCAGATCGTAGCTCTGGACTCTGGGTGTTGTCCTCCCACCCCACGATATTCTCTGGCTTAGCCAGATCAGACTTAAACGTTTCAACCCTCTGTACTTCTAGTCGACCTTAATAATTGGTTCTGTTTTTCAATCGGCCTAGCAGCCCATCTTACAAAGGCATTTCATTAACATTCCTTTCCTTTTAATGTCAGCTTGCTAGCCACAGAGTCCACTGAGAGGCGAGAAAGGGAAGCGTTAATGGCAACTTGCAACTCCACTTAGCACTGTGAAACTGAACTGGGCTTACTCAAATGCTGGCAAAAGCCACCTTTCTCGAGCTTTCTTGCCTCCCCAGCACTGCTCCTGGGGGCTGATTGCATCTATTCAACCAAATCTTCTTGGGGCAGAACTCAAGTATATTCAAGACTATAGAACTATTTTCCACCAGTGGGGAAATTTCAATGGAAATCACTTTGAAATTGAATTTGAGATTGATATTTGAATTTTGAAATTGAAAGGAAATTTTCTTTTTAATAGAAATCACAGAGACTAAAAACAAACAAACAAACAAGAAACACTGTCATAATTCATTTAGGCTCAGGAGATAAATGTTAGCACCTAGGGTCAGAATGAGGCCGAAAAAACCTAGAACTCCTAGAGAAATGCTAGGAGACTCAGAAAGGAAGTGATTATTGGGGCTGGCACCTGAAAAGGCATAAGACGATCTGTCTCTTAAACAAATAAAATAATAGCGAGTACTTATGTAGTGTGTACTATATGTCAAGCACTCTTCTAAACACCTTATAAAATAAAGATTAAATTATTTAATCCTCACAACTCTGCAACGTAACTACTATTGTTACCCCCATATTACAGATGTCAAAACTGAGTCAGACATTCAGTAGCTCATTTAAATTCATAAAGTTAGTCAGTCGTGGAGTCAGACGTTAGGTCCAGCCAGTCTGGTTCCGAAGCCCATGCGTTTGCCCTCCATACGATACCAAGAAGTGCTTTTCCTATGGACGGGGCTCCTGAGTACATGGACGGACCAGCCCTCACATTCTCCTCCAGAGGTTGAAACCCTGCCAAAAAATGAGAAGCATTTGTTGAAACGCAAGCCTTGCTAATAGTAAAGTATATGATAAGTGCCAGTTCTGTCCCTTGCTTTCTTCCTCCACGTGTTTAGTATTAGTCATTTGACCCATTAAGAAGTGGCTAGATATGAACTGAGTTAGGGCTCTGAAGGAATGGAAGACGGTTTTTTGCAGGTGAATCACCAATATGTATTTAGTACCTCCCGTATGCTTGTTTCACACAGAGTGGAGACTGAGATTTAGTGAGTGATTTAGAGACTGTTGACATAGCGGGTATCAGTGATTACAGGACATCTAAGGGCCCTGCCAGCGGTCCTAGCCTGTCCCTGTACTTATAGAGCTTACAGTCGAAAGGGCAAGACAAATATGAATGTATAGCTGCAAAGGGAGTGAGGTGCTCGGAAGGAAAAGGAGGACGGGCCCGACATGGCGATTCACAGAGAAAGCTGCGCTGGCCCTGGGGTGGCGGTGGGCAGCCTGCCTTGAGAAATAGGCTTGGGTGGACAGCTGAAGGATGACAAGGCTTTAGTTAACTGACACAGAGTGACGAGAGAGAGCGTTCTAGGCAGAAGCAGCAGCATGTGCAAAGGCAGGTGGGAGCAGGCACTGAGGCTGCCCAGTGTGCCGAGCCCGAGGAAGGGAGCAGAGTGGGGGGTGAGATGAGTCTGGAACAGGAGGCAGTGGCAGACTATGCAGCCTCTGATTGTGTCATGATCTTTGTCCAAAGGGCCCTGAGAAGCCCCTAAAGGACATTAGCAGAGCAGTGGCATGAAATGAGTTAGATCCCATGCAGCCGATGAGTAAACAAATAATGAAACTCAGCTCCTTCCTCCCAACCTCCAGCCTCACTGCATTCACACCTGCACCCCAAATTCCACCAGTAGAGGTCCTCACCAAGCCACCTAGATCATAACCTCAGCGTTGGCAGGGCTCAGACATCATCTCGTCACAGCACCTGCTAGGTAGGGCACATTGCCCTCTCGGAGGCCCAGGCAGTCTCTAATCTCTGTGACACTGGATATTTGGACACTGCACAGGCACCAGAGCTGGGTAACCTCCTCCAAGTTAAATAATCTCTATAAGCCTCCATCTCTTCAACTGCACAGAAGGGGATTGGAGTGTCAGTTGATCATTAAGATAACGAGATAATGTTTCCAGCACATACCCAGCCTCTGGTACATGCCCAATACATGACAGTTTAATCTGAACTCAGCCATTCATTTGGAGTTATATCTTTCTCCCCTTTGTTCCCCACAGTGTGACATGGTTATTATTCCCCTCTCTCCATTTTGCAGATGATGAAATAACCAGAGCCCAGATTCGTTTAGTAGCCTACCAGCCACCAGCAAGTGATGGAACCGTGACTCAAGCCCCTGCATTCTGCTTGCAAACCAGGTAACCGGCCAGACTCTGCTCTCACATTTAGTTGTGAGGGTTGAAGACACACAGATCCTGGGGAGGTCCAGGCAGGTAAGAGCAAATATTAAGGAAGAGGTTAGAGTGAAACCCTGCCTTTCCCAGCAGTAAGGGGCGAAGGATGGGTGCCTGGACCAGCGCTGGAGAGAAGACTCATGGTAGCTATTGTGCTTTCACGAGCTCAGGTGGCTGCGACTCGCATCCTATAAGTGCATAAAATGGCAATCAAGCCAGTTAACCGTGCAGAGGCTTACTCAGCAGAGATGGCCAGTGGCACGCATGAGTACAGCTTCTTGGGTTGTAGGACATTTCAGAGACTGGAGCAGATATGTCATGGCTGCTCCTAAAGCCTTTCCCTTCCTCGCTTCCTTTTGCAGCATTCACGTCAGCTTTGGGATGGTGGAATAGGCTGAGGTTTCAGAGACATTTCTTTGTCTTTTTTATTCTCTGAGCCACCATATCTACAGAATCAGCTTATGATCTTGGAGTCCAGATTTAACATCGCCCTGTCACCAAGCGCTAAGCTCCATTTACCTCCATGGTCCTAGTAAGCACATCATTGGGATGCAATAATTGTTGAAATAATACGGAGCTAGTGAGTGAAACTCAAAAAGCCTATATTAGGTTTGATTGTATGGAGCTACATTTATAAGCAATAAGACCTGCCTCAGAATCCACTGATGTGTGGTGGGTTGTAATGCTATAAAGTGGGTTGTAATGATATGAAATGGCCTTGTACTACTTTAACATCCTGAGTGGCACTAACTATGCTGAGGGAACAATTAGCATCTGCTTGTTCTGAAACCACACACACACATGCACACACATGGTCCCCTTCAACCTTTTTCTTACGAGTTTTAGAGAGCTATGGAGAGTTGGCTCGTTTAGCAAGTTATTGAGTGACTTCTCATTTGCTGTCAAAGTAGATAGACACACTGGCCCGGGGAATGTGCATGGGCTTTGGCGGTGTATTTTGGGCCTTACAATCTCTTAGCAGGTCATTAGGGCACTAGGCTTAGCTCTGAGAGTCTATAGCTTCTTCAGCAAAATGGAAATGAGAATAGTCCTCGAGTGGCAGAGGCAAAAATCACGAAGCAGTCGTAAGGGTCCCACTTCCTGAGTTCACATCCTCATTTCCTCACTGCGGTGCAGGCCTGGTGTTCCTCACACTTCTCCCCAGGACTGCAAACCTCATTCCTGCAGCTGCTGGGAATGTGGGGTGCTGACAGCTCACAGCCGAGTTCCTCCCCAGGAACTGTCCCCCAGTGGCCAAAGTTACACCTCTCTCCTGTGGACAATCTCCAAGGGATCAGAGGCTTGGCCCTCTTCTCAGTTCAGTTCTGAAGGGCCACCCCACCTCCAGAAATTCCCCTTTGTTTGCAGTCACCTTTACCCAAATTCTACTCCTCTCACTCCCTGACAGATGTTTGTACACAGAACACGGCCCACTTCAGAGTCCATTTCCTGGAGTCTTGACACTGCCCGTGCAATTTACTATGATAGTGGATGGCTCAGCAAAGGTCCAAGTGTTACATAGATAATTACACATGGTGGGGTGGAATTCTGATACGAATCCTGTGATTTCAAGTCTAAGCCTCCTTTTGGCCTGTCATTCTGTGCTCTACATATGAAATGGGGTAGAAGAAGTGACAGCACAACAGACCCATATAGGTATTTCAGCTCATCAAGAATCACCGTATTCTTATCTTAGTGGTAATTTTTGTCAAGATGTTGGCTATCCTTTCATAATTAGTGCGATCTAGTCCAGTTTTCCCACCACTCCTGTGCCTTAGTCAGATACACTAGGCTTTCTCAAATCTTCTTGAGATTCCTTTTTATTTTTTTTAAAATTATTTTTGTTGAGCTGATATAAGTACAAGCTTGAGGGACACGTTTTGGGGGGAGTAAATATGAACTAGGGACGTAATGTACAATATGGTGATAGTTACCCCTACTGTGTGATATATAGGAAAGTTGTTAAGAGAGTAAATCCTAAGAGTTCTCATCACAAGGAATGTTTTTTCTTTTTTCTTTTCTTCTTTCTTTTCTTTTTATTGTCTCCATGAGAAATGGTGGATATTAGCTGAACCTATTGTGGTAGTCATTTCACAATATGTGTAGCTCAAACCATCATGCCATATGCCTTAAACTTATACAGTGGTATATATATTATTTCTCAATAAACCTCAAGAGAAAAAAAAGAATTTGCGGGGTAATCTTACAAATGAGCAAAGATGTCTACTATTCATTCATTCATTCATTCGTTCGTTCGTTCGTTCGTTCATTCATTCATTCATTCATTCATTCATACTTTTTATGTATCTATCCATCCATCTAACCACTATGTATTGTGTGCTTTCTAAGTGCCATCAAACATTCTAAGCACTTTCCACACATGTTCGCTTTTCATCTTTACATCAACAATATGAAGCTTAGTAGGTGCTGAAACTTGGCCATGATGACCCAGACAGGAAGAGGCAGAGTGAGAAATACAATCCAGATGTCTCCAAGCCCATGCTTTCATCACCATCATATTATATTGCCCTTCCCACTGGAACACAGTAAAAAATAAAAGTCAGACTATGAGAAGTGATAGAAAGTAGCATCAGATCCAGGAGAGAAGATGCATTTAGATAGGTGATTCTTCAAGGCTTCCTGGAGAAGATATATGTTGGCCATTGAAATGACCAAGACTCATTTCCAGATAAAAAGTTCAGCAGTTTTGTCTAAGAGAGAGTGGAAGGGGCCCAGCCTTCACAGACTTGCGTTTGAGCCCTGTCTTCATCAATGACCAGCTACGGGACCCTGGCCACCTTGTTGAACTTCTGTGAGTCTTCGTTTTGGCAACGTGAGATGCCTCACTGACTCGTAAAACTTGAAAAAAGCATGAAACACGTCTATTCCAATACCTGATAACATCATAGACATTTAACAAACAATGCTTGATTTGAGCCAACTCTTGTCTCTAGGTTGTCGTAAGAAAATGGAGACAAGTTTATTTTTTATTAAATGGAGCAAGGTGACATTGGTTAATAAAATTAGGTGGTTTGCAAGTATACAATTCTGTAATACGTCGTCTGTATATTGAATTGTGTGCTCCCTACCCAAAGTCAGTCCTCCTCCCATCACCATATACTTGACCCTCTTTACCCTCATATACCACCTTTCTCCCCTTCTCCTCTGGTGAGAACAGCTGCTCTGGTCTGTGCCTTAGAGAAGACTCCGCCAAAGGAGGACTCTGCTGTTGACGTCATGTCTTACACTACACCCCCATCATTACACTACCCACACACCCGCATATGCACACGTGAGCACACGTGTGTACAGACACTCAGGCAGGAGCTGCAGACCCAGGGAAGAAGTGCTCAGAGGGCTCAAGCACCATAGTAAACTTTCACGTGAACTACGGTGCTGTAGTGTTCTTAATTGAAACCTCTAAAGTAATCTCGTTGTTGACAATATCACCACCCAAAGCTATATTTACGTTGTCATTATTCAAGTTACAGTGAATAAGAAGCAACGCCCAGGCTTCCCGTAAAATTTCCAGAAATTAAACCAGGGAACTAGGCAATAAGTGCCATTTGAAATGGTACTGATGCCAATTAATTGGAAGACAACTGTAAAATAATGGGGCATGAGATGCTCCAACAATGCCTAATTAGTAACGATATGAACATTTTCTTGGGGAAAAAATGGCAATTACACGGTACAAACACTTAGCAGTCATTACCAGGGGCCCTTTACCAATATTAGCTAATTAATCGGCCCCACAACACCCCAGAGTAGGCAGCACAAGTCCTCATCGAGAAAGGAGACGCAGAGGCCAAGAGATAAAATGGCAAATCCTCTTCCCGCTCGAAAGTGCAATGTGACACTGTCAACCTCCAAGCACCTCAGGGATCCCCAGGCAAGGGGAGAAGGGAGTTACTCTTCGTGAGTGACTTGCCCAGGTGACGTGGAAGGTTAGTGTGGAATTCTTGGCTTCCTCCTGACCTCCAGCCATGCCTCACATCCTGGCTCTCCCTGAGAACTCCCCACACTGACTTGTCGTCATATCAGCCTTTCCCCATTTTCTCAGCAAGAAGGCTTTTGATTTCAAACTTATTAATCCAAAGAGGGAGAGGGGGCACGAGGCTATGTCTCTTTCCAGAAAGCCACTTTTGTTACCTTAGAAGATGGTCTGCCACGTTTGGCTTCCACCCAATGATAAGGTCTAGAATTCCTTCTGGAGCATGGTTTTGGTTAGGCGTAAATGGAAAAAAGGAATGAATTACATCTTATATGCACGAATTTAATCCACATTAAAAATGTATGAATGACAATGAGAAAAAGGAGAAGAAAGGGAGGAACAGAAAGAGAAAGAAGAATAAGACGACAATAAAGAGGAAGTAGAAGCAAGAGCATGTACTGGGAACGAAACTCAGTGCTTCGTGCATCTTATCCTTTACTTGGTATAGCAGCACTGTGTAATGGGTATAATTCTCATCTCCAGTTTCTAGATGGTGAAACTAAAGTATGGAGTGGTTAAGTGACCTCCCAGGTCCCACAGGTAATAAGAGGGGGAAGCAGGACCTGAACCCGT
The DNA here is from genome assembly GCF_036562045.2 of Rhinolophus sinicus. Classification (NCBI taxonomy): domain Eukaryota; kingdom Metazoa; phylum Chordata; class Mammalia; order Chiroptera; family Rhinolophidae; genus Rhinolophus; species Rhinolophus sinicus. The sequence goes on from NC_133761.1 coordinate 10,656,297, forward strand.
TCAATTTGATCTTAAATTCTTAGTTTTTTCCCATAACACGGCCTCTATGATGAGTTTCCTTTCCACTTTCTAGCCTGCGACCAGCCAAATGCCCCAGTTTACTTCTATAGCAGGAAGAGCTCTTCTGGGAAAACCAGTGTCAAGCACTGTGCATGGTATTGGGAATTAAAACACAATTAAAAATGACAGCGATTCCCCTAATGGTGATTACAGCTTTGTGTGAAAAGCAAGTTCATGAACTATTTCAGTACAACATGGAAAAGTGTCCCGAGTGAAGCATGCTCCAAATTGACACTGGCAGGCAGGTTTCATCTGGATTGTCAACGCTGGTTCATTAGTAGTGGCTGCCTGGAATGTCTTGAGAAGGATTCTAAAGTTGAATCCAGGCTCAGCCAAGAAAGTGTGTCATCACTGATTGGTGATGTGTGCCAGGACAGTAAAGGAGCAGAGCGTGACGTACAAGGTACTATGGGGGCAGAGGAGTGGCAATGAACACAGCCTTGGGAGTTAGGAATGACTTCTTATGAGAGATGCTGTCTGAGATGACACTGTCAGGAGCAGAAAACGGGCAAGTAAGGTGGGTAGAGGTGTTAGTGGAGGAACAGATACAGTAGTTCTTGACCTAGAAACTGCCGAAGCAAACGGTGTGATAAAGAAAGTGTGCTCAGAAAACTCCCAGCAGTTGAAGATGACTTAACGATAAAGCATGAGAGGTCAAGGTCAATATGAGGTTGACAGGTAGACTGGAAACAGGTATGTGGGACCCTTAGACCCCTCTAGTCCACAGCTGATTTGACATTAGAAAAATAAAAACATGATACATATGCTCATTTAACAGGGAGTAGTTGAGTGCCCTATACCTAGAAGTGTGGGTAAGGATTACCTATCCAGTTTACATTTATGGCTAATTTTTAACATCAATCAAGTGTGTTCTCTCACCTAAGAGAGTAAAGTTTAATGGCTTAGACAAGATGGTAGCATAATTAGAAACATGAGTATTAAACCATCTTTAGGTCTTGATCCCAGGAAAGTGCACTAAAACCACTTCTTACCCAATGGAGGAATTCCCACTTCACATTCCTAACATAGTCTCATGAAACTCTCTTAACAAATATGAAGCAACTGTTTCTACTGCTTAATAATTCTAATATTCTTCCGTAGCAGGGTAAGTGGACTTCTGCCCCCCTGTCACTGCCAAACCTGGAGCTTCTCTCTGGAGCTAGACAGAATGAATACAACTTCACTTCCCCAAATAGATGTTTCCATATTTAAAGATACTACATTTCTGAGTCTTTGCTTCTTCAACCTGAAACTGGACAGCCCCTCCACTGTCTCTCTTGCAAGTGATCGTCCTATGCCTCATCACACGAATGACTTCTCTTGGATGGACTCCAAGTTTGTAGTGTTTCTCTTAGGCTATGGGCACCTAAATCTGGACAGCCGTCTAACCGCCATTAAGGAACAGATAGATAATTCCACAGCCCCACAGCGGGATTTTAACAGCAAAGTCTTCCGTGCAATAGAAAGGTCATAGGTCCTCTGGGAATCAGTCACTTAGCCAATAGTCTGCTGTTACGGGAAAATAAAAGAGTGACCCAGGAAGATCGTCCTCTGTTTATTGACCCTGAGGGATTCTAATATCGTTTTGAATCTGCACTCCAGGAGTTGTATTCACCTACACGTCACTTCAAGAGTCAACCCTCCAAATCAGCCATAAGGTTAATTCCTAAAATGTGTTCATCGTCTTATGTGCCAGTCTCCATCCAGATGGCATTTGGCTTTACACTTTATTAGCAGCAGAATGAAATCTCTGAAAAATAAGACTTGTCTGGCTGCTTTACATGCAATTGCCTTGTCCCCTCATCAAACATTTCTGGGGCTGACAGAAGCTTATGGCAAGCAGATCTGCGGATGGAACTCAGTATTTTCAGTTTTCTCTTCAAGACGATGGACATCCAGAACAATTTTACAGACCAGACATTTGGTGGACGTAAGAGGAGCTCGTATAAAAAGGATACAAGCATGACCACGGCATCAGACAAGGCCTCTGACTGGACAGAGGAAGGACCCCAGGGAATGTGTGGATAGAAGTGGTCCTCTCCTCACTTTCCAGGAACTAAAATTCCCAAGGCAAATGCACAAATACACCCTTGGACAAATACTTTTACAGTGAAAATCAACCACTCTTTTCTGATCCCTACAACACAGCATGGAATGAGGCAATGAGCCCTGGCCACAGAGGCCGTGGCCTTGGGTGTGAGGGCCTAAGTTTGCTCCTTATGGACAAAACACGTCCGCCTTCTTCTCTGAACTTTAGCTAATGCTAACTAGCTTACCAATCTCAGGAATTACTGGATGAGCTTCAACTTACATAGGTTGATGAAAATGCTTTGTGCTACTGTGAAGTGTTATAGAAAGATAAGACATTAATAATACCAAATTCTGCCCCATATAATTATTGGTACATACCACCCACTAGAACGGAAGTGCTAAACAGCAGGAATTTCTGTCATCTCAGCCTCCTCCATCTCTCCCATAGTCCCTGTCGTGTAGTGGGATCTTGATAAATGATTGCTGAATCGATTTCCATTGAACTGAGTTACTATTAGGTTGCTGCAAAAGCAATTGCGGTTTTTGCAATTGTTTTTAACCTTTTAAACCACAATTACCTTTGCACCAACCTAATAACTTGTGCGGTCGTTGGGACAATTGCAGAATCTCATTTTACATCATCGCTATCACCTTGCTCAAAGCTGACATGAGGAAGTATGCAATACATGGTGACGGAATGAATGAATAGAGAGGATTGAAAAGATGGTTCTCTACTTTGAATGCACTTATAATCACCTGGGGTGCTTTCAAAATTCAATCTTTGGGACACTACCCCAGAGATTAGTTTGAAAGTTCCCAGGATATTCTAATGGACAGTCAAGGCTGAGAAGCAATGACTTTAAACAATAGGAAAATATAAGGAATGGTTTCCCCACCTCCATTTGTTTTCTAACCACTGTATGCTTTAGATTCTTGAGTGGAATGAAGCGTTCTGAAAGCTGTGGCATTCTAAGATGAAAGAGTGATGTTACTGCTTTTTAGAAAACACTGCCCAGAAGTGGTTTCCTAGACTGTTAGCTGATGGACCTCTTGGCAGCTATCACCTTAGTAGATACTTGACCTCAGTATGGCTGAGCCAGAGGACATCAGCCACCAAAGCAATTAATTATTGCTCAGGACTTCTGCTTAGCCCTGATATTCTTACAGGCTGCCACCTTGTGGTCAGTCGTTCTGCAGTGACGGCTGTAGCAGCTTCCTTAAAACAGGCTGATCTCAGACTGCTGGAGGTTTTCCTCTTTTCTCAAGTATGCAAAGCCTGGTGGTACATATTCTGATATTTCTGGACAATGAAATAAAGAAGATCAGGTTCTGGATTTTTCATGGTGAAGAGAATGCTGAAAATATGAATACCAGGCATGATATCGAGGTTATATGAACACGTGATTTATGTATCTCTATTGAATAGTAAATGACAAAAGTCAAGAAAGGACAATTTTAGTTCCCAGCAAGAAACGAGGCTTCATTTTCAAGGACAAAGTATTGGTTATGTTAATCCACATATAAGTCTTTACTTCCATGAGAAAAAAGTAGAACAGTAATATGGCCATTATTCCCATTTCACAGGTGAAGAGATTGAGGCCCCAGAAGTTAATTGTTTTATCAAACTTGCATGGCAAACTGCTAGATGAACCCAAAGTGGGAACTAACTTTTTGAGCCAATGTCTTCAAAAATTGGATGCCTTTTTATCCTAAAAGAAAAAATTTAGGAACAAAAGTAAAATTTCAACATTGGACTTACACATGTGTATGTGGGGGTAAAATACACACATACATGTATTCACATACCCACACATTTTTAAAAACTTTATAATGAGGACTAATTGGATGATAGAAACTTTTATTTCACGAAAAATATACTTTGTAATACTGTTAAAGAAGCACTTTGTTTTTCAAAGACACAAACTAATTCAAACAAATATCTATAGTTTTCAAGTCTTGTGAGAACTGCTGTAATGAATAAATACAACTCACTGGTAAAGGCCCCGGAGATCTAAATATGAAGTTTGAATTAAATACTTCACACCAGCTTGATATTTCAAGTGGATTCAATGTATGAAAAGTGGAAAAAGCGTTTCCAGGGGCCATACAGACCTGATGTATGTGTCAACTGTGCCACAATAAGCTGGGAGATCTTGCAGAATTTTCTTGAACTACATAAGCTTCAGTTTCCTCACCTACAAGTAAGACTGGTATTGACAACTTGCTAATAATTCTTATTGCTGTTAAATGAAAATATGTATATATACACACACACACACACACACACACACACACACACACACACACAGAAGTCCTAAAACAGAAAACACCAAACTATTAATGCATGAACAGATAACAGTTTTCCTTATCTACACCATGATTTTCTTAGGATGTTTGGCTAATTGACCAAGTTGCTTATCAGTGAGCTACAAACTATTTTGGTACGACACCACTCTAAATGTCAAGGATTTTACAAGGGTACAAGAAACAACCATTCACATCATCAAAAAAAAAACACATGAAAAGGATATCAGACAGCTAAGAGGAGTTGGGAACTGGTAGTCATCATAGGGGGTTAAATTGCACATTTGGGCACAGTTTTAGGAAGTAGTTTATTGGAGCAACAGCTTTACAAAGCAGCCCTATGCTCAGCTACCCAGAAGGCTCTGCCTTTTGGTTCCTATCTGACTGTGTCAGGAGCCAGCTGGTGTTTCCAGAGTCGGATCTTGAAGGAACAGAGCTGGGCTTTGGGAACCAGAGGCCATGCCCTCAGAAGTCACTGTTGAGGGATGTGACTTCAGAAACTGCGAGACAAAGACTTCCCAAAACAAAATCTCCAGCCCAGACACTAGACACGAGACACGGAAGAGGGACATTTCTATTGAAACTAGGAAACCTTCCTAAGGGCTACCTGGAAAACACTTTATCTTCTACAAGTGCCTGTATTCATCTTGTTTCTTCTTCTTTTTGTTCCTCCAGTACTAGTAGAAGGAAGCAAACATAGTGTTAGTGCAATGAATGAACACACAATTTAAAGACGCTAGTGTGACATGGGTAGTATCTCTAAGCACATGACACATAGGGATTGGGGGTGGAGGGGCTAGAGCTAGGTGAGCAAATCCTTTAAAAATGAAATAATTACCCATTTTAAGAACACCGTCTAGACGTAATGACTTAAGCACTTAATAACTTAAAGCACGTTAAAAGCTATTGACATTAAAATCTGTATCAGGTTATTTAAAGGGCATAAGATATTACTCCACATATCAAGAAATGTCAATGTAAGTAATATAGGAGATGCTTTATTATGCCTTGTGTTCTAAACTGGCAGAGTGGATACTTACCTGTAAGGTGTGGTTTGAGGGGTGTAACTTAACCTCAAAGGATTTCCTGACCAGGATTCTGTGACATTCTTATCTTTTTCCAGTTTAGGAATCGTCCCTAGGAGGATTCCATTAAAAAGCAAATATGTTTCCCTAGAAGAAGCCTTATGTGGCCTGGGTTACTTTAGCATATGTTTAGGGAATAAACTTGCAGTAGAAAGAGGAGGAAAGCGGGAAGAAAGAGAGGAAAGAGAAGGAAGAGAGGTAGAGAGGCCTGCTCCCAATATCTATCCATCCAACCTCTAGACCTGCACTGACCAGTATGGTAGCTTCTACTCACATGTGGCTATTTAAATTTAAATTCACTAAAATTAAGCAAAGAAAAAAACTGAGCTCCTCCATCACACTGTTCTATTTTACGTGCTCAATAGTCCGTGAGGCTAGTGACGGCAATATTGGTGAGTACAAACACAGAACGTTTCCATCACTGCAGAAATTTCTAGTGGACAGCACTGCCCTGGTGAGTGATGCTCGAAGGAAGACCATACCATATGCGACAGAAGTGATGGGCTTAGAATAAGAGTTGAGCACATTGTACTAGAGAGCTATAGTGTCATATAACCTTTCTTTTTAAAAAGATTTTTATTAAAAATATAGCTGACATACAATATTATATTAATTTCAGGGGTACATTGTAGTTATTCAACATTTATATACATAAAGGAGTGATCACCATGATAAGTCCAGCAACCATCTGACACTGTACCATGCTATCAGGGTATTATTGACTATATTCCCTATGCTGTGCATTACTCCCCATGACTTATGTGATTTAAACCTGGAAATTTGGATCTCTTATTCCCTTTCACCTCCCTCCATTTTTAAATTTTTCGATTTTAGCTGACATTCAATGGTATTTTATATTAATTTCAGGTGTACAGTATAGTGGTTAGATATTTATACAATTTAAGAAGTTAATTCACCTGAGTACTCTAGTACCCACCTGACATTATATATAGTTATTACTGAATCATTGACTACATTCCCTATGCTGTACTTCACATCTCATGACTATTTTGTAACTACCAATTTGTACTTCTTAATCCCTTCCTCTTTTTCACCCACACCTCCAACCCCCCGCCCATCTGGCAATGATCAATATGTTCTCTGTATCTATGAGTTTATTTCTGTTTTCTTTGTTTATTTTGTTCTTTAGATTCCACATATAAGGGAAGTCATATAACATCTATCTTTCTCTGTCTTACACTTTGCTCAACACAATACCCTCCAGGTCCATCCATGCTGCCACAGATGGCAAGAACCCATTCCCTTCCATGGCCAAGCTATATTCCATTGTTTATATGAGGTCTGACAATTAAGTTTGCAAACTTGTTGCAACCGTGTTGCTAAACTTTTTTGATATCAGAGCGATTATTCATTATGAATTTGTACCAACTGGACAAACACTTAACCAAGTTTACTATTTGGAAGTGCTGAAAAGGCTGCGTGAAAAAGTTTGATGACCTGAACTGTTCGCCAACAATTCATGGCTCTTGCATCCCGACAATGCACCATCTCACACGGCACTGTCTGTGAGGGAGTTTTTAGCCAGTAAACAAATAACTGTATTGGAGCACCCTCCCTACTCACCTGATGTGGCCCCCAATGACTTCTTTATTTACCCGAAGATAAAGGAAATACTGAAAGGAAGACATTTTGATGACATTGAGGACATCAAGGGTAATACAACAGAGTTCCAAAATTGCTTTAAAGGGTGGACTAGGCGCTGGCATCAGTGCATAGCTTCCCAAGGGGAGTACTTAGAAGGTGACCACAGTGATATTCAGCAACGAGGGATGTAGCACTTTTCCTAGGATGAGTTCGCAAACTTAATTTTCAGACCTCATAAGTAATCTGAATTTGAACTCAAGTCTATGTGATTCAGAAGTTCAAACTTTTAAATCATGCCAATATTGAGGAGGAAAAAAAACATCCTGACAGTGTTATTTTAGCCAGAAAATACTAAATGCAAAGAAGGCCACTATGGCAGGACCTGTTATATTGCTTTGGCAATGGGAGGGAACTCATGGCTTGATAGTAGTTAAAATGGCTCAAGACTTTTACAGTTTGTCTGGATCTCAGGAGCCCCCTGTGTAAAGTAAAGAGGTAGGACCAAATGGTCATAGGCCCCTTTCAATTCTTCGTAAGTGTTAATACCCTGGATTTCTGTCAAGTATCCACTGGAAAGCCTCCCCAGATGAGGATTATTTTATTATCCAGTAAAAATAGTTTTATCAGCACATATTATTTTAATGCCAAGAAAAACATCAGTGTACATTAGCTAGCCATAACATTGACAGTTAAATTCACTCACTAAATTCTCCAGTGCATGTGAACCCTAAAACGATTTTTTAATTAAAAATAAATAATTTATTTAAATAGGACCAATATCAGCTTTTGCCAGGTTTGTCACCTGAATAGTTTTTGTATATACACATTGTCTTTATGTGCATGTGTTGGTTTCTGCCACTTCCATTCCCCCAAACTAAGCGTATTTATGCTTGAAGCTGGTTTGTGAATCCCAAGAAAGCATTTCAAGAAAATTAAAAACCTCTGCCAAAAACTATAACCATCACCAAGCTTGGTCATCAACTTTAATTGGGAAACTGATAGTAAGTTTGTATCTTTATTACATTTTGAAAGCATGAGTAATATATGTAATCGTCCAAGAGCTGAACTATGAACATTGCTTTATTATTCAAACATAAATGAAAGTGTACTGTTTATCAGTGAGTGTCCAGCTTCTATGCAGGAGCAAGAATAAAATCTGTTAGACCTCAGCTGGTGATTTACGTTCTCCAACATCTTTATTCACCAGCCTAAAGAGCAAGCTGGTAACAGTCGCCAAAGCAGTTGCCAATTATCTCTGGATTTAGTATTACTGCACCAGGAAAGATGCCTACAAGGAATTGAATTAACTCATGCCTCATCCTCTTTAGCCAAGAAAGGATGGATTTTCCTTTAACTCAAAGTCCCTAAAGAATGAGATTTCATGGAATCGGAGTAGATACAGAAACACAAGATGGGCATACACACATTCACAGATGCTGGGTGATGAAATAACGAGGCTAGGTTTCAGGTGGGGGTTCCATAGGCCCTGCCTCATGTTTCTTGAATGAATTGTGAATAAATATGTAGCTAGGATGCTCTAGATATACATAACAACTACACACATGTATGTATACCAATTATATATTTATTTGTTTCTTTCTTTTCCATCTTCCTCCCTCTTCCCAAAAAGGAATAGTCAGTTTATATGAAAGTTAATTGAAACAGGAAACTAACATCAAAGGAAAGATGAATCAGATACAAAATTGATGGGAATTTTAGAATTGTTGGGACGATGCTTCCTAGGTTCTGAGCTCCCATGTAATCATGGCGATAATGGAAATGGAACAAATTGCGTGGCTGACATTGTTCCTCACAGAAGGCAAGGCTTTTACTCTCCTAAATTCTAAATGAAACCATTATTTGGAGTAGGGAGGAGTGTTTGAAAACCATGTATATTTCTAATATTACCAAATTCCTAATATAAGTGCCATCCTTTGAACTTCATGCTCTTCACAAGCTCTTTTCTCCTTTAGTTCTCTCAACTCTTGGATCCTGCCACTTTGCTAAATGCATCTGTTAGTTCTGATAGATTTTTTTTGGTAAATCTCGTCAGATTTCCTACATAGACAATAAGACCAAGTTTACTTCATCCTTTCCAATCTGAATGCAATTAGTTTTATTTTTCTTGCCTAATTGCACTAGCTAGAATCACCAGTACCATGTTGAATAGAAGTGATGAGAGCAGATATCCCATCTTGATTCTGATCTTAAGGGGAAATAATTGTCTACTACCATTAAGTATATATAATGCTAACTGTAAGGTGTGTTTTTGTTTTGTTTTTTTCATAAGTGTTCTTTATCGTGTTATGTTTCCTTTTTTCCTAGTTTGCTGAGAGTGTTTATCAGGAGTTAATGTTGCACTTTTCTCTGCCCTTCTGTAGTTTTCTCACATATATGCACTGATCAGTACTCAGCTGAAGACTAGAGAAGGGACCGTCTTTAGTTTTCAGGGTTCTCTCTGTATGCTGCTCTCTCTTCCTCCAGTGCTTTACTCTGCAAACTCTACCCACTTTGGCCTTCTCGGACTCCCAAGTCCATTTCCCTGACACAGGGAGACCTCCAGGCTTAGCCTGAGTCCCTCCTGCCAGCACACAGCCTGGAAACCTTCCCAAGGCAGTAATCTGGGATATGGGCAGGGCTTTCCTCATTGTTTCCTATTTCTCAGGGATCATTGTTTTTGTTGCCTGATGTCCAATGTCTTAAAAATCATTGTTTCATAGGTTTGGTCCAGTTTTTTACTTGTCTCTGCAGGAGGGTTAACAGAGTTCCTGTTATTCCATCTTGGTTGAAAGCAGCAGTCTCTCCTGGGGTGTTCCTATACGTGCATATTCTTAGGCCTTACTCCATCTGTAAATCATGGGCTAGGTCTTGAGAATTTGTATATTTTCAGAATTCCCCACTGAATTTCTTGACAATCCTGGTTTGTGAGGTCCAGATTTACCCCTTATTTTATATCTAAGGAAACCTGAGCTCAGTGGGGTAAGTTTCAGAACACGACTAGGACGCTGGACCCAGGCTCTCTGCCCATTAACCTTGACTCTCACTCCTTCCCGTATATACAACAATGTCCGTGTTTGCTACGTGAATGCTAATGCTAGAATGGTAATTTAATTTTGTGTATTTCAGTTATGCTTAACAGCTAAATATTCAAAATACTAACTAATATAAATTGTGTTACTCAATAGAAATTGGGTGTTTCTTGCCCTATTGTAACTATTACATGCTTATATCAGATGAGAAAGGGACCGTGATTGATAATCTAATCTAATCTAATCTAATCTAATCTAATATAATATAATATAATATAATATAATATAATATATAACACATCATTTTCCGAAAGGGTAAGCCATCAAAGTTTTAATACAGTGCATATTCACCACGATTGCTGTCCTCTTTTTGTTCTTTATATGTTACTAAATACCTATCAAGGTTACACCACTTCAGTAACTATTTCCCAGTGATGTCGGTTACTCTTAGACATGCTTTAAAACACAGTTGGATAGTCACCTCCTCCATGATGTCTTCTCACAAAATTTGAGGTGGCTTTAATTGCTCCCACTCCTGAATGCTTGTTGTGAAGGGCACATAGCAGTATTTTAGCCTTCATAATGCAATGAGAATGTGTATTTATGGGTAATGCTTGCATCAGTACATTCTCATGTGAGTTTCCCCCGGTACCCAGTTTCGTGGAAATTATTGATTTGGCATATCCATTCCTCCTATTCAGTTAGTCTAAAAATATTTAGAAATCTAGAATATATGATACTATATTATGTAATAGGAATGTATAATTATGAATACATTTATGATTATGTAATTTAAATATGCATATAATATGAATATAGATTTATTCTTCTCTGGTATTCTGTCTGGGAATATCTGAAACACAGATATCTGAGTTATATTAAGTTTAATTAATATTAAACAGCATTAAGTTGGCAAGTCGCCTCTCTTCTGTGCTGCCAAATTTCTGATCTCATGGGTGTCTAAACTGGCTTACAAGGCTGAATATGTGAGAAATCATTTCTGTTTGGGATTCTTTGGTAATGAACACATCCTGCTGCTACAGCTACAATTTCTTAGGGTCGTCCATGTACCCTCCAACAATACCACTGGTTTTTAGAGAGTCAAGAAAAATCACCCTTGGCAGAGCCTAGTCCCTCCGTGCAAATGTTAACTCAATGAAATTCTATTCCTTTGTTCTTCAGATCATCTTCTAAATTATTCACAGCCTGTCAAACTTAATGTATAAGCAAAAGAATGGAATGTTGTTCTAGCTCAATAGTTTGATTTTGAGTGAGGTTTGACTGACTTGAGGATTTAAAAGGTGGGCTATGTGTATACATACAGCCGAAACTAAGACTATCCCACCAGCCTCAGTCAGGACCTTGACCATGTGCAAACCCAGCTGATAATGAACTCAGTCCCCTGTAACTGATGTTCAAAAAATAAAAAGGAAGTTCTTAATCTATGATCTAGCCAAATCCATTGATCAGAAAAATCCTTCTGTGGAAAAGAATAACCATCGGCATATTTTATCTGAAAGAGGCATTAGAAATAATCTAATGCTATATTTCTGAAATTGGTAGGAGAAGGGGGTGGTAATCTGAATTACCTGGGTGGTGAGGAAAAGAGTGGAGAAGTCCTAGGCATGTATATGGTTTGAAAAACCTCCAGGGATATCCTTGTTAACCTTTCATAATTAACAAATCACTGATCCAAACAATGCTTTACAGCCCTCACTATAATTCAAACCATCTGGAGACCTTCCAGAACTCCTACCACTCATGTCATATCCCTTCCATGATCACTCGAAGAATTCCGGCATTGTTATTTTTGTTTGTTTGTTTATTTTGTTTGTTTTTTGGCTTTGGTCCCAAGAATTATAAAAATGTTGGGGAAAGAAGAGGTAAAAGCTGCCTCTTGTGCCGAGACGCCCTTTTCTCCTTATCTCCTGTTGCTGTCACTGGTCTACAGCATCCTTCACATTTCAACAGTCCCGGTCTACAGTAGTGACTGAGATACTCATGCTGTTATCGGTTCAGGAAAAGCTCCACGGAGTAAGCCGTTGTCTCATGATGCTATAACTTGCTTTGGTCACATAAGATGCGTGGACTTGAATCCAATACCGTAGCTCAAGTTCTCATGACCTACCTCCACACACACTCATGGATATTTGTGTGTGTGAGACTCATTCACAGGATAGGTTGGCAAAATTAGAAAGGTCTCTACCATCAGCCACACATTGTATCCAGAACTAGACCTCTAAGACAGGGAGGCAGGCATAATACTACTTTATTCCACTCCAGAAGGTCAGTCCTATTTTTTCTTACCATTTCTTAGCAAAGAGAGAATAACTAGAGATTTTCCCATGAGGATCTGGGGCTCCACCACAATGGGGCTGCTGCTGCTACACTGGGGCTGTTCTGCCACTGCACTCAGCTGGCAGCAGTGGTGCTCATCCTTGCCTGTCACCACAAGGTCAAAGGCAATTCATATGTCTCCGTCCCACCTCCTTCACCACCTCCAAAACCCACTTCCACTTTCCCATGCTTCCCTCTCTGATCTCTAAGTCAATAATTACTCCCCCACTCTCATTTGTTAATTCACCATTTGTTCAGCACTCATTCAACAGATTTCTATCTAGCACCTTGTATCAGCTAGTCACTATTCTAAACACTGAGGACCCAAGAATGAATGGGAGATAATCCCTGCCTTCAAAGAGCTTACATTCTAGTCCCAAGATCCACCTTATTTTCTGCCCCAATTATTGACAGATCAAAGGATACTCACTCTGTCTTGCACCCATGGCCCTGAAGGTAAAACAGCTTGAGTCGGTATATTTTCAAGATCTAGAATCCTTAGTGCTATTTATAGTCCCCAAATAAAATTTCAAGAGGCAGAGAAAAGCCGATTTGACACATCAGGAACAAAATTCCAAACTGGAACCTAAACATTAGAATGGGAAATAACGTTTCTGGTCACGGTGTGGAGAACTGTCTTGAACCAATCACAAGCAAGCCTCTGTGGCTGGTAAAAAAGGTTGCATATAAGCCAAAGAATGAAAAAATGCCATTAAATCTTTCTCACCAGGTACAAACGATTGGATAAAATCGAATGCAATCCATTGCTTCACTTTCTTTTCCTCCATGCCATGGTAATTCCAAGAACCTCAGCTTGGCTCTTAGATACCACAGCCAATTTCTGAATGGATTCATCCAGAAATCCATTACGTGATCATGAAAAAGAGGCAGAACCTTGCAAGCAGAAACCGTGTGGCCCTCACCTAGAGAAGCTATAACAGTTGTACTAGTCAAAAGCCCAGAGACTGCTGAAGTCAAGAGCTCAGAAGAAGAGAAGCATCTGTGATAGGAATAATGCCCCAACGGGAGCTGTGAGAGGGAGTGGAAATTCAGGGCAGAGTCTATGAAGACGTTGTGAGTCAAGACCTCGATTGACATGAATTCATGTGAGAACCTCCCTCCTCCCACCTCCTCCCACCACAAGACAAGCAGAGGACCAAAGAAAGTAGAGAATAAAAACAGTGGCCTAGCAGTTTTACAGGTCATGATTGGAACCTGAGCTGTCATTTTGAGCTGACAGTGTGATTTCCCCATCCTAAGGATCTTAGGGTGAAAATTATTTATGAAGTCACAACTATCCTGTGACAATTGCCTTTAAAACCTGGCCGCTTCTGCCCCTGCCCTTTGGAGGATGATAGAAACTGACTGGATCATTAGCAGTTGCCCCAGTTTCACAGGTGTCTTTGTCATCCTCTTCACCAATTCGCTCCACAGTTTGTTCTACGTGATGACTTCGGGGTGGGCTGTAACTGACAGAAGAATGTAAATTACCGTCTTTCAAACATAAGTTTAAACTAGGTCTGCATGACTTCACCAGTTTAGGGCAAGGGTTGAGAAATATCTAATTTTACCAGACGGAAAATTGCACGGGCGATGAAAGGCACAGAATTCTTATTATTCAGTACTGGATCTTGCTGAGACATAAAAAGCACCTCAAGGTTTTAACACCTTTTTTTAAAAAATCACTCCTCTTCAAGTTCATGTACTTCCTGGCCTTCTTTATGGTCAGACAGACCCAGGTTCATATTTCCACCTTGCCACTGGCTGTGTGACCGTAGCCTAATTACTCATCTTTTTTGGACCCCAAATTCTTTCCATTTTAGAAAACCACCAGCCCGTATATCTTTGAACACTGAACCAACCCATCTGTAATCATTGAACCAAGTGTTAACATAATGAAAATAGACATTTCCTTCCTGACTAAACTTGATTAATGACTTAATCTATCTACAGTATCATTTCTGGAAAACACAAAAGAGGATTTTTCATGTAAAGTTGAAAGAAAAGGTTCAAACTCAGAAACAGTAATCTTTTAATTAACCATCTCCAAGATGGCTTCTAGTAGAGCAAAGATTAGGACACATAGTCATTTCAAATACATCATTCTCAGTGTTCTTATCTGCCAGTCAGTATCTAGAACAATTTCAGATGAAGCTGTGGGCAGGTTTATAATGAAGGAGAACTTTTAGACATCAAAGAGGTGGACTAACTCAGACACTCCAACACTTGGCTACTTAAATGGAATGAAATTCTGAAATCCAGTAGAAAAACTAAAGGGGGAAGGGATGTATTAATATTAACTGAATGACTACTGCATGCTAAGCACTGAATTGAAAACTCTAAATATAGTCCCACTTAATCTTACCATGTACATGAAAGGTAGATATTTTTATCCCCATTGTACAAATAAGATTCTGTAGCTCATAGAATTTAGGTAACTTGCCCAGAATTAGTGGCTGAGGTTCCATCAAAACCCTGACTTGTTTGAACCCAGAGCCCTTGTTCTATCACCAGATCAGGAATTCTGAACCAGCAGTCCCCTGATCAGAACAGGGCTGACAGGAAAGGAAAAATACAAATGTCCATGTCCCAGGCTGGCACCAGTATTCTGATTCAGTACGTCTGGAATGGAGTTCATCATTCTGCAGCTTTAACAAGTCCTCTGGGTTATTATAAGGGACATGTAGGTATGAAAAACTATGCCATGTTGCCTACTCAGGGGACAAAAACATATTTCTTAACAGCGTGGATGCTTGGCATCTTTAGCACTTAGCTGATGTAATGGGTATGGATTCCTCCGTGACGCATAAGATGCAAGAAAGATCCTATTTCTCTGTATTTGCAAATCAAATTATGCCCTTTCAAGCGCTCACTCATCTATGCTAATCAGTCAATGTATGACCTTGGCACACACTCGAAGCTCTCAGGATTACTCAGAAAATAGGACGGGGCCTTTTCTTTAGACCCCTCACGGTCATCACCATCACTCAGTCTGTCACAGAGCATTGGTTCTTCCCATTTGCGCCAGCCATACAGTCACCAGCCCTTCTATGCCTCCCAGGGTGTGGTCCTAAATTCCCATCCCTTTAAGACCCTGACACTTCCTGTGTGCTGCTGGGAGCAGTTCTAACTAACTCAAGGGATATGGAAGTACCATCATTCTTCTCGATATCAGAGAAGATCACTTAATCGCCTCCTAACCCACCAAGTAAAGTAACCATTACTTTCAACCCTTGGACCACCAGCCACTGGTCTTTCTCCACACTTCCTCTTTAACAAGGAAACGTAATGGTTAACTGGGATGCATAAAATAGTTTAGATCGAAGAATTATCAGATAGCATTTTTGTCTTTTATGGAAATAAGACAAATCTAATCATGCATGGGTTCATTTTCTATCCCCAGGGATGAACAGCTACTTCTTCCAAGCAACAAAAAACACACGTAACGCAAGTTTGAGTCTTCCTAGTCTGCTACCTTAAATTCTCATTAACCCGCCTTGCCACACTGTTTTCAAACTTCGATGCAAAATGATACGGTATTCAAACAATGAGCATGTGCTTTGCCATATCAGGTACCTAATACCACATGAGCAGAATATGGGAAACAAAACAACTACAAAACATGGCCCCTTCATCACAAAACCCTCATAATCCTATTGTGAGATGCACGACACGTGAAAGGACCCTGAACTTTCATACATTAGGACTCCTTTCTTTGTTCTGTTGTTCACTGCCCTGGGCACTCTTTGAATATAGGTTTTCTACTCTGGGAAAAAAAGAAATTAAAACATTGACATTGTAGTACACTTATTCTCTTTAAACAACAAAATAAGGTGTGACAAGGGACTTTGAAAACTGTAACAGTTTATACCAATGTGCCAGAACTTTGGAAAAAAATAAGAAAAAAATAGAGCACTCTGTCATCTATGGCTTCATCTTATCTTTTCTACCCTGATTTCATCTTTGTTGCACTGTCCTCATCCACTTAGGCTTATCTTTAATTGTGTTTTATCTTGTGGAGTTCAATGCATTCAAGGAAAATGCTTCAAATCTTATCTGCAATAAAATGAGATCTCAAACCAGTAAACATACAGACCTCATTTGCAGGAAACCTACAAAGTGATGCCATTTCAAGGGCTGCCTAGGGATACAAACCTTGAAAGGAGTCCAAAGAGGGAGACATTGAGAAGGAGATTAGGAAGGACTAGATGAAAGAGACAGGACACACTGGAGCCGATCTAGAGGAAGGGGTAGAATTTGGGCAAAATATCGTGTCATATAGAGCGGGTTTGCCTGACCAGATCAAAGTTCATACTGATGAGCAGTGAAAGACAAAACTCTACTTGCAAGAAGGTGAAGCATAATTTTTCCCTCTTTCAGTGTGGGCTACACATAGTGACTTCCTTCCAAAAGGTCCACTTTGGGAAGCAGATGTAAAGAGTTACTTTACAGTGGAGAAACTTGAGAAGCAATACCTCAGCCAAATAAACAAGGTTGGCACCAATAGCAACAAGTCATGGGCAGCCGGTTAGCTCAGTAGGTTAGAGCACGTTGCTACTAACACCAAGGTTGCCAGTTCGATCCCCACATGGGCCACTTTAAGCTGTGCCCTCTTAAAAAGAAAATAAATAGCGACAAGTCATGTTTATGGTATGCACTCTTCATGCGATGTGATAAAAATGGCAATTGACCTCTGTGGTTTTCCTCCCAACAGCCCATCACCCCAATCTAATCATGAGAAAACCATCAGACAAATCCCAACTTAGGAACATTTTACAACATACCTAACCTGTAGTTCTCCAAACTGACAAGGTCATTAAAATGAAGGGAAGTCTGAGAAACTGTCACCGCCCAAAGGAGCCTAAGGAGACAGTGACTAAATGTAATGTGGCCTCCTGGATGGGGAAAAAAAACATGTTGGCTAAAAACTAAAGAAATCTGAACTAGGTCATGACAATGTATCAAAGGATAATAGATTTATCCTTTCATTGTATTAACAAATGGACCATAATAATATAAGATGCTAATATTGGGGATACTGGCTGAGGGGTATGTGGGTACGTTCAGTACTACCTCCATAATTTTTCTATAGATCTGAAGCTGTTCTAAAATTAAAGATTGATAAACGGAGTTTTGTGGGGTTTTTTAATGGTAAATAAAGGCAATAGATGCTATTAAATGTCAAAGAAAATTGCAAGTGCCTGGGGCAAGGTCATTCAACTAGTTATGTCTGAGTTAGAATCAGAGTTGAGATCTGAGAGACTCGGGGCCTACCAGGTAAACACAAAGAATCAAAATAGGGGGAGATAACAAAGTACTATACTTAGAACATCTTCTTCCAAATAAAATCTGAGACTTCAGCCTACCTCCCCTTATAATTTTTAGAGAATACAAATGAAGCTTAGGCAACTACAGCGTGCTGACTGATGAAGATGCCAGTGAGGAGAAAAGTGGCATGCTTTGCTCTTTCAGATTATATAGGTTTTCTTGAGTTGGCTGAAGATGTATTAAACATTCCACCCTCAAGCCCTAGAGGAAGCAGTTATGTTATAGATACGAAATCTCTGCTCTTTGCAATCATGTAAATGTTTCACGATTTATAAAGAGCATTGAGTTTATCAGGAGAACAGGGTCACTGCTTCTAACATTGGGTCTGAGTCTAGTTCGCACATGCTGGGCTCCTATCAGGGATCAAATACGTGGCCTGTGTGATTTCATTCAACCCTCCCAACAATGCTGTGAAGTCAGAAACATCACATGTGTTTCCAAGACGAAGCAAACTGCACTTCCAAGAGGTTCGATCACTTGCCCAGTCATACAAGTGCATTAGAACCAAGGTATGATTATTCAGAAAAACATACTGCCTTTTCTCACTCCTAGGCCTTAGACGAGTCATTACGTTTATTTTTCAAATAGTCTGTGGGGCTTATCAAGGGCTGAGCACAATTCTAAGTACAAGTATTAATTTGTTTAATACTCATAATCACTGATTAAGTAGCTGTGATTAATATCCCCATTTTAGAAATAAAGGAACTGACTTTATCTTTCTGGTCTCTGCCCTTTTTTCTAGAAATGATTGCTAAGTGTCCCCTACAGCTCTCACAGCAAAGGAATCAATAATCGGCATTATGTCTCAAAGTCAAACACCCCGCCCTGTGCCTGACACAAGGCCACTTTGAGGACTGGGGCACAAGGTTTTGGAGTGGCAACTATGAGACTCAGGCCAAAATCATGGAACAAAAACTCCTCGAATTTGATTTTCCTTGCAAAAGTTATAGCAGAGAGATGACATCAGCTGACATTTGTGCAAGTTGCTATTTTAATACATACTCATATGAAAGGGTGCCTGAAAATATAATAAAGAAGTGAAGAGATCTAAAAAGCTTCTGTTACAAGTACTCAGTCTTTCATCTTTTCACTTAAGAAAAAACACAGACGGAGGGAGAGATAAAGGAAAAAGGAGGAAGGAAGAAGGGAGGGACGGAAGAGGGAGGGAAAGAGAGACAGAGAGAGGCAAAAGGAAAGAAGGAAAGGAATGCAATAATGTTTGACCTAATAAGACCCTAGTAAGAAGTTCGTGCCTTGTTTCTCTGAAGATAAGACCTAGCTGGACCATCAGCTCTAACGCATCTTTTGGAGCAAAAATTAATATAAGACCCAGTATTATTATATTATATTATATTATATTATATTATATTATATTATATTATATTATATTACATTATATTATATAAGACCTGGTCTTATATTATAGTAAAATATATACCAAAAGACGCATTAGAGCTTATTGTCCGGCTAGGTCTTATTTTCGGGGAAACGCAGTGAGAGACAAGATTAAATACTCAAAATATCAAAAAGTGTAGTATAATAGACGTAGTGTCAGCTAAACCTGGGATCAGCTCTTTATTCCATCCCTTAAGAACGATGTGACCACTGACAAGTTTTTTTAACCTCCTTAAATATCGAGGATTTTTTTACCTGAAAAATCAGAACCACATCTACTTTATAAGATTTTTGTATAATTAAATGACATAACGTATGTGAAGAGTCCAGTCCTGTGCCTGGCGCATAACAGGTACTAAACAAAAGTTAATCCTCTGCCGCCTACTTCCTAGGTGTCTTAAATAGTGGTAGGTAAGTCCAAAGAAGGAAGGTTTGAGAACATAATAAAAATGCAAATGGAAAACCTTACCTTGAACCATCACAACAAAAAACAGTATTTAAATGGCCATTCTCAAAACTAGATGGAATCAGACGCTCTGTAGGATCATAGAGAAACGTACATTTACTACACTGTAGAAAATATTGGCAATTCCGGCTGACCCATCCTAACTATTTCAGATTCCTTAAAACAATGAGCAGAGTGAAAGGGGCTAGGACCCTTCCACCTTAGATATCCTAAGCATTGTCAGCACACAAAAATAATAACTCTGTCTGGGGAATTTCCTCAATGACACTGTTCAGTCATGTAAAATATCAACATCACAATCTGTAAATCATATTCCTTTTTTCATTTATAAGACATGATGGTCTCCTAAGTGCAAATGCCTGAGACATCCATCAGATAGGTTTTCAATAATTAACCTATTTATTCAAGAAAATTCGTCTCACTTTACATCCTTCAGTAGACATTTATTTTTCGCTCACAGACTTTGCTGCGGAAGATTTGGATTCAAATTCCAGGTATTTCAGTTATTATACAATCTCTCTGGGCCTCAGTTTTCTCCTTTAAAATTTGGACTTAAAATTATGGTCTTCATAGGGAACCGAATGAGCTAATATAATCAAAACGCACATCAAATTGTCTTTGCGCACATTTATTACTCATATTGCTCGGATGTAGCAGGTATGGACTTATTTATTCATATTATTGTTTATTGTCATCTCTGAGTTCTGTTCCTTATTAATTAAATGGTCGCAAACAACTGCAGTCTGCACTCACAATGCCCCCATGCCTCAGACACCGTATCTAAAATCCTGCCCTTCTGAGACAGTTTATAGTTTCCTCATCTAGATGATTTTTTTTGGTGGGGGAGGAATATTGGGGAACTGTGTGTTTTTCCAGGACCCATCAGCTCCATGTCAAGTCATTGTTTTCAATCTAGTTGTGGAGGACGCAGCTCACTGGCCGATGTGGGAATCGAACTGGCGACCTTGGTGTTATGAGCACTGCACTCTAACCACTGAGCCAACCGGCCACCCATCTAGATGATTCTGCTCAAATCCTTCCCCAAGAGCTTCTGAGGAAACACTGTTTTGGGAAATCTGCGAGAGTAAAAGTCCCCCTGCCTTTCAGCAAGGTTAAGAGTTGGAAATACCTGTATTCTCACTAACATTGCAAAGGGAGACATGGCTATTTAACAATTGGTTCACAATCTGGGAGCTGTGCCAATAGCCCAGAGGACTGATTTGCAGTTTATCAAATCACTCAGGTGCATCAGGAAGAAGTATGTCCACAAGACATTAAACCACAGTGCAGAAAGGAGCACAGAGGTCACTTACGTTGTGAAAAATAGCGTAAACGACATGAGCATTCTGGACTTGGAAGCACTTGTGACTCTGTCCATGCATTCTAATGGCATCCTTGAGATAATTAAAATGTCTCAAAAACTAGTGAGTGAGGTGTCAAAGCAGATAACTCAATAGAGATGTCAGCTTTCTGAATCACAGCCATCAACACAGTGACCAAGATGTGAGACTACAATGCCTCTTACTTTGCTTGGCCAATTCACAGAATGACAGTGACTCCTTATGAGGGGATGCTTAATAAAGTGTAGGGTTTGCAAAAGAGGGAGGGGCAGGAGGGGAAGGAAGCTGAACTGCTTGAGGAATTATATCCCAGAAAATTCGACCGTCAACTGTTGCAAAGACCTTGTCTTACCTCTTCTTTCTATGCCAGAAATAACTTTCAAAAATGCGAAAGTAATCCATGTTCTTCCCTCATTAAAACTCTTCAGAAAGGTCACATTTCATGGAATGCGTGGTCTTTTGTGACCTAGCTATTAATCGTTAAATGTACAGTTTTTCATGAGGCTTGCAGACAGTTGACACCTCTCCCCCCATCCCCACTGCTACCCTTTATCCATATCTGTCCTGTGTTTCTCTGAGATGTATCTGTACACATTTTTGTCCTGGTTCAAGGTCCCCAGTATGCCCCCCCTTTCTGGCTGGGGTATAATTTCCTAAGTGTTGAGAGTCTTCAAGATGTCTTTTGTTATGTTAATGAGGTGACTTGGAAAGCACCTAAGGGCATATATAGGCTGGTTGTCAGTAGAACCAACCTTGTGATTAGAGAACTGGAACTTTCAGTCCCACCCCTGACCTCCTGGGAGCAGAGAAGGAGGTTGAATCATGGCCAAAAGTCAATGATTTAATCAAACTTGTATATGTGATGAAGCCTCCATAAAACTCCAAAAGGATGAGGTCTGAGCGTTTCCCGGTTGGTGAACACGTAGAAGTTCTGGGAGAGTGCCATGCCCAGAGAGGGCATGAAAGCTCCATGCCCCTTCCCATATACCTTGCCCTATGCACGTCTTCCATCTGGCTGCTCCTCAGTTATATCCTTTTATAATATACACTGGTGATCTCGTAAGGAAAATGTTTCTCCAAGTTCTATGAGCCACTCTAGCAAATTCATTGAACCCAGGAGGGGATCTTGGGATCCTCCCATTTGTAACCTGTCAGTCAGAAGAACCGTGGGCTTATGAATGGTGCCTGAAGTTGGGGAGGATACATTCGAAGGAAGAAGGGTTTTTACTCAAAACTTGACCCTGTGTTGGACAAAGACCATGAGTAAATTAGTGTTGGTGAATTAGTCTACTTATGAAATACATCTCTGAATAATTTATATACAAGCTTGGCAGAAAGAAGGCCACGTGCCAATACTGCATGAACTCTGAGCAGACCTCTGGACAACCACTAGAAGAACAGTGCAGGACAATTTTCTTGAAAGGCTGATGACTATGAGGGCAGGGGAGAATAAGGTGAAAGAATTCATCACTCTGCTTCTCTGCAGCCTTTTGCACTGCTATGACTTTCTGTGTCTGGGGAGATGGATTTCTCTGTTTTCCAGAGGGAAGGTGCCAAGGGTCAAGGGCCAATGGTCCTTTGTCTTGTGACATGCTGCGTATGCCAATGGGTAGCTTATCAATATTTGTTCTCATTGATGATGGCTTACCTAGTCCTCATTTTGAGATGTTATGATGAGTCAAGAACCAGTCAGAGAACGTGTAAGAATTTGGTGGGTTTCTCAGGCCCATTTCCCACCTTATCTCACAAGTTACGACAGCCCCAGGGAGTGGACTGTCCTACATACGGGTGGGTGACAGTGGAGTCCATTTGACTAATAGTGACAAATGTCAGGAACAGGTGAGAAAGTGAACTCAGAAGTCATATAGATAAGAAGAAAGACAATGAGCAGTAAGGTATGCTATCTCTGGGGAGTGCTGGAAAGAGGAGGAGAACATCCAAGCTTCTGTGTATAGATAGTTTATGTTGCATTCATTGCATTTTCAGCAATGTTTTGCCTGGGTAGTTTGTAGCTTTCAAAACTAGTGCTACTTATATATACAAATTAGAAAAAGTTAATATCTGCTGTTCCAGCAACTGTTACCCCATCCATTCAGGGATTCATCCTAATGTGAGCCATATGACCCTCTCAATGTCATGTTATATTGTCTGCTGGAGCCTTCAGCATGCTCATGAGTAAGCAGTTGTCTTTCTACTAGAAAGAGGTGCCCTCTATGTCTTCTCATTGGCTGCTGCTGGGCTTGGTGGGGTCTCTGGAATGTCCTTGGGAACTCCTTGGTACATTAAGTTCCAGCGCTCTAACCTGCACTATGGCTGTTTCTGCCATTGCTTCTAGGCATGGTCATTGCTACTGTTGCTTTGAGCCTCAGAGACAAAGGTACAAAAGCTCCATGATGGACTGTTACAGTAGAGTGGAAATACAGGTCTGATGTGAAACTATTCTGTCCATTCAAAGAAAAAGAATTTAAGCAGCTTTAGCTTTCACAGGAGTCAAACCTGAGTTCGTGAAGACTGGGCTTGGAAACCAATGCAGAATACATCATGCTGTGTTTCAGATTACTTTTCCCTTCTCATGTCCACCAAGTTTATCTCCTCAATTTTCTCCCAAAGCTTCCCCTGTCTCTAATGCAGGCCTATCCCTGGAGTTTTTTAAGTTTGTTTTCATTTCAATGGTCAGTACAGCTTAGTCTAAAAATAAAATCCTTACTCTGATATTTTTATTTAGCAGTTGGAATTATGTTTAAAGAGCAATATAGAGAGAACCCAATTAACACTTAATTCCAGGCAAAATTTACTACAGGAAAACTAGCTCTAAACGCTGCTCAGGAGATTGCTTTAGCTGAGCTTTTTTTGCTATGCAAAATATGACTAGTTTATACAAGTTTTTCCAAGCGTTCTCTAAACATTTCCATATATAATGTACACATCGAATTTGAAAACTTGAGGAAACATCTTAAATGCACTTCATGTTGCTAGGTCTTTTGTACAAGGTCATCTGAAGAGAGTGATGCCTAGTTTTTATCTGTACAGGAGGAAAAAATGATTTAGGTGACAGGGAAGGAGCTGAAAACTATCTCATCCCCCCAAGTGCACCCTCAGTAGAAATTTATATCTATGGAGGGAAAATGATAGATCTAGCCAAGACTCTGTGGTCTACCAGATCTCTTCCACTCTGATTCAGACACCAGATAAATTTCAGGTCATCATTTCAAGGGCCCTCCAGGTGGCCTAACAAGCTGGCATCCACTCACAATACTCTTCCAAACCCTTGTCTGATGATTAGTTCTGCCCTGGGTCTTCCTGGCAGCAGTTCGGCATCTTGGTATAAGGATGGCAGTATGGCATCTTGGTAGGAAGGTGAGGGGATTTATCGAGTTCATTTGAGAAATGAATGAGAGGGCAAAAACTGACTTACTCGTGACCTACACGTCTCGAGCTGGCTCCGCTGTCTGTCTTACATCAGCAGTGCTTTTGTTGCAAAATGACACTTGACTTTTCTCTTCTACCTGTCCCTACTTGATGACTGTTACCAATTATGACGCAATTGCTTCTCAAATGCTTTGCCAAAGAATAAGGAAAGGATTTTCAAGTTCACTTTTCCAAGTGAGCACATTGGAAAGGTAAAGGGAGGCCGACGAGAGAGCAAATGTTCTCATGATTCCCCTTCATCAATGATACTGATGTCTCCTTTCTTCTCTAGGTGGCACCATCCTATGCCTTCCTCTCTCTGTGCATCCAGATTCTACCCATTAGTGGAGAATTAACTTGTAACCTGCCTCCTCCATGAAGCCTTCTCTCATCATTCCACCACTGTTAACTTCATCTATCCATGGAAAAACTTGAGCAGAGAGGCACAACTTATCACCTAACTCTCGACTATGTACTGCCCATTTTCTGTGCCATTTAGTCTTTTTATTTTTATTTTTCTGTCCATGTTGAATAAACTGGAATATGATAAAGTGGAAATGATGTGGGATTTGAACTCACGGAGAGGTGAATTTGAATCCCAACTCCACCGTTTAGTAGCAGTATGAGTTAGGAATTGAGTAAACAGACCAATCTGTGCTAACACTGGCTTATACAAATAGGGGTTAATTCTTTTCCTCATGTAACTGAGAGTCCAGAAAAGGCAACCGGGCCTCGTGCAGCTCTTCACAGATGTCATCGAGACTCTCGACTCCTACTGTTTGGTTGCCCCTCCCTTCTAAATGTACTTGGCTTTCATCCTCATGCTTGTCGCCTCTTGGTTGCATGATGCCTGCTGACTTCTAGGGGATGGTTCTGCTTTTTCTGTTTTTCTATTTTAAGACGGGACAAGCCAGTGCAGACAGAGAGGGGATGATAGAGGAGGGGAGGAGGATATAATTTGCAGAATAAAGCAGACATTTATCTTTCTTCCATACCCATGTGGAATATTTTACCGAAGTATAGCACTTAGTCCCTTATAATATACTTATTTTCTCCCACTCTACTGAAAGCAGGGACTCAAACAATTTTCAAATTTTATCCTCTGAGTTTGGAACTGTATGAAATACAGAGTTAGCATATAACTGTTGAGTCATTGAATTGAACATAAAAAAAAAAAAAATGAAAAAAGCCTAAACCCCTTGAATATTATTTTTTTCATTAACTTAAATAAGATGCATAAACAATTATACGTTTTTTAAAATAACAGTAATATCCCCTACCTACTGTGTAAATGCCTCTTTCTGCTGGAGTGGGTCAGGGGAAAGCACAGATGTTTCTTGCCATAATTATGTTAGATAATTAACAGACCTAGGTTTGGGTGGCCCTTAGGACCTATCAGTTTGTCGACTCATTATATAAATAAGAAAATCCAAATTAATACATACACAGCCCAGGAGTTTGTATATACAATGAGACTTTGAGACATCCCAAACTGTCTTAAAGACGTTCTTTATGTCTTTTTTCTCCTTTGAAGTATCTGCTGTGAAAAATGATTAAAACACAGCTTATTGGATTGGAAACCTAATAAATCAATGTTGTTTTCTTTTTTTAAGATTTTTATTAAAATATAGCTAACATACAATACTATACTTGTTCCAGGTACACATGACAGTCACCCAACATCTACATGCCCAAAGAAGCCATCACCATGATAAGTCCAGACAACAATCAACACCACACAACACCACCGACTATATTTCCCTTGCTGTACATCACATACAACCACCTATGTGATGTAGCAATCACCTATGTCTGCACACAGGGATGGGGGACTCAACAAAGAAACAGTGGCTTCTGCCAGTTCCTCTGCCCAGGAGAAAGCTGCCCCGGCAGCCCTCACTCTGAAGCCAGACAACTTAGTTCCTCCCCATATATCCCTGGTGCCTTTCGAACTCCTGCACCAGTGCTAGAACTCAAGTCCATCAGCAAGTAAGTCCATGTGCGGCCCTTTGAGAGGAGTGCCTGGAACTTCAGCCACCCTCCATCTCATTCAGCCACAATCTCTGCCGGTTTTCACCACCAGAGTTACTGGGACTTCTCTCATGATTTTTAACAGTCACTCACAGGTGTGGGACCAGCCCGTTCCACTTCTCCACCTCTCCTACCAGTCTTGGGGTGGCATCTTCTGTATGTCTTTAGTTGTAGGCCTTCAGATGAGTCTCAATGATGGTTGTGTTGTAGTTTAGTTGTAATTTTGATATGGTCGTGAGAGGAGGTAAGCACAACGTTTGCCTACTCTGCCGTCTTGACCAGATCTCAATGTTATCTTTAAAGCTAGATTTCTCATAAACAACAGTTTTTACAATAATTATTTATTTTTAATAATTGCAAAGGGACAGATCTTTACAATTGATCTGTCAAGGGTCATTGAAGAATGAGGGAAATTCTTCTTACCGTTCACCTTCACGGGGCCTTTTTGTTTTGTTTTGTTTTGGGTTTTTGTTTTTGTGGGGGTTTTTTGGTGATGTTTGTGTTGTCTGTTTCCTCTGTGGCTGAAAAAAACAAGAAGCATTACAAGAAAGATTTGTCTGTGGCTTTCATTCCTGGAGCACTGGAGGAGGGTAAAAGAAGGTGTTATTAATGAAAAAGCATCATTCCAGATTTTCTTAATTCTCCATAGGTGTGTCTAATCCAGACTAGTATGTGATAAAAGTATGCTGATCAGTGAAAAGAATTTTTAATATGAGCCCGTGCGTGCTCACCCTTTAAGTAGCTCATGATTATGTAAATCTCTGATTCTATAGCAAGGGGCTTAAATATGTGCTGAACAACAGCAAAATAACTGTTCATTCCAAGTGTTAGATCCTCAACACTTACATTTCAGGAAGAAAAAAATTACAATAAATAGCTGCTGCATATTTGGGGAATTTTTGGCCATCATTCTTAAATGCAACTCAGGGTTTATCTCTCTTTTCTTTTAATTAAAGTTTATTGGGGTGACAATTGTTAGTAAAGTTACATAGATTTCAGGTGTACAATTCTGTATTACATCAGCTATAGATCACGTGGTGTGTTCACCACCCAGAGTCAGTTCTCCTTCCATCACCATATATTTGATCCCCTTTACCCTCACCTACCACCCTCCTCTCCTCTTACCCTCTGGTAGCCACTAAACTATTGTCTGTGTTTATGAATTTTTGTTTCTCATTTGTTTGTCGTGTTCTTTTGTTGTTTTTTGGTTTATATACCACGTATCAGTGAAATATACTTCTCTGCTTTTCCTGTCTGACTTATTTCGCTTAGCATTATATTCTCAAGATCCATCCATGTTGTCACAAATCATTCTATTTCATCTTTTCTTACTGCCGAATAGTATTCTATTGTGTATATATACCACAACTTCTTTATCCATTCATCTATCAAAGGACATTTTGGTTGTTTCCATGTCTTGGCCACCGTAAATAAAGCTGCAATGAACAGTGTCTTTGTGGGGAAATGTTTTCAGATTTTTTTGGTAGACTCCTTAGGAGTGGGATTGCTGGGTCATATGGTAATTCTATTTTTAATTTTTTGAGGAACCTCCACACTGCCTTCCATAGCGGCTGCACCAGTCTGCATTCCCACCGTGTATGAGGGTTCCTTTTTCTCTACAGCCTCTCCAACACTTGTTACTATTTCTCTTGTTGATGATAGCCATTCTAACTGGGGTGAGATGATATCTCATTGTGGTTTTTATTTGCATTTCTCTGGTGATTAGTGATGTTGAGCATTTTTTTCATATGTCTGTTTGCCATTTGTATGTCCTTTTTGGAGAAAGGTCTCTTCAGGTCCTCTGCCCATTTTTCAATTGGGTTGTTTGTTTTTTTGTTGTTGAGTTGCATGAGTTCCTTGTATATTTTGGATATTGGCCCCTTATCGGAGGCACTATTTGCAAAAATCTTCTCCCATTCACTTGGTTGCCTCTTTATTTTGTCGATGGTTTCTTTTGCTGTGCAGAAGAAAGATTAACAAAATTTAAGCTTGATACAGTCCCATTCATTTATTTTAGCTTTTACTTCCCTTGCCTTTGAAGTCAAATTCATAAAATGTTCTTTGAACCCAAGGTCCATAAGTTTAGTATCTATGTTTTCTTCTATGCAGTTTATTGTGTCAGGTCTTATGCTTAAATTTTTGATCCATTTTGAATTAATTTTGGTGCATGGTGACAGATAGCAGTCCAGTTTCATTCTTTTGCACGTGGCTTTCCAATTCTCCCAGCACCATTTATTGAAGAGGCTGTCTTTTCTCCATTGTATGTTTTTTTGCTTCTTTGTCAAAAATTATCTGTCCATATTTATGGGAGTTTATTTCTGGGTTCTCAATTCTATTCCATTGGTCTACGTGTCTGTTTTTCTGCCTATACCACGCTCTTTTGATTATTGTTGCCCTATAGTACAAGCTAAAGTCAGGGAGTGTGATACCTCCAGCACTGTTCTTTATTCTGAAGATTGCTTTGGCTATTCAGGGTCTTTTGTGGTTCCAAACAAATCTGATGATTTTTTGTTCTATTTCTTTAAAAAATGCCATTGGGATTTTGATGGGGATTGCATTAAATCTGTATATTGCTTTGGGTAATATGGCCATTTTAACTATGTTGATTCTTCCAATCCATGAGCACGGAATGTCTTTCCATTTCTTTGTGTCTTCTTCAATTTCTTTTAAAAATGTCTTGTAGTTTTCAGCATATAGGTCTTTCACATCCTTGGTTAAGTTTATTCCTAGGTATTTTATTCTTTTTGCTGCAATTGCAAAAGGAATTGTTTTATTTATTTCTTTTTCTGAGATTTCATTGTTAGTATATAGGAATGCAATGGACTTTTCTATGTTGATTTTGTAGCCGGCAACTTTATTGTATTCATTGATTGTTTCTAATAGCTTTTAGGGTTTTCTATATACAGTATCGTGTCATCTGCAAAGAGTGACAATTTCACTTCTTCATTCCCAATTTGGATGCCTTTTATTTCTTTCTCTTGCCTGATTGCTCTGGCAAGGACTTCCAACACTATGTTGAAAAGCAGAGGTGATAGGGGACAGCCCTGTCGTGTTCCTGAACGTAGAGCAAAGGGCTTCAGTTTTTCACCGTTAATTATGAGATTAGCTGAGGGTTTGTCATATATGGCCTTTATTATGTTAAGGTATTTTCCTTCTATACCTATTTTATTAAGTGTTTTAATCATAAATGGATGTTGTATCTTGTCAAATGATTTTTCTGCATCAATTGATATAATCATATGATTTCTGTCCTTTATTTTGTTTATATGATGTATCACATTAATGGATTTGCATATGTTGAACCATCCTTGTGCCCCTGGGAGGAACCCCACTTGGTCGTGATGAATAATCTTTTAATGCATTGTTGCATTCGATTTGCTAGAATTTTGTTTAGGATTTTTGCATCTGTATTCATCAGAGATATTGGTCTGTAGTACTCTTTTTTTGTGTTGTCCTTGCCAGGTTTTGGTATCGGGGTAATGTTGGCCTCATAGAATGAATTAGGGAGTACTATCTCTTCTTCAATTTTTTGGAAGAGTTTGAGCAGGATTGGTTTGGTAGAATTCACTAGTGAAGCCATCTGGTCCCGGACTTTTGCTTTTGGGAGGGTTTTGGATGACTGATTCAATTTCGTTACTGTGATCAGTCTGTTTAGATTTTCTAGTTCTTCATGGTTCAGCCTAGAAAGGCTATATGTTTCTAAGAACTTGTCCATTTCTTCTAGGTTATTGAATTTGGTGGCATATAGTCCTTCATAGTATTCTTGGATGGTCCTTTGTATTTCTGTGGCATCCGTGATAACTTCCCCTTTTTCATTTTTGATTTTGTTTGTTAGTGTCTTCTCTCTTTTTATCTTAGTGAGCCTAGCCAAGGGTTTATCAATTTTGTTAATCTTTTCAAAGAATCAGCTCTTTGTCAGATTAATTTGTTCTATTGTCTTTCTGTTCTCTATTTCATTTAGTTCTGCTCTGATTTTTATTATTTCCTTTCTTCTGCTAACCTTAGGTTTCATTCTTTTTCTAGTCCTTTAAGGTGTAATGCGAGGTTATTTATTTGGGATTTGTCTTGTTTCTTGAGATAGGCCTATAATGATATAAATTTCCCTCTTAAAACTGCTTTCGCTACATCCCCAAAATTTTGGTAGGATGTATTTTCATTGTCATTTGTTTCTAAGTATCTTTTGACCTCTCCTCTAATTTCTTCTTTGACCTGGTTGTTCTTTAAAAGTATGTTGTTTAATCTCCATGTATTTGTGTTTTTTCTGCTTCATTTTGCAATTGATATCGAATTTCAAAGCCTTGTGATCAGAGAATATGCTTGATATGATTTCAATCTTCTTGAATTTGCTGAGGTTAGTTTTATGTCCCAATATATGGTCTATCCTTGAGAATGTTCCATGTACACTAGAAAAAAATGTATAGTCTGATGTTTTAGGATGAAGTGCTCTATAAATGTCAATTATGTCCATTTCATCTAATGTGTCATTTAGGGCTGCTATTTCGTTATTTATTTTCTGTTTGGATGATCTATCCATAGCTGTCAATGATGTATTTAGGTCCCCTAGTATAATTGTGTTTTGGTCAATTTCTCCCTTTAGTTCTGTTAGTAGTTGCTTGGTATATTTTGGTGCTCCCTGATTGGGGGCATAAATATTGATGACTGTTATGTCTTCTTGTTGTATAGTCCCCTTTACCATTATGAAATGTCCATCTTTGTCTCTTGTTATCTTTTTCACGCTGAAGTCTCTTTCATCTGATATCATTATGGCTACAGCTGATTTTCTCTGGATACCATTTGCTTGGAGTGTCAATTTCCAGGGTTTATCTCTTAAAGTGGAGGGGACTACTGAAACTTCTCCAAGATTGCTGCAAGATAGTATAGAGCCAGCAAATCAAGCCATTTTTTAGTCAACATGTTAGAACTTATACAAGTTCTTAGCCAACTCAAAACAGTCCCTTTGAGAAACTACAAAGTTATTCCCACAAAGTTGCCATAATGAGGACGTTTTGGGTATCCCGCTTCTGGATTTCTTTTTAGAGCATGAAATACATCCTTTTAGGTAGCTTCTGTGACAGTAACTAGATCTTTGTGCTCAAAAAAGAGATTTATTTTTAATGTTTATTTATACATTTGAAACTTTCAAAACTGTCACTCAGAGCTGAGCTTGAACAAACAGCTGGGTGACCCAGGTGGGTCACAACTCTAGTCTGACTTTGATTTTATGGACTGAATTACTTAGCAGTGCTCTCGGAACCTGGGAAGGTAGGGGAAGAAGTTGGGGTGGGTCATAGAAATAGCGTGATTGAGAGAAGGCCAATAGGAATAAATGTCTGGCATCTCCAAGGGAGGTACTTTGGATAGAGAAAAAAATTCATATATAAGTATGAGCCCAGGCATAAATGTTGAAAAGCTCTCCTATTTATTTTTTCACTAATTTAGCAGGATGTTCACCATCTACCAAGCCCCAAGCACTGTGCTAGGTACTAGGAACATTCAAACAAATAGGTCCCAGTCTCTTCCCTGAAATGCTTACAGTATGGTTTGTGAGGTAGACCATTTACTGGAGTGTTACAGAAACAGGGGAAGCTCTTTGATAGACACATGCATAGCCATCAAAGAATCACCCAACACTATGTCCAAGAGAATCAAAACATCATAACCTATTTTGGGTGATGGACACGTTTGGCAGTCTGGTGAAACTTATGGATCCCTTATCTGAAATAGTGCTTTTAAATAATAATAGAAAAAATTAGGATCACATAAACTAATTATTTTGAAATACAGTTACCAAATATTTTTTAAATCTGGGCTCATGTTGTACATGCTCCTTGGTTAATTTATTGAAGTAAGAGCAAGTGGTGGACCTAATAATTATTGCAGTTATTAAATAATGAAGAACATAGTCAATAGTTTGAAATACTTGCAACACACATAATTTGGTATGAGACTATCTGTGCTTTCTTTGATAAGAAAAATCACAAATCCTGCTAGCAACCACATTCATAAAAGAAATAAACAACTTCAGTTAGAAGTTATTGAAAATAAAAATCATTTCCCCAACTTCAGACCCCTGAATTCTATCCATACACCTGCTGGGGAGTGAGGAACCCTTGTTAAGAACCCCTGTCTAATGGGGAAGGCCCAGGCTGAATTAGTGGCTGAGCAGGAGAATCTGGGGAGAGCCATGGGGATTCCCCCAAGCACCAGAGGCTCTGAGAAAAGGCACACAGTTAGGAAAAAACATATCATCTTTGGGGAAATTCAAGCTGTTTCCATTACTAATAACCAGTATTGTATAATATTATTTCTAGCACTAAAGACTTATGATTTTGTTTCATTCTATTGATTGTATCTCTGTGGATGAGCCAGTGAAAGATTATCCATAGATAGTCCCTGACCAGTTGGAGGTGTTAGCTTTGGGACAACTGTCATCCTTTCTAGTGTGGTTTTCACAAAATTGTTCAAAGGATTGTACAGTGGAAGCCTGGATTCTAGTTCTGGCTTCTGACATTATTTACCTTTTGTTCCAAGGCACATATTCATTCATTTATACATTTATTCCATCAATACTTCTTGAACACCTACTATGTGTCAGGCACTGGGTTAAGCGTTAAGGGTGCCCACGTGACTATGTCACAAATTCTGCCTGCAAGTAGTTCCCCCATCTACTGGAGGAGACATGACATGAATGTAAATACCCACAAGCACAGCTAGCAAGGAGATAATGCATGAAAACCACTTAGTCCAGTTCTTAGTGCCTAGAAAGCATTCAGTAAATGGTAGTTGCATTGAAGTTCTGTCGGGCTTTTAGGAAGAAAGCAACACATCGATCTGGAGAGCATCAGAGAAAGCTTCCTATTAAAGATGACTTTCCCTTTCTGAGCCTCACTTTCCACACCTATGAAACAGGATTTGGACTAAACTTCCAATGTTCTCAGATGCCCTTTCCTGCTCTCCCGTTCTACCACTCTACAGACTCATGGTGTGCTTTAAGGTGGAAGGAGTGGCAGCATTCAGTACCGGGTTAAATCCTTAGGCCTGGGTTGCCCAAACCCTGCACATGCCAAAGGTCTTCAAGATTGACCTTCAACAACGTCCTGGGAGATAACCTCTGAGCCCTTGGAATAGCCAATCTGAGTGTGTCTGGATCCCTGAGGCTTTGGACCACAGCAGGCAGCTTATGCTAACAAAGTGACTTACGTTGACTGCCTGGGACTTTGGGTTATGCTATATCAATTGGACTTCTAGGGTAGGGTTGGCGTATGAACTGCTGAGGTCATTTACACAGTTGTTGCATGCCTGACCTTCCAATAAAAACCTTAAACACCAAGTCTTGGGTGGGCTTCCCTGATCGCCAGTATTCCATACATATTGTCACGCATCATGGCTAGGAGCCTTAAGTGCTATCCAGATGACTCCACTAAGAGAGGACAATTAGAATCTTGCATCTGGTCTCTCCTGGACTCTGCCCTGTGTGCCTTTTTCCTTTGCTTATCATAGCTGTGACACACATATGAAGGGAAATCATTGTCGGTTTTTTAACTGCGGCATGACTGTGTATTGTGTTTATCAAGCAGACTCTTAATTCTGCAGGGCCTTGCTTATATCTTGCTTAGATGCCACACAGCCAGGACTGGGCACATAATACACTCTCAGTGTATATTTGCTGCAGTAAAGTGAATTGTCTGGCTGTACACGAGAGAGTCAGCAGGGAGGCAAAAAAGTGGAATTCTTGCAGCTAATCAACTGAGCATTTTAAGGAGTAATAAACCAGGACCTTTGCTTTGGTGTAGGAGGCAAACAAGATGGAAAGTGAAAAGATCAAGGGAGATTAGACAGGGATGAGAAGGATTCCTCTGCCTAGAACAGAAAGAGGGAAAACAAATAGGAAATCTGTAGCAAAGAGATGACACAAAGCTTATATTGGAAATTACAGGATGTAAATTACAAGAGGTGAGAGGACTGAAGTAACATAACAATAAACCAGGTCCTGGGAGAGACAGTTGAGCACTGAATGGGAGGCAGGGTCGGTCTTTGTTTCTAAGGATTAGCAGAGAGGAGACAGAGATAAACATGAACTGTCTTGAGGCCTCGGCTGGCTTTGGTGCTTTTGGGCGTTCTACTGCTATGAGTAGATGAGAATAGATTAAGCAGAGATGGAAAGAGGAATGGGGGTCTCTGGTAGGTATACATTCTAGAGAGGTGAAGTCTGGAGGGCCCCAACCCGAAGCAGTCCCAAGCACAGTCTGAGAGAGAGTCTTCCTGTGCCTGCAAACGTGTTATTCTCAGAGCTCTTGTATATGCATCTGACCCTGCCAGCCTAACCACAGCTCCAGAAGCTAAGGGACTGAGGGACCAGCATTTTTCTTCTTTACCGTGGGGCATCGCCCTAACTTGACATTGATGTCCTGTTTCTAGTCACTTCAACAAGGACCTACTGAGTGCCAGGCACTGTAAAGCAAGCTGTCAGTGTCCTGGACAAACCCCGAAGCCTCCCCAGAGTGGCCACAGAGAGTTCCCCTACACCATCTCTGCCTGAGGGTATTCTCCAGCAGGGGCCGTGCTTGGCCGGCCCCAGGCATAGGGGCATAGGCTAGGAGTACAGTGGAGTTAACTCCCAGGAGCCATGCTTAACAAATGAGGGGGTCAAGTTGATGGACAAAGACTCCAACTTCCTCGACCTTCAATGGGACAGGTTTGAAGTGGGTTCTACAGAGTTTATCAAAGAGTCTACAGGGGGGATTACATCCCAGGTGCCTGTAGTGCCAACCTGCGCATTTACGTATCCTTTGTTGCTTTTATTCTCTTCCTTGTCTCACTCTGCTTCCTGGAATCAATTCCCAAATGAACCGCTTTCACTCTAATCCTTGTCTCAGGGGCTATTTTATAGGAGAAACACAAGCTAAGATGTCATGTCTGGCCCGAATTAGAATAGAAAGAAGAGAACATATTTTAAGTGCTTATGGTAACGAAACACTTCATAGGTGTTACCCCCATTTACTCCTCACAACAATGTGTCAAGATCGGTATTATTATTCTTCTTTCCTGATTTTGTAGATGAGGAAGCTAAGATTGAGAGTGATGACGTAGCGTGGCCCAGAGCACTAGGAAGTGGCAGAGCACATGCAGTCACATGCAGGCCTAATTCCTAAACAGACCCTTTTCTCCTGCATCACCCAGTGTTTTCGATCAGCGGGTGCCATTGTGAGAGGGGTGGTTATTCAGGGGGGTTTTCAGTGGGGAGGGGGGGGGATATTGCAGGCCAGAGATCATGTCAGAGGTTTATGCAATCAACCAGCCTAGAGGACCTGAGAACCTGAATGGTTGGCCGTGTCATGAAAGTGATCAGGGAGGGGGAGGAATACAAAATTGGGGAGGCAGGAGTGTCAGAATCTGGTGTACACAGACGTGGGAAGGAAGAGAGAAACTGACAGCCCCCCCCAAAAAGAGCATGTTGGTGCACTATTCCCAGGGGGGGTGTTGGCTCTGTCATGTGATTCCAAGGCATCTCAGGGCACTACAGGAGAGAGAGTTTGCAGGTAAACGTGCCCCCCCATGATTTAAACTTGATGCTCTTCTGCTGCTGCTCCCAACTGCGCTGTTGGAGTCTCTCTCTCAAGTACATCCTCAATAAAGAAAAAAAAAGTGATGTGTCAGTCAGGCCTCAGACAGATTACTTTATTCAGGTATGGAAATTCTCCAGGGTTGGGGGCTCTGTTTGAACACTGATTCCAAGAGCCCCTTAAGTTCCCATCGTGATTGAGCAGAGATCAGCGATAATGCAATGCCTATTGCAAAATAACCAGCGCTCCTAAATCTTGAGTTCTCAGTCTTGACAACAGCCCAGTATGCTATGTCCAATAGGAAAAATGGAGCAAGACTCAGACTCATATTAATATACAAATGAGATCCAAAAGAGCCAGCAGTTGTGAGGTATTGTCTTGGCTTTGCCATGAATGAGCAATGGAGCCTCAAGCAGGCCCTTAACTTGGCTCCAGCTTCCTTACTTTTGAAATGAGTTTGGCTTAAGTCATCTGATCTCCAAAGTCTCTACCCAGTACAAGCCCCTATGAGTTCTCAAGGGACTGGGCAAATAAAGGGTCCTCAGATCGTGATTAATTGAAACAATAACCACAAGTTTAAGAGCAAGAACTATGCTACTTATTGTCTGACCAGGGACAGTTGGAGAAGAAACCCATCTCTGCCACAGCAACCCATGTTCCACTCCAATTAAAGTTAAAACTCTCTTGATGAGACAGACCCTGAACTTAAGGCAGCACATGGTAGTCCCATCACAGCACCAGCTCAGGAAACTTGCTTTGCCGACCCCCTGAGGCAGTGTCTCCACATTGCCCAGAGCGTGGAGGAGCGAGAAATTGGGAGTGGAGAATAACATGTTATGGGTAGCAGTTACAACCACCTTCTGCTGAAATGCAGGTAATCACCCACTGTGAAGGTTTTCATTCACTTGGAATTTTACCAGGCATTCCGTTGACAGCCCTCTGCAAAATTCAAACAGTATGTCAGTATTGCAAAAGCCTCTGTGGCAAGACTTGCTGGGATATTCATAGCATAAACCAGAGGACAGGGGGAAGCTGGAACTCCAGAGGCATTCCACAGGGGCAGGGGTCCACTAGTCAGTAGATGTGCATAAATTACCTGACCATAGTTGCAAATCAAGTAGCTGTTGGGATATATGCTTTACAAGGACCTATCCAATGAGTGGGATAAGGCTATTCCATGGAGAACATTCCAGGTCAGGTGGATGACTATTACCCCTAGACAGTAAGTCTATTTTAGAACATGACCCAAACCAGCAGTGGAGAAATAAGAGCTCTCAGGAGAGGGCCTGACAAAACTTATGTGGGCAAGACATCCAGAATCCAGCCATGTGTAGAAGGTGTGAGGAAAAGGCTCCAATCCCAACAATGTAATTGGAGTGAAAGCCAGAGCGCTAGGCTTAGCGAACAGCACAAATGGAGTGTGACCCAGGCAAAGGGTGACTCCTGAGTTAGATCACAGCAGCAGGATCATTTTTACTGAAACTTCTGGTACCCTTGACCAGGCTCAGTGGGTTCAGTTACATGGACCTGAGGAAGAATGATGGTTGAAAATGCAGGTAATCACCCACTGTCCGCTCCACTTTAAGCAGTGAAATCTCAGCTAGGGTGACATGGCATTAACTCAAAACCCTATAGTTGTCCCTCCCTTCTATAAAGGGTATATGTAGCACCTCAGGGAGGGGTACAGATCTAAGAGATCCAATCTACCAGTAAAATGAAAGCCCACTCAGTATGTTCTTATTGGAGATTGAATACGAGATTAAATAGTTCCTTCATGGATTCCTTCATCATTATCTTTCTATTACCTCTTTTCTACCAGGAATGTTGCTAGATACACTAGTCCCCCTTGTTCTTCCTGGTTTCACTTTCTATGGTTTCAGTTATCTGCAGTTACCTGTGGTCTGAAAATAGTAAACGGAAAATTCCAGAAATAAATCATACGTTTTAAAATGTGTGCTGTTCTGAGTAGTGGGATGAAATCTCACACTGTCTCACTCCCACCCACCCAGGATGTGAATCATCCCTTTGTCCAGCGTATCCACACTAAGTTCCCCACCCCTTAGTCACTTAGTAGTGGGCTCAGTTGTCAAATTAACAAGCACATGGTATCACAGTGCTTGTAGGCAAGGAACCCTTATTTCTCTTGATAATGGCCTCGAATAGCAAGACTACTGGTGTTGTGTAATTCGGACACACCAAAGAGAAGCCATAGAGTGCTTTCACCAAGTGAAAAGCTAAGAAAAGCACAATAAGGTATTTTGAGAGAGAGAGATCACATTCACATAACTTTTACTACAGTATATTGTATAGTTGTTCTATTTTATTATTAGTTATTTTTAGTGATCTTTTACTGTGCCTAATTTATAAATAAACCTTTTTCATAGGTATGTATGTATGTATACAAGAAAAAACATAGTATATATAGGGTTTAGTACACTCCTTAGTTTCAGGTATCCACTGGGGTTCTTGGAATGTACCCCCCACAGATCGGGGGGTCTACTATACTTGCCTTATCATAACCCCGCAGGTGAAAAAGGCTTGTAAAAAATAGTAGCTACCATTTATTGAGTACAACTTGTACGCTAGATTCCGTGCTAAGTGGTTTTTCCTCATTTTCAAGCCTCACAACAAAATTGTAAAATAGAAAATATTATTCCCATTTTACATATATGGGAACAGATCTGGATTGTGTAAATAACTTGCCTGACATCACAATAATAATAACCAACAGAGTGATCTGTAAACCCCACCCATTTGACCACATAGCCTTTCTCTTTCCTTATTTTTCTTCCTTATATAAATTATCATTCTGAAAATACTACAAATGCATGAAAAATTCATCAAATTTCAATACTTGTAACTCTTCTCAAAAAAGAAATAAAGTCTATGCATCAGCTATTTGGGGATAATTTGATGATTTTAATACATAATCAGCCCACTGTTGATGAGGAGAGCGAGTTCTTGATGAAGAATGCAAGCAGAACTGCTCAATCAGCTTTCTAACCTGGACTTCCATTGGAGAACACTAATGTGATTTCATTGAAATGGACAATAAGGAATGTAAAAAGAATTTACTGTGGGATTTAAGTGGACAGGAAACAGTGCCTTCTGGATGTGTACTTAACTTCAACGAACAAATTGTCAATCAGAGTTCAATTCCAAAAACATGTGAAAGGAAGCTGAAATGCCATCTCAACAAATCTACAGAAACTCACATGTCCTTTTGAGAACAATCATCACAGCACAAATACCAGAGGATATAAGAGCCTAGAAATGTAAATCTGAATGTCACAGGGACGTTCATATTTTACAAAAGTCATCTCTTAAAAACTGTCTCCCAGATGACAGAGTGATACTTGGAAGAGTGAAGGTCAAACTTCATCTCTCCATCCCAGATATTTTTCAAGACCCCACATCTGCATGTTAAAAGTAGAGGCAGATCACAACAGTTTCAAGAAGGGGACTAGAGTTCTCTCCTGATCTACTTGTCCTTAAAGCTACACAGCTCAGGGCACTCAAGGTGAAAGAAAGATGCTCAGGAATTTACCTAAAGAGAAGCTCTGGGCCAATAAAAATGTCTTCCTAAACCAGCGTGCTGTAACGACCAGTGTTTGGAAACCACTGATATACAGAAAAAAGGGCAAGACTAGAAGACATGTGATTTAAGTTCTGATCATGGCATCTGTATTTCCCTATCCATCGGATGTTGGAAAGATTAGTCATCTTCTCTGTGCTTGGGTTCCCTACCCTTGAGAAGACCTGCCAAACTCACAAAATCTCCGTGAGGACCAATGAAATAAAATACATAAAGGTACACTCTGAAATGATATGGTTCGTGTGTAAAATGGTGTTAGCATCTCCCTTCTCCTTTAAGATGGAACTCTTTTCCAGTTTTTCTATTTTTAATTTTTCAAACTCATTTTAGTTATAACTATAGAAGGTCACAATAAAAAAACCCAAATATGCATATATCAACTCAAGGTTAAAAGCAGATCCTTCTGGGGAAGAGCCTGGGATCAAGGCGAGTGGGTCCTAGGGGCTGCTGCACTTTATTATTGCTCTTAAGTACCTTTGATTCTTTTTCTAATGCACACTTAATTCCAAGTAAACTATTTACAGATAGGTAAATATCAATTCACACCACCCCAATTTCCCTTTTTCCCAATACCCTTACATCACCGTGTTTTTTGTTTGTTTATTTGTTTGTTTATTGACTAGCTTTTACATTTAAACTCTATATTTGATCCTTTAGTTTTTATTCATTAAATATTGATATTAGCTCTTTAGCAACTTTTAAAATGAATACATTAACAATCTTGCCATTCCTTTCACATCTTCTTCTCACCATGCCCCACCCCACCTCCAACTTCCACTCATAAATTCTATGGTTTGGGTTTGCATTGTTAAGATTGATAGCGTTTACATTTTATGTCGACGTTGTCCTAAGCATCAACTACTGCAGAATTAACATCCCTGAAATTCAACTCTTTTAGAATGTTTGGGATTTCTAGTCATCTGTCAACCTCAGCAAGCATGTAATTAAAGGACAAAACAAAAAGGGGTGGGATTTATGCTTGCTCGCCATGGAGTGTAAAACTTGTTGACCAACAAGGCTGTATTACAGATGCAATATCAAATGCCAAAAGCATTATTTTCCCCAAAAAGTTTAGGAGGGGGATGGGTGGAATAGTGTCCAAGGACAATAAAATTCCACAGGTTTTTCCAGGTTGACTAGCATGACCTCTACTCATAGATGCAAAGTATGTATTAAATCAATCAGAAGGTACTTATCAGCTCACCCACATTGTCCTGTTTGCACAGTAATGACAGATATCTTCTACATCGTTTAAATATATTGGAAGTTGTCCTTTTCCAATCACTGTCTTCTTAATCTTTCCTGTAGAATTGGCACATGTAAGAACAGTCACCCTGGACTCATTGTCAAAACCTGCGGGGGTTCGCTTGTCAGCCATTGCTAAGATTTTTCTAGAAACAGCACCAGTATAAAGCTGTTTCATCAGCATTTGCACATTTGTTAACTATTAAGGTTGTCATCAGATATAATCTTAGCTAATTTATACATGTAATTCTCAGCTGCTTCATGATCAACAGAAGCTTTTTCAGCACAGATTTTCAAATATTTTACACCATGACATGAGCTAAGTTTTTGCATCCACCTTTCTGAATATTCATACTCACCTTTCACGTTTACTCCTTCATGGAATAGCCTGGCTGGTTTTATGATCAGTAGCATACAATCACTTTATTGTTTTCAAACCTAAGGATGAGAGATAACATTTCTTAATGAACTGCTTTTATGTGTGTGTTATTTCAAAAAAAATTAATTACACACATATATGTATATGTATTTTCCATTTAATTGATTATGGTCACTGAGTAGTAGCCCTGCTTTGACTTTTTTTTTTTTGTTATGGGAGTGACTCTTATTTCTAGCTATAGCTTTCTGAAGGTCTCCTAAACATTTCTAAGAATCCTACTTAAAACTGTAAATGGATGAAAAACAAAGAAACAAAACAAATCATGGACACAAAAGGAAAAGAGAACATGGGATACTAGCATCAACGTTTGGAAGCTAGAAATGAGAAGGATGAATAATAACATTTATAACAGGCTGGAAAAAGCTGAATCCTTGACCGATAATGGGATAAAACCAACAAGCAAGTCTCTTCCTTCCATAGAACCCTTAGAGGGTTTAAGAATTGGTCACAGCAAGCACCTTGGAAAGTGAGTGCAAAAAAGGTAGATTAATTGAAAGTCTATTTATAAAGTAGCTAAATACTCAGACACCCACCTTCACTCCATACAGTTGGGGAAACACTCCATTTGCACCCAACAGAAGAGAGAAGTCCTATTTTTGGAAAGAAGAAACCAGAGGGTATTTTATATATCAGGCCAAGATATGAAGCTGAGATTTCATACTAAAAGCAGGGATGACTTTGTAGGGGAGAGATGTTATAATGGGGAGACTACAGGATAATTGGGAGTAATTTTCCAGCAAACGCATCAGAACATATACAGCCAATGAGTGCTTTTGCCTATGATATATTTGTTTTGTGAAGCTACGCACTTCCACCAATAAGCTTCACACATTTTAGAAAATTTGGGAGAAATTAAATATAAGCCATGTTTTTTTTTCATCTTTACCCACATTAATGGTAGACTTTATTATAAGAAACAATAATGATTCTTTGGCAAATAAGCTTATTAATTTCACTGGATAGTGACATTTTGGTTTGTAAATATCCAATTATCATGTAAAGTAGCCAATTTTCTTGTTTGACTTATAAACAACTCAAAAGACAATTCCAAATAAAATTGCCTAAAAATGTTCTGAGTTGTCGTGTGATGAGATTCAGACTCAAGATGATAGAATGAACCCACTGATTTGGCAGTTCTCAATAAAATGGCAATAAAGGAATATAACAAGATAATCCATAATAGCCAAGAAAATAGGAATGGACTCATCACAGGACAAGGAAATGGGAACAGGTCCCTCACACAGTAAGAGGTTTCAAAAACTTTTGGAGGATGGAAAACAGATAACGTAATGGTGGATAAAACGGGACTGAGGGAGCTATAGCCTGGAATGTGTTTGGAGAGGGCTTCCCTGAAACCAGGGAGCATTATCTTGACAGAACGTTGCAGAAGCTCTAGACTTGGCAACGAAAGGTACAGCCACAGTAGTCCTGTGAACTGGGGCTAAAAAGAGGGGCTATAAACATCCATCTGTGGGACAATCAACCACCCCCAAAT
Source organism: Rhinolophus sinicus (assembly GCF_036562045.2). NCBI lineage: Eukaryota > Metazoa > Chordata > Mammalia > Chiroptera > Rhinolophidae > Rhinolophus > Rhinolophus sinicus. Next base: position 10,699,053 of record NC_133761.1, read on the forward strand.
GCTCTGAACCCAGAAGAACAAGTAGCCATACTTTTTACTCTCAGTCAAAACAATCAGGTAGAATAGAGGTATTCTCAAGACTGGGAAAAACATGGATTTCTGGGAGTCTACCGATGGAACCCCCTCTGGAGTCTAATGCTACCTGATACATTGGGAGAAGCAAGGTCATGGATACCAGGCTCTTCATCCTCAGAAAAATGCTTGGTGCCCATGGAAGGAGTGTACATTCTAGTATTGAAGGAAAAATAATAAAGACTAGATAGAAAATAGATAGATGATAGATATATAGATAGATAGTAAGTAAGTAGATAGATAGATGATAGATAGATAGATAGATAGATAGATAGATAGATAGATAGATAGATAGATAGACTGCATTTCTATGCAGAGAAATAGAACAGTACGACAGAGCAAAGCATGACTAGATCAGATGGGCAATAGACTTACTGGGGTGATCACTTTGTGAGGTGTATAAATGTCTAATCACTATGCTGTTTTGTACACCTGAAACTAATTATATATATATATATATATATATATATATATATATATATATATATATATCTTCTAAAACTTAAAAAGAAAGGATGACTAGAAGCTAGGGAGAGAGAGGATCCTACTGTTAGGGTGGTCAGAAACTGCACCTCTAGGCTGAAACCTGAAAAATAAGAAAGAACAGCCACGTGACGCTCTGGAGGAAGACGACTAGGCAAAGCAAAGGACCCATGCGAAGGCCCTGAGATGATAATGAGCTTGATATGTGTTTCAAACGAAAGAAGACCAGTGTTGCTGAGAAGTAACGAGTCAGAAGAGTGTGTTGGAGAGTAAGGTTGGAGAGGTGGGCTGGGCCAGTCCATGAACAGCTGATAGGACGCGGAAAGGACTTGGGATTTCATTTGAAATGCAGTGGGAAAGGTTTAAGTAGGTGAGTGTATTAGATTTGTGCTTGAGTGGGTTTTTTTCCCTCCTGATATCAACCAATTCTGACAACAACTTGGTGTCCTAGAATTCAATTCCATCCTGTTACTAATTACCTGGAATTAGACTCCAGTGTAACACGTCAGACTCCACAGGTTTAAGGGTTCAGTCCCCTAAAACTGCCCTCATTTCAGATGCCAGTTGCAAGTATCAGGTCCCAGGTGATCCATACTTCTGTTCAACTTGGCTATAAAGTCAGGGGTTCCCACTCACAAGAGCCAAGAAACACTTTACTTAATTACTATTCCTTCCTTGCTTAATATTACCAGTTTATTACATAGCACAACTCAGGAACAGCTAGCTAGACACAAGAGATGAATAGGGAAAGATATGGGGAAAGAGACAGGGAGCCTCCATTCTCTCTCTGGGCTCAGCATCCTCCCAACCTCTCGATATGTTCCCAACCCCAAACTTTCTGACCCTCTTTATTTAGGGTTTTTCTTATATCAGTTTCATTACATAGGCTGGATTCATTAAATCACTAGCCATTGATGATTAATCCCCAAAGGTTGGGGATGAGGAAGAAAGTTCCAAAGCTTTCACCAAGCCTTGGTCTTTCTGGTGACCAGCCCCCACCTTGAAGCTATCTAGAGAGCCCCAGCCATCAGCCATCATTAACATACAAAAGACACTCTTATCACTCAGAGATTTCAGGGCTTTTAGGAGCTGTATGTGCCAGCAACAGAGGACAAAGACCAAATATTTCTTTTTTATTATACCACAGTGCTTTAATAGATGTGTACAGAAAGGGTTTTAGGAAGGGCAAGAGTGAAAACAATGGGGCACCAACTCAGAAGCAATTGGCATCATCTAGGCAAGTGACCAGCCTATGGTGCTTAGGCTATGGTGGTAGCAATAGAACTGACTAATGGCCCTCTGGGTGGACACTCCTAGTGGTGGTGAGCACTAAGAATATGGAAACCATGGCCACATCCCGTTCTTGAAAAGTCTAGGTAGTTAAAAAATCCTTCTTTAAGCAATTTGACAAGGTGTATCAAGACTGTTGCAAATACACACAACTTACTGTCATAGAACCGGAGATATCCCTGCTTTCCTGGATAAATGCTACAGCCCCTCCCCCACATAAACCACCCATAAACCATGTTCCTTGGTTCAGCAAACCCACTGTAAATAATTCATCCTAAAGAAATATTTTAACAACAAAAAAGAAACTCAAGTAAATGTGTGAAGCTATTTATTGTGGCATTAATTGTGAGGGGGAAAAAAACCTTAAAATCTGGTCATAGGAAGATGATAAAAAAAGTTATGGTACTATAACTCAGGGGGTTTTTATGCAGCCACTAAAAATGTAAAGTATGAAGAAATAATTCATCATAGAAAATGTTTGTGATAGAATATAAAGCAAATAAATATGACTGTAGAAGGCATGTGAGCTTGTATCCACTTTCTTAAAATAGGTCTGTATGTGAGCAAGGCTTGGAAAGGAACATGGGGAGAAATTAATGTGCTAAAGGGGCTCAGGATGGTTTAAAAAAAAAAACAGCAAAAAAAAAACATTTTCCATAAAATTTACAAGCCACTGGTTTTGGTTTTGGCTTCTGAGAGATTTCATGTCCCCTTAAGAATGGTTCCAAGACCAAGGAAATCAAGTTGCTCTCTGGTAAGTAAAACATAAACTTCCCCAATAAATTTAACCATAATCCTAAATGAATCAGAGGAAATTGCTCCTCTTTGGCATCATAAGTCTTTCAATGGAACCCAAGGCCAAGGATGAGAAGATACAAATATAAACCTGAGAAAAAATCTAGAAGCCTATATGTCATTTTAATGTCTTGGAGCAATGAATACACTCTTCGAACACTTTTCTCCTCTGGACTTCCTGCTTCCTAATGGAGTAAAAAATGCAGCTCACTAAATAACCACTTCTTATTCTTCCTTGGTGCATGTAAATGGCTCTAACATGGCATAACTAGAATTTCAAAGAGAAGTCAATGAGGTCTGTTGAATGTGTTGCCTCATGTAAGATCTCCTTGGACCAACACACTCCCTAAACATAAAATTATAGAAAACAGAGAGAAGGCGACAACTTCAAAGTAAGAGCGTATGATACAGGCTGTTTTGACACAGAATAGGGGTGTTCTTAAAATGAAATCAAGAAGGGATTTGGTAAGAGTTAGTCTTAACACAATTCTTTTCCCAGGTCCAAATGGCTATAGTAATTACATGCCCTTCCCTATCTAACCTTGTGACACAGACAAAGCAAGCATTTATCGAGTGTGTGGTATTCTTAGAAATCTAGAAGTAGGAGGCACGTTCTTTGGAATCAGTGTATTATCTCATGGCCATGAGAGATTCACACCAGCATCAATTAGAAAACAAACCAAGATGTATGTAATGACGTGTTCATCTTTATTGGGAAGTCACATGGTGTAGGGGACAGAACTTCCTTCAGAATCACAGACTTAGCTTTAAATTCCAAGTATATCAAGTAGTAATTAAGTGACCTTGGATGAGTCATTTTAGTTTCTTTGAGCTTCTGGGTTTTGTTTTTTTGTTTTTTGTGGGGTTTTTTTGTGTGTTTGTTTCTTTATTTTTTTCTGTAAAATGGGAATAATAACAACAATAACCAGGCCTGGTGTGTATGAGAAAAAATTACCTATTGCAGTGAAGATTTTCAGGTTTCAGAAAAATGTCTAGGAAAAAATGCCTATGGTTTTTGAATTTCAGGCAGAGATACGAGAACACAATTACAAAAGTAGTTGGCATATCCTGAGGGTCAAAATAACTGCCTTTTTAAATATAACAATGGAAACGGGTACAGGAATTGATGAAGCGAGCATCCAAATCTTTTTGTCACCACAAGAAGCAGGTGACATGAAGAAGTTTGGGGGAGGCTCTGAGTTGCTTATCTACTCACCTGGGACTAGTATAGGCTAAAAGAATTCACTTGTACACTCTACCTAGTGTCATAGAACCAAGGAAATCTCCACTGTCTTGGACAAATGCTATGGCCCCTCCGCCCCCCCAGGAACCACATGTAAAGAATGAGTCTACAGAAAATTTACCTCATTTAAAAATTGAGGATTTATCAACTAATAGTCATGCTCTCCAAAATACAAAATTTTACTACATAAAAAAAAGAAGAAAGAATGAAAATAAAGGGGAAAGAACACTCACCAGAAAAATATGGCCATGCAAATTGATGACAGATGAAAGCTGTCATCAGACTTAGCACGATGAAAAGAAATCAAACAATCGGCCCTTTAAAACAATGAGTATAAAGGTTTAGTAATTGAAAATGAGTAAGTTCTAGAGCTCTGTGGTACCATGCTGAGCTTGTAGCTAACAGTACTGTATCGTATCCTTAAAAATCTCTTATGAGGGTAGATGTAAGCATGACATGTAGAAACTATATAATCAGCAGAAATTTGGAAGGGGTGAAGATGTTGGGATTTTATGTAAATATGCTGAGTTCCTCATATTACATAGCTGAATTCTTCAGTAATAATAATAAAAAATATGTTTTAAAACCAGACCAAGGGTCATGAAAAAAAAGTGTAAAATACTTCTGGCGTTTAACCATATAAAAAGATGCATATTCCTGATAAAATGAGATACGCAAAACATCTCCATATAAGGAGAGTCTACTCCATAAATGTCAGATTGGCAAAAATTTTTAAAAAGAAACTTAACACAATGATTTCACAAGTGCATTTGTGGTGAGAGTACAAATTCATATATGTTTTATGAAGAGTAACTTGGAAATACCTATTAAATATAAAAATGCACACCCAGCAAATGCACTCTTTGAAATTTATCCTACAGGTATTTTTGTGCTTTGAAAAGTGATATATGGATACCACAGAATTATTGGTAGAAGCAAAAGTTAGGCAACAACTTAAATTTCCATCAGTAGAGAATTTGTTAAGTAAATTGTAGTGCAGCAAATAGCAATGAAATAATATGCAGCCGACAAACAAAGGAGAAATTACTCTATGTACAAATATGGAATAAATCTCCGAGATATACTGTTAACTCACAAAAGGTGCAATGTGTATACAGTAATGCAGTGTGGTTCTGTGTGTGTGTGTGTGTGTGTGTGTGTATACATGTTTGTTCGAATATGCATTTGAAAACTCATAGAGTATCCCAGAAGGAATACACAAGAAACTAGGAACAGTGTTTCTCTGGAGAAGGAAATGGGTGTCTGGGGGACAGAAACAGAAAAAAGAGCTATTTTTTGGTGCCCCCACCCCTTGATTCTGCTAAATTTTTATTATCTGGTCAAAAAAATTGATTCCTTAAACTATTGCCTCAGGAAATTGAGACCAAACCAGAGAAAGGGAAATGGGAGTTTTCATTTTTTTTATTATAAGCTCACTTTTATATTATTTGATATAACGTGTTATTTTTATTTTGGTTAAAACAAATTAAGCATAAAAATAATTTTAAATACTGTGTTCTATTTAAAATACTCAGTCCCGCTATTCAGCTGTTTGTGCCAATTTTCGGAGTAGAAAATATGTCACTGTAGCTATAATAGAGACAAAATGTTCAGCATATTATGGGAACACAAAAGAGAGATCAATTAATTCTGCAATCAGATGGATGGTTACCAGGAAGCTCAGAGGTGGAAAACACAGGTTAAAGGAGCCCTTAAACGATGTTAAATTCACCAAACTCCTATGCAAGAGCCTTGTAAGTCACGGGATACAGCACGAGCAAAAACATGGAGGTGCACAGAACGTGTCATGTTTGCAGAGCCACACGTGAGCTGGTGGGCTGTGAGGGTAGGAATGGCACTGGAGGAATGGCTGGACATCAGCTGGAAAGGGGGAAGGGGAGTTGGAGGGAATATCACAAAAGGCCTTGAATGCCATACTAAGAAATATTTACCTTATTTAATCCATCAGTTGATCCTAAACGTAAGTGGTTATCAGAATTACCTGGGGGAACATTGTGGACATACAAACCCTAAAACCCTCCCCCATACCAATTATGTCTGACTTTTTGATAGATAGACCTGGGAATCTGTAATTTAAAACTAAAATCCCTCTGCTTCAGCCATAGACAAAGGGGAATCATCAGAATTTCATTTGTGGTGTCTTGGAGCACCAGTCTGTGTGCAAGCAGAGAGAGTTAGAACCCAACATCCCGTTAGGGGGTTGGTAAGAATTTATCATATGTGTAGTCTCACTTCTTCTACCTGCCAGGCTGAAAATTAAGATCTCTGTCCAGGTACTTAAAATTCTGAACTCATTCTTGCCTGGGCTGTGCTGAAGATGGGAAAGGAATGGAAATGGGAAGAAAGTCAGAGAAGAGGAACAGCTGATGTTTAATCTACTACCTTTTTTTCCTCTGCCCCTCGCTCCAAACATGCTCATTATGTTCATGCTGTGAATACCTAGTCAGGGAGAACATGAAAGATGCCAGGGCAATCAGGCACATGTATTCAGGTTTTCCTCAGAAGCAAAGACTCATTTCCCTGTCTTATTAAAACAGCAATAACCACAACCCATAACCAATCCATGTCCTAGGCATCAGATTTTGTGTGACCTTTTGGATAAATGATTCAGTTGCTGTCATCAGGTCCCAGGCTGATGTTAATTACACAAATGAGGCTGGCCAGAAACTGGCCCGCACGGATGCTTCCAGAATCCTCCTTCCACTAAAAGTTTTGCTTCATCGATTCAACCCATATGCGTATCTGCTGAGCACAGAGATAATGAAGATGCATTAGACACGGGTCCTGCCCTCAAGGACCTCACTCTTCCCTAGTGATCAATAGATCTGCTGTGATTCTAGTGCCGTGTCAGATCCCAGCAATGAAGAGCCACTATGAAGTGGTAACAACACGAAGGGTGGGTCTTTAGTAGAAAAATCCTAGTGAATTTCCGTCTCAATTTAAACACAAAATATTAAATTGAAAAAGAACCTTTGATATCATTTCATCCAACCACCTCAATTTATAGATGAGAAAATGAAGGTGCAGAACAATACATTGTTGTTCAAAGTTACACAGCGAAGCTCAAGCTGAATTCAAATGTCATGACTTCCACGCTGAACCTTGTAGGCTGGGTAATTACAATTTCAAGTCCCAATGCCATAACTAATCTGCCTGAGTAGAATGTGTGGGGGGGTAAGGCATTAGATTCACTTCATGTCTTAAGGGAGGTGAGACAATTCAAGAACTTTAAGTTACTAGGATGGGATAAATTGACCCACAGGAGGGAGATTATGACTTGAGCTTATTCACATTTCTAATTTCTGCATTATTGAGTGTCTATGATGAATGATAAGCAATACAGATAAAGTTCCAGCTTTCTCACTTGAATATACCCAATTATCTTACATAGGACACATGGTAGTGAGTGTAGTTAATTGTGCTTATTCGCACCTGTGCTAGCTCCAAACCTATACTCGAGTTGGAGTCTCAAAGCATAAAACAGAGATGACAAAAGAACAGCATGCATGCTATCTCTGTTCTGTCCCCTCTACTTGGCAGACATTAATCAACCACAGTATTCCCCACTATATTGTACAGAGACCTTAGAATCCTTCCCCCACACAACTCTAGACAACTACTGTCCATCTATCTAAGATGATAGACGACTCAAAGTTGCATGGATTTTGCCCATTTTCCTTCCAAAGTGAATTGGCTACCACCATCTGTCAGGGAGGCACTGAGTTTGGGATTGAAACTGAAATACATAAAATCCATGCTTTCTTGTAATTTACATATTAAAGGAGCTATAGATAGATAGATCGATAGATAGATAGATAATATATATTTTATATATTTTCATAACACATATAATCCCTGCCTAAATCAAAACCTGAAATAGAATTGCTTAAAGGATAGAGTAGAAGAGGAAAAGCAAAAGGACTGTTCTGTTGGGTAACGCATGCGCACTCACACACACGTACAAACTGGTTATGAGACTGCCCAGAATCAATTCAAAATGATTCAATACATGTTTATTGAGTGTCAGTACCATGTTGGATACGGGGTATACTGACATGAATAGATGTAGTCTCCATCTTCAAAAGTGTCCACATCAGATTGGGAGAGAGTTCTATAAACAGGTAATTCTTAAACAATATAATAGTGTTATAAATGGATACGCTCCATGACTTCAGGTAGGGATTATGATTATATTTTTCACCGTTGTACACCCAGAACTTAATATCACACCTGGCTTAGACTCAGTAATATTTGTTGAATGATCAAGGCAGAGATCAGAGTACTTAATGTTTCTGGAATAAATGAGCAAAAGCCTTAAGGAAAAAGTCAAACTTTTCCTGAATCTTGAGAAATTCAGTAAGAATTTCCTAGGTGAAGAGGCACGCTTAAAGAGAGAAACTCTTTGCTCCACAATTATGATGGAAAACAAAAGAAGCTATTTGTCCTTCATTTGTTCATAGCTAAGATAACAATTATCCACCTCCCAAATGATTGAAAAGAGTGCTTCATGAATATATAATAAAGTGGAAGGTATAACTGTTTTCATCAAAGCTATTGTATCCCATCTTTACTTGTGATGAATATCCTAGAAACCCCCAATTCAACAGTGCTCACACATTTCACCTGGGCACATGCTCTCAGAGTAATGTTTTATCGGGTTTCTTTTGTGGAGCACTAATTAAAATCAATTAGGGTGACATGTCATTTACTGGCTTGGTATTACCAGTGAATAACAAAGAGACGGAAAAAAAAGACTTGGAGGGTAATAACGTGCTACTTGTTTTTACTCCCTCAATTGCAGATGTCTGTTTCTAATGGATGAACAACTAAAATTTGAAAGCACTTATTTCAAGCATAACTAAACGCCTTCCATTAAGCAGCTATATTAGAGATTTGAGTAACATTATCTCTCCTTCAAATGCGCTTGAAAGAATCCATTCCTGGTGTTTTTTGTAGAGAATATCTTCCGTCTTCCTTATCTTTGAATTTGATAAGCTTTTGATAGCCGATGCCCCACCACTTTTGTGCTTGATGTGTTACTCTCTTGTGTGGTGCATTAATTGTTTTATGTGTGCTAAATCATGTGTCTCCAGAGAGCTTGTAGGTCCAAGGCAAAGAGATCAGGCCTTCAATTTCCTTTATGTCATACATAAGAGAAAGAGAGGGAACAAAGAGAATAAAGGAGAGAAGAAGAGAACAAAGGAAAACAAGGGAAAAGAGAAAAACGAAGAATGAGACGTACGTGAGCATTGGACATCTATTATCTTCCATGCGTGGGGTTATGGGCATCTATAGAACATATTCCATTTGCTCCTTTAAGAGTACTGTAAAATAAGCACTTTTTTCCCTCTCTGGTGATAAGGACACTGGAACACAAATTGGTCACCAGCTGAATGGTAGGGACAGAATAGAAACTCACATCTGTCCTTCATGCTTACTTGTCCTTCTGAAGGAAGTTAATTTGGATGAGCTGTCTTCACTCTCATATCCTGTACTTGTCCTTTTCTTAGTGTGCTTTGCACGGGGACCCATGTGCCCCTTCAAACGTCTCCTGGTTGCCATGCTGTTTTGGTGGCTGGGTGTGAGAAATAAAATATTATCTCATGCTCCTCTTTCAGATTTTTCCCATTGAGTGTCAGTTTGTGAGTTTATTTGAGTGAATGTACATTCTTCATTTCATTTATAAAATATGCCATGGGCTTTTCTAGGCCCATTCGATGGGCTAACATACAGGATGCCCATGCCATTTTCAGATAGTTTATATATTCCAATGATTCATTTCCTTTGACCTTTTCTTCAACTCTCCTAGTGTCACTATTCCTCTTTTAGCAAGTGTAATTTTATAATTTTTAACAAAGCAATTTTGTAAGTTCCTGAAGCAATAGATATATGTGTGTATGCATAATTGAAATTGATCAAATGCGTATATATTACATATTATATACGTATATATATACATATATATGTATATATATACATATATAATAAGTTTTATATATATATAAGTTTTATATATATATAAAACTTAACTATATCACCCATGTATAAAAGACAGCAATAGTCAAGTTCTTCTTCCTCACTTACTAGCTATAAGACCTTGGCTTCCTTCACCGTAAAATAAGAGTAACTACTATATCTAAATCTGGCAGAATTTATATAAAGATGCGTCATATGTGCATAGTAGAATAGCACGCTATAATTGATCTTCATTTCCTGCCATTGTTCTTCCATGGCTTTGACCATGAGCTGAGAAAATTAATTTTAATTAATTCTGGTTAGAGCTGTTACATCCAGGTGAGCACTGTTTTTCCACATGACTACACTACGAGCCTGAAATTTATTTTCAACAATCTTTATTTGTTCAACAAAAGTGAATTGGCTACCACCACCTGTCAGGGAGGCACTGAGTTTGGGATTGAAACTGAAATACATAAAATCCATGCTTTCTTGTAATTTATACATTAAAGGATATATAAATATATATATATATATATATATATATGTTCTAATATATATGTTCTAAAAACACACATATATATGTTCTAATCACACCATTAGTTGTCTAATTAGAATACTCAGACAAGCTTTGGTTGAGAGGAAAATTCCCATGAGTGCTTATGAAAAGAGTTGACCCAGCCTGGGGCGATCAGGAAAGACTTCTCCAAGAAAGGTTCTCTTTGTTGGAACGTGAAGGATGAGTAGCAGTTAAATAGGAACACTGGGTTGAGGGAGAAGGGCAGGAAAGCAATGACATCAACAAGAAGGGAGCCCTAGGAAGGTATAGACCATGAGGAGAAGGAAGAACTGAAGAAAGGCCGTGAATCAAGAGCACAGATGGAGAGTTAAAAGTAGAGAGAGACTATTGGCCAACAGTGACTCGTTGGAGTGCCGTCTTTGGAGACAAGATATCAGTTTTCCCTCTTCCCTACAATGATACACATCCTTCCCATGTGCAAAATAAACTCATTCAAAGATGGCTGCAACAATGGCTTCCATCCCACAGGCTCTTCTGCAAAGTGAACTTGACACTCCCCCATCAAGAGGGAGAATACGTTTCTCTATTCTCTTGGCTTTGAGAGAGCCTATGAAGCTTCGACCAACATAATATGGTGGAAATGAGTCTATGCCAGTCCCATGTATAGCTCTGCCTATTCTGGAAGTTTCTTCTTTGCACCACCTTGGAAGCTAACCAATATGTCAGAAGTATGACTACCTTCAATCAACTATGCTGTAAAAAGTAAAAGCCAAGGCCCTAGAGGATGAGTTTTGATGTAGGAAGAGAAAAAGGCCAAAGGACACCAAGGTACCAGGCATGTGAGTGAAAAGACCTGGTGGACGTCTAGTCCAGTTAGTCCTTCAGAAGGTTCCAGCCCCAGCTGCCATCTGACTGCAACCATGGGAGAGACCCCATCTAAGAACCACTCAGCTGAGCCCAATCAACTCCCAGGACTCTGACATGTAATAATAATTTGCTGTTTTATGGCCCTAAGCTCTAGAGTGGTTTGTTCACAGTAAGAGATCACTGAGAAGGCTAGTGATGTGATCTTAGGAAAGCCACGTAATGTATCTGAGCTTCAGTTTCCCCAGGTGTCACAGAGGAGACACAAAATAAATATTCCTTCCCTTACCATCATTTATCAAGGCTATAGCAGAGATTTTACATTTGTTTTGCCATTCTTATGCACCATCTGTAGAGAAAGGATGAGCTTCCTCTTGCTTTGACAGGGAAATAAGAAAGCAGAGGCATGCATTATTGATGCACCTGAACTTTTCCCACTTCTCCTTGAATGACATCAACCTGAGTATCTTTTGCACCATCGCTTCTATATAAGGATGAAAGACCAGCTGCCGGCGCTCCATCTTACTTCTTTCATCCTAATGGAGACCTCAGAAAGAAAAACACATTGCATTCACATACCTTCCCTGGAATCCAGGGCCTTTCATGCCTCTGACCTTTACATATTCGTCTGCTTTTAAAAGAGGTAACCTCTTCCAAAACATTGTCAGTGTGAATACAAAAACAAACAAACAAATAAACAACAGACTGTGGAAATCAAAAAACTATACATCCCTCAGACTATGACTATTGTAGGCAGCAGGTATTCAACAGATATTAAACAGATGCAGAAAAGAAGGAAGACTTCTTTCATTTTTATTGAAAAATTATATTTCAAAACTTCTATTTCTCAAAGAACTTTCATGAAAAAAAAAACACCACATCCCAGTCACAGGGTGCTTGTGAAAAATGCAGAATCAGAATCTCTTGCAGCGGAGGCTGGGAATTTGTATTTTTAACAAGCACCCACCGTGATTATTAAGAGCAGTAAAATTCAAGAACCGTACTCTAAGTTCCCAAGTTTGATTTGGAAACTATTAAATGGTTAAGACTGGGAACAATGAGACCCAGGAAAAATTTAGAAATTCTGGTGCCTTGCATATTTCTTTGCAGAATGAATTATGTCTATGGACTTCTTCTGCACTTAAGGATATAAACACTACAGATGGTTCACTGAGTTTTTAAATCTGTTTTTGCTTAATTTGCCTAAATGTAAAACAAAAATGAGAATGCCTTGTTATAATTTCCAAGGCTTCAGTGATCGTGTTTGTTTAAGAGCATGGAGAGAATGTAACGGTAAAGAGTGAGTACTTCTTTCCAAGGTAAACGAGGATGAGAACTCCTTTGACTTACCAGGCTCTCTATGTGAAACGAGGCCACTGAGCCCCATTTTCCTCATCTGCCAAGAGGATTTCTATGAGGATTACTTAAGGTCACCATATTGCACAACTCACACTGTAGTCTGTACGGTGCACAGTTTGAACATCTGCACGAAGATGTCCTTTGAGTGAGTGACCCAATATGTGTGAAGACTTGCCATATACTGTATGCACAGTAAGGGATTCTGACGTGAGGTGTTGATGGGATGGAAAAATAGAGCTTCATTTGGGCCTATGAAACAGGAGTCGGAGAAAGAGACTGTGAACATATAAAATTGTTTGATGGAAGCCATTGCTCAGTAAGCTAGCTGGTCATCCCCCAAACAGATGCACCTGTGTGCACAGGCTGCCCCACCCCCACATACACACATTATAGAGGACATTTTTGGTTCCCACCCATATTTTAAATGCATTCTCTTTTCTTCTGGAAAAATCCCTTGGTTTCCATTTCCGGACAGATCTGCTGCTCCTTCAATCTGGATATGTGGTCTGGGCAGGGCTCCATATTCAGCTACAGGGATGAAAGGCATAACCCATGCCTTAGCTAATCAACACACCGCCTTTCCTTGGGGTGAAGGGGAGGACCCAAGCTGTACCAATCAGGATCCATCTCAGGACTTGGATAAGTGCTCCTAGGAAAGGCTCTGGCTTTCCCTTACTGGACCTGCACTGGGATGGGATGAGGCAGGGGCTTTTGCTGCTATTTGATACTAGGAAGTGTGAGCTTAGAGCTGCTCAGGGAGGAGGGGAACACTGGAGTTGGAGGTCTGGATCCTATGGTGCCTGAAGCAGACTTCAGCTATGTAAATTTGTCAGTTCCTCTTTCTGTTTTTGCTTAGGCCAGGCTGAGTTGTTTTGTCATCACTTATAATTCACAAAATTAATACTGTGCACAGCAACCAAACCCATTGTTTGATTACCTTATACCAGGGTTTTACTCTGTCTGCTGTTTGCTAGTTTTAATTGCTTTGATACATAAATTTCACTATGGGGAATCAATAACTTATCACCCATACCAGGACATTTTGGAGAGTGAAAGGGGTACTATTTATAGACAAAAGCATAATTCAAGATAAGCTGAAATATATGATCACCCTAATTTTGACCAAAGGGTCAGATTGTTGATAATTTGAAGACACAACCAGTGTCCATTTTTAAAAATGGGTTTGCTTTACAATGCTCATCATTATATTCCTGACACTTAGAACAATGTCCAGCACAAAGACGATACTCAATATTTATTTAATGAATACAACATTTCAAAAACATTTCAGTATATTCATTCACGTACTTCTGCAACAAATAGTTGAGTACCAAGCACTGTTCTAGGCACAGGAGGTGCAGATGTGAGCAAGACAGAGAAGATTTCTGCCCTTCTGGAGAGTTTTATTCTTGGGAAGAGGGACCAGACAATATACAAGGAAGCAAACAAGTGCTTTTTGGTCAGGGTACGTGCTGTGGGAGAAATGAAACAGCAGCATCAGAGGAGAGAGAGACATTTTTAGATAATATGATCCAGGAATATCTCTCTGAGGAGTCGATATTTGAACTGAAACGGAGTCAACCGGGCAAAGAGCGAGGGGAGCTCCCTACAGCAAAGATTAGTTCTCTGTCTGCTACTGTCACTGCTCTGCACCGAACAGCATGACCCACAAGGTCATCCAGCTGTTGGTACTCCAGCAGCTGCCAGGGGATCAAGGAGATTCCAAACTGGTGGAGGCAAGAAAGTATAGACCTAGGCACAAGGTGAGAGCCATAAGCATCTCAGGATGGGAGAGGCTAGAGCATCCTGGGATGGGGAGTGGCCACAGGGAGGGCCTTCACAGAGGAGGAAGTGAGATGCCATGGTTCAAGGCTCTGTCTGGGATCAGACTCTGGGCTCAGGTTCCGGGTTCGAATCCTGCCTCTTCTGCTTATCAGTTTTGTGACCGTGAGCAGATAATCCTTGTGAGGTTCACTATCTCACCAGTAAGACTGGGGTAATAATGACAGCATCCCAATACATACTCAGGTCTCAGCACAGCATCTGAGAAACAGTAAGTGTTCAGTAAATAGCAGCTATTATTATTAAATAGTAAGGAGAGACAGTAACAACTGAAATATGTTCGGGAATACAAAAAGAAATAAGAAGCTAGCCTTTCCCCTTAGGAATCCCATTGCGTATTCATCGTAAGGGGAATTCACAAACATATTCACACCGAATGCCAGTCTCTGAGGGCTTGATGGAGGTGTTCAGCCATCAATCCAACTAATGATAATATTTTCCAATTATCAGGACAATAAATTAGTTTAAGATCACTTTTTTTTTTCCAATTTCAAGTTTTCCTCCCAGATATATTTTTCTTAAACTTTGGACATCTGCTCCCTCAAGTACTGGCAGATGAGAAAATAAGTGAACAAGCAGCAGACAAGCATTACCAGAAAAACTCGGGAACAGCCGATCGTGTTTAGACCAACAGCTTGTTCTTTTCATGGACATGTGTACTCAGGTTGTGGTTTTTAAGTCATACACAGATTGTCAGATTGTCTGGAAGTAAAACTATTCCTATTGCACAACCCGGAATTAAATATATCAGCATCTCACCGTGTTCTTCAAACAGTGCCGTCTTCCAGACGCTCTGTCTCCTACATGAGTTCAAGAACCACTCTAGAAAAGTTCAAAGCCCTTTACAAAAAGCTCTTAAGTCATCCTCTCACTGTCCTAGGAGCTGGGAAGAGGAATGTGGCAAAGGTACAGAGTGGGTGGGTGGGTGGGGGCAGTAAGAGAAGGAAACTAGGACACTGTTGTCTCCTTGAAAAAGAAAGTGAAATTCAGGAGATGGTTAATGGTTTGCCCATGGTCACTCAGGAAGTTGACAAAAAAACCTAAAACCAAGAATGACATCTCAGGGACTAATAATTCATACAGGTCTCTGCTGTATGCATAAGAATTATTGAGTCTCCCAAGAGAATGATAATAAGCAGTGTGATTTAAGAACTCGAACTGCAACGTATTTTGAAGTTTCTAATCCCAGAGGCATCTTTTACCTGTTCTCTAGTAAGATCCACATGAAAAATGCCTTGATATGCCTGCATGCATTTTTTATTGCCACCCTACAAAATCACCACAAATGTAGTGGTTTAAAACAACACATGTTTACTATCTTACCGTTCTGAAGACCAGAAGTCCAGCATGGGTTTACTAGGTTCAAAATCAAGGTGTCAGCAGGACAATGTTTCTTTCTGGAGGCTCCAGGGGAAATTCTGTTTCCTTGACTGTTCCATCTTCTACAGACTGCCTGCATTCCTTGGCTTACGGACCCCTTCCTCCATGTAGCATCTCACTGACCCTGCTTCCATTGTCACATCTCCTTTTCTCATCATAGCTGGAAAATGGCCTCTGCTTTTAAAGACCTGTGTGATTATATTGGGCCCAACAGGATAACACAGGATAATCTCTCAATCTTGATGTCCTTACTTTAATCACATTTGCAACATCCTTCTGCCATTTAAGATAAGATATTCACTGGCTCTGGGAATAGGGATGTGAACATCTTTCAGCAGCCGTTATTCACCCTCCCACAGTATGCCTTTGGCCTGAAAGATTCATACCTGTCCCACACGCAGAATATATTCATCCCATCTCAAGTTCCCCCAAAGTCTTAACCCATGACAAGATCAACTGAAAGTTCAAAACCAAATCAAATCAGCTCAAAAGTCCCAAGTCTCAGCACCTAAGTCATCTAAAAAGTCAGGATGAAGCTTTGGGTATAATCCATCCTGGGGCACAATTCCTCTCCATCTGGGGGCCTGTGAAACTCAGGAAATAAGTTATTTGCTCCCAAATGCAGTGTTGGAAAAGACATAAAATGACAGTTATAAACATTCGTGTTCCAAAGGGGAAGAAAATGAAAGGGGAAAAAAGAGTCAAGCAGTTTTGAAATCCAGCCAGAAAAACTCCATTAGGTTTCAAGGCAGGTGAATAATCCTCTGAGATTTGTGCCTCCTCGCCCTGGGCCCCAGGCTCCCTACTCTGGGCTCACAGTTCCACCCGCTGGGCTCACGGTTCCACCTGCTGGGCTTGAGGCTCCATCCTCTGAGTCATCCTTACTTTTTCATAAAAGGTAGTGTTTACTTGCAGCTGAGTGGTTTATCAGCTTGTTTTCCGTGAGTAGAAGGTTGAAGATTGGCAGCCTTCATTCGTTTAGTTCTCTCCTTCATTCCAAGCGTTTCTGATACTATACACTTCTCACGAACTGTGTAGGTCTTCTGTGTGTATCACGTGGATTCACACACAAGTCTCATCTGTTCTCAGGCTCTCTGAAACCTACCCAAGGTTCAGTTCCCTCCGTCTACCCCAGTTGAAACAGATTCAAGATTCAGTGTAGGGATGGGGCTCAAAACTCCCCTTGGGAATATCTACCGATGTCCAACCCTGTTGCTTCCCTTTGGGGTATTCCTTTGGGATATGTATTATGGCAAGAGAGAAAAACTATTCTCATACCCTCTTTTATTCATAACTTGGCTATTATCTATAGTATAACAATCTATGCTTCATGACTCCTCAGGGCTCTTTGACTTTTGAGACTCAAATCCTGGATTTTAGCCTCAAGGAAAACCACTGCTCTCTCTAAAAGTGTGGCTCCCACAACTAAAAGCCTTAGCTATGAGTCTTCAAAAGTCCATTCAACTACTCAGCTGACTTCACCATTCTGCTCAGTGTATTTAGAGAATTCTCACTGGCTCCTGCCAAAGAATAATGATACTGGGCAAAGAGAGCCCCACATAGAAGCATTATTATCTGTTCGTAATCAGATTATATACTGAAATATGTTATGTGATTCAAGTGTCTTGGTAATTCTCTTGGTAAAATGGAATTAGTATTTCCATTTTATCATTGAAGAAATAGATATGCAAAGCATAAACAACTTGCCCAGGTCGCACCACTTAATGAAGTGTCTAAGTGTATATTCAAAACTCAGTCTGTCTAACCTCAAAATGGGCTAGAGCGAGCAATTCTTATAAATGTGCAATCCAAGTAATTTTGCCAACCCTCAATTTTCACATTTTTCAAATGAAAATATAGCTCATAATCCCTCTCCCACAATTCCAGAATCCAAAAAGCTTTGAAAACTAAAATTGTCATTGGTATTATTGTTTGCAAGTTTGCTGCCAAAATTAGACCGTAACTGAAATTTATGCCAGTTTTTTCTCAGTGCTTCTACCAGTTGCACGTGCATCTACTGTTAGCTAATATTTTTATGGCATTTTTTGGGTTTTTTAAATGACTTTTAATTGTACTGTGAAAATTTTCCAAAAAAAGAATAAAGGTAAAGATACCCCCAATTAATAATAAAGAAGGAGAAAGAAGCATTACTTTCATCAATAGCAAAGAAAGGAGAGCTATTGCAGAAATCAAGGTGTGTCTGTGAGGTCACTTACCATAAAATATAATGTGGGAACCACCACCATATATAACATTTTACAGGGACAGTGACAACAATGCCCTAAAGAAAAATGAGTGAAACATTGCCTTGAGGAAAATATGAAGATCTTGATTTGGGATTTATTAGATTTGAAAACAATAAAGTGATTGTATGCTACTGACTTGCTTGCTGATTGTAAAACCAGCCAGGCTATTCCATGAAGGAGTAAACATGAAAGGTGAGTGTGAATATTCAGAAAGTTGGATGCAAGAACTTAGCTAGTGCCATGGTGTAAAATATTGGAAAATCTGTGCTGAAAAAGCTTCTGTTGATCATGAAGCAGCTGAGAATCACATGTATAAATTAGCTAAGATTATATCTGATGACAATCTTAATCCTTAACAAATTTGCAAATGCTGATGAAACAGCTCTATTGGTGCTGTTTCTAGAAAAATCTTAGCAATGGCTGATGAGCGAACTCCCGCAGGTTTTGACACTGAGTCCAGGGTGACTGTTTTTACATGTGCCAGTTCTACAGGAAAGATTAAGTAGACAGCGATTGGAAAAGGACAACTTCCAATATATTTAAACGATGTACAAAGTTGTCTGTCATTACTGTGCAAACAGGAAAATGTGGGTGAGCTGATAAGTACCTTCTAATTGATTTAATACATACTTTGCATCTATGGCTGGAGGTCATGCTAGTCAACCTGGACTGGGAAAAAAAGGTAGAATTTTATTGTCCCTGGACTTTATTCCACCCATCCCCCTCCTAAACTTCTTGGGGAAAATAATGTTTTTGCCCTTTAATTTTTCCTCTCAGTGTTACACCTGTGAAACAGCCTTGTTGGTCAAAAACATTTTATACTCCAAGGAGGGCAAGCATAAATTCCCCTCCATCTTATGTTTTCCTTTAGCTGAATCCTGCGGTTAACAAAGACCCAGGAATCCAAGACATTAAAAGAGTTGAGGTTGCCGTTTCTATAGTAGCTAATGCTTAGGATACTGTTGAAACATCAGCAATGACAAATGCTTGACACAGTCTTTGGACATCGGAGTGGTTGAAAATGAACGTGCAGGTGAAGACGTCGAAGGTTTAATCAGTCACAAGAATCGGATCATGCCAAATTTCATGGATGACACTGACACTTCATCAGCTGAACATGTCAAGAACTCACAAGAGGCTGACGTAGAAGTTCTGAATACTGGCACTATTGCACACTCCCGGAGGGATGGGGAAATTGTGGAAATGCTGCTGAATACAGCCACGCACGAGCTCAGTAGTAACAACAATGAGGATGGCATTTTGAACCCAGAGAGATCTCATGAAGATATGCACATACCTGATACGGTGGGATTCTGTTGTTGTTGTGAGTAATTGACAGAGTTCACTTCCGTTGTGAGTTATCTCTATTGACTCCACTTATTTCTACAACTTTACACTAAACACCTGAAAGATGGCATTAGGGGATATGAGTTCTAGAGTGATGAAAAATAGGCCATGGAATATTCCTAAAACAAGTATCTGGAGAGGGCAGAGTCATATCACAGAAGCTCTGCAGGAAAGGTTTTATTGCCTGTGTTTTAAAGATAAGTAAACCAGAGAGCACAATGGTTGACTTATCTTCCCGTCATTGCCCCCTTGGTGAGTGGAAAAGGCATAAACTTGAATCCAGATCTGTTTGATACGAAAGTTGTGCTAATTCTAACTTGCCTTTCTCCTCTGTGCCACACCACGTGCGTGCAAATTACTGCGATTAGTATTCCAGCCCCACAACTCCATGAGTAAGGATTCTAGGGCTATCCCTCTAATATTCACAAATGTCCCAGTCACCCAGCCATCTGAAAGTTAACTCTTTAAAGAACCTTCAAGATAAGGGCAAGTGGATGGTTGGAGGCTCATTTAACCTCTGTTCTCAGCTCCACTCTTTCCCTTTCCTTACTCTGCTTTCATCCCTGCAAACTATACTTCCTGGCATCCCCTGCCCACTAGCTTCTCAGGAGTTCCATCCAGTGGAAAGCATTGGCAAGACATCTGAAGGTTACAAAAGGAGAGACATCTGAATAGTCCTGTTCCTCTCCACTTTGAGAGGTGACTCCAGCATGACTGCAATTCCTCTGTAGTCCAGCACCCCTCAGGCAATGCACCCTGCCATTGGCTCCAGTGCTCACTGGTCTGTCCTCCAAAATGCCACCTCCTGCCAAGAGACACCAGCTCTAGAGTCCTGGCCATACTCTTTCCTCCCATAGCCTCAGCCCTACGGCTAATGGCGATTTCCTACAAGTGTTCATCTTCAAGTTGTCTCACCTTCCTGTTTTCCACTCTCCACACACCTATTTGACTAGATCCCACAGTTGACTACCTGGCATGGACCTGTTTTCCTGCCTGGCTACTGACTGGTACAGAACGACAGAACAATAGTTGTGACACAGGTAGTTTTCTGGGGGCTCTGACACAGATTTCCTGGAAACAGAAGAATTGATGACAAAGAAGAAATAGCCCTGGGGTAGGCTTCCAGAGTCTGGATTCAAGATCCTGAGCCAAACTAGCTGTTGTGACTTTGGACACATCATTTTCCCTCTCCGGACCTCAGCTTCCTCATCTGAAAAATGGACACATTGACACTTTCAAGTCTTACGAGATTTAATTTCTAGTTCTGGTCTATAGTTCTCAGAGGCACCACTGCACCCTTGCAAACAGTACCTGCACTGCCCTAATTAGCCTCTGAGACATTTGCACCTTCTGTACCCATCTACAAGGCAACAAATCAAGGGTGCCATGGGTTCCTGGAGTCTCCAGAGCAGAAGCAGTGTTGCTCCTGCCATTTTCTTTTTAACCGAAGCAGAAGCCTCATTCCCTGCACACCCGCTTGCTTCCTGCCTACTCCCCTCAGTCCCTCTCAGGGAGCTGACTCTGAGAGGGAAGACCTGTTGCCAGGAATGTACCCAGTCTCTTGGCTGTAAGTCGTGAAAAGACCATCCCATGTACTATAATTCAATAACTCATTGTGAACCCTGGGAACAATGATTTTTGCCCTGAAGATTTTTCACTCAGAATTCAACTAATTGGTTATGATAATTAGCAGAAAGGTAGCTGTCTATTGCTCACTTGGGAGCAGGCGAACTAGAATATTATAGGTAGCTACCCCTACCCAATGCCACACACAGGCGAGTCCAGCAGACATCTTGGTTAGCATGCAGGGCCTGTCAGCTTTTCTAAAGCCATAATTTTTTTGAGATGCACTTCGGTTTCACAGAAGCTTCCTCTGAGAACCCCGGGCTAGGCCTAGCAGCTGGAAACAGGGGCAAAATATGGACCTGCCCCTGCAGAGACCCCAGAAGAGCAGAGTCTCAATCTATTTTTTAAACCGTACCCTCTTTGTATAGACATAAACCTTTCTTTTTAACCCAACATTTCAAATGAAATTGCAAAGTGAAAAAGCCAATGCTAAGATATTTCAAAAAAAAAATATTTTTTGTCATAGAATCACATCAAAGAAAACCTGCTTTCTCAAACTTGGCTATCCCCATCTCCCAGGAACTATAATACATCTCCCCAGGGTAACTTCATCACCCCTACCCATGCATGGTTGACAATCATTGATCTGGAAGAAAAGGACGATATCAGAGCTTTCAGCATGAAAGATGTATGTTTCCCCCTTGGGCTTTCTCAATTTGGATGCACAGAGGAGCCATGGCATGGGGGAGACAGCGCAGGCTTTGGTGTGGGCAGATCTGAGTCCAAGTTCCAGCAGCTCCGCTCTTGTTTCCAAACTTAAAAAATAGCAAATGCCCACCTGATAGGTTTGTTGTGAGGATTAAATGAGATGTGTGAACTGATGTATGAGGTTGCTAATACTACATAGAGGCTTTCCTACATTCAGGGGCTGGAGCGAGTATTTTACAAGCCCATCTACTGCTCACAATAACACTATAAGACAGACACTGCTCTCCCATTTTACGTAAGGGGAAACTGAGGCTTCAAGAAATTAAGTCCCTTGCCCAAAGTTCTCAAGGTATTAAATGACCAAGAAGGGAATTAGATCCAGACCTGTCAGACCCCATAAACAGTGTTTTGGACCATTATGTTCTACGCCTCCCGACACGCATGTTAGCTCCCTTCCCTCTGTCAACAAAGCTAACTACTTCTGCTAACACCCACCACGATACGATTATTTCTATAAGAGCAGTTGTATTCGTCTGCTTGGGCTACCATAACAAAATACCAGAGACTGGGTGACTTCAACAACAGAAGTTTATGTTTTCAGGTTCTGGAGGCTGGAAGTCTAAGATCAAGGTTCCAGCCAGTTTGGTTTCTAGTAAGAGCTGTCCTTCTGGCTGACAGATAAATGCTTCTCGTTCTGTCCTCACATGGCCTTTCCTCGTTGTGTGCGTGGGAAAAGAGAGAGAGAGCCCTGGTGTCTTTTCTGGTAAGGACACTAGTCCTGTCAGATCAGGGCCCATCGTTATGACTTCATTTAACCTTAATTACTTCCACAGGGGTCCCCATCTCCAAATATAGCCACACACGGGGGTAGGGCTTCATCATATGAATTTGCAGGGGAGACAGACACAAGCATTCGGTCTACACCAAAATACTGGGTTAGTTCACCAGTCTACCCCCTGTGCTTAGAACTCCCTAAGTTCTAAGAAAATACTGGTTGAATAAATGAATGAGTTAATAAATGAGGGAGCACAAAATAAACTTGAATTAATATAGGACACTGACTCTAAACCTTTACACCAGCAGGGATTCCTTTTATTAATTTCTTCCCATGGGCCCTGTGCTTTGATAAATTTCATCTTCCAAGCTGAGACTAGTAACAAATTGGTTTTTCCCATGTTTAATTAATCAAAGACAGATAAATTGCTAACCAGTACTTCTAATCAGCATGAAATATGTAAGCACTGTAACTAGCCTGAGGTGTTTAATTTCAGGCTAAAATAGATACAATAACCAACCTGTTGGCTTAGGTGACCTTCCTGCAAGCAAATGAACAATCACTCCTAAGATATCGAAATTCAAAAACTAGCTTATGAACCTGTAGGGGGCTGGGGAACCCAGTTTGGGAAACACTTCCCTAGTACAATCTATGTCATACAACAAAGTGGCATCTTATTGAAGGTTTGGGTTCCATTGTGAGCAGTTAAGAAAACACATGCATTTGGTCAAAATAACATTTGAAAATGCATTCAATCGCCCAGATTCAAATACAGATACATACACTCTTCTGCATTAGTGTCTGCAAATTTGCAGTGTGTGCAGTAATACGCAGCCCAAAATCGAGTGTATTTGTGCCAACCATTATTAAATATTGTGATATATAACTATGTATAATTGAATATCCAGGATACATGTGATAGAATTGATAAATTAGAAGTACATGTGATGACAGCATCATATTTTCATATATGCAAAATAATCCATATAACAAATATTTAGATTGTAAAGAATAATTAAATAAACACCAGTGTACTTTCAACCAGGTTTAAGAAATAGAACATTGCCAAGAATTTTTAATTCCTATGTTGCTCTCCCTATTAGCATTCCTCTGTTTACTCTACCGTATCCTGCAAGCTTAACGCTATCCTGCATTTTGCTTTGATTTTCAATTTTCACACGTTTGTGTTACTAAACAACACATTGCTTAGTTTTGCTTGTATTTGAGCTTTATATAAATGGTGTCATATGGTATGTATTCATGTGTGATTTACATTACGTGAATATGATTTTGACCAACATTTTGTTTCTGTGTGTCTGCATGTGGCTGTAGTTCATTCATTTTCACTGCTCTATAGTAAATCATTTTTCAACTTTAGGTGTTCCTTTTCCTACATTTAGTCATTTTTAACTAATTTAGACATGTAGTAGAAATGCATCAACATAGAAAAGTAATACTAATTGCTGCAACAAACAACCCTCAATCTGAGTGTCTTTAACAAAATAAAAGTTTCATTTTCTACCCACATCAAAGTCCAAAGCAAGTGGGCAACCCTGCTGGGCTGCTCTTCTCCAAGAAGTAACTCAGGGATCCAGGCTCCTTCCATCATATGACACCAAAATCTTTAACACTGGCCTTCTGGGAGCCATGGAAAAAGAAAGAACAAGAAATGTCTCCTGGGGTGCAGGAGAGGCTGAAAAATGCCTCTTGTGCCCAGAAAAGAAAATGAAGTTGGCGAACATCTCCATGGTCTTTGTCACATTTTAAATGCTGTAAAAGAGTTCACTGGGTTTAGAATGAGAGGACTGGTTTGAACAGACTTAGAAAGTTGTCGAATCTAGCTCTCCTTATTTTATCATTCAGTGAATACTTCATAGCACCAATGACATGCCAGGCAATGGTCGAGTGACAGCTATAGCCTCTCTGATGAAGAACTGCCTGCCCATCCTCTGCTTGGGAACAAACCAGGGAGCTCCCTGGCCCCAAGGAAGCAGCTCCCATGTTTGCACAGCTGGGACTGACTCCTATTCATAATGCACATAGCAAGCATTTCCAAGTGATGACAAGGTGTGCGTTTGTGCACAACGACAGAGGACTCAAGATGACCCCCAGGCCACATTTGTAGAAGGGGTCATCAACGTTGAAGTCACCTATGATGATGGTAAGTCTATATTCTGAACTTGACACCCCACTGTGACTTTTCTTTTTTGTTCATGTTCCAACAAATTGTCATATAGTGTTTTCCAAAGTCTGGATGTATTAGATGTCTCCAGATCCCAAAATAGTTGAGCCAGCTGGGTTTTGCCTTAACCCAACTGTTCCCAGTTTTTCTCTGTACTCTGCACACAAACACACACACACATACATGTACCCATGCATACTGACACCAATATATCATTGTGTCACTAATAAAAACATTTTCAATTCTACTTTTTAAGATTTCATAACAATTCCAATATGCAGCAACCTAGCACAAGCAAACCATCTCTCTAACACAGGTATTTCGAAGTGGTATGTTTGATAATGTCAACAAACTCTGTAGAGGACATGGATTTTTGTAGGAACATAGGCATATGCATTAAGTCAGAGCCCATATTTTCAAAAGAGGCACCAACCCGTAAGTCTCATTCCCGGAAAGTGATGCTGACACTTTTTTCCACTCAAAATTACTTTGAACTCAGTGAATCCGTCTCCTTGTGCTTTCTGTCTTCTGTTCCCTTTGAGTTTGGGGTTTGACTATGATATCAAACAACCATTTTTGCTTCTGTCTGTATATGTATACATGTACATCTCACAGAAATATTTTCAGGCAAACAGCTTACATTCAGATGTACCATTAGATTGGTGCAAAAGTAATTGTGGTTTGAAAGGTTAAAAATAATTGCAAAAACCACAATTACTTTTGCACCAACCTAATAGTTATGTTTAGGGCAGAGGTCGACAAACTTTTTCTGTAAAGGGCTGGATAGTAAATATTTTAGGTTCTGTGGGCCAGATGGTCGCTGTTGCAAGCACTCAACTCTACTGTTACAGCGTAAAAGTGGTCAGAAATGAATGGATGTGACAGTGTTCCAAGAAAACTGTATGAAAGCAAGCAGTGAGCCAGATGTAGCCCAAAGACCACAGTTTCTGACCTTTAGTTTAGGCCAAACAAGTTGCAGTCTTGAGGAAATAGCAGAGTCACCCCTAGAATTGGGTGGGGTGTAGGGATGTCAGTCACCTGAGGAAAAGAAAGTGGAACTAAGAACGTAGTCCTAAAACCAAGTAGGAAAGGGCTCTCCCGTCCTTCTTTGAGCCTCATTTGCTTGAGTCTCAACTTGCAAGATTGTAAACTTGCTGGTGGGTACCCGCAGGTAAGAGGAACATGACGTCCTCTGCTACTTGCCACGTGGGGGGCACCTGCAGGCTTTGACAAGGAGGAAACCTTGACCTTCCCTCAGAGATCTTATCGAGTCTCCTGACTTCAAACACCATCTTATCTTGTCCGTATATGACAACTTCCAAATGTACACCCCAGACCCTCCGCTGAGGTCCTTACACAACTTTTCTATTGCCTGTTCAACATCTCTACATGAAGCATCTAGAACTTAACAAGCACAAATTTGAACTCTTATCTTCCTCTTTGACTCAGCTTTCCAGCAGATTTCCCCATTTCGGTAAATAGAAACTTTGTCCCCCAAATGGCTCAGACTAAAATTATTATGTGTGTGTGTGTGTGTGTGTGTGTGTGTGTCTTGCTCTCTCACTTTCTCTTTCTATCTCTCTCCACTTTTCTCCCTCCCTCTTTTCCTTCCTGCCTCCATCCACTCCACCAGCACATCCGGCTGGCTCTACCTTTAAAGTGCATCTGAACAGTTCTCACACCCTCTACTCTGTCAAATTAGCCCATCGCTTCCTTAGACGATTATAATAACCTTCTGTTCCCTGTTTCCAACTTTGTCTCCCTGTGGTCTATTTTCAACTCAAAAAGCAGAGTTTTATATTAAAACTCAAGTCAGATGATGTCACTTTTCTCCTCATAACCTTTCTCCCTCCAGATTATTTGTCTGAGAAGCTTTGCCTGCACAACTAACAAAGAACTGAGAGAGGAAAAGAAGTAGTAGACAGATGTTCACAGTCATTAGAAAGTCCCAAGATGTTCATTCTGGTCCAGCGCTTGACCAGATCAAAAACATGTTTATTTTTGCTTACATAATGTTCACCTGCTCTGATGACAGCCAAATGCTCTATTTTTTTGTCTGTCTTTGGCCAATTCTCTCAAACCTATTACTTGGTTAGGTGGCCATTATAACGATTCAAACACATTTTATAAGAAGTAGCTCTTTGCTTTCTACACACTTAAGGACCACACACTTGCAATAAATGCTATTAAATATTCCATGCTTTCTAGTTCAAAACTACATTCATTTATGTAAACTCACCTTTGGCCTCACAATATTGGTTAAAAGCTAGCTAGCATTTTTTAATGTTTACTATGTTTTTTGCTTGCAAAACTGACAATCAAAATAAATTTGTGAGGTAGCTACTATTATCCACATATTGTAGACAAGCAACTTGAGACCCAGAGAGGTAAACTTTTCTAAAGACATACAAGGTCGAAACTAGAATTCAAGTTCAGATCTGTCTGGCTATGAATTTTTATTCTGTTTGACCTCATTACAGTGTTGTTGTAAGTGAAGAATTATAGCATAATGAAGCCAAGGAATGAGCTCGAGAGTTGACGTAGCCAGAAGTGAATCCTAACTGTACTACTGTGTGACTTCATATAGGTTATGTTTCCTCTCAAAGCCTCAATTTCCTCATCTGAAAATGGGGCAATTAATGCCTACCATAGGCATTTGTGAAGGCAGAGTGAGACAAAGTAGGTGAAGTGTTAACACATCTTAGTTATTATTATTTCTAATCTGATCGGTGAGGAGAGAAGGAACAATGAA
The DNA here is from genome assembly GCF_036562045.2 of Rhinolophus sinicus. Lineage (NCBI taxonomy): Eukaryota > Metazoa > Chordata > Mammalia > Chiroptera > Rhinolophidae > Rhinolophus > Rhinolophus sinicus. Next base: position 10,726,453 of record NC_133761.1, read on the forward strand.
ATGAAGTGACTTACTCAAAGCTAAATTACTATTTGTAGAAGACTCAAGAAAAACTGAAATTTGTGAAATTTCTGACATTCCCCATGCCATTTACTGAAATGGCAATTTCACATGGTTCAACCTAATGGGTCTTCTGTCCCAAATTCTTGCACTATTTACTGGACTACAGACTGAACCATAGATGAACATTTGAGAGCTGTAGTGTTAGCAGCTTTTAATAATTTTGGTATAAAGATTAGTCTTTTAGGGTTCTCTAATTATTAGTGTCAATAGGAAGAGAGAACGCAGGCACTTTTAAATTTCAGTATCACCACAAATTTAGCCCCTTAAGACAACATACATTTATTATCTCACAATTTCTATAGGTCAGAAGTCCAGGCACAGCTCTGCTGGGGGATCTCTTCAGGGTCTCTCACGGATGCAACTAAGTAAGGGATCTGCCAGGCTGCCATCTTATCTGAGGCTCACTGGAAAGGATCTATTTTCAAGCTCATGTAGGCTGTTGGCCCAATTAAGTTCCTTGTGGTTGTAGGACTGAGAACTTCAGTTACTTGCTGTCTGTGGCTGGGGACCACCCTCAGCAACTAGAGGCTGTTTCTAGCTCTTCGCCACATGGGGTTTCCCAACATGGAGGCTTGCTTCTTCAAAGCCAGCAAAGTAGACAGAGACTCCAGCAAGATGGGCCCTACAACCTATGTAACTAACCATATAATCACATCCATTGTAGTCACGTATACCCCATCATCTCAGCCTTATGTGGTTGGTTAGAAGCAAGTCACAGATCCTACCCACACTCAAGGGGAAGCGATTACACAAGGGCATCCCCAGAAGATAAAGATCTTGGAGATATCTTAAGAGTCTGTTCAGCACACAAGGGATGGCGACAGATCCCCATGGAAAAAAAGAAGTGAGGAAAGGTGGTTGTAGCAAATAGTTGGAGATTTAAAAAGTCAGCCCACAGCTTGCCATAGGTTATCTGCTTCTGTCATTGACCTGACAAACTGGTAAGCGAAGTGACAGATTCAAGCCAGGGGTTTGGAAGTCCTATAAAGTTCTACACTTAAGATTTGTGTACTTTAGATGTTATAACTCAATAAAATAGTTCTGCAGTTTTTACTATTTCTTACAATTTCCCTTTAAGTAGGCATAATTTATTTTTTCCCTTGAGTTGTATGCTGGTTGTGTAACCAATTTTTAACACTATTAGAGGCCTGATTACTTTCCATGTTGTTTTAAATAACAAAAGAAATTCTAATTTCATTCTTTTTCAACCAAAAAATTTAAAAATCCCAATTGTTTTCCCCCCTTCTTCCTCCTCCACCCCCCACTCCGGTTCAAGCCGTTGTTTCTCAGTCTAGTTGTGTAGGACACAGCTCCCTGGCCCATGCTGGTGTTATGAGCCTTGCGCTCCCCCAGCTGAGGCAGTCAGTCACCAGGTGTCGGTTGGCCGCTCACGGCAGCTCACAGCAGCTCTCGATGGCTGCCGGCCACTCATGCTGGCCACCAGCTGCTCCTGGTAGCCCAAGGCAGCCCACGGCAGTTCACACCGACCTCCGGCTGCTCATGGCAGCCCAGCTGCAGGGAGAGCCATTGTTCACAATCTTAGCTGTAGAGGGTGCAGCTCACTGGCCCATGTGGGAATCGAACCAGCGACCTCGGCATTCAGAGCACGGCGCTCCAACCACCTGAGCCACCAGGCCAGCCCCCAAATCCCAATTTTAACATACTGTTACCCCCTGAAGAAACTGGAAAATTCAAGCATGGTCGTTTCATTTTAATGCTAGCTCTCTTTAATATGCTGACAAAGAAATGGCGTAGTTTGATTGAATTTACCAAATGTTTATTATTTTTTGCTACCAGTTATTTGGAGGTAATTATGGCTCTATAATTCAGTAAACATGTTCTGATGTAAACAACTGTGAAAATTGCATTTTTGAATGCTCCAACTGTGCCCACCACATAATCAGAAGCAGTAATTTATTACTCAGACTAATAATTAGAAGTAATTAACTACTAGAAGCAATTAGAAATAGTAATTTCTTTAACATAATGTAATGAGCTGCTTTTTGAATGCATGTGTGAATATTTAGCAACCAGTAATTACTTATAGAGGAAAGAAAGAAATGTGGCTGTTTAGTTAACAATTCTAGATGCCTGTCATCTGTGTCAGTCTGGCCGTTAACATGGATGTTTGACAAGTCACTGGGTAGAATCTTCCTGAACATGAGAGTTCTGTGACACACTTCAAAAGAACCTCTCAGGATTTCATATTTATTCAATCTTTGAATGCATATTAATTGGGTATCTGCTGGGTAGTACATCATCCATCCTCGGCACTGGTAACATAAAAGTGAACATGGAAGACACAGTCCCTCCCCCAAAGAGATTACACTTTAGAGAAAGATTTAGATAAATGTGGGACATAGCATGACAGGGAATTATAGGGTGCTAAGAGAATATAGCACAGAGAAGGGTTGTTTGTTTTGTTTGTAATACCTCACCGGAATTCTCTGTTTGGCATGACAACCAAGGTGATAACTAGATGAAGAGGAGAGAGAAGAGTCTCTGGCACCAACAAAAACAGAGATGAAAAGCCACTGAGGTGGGAGGGAGCTGGGCACCCCCATGAAACACGAGGGTCTTCAGGCTGGAGCAGACGGAGAAGGAGAAAGAGTAAGAAGCAGCGTGGCCCCTTGAAGCAGGGTGACACCAGCCTCTTTAAGGAGTGTGGTCTTCATGTTAAGAACAATACAGAAGCATGGAAGGGTCTAAGCTAGGCAGCGACACAGTAAGATTTGCCATTTTAAAAGATCCTTCGTGGAGCTTATTCAGGATAGGATGAGAGAAGACGAGAAAGGATGTGGGGAAGCCAACTAGCACTCTAATGAGCAGTTCAGCTGAAAAGCTATGGTAGCTGTAACCACAGCAGGGGCTGTGGGATGGAGAAATGTACGCTGAGTCATGAATATTTAGGAGTAAAATTGGCAGCTCCTCATCATAGATTGAATAAAAATAGTGAGAGAATGAGAAGGGAGATGACTGGTACAGAGGAATGGTCATGGCGTCATAAACTGACCTAAGGAATTACAAGAGGAAATCAGATTGCAGAGTTGACTGATGATGCTTTTGGGGTCATGTTGAGCTCAAGATGCCCAAATGCATCCAGAGAAGCTGTTGAGCTGGCAAAGCACATTCCTGTTTGGAGCTTGGGTGACAGGTAGATGTATGTATTGTGCAGTAGTTTCATCGGCATGTAGGAGGAGAGCTACTTGAAAGAAAATTTAGAGTAAGGAGAAAATGAAATCTAGAACTGAGCCTGGAGAAACGCCATCTACCCAACTCTAGCAACGAAGGACTCATCTCTCCCCAAGTCTCCCCAGTCATTGCTCAGGTGCCTGAGTAGTGACTCACACATGCTGACACTTGTTTCCCTTCAGCCTCTTCAGTGACATTCCTCTGCCCACACGTCTTGCAAGGGAGGCAACTCTGTTGCTACAGCTGCTGGTACAACCTATGAGAACTGAATGCTGCTTTTCTTCCTAGGGTTGTTCCCAAAGCTGCAGACCCTGAGGTAACCAACAGTGCTGTGCACCCCACAATCTTCCTTGTGTTAATACATCCACACTAACCTCAATGCACAGATGAGAACGTCCCACTCTGAAACTCTGGAGCGTGCCTTCTCTTCATCTGGGACACACTGCCTCCTCTCTACCTAAGGGTCAGGACGATTCCACACAGCAGACTTTGGGGAATGGATGCCATGCTGGCCTCCCCAGTGTCTCTGCTCTCATTTGTCCTCAAACCATCCACTTATGGGCTGTGCTGGTAGAAATTTGACATGAGGCTGAAGGAATGATGACCAGTTCACTGGATGAAACCAGTCTCTGCAACCCAGTTTTGTTTCAGCCACATAACCTTCTGGAAAAAAAAAGTCAATGGTAATGAAATCAATAGGCATTTCTATAGTGTTTGCCGTTTGTGAAATCAACCTACTCTATCTAATTCTATTGCCTTAACAATCCTGTGAGGTAGGTGTCATTATCCTCACAACATAGATGAGAAACTCAAGCTCAAAGAGTTAAGTGAACTGCTAGAACCACTAAGGTTGGTGGAAGAGTAATTAAAAGCCATAACTTATAACTCTAAAATGTTGGACACTTCTTATTACACCAGGCTTAAAGCTGCCCAAGCTAGAAGAATAGTAACCGATAAAAGGTTTCATAGGTCTGTATCTCCACAACATGTGGAATCTGAACCATACATGATAGGATTGTTCTGGGCAATTGAGACGAAGAAAATTTTTCATCACGTCTAGTAATAAAAGAGCTGCAAAATTCAATGGCAGAGTCATAATTCCAGGAAGAATCTTTTGGCAATACTGAGAGGTAAAGCGTTATGAATTCAGAGACAAAAATAAGTGAAAAACAAATTATCTAGATCTCCATTTGTTATTGCAGTATTAAGTAGAGAAATAATTCAGACTATGTTTTCAAAGTGTGGTTCACCACCAGAAACAGAATCACCTAGGATGCTGATTAAAAGCCATGTTCCCTTAAACATTTTTCCTGTCTCCCCCCTCCCCCAGCCCCTGGTAATCACCATTCAACTCTCCATTTTTATTTTTATTTTTAATATTTTTATTAAAATATAGCTAACATACAATATTATATTACTTTCAGGTGTAAACCACAATTATTCAACATTTATATACCTAAAGAAGTGATCACCATGATAAGTCCAGCAACCATCTGACACTGTATTATGCTATCACAATATTATTGATTATATTCCCTATGCTGTACATTACATCCCCATGACTTATTTGTTTTATACCTGGAAATTTTGTACCTCATTCCCCTTCCCCTTTCCCCCCTTTTTAAGTGTATCAATTACAGTTGACATTCAATATTGTTTTATATTAACTTTAGGTGTACAGCTTAGTGGTTAGACAGTTTTGGCCAGGTGGCCCTATGTAGTAGGTGCCCTGTGGAACCTAGTGGCACAGTCTCCCTGGTCACCTGGGCTGAGTGCTCCAGCAGTGTCCCTTCTGTGGGTTGTGTGTGCCTTCCTGTTGTAGTTGAACTTTGATTGCTGTTAGCATGTCAGTAAGTGGGATTGACCCTCATGCTGACTGGCTGTGAGGTTTGGCCACATCTACAGCTTATGGGCTGCTGTATTTGAGACTTACCCCACTGAGTGGGATTTGCCCCAGTGGACTCTGTTACCTGTTGAGACTGCCTTTTTGGTGTGCCACTTGTGGGGCTAACTGGATGGTGCTCTGCTGTGGTCTGAAGCAAACCTCCCAGTATGTTGGTTCTGGGGCCTCTTGTCAGGGACTCCAGTGCAGACCCGGGTCGCCCACTGCCTGTGACAAGCCAGGGACTAGCTGGTAAGAGCTACAAAGTGATCTGTGTTTGTTCGCTGCCTGTGCTAACCCTGGAGGTGTGTGGGAGAGGTCATACTGTGAAATGAGGATGGCTGCCAGCAGCACCAAGCCTGGGGTAGCTCTGCAAAAAGCCAGGACACCCTGAGGCCAGCTGCCACCTGCCAGCTCTGTTAGGTTTCAGCCCCTGATAAAGCTTTATGCTGTCCACAAGTTGGGTGAGGCAGGGTCTCAGGGAGTCACTAGAGTGGGAAAAGTTGTGGTCACCAGATTAATACGGACTCTGGTTTGGTGCCAGTGCTGAGCCTGGAGCTACTCAGCAAAAGTCTCAGAGCACACCTGAGGCCAGCTGCCGCCCACCTCGGTTCTGTGGACTCTGATAGTTTTTCAAGAAAGAATGCAATGCAGGTGGGGCTGGCTGCTTGTAGAGAAAGTGCCTCAGGGGTTGAAGAAGTTGATTGAGGTGGCATCTCAGCAGAGCTCACCAGGCCAATCAGATTCAGATTTGTCCGTGTGGGGGAGGGCCCAACACAGGAAAGATGGCGCCCACCTGCCTGCAGCCTGGGAGAGGAACCCCACACAGGGAAGTTGGCAACTATCCTTCTCACTCCAAACAACACACTACAGTCTGCCCTCTGTATGCCTCTGATAGCCACCGAGTTCCTGTGCCTTTGCTGGAGCCCAAGGTGAGTACCTGCGCTTGAGAAAGTCTGTGCGTGGGCCCTTTAAAAGGACGTCTGTATTTCCTGCAGCCTTCTATCCCACCCGGATGGTTGGAATCCCCACTGTTTTGCACAGATGTTGTGGGGGTCCTCTTCCTGGCACCTGTCCTCTTGGCAGAGGAGGCCGGTGTGGAGCTGGGGTATCTCGCTCCTCTGGGGGAGACCTCCACGGCTGAGATATCCCTCCTGGTTCTTAACCACCACATGGAGATTTGGGGCCAGTCCGTTTAGCGTCTCCACCCCTCCTACCAGTCTCAACGTGGCTTGTTCCTTATATCCTTGTCATAAAACTTCTGTTCAGCCAGACTTCAGATGGTTCTCCAGGTTGACTGTTTTATAATTTAGTTGTAATTTTAATGTGTTCACTGAAGGAAGCAAGCACAGTGTTTGTCTACTCTGCCATCTTGGCTCTCTACTCCATTTTTATGAGTTGGGCTTTTCTTAGATTCCACATATAATTGACTTAATACAGTATTTGTCTTTCTCTGTCTGACTTATTTCACTAAGTATAATGTCCTCAGGGTCCATTCACATTGCACACATGGCAGCATCTCCTTGTTTCTCATGGTTGAATAATATTCCATTGCATATCTTCTTTATCCATTCATTCATTGACGGGCATTAAGTTTGTTTCCATATGTTGGCTATTGTAAATAGTGCTGCAGTAAACATGGGAGTGCAGATATCCCTTTGATATCCTGAGTTCATTTTCTTTGTATGTAGACTCAGAAGTTGAATTGCTGGATCACATAGAGAGATGTTGTTTAAGGTTGCAAACTTGCCACGAGTAGATGAATAAGTCCTGGAGATCTAATGTACAGCATAGTGATTATAGATACTAATATTGTATTTAAACTTGCTAAGAGACTAGATGTTAATTATTCCTACCACACACAAAAAAAAGATAATTAAGTGACATGATAGAGCTGCTGGCTAATGTTATAATGGCAATGATATTGCAATATATGGATATATCAAATCAACACGTACTCCTTAAACTTACACAATGTTGTGTGTCAAGTATACTTTACATTTTGAAAAATGCAGATTCCCTGGCCCTTTCCCAGCTCTATTGTCTCAAAATTTCTGGAGATGGGACCCAGTAATTTGCATTTTGAGAAGATATTGAGTGATCCTTTTGTATCTTAAAGTTAGAAAGCTACTGAAATAGAACACCGTAAAACTGTTTATTCGCCTGGTAGCACAAAATGAAAATAGCAGCTGGGTGCAGAACTAACTAAGTTTCCTTAATATAATGATTCTCACAGTAAGTGTAAGACTTAGAGCCCTTGGAGAAGTTCTAATCAATAGAAGCAGGTGTTGTGGGAAAGAAAACTGAATCTGGCTGTGGAAATTTTAAGTTTCTACTTTGCCAGATCACTTGGGAAAATCACTTAAATTCTGAGCCTCAGTTTCTTCCTCTAAAAGTGGTGAAACTAATTCCTGCCTTGCAAGGTTATTTTAAGCATTAAATAAGATTCAAAGGATGGAACTTGGAGGGAGGTAAAACTCTATGCATGGAAAACCTATGTGCCTTTGGTTTGATGTACCATGTTTCCCCGAAAATAAGACCCAGCCGAACAATTAGCTCTAATGCATCTTTTAGAGCAAAAATTAATATAAGACACGGTATTATATTATATTACATTATATTACATTACATTGTATTATATTATATTTTATATTATATTATACCAGGTCTTATAGTAAAATAAAATTGGTTCTTATATTGATTTTTGCTCCAAAAGACACATTAGAGCTGATTGTCCAGCTAAGTCTTATTTTTGGGGAAACACGATATGATTTTGTGAGTTCTCATCCATGCATCACCACTAGTAGGACCTCAGCTATTTGTAAACATCAAAATCAAGTCCATGACCCGGAGGTCTTGAGAAGTTGAGTTCTCAAGGCCCTGAGAGGCCAGTTTCCTTTTTAATTTTGTTGCAAAACATGGATGGCTGCAGGATATCAAGCTGGTTGCTGACAGGGAGGGAAACAGGTAAAAACCATGCAAACTTTCTCTCTTTGTTTCTCAGTATCTCCATTTTCTCCTGTTGGCTCCAAAACTAGGATTCTCTCCACCCTCTCCCCCAAAAAACTTCAGATTATTTTCTGAAAATTAAAAGTTATGTGTTTTGGAATGCTATGCTAAAACGTAGTTCTCATGGAGTATTTTTTAATTGTCTTGCCCTAGAACATCTTATTGATGTAATATCTACTGGACTCCTAAAAATACAATTTGAGGTTGATTCTACTGTAAGAGCGCCCCTTAATTAACTGAGATACATCATTACCTCATCCTAGCATGGATTGGGCACTTCTGTTTCACCTACTGAATGTTCCATCTTGTTTTCAAAATATCTGTATGTGCATTGCATTTCTATGGTCAGTTAGCCTGCATCTACCCATAGTGAATCCTGCTTCTGAGAGCTCTTGAATTATTCCACCAAAAAAAAAAAAAAAATTATCCTCTTCCACTGTGTCTTCTTGGCACTAGGAATGAGTTTAATTCAACTAGGAATGAGTTTTACTGGTTTCCTAAGGAGGCAAATTAAACCACCCACCCATGTCATTATATGGGTCTTATGAAGCAAAGAGTCTTGGAAAACTAAAGAAGAAAGGAAAGATCTTGCTTGTACCAAGCGCCTTCTACATGAAAAGCAGTAGACTAAGAACTTCACACTTGTAGCTTCATTAATTAAAATGCTGCTCTACACTCCTTACCCCTGGAGGTTTTAATCTTAATCTCTCCTAGCAGGTTTCCACCTTTGACTGCACTTACAGGGGAAATTTCATTTTGCTCAAAAATCCATCCAAGGAATGACAGAGTGAATTTCTTTTTAGGAAACAAACTGAGCTCCCCATCATTCAACCCATAACAACCACTTATGCACTATTATTTACTGGCCTCCTTGGGCAGGTATCATGTAAAAACAGCGGGTGCCAAAAACATGCATGTACATTTTAAGAAAGAAAAAAACTATTAAAATTATAATACTCAATATATTCCACTAACAAAAGATGAATACAAGTCACGCCTGACTTCTGCAATTATAAGAGGTGCTCAAAGTGGTTACCATCAACATCCAGACACTTCTGATTACGGTGAACTACTGGTTGAGCAACATTGACCAAAGTGTCCACTTGTACACATTTTTTGGTACCCTTGGTATATGCAGGAAGATGGGTTGCATAACATCTTTTGAGCAGTTAAACTGCTGAGTTTGCTATGATGACTCTGACTCCATTCCTAGTTGTCCATGAAGCTGGAAGAGCCCTTATGGGTCATCGAATCCATTACAATTCCTCCACTTCATAGATCAGAAAATTGAGGGCAGCCTGGCAGACAGGCAGCCCCCATCACCTTTCTATTTTCCTGTGCATTTTCAGGTACTTAAAGGGATAGAAACTTCCCACAACCCACCCACCAAGAAGGGATGACTTTGTCTGACATGTCTAGGTCTTCTATTTAACCTTCTAATTGTTTATATTTTAATTGTTTATATTGATTTACCCAGTTGTTTACATTGATTCTGGGGACCACTCAATACCTTAGTTCTGGGCAGAACTGAGAAGCATCCAAATGACAGCAGCATTCCAACAACCAGAGAGCAGAGTTGGCAAGTCCTGTCCCATAACTGAAACCACAGTCATTAGAGCTCAGACTAAAGGTTTCGCCCTTCCCTGTGCTATTTCCATTCTTCATGGCCATTGTCAAATACTACTAGTCAGTGCTCGGGATTAAAAAGAAGTCAAGATTGTGGGGTGATTGTGTTTTTAGAGTAGAGAAGTGGAGGCCTCATGACACTAGAGGCAATGACGATACAGAACCACCATCATAATTCCTGGGCTAGAGAGCCTTATTTTCCACAAGTTTCCTCATTGAAGGAGAGAGGAGTCAGTGTCTGTTCAAGTCAAAGGGCATTATGTGTTAGCGAAAAGAAATCCACTGAAGCTATTTCAAAAACACCTGGGGTTTTTTTCTTGGAAAGATCAAATAGGGAAACTCACAGAAAGCCTAACTCTTAAACAAACACAGATAGATCTCACAGGGCTAGAGCTGGGAAGTTGAAAATTGCAGCTTACTCTTTTTGTCTCTTAAAGGCCCAGTGGTCTCCCTGAACTCTGCTTCTCTCTGGCATTAGCTCCATTCTCGCTCAGCTTTCTTCTCTGATCCAGACCCAGCTCCGTACCCAAGGCTTTGCTCTCCATGACTCCCAGGTAAGCATCTTTAGTACGCTGACGTCTCTGTGTCTCTTCATTCACTGGTACAGTGATTTACCTTGGGTCCTGTGTCTTTCTCTGGTCCAGTCAGCAGTGGCAGGGGATGGGTTATGAGGCACATAGGGCAAACAGTCCCAGGGGTTGCATATGAACAGATTAAACTAGAAGGGGAAGTTGGTGTAGCAAATTGATCGCTACCTTGAATGCAACATTCAATTATGGAAGTGGATTTGCTGAGACTAGTCATTCATGGGTTCTTCTTCCCCTCTTGCCTCAACTTCTCCTTTTCCTAAAATACCAGATGATGAAAGATTCAGAGATAGGCCCAAACCAAGATTTGACACACACAGACACACACACGCCCTATCCCAAGTACTTAGCATATACAAACATATTGATACACACTCAGTAAATATTCACTAAATGGCAAATGAATGAATGAATGAACAAATAAAGTGTGTACGTTTGTGTAGATGTAAGTTCCTATAGCCGGCAGTATCACAAAATTCTAAAGAAATGTTTTGCCCATGTGTGTTTGACTTCCCTTCCACTAGTGTAATATGGAAAAGCCACATAAAATAAAGAGTATGGACTCCAGAGACAGACTTCCAGGGTTGGATTAGTGTGACCGTGGACATTTACTTAACTTCTCTGTGCCTCTGTTTCTTCAGCTAGAGAATGAGGATGCAAACAATAGTATTAACCTTAGAGGGTTGGTGTGAGGATTAAAAGAGTTAATATATGAAAATTTCTTAGAAGAGTTTCTGGCATCATAACTGCTGTATAAGAATTAGTTATTATAATTAGACTAGACAAGTGAGTTGTTTCCATAAATTCAATGTAATTCAACAAATATTTATTACTATATGTACATCACAGATATGTATACACACATATCACAGATATATACATACATATATATGTACATATATATACACACACATATATATATACATATATACACATGTGTCTGTCTATTTATCATCTATATAGTATGACCTTATGGGATATGATAATGATTAGTCAAGAAATCAGGTAAGGGAGATAATTACACAAAAAAACTAGCCCAAGAGGTTTGACTTTAAAAAAAAAATTCATAAAAGTACCTAGGAGGTGATGAAAAATAAGAATAAGAAATTAATTCTACCTGGGAATTTACTCATGTGTGGCTCCGAAATTTCAATTCTTAGCAAAGTTTGCCAGTTTGTACAATAACTGAATAACCTACACTGACAAGCGCCCACCCACAACATGAAGCAGGGGTGGCAGACAAAATAGGAGTGGCAAAGGCAGTTAGTAAGGCTTAGGGGGTGATTTTGGAACCCAATCCCTGACCTGAGAATCTTAGCGCCTTGTCTACGAGGTTCAGGCTGAATTTGATCCAAAGAAAACAAAGCATTCCTTTGTAAGTAGCTTCCTGGATAGAACTCATTTTGACCGAGACAAGCCCAAAAGGTAGCCAGTCCTGGCCAAGGGTAATAAGCTAGCACTGCCCCTTCCCAAAGCTCCTCTCTCACAATCTCCCACAGCCTTTCCTCACCCCATTTGTTCAGCAAATTCCAATTGCAGCTGTTAGCTATCAAGAGATGTATTGAGGTGGCAGGTGATACCTGCAGAGGAGACCTTTCTCCTTTTCTGCATACGCATACAATGACATTGTCGCATGTCTCCTCCAAGTTAACTGGGCTCTTTACTTTCTGTGTGTGGCCATGACTCCAGAAGGCATTAGTTTCCTTAGACTAAGCTCATCCTACAGGGTTTCTTAGTTGGGTTCCTGGATGGAGTTCATGTGAATAAAAACCTACTTTCCAATTGATGCTCAAGGTCATTTCAGGACGGCTGCATTCTTATTTGGAATTAATCAGCCATGAGCATTTGCTCTCAGTATCTCAGTGTTCAGCTCTAAAGTTCTGCCAGGGTCTGAAAGAAGAAATCGCAGTCTGTTTAAGAACTCCATATTTTAAAATGTCTCCATCCCATTTAATAGAGTCAGAACAGAGAATGAGTTCGTTGGAGAACACATTGTCAACATTGTTACAAAGCCTGCTTCAAAACCAAATATCATGTAATGAAAACAGCATGGCTTCTAGAAGTCAACACACCCCATCTCTGTCAGTTACCACCCGTGTACCCTGGATGCATGGCTTAGCAAATACCTTCTTCAGGGAATAAAATGAAAATCCAACTAGACAAAGTTTATAATGTACCTAGCTCAGTAGGTGCTCCAAAGTTTAAAAGACAAAGTTTCCTTGTCCCTCTTTTAGTAAACAAAATATTCAGCAGAAACTCCGGACCTAGGGAATGGAGAGAGGGCTGTGGTGTGAACCAGGGCAAATGTGGTCAATTTCCATTCATTACCTCAGTGGTAGGTTCCTACTCAGGGGTTTTCAGGCCTCGTACTGGTTGTTGTGGGACATACAAAACTTAAACAATAGACGTGGATTCTCCTCACAAGAAGCTTAAAATCTAATACATGCTAAAAGACATACATTTAAAACATTAAGGTATATGTCATATCATCGTCCAGAAGATCTACCAACCATTACTCTGGGTTTTCAGAAAATAAGAAATGATATGTAGGTGTTACCGACGAAGAAGGAAACGTGGACTAGGAATAAAAACACACAAGGAGAGCAACAAAGCTTTTAAACTGTCCTTAAAGAACTGAGTTAGAGGCACAGATAGGAGACTCCATGTAGAAGGGATGCATAAAACAACTAAACTTCCAAGTTTTGAGGGCCTACTATGAGTCAAATGTTGGACTAAACACTTTTCAAACATTTTCTCATTAATCTTCACTCCGATACTGCAAGGAAGATATTGTATCTCCTGTTCACAGAAGAAAAAATCTGTCTCTGAAAGAGTAAATTATTTACTTGTGGTCACAGAGTTAGTGAGAGCCGAGGCTAGAATTTGAGCCCAATACGTCTAACTCTTTAGTGAATCACTATGCTGTGCACAGAAGAAAGGAAATGCAAGATGTGGATGGCGAACAGGGAATGGCCCAACCTGGCAGGAGTTTGGAGGGTTTAAACATAAAGCATAAGAGGCTCTTAGAAAAAAGAATGGGAAAAAAACTTGGGAAAAAAACCCCAAACGTTAGCTTAAGAATTTGGGCCTTTGTTTTGTATTTCAGAACGAATTCAGGAAACAGACACCAGAAAGAGAGCCTGCTTGCTTTCCATTAAGGAAGGTTTTGAACACAAAGACAAAAATGAGAGAGAAAGAATGAGTAAGGGGTCTGTAACGGGAGTTTTCTCTTATATCAGCAAATGGATCAATCAGGATAAGTGAGGTGATGCTCCAATTACAAATAACCCCAAAATATTGGCGGTTTAAAACAAAACTTTGGCTCATATTGCATTTCTACTCAGGGTCAGCAAGAAGTCTCTTCTTCAGCGTAGACTTCCACGTTCTTTGAAAATATCTTGTAAAAATGAAAGCAAGAAAAGAAATACACATGTCAGCTAAACAAAAGATGGGAGATGCATCACCAGCAGACTTACGCTGCAAGAATTGTTAATGGTGAGTTCTTTAGGCAGCAGAGAAATGACACTAGATGTGAATTTGGATTTACACAAAGAAATGAGAACTCCAGAAAGGATAAATATGTGAATAAATATAAAAGACAGTTTCTCAATTTTCAAAAGCTTTACGATACAGTTGATTAAATAACAGAAAAGTAATAACAGATTAGTGTAGGGCTTAAAATACATGTACAAGGAAAATGTGTGATAACGATAGTACAAAAGATGGGAGAAAGAAATTGAAGTGCAGTCATAATTTTTACGCGTTATCTGTGAAGTGACATTATATTACATGAAGATAGACTATGGTAAGTGAAAGCTGCACGCTGTGAATGCTACAGAAACCATTACCGAATAAAACAGAAATATAGGGAATAAGTCAATGGTGAATATAAAATGGAATTCTAAAACATACCTTCAAATATCAAAAGGAGAGAAGAAAAGGAATAGAGAAAAGATGGTACATGTAGAAAAAAAACCAGGAACAAGGTAGATTTAAATCCAAATACATTAACGATAGCATCAAAGGTAAATGTCAACCTTCTGACATTAAGAAAATAAAAGAAAAATATGTGTGCATTTTAATTTATGCAGAAAACACATTGAACAAACGTGAACACTTATTCATGATTATAAAACAAAGCTCTCAGCAAACTAGGAATAGAAGGAAATTCTTTAACCTCATGAAGAATGTCTACGATAAAACCTACAGCTAATATCATATTTAACGGCGAGAGACTACAATTAATAGTATAGTTAGTGGCGAAAGACTGAACATCATACTTAATGGTTGAAGACACCATATGATGAACAAGACAGGATTTCTACTCTCAGTAGTTCTAAACACCATAATGGAGGTCCTAGACCTTTCAATAAGGCAAGGACACAAGGCATATAGGGTGGAAAGAAGGAAAACTGTCTTCATATACAGAAGAAATGATTGTGTACAAAAAATGCCTAAGGAATTTAAAATAATTGAGCAAGGAGAAAAGGTAAAAAGGCAATATAAAAATCAACTGGTTTCTATATACTATCCATGAACAATTGGATATGGAAATTTTGAAAGGTATCATTTGCAATAGCATCAAAAAACATGAACTCCTTAGAGATGACTTTTAAAACTATGTTTAAGACCTCTACGCTAATGTTACACTTATGTGCATAGCAGCTGTATTTGCAATCACCAGCTCAATGGTTGCCTGGGTTTAGATCTGGGGTCATGATGGGGACTGACCAGCAAAGGGAACAAGCGAAATCTGGGGTAGTGGTACAAGTATTTTATATATTCCATGTATTTATTGTAGCGTTGGCGACTCAGTGTGTGCCTTTGTGAAAATTCATTGAACCGTACACTTTAAATGGATATATATGTATGTATGTATATATATATATATATATATATATATATATATATATATATATATATATATATATATATATAATGTCTCAATAAAGTTGAAAAGCAAAAAAAGACAATACTATTTTTAAAAAAGAAACTATGGCCATCATTTTGTGGGGGCAATACCAGATTGAAAATATGGACAATGTAGTCCTAAAACTCAATATTAGCATAAGTTTATCTGTATTGATCAGTGACTTGTGTTTGAATGGCCACGGGCAAAGCAGAAATTTTGTACTCTGAGTGAGAATCAATTGATCTAAAACCTAGGTACTGAATGCTTGAATAGTCAACAAAGATATTCTTTTTCTTTTGAGTCTGGTCAGCTTAGTTTTTCCCTGGTCAAGTGTCAAATATGATTATTGAAGGTCTAGAAGGATCCCAGCTAAGTAAATAAATAAGCTTTAGAAAATAGAAAAACAAATGTAGAACTAATGTGGAAAAGAATTAAAACCATGGTAGTGAAACCTTAGGTTTGAAAGCAGGTATAATAATATGTTTTATAACAATTCTATTTGTGTTTTGCCTATAGTTTAATGTATGCAGCATTTAAAGGAATACGTTACTAAATTTGAAGTTGCAATTAATTATTTGAGAGAATTTGATCAATCAAATTTTAAATCAATAATTTTAATACTCATGAAAATTGGTTTTCAAACTTTTGATTCTTAGATATATGAATTTAATAAATTGCATATTAAATAAATTACAAATGTTACTATTTATGTCTATGCACACAAAGTACCTTAGAGATTAGAGCGTTTATCAATGCAGACGAAGAAAATAAAGCCCATAGAAGGTAAGTAATTTGTTTAGTGTCACAGGGTTTTCTGCCTCCTGGAGCCCCATGTTGCCTTATATATTACATCATCTCTTAAGATAAAAGGGAGAAAGATTAAATGTATTCTAGGAAGAGAGAGACAACACAAGAAATGATTAAGAAATGGGCAGTGACTGTAAATCATCAGGAACGACAGACAGTATGCTATGGGCGAAAAAGCACTGGACCAGAAGTCAGGGGCGCTAGATTCTTGCCACAGGATGACCACTCACCAGCTGTGTGAAGTAGAGCAAGTCACTTCATCTGTCCAGATCATCATTTCCTAGCACAGTGCCTGGCTATAAAATTTCCAGATCCTTTTCACCTGAAATAGGAATGACAAAAGTGGCATTGTAACCAGTGTTGTTGCCCCCACATATATAGAGCAATCAGGTAGAAAAAAAAATACAGAAATTTTCAAAAATCAAGGCAACAGGAAAATAGAGGTAGAAGAGAACAAAAGAAGAACAGATACAAAGAAATTCAAGGTCAAAGTCCAATGTAAATATAAAATTCCAAGTGAAGTTCAAGGACCAATTTCTCTCGAAGCTTCCTGGACGCCAAAGTGAAAAGGGAGACAATTAGCTGCATTGTGGTTAAGAGAGCAGCATTTGGAGTAAGACTCCCTGGGTTCATAGCCTAAATCTACCACTTACTGACTGTGTGACCATAAGTAGGTTTTCTTATCTGGGAAACCAGACGATAATAGTACATAATCCATAGAAATTTTGCAAGTATCTGCATAAGTTAATAACTTGCTGGGCATAGTTCATTCATATACAACACAGGGCCTAGCTTGCTGTTAGGTTTTTAAATTTTCTCTTTTTACTTATGATATAAGCATAACAATTATTTGGGAGTGATAACTCCCTCCGATCCCTGTTTTAGCAACACACTAAGAAAATGATGTAACTGTTTAAGACCTTTATTTATGCGTACTCATGACTTGTGCTTGCCTAGAGGCACACAGCAATGAGTGACAAAATGTTTCAAAAAAACTGAAAATCCCAGCTACCCAGCACAGTGCCCAAATCATAGCAAATGTGTTTGTTGAATGACAAGGTAAGGCAAGGAGTACCAGTAATATAACAAAATTAAAAAGCTAACATAGCCTTTTATCTTCTCCCAAAGGGGTGGCTCAGATCTCTTAGCATTTTTTCCTTTTTTTTGAAATCATTAAAAAGAGTATTTTTGAGGCAGTAGAGAGATGATAAGGATATGAACTAAGCACCTCTCAGCCCCTAAAACTTACTGAGATGGTAGGTCCTTTGCATGCATTTAATGCCAAAGGTAGTCATTCAACAAGCATTTACGGAGCTCCAACAATATTCCTGCTTTTTCACTAAGGTCTGGGATGCCAGGATGGGTAAGACGTAAGGCGCTCAGGGAGACAACTTCTCAGTGTCAACAACATCAACTACCATGATTTCAAGGAGAATATGCTCCAGTAGAAAAGTCAAGATATACACCAATAAATGTATTAGTACAAGATATATTAGTACATACATGTGTCGTAAGAGCAGGACAGATTGAAATTGCTACAGAAACCCAGGGGAGAGGGAGATCACATAAGCTAAAATACTTGGAACTAAATACTGAATGTGCAGTATGCAGATGGAAAACCCATTCCAACTCTGCTACGCCTGTGTTTTGTCTTTCCCATTTCAAGGCTACCGTGAAATAGGTCAGCAAAAACAAATTCTATAACAGACCCTAGTGAAAACCTCAGATAATTGAAATCCTTCTTTGGCGTTTGACTCTTGTCCCAGGGAAAGCTTGTCATGTGTCAACTCTGATTGAATACAACAGGCCATGTTTAAACACTCCATCTCCTTAATTTCTCTTCCCAGAATGCACCCCTTCATCTTGAAAGACGTGGTCGAATTTCTGAGTGATGAAATCATTCAAAAAGAATCTCACCATCCCATGCAAGATATTGCTATATTCACATTTGATTCAAGAGAATATGGCACTGGTTACCAATGATTCAGTCGTCACTTAGTATCAGAGACACGGAATGTGCCTGAGTGTTGTATTCATTTACACAGATGAAGCATGTTACTGCCACTGTCACATTTCTGGTGTTGCACAATGACAGCATGGTTTACAAGGACGGAGATGATATATCTATTCTGCCTCCCAGCTCTTTAAAGCAATTGGGAGCTGCTAGATCAGCCTTACTGGGAGGAGTTGTACAAAGAATTGTAGACGATGAGTCTGTTTTAGTGTGAATTCTTCTAGAAAAAGCTGACTCTGAGATGTGGACCTAAATGGAGGGAGTTTATCTGGAAGGTGAAGAAAATACTAGCAGAGGCGTGCAGGAGACAAGAGAGAGAAAGCAGCCAATTAAGAGGACATTATAAAGCCGACTACCATTATGGGTGTTGAGTTCCGTCCCCTGGACTCACTCGGCAGTCAGTGTTTTACACTCACCACTGAGTTATCACACCCAAGGAATGAGGAAGCTGGGTGTTTATACAACAGTCCCCGTTAGTCATTGTTCTCTAAGAGTCTAATTCCGCTGCATTTTCAACCCACCACTTGGGCAGGAAAAGCATGCCCCAGAGAGAAAGTCCTTGCACGAGAATGTCAGGGTTGACAGATGGAAATGGGGGATGTGGCAAAGCACTTGTCTTAGTCACTTTAGGCTGCTTTAATAAATGACCATAGACTGGGTGGCTTACACAGCAAACATTTATTTCTCACCGTTCTGGGGGCTGGAAGTCCAAGATCAAGGTGCATATGATTTGGTTCCTGGTGACGGCCCACTTCCTGGTTTGCAGATGGCCTCTTCCTCACACAGTAACAACATATAAGAAGCTTTTTTGAAATTTCCCGTGGCTCCCTAGGGTTTAAATTATTACCGATTCATTTTATTCCCTTTTCTATCCTAAATTAGGGAAGGGACAAGCCAAGCTAGCTATACTCAAATCTTGAGCTGGGTTTCAAGTACTTACTATTGGCAAGAAAAAAATCACTCAGAAAAGTCCTCCTCCTGGCATTGTGAAGTAAAAATATCTCGCCAGTTTCATTTCTCTTATTCTTCACTCATTACTCTGGCTCACAGAGATTTTCGAAAAGTCTTTTCCCTTTACTCTCCGAAAGTGGCTTTCGCCCCATCTCCCATCTTTTATAGTGATACGTTTTTGAGTCAGAGCTAAAAAGTTGTGGTGCTTAGATAGCCCAGGTGCTAAATGTAGAAACCCATTATCTCATCTTGCCAGGTGAGTCTCAGAACCTTCTCAGGGAGAGGGCTCACAAAGCTTCAGATGCTAATGCAGACACCTGCACACCCAGAGGCGTGGCTTTTGTCTCTACTAAGGGCCCTGGAAGCCATAGCAGTCCGGCCCTTTATCTCAATGAGGGGTTTGCTCTGGGTCCTAAGAGCCATTAGGAAGACATCTCAACAAACTGAAAAGAACAGGACTGTGTTCTTCTGGGCCTTTTTAAACTTTTAATGAAACTCTCATTTGAAATCCCATACCCATTTGGCTGGCAATAAATGGGGCAACCGCTGCTAGCTAACATTACCCTTTCACTACTGGTGGAAGTCCAGCCAGTGTTTTGCTAGCTGGGGATTAGGAGAGCCATTTATTGCATGAAGAACATGACTATCGAATAAAGGCTAAGAATTGTTTTGAGTGGCAACTTTCCAGGTTAGCCAAAATTTGAAAAATGACCTACACGGAGATGAGAGAAGTCACTAGATTCAGGGAACTAGAGCAACGTTGTTGGGAATTTGCGGGGAACACCCAGCACCTCCCTGCCTCAACGGGTTCTGAACACAATAAAAAGTAAGATAAGCAGCAGGTGGAGGACCAAACCATCCCCTTTCCCATCCTACCCCACATGTCACCTCAGCATCCAATTACTGACTTCCGAGTTCGCTTTCCTTTCTGCTCTGAAGAAATCAACAACTGCAGAAACAAGACTGGGGCTTCGTAGAACTATGATTGCCGGCTAAGCTAGGACCATATCTTCAGAGCTGCGTCTGCTTCTCTTTTTGAAACAAATATATTTTGGGTTCAGAACCAATGAATTGTCTTTTATTTGAGTGGCCTGCAACTGAACTTGTTATTTCCATTGTTGGTAAGTGTGAAAGATAGAAATATGTGTCCACATGGTCTGGAGGGGTGAGAAATAAGTCAGACTATGATAAAACCAAGTCCCTCAATTCAGGCAGAAGATAGAAGTGCATGCAACTCTAGTGAAAGTGGTCCCTCCAGAGGGCACAGGGGGCAGAGGGGTGCAAGCTCCGGAAGAATGCAGAAAAGGCTCAAGCTGAGTGGATAGCAGAGGATGTCGCTATATATATAATTTGAAGCTCGCTTACCCCTGCCATTCCAATTTTGGCTTCAGTAGTGACTTTGCCTAAATAAGCAACTCCAGAAGATTTAAAAGACACAAGTATTTTGATCCATTTATTTTAAGGACAGACCCTTTTCCAGTCCATCATAACATCCAACAGATGTACAGCAAGGATGGATTTGTTACCAGGCTTCTCTTCACAGTGTTACAAATGTATGTGGCTAATTATGTAACCACCTGCCATCCTACAGATGGAAACATCTAGTCTCCAGCTGGAGCTCCCACCAAGACTAGAAGATGCTTGGCAGCAGTGGTTAAAGGCTTTGGAGACCGAGCAAGTGGAATGGTTTGGCCTGTTTTTCCCTTTGCGGATTCCAAACTATAGCTCGGGTGGACAGAAGTTGCCCATGCTTTAAAATATTTTCTTCAGGGGGCCAGACTGGCTGGCATGATGGGCCTTTTTCAGCTCTGCAGCCTTGGTTTGCAGCCTTGGTTTACTTCCTTATGATACAGAACTTTCCTTTTATTCAACCAGAGGAAGTGACTTTATATGATTTATTTATGGTTTATTTTATTCCATTCTATGGAGCTCTGAAAAATATAAAAAGATAATTATTAAAAACTAGATGTGTCATGTATTAGTTATAGGCATGTATGTAGCCTTTTGAGAGAAGATGAAATGAAGTCACAGACACACTCAGACAGGAAGAATCTAAACCTCAGTTCAGGCATTGGGTCTACTCAGGGATTTTTTTCACCACAGCTCCGTGCCCTGTGCCCCTTGGGAGCTTGCTCTAGACACCTAGGAAATGTCATATTTTATCGATGTTTGAGAATGTCCCCTTGGTTATTTTATTGGGTTGTGACTGCTCAGATCAGTAATATGGAGGAAACAGGTTTCATTTGATGTAAAGCTTCTGAAAATCTGAATGCCATTACAGACTGGCTTTTTCCTGCTTCTAAGGACAGCCTTCTCCATGCGTTAGGAACCCATCTACAAAGCCAAACAGAATAATAACCTCCCTCAGGTCTAGCTGAGAAAGACTATGGAGGTGTTAATTTTATGAGAACCTTGAGGTCTGTCTGCTTCTTTTGAGATATTGAAAACCAGCTTGTGGTTTATTGCTTCTCTTTGAACTGTTTATTCCCACACATAGCACACAGCCGTTTTGGAAACCATTAGGCAGTTTTGAAAACATGATGAGGTCCCGGGCATCTGCTCTTACCAGCCTCGTGATGTGACAATGGAGAATAATCGGCACTGAGCACCCTTCGTCAGCCAGTCCTTGGAGAGATGGATGGCTTATCATTCAGAGCACAGTTAACGCTTGCCAGTTGTATTCACTTCAGGTTTATCTAGTCTTCTTTATGACATTGATGCTGTGTGCGTGAACGTTGCTATTCCATGATTATAATTCCATTGACAAGCTAAGAAGTGTGAAGTCCAGAAAAGCCACTTGATTTACATAAGGCTGCAAAGCAAGTGTTAAACAAGGAGGCCATTAGACTGAGGTGGCTCTAATGCTGTGGGGACCCACATTAATGAACCAAAATATAAGCCTCTAACGGCCTCAAGGTTACAACATCAAAATGCTAAGGACAACCATTGCAAAAAGCAACGAGGTTTTCCGTGACAGCCAATCAGATCATGTGCTTTCTTTGCTTCTACACTTTATATACCTCTTCCCCCGGGCTGAAAACCTCTCAAACGTTATGAAAAATATTAATCTATAAATCCACGAAATTTAACAAACCTCAAGTATAATCAACACAAAGAGATCCACATTTAAACACATCATGGTCAAACTGTTGGTCTCGGAAGCTCCTGCTACCTGTATTAGTTCCTTAGGGATTCTGAGGAAATCCCCATGACGTTCGTTGCCAAAAACACAGCAATGTATTTTCTTCCAGGTTTGGAGACCAGAAGTCTAAAATCAGTATCGCCAGGCCAAAATTAAGGTGCCAGCAGGGCCATGTTCCCTCCATGAGCTCTAGAGGTAAATCCATTCCTTGCTTCTTGTGGTGGCTGTTGCCATTCCTTGGTGTGTGGCCACATCACTCGTCAAAGCCAGCATCGTCAAATATCTTTTTGTTCCATCTCCCCATTGTCTTCTCTGAGCGCATGTCAACTCTGTCTCTGTCTCCCTCTTATAAGAATAATTGTGACTGCATTTGGAGCCCTCCTGGATCAGTCAGAATTATCTCTACATCCTAAGGTCCCAGACTCAATCACATCTGCAAAACCCTTTTCTGCCATTTACAGTAACAGTCACAGTTTCCAGGGGGTAGGATGTAAATGTCATTGGTAGGACCATTTCCTACCTATTCGGCAGCCTACCACACTACCCAATTTCAAAGCTAACTATAAAGCTACAATAATCAAGACAGTGTGACAGTGACATAAGGTTAGACTTAGAGATTAAGATACAGAGCCCAGATATTCACCCTATATTCAAGTTAATTTTTGACATTTTGAAGGCAATTTCATGGTGAAGCATAGATTTTTTTCAACAAATGGTGCTGTGAATAATTGGATATCTGGAAGAAATAACAGAATTTAAAAACCTAAGAAATTTTATCTCATGCATAAGCAAACATTAACTTTAAAAAAAAAATAGAAAATAGACCTAATGTAAATGCTAAAATTATCAATCTTTTTGAGGCTGAGTCTTCCTGGGAACACTTTGCCAGAAAGTCCATGGAAACAGATAGTCTAGAAACAAACTTCTGAGAAACAAAATCATAGGAGGCATGTGGCTTTTAGTGCATATTTCAGCAGCCTAAAAGAGATGAGCTCCATGGCAGAGTGAAAAGGGGAACTAGGACTTGTGGTAAAAAGGGAAAAAAAGGAACACACAAAAAAATCAAAGCTAAGGCAGTTTTCAGAGGGCCAAATACCTGCAGAAATTATTCAACAGGACTTTCAAGATGGATAAATACTTCCCATTTATTTTATCTGACTTCACACTTTACATATAATAGCTCATTTATCTTGCCAATAAGCCTCTGAGGCAGTCAGCATAATTGCCACTTTACAGATGAGGAAACTGAGGCCTGTAAGTGATTTGTGCCAGCCTAAGTGTGCCTGACTCTCCTATTGCCTACCTTTCAGAATGCTGTGTTAATTAAAACTGCTCATACCCTGAAAGCAGGAGAGCACTTGAAACCTCATAAAATGTTCTCCATAAATAATAGCTGACACCCCATTGGCTCGAGACTCGAATATGTAATGTGGAAGGAGGCAAGGCCATCCAGTGGCTGTGCCCCACTGCTCACTAGGTGCAAATTCAGGCTGTAAATGCTGCCACCGGGGGAACACAGGACAGAGAAGTGACCTGGAGAAAAAGGATGACTCCTGCTTAGGATTCACAGCAGGACAACAAAGCCTTTCAGCAGCACACCTGGACCCTGCGTCCCTTGCAGAGGGGTCCCGTGAGGTCACTACAAACAACATAAAAAGAAGACAGATGTGGAAAGCAGAGCAAAGCACAAAGAACACAAGGAATGCAATGAATCGGAGACTAGAGAACAATGCACAGCCTCTGGCAGGATTAAGTTGTGCTATTTAGCCTAACTCTTTAGCAAATCTGCCCGTGTTATCCAGTTATTCCTGTTACCGACCAAAGGGCACTCATTAAGATGGCAATAGGCATGGCTGTACGACCTGCTGGGGACGTAACAGGCATATTGTATTACAGGAGTGAGCGAGTAGTGCCTCTGTTTGCCGCCTCTTGGGTGGAAAGGAAAGATGAAAGATTTAGAGAGCTGGTGGCTGAACGAGGTGGTTCCTTGTGAACGGGGTTAACCAGTACTGAGGAATGTTTACGGGATAATAACAACTAATGTTCACCAAACGCATGCTATGTGAGTTGCCTGGGTTATTTATTTATTTTTAACCATCTTATGAGAACCCACGAATATCCTCACTAAACAGATGAGGAAATAGGTAGGGAGTTTAAAACAGAGCTAGGTCTACTCAACCTTAAAAATGAAGCCATTTGCTATAGCTCTAGATACACCCCCCCGACCCCCAAAAGGGGTCTAATAACACATAGCTTGCTCTTCCTGTCAAAAACCTGGCAGTAATAAAGGCTTACGAATAATCGAAAGGTCTTTCTTACTTTTGTGGCATTTCCTTAGGTGATCTGCTTTTCGAGTACTCTAATTTCACTCTTGCAAAGTGCATTAATCACTAGGGAAACAGCTAATTCATTGATACCAGTGGAGACCTTTATCAATAAGGATACAACAGTTTATGTGACAAATCACTAGTAGCTCTGCGTAGAAAGGCTTTCCAACAACAGCGTATAGCATTAGAGGACTGTGGCCTTCGTGCAACCAGCAGCAGGACGTAAATATAGGACAGTCACTCCACCCAGCCCATTTGGCCAATCCCCCGAGGGTTAGTAAGTACTGGTCTCCCCAGACCTCATTTGCCAAACCTGCCACTTGCACAGCAGCAGTGAACTGCCTGCAGAGCACAAAGCGGTCTTTGTCTTCCTCACCTCGTCATCCCAGAGGGCTTTCAAGTGACTTGTGAGGTGGGCAAGCAGTTACTGGGCCTAATTAGCTCCCCCACCAATGGAAACACTCCCCCCAAACCCTGTGGCCTTCCACACAAAAGCTGCAAATTGCTTTCCAACCTTTGAAGCCATCCCAGGAAGTCCCAGGCAACGCTAAGGAAGGGTTTCCTAGCTGTGCCTTTGGTTCCCGGCCCCCTCTGATCAAAAGCATGGGCAAAGGGAAAGAGAGCCAGCCGCCATGGGCAGTGGCTTTGGAGAAGCACTGATGCCTACAGCTCATCAGGGCTGGCTGGCTAGGGCAAGGAGCCTGTGTGTCAAAGCCCAGCCTCCGATGGCCACAGTGTGGATTTGACCATTCAGACGAGTCAGCACAGAGGTTCTGCATTCTTCCCTCCTCCTCATTCTCTGTCTTCTTCCCAGCGCAGCCGGCAGTGGGGCAGTGTTGGCCTCCAGGCTTCCAGACTCAGAGGCAGCAAAATCTGGGACAAAGGAGTTTTCTGCGTCCCCCACCTGCCACGGCTGTTCTCAGGCAGCCTGCTTTCGCATTCTGGCCCCAACACCTTCTAGCAGTGTGGCTTTGGACTTGTTTCCTGACTCTCCAAGCCTCAGTTCCTTCATCAGACTGCCTGGGTTTGCATTCTAGCATCATCACTTTCTAGCTGGCAATCTTGGGAAAGTATCTTCTCTATCTTTTATGCCAAATGAGGATAATAATAGCACCTGTCACATAGGCAGGAGCTGGAGCCACGGGGGGCCCACCTCTGAGCCCAGAACCATAGTTCGAGGGGCTGGGTGGTAGGCACTGAGCCATGAAGGAGACCCAGCCACTGCTGGTGATGTCCCTCGTTGGCCTAACAGCAGCCAGGAGGCAAAACAGCCTTGGAAGTGGAGTCCGCAGGGGTCCATCCTCTGCAGTGCAGAGCAGAGCAGGAAACGGCGGCCGTGCGTCTGAGCACAGACATGTACAGGGCAGCATGCTGCCCCAGACAGTTGTCTGCAGGGCTAAATAAGCCACACAAAGCCCCGAGCGCAGACTGGCACCTTCTGTCTGATCAGTATGTTATGTGGCAGTTATTATTGTAGTTGTGATGGTTAATTTCATGTGTCAACTTGACCGGCTGTCCAGATTAGGCATTATTTCTGGGCATGTCTGTGAGGACGTTACCAGAAGAGATTAGCATTTGAATCAGTGGGCTCAGTAAAGCAGATGGCGGTGGGTACATCCAGTCCTTTTGGGGCCTGACTTGAACAAAACCCCTTTTTTCCTCCCTCACTGCTTGAGCTAAGACTTCTCATCTCATCTTCTCCTGCCCTCAGACTGAGATCTATGCCATCAGCTCCCCTGATTCTCAGGCCTTCAGACAGACTGAGTTACACCCCTGGCTTTCCTGGGTCTCCAGCTTGCAGACAGTGGGAGCTCTCAGCCTCCGTAACTGCGGGATCTAATGCCTCATAATAAATCTCCTTTTACACATAGCCTGTTGGTTCAGTGTCTCAGGAGAATCCTGAGAACACAGTAGTCATGGTATTAATAGTTGCAGTGGTAACTGAACTGTGCAGATAGCCATTCCCTGTGGCCATGGGTGGGTCCCTGTGTGACCTGAACAGCTCTGTCAGCCACTGTAATCCTGCCCTCTTGGATCTAGAATGTGGAACCCCTTTCTCCAGGTCCAGCTGCAACCCAACAACACACAAACATAGCACATCCCTCTCTGTCCTTTCTTCCTCTGCCTTCCAAAGCCCAGACTACTGTTGACAGTGTCACAGAAATATGCTAACCAGGTTCATATCAAAATGCAGCCCACAATTGCTGCTGTCATCTTGTGTCCACGAAACACTCTCCTTACTCTGACCCCTCTCAGAAGGTCATCACTGCCTCTCTTTTACTGAATCAGAATCACAAAGAAACTTACCTTCTCTCCCACAACTCAGCTATAAGGTGCAGGATCGTGATGAAGGGTATACACTCTAGAATCGGGTCTGAAACCTGGCCCAACACAGGCTTCCTCTACGACAATATACAGGCCACCTAATCTTGCTGAGCCTCAGTTTCCCCATCTGTGCAATGGGTGGTTCTGATGATTAAAAGCGAGAACCCATAGAAAGCAGTTAGTACAGTAACACTAATATATTAAATGCCTAATTAATGCTACTTATCATTTCCTATTATTGTGTCTCTTCTCTCTTACCTATCTTGTCTGTCTTCTTTTAGGCCTCTCTTAGGAGAAAATGTGCCTGTCCATCTTTACAAGTATAAACTCACCTCCTGTTCTTCAGTAATATTTTTTTATTTCTCTCCACCAATTATCTCAGCTTTTTTTTCAGGATTAGTACTTACTCTTTTATTTCTGCATTCAAATGATTTATCTCCATATTTGTAATTAATTGGCTCAAAAAAATACAAATGTGCAACACAGGTTTTCTTACTAATAAAGAAATATACATTAAAACAATTCTGAACATCTACTTTATATCTACCAAAATAATTAAAACCAATCTATTTATTTATTCTTTTTTTCAAATGGCCAAATGTCATCAAGACAGCAGAGGAAAAATAAGTTTGGTGGTGGCCCTAAAAAGTCCCATAATCTTTGCAGAAAGCAATTTGGCAAGTGGTGACAGGAGTCATAAAAATGTTTACACTCTTTGACCTAAGAATATCAATTTGGAGAATTTATCCCAAGAAATTAATCTAAAGGAAAAAAATGAGTTCTGCAAAGATGTTTATAGCTGCCCTAAATATTATCACTTGAAACTAGAAACAGCTATTCTTGACAGGCTGACTAATCGGCTCAAATGCTGTATACACTGGGAGAGGATGTGGTCCTTAGATGTGGCAATTACAGAGGAAGAAAAAATCAAAGTATTGTGCATCCATTGTTACCATAACTGCCTCCGAGAACTCTATTCAGGCCTGAAATGGATAGCAGGGCGATATGAGCAAAAGGAAGTTAGACTCAAACAGTCATAAATATAACATACAATTTTTAAAAATGTCTTTTAAAACCATAAAATGGAAACAGGCAGTAGAATTTTGAAATAATGCATGCCACAAGTGGTCAAATGTCCTTTGCTCTTACTTCATTCAGCAGATAAAAAATTACTGCAGCCCTATAGGTGGCAGACTAAGAAACAGTGACATGGAGACAAAACACAATGGTCCCTGCCATCAAAAACACAGAATCTCGACAGCTACTCAACCGAAAATCACTCTATTCGCCAAGAGGAAAGCAAGAATTGCTCTGCAAACAACAAGATGCCTGGTGTCACCTGCGCTAAGAGGAGAACTTACCCAAGGAAAAAGGGGGTGGGAAAGGAAATTGCAGGCAGAGAACACCGGAAGGCAGGTCATTTATGTAAAAGAGTGTAGCGCCCTCTGGAAACTACAGGTGGCGCAATATAGCTGGATGGTGGCATCCTGGCGGGTAGGTGATGATAGGCCTGCGAATTAAGCAAGAACCAGGTCAAGAAGGACCACCACATTGTCAACTGTGAACTGTAAACAGAAGGCTCTGGAAAATCCTGAAAGACTTGAAGAAGGAAAGTTATATAACGATAACTATTACAGATAAGGTGATGAGTTAATGATGGCTGGGTGACTGTTTCACATGAATTGGTTAATAGAGTGCGTATTTGTATGTAATTGAGGAGGGAAAAACCAATTTGTTCTAAAAGGAATATCATGTCCATTCTCTCGGCCTACTAATATTCGTGAGCCATGTATCTTTCCTCTTAAAACAAGAAAAATCAACGTTTTTCCAACCACGCTGCTTACTTTAGCTACCACTGCCCCAATTTTTGGATATGTAGC
Source organism: Rhinolophus sinicus (assembly GCF_036562045.2). Classification (NCBI taxonomy): domain Eukaryota; kingdom Metazoa; phylum Chordata; class Mammalia; order Chiroptera; family Rhinolophidae; genus Rhinolophus; species Rhinolophus sinicus. Next base: position 10,755,170 of record NC_133761.1, read on the forward strand.
TGATGTCTCCTACTTCTGCACTTCCATCTCAGACTTTCTCCTAAACCTACTTCAGTCAGGTTTCAGCCCCCATGATCCTACTGGACCAGGTTTCTCAGGCATCTCTGTCAAACGAACCATTGATTTATTGTTGCTGTGAAACAGGAACCATGTGAGGTTCTAGGATAGAAGGGAATAAGACAGTCTGGTCCTCACACTTCAAGAATATAGGGTGTAGGGGGTAGGACAGATGTAATGCAGAGATCAGCTGGGGCCCACCTGCCCCTAGGAGAGCTCAGAGCTCTCAATTCCATTGGCTCTGTTAGTTTAAATCCTCCCCACAAAATTTCTACAAATGACCCTGAGGTCTCATTTCAACATCATTCAACATCATGACTTTCTCTACCTCCTAGGTTACTGCCTAGGCTGTCTCTGCTTGTCTTCTCGGTCGAGGGGGGCTACCCAGATGGGACATTCAGCCCCTTTTATGAGACCCCTCCGTCCCCACCAAAAACAAGAAAGTCACTCAGCACCAAGAATTTGCACATATCATAAAATTCACCACAGAATGCATGGAGCAGGGAGGGGAGACCAAGGGGGTATTTACATGGAAGTAATATTAGTAAATCTAAATTGTCGAAGAGACCATTAACCATGGGGCATAGGAGGCGGTTATATAAAATGGTTATTCACTACCTTTTCCTCACCTACACTCGCCATCCACCTTCTTGCCCCTTTCTCTAACCATTACTTCTCCTCTCCTGGGCACTCCAAATTCCCTCTCCATTCGACAGAGCCTTTAATCATTCTGTAAGACCTCCTTGAAAATGGCATGTTCCTGAGATTTTAATCTTGCCTGTCCCTAACTCCACAGCTTGGGAAATTAACTTCTCTGAGCCTCAGATTCCTCTTTTGTAAAATAAGGATAACCATCAGTATAACATTTTAAAGCAATTAATAGGTTTTTCTCTTTTGCATTTCTGTATACATAATCTGTGTCATCCATCTCAATGGTCCATCTGCCACTCCTGGGGTAGAGAGGGAAGAAGATTATAACAGGACTTCAAGGAAAGAATCACTCTAGCTAATTTGAAACCAAACAATAGTATTGAAATGCGGGCTTCATCGAGAAAGAGATTTTTCTAAATTCCTTTATCTCTTTCCTTGAACATCTCAGGAGTTGTCCTGGTGTAATTGCTATTGCACTTTATAGAAGGGACGTCCCAGTCCAAAAAAAAAAAAAAGAGAAAGGAGTTAAAGAAGCCTGTCCTTTGTTATCCCAGTGAAAGATGGGAAAAGATGAAAGGCAGAGATAAGGAAGGGAGGTGACTGCAGGACCCCATCATCTGTCTCCAAGCTGAAATTCCAGAGTGGAGGATGGGTGTTCGCCAAGTGTAGGGGTTGGGGGGACGAGGTAGCTGGTTACAGTAATTTAGGAAGATTTAATGGAGACTTGGACTTCGAAAACTGTCAATAGGGATTTAAAGAGAGAGAGATGGAACACAGATATGAAGGAGGGAGAATCTCCACGTCCTGGTGAATGAGTGGACATCTCTCCAATTTATAAATTGTCTTTATTATCTGCTGCGTTTGTTATTTTTGAGCTCATCGTCCTGATTTCCATGGCCTCTTACTGCATAGGCATTCTTCCTCCTCTCTGAAATCTCATTTTCTGCCATGCTAGTTAGCTTGCTTTTCATGAAATAAGTGGCTAACGAGGTTTATGGAGGGAGGGTGGACTCCTTTATTTCAGGACTGTCTAGTGTTTGCAACAAGCTGGACAATAAATTTTACAAGATTTGTTTCAATCTTGTAAAAATGTGTAATAACGCTACCCCACCCTGATACAGTTGCTATTACATACAAGAGTACCTTATTCCAAAGGGGGGGAAGCTAATGGACAATTAATCAATATTTGGTACAGTGTAGTTCTAAGCATTTTGTCATTAACAATTATTACCTGAGTCTGACTTGGTAATAAGAGAAGCTGCCGATTGCTTTCTGTTTGTTACTTTAGCCAGCTTATGAGGATAACAAACCCTGACCTTTCTACAGAAAGCAAAGGTGTACAAAGCACCTTAAGGCAGTGAGGTGTCATAGTGTCTGTATTATACAGAGAAAAAAAAAATAAAGATCAGAGAGAGTAGGTAAAGTGGGATGCAAAAATGGGAAAGGAACTCCCATCGGTGTCCTTTTAGGAAATTCATCTCTTTTTCCCATTACCCAACCCCTCCCACATCCTCCATGTTTCCTGAAAGATCTCTGAGGAAGAGCGCTCTGTTTCATGCCATAAACACTCTCAACGCCCTTGGATGGAAGTGCTCTGGGCTGAGACACCTGAACACTTCCAGTCCTTTTGGGGGGACTTTCCTGAATCCACATGGGGCTCTCTAATATTTCCAGTTGATTCCCTTCATCTTAACGGGCAAGTGTATTTTCTAGAATGCTTCTGTTGTAAGTAAGAGAGAACCATCTCCAACTTCCTTATGCACAGGAAATAAAGAAGTTAATTGACCTAATGGAGAAGAGCCAGAGTGTGACAGGGTCTGACGGCATTGGACCCACGGACTGGAACTTGCCTGAACTCCTATACTGGCTTCTATCCCCTCCCTTCTCTCTGTGGTTCCTTTAGCTTCTATCACTACAGACTGGGCTTTTATAGTAATGGGAAATATGGCCACTGCATGGTCCAACACTTTTCTGTCTTAGGAATTTGGTCACCTGAAATTGACAGCCCTCAAGATCTCTTTTGTCCCAGTTCCAAAAGTTCCAAGGAAAGGCTTCATTGGCTAAACCTAAGCTAACAGTCCATCCCTGGACCAGGTAACCGAGCTGAGGACCAAATCAAATTACACTTTTATGACAACTCTAATGTAAATCATTTGGTCAAAGGTATAGAAAATTCCTAGAAAAGTGGGTTAGATGGAAAAGCTCAGGGGTTGGCCACTGGGGGAACAAAAAGATGAAAACACAGTCACACATATGTTTCCTTCTGTCACGTTCTTATGACATCCTTCGACCCAAGCTATAGAAATATATATATTTTGTTCTGCTTCCTACTCTAAACATAGCTAAACTCAATTTCAAATTTTTTTAGCGCTTTTATAGAGCCTCAGCTTACTCTTTCTGATGTTGCCATATTAATTTTTATAGTTGTCTACCTCATTTGCTACATTAGGATCACTTATAATTATACAGTCAAGGGTCATTTTGTACACCTCCAATACCCATGGTGGCATCTCCCCCTTTGAAATCATTGGTCTCAGAGGCATAACTCCATTTTCTCTGGGTTTTTACATCTCCAGCTTGATGGTAAAAGATGCTTTAGGAAAATAAATCACTATATCCGTTCACTTATTCCAAGAACATTGAAGTCTTGGAATTCCTTCCCCTACATCAACCTCCCCACTCCCTGCATCCTGGGAGTGGGGAGGTTGATGTAGGGGAAGGAAGAGATACCCAAAGATGGCTCCTAACATCCCTGAGAGTCTGGCAGACGACATAGACATTGGTACAAAGTAGACAGGGTCTGGGATATTAGGTGCTGAAGGGGACCCAGCCATGATGTATGAGAGACCTAAGAAAGGAGAAACTCACTCAGAGAAGTAACTGCAAAGGGCAAAAATCTCTGTACTGATGTGAAAACAGACATCTCCTCTTTTTCTGTCTTGTCCCAGCAAGGAGACTGCTGGAGTCACAAGATCACACCATCACTAACCTTAGAAGCAGAAGGGACCTGAAAGGTCAGTCAGCAATAAACTTCTACCCAGGGTACAAATTTCCCCTGCCAACTTGTCTCTACATGGGGACTTCCCACAATGGGGACTCACTGAGATTATAAGGGGATAGGTTGGCAGAGTGGAGAAATCACAAGATTTAGGGTCAGACAGACCTGTGTTCCAAACCCAGCACATACTAGCTGGATGGCAGGCTGGCCACAGAGCCTCTGAGCCTCAGGTTTCTTGCCAGGTAAATGTTATCACATTGCCTACCATCCAGGGTTGCTGTGGGTGGTGGCTTTGACTACTTACCTCCTTGCGGCAGCCCAGTCTATTGCGAGACAAACAGAATAGACAGGAAGCTCATTGTTGGATTAAGATGAAATCAACCTCCTATGCCCTCTGTGTACACTGATTCTGATTCTGTGCTTTGTACGGGAGGAAGAAAAAAGAACCCCTTTTATTCCCCTATCTAAAAGTACCTCCGACTGGACTGTGATAATACAGCAGTGCCCTTTTTCCATGGCTGTCCTTTCCCCTCAGTGGTCAGTTCTCCTGGCTTATTGCATCCCTGCTAAACCTTTGTATTTTTCCAAATGCAACCATCTCAGCCCTCAGAGATTCAAACGAATGGCTCGCATGGTATTTGCCTATTACAATAAACAGGTTTTAAATTAAATCTTAGGTGCCACAATTCCCTCCCCAAAGAATCACATAAAATGGAAGTGTCAAAAGTTGGAGAAAGTGTAACTGTTTGACAATTGAAAGTAGAACCATAAGCTAGATGAATTCAAACCATCCCATTGGGTCACACAATAGATGTTTCTGTTATAAGAAAAATGGTGCAGAGGATCTCCTGCCTCTCGAAAATCAAATTCATTGTGTTCTGATAAGATGCCAAAAGGAATCCCATTGACGAATGTAAAATATTCAGGCTGCAGTCTCTGTGGCTGAATGCCAAGCTTTCAGCCCTCTTACTCACCATCTTCAGCAAAGCAAAGCAAATAAAATGAGGTCTCTTTCATATGAGAATGAAAAATTCATACTGATCCTTGTATAATGCAAATTCCTCTGACCAATGGTGGACTAACAGTCCAATTACTTTAACATGATTGCAAATTGCACACCAAAACAGCACGCCATGTTGTATGTAGATAGATAGATAGATAGATAGATAGATAGATAGATAGATAGATAGATGACAGATAGATAGATAGATAGATAGATAGATAGATAGATAGATAGATAGATAGATAGATATAGACAGATATAGTCAAATTTCACTTTCTGTCTGTATTTCCCAAATATGTTTTGTGGGGGCGTGAAGGAGGGGAATCAGGTAGCACACCTTGACATTATTTTTTTAAACGTGAGAGGAAATGTAGCAATTTAGAAATTACTGCAGACTTCAAAATTTTCCATTTTGCTATTTATGTGCCATTGTTGAATTTCCCAGCAGGTACAAGAATGAATGAATATCTTATGATGAGATGAGGAGTCATGGAAGAGACCCACAATTGCCAATTACATAGTATTTTAACTTAGAGATATTTTTTCTGAAATTATATGTTCATTTGACATTTCCCTCGAAAAATAATGGAGATGGGAAAACATTTTTCAAAGCTCTTGGGGCAGCTATTCAAAAACCCAAGTGCTAAGCAGGCCTGCGTACAGGGAGAGAGGTCTTTTGTGGATGCCGGTAACCCTGCTATTTGTACTATTTTCAGAGTCAGCCCTCTAAAAAGAAATATAGTCTGCAACCATAATTAAATGTTGTTTGAAAAGATCTTTCTGAACATACGAAGACATTTATAATAGGAAATGCCATCAAAGAAAGGGGCTGACATGGGGGTCATTAGATACAGAACTAATGGGAAAGAACAGATGCGAGACCCTCTGGAAGTAAAAGAGATTGAAAAGGCAAGTGGAAGGGGGAACTCCTAGGTGGAGACAGATAACCTAGAGGGGTCTTCACCTTGGAGCTAAGACACTGCACCAGAGCTGGTTAGAACACCTGCAGTACGTCAGACCGCCTAAGCAAGCCAATCTGTGAACATCTAAGCACTGCTTTTGCATTTGTCAATGAGGGAATAAGAATATCTAACTCAATGTAAAACATTTAGCACTGGGCCTGGTACATGAGGAAAGCACATTTATCATTAGCTATTATTAGTATAGTGATAATAATAAGTATCCCTTAGATCCAGGCAAGAGGACCCACATGATTTAGAGTGTTCTCCTACTGATTTGCTAAAGACACTTCTGGTGTCTAAACTGGGCCTTGGGTAAGCAATGTCATCAGACAGGATGCACTCGGCCTGGATCATGAATGGACCCTGGGCTTTGTTTCCTCCTTTTGAGATGTTCTCCAACTCTCCATTCCCACTCCTACGATGTATGGGGTTGACCAGATGCCCCATGGATTTCCAAGACTTTTGCCTGTTAAACTGTTCAGGAACGTAATGGCTGAGCCCTGGTTTCAGGAGGATGGCCTAAGAAGAGGATTACTCCCACTGGTCAGTGTGGTATATCTTTTGTGGGAATTAGGCAAGATTCGTCCATCAAAATGGTGCTGACACATTGCTTTGGGGTGACTCAAATTGTTTATGTAGACAGCGGGGTTCGTAAAAAGTATCTTCTGGGCCCCCCTACATACCTTAGAGCAGCCCTGGTAATAAGATACTATCCATACCATTGGCTACCCTTTTTCTGTTCCCATTAAGGGAGAGAACACAAGAAGTTCAGGAGAAACATAGCCAGGAAAATCAAGATGATCCAGGATGCTACAAAGTCTGATTATTTCAAGTCCTTTAATCACTTCAAACCAGCAGATCACTGTAAATTACTGGGGAGGTAGGAAAGCACACCCTCCCGAACTCCCACAACCCATAATGGTGAGCACTCCTAAACCTCAACCAGCCCCAGAGGAGTTTTAAAACCTAGATAAGGACTTTAAAAGTTACCACTAGTCAAAAAAAAAAAATTAAAATGATAATTCCACAATTTGCCAACCAAAATACCAAAAACAAAAACAGAACAAAAATTTAAAAAACAGTATTTTAAATAATAATTCCAAATGCTGACCAAGATGAGTGAAAGAGGCATTTCACGAGATTGCTGGGTATAGTGTAAAATCGTTCAACCTTTGGGACAGCAATTTGGTAATATGTCCAAAAAGAATTTAAAATGCTTGTGTCCAGCTATGTAATTTCTAGGAATCTAGCCTAAGGAAATTATCATGAATATAAAAAAATCTGTCAACTTTTCTCTACATAACAGCTGGCCTCCATATCCTTTATTTTTCTGTTTTGTAAGAACGTCTGAAAAACCAAGTGAAACATGAATTACACCTTAGGCTACTCCTGGTGACAGATATAATGGGTTTAGTCATGTTTTTTATTAAAGCTAGCATTTATTGATCTTTATTAAATGCCGAGCAGTGTATAAAGTGTTTTATATAGGCTAATTTATTTAATATTCACCACAACACAAATGAGTACATCACTTAGGATTCCTTCAACCTCAAGAAATAGAAATCCCAGCTCCATTGGCTTAAACCAGAGAAAAGTTATAATAAGAACAAGAAATCCAGAGGTCGATGATAAATTCTGTGGTGCCTGTCAGATAGCATCCAGAGGCTCTCATCACTCTCTCCGCAATCCTCAGGTAGCTTGGTCCTTTGTGGTCATAGGATGGTCACCAGAGCTCCAAGCCTCACATCCAGACATATGAGGTCTGACAATTAAGTTCACGAACTTGTTGCAACGATGTTGCTAACCTTTTTTTGATATCAGAGGGATTATTCATGATGAATTTGTACCAACAGGACATACAGTTAACCAAGTTTACTATTCGGAAGTGCTGAAAGGGCTGCATGAAAAAGTTAGACGACCTGAACTTTTTGCCAACAATTGATTTATGGCTCTTGCATCACGACAATGCACCAGCTCACACGGCACTGTCTGTAAGGGAGTTTTTAGCCAGTAACAAATAACTGTATTGGAACACCCTCCCTACTCATCTGATCTGGCCCCAATGACTTTTTTCTTTACCCCAAGATAAAAGAAATATTGAAAGGAAGACATTTTGATGACATTCGGGACATCAAGGGTAATACAACAACAGCTCTGGTGGCCATTCCAGAAAAAGAGTTCCAAAATTGCTTTGAAGGGTGGACTAGGTGTCAGTGCATAGCTTCCCAAGGGGAGTACTTTGAAGGTGACCATAGTGATATTCAGCAAGGAGGTATGTAGCACTGTTTTCTAGTTCGCAAACTTAATTGTCAGACCTCGCATCTAACTATGTTTTCTTCTACAGGTTTTATGGTTTTAGGTCTTATGTTTAAGTCTTTCATCCATTTTGAGTTTATTTTTGTATATGATGCAAGAAAGTGGTCTGGCTTAATTTTTTGCATATATCTCTTCAGTTTTCCCAACACTGTTTATTGAAGAGAGTGTCTTTTTCCTACTGTACATTCTTGCCTCCTTTGTTAGAGATTAATTGACCATGTAAGTTTGGTTTTATTTCTAGGATCTCTATTCTGTTTTATCAATCTATGTGTCTGTTTTTGTGACAGTACCATGTTGTTGATTATTATAGCTTTGTAATATATATTGAAATCAGGGACTGTGATAACCCCAGGTTTGTTCTTTTTTCTCAAGATTGCTTTGGCTATTCAGGGTGTTCTGTGCTTCCATACAAATTTTAGAATTATTTGTTCTATTTATGTGAAAAATGCCATCAGTATTTTTGATAGGGGTTGCACTAAATCTATAAATTGCTTTGGGTAGTATGGACACTTTAATTATATATATTTTTTCTACCATGAGCATGGTAGATCTTTCCATTTACTTGTGTCAGTTTCAATTTTTTTTCATAAATGTCTTACAGTTTTTAGAATATAAGTCTTTCACCTCCTTGGTTAAATTTATAGGTATAAAATTATACCTAGATAAAATTTAGGTATTTCATTCTTTTTGATGCAGTTGTAAATGGATTATTTTCTTAATTTCTCCATGTGATAGTTTGTTACTAGGGTATAGAAAGTCAACAGATTGCTCTATATTAATTTTGTGTCCTGCAACTTTACTGAATTCATTTATTCTAATAGTTCTTTTGGTGGAATCTTCAGGGTTTTCTCTATATAGTATTATGTCATCTGTAACTAGTGACAGTTTTCCTTCTTCCTTTGTCATCTGGATGCCTTTTATCTCTTTTTTTAAAAAATTTATTGGGATGACAATTGTTAGTAAAATTACATAGATTTCAGGTGTACAATTCTGTATTACATCATCTATAAATCCCATTGTGTGTTCATCACCCAGAGTCAGTTCCCCTTCCATCACCATATATTTGATCCCCTTTACCCTCATCTCCCACCCGCCTTTTATCTCTTTTTCTTGTCTGATTGCTGTGGCTAGATCTTCTAATATCATGTTAACTAAAAGTGGGAAAGTGGGTATCCTTGTCTTGTCCTGACGGTAGAGAGAAAGCTTTCAGTGAAAGCTTTTCACTGTTTAGTATGATGTTAGCTATGGGTTTGTCATGTACGGCTTTTATAAGTTGAGGTACATTCCCTCTATACACACTTTATTGAGAGTTTTTATTATAAATGGATGTTGAATTTTGTTAAATGCTTTTTCTGTATCTATTGAGATGATCACATGATTTTTATTCTTTGTTTTGTAAATGTGATGTATCATATTGATTGATTTGCAAATATGGAACCATCCTTGCATCCTTAAAATAAATCCCACTCATCATGGTGTCTAATCCTTTTAATGTATTGTTGAATTTGGTTTACTAATATTTTGTTGAGAAGATTTGTATCCATGTTCATCAGGGGTACTAGCCTGTAATTTTCTTTTTTTGTAGTGTGTTTATTGGTTTTTGGTATCAGGGTAATGCTGGTTTCATAGAATGAGTTTGAAAGAATTCTTTCCTCTTGAATTTTTGGACTAGTTTGACAAAGACTCTTTAAATGTTTCCGTACAATTCACCTGTGAAGCCATCTGGTCCTGGACTTTTTTTGTTGGGAGATTTTTGAATAGTGATTCAATTTTGCTACTGGCAATCAGTCTGTTCAGATTTTCTGTTTCTTTCTGATTCAGTCTTAAAAGATTGTATGTTTCTAAGAACTTATCCATTTTATCTAGGCTGTCCAATCTGTTGGTGTATAATTGCTTAAGTATTTGCTTATGATCCTTCGCATTTCTGTAGTGTCAGTATAAGTTTTCTTTCATTTCTGATTTTATTTATTTAGGCCTTCTCTCTTTTTTTCTTAATGACTCTGGCTAAAAATGTGTCAGTGATATAATTAATTAGTAACACTTGGAAACTTGGAGAAGAGGGTCATGTTGCTGAAACTCAGACCTCAGAGAAGGGCTGGGGCTGGTGTCTCTGAGCTTAGAAGCCTCCGTGGGCTCAGGACTTTGATCTGAGGCCGGGCGCTGCCCAGCTGATGTCTTCACAGTGATGAGGCTGAATCCAACTGCAAACTGGATTCAGCTGTTGCTCCCAGAGAGCACTGCTGCTTCCAGGGTGATGCTTTCAGGAACCGGAAGCTGATAGAAAGCCCCAGGGAGCTCCCAGGAAGAAGCGGGTCTCCTCTCCCCATTCATCCTTGCAGAGTCCCAGCCCCAGAAACTCAAGGCTAACTGTAGAAAGTTGGTATTTGTGCTTAGAGGTACTAACTTAATCAAGTTTTCAGTAAAGAGTTCTAGAAGAAATAAATGAAAAAGGAGGAGAAAGAAGAAAGAGGAAAGATAGACTGCTGGATACTGCTGACGATAAATAACCCCATGGTATGTAAAGTAAGAATAAAACCAATGCCTACTAATGATTTTGCTCTTACACTATGCTAAGCTCTTTGCACATTTACTCCCTTGTCCTCTGACAACTCTATGATATAGGATTTATTATTCCTATTTTATAGATGAGAAAACTGTGAATCAGTGAGGTTTAGTTACTTACTCAAGATCACAGAGCTAATAAATTCTGGAGTGGGGATTTGAACCCAGGTGTATTTAGTGTTAAAGCCCATACTCTTCTGTCTCTCCTAGCTGATGTTTATTGGCTAATGTGCATTTGGAAAGTCAGTATTCCAAAAACACAGGATACTTGGAGAAAGAGAGGACTTTGCAGGAGCACAAGTGTGTGTGTGTATAAACTCCAGTTTCTACTGTCAATGAAACTCTATCTACATCCCTGAGCCCATGAGGCCTGAGGACCCTAAGTTACTATTGTTTCTACCAAAGGCTTTAGTCAAGGAAAGAAAGAAATGAAAAATAGAAGAAATATAAAAGAGGCAAGGCAAGGAGACGGAGAGAGCGGGTAGGAGAGGAGGGAAGGGGCAGAGAGAAGGGGAGGAAATGAAGGAAGAAGGGAGGATAAGAGAAAGGAGAGGGAAGAGGGAGGAGATGGGAGGGGAGAAAAACCCTCCTGCTTGTTACATGTGGGCGCCTAGCTCCTCCCTGCACAAGTAACTGCCTGAGTGATTCAACTTCTCTTGCTGACTCTCAACCAGAGCAAAAGAAGCTGTAATGAGGTTATTTATTTCCCCCCAAGAAGCACTGTGGTAATAAGTCCCTTAGCTGACTGCTCTTAGGCTAAGCTTTCTCACAAATATATGAAATGCCCAAACCTAGCAATCAGTACAGCTAATTGAAATGCCAACTTGAAGTTCACCAGATGAGTGCCGCTGGGGTCACAGTCGTTACCAGCGATTAAATGTTATGCGAAAAGATCCATGAAGAGACACAGGTTTAGCAGTGTGCTTTAACCCTACACCCACTGTGAGAAAAGAAAAAGGAAGACAAACACTGAACAAGAAAGCTGGAGTAAAACCAGGACAATCTTTGGCTTGGGGGACTCGGCTGGGGAACACAGACATACTGCAGCAGGAAAGATTTAGGCTAGCTGTCAGGAAGCTGACAGTAAGAATTTAGATGGATTCGACTTTCTTTACCAGTGAGCCTCTTGGTCAGAATGCTATCGTAGACCCAGAAATCAGATCTGGTGCCAATCAGAGCTTCACCTCTTTTTTCTCACCTGTAAAGCAAAAACTATACCTTGGAATTGCCATGAGGATTAAATAAATAAGAAGTGTAAATGCTGAGATGAATGCCTGGCATGTAGAAGTTATTCAATAAATAGATATTTCTACCATGGGTCAACCCACAACAAATTTTTTTTTTTCTTATTCCCTTTACCTTTTCACCCTGGCCCCCACCCTCTTCTATCTATCACCTCAACAAATCTAGTACCATTATGACACCATATATAGTTATTACAATATTACTGACTATATTCTTTGTGTTATGCCCTACATCCCCATAACTGCTTTGTCACAACCTATTTGTACTTCTTCGTCCCTTCCCCTTTCCACAACAAATTTGTATCGAGAATGTATTATATCCAGGAGCTCTTAAAGAAGTGCAAAGACAAACTGACCCACTTTCTGACCTTAAGATTCCCCAGTTGAGATAAGTGAAGGGGCATTTGTTGAGCACCTACTCGGTCCCAGGGCCTGTGCTAAGTATTCTATGTAAATTAGAACCTTCAGTCCTCAGGAGGCCTGAGATAATCAGACTCAGACATCACCAAGAAGCTGTGTGTCAAAGCCTGCTCTGCCTGTCTCCCAAGGCCATGTCATTCCCCTACACCGCTTGGCCTTCTAAGATGGAAACACATCGAAAGTTCCAGAACAATGGGAGAGGGAACAAAGCCCACAGTAAATCAAGTATTCCAGTGCAGCATAGGCTCCCCAGGTTTTTAGGGGGAAGGGATGTCACTGTGGGTTGATCATACCTGTGTTTGTTTCCTAGAGTTACATTAGCAAATTCCCACAAACTTGGTGGCCTAAAACATGATCATTTTATTCCGTCACTGTTCTGAAGGCCGGAAGTCCTAAATCAAGGTGTCAGCTGGCGTCTTTGGCAGCCTCTCCCCAACTCTGCCTCCTCCATAGTCAAATTGCCTCCTTCTCTTCCTGTGGCTTGTGTGTCCTCTTTTGTCTCTTATAAGAACACTTGTGATTAGATTTAGGGCCCCTCCTCGGGGAATCCAGGATGACCTCATCTCAGAATCCTTAACTTCATTACGTCTGCAAGATGTTTTTTCTTCATCAGGTCCTTTCACCAACTATGCCCTCTATCCCTCTTGCCATGTAAATCTTTCTCTCAGTCGCCTGCCCATACCTATGAGCAAGATTTGCTTTCTTAAACCCCACCCCTCCCCCGCTTTTCTCTTTTTTCTGCAAACACTAAACCTCCTGAAAGAGTTGTCTGAACCTGCAGCTACAGCTTCTTTACCACCCACCTGTGTCTTAACCCCTTGGAGCCTGCTGTCACTACTGGACTGCAAGTCCTCTCAAAGGTCAATCACCAATACCTTCCCAGTTGTCTTTTCCCATGGCTTGTTTCTATGAAGCCTCGTCTCTCCCCACACACCTGTCCCTCACTCAGCTCCAGCCACACTTCCTTCTCGCTGACTTGAATGGTCACTGTCTCAAGGATTGTTGTTCTTTCTGCCCAGAAGACTCTCCCACCCTGTATTAGTCAGGTCTCTCCAGAGAAATAGAGCCAATAGTGTGTGTGTGTGTGTGTGTGTGTGTGTGTGTGTGTGTGTGTAAAGATTTATTTTAAGGAATTGGCTCACACAATTACGGAGGCTGCCAAGTCCAAAGTCTGTAGTGTGGGTCGGCAGGATGGAAAACCAGGAAGAGTTCATGCTTCAGTTCAAGTCCAAAAGCCGCCTTCTTGCTCAGGGGTAGTCGGTTCTGTGTTCTATCCAGGCCTTCAACTGATTGGATGAGGCCCACCCTCGTGAGGGAGGGCCATCTGCTTTACTCAAAGTCCACCAACTTAAATGGTAATCTCATCCAAAAACACCCGCACAGAAACATCCAGAATAATGCTTCACCACATACCTGAGCATCGTGACCCAGCCAAGTCGGTAGATAAAGTTAATCCTCACATACCCAAACTCAGTCACCTGCAGAGCTGATTCTTCAACTTTGTGGTCTGAGTTCAAATGTTACCATTTCAAGTGTTACCCACTGATCTCGATTAAGCCTCCATTTTCTTTTCGTTGTCACGAGTTTCACTGTCAAAATTTAGTATATGTAACTCTTTGTTTGCCTACTTATCCTCTGTTGTGTCACCACCCCACCCCCCACCCAGCCAGCAGCTCCCAACGTTAGGACTTTGTCTTGGCCACCGCTATCTCCCCAGTGCAGAAAGCAGTACAGGACGCATATTAGGTATTGTGTCGTTATATTACTTTGGCTCCTCCAGGAAGAAGCCAATAGGAAAATGGAGCGAGAAGTGCAAGAGTTGTATTGGGGATACCACCCATGAAAGCTCAAGGGGGTGGGGAGCAAGGAGAGCTTTAGGACTCTAATGCAGACTGGACAGCGGTGAAAACAGAGGGGAAAGGAAGAAGGACTGGCTAGGAAGCGTCTTAGACTGCAGTGTAGTCCTAAAGAAGTTTCAGCCAGGCCAATGGGGAGTCCCACAGTCCACAGGAATAGACCTCCATCTGCAATCGTCAGCTGGGACCAGCCCAGGAGAAACAAACCCTGGGTGCCCATGCATGGGGGATCCAAAAAGGCAGAGGCTGGCAGTCAGTCACGCTCCCTCAGGAAGAAATCCTAGTGGAGCATTTTTAGGGCCACCCCAGGCACTTAGTAGTCGAATGCTGTTTATCCTCACTTTGTCCCCCAAAAGATATTGCTATCTCATTTTAAAGATGAGGAAACTGAGGCTCAGGGAGGCTACTTAGCCCAGGATCGCATAGCTTATAAATTGCCAGGACTCTAACTGAAGGTCCTTGGGGTCAGAACTCATGTTTTGTATCTTTGTGTATCCCCATGGCACTTAGCATAGCTGAGCACACACTAGGTGTTTCGCGACTGATGAGTGTTTGTGGAATTCCTACCCTGGTATGCACTTGCCTGTGGAAGCCCTGTCAGCAGGGAAAGGGTTAACAGCTCCGGTGGAGGGAGCCTGGTTCTGGGCAACCTATTCTGAATATTGAGTCTCTGGTAGTCTCGCTAATGACATTCTCCTACTGCTTCAGTTTTTACTCACAGGAGTAATGCATTAATTAGTGAATATGGGTGAGAAGCTCTTTGAAGTTGTTAAAAAGCCCAGAGTAGGAGTGCTAAGAAAAGGGACCATGCAGACTAACTCAGATGCGCTGTGAGGGCTGAAGAGCTGGGCCACCAACTCTCTGAGGACAAGGGCAGACAGAGCAAGGCAAGGAAGAGGGGATACCCAGTGGCACCGTGAACACACCCCAACACCCAGGGCGGCCTTCCCAGGCTCCCGGTCACCTCTTGGCCTCTGGTAAACAGTTCACCTGGTCTGCTAGTCCCATGGATTAATAGTGGCTGCCTGGACGGCTGTGTAGGAGAATCTGAGGCCACCTAGAGACTCAGCAGGAAATAGTGCCATGTTACCAGTGTCATGGGTGATGGATTGGTTTAACTACAGCTATAAAATTGCTGCATAGGCAACTATTCCAAAACCCAGAAACTTACAACAGTCATTCATTTTTGTAATCTGAAGGTCAGCTGAGGGTCAGCTGATTAATGATGGGTTAGGCGGGTGCAGTTCAGCTCTGCTCTGCATTCTGTCCTGGGCTCACTCCCCTCCTGGGATCAGTAGCTCGCTCAGGCGTGTTCTCCTCATGATGATGATGATGGAGATGTAAAAGGGCACACCCACTCACAAGGGCAACCCAAGGCCCCATTTGTGTCTTATTTGCTCATTCATCATTGGCCAAAACAAGTCATAAGAATGAAATAAGCCCAGAGAGAAGAAAGTGTCCCCAACACTCTACAGAAAAGGGCTGTTTACAGTGGGATAAAAGATTGGGGCCATTAGTATAGTCCACCATGGAGACAGAGAGGTGGTGACAGTCAATCCGGGTATTTGAGACTCCTAACCAAGAATCTGAGTTCCTTCCGCGGTTTGCGCAGAGCAGCGGGTTAGAGCTGAACAGCGCCCCCTTCAGGAGGGCATGAGCTCTCGGGTGCATCAGTCCCAAGAGGGCCTGTTTCCTTCATTTCTGTTACCTGTCAGCTCCTGAAGGCATTGGAGGCTGAAACCACCATCGTAAAAACCCATTTTATTCTTAACATTGCATGTACGATACAAACCTAACACTACCTAAACTGAGGAATCCGCTGATGAGAAAAAGAAATATCCAGTTGTCCTAGGTGATAAATAGCTAAATCATAATTGTGGCCCGTTGGAACAGTCTAAACCTGGTGAAATACAGACATGAAACCTTCATTCCGTCTAATCACTGCCTTGAATGCTGTGTTACATCTCCTTTTCCATCCCTTAGGGACATCCCATAACTTTTCAGTCACTCTTAGATATTAAAAATTTAGTCCAGTCCAACTGAACACATAGTGTCATGTCTAATTTGCATTCACATCCTGCCATCAGTGCTCAACCTGTCTTGGCCTGAAGGATTTGAGGTGATATGTTCAGCCTTTTCTTCCCCTAACTCATCTGTCCCCACTCCTAGCTCTTCTAGGGGACAAGAGGGAATTAAGGAGAAGAGAGGGCAAGTCATTTTACATGGCAGGTACTCTTTAGGCCATGTATGAGCTCTGAGAGGTTGGCATCCAAGGGACAGCTGTCTCGTGGCCCCATTCAGGAGACCCTACAGGGTCTCTGCATTGCACAGTCTCTAATATGGGAGATGCACTTTGGATAATCTCTTCCACTCTCTCCATACCCACACTCAGATCTCAGCCTGCGACCCACCCCCCAGCCCTTTTGTCAGACATCTTTGATGCTCCATCTCTCATCCTGCTGGCCACCGTTTTGCCCTGGCCGTTCTTGCAGCAACAAGCTATATAGCATCTCTGCATTTTCATGAAGTGAAAAAAAGAAAGAAAGATTTGCAGAATTACCTGAGGCCTTAAGATCAGAGAATATTTTCTCACTATTGCTTCACGATGCCCAGCATGTTGGCACCCAACTATGCTCTTGGGTGTTGGACTTAGGTCCAGAATAGAATTCCAGAATAGAAAAGAAATTCTTGTCCCAGAATTGGGGATATATTGGGTGGCTTCTTAAAAGACGTACCAAACTAAGGCCATGGAAACTAAACCCAAGGAAAATAGTGCCAGAACCCAGGAAATTGCTGATCACAAACAGTGTCCTTTCAAGGCAAGAGTTAATAATTATCCTGTATTTCCTCAAGTGTGATAAATATACCAATGGCAGGATGTGAAGTGATATACATACAGCAAGCCACCATGCTTCACCATGACCTGGAGCCAAACACTCCAATGTGTGTGTATGTGTGTGTGTTCTCTGGTCCTTGCTAGTGACCCACAGCAAAACCCTGAAACCCACAATCCCTGATTTGTCCTTGTAGGGAACAAGGAAGCACAGATTGGTTTGACCATGGCAGGTTTCTCAGATGAAATCCAGGGGAGAAAGTTCCCACAGAACATGGGATCTGGTGGAGTGGGGGGGGGGGGCAGCTCCTGAAGGAGAAGGTGGCTGATGAGTCCCTGGGACCTATGGCAAGAAAGAAAGACACCCTGGGAGCTGGTCCCTGAGTCAGGAGCACTTCCTGATCACAGCTGATCGAAGGGCAGATCCATCCTTATCAATATGACGTGCCTGAGAGAAAGTGCAATGGATTGCTGACTGTGGGCAGAGGTAGCCTACACCATCCGGGCACATTCCCCTTGTTGTGAGAGGACACCAAGAGTGCCTCTTAGGTCCTGATCTTGGGGAGATACAGTGACAAGAGGCCAGTGGTTTCCTCAGACACCCAAACTGGAATCCCACCAAAAACCAGGGTGATGATGTGAGAACTCTTTGCCACCACCTAAAGACATATTTCCAATTGGATCCGGAGAGCCAGACATGAGAGTTCTGCTTTCTTTTTGCAGTTGATATCCAATTTCAAAGCCTTGTGATCAGAGAATATGCTTGGTATGATTTCAATCTTCTTAAATTTGCTGAGGCTGGTTTTATGTCCCAATATATGGTCTATCCTTGAGAATGTTCCCTGTACACTAGAAAAGAATATATAGTCTGATGTTTTAGGATGAAGTGCTCTATATATGTCAATTATGTCCATTTCATCTAATGTGTCATTTAGGGCTGCTATTTCATTATTTATTTTCTGTTTGGATGATCTATCCATAGCTGTCAATGATGTGTTTAAGTCCCCTAGTATAATTGTGTTTTGGTCAACTTCTCCCTTTAGTTCTGTAAGTAGTTGCTTGGTGTATTTCGGTGCTCCCTGATTGGGGGCATAAATATTGATGACTGTTATGTCTTCCTGTTGTACAGTCCCCTTCACCATTATGAAATGTCCATCTTTGTCTCTTGTTACCTTTTTTACCCTGAAGTCTGTTTCATCTGATGTCAGTATGGTTACACCTGATTTTCTCTGGATACCATTTGCTTGGAGTGTCAATTTCCACCATTTTACTTTGAGTCTATGCGTGTCCTTGTAGCTGAGATGTGTCTCTTGGAGACAGCATATGGTTGGGTTTAGTTTTTTGATCCAATCTGCCACTCTGCGCCTTTTTATTGGTGAGTTCAGTCCATTTACATTTAGGGTGATTATTGATATGTGAGGATTTCCTGTCATTGTATCTTTAGTTTTCTGGTAAGGCTGTGTCTCCATTGTTTCTTTGCCTTTTTGTTGTTGTCTATTATTTCTGTGTGGTGGTATTCTATGATGTTTCCCTCTGTTTCTTCTTTTATTACAGTATATATTTCAGTTCTGGATTTTTTTTTTTTTTTGAGTGGTTACCCTTAAGTTTATGTAATGAGAGTTCAGTAATGAAGAGGATCTTCGGAAGGAAGGAGGGGATGGATCTTGGGGATATGGGCTGGGGATCTGAGGGAAGGGGTAAGGAATGGTCTTGTGAGTTCTGATGAAGCCACTGTTTCTGCCAAGGCCCTCAGCCACTCTAATCTCAGGTGTAGCCTGCACTAGCCACAGTCTTGGGGGCCAACTCTCAGACCTCTGTCATCCCCACACCCTAAAATGGCTCAGAGGCCCCCAGCCTCCCTTCTGTGGCCCTGAACTGAAGCCAGTGGCTCTGGGACAATACTGATCAAGGCTTTGAAACTTGAAACGAGCTGAACCAGATTGCATCCTGCATCGGCAGGGTTGGGACGGGGGCACAGAAGAGCCAGGACCTACAAAGATACCCCTTTCAACCAAAAGTTTCCACTCAGAGCACTAAGGGAGGCCAATTTGAATCTTCCAGAACTTGAAGCAAATGGAGAGCTCCTTGTAATGACATAAAGAACTCAATAGCACCACCTTCTGGCATAAAAGAAAAAGAGAAAACTATAAGCTGCTGAATTTGAAACCAATGTTAATAGAAGCAACCAAGAGATTCAAAACAGAAGGACCTCAGAAGTCCTATTCTAGGTCAAGTCCCTCATGTTACAGAGGGGGAAACTGAGGCCCGAGAGGGGAGGAGACTTGCACAAGATCAGACAGATTTCTGGTGGCAGAGTTGAAAGTTGAATATGAGATGCCACGCTTGTCATTCAAGAAGTTCCATAGAAGCAAACTTGTTTCTTTAGTTACAAAGAAATAGGAGACGGGATTAATGCCCCCGCGGTCACTGGGCCACATAGCTTGCTAACATAGATTACTGTTGTCCCCACTTTACAAGGACTCAGGTCATATTGAGGTGTTTTGGTGCCCCAGTGGGTTCTCTGATCGCAAACTCGCGATGCCTCCTGACAGACTCGGTACTAAAGCCTGGAAGATTTCTACTGCAACCGCCTCCCCTCCACTGACGCCAGTTGAGAAGGGAAGCATCTGTCTGGAAATGGGCCCTAAAGAAAGAGGATTATCACCACCATAATCTGCTCAGTTACAGAGAAAACTCTGATGACATTTCCAAGGCAAATATATAACTTGTTTATGTTTCCTGATTTTTCCAAGACTCCTAGAGATCAGACAGTTGAACTTTTGGACTGTTCAAGGCCACGCGGTTGTCTGATTTTTCCCACACGCTGCCCAGGGCAGGATTCCACAAGGACCCTCTGCACAGATTCCCGCCCATGGTTCCTTTAGAAATGGGACAGTTCCTTTCCTCTACACATGGAAATGCCACGTGGGGATCCCCAGAAATCAAAGAACCCCATTCCCAAGATGTCTGCTTTCTAAGCTGCCAGTAGCCTGTGGCCTTAGTAAGATCTGTGTTGAGCAAAGAGTTGCCACTCAGTAAACAAGTGATGAACGAATGAGTGGGTTGAATGCCCAGCGTGAAGCATCATGGGATCTCTTATGTTACCTGAGATAGACAGGCTGTGCACCCACTCTGCTTTGCTTATTTGTCCTAGTCTTCGGACTCTTAAAAGGTCAGTCACTCCTGGGTTCTCCTCACTTGTCACTCTCTACTCATCCCCACCCAGGACTTCCACACCCATCGAAACACTGATGATTCCGAATCCCCCGTCTTCAGCCCTGTCCTCTCTTAGGTCCTCATTTAATGGGGTCACGACCCTCCTGTATCAGTTAGGAATACATCCTATAAATGGAATACCTTTCAATGTATCAGAAAGCCTGTGTGCACCCCTGAATTAAACAAACAGGGCTTTACGTTGTTCACATGTCAAGTCACCTGGAGGTAAGCAATTGCTGGCATCCATTCAAATAACTCGATAACATCAAAGCCAGCTCCAAGGCTGCTCTCTTGACTTTTTCTCCTGCTTATCATTTCAAGGTTTCATGAAGCTACTGAATATGAGGCCATAAGAAAGGAGAGAGGCATTGCCTGCTGTACATTTCCATTTTATCAGGAAAAGCATGTTTCCCAGGGTACCTGGCATATTCAGGGATACAGCTGCCCCTTACTGCCAAATATACCACACGCTATCAAGGTGCTGTGAGCTAGGAAGATGTGGGACCCCGACATTGTCACAGAGGTAACGATGTCTGCAGTACCCCAAAATCTATAAATCGTCTCAGACAACCATTCGCCCTCAACCCCATCATCCAAATGGTTATCACAGTCTGCATTTCCTGTTCAGAAGTTTCTCTCAGATCAGTTCCCTTCTTTCTATCTCCTCTGCCAGGTTCTGAATTCAAGTCTTTATCATTTCTCATCTGGTTACTTTAACAGTATCGAAAAGTCCCTTTGTGATCTGGCCCCCACCTACTTGTCTATTCTCATTTGTCTTCACCGCGCAAGCAAACACGGTGGTGCGTATATGTTGTCATTGGCTTAATTCCTTTACACGCATCGTGCCTCTGCCCACCTTGAGCGTAGCCCTACCCAACCTCATCTTACCCCCACCAAATCCCCACTCTTTTACTTTAACATATTGGTTCTGTCTTTTCATCCTTCTGGATGGCATAGATGACCATTCGTCCAGGAAGCCTTCTTTGACTCTCATGGTTGTCACATGACCCTCCTCTGTGCTCCTACCTAGTATCATGATGTTCACTTGCATCTAAACACCGATGGCTCCTAAACCCCAATCCTTAGCCCTGTCCTCACTGTAAGTCCAAATGCAATGGTGTCAAGACCCTCCTGTGTCCATTGGGAATGTGTTCACTCAATTTATTCAGAAAGCCTGATATGCACCCTTGAATTAAATGAACAGGGGTTAATCTTGCTTGCATATCAAGTAATCCAGAGGTAAGTGGTTGCTGGCATCCATTCCACGGTTCGGGAATGTCAAGGCCATAGCACCCAGGCTGTTCTCTTGACTCTTTGAGAAAGTCCAATAATAATAATACTCTCTTCCCAGCCCAGTTCTGAATTAATTGAGAAATACCTTATAGAGAATCAGCACACGCTCCTTTTACTGATGAAAACGGACACTGGAGAATGCAAAGTACAAATATGAGCAAGTGGGATTCCTAATTCTGAAGCCCAGGATGAGACAGACTTATCCATTCTGCTTCCCAGGACAGAGGCAGGCCCCAGGCCCACGCCCTCACTGCATGGGCAGAGCTGGGCACGTGCCTGCATGTTTCAGGAAGGCAGCCTCCTCCAAAAGGGAATACCAAGTGTGGGAAGAAGCATTTCCCTCTGCAGCCCGCACATAACGTTACCTCCCACCGCACTATCCTGGAGCTGTGTGTCCATGTCCCCGTGACACTGCACATTCCATGCATCTTGCTCCATGCTGTTTCCAGAGGGACCCCTCTGACTTACTCGTCTGCCTCTCCTCATCCTCTGCACTGCCATCAGAGTGCCCTTCCTCAAAAACCGCATCTAACCACATCAGTCTCCTGCTCCTAGTCTCCTAGAGGGAAAAGTGTCTTTCAGCTTAGCATGGCAGGTGGATCTGGCCCCTGTCTGGCCCAGTGCACTTCACCTCCAGACAACCCGCCCTCACCTCCCAGGTTCCAGCCTTACCAGGCTCCCCGGCCTTCCCTGGACATGCCTGCCCTCTCTTGCCTCTTCCTCTTCACACCAGCGGCAGAGTTCACCCTCAACCAGAATTAAACGTCCCCTTTTTTTCTGCTTTCCATATACATTCCTGTCCATCCTTAAGACTAAGCAAAGTATCTCTCCCCTGGGAAGCCTTCTCCTAACACTTGTCCCAGGGCAGGGAGTATATATTTAGATTTCCAATAGTTATCTGGGATACAGTAGGTGCTCAATAAAAGCTTGCACAATACAGGCATTATTGGACGAATATGTGCCTGAATGAATAAACGTAAATTTCTAGATATTAAATTTCTTATGGGCAGAAGCCATGCCTTCAGCTTTTCTGTAACCAACCACAAACGAAAATGATGACGATGACGATGACATTGATGATGAAGATGGTGATACCCAGGGACAATGAGAATGACCACCACTGAATCAGCAGGCCTCTTGGCCCTCATCTTCCTCCCAGACATACAGTGCACCCGAGAAAGCAGCCCAATCTCACTGATCTGTTGAGGGAAATAAATGATAACATGTCAGAGCAACATTTTGCAAATGTGAAATACTCTCCAAATGGTTTCATCCCTGGGCGCAATCGCGGACTTGAAGGGAAGTGGCTGTCTCACCACTTTAGCAAAGCCTTGTGTTCTGGAATACACCCAGGGCAAGACCTTGTCATCTGCTAAAAGGTTTCAGAGCAAGAAAACATTCCTGCTGAGAGAGAAACATGGGCAACTTCAAAATTGCTGGCAGTCGTGACACTCTGACTGACACTGTCTCCCTGGGCACAGAGTCTGGTTGCGTCTCACACTCCTTGTTTCTTTATGACAGGACACAAGGACATGGTTCCTGCAAGACAAAGCAGTCTTTTGTCTCTGTGATGGGGTGCTGGTCTCCCTGTGGGCCTGTGCCCACCAGACGGGGCTCTGCAACATCCTCTGTAGCAGGGGTCAGGGTGCTCCCCCAGGGCCTCACATCTAACACTGACCAGCTGTATTGTCTGATCCTGAAAAAGTCATTCACCTCTCTGAGCCTCAGTTTCCCTTTTCATCTCCAAGTCTCCAGAAGGCATCTACCATTACGTTTTCTTCTGTCCTTCAAACCAATGCAATAAAATTCATTTATTTCCCTTGCTCACTCAGCTCTGGCCACACTATGTTTTGTGCTGTTCCTAAGACATTCCAGGCACACACCCACCTCAGGACTGTTACACTAGCTTTCCTTCTCCCAGAAAGTCCTTCACCCAGATAACAAAATCATCTTACTTACAACTATTAGGTTGGTGCAAAAGTTATCGCGGTTTTTGCAATTATTTTTAACCTTTTAAACAGCAATCCCCCACTCCCAGTCACTCCCTGCCTCCTTTTTCCTGTGTTATTTCTCTCCATAGTACTTGCCACCTTCCAACATACTATGTAATATGTATGCACACGTCTTTAGTTTTTCTATCGTCCCCCCTTGTCCCCCACAACAATGGAAGCTCTAGATGGCAGGGATTTTTATGTCCTCTTCACTGTTCAGAACTGGACCTGGTAATAGGGCTCAAAAATACCTGCTGAATGAATAAGTGACTTCAATACATGTTTATTGAGCACCTACTATGTGTCAGGGTCTGAGATATAGAAATGAATGGCAGCCCCTCAAGATGCTGACTGTCTAGCAGGAGAGACAAACAAGAGAACGAATGGGTCCATTAATCTGTAAAATGGGCAGAAATGGTAGGACAAGGGGTTCAGGGGCATCGCAGAGGAAGAAGCTCATTCCCATGGAAGAATACATTGCATTTAGCATTTCCTAGGGCTGGAGAAGCTGGTAAGACTGGTCCAAGCAGAAGGTTTGTTTCAGAAAATACCAAAGGCAAGAGTCTGCCATTGGCTAAGAATTTTCTGTTATGAGCAGAGATATATACTCATGTCTCCTGTATCACTTAGTAAGTATAAGTTGAATGGATCTATAAATAAATGATTTAAATCAAAAAGGGACATTCTAAAGCATCTTCTATCCCACCTACTCTATATGTCCATGGTCTATGGACTGTTACTAACTTCCTTTCAGAAAAAAATTTTCCCAACACCCCAAAAGGAAATTTTACCTTTATAACCTTGGAGGAAAGAATTCTCCCCAGATGCCTCAGTTAAAAAGCACATTATCAGAGGAAGCCAATGTCTTGAGCTACCAGAACAGATTGTTTTATTAAACATATTAATTGACACCTGGAAATAAGTAGGATGATGAAAGAATGAAAGACACGGGTGGATTTTCATGGAGACACCAATGGTACAGAGCGAGAGTCGCAAGCTGCAGTTTCCCCAAAGGGGAGGCCTCAAAACAATGCTATTTCAAATTTCCATGTCCATCTGTAAGGTGTTATTGGGACAGAACATGCTCATTTATTTGTATATGGTCTACATTTGCTTTCAGATATAATGGCAGAGCTGAGTGGTTACAACAGAGACTGTATGGATTGTAATGCCTAGAACATTTATTATCTGACAATTTGGGAATGTATGCTCAGAAACTACTGAAGGTTAAAGGTCAAGGTGTATTAAGCTCATCCCCTACAGTCTCACTAGCAGGTTATAGGAAAGCAGGACTCAGAACAGCCAGTGCTTGTGAGGGTTAATTTTGTGTCAACTTGGCTGAGCCATGGTGCTCAGGTATTTGGTCAAGCACCAGTCTAACATGTTGTTGTGAAGGTATGATTTTAGATGAGATTAACATTTGGATCAGTCGACTTCGAGTCAAGCATATTACCCTCCATAATGTGGGTGGGCCTCGCCCAATCAGTTGAAGGCCTTTCAGAGAAAACAGACTGAGATCCCTCCAAGGAAAAAAGGAATCCTGCCTGCAAATGGCCTTCAGATTCAAGCTTCAACATCAACTCTTCCCTGAGTATCCAGCCAGCTGGCCTATGCTGCAGATTTTGCACTTGCCGAGAGAGAGAGAGAGAGAGAGAGAGAGAGAGAGAGAGAGAGAGAGAGAGACCCTATTGGTTTTGTTTCTCTAGAGAACACTAAGTAGTAACAGCCTCCAAGAGGAAATGTTAGCATGGGTTGAAACACCTCTCTCTTCTTTCAAGATCAATTGTTCCATTTTATGTCATTCAGAGACAGAAGAGCAAGGATGACAGAGAATAAAAAAATAAGGAGAAGGGAAGGATTTTCAACAGAGAAAGGAACAAAAGGAAAGGGACAAACTGGCTGGTGGCCAAGAAATGCCCGCTGTTTGTGCGGGGCCTTCCAGAAAGCACCAACCAATAGTCAGCAATGTGAGGGGCTTCCCTACATCCCTTTCCCTGTGTTTTAATTTATTTCATTTCCTCTTCCCCTCCCTTCCCATTTGGAAATTATAGTTTATACATGTAATCTTTTACTGCTTACCCTTAATTTTAACATACTTCTAAACTAAATAAGTCTGTAATTAAGTTATATCTCTAAACTCCTGAAAATGCAAGGAATACAGGGCATTGAAAAAAATCAATAGCAAAAGAAAATTATGGTCAGAAATTATAAAATATACTCTAAAAATCTCAAAGATCAAATAAGGAATCAACATGGAAATTAGAAAATATTTACATCTAAATGACAATAAAAATAGTATCCATCAAACCTGTGGAATTTACCTAATGTGGCTCTTAGAGGGACATAATAGCCTAAATACAACATTAGAAAAGAAGAAAGATTGGAATTTGATAAGCTAAGCTTGCAAACATTTAAGGAAAAGACAGCAGAATAAATCTAAAGAAAATATATAATAAAGACAAGAAGAAAGGTTAATAAAACTGGAAACAAAAATATACAACAGAAGAAAAGGAAAACCAAAGGCTGATTATTTCAAAAGAACAATAAAACAGACACAGCAGGAAACCCTGTTAACACCCACACTTCAAAGGAACCAGGAAATTTCACGTTAGAAATGCTGCAACAACAGATTAGAAAGATTAGAAAGGAACATTTTGTTTTGTTAACTGACGATTGCCAACAATTAGGATTTACTCTGGAGGGTCGCAACCTTCTACCTAGGTACTTATAATTCTTTGTGTTTTGTTCAGAATCCACCATTTTATACCTGGTCCCCTCCCTCCAATTCTCCTACCCCGCCAAACCTCCCCTGTCACTCTCAGCTTCAACTGTCACTGAGGAAATAGAAACCATTAGGTGCGGCCCCCCCCCCACCCCCCACTCACTTCCCTGAATACACTAACCCACCTGGCCTGTGCCCATTTTGTCCTCAGCTCAAACCCTTTCAATCATGTTTAAGTATGCCTTTTCCTGGCCTCCTTCTTCTGAACCAGTGTTTTATTTCTTCTCAGTGTTTCTCCCAGCAGGTCTTTTCCACTTCACCAACAACTTCATTAACACACACTGAACTAGTGAAGCAACCTCTTACCCTGGCTCCCTGATTCCTATCTTCTGTCCCCACCTCACCATGGCAACCATGGACAATTTAATTTCCTTAAAAAAAAAAAAAAAAGTTCAAGAAAAGAAAAACTAACCACGCTCTCAAACGCCAAAGCCATCCACAACTGCTTCCTGCCTGTCCGATGAAGACCAAGTATTGGTGTTGGCATTTCAAAGCTTGTGCCTCAGCCACATTCTGCCCTCACTCCAACTCCTGCCCTTCCAGGCCTTTCTATGGACCTGCTCATTGCAGTGTCTCCTCCTTTGTTCCTTCAGGACTCCCTTCCCAGGAATCCTCTTACATATCCAACCTCAGCCCCAAACTCCCATGAGCTTCGCTCTATGAAACAGATATAAGGGCTTCACTTATAAAGTACTTGATGGTATAAGTGATTTCACATAGAGCAAGTAATTATGCTTTCATCTAATATTTACTGAGCATTTCTGCATAGAGATACCACCATATTGATACCAGCCCTATTCATAACAGCCAAAAACTAGAAACAACCTAATGCCTTCCTACAGTACAAAGGACAAAGAAATTGTGCTATATTCCTATAATGGAATACTATACAGTAGCAAGAAGAAATGAACATCCATAATATAGGATGTCTGTAGGATTTCATCCATGTAAAGTGCAGAGAAAGGCAAAACTAAGCTCTACTGTTAGAAACAGAATAGTGGTTACCATTGGTGCGCCTGAGTGGAGGGTTTGGGGACTGGAACAGCGCACTCTGGAAACTTCTGGGATAATAGAAGTTTGTTCTGCTTCTTCATCTTGGTCACAGGGTGTGTTCCCTTTGTGAAAATTCATCAAGGTGTCCATTTATGATTTATGTGCCTTTCTGTATATGTTAAACTGCAACAAAAAGTCCACTGAAAAAAATACAATGAGCACCTACTATGTGCTCATGGGGTAGAGATAGTAGGTCCCTCTAGGACCTAGAAGTTATGGGCAGCCACGTGGAATGAGCACAGAACCAGACAGACCTGTTCCTGCCACACGCTGTGTGATCTTTGAAAAGTGACTTCACCTCTCTGAGCCTCAGTTTCTTCCTGGCAGTGGGGGAAAAAAATCATTTTTGAGTTATTGATAGGATCTGATGAAATAAGGAATAGGAAAGTATCTTATAAACTCTAAAGCACTGGAGATTTCATGAGGTCTGAGTAAAGGCAGCAACAGAGGAGGCAGAGAGTAATGGAAGTGTGCAAAGCCTGTTCCAGATGCATTGCACACTCATGTACATACACAGGCAGTGTACTGTGTTGAATAGTGTTCCCCAGAAATGCACATCCACCTGGAACCTGTGAATGGGACCTTATTCCGAAATAGGGTCTTTGCAGACATCATCAAGTTAAGAAGAGGTCATACTGGATTAGGGTGGCCCCTATGTCCAATGATTGGTGGATTTATAAAAAGAGGGAAACTTGAACACAGGGACACAGCGAAAACCATGTGAAGATGGAGGCAGAGAGTGGAGTGATGCATCTACAAGCCAAGGAGTGCCAAGGCCTGCTGGGAAAGCACCAGCAGCTAGCGAGAGGCAAGTAAGGAGCGGTCACAGAGAGCATGGCCCTGCCCACGCCTTGATTTGGGACTTCCAGTCCCCTGAACAGGGAAGGAATAAATCTCTGCTCTTTTAAGCCACCTAGTTTGTGGTACCTTGTCACTAATGCACACACACTTGTACTTTACCATTTTGAATACCTACAGGTGGCACATACACCCCTCCCCCCTTTGCCCTAGTAAGTGAGCCTTGTAACCAAGGAAACAGCCCTACTGCTTAGCCTTAAAGAGCTACCAGGAAGATCTCTGTGCGAAAGATAAAGAACAAAGATAAATTGTTCCCCATGAACTGCCTGTTCCTTTGACGATTGTTGTCAATCTTCGTGTCCCAATTCCCTGTCTGCATAGACTGCCAATCAAGACTGTAGCTGCCACAGCCAACCCCAGCTTTCCCTGCTGCCTGAGGTCCAGCCAGCCTCTGGCTTCCCCTCTTCCTTACTTCTAACCATTGGGAGAAAATTCCATCACCGGGTCAAACTGACGAGGAATAAGCAGGTGGAAGTGATTTTTATTTTCAGCCCTAGGCAAGCAGATACCATGTAAGTGACCCACAAAGAGAAACTGGCCAGCGTGTCTTGGATCAGGTGTCCCCATGTCACCTCCCCAGCAAGACACCAGAATGTGACTTCCGTTTCCTGGTTGCATGTGAGATCAGAGACTAGAACAGCAGTCGCACACAGCAGTGACAGAAGGCAAGTCACAGTACATCCATACAGCCCACAGCTGGGTCCATATCTTCCTCTGATGTGTTAGATGGGAATGCCCTTTCCTTCCGTGAGGAGCAATTCTCCCCCAAACGTTTCCAGCCCCTTGCCCTGCACTTCTCCCCACAGAGGTAGAATGAGTTTCCTGGACCATATACAACAGAAATTGGTCCTTATTTCTCATTAGAGGGGAGCTAATCTATCAAAGATGCTAAGTGAGAGTCACTGATCTCTCTCCTTCCCTCTCCACCCAGACCTGTGTGTAGCAGTGGCCTGAGAAAGTGTGTCTGACCTGAAGACACAAAATACCTGGGGGAGACTAGCCTGTAGATAGGAAATAAATAAGCCCATTTGGGCTCTCATTACAGCCTCTACAAATCTTTGTCAATCATAAAGGTGGCATTTCAGTCTCCACATCTGAGTCCTGTGTGATTTCTCAACTGGCTTAGAACATGAGTAATGGAGAGAGCTGCTATTTAGGGGACCCTCCACCCCTGTGACCTAGAGATACAGTTGATTCTCGTTATTCATGATACTTATAGTCTCTAAACTTGCTGAGAACACAGAAATAGTGAATATTAAACCATGGCTTCTAAGGAAAATACACACACATCTTATATAGCTCATAACCTTAGATCTTAAAAACAGCTCACCCTGGTTAATTCCATTTTCCTTATGTGACAAAAGAAAAAAGGAGGCTCAGGAGTGTTAAGTGACCCCACTCATAGGAGCCAGTGCTGGGATTCAAACCCGGTCCAGCTGGCCTGAGCCCTGCCCACTTCCGTCTCTACCCTCTGCTCATCTCTGCACGAGAGCTGAAACACGAAGGCAAAGGTTGCCTTTTTCCTCCTCAGCTGGGAGCAAACGTGTCAGCCAACTAAAATTTTTGTGTTGCTCTGAGCATGTCTGCAAATGACTGCAAAAGTGCCGAGAGGATTGGTTTGCGGTCACACGTACATTTTAGCAAGCAGATGAATTTGCAATGTGGTATCTGTCCATTGTAGGATTGCCCCTAATTATTCACTGTCTTCATGGTAAGAGGCTTATACATCCCCATCCCCTGTCACGTGACCTGCTGTGCCTCCTTAAGGGGGAGGGATTATATGTCCCTGTCCTAGTCCTTAGGCCTGGCCATGTGACTTACTTTGGCCAATGAATTGAAAGAAGCAGTGATATGCGCCAATCCCAGGAGAACCTCTGAAAGCTGTCTCATGGTTTTACTCATTTTCTTGTTCTTTTTCTTCTTCCAGAAGAACAGCGTGTCCCAACTGAGGCTGCTCCTTCTGCCTGCATCCTGGAATGAAGACGATACATGGATCACAGCCAACATGTAAAGTGAGTGACCGTTATACCTTTGGGCTTGCAAGCCATTGAGATTTTGAGGTTTGACACCGCAGCATAACCAAGCAAAAGCTGACTAATATAGACCCCCAATGGGATGAACAAACAGCCTTGCTTAACCTGCATCCTGTTGGTTAAAAGTAATGAAACCCCTTTTGTTGAAATAGTGGTAGGTTAGAACTTTATTTTCTGCTTTCTGCAAACTCATGAAGAGGAAAAGTCAACCCCATGGTCTGGAGAACAGCGACTGGGGCAAAAGCAGAGACCAGGGCTTAATCCTGCAGCAGCCTGGTATGTCAGGTCAGGTGTCGCAGGAAGCAGATGTTAGGATGAGATCAGAGGAATAAGAGGTTCATCACCAGGGACGAATCGAGGGGGAAGGAATGAAGAAGAATGGAAGAGCCTTCACAGTGATGCAGGTCTGACACCTGAGAAAAGAGACCTCAAAGGAAGGATTGGGGATGAGGGGCCTCACCCTGCAGCTCAGTTCTGGAAAAGTGTCAACCAGGATGATGGGGAGTCCCAGAGCCAGAGCTGCTCTTTAGGGGAACCTGCTGGTGAGCAGGTGCGCCCACCAGGGTCATCACTGTCTGGGAGCAGCCTGGGGTTCATGGTCAGCTGTGCCCCCCACAGCAGGTTCTCCTGAAGAAGATCTGAACCCTGCATCTCCATGGTCGCCACACCCAGCAAGATTAGAAGCGAAGCCCTGTGCTCTGTGGGCCCAAACAGATATGGAAAATGGGCCAGATGAGGGCTCTGTTACACAGAAAATCCAACCAACATGTCTGCCATAGCTCTTTACTGGCCACCTCTAACACGTGTAACAGACTCAGCACCTAGAATATATTTCTACAAAGCTCTTGAGGACCATGTCATTCCATTGCCCATGCTCTCAATATGAAGAGATGCTGCAGCATCAAAGCGGGAGAACTGTGAGGTGAAGCCACTTACTCAGAGTTATGCAGCAAGTCCAGGCAGAGCCATAATTCACGTGAGCCTCTGCAATCCCTGCACAGCCACGACTTCCTGCCCATGAGACTTAGGCAGATTCCCCACCCAAAACAACATGACCTTGACTGCTCCCGCCTATGCTCACCCATTTCCTCCTGACTTGGAAGATGTATCCGTGTAGACTCTGTATAGGGTCACAATACCTCCTCATTCCACATAGCAGGTAAGTGACACCCAGACAAGAGGAAGGTCACGCCCAGGGCCACACCATGGAATGAGAGACAAGAACCCAGAATTGCCAAGTCTGTCCAGGATTACCATGAGGAAATGGAGGCCTGGATTTCCAGACTTTGCTTGTGTTTATTGAGCATCTACTATGTGCCGATCATTGCCATGTGATGGATGAGAGCTGGCACCGGAGAGCCTGCCTTCTCGGAACTTAACCACTGCAAAGCCTTCCCAGGTGTGGCTCAGAAGCACAGCTCCAGGATTCCCTGGTTTGGTTCTATATCCACAGAGGCAAGAACACAGCCTTTTCCTGCTGTGTGTGAGCTCCAGACGTTTTTTCGTGTGTCAGTTAGGTCAATTACTCTCCCTCAGTTGTGAGGAAAGCTTTTCTAGACTCTCAAGTCACTGCTCTTATTAATTACTGTATCAGCTGTTTTACATACTCTAATTACCTCCCCATGGTACCGACAATGGCCTTTTTAAAGATTTTTTTCTTACTCTTTCTAGTTAAAAATAGAAAATATGAATATGTATGTATTTTTTAAGCGTTTTCAGAATTTAAACAACTTCAGCGCCATCTGCTGGTGAAAATGAGAAATGCCTGCATTGATTCCTGTTTCAACTTGAAATACCCTACTACTAATAAAATTAATAGTCATAAATGTAATGATAGATTTCAAAAAAGAATTGTAAAATGCCATTTAGACACCTAATAAATTCCTGTGCTAAATGGCTTAATCCTCATAGCATAATTAATTATTCTAAAATATTCCTCACGACTATCACAGCTAACACATGGTAAGAAATTGTTGCATATATATTATCTCATTATATATTCACAGCAACTGTATTTGTTGGGTTCTGCTGCTATCTGCATTTTAAAGATTAGGATATGGAAGCACAGAGAGAGGAAATGACTTGTCCAGGAAGTAGGTTGCACAGCCTAGATTTGAACTCCCACGGGCCTGCCTTCTACTCTGCACCAGTGTTGTATAATATGCTTACCCGAAGGAGACAGAGAAGACGTATTTAAAGTAGTAGAGTGTGTTACAATTTGCAAAGCTCACACAGGTGCATGAGCTGGTGCAGTCACCTCAACCACCTCTTCAGAGCAGGTGTGTCATCAACCCCAGGTTACAAATGAGGAAATGAAAAGAGGTGAAGAGACCCTCCCAAATGTCACTCTCAGAGAAGAAACAGAACTTGAACCTGGGTCTCCGTACTCTGGATTCCAGGTGATAGCCACCATCGAGAGCTATTGTCCAACCCCTCACTGCTGATGGAGAAGGAAGACATCTAATCAGGTTTCATCCTCCCCTCTTCGGAGTCCAGCAGGCCCAGGCCGTGTCTCAAAGGACAGGTATGAGAAAGCTTTGCTTTCTGAAGATCACCTGAGGCAGGAGATCCAACAACTGGCCTGACCTCTAAAAAGAGGGCCTTCCCCCGTCTTCCCTCCTCTCACTCCTTTCTGTGCCTTCTACACCCACACCTGCTGGGGTAAGGAACACGCACACACATACACACACTCCCTAGCAGTGGCCACCTCAGCAGTTAGCTTTTCTTGAGTCTCCAAGAACAGCAGGTATCACGTTGCTAATCCTTCTCGGTATTTCCCAAACAATGCTTTGCGCACACTGGTGGTGATTCATCGATGTCAACGGAGTGATTTTAAGACAAAGGAACCCCAAGACCGCAGTCATTCAGAGTCAGGCAGGTAGGATTGGGGCACAGCTTGTCCCTTTACAGAAAATTATGAAGCATCTTTAAACTTTAGTTTCCTGTTCTCTAAAATGAGGAGAATAATCTCCAGCTCTGAAAAATTCACTGAGGATTAAAGGGTCATCACACTTGAAAGTGTCTCATCAAGTATTAAGCCTTCGTAGGTACCAAAGAAAACCCTTCCTGAATAGTACGGCTTTGTGAACTGTAGATTCCTTTATAAACTGTGAAGCTAGTTGGAAACTGTAGAGATGTGAAGACTAACTGTTATGTGCTGTAACAATACCCATTGTTATCATTATTAGACAAGAAGAATTGGGGTTCCACAATGGTTCACCACTTCCACGATTTATTGAGTGCTTCTGTGGTCCAGGTACCATGTTGGGGGAGGAAGAAGAGTATTCAGAATACCCCACAGCACTGGGCACTCACTACCCAGCAGGAAAACTGTATTCCTTCCTTTTCTCTCAAGCTGACACAACTGGGACCAGTGGGAACTTGCAAAAAGCCCGGCTCCAATCCAGCATGGGAAGCAACTCAATTCATCAGTGAGGGTACAGCATCAAAATACCGCTCAGTTCCTCTGACTCTGCCACTCTCACACTGTGTGTCCTTGAACAAGCTACCATATAATTACCAGCCCAGATAATGGATATAAAAATGATATGTAAACAGTATAGCACCAAGCAAATATTGCGGCAAAGACCGCTCATAGTCCTCAATGTCATTTTCCCCTTCTGTCATAGCTGGGAACATAGCTGCCCAGAATAAAGACCACATTTCGCAGATGTCCGTGCAGGTATGGTCATGTGACTAACATTTGCCAATAGGATGTAAACAAAGTGTCATGTGGTACGTTCTGGTAGATTATGGGAGCCTTCCTTAGAGACAGCTGGTCCACCCGCTGTATCCCCTTCTTTCCGCCTTCTTCCATGCTGTGTTTGGAATGTGGATGTGACAACTGAAGCTCCATCTTGGGCCATGAAGACAGTGGTTAAATCCTAGGAGGAGTGGAGTGGAAGGTTAGCATAGCCAGGTCCCTGACGACTTTGTGGGGACAGCCATCACAGCCGTCCTATACTGGATTGTCTGTGGATGTTTACATGAAAAGGAATAAATATCTGTTTAAGCCACTGTCAATTTTCTATCAATCCAGCTGAACCTAATTCTAACTGATATAAATATAGTTTGATGTCATGACTTACGATGCCAGAATGGCCTTTCAAACAATGGGCGTTGTACAATAGAATGGGAGGGATGAATAAGAAAATCAACTCTCACCACAAACAACAGGAAATGCTGTACAAACTTCTGTTAAACTTATTATAGAATAAAATCTCCCAAGTTCCATCAATCCAATGGGCACGAGACCCACACGTGTATACAGTAGGATCCATGACAGAAATCAACCACATTGTGAATAATTCATGCAAAATATATTCTCAAAGCACTTACCATGGGCCAGATGCTCAGGTTACAAGGGAGCTAAGATGTGGTCCCTGCCCACAAGTGGTGCACAGTCTGGTGGGGACAGATAATAACCACACCAATGGGTCTGTGCTATAACAGAGATATATGAGGTTCCATAGGGACACGAGAAGAAAGAGATACAGGCATCATGGTAAGAAAACCAAGGGAGAATCAGGAAAGATTTCTTAGGAGAGACATTTGAACTTGATCTTAATGGATAAATAGAAGATTTCCAGAAAGAAAAGAGTGGAGAAAACATCATAGGCAGAGCACGAAGTACAGAGGCACGAATGTTGGTGGAAACCCAGCACAGGGATCCAACAGGCCCACCTGTTACAGACAACAGGATGACACTTGGAAGGCATGGCCACCCCAGGTGAACCCCTCCAGCCTTCGGAACACAGCAGCCCCCTTAGGTTTCACTTTCCAGGATGAGTCCGAGAATTACACCAAAGCTCTGCGGGCTCCCCGGTGACTTTTCACAAGGGCAGCTTCTGCACTTGGAGTCATTGCTGGCGAATAATGAGACAGACAGTCTTTAGAGGTGAGAAGTGAGGAAACATCAAAGCGCTCAAAGCAGGAAGAGGGAGATGTGGGTCAAGCAAAAGAGAAGCGAGTGCTATTGATTCCATTTTTGGAGGCCTGCTGCCTCCTTGCCTACCTCCCTCAGCAAAGGGAGAATCTCAATCCCACAGCGGCATCAACCCCATAGGTCAAGTGGAATATTCGTAGAGCCCCCCCAGATGTCCTCGCCCTTCCCTCTATGTCAGAATTGCAGCATCCCATTACAGAGTATTCGCACACAGCTTTGGGGTCTCAGAGAGTCATTCCCTGCCCTGCCGCCCTGGGACCTGCCTTCCAGAAATCCCGGGTGCAACTCCCATCTTCTCGGCTCTGCTCACGTGCTCAGCCATGGCCTGGCTGGAACTCGGCTGAGTCTCCCTGTGGAAATGGTCTAGGTTATAAGAAGGATGATGCTTAGAAGAATGAAACATCTCTGCCTCATGTATAACCTTATTTGAGGATTCTCCCAACAACCCCTGTGGAAGACATGTCTATCCACCCTCCTCAGATGAGGAGCTGTGGTTGGAACTAATTGTGCTAAGGCTCATCCCAAGTCAAGGTCACTCGTGTCATTGTACCACTGCTGTTCTGAATAGGAGGTGTCTATTCCTGACCCAGGAAGTCCCGTCTTGGTGTGGCATGTATGACTAAAGACTCTCGCGGTCAGCCTCTCAGCTGAAAGCACCCTAGGCGAGGGGCCATGAAGATACAAAGAAAATGGAGTCCTTGCCCTTTTGCTCGAGGGCAAAGACACGTAAGGATTGCCTGCTGGTACCAGGCACTGTGCTGGGTGCCTAACCGAAATCATCTAATTCGTCCTTACAACTATAGTGAGGTCAGGATTATCATACCTATTCAGCTGATAAGGAAACAGACGCAGGGAAGCTTAAAGTGATTCATCAAAGGCTGGAGAACCAGTAACTAGATGAGTCAGTCCCAAAATCTGTGCTCTTTCTGCTACAACACAGATCACCACTCTGAACAGTGCCGATTCCTGGGCCCCACCCCAGACCAGCTAAATCAGAATCTCTGAGGGTGGGATCTAGTGTTGTGCTTTTAAAACCGTCTCGCTCCATGATTTTAGGGTTCGTAAAGGGTGAGAACACTCTCCTAAATCAGGGGCCCCAAGTTGAGGAGTCAAGGCCTTTATGTCTCAAAGGTTCAGTAATACTAGACAATGGGTCAGAACTTGTCACCAGGAGCACATGTGACGTGAGAAGATGATGGCATGATGGTTAGGAACGTGGTTTCTGGAGCCAGGTTGCTTGGGTTGGGAACCTGGCTTGGCTGAATATTAGCTGTGTCCCCTTGGGCAAGTCACAGTCCTCACTGTGCTTCAGTTTCTCCCTCTGAAAAACTGGGGTCAAACTAGTACCCATATAATAAGGTTGTTTGGGGGATGGAATGGGTTAAATGCATAGAGAGTTTAGCACACTGCCTGCCACAGAGTAAGCATCCAAAACTGTTGTCATCGTTACACGATTAATTGCCCAAAATGACACAGGAAAGAGGGGAAGATTTGATACTCTGGTTCCTAAAGAAAGAGGTCAAAGGGCGGGGTTCCAAAGGACCCGGATGGGTAAAGACAGAAGAGATTAAATAACAGCTCTTTCTGTAGTTTCGGGGCTGAAGCTTATGTCACTGTTTGTTATTCCTAGGGAAATGTCACCAAGAGCACGTCACCATGGTCAAGACAGGCCATGAATCATTCTGCAGCGCTGAATCACAACCAAAGCACAACTTTGCCAGGATCTTCAGGTGAGGGGTGTAACGGTTCTTGTGGTTGAAGCTGCTGAGTCCCTTCCCCCAAGAAGTAAGCTGTGCATGCTTTTGATGGCCGCCAGGGGGGGACAAAAGGGACTTAATTGATCTTACCGGGACAACCTGTGAAAGGTATTCTTAAAGTCCTTGAGGATTTGGGCTATGTCCCACCACTTTCTTTTCACTCACGTTATTTCCCCTACTTAGAACGGCCTCCTTTCAATCCCTTAACCTGTTATCAACCTCCCATCCAAACTAACCTCGGTCAAACTAACCTCGGGCCAGACACTGCTAGGGGCCATGCGGGGTATAAAAAATACAAGGCATTGTTCTTACCCTGGAGGGTAAGATAGAGACATTCTGCTGGACCCGAACACAAATTGTCTCATTTAATCCTTACAACCACTATGATGAGGTAGGTTTTGTACATTCACGGTCCAAGGCTTAGTTGAACAGGAAAAGTGCCAGGCGCTGTGCTGAGCACTTTCTGTGGATTAGCTTATTTAATTCTCAGAACCTCCCAATGAGTAGATAGGGCTATTGTGCCCATTTTATAGCAGAAGACACTGAGGCTTCATGAAACTAAATAACATCCTTGCCCAAGAACATAGAGCTAGCAAGGGGGGTGGAATTCAGATATGAGCCCTTGGAGTCCGGTTATAAAACCAAAGCCACACCCTGGCCATCTCACTGGTCCTTCCAAAAAGCCTGGACTCATGGCCACACTGTGCTGTCTTTTCCTGAATTATGATCATGTGTGTAGCCAATCCAATAGAGGGATTTGAACGTAGTTCTTCTCTCCCTCACACAGGCAAATTCCACCCTTCCATCCCATTCCCATTCTACCCCTTTCAGGTCAAGAGTAAGTTTCTTGAGGGCAATGACCCAGTCTCATCCTTCTTTCTGTGCATCCTGTACCCATGAGCCTCGCACCTAACACTGGTACTTAGGAGCAGACACATTTCTTTCACTTAAATGCTCACTCTTTTTACCTTAAATTCTAGCACTCGGTGCCGGATTTACCAGGTAGTGCAGTTTTCCAGATGCAAGCTTCTTTCCCGGACTTAGGTGTCTTCCAGCTGGTCTGCGGGATGGACTGACCCTCAAAGTCTGGCCTCAATGGGCTAGTGCAAAGGAAAGGACACAGTTTAAAAACCCCACGTGGCCTTACCACTTACCACATCACTTCGCCTCTGTCAGCTTCACTTTTCTTCTCTGTCAAATGAGCACATACACACCACACAGTAAGCTGTAAGCACTAGGTACAAACCCAGTACAGGCCTAACCGCAGATGTCCTAAGCAGTAGTTCATGGTCCCTTCACTTAAGCCTTTCTCCGACATAAGGCCAAAAGAGTGACAACTCAATGGAACACCCAGCCCATCAGGAGGTGTTATTGTTGTTGTTTCTAGACCGGGGTAAGGATTGGGAGTGTGGGCGAGAGGTGTGTCACAGCTTCATGATAATAAGAATGCCCTGAGGAATTTGTTATAAATAGAGATTCTTGGACTCCACCCAGAGAGGTTCGGATTCAATAAGTCTGAATGTTTAACCAGTTTCTAGGGCATGCTGACACAGGTGGTCTCCAGTCCACCCTCTAAGGAGACTGGCCTTGCGGCATTTGATTCCAACATCACAATCGATGTCCACCATATTCTTATACCATCTCAATATTTTGACTTACTTTTTTATTCATCATTTTCATTCCCATCCACATGCATTTGTAGCTTTAAACCTATTTTTAAAACAAGTTTTATATCAGTACCTTAAATGCAAATATATTGAAAGGAAATATGACAGGCAATTAATAGGAGCCGGGTGCTGGAATTAAAACTGGCTGACTGCAGTCCCATCTCTGCTGCTTACCAGCTGGGTCAATTTGGACAGGCTACTTGAAGTCTCACTGTCTCAATATGCCATATGTCCGACGGGGGTAATAAGAGTAACTACATCATCAGGCTTTTGTAATGATTAAATGTTTTGCTGTAAAACACTTACATCAGAGCCCGGCGTACCATAAGCACTCAGAAAACATGGTTCTTATTATGATGAATTTAAAAAAAAAAGTACCATTTGCTGCAAATAGAAAATAATCACCGAAATACATGCAAAACTGGGAAAAGTTGCTACAGGTTCATCCATACACCACCTAAAATCATCAGTAGTGCCCATCCCGCACTCAGGTAAACATGACTCGAGAAAGTGCCAGGGAACCATATCAAATGGTGCCATCACTAGACAGCCTGACTTGGGTGTGAGATTGGTGTTGCTTCAGACCTACGTTTAAGTTCCCAATTGACATGAGAACTGCACATGTCTAGGAACAATTTCCTTTGGAATCCACTGTTTTGGTGCAGCCGGAAAAAGCCAGAAGACACCCGTCTGCACAGGGATTTGGAACTGATCCCGCTTCTGTGGGAAACAAACCCGCCTCTCAGAGTAGGTTGCTCAACAGCGGGCTCATTAGTGCTCTCTGCTTCTGGAAGCTCGTTTATCTGCAGATCTCAACGTGCCTCAAAACATTCATTATTGCTCACAACACCCTGTCGGCCCAGAATCACAGTCCCCATTCTGCAGATGGGAAAACTGATAGAAAGGGCTATTAAGTGACTGCACTCTTAAGTGACTGAGCTATTAAGTGCCGATTGAGCAAACAAGGAGTTGGAGCAAGAAGGAAAGTGATGACTCCTGAAGATCCAGGCCTGCCGTGCCTCCCCACAAATTGGGCGTTCATCCTGGGATGGAGACACACACGTGGCAGGAGGCCACATTGTTCCCTCGGTTGTTCCCATGACAGGGTGGGAACCAGATAGGGTCTCTGGAGTGCATTGCAGGAGTCCGCTGTGCAGTGGGCATTTCATAAAGTTTTATTGAATTAAAGGGCACAGGGGATTTTCCAAAAAGGGTCCAATGTCTCCTTGCCATTTAACGCCCCACCAGAGCAATGAAGACCAGCGTAGCAGGGTCCGGAGGGTAAGGCGGGTTTGGCTGAGAGATTTATGACCCAAAATGACACAGAGGTGTGTAGACAGTGCCTGGAAAGGAGGCCAAGCGCATGGCAGGTATCAGGTCAGGGGAATCAGATGAAAAACAAAATAGCTCGGGAAATACAGATGAAGTTGGCAGCACCTACACTGGGAAGATGCATAAAGAATCTTCAAAATTCTTATGTCGTGAATTTGTCCAAAGCAAGTAATAGCACACTTATTTAAAGCGTTCTGTCACATTATATAAAGATATCTATACATGAGATTGCTCACCACAGTGTAATTGGTATTGACAAAAATTACACATAATCAAAATAGTCAAAATTGGGACTCCACTTAAAGAGGTTATGGGGCAGCCATACTATGCAGCCATTAATAATATATTTAAGTATATTTAATTATAGAAGAAAAAGTCATCGTAAATAAATGAAGCCAGGTTACAAAACAATAAACAGAATAATAAAGCTATCAAAGGAAACAGAATTCTATGCCTACAGAACAATTAGAAGGAAACGCTGCAAAAGTATGTAGATAAACTGGGTAGTGCAATTGTGATTTGAATTTTGCATATACGTTTTTTGTAGTTACTAAAATTTCAACAATAAGTATGTATCACTGTAATATTAAAACATAAGTTTTTGTCCCCTTTCCCTGTGAATATTGTCAGGGCTTTAGCTAGCGACCCGTTCTACTTAAGAGATGGATGACAGGGTTGTAAAGCAGAGCACCAGACTTGAAGAA
This sequence comes from Rhinolophus sinicus, assembly GCF_036562045.2. Classification (NCBI taxonomy): domain Eukaryota; kingdom Metazoa; phylum Chordata; class Mammalia; order Chiroptera; family Rhinolophidae; genus Rhinolophus; species Rhinolophus sinicus. The sequence continues at coordinate 10,795,703 of NC_133761.1, forward strand.
GTAGATTATATCCGTTGTCTGGATATTCAGTGGGATCCGAATGGACAAGGTGCCTCCAGCCCTCTGTGTTGATGAAACCCATCACAGAGCATGAAAACAAGCCCTGAATTTGGAGTCAAGAGAGCCTGCTGGTGGTCCCAGGTGAGCCATTTACCAGCTCCATGACCTTGAGCAAAGCACTTCACCTCAGACTCTTCATCTCAACTGGAAACAACAATGCACGTCCTGACAACCTCACAGTGGCATCGTTTGTAAAAAGCATGTCCAGTGAGAGTTGTCATCCCAACGGAGATGTGAGAAGGGGCACCCGACACCTTGACCCAAAGACTTCAGAGCCCACGCTGGGTAAGGCGGCCTATTCAATACACCCTCCCCCTCGATAGGCCATGCACTGAGAACCAGTGTTCACGGCTGTGACCTTGCAGGTATGTTCAGCTCCTGGTGGACCTTCTGAATCGCCCAGGAAAGATTAAACCAGGACTGGAATCCTTGGCAACTTATAAGCACCCGTGTTCACCAAGGAGACGCTCAGTGAGTCAGGATGTTTACAGTAGCTGAAATATCCCATCCCAGACTCAACCGGTCTAGTATGAGAAAGCCACTGGTAGCAGGCAGAAGAGCATATTGTTTACTTTGAGGAACATGACCCATGTTGACCAGTTAATACACATTTGTGCAGACTGGGAGCTTCAGCTTCCTGTAGAGTCCTTCCTCCAATGAGTTCCACTTGCTTTAGCCTTTTATGTTGATTGCATGGTTTCTTCCATAAAGTGGCCCGTGCATGTGTGACTTCATAGAACACATACTAATGTATCAGTGTTGCCTGACGGTCTACATACACAGCTCAATGTCTGTAGGCTAATGGTTCTTAAAAATGACAGTGGAACACTAGATACAAGGAATGATAATTATAAGAAATGTTGTCCTCAAATCACTTTGGGAAATATAACAAGCAATGTGCAATTATAAATACCCTTGAGGTCACCATGGTGACCATGGATCCTTTTTCATGGCCAATTATATACCGTGTTTCCCTGAAAATAAGACCTAGCCAGACCATCAGCTTTAATGTGTCTTTTGGAGCAAAAATTAATATAAAACCCAGTCTTATTTTACTATAAGACCTGATATTATATTATATTATATTATATTATATTATATTATATTATATTATATTATATTTATTATTATATTTATTATTATATTTATTATTATATTTATTATTATATCGTATCGTATCGTATCGTATCATATTGTATTGTATAGACCTGGTCTTATACTAACTTTTGCTCCAAAGGACGCATTAGAGCTGATGGTCCGGCTGGGTCTGATTCTTGGGGAAACACGGTAGGACTCGTAGTCCAGGGAATACTTGTTGGTCATCACTGCTTGGAGGCGCTATGCTGTCTAACGGACCCAAATTAGCTTTGTCTTCAGAAAGCTCCTGTTTAACTCCTAGCTGCCCAGTAAATATTCTTCAAAGAGATGTCTTCACAAAATACTCTGCACTAAACTTAGATGTGATCAAGCCCTGGAGAATACTCAGGGGATTTCCTGTCCACCTTTGTCCCCAGGAAGCCATGCTTCTGAAGTGTCTTCAGGAAGCAATTAACTGACAACCTACCATTACCCAACCCCCAGTCCCCAGACATGTACACAGCTATGCTGGTTCATGGACGAATGGTTTTGAGTGTTCCTTTCCTAGTTGTATAATTGTCTTGCGTACAAATGCCCATGCATTAGGGCTTACACAATCTCAACAGAAGCATCAAACCATGAAGCAATTGCTGGATAAAACATCAAGATCTCGGTGCCATGACATTGAGAAAGATTGCTTAACGTCTCTGGCGTCAGTTCCCTCATTTATAAAAGGAGAAGGTTGGACTTTCCTCAACTTTCTTCACACTTAAACTCTATACATTTTCACTGAGCAGGATAAAACATATCCTCAGAGCTGGGGGAGAGAGAGAGAGAGAGAGAGAGAGAGGGAGGGAGGGAGGGAGGGAGGGAGGGAGGGAGGGAGAGAGAGAGAGAGAGAGAGAGAAAGAGAAAGGGAGAGAGAAAGAAAGAATTTGCCATGTGCCAAAGGCCATGCCAGGCACTGCACTTATGTGATGACAGGCAATGCTCTCTACACCCTTCATGATATTATTCCCATTTCACAGATAGAGACACTGAGGCTAAAAGCAATTATTTATCCAAAGTTGCAACGTTGAGAAGTGGCAGAACTTAAGTCTGACAGCTATATCACACTGACCCTACTAAAGACTTGAGGTGAAGGGCATGACCTTGATCCCTCTCTCTGGGTTGCAGATGTAGCTACTGCCGGCACAGCATCCATGTTGCTCTCTTTACCCACCTGTTTAAGGAGTTTTGTAAGATCACAAACTTGAAGATGAGGACACCAGTCCCACGTGTCATGTGCCCTTTGCTCCCTCTCAAACGTAGTGTTTAAAATGCCTCACATTTCCAGCCCTCTTGCTAAAGGCAGGAATTTTCAATGTCTGTACAGTCCTGAGCCCCAGAGACGCTCTGGTTCTTGGCTCACCCCCAGGATGGGGGTAGGGTACGCATCCTACAGAGGAGGGTATATGGGAATTACTGGGCATGCTCCAGCAACGATGTAGGGTGGCGGTTAAGGGGATGGATCATTTAATCCGGATCATTTAATTACTTCCCTGGAGCATAAATTGTGGGCCCATGAAAAATCCAATCACAATTTTATCTCACTTGGAAAATAAAAGGACACTTCTCTCTCAATCTCCCAATGGAAATAGACGTATCAAAAGGAGCACGCCAGTAGGATTCCTAAACAGAAGGCCCTTTAGCAAAGGTTCCCTGTCCGGTGATCACCGGCCCCTAATGCACATACACAACCCGTCTTGAGGAAATAGTGCTGTAGAGTTGACATTCCTGGCTTAAGAGGATGGTCATGATCTAGACCATCTAGAAGAAAAAGATCTACTCTGACCATTCCAAAACATTATCAGGGGTCTCTGGCTCTACCCATTTGAGGATTTTCCTAAGAATCTCCATTGAAGGGGGAACATCTTTGCTCTATCCACATCCCTCAGGTGGCCAAGAGAAGGAACCAATGGCCCTACACACTACTCCAAACCAATGTGGTGCTTTTACACTGGGACTCAATCGGTGGTCCCAAATTCCACTGAAGAATTAGTGAAGACAATTACTTGTCACCTTGTCTCTGACTTAGAGGTTCATTTTCCTGCTGTTTCGTGGCTGATGGTTTTTTTTTGGAGGGCTGTCTGCTTGTGTTATGGGTTGGTCTATTTGTGCTGTAGGATTGCTCACTCCACCTCTGAGCTCCCTTTTTAAACCCGTGCTTATACTTAGTCAGATTCTGGCCCTGGTTCTGGAGCCCAGGGAGATAGGGACACACCCGAGCTATGACTCGAAGGCTGTGCTTGGGCTCCTGGTGCTTAGCTCCGTTTCTAAGAGCACGCTTTCTTCTGAAGATGGCATGTCTATCACCACAGCACCAAACACTCAGAGAGGATGGAGAAAAGACATGGGACCTTTCAAATTCTAAGAACAAAAGCCTGGGTCCATATTTTATTAGTATTATTGCTATTATTGTTGCAGTTGTATTTTAAGACAAGAGTTTCACACAGTGTGTGTGTCTAAGAAAGGCCACCAGAAACTTCAACTAGGATTGAGAGCGCCAACAAATTCAGATGTTTGCAACACCTCTGAGTTGGTATAACTTTTATGTACAATGGCAATCTCCTAAGTCCCAAAAAGGAATTTTAGACTTACGGTCTTCAGTTACCCACCAGTGGAAGGAGGTTCCCAGCTATCCCGAGAAGTTAGATCTGTGTCCTCCGAGGTCAGTCATGGAATGAAGTTAGGACTTGGAAGAACCAGCTCTTCTGTGTTCCTGAAGATTCTCCTTTCATTGCCAACTTTGAAGGACCTGGGTTCAACTTTATGAAAGAATTTGGAGACTTTTCAACTTATTCCCAGACCATCTATCCTCCCTTTTCTCTCCCCATCTCGCTTTCTCCCCAGTCTTCTAGATAGGTCTTTAGGTGGAGGGGTTATCGAGAAATAAGAGATTATTCGAGTTCTAGCAGACACTTGCACTCTGACCCTGGTTACCGGCCTACTTACAGCTATTTCGATATTAATATTAATAATGGCCTATGTACAGCTATTTTCAAAATGCTCTTGAAATTCATCCCTCCTCTCCTGTGATTCTGGAGTTCAAATCTCCATTTCACATATTTATGTGTGATACTTTTCTCCCATTTTGTCACATTAGGCCCCTTGTTCTGGCCTGCCAGAGTTTATTTTTGTTCTGACTCTGTTAGCTAAAACACTCAGTGTTCCCCTTGTCTGTGGCACACACAGACTTAACAACCCAGGATCTCTGTCTTCATCTAGGCCACTGATTAAACTGTTGAATGACACAGAGCAGGATTCTGCTCCTAATGTCCTCTCCTAAGGTTGGTGTTGATTTACTAGTGAGTACTTTTAGGGTAAATAGTTATTCAAGGAACTTAAAATCCATGTAACTGTTTTTGATCACCCAGCACCCATGACCTCAAGTTGTCTGAAAAAGACCCCAACGTATCCATAAAAGTTTCCACTGAAGGCCATGCTGAAGTCCAGACACTGTGCTCATGGGGATAGCATGAAACAACTGGTGTAATGGCCATATTAAAAAGAAAGTCTTTGGCCTTAAATGGTTGGTGTATTTGTCAGGATGGAGCAGATTCTGCTGCAGTAACAGATAAGTCAGGAAATCTCCATAACTTATCATAATACTTTATTCTTCATACACATGAATTCCAGTATGGATCAAACAGTTCTCCTCCATCTTATTATTTTGCGATTTGGCTGAGGCAGACAAAGAGAGAGTAATTGGAGCCACCCAGCCTCTGCCCCTACCCACCATCCATTAGCAGGAAATAGTCGTGTGGCTCCAACCTGACTCCAAGGGACACCTGTGAAATGTCAGGGAGAAAATGCTTTTTGGGTGGCACAAACCATCTCTGCCATAGCTGTGGGTATGTTTCTGTGCGTGATCCCATGATCGTGTTTTCCTTCTTCCATACTTGGAAACCTTGATCCTCCGCTTAACATATTTAATATTTGTAGAATCTTCCACACTGATGTCTTTGGACACATTCCATTAGCATCAACCACTCAAGTCATAAATGCCTTTCCAATAACCTAGATGTTCTGAAATATTGCTTCAGTCCTTTTCATGTCGTTGAAAAAAAACCCATCTAATCCTCTGGCCATTGCAGGATAAGAACTCTCAGTTCTGAACAGCATGCTTGACTGAGCCTTATTAATGAATTTCTGAAGGTATTTTTGTTGATTCTCCCACCCTTGACGCCACAATTTGCTTGTGGCAACATGCGCGTAGATTAATGAGGCTTTCAGCAGCTAGTGGAAAAGTGTTCATTAGCTTAATTATCCACACCTTCAGAATCGAGGGCAACTCCAGGCTGTCAGGACACAGCCACGTCTGTGCCAGAGAAGAGCGCGGGCTCAGTGCAGCCCAACCCGGATGGCCTGCCCTGGAGAGCAACGTGGAGAGGGGGAGAAAATAAGTAGCTGCACAGAAGACAAAATGACCGGAGCAGTTGAGTTTGATGACCCAACCACAGGCTGAAGGTGCCTGTATTTATTCAGCACCTGGTTTGGGTAGACCTGGCTAAGCAGACACCTCCCACGCTTCTAGCCTCCTTGATCCTCATGCACCGTTCAAGCCGCCAACTCAGGGACCAATCTCTCCTAAGTCAACGGGAAAGGAACGTATGGATCCTCATCAAGAAGATCAAATGATAAAGCAGAAGTCTATCCTACGCCTGGACCCATCTGCTTTTATGCCTCAGTTGTGGTCAGCCCCACTTTGGATGTAGCACTTAATGACTCAGAGCCTGCCCGATGTGTGGGCACCATGCTTTGCCTCCAATGTCTCCTAGTCTGCCCTGCAAGAACCTAATCCTACTTCTGAGCCCCAGGCCCAAGGGAGAGGGGGGTCCCTCATGGCTTCCCTCTCCTGCTGAGATCTTGCCCTGTTACCCTTCCCAGTCTCCTGTTGCTGTGTTCTGCCCCCTGGGACCTATGTTTTGCTCATCATCCCAGACATGGAGCTTTCCCCTTGGCCTTCCCAGTGGCTTATAGAGCTCCCTGCTACACGCTGTGCGGGGCCTAAATGGTCCTATGGGTGTTTGTGGCTCTTAGGAGCAAAGACTCGTATACGGAGAATGATCATTAGAAAGAGAGCTATAGTTCCTTGTAAATCAGTCTTTCTCCAACTGGCTTGATCATAAGAATCACCTTCTAAAGATACAACTTTCAAGGCCCCACTCATGAAGATTCTAATTCAGAAAAATCTGAGGTGAGACCCAAACATTTTTAACAAGCACCCAGGCGGCCCTTCTTACGCAGCACGTTGGGAAAACACTAGTCAACAATTATATGGCAATAGTTGGGATATTGATTAAACCTCCATAAGCCAGTCAAGGTGCGAAGAAATTTACATATACTCATTTAATTATCTCGGCAAACTTCTTCAGACAGGTGCTAAATTCCCATAATTGCTCAAAAATCATACATTTAGTAAGTGGCAGAGCCAGGATTCAAAATTTCTCTAACTTCTAACTCACATCAACTAAAATAACCTGTTACTAAAGCCTTGATGTTGGTGTAGACCAATGATCCCTAAACTTTTGTTTATTTAGTACTGTGTCAGTAATAAAATTTGGAGCATACACCTACAATATATACACACTTTTAATTTATATACTCAGACCATTATTCTAACATATTACTGACATTACAAAATGCACATAAAATGGCAGTTTAGAAGGTTGAAATCAAGATGCATCAAACCAGTTTAAATAATTCTTATTTTATTTGCAACACCTAACAGCCTTTTTATACTTTCCCAAAAAAAATGACTGATGATAATATTTAAAAATAATTGCAAAAACCACAATTACTTTGGCACCAACCTATGAAAATATTTTATTGAGAGCAATGTGCTCTTGAATACGCTTTCCTAATTTTTAAAAAATCTTTATGACATAGTAATAGATGGTTTGGCCCTAAATTCAGTTTGTTTTGATTTTTGCTTCTAAGGGTTATCATAACTGGAAAAAACACCTCACAAAGATATGTTGTTTCAAATAAAAGAAATGCAGTATTGTTGTCTATTTAGTCATAAGACACAATTTTTTAATTCCATCTACCAATTGAGCAAAAACCAAACGGTGAAATGCGGTGAGTAAATTTCCAACTTCCCTGATGGCAATCAATTTTCCCCACAATTTATTGGAATGAAAAAAACATCTAGTTCAATATCCAGTAACGTTTCATTTAGAAATTTAAAAAACAGGCTACAATATTTGATTTCAGTCTTTCCAGCAATAGATATATAGGTTAGCTGGGTCATTTTTAACTATGTTAACACTGGGAATGTTTCAAATCATCAGCGCTCAAACACCATCTTCATAGAAATAGTGTCTTGTTTTTTTCTTTTTATTCAAGAACAATACTATGCTCACAGAAAAAAGTACATATCCTAAGTTCACAAAGTGAGCCCAACCAGTTCAAGACACAGATCAAGAAACAGAACATTCCTTTTCTACAGCCCCATTACAAAAGGCCTTTTCTGCCTTCTCCAGTTACTTCCACCACTAAGAGTAACCATTATCCTTTCAGATTAAGTTTTCCTGTTCATTTGTTTTAACCTCATATAAGTGGAATCCTACAAGAAGTACCCTTTTGTATGTCTGGCTCCTTTTGCTCAGAGAATTTCATTTGTGCGATTTGCCCATATCACTAAGGTTGTTCTGGTTCATTCATGTCATTGCATGTAGTATTTTTTAATTAAGATTTTTATTAAAAATATAGCTAACATACAATATTATATTAGCTTCAGGGGTACATCATAGTTATTCAATATATATATAGACCTAAAGAAGTGATCACCGTAAGTCCAGCAACCATCTGACCACATGGTATCACCATATTACTGACTATATTCCCCGTGCTTTACTTTACATCCCCATGACTATTTTGTAACTACCAATTTATACTTTTTAATCCCTTCACCTTTTTCATCCTGTGCCCCAACTCCCTCCCATCTATCACCCCAACAAATCTAGTACCAATCTGACACCATACATAGTTATTACAATGTTATTGACTATATTCTTCATGCTACACCGTACATCCCCATAACTACTTTGTAATAACCAATTTGTACCTCTTAATCCCTTCCACTTCTTTCACCCACACCCCCAAACCCCCTCCCATCTGTCAACCATCAAAATATTCTCTGAATCTGTGAGTTTATTTCTGTTGTGTTTGTTTGTTTTCTTTGTTTTGTTCTTTAGATTCCACATATAAGCGAAATCACATTGCATCTGTCTTTCTCTGTCTGACATACTCGACTCAGCACAATACCCTCCAGGTCCATCCATGCCGCCGCAGAAGGCAAGAACCCATTCCCTTCCATGGCCAAGCAATATTCCACTGTATATATGTACCACCTCCTCTTTATCCAGTCTTCTATCCATGGACACCCAGGCTGCCTCCACACATTGGCCATTATAAACAATGCTGCTAGGAACATATAGATGCACACATCCCCTCAAGGTAGCATTTTGGGTTTCTTCAGATAAATACCCTGAAGTGGGATTACTGGGTCCTTCTTTGTCTCTTGTTATAGCCATTGTTTTAAAATGTGTTTTGTCTGGTATAAGTATTGCTACCCCAGCTGTTTTTGTTTTTTTCCATTTCCGTTTTCAGGAAATACCTTTTTCTATCCCTTTACTTTCTGTCTATGTATGTCTTTCAATCTGAAATGAGTCTCTTGTAGGCAGCATATGTAAGGGTTTTGTTTTCTTATCCATTCAACCCTCCTATGTCTTTTGATTGAAGCATTTAATCCATTTACATTTAAAGTAATTGTTGATAGATACGTACTACTGCCATTTTATTATTCATAGTTTTGATCTTTTTGTTTTTTTTGTGTGTGTGTGTTTTGTTTTGTTTTTCATCCTAAAGAAGTTTTTCTAAGATTCCTTGTAATTCTGGCTTGGTGGTGATGAACTCCTTTAGCTTTTTCTTGTCTGGGAAGCTCTTTATCTGTCCTTCAAACTTAAATGATAGCATTGATGGGTAGAGTCATCTTGGTTGTGTAGATCCTTGCTTTTCATCACTTTGAATACTTCCTGCCAATCCCTTCTGGCCTGCAAAGTTTCTGTTGAGAAATCAGCTGACAATCTTATGGGAGCTCACTTATAAGTTACTTGCTGCTTTTAGGATTCTCTCTTTGTCTTTAACCTTTGTCATTTTAATTATAATGTGTCTGGGTGTGGGCCTGTTTGGGTTCACCTTGTTTGGGACTCTCTGTACTTCCTGGGCTTGTATGTCTATTTGCTTTGCCAGGTTAAGAAAGTTTTCAGTCATGATTTCTTCAAATAGGTTCTCAATCTCTTGCTTTCTCTCTTCTCCTTCTGGTACCCCTGTGATGCAAATGTTGTTATGTTTGATGTTGTCTCAGAAGCCTCTTAAACTATCCTCATTTTTTTTCTTTTTTCCTTTTGCTATTCTGATCGGGTGTTTTCTGCTATATTGTCTTCAATTGAATTGTTGATTCAATTCTCTGCTTCATCTAGTCTGCTGGTGATTCCTTATAGTGCATTCTTCATTTCAGTTATTGTATATATATATATGGTGGGTTTTTTTTTGCTTGCTATCTCTTTGTTGAATTTCTCACTAAGTACCTTGAGCATCCTTAAAACAATTGTTTTTGAACTCTATCTCTGGTAGGTTGATTGCCTTTGTTTTGTTTAGTTCTTTCTCTGGAGTTTTCTCCTGTTCTTTCATTTAGGACACTTTGTTTCTTCACTTAAGCTGCCTCTCTGTTTGTTTCTGCGTATTACATAGATCTGCTATGTCTCTTACCAGGTGGTCTTAAGTAGTAGATGCCCTGTAGGGCTCTGGCAGTCTCCCTGGTCACCTGCTCCAGTTGCTCCAGGAATGTCCCTTGTGTGTGCCCTCCTGTTATAGTTGAGCCTTGATTGCTATTATCAGTGGGTGGGATTGACCCTCAGGCTGACTGGCTGTGGAATTTGGTCAGTGCACAGCTTATGGGCTGCTGTGTAAGAGGCTTACCCCACTGAGTAAGATTCGCACTAGTGGGCTCTGGTGCCTGTTGAGACCACCCTTTGGGTGTGTCAGCTGTGGGGTTAATTGGGCAGTGCTCTGCTGTGGTCTGAATCAAACCTCCAAATATGTAGGTTTCGGGCCTCTTGAGAAGGGCTCTGGTGTAGGCCAAGGTCACCCACTGCCTGTGACTTGCTGGAGGCTACATGGTAGGAGCTACAAAATAATCCACAATTGATCGCTGCCTGTGCTAACCCTGGAGGTGCGTGGGAGATGTCACGCTCTAAACTGAGTATGGCTGCCACCAGTACCAGGCCTGGGATAACTTCACAAAAAGCCAGGACACCCAGAAGCCTGCTTCCACTTGCTGACTCCCTTGAGGTTCAGCCACTGATAAAGCCTCATGTGGTACTCAAGTTGGGTGAGGCAGGGTCTCAGGAAGTCATTAGAGTGGGTAGAGTTCTGGTCACCAGGTTAATGTAAACTCTCATTTGGTGCCAGTGCTGAACCTGGAGTGACTCAGTAGAAGTCTCAAACACACACAGGCCAGTCACTGTCCACCTGGGGCCCGACAGTTTTCCAAGGAAGAGTGCAATGCGGGAGGGGCTGGCTGCTCACAGAGAAAGTGCCTCCAGCGTGCATGACTTGGGTGGGGCAGGGTCCCAACTGAATCAGCAGGGCAGAGCAGCAAAGCTCACCAGGTGAATCAGACTCAGATTTAGCCTGTGAGGGTGGGTTCAACATAAGAAAGATGGTGCCCCCAGCTGGCTGCTTGGGAGAAGCACCACTCACTGGGAAAATGCCAACTGTCCTCCAGTCCTCCCCCTGAAGTCACACACCTCAGTCTGCCCACCATATGTCTCCAAGCCCCCCTGAGTCATCGTCCCTCCGTTGGAACCCAAGATGAGTGCCTGTGCGAGTGAGTCTGTGCATGGCCATTTAAGAGGACGTCTGGGTTTCCTGCAGCCTTCCCTCCCACCCAAATTGTTGGAACCCCAACTGTTTTTCACAGCCAGATGTGTGGGGGCTCTGCTTCCCAGCATTAATATTCTGGGTTGGGGAGCCTATTGTGGGGGTGCTGGGCTTCCTCAGGGGAACCTCCACAGCTGAGATATCCCTCCTGATTCTCAACCACCACAAGGAAATTTGGGGCCTGTTCCACCTCTCCATCCATCCTACCAGTCTTGACGTGGCTTCTTTATATTTTTAGTTATAGGACTTCTGTTTGGTTAGACTTCAGATGGTTTTCCAGGTTGATTGTTCTATAATTTTGTTGTAATTTTCATGTGTTCATGGAAGGACGCAGGCACAGTGTTTATCTACCCCTCCATCTTGGATCTCTCTAGGAGGGAGCATTTTTTCTTACTGCATGTAGTATACACAACACTAAGTTTATTCATTTCACTTTTGGTGAACATTTGGATAATTTCTAGTGACCATGTATTATGAATAGTATTGCTGTGTGCATTTCAGTGCCTCTCTTTTGGTGAGCATCTGTTTGCATTTCCGTCAGGGATTTCCCTTAGAGTAGAATCTCTGGGTCATTGGGTTTGCTTATGTTTTCCTTTTATGGACACTGCCAAACTGTTGCTGAACTGGTTCCGTGGATTTACCCTCCCACTACTGTGGGAGTTCTGAGGGCTCCTTGTTCTCATCTACTCTTGGTGTTGTCTGTGTTTTCATTTTAGCCATTTTGGTGCAGAAATAATGGTGTCTCGTTGTGGTTAACAAGTTTCTTTTGAACAGGAGTTACTATCTCATTCACTATGAAATTGTGACACTTACTCTGAAGGGACAACCTAAGTGCATGTTTGTGGGTTTTTTTAAAGATATCTGCTATAGCTTACTCCCAACAGTCACTTTACATCTTTGAAAAGGTCAAATAACTTGGAACCCTTGATTTTATGTTCACCAATTATTTCAATTACTTTGCCAAAAGAGAATGAGGGAATCTGTACTTGCACAAACTATTTTCAGGTGCATTCTGTATATAATTATAAAAATTCTGCTGTAATTTAAACTTCTTGCCTGTGTATAATAATCTATATCAGTGACATCCTACTGTGCTCTGTGCTTTGTGGCTTTAACGTCTTGATTCTAATATCTTACTATAGAGTTGCAGCAGATAAATTTCACATGAGGTGCTAGCTCAGGAAATTTACCTTTATTTTTTTTCTTTACCTTCACATCAGTCAACACAAATACCAAAAACATTGCTTTTTGTTAAGAAACTCATTTACTATTGAGATTTTTTTTTTCTGGTACATCTTTCCTTTAAGAGTTCACAAGAAAGGGTCTTCTAATGTATTTCATTATTGAAATGAAGACTCTAGAAATGTTGTAACCTGAAATATGTTGGAAATACCTGTACTTTCAAGTAATTCTATTGCAAACCTCTCCCACTATTTGTCTTAATGTTTTTTCAACTATTCAGTGACAAGTTCTATGCATCTCCTAACAATATTCAATGACCAAGGAGTCCATTTTAATGTTTCACTATGTAGTTTTCAAATATCTTTTCAGCCATTTTCACCATAGCAAAAGGAGCAAGTGTTTGACCAATGTATTATGGACTTTCACTTTCACTATTAAGGAAAAAATTCAAAATTATCAAATTCAATCAAATTTTGTAAAGGAATGGATTGAGTAGATCATGACTTCAAATAGGAAAAAAGTTTTTAAATGTCTTGCTAAGTGCAATGGCTTCATACTCTCATTACCTATTTCAAGATACAATATTTACTCAAAGGGGAAAGTCGTCATTAATGATAGCAGATGAGAGACTGTATTTCACATGGTCTTTTCAATAGTTTTTCTAAGTCTTTTGACAAATTTTATGGTTGATGTAATTAGACTGCCATTATTTTTTATCCTATAATTAGCTGAAAAGCAGCAAGCACCAGCAGTTGCAGAAGCATCAAGTTAGCCTTTCACCCCTCTTCCCTTGGGCTCACATCATTACTATGTCTTCAGCTTGCAGTTTCTTCACAGAAATCATTTAAATTGCTTGTCCATTTTGTGAGAATGAGTTAAACTGTAATGAGAATCATGAGCTGTAAATCCACTTAACCGGGTGCACACACAAGTAGGCTAAATGGTCAGAGGAGACACAAGTTTCCATTTCAGAAAGATTCTCCTGGCACTGAAGGCTTCCTTTGAATAAGGAGTGCTTCACGGCACTTCACCATAGGAGGCTCGTAAGTTAGCACTCTAGGAGCTTCTAGAAATCATCTTGTCAGTCTCCTTATTTGACAGATGAGGAGTTGGTGGTGCCCAGAGGGAGAGAGGAGACCATGTAGATGGATGGTTTAGTAAGCAGTCCCTGGAGATAGGGAAAATAGGTTCAAATCCTGACCTTTGCCCCTTCTACTCTGTGTATGCTTGAGCAAATTATTTTACCTCTCTAAGCCTGTTTCCTCACCTGTATACCTAAACAGGGTGAATATTACCGAATGGAAATTATATCTCAATAAACCCATCTTTAGGAGGGAGGGAGACAGGGGGAGGGAGTTGGGAGCGAAGGAGGGAGAAAGGAAAGGAAGGAGGAAGAAAAGAAGGGAGGAAGGATAGCCTCAATGCTGATGTCTGAAATGTAGTAGAGATTCTCAAATGAACCTGGAGCCTCCCGGGGGAAGCATGTCTGTCATGACCATCTCTGTATCTATGGCATGCTTAGCACAATGCCAGGCGTATAGTACATGCTTAAAAGTTGTTGCTGATTGTAGTGGGTTGAATGGTGGCCCCCAAAAGATGTGTCCACATCCAAATCCCTGGAACCTCTGAATAGGACCTTATTTGGAAAAAGGAGTTTTGCAGATGTAAGTTAAGGATCTTGAGTTAAGAACATCCTAGATGAGCCAGGTGGACCCAATGACAAGTGTCCTTGTCAGAGATAAAAGAGAAGACACAGAACACAGAGGAGAAGGCCATGGGAAGATGGAGGCAGAGATTGGCGTTAGATAGCCACACCCAAGGAATGCCAAGGATTGCCAGGGCCATAGAGGTTCAGGAGGCGGCAAAGAAGGAGTCTCCCCTAGAATCCTTGGATCGAGTACAATGCTGCCAACACTTTGATTTCACAGTTCTGGCATCCAGAACTGTAAGAGAATACACTTCTGTTGTTTTAAGCCACCAAATGTGTGGTAACTTGTTGCCACAGCCCTAAGAAACTAATACACTCATCCTGTTGGCTTCACACAATCGTCCAAAGTTTGTTGTTACCTAACCCAGTGAGTTTCCAACTTCAGCCCTGCAGAGCCCTCCGTGGCCTGCATGACACAATAACAAGCGTGGCACCTATTTTTGCATTCGGAGGTACTTCTAAGATTTTCAGTAATTGAAATATTCTGCAGCTTATAAAAAAACTAAATGAAAAATCCAGTCAACCAAGCCTAAATCTTATTTCATTCTAAATGTTAACACTGAAGATCAGAGAAATGAGGTGAGTTGTCTAAGTTCTCTTGCAAGCAAGAGCCCCAGTCAGGACCCCATCTTTTTCCTCCCTATGAAGAGCTCTGTCTAGACACCAAGGAGCCAACAGCAAATCAATGACCTTGGAAAAGAAAGGAAAACACTAACAGCAGTCCCTTTATCATGGAAGACAGACAAAGATGCCTTGATTATCAACCCTGCCACTCAACATTCAACTAGAGGTTCCAACACAGTGATAAGTGGAGATAAAGAAAATGGAAAAAGAGAAAGGAGAATTCGAGTAGTGGGGCTCTCCTGATCACCTACGGGAGATTGGAGGAAAGAGCCCATAGTATCTACCCCTATAAAGGTAGAACATTCTTCTTCCATGGACCGAGCGGGGAGTTCGGCCTGCCATCACTTTGGAGGTAGATAAAAGTAAATTCCAACTGTAGCCCTGTCACTTCTATCTGTGTGACCTTGAGCAAACAGCTTCCTCTGAGTAAATGGGAACAATATTTACCTTGCAGGGTGGTTGTGAGACTTAAATGAGATGACATAGGGATTCTGACCCGGATTCTGGAGCCAAGCTAGTAGACTGTCACCTTTCTGACACCACCTATGGACCTTGGGCAATACATTTTACCTCTCTATGCCTCGGTTTCCTCATCTATAAAATGGGATAATCCTCCCTGTCTCAAAGGTCATTACAAAGGTTGGAATGAGCTAAGAGTAAGACAGGACTTAAATAGGTGCTGGCAGGGTACCGCTCTATGAGCATTTGCTAAATTAAAAATTAATATGAAAATGTACCTAAGGAAAGGATTTTTCCCACCTCTTCACAGGAAGGGACTCCTAAGTGATTTAGACTTTGGTAAAAAGACAGAATTTGATTACCTAAAATGCATCAAAGCCAGTTTTAGCATGAGAAAATTTGGTTTTCTGACTGATGCTCCACTCTGAAGATTTTGAAAGGCTGGAAGCCTCCTTCCCACCTGATTCAGGGTGGACAGAAAGAGAGTTTGATGAGAAAAGTAAAAACCCCGAAGGTTCTATGCTTGGTTGCCATCAGAGTCTTTTCTTTCTGGTGATAATTGTTAACCTGCCCAGCTTTGCAGCATCACAGACCTAATGCAGGGGTGTGTGTACGCCCAGCCCCTGAAGTAGAACAGGTGTTGATGAGCTGTCTGTCTCCGTGTTGCTGAGTACTCCCCCCTCTGAAGCTACGAGGTCAGTCCAGGTCTGCGACCAGGCGTTCCTCAACTGTGGCCAAAGGTCTTTCTGATTCGTGTCTAATTCCTGGGAGGCTCGTCTGCCGGCCTCTCACCCACGTCAGCTGATGGCTCAGCTCTCTCATCCCTTCCGACAAAAAAATAATAATAATTGTAAGCCCAAAGTATGTGTCAGGCTCTCTGCTGCTCGGCGCCAGGAACACAGGGATGAGCTCATGGGGAAACGAGATTGACAAATAAGACATTACACGTCCTGTGAGATGGGAACACAAAGGAGTCAATTCAGCTAAGTGGGGAGGATGAGACTAGAGCAATCACGGAGCTCTTGCTATGTGCTCAACCCAACTCCAGGCACTTGCATTTATTAACGTATTCTGCCCTTACAATCCCTCTGTGGGGTGGATAGTATGTCCCCAATTTATAGTCAAGGAAAATGAAGAACAGAGAGGTTAAACCATCTGCCTAAAGTCACACAGCTAGTGAGGGTAGAATCACTGTGCATCCACACAGTGGACCCCCAGAACCTGTGCTCGCTGCCTCTTAGATGAGGCTGAGGTGTCACTGGTTGGTAGCCCATTGCGTTTCATTCATCTTTGGATCCTCAAGTCCCTCAACA
Organism: Rhinolophus sinicus; assembly: GCF_036562045.2. Taxonomy (NCBI): domain Eukaryota; kingdom Metazoa; phylum Chordata; class Mammalia; order Chiroptera; family Rhinolophidae; genus Rhinolophus; species Rhinolophus sinicus. Next base: position 10,812,116 of record NC_133761.1, read on the forward strand.
TTAGAAAAGAGTGAAATCTACGTAGAATGTCGACATTCTATTCCTGTCAGAAGAGAGGAACTAATCTTATCCTCTGAGGGCCTCGCTGCTCAAAATTATTGTTATCCGTAGGGTGAAATTTCAAGGGACGTGCTTTGATACTGTACACATGAGTCACATTCTAACAGGATCAGCCCATTTCAACATATCCAGGTGCAGTATGACCAGGCCCTGTGCCTGACATCATATCCTGTATTCATCCTAACTCTGGAGATGGGTGTTCATGTCCCCATTTCACAGATAGGAACACAGAGGATTAGAGAGGCCTAGAGCCCCGCTTCAATCACATAACAAAACAAACAAGAGAACTCTAAACCTCATGCCTTTTTCCCTGTGCCACATTGGCCATGGAACCACTAGAGAAAAATCTTAGAACCAGGTAATTCCGAGCTTCTGTTGCATAAAAGGACCAAACGTTGAGGGTGAGAAGTAGTTAATACAACGATAATAATACCAGGTAACATTACTAAGCTCTGAGCCTATTGCAAGGACCACACTCACAGTGTTATCTTGTTTAATCTTCCTAAACATCACCAGGACATGGGTTCTTTTTTTTATCCTTGTTTCACAAATAAGGAAAATGAAGCTCTAATGATAATTTGCCCAATTTGTGTGTGGTGCAGCCAGGACTCCAACTCAGGCAAGTCTGAATGTAGAGACCGTGCTCTCGATGTCTCTTGCCTTTGAACCCAGATGTGAATCCGTCCATAGTCTCAGCTTCCTCGTGGTAGGATGCCCTTGGGCACCACACTCAGTCTGAGATTTGACTTCCTCAATTACAAATGTAGGACCAATAATACCTACCTTCTAGATGGCCGTGAGAAGCGACAGAACCAGGATCCCTGGGGCCTGGGGTTGGTTGTTATCATTATAAAAAAAAAGCCCCGAGTGGTTTTAATAAGCAGTCAAGGTGGGTCTCCATCCAATGGGCCCTTGTAGGTTGCGGGGGCGTCTCACTCTGTAATGTGAAATGGATCACCTGGGATCTCGCTGAACCACAGCTTCTGATTCAGCAAGTCTGGATGGGACTTGAGACTCTGCTTCTCTCACAAGCCCCCCTCCCCCACTCCTCCACCCCAAGGCTGGTGAGCCACACTTGAAATATCAAAGCTGTAGGTCAGGGGGGTGATGAGATGGATTTTTTAAGTGCCAAGAGAAGCCCCTGGAGAATTTTTAACAGGAGAGTGTTGTGATCTGTTCTACCATGTGGAAGCATCGCCCAGGCTGCTGTGTGAAGAACAAAGCCTTGGGTGACGGGGAGGTGATGGGCTACAGTGGAGGTGGGGGACCCCCAGCACAGTGCTCATGCCCCACCCAGGGGCAGGAAGCAGGGCTCCAGGAGGAGCCAGCTGTGTGTAAGTGTCATTGTCATTATCAGGCCCGGGCGTGGGCAAAGAGTGGAGATGCTCAAGGGTCCCAGGCAATGGTCCTCCTTCTGCTTCATGCCTTGGCTGCCTCCGGAGAAGGATGCTTCTTCAGGTGCTGGGTAGACAGCTTTCTCTCCGTGGCTATTGAAGGGCCCCACCCAGCACAGTGGAGAAGACCCAGCAGCCACACTGCAGAGCAGGAGCAGAGGGTTTCCAGAATTCCACAGGCTGCCTAGACCTGACCCAGAGCCTGGCACCATCTGACCAGCGGCCTTTCACACCCCTTCTCTTGGGGGCTCCGAGGAGAGTTCACGGGGAAAGGATTTTGCTTCCGAGAGAGTGGCTGTGACGATTTGATTAAAGATGTGTCTCTCCAAGGTCTTTCTTTCCCTCTCAGCCAGCTGAGTCACGGTGCTAGAAAATGACAGGCGTGGGTGACTACGATAGCAGGGATGGCATGGATGAGTCCGCTGACATCCACGGACACCCATGGGCAGGGCTGAGGCCCCGCAGCGGTCAGAAGGCTGCCTCTGGGGAAGGACGGTGGTGGTGAATAAGGGATTCACTCAAGATTTCTTTTTTTATCATCCTGGTTGCAGACAGCAGTTCACAAGGAGTGTTTTCCACCGGGAGCTGCCTGAGTCTGGCCAGCCTGGCATTATTCATGGGGGGGAGGCCGCAGGCTGGAATCAAAGCCCAGGGAAGGAGGGCCGGCTGTGCAAACCTTCCTTTGGCTCACTGCCGAAAACAGCAGAACCCACCCCAGTCACAGCGGCCAGTTCTGCCCCGGTCGATGCCTCATTTTCTCCTCCAAATGCTCCATCAAAATGAACTTGAACTCTGGGGTGTTTATGTATAAAATATCAGGATGTCTAGGATTTCTTTTTCTTAATTGTACTCCCTCCTCTAAAATTGTTGGGAGAAGAGAGTAGGGATGAAATTGGGTGAAGGCTGCATGGCTCCGTTAAACCATTCACTCTACTTTTATGTATGTTTTTAAATTTCTGTAATAAAAAAATAAACCTTTGTTGATGTTATCATTTCTAAGAGCTATGGTCCAGCCACCTTTAATCTCCTAAAGCACCCAGATCTTGCCGGGAAAGTTCGAACACCTCACTTCCTGTCATGGAAACTGTCATGGGCCTCAGTTTCCCCAGAAACTGCCATGTCCTGATAAAGTAGAGCCTTGGCCCCCAGGGCTCTCTGAGCCTTCTCCAGCTCTGCTGCCCTGTGAGCTGATGGTCTTCATGGATTCCAACCTCTCACCACCCCAAGCGCCTTGAACCTGAGTTTTGTAGCAAGCGTGTGTGACGTGCGTGTTGCAGTGTTTAGAGCAACGACTCTGGAACCCCGATGCCTGCCTTTGAATCCTGCGTCAGCCACACACTAATAGTGTGACTTTGGACAATTTAGTTAACATCGATAGATGTCAATTTCCTGATCTGAAAAATGGGGCTAACAATATAAACCTCATAGGGTTATTATAAAGATTTGATCGCTTTATACATATATTTGTAAAACAATACCGTGTTTGGCACATGGTATTGTAGAAGTCATGTTAAATAAAGGAAAACGGAAAGACTTCAGAAGCCAGCTGATTCTGTATTTCAGAGCTGGCAAATTTTTCTCCAAAGTGCCAGAGAGTAAATGTTTTTGGCTTCACAAGTCAAATGATTTTGTCACGTCCGGACTGAGGCAACTTGAAGCTGGATGCCTCGTCCATCTCTCTCTCCCCTGCTGCAGCTGTGGCAAAGGCTGTACGTTCCAGGTGGTGTTGCTAGAAAATTAAGGGGAACTCACAGTCTGCAGACTGAGAAATAAACCATGATTTTATTAAGCCACTCAATCTTTGTGGCTTATTTTGTTCCTGCAACAATCCTGGCCTTGCCTGACACACAGTGAGCTGCCTTTGAGGCCATAAAAAATATATCTAAAAACTTCTATCATGCTATAAATGAATGCAATCTCAAGAAAATAAAATATAAAATGAATGCATCTATTTCTCTTTCCCAAGTCCCCTCCAAGTTATGCAAACTTTCTTCATCTTATTTCTTTTAGTTTTCATACATCATTTAAATCCCTCGACCATGCCAGCTGCCATCGTCTAAACACCATCCAATCTGTGCCTGGTTTTCTCTAAGCCAACGCCCAGAATTGTCCATGATCCCCAGATGGGCCTGACTTTCAACAGGATGGACCACTTGCAGGAGTACACCCTACGGTCACATCAGATGTGCATGGGGAAGGGGCAGCAGCTCGTATTGTTCATACACATGGAGTTTCCTGTGAGTCAAAACCCTAAGTGAATATCATCAGGCCTGGTGAAACCCGTTTGCTTACACAGTTCTGTATAATTGGCTCTTAATGGAAACCAAGAGTTTCTATTACTGTTCTTCCTAGTCTGCCACGCCAGCCTCTCCACAGCTATCACCAGCTGTTCTTTAACAGGAGAAGCTGAGAAGAACAATCAGAAAATGTTGTAAAGTGTACACAGGTCTGTGTTTCTTGCACATGATAGTCCCAAGTTCTTGGAGGGATTCTGAGAAACGAGAGGCCAGTGGGAGCTGTCGTTATGGGGACGGCTTGTTCTGAGCTGAAAATGAGGTGCAGATCAAAAACGTTATGTTGCTTCCATGAGGGGCAGGCTGGGAGATTAATTTGGATGCTGACATGGGGAGATTGGGGGACTATTAGGTGGTCCTCTGTGTCAAGAGGAAAGGACCACTGCCCCTGGGGTTCCCAGGGAAATCTAGAGGCACAATTATAACAGAGCCTGTCATTCAAGGCCTCAGAGAAGTAGGTTCCAAATTGCCACCACAGGGGCTGTAAGAGGGATGAAGGGTCCACTGGATGCTGTCCACAGGAAGAGGTAAAGAAATGGGGCTTTAGGTCCAAGGGGCCGTGCATTCAAATCCTAGTTCTGCCTCGACCCACCACGTAAACAAGGCTTGTCCCTAAGCTTCTCTGAGTTATATTCTCGTCATCTGAATTCCATTTGAATGGTGGCCCCTACTGCAAAGGTTTGGTGTGCAGATTAAATGGTGAAGGTTTACACAGTCCAGGCTTTTAGGAGGTGCTGGAGCTGGGAGTCCCATTTCTCACCCCTCGTCTCCCTCTAGATACTAAGTACTTCTCCTACTGGGTACTTCTGCCTGAAGGTACTAAGTACTTCTCCCACTACTCCCACTAGGTACCTTTTCTACTAGGTACTTCTCCCAACAGGTACTAGGTACTTGCTACCACTAGGTTCTTGTTCCCACCAGATAATAGATAGAAGAGATTAAAATACTTACTTTATTTAAATGTTTTGTAAGAATCTCTAGAACTGGAGACTGCCTTGGAGCAGTGGTTTCATCTCCATATGCCGGATATGGGGAGCTTTTTGAAAACCTCCCAATGCCTGGGCCCACCTCCAGCTCGGCTTGAGAACCACAGCCCCAGAGCGTCCCACCTCCCATCAAAGGGAGCCCACCCACACAGTCCACACAGGTCAGGCTGCTAGAGGTGGATAAGGCACCCCAAGCCACATGCACTGAGATGTGGAAATCCTAGACTTGAAAGCCAAGCATCTCAGCTGCTTGTCATGTGACTTTCCATCTTTCTCTTGAGGAAAACGTGAATTTGCCAGTTTTTATCTAGGAGAACATGGTACCTCAAGCCTGGGGCTCCTCCTTTCCCCGGAGATAATTTATGGATGTTACACGAAGAGAAGGGAATGAAAGATGAGGTGTTCTTCAAAGTCTTTATATTTTGCTGTAAATCATGAGACTTCTTCCATGCTTGCTGCTTTGTGATACACCTGTTAGAAATTAGAGGAAATCGAGCTCCCAGGCCCCAAATGAGAAAAAAGAAATAGCAATTCAATGTCATTTTTGTCCATTACCTCAAGTATAAAAGAGGAAGACAGGTCACGTTGCCACCAGGCAAGCAGTGACCAGGTTGTGTCCCAGGACCTGGCCCCTGAAGGAGCTTTTCTATCTCTCCCTCCTAAGGTAGGGGTGGGTGAGACAGGGGAGATCTTCATTGTAAAAAATTGTTTGAAACCATCCCAGGAAAGAAATCTCTCCAGCAGAGAGCTGAGCATGCAATACAGTTGACACCTGATTGTATCTCAATGTTAGCTTGACTATAAATTGGAAAGAGTCTTGTTGAAAAATCCATTTGCAATTATATGTCTTAGAATTCTAAGCCTTTCACATGCTAAAAGGTTTGATTGAAGGTTTTTTTAAATTAAGAGGCTGACAAAAAAGGAGGGGAGGGGAACACCTCTGCTCTTTGGCCAAACATTTTCCTAAAACACCTGCAGGGAAATGGAGGGCAGTTTAAGCATGAAAAGTAAAAGTTCAAGGACCTGTATCAGATTCCAGGCAAGTCTGGAAGGAAGAAAGAGACACGAAGGCCTAGAATCTTAACCCTGCTCAATATGCAAACTGACGAACATCAGTCTTTCCCAATATCCCCAACACAACAACAGCTCTGCTCTGTCCTTGAGGAAACATGAGGAAAGCAGTAGCGAGAAAGAAAGTCTGTTCCCAGCACTTCCCTAGGACAAATATGTTGATGCAATTTCATACGTGTGTGCCAAAGCAGGAAGGTGGGGAGCGCCTGTGGAATATTCCAAAAATCACACCAGCCCCATAGCCCAAGGGCAAACCCTATCTCCTCATTATTCTTCATCTGCTCCTATCTGTATGCACACCTCCAACATTTGTGTGTCACCGGCACACCGGGGGTATTCCAAGAACCAAAAGGAGGTAGAAAAAGCCACTGGTTTCCACACGTGCTTCAAAAATCCCCCAGACATCGTGGTGACATGATATCAGCAGAACCAAACAGGAACTGATGCTGGTTGTCAAGAAACAAGGCTGTTCTTTTCAAACAATCCTTTTCAGGCTTCAAACAACCTCAGTCTCAGCCTCAGCGATCCCCCACTCTGTTCCCAGCTTGTGCTGTGACTTGAGCAAGTCACCCAATTTCTCTGTGCCTCGATTTCTTGCCAATTAAGATGATGGCAGTTGTTCTACCTGCCTCACAGGGTTGTTGTAAGAACCAAATATTTGTTAAAGCAGCACAGGAACCGATGAGGCGATGCATGCAGGTGGGGTCTTATAAAGAACAGCCTGGGAGGTGAGGGTCTGCCCCGCCCTCCACCCAAATGGCAGTGATGATGATGACAGAGTAGGGGGGAGGCTGCTGCCCATGATGGTAGTGACACGGACCCCCACAGCCATGACAATGTGCCTTGCAATCTCATAGTACAGATTCTGTACACAGGCTGAGCAAAAGGAAAGGACCCATGAACAGATCGTGGTTTCTCCTCTCCCTGTGGGCACACCTTGGTTTAAGGCATAATCGTAGGCAAAGAGACTCACATTATTTAATTTGGTTTCTGCAAATGATTTTCAGCCTGTTCTCTTGGTGTACATTGAGGGTGAGTGTTCCAGGGAAGGTGTCAAAGACGTGATCAGATTAGAATGGGTGGGGATGACTGATAACCAGTCTCCAGCAATAGTCACACCGATAGCCTGCCTCTCCGCCCAGGGGCTCAGCAAGCCAGTGCAGATGGGATCTCATAGGTGCACCCGACACTTCCTCTGGACCCATGGGAAAAGTGGGGCACTCCTCCCTCCGGGATGGTCTCCCAAGGTGTTGTTGCAAGCCAGAAATTAGGGGAGGGAGGAAGACAACGAATGTTTACTACGTGCTGACTAGGTACTTAATGTTCACCATTAACCCATGCAATAAAAATCATGATCCCCATTTTATAGATGAGACAGCTCGAGGTCTCAGAGATAAAATGACTTGTCCAAGATCACATTGCTAATAAACAGGGGAACTGGAGCTTCAGGGAGGCCCGGCCCAAAGCGCTGTGTGCTAAGTGTTATGGGACATGCAGAGGTAACTATTCTAGTGCTAATATGCCCTTTAAGGAGCTGTCAGTAGCGTGGGGGAGACGAACAGTCACAACAAACAGGAAATACACAGTGGAATGCGATCAGTGGTTATTTACAAGTAATAGCCTCCAGGTGTCCAAAGGAAGAAACAGTAAGTTCTGACCCTGGGATCCAGAAAGTCTTCAAGGAACAGATGGCAGAGGAAGGGGACCATGAAACATGGCTAGAACCATAACAGGAGGAGAAGGGGAAAGGAGGGCGACAAAGGAAGGCCGTGCAGGAAGAAAGACTAACCCTGACGAAGGCCTGGGATTCTGAGAGCACCTGACAGGTTGCCCAGTCAGGAGGGCAGTAACCATATCACCTCCCACTTCTAGTTCCTTTTCTTCCAGGATAAAATCCAGGCTTCTGAACAAAGCCCCCTGGGACCTTTAGGAACTGGGCTTCTTGCCAAGCCATGAATTGCCATAGTCATGTCCGTCTCCCAAACTCCCATGCCCTCTGTCACATCGGAGTCATTCTTGCCAGGACACATTTTCCATCCCACACCCCCGACACGTTGTCAAACTGTATCCTATGCATCCTTGGGCAGTAGACATCATACCCTCACCCCAGGCTGAATTTGGCTCCCCTCCAGCAGGGTCTTGTTCACCTTCCATTTCCCATGTTATGGCGCTCACCAGTGTATGTGTCTGTGTCTCTCATGAAGCGTGAACTGTCTGAGAGCAGGGACCTTATTTTGTCCCCCAAAGTGTAACGCAGCACCTGGTATACAGGAGGTCATAAGCGAAGGAAGAGGAATCGTTGACTGAATAAATGAATCACCTGTGAGGAAAAAATGAGAAATGAGGGAAGGAAGGCAATTGGGGGCCAGATTTTGAGTGAGGCTCGTGGGCAGGGCTTTCGGTGCCAGGAGAATGTGTTCCATTGTTCCTGTGTGAACAATGGGGTAGCATTAATGGGTTTTGAAGAGGAAAGCAACATGTCCTATGGATCAAGGGACAGTGTGGCAAAGAGAGAGAGAGAGAAAGCCTGGCTGGAGGCACAGAGAACATTTAGGAAGCTTTTGGTCCAGACAAGAAATGAGAAGGCAGACATCCTCCTCACTTAAAAAAAAAGGTTTTTAAAAACTGGAACCAGAGGGCAGAGAGCACATCCAAGCTGTGGCTAAAGGAGCCAAGAGCTGTCCTTGAGGGCCAGTGGCATTCCATGATGCCAGAAATGACTGCTGCAGACAAGACTGAGGAGGGGTGAGAAATTGCCATGTGTGCACAGGAACTCTTAAGAAATACTACATAAATAAGTGGCAGCATTGGCAAGAGCACCCCTGGGAAACCGCCTATGATATGACTAAGGCACTCAGAAATCTCTGCCGATGTCCTGGCAGCACGTTAGCCAGCTGAATCTGTCATTGCAAACTGGGAGCATACGCATTATGGGCTGTGGGAATCTCGGGTCATAAAACGTTTGCCCAGCTGCTCGAGTACCTGGCTGAGCAATTAAGGAGGATTCTTTCAAGCAGATCAAAAGGCTCGGGTGAGGTGATCTCAGGAAGCTTCCTGCCCTCCCTGTGAGGAAGGCAGCAGTCAGGTCTCATTATCCTCATTTTACAGATGAGAAATGTATGTTCTCTGGTGACTAAGTCCCTTGCCTGAAGTCAAACAGCCAGCAAAGGGTGGAACTCAAAATAAGCTTCTCAGTCACCAGACTCCCAGGACACCGTCACTCCAGGGCCTCCCACTGCATGGAAGATGGACGGTTCCTGGGAAGCCTGGACCCATGTTGAGAATGTTAGGGCTATTCCAACCATTCAGCACACAGGGTGAGTTGGCACACGCCCTCTGCAGTATCAGATGTTTTGATGGTCTTCTCATGCTAGCATTGTATAAAACCCAGGACCTCAGCCTAACAATAACAACCCACTAACTCCTGGCCAACCCACACGCGAACCATTTCAGGGGGCACACACGAGCCTAGTGGTGACCTTATAGAACTTCCCACGTGCACAGAATCTTCTCTGGCTTCAAATCCCAGCTCAGCCCTTGCTACACCCAGGATGTAGGCAAGTAACTTAACCTAAGTCTCAGTTCCTGTATATACGAATCAGAGATACTCAGAATACCTCACTAATTGGGTTGTGAGGTCAGGCATTTAAAGGATAGAGCAGAGAGCCCAACATGCAGTAGTCACTCAATGCATGTGAGTAATTACTAACGGCACTGATCATATTGAATGATCTGAGTTCAAACATTAATTCTCCATTCTATGTCTTTCCATTGTCTGACTATTAAGGACCTAAGTTCAAAGCTTAGTATTTGACTAACTTCCTCCCTTCTGCACCAAGGAAGTTCTTTTTTACTCAATAATCTCAACCACCTGCCATGTTGTAAACAAGAGGTGATTTATTACTCTTAATGCAAAGAATACTTGGTATTGGAAGAATACTCCAAGACTCACAGAGATGAGTTCAGATTATCATGGCTTCAAAATTCTCTCTGGGGCTCTGCTTCGTACCTCCCTTCTCTTGCCACTGCTACCTCATCGTCAGTGGGCCCCGCATCCAACCAGTTAAAGGCATCTCCCAAACAGAGGTCAGAGGCCTCTTCTCGCAGTTTCTGTGGGTCAGGAGTTCAGGAAAATCTTGACTGGGTTCTGTGCTTAGAGTCTCTCCAGCCTACAACCCAAGTGTCAGTTGGGCTGCATTCTCATCTGAAAACTCAACTGGGAAAGATTCTACTTCCAAGCTCTTTCAGGTTATTGGTAGGATGCATTTCCTGAGGATCGTGACTTCTGGTTGGCTGTCAGCGAGTAGCTGTCCTCAGATTCTGGAGGCCACCCACAACTCCTTGCCATGCGGGCTAATCTAACAAGGTTGTTACTTCATCAAGCCCACAGGAAAATCTCTCATACGACAGAGTCTTATGTGTTATAACCTAGACACGAGGGCGACATTCCATCACTTTTGCCATGTTCTATTGGTTAGGAACAAGTCATAGCTCCTACAGGCAATCATGTTTGAAAGCCACGTGTACTTCACATTTTTCTTTTAATTAACTCCCTTTTTGCGCTCAGCCTCTTCTTCAGCAATAACATCCAGTTACATTTTCCCCACTACACCTTAAAACAGATGGTTAATGATTACATGTAATCATGATTCCCTTACCATCAAAATTCATTTCACCCCACCCCGCCCCCTCATGCCTATGCAGCCTCTAAGATGGTCCCCAATGATGCTCATCGCCTGTGAGTCAAGCGTTGTGTCATCCCTTCCTCAGTGGGGGCTGACCCTAGTTACTGGCTTCGCATGAATGGAATTTGGCAAAAGTGATACATGTCACTTCCAAGACCAAATTACAAAGGACCATCACTCCTGTCTTGTTTGCGTTCTCACTTGCTCATGATGATGAAGGCCGTACCATGATGTAGGACACTCTCTGGAGGGGCCCACATGGCAGGAAACCAAGGAGGGCCTCCAGCCAGCAGTTCCTAAGGCCCCGAGGCCGTCGGCACAGCAGCCAGCAGGAAGCTGAATCCTGCCAACCGCCACATGAGTTAGCTAGAGAGCAGCTCCTTATCAGTCCAGCCTTGAGCTGACTTCAGCCTCATGACTGACCCAGAGCCAAAGGACCCAGTGGAGCCTCTCCTGTTTGCTGACCCAGAAAAACTGAGATCCTCAGTGACGCTTTTTTAAGCCACTAAGTGTTGGGATAATTTGTTATATGGCAATAAATAACTAATACACCTCACACTGCATATCAACTGGAATTGAAAAACATTAAATTAAATGAAAAATAACGAATACACCCTTGCCCGGTGGTTTGTGCCCACACGTTATAAAACATCGAGGAACAAGGTTTTAAGTAAGACACTATTCCGATGGGGTAGGTGAGATCATGGCGAAAAGTAGAGACAACCTGAGTCTAGTGGCTCAGGAGTTTCCTGATATGCCTTTTTATACCTGCCTTGGAGCTTGTACTAGAACTAGGGAGGGTAGAGACTGAAACAGACGAAAACAACCAACAACAAAAAATAGAACTATTTCACTGAAATCCCCACATGCTGCTGAGAGGCAAGGGGGCCCTGCTTGGGGCATCTGTAAGTAGACAGGATACACACAGAGACAGGCATTCTTCCTGGATCAGTGTGGGACATAACGGGACACTGGATGGGGACAACTGCTCCAACTCAGACACCAGCCACACCAGCCAAAGCTTGGCTGTAAACATCAGAGCAGAAAGCTGGAGCCGAGAATGAAAAGAGTAAACAGTCTCTAGAGTCTGAGGGTCAGAGTTCCCATGTCCACACGAGCCGTCCCCTGGGACTTCCAGCAATAACTGAGGTGAGATCCTTGGCAGGGACACCTCGGCAGTAGGGTAAGAGGCTGGCACAAGGTGAGCGTAAGGTAAAAATAACTATTTATTGATGATTGACAAAGTGGAGGGTGTGACAGATATGGTGACCCTGACCCTCCCCTAAGGCTGGGGTCTCTGAAGACTTAGGAATAGGAAATGGTTTTCTTTCCAATGGTATTGGGAGTCTCTACAGTACGGAGATCCGCCTTGATTTCTAGTGTGATGTTATACACTAGACACTCAGAGTCTAAGTCAGGTGCAGAGAAAGGCACAGTGGTCTTTCCTATTTAATAATTTTAATACAAATAAGTTTAGGCTTCCCCCTCTTGGCCTCGTCCCTTGGCTGGAGGCTGCTTTTGTGCAGGGTCTACTGAGGAGAGAAGGCAGTGTGTTCAGAGTTCCACAGTGCAAACACCAGCCAGCTACCTTCTGTCTCACTCCACAGCCAGAACCCATCACAAATTGTTGGAAAGAACCACTTCAAAACCTTTTCAGGCTGAAACCACTCAAGTTCTGGGGAAATAATCAACCCAGAAAATGTGGGATAGGGGAAAGCATCCGTGCATGGACTAGTTCCAAAATAATAAATGATATTGTTTTAAACAACTAAGTATTGGGGTAATTTGTTACATGACAATAGATTAATAATACACCCTCTACTGATGGTGTGTGACCCTCATTTCAGAAAACATCCTCCTAAAGGAATAGCATTAAGGCATCATTCCAGTGGGGGAGGCGATCATGATGAAAAGTAGAAAGACAAGATGGGGAAGGAAACTAGAGGAAAAATCAAAAGGCTTGGGTTCTGGCTCCAGCTCTATCAAGATGCACCAGCTGTGTGAGCTCAGTGAGATCATTTCCTCTTCTGTAAAGTGGAATTAATGATAAATGCCTTTCTTATGTCACACTGTTATTATGAGACTCAAATTACAGAACCTGAGTGAAAGCTTTGTAATATGTGAGGTTATAGACCAAGTGAGGGGTTATAATCACAAAGATCATCATCATTATCTTTATTGCTGGTTGTTACAAGGTAAAACCAACAAGAGTGTGAATGTACCAGTCAAAGTCCAACCAAGTAAGCAGAAACCACTGTAAGAATTTGAAATGGGGAAATTAATATGAGGAATGGGTTACACAGGTGACAGAAGAGCTACCAAGCCAACCAGAAAATAATGAGGCCACCTAGAGGTTAATAATAGCAGGAAGCCACTGCCACCCCTTAGCTAGAGGGAAAAGGAAAGAGGCAGGAACCCAAGGCCTGGGGTTTCCCTATAAGAAACAAGGGCCGGAGCCAAGGAAGAAATGAGACCTCTTCCAGGGACACCTCCAAAGGGAGAGGGAAGGAGACATACCCTGGTTTCTCCTTTCCTGATGCCTTTCAATAATGGTCTGGTACCACTCATTGGCTGGACCCAGCCAGAAATTATCTGACACAGACATGACAAATGGATCTGGAGCCAACAAGCCGTGGGTCAAAGAAACACTCTATTTAGCAAGAAATGCAATAATATGCTAGAAATGAAAGTGACATAACAGACTCAAAGATCCAAAGACAGACTCCAACAGTGTGTGGGAACTCATCTCGTCCCACCCCATCTTCAGGCGAGGCCCTAAAGAGGAAAATGATGGGAGTTGCCCAAGATCATGACACAGCTGGCTAGGGCAGCCTGGAAAGCAGGCATCTGAGTTCCCCGTTCATAGCTCTTTTTACAGCATTCACTTTACCATGATGAATAGAGGAGGCCCTTCAACTTCACAAAGGGATATATGTTTCAAGAGTTGGTTTCCAAGACAGTTTGGACCTTAGAACTCATTTTCCCAAAGAAACAAGGTTACCTCGGTTGATTGTATTCCCAGACCGGCTATGGAATGTCTAGCTTAGCCCACAACATGGGAAAGAAAGGGACCTTCTGAATTAATGAGAAACGGAGAGGCTGATCAGCATCTTTGTCCCAGGGCAGACCAGATGGGAACCCTCCCCCGTCTCCTCCCGCTGCCTCCCTGGCTGAGGTTTCCCCTTGCTCTGCATTATGGGAACGTGGTGGGGAGACCTCCTTGCCTTCTAACTGGAGGGGAGGTTCTCCTTCATCGCCGTGTTTGCTCCTGTGGTTGCAAGGCCAGCAACAAATGGACCAGGAGCTCCTGGAGGGCTGGAGGCAGGTCCCTTTCTTTCCTTTTCATCCTTTACATCTCTGCACCCTTCTGGTCACTGGCCCAACCCAATTGTGTGATTGTCACCCAGGACCGTGCTCTCCCTAGACGGGTATGATTTGGCATGTTCAAGGTGGGCCACGGGGGAAAGTATAGTCATCATAGAATGATTTTATATTTAGAAACTGAAAAACAAATTCCTGTTGTTTTCATACTATAAGTTAAACAAATTAGAATTTGCACACACACACAAAGTGCTCTTAGATGGCGAGGCGAGTTAGGGGAACGGTGGGAGAGACGAGTTAGGGGAAAGGGGTGCTGATGTCTGAGAGATGAGGACTTTTTGGGGCGGGGGCTGCAAAGAATTCATTTCCCTCTGGTTCGGGCAGAGAATTAATTCTTCAAATGGCTGCAAGGTTGCCTACACTGGACCTGGTTATAGATATGCCACCTGCAGTTGGTGAGTTCCAATTTCAGGAACCAACTATCCCCAAAGAGACAAACCGCCCCAAAATGAGAAGGAAGGCAAAATTCCTGGGAACTTAAAATGAAATACAACTTCGTAGCTAATGCAGAAATGGAAACTGAAATAGAGTTTTCTGCTCTGCAGGTCGAAACGCAGAGGCCTGTTTCCTCAAACCTCGCTTGCCATTACCTCCCAGTTAAAGAGAACAGGAAATCAACGTCAGTACAGCTTTGGTGGCAGTCACACTCCAGCGCCCTTAGCTGTGATGCTTCCCCACCCTGCAGAGGCAGAAGTGACTGTTCCCCACCCCTTGCGCCTGCCCCCTGTTTCCATCCCACTGGGTCAGGGCCACCATATACTGCCACAAAGGCAGCGGTCTGCCCAACTCAGGACATGCTGTTGGCATCAGCTACAGCGTGCATGGTGCCGCCTGGAGTCGTGCAGTGCTTCTGTTAGAACATGACTTGCCCATCACTTTGCATTACTGCTGACGCCTACAAGGCCACCAGCTCCCAACTGAATTACCAACACTTTTGTGTCCCTGGCACCCAGCACATTGCCTGGTGCATGGTAGAAACTCAATCTAAACTACGGATTTAAGAAGCAATGAATTTGAGAAGGAGTCAGCACCAGCCTTAGACAGGAAAGAAGGACTTATTTGAAATAGGAGCAAAATCCTAATTAGAGTATGGACTCTTCCTGAACTAACCTTAGATCCTTTAAAAAGTAACTATGACCTGGTGGTTACGATCTCTGGCTCTGGGGTCAGAAACATCGAGGGTTGACTCTCAGCTCCACAACTTACTGAACCAGGCTGGGCACATTCCCAATCCTCTCTACGCCTTGGTTTTCTCATCTGTGAGGATCAGCTGAGAGAATGTCTGATATGTAGTGATGGTCAATACATCCTGCTTCTAATTATGAAGTACATTGTTAATAGCAATTAAGCAATAATCCGGAAAGGCACGTTGTAGCCATAAGTATTTATATCCCACAAGAAGGAATATGCCCAAGACGTAGTAAGTACTCAATTAATGTTTACTGAATGACAGAGCGAGAGAGAAGGATGAAGGGGGGGGGGGTACTGAACTGTATCTCTTGGAAGAGATACAGCTTCAAACCTACCATCACTAACGTTGTGACTTTGAGTAAGTTCCTTTCTTGCCCCTTTTTAAGATGACAGGTCATTAGATGATGTCTCAGGTCCCTTCTTCAGGATCTCCTCCAGCAGAAAGAGGAGGACCCGCTCCTGATCCTTTGTGCAGTGTTCCCTCAAATCCTGCAGGTGGTGCTGCTGAGTTAAGAAGCAAACCTGTTTTTCTGCAGCCTGATTCCCAGCTGCCAAGTCTCTGTATTAACAGCGGACAGGAATTGGGGAAATCACTTACTTGTTGAAAATGCCTGGGGGCAGTAAACGACTCATTCCATTTCCTTTCTTGCCATGAAAGCGCCATGGGTGTGGGGAGGCGGCTGACCCTGGATTCCAAGTCCCCTTCTATCACTTCCAGCCGGCGACCTTGGGCAAAGGCATTTGCCAGCTTGGGCTCTCTTTTGTAGTCTGCAAAATGAGGATAATGCTACCGACATATCAGTATGTGGACTAATAAGGAACATTGAGAAAATTAATTAAATGGTATTCGTTATTGATGAGCACAGTGCCTGTAACATAGTAGGTGTTCAAGAAATGTTAGTTCCCTTCCCCTCTTTCATTCACTGCAGGCCATGGTTAGTGCTTGAGAAGAAATGAACAGGGTGGGTGATGGTGGGCTTTCCGAGAGGCCCACCATCTGAGGCAAGAACCTGTCATCTGAGGCAAGAAGAATGAGAAAGAGAGGTATCCCAAGCAGAAGGGCCAGCCAGTGAAGGGAACAGCCCATCTCACCTAGCGCCTCTTCCCCTATCCCTTACAAAGGGATCCAGAGTCCAGCGGCTCTGTGCTCTGCGCCCTGGGGTCCCCCTGTACACACCTCTACAGCAGCTGTCATCTGCCCCTGTTGTACGTTTTCTGTACCCGGTCTTGTCTCTCCAAGGCCCAGGACAGCATTTTATTCATCTCTGTCTCCCCAGAGCCTGGTGAATAAAAGTCTTAAGGAATAAATGAGCCAATGAAAGTGCCATCTTGGCATTCATTCTGTCTCTTAATGGCTTTCTTTATATGTAGGCATCCGGACCTTTAGCTGCCACCATCTTCACATACCTAGCGCTTGGTACAGGGTAGGTGCTCAATCAAGGCTGACTTTGTTGAAATTGAATTGCATTTCCATTTATTAAGCACCTGCTGTGTGCCAGACACTACTGTAATGAGCATTGGAGATACAAAGGTGCATAGGGAGTAATCCAGGGTTTGGAGGGCTCCTTCTTGAAGAATAAAGGTACAGGGGCACTTATGCAGCAGCAGCTATGTTCCTGTGTCATGGCCAAGTGCTCTCCAAATACTCATTCACTTAATCTTTGCAGAAACTCTGCAGGGTAGGTACTATGGTACTATTTCACAGATGGGAACACTGAGGCTCAGGCATGGAGACTTGCAGGAGGAGGCAGAGCCAGCCTGAAAGCCAGATGTCTGACACTAAAGCCCTTGCCATTCACCATTTTGTCATGAACGTGCACATGTGCGTGTATATAAATAATTCAGATGTGTGTCCCGTGTGGGAGAGTTAGGAATGAGGATGGCAGTTGGGCAATATTTCCCAGAGGAGAGTCAGTGTGCATTGGACCTTGAAGGACAGGATGAAAAGAGTTTTCCAGATAGGACCATGGTGGCAGTGGGGAAGGTTCAGAAGAGGGGGGGAAGGAAAATTCTCGGTAGAGGGAAGAGTTCTAGCAGCCTACAAGGATAGCCATGCGGATACAACACAAAGCCTGGGCACAGAGCCTGTCTGGGAGACACAGGCTGCTCCTCCCCTCTGGAAGGTCAAGTGCTACGTCGAGAGAAGGCCAGCTCAGGAAAAGATACATAGGACATGAGACTCTAGAAAACAGTTTTTAGAGATAAGTTTAACAAATAAACACCTTTAACCTTTTTAGCTGATCTGTGTGACTTGCCTGCCTTTAGTTTGGGCAATCACAACACACAAAGGGCACAACCACTTATCCAGCATTCACTGAATACCTACTATGTGCTGTTGTTGTGCTGCTGCCAGGAGAAGCACTGGAACCACTCAGGTCTGAACTTTTCCGAGTTTGACTCTCAGCTCTGATACTCACCAGACAGGGAACCTTGCAAAGTGACTTCTCCCCTCTGTGCCTCAGTTTCCTCATCTGTTAAATGAGAATACTGGTGATACCTACCATGTAGGACCCTTGTAGTGAGTGAGTTAATTCGCGTCAAGGACTTAATACAGCCTGGCAGATAGTAGGCACTCAGTAAATGTTGCATACTGTCTGTGTGTACTGCTATTGAGTATAGATTCTTTACTGGACATTTGCTAAGTGCCAGGCACTGGGCTACAAGCAGAGGGTTTTGAGATGAGCAAGACCGTGGCCCCTACATTCTAGTAGTTCTGAGTCTAAGAAGAAAGAATCTTACAAAAGAAGTGGTTACCACAGAGGGAAATAAGTGCTATCTTAACAATAATAATAATAAAAAGGCAGCATGTGTGGTGTGATTCACAAATGACAGGCACTGTGGAAAGCTGGCACGTATTCTCTCCTCCCCACAGAGCTTTTGGGGGACACCATCGTTGTCTCTAGTTCTATTCGAGGAAACAAATCTCTCAGCAGAGGGTGTAGCTTGTGTCTGAATTTAGACTAGAGGCTGGGCTGCTAAGTAGGATGTACAGAGTTATGGGGGCCACCCGGAAGGAGCAAGCTCAGCCTCCAGTGGGTGAGAGGGGAGGTCACACAAACGAGGTGACCTTGGACCTGTGCCTTACAGGATGCTGAGAAAGAGAAGGGATCCCAGGCAGGGCAGAGAGCACGTGAGGCAGAGGTCTGGCGGTGGAAACGGTGCAGAGAACAGCAACACGTTGTCACGCCTGAAGCAGAAAGCCAGGCTGAGGGGCTGTGCACGGAAGAGGGCTCGAGGGCTGAGCCGTGGAGTTTGGACTAGTCCTAGAGAAGACAGGGCTCCCTGCAGGCTTCTCCTCAGGGGGCTGCTTAGCCAAAGGACACAGCCCCGTTCTGCTCCTCTCCACAGCCCCCTCCCAGCCCCCAGGAATCTGGGCCAAGGCAGGGTCATCAGACTTCTAATTAATGTGCCCCATCGGGGAGCCTGTCCAGTTTCCATATGGCGTGTAAATAATTTACAGTGACGGAGCGTGTTTATGTGGGACAGCAGCCAGCCGCCTGGCTTCTTCAGCCTCACTGCTTCCTCTCGCTCGGCTGGCCAACGAGGTCCCCAAGGACCCACAGGAAGGAGTCAGAGGCCCAGAAGCACCCAGACTCCCTCCAGCACAGCTGTCCCGCGTGAGGTAGGGACATCGCAGTCCTGAAGGCCACAGGGCTGAGCTGGTTCCCAGGGAAGTCACGTCTACTTCCAATCCCGGGAAGGCCTGTAGGGGCCCTTTCTGTTCTCAGCATATTTCTCAGAAACAAGCCAGAAAGGTTTTACGTGGCCTAGGGGACAGCGCCGAGGGCTGGGCCCAGATGTAAGGAGCAGGGTGGTGAAGGCGTGGTAAGCGGGGCCTTCTGCTTTAACCTGCAGGGGCTCACGGCCGAGCGTGGCCATGACACAGCTGCCTCAGTTTCTCTGCTCACAAATCAGGGTCCCAAAGGAAATCTGAAGTCTACGTACCATCTTTCCCTCTCAGGCAAAAAAATTAAATCAGTCTACCAAATGCAGGCATTAATTAGTACAAATGTGGTTGTGCTATCGTGATTTATAATAAGAAATGTATATTTGGTCTTCATCCCGATTCCTGGCACAGAGCTCCTAAAACCCTCAGAATTTCCTAAGTGATGAGAGCAATCGAGCTGTATTTTGTTATATTAATGAAATAACTTTTGGAAAACCCCTAAGTCAACTGAAGAAGGGGGCTAGTTGCCAGGGGAAACAACAGTATGATGAGAGGATTGGAACTTTCAGGCTCACCCTCAGACCTTAGGGAGAGGAATGGGGCTAGAGGTTGAATCAATCACCGATGGCTAATAAGTTAATCAGTCATGCCTATGTACTGAAGCTTCCATAAACACCACTCGCCCCACCCCTAACACCCCCCTCCAAAAAAAAGGGGCTTTCAGAGAGCTTGTGGGATAGTGAACCAGGCCCCAAACTCTATGGTGCCAGAAGCTCCTGTATTCAGGATCTCACTCTATGTATCTCTTCATCTGGTTATTGATTCACATCCTTTAATATCCTTTGTAATAAATCAGTAATTTAGTAAGTAAACTGGTTTCCTGAGTTCTTTGAACAAATTAATTGAACCAGAGGAGAGGATCACGGGAACCTCTGATTTATTGCCAGGTTGTCAGACGTACAAATAACAACCTGGACTTGTGATTGGCCTCTGAAGTGCGGGCGGTCTTGGGGATAGAGCCCTGAGCCTGTGGGATCTGATGCTATCTCTGGGTAGATAATGTCAGAATTTAGTACATTGTAAGACACCCAGCTGGTGTCTGGAAAATTGCTTCATGACGTTGGAGAAAAACTCACGTCGGAATTGGAGTCAGAATCCTAGCGGTAAAGCCAAAATAATCTCCAATTTAAAATCGTCTGTGATCCACGTTGAAATCTCACTCAGCCACATTGTAACACCAAGGTCTATTAGATGTAAATTTGTACCTAAACCAAGTTGGTGAGATACTGCGAATTCAAGTGAGCACAGAAGCTAAGGGAAAGTTCAGGATGAGTAAGTGGAAAGAAGAGTTTTCTCAAATCTAAGCAGACAATGGGATAGCAAAATTGCTACCAGTTAGGATCAGCAAGCAAGTTTCCAAAGTTTACCTTGATATGTGGATTTCATTCAACCCTTGCTGCAACTGTGAATTATCTTGTTAAATATATTAACTTGTAATACTGAACAACTGAAATACTTAGCAGTGGCTTAATGATAGATACACGCACGCACACACACACACACACACCAATTTTCATTATTCATGATAGCTATGTTTTATAAAGTTGCCATGAACACTGAATTAGTGAATGTGCCATCACTGCCCCTAGGGGAAATAAAAGGCTAGGTTTCTGTGACCCTCTGGTTGCTAACCTAAGAAATAAAATAGCCTTTCAAAAGGAGAGGCAACAGTATTCATTTGAGATCAATGAGAATCACCATTCAGGAATCATTAATTTAGGCAGAAGCCCAGTAGTATTCCTGTTAGGAGACAAAGGCAAAAAACTATTTATGAGAAAGGGAAGGGGAACAATTACATCAGTAGAAGGAAGGCATTTCTATTGGTGCAGGTAACACAACACTAATTCCACACAATGTCTTTAATTTTCAGTCTGGTAATCCTCAGTCCAGTAGTCATAACATCTGCTTTCTTGTTATCCTTGAAAATAGTTCTTTGGGACACGATGTTGCTTCAGGCCCAGTCCGCAAGTTATTTAACATTCCAAGATTTGAGATATAAGACGTGCAAGGCAGTTCCTCTGGGATGGCAGCTCCAGCTCCATTTTGAAGTGGCTCCATTTGCTTATTTATTTGTTTGTTTGTCTATTTATATTTTTTTACTCAGTTATTTAGATATGTTCAAAATGTTTTCATCAATCAATCAACCAACACGTAACCTGGTTTTATGTGTGTTTCTGCTTACATACTTACAAAAACCTTACTTAATATATAGTATTGATTGATGACCATTGAACTCACAGCTAACAGTACAATAACTCATGCTTGTGGGAAAGCAGAGCCAACTCACCTGTTTTTGCCAGAAGGCACATCTCGGCTTGTCATGCTGAGGAACACTGGGCAGCACCAAGGCATTATATATTTTAAACAGGAAAATCAACCCCCCACCCAACTCCAAAACACAAAAATGCTTGAAATACGGCACTCAGTAGACCATACAAAGGATCCTTGTTGACAGTACAAGGGCTGACACTGGACAGTAGAGCACCGTTCAGCTGGGAACATACATGCTGGGTGAGTCAAAACTTCTCACTGCTCTGCACATGTCCACAAATGACCGTGAAAGGGCCTTGAGGATTCATTTGGGGCTTACAAGCAAATATTAGCAAGTAGGCAAATTCACTAATAGGGAATTTTTAAATTATGAGGCTCAACTCTGTGTGTACAGATGGATATATTGTGTGTTTATACGATATAATATATATACTATATAATACATAGATACACAATATTATATATATATGTAAATATATATATACATACATACATATATTTGATGGTGGTCCCCAGGGATGCTGATCCATCATGAGCTCCCTCCCGTTTTCCCCGGGACCCTGGAGGGTGGCAGGGTACAGCTGCAGCTGTGCTTTTCAGCTCCTGGAGGGCAGAGCTGGAAGGGAGCTCCGAGAAGCATAACGCCACACCTCATGCCATGGTGCACAGAAGTTGTCCTCTAGCACTTCCTCCTGGTTAGTGACAAGTTAAGCCCAGCCTCAGCACCCTCCTCCTTGAAGCCCTCCCTGACTGCCACACAAGGCAGCTGACCTCTCCCACCTCTGCATGTGCCTTGTGTACCATGTGTGATCATGGGATTCCTCGTCTTGTCTGTGTCCTGACCTAGACTGCTAGACCCACAAGGCAGAAACCATGGCTTGTTTGTTTTTGCATTCCCAGCACTTGGCACACCTCTCAATGACCCGAGGACTGGGAGCTGTTGAGTTTTTTGAATCACTGAACAGCAGAAATGGCAGGGACATTCAAGATCATCCAGCCCCAGGATACTCAAGTTGGGGTCGGTGACCAATCAGCATCAGCAGCCTCATCTGGGAGCTTGTTACAAATACAGATTCCCCGGTCCCTCTCTAGACCTTCAGAATAAGAATTTCTGGAGCAGGGCCCGGCAATGTGTATTGTAACAAGCTTTCCAGAATATTCATATGCCTACTGCATTTTAGAAGCTCTGAGTCTATTCGAGCCCCACGCCGTTACAGACGGGAAGTGGAGACTTGGTGAGGCGACCTGTTTCCCCAAAGTCACCCATTCAACTAAGAACAGAGGCAGAGCAAGAGTCTATCTCCTAACTCCTGCCCCTGTACTCTCCTGAGCATCCCCCGGCAAGGCCAATAGGTACCCTCGCTGAAACTAGCCCTTCACAGGACAAGCTTCTCCACAAAACAAGCGTGGTTCTCATTTTGGTTCTCATTCATGGGGCTTCTCTTCTTCTTTCTCCTTTCTCCTCCTTATTTTTCCTCTCTCTCTCTCTCTCTCTCTCTCTCTCTCTCTCTCTCTCTCTCTCCTTACTTCCTCACCTGCCTAACTGCCCCCCCCCCAATCTTGGGGAAACAGCTTAAGCTGTCTACACACCTATTTCTTTGTACTGCAAATGGAAATAACCTTACCACCCTGGCCATCTCCGCTCAACCCAAAGAACACGTTACCTTCAAAGGGATGGATGTTTTGTAATGGTTTAAATGAAACAATTTAGGGAGAAGCACTTGGAGACTTAAAACAGTCCACTCAGATGGCAGGAGTTATCTTTAAATAAACTCTTCCTCCATTAAACTGTCATCCCTCTTCCCACCGCCAGCCTTCACTGCCCCCACCCCCTGTCCTTCAGCTGTGACAACAGGATTTGTTTTTCTCTGCAGTGGGCTCGGGGTTAGACATACAGGCAACTAGGTGAACGTTCTGTGAGGTCGTTAGGGTTTCTCAGAATGAGTCATTTTTTCAAAAATAACAAAACCTCTCGACATCACTTGATTTCAGCATTCTCGCCAGGCTCTTGTAACCTCTTTTGCAACTGCATTCCAACCACGCCTGACTTCTTTCTCAGGCCTGATGGCAAGTCCCCCTCCTAACAGGATTTTGCTGATTGACAAAGAAGCCAAGCCCAGAATCTGCAGGGCATGGTCCAGAAAATACTTAGGTTTCAGATGATGGGAGAGAAATGTCTGGGGCTCTGGAAGGCAGCGAGTGAGAAGGGTACAAGATCAGAGAGGCTGCCCTGGGCAGTTCCTCACTGGACTGTGACAAACCACCCCACTGACTTACCTTCTCTGTCCTCATTAGGACTAGCAAAGAATCCTAAGAGCAATAACTAACATTTGCCTGTCACAAAGCCCAACTCACTTCTATCACCTTGTGGACAGATGAGAACACTCGAAGCTCCTGGGACTTCGAGAAGTTGCATATCTTGCCCAAGTTCTTACAGATCATGGTGATGATAGTCTCTGCTTACTGAGTCAGGCACTTCACGAGTGTTATTTCAGCAGTATACGAGTGCTCTTCACTCATCAATACCAACATTCCCCCCATTTTCTGGATACAGAAACTGAGCCTCAGAGAGGTTAAATAACTTCCCCAGGGTAACACACTGAGTGGCAGAGCATGGAAGTGAAACCCAGGTGTGCCTGCCTTCAAAGCCTGTGTCTTTTCCAAAGCATCACATGCAAATACTGCTCTTTGCACATGACTCCACTGGCACTTAGCATCGTGGATTCTAATTGGCACTTTATGTATCTTTGTCCTATGAGCTCCTTAAAGAAGGAGAGGGGTTTATTTAGCTTTGTACCCTCAGCACACAGCTCACTACCGTGTTTCCCTGAAAATCAGACCTAGCCAGACAATCAGCTCTAGTGTGTCTTTTGGAGCAAAAATTAATATAAGACCAGGTCTGAATTTACTATAATATAAGACCGGGTATAATATAATATAATATAATATAATATAATATAATATAATATAATATAATATAAATCCAGTCTTATTTTACTTTAATATAAGACTGGGTATAATACATAATTAATATAATATGATATAATACCGGGTTTTATATTAATTTTTGCTCCAAAAGATGCAGTAGAGCTGATTGTCCGGCTAGGTCTTATTTTCGAGGAAACAGGGTAGTTGGCATGTACACATGCAACCGTTGCTGGATAAAGTCAGTGATGGACTCACCCTCTGGCCCTCAGACTGCTGACCTGGCTGTGTCCCCAGCACACATGGCCACTCCCATGCCAGCGCCCTCAGAGCCTGTGGTACCCGAGGCACCCCCCAGATCTGAACCTCATTTCTGTACTTCCTGGCCTCCGTGAAGACACCTCGCTTCTCTGGGCTCCAGCTTTTTCATTTGTGCAAACATGTTGCTGCACAGGAGACACTCAGAGAGCCCTCACACATGACAGTTCTGAAAGTGTGTTGAGTTTTCTCAAGAGGACAGGGCCTATTGTACTTGTTGGTTGAATAATATTTGTTTGCAAAAAGCACGGAGCAAAAAAGAGCTTGCAACATTAGCCCAATGGTAATTTTTGCATTTGCTTTTGTCTTGCACAAAAGCGAGAATGGAACCTCAGAAATTTTAATTCTATGTGGCTCAAATCCTATGTGAATGATATATATACATATGCACCCAGTATCACTATTATTTTTTGTTTCTGCTTTAAGACCCCTGCTAGATGTTACTTTCTTACCACCCCCACCTGCTTCCTCATCCTCAGGCTGGGTTGGATGACCCTCCACCAGGCTTACCTTGGAGTACACATTGCTTTCACATTGAAACTGCTTGTTTTATTTATCTAACTCCCAGGAGACTGTGCACCCGGGTTTGTTTATCTATTTCCTACTATGCTCTGTGTTCAGTGGCGCTTTGTATCTCTAGCACTTAGCCAGAGTGCAGCCCGGAGCTGCCACTCAAGAAATGTTTGATGATTGCACAACTTCACCAATCCCTGACTCCTGCAGAATCCTTTGCTCTTCTTGGGGGCATGTCTATGAATCCTCCACACAACAGCCCTGAGAACAAAGGAATGGTTCTCTGCTCAGGCCCATTGGGAAGCGACTGAGGCTCAGAATGCTGACTGACTTGTCTAACACCACACGGCCAGGAAAGGGTAGTGCCCACATTCCAATTACAAAACCACAGTCAATGAGATTAGGGACAGCCTTGAGGGTCACCTAAAACAGAGCTCTTCATACTTGTTTTTAACAAAGGAATCTTTGGTTTTTCTTCTTTCCCTAATGAAATAGTGCTCAAAATCATAATGTAAAGAGGTTGCAAGAGGACTTGCTCTTGATAGAGGAAATGTAGAAAATCTGGATACCCCTCATTTCAGCCCCTCAACCTACTCTCAGGAGGAGGAGAGCGGATTCAGGAACACCACTGGAAAACCACTGATCCATCTAAACATTCTAGAACTCCTAGGAGTATGTTCTTTTATTATTATTATTATTTATTGCAACTTCGTTTTAAATTTATTTTAATTATAGTTGACATACAATATTATATTAGTTTCAGGCATACAACG
Organism: Rhinolophus sinicus; assembly: GCF_036562045.2. Taxonomy (NCBI): domain Eukaryota; kingdom Metazoa; phylum Chordata; class Mammalia; order Chiroptera; family Rhinolophidae; genus Rhinolophus; species Rhinolophus sinicus. Next base: position 10,837,705 of record NC_133761.1, read on the forward strand.
TATGATTCAACATTTATATACCTTATGAAGTGATCACCCTAATAAGTCTAGTACCCATCTGTCACCATACACAGTTTTTACAATATAATTGACACTGTTCCCTACGCTGTACTCTGCACCCCAGTGACTTATCTGAGTCTATGTTCTCACCCCGTGGTCTTTCAACAGGAGCACCCCACATCCCGGAGGGTGCCTTCCTCATTCAAAAGCTCCCTTTTGGCCACCACTGAGTCGCGCACTGGCCTAAAAGCTTTTGAGGATGCCAAGTATTTGGGGCCCAGGGTCCACAGATCCACTTTGGATGCCAATTCTACTGTTTCCTGGCTGGGAACCTTGAGAAAGTCACTTAATCTCTTCCTGAGCCTTGGCTGCTTGATCTGCAAAATGGCCCCCAGGCTTGGATTGAATCAGAGTCAATTGCCTCACGCAGGTAAACACACCGAGTTTACCAGGCAGGACTCTGTCAGAGCATTGATGGCATCTGCCGCCTCAGGGCTCTCCAACGTGCGGTGCGGAAACCACTGGGAGGACCCGAAATCAACTCTGTGAGGATGCACACACTTCTCTTACTTTAATAATTATGTGTTTATATACACAGCCATTCCTAAGTAAGTTGGGTTTACACTTGGGACAGTGATGTTTCTGTGAAAGACATGGGTTTTAGAACGATAATGTGGGTTGACTGAGTCTCCAAGATCACGTAAGCAGTGTTACAGATGGAAAACAGATGCGGCCAGCAGGGTGGGGGCGCCCCTGAATGGCAGGGGCTCGGGAGACCGAGGACCAAAGAGTCAAGGTGAGTGAAGGGGGAGGAACACAGGTAAAGGAGGGAGGGGCAGAGAGCATTTCTTTGTGTGAGGCGTCTGTTTCCCCACCTCCCACTGGCTGTCTCTCTGGAGGTGATGACAGGTGCCACTGAGGCAGGACAGATTCTTCTATCAGGTAGCGCTGGATACCAGGCCTGACTTTTAACTTTGCGAATTTTGTTGCAACAATGCTGCTAAACTTTTTTGATATCAGAAGGATTATTCATGATGAATTTGTACCAATTGGACAAACAGTTAACCGATTTTACTATTTGGAAGTGCTGAATAGGCTGCATGAAAAAGTTAGACGACCTGAACTTTTCACCAACAATTCATGGCTCTTGCATCACGACAATGCACCAGCTCCCACGGCACTGTCTGTGAGGGAGTTTTAAGCCAGTAAACAAACAACTGTATTGCAACACCCTCCCTGATCACCTGATCTGGCCCCCAGGGACTTCTTTCTTTACCTGAAGATAAAGGAAATATTGAAAGGAAGACATTTTGACGACATTCAGAACATCAAGGGTAATATGATGACAGCTCTGATGGCCATTCCAGAAAAAGAGTTCCAGAATTGCTTTGAAGGGTGGACTAGGCGCTGGCGTCGGTACATAGCTTCCCAAGGGGAGTACTTCAGATGTAACCGTCGTGATATTCAGCAATGAGGTAGGTAGCACTTTTTCTAGGATGAGTTTGCGAACTTCATTGTCAGACCTGGTAAGCTGGAAGCCTCCCAGATTCCCTTCAAGCCTGGAAGGGAAGAAGGAGACACAGAAGGCTCAGGAAGAAGCCTCCAGGGGCAGCTTTTCTCTCTTCCTCTTGTATCTTCATCTCAATCTGAAAGCAGGAGCTTGCTGGCAATGGCTGGGCTCTGCAGGAGCCTCCAGGTGCCAACTTCAAAGCTGTCTATTATTTTTAACAATAATAATAATCCTCTAACGCGTGTATTGTGGACCCAGGCCTTTCACTACACGGTTCCACAGCCTTTTAAATCCTCATGTCTTGGGGAAGAAGAAGGCTGGGCAGGGGCCATTAAAGTTTTTCCCTCTGACTGCAGTCCTCCTTCTAGAACCCTTTCCTTCCAGAAACATCCAGTAATCTGAGCCCCAGAAGTGGGGGTGGGTGGAGGGCAGAGATGCAATGCCCCTTGCCTCGCAGACTCTTCTGGTCAGCCAAAGGGCTCTGGCAGGCATGTGGCCTCATTGCATGACGGCATTCATTGCCCAGGGCACCAGAACAGCAAGACCCAGCCAGCAGCACCCTTGCAAATCCTTGGCCTGGCACTCTGGACTCTCGCCAGCTCACCCATGTCTCTCATCTTCCCTCTGTGGTTGGGTCACGGAAGGCAGGTTCCCCTGGGGCATCCATGGCCTTTCCCTTTCTCTCAGTCCTGGAGCCCGCAGACTGAGGTGAAGTTCAGAGGTCTCAGCGCCAGAGGGACAGGCACCCATTGCGATGGTTTCAAAGTGGTGGGAGGCTGGGGTTTCGATAGTGTCTCCATCGGGATACAAACGAAAAAGAGCACATAACAAAGGAAGGGCTGGAAGCCATCTTGCCACCAAAAAGAGAGCCAGCTTTAAATGAAATCACTACCATAGAAGACAGAGTGAAGAAATAGAGACAAAAACAGGTCTTCCTAGGCTGGATCAAGCATTGCCTGAAGCACACACTCTAGACTTTGTACTTACGTAGGCCAATAAATTCTCTGTATTGTATAGGTCAGCTTGAAGTAGGTGTGCCACTTTCAATCGAAAGATTCCTCTTACTGCCCCTCTAGCTCTGAAACATGATATAGGAGTTGAGCCATTTATGTAATAAACATGGTATAATGGCTTAGTGCTATCGTAGGTGGTGCCAGCTGCGACGTCAGCACGTCAGTGTTGTTTACCTCCTTAACGTCAACACAAGATAGGAACGAGACTTCACAGCACCTCCCTACTGCCCACATCCACCCATCCCCACCTAGCCCATTGCCTCATGGTAACAATCTGCTACAAGAACGTGTTGGGTTTAAAACATGTCGGCACATTCTTTGACCTCCCATTAAAAGATGGAGACTAACTTCCCTCCTCTTGAATGTGGTCCAGAATCAGTGACCCGTTTCTAACTAATAAAATGAAGTAACAGTGACACTGTGTGATTTCAGGGCCTGCGTCATAAAAAGCAATACTGCTTCCACTTCTGCTCTCTCTCTATCAGGATGCACCATGTGATAAGGGAGGCCGAGCCACATGAAGAGCCCAGGTGAGGTGTTTTGCTGGCAGTCCCAGCTACGGTCCCAGCTACTGTCCCAGCCAGCAGCCAGCAGCTACTCTGGACCTAGGGGCAAACAGCCTTCAGATGATTCCAGAACCTTGTCTTCCAGCTGCCACATCTGAAACTGTGTAGAGCAGAAATGAGTGGTGCCCTGCCTAACCTGCAGACTCAGAAGCAAAATAAACGTTGTTTTATGACACTACATTTTAGGGTTGTTGTTTTTTCATGCAGCAATAGATAACTAGATCAACAGAGTAGGTGTAAAATAGTTATAACACATGTGTATGCTTTTTATCTCATCTGTTTACTTCCCGTTACACTTTGTGATGCACTCACTGTTAATGCCCCATTTTATAGATGAGAAAACTGAGATTTCGGAGAATTAAAGAGACCAGCCCAAGGTCATCCCCTGAAGAAGCATGTTACAAAGCTAGAAGCCGAACTCATTCTTTGAAGACCTCCATCCTTTTGAAAATAAGAACGTCAGCAGGCAGGCATTTCCTGACATACTTCTAGGATTTGGGGAAATGAGACAACGTAGCCTGAAGGCCAGTTTGCTTTACAGAGAACGAGCGTTTGTCAGGTCACCTCCTCCAGCCATGACGATGGTCCCAGTGACTGTGCCCATCTGCACCCCTCTTGAGCTACCTTGCACACAAGCCAGCAGAGTTACGTTTCTAAAATGCAAATCTGTCCCCGTGAAGCCTTCAGTGGCTTCTTCTCCCCCCAGACTCAATGGGACATCCTGAGTGTGGCACCTACGCTTTGCCTGGCCTGGCCCTACATATGTCTCCAGCTCCATCTCTCACCCTCCCCTCCAGTAAAGCCACATGGCAGCCATGCTGAACAACCAACACATTGCCCCAGAGCCGCCACCACTCTCTCACCTACCACGGGGTTCATGCCCTTCCCTCTGCCTGGAAGGCTCTTCCTCCCCGTCTCTATCTGGCAAAATCGCAGACTTCCTGGGGACTCAGCTCTGTCACCTCTACAGGAAGTGCTCCCTGCAATCCTAGGCTTGTTAGGTGCTCCTCCTCTAGGATCTCCCAGAGTGTGTGTGTGTGTGTGTGTGTGTGTGTGTGTGTGTAATGGAGGAATAAAGCATGCAGTGTTTCAAGTGTTTAAAAGTGAGGAAATAAATTCCAGCTCTGCCCCTTGCTGGCTGCATGACCTTGGGCATTTTACTTGACCTCGATTTCCCATCTGCAAAATGGGGATATACAAGTTCCTCATAGGGTCATTGGAAAGATTAAATGAGATAATCTAATACAATGCTGGCCGACCTGCTTAGTGCTCATTAAACCGTCATCTTCATTGTTGTCCTTACGGCAAGTAAGTATTTACTGCTCTCTCTTCCCAGCTAGACTGTGAGCGCCATGAGGATGGGAACTATTGTCTGGTTAGCGTTCTGGCTGCCTGGGTCCTGGTAGACACTCAATAAATAAGCAATAAAAAAAAAGAACAAGGTAAAATAAAACTAGGCTTTATAGTTCGATTAAAACATGGACAGTAATTGGAGAGGCCTGATTTCACGCTGTAGTCAAGAAGATTTTGGCTCCTGACTTGAAGCTTAGAACAACAGACTGGGGACAGTTAACTACATAACACCCCTGTTACCCTCCAGGACCCTCCTGTATCTCAGCTTCATGCATTTCCCATTACCCTATAGCATGTTTTTGTCCTATTATAAAAATATCCAGGTAGAAATAGTCAACAAGTTCTATCGATTCCTTGGCCGTACCCTTTCAGAGAGCCAGCCTCAGCTTGCTGGAAAGCCGGGGGTGTTCCCTGTCTCATGCCTCTAGGATCTGTGGTTCTTGCTTCAGCTAGGAATGCACTTCCCACTGCCTCCTCCACTTACTACAAGTTTGTTCATCTTTCAAACTCCAGCACAAAGCCATACCTTTCATGAAGCTGTCAGTTTCTCCAGCGAAAATTAATCACTTCCTTTTCTTTACTTCCAAAGTGCTGAAACCCTGAGATGGTTTTTTTTCACTTCTAAGATGGGTATTATAATAATAATTCTTACTTGACAGGGTGGCTGAGAGAGTCAAAGGAAACAATGTGTGAGAAAACTCTTAGAAAAATGTACAGACTGTGTCAACACGAATTTGTATTGTGACAGTTCTTCCCCCGAGACAGCATATTTTATTCTGGCTGACGTGTGGTTTGCTGTGTATTTTCCTCCTTTCCTTGTATCAATTAGGGTATTTTGGGTTGCTTAAAGAAACTCTGCCTACCTCAAGCACTCTCTTTATTTAAAAAGAAGTGTAAAGGAAATATACAGATTGCGTATCACTTAAGAGGTTTATTTGGCTGCAAGTAACAGAACCCCCAAATGCAGGTGGTCTAAAGCAGTAAGGAGGTCTAAGTAAGAACCCCAAAGGAAAATTGTTGTTTGATGTCACCAAGTAGGGCTAATGTCTGTACAGTTTTCTTCACTTTTTCCTCATGCTCATAAGGTATCTGCTGCAGCTCCAACCATCACGTCCACATTCCAGTAGGAAGAAGGAGAGAGGTGAGATACATCCCTAGCAGATGTCCCCCCACTGCCTAAGTTGCATGGCCCCCTCTCACTGCAAAGAAGTCTGGAAAAGTGAGTTTTGAGCCTTCCACTTTCTAGAGTAGAGAAAACATATTATAGCTTGAAGGGAGTTGGAATGTGTGCTGTGTAATCAACCTATTGCCGCTTGGAAGCTCATAGGGGGAAAAAAAGACTGAGTAGCCAGACGGCTGAAACACATGGGCAGCTATCTTCCAGGGGCTGCTAATAGGACCAGTCAGCTCTAGCCATTTTAAGTTGGTGGGTTATAATTTACTTTGCCATAGCCTGATTTTCCAATTTGGGATAAATGTCTACCCCTTGGGCAGAGGAGTGCAGGAACCTGGCCTGGCAAGACCCCAGGGTGTCATGCAAAGAGGGAAGGGGAGATCCCAAAAAGAACACAAGAGAGCTGGGCAAATGAGAAGCCAGAAAGTCCTTGCATCGCCCTTATTCGGATGTGAGCTCCCCACAGACATAGTCCCTGAGTGCAAAAGTGTGCGCTCAAGAAATCCATCGTGACTTGGATGATTTCATTCTTTGGCCGGTGGCGCTAGAGTGTTTCCCCTTTGTTCAGATTTGTGTCCATTGTAATTTCCACCCTCAGAGAGAGCATGGGTCTTGAAGCCAGGCAGACCAAAGGTGGAATTCCAGCTTCATTAACTTTCTCTCTGTGGCTTTGGTTAAAATACTTTGCATCTCTATCCCTCCCTTTTCCTATCTGCAAAATAGGAAGAATTAAACTAATCTCATCAGATTGCTCTAAGAATTACTCCACTAATCCCTGTTTGGATTCCTACAGATTGCAGGTTTGATGTCCAAGGAAAGAGCAAAGTTCTAATCTTTCTAGTTCATCCTAAAAATAGTTAGCTCTTCTCTGTACATTCTGTCAGCTCAGCAAATCCCATCTAGGGAACTGGGAAGTTGTGAAAGGCAATCTTTCTAAACAGGGGTCAAATGTTCTTCTTTATCCGAGAGTAACTTACAGAAGATGCACAGGAAGATAGAGGCCCAGTCTTGTGGGGGTCTTCCCACACACACTGGGGTCTGGGGTTTGGAGCCTCAAGGGTAAGAGGCGATTGACTCATTCTGCTGCCTAGAGAGAAGGGATATTTTTCTCATATTTATTCATTCAGTCATTCAAGTCATCTGAAAAACATTTACTGAAAGTTATCAGCTCAGAAACTGGTAAATGCAAAAGTAATGAAGTATGCCTGCCCCTAGAGAATGCTGTGGTCAGGCTATTTACTGAAATCTTCAAGCATCCACCATCATCATCGTCGTCGTCATCACCATCATCACATTTATTGAGCACTTAGGAGGTGTCATCCACAGCTCTAAAGCTTTACACGCAGAATGCACTCTTAATCTTTACCTTAACCTCATGAGATACGTACTTTGTCCCCAATCTGCTGATGGAAACACTGGGTGCCAGCAGGTTAAAATAACTTCTCTGGGTTCTTTAGAAACTCTCTACCTGGGAAGTTTTCCATTGTCACCCCAATGTTGGGCGCTTCTCATATACAAGGGGTCACTGATTGTGATAGAAACAGCAAAAGAACTTCGGTCTAGTGCCACGTTGCCACTGGCAGTCTGATAACACCCTCTGGACTTTCTCAAGTCCCCCTCCGTGCTCAGGCTGTTCTCTGCCCCAGAAGGTCTTTCCCACCAACTTCCCTGGGAAGCTACACTCTATTCATTTTTCAAAGCCCGATTCCCCTGACAGCTCCATTGAGAAAACTCTCCAGAACCACCACCCACCACCACCACCACCACCACCACCACTTAGTTACGATCTCTCAAACTTCTGTTCGCCAATCTCTGTTGACCCTTACATTCTACCAAAAGTTATGACTGGCTGTATATTTGGCTTAGTTGTCTCTAGTAAATGAGTTCTCCTTGAAAGCAGAGACCGTGATTTAGTCAACTCTCTAGCTCTTGGGCCTGGCATTTGCGTGTGGATTAAATGGGTACCAAACCCATTGTGCCCCCGGCTCATAGCAAGGCCATGGTAGGTGCTTGTTAACCATGTACAGAACGGATTTGGACGTGGAAATCGACAAAATGAGGCAACAAAGGAGAAATTCTTACATCCCAGAGTCAGAGCATGATGAGATGTCAGCAGGTGCCATGAGCAAGCAAGGCCAGCAGGCTACCCAACCCAGACGTCTCAGATTTGACAATTGCACTGCCCTCCATCATAGCCAACTCTGAACTCTCACACAAGCTGCTGGATTCCCCAGTTGCCACCCAGAGTATATGAAAAGCAGAAGTTATATTATTATTTTGTGCAACTTTTGGGAAAAACCACAGCATCTGCTCCTCTGACTTCCACACCCTATTCTGCCATTGTGTCCCCGTCCAACATTTCTCTCCCATCCACAGGAGAAAATCCAGAAAATACTTACTTTAAAAAGAAAAAAAAAAGTTTCTTTAAATGGCAAATTATCAATGTAGTACCCTAACAGTGCACTTTAGTTTTCAGAGACTCAATACATAAGTTCCCCTAAACACATGGAAAGTACACTGCAGTGTCAGCAGAACTGGTGGTGCAGTGATGGTGGGATATTTGGGGGAGAACTGTAATCGGGTGGGGGGGACTAGTAAGAATCTGGAAACTGCCTCCTCCACCCAAAAACATTCCCCCCTGCAATGCCTCTAGAGTTGATTTTCACAAAATATGTGCTGTGAGCTGATCCACCAGAAGTAAAGAGTCCCCACAATCAAATAAGTTTAACAAGTGTGCCTGCTCTGTCCTGCTCTTAAACATCCCGATCACCACTTGGTTTTTCAAAACTTCAAGGAATACAAAAGTAAAGCAACTTATTTCACTTTATTTAATCCCACTTTTATCAACGTATTTGACCACAGAACCCTTTTATTACAGAATTTCTAAAACCCTTCTACAGAATGTCTTTCCAGAGAAGTCTATCTTGAGAAAGAGAGTAAAGTGAAGTGGGTAAGAGCCTGGTGTCTGTGGCCAGACAGCCTGTGTTTGAATCCCAGCAATGTCACTCACTCTCTATGTGACAGACACGCTACTGTACCCTTGCTCTGTGCTTTCATTTCCTCATCTGCAAAGTGTGGATGATAAAAGGACCTACCTCATCAGACAGGATGGATGTGAGAATTAAAATTATGAACATGGGTCAAGTTCTTAGAATGGATCTTGTTTACAGTAAGTGCTCAGTAAACATCAGCTTACAATTGGATAGAAGGTAGGACTCACATATCGTCCAACAGCATGAAGACAGAGGTATTAAACATCTCAGCATATGATTCCATCTCAGCCTCGAATTTCTTGGAAACAGTAAATGGGACCTGACAATAGTAGGAAAATAGAGTGAAAGCTAAGAAAAGATGGGTGTAAGAAAGACATGACCAACTTTTGGTGGGGACTCATAATGATGCCCAAACAATGGAAGAGAGAACGGCAGAGGCCCAAGGCTCCTGGTTACTAGCATGGCCTGTGGAGGACAATTGCTGTGGGTAAAACCCAGTCACGCCACATGCATGCTGTGTGATCTGAGGCAAGAAAACTTACCTCTCTGTGCCTGACAATAAGACTAGCACTGAACTTTTAGAATTCTTGGGAGGATTAAATGAGTAATTAAAGCAACAGTGTCTGGCTTCTAGCAAGTAAAGGTAGCCCTGATTATTCTAGTCTTAAAGAGGTGATGTCAGTGTTTTGGCTCTTAAGTTTTGTTTTTTTTTCTTGGAAACACATCGACTTAGAGACTCTTAGAGCTAAGGGATACCTGAAAGGGCGTCCAGTGCAGCATCTTTATTTTGCTGACAAGGAAAAAAGGCCCCAAAAGAGCAAGCCATCTCCCTCCAGGTTACAAGGCACATAGAAAAAGTGGGTAACCTTTCCTGGGGAGGAACTGGGTCTTTAGTAGGACAAGAGAATAGCAGGAAGTGCCCATGCATTCCAGGACAGCTGTTTGCAAAAATGGTGTTCACCCAAAATCCAAAGGTGTTCTGTTGGGCCATGTCATCATGGCAGGGCAAGGATGCCTGAGCACGGACCACGAAAAGAGTAACTGTTATTCACTCGTGTACACCACTATGCAGCCTTTGAAGAATGTTTACAATCCATATCTCACTTATTTTTATCCTGTCTAACTCATGTAGCAGGTGTATTATCCGTGTTTTTTAAGCTATTCCGAGAATACCAGTTAATGACAAGCTGGGATGCAGCGCAGGGAGAAGCCAAAGTCAGTATTTCCTGACTCCAATACCCTGCTACTATGAGCATCCCCTGACCTGGAGCCATCTACCCGACATGTGTGGGATGGTAACTCTAATACTAGGATTTAACAGACTTTAGTATCTTATAGCAAAATAATTCTCCTGTGATGTGCCCTCCAACTCATGTCTCCAGCCCCACCTCCCCTGAGGAAACTTCTCTGACCAGCCCAATCCACCAAGTCCCCCCCATTCCTCTGAACATCCCCAGGGCTCGCTGTCTATAATCCTGATGGACAGCTGTCAATCACGGCCTGATTTCAGAGGAGAAAGCCTCTACATCTTACCCTTCAGATTCCAGCTTAGCTAACAGTCTCTGTGCATCTACGATGTGCCAGGGTCCCCGTCAGATAACTCCCACTCCCATTCTCATTCGATTCTTACAGCCACCCAAGAATGCAGGGTTTGTGGTCCGCATTTTGCCAAGGAGAAACCAGAGGTCCCATAGCCTGAAATAAACTGCTGTATTCATTTTCTATTGTGGCCATAAGACACTACCACAGACTTAGTAGCTTACATAATGCGAATTTATTTCCTACTTTTGTAGATCAGAAGTCCGACGCGGGTTTCATGGGGCTAAATTCAAGATGTTGGCCGGGCTGGGTTCCTTTCTGGAGGCTCTAGGGGAGAATCCATTTCCTTGTCTTTCCCAGGTTCTAGAGACCAGCTCATTCCTTGGTTCATGGCCTCCGTTTTCAAAGCCAGAGATGGCAGAGATGGCATCTCACACTGCATCTCTCTGACCCTTCTCTCGTGGCGTCTCTCCCTCCAGCCAGAGCCAGGAAAGGTCACTTTTAAGGACTCATATAATGAGACTGGGCCCAACATAATAGTCCAGGATAATCTTCTCATCTTAAAATCCATACCCTTAATCACATCTGCGAGTCCCTTTTGCCACGTGAGGTTACCTATTCCCAGGTTCCAGGGATTCAAGCGTGGGCATCTAGGAGGGCCTTCGTCCTGCCATCCGCACCGGCCTCGGACCACCCTGCAAGCCCTGGGTCCTCCCAACCTACCTCATCCCCGTCAGTTGTTCTTTCCCCACTCTCTCTATTCCACTCTCCCCGTGGTACCAAGTCAGCAACATGTATCCTTTCAATCAAACCAGTTCATTAATTAACTGATTCCCTGACGAATCTATGTGTGACTACTCTGACCAAGCCGGATACTCAGTGGAATAAGAAGCAAAGGAGATGGAAATTATAAAGTCTTAGATTCAAGGCCTGGTTCTGCCATGAGGACAGGGTCATGGACAAATTACTTACCTTTTCTGTTATACACCTCCAGCTCCTCCTCTGTAACACACAGAGGAGAATACAATCTCACAGTGTTGTTGTGGAGATTAAAGGAGAGAGCAGTTACGTTTGGCATACTGTCTGACACCCAGAAAATATGCAACAAATAGTAGCTTTTATTATAGAAGCTACTCACCCCCATGAGGGCAACAGAGCACAGAGAAGGTGGTGAACATGATTATTTCAGAGCCAACGAGAAAGAATTATGAGCTTGTACTGGTCAAGGACAGTAGGACCCCGGGCTTTCATTGGTCGAAGTGGGTAGGAGCCTGGAATCTCACTGACTAGCAGCCCAGGGTCATGGGGTCACCTCAGCCCCAAGGGACCATAAGGTGCAGAACTGTGGCATCTCTATGTTAAGCCCCAAATTTGGGGCTGTTCCTTTCCAATAGGCCTGGATGTTTCGAATCAGGTAGACAAGTTGTGGCTTCAGTTACATAAGTGAGCCTCAGTTTCCTCATCCCTAAAATGGGAATGACAGTTATCTCATTCAGTTTCTATAAGGATTGTGTGTGAGTGACTTAAATCCTGACAGCAACCCTAAAAGGTAGGCATTATTATCCCCATGTTAGTGATGAGGAAACTGAGTCTCAAGACAGAAAACAAATAACTCCCACAAGTTTGCATAGTCTGTGGGGAGATAATGAGGTTGCTGATTGTGAGAACAATAGCAGCCATCATCTCCTGTGGCCCTTGGGCAGATAATACAACCTGTACTGTGTTTCGGATGCAGCGGTGGCGGCAGTGGGGATAGGTTTTATTGTCACTGTAATTGGTCCCTTTCTGGTTTCCTGCATCCTCACTGACCTCCCATGTCCTCCACACAACAGCCAGAGTGATGTTTATCTAAGTCTTTATTACTTCTCTGTTCCTCCAAAGGCTGCCCATTTCACTCAGAACAAAATCCAAAGCCACTCCTCCCATGGCCTTGAGGCCTGGCAAGAGCTGTTCCGTTGCTTCCCTGCCCTCATCTTTTCTCTTCGCTCATTCACTCCACTCCTGTCCAGCCACTCTTCCGGGAATACACCTGACACCTTCCGCCTTTGCCATTGCTGTTCCCTGTGCCCAGCTCTCGCCCCACACACCTGCAAGGACCCCTCCTTCACCCTTTATAAAATAGCTCCCATACCCCACACCATCAAAGTTTATCTCTTTCTCCTGTATCATTTTATAAATCTAAATATGTACCGCCACCTGACCAATTAGGGTTGGACATCTGTTTATGGTCCCTCTCTTGCCATTTGAATGTAAGCTCCCTGAGGGCAGGGCACTGCCTGTCTGTTCACTGCTATATCCTCATTGCTCCAACCAGGGTCAGGCACATAGTAGGTGCTCCGTGCATATGTGTTGCACAAGAGAATGAACTGTCAGTCTCCTTTCGCATCCTGGGCAGAGGAAGGGAGACCTCAGAAGGCAGCAGGCTGAGTAAAGTGGGAAGGGGAAAGGAGGAGGGCAGGGCAATAGTGAAGGAGGAACTACGGGGCTGCTGACAGCCGCCTGCTGGTGCCCCTGGAAGGCAGGGGACAGCTGGGTACAGACACAGATCTTCCTCCTTCTCCTCCCCAAAGTGGAGAGCACCCCGGAACCACCCAGAGCTGAGCCCGGCCCCCGCGCAGGCAGAGAACTGAAAACCAAACCTAGAATCTTCAGAGGTGAAATAAACCTCAGTGTCTAGTCTGTTGATGAGCTGCTTTGTTGACGACAGAGAGGAAATAAAGGAGGGGGCTGGGAGTTCATCCCAAGAAAAGGCAGCTCGAGCCTAGCAGAGCACTGATGTCATAACAAGGGCAGTAGGTGTATCCATAAGCATAGCCCCAGAAAACAAAATCTACCCCTTTAGCTGGTGCAGTTAAAGAGCATTTCATGCAGGGACCGTTTACAGATGTGGCTGGAGCTGAGGCTAGCAGGGCTAGGAGCAGGGTGAAGCCATCACACGCCTGAAGGAGAAGGGGGAGGAGATGGTATTACCGAGTTCGGAAAGAGGGTGCTGGAACCACTGTGGTAGAGGAGCACAGACAGCTGCCCCCTAAGATGCAACCTCTCTGTCTCTTCCCGCCCTTTGGCCTTCTGCCAGGGCCTGCCATAGCCCAGCTCAGCCAGAACACAAGTGACAAGGGAGCTGGGGTATGCAGCTGGCAAAGTCAGCTTCCAGGGCACAAGGCAGGGCAGGGACTGGATCTCGATGGACCATGGAGAAAAACTGGCAGAGGTGACTGTTTAATAACCACTGGGAGCTTTTCCCATGGCTTGGCACAGAGCTGGGCACAGACGAGACCCTCAGTACATATTTGTTGAGTGACCGAATGTATAAAAGCTTGCCAGGCATTCTTAAGCCCCAACTCCCAGTGTCTTCTACAAACTGCTTTGTCCTCAATACTCAGCACAAACGCCAAAGGTACTTAAGAGCTTTCTCACACACACACACACACACACACACACACACACACACGTACACACTCCTATTGAGCTCTAGCTATGTGCTGAGCTTGTCTTAACCCCTTGAATTTCATGGCATCATTTATTTTCTGTGATATCAATTTTAGGTCCCTATTTTTCAGATATGGAAACTGAGGCTCTAAAAGGTTAACAACTTTCCCAAGGTGACACAACTGGTGAAGAGGCAGAATCAGGACTCCATCCAGGTGAGCCTAACGCAGAGGTCCGTGCCCTCAATCACCACATTCCCATCCCTGAGCCTGGCACAGCACCTGCCAGACGATGGGAAGTTCACGAATAGTGGTCAAAGGGAACACTCCCTACAGTCTCCCTGGGAGCAGAAGATGATGAGACCAGTTCTGTGCATCAGCTGTCCCTAGGTGCAAAATGGAATTGCTCTCAGCTGATCTGAGTTGGTCCCCACAAGCTGGCATGAGGGCAGAGGTATAGAGCCCAGGCCTTCTGATGTTTTGGGCCATGTTGACTCCTGGGTACCTGGGGAAACGCTTGCCTCCTTCCCTACTCCCTACAGATCAATCATTGAGAATCCATCAGTACCTGCCTGGGGCCTGCACAAGCTGATTCGCTGGAAGTTCCAACTTCTGTGGATAGAGTTTGGGGGAGTTGGCAATGGAGTGGGGTGGGCGGCAGAACGTTGGATTTATAGAAACCAACCTACTCAAAACTGAGCAAATGAACCCAGAAGGAACACTGCATTGATGGTGCAACGTTTGTTTGCCTACCATTTGACTTCTAGCAGGAAGTATTTTTAAAGGGTATTTTTCTCCCTTGCTGGCCAGTTCCTCATTGAGAAATTTTCTTTTGTGACACTTGGACATCTCAGCTCCCAAAGTGATGATGGGACTTTTTTTTTTTTTTTTTCATTTCCACTTCCAGGTTTGGATTCACTTCTTCATTCATTTGGAAGAGCAGAAAGGATTTCCAAATGCTTACCCAACATCTCTGAGCACTGAAGATTGGCCTTGCCCCAGACCCCGACTGTCACCTCTCGAAACCACATGGCCCAGGATGGGATGTCTCCATCCTCTCTTCCTCTGTCCCATCCCCAACTCACGCACTCAGCACAGTTTATCAGCCCCCGCCACGTCCCACCAGACGTTATGAAGCAACATGATAAAATCTCCTGTTGGGTTTGGTAAGAAATAGAATGTAACCCGATGGTGAAACCCTAGTGGGCTTCAGAGCTAATTGGCCCATGATGATTCTGGAAACTTCCTCACTCCCTGCCCTTTCTGGGGGCCAAGAAAACAGAAACCATCATCCGTTATCATGGCCCATGGACATGGTCCCTCAGATCCTTTACACCACAGATTTACCCTATCACTAATCTGCCCCTTGATGCTCCGATTCTTTAGATGATTATGGGGTGTCAGCTCCTGCCTACTCTGCTAGCCTCACCTTATTTTCCTCTTATTCTAACTCCATGCCAACAACACCAGACTCCCATCATGCCTTGCGCAGGCTGTGCTGTTCTGTCACTCCACCTTTGCTCATGCCATTTCCTTTGCTTGGGATGCCTTTTTCCCTTAGTCTTTTTTGGCAAGTTCTTACTTATGCCACATGACTCAGCTCAGACTCACCTGAGTATCATCTTATGTATCCCAAGCTACGTGGCATCGCCTTGGAGCCCTGTACTTCCCTCTGCCACAACATTCACTGCCTTCTGTTGAAAACATCTGCCCTCTGGTCTGCCACACACAGCGGACTCTGAATTTTGGGAAGACCATGTCTGGCTCCTCCCTGATTCCTAGAGCCCAGCACAGGGCCTGACATACATTGGGTGCTTGGAAGAACACTTTCGGGAATCTGGCTCAATACCCTTCATTTGCCTTCATCCTCTAAATGGGCATGTGAATTGGCTCAGCCTCTGCCCAGAGAAACAGGAAGTTAGAGATAAGTACAAAGTGACCGAATCTCCTCAGTCCACAGGCTCTCCCACCATCTGGTGGTGGGTTGTGAAACAGAGAGTAGGCAGCACAGCGTGTGGGCCCCAAGAAGCTGTTGGTGGTGAGGGGTCCCCAGGGTGAGATGGTTCCAGCAGGGAAACAGGTGGCCCCATATGGTATCGGTCTCATGACCATCTGGTATAGGTCCAGAACCATCCATCCCACCAGAAATTCTATCAGTAAAGCAACTCTCCTTTAGCTGAAAACTCTCACCCTGGTTCAAATAGGAAGGCCTGTGGCAAGGATTTCTAAGCTGGCTCTATCGCTACAGATTTCTTTATAATCATCAAGTGACACACCAGAACCTGTGCCCGTCATCTCATTTATTTTCGTAATAACTCGATGAGAGTTTTCCACATTTTAGGGAAGAGGAAACTAAGGTACAGAGAACTTAAGTTGCCCACAATCACACATCTCAGAAATGGTAGAGCTGGAATCCAAACTCAGCTCTGCCTGGCCACACGGTCCTCGCACCCAAAAGGTTAAATTGCCTACTTGAACACGGGGAAAGATTCTGAACAGGAACAAGGAGACCTGCCATGTGACTTCGGCCCTTGATTTCCTCATCATTTCCCTCTAAGCCCAAGGCGACACTTGGTTCAAGACACATTTAGCATCACTTCCTCTACAGAACCTCTCCCAACCGCTCCATGTCATAGTCAATGGAAAACTAATCAATTCTTCCTTTGTGCTTCCACTGGAGCCTTTGTCCCCGCCCCTATGTATCAGTTAGTTATCACTGTATAACAAACCATTCCCACACTCAATGGCTTCCAACCAGTGGTCAGAAAACATTCTCTTCAAAGACCAGAGAGCAACGATGTTAAGCATTGCAGATCATACTTTCGGTGTTGCAACTAAGCACAGCTGCCTTTGTAGCTCAAAAGAAACTATAAACAATACATCAATAAACGGGCATAACTGTGCTCTAATAAAACTTTACTTACAAAAATAGGCAGATTGCTGGCCCACAGGCCATAGTTTGCCAATCCCTGCTTTGAGCAATAAGCATTTGTCATTGCTCATGAGTCTATGAGTTGGCTGAACCAATCTGCTCATCAGGGCAGGTCTCCTCTCATCTTGGCTGACTCACTCATGCATCTGTGGTCAACTGGCCAGAGGCCTGGGAGTTAGCTGGTCTAAGATGCTTATTTGCATACTTGGTAGTTGGCCTGCTATGAGAGAAGGTGACAGAGATGACGAGGCCATGTGTCTCTTGTCGTCAAGGAGGTTAGCCTTGGATTTGTTCGACTAGAATTCCTGCAAGGTTTCTAGAGATGGTGGTAACAGGCCAGGCCAGTTAAGATCTTGCCTCAAAAATGGGACATCATCAATTTCATCATATTTTATTGACAAAGTACATCATAAGACCAGCCCAGATCCAAGGGGTAGGAAAATAGCCTTCGTCTCTTGACAGAAGAGCTAGGAAGTCACATCAAAAAGGGTGTGGATAGAGCACAGGCCAAAAACTGATGGCCATTTCCACAATCATTCCACCACAGCCAGTTGCACGTGTATATACCTATGTGTTCCGTACATGCCTTACTCTTTTCAGACTGTAAGCCCCTTAAAGATGGGTTTCTATGCCTTATGCATCTTTGTATCTCCAGCACCGATCACCGTGCCTGGAACAGCCTATTTCACCTCCTAAAGGGCCCTCAGATCTATCCATCGCCAGCACCACCACCTCCATCCTGGTCCAAGGTATTGTCAGCCCACTGCCACAGCCTCCTGATTGCTGAGGAGGGGTTAATATTTCCTAGGCATTGGGAATGAGTTCACATCCGTTAGAGCTGGAGAACAAGTCAAGTGCAGAGGACATCGAACACCTGGAAGAGAAGGTTGGAGGCTTTCACCAATACAGGGAACAGGGCAGACAAGGGAGACTGGGGAGACTGGGGACACTGAGTCAGGATTCCACTCGGTGTCCCTCCTGGCGCAGCTCCTGATGAGACACCTGGGGTGAACCATGGCAGGAAAGGCCAAGAACTCTGACCCAGGGAACCAACGTGGGAAGCCAGAAGCAATGCAGTTTTCGTATCGAAAGCCCTGGACCCACCTATTTTCTTTACAAATAACCTCTCTGTGCCTCATTTCATCACATGTGAAATGGGCATCAAAATAAAGAAGCCCTCTCGTCATAAAACCCTATGTTAAAGGCTGTAGCAATAAGAGCTAACACTCAGGGTGTGTTGGGTGTGGCTGTAAACATTGTACACGCCACAACTCATTTCAGCCCCACCACAACCTCCTAAGGCAGATCCTGCTGTTCTCCCCATTTTACAGACAAGGAAGCAGACACACAGCAATGGTTAGTGATTTGCTCAAGGTCACACTGTTAGCAGGACGTGGATCTGGGATTTGAGTTCACGTTCTTTTGTTCCAGAGTCTGTGTTTGTTTTCACTTGACACACTTGGCAAACGGCAGGTGACATCATGGTCAAGGCTCGCAGTCCTCCCAAGGACAAGCATGTCTTCTTCTTTTCTTCCCGTCTACACTTTCCTGGCCAAATGGCAAAAGACAGGCCTGTGTCCTGCCTTTGCCTCTGCCAGTTCCTCGTCCACTGACCTGAAGCATGCAAGGTCACCTTTCTGAACCTCAGTGTTAGCCTTTCCACAAAATGGGTTTAGCAATCCATGCAACCCTGGCAGGGTCACCATGAGGGATAACTGAGACCAGCCGAATGGGACATTGTGAGTTAGCCAGCATTGCCCACCTTGAAGGACACTTCCGGGCTCGAAGAATGTGGGCACTACAAGGCCCAAGTCCCAGGCAGAAGGGTAGCTCTTACAGAGCAGGCCGCCCCTGCCCAGAGGTCACCTTGCTTATGCAATGACCAACTGATGTGAAACCCAAGAGGTTGCCATCTGCCCTCAGAGCAGGCCCAGACACTGCTTTCCTGTTTGCATCATTGGCTTCAGGTTGCATTTTTTTCTTAAAAAAAAAAAATTTGTTTGGCAGGGGATATTGTCCCAAATTTTTTAAGTGGTTTGGTTTTCTTTCTTTCCTTGATTTTTTTTTTCTTTGATTGCATGTAACTTCAAACAATGGCGTCGTTTATGGGTTCCAGGCGGCCTCCTGCCACGGGTCCCACACTGAGCCTTGCTTTTTAACTCGTTGGCTGCTGCTACTCTGACCTGAAACCACAGCTCCTCTTTGAGGTTGGGTCACATGGCCTCTGAGGGCTCCATAATGTTGAAGCTGCAACGTGGCTTAACTAGGATTCTGGTTGTTTTATTTTAAACGTTGTTATTAAATGCCCAGTGGTGTGTGTTTTTTCTCTCTCCTCCCAGTGCACCACCAAGATTCTCAATGCTAAGCTCTGAGGGTCTAACCCTCCCACTCTTAATTACTTATTCTGGGAGACAGGATAAATAAGGCTGGTGAAGGTCCGCTGTACTCAGTATGTATAGTATATATAAGATGGTCTTTCTGACCTCCTGGAGTCCTGGAATTGGGACAAGCATAGGCTCTGGAACAAAAGACCATGTTAAGACAGTAACTTTGGAGAGGAGGCACATGTTAAGACAATACTCATTTACATGAGCGTATGAATTGGCCTTCTAGCAGAATTGAAAGCAGTTGTTAGATGGAGAAGGGGAGAAGATGAGATTTCTGGGAGTTACAAGAGGAACAAGGTACCACTGAGGGTGAGAAAGTGGTAGGAACAGAGGAATGTCCCACCCTGAAGATAAACTTTAAGCTCTTTCATGAATTTGCCTTGTGCTGGGACCACGCCATAGCTTTACTCCAAAAGGAGGTTATCGTCTAAGAGACCTCCATATTGCTTATGAGATTTATGGTTTATTTACTTTGTTTAACAAATGTTATATAGTGCTTCTATGTGTTAGGTGCTGTTCCAAGCTCTTTACAAGTATAAACTGATTTAATTCTCCCAACAAACTCACTAGATAAGTATTATTAGTATCTCTATCTGACAGATGAGAAACCTGAGGCCCAGAAATATTAATTTGCCAGACATCACACAGCTTTTGAGCGGCAGAGCTGGAGTTTGAATCCAGTCGGTCTGGTTCTCATTTCCATGCTCTTAACCTCTATGCCATGAAAGCAAAAGAACAGAAAGCCATTGATTTTACCCTTTTAGGAAAGTAATTGTAAAAACGCTTGTGATGAGTAAGTCATTTCAACATTCGACTTAAAAGGCATTATCAAGACTGTCAGAACCAATAATCAGAGATTGACTTATGAACTTGATGATGACAATTATTAATTCACCTTTTATCGACTCATTCAATAAGTATTACCAAGCACCCTCTATGGCTCAGGCTAGACACTGAGTAGACAATCATTAAAAGGACTGTCACAGCCCTGCCTGCTCAGAGCTTACACTTTAGACAGCAGTCGGGGCCTCAGCTGGTAGTTGCCATATATAGGTGGCAGGTGGCAGGTGGCAGGTGTGGGTCAGCTCACTGTTGCAGTGCTGGGATGGGAGCAGGTTTACGGAAGTGACGTCTAAGCTGAGGAGTAGAAGTTGGCCAGATGACAAGGTAGGAGCAGAGTAAAGCAGGAAGTGGAAAGCGCACATGCAAAATCCCAGGGGTGCTGGGGAGTCAGACAGTTAGGAAAACAGAAAGGTGAGTGAGGCTGGTGAGAGGAGAGTGAGAAGGTAAGGGTGGGAGCTGACAGTGGACAGACAGCAGGGCCGGATGTCACAGGGCCACGTGGACCCTGGCGTAGAGGTGGGGTTTACCCTGAGGTCAAAGGGGAATGGACCAGAAGAGGCACTGAATGGCTTTTAAGCCAGGGAGAGATTTGAGCAGGGGAAGGCCTGGGGGCAGTGGTGGCTTCAATTGACTACAGGGAGCAAACGACACATCTGTCCCCCTAAATGGGCCTCTAGATCTGTCAGTTGATTAAACAAGCTTAAGCCTGATCACCTCGAGTTAAATATAACAATTTACCTCAGATGTCCAGGCCCACTTCTTGAAACAATACAGACTTGACAAAGAAAACATGCCCTTACAAGAAATAATCTCCAATGATGAGAGAAGCCAAACTAAAGAATCTTGAAGGTTACAGACCCAAAATATTTGATTCTGGTTAAGTTTCATTTCCTCAGTCCCCATCAGTACAGGACAAAAATGAAGACGAAAGGGGACACTGTAACAGACGCTACGTGATGCCTATGGCTTGTCCCACCCCCACCAGGCCTACGCTGAACCCTCAGTCCCTGCTTTCAGATGCAAGAAGGCCTCGGGGTATCTCCCATGCATAAGACGGTTCTCCCCTTAACCTGGTGACATCCATTTACCTTCCCTTTGCCACTCACCTGGTGCTTCCGATCACGTCCCTGGTGGCGCCATCATTCAAGAAGGCCACTCATCCTCCCGCCAACCCAGGCCTGCTTCCAAGCCACTCTCCCTTCCACACGGTAAGTCATCAGGTATTAGGAACCCTTTGGTGCGGCCACAAAGCTGAGCAAAAGTGTTGTCTTAGGTCCTGGGAAACTTTCATTCCCCAACAAACTCGCTTTGAGTGCTTGGCCAATGCCAGGCATTGGGAACACAAAGGTGAATCAAAACCAGTCTTAGCCCCTGAAGAAAGCCTAGACTTGTGGAAGACGGGAGGGCCCGTGTGGCGGGCTAGCCCATTCGGAGGCGTCTTCAAGCCTGATGTCCAAGCATCAGCACAAGTGGAATGTCACCAGGTGACAGAGGGGGTAGGGAGGCATTCCCGAAAGAAGGTGCATTTAGGGGATGGTCTCAGCTTCCCCACGAAGGCAGGTCTCCCCCTTTAGTTCTCCACTTTGAACCGAGAGACAGCAGCAACAACAATAAGAATGATAGTGACTTACTATGGACCAGTTCTGTCCAATAGAACTTCCTGCGATGATGGATATGCTCTATATTTGTGCCGTCCCATCTCATAGCCACTAGCCGCATGTGACTACTGCACACTTGAAATGTGGCTGGTGCGATGGATGAACTGAACTTTTAATTTTAGTTCATCTCAATAACCCCATGTGACAAGTGGCTACTGTGTCACACAGCACAATACGAGATATTGTGCTAATTACTTTACGGGTAATATATCAGTTCTAACAATAAACAATGAGATAAGCATCATCTTCGTTTTACATAGGTAGAAACTGAGGCCCAGAGAGGCTAAATAATTTGCCCAAGTCACTGGGTTTCTAAGTATGGACCCAAGGTTCAAATCCCAGGAGACGAAGCCCAGAGAGAAGAAATGCTTCCCTCATCGTACATTCATTTATTCATTCCAGGGACACATTGCCATTGGTTCCACTGTGAGTCAAGCACTGTGCTAAGGGATGGAGATAGATGTAGATGGGACAGGGCCCCTGGCCTCAGGGAGCAGACAATCTATAGAGGGAGACAGACCAACTAAAGGAAGCCTCAACACCAAGTGGCAACTACCATGTTCAAGGTCAGCTCGTGGTGCTAGGGAGCCCTCAGCCGGGGCTATTTACCCAGCATGGGATCATTGGGGGTGTCTCGAAGATGAGCAGGTCTTTTCTATTCACAAACTCTTCTGCCTTCCTGAGCCCTGGCCAGGAACCCCAACTCTCCTCCCAAGGTGCCTTCCTCCCATGATGAGGAATGCCGGAGAGGGAAGGAGTGGGCAGTCCCAGGGAGGGAAACCAAGTCTCCCCTCTCCCATATAGCTCATGGGGGACTCAGGAACTCAAACCTCCCCTGACAGGCCCTCAACTGTCCAAATTGGTCATGGATAAACCATTCAAACCGTGGCTTCTAAGACTTTTCAAGATTTGCATCATCAGAGTTTAACCTAGCATTCAATTCATAACAGGCCTTCAACAAATCTGTGACGCTTTATCACCACATAGACCATGGTTCAAGTCCAGCTCAGTCTCCTCGTGACCTTAGGCAAGCTTTTCTTGCCTCAGTTTCCTCATCTGACAAACTGGGATAATAATATTGACTTTCCGGGTTTGTTATGAGGATTAAACATGTGTGAATCCTGTGACACTTTGTAGACTTTAATAGATGGCTGTTATTAAAATTATGATCGGTAAAAGCTGCAATAAACCACATCCCCTTTCTCCTCTGTCCTTCCCACATGGGCACGGAGGCAAAGGAAGAAACCAGAGGTATGGAATGTGTCTTAGGAAACCTGGGGTACCATCTCAGCTTGACCACTCGCATAAAATTGAATGAGTCACCTCCCCACTCTGGGTCTCAGTTTCCCCTTCTGCAAAATGAGAATATTGGCCTAGACTTGGCAATTTACATGAAAACGCCTACTGAGATGGGGCAGGGAATGAAAATGAGCTAAGAGAACCTCATGGGGGGGGGGCATCTACCTTTCAATTCCCGCGGACAGTTGCCACATGGGGATGCCTCCACTATTCCCAGATATTCTGATTTCATCCAAAGCTAGACATGCCATTTGCCACAACACAGATGGACCTTGAGGGCACTATGCTAAGTGAAACAGGTCAGACCAAAGAAGGCAAATACTCTATGACCTTACTTATTGTATAATCTTAAAAAAAAAAAAAAAAAAAACAAGCACATAGATATGGAGGACAGATTGGTGGTTGCCAGAGGCTGGGGGTCAGGGGTTGGGCAAAATGGGTGAAGAGAGTCAAAATGGATTGATTTATTTTTTAATACAAAATCTTGACTTAAAAACAGATGGTAACTAATATTGTAATAACTGTATATGGTATCAGATGGTTACCAGACTTAACATGGCGATCACTTCGTAAGGTATATAAATGTCTAATCACTATGTTGTATACCTGAAACTAATAGAATATTGTATGTCAACTACAATTTAAAAATAAATTTTTAAAATTATTTTTTAAAAGATGGTAACTATTTGCATCATTTAATCTTATCAAACACTGTAAAGTTAAACAAAGCATGTCTTCAAAGCAAGGCTAGTCCGGTGGCTGCCATTTTGGCATCCGCAGGCCGGATAACCTCTCAGTCCTCTCAACCTTGATCCGTGGTGATTCTGCAGCGTCCAAAACACTGCCCCTCCACCCCTTCTGCCCCTTTTGCCTGTTTCTGAGAACACACATCTTTCAGGTCCCCTTTTCAGTTCCTTCCCCCACATGCGTCACAAACCTATGAGACCTCAGATGGTGTCCAACCAAAGGCCCAGCCTCCTGGAACCCTACAGAAATGCATCCTGGCAAGTTCTCCTTGCATTTTCAAGAGACCTTCTGCACCTCTCAGTTCCCAGTTCCACTTTGTGACGATTGATTTCCTACACTGACCTCACTTTCCACTGCACCAAGTGGAAAGGTCTGATGAAATAATCATTTTGGCTGCTACGTGGGAGAACAGGTATGAAAACCAAGGCTGAGAAGACAGCCAGTGGATGAAGAACCATCCCCATGCCAGACACTGCTCAAATCATGTTGTATGGTTTATTCTACTTAATCTTCATGGCCACCTTATCAGGTAGATACAATTATCATCATCATTTTGCTCAGGAGGACGCTGAGGTTCCAAGAGGTTGAATAACCTGCCCAAAGTCACCCAGCTAGTAAGGGGCACTGTTGAGACCCAGGTGTCTGGCTCCTGAGCCCCATGTTTATAAGCTGCACTCCCTCTGATGTTGAAATGCCTAGTCAACCTCCTCCTAACCATCTACAGTTTCCCCATCTACATTCAGAATGAGGTCCACCCTCCATGGAAGATCCGATCTGATTCAGCCCAGCCCTGCTCTGCAGCATCATACCTCGCTCCCCACATGGAATTATATGTGCTTCTGTGCCTTTGCATACATTGATCTCTTTGCCTGAGATGTTCTTCTATCCATTCTCTGATTGGTAGGCCCCACGGCTGACAGGATCTTCTCTGTGAAGTCATCCTGTACTTCCTGTGTCTGCATGGTGTATATGTTTCATCGTTGCAGGGCTCCTATTGGATGAGTATTACCTCTTTGGATGTTTGCCTCCTCCTAAGATTAGAAGCTGTTTGTAGGCAGTGCTAGGGCTTACGTATGCAGCCCTGACCACACAGTAAGCTTCACACATGGTCCAAGATGACCTACACTGACCCTTGAACTCCCTTCAGGTTTCGTTTAGGCTGACCCCATGGGGAATAAGTTACTGTGTCTGGGTACATTGCCATTGGATCGGTCAGTGGT
The DNA here is from genome assembly GCF_036562045.2 of Rhinolophus sinicus. Lineage (NCBI taxonomy): Eukaryota > Metazoa > Chordata > Mammalia > Chiroptera > Rhinolophidae > Rhinolophus > Rhinolophus sinicus. The sequence continues at coordinate 10,862,367 of NC_133761.1, forward strand.
AGCACTCTGTATCTATTTGCTAGGGCTATCACAACATAGGACTACAGACTGGGTGGCTTGAGCAACAGAAATTTCTTTTCTCACAATTCTGAAGGCTGGAAGTCCAAACTCAAGGTGTCAGTAGGTGGATTTCTTCTGAGGCCTCTCTGTTTGTCTTGTCGTTGGCTGTCTTCTTCTGGTGTCATAACATGGTCGTCCCTCTGTGTTTGTATGTCTGTGTCCTAATCTCTTCTCTTCTTAAAAGGACACCAAGTAGGTTGGATTAGGGCCCACCCCAAGGACTTCATTTAACCTTACTTACCTCTTTTAAAGACCCGATCTCCAAAAACACTCCTATTCTGAGGTATTGGGGGTAAGACTTCAATATATAAATTTGGGGGGACACAACTCAGCTCATAACCCACCCCAATTTCCCTCCTTTATTCTGCTCCCCAAGGTAACCCACATGTAGCTAGAATCATTAAAGGTCAGGCTAGGAAAGGCTGCCATGAGCTTCCAGCCCAGCCTGTGCATTTCCCAAATGGGGAAACCGAGGCCCATCGATGGGAAGTGGCTTGCCACCAAAATCACCCAGCAAATTAAGTCAAAGCTCCTGACTGCTGGTGCACGGGTCTTCCTGTTCTCCCCTATCTATTAGCAAACATTATCTTTGCTATTCTAGTGCCCATCCCACCCACCAAGGCAGAGCAGAAGAGAGGCTGGTCGAAGCCAGGAGCAAATTTCCTGCCAGGAAGTCTCCTCCCTTGCCCTGCTTGAAGATGGCCAGGCTGAAGCTGAGGCCCCTAGGGATGTTCCCAGTCACCCGCGAGGGTCCTGCAAGCTGCCCTCGTCACCTGGGCTCAGGAGGGGAAGGTGATTGAAACACCAAACATTTGACTTTTTCCTTCCAGTCCAGACTCAGTAGACAAGGACCTTCCTAAGCCCCACATGTTGTGCTTTGGTCAGTCAATGTCCCCCCAGGAACTAAGAGCTGCTCCCGCCCACCCCCACCCCCCCAGCCCTGGGCGCCTGAGGAGCAGCCGTCACATCCCATGCCCCACGGCCTATCATCCTGTCCTGCCTGGAGCCGCCCTCATTCCACCCACACTGTCAGAACTCAAAGCCATCTGCGGCTCCCTGTGCCTGCCAGAGAAAGTTCGTCCTCCTCAGAGGGACGGTCAAAGCCGGCTGCCTATGTCCCAACTTTGGCCCCCATCTAGGAGCATAGATCTTGGAGCCAAACTGCTTGAGCTCAAATCCTTTCTCTAACAGTTTCTAGTTGTGTAGCTTTAGAAAAGTTACTTGGCCTCCCTGTACCTCAGTTTTATAATGTGTAAAACGAGGACCATAGCAAGGCCTTCCTTAAGGAATTGTTTCATATTAAATTAGCTGATATGTGCATGGCACAGAATAGTGCCTAGACTATGTTAAGCCTTATGTAAATATTTATTACATATATTCAAACCCCCACCCTTCCCAACACACCCAACCCAATGATGACAAGCTTTCCTAAGAACCTACAATGTATAAAGCACAGTTCCTGGCAGGAAATGGTTTAAGGATACAGGTATACTAGATACAGGTCTTGAAGGGCAGAGAGAAATGCTCTGGTGGGCAGGAAGTTGGGTAGAGGGAGTGGAGCAATTCAAGTAAAGGAAGACCATGAGCAGAGTCAGGGCTGCTTATGAGCACATGGGTGGACCTCTGGCTGCAGGGTGCCCAGATGCTCCAGGCTGGAGGCCAAAGCCACCTGGGCCATGAGAGTGGGGGGCTTGGCTCTCTTTATCTTTCAATAAAGCTGTTGGTCTGACTCAAAAAAAAAAAAAAAGAGAGACAGCACATGGGTGTTGGGCAAACGTCTGGGTGCGCTTAAAGCTCTGAGCAGAAGGAAAGGTGGTAGGAGCTGAGGCTGAAAGGACAGGAGACCAAGTCTTAAAGAAATGGGATGCTACAGTGAGGGGTGTCGGGGTGTGGACCACTTATCGGTCTAGGAATGTTTGTACTCAGCGAACATTGAGTTTCAACCCTGCCTAGGGAATATGTAGACTTTGCTCTAGAAAGAAGCGTCACGTCAAGAGGGAAAGTGAAATAGCGAATTAGGTGATTCCGTACAAGGTAGAAGAAGAGTGAGACCTTGGACCAGCGGCAGCTCCAGTTGAACTTGGGACGTCAGGGAGGGCTTTCCACAAGATGGGACATGCGAGCAGAATGGTGAAAAGCACCTGGGTCTTCACAGTGGGGGAAGGTAAGGGATGTTCAAGTCTGTGAGAAGGTACCAGAGCATGAACTGCTATGGCGTGGCGTGGCGGGAGCAAAGGCCCACAGGGGGCCAAGAGGTGAGGGACAGGGCTGCCAGGAAAGGAGGTGACCAGAGCCGGTGGGGCCATGTGGGCCAGGCCAAGCAGAGCCATCCAGGAGTCAATCCAGGAGCCATCCATGGGCTCTGGAAATGGGCTTTGGGGAAGGGAAAGGCATAAAAAGAGCTACGTTTTAGAGAGAACCTTGTCAGTTCACCTGAAAGCAGAGCCTGAGACAAGAACATGGGTGGAGTTGGTTTATTTGTGAGGTGACCCAAGAAGCAGCAGTGACAGAGTGAGGAGAATGAGTTAGGAACAATAAGGGGCGCATTATTGAGCGGGGTACCTCTGTAGGCAGCTAGAACTGTCCCACGAATGAGACGCCATGAATGAACTTCATATTGTCACCAACTTTCAGTCCCCACTGCCTGAGAGTTGCCTAGAGGAGGCATTCACTCTCCCCACACCCGTTGCTCTTCCAGAGTGTGCCCAGGCAGGAGCTGGCTGGCCTGCTGCAGTTTTGAACAAGCCCTGCATGTTTGAAATAGGACACTCACAGAATGCACGAAAGTGTCCTTGTAACTGCCCAAATCAGGTGGTTCAAGGGAGGTGTATAGAGCACAAAAACATCTGCAAGAACCCCCCCCCTGTGTCCGAGGTGCATCAGAGAGAATTATGTTTTGTTGTGAATAAGAGAAAACCCAAAAGAGTAGAGGCTTATTCAACGTGGACATTTCTTTCACCCTTGCATTGAAGAAGTCCAGAAATAGTGGTTTATGGCTTCACTTCGTGAAGGGCATTCTTCTAGCTGTGCTAGGCCATTCTGTCCATGGCCCAAGGTGACCGTTAGAGCTTCAGCCATCATATCCATGAGGTAGGAGGCAGAACAGAGCAGGAAAAAGAAAAGTGAACCATCTCCATTCAAAGGAAACTTCCCAACACTTTTCATGACACTTCTGCTTATATCTTCTTGGCCAGAACTTCGGCACATGGTCATTAGCTGCAAGACAGGCTGTCTTTTAGACCGTTGGCCATGTACCTAACTAAAAATTGGGATTCTTGAACTAAGAGGGGAGAGAGAACGGACCTTAAGAGGCAACTAGCAGCCTCTGCCACAAAGATGTGAGATGGGATCCAGGAACTTAAATAAGAAGCAATTGTCATTATCCAGGGAGAGATGAGAAGACCCTAAGCAAAGAGAATGGGAGCGGGGGCGGACGGGGATGGAGAGGGGCTGCAGCTGTCAAATGTCCAGGTGTGGAGAGGACAGCAGGGGCAGGAGTCGGGAATTCCATTCACACAGACAGGAAAGACAGAAGATCCACACTTTGGGGGAAGGCTGTGAGCAGCACTGCAGACATACTGTGTTTCAGCAGGACAGCCATAGACGTCCAGTAAGTAGATCTCTGGGTGTTCAAGTGGTCATGAGAGAAGTCTGGGACTGAGATAGCCATTTGGGGGTGTCAGGCATTGGAGCAGAGAAGAGTCTTCAGGTTGGGAATGCAGAGGAAAGGAGTAGGGGGCTCAGACAGCACAGCAGGCCAATCAGAGTGTAAGGGGCATGGGAGGCTGACCTTTATTAAGTGCATCCAAGTGCAAGGGAAGAGTCAGGGGTTTTTATGCCCTGGGTTGGCTGTGTCCCTCTGCTGAAGCCACTAATAGGAAGTCCCCTCTTATAAGCTATACTCTCTGGGTTTCTATAACCACTTGATCTTCAAGCCTATGGCTGGTAATGGCTCCTGGAATTTATTCATCCTAAAGTGACGCATTATTTCCAGTTGGATTCTCTTAATCCTTCATACTTTTGTAAACAGTACATTCATTAAACTCTCCTTAATTTCAAAGATGATGATAGATATAGATAGATAGAGGAGAGAGAGAGAGAGAGAGAGAGAGAGAGAGAGAGAGAGAGATTGAGAGAGAGAGAGAGAGAAGACAGACAGACAGACAGACAGATAGATAGATGACAGAGATGGATGGATGGATGGATGGATGGATGGATGGATGGATGGATGGATGGATGGATGGATGGATGGATGGATGGTAGATATGTAGCAAGGAAAGATGATATCACAAGGGAAATTGAAAAGGACAGTGGAGGGGCAGGGGAAGAACCAGAAGTCAAGGGAGAAGTGAGCTCAGTGGCAAATGTGATCCCCACATTAGTTAAAAGGAAGGGTGTGATGCATCCACTGGATTTTCCACAAGAAGGTCACTGACAATCTCGATGAGAGTAGTTCCATGTTGTGGGAGAAGTCAGATTGCAGTGGGTGAAGGTGGGGAAATGAATGGGAGACGAGGAAGTGGGAACAACTGCTTTCTCCCTCATCTCCACCTAAAAAGCCTGGCTTACATGTCACCTCCTCCACAGACTTTCTCTGAGCCTCTCTTCTTCCTCTGTGCTCCCTGCGCATCCCGTTGGCCACCTGTCACAAATCAATGACTGAGCTCCCAGGGTAGGAGTCCATGACTTTGGATCTAATCAGTGTCTTAGAAAGAGGACCGGACTTGGAGTCTAGAAACGTGGGCACAAACCCTGAAAAATCATTCAGCCCAACCTTCCAAGTTTCTGCAAAGGAAGCACATCTTGTCTGACTTGGCCTGGAGCAGGCTATGGGGCCCTACCCACTGCCCCACACCATGGAAGGGTGTCCCTTCAGCTGCCATCCCCCTGGGGCCACCTACTTGGTCAGCATCCAGTGAAGGACCACAGCCTGCCATTCCACTGCCCTCATCTGCATCCCTGGCCATAAAAAACCATAGGAGCATCTGCTGATCACGGACCTCCCTCTCTCCCACCAGCTCCAGGACTTTTCAAGGCCAAAGGCAATCTCTGTTACCTGTGGTTCCATCAAGAAACGATACTGATACTTTTATCCATGAGCTTTTACTGCCCCTTCTGAACGGAACCCTAGAAACCAGAGAACTCAATGACTTTTGTACTGTTTTGTATCCAGTCATACATTTCATTTAGCAATAATTAAGACCCTCAACATTAGAAGAACTAGGGGAGCTGTTTTAAATGGCAGATGCCGTGGCCCCACCCCAGACCCATGGGCTCAGAATTTCCCAGGGGGTTCCAGGCATGCCTCCCCAGAAGGGTGGTTCTGATATGGAGTCAGGGCTGGGAACCACCAAATCTAAGATTAGTCACAGGAAATGAATACTGAACTAGACCTACTAGGTGCCAGGCAGTCTCCCTCTGGTTAACCTTGCCACAACCCAACAACACAGGCTTTCTCAGCTCTACTTTGTGAGGAGGAAGGGGAAGCTCTACAAAGTCAAGGGGCTTCCCAAGCCATCCAGCTGGTAAGAGGCAGAGCCAGGGTTGGCATCTGGGTTTTCTGATTTCAAAGCCAGGCTTGTCTGTTTCCCTCTACGTGCACCCTACTGTGTGAGAAGCCTGTATGCACAGACCCGAGGGATGTGAGTCTGACTCATGCCTGGTCTAGAAGCTGACACCTGAATGGGGGTGGCTGACACATGATCAGTTACCTCTAACAAAAGCTGCCTAAGAGGGACAGGCAGAGGCTCTGTGGGCTTTGAGAGTCCGGTGCTAGTGTGCTGAGGACACCGAGAGGAACTAAGGAAAGCTTCTTGGAAGAGGTGACATTTGAGTTGGGTCATGAGGGACACCATGGGTATTTCCATGTGTCACGCGACATGCCAGGCACTGTGCTTGGTCCAGGAGACAGAAAGATAAACAGGAGACGGTGTCTGCCTTCGGGATGCTGGGAGTCTAGCATTCTGCCTTCTCTGAAGGCCTTCCCTCTTCCTCCTCCTTCCCCTTCAGCACCTGCCCCCATCCCTCTGCTTCCTATAGTCCTCGGCTCCCCTGGGTCCTGCAGTTCAGAACACCTTTCCGAGTGGGCCAGGTCATCTTGATTGTCCAGGACATGGGGCGCTCCAGGCCCAGAGCTCAGGGAGGAGAGACGCATGTGGGCCCCGCCCAGGCCGGGGCGACCAGGAGGTGAGCACCAGAGCCACAGAGCGAGTCACAGCACACACACACCTGAGAAATGGAGCTAATAAGGCCCACTTCCCTGGGAAGCTGGGGAGAGAGATGAGATAGGGAGAGAAAGTCCTTTGAGGTCCTCAGAAGAAAGAGACCATAAACAGATCCAGGGTGTTATTACCAAGGTTATTACCTGCCTCAATTAAAGGGGCACACATCTGACTGCATGCGGAATCATTAACTTGTCCTGCAACCCACACATGGTTGTATTTTTAATATAATTTTATTTTTATTATTAACAGATAAGCCCATGAAATTTTCCTCAAGTCATTCCGACGTGTTAAAACTCCCCTTCAGACTGGGTGGGGTCTCCTCCCTCCCACACGGCTGGCAAAGGGTCCAGCCCAGGGAAGAGAGGCTGAGCCGCCTGTGACACCCCAGCTCTCTGGCCCCGGGCCCTCCCCACAGAGGTCTGTCATCATCTCTTGGCCCCTGATCCCATTGTCCAAATTCCTCGTCCCCTTGGCCCTTCATACCTTACCTTGCTTCACATCCCTACCTACACCTGCCTTATCTATCCTTCAATTAAGGGCAAGAAGAATTTAGTGAACTCCTACTGGGTACCAGGCATTGAGGAAACAGATGAGTTAGACACAGTCCTTCCTTGAAGCAGGCAAGTGCACCAGGCCGTTTCATCCATTCATCCAACTATTTCTGAGCAGTGTACCATGTGACCACCAACAACCACAGGAATACACACTAGTGTGTATATAATAAAGCAATGCCCCCCACGTGCTGGGGAGATGTGAGAGAAAGAAGAATTAAGTCTGCCTTCAAGACAGGCTGGCAACAGCATGATGTCTATAACTGGGGAAGGTTCCCCAGAGTAAACAAGATGTGAACTAGGGCTCCTCAGGGAAGGAAGGGCACTGCAGGCAGAGGGAACAGCATTAGCAAAGTGTTGAGAAGAAAGAAATCGGTGTGCTTGGGGCATGGGAAAGCCTCCAGCACGGCTGAGGAGGCGAGGTACCAGGAGGAAGGATAGAAATGAGGCTGGTGAGGAGTGAGGGCTGGATGGTAAAGGGCCTCATATGCTGTGACTGTAACAGGCGGTTTACAGACCCAGCCATGAGCCCGCCAGGGTGTCTTCCTAGTAGTAACTTGGGAAACCTCACAACAGCCCTACGAGGCACCGTTTTTATCCTCTTCCTCTACTGAAGACACGCAGGTTGCCCAGCTAGTAAGAACACCAGCGGGCTCAGAGGGGCCCTGGCTCTTAACGTAAAAATAAGGGGTTCGATTGAAGACAGGGGTGGGGAATTTTAAGCAGAGGGAAAGGGAGCAGCAGTCTCCTTGGGGTAACATGACAGGGTACCTGGGGGTGGGGCAGGACAAAAGCATGGGCCACGGGAAGGGGGCCACGGGAAGAAGGTGTAATTCGTTAATGGAGGGCTTCAGGGAGCAGGGAGGGTTGCTGGCGAGAGGCTTGGCCTCCTCTACAAACAGCTGGGGTCAGGTGTCATGACAAAAGCACAGAGCTGGAAACTACCTTACCGAAAGTCTTCTGGTGAGTAGGACATTCCCCTTCTAAATAATTCACAACGCTGCCACATCTTTACGCTACCTGCACCCCAATTCAAGTCAATAGCACCTCTTGCTTAGACTGCGTTAGATGAAGTCCAGAATCCTTACCACGGCACAGAAGGTTCTGCATGACCTCTTCCTGGCCTCACCCTAGTCCTCACCTTCCCATCCCTGTCTTGTTCACTCACCCCTCCCTCCAGCCTGCCTCTCACCTTGGCTCTTTCTGTCCCTGGAACTTCATGCTCAAAACACTTCCTGCCCTTCCTCCCATCCCCACCATGTTCCATTTCCAGGCTGACCACCTCTTATCCTTTAGAGTCCAGTACTCACTGACCCTCACCCTGCCCCCTGCCTGTTCAACGCCCCCGTGACACACTGTTCTTTTCCAGCTAGTACGCTTTTCGCGCCGGTAATATTTCTTCCTCATCTGGTTCCCCCACAATCGTCTAAACCAGACTTTCTCATGGCACTGCTTCCCAAGGCTGGCGTAAAGCAGGACTCATGAAGTATTTTGGGGGTGAATGAATGAGTAAACAAGAGAAAGAATGCGTAAATGTGTGCGTGTGCCAGCTCTGAGCTGTACTTTGGCTTGTGCCATTCTTTCTGCCTGCACCAGCCTCCTCTCTGCTTCCTCCCAAACCCACCCAAGGCCCACTTGCTCCAAGAAAGCCTCGCTGATATCTGTGACACAAAGGGACACTCCTCTCAACGGCTGTTGTAGGCTGTGTTGTCTGAACATGACGATGTTTCAATAAACCCACTGCAGCTCATGATGACACTCTGCTCTGTAGGTGTAAATCCTGTCCCTCCGCACCCCCACCCCAGAGGACAGTTCATCAAAGTCTGACACTGTTATAGACACAAATGGGCACCAGATAAGAGAGGTGAGGGGGTCACATGCCTGAAACTGAGCTCAGCCACAAGAAGAGGCTGACTCACTCTAAAGGGTTTTGAACATGACACAGCATCATACAAATATAGCCTGACCACCTTTCCTTTCCTGCACTAGATTGAACACTCTGTACCCAAAGGGTCTGAGTTAGGTGGTACAGGAGAGGGAAGTTATACTTAAACCCTGGTCCCTGCGTGCTAAGAGTTTTCAGTCTAGTTGCAACATAAGACCTGATCATAAGCAATCACCGTATAAGACTATCAGCTACGCACTCAAAAGAACCCCACCTTCAGAATTCCATTTCTTTATCATTGAACAATCCCCAAGTCTGGCCCCACGCCCATACGGTGCCGGGGTGCTCTGCTCCCTTTCTCACTGGGTGGTGTTCTCTTTCACTGCACCATCCCCACTGGATCTCCTATTTCCATCTTCCCATTTTATCTTCTCCACTGGGGTGTGTGTATGTTACACTGAGCTTGCCCCACACAAAGTGCATGTTGCTAAAACCATTCCTGGGCTGTCTGTAGAATACGCTGTCACCTAGGACAGCTATTGTTAATGACTTGTTTATGAGGGCTTGAACTCAACTGCAGACTCACCCAACCGGGCAACATGGCCACATGGTCACGGACAGCATATATGCTAGATCCTGGAGTCCCAAGGTTTCAGTGAGGCTTTGGAGTCCCTAAGCACCCTTTCAAGGTCCTTTCATGGTATAGACAAAAGTATTCTAGATCTGGAGAGAGATCCCTGATACCGTAGGAAAATAGGTAAGTTGGGTAAGGTGACTCTCTTGGCACCTTTCGGGGATTGAGACATGGGAGTTGCCAAAGTTTCTCAAATTCTACCACCCCACCTTGAGCTGCCTGGATGATGAAATATTCTGAAGAGTTTGAATTTCCTGCACTGATGAGCTGAGCTAAAACCCAGGAGTCTAGCCTACTTCCCAGGTGAGCACTAAGGATGAAGTCCGATGTACGTTGCCCCCACCAACCCTTTACAGACCGGAGCACAGCTCCACTCCTTGAATGCCGCCAGCATCAGGATGTTACTTCACCTATTAGCTGGCGAATTAAATGCCAGGTGGAAGCAAAGTGTCGAAACGTAAATAGAAGCACCCCCACCCCGAGTCGTGATGAAACACTTGGAAGAGGCCTTCACAGGCACTTGGCACATGCATGAGAGAGCAGGCGAGGTGGGTACTGGGCCTGGGGACACCCAGCTTGCTGCAAGGTCTTGGCTTGAACTTGAGCATGCCACCCCTGGTGGCAGAGAGGCAGAGGATGGGGTGGGAAGGGAACTTCGGGGGATTAGTGCAGCTACCTGGGGGAAAGCCAGACCAAGGTAGAACTTGGCAAATAGATTCTGCTTTTGGTGCCTTCGAGAGAGTCTTTTCTTTCTGGTGGAGTCTTCCACCCTGAGCCCCATCATTCTGATAAGTCCCTAAGTCTTCATGGCTAGAAAAAGCACAAAGAGAGGTCTGGTCACAGAATGGGGAGGGAGAAAAGAAAAAGGAGGGGGGGAAGGAGAAAGGGGGAGAGGGGTGGAGAGAGGGAAAGATAGAGGGAAGCACAGGGGAAGGAAGGAGGGAGACAGACGGGGGAGAGAGAGAAAGGAAAGCAAAAAGAGTGAAATCTCTTTGAGATGGTATCTGTACTCTTACTGATCTGAAATATTCAGAGATTCTAGCAGTTTGAAAATATTTTTTCTAGTGAATAGAATGGTGTGTGTGATTATTTCTGCAAGTATATATGTATCTGTGTTTGTATGCTCGAATGGTGTGTGTGGGTGTGTGTGTGTGCGCACCAGTGTGCGTATGTGTGTAGGAGTGCACGTATGAGAATGTGTGCATTTCATGGTGTGTGAGTGTGTATGCAAGTGTGTGTGTGTGCATGCGTGTGTGTATGCATTTATGTGTATGTACGTGTGTGCATATTTATGTGTCTCTGTGCAGCATCTCGGAATGAAAACAACCCTGAAATAAGCCTCATAAAATGTGGGATCTTATCTTGATTGGCCATGGACCAGCTGTGTGACCTTGAGCAAGTCACATCACTATGGTAGGCCACAGTTTTCTCATAAGTTCTATTCCAAGAGCAATGCCTAGCACATGATAATCACTCAATAAATATTCATTAAATGAGTGATTGTTATTTGGGGAGAATGCTGCCTACTTCTTAGGGTCGAGGAGATGACAAAAATGAGAAAATATATGCATGCAAAACTACTCTCTTTCTCTGTGCTTGGCACATAATTGTTAGCTCTTCCCGCCCCCCGCCCCCCAACTTCAGGTTTTTTCCCCCTTGATAGAAGGAGGTCAATGAAGGAAATGACGCATGAGGTCCCATGCCTGTTGCAGCCCCCTTCTTTGGGCTGAGTAAGTACTACTGACCATATTCTGGAGCCAATTTCCAGGGGCTTCTGCGTTCCCATTATGTTATATATTAGCTAGGCCTCTTCTTTCTGTTCTCAGTGAAAGATTCACAGTAATTCATTTGCAAGAATTAAATGCAAGATTGAATTTCAATGACTCAGAAATTTGAGGTCAGCTCAGCTTTCAGTGACTTTTAGGGCCAGGAAACCTGGTGAGTGAGCTAATACCCTGACCTTCCATCTGGTGGTCTACTTGTGGGTCACAACCTTGCAAGATAGGAATTATTATCTTAGTCATGCCGTTGAAGAGATGAAAATTCTGAGAGGTTCAGTGACTGGTCCAAGGTCACTCTTCTCACTCCAGGACGAGAGTTGCCTCCAAGTGCAACAAGTGATATTCAGAAGCTGCAAGAAGATAAAAATCTCCTCATTCGGGCAGACAGAAATGAGGTTCTCTTACGTTCTGAACCCCACAAACATCTCAAAATCTCTGACCAGTCAGCCCTGGTTGAGTATTGGCAGATAGAGCCAGGGCTGTGTGGCAATCAGAAAACTAGTCAGGTGGGACTGGAACGGTGCCTCTGAGGTATTTCACAAACACGGGGAACAAACACATTCGGTGTCGCAATCCTGGCCACTGGGAGCTGCCGCGTTGGCTGTTTTTTGAGAACGGACTGTGAATAAGGAGTTGGAGGGCTGAGGGCGCTGGGCCGCCTAGGTGGGCGGCCATCTTGGAGCCTGTGTTAACCCTCAGGAGACACAGCTCTTCAGCCCCCAAGCCCCTCACAATTACAGCCATAGAGACTCACTCCTCTCAAAGTGCCAAGGCTACTCCTGAGAAGCACTCTAGGCCGCCCATGGTCCAGAAATAACCCGTATTTACAGCTTCTCCCACGACTCCCTTTGACAGATACTCTTGACTGAGACTAACCAGCTTCCTGACTAGCCAGGATCCCAAAATATACCTTGTTCTTCACTACCTCTAAGCCCTCAAAAGAACTATTTGTCCTGTAATCCTAAAACCAAAAGTTAATTAAGACTAAATCTCTCTCAGCATTTCACAATGCCCTCTGGGGTAATTAGTACAGCTGGTGTGAGCTGCTCCCTAAACTCAGAGCACAAATATGGTCACATTCCACTTATTTTTCCCAATTAATCACTTAAGCACACATCTACATGAAAAGCAGAAATTCCAGTATCTCTCCCCGGAGGTTTCCTCCTTTCCCAACAAATTGTCCCAAAGCCCCAGGGACCAGCCAAGTCAAAACAAAGATGAGTCCTCACACACACCAGACATAGAGCAACTGGAGTCTGTTCCATTTGCAACTGCCACAGATTCTCTCTGCCACGAATTCTTATTACCACAGAGTGCCACGGCTAAAACTCATGCCTACACCATTTCTTGGAAACATACAATGGTAAAACTAAGTCCCTGGTACGCAGCCAGGGGCACCCCACAGAGCTCTTAAAATATAATTCTTCTACTTCATTTTCTCATGCTCAGCGATCTCCCAGGGTACACGGAGATATCAGGAACCCTAGGTCAGGGCTAACTCTCCTTTCCACCCTCACAAATCCCTTATTCTTGCCCTAGGACCACTGACGGGAACACGTTCTCTCTTTGAAATATCCAGGAAGGGAAACACATTTTTATCTTCATCTCTCAAGAACACAAGGCCTCCTCGCTCCGCACCTGCCCTTCTCAGGGAAGCTGGCCATGGGACCTTTCCCCGCCTGCCCACCCCCTGATGGAACTGGTAACTTCCTCACTAAAGATGACAATGAAAGCCCAAGTTAAATTTCCAGCACCTCCTGTTAGGACACCTGTGACATTTGCAGTACATCTCAGGGCCACAAAGCTGTTCCCAGGCACAGCCAGAAGATAGTAAGGGCCTCCTGCCTGCCAGGCACTTTGACATATGATCCTGTTTTATCCTGGTGACACCAAGAGCAAAGCGGTGCCAGATGCATTTTCCAGAGGAGGAAAGTGAGGCTCGGAGTTCTGAGGGGCCCAGAGCTACACAACTATAAGATGCTTGTTCTCCCCTTCCCGCCCCAGAGAGAGGCACAGCCTGCCCCCACTCTGCCACCCCCAATAGTTTACTACAAGTGAGGTCAAACTGAAAGAAACAGCCCTAGCAGCCTGAAAGAGAGAAAGGAATCGCAAAAGGCCAGCCTAAGGTGTGGAAGGCAAAGGAGGGGCTGTTAACTTGGTAGAAGATGAGGAAGGAATGGATTCGTTTTAGTCCCTAGAACACAGCTTAGCACATAGGAGGTGTTTCATTACTATGCTTATTAATATATCATAGTTGCAAATGATTTTATGGATTCTTAAGCACCTGCTCTGTGCCCAGAGTCAGGGTGGACCAGAGAAGCAAAAGAGCTGGATCCAGCACAAAAACTTCATCTCTGAGCTTACCATGAAGAAGAAGACTCATGTCTTGATTATTCTAATTCAATTAGAATAGAAACATGATATCAAAAAACTAAAGAAAGCCCAGCAGAAGAAAACGGTAACTTCTACCTAGAGAAACTCAGGAAGGCTTCCTGGAGGAGGAAGCATTTTTAGTGGAACCTTGGAACCTATAGAATAATAACAACTATAATCCACTAACTACTCTTGACCACTTTCTATATGCCAGGCACTACAAAGGCCTTCTCCTTTATATCGCCTCATTTAATTCTTCCAATAAATCCACGAGGTAGGTACTGTTATTCCCATTATGCAGATGAGGACACTGAAATACAGTAATGACAAACTAGTAATGGTCAAAGCTGGGATTGAATCCCAGGTGTATCTGGAGCTTATCCACCTATTCAGAGGTGAGGCTAGGACAGCGGGAGAAAAAGGTATGCCTCCTCCAGTGGAAGGACTCCTCTGCAGTGGACTTCTCACAGTAGTTAGTGGATTATGGTGGTTATTATTATGTACATTCCAAGGCTCCACTAAAATGCTCCCTCCTCCAGGAAGCCTTCCTGAGTTTCTCTAGATGGAAATTAGCATTTTCTTCCTCTGGGCTTTCTTCTCACCCTTTCTTTAGTTTTTTGATATCATGTTTCTCTCTTCCCACATGGAGGCAGGAAGTGAACACATGCAAGGAGGGAAGGAGGGTAAAACTCTCTGCCCACTAGTAACAAAAGCACCGTGAATAGCAAACCCTGACAAATTAGGTAAGACACTCAATGCTTGCAGAAGAACAATTCAAGAGAGAAATTGAGATTGTTTGCTCCAAAAGTTCCCCAAGTATGAGCACGTTCAGAGAGGAAATGGACTAAAGGACTCACTTTCCTACCAATAATAGCTAGCACTCTCTCTGGACAAGGCATAAATTAGGCTTTTGCAAGCATTATCTCATTTTAATTTTCAAAGAAACACTTTAGTAATCATAGGTAATATCCATTGATTGTGAATCATGTCCCAGGCATTGTTCTAGATGCTTCTATATGTTTAAGATCGTTGGATCCTCACAACTCTACAATAAATAGTATTATTATTGTTGTTGTTGTTGTTGTTATTAGTATTATTATTCCCACTTTATAGAAGAGGAATCTGAGGCATAGAGCAATTAAGTATTTATCCCAAGTAATACGGGTGGTAAATGGAAGAATCAGGATTTGAACTCAGGCTGTCTGGCTCCAGAACTCCTGCTTTTCACCACTGTCTATTCTGCCCTGTAAAGCAGGCATTATTATTCGCGTTAAATAAACAAGCAGGTAGAGATCCAGCAAGGTTACATGGATGTCAGTCTTTTTAGTGGCCAAACCAACGTTTGAACCCGATAACCACTCAACCACTTGGCTACACCACGTAGAGCAGAAAACTGCCCAACTATTGGGAGAAATAATAAATCGTTGTGTTTGATGCCACTACACTTTGGAGTGGCTTATTACATAGTCATTGGAAGAACCCCATTTCCTCCACCTTATCTTTTATTCACCACAAAAGATGACTCCATCGCTCACAGGTTTCAATGTCCGTTGGCTTATGGCATTTACGTGTGCTCATGCCTTCATGACTAACGGGAAACTTCCGACCTAAGGCAAAGGGCAGTAATGTGGCTGCATTTACTTAGTGTGAGCACATGTCTGCTCCAGGAATACGCAGGGGGTTAGAGATTCAGAGATAAATAAGACACTGTCGATGCCTTCTGAAAGCCATATTTGGGGAAGAGCCAGATCCCTCTCATCATAACACAGAAAGATGGGGTGAACTCATTCATTCGTTCAACATCTGTTAAGTGCCTACTATACGTCAGGGACTCTGCTACTCACATGTGTTAGTGATCGATGAACAAACCACAGCGTCAAGCCCTCATTCAGCTTGCATTTTAAGGGGATTTCATTCCAGTAATCACAGAGGTACAGGTGAAGCAAGTTCTGTGGAGCTAAATGCTGGGATGGGCAGGATAACCCATGTCACAGGTAACGATTTTATCCCCATTTCACAGCTAACGATACTGAGACCCCAGGAGCTCAGACTTACTCCACCACTGATGGCCTGTGTAATCTTAGGCAGGTTACTTAACACTTCTGTACTTTACTTTTCTCATCTCTAAAATGAGCTTAATAATTATACCTATGTTGTGGATTATTTTAAAGATTAAATCAGTTAATATTTGCCAAGGACATAAAATAGTTCATTGCAATTATTTAAATACTATGTTAATCTTGAGTGAATGAATTTTTAGGAACAGAACAAAATAAAATGACACGATTAGCCCAAGTTCACAGAACTGGGTGGGTGTCAGTTAGAATTGACCCCTGACTTGGTGCTCTTTCCACACCCTTCTATTCTGCTTCTCAACTAATTGCGTGCTTCCATTTTCAGTGAGAGATTTAAATCATCTGTGTACCCTCTTCTAGATAGACATACCACAGGGAGACCCTGGCTGGTCCCCTAGTCAAAAGATTCAGCAGAAAGGACTCCCAAGGTTCCAATCTCAGGCTCCCCACAAATCACGGGCAGGGTGGAGATGGTTGAGATGACTCAGGTAGAGACTAATTTACACATGCATGAGCCAGAAATCACGCTCACATCCCAGGTGTGTTGAGTAGGACTTACAGTGTCAAAATGCACCAACCTGCAGATAGGGATTGCCTAGGACTGTGAATTCTCCACCAGTAGTCACACCTTCTATTGTCTGGCCATCCTACGATCTACCTCCATGACCCTCATCTGATGAAACTCGGTCCATCCAAGGCAGAGAGTGCCCAAACTCTCTGCAGCTGGCATTGGCCTTCCATAGGTGTGGAAAGCAGGGGTGATGGGAACACTGTAGTCTCATTTACAGCCTGGCTTCCTTCCACGTACCAACAATGACACAATTCCCTTCTCCGACAGGCACTTTCCAATCTCCACTGAAATCTGTTGGATGAGGAGCCAGTTTCCATCACAGCCATGCACAGGCAGCTGTGGGTGAGGGTGTGTATGTAGCTCTCTTCCACCCCTAAAATCTGGGAAGGCAGAGCTCATCTCCTCACCAGCCAGAAGCCCAGCCAAGCATAACAGAGCTGCTGCTTAGGGCCCCTGAGGAACCAAGTGAGAAATGGCCCCTCAATCAGGACTGTGAACGCCACAGTTGTCAGAAGAGCATGCTCATCTGTCTCACTGATGGAATGGTCCCAAAAGGAAAGATTTAACTTGTTTTAGGAACTAGTCACAGCCTGGCTTGGGCACGCTGCCCATGTATTACGAGAACAATCGCTGGAAAATGTGGAATAGACTTATTGCCAAGCAGACCGTAGACCTGGAGCATGGTATTCAGTGGCCTCTGGTATTCAGCCAGCCTCTAATTCCTGAGGACCCCCCCACCTGCCCGCCCCCACCCAACCAGGGCCAGTGCCAGACAAGCTGACCCGTGGTTCTCAGTCACTCGGCCTGTGCTGAGTCCCTATTATAGTCAGGAGCTGGGACAAGAGGTGCAACAACAAGGCCTCTGCCCTCAAGGACTTCTCTTTGTCTGGAACCCACAAATAATTACAACACAATACGACAGATGCCACAATGTGTACGGGTTGTGGGAGCCTAGAGGGAGAAGTGATGCATCCTGTCTGGGCAATCCCAGGAGGATACAGAAAAGGTGAACTGTAAGCCACGCCTCGAAGGTGAGCTCTGTTCAGCTAGTGTTCATGAAGCACCACCTGGGTACCAGGCAGACCTCCAAGACTGGCCAGCACGAGTGAACCGGATGTCAGGGGATTCTAACAGCTCCATTCCCACCTTCCTCACCATCCCCCGCCAGCCTTCCTTTCAAAGGCCAGCTCAAAAGTATCTCCCCCACAGGAATCATTTTCTGGTTTCCGCCAACCCCTAACTCAACATCTCCTCTCAACCCACCAACTTAGTGCAGCTTTTCCACAAACCAACCAAACGACATTTACAGAGGCCTAACGAGTAACTTAGAGGAGCTAAGAGCAAGAAAAGACTCCTGCGCTCGTGCTAAGCTCCAAGAAGAGAATCAGTGGTCCTGTCCTCCATTCCTCACCTGGGTACCAAACCAGATGCTCATATTTAGAACTCCATAGAAAATGAGGGATAACATTAGGTATGAAGGGAGCATTCATTCTCCACGAGAATGCCAGTTAGTTGATAAGGTTCTTGGACTATTTCAAGTGTGAGCAGGTATTTGAACCCAGAGAAGCTGTAAGCCCCTTGAGAATAGAAGTTTGTGTTCTCTGTGTCTGCATAGCCATCCCTCTTTTTCCCCACCCTCACACTTAACTTCTTAGCAGGGAGGGACACCTATAGTTTAAATGCAGAATGTACTTGCTGTGGTCTGAATATTTGTGCTCCCCACAAATTCATAGGCTGAGGTCCTAACTCCCCAAGATTATGATGGTATTAGGAGGTGGTGGCCTTTGGGAGGTGCTTAGATCACGAGGATGGAGCTGTCATGAAGGGGATTGGTGCTCTTACAAACGAGGCCCCAGAGAGTTCCCTCGTCTCTTCCACCATGTGAGGACCCAGCCGGAAAGTGCTCTCCATGAACCAGGAAGAGATCCCTCAGTAGCCACCTCACCAAACCTGTCAGCACCATGATCTTGGACTTTCCAGCCTCCAGAACTGTGAGCTATAAATTTCTCTTGTTTATAAGCTAACGAATTTCTATGGTGTTTTGTTATAGCAGCTCAAATAGACCAAGACAGTACTCAAAAAAGCCATTCTGAACAGGAAAGCTAAACCCTCAGCAGAGCTGAATCTCTGCTTGGCAATCTAGAAAGTTCCCCCCACCTGGGTCTGGAAGGCACCTAAGGAATTGGGATCAGGAGGCTAGATACGCCATCCATCTGCAGAAAGCAGGAAAACAGAAAGGAAAGAAGGAAGGAAGGAAGGAAGGAAGGAAGGAAGGAAGGAAGGAAGGAAGGAAGGAAGGAAGGAAAGGAAAGGAGAGGAGAGGAAGGAAAGAAGGGAAGGAAGGAAAGAGAGGAAGGAAGGCAAGGGGGGTATTTTTTGAGCACCTACTGTGTGCCTGGATCCAAGCTAAGTCCTTTACATGCATTATTAAATATTGTTATATTTAATTTCTGCTTCCAGTCAACCTATGAGACAGGTTTCATTGACTTTACAGATAAGAAAATGAGGCTCAGAGAATTTAAGTAACTTGTCGAAGGCCAAAGCCCTAGTAAGCAGGGATTCTATCCCAAATCTGAAGACTTGAAGCCAGTGCTTTTTCTGGAGGGCCTGGATAAAAACTAACTGCCATTTATCAAGAATCTGTTACTTTCCAAGTCCTAGGGAGGCCTTTGGAAACACAGAACCTCGTTGAGCAAATTCTCCTGGCACAGCAGCCCCTGCCCAGGTGGTTCTTCTGCCCAGGAGGCAATAGCCAGGTGACCATACCATTTAGCATCCAAACCAGAGAAGTTCTGAGTACAAGGGCATAGTCTCAGGTGGTCACCCTAGTTGTAGCCCACCTGCCAATCATCCATCCATCCACCTGAGCAAATATATTTGAAGAGACATAAATCCAACTCACCTGTCTCATCTGTGAATCCTCTTGACTCCCCAACAAGGAGTCACCCAGCCTTTCCAAGGCTCTGGGGACACGGACCACACCGTCCATTAAGGAATGTAAAAGAAATTAGAGTAATGTATTTTATTATTTAGCTTTTTATAAATCTAATACTAGCCCATTCAAAGAATTATCGTGAGTCTTGAGAACACATCTGTCTTGCTTTCTTGAGGTTTAAAAATATCCTTTCTTCAGATGACATGATGGTTATAACAAATTATAGTTTGTTTTTTAATGCCATCAAAAGATAAAATTCAAAGCTGACAACATTATGGTACTGGTTTGCTTGGTTTAATTTTTTTTTAACCATTTGTAAGTGCACAGTTCAGTGATATTAAGTACATTCATCACCACCACCCATCTCTAGAACTTTTTCATTGTCCCAAACTGAAACTCTGTACTTATTTAACACTAATTTCCCATTCACCCCTTCCCCCAGCTCCTGGAAACCTCTGTTCTACTTTCTATCACAATGAGTTTGGCTATTTCAGGAACCTGCTATAAGTGGAATCACACCGTGTTTGTCATTTTGTATCTGGCTAGTTTCTCTCAGCATAAATCTCTCAAGGTTCATTCTGCGGTAGCATGGTGTAGTGTTTGCTCCCTTTTTAAGGCTGAATAATATATATACATATATACACATAAAAAAGTATACACATTTTAAGAAAGGAAAACTATTAAAATTGTAATACTATTAAAATTGTATATACCGATAACAAAAGATGAATACAAGTCACGTTTGACTTCTGCAATTACAAGCGGTGCTCAAAGTGGTTACCATCAGTGTCCAGACCCTTCTGATGATGGCGAACTACTGCTTGAGCAACATTAACCAAAGTGTCCACTGCATACATATTTTTGGCACCCCTGGTATATATGTCACATTGTGGTTATTATTTATCCATCCACGGTGCTTGGTTTAATTTGCAGTCAGCATAATGCAAAGGATTATGGGAACAACTGACCCAGTGTGTTCACATCCTTAAGCAATGGGACACTTGTACTCCACCCTCTCCAGGACTCTTTTTTTTCAGTTTATATTGACGTTTGGAAGAAAGAGAGGGGGCAACCTAATGGAAGTGAGACAGTAGAGAACGATTTTCAGGCCTCAGCAGCCTCTCTACACTTCAGGATTTGATCCCCATCTCTGTGGGTCTCGAGGCTCACTGTTCAGCTTTCCAGCAACAATCAGACCCTAGAAAAAGGGCTTCAGCCACCTCCATCCCCCGCCTCCTCATTCCGTGGGATGAACCCTGAACTCAGATATTTGGGCCACGATCTTCGGACTCACCTTCAGCTTCTCTCTTTTTCTCACACCCATATCCAAACCATCAGCAAGTCTTGTCATCAGTACCTTTGAAATATAACTCCAGTCCAACCTCTTTTCACTGCCCCACCTGTCTCCCCAGTCCAAGCCACCGTGTCTTGTGCCTGGACCATGGCAACAGTGACCTAAACACTCTCCCAGTGTGAGATCACCCCCCTTGCAATCCGCTCTTCTCCCAACAGCCAGACTGTCTTTCTACAATGTCAATGTGGTCATGTGATTTTTTTCTAAACTACAGCAGAAACCCACCCAGTTTAGCACAATAAAAATAATGCATAAAGTCTTTTTGGAAACACATTCCTTAGTGAATGGTTAAGCTAACAAAACAGAAAAGGAATCTCTGAAAGGTCAGAAACAACAAAAAAGCTTGAACCCATAGGGGTGAGCAGTGGAGCTGACATGTGCCCAGAATGGGCATGATCCCCAGTAGCAAAGAGACAAGGTCTTAATGGATCATGTGCGTTGGGGGGGAGGGGCGGGGTGCAGAGGCACGGGGGTGGGGGAAGGACATGGGCAGGAAGCAGGAGACAAGCGCTTGGGTCCTAGCAAGGTGGGCATTCAGACTGGAAGTTCCCACTAAAAGTCAGAACCCCCAAGAATGACAACCTCCATGGATGAACGAGGAATTGAAATTCACTCCACAGAATGAAACTCGCTGGTCTAGCTTTGGCTCTGGGTGAAGCAGAAATAAAGGAAAAATAATTCTCTGGAGAATTCCTAACCGCAAGCCCAAGGTCATAGTGTTTGGGGCCATCATTCATATCTCCTATGTGGCCCAATCAACCCAAGTAGACCTGGGTACCTAGCAGAAACACACCACAAATATTACCTGGAGGTTCACACTTTAAAGCAAAGCCTATTGTTCCAAGGAGCATAAGCTCATCATCAGGAACCATAAACACATAAATAAACAAACGCTCATAAGTGAGAGTCAGCAGAATCAACAAACTATGGCATCAACCCTATAAAAACTGCAGCTGTTGCAATTAACAGATAAAACATATAAAGCAATCAAGTACATAATGAAACACAAGAGAGAATTGAGAGTATCATAAGGGAATAAGTACCAACCAGACATGTTTGGAAAAAGAAAAATAGGACTTCCAGAAATGAGAACACATAATAATTAAAATTAGAAACCCAGCGTATTGCTGAAACAACATATTAATACATCTGAAGTGAAAACAAATCTAAAGAAAATTATCCACACTGCACCACAGAGAGAGAGAGAAAAAAAAAACATGGTGAATAAAATGACAGCGTCTAACATATTGTCTAATTGTGTGGTCAGAAGAAAATACAGGAGAGAATTTGAATTTAACATATAATCTCTTGCCCAGTCTCCAATAGCTCCCCTCAGTCTTGAGGGAAATTTTGAAGTCCCTAGCAGGTCCTACAAGGTCAGACAGGGTCTGGCTACTACTAAGTACTTCTCCAGGCTGGCTGTCTGTTCTGGAACGTGCCAAGCATACTCCCACACTGGGGTTTCTTCTTGAGCATTCTTCCCCCAGAACCCTGCATGTCTTACTTCCTTGTTTCATTCAGATTTCTGCTTCAATGATGTCATTTCTGAAAGGCCACCCTTGACCACCCAATCTCACATTGTTCGCCACCTCCACCCTTACCCTGCTTTATTTTGTTTCTTAGTCTGTATAATTGTCTAACATTATATTATTCTTTTGTTTGTTTATTTTGAATTGTTCCTCTCCCTAATGTGTAGGTACCTGCTTGCCCTGAGTAGGTACTCGGTTTATTTTTTTTTGAAAGAGTGAATGGATGAATGGAACATATACATGCCTATTGTGTGAACAGAGCTGCAGGGGATAGGGACAGGTGAGGCGGAGACTCTGGGTTGCCTGCCATTATCCACGCTCACTTTCGCCCTTTGTAACACAATTCTAATTTTGAAGGGGAAGCAATGGTACCAGCTGAAACCTTGATGTCCCAGGCACCCTTGTAGAGGGATGTAACCATTAGCTATATTCTGGCCAGTGTGTGGGGCATGGGTATCCTTTGCTGTCTGGTACCTCCAGGAAAACTCCTAAAGTGGACTTAGCTGGGGGACCTTATATTTCTTTCTCCCTCCTCTTTCTTGCTACCTGGAATATGGACTTATATAAGGACTGGGACAGCCATGGTCATTTTACAACCAGAAGTCAACCTGGAGGGTGGGAGCCATGAACTGCGGAGGGTAAAGCAGACAAATAAAAGGAACCTGGGATATCAGTGATATCACACAGCTGTCATCCCAGACATCTTCCAGCAGAGAGTAAATAAACCCCCCTTTTTTTCAGTCACTACTGGTGGAAGGTACTTCTCAGCTAATTCTGTAAGAGTCAGTCCCCGGCTTCAGGAATTTACAACCAACAATGGCATTCAGACATACTCAGTGACTCCCCCAGGGCAATGGGCTGGCCAGAAACTCAGCAGAGTCAAGTGTCTTGCCCAGCATGGGACCTGGTGGGCAGATGGAGAGCACTGGTGTCTCCCCAAGGAAGGATTGGGTCATCAGCCTAGCCTTTCACACTCCCAAATCGTTGGGTTAGGCAAGGACTGGCAGTGTGAGGGGTCAAACCACAGCAATTTCTGCTCTTTCTGGAGTGACCTAGTGGGGGAAATGTCACATAAGCTCACAAAGTGTCATCGGTCATTTGGCAAGCATTCATTCAGGGCCATCTCTGTGTCTAGCCTTGTACTAGATACTGTGAGGAGAGGCACAAAGAAAAGACGAGGCAGCTTCTGTCTTCAAGGAGCTTACAGTCATGGGTACTCACAAACTCTTATGTCTGGGAAGAACGTTGGTGGGAACCTTGGTTTCCTGGCCTCACATCTCCACGTGGAGGGACCTCTTTCTGGGCAACACTTCCTGCCTCATTTTTCCACCAGGCTCACTCACATAAGTGGTAGAGCCATTTATCTGATCAGTGAGTTCAAGAGAAGCAAGAGCTAAGCCCTTCTGGGTTCTCTCTCTTCCGAATCTGCCTCAGTATCCACCAATAGAATCATGTCCATGTGGGGGAACCATGTCCAGATTGTCCATTGATGGGGTAGATGTGTCTGTCTAACTCTAGGAAGCAGCATTATGAAGCTCATTCATTGTGATGACACATCTGTACCACATCCTTCAACCCAACTTTTATCAGTTAAAAAGTTGATATATTAAAAAAAAAAAAAAAAGTTTGATATTTTTATCTCCATCTCTCTTTTGGTGCTGATCTCAGGAAGGAATGAGTGTTATTTTTTGGCCTCTCAGGATAATTGATGCTGAAAGCTTTTACAAACAACCCCCAAATCTCAGCGTCTTAACACTAATGAAAGTCTTATGTCTGCCATCATCCACCCTCCCTTTCTCCAGCTCTGTGTTGAGTTGAGGTGTATTTTGTCTCACCAAATCCGATGATGGTGTTTCTGGTCAAGGGGCCCTGCTGTAAAAGAGTGACTCAGGAACCCTGTTTGCTTTCATACTGTGTCTCCATTATGTGACTTTCAAATCAACCTGGAATCGTGCAGGCATGAGAGATGGGGAAAGCCTGGAAAACCAATCAGTCTACGGAATATTTTATAGTGTAAACAGCCAGGCATGGAAATGTCATAGATCACTTCCACCTACACTCCACTGGGCAAAGTAAGTCACATGGCAGGGCTTAGATGCAAAGGATGCTGGGAAATGTCACTTATTCATGTGCCCAGAGAGGAGAGGAGAACTGAATGGTGGTGAACTTGAGCATTCTCTACCACCCCTCAACAGGCTCTACTCCCTTCATCATAAAAATGACAATTTGGAGAATCAAAGCATGTCACTAAGTTGTCCAAAACACGCAGCTGTTTATCAACAGAGCCGAGAGGAAAATTGGGTATTATAGAAACTAAGTCATGACGGTGGGGGAAAGGGTGTAAAACTGAGGCCCCTGAACCCTGGTGAGCCATCTACCCTGCCTCAAAGAGTCGTGAGTTCCCTGTCACTGGAAGAAGGCAAACAGAGGCTGATCACTTGGTGGAGATATTAAGAATCAAGTTTTCCACCAGATGACTGGGCTACACCAGCAATTCCCACACTTTCATTCTCAAGGGCCCTTTCATAATTGCTCCCTTTGGACTTCGTGTTTTGAAAGATTTTGTCTAACAAACAAACTGCACTTATTGAGTAATAACAAATACATTTCCCCACTTCTTATTAATCAAGGTTTTGTGTGTGTGTGTGTGTGTGTGTGTGTGCTTGTATGTGCGTGTACATGTGAGTGTGTCTGTGTGTGAGTGTGCTTTGTGTGTGTGTGTGCGTGTGTGTGTAGTCTCTACAACCAGACATGCACACTTTGATCACCATATCTACCATGGTTTTGATCTGCTAATCATATTCCAAAGGTGCCTAGAATGTCATCCACAGCCTGTTGAATGTTCTGACCGGCATTCAATAGTCTGCATTGATTTGATTCCAGCCAAAGCAAAGAATCTAAGAGTTTAGTTACCCCTCTCATGGGATAAATTAACAATTCTAAAAGAGATTATAGAAAAGCACTCCCAGATCCACAGTAGTATTTAGGACTCTAGACAACTCACTTGTCATTTCACTGCAACTCCTTCATCCCCCTTCCCCAACAGAGAGTGTTGGGGTACATTTTAGCTCCCACTAAGCCGGAATCTTCTCACGGTCAGGGACTCGTCTCTGTATCCCCATTGCCTAGCCATGTGCCAGGTAGTTGCTCAATAGATGTCCATAAAAAATAAAATCTAGGAGTGAATATGAGGAACTCCATTTTTTTGCTTTAAGGCAAGGCTGGCAGATCAGAAGAAAACAGGCCCCTCTGAACTTGGCAGATGCCATGATCAGAAAGATAAGGTCAAGGGTCAATATCTGGGTGGGAGTCTTCCACTCCCCAGCAAAAATTCCTCAATGTATATACCCTGTTTCCTGGTCTGACAATCAGGTCTAATGCGTCTTTTGGAGCAAAAATTAATGTAAGACCCGGTATTATATATACTATATTATATTATATTATATTATATTATATTATATTATATTATATTATATTATATTATATTATGTTATATTATAAGACCGGGTCCTATAATAAAATAAGACCCGGTCTTATATTAATTTTTGCTCCAAAAGACGCATTAGAGCTGATTGTCTGGCTAGGTCTTATTTCCGGGGAAACACAGGACTACTAAATTGGATAGCAACTCTCACTCTCTCTCTGTATAGACAGAGCCTCTCCCAGTGCCTGGTACACACCCGCCCCTTGATAAGAGACAAGATGGCCTCTCTGTCTGGAATCAGCTTCCTTCCTTCCTTCCTTCCATCCCCACCTTTCTATATCCACTTCCTCCCTCCCTTCTTTCCAATGCCAACACCCTCAACCCCTTGCTTATATCTAGGTCTGGCACAGAATCTCAGAATTGCCCTGCACACAGAATAATTAATTAAGGGCGTGCCTGAAATCACACAGTCCCTTTAGAGCTTATAAAATTCCTAAATTCTGCCCCTGACTCTGTGTAATGGATTTATCCTGTATGTTTTATACCCCGATATGTTGTTTATACCCCAACAAGACTTTGAATGGGGAATGGCGTGAGTTGGTGGCCTCTCCCCTGCCCTTCTTCAGGCCTGGTTCTCCAAGTTCTTGGCAGCAGTGAGTGGTCCCCACCCCACCCCATCTCCACCTCAGCTTGATACCCAGAGCCACTGAGAACACAGTATCCCCCACAAGCAGGAAGAACACAATGGCAGGACCATGGACCATGCCTCCACCTCCAACCTTGTTTTTGTCCTCATCCCAATCTATAAATGCATATTTACATATGTGAATAACTGTTTATTCTCTGTCACCTCACTACACTGTAAGCAGGGACCCTGTCTGTGTCACCACTGTTGCACCCAGTACCTAGCACAGAGCCTGGAGCACAGGAGCTGCTCAATACAAGCGACCAGTGAATGAAGTCTGCTCAGATCACTGAACAATCATTTAGACCCCTTGCTCCTCCCACTTTGCTCCACAGAAGCTCATGATGTACTGGAGTAAATATTCCATTGGATGTGAAGAGACCAGCTGGGCCTTTGTTATGTGTCCTTGGGCATGTCACCAATAGCCCACACAACGGGCCCTCATATGTAAAAACGAAGGAGTGAGTGATGTAGACCAGTAGTTTGCAAACTGTACTTTCCAGAACCCCCAGGGTTCCACACAGCAACCTTCCAAGAGCCACTGCCCAGAGAAAGGAAGGCCAAATGCATGGGATCTGGGCCCCAGCCCTCTTTCTACCCAGCAGCTCTGCTTTGTGCTGGAGCCAGTGATAAAGCTGGGGTTTGAACCCAGGTAGTCTATCCCCGGCAGCCAGACTCTTAATCACAGTTCTGTGTAGCAGCGCCATAACACAGAATGAAGGCAAAAATCTAAGCGAGTACAAACTGGGACGTTGAATGCATAAAGTTAAGAATGAATGATTCTGGGTAAAAGTACGGAAGGGCTTCATGGAGGAGATGGTGTTTAAGATAAGTCAAGAAAATGGTAGGGACTCCCCTGGATGGAAAGGAGGGCCCACCTTTCCAGGCAGAGGCCAAAGCAAAGACAGGACAAAGGGTTCTGCTGGACTGGAGAAAAAGATTCTCAGCACCCCATCTCCTGAGGGTAACTTCCAATCTTTCTGACTCATGTCTTTGTTCCACAACCCTCAGCTCCACCAGCAGCATTGCCAAGAGGTAGTGAGAGAATGTCAACCCCCCTCCTTTTTTTTCAAACACCAAGCACCACATGAGCCCCAAAATTCAGAAGGGCTGCTAAAGGCCATACGTCCTCTGCAAAGGTGAGAGGGAAAATTCAGGAATGAAGTTCAGTGTCAGCCCTCAGGGCAATTTCTTTCCTCTACCACCTTTGTACAGGGTTATTTTTTTTTTTATTTAAAATAAATAAAAATTTTAACTATTCTATTTCTAGGAATTTATCCTAGATAAATAGAAAGGCAAAAAGGAACATACAAGAATGGTCACTGTGGCAAATATTGTAATAGTAAAAATCAACAAACAGAAGTTATGAACAAATGAAAAGCCCATTATAAAAGTCAACTAAACTAAATATGGTACAATTTCTACAATTGAACACTGTGGGGCTACTTTCAAACAGTAGGCCAGTTCTGTTGATATGAAAAGACAGACGTGATAAATTAAGTGTGAAAGTCAAGGGCAGAACAATGTTACAATATGCTACTATTTATGATATTTTTAAGAGATAATTTATACATGTATGGATTATATACATGGAAAATTAGAGTAATAACACATAGAAACTGTTGAGGGTAACCGCCTCTGGGAAGTAGAATTAGGGGTCTAAAGTGGGAAAAAATTATTTTTTCATTGGTATAAACTTTGCTTTTGAATTTTTACTATGTCTATATGTGATGTCCATCGTAAAATTCATTTACAGGTTTGTTCACCTATAAATTAACTCTCTTAGTTGATTTTAATAGAATGCATGCCATGGATACAAAGTTTGTTTACAAATTTATTCAATTAACATTGAATAAGAGTTTATACCCCAAGCAAGTGCTAAGTGCTGGGGTTATGGATATTTACAAAGGAAAGTAAAATAGAGACCCTGTCTTTTCGTAGCTCATTTTTAATGGGGGAGTCAGCCAAATAAATGTTTACAACAGGGGAAAATTAGAGTCATGGTTGAGAAAAGCCCTGAAAACTATGGGACATGGAGGATGGCATCTACATAGATGGTAGGTTAAAGCAGTCTGTTTGGAGGAGGTGCTATCTGGAGAGGGTTTTGAGGGATACATAGAAGTTAATTAAAAAGAACTAAGGGGAAGCACATTTCAAGCATAAAGAACAAAACACATCCAGCACATGGGACAATATGGAGAGGTGGGTCGTTTGAAGCACAGCCACACAACACACTTTGAATGCTTAGGAGTTAGAAGTGCTCTCACAATGAAATATTGTAAAAAGGCAGAGGTAGCTCCGTGAGAACCAAGAATCAGTTGGGCAAAGTAGCTAGGAACGTGGGCTTTGGAGCCAGACTTTAGATCTGGTTCAACTTCTAGCTCCCCCATTTACCAGCCGTGCCATGTTTCCTAACGTTTCACTACCTAATTTCTTCCCCATAAAATGAAAAGAATGATAGGACATTCTTCCTAGGGTTCTGGTGAGTACTGGAATGAAATAATGGTTAGCATGTCCTTACCCCGGTACCTATCACAAAATAAGCATTCGATCGATGATAGTTATACCGCCATGGGTTGATATTTAAGATGTATGAAGAGTGGAGGTGGGGGAACAAATTGCTTTTTATCTTTATGATATGATCTCATTTCAGCAGCGACTTTGTGGTTTTGTACCCCTCAGTACATACTAAGTGGCATCCAACAAATAACTGCTGATTGAATTAATTCCTATAAAGAAAATCGTGTGTGTGTGTGTGTGTGTGTGTGTGTGTGTGTGTGACATTTGCTAGTACACACATAGAAAAAGAAACTGAAAAGATATATACCAAACTGTTAATAGGTGTTATCTCTGGGATGGCAGGATTATGAAGGAGTCACACTTGTTAAGTCATACTTTTCTCTAACAGATATTTGACAAGGAGCCTGGTGCCATAAAAAATCAGGAAAAAGCAATAAAGTTCAAATATAAAACAAGAAAACATCGGTAAACATTTTCATTGTTTATTGGCACCATCACAGTCAATTCAGGGATGTGTTTCAGGATTTGTCTCCAGCCTTCTCATAGAGAAAATAGAGTCACTGACTATATAATTTGTTTTTTTCTTAATTAAAAACTATGCAGTAGATGGATTTCAGTCATTGTGTCGATTTGTTCAGCTCTCCTTGAATCCATGTTCTTTGGTAGTGCGCGCCCTACGCTGTCTGTGGCCTGGCCCTGTGACTTGTTTTGGTCAGTGGAAAAGTAGCAAACATGACCAAATCAAGGGCTTGAAAAGCACTTACACACTGAGGGTCTCAGATCCCTGCCACCTGCTGAATGGTAAGAGACAGACAGCCTCTCCCACCACCAGCCAACCGCCACCCCACCACCAAACACGTGAGTGAAGCCATCTGAGACCACCAGACATGAGAGTGGGGTCACCTGAAACCAGACAGCCCAGCTGACCGCAGACACGTGAGCGAGTGCAGCCAAGACCACCCAAGCCCAACCTAGACTGAAGAACCACCCAGAAGAATCATGAGCTAAATAATTAGCTGTTATTTCAGGCCACTGAATTTTAAGATGGTTTGTGGTTTGTCACGTAAAAATAGGTAACTGACACAACTTATTTTAGTCACATGGCTCCTAAACAAAGCACTCAGCTGTGTGTGATTTTTCAAATGAAAAATAAAATAGAGATTCTGCGGCAAAGGCACCACCAACAAATATATTTGCAAAGGTTTTTTTTAAATGAAAGTATATCAAGTTGAGGGCTACCTTTTGTGAAGAACAACAGACACTCACAAGAATATTATATTTTATATATTATGTGATATATAATATTTTTCTGTTATATTCATATATAATATTTTCACATATTGTATTGTATTATATTATATATATTATATTATATTATATTATATTATATTATATTATATTATATTATATTATATTATAATAAAATAAGCTTTCTGACCACGAGAACAGCTAAAGCTCACCCTGGCATAATATATGTTTGACTTCCTTTTGAGATGATGCAACATGTAGTATTAAGTGATTGATTAAATTTCTTGAAACATTTATATATTTTTATAATAAAGCCATTTCTTAAAAAATTGCCCTGCTGAGCCTTTCT
This sequence comes from Rhinolophus sinicus, assembly GCF_036562045.2. NCBI lineage: Eukaryota > Metazoa > Chordata > Mammalia > Chiroptera > Rhinolophidae > Rhinolophus > Rhinolophus sinicus. Next base: position 10,892,565 of record NC_133761.1, read on the forward strand.
TTTTGGACACTCCTGAGGCATGAAGAGGCAGCATCAACCCACTAACAAGAATACACCTCTTCTTCCAACTATTACACTGTTTTGTATACCTAAAACTAAAAAAAAAAAAAAGAACACACCTCTCCCAGGTGGCTCTCACATTCACACATATCACCTCATTTGTTTCTCACAGCAGTCCTAAAATAGGTGTGATTATTCCAACTTTAACAATTGAGGTAATTAGGAACAGAGAAGTTAAGCAACCTGCCTAGGGTCACACAGCTCCTAGGTGGCAAAGCCATGCCTCAAGGCCAGGTTTTCGGCATCCACATGTCTCACTTTCATCACTTCACTGCATATGCTCTGAGATACTTTTAAAGTTGGTGAAGTTAAATGAATTTATACTGAGCATCCAATGATTGAATAACAATAGTGAATACTCACACCGTGTTTGCTGAATGCCAGGTACTGTTCTGAGCACTTCATGTATGTAAATTCATTTAATACTCACAACAAGCCTATGAGGTAGATACTCTTATTATCTCCATTATATTAATGAAGGACCTAAGGTATGTAAAGATTGAGTGACGTGACCGAGATCCCAAAGCACGGAAGTGACAGAGCCAGGATTCAGACCTGGGAAAGGCGCAGCATTCTGGTTTGCCTGGGATTGAGAGGCTTTCAAAGAGGCCAGAATTTCAGTGCTGCAGCCAGGACAGTCCCAGGCAAACTAGCATGGCTGGACACCCTAGCTTGGACTAAGGTTACACACCAGTCAGTCTCAGGCCGCCTCCAGCCCATGCTGTTTGGACCTCACAGTATTTTGAAATAAAATTGAGCCAACATTTAAAATTCAGAGGGTATCACATTAAGAGCTGTATTGGGGGGAGATCTGGCCGCATGGGGTGTGCACTCAGGCATGGCCACGTCCCCACCTCTGGGCCTTGTTGTCCTGGCAACAGCCCTCCCCCATCCTCTGCAGTCCCCACCACACACACCAGGTGTCACGGGCACTGACCCCACCCTGGTGCGCCCATGCCTGCGCCTGACTGCATATCGGGTGCACTTATTTATTCGGCTTCACAGCCTCATCCAGATGCACTAGAGCAGCGCTCCTGCACCTTGGAATCACCTGGGGAGCTTTGAAGGTGCCCCCCGACACACCTCAGCCCACTAGAATAGAATCCAGTCTCTGGGAGTGGGTCTCAGACAGCAGAATGTTTTAAAACTCCCCGCGTTCCAAGGTGCAGCCAAGTTTGCCCACTTCTCAAACTTCAACGTGCCCATGAATCATCTGTTGATCTTGTTAAGATACAGGTTCTGATTCAGTGGGTCAGGAGGGGCCTGAGAGTCTGCATTTCTCCCGGGCTCCAAGGTGATATTGAGGCTGCATTTCCAGGGACCACACATTGAGAGGCAAGGGGCCAAAAGCACCGCATCAGCATGGTCTTCCCTACAAAGCTGGCTGGCCTCCACAGATCCTGTCTCATGAATGCTTTCAGCAGTGGAGGCCCAGAGAGGGGTAGTAAGTAGCCCAAAGTCACACAAGGCTGCACGAGCACCCAGTTCTCTGTTGTGTCCCACTGCACAGCGCTGCCTCCCGGCAGGCGACTTCACCCACCCATCCAAATCAGAGCACCTCCTAGCTCACTTTGCAAGGAGAGGCTAGGGAGCAATTTCCCATGGGGAAATCAGCTCTTGTAGAATCAGCTTCTGGACAGGGGTCAGTGGCAGTCCTCTGTGGAAAGGGGTCCTAGAACAGATGGCACACCCAATGTGCAGGCGACAGACAGAGCGCAACCTGACAAAAGGCAGGGGGAGGAGGACTGAGGAATTGAGGCTGAGGGAAACAGGACAGTGTCCTCCCTTGCTGGGATGGGGACACCCCGCAGTGCCTGAGTCAGACAGCCTCTGAGCTCAGCCAGGCTGCAGGGCTGGAAGGGTGACTCAGAGGGTGTGTAGTGAAGTGAACTTCTCCCTGGCCAAATATGGGCTCGGCTTTGCTCTGTCTTGCCATTCAAGCTGCCGGAGGCCGCAGGCTGTGTCTGCTCCACGTGCCAGCCAAGTCTGTGATGGAGAGGGGAAACTAGTCCACACTCCCCTGATCCGGGTCCACCTCCCTGGCTGGTGGGGGGCACTTGGCGTTGCATTCGCCAAGTGGCTTGTAAACTCCTTCACCGCACATCTGCTGTCCCCACCTCATCATACATAGGATAAAATAGAGAAGTAATAACGTGTTCTGAAACAATGGTTTTGTCACACAGGGTCCCGCTCTGCTGTCATACACCCACAGGACTGTAGGAGAGAGACCACATCTTGTTTTTCCTTATATGCCCCCTCCAACCCCCATGCCACAAACAAAACCTGGGACAGGGTAAATGTGATTAACTACTTGTTAAATAAATGAATTTACTGTGTGTAGCGTGCGTGCGTGTGTGTGTGTGTGTGTGTGTGTGTGTGTGTATTTGTGTCTCATTCTCTGCCACCAGACTTTTAATCCTTGAAGAAATAACTTACATAACACGCCCCATGTGCCAGGCACTGTCCTAAGAATCCTCTCATATTAGCTCATTTAATATAAGGATTAACTCATTTAATCCTCAAAACAACCTGATGAGGAAAATACTGTTATTATCCCCTCCTTTTACAGGTAAGAGCCTGAGGCCCAAAGAGGTTAGGTAACTTGCCTGCGTTCGTGTAGCAGGTAAGTGATAGAGTCAGGATTCTAGCTCCAACGGTGTGGCCTCAACCTCTGTATTCTTCACAGTACCTGCTTCATTTTCTGTATCTCTGATGCCCAGCACAGTGCCTGGCACGTGGTAGGTACTGGATTTCCCCGAAAATAAGACCTAGCCGGGCAATCAGTTCTAATGCATCTTTTGGAGCAAACATTAATATAAGACCCGGTATTATATTATATTATATTATATTATATTATATTATATTATATTCCCGGTCTTATATTGTAATAAAATAAGACTGGATCTTATAATAATTTTTGCTCCAAAAGACACATTGGAGCTGATGGCCTGGCTAGGTATGATTTTGGGGGAAATATAGTGTAGTGAAGTGAACTTCTACACTATGTAGTAATAGTAGTAATAATTGTGTGCTGACTAAATGAATGAAGTCATTACTTTATTAATTACTGTGTGTGTACATGTGTGATGGTCCCACTAGACACGACTTTCTTAAAGAAAGTAGTGGTCTTGCCAACGCGTCCCAATGCATTTAATAAATGGTTTAAAACAGAATACATTAAAGAATGGATGTCCCCTCTAATGCCCACATGTTTGGCATATGGTCCAGCTGACTGAGGTTTTCAGAGTTTATTCAGATGCCCAGGTAGAGCCAGGCATGGCCAGCGTCATGGCTGTGGGATCTGTAGAGCTGTACACAACCCCATGCTCAGAAAGTGCCACCACCACCACCACCATCACCACCCCCAACTTGATTCAAGTTTCTACTGTCATCCTCTTGGAATTCTTGACAATTTTTCACAGGGAGCCTTCTGTTTATGTCTTACCCTGGGCCCCACGAATGATGTCGCCCACCCTGCCAAGAGTGAATAAAAGCCCATGATGATGTCTACAGGAAGGAGAGGAAGGAAAGGGACTCCAGGGCCACTACGTCCGTGGCCTCCAAGCGCAAAGCCTTGGTCATACGTGGCGAACATTCAGACAGCGGGCCCCAGGCTCAGCAACTCCGGCCGGAGCGTGACTCCTGAAGGCCATTTGGATCTCATCACCTCTCCCCAAGAGCTGCCCCTGAGACACCCCTGGTCCCCAGACTCTGACAGCTTCAACAGGAAGGCTTCCTCAGCCTTCACCCCTTTCAAACACGACCCTGAAATGCCGTCATGTGGTAGAACTCAGACCTCAGGCTGAGCACCCAGCTGAGCTCTTTCTTTACTCTGATACTCATAACCATCACTGTGTAAGACGGGTTTTATTGGCTGCATTTTAGGCGTCCGAGGTTCCAGGTTGATAGGAGGCAAGATCAAGTGCAAATAAATTACTCCAAGACCCTTCTTCTTAACTCGGGGTTCCCATTGCCCCCTCGCTGTTTCAGACAGACCCTCTACTTCTCTGCCTGAAAAGCTCTCTCCTGCTCTCCCCAGGTCCTGTCTTCTCCCCTTACCTCTCCTCCAGTCACACCGCTAGGAAGGGGTAGAAGCAGGATTCCAACCCAGGCAGCCAGCCACAGCTTTACTGCTCTTAACCATAGTTGACATATTTGTTCTCTTTGTTTAGGTTTGGCTTAGATATCTTAACTCACAGAAACATGGACCTGGAAGGAACTCTAGCCTCAGCTTCTCCATCTATGAAATGGGAGCAATAAATAGACCCACATCATAGAGTTGCCTGGATTAAACATAATGACAGATGTCAAAGTGCTTTTTAATAATCCACAAGTCTAAGAAGTTATTTCTATTAATTACCGGAAGTGAAATTATGGCTCATTAAACCCGGTGCCAAGGAAACGAAGGTCATTAGTGGCCATCCCCTTCACTTCAGTCTCAGCGAAGGCCGGCCACACCCTGGCCAGTCACTGGTCAGTAAAGAATTGAACAGGATGCATCCTTATAAATCACCAGGATATCTCCTGCATTGTCTTCAAACCCTGATTCTGCGACTTCTTCGCTGTACAACTTTCGGCAATCATTGTTCCTCTCTGAGTGTTGGGCTTTTCAATCTACAATGTGGGATCAGTGGTGACAGTTGTGTTGCAGGAACACAGCAGTCACAAAGCAGTATTGGTATCATTCTTAGGAAACTCCCGTACACACACGATTCCCTCTAAAGCAGCCCGTGTCTGATCAGCATCTTGTTTTTTGTGATGGTTCATTGTACGTATCGACTTGACTGAGCCAAGGGATGCCCAGGGAGCTGGTAACACATTATTCTGGGTGTGTCTGTGAAGGTGTTTCTCAGATTAGACTTTGAATCGATAGACTGAGTAAAGATCACTGTCACCAATGCAGGTGGGCGTCATCCAATCTAGCAAGGACCCGAATAGAACAAAAAGACAGAAGAAAGGGGGATTGGCTCCCTCTGCTCGTGCTGGGACATCCACCTTCTTCTGCCCTTGGATGTCGGCGCACCTGGTTCTCAAACCTTCAGGCTCAGACCACGAGTGAGGGACACCATCGGCTTCTCTGGTTCTCAGGCCTGAGGTGTTGACTACAACTACACCACCAGCTTTCCTGGGCCTCCAAGTTGCAGAGGGCAGAGTGCGGGACTCCTCAGCCTCCGTAACCGCATGAGCCAATCCCTCATAATAAATCTGTGTTTCTATAGATACCCTATTGGTGCTGTTTTTCTGGAGAACCCTGACTAACGTACTCTTACGTCATCTTCTCTCCGTGTTCTCTTCCCACTGAGGACATGATCATATTCCTAGAACAGGGGTGGGTACTTCACTGTTATTCCTAAAAGAGCCAGTTTTCTGAATCTCTCAACTTCCCTAAATCTTGATGAAACTGCCACATTCCCAACCGTTCTAATGTCTTCCTCTCCCTTCGCTTTCCGCTCCCATCAGGCTGACTGGTCTTCCCTTGGTCTAATGGATGGCTCCTCACTCCATTCCTGCCCCCACCAATCAAGCCTTCACCCCCACAACCAAGTTCTAACTTTCTCTTCTGGTTTTTTAATCTTTGCAGAAGAAGGGGCAGATTCAGAGCGTGACAAGAGGCTGGGTCACAGGATGTGATGGAGAATCCATTTAGTCAGAGGTTCCCTATTCTTCACCCTACTTTCTCTTCAAATCACATTTTTCAATGGAAAAGAAAATTGTATTCATCAGAAATACACGAACCAGCTCCACACATGCTCATTCTGTGACACTGGGCAAGGTACAACATAACGTCTCTAAAGCACAGCTAGCTGAGGACATAGTACCTACATACTCAGTCTATAGTGAGGATTCAACGAGATAATCCACGCAAAGACACGAGCATAGTTTCACGGGCATATAGTAAATACTCAATACATGTAACTATTTTGTTGTTATATGAAATTTGTTCTATATTGTGAAATGTACGTTACATTTTTATTTGATCTATGGCAGTATTAACCTAATTTTTCATCACCATAGCAAATAAAATCTAAGAACATATTGATACAAGTCAACTGATGATGACATTCCAACAGCCCTAGGTACTATCCTGCCTATTCTTCTCTCATGCTTCTTCATAATTCCCGCCAGCTTTCTGCATTTCTTAGCAAAATTTTTAAAAATTAAAAAGCTTTCTATGGACCCTTGATATTTTAGGTATGATAAATGGCGCTTTCTTCCCTGGTACCTGTAATTATGTGAAAGCCTGGGTAATCATTCTTTCCAAAACTTGCTAAGAGCCTACATGGCAAGTCAAATGGTAAATAATGGTACGGTGGAATGACATCAAATTTCATCACCACAGAGGACATTGGGGGCCAATATGGAGGCAGGAAACAGTGCTCTCTCAAGTTGAGGGCCTGCACTTGATTTGAAATGTAGAACATAAGGAACAGCTACACTGTGTCAACCAAAATGTGCCTTCATAGTACAGAAAGTTCAGGGCGGATTACAAAGTGTAAAGATTCTGGAAAACAGATTTTTGAAGGCTGGAGTTCAGTAGTGTTCTATTTCTCGGATTGATTGTGCTGCCAGGAAATTTGAGCAGTGGGAAAGGGAACTTTCTATTTCTGTTAGGGGAAAAAACTGGAAAATTGCAAAAAAAAACATGAGAGAAATAATATTGCAGTTACAGAGTTAGTACTGATTTGTGGTGAAACCATTACAGGGAAAGTGTCACCTGTTCAGCCAAAATAAGTTGAAGAAAAGAGAACAGGTTTTTAAAAATTAGTAGTTTAAAACAGGGGTCAAAAAATCATGACCCATAGGTCAAATCTGCCCCGCCGACTGCTTTTGTAAATAAAGTTTTATTGTCACACAGCCACAGTCATTCATTTACATATTGTTTCTGGCTGCCTCTGTTCTATAATGACAAAGGTGAGTGCTTGTGACAGAGACTTTGTGACCCACAGAGCTTAAAATATTTACTCTCTGGCACTTTATAGAGAACCACTCTCTGGCACTTTATAGAGAACCTTTGCCAACCTTCGGTTTAAAACACGAATCTATGTATCTGGAAAGAAAAACAATATTTAAGAGTATGTTTGAAATCAGAGTGAACCATGAAAGAAAAGAAAAACTTCATTTGATCATTTCACAAATACTGAATAAGAACCTACTGTGTACTAGACACTATCGAGCCTTGGGGGAAAAAAATACCAGACAAAAGTCCCTACTCTCATAGCACTTACCTGGACTGAGGAGTTTATGTGTTGATTTCTATAAAAGGTCTCATAATTTTTTAAATGAAATCTTTAAAAGAACAATGAAGAATGAAATGTCTCAGGGCATTAAGATCAGTGTTTCCTCAGCTTAGTCAATAATATGTGATAAACCAACTGACAATGCAATGAAAGAACTCTTGTCAACTGGGCAAAACAAATCCAAGACCTCAAGGCCCAGTGTAAACAAAGAAAGGCTGTTAGAGCTCATCCAGGTTGAAGGGAAAACTGGAACTAATTTGCCCATGGTTACAAAAACGGATTTGCAGCATGGGGTTGATCTGAATAAAATCCTTGGCCAGGCCTATCATCGCGTTGCTAGCAGGAGCAGAAAATTGAATGGATTTACAGCAATGCTGATGATAGCTGATAAGCATTTCGTACACACAGGGCTACCCCGAGGTTTGAGATTCAGCAGTAATACGTTTTGAATTACGAGTGAAGAAATAAAAGACCTTCCAAAAGCTCTCAATACTATTAATTCATACATCTAAATAGAAAAAAAAAAAAAGGCTGACGATTTTTCAAGGCATTGACATGCAGAGTGAAGGTACGGCTTGCAGGAAGCTTTTTTCTTCCTTGACAATGTCTCTGGGCTGGGCTGGCCAGTTAGCTCAGCTGGTTAGAGCTTGGTACTAATAACACCAAGGTTACTGCTTCGATCCCCACATGGGCCACTGTGAGCTGCACCCTCCTTTAAAAAACAATGTCTCTGGGCTATCCATTATGCTAAGTTGTGTTCATTTGGGTTTAACATCCTTTGAGAGATTATAGAATTTAGGAAATCATCTAAAATGATTTTTAAAAGATCGTGTCTGATAAGTTGAGCAAGGTACTGAGATCAATATCCAACTTTGAATTTATCTTTTGTTTGAAATGGATCACATATTAAGTGTTTTGGGAATTCTTTCAAAAGCTTGCAAAATGCAATTATCTACAATCACTTCTTTTTTTCTTTCTTCGTTATTTATCATCTCAGAAAAGCAATAAACACTTCAAAACTATTTAGGATGGAGTAGAACCATGCCAAAAATAATCATGGAAGGTTTCATAGTTCAGAAACCATCCTTTCAAATGAGTACCAAAAAAGTTCTGGAAGAAAGGCGATCTTGGGAGTTTTGGTAGTCCTTTTTTCTTTTTTTCAGAAAACAATATAACAGTGATGTTTATTACTAAGGATTGGATTCTTAGTTACTACATTTAAATGTACATTATAAGAACATGAAACCAAAAAAAAATTTTTGACACTGTCTCTGTGCATATACATGGATATGTACTTTTATGGACTAAAACCATTAAATGAAACAAGAGGCAAAATTTTTCAAGAACATAAATGTACATATGCTGCACATATGGTCCCACAGCTTCATCTTCCTAAGAATGACGCAAAGTTTAATTTTCCTTGCAACTACGTCAGTATAAGCAATACAGGATATACCATATGGTCTTCACAAGAATGTCACTCGTGCCGTGAGCCATTGTCTTTTGCTTCAAGTCCTCCAATTGCCAGAGCGAGCAGGAATGCTTCTTCTTACTACAGTGTCAGAAAACAGACTGTGAAGTGCATTAGCCCTTGATAGTGATTAAGAATGACTTGGTAACCCAACTGAGGGACCTCGAAGGAAAAAACCAGTGGTGCTTGGAGCAGCTGACCATGCAAGATGAGAGACATATGGTGTTTTATTGATTTGCTCTCACCCTTCAGGATTACCCACTCCGGTTCGCTGATCGTCATGGCTGACATCCAATTCTGAACTCTAAGTTTTAAGGCATGCTACCCTGATAACAATTGGACACACTGTTCCTGGGAGAAGATGGTGACATAATAGAAATAATCATGTTGTTTTTATTAGCATATTCCTGCATATTCAAAGAGCTTTGAAAACCCCCTTTGAAAGCTGTTGCTTTCAAATCTCCCATTTGTTTAGTGAAGGTCCCCCCACATGGAAATCTGTTGGAAATAAGGAATTTGGGTCCCCCACAAACATTCCGTCAGGCTCCACCTTGGCTGGGATTATTATACAACCCCATTTTATAGATGATGAAACTGGAGTTTGGAAAGGTAAAGTCACTGCATCATGGGTTTCCCAAGTCACCCTAAGGGAATGGCCTCAGTAGGTACCTTTGTCATTCAATGGGCAGAATTTATGCAAGGGATTGTTTATTTACACAAAGGCAATTGACCCTCTGAGTGGGCCTGTGTATAACCAGCTTGTTTACAGGCCCTGGAGTTCTCGGGAACTCAGGGTAACACCAGCCAGAGGGAGCCACTTCCACTTCCTCTCAAACCATGACCCCTGCCTGTCTCGTCACCTATCCTGGAGTCTTCTGCCTCCTCCCCTCCAGCCATAATTGGTCCCTCAGTCCTTTCCACACTCTGTGCTGCCTATTCCCAGTATCTCTTTCTGGTTTCATTCCATTTCCTAGAACGTTCCCCCAACCTCTCCTCAGCCTACGTCACCACCATTCACCCTTCAGGCCTTCACGGAGTCTCACTTGTTCCCAGAGGTCCTCCCTGCCTCCTCCCTACCAACTGGACTGGGGAACCCTTCTTTGCCTCTTGTAGCATCCTGTCTAGTCACCTGCAGTGAATAAACAATTGATTTGGTTGCATAAACAAGTGGTGTGGCACAGTGGTGGAAAGCCTGGGCTCTGGGACCCGTCAGGCTGGGTTTAACTCTTGACTCTGTCTCTTATTAGCTCTGTGAACTTGAGCAAGTCACTTAATCTCTCTTTGCCCCTGTCTCTCCCTCTGTAAAATAAGAATAATAATATAACCAGCCTGTTGTGAAGATGTGAAGATTCCAACAGTTTGAATATATGCCAGTCACTTAAAATACTACCTGGCACAAAACAAGAGTCCATTCTCTATTTTTACAGTAATCTACAGTTTTCTGGTCCGTCCCTTCACTAGACTGAGTTTTGGATTGTAGAGATGGTGCTTTAATAATCTCGTTGCTCAGCCTCTGGGACGCAGTAGGTACTCAGTGAATATTTGGGGAATGAACAAATCAGCAATAGAGGGCAGAGCCTCTGCTGAGCTGAGCCCTGTGCCTACAGCTGGCTTTCTCTCGTGCCCGCCTTCGTTTCCGTAGGCTCGGGGCCCATGTGGCTGAGCTGATTTGCTCAGAGGAGAGAGAGGTGGGGCAACAGAGACTTGCCTTTGCTCTTCCCAGCGATGAGCTATCCCTCCAAACACAGCTGCTCATCCCAATGGAGTTGTGCAAGTTGGAGCCATGCACCTTTGCAATGACTACTTCTTATCAGACCAGGGTGTTGACCTGTTTTCACGGAATTGAACTTCTCCCATTGGAAAGTCCCATGGGCTCAGACCTAACCAACAGCCTCACTGGCTGCTCTCTGAGCCACTCGACCTCCCCTCACCATTGCCCTGGCTGTGCCCCAAAGCCTGGAGCTAGCTGTTCCTGCTCCCCATCTGCTGTGGACCAACTCTGCCTTCATCTCAGCGCTCAAAGGTCATCCCTTCCAGAGCTTTCCAGACTACTCCCAAATGGAAATCATTTCTCACCCCTTTGAACTCCCTAGTTCTCCATCTACACTTGTTTCTTCACCTCTTGGAGTCTCAGTTTCATTATCTTTAAAATAGATACAAATACCTATTTCAAAGGGAGGTTGTAAAGATCAAATGACACAAGTAAATGTTTCATTTTGTAAGAATTTGCTTATTTACCACCTGGGAAGTTTCTTGAAGCCAGGGACCCTCTATTTTATTACCACATGCCCCGCAGTTTTAGCACCCGACTCGTCTTAAGCACTCAATCAGCGTCTGCGCAATGCATCAACCAATCAAAAATGCCAATGAAGAATACATAAATTATAGTAATGCAGTGATACCCTATGGTTATAACACAGAAATCCTTATGGGATTTCCTTTTTTTTCTCTTTCTCTCTTTCTTTTCTTTTCCTTTTTTATTGTTTTCAAATTAGAAATGGTCAAACCAGAATTGTACACCTGAAATCTATGTAATTTTACTAACAATTGTCACCCCAATAAATTTAATAAAATAAAATAAAAATCCACAAGAATAAATTTTAATAATAGGAAAAAAGAAAAAGAAAAAAAAAAAGAAATGGTCAAACCAAATCAACTATTTCTTTCCTGGGAGGTGAATTACCCATACAAGGTATATTTAAAATACCATTAATCAGCCAGAGAACTTAGACTCGGGAGTAAAAACACAAACACATGCACACCCTGGGAGTGATTTTCGGGAAGGAGTGGGTGCTCACCGTCCTCCCCCACATGCATCCTCTTACCCCATCCTGCGCCCTTCCCTCCCTAACAGCCACATGTCACCACCTGTACCCAATATCACCAAACTAAATGATTGTCGCCTACTCTTCTTGGCAAATAAAATTTCCTCTCCCCACAGAACTCTGTAGAAACCAAAAGGGAAAGCCTAGAGAATTTCATGTTAGGGGGTGGGAAGCAGGGGTCCCTGCCAGGTTTCTTATAAGCCCTTATGGCGCATGGAAACGAGAAGACATGCCTACGTCTGAGACTCTGTCTTACTCTCTCTCTCTGATATTCTCAGAGGCCTGTCACTTTCATTGGGTACAAATCCCCACCCTTCTTTCCCTTGCCCATGATTTGAGCCCTGGAGGGAAAGCCCAGATTCCCTACAAGGTGGTGTCGGCCAGAAATTGCCCCATCCTTCTTATCAGAGCTACTTGCTTGCCTGACCCAGACCTGTCCCTTGTACAGCCACGGGACAAGCTTAGCCCAGGCAGTTGCAACCTGCTCAGGTGAAGCAAACTGACTTACCTGAAAGCTGACAACGAGACAAGACCAGGCCACCCAAGAAAACCCAGAGCAGGTCAGTTTGACAACAGGATGCTAAGGGGAGAAGACAGGAGGGCTTGGGCTGCCCCAGGCAATGCCCTGGTTGACAGGAAGACTCTATGGCCGGCCCCAGGCAGGGACCTCAACATCTTTCTCCTCCCACCTCTGACTCTCGTCCCACAGCACTTGCTACAGTGGGCTGGCTGCTCAGACCCCACTGACTGGCAGGTGGCTACACACGGTGCCATAATGCATTTATCTAAGATGCCAGTGATGGTAAGATGCGCCATTATTTTACGTACCTCTAAGAAAGAAAAAATGTTACCTACCAAATTATGACACAATGGATCTTTATTACTTATAATGGGTATTTATACTTGCGGAAAGCTTTTTTAGATGTATTTAAATGAGTTTTTCCTGTATGGCAATCTCACACATGCATGAAAATTAAAATATTAATGAAGTAAATTGCTTAAGGTAATCTTCGAACTTTATCACCTTCAGAATCCATGTCCTCTGAATGACTTTTCAATCCAGAATTGTCTACGTCTATGGTTTCCTCCACAATGTCATCTACTGTGACATCTGGAATACCAGGACAACCAGAGGAAAGACACACTGTTTCAGCGAGTGCCTCACTACTGGCTCCGGGGAGGCCGGGGGGGGGGGGGGGGGCTTCTTCCAAGCTGCTGACATCGTTCTGCAAACTTTAAAGTTTAGGCTCTAAAGTTTGGGATAAATGTCTTCATCCCAAAAGTGACTGATAGATGCATCCCATTTTCAGGGATGATAGAAAGAAAGAGAGTGTGCATTTAAATTGATAAAATATGGAATAACAATGGCAGCCAACAGGTATTGGACAGCTAGACCAGCATCTCACCTGTGTCACCTTATTCCATCTCCTCTCTAAGGAAGGTAATAACATGAGCTAACCGTGTACTGTGCATCAGATACTGTTTAAGTGATTACACACACACACACACACACACACACACACACACTAGGTCAGACAATTAAGTTTGCAAACTTGTTGCAATGATATTGCTAACATTTTTTTGATATCAGAGGGATTATTCATTATGAATTTGTACCAACTGAACAAACAGTTAACCAAGTTTACTATTTGGAAGTGCTGAAAAGGCTGCTTGAAAAAGTTAGACAACCTGAACTTTTGGCCAACAATTCATGGCTCTTGCATCACGACAATGCACCAGCTCACACGGCACCATCTGTGAGGGAGTTTTTAGCCAGTAAACAAATAACTGTATTGGAACACCCTCCCTACTCACCTGATCTGGCCCCCAGTGACTTCTTTCTTTGCCTGAAGACAAAGGAAATATTGAAAGGAAGACATTTTGATGACATTCAGGACATCAAGGGTAATACGACTACAGCTCTGATGGCCATTCCAGAAAAAGAGTTCCAAAATTGCTTTGAAGGGTGGACTAGGCACTGGCATCAGTGCATAACTTCCCAAGGGGAGTACTTCAAAGGTGACCGTAGTGATATTCAGCAATGAGGGATGTAGCACTTTTTCTAGGTTGAGTTCGTGAACTTAATTGTTCCACCTTGTATATATATCCATTCATTCCTCCCAGCAGCCCTATTTGGTAAATATTATTATTACCTCTATTTTGAAGATGAGGATGATGAAAATAAATTACTTGCACAAGATTACACTGCTTGTAAGTGGTAAAACTGGGATTTGGATTTTGAAGTCCAGTTCTAGAATCTACACTTAAACCACTCCACTAAATGTGGTTCCATTAATGTGCCCATTATGCAGATAAGGGAACTGAGGCTTAGGAGAGATGAGTACCTCTCCCAAGGATACACGATACAAGGACCAAGATTTAAATCATAGCATCCAGCTCTACAGGCCGTGCTGTTCGTCATTTTGTTACCCTGTGTAGGGAACACCAAAGGGCAAATGTCAAAACCAGATATTTAGATTTCATCTTGGCATTCAGAACTCCATATGACACCATTCTGATAAAGTTTACTTGCTTTCCTTTCTCTCAAAGATGGGGATAGCATAATTTCCTTGCAGTGATCAAAGGGGGCCTCATTCATCCATTTGCTTATTCATCAAACAACTCTTTTCAAACTGTCCGTTACACGCAAGGCCCTGAGCTGGGTGCTCCAAGGAGCCTACAATGTAGCAGGAGTAACAGACTTTGTACAGTGATTATAGTGTGGTCAAGAGAGAGGAAATACTACTGACAACTGGAACTGACTGGAGCCTCTTCCGCCCTGAAGGAGGATGGCCCAGAAGCAGAGATACAGAAGGTGAGGGTAAGATGGCAGCCAAACCACTTGTCGGGCAAAAAGTCTGATGGCTAATTAATTAAAAGTAATACATTTGCCTTCTCATCATGTATCTCCATCGCTCTAAATCTTCAGTAAAATGTGCTCCACATACAAAGGCCTTGGATGATGACTTTTAGTAGGAACTGGGAAAGGACCTTGAGCTCCCCATCCTTGTGAGTGTGGGAGATGGGGAAGATATAAAAGAAGAACCAGACTTAATTTGGGAGGGTCAGGGAAGCCTGCTACACTGGCACTAAAACTCCAACTTTGCTGGCCTGCTAACCCTTGCTTGTCACACTTCTGAACTCCAAGAATGTAGACACCTACCTGTCTTGTAACCCTAGAGCACTGAAGAACACAGACACATAACAGGTGCTTGGTAAATATTTTTTGATTGAATAACTAGACAGAAGACCTCAGCAGCCCTTCAAAAATCTCTCCCAGCTGTGTTTCCACCTTAATATTCCCTGGTGTACCCTCGAGGCCCAGGACATAGTAAGTGCTCAATAAAAATCCCTGACACAGACCTTCCTCCATAGTTTGGATAATCTCCTTGCACAGTCTTCCAGTGACATTATGGGATCAAAGAGAGGAGAGACAGGTAAGGCCTCGGATATATAGTATCAAACTCCTCTTCAAAGGAAGTGCAGAGTTCATTCCTATCAGAGTCTTGCAGGAGAATACCTACAACAATTTCCAATGCTTCTGCCAATACCTCCTCCACTTGTCCTTCACAAAGAGATAAGGCAGCTAAGACCCAGCTCACCTTGAGCTCACCCTTGAGCGCAGCACCTTGCTTTAGCCATCTCACCTGAACCTCTACAAGAACCTCTAGGCTGGACTCCCTGCACCCACTTCTGAGCCCCTCAAATGCATCCTGTCTTAGCAGCTAGAATTCTCTCTTCAAAGAGCAAAATCTGAACATAATAGCCATCTGTCAGTGGCTATTTTTGTTCCTCCTCAACCTCTCTAATCCCTTGGCCAGGAGGCGGGCTAAGTGTACTCCTGACCTATCCAGTGACTCTTCCAGTTCATTCTCCCTTCCTCCTCCTCAATCGACCCCCAACCACGCACGCAGCTCTAAACATTGCCAGGCCTGTCTCACTCCCAAACCTGCTGGCTCTTAACCAACAAGAACACACATTCTGTATCCCCCATAAATTAAATCATGGTAATGACTTATTGGATCTATTTTTATTGGACTACCATGAGGTACAGGGGTTCCAGAATTCAGATGCCACAGGTATTTCTCAAACACATACTATGTGCCAGGCATTAACTGGACGAGTCGCTTTCATAGATGGCAGCGTTTAATCCTCACCACAATCCTACGAAGCTGATAAAGACGAAAGGAGTGAAATAGAGAGAAGAAATGGCGCCCCTGGGGGTGAATGACAGAGAAAGCCTTTGACCCAAGTCTCCAGGCTGCTAGTCCTTCCCGTGCATTCAGTAAGCATTCGCTGAACACCTGTACATGATAATGTTGTGCCATGGATTCAGGATAAAAGGCAGCTGCACGAGCTCCCTCTGACCTGACAACATTGATGCTGGGAAGTGCTTACAGGTTTCTAATCTAAATTCCTTTCGCCGCAGCTCCATCCCATTCCCACCCCCTACGTCACCCCCATCTCCAGACAAACACAAAATCAGCAGTTACTGGTGATATCGCCAAGCTTCTCCTCCTCTCCTAGCTTCTGTTTTCAGTTGCCACACAGGCCTGAGATAAGCCTCCCGGAACAAGCTTCATATCTCCCCAGACGTTGCCTCCACCCTGCTAGTCCCTGCTCAGCCCCTGCCCAGCGTCAGGGAAGACCAGCAGCTTCAGGGGGGTCTTCTCTGAAAAGAAGGGAGGATAGACAGCACGCAGGCATCTTCTCCCAGCCGATCACTTCTTAGGAGGTGGCAACAGGTGACACTTTGGGGGAAGATTGTTGCCTCAACTGAGAGGCTCCCCAGATGAAGAAACAGTGCTGGCAGGCTACAGTGTTTGCCCTGGCCCTCCACAGCTCCCCAGAGACTCCCTCTAACCAGATACCACAGAGGATTGTTCCTCATTGGCTTATCAAAACAGACAAGGGTGGCAATCGCCTTCCTTTGGCACTCGTACATGGCTGTGTCTGGGTCCCCTGGAACGCAGAACAGACCTAATAAATGTTTGATGACTACATGATTGAAAAAAACTGAATGAATGTGAGAGTGAGTCTACGAATTAGCATATCATGAAGTGGATCGATGAAGAGAGTAAGGGAATAGAAGAATAAATCAGAATGAATAAATGAATGAATAAAAGAATAAACTTGTAAGTGGCTGAATGAATAAATGAGAGGATAGAGTAACAAAATGATTAAAGGAGTCCCTAATTGAGCACGTGAAAAAATTAATATATAAATGTGTGAGTTGGGTGGTAGATGAGGGTAAAGAGGATCAAATATATGGTGATGGAAGGAGAACTGACTCTGGGTGGTGAACACACAGTGGGATTTATAGATGATGGAATACAGAATTATACACCTGAAATCTATGTAACTTTACTAACAATTGTCACCCCAATAAACTTTAATTTAAAAAAAATGTGTGAGTCAATTAAATGAATATATGGATCATGGATGGATGGAGGGATGAGTGGATTGATGAATCAGTGAGTGGATAATGAATAAATTCACAACTTCTTAAGAGGAAGACTAGGGAACTAAATTATAGACCTTATGAGGCCAATAACCAGATTTGTTTTAGTCTTTGCACTATCCCCAACCCCTTACAGTATCCTACACATATTAAGAATTCTAGGTGACCGGTTAGCTCAGTTGGTTAGAGCACGGTGCTAATAACACCAAGGTTGCTGGTTCAATCCCCGCATGGGCCACTGTGAGCTGCACCCTTCTAAAAAAAAAAAAAAAAAAAATTCTAATAAGTATTTGTTGATTGAATAAGCAGATGGTAGTTAGATAGCCTCTTGCTTGCAATACATGGTACTAAAATCTTCACTTATGGAGACCTTCAAATTTCAAGGTTCGTCATGTGAAAAAGCTCAACGGGCCTAGTCTTAAATCCCAGCTCTGACATTTCCTAAGCTATGTGGCCCATCAAAAGACACTTAAACTCTTGGAACTTCAGTTTTCTCTTCTATAAAGTAGAGCCAATCCTACCTGCTTGATAGTACAATAGTAGAGATTACAGAAGAATATGGGTAGAAGCACCCAGAAAGCATCTCGCCCATAGAAGACACTTGATGAATGAAAAGCTCTTCTCTTTTCCTCCTAAGCGAATCTTCTTCCCTCTGTCTATCCAAAACCCACCAACTCCAGTGCCCTTTGAGGCCCTGCCCCGTCTGAGCTCATAGTTTTTAGGGGGACAGATACAGTGGAAGGAAATCTGCTAGGAAGTGGAATGATAAAAGTGTTAGGCTGAACTATATGAAATTGCAACAACTCAGCTGCTTCTGACCTAAAAAGCCAGCACCTTCCCATGTTTCAACTACTGTTGCTGGAAATATATGGGAACACAAAGAAAGGAGCAAAGGATTCAGGGAAAATGAGGGAATGTCAGAGCTGGGAGGACTCTTAGAGGTCGTCAGCTCCCTCATTTAATAGCTGGAGGAATTGAGTCCCAAAGAGAAGCAGCTCTGGTCCACACCGTTCACCAACCATGGCAGAGCCAGAAGCTATGCAAGTTTTTGGTGAATGGACATGAGTGCAAATCCAGCTCTGTCACTGGAGTGCTGTGTGACGGCTGAACTGGCCTCACTCTTCCGATCATCGGCTTGCTCACTCTTCAAAGTCTTCAAGAGGAGGGTCGATGAGACTGAGGATCTCAAATGCCATGCAAAGGGCTTGGGCCGTGCTAGGTGCCACTCCGCACCCCAATTCTTCTAAAACCTTTTACCTGGACTCTCGGCCACTGGTCCCCCTACAAACTTACCCTGCTCTCATTGCCAACAGAGTGAGCAGGTAAGAGGGAGACAGACTGACTTGGGCACCACCACACCACATCTGGCAGCACCTGGAGATCCAGAGGCAGCTTTCCCCCTCTTAGTGTCAGTCAGCGGATAGCCCACTGTCAGGCATAGCCTGCTACACGTTGTCAGGAAATGACCAATTCTCTTCCGTTCCCTGAGGGGTCACACCAACACTTCTCCACCTCCCAGCTCATGCCCATGTTGGGTGACACCACATCCGGGTCCGCGGCGTGTTGTCACTCCATGTTACACCACCATACCTCACCAGTGACATAACCGCCCTCTATCTCCCTCCCTACCCACCCAGGCTGTCATAACCCAGGCTCTGCTGACACATCCTCCGTGAAATTCAAAACCAGATGCTTTGTGTTTGTTTACTAGGTTTGTTGGAGGGCAAAGCCAAGTCCAACCCCTTTCTCTCTTTGCTTTTGCTCTCTCCTGGCCTCCAAGGCCCGGAAAGGCTGCTGGGAGCCAGGCGCTAGGAGTGGGCACCCACAATAGCAGGGCCAGGCCCAGCCCATCCGACACGTCCAGTCAATTCCTGAGGCTGGATGGCATGAGCCACGGGTGCAGTAACGTGGTGCTGTGAGGAAATGGGCCTGCCTGTTGAAACCCATTTGTCAGTGATGAGAGCCAAAGGGGGTTGGACAAGGAGAGGGGTGGGGGGAGGGAGAAAGAGAGAGAGAGAGAGAGAGAGAGAGAGAGAGAGAGAGAGAAGGAGTGAGAGAGAGACAGCCTGAGTTTTCAGGATCATGACCCCATTCTCTTCCCCATTCAAAAACATGTTTTGGTATTAACTATGTGCGAGGGTCTTTCTCTGGAGACACTGCGGTGAGCAAGGCCAGATCAGAGGCTCTCGCCTCACGGGCTGCACATTCTAATGGACCGCACAGACAATAGCCAAGTCAACTCATGCATAATAAAGCAAACCGAGAGAGCTTCAGATTGTGAAAAGTGCTCGGAGGGAAACAGATGGGCTGAGGTGATAGTAACTGAGTCAAGGGAGTGGGTGATAATTTAATGGGGTGATTAGGGAAGGCTTCTCTGAGGAGGTGATAATGAGCTGAGACAGAAGATGAGAAGGAGCCAGCCATGCAAGGAGGCTCTGGAGGAGGAGCTGGAGTAGAATGTTCCAGGAGAAGGAACGGGAAATGCAAAGGCCAAAGGCCGTAAGATTTCCTCAAAGACGAGGAAGGGACAGAGTGGCTGGAGCATTTGGGCTGAGGAGGAGGGCAAGGTCTGAACAGTCTGTGGACACCGCATCACGAAGGTGGGACCTCCCCGGCCTTGGCAGGAGCTAGGATAGAATGCAAAGGGAAATTGTAAACAGCCTGAAAGGGTCTTCCCTTCCTGAAGCCTTGGGTCCCATATGCCTGGGGATAAGGGGGACCTCTCACATGAGTCCCACTCCCAGGCATTGGGACGATGGAATGCAAGGAACCTCGAATCTGTCAATATCAATGCCCTTCCACTCTGTAGATGGGGGGCAGCCCTGAGATGGGAAGGGATATGCCCAAGTTCACACCGTGTGGCTATGGCAGAGCAGAAACAAAACCCCGGTCGCAAAGTGAAAGGAGAGCTCACATTTTTATCAGTTACTACGTGTGATTTGCTTTCACTGTTCACCTCAGCCCATCCTTTTACAGATAAGAGAGGGAAAGTGGTCTCCCAGGATCCCACAGTCAGAGGAGCCAGGGGAGCGAGGCTTTGAACCCAGATTCTCCTGATACCAGCGCCCACACCCTTTCCTTGGGGCTGTTCAGAATTTACGCAGATATTCCTAGAGATCCAAGCTGCTCAGAACCCTGGTACTTCCTGAAAGCTCCTGGAACTTTCTTTGGGAAATACCTCAGTGCCCAAAGCAGGTGAAACCAACGAGCCAGTTGCTCTCGTGCATCCGTCCATTGAGAAACACATGAACACATTTTAAAAAGTAGATAAAAGGAACCATTTATGAATAGATATCACTATGTAGACACACTTCCCACCAATCAAATGTGCCTCTTGGAATGTATGTTGAAACTGACCTAGGACAGAAGGATTTGTCTTTGTTAGTGAGCTCCGAGATCTTGCTCCTTGGAGTACTGTGGAACTCAAACTTCCGCTGTGTCAAATACGCTGGGAGGATTTGTTAAAACACAAGCTGCTGGATCTTATACCCAGAATTTCTGAGTCAGCAGGTCTGGGGTGGGGCCTGAGATTTTGTATTTCTAACAAGTTCCCAAGTGAGGCTGACGGTGCTGATTTGGGACCCACTTTGAGAACCACTGCTATAGTGGATGCTGTGGTCTCTGCCTAGAGCCCCCTACAGGACTGAGGACCTCATTCACCCAGGGGTTACCCCTCCCCAGGAATTGCTCTAAATTCAGGGGCACTGAGACTCTCTCTCCTTCTGTAAGCAGCCCGGTACTGGTCAGCATAGAAGTTCCTCAGTTTGGGACAACTCTGCAGTGCCAGTTCAGCGTCAGAGCTCCCCATGGGACTGGCTGGGGCCTCTGTTGTGACAGATCAGAGTTCAGCTCCTCCCTTGGCCCAATCCCACGTGCTTCGTTCCCTTACAGGTGCTGTTCCTCAAAGTGCTCCCCATTGACCGTCCCGCATTCACACTTCTGTCCCAGAATCTATCTCCCAGAGTGTCTGAGTTTAGAGAGTTAGTACCGGAAGCGGGGTGGCCTAAGGACGCAGACTAAAATGGGCTTTGGGAGCTGGATCACCCAGTTGCTAGCTGGCTGGCAATGAGTACTCCAGCCTTTAGGAGGCGGGTACCAAGAAGGTCACAGGGGGGATAAGTAGAGGATGCATAGCCCCTGGGGTGATGTAACAGTGTAAATATGAAGACTTTCCCTGGTGGCACACTGGCACGGGGTAACTGTGGAAGGAAATGAACTGGTGGGTGCAGCATCTCAGGCTTTTGAGAGGTTTAGATGAGGTACTAATTACAATGTCACTGAAATCGAATGGCGTTCACGGAATGCCATTAATGTGCCAGAGGAAGATAGTGAAAATCACCAATTGAAGGCAAAGTGTCAAAGTCAGAGGGACTCTTTGGCAGCACCGAAAGAGTTCTCATTTCCTCTAGTCAGATAGAAAGGCCCCAGATCAGGCCCAGGTCTGCATTATAAGGGTAACAGAGCACCAGAAAATTCACAACCCTGGCAATTCTGCTATGCCAAGGTCAGAGCTTTAATTAGAAAAAACTGAGGACATGAGACTTGGAATAAGGACATCAGTGGGGGTGCACTCAAGAACCTCGAAGCCCCCACATCCTCCAGAATTCTCTGAGCCTGCAGACGTGGCCCAGGACTCCTAGTAAATACTAGCACACCTGCCTAGCTTTAAAGTGATGCAGAAAGGTATCTCCCCTTTTCTGTGTTGCAAAACAAACATATGCCACCACCCCAGGCTCAGTTTAGACACCCCCCACCTCATCTCCTGACTGCCAAACCCATGACTCAGGCCAAGTCATGACATTATTCAGCCAGAAAACCCTGGGTCTGCTAGGCTTCCCTGATAGGAACGGGAATAATGGGATCCCAAAGTAATAGAAGCCAGATGGCAGTTAACCATCACAAGCAAAATGAGTACAAATATTCTCATGAGCAGCAAAGTCACAGAGGTAGCTAGGAGCCTGAGCCACAGACGGCCACAGAGACGGTTCATAGAACACGCTAATTCCTAAAGGTTAGTTCCATGAGCAGCCAGCAAAGAATTGCTCAATCCTTGCACTCAGAATTAATCAAGCCAAGTTTCCAGACCTGAACCCACTTTCAGACATGGAACCACTGACTGAAAAAAATACCAACCCCCCAGGACGGAAGACCTGCCATGTCAAAGTGACGTCCAGGGTTTTACTAGGGGAAAAAAAAAAGAAAAAACCTAGAAATTTTGAGGACTGTTGGATACAGGGTCTGCATCGATAGATGGGACCCAAAGTATAATCATCTTGGACCCTGTTAGAATGAGGGTGCCTGGGGGCCAGGCTCAAGCCTAGCTCACAGTAGGTCCACAGATTCACCCAGCGATCATTGCCTCCATCCTGAATACAAAATTGGAATGGACAAACCTGACAGTTGACAGAACTTCCCTATTGCATCTTGGCCAGGGAAGTAAAAACTGTCATAATGGGGAAGGGCAAGTAGAAACTTCAGAACCTGCCCCTCCACCCGCTCCCCACTGGCTAAGACAGTACATCAAAATCAATAGTGCATCATGAGAGAGATTAGTGCCACCCTCAAAGATCTAAAGATGGTAGTTTTCTCCATATCTCCATTTAATTTGCCAGTCTGGCCACTAAGAAAAAACTAAAAGGATCTAGGGGGAGACACTAACTCCATCACAACCAAGTAATAGTTCTAATTGTACCTGTTGTGCTGTAGGCGGTATCTCTCCCTACAGGTTCACACAGGCTGGGATGGTAGGTGGCCACCGAGCTGAAGCACGTGTTCCCGTCCCGTTCTTTCAGGAAGTAGGACCAGAAGCAGCTCACAATCATGTGGCATGAACAATGTTACCCGTTTACTGTCCTCCCCCAGGGCTGCAGTCACTCTCCTGTTCTAGGACATAAAGTAGACTGAAGAGATATGAACCACCTGGACGCTCCCCAGCTCCTCACCAGGGGGTCCGCTACATGAATGACTTCCTGTCCATCTGTGATTATGATTAAGAAGTGA
Organism: Rhinolophus sinicus; assembly: GCF_036562045.2. Taxonomy (NCBI): domain Eukaryota; kingdom Metazoa; phylum Chordata; class Mammalia; order Chiroptera; family Rhinolophidae; genus Rhinolophus; species Rhinolophus sinicus. Next base: position 10,915,620 of record NC_133761.1, read on the forward strand.
CAAGCACCTTGGAGGCCTTGAGAAGACACAAGCACTGCAGAGCGTGGGAGACCAGCCCTGTGAAGAGTCAGGGTTCTGCCACCTCGGTTGTAACATGTCCCGGGAAAGGCTAGGATATCCCCTCCAAAGTAAAGGGCAAATTATTATATCTCACCCCATGAAGACGAAAGCCCATCTGGAAAGCCTCTTCAGATTCTGGATTTAGCACATTCCACCCCTGAGAAGAATGCTCGCAGCCTATTCCCAAGTGACACAGAAGATGGCCAGCTTTGAATGGAGCCCAGAGCAGAAAAGTGCTAGGTAGCAGGTCCTGGTTACGGCCCCAAGGGTCCTAGCACTTGAGTCTTAAGCCCTGTGGTATGAGAGGCAAATCAGAGGTGGAAAAGATGCTACGTGGAGTTTACGGCAAGCCTTAGCCAGAGAATCACAAGGTACATTCCTGCGTCAGATCAGCCCCCGTGGAAAGGGCATGGGAACCCCCTAAGGTGCCGTGGAACCCACTTTGGGAACCACTGAGTGAGCCATTCTCAAAGCTCCCTCCAGCCCAGATGTTCTGTGGATCCTTCTGACCTTGGGTTTGCTCAAGCCCAGGTCTATATGGTCTTATTTATTTTGGGGCCAATTCTGGCTGTGACTTGCCCACGTGCCTTGCCAACAGCTGCCCAGGAAAAAGTTCCCTACTGTTGTCACCCATGAAGTCCTGGCTCAGAACGGGCTGTGTGAGAGTGCCAGCCAGGGCCATTGCCAAAGTGTTTCTAGTCAGACTAAGAACTGTGGATCTTTTCGGTGACTCTGCCCTTTGCTTTGGCTGCAAAAGCTTAACTCGCATTGGTTTGGAAAATCCAACATTGTTCTTTCTCGCATGGGGCTGTGGTGTGTGTAGATCCCGGACTGCAGCTTATTTGTCTTGTCCAGAGTCTTGCCCTCTGTGGGGGTGCAGGGCTTGGGGGTGAGGCTGAGGGAGAGATTCTATCTTGGCCAGTCCCGGTGCTCTGGGGAAAACCTGTGTGAAGGCATTTTTAGTTGACAACTTAACCGCCAGTGCCCTGTCACTTGCCAACCGAACACAGCTAGAGGAGAATGGCTAGTCTAAGTCCATTGTGGCTTTGTTGTCTGAAAAATCCCTTCTTCTTTCTCAGTCTCAGTTTCTTCATCTACAAAATTAGGAGGCTAGATCAGGAGAGATCTAAGGAGACTCTGTCTGCTTTAATGTTCTGTGACCCACAGCTTGAAAATGCAGGGAAAGAGCTGTCCTCCCTTCTCTTCCTCCCTTCCCCTCCCATCCCCCCAGCCCCCTCTTCTCTCCTCTCCTCTCCTCCCTCATCTTGTGGCTCCTTATAACCACCTGCCTTGCATCCCATTTTGGAAACATGTCACTGTGTTTGTACTTTACGAATGGAAATCAATGACGAACACATCCTAAAATAATGAGAGGCATCGGGACGTGGTGGATTGTGCAACCTGCCGGCTGGGCAGGTGTGGGATGGTGGCCCAGACCCCAAGCACCTCAGCAATATGGCCCCATCCTACATCATCCTGCTGCGATGCACAGAGAGGGCTCTGCGGACAGGACACATCCTGGAGAGACAGCACTTCAAACCCAGTCTAGTAATCTCTGCTGCAGCCTCACTGATGAGGAGGCAGCTCCCTCACCACAGGCTGAGTGGGGGCAGCCCTAGGGTGTCAACTCACTGTGGGGAAGATGCCAGGAAGGGCAAGGCCTTGTGTGCCAAAGTGAATTTGCTTCCCCTTTGGAGAAAGAACTATATTCACAGTTTCAAGAGTAATTCCCGGCATATAGTAGGTGCTCAATAAAATGCTAATTATTATTGGTGTGTTTGGAGCTGTACAACCTAGAGCAGTGGCTTTCAAATGTTTTTGACCAAGAAATGCATCGTATATCATGACACAGAACATGTGTACACACACACACACACACACGTATCCAGTGTGTGTGCGTATGTATCTGAAACTAAATTTTTAGAAACCAATTCTTAAGTCTTACTACAACCAGTGTACTTATGTGTTTCTTTCTATTCCCTTTTTAAATACTAATCATAACCACTACATTGATTTCATAACCTACTAGTCATTAATAATCCCCAGTTTGAAAAATATGGGCAGAGAAATCAACCTGTGTTTGCCTTCATTTGCCATGACTTCCAAGCTGAGTGCCCCTGAGCAAAGCACTAATATGTCCCGGCTTCTGACTCCCAGTCTGCAACCTGGAGGTTTTAATATCATCTCCTGAAGAAGGTGGATGTGAGGACGAAATGTGTCTATCAAGCACCATATTGGGGCACAATGATCATTCCAGGAAATGGCAGGTGTCATAACGACGTCACATGAGGAAGCGAGACTCTCGGCTGGAGGAATGAGGTTCCCCTGCCTTGTGTTCTGATACCTCAGTCCCCCGACCCCCAATCTGACAGGGACAGGGAACTCCCTAGCAAAGGCAGCTGGGTTAGAATCCGGGCACGAATCCTGCCCTGGAGGAGCTTAGGTTCCCGAGATGAGTCACGGACCCAGTTATGACACAGAGGGGTGGTGTCCTCCACAGAGGAAAGACAACAGGCCTGGAGTTTAAGATGAGAGCCACTTCTTCCAGTGGCACCTGAGGGAATGTTCCATGCTTACTCTGCTCAACAAAGGAGCCCCAGACCCCAGGACAGCTCTTGGCATATAAGAAGTGCCTTATTCATATTGAAGTATTTATGAAATCATTCAATGCATTCAAAAGAAGATGGGCTGGGAAGGATCGAGACACACAGGGATAGACACGGAGAAGACCCTGCAGGCAAAGCCATCCATGAAGAGTCACTTCCAGGGAGATCTAGGAGGGCGTTTCATTTCGGGAAATCCAAACTCATCCCAGTGAAACCAGAACCAACCGCCCTACCTCCTCTGTATCGCCAGACCTGGATTGGCCCAGAAAAACCGAAGGAAAATATGTCCAGATGTGGGAACCTGCTTCCCAGTCCTTGATCTGTCCCACATGACCCTGGCCACCTGGGCAAGTCACTTCCCCTCAGTCTCTCAAATGAAGGGTATCGGACAAGATAATCTCTCCAATCATTTCCAAGTCTATAAGCTCTTTTTTCTGTAAGTCCCGGTTTCCTCCCTTCCAGCTACTCAGGGGCAGCCCACGGTCTGTTGCTATTGTCATTTTTCTGGTTGTTTGACCCAGAAGCACACGGCAGGTAAGAAAAGGAGATAAGAGCACCTATTTTGAATACTGATGGGTTCAAAAATATAAGGCCCACCCACTGAGGCCTTGTACTTGGAGTACATCCATCAAACAAAAAACCCAGGAGCTCTAGAGGGCTACACATGCGGCAACGCATTTGAAGTGACCGAGCTCTAGTTTCTCTCTACAGCTGCGCATGGTTTTAACATGTGGTTGTCAGGCAGAACATCTATCCAGATTCGAGCTGGGCCTGATGAGAATGTCATCTCCGTCAGCAGGCCTCTGAATTAGTATTTATTGTATCTCTGCCTGTTACCTGATATTAGACTAGTAACCCAGTGGGTTAAACCAAGTCAAAAGAAACTAGTTAGGATGGAACATAATAAAATAGCAGAGCATTTAAAGGATTGGAATTGGGTAGACAACAAATAAAAGGATGAGATGTAACGTGTGGAGTGACATGAACTGGAGGGGAATGTGCTCAGCAAGCTCACTCCCCGGGCTTTAATAATTTCTTTTTTTTTTGTTTTTCTGGAATGTTCTATACCCCCATATCCTTACGACGGCTGCCTCACTCCATTCAGGCCTCTGCTCAAGTGTCAGCTTCTCTGGCCACCCATCACTCTCACACCGCTTTATGTTTCTCTTTCTTAGTTACTTTTCTACTCTCCATCTGCAAACATTCCCTATGTATTGGCTTATTTCCGACCTTCCTCTTCTAATTCCATGAGAGCAGAAACTTTGTCTTTTCCTGCAACCTGCTGTGGTCTGCCCTTCCTAGACCAGGATCTAGGTAGTGTTCAGTTGGCCTTCACTAAATACTTTTTGAATGATTGAAACAGTCAGCCAGTCAGTCTCGTTGGAATGGATCCAAAGAATGGATCACAATTAAGCAGAGTGGAGAGGAACAGAAAGGGGAAAAGAGGGGAATGGAGTGAGACGGGGTTGGGGGCAGGTAGTTCAAGATGAAAGGAAGCAGGAAAGGGTTCAATTCAGAGCAGCGGATGGACTGGAGCAGGGGCTTTTCAACCCTCCATGCACACTAGACCCGTCTGGGGAGCTTTCAAACCATACATTGCTTGGGTCTGCCTATGAACATTCAAATTTAATTACTTTGGGGTACAACCCAAGCAGCGCTATTTTTTAAAGCTTTCATGTGATTTGGATCTGTAGCCAGGGGTGAGAACCACTCTATTAGGACATCTGGTTCCAGAAATTAGGTTAACCTCAAGCCCAGCTGTAAGGCTGATTGATGCACAAAGAGATACCGGCCAGAATCTCAAACCCTACGAACAGCCTGTGTGGAAGAGAACAAGGTCATCAGCTGCAGCAGCCACAGAAAACCTCTCCAATTTTCAGCGATTGCCCAATAGAGCACGTAGTTCTGACAAATCAGCGTGGAAGCTCTCATCTCAGCCTCAGTGGCCTGATTCTGCCATGGGACTAGGTGGTCTGCTGGGGTATCTCCAGACTCTTCTTTGCAGGGTGTGGAGTATTGGGCAATGTGAGGTTATTCAATCCTCACAGACAGAGAAATAGGGCCTCCCTGGGACTCCAACCCTCTCCAAGGCAGACTGTACCCCTTGTCTTTCTGCCACTGTCCAGCTAATTGCAAAGTGTCCTTCTGCTTTGGACCAAACCAAGGAGAATTATAAAGGAGGCCCAAAGTTTGACTTCCACAATCTTCCTATCTTCCGATTTTCCTCTCTCCAATGCCCCTTCAGGCCTCAGCTTTTATCCAAATCCACTCCAGCTCTCTGGAAAAACTAGTAATGATGACAACGACCTTTTCCTGTGCTCTGTTGTAATCAGTCTAGGAGAACTTGCTGTGAGACTCACTGTATGTAACAATACCTAACGCGTATTGAAAACTCATTATGTACTAGGCATCCTTCTTTCAATTTGACGTAGTTTAGCTTATTTATCAACCTGATGAAGAAGGTGCCATTATATCATGTCCATTTACAGAGAGGGAAATGGGACACAGAACAGCTAAGTGACCTGTTGAAGACACACAGCTAATAAGTAGCAGAGCAAGGACTTGAACTCCTGACTGTATAGTCTGTGTTGTTAGCATCTGTACCTTGCTGCCTCTTGTGTATTCTTAATGACAGTCTCAGCAGGCAGATGTTACTTCCGGATTTTACCGAAGAGAGAGCTGAGGACCAGGTACATCCAGGAACTTGCTCCAAGTCGCCATATTGAGTTTTGATCTCCAACGCAATACTGTCTAATTCTAAAGTCTGAGGGCTTCCAACCACCTCTTAGCTCACACGCCTTTGAACTTGGAGGAGAAGGAAAAGCTTCCCCTTTCCCTAAAAGATGTGGTTTGAGCCTTCTCCTCACGGTCTCGCATGGGCCACTCAGTCCAGGGAACGCCTGGGGGGCTTTTGGATTCAGAGCTTGTGTATCACCACCAAGCAGCTACCCTGGGCCGCACCTCCTCAGACTTTCGTTAAGTACAAGGGACTTTGTTCCATGATCAAGTGTCTCAAGGTTCCAGGTGGTGGGCTCAGGCGGATGAGGGAGGCCCTTTGAGTCACTGAGGAAACCAAAGAGTTGAGTCTCTGCAGCCCCGCTCCCAGACCCCGGAGGCCACAGCCCAATACTTTGGAAATGTGTAATTCTCACTCTCATTCTCCTCCCACGGGCCTGGGCCTCGGCTGTTGCTGATTCATTTTGAGAAGCTCCGCTTTCCACAGCAGCATGAAGAAGGACAGTCCCCGGCCGGAGCCATGTGTGTTTCGTATGATTCATCAGATTGTCTGCAATCGCCTCAAAAATAGCCCTTACGCAATCCAGGAGCTGCTGGGAGCTTCAGCACAGGGGCTTCCCCTCTTAGTCACCCTCTGGGCCTCGGTCCACTTCCACGCAGCCACGGGAACGTGGAGGGACAGGCACATGCCTAAAAGAGGAACTTGAGAAATTAGCAGGCGGGGTGAAAGCTGCCCCCCATTGTTGGCAACTGCGATGAGGCAAGATCACAGCTGTGCGGCTCCAGTAGAAGTGAAATGTGCACAGTAAACAAAATCTCCCAGGGCCAAGGGGGGCCGCTGCCCTGTGCCCTCTGGTCCTGGGGTCTGTGGGTAGGAAGAAGGGCCTGGACAGCGCCCGTTTGCTCTTTCAGCAGATGTGTGTTTGGGAATGAGGCAGGCTGCTGGCCTCAGCTGAAGCTGGTCTGAGCCGAGGGAGGAAGCTGAGATGCACAGAACGAAGGGAGATATTCTCTAAAGACCTTCTGGTCCAGTGTTTTCTGATTCTGGCTGCTCAGCGAGTCATCTGGGATGAGTGGGGCTTGTAATAAACACGGATGTTCAGGCCCTACCTGCAGAGATTCTGATTTGGTAATGAGGGGCACCTGGGCAGGGGTGCTTTGTAAAAGCAGACATTGTTAGAGATGACAACTGCTTGCCTAGTCCAACCCTTCATTTTGCATATGAGGAGACTAGACCCAGAGAACAGAAGGGATGAATCCGAAGTCATACAGCAGCTCATAGTGGCAAAGATTGGATTCAAACTTTACTTTGGCCTACAAAGCCTTGCGTGATCTGGCCTCACATTAGTTCATTAGCTTCTAAATTATCTGACTTTACTTTCTCTTTCTCCTTTTCCCTCTCTCTCTTTCTCTCTCTTCTCTCTTCTCTCTCCCACCTCAGGGCCTTAGCACTAACTGTTATCCCTGCCTTCACCCCAAATCCCTCATGATTCTTTCTCCTGTCATGCCAGTCTCCATTCTAATGTCACCTTCTCAAACCATCTCCCTTGACCAAGCAAGCAGTCCTCTGTGACGTCATTTTCTCACCTGGCTTTTTTTTTTTTTTTTTTTTTCATGGCACAACCTGACCTTTATTTCCTTTTTTTTTTTTCTCCAATTTGTATTGGGGAATAATGCAGAACAGTGTGTTTTCCAGGACCCATCAGTTCCATGTCAAGTCGTTTTATTTTTTTTCTTCAATCTAGTTATGGGGGGCACAGCTCAGCTCCAAGTCAAGTCGTTTTGCAATCTGGTTGTGGAGAGCTCAGCTCACTGGCCCATGTGGGAATCGAACCAACGACCTTGGTGTTATGAGCACTGCGCTCTAACCACTGAGCAACCGGCCGCCCACAACCTGACCTTTTATCTGTATTTGTTTATCACCTTTTCCCCGATTAGAATGTGGTCCCAGAAGAGCCAGGGTTCCTTGCTATACCCCCAGCACTAACACAGTGATTGACACACAGCAATTGCTCAATAAATATTTGTTGAATGGATGGATGACCCCAGCACAGCGTTCACACTGACACCGATGCCCTAGACCTACACCCACCAGGCCAGTGCATCAACTGTCTGCCAAGCCCCAGAGTCACGTGTTCCTTCTCAAGGACTAGCTCATGAATGCCCACAAAACAAGTTCAGAACCCCAACCATTTGTCTGTACAAACAGTATCTGTAAGGCACGCCCACGAAGGACCAGGGTTGCTTAGTAACCAGCATCCCAGGGTGACCACAGACAGAAAACAGTTGTCCCAGCCCAGAGCCCCTTGGGGAAGCCCTTCCAATGATGCTCCCACAGATCAAATGTGTTCGGACTCTCACGCGGAACTGGCCTTCACAATTTACTAGCCCCTACCTCCTTCCTTTGCAGACACCATCTTGTTTTCAACCAGTCATAACTCACGTATGTATAGCTGTTTATAATCACAAAATGATGGCACAAGTATGCCCAATCCAGGCAGCTGGGTGCTGCTGCCCTTCCTCTTACAGGTGTAACCCCTGGGACCCAGAGAAGCCAAGTTACTGGTCCAACCTCACACCACGAAAGACACAAACAAGATGAGACTGAAGCTGGGTCTTGGCAAAGGCCAGTCAGTCCCCCACTCTGGCCCCCACCCCAGCTGCCATTCCACACTGAGTGTGATTTATCACCCACCCGGATACCAGGTTTTACTCTGGAGCATGTTTGGCTGTTGCCCAAAATGTCCCCCTTCTGGAAGATGAGAGGTTTGCCACATTCAAAGAGGTACAAAAGATCAGGCCTCAGCTTCTGGAAGTTAGTCCAGACAGAGATTGACAATGCCACAACGATGCCACTGATTTCAGCTTGTGTTCCCCAAAAGGCAGAGCCTAAGACAAGGACCAAGGTCTGGGGTTCACACAGTGTATTAGAAGACGACCCCAAGAAGTAGTCACGAGAGGTGGAGAGATGAGTCAGAAGAGGAGGAAAAGTCAATATCATGTGCACTTTTGAAATCGCTCTATAGGCATGGGAACTAGATTCTTCTGGCACCTCTGACTTCTGGGCTGCCCCTGAACAAGGCTGAGAGGGCTCCCGCAACTGGGCCTGAGGCAGAAATTCAGAGTCAGTGGCCAGTGCCTGAGGTGGGAGGTTGTGAGCAAGAGTTGGAACTTCTAAGGAACCATCCGCCCACCACAGGGCACCAAAACATCCCTACAGCGATGTCATTGAGGATAAATCCACAGTCTCCCCTGGTAACGACTTTGAAAGCAGCCCAGATGTGTTTATTTGAAAGGAAAAGCTGGTCAGGCCTCCCATCCCGTCCCAACAATCAAAAAGTCATGATTATATACGGCAACAATTTCTCAACTTCCTGGACTGAGAGCTGGAGTGGGAGTAGGGCTTTCCACCAACCCACAGAAGCCCAGAGGGAACCTGTGTCCCCTCTCTCTGGTCCCTAGTACCTGTCAGTCATTATAAAGCTCTACTAGATACCAGGTCTCCTCAGGCTGAACCCCAGGTTCTATCTCTACCAAGGTCCTTCTTCCCACAAGAGGTCCTCACCAAGCTTGTGGCTCAGGCACTGTGAATACGACGCTTGTGCGATCCGGCCTTTTCCCCCAGGCTCCTTATGGTACAGATGGGGACATTGAGCTGCAGTGACTGGCCCAAGGCCCTCTGCAAGTTAGAGGCATCTCGTCCTGTAGCCTTTTGTGCATAGACCCAGGACTAACCAAATCATTTGCAGGGCCCAGTGCAAAATGAAAATGCAAGACCCCTTGTTTAAAGATTATTAAGAATTTCAAGATACTAACAGCAGAGCCAATTAAGCTAAGGGCAGGGTCTCTCTGAGTGAGGGCCCTGGGCAATCACATAGGTCACACATCCATGAAGCTGACCCTGTGTAGACCCCACAAGAAATTCCAAAGGGGCAGGATGGGCTACTTCCAAAACAACGGCTTTGCAGCCAGAAGAGCCTGGGTTGGAATCCCAACTTTGTTTCTCACCTGCTGGGCAACTCTGATAACCTCTCTGGGCCTTATTTTCCTTGTTGGTAGAATGAAGGTGAGGTAGAAAACTGTATATAAAGTACATAGCACATGAAACGCGCTAGGCAAATGTGAGTTCTTTGCCCTCCCTCTTCACCCCCCTCCTTTATATCACTTTCGTCTTTTTTAGGCTAAAAGAATCAGGAAACAAACACACCACCACCACCTTTTGCCATGGTCTTAGCCTCAAAGTAATGCTTGGGAAAAGGTGGAGGACAGTGTTCCAGCACTGTCACCTGAGGCTGGGGTCCAGTGAGGAAGAGGGCTCTGGGCTCCTCATCTGTCTCCACCCCCACCCAAGGCCAGACTCTACCAGACTAGAGCCACCAAGTCTGGCTGCACCCCTTTCTTCTCCAAGGAAAAGCCAGAGGTTCTCAGGAGTTGTAATTCTTCTTGCTCACCCTCCTTTTCTCAGGAAGGAAGGAAAACAGAGGGAGAGGAAGGCTGCATTGGGCCACCGCTGACTCATCATGGCATCACGGGCAGGTCACAAATGATACTCCTGGCCTCAGCTTTCCCATCTCTAAAATGGGGCTAATGACACCTGCCCCTGGCCTTGGCGACAGGATGTTTAGAGAGCATTCATTATGGCTGTGTTGCTGCTGTCATTGGATCTCACTAATAACACGCCGCCCTGGTGAGGCCCCAGAGGGCCCTGGGAGCTTTGGGAAAACACACTCTTATCCATCTTCAAAGCATCCCTGAGAAGTAGGTGGGAGGCAAGCCTCAGGTTACGGGGAGGGAGAAAACTGAGGCAGTCTTAAGAGGCAGAGAAAAGGATAGAATGAACACTTAGGGCCCCCAGGTGGGGCAGGGTAATGGAAGATATTCCGCCTAAGAGATTGACATACTTGGGTTCAAGTCTCCCCTTTGCTGAGATTAAGTTAGATTGTCCTATGCAAGGCCACAGCCCATACTTCATCCTGAAGGGGGACTAATAACACCCACTTCTCAGAGTCAAGGTGAAGATGAAATGGAATTCTGTGCGTGCAAATGCCAGCACATAGTAGGTGCTCAGGAAATGAGCTCCTGGACTGCCCTGCTTCCTCCCTAAGGAATAAGGAGTGTGATGTGTGAGACTAGGCCAAGTGTGTGTCTTTACATCCTTGTTAGGCCATGTGCCACACCTGTCTGGACTCAGATATCGTGTGGTGATGGGTGACCAGGTTCCCATCATCCTCCTGGGGACATCTGGTCCTGTCTTCACTGCCCAGGGGGAGATGTCAACAGGAGGAAGGGAGTGGAGGGAGAGCTGCATTCCTGTCACAAGCACAGCCTTGTGACGGGAGGGACAGATGTTTATTAAGTGCCCACTTGGTCCCCCAAGCACTGTGTGAACACCAAACACAGCCCTCAGCCCTCTCATTGACTCCTCTCAGTGGCTGGGTTGAGAATTCGCCATTTTTCACTTGAGAAAATGGTGGCCTGGAGAGGTTAAGTGACTTGCCTGAGGCCACACGATTACTGAGAAGCAGAGCCGGGATCCAAACCGAGGTCTTGGTGTCCCACAAGCCCATTATAATGTGTGGCCCCTGAGGCCAGAAACCCAGCTTGTGTTGGCAGCAGCTTGAAAGACCATCTTGCCTAATCTCTCAGCTCGTGGCTGAAGAAACAGGTGCTCAGAGAAACAGTTTGGAGCAAAAGAAATCAAGCTGGGGAATGTGCCTCGCCTCGCTTGGGTGGCTTGGGGAAGCAAGTGGGTGGGGCCTCGGGGTCCCTGACTCAAGGACTAGGAGGCCCCGTGAATGTGAGGCAGAGGCGGGTATGGCTTCTCCAGTCATAGCAAATACCCAGTTAAGCACCTACTGTGTGCCAGGCTTTGGGAGCACAGACGAGAACTGGTAGGTGGGTGACATTATTCACACAGTCGGAGAAACAAAAGCTCAGGGAGGCGACTTGTCCAAGGCCACACTGTGCTTGGTGACAGAGTTGGGACAAGAACCCAGAGCAAACCCCGTGTTCTTTCCTCTACACAGGCTTCTATGGGCCAAGGGAAGAGAGACTCTGGCAATTCAGAGCGGAAACAGACAGTGACTGTGGCATTTATTTATTGTCCAAACCAGGACACTTCTGAGACTGAAAGGGAATGCTATTAATAATTGCACTAGGACGACAGGCACACATCAGGCTGTCCCAGGGAAAATGGGACATGTGATCACAGGAACCATGAGCCTGTGGCATGCCAACCACAGTGAGGGCAGTTTTCCACGTCACTCAATTGTCATCTCAGACCTGAAAAGATGGGTCTCCATTTGACAGGTTCAGAAACTGAGGCCCAGCCTGCTCAAAATCCCAGTGTTAACAGGTAACTGCAAAAGAGGAGTGAGCAGATAAAGTTTGGGTCCTGAGGGAAGGAAAAACAAGCAAGGAATAGTCAACTGGTCCGATCACCTTAGGGAGGGGCTGTGGCTGGTGTGTGTCCACTGTGAACAGGCAGTGCCCCTGGCAAGCTGGTTATTAAATGTGTTTAATAGTCCCCCAGAGAAAGGAGCCATGGGTGGCCCAGGATGGTGGTGGGCTCCATGGGACGGGGTGAGGGAGGGGTCTTGCACAGCCAGGAAGGCCCCTCATTCCTGGAGTTACAGGGACCTAGAAGGAGCCACCACATGTGGCTTGCCCTCCCTGGGCGGTGGCCTCTCTAAGAGGGAAGCCCTCAGCTTCCTTCCTTTTTTTTTCTTTTTTTTTAAGCAGATTCAAAAGCAACCAGTCTGGGCTCTACAGGACAGGAGGGCACTGAGAGAAGCAACGACCTCAGTCAAATTAGATGGAAGGCAGTGCCCCAAACTGGATGGGACCGAGGGAGGGAAAGGAGAGAGGTCTGCAGGCCAATCTGAGCAGACCCGGCATGGGAGGTCATGTCAGCCCCTCTGCCTATGAGACTATGAGGGGTCTTGGGGGGAGGGAGGGGTCTGCCTAGGCACCCCCACAGTCCTTTCGATTCGGGGGCCCAGGTGCATTGCTCCCCTCAGCCTCACCTCCCAGCCCTCTGCTTTCTAACAGGAAGTGCCTTCCTCTTTCTATGTTTCCCCCCTTGGCCTGGACCCAGCTATCTCCAGCCCAGAGTCAGGGTGACTTTCAGGAAACTGTCATTGTGAAAAACCCAAACCACTCCCAACCGGCTGCCTCTAACCACCTGGGGTGAGGTGCCCATGCAGGCAGGGCCACCGAGCTGTCAACACGGGGCCTGCCTGCAGGGGAAGAAGGGCCTGTGGTCTTTGCCTCCCCTCTGTGTCACACACACACACACGCACTACTAAAGGTGCTATGGGGAATGGAAGAGGAGGGAAAAACACCCCTGAAATGAGAGTTAAGTGCCAACAACAGCTTGCTTCCATTTACTCACCTGTTGAGACTTCAACCCAGAATTGGGACAAATAAGGCAAAAAGGAACTGCAGGACACGGAGAATGGATGCTAAGTACGTCCCTGCAGCTGAGACTGAAGTATCTCAGACCCACCATTTCCAGATCAGGAAAGGTCCTGATACCAGCGATGGGTCCAAAGGGCCCCAACAGAAGGAAGAGCAAAAACATAGAGGCTGGAAACTCACTAAGGCCCAGGACAGTCCAAACTTCTCTGCCCTCCATCTCATGGCCCCACGGCCCTGCTTTCTGTTATCAGACAAATAAGGTCACCATGATGCATTAGTGGCTGATCACAAGTTGTTCTGTTCCTTATACTATAGAACTTTTCTGGTAAACAAGAACTCTATCCCAAAGGAGAAATCTCCATGGTGGAAATCCAGTGCCATGGCAGGCTGATGGCAGAGCCAGCCCCAGGATGGTATAGACGATGGGGAAGCCCTGCCTCAGATGCCCTGGTCAGGACTAAGGCCTGGTTCCCCCTGGGCAGTCAGACCTTCCCCTGGGCCTTTGGAATTCTCCAAAGCCACTGCCAGGGCTATGTGCTGAGCAGACATGGCTGCCATCTCCCCTGAACAACCCCAGCAAAGCACAGCTCATCTGTGCCCTGAGAAGGCCTCTCTGTCCATGAAAAAGAGAGGGAGAGAAAGACAGTAGGCAGACTTTGACAAAACTTAAAAGGTTACAATCAAAATAATCAAAGGCAAAACAGGTTGCCTCCAATTCCCCTTTGAAGCGATTTCACAAACTGAATTCCTTTCCTTTGACCAACTTTCCCAATCCTCACATATTTACCTTGCGGAGGAGGCTGGTACCAACCCCCCCTCCTTCCTCTTGGCAATGTTCCACCCAACACCTCCCCCTTGAAGCCACCCCAGCTCTCCTCCAGAACCAGCAATACCTCCAACAGAACACAGGTTCCAGGGGATGAGCTGAAATTCTGTCTCCCTCTGAAAGGCTCATGAGGGTCCCATTTTATAGATGAGAAAACTGAGGTCCAGCAAAGTTAAGGAACTTGCCGAAGGTTCACAAACAGCTAGTGAGAAGCTGGACTGGTGTTGGAGTCCAGGCTAGTCGGCTCCCAAGCCCAGGGCTCTGCCCATCCCATGAGCAGGTCTCAAACTTTTGGTCTCAGACTCTCATTACACTCGTAAATTATTGAGGCCCCCAGCAAGCTTTCATTTTGTGGGTTATATCTATTGATCTTTGCTGTAGTAGAAATTAAAAATAAGAAAAATCTTATCTTTATGAATTCACTTAAAGATAACAATAGCAAACTCATTTCGTATTAACATAAATAATACCTTTTTGTGAAAAATAACACTATTTTCCAAAACAAAAGAAAAATTAGTGAGCAAGGTGGCGTTGTTTCCCATTTTGTAAAACCTCCTTAATGTTGGGCTTACGAGAAGAGAGCTGGATTTCCGCAACTGCTGCTGTATTCAGTATGTTGCAACATGCTGTTTGGGTTAGAGTATATGAGGAAAATTCTAGAATCTCACAAACCCTCTGAGAAAGTTCCCAAGCAAGAGTTGGAGAACTGCTGCACTATATCACACTGCCTCATTTCTGATGCTCCAAACCCAGGTTGCACAACATAGATGATTAATATGTTTGTTGAGTGGATAAATGAGCAAGTCCAGGATGAAGCTGGGTGAGGAAACAGTAGAGTCTTGGATCAAAAAGCAGGTTTAGGCTTCATCTATGGGCTTCCATTACCCAGGCCCTGCCTTGCCATGAAGTGGAGGGGGAGGAGTGTTAGCAAAACTGTCTAAGGTAGGGCTGCTGTGAACAGTTGTGCAGGTTGTGGACTCTGCAAGAATTATCTGCGATGGTGAGTAGAGGCAGGAATCTGGGTCATGGTCTGCTCACCAAGCCTTGTGCCCTGGAACAGGGCTGAGGAAGAGGTGCATATTTCAAATTTGTACAATGCCACTGAGTGTACCAACAGGAGCCAAGGCCTCACACCATAGGAGTAGCCCCGAACCCTAGGAGTAGCAAGGGACAGGTAAGTCTGAAATTCTTAGGGTGCCAGGAGATGATGCTATGGCCACCTCTGGGCTGAGCCAGGCAGGTAGGATTGCAAAGACTGAATATGAATCTTTATTTCAACGCCTCTTACACAGCCTGGGCGACCTCTGGGCCAACCTCAAACCCACACACCAAGGGTCCCTGGCAGGCCTCCACACAGATTGGCACCCACTGTAGACACAGCCCTAGACCCTGAGAAAGGAGAGTCAAACGAACAGGCAGCAGAGTCTGTTGTTCTTTGTTGTATTGCAGTGGTTCTCAACCCTGGGTATTTATTTGCCGATGTCTGGAGACATGTTTTGTTTTCACAACTGGGGGGCAGGAGGGAGGTGTGCCACTGGCCTCTAAAGGTTTGCAGCCCAGGGATACTGCTCTGCCAACTACGATGCATGGGACAGCCCACACAGCAGCAAAGACTATCCAGCCCCAAACGTGGGAAGTGCTGAGGTGGAAGAGCCCTACTGCAATAGAAAGAATATGGGCTTTAAGCTCCAAGGTACTGGGTTCAAATCCCAGCTCTGCCACTTTCTAACTCTGTAACTAGGGCAGGTCACTAGACTGGCTCTCCCCTTCAGCGAAAGGAGGGAACAATTCCTACCCTGCAAGATAGGTGGGAGGATCAAAGTGGAGGGGTCCCTTCATTAGGGATCCCCAAATGAAGGCAGTGGTCACTCCACTCCACCAAGCTAGTAGGAATAACGATGGGAACAGTCAATGACCATAGTGTCCCCATGTCTGCCACTGGCTGGGACTCTGTAGGCTGCCCAGTGAATGACATGGGTCTTTGCTTTCTTTCAGGAAGCTCACAGCCCAGCCGCCGAGGAAAAGTTCTACGATTGCAGTTATTTATATCGCCAGGCATGTGAACATAGACTGGAATGTTCAAAAATAAAAGGGTTTATGGGTAGACAGGGTTGTTTCTTTCTCTTTTTTCCAAAAAAAGAAATCTTTAATGTTATTTTTATGTTGTTTTTCCCTTCCAAAGAGAAAGGGGAGGAGGGGAATGAATCAAATTAGTTTTGGGTTTTTTAAAGCATGTAAGTGATTGAGTATCAACCCAAGGGCCGTTCATCTTAGGTTGTACTTGTGGTCTGGGCATAAATCTAATTTCTGCCCATCAAATCATTTTCTAGTGCATGGTTTGCATTTAACAAAGGCAGGTACTAGATCTTTTGTAACGTGAAGAATAGTCCCCTTTACTTGACTGCCCTGAGCATCTGCTCTTTTATATTATGTGATTCTGGACCCACCTGCAGAAGCCCAGTGCCCTCTAAGCGTGGATGATGGGTAGCAGGTGCACGTGGGACGTGGGGACAATCAGGGAAGGCTTCCTGGGGGAGGCAAGGTGTGGGCCACATGAGTGAAAGCAGGCCTCTGTGAGGTGGAGGGAAGGCCACCTGAGGGATGGAATGGTACGTGCAAAGGCTCAGGGACAACAGCCCCGAACAGACCAGTCCTGGGAGGCCTTGGAAAGGGACTGCGAGTAAAGCCCCCCCAGGGCTGTTTGAGCTTCAGAGCTCTCAGGTGGAAAAGCCAGTGGGCCAGGTAGAAATGAGTCACGAAGATTTCATCACTGCAGTGCCCTTCAGGCTCTTTGCGGCCTACTGCTGGGAAGTTGGGAGCTCTCCTCACACTCATGTTGCCCACACCGGGAGGCCCGGCCCTAGCTGATTCTCCATCCCCAACACCAGCTCTGCCCTCCAAATCTCTCTCACAACCCCCCAAACTGGGACATCCGGGGCAAGTAACTTCTGCTCTCGGAACCGCAGCTTTCTAGTGTTTAGGAGGAGGTTGATGACATTCACCTTCTAGGCTTGTCGGAAGGACCCATCAGGAAAGTGCCAGACACCCTGCCTGACTCCCACTCCTTCTTAAGGAAGCGTGCATGTAGCTCCCCACTCCCACACCCCCACCTGCTCCAGCTGCACCTTCCATGCGCAGGTGGGTATCTGGCTTCCCTGAAATGGGCCAAGCACCATCCCTACCCCACAAGCTCTTTTGAGAGATCCTACCTGACACACAAAGACAGTGGGACACGCTTGTACAAGCTCAAGTTTTTGATCAAGACGAGGATAGAGCAGCCGATGTTGGCCACCCCTCCCCTCCTCACTGCACCCACCACTCCCCATACTTACGCACACGACGCACAAAACTCCTCTTTGCTAGGCACCTACTACGTGCCAGGCCCTGTGCCGGGCATGTACACACAGCAGTACACGTGTCCCCCAAGGAAGACACAGACACACGTGGAAACGAAAGCTTTGAGAAGGTAAGCAGCTTGCCTACAGCTCCATAGTTAGCCATGTTGGATTGCATGATGTCTGAATAAAAAGGCTGTGTTCCTTCTGCCCGTCCATCTTCCCAACCACCTTCTTACCGACTCTGTAACCCAGCCCCAGGTGCATTTCAGTCTCCCAGCTGGGACAGCACTAGTGTTTGGCCAATCCACACCCACCCCCACCTCCTTCGCTAGGCCTTCCTCTAGGAGACAGGTGGGGACACCAAACACACGACTTCCCCATCTCCCTTGCCATTACGGAGTCATCATATGGCACAGCTGTGACCAGTGACACGTAAGCAAAAGTCTGCTGGGAAACGGGGAGGCACCTGGGAAGGTTGATGACTTTCCCAATAAAAAGCGAACAGCCCCAGCTGGTGGGATCTCTTGCTTCTCCCTACTGCACGGCCCATGGGCAGGAGACCTCAAGGCTGAAACTCCGCAGGCCCAGGTGGCCGAACGAAGAGACCAAAACAGCCTGGCTCTGGATGACATCACTGAGCTTCTCTACCCCAGCTCTGGCCTGCCCACCTCCAGACTTCCTGTCTCATGAGAAAAATAATCCCCTTGTTGTTTAAGGTGCTATGGGTTGAGGTGTCTATTACTTGTCAAAGAAAGCGCATTTAGTACACTATTCAAATTATAATCCTACACTCTCATCAAAACACGTACATGCCCCCATGCCCCATCCTAGCAGCATTCCTTAATACTACTAACCCATACATCTCTGTCCCACTTGCCACACTGCCCCCAGACCAGCCCCAGCAACTACTGCGTTCACACACCCCCAATCCAAATGCCTTTCTCCACAATGGGCTGAAGGGCTCATTCCATCATCCACTGCCCTGAGACACCTCCCCACCATGCCACCTGCAGTAATTACCTCTTCCCTCACCCTCCCCACACCCCAAGCTCTATACACTGCCTCCATCATCGTACAGTTACTTTGGGGAAAGAACCGGCTTCTCCCAAAGGCCAGTCAGACTCCAGTCACGTTTCTATTTTCTGGGTAAGAACATAGTTCTCTCTCTACCTGAGATCACGCACCCCTCCCATGGTACAGAGAAATTCTGTTCTGTGGAAAACAAAACAAAGCAAAACAAAACCTTTTGCCTTCTCTTGAAGAACTTTATTTCAAAACACTGGACTATGTTGATCATTTGACAAACATGGTGTTGGGCAATGCCTCCAGGGCCTGCGAGAGACACTCAGAGAACATCCCTCCACGTAAGGGCGAGCAGTCGGAGCTACAAAGCGCTTTGAAGTGCCTGCGCCAGCCTCACTCGCTTAGATGGGGAATGGAGGAATTCAAGAAAGAGGAGGGAGGGTCCAGGTGCTCAGACAACACCGTTCTTTCTAAGGCCGCCGCTCTGCTGTCCATGGGGAGTGATGGCAGGAGGCCGGTGCCAGCCCCACCTGACCACAGTGTCCCACCACTAGACACCCCGTCCTTCAGACCCAGACCCTGAACATCTACCAGTATGCAGAGCCATTTTGTGACCCCACCCACAGCTCTGCCTGCTAATGGAGAACCGGCCCATGGGCACAGACCCAGGCCCAGAAATCCTGAAGAGCGGGATGGAGACCAGGACGGAACCAGGGCACAATCGCAGTGCCATCACCTCCAAGTTGCATGATCTTGGGCAACTTACTAACCTTCCTGTCTCAGTGGTGTCTTTTGTAAAATCCACATAATAATAACACTCTTACCTCATAAGAGTGAAAATGCTAAAAATTCACTGAGATTATCTAAAACACTGAGAAGACACCTGGTGCACGTGGGCATATAGGTACAGTGACAGGGGACAGGCATTCAGTGGCAGAAAGGTCTCACCTCCCAGGATACATGTGCCTTCAGAAAGTTGAGACAGGCAAATTGTTGGGGACCAGGTGACTCCAGGTTAAAAACTCTTGACCAGTCACCATCTCAATCACAGATTAAAGACAGAAAAACTGTATTAAGAGCTGACATCAGGGTTCCTCTGAAGGAGACACCTCTTTTGTTTAGGGTGGGTCGGGAGGGGGAATCACCAGTACCTTGATGGATACCTGGGAGGCAGGGTGAGACTGGAATGGGGGGTCGGACCAAGTAGCCATTGGGGGGATACACTCTGCCTCATCAGTGGACAGAACTTGGGAGATGTAAGACAACAGGAGAAGGGGCAGCGACAGAGGAGGAGACAGGGCCCCTGACTGTGTGTCCCCAAAGACCTTCAGGAGGGGCATCTCGTAATCTCAGGTGCTCGGGGATTTGATGTGGACAGAGCAAAGGAACGTCTAAGACTCACGCTGGGGATGATATATATTCTGCGGGACCAAGCCCCCACCTAGAAGTAACAGAAGTCTCGGGAGAGCTCTGTACGTCCACGGGCAAAGGAAACGGAGGATTTGTGAACTGAAAGACCAGTGCAGTGGGGGATGCATGATTGGTTTTAAGGGGAAAAAAACAGCATTTGGAAGTTGGGGAAACGGAGGCAGAATCCAAGCTGGCTGGGGAGACGGTACTGGAGGTGGCTAGGTCAGGGCCACGAGAACTTGAGGGTGGTTGTCAGACTTTGCGTAATATGGCCCGTGGTCAGAAATACTTCTTACATGGTGTCCCAGTCTCCCAGTAGAGAGTGACCTGTACAAACACACACACACACACACACACACGCATACGTACATATAGAGAAAAAATGGAGGAGACGGTTGGGGGTTGGGTTTGGGAGTGTTCATGGCAATTTCATCCTGACTTAAGGGGCAGGATGGCCCCAGTGACATCTGAGTTTTGTGTGTAAGAACACACTCAGAAGCGCCCATCCCCCTAATCTCCCTCAACCGCCCTCGCAGGGGCTGTGTCCCTGTGTTTGTCTTTTTATCTGTGTGTCATGCACATGTGTCTAAGAGTCTGGGGGTCCTTGTGTCTGTGTGTCTGTGTATCTGTTTGTGCCTACACCTGTGGATTTGTCACTGTGTACTCCTGCGAGCCACGGAGGAAGAAGCAGCTGCCTGTGTGAAGGTGTTCGACGTTCTTTCACCATGGACCCTCTGTGTCGTGGGTCTGAGAAGTTTGGGCAAAATTCTAGCTTCATTCTGCAATCAGAAAATGTCAGATCCATAAAAGCATATGACCCAAGCACCTCCCTTTAGAAATGGGGGAAATAGAGTGCATATTATGGGAAGGCAGAGAAGCTATGGGAAGGAAGAAAGAGCACAGGGAGTGGGAAGGTCTAGAATTGTGCCATCCATAAAGCAGCCACTAGACATATGTGCTTACTGAGAACTAGAAATGTGACAAGTCCAAATGGAAAAGTGCTGGAAGTATAAAATACACCCAGATTTCAAAGACTTGAAATATGAAAAAGAAAGTAAATTTGCTCACTAACGTTTATATTGATTGCATGTAAAAATGATTATATTTTATATACGTTGGGTCAAAACAACATTACTAAAATTAATTTTAGCTGTTTAGTTTTTGATGTGACTACTAGAATCAAATTATGATGTAGCTCTGATTTCTGACCCGCTTTATATTTCTATGAGACACACTGACTTAGAAATTTGCAACAGATATTCAACTTCTCTGAGCCTCAATTTCCCCAGCTATAAACTGGGTGTAATAATTTATCTATCTCTTGGGGTTATTGTAAGGATTACTTGAGAGAGCATGTGAAAGTGCTTTTCAATCACAAAGGGTTGTTCACATGAGGAGGTGGAAGGTAGAGGTGGTTGTGATTCTGAGTTAATGGTTATAAGTCAGATTCTGGCCAAGAGGGAAAAGCTAGAAAGGATGAGTTTAATAGTTTAACCTTCAGGCAGACGCCCATAAGAGCCAGCCCTGAGCAGGCAGGTCATGTGGCCACCCATTCACCAGGATTTTGGTATTGGAGAAAAAAAATGACACCCCCTAACCCCATAGACCCATTACCCAGACCGACCCTTTCAAAACCTTAAGCCCACCACGTCCTTGCTCAGCAACTGACCTTTGAACCAGACCTCACCATCCTCACTACCCACAAGCCCCAGCAACCTCATCAGCCTCCCTGATACAGCGGGTAGTTATGTCCTCCCAAGGTAGCATAAAGCCTTCTTCCCCAAGACACCCATCCTTAAAAAGACCACTCGCTCCATATCTGAGTGGGATTTCCTAACTAGGCTATTCTCTGTTCTTTGCCAGAGATCCAGGGTCCCAAGGGTTCCAACAAGAGAGCGAAGGCCCCAAACTTGGCCCGGGGGCACCCGCTCCTTCCTGGGACCATCACCCAGGGCGATCCCTGTTGCAATGGTGGTCTCGTAACAATCGCTTACAAACGCAGTTAGGCAAGCTGCTTTTGCGTGATGGGACTATCTTGAGTAAACAGCATCCTCTGTCCCCTGCCGGTCACTTGCTCAAGACATTGCTGGACATTGCATTAGAGTCACTGACACAAGGGTTTTGAAAATGAAAACAGTCCCTCTGGCTTATGATCAGATAACATTTAACTCATTCATGATTGCGCCAGGTTTTCCCAAGGCCCCAGGGCCACAGAATGGATGTTGCCACAATGCAGACAGAGGATGTTGGGGACATTTGAAGCCTCAGGCCACCTGCAGGATAAAGCTTCCAAAGGTGAACAGGCCAGTTGAGATCTGCATCACCTTGGCTCCAGTGGCCCCCACATTGGCCTCTGGGGCTGTTCAGCTTATTGGACTAAAATCTGGGACCCAGGTTCAATCCCCAGGGTGCTGGGAAAGTAAGTGTTATCCCATTCCATTGATTTTTTCCCCCCCTTATCCTGGCAACCTTTCTTACTGATAAAAACCAAGTTGAAATGAGTGAGTAAGATGTACTTCAGGCATCCATTGCTACATAACAAACCAACCCCAAACATAGTGGCTTAAAACAATGATTGATGATTTCTCAGTTCTACTGGTTGGCTAAACATTCCTCTGCTAGTTTGTCTGAGCTAACTCACGTGGCTGTGTTCACTGGACAGGATAGTTGCGGCAGTAGGTCCAAGGTGGCCTCACTCATGAGTTTAAAAGGTGAGTCTGGCTGTTGGCAGGGCCTGTCAGTTCTCCTTGTGGTGTCTCATGTTCAGTCTCAGGGGAGATTTCCAAGAGCTGAAGGTGAAAGCCACAAAGTACCTGGAAGCCTGGGCCCCAGACCTCACACGACCTCACTTCCAAGTTCTGCTGGCCTCCCAAGATCAGCTCAGGTTCCAGGGGTTAGCAAAATAGACTCTGCCTCTTGATAGGATTTGCTGCAAAATACGTTTTTCAACCTACCTCAAGGTGAGAAAATATAAATGACTTCATGGAAAATGTTCCCCACCATTAGAAAATAATTTGGCGAAGTTCTGTCTTCTGAATCAACAGTCCAGACGCCCAGACTGACAAAGAACTTTTCTGTGTTTCATGAATGTGCGTGAGAAGGTGAGCCAGTGGGCTCCACCAGGGTGTAGATGGAGTGCAGTGTTTCTGGGCCCTGGGCCTTGAACCTCAGCTGATGCTGTGAGTCTAGCAGAATGAGGTCTGGGCCCTAGCTGAACATTCAAGTGACCTGAGAGGCATTTCCAAATCCCAGGTTCCTGGGCCCCACCCAAGACCTGCTGAATAAGAACTGTAATTAGAGGTGGGGCTGTGGGGGCCAGGGCTGGGGGTCAGGCCTGGTGATCTGCATTTTCAAAGGCTCTCCTAATGATTCATTCAGATCATGAAGCACAACTGGCTTCGCAAACAAGTGTCATCAGAAATAAGATCAAAACAGGATACCTAGAAATTGGAGGGATGTGCTTACCTTTTAGAGAGTCTGCTGTTCAATCCAACCGAACAAGCTGTTGTTGGGGCTACGGCACTCTTAACCCTGGGGTCTGGGGTGAACAAGACGAAGTCCCTGCTCTCACATTATAGCTGCTGCTCACTGTGGGCCAAGCCCTGTTCTGAAGGCTTTCCATGCATTAGCTCATTCAATCTCCATAGTTCAATGAGATACCTGCCATCACAAACCCCTGTACCAATGCCCTCCACCCCCACCCTCACACCAACAAACAATTCTCAAACACCAGCAGGGTGGCCAAGAATTCAACTCAATGCTGACACTATCCACCAGAAGGTAGTGCCAAATTCCAAAGGCTAAGGGTTCAGTCCTACAAGACTGCAAACCCCTGCCCGCTCCCCCATCCACACACACATATAGTTCAGACATCAGCCACAAGCCTGAGCTCCTGTCAATGCTTCTGACCAACAGGCTGTAGATTGGAGTTTCCCAGGTCCCCCTCCCACTCAGAATGCCAGTCACAAGTCCCGGTTTTTACCTGTACTTCTGTGCGACTGGCTATAAATCAGAGGTGCCAACGACCCCCTCCTTGGGTCCATCAATTTGCTAGAACGGCTCACAGAATGCAGGAAACCCAGTTACTCACTAGATAACCACTTATTACAAAGGATATTAAAGGTTACAAATCAACAGCCAGGTGAAGATATACATGGGGCGAGGTCCCAAACGAAGGAACTCTGTCCTCATGGAGCTCAGGGCCTGGCACAGTGGCACATGGAAGCGTTCTGCTCAGCCAGTGTGGAAGCTCTCCTAAGAAGGGCCGAGGAGCTGTCCTCTTGTGTTTGTTTCTACGGAGGCTTCTTACATATGCATAGTTAGGACTAAGGCATTGGCCATTAGCAACGAAACTCAACCTCCAGTCCCTCTCCCCTCTGCAGAGGTGTGTGGTAGGGGTTGCAAACCACTAATCAGGGGGACTGGCAACCAGTCCCCACTCTTAGGTGGGGTCCAAAGTTCACCTTCATTAACATAACAAAAGACACCTTTATCACTCTCCACACTTCAGGGAATTCCAAGGGCTTTGGGAGCTGTGAGCCAGAGACTGGATGAGGACCAAATATATTATAAATGTGGCTTGTCATAGCCACACAGCCAATCAGGAGGTCGAGCTGGAATTTAAACCCAGGCCACCTGGCTTCAGAGTCCATGCCTGTAACCTCTTGACCACCTACCTCAAGCAGCATGCCATCCAGGCCAAGCGCCATCTGGGAGGGAGAAGAAAGGGGCCGAGAGTTTGGGGTCTCTGCATTCTTTGACTCCCGGGCTATTCTCAAACCAGCAGTTCTCAGTTCTGGCTGCACATTAGAATCACCTGGGGAGGTTAAAACCTTTTAAAATAAAGATGCCTTAACCCACAAGATCTTACTCATATTCACTTTGTCATGCAGGGACTCAGCTTCCGTTCCTCGCACCAGAACGCAGCATATGGTGAGGCCAAAAAGAAACACCCACAGAACCATACATAGGGGAGTCATACCACTATATTCTCACTGGCGGCTGGGTTGGAGACACAGGAAGCAGGAACCACACCATCCGCAATCCGCTGTCTGCTTCTCTGCCAACCAACCAACCCCTTGCTAACTGCAATCCGCGCTTCTCTGCCAACCAGCAACCAACCCCTAGCATAGCCACGGCAGTTATATTAGTGGCTAATGGCTAACAGGTAACAGCGGATGGCCACCCATCCACAGCGGATGTCCTTCTGATTACAGCTGACTGCCATCTAATAACTGAGCCAGCACCTTTCCACGTGAGGCCAAGAGCCTGGAAACTGTTCTCTGGTACTCTGTCCCCATATGCTTGCTCTGGGAAGAATTTTTAAAAACTCCCCAAGGGATGTCTAGCACACAGCCAGAGTTGAGAACATGGGCTCCTTGGCTGAGCAGGAATTCCCCCTTCTCATCAGGGAGGAGTGTGGCCCCAGTGTCAGGGACACCTGTGACCACCATACCTCACAAACTTCCTAGAAATCAAGCAAGCGCAAACCAAAAGGGGCCTTCTGGATCAACCTGTGCTACACATTGGCAACCACTGAGTAGCGTGATACCCCCCACACCTCAATCAGATGTTCTGACTGAGTTGGTCTGAGACAGGGTAGGACATCCGTTTTCTTATACCCATCCCCCCAAAGTTGATTCTAATGAGTGCCCGGTTTGGGAACTACCGATCCAGCCCTAGACGCTCAGTTTGCAGATGAAGAAAACAAGGCCCAGAGAGAAGTGCCTTGCCCAAGGTCACCCAGCCTGCTTGCTCCAGACGCAGGACTAGAGCCCAAAACTCCTGGTGAGCGGTTTCCATGCTGCAGCCCTTTACAGTCTGCAAAAGAATTTCACATACATTACCTAGTCGGCCTATACCTTGCCACACCCACTGTGTTGCTTCCCGCCACTGTTCTCTCATTTCACAGGACCCAAAGAAGGAACATGACCTGCCCAAAGCTACACAGTGGCAGAAACCAGGCTGAGGTCTCCTGACTGCAAATCAGAGATGTGGCTGTACCACCACCACCACCCTTCCCACGGCCAAAGCCAGTGTCCTGCCTGCCAAGTTCCACCAGCATGCGAGGTTCTCCTGAGCTATGACATCACAGACTGAGGGTTTGGACACTCCTGGAGGACAGGCTGTGCAGAAACCTCCCCGTGGCCTGCTAGCAGGTGCCCTGGAAGCTCTACTCCGTGATAATTCCTTCCCCACTGTTCTGAACACACTGAGCTTTCCTAGTCACATTTGTATCTATTGTCTCTGCCGTGCATTATGACGACGCTCATTTTACCATAGACAGACTCAAGTTCATAGAACGTTCAGGACTGTGCCCCAGGATCAAAGCTAGACCGAGACCCAGAGCCAGACGTGTGGGCTCAGAGTCCTGTGCTCAGATTACCTGGGGCCAGGGCCTGGGACCTCCCGCTTTGTGCTTTGTGGAAATTTCCTCCTGCCGGGGCAGCAGAGCTTATAACCAGAGGTCAGCTGAGGGCGTGGGCAGTGCAGGGCAGATCATCCACTTTGACCAGCTCTGGTTTCTGGTTACCTGTGGCCAAAAGACGGCTATTCCCCAAAGTGGTACCTACAGAAACCAGACCTCACTTCTCACTTGAGGTGAAGTCCAAAGCAAGCAGGGGATTTTGATCATCCTCCCCTTCTTCTTCTCATCTAATCATCTGAGGATGAGGGAGATTAAATACCTGCCCACGCCTTCGTACAGTGGCCAAACACAGGGAGTGGGGCCTTCAGGAAGGGCCCAGGATGAGTGGTGATTAGTTTTACTCATCAAGCACTGACATAACGTGACTCTGAGCACTCTGAAACATTAACTCATCCTCACAACAGCTCTGTGAGGACGGCTCCACTATCATCCC
This sequence comes from Rhinolophus sinicus, assembly GCF_036562045.2. NCBI lineage: Eukaryota > Metazoa > Chordata > Mammalia > Chiroptera > Rhinolophidae > Rhinolophus > Rhinolophus sinicus. Next base: position 10,941,898 of record NC_133761.1, read on the forward strand.
ACTTTAGAGATTATCATATAAGGTACAGAGAAGTTAGCTGACTTGCTCAATGCCATAAGACTAGCAAGAGGCAGAGCCGGGACTTGAACCCAGGCAGCCTGGCTCCAGAATCCATCTCCACGAGCTCTGGTTTTCTGTGTCACCTTTGCCTCTGTTTCTGGTGCTGGTCAGTCTCCCCAGGAAGGTTATAAGCACAGTGCAAAGCAAAACCTTACACCCCACTGGCTCTTAAATCTGGATAGAGACGGTGTAAAGACTAACCACTTTCTGAGTTTGTTGTGATGTGTGCAAGTCCACACGGACGCCCATTTCAGGACCTAGCCCCTGCCTTCCCTCCTCCTTCTCACACGTACTGCTATGAGCAGAGTCTACACACCAACCACGCCAACCCCAGCTGTTGCTATTGTAACCTCCCATTGTACAGGAGGGAACACTGAGGCTCAGAGACACCATAAGTCACTTGTTCAAAGCCAAAAAGCTAATAAATGGCAGAGCTTGAAGTTAAACCCTAAATTTCTGCCCCTCATTACATTTTATTCTTTATGGGATCCCTCAGAAGGATTCAACAGGAATTATGGCCACCATTATGGGAAAATTAAGGTGCAAAGTCATGTGATCAGTATGAGCGTCCAGTCCTCTTAACCTCTGAGGTGGTCCTGTTCCGCCCCCTGTTTCCACCCCTCGTCTACATCTGTTGTCAGCCATTTCAGAATCTGTTTCTGCCGAAACCTGTCCGGTGTAGACTCCAGTACCTCCAAATAGCCCAGTGGATGCACCATCCCAAAGGGAAGAGGTCAAGTCTTGCCTGGAAGCTATTTTAGGGCCTGAGTGTGCCTCATGCCCCTCTCAGGGTGCCCAGAGATCCAGTTTCACCCAACTGGATGAAAGATGGGATGCATCACTGAGGGAGGAGATGGGATGTGTATCGGGTCGTGTTCTAATGGAACAAGCCTCAGCAACAGCAAGCCCAGAGTTCCCAGTAGTAACAACAAGCCGTCGCGCACTGAACACTCACTATGTACCAGGCATCGCTCTGCATGCTTCCAGCCTGGCGTCCACCTGGGCTGCAGGCCCGACAGAGTGCTTAGATACCCAGTGCCCTCGGAGGTGGTGGGGATCACCTGGCACCGAGGCTGGCAGGGCACACAGCTGTGGTCCTGGGGTCCAATACAGCCCTGAGCTTCTGGGCCCTGCCCCCCCAACACACGCCCTTTCTCAATCTCCATTTTGCAATCAGTCAGCCTAGTCCAGCAAATATCAGTGGCCTGAGGAGAACCCCCTGACCCTTTTCTGTGTGGTTCCAAAAAGAGCCCAGGGATGGGGCCAGCCATCAGATGGGAGGCCAGGAGAAGACCACTGAGTTCTGGCTGGGCCACCTGCGCACCAGCCACGTGGCCAAAGCTTCCTGACCATTCCCAAACTCAGCGAAGGAAAAGAAAGGGAATCACTGGAAACTGGAAAGCAGTCTTGTCCGTGATTTATTTGGGGGTGGGGGTGGGCAGGAGGTCAGTCGGTGGTAGGTCAAAGTTCAGAGAAACATTTCAAAATATCTTGCTGTGCAACCTTAGGCAAATCACTGAACATCTCTGAATCATTTTCCCTGCAGTAAGATAGTAGATAACCCTGGACCCCTCTCTGCTTCACAGGATTAATGATACCTTAAAGGTAGTCACATGAGCCTTTTATCTCACCAAGAGGTCACACTTCTCTCATTTTATTCCCATGAGAGATCTGTGAGGTATACAGGGTACATTTTATCTTCCTTACAGTGCAGTTGAGGAAACTGAGGTGTAGTCCCTCCACCACATACTTGACAAGTATAGTGTGTCAAATATACCTATATCAAGTGTGTGCATAGGGTATGGGAGATTTGGGGTGATCCCAGAAAAAGAATGAATGACTTGCCTGAGGTCTCAGGCTGACCCAACTTTGAAAGCTACTGCCTTCCAGCAAGCGTGAGCTCCCAGGGCCGAAGGGAAAGAGGTCTAAGCTGTGCTAGAATCAAGCTATCCCTCCCTTGGGCCCCGTCTATCCAAGCCCTTGTGCCACTTGTATCTACTCTTCCATAGATGCTTAACAAACGACTGTTGTAGGAAGGAAGGGAGGAAGGCAGACAGAGCGGAAGGGAGAAATGGAGGGAAGGAAGGCGTGAAGGAAGGAGAGCTATGCAGAGTCAAGGAAATTACATGGTTTGGTTCATTGCCCCACACCTGCCCCTCCTTCAGCTGTGAGAATGAGGGATAGATCTAGAATTTCATGATATTGATCTAGAATTCTCTATGAGCCTGGTATTGGGGGCTTACATATCTATTTCATTACGTTTCTTCCTAAACCTTCATTGAGGTTGACGGGATTTTATAAAAATTATCATTATTATTACAAAAGTAGCGCATGCCCATTGTTTCAAAAAGTCTAATCGGGAAATGGATAAAATGCCAAGTTAAGAAAGAGAGAAAGCCTCATGCCAACAGCTGTCACTGCCTCAGCCTGAAGGTGAAGGCGACAGAAATGTATGTGTGTCCAAGAGGGGTCCTGCTTCTCCTTGTAACTGCCGGCCGACAGGGGCCCTCCTCTTCCCAACAGCATCAGCCACCCACCCCCAGAGGGGACGGTGATGGTCCATAAACTGTGACATAGGACTCTTTGTTTCATCTGTGGAACAAGTGGCCTGCTCTTAGCACCCCGCAGAGCTCCTGTGTAGCCTCTGGGGGGGTCAGGGAAGAAGTGGGGACCCCAGTTCAAAGGCACAGCTGTGGTCCAGGTGGGTGATGGTTACACCTAGGGTTAGGATGTGAGAAGTGCACACATCTACTTTGAAGGTGGAGTTGACTGGACTTGCTGATGATTCCAACACAGGTATAAGAGGAGACAAATCCAGGAAGGTTCTTAGGTGTAGGGCTTGAGCAACTTGGTAAATGGGGGTGTCATTAACTGAGATGGAGAACACTGGGAAAGGGGGAGTCTGTGGAGGGAAATCCAGAGTTTGGTTTCAGGTAGGTTTTGTTTGAGGTGCCTCTAAGGTGTCCAAGTGAATAACAACAACAACTGCAAACCAAATGATTCAGTAATGAAATGGCCAGAGGATCTGAAGAGACATCTTTCCAAAGACACGCAAGTTAGGGCAACTAAGTTTGCGAACTTGTTGCTACAATGTTACTAACCTTTTTTTGATATCAGAGGGATTATTCATTATGAATTTGTACCAACTAGACAAACAGTTAACCAAGTTTACTATTTGGAAGTGCTGAAAAGGCTGCGGGAAAAAGTTAGACAACCTGAACTTTTCGCCAACAATTCATGGCTCTTACATCACGACAATGCACCAGCTCACACAGCACTGTCTGTGAGGGAGTTTTTAGCCAGTAAACAAATAACTGTATTGGAACACCCTCCCTACTCACCTGATCTGGCCCCCAGTGACTTATTTATTTACCCAAAGATAAGGGAAATATTGAAAGGAAGACATTTTGATGACATTTGAGACATCAACGATAATATGACAAGTGCTCTGATGGCCATTCCAGAAAAAGAGTTCCAGAATTGCTTTGAAGGGTGGACTAGGTGCTGGCATCAGTGCATAGCTTCCCAAGGGGAGTACTTCAGAGGTGACCACAGTGATATTCAGCAATGAGGGATGTAGCACTTTTTCGAGGATGAGTTCGCAAACTTAATTGTCTGACCTTATATACTGTATTGTATTATAGCAATAACAATTAATAATACTGTATTGTACACTTGAAAGTTGCTAAGAGAGTAGATCTTAAAAGTTCTTAGCTAAAAAAACGATAATTATATGAGATGAAGGATGTGTTCACTACCCTTATTGTGGCCATTTGGCCGTACGTACATGTATGAAATCATCACATTGTACCCCTTAAACTTACAGTGTTGTATGACAATTGTATCTCCATAAAGCTAGGGGGAAAATGTTTTTGAGAGAGAGAGAGAGAGAGAGAGAGAGAGAGAGAGAGAGAGAGGTCCTAGGGACAAAAATATCTCCAGCTTCATGAAATGCTGCCAGGTGTCTTGACCTGTGCCTCTTTTTCTGAGCAGTGTTCTCCTGAATCCATTCAAATAAGCTACTGAGTCCCCTCAATTCTAAGGTTCTGCTTTTTGTTATCAATTTCTAACATTGTAGAAATCAGGGTATCCCTTGCAATCAAATTTGTCTCCATCGCACACACCAACCTTCCCATTAACTAAATAAATAAATAAACAAACAAACAAATAAAGGCTGTTACTAAATCAAGACAGCATCTTATAATCAATCAGTGGGGGGGGGGTGGCAAATATGTTGTTATGACAACGAGGAGAGACAGGCACCAAAAGACGCAGGAAGTACATAGCATTTATTAGGCATCTACTGTGAACCAGGAATCGTGCGGGAAGCCTCACCTTTTGTCTCATCAAACAGCAGGAGAGGGATAGAATTTCCAGAGCAGGGGAAAGTTCTCTGATTTAATAAAGGATCAGAGCCTCATTCCTGAAAAGCAGCAGAGGAAAAGCCAAGTTCATCCTGGTTTGAGCCTCACCCCCACTCCCATCCCCCCAAAACACCATGAAAGTAATGACAGTTTCACCAAATTCAGTGTTTTCTCAGAATTTGTGAAAAGCTTTTAACATGTATAAACACAGCAAATATTTCCCAAAGTGATACATGTTCACAAAATCCAGGAGACAGGTTGAAAGAATAGATGGGAGATATACTACTTGGTTCTCTAGGAGCTGTGCTTAGAGATTCTCTCCAAAGTTTTGGCTCATTTCTGCTTCATTGACTTGCTCTTGAGTTGGGTTTGCTCAAATCTCATCTGCTGTCTTTAACTAGAAGATCCTCCAGGCTTTGAACACCTGCCATGAGGACAGAGATACAGGGAAATGGACCAGTTGGCTTTGCTAATTTGTAGTTACTTAGTCTCACGAAAGTGAAGTGAGCAGCTTTGTGAATGACACTGATCTTTGGTCTTCTTCTTTCTTTAAAAAAATCTCCAACATGAAATAGATGTGGCCAATTCCAGCCATAGGACCAGGAAATATTAATAGAGCCTAAACCTTTATCCCCTTCACAGCCAGTAAGAAGTTCAAGCCAAGATGGATAGTGAAACCAGACTTGCCCAACTCTGGAATCAGACACCCTGCAAGCACATGTCCTTGGCAGTTTTCTTTTCTTTTCCTTACTTCCAGCGGCGGCGGTTTCCTCCTTACCTGGGAGGTACACCTTTTCATCATTATCAAGTCATCTGTCAGCAGCACCTCTTTCCTGGGCCTCAGAGTTTCTCCTTCCCGGAGGGCCCATCTCTCCCTCTGTCGCCTCTCCAAGACCTTTCTGGAGATGCAGAATGTCATAGAGAGCAGCTGTGAGGGATCAGCCACCTCTGGAACTGGCTGGGGCACCTCGCTTTTCCCAGACTGCACATTGATGAGCACACCAAGGGCTGGGTCCCACTGTGCCTTCCCACCTGGCCGGCAGCCCGATGCTATCTCCTGTCTCCCAGTGAAGCAATCCACATAATTAGCTGCATGAATACCCAGGCCATCTGAGGCCACCTGTCCCAACGTGGGGCCTGGGCGCCTGTCGCAAGGAGCACTTCAATGATTATTCAGCTCCCTTCCAACCAGCTGAGTGGAGAAAATTGGGGTCTCGCTCTGGACTGGCTCACTAGTGCCCTACTCCCCTGGGATGGGCTCGGTCTCCAGGACAGGTTTTTCCAGCAAGCTGACCCCTCTGAGCCATAAGTGCACCATTTTCACATGGCAACTGAAATGCCGAAACTGTCCCAGGGATTCTGGACTTGGCTTTGGCTCTGGACAATTTTTGGAAGGCTGTTTTGTTAATCAACATCTTGTGAGCCACCACCCCACCCCCCCGCTTTTTTTATGGCAAGGCCCTATAGGGATTACTGAAATACTCTAAGGAAGATCCTCTGACCTTCAATTTCCTACCATTTCATAAAATACACATATTGTATCTGAAAAGAATGGGGTGGGGAGCAGGGCTAATGTCTACGTTGACTGAGCAAGGAGCGAAATGCTGCCCCTGAAAAGTATCACTATCCCCATTTTAGAGGTTCAGATTGGTTAAGCAGAACCAGGCCAAAAACACTCTAACAATCCTCTGTGTGGCCTGGGGAGATTTGCTTTTATCTCTCTGAACCTTCCATCCTATAAAGTCCAGGACTAGCTAACTCACTATCTTAATTCTTTACCACCTTCAGTGCAGGTTGGTCTGCCTCAGAGCCCAGATACGACCCAGGCTCAGCTGGCCTTTCAAGAACGATGCTGATAATGGTGCCACGATGGCTTGGCTGGGGAAGGAGGGAGGAAGGGACGGAGAGAATAAAACTGTCACGGGCAATGAGGGTCCTTGAAGAGCAGACGGGGATTGGAGGGACAGGTGAAGAAACAGTCAGGGTAAATTTCGGGTAGAATAGAAAATGAAAGGGACCCTCAGACCTGTGGCTCGGCCTCTCCAAGCTCCCAGAACCCTCCTTTTCCATTCCCTAAGTCATGAAGCTGCATTGCTCAACTGTCGTGCTCCGTTTCCCATGGGTGTTCCAGGCTTGTTCCCAGAGATGATAATCAGATGTGGATCATGGATTACCACACGAATTGAGTTCAAGTCAGGAAGGGTTTGCTGGGTACCCTCTCATTGGGTGTTTCTCCCAGATGCACCCATCTCCCCTTGGTCTTCTCTTTCAAAGCACATTGTAAATGCTACCTCTGGCATTGCCCTACCCTACAAAACAGCATGGTGTAGTGGCTGTGTTCAAATCCAAGCTCTACCATTTAGGAACTATGTGCCCTTGTGCAAGCTATTAACCTCAGTTTCCTAATCTGTAAAATGGGAAGTAATCCTAATACCTGTCACAAAGGATCACTGTAAGAATTAAATAAGCCTTAACACATGTACAGTCTCTAGACTAGCACCCAACAAAAAGTACGTATTGCAACAATATTCGTGGTGACTAATTATTGTGTGTCGGTTTCCTTTATTCCCTCCTTTGGGTATAATTGTGTCTCTGCATTAGCATAATGCCCTTTCCAGGAAGTTCCCAGGAAAGGTGTACTAAATAGATGATGTGACTTGAATTGGAGAAAGCCTGAGACAGCACTGCAGAGGTTCATGTGTGGGCCTCAAAGTCCCATGGCCTGTGCTTGAATTCCAGCCCTGTTACTTATGAAAGGTGACCTGCAAGTTCGGAAACTTAACCTCAGTTTCCTCATCTGTAAAATGGAATTTAAAATAGTTCTCACCCAAAAGGATTTCTGTGCAGATAAGCAAGATAATGCTATGAAGAGTTCATCAGAATGCAGGGGCTGAGGCATAGTGAGAGCTGCTATTGCTCTTGTTAGCACATGAACTTGGTCTCTGAGAGTTCATAGACAGGAGCAACAGAGAACAAAATAAAGAAAAGGTTGTGTCTTGGTGCTTTCTTTATCCTTTCTCCCTCCCACAACAAAACAAAAAATCTTCTTCCCTTAGTCAATTAGATGTATGTGGTAGCCTTCATACACAGAGGACAACAGTCTGTGCTCTGCCAAATACCATCTGTGTGGCCTTGGGCAGGTCACCACACATCTGCAAACCACAGTTGCTGGTAAAACACTACATCAATTAGTCATTCACATAATTAGTCTACCTGGGCCTACCCTGAAGAAAATAGCACTAGTCCCTACACAAACATTTATTGATCATGACTGTGCCCCACCCAGAGCTAGATGCGAGGGACACAGTGCTACCTGGGGACTGCTAGCAGTTCCCAGTCTCCTGCAGGAGCAGAGGCATGAACACAGAACTACACTAGGGGTGCCAAGTGGCTAACAGGCATTGAGTGCTTACGCCGAGCAAGGCATGATGTGAAGAGCTCTACAGGCATGCTCCCTTTCCACCTCACTACATCTCTATGTTCTAAGTATGGTCATTATCAAAGCCATTTTATAGCTGCAGATACCGAAGCTTAAATAGATCACCTGACATACACAGGGTCACACAGCTCATCAACTGCTCTGAGAGCGGGGAGCACTGAGGAGGAGCATGTGAGCAAGGAACAGCGGGTTCATCAGGAGGGAAGTCTTCCTGGAGGAGGTGATGTCTGTGTCTTGCAACATGAAGGAGGAGTCAGCAAAAGGGAGGGGTGTAAGAAGAAAGGACAGCAAGGGCAAGAGCCAAGGGAACAAAGAGAGAATGAACAACGCAAAGGGGATGAAGTGGCAGGTGAAGCTAGAAGATAGAGGTCAGGTGACTACTGACTTGACGGCCAAGCTATTAAGAATTGGGGATTTTATCTGGAAGGCAACTGAAGGGTTGTAAACAAGAGAAAAACATGATCATATTTACAATTTTGGAAGCTCAGCTCACCCGCCCTCATAAAGGTCTAGGCTTCCTCAGGCTCCTCTCTCCAAAAGGGAGTCTGCAAAAAGCTATGGGCACCTCTTAGCCAGTGCAAGGCCCATTGCCTTTACGCCATCACGGTCTGAGCCCATGACTCCACACATGTGCTGGCCAAGTGACTTTCTCTGAACCACCATTTCTTCATCTGCACTGTAAAGTAACAGCAGTTCTGTGGTCGGACTCTTATGAGAATGAACCTGGAATTGCATCTGTAAATACCTCCTCCAGCATCTAGCATACCAGACCTGTCTCCTTTTCCTGGGATGTGTTCTCTTTGTTCCTAAGCTGAAAATGAACAATTTATAAACCTGTTCTTTGATTGACCAAACGATTGATTGAACCTTTTATTTTCTACAATCAGAAGGTTTGATTCCTCATAAGCAACCCTGAAGACCTCTAACATGTAATGATTTTGAATGTCGCTGAGGCCTGGATTAGAATTGCAGAAGCAATAAAGCTGGTGAAAGGAGAAAGGTGATTGGCAAGTGAGAGAGTCTGACTACATGAGTCAGGTGAAGCTTGAGCTGCTATAACAGAGCAATCTCTTATAGGTTTTTCACTCATTAAATAGGTTTTTGGTTTTTAGGTTTTTCATTCATGAAATAGTCTCAAGATGAGCTGCCCAGGTCAGCAGTGAGGCTCTGCTCCACATGGTCATTCTGGGACCCAAGTTGGCACTTCCTGTTGCTCCATCATCCTCTAGACTAGAATATTATTGCTGTCTGCATGGCCAAAGTTGAGTCGCAATCACAGCTGGGTTCCAGTTGTCAGAAAGAGGAAATGGTTTGCCCCATGGCTCAAGTCTCCGACCCACAAGTGGCACACTACTGGCAAGAAGTCAGGCGCATGGCCACACCTAACCACTGAGATTTCTGAGAAATGCAGTCTAACTATCCATCCACACGCCCAGCTAAAATTCTAATAATAGGAAAAGTTGAAGAATAGATTTTCGTAGCAAACTCTCCAACAGAATCTATCTCACTAGTTGATCAAGCATCTACAAGATATGAGACTTTGTTGTAAGACATCATAGGTGGTTCACAGATGCATTTTGTTCACCCAACACAGGGGTTTACAGTTTGGGGGAATTGATAGGTTAGTAGTCAGGACATGTCCTCTCAGAGTTCAGAGTTCAGCTACAAACCTCACTATTCCTTATTTTTATAACCCAGGTCAAATTCACATTTGGTTATATCATATTCTTGGCCCCTGTTGATATTTGGGTCTGGGGCCCCTGTTCCTATAATGTCAACTATAACACTAATTATTATTATTGAGGCTGGGATAATATTACTGAGATGTTATGACTGTGATTTATACCAATCACCTTACAACTTATCACACTCTATTATGTGTCAGAGCCTTTTCTTCCCATTGCTTGCTTATCACCAAAACCCATATTGTTCTCTTGGTCCTGAGCACACAGCTAGACCACATTTCCCAGCCTCCCATGCAGCTGGGTGTGGCCATGTGACTGAGGTCTCTCCAGTGTAATATGAATGGGAGTAATACTCAAGTCATATTTTCTCCCTGTCTGTGGCTTGTCATAAAGACCTCCATGCAGTCTTTAACTTCTGGTTGACTGGGTGGCTGAAGTGACCCCCAGCATGACCTTGGAAACTACATATTTCAGATGGCAAAGTGACTGGAAGCCAGCATCACCAAATGACTGCACGGAGCATAGACACCAACAACTTGGAACCACCTTAGACTATTATATAAACAAACAAAAAAACACCCTTTGTGAACCATGATACATTTGGGGTCTATTTGTTACAGCAACAGCAGTTAGCCTACCCTAACCAATATACTCCATTTCACAAGCACAGGAATGGACACACAGAGAGGTCAAGACATCTGCCCAGTGTCGCAAAGATGATATGTGGGAACTGGGGGATTTAAACCCAGACCCACTGATTTTAAAGCCTGGGCTCAGAATGACTCTTATGCCTTACTTTCAGTCAAGTTTATTGAGGCATTTTTTACCTGCAATAAAACTGATTCTTTTTAAGAGAACAGTCACATGAATTTTGACACATGCAGTCATGTACCCATCAGCACAATCAAGATATAGGACATTTTCGTCATCCCCAAAAGGTCTCCTACCCAAAAGGTGCTTTTTGGTAGTCAACCCCCTTCTCTTCCTCTTTCCCAGCCCCTGACAACCACTAACCTGATTTCTGTCATTATACTTTTAGGATCGTATAGTATGCAGCCTCTCAAGTCTGGCTTCTTTCACTCAGCATAATCATTTTAAGATTCACCCATATTGTTGCTCATATTAGTAGTTTATTCCTTTACTGAGTAGTATTCCAACACATGGAGATGCCACTATTTGCTTATCATTGACTATCTGGGTTGTTTCCAGGTTGGGCAGGTTGGAGCTATGACAAGTAAAGTTGCTATAAACATTCACATACAGGCATATGTGTGGCCTTACATTTTCATTTCTTTAGGAATTGATGGGTCATACAGAAAGGATATGTTTAACTTCACAAGAAACTTCCAAACTGTTTTCCAAAGGGGTTCCCAAGATTTTTACAAAGATGACACCAAAAGTAAAACAGGAAGCCCTGACTCTACCCCAAAACCTAATCCTAAGCAAAGGATTCGAAGATGAGGAAGAGAACGCTGAAACGTGACCAAAGCCACCAAAATAATGAAGATCCACATGGCACCTACTTCAATCCGCCCAAGACACTGTGTCTCCAAAGGCAACATGGGTAATCTCAGAAGAGTATGCCCAAGAGAAACAAGCTTGACCATATGTCATCATCAAGTTCCCCGATCATGACCTTGGCCATGAAGATCAAGGTCACACTGGTGTTCATCATGGACATCAAGCTAACAAGCATCGTCAGATCAAACAGGACATGAAGAAGCTCTATGACGTGACTGGCCAAAACCAACAGCCTGACTGGGTCTCATGGTCAGAAGAAGGTGTGCATTTGACCTCTGATGACAATACTTGGGGTTGTAGTGAAAACATTGACATCATCTAAACTGAGTCCAGTTGGCTAATTCTAAATATAGTTAACATTTTTACCATCTTAAAAAAAAAAAAAAAAGTAATTATCCCATATTGTCTTCCCACCAGCAAAATATGAGAGTTCCAGTTGCTTCTAATCCTCATCAGTAGTTGGCATTGTCAGTCTTTTTCATTTTAGTTAGTGCAGTAGGTACGCATTAGTTTTCACTGTGGCTTTAATTTACATTTCCCTGATGACTAATAATTCTGATAATAATTTTTTTCATCGACTTATTGGCCCACTGTATATATTCTCTTTGGTAAAATGTTCATTAAAAAAAAAATCTTTTGACATTTCCTAATTGGATTGCTTGTCTCCCTGTCCGTGGCTTGTCATCTCATTTCTTTAATCGTGTCTTTCAAAGAGCATAAGTTTTCATTTTGATCAAGTAAAATGTACCATTTTTTCCTTTTGTGGTTTGTGTTTTTTGTGTTGTCATTTGTTTTTTAATGATTCTAAATTGCATTTATGTCTTATCCAGAGAATTTTCTTTGTATGGGTGATTTTAGAAAGATAAATTTACACATCAAAATTACTTTTATGGGGGGAGGGTAGGAGGGGACTTGGGTTTTCATTTGGTATGTTGTGACTATTTTTTTTTAATACATTTTATTGGGGAATATTGGGGAACAGTGTGTTTCTCCAGGGCCCATTAGTTCCAGGTTGTTGTCCAGGGCGCAGCTCAGCTCCAAGTCTAGTTGCCGGTTTCAATCTTTAGTTGCAGAGGGCGCAGCCCACCATCCCATGCGGAAATTGAACCAGCAACCTTGTTGTTGAAAGCTTGCGTTCTAACCAACTGAGCCATCCGGCTGCCCCTGTTCCGACTTTTTGAAATCTTTGTTCATGACAATGGCCACCAAATGAGAAAGAGAAACGTAGGACCATTTGAAAAGGCAGTTCAGAAGTTTTGTGAGTACAGGATTCTCTCAGCAGAAACCCGACTCAGGCGATCATGGAGGAGAGTCTTGCTGAATGAGCAGGAGAATATGGCAGAAAGAAGAGCCCACATTGGGCAGACTTTTAATAATGAGAGCACATGGCTTCTTGCAAGAGGCCCAGCCAGAAGGATTAACTCCTTCCTTCCCCTGCAGTTCTAACCAGCCAGGTAATTCCGGAACAATCTGACTCCCAGCTTACCAGGAAGGGACAGCAGTAAATCACAGATTTTCCATGGCTTTCTCAGTGTCCAGCTGGCCCTGAATCCCCCTGGAGCCAGCCCAAGGTATTTCAGGGTTGACATTGCATGACATTACGTGGCTGCTAACACCCAAGCCTGCCACTGCTGACCCAGTCTAATTCGAGACCGTATCCGTGCCTGCTGCTATGTTATGGGCCCATGCTGCAGCTATTCCCATCAGGGCCCTGTCCCAAAAAAATGGCACAGAAGCTCACATGGTCTAGACTAATTGGTTTTAAAAGGCCATCTGTCTAAATCTGGGTTTTCGAAAAGGGAGATACACAGTGGAATGAAAGAGTGACCTAACTTTGGTGTCAGAAGGCCTACGCTTTGAGTCCCACTGAACCACTGACTAGCTGTGTGACTGAGGACAATTTAGTCTACACCCCGGTCCTCAGTTTCCTCATCTAACACACAGGGATTAACGAAATGACCAAGGAGTACACGAGATGACACAAAAAGGCCCAGCAGTTAGTTCCTAGCACACGGTGAACTCTCAACAAATGTTAGTCCCTCTTGCTATACCTTCCTTCTTTGCTCCCCTACAGACAGTATGAAAGCAAGTCAGTGAAATAAACAGCTGGCGAACATGGACATATTACTTACCCTCTGTGAGTTTCAACTTCCATATCGGTAAAGGAAGACAGACCTGAGTGAAATATCGATCTGGGCAACATCAACAAGCGGAAGTAGAAGCAACTGTTTAGGCAAAGTGTGTTTCAAGAAAAGAATTAGAGTTAGGTCAGAACAACTGACATACCAGCATTTGAGGGTCAGCTGGAGGATGGGGTGACCACAGGGGGCGGGAGGGGGAAATAACAGCTAAAGGGAGTGTCAGGAAGAATGTGGCTGCCACAGACGGTAGCAGGAGAAGAAGACCTGTTGCATCCCAAGACACGTAGCTTTGGGGAGGTCATTTATTTCAGGGGAGCGATGGGAGATGAAGATGCTAGAACCACTGAGGTGGGTAAATGAGTGAGTTGAGAATGAGGAGGAAGAAATGGAACTATGATTACAAAGCTAATGCCAGTGGGGTCAAGTGATAAAGTCCAGATGGGGAAGATGGCACATTCAAATTCGCAGGAAAGGAAAGGAGACGATGAAGCCAGGGAGTGAAAGAAAGGCATCAGGAGTCTGGGGTTTTGTTGGGTCAGCAGAAGAAGCCAACGTCCCGGCCACAGTGGTGTTCGGTGAACCCCTTCTCAGGGGGCGCCGTTGGATGACCTTGCACAATTTTGCTTCATGAGGAACAGACAGCAAGGTCAGGGAAGGAAACAGTCCTGGGAACCCCGTGACACCGTGCTGGCCCAGGAAGAATGCATCTAGACACAGGGATTCCACCTGAAGCTCCAGTCTCTAGAAGCGTGCTAAGTGCAGGGGGGTAGAGATGCAGAGAATCACTGCATTTGGCTACCGATGCTCAGAAGGAAGTGAGGGTGATGCCCGGTCAGGAGGATGGACGCTACCCCAACTCTCCTCTGGAATCTGTGGCACCTCGTGGGCCAGTGGGGAGAGCAAAGGCGGAGGAGGAGCAGAGGACCTGTGTCGTGTCCAGCACAACATGGGCAGTGAGGGTGCGAGAAGGGGCGGCTTTGGGTTAAGTTTTTAAGAGAGAAACATACAGAGACTTAATGCATTTAAATCTCAGAAGGCCAGGGGTCTCACAGTTTTGAAAGACTGGAGCCCAGATTTGAGCCGACTGGAGGTTTTTATTGATAAGTATACAAGGGGGTAGCAGTGTTTTTGGCACGGTCTGTGAGACTCACTTATCACGTTATAGAAACAACCCACACCAATTATGTTGATCTTCAAACAGCCGAAGCAGAAAGTCCTTGAGGTGAGGTATGCAACTTTTTAAGGGACATATATCACATGTTGAAATTGTTTCACAGAGCTGAGCAGAGAGAGTTTAATCTTATCACTCTCAAGACTTTTCTCCCAATTAGGTGAGAGGGGAAAGCCAGAGCCAGCAGCGGTTTTTCCCAGGCGGGGGAAGGGGAGACAAGGCCCCTTCCCAAATCTTTTTAAGGCAGCTCGTAGGGGGTCTCCATGGGGTTCCGCCTTGCTTGAGTTGCCCCCCCCCCCCCACGGGGAATCTTACTCGTCATTGGCCGCAAACCCTCTTTTGGAGACTAAATAGAGAGAAATATACTGTCTCAGACATGCACAGTCTCACGGACTCTTTTTTCCTTAAGGAAAGACACGGGGGACAGTCTGCTAGGCTGCTGTGTGACAACAGACATAAGATTGGAGAAAAAAGCTCAATCTTTTTGTGTTCATGGTAATCGTGTTTTTGACCAGTATGTGTCTTGTCCTTTGCAAAGTACTTTCACTGACATTAACTTAATTTAGGGAGAACTAGTCCCATCTTACAGAACTGGGAAACTGAGGTTCAGTAAATTTCAGTGGCTTGTTCAAGATCATAAAGCTGGGAGAAGCAGGGCTGGGACCAAGAGCCCTATTTCAGTAATTCACAGTCCAATTCTGTCCCCCACCCATTTCTTAAAGACCCTTGTGTGCTAAGCACCACGCTAAAGCCTTAACGATGAATTTCATGAATGGCAAATGGGCCAGTTATTGCCCAACCACCCACTCCACACTCCTTTGTGGCTACAGAACTCTGATTTCACTTGGGGTAACAACGTGCCTTTGACTGGACTAAACCAGATGTGACAATCCTGCTCCCCAGTTCCCTTGCAATGTAAGGGTGGTAACATGACCCAGTTTTGGCCCATGAGCTATAAGGAGGAATCTGCCAGGTGGGGTTTCTGGGAATATTCTGCTTTCCTACTAAAAAGGGACAGACTTAGCTGTCTCCCTCAGTCCTTCTGCACCCCTCAGCCCCTTTCCTCTGCCTCATTTGTGATCTGAGGCCTGGGATGGTGACCTTGCATCCGGCAAGCATGAGGCCCCAGCACCAGGATGCGGAAGATTAAAAAAAAGAGAGAGAGAGAGACAGAGTTCAGGTCTCTAGTGGCGCCATTGAGCAGCTAAACCAATGCCACATCCACCTATCTCCAGACTTCTTGCCATGTGAGGAGCAAAAACATCTATCTGCTCCAGCCATTGCTGTTGGACTTTCTCCTACCTACGGATGAATGCATTCCTAACTGAAAAACAGGCATATTCCAGAAAGGAAGGCAAGCCCTGGCGCCAAAATCAATAATCGAATTAGATTGTATACCTCTTTGTGCATTTACTGATACCAGATGTTAATTTTATGTGTCAACTTGATTGGGCTACAGTTCTGTGGTCAAATGTTATTCTGGTTGTTTCTGTGAAGGTCCTTTTGGATAAGATTAACATTTAAACAGGTTGACTGAGTAAAGCATACTGTCCTTCTTAATTTGGGTGGGCCTCCTCCAATCAGTTGAAGGCCTGGATGGAACAAAATGTCTGACCCTTCCCCCAATAAGAGGGAATTCCTTCTGCCTGACTGCCTTCAATGTGGCACAGCAACATTTTTCAGACTCAAACTGAAACATCAGCTCTTCCTGGGTGGCAAGCGTGCTGGCCTTTGGACGAGACCTACACCATCAGCTCTCCTGAATCTGCAGTTTTCTGATGGCAGATTTTGGGACTGCTCAGCCTCCATAATCCTGTGAACCAATTCCTTATAATAAATAAATGAATAAACAAATGAACAAATCTTACTGGTTCTGTTTCTCTGGAGAATCCCGACTAATACATCGGCTGTCTTCTCTTTCTACACTCAAACTTATACATAAACGATGACAGCAACGTTATTCATAGTAACCCAGAAATGGAAATCATTCATGTGCCTGTCAACTGGGGCATAAAGAACCGAATTGTGACAGAGCCATACAATGGAATGTTACTACACAATAAAAATGACACACTGCTTGCATACACAAAAACACGAATCTATTGCAAAAGCATTATACCAAGTGAACAAAGCCAGACACAAAGGACCATATACTATATATATATATATATATATATAGTTCCATTTATATTAACTTCTACAAAAAGGCAAATCTAATATGTTGTGGCTGAAAGCAGGTCAGTGGTACCTGGGACCAAGGTGGGTGGAGCGTAGAGTGGGAAAGGGGAGAAGGGAGTTTTGGGGTGATAGAAATGTGATCTATGTCATCATTATGGTGGTGGTTACATGCGTGTGGACATCTGTCAAACCTATCAGTTAATTTACTTAAATAAAATGCAGTCATTTTACTTAAAATGGCTGCATTTTATTGAAGTAAATTAGACCTCCTTCGAGTTGATAATGCAAAAAAAAAGTATTTTTAATTGGAAATGGGTCACATAGATGAATATAATACAAATATATACATATATGTGTGTATACACATACACACACACACACACACACACACAAATAAATGGAGGGGGGAAAGGCTGAACATAAGATAAAGCCAGGGAGAAAGTTAATTCACAAAGTCTACATCCACCACTTGATCAAGGGGAGCTACAAATTGGGCTCTGAGCTTCCCAGAAGCCAAAGCAAAAAAGAGAAAAAGAAATAGTCACAAGCTTTCAAATGTCCAAAAGAGAAAGTCTCAAAAGAGAAAATTGCCATATTCATAACATAAAATTAGATCACAGAGACATGATAGTTTCTAAGTATTATGGGAACAGAGAGAAGGAAGTGACTAATTCTGTTTGGGAAAACCAGGACATGCTACAGAGATGAGGGTAGAAACAAAAACAGCTAACGCTGACTGTTTGGGGAGCGTGCATACGAGAAGGGTGGGATTGGGCTTCTGGATGGGAAATGATCGGTTTAACTCATTTCCTAGATGTCCTTCAAATCTACAGGGATGGGATCAGAGGTCGCATTCTCAGGAAACAGGAAGAAGGTGGGGGGCTGAATGTATGTCTCTGCAGGGCCTAAGGAAGGAACTGTCGCCCCAGAGCCAGGAAAGGCATGTAATTGATTTACCCACCAGTTTGGTACAGATCCAGCCAAGGATGGTCAAAGCCCAGCTGGACCTTGTCTGGAAGACTTTGCCAGGTCAGCACTAACCCTTTGGCTGCTGGATAGTGGAGAGATGGAGGTCCCCAAGGAGGGTTAGAGCTGTTGGGGAGGTGACAGGAATTACTAGCCCATACAGAGCATTTTAGAATTTTAGCATTTTAGTATTTTTCAATTATGAGCTGTGGGTCGTCCCTGCCCACACGGATGACCTCTCCTCCCAGCTGCCTTCCGTAGCCAGAGTCATGCCTGATTATCACCAGCTAATGAGAATTCCTGGTCTTGGTCAACTGCCCACACTCAGGAATTCGCTATTCATGAGAAATGTCAACTTTATGAAAACGAGCCCTGTGTGTCAGCTCTTTTTCCCACATTCAGGGTTTACAGCTGACAGGAGTCTGTTTCACATGATTTGCTGATGGGGGAAGAAGCCGTAATCCAGGAAACTGCGCTGGCAAATCAACCCTGGGCCAGTCAAGTGGTCTGGAACATTCTTTTTTATTTTTCTCCTTAGAAACTGTTTGGAAAGGGAAGCCCTGGGATTTGAACAAGGGCAGAGCGGAAGGCTTGGGCCTGCCGGGATAATAGAGCAGAACTATGAGGAGGCCACGCCCCAAGTTCATTTTTCCCAGTGGACACACAGAATGGCAACAGGATTGAGACTTTCACAGGAACCTCTGTGCCTGACAGAGATGACCATTTTTATTTAGGAGGATGACATGTCATGATATGACATTATTCTACATTCGTTCACAGGATGGAAACTCTTAAAGTCAACTTTATAGAAGATGATAATATGCTAGCTTTCTAGCACTGGGTAAATAATGGGGACTCTTTTCAACAAAGCACTGTCCCCCTCGGAGAGCATACCTGTCCCATGTCTGGTCACTTGACTTCCTTTTTTTCCTCTTAATCTGACTTCTGGACCAACAGGTAACTAATTTCATAAATGATAACAGAGTCATCCTATGGGACTCCAGCGAGGTCTGTCCAAAGGGTGCATATTCTAGGCCACCAAACTGAGAGGGGTATTTCAGAAGATGAATTTCCTTGAATACAGAGACCCTGGATTTTAGGTGTTTGACGTGGCAGCCTTTGGATAGAGCAAACCACGGAAATACTAAAGCTCTACAAACACTCAGACAGAAGAGGGGCTGAGTTCCCACTGGCTCCTGCCCCGACACACAGTACCAAGCAGTGACAGCTCTCCTCCAGGGCCCAGCCAGAACCCTCCAAGTTCCCAAAGAGCCACGACATCAGAGAATCGACTAAATTCTAATGACTGCTTGTATGGCACCCCAAGGTCTACAAGGGGTCTCAACCTAGCTTCCCACAACCCAGCAGAGAAGGTTCAGAAGCCTTTACTATGAAAGGTACTATGACCATGAAAGGTAAATGATTCAGGACATCCAGGCAGCCACGACAGCGCAACTAAAGACACTCATGAAAGAGGACTTCCAGAGCTGCTTCAGAAAGTGGCAAGAAGGATGGGATAAGTGTGTTTGAAGTGAGGGAGAGTCTTCTGAGGGGGGTTAATAGCAATGTGTCTGTAATAATTTTTTTTATTTAAACATTCACCCTATTTTGTGATCACACCTCACAGAAGGGAGGGTTGTACAATAGTGTGAATGTGCTCAATGCCACTGCGTTGTTCACGTTAAAATGGTTCATTTTGTTATGGGAATTCCACTTTAATAAAAACAATTAATTTTTTAAATGGGCCAAACGTATCTATGGTGCTAGAAGCCAGAAGAGTGGGTACCTGGGGGATGAGGCAGGATGGTAAAGACTGGGGGTGGGGGTGCCCGAGGGAGGCTGCTGGGAAATGGTCTGAATCTTAAGCTCTGTGGCAGATGGTCCCATAGGTTAAAAACTTAGCAAGCTACTTGCTTAAGCTGTATGCACTTAGAAGGTTATTGTGAAAATTAAATGAAGTAATCCATGTTAAGCTCTTTAAACAGCCCTGGCACATAATAAATGCTCAATAATTAGCAACTCTCGTTTGTATGATTATTATCTCTTACTATTTGGAGGATTAGATGAGACAATGCATACGTTTAGCATACAGGCCGGCTTTTTGAATATGTCCTCCAAATAGAGGCAATTTTCATTAACATTAAATTGAACCCAAACCTTCTGGCTCGAGATTCAGAGTGTTTTGCAAATCACCATCCTGCCCTCTTCTAGAGGTTGTTTTTTCGTAAGGTTTGTGGAAAAAAGCCAGGGACTTAAGGATTAGGGGTTGGTACAACATGGCACGTCCTCTGGAAAAGCTGGATTACCTCCCATGGGCCAGCCTGGGTGAAAGCAAACCGTTTGCCATCACACAGGCAAAACTTGGAAGGGAAAAGGTACTTCTCACTCACCGGGAGGGTGATGGTATCTGGAAAAAGAACTTCCTTGCTAAATTCTGCTTTCATTGGACCCTGTCAGGTGGGGCCCCATTCATTAATACGCTCATTTTATTGGCATCCTACCCTGCCCCATTCCGTTTGATTGGCAAGCTTCATACAAACCCAAAAGAACGACCTCCCTCCTGTCCATTGGCCTGTACAATCCCAGGCACATACCCACCCTGCAAGGCCTATGACAAGTGACATCCATCATGTGCCTCTCCTTCCAAACCCCAGCTCCTTACAGCAGCAGCCCTGTCTCCGTCATCTTTTCAGCCCAAGAGTAGCTCCTGGAATTTCATAAATGTGTGAGGGAGGGAGGGGCAGAGTGAGGGGCTCCCCAGTTGGGCAGACTCTTGAGAATCGAATCATTTCCCTACTTTCTGACCCTAAGATTTGTTCAGGAAAAAAAAAAACACTGAAGCAGAAAGAGGTTGGCTTAGGGTGGGAAATGCAATAGCTTCCTGGCTCCTACTGAGTCAGTTTACATCCATTGGGAAAGAATTATCAAGATCCAGAAATTGCAATATTGTGGCTTTTTTTGGGGTGGGGGTGGGGGGGTGGAGGACAATGAAGTTAAATGCAGAAAACATGTTTGTGTGGATGTTTTTGTTGTTGTTTTCCTATGTGAGTTCAGGTGCTCTCCTTATCTCTTATCATCATGACAATTTTGTGAGCATATTAGATCAACCACAAGGCATTTTCATCTAAACTAACTGAATCTTGATGTTAAAAATAAGTGCAACCCTTCACCTCCATGGCCTTATTCCCAAAAACCCATAAGTCCAGAGTAATCATGAGAAAAGCATCAAACAAATCCCAATTAAGGACTATTCTGTGAAATACCTGACTAGTAATCCTCAAAACTGTTAAGTTCATTAATAACAAAGAAAATCTGACAAAATGTCACAGCCAAGAGTTGCCTATGGAGACGCCACACTTCCTGGATGGGACAGTGAAAGGACATTAGATAAAACCTAAGGAAATCTAAATAAACTATGGACATCAGTTATTAATAATGTATCAACATTGGTTCATTCATTGTAAAAAAAAAAAAAAAAAAAACAGAAAAGAAAAAAAAGCTACCATACTAATATAAGACATAAGTAAAAATGGGAGAATGATCCAAGATGGCAGAGTAGACACATGCCATGCTTGCGTCACCCCATGAACACATCAAAATTACAACTAAATTATAGAACAGTCAACCTGGCAAACCATCTGACGTCTAGCTGAACAAAAGTTTTATAACTAAAGATATAAAGAAGAAGCCACGTTGAGACTGGTAGGAGCAGAGACGTGAAACAAGCTGCTCCCAAACCCCCGTGTGGCACATGAAAATTGGCAGGGATATCTCAGCCACAGAGGTTCCCCAAGGGAGGAGCAAGGGACCCCAACCTCACACCAGGCTCCCCACCCAGGAGGACTGGTGCTGGGAAAGGAGTCCTCACACCATCTGGCTGTGAAAAACAGTGGAGATTCTGACCGTCTGTGTGGGACAGAAGGCTGCAAGAAACCCAGACATCCTCTTAAACGGCCCCCGCACATACTCACAGTAGGTACTCATCCCAGGCTGTGGTGCAGAGACGGTGACTTGGGGGGCGTCAGAGGCATACGGGGGCAGACTGAGGTGTGTGACCTCAGGGGTGCAGCCTGGAGGACAGTCAGCAGTTTCCCTGCGTGAGGTCCTCCTCCCATAGGGCCGGCAGGTGGGCGCCATCTTTCCTGTGTTGAACCCTCCCACTAAGCCAACTCTGAAGCTGATTGGCTTGGTGAGCTCCACAGCTCCGCCCTGCTGACTCACTGAGACCCCGCCACACCTGACTCCTTTCTGCAGAAGTCTTTATTCACAGCTGAACCTTACTGGAGCCGGCAACCCGCAGAAGGTAGCACCAGGCCTCAGTGTGTCCTGGCTTTTTGCAGAGCAATTCCAGGCCTGGTACTGGTTGCAGCTGTCTTCAGTTCACAGCATGGTCTCTCCCACATGCCTCCAGGCAGCAAAGGCAGCAACCAACCATGGATCACTTTGTAGCTCCTACCAGGTAGTCCCCAACCGGTCACAAGCAGTGGGTGACCCGGGCCGGAACTGGAGCCCGTCTCGAGAGGCCCCAGAACCAACATACTTGGAGGTTGGCTTCAGACCACAGCAGAGCACTGCCCAGTGAGCCCCATAATTGGCACACGAAAAAGGGCAGTCTCAACAGGCACAAGAGCCCATTGGGGTGAATCCCGCTCTATGTGGTAAGCACCAGCACAGCAGCCCGTAACCTATGGATGTGGCCAAACCCCACATCCTATCAGCCTGGGGATTCAACACACCCACTGATGTGCCAACAACAATCAAGGCTCAAATATAACAGGAGGGAACATACCACCCACACAAGAAACACTCCTGGAGCACCAGCTCAGGAGACCAGTGAGACTGTGCCAGGGCCCCACAGGGCACCTACTATATAAGATTACCTGGCAAGAGACATAGCAGATCTACCTAATACATAGAAACAAACACAGAGGCAGCCAAAAATGAAGAAACAAAGAAATACATCCAAATGAAAGAAGAGGAGAAAACTCCAGAAAAAGAACTAAATGAAACGGAGGCAAGCAACCTGTCAAAGACAGAATTCAAAACACTGGTTATAAGGATACTCAAAGAACTTAGTGAGAACTTTGACAAAGAGAGAGCAAGCATACAAAAGGACATGGAAACCATAAAAAAGAACCAGTCAGAAGTGAAGAATACAATAACTGAAATGAAGAATGCACCAGCAGGAATCACCAGCAGACTAGATGAAGGAGAGGATCGAATCAACAATTTGGAAGACAATATAGCAGAAAACACCCAATCAGAACAGCAAAAGGAAAAAAGAATTTTTTTTAAAATGAGGATAGTTTAAGAGGTTTCTGGGACAACATCAAACATAACAACCTCTGCATCATAGGGGTACCAGAAGGAGAAGAGAGAAAGCAAGAGATTGAGAACCTATTTGAAGAAATCATGACTGAAAACTTTCCTAACCTGGCAGAGCAAATAGACATACAAGCCCAGGAAGCACAGAGAGTCCTAAACAAGATGAACCCAAACAGGCCCACACCCAGACACATTGTAATTAAAATGATAAAGTTTAAAGACAAAGAGAGAATCCTAAAAGCAGCAAGTAACTTATAAGGAAGCTCTCATAAGATTGTCAGCTGATTTCTCAACAGAAACTTTGCAGGCCAGAAGGGATTGGCAGGAAGTATTCAAAGTGATGAAAAGAGAGGACCTACAACCAAGATTACTCTACCCAGCAATGCTATCATTTAGAATTGAAGGACAGAGGAGGAGCTTCCCAGACAAGAAAAAGCTAAAGCAGTTCATCACCACCAAGCCAGAATTACAAGGAATCTTAGAAAAACTTTTTTAAGATGAAAAAAACAAAGATTAAAATTAGAAATAATAAAATGGCAATGGCTACATTACTTTCAGTGTAAATGGATTAAATGCTTCGATCAAAAACATAGGGTGGCTGAATGGATAAAACAAAACTCTTACATATGCCGCCTACAAAGACTCACTTCAGATAGAAAGACACACATAGACTGAAAGTAAAGAGATGGAAAAAGGTATTTCCTGAACATGGAAATGGGAAAAAAAAAAAAAAAAAGAGTTGGGATAGCAAGACTTATACCAGATAAAATAGACTTTAACACAAAGGCTCTAACAAGAGACAAAGAAGGACCCAGAAATCCCACTTTTGGGTATTTATCTGAAGAAACCCAAAATGCTACTTTGAGGGGATGTGTGCATCCATATGTTCATTGCAGCATTATTTACAATGGCCAAGATGTGGAGGCAGCCTGGGTGTCCATCAATGGAAGAATGGATAAAGAAGAGGTAATACATATGAGTATATATAATGGAATACAGCTTGGCCATGGAGGGGAATGGGTTCTTGCCATCTGAGGCGGCGTGAATGGACCTGGAGGGTAGTGTGCTGAGTGGAGTATGTCTGACAGAGAAAGACAGATGCAATGTGATTTCACTTATATATGGAATCTAAAGAACAAAATTAACAAACAAACAATACAGAAACACACTCATAGATAAAAAGAATATTTTGACGGTTCCCAGATGGGAGGGGGTTGAGGAGGTGGGTGAAAAATGGGAAGGGATTAAGAAGTACAATCTGGTTGTTACAAAGTAATCATGGAGATGTAGGGTATAGCAGAAGGAACATAATCAATAATATTGTAATAACTATGGTGTCAGATGGGTAGTAGATTTATCAGGGTGATAGATGGGAGCGGGGTTGCGGGACAGGGTGAAAAAGGTGAAGGAATTAAAAAATACAAATTGGTAGTTACAAAATAGTCATGGGGATGTAAAGTAAAGCATAGGTAATATCATCAATAATATGGTAATAACTAAGTATAGTGCCAGGTGGGTACTAGACTAGTCAGGGGGATCACTTCTTAAATGATACAAATGTCTAACCACTATGCTGTACACCTGAAATTAATACAAAATAATAGCGAATGTCAACTGTAATTGAAAAATCTTATAACGGGTGGGAAAGTTGAAGGGGAATAAGAGGTCCAAATTTCCAGGTATAAAACAAAGTAAGTCATGGGGATGTAACGTACAGCATGGGGAATAGTCAATAACATTGTAATAACGTGGTACGGTGTCGGATGGACTTATCATGCTGATCACTTCTTTAGGTCTATAGATGTTGAATAACTATGATGTACCCCTGAAACTAATATAATATTGTATGTTAGCTATAGTTTTTAATAAAAATTTTAAAAAATAATAACAAGGAAAACTGGGTGCCAGGTATATTGGAACTCTGTACTATCTTTGCAATTTTCTATAAATCTAAAACAATTCTGAAAAAATAATTTTTGAAAACGATTGCTGCAGAGCATGCTACAAAATGTCAGTAGCCTGCCTCACTCACCTCTGCCCCCACGTGTGCCTGGTCATCAAGACTTTTACACATCAGCGACTTCCCCTCTCCTGTCTTTTTTCCCCAAAGCACCTTTAATTACCGTTCAAGTTTAAGAGCAGGTGGGAGTGGGTGGGAGAATGATCTGTTTCTGGGCTTTTTCCATTTCATTATTTCAGAAATAAAAAATGACATATTTGTAGCTACAAACTAACAATTTGCTTATCCCAGGTGTCCAAACTTGACAATTTATTCATGTAAAATAAAGAAAAACTATTGCGATTTTATTGTATGCCGAGCATCAAGAAATATCCATGAGAAAAACAGAGATGGTCCCTTCCCTCTCAGGCTTGTACTTCCATTCTAGGATATATGATAGACAACTGAGTCAGGGAGGGTGTGACAGTGACCAACAGAGCTTCTGCTCGGGTATGTTCAGGAGTAGTGATGGGTGACCAGGAGCCATCGCACCCTTTGGCTCGACTTCTCTTTGGACCAAAGAGATACTTAACTGAGGTTTGATACAGTGGGTCAGAGACTTTTCCAGCTGAAGTGACTGGGGACTTGAAGTTTGTCCTGAAAGCAAGAAAAGGTTTCTTAAGGTGGCCCCATTACTTTGGCGAGTCATTAATAACTCATTAAGCAAATATTCTTTGTGTGTCCAGGGAGTACCAGCCACTGTGCTAGGTGACTGTGACACAGTGAGAAAAGGCTCAGCAAGCTAAAAGTCTAGAGTCAGACACAAACCAGAAAACAGACTGTGAAATACCATGTGGGGAATGCTGAGGTATAGGGCGATAGGGCCTGCAAGACTGCAGAGCCAGAACCCCTGAATGGAGGCTTCTTTGAAAATCAACTTTATTGAAGTATCATTTAAATAAATAAAATACACCTGTTTTAAGTGTACAGTCCTATGAGTTTGACAAATGGATACACCTGTGTAACCACCACCACAATCATGATATAGAATATTTCCATCACCCAAAAAATTTCCTTTGTGGAGTGGCCAGAAGGCTCAGTTGGTTAGAGCGCGAGCTCTGAACAACAGGGTTGTCGGTTCGATTCCCACATGGGCCGGTGAACTGCACCCTCCACAACTAGACTGAACACCCTGTTCCCCAATATTCCCCAATAGAAAAAATTTTTTTTTAATTTCCTTTGTGCATCTTTGCACTCAATCCTGGTCCCCACCCCCACCCCTTGGAAACCACAGATCTGTTTTTTTGTTATTATAGTTTTGTCTTTTGTAGGATTTCCTGGAATCCTACAGTATGTAGTCTTCTGTTTCTGGCTTCTTTTGTTTAACCTAATGCTTTTGAGATTGATCCATGTTGTGTGTATCAGTGCATTCCTTCTCGTGGCTGGGCTGTATTCCATTGTAGGGATGTACCACGGTTAATTTATCCATTCACCAGTTGATGGACACTTGGAGCTATCCTGAGTAAAGCTATTATTGACCTCAGGCTTAAAGGACAGTTGGGGTTAGTCAGTCAGAGAAGAATGTTCTAGAAAGGGAAATCAGCAAAGGGAGGAAGGGGACGTTGAGGCTGGAGAAAGAGACAGAAGCAACAGCAAGGGCACTAATGAGAAGACGTGGAAGGATTTCAGCAGGAGGATCTCTTGGTACAGTTTGCAGATTAGAGTCAGACGGTGATCCACTGAGGGTTGGAACTGGTTGCGATAGCCCCGGACATCCAGGAAGGGGGTGTGAATGGAAGGGAAAGAAGGTCTGCACTGAATATGTAGGAGTTGTTATGTGATGGCTGAAGCCATGGGTGTTGGTGAGATTACCCAGGCAAAGCCCAGAGTGAGGTGTTATTCGGGTGCTCCTCTGTCTCCCCCACATGCATGGAAGAACCAGGCTGAGTGCAGTATAGTGCACTGGTTCAGAACACGGACTCTGGAGCCAGGCTTCTGGGCTTCAGATACTGGCTGTGTGACATGGGCAAGTCACTAGGTCTCAGTTTCCTTATCTATGACATGGGGGTTATAACATACCTACCTCATAGGGTTGACACAAGGGTTAACTGAGTTCATTCGTGCCTCGCTCTTAGAACATCATCGAACACTTGCATATGAGAAGTGCTACATACCTTGTTTCCCCGAAAATAAGACCTAGCTGGACAATCAGCTCTAATGCGTCTTTTGGAGCAAAAATTAATATAAGACCCGGTATTATATTATATTATATTATATTATATTATATTATATTATATTATAGACCCGGTTTTATATTACAGTAAAATAATACCGGGTCTTATATTAATTTTTGCTCCAAAAGATGCGTTAGAACTGATGGTCCAGCTAGGTCTTATTTTCGGGGAAACACAGTTAAGTATTAGCTGTTATTAATAATTTTAAAAATCCGGGATGTAAGTATCAGGGAGATCTAAATTTGAATGCCAGCTCTATTCATGACAAGCTAAATGACACCAGGAAATTTAACATCTCTGAGCTGAAAGTTCCTTACCTGAAAAATGAGGGTAATAATTCCTACCTTACAAAGTTATTGAAAGGAGTAAATGAGTAGAAGATTTAAAAATAGAAACCATCAGAGACCTCTCCCCACAGGGTTAATCTTTTTCTCTCCTCCCATCCACTGTGTTCCCATGGAACACTATTCATTTCTTTACCAACACTTTCCTCACCACTATGGTGAATTGTTTACTGGTGTATTGGTCAGTATGGGCTAATTTATGCTGTGTAACAAACAGCCCCCAATTCTCAATGTCTTACAACAGCAAACGTTTCTTACTCACCCTACATGTCTAGCACCGATTGGTGGCCCCTCTGTTCAACAACATCTTCACTCTGGAACCCAGCTGGACAGCTCAACCTGTTTTGAGAACATTGTTGGTTGTCATAAGAGAGGGAAAAGAAAAATATGTTAAATAAGGTATTGGCTTTTAAGGCTCCCACCCAGAAGTAACACACATTCATTCTTCTCACATTTCATTGTTCAAAGCAAATTAAATGACCACAAGAATGTTGAACATGGCGGCGATGTATTATACAATCCCTCTAAAAGGAGGAGAGTAATACTCTATCACAACTGGGCTGTATCTGCCACTAAACTGAGAGCTTCTAGAAGGCAGGGGCTGGGCACTCGTCAAAGTCACACCCCCGTGCCGGGCATTGGGCCCTTGAGGTTTGGTGAATTAAACTAGACTGTGAGTCCTTTGATTTGGCCTGGAGCATCTAGGTTTACTCTGCCCCAAGGTGGGAAACCCTCCTCCTCCAATGAGGGAGCCTGCTGACATCAGAGGGCAAAGCAGTCTCCCTTCAGATCACCATAAGGTGGCGTATCTGCTGGCAGGTGAGGACACTCCCACAGGGGCCAGCTGCTCCCCAGGAGACCAAGCCCCTTTTCTATGTGGGCACAAGAATAATAATTCCCCAAGTGCTTTACAAGCATTGTTTCATTTGGCCTTCAAAACACGCCTGTAAACCCCGTGATGCAGACAGTTAGTAACCTCAGTGGGAGGATGAGGCCAACAAAACAGTAGAAACCTTTGTGCGTTTCTGGTGGGAATATAAAATGGCAGAGCCACTGTGGAAAATAGGCGATTCCTCAAAAACTTAAACATAGAACTCCCATCTGATCCAGCAATTCCACTTCCGGGTATGTATCCAAAAGAGATGAAAGCTGGAACTTAAACTAGTACTTACAGCATCATTCACGTTGGCCAAAAGGTAGAAGCAACCCAAGTGTCCATCCGTGGATGAATGGATAAACAAAATGCAGTGTACATACAACTAGATATTTATTCAGCTTTAAAAAGGAAGGCAATTCTGACACATGCTATAACATGGATAAGCCTTGAAGACATTACGCTAAGTGAAATAAGCTCAAAACTAAAGGACAAATAACGTGTGATTCCACTTACATGAGGTCCCTAGAACAGTCAAGCTCATAGAGACAGAAAAGTAGAATGGTGGTTGCCAGAGGCTGGGGGAAGGGGGATGGAAAGTTAGTGTTTCAGCTTTAGTTTGGGAAGATGAAAACAGTTCTGCAGAAGGATGGTGGTGATGGTTGTACAACAAGGCGAATGTACGTAATGCCACTGAACTGTACACTTGAAAAAGCTTAAGATGGTAAATTTTATGTTCTGTATATTGTCACACACACACGCACACAAAGTGAAGTGACTTGCCCAAGGGCACTCAGGCAGGAAGAGCCATGGCCTGGGGATCAGAGTCCAGTGCTTGATTTCTGATATCACTATTACTGGCTCCATCTCTGTACCCACCTTCCCATGCTGCCTTCCTCACCCACAGTCTTCCCACCAGAGTCATCTGCCTAAATACAGGGGTACTGATACCACTCCCCTTCCCCGAAGCCTCCCAGAGCTTACCAAGGCCTCCAGGCATGCAGGCTGTCTTTGAGCTAGCCCCTCCCTTTTCCATCTGACCCTCCACTCTGCTGCCCCCACAAACATATCACTCCTGGCTGACCTTATGCCGCCCCCCTGCAGTGCCTGGGTTTAACACCTGGCTCTCCTCTCTCCTAGCCGTGTCTCTATAAGCAAGTTATCTAACCTTTCTGGGCCTCAGTGAAATAAAGATAATAATAGTAGGCAGTTCAGGGATGAAATGAGTTAATATTGCAAAGCACATCTGGGCTTGGCACATAGTAATGCTGGGTTTGCTATTATTATTCCCACCACTGTTCTCTCCCTCCAGGGTCTCCTTCCCCAGCCCCCGTATTCGCAGGACATGGGCTTCTGTCCTTTAAGACCACTCTTACATGCCTCCTCCTCTACAAATGCTAACCAGACACCCTGGAGGCCCATGGCACTGTCTGCGTTATCTCAGTATCACAGTTATTTCTGCTTGCCCCTCACCAGGCAGCCAGGGCCTGCTATTAAACACTGTGGCTCATTCCCCTCTGTATCCCCCGCAGCCCCCAGCAGGGCTCTTGGTGCATAGTATGGCAACATAATTAGTGAAAGGTCATAGGCTCCAGAATCTGACAGTCTAGAGTTCACACCCTGGCTCTGACATTTGCTATTCCTAGCTGTGCAACCTTGTGTAAGTTACTTAACCTCTCTGAGCTCCAATTTCCACATTAGGAATGAAGAAGGCCATCCCACTCTGGCAGAGTTGCCGTGGGAATAAATCTGTTGATGTCTGAAGACCCCTGACATGGTGTCCGGCACTGAGGAGGCCCTCAGCGAAGGTTAGTTTCCTTTTCACCTTTAACACATGTGAATTCACTTCTTTCACGGTTTGAGTGTAAGCACCAAAAGGGCCTATGAATGAGAGAATCTGTGAGCTCATAGTAGATGCTCACCAAATACTTGAGTCACCACAGTACTCACTCTTGAAAGAAGCAGCTTTCTGTGAGGTCCCTCCTTGGTCCTCGGTGGGGGTCAAACACGTTGGTCCCTGGTGGGGGTCAAACATCTAAGTGGTCCTTGGGGAGGGCTGGCAATGTGGGGGCCTGGAGGAGGCAGGAGGACTGGAATTAATTTGTATTTGCTGCTAACTTTCCTCTGGGCGAAAGCTCTGCAACCTGCCTCCTTCTTACAATGTATTAAATTATGCAGCTCCCAGGGGCTCCACGCTTCCCCTCCCACTTCCACCTCCACAGGCTGGGAGACACTCAGGAGGCTCCAGAGACCAGCCGGACCCAGCAGGATCTCCCTTCTGGCTGCAGGAGGGAAAGAGGAAGCCATCCCTGTCTGGGTTCCAGCAATATTTGACTGGCTAGGCAAGGCCGTCCCCGCAGGCTGCATTCCGGGCCCCATGCCAGGCTGGTGTGTAATATACTCCGGCCACCCTCGTTACCTAATGCTTTCCTAATCTGCAGTTTACGCAAGACCAGTACAAATCTCTGAGAACACCAAGAGAAACACCCCACCGGGCACCTCCCGGGGCCAGCCTGCACCCTGCTTTCGGGCTGCTGGTTGCATCATGGAGGTCCTTGGTGTTCTTTACCTCGCGAGCCGTTGGTGGGTCACTAGGAGCCCCATTTCGCACAGAAGGCTTTCCCCAGTCTGCACCTTCTCCCTTTCTCGGTCATCACTCACGCTGGACTATCAATTCTATTCTGCACACAGAGTGGGGGGGCAAAGACGTCAACATCTTTCTGTCTTGCTATCTGTAAAACAGATCTTTCAACAAAAGGTGCTAGAACAATCGGACAAGCAACATTAAAAAAAAAACAAAAAACAAAAAACAAAACTCGACCTGCACTTCACATCATACATAAAAGTTAACTCAAGAATCTCCAAATGGATCACGGACCCAAGTGGAAAATCTAAAACTACAAAACTTCTAGAAGAAAATAAATGTAGGCTCTCTATCCCTTACCTGCTTTTCTTTTCCTCACAGAGCTTCGTACCCCCTGCCGTTCTATTGTATGTTGTTTGTTCGTATCTCTCCGTAAGAAAGGGGTTGTTGCAATCATTCCTTCTTCCATTCAACCAACACCCACTGAGTGCTGCTCCTGAGGCACGGGTGGGAAAAACCAAAACTCCAAGAACCACGAATTTTGCCACAAGGCTGAGATAGTGTTGATGAGGCCCCTGTCTCTCTCCCAGCACCCCATCTTATAATCCGGTAGGGGTCTCTGCAAGGGGCTCACCTGTTTAAGAGTCACAGAAGCCACGGCATAAATAGGAGCATGGGCCCGAGAGTTAAGACCCCTTTACACCAACATCCCCAGTAAGACTCTGAACCAGACACCTCACCTAACAAGCCCTTAACTTCCCCACTTGTAAAATGATCAGATGCATGTTTTTCAAATGTTTGCATGAATAGAAATCCCCTACGAAACTGATTGAAATGCATGCCCCTTCCCCCGAATATCTGATCAGAGGATAACAAATGGGATCAGACACTGAGCTTGCTTAGCCCTCACGCAGGGCAATCCATCATGTCAGTGGTCTAGGGACCCAATTTTGGAGACCGATCATTTTCAAACTATTTTCAAGCTGCAAAAATCTCTCCAGGTATCATTTTACCCAGAAAACCACATATACAGCCTCTAATCAGAGAGGCTCTGGGCAGGGAAAGGGAGCAGAATGCTGCCTCCTCCGCGAGTGTTTCTCCTCACACTCTCTCTATCCTACCATTTAGTGACCCCAGGTACCCTAGGGTTTCTTATAACAAAGTTTGAAAACCACCGCTCTGGAGGCTCCCTGATTCAATCATTGCACATATATTGGTGAGCCATTACCATGTGTTCTATTCTAGGTGCTGGGTATCCAAGAATGAACAAATCAGGGAAGTCCCTGTTCTCATAGATTTCACATTTCTGGGGATGGCTTACATGCACTGAGTACTTACCATGTGCCAGGCAGTGTTCTAAGAGCTTTCCATGTATTATCTCGTTTAATTCTCATCACAACCCTACCAGACAGCTACTGTCACGAGGCCCATTTTACAGAAGAAAAACTGAGGTCTGGGGAGATCAAATAACTTGCCCAAGGTCGTGCACTAGGAAGAAGCAGAGCTGAGCTTTCAACACTGAGATTTCAGCCCTGGCCAACTCACTCTTCAGAAATCCCGCCCATTTCTCAGAACCTCTGGCCTATGAGCCCAGGAGGTACATGTGAGCCCACCTAACAATGTAAGCCCATCTCCTGCCGTTCCACGTGTGGGTTCAAATCAGTCCTAGCACTCACGTTAAGACTCCAAGACTGGGCTTCAGGTGAAACTGGATCCCACATGACTTCGAGTTGACGCAAGTGGCCTTCTCTACCTGCAGGGACGCTGAAAGGCTCCTCTCTGGGGAGTGGAAGAATGTTCTCTCTGGCCCAGGTGCCGAGTTTATTCTGGTCACCACTACACTGCTCGGTCCGCTTTTGGGAAGATGACTCTGTCCCACAGTTCTGCTGGTATTCCTAACTTGACAGGGTGACATTGATATGTCTGCCACCAGCATGTCAGCACCAAATTAGGAAGCAGAGTGGGGACACAGCCAAGTGAGCACTGAGTAAGAGGCGAGAGCACCCGACTCATGCACTCTTCCAGCAGGAGAGCGGCGAGCGCGCACACAAGTCATTTGTACTCAGGCCGCACATTTTACCAACAGGGAGACCAAGGTCCCCAGAGAGGTGGCTTGTTGGGATTGTCGTGGCAATGTTCAGGTTTCTGCCATTGCCTCTGAGGTACAGAGGAAGGCACTGGGATTGGAGGCAGGTAGACCCAAGTCTGTATCCCAGCCCCGCCCTTGACTAAGCTTAGTGACCTTGAGCGCTTAAAATCTGAGTTTTGGTTCCCCATCTGTACAAAGGAGTTGATAACATCCCTCAGAGATGCTGTGAGGATTCCAAGAGATAATCCATTCAAGACACCCTATGCCAAACAGCTACTCGATAATACTGAATTTAACACAGAACATACCCATTTTCAGGAATTAGTTCATCTTAACTGAGACTTAACAGGTTATAATCCCATGTGGCTCTAATTGTGATTGTCAGGCCAGCAGCCTCGACTTCACCCTGAACTGGTTGGAAATGCAGGTTCTCAGGCCCCGCCCTGCCGCCTAAAATCTGCATCTTAACAAGATCCCCCGCCCCCACTCATGAGAAGCACTGTCTAGCATTCTTTTTCATGGACTGGCTTATTGCTTTTGACCATCTTTTGACCCCGTGTATTGGCAGCCAATGTCTGTTGAGCGTTTTGCATATGGTAGGCATGTGGGAACTGCTTTATAGGCCTGATTTTCTTTAACCGGTACAATCTCAGGAGCTGAGAATCCTTACTAACCCCATTTCACAGATAAGGCAACTGAGGCTGAGGTGGGCTATTTCCCTCAGCAGTAAATCTTAGTGCCACACTTCAAACCCTGGGCCTTTGTGACTCCAGGCTCCTTACTTGACCACCCTACTGGCTGAAACCAAGCTACCCCTACCTTAGAAGACACTGGCCATGTATTAATTTTTTTAATCCCAGGAGGCCTCTGCTTTGGGAATCAAAGTACTATCGGTTACACGGCAATTTCAAGTCTTCCATTCCCTAAGGTGAGTTTCTGAGACACACTGGAGGAGGTGGCCAGCTGGACAAGGTCAGAGAAGCCAGACTGCTCACTGCTCATCTGAACTGACTGAGGTCAAGGTCAGCAGACTCCAGACAGCAGGTGGTGGGAAGGCTGACCCGCTGGGCACTGCCCTGCTCCCTGCCACTAGCCCTCCGCTCCAAGCTGTCCCCCAGAACAATCAACACTCTGACCTCAGGAAGGTTGCAAGCAAGAAGGAAAAAACACAGGGTAGAGAAAGGAGGGAGGGAGAAATTCATGATAATGACAATAGAAACTAATCCAAACTACAGCCCAGACCGGTGTGTTTTCCTGGTGTGTTTTCTCACTAGTCCTGCTGCAGTCCTACAAGTCGGCAGCCCTACAAAGCAGTTATTAATATTATGTACCCATTTCATGGATGAGGATATTAAGGGTCAGATTCGCAACTTGCCAAAGGTTGCAGAGCAAATAAGGAGCTAGACTGGGATCCAAACCCCCAGGTCTATCTGACTTTCTAGGATGGGTTCTTTCCACTCAAAGAGATGTGCCTGCATTTTGAACTGGCTACACGGTACCTTGGGCTAGGCCCTGGGCGTGCATTACCTCATGTAATCCTCGCAGCTGCAGCCTTCGGGGTAGATGTTATTACTGCCATTTCAGTTATTATTGCAACTGAGGCAAAGGGCGGTCAGGTGACTTGTCTGGGGCCTACAGCTAATTAGCTACCCGGTCTAGCTAACCTTGAAGTTTAAGCTCTTTCCTCTTTACTGCAAGCCCCACAAAGTGTCAAGTATAAAGTGTTTTTCCCCAAGAGCGGTCAGGGGAAAAACACTCACATGGTAGGACTTTAGTTATGGTAATAAAACACAAAAGGTGAATGCATGCCAAAATGGGGGTGGGCAGATCACTCACGTGTTAAGAGCATATTCTTTGGAGAACTCCTCATGTTCAGATCCCATTGATTAGCTGTGTGACCTTGAGCAAGTTACTTAGCACCTCTGGGCTTTCATGTACTCACCTGTAAAATGGGATAAGTAAGAACGTCTTCCACAGAGTTGTTATAAAAATGAAATGAGACCATGCTTATAAAGTACGAACGCAGTGTTGGGCAAATACTAAATACTCGATACTTGTGGGTTCCCATCATGACTGTTACTCTAATTATTCCTTTTTGGGCTTATAATAGGCACCGGCTGCTCAGCAGTGTGTCTAAGGCATATTGTGTGTTCAGGGTGAAACTTCGACAGTGCAACATCATCACAAGGCCATATCCCCAGTGAAGAAGTGAGAAAGATGCTAATTAGCAGGCACTCAGAAAAGCAGCTCTAACTTCAGAGCGTGAGAAAGAAAATTGCAAATACAAAATGAGCACCAGCTATGAGTCGGCTGTTCTCACCCCTTTCAGGTGTGGCTTCCTCATCTGTAACATGGGGGGGAGTGTGTTCTTACCTGCTTTCTGGCCACTGAGGCAGCAGCCACACCACAAAGACGAGGTGCCCCCCTGCAGACCACAGGAAGCAGCTGCAGCCACTCTTCACCTCCAGGAGACAAGACAACCTCTTGACTCGGAGCTTGGAGGAGAAATCTGTGTGCATATACTTGAGCCCTGAGTCCGACATCCCTTCCCCTTCACATGGACATTTCCTCAACTTACTCCCGCTGTCTTCTAGCTAATGAGGCATGCAGTTCAAACTGAAGACTGAATGGCCCAGCATTCAGACTGGCTCACCGGGCGATGGGTGACCAAGAGCCATGACCAGAAGGGGAAATTGATGGAGTCACTCATGTAATCACTGATCTAAAGGTCAGATCTATGAACTCATTTTGCAAAATGCCATGTCCTGTATCAAGAAAAGGTTCTGACACATTCCGTGGAAGTGCCTCACATTCAGCTCTAGACACATTCCAGAATGTCACCCACACATACAAGCCAGAATCCAGGAAGCTGGAGCTGTGGGGGGCAGGCTTGGGGTGCTGGATCAGGAGTGGGCTGGCCACTGTTCGTCTGTGACTGCCACAGTCTCAGCCTTGGTTTCCCTTGGCTGAAAATGAGGCAAGTGTGGACTAAGTCTTTTTTTAAAATAAACGTTTTATTTTTGGACTTTCAGACTTACATAAAAGTTGCAAAGATAGTACAGACAGTTCCCAGTTTCTTCCAATGTTACCATTTTACATTTCCGTGGTACATTTGTCACAACTAAGAAACCAACAAGGGCACATTACTATTAATTAAACTCCAGGCTTTAGTTGGATTTCACTCATTGTTTCCCAGTAATGTCCTTTTTCCTATCCCAGGATACCACATTACATTTAGGGCTAAATCATTTATAAAGTCTCTTCTCAATTCTAAAAAAACAAAGGGTCAGTAAGCCTTCATGGTTAAGGGCTCTGGGTGTGTTACTTAGCAAATGAATGCTGTGCTGTGTGACTTTGGGCAAATCCCTTACCCTCTCTGAAGCTCACTCTCTTCATCTATAAAAGTGGGATGATACCAGTACTGCTTTATAAGGATGCTGTGAGGTAATCACTTGCTAATTCAAATGAAGTACTTAGTGTGGTTCTTAGATCAATCTCAGATGGTAGAAATCATAGACTGAAAGACTAAACCAACGTACTGTACGTGCCTTGGCACAAAATCTCCCAGCAAAAAGTCTGCTCCAAAAAGAAGATATTGTGTCGCTGGGTTAGCATGGCAGACCTAATGTGGAAAGCACAGGATGGGAAGTGCAAAGATGTAGAGCCATGCAGGCTTGGCTTGGAGTCCCACCCACCCACTCACTAGCTGCATGACCTTGAGCAAACTCTTCAGCCCCTGGGTCTCAGTCTCCACAACTGTTAAATGAGAACAAATCACCCACCTTACAGGGTTGCTGAGAAAATATAAAGAGACCTGTACTGTAAAACATCCATCAGGACTGAGGTGAAATATTTGGCTCCCTCTTTCTTGTTATCTCTTCTGGGATCCATTAAGTCATTGACTGTGTTTGGGGTCATTAAAGAATCCACTGAAATCTGATGTGGGCGATTGGTGAAAAGATCCTGCTCCCCCACCCCTTTTTTTCTCTTTTTTTAAGGGGGGGAAGTGGATGATTAACTAAACACTTGCCCTCCTTTACCTAGCGAAAGGCAAGTTAAAAGGAGAATCCCATAATCTTCATTGTTACGTTGCCATTTCTTATCCAGAATGAAATTGGACAGGGAACCCAATAATGCTGCTTGTGCCTGGTTTTAAAAGGAAGCACAGAGCTATTTCCAAGGTCACTCTGGTGAAGAGCCTTATAGGGCCTGTTTTCACAGAATCCTTCTGTTTTCACAGAATGGCAGCTGAAGGAACCAAAGAAATCAGAGTATCATTCCTGTTTAAAGATGAACAAATGAGAACCTGGCAGGTCTGCTCTTTCAAGGTCATACAGCAGAAGGTCATACATTCAGAAATAGAATGAGACCCCAGTCACAATATTTCCACTTCTGTGCTCTTGGCTATCTGACTAGGAGACCCATTGGGCTCTGAGTGGCTGGAGGACATCCAACCATCCATCTATCCGTCTATCCATCCATCCATCCATCCATCCATCCATCCATCCATCCATCCACCTATCCATCCATCCACCTATCCATCCATCCATCCATCCATCCATCCATCCATCCATCCAACTATCCATCCATCTATCCATCCATCAACCATCCATCTATCCATCCATCCATCCATCCACCTATCCATCCATCCACCTATCTATCCATCCATCCATCCACATATCCATCCATCCATCCATCCATCCATCCAACTATCCATCCATCTATCCATTCATCAACCATCCATCTATCCGTCTATCCATCCATCCATCCATCCATCCATCCATCCATCCATCCATCCACCCACCTATCCATCCATCCATCCATCCACCTATCCATCCATCCACCCATCTATCCATCCATCCAGCCATCCATCCATCCATCCATCCATCCATCCACTCATCCATGTTGGCATTGGACACCTGCCTCTGGTAGGCACAGAGCTGGGTGCTAGGGAGCCAGGGGTGAACCAACTATCACAGTCCCTGATCTCATGGAGATTTCCATTCGGTGAGCTAGGACTTAGTCTTGGTCATCTGTTTCCACAGTGCCCAGCACATGGTCGGTACACAGTAAATGTTTATTAAATAACAGACCTGTCATCTTCAGTAATGCTCCCACCTTTATGACTGATGCACTGGGTTGTTTTGAAGATGTTAATAGGGCTAAAACTCAGTATTTGTATTTGTCTTGAACCACCTTCTCCAATCATCATTCTTACTAGAAGACTCTGTGTGGTGGTGTGCAAACATAGCAACAACATTGGGCAAGAAGTCCAAAATCCCAAGTTCACGTCCCAGCTCTCAGCTGCTTATTGCTGAGTGGCTAGTGAAAGACACTGAAGCCTCTGTTTTCTCATCTATAAAATGGAGCAAATGATATTTGCCTTGCCTGTTTCACTTGACTGTTGTAAGGGTTGGGGAAGGGAGCTGAGGGAAAATTCTAGAAAGTAAGATATTAATCAACCATTGAGATGTTACTTGCATGTTTTATTATAATGACAAGTACCATGTTTCTGCAAAAATAAGACCGAGTCTTATACCTTATTTCCCCGAAAATAAGACCAGGTCTCATATTAATTTTTGCTCCAAAAGATGCATTAGGGCGTATTTTCAGGGGATGTCTTATTTTTTCATGAACAACAATCTACATTTATTCAAATACAGTCATGTCATATTCTTCTGAAACATCGTCATAATGTACTAAATGTGTCCGTCTGGCAGACAATCTTAATCCGGGGCTTATTTTCTGGGTAGGTCTTATTTTCTGGGAAACACGGTATATTGAGGACATAAGGAAAAATAAAAGTATCAGCTCTTTAGCCTGTGCTCAACACACTTTCATTCTAACCTTCTATAATGTAAGTAGTTGTGATTGCCCCAGATTTGTTCCAACGTTCAAAGAGATTAAATTTATGGATTTGTGGCATCACATGTCATTCCAGCCAATCCTGACCCATATTTCTCTCCATTTGGTGCATGTGACAACAGTACAAAGAGGTGTTGTAACCTTAATTGCTTGCAAAGTGTTTTGAAATCCTTAGACTAAAAAGCTCAGGGAAGTCCAAAGTATTCGCTGTCTGTATGCCCAAGGAGTTATACTGAGTCTCATCTAGGCTCCTTGAATCAGGGAGCCACTATGTCTGTTCTGAGGCTGAGGTCTGCCCCAGGCACTTTGGAGTTTAAGGGTTTTACTCATGGAAGGGCCCGAACCAATCCCCAGCTTTCCAGTTTCTAAGCTACCCAAACATTTGGCCATTTCTCATGTGGCTTCTGATGTGTCTTTTCCATTTCTTTCCTTAAGTTCCTGAGTCATGAGGCCTGAGTTGCACTTAATTCGGTGTCATAGGTCTGCTATCCTGAGTGATGTCAGCCTGAGTCCCAGAAAAGGGCAGTTGTGTCATCTGTAACTTCTGCATGCCTCTTCCTTTCAGCCGAGTTGATGACTTAGTCTTTATTCTAATTCTTACACTTAAGAGTTACAATTCTAATTCTAAAACTTAAGCATTAAAATTCTGTCCCATGGTGGTAACCCTTGGAGGGGGTGTCAGGCAGGGACTAAAAGGGGCAGAAGGGGTCTCTTAGGGGCCTGGCACTGTTTTGTTTTCTTGATCTGGCTGTTGGTTACACCATTGTGTTCAGTGAGTGGAAATTCAGAGCTCTACACTTCCATGTGCATTTTTTTCTGTATGTTTGTTACACTTTGAAATGTACTTGTTTTGTGTGTTTTTTTAAATCACTTTGGATGTTAATTGACTTCATTTAAAATAGATTCTAATGTAATAGTGAAGCTATAAACTAATGAAATCTTTTTCTACCTCTGCGATTCAAAACGTCTTGTTTTTCTTTTATTTCCATTTTTTACACCTACAGGGGGGGAAAAAGGAAATGCTTCAATTAGCCATTTTAATGAAGTCTAAATGGTGAGGGTGGGGGGACTGTTCTCAACAGGAAGCCTGGGACCTCTGAAATTATAGCAAATTCTGTGGGATACACACGTATATTTTTCTGAGAAGTGTCCATAGCTTTCATCAAATTCTCAAGGGTCCCTGACCTAAAAAAAGACCAAAGCCAGAGGGATTCTTACAACTCAAGGCTTATTTATGTATGTCCCTCTTCAAATGTTCCTCAGCTCTAAACTGAACCCATAGCCCTGCTAACCCACTTTCATCAAAATTGGCTTCACCCATCAAAATGAATTCACCCACTTCAATGGAAAAAGTGAATGGGTTCTGTCAAATATATAGTAATTATCATCTGTGTATTCCTGTTTCCTCCATGAGATTCCAAGCCCCGAGACCAGAGACCTTTGCATCCCCCAGCGTGATACAGCACAAGGCCCAAAGAAATTCACCGCGCCTGTTTACGAAACCAGATTTATTAAAATTTCTCTACAAGTCAAAAACAGCTATCTCACTGTTCACATATATACACATGTACAGAAAGGATCTAGTGTTTCTAGCTTTCCCGGCAGAAGCTCCAGCCAGCCCAGAGTCCTTAGCCGGGTAATGTATCACAGATACAACAATCGAACAACCACGAGAGCGTTTAGTGCGACAGAAGCCTCTGTCCTCCCTCTCCTCCAAGTCCCATGATTCTGTCAAGGTAATATTGCCAATAGTCATTCACATTTCACGTGGTTTTAGACACGCAGGTTATTTCAGACAGACACAGACAACAAAACAAGCCTCAGAGCCAAGACAACAAAAAAATCAGACATATGTATAAAAGGTAAAAATGTATGTACAAAGTACACAGTACATGAGGTATACACGGCATTCTTAACGATGCATGTTAGTAGTTTGCCTAGGCATAGCCCTTAAAGATGACTGCCTGTTTTTGTGCCATTTCTCAAAATACAGTATGTTTGGTTTACCCGTTTCACCACCAGATTTCAGTCCTGTCCGAGACATTGACTGATTTTTCATCTGTACTTGTTTTTTTAATGCAAGTTGCAGGTTTTCCATTAAGCTCTATCTTTTGTAGGGAGTGAGTTCCCATCTCTGGAAGTATTCGAACAGAGGCTGGATTCCCAGCTATAAAAGAAGCTGAAGGGGGGATTTCTGCATTGGGAGGTGGCAGAAAGAGAAAAGAAGTTGGACTAGGCAACTTTTAAAGTCCCTCCAGACTTAAAATCGGAGCTCGCTATTTCATATTTCACTCGGTGCTGATTACACAGGTGTATTCATAAACCACACCACATTTGAAATATTAACAACCCATCATGCA
Source organism: Rhinolophus sinicus (assembly GCF_036562045.2). Lineage (NCBI taxonomy): Eukaryota > Metazoa > Chordata > Mammalia > Chiroptera > Rhinolophidae > Rhinolophus > Rhinolophus sinicus. Next base: position 10,983,037 of record NC_133761.1, read on the forward strand.
AAACTGCAGGCACACACACACAATGCCAAGGGCAGACCATATCTGGGGGGGAGAGGGGGCCTTAAAGTATAAAGTATAATTCTGGAAGTTGGTCTAAGAACTATCCAAAATTCACTTTCTCTGAAATTTAACATTTGCTCTTTGGGAGAGAGGAGTGTAGAGTCTCCCTGTCTTTCTCCTCCTAGACAAAATGCTCCACCCTGAGATGGTCTTGGGGAAAAAAGTAAAGAATAAATGCTAACGTATTTGAGGGGAACCAAAAAAGCTAACAGTTTCCAAGCGCTCAAATTATTTTTAAAAATCTACAGTCTCTCTGTCTGAGCTCAGAGTTCTGAAATAGCCAGTTCAAATCTTTTGAGATACTTTTCCACGGTTAGCTGGTCAGTGTCTTTATAGCGAGGGTGGGAAGGTGACATTTCAAAGTCAGAAAGAAGGCATTAGTGCAAATGAGGTCTTGACAGGAAATGGAAGAGAAAGTCTGGGTTCATGGGTCAGGCAGACTCCTATGCTCCTAAAACAGTCTGCTCCAAAAACGGAGCAGTCGTTGGTAAATGTGTATAAAGAAAGGGTGAGTGTTAAACCAAACCAAAAAAAACAAACAAACCAGAATTCTCCAATCAGAGAAGCTGGGGTAGCGACAGTCTAGCTACCAAAGACAAGTTTGAAGATGGCAGGTTTATTGGCCCAAATTATTTGTCACCCTTTTAAAATAGGTTATTGCCCCAAATGCCATTGTGCGATTCACTTCCTCTCCCTTTAGAATGTTCAAGTTTATATGCTGTAGGATACGCATACGATTGGCCACCTATACAAGATGTGCACCCCCGAATCTGACAACGGGATAGTTGGCAAGGGTTTGTTACGAAGGGAAAGAGCTTTTGAAGGGCAGCCAATCAGACTGCATGTACACTACTCAGATCAATAAAGTCGCTCAGCAAAGTCAGAGGGGCTCCATGTTCAGTTGAGCAGCTACAATCTTTATGCCATCACATATCTGGTTGGCACCACGTCGAAAGGCCTGTCCATCTTGAGAAGTGGAAATGCCATGTGTGAGAATTATGAGGTTTCTGAGGTTTCTGGGATTAGCAGAAGAAGGAACTCACATCGCTGCCCTCCTGGTACTCTGGAACAATCTGGTCTGCAGTTCCCATTTCTGAGTCGATGTATCCAGGTTCCAAGACCGACTCAAACCAGGGGTGGAGTAGGATCTCAGGAGCGGTGAGTCTCTCAGAAGGCTCGCGTCGCAGGAGGCTGCGAATGAGGCACCGGGCTTTGGGGGAAATGTGGTCGGGAATGCAGAACTGTCCACGGCGGATTTTGGAGAAAAGCGCGCTGGGGTCTGAGTCATGGAAGGGGTATCGCCCCACCAAGAGGGTGTAGAGCATCACCCCGAGGCTCCACACGTCCGCCGCCTTTCCGGAGTAGGTCCCGGTGGTGTTCAGAATCTCGGGGCTCACGTAGGCTGGGCAGCCATGTTTGTCTGACAAAGCATCATCTTCCCCCTTAATTATGTGTGTATCTTCCAGACTTTCCAGTCTGAGCTGGGTTCTGCAGGAGAGGGGAAAACAAGCCATTACTTCCAGATCAACTGCTGTGAAAAACAAGGCCTTCCCAATACCCGCGCCCCTGGGCACTCATAGCCAAGGCCCAAGGAATGCCATTTACCCCTTCATCCAGTAAGCAGTTCCCTGCAACCACCCAGGACCTAGGATTTCACAAACCAATACATACGAACTGCAATAAACATTTGCGAAGTATCAAGAGAGCGCCTGGGGTGGAGCACATGATGCAAAGCCCCAAACACTATTCATTATGCTAGAGCTTAAGAAGAAATCTCCTAATAGGGGTTACACAACTGACCCAGTGCACATTGCAGAAGTGGGAGCTGGTCTCTGGGGAAGGCTGCCCTTTTCTACAAAAGCTATCAGGGAAGAGCGCTGTATCCGATTCTTCAGGGAGGGCCTGGGCATCCTACAAGTGGGTCTTGCCCGTATCATGCCACTGAAGGCCAAGGCTACCTGGACCCACGCTTTGCATTACAGAACACGGAGCCCAACGTCAGTTATTACGCACAGGTCATCAGCACTCCTGCTCACATTGAAATACACACACAGAGAGCAATCTGTCCACCAGGGGCCAGGCTGTGATAACCGATGGGAAAGGTGCAAAGAATGTCCATTACATTTATCGGGGTGTTTAATTGCAAAGAACGCTTAGCTTAGACAGAGAGGTTATATGAGCAAACAGAAGCAGCTGGTGGATTAGAAGGATGCAGGGGCCTGAAAACACCTACATACGTGCACGGGGCACACACATGCCCTAGGATGGTACACGAATGCCTGAGCATACATACTCTACATGAGGGTTTATCTGTTCGGGTAACAACTAAAGTCTGAATCATCTTTAGTCAAAGGCTCCCTTATGAAGCTGCAGGGACTTCCTTATTGAAATCCAGCTTCCCAAGTCTTGGAGATCCACGTGGGGAACCTCTAATATGCGGTGACATCTTGTGCCCCTCCCTGCTTCTCTGAAATAGCCCTGTTTCAGTAAGTCACTTATGAAGTTAAGCGCAAACATTTGGTACTAGCTAATGGGTCAATTCCTTTTCCTCTCAAAGGGCTGGTTGCCTTTTTTTTTTTTATCTTCCTGCCTTCCTGTTCCCTGGAGTGTAGCATGCATGTGCTAACTTCAGTGTGTCCTCAGCCTGACCTCCCATCGTTATGTAAAATACCCATTGGTTCTGTAAACGGAAAATATGACTCAACCCACACTGTCTACCCCCGATTGGCTGCTGTAGCACTAAAACCCTGCACCTGTGCTGGTTACACGGCTAGCGTCAGCCTGCCATTACTTAACCCTCGGGTTGCCAAACTCCATGCACATGACATTTGCCTGTGCAATGCAGATTTCAAAAGCTAGTAGGGAGGTGTGGAAGGCATGTTTCAGAAAATACATCACCATATCAAAGAAGCATGTGCCAGGAATTGGAAACTTCTCTATTGCAAACACTTTGCTTTTCTTTGCTAATCGGTATGTTTCAATAATTATTGCAAGGTCAGATACAAAGCCGTGCTTTCTGGTAATTCGACCGGGTACTTTTTCATAGGATTTGGCGTGAAGGGTATAAAAAAGCACAGGTGGGGTCAGCCCTGCATAAATAGCTACAACCAAGTAACACACATCCACCTCTAGAATTCTACACTACTGCTTTTAATCTTTCCACAAGGGATGTGGCCTACCTCTTAAAATCAGGTACGGTTTATCTCCTGTGGCTTCCTGAATTGTCTTGTCTGAAACCTCCATTCTGAATCTTAAGGTATCATTATTCTCTTATCAAGAGCATCTTGTCCTTTATGAGGTAAGCCACGATCTATATTTAGCAAGCAATCCCAGCCAACTTCCATTTAGCATTCAATATGGCTATTTTTTTGAAGACATAGCCAAACGAGGTGTCTAAAAAGTCTCTGGAGACTGTGAAAACATTGGGGGGGGGGGGCCAAGCCTGAGACAGAACAGGAATATGATGTGGAGGAGGGCAGAATTCTGCAAATACAACATTCTAACTACCTCTGCGATACCTTCTGGGTACAAAAGAATCCCACTTGGTGTAAGCCAGGATTTGAAAACTTCCTCTAGGAGTCAAGGCTGTGAAGGGCAGGTTGACATTTGCACCCCAGTAGAACTGACCTTTCTGACAACAATGGAGAATAAACTTAATCCTGGGGTGGAACTGGGGAGGGCTTCCTGCTACCACATGACATCCCGCAGAAGCACCAACGTGTCCCCAAGCCACATCCACAAGAGTGCAGGATAAGCCACCCTTGGCCATGGCCCCTCAGGAGCGGACTTCTAAAAACTAACTTGGGACAACAGAGCCCTTGGTGTGGTTTTGAACCAACACACTGGACCTAACTCCTCAACCTGCACCTTCATTTTGGTTCCAAAAGGGCCACCGGAAGGGCTGTGGAGACTGCTCACCTCTCCTCCGTGGAGAAGACAAACTTCCTAAGCTTCAGGTCCCCCAGCACGATGGCTGACTGGTGACAGTGGGCAACCGCAGAGACAATCTGCTTGAAGAGCCGGGAAGCTTCCTCTTCCCGCAGCCTCTTCCGGCTTCGCACATAGGAGTGCATGTCCCCAAAGTCCTTCTCAAAAAAGACGTAGGCCTTGGTTTCCCCAAGGATCACCTCCACAATGCCAGTGATGTTGTTGTGTGATGGCAGCTGGATGTAAGGCCTGATTTTGTCCTGGTAGTGTTTAAGGGGAAACACCTGCAGAGAGAAGGTGACCAACTTAGGCAAGAAAAGCAGAAGGCACCTCCAAAATCCCAGGCTGGGCTGCAGTTCTCAATCTTCGAGCTTGGGTTGACAATAGGCTCCATTCGTTTACTCCCCTTATCTGTGCCACCCCACCATATGCAATCCTGGCTGCACTTACCACCCCAAACCAGCACCCTCTAGGGCTCTGGGCTAGCAAACATCCAATGGGTTACCATATGGAAGGTTTGAAAGAACTGTCTTCTGTATATGTTCCTGCCTTCCGTGAAACCATCGGCTCTAGAACACTTAGTCCCAAAGTCCCCATCCTCTGTAGCCCTTCCTTTTTGGCAGGCAATGCTGCTGGAAGTGGCTGAAAAGCAGGCCCTGAAAATGCATGGCTTCCTGCAAACCCAAGGTGCTCAGCACAGAGAGAGCTGGGGCTATGGTGACTGCAGTCTCCAAGTGGAAGCGGGACTGGAGGACAAGCAGATCAGTCATGAGTCAGAGGAACAGATGAGTCGGAGAGACTGACAACGCAGCCTTAAGCAACCTGCCTACAGTCTGGCTCAGGTATAAGCAGCCTTGAGTGAAAATTCTCACGGGCCGGATATGGGATCCCCTCCACCATTTTTTTGTTTGTTTGTTTGTTTGTTTTTCACTTGTTTATCTCCTCCCCTCCCAACTCCCATCCCCACCTTCACCCAGGAAATGGGTAGTATTGCCTCTAAGAAGTTGGCTGGTCTCTTTAAGAGCCTTTTGTTTAGTCCAGTTACTCATATCCTAGGACTCAACTGGAAACGGTGACACACGGGCTGTCACCATCTGGATTCAGCTATTATCTGTTCAGAGGAACTGGAAGGGGTTGCACAATGGCTAGACCCACCCCACCTCTGAGGCCTGGCTGCTCTGGCACCAGCTAGAAAAATCTCTCTGCTGCCCCCTTCCTCTGACTCCACCCCACCCCACCGCACACACATACTTTCCCCAAACAGCTCTTAGCCCCCCAGACACTGAGAAGAAAAGATTTTTCCCTCTTTAAACTGGGCTTGATCATGCGATTTAAATTTCATTCAGGTCGGACAGTAGGTGGCAGCAGCAAGCCCGGGAGTTGGGGGGATCAGGTGAGTGACCGAAAACCCAAGGACGATTTTAACTGAAGGGTGACCCTACCCTTCGGGTGCAAAGGAGCAGCCCAGAGGGTTCTCAGGAAAGTCTGTGACGAGGGTGTCAGGCTCGCAAAGGGTGGGCTATAGGAATGGCCTGCGTCTATGGGTGCGGGAGGGGCAGGCGGAGGATCCCAGGAGTTGGGGATGAAAGCCCTTCTGTTAAAAAAAAAAAAAAAAATAGCTGGCTGGAAAATAAAGACATGAATGGAAGCGAGGATTCCTCGCCGGTGTTGTCTTTCCAACATTTCTACTCCAGGCAAATTCCCCCGCCCTGGCTGGAAGACACCCTCAGACTGCTCTGTAGGGTTCTCGTCCCAGCGCAGGTTCAAGACGAAATCCCCAAGAACCGAGCGGGACACCGACAGCAGAGCCCAGGTGCCTTGAAAACCCGGCAAGGGAGCTGCCCGCAGCTCCAAGCTCCAAGGAGGCACCCACTGCAGGGCGTCCTTCCAGGACAAGAGGCGGGGGGGTGGGGGGACGAGGGGAATGAGAGAAGGGGAATGGCATGGCTCTGGAATCCATTTCAATTCCATAACTTATATGGAACGCCACGCGCTGCTCTGGGCGCTAAGGAAATACTATAGAGATAAAGGAATTGAGCACTGCACTTCCTCTTGACCGCCGAGCCCCCTAATTAGATCGGTTCACCCGAAACCCCTCAATCCCCAAAAGGGTGAACCTGGTCAAATGCTGCCTCATCAGGCTCAAAACATCCGCCCTGTTCCAAATTCAAGCGTTGGTGGCACCTTCGGCCCCCGGGAGCCGGCGGGCAAGACTCCAAGCACCTTTGTCTGACACTGAGTCGCCCTCACCCCCCGACCCCCACTGGATCCCGGTCCCCGGACGCCTACCTTGCAGCGCAGTTCGCGGCCCGTGTGGATGCACAGTACCCGGGACACATTCTCGCGCTCGGCCAGGGGCAGCAGCAGGTAGTCGGCTATGCGGCTGGGCCCCGGCGCGTTCCCGGAGCCGCCGCCAGAAGCCGGCGCGGCAGGCGGAGGCTGAGGACTGCAGGGAGAGCCAGGGGGGCTGAGGTAGTCCGGGGGGCTGGAGCACTCAGAGAGGCGAGGACACTTGGCCGCCACGGCCGCCGCGTCGTCCGCGTCCAGTAGACGTTTGGCCGGAGCGCCCCGGGCGGCTGGGAGCAACAAGGCCGGGCCGCGGGGCTGCGAGGCGCCGCTCATCGCAGAGCGCACGGGACCGACCCGCATCCCGTCCCACGCCGGGACCGCCCCGGCTTTGTACGTCCCGGGATCCGCGCGGGAAGGCGCTGCGGGCTCGGCGCCGGCGCCGCGACTTATTCCAGCCCGCGGGATAGTTTGCAGGCGTAGCTGGGCTCGGCCCCCACGGGGGCAAAACAGGGGCCGCTCCCCGGCGCTCGCGTTGCACGCGGGGACCACGCTGGCCGCGCGTCCTGGGGTCGAAGGCCTGCTTGGGTCCCCGGACCCCTGCGGGCACTGGGCGCCTCGCTGGGGACAGCCGCCGCTATTGTTTTCGAGGCTGCCGACAGTTCCAGAAGCAGAGGCGGCGGCAGCCGGCGTTCCCGAGGTCCCGAGCCGCCGCGAGGACAGGATTCCGCAGACTCGGAGGAGCCACCGAGCAAATGCACTTCCCAACACAAGAAGTCTCGGAGCGAAAGCCGGAGCAACTTTTCGGCGGCGCTCGGGATCCTGCGCGCTCCGGGGCTCCCAGCGTGTGTGTGTGTGCACGAGCGAGACGCGCTCGGAGAGAGTGACTGAGTGTGAGTGAGTGAGTGAGTGAGTGAGTGCGCCGCACCGATCCCGGCCAGTGCACTCCTCCTTCTCCTTTTCCTCCACCTCCTCCGCCTCCCGGTGACTCACGCAGTATACACACACACACTCACAGGCCGGGCTGTGTAAACAGTTGGGAAGCCGGGTTGTGCAATGAGGTGGCTGCGACGACTCAGGCCCGGCCGACCAGCGAGCAGTCACCGGAGCAGAAGGGGGGAGCAGAGGTGGAGCTGGGTTGGCGGGGGCGTTGGGGGTGGCCCGAGCGCTTGGGGATGCTCGGGGCAGCGCGCGCTCTGGCGCAGGTGGTGTGTCCGCAGCCGGCTGGGGCTCGCGCACCCGCCCCTCGGACTGGGCTGGGCAGGAGGCGGGGCGCCCTCCAGCAGCCCTGAGGCTCAGCTAGAGAAGCCCGAGGAGGGGGCGGAGGAAAAGTTCCCGTGACGTCAGGGTCCCGAGGAAATAGGCGGGAGGGGCGGGACCGCGGGGGAGCAGCGACCGCTGATTGGTGCGCGCTCCCCATTCACACAGAGCACAATGGGCTGCGGGAGCGCGCACCACGGTTCTCTGCACCCTCCTCTGGCGGTAGTCTAGCCGTTATGCCTCTCGCCCAAGGGATCCCTCCACCGCCCTGCGCCTAGGGACCTGAGGTTGGAGCCTTGGGCGCCGCCGAGGCGCAGCTGCAGCCGGAGGAAAGGAGGATACGGAGGGTGATGAATTCCAGAATCAGTCATTCACCCCCACGCGGTAGTTCCGGGGGAGACCTGAGTGTGGTAGTGGATGTGGCTTTTTTTTTTTCCTTTTCCTGTCCCCTCCAGCTCTAATCCCCAGCGTCTGTTCGCTTCCACAAATAGAACCTTCTGTTGGATGAAATAAAAGCAAACACTGGGCCTTCTGCGCTGCCTCCACCTCCACGCCCCTCCCGCGCGCTTGCCGCCCGCCGGGATTGCACGGAAATAGCTTCCCCAGTCTCCGGCCGCCCCTTCGCGGTGACTCGCGGAAAGCGCTTCCTGAGCCGGGGCCGGTGGGAAACAAAGGATGTGGGGAGCGGGCGGAAGGGGCCCACGTGGCCGCCGCCGGATTCTTGCCTCCTCCCCGGCCTCCACAGCAGGGTCTGGGGCCCCGATGCCAGCCCCGGTTCCGTGAGGGGCAGTTAGGGGAGTGGGAGTCTTTCTGGCCACCGACAGTGATACGGCGTACACCGTAGCAATCCTGCCGGGTCGCGTGCTTGCATTCGTACCGTGTGATTTCAGTGTGATTTTGGTGAGCACGAAATGTGTGCCAGACCCTCCCTAAATCTCCATGAAAAAAACTTAGAATCTATCGTTTTATTTCATGAGAACCAGGTCAATTTGGAGTCCCTGGACACCCAACGTAGATGATTATCAGAGAGTTCCTGCGTGGCTGCTAAATACTAACTTTTCTAAAATTAGGTCGAGACCCAAAGATAAATCCTTTTCCATATTGTCTGCATTCATTCAACAAACACTCATTGAGCATCTTCTAACGACTAGATGCTGGAGATTAGGAGATGAAATTTAAAATAATACCAATAGCTAACATGGAGGTCTACAATGTGTCAGGCACTGTTTTTAGCACTTCTCACAGATGACTGCACTTCAGTTTTACAGGCGCGCAGCGGGAGAAGCCTGCAAAGATTTAGTTGCTGTGGTCAGGTCACTAGTAAGTGGTGGCATATTCAAGCTCTTAAGCACTGTGGTGACTCAAAGGAGAGATTGCAGTTTGTAGGGAAAAAAGAGTTAGGAAGGGCTCCATCTAGAAGGCATTTGACCTGGGGGATGTGTGGGATGGTGAGATTGTTGCTCAGGGGGAAGTTATGAATGGGGCGAGGCCAAGCCAGAAGGGCAGGGTTGGTTCAAACAGACCAGGGTGGCTGCAGGGATGGCAAGGAGCTGGGCCTGCATAGGGCCTTTGGGAAAAATGTAAAAGTCTCCAAAGATGTGCCTTCGCATCTGGACTTGGACGGCAAATTCAGCATGGTCCATCAGCATCTTCCTCCCAGGTATGCACCTCCTTCACCTCCTCTGAGAGAGGTGTCACCACCAGCGACCGCTGGGCAGGAATCCTTGGCAGTCATTTCTCCTTGAACGCGCCGTTTTTCCTGTCCCCCACAACCAATGTGTCTCTGGGTCCATACTAGACATGTTTGCTCTCTGAGCCCTCTCCTGCTCAGCTCCCTGGGGCTGCCCCTTGCAAATTCTGTTTCCCATGCTCTCTTGCCCACTGGCTTCCAGCCTAGTTTGCCCAGTGGGAGGCCCTGGAGAGAGATGGGAAGGTGGGAGGAAGTGGAGGGTAGCAGCTACTTCCTTCCTTACTCTGTCTGCTTTGGGCACTGGCTGTACTTCCTCTGTGGCTCCAGCCCTCCTTTTCCCCACCCCAGACAGCCCCTTTGTATGGCTGTTGCGTGTACAGCCAGATACTCCTGCACAACTGAAGGATTTAATCCCTTCCCCTCCCCAACTGCTGGGGTGTCTTTTGGGAGCTTTGGTTGGAAATTGCCTTGGCTGAGAAGGGTTACCCTGTCCATAGTCACACTTGACTTCCCAGGAGGTCCATATCTAGTGACTGGTATCTGTGAAATTATAAAGGTCTGGCCCCTTGCCCTAACTTGAGTGGACTCTGAAGGGCATGCCAGCTTCATAGCTCCCATATAGGGGCAATGAGGCCTTCCTTGAGATTGCCTCCAGCCCAGGTTTTCTCTCTGCTCAATCTGTTCCATCCTTCCCAGGACATTCCAGAATAAACCCCTGCATGCTAAGCTGCATCACTGAGTCTGCTCCCTGGGGAACCCAACCATGCAACCCCTTCCCTCTTCATAGTCCTGGCTCATTCTAGACACTCTGGCTCCTGGAATCAAGTGACACCACTGTTGTCCCTCCAGCCTTAGGATGGCAGGGACTTCTTGATGTTGCTAATCTCTGCTTGCCCCCTGGACCATGTTGTTTTGTTCTATTTTGTTTCTGCTCTTCCAATACCTTTGTGACTAGTTCCCCACTTTAGATTCTTTCCATTGCACTTCCTGGCCTGAGTTCTGTTTTCCTGACTGATACAAACCTTGTACCTTTTCTATGTTCACCCATGCCTCTCCACTCTCATAATCTTAGTTTAGGACGTTCTGGATTTCTGCAGTAATCTTCTAACTGGGCCACTCATTTATCATTTCAGCATACACTGAGCACCTCATCTGCCAGTGCACCTACTAGGTGCTGAAGATATAATGGTGCACAAAACAAAATGTGTCCTTAATCCATTCCCCACACACACATCAGAGCACTTTTTCTAAAATTTGAACTTTACCACATCAGGCCCTGGCCTAAACCCTTGCAGGGACTTTCAGATAAAATCTAACTACCACCGTGTGGAAAAGTAGGCCCTTTTTCCTGGCCCCACTTCCCTAACCAGCCTCACTTTTCTTGTATTCTCATCTCTACCTTACCCATGGCAGCTTCTGGTAGGGCTCTAAATCATCATGCCAGTTCACACCTCTGCACATTTGCCTGTGCTGTTTCCTCCTACTGGAATTCTCTCCCCACCCCCCACCCCCCGCCAATCTGATGAACTATTCATCCTTCAAAACACCACCCAGACTTCCCCAGCACTGCAGTCAGATTTAAATGTCCTCCCAGGTGCTGTTGAATCCTGTTTCTGTCTGGTACTGTCCACTCAACTGTATTCACAGAAGGCAGGGGCCATATCTTCTTCAGCTGTGTATCTTCAGTCCCCAGCCCAGTGTTCATTATAAACAAGGGGCTTGGTAAGTGTCAACCAAATAAATGTAGTCAAGGGAAGGGGTCACCCACAGGGAAGGAGATCTTAAGAAGAGAGACGAGAGGGTATACAGACATTTGGGCACAGACAGAGGCTGGAGAGTAGGGCAAAGGTTTCAGAGTTGAATGTCCAGCTATACAAGGTAATAGGATGTGGAATGTTGGAGAAACAAGGCGCTTAAGCTTTGGGGGGCTGTCTTCCAGGGAGGATGGACAGGTACTTTTGGCAGGACCTGAGATCAGTTTAGCCAAGGGGACAAGTGAGCGAAAATTGTCCTGATTTCATTGCTGGGCCTTTCCCTGTTGACAAATTCTGGACTAAACTTGCATCACATTGTTCAGATATTGCTCTTTATGGGCCAATTGCTCTTTATGGGCCTCAGTTGTGTTACCTGTGAAATGGGAATAATGAAGGCCTGCTTTTCTTCCCCCACAAAGTGCTTATGGAAGCAAATAGGCACAAATATGTGCAAAGTACTTTTCAGTTACCTACCGCTATACAAATGTGATGATCAGATATGGATATGTCTTGATTTTGAACTATAGTCATTTAGTCAAGAAATATTCATGACAGGCTTGTCATATGCCCGAACTGAAAATGGCCTTTACTATGAAAATCCAAATTGACAAATATAACAATATATAAGTAAATAGGGCGTTAATCAGGAAGTAATCCTTCCCATGTTAATAGGACTCTGCTTTATAAAGGGTCTACTTCTGTGACGCCATATCAAGCTCCTTTGGTTCATTTATGAAGTCCCTTTGTAAAAAAAGTAGGAGCCTTGAAAGCAAGAATCACAGCTAATTGTGCATGTGTACGTGTGTGTGTTGTGTGTGAGAGCGAGAGTACGTGTGTGTGTCCTTTGTAGCCTCAGCATAATGCTACACTGACACCGGATGCTTGATACATGTTGAACTGGGGAAAAATTGATTTCTCTCCAACTTTTCAGGAAATTACATATTGCGTAATGTTGGGAAACCTGTATTGATTTTTCTGGATAAGGTTGGGCTACTGATGAGCTTGATTCATTGTCATTCACGCCCAGGAAGGTGGCTGGCGGCACCATTAAGAAGATTATGAGAGTTCCACCCATTCTAAAATGCTGGGGAATTCTCAACCAGAGAGCAACCAGGGCTCCCAGTTTCCATTTCCCTACATCACGGTACACGAGGCCACACACAGCGTGCTTTATGCTCCCTGACCCTAAATTCTAAACAAATGAACAACAACAACAAAATTGGGATATATCTAAGAAAGACAAGATTAGTGTTTAGGACAGGTTCCAGAAACGGGCAGAAATGAAAATTTACTAACTTCCTCCCCTATGCTAGACCCTTGCCTATTCTCTCATTTAATGTTCAAAATAATCTCGCAAAATAGTTAATACCACCCTTTTACAGATTCACCAAAAGGCTCAGAGAACTTGATTAGCTTGTCTAAGATCACACAGCTAGAAGGTGGCAAAGTTGGAATTGGAATCCTGGTCCACCTGCCCAAACCTTGCTCTTTCTACTTTATATACCACCCCGTCTCTCAATGAAGGGAAATTCTAGCCAAACATTTCTCTTCCTTTATTTTAGGTGCACACACAGGAAGCCTTAGCTCCTCGCGGGACTTCTGTGGGGGCCTGGACGAGTATACAAAGGAGCCTGTGACCTGGTTCCATTTCTCTCCTGCCCCAGTTTCAGCCCTCGCCTTGTAGGGCCTCCAGGACACAACATCCCAGCCGACATATCCAAACTCCATCCGCATGCACAGGGCTACTCTGGGTCCCTCCTTGACCACCCACAGGCCTAGAAGTACATACAGCAGGGACAGCAGGTGGCCTTGGGACAATGGATCCAGGAAAGAGAAGCCGGTTCTGAGCATTGGGTACCCGAATACCTGGAATTTGGTCTAGATGGACACGTGCAGGGTCTGTGTAGGCACTCCCCTGGCTATGTGGCGAGGGATGTGGCCGGAGGAGGGCCAGAGCCGGGAGGGACTGCCCAGGTCCAGGGGAAGTACTGGTCCCCATGAAGGATTCCTGGAAGCTTCACCACAATCTCTCTCCCACCTCATCACATGTCTATTGCTGCCTCTTGCCTTAAAAAAAAAAAAAAAAAAGCCATATGTATGAAAAACACTTTGTCATGTGTATAAAGCTTTATACACATGTGAGGTATTCATTCCTTCTATCACCAGTGGAAAGGGCACAGTTTTTTGTATCAGAAAAGACCTGGGTTCGATGCCTGCTTCTACCATTAGTTCACAGTGTAAATTTAGGTAGGTGACTTCCCCTTTTTGGGCCTCACTTTTTTCCTGTTTTGCATGAAGACGTTACCCTGGTGGTTTTCAAACTGGGTTCCTTGGAACCCTGAGGCTTCAGAGTGGCAACTTCAGAAGAGAGCAGAAAGTCAGTGTGTGGTTCTGGACTACCCATTCCACTTGCCCTCAAAAGTTCTGCAAGAGCTTGTTTGACAAAAGGCTTCTACTGCTTTAGAGAAAAAAGTTTGAAAACTACTGGTTTTGGTGATCCATCTCGGAGACGATTCTTCAATGTCAGGAGTCACAAAACAGGCCAAATCCAATCTGCAGCTGTGTTCTGTTAGGCCATCGCAGTGAGGATGGCTCCTTGGGGGTGTGAGGCATGAACTGTGTCGTTCACGGTCCCCACTGTCACTTATTGTCTTAACACCTGCCACCTCACATTTGCATTAGCAGCCTCGCTCCTAGACTTAGCCTCCTCAGAAGTGCTCCCCTGCATTCCTCTCTACCCTCTGGATAGCAGAAAAGAGAGGGATCCAGAGCTTGGAAACAGATGTCCCCCTACCCAGAGGGAATGGGTGGTCTAGGTGTAAGAGCTGCCTCTCATTAACTCTGCCTGCCCCATCCAGAAGACCATTGTGGCAGTTTTAAAAACTATAACTGCAACTTCTTTGCCACTTTTCCCATTGAGAGGCAGAATCTTTTGAATTGGCTGCAAAGGCTCGCGACGGCTTTGACCAATCAGGTACAATAAAAATGCTGCTCTGAGACTTTCAAGGCTGGGTCATAAAAGGCCACGCAGCTTCTGCCTTATTCACTGGAACACTTGCAATTGGAGCCCTTTGCAGCCAGGGAAGAATTCCGTCTACCCTGGGAACACTATGGTGGAGAGGCCACAGGTAGGCCTTCCAGACACAGACCCAGCTGAGCCTGTCTCAGACCCCAGACAAGCGAGTGAGGAAGCCATCTTGGGATTGAATCTTTCAGCCTCAGCCATCGACATCTACCCAGCTGAGGCCCCAGATATCAGGGTGCAGACAAGAGCCATTCCCACTGTGCCCTTTCTGAATTCCTGATCTATGGGATTCTTTACCCCCTATGTTTTGGAGTGATTTGTTACACCAAAATAAGTGACTGAAACAACATTCTGGAACTAGTCTGGATAAATTAGGAGTTCTGACAGGCAGGACCTTGCCAGCCCATAGGATGTCTTTAGATGAAGAAGGGTACCACCCCACACCGGGGCAGAGGGCTTGGTCAGCCAAGTACACTGGGTTCTACAACCCAGTGCAAAGGGGCCCTGCTGACAAGTGACACCTTCTTCTGTTCATCTGGGATCAGTGTGAGCTGAGCCTATCGCAAGAAAGGCATATTTTATACACTCATATAATTGCCCCATAATTCCCTTGAGCATCTCTCAGGATTCGGGGAGGCCCCTGTGCTCAGTCAGCCCTTACTAGTTCTGCCTCATCAGTGAGACATCTCAACCCATAAAGCATTCATAAAAATATACACAGACACACACACACATCCTACTTTTTCCCTTTTCTTATTAAAAAAAAAAATGTCCGCGCCCTACCATGATCTGAGCTGAGGTCTTCAGGCTATTTTGAATTAATTCATCTTGCCTCTTCAAACATACCATTTTACCTCACTCAGCTTGAACGAGGCCGTGGTGGCAGCCAGCCAAGCCCATCTCCCTTCGTTGTCAAAAGAAGCCTGGCCCCATGCACGAGACTATCTGGTTTCTGGAATTTCCATTAAAAAACAACAACAACAACAACAACAAAATCTTCTAGGCCTGTGGCTGTTCTGCAGTATTCCTGAGGAAGGCTCTAGACGGTGAACTGAAGGGTAAAGCGGGCTGGGACAAATCACGTCAGGTCACCAATTGTTTGTGGCGTGCCTCCACGACCCCTTCATGGGAATTGCAGAGGGGGTAGGAAGGCCATGTGCGCCATGTGGCAGAGAGGCTGGCAGCTCCCCCAGGTGGCCCTGACCTCCGGGTCCTCAATGTGGAGGTCTTTTCTCCTCTGGTCTGGGTAACTGACAGCTGCAAGCTCAGCCCGGGCAGCAGTGAAGGGGTTTGCGGACTTTATACGGAACTCACTTTACACAAACCTGGTAGACAAAAATCTGGCTTTCTGTGAAGGTTTGCAGAGGGTAGATGTTCACATAGCCTGTGGGTTCAGGCAACCTCCTTCTTAGGGAGAACATCTGGTCAAAGATGATTTGCCTTTGCTGGGGAAGGGGACCCCCTTCTGCTGAATACCCACTGTATGTCACTCACTCAATGTGCTTTGCATGTATTATCTCTTTTATCCTCATAACAGTCCTATAAATTGATATGTCGACTGGCCAAATAATTTTCCAGGTAATCCACCGATAGAAAACGGTTTATTCGGGAAAAGGAAAAAAGAAAACAGAACCACCAAGGAGTGCGAGCACACTCACCCGTCCATATGAAAAGAAGGGTCCAGAGTCCAACATGACTTCCCCTTTATTAGCATCCCTTCCCTGGAAGTTAACACAGAGTTCAACAGGAAGTCAAGACTAGAGAGTTAACAAGGGGCCCAGTTCCACCCAGAGTCCTCCCAGCTCTATGGTTAAGCATCTTAAGATGCCAGTTCACTTTTATCAGATATTTTCATCTCCGTTTGCCAGCTAAGGAAAGAGAGGCCCAGAGAAACTAAGTAACTTGCCCAAAGTCGCACAGCTAGAAAGACTAGGAGCCAGAATTCAAACCCAAGTTTAGCCTACCTCAAGTCATTTCTCTCATCTCTCTCTCTCTCTCTGTCTCTCTGTCTCTCTGTCTGTCTCTCTCTCTCTCTCCATTTCTTCTCTTTAGGAAACTGTAGTGTAAGGGTCTCTGTTTAACCTGTGAGGTGAGACTACATACGACTCACCTGTGGGCTTGAGGGTGGGCTTACCTTGCTCATGTAAAACATGATTCAATGTATCGAAATTTGTTTTTAGAACTTTGGGTTATATTCCAGTTTTGTATACAGGCATGAACCTGGATTGGGCCTCTGGAAGGAATCTTTGTCCTTAGCTGGAGTCCTTCGTCATTCAGCCCATATTTATTGAGCTCCTTCTGTGTACTCAGCATCACGTCAATACCACAAGCAGAGAGCAGCCCGGTCTTCAGTGAGCTCCCAGAAGAAAGGGGAGGAAGCTGGTACCACAGAGCCTGTAGCATGAGCACAATTAAATAAATATGAGGACACACAAGAAGGAGGGGTCAGTCTGTCAGGAGGCCCCTCGTGGACCAGGCTCTGGAACGTGAACTTGTCCTTGTGGAGTGTGGGTACATGTCCGCAGCAAACTCATCTGCACTGGTTCCGGGACTTGGTATATATGAGAATTAGGATGATAAAGACAGTCACCTGGCAGACCAGGATGAACCCATCAGCAGATCAATGGAAACATTCACTTTGCCTAAACTGTGTTTGGCGATTGCGCCTTTACAGAGGTAATTAAGTTAAATGAGGTCATGTGGGTGGGCCCTAATCCAAGCTGATTGGTGTCTTTATAAGAGGAGATTAGAACATAGATAACACACATTCCAAGGGATGACTATGTGAAGACATGGGGGCCATCTACAGGCCATGGACGGAGGTCTCAGAAGAAACCAAATCTACCAACACTTTGACCTTGAGTTTGATCTAAAGTACCCACATGAGGTCACCAAGCATGGAATTGGGAACAGATGCACACATTGTCCACCAGACTATGAGAAAATAAGTTTCTATTGTTTAAGCCACCCATTCCTCAGCGTTTGTTAGGTACACCGAGCTAACTGATACAACTGGCACTTGGAATGGGTCAATCGGGACCACTCCTGGGGTTCAGCCAATGGGAGAGGGAAGTCCAGGTTCTGGATGAAGGAAGTTGGCAGGATAGTTGCTGGGCAGGGAGGCAGCAGTGACAGTGATCCCTTGGTGTTGCTGGACCAGCTCCCTTGGTTTATACTCAGCCCCCTTGCTATCTTTCTCCAAACAGACATCAGGACAACTGCTGCATTAGATTTCTGCTTCCCAAATTACTATCGCTGTCCAGTTCTCGCTCCAGAAGTTACTCCAGTTCACCTTGCTTGGAATTTAGGGGGGGGCTCCCCCAGCTCTTCTCTCACACCTATAATAGTCAGCACTCCCTCCCCCCAGGTTCCGCCCCTGAAGGCCAATCCTACTTTAACAACAACCTCATTTGCAAGTTCTTGAGGGACAGTGGGGGTGCTGGTAAATGTTTAACAATCGTTCAGGGTTGTAGTATTTGCCAATTTCCGTGGTACAAATGTTCCTACCATGGCCCATCTAACGTACCCACATGAGGTCACTGAGCGCGGAGTCAGGAAATGATGCCCGCAGGGCCTCCTGTTACCTTCAAAGGTGACAGTGGTGGTCCTCCTGTCATCTGTGAGGCCACGTCCCAAAAGACGTTTGTGAGAAAATGGTTCGTGGGGTAAGAGAGGTTAAACATGTCTTACGAGCCCCTGGGTGGGAACCTGCCAGCAAACAGAGGGCATGGGAAAATCCCAAGGGTGCTGCATTCTGAAGGCCCCCCTCCCCCACTGTTCCCAGGCTGTGACGATGAATGCCGCCCTAGAGAATAAAGTGGACACAGGGCTCAGCCAGAACCAGGGGGCTGAGGACTCTCGCTGCCTTTCCCCCGGGGAGGTTCCCTCCCCCATTCACCTCTGTACAATTACTTCCTCTGTTCCCGGAGCTCTGCTTCCCTCAGGGTCCCCATCCAAGTAAGAGGCATGATAAAGGCCACCATTGATGAGCATTTCCTCTGCGCCAGGCACTGGACTGAGTGCTCCAGACCTATTTTCTCACCGAATTCACACCACTGCTCCACGGACGTGGTGGGCACAGTCCCATCCCAAAGATGAGGTTCACAGAGGTCAGAGGAACAGTCTCAAGGTTATCGTGGCAGGGCCGGGGTGACTGAAACTGGATTTTCCTGCGATGCTTTTGAGGTCGAGCAGGCCAGACAGTCCCAGGGTGATAATACAGATGAGTGCAGCAAGTGATTACAGAGGGGTTGATTTTAAGCGGGAGGGAATGTGTGCACACTGACCTCCCTGTGAGACGGGGGATAAGCTATGATTCCTGCTCTGAAGATGTGGAATGAGGCTCAAAGAGAGAGGGTGCAGCTTGCCCCGTGTTATGGCTGATTTGTGGCAGGGCAGGGCTGCAAGCAACTAGGGGTGGAGGGCTGCTGCCCACTCATGCCCCCCACCCCACTCCAGTCTGGCTTCCTGGTTCTCTTCATTTCTCCCCAGAGGACTAGCACTTTCCTGGGGGTGTTTGGGGTAGATCCACGTCCCACTGTGCCTGCCACAGGCGCTGTCTGGCCGATGGGAAAGGAAATATCTGTATCCTTCCCCCTCTGTATTCTTCCCCCTCTGTATCCTTCCCCCTTGGTGCCCAACCTCCTTTTGGCTGAGCCAGCACCTGGGCGGGGAAGAGGGTAGAATGGGGCTATTCAGAGAGCTTTCCTGATGCAATAACTGATTGCAAAACCCTTACATCCCTGAGCATTTTATGGAGGGTGGTGATTTTGAACAGCAGCAGGAAACCCCAAACTACCCACTGCCAGAACAAGGCCCTGCAGGTCAAATGCTAGTCCAGAGGAGCAGTTACCTCCAGGCTGGGGCGTTAGAAAAACAAGAGCAACAACCAACAACAACCCCACAGCCGGTCCAACTCTGCCACACCCCTACTCACATTTGATCAACAAAGTCCTCTCAGGTGGGAGGAGCAAAGCTAAGTCTCAATTGACAGATGAGAGCAATGATTTGTCCAAAGTCACCAAATGAGTAAATGGCAGAAATGAGACTGAAATCTGACTTTCACACTCCTGGCCCGATGCTCATTTCTCCAGTTGGGGGCCTGCGCTGGGGGGAGGGTTCAGAGGCAAGCAGAGTTGTCAGGAAGAGAACAAAGAATGAGGTCCCTGTAGCTAGATTGATCCAAGGGCAAATCATCCAAGTGCTCTGCAATATCAGGCAGGTCGCTTAACCTCTCTGAGCCTTACTTTCCTCCTCTGCAGTGAGGTAGGGTTGTGGTTACCAGTTTGAGCTCTGGAGTCAGAATGCCTGGATTTTAATCCTGCCTGCGGTACTTAAGAGCCTGTGTAGCTTTGAACAAGTCACTTCACCTCTCTGCGCTCAGTTTCCTTGTCTGTCAAATTAGTATTTTTAAAACCCACCTGCAGGCTTGCTGTGAGAATTTTCTCAGCTAATGAAAGTAAGGCTGTTAGCACAAACCTCGGTAAGCAGTCAATAAATATTAGTCATTCTTATCTGCAAAATGAGCTTTTGGAGATTGAAAAAAATAGCACATTCCTGGGGTGTGTATGGGTGTGTGTGTGTGTGTGTGTGTGTGTGTGTGTGTGTGTGTGTTTGGAAAGAAGTGCAGGGGACTTCTCCACAGATTGAACTGGAACCTTCTAGAAAGGAAGAAAAAGCAGAAGGGGACCATGGCTGGCCCGAAGCAACTACCTGGCCTTCACCTATGCGCTCTATGGACTCTTCCCTATGAGTCAAGCCACTTCCCTTCAGCCACTCCTTAATCCCAGCAACAATTCCCTTGGGAGAACTACCTCAAGCTGGAAATCTTTCTGGCCAGAGTAGTGAAAGGGCAAAAATGTAAATACACACGGGCCTCAGAGTTTCATAACTGCCATGAGTCACTTCTCTGTCTGCATAGAAAACACGGCAAAGGACAAGAGCTCGGGTCTTATCAGAGAGGCTGGACCCAAGTGCCTTTTCAGGCATTCCTCATCCGGGTGTTCCCAAGCTTTCTCCGCTGGAAAGATGTTCTCTGGATGTTTGTGCTGATGGCACTTCAAGGTTCAGAAGAGGCAACGGACCACGACAGGGACCCCCCTCAAACATCATTTCTGTCTTCTTGTTTCTTGGCTATCTCTCCTTTCCCAGCTGCTGCAGAGGCCTGGCAACTTACCAGGTATATTAGTTCGTGCTTTAGTTTGCAAGTAATTGAAATAATAATACTATAATAAATAAGGACTTATTTTCTCACATAAAAAGAAACTCAAAACTGCACAAGAACTGGTGTTATTTTGACAGCATCTGTGGACAATGTGGGCTTGGAAGACGAAAATGCCAACAGTCTCAGCCTTCAAGGAACACTCAGTGTGGGGGGTGAGGGGACAGCTGTGGAGCGCAAGCACTCCAAGAACTTCCACCACCTTCCCAACTGTATGACGGGAAGGAGAATTTCCAAGTTCAGATGTTTCAGTTTGTTGCTTCTTCCAGAGGCTTCTTTGGGGAGTGAGGGACACTTAAGGACAATCTTGAAGGCTAATAGGACTTGCCAGGCTTGGGAGGGAATTCCAGGTAAAGGAGAGAGTATGGATAAAGCCCAGAGGGGAGATAGCTTAAAATTTACCAGGACTCCAAAGAGACAGCTCCAAGAATTACAAGAGGTTTTAGGTTTTAGTTTTCCCCTGTCATTTCTTGGACATTTCAGCTAGAGCTCAATTTTGCCATCAACATTAGAATAAGAAGAGCCAGAAGTCAGCCCATGTCCTGCTACTGGTGCAGAGCCTTAATTCTAGGCCTCAGTTTCCTCTTCTGTACAATGGGCTTGTGGCAGAGTAGTCCAAATAAGGAAATGAGAAATGGACATAAGTTATCAATAAACATTTTTAATTGAACTGTTCAAAAAGGTACCCTGCCTGCCTTTTTGCCAACCTCTTTCCTTCTCAGCGCCCTGAATCTACTGTTAGAAGAAGAGAGGCAGGAGGTGGACATCTCCCATTTTCACCCAAAGTACACCCTCTGAGGTGAGGCTCAACTATCATTGCCCAGGGAGGGTGTCCGCAGAACAATAAGCGACACCAGCAGGACCAGCGGATGGTGGGTGCTTCAGCAGGATTTGAGGGAGATTGAAAACAGCCTGGGTATATGGTGAAGGGGTGCTCCTGCACTTTATCTTTGGGGCTAGAGCATCAATTTCCCTGGGGAAGAGACCCCTTTCACTTGACCTTCTGACCAGCCCATGAGTCCGTTTGCCCGGCCATTTCACATCTCCTGGGGGGGGGGTTCCATCACTCACAAGGTCAGTGCCCAGGAGACTTAAGTCCCTCACCCAGAGTAGGCATTGTTCCCTGAACTTGGGCAGTAGCTTGGGAGAAGGCAGTAAGAACATTCCCAGAGGACCTTGGGCCATGGGGTGACCTCCCACATCTGCAGAATGCCACTCATTGCCATGGTCATCATCTTCCCATCGTTAGCATAGCCTTCCTGGCATGGCAGGCCTTTTGTGGGCATGGGGGCACACAGACCTCGCAGAGCCCTGAGGGTGGGCTCACTGCTCTCTCTCCCTCCTGAGCAGTCTCAGAGGGTTAAACTAAATGGCCAGGGTCGCACAGCTGGTGAGTGACAGAGTTAGAACTTGCCTATGGTATCAGTGCCCATCTGACTGACTTTTCGCCCTGAGAGTGCCCGCGCCCCATTGCCTAGAGCCAGGATGTGGGGTCTGAATGCACTTCCTGGGAGGGGCTTCTAGGGAGGCCGTGTCTTCTCTGGAACTGCCCTGAGGGTGACTCAGAGCCCTCTCTTTGCCATGGCTCTCAGGAAACACGCTAGGTCGATTGTGGTCCTTTGTTGCTCTCCCTGCCCATGAATAAGTGTGAGTAACATGGGAACAGAAAGGCTGTTAGAGGGGGCAGTTCCTGGGGTGGGGCCCAGAGAAGGGGAGGGGGCTCTTGGGAACATGAGGTTTCCCTTTCCAGAGCCAGAAGGTCCCCTGCTCGGCACTTAAGAATGCCCTACCAGGTGCCAGATGCAAAGGAGACAGTGCCAGAGAGGGATTCGGGTTGCAGGCGATTCCATAGCCTGAGGCCCCTGGGAGAAGTTTGAAACAGCTTTGCGGGCAGAAGAGAGGGCATTTGGGAGACCAAGGAGGTTGCCGGGCAGGATTGAGGAAAAGGTGCGTTGGAGACCACAGATCTGTGAGGAAAGGACTACCTGTGTGGTGAAGGATGCGGCTGCATTTGGGGAAGGAATGAATGATTCCAGATTTACAGATGCTCACAGATGCTCTGCCGGTCTGCTCCCACAAGACAGGACACGTGTGAATGGTCTGGGGGATTGAACAAGTTGGCCTGGGTTCCAATGCAGGGTGCTGCCACCTGCTAGGAGTCAGTGCACCCTCTGTGGGCTCGGAAAACAACCATGAAGGGCAGCACACCTGGCTGGACCCCAATGGCCACCGGCTCTGAGTAAAGCCCGAGGGTGGTAGAGGGTGGCTCATGGAGGGGGGTAAGATGCCACATGCTACTTCCCAGCATTTACCAAAATGCTTTAGAGCACTTGAAATGTGGCTGGTCTGAATCGAGTTCACTGAATTATAAAATACGTCCTGGATTTCAAAGACTCAGTATGAACGAAAGAATGTGAAATATCTCGTCAGTAATTTTTATATTGATTAGGTGTTGAAATGTTGCTATTTTGGATATATTGGGTTGAATAAGATATATTATGAAAATTAACCTCCCTTTTGTTTTATAACCTGCCTCTTCCACTGTTTTGTGGCCATCTTTCCATTTGAGTACATCTAGATCTACAAGACCTAAAAATGGAAAGAAAATAAAAAGAAATAATAAAATGAATCTCCCCTGTTTCTTTGTACTTGTTAGCAGTATGGTTCCTAGACCATTTAAAATCACATGTGTGCTAGTATCCGTGGCTTGCAGATATCCATTGGGCAACACTGACCAAGTTCAATTACTCAGGCTTGGAGTAGAAGATGAGATGACAGATAGCCTGGCTCCTCATTCAAAAGTCCATCCTCAGGGCAGACCATCCCCAAAACATCACGACTTAAAACAACAAGTATTTCTTTAGCTGACAATTCTGGAGTCAGCCATTTGAACCAGGCTCAGCTGGGCTGTTCTTCTTCCGATCTCTGCTGCTCATGCTCAGTGACCATGGTTAGCTAGGCATCTCTGAGTCATAGGATTGGCTGGCTGTTGCCAGGGTGACAGGAACTGGGCCAGCGCCCCTCCTCATCCATTCGGCTAACCCAGGATTATTCCCAGGGCAGCCCCAAGGTTCTAAAAGCAAGAGAATGGAAGCGGCAAGACTTCTGGAGGCCTAGGCTCAGAACACACCCCCTGTCACCTTCTGTCACGTTGACTGTCCAACGCAAGTGACCTTCAAGGGCTGGGTAAACAGACTCTGCCTCTTTACGGAGAAGTGCTGCAAAGAATTGTGGCATTTTTGCAATCTACTTGTACCAGCTGAGTGGCCCCAAACAAGGGAAGGATATGCCTGGGTCCCTGAGTCCAGCTCTTTGTCAGGCCCCACTGTGACCTTCATGGGCCCTGAGCAGTTTTGCCTCCGTGGGCCCCTTCCTCCATAAAATAAATACATAAATAAAAGAAAAAATATGTTTTATGACTACATTGGTATAATGAACGTAATCTGGCTGGCATTGATTATTACATGTTCATTTACTATCATATTCATTATTTTTCTTCCGATTTTAAAAGACGTGAAAACAGAACCATTTTCGTGGGTCCCTGTCAGTGTGATGAGTACCGGGCACTGCGCCTCATGTACCAACAAAGAAGTCGGTCTCGCTCTTTGTGGCTGAGCAGGCGCAGGGCACCCCCAGGTCCCAGTGGCTCAGAGCCCTAGCAATGGCTCAGGCATTTGGGAGTCATTCAGGGTGACAGAGGGTGGGGCAGGCGTCCTCTGAATGAGTTACATATTTCTCCAATTAACTGTGTTTCGAATACCCTATAAGGACATTGGTACTTTGTCCTTCCTTATGTTCAGTGATGAGCCATTGCTCTGCTCCCATGGAAACTGGCAGACGCTGGAGGAAACCAGGAAGTGCATTCAGGGCTGATAATGGGGATAATTACATCAGTGACCCTCGCCTTTTGTAGATCAGGTGACAGGTGACAGAGGGCTTTCCCATGCTTCCCTGCCTTTGAGCCCCACATCCACTCTCTGAGGCAGGTGTAGTAGGTGGTTCTACCCACCTTTTCACAGATGCAGAATCGGAGTCTCCGAGATGTAAAATGACTTATCCGTCTAGTGAGGTCCACTGGGGCCCAGTTTCCCTGATAGAGCCCGCGGGGCTGGGTGGCTGGCATCGCATGAATCCCAAATGACACCACCCTGGTGGGGATGAGTGTGGCCCACAGCCTTAGTAACCGACACTTCCTGTGGCACCTGAAAGAGGGCTGGTCTCAGTCCTAGGCCTTTACTGAGTGATTTGTGAGAGAAGGTCCCCTGAGGGGCCATGGGCATAGGCCATGTGAATTTGGGGCAGGGGAGGGCTGGGTGGTTCTTTCAGATTCCTAGGGGAATAACTTCTGCAGCTCTTCAAAATCAGAGCCTGCTTTTTGTTTCTTCCCATATATGTACACTGGTCTGTTGTTTTTAGCAACCTTATGTTATCTCTCTTTATTTGGAGAGCATCTGAGAAAGAACACAGCTTCAAAGCCAAATAGCCCTGTCTCTTCTGCTACCTTCTAACAAGGCAGCTGATTGAACAGCTCTGTGACTTAGTTTCCTGAATCTGAAATAAGTCTGGGGTCACCGCCCTCCTAGGGGTCATTCGTGGGGATTAACTGAGGAACAATGTGATGAGTTCTTAGCCCATCACTCAAAGGCATGCTCTGGGCCTGGAGGTGCTCCTTGTAGGGACCCCTCTTCCTAATGTTTAACTTGCCCAAGGCCCCTTTGAGCATCGTGGGGGTCGAGCTGACCCCTCAGGGAGCCAACCTCAAAACCCCTTTCCCTCTGCCCTGTTGCCAGACATCCACATGTGGCCTCTGTGGATAAAATATGGGGTTCGTCCCTTTGGATCAAGGCAGAACTGATTCTAAGCATCATGGGCATTTTTCTGTGACAACATGAACCATCAGGATTCTTGTCTCTCAGGGCGCCTGTTGGGGAATGTGGGGTCCAGCCCTGCCCCCCAGAGCTGGGCCTGTGTAAGCTGAGACAAAAGGTGGGGGTGAGGGAGCCGGCCTGGAGCCTACATACCAATCATTTTTCCCACATGTGCCCAAAGCCATTTCCACTCACTGCCAAGGATATAAGAAGGTTCTCCCCCCACTCCCACCCCCACTCTGCCCTGGAAACCATTCTCCTCTCAGCGGGCCCCAGTGTACCTCGGCCACGTGATGACCTGTTTCCTGCCACAGCAGCCTTAGGATCTTCCTTAAAGTCAGATCCCCAGGGGAGGAGAGGGGTTCAGCTCAACTAAAACAGTTACTAAGTGCAGCTGACAAGCCAGACTCTGGGGTATAGAGACCACCTGGACACCATCAGGCCCCTTGGAGTCATTTGCAGATGAGCTCAGCAGAGTGTGGAGAGGAGCAGGGGACCATGGAGGAACAAAGCAGGGCCACCTAATACACCTAACTGAGATAGGTGTCAGTGGGGTGATGTCAGGGAAGGCTTCCTGGAGGAGGTGAGAGCTGAGGTATATTCTGGGTGCTGAACGGAGACTGGCAAGGTATTCCAGGCAAAGGGCTCAGGTGGAACAGAGACTTGGAGGAGGTACCTTATGTTCCAGATGCTGAGTAGTTTGGTGTGGGGAGGGATATAGGAGAGAAGGATAGGGCCACATTTAGAGGGGCTTAAGTGTCAGAATAAGGTGTACAGTCTTTGTCCCAGAGGCCCTGGGGGACAGGCAGGAAGGTGTGCACGGCGAGCTCTGTGATTCTAGGAGTAACTGGCTGCTTCGTGAGAGCAGACAGGAAGGAGGCAGGATTCACAGAGGCAGTGAGTTCCCTTAGGAGCTTTATCGAGAGGCCAGCCAACCAGCCAGCAGGAGAGGGGAAGGTGCCATGAAGGCAATGGCAATGGAAAGGGGTGAATGGGGAGGAGAGGACCCACCTAAAAAGTTCATAAAAGTGCCAAAGAGAAACCAATTGGGGGGCGGGGATGAGAGAAAGGTCACAGGAAGTCCAGGGGAGGGTGACTCCCCTCCCCCAGCTTGGCTGGTACACTAGACCCCTAATGGGAGGGCAAGCACATTTTAAAGTCTATCATGAGGTGGTACTTGTGAAGGGCAGTGCCAGCAGCTCCTGGGTGTCTTTTGTTAAGATCAGAGCTCACAAGAGAGCCTGGGCGGAGGGCAGGGCCATGGGGGTTGTGAGGAGCCCACAGGATGCCTGGCACACAGTAGGTGCTCACAGCCACAGTGAGTGGATGAGAGCTCAGGGAGACCCTGAGAGACCCTGAGAAATGAGAGGAGAAGGGACAGCCTGGGGACGAGCAGGTCTCCCCTGGGGGCACGGGTGTCCAGCTGGGGCTGCCCCACCTGATTTAAGGTGGTGCATGAACGAATCGCTTCCATTTTAAGGTGTATGCATTTGTTTCCACGAGAATTAGAAAAACAGAGAGAGAACACCACGCCTTTTAAAGGTTGCCTTTTCGAATTTTTTAAGTACAGTGAAAAGGGTGGGTTAACACCATCGGGTGGTGATGAGGAAGTGGGACACTGGGGACGCTTCGTCCTTTGCTGGTGGGAGGAGAAACCATTTGGCAGCACGTACGGCCATCAAGCCCAGCATTCAACATGAGGAAGGTGCTCAGCGAAGAGCTGGGGACGGAAGGAAGAGGGAGAGGACACTGCCATTCATGGGACACAGCAGGAACGTCAGAGGTGGGTGGTGGGTGGGCAGGCTCTGATGGGGGAGGGGAGACAAAACACTGGGACCCAGCCACAGGCAGCAGGGGTCTCAGTGGGGCACGGCTGAGACACCTGTTGGACATAGTAAACTATCTGCGTTCCTTCTTTCCATCCTCTTTCCCATATTCATTTATTCTTTCTTTCCGTCACACATATTTTGGGAGCACCTCCTGTGTGCCAAATACTGCGAATAAGAAAGGCCCAATCCTCCCCTCATGGAGCCTGCAGCCCACGTGTGGGGATGGAGAAACAAGTAAACAGGCAGGGAGGTGGCGCTGTCACTTTTCCACTTGGTTGTCTTCCTGGGTGCTTCCCCAGAAAGTGGGGTCATATTGAAGATGGTAATTACAGGCCCTAATCCGTTTCACTCTGTGATCCTATCCACTTGTCACCATCTCCCCAAGAGGTGGGACAGTGACAATCACTCCCATTTTACAAATGAGAAAGTGGACGGCAGAAGAAGGAGGTGACCCGCCCAAGGTTACAGAGCTTCTCCATTACAGCAGCCATAGCCCGACCTTGAGCTCCTTAGGCAGCTTGAATAACACCTTGGAGGAAGGAAGCTGCAGAAGAGCAGACCTTGTCTCCCAGCTTTTTAGAACAGCCCTCCATGCCCAGAGCTCCTGGTCTTGTTCAGAGGTACTGTGGACAAGCATTGGGAGGGGTTACCCAGTGAGAAGGCAGCCAGCTCACTGCCTCCTAAGTGTCCTCACATGCCGGGGCAGCCATCCCTGGGTGATGCCCACCCAAATTAAAGAGCCATGGAGAGGAAGAGGACAACTACCTCAGTGGTTTGTATCAGTATAGGACGGTGGCGTGGGATAGGGTCTGGGGAGCAGAGACGGGGCGGAGAACCTGGATTATAACCCATTCCTCTCCTTCCTGAGAAGGTGCAGCCCAGCGCCCAGAACTGAGTGAGGCGCTTCCATCACTGCCAACACACTGCATCCAACACAAACCGAGCGTTCCTTTGTCCACATGCTGTCAAATGACAACACACAGTGTGGTCATAGTCGCTCTGTGCCAAGGGCTTTACGAGTCTCTTCTAATTTATCCTAAAACAGCCTTGGGAGGCAGGTATGTGGATTGTTCCCATTTTACAGATGAAATACTGAAGGGCTGGACAATTCATTAATTTTCTCCAAGCTCACACAGCTGGTTAGTAGTAGAGCCAGACTTTAAACTCAGGTGTTAGATGCTGGAAGCTAGGCACGTAACTATTCTGCTGCTGTATTACTTCTTGTTTTGTTTTTATAACAGCCTTGTTGAGATATAACTCACAGACCGTACAGTTCGTTCACCCATGAAAGTGTATAATTCAAGGGTTCACAGAGTGGTACAACCATCATTACAGTCAATTTTAGAACATTTTCATCACCCCAAAAAGAAACTCTATACCTTTTAGCTGCTCCCCCTCAACCACTCCCCTCCATCTCCTCCCCACCCTAACAATCCCTAATGTACTTTCTGTCTCTATAGATTTGCCTATTCCGGACATTTCATGTGAAGAAAATCATATAATATGTGGTCTTTCATGTCTGGTGCCTTTTACTAAGCATATTGTTTTCAAGTTCTGTACGTGTTGTAACATTATCAGTACTACATTCCTTCTCACTGCCAAGTATTATCCTATTGTATGGATACATCACATTCTGTTTATCCGCTTCTCCATTGAGGGCATTTAGGTTGTTTCCACCTTTTGCCTACTCTGAATAATGCTGCTATGAATATTCATGTACATGTTTTTTGTGGTCATATTCCTCTTGGGCGTATACCTAGGAGGAACATTGCAGGGTCAAATGGTAACTGTTTACATTGCCACCACTGTGAGGGAGGTGAAATCAGTCCCAGTTTTCAGATGAGGAAATAGAGACTCCAAAAAAAGCCCCGGGACCTGCCCAAGTTGTACAGAGACTAAGTGGACGAGGAAGACTTTGCCTACAGCTAGGTCCGACGACAAAAGCCAAGCTCCTTCAGCCTACTTCACTGTGCCTTATAGGAGCAAGATTCCCACAACTTTAAGACGTGACGAGAAAAAGAAAATGATGCTGTTAGAATTAAACCAATGATCAAGCAGGTTCTCTGCCTCTGACTGACTTACCAGTACTAGGCCGCTCACTCAAACTTTTTCCAGCACCTACTACATGCTAAGCTTTGTGCTGGCCATGATGGTGGCCCCAAAGGTAAATGATGTGCCATCCTGGCCCCCAAGGAGCGCTAACTCTATTGAAGAAAGCCTTAGGCATGTGAGTGGATAATGCTGATGCGTGGCAGTGCTTGGGCCACATGACAGGGCTGGGGACCTCCCAGAAGTTCTGGCTGCTGAGGTGGGAACTGAACCACGAGCATTGTTGTTGTTGCAAAAGGCATTTCAAGAGGACAGTCTGTTCAAAGGCCTTATAGTGTTGGTGAGTCAGAGCGAAAGGTGTGGTCAGAGACCCCGACAGGAAGCTGAGCAGGGCGTCAAACACCACACCAAAGAGACTGGACTTGCTCTTTTGAAGTGTCTGAAGCAGGAATGAGGCAGTGTCTTTGGAGGGTTAGAAACATCCCTCTGGAGGCGTGAAGAGAATGAGAGGAGAAGATGAAAATGGGAGCAGGAGACTGGGGCAGGTGGGAAGACCCACTGCACCAGTCCCAGCAAGAGAAGAGAGAGCCTGAATAGGACAGCGGTTGTTGGGATGGAGAGGAAAGGACAAATGAGAGAAGCATCTATCACTGAGGGAAGTGTCTGGGGGGTTAATTGGCTCTGACAGAGGCAATTTCTAGGATGTAGTGGGTTGAACAGCATCCCCCTCCCCCCCAAAGACTTGCCTACTGGGAACCTGTGAATGTGGCCTTATTTGAAAAAAGGGTCTTTGCAGATGTTATTAAGTTCAGGATCTTGAGATGAGATCATTCTGGATTATCCCAACAGGCCCTAAATCCGATGATGAGTGTCTTTACAAGAGACACAGAGAAAAAGGCCTCAAGATGGAAGTAGAAGTTGGAGTGACGTCGCCATAAGTCAAGGAGAGCCAGACGCTGGAAGAGCCAAGGAAGGATTGCCAACACCTGAAGACCTGCCAACACCTTGATTTCAGACTTCTGGTCTCCCGAACAGTGAGAGAATAAATTTGCGTTGTTTGTAAGCCACCGAGTTTAGTAATCTATTACAGCAGCCCTAGGAAACATCCATGTCATTACACAGGCTCTCAGGGGTTCAGAGACCCAGCTCTGCACTTTCCTATCCAGATTTCCCGTCTCTGGGCTCCCAGGAAAGAGGTGCCCTGCTCCCAGCCTGCAGACTCAGACAGGGCAAGGCTGCAGGGAGTAAAGCTCTCACTCGGGCCCTGACTTGTGCTTAAAAAAACACTCTCCAGTGTGTTGCCACATGAGGATTAGTCAAATAATTATGAGCTCTGACTTCCCTGAGTAATTCATCAGGCTGACGGCTGAGGCCTCCGGAAGGATGAATGGAATTGTCGCCTGGTCAGCAAGGAAAGGCAGCATCAGATACCTCCCAGAAAAGGGTGATGTCCGTGGGAACCTACAAGAAACCCAACCAGGCTCACAGGTGGCACACCCCACACATGAACCACTTGGGTGAACTTGAGGTCACCAGCTAGCCAACAGCCCTACACACCCACTCCGCTCCACAGAAATACGGAATCCTATGTCTGCTGTGCCAGAAAGATTCAGGGATCAGCTCAAGGTCAGAGGGCAAGTAGTGGCCAAATCAGTGCTCAGACCCAGGCTTCCAACCCCCCACCTGCTGCCACCTCTGCTCCAGGACACGGGCGGTCCCTGCGGGTCCAGGTGTGCAGGATTGGACCAGCTCAAGAGTCAGCCTGCCTGAACATCATTGGACAGCGACCTCCGGGCCTCCATCCTGGGGCAATGTGGTCTCTTCTTCCCCCTTATAAAGTCACCAATGCCATCGCGAGGGGTTTGTCCTCATGACCTCATCTAACCTTAATTACTTCCCAAAGGCCCCACACCTCCCAATACCATCACACTGGGTATTAGGTCTTCAACTCGTGAATTTGTGGGGGACCCAACCATTCAGTCCCTAATAGCCATGCCAATATATCTGTCATGGTATCTCACTGTGGTTTTCATTTGCATTTCTCAAATAATTAATGACATTGCCCATCTTTCAATGTGCTCATTGGATACCTATTTAACCTCTTCGGTAAAGTGTCTGTTCAAGGCTTTTGCCCATTTTTTATACTTGTGTTGTTTGTTTTGTTATTAGTGAGTTTTGAGAGTTCTTTATACATTCTGGATACAAGTCCTTTACCAGATACATGACTTGCAAATATTATCTCCAAGTCTGTGGCTTAGCTCGTCATTCTCTTTAACAGTATCTTTTACACAGCAGAAGCGTTTAAAAAATTTTTTTGATGAAGTTCAATTTATCCATTTATTTGATGAGTTATACTTTTGAAGGCACATCTAAGAAATCTTTGCCTAGCCCAAGGTCACAAAGGTTTTCGCTTATATTTTTTTCTAGGAATTTTATAGTTTTTGGTTTTGCATTTACACCTATGATCCATTTTGCGTTAAATTTTGTGCATGGCACCAGTTCATTTTTGTGTATGTTGCGTGTTCATTGTTTAGCATATGGATATCCAAATGTCCCAGCACCATTTGTTGAAAAGACTATTTTTTTCTCCACGGAACTGCTTTTTGCACCCTTGGCAAAACAATAAATAAATAAATCAGTTATTCACATATGTATAGGTCTGTTAGTCCTAAAACTTTGTTCTTTTTCAAATTGTTTGAGTATATTCTACGTCCTTTGCATTTCCATATGAATTTTTGTGTCAGTCTGTCAATTTCTCAAAAAAAAAAAAAAAAAAGAACCCAAATGTATGGTGTGACTCTACTTAGCAGCTGCTCAGAAAATTATTCTGGACTTCAGACTTGCATATCCCCACTACGACAGGGTTTCATGGTTTAATGAATGTTTTCGTGTCCTCAACCTAACTCTCTCAAAACCCTGTGACATAGGCAGGTAGCTGGTGTCCCCTGTTGTACAATAAGGGAAATTGAGGCTCCAAGGTGAAGAGTCTTCCCCACAGTCACACCGCTAGTGAGTGGCAGGAACAGGCTTTGAATGCGAGACGTCAGACTCCAAATCCACACTCTCTGCACGACGCTGCCTCTGAGGAGGGAGGGGTCTTCAGTATATTCTTATTACTCTAAAGTTTACAAAACTGGACAAAAAGAAGGACTCCTTGTTTTGGTTACCTTTAAAAAAACAAAAATCAATTTCATGCTGGTGCCAGTCCAATGCACTTCCGCTGTCCTTATTTGAATGCTTTTTTCTGACTCTCCTAAAATGTGGGCTTCAGTCTTAATGAGAAAACCATATGTCTTTGTTCCCTTTTAACTTTCTTTTTTGGCAAGAACACAGCTCCATGGAGGAAAAGAGAGAGGAAACGGAGATACATCACAGAAGGGGGGCGGGGGTTCTGGTTTGAAGCAAGGAAGAACTTCCAGATGGTGATGGCTGCCAGACATTGGATGGAAATGCCAAAAAGAATGAGAACATTTCCAGCCTGGAAACCCCGAGGTCTGCATCTCCCCAAGGAACAGTGATGGTCTTGATTCTCTCTGTCCTCAAAGGCCATTAGCGTCAGTGGTGTGGCCCTCTGAGTGCGTTCTCCCAGGCGCACGATGCCAGTCCCAGGGGTTCCCAGTCCAGCCCTCACTGCCCATGGGACCCATATGGAGTTGATGCGCAATGTCTGAAATACAGGCTTTGTTTTGGGTTGGGCTCCCTGGAATCAATTTCTGAGATGGAGATTTGCATGTAGGTGTGTCGGGAGTGCTTTTGGGAAGAACATTTGTGTGTGGGGGGGGCGGGGGGCGAAGGAAGCAGATTGGGCAACAGGGGCCTAGTTCATTCCACCTCTGGAGCTGAGGTGGCCCTAAAGACTGGTCCCTTTCTACTCCCGAATCAATCAGTCCTTAGCTGTGAGCTGCCCCTAGGGAAGGCAGAGGGACGCAGCTGTGAGCTATCTGTCAGCAGCCAACATGCCTGGCAGCTGGGGGCACGAGTGCTTGGTCCTGAAAGCAGCATGCAGGCCATACACGACACAGCCACTACAGGGTCTCAGATTGATCTAAGATCGTTCTCTCTCCGTTCTTCACTGTTCCACAGAATAAGAGCTCAGATGTTCCAGCTTAGAACACTGGGAATGCATCCCCAGAAGCCTCTGCTGAGGCCACAAGTCCGTTATTAGCTCCCCAGGCATGACATGGGGAAAATTATATCACTGCAAAAATGTCACCGTCTAGAAACTCTCTTTCTGGGGCCTTCACAAGATTCGTCCGCAACCACCATCCATCTTCACGGAGCCATGCTTCAACCCCCGGCTGGGGCAGGGACCTTTCCACCTCTCCACGCCCGGTGCCTGGATGGGTGCTGGCATAAGGCAAGTCCCCAGCACATGTCAGATGAAAAGATGAAGAAAGACATCAGCTCTGAGCTCCCACAGCTGCTCCCAACGGCCTAGTTTCTTTTCCCTTTCATTTTTTCTCACTAGATTTTTCCCCCTGAGCTTTTGCTTCCGTTTTTACTCCTCTCAGCGTTCCTCTTGATATTAATGGAAGACAAGATCATCCTAGAACTTTGTGATTTCCTTCATGTTACCCACATGACATTTGATTGCGAGAACCCCTTGGGTGACTCAGGGACTCCCCAGGAAGGATCCCCTCTTCCCTACGTCCCCCCGCCCCCCACCGCCATAAGGAAGGTTCTTCTTCCTTCACCCAAACTATCAGCAAACTTCTGGAGGAAAGAGGAAATGACCCCACAGTGTACACCTGAAGGGCTCAGTTTTACCTGGGACCTGGAGGTGGGTGGTCATGATAGAGAGCCCAAGAGAGGTGTGAGGGGGAATGCCAGGGACGGAGACATTTTCCTGCTTTCGTGTGTTGCTCCATCAGACACCCACTGCACACCGCCTGTGTGACAGTGAAGCACTAGTCCCTGCTCTAAAAGGACCCCTGTGTTTTATGCTGTGATGGCGGAGGTACAGGCTGTGGTGGGAACCCAGAGACAGTGCCTAGTGCTGGCTGCCTGCATCAGGCAAGAATGGAGGGTCAGCAAGGATGGAGGGGGGCATTGGAGGAAAGGACGGCTAAGCGGAGACCTGAAGGAGGAGGAGCTGGCCAGGTGACAAGGAGACGAGTGGGGGTGCGAGGAAGAGTCCAGACCAAGACCACAGCCCCTGCAAACGCCCTAGACAGGCAAGGGCCTCTGAGCTCTGGGGAAGGTGGAACATTTCATCTGGCCCAAATCAGAGTGCAGGGGAAAGTGAGGGGCTGATGGGACAGCGTACACAACAAGCAGAGCCCGAGAAGGGACTAGCCAGTGCTAGGCCAAGACCAGGGGTGTCCCCAGGAAGACTCGGGGATCCTGGGAGTGAGGGGAGTAAAGCATGGGCTGAGACAGTCCCTTTGGGACGAGTCCAGAGCTGTGCCCAGCCAGCCCCAACCCCAGTGGGAATGGAGGCTCAGCGCCAGCAGCAGAGGCATTGCAGGGAGGCTTCCCCCATGTCCTCATGGTTGGAGGCTTCCCAACCCCTTTTTGGTCTTTGTCACAGGTGGTCTCTCCAAATGACCCTATTTGTAACTTCCACGCTTTCCTCCTGCCCGGTTTTATTTCTCTCCTTGGCCCTTGTCACCGTCCACACCCGAAGCGTTTGGCTCATCTGCCTCGGTGTCCCTCTCCCCTCACTTCTTGTCTGTTTTGTTTGCTGCTGTATCCCTAGAACCTAGATGCTGGGCACATAGTAGATACTCACTAAATACTGGGCACTTATAATGTGCCAGGTTCTGCCTTCACATTTCACATACACCCTCTTATTTAGCTTCACAATGTCCCCCATTTTACAGATGAACCAACTGAGTCCGAGGGACATAAAGAAACTTGCGACAAATACACCTCTAGCCCATGGCAGAGCTGGGGTTCAAACCCTTAGGTTTGGTATCTGCAGTTACTGCTGCTGAATTCCCTCTGAAAAACTGCTTTAGCATTTGCAAGCGTAGATGATAGCTAAGAAGGGTATATATTTTTACATCTCTCCCCACCATGTGCACATATTTCAAAAAACAAATCCCAACAACGGCATGTTCAAATTCAGAGGACAGATTTGCAAATGCAAAGTGATGGCGTTGGCTAAGTTATTGGCACAAACCTCCAACTCACCGATGGGGGTCACAAGTTTGTTGGGAAAGCCCGTGGTAGAACCGCTGGAAGTGGGGATGCCCTTCTCCCCAGCCTGTGCGGGGTGGTTCCAGGCTAGCCTGGGAAGCCGGTTACCGCCTGCATCCCTCCCTGACTTGCATACTCTGCTTCCGGGCCAAGACTCCAGAAGCAGAAGGCTGCTTGCAGGGGGAAGACACAGAGAAAGCGGTTTTCCTCCCTAGGAACCCACTCTCACAGCCACTGCCATGTCCAACTTTCTTCTTCCTGCTCTGAATAAACAACATGGACGGGAGCAGTACTGTGACGGAGGTCCCGCTCAAGGTGCACAGGGTCCCTGTTCTTTCATCTCACAGATGGGGAGCCTGAGGCTGAGAGAGTTCATGGACTCACGCCAAGTCCCATAGCCAGTCTCTGATCTCCAGGGGGACTCCAGCCCAGGACACCTGTACCCTGTAAGTTTGGGGGAGACCAGTATCAGGAAAAGGGGAGAAGCTATTGGTCAGGCTGGCGTCTGCCTTGAGCTCCAAGTGCATCTCCTGCAAAACTCATTAGTCTGAGTGGGGAGAGCTCAGATTTTATCACAAGCTGTAGGTGCGGCTCCACCACTGTTTCCTCCATCAGCCAAGCCCAAGTTTTGAGTGGCTCTTGGCTGGTTTCTTTGGGGGAGAAAAGGATGATACAAATGACTCTATCTTTCACTTCCCAGACCCCACCCAGTACACTTTTAAGATGTGGAAATTTTACTAAATCCCTCAGCCCAGCTTCTTTCTACATTTTCTGTGGTTTAACTCTCCCTGGGTCTTTTTGCTTACGGTTTTGGCTCCTCCCTCCCCTTAAAACTGAGAGATTTCTTTCTTTGTTGTCTCTTAAAAGAACCAAGTGCTAACATTCCTAGCATTTGCTACAGACCTTGCATGCTCAGACAGTAAATACATACTGACTTGGCAGGTCCCTCTATGTGCTTGACTCCCCAGTATGAGCCTGGGTTCTCATCTGCCTGGCCTCCCCCCTCCTTCACTCCTGCCACTCTGCGGTCCGACCGCTGGTGTTTACTCACGCTGGTCCCCTGGGAGGATGCCTTTGCGCCCTCCTATCCAAATTGGTCCCGTCTTCATTGCCCAAGTCTTTTTTGACCACTCTGGCCTGTCGGGCTCCCTCACTCTCCTCTCTCCTGAAGAAGAACTATGTCTGCCTCATTGGTCTGACTGCACGATCCAACTCTCTTTAATTACGTTTGAAAAAGATTAAACTTATGTAAAGACATGAATATATATTTTAGAAAAATTAACAACCCTACCTTCAAATCTGTTCCTTCCCCATCCCCTGCCTACGTTCAAGGTACCCCATTATGAGTTTGGCTGGCACTTTGCATCATTTAATTTTCATGCATTCATGTGCATTCAAATACACTGCAACTGCCTTAAAAGCAGGAACAGGGCCTAAGGTGTCCCAGACTCACCGAGTGTCTAGCCAGGCTTCTGCCCGTTGTGTCCAATTCCTTCTCCATATCATGTCCCTCTGGATCTAGACAGCGCCATAAGGCGCGTGGAGGCGGGTCGGGGGGTAATAGCTCTTTCTCACAGGTGAAGTCACCGAGGCGCAGATGAGTTAATGGAGTCACCTCGGGTCACAGAGCTAGTAAGAAAGAGAGTGAAATTGGAACTTGTGTCTTCTCACATACCCAGCTGTTCTGGGAAAAACGCTGAAGGACACTCGAGTTCCCTAACCCTTACTCCCTGAGTGCCCAGCTCTGCAGAGCTGAGGTTAGCGAAAAACATGTTGCAATCCCACATGGCTGGCCGGGCAGCCAAACCCAGGTTCTCATCGGTGACTTGATATGTGCCCTCAAGTGGCAGTCCCTTTCACGCCTGGGTTCAGCGTCCACTTGGGTGAATCATCAGCAATCAGCCAGCTGTTGCCTCACCTTTAGCTTGGTGCAGTGTGAAGCTGGCCTTAAACAGTCACCTCTGACATGTGGTTAGAGGCAGGGCATTACCTCTAAGGCAAACACAGGCCCACAGGAAAAATCGAGCGGTAGAATACGAGTGCTCCGTGGTGCCGGGAGCTGGCTTCTCCCTGTGAAGCTCCCACTGTTGGCAGGCATGTTACCTGCCTCGAGGGAACAGATGGCACATGCTGGTGAGCTCACGGGTACTGACTTGGGGAGACGCAGGAATGGCCTGGCCGAGCTCTGTGAGTGTGAACCAGTACAGCAGCCCCAGAGGCCCAGAAAGCCATGATCCCCAGCTCACACTTCTCATGTGAAACTCAGATTTGTTGGTCAGCACAACCCCCACTCCTGGGCCTGTCCTTTCTGCCAGTCCATGCTGAATTCCCAACCACAGTGGGTGGGCGGGGATACCTTGATGAGTAATAGCCAACGCTTCATGCTGGTGTCAGACTACTCTTCAGGGACTTCTTTATTTCAACACTGGCAGTGGGAGGAACAAGGTTCTTAGAACCTTGGTGAGTGTGGGGAGGCTTTGGGCGCTGGTCTGGGCCCCTAACTCCGCTCTTTGCAAGAGTTTTCCAAAGGGCCACCCAGGATGATTGTAGGTGCTTCAAGATGCCTCTTTCTGTTCAGAATAACATATTTACTTTAATATGTTTTAAAATATACTTAGCACATCAAACCAGTAATTTCATGTATATTATTACTCAGGAGAAGGCCAAACAATTTTTAAAGTGAATTGATTCAAGTGAAAAAGTCAGCAAGTAATAATACAAGGCTATAAGCAGATATAGCAAAACTCTGTTGGAGGACTGGAGTTTGGGAAACACTACCTTCTTGGAGAATCCACTATTCATGCCAAAACTATTGACTGAGCCTAGATCCAGCTACGGGGATGGTCAGACATCTTTCTCTCTGGAATCATGTCGGTCCATTTTCAAACTTTCAACATGTATGAAACTTAGATCGATAAGGAAAAGCAGAGTGAGGGACTTTTTTGGTTTTGTTTTGTTTTAATTGAGACTTTACCATATATGGGGCCCTGGGGGATAGAAATGAACAGATGCCACCAAGTGGGGCAATTAAAAACTATCTGTGTGAGTTCCAGTCAAGATGGCAGAATAGGGAAACTCTGTGCTCCCCATCTCTCATGACCACATCACAGTTACAACTAAACTACAGAACAACCAACACTGAGAATCGCCTGAAGTCTTGCTGAACCAAAGCCCTACAATTAAGGACGTACAGAAGAAGCCAACTCAAGACTGGTAGGAGGGGCAGAGACGCAAATGCACTGGTCCCACACTGGCATGCGACCATCAAAAATCAGGAGGGGTGGGCTGGCCCGGTGGCTCAGGTGGTTGGAGCGCCATGCTCCTACCACCAAGGTGGCCAGTTTGATTCCCACGTGGGTCAGCAAGCTGCACCCTCTACAGCTAAGATCGTGAACAATGGCTCTCCCTGGAGCTGGGCTGCCGTGAGCAGCCGGAGGTTAGCCTGAGCTGCCATGAGCTGCTCTGGGCTGCTGAGTGCTGCCGTGGGCTACTGTGTGCTGCCAGAAGTGGCCAGTAGCCAGCGTGAGTGGCCGGCAGCCAGCATGAGTAACCGTGGGCTGCTATGTGCTGCCGTGGGCTGCTGGGTGCTGCCAGGAGCAGCCAGCAGCCAGTGTGAGTGGCCGGCAGCCGGCAAGAGCTGCCGTGAGCTGCTGTGAGCGGCCGACCGATGACTGGTGACCGACCACCTCAGCCGGGGGGAGTGCAAAGCTCATAATACCAGCATGGGCCAGGGAGCTGTGTCCTACACAACTAGACTGGGAAACAACGGCTTGAACTAGAGTGGGGCGGGGGAGGCAGGAGAAAGGGGAAAAAAATTCAGGTGGGATATCTCAGCTGTGGAGGTGCCCCTGAAAGTGAAAGGAGTCCCAGCACCACAACAGGCTCCCCAGCCCAGGGTTCCAGTGTCAGGGAGAGAAGTCCCCATAATTTCTGGTTGTGAAAACCAGCAGAAACTGTAGCTGAGTGAGACGGAGGGCAGCCGGAATCCCAGGAGCTCCTCTTAAAGGGACTGCACACGGACTTACTCACCAATGGAATCACTGGCTCTTAGCTCCAGCACTGGGACAGCAGCCGGGGAGGTAACAGGGACATATAGCAGGGAACTGAGTTGTCTGGCTGCAAGATGAAGGCTGGAGGGGCAGCTTTCTCCCAGACAGAGGGACTGCTTTTTCCCAGATGCAGGAGCTGGTGGAAGCCATTGTTTCTTTGTTGAGCCCTCCCACTTCCCGGCCTGCAGACTCAGGTGGCCACCATATCTGAGTTTCTATCAAACTGGCTGATGCCATTCGTTCTCCATTCCCTGGTGACTCTGAGACCCCACCCCACCCAACTTTTGGGCACACCCAAGCCGCTTTAAGCTACTTTGCTGTACGAACTGTCTGCCTTGGCTTATGCTGCAGAATTTCCTAGAGTCTCTCAAAGGTTCATGGGACCCAGACAAACAGCATCCAGCTTGACTGTGTCCCATATCTCTGGCTGAGCAGCCCTAAGCCTGGCACTAGTGGCACCCAGTCTTTGTTCACGTCTTGGCCTTAAAGCATGGTGCTGGCAGCAGCCATCTGCAGATTGCTTTGTGACACCTGCTGGGTAGCTCTGGGTGGGGCACAGGCTGTGGCTGAACTTGACCTGCAGCCGGTCCCCTCCCAGATGGCCCTGGGGTTGGTGCACCCAGTGGCCAGCTTCCAAATGAGAAGGAGCATCACCCAGCTGCCTCCAAGGACGACACACTCAAGGGGCGGATTGGGCAGGCACCAGAGTCCTGCTGAGGCAGATCCTATTCTGTAGAATCAGCCCTTGCACAACATCTCTTCCACTGTAGTCAAGGCCAGTCATTACAGCCAATGATCCCAAGGGTCAATCCTTCTCATTGATGTGTAAACAGCAACCAAGGCTCAACTACAAGAGGGGGGCACACACAACCCACACAAGGGACACACCTGTAGTGCACGTCTGAAGTGGCCAGAAAGACTGCACCACTGAGCCCCACAGCATGCCTACTACATAAGACACACTGGGAGGCATAGCAGCCCTACCTAATACATAGAAACAAACACAGGGAGGCAGTCAAAATGGGGAGAGAAAGAAACATGTCCCAAATAAAAAAAACAGAACAAAGCTCCAGAAAAAGAACTAAACAAAATGGAGACAAGCAATCTACCAGATGCAGAGTTCCAAACACTGGTTATAAAGATGCTCAATTATCTCAGGGAAAACTTCAACAAAGAGATAAGAAAGATAAAAATGGAGATAGAAAACATAAAAAAGAACCAGTCAGAAATAAAGAATATAATAATGGAAATGAAAATGAAGAATACATTACAGGGAATCAACAGTAGATTAGATGAAACAAAGGATTGAATCAGTAATTTAGAAGGTAGCAGAATACACCCAATCAGAACAGAAAAAAAGAATTAAAAAAAACTGAAGAGAGTTTAAGGGGCCTCTGGGACAACATCAAGCGTACAAACATTCTCATCATAGGGGTACCAGAAGAAGAGAGAGAGCAAGGAATTGAAAACCTATCTGAAGAAATAATGACAGAAAACTTCGCTAACCTGGTGAAAGAAATAGATATACAAACCCAGGAAGCGCAGAGAGTCCCAAACAGGATGAACCCAAATAGGCCCACACCAAGACACATCAGAATTAAAATGCCAAAGGTTAAAGACAGAGAGAGAATCTAAAAGCAGCAAGAGAAAAGCAGTTAGTTACCTACAAAGGAGCTCCCATACATTTGTCAGCTGATTTCTCAACAGAAACTTTGCAGGCCAGAAGGGATTGGCAGGAAATATTCAAAGTGATTGAAAACCAGGATCTACAATCAAGATTGCTCTCATTTAGAAAGCTATCATTTAGAATTGAAGGACAGGTAAAGAGCTTCCCAGACAAGGAAAAGCTAAAGGAATTCATCACCACCAAACCAGTATAACAAGGAATCTTAGAGGGATTTCTTTAAGACACACACATCAAAAAAAAAAAAAAAAAAAAACCCCACAAAAAAACTATGAATAATAAAATGGCAATAACAGCATACCTATCAACAATTATTTTCAATGTAAATGGAATAAATGTTCCAATCAAAAGATGGGGGAGGGGTGCTGAATGGATAAGAAAACAAGACCCTTACATATGCTGCCTACAAGAGACTTACTTCAGCTTAAAAGACACACACAGATTGAAAGTAAAAGGATGGAAAAAGATATTTCATGAAAACAGAAATAAACAAACAAACAAATTTGAGGACGCAATACTTACACCAGACAAAATAGACTTTAAAACAAAGACTATCACAAGAGACAAAGAAGGACCCAGTAATCCCACTTCTGGGTATTTATCTGAAGAAACCCAAATGGTACTTGGAGGAAAATGCTCATCTGTATGTTCATTGCAGCATTATTTACAACAGTCAAGATATGAAGGCAGCCTGGGTGTCCATCGATGGATGAATGGATAAAGAAGAGGTGCTACATATATACAATGGAATATTACTCAGCCATAAAAAAGAATGAAACCTTGCCAATCTTCAACAACATGGATGGACCTCGAGGGTATTGTGCTGAGTGAAGTAAGTCAGACAGAGAAAGACAAATGTCATATGGTTTCACTTCTAAGTGGAATATAAAAAAACAAAATAAACAAACAAATGAAACAGAAACAAACTCATAGATACAGAGAACATTTTGATGGTTGCCAGATGCGAGGGGGGTTGGGGTGGGTGAAAAGTGGAAAGGATTAAGAAGTACAAATTGGTAGTTATAAAATAGTCACGGGGATGTAAAGTAGAGCATAAGGAACATAATCAAGAATGTGGTAATAACTCTGTATAGTGCCAGATGGGTACAGTTGAATAACTGTGATACACACCTCAGACTAATGTAATATTGTATGTTAGCTATATTTTAATAAAAACCTTAAAAAAAAAACCCACCCGCGTGTAGTGAAATCTGAAATGGGAGGGAGTGATGAATGGAATTGGTATGAAGTGGATTATCAGGCTTTCAACTCATCAGAAGAGTTTTTGAAAAAGAGAAAGAAAAAAGAGGTACAACCTTTGTACAACTGTATTTACCTGCAGTTGTTTTCTGACGTAAGAATGTGGTGTTTCAACAGCTGCACTTCCAGTGTGTGTGTATATGTTGTTCTGTTTGGCTTTCTTAACCCAACATTAATTCATTTGGCCTTTTCCCTATACGCCAGGCACATACAGACCTCAGATGGAGGGTGAATCACAATCCCCTGGAAAACTTGTTAACATGCAGATTCCTGGGCCTGCCTCCCAGGATTCTGACTTGGCCCTTCTGGAGCAAGGCCTGGGTTTCTGTATTTTAACAAGCTCTTCAGATCTTCTGATAAAGGTGTTCCAGAACCTCACTTTGAGAAACCTTGAAGCATAGGGAACATGTGATTCAGTTGTGGATTTCACCCACAGAACACAGCCAAGGGAGGAAGCACAGATACCCATAATCAGTTACCAGGTAGAAAGTGCCCAGTGAGCAGGACATAAAGTGCGAGGGAGGGCTCGCCACCTTTACCCAACCCGGGGGTCTGAAGCTTGACCCGCTGGTGCTGACGTTTCCATACTTTGGCTGTGTGGTATTCCAACCAAGTGTGAATTATTTATTCATAGTAAATTACTCCTGTATCTAGCAGAAGAGTCATTTCACTGATAGAGAATCTTATCTTTCATTCTGGTGAAGGGCGGGAGTGGGGAGGACTCGTGTTGGATACTGGAAATCAGATGTGAGTAGCAAGAACTGGGGATCTTCAGACGTGTGGCTCTGAGGTGTTCCCTAAAGCAAACACTGCCTTCTAAGCCCCACCCTCCACTGCTTATCAACAGAATCAAGAGGCCCCGAGGGAGCCTTTGAAGGAAGTGAGAGATGACAGGTGGTGAGTGACAAGGCAGGGCCCAGAGCTGGGCTGTCCGCTCACAGGCTTTGATCCTCCACTGCCTCTCCCTTAATGAAAGGGAGTTAGGGTTAAGAGAACCTGGGGACTCCCTCTGAGGGACCGAATTGCTGAGGCTGGGGTTTCCTCAAGGACTTCACACACTGGCTCCACAGGCCCCACAGCCAGGACTTGATCAGCCTTCACCAAGCAGTTCTTTCTTGTCAAGCCACAGCCTTGGCAAAGGAGGACGTGCTTTGGGGGGTTCTGGTTTCAGTCCTAGCCCCATCATTCATGAGCTGGGAGATGTTGGTAATGATCTCATTTTTGGGTCCCGGTTTCCCCATCCGCATCCAGGGTTGGAGAGAGGACTAATGGAGAAATGTATGTGAAGTATGGCAGATGAACTCTGACAGATGGCAGCTGCTGTTGGCCAGGGAGGGACTTCCTGAGTTAATTTATTCCTATTTCTTCTTGTTTAATCTTCCAAAGACATAGAGAGCATTTATCCCCCCATGCATTCTTTATCAAACAATCAGTGCCAGGCTCTGTGCTAGGTGCTGGAGACATATGAGTCACAGCAGACCCTGCCAGACAATGCCTTTGAACCATGGCAGAGGCCCACAACTGAGGGG
Source organism: Rhinolophus sinicus (assembly GCF_036562045.2). Taxonomy (NCBI): domain Eukaryota; kingdom Metazoa; phylum Chordata; class Mammalia; order Chiroptera; family Rhinolophidae; genus Rhinolophus; species Rhinolophus sinicus. Next base: position 11,026,668 of record NC_133761.1, read on the forward strand.
GTACAAGTGCCACCAGGGCTCTTGACCTCCATTGTGCCCTGGATCCTTGGGTGGTCTAGCACAGAAAGCATGGCGCATCCCTTTTCGGAATCTTAAAAGCTAAGATTACAAAGGAAACCAATTATATTGAAAATACAGTTATTGAAACATTTTGAAAAATTGTGATCTAGTGGCTATACTTCTTTAACACCGTAAATAAGATCTAACAGCAGGTTTAATAAGGACTGTATTTTATTTATTTACACATATATATTTTTGTCCCCCTTCTGTCTTCTTCATTTGGGGATTCCAAATACATGTGTTAGGCTGTTTAATGCTTCCCACAGCTCACTGACGCTGTCTACTGTTTTCTGTATGTGTGTGTTTTATTTTTTTCTGTGCCTTTTTTCTTCCTGTGTTTCAATTTGGATAGTTTCTGTGTCTGTATCTTCAACTTCACTATCTTTTCTATAGCAGTGTCTAATCTGCTGTTAACCCCATCTAGTGTATTTTTCATTGCAGATCTACATTTTATTTCTAGGAATTTGATTTGAGTCGTTTTTATATCTTCCATGTCTCTCTATAACATCCTGTGCTTTCCTCTATCTTTTTGAAAATATGGAGTATATTTTCAATAGCTGTTTTAATGTTCTTCTCTACTAATTCTATCACCAGCATCATTTGTGAATCTATTTCTATTGAATAATGTCTTCCCCTCATCATGGATCATATTTTCCCACGTTTTTGCATGCTTGGAGCTTTCTGATTGGATAGCAGACATTGTAAATTTGACATTGTAAGGTGCTAGGTTTCTTTTTTCTTAATCTCTTTCCCTCCTTCCCTGCCTCCCTCCCTTTCTTTCTTATTTCTTTATTTCTGGTATTCTTTTAAATATTTTGGACCTTGTTCTGGGACACGTACAAGAGACAGTACAATCTTTTTGGTCATAGGTGAACAAACTACAGCCCAGAGGCCAAATCTGGCTCCTTATCTGTTTTTGTATGGCTCATGAGCTAAGAGTGGTTTTTATATTTTTAAACAGTTAAAAAAGTCAAAAGAATAATATTTTGTGGCATGTGAAATTATATTAAATAAAAATTTCAGTGCCTGTAAATAAAGTTTTATTGGCACACAGCCACTATCAATCATTTCCATATTGTCCGTGGCTGCTTTCATGTTACCATGGCAGAGTTGAGTCATTGCGACAGAGACCATATGTCCTGTAAAGCTGAGAATATTTACTGTCTGGCCCTTCACACGAAAATCTGCCTACCCCTGCTTTTTGAGGCTTGCTTTTAAGCATTGTTAGGTAGGATGAGTGCATCCTTTATTCCAGGGCTGACTTGCTCCACTCTGGCTGATGGGAGAAGGAACATTCTGGGGCCAGTGTGAGCTCCAGTTTTTGTTCCCTCTGATACTCTGGAAGGTTCTTTCCGGGCCTCAGGTAGTTTCCTCAGGCATGGCTGATGATGACTCAGCAGAAGACTCTAGGGGGACCCTCTGCACATCTCTAGGACTCACTGCCTGAGATGCTGTCCCCTGCCAGGCCTCTGCTTTGCAAATTCCAGCTGCTTGGCATCCCTGCATCTTTATCTCAATGCTGACAGACCTATGTCCCCCATCTCCCTATGGTGACCTGGGAACTCTCCAGGCAGTAAGCAAGGGCCATGTTCACTGTCCTGTGGTCCAATGTCTGAACATTATTGTTTCATATATGTTGTCTGGGTTTTCAGTTGTGAAAGGTGAGAGGGTAAATCCCATTGCTGTTCGTCCATAATTGCCAGAAGCTAAGTACTGTATTTTAAAAGACGAGGGGAGTGTAAACTTATCTTTACAGGAACAGGATTGCAATATGAAAATATTTATCATTTTTCCTTGGTGATGAAGTCACAGGTACTACTAATTCTACCGTAATTCGTTGCCTAGGTTCATAATGGTAGGAAATGCTAAGTTCCAATGAGAGGTTAGTAAAAGTAAAGATGCAATTTTCCCCCCCATATTAGTAATTCATAAACCTTCTGAATTTTATTGACAGTCCCCTGGGGGGTTTCCCGGATAAGATGCTAACAGTAATTTTTTTCTTCTGAGTATCAAAGAACCTTCACTTGGTCCTCTCGTGGCACTTGTTAATTGATTTAAAACATATTCGTCCCATAGCACCATGTTTTGTATAAAACAGAAGCCTCAGTTTGTCTGTGGGCCAAAACATCCCAATTCCTTTCAGCAGTATTCACGTTTGATCATCTTATTGTGATCAATCACCATCTAATCTTATCCTCTCATGAACTCTTAACAGTTTTTGTTTTTACTGTCCTCTGTACTAATCAGTGTCTCCATGTTCTTTGTGAACTGTGGTGACCACAACCAGCTGAAAACTCAGCCCGGCGCCCCACACAGAGCCCGATGGCCCGTGTTCCCTGAGTGAAGGACAACCCTTCCCGTAAGTTCCAGCAACATACTGACTTCTTTCTTAACAGCAGTGCACTCTGGTTTGTATTCTGTTTATGACAAAGGACGGCCTTTGGGTTGCTTCCTTTCATAATTGTATCTTGCTTTTTCTTTCTGTTTTTGTTTGAAAACCAATTCTGTATTTGTTCATTAAAAAAGAAAAAAATCTCCACTACATGTTTCTCTCTGTGGTCACCAATGTTTACAGTCTTGTTGTAAGTTTGGGTCATTCTGCCATCCACCGAATGGTCACTGGGTCATCTTTAGACTGAATTCCATCCTTCCCAGAGGCAGATGAACAGAGAAGAGAACTGGCCAGTGTTTTCACCCCATTATACTTTTAAAAAACACAAATTGCCAATCAGAACTATGGATTCCTGCATAGAATGTGAATATAATCGGGAAACTGAAAAATAGAAATAGGTCAAATTTTCTTATTGTGATCAATCACCATCTAATATCCTCTCATGAACTCTTAACAGTTTTTGTTTTATTTATTTATTTTTTTCAGTAATGGCTTCTTTTAATCCTGGATTTCTTGAGGCTTGAATAAAATTATTTCACTCCAATCCTTATTATTAAGGTTCAAAAACTCTTGTTAGAAGACTCATGGAGACTTGGTCGCCAGCTGAATTTTGGGTACCGAGAGCTCCTCAAACGACCAAGTGGAAAGCGCTGCCCTCCTCGTCCTCTAAAGCATTCCCCACTCAGCTTATTTGTGCATATCGCTCATAGACCATCCAATTCACCTGCATTAAGTGTTGGATTCAACGATTTTTGGTTAGTTCAGAGTTGTGTAACCTCCTCCACAATCTGGTTTTAAGACGTTTCCTTCATCCCAGAGTGATTCCTTGGTGTAAGTGACTCGCCATTCTCACCTCTAGCCCCAGGCCACACTAATCTACTTTCTAGCCTACGGATTTGTCTTTTCTGGACATTTCATATAAGTGCGTCATGGTCGAACATGTTATAGCAAGTGTTAAGAAGTACCTCATTCCTTTTTTATGGCCAAATAGTGTTCCATGGTATGTATGGGTCCACTGCTTCGGTGTATCCATTCACCAGGTGGACGTTTGGATCGCTTCCACTTCTTTGCTATTAAAAATCATGCTACTTATGACATTCATACACAAGTCTTTGTGTGAACATATGTCTTCACTTCTCTGGGGCAGATAACTGGGAGTGGAATTGCTAGGTTGTGTGGTAAATTTATGTTTAACTTTTTTATTTTTTAAAGCCAAACTTTTCCAAATGGCTACATCAATTTGCATTTCCACAAGCAATGTCTGAGAGTTCCTGTCCCACCTCCATCTCAACTGCCTTCTTTTCAGTATAGTTACCCCCTTCCACCAAGTTTGAAACAAGCCAGAAGGCAGATTTCCAAAACATAATGAATTGCCAACACAGCTGGGCAATCCACCCACGTGATTTAGCCCCCTCTCCCAATCAGAAGGTTTTGTGGTCTTGTTATTAGCTTGTTTTGAATCTTGTTAGCAGATTTACTAAAACACAATTTTTGTTTTCTGGATCATTTTTCTGTATTTCTTTTGTGTTACCGTCCCCTAGACATGGCACTCATACAACCTTCTGTGGAATTAATTTTTTCACATTATCTGTCTGCCCCAAGTGCACAGGGAGGCCTCCAGAGGGGAGGTTTTTGTATCCAAAGAAACTAGCACAAAACACGGCTTCAAGTGGGCCTTAAAAAGTATTTGTTGAATAAATAGTTGAAGATGCAATGTACACATTTGGCTCAAACATATACTAATTCCCATGTCAGTCTGTTTTCCTTTGAAAGGGCCATATGCTTCCCACAGGTCCTATTCATTGAAAACATGAGATGGAATTTTAAGGTTTAAAGAAACCTTGGGGAGACATCCAAATCTTTTCGTTTCTATGAAAAATCTGAGGCCTGGAGCAGTGAAGGGACTTGCCCAAGGTCATCTGTTCGTGCTAATCAGGCGGATTGAGGTTTAGCTCTTGCGAGAGGAGAAACCCTGCCACACAGACAGGAGGCGAACTGGAGTGAGGGAGACACAGGGGAGTGTTGGGGAGATGGCAGTCTGTGGTAGAAACGGTTTGTGGTTGAAACCTGGATGCCAGGCGACCTGGACTTGGTGGGGTGTTGGCAGAGGGAACAAGGGAAGGGCGACGTACTGGGCTATGCTAAATGCATGGATGACTGGGGTGTACATGCCTGGGAAACGGTGCTCAGTAACAGACATAAGGAAGGGGGTATAGAAGTACAGGTATGCGGGTCATTTGTGTCCTCTGTGGTCCTGGGGCAAAGGGCCTAGGGCTGCAGTGTGTTCTCCGCACTCACTGTTCCTTGTCAGTGTGGGCCCTACCCCCCACCAGGGAGTGACCTGGGCAAATGACGTGACGACCCTGATTTCAGGTTTCCTCATCTGTAAAACGGCAGTAACCACCACTACGGTCTAGGATTATGTGGAGTATTCACTTCGGGGACACATTTAAGACACTTAGACCTGAGCCCGGTGTGTAGCCAGACGTCAGCTCATGGTGGTCTCGTTCCTCAGTCCTGTAATTTCTCTCTCTCCTCGCATTCAACTTCCATTGGGCAGGAAGCTGCGCTCGCTGCAGGAGCTGCCTCAGGCTGGACACTCCATGCTTGAAGCTCTGCATAAGGTGAGAAATAAATTATCTCATCTTTTGGAGTTTGTGGTAATGTTTTAAACTTACTTAACTGGAAGTTTCTTAAAGGAACTAGCATTGAAAAAAAAAAAGCCATGTTCATACAATTGTCTAGGCCTTAAATCAGTCATATCTAAAAAAAAAACAATGATGTAGCTACGATGTCTAGTGTGGTTTGCAAATGTCACTCATGGGGCCATGGGTAATCTCCGATAGGACTCTGGGGCTGCCCTGGGAGCGTTGCATTCCCTCCTCTGGACTAGAACTGCCCTCCCTTTCAGTTGTCTTATGTTACTCAGGACGATAGATATAATTTCATTTGAAGAAAAGGGTTCACTTTTTGGGAAAAACTCACGCAATAAAAATTTAACACATATGCCAAGATTGAGCACCACAACCCAATGGTGAATCTTCAAAGATGCAAATAATTTTTATATAAAACTTTAAATTCTTTCATCGGCTATACAACTATTCAAAACATAGTTTCTGAAGACTAAAGAAGGAAAAAGCTCCACAGGACACACATACGATCCCTTTCCCACAGTGGGATGGTGTCATTTTGCATTTTTCTAACTGATATTAGTACCGTGTTTCCCCGAAAATAAGACCTAACTGGAAAATAAGCCCTAGCATGACTTTTTCAGGATGACATCCCCTGAACATAAGCCCTAATGCATCTTTTGGAGCAAAAATTAATATGACGTGGTCTTATTTTCGGGGAAACACAATATCTACACTAATATCTTGGAATTCCCTTGGGAAAGAGTTGGGAAAAATGCAACTCCAAACCTTGGGCAAACATTTCATGCTCATCTCTATCTGTTTAGGAAACAAAGTATTTCACAAAAGAACCACATTCCATGAAAAGTATGTTTGTTCTGGCTTAAACATAATCATTTCCTCAGGAAGTCTGATCCAGATAAAGCATCTTAAGAAATTCAAAATCACTTAGTTTGTAACAGCTGAATGGTATACTACTTCCTGAATTCCATGAAAATGTTTTCAAATTTAATTCTGCTGTTTTAAAACAATGCTTTGAAACCCAAATTAATGTTATTATCTCACGGGCTTCACTGCCTCTGAGATGTCAAATCCAGTTCCCTGCATTTTAATGAACTTTTTTTGCACACACACTTATACATGTATTTACAAAAGGTTCAGTTTTTAATTGTGGACTTTGAATATATTCTTTGATTCTAGAGAAATCAACAGGGAGGAAGACAGCATGGGATTAAGAATCCAGACTCTGACACCAGACAACCTAACTTCCCATCCCAGCTCAGCCACTTACTAGATCTATTAATTTCCATGGGTTCCTTCACGTCTGTGCCTCGTTTTACTTATCTGTAAAATGGGAATAATGGTAACTCTCTTACCAGACTGTGATGATTACAGGAGTTAATATATATGTAAAGCATTTGGAGTAACACCTGGTACACAGTAAATGCTCAATAAATATTAGCCATTATTAGCTATTCTTGGTTTCCTAGAGTAGTAAGGATATGCTTCATCCGGTTTCATTAAATATTCTGGCTGATAAAAGGTTGCTATAGAGACTATTAACAGATTAGCACTCTTTACACAATTAGAATATAATCAACGATATTCAATTTAAAGACCCTGATGGTCTTAAGACCACAGACTTTCGGGGCTAAAGGGGCATTTGAGAACATCAGGGTCAACCCCTTTATTTCAGGGCTGAAGACCCAAGGCCAAGGGGGATGAGGCCACTTGCAGAGAGCCACCAGGCCAGGTGGAGAGCAGGGTGCAGTGGCTTCCCATGGATGATACTTGGGCTCTGGAGGCTGCAGCAAAGTGTCCACGATGGGCCTCAATTATCGTGGTACCGAGAAGCCTGCTGCGGGGGAATTCTGCGCCCATCAGAATGACAAAGAAAAGCATTTATATATTTGGCACTGCCAATATACAAAGTAAATATAGGTAAATAAACTAGCTTGCTTTATGACCTCATGCTCTTGCTTACTATACTGATAGGAAATCCTTCAATTTGGTGCTTCTGTGTGTTTCCATTTCAAATATCCCTTGAAAGGCATCATATTTAGTTAAAACTATAGTAATGAAAAAAACACAACCTGTCTGAAGTATTAGAGACAGAAAGGCCTGGCACCACCTAACCTGTACCATTGGAAGAGTTTACACCTTGGGAGGGGCACAGACTAAACACGCTGTAGATAATCAAAGTTTTATTTAAAATTACAGAATACTTAAAAATAAACAATATAATTTCCTTGAATTTTTATTGCAACATAGAAAAAAATGCTTTCAGTTACACTTAAAACCGTCAGGTTTTACCCCATGCAAAGCAAGTGAGGCAGCCAGTCCGTGCTCTGAGAAGCACCGCTCTCTATAGGAGGCAGGGCCGGAGGTAGGCTGGCAGTCCCCTCGCAGGCAGGTGGCTTTGTCCTACTCGGAGGAATGGAGTTTTTTCTTGTTGTGGCTCTCAATCGCCCTTCTGAGTGGTTCGTCCCGGACAAGATCGGATATTCTCATGTTGGTGTGGCTACAGCCAATTTTCGGGCAGCTGCGAGGAATAAGAAAGGCAAGTCAGGCCACTGAACTTGAATGCCTTCCACGTAAGCTTCTCTCACATACATATATGTAAATGAGGACGCTTTAGGACGCTTTACCAACAAAGAAACCCATTGAAAACATCAGGACTGATGTACACTCCTTCATTTATTCGCAGTGTGCCCACCTGAGCCAGGTCCTGTCCAGTGCTGGGGGCACAGGTGATGCTCAAGCAGCACCCGCTTTCCAAGGGGGGACAGATAATCTCTAAGTCACCAGACAGACGCACACGGTAAGTTAAGTTTGTTTTGCGTTAAGTGCTATGAAGGCAAGAAAGCAGGGTCACGTCAAGGGGGACGAGTGTCGCTGAGGCTTTTCTAGCTGGGGTTGGGGCACGCCTTGCAGAGTGAGTGTTGTGTGTGGCTGGGTGGCCTGCAGGTGGCCTATAGGAAGAGCAAGGTCACAGTGGCTGAAATGCCCAGGGCACTTGGAGACAAGGTCAGAGGGTGAGTGGGACTTTGAGTTTTCTTTCAAATACAATGAAGAGAAAACCCTGGAGGGTTTGAGATAGGGGAGGGACGTGATTTGGTTTACATTTAGGAAACCAGGTTCTGGCTACTTAGTGGAGAACAGGCAGCGTGGCAGCTGGGGAAAACAGGGGCATCCTGCCTCAGTCCAGGAGAGAGACGGCAGCCTGCATGAGGGTGGGAGCAGCGTTCCGCGCTTCAGGACAGAACTGAAAGAACGTCCTGGACTTGTTGACGGACCAGATGTGGAGTGTAAAGGAAGGAGAAGAGCTTCATTCAGAGTTCGGCCTGAGCTGATGGGCGACTGGTGGTCCTCTTATCTCTAAGGGGAACACCCAGAAAACCAGTCTGGGGAAGGAATCAGGAGTCCCAATCAGTCTGTGTTTTCTCTGAAATACCCACCAGCCCTCCCAGTGGAGTCTGACTGGGCTGATGGGGACCTCAGCTGTGGCTGAGGGTATTGTCATCCACATGGGGTGGGGGGGGAGGGAAGGGACTTACAGCCACAGCTGTGAAGATGTGGTCTCCCTGAAAGCAGGGGGTTGGATGAAGTCACCTGATTTCTTCTCAACATGAACCAGATTTGGGCAGCGTAGAACAGGCAATGTTTGGAGTCAAACTGACCTAGGTCTGAATTGTCTCTGCCGCCTCCTTGCTAGTTAGGAGACCACGGACAACTCACTACCTTTCTGAGGCCCTGTTCTCCCCCATTTAAAATGGGGGAGAATGCCCACGTCACAGGGCTACGGGCAACAATACACTCCGCAGTATTGTTGGTTCCCTTTGGGAGTCACCTGTTCCCCGATCACTGTCCTTCTAATACATTTTAAAGTGGATGCTCTCTCTATATTTTGCATAGCTCCATCACGTACAAGTGCACATTCACACGTGCATTTGACCCTTTTGTGTGAGTGGTTCTGTGCTAGGTTCTGGGCACTCAACTGTGAAATACAAATATAGGTTCCTGTGCGCACAGAGCTCAGGCCCAGTGACCCGAGAAAACTCACCAAAAGCACATGTATAATAAGATCAAAAATAACACATACAAAACAAGATCAAAAATAACAAACACGAGACAAAATATATCAACCGGAAGGGGCAGAAAGTGCATCATGGGAGCTCTCATTTGTTCAGTAGTAGGAAGCCCAACAGTTCAACATGCGAGAGAAACTCTCTCAGCCCTGATCTCTGGGTCAAGGAGACTTTATATTAGAGGGACATCAATCACTGTAATGAATAATATGCTTGCTAACAGTATTTATTTTTAAAATGCTAAAATGTGCCCGAGATGGTCAGGTGCATGTGTTACAATGTGATTCTAGAAAGGTAACCATACGAGACGATCCGGGTGACCTGGGCCAGGTGTGCACCATTCTGATGACGTGGCTTTGGGTTAGGGTGAGGATTAGAAGTATTTGAGAAATGTCCCTCCTATACTAGTTTCAAACACCCTGATGTCTCCAGGTGAATTATTTCTTTAAGTACGAAAGTAAATTGCTGAGAATATGAAAAGGATATGGAGGCGTCCATGCCTTCAGAAAAGGCATTTTTCATCATTCTAACGTCTGTGGAAATACAACTCGAAGGAGGTGGCTACTTTGAGGATGAACCTCACTGCAGATTTTTCAACCCACTGACATGTACGTTGCCTGCCGGCCAGCGGGGCCTTGGTCTCTCCCCGCTCCACAGAACAAAGGCCTTAGCACTGATGGCCAGACAGTGAATAAGCAGTGGATGGGGAAGTGGAGAGCGAGGTGGGGAGGACTTCCTGATGACATCAGTGGGTTTAGTCAGTAAATGAGAGCATTCTGAGAACGTCTGCCTGGTCTGACCACACCGCTCATCTGCAGGCACATTCATCGCAAAGGGACGCAGCCCAGCGTGACCTGTGTCAAACAAAGATGTCCGAGCTCACTTAGGGGATAAATTCTGGGGATGGAGGCATTGACCCAAAAGCCCTTCTGAGGGGAGCCGGACGGTCTGATGACACAAATACAGGCTCAAGAGTGAAAAAGACCTGAGCTCATGCCTCCTGGTTGTGACACTCGGGGCAAGTGACTTAATTCCTGTGCCTCAGTTTCTTTCTCTGTAGAGATGAAGGGAGAGCATAGGGTTTTGTGAGAAATAGGTAGGACATGTGACAAGGGCCAAGCAGCTCACTCGGGTGCTACAATGCGTGCTTCTCCTCCCAAGATGCTTGTGGAGAAGAGCGAGCCCCACAGACAATGCTGGTGGGACCCGGCATGGAGCCCGGGGGAGCATTTTGCCTAGCTTCAATGAGGGTTCAGGGAAGGCTTGTTGGAGAAGCGGTTGATGCAGGAGCTGGGGGGAGAACCTCGTTTCTCACCTGATCTCAGATACGCAAACACAAGTGTTTAAGGGTAAGAGCAGGCCATCTGTGACATGCTACTGAATCAGGGCACTCCCCCTCTAAGATAACAGCACTCTATAAAAGCATTAGTGATTTCATGTTAATCCCCACAACATCCTGGTGAGCAAGATAGGTGTGGCAATACCCAACCTTAAGCACTGGCGTCATTGCCCTGCAGGAGTCAGACCTACAGGCCTGGAAGGAGAGGCAGGGTCCTGCACTTGGGTGACTGACAGGGCAGAACAGTCCATCTCAGCAGCAGGCAAGCATGACAGTGTTGGCTGCACAAAGGGAACCCGGGTCTTAGGGGTCCCAGAAAGCTGTGGGAACCTTGGTCAGCATCAACCCCAAAGTACAAGACTCTGAGTCGTATGAGTTCTTGGATCTGGGTATCAAGAATTCCAGGGTCCAATGCAGCTCTAGAAAGTTCTAGAAAGAAGGTCTATATTAATAGATAACCTCTGGAAATCTGAGTGGGATGGATTCCTATCATACCGAAACACAGAGAGTAACTGTAACCCTACATCCTCTGAGTTTAAAATCAGGTGTCCCTAAGTAGGGAGGTAAGTAATAACAACACCAGCAGTCTCCACCTTAATAGCCTTACCACTATTTGTTTAGCTCTCTGTCGTCCAAAAAGAGCTTTCTCCTAAGTGGTTTGCTCCTACGCTGCCAAGAAATATGCTGGTCCAGACCTCTGTTGGAATTCCCCACCATTTCTTTAATCCTGAATTCTGTGAGATGTTACTTCCATTTTACAGGTGAAGAAACTGAGGCTCGGAGAGGTCAAATGACTTGCTGATAAGTGGTAAAAAAGGGACTCCAAGCGCAATGCTGGAGATCTGCTGTTCAGCGACACATTTCTAGTCAACTTAATTTTACCCCACCTGCTCTTAAATGCCAGTTTGTTAAACGTTGTGCAGGTTCTTACACAAAAAAGAAATGACTATGGAAAACTAGAAATATCTTATTCATGTGAAAATCATCAGGCAGCTTTACTAGTAAGAGAATACATAGCCTGAGTATTAAGAGATATATTTTAGGAAATTACTCTAACTACGGCATTTAGTTAGGGCTAATGTCTCAACAATTGTCTTCTGACTCAAACCCAGGGCGAGAGAGAGGTCTTCCTGGAGACTGAAGCATGGGCAATAAACTTTAGTCAGTGCTCAGTGACACAGTGTATCTGGAACTGCAGTCTAACAACCATAATGAGAACAATCTAGGAGGAAGAATGGAGATTTCTCAAACTGGATGTGTCATAGATATTTTTAAACAAAGGGAACTCAGAACTGTTCATCACCCTGCTGTGCATCATGGGAGATGACACCACTTCACGTTTCCTCAGGAACCTGTGAAGAGGCCCTGAGTTTTAATCTGCTGCCAAATGCACCTTGTCTACTTGACCCAGCCCACCGGTCCCATGATGCTCAGCTCTCGTCTCCCTTCCCCCTCTGCCCTGGCTACGTCTTAGACTACTTCACCGGGGTCTTCTTCCTCTGGCTGCTCTTTCATTAATGGGCAAAATGTGTTACTGAGGGTCTACATCAGGGCCTGTGTCAGGTGCTGAGGGCAGCGTGGTGAGCAGAGCCGAGCTGGACCCCGGCCTCGTGTTGTTTGGAGCTACGCCCACGTCCTGTCCTTGCTGGCTCTCAGGTGGCAGTCACATCCACACCACAGCTGCATCTGTGCGGTCAGGTAAGTGGGTTTGACTCCTCTGTGCCGATCACCTCACAGTCGCTATCCTGAGCCCAGAGCTCTCTCCTGAGTTCAAAACACCCCCATTTTCTGCGCCTCCTGGATACTTCCAAATGGCCAAACTTAACATGGCCCTAACTGTGTCCTCTCTGATGCCCTCTCTGTTGGCTGATGACACCACCATCCTTCTAGACACCATTTATAAATGTCAGTCATCCTTCAGTTCCTCTGCTACAACTTTCAGTTACCAGATTCTGACAGTTTTGCCTCCATAATCACTCTCATTCTCATTCCTTTCTCAGTCCCTATGACTCTCGCCTCAATCCAAGCTCTCATTATTTCTAACTTAATATACGGCAAAAGCATCCTAGTCGACATTTTCACTTCATGCCTTTTTAATCCATCCCGTGAATTGCTATTGGAGTAACTTCCTAAACTCTAGGTTGGCTCACCTTACTCCCTCAAGATAATGCCCTCTTGTGCCTACAGAATAATGGTGGCAAGGATGGTTATTGCCCATCCTCCTTCTGTTCTCCCTCTCACGCACTCGTACAGTAACTGAAACTGCACCTACTATCCATTAAGCAGATCAGGCTGGGAGTGGGGTGAGCCTCTGGGCCAGAAGGATTCTTCTCAAATCCTTCTCACTTTTCAAGGCCCAGGAAAAATACCACCTTCTTTGTAAACCTCCCAGACTTCTTCCACTTGGACTGAACTGTTATTATTAAGCTAGGAGAACCTGAAGTTTGCAGAATCTGCACCCAAGTTATAGAAGTATGACAGAAAAAAAACAAAATAAAACGTTTTCTGAATGACAGGTGTTACTGGAGTGCTTCCACATATCATGTCCAATTCAAAAAAAGCAAAGGACACGGGCAAGTCGACATGTGCAATTAAGAAGATCCATGTAGATGTGACACCTGTCCTGGGAGTGGCCCGCACCTGCCCTGGGGCCGGACAGAGAGATGCTTTGTATCAGTGCTTGCCGTTTTCCAATAGGGCTCTCATAGAAGATCACAAACTTTAAGAAAGAAGAGCTATCTGGGAATACATATTCTTTGCAATTATGTTAAAAAACTAACGCATTTTTCAGAGAATGAACACAGAAAGAAAAAATAGAAAGGAAAGACTGAGAAGTTCAGAAACAAAGAAAATTACATTTATGGGGGGAAATGGAAGGCTCACTAGGGAAATACGACATCTCACCTGTAAGTTGGAAACTCAAATCAGATAAAAATGTACTCAGACTATCTCCATTTTGCAACCACCAGGCCGATCTTCTAGAATAAATAGGGTAAATTACTTGACTGAATGACTATCAAGATATCTACAGTCTCAAACACGAGGAGTGGTGGGGAATTCCAATTCTAGGTCTGCACCAGCAAATTTCCGGCCATGGAGAAGCAAACTACCCATCAAGCAGCCTGTTATCAGAAGTCCATTGAAAACTGGTCACACCTCTAATTCCATTCCTTGTGATAATTCCAAATCTGTGATAAGAGCACAATACTTAAAAAAAAAGTCAGTCTAGCCAACCCAGGATTCTATGTTACTACAGGAACAGCCATAGTTTTCTGTGGTCATGGGGGGCAGGGCGGGGTGTGTGTGTGTGTGTGTGTGTGTGTGTGTGTGTGTGTGTGTGAAAGAGAGAGGGGGGGGAGAAATATCCACATAAAAGAAAGACTCTCCAAACATTCCAATTAAAAAAAAATATTCTCATTAATCAATTATCCACGAATTTACGTAAACCTTTTAAGAAGTTATTGAAATAATTAGAGATAAGAAAGATTTTCCCTTTCTCTTAATATCACAGTTGTCCTATGTTTCGGGCTATAGCATGTATTCATAAAAATTCCTATGAGCAAATGATTAAAATTTAATCCAATTCCTTTTTATCCTGTTTTAAAAACAGGTTGAAGTTCTTTCAGTTTCTTTCCAAGGAGATTACTCATTTTTCCGTCATGTATTGTTTTCCCAGAAAGCCAGCTGCCATGTTTACGCGAGTTGGGAGGTGAGTGACTTCAGGGACAAGTGAAGTGTCTTTTCCTCTAGCAGGAGCACAGCCCCTCCGACTGACCACCACTAGGAAGGCTCCATTTCCTTTCCTGTATCCACTCACCAGGCCTTTTTCTTCCGCTTGTGTTTGGACTCAATCATGCGAACAATGGCCTCTTCTTCGTAGGTGTGGCCACACACTTTATTTCTCACGGGCGTCTTCATTTCCACCTGCAATCAAGGAGACATTAGGCTGGCAGGAATGATCATGATCAACTTCCAGTAACTTCTCCAAGTCACCAATTATTTGGTGCTGTTTTTTCCTAGTCCCAGCCCCGGGCTTTCTATGTTTAACCTCCCAATCGCATGGCTTTAGATAATTATTAGGGCAAATGACCACAGAAGAAAATGCAGGGAGGCCAGTGGCACCAATGTCACTTGGCCTGTGGGCCAGGAATTTATTACTTAAGGATATGATTGACTGAAAACTCTTTCCAGCCCGAGAAGCTTACATGTATACTCTTCAACCCTCATCACTTTTCTTTCCACCCTCCTTAACTCTGGATGTGAAATCAAATAGGAACCCTTTGTCTCTGTGAAGCGAATTGCTTTTTCTTTTAGGGGAAGAGGAGCAAGGAAACAGTACCAGCGTAATTGGGCAGATGAAGTTAGTCTGACTTTGGGTCACAATCATATCTTCATCAACTCCTTCTGTTCCATCAACCTCTCTGTCCTCTTGAAGACCATCTAGAGGAAAAAAGGGAAGTCACTGAGTCTCCTTGTTCTATTATGCCAAGGACAGGAAGAAATGAAAGGAAGGATGTTAACAGTTTCTCGGGGTCTATTTGGTCTTAGTCCCCGTGCTAGGCAGGCACTTGGATGCACGTGAACTCCTCTGCTCTTGAAAGAATCTTGCAGGGTAGGTAGGATTCTGCCTACTTTTGATGGGAAACTGAGACTCAGAGCAGTACAATCACGCTTTCAAAGTTACAGAGATTTAATTGGTGAGGAGTGCTGTCCAGTAATCAAGAGTGTTGCTTTGGTGTCAGAAGGACCTAGTTATCTCTTTCACTTCCAGCTGTGAGACCTTGGGCTACCAAGGTCTTTTTCCAAAACCTCTACTTTATAGCTTTGTTGCAAAAAATCAAAAGAGATTAAGAACGCAGTGTGCTTTGCACAGCCCCAGGCACGAGGAAACATTCAATAAATGGTCATGACAGTTAAGTAGTGCACGGCTTCTCAAACTTTTTGGTCTTAGAACGCTTTTATTTGTTTAGATATAATTGAGGACCGCAACGCATTTTTTAAATGTGGGTTATATCTTTGCCATATTAGACGTTAAAACTGAGGAATTAAAAAAAGTATTTATTAATTCATTTAAAAATAACCTCATTATAAGCTAACATAAATGATGTTTTACAAATTAAAAATAATTACATTTTCCAGAACAGAAAAATGTCAATGATAAGAGCGGCAATGGTCTACATTTTTTGAAAATATCTTTAATGTTTGGCTTAATAGAAGACAGTGGATTTTGATAGCTGTGCACCATCCAATCTGTTGTGATATTACGTCCTGTAGCCTCTGGACAAATTCATTTGTGAAAAGAGAGAGAGAAAAAGGCAAATGACACCTTAGTATTATTATGAAGCTAGTTTTGTCCTCACGGGTTCCCTGAAAGGCTATCAGAGAACCCTAGGGTTTCCTGGCTCACACTCTGAGAACTGCTGAGCGAATGAGGGGTGGGGCTGGCTTCAAAACTAGCTTATTTGAGTCTGAAATTCTGCAATCTGTATTTTTTTCATTACATGACACTTGCCTCCCACTGAGGGAAAACATGATAAGTGACTTTTGAAGGGGATAATGAGAGTATCTCATAGAAAGGCAGACTTGTCATTTTTGCACAGATATCAAAGATCAATAGACACAGCTGCTGATGGTACCATTCCCCTCGCCATCACCCTTTCCTTTGTTTACTCCCTTCTTTCTTTCATTTTGGCAAAAGAAGACAGACATTCAAAATTGCTTTGCATTTAATGTGGGAGGGAAACCTGTGTCTCAGGGTCAGAGGGTTCCGTGCATCTTTCGGTTCCTAGAACTGATGACCCTGGCCTTCCATGTTGGCTAGACGGAGTTTTCTGCCTAGAAAAGTACAATTAGGGGCAGGAAAAGGGCCACAGAGCACTTGTTCAGGGTCACCCAGTGAACTCATGGCTGGAACCCAGGAATTCTGCCCCCAATTACTCTGATGTTTGTAGGGGTTTCGCCTTGTTTAATCAGACTAGTGGTATTTGTGTGCCTTCTTGTATTTTCTTAGAGAAATGTCCCTTAAAGCAGCTCTCACTCCTTGAAGAGGGTAAAAGTGAGGACCCCCGAGCTTAGGACTTCCGGGGCACAGCATTTGTAACCACTGGGTGCTAAAAAAGTAGAGTGCCTGGGGCCTTCCAGCTTTTCAAGGCCTATAAAACCATCTGAGGCCTTGAAAACCATTTATTGGCTTCAAACAGGGTAACAACAAAATTGAGTTAATAAATGTTAAAGATCTACAAAATGTAATATTAGGTTAACATTGTTAATTGTTGATTTAGTAATCACAAATATTTCACTTGTATGTATCTCAATATGTACGTGGAATTTAGGTTTTAATTTAGTAATTCCAAGTATGCTCAGATAATTTCTGGTAATGGGCAATTATGAGTTACACCAGTTGCTTGTAGCCAACCAACTTCCAAAGCAAAATCGTAAAAATATTTTCAAAAAACTCTGTCAGTAATAAAATTATACTTACTGTGGAGGTGGCCATATTTTAGTATGCTTGGTATGTTGTGGGGTGGGGGCTCTGAAATAATATTCTTCAGACTTATGAAGGGTTTTTGTGCTTCCCAGGACCTGTCTTTGGTACTCACAACATAAGAGTCAGACTCCTGAGCGTTCTTTACCAACCCATGATTCCTCACAAGGGCTCAGGAAAGGTGGACAGGTAAAGAGAAACGTCGAAGAACAGAGCTGGGAGAGTTCTGTCTCTGATGTACTTTCCAGAGCTTCCTCCTGAAGGCTGCTGCCCATTTCTGACTCTGTGTATGACAGTCAAGATAAAGTACCTTTTTGTCCACTTTTTATAGGGCTTATTCTGAACCAATGGCAGATTTCTGATTGCATACGTTAGAGTGTGGAATTCACTGGAAAATCTGTCAGATGAATAACAGAGTTCAGCCAACGTGAAAGACTGTGGGTTTGTTTTTTATTTTCTATTTTTAAATTTCAAAAGGGAGAGGAAGCAAGAAAGCACAACTCAAATGCAATGCCAACCACCAGGGAAGGCGAGTGGGGAACTTCAAAACTGTAGGTGGCTATCAACATCAGTGATCACGAAAGAAGGTTTAACAAAAGTAAGACCGAGGAAGAATGCCAAGAGTGAGTAATAGCCCACAGACCAAGAATCTAAAAAGAGAAGGAGTCTTAATACCTAAACTTCTCTTCAGACAGTCCTCACCCGAAATCTGTTATTTATAGAAAGTGATAATAACATTGGGATTCTACGATGTGCTAATAACCAAAGGTCACATCTGGCAATAAATGTCACTTACATGAATTTAGCTGACCCAAAGACAAAACGTTTTGATAAGCCTGGTAAAAGGAAGATTGGAGAAAAAAAATACAGATCAAAGCACGTTGGGATTTACTAAACTGGTGTGTGGCTCCATTTTCTTGGCCTGGTTAACCTGAATACTAAGACCAGTGTCTTCGTTCTGGGAGCCATCCCTGCCTCCCCCAAGTTATTATTTTATTATGATGATAATAGCTCAAGTTTACTGAATGCTGCATAGCAGCTACTGTGCTAAGCACATTACATACATTATTTCATTTGATCCTGACAAAATACCCATGAAGAAAAGCTCTATTGTTATCCACCATTGTATGAAAACTTAAGCCCCCACAATATTTTTAAGGCAAAGTATCAGCATTATCATAAAGAAATGAGTGGATTCCAGTCCGTTTCATTGTTACTAAGGACATCATAACATTTTCCTGATTATAAAGAGAAAAATAAGAAAATGAGTCATGTTACTTTCTATATACAAGGTATGTTGTTAGAAGGATGTGCCAGCTGTCAGCTTCCAACCAGATGGTCAGACCTCAGACCCACCCACACCCTAGATCCCTGCCTGGGCCCAGGGCACCCAGGTGAAGGACTGAGAAGGGAGGCCTGGACGGGAACTAAGATTTACAGAGAACCGACGAGGGGTGTTAATATCTTGAATGTGCCTTTTTTGATGTCATAAAAATGAACACACAAAAAAAAAAAAGAAAAGAAAAAGAAAAAAGAGAAACCATGGAAATTCTTGGAGTAGTATGAAGTGGACAGTGAAGGATTCTAAAAGTCCATGAGTATTCTCCAGTGAGGTAATGGGAGTGGGGTAGAGAGGGCATTTTTGGACCCCAAGATAATGGTTCATCACGAGTCAGTTACCACTGATGAAGAGCTAATAGCTCTGCCTTCTGCCTCCCTCACCTGTCACCATCCTCCTCGCTGCCCAGGCCAAAACCTTGGGAACCATTCCCGGTTATTCCTTTCCTTCATTCTTCACATCCATCGGCAAACTGTTGACTGGTGCTAAGCTACATTCCCTGAATCTAAATCTAGCTCCTTCTCTCGGTCTCCATTACATCTTAGTCCAGACCACGGAGGCTCCCTGCCCAGACGGCTGCAGTAGCCTCCCAGCTGGAGCCCCTGCCAAAGAGGGCACAGCCCTCCCATACTCACTGTTTACGTCGTCTACGCAGCCGGCCTCTCTCACCCACCGTCCTCGCCTCACATTGGTCTTTTCTGCTTCTGGAACATGCCAAACTCTTCCCTATATTTGGGCCTTTACGCTCACCTGCCTGGAATGTTCTTCCTCCTGATCCTTGCTTGTCCTACTTCTTGTCATTGTAAATGTCAGTTTAAATGTCATCTCTTCGGAGAGACCTTCTCTGATGTCCCAAGCTAAAGAAGCCACCTAGACATTCACATTATTCCGTTGTGACTCTCTCTGCAAAGAACCCATCTGTGAGCACACTTTTCCTGTCTGTCTCCCTCCCTCCCCGCTCCTCCAGCCTCGTTCTCTTCCAGGAAAGCAGCGTCTCTGTTGTCTGGTTCATTGATGTTTTCTAACGTCTAGAATGCACTTGGCATGTAAGAATAGGTGTTCAATAAACATCTGATTAGTAAAGGGCGTCATCCAACAAGGCAGGTGCAGGTATATTTTTCACATTGATGTACTTAACATATTTGACAGCCATGGCCACACACACCCTCGTGCAATGATTTTATAGGTTTCAAGCAAATAACAGAGAGGGCTTCACTCTAGTTGGGGGTGCAGCCGTGGACCCCGAATTACATGTCAAAGGCAGGAAGTAAATATAAGTTTTACAATTACAGTAGGCTGTGTGATAATTACAAAGGAGACTCCAGACATGGCCTGTGGTCAGAAAATACATTTGGTCCTGGCCACACACAGCCCTAGGATTAGTCACTTGTCTGTCTTCAGGCATCCCAAATCTGGCCACCAGTTAGACAGTTTTATGCCAGCTGGGAATAAAAGTTGATTGCTGTGGTGCTTTTTCAATTAAGCCTGGACATTTTTCTAAAAGCACCTTTCTCTCGAGAGTTAGCAGCATATAAAGAAAATACTTGACACATATTTGCTGCCTGCTTGAAATGCTTATTGGGCTGCCCGGATTATTTTGTTTACCCTGTTCTAGGATGGCACATTTGGAGAGGCTGAGCTGGTACACGGAAGATTTGGGGGCCTCCCTAATGAGCAAAAGAACACTGATTCCAAGTTTGAAACTCTATAGTTACAGTGTCTGCGCCAATTTCTGAGCTGTTTCTCCTACCCAGTAACCTACAGCTGAGGCTGCAAGTGGCTCTGCCTGTGAACTTGGACGGATCTCAGACTCTTAAGTGGAAACAGAATTGAGAGCTGTGTGTGTGTGTGCGCACACGCACGCCTTTGAGGTCCACTCTGTGGTCCTGTTGGGTGTCCAGCTTTGTATCTGTTTCTTTTTGGGCCTGGTGGCTTGTCCTGAATGTTAGCTGTCTGGGTGGGCCAAATTGCCACTGAGGGAACAAAATCCTAGTTTCTAGTAATCTCTAGTACACTTAAGACTCTGCTGTGTGTGAATGGTTTTTGCAGAATTAAGATGCAGATCAGGTCCAGAGAGGGCCTACAGAATCAAAGATTTCCTGGATGAAACAACCTTCACAGATGGCAAACTTCAAGAAATGAATTTTAAAAAAAAATCCAGTGTTGTGTTTTTGTTATTGTTGTTTTTCTAATTTTTAATTTTTCTTTTTAATTTTAAGTGTGTTTTTCCAGGACTCATCAGCTCCAAGTCAAGTAGTTGTTTCAATCTAGCTGTGGAGGGCGCAGCTCACAGTGGCCCATGTGGGGAGCAAACCTGCAACCTTGTTGTTAAGAGCACCGCACTCTAACCAACTGAGCTAGCCGGCCGCCCCAAGAAATTAATTTTCCACAATCAGAACACTGGCTAGAAGATAAAGATCCAATAAGTCATTTATCATATATATTTTATTAGAATCAATGTTACCTACTTATAAAGTTGTTACTGCTATTATTATTATTTTTACCATTATGTGTCCAAGTGTCCCTGGCGCTCCCCTTGGTATTGGCCAAAAACAGGCCTTGCCCTCAGGGAGCTCAGTCACATGGGAGAGAGAAGCAGGCTGTGTCCAGAGCCTATGTTCCTGAATACTGTCACCCTCGCTGCCTGAATGTCCGTCCCTCTTCTTACCATATCGCCCCGGAGACGCTGGCTTAGTCATAGAATGCAAAGCAGTCTTCTGAGGGCTTCACATATACAAGATACTATAGGAAAGAAGCTCCTAGAAAAGAACGCTGTTGGCTTCTTTGAGGAGCTGATTACCTGAGCTGTGTAAAACAGGAGGCTCTTTCAACCTACATTTTCTGATGCAACCGAGTTACCCCCTTAAATGTGAGTATTTCATTCATAGCCACCTCAGGGCAACATTGTGATCAATGTTCTTCCTTATTCTCTTAGCTATAGTCTATACTCATCTCAGATTCTACTCTGTGTATTTGGAGAAGCTATCTCTACCCAATCCAATGCAATCCAATCCAATGTAATCCAATCCAATGCAATCCAACCCAATGCAATCCAACCCAATGCAATCCAATCCAATGCAATCCAATGCAATCCAATCCAACCCAATCCAGCCCAGCTCAACCCCACCCAACCCCTACATCCAATCTCCCTTCTTTGAAATCCTTTAATACCTGCTGTCTATACTATACTCTTTTAGCTTAAACTTCCTCATTATTCAATTTTTTTCATGTGGATGGAACTTCTTTACTAGATAGACTGAAAGTTCCTTGAGGATAAGCACTTGTGGGTCCAAGTCAAGCCAACGCAACTCAAGTTGCATTTATTGAACATCAGCTCTGTGCCAAACATGACACAAGTGCCGGGCATAGATACAAAGAGGACTAGGATTGGGTAGGGTAGGAGCGACAAATACAAATACTCACATTCTGTGCTATGAATGAAGTAATATATGTGTTTTGTACAAAGTACAAAAGTAATCTAGAGGATCTCTGAAGGCGCGGTGAGGAATCCAGGTGAACCTACTGGAGAAAGTGATGACTAAGCCAGGCGCTCCAGGAGGTGTGATAAGAAGAGGGAAGGGCTTTCAGGCAGTGAGGGTGACAGTATTCAGGACACAGCCTGCCTGGGTTGAAATCCGTCATGTTTTTAGCTGGGTGCTCTTTGGGCAAGGTACTTTACCTTTCTTCGTCTCCATCTTCTTAGCTGTAACATGGAGCTAATAATCGTACCTACTTCACAGACATGTATGAGGATTAAATGAGTTAATGGATGACAAGTTCCTAGAATAGTGCCTGGCAAATAGCAAGTGATCAATAAATACTGTTATGCTTGTTAATATTATTACTCGGAGTACCCCTAGAGTGGGCACCTTTAACACATGTGATCAATTAAATAAGAATGACACGCAATGGAATCACCCACAAAGAAACCACAAGATACTCCGACCCCGATGCTAAGTGGGAGGAGCCGTTCCAGGCCCCAGGGCACAGTGAGGCCTGAGTTAGCCCCTTTGTATTTAGCTGACACGGAACTATGAACACCTTCAATTTCTGTCCGCTTTCACTTCCATGGGTCTTTCGACATGCTCCATGAAAGATCTCAAAAGTAAATGGAATGAAGAGTTTCCAATTATTTCCTCCAAATGAGCTGACATTTTGATGATGCACCGTTTCACATTACCATGTACTCGTTAATTAATCTAATGTTGTTTTAGACATGAGCTTTGTCCTCAGCTGACATCACGTAGAAATTTGCTTCCACTTATTTAAATACTATCAAAATATGAGGGTTTTCAAATAATAAAAACCCAGCGCATTCTACTGGTGGGACAAAAACCGATCAGTTTTTGATGGTTATACGATATCTATTTCAAGCCAATAAGTACTGACAATATCCCCAAACTCAGTATCTGCATTTAATACTCCTTATAAGAGAAGGTTTAATGACCATCTCTAGGTTACCAAGGAGAGGCAGGAACTCTAGTGCACACGTTCTATTTCTTGGTTCTAAGCAATTAACTAGAAAACCACGTGATAGGAAAACTGAAGAGCCAACCCTGAGAAGGTCTAAAACTTGCCATTGTTTATGTCCACAGTAGACCATGAAGTTCAGAAGGCGAGCCGTCCCGTTTGAGTTCGTCTTATGTTTTCTTATTTATGAGGGTTGTAAATACCACCCATCCAGGTACCTAAGACAGTATGTGAGACTGAGTCCTATACCTGTCCAAGCTCTGTCTTTAAACGCTCTTGACTCCGTCTCTTCCTTTTCATTCTCACTGCTGCCGTCCTAATTCAAGTCCCCAGAATTTCCTATTTAGAATATTGCAAAAAGTTCTTGATGCACGTCTCTGGCTGAGTCTCTTCCCAGTCGATTTTTTTTCACTCCAGCTAGTCATCTTTCTAAAACCATCTTTCTGAAGCATGACAAGACTTCTTATTAGCTGGCCCAAAGCATCTTCCTTCCTACTGCTGCTCACCTCAATCCCATCCGCCATATCCACCCCAAACTAATGTCAGTTCGCCCACACTTGCCATGCTCATCTGCACCTCTGCTAACCTTTCACCTAGTATCTCTGACCACCCTTCAAGACTCAAGAATTTCCTCTACAAAGTCCCAAAACAGGCGATTCCTCCTTCAGCCTCCAGAGTATCTTTTGCACATGCTGTAACCATGTGTTAATTTCTCTATCCTCCCTATAAGACTGTGCTTTCTTTAAGGGAAGGAACTCTGTCTTCATCTTCAGATTCTTGGTGAGGCAGGCAAGCTGCAGGAACTTAATAAATGTTCACTGCGTAGTTGCTGAAACAAGAGAATGTTTTGAATGCTGCTATACATAAATGGACTTTGATTAACAAGATGAACACAGTGAAGAAGACTGTTTTGAAGGCAAATATTTTAGAATAAGACAACTTGGTCCTTGATCTAATTACTAATTTTCCAGAAAGGGAGCCATATTACACCATCTAGGTCATTCCACTCTACATTCTCTGTTCCACTTCTGTGCAAAGGCAAATCACCAAAATGCAAGATGACAGAGGTCATATTCCAAGAAACAAACCACACCACATTATGTCTTTAGATCATTTCTAATTCTATTCTCTTGCCCCAAACCATCGATGTCCACAGGAAAGTATAACAGTGATCAGAAGTGTATAAATTATTTTAAGTTGGTTGCGTGTACCCAGGGATGGCAGACTGTACATGTAGTAATATTCAAGAACAGCAGGTTTTATAAATAGAGAAACTCTGGGGAAATCTAGATATCTGATAGACTGACATTTAAGGGAACTGTGGCATCACCACTCACAACACCTCCTAGTTATTAAGAGTCATCTTTAGGGGGCTGGCCCGGTGGCTCAGGCAGTTAGAGCTCCATGCTCCTAACTCCGAAGGCTGCCGGTTCGATTCCCACGTGGGCCAGTGGGCTCTCAACCACAAGGTTTTGCTAGTTCAATTCCTCGAGTTCTGCAAGGGATGGTGGGCAGCACTCCCTGCAACTAAAATTGAACAGGGCACCTTGAGCTGAGCTGCCGCTGAGCTCCAGGGTGGCTCAGTTGGTAGGAGCGCGTCCTCTCAACCACAAGGTTGCTGGTTCGACTCCCGCAAGGGATGGTGGGCTGTGCCCCCTGCAACTAGCAACGGTCAACTGGACCTGGAGCTGAGCTGCGCCCTCCACAACTAAGACTGAAAGGAAAACAACTTGAAGCTGAACGGCACCCTCCACAACTAAGATTGAAAGGACAACAACTTGACTTGGAAAAAAGGCCTGGAAGTATACACTGTTCCCCAATAAAGTCCAGTTCCCCTTCCCCAATAAAAATCTTGAAGAAAAAAAAAAAAAAAGAGTCATCTTTAACATTGGAAAATGCTTATGTTATGAGGTGGAAAACATGAAATTATAACTGTACGTGTGGTATGACTAATTAATCTTAAAAATATGATATAGAAAAAAGACTGAAGGGCAAGCTGATGAAATACTGCAGTGTCTTGTGTCCAGATGACATAATTACTGCGTATGTGAATTGGCTGTAGAGGAATAAAGGAAAATTTCTAAGGTTTTTGGAAAATGCTTATTTAGCTTTTGCACATTTTACATCTAATACTCCTCACTGAGACCGAGTAACATTTATGAGGTAAGCAGGATGGCAATGAGGACGGATGGGTATGTTTTGTCAAACTGAAACAAATTATGAAATCAAGTCCAGAGACCATCACATGAAAAAAGGAACTTTAAAAGTTATAGTTGCTCCAACTGCAAAACTGCAACATTTCAATTTTGGGTAAGACATGGGGGCTATGACACCATTTCAGTCCCTGATGTTTTCTAGCCGTATTATCCTAATGCCAGTTGCAATATTTCAAGCTTATCTGCTCCCCTACAAGGTAAGACATCACAATTTATGTAATAGCTTCTCTATCTCCTCTGATTTCCAAGCTCTAGACAAAACTATAATGAAACACCTGTAGAGAACGCAAGACTTTAATAATAAAATTAAAGCTAGCCCTAATCACACTTTGTTTTTTAAAGCTTCTCAAAAATGCATGATAAATGTAATCCTCAAAGGATAAAGAGCCCCTGAAGACACCCATTTTGGGATAAAGTGTGGTGAGGAGGGGAAGTACTTGTGTTAATAAGTGAGGGTGTCGGTGGCAGAGCTGTTCACATTTGTCAGCTCTCACTGGTGTCCCGAGACTGTAATGACTGACACATACACCCTCCCACGGACCCCAAGTTTAAGCAAACAGGTTGCTCCATAGGATTTACTCAGCATGGTAATTACAAAGTGCCCCAGACACTAGGGACTCATTAAACAGGCTTATTTTGCCATGCATTTGATAGAGTATCAAGATTTATTTTTGATCCATTTACGAATTCTTCTTTATGGTGGCACAGTTTTAGTCATGTTAAAAAAAAGACAGAAAGAAAGTAGAACAAGCCCCAAAGTGCCTTCAATATGGAAGAAATTAAAAAAGGTCAAAACCTGAGGGTACAAATCTAGTGAGGCTTAACAATCTTGTCAGCAGCACGTCAGTGGAGCTGGCCCACATGCAGCTCAGCTCCCAGCCTGCGGAGCGCTCAGAGCCAGTCGGGGCAGGGTTGCCCAAACCTCCAAGAGCAATGAATCCATGGACGCTCTGGTCAGCTTGACATCTGTTTTCAGTTTTCAGGGTCTTGTCTAAAGTTAGCATAACAGAAAACATAACCAAAAAACCCCCCTGCCAACTGGAAGGAAGAAGTAAAATGAGAGCAAGAGGGAGGGAGGGAGGGAGGGAGAGAGGGAGGGAAGGAGGGAGGGAAGGAGGGACGGAGGGAGAGAGAGAGAGAGAGAGAGAGAAAGGGGGCGGAAGGAAGAGCATGAGAGACAGAAGAAAGGAAGGAAGGAGCTGGAGGATGTGGGACGTCTTCAGTGCCGCAGCCCAAGGAAAGTCTTCACCGCTTACAAACCCTAGTACCAAGCCATGGCCTCGAAGCCTTCCTTCCTCTCCCCACCTCCACTTTCCACCCTCTTTAAAACCTCCCCACATGCAAAGGAAGACACATGACTTCAAAATCGGGATCAGCTTAGGACACAGCTCTTGTGAATGTGTACAATAGATCTGAGTCATTTGTTCATTTTGTAAACATGAAGAAATCACTTAAAACTTCCTCCGTCGTGATATTCATAGCACTTGACAATATGCTTAGCACGGAACATTTACTCTTTTCCTTATCCACACCCTAAGATGTTAACAGGGGCCACTTTTCTTTCTCATGGACCGCTTGCCTATTCCAGGGCAGGTGAGAAGATGGAGCTTGACAGGGAGGCAGAAGCAGGAGTGACGGGCCCACGCCCAGGGTGGGCCGCAGAAACGCAGCGGACGGAGGAGCAGTCGCGAGAGCAGTTTACCAAAGTCACTGTCTTCCTCTGGGAAACCTTCCCACTCAGGGGTCCCCCGCCCCCACCCCAGGCACATAACACATCATCAGTAATTATGCTTATGCCACTGTCTCCCCCACTAATCTGTAAACAGCTCAAGGACAGAGACAAGTTTTGCTCGCCTCTATATTGCTAGTGCATGGCTCATGCAAGGGGCTCAGTGTCAGAACAGGGCACCCTATCTTAAGCGGTCCTTGGTGGCTGAAAAATGGTTCTCTTCACTCCCTAGCTCTTCTACAGAAAAGGGGTTCTGTGCAAGGCCTGGAGAGGAGTCTTGTAAGGCACGGACTTCAGGAGGGCGGGTGAAGTCTACTAGGTATCCCACACTCTCCCATAAATTGGGGGGTTCAATTACCTGCTGGCAATACTTTCTTACTTTCTCTTTCATTCGGATACTGTGAGATGAGATAAATGTTTTGTCCCCATTCAAGGAAAACAACCTAATAAATACATCAAGGCAGTAATAAAAACATCATGGGTAAAGAGAACTCTGGAGACAGTTTCTCGCAGGGCAAAGCAGGTGACCGGTGGATCTTATTTTCCATTTTCACACCCTGTGGGGCGGGTCCTTACCCTCTAATACATAGTCGACAGGCATTCGTAATCTCCAGAAAACAGCAGTAAGTAAAGGAAAGAACAGACTAGTAAGCAGGGACAAAAGGAAGGAAGGAAGGAAGAGATACAGAGGAAAGAAAAAAGGCTCTCAGAACGTGCTTTACAAACACTATAGGAACGTTAAAAGGTCTCAAATAACTATCATTCTCAGCACACAATGAGGATGCCGCAGGCTTGGAGCCACAGTCTCCAGCCTCAGGTGGATCTAATCTAGAGGAGGTGGTGAGTACTGAGCGGGCAGAACCAGGAGCACACATCCCCCAACATCTCAGGACGAGGCTATCTGGGGCTCCGCAAGTTTTCTGACTGCAGTTCTCCTCCTTAGCTAAACATTCTCTTAGCACTTTTGCTGCGACGTTCGGATGTTTTCCTGTGGCTTGCACTACCCACCACAAAGACGTGTTGTATGTCCTATTGTGTATGATTTTGTACTAAATGTTTTATGTCATCAATGCCATTAGAGTCTAACTGATCTAATACTTACATCTGACTGATGCCACTTAGTATGGTTTGAGTGTATTTTTGCTGAAATTCAGAATAATGGTCAATTTATTACCATGTAACAAAGGTTGAAAATAAAAATAAGGTCATTTATGTACAGAGCAGCTCAAAATGTTGCTACTAAGTGTATAAAATAGTCAAAATATCAACTTTTTAGTTTTTGTGGCTTTTTGACACATTTGGGGGGGGAAAAAACCTTGAAATCAATGAACGCAGTGAAAGGGTTAAGACAAACAACAACAAAACAGTAAGGAGAGGCAACTGGGGAGGCCGGTCTCTAGCTCTTAGTCCCTGAAACCACTCCTCCCCCCTCCCCAGGGAAAAGGTAGCAGGGAGCTCAGGAAGCTACCAATACAGGAAGACTGAGCACCAAGGAGATACAGAAATTGTGTAGGAAAGGTCATCAGCACACTAATTATAGGGGTCGTAATTAGGAGCGATGGAAGGAAATTAGGAAAAGGAAAATTCCAATCGTCAGGAAACACTGTTGGGCTCTCTGTGAGGGAAGAGATGGGTTTCGCATACTGTTTACACAGAGGGAGCCCGTTCCTCCTAACAAAGCTGGCTCAAAAGGAGCTAGAAATTATTTAAAGGGAATTTTATTTTTGCTACCCAAAGTAGACTAGGTTACTTGATGACACACAGAGGCCTCTTCTATCTAATTTTATCCTTCTGTTCTCTATTCTAAATTAAATCGCAAAGTAGCTAATGATAAAAAAGCCCATGACTATTTCATTCCCAAAATATGATTCAACATCTAAGGAGATTAAGAGTGGCAAAGCGAGAACAAGTTAAAAAAACACACAACAGGAACACAGTGAAATGGGCTTGAATTTACAACAGACTTATAGATGAGAACTAACTAGAAAGGAATACGAAAAATAGGACGTGTTTCTCTTGTTTTTCAAAATGAATTCAGTTACTGTATTTTTCAGAATACAAAGATGGCAAGTAAACGTAATTAATCAGTGTCAGTACGTGGTATAGAGCATTAGCTCTCAAATTTTAACCTGCTTTCATAATAACAGTCCAGTAGCATTCCCACAGCTGCTGGAAAACTGACACTTACCGCCCTAACTAGGGTTACACTTCACATTGTGTTAAAACACTTCAATGTTGGAGGCTTCTGGTTTCCTGGGTCAGGAGTAAAATTTCAAGAAAATTTATTTTCTCTTCTTCATTCAGGAGCTCAAGGCATGATTCATGCAACTTTCATTTAGTAAATGCCTGCTGACCGCCACTATTTCCTAGGCACAGAGGCTGCAAAGGCCGGGGGTTGAAATAGATAAGTAAACCCATGACCATAGCCTGGTGTGCTGAGGGCCAAGATAGCCCTGGGCTTAGGGGACCATGGGAACTCGCAGGGAGGCTTCTAAACGTGACTGCAGGAGGGATAGCCATGCTGGGAGGAAATTTGAAGGAAAGAAGGTAAGATGAGCAAAGGCAAAAACAAAACAAAAAGCATGCTCGGCACACCATCATTCTCAGCAGAGGGGTTTAAGATCAGACACTCCAAGAACACGTACAAATAACTTATTATGCATATTACGTAATAAATTAGGCGATGAAAGCGGTTTTAAAGTCAGGCTTTCTGATATTACTTGATATTTTCCCATCATCATCATTATTATTATTATTATATTACTTAAATGCCTCCTAAAATGTTAGCTACACAGGAGCTTACCGGCTGGCTTCCTCTTCTGCCTACCCACCCTCCACCATTCCCTGAGGGCCTATCATGGATGGGGGGGTCCCCGGGTGAGATAGAACTTCTGAGCCAAAGGATTCATTGTCTAGTGTTGGGACAGAAAGTGCCATTAAAATACAGTGGAGAAATTTTACAAGCGTCAGCAGTGGGTTCCAGAGGAGAAAGGCTGGTCCAAGAAGGGGAGCAGGGAGCTCCTGCTCAGCCCACAGGGAAGAGAGATCCAGGTGCATCTAGAGAACTCCTTTGAGTGTTTGGCTCAGGAAGTCATGATCCTTCCACAGCAGCAAGGTGACAGGGCACTTAAAAATGTATTCTGTATGTGACTTACAAACGTGACACATTTTTGACTAGATTTCTCAGGGTGAAGTCCTATCTTACAAAGAGGTACTCAGCTTTCCCCAGCTTGTCTGCTTTTCCTCGCCCTTTCTGTCAGCTGTAAATTCAGGGCTAGAGCTATAAATATTATAAGTTTTCAGAGAATCCTTTAAAAACCTCTGGTCTGATTTCAGATCCTATGATATCTTAAGCACCTTGATGGCCTGATTCAGTGTTTATCAAGAAATCTTTTCCATAAACGTCCAATTTCTTTATACACACTATATTAGTCCAGTAATAAATTTCACTTAAAATCTTGCTATTGATGACAGGTACTATAGTTTGGAAGGACAGACAGCCTGCAGGCAGATTCAAGAGCAGAGTTTACAGCACTCAGAATTTCATCTCATACAATATTAACCATGTAATTGCTAACTTGAATTTTCTTTTCTTCTCTGTATTGCTTCTGAGGTTGTGATGAAATGTTTGCTGCCCCTACTAATGAAATTCAGAAAAGGACCATTGGTTTTTAACTCCGCTTGGGAATTTTGATGCAATAGATGTTTGCACACTCTGTCAGAACAAATAAGATTCATTATTCCTAAGTGCAAAAGGAACGTGGCTTTTCAAAAGAGAAGTGAGAAGGAAATTCAAGTAAAGGGCCGTTTTGGCAATCGGCCGGAAGACACTTTTGCATTCTGTTGATCTGATTGTATAAGAAATCTTTTCAAAAGTGTCTACATAAGAGGCATTTTTTTTCCCCCCAACCAACATCTGGAGCACAAAAACACAATGTCTTCCAGTCAACCTTTTGCCAATTGTAAGAAAACAGCTCTTTGGTGGAACGTGCACTGGGATGACATATGTGACCTGGGAAGTCACACAGCTGCTATTGCTCTTGACCTTGTTCTTCCTCCAACATGAAAAATAAAGGAATGAGAATAGGAAGGAGGGTAGATACTATAGTTTCAAAAACCCATTCCAGTTTTAAATCCTCTATCCTTCCAATCATTGTCAAAATTTTACCTTGAGAGGAATCAGACTACCTTAAAAACAAACAAAGGTGTTTATGAATATTTCGGGAGTCAACTCAAATGACTCCTTATACTGATCTCATGGCAAACATTTTGCCTTCAAGAGTCCACCTATTTGCAAATCAAACTTGCATAACATCCGAGTTTATGTTACAGAAATAAATGGCCATTAGTAACTTAGCAAATAAAATTTGAATTTCAAGTGATGAAAACATGTTTCACTATGACCAATATCAAGTATAAATTGAGCAATAGAGATGGTTACCCAAGCAGAGCAGGTAGGTGCAATGTGGCTATTACCAACATTTTGAAAATTGTATTTAGGAAACCTTATAATCACAGCATTATTTTACAAGGGTCAATGGACTACAAAGAAGAATTAAGTTCAGACCTGTCATATACTTCAGAGGGTGTAAGGGTGTAAGCCAGCAACACTCACAGAACTTAAATCAGTGGCTGGGATACGTTTTCCCAGAAGAAACAGTCATACTGTGCCAGGGACACTTACCTACTTTTAAAGCAAAACATTTGCCCAGTCTTCTTTTCATACTTCACTATTACAGAAACCTCACATGGACTAACCCCATTTTTTCACATTGCAATTACTTTTTTGCAGACTTCTATGATTATTTCCAATTCTTATAAATCCATAATTTCACAAACATTGAGTAGCCCATCAGTTGTTGACAAGGGCTGGAACATCAGACCTGGGGACATTACTGAACATAGATGGCCCAATCTCCATATTAGTTGGGGGAAAGGATTCCGACAACTTCCAGAGGTCTTGCTGGTGTGAACATCGACGTTGCCAACAAGACCATCAGTTTAAAAATAGGGAAAACCACACACGGGAGCCGGTACATTTCTTGGAACTGTTATTTAAAGACGCAGCAAACCTGGAAGCCGAACCTGTTCTCATGTACACTAAAGTGTGGCTTGCAACGAATTTTCAAACAAGGAAGTCCCTTTACAGTCCATCCTGCCTCCCCCGGCTGTCTGGTCTCAGGCAAGTCACCAGATCTCAGAGCCAGAGTTTGCTCACCTGTAAAACGGGGCGACACGGAACTGGCAGGACTGTTGTGAGGACTGAGTATTTGACGAGTATCTAATTTAATTTAATGAAGTAATTGATTGTTTGATGTACTCAGCACATAATAAGGCGCCCAGCAGGTCTTTTCTTCCTTTCCTTTCCCTTCCCCTGGACTCCAGGATACTGGATGTGTTTGCTTTTGCTTTCTGCTTCGTCTCTGTCGTTCATATCCTCTTCAAAACCACTTCACTGATCCATTCCTACCGTGGGGTCCCTCAAGACTTAATTTTCCCTATTCTTTTCCCTCTGTAACAAGGTGCTGTGTGCTAACATATGGCTTCTCCTAGTGTGTCATTTTCCTAGTCCTGTCTATTCACTTCCTTGCTATAGTGCCTCAGTCTAACGCCATATGCACACAGGGCCATATGTGATGTTTTCCAGGGCTCTGTCTCCCCCAGTGCCACTCTATTATCTGTTTAGATGACACATCAAACTACCTATCCACTTTGAACTTTCCCCTTTGGTTGAGCAATGCTTCAGTTTCGATCTCAAACACCCTAAATCATCAGTAACTTTATTATATATGACATATGCTTATCTTTCTTCTGTGACCCTTCCTCTTGTCTCACTGGGTCACGTCAGCATGTCAATGATATGCCAAGTGAGTGACTTCTCGGCACTTTCCACCTGACCTTTGCTAAGCATAATTCAGAACACCATAAGAGCTTGTACAGTCCCCCCCTTCAATCCTGTGAAATAGCCCTCATTTTGCCCCTGTCTTTTATACACAAAAATGGGAATTTTTAGTTACCTTCTGGCTGGCTATCTATACGTTTGCTCCCAATGTTCTCAGAGAGGCTTCATGGAAGGAGAAAACCTGGGCTTAAATACGGCTCCCTTAGTCCCTCTGAGCAAGCTGCCCACTCTTCCTGAGTGTGGTGGGGTTGCTCGGAGGATAAAGACATTTTAGGTAAAATGCTAGACACGGGGCTTGGCGCACGATAGCTGTCAAGAAATGGGGGCAAAGATCTTTCTTAACCCTCCAGAGCGGCTCCCCACCACCCCACCACTCCATCAAGCACCACCCCAGTCCTTTCATTGGCTGTCAGTTTGAGGGTTTGGCTTCCCTCTTCAGGACAAAACACCTCCAAGAGCCTCATCCACTGCCTTAAGACTTCTTTCTAGGCTGCTTCAAGATCTCCCACAACCCTTTTTGGAGACATCCTCCTCACATACACTCTGCCCACCATCCCTATACCATATCCTGAGCTCTGAAGACCTCATCTCAAGATGTCCTTGAAATGCCAACTCCCAGCTAAAGCCTTTCCTGATTAAATGTAAGGGACACTGTTACCTTCCAACCCTTGAGAAAAACAATTCCGTTCCAGCGTGGGGAGGTGGAGGAAAAATGCCAGTGCAACTTGTTCTGCGGCCCGGGCTAAAGCACTTCCCGTCTCCAGGCCAGGGAGGCAGACTGGGTGTCTCCGAGCGCCTTCTAGGCTGCAAGATTAGAGTCTATGGATTCAATATATTTGATCCCCTGTCTTCTCTGCCTATCAGGGCTGCTCTGTCACTGTGCGAATACCCTTTAGGTCCCTTAGCGTCAGCGGCTGTTTTCAAGGCAGAGACCATTATCTGGGGAAGTCAGCACAACCTGCAGTGCAGAACTGCAGATCTGGACTTAACACTCGCGTTTAGATGACAATGATCAAAGCACCTTCTGCGAGGCGCAGACAGCTGCCACTGGATGACTCAGACATCTCGGCAAAATGGCTTAATTTAGCACCCTTTCCGTTGTCTAAAGTACAGGACGAAGTGAACTGCACACCCTTTAACTAATTTAACCTCCCAGCGGCTCTTTGGGATCGGGAGTTTTTATCTCTGTAACACAGATGAGAAAGTGCAGACACAGACAGTCATCCCTTCTCCTCAGTCAACAGTGGACCCGGGAGCCTGGGGGAGCAGTGGAAAGAACCCCGAGCTCCCTGGGAGGGAGAGCTGAGTTCCAGGCAGGCCTCTGCCATTACCTGTGTGTGATCTCAGGGGAGGCACTTTTCAGGCCTTATTTGCCTCATCTGGAAAATGGCCTTCAGCAGTGGTTCCCAAGCCTGGCCGGGGAGCAAAACCACAAGGAAAAAATATTCGAAAGAAATCCAAGTCCACTCTTGGAGATGCTCATTCTGTGAGCCTGAATGAGGCCCAGGACACTGTATTTCTGTATGTGTCGCCCAAATGGCAACAAAAGGTGGCCGGCAGCAATAAATGCCCATGACATTGGAGTCACAGTTTCCTGTCCCCTTCAGACAACCCTGTCTCTTCCAAGTTCCAAAACCCATTAGATCATCTTACCCTTCTCTCACTCTCAACCGAGAATCCAAATTAGCCTATTTTCCAGCATATTGCATGGTAGCTTACCACATTCATGAGAACCCCCAAAATGTTGAAATCTACAGTTGGTTCATAAGAGTCACAGGGCAAGTAAAGAGGTAATCTTGTTTTGACAGAATTCCAAGCTGAAATACAGGAACTCCTCCCTGAGCAAGCTTCTCGTAACCAACGTGAAACACCGAAGGAGAAAGGCAGCTCGCTAAAGCAATATACGAAACTTCTCTTAAAAGAGAAACTGTCATTTTTCTGGATTTGTTTGACTAAGGCTTAAAGATTCTGTGCAGGTCTTACAA
Source organism: Rhinolophus sinicus (assembly GCF_036562045.2). NCBI lineage: Eukaryota > Metazoa > Chordata > Mammalia > Chiroptera > Rhinolophidae > Rhinolophus > Rhinolophus sinicus. Next base: position 11,061,302 of record NC_133761.1, read on the forward strand.
CAAGGGACTAACTAACCCAAGAACCTGTTTGCTTTGTATCATGAACGCTCTTATCTACTGAAATCTGACCATGTGTGCCAGGCCCTATGTAAGCATTTTACACACATTGCCCCATCTCATTGACACAACTCTGATGCAAGTATTATTATCACATTTTATTGAAAACTGAAGTTCACAGAGCTAGCCAAACCCAGATATATTTGACTCCATAAATTATGCAATCCTACAAACATGACCTTAGGATTGAAAGCACCTTAGGTCAAAATTTCTAGACTATCTAACACTGAACAGTAGGACCAGCAAAGCTGCCCATTTTCTAAGAATCTGTGTATTGGAGACAGAAGTATGCCCTTGATGGAATTCTCCAATTTGCTTTATTTAGGGGAATTTGGACAAATGAGAAGAGGATAATAAATATAATTGAGAACACTGGAGTCCAATTCTCTTTCTTCATGTTGGCTTGCTTCTACCCTTGAAAATCTAGTTCTCCTATCTGGCTGTGGGTTCCATATTGGCTGACGGAGCATGATACATACAGCTACTTACCTGTTACATGGCAAGGGTCTTGTGAGAATTAAATAGATTAAGTCCACAAAGCAGCTTTGATCTCCTTAGGGAAAGCTGCCAAGCAAATGAAATATGGTGCTATTATTTGTCCTTGCAAAGGCTGTAAGCTGACTGAAGTTTCTGAGAAGCACCCTGCAGAGCAGACTTCCTCCCTTGTTCCTTCAACTTTCTCAATTTTACTCCTGTGAATAAATTTGCAGTTGCAAGAATTGGACCATGCTTTTGCTTTACACTGCAACTTTGCTGTTGATTAGAATTTGAAATAATAGAGAGCGTGTCTTAAATTCCTTGCAAGGGAATTTGGGTTCTGAAACAGTGAAGGACCTTCTTACACCACGGTCTGATTTTGAAGGGAGTCCCCAAACGGTACTACTATAAAGCATTCATAGAAAAGTGGACACAAAGAACTCGGTGGTTGTTTTCTGTAACAAAGTAAAGAAGAAAATACACATTTTTTAAACTTTCAGGAAGAAGAACATTTACAGTTTTCAGCTTGTGCAGGCTGAGTTTTCCTACCCTATTGGAGGTTACGCTTTCCCATTACACAGCACTTGACATTTACACAGTGTTTTACAATCTTTTTATTATCTAAATGTTCACAGGCGCCCTAGGAGGGAGGGCCCTGGGCCCAGATAACCATTTTAAAGGTGAGGAAACAGCCATAGAAATGTAATGACTCGTTCAAAATTATGAGAAACTTTCTTCCTTAATGCATGACATTTACCACCGCTTTCACAGTGTGTGCACACACACAAAAGCCTGCTGAATATAGGGAACAAGGTTTGGGTTTCTCTTTTAGTGGACTCACTATAACATTCAAACTGAAAGGAGCCCATGGCCCTCTAGCCCAAAGCCTGCACCTTGCACACGGCATCGAGCGCTCAGGGCGTCCACTGTCAGGATGACCACTGCTCATCTCAACATGACACCCCCGCAGATTTCCCATGTCACCTGTCCCTTCTCGTTGGGAGGAGAAACCCTAGAGGCTAGATCTAAATTCTGTTTTCTTGAGCACCAAGTATACACTCACAGCTCCAAAAATGAATGCTGTTAGATGTGGGATGAAATCTAGAGTCCTCCTTGAGGTCCATGAATTCCTCAAAGCTTTAGAGTTGATCCGTGTTTCTCTGAGAGTAGCCTTCCTCCCTGAGGTTTGGGAGAATCACAAGGACAGTGGACTAGATTTCCACACTTCTGCATGGTGGGTGAAAAAAATGAGTTCTGTTTTTCTCTGGCGAGAGAGCAGCTTAAATTTCCATCTCTCTGAAAGCCACATAAAGCTACCCATCACCCCCTGCCTCCCCCTTCAGCTAACCCACTTTGGGTTCTGACGCCCAACCTCACTGGTCAACAGTTCTCGGTAGTGGTGGTTCTTTTGGTGAGGCCTGGACAGAAGTGGAAATATCAACCTCTCTTACTATTAATATCACCACCTGATCATTTTATTGAGTACTCACTGTGTCCCAAGCCCTAGGCTAAGTGAGCACTCTGTGTGAATTAACCCAATTCATAATGTCTCACTACACTTCTGCAGCTTACAAAATATTACACCCATTTTACAGGTAAGGAAACTGAGGGACTGAGAGTTAAATTTGCTCAACATCCCACCACAAATAAGTCTGGTCCCAGAGGCCACACTCATTAGCACTCTCTGTGATGGGGCCACAAGATAAAGAAGGGCCTCTAGAAACTCAAAGTTTGTCCATGGGAACAGGTGAATAAGACCGTCTGGCAATGAGGTTGTAGAAATCAACGTTAACACCAAATGCTGAATGTAAACAAAGCACAAAGCACGACACTTGTTCAAAAGGAAATGTTCTTGCTAATTAAAAAGAAAGGAAACAGGATATCAAAACACAATGGCAATTCAAAGGTTTGGTGGCAGCTTTGAAGGAAGAGCCAGGCTGACACAGCCAGCTCTGCTCACAGCCGAAGGCTCCTGCGTTGGTGGGGGGCTGCTGTCCCCCCTGACCGAATGAACCTGGGGTGCAACAGCCAGGCTGCATCAGGCTTTTCAACACTTCCAAGACCATCTTCATTACTGTCTCACCACGGTAACTATTAATAAAGGATGACGTGCTGAGGACTGAGGTTAGGCTGGTCTTGCTATACCTGTGCCTTGGCTTTCTAGGTGAAGACGTTCCTGAGATGTGAAGTCTACCTTGATGTTGCTGCAACATGATTTAAGAGTGGTTTTCTCTGGGTCTAAACTCACAGCTCAATCTTGGGTGAGTCTGGATAACGCCCCTCATATTTCTTTGGTGTGCAGACTGAGGGGACCGTTGGGACACAGGTACCAGAGAAGGCACTGAGCTGGGGTCAGGAGATCTGAATGTAGGTCCCACTGAAGCAGTCAGCAGACATTTCCTCATCTATGAGAGGGTTGGAACTAAGTGACCTGGGGTATTATTTTTAACTATAACAATTTAAAATTATAACATCCCTGCCACTAAAAAGAAAAACACCAGAAAATGGACACCCAGCCCACTGGGATCCATGGAAAGGCTGACAGTGTTTCTGATGAAACACCGATGATGGCTATCCTGTCACTGAATCATGCCAGAAACCAAACAGTAAGGATGAGATACAGTGCACTTGCCTCTGAATCATATGGAGAATCCTTAAGACCACATTTTAAAAATCCCTGAGCTGGGCCCTCATGAGAGAGCGACTCATCACCCGCCTCTGGCTTGGCAGCTAACCAGGTTCCCAAAGCAGCAGGGCTCAGCATCCAGGTTTTCTCCAATGAAAATGTGGATTTGAAACACTCCTTGTGCCTGTCACAAACCCAGTCCCGGTCCTCAAGACACTCAGTTCATAGCTCGCCCCGTGCTTTTATACATACTTATTTTATTCTCACTAGAAGCTGATGCAACAGGCATGGACGTTGATCCTTCAATATACATAATTCTTATACGTACCTCGACCTCACCTTGCACTAATGCACGATCTTATAAATAACTTAGGAATCCCTGCTAAAACAGACTGACGCATCACAAAGGTTCCTACAGTTGGGTTTCGAATACGCTACTTGTGGGCATGATTCTAACAGTCAATTTCAACGTGATAACTGAAAAAAATGATCAAAAGATTCTGTAGAAAAGGGCCAGTCTTTGGGTGATGTCTGCCTCTTAAAAGGGACTATCCAACTTGGAAAACTGGTCAGGGCTATTTCCTCAAAAGTTAGTCTCACTAAAGCAAACAATTTTCAAAAATGTATTTCCTTGTTACGACATAATTACGACACTTCTGGAATATGGCAATTTTTTATTGAGGAGGAGCTCTTTAACCCATACTAATCTCAAAGGATTGAAAGGGCGTTCCCAGCTTATCTATTTATTAATCCGTTCAGACCCATACAGAGACAGAATCTTTGTAAACCCATTCAGGGTAATAACCCCTATAGTAACTGATTACTTAATAAGGTTTTGCCTTTAAATCCTTCAACAACTATGTACATATATTTCGTGGCTACGTGTGCCATATTACAGAAATGGGCCCTTCAGGTCAAATGATCACGTCTATGATATTTCTAAAGAGATCTTACTTTCAACACCTTTAATCCACCCATTACTTGTATGGAAAATATTTCTTCCCTCGTTAGTTCTGTACTTGTTCTACAATAAAGCTGCTACTCTCACATACTACTAAAAAGGAATTTTTTTTTTTTTTTAGCTCAATTTAAAAAGCCTTTGGAAAAATAATACTCTCTTACTTCAATCTGATCAAGAAATGAGGCATGAAGTATTTTAGTTGTTTGGGACAAACCCATAAAATCAATTTCTTAACAGAATAATTCATTTTTAAGTTTCCTATACAGGTGACATTCTATAATGATTCAAAAAACAAAAACACAAACTGGATTGATTTCAATCATATTACACTGTATCTTTCAACTGCCAATTATATTCAATCATCAGTTATATTTCAACGGACAATTCCCAACTTTTGTTTTTGTTTTTCCTTTACTTTCTCTCTCTTTTTAAACTAGAGCTTTCTTTTTACACTTATGAGAGAACTGTGCATGCGTATGGTTACAAAATTTCAACACAAGTGACTAAAATGAGAAGTAGAAGCTTCCCTTCCTTGTCCACAAACCCACAATCCCAATCCTCAGAAATAACTACTGTTAGGTTTTTGGGTGTACTTCAAGAAATCCCTTGCACACACACACAAAATGTATTTGTATGTACATACTATATATATAGACACATACATACATACACATACACACAGATATGACGGCTATTTTCACTCAAACAGGGATATGTTAATATGTGTTGTTTTGTACCTTGCTTTTTGTCTCTACTCAATCTGCAAGAGTATATTTGAAGAGCAGAAATTTGTGATGTTGATGAAGTTGAACTTATAATTTTGAAAAATGGATTGTTCTTTTGTGTTACATCTAAGAAGTCGTTGCCTAAACCAATGACACAGTTTCTCCTACGTTTTCTTCTAGGATTTCTATGGTTTTACATTTAGATCTATGACCATTTACAGTTAACTTTTATATATGGAGAGAGATATAGAATAAAATTTATTTTTAGAATGTAAGGGTGGCCAATTGCTACAGGACCAAATGGTATGGGACCATTTGTTAAAATATTTGGGTAGCCCATGGCTACAGGACAAACTAGACTTTCTCCACTGAATTGTTTTTGTGTGTTTGTGGGAAAAGTACAAACATGCATTTGTGGAAAATTAATTGGCTGCCAATGTATGGGTTATTTCTGGACCCTATTCTGTTCCATTAATCTGTTTAACTGTGTCTATCTTACTACACTATCTTGATATTATAACTTTATAAGTCTCGAAGTCAGGTAGAGTATGTTCTCTAACTTTGTCTTTCTTTTTCAAAGTTATTTTGCCTGCTCTAGGTCCTTTGCATTTCCACATGAATTTTAGAATAAGCTTGTCACTATCCACAAACAAATAAAAAAACACAATCTGTTGGGGTTTTGATTGAGGTTGCTCGAATATATCAATTTGGGGAGAGGCAACATCTTAAGTATATTGAGTCTTCCAGCTTATCAACATGGTGTATCTCTCCACTTATTTAAGTCTTTGATTTCTCTCAGCAATATTTTGTAGTGTTCAGTGCACAGTGCTTGCAAATCTTTTGTCAGATATAACCATAGGTATTTAATATTTTTGATATTATAAATGGCACTTAATAATTTTGAATTTATGGTTTATTGTTAGTATATAGAAATATTATTGCTTTTTGTTTATTGATCTTGTATCTTTCAAATTTGCTAAACTCATTTATTACAATTTTTTTTTTGTAGAGTCCATTGGATCTTCCGCACAGATGATCATGTCATCTTCAAATAAAGATAGTTTTACTACTTTCTCTCCAATCTGGATGCTTTTAACACTTTTTCTTGCCTTATTGCACTTGTTAGAATTCCTAATACAATGCTAAGTAGCTGTGGTGAGAATAGACATTCTTGCTTGTTTCCTTAGAGGACAAGCTTTCAGTTTTTCATCATGAAGTATGAGATTAATTATAGATTTTTCATATACATCCATTACTAGGTTTAAGACGATCCCTTCTATTCTTAGTTTGCTGGATTTTTGTTTGTTTGTTTGTTTTTAATCAAGAATCAACATTGGATTCCGTCAAATGCTTTTTCTGTATCTACTGAAATAATCATATGGTCTCTCTTTTTTTAAACCTGTTAATATGGTAAATTACACTGATCAATTTTCAAATGTTAAACCAATCTTGCATTCCTAAAATAAACCCCACTTCATCATGATGTATTATCTTTTTTATAAATATTTGGATTCCATTTGCTAAAAATTGTTAAAAATTTTTGAATCTATGTTTATGAGGAATATCAGCCTGCAGTTTTCTTGTTATAACTTTGTCTGGTTTTGGTGTCAGGGTAATACTGGCCTTGTAGAATGTATTCAGTTGTATTTTCTCCTCTTCAATTTTATGTAATAGTTTCTGTAGAATTGGTATTATTTCTTCCTTACGTATATGGTAGAATTCCTCATGAAGACATGTGAGCCTGGAGTTTTCCTTGTGGAAATGTTTTTTAACTACAATTTAATTTCTTTAATACATACAGCTGTTATGTATTTTATCTATTTCTTAAGTGAGCTTTGGTAGTTTGAGGCTTTAAAGGAATTTGTCCATTTCATATATGTTGTTGGATTAATTGGCATAAAGTTATTCATAATATTAACTTATTATCCTTTTAATATGTGTAGTACCTGTGCTGATGTGACTTTTCTCATTCCAGATACTAGCAATTAGTACACATTTTTTTTTTCCCCTCCTTGGTCTGGATAGAGGTTTATCAATTGTACTGATCGTCTCAAACAACCTGCTTTTAGTTTCACTGAGTTTTGCTACTGATTTCTATTTGACTAATTTCCACTCTAATGTTTATTTTCCTTTCATCAGCTTACTTTGGATTTCATTTGCTCTTCTTTATCCAGTTTATCGACTGGAAGCTGAGGTGCTTGAGTTGAGACCTTCCTTCTTTTCTAATATGGGCAGATGTTTAATTCTATACTTTTTCAGTATTGCTTTAGTTGCACTCCATACAATTTGATATGTTGCTTTTTCATTTTCACTTACTTCAAAATACTTTTTAATTTGCATCTTGATTTCTCTTTGAGCACAGGTTATTTAGAAGTATGTATTTAGTTTCCAAATATTTGGAAAATTTTTAGATAGCTTTCTGTTACTGATTTCGGATTTAATTCCATTCTGGTCAGAGTACATACTTTATATGACTTAAATCCTTTTAAATTTATTGAGATATTTTATTGCCCACAATGTGGTCTCTTTTAGTAAATGCTTCATTTGCACTTGAAAAGAAAAAAAAAACTGTATTCTGCTTTGTTAGGTGGAAAGTTCTATAAATATCAATTAGGTGAAGTTGGCTGATGGTGTTGTTCAAGTGTTCTATTATCCTTCCTAATTTTCTAAATGTTTGTCTATCAAGTGTTGAAATCTCTGACCATAATTGTGGCTTTGTCTATTTTTCCTTGCAGTTCTACCAGTTTTCGTTTCATACGTTTTGAAGCTTTGTTATTAGGTGTATCAATGTATGTCCTCTTGATGACCTGACTCCTTATCATTATGAAATGACCCTCTTTATCCCTAGTGATATTCTTTGCTCTGAAATGTGCTTTGTCTGATTAACAGTCACTTCATCTTTCTTTGATTAGTGTCACATACGTTTTCATTCTTTACTTTCAGTCTATTTGTGTCTTTACATTGAAAGTGGGTTTCTTATAGGTAGCATATAACTGGACCTTGCTTTTATATCGTCTGATAATCTCTGTCTTTTAACTGCTGTGCTTAAACCATTTACATTTAATGAGTATTGATATGGTTGGATTCAAACCTATCACCTTATTTGTTTTCTCTTTGTTCCATCTGTCTTCCTCCCCCCCCCCCCACTTTCTTTTTGGACTGGTAACTTTTGGAGTATTTCTTATGATTCTATCGTATACCTATACAGTTATCATTTACAGTGCTCTTTGTTTCTTTGTGTAGATCCAGCTTCACATTTGAAATCATTTTCTTTCTCCTTGAAGAATTTTGTTTAATATTTCTTGTAATGCAGGTTTGCTGGTGATGAATTCTTTTACATTTTGTATGTCTGAAAGAATCTTTATCTCATCTTCTTTTGTGAAAGGTATTTCTTCTGGGTATATATTTCTAGATTGATAAATATTTTCCTTGTAGCACTTTAAAGATTTTATTCCATTGTTTTCTAGTTTGCATTATTATTTATGAGAAATGTTCTGTCATCTTTATATTTATTATTTTGTACATAATGTGTGTTCTCCCTGGTTGCCTTAATTTTTTTTCTCTTTATCACTTGTTTTAAGCAATTTAGTTACAATATGCCTTGATGTCATTTTCTTAATGTTTCTTGTACTTGGTGTTTGTTGAATTTGGATCTGTGGGTTCAGAGTTTTCATCAAATTTGGAAAATTTTCAGCCATTATTTCTCAATGTATTTTCAGTCTCTCTCTTTCTCTCGTCTTCCTTGGGAACTTCAATATATATATATATATATGCATGTGTGTGTGTGTGTGTGTGTGTGTGTGTATATATATATAGTCTGACAATTAAGTTCGCGAACTTGTTGCGACGATGTTGCTAACTTTTTGATATCAGAGGGATTATTCATTATGAATTTGTAGCAACTGCACAAACAGTTAACCAAGTTTACTATTTAGAAGTGCTGAAAAGGCTGCATGAAAAAGTTAGACGACCTTAACTTTTCACCAACAATTCATGGCTCTTGCATCACGACAATGCACCAGCTCACATGGCACTGTCTGTGAGGGAGTTTCTAGCCAGTAAACAAATAACTGTATTGGAACACTCTCCCTACCCACCTGATCTGGTCCCCAATGACTTCTTTCTTTACCCGAAGGTAAAGTAAATATTGAAAGGAAAACATTTTGATGACATTCAGGACATCAAGGGTAATACGACAACAGCTCTGATGGTCATTCCAGAAAAAGAATTCCAAAATTGCTTTGAAGGGTGGACTAGGTGCTGGCGTCAGTATATTGCTTCCCAAGGGGAGTACTTCAAAGGTGACCGTAGTGATATTCAGCAGTGAGGGATGTAGGATGTGTTCACGAACTTAATTGTCAGACCTCGTGTGTGTGTGTGTGTGTGTGTGTGTGTGTGTGTGTGTGCGTGTGCATGTGCATATGTGTGTGTATCTTCCAAGTTTCTACTTAACATGGGCAATCTTACCCCTAGCTTTCTGAACATATGGAATGCAGTCATAACAATTGGAATAATTTTTCTCTTCTCATTATGGGTTGTATTTTCCTGCTACTATGCTTGCCTGGTAATTTTTGATTGGATGCCAGGCATTGTAGGGTGAGTTTATTTTTGTCTTCTTAGAAACGTTCTTGAGTTTTGTTCTGGGACACAGTTAAAATTAATTAGAAACAGTTTGATCCTTTTGGGTCTTTCTTTTAAGATTGTTCAGGGTGATCAGAGCTGTGTTTAATCTACGGTTAATTTTTCTCCAGTATTGAGGCAAGACTTTAATAGCCCTGCATTATGAAAGTTTTTCCTTTCTGGTTGTTGAGAATAGACATGATTCCCATCCCTCTGTGAGTTCCAGGCACTGTTCTCTCTAATCCTTTAGATTGTTCTTTCTCTGGCCTTGGGTAATTTCCTCACATGTATGCACTCATCTTTACTCAACTCAATATTCAAGGGAGACCTCCTCAGCTCTCCGGATTTCTTTGTGCAGCTCTCTATTCTAGTCTAGCCATTTTGGCTTCCCCGGACTCCTAATTACATCTTGTCCAATCAAGGAGACCACACAGAATCTGCTTACATTCCACCTCCCTGTACTGTGGCCTGGAGATTCTCTCCCAGCAGCAAGCTGAAGCAGTCAAGGGGCTCATTTTGTTTCCTTTGTTCAAAGATCATTGCCTTCCAATGTGTGGTATCCAATATCTTCAGTGCTACTGTTTCATATATTTTGTCCATTTTTTTCCCCTTCTAAAAAAAAGTTTCAAGTAGAGGTTAAATGCAGTCCGTGTTACTTCATCTTAATCGAAAGCTGAAGTCTTACTTCTAGTTTTTGGCTCATATAATAGATGCCGCAATAAATAGCACTGCATACATACCTTTGGAAAATGTGTGGCTCTATCTGTTGAATAAATTACTTAAGGTGTCATTGTCAAAGGGTTGATGCATTTTAAACACAAATGATTTTGCCAAATTGCGTTCTAAAAGGGCTTTACCAATTAATACTGCTACTAACATTTTTGAGAATGCCTATTTCCCCATGTACTCTACAACACTGAATATTACCAAATGTGTACATTTTTACCACTTGGGTAGGTAAGACTGATATTTCTTTTTCTGGAACTACTTTTGTCCTTTGAATTTTTAGAAAATGGCTTGTCATTTTCATATTGATTTGTGAGAATTTGTGCAGGAAATTAACTCTCTATCATATGAATTACACTGACCCCCTCAGTTAATGGTTTGTCTTTTGACTTTCCTCAGGGTGTTTTTGTGCCATGAATAATCTAAAAAAATTTTTTTTATGTAGTGCACATTATCCGTCCTTTCCCGTTAGGCTTATGAAAGTTCACATATTTTCTGGATGCACATATGTAAGTGATAGTAACAGGAGTTTATAACCTAAATGCATAATTAGTAAGTGTAACATGTAGTTTTTTTCTCTTTTTTTTCTATAAACTGAAGTTAGATTACAGTAGTACTACACTGAGTTTCAAATAACTTATGCTGATCAAGACCTCTGATGGGCAACTATCTTTGATTAATAAAACATGGAAGGTATAAATTATTTATGAATGACTTGGTAAGGGAGTTTGGTAAGGAGGAATTTCAAAGTATGGAGCAGAATAGAGGTATATAAAAAGGGAGTCACTGGCTTTATATCAATGTCTCATTTTTCCCAGGATGGACTCATCTTTAGGGTTTGCTGGGAAGGTGGAGGAATGATATGAAATCCAAAGCGATGATTATTCTAAGACCTGTCAGCTGGTCATTCATTAGCTCTGAAAGCCTGGACCCTTCCCTGACAATTCCAGCAACTTCTCCCTCTCCTGAATGATCAATGTATTTATTGCCAGTGTCATAAACATGCTGAGAGTAGACTTTGCTCCCTGTCGTAAACTTTCTTCATTATTGTTGCCTAATTGCCTAATTGTTTTCTGTAAGTTCTATTTTCCTAACAAGACAGTTAGCCATTTAAGATCAGGGCCTTCGCCCATCTACTTCCCACATGATTGAGTTTAGACAAGTGCAGTTGTACTGAGCTTAAGTGTGTGCTGTGGAACGTAGGAAAACTGCAGGCACCACCTCCAATTAGGTGACTCAATTTAAGAAGAGTGTATGCTGCTCATTTGCTCGTCATCATCAGGCATTTGATGAGACTAAGGCTACTGCCCAACAAAAGAAAACGGATGCAGTGAGGCCTGGATGGAAGATGCTTCCATGGAAAATATAGCTGCTAAGAAGGTGAGGTTTCTTCTCTTAGCACAGTTATAGTGAGTACATTACCAAGGGACTTACAGTGATCATATTTCCTTAGGGGAGAGGAATAAGCCTTCAGCAAAGGTCTACGATGGGTGATGATGAAGGCGGCTAGCTAACATTGATTGCATATCATATACTCAGCACTTCGCATGATTAGCTAATTGAATCTTCACAAGTACATGAGGGAGATACCACTAGTCCCATTTTACAGGTGAGAAAACTGACATTCAGAGACATGCCAAATTACTTAGGTAATACAAAAAGGCAATGTGGTTTGAACACAGGTCTATCTCACTCCCAGCCGGCCCTGGACTGTGCCATACTGCACCTCAGCTTATCCTCAGAGCCCCAGACAGAAGCTTCCCCACTTTGCTGATGTGGAAGCTGGAGTTCTGAGGTGAAGGAACCACCTACGGCCCATCTGGGTCTGACTCTAAAGCTCATGTTATACTGTTTTGCTACACGGAGCCTCACAGTCCCTAGTCCTCTACTGCACTTGTCCCTGTTCTGTATCCCTGTAACTCGCCTTCCACCACACACACGCGCACACGCGCGAAAGGGAAAAAGGAAAAAGGTCTAGTCGCATGAGAGAAGTCAATGCAGAAGAAACACGCTATGTTCAGCAAGGTCAAGCTGTGTGTCATGGGGCATGTGATTCTGTGCCTGATTGTATCTTCTTCCTTTAAACCCCATCAGCGTGAGTCCACTTACCCGGCTGAGGCTCTCCTTGGTTCCCTCCTCCCTCTCTGGAATCAGCTGCTCACACTCTGCCTTACATACCACTGCATTCACACCTTTGCTATTACAGTACCTCGCACACTGCCTGTTTCCCCATCTAGCATCTTATTTAATTGTGGTATCACCAGCAGCTGGCATGGTGCACAATGAATGAACTCAACAGCTTGAATGAAAGTGTCTAAGTCCCTATGTAGATGGTCCTTAAATAATGTAATTTTGCTCAATATCGTTTCATTAGAACACTGATGAGGTGCAGAAACTTAACTCTCTTTATGCCAGTTAGCCTGTGGTCAAGTTTCGCTATGCTGCCATTTTGCTGAAATTTCCAAGAACCTATCGGATTTTGCTGTACAACACTTACTACTGAGAAACAAAAGCTGCTGCCAGGATCACAGCCCCACTGCCAGGGGTGTAAAAAATATAATTGGCAGACCACCACCCCTGAGGTTGGTTATTTTCAGGGAGGGATTGAGTGTTTAAAATGCAAGCCTTCTTGAAAAGAAACTGCAAACCCAGAACAGCACATTACTGACTTACGGGATCTGTATAAGCTTTTAATGGCAGAAGGAACTGGCCTGCTGCTTCAATAACCACTTAGGCAGTGGTTAGGCAGTAAAGACTTTGCTTCTAGGGGCTAAATTATTTTGAACGAATCATCTCCTATATCCATGCAACTCAAATCGCTGCTACCCTACTTGATTACTGTTCTTGGGACGCCTCATGCCAGCCTTGTTCACTTTTCATGATTCTAAATACCTATTCTGGAAAGGCTGGATTGCCTGACGTTGGTCACACAGGGCTGTCCAGGTGGCCTTAGTTGGTTGGAAGATTCAAGTAAGAAAGCACCAGTAGCTTTCTGCCCCCATCTGGTTATAACAGCTGGTAGACTGAATCAAGGCTCTATCATTTGGCCCCCTTCGATTTGTCATTTCATCCTGTAAAACCCATTTGTCTTAACTTGTTCAGAGAAGGAAAGTATAGTGGTGGGTTTTTTTCTTTTTCCCCTTCTTTGTCACCAGACTGAGCAGGGGCCTTAGGAAACTGTGGGGCAAGGAATATAACACAAGTGCTGGGTCTGAGGGTGGGTGGAGAGGAGCAGTCACAAGACGACCGATTTGGAGGATTTGTTTCAGTCTCCTAAGTTTATGTGGAAGTTGACAACAAGAGAGGAGTAGCTGGCAGGTGGGAGGTCCTGCTTTTTACCGTTATGAGTACAGCCTATCTGCCACCAAATACAGATTTCGAGTTTGCAGCTGGTTCAGACTTGGCATACAGGCCCTTCCTATTCCTTTCAAGTATTTTCCACATGTCATTTTCAGAATTGGGATGATTCTGAAAGACTGTAGTAAGAAGCGTGCATAAAATGAATCTAATTGTTTTTTTCTCTCCCTGCATTAGATTTTTATCAGAGCTGCCCTTTCCTACCTGTCAGGTCTTATCCCGCCACTCTCGCATTATACTCCTTCTCATCATACATCTGCCTCCCCATTGCTCTTGAACACCAATGCATTCCAGCCCCAGGGCCTTTGCACGTGCTGTTTCCTTTCCTTTGTAACCTGTTAAGTTCTTCCCCGTGCTCTATCCTGGTTGGTTCCTTCTGGTTCTGCTCAAAGGTCACTTCCTCTGAGAGGCTTTCTCTGGCCACTCTTCTCAAACAGGCCTCCCATTCTTTATCACACCAACCAGCTGTCTCCTGCTCACCCCACTCCATCCTGTCACTGGGCAGAAAGCTCATTCCATCACCGTTGCACTTAAAATAGATCCGTTGCTTTTGGCCCTGTCCAGTATGCCTTCTGCTACCCTAGCCTGCCCTCTTGTTCTGGCGGCATCTGAGGCAACCTGATTGATACTTCAGAAGGTTTTCTAACAATGCTTGCAAACAACGAAGGTTTCTGTTAACTCGGAGTAAATCAGGAAATTAAATTAAGAAACCACTTTCCAAGCACCTGAAATTTTATTTTAATGTTTCTAGTTCAGTTTAGCTCCTAAACTATCATAGGTACCTCTTTTGAAAAGCGTAGCACTGAGACATTAAAGTTTATTAAATGTTTTAAAGGCTTTATTATTTCTAAAGTCTTTATGATTCCGTCCCTGAGTCTATCATTATCTTATTTTCAAGAAAATACAGCCATCTCTTGATTCTATTTCATCACTTGGAGTCACACAATTATTCCGAATTTCTTAATTTCCAAGCAACACATTAAATTCTTCAGATTTCTTTTAAAACAGCTGAGGGGAAATCCCAGATGATTTCAGCTGACAATTCCTTAATCAGGAAAAGATTTTAAATACTAATCACCAGAAAAGTTACAATTTACAGGAAAGAAAGGGGAAATGTTGACATATTACACAACATGTCACGAAGAAAGCATGGTTTAGTAACTGAGTGGCACTCACGGCTGACAATTTGATCAAGAATTTCTAGTGACAGTATAAACTGTGTTAGAGCAAATGAACTGTTTCCATTGTCCGTAATTCTGAGAGTCCAAGGTGAAAAGAAGATTCCCTTCTTTGGAGATTTTATGAGTAAATGAAACATCAAACCATCTATGGATGCCCTCCCCACCCCCCCGACTTCTACAAAGATTATTTGGTTTTAAATGAAGCGAAGAACTGAGCTGAAGGGAATTCTTATTTGGTGTCTAATTCCATCCAGAACTGAGGGCAGTACTTTTCTTCACAGTTTCTATTATTTGGTAGAGAAAAGGAATGGCCTGCTTCTGCCTCTAGCTGTGGGCACACAGATCCAAGTTCTCTGCGGCTGAGCGGCCAGGGCAAGTGCAGTCAGGTCCGCAGAACTAAGTCCTCCCCCAAGTTACAAAGAGAAGAGAGTTCCAAGGTGGTATCTACCGGGGTGTCACTTTGACCCTCAATTAATCTGGCAACATCAACTAGGTTTCAGTTGTAGCAATTATGTAACATATTAAAAATGAGATCACCACCCAGCACTGGGTTTTCCCCTTGTAGTCTATCTACAGGAATTCATCAATGAACTACGTTCTTTATTAACGCTTTATTATTTTAAGTGACTACAAACACACACAGGGCATTTCATAAACATATTTTGTTAATCATGACATTGTAATTCAGCAGGAGGAATGATGCAAAATGTATAGTCTTCAGGAACCAAAAAAAGAAAAGCTGAAATAGATCAGGGACTCAATGTCAAAGGCAGCCTAACCCTCTGTCCAGATGGGGTCCTGAGCATTTATTTATTAGACGGGCTGATCTAGTTATTCGATTGGTCACTAGATTGGCAGCGGGAGGGAAAAATTACTGGAGAATG
The DNA here is from genome assembly GCF_036562045.2 of Rhinolophus sinicus. Taxonomy (NCBI): domain Eukaryota; kingdom Metazoa; phylum Chordata; class Mammalia; order Chiroptera; family Rhinolophidae; genus Rhinolophus; species Rhinolophus sinicus. The sequence goes on from NC_133761.1 coordinate 11,076,916, forward strand.
AAAGATACTAGTAGGCATATAGAAAACTAAAGAAAGGGATTTAAAGTGACTGGGGATTTCAACGTAAATTATGGAAAACATAGAAATAAAAACTATGATATTGGTTGTTATTTTGAAAACCATTACTAACTATCCAAAATGAAAAGCGATTATGAGTTTCCATTTAACCTAACAGCAATTGCTATCACTTACTGGGCACGCATCATACACTGAGTACTACTCCAAGAGTTCTCCACACGCTAAGTCTTCTAACCCCCATGACAATTCTATCATGTTCTAATTCCCATTTTAGGGATAAAGAAATTGAGGAGCACAAAGGTTAAATAACTGGCCCCACGTCTCACAGCTGGAGGGCTGGGAATGGAACTCACTTCTGTCCCACTCCAGTCTGTGTTATTAACTGTGATGTATCTTCTCTATTTGGGCATTTTGGAGCGAGTCACCCTGAGTACCTTTCAGAGTCCTAGCAAAACGCTTCCAGTATTTTCTGATGTTTCATCCTACGAATTATATACACGATTAGAGTTTCCCAGTAGAAAGCTACCACCTTTTGTGTCTGTGTAATCACACTCCATTCCGCTTTGGTGTTTCTGCTTACTATAGTATCACAGTAGAAATTAAAAAGAAATCGGCTTGCAATCTAACATATCTTATTATCTTCCTGACGTTCTCACAGCAGAGCTCTAACATTTCCTTCTGAAAAACCTTGTAACCACAGACTGGTGCTTCTTGTTTTGAGAGTCCAATCTTATTAGATCACATAGGCCTTGCTCAATACTCTGAAATTTCAGACCTACTGAAGCTACTAAAACGTTTCGATTGAAGAGTCCGTGACCTTATGTGAAATTGGAGTCGTGGGAATTTGAACAAACTAATAAAACATCTCGATGGCAAACTGAAATAATGACAATGGAATGAATGACTAATATTCACATATGACTTTTTATGCAAAGCCCCCAAAGTGGTTAATGAATTTTTGCAAACCGATGAAACTTCTACACAGTAATGACTACACTTTGTACTTGCATGACACAATTCTGTCACGGACTGCTGGCCTGGCCTCATGTCACCATGCTCAAATTGTCCTCAGGTGGCTGGCAGGTGGTACAAGAAACGTACTTCTCCTTCTAGCCACACAATACAGAAATGGTACAAAGGAAGAATTTGAGCGGGGGCAGATTTCAGCAACTGAGGCATGCTTGCCTGAATGGGGGGGCCTCAAGAAACCTGGGGTCGGGGGCTGGGCATGCTACTCAGAAAGCAAGAGAAGCAAATGGCTTCCCAATGAAAGCCTTTTAGACACACTTCTGCACACATTACCTTTGTATTATGTGGCCCCGTGACTCAGTTTTCAGCTCTGTGGAAGTGAAACATTTCCCCCCTAGAGCTCCACACTCCCTTCCCCAGATAGAGCCTGTAACCTCAACTCTCTCAGCAGCAGCCAAAAGCAGATGACAAGGACAGAGGGTGTAATTGTGGGTTGTCGTTTAGCCTGTATGACTGGTAACAACCAGAACAGCATAAACGGCTACCATGAAAAAGGTCAAAGGAAAAGGACGGTTCTCTGACTCAGGGTAAACATCAGGGAAGGAGAATTTTTAAATAAATGATACAGTGAATGTTTGACTTGGGATTGTTCATCTTGAATCAGAGGGCAAAGGCCTGAGTCTCCGTATGTAGCATCCTGTTCCATTCAGGTCATGGAGAACAGGGAGAAGAACGTTCACTTTTCATTTGGGATTATATCGCAAAGAAAGTGGTACCAGGCTCTAAGCGATTTATAAACTCCAAAGACTCTGGGGCTAGGAAAGTTGCCCGCGGAAAGGAAGTATGCTAGGAGGGGCTGGGGCAAAGTGGAGGGGCTGACGGCTGCTGCTTCCGCCGTCAGGCAGGCTATTTCACACTGCGGGTGAGGGGAGACCCAGTGCTGTCAGATTTGCTCATTTTAAAATAAGAAGTTGGAAATGCAGACTGTTATGTGAAATCTCTCAATTTTTGTATGTTGCAACTAACTGATAGATGTGTGTGTACAAGTATGTGGGCCAAACCAGCACATCTGTAGGTTGGATCCTGCTCACGGACTGCTTTCTGACCCCTGTGACCACAGTAATGGTTTTTAACTCTTCAGCAGTTAAAAGGAAACAAGATCTGACACATCCTCCAGGGAGTAAATTAAACTGTTGCTTGGTCAAAAGGGCCTTTAGAACTCTACTGTGTGGGGTTTTAGAAATAAGTCCAAGAAGCTGATGAGTTTATTCCACTAACGCTTTCAAGTTTACAACTTTGCAGCTTCCTGTTGGAGGGAGGTCTCGATGTCAAGAGATCTGTAGGGCAAGTTAGGGAAGGTGCTTAGGGAGGGACATGTTCGGTGGCATCACAATGTGAGGTCTGAACAACTGACTCCACGCTGGGGCTCAGAGGCCTATTTAAAAATCTAGGGTTTGTTCTTTGCTGCGGCCAGAGACAGAGGAGCCCAAGGGATGTGTCAGTGACAGCCTTCCAGTTGGCAGCTCAACAGGGCTGATGGGAAAGTTCAGCTACAGAGAAAAGAATGCTAATCCCCTTCTGCTCTGACAACACATCACAGAATGGAGACAACAGGATGGCTGGCTGGCTGGCTGCCTATCTTCCTTATCACACGCAAGGCATCACGCCCTCCACCACGCTTTCGGCTATCTTCCCATAGTGCTCGCGGAGGATTTCTAAACATAGCCATTGCACATGTGTTTGGAAGGAAGGGGGTTTCTATTTTAAAGAAGAGAAAGTTCCTTGTTTCTGGCTATGGGGCTTGAAATTGACAACCCACTCAGTTCTCCCATGGACCAGTGACTCTCAGTGTGAAAAGAGAGGAAGGGGGGCAAACGCCGGACTCTTCCCTCTGTGCTATGTGAAGAAAGAGCTGACCTGTGACTGATTTACAATGGGTTGGGGAAATCTGTCCTAACTGGCCTGGCTACCATTTTAACGTGCTGTTTTATCCACTCGTATAATACAGTCATAACACGAATACCTAACCTTTATAGATTGCTTACTATATATATGCCAGGTACAATTCTAAATGCTTTACCTGCATTAACTCTTTATTCTTCACACAACCCTAAGGATGTAGGTTCTATCATCACCCACATTGCACAGATGTGGAAACCGATGACCAGAGACTAAGTATTTTGCCTAAGGTCACACAGTTAGTGGTTGGGGAACAGGAATTCACACCTCGACAGCCTGGCTCCAGTGCCGTGCTCTGAACCATTAAGCTAGATAACCTCCCAAAATGAAGACTGGATATCAGGGGAACAGCCATAGTTTGAGACGAGGCTACTGACTGTACAATATGAAGGCTTGGGAGTTTTCTGTTCTGATGGAAAAGAAATTTGCTACTTTCACATTTTATGCAGGTCTCAGAGCAATTATGCAATCAGGGGGAAAAAAATCTAAGAAATTTCAATATGCACATTTAAATATTTGTACAGTGGAGCTGAAACATACCATTTTACACACGTACACATGTATATTGAAGCGTATTCATTGTGAGGAGGGGAGAGAGACAGAGAGGGAGAGAGAGAAGAGAGGAGAGTGGGGAGAGAGGGAGAGAGAGAGACAGAGACAGAGAGACAGAAAGAGGGAGAAGAAAAAGAGGAGAGAGATGAGAGAGAGGAGAGAGAGAGGAGAGAGGAGAGAGAACTTAAATTTGGCAGTGGGGTCCCAGAGGGGAATGGGTGGGAAGCGGGAAACAGCTGTTTCTTAGTGGCCCTAGCTCCCTGTATACCTGCCTTACTGTGCAGGTCTTGTGTGAAGTGCAAGTATGTGATTAAAAGTGTTTTTTTGTACCACATGGCTCCTCAAGGCAAGCCAACTACTTTACCTGGTGCTCAACTGAAAAGTTACAACACTTGAGAAAAAAAGTGTCTGTGTGGAATTGACTTAGAGACAGTCCCTCAGCCTCGCTAAGAACTGGCAGAAATCATCTTCAGTATATTGAATTTTTGCCTTACATGTTTAAAAATCCTAGCTTCCTGCATAAACTGTCACCAAATTAATTCCAGTCTATAGTATCTCAATTTTTCTCATAATCATTCTCAAGCATTTCTCTACAGATATAATCTATGGTTATTTTTCAGCCCAGCAATCAATTTATATATATATATTTATAATCTTATTCCTTATTAGGACGGGTGATCTTAATTCCCTGGGGATTGACTCCTGAGTCTGGCTTTGGAGCCAGTCTTACACAGGACCCTAAAAGATCACCCAATAATAACACTGAAGCCTGTACTGCAATTGATGGTGGCTTGTTAATGTTGTTTAATTGCTTTTTTATTGGATGGCTCTCCACTAGACTCTAAGCTCTGTGAAGACAGGAACCAACCTCTAACAATGGCGGACACACAGTGAAGCACTCAATACCTAGCCCATGAAAAATAATTGCCATGCAGATTTATATTCCAAAGCACAATGCTATACTTTGGTCAGAGAAATTACTTTGCATGTAGGTATGTGAGTGTTTCTAAACTCCTAAACTAGGCAAACAGTCCCCCTTTTAACGTCCATTTACTTGGAGTCTGTTCTCTAACTATACATCTTTCACTCCCCCTCCATCAACCATACGCCAACAATGCCCCACATTTTTATCTCTGCTCAACTCCTTTCTTGAGCTACAGGACTGATTTTCCAACTGCCCTCAAGACATCGCTGCCTTATATAAGCAACTCGAGGTTAACGTTTCCTGAACTAAGTTGTATCTTCACCTTCCCAACCCTTCTCCAGAGGGCTTAAAGTGAGGCTCTGGAGTCAGACAAATCCGTGTTCAGATTCCTGGGCGACACGAACTAGCTGTTAGCTAACATTGGGCTTCTCTAGGTTTAGATTCCTACAACTGTAAAATGGCTACGGTTTCTTACTCCATGGAGTTGTCGTGAAGGCTACATCAAATAACACGTTAAATTCTTTAGTTCAGCGCCAGGTATAGCGCTTCCGTCTGCAGTAAAACAGTTCCTTTTATTATCCTCCAAACCAGTTCATTCAGCCTCCTAAGCTGGACAATTCAAAGCTGTTTGTTTCACTCCTGATGAACCTTCCACTCCCTCCTAATTCAAACAGACCTCAAGTTCTGTCAGTTCTACTCTTAAAACTCCCGACTCTGGTCTCCTCCTCTCACCGCTATTGCCGTTGCTCGGGCCCTCGTCTTCAGCTAAGCCACTGTCACCACTTTCTAGTTCGTTTCCTTGCTTCAGATCTCTCTGTACTTAAGCCCACACATCACAGCAAACGCCATCACCTCTGTTAAAACCTTCCTGGATCATGTCCCTCCTATGTCTAAAAACTCTCACTGTGGGAACTATCACTCATTATGCTAATAACGCGTCAGAATCTTTACATGTAGTTTTCACTTAATCGTCACACCAACGCCAATGAAATACATGTAATTACTTTTGTCTTGCAGGTTAAAAAAAATAAGGCTAATCGTTATTCACTGATGGAAATCAAATAATTTGTCCGTTCACAATCGGGATTGACTCCGGCCTGTACAGCTCTCAGTACAATGAATTCACATCTTATCTATAGAATAAATCTAAAAGTCAAAGCACAAAATGCAAATCTCGTATACATCAAAGCCGACCTGACAATCTCTTAGCAAGGCTGACAGAAAGACAGCCAGTCTCTGTTAGCACGGAGAAGAATGCTATTTCTTTGGCTGACACAGATAAAATAGCTAACGCTCCTCACTTATACTTTTTACTTGCAGTCTTCTCTCCATTTGTGCTGAGTATGTACAGCTGAATTTGTGCAGAGCAATGGGACTCTATGGACAACAGAGCAGTTACAGCGAGTGTTTATAAGGTACCTGTTCCCCCACAAAACAGCTAGCATTGTATTTTGACATAACAGGCAGCTCATGTATATACTTGTTGAAAGAAATTAATACTCTGTCTTCTTTATCTTACGGTTCAGCTCCTTCAACAGCCATCACAGATGCTAAGTTAGCTGAGTGTGACCTAAGAAGATGATCAGGTAGGCCCTTGTTTGGTCCCGCAGAACAAATGACCGTATTTCCCGCAAGACGTCTGTCCGTCCTTCAGGTTCTGCACCGCAGTTTGGTGTTGAACACTCAGCCTGACGCTGTGGGTGTCCACTCAGTTGAGAACAACATTTTGCAAAGTAAGAAGTCTGACAGTTCCCGCAGGTTCTTCTGAGTCAAAGCTGAACTGCAGGTTCACGGATGGAGGCCGCTGCTCTGAAAGCCGCCTCCCTTTCTGGCCTAGTGTGGTCAGGAACAGGAAACTGAACCCATGGTATTTCGGGCTTTGATTCTACCCTGCCCTTAAAAAGCACTCAGCAACACTGGGGTCCTTGCATGTGGCGAGAGTGAGCACGTTCAAAGCGTCCGTTGGAAAAACAAGACGTCGGAAGCGTGAGGCTGGAGCTTCCACACTGCCCGCCTGCTTGGGGTCCAGGGAAGAATGTGTGTGATGAGCGGTGCTCTCAGATTCTCTGTCCTTGCTTCCAGGGTCCTTTGGAGGCACAGGCAGCGAGGTCCTACCCAGCAACTCAGCAGAGGGTTTGTGCAGTAGTCAAGTGGAATCCAAAGTTAGTTTCACTACACCCGACCTGGGGGGCCACACGCTCCTGTCTATACCCACCAATCACAGTGTGACATCATTACGTCACACAGACCTGGACTGGAATACGGGCCCAGGCCAGCTCCCTAACCCCTCTGGTCTGTTTCCTCCCTGGGTACAATGTCATTTGCCTTAAATCGTTGTTCTCATCTGCTTTTTCTATCTGATCAAATCAGATGACACAGGTCAAGCGTTTAGCACAGTGCCTGCTGCGTTCTATAAGCTCCATCATCAGTAGTAGTTGCTAGAATTCCTATCCCAATTCTTAGCCCATATTGACCTCAGCGTAAAAGCTGAGTCCTTCGAATGGCTTTGGGGTCCTTCAGGACCTGCCCCTTTTTACCCCTCTGATCTCATTTCCTGCTTTTCTTCTCCTGACTCATTCCCCGTGAATGTCCCGGCATTCCTGCCACGGGCCACGCCTATTCCTACATCAGGACCTTTGCATGGCCTGATTCCCCTAATTTCTGCCCTGTGCTTAGAACAGTGCTGGCACCTAGGAGACCTCCAACACATCTGGGTTAAATGAATGATGAAGGAGTAAATTGCCTTGTACGGTCAACTAATAGTCTTGTGGCGATTTGGAGCTCTGGCCTAAATACCTCACTAATGGTCTCGGTATGTTTGGGTCCCCTTCCGAGGGAATTGGGACTCTGTCCCCTAAGAGCTAATAGGAAACTGTTCCAAGTGTTTCCACGAATTAGCTCATTTAACCCTCACCCCAGTGAGGTATGATTATCAGTGTTTATTTTAGGGAAAACCAAGCACTGAGAGGTTAAGTAATTTGATGAAGGTCACAAAGCTAGTAAGTGATGTAGGCTGGGTGTCAGGAGCCATTGTCGCTAGTCCCTTCAGGGCTGATGACTACGTTGAATGTCCCCTCGAAGGACAGCCATACAGGCAGGCGATTTTCCTCGGGGCCTCCTTTCCCACCAGCTCACGTTCCTGGGGTGCTAGCACACTCCTTAGGGAACCCTGCTCAGGTTACGATGGAGCAGCACAGGCCCAGTGGGGGAGGCAGACTGTTCATTTCAGGGACAAAAAGGCCCACAGGTTCTATTTTGTTTTTCTTACAACTTACACTTTACAAAACCAACTAATCACTGAGACACAGAAATAGATTTTTTTCTTTAACAGTCAAATAGCAACAGGATTGGAAGTCGGTGGGTCACAGGGGGCGCTATTTGGACCTGACGCTCCTGGCCAGGCAGGATGAGTAAGAACTGCTCACAGAGGACACAGGGGCCAGCGGGAAAGCTTTCCATCCCTCCTTCACCTTCTAGTGCCAATCTTTTAAGACTCATCTCAGCACTCGGTCCCCACGAAGCCTTCTCAGATCCGCTCCTTCCTCGCCCTCCTGCCACCCTCTCCAGGCTGTTATGTGACCTCTCTTCTCTCAAAGCACCCTGTGCCTCCCTCCACCATCACACCTGCTGAACTGTATGGAACCACCTGGTCTTCCCTCCCCCAGGGACTGTCCACTTGAGTCCAGGGACAATGTCTCATGTTTGTATCCTCAGTGCCTCATGAATAAGAGGTGTTCAGTAAATGACTGTTGAATGGAACAGTATCACCCTATGGAGATGCCACAACATCTTAGATCTTGGAATCTGCTTGTCCTCTTAAATCTAGCTCAGGCTCAGATCTGAATGGCACAGCCTGTGATGGGACCCAGTTCCAGTTCAAGAAAGCCAAAATTATGTGGTCAGAGGAACAGTCTTCAAACTACACGGGATGTTCTTGCCATGTACTCAAAGGTTCTCCAGCTAGTCTTTGGGGTAATGAAAGTCATTACCCCAATTCTCATTCCATAAAACGTATTAAAGGAGTCCTTACATTTTCCTTGGGGGGGGGGGGTCTTCCCTCTCTTTCAAAAGGCAGCACAAAATAAATTACTTCCTCTTGATTCAGCCAACACATTTGCTAAAGTGAAACCTGGATCAACTAGAATATTTACAACCTCTAGGGTTCCACAGTGTACAGATTTTAAAATACAAAATATTTGTAGGTGCTGCTAATAATATGTTTGAGGGTTTACTTTCAAATAGTTCATTGGGTGACTGTAAAGGAGCTATCAGATGCAGAGAAAAATAACAATACATTCCTTTTCACTGGCATCAGGCTATTCATGAAATGTGCTGCCTTGAGGATGCATACAGATCGATACTGCAGCGATACATGGGACAAGGCAGAGCATTTTAATTATCTGAGGGACCACCCCTGTAGGGTTAGGAAGTCAGACTCTTCAATGTCACCCAAAACTTAATCCTACCAATGCTGACTAACTCTGTACTGAACTGTGAAGTTATCGAGAAGATTAATTTAAAAAAAAACAAACCCTGCTTATTCTGAAGCAATGTTGATATAAATCTCAAATTGGTGACAACAAACCACATACCACAAAGTATTTAAATGAATCCGAACTTTGGGGGGCGGGGTGCACTAAACATGTAAAAAAACCAACCAACCAACCAACCTACCAACCAACCAACCAACCAAACAAACAAACAAAAACCCAAACCTATAGATGTTAAGAACCCCTGGTCACGTTCAAGGATATTCCATTGAATTCTTATAACCACCTTGCCCATTTTTACAGCTGAGGAAACTAAAGTGAAGGCAGTTTAAAGAAATTCCCTGTATCACCTAACCAATAAGATTTAGCCACAGGATTTGAAGCGCTGGCTGGGAGGTCAGCATAGCCAAGGGATCAAGAGGAGGGTCTCTGAGGCCAGACTTCAAATGCTGGCTCTTACACTGGCTGGGTGATTTTGAGCAAGGTTCTTAACTTTGTGCCTCAACCTTCTCATCTGTAAAATGGAGATATTAGCAGTAGACACTTCAGAGGGCTGTGGTCAGGATTCATGAGTTAACTTTTATATAAAGTGCTTGCTCCAGTGCTTGGTATACAGTCAGCATTCTTTTAGCTCTTATCTGACTTCAAAGCCCATGCTTTCCTTTCCACATCAAGGGTGACTGTCACAAAGCATACAGATTCATACTCTGAAACATCTCATCATTGCTTTGTTATTGTAAGTTACTACATGTGAGTTAAAATATTCCACTCCAGTTCTCAATGCATTTCATTCCAGAAGGAATAGTGTTGAGAAGCAGCCATCAAAGAACACAAAATTTGGCTCAACAAAGGCTAGCATTTCCACCACTTGTAACTACCTGAAAATGGAGTGAGCCGCCTGTCTCAGGATGTACCCCAAAGGTGACGACGTAGTGGAGGCTGCATAGTGCAGATCAGAACTGCTACCTTGTGGGAAAAACTGGGTAAAATAAGCTCCAGGTTTAAACCACGATTCCACACTGTACTTTGGAGAAGATTACTGACTTAAAGAGCCGTTTTTTGGCCAGGCATTTTTATAGGAAGGCAACTTTAGTTACATTATACTTAGACACTCACCCTGACTAAAAAGCTTGAAAGGTATGAAATAAAGGCTGTTAAAAATGTGTGTGTGTGTGTGTGTGTGTGTGTGTGTGCGCGCGCAAATGTGAGAGATGTTAATTAATTCATTGATTTTAGGATATCTTACAGTAAAATGGCCCAGAGAAGTGATTATAGTAATTTAATTGAACAACATGACTTATGGATAACTTCATGCTTACAATGAGAGTAAACACTTCCTGAATTTCTAAACATACTCTGTTTTTTCTCTGCAGAAAAAGTAATCAGAGGTTCTTGGTTCTACTACAGCAAAACTCATCCATTCGCTTTTCCTTCAGAAAAGAAGGAAACCTGGTATAAGTAATGTTCTTTTTTTATTCTAATTTCTTAAGAGAAAATAACAAGTGACATCACTGGTCTATTATTGTTCCATGAAAGATACATCTTGGCGATTTTCCTACAGAAATAACCAGCCTTGAGTTAGCCTCTGCTTAGTTGTTATCACCTCATGTGTGTGTGCAAGAATATATGAAGAAGGGGAGGGAAATATTAAAAGTTTTGATAAAAACGACCATGACAAAAAAAACACAAAAAAAGACTCTATTACAGCAAAACTCATCCATTTGTTTTGGTATTCGAGGCATACTATCTCTGATTTACTGATTCATATTCTCTTTCTCACAGACCGCCCCCCCCATTTCTATTATGTGCTGTTGTAGAGGAAAGGGGGGGTGGGCAATAGCGTCTATTAAATAGGCTCCGTACACCAGGGAAGTTGTTTGCTGGGGAGCTCTGGATAAGGCAAGCACTAAATTTCATTAAACCCCAGTGTGTAAAATGGGGCTAATACCTAACAATACCTCTTTCAGAGGCGAGAATTAAATGAGATCACCAATGCAAAGCTATTTCTACAGTGCTTAGCACTGAGTCACTGCTCGATAAACTAGTTATGATTTTTTATTATCACTCAAGGGCTAATCATTGCAAAAGTAAGAATCTAAACTAATTCCTACTAATTCTTCAGCAAATACCATTTAGTTCTTCTCTATAGTTCTAAAGGCACAGGAGTCAGGGTTACACAGTAGTTTAGGACCTTATCATTGGGCCACAATATGCTTCAATTTCAGCCCAAATAATATTTTAGTTAATAGAAGGCTCAAAACAGAATTTACTAAAGCTAAAGTAAAACAACAACCACAACAACAACAACAACAACAACAAACAAACCCAGCTCTTTAAATATAGAAAGCTATTGCTTCCCTTTGCTTTGGGGGAGACAGAAATTCAAGCTCTTTGACTACAAACTTGCTGATACTTCCCACCCTACCCCCCACTCTAAGCTACATTTATACTAAAAGTTGAGGAACAAATAAGGCAGAGCACATGGTGATTTTGTATCCTGCTACTTTACTAAATTCATTATGAAGGGATTATCCACTCTTAGCTCTTTCTCTTTTCCTCCTTTGTCCCCCCAGACCTTTCAGAGCCAAGTGCAGGCAGGCAGGCAGGCAGAACCTAACAGGCCAATCTAGATCTATGAGGTCGTTCTCTCCATGGGGCAGGGAGGAGGACCAGTCAACCGTTAGGGCCTCTTTTTTTGGAGGTATTAATACTTTCTGAGACATCCCGAGACCTTCTCTGAAGAAAGCACCCTCTGAATTCTAACCAACTTTCAATTGTTTTCTTTTCCCACTAAATGGCTTTTGTGGAAGCTCTTTTTACACATCTGCTAGCTGGTGAGATCAAGATGGTGAAACTCTGACAGCTTCTAAGCACCACCTCTTCTTCTTTCTTGGACAGAAACCCCATAACCATCCTAGGAGCGTCCACAAAGCAGAGATGGAAGGTACAGTGGTCCGGAATCAAGTCTAGGTAGGTAAGCAAAGGGCTAAAAAATCACAGTGCTTTTACTGAAAACAAGGGAGATGGAGGCAAACCAAAGTCATACAAAGGTGCTTCCCTTCTTCTGCAGCCAAACCCAATGTCATCACAGCAACATGACATTTAAGAAAGTCCAACCTATTTTAAGTAGTTTCAGGTGTCAGATCATCCGTGCACGATGAGACACTGACTGATGGATAACGGAGGAGAAAAAGTTCGCTGTGCTGTGAACCACTGCTAATCTTGACAGATAAAACCAGAAGAGACATGCATTTCCACTTTCAAGTGTTTACTGGATGACATCACACTGTGGATTTCATCAAAGTGCTGTCTCTGGTAAATGTCACATAATAGTACTTGAGTACCTTCGATAAAGGCCTCGGAACATTGGGAATGAACACAGACTGCAAAACAAACTACCCAGATGGAGTCCCTAATCCTAATTCCATGCCATTTCCTTCGTATTCTTTCAGGTATGACTCCAACCCCATAAGTGACATTTGTCTTGTACAGAACTATGGTTTTGTTTTAGAAAGTCAACCCAGTAATGTAAGGCAGTTTCCATTGTGCACAGAAGAAAGTATCAGATTGAAGCTTTTGACTTAGGTAGGTAAAATAAATATCACAATATCAATCCATCAGGGAAATGCATATCAAAACAATGAGATACCACTTCACACCCACTAGGATGCCTATAGGCTATAATCAAAGAGACAGATAATAACAAGTGTTGGCGAGGACGTGGAGCAATTGGAACCCTCACACACTGCTGGTGGGAATGTAAAATGGCGCAGTCGCTTTGGGAAACAGTCTGGCAGTTCCTAAAAAGGATAAACATAGAGTTACCATATGACCCAGCAATTGCACTCCCAGACAAATACCAATGAGAAATGAAAATGAAAATCTTTGTCCACGAATGTTCACAGCAGCATTATTCATAACAGCCAAGAGACAGATACAACTCAAATGATGATCAACTGATGAATGGATCAATAAAATGTGGTACAACCACACCACGGAATGCTATTCAGCACTAAAAAGAATGAAGTTCTGATACATGCCACAACATGGATGAACCTTGAAAACACGATGCTAAGTAAAAGAAGCCAGTCACAAAAGGCCACATATGCATATTTATGAGAAATATCCAGAATAGGCAAATACACAGAGACAGAAAGTAGATTCATGGTTACCTAGACCTGGGGGGCTTGGAGGAAAATAGAAAGTGAATGCTAATGGATACAGGGTTTCTTTCTGAAAATGTCCTGAAACTGATTGTGGTGATAGTTACACAACTCTGGGAACATACTAAAAATCACTGCATTGTGCACTTTAAATGGGTCAGTTTTATGGTATGTAAATTATATCTCAATAAAACTGTTATAAAAAGGAATAGTAACGTACCAGATAGGAGGAAATATGAAAATCCAACTACCGCAAGGATCGCTTCTGTAGGGACCTAATGCCATCCTCTTTCACAACATTCAGTGACTCACCCATCAGCTAAAGGCTGAAGACCTAAAGAATGGCTTTCAGAGGCTTCAGCGAGCTCACTGCTATTTAACGTAATCCTGCTACTTCTCTTATTCAGCATCCTTGAGGATTGAGCTGCATCCTGTTTGAATTCCCTCCATTAATGCCCATGGAACTTTCTATATAGTAGATGCTCAGTTATCATTTGATGAATTGAATTCAAATACGTTTCAAAAAAGAAACAAAAACAATTAGAGGCAGTAAATAAAAGTCAAACCAAGAATATTTTGCCTTGTTTGAGGAAAGCCGATTGGCAACACGACAGCTATTTGCTAAATGAAATTTCGGGCATCTGAAGTGCAAGCATGTCCTTCAAATATTAGTGAGTCCTGGTTATAACAGTAAGATTCATGTTCTCCTATTGCCCGGTTTGTAGCTCCCTTGATAAAATCTGTACATTCCAATGCAAATTATTAATAAAATACAAGCTCCCTGAGAGGACCAGGTGGGGTGGCATTCTATTAGGTTGGTGCAAGAGTAATTGCAGTTTAACAGGTTAAAAATTGCAAAAACCGCAATTATTTTTGCAACAGCCTAATATTTCTATTATATATATATATTTTTAATCACATATATTTTTAGAGGTATAAAGGATTTGTTTGACATTCAGTATTATATTAGTTATAGGTGTACAGCATAGTACATTTATATAGTACATTTATATATTAGACATTTATATAATTTATGAAGTGATCCCCTATTAGTCTAGTACCCACCTGGCACTATACATAATTATAATATTATTGACTATACTCCCTATGCTGTATGCTATATCGCCATGACCACCTCACAACCACCAATGTGTACTTCACAATCCCTCCACCTTTTTCACCCAGGCCCCTGATTCCCCTCCCATCTGGTAAATATCAGTTTGTTCTCTGTATCTATAAGTCTGTTTCTGTTTTATATTTTTGTTTATTTTGTTCTTTAGATTCCACATACAAGTAAGACCATATGGTAAGATTTCACTCTCTTTTACGGCTGAGTAATATTCCATTGCATATATGTACCACATCTTCTTTATCGAATCATCTATTGATGGGTACTTAGGTTGTAGGTACTATGCTACCCAATATCAAACTATGCTACATATTGGTGTGCAGAAACTGTTTAGTTCAACGTCGTCCCATTTATTTTTTCTTTTGTTTCCCTTGCCCGAGGTGCTATATCAGAGAAAATGTATTACTAAGAGCATTGTCAGAGAATTTACTGCTTATGTTTTCTTCTAGCAGTTTTATGGTTTCGGTATTACATGTAAGTCTTTAATCCAGTTTGAGGTTTTACTTGTATATGGAGTAAGAAGGTGGTCCAGTGTCTTTTTTTTCCCCTCTTTTTTTTTTTTTTTGCATGGATCTGTCCAGTTTTCCCAACATCATTTATTGAAGAGACTGTCTTTATCCTATTGTATATTCTTGCCTCCTTTGTCATAGATTAAATGACCATATGGATGTGGGTTTATTTCTGGGCTCTCTGTTTTGTTCCATTTTGATCTATATGTCTGTTTTTATGCTAGTACCATGCTGTTTTGATTACCTTGCTGTTTTGATGGCCTTGTAGTATAGTCAGGTAGCATGAATACCTCCAACTTCGTTCTTCTTTTTCAAGGTCATTGTGGCTATTTGAGTCTTTTATGGTTCCATATAAATTTTAGGATTATTTGTTCTAGTCCTGTGAAAAATGCCGTTGGTATTTTGATATGGGATTGCATGGAATCTAGATGGCTTTGGGTAGTATGGACATTTTAAGGATGTTAATTCTTCCTATCCATGAGCACAGTATATGTTCCTATTTATTTATGTCTTCTTCAATTTCTTTCTTCAATGTCATAATTTTCCAAGTACAGGTCTTCTATCTCCTTGGTTAAATTTATTCCTGTTTTTTTGTTTTTGTTTTTTATGCAACTGTAAATGGGATTGTTTTCTTAATTTCTCTTTATTGTTGTATAAGAATGCAACCAATTTCTGAATGTTAATTTTGTATCCTGCTACTTTACTAAATTCATTTATTAGTTCTAATAGTTTTTTGGTGGAATCTTTGGGATTCTCTATGTATAGAATCATGCTATCTGCAAATAATGACAGTTTTACTTCTTTCCAATTTGGATGCCTTTTATTTCTTTTTCATGTCTGATTGCTGTGGCTAAGACTTCCCTAACTCTATGATATTTAATGTAAGGAAATCCCCAAGTAGCCTATTGTGGTTGTTATTGTTTGCTTTGCTTGTTTCCTACACTACAGTTTGAAGTTCAAGAAGCTATACATAGCTTGGAGCTAGTCTGCCTGGGTTTAAATTTGAGCTCTGCTACTTACTAACTAGCTGTGTAACCTTGGTTCATCAGTTTCACCATTTGTAAAATGAGAATAACAATAATACATGCCACAGGGATTTCTGTGAAGATATAAAGTCCCTAGAATATAGTAAGTACTCAACAGTGTAAGCTATTATTGTTGTAGAATTTAAATCTGCAGAATCCCTGAAACAGAACTCAGGCATAGCTACCATTATCATAGTGAGAAACATATGGTATTGGATATAAACCAGATCCACTGGGACAGGTCAAACTACAGAATTGTCCTCTTTCCTAAATTCCTGGTTGGGAAATGCTACTGCAGAATAAAGGAGGTGTTCAACAAGTATGACCTGCCAACATTTAAATTTTGTTTTCCATGTGGTAGAACCCTCCTGGAGGATAGGATGATATTCTTTGAGTAAGATATCACTACCATAGCTGTGCGTTGGCAGGGAAGACAAGAACTACTACCACGGTGATTAGACACCAGTACTTTTCAGAATCTGCATGCTTTTAACTTTCTTTTGGATTTTCCATCCCCGACAGGGAATCACCGGTGGTCTGGAGAAGCCAACAATACTACCAGCGGTAAGAGTGACATTTCCTAAATTCTTTTTCTTTTGGAAAAGGTAACTTGTTTAAAACAATTTCGAATTTCCTCAACAAAATTATTTTGAAGATACAAAGGGTTTTGTCACAATACTTTCTTTCCCACAGGTTTTCCACAACTTCTTGACTCTACATATTGCTAGTGTGGTAGATCCTGAAACTACTCACCAATGTCCACATTCTCCTCTTCCTCTTGATTCCCTAACTATACATTTTCCTAGCCTTCCTTGTAGGTAGGTGTGGTACACAGGACTCAGTCCTGACCAATTAAATGTGAGTGGAAGTGAGGTGCACTTCCTGGTCTAGACCTGGCCCAACCTCACTCTTTCCCCATGGACCACCTTGAATGGAGAGGACTGAGGAGGAGGGAGCCACAAGATGGAAGGAGCCTGGGTCCTTGAATAACTTTATGGAGCAGACCCCCGCCATCCCTAATCTGCACTGAACTTTACACAGGGAAAAATACATAGTAGTAAGCAACCTGGGCTTTGGAGTTGTTTATATGGAAGCATCTGTTAGTTACTCTAATTAATATAGCTAGGTAAAAACTTTGTTATTGTTTAGTGATACGGTTTGCTTCCAGAACAGTTCCTTCTCTGTTAGATACTGGCAACAAGTATACTAATAAAACACATTTTCTTGATTTCTTCTCCTTTGGTCTCTTTTACTATCACAAAGATCACTGGATACAATCTTTCAATCATATCCATAAAATACATCCTGGTGTATCATCTAATCCTGTTGGATTCCTTTTTAGAAAACAGGTCTTCTGCATTGTGTTACTTATAATCTTAATCCAGATCTCTTTGAAGAGCTGGCCAAAGTATATCTTTTATTGTGTGCTTAATTAATCATTCACCATCTCAGAGAATTATTTTATAATTACAAGAAGCTCTGAGTTAGGACTTGGCTAATTTAAAACTGTCAGATAAAAATTAAAAGCTATCAGTCAGTAGGCTTCTGGTCAAGATGGGGGAGTAGGTAAATCTGTGCTCGACTCCTCCCATGACAACATCAAAATTACAACTGAACTACAGAATAACCATCACTGAGACCCACCTGAAGTCTAGCTGAACATAATCCTATAACTAAGGACACATAGAAAAAGTCATGTCGAGACTGGTAAGAGGGGCAGAGACAAGCTGGTCCCGCACCCATTTGTGGCAGTTATAAACCAGGAGACATATCTCGGCCCAAGGTTCCAGTGCCAGGGAGAGAAGTCCCTATAACTTCTGGCTGTGAAAACTAGTGGAGATTGTGGATTGATGAGGTCAGGGCGGCTGCAGTCCCACCCTCTTCTTTTTTTCTTCCTCTTCTTCCACCTCCCCCAACCCCCCAACTCCAGTTCAAGCCATTGTTTCTCAGCCTAGTTGTAGGACACAGCTCCCTGGCCTGTGCTGGTATTATGAGCCTTGCGCTCCCCCCCGGCTGAGGCAGTCGCCAGTCATTGGTCGGCTGTTCACAGCAGCTCCTGGCAGCTCTTGCAGGCTGCCGGCCACTTACGATGGCTGCCGGCCGCTCACGATGGCTGCCGGCCACTCACGATGGCTGCCGGCCGCTCACGATGGCTGCCGGCCGCTCACGATGGCTGCCGGCCACTCACGATGGCTTCCGGCCGCTCATGGCAGCACATGGTCACCCATAGCAGCACGGCAGCCCATGGCAGCCCATGGCAGCCTACGGCAGCTCACACCAACCAGCTCCAGGGAGAGCCGTTGCTCAATCTTAGCTGTAGAGGGCGTAGCTCACTGGCCCATGTGGGAATCAAATTGGTGACCTCGGCGTTAGAAGCACAGCGCTCCAACCACCTGAGAAAATGGGCCAGCTCGGGTTCCTCTTAAAGGACATGCAAATGGACTTGCTAACAGACTCACTTGCTTTGAGCTTCAGCAGTGGGGCAGCATTTTGAAGGTGTCCGGTACATATGGGGAGGAACTGAATTGTCTGGCTTTAGGGTGAAGAGGGAGAGGCTTTTTCCCACACAGAAGTGCTGGCAGAAGCCATTGTTCCTTTGTTAAGCCTTCCCTCCCCCAGTATGCAGACACAGACAGCCCCCTTATCTGAGTCTCCATAAGCCTGGCTAACACAGTTCAGGCTGCCCTGGTGGTTCCCTGAGAAACAGCCCCACTCAACTTGCTGGTCCACACAAGCTGCTTCTAGTGGCTTTCCCATACAAACAGCCTGTTTGGCTCCTAAAATCTCTCAAAGGTCCACAAACCCTAAACAAGAGGCTTCTGGCCTTGGTGTGCCCCATATCTCTTTCTAAGCAGCCCCAAGCCCAGCACAAGTGGTAAAAGGCCTCAGTGTACCGCTTAGCCTCTCCCAGGTGTCTCCAAGCCCAGGACAAGTGGCAGCCATCTGCAGATCACTTTGCAGCTCATACCAAATGACCCTGGGCAAGGCACAGGCAGCAGCTGACCTTGGCCTGCACCAGAGTCCCTCCCAAGACACCCCAGAAACAGCACACTTGGTGGCCAGCTTCAGATCACACCAGCGCACCAACCAACCACCTCCACAAATGACACACCCAAAAGTCAGACTAGGCAGGCACCAGAGCCCTGCTAAAGTGAATCCTGCTCCGTAGGGTCAGTCCCTGCACAACAGCTCCTCCACCGTAGTCCTGGGCAGTGTTCACAACCAATCAGCCTGAGCATCAATCCCTTCTACTGACATGCCAACAGCAATCAAGGCTCAGCTACAACAGGAAGGGACACACAAACCAAACAGACACACTGGGATCACCTAGCTCAGGTGACCAGGGAGACTGTACCACTGGGACCCACAGCACACCTACTATGTAAGGCCACTCTACTAAGACTGGGAGATATAGCAGCCCTACTTAATACATATAAACAAACACAGGGCAGCCAAAATGAGGAGATAAAGAGACATGTCCCAAATAAAAGAACAGAACAGAACTTCAGAAAAAGAACTGAACAAAATGGAGACAAGCAACCTACCAGATGCAGAGTTAAAAACACTGGTTATATGAATGTTCAGTGATCTCAAGGAGAACTTCAACAAAGAGATAGGAAACATAAAAATGGAGATAGAAAACATAAAAAGAACCAGTCAGAAATGAAAAATACAAGAACTGGAATGAAAATACATTAGAGGGAATCAACAGTAGATTAGATGAAGGAGAGGACCGAACCAGTGATTTGGAAGATAAGGCAGCAGAACATACCCTACTAGAACAGCACAAAGAAACAAACAAAACTTTTTAAAAATGAGGATAGTTTAAGGGGCCTTTGGGACAACTCAAGCATACCAACATTTGCATCACAGGGGTACCAGAAGGAGAAGCGAGAGAGAGAGCAATAAGTTCAAAACCTATTTGAAGAGATAATGATGAAAAACTTCCCTAACCTGGTGAAGGAAAAAGACATACAAGCCCAGAAAGCACAGAGAGTACCCAAATAAGATGAACCCAAACAGGCCCACACCAAGACACATCATAATTATAATGCCAAAGGTTGAAGACAAAGAGAGAATCTTAAAAGCAACAAGAGAAAAGCAGGCACTTACCTAAAAGGGAGCTTCCATGAGACTGTCAGCTGATTTCTCAACAGAAACTCTGCAGGCCAGAAGGAATTGGCATGAAATATTCACAGTGAGGAGAAGTAAGGACCTACAACCAAGACTACTCTACCCAGCAAAGCTATCATTTAGAATCGAAGGACAGATAAAGAGCTTCCCAGACAAGAAAAAGCTAAAGGAGTTCATCACCACCAAACCAGTATTACAAGAAATATTAAAGGGACTTCTTTAAGAAAAAGAGAAAAAAGAAGAAAAACTTGAATAAAATGGCAATAACTACATATCTATTGATAACTACTTTACATATAAATGGATTAAGTGCTCCAATCAAAAGACACAGGGTGGCTGAACAGACAAGAAAATAAGACCCTTACATATGCTGCCTACGAGAGATTCACTTCTGATTGAAAGACACACATATACTGAAAGTAAAGAGATGGAAAAAGATATTTCATGAAAATGGAAATGAATAAAAAGGCTGTGGTAGCAATACTTACACCAGACAAAATCAACTTTAAAATAAAGGCTATAACAAAAGACAAAGAAGGACCTAGCAATTCCACTTCTCGGTATTTATCTAAAGAAATCCAAAACACTAACTAGAAAAGACATATGCATCCATAGGTTTATTTTAGCATTATTTACAATAGCCAAGCTATGGAAGCAACCTAAGTGTCTATCAACATATGCATGGATAAAGAAGAGGTGGTACATATATAGAGTGAAATACTACTCAGCCATTGAAAAAAAGAGAAGAAATCTTGCTATCTGCCAACAACATGGACAGACCTAGAAGGTATTATGCCAAGTGAAATAAGTGAGACAGAGAAAGACAAATACTACATGATTCACTTATATGTGGAATCTAAAAAAACAAAATAAATGAACAAACAAAACAGAAACAAAACTCATAGTTATGAAGTACATTTTGATGGTTGCCAGATGGGAGGGGAGTTGGGAGGGTGGGTGAAAAGGGGGAAGGGATTAAGAATTACAAATTGACAGTTACAAAATAGTCATGAGGATGTAAAGTACAGCATAGGGAATATAGTCAATAATATAATAACTATGCATGGTGTCAGATGGGTACTAGATTTATTGGGGTGATCACGTCATAAGTTATGTATATAAATGTCCAATCAATCACTATGTTGTTCACCTGAAACTAACATAATATTGTATGTCAACTGTAATAAGAAAATTAAAATTTATTAAATGCAAAAAAGTTATGAGCAAACACTCATTACATTTATAGTTTTTATATAGCTCTTTATATAGCAATCTTTTAGTGGAACATGTACTTAATGTAAATCACAATTTTTTTGTATTAAAATTTTAGATGAAATGAAGTGTAAATGGAATCTTTTATGATTACTGCCTCCAGACTCCTGGGATGAATAAGCCAAGTCACTGTAGCCACCATGCATTTAAAACCCATCAACAACGTTCTGAAACTTTCTAGTCTTTCTTGGTAACTCCCTTTCTCTCTCCTCTCTTTCTTTAATGGTCTTAGTGCTTACTACAATTATAGCTTTTGATTTGCTTGTTTGTTCATTGCCTGGTTTCATTATCAGACTATAATTCCCATGAAGGCAGAGCTCATATCTGGTTTTGTTCACCAACTAAATATTCATTGATGGCTATTGTCAGGCATGCTCCGGGTATTAGAGAATTACACCTAATGAAGATGTCACACCTGGCCTCAAGGTGCACATAGTTTGGTGGAGAAAACAGGCAAAAAGCCTGTAAAATAATACATACTGGGATGAGTGCTACTATGTTTTACTTTTCACTTCACGCTTCTTTGGTTTTGGTGGTACTAGGGGTTGTCTGTCTAGCTTCTGAGGGCCCATCCTGTCTGAAAACTGTCGCTTTTGTATTCATACGAGTCCGCCAAAGTAACCATATTTGCATCACATGGCTCTGTCCACTTGATCGAGTTGCTTGAATCACAGTAGACTTCTGACCTCTGCTATATCAACCAACTTCTCTCTTCTGAGAGGGTGGAATTGGAAGTGAGAGATTCTAATTCAGTCTGTGCTCTCTAGCTGAATTGAAAGAGGATATATAACCTAGAGTGCTATGTGTGGTCATCTTCTGCCAGGTGGCAAGGCTACTGAGAAAGCGAGTCGAGAGAGAGAAAAAAAGAAGCAAGTCATAGAACGAAGCAGCGATGAGAGTTTACTGTCTGAGAAAGACCTAAACAGCCCATTTTATGTTCTAGTCCCTCTTCCCATGAGACACCCCTCCTTCTTTATAGCTTTTTGTTGTTGTTGCTGCTGCTACAGCTATCGTGTGTTTGCGTCTTTTTGCTTTCAACCACGTCTTAACTTGAAACATTTCTACTTGATATGACATATTCACAGATTCTACTTAATCTCACTGATTTTCATACCATACGACCTATGGCCTACTACTGAAAAAAAGTAGGTATTTTTCCGGCTATAAACAATGCGTCTGTTGGATTTTAATATTTCAGAACTGTAACAATGCTTCTCAGGTGCTGGCCTAGAAGTTTCCCATTTTCCTCACTGGTGATTTTATAATGCAGACTCATTTCCATTCAAGGGCGGAATATCAAAGGCCAACATTCTTTAAACTCCGTGAAAAACACTATCACATGTGTACACCAGCTTTTGTGGCTACTTAACATTCAGGGGAGAGAGTAATTCTTCTTATAAACATCAATGGTGTATTTGTACTCATAAACAAAAAGCCTTTGATAATGATTGCTTTGATTTAAGCCCAGTAGTTGATCAGCTAGTTTGATTCACAACTCAACTGGAGACACCAGAATTTGAACACACCTAAAATACATGGTTTTAAGGTCCTATCAAGAAAAGAAACTTAAGCTTTATTTTTTTTTTGGGGGGGGAGGGGAGGAGGAGGAGGAAGGATATACTCTGGAGATTTCAATAACAGCATCCCTGCAAACATTTGCTACTTTTAAAGTATATTCTTTCATTATTCATCACTGATATATCAGACACGGTGCATGTAAGGGGAGTAAGACCTGGTCTCCGTCCGAAATGAGCTCACAGTTTACTGGGAAAGACAGACGAGGAAACAGGAAACCATAATGCCCTCTGATAAGCGCCATACTAGAGATGCCAGCATGGATGAGAGGCATTTAATCCACCCTGAGCCAGGCCTTTGAGCTGCGTCCAAAATAGGCAGGAGTTAGGATGACGACGAGTGGAGGCCGACAGCTTTGGGAGGAGAAAGCAGCACGTGATCGAAGCAAAGACGTGAGAGAACAGGCTGTAAACATCCAGCAACCCTGAAATGGCCGCACGAACAAGATGCTTTGGGTAATTGCGTGTAGTTTCCTCCAAAGGTCCCATCGCAATGCTTTTCATGGGTTCTGAATGTTCTCAAAAGTTTGATTCAGTTTGACAAGTATTTACTGAGGACTTAGGAAGTTGGAAGCACTGATGTGGGCCCTGGGGGCACAGAGATGAGTAAGACTAGGGAACAGCACTTGTCCTACAGCAGCTCTGCCCCCGGGAAGACAGACACGTGTCCGGAGAATGTGAGGAAAAATCCATGCGCAGAAGTACAGGGGCAAGAAAGCCTGAAGTGAGTCTTTAAGGATGAAGAAGAACGCACTGGCCAGGTGAACAACCACCACAAATGGGAGACGCATTTCAGACACAAGGAAGAACATAAACAAGGACAACTGCCAGGAAAAGGGACCAGAGCCTGGGGACAGAATGGACTGGGGAAACATCGAGGAGGCAAAATAACTCAACTGTGATTACTGGGAGAGAAGCAGGGGAGTCCGTCTCTTATGACTGCAGGCTTTTTGCTGGAGTGGATGATCCATCGATTGAGGCAGGGATTGCCTCCAGGAGGAACAGCTGATTGGGAAGAAGAAAGGTCACGTGGACGCGGCGGTGCTGCCACATCCAATGGAAAGATGAGGAATAAGAACAAGATTACAGGATCTCGCTCAGCAGCATAAACAAGGAGTGGGAGCTGAAGCCGTGAAAACAACTGAAAGGACGCAAGGAAGTCAGTATAAAGGGGGACAACTGGCCCGAGCAGAATCCTAAGAAATAGTATTTCAGGTTTGGGCAGAGGACCAAGAAGAAACTCACAGAGGAGACGGTGTAGGGAGCAATGAGTTTCTAGAATGGTGTCGTCAAACATTGTAAATGAAGCAAAGAGACTCAGTGAGCTATGAACTTATGGACTGAAAGCTTTTGCAATCTGCGGGTCGCTGGAGGTAATTTCCGGAGAGGTTTCACTGGAGAGATGGAAGAGATCAGGTTGCCCGGGGGAGGAGATAATGGAAGAGAGGAAGTGGTCCCTGGGTATCGAGACCACTCTTTTGAGGAGGCTGCTTGAGAAGGGGAAGCGAGAGAAGGGACATCTGCCAGATGCAGGACAATCTCAGTCTCTCGCTCTCGATTATGTATCTGCCAATAACTTGAAAGGGAAAGACGGAAAGACTTGAGTGGGTTTTGAGGCTGAGAGGAAAGCTGGCAACAATGAAGAGACTGATGATGTTGGGGAGAAGATACAACGGAAGGAAACGGTCCTGAAGGAGAAAACGCCCTTACTGCATGCGCTGTGCTAACAAATGTTAGCTTCTAATTGTCTCTAGCCAGGTGAGCTGTCGAGCAGGAAGGGTCCCATGGTCAAGCACCTACTGGGAAGCAGCAGCAGCCAGTAACAAGGATCTTGGAGTAGCACTAGAGTGAGCGCAAGACAAATTCTGGATTTTACTAATCCAAAGGCTTCCTCCATGCTCGGTAAAACCCTGCAGGGGAGGCATTAGATAAAAGCTCACCCTTCGCTCCTGCAGCTCTAGGAGAAGCAGTGAAAACTACCCCTCCACCCAGGGCATTACATTCACTACACACACACCTATTTTCTTAGGAGACGAACGAGTCAGATCTGAGCTGGAGTCTCCACTTTGATAGAAATGTACTCTTGCCTTTGGGCAATTACTTTGCTCTCGGCCTCAGGTTCAGCCAAGACAAACCTGAGTTCAAATCCTGACTCGGTCACTTATTAGCCTTGTCGCCTTGGACAATCCAAACCTCACTGAGCTTGTTTCCTCATCTGTAAATTGGGATAATGACTTCTACCCTTAGAACGTTGTCACGATGAAATACAACAATGTGGATTTATCGATGTAAGTGCGTGTGCGGGAGAGAAATTCCTGGCACACTGCGGTGTTTCACAAAGGTAGTTCTTACAGCGGGTCTGCTGTGACAGGCCTCAAAATCCGTGCATTGCTTTCGTACATTAACTGTTATTTATTGACACTTACTAAGAGCTTTATAGGTACGGTGTTATCTAAACATACATATTGAAAGTATAAAATCTATGATGTCACTTAACCTTTAAAACTCTGTCAGTAAAAACTGTGTCTATCCTATTTTTCTCTGGATCTCAGGGTATAATAAAGTACCCGGCAAAGAGTGGTATTTAAAAAATATTTGTTGAAGGAAGGAAGAAAGGGAGGGAGGGGAAAATGGAGGGAAGGAGGGATGGATGTTGAAAGCTAACGCAGATGATATGAAATTCAAGAACTGAGAAAAACAGAAACAAGGTGGCCCTGAGCTATTCAATGTGATGAAGACTTTTTGTAAAAACCACTTTCTTGTGAGGATGTGAATTATTTTGACTCCTCTACACTCTGACATAACCTTTCTCTCCATCTGGCAAGTGAGGATGGACCAGTTAGATTTCAAGTTTCCTAACAAAGATTGCCTAACGTAAATATTTGTTGCTTTCTAGAGCAAAGCATGCCATTTTAGTTTTAGGTTATTTAATGATAAGCTCCTTCAGATCCAGTTCCATTTGACACTTTGTAGTACAGCTGGGAAGTACTTTTGACTCAAATCCAACTATTTTTAGAAATCTTTTCATGCTGCATCATTCAAACAGATGTGGGGACAGCTGTTGCTATTCTTTCCTAGAATCTTTCTGAGATGAAGATTTTGGTAAGAGTTTTAAAAATAAATCACACAGGTGTTATCTCTGAGTCAATTAGTGCATTCGCTATAAAAAGACAAATCATGCTCTTTCCACAAGCTCTAAGATGGAAACAGGTTTTCACTTGCTTTCATAAATCTATTTTCATTTGGTTGTTATTAAGCTATTTTTTCACAAAACAAACAATAAAGTTCTCCCTGGACGGTGGTACTGCTTGTTGTTAATAGTTATTCTAATATTATCACAGAATAAAGTGATGCCATTTAAGTTCTTTTTTTAGATTCAGATTCAAGCACCATTGACTGAGAATGGTGCAGACACTCTGAAAGTGCTTCCATGTCCACTGTGCCATTTTCCCCCCAGGAGATCCAAAGGTACCACAGCAAACCTCAGCAGATACGTTTCAAAACCGTGGGAAGTCAGAGAGACAGCTGAAAATCCTGAAAACTGAATCTAAGGACCTCAGGGTGGTGAGAAGATCCCTGCTCAAGTGTCCCAGATAAAAGTAGACTCTCTCCAGTCCTGTTTACTCATTTCTGAAACAAGGACCAATGGATTGGTTGGTTCCAAGATCCCAGGTCCCGTTACTAGCCTCTCTCATAGCTCCATCCGCGTGTCACTCTTAAGTCTTAGCTAGTTTGCAACTCTTTGAACGCAAGTTGAATAAAGGAGTTGTGAGAATCAAGGAAATATCCCATCTTTGGGGGGTATTACTTTTTTTAAACAAAGTAGGGGTATCCAAAAGTAAAATGTTTACCCTCTGAATTTTTATTTTCGTCATTCTAAAGCCAATAATATTCCAATGCAGTGTTGTAGATCAGGGTGTCTGAGTAGAAACAGAGGTAGGCAGAATGGGCCTTGGGCTCCCTGTGGTCTGCAGGCTGACTGCCCTGGGTGGAGCCCCGTTCCCGGCCGTTATGTTGACAGCCCTCCCCCACCATCAAGCCGTACTTCTCTGTGCCCCTTTATGTGTTATAATACATAGTTACATTTACGCTTCATGTTATCCTATCTTACTGATATTCACAGAGGTTAATTAGGTGGTTTCTGGTTGGTCACAGTTACTAAGAGAGGCAGAATGGGTGCCTAAACCCAGTGTTCTTGATTCTAAGTACAGTGCTTTCTTAATTAAATACAATAATAGCAGCAGTGGTTAATAATTACTATGCGTTTACTACGTGTCAGGCATTGGGCTAACAGCTCTACACAGGAGGTTATCTTTATTTCATCATCATAATAACTCAGTGATGTAGACAGTACTATTCCCACTTACAGATGTGGAAAGTGAGACCAGAGAGGTTACGTAATATGCCCAAGGTCACACAGCTATTAAGAAGCACAATCAAGATTCTAATTCAGGCAGTTTACTTTATGACTTGCTCTGCCAACAATTATGCTAGATTGCCTTCTTAATAATAGCACAGCTGCCCTCATCACAGTTTCCATCCATAATTTAGGTGGAAATATTTGTGAGGAGAAGAGTCCAGGGCTGCCTAATATGGTGCCACACTGGAGCTCCAAGCCCTGTATGACACAGGTCACTGGGGTCAGGGCTGCTGTTCTTGAACAGCCAACGTATACACGGGAGGGGGATGGGGGGGGGGGTACAGCTGTATGGCATTTTTCCTGGTGCCCAAACACAATGTATTACATATACAGCCAGAGCATAGTAACTGTGCTGGATGGAACAAAGTGGAAATTACTGAGTCTTCACGGTCACCACCTGAAATACTGACTTCCTTGGGGTTCTAACTGTGTTTTAAAATGAAGCGATAAAAACCTGAAATCAAAAGAATAAGTTCTGGTTCTTAAATCACGGGCATGAGAGGAACAGACATACATATGCACCCCCCCCCCCCCAACCCAGCCGGAGACCGCAGGCAGGTTTTGCTTAGCTCCACATCGCATGTAACTTTTCAATCCATTGCCAGTATTTCAAAGTCAACACATTTCATTAAAGAATCCCAATGTCTCAACAAAAAAACTGGGCGATGTGATACTAGACAGGCATCTGCTCCCTAGCTCACCAATGTCAGTTGGACGAGTATTACCCATTCACTTCCCTCCTCGGCCCCCCTACAGGAGTTTGGGTTTGCAATCTATGAGCTAGACAGTGGAGGAAGTTCTGAAAGAGCCTCCTCAGATTCTGAAATCACTGTTTCAACAAAGCCACCAGCGTACTCTGCCAGTCTTGCTGTTCAGCACATCGAAATTTTAGTCATTTAGTGACTGAGCTTGCGTCTTTGCCTCGGAAGACAAAATAAACGGGCAGCTCATTCTCAACTTGGGTTAGCTGCCTCTGAAACTATTAGGTTGGTGTAAAAGTCATGGTGGCTTTTGCAATTATTTTTTACCTGTTAAAATCGCAATTACTTTTGCACCAACCTAATAGAATGTCTCCGGCATTAAAGCACCGGTACAGAAATGACCAGTTGGGCCAGTGTCCTTTCATTGGCTCCAGGTCAAATAACCCAAGCTGTTGTTTTGCAGTGCTCTGCT
The DNA here is from genome assembly GCF_036562045.2 of Rhinolophus sinicus. Lineage (NCBI taxonomy): Eukaryota > Metazoa > Chordata > Mammalia > Chiroptera > Rhinolophidae > Rhinolophus > Rhinolophus sinicus. The sequence goes on from NC_133761.1 coordinate 11,105,228, forward strand.
CCCTTTGGGCAAAGAACTCTTTCTCACCCATGTGTTTTAAGGAAGAAAGGCTGTCACTGGCAAAAACTCTGAATCTTTTTAAAAGCCATTTTAATCTGCTTATAACTGTCACGAGGGTTGTAGGCAAAAAGTTGACATTTGCATTCATTGAGCCCTTCTGGGTAGGTGGGCAGTGTTTTCCTTTCCTGAAAAATTCTGTGGTCTCTGCAACTGTGCTTCTACTCAGGAAGAGTGGAGGTCTGCATGGCCGCAGCCAAGGGAGGGAAGTATGCATTTGAGAAAGTCTTAAATTACTAAATTAAACAGGTTTATTCAATCCAAATATAGTTCTAGATGAACCACACCAGTATAAAACGAGATTTCCCTTACTAAATTCTGGATTTTATAGTGTAATAAAAATATTTCCTCGGTTAGTCAGTGATTGCTACTGAGTGCTCTTCCTTAAATAAAGAATCTATACACATTTAACTGCTTTCTCATGTCTGGGTCCCAGACAAAAAAAACAAAAAAAACAAAACAAAACAAAACAAAAAACATGTAAGAGGGGCAAAAGCATGCTAGAATTACACATTCGGTATCACTTTATATTATTTCAGCGAGACTTCAAGCAGAGACTTTATTTTTTAAATGAAGTTAATAGCATCATTTCTGAACAGGATTCTTTTTGTTTTAATACTATGCACGACAATAGAGAATATGCAGTTTCTTTCACTGTTAAAAAAAAAAATCCTGCTTGTTAGAAAGTCTGCAGTCAACTCAGTTTTATTGCTTCAAATAAGCAGTTTGCACACAGAACAATAAAACTGTTTAATGGAAGAACATAATAGGCTTAGCAGATGTTGCAATCATAGAACATTTTAGGTAAATGGGTTTTAAAAGGACATTTCACCAGTCTAGAAACACTCTTAGAAAATAAAATTCAGTTGCTGAATTTATGCAGGCTCTCAGGGGGGATAATTGGGGCTATTTTTCTCCAGTAGAAACACAAGACTAAGCTTACAATGAACCAACTTCCAGCAAAGGTGGGCCTGAGGGAGTGTAATTCTTACTGGCTTTCGTTACCCCATGTTCCTGCTCGGGTTGCTAATTAAGACACCTCGATGGGTTCTTTAAAAATTCACCTGTACCATTTGTTTGCTGACAGCTTTTGGGGTGTTAAATTGTCATTTTCTTAGCAATGAATCCTTCAATGTTTATTCAACAACCACTAGATAAGGAACTTACACTCCAGCAGGAAAACAATAAATGACAAATAAAATGCATGCTCATTGTTACATAGTTCAAGCCATTTCATACTAATTTATGGAGCGTGTAAAAGACTGTGCTGGGTTTACTGTGCCATTTCTCTAATGAACAATGCTACCTTCATAAGGACAAACTTTGTAAGGCTGATGAAAGACAGGATATTAGCTTAAAGGAAAAAAGGGGGTTACGATTTCAAACTGTCATTTAACACAACCTATCTATCAAGAAAGACAGGCAAGCAAGCAAAGAAGCCAACATTTCAAATGTGCGTGTTTATTTCCTAACAATAAAGTTGTTAGGATGATGTACTTGAGACTTGTAATAAATTACAACTTGTGATTTAAGGCTGCTTAGTGTTTCAACTCTTAGCTTCAAAAAAAGAGAAAAATTAAAGCAGCAATCTTCCCAGCTTAATGCATCGAAAAGATGCCTTCTGACCAGTAAATGCCCTAACCCTAAACGCGTTGTATCTGGTACAAGTTTAAGCAGATGTTACTTACTCAAGTCTACTGACTTGATCTAATTAGTACTCTTACGTAACAAAATGCTTGTATCATACATACTCCATTATAAATTTATTTGTGAGAAGTTTCAGCATGGTCCCCTTAAATAACAAGGCCATTTTTTCACAAGGAAGCTACTCTGCTGACAGTGGCATGGAAAATGTTAACGTTCCTGTTGTCACAACGGACCACTTGCAATACAGACGGGGGATGGGGGGAGCCAGCCCTTGATATATCTCAATGCTCCATCTGCTCTGACTGCCGCAGGCGGAGCTGCGTCTCTCTCGGCTCCCAGGTGCACTGAACCACATCTATCAAAATATTTACCCCGAAAATAGCTTTGTAATAAGAGTGGAATGTCCTTTTTGATGATTTCCTTTGAAAAACACATATGCATTTAACTGGCAATTCTACACTTTGGAGATGGTAGAGCACATGAATCCATTTATTAAAACAAAATAAAACCCTCGAAGCTCTCTTCACGGTGGTTGTAGTAGATGTGCTCTAATCACTCTACACACACACACACACACACACACACACACGCACTGTATTGAACACGCTTTACATTTCCACCTTTGACCATGGCTCTGAACCCCGGTTGAGTGTGCCTCAATTCCAGTGCTCACTGGAATTGAGTCAAAGCCTTGCTAGATCATTAGCAGGGGGTCAATATTGGGTCTGAACCATCAGTCGCAACGGGACACCAATATCACACATCGCTAGTGAAAGCTATGAAGGTCTCTAGCGGTTTCAGAACAGGTTAAAATGAGTGTCAGCTTCTGGGACTGCAATTTATGTTACAGAAAGAAAAATGACAGAAAGGGAAAAAAAATCCCTGACGGAAGCAAATGAATCCCAAAACTCTACCTTGTAAATACTGACTGCTCACAGCTGAGGAAATACCTCTACCATACTGTCCACATGGTCACTGAGCAATCACAACCCCAAAACAATGGCTCGGCACTTTTGAGTCACCCCAAATGTGAAGGGCAAGTGGAAAGGTCAGTTCCCGCAGGCCTCGTGAAAGTCAACAGTGAACACTGCACGTGCTTTTGCTCCCGCACTGTACCCAGGTCCCGGCTGGGGCTTCCCTGGGCTTCATTTGCTCCAGCATTCTGCTCTCGGGGCTGCCCTGCTGCCCCCCACTTCCTGTTCTCAGAAGGACCCCCGCAGGTGGCAAGCACCTGAGAGTAGGGCCAGGCCAGAGTTTAGGAGGCTCTTCCTGGTACCACTTAAGAGACCCAAACAGCCCTCAATATCTGCAGGGATGGCACTCATTCTGCATGAAGGGAGACTTCCCTTCACACTTTTTTAATTTTTATCAATCAAAGTTTAAAAAAGATACCAACATCTCCATGCTTCCGTCCCTCCGTTACAACAAAGACCTCCATCATTTAACTACAATCAATTAAAATCCGGCAAATGTTTCTCGGGCCATGTGCACAGCATTGCAAATCCAGGCAATTTGCTAAAAGTCGTATTCATAACCCACATTGAAAACAATGCTATGGCCAAAACATTTTTAAAAGAATTTTTGTATTTTGAAATGAGTTGGCTACCAGTTACTCATTTAATTTGTGGTTTGCTATGATTTCTTAGTAATCATTGCTAAATTTAACATTTAATGAAGATGACAAACTGTTCGGTTATATATTTGTTTGCTTAACACATTTTTGATCCTGTTCTTTTTTGTGTGCTTCTGTGTGTGTGTGTGTGTGTGTGTGTGTGTGTGTGCTTAGAGGTAATCATTTTTCTTTCGAGATCAACATTTTTGAGGTTCTTGAAAAGTATTATATCATTTAGTCCTCGTGCCCCTAGAGCCTGAATACTAAGATGGCCTTGACTGTAACAGCTAGAGAGAGAGGCAACGTGAGAAGACGACGCCTTCCTCAGAACTGGAGGGAAGGATCCAGGGTGAGCTCAGAGGGAGGGACACCTAGCTGAGGGAGAGGATGGATGACAGAACCCATGTCACAGAGACTCAAGCTCAGTAAAACAGCAGACAGGATATCTGAGCATTCAACAACCACTTTGTGTTTGTCCAGTGGGAACACAGATGAAGAAAGCAATTTCGCTCCCCCCAAGGAACTCATAACCTAGTACAGGAAACAGGACTTCATGTAGGATGTAAGGCAGAGTGTGAAGGCTGTTATGAGAAAGACTCCAAGTACTGTCAACACACAGAGCTATTACCAGAGCCATCAAATTGTACCAGTCTGGGAGGCATCATTCACACTGCCATCTGTGTGAATGGTGCCCCCACAATTGTGCAGTGCCCTGGTCATGGCTGAAGGGATCATTACAGGCTCTCTAGGAGAGATGGCATTTGAACAGGTCTGTGAAGGACGGGTCGGTTCTGTCATGTCTGAGCAGAGTAACCTCTATGAGCTTCCATTTGCTTACCTCTAATAGGGATAAGAACAGTGACTTCACTGGGTCACCAGGAGGAAACAAAAAGATACATATTCAGTACCGCCAAGTCTATCCTTCCTTCCATTTTACCATCCTTCTTCCTTGGGTCAAATGTTCATTGAGCATCTACCGTGTGTCAGATACTCTACCAGGCCTGTACATACAGTAAGGGACAATACACTTGAATTGTGAAACTGTAAAATGAGACTATATTTGTGAAACTGTAAAATGAGACTATTCCAGACAGTGATAGGAGGAAGGCAGGCCAAGGAAAAAAATCAGTGTGGGAAAAAGCAAAGCAGTGTCCAGAAAATAGCCGTCCAACGTTTTCACGAGTAAGGATGAGGGTTTTAGGGTGTTAGTTACTCAGTTAGTGGTAAGACTAACAGAGAACAGTTGGGGGCTCAGCAGAGTGGCACATAGCTTTCATCTACTACCTCAGTTCTCAGCAATTGGTAGTGGCTTTCTGGAAGGTTGTACTGAGAATGTACTTGTGATTGTCAGTGTCGGTCATGGGCACTGGAGGGGCTGGGGGTGACGCGTGAGTAATGCAGTGGGCATTCTTTGTCTAAATGAAATTGATCAGCCTGTCTTTGTAAAATGCCATGTCTGGAAGAAGCTGTGTCATTTCTTTAGCACAGAACTAGAGCATTAGAGCAGAACAGAAGACCCAAAGGGGGAGGCGGACCTCTGGCTGACTGGTGCACAGCAGGCGGCCGGGAGATCAAAGGGATATAGGCTGGCCGTGACTGCTCTAATGAAGTGGCTTAGTTCACAATTCATGTTGGGCTGAGTCACCAAGATGAAGCCACTGAATTGGAAAAAGTGAAAGATGCTGGATTTGGGGGACAGACAGTCCTGTGTTCAAATTCCAGCTTTTTCAATTATTAGCTTCTTACGACACTTAATCTTTCTGGACCTTCGTTTCTCTTAATCAAAAATGTGGATATTAACATTTACCTCACAGAGTTGAGGGAATGACTAGAAACACTGTCCAGGGCCTAAAACGCAACGGGTGCTCAGTAAATAGTATTGCCCTTCCTCTTTTCCTGAGGTGACTGGAGGTCTATACCTAGAAAATTGTGTAGGTCTAGAGCAAAGGAATCCAGTACAAACTTTGCAGAGTGGAATGGTAAATATCCAGTGTGGCTGGGCTGGGCAGCAAAAGAGAAACTACAAATGACAAGAGTTTAGGAAGTCAGGCAATGGTAAGATAAGGATATATCATTGGCTGAGGGGCTCTCCCCAGATATGGTCTTAGATGCTGGGCACCGTGGGAGGATCCAGGGAGGGATGGGTGGTGCTCACTGGTGGAGGCCATCGCTCATGGGGAAAGATCAGTTTTACTCAAAAGTTATAATGTGTGATGAAAAGTGTGTGCCCAACTTAGGTACAAAATGACATGGGAAAGGTAGGGAACAGGTGACAAGGTGGAAAAGAAAGTGGGTAAAGTTTCACAGAAGCTGCAATGAGAGTTGCATCAAAATACATCAAATTTTTTCCCCAAGTGGATTGAAAGAAAGACATTCTATGAAGAAGGGAGAGTACACGGAAGAGAAGAGAGGTATGAAGAATTTCCTGGGCCTTTTCAGCTGAGGTGTCAAAATCATACAGGATAAAAGAAGGAATGGGGAAGACGGGAAGAAAGAATGAGTCAGGCGCTGAAGCCACCTGGGATCACTTATTCTATTATTATTGTTTCGATTATCTTCAGATTGGCCCAAAACATGTTAAGATCAATCACGAACGAATAGATCCTTATCATTAGAATTCTAACCCTAATCAATGAAACTAAAGATACATTTATCCTACATAGAAAAGAATAGGCAAATAAATAGCACAGAACCAGAAATGTTATGGTCCCAAAATATAATACTTGTCCAACTGAAACCTGGTAGGTGACATCCAGTTCATTGAGAGAAGAGCTTGACATACAACCCAGAAAGCACCTAGTTTTTAAAAGCTAGTACTGTCCTTAAAAAAAAATTGAGTGAACTAAAAATGAAATCGCTAAGCTGACAGGAATCAAAATAAAACTAATACAAGAAACTTTTGTTGAATTTTTTAAAATGCTGTTTTGCTCATTTACTTTGGAATCCCCCCATTTTCAGTCATCAAGTCAAACACGTTTTTGCTTCATTTGCATTAATTTTGTTTTAAATTCATGAATGCTTGAAGCTTTCTGTTGCGCTTAGGATCTCCACTTTGCCAAACAGTATGGGTTAACCTTCACCTGTGCATTGGGGGTGAGTGGGGATGGTGGTGCAGAACAGGTATGCCTTCCTTAAACATGGTCGGAGAGGCCCTTGTCTGAAGAACTCTAGAAGTCCTCTGAGAATGGCATCATCATGGAGGTGAGTCATCTGCAATATACTCACCTTGCAAAAGGGGAGGCACCTGAACACGGCATGCGCTCTGCGGGACAGATCAGAAGAGGCACCTGGTGGGGGTGCTTCAGAAAACCTGGGCACCTACATGCTCCGGGTTCCTCCAGGAGACACGCGGATTATCAAGAAATGACCACATGCATGAGATCTCAGGATTCTAACACTTATAAATACATCAATCCAATGTCACAGGTGTAGAATCTAAGTTATGGGAAGGACACCAGCTGACCCCACTCTACAATCTGAGCCAGGAATGGGGCTAGAATTAAGAAATTGGGCCCCAATTTAGCATTGGTTTCTTAGCCCTCTCTACTAAACTGAAAAGACACACTTTAGAGGATAACCTGATGAATCACGATCATACTGTGGTATAAAAAAAAGAATTACCCAAAAACCACGTGCCGCCTCAAGTAGGTCCATAAACTGTTAAGTTGGAAAGGTAGTTTTAAAATACACTTTCCAATTCTTTTGAACTAAAATCAAATTTAGGACACTATAGGAAGGCAGTTCAAACAAAAGCTAATTTTGTTTAATGGACTAACCAGGAAGGCATTGTGAAAGTATTGTGCAACTAAATGCTTAGCTAATTACTGTGAGATCAAATAACTGTTACCATAGTTACTGCACACTGTTTTCCATAATAACTTTTATCACTTCAATAAATCTTTGTGACGCAACAAATATAAAAAGTTTACTGTTAACATGACTATTATGTTTTGGAAGGCCCACACGGATGACGGACCTACTGAAATTACCTTCCCATATTTGTCAGTGAACAAGGGGATGATACCCTATCTGGTTGACTCAATGTCAAAATGTTTCATTGCCTTCCTTAATGGGCTGTTAATTCCTCAAAAGTTGAATTTCCCTGGTCTTGTCAACAGTAAAAAATCAAAGGGCCCTTTCAGCATGACATCCTGTCTTTGAATGAGAATAAAAATAACAGCAACCATGTACGAAGCAATAATTGTCAGGTTCCAGGTGAGGCACCTGACATACATCACCATCGAATCCTTCTCCAGCCCAAGGTCATCCAGCTCCCTCTTGGGGGAGATTTCCACCCAGGTCTGTGGAGCTCCAAAGTCAGTTCTCTTTCTTTACCGCATCGCCTTATTGATTTATTTAAAGAACAATGTCTATAACCGTTTTCTTGCTGCCGTGTAGTGTTAATTTTACACCAATGTGCTATACGAGACTCCCTGATACATGGCTGACTGCTCTGTTAGCTGAAATGATGTCCTAGAGCCGCTGGAAAATGGACACTCTTTTCCTGGATCTCCTGGAGTTGGATTTGGTTACGTTACTAGTCCCAGCCCTGCCCTCCCACCCTCTCCACATATTCAGGGCTTAGTCATCTGGTCACTTTCACTCTTTCCTGTATCCCGTTTGCCTTTTTTCTAGATCTAAACGCTGAGATTTTTGAATAAGTGACATGGCAAATATGGTCTAATAAGTTGAGACTGACCATCAACTTGTAGGGCGAGTGTGACAAGATAAAGGAAACTGCAGATTCAAAATTCAGTTCTGTCGGTGTGAAGCTGCATAGCCTTGGGCAAGTCACACAGTCTCTCTCTGGTTTTCCCATCTGGAAAATGGGGAAATAGCCCCACCTACTAACTCATAGGGATATCATGCAGATTAATTATATAATGTTGTCGACTTCTTTGAAGATACAAAGTGCTAAGCATAATAATCATCAAGGTGAAACATACATATGATTACAGAGTTATTAAAAAGCAAGACCGAAAGCCACTATCAAAAGGGTATCCTGCTGCAATAAAAGCAAGCATGCATCCTCCAGAACCCTGATGTAGAAACCCGAGCGCTCCTACCTATGAAACCTGATTCATACCTATTCAGCACTGTTCCAAAGGTTTTAAGAGACCAAAAGCCATTTCATCCTTGGCTTCAAAGACGAACAGGTAGGATTCATGTCAGGGATTGAATCAACCTTGGATGACTCAGCTGCTGTAATTTCTCTCATGTTAGAGATAGGCAAAAGCTGACACCTCTGTCGTTTGTCCCCCACAGCCTGGGCATTTAAGCCACAAACATGTCCTTGACTCTGTCTCTTAACTCCCTCCTATCTCTTCCATTCCACCGGTTATTGCTACTTCCCAAGTAGCTCTCCCATTCAGTTCCTCCCCTCCACGCCCACCGTGATCTACCGTAAGTCACACCTTCCTCCCCACAAGTACTAGAGTCGTCTTATAACTGACTTCCTGCCTCCAGTTTTACCCCCACCTTAAATCTATTTGTCAACCTACACAGGATGTAACATCATGCTGATCTGGACGAGGTTCTCTTTCAAACAATTCAATGCACCCACTGCTTTCAGGATAAAATTGAGATTCTTGAGCAAGTGACATAAGGATTTGCATAAACTGTCTCCAATTTCATTTTTCACGTCCCTCCTTATCACACTCCAGTCTCCCTCTTCTTCTAGTTCCCCAGGCTTTCTGCTACTGCAACATACACCGCACTGTGTTGGAATTCTCCATAGCTGTAAAGAACCCCAGGGGCTGCTTTTTACTCCAGCCTGGCATAAAGTATGAATGTACTCAATAAATGTTAATTAAATGACTGAATGAATGAACAAAGGCTTCCAGAAGACATGTTAAATAGCTAGTGGTAACTTATTTTGTTATACTTTCAGCTTGGCAAAAGGCTCTTAAGAAATTAATATGATGTTTTTAACTATAGATGATGACGATAACGGATTCAGGATGTCTTGTAATTCAGACTCAAGAGAACCAAGTAGTTATCCTTTGCAATACAGACCTAAACAATGTTTGCCTTTTACATTTTTAGATTTAGTCATATTCCATGAACTGTTGCCAAGAAGCAAACACTTGAAGCATAAAGCAAAATGTCTTAATGATTTTGTACAAAGTTGTGATGTGGAATGCACACATCTGTGAGAACCCCTGCTGTAAAAACATCTCTTCCTCAAAGTCATGACAGGGACAGGAAACAAATTAATCAAGCAGTGAGTGCAACACAGAGGCGTGTCATTTTGAAGTGGTATGGGTTTTTTTTTGTTTTTTTTTTTTCTCCATAGATATAAGAAAAAAGTGAAAGATAAACAGCATCTTACTTCCTTGCTCTGGAATGCCACTGGACACACAAAACCAAATCAGCCATATGTGAAGCAGCTTCTATTACTCCAAGTAAAAGAGCCAAATCTATCTTAATCCATTTTGGGGACTGAGCAAAGACAGCCGTGTCCAAGAAGCTCATAGTTTGTGAAAATAAAAAAGAGAATTATGAAATTTAAAGACACAATAAAAATAAGACATGACCATTTCCCCGAAATCTGCCAATTAAAAAAAAAAAAAAAAAAACCTTTGAAATGGATCAAACATGAGAGATTTAAATGTCCACTAGTCATCCAGGAAAAATATCATCCATCACGTTAACTTCATTTGAAGTTCACACAATGGTCATCCAATAGAATCACCTCTTATTTTAGCTTCCTGTTTTTGTTTTGTTTTTTGACACTCTTCCTCCTCCTGGACCTCAATTTTTATTTTCTAAGCTCAATATTACTCCTGTGATTACTCATTAGTTTTGACCTGCAGCCTCTGGCAGTGCTGGCCGCACCATTCTTCCTGAAATTACTTCCTCCCTTGGCTCCCGCCCTTCCATAGGCTCTTGCACCTCCTCCATCTCAGACCATTCCTCCTATGACGTTTCTTCCTCTTTCTAGCCAATGGACACGTGTTCATCTCAGACCTTTGTGTAGTTCCTGCTAAAACTTCAACATTCTATCTGAATATGTGACTTCTAAATAATTCATTTTTAGCCCTGATCTTTCTCCCAGTTCCAGTTCTGCATCCTCAATAACTTAAGGGACATTTGAATTGCTCATCACACCATTGCTTCAAAGAAAACATGTGTGAAATTGAATAGACCATCTTTTCTTCCTGCGTTCCCCAAACTGTTCCTTTTCCTTTTTTTTTTGGTAACGCATTGCCCATTCTCTAGGGCACTCATGATAAAACCTTGGGGTCCTTTTTTTTAAACCTTTCTCTAACAACCCATATAAGTCCCAGTAAGTAATGGCAATTTCCTCTGCCACATATCTCACAGTCACGCTTTCCTTATATTTCTAATTTAACCAAGCAAAAACACTGCTCAAAATATTATTTTTTTAATACACATATTAGTCTTCTCTCTTTCTCTAGTTTCTTCTTTCCTTCATAAGGCCATGAGATTAAACTTTCTGTGTATGTAAATTTTTTTTGGGGGGCATACACTTGTTTTTTGTATCAACTTTTTACAAATATTAGTTTGATTAGGTCCACCCCCACTCAAAAGTCTTCTGTAGTTCAATGTCACCTATAAGATAAAGTATTCACTTCTTAGGCTAACATTCAACTCCCTCAGCAGTTTGGTCCTAACTTTCTAGTCTCACTTCTTACCATCTCCTATAAAAATACGATAGGAACAAAAGCCCCTGTACATACCTGTCCTCACTAAGTAAAGCAATAAAAGAACAGATGCTTAGGAAGGGGACCCTTTTCCACTTCTCTGTCTGGTCCTCAAACCAAATGTTCAATTAAACATAATATAAATCAGACTTTTTTTATCCTATGAGGTGCCCAGGGATGCCGTAATTCCTAACATCTCTCCTCGTCCTTCTTAATAAGCACTGGAGTATAATCCCAAGGTCTGTTTCTTTGTCCTCAACTCCCTTCACCTTGACTAAGACTTAATTGCAAAGGAAAACAAAAGTCAACTACTGCTCTCTTTTATTTTGCCTTCTATGTCTAATCTCAAACTCCCAGTCCTTTCTTGTTTTGTTCCTTCCCAACAGGACCTGAAATTAATTCACAAGGATGCCTGTAAATTATTCAGAAGTAAGGCCAAGTGGAAGGAAGTGATCAGTTGGACAGTTTTTTGTTCTTCCCAACTACACAGCAGGACCAATGGATACGCACGTTAGAAAAACGTGGTAGATCGTAGAAAAACGTTAGAAGATCTTCACAGGAAAAGGTCATGTGCACCCTCCTCCCACAGACGGTGAACATGGATGGTGGCGTCTGTCCTTATCTAAACCATGGACTATTTTTATTATTCAAGGACCTTCACTAAAGATAAATATCTGTAGGTATTTTGATTTTATAAGACACGCTGCTGAATTCCTGGTTGCTATTCGAATCACTGTTTCATTCTATCATTTGAGGGTGCTTAAAAAACAGACCTCCTCCAATCCACCCCAGCTCATGCAGAATTAGCTATATTCATATGTTCTTAATCTGAGTTCCAGAATTTAGTTCAAAGCAAGGCGATACTTTTGTAGGGTGCCATTGAGATAAGATTCATCCAGAAAATACTTAGAAATCAAAGAATTTAAAACAATCGAGGGTTCACAACATCCATTGATTTTAAAAAAATACATGGAAACATCACCAGGGAGTATTAAAGACGGTCTCAAATAATGGGGCTGATAAAAATTTAAAGAACAACAGCAGAGGCCAATAGATACTCAGGGACAAAGAATTGGAGGCATTGTACATGGCTGTGTGATATGAGAGAAAGAGAACGTGATGTAGTCAGGAAGCCTTGGTTCAAACGCAGGTTCTGCTACTTACAAGCAGTATGACCTGGGGCATTTAATCTTTAAGACGGGGCTGGAACCCGGGTGAGGTGAGTGAGACACTGGCCTCAGGGGTAAAATTTAAGAGGGCACAAAGAAACTCACCGAGCAAGATAATTACTACTTTAATGCAATAGTCTAAAAATCAAAGTAGCCTAAAAATTGAAATCAAAATGCCAAAAAGATCCATGATGAAGAAACGAAAATTTTCAATGAAGACCAGGATTCGACCCTGAACTTACTTGAACAGCTCAGCCTCACTTGCCTCACCTTAATCGTGGCTCCGTCAGATTCTGCATAAATTTTAATTTTTGTAAAGTATTGCATAAAGTATTATTTATCTTGATCCTTGAATTCTTTGGCACTCCCTTAAATTCTGTGCCTGTGGCGAGTGCCTCACCTGTTTCAGCCCTGAGCCTGGCCTGAGATTTCTCATTTGTATAAATAGTAATGTTGAAAACAAAGAAACATCGCTTTCTCAGAAGCGTTGTGAAGATCAAATGAGATATTTGCACGTGTCAAGGTATTGGAAGAGGTGAGAAAGTTTGCAGTATTATTATTGTTTCAGGAAGAGTTAGAAGAGTCAGTGAGGCTACAAGACGACATATTAAAACTCCCAGAAAGTAACTCTGGCCAGTTGTCCTACTTCTCTTTCCTGTCTTGTGCCAATTGTCTCTCGGCCCTTTCATCTCTTTACATGATTCTGAAGTGGCTTCAAGAATAGGCTGCCTTGGGGTAGTAGATTGGGGAAGAGGTGTTATCACTGTGAGGGGTGTAAATGTCTAACTATTACATTGTTTTGTACACCTGAAACGAACAAAAAAAATAGGCTGCCCAGTCCTGGGCCAGGCTGCACGGGTAAGTGCCACTGGGTACAGTAGAGCTGGACGGGGCTCAGCAGAGGACATACACGAGGTATCTTCTTGGAATACCAATTTTATCCCCCCTGCTGAGGATCATGGTTTTGAAAGGAACATGGATGGAGTCGAAAATGTAAAATAAACAGAAAAGCTAAGATAAAAAAGAAACTTCAGTGAGATTTCACATGTGTAGGCCACGCTGGACCATGCCTCAGGCTTCCCGGGAGTAAGTCCTTCGCTTGCTTTTAGGGCTGTGTCTGCCCACGTGTTCATTTGACAGGCGTCCAGAACGCCAATTACTAGCCAGACACTGGAAATCTGGAGACCGATAAAGTAGAGCCTCCGTTTTCAAGAGGCCGCCTATCTGGGGGTATCAGAGTATCGGATGAACTCTGTATAATAGACTGAGACTTTTATTCATTCAAAACTCTTTAAGTGACTGTTGGCTGTTAGCACTGATCTAGGCACTGGGGAGACAGCAGTGAGGAAAACAGAAAAATCTCTGTACTCGAGAGCGGATATTTGAGAGGGATTCTCATTAGTCCAGGATTGGGTTTGCTCTAAGATCAGACCTTTCATCTCATTCTAGAACACCATTATGGTAGCCCTAACACCTATCAGTAAATCAAACATGAAGCTAGAAGTAATTTTTCAGTTTCCTCATAAGAGAATCTGTTCCATGATCCAATAGGGATAAACCCAATGTCCAGGAGAGGGCCCCTGGAAACACTACAGGGCCAAAATGGACAGCTCCTCACAGGTCCTTGAGAAACTACAATGAATAAGGTCATGATTTCTATTTGGCTAGTCTGAATTTTCAAATTCAAGACAAGGCTTCTCAAAGACAGATGCCATCTCATCCCTTCTCCCTCTCTCTGCCCACTTAGCCTGGGCACTTACTATTTGTTGGTTTAATGTAGCATATGGATTGAATAATATTTTCTAAGTAAGCTTTATCAACTTTGAAAATAGGTCAAGGAAAAACATCTACTTTGATTTACAGCTAATCTGGCAAGGGAGTTAAAAAAAAGCAATTTAGCAGCATTTGGAAAGCATTTGTAAAATCAATTTTATGTAATTTCAGGAAAGCTGCTATCTGTATAGCTCAAGTATGAGTCAAAGCTTCCTTTAGTTTTGCCACGCCTTCATTCATCCATTCATTATTATTCATCCGTTCATTGTTCACCCATCCATTCACCAAATACTGCTCTAGACACTGGGCTAAGAGCGATAAATAAGACAGCCAGCTACCTCATTATGAAGTCTCTGCCCATGGATGGGAAGTAGGGCATTTGTACATGTGGGAGAAATGGTAAGGCTGACCATCATAAACATACAGATCTAGTTCAAGAGAATAATAAAAATGTACTCATCCTCAACCCTTTTCACAGAGGCAAGAAAATGGTCAAAAACCACTTACCACAGTCACAAGATTACTACTTGTCTTTGTATAATGCCCACTACTTCTCAAAGCTCTTTCAAAATTACTATTTCATTTGATTCTTACATGAAAGCTATGAAGTAAATAGGGTGAGCAATACTGTTTCAGAGATGAGGAAATGGACACAGAATGGGTCTCACCTAAAGTCACGCAGCTCTACCAGTGAGTTTTGGAAAACAACTGGTCCCCCACTGAAATACTCACCCCATTACACCAGACTGTGGAGCGGTGAGCACTGATTTCCCAAGTTTCAAAGTGCCTGGCACCGAAATGGCACACAGTAAACTCTGGCTGTTTTATTTATTTATCTGTTACCCCAGTGTCTAGAGCAATATTTGGTGAATGGATGGGTGAACAATGAACGGATGAATAATAATGAATGGATGAATGAAGGCGTGGCAAAACTAAAGGAAGCTTTGACTCATACTTGAGCTATACAGATAGCAGCTTTCCTGAAATTACATAAAACTGATTTCACAAATGCTTTCCTGCTAAATTGCTTTTTCTTTTTTTTTTAACTCCTTTGCATGATTAGCTATAAACCAAAGTAGATGGTTTTCCCTGACCTATTTTCAAAGTTAATCTTTAAATCCCTTGGTTACAAAATCATAAGGATTAAATCTTTGCTCTGTGAAAATGTATAATGGTTCAGGCAAGAAAAAATTTTAAAGTGTAAGTATACTGATTAAATTCTCAGAATTTCAGATACTCATAAGAGTTATATTAAAATACCTTAAATGTGATGAATCGCCAGTGAAAGTTTAGTTGATTGAAACAGTAAAAGAACAGATGCTTCCGTAAACAATCCAGGCTTTATGATATTGGATCTAGGCTAAATTTGGACACCTCAGGGTTTTCTGATAGAAAACAGGCAGTTCCGCATTTCCGACTTGTGAACTTGACCACTTTTCCATCGTCTCCCTGAATGAATGATGCCGGCGGTTCACCGTGCATAAACTTGCCCTGCACAGTATCCAGCACAACAGTGCTTGTCTGTAATTGTTAAACAACAAATTTGGGTGATTCCAGAAAAAAATTGCAGGTAAGGACATGATTCTGTGATGACTATGGAGTACTCTGCTTGACTCACAAAACAATGATTTTGCCCTTCACTGAGAGGTAAATATCATTTTTGTTTTTCTGTTTTTTGGTGTTTTTTTTTAGCAAGAGCTACTGACCACTTTCCTCTGTAAGCTCTGTGCAACACGTTGCACTCCTTTGTATGTGTGGAGTAAGATCATTTATCCGTGGGATGATATAGCCATGTTTTGTCTTCAAATATCTGTGCTGTAGGGTAGATTGGGAATTAAAGAATGAAACCATGATAGAACAGGAAGGGTTGCACGTAGGCCCAAATTCTCATTTTAGAGATGAAACTGAAGCCCAGAGAGGGAGAGTGAATTTACCTATTTCTGGTTCAACATCCAATAAGTGAGGGAGCCAGCAGGACTAGACTCTCGATCTGCTGGGGAAAATAATCAGACCTGGTGAAGACTCATAAAAGTACGGATACACACACACACACACACACAGACACACACACACACACACACACACACACACACACACACACACACATACATGTTTATATATATTATATATATATTCCCAATGAATCAGAGTGGCCTATCCCAAACTGTAATCAGCCTTTTGCTACAGTGCTGTTTTGGTGGAACACTGCTACACAGCTGACTTCATCTTTAATTTTAGCCCCTTGGTTCTATTCTGGCAAAACACATGTTCACACTGGGCCAACACCAGTGAGTTCGTCTAAGGAACCAGACTCTCCCAGTTAAAGTCGCGTTCAGGGACCCGCTCCCTTCCACCACACGCTGACTCACCACAGAGACATCGCCTCCCTTATTCCTTGATTTGAAACCCAAACTCAAGAGCAGTGTAAGTAAAATGCTTTCCAGCTCTGGCTTTGACACTGACTTTGGCCTCTAGAAAGTCAGCAAATATTTCTGGAACATTTTTTAATGAAATGTTCATCAAGCAACGTTCATGGCAAATATTATATATCTGGCACTGAACTAGGCACTTTACATATGGTTTAATGACAATAACAAATTTTCTGAAAGTAACAGATACTTCGGGAACTTGACCATCTCACTGGATCTTTTTAACAACCTTCCCCAAGGATGGTACCATTATTCTTCATATTTCACAAATAAGAAAATCAAAGCTTAGTTTTCATGTTATTTTTCCTATTTTATAGTAGAGGATCCTGAGGATTAAAGAAGAATCTACCCAGAACCTGCCTCACATAACTAGCTTACTGAGTGGCTAGGAAGTGGCAGAGCCAGGATTTAAACCCATGTCTAAATAACTCCCAAGCCCACCAAGGTGTCCACTGTGACGGCCTCCCAGATGCTCCCCAGCTTCCAAACAGCTGGGAGTACGGCTGGTGGAAAATCCTCGGCTCTCAGTCACCTCTGGGTTCCTCTTTGGGTAGCCGTTTAGCTAAAGAGAGTCTCCTTGCCCAAGATCATGGCCCTTCCTGTGGGGACCAGCATCCAACGGCTGGTCAGTGAGGCCTCATTTCCCCTGCTCAGGACAGCTCTGAAGGGTCACCCGTCTTTGGAACTCCCTGCAGAGTTGGCTGAAGCTTCTGTAGAAACTGTATCATGGCAGCTCGACTTCTGCCTCTGTGCGATCCCGACCCTCTCTGCCTCCCCCTTCCTTCCTAAGAAGGTGTGGATGCCGAGAACACTCCCTTAACAAATGTCTGCACCTCATCTCCACCTCAGTTGGCTTCCCAGATGACCCCACCTGGGCTACCTGCATTCTTTCACTTCACCGGGCTGCTGCTTTAGTGGCTTTCATTTATAAAAGGGGAGGTTGGATTAGATGAGCCCAATCTAGTTTCAGCATACCTGGAAAACCTTAGAAGATCTGATTTCCATTTTTGTCTCAGCCACTTGCTAGAAACATGACCTAACCCCAGGGAGTCACGCTTTCTAGTCTGCGAACTGGAACGACATTTATCTACCCTGCCTATACTTCTCATCACACTGCTGTGCCTTCTGCCCAGAACACCCCACCCTCTCTCCCCACACCTGGCTAACCCTTACTCACTCAGGACTCAGCTCACTTGTCATCTCATTGAGGAAGTCTTCC
Source organism: Rhinolophus sinicus (assembly GCF_036562045.2). Lineage (NCBI taxonomy): Eukaryota > Metazoa > Chordata > Mammalia > Chiroptera > Rhinolophidae > Rhinolophus > Rhinolophus sinicus. Next base: position 11,122,801 of record NC_133761.1, read on the forward strand.
TTGATACTGAAGGAAATGGATTAGGTGTCTCTCAGTGTTGCTGTGATACCCACTACATATCATAATTCTACACAGCTTCAAAATTGCTTGTTTACGTCCCCCTCCTTGTCCTGGCAACAAAACTTGGTGGCTTAACACAACAGTCATTTATTTTGCTCACGAAGCTGCCATTTGGGCAGGGCTCCATGAGAATGGCTGTGTCTGCTCCACACAGAGCAGAGTCAGCTGGGGCAGCTGTCCCGGAGCTGGAGACTCTCCTTCCAGGATGGCTCATTCATAGAGCTATGGAGGGGGTGCTGGCGGACCGTTCCTGTGCCTGGGTCTTTCCACAGGGCCATTTAGGCTTCTTCACAGCACGGTAGCTGGATTCTAAGAGTGAGTGTCCCAAGAGACAGGATGTGGAAACTGCTCGTTTCTTAAGGCCTGGGCCCAGAAACTGGTACAATTTCTGAAGAGAAGCTGAACAGAATTCTGCCATAGTCTGTGTCAGGCAGGCAGAGAGCCCAGATTCAAGAGGAGGGGCACAGCCCCGCCTTTTGATGGGAAAGTGTCAAAGAATTGGGGGAGGGGGGGCGTGTTTTAAAGCCACCCCATCTCTCCTGGACTCAGAGCTCTTTCAGGACTTACAAACGTGGCGTATGTCACTGAATGGACCCACTGCTGCGCACACAGAACTTCACAGTGCCAATCAGTCACTTGCATCAAGAAGGTTCACTCCAGACAACTCAGCCATATCACCGGGCAAGAGCATTAAGGCTCCAAGGAAATCAGGCTTAACATCTCCCAGCATTTTAGAAATGGAAGGGATTTATGAGGTAATCAAATGATAGCCCTTCTCTTTACAAAAAAACAACACAAAAAACCCTGAGGTGCACAGATAAAAGAACACAGCCAAGACTCTATGTGGGTCAGTTATATAAAAAAAATAGCAATGATTCCAAATTTGCTGGAATTTGCTATATATGGGAAGTACATACTACTTATTTGCTCAGCTTCTTTCAGCAAGCCGGGGCTGATTAAACCTCAGAATCTGAATGATGAGTACTGTTACTTTTCTTTCTTTTACATAGTGGGGGACACTATTTGCTTTTGCAAATTGGGTCCCATGTACAGGTATCATTGTAATTTGGTTATTTGATGATGCACTCCACATCTTGGCATAACGTTTTGTGGCACACTTATGACTCAAATACTATGCACTGGCATGCATCTAGCCACTAAATAGAATATGAAAGAATGCATGAGACCTTAGTTATTAGATATCTTTAAACATGACTGACTGAAACACAAATGCAAACACAGAGGTATTTAAGTTTGAATTATTAAAGTCAAAGAAAATGAAATAATTTGATATCATTAAGGATCAAGTTACAAGCCAAACTCTAAAATGTGAATTTTGACTATATAAAAAATAGTTTGCTGGGCCGGCCCAGTGGCTCAGGCGGTTAGAGCTCCATGCTCCTAACTCCGAAGGCTGCCAGTTCGATTCTCACATGGGCCAGTGGGCTCTCAACCACAAGGTTGCCGGTTCGACTCCCGCAAGGGATGGTGGGCTGTGCCCCCTGCAACTAGAAAACAGCAACTGGACCTGGAGCTGAGCTGCGCCCTCCACAACTAAGACTGAAAGGACAACAATTGAAGCTGAATGGCACCCTCCACAACTAAGATTGAAAGGACAGCACCTTGACTTGGAAAAAAGGCCTCGAAGTACACACTGTTCCCCAATAAAGTCCTGCTCCCCTTCCCCAATTAAAAAAAAAAAATAGTTTGCTAATTTGCCGAGAGATACTTATAGCTTTAGAAAAAAATACTTAAGCCTGAAAATATTTCATCTCTTCTAGATTTTCTGAGGCGATTCCAAAATGTGATGTAATCTTATAGTAGAAATTATGACTGACAATAAAAAAAAAAAAATCAGCGGGAACTGACAATTAACTGAATATGAGATGAACTTTTACTAAGTAAGTAAAATCACTTTTGCCCAGAGGAATGAAATCATTTTTCAGAATTTACCTTGTAAACCAGGCTGCTTATATGAGTTCATCATAAGCTTTCCGGAGGAAAAGCACAATATTAATTTAGTAAATCCATAACAAAGATAAGACGCATGGGATGCTGGTTTTATAAGACAAACTGACGGGTATATTTATAGCACTATCTGTGCTCCCTACGCAATGTGTATGCAGCTACTACTTACCCAGCACAACAGCTGAGAAACTACAAAACCCCCTGGTACTGATCAGAGATAAAGTGGAAAGTAAAGCAAACAAACAAACAACCTCATGTGATCCATCTGAGACATAGTATAGGAATTCCCCAAACACCCATCACAGAAACTGCATCTTTCTTTGGGGTTGTCATCAATCAGTACTTCGTTATGTATCTACTATAAGCAAGGGTTTGCGCTGGGCACACAAAAAAAAATTCAGACTATGTGTACACACCTGCTAATTCAAATGCTGTAGCAGATGACACGGTTTCACTCTCTTCAAGACAAGGTCACATGGAGCTCACAGAGCGTAGATAAGCTCCCTGTGTATTTCCCAATTGTAGATGTCACCTAGCTCTACTTATAGAAACATGGCGGTTCCCTGGATGGGGACAGGGAGGACAGTTATTTCTTTCCAACCTGAAAGTAATATAGAAAGCAATCATAGCCGAGAGGTTACGATTTGCCAGGCATGATGTTAAGTACTTTTTACACACTGTTTCATTTAAACCTCACAACAATCTTAAGAAAAAGGTACTGTTTGTTCACCCTTGCTTAACAGGGTAAAGATATTCATTCACCCACGGGACACAGCTGGTAGACGGGGACACTTTGAATGGCCCTGCTCTGCAACATAAGCTTCGAGCTTCTGAGCTGCCCACTCAACACGTGACTATGCACTTAACCTAATCTATGCACTGCTTAAATAGACGATGCAAGTTAAATATATGCTACAAAATAATTTAGAAATGGATAAATATAAATAGACTTTTAAACCATTAACTACCAGATTAAAATATTCCTTCTGTGATAAAATGCCCCATTATTTTACATATTACTAAGCAAAAAAAGGTGGTACCAATTCTAAGACCTCATTGATGCCAATTTTAGACACAGGAAAACAGGAGAAAATGTCCTAAAAGTGATGAAATACAGAACAGGTTTATTTCACCTGCCTGCTCCTTTTTCTTCTATTTACCATCTTTTTTCCAGGTCTTATACATTTGCTTCTCTGTACTTGCTTCCTCAAGGTTGGTTGTTCCCAGAATTAGTTCTGTCCTTTTGCTGACGATTTCTCCCCTCCTTCATCAATCTCATCTATTTCCAAGGCTACATCCACCTCGTGCTGGCCCCTTCAGGATGTTTTGCTGACTCTTTCCCCAGACTCCAGACCATACTTCCAATTATTTCCCTCCAAACTGGTATTGTATAAAATCTTTTCAACTCAAATGTTAAAAAGCCAGACTCACTGTCCCAACTCTAAGAAGCACAGGAAGGCTGCTTCCCCTTCTGGGGTCCGTGCCTTGTGTCTTGTGTAGTATACATACTGTAGAGGGCAAAGTCTTTAGACCATATATAGGTGTAAGCTCAAATCTCAGCTCTGATACTCAGCCTCTGTCAGACTTCGGGCAACTGATTTAACATTGCTTAAAAAGAATCAGTTTCTTTTCCAAAAAAGTGGGATTAATAGTGATAACTTTCCATGGGTGATAAGATGAAATCAGCTAATTTATGAAAATAACTATCACACCATGTAATTCATAATAGGCCCGCAATAAATGGTTGCTGGTAGTGCTATTATTAGTTAATGAGATCCTCTTCGGCCCAAGAATTTTGGAAATATTACTTTGGAAATTTGGAAATATTACTATCTCCCAGTTCTTACTCAAGCTCCATATCTACTCAGGCACCAAATGCTACTGATTCTACTTAAAGAAATATCATTCCTTCCATTATGTGAAAATCTTTTTTTTTTTTTTTTTTTGTCTTGGCTAAATACTTTTAATGACATGGCTTATATAACTGAGCAAATAATTATTACTCAATAAAAACCAGAAGTTTGGACATTATGTGAAAATCTTAACTTTCCTCTTTTTTGTAATAGTATTTAAACATATTCAAGTCTCTCCCATTTAAAAAAAAAAAATCACCGTGTCTTTCTATTGAGGCCCATGATATAACATTCCATTATTTCAAGTACCTCAGAAAAGTGTGTTTGCCTTTTGAAAAGATCTACATATTTCTTAAGTTTCATTCTGGGCATTTTAGGTACTATGCTATTATTGAGAATGGCATTGTTCGCTTGTTTGTTTTGTCCCTTCCCTCATTACATTTGTAAGGGATATGGCTGGTATATAAGGTAGCTATTGATACTTGTCTAGTTAGTCTTATAGCTGATTATCTTACTCCCCTATTAATTACTTACACTTTTTTATTATGGAAATTAATACATTTTACTATAAAAACTTGGAACACACATATAAATAAAAATTAAAACCACTGATAGTTCCACCATCAAAGATAACCACTTTTAATAGCTGCATATATATCTGTAAGCACACATATAAAAGTGTTCCTTGATGTTTTTAATAGTCCATGTCACCTTTAAATAAACTTAAAAAATCTCAAGCCTGCCTCTTATGTTTGAAATTTAAAAAAAAAATACCCCAAATTTCAAACAGTAAAACAATGGCAGATTTGGGGAAAATAAATTTTGCTTAAAACCTTTCATCACCATGAGTCCTGAGGATTCTTGCCTGACAGACTCTTTTGCCTCCTGACCTGGGTGGTGAGGAAAAGAGAGCTCAGCGTGGCCTATGCTGATCAAACTGCTGGGCCTTCTTTGTCACAAATGAAGGAAAGCCATCCGTGCAAAGGTATATTGATGACACAGGTGACATTCAAAGTCCACTCATTTGTTTTGGAGTAAACAGGGAAGTATTTTACTCAAAAACTCTTCAAAGTGATTTTTCCAGACATTATTTTGGCAACTGAATGACACTTGCCCCAAACACTCCCCAGGAAGATCTTCTGGCAAAAACTGATGCAAGTGAGAAAAGGATGCCTCACAAACTCCAAACGGATTTTTCCAGCTGTGAATTGAGAAGCTGCCATTCAAATTTCTTCTCCAGACAGATTAAGTTAAAATTCCCCCCTCCTTGAAGTCACCTTCAGGAACCTGTTTTTTGAGAACTTTCGTTATGTCGGGAAATGAGGAGACATGTTTGGCACAGCATAATGGTTAGGGAAGCGGCCTTGGCACCTAGTCCTAGTGGGTTTGAATCCTGGCTCTGCCAATTATTAGCTGGGAGCCCTGGTGCCCCACTGAGATCTTTCTGTGCCTCTGTATTCCTACCTGTAAAATATGTAAAATGGTCATGAGTCTTAGTACATCTGGACTTTCGCTGCAAAAACTTAATGTATCAACTAATGTTGACTCTGAAAGTTTCAGTCCTTTGTAGATAAAACTTTCCAATACATCTTCCAAATACTATGCTTTGCTGATCGTTTGCAAGTTTGAAGCAGTTGCTTTTGTCCTTATTGTCTCAGAAACGGGCAACATTATCCTTTAGTTTATAAATCTTTCCAAGCAAGTTTCCTTCTGATAGGATTGAAAAGGTTCAACAGAACATGAGGTAATATACATATTCACTGATTATTTCTTCTCATATCTGGTTTCAATTTTTAACATTAAAATCTTCGATTCATCTGGAATGTAGATTAATATAAAGTATACCTTTGGATTTTAAAATATCATTAAAACTTTAGGCAATGGTTCCAAACTGAATAAGCCAACTTTTCCCCACTGACTTGAAAAACTATCATATGCCAAAATCTTATATGTGCTTATTATAATAGTTGTCTATTTCTTGCTGTGCTCCCATTGGAACTTAAGTTTCACAAAGAAAGGGCCTTGGTGGCTTGGGTTCCATGCTGGATCACCAGAGAGACGCTTGACTCATGGAAATAAGTGGCTGAAGAGGGCTTTCCTCTTTTAATCTCTCGATGTGATTACCATACTATTAGTTTTCTAATGATAAACAAATGCTACATTATTGAAACAAATGTGAACCGATCATATTTACAATTCTTTCAATAGGCTGCCAGATTTCATTTGCTAATATTTGAATTAAGATTTTGTGTATGTAATTTTAAGTGCAAGTGTTCTTAACGTTTAAGAAAAAACGTGGAGAATTTGGTCACAGTCATCATCCTAGCTTCATAAAATAAACTGGGAGATTTTCCATATATTGTCATGCTTTGAAATAGATTCAATAGCACAAGAAGTTTCTGTTCCTTTAAGATTTGACAGAATTTAGCAATAAATATGTCTAGAATTTGCACTTTTTGGGAGGTAGAAATTTTTCTTTTAATCCTATTTTTGTCAGCATCATTCACAATTTTAGCCATTTTGAGTCAATATTTGTTATTTTTTAAAATTTTTATTTTTGGTCATTCATTTTATAGATTGAATTTATTGTCACAGAGTTAAAAATTACTCTTTTCAGAAATATTTTTTTGGAAACTCCCTCTGTATCTATGGTTATATACCTTTTATTTTTTAAAGGTATGCCTCTGGATCATATTATGGTTGATTTAAAAAAAAAATCAATTTGAATCCTTGTCTTTTAAATGAGTAAGATAGTCACTGTGTGGTAATAAATATGTCCAGTTTCAATTTTAAACTATACAGCACTGTTTTTATGCATCCAAAATGTTTTCTCTTTCCTGCCCTTAGCCATATTGATTAAGTAGTTATTCATCCTTTCGACACCAGCACTGCTTAACTTTAAATTTTCTTTATCCTGTATTTTCTTTATTGATGTCAATAAAACGGCCTTTTTTGAGTCTCCTTGCACTCTTCCATCTTCCTTCTGCCATCTTCCTTCTTTCCTTCCGTCAAATTATTGCAATACTTTTACAATTGCAAATCCCTGTTATTATTAGCCTGTTATATTATTGTTTTTTGAGGAATCATTTATCATTAGCATTACGACTTACTTCTATGACTTACTACTATATTAACAACAGGCAGTCACAATTAATTCCATATCACTTAAAAAAATACTCTATTATAATTTCTTCCCCTCATTGGGTTATTTATTCTTACTAATTACTTGTTTGGCTCTAGTATGTCATTGAATTTTTTTTTTTTTCCAGGACAAGTAGAAGAGGGGGATATTTTGAGAGTCATTCAATGTCAAGATGACCTTTCTGTTGCCCTTTCAAGAAAAGATGCCTCAGCTAGCTGTGAAATTTGAATAACAACCCTTTCCCCTCTAATGTCTTAGGTGATGCATCACTGCTGTTCCCATAGAGAGTGCTAGGAGGTGCCTGGATGCAAATTTATTCTCCTTTTCTAGGTAACATCTTCTCCCTCACTCCACGCCACCCTATCCCCACATCTGGATACTTAGAGTTTATACATTTTTGAAATATAATAGTTTTGTTAGAATATGTTTAAGAGTGAATGTCTCATAATTATTATTCTCTTGATTTAATAGCAGCTTTATTGAGATATAATTCACATAGCATTAAATTTCTTCATTATATTTTGCTGGCCACTCCTGAGCCCTTTGATGTGAATATTCAGGACCCCTTTCAGTGAAGGTGGTGGTGAGCGTGTGACGTGTACTACGTAAGCTCAGGTTAGCGCCTTGCCAGAGCCTATGCAATACATCCTGAAGTTGACCGTTGCTGCCATGCTGCTAATCCTCCCATCCGTTCCACTGGCTCCATCTCGGAACACGCTTTGCATTCTTTACATACTCCTGGCCTTCTCATCAGGTTCCTCTTGATTCTCCACGGTTTTGCCATGTCTAATCCTCACCTCTCCTTCCACATACTCTTCCCAGGTAATCGCATCTACTTCCTGGCTCCAACTGTTATCTGTATCAGTGGGTCTTAAGCCCCTCCCTGAATGTTGTTTACACAGAAACACTCTCCCATCAGTAACATCTCTCATTCATTGGACAGCACGATTCACGATTCATGACAACAAGGAAATCCTGAAATCTCAGGAGGGGTATTTCTACCTTGAAGAAGCACTTCTCCTGCCCAGGGACCTTCGGTCTGAGACACAAGCCTATTTCATCTCTGGTGATGGCACCACCACCCACTGAGCTGTCCACGCCAGATGCCTGGAACTCATCATCACTACACCTGAGGACAAAGATGGCGTCTCTCTAGTTCACCACCAGATCTAACAGAATGTCCAACACAGCAGCACAATAAATAGCTGTTGGAGGAATGAATTCAGTTAAACACTAAATTTTGTGGTTTCCAACACATACTCGTATCCTTTCAACTCATCCTCTTTTCATCCACACCATCAGTACTTCGGTTTAAAATCACTGTAATTTACTTGCATTACCTCAAAGGCTTACTACCAAAGTCTCCGGGCCTGCAGTCCTGCTTCCTCCAACCCATTCTCCATGCTACAGTCAGTTATCTCTTTCAGTTACAGATCAGTCCTTACCATCCCTCAACTTAAGGCCCGGATTTCTCAACATAACACACAAGTCTATGACACACTTGACTTTGGACATAGTATTCCTTCTACCTGGGAGGACAATTCAGGTATCATTCTAAGGAGAATTTCTTGATGCCCCAAAGCTGAATTAAACGCTCATCTTACGTGCTCTCCAAAATATCCTGTACTTCCTCTACTACTGCATCTATTCTGTTTTGTAATTGTCCATTTACTTGTCTGACTCCTCGACTACGTTGTAAATATGGATGGGTGGGGCCACTGCCCTTCTCACTCAGTGCCCTGCACAATTCCTGGCACCAAGGAGGCCTTCAGTGAGTATCTGGTACATGAATATATTTTCAGATTTCACCAGTGACCACGAAAGTAGACAACTTTAGAACTCCATCATGGGACAGGGATTCTGAAGCCAGTCCGGATTAATTAATAAAGAGGTATTAAAAGTACATGAACACCATGAGATTGTACCCAACATTTTATGTGCATAGACATTTTTGAGGGTAATTTTCAGAGTATCTAGAGTTTATAATCCTAAAACTTTAAGAACTATTACTGTTGGAGTTTATTTGGTTAGAAAGGAATATTCTAAGCGGTATTACAAACTAACAAAATCAAATTGTAGATATATACACACACAAAACACAGACACACACGGGGACTGACTTAATAATATCAAGCCTTATGGTAAGTAAGCTTTTTTTACTGAAAAGGGACAAGATTCGGAAGAGTTAAGAGGGCTGCAGGAAGACTAAAGAAAAACAGCAGAGGCCAGAAAAAGAATTTAGGAAGGCAGAACAGAAAGAGAAAAGGAACTTCGGTCTACTCTGACGTTTTACACAGGGTTCTATCAGTGTCTTTTCAGTTCTGGCCAGTGAATCCCTGTCTAGACTCCGACCTTCAACAGAAGGAAAGAGAAGAAGAAAAAAGGAAGGCAGTGGCCTGGGCTTACGAGAAGGCAGGTGCAGGGAGAGGAGTAGGTCACACACTTGTTACTTCTCAGGGGAGCGTTTTCTCCAGCTCACTCTACACCTTGTCTTTATTTGGAGTACAGCCTATGGACTTCCCTGTCTGCCGGAACCTTGACAATATATCATGCACTTTGGTAAAACGAGAAAAATGCATGTAAGAAAAATCCAAGTAGTTTTGAAAGTGGTAGGTTTGTGGGTTTTTAAAAATAAATGTTGACCATGTTCATCCCCTCCCATTAATTAATCGTTTAATAAAGGAAGAGAAGACTTTTTTCCCTTTTTGGTAATTCCTCAGATCAGCATATAACATACTATACTGCCTGGTTTGCTTTAGGAACCGCTAACTTTCGTATCGTAAGAGGCTGTTACTAATCCACTAAGTCGCGATAGACCTGGATGGGGAGTGTTGGGATGCCGCCTAACCTAACTTCCGCAACGGGGTCCACCCTGTAGCTACTGATCTCACTTCTAAGATGTCTCTGGGCTGTGAAACAAACCTTGCTCACACAGGGATGAGAAACGGTCCCTGTTCTCCGTAGCATCATCTTTCCCCCAAAGAAAATGAAAGCCAGAGAGCATGGTGAATTTGGTCAAAAGGCCTGAAGGAGTCACTCGATTATCTAAATAATCAAGAAAGGTCCACAGCTACCTCTATAGCAATTCAGCCCCGTGCGACTGAACGTCAATACACAGAACAGCTCTGCAGTCATGGACCGGGATAGCAGCCTCGTGAACGTGTTATACACACGTACAAGCCAACAGTGTCTTATGTTGCTGCAGAATTCCAATTGTATAAATGAACAAAATTGCAGTTGTCAAAACAATACCTTTTAGGAACCAAGTGTCTAAAAAAAATGTCTTTTTGAGATTCTATATTTACTTATCTCATCTGCAATTTTTGAGGTCCTAATCTACAAATGAAAGATACATTATTTTAAATCATAGTGACAACTGAGAATGGCTCTGGGTAAATTTCTGATACATTTAAGGTGAAATTCTGTGATCAGTTATTCTGGCCGGAAGTCGGAGTGAAGGGGGAGGAATCGGAGAGAAGAAGAGGTAAAAAGCTGCTAATTAAAAAAGGCTCTCCTCACAGTCTACTTTTATTTGATGCAACTGGTAAGTTTTTTGAAAATTCCAGGATTCACTTAAGAGCTGTGTTGGGTTTTCCCCTGTTATCTACTCTGATACCCTTTTTGGCAAGAAATTGCCGTTAATGATTTATTGAAATCTGGTTTAAGTCCCGTTATATTCATGGATAAGCTGACCATATCACTGAGAAACCTGTGCTTTATTCAGTGTGTGGGATCTGAAACCCTTTCAAATGCAATGGGGACTGTTTGGAGGAAAGAGAGAAAGATGAGAAAGGAAGAAAAAAATTCTATAACCTCGTTCATTGCCTGCTCTACTTGCATCCTTATCCTTAATCGTGTCGACCTCCCTTTGTCTTCCATCTTCTTTAGGGTTCCCTGCTGCAAGAGAGACCCACGTTAGGAAGTGACTGAGCGTGACCCCGATGTAGACAATGGCATGAGAGGCAGAACTGGAAATGAGTTTTTGGAGGTCCTTGTCGTGGGGTCTCTACCTTTATATATAGTCCACTCATCCACACAGGTGGATGGTATTTGTAAATCCAGTCAAATAATACTCAGCCAGAGGAAAGGGATCTATTGTCACGGAGATAACATTATTTGGTTCTTTCTAACTGAAATGTGCCCAGTATCTAGATGTTCTTGACATAGGACTTCCGGGAAGAATTATTCTAGTGACGTGTGGAATGGAAAGGAAATATGGAGCATGACGACACTGAGGGGCATGACCTGGAAAATCCAGCAGTCCCCTCCAACAGACGCCCACAAGGCAGCAGCATTTACCTTGCTGAGCCTTGCGGACTCTGATACCCGACCTCATAGACGGGACCCAGGAATGCAGACTCATGCTAACAAAACTCACAAAACACTGATGTATAAAAAAAAAAGAAAGCGACTTTATTATTTACAGTGAACAACAGAAGAATCAGGCACACTGAATGTATCGGTCTGCATCAGTCTGACAGTGAATTCCCTCCGTGGGAAAGCAAATTACCAGAGGGAAGCGTGGTGAGTACAAAAGCAGAGCAAGTGGAGCGCATCACACAGGATTCCAGTGCAAAACGGCACGAGGCTGGCTCAGCAGCTCTCTGCCACGGGGCTACCACCTGCCAGGCCGGCTGGGATGCCGGCCGCGACCTGGCAGGTACTACTGGGCAGACAGCGCTTCGTGAGGGCTCATGACAATTACAGCAACCGCTTTTCTTTTGCTCTGTTTTAGAGACAGAGAAAATCCTCCTCTGAGGCAGAGCTTATGTTGGTTGTGTTTTTAAGATGTCAAAACCCTCAGTTAGATTATGGTCAAATCTAACTGCCCAAAGAGTCTTCGCGTCGCTTAAGATCACATCACCTCTCTCAGCTTTCATCTGTCAGGTGTTCATTTCTGAGTTTAATTTTCGGAGAGTACTTTCCCCATTCCTGCTTTCTGGGCTCCAGAGGGGGCACCACATGGTAAACTCCACACTTGCTCACAGATTCCACAAAGTGTTGGTCAAGTGCAAATCAGCCTGCGTCACTGTGCCCACTGCTGTGCCAGGTACAAAACAATACTCAAAAGCATACCATGTGCCTCTCGGGACACGTTGTATCTACTGGACGCCTATAGTCCTAGGCACATTCTTAAGGTACATTTGTTCCTTCATTTTCACTAGTATTTACAGACCCGCTATTATGTACCAGGATTTACCAGATACAAGAAATATAAAAATACACATGACACTGTCTTGTTCCCTATAACCGCTTACAATCTAGCAAAGGAACAAGACGAGCTGTTAAAAAAAAAAAAAAAGTAAAAGTAATAATAGGTACTATGCCAAGTGGTATGGAGCACGGTGGAGGGAATGTTTTCATATCTAGGGGCAGAGACGGAAGCCATCTTTTTTTTTTTTAATTTGATTTTTAAAATATACCAAATAACAGTGATGATGTGATGATTATTTAAAAAAATTAATGACCATGATATGAAGCACAAACTGTAAGTTCCTTCCTTGCTACTTCCTATCCCTGTTCTAGCTCTCAAGGTTGCCTTCAGGTAGCTTGGTGAATACTCTTCCAGACCTTTTTCTCTGTATATGAAACACACACACACACACACACACACACACACACACACACACAAATTTATATATTATATCAATGTGTAAAATTTATACATTATACATCTCATTTATGTAATTCACACACCATTTATGTAACACACCCATGTGGGATCATACTACATATATTGTCTTATAACTTGTTCTTTACATTAAACTCTTTGTTGTAAATTATAACTTGTATATAGAAAAATGCAGAAAATAAATATGCTCGGTTTAGAAAAGAAATTATTTTATTTTCCTGTATAGCTACCGCCAGGACAATAAACAGAAAATTCTGAATACCCCAGAAACTCCTTGTATCCACCCACCGCCTCCAAAATCATTATTCTGAATGTTGTTAATCATTTCCTAGCTTTCTGTATAGTTTTACTACGCATGACACAGCAAAGTTCAAATTTGCCTGGGTCTGCAAATGCCCTCGGGGCCAAAGGAGCTTCCAGCTCTAAGCCTCTCTGAACTCTCACTTTCTCTTAGGTTTTGGCCTTTAATTCCTTATCTTTTCAGCCCTTCACTACTCTGAGGATGTCTTCTTATACATATTCAACAGTTTCAATTATTTTCAGCAAGAGGATTGTTCAAATAACCTGACCAGCCATATTTTCGATAACAGAACACTGTGTCACTTCTCAATTTCTTCCTTGTGTTAGTTATATGTATGAATGTAGGCTCTTATCCACTAGATCCTAACGCTTTAGGGCGTATGAGAGGCAAACCTCTTCGATTTTCCACAGCACAAATAGTGAAATATGCAGTAAATGGAAAGAGGAAAGAATAAAGGGATGGAAAAGAGAAAGAATGTGTAAGTACCCCTGCTTTTCCATTTTCTTTTGGTGCAGGAAGATAAGATGTATATGTATCAAATAATTTCACATGAAACAATTTGAAGCAATACTGAGATATGTTTAAATAAAATCACTTCTATTTATCGACACGGGAAAATTTCCAAGCTATATTGTCAAGTGAAAAAAGGAAGCTGTAGGATGATGTCTGTGTATAAAACACATATTTACATTTAACTCTCATGTGTGTCAGGTGTGTGTATGCAGATCTGTGCCCATGCATATGCTTGTTTATGCACAGAAATGGAACGATAAAGACACACAACAGTGGTTAGTTACCTCTACTAGGAATTGGGAAGCCAGAAGTTAGTTACCTTTTCACTTTCAAATATCCTATGTAATATTTACATGATGCATATATTACTTTTACAGTTAGGGGGACATTTTTCAATTATATTCAAGGGCAAACATACCTGACAAAGGAAATCAAGAAGAAAAAATAGACAGGAAGACAGAAATTATTAGGGAAGGCTTCTTCGAAAAGGTATGACTTGAAAGGGCGCTGTAGCGCTGGAAGGATTTAAGCGAGAGAACGGGGGTGGGGAAAGGTGGGTGAGGTGGATGAGTTTTGTTCTGAGCACACATTAGGGAAGAAATGAGAAGAGGCCCATAGGAAGTTCATCTAAAGCTAACTCCAGCTGACACTGAAAGAGATGATTAAACAGACAAAACAGAGCCACAGCCTAAAGTGTGGAATGCCATCAATAGTAAGAGTTAATAATTGGTTTGATGGGAAGCAGAAGTCATTCCAGGCCACTGTACGAGATAGTAATATGAGATAATATTAACCTCATGGAGTAGTTTGCGCAGAATGAGGTCAAATGTAAAAAAATCTCTGGTAATCTGCAAAGTGCTAGATCAATAATTATAGATTTCAAGAAAGTTATATATTAAAAATTACAATTTTTTAAGGGGGATTATCTTGGTATTCTTGCACAGAATGCATTACAAGGGAAGACAGACCCAGAGCAAGGCGCTTCCTTAGCAATAAATTGACCAGTTTTTGTCACAATTGGGAAAACACAGATGATTTCCTACCTCTCACGATTGCTTCAGGGATTAAAGGTACAGAAAATGTCATGGTCAAAATGCATTAGTTCATTTCTTCTCAACTGCTTTGCTAGTCCAGAGGTATGCTGATAAAAATCAGGACTAACGCCCTGGTCACAGAAGTGGAAATGCTAAAACCCAGAGATTTTTCTAAATAAATAATCAATAAGGACCTATTTATTAACTACAGGGAATGAAAGAGGAAAAGATGGAGATTTCTAGGTTTCCAGCAGGGGAGGCTGGAGGAATGATGATGTCCCGACATCTAGAAACTGACCTAGATCTGTGACCTGTAACGTTTCGGAGTCATGACACTCAGGCCGTGTGAATTTCACCTCCTCCGTCTCTCTCTGGAGCCACAGCCCTCTCCCCACTTGGGTATGGGGCAATCTTGTATTACAAATACGGCTTCAAATATTGCAAAATAAAACTGCATTTATAATAATTTTATTTTGGACAAAGATGTTCAGGAATGCATAAAAACCTTAAAACAATTGAAATATGCAAAGTTACTGACTATTCAATTATTGCAATGGGCAAAACGGAGCAATACCTTGTTAAAAATCAAAATAAATTCCACATTTGACTTTAAAGAAAAAAATTCTACATAAATAAAATATCTGACAGAATTAAACATGCTTTGGTTTAAAATTATTTGTATTTGTATTATATTAAGGTCTGATCACAAAATGATGAATCAAACCAAGAAAGATCACTAAAAAGTAATCACATAAATGATTCTTATTTACTGTGCTTTTAAAATTCTTCTGAGTGGATTCTGACTTCTGAGTTACATGTGACAACCCTGGGCTATAGTCTTAAAGCAGCATTTATTACAGCTTTACAGTATTCCAAAAGTCTCAGTTGGACACTCAATGCTGCCCAGCTAGAGCTCAAAAGCTTCAGGGCTATTATGATAAAAAACACAACAATTCAAAAAGCTTAAAAGCGATCTGTCGTGCTTCAGACCTTTTCTGTAAGGTCACATCCCTGTAGAAGATGACAGAGCTGGCAATTGTGTAACTGAGTCTCCAGAACTAGTTACAACTCTGGAATGTGACCACTGTTTTGCAATGTGGTTTGGTCACCATCATAAGAAAATCTTGGGAAATAAAATATCTTGTTTACCTGCTAGTCCCTATGAGAATAACTCATTCACACAACAGTACAACACTACTTGAGTCTAAACTACCAAGCTACCTTTCTTTGTACTTATGACTGTATTTTAAAAGAATGCTAAGAACATTTATACATACTTGAAAAAGTAAAAAGAAAGAGGGGGCGGAGGGGACAAGGAAAGGGGGAGGAAGAGGGGAAGGAAAAGAAATCTACCTTTGCTTCACAGTAATACGGGAAGGGGGAGGCAGCAGATGATGTAGGTGAAACAGAATTGCCTATGAGTCGCTGTTTGTTGAAGGTGGGGATAAGCACACAGAAGTTCGTCTTTTACTGTGCCTACTTTGTATGTTGAAATGTTCCATAATAAAAAAAGTTAAAAAAAGGCACTTACCTAATTTTTCAAGATTGTCTCCTACCTCAATCCCTAAAAGGGGACATCTCAGTACTATTAATAGTACTGCCATAAATATGTCATCTTTAGAACATGTAGTTAAGATTTCAAGAGTTCCTGAGGTTTATGTACCTAACAACAATAACAAAAATTATGCCAGACAATAATCCTTATTATGCGTAGACAGCTTACATAAAGCACTTTCACATCCATTATTATCTCAACTGATCTTCAGAACACTATCAGATACTGTGGGTAACATGCGGATTTATGAAAAATATGAAGTTCAAAAAAGTTAAATGACATTCATTCATTCATTCATTCATGCCACAAACATTTACTGAATACCCGGTATGTGTCAGTTAGATCTGACCTAGGAATTAGGAATTAAGAGACAAAATGTGATTCCTTCTTTCTAGAGGTGTGTAGTCTAGTAGAGGGAACGGATGTATAAACTGATAATTACATGGTGATGTGATTCATGCTACAGTGAAGTGATTTTCAAACATTTTTTTACCATGACCCGCAGTAAGAAATATATTCTACATTACCACCCAATACATGCAAATCTACGTTCAAGTAAAACAAAGTTTTATGAAACAACACTCTTCCTATGTGTGATACACATTGTGGTTATTTTCTAATCTGCTCTATTCAGTAATCTTTTCCTTTTGAATAAAATGCTGGTCACAACCTTTTACAATAATTTCATTATTCACTAGTCACTGGCAACCTACATTGTGCAAAACCGCTCTGATCAGTATGATCAGAGCTCTGTAGCAACACAAAAGGAAACAGAAACTCTGGGAACGAGACAGGCTTTAAAGAGCTTGGTCTCTGAGCACTTAACAATATCAAGGTGGCAGAACTAGAACAAAGGTCTTGTGATGCTTTAATCCCTTTGCTCTGGCAGCAACAGACTGTGAACTCACTGATAAGCTATGAAAACAAGTGGCTTTCTTGAAAGGATAGCAGCAATCATTCATTCACATGTACTAAATCCGCAATATGTGGCACAGCACTTCCTGTCTATTGGGCCATCCCACTGCAACTTGTAAAACAACTGTAAATGTGCTAAGACTTATGACTCCCAGTCCTAAATATTTGTTCTCCAGAATAAAGGCTTAAGAAGCAAGAGAACAGGTGTATATGTGTTAGATGTAAAATAAGATAGTGGAAATTTTATCAACCACCATCCCATACTGGGATTTTGTTCAATGCCTTAATCCCCTATTTCCACAATTTGCTCTCCATCCAGGGCAGCGGAACCTGCTGCGACGTACAGGCTCTGTAAAGGGAAGAGCGGCCAAAAGCTGATGGCTCCACCCAGTATTCACATCTCATGCTGCTGCCCCCTGCTGTCTACAAAAGACAGGGGCAAGATCAGGGAGACCCGTGGACTTCATTTTGCTTTGCCATTTTCTCTAATAGGAAGGTTTCCATGTTTAGGTACCTGTTTTGAGAACCCATTTTGCCCAACTGCACCAAACACTCATTTTGTGAACTTGACCTAGTCTGGTAAGTTCGTTATGCCTTTCATCCATGAAACAGTAAAAAAGAATAGGTGCTTTCCCACATCAGCATGTGATCAGCTTATAATAGTACTACCATTCATTGGGAATTCAAGAAATATTCATCAAGGGCACTGATACTGACACAGAATAGAAAATAGACAAAAGGAAGAAAGTTAACTAGACTTCATGAGATTTGGAGGAACTACAGCTATTTTTCATCCTTACTTCCCCAAAGGGAAACATGCTCTGAACATCAACGATGAAAGATTTTGTTGGCTGAAGGTTGAAAAAATAGTATTCTTAATTCAAACCAAACCAAACTGAACCAAACCAAAAAAACCCAGAAAACAAACAAACAAAAACCAATCAGTACTTGCGCCTTTAATCATAAAATTATAGGGTCTTACTAAATTGAAAGTATTCTGGACTAGGCTTTATAGATATTAACGCAGTAATAAAGGATTGGCCAGAAGAAAATGAGAATTATACTTTGGAAAAAATTACTGAAAAGCATAAGCCATTTATAAAGACATGCTGATCTTTGGATGAGTCTCTTTGCTTGAAAGACAAGTTTAGGCTTGATGCTTTTGACTATTCTAACGAAGTCTGAGTAGGTCAATGAACTACAACCTACAAGGTCTTCAGAGAGATTGCCATGCTCTGGACTGCAAAAAAAGATCTATTTTAAGAATACTCACTCTTTAGACCACCAAGGATAACAGTTTCAAAAATCTAAATATTTAGTTGAGAATCAAATGATAAAACACTAAAGCAACCAACTGACGCTAAAAATACTATCAAGCAGACTCCTTTTTAATGAGTAATTATTCTTATATAGAAAGCAGGACTGTGAAAAAAATAATAACTCTATCTTGAGGCTAAAACTGAATTCCACTGGAATATAAGCTTGGTGTCATTTCCCTTCTAGAATCTTTCACACTCACTTCCAACTCTGTAGGAAGCTTCTTCAAATGGCTGCCTTCGTTTAGGCATCTGGAAATCAGTCCTACGCCAAACTCTCAGTCATTTCTGGACTTTCCTCCTGCTAACCTCCTGGCACACCCATTCTTTTTAATGCCAGTGAGCTCTAAAATGGGTATGCACAAGAAAATCCACTGGAAAGGGCGTCAAAAGATTTTGTACTGGACACACGCTCAAAAGTATTTAACTACTAAGGGCGTGTGATTTTTTAAAACGTCGCGACTACGAACCTAATCTAGGCTTGCTCGCTGTCTAAGTGCTTCCACCTCTTTTCCTTCCCATGTCCACCCCCCACTGCAGTAGTTCAGATTATCCATGTCTCGCTGCATTTCCGTGGCAGTCTTCTATCTTGTCTTGCTTCTTGTATTATCTTTTCCACCTCATCCTTCACTCTGCCACTAGAAGTAGCTTTGCTAGTCAGCTGTCTCTTATCAAAAACCAGCACTACCTACAAAATAAGCCGTATGTCTTAACGCAGTTTCCAGGGCTTTCTATACTCTTAGCTCAGTCTAGAAAGTAATGGGGGAAAAGTATGAACATCAGGCCTACGTTTGAGTTTTACCAGCTTTGTGACCTTGGAGGAAATTATTTAAGCTTCCTGAGCTTTGATTTCCATCTTTGAGTGGTGATATTAATAGCTCACAAAACTGTTATGTCAATCAAATGAGATTACACGAGAAGCAACTCAGCACAGAGCCCGGCGCGCACGGGCTGACTGTCAATTATTTGAGCCCTTCTTGCTCTAGGTTGACCTGTTCTACTGCCCTCTCTGCCTCGCTCCTGTTACACCTGCGCTCGTGATCCTCGCACATTACACACCAATTCCTCTGGAACATGTGCTTTCCTCCTACATAACATGCACTCTCAGCCCTCTATGGATCTGATCATACCACACCCTCAGTCTCATGTGCCCTGTCCTGCCTTCTCCAAGTGATACTCTACCCATGCCTCACGGCCCAGCTCAAATGTCACCTCTTCTGGGAAGTCCTCCCTTTTTTCAACTGATGAGCATGACACACTTTTCCTGTGTTTTCCCTGTACTGCTTGTAGCTTTACTTTAGAATTTCTTTATTTCTTTGTGTTATACTATTATATTTATATTAAATATAAAATTATGTTTACGCATATGTTACCTGCATGAATAAGCTTCATGAAGGTAGAAAGCATGCTTTTCTTTTTTTTATTCTCAGCAATTAACACCTTGTACTGGAAGGGATTTAATAAATGTCTGCTGATTTAATAAATGAAGGTATCCAAACATTTTCAAAAGGAATAATTTTTTACCAAACAAAACACCAATCGCTTGTTTTAACTTTTGAAGTAATTTTTAGAAAACAAATTCTACC
Source organism: Rhinolophus sinicus (assembly GCF_036562045.2). NCBI lineage: Eukaryota > Metazoa > Chordata > Mammalia > Chiroptera > Rhinolophidae > Rhinolophus > Rhinolophus sinicus. Next base: position 11,142,676 of record NC_133761.1, read on the forward strand.
TGAAAAATACACCATTACTTAATCTTTATAACATATAAATTAAAAATAACAAAGAAATGAACTAAAATGGTGCATTTTTGATACTTCAGACTTAGTTCATAAAACAAATTATTATTTTTGTCTATTTAATTTATAATTTAAAATTCTTATCCACTGATAGACTACTAGGGGTGAATATTAACACAGGGGCATTAATCAAAAAGGAAAATTGTGGTACATACATAAAATGGAATATTAGGCATCAATTTAAAATCATGTGTTCAAATACTTAATGAGCTCACACAATACTGTATTAAGTATGCACTTAATAGGAAAAAAGATTAAGAAAATACAGAAGAGGGCCAGCCCGCTGGCTCAGGCGGTTAGAGCTCCATGCTCCTAACTCCGAAGGCTGCCGGTTCGATTCCCACATGGGCCAGTGGGCTCTCAACCACAGGTTGCTGGTTCAATTCCTCGACTCCCGCAAGGGATGGTGGGCTGTGCCCCTGCAACTAGCAACGGCAACTGGACCTGGAGCTGAGCTGCGCCCTCCACAACTAAGATTGAAAGGACAACAACTTGACTTGGAAAAAAGGCCTGGAACTACACACTGTTCCCTAATAAAGTCCTGTTCCCCTTCCCCAATAAAATCTTAAAAAAAAAAAAAAAAACATACAGAAGATGTTAATATATGGTTATCTCTCAGTGATGGGCTTGCAAATGACGTTTATTTTTTGTCCTTTATATTATCTAAATTTTCTACGATATAAACATTTGTATAGTAAAAAGAAATTCAAAGAGACTGAATATAAGAAAACTCTAAATTAAAGTTTACTCGTATTTACAACTACTCAAAAAGGTTTTATTATGCCAGTAAAAATATTCCTGATTTTTAATATTAATCACAATATATGCATGTAGACATCATGTAGTTTAGAAAAAAATATGAATACCTGTTTTCCTGAATTCTAAACAGAAAGCGGAGTTAAGTAAACACTTGACTTGTCATTTGGGAGGCAGCAGAGCACCAGCTCTGGAGGGGGAAACACTGGGTTGGCATTTCAGCCCAACCACCAGTCAGTTGTGTGACTTGTTCTCTCTGAGCCAGTGACCCTGTCCACACATCAGGGAGAAATCTCTACACTTTCTCACTGCTAAGCTCCAGAACTGATGGGGATACTGTTTATGAAATCCCTCTCACCAGGTCTAGGACACGGCAGATCTTCTCCTGTCCTATATGTCACGGGTCTGGAGATGGCCCACCCAATCGGAAGACGGACAAGGATGAATGCAGGGGTTCATTCAGCTGGAAGGGAACCTGGAAAAGTCTGGTCAAGCCCTTGGGTAGCAAAGGCTGATTCTAAAACAGACTCTGCGTGACCACGGGGATTTTGGACTGCGCCAGCCATGGCTGTGAATGTTGCCCTCCCTGGTGGACCCCTCTGCAAAGTGGAAGGGGTCACTAAAGGAAATGATGGGGGGTGAGAGGTTGGGAATGAGACAAAAAGATGAGGGAGAGGGAGGAGAGAACAAGTTTTGAAGGGCAGTGCCATCGAAGGGACAGAAAAAAGAGGAAGCTAAGGACGAAAGCAGAAATAACCAGACTGTCACATAGGGAGAAATAAAGGGGACAGGGAAAGTTGTCTCTTCCTCTCCTTTGACCTCCTCGCCAAATTTTCTCCCCAATTGGTGCTTACTCCCCTTCTTCTCCCAGTTTTCTACCCACCTCTCCACCCCACTGACGTCTTCATTTCCAAAACCACATTTCTATGCTCAAGAGTCACTCCCACTCCCCCTCCGACAAGTGGTTTTCCTTCCTCCAGTAGTTAGGAAGTAAAAACCTAGGAAAACACTAATCCAGAATGGCCTGCAATGCAGTAACTGGCTGGCCAACCCCCAAGGCCCCCAAATATCAAGGAGAAGATCTAGAACCGATCCTGGCTCCAGATAGGAGGGGTCACAGAGCAGAGAGAGCAGCTGTTCACCTCTCTACTTTCTGGTCCCAGCCATCCGATGTCCTCATTTGCACTGTCTTCAATTACAAAGGATGCACTGTCTTCAATTACAAACGACCCACGCGAATGTCCCATGATTAGAATTTACCATCTGATAATTGTATGGTCACCTTCCCTTTCTGGCGAATTTATAAAATGTTATTTTTAAAGGTCAGGATTGGACATGTCTAAGAGAAAGTCCACACAAAGACGGGTCCATGAGACTATTTAGTCAAGTCATAATATCCGCAGGGTGGGAATGCATTTATTTCCACAGTGCATCCCAATATGTCAGTTTACCGTGCCAAGAAAAAGATCAAAACTAAATGCTTGCTTCTGGTTTTCTCCAAGAAAATGTATGCCTTCCTTTTTACAAATAAACATAATGGTTATATTGAATCAAAAGTGTAAATAATTGTTAAGTGTTAGATATGTGAGTGCTAAGTGAGGGCAATTTCAGAGAATAAACGATACACTTCGATTAAGCTGTAACAAGTCATCTAAAAAGTCATCTTTTGGAAATCATTACTTGAAAATGCTAACAGTGTACCTGGAGACACATTCATTCTCTAGTTAAAGTGTGTTATTTTATACCTCACCAAACAGAATGAACATTTGTCTACAGTTGCCAAAAGCTGCGCTGCCTGAAATGAAAACTTTATAAAAGGTCCTTGCAGACAACTTTGTCCAGCAAATAATTTGCTCCTGTGTTAAGAGAAAATACTTTCTTGTAAAATATACCAAGAAATAAATAGGGAGTACCTTCCTAAGTAAAAATAAACGTCTCCCAAAGCGCAGTATGAACTACTGGGGACCCCCCCCCCCCGGGACCCCCCCCACCCCCCCAGGAAGCCTATCTGCTCACTGCTCCTTTAGCCTCCGCTTTCTCAGGAGGGTGCTGGCAAAAGACAGGATATGGGAACAGGGAGAGCTGATGATTTTCACTTCTCCTACTTGGAGCCCTCAGGAACTTGGACAAAGCCAAGAAAGAAACTAGAGCTGCAGGGCTGTGAATCATGGTTTAGTAGGTTTGACTATAAAAAAGAATTGTTGGGGTTGAGGTGAATGGAGTCGACAGGACAGAAAGAGGTTGTTAGAAAGCTTGAAAGCATCACAAGATGAAAGAAGAAGGCCTGCCTTCAACTGAAGGAAAGCTTTCCTTTCAGCTCCGTTGTTTCCAGGCCCTGCCCCACTGTGCCGCTAGGAATGGCAGAGCCCAGCACTGGTGTAAGAGCTGATTTTAGTCTCTGAGGTAATGTGTAAGAACACTAAGTTCTCAGACTCAGCTCATCTGAGGGATTAGCACACACAGCCTGAGAAAGATGTGCTGGATATGTGGCAAATCACCTTCAGAATTAGCCCATTTATGAAGCCACTTTGTTTTAGCAACAGATTTTAGCAAAAGTACTCCAAAATAATCACTTTTTTTTTTTTAACTCTAATGTTCCACAAAAGAGATCACATTATCACTGGTGTACTGACTTCCCATTTTCTCCAACTTCTAAGAGTTCTTTCTTTTTCCTCAACAAAGCCAGTCAACAAGAGGCAGTTTACGTAATGGTGAAGGGCATGGATTCTGCAGCCAGATTTCCTGGGTCTGAATCATGACTGGGAGGTTGGGCAAGTTGCTCAACCTCAATCCGTGGGCCTCCATATCCTGCTTTGTAACATGGGTAAGACTCCGCCACCCACCTCACACCACCTTGAACAGAGCTGATATACAGTAAGTGCTCAAAGAAAGTCAACAGTTGTTATTGCTTTGGAAAAAAAACAAACGTCACTACTGCCAGGGCATGAGCCTTGTACCCAGACTTTTCTAGAAAAGCATCCGATTAATGTATTTAATAATTTGCACACCTGCTTCTCCGAGTTAAGAATGTACTCTTGAAGGCTTATTCATTTTTTGTCTCAAATATCTCACAGTTTCAGGCATACAATAAGAGCTCAATAAGTGTTTGAAAGCAAAAAACGAAAGGAAAAGAACAAAGCTTTGCAAACCAAATCCGGTGAGCAGCTGTGGTATTTGTCATATAAATAAACGCAGATTTCCTGAGCTCTTATTGCGTGCCTATTCTATGCTGGGCCCTGCTTCGTGAAGACTCTATGTTACCTTTATACATTTCTATAAACAAGGAACATTTACTTAACTGTAATAATAGAATGGCTACTGGGCTATGCTACCTTTATTTAGGCTAGCTTCTGTTTACAACCTGAAAAGGGTTGATTAACTCAATCTTGTGGAGTTATTTTTCAGGCCATACAAGTAATTCATTCATGTGCCTCCTACACATAGCAGCAAGGGTCTGCATGACAACAGCACAGGGGAACACCATCGCAGGACTGGCATTCTCTCCTCCAAATCTAGGGCAGGGTGATGGATGGTATGGTGTCCCGTTGAGATATAAAAAGCACCTTGGGATGTTTTTAGCACCCACAGGGCCCAAGTCAGAAAGTTCTGCTTTAAAGGATCTCTTTAACCACAGAATAAGGAACCACATATTATGTTCAAGACTTGGCAGCAATTCAATTTCCAAATGTTAGTTTTTCATGAAATCATCATATATGTCAGGAAAAATATATATCGATCTCAGCTCTTTTACTTTTTACTTTATTGGGAAGCAAATTCTGAGCCAGCGTTAATGAATAAGTGGATTTCAGTCTCCTGAAAGGGCTTTTGGGTGTGGTTGAGATAGCTAACTTTGAAAACTTAGCAACACAGGATACATTATGAGTAAGTTCTTCACTTTTTTTTTTAAAATAATGATGCTAACTCACCAGATCCTTCTGAAAGAGTCCTTTTATTAATTTCAATGAAGTCAAGTAGAGAACAAGTTGTAATATGAAACACAATTTATGCAACTATGTTGAAATTCTCTGCCAGAGTTACATCTTCTAATGAAAGAATTTTATGGTAAAACAATTTCAAAATAATATCAAGCATTGGGTTAGGCTCATTTGGGTTTTAGGCTGTCACAGGAAAACTCTTTCTGTACAAATCATTGAAATCCTCAGGCAACATGCCAGTGCATATATATATATATATATATATATATATATATATATATATATATATATTTTTTAATCATGTTCCCTACAGTTTATAATAAAAGAGCAGAAACTAAGCTTCAACTGAAATTATATTGTTAGGCAACTCTACAAACTAAACACAAAAACATGCTAAAATAAAGATTGCAACATCAAGGGAAAACCATCCTCATATATACAGTTTTAGACTCTCAGCCATTCCTGACCCCGGCCCAGATGAGATCAACGGTTCCTTCAGAGATTTTCCTACAGTCAGCCAACAAGCTACTCACTCCCTCCTCACCACACGGGTTAGTCAGGGAAAGGCATGCAATACATTTAAAGGGCCAATAAGAAACCCAGTGGGTAGGTTTGGCCTGCCTTTCAAAACCAATGAACTTCTCATTATATAACCTTTAATAACAAGAGAGAAGTTTATAAGTCATACACCCAACTTAACTACAAGGCAGACTACCTTGCATGTTTCACCGTATTTAAAAAAAGAAGCAGAAAGAAAAAGATTTCTGAATGGCATGATCCATCCTGTCAGGTTGTGAGGAAATTAATTAATGAATCCTAGCTGAACCTATGACTAGGCTCCTTTTCGCAACGATTTTCAAGCAGAATGATGTTTTCGATCAGAAAAGCCCAAGCCTCTGAAACAAAACTTCTGTGACATTTTATTAATTCTTTATAAAATAAAGTAAGTCTTTTAACCGCAGGAGAATTCTGAGAATCTAGCTTTTCCAGAAAGCCCAAGAAAAATAGTTCAGTTTCACCATTCTCAAATTCGTTTGACTTTGAAACAAAATAAACATATTACTCTATTTAATATCATTGCACAAGCGAATTCACAAGAATGAAATGTGTTCAGAGTTCCTAGAAAAAATGTAGCAATACAGGCTGCCAGCTTGTTCAGTGTCAAGCTCTAGGCAGTATAGCAGTAAGTGACTCAGAGTGAGTCACGCTTAAGCTATTTTTGCTTTTAAACTACTGCCAGGCACTGTGTTAATATTCAACCCAGAGTAAATTTAGCCCAACAAGAAAACAAGTGTTTCCATGGTTGCTTCTTCACAGTGTTTATGATATATATGTAGCCATTAGGCACAGGAACCCAGCCAGATAAATTAAGTAGAAATGCTCATCTTTCATTTATATCCAGGCTTTGGAAGACTGGAAACACTACATGCAAATGAGGCTATTTTTTCCATCTCCTTTTGTCTACGCGCCCCTGCAGACCCCAAACAGCAAATAGGTGGAGAGTATAGTATTACTGATCCATTTAAAAGTCTGTACCATGAAAGTACCGCTAGTGAGTTGTTGTTCATGAGTTTTATTTGGCTCTGTATTAAGAGTCACCACCACTCACATTTCTCTGATAGCGCAGCCCTAGCGGACTAAAATGTTTTTTGTGGGTTTTTTTTTAACGTGTCTAGTAAAAACAGTAGAAAATGTGGACTCCAGTTACCAAATGGAATCCTTTTACAGTGTCATGTACAGTGCCTGGTCAGAGTCTGGTAATGTGGAAATGTGAATGCTTAGGTGTTCAAACCTAAGGAGATGAATGGCGAGAATTGGACTGACGGAGAAAAAATTCTCAATTTTTCAGAATATGTTTTCTATTCCAAATGCACAAGGAGTTCTCATGCTTGAGGGAACACAGTGCATTAGAAATAGATGCTAGGCCTTTTCCTTCATTAAATCCACCTGTCTGTTTATAGCTGTTAGAATCCTCAGCATTAGCTATAGAACCGATGTTACCGTCACGTAACAGTGGTTCTGTATTTTGCTCAGCAGAACATTTAAAGCTAGATAGCCCAGCACAGGTTTTCCAAGTAGGGTGCATGCACCTCAGAGTGCATGCAAAATCTTAAAACTCCTACTGAGAATTAACTTTTATCCAGAAAAATTGGGTTTCACTAATAATGTACATAATGAGAGCATGCAGAACATGGATACACATTAAACACAATATTGGGAGGCATCTGCTCCCCCAGATGGGAAGAAGACCACTCCTTGCTTCACTGAACATGGCCTCCTGAAGGACAGGAACCTTCTCTTCAGGTTCCAGCCCAGTACTATGTGTTTTTTCACATTGAAATAGTCACTGGCACAAAGGAAGTAGAGTGGAAAAGGCTAGGTCAGCAAGCAACTGGAGAAGATAGAGAAATGGTAATGTGAGCAAGGCAAGGCTGGAAAAGAGCCACCGCGCACCTCAGCACAAGCTGTAGTGGCTGGCACGCCAACAGCCACACAGACCAGCCCAATCGAAGGTCCATGCTCTGAACACAAAAACTGACCGTATCTCTTCTCAAGATCCCTAGACCATCAGGGCTCCCTGAAAACTATAAAGGAGGTTTAAAAGCTATTTTCAAAGAACTGGGAAAGCCTAGCACAAGTGTAGTTACAGAATAGACATCTTTCAAAACTCGTGGCTCCTGGGGAACAACTGTGAAAGGGGTACCACGGTGGTGCAAAAGATGGAAGCTCCTAAAATAGTCTCCAACTTGGTTGTACGGAACCTTTAATTCCACGGAAAGCATCTAGCACAGGACTTGGCATATAGTAGGTGCTTAATAAATCTTTGTGGAGTAAATGGATGGAATATATAACTGTATACCCATCAAACATCTTATCTGAAGTAGAGTAAACTCTGTATTGGTTATCTAGACAAACATGTTTACTATATAGGTAACTTTCAGAATCTGAAAGCCTACGGGACAATAAATAATTTATCAGCATTTCTTGCTTTCGGATTCCCTTGACCACTGATTTCACTAATTCTACCAATAGTTCAGGTATCCTACTCGTCTTGACCTGAGAGTTGCAGATCAGAGGAGTATAAACAGTAGTTAAATCTTTACTGAAGGAACATACTAAAATCTAAGCATGTTTAGATTTGGGGAAGGATGGATAGTTGAAGCATGGGATTTCTTTTAGGACAGTGACACTATTGTATATGTTATCAAGGTAGATATATGACATTATGCTTTTTTAAAAACCCACAGACCATTTGATCCAGCAATTCCACTTTTGGGTATAAAGACCTGAAAGCAGGGAGTTGATTAGATATTTGTATACAAATGTTCATTAGCAGCGTGACAGTCATGAGGTGAGAACAATCCAGGTGTCTATTGACAAGTAAATGGATAAACAAAATGTGGGAGATACATACAGTAGGATATTATTCAGTCTTATGAAGGTAGGAAATTCTGATACATGCTACCTATGGGTGAACCTTAAAGAAATTGCGTTAAGTGAAATGGGACAATCATAATAGGGCAAATATAATATAGTTCCACTTATATGGGGTATCTACAGTAGTCAAATACATAGAGACGGAAAGTAGAACAGTGGTTACCTGGGGGGCAGGGCAGAGAGGTGAGCAGTTGGAGTTCGGTATGGGGTAACGACAAGGGGCTAGAGATGAACTGTGGTGATGGCCGCACAACAGTGTGAATAGACTTAATGCCTCTGAACTATGTGCATTGAAATGGTAAATTTCGTGATATACATATTTTACCAAAAACAAACCCCAGAGAACAGTGTAATACAAAGCGTGACCTCTGATCTAAATGACGGACTTTAGTTAAAATTGTATTAGTGTTGGTTTGTCAACTGTAACAAATACACTACACAAATATGCAAGTTGTTAACAATAGGGGAACTAGGGGCAGGGAGGGTATTGGAAATCTCTGTCCTACTGCATGTGCTCAATTTTTCTGTAAAGCTAAAATGGCTCTACAAAATAAAGTCTATTAATGAAAAAGAAAAATCTAAGCCAATGAGGTTGTTCTACAGTAAACTCCTTTCTTTCATGTCAGGCCCTGTACTGGCCACCCAGTGGACACTTTCCCTATCTGGTTCCTTGAATCCCTTGTCTGGACCCTGAGCCCCCACCACTCAGCTTCCTTTCCTTTCCTTTTGATTCTGATCTCATCTCTTTAACGTTCATGTATGTCCTAATTCTCGAGGTCCGGATCCTGGATTCTCTTGTTCTGAAGGCCCTGGAAGCTATACCATTGTCCAGTCTGTCTGCCTTGCTCTGACTTTCGACTTGCTTTGACCTCACTGCTTGTGTATGATTGCCCTGGAAGGGACCGGCTTACTACTCACCCTTGATATTCTAACCCTTGATACAGTTCCCTAATTCCATCTACCAACCTTGTATTTATCTTACTGTAAGGCCCAGCCCCGCCTAACAGTAATTAAATATGATGAGTGCTTGGGGGAATAATATTGGCACGAAATGATAATATTCAAAAACATTTTTTTAAAACTAGAAATAAAAGAGTCCATTATTCAATGTAAAATGCTTCTTCATAAGGTTCTTAGGAGCAGGATTTTATTCTACCTTCTAACTTCCTGCCTTAATTCTATGTTCACAGGGTGTAGTAAATGTAAAATATGAGAACTGCAAACTTGAATGCCTACCAGGGAAAGACAGTCCAAGTGTACCAGATATAAGACAAAAAAAGAATGGTCAGCAGAGTAACTGACTGAGAAGTACAACTTTTAAATGCATTTAAAAACAAATCCCAACACTGTGCGAGCCAAACAGAACTCACATTTCAGGCTAATGTGGCCTGCAGACCTCCAAGCCTCTGTGATTTGGAAGAGAGAGGGGGGAGAAAAAGGGGAAAGAGAGACAGAGAGGGAGAGAGAGAGAGAGAGAGAGAGAGAGAGAGAGGAAGAAGGGGAGGGGAAGGATGAGTGTCTTGTGTAGATTCTCCAATTTATGACACTAAATTTGAGTTAAATCACTGCATAAACATGTTTATTTATTAAAATATCAAAGAGAAGCTCGGTCCTGTGAAGGATATGGACATTCAGATCACATTACAGAATGGCGAACCCTTTGGCCAAATGAGAATGCAATTCATAACACACTGGCTTCCTGCACGCTGTTGAGATGCAGATAACTCTGTGACGCCTAAAAGGCATTTCTCTCGGGCCTGATTCGTTTTGCTTTCAGTGTCCTCAAAGGGAAAATTGCATGGCAGAGATTAAAAGCTTAAAAAGAAAAATGAACACAAATCTTCAAGATTTCTCTTCTATCAAGGGGGTCTATTCTTTCGGAGCCAAATAAGTTTTTGCCTTTCCCATTCTTATTTTATAAAAGGGAATTGAACGAGGATCAGTCGCTATCATTTACTGCTAAATGCAATTTTTGGATCAGAAAATACTGTAACACACTGATCTTAAGATTTTTTTTTTTAACAGATTACAGAATGTTCTTCACATTAAGTCTATGGCATGAGGTAAATGGGGCAAAGTCTCTGCTCACCTGTCCTGAGCAACTGAATTATGAGATGAATTAGAAGGCACACTTTCCTCCAGCCACACTGGGGACATGCCTTGGTGATGAGGACATGGAGTGGCCGGCCTTTGGCCTCCCTTGTCTCCTCAGCCCGGTGCTTCTGTGCAGTGCACAGCTGTATACAGTGGGCTCTCCTAGCCCATGGCTGGAAGAAGTTGTTTTAATAAAGGGATTATTTAGATTCTGGGAGTCAGTACTTTCTAGCCTATCAAGTCTCTTCGACTGACCAACCACCCCGAGTTTACAAACTACCTAAGATGTCAAAATCATTCACACTCTGGCAGGGGCTTTCAATGGTTCAGTCACTTATCTGAATCTTCCCTCCCCTCAGACTTCGGTGTGGTTAACAACTTCACCACCCACTCTACTCTTCTCCCCTTCCTGCCCGGAGACGTGCACCTGGTTCTAACAACCTGGTTATGAACTTGGCCTCCCAGCACAGCTGCCTGGCTTTCACGGCCTCAGCTCTGTGAAGGCCCCCTGTCAGCTCCACCGAGTCCCGGAGCTGCTTCATGACTCGAGAATGACAGCTTCGATAAGATTCTTCCCACCTGACTCACCCTGCGCTATAGAGTAGGCCCAGAAAGGCTCTCACCAGGGCTGTAAGGAAATAAGTCACAAAGTCTTCTTGGTATCTTCAGGTGAATTTGTGTTAGCATCTCTATCAAGGTAAAAGTCAGTAGCAAACAGACTGATTTGATTGAGGCACTGAGAACGATTCATATAAGTTAATTAAAATATTTAACGCAAAGGCAGGAACTAGTATAAGATATTTAGAAACTGATAGCCCCCTCTTCTTCAAAATTACATAAATAGATTGATCCTGCCCACTTAGCATAGCCAATCCAAACATGCAGAGAACTATAGCATGTAAGCAAGCGGGAGAAAACAACGCAAAAATGCATCATAGAATGACTACGTTCACATCAAAATTTGGGCTACATGGTGTGACAAGTACATGCCAATGGGACAGAACATCAGAATCTACAAGTCTTATTTAAAGTTAAGGAATGTAAGGTTAATGAAAATATCAGACTATCCAAAATGGCAAAATGCTGAAAATGTAAGGGAGACAGATGGAAATATTCTAAAGGATAACAAACAGTACAAAACAGAACAAGAGTAGCTTGTTTGGGACATGAAAGTGGCAGAGACTGAGAGCTAACACTTAGATAACACTTACAGTGTGACAAGACACTGTTCTAAGTCACTTTCATATGGTAATTAATTTAATCTTCACAACAACCCTATTAAGTAGGTGTACTACTATCATACCATTTTAATAGATGGAGAAACTGAGGCACGGAGAGGTTTCTTTTTTTAAACAAACAAACAAAAACAAAAAACATATCCATAGTTACACAGCTAGTAAGGGGCTAGACCCAGGCTTGAATTAAAAAAGTATGGTCCTAGAACTAAGCTATGAACTACTACTAGTGACCTTGACAGCACCAGTGCCAGTCTCAGAATAATAATTACCACTTTCCATTTATTTGCATAGGACTTTGCAGTTCACAAAATATTTTCATGTGTTACCTCATTTTCAATTTATAATAGGCTTGTGATCCATTCTCTTTGAAATGAACACCATCTGAACTACTAACATACATGAAATGATCAAAGCGATTATAAATTCTCAGTATTCCCATTACTGAAAATAACTGAAGTAATAGAAAAGTTTCCCTCAAATAATTGTACAGAAATTCATCACGTGGTAACATTCAAGTCAGACAGTATTAGTCAAGCATCACTCTTTTCATTGGAAGGGCATTGAGATAAACTAGATAATGGGATTCCCGTATTACAAATGCCATTTAAACAGTGAGATACTGCCTTTGATTTACTAAAACAAAAATGGTGATTCTTATATTCTATTATTAATTATATAGCTATGTTGAGCACTTTGGCAATTGGTATATGTTTAAATACTGTACTATTCAATTAGCGTTAAATAAAATGCACCTTAATCAATCCTTCCCAAAATGTTTTAAATTGTTTAAACAAAACAAACTAGAAAGTTTGAAAAGCAAAGTTACCTGTCAAATTTTGGAAAGGAAATTCCCCAATTTATTTCTACCAGCTTAGCTCTTAAATAGATCCGGATATACTTGTAGAAAGTACCAGTTGACATCACTCATTGGGGGTTTCCTTACTTTTGTTAATTTTGGATTTCCTTGTATCTATTTTTTTAATCAATATATGACTAAAGAGAGCACTATTAAATGAGAGTAAAACGTGCACTTCCCTTAGAAAGTAAAATAAATATTCTCCATTCTATTTTCCAAACAAAGTTCACAAATATCTGATGACAGAAAATAAAGCCTTGGCACCACTGGAAGGGAAAAAAAACTGCCATCCATTTTCCCAGCATGAGTCTTTCTACAGTATTATCTCATGCTCTTTAATATTTGCCACTTTAAAAGTCTCTCTTCAATTAAACAATTACCTTCTTGGGAAAACACAACTCACTCCTAAATTTAGTAGGACTGTCATCTCTCCATTGACTCAAATTCTACCTCTTCTTCAAAGTCTTATTCAAAACTCACTTTCTCTATGAAGCCATCACTCTTTGGTTTCAAAGATCTCTCCCTGCTCAGGTGTTAATTACATGAATCATACATTCTGGCCGTTGACTATTTGCTGCCTCCTATTCTTTTTCTAATTCAATAGCATTCAGTTTATATTTCTCTCATGGCACTTATTATTTTGATTTGAATTACAGTTATTTTTAAACATCTGTTTCTGTGCTCTACTCAAAGAACGAAGTCATATCCATCTGTGTACTATTTTCGATTCAAGCCCAATCCTTGACACAGTTATAATACCTGACAAATTTTGCCCATCCTGGAATACAAACTTCTTGAAGAATATGCCAGACTTTTTCTCTATCCCTAATACCTAGCCCAGTGCCAGACACAAAAGAGCTGCTGAAAGATAGTCAACAAATACTGTTTAAGTAAATCAGCTATAGTTTAGTTTTATATATGTTAAATTACCTCTTCAGTTGCTTTGGTATCTGAACAAACATGTCCCTGGTCAAACGGATGACTCAAAAACGTGAGATGACGTCACATACCCCTTGCTTTTGAGGGTTGTATATTTTTTTAAAAGAAAGGGTTAATCTCTCTCTCTCTTTCTCTCTCTCTCTCACACACACACACACACACGCACACACACGCACAGCCAGTGCTGTTTCAGTAGTTAAAAATTGATAATTGTGGTAGACTGAAAACCTGGCCACAATACTTTCTAGCTCCTTCCATCAAGAGGCAGAGTCTAATCTCCCACCCCTTGAATCTGAGCTGCCTTTTGATGGTTCTGACTGATAAAGTCTGGCAAAAGTTACCCCGTGCAATTACTAAGCTGAGGCCTCAAGAGACCTGCTTCTGCTCTTGAGGCCCTCATCTCCCTTGGGCCACGAGGTGAACAAACCTGAACTAGTCCGCTGGAGGATGAGACCACAGGGAGCCGGGAAAAGCTGTCCCAGCTGACGGTGCCCCAGACCAAGAAGCCCCAAGCCAATCAGACCATGGGTGAGTGAGCCTTGCCGGACCAGCAGACAATCACCCCGCTCCACCCAGGCCAAAGGGCCAATCCATGGAAGCACGAGCCACATGAATGGTTGTTGTTTCAAGCCACTAAGTTTTGGGGTGGTTTGTGCCACCACAAAAGCTAACTGGGAGAGCTGGAAACTCACCACCATTTAAATTTAAAACAGAACACTTACATGGTGTCACAATAGTCATTTCTATTCCACAGCAGTTTTTGAACTTTACAGCCAATGAAAATCATTGCTCAATGCTTAATGTTTATTTTTAAATAATCTTAAAATTTTAACCATGATGAAATAGTCTAATGATAATTAAAACACAATTTCTAAGTAAAAAGTAATTGCTAGCTTTTTGATTGATTTAGTTAAAACCCTATTACCTAATAAATGAGGACACCTCATCTCTATCCCTTCTGCTCCACAAGAATTTTTTTTTAACTACACAACATGTTTCTTGCTTGAAGTCAGGTGTAACCTCTACTCTTTGCTTCAAATACTCATATCTGGGAGGGTCAAAATAAGCAGTGAATGAAACCCTTTTTTTAAAATTAAGTGTATTGGGGTGACAATGGCTAACAAAATTATATAGGTGTCAAGTGTACAGTTCTGTAATACATCATCTGTATATGGTATTGTGTGTTCACTACCCAGAGTCAAATCTCCTTCCGTCACCATATACTATATAATCCCCTCTTTTGCTCCCTCTCCCCTCTTACCCTCTGGTAACCACTAAACTGTTGCCTGTGTCTATGAGTTTTTGCTTGTTTGTTTGTTTGCCTTGTTCGTTTGTTGCTTTCAGTTTTATATCCTACATGAGTGAACTCTTATGATCCTTGACTTTTTCTGTCTGACTTATTTTGCTTAGCATGATAATCTCAAGATCCATCCATGTTGTCACAAATGGCAGTATTTCATCTTTTCTTATGGCCACGTAGTATTCCATTGTGTAGTTGAACCATATGTGAAGCAAACTCTCAATCAATACTGCCAATAAGGAGTAGAAACACAGTAAATCAAAAATCTGTTGCTAATTCTACCCCTTCAATCTCATTAGTTTTGTAATTTAGTTTATGAATTTTGAAATATGAAAAATATGAATGATCAACTTAGGACTGAAAAGTATGTGCATCTCTGGTAGTAGGAAATTCAAGTAAAATAAGAAAATGACGCTAAGACAAACTCAGTCTCCCCTTAGGGTTGTTGGTCTTCCTTGCAGGCTCGTGAGCATTCCTTGCCGGCTCCTTCTTTTCTTCCTTTCCTCAAGACTCTCTCGGACTCTTCCCCTTGCATGGCTTTCTGCCCCTGCAGCTCCAACCACCACCTGGGAGCACGTGAAGAGCCTTTCTCCCTCCCTTTACGCACATTCCTACACCAAAGCTTTCCTCATCTCTAACCATTTGTTGAAGATCTGTGCCAAATCCAGCACCTTAAATTCAATACACTTGACATTACAGTCGTCCTCCTCACCTAGAGACCAGCTCTTCCATGAGACATCTTACTACTTTTAATGGTATCACCTTATCCCCGCGACTCAAACTAGAAACCTCAGTGCCATCTTCAACTCCTTGTTCTATGTCTATTCTTGTTTTAACTGAATTGACGAGCCCTACAGATTGGACCTGCACAACCCCCCTTGCGTTCATTCTCTTTTGCGATTCCGCTCTCATAATTCAGGACATCATCGGTACTTGACTGCGCCACTGCAACAAGACCTCTTCCCGTCCCAATTTATCCTACACACCACAACCAGATTTACCCTCTTTAAGTTAGAATCTAATCAGATGGCTCATCTAATGAAAAACTTACTTCTCCCATAACCTACTAATTAAACTGTCCTATTCGAGGCAACAAATAACTCCATAAATCAGTCCCGACCTACCCTTATAATCTTATCTGCGATGTACCACAATATAATTAGATTACATGCTGGTCTCGTGTCCTGTGCCTTTTTTTTTTTACTTCTGTTCATGGCTCATAGTATTTTCTTACTCAACAATAGTGATCAGAATTCATATACAAGATTTGCACTGCTTTAAAATTTAACATTATGTGATAAAGCAATTTCTAAACATTTCATTTTTTTGATAAATGATTTTCATAAATCTCTTTATTGTTTCCAAATTTTCCTATTGACTATCATTGAGAAATATCTTTGTATTTGCATTTTGGATTATTCTGTTAGAACTGATTCCCAAAAGTACAATTAGCAGGAAAACAGTTTAGGGAGTTTGGGTACACAGTCTGTGCCCGTAATATTCAGTCGATGACAGTTATCTGAAATTATCACTGTATTATCGAAGCCTCAGCTTGATCCTCAGACAGAGTTGGTGCCTTGTATTAACGACCGTGCTGGGATTTATAGCCTATAATTCTAACTGCTTCTCCCGACACTCTGCTGCTCCGCGGCCTCCTCTTGCCTTCCTCCCACGATGACCTCCAGTCTCCAGCCTATGCAATTACCAGAACTCAGCTGCAGGCCAATGGCCATCAGAGCAAAAACAAAGAACAGCTTGGCTTCTCAAAGCTTGGAATTCTGAAAACAAAATAATATACTTTCTATTTTTAGAGGTGGGGTCATGGGGGAACTTGCTATTTGAGTCAAATGAGTCAGTCGGGATGAGAAAGTTAATATATTTCAGATGGTTTGTCCATGCTGGCATGCACCATCGCCAAAAGCCGTGGACAGAGAATATTTTATTTTAAAGAACAGTATTAACACATGTTCAACTATTAGATTATAAATTAGATATGTCAGCATTGGTTTCCGTTTTGCATGCTAATGAAACAGAATAATTAGCATTATTTCAAAACTACCATAAATTCTGCCTCAAATTCCTCTTCCTGCCAAACCATCTGACACGTTCATCTTCCTAATCTTTGCGAGTGGATATGACTCTCCAGAGTCAAAGCTCTTTAAAGGTCCCGCATCACAGATGTGCACTTACTCTACCTGAGGGAAGACTCCCCAGAGTTAGTGTCATCTGTGCAAAGGCAGAAGGATGGAAATGCCTAACCAAGTGAAGAGAGTGGACGAGGAGGTGAAGGTGAAGAGTACACGAAGAGATCAGCAAGTGTGAAAGTCTGGAAGTGAAAGAAAACACAATACTTTTGGGGGATTTTAAGTGTCTGAATCAACGGGCCAGAGAGGAGAGTGGCGAGAGAGTGAAAAAGCAGCCTAGTGCCAGAATGGCTTTTATTGTAGGAGGGCTGAGGAAGCCTCTGAAAGATCACTGGAGGACAAGCATGGCCAGACCTGTACTCTGGAGTGACCCGTCAGCCTGGCAGAAACTGGTGGGAGGCAAGGCTGGAGCAGGAAGCATGTAGGAGGCTGAGGATAAAATCGCATACAGAGCAGTAGTAGCGCTGGGAGCAGAAGGAGACTGAGAAGGGATTGGTAGAGGTTTCTAGGGATGAGACTAGATAGCATATCTTCTTAACGGGCTGAAGATTTTTACTCGTCTCTTTGGAGGAATAAATGTTTTGCTTTTGGTAACTGTCAAATAAAGTCACTATGCTCTGAGGCAGAGGAAAACATACCATCGTGCTGCCCTGAAAATAAGATGGGGTCTTATACTAATTTTTGCTCCAAAAGACACATTAGGGCTTATGTTCAGGGGATTTCATCCTGAAAAATCATGCTGGGGCTTATTTTCCGCTTAGGTCTTATTTTTGGGGAAACACAGTAAATAAGCTACTACTACATTTTCTTGACTGTAATACTATCAAGTGTAAGAAGTACTGTCAGCTTAATAGTTCGAGGGTGTGGGGAATCAACGGTACCACATAACAGGAGATGGGTGTTGTTAAGACTTATGGTTGAGGGGAAGCAATTAAAAGTTCTTGAGTGTGACTTGTTAAGTGTCCTGCTTTATGAAATGAAGTCAAAGCACAGTGTGCCCCTGGGGAAAGAGAAAGGAAGTACTTGCCACCAGTAGGCACCCAATGGTCAAACTGGACAAGGAAGGCTGCCAGAAAGTCTGGGAACACTTCCCGCCAATTGGCAGCCACGCTCGTACTTAGAGCATGGTTGCTGCCCAGGTCTGCCCAAGTGAGGACACAATGCCTTACCCAACCCTCTCATTCTCAGGACTAGTATGTGCCAAAGTATCTGCCATGGAGTATTTGCCCCACAGGAGAAAAAGGTTCTATGAACACTGTTTTCAACCCCTTTTGGTAGTCTTTCATTCATGCCTCAAATATATATGAGGCACCGGTTCCATGCCAGGTGCCCTCTTAGGCATGGCGGACAGTCTCAACCAAGGCAGACAAGTACCTGCTCTCACTGAACTGACATCCTAACCAAAGGCAAACCACGTAATGAAGACTAAGGAATCCCACAGTAAAGAAAACGGATTCATTTGTCCGACTCTGAAAACTGTATTATTTTGTTGTTTAAAATAAACTCCTTACATTTGTGGTGGAAAACTCTACTCAACACCTTTCGTCAACCCCCAGCTCACACTCTCATTTCTTCGCCAAATTTTGCACGGCAAGTTCTAAGACCCTGCTTCCTTTTGCTCTCATTCCCAAGACATTAATTACTTGCCTATCTTCCTGTGTCTAGCACAGTAGTCTGCACATAGGAGGTGCCTGTTCACTACAAAAATATTATTTGAGATGTCAGCAGGTGATCGGCAAAAAAATCTAACTAAATCGCCGGACTGAAACAGCACAGCTGATTCTCTCCAATTAAATCTAGTGTGTAGCTAAGAGAATCCCTAATATAGTAAAGGGCCCACACAGCACATAGTGATAAATACAGTTCCATCACGTCTGCTCACAATAAATATATTTCACCAGACACACGATGGTTCATTATGGGAATAAATGCTGTTCCTGACACTTTACTTTTTGCTTCCCTATCAGGAAAAGGTTACCAAAACCAATATTATAATGCAAAATGATTAGCTACCTTAGAAACATTTTTTTTGTTCACACCCCGTGCATGACAGAACATTTCTTACCTTCTTGACAGTCCTAGTAATATTTTATCCTGCACTAAAATCTCTTAATGCTTTAAAAAAACAACTAAAATGCTCTGGGCTTGTTTCTTTGCACTTGAGAACTTATGCCAACTGCTAATAATTTATAAAGTATATGTTCTTTCAAGTAAAAATGATTAAAGTAAATGCCTTTAAGCCAGCTAAAAAGATTAGGTAATGAATATTTGGAGAGTATACTACAGTTCATAAAACACTTTCACGTTTCGTTTTTAGCTATCTGATTTAATCCTTACATAACTGTGGGTTAGGTAGCATTATTATTAGTATTATTATTATTGTATTACCCATAATTTACATAAAAGTAAAATTCCGTTAATTTGATTAAAAAAAAAAAAAAACCTCACAAACTATTAGGTGGTTGAGCCAGAATCTGAACTTATATATTCTGGTTCCAAATTCCAGGCTCTTTCCATGGCTTTGGCAGTCTCTATCCTTCACACTATTATCAACATACCTAGGTGATTAAATGAAGGAGTTTAAAATGTTATAACGAAAATAGGATTTCATGACTAATATAAATTTTAACAAATGCAAGGCAAACAAGTCTGAAGGACAGGACGTACTTGAGTATAACATATACACAAATAGATTCTCAAGGCTACCAGTTGTGCATATGGAAGCCTTCACTTCAGCGCTAGTAAGAACCGTACCTCATTTCCCCCTAAGTAAGGTAAAGTGAGCAGATGCTAACCAGGTGCCAAAGATCAGAACGCAAGCTCCATGGGCAGAGGGATGTGTCTGTTTTGTTCACTCCTGTATGTGCAGCACACTCAGTAAACATTTGCTGAATGAATGAATGAATGAATGTTAATTACAACATGGAATATAAAAAAAGAGGTTCTCAGACATCGGAGAATAAAGTTAGTTTATATTGAAACCTATATGAACACCTCTTTAAAACCTATACGTACCATTTAACTCTGTCATTACTGAGTAACATGTGTGCCAGCAACTATGCTGTGTATGTATGGAGCTTCCCTGGCCCGTGAGATCCGGAATGAGAAGTCAGATGTCAGATTTTATCCTCTAGAGCGCCTAGCTAAACAACCTTTACTAGATTAGTTATTTTCAACCCTGATTATACATTAGCATGACCTGAGGAACTTAAAAACAATGCCTAGACTCACTCTAGACACCAGCGAAATCTGCAACTCTGGGGATGGGGATGGGCTCACGGTTGGTACCGATATTCAGTGATGGGTGAACATCACTACTGTGAAGCAACGGTTCTCAAAATCTGCTGTACAAGAGAATCACCTGGAGGGCTTTTAAATCCAGCCCCACGCCCAGAGTTTCAGCTTCAGAGGGTTTGGGTGGCACCTGACAATCTGCACTTTCACTGAGTTTCCAGGTGATGCTGCTGCTGCTCGTGTGGGAGCCGCGCTTTGAGGACCATCCGCAATGTTTCTTGAGTGAATTACACGATACATGGAGGAGACACCCGAATACAAACACATGAACATTGCATGAAAAATTTAAATACCATAAAGGAACGCCGTGCTCAACAGCGGTGGTCATCAGGAAAACATGAATGAGACATCACTGCATACTTATTAGAATGGATAAAATTAAAGCAAACAAACAAAAGATACCCAAGCACCTATGACCGTCATGCACTGCTGATGGAAATGCAGAACGGTGCGCCATATTGAAAAACAGGCTGTCAGTTTCTTACACGTTTAACATGTCCTTACCACGTGAGCCAGCAATCCCAGGCCTGGATATTTATCCAAGAGAAACTAAAACTTACATTCACGTCACAACCTGTGCATGATTGTTTCTAACAGCTTTATTCATAATGGCCCCAAGCTGGAAACTGCTGAAATGTCCTTCACCTGGTGAATAAGACAGCAACACGACACGACAAGCCGATGACATTAGCAACGCTGTGGATGCATCTCAGATGCATTCTGCTCAGTGAAAGAAGCTACTTAAAAGGCCACATACTGTATGATTCCAAGTGTGCAACATTCTGGAAAAGTTAAAACTATGGAGAAAACAAAACAGTGGTTGCCAGGGACTGGAAATGGGGGGAGGTGTCAACTACAAAGGGGCGCCTATTATATCCATCTAACAATTATAAAACTTAAATCATTCTAACCTCAGAAATTAATAACTTGGCAAGATAATTATTTTCTTAAGTATGATGTGCATCGTCCCCAGGACACTTATTATTTGGTCTTCCTATTCTAGTTTCAGGCTGCTTTCTGAGTACAAATGGCATCACATTCTCTCAAAATAAGCCACCATGAGAGAAACACCCATAGATCCCAGTTTGTGTTTAAACTTGCTGCTGACTCATTTCTCCCTTGATAACTGAACCTTTTTTCCCCTAATGACTTTAATTATAGCCATCTCTCGTTCCAAAGCTTCCCCTTTCCTTGGGAACATATTTGTTATCCTTGTGACCTCCTGACTGTGAGACACTGGGTAAATATGTCACCTCCAAGATTCAGTGTGCTAAAAACAGAAGCTGCATTTTTCATGCATTCCTTTCCTGCACGTGGACGCCGCGGACGTTACGAGAAATGGTGTCTGCGCACAGGATTATTATTGTTATGCTTGAAATAAATTTCATGGAATCTGTTCCAATCTTGGAGTACAATAAATATCCTACTGCTCTCTCCCATAACGTAGCAACTGTTCACACCGGAAACGGCATTCTCAGGCATTATTGACGGAATGTTTTGGTATTGCCAGAACCACAGGATCTGGACACGTAGGACCTGGTTTTAAGTCTCCCTCTGTAACTTACTTTGTGACCTTGAGCAAACCACTGACCTTTCATGAGTCTCACTTCTTTATCTACAAAACGGGACGACAACTACAGGTTTTTTTAGACGCTACTTTGAAGACAAGACGAAGCACACATAAATGACTAAATAATGTCGGATACAATTCCTACTCTCTGATCTCTGAATGGAAGTGACCGAGGTGAAGCAGGCTCCCCTCAGTGCCACAGGAGCCCATCCACGCAAATCTATGGGAGACCCACACAAATTGTTCACTACTCAAGAACCAACAAATCAATTTTTCAAGACAGGAATGAAATACTTGAACTGAGAGAAAAGAAGTCCACGTGGGAGTGATTTCAAGAGATGGTGTACGATACAGGGGAAACAACATGAGCTTCGGTGTTACCCAAACCAGGCTGTGAATTTCAGCACTTCGGGAAGTTATATTACCTCTGTCCGTATGTTTTCTAAACTAGAAAATGGGTACAGGTATCCTGTAGAGTTGTGAGAAATCACCAATCGCATATATAAAGGATGTAAGTACCAGAACCTGTGCATAGGTAGGCACTCAAACAAACAATGCCTGCAGTGACTCATTAATTCAACAGGCATTCATTAAGTACCACACTGTACACTATACAAAGACTGGCTGTTACTTTATTATCACTGCTTTCCAGAAGGACTAGGGCAAACCTAAGGCGAAGGCAGAATAGATGGACGTCATTATTGCTCATATAAAGGGCATGTAGAAAAGCTAATTCCTCACTGCCAAAGCATTCCCTGATAAGCCTAAGGGCTTGACTAAAATTCTAACATGACACAGAGTCAATCTAATTTGAAGTAATCTTTTTTCTTCACTTATTCAATTATTTATTTGGTACCCCAATCTGCTTTAAAATGTAAAAAAATTTCTGGAAAGTAACAACTTTATAAAAGAGAAGAGGGAGGATAATTACAACTCTCCCAATGTCCTCTCTCTATCAGTTATAAAACTTAAATCCTTCCAAGCTCAGAAATTATTAACTTGGCAAGATAATTATTTTCCAGTTTTCAGACATCTCCTGTCTTCTGGTTCCACTGTTTACTAACGTTGGAACCGTGAAAGTGTCACTTAACTTCTCTGAAGCAGTTTCATCATTAAGATGGGAATGGTACCATTTAGCTTCACTGCTGTAAAATAAAGACATGAGGGAAAGAGAAATTGTATGGGGTGCGAAACACGAAGAAAGCGGAAAGGAAAACACAGAAAAGAGTCAGACAGATACTGACTCACACAAGAGAAAGAGAGAGGCAAACACAAAGAATAAAAAATTTGCATAGGGCAGAAATTTCCCTCAATGAGCATAAATCCTCACACCAGGGATGTAATCCAGCCTGCAAAAAGCCAGTCTCTGTTGTGAAACTTAAGATTTTTAGCATTTCCCAACAATTAATGGTCATCCAGCAAGTGAATGGCGATGGCTTCATTAACCTCATGAAGGGAAAAATGAAGCGCAATTGAGGGCCACAGAGACGATAAAACTGTCTACAGAAGGAATACACGTAACATCCAAGTCCCTGCCCTCATGGAACTCAACTGCGGTTCTGAATAGATGCTGAAGGTAGAGGAAAAGCAACCCACCAGGAACAATAAAGTGAAAGTATTTAATGCTCCGGGGAACTCCCATGTAATGGGACCCTTGACTGACGTGAATGGCCATTCCCTATTTTCAGTTTGGAGATCTAGATTGAGCATGTTTAAAGGAAAGGTACACAGTGAATTTGTGAATCCATATAATTATAAGATTACAGTGTAAATTCACACACACACACACACCTTGAATATAAATGTCACTGTCACTGAAACTGATTTCTAAGTTTCACTCGTGGATTCAAATAGCTCCATATCTTATTTTCTGTACAGCTCACCTCTGACCTAAAATCATGTTAAATCTGTGGTGAACATCTTCAGATTAGCAAATCTGCACTTAAAATGACATGCTCTCTTTTACTCTTAACACTGAAATGTACCAACAAAATTGTATGTTATATTAGATTATTTTAATACTAAAGATCTCAGATTCACAGCCAATTCTATTTTTGACCACAAAGTGAAGCTCTTATATTTTGAAGGTTTCTAAGTACCAATTCTTGTCTAAAGCGCTCAATTTCTGCACTAAAATGCCTGAGGCCTGCTATTCATATAATAGGCAAATGCATAAAAGGCACCAGAAAGACTGCTTGATGACTTGAGAAAGTGTCTATACAAAGGTGCCGGCACATTCGAAAAAAGTTCTACTGATGTTAAAATTGCAGGAAATCATACGTTGTGATAGTGGAGACAGTTTAAGTAAAAGGCAAAAAAGAGAAGAAATTACATGAGCATATTATTTAGAAAAATTAATTTCACCCAAAAAAATCTGGTTACGTCTGCCTTAAACCAAATCATACGGTTTACTTCACAACTTGGGTTAGTAAGAACACGATTACCATTTAGGAAAGTGGAATTTTTTTCTGTGAAATTGTTCCCTAACTCAGTTATTATCACACTGCCACCACTGTCATCTTCTGTAGAAACATAAAAATTATCTTCAATCAATTTTGATTTGTATAACTCCAAGAATAAGAACTAAAAAAAAAGGGTGGCATAGGTAGGGAGACCAGCCTACATATTAAGTGACTCAAACTAAGGTCTTCTGGCTGCTAAGCTCATATTCTTTCCACTGTGTGGTACTAGCTCTTTCTCAATAATAACATAAACCTAAAGTAAGCTTTCAGGGTTTGCAAGCTTGATCTTGGTAATAACCCTGACAGGTAAACTGGGGCAGACATTATACCTCTAATATATAGGACACTGGGTACCCAGGGATAAAATGATTTGTCCAAAGAAATTGAATCTAATGCCTGGTGATATCCACAAGACACAAATATCTACTGTAGTGCATCTGTTATGTTTGTATTCTAGGGATGGTAAGTACCAGCTATCTACTACACTGCCTCTTTCCTGCCATCATCTTTCATCACACTCTTTCCTGCTGGGCCTGAACCCAGCCTCAGAATCTTCTGGAACAGAGGCAGCCCCTATCAATTGACTGGCAATATTAGCCATCCAGATAAAATCTGCATTCTTATTCTTACTCTCTTCATTTAGGTACTGCATTATGTAACATTTGTTTCTAACTTTCTTTCTTTGCTTTTGATTTGATATTTTTATTCATGTTTCTCTAATTATTTCATGTTTGTATGCATTGTCTTCTCCAAGTACCGGGACTCCCTCCGTCTTTTATTTATCTCAGATCACCAACAGCAATGATTCATACACAATAGACGCTCAAAGTGTTCTGAACGTACTTGAGACAAATGGATGGTATTTATGAAAAACATCTCAAGTTATAAAAGGAAACCCAAAAGCAGAAACTGCCCTTGCTTCTGATTATGGTTTAGAGCAGGAGGTCAGTAAATTTTTTCTGTAAAGAGTCATATAATAAGTATTATAAGCCTTGTGGGTCAGGTGGTCTCTGATGCACCACTCAGCTGGGCCATTATAGTGTAAAGCATCTATAGAAAATATGTAAATGAATGAGTGTGTCTAAAATCCAATAACACTTTATGGACACTGAAATCTGAACTTTATATAATTTTCTCACATCACAGAAAATTATTCTTCTCTTGATTTTTCCCCCAACAATTAAAAATCATAACAGCCATTCTTAGCTCGCAGGCCATAGAAAAAGAGGAGACTGACTGAATTTGGCACTCTGGCTTAGTGCAGTTCTCAAAGTGACAATTTCTGGTGGTCTGCAAGACCCCTTCAGCAAGTCCAACTACCCATGTGTGAGGCCAGATTTTCTGCGTACACTTCAACCAAAACAATGTATTACGAGAGACTGCATACAGAAGCAAATATGACGATCCAGCTGCCTTCTATTAAGGCAGAAAACGAGGAGATTTGCAATAATGTAAAATAATGCCACTCTTCTCACTAATTTTTCTTTATGTTATATTTCATATATTATATAATGCTACTTATGTTAACATGTAATGGATTTATTATTGATTTTTAAATGGATTAGTATTTTTTAAATTCCCTCGTGTTGATTTCTAATATGATAAATGTCAGGAGCTATAACCCATATAAACAAAAGTTCTCTGGGGGCCCTCAGTAAATTTTAAGAACGTAAAGGGATCTTGAGACCAGACAGTTTGAGACGAGCTGCTGAGGACAGCTGGGCTGACTCATCCCCGCCGGCAGAGTGTGCCCAGCCAAGCTCGTTCAGATCCACCCACCAGACAGACCACCGGATGTCAATCTCTGTCCTGACTTCCCCCCACCTGAGAGCTTCCTGGTATGTCTTTGATTAGATCCTGATTGGTTAAAATTTAATCCCATTCAATTTGTGTTCTTGCACAATAAAGTTGGTGAACACATGGTGGTTATTTTCATGAAAGAACGCTTCAGATATGTGCAGACCATAAAAAAACGCTTCAGTCTTTACTTTGCCAAACTAGGCAACTTGAAGCAAGTATTTCTCCTTGGCTTGTATTTTCCAATCTTTAAAAAAAAAAAAGAATGACTGTAATTCCTTGCCTCCATGAGAACACACCTCGAAACAAACAGATTTCACTGTCTCCTTTATAAATCATCGTCCCTTTGAGTTGCCTCCACAAAAACTGTGGGGGCCCAATGCTTGTCAGCTTCCTCACAGCAGCATTAAATCTAAAGAAATAAAATACACTAGACGTGGTGGAAGTTTAATTGACAGTGCTAATAATAATGCACTAAAAATTACATTTTGCAAGTAAAGGATACACCTCTTTAAGAGAGTATTAATATTTTGCTTGTTCAGTTATTTGAGATTCAAAAGAATATTTTAGGAGAAACAAAAGCGAAAATTGTCTTAATTCCAGTGTTACCATATATAGGGAAACCTTATATAAGGACGCATTTCTTTCACTATAAATTTACTTTGTCATAAGGTTTAAACTTTCTATCCAAATGGTGTGTACTGCTAGCTTGGGGACTCTTGCCACCACCCCTCCCCCAATTTTAGGGAGAATTAAACAATAACTATGATTTCCAACATTTATCATTTTGTTGAATTACATACTATTAACTAGAAAGTGTTTCTGCATAAGTATACGATTCTAAAACTCTTTATAGTTTTCTCTTATGGACTAAGAATTTTATAATCAATAACGAAGGACTAAGAAATTTATATTTTCAGATATTTATCTTTCAATCTGTATTATAAAATACCTAAACTATCAGGAATTATGATCAGAAGTTAAATTTGCCATAATTTGTGATTATTGGCTCCAAGAAGTAAAATAAAACACATTTGGCTATTTTGACCAACACCAAAACTGAAATGCACTAGCATCTTGAAGATCAGAAAGCCATTAGCAAATTATTACCTGTTTGGGGATTATTACCCATTTGGGGAAACTGCAAATTATATTAGAAAGACTTTGGTAGCTGTGATGTTCAATGAAGAACAGAAAACAGACTTAAAATGTGGGGAAAATGCTTACTGTTTAAATCTACACAGTAAAAGCAAAAGTCTCACCATAATTGCAAAACATTCCAAATTGTGAAACATAATTTGTAAAACAGACAAAAATAAAGTAGCTTCCTCAGTTATTTTTTGAGATCTCAGCATCAATTTAAAGAAAGTGCTTATATTTAAAAGAAAGCCTATTTCAAAATATGAAACCCTATACTAAGTACAAATAAGGACACAAAATAAATTTGTATCTCGTATCATACAACATTCCTCCTGTTCCATGTCTGTGTAAATGAAAGTGATGTGAAACTTAAGTGGAAAAAAAACAAAGTTATTTCCTTCACTATTCAATTCTTTAGGCAATAAAAGAAACTCAAGCTGAAAAGGAAGAATAACAATTGATGCTAAGGTAAAAACAATCAAATTACATAAAATTGTTATGTGAGTTACATGGAAAAAGAAGGGGAAAAACAAAGATAAATAAAAAAAGGATATGAGTACTTCACTGTGTAGAAAAGGTACATCATTTCTGGCAAATACTGTCTACAAAAATTTTTTTGTACAATAAATCATGTTCCCCACTCTCATTTTTAAGTTAAAATTATGCCAATTAAAAAACCTGACTATAATAAAGTTGATTAGGAAGGCAACAAATTTCAAAATCACATGGAATTTATACTAGCACAAAGATAGAAGAGATTCGTAAATTACGTAAATACTAACCACTGTGTACACCTAAAACTAATATAAAATAATTAGTTTGAATGTCAACTGCAATTGAAAAATAATTTTTTTTTTAAAAGATAGATGGGATCAAGAGAATTCTGGGTCACACTTAAGAAGAAAAAATAGTCTGAGAAAACATCGTTCCTACTGTATTCCAAAGCAACAAAACTAGAATTAAAGTATGGTTATTTCAAAGCTTGGCACAGCAGTTTAAAATTTGAAAAACACCCTTGTTATTTTAATAAAATAGTTTTCCGTTTTATTCTAGTTTCCCAATTCCCCTCCCCAAGAGTGGGACAACACAGTGTAATTTTCTGTAGCTGGTGGGGAATTTTCTTAGCACTTTGTGGAAACTGTTGGCTTTCAGAAACAGACAGGCTGATTTGAACCAAAGTTAGACAAAACACAGAATTGCAGCAACAATAAAAAGCCATTTCGAAAGAGGATCAAGCCAAGCAGATAAGCAAACTTTATACAATCAACTTTCTGGGACTGTTCATCAAGTCAGTTCCCTAATTTCAAAAAGCCAAAGCAAAGCAAAGCGTGCTGACTTACATTGCTTCTTTAGTTCTTTCAGCTGTTGTTTAAACTGTACAAATTTTTCATTATTTTGAAAATCTGCATCAGAATTCTTATTCTGTAAAGCCAAAAATCTCTTCTCCACTAATAGCTTGAGATCTGGTATTTTCTCTGGACGCTCTTCTTTTACCTGAGGAAGACCATGACATCGTCTTAGTTAAATGTTAACAATAACACAGTACCATTATTTTTATCTCATTTCATTCAAATAAAAATATGAGGTAGAAAACAGAATCTCCCCCAACAGAGAAGCAAAGAGGTCGGGACTCATTTCAGAATTGACTGCTGGTAAGCAATGGAGGATCATTCATCCCATCCCCTCACGGCTTTCTTCAAGTACCCCTTCCATGCCCTAACTTGCCATCTCCTGACACTACTGGAGGAAAACATCACAGCAGCCCAACTCTTGTGTCTTCCACTTGCAGACCCTGAGCACCCCCACTTCCTCCTTTAACGCAGGTCTGCCCCACCCGTTTCCCCCTCCCCATGTGGTGATTCCATCCTTCGTTCTCCTCTGCTCTAACCGTCTGCCTCCCTAGGTGAGAATGGCTCCTGTTTCACCAAAGCAGTTGCGACTTGAACCTTGAACTTCACCACCTGCGGCAACAACAAGGAATAGGTGCCCCCTATTTGGGTCAAAGCTAAACTCTCAATCTATGTTCTTAGTTTTCCTCCCAATATTTTATTATGAAATGTTTGAACACGCGGAAAAGTTGAAAGAATTGTATTTTACCCTTCACCTACTTTCTACGTTTGCTTTGTCACGTAATATATTCATCTATCTGTCCCTCTTGCCATCCTCAACCTTGTTTTTAAGTTCGTTCTGAATTCCAACTTCTTCATCTCCTGCAGAACTTGCCCTCTCTCTAAGCTCTTCCCTCCAAAACCTATAAATTGGCTCTTTACTCCCATATTTTAAAACAACCAAGCTCTTTAATCCCGTCCCACTCCTCCCAGCTATTTTCTCTTTAGAGTCCAGCAACCTGCGGGGGGAAAATCACCGATACCCACTGTTTCTACTTCATCCTCCTCAAACTTCAGCCACTATAATCGAGCTGCTGGTCCCACCACCTCATGTCAATTCCACTTCTTCAGGCCTCTAATTGGTCCCTTCAATCACTGGCCTTTTCCTGATGCTTCTGCCACCAAATAAAATTCACCGAACTCTCCTTGTGCCCCAATAAGCCTTAGATTTCTTCCACAGCCCCAGTGATATTCAGTTGCATTTATTTATTTAGTTATTTAATTGATAAACTTTTATTTATTTCAGTGTGTTTTTCCAGGACCTATCAGCTCCAAGTCAAGTAGTTGTTTCAATCTAGTTGTGGAGGGTGCAGCTCACAGTGGCCCATGTGGGGATCGAACCAGCAACCTTGTTGTTACGAGCACCACGCTCTAACCAACTGAACTAACCAGCTGTCCCCAGTTGCACTTATTTTTATGTGTTTCTTTCTCCTAATGAAATGTAAACTCTTTGAAAGATGTCTGATTTATCACTGTGTTGCCAGCACCTGGCACATAGTAGGTAGTACTCAATATATATGTACTCGATATATTTCAAACAAATTAATCTTATTTGCTCCAAATATACTTACCCACTAAAACCCATAATTTATCAACTGTTATTAGTATTGGCTGAGCACACAACAGAATTTCTGAGCTGGAAGACAACTTAGAGATCATCTAATCTTGATATCTATCCACCTTCTCCAACTTTATAAATAAATAAAATGATATAAAAAGAAGTTAAATGACTTACCTACTAGCTTCCAGTTAGGGGCAATGCTAAGACTATAAGAAAAAACTCAGGTTTAGTTCTGGTCAGTGGGATATATTTCTGATCTCTATGAATCTGAGAACCTATGTATGTGAAGTCAAAAAATTATGTGCAATTTATCTGCTTAGATTACCCTTCGTCATGGAGAAAAGAATTACATAATCTTCTTTTGCTTAATTGCTATGCATTTTAATTAGCTAAATCCAAAACGAAAATTAAGCATAAAACCAAAATGCCTGAATTTGTATTTCTAGTACAGAGTGAAGTGTTCTTACTGTACTGGTGAAACTCCACCAGAGCTGGGATCTACCATCAAAGAGAGTTGTGAAAAACACAGAGAAGCTTTAAACACAAGTCCCATACGTAATTAAAATTTAAAATAAGTGCTGTAAGGCTAAAGAACCAATAAAGCTTGGTTTGGAAAAGAGAAAGTAGAAAAGCACTTTTAATAATGCCTTGTGTCTCAAGAATAAGAGCTATTAGACACGGTGACTAGCTATCCTCGACTTCTCCACTGGATAGAACAAGATGCGACAAGTTCAGATCATGGCATGAAAAGTTCAGAGTAGATACAGAAAATAAATTATGAGTTCTTAGAAAAGAATTATAGTCTCTCTTTCTGGATTTATAAAACAAAATTGACTCACATTCACACGAGATGCTAATGGCAACATTACAGACTGGCATACCAATGAACCTTCCGGAGGTCTTTAATGAGTCGGAAGTTATTATTTAATCTGGGGTGATCAGAAAAGATCCGATCTGAACAGAAGGTCAGTAAATACAAACGTTCTTTTCCAACAAAGTCTCTAACCTACTCAACACACGTAATTTCCTTAGTTCAAATACAACCACTACTAAGGAGTTAGAAGAATGGGGTGGGCAGGAAGAAATGGATGGAATAGGCATTTTGAGGTTAGCAACATGGCAACCTGAAACACGACCCTGAAACAGGAAAACCTGAATAAACCAAATTTGGTGATTCAGAGTACTTTTATTCCCCACAGCCAGAACCTCAAGAGAATTGCTGTAAAGCACATAATTTCATGGCTTCTGGAAATTGGATGCTGCAGTCAGCATAGCTATCTACTGCAAAGAAAACTTACTGTACTCTTATCAAAACGAGAGCCTGGAAAATATCAGACTCATTATCTGTTTGAGTCAATGCAGTAAATGGGGATTAACAATATTTTTAATGGTTTCTTGCTTGGTTTGTATCTTCAAGAGAAACAGATACATAATCCCAAAAAGGAAAGGAAAATAGCCATTCGTTGGGTAGCTGACCATATGTATTATCTAGTCTGAAAAAGGGAAGGATGGCCATCTCTTCCTAGGACAAATTTAAAATATCTCGAAGAATTCTGAGATGGGTGGAGAGGATCTATTAGATCCTGGTCCATCCCTTTATTAAAGTCTCTAGATAAAGGACTTAAAATCTCAGTGAATTAAAAGGCACTGTGTATTAGCTTGCTAAGGCTGTCATCACAAAGGACCACAGGCTGGGTGGCTTAAACAACAGAAATGATTTTCTCACAGATCTAGAGGCTGGAAGTGAGACTAAGGTGACAGCAGGGCTACTTTCTTCTGAGGCATTTCTCTCTGGCTTGAAGATGGCTGTCTTCTCCCTGTATGGTCACATGGTCTTCCTTCTTTACGTGTCTGTGTCTACATTCCCTCTTCTTAGAAGGACACCAGTTATATTGGATTAGGGCTCATCCCAATGACTTCATTTCAACTTAATTACCTCTTTAAAAACGCTGTCTCCAAAGACTGTCACATTCTGAAGTACTGGGGTTAAGGACTTCAACAAATGAATGTTGGGGCAACACAATTTAGTGTATACACTGAGTTAATGGATTTTTACAACAGGTTATAGATGATTAATCTTTAGACCATTATCATTTTTAAATGATAGAAATGACTAACAAGTAAAATTAGCAGACGCCATACGTACATAATGGGGATTTAACACTGCCCTTGAGAGAGGAAAAAGTCAGGTTTTTATGCACCACTCCACTTACCCATCCACGAGTGCCCCCTATGTGCTAAGCTAAAAGGAGAGAGGACCAGAGAAGTCGATTGGGGAGCAGATGGCAAATAGCTTTGAGAGCCAGGTTATGGAAGTGAGACCTGTGACAGGCAGCAGAAAAGACACTGAAAGATTTTAAGGAGTAACGTAATAATACCATGAGAACTTTTTTTTTAATGGTTACTATAGTTAACGCACATCAGATGCACTACAGACAGAAAGAAGGAAGTTATTGCTGTATGTTAACTAATGGCAGAAGGGCTGATAATTTGGTCACAATATAGTATTTTTGAAGCAGAATGGCTTGAGTCTTTTTGTGAGAGGAAGACCAGGATGGATGATGACTCCAAGATATTCAATCTTTAATATGGGCAACAAGCTAAACAATGTTTTCTTGGGAAAGAATGGGGCAGTCCTGAATGTCTATACAACATCTAAGTGGAGAGATCTAGGCAAGCAGCTGGAAAGACATTTAAAATGAGAACATGGGAAGAAAAAGAAGAGAGGAAAAAGGAGCTCTAAAACAAGCCAAGAAGAAAACCAGGAGTGAGGCATGCCACAGAAGACAGGAAAAGAAAAATTTCCTTAAGAGAGAATGCTTGTCCTTTGGGAAAAATGCTACAAGAGAGCTCCAGCAAGATAAGGTCTAAATTCAATTCTTAGGCACTGGGACCTATTCATCAGTCTCGACCTATGAGCTTGTGAAGCTGCTCTCAGGCAAGGGTTATTCCACTGGTGTCTAGTGTGCTGCTTGTTATACAGTAGGTGCTCAAATGATGCTGATGAACGAGTGAATCACAGGGAGGCCAATTTATGCTGCATTGAGACGAGAAAAAAGACTAAGGGAGTTCTGTGGGAACAAGTGAATAAAGTTTG
The DNA here is from genome assembly GCF_036562045.2 of Rhinolophus sinicus. Taxonomy (NCBI): domain Eukaryota; kingdom Metazoa; phylum Chordata; class Mammalia; order Chiroptera; family Rhinolophidae; genus Rhinolophus; species Rhinolophus sinicus. Next base: position 11,175,751 of record NC_133761.1, read on the forward strand.
GTGGCAAAGAAGACAGGACGGAGATCATGGGAAAGAGCTAAAGAGACTTGTTTATTTGCATAGAGGGTAACAGTGGCTTGAAGTGAAGTTGATATGATGGAGGAAAAAGAACCTGGCCCTTGGGATCAGGCAGATCCCAGTCTACCCTATGCATGGAACTTAGGACAGCCCTTCTAGGCCCTGGATTTCGCTCACCTCTTCGTCAGGAATCGGGAACGCCCAGCTCAATGCTGTGATAACTCCATTAAATCATGTTTGTGTTTAACTTTGGCACATAGTGGACGCTAAAAAAATTTTATTCTTCTCCTCCCAACTTTAGCACAAAACCTTTAACATGGTTGTGGACTGAGAAGGAGCCAGTGGGGAAACATAAATCAAAAACACTAAGAGAAAGCAAGTAACGGATTCCATTTGAGAAAATCATTCAAGTACTAGGGCAAAAACTCCAGAAGGAAGAAGACGCCAGCTGGGAAAGCACAACGGAGTCTCGCGCAGGTGTCATCAGGAGTGCCACAGGGCCAGGCAGGCAAGGACCAGAGAAACCCTCAAGCAGCAGAGGACAACAGGAAGTGGTGAGGGCTGTGCGGAGCAGATGTACAAGCCCCAGGTGAGAGGAAGCTACTACACAGCTCCAGCTGACTGCTGCCTCGGGAGAGAGCAAGCCCTGTTTTGAAAGTTCTGTTTTAGAGAGCTAGACTTCTGTGAGACGTTTTCTGGCTTTTAAAACAATGTATAGTCTAAACAATACATCAGACTAAAAGCCATGAATTTGAAAACTCTGTTTAATGCAAACAACGTATTTGGGACATAAAAATAAAAGTACGTCTGTGATCCACAGTATTTGGGTGGCCTAGTGCAATTCCCAGACTGCTACTCTAGGGATGAAATGTGGTCCTTGCACACAAGACAGAATCATGGAAAAAGATGGGTGTAGGGGAGAGAGGAGAAAGTAAAGGATTCCATTTGACATGCTAATCCAAAGTATTTATGATTGAAAAGTTGGGCTCTACGCTTGAGATTAAACTAAGGCTCTGCTATTAAGTGAATGACCTTAGAAAAGTTATTAGCGTGGTTCCCCGAAAATAAGACCTAGCCGGACAATCAGCTCTAATGCATCTTTTGGAGCAAAAATTAATGTAAGAAAAACCCGATATTATATTATATTGTATTGTATATTTATTATATTATATTATATTATATTATATTATATTATATTATATTATATTATATCATATTATAAAGACCCGGTCTTATACTATAGTAAAATAAGACCGGGTCTCATATTAATTTTTGCTCCAAAAGATGCATTAGAGCTGATTGTCCGGCTAGGTCTTACTTTCAGGGAAACACGGTATTAGGTAGGTGCAAAAGTAATTGCGGTTTTTGCAATTATTTTTAATCTTTTAAACCGCAATTACTTTTGCACCAACCTAATAAATGCATCTACCCTTAGTTTCGTCCCTTGTAAATAGAAAATAATAAGTATTTACCTCACAATGTTGCTGAGAGAAAGAGATGAAATGAAGCAATAAAGCCCTGGGCTGTGTGTCATAGAGAATATTCAATAATGAGGAGCTGCTTTACTGTTATCATTATATACAGGTCTCCAGGGTGCCTGGATATATGGGTCTGCAGCTCCACAGACTAATATGGAAACTCCCACATGGAGGAAATCAGTGGATCTATTGATTTTAATGAAGAACGTGGAAATGGATGGGATTACCAAGGGGACCGAATACACAGAAATTAAAAAAGGATAGAACTCAGGAGAATACCAATTTATGGAGCAGCTAGAAGAGTCTAAAAAAAAAAAAAATATACAGGAGTGAAGAAGACAGCCAAAAGAAAGTATCCCACAGTCTAGAAAGAAATTTCAAGATCTGTCAAATGCTGCAGAGAAGTCAAACTAATAAGCACTGAGAAGTGTCCATTGGACTCGGTGATTGAGTCCCTGAGGACTTTAGCAAGAGCAGAGATATGCACTAACTGCTGACTCCAAAATACCCAGAGCTTTGTTTAATGAATTGTTTCAAAAAGATGGAGGCGTGATTGGAAAAAAACACACAGATCCCCGAAAGTTCCACGGACTCTCCAACTGCTCAGTTGCAGCTGAGTCACTCATAAGTGTTCAGCTGCATTTAACTGGAACCCAACACGCCTGTGACCACACTGTTTCTCTTATGTCAGCAAGGGGAATGTAACCAGTGAGCCGACTGTCACCAACTAAGTGAGGCCTGTTTTTATCAACAGAGCCTGGCTGTTTCAGGCAAAAAGAGAATGGTGGAAGCGAAAGGCAGACCTCGGTCCTTACCCACAGTGAAACGACGTACTACTTTCAATGTGCTTTGAGTGAACATTTTAAATATTTCTATGATGATAATATATCTCATTTCTTTCAAACAAGATTGTACACATATACAATTACTCAAAGCGTGTCATTTTATTGCCATAGAGCAAAGTCAAGGTCTCCTCCTCCAATTATCCTATTGCCGTACAGCCATCGTCTCACTGGGAGGGGAGATCACAGGCGCTAAGGTTATTAATGGGCTCGGTTACTCACATGCTGTTGAATCATGTGAGGTCTAGTATAATGTTAGTCATTCTTGTAACTGAACCAAGACGCGGATGCATTTACTCTCTCCGAAACAGCCACTGTTCGATGTTTGGCTACCAAAATAACATACACCCAATGATTTATATTTTGGAAATCACACAGCCTTTAGAAATGTATTATGGGTATACGTAATAGTGAGAAGCAATTTGCTTTGTGTTCTGCTCAGTACATTAAGTATTCCCAGTTCTAAGTCACCGTGAGCTTGATGGAAGGCTATGGGGACCTGCTTTCATGCAGGGAATACAGAAGGAATTGCCTCAGTTGGTCCTAGAACACTCATTCAGCAAATATTAACTGAGTCCCAACTGGGCGGCAGGCATTACGTGAAGCACTGAGACCTGGAAGCTGGCCGGGACTTAGGACACACCACCAACCCAACTAGTCACACACAGGGTGAATTTACATAGGCCAACGTCGTCTCCACCTTTCTATAGCAGAGAAGCTGGGTAAAGTTTTTATTGAAAGGCATGTCCAGGCTGAGAATCGTTATGCTTTCACTGGCTATCACCTAATTGCATGTACATAGGGAGACACATTACATTTTCTATAGAGTTTATGATACTGCCTTTGCCCTGTACTTTAAAAAAAAAAAAAAAAAAAAATCACACACACTAATGATGACCAGCGTGGATTACACCCTTCATCCCCTGCCAGTTTCTGTTGTCCATTGCACAATCCACACTGAACTCTGTTGGACCCAATTATTCGTCGTCGAGTGAGTTTCCCAGTGCCATTATTTAGTACGACTTCTGACAAAACACTTAAGAGAGAATACTTCCTTCAAATGGAGTTCATAGTTTACCAAGGTGTTGTAATACACCATTACTGGGCAGTGGCCAACCAGATATGGAAACATCTTTCCTTCTTCAAGCCTTTCAGAAAATTTTTGAAAATGAATAGACTAAACATGGGTGAGAGTGCTATTGGTTTAGTTCTAATGGACCGGTCCTGTTAGAATAGGCAGTTGTCGAACAGATGGCAGTTAGACGGGGCAATCTGCCATCTACGTGCATCTGTTACTAAACAATTATGCTGTTGAAAATTATTCCAATAAATTTCTCATGGCACCATTCCCACTATAGATTATGATCAACAGGAATCACTTATTTACCCAGAATAGAGCATTAGGATTTCCATCTTGGGGGGGTGTTGGGGTTGGGGGGGTGACAAACTGCTGATTTTGCTTCTCCAGGTTTTCTTCCTTCTTTGGCAGAATTCAAAGACATGTACATTATTCACTTATTCAATTCAATAAATATTTACTGAACGCCTACCACACACAGGCACTGCGCTAGGCTTGGAGACGTGATAGTAAACAGACTAACCTGGGCCCTCTTGCTCTCGGGGGTTTGGGATCTGGTGGAGGAAACAAATATTACTCAAAGAGTCAAACAAATACACTGCCACCAACTGTGATGAGGGCTGGGAAGGAAACAGATCAGATGCTAGGAGAGCATGTCACAACATAAATACTGAGGACACCATTTCATAGGCAATCTTTTTTTTTTCTTTTTTTTCTGGCAATCTTGTTAAGCACTGTTCAATTTCAACTCGGGTCCAACTGAGTGGAGGGTGAGATGAGGATTACGATTGCTGTTATTAACAGTTTACACTTGTTACAGCACCTTTCATCTGAGTTCAAAGCCTTACGTACACAAGAATCATTATCCCGATTTTACAGATGTGAGGAATGGCAGCTCCCAGTAGTTCAGCGTCTTGCCCAAGGTTACACTGAGTCAGTGACAGATGGTTTCAACTCATTTAACCCCTCTTTCAACTTAACTTTGCTTTGCATGTGCCTCCAAATAACACTTCAGAATGAACTTTCATACCCATCTTAATTTTATGAAAGCGTACTTAATTTCAGGCACATATCCTCAACCTTTGGCGGTCATTTGTTGGTTCTTACATGAAAAGGCACTTATTCCGAATTTGAAATTGCCTTTCCTGTCCAGCATGCCTCTGCTAGCCACAGATTTACTAAACGCCACATTTATCATTATAGTATCTCACTCAAGATTTTGCAGTGAAGAAAGTACAGCAACGGGTTGATGCTTGCGGGATTTACTGGCCTTACCAAGGACCCCATCAGCCAGAAAGATGACCTTTCAGAATGCTATACTATCTACTGCAGATTCAGTTCCAGTGCTACCTGCGAGACACCACCTCATGAGGTTACCGTGATGTCCCACAGGATGCTGGCAACCACTGAATAACATATGACATTATTGCTCCAACAGCCAGAACTCAGGAGCCTAAGAACCAAGGGACAAAAGGAGAATTATCTACACATCTTCACTTCCTCTCATCACACCTAATGACCAAGTTGCATCCCCCCCCCATGGCTACAACTCTAGTTCTGCTGGTTTAACAGTCTCCGTACCCAAGAGAAAAGTGATTTCACGAGAGGACTCAACAAGGCTTCCACTGATTAGAAAGCTTAAACTGCAGCCTAGCAGTTTTGAGCTCCTCATGACACTGAACAGACAGACAAAAAGTGAGGTTACGGAACTGGTTGGGACAATGAATCTTGATTATCGAGGGTAAATAGGATTGCTGCGACAGAGTGAGGAAGGGGAGGTGTGTATCTAGAACCAGGAATGCCTCCTGGTTTTGCCATGTCTACTGGTAAAAGGGAAGTCAGAAACAACTCCGTAAGGAAGGACCATCAAGAACACAGATACCCCAGGAATGAAAGGATAGGTGTGACAATCAGATAAAAACCTACAACCCAGAGTTGGCTGAGAGCAAAGAGAACATGAAATGGGTAGTGGAGAAAGGGAGTGAAAAATACCAACTACGTGTTCAGGCCCCATAGCAAAAGTGAAGACTGAAGCAGCCACTCATATTTCTTCCTTGCTTTGACACGTACGTACTTACTTACGTTTTGAACTAATGTCTCCCTTTCCCTTTCTGCTAATATTTTATAAAAAGTGAGCTGGTGGCTCATTAGTTACAAAATGCCCTAACGGGACAGTAACAAAAGTAGTAAGCACGGCCCAAATTTCCTAGACTTGGAAACAGTAACTGATAAGATGTTATATTGGGGAAACAGAAAGCATGTTTTTTGCTTTTCTGAGAGATAACTGCAGTCAGAAGGGAGCATTTTGTTGTTGTTGCCACTGTTTGCAAGTTGAAGTCTGGACGAAAAGTGTACGCGCCAGAGGTTGAGCGGCCCCGCTGACTGGCCGAGAATCATTTGAACATCTTTCCAATCAATGTCTAGGGAACTTTCCCACCTTCTGAGTGATACCTCACTGGGATAGGACCAGATAGTCACTTTCTCAGCTTCCTGTGCAGCAAGAGCACAGGCATATCACGGTGGTCCTTTGTGGGACTGCCGGCAGAGCGCATACAACCAGATTACCAAGGGGGCTCACCTTTCAATTCCAATTCTCCCTCATACTAGCTGTGCATTCTTGGGCAAGTTATTAATACTTATCCTCTAAAAACTTGATTTCCTCATTTATAACTCGACCCAAACCACAGGTTGTCATGAATATTGAAGGAATCAGTGTAGTTCAAGAATTTAGAGCTTTAAATTCCAAACCCAGCAGCCACTAGCCACATGTGGTTCTTTAACTTAATGAATAAAATTTAAAATGTAGCTCCTCCCATTTTAAGTGCTCAACAGCCACAGAGCTTCCCACAGTGCAGACACAGAATATTTCTTCTACTGTAGAGAGTTCTACTGGAAAGTGCTGCCTTCCAGGACATTTCCTGGCCCTCAGGAAGCACTCAGATGGTAACTGCTGCTATTATTCTGACCAGCATTGTTATCACTAGTATTTTACATTCCACCCTCAGAATTAATTTATCTTATGTCTAAAGTTCATACCTTTGACCACCTTCACCTAATTCTTCCCCACCCCCATCACCTCCCCTTACGTCTGGCAACCACCTTATTATCATCATAAGTATTACAACCGCAAGTTTAAGATACAGCTGAATGTAAAGATCTGCTGGAGATGGACAAGTAAAAAGCAATTCAATGGGGTCATAGCAATAGCTGCTCTCAGTGCATAGCTTAGTATGGGCAAGTAAGTCACTGAGCTGAGCGCTTCACAGGGATTGTTTTATTTAATCTTCCCCAAACAAATGAGCAAACAAGCTAAGCAGTAAGAGCTGAGAAATCCCCATATTACAGATTAGGAAATCGAGGCCAAGCGCTGGGACTTGCACTGGCAGGTCTGTAACAGCACTAAGTCCACGACTGACCTACTACTTAGACGACAGTTACTTCCCGAGTGCTCACTCAGAACCGTGCACTGCTCTACACGCTGGGAACACAGTAGGACACAAAAGGGACCAAGCCCCTGCCCTCACGGGGCTTATATTCCAGTGGAGAAGAATAATAAGAAAACATATAATTCGCCAGATGGTAATAAGTGCTGCAGACAACAATTAAAGGGGGAAGGGAGGTGAGCTCTTCTCTGATGGACAGCCAAGGAAGCCTTCACTGAAAAGACGACATGTGAACAGAGACCTAAAAAATGTTAGAAAGGGCTGGAGAGTGGAAGGAGATGAGGTCAGAGGTGAAGAGAGAGTGAGGCTGGGACAGACCGTGGAGGCCAACGTGTGACCTTTAGCCTCTACTCGAAGATTGATGGGGAGGTTTTGAGCAGAGGAGTCAGAAGATCTGATTTTCTTTCTTGAAGGATCACTTTGGCTGCTATGATGAGAATAGATTTTAAGGGAGGAAGGAAACCAGTTAGAAGCAGGAAGCCAGCTAATAGGCGACTGCAGTCATCTAGGCAAAAGGTGATGATGGCATGAATTAAGGTGATAGCAGAAGGGGCAAGAGGTGGTCAGATTTTAAAATACATTTTGAAGGTAGAAACAACAGGGTTTACTGATGCACTGGATATGGGTTGTGAAACAAGTAAGGAATTCAGGACAACCTTGGTTGGACCTGACTCAATGACGCAGTACAGCTGCTGTTGTCTGAGGTCGGGGAGTCTGGAGGAACAGCCAGTTTGGAAGAAGAAAAAAAAAATCAAGCATCTAGTTTTGGAAGGTTAAATGTGAAATGCCTACAGGAATGAAATGAAGAAGAAATAAAGAGAGTTGAATGTCTGAGGCTTGGAGAGAAGACATGGTTATAGCAACAAATGCTACGAAATATATTAAGTATGTGGCATTATTATAAGAGCACGTGGAGTAACATGCTTGGTGGACTGGGTGGTATTGGGGAGCGTTATTTAAAAAGAGGCTACACTAAGTTTGTGAAGGGTAAGAAAGAGTTAGGTATTTGAAAGTGAAAGGAGGGCACTCCCAGTAGAAGAAATAATGTGAGCTAAGGCCAGAGGCAAGAGAACATTCCAAGAACTAGCACAAAAGAATTGTAAAAAATGAGACTACAGAGTTAAACAGGGATATGTGCCAGGTTAAGAACTCTGAATTTAATCCCAAGTAATAGGAATAACTGAAGCTGTGAAAAAGACAGGGAAAATAATCACATTTCTGACTTAGAAATATCTCTGGGGCTACTAGACGGAAAACCTATTAGAAGAGAACAAAACCTTGTATAGCAAACTTGACACAGGAGACTTAAGATGGAGATGAGGCAGGTGAATTAATTTGACGACCAATAAACTTTGGTGATGGATGCGAGCTACGAGGAGCGAGGGGAAGTAAGGATGATTACCACGTTTCTGATGTGAGAAACCGGGTGGATGGTTCAAGGGGAAAACTTCTCTCTGGGACATGCTGAATCTACAGAGCACCCGTAAGTAGAGCTGTCAAATAGATGACTGAATTCATGAGTGTGGTTCTCAGATGAGCGATCTGGAATGGAAGTAAGGATTTGAGACTCAGCAACATCAAGACAGTAACTCAAGTTATAAGCCTAGATGCTATCTCTCAGGAAGAGAGTGCAGTGTGAGAAAAGAATCACAGAACAGGTAGATTTAATGGGTGGAGATGAAGTGGGGTCCACCAAGGAGATGATGGAGAAGTAGCCAGAAGCTAGGAAAAAACAAACAAACAGACGTGTGTTACCATTGACAGTCAAAGGAACAAAACAATTCAGAAAGGAGGGAGTTATTAATAGCAGCGAAGCTAAATAAGAAATCAAATGAACATGACTTCTATCCACCATTAACCTAATCAAAAAGTCACTGTGCCACAGGAAATTCGGCTGAACATTATCCACTGGGTTTTTTACTAGGTGTGTAACCTTGGGCGATTTCCATTAACTCTGTCTGCCCTACCTCCTCATCTACACAAGAATGTTGTATTAGCTACTGCACCCAGCTGTTGTGAGGATACGTGGTGAGGTGCGTAAAGGACCTAGTGTGTGTCAGTCACAGAGGCACAAAAAATGCCCTATTTTTATTACCACATAGTTTATGCATGTCGGACAGGCAGATCCAAGTAACAAGGAGAACAGGGGTTGAGAGTATGAGGCTACATGGAACCAATGGCCATTGAGTTTTGAAAAAGAGCAATTGGGAGAAAAGAACTATAATCTTTTCCCCGTTCTTCCACCTCTTTCCCAATGTTTCCTTTCTCCCTCCAAAGCATATGTTAGTATTTACACAAAGAACTCGGTGCACACATTTACTCCAATCATCATGTATTTGTGATGCACGTGTTACGCTCTTAAAAAGGGCAGCTTAGACTCATGAGCAGCCCACAAACAAATAAACAAATGTTTGGTAGACGTTAATCTGTCGATTAGTGGTTTCAAAAATTCTTCCAACAGTTTTTGAAACGATAAGCCAGGTAAGGCTTATCAAATGAAATATTCTAACAACACGATTAAGGAGACCTTTGAACAACCAAATTGGCTTTCAGGTTAGTTTCGACACTGGCAAAATGACAGTCACAGAGAAGTTTCCCAGATGGCATATACTTTCCTATCAAGGATTATTAAATGTTCCACCCTTTCTTGCTCTCACCTCCTCAAAGACATGAGGTCAGGTGAAACTGGGAAAACTGTCTCCAATGCTTGCCTTTCTAATGTAAGAAACATTGCGCTTTTACAAAAGAATTCCACTGATTCTGGGGGTTGTTTTTTTTCTTTCATATCTAACCTAAACTATTCCCTTCCTAGCATAATTCTTTCATAGCCTCTTTGCTTTACCGTTGGCTTTGCAATTCTTTCAATGAGACTGTCAACACACAAAACCCCTGTTATAGTCCCTTCCTGCTTGCTTATTCTGCGTTACGTCCATCAAAGTCAAGGTTCCAAGAAAAGTCCTAGCTGAGGATCTCTTCCATACAGCTCAGAAGTGATTGGTGATACTGGAGCTTATCTTGTGGTCAAGATGCACTTGCTTTAGAATCTAAACAACAAAAGAAGTTATTTCTTGCTCCGGTCTTTGGGTGAGTAGCATGGAAGAGGAGGGATAGCCGCACATGCTGCTACCTATCCTGAAGAAGGCAAAGGATTTGGGAGGAGAATGCAGCAGCGCTAAGCTTCATGGAAGCCCTTTCCTTCTGAGCGGTCTGGGCCAGGAAGACCAGCCTCTGTACGTGGAGCCACTGGGAAGGAACCCAGCCACCACGCGGCTGGAAGAGCTTCCTTCCCACATTCCACATCCTCCATGAAAGAGAGGATCCTAATAACCAAATGAACAAATTCGCCATTTCTGTTGTCGCCAAACAGAAAGGCAATGCTCATTGTTTTCTTCCTTCTGTCCTTGCTTAAGTATCCATCAGAAAACCTATTTAATAAGACTATAGAAACTGAAAATAAAGAAGCATAGTATCTACTCCGGGGACACTATCTTTTTCTCTAAATCTGTAAGTTAACTCCTAATGGTCACAGTGCCCTGAGGATTCTGACAAACAGGAAGTCAAATCCCTTGTCTTTCTCCCATACACATACCTACAGCGCAGAATGAGGGCAATCTAAGGATAGGAGGCTGGAAGTTTCCCTCAGTTATCGCATCTCACCTAACACAACAAAGACTACAGGATTACTGACACTGCAGCAGTTTACTAATACCTTATCCTTTCCCGGCTCCACCCCTCCTGTCCGGCAGCCTATCAGTTTCTCTGATGTTGCCTTCTCTATAATTAATATGGCTTCCTCATATTTGAAATTACTTCCCACAACTAAAGCTATCAAATTGCCTTTTCGCCTTCCAATTCATCTCCTATGAGAAAGGGTTCCCAACTAAATGAAACTGAATTCTACCCACCATTAATCCCATCAAAAAGCCATGTGCCACAGGAAAATTAAAACAGTACACAAAACAAAAACCAGTTAGGTGTTTCACACTTTTTAGAATAATTTATATCATTTGATTCTCGTGGCCCAGAGAGATTAAATAACTTCCTTGAACCAAACACTGAATAGGTGACAGAGCTACGAGGTGGGCCACCAAGCCTGAAAGCACAGATAATACTCTTTTATAACACACTGTAATATTATATCATTAAGCCATCTATTGTGTATTCACCTCCATTTCCAGACTTGGTGGCCACCCTGAAAAATCCAGATCTTCTAGCCTTACCTATTTTTCTTGATTCCCCCACGCACTTTACTCTGAAGTGTTAAAGAAGGCATCTTAAACTGGAATGATATTTAAACATTTATAAACCAGCGTTCATATTCTGTTCTCCAATTTCATTTCACAACCACCTTGTGCATGGAGATTAAAAGGGGCAATTAATCTTTTCTCAATCCCTACCAGGTGAGGCCTTACTTCCTGCGAAGGTGTGAATAACTTTACCTACATCATCTCATTTAATCCTGGCAACAGCTCTAGGCAGTATTATTCTCTTTTTATAGATAAGGAAACTGAAGATTTTGGGATGACAAGTCACTAGCCCAACGTCACACAGTTCAGGCTAGGTCTCCTGATTCCAATGGCAGTATTCTTTCTACTACTTCAGTGAATCATTCTTTACACGTTCCATAAAATGCCACACACTGACCATGTCACTCCCTTCTTCCGTGGAGAGACTTCTCCTCACTGCTTCTAAAACGATCACGAACAAATCTGTAGGCTAACCTGGCAAGATGAAAAAAGTTGCTCAACCTGAGTTAACTAAATACAACTTAGAAGTTTCCTGGCACAGAGCAAACACTAGAGAAATGTTAGTTAGGCTTGCTATTATTATGAAAAGGGCTAAATATTTTAATAAATATAAACATTAAGCAGCACACAAAAACTAGAAAAAAAAAATCTTTTTTTTTTTTTTTTTTTTTACTTCATTCCCTAAAATTCCTTCATATTTAGACCACTGCCACTTTTAAAATATACCACAAACAAAAGGTTCTCAAAGAGTCAATCATTCCGGCTCCTCTAAAGTTCTTTGTAATATACTAGTTCCACATAACAACAATCTTCTCTTCAAGCAGTTCTTTAATACTCATAGAGTCCCTCCCTTATGTATGTTAAATAAGTGTGGAGTCACTTTTCGTTTAGACTAACTGTCCCAAACCTTTACCTCTAGGAACATGACAGGAAGCTACGTAAAAGATCATAAGCATACTTTATACCCGAGACTAGACAAAGGCATTCGTACTCCCAACGGAAAATAAAGTCAACAAACTACATCTGTTTTGAGGCACGGAAATGTCATGAAAAGAGCCTTGAATTACATGTCAAAAAACCAAGGCTCAAGTCCCACCTCGTGTCACCAAGCATATCCCTTAACCTTCCTGGGTCCACCACATCTGCCTTACCTAACTTAGAAGTTCACTGGGATCGGTAAAGAGGTCAGGGATCCAAGAGGGCTCCTCGCCCCTTACCTGGCACTAAGAAAGCTGGTTTCAGACTCTTAGTTAAAGGGCCAGGGGGCTGGAGTAGAAACTGATGACATTTCCAAATCTGGCTGAAGCAGAAAATCAATGGCCCTAGACAAACCTCAAATCACCAGAGAAGAGAAGGGAATTCACTATCGTCCAGGTCTAGGCTAAGTCCTCCAGCATATGGCATACACCAGGTTGATACCTACACTACAAATGGGCTTTGCTAGTTTTATAGAAGTTGGATTACAAGGAACTCTTCATGATTAAATCATTTTCAAATGTATTTTTTAAAAGTTAGTCTGGAAACTTAGCCACTGAGTGTGATTTCTATGAGAAACTGTAATCCATGGTTCCCTTCAGAAATCCAAACACTAGGAATGTATCTTTCCTCTTTCCAGGTCCATGAGCTCACAGACTCCCTTCTGTTCCTCTTTGGCAGATTCGAGACGTCTCTTACTCTTCAGTCCTGTGGCCATTCTGACATGAGGCATCAGATGAGGATTGTCTGGATATAATAACTATACAACCACCCTTTACCTTTTTTTTAGTGGGGGGGGGGGAGTCACAATACATTCCTATTTATAATCTCATGCTATCTACCACTGCACAGTGAGGTATGTAGGACAAATACTATTATTACTCCCATGTCAGAAACGAGGAAACTGAAGTACAAAAGTTACGTGACTTGTCCAAGGTCAGAGCCTGGCAAAATGAGGATCAGAAGCTAGATCTTTATTTCCCTGCCCAGGGCTCTTACCAATCAAACAACAACTGGGGGAGAAGGAAGTAAAGGTGAATGTGATTTATGTAGACCTTATTTTTAAACTAATGTTGTCTGGCTTTGTGCAATTTCATTAATTTCCTTCTTCATTGTTGCGTGTTGAGTTAGTCACTAAAACCATCAGATCAGAAAGAATAAATTGTTTTCAATGATTTCCTCCTTGTTATATATAGATGTTCAACTTTTGAGTGTTTCATAATAAAGTGACTCAGGGACTAAGCCCAATCTACATTCGCCACTTGCTAAACTGTTGTTACATGAGATTCATGTAAAAATCTTGGGAGGTGGGCGGGAGACAGAAATAAACATTTACCAAAAAGATGACTAAATTAAGGACAAAAAGTGAATGTAAAACTTACACATTTTGTTTCCTTCTGGTTTAAGCTGTGGGATGGGAAAATAGAGAAAATAAGACACAAGTCATCTATTATCATTTATTCTGAGTTTCGGCAGTGTAGAAAAGTTCACCAACGTAAATCAGCATGTGGCAGACATTTTTGTGGTAAGAGCAAGAAGTTAAAAATTAACAGCACACACTACTAAGACCTTACCTTTTATACAGCACTTTTACCTCTCAAGCGCTTTCACATACGTTATCTCATTTTTTTCAAGAAATCACTCTGAGAGAGACAGGGGCAGATATTACTAGCCAGTTCATTTTGCAAACTTGCTTAAGGTCACACAGCCATTCAGTAGATAGGCAAGGAAGAAAACTCAGTAATTAAACTGAATATCAACACCAGAAAATTTACTACTGTAACGAGATCATACACGCTTTACATTGCAAAGCAGTTTGATTCTATATTCTGGCAGAGTTAACTCCATTACTAGTACCGAAAAGCTTGTATGACATGTTCTAATTTCATCTACATTATTTATAGGTGTTTTAAGTCATATCTTAAGAATTTCTTCTAAGAAAAAACTAAGCATACGGTGTTATGCTGAGACTTTTAAAAACATGGTGCAACTTTATGCGCCAAATTTAATGTCTGATTTCGCCAGAGGAATGCTCTAAGCACACTGGGATTTAGTCCACTCAGAGTTCCTATTCAGTATTTCAAGTGGCATTTTGGGCTTCTGTTTCCTGTTGGGGCTAAAATAAACTTCAGGGTGACGAGAGTAACCTGGTGTGCAGAGAGGGTTTTCCCGTTGGTACCAGTAACATTGCAAGAACCACAAAGAGCTGAGGCAGGCCCTGAAACAGGTGAGACCCCTGCGTGTCAGTCAAGGGGAGGGTAAAAAGCAAAGACGTCAGGATGGCTGGAAGTCAGTCACGTGATGCAATGATATTAAATGAATTCTGGTTCTCGTTTCCAATTTTTAGTAACACTGACTTGGTCTTTCTAAATACCACTTCCTATTAGAGGATAATTAAATGATTATTTTAAGATGAAATAAAGGACAGAAGGAATAATTAAAATTAAAAACTGTTCATAATTAGCAGATTGTATTACTCTAGCCCATGAGAAACAAACATAAGGATTTTCACCATTTTAAAGAACGCTGTATTATGTGACACAAATTTTCCTTGAAGAAAAAGAAGACGCCCAGAGGGCAATGATATTTCAAAAACTCTTTAAGTGGTTAAAATATCAGACTGGCCATGACACAAAACAATGAAACCTAAACTGTCACTATTACCAGAAGCTTGATGCTTTGAGAGAAACAGAATAAACAGAAATCTCTTTGTTTTCTCAGTGACGGTTCACTGGACGTTGGCTCCACTTCGGAATAAAGGAGCCCCTCCTCCCAGGACAAGTGCAAACTCACATACGTTAAAGAGCACACAACCGCTTTCTCAACACTACAGACACAAGCAGACTTACTGATCGGGGCACTTCGAACCCAAGTGGCCAAATGCCACGCTGCTCCCTGGCCCGGACCCCCAGATTCTGCCCAATCCTTTCTGGTGACAACACTAAGGCACTGATTCCACCCCAACACCCTCTCGCCCCACATTACCAGAAGATTCCCTCTAAGGAAAGAGGCCCTTCCTTCTCCCTCTCAAGGAACATAACCTGGGCCTTTCCCAATGGTTTCCGGCCGCTTACTCTACTCTCCACATTTTAATTCAAAATTCCCTTTCAGATACTATTTAAATGTGATCATAGGAAACGACGTCTCCTTTACAGAACTGTCCGGGCAACTTTATCACTTCTCGTCATTACACTACGATCCTCACGTTAAGAAGAAACGGAGGCTCAGAGTCAGAGGGCAGAAAAGCCGGCATTCACACCAAGACTCTCTTCCCGCACTAGGAATTTCCTGAGCACATGCTTACTGTCTCTGTCCATCTAGCTCACTGTTAGGATTATTTTGTAGTGATTTTGTGTACACATGTCAAGAGGCTTTTGTATCTTCATTAGACTAAGCATACTACTGGTATTACGTGAACACCTTAATGACGAGATTAATACACAGGCTTTAATAATACACTTTAATAATAATAAACAGGCTTTAATTAATAAACTGTTTTTCACTTCAACACGAAAAATGCATTCATTTTACAGTGAACCTTAGCATTTGGTGATCCATTCCCCTGTTCAATTTTTTTCCTCATCTCCTTCTATGGCTAGACAGTGGGGAAAGGCCTAAATCTCAAGGCCCTGAACACTTATCAGTTATGCTGAAAAGTGGGATATGGAAGGAGGTGAAAGTGACTATGTCTAAAATAAGAGTTTGATGCTGTACATGGACTATGCCCAATCTCAGAAATAAGCAGGGGTTGGCTAGATTAGAGAACAGTCACGTCATTTAAACAATTCAAGTGATTAGCTGCCAGAATCGCCTGCTGCCACAGAGGCCAAGGGTTTCAATAGTATTAGGGCCCCCAGCACCTAACTAGAGTGTTGGGGTGACCCAGGCCTCTCAAAGGCCTGCATGCTTTGCCTGCCCACACAGCTGCCGTGTCCCTCTGCCTGTACCCTCTAGACCCTTCTCTCTTTCCTTTCCTTCTCTCTGCTCTTCTGAATGAACACTCCACACAGAGGTCTTGTTTGCTTCAAACATAGATTCTGATAGCCAAGCAACGACTGCATGCTTTTGAAATTTTTTCCTCCCTCTTTTTCACCGTTGGAATAATGCACAGTCTTTTCAGTGGCCTGGTCCTTTCCTACACAGAAACATCTCCTAGGTAACATTTCAGGTAGGGCATCTGATGCACTCCCCTGTTCCCTGGATGCCACAAAAACTCTACACAAACAGCTGGACCTATCTCTTAGCCTCCTTTGAAACATAAAGGAGGTTGAAGCATTTCCCAAAGTGGGTCCTGCAGAGTATCCGTTCTTCCCTTAGAGAGGTTTTCTAGTTAAATACGTTTAGGAAATTACCAAATAGCCTTCCTTTGGAGAATCAAAGTGCTTAGAAGCATATTAAAGGTTTTAGAGTCTTTTAAGGAAATTCTTTTAATCAAGCATTCTCCAAACTTGTTTGACCTCAAAACTCTTCTTTCCTAATATACTTCTTCACATCCTGATTACTGAGCATTACGGAGCAAACGTCTGAAAATGCTGCACTAGGGGCGCACTAAGGCCCAGCAGCGTGTGAATGTTTCAAAATTCTGAACAAAATCCAACACTTAATACCACGAAGATGGATTTCTAGTAACTACCCATGAAAACCCATCTCAATATAGCGGACACCAGAATTTCCACCTGTTAGCAGCTACATTACTTGGCAACCTAAGAGATGGGGCCCTAGATTCTTTCCTACAGGGGCAACTCAATTAGTGACATACTAGATCCAGACCTAACTCTCCGTAGATCAGACAAAACGCTACCAAACCCAACCTTCATTTGGAAATAACTGCAGAGGAAGTTCTAAAGCACTGGAATAGAAATTAATCACCAGTGATTACTGAAACAGACACATCCTGGGGCCAAGTACCTGAAGAGTGAATACCGAAAGTCTGGTTAGTTTCCACAGGTGGGCAATATTCCTATAGATGAAAAGGCTCCCATATAGAGCACTTGGGAACTTTTGACAAGAAAGGTGTTAAGAGACCAAACATTAGTGTGGAGTGTCAAGTGTGGGGGGCAGGAAAGGGAGAGGAGGGGGTTCTCTAGTACTTTCCTACTTGGCTCCAAGAGATTTTCACTAATTCCACTGTCACCTCCCACCTTCTTGCTATTCTGCTGACAACAGTAATTTCTCTCACGCTCAGGCGTCTTCTCTCCTAAAATGTTATAGCTCACTAAGTAATTTCCCCCCTTCCTCTTTGGTTGACGATTCACCATGTGAGATGCATTGTCACACTCAGTCAAGAGATGACCACAGCTAACAAATCATATTCTCTGGCTTGGATCTTCCTTCAGATACTATCAATTATTAGCTTTCTAAGTGAGGAATACTCCCCAAATCTGGCCTAACTAAATGGTAACTGCTAGTCATAGATTTCATGTTAAAGCAGTGGATATTAAGGTAACTTTAACGCAAGATGCACAAAAGGCAAAGTTTACCACTTGATGGTGGGTGAAGGGAGAGGATGTATGGGGACGTTGTAGGGAAGATGTTGAGGAAAATTTGCCTTCATTGTTTGATGTGAGCTTTTCTCTATTAGCTTTTATCTGTTCCTGTATGTGAGGTGATTTGTGTGCTGTGATCAGGGGTTGAGTAAATTCCGCCCTTGGTCTCATTCTCCCGGGCAGGGGAGACACGAGATGATGTTGCTCTCTGTCTGTTTCGCCCACATCAGCAGATGAAGCGGAGAAGTAGCTAAGTTATATCAGGACAACGTGACAGGCACGTTGCCAGGCCTTGTTGCTTATCTGCATGAATTGGCCCTTCGGCCGGATGGGCAGCGTTCATATCAGTAACTGCCAGACCCTCCCGGAACTGGCCATTCCCGGAGGGGGAGGCAGGAACAAGAAACTTGGCTCTAAGGTACATCTGAGAAAATATGTAAGACAGACCTCAGGTGGCAGTGTTATTAAATAATTATTGTTTCATCATTTGGTCATTTGTCATTGGTGATTTCTCATCATTCTAACATTTTGAAGACTCCCAGCAACATGCAACTTTCAACAGCAGGGGACGTCCTGACTTCCAGCCGCGAACCTGGGGAGGGCTGGCTGGTTCCAGGCCTCTCCACTGTTGTTCCCCACAGTTAGGCTTCTCGAGATCTTGTGAGCATCTAGAAAAACTTGTACGCAGCTTGCAGCTTACAATATCAGAAGACGTCCTAACTTCTAACAACAACAAGAGCAACGACATTCTTGGGAACTAACAAGCAGCAGTGTGGGAGATGCCTGAGTTTCTGTCAGCTGCAGACCTGGCAAGGTTTTGATTTATGACTCTTCCAGCGTTGTTCTCCCCCAGTTTGGTGAGCTTTTGACATCTACTGTAATAGTTATTATCCTATAGAGCTTATTACTGCTTTTGGATACTCCTTAGTGATGTTATTTATGTATTTAGCCAAGTGATTTTTGATCAATAGTAAACATGTGTTGGGATCTCTTAAACTTACATGTATGTATACTCCTTTGACATGACACTGGTATCAATGTACATAGTTAAGTCTTAACCACCTTTACTTTCTGACATTAGCATATTCTATTAATTGCCTTTGTCTTTTGCTGTTACATATTGCTAAATAAAGTAATTAGATATTAAATAAATTAATTAATTAGCCCCACTCTAGAGTATGTCCCTCCCCTTTCTCCCCACCCCGGTCGTTATAGAAGTGATATGTCAAAAACATTCTAAACTATTTGCATAATAACAAGGCTGAGGTAAGCTATACCTTTGACCCACCTCGTTCTTTTATTATATCTAAGATTGTGTTAGTTTCAACAGCTTATGTGACGTACAGGTATATTTCCACTCTTTTAACTCTCAACCTATTCATTTTAAGAGGCAGATTAAATGTCCGGGTTAGCTTATCAAGTAAAAACCACAGCACACAGGGCACACTCACGAACAGATTTATAAAAAACAACACAAGTAGACTAATCTAGCCCTAATTGCTTCTGTAGGTCAAGAAGAAAAACACTCTCCCTCCCCAGGCTTTTGGTAGAAATTGTTATAAACCACTGACTTAAAAAAAACAAAAAACAAATAAGTGGCAACAATTCAATTTAAATGCGTTGAAATCTTACAGAATCTATAAAATGCACGTAGCACCAAAGAGAGTAAGAAAGTGAAGAAAGTACAAATGTTCTGGATTTTCTAGTAAATTAACATGTTGAAGCAGCACATACTAAGAAACCATAAGTAGGTAAAATCTTGACAATTCTGTTAAAGTTTGTTCAAGTTAAATTACACAATCAAGTATCATGATAAAATAAATACACACCCAAGTATAATGTGAATCTCAAGCTTTAGTTACTTTTGCTAAATTCTAAGACTAGGCCGCTCATCAAAAAGCACAGAAGATGTGTATTTTATCACTGACTGCTAATAATATGTGAAACTAATCTGAGCCTGTCACGCCATTTCTCATTTAGCTTCCTGGCACCCATCCCTTTTCACTATGAGAACGAAGACTATAAAAAAGTTGCAAGGACCACCCCCACAGTGGTCTGGTGGTTACTGTACCCTACCATCTCTTATATGAAAAACTGCACAGCTGAAAATGGTTTTGAGGATTCCTTGAACTAACCTCATGCCCACCGTCTGGAATCTGAAGCCCACAGGGTAGAACTATGTATAGGTTTAGTTTTACACAAACACATAAACACAGAAACAGAAATACATGGTAGTATCACTGTAACATTCAATACCTGAAAAAAAGTCTCATTTCAAGAGGGATATACCCGTTTGACTAACGAAAAGGTTTGAGAAGCAGAATGTCAGTAATGAAATTATTCTTAAACCAACTGCTGCCATGGACGGGCATGATGAAGCCCAGCTCCTGGCACATAGTAGGCACTCGTAGCTATGAATGAATGAATCACTGACCAAGCTTAGGGAGGTTACCCAACTACTCTATACACGTTACACTTTCTGTGTATAAAAGTAGGGTTTCTCTGCCCTAATTTTCTCAAATTAAGTCCGTGGATTGATCAAGGTATTCTGAAATTCTGATACCGAGACAATCAGAAAAGAGATGCTTCCATTTCATGCAAAAGGCACATAGAGAAGTTACATGTCCCGATCCCGATGCTGAGGCTCCTGTGACTTTCCTCTTAGATTAAATATCACTTCCTCAGGAAGGAGTCCCCCAACCCCGGACAATATTATTCCCCGAGTTACTAACTCTCCTTGAACACTGTTCTCCCTTGTGGCACACACCACAGCAGTCTGTTAAACATTTGTCTCCCTCTCTAAGCTGCGGACAATCTGAAGGTAGGGGTCACGTGGGCCTGGCTGACCAACCTTCCATGTCTTGCATCTAGAAGTGCCTGGCACATGGAGGTGTTTAGTAAATATTTATTCAGTGAACATTTGAGCACAAAAAAACCAGCCAACTGGTGTCCCTTCAATATACTCAAATAATAAAAGTCTAGAAATCAAGTGAAGGAGCATTCGGTCTTCAAGGCCAATGGTCAGAATTTCACTCTGTTCTCAACATGAAACTGAAAAAAGCTACTCCCTGGCAGTAACAGTGATAAAAGAAGTAACTGTAGCATAGTTAATCTGTGTGTCATTTCACAGCTTTCAAAACACTTTCATCACATGTGTGTACTCTCATGACTGAGAGTCTCCAAAGGATTCATATAGAACTCTTTGTGGTTCGAAATAAATATTTTAAAGAGTTGTGACAGGTATGTACCCATTTATCCTGCAAGTTTTTAAAATGACTTATAAACTATCTGGAACTTTTCTTTTTCTTAGTGCTCACTGCATGCATAATGGTCCCTCCACAAACGACGTGGGACAAAGTCCTACTTTCAGAGCACTTACATAAATACTGATTCCAAATAAAATCATCAGGCATTGTAGAATATAGTGGCTCTATTTTCTCAAAGGACCAAGAATGGCAATCTGAGAGCTTCTGCTGAAAGGGACTTTCCCAAGGATTGTTGGTAAACTGACCTACACCTCTATGGCTCTGAAGTTAAACTAAAACCTTTCCAGAGGTGCACAACCTTCAGAATTCTGTGAAGGTGAGAGACATTTATTTAAATAATAAACTCTAAAAGCTTTTTGATGATTCAAAAAATTATTTCAAATGGACTGTGACTGTATGAAAATTCATGAACAGAAAGAGCACAGGCTGGATCCGAATCCAGGCAAATGGTACTGTAATGGGAGTACGGTAGCTCTACACAGTCTGCGGCAGACAAGTTACACAGGGACGCAAACAGGCTCCTATTATCTGTGTTCTTTCTTAGCAATCTGACTTAAAACAATGTCTTTGTTCTAGAGTCATGAACACCTCCTATTGGAACGCAACTAGCTTATGTCTAATCCTAGGATTCCTGAATTCTAGCCTAGGACCCGTCAAAGCCAACACAAGTTTTATTTCAGAGCCTTGAAATAAAGGGAGCAAAGTACTTGTTTTGAAGGAAGATTTTGTTCCATCTTTCGAAGGAATAGGTTTGGAAATCTGGGTTTGCAGTAACATAGTGTCTTACATCTCAAGTTTTAGGAATGTCAAAATGTTTGATACACAGTATTCTAATCTGACTCAC
Organism: Rhinolophus sinicus; assembly: GCF_036562045.2. Classification (NCBI taxonomy): domain Eukaryota; kingdom Metazoa; phylum Chordata; class Mammalia; order Chiroptera; family Rhinolophidae; genus Rhinolophus; species Rhinolophus sinicus. The sequence goes on from NC_133761.1 coordinate 11,197,428, forward strand.
ATACTCATCTTGTGAAATAGGCAGGCCAAGGATTTTACAGATGAAAAACATGAGGTGCCAAGAGGTTTCATTTCTTGACCCAGGATCATAACTCAGAAAATGGAAGAACCAGGGCTGGAAGGGTTTCTGATCCCTAGACAATTGCTATTTCCAAAGAACTATACCATTCTGGCCCCCCTCAAGCCACTGTTCGTTCTTTAGCCCTCACCAAAACACGCAGTAAGATAAGATATCCGTAACTTCAAGTATATGAAGAATATGTAGTATATTATGAGGTCTAAAATAGCTTCCTCAAAATAATGATCATATCCTCACTATGTCCCCATATGGTTTCAGGTCCTAGAAACCTTATGGTTTACTATTCTTGGTCTTGTATCAAACTTATCTAGAGAACACAACTTTGCATCAGAAAAGGACAATAAATATGTTTTCTCTTCTTATGAAAGACCAGGGACCTTCCTGACAAGCTCAAGAATCACTAAATCCAGTTGCTCCGTAGTCTAGTGTGAGGTTAGGGCTGAAAAGTGGGATACAACTCAAAAACATCACCTTTCCTCTTTAGTAGGGTGGGGGTAACGGATGAGGCCTCAAGATGAAAGAAATGCTGTTAACTACTGAATGTGGGTAAGGGTTTCTTTGTCTTTGACTTTTTCATGAGTGGCTTAGTTTTTGAAGGGGGAAGAGTTCAATTCTTTATGTAAAAAAATACTGTAAGTATCTGTGAATCCTAGAGTTTAGTAGGAAAACAAAATCCACACTAAGTTCTTTAACTTCCCAAATCTAGTTTTTTTTAATTTATAATATACACTGTGCTGCTACATTTGCCCAACTTCAAAGTTAAAGATAGAAAGGGCTATCAAATAACCTCCACAGAATGCAAGGTCATATAGCAGGACTGAACTATATAACAGGCCCAACTCTGACCTGTGGTAGCACACACACTTTATTCTATAAAGTCAGCCTTGTTCTTTCAGTCAGTTGTTTTCAACCTTGGGTACATATCAGAATGAGGTTGTTAAAATACTGGTGCCCTAATCCTGCTCGATGCCAATGAAATCAGAATCTCTTTAGAGACTAGCTGGTTCTAGGGGTCAGCTGGAATTGAAAACCTCTGGTCTAAGTGCTTTGTTATTCAGTTTCAAATGCCCTAACATGATGTTATTTGCATATTTTCCTATAGAAGAAATATTCTCAGTACCAGAACTAATAGCCATAGTGGTTAGAAACATCAGAATTTTAGAATGAGTTTATTACTTGGATATAAGCAGATAGGTTAGTCACAAATGAAACACTTAATAAACACCAAACAAAACAAAAAAAAAAACAGAAAAAAAAATTTTTTTTTTCAGAAAAAAAAAGTTTTTAAACCAGAAAAAAAAACCCCATTAAAACAATTTTTTTAAAACTTCCTATAACTATATAATGCTCATGTAAGCATGGCATAAGTATTAAACCACACTTAAAAATGTATCTTCCACTTAATAGCAGCCAATCTTGTAAAATATTTGATTTTTGGAATTTTCCCATAGATCTAAGTAAGAAAAGGCAAATAAAGAAACCAGAAGTACAAGACATCCTATTACACAGGTATATGAAATGAGTTCAAAGGGGAGTTTCCACTGCTTAGAGGACAAAGGACTTCTCAGAAACATTACGGCAATCGTATTGCTCATTTCTTACTCAACACGGTACCACTGAAAAGGATGTTGTTATGTTTCCACCTTAACTGCCTATCTTCTGTTCCTGTGGTAGCTGGAGTCAACAAAGGTAAGTTTGGCTCCTGGAAAAACCAAAATGCCAACCTTCTTTATTTTTAAACGTGCTCTGAAACTCTTCCATATTACCTGAGTCTATGAATTCTGCAATAGCTGCATATTAGTCAAAGCTGGAGAATGAGTAACTAAACCTGGTCTAAATTGTATGCTTAGGCAAACAGAACAATAAAGACAAGTTCAATGCCAATTTTTGGCATTTTATTAAAAAAAAAAACCTTCTCACATTTGAAGGAAGGCTTAGACTAAAAATGTCAAGACTAAAAAATGGAGGAAAGTCTAAAATAGCTGTAGTATCCGCATTAAACCTAGGTGGCCTAGCTGGGAAAATATTTAAGATTCCTGTTTTATGAACTTCCTGATTAAGGAGAAGTTACTAGCTGCTAAAGTAAGGGCAAGGAAATATTAAAGGTTAGAGAAGAATTTTGATGTGTTTTTATTTCCAGGTCAGAGACTTGTAACCATATGTAAGTAGGGGAATGTGGACACTTACATGATTCATCGCAGACTGCACAGCCTTTACATAATGGTTCAGTTCCCGATCCATCATAGCAAATTCCACCATTGCCTTGTCCATACTATATTCACTACTCACTTCAGCTAAAAGAAAAAGAAAGCAGTGATTATTTCCCATTGAAAATGCCTATCTGGAAAAAGTTGCAGCAGCAATAACCTACATCAGTCAGTGGCCTACATGATTTTGTAAAGGCATTACATATTTTTTAAAACTCCCTCAACATATGCCCAGCTTCATTCAAAATTCTGAGACTATGCCCAGTTGAAAAAGGCAGAAAAGTAGACTCAGAGCACAAATCCCAGGCTCTGCCACTTGCTTGTATGGTCTTAAATCAATCATTGCACTTTGCCCAGCACGGTACCCTCATCTGCTCAAGTGGCCCAGCCATCTATCTATCTGCACGTGAACCTCCTTGGACAGCTAAAGAGCAAATGAGGAAGATTTCCACTTCTAGTTAACAGTAGCCTGTAGACCCATCTTCCCACTGAGGACAACCAAAACAACCGGGGAAAAAAGAAATCTTCTTAAAAACAAAAGAATCAAGAGATAGTAAGAAACAGCCAGGGCAGAATCTAGGGGAAAATGAAATTATGGTATATTTTTTCTTTACTTAGTGGAATCAGTGTATTTTATGGATATTGGATTCTGACACTTGCACCAGTCACAAGGCAAGTCAAGCAGGTAACCTGCGTAAGGACCAATAGCATAAACTGTTAGATCAACAATCCGGTAAGGAGAGGTGTCTTCAAACTGAAGAGGAACCCACTAAAGGATCTATTGGCAAAAGTCTTTGAAGTGCAGAAATAAAAGTTTGTTAGGATCTTAAATCAGTGGGAATTGATAGAATGTTGGCAACTTCCCTCTGGGACTAAATAAATAAATTTTTGAAATTTTGAAAGCACTTGGAAATGTGCCTTCAGCATGCAAAATGCTATGAAAGGGTTTGCAAAATAAAATAAATAGGATGATAGTTCTCACTGTCAAGATCCCATGGATAATAGGAAGGCTTGAATCAGACGGCAATTTCAAACGCAAGGCCAAGGAGACCTTCCCTGCAAAGGAGAAAGTGAACGATGGCTGGGTCAATGTCTGATGGCGTGAAGCCACAGGGAAGACTCTTTGGAGGCCAACTGTGGCCTGCAGGTGGCCTCAGCTAAAGTTCCGAGGCCGGAGAAACGTTGGGACAAGCTGAGGAACCTCCACAATGAACAGTGCGGCCCTGAGGCAACAAAGGGAAAACACCACGAGAGTTCAAGAGGCGAGTCCTGAAAAGAACGAACAGGCACACCACACCTGGAAGTGATGCCCAGTCAGATAGCTTCAGGCTAGAGGTCAATGGCGTGTTCTGTCGTGGAGAAGGGTTGGCAAGACCAGAGACGGACGACGAGAACTAGCAGAGACTCCACAATGGACGAGGGGCCACGAGAACATCATACCAAGTTACAACCTACCCCAGCTATTGAAGATAACTTTGGAAATTCTTTGTTCTTTTTAACCCTTACCTCTCTTATTACTGTAATAACAACCGCTTTTAAACTGTACATACCAGCCTAGAAGGATGTCACTTAATTTATCAATGATTATACTTAATACTTTGGCGCTTTTAACCATAAATAATCTTGTCATCTTATATGCACTTGTTTCATTTCTGCAAACAGATTTTGATCCATTTGTGGCAAGAATGATGCTTTAATGTTCTTGGGATCCCACAAAGAATTACAGCAACTCTTCCTTCAATATTCTTATATGGCCACTATTTAATAAATTTGTAAATCAAACTTTCATCAAACTATAAATTGTCCTGCCTCAGATATTCAATTGAATTAAAATATAAAGACGACATGATAAAAATTCACTTGCCTATTATATTTTCATTGTGATTTTTCCATAAGAAACAAGCTGGCATCAGTAAGATGGGTGGTGTGGGGGTGGAGCACGGAGAAAGAGGATCACACAAAAAATATTAAAATCCACGGAATGACAGTCTCAGAGAGGAAAGTGTCACTGTCACACCTCTGCTTGCCTGGCATGAAGAGAAAATTGGTGTAGGTGATAAAGCGTGGCAAGCCATGAAAATCGTGCATAATGACAGCAGCTGTAGCTAAGTATTAGTAAACACTTTATTATGTACCAAGACGGCACTGAGTACACTACACTTACACTAAACCTCACAGCAACACTAAGAGATAGGGAGCTTTATCTCCACTTTATGTACGAGAAAAACCAAGCACTAAGCAGCTGAAACAACTTGCACAAGTCAGAGCAGGCCTCCAACTTACGCTCTCTAACTGCAAGGTTTGTCCACCTGCCCACCTGTGCGAAAAGGTGCTTAACCACGAGGAGAAGCACAAGCAGCTCCACCCCCTTCACGAATGTCCAAGCAACAAAGCACAGGAGGAGGAAGGCCGCGGCCCTGAGCTTCGGCTCGGCTGCCCGGTGATCCAGTCCGAGAGTCCACACTAGGCAATGCCACTCAAACGCTGGCAGACCTGGTCCTTGGGAAGCTTTTCCAAACTCCTTAAGCAGAGGAACCTGATAAAAAGAAAATGATTTGCTCCTTTTGGAAGATTACAGTTGACCCTTGACCAACACGAGTTTGAACTGCACGGGGTCCACTCATACACAGGTGGTTTTCAGTACATACAGTAAATGTACTTTCTCTTCCTGATGATTTTCTCAGCATTTTCCTTTCTCTAGCTTACTGTATTGTAAGAATACAGCATATAATACATAAAACATACAAAATGTGTGTTCATCGACTGTTTCTGTAATCGGCAAGCGGTTGGTCAACAGTAGGATAACAGTAGTTAACAGCAGGATAACATCAAAGGTTATATGCGGATTTTCGGCTGCCGCAGTGGATCGGCACCCCTCACCCCATGTTATTCAAGGGTCGACTGTGCTAATTTTAACAGTGGTGAAGAGAATGACCTTTTCCATCAGCAAGGCTAACTAGAGGCGCTACAAAAGCAGCCAAGTCACCACTGCATGCTAGGAGGATAACTAAGCCAACTCTAGCTGCTCAGAAGTCAGACATGTCTGAGGCCAAGGGCACGGCAACAGCAGAGATGGAAGTAGCAGCCACAGACCGATGACCAGGCAGCACGTGAAGAAGGGCAGCAGGAGGGAAACGTTCAACAGGAAGAGTCCTGGAACGCTTCACGTTGCGGAGATGCCCTGAGTGGAGCCCAGTGTCAAAACCGTTTATTACACTCCTGCCTCTGACTGCCTTTCCCCGCCAGGCAGGGTCTGGGGGGCCCCGGGAGACTCCTACTTCTTGGATGTGCCATTCTAGAAGCATGCATTTATTACAGTCAACCCTTGTGTCAATCAAGTGAGCCTAAGTGATACACCTGAACATTCATTTACAAGCCAATAAACACACAGGAAAGGCTCACGGACAGAGCGTGGTGACGGGGAGAGCTGCAGAACATACTCGTATCTGGCACAATAATTAAGAAACTGTTAAGAAGTTCGTATAATAACTAACTGAGATATGTCCCCCTGACCCTGCCCCTGCCCCAGCAAATCAAGTCCAGAGGGCACAGATAAAGCTTGATTTACATTCTAAAATTATAACTGTTTCTCTTAGTATACCAGTACCAGGCTGTCCTGCTACACATCTGTGTCTATGCCCAGTGACCCAGCTCAGCACTGTCCCCAAATACTAGGAACTGCTACCAGCAGCCGAAGAGCTTCAGAAGTCTTATGTAGACCAGGAAGCCATAGCATTAAACTCACTCTTTAGAGATGGTTTCTGTTTGGTTTTTGGGTTTAGTTTTTTTGTTGTTGTTGTTTTTTTCCTGTTCAGGAGCAAACTCTACAAAAACAAAGAATGATAATCACTAAAGGAAGGCTTTTAGATGAAGTGCTCTGATATTTATATAATGTGAAACGTATCTGAATGGATGAAGTTGACCTGCATATAATTTTTCTGAACTCAAACAAACCTACAATCATGCAATCTAAGCAGCCATGCTATTCATTAGACGTGTCATCTGTTGCTCAACATCAGACTGCACTAACAGCACTATTCTAACTATCACTACTCTTTTTGAAGTGTTGAACAGTCTTTCAAATTATATGATCAGCAGAACATTAAGCAGAAATGGGTGATTTAGTGTTGCAATCAAATTTAACGTAAAACAAAATTCATGAGAATTCAATGAGAGGAAGATGATGGCTGAGGCAGGAATAAGTATGAGAGCAAAGCAGTAACTATCGACGCTTGTTGTCTTGAATATGAAAGACTGGGGAAAAATCAGGGAGAAGGGATAGGTCTGCAAAAAGAAAGGAAGAGAGGAGACAAATTTAGTTTAACAGAGGTAGACTGGAGTAATACAAGTCCCAGGCCCGACTAAACGATGGAGCCTGTAGCAATATGGTAATTCTTACATAGCACAGCAGGGACACATGCGAGTTTATCCAGGGTGAGTTCTAAAACTGTCTAGCATCTATTCACATCTTATTTGTTCAATATACTGCCCTTTTCTAGGCCACAGGGGCCTAGAAAATGGGGGAGCAGAAGGTTCTTTATCTTGGCTTCCCCAAGCCCCGGTGGGCATGGTCAACACAACAGTCCAGCTTGCGTTCCAGATCAGCGGCCAGTTCAGCAAGAACAGAAGGTTAAGTGATAAAGCTAAGACGTAGCTTTATGACCAACTATTCTAAATAAGGCCCCTCCCTAGCCACAGCTGGCCTATAACTGCAGTCTAAGGCATGCACTAGAGAGAAATAAACGCTTCCCTGAGGCCCAGCTCCGAGGCTTGGGAAACACAGCTGAAATAGGTCCCAGAGCACACAGGACCCAGAGCCAAGTAAGTTTCCTCATCATCCCTCAGGTCTTCAGTGAAACAGACATGAAAATTACACTTTCCCGCCTCTGTCCCCAGCCTGTCCGTATACATCTCTATGCTACCTCTCTGTTCCACCAGATGTCTCTTTGCTTTGCTCTGCTGTTCCTATGATCTCAGCCACAGGTCCTTTTCCAAAACCCTCCCTAATCTCCAGAACACGACCAAATGCTTCATGCCTTATAAACCCATAAAACTCCTTCACTTTTACAACTCGGACACGTGTGCCTATGTGGCCCACCCTCAAGACAAATTTTACCTACTTATCTTTTCCAACGTTCTGTCCCTGATTCAATTGCACAGTTTTGCCCAAGGCCAAGTTGTTTCCTGAAATTTTGTCCCAAACAAACAAAAATCGCAGAATCAGGGTTTTTCTTTTTAATCATTATTCTACAAAGCCATGGGCAAGCGTGTCTGAACAGGACCAATACCAATTATGTATAGTTGATTAAATTCAACGCCATACATTTTATTAGTAAAATACCAGACTTAGACAAAGCAGCCATTTAGTGTTCTCATGGGATTGCTGACTGTAATTCAACATGAATCATACACTCAGAAGGATCTGATAAATATTCAGTGCCATAAAGTGCATATGTCCATTCTGGCAAGGTGGAAGGACGGAAAGGAAGCAGGGAATCGCCTGACTGTATTATAAGTTTCCTAGGATAGATGGGATATATAGCAGAAATATTTTCTGAAACAGAGACTAAGTACTTCCTCATCTCTTCAAATTAAAGAGTCGATTCTTTCATATTTTGTAAGCAAGAAATTTCTTCCTTTTGGATAAACTCAAATAAATGGCAGTGTAAACCGTACCATTCCTCCCTACACACACACACACACACACACACACACACACACAAAACCCCTTCCTCTGTGAAAATATAGCACCAACTATCTCTAACAACATATATCTACACACACACACCTACCTCTGTGAGTGGGTGTGTGTGTTTTTCCCGGCAGCCTTGTATTAAGCAATCGTTATATATTCATCTGGAGTCAAGTTTAATGACTTACTCACTGCTTGAGCAACATTTAATAGAAACTTGGTTTCTTCTCACTACACTGTATTTTAGTCATAATTATTCCTCCACACAGATATTAGTATGGTAAAATTAAAACTATATCCACATTTTATTATTTCACCAGAAATAATAGTGAAGAGTCTAACAGCGTATGGCACAAACAAATAAGCAAGTGGTCCTTTTATAAACGGTGAATATAGGGAAAATCTTCAAGCAATATTGACCTTTATAATCATCTTTACCCACCGATACAGTTTTCTTATTGTAACACAGAAAAGGGGAAGTTGTGTAACATAGTAACTCAAAAAGCTAGCACTGGAGTCAGATTACATTCAAATCTAGGCTATATTACTTGCTAGTTATGCAGTCTTTGGCAAGTCACTTTACTAGAGTCTCAGTTTCCTCTCCTGTATAATGGGTATGATAACAGTATCTAAATCATAAAGCTGATACAAATATTAAATGAGAAAATGTAGGTAAAATGATCAGCAGCAGGCCTGGCCCACAGTAAGTACTAACAAAATATTATCAGTCATCATAATTATTACAGAATGGATAACTAGTCTGCAAATGTAATTGAGTCTAAATGCTGAAAGCATTTTTCCCTTAGGACCAAAAAGATCACGTGAACATCACCTCCTTAATTCTGTTAATTTTACTAACGTGAGCCTAAAGCACTAAGCTGAACTCAAAAGGCTGCAAGGCTCAAAGAGAAGCTTTCTAAACACTCCCCTCCACATGAATATCCAGAAGCTCATTTACCTAGAAAGTGTTTACTGACTACTTAATACATTGCCAGGCAGATGGAAAAAAATACTTTGAAGCAAAAAGGAGCAGGTAACACTGCCCACAGAAGGTAGGAAAGGTTTAACAGGACAGGGCAAACGTGAACGGTGTCTTCAAGGATGAGTAAATGTGTGCCAGACGTTCACCAGACTGGGACAGAGGCTAAACAAATGCCCTCAGGCCTCTCCAGAGGTTGACTGGTCAGACGAAAACACTGGGCATGAACTACAGACGTAGATTAAATCTTCACTGAGCACCGACTCCATGCCAGGCACTTGGAACACACTACTCATCCGAGCCTTTGTTACACCAATATGAATGAGGTATCATTCAACATAAGTTGGAGATTAGAAAACTGATGCTCAAAGAGGCTAAATCATTTGCCCCAGGTTGCAGTTAATAAATGGTAGGGTTTGGAATGACCTCATGTGTGACTTACAGTTAACAGGAAGACACGCGCTACCCAGAAATAAATAAGATAGACTTCACGCAAAAGTCATGGAGTAATAAATGGTTCTCTAGCTAAAGGAATTCTCTTAAACATCACGGGTAACTTCTTTCGAGAGAGAGAAAGCGAAAAAGAAAGACTGACTTAAACAGCTCTACTTCGGAATAATGGAGACCATCTGTCATTATATAGGCAGGTTATTTCCTTACAGAGAGTAGTTAATATTCCATACATTTCCATGGTAAAGGTATAACTCAAAATACTGCTTCAAGTAAATCATAAAATCATGGAACTGTATCTCTGGATACAATCGAGTCTCTACCAGTCATCAAAAGCACTATGAATCCTAGGCTATAGACATCTATCATTTTATATCTACAGACCTCCTTTGGCTACCTAGTATAAGATCCCTGAATCTTTAAGGTCAAATCTGTCTTTTATTTGACTGAAATTCTTTTTCTATACCTTCTCGCCCATTTCTTCCTATCTAATCCCTGGTAGACTGGAAAGAAATAGTGAATTCAAGGCAGCAAGCAATCTTCACAGCTGCATTTCCCAGCCAACATAATTTCAATGCCTCTGGCCATTTCTCTCTGGTCTTCAAGTTCTCCGCTGTGACCAAGTTCTAGCTAAAGTATGAGGCTTGATGGCCCAGGAGGCGTAAGGAACAGAGCCAGGCTTTGACGCCAAAGCATCAGCATGAATTCGAGGCAACAAAGACAAAACAAAGTGAGGTTTAAACGTCATGTGACTATTGAGAAAGTTAAGTGAAAATGTAGGGATAGCACCCAACATTATGTGTTAATAAACTCAATAAGTGGAGCTTATTTTGCTGTTAACTAAGTGTACTTTGCAACATTCCCCAAAACAAATCTTCCATTTCACGTAAGCTAGTTTTGAATCATGGAGTCATTTCATCCACATTTTTTATTTACCTTTATTGAAGTGACACTGGTTAGTAAAATTATATAGGTTTCAAGTATACAATTCCATAATACATCATCTATATATTGCATTGTGTGTTAACCACCCAAAATCAATTCTTTTTCCATCACCACATATTTGACCCCCTTTACCCTTTTCTACCATCCGCCTCCCACCTTACCCTCTGGTAACCACTAATCTGTTGTCTGTGTCTATGATTTTTTTGTTGTTCATTTGTCCCTTTCAGTTTTACATGGTTCTTGACTTTTTCTGTCTGACTTATTTTGCTTAGCATGACAATCTCAAGTCCATCCATGTTGTCCCAAACGGCAATATTTCATCTTTTCTTATGGCTGAGTAATATTCCATTGGAGGGAGACACACACACACACACACACACACACACACACACACACACACATACCGGGAGTACCAAAAAAATGTATACACATGACTTGTATTCATCTTTTGTTATCGGTTTATATTGATATTACAATTTTAATAGTTTTTTCCTTTCTTAAAATGTACCTACATTTTTGTGGCACCCTCTGTATATATATCACATCTTCTTTATCCAATCATCTGTTGAAGGACACTTCAGCTGTTTTCATGTCTTGGCCACCGTGAATAATGTCGTAATGAACATAGGGATATATATATCTTTATGGATAAATGTTTTCAGATTTTTGGGGTAGATACCCAGGAGAGGGATTGCTGGGTCATGTGGGAATTCCATCTTAATGTTTCAAGGAAACTCCATACTTTTTTCCATAGTGGCTATACCAGTGTAATTACAATCCGACAAACAGTGCTGGACAATTGGCTATCACATGCAAAAACAAAAAACAAAAAAACTCACCCCAAAACAAAAACCTTTGATCTATGCGTACCCTATCTTGAAGCATGTTCAAAAATTTAGTGAGAATAGATCACAGACATCAAACTAGAAAACCTTGAGAGAAAATTATAAGGAAAATCTTTGGGAACTTAGGCTAAGCAAAGACTTTTTAGATACAACACCAAAAGCACACCTGTAAGAAAACAAATTGATAAACTAGAAATCAGTAAAAACATCTGCTCTTCAAAATAATCTGTTAAGAGCACAGATTGGGTGAAAATACTCACAAATCATATACCTGATAAAGAACTGTATTCAGACTATATAAACAACTCTCCAAATTCAATGCAATTTTTTAAAAAATAGCCCAGTAACAAAGGGGAACAAGATTTGGGTAGACACTTCACCAAATTGGTGAATACCAAATAATCACATGGAAAGGTATCTAAGATTATTGGTCATTAGGAAATGCTATTAAAACACTCTCAGATACCACTGTATATTTATTAGAATGGCTGGAATTAAGAAGAATGTCCACAGCCAGTGCTGATGGGGATGTGGAGTGACTAGAGCTCCTTTAACGTATTCTACACACAGATGCCTAATTTTGAGACAACTATATTACTACAAAAGCACACTTTACCATTTAACTTTACTACACTTCACATAATTTAATCTAATCACAATAGCTCAGAAGGGACTTCAAATATTACGTCTCTGTGTCATCATTATGGTTTTACCAATCAAGTATGAAAACATGAGTCAACAGAAATTTTTTATGTAACAGATATCAGAGACACCAGCTCATAGTCTCTAATTACCTCACAAGAGGATGATTGTGTTTTATTATAATTTGTTTTCTCCAGTGGTTCTCAAAGCGTGCTCGCCAGACCAGCTGCAGCAGCATTGCCTGGGAACTTGGTAGAAATACAAACTCTCAGGCCTTACACACGGGACAAATGATTCTGAAACTCAGGGGTGGGGACCAGCAATCTGAATATTTAACAAGTCCTCCGGGTGATTCTGAGGTCTGGTAAAATTGGAGACCCACTGTTCTAATGTAAGTTTTAAAGTTAAAATCACAAATTACCTTTCCTCTGGGATTCTTTCTAAATTCACAGAATTTTAAAACAAAAAGGAACTGTTACTTCAAATCCACGTTTTCAACAAATCTAGACCTCAACCAGCTGTCTCCCCATTTTTACACTCCTGAATTATTTTAGGCCTTTTATTCAAGCTAGAAAACTAAAACTGCACGTACGGTCCCATAAATAATGCATTCTACGAAAGCCATTGTTTGAAAACCCATTTTTTGACTTAAATATCCTACTTACATTCGTTTTTGCAACTGCACCCAACATTCCTTCCCAATTTACCAGCTTTGCTTCTAATCTCGGCTACAAACTGTCATCCTCCAGAGAACGTCTGTGCAACTTTCAATTAGGCTCATCTAAGTGGAATGGATTTTAAAAATAATTCTAGTTATAAATTTTTTAATTGTTTCATAAGGATACTTAAGATAGAAGCAGAACGAAAGTGGAAATGATATTGTACTGAATCCGGACATCTGGGGCTGTCACTAATTTACTCAGAGACCTAGAGTTCATCACTTAATCTTTCTGGGGCTCAGTCCCCTCATTTGTAAGAGGGCATTGAAGTAGGTGACCTGTGACGTTCGTTTCAGATCTAAGAGTCTATAAATCTGTAAGCTTACTCTGAGGCTGTATGATACTAGTTTTACATTAATAGGACATTGCCAAGTTATTTTAAGATGCATGCCTCTTCCTGGGATGCAAGACCATCACAATAGCACTGCTTCCTATGGAGATGAATACAACAAACTATGAACACGTGGCAACATTTGGTTGCTGAAGGACCAAAATGGCCGTGTGCTTTTTAACAGCCTCTCATTTATTCTTTCTTGGATTGGTGGAGTTATCTCTGAAGTCCTGGGGGTGCTCTGGACATGAACTCCCCAGAGCAAAGCTTTCACAAAGTCGTAAACAACGTGGGCTCTGGAGACAGACTGCCTGGCTTTGAATTCTGGATCTACCTCTTAGAAACTTTGTGTGATCCTGGGCAGGTTATTTAAACTTTCTAAACCTTCAATAAGCATTAGGTGTTTTCACTAATATTACTCTCTCATCAGAACGTTTCAGAACTGATCTGCAATTCAATTCAGTAAGCACACAGGGTCAACTAACCCTACTTTGTGCCAGGCACGCCATTCACTGTAGGGGAAGGGGTTCTCCAGCTTTAGGATGTATCAGAATTATTTGGGATGCTTGTTTCAAATGCAGATTCCTGGGCTCTGCCTCCAGAAGCTCCAACTCTACAGTTTTTAAAAAAGCATCACAGATGTTTCTAAGGCAGGCTGTTGAGGGCTGCAATCTGAGAAAATTTTCTGGAGGGGTTTGAAAGAGACAGAATCTCTCTCTTCAAGTACTTGCACTCTCCAAGCCTCTTTTCCATTTCAGAACTCACTGCAGCTACCGCAGTGTTGCACCCACTAGCTGGGCACCACGTACACCTAATACAGTCCTTTTGCTTACGTTCCATTTACCATCACCTTAAGTTCCAATATCTACATCCTGACTCAGTGATATAACTCAGCTCTTTACCTTATACTGAGATCTGCCTAATCCTCTAAACCCCAACACCTCCAGAACCATGACTACTGAAGGTTCCTGATACACGAGCTATTCCTGACCTCTGAACACAGAAGGTTCATTAACCCTGATTCCTGACCTATAAACCTGACCATAGCCTTATTCATTGTCCTGGTCTCAGAACAATCACCTCTAACACTGCTGCCAGTAAACATCCTAGTACATCTTCAGTATAGTATATATTCTCAAAAAGAGATGGCAATGTGTCCAAACCCATATAAATTTAACTTACAAAACTTTTAATATCTACAAAAAAGAACAACAATAAAGCAATAATCACAGATTAGGAGATCCTGGGATAGAACGCAGACTACAACAAAGGAAGTTAACTGCATTACAAATATTGGACATGACCTCACTGAAGGTCAGGGGAGTGGCTGACCTAAGTACCTTTGGACTGAAAACTGTAAGACTAAAGACAAAATCAACTGTACATATATACACTGTATTCTAGCTGATGACACTATTTGTCATGGATGGATGAGTTGATGATTCTGAAACTGCTTTACATGTATACTGGGGGTCAAACAAATAAATAAATGGATGATGGATTGTGGGAGTCAGGAAGTCATAGATAAGCGAGGGAAGATTAGAATTTGACCACATGGTAGTAGATTAGAGTTGAAGACATGGGCATGAACATGTTTACCTTAGATGGATAGATACAAAAACAATGAAATATACTGTGTGTGTACATGTGTGAGTACACATGCATGTGCTTTCCAGCTCTGTCTGCAGAAAGGGCCAAGAAGCAGTGATATTCTGGTAACAACAAGCACACGTGGAGCTTGGATCTTGGTTTCTAAACACCATTTTCCAATAAAAGGAACAAGAGCTCTTTGGAGAAATGGCTGATGCTGGGGACGGAGAAGGGAAAATACAATTCTTTACAGAAGAATTCAAAACAAAACGTACGTAGATATTTATTCCTCTGGGAGGTGGAGCTTAATTCTTTCCCCTTGAGTGTGCGTGGAGTGAGTTACTTGCTTCCAAAAATACAATGCAGAGGGAATAAGAAAAGTACCTTTATGGTAAAGAAATCTGACCACCACTCCTGGGGCCAGGCGATCAAGGTGAACATCACGTAAGTCATGTTGATGACATGTGTGTCCTGGCATGATGTGATGGGAAGGGCACTTGCCCTCTATGATCCTCTTTCCAAAAATACATAACCCCAGTCAAACCACGACCAACCGAAATTAAGGGATATTCTACAGACTACCTAACCAGGATTCCTCAAAGCTGTCAAGGTTACATAAAAACTTTTATAATTAGGAAAAAAAACAAAAAAAAACAGCAACAGACTAAGAAGTGACGAACGCAATGATGACTAAACGCAGGGTGGCATCCTGGACTGGATCCTAGACGATGCCGTAAGAAAAGACGTTATCACGTTGCGAATCAAGTCTGGAGTTTACCATTTAGTTCAGTCCACGGTAAAGTACCAATGTTGTTTCTTAGTTTTGACAAATGTGCCACGGTAACGTAAGATCTCAACAAGTTGCAGAACTGGATGAGGGTGTATGGGAACTCTCGGCACTAGCCACAGCTTTTTGCCGATCTCAAATTATTCCTAAAGAAGACATTTAAAATAAAACTTAAAAAATGAAGAGAAAGAGAGACTGCAAAAGGAAGCGACGCTGCGTTTAGACAAGTCTACACTACTAAAAAAATAAATCTTAACTCTGCTATTTGGTATAATTTTACTTGCATGCAAACTAAGGCACTAGTTGGACAATGTCATTCCAGCAACTTTCTCTCTCAGAATAGCAATGAGAAAAACACACACACACACACATACACACACACTCACACTCACACAACACACACACACTCACAACACACACACTCACACACACTCACACACACACTCACACACACACACAAAACACACACACACTCACACACACTCACACACACACACAACACACACACACACAACACACACACACAGAGCCAAAACTCTTTCCCCAATACCATGTTCAAAATGAAAAGATTAAATGGACTCAGGTTGGATGGTGGGAAATACACTGAAGTAGGAATCAAGCAGCACATCGATTAGCTACTTATAGAGTCTCAGACTAAGTTACTTCATCTCCCCAGGCCTCAATTTCCTGATCTGGAACAGAAGTAGGATTAAAAAGCTGTTCACGGATCGTTTCAGGGCAAATAGTCTACACAGGTGATTACCAACCTCCTTGAAACCAAATTCTCCTAGATTTCCTCCTGCCCTCCAGCAGCTCCTTCTCAGTCTCTTCTGTCTGCAACTTTACCCAACCCCTCAGGACGCTGGCCCAGGCCCTCTTTTTGTTTTACATACTCTCCCTAAGAAATAACACTCATTCCATGGCTTCCACTCCCATGTCCAGGCTATTTCCAAATCTACGCCTTTATCCTGAGCTCAAAGACCAACTACTTCTTGGTCATCCCACGTGGAGACATGCCTCAACCTGAATTCATTGCCCCCAAAATCTTATTCCAGTCCTCGGGTTCCCAACTGTGGTAGGCAGAAGAATGACCACCCAAAGATGCCCACGACCTAATCCCCAGAACCTGTGAGCGGGTGACGTTACGTGGAAAGAGCATATTAAGGCTGCAGATGGAAATAAGGTTGTAATCAGCTGGCCTTGAGATGCGGAGATAAATTATCCTGGGTTATCTGGGTGCAGATACTATAATCACAAGGGTTCATGTTAGTGAAAGAAAAGCAGGAGAGCCGATGTCATGGTGATGCATAGTGACGAAGACTCGACCAGCCATTGATAGCTCTGAAGATGGAAGGAATGTGAGCCGCCTCCAGAAGCTGGAAAAGGCAAGAATGAGTCTCCCCTAGAGTCTCCAGAGAGGATCATACAGCGCTGCCGAGACCTTGATTTTAGCCGAGTGAGACCCACTTCAGACTTCTAACCTCAAGCTCTAGAACAGAAAAGATTTGTGTTGTTTGAAGCCACTAAACGTGTGGTGATTTATTCCCACAGCAATAGCAAAGTAATGCACCATATTAGAAGATGGGACCAAATGTGGGTGCTTAAGTCAGAAATGCAAGTGTCACCACTGACTTCTTCTGTTCCCTCAACTTCCATATGCAATAAATCATCCATTTCAGCTGTTATTTCTCCTGCGTCTCTTAGGAATCTGTCCACTTCTCACCAACCACATACCACCTTCTGAGGCCAACTCACTATTGTCTAACACCTGGGGACTGCTACCTACCACAGCTTCCCAACTGGATGGCCTCCCTCCAGGCTCATTCCTCCGAAGTCATTTCCCACATTATAGCCAGAGAATTAATGAAAAACACAAATTATCGTATTCCTCTTTAAAAACTTTTTCATAGCTTCTCACTGCCCTAAAGATAAAGTCCAAACTCTTTAATCTGACTTACGAGAGCCTCCCATCTCTCATCTGGCCCTGTCCTATTCTCTCCAACCTCTGCTCAGTAGACAATGGCCATGTCTATTTCAGTCACTGCTATCGTTCCAATATCTGGCACAGTTAGTAATCCGTTTCCAAACCTATACACCTTAATTCTTTTAGTTCCTGTATGAATGCTACCTCTTCATTGAGAGGTAGAGTTTATTTTCATCTTCCATGAATTGAGGCTGGCCTCGTGACTAACTGAATAATCAGATGCAGTGAAAGTGATATTCTGTAACTTGTGAGCCCAAGTCTTCACAGGCCTGGCAGCTTCTGCTTCCTTTTTCTTGGAACAGAAACCATGCTGGGAAAAACCCAAACCACATGGAAAGGCCATATGAAGGAGAATCCTTAGGCTTTGGTCAACGATTCCAATTGAGCAACCAGTCAACAGTCAGCACCAACTGCCAGCCTTGCAAGTTCCAACCCAGTGAAGCCCCCAAATGGCCGCCATCTTAACTGACATCACACAGCGTGGAATAACCTCCCAGCCCAGATTAGGTAATACACTGAATCATGAGACATTTAAAGAAAAACAAAACAAAAAAACAGACTGTGGTCTTTAAGTTTTAAGGTAATTTGTTTCACAGCAATATGGGCATATGCCAACATGGGTTCAAACCCCACTCCTGGTACCAATTTCATCTATTGCTACTATGTGACCCCAATAAGCTCCATCTCTTGACATTAGGAACAGAATACAAGAACAGTGATGGGAGAACTGGCTGGGGACCATCACTGAAGAGTAGTTACAATAGCGCATGATAAATACTCAGAACCTCTAATACATGTATGAGTACCTGTCTTATTTTTAAACCTCACTTCTTTCCTAGATCTAGATTTAAAATGTGTTCTTAATGAAAAAGAGAAGTTAAATCAGTCACCTGTTAAACTCTAACAAATAAAATCAAGTTTTGGAAAATGTATTTTTCCAAGGTTCTTTTGAGAACTCTATTCCCATGGCACTCAACTGGGACCAACCAAAACCACTAAATAAATATAGGACAAAAGTATATTAAAATCCCGGTTCATACGCTCTGCTTGTGCTATAACTACATTAAAATGTTAGGGGAAGATTACGTAAAGGATTTTGCTTATATTTTGAGAGGTTCCCCCTTTGGTGATATGTTCATGAGTGTTAAGGATAAGAAACAAAATGGTGTCATTGTAGTGAAGACGCAAATACCGTATTTTGCCATGTACAATGCGTACTTTTTTGCCCAAATCTGTGAGGGAAAAATAAGGATGCGCATTATACATGGGTGGTACTAATTCCGTTTCCCTGGAAGTTTGGGTCAAAAATGTGGGTGCACGTTATACACGGGAGTGCATTATACAAGGCAAAATACGGTATTTGTTAAATACAAGGGTGAAAAGTAAATTACTGGAACGTAAAGTCAGTTAACCAAAAAATAAGGGGAAAGGAAAGAAGCTGCTTCATCGTTGAGCATTTGAAATAGCTCTTAGACCTTGCTAGGTCATCTCTGCCATCTAGTTGGGTCTAAGAGAAGGTTTCTGGGTATTACAGGGATTTGATATATGAATCTGGTAGGGTTCACTACAGGAACTGCGATTTGTGTTTTGCTTCCTAATTACTAAGTACCTAAACACAGGTGCATGGTGCAGTTTGGAAATTACAAAACAGA
This sequence comes from Rhinolophus sinicus, assembly GCF_036562045.2. Taxonomy (NCBI): domain Eukaryota; kingdom Metazoa; phylum Chordata; class Mammalia; order Chiroptera; family Rhinolophidae; genus Rhinolophus; species Rhinolophus sinicus. Next base: position 11,216,329 of record NC_133761.1, read on the forward strand.
AACAAGTTGCAGATAACAACACTACTCATTTCAATATTATGTTTCAGCCAAGATCCAAATGCCCTCCCTCATAAAATTAGCATTGAGAGAACAAAGATAAGGCCGATACAGGGTAATTCCTTCAAACGCAACAAATTCCAAAATTACCTAAGAAGTCTGGAAGGTTCCATTTCAAGAGACTAGAGAGCACTAGCAAACACTGCATCTTCTATGTAACACGTTACATAACCTTTCATTGTTAACTGGTTTAAACGTCTATTTTAGTCTGTCCCAAGGGAGCTCTGATCCTTTTTGCTTGAAATTAAATCCCATACTAATTTTTTTCTGAAACTAGAACACATTTCTGCTTCTTAGACCTTATCATAAATGTCTCTTTTTTCCTATTGAGAAGATAATGCCCTCCCACCCCCTTTCCCCCCACACAAACACACTTGGCCCTCACTCAGCATACATCTCCGTGCCATTCTACAGCTCACCAGTAAGGTATATACTTTAAGTTGTTTTCCCCCTAATTCTTCTAGCCAAAGCAAGTGATTACAGTCTGACCAGCCAACGAGAAGTAAATCCTGCACAGTGAAGCATACATATAAGCTGTTTCGAACTAGGAACAACCATGAAAGAAAGATGCTGTCCATATTTTACATGCAAAGAAAAGGAAGTGCAAAGAAGTCAAGTTAACTGGTTCAAATTCTCACAGCTAGTAGCTAGCAGAGCTTGCATTTTAACTCATGGCTATTTGTATAACACTAAATTTGTACAACAGTAATTCTAAGCCAAGAACTCCAAAGGATCCATCTCTCTCACCCACAAAGGACCCAAATAATTATTAACAAAAACAAAATAATTGACCAATACATGTGTCAAGCCCAGTGGGGAACATTTACACAGGTTAATTCTCCTATCAACTTTAAATAAAGGGGGAGTAGGGAGGTGTTGGTGGACACACAGTTAAAGACTCATTAGATATTCGGTGCTATTTTACAATATTATCCCCATTTTACAGATGAGGAAACCTAAACTTCCTTAAAGTCACAATTCTATTCACTGGCAGAGCTGAGTTTAAAACCAGGTTACTTGATTCCAGAACGGCTTCTTAAAGTCCTAAGTTACTCTACCTACCTAGCCAACCCAAGTATTGTGCTGCCCATTTGGTACAAAGGGAAAGAAGCAAGCAACCTGAAGCAACCATGACCTTCCTACACTGAGAGGTGTACGACATCTCCTACATGTAGCTAGTGCTAAAGCTATAACACGTGGTGGTAAAAATCTCAGAAAGGCCCAAACGGAAGTTAGTCTTCAATCTGAAGTTTCGCACTTCCCTGAATCTGCCAGGTGTTGGGACACAATTCTTAATGGGTCTCACACATCTCTGCACATTTTGCAAGCAGAGGCCTTAAGGGCCCTTTTGTTCCCGACGGTCTTTTCAAGGATATTTGAATAATGAACAAAGCTTTGGAAGACTGACACAGTGTTTCCCTCCAAAGCAGAGGACAGTATCATAAGAATGCCTTCCTCCAGGGCAAAATTCGGACAGGTTTGCTGTCCACTACAGAAATCTGGGTTCCCCAAACTCAAGGTTTCTCACCTGTGACACAAACCACTCAAGTTATCACCCTGGACCCTTCCATATCACCCCGTGAGGATTTGGGGTAGGGCACAACAAGGCAGACCCATAGGAACATGATACGCAAACTGCCTGATGTGCAACAAGTAACAAAGGCCTTTGTCTCTGATCCTGAAATCTCCTGCCTTCTGCCAGCATCCATGAAACTGTGGCAGTCTAACTTGTTAGCTTCCAAGTAGGGTAAAACCTTAGACCCTTCACAGAACTTGACACCAAGCTCTTCACACCTCTTCTCACCTTTGCTTCCCTCAGAAATACCCTCCCCCACTCTATAAGGAACACCGACTCATTCTTTTGTCATCACCTCCTGTATGAAATTTCTCCTAAAGGTCCTTAGCTACAATTGCCAACTGTTTCCTGAACAGGAAACTGTTTCCTGAACGTGGGTCTCTGTCTCACACCTTTAAAACTTTATGCCACTTGCTTATTTGTGTGCTGTGCTAGTTAACCAATTTATTGCCTCTCAGCTCAAAAGTTATCTTTTAATACACACTCTGTGATAATGAAATTGCTTTCAGCATCTCTTCTTACAGTGAGCATAATGTTAATCTTTCTCAGTAGAAGGTTCTGGAAGGACGTTGCAGGGGGAAAGCGAACATTACATAGTACCTAATAATGAAAGACTGGATGCTTTTGCCCTAAGATCAGGAACGAGACAAGGATGTGAGTTCTCACTACTTCTAGTCAATACTTTACTCCACATTCTAGCCAGGGCAATTAGGCAAGAAAAATAAATAAAATGCTACCAGATTGGAAAGGAGAAAATAAAATTATCTCTATTTATAGATGACATGATCTTATATACAGAAAATCCTAAGGAACCCACTAAAAATATACATATAGCCAAAAAAAATGTATACACATTTTAAGAAAGGAAAAAACTGTATTAAAATTGTAATACTCAATATACACCGATAACAAAAGATGAATATAAGCCACATATGACTTCTGCAATTTCAAGAGGTGTTCAAAGTGGTTGCGATCAGTGTAATTTTAATACAGTTGTTTCCTTTCTTAAAATACTTACACATTTTTTTGGCACCCTCTGTGTATTAGAACTAATAAACAAGTTCAGAAAGGTTGCAGGATAACAGATGAAAATATAAGCATCAATTGTGTTTTTATACATGTGCAATGAATATGAAAAGCAAGTTTAAAAACTTCCATTTACAATAGCATCACAAAGGGTAAAATGCTCGGAATAAATTAAAAATATATAAAACTAATACTCTGAAAACATTGTTGAAAGAAATGTTAAAAGATCTAAATAAATGTAAAAAAATAAAAATGCTACGGTCATGCAATTGAAGACTTAATATTGTTAAGATGGCAAGACTTCCCAACTTGATCTACAGATTCATGCATCAGAATCCCAGCTGGTTTTTTTGTAGAAATGGATATATTGTTCCAAAAATTCATACAGAATTACAAGGGACCCTGAATACCCAAAATTATCTTGAAAAAGAAGAACAAAGTTGGAGCACGACACTTCCCATTTTCAAAACTTACCACAAAGCAGCAGCAGCAAGACTGTGGCACAGGCAATAAGGACAAACAGACAGAATTCCATGAGAGGAATAGACCTGAGAGTCAAAAAATATGTATGTCTGTGGTCAACAAGGTACTGAGACCATTCAGTGGGGAAAAACAGTGCTGGCATAAGTGGATAGCCACATACACAGGAATGAAATTGGACCCTTAACTCAAACATATACAAAAATTAACTCAAAATGTACCAGCTAAAGCTATAAAACTCAAAGAAAGAAATAGGGATACATTTTCATGACCTTAGATTTGGCAATGGATTCCTAGTTATGACGCCAAAAGCAGAAGCAACAAAAGAAAAAAATAGATAACTGGACTTCATCAAAATTAAAAATTTCTATGCTCCAAAAAACCCTACGAAGGAAGTAAAACCACAATGCACAGAACAGGAAAAAGTAATTGCAAATCATGTGTTTGATAAAGGATTTGTATCTAGAATATATAAAGAGCATTTACAACTCAAAAATGTAAACAGAAGCAACTCAACTGGAAAAGGGGCAAAAGATCTGAACAGACATTTTTCCAAAGATATACAAATGGCCAAAAGCACATGAAAAAGTGCTTCACATCATTAGTCATCAGGGAGATGGAAATTAAACCACAATGAGACACCAACTTGTACACAAGAGTTCACAGCAGCATTTCTTAATATCCAAATAATAATTTATTAATAATAACAATCCAATGGCCATCAACTGAGGAATGCACACACCAAGTGTGGTCCATCCATATAGCGGGTATTACTCAGCCTTTATGTAAGGAAGAATGGAACACCACTGACACAGGTTACAACATGGATGAACCTTGAAAATGTCATGCGTAGTGACAGCAGCCAGTCTCGAAAGACCACATGTTAAATGATTCCATTTACAGTAAATGTCCACAATAGGCAAATCTATGTATAAAGTAGATTAATGCCTCCTTAGGCTGAGAATGACGGGGAAAGCTAGGAAAGTGATAGCTAAAGGTACAGGATTCCTTTTTTTGAGGTAATGAAAATGGAATGATGGTTGCACATATCTGTGGATATATGAAAAAACCACAAAGTTGTACTTTAAATACTTGAATTATATGGTATGAGAATTATATCTCAATAAAGCTCTTATTTTTAAAAAGGCACCAAACAAAAGAACAAAAGAGCCCATGGAATTCAGAGGAAGTGATTAACTGGGAGGAAGTAAAAAGAAAACTGGGTTACCATAAGTAAAATCCCATTAAGGTAAATTTAAGGTGATAAACACTAAGTTGCTGAAATAAACTTCAACAAAGCAAAACTGCATCCCATAATGAGGGATTCCTTACTCAGTGCACCCCACTTAATAGCTACAGCAATTAGAGCTGGCAGAGGACATGCTGATATACACAAGAATGTGTGTGTGTGTGTGTGTGTGTGTGTGTAGCTTAGCATAGCAGAAGCTGTTCTGGAATCACACTAAATTTCGTGACTTGAGGCGAGTCATTTAGCCCCTCCAAGCTTAAGCTCTCTCATCTGTCAAATGCCTACTTCACTTTTATAGGATTAAGAGCAAAAATTCTGTAACAAGTTCTATAAACTCCTTGAGGGCATCTTCATATCTTTATATTTCTAGCATAGTGTTTGTCAGATAATAGGCACTAAGCAAATATGTGTGGAACTAACTTCAGAAAATGTACAGGGCTTTAGAAAGAAAATTAAAGCACAGTTAAGTACATGAACTTCAATTTGGACATGCCTGACCCTAGAAGAACTTGAAACTAAGATTTATCACAAATCCATGATATAGAGGTTGTCAAGGTTCGCATTTTGCCCTTTTATGTGAAATTAAAAATTATTTTATACCAGTAACTTAATGAATTGGCACACACACAAAAAAAGGTTATTTGCAAGACCATTTCTGCTATTTTCTCCATAATTCCTCTTCAGGTATTACGTTATATTTTGATTTTATAAAATTTAACCCATTCTTAGCCTTTTACATATGAAAAGAGACGATCACGGAATGACTTTTACCTAGATCGGAGTCAGTAAAGTGCAGCTCACCACTGGTCAAATCAGACCCATCTGTTTATATACCAGTTATGGCAGAGTTGGGTAGTTACAACAGAGACAGAACTTGGTTGAAAAACAGGATATTATGATCTGGCCTTTTCAAAGTTGTATCTGGCGGTGGGAACATGGACTTACAAACAATTACATGCAAAGAAGTGTTCCATTGTTGTGATGGATGAATGCACAGCCAAAACAGAGGAACCAAAGAGAGCAGTTCGGTCTGGCGGAGAGAAGAACGTCTGCAGAAAAAACGATGATACTCAAGCTTAGCCTTGAAAGATGACTGAGTGCCCTCCAAGCAGCCAGCAGAGAGACGGCATTCTAGGGAGAGGAAGTCATGTGAACACAGGTGAGGAGGCCTGACAGATCCCAGACTGGTGGAGCTAGACCCAGTCCCTAGGCCCGGAGTTTGCAGAATGTAACGAGGGGTGTAGCCAGGTGACATCATGAACATTCTTGTAAACTATGCTCAACGGTTTAAAATGGGTCTAGAAATTAATAGCTACCATTTTTCAGAGAGTAAATGCCAGATGCTTTGGTCATGGCCAGAGACGTGATCAAACAAGAATGATCTATATACTGGAAACAATTTATGGTACCCAAGATGTATAAATACAGTCCTAGTCAAACTTTTTTTAAGCCCAGCCAGGGACCCTTATAAGTCCATAAGGAGAATTAGCATAGAATGCACTCGCCAAATTCTTTCATCGAGGAACTCTCCTCTTCAGATACAATGGTGACATAGCTCAGCGAAAGGGCTCGCTCTACAGGCAGAGTCAGTGTTAAGTTCACGAGGGGACTGATCTCAGAGCTTACTGCAACTGAGAAGGAGAAACTCACACTTACAAGGACAAAGGGTTGAGAACACACAAGAAGCGAATAATTAAAATGTGTGTTTCCAAGATAAAATCGCCCCTTCAGAGATATGGCACATAGTCCTCCGTCAACCTCAGCACTCAGGGTATCCGCGTGTAAAACGGCCATTAACTATGTTACCTGCCTACCCTACAACATTGTGGTAAGGACCGAATGAATGACCACCCATAAGGTATTTAGAACATGACAGGCACGTACACAAAAAGCACTGTGTACTTGCTATTATTGGGTTGCCTTGTAAATATAGTCTACAAAAGGTACATGCCAGCCGGATATCAAATCGGGCTGCTAAGGTCATAATGTAAGAAGTCGTGATGAGACAGACAGACCTGCAGTGTCCTCATTTGAAACATCATTTACTACTGTGTAAGGGCTCCTTATTTTTGCATATGTCTGTCTTATATGCGAACTGAATTATTAGCTTTTTGAGGGCATGGGCCAATCAATAACTAGGAACGGATCAACATATAGTGCTAACAATTATCTAAGAACGGTGAAAACCAACCAAAGTCAAATAAATGTTTTCAACCAGTATTGTACAGTAAAGGGAGAAAATTACTTGCCCAAGCACTGCCCCAAAGAAAAGAAAACCTAAATCTTTGCCTTGGAGTAAAAGCCACCATTGCTGCCACCACCAGTTGGGAGACAGTAACTACATTTTATAAATATTCTCTCTCCTCCCACCTACTGAGTATGACCTATAACTTCTCACTGCGTGTAACTTTTCCCACTAACATTTCTTTCTCTTCACTTACTCAGCTACCTTCTTCTGGATCTAACACTACGACAGTAAATACAAAACCAAAGGGGCTGATAAAAGATGCCTTCTATGTCCTCTTTCCATGAATTGAAGAAATATAATGAAATAATTTTTAATCCACCATCATTAGGGCAGATGGTGCTGGAATGAAGGGAAGGGTAGATCTAAAGGTAAGTGCAGCTTCCTCTAACTTCGGTCCGGGCATAATTGTCTGATTCTACAAGGCATTCAAAGAAATTCATGTGAGGAACATGCCTCTTGCAACTTGGGTCACATGCAAAAATGAAGCAAGAAGCACATCTGTGTGGAGCTTGCCTCAAGTGCTTCTCCAAACTGGGTTCATAACTCCCACCCACGGAGAAATCCAGAGCCTGAAGCTGCACCCAGGGACAAGCAGATTAGAACATTTCCAAGGTCAACTGCTCACAGGCCTAATTGTTTACAGCAAGCAGCGTCTATTCTGGCTGCTGAAGAGGCCAAACCTCTCTGCCTTGGCTGATGATACCATAAGAAATTAATTTACCACAGCAGCGACAAAATATGAAAGTCCTATAGGTGAGGATTCAAATGAGCATGACATTTCCAACGGAAGCAAACAGTAATGAGATCCCCAGATGTGAGTAACTTGAAGCTGGTTAAACAACTTGGGGAAAAACCTAAAATATCAATCATACCAGTGGCAGATGAGTGATAAGTACCCCCCACCCCCAATAAAAGAATCAATAGGTAGTATTATCTATCTTGTTTAACCAACTGGTTTGATCCAAAGACTCACCAAAACCGCTGCAAAGATGCAGAACTAACTGAGTGAACCATCTGTACAATTCCTTGGCCTCCCCTGATAGTTACTGAAAAGTGAAACATCCTCTGTACTCGCTGCCAGCATTGCAGGGGCCGTTGCCACATGTGACCATTAAGCATATGAAATGTGGCTGGTCCAGACAGAGGTGCATTGGAAGGTTCTGAGCTTAGCACAAAAAAAAAGTAAAAATAGCTCATTAATGATTTGTATATTGATGACATGTTGAAAATAGTTTAGATGTACTGGATTAAATCAAACATGACAAATTAATTTTGCCTCTTTCTTGGATCTTTGCACTGAGGATAGTAGAAAATTTTTAATCGCACACACCACATTTTTATTGGACAGCGCTGCTAGATGTAAATAACACCTCACATTTATATAGGACACAAATATATGATTTCAGTTGTAAAGCACAAAAGAGGGAGAAGTAGGTCTGGATAATAAAAAACTCTCTCTAGAATAATCAGATTGGTTTCAACTGTTAATCACCAACCTAATCAAAGCTCCCTTCTGCCTGTCACAAGACAAAACTTTGTCTTTTAAGAAGGACCCTGGTGTTGCAAAACTGATCCTAACGTCTGCTCCACACCCGCCGCAAGCATTACCCTCGTCTTAATTCTTTCCAGTGATCAAAGATATATGATCAAGTGCTTGTCTAATTTTAAAATCTGGCGGAGTGACTCCAATTCAATTTCTTCTGTTGTAGTCATTTTCGTACTCAATTAGGTCACTGAAACCTAACCCACGTCTCTGCTCCAGAGATAAAAAAGTAGAATCAATGAGAAGATTATTCTCAAGCGTCTAGAAAAAGCCAGGCATGTTCTGTCTTAAAACCTAACATATGACTCAGTTATTATTTCAAAAAGTGACATCCCAATGTGAATGGAAGAGCTTAGCTGGCAGGAGAGCACAGCGAGCAAGTATTTGCACACATTCCCGCATGTGCAGAAACCATGCCAACTCCCAGGTAAGTACGTCAGTGGAAGGAAGACCATCTGGAGGTGATGGAACGGTTGGAAATTTATGGAGTGAGACTGCACAGAAACCTGAGGGGAGGGGAGGTAAATAGCGGCCAAAATTTTCTTCTCCAGAGCTCTTAAAACAGGAAAGTTCCTTAGCCAACTTGCTGGCTAAGGAAGCCAACAGAAAGGAAACTGTCCCAAACACAACTGACGCACTAGTGGAAAGACAAAATGACATGGTACTTAGGTGACCAGCCGGTGTAAACCCTTTTCAGGTGGTTTTTCAATGTCATCAGCAACAAAATCAAGATTCATTAACTCAGCATAATAAATAATAAGTATGAGATGTATATTTCTATTTTGGAACAGAAACTCCAGTGGTGGGGCCCATCTATCACTGGATTGGATAGACGAGTAACCTGGATAACTGAGAAGAAAGCAACGGGAATGGTTTATTCCTTATTCTTGGAAGAGTTCGTCTTAAAATAGCCTGTAGTTTCTGTGGTCTGATATGGTCAATACAGTTTTTGGTTTAAGCTATATGGAATAATAATTCAGACTCCAGGCTACTACGTTCCAACCATTTGGTGATTGTACCTTTTACACAATCCTGAACCCTGCATGCAATCAACAAACTGGTCAGTAGAGGGGCAGCTACCTCATAAGAAGTGTTCTAGTGCCACCTAGTGGCGAACGTTTCCTTTCAAAGGGGCGTCAGCGTCAGCATCACTCGGGAGTTTTGTTAGACATGAAAATTCTTGGGGTCATCCCAGGCCTACGGAAACTCCAGAGGTGGGGCCCAGCGACCCGTGTTGTAACAAGCCCTCTAAGTGATTCTGACTCACCCTCAAGTTTGAGAATCACTGGATTAACAGTCCTTACACAAAAATTAAGTGGAAAGTCTTAATTAGGTTCATAAATGAACAAAAGCGCTCAACTTCTAATTTTGGGAAGCAACTTGTTTTTCTACATTCTGGATCCAAATATCTGTATTTAGAAAACAGTATTAGAAGCCACTTATTAACGCATTTGTGTACATTCAATACCTGGTGAGCATCAAATGAGTCCCAACATCTGAAATATCAGAGGAGCACCCTGGTCTTTGCCCTGGACGAACCCAGTTCAAAGGGAAGACCAGACACAGGAAGAAAACAAAATGTGCTATAAATGCGAAAAGTGCTGTGAAACAGAGAAAAAACATTAACTGGTATCACGATATCAGGAATGGCATGTTACTGCATCATAAGACAGAGGGGACCACTGAAAAAGTCCACTGGATACATCTGCTCCATGCGACTGTTATAAAGTAACCAAGAGAAAAGCAGGTCTGATGAAGCCTTGGGAAATTGTTTATTTTCTATGTAGGTCTTAGGGAAGTTGCTCAGAATTGGCAGAAGCATGCGCAGTACAGGAGAAAGAGTGGAGTTTTTTCTGATCCTGGGAAATGTCACGATATCAGCTAAATAAGTTGCTTTTTCTAGAGAGCTGCATTTTTTTATACCCTGTAGGCAATGCCTTTATATGTTTAGCATGACAGGTACCGTAATTAAGTACATATTTTCAATTGTCTTCATTTAAGTTACAATAATATTTTGCTTTTATGATTGACTCGAGTTATAAAAGCTATATAAGAAATACAAACATTGGCTCATTAAGGTTATTGTAATTTTTACTGTCATTGTGACCCCCACCACCACCGCCGCTATAATCACCGACTTCTAATTAGTGCTTCTAGTCAATAACGTCATTATGGAATAAAGAACAGGAGCAAGGCCAGAAATAACCTTCCCAATTAAGTAGAGCCCCGGCTACAAGAAACAGCTCTCTAGATGGAGAAATATATTGCAACATAATGAAAATCCAGAAAGTGGATCGTCCTGAAAAAGTAAGTCTTGAGGACGCCAGGCTGTAGTATGCTGGGCTATCAAATCATTAATTGTCAAAACAATTTTAACGTAAGAGATTTAAGTATAAGGAGGACTTCTTTTTCATAAAGTAAGGTGATAGGTGATAGGGTGACATGGGTGATCATCATTTTTTTATTTTTGTCTATATTCATTAACTTTTTAGAATGTCGTATCGGGAGTAAAACTAGAATATTACCCCCAAAGCTCCCAGACTCAGAACCTTTCACTCAACGAATGCTTAACATCTGCAAACTTGAAAGTGCAGTTATTCATGAGGACCACAAATGACCACAGATATGTAATTTTTAACTCTGATGACCATTCTTTATTTATCATTAACTCTGAAGTAACTGTCACCAAGTGAAAACTGTTAAATGCCTAGGTGGCACTAAGGTGAGAAAAAAGGAATCGTGTTTAAAGGGATGATTCTTAGCCAGAATATAAAAATACATGAAAGAACAGACTCAATCAATTTATTCTATCACTTCTATCAGTCAGGACTATAATTGGCTGCATGAAAGAGAAAACCTGACAGCCATCACTTAACCAAAAAGAATTTATTTTTTCCTACCATTATGAGGCCAGAAACAGACTAGGATTGGCACAATGGCCCCAAAAGGACCCAGCTTTTTCCCTCCATGACCAGACTATGGTCTGCCTTTACAAACAGAAGAGGCTGAAGCCAAGGGAAGGCAATCTCTGGCTACAGAGCATGAGACTGTCCAAGGGACGCTGAGAACTTCACGGGCAGAACAGACAAAAGCTGATGTTTCAGAAAAAAACATGCCACCTCATTGTGGTATTAAGGGGAGGGGAAGAAGAGGGGGAAGAAGAGGGGAGGCAGGAGGGGAGGCGATCAGATAATGTCACCCTTAACAAAATAACTAAAATTTTCTGAGTTAAATATTGCTAAATGTTATTTCAATGTTATCTGACTGCTGCAAATGTCATTAGACGGACACAATCAATTATCAATAAAGTGTAAGAGGGAAGGGCAGAAACTATGAAGTAAGATCACTTATGCTCAAATCTCAACTCCTCCGCTTACCAACTGTGACCTTAGGAGAATGTTCCTAACTTCGCTAAGCCTCAGTCTGCCAGTGGATACAGTGGGGATAACAACAGTCCCTATTCACAGGATTACTGTTAGGGCCCAATGAGATCCCACGTGCAAGAAAGCGCAGAGCCTACACATTTGAAGCGTGTAACCAATTCAGCTACGATTGTCTTTATCATGACAACTGTCATCATCATCACCATACCTTGTGCACAGTTCAGCAAACACCCAAAGCCCTGCCTGGTCGTAACTGAAGTCTTTCTGCCCTGTGCCTCCAAGTCATAGGAAGAAGAGCAATACACAGAGAAAAATCAAGAAGCCTCCAACAAGGTTTTCTCATCTACTGGACCCTTGAGCTATATAAAATGTATCCTTGTCTTCCAAATGTCCCTCACAAATATTTAGCAAGAATCTGATACCGTGTTTCCCCGAAAATAGGATCTAGCCGGACAACCAGCTTTCATGCGTCTTTCGGAGCAAAAATCAATATAAGACCCAGTCTTATTTTACTATAAGACCGGGTATAATATACTATAATATAATATAACATAATACATAATATAAGGCCAGGTCTTATATTATTTTTTGCTCCAAGACACATTAGAGCTGATGGCCCGGCTAGGTCTTATTTTCGGGGAAACGGGAAACCCCTTCAATCCTCAAGGGTATATACATTTTCCATAGAATTGCAGAGCATTGAGCAAACTTTTGAAGTCCATCCAGGGACATGCCCTGGCAGAGGCTCAAGGAGACAGAACACAACCCTGAGGGTCATTAACATTTTAGGGAAGGACCAGTCCCCAAATTCACAGAACTAAACTTAAAGGGCTTACAAAACTTTACCCGCTTAAGAATGATGCTAATAACAGCAATTCTGGTGACTTAGGTCAGTACATTCTGTTTAAGAAAGCAGAACAGTACATAATACATTTTAAAATCTGAAAAATAAGCGCCAGTTATCTGAAAAATCTCCTAAGGTAACAAAGTTCACTTCCCAATCAGGTCAATTAAAGAAGCTATTACTAGAATATCAACAAGTTTGAAGAAAAACTCATTAGACATGGTGGCCGTAAGTCTAATTGCCCAGACACCACATGCTGTGACAGAACACAGGCAGGCGACCATTTCAAACGCGCTAGAAAGTGGAATCGGGACAATCACCTGGCATAGGAATATGCAACCAACAGGAAACAGAGCAGAGCACATCCCCACCCCTTGAGTTCCTGGGAGCAGAATCCCCTTCCCCAATAACTTAATAATACAGTGACAAGGGCACTGCAGTGCAAAGTGACAAAATGACACCTAAGCGATCACTCCCACCGTCTTAACAAAGCTCATTCACCCTACTCTGTAATGAAGTCGGCCAACCCCAAAGGTCAACAGAAAGTGTGCTTAAGCTTGGAAGGCTAAGCGGAAAAGGTACTATTTCTGCTCTGAAGATAGTTCACGAACTTTCCCTCGCGTTCTTCTGCACTTTAATTTTCTCCCAATCCATTCACTGTTGTCCAACCACATAGTCAACTGAAATGCAAACAAAATGACTAAAATAATAGTCTGGTGAGCACTTGTTAAGTGTCAAGGGCTGTTCTATGTCACTTACAGGTATTATCTCACTGAATCCCCACGTAATGCCTTTTACAAATGAGAAATCTAAGCCAAACAGAGGTTACAGAGCTTGTCCCAGGTCACAAAAGGGGTAAGTGATGGAGCTGGGATAAGAACCCGGGCATTGCGTATGCAAAGCCCTGCACTCTTGCATGACCCTCTCCTGTCTACATGAGAACGTGGGTGTAAGACACAAAGCACACAAAGCAAATCCTCCTCATCTCAACGACAATATACTCTCCACGTTGAACTTATTTTCTTTTTCACTCGAGCTACTGAAATTATCGTATGGGCCCCTTGAGGTGTCTCCTTCCTCCATCATGTCCTCTGGACCACCATGCGGGTTCTCGCTCTACACCTGGGTCTTACCTGCTCCTCCTCTGCTTTAAACCCTCTGGTGATAAAGTGCCAACTCCCTGGCAAAGCATCACCTTTCAGGCACTCAGTGTTCACTTAATGATCGAGTAACATCTACGTGTCTTACTCCCCAGGTAGGCTCTAAACAACTTGGACAAAACCTTTATTAGTCTTTGTAGGTTTAGGTAATGTGTCTGATGAGTAACTGATTTAGCTAAGCTCAAACCTAAAGCTTTTAGCAGACTCCAAACTCATCCACCTTTGTTCCCCTCTTCACACACAGGCCCTTCTCCTTCTAAGCTCTGACCCTAAAACGTACTAATTGCTGGGCTATTGTTTAATGATAGCTACTGAATAAACACTATGCTGAGAGCACTGTGCATATATTATCTTATTTAATCCCAATGACCTTATGAAGTGGCCACTTTTATCCCTATTTCACAGGTGAGGTATTAGAAGTTCAGAGAAGTGACCTAACTTTGATCAAGTTACAGAACTAAGGATGCAGCTGGGACTGGAGCCCATATCAGGCTGATTGCAAGTCCTTACAGTTGAGTGGTGATACTGGCTGTCTTCTACGAGTCTTTCATCTACTGTTACAGACTGAGTTACCTTCAAATTTCCTAAAATACCAAGTGTTTTTCTCCTCTCTGTGTGTTTGGACAACACCCCAGTCTGGTGTGACATTAAAACTGCTCTCCGAACAAGGACTTGCTGAATTGTTCCAGCGGGGGTCATCGTAGGCATTCTCTCTGCAGGGAATTACTCATGTCATCTACCTCTGCTCACGGCACCCAACTCACCTTCATAACCAGTGGTTCTTGGGATGTGGTCCCCGAGAACCTTACATGAGGTCCACAGTGTCAAAACTATTTTCAGCATAATTGTAAGAGCTGCAACAGAGTATTTGCATGGCCCCCAAAGGTGAAAATATTTGCTATCTGATCCCTTATTAAAAAAACTTTGCCGACTTCTACTCTAGAGCCTGAACGTTTCAAAACACAATGCTTACATTTCTTTTTAAATTACATAGAATAGGTTGTATTTTGCACCAAAATACACTTTTAATATTTTTTAAAAGGAACTTGGTAGCGAAAACACTCTGAGTCCTTCAAAGCAAATCCTGAAAATAAACAGATACAATTCTCCAGAACGTTTATGTTCCAGCTCTTCCCTCTCATGATTTAAGATTTTATTATGGCTTTTATCCAAGCTACTTACCAAAGCCAAATATCCAAAAATAGACTGCAAGTCAGGCTGGGCAGGGGTAGGACTTTTAGAGCCTATCCACTAAAGATCATGTGTGACTTCTGCTGCCAGCCACGAATGAATAACTGGTATGGAATTAGCCCTCCTGCCATGAATGATTAGGAAGCGGGACAGAAACATATGAAACAACTGCTTTCAGACAGTGGAACAATAGGCAGAGCAGAACTATGATTCCTGCAAAAAGGGAATCAAGTGAGCTAAGTCCTGTGAGTGCCCTCCTCTCTGCACCAGGGAGGAGGAAGCCAAGCAGAGCACAGATGTCTTGAAGGACCCAGGAGCCTGAGAGTGGGGTCCAGGGAGCCTGAGGCAGCAGGGGTTTGCGAGACAGAGCCATGGGAGGGAGCTACGTATGCAGAGACAGAGCCCGGGGAGGGAGCTATGTATGCAGAGACAGAGCCCGGAGAGGGAACTTCGTGTGCAGAGAACAAGCTCTAGGAACCCGCACAGGGACCCCCCTTGAGCCTGATGGCTGAAACCTAAGCTGCTGAGGAACATTGCTGGGAGCTGTGAGGTGAACCATCCCCAGAATTCAACAGGACCGGAAGACATTCAAGTTCCATCTAGCAAAGTAGAGCCCTCTCACAGAACCCGCTAGGCAATCAACAGAGACTCCAGAAAGGCCAAGCTTTGTAACAAGGCTAAATTAGCCCTAAAGTAAAGCTACACTAGACCCACTTAACAAAGTTTAACAAAAAGCCTGGAAAGGATCAGCCCAATCCACAAATTACTTAGCTGCCTGCCAAAACAAATGTCAAAACTCTTTAAAGTAAGATAACAAAATCCAAACACTAAACAACATAATGCACAGTATCCATGTCAAGAAGCAGGGACAGAGAGAGATGACAGAATTAGCAGACAAGGACATTAAACAGCGATTATAACTCCACATACTCAAGAATACAGAGGAAATTGTGAACATAATAAAGAGAGAAATGGAAGATGGAAATAAGATTCTATTTATGTTTTCTAGAGCTAAAAAATCCAATACCTGAAATTAAAAATTTACTGAATAGACTTAACAGCAGATTAGATACTGCAGAAGATAAGAGTAATGACCTTGAAGACATAATAATAGAAACTATTCAAACTGAAGCCAGAGGCGAAAAAAAAATGGGAAGAAAATCAACTGAGCCTTACTGGCTTATGGGACATAATCAAGCAGTCTAACAAACATGTAATTGGAGTCCCAGAAGGAAAGGGGGGAGGAACAGAAAAAGTATTTAAAGAAATAGTAGCAGAAAGTTTTCCAAATGTGAACAAAACTGTAAGTCCACAAATCTATAAAGTACAAAAAACACCGGACAGAAAAAAACAAAGAAAATCACACCAAGGCCCATCATAATCATGTTGCTGAAAGAAAACCAATGATATCAAAAAGAAAACAAAAAAGATTATGTTGCTCCCGTTTCCATGTAACATAAAATAAACAATTCTAGTCCAAAGAGAGCATATAACATCTTTCTAGATGTTCTGATCAAAAAATGTTGGTCAAGTTCATCAATGCTGAATTTGTCTTACTTTGTAGAGGCCCTTTGGCAGTTCCCCAAGCATAAGCTTAATCTTTCTAGAAGGTAATCAAGCATGAACAAAATATAGTTACATTACTGGAAAAGAATTTATCAAGTGCATTTGTATACTGTGAAAGTCACAAATGTCACATACTTTTGATTGTAAGCTCCTTGAGGTCAAGAACTTTCATGTTTTAGCCTCTAAATTTCTAGTGCAATTTCTGGTGGCACCTAACTGTTAGAACACGCACGAATGAGCCAATCTCATTTCAGCCTGAGTACATCATTATGTGCTGTATGGAACGAGATGAGAAAACAGATGCCCAGAGGGATTAAATGATCGGCCCAAAGATACACATAAGGTGAACAATACCTCGCATCCCTAGAATAAGGCTAGCACACCAGTTACCTCAAAGTAAACACAAAAGAAATATATTTTAATTATTACTTACTCTGAGTTTCCACAAGATCCAAAGCAACACTAGAAGCTGTGTCCATTCCAGAGCTGATGCAGGACTGGAAGCTTTTTAAGGAGGAGAGAGCAGATTCCACACCGCTGAAGGATATAAAACCAGTTGAACCTGTGTTTGAACTAGAACGTCCTGGCATCTTGAAATTATTACCTAAGTTTTCAAACACAATAAAACAAAATTTATGAGTTAGAATAACTGCATAGGAAAATACAACTGCTATTAACATCCATATGAATGTATCCAAGCTCCCATAAGTGCCACACTAGTATATACATTCTCTATTCCTTGAAAGGATACCCAAGCATTGTGCCATTACCTAGGCCACCAAATATAGATTCACTCAATATATGGGGAAGGTAACGGTCTTCCCTTTTTAAAGGAGGGAGAATACTCTTCCAAAAGATTCCTTGATTCTCTGAAGAACTGAACAAGAGCACAGTTCTTACAAACTTAAAATATAAATGGGTTAGAAAAAGTACACTGCTTATTTGATGTATTTTTCTAAAAAGTGAAAATAACAAAATAGTTTGAAAACCTGTAATTTTTAACTTCCCTGACATCTATGCCTATTAAATTCTGAAAACTAAAAAAATATATATTCCTGACAGCTCCACTAGGTTCTAACAGATTTACAGATTTGGTGAGATCGCATATTCTGTTTCAGTAAAAGCAGAATTTCTCTATAAACTCTTGTCTTCTGATAGTTCATCCACTGTATCAGTTTCAATTATTACCTTCATATTAAACACTCCCTAATCTATACCTTCAACCACCAACACTTGAAGCTTTGGAACACTTATGTAAAGCTACCTACATAAAGACATCTTTGCTTAATTCAGAAACCATCTGAAATTCAATCCACTGAAACCAACTAGAAAAACAGAGAGAAAATTCACACAGGCTTAGAGGGATGGGAAGGCCATATGGTAGCAGGAAAAACAAGGTGTTTGCTTTAAGTCATCTAAACATGGCATGAATGCAGGCTCTGCGACTTCACTACTTACTGAGTGACCAGGGCAGTTTGCTTAAACTTCTCTGAACCTAAGTTTACCATCTTTAAAATGGGAAGGAATAACACAGTGTGGTCTAGCACACAGTACACTATTAATTAGCAATAGGACCTGGGGAACTGTCTATTATCTATGGCATTGCCGTCCTCTCCATCGCCACCACCGTTATCTCACAGCTGACCACAGTAGTTTCTTCATTATTGGTCCTTATAATTAGATTCATTCATTCATTCAACAATAGACATTGAGTGCCTTACTGTGTCAATCATTTAAAAAAGACACATTAAAAGACTCATTAAAAAAGACACAGGGTATAAAGGGAAGGGCACAGAGATGATGCCTACGCCGCTGATTTCTATTTTTGAGGTGTTAGTCTACCACAGACAATATCCATAATATAACTCATCAATTTAAATCATTCAGTTAACAAATATTTAGTATATTTTGGGGCATAGGGTAGAGGGTTGTCAACCCCAAGAAAAAAGATTTCCTGATGGCTAACTGGGCTCAAATTTAAAACAGAGCCTAGCAGTCATTTCCAAACTGGGGCCTCTCACACAAACCACGCTTCAGAGAGAAGAATGGGAGAAGCTTCCTGCCTCCTTGCACCACGTTCCTGCCATCTGAGCCACCTTTATAAAGGGGTTCCTGGAATTGTATTTCAACCAATAGGACTGAGACCTTCCCCATCCAATCAGAGCCATGCAGCTACATCCTCATTAGCATTTTCACCATCCAAAAGGAGAAGCTCCATTATCACCAATCAGGGCAGTGCTTTTGGGACCAAACTGTGAGCATTTGGAGTCCATATTTGCATGAAAATGGACCAATCAGGGACTGGGCAGCAGGGTCTTTTTCTCTATATAAGTCTGCTCCCTTCTGGCTCAGAGAGCGCAATATCCCTTTCCACCAGACTGAAGGCTGCATCTCCTAGGCTGAAGCGGAAACACCCAGAGCAGAGCAGGACGGGTGAAGTGCACCAGACAGGACTGGACCGGACCAGGCCAGAGCAGAACAGAGCTGTCTAGCCAGAGAGGCCTCATGCCAGGACCACTCACCCCAGGGCAGCCTCAGGGCCGTGCTATTTCAGAATTGAGCTGTAACACTATTGAGTTGTTCCATAGTCATGCTGTTCTCACAGCTAGGCTGGATCACAATTGAGCTGGATGCACTAATAAAGTTTCCTTCTTCACTGCACTCCAAATTGGGGTTCCCATTGGCACTGAATTGGCACTAACGACCATCAGTTGACAGGGTCTTAAGTGCAGGATAAAGAATCCAATCGGGTCAGGGTTGGTCAAATAGGATTTTTAGCTTTATTTTTGAAAATTTATCTTAACAATCAAGACCTGAAGCAAATACGGCAAAATGTTACAGATGGTAAAAGTCAAATGGTGGAACAAGGGTTCTTGTTATTTTATTTTCTAGGACTTTCTGTGCTGTTAAAATTTCACACCAAGAAAAAAAATATGACGATGAATAACCAATGATGATTTTTGAACATTTGTGTTTGGATGAAAGAGTGTTTATTTCCAATCTCACTTTACCCTGTTTCCCTGAAAATAAGACCTAGCCAGACAATCAGCTCTAATGCGTCTTTTGGAGCAAAAATTAATATAAGACTCGGTATATATTACGTTATATTATATTATATCATATTATATTATAGTATTAAGACCCAGTCTTATATTACAGTAAAATAAGACTGGGTCTTATATTAATTTTTGCTCCAAAAGACGCATTAGAGCTGATTGTCCAGCTAGGTCTTATCAGGGAAACACGGTATTACAATAAACAAGTTGCAACAGATTATACAATATACATACATGCAATAAGATGGAAAAATTTTAAATCAGAATCAAAAAAACAGATTAAAAGGAAAACCAAGTACATGACATTAGAAAGTAATCATGCAGCGTTTCGTATTCTTTAGTATTCCACACAGTATTATACTTGTAATGCTGTGAGCGTCTTGACAATCAAAACGAAAAGTGAATTACAGGGTTCTCTTTCTCCATAAAGCACACAGGAAATTCAGGAAAAATAAGGATGCCCCTGGCAATCAAAGCAGCATGGGTCATCATAATGAGATTATGTTAGTCATAGTGAAAAACATCCTCGACAATATCCTTACAATAAATGCAACAGTAAGCTTCTCTGGACTGCTTCTAGATTATTCCTCAGGGTAAGCTAAGGACAGGACACTGTGGCAGATACCAGCTCAGTGCCCACCAAATCCATACCGCTTCAACCTGGTTATACAGCTGGACCAGTTTGCAGCTATCTTTGCAGTGAGGTGTGACCATATGATTGAATTCAAGGTCATGAAACATGAGCCACTTCCAGGCCCAGTCCATAAAATCCACACATTTTCCCCATACTCTTTCCCATTTGATAGCTTGGAACAGGCAGGCAGTGACCATAGAAGCGATATACTGAAGATGGAGAATCACTGTATGGAAGGAGCTTTATCACTGCTTAGAGGAAAACTGCCCCCCAATCAGGCTCCATGTGTGAAAGAAATAAACACTTCAATTGTGCACAGCCATTTAGAGTTTGGGGTTTACCTATTATAATACCAACTGTTACTCAAAAAACACAATCTTGCAAGGATCAAAAGATAGGTATGGTTTGCGTATTCATTTTTCTAGTCTGTCGTCATGAAAACGTAAGTCTAAATTATCTTGAACACTGCTGTCCAATGGAACTTTTAACCATGACAAAAATGTTCTACAATCTACTGTCCAATACGGAAGCCACTAGGCATAGGTGGTTAGTGGTTACCTGAAAAGTGGTTAGTGTGACTAAGGAATTACGTTTTTAATTTCACTTAGTTTTAATCGATTTAAACAACCACATGTGCCTAGTGGTTGCTGCATGAAACACCACGGTTCCAGAGACACCATTATCAAAGCGTACTATATATAAACCAGAGTGGGTAAACAAGAGGGGGCAAAGCCACAGCATAAATGGCACATATTCTTGGAATATCAATTTTACTTACAGATAAACATGAAACATGTCATATTAACATAAACATGAGTTGCATTACGGAGTAGAAGATGGAAGCAATATAGAGTAGGGGTTAAGCATGCATCTTGGGGAGCCCGACTACCTAAATTCAAAGCCTGATTTTCTACATAAGTAGCTGAATGACTTTAGGCAAATGATTTAACCTCTCAGTGCTTCACTTTCCCTTTCTGCAAAACAGGGATGATCCAGTGCCTACCTGATCCAGTGCCTACCTCAAAGATTACGGCCAGTACTGAATGAGTTAATATAGATAATAAAACACTCAGAATAATCCCCAGCACATACATCTTTTAAAATGGGAGCAAATATTGCTATCAATGTTATCATTAAAATACGATGAGCAACAATAGAGTAATGCTTAAGAGAATGGACAATGGACACAGGTGTCTGAAAATTCCATCATGTCCATGCCACTGAAAATTGATTGCATGGGCTGGTTATGCCGCTTAACTTCTCTACCTGCAGTTTGCTGCCATGTGAAAAGCAGATCATATCTATTTCACAGTGTTATTAAGGATAAATTAAATGTTGTAGTTTTCTCAAACTTATCTGAGCTTAAGAATTAGTAGGAATACAAAAACTACAGATTATGGATACTATCTCAGACGTATTGCACCATAATCTCCAGTGGACACTCTGAGGAAACTATACATTTATGAAGCCCGCCAGATGATTCTTAGGATCAAACAAGTATGGACAACACTGAGAAAATTCATATACTGAGCCCCTAACACTCAATGTAATGGTGTCAGAAGATGAGGCCTTTGGGAGATAATTAGGTTTAGGTGAAGTCATGAGGGTAAAACCCTCATGATGGGATTAGTGTCTTTATTAGAAGAGGAAGAGACACCAGAGTGTGCGTTCTCTTTCCCCTCACCCCCACTACCATGTAAGGACACTGCAAGTAGGGGGGAAGGTGGCCGTCTGCAAGCCAGAAAGAGAGCCCTCCCCAGTATCCAACCATGCCAGCACTCTGTCTCCAAAATTATTACACTGTAAGTAATAATTTTCTGTTGTTTAAGCCACCAGTCTATGTTATTTTTTCAAACAGCAGCTGGAGCTAAGACACAATGTATACAAGTATTAATACAATCCAGGAAAAATGGGAAGTGTCTAACACGTGGTAACTCTCCTTACTATGTGAATGCAAAGTCACAATACTCCAGTGAAGCTGTGCACTTACAAAGAGCCAGGGCAAACTGCCTTCTGTAATTCTAGAGTATTTCAGGGGAAAATATTCAGAGTGGGAAGCAAAAGGAATGGACATGGCAGAAAGATGGAATAGACACACTTTTCCCTATTCCTCCCATGAAGTACAGCGAAGTACGTAAGTCACAGGACAACCCCGCAAACAAAGAATTTCCTGGCCCAAAATGCCAGTAGTGTAGTCGTTGAGAAACACCGGTTTAAATCAACCTCCTCTTAGAGCCTTCCTAGGTCACAATGATCTTTGTGTTCTCTGTACCTATGGTCTCCAAAAATATTGAAAACATGATTACGCATTTCCTGAGTTTTTCCCTAGCACGTTGTTTTGCCTCCCCTAACAGACCTCGTCTTAGGCAATTTGGGCTGCTGTAACAAAATACCATGGACTGTGTAGCTTATAAACAACAGACATGTATTTCTCACAGTTCTGGAGGCTGCGAAGTCCAAGATCAAAGAAAGCACCAGCATGGTGACGTTCTGGTGAAGGCCCTCTTCCTGGCTCACAGCCACCACCTTCCATAAAGGGCAAGGGAGCTCTCTGGAGCCTCTTTATAAAGGCACTAACCCCATTCATGAGAGCTCCACCCTCCTCACCTAAGCACCCCCCAAAGGCCCCACCTTCTAATAGCATCCCACTGGCATCAGGATTCCAATATAGGACTGGGGGGGGGGGGGCGACACAAACACTCAGACCCTATCAGATCTGTAACATTCGCTGTCGGCAGAACCAATTACCAGCTCATGGAAAACTACTTCTCTACTGTTGCATCCTCTTGCCTTTCGTACAGTACAGTGGCAGGCACAAAGCAAGTCATTTACACAGTGTGCTGCTCCTTTAAATCCATGGAGCCTATACAAGTTCAGCCAGAGCGGCATCTCCTTGTTCAAGATGCAAGGATACATCTTTCTTTTTGAAGCCTCCTCTTATCTATACAAGCAATTGTTTGTTCCCTTTCTCATGTTGCATCTCTCTCTCTCTCTCTCTCTCTCTCTCTCTCTCTCTCTCTCTCTCTCTCACACACACACACACACACACCTTCTATTATACAACACAATAAATCTCAGCACAACTATTTGCCCACAAGCCCGCCATTCCTTCACCTGGGAACGACGTAAGTTAACCCTCTGCCACATTCTACAGCATCTAAAACAGCTCCTCACACAAAACAGGCGATCAATACAGATTTGCCGCCAGTCACAACAGCAACCACCATCTCTAGGTCCCCGACAGGGCCCTACACTGGTGCCCTGGCGCTCCATTCTCATTACCTCTTCTCCTCACAACCACTGACAGGAGAAAAAAAGGAACCTGAGGGCCCAGAGAGTTTATTTAAACGACCTGCCCAAGGCCCTGCTTTCAAAGGCGGTTCCACCCTTATTTACGGCGATCAAGAATCTGTGATCTTTTCCCCATACACTTAGGGCTGAAGGATGGAAAGATGGGGTCTTGGAGAGGGAAGTACACTGTCCCTCATTGCCGAGGCGTTAGATAAAAACCAGGACCATAGCCCAGGGCGACACACCGCAGCTCAGGAGACGCGCGGAGAGCCCGAGAGGGAGGCGACACGCCCGCCACGCCCCCCATCACCGTCTCCCGCGTCTGCCTTACCTGGATGCGCGACCCAGAGCCGTCCGGCTGCACCCTGAATTCCCACACCCAGAGCCCAGCTCTTTCTCTAACTCCCTTCCCCTGAAGCTGACACTGAGAGCGCGGGCTCAGACGTCATCAGCCGGCGCCGGCGAGGGGTCACATGACGCCCCACCCTGCGGTCCGCCCCTTTGGTCACGTGACTGCCAGGGCCGCCCGGCGGAAGCCGGGGTCCTAGCCGGCTGAGGATCCGTGGCTGGGGATTAGAAGGGGGACCCTTGCGGAGAGGCAAAGTGGGGCCCCTAGTGCCGACTCCGCGCGCATCGTCGGCCCCGCGCGTGCCTGCGCCCTGGTGCGGCCCAGATAACAGGTGCGTGGAGTCAGAGTGCTCGCTACCCCCTTTTACGCGGTCCCCTGCCCCTCCCCCGCCCCGGAGGGTGGGCCGCGCTGGCCGAGGGGACACCAGTGGCATGGGGTGAGGCTGGTGGAGGAGCCCGGCGTGGAGGACTGAGGGGCTTTCCAGGGCAGGGGCTGCAGTCCAGGCTCTTCATCTCCACTTAGATGGAAATCATTGTCCACGCCGCTTTGGCGCTTTAGGAAGCGATGCTCAGCTGCTTGGCCCGCATCTGGTCCTCCCAAGTTTCCGGGAGCAGTGTTTTGTGGACGTCGTTATTCCTTCATTTACTCGCGAGAAAACTGAACGGTTAGTGAGCGCTTTTGCCATCTGACGGACTCAGGTTTGACTTCTAGTTCTGCCATGGGCGGTGAGTTTGGGCAAGTCAGTGCCCCTCTCTGCACCTTAATTCCCTCCCCTGTGACATGCTGGTGCCAAAGACTTCTGCATTTCGAACGTTTGTTCCTAGGAGCCTGTTTTGCCCGTGCTCTTACAGAGAAAAAACAAAATCAAAACCTTACAGAGCCCATAATGGAATGGGGTCTCCTGATTTCCTAGTGCATAGAGCTCGCTCCAACGTTGGTGATGCGGGGCGGGCGGCGAGGGCGGGGGCTTCTGCCCGCAACTAGCAACACCTTCCGGTTTTCCTTCTGTCTTTTCCAGGATGCAGGAATCAGGCTAGAAATGATCAGACTCATTTCAGAATTTTTCTGGAAGAGAGATGCCAGTCACTTTTATCTTGATCAACAATCATTTTTCTTGATACTAGGTTGGTGGAAACCATAACTTCTTCTTTATGGAACTGAGGTTTTATGAAAGGATAAAAATAGACCTATCTTCTTTTGTCGTCTGAGTAGGGTAAACAGTGGTTTGTCCCAGGACAATTTAATGTACTCCAGAATTCAGTTCTGTACTCGTTGGGTAATTGGTAGGATGATGCCACACTTCAAACTGAAAAACAGTTTCATACCAAATTCTTTTTAGGGAGGGCACAGCTCACAGTGGCTCATGCAGGGATCCAATCTGGCGATCTTGGTGCCACGCTCTAACCCAGGGGTGTCCAAAGTTTTTTCAACGTTTTTCACCAAGGGCCATATGCGGTAAAATACACAAACAGCCGGGTCACTCACTCCAGGTGAAGTACGTATTGCCTCACCTAGTTTATTTAAGTAAACTAAATGTATTTTTGGAATTTGCTGCGGGCCAATAAAAATTGGATCGCGGGCCACAGTTGGCCAGCGGGCCGCAGTTTGGACACCCCTGCCCTAACCAAATGAGCTAACCAGCTGCCACCCCCCACCCTCCATCATACCAAATTCTTAAAGATAAATTACAATCACTTATTTGGGTTCCTTGCAAAAGACAATTGGGAAATTGAGTGGGATCTCTGATTTCATTTCAGGCTAAATAGTAATACAACCTATATTGGAATTTTCTTCATTCTTAACATCAAGAGGACCAAATGGAAGGTTTAAAATAGCTTCTTCTACAATGTTTGCACCTCATTCTATAGTGATTTTTTTCAAAACTCAACCAAGTCTTAACACCTTCTGTAAAGCCACCTACCTCTGAGAATGCTGCAACATGGTTAGGCATCTTTAATTATGGTCTTAGATTCTATTCTTTATTAGCCAGTTTTTCAGCCAGTAATGCGGTATTTACCAAATACTCTAGCCAAGTAACATTTTGAAAGTTGCCTGCAGTGTAACTCTTGGGTAAGGATTTAAGCATTAAAATAAGAAATGCACACACACAAGTCTTGACTTATGTCATTATCCCAGATCTAAACCAACCTGACCATGTGCATGGAGGTGCTGAGTGTATCTGTGCATTTTTTGGGGGGGCGGGGGAGGGAGAAGTGAGGTAATGTTGTTTTGCTTCAAGCTGTTTTCTCCATGGCCCCATTGTCTGTCCTACCTGTTATCCAAAATCTGATAGCATTTAAACTTGTTCATCATAGCTTACCCTTCCCTCAATTAACTCAAGTTTCATGCTGCTGAGACCTGGGTTAGTTTGGTGGTCTCCAGAGGACCTCCGTAGGTGGCTTTTTACCCATTGTTTATTATTTTAACACTTTTCATCTCTCATTTTCCAAGCCAGAGCATATCTGTGGGGAAAAAAATAAAAAA
This sequence comes from Rhinolophus sinicus, assembly GCF_036562045.2. NCBI lineage: Eukaryota > Metazoa > Chordata > Mammalia > Chiroptera > Rhinolophidae > Rhinolophus > Rhinolophus sinicus. The sequence continues at coordinate 11,242,466 of NC_133761.1, forward strand.
GGAATGAAACTACAGCCTGAAATTCAGGCCGAAATTCAGCCTGTTAGAGATCGATGTGGCTTAATAAGCACGCATCACAGAGAAAACAGAAAGGACTTGTTACTAATTCATGCCTTAATGTGTAGTATAGGGTGCCCTCTTGAGAGACCATTCTGGACAACTGTAGTAGCTTCTCAGCCACTATCTGACCCACCCCTGTCTACCTCCTCTGATCTTTGCGTCTACCCCTTGCTCACTCTGCAGTAGCCAGCTGGCCAATTTGCTATTCCTTAAATTCATCCAGCACATTCCTGCCCTGGGGCCTTTCTACTTACTTGTAACCTCTGCCTGGAATACCTTTCTCCCACATCATGATCTATTGTAAAATAACAAACTACCCCAAAACCCAGTGACTTAAGACAGTAAATATTATCTTATAGTAGTTCCTGTGGTCAGGAATCAGGGCTATGGGTCAGCTGGGTGCCTTTGGCTCAGTCAAGCTGTGAACAGGAGCTGTTGGCTTTTGTGAAGACTCACCGGGAGTTGGGATCCATTTCTAAGCTCACTAGAGTGGTTGCCGGTAGCTTTTCAGTCCCTTGTCACATGGGCTCCTCCACAGGGCCCTTACAACATGACAACTTGCTTCCCTTAGGCACCTTAGAGAGGGTGCCTAAGCTAGAAGTCACAGTCTTTTTGCAATCTAATTTTGGAAGTGATATCTTCCGCATCTGGCATCTTCTGGTCTATAGAAGGGAGTCCATAAGTCACACTCAAGGGAAGGGTCCTGTAGGGACGGAGTCCCAGAGAGCAGTTCCCAGGCTCTTGACTTCATGTGGAAAGGTGCTGGCTTGAGTAGTAGATGGCCGTCAGGTGTGACTAGTTGGCCATCAGCTGTGACCAGTTAGCCATTAGTCATTAATATAACTGCCGTGGCTACGCTAGCAAGCGCGGATTGCGGCTAACAAGTGTGGTTAGCAAGCGGATTGTGGATTGCGGATTGTGTGGCTCCTACTTCCTGTGTCTCGCTCGGCTGCCAGCAAGACTGGGGTGCAGGAAGACCTCTTGTTGGGGTACTGGGAGATGTTTCCTTTTGTGTCTCGATCAGCCGCCAGTGAGAATATAGTGGTATGACTCCCCTATCTGTGGCTCCATTGTTATTCCTTTTTGGCCTCACCATATCCTGCGTTCTTGTGCAGGAAGCGGGAGCTGAGACCCTGCATGACAGGTCCTACACGGGGCATGAATAAAGAGGTGGATGTCACTGGGGACCATCTAGGAGGCTGCTGACCACACTTACATACCCTACTGCTCGCTCCCTCGCTTCCTTCTGGTACCTGCTCAAATATCACCTTATCAGGGAGACTTTCACAAACCACTCTATTTAAAATAGCACATGCCCTATCCATTTATCCTGCCTTTTCTTCATAGCAATTATTAGAGCCTGACACATAATGTACTTTTCTGTTCATCTCTTCCCTGCTCCCAATACTATATAGGCCTCATGAGAGCAAAAGCTTAGTTTTGTTCACTACATTATCCTCAGGTCTTAAAACAGTGCTTGGCACATAGTAGGCACGGTTTAAATATTTGTTGAAGGAATGAATCTGTATCAGTAGGAACACTCTGACCTGCAACTAATCCAAAACCCAATTAACAGTCAATATACTGTAAACAGTTCAAGTTCATTTAATGAGGATTAAAATGAATCAAGGAACCAACAAGTCAGTAATATCAACAAGAATTTAGATTCTGTCCTTCCACCCACAATCCTCAGGTTCATGGCTTTTTCTCTTAAGCTTGTCACCTCATGGTCTCAAGGTGGCTACTGTGGCTTTGGGCATCAAATGTTCATTGGACCAGATTCAAAGGCAAGAATAAGGGGGATAGCCAGGGCAGAGAGAGGGGAATTTCTTTTTAAATACCTCTCCTTGTAGCAGGACAAAAAGACATTTCCTGGAAGTGCTACAGAGACTTCCTCGTATCTCATTGGTCAAAGCTGAGTCACATGTCTAATCTAGCTTCAGGGAGGTGGGAAAGTAAAAGTGCAAATGTTGGGAAAGACACAGTTGTTCATGAAGTTGAAAAATAATTCAGGCTTCCATGCAGCTGACAAATGATGACCTAGCTAAATTAACAATGAGAGGAGAGAAATGCAACAAAGGTGATGACACAAATTAACACTTCAAAAGATAATGATTTGAAAAAGAATTGGGAGAGGACTTTGGGAAAATGAATGATGCCTTGAAACTTTTTTTGCAAAAATTACCTTTTTAAACAAAATGCTACGCAAGTCCACTATGAAGTACAAGACACTATTATCAAAATTACAATCTGGTGAAATAAACTTTTGATTCATTCTTGGCTTGTCTGTTGAATCAGTACAGAGTTGTTGCATTTTTTACTCTAAATTTTGTTAAGTATAAAATTCACTTTCATCAGTTTTAATTATATCATTTCAAGGTACATTCCTAATGAAACTTTTCCACTGCTTATTATGAAATATTTGTCCTTAGTTGAGAGTCAATGTATAGCCTTTCTCCGGCATGTATTAGCCTTGATAACAAGGACGTCTTATACTTGACATGTGAGAAAAACATTTTTAAAGGTTGTTCCCTCACCAAATTCTAGTGGAGTTTAGGACACAGGTATTTTTTTCCCAAAGATAAAACAAGTGACATGGTTCCTGTAAGGAAAATTTCATAATCAGTGCCCAATTTAGGACACATTTGAACCACACATGCCCAGGGGTTCCTTCTCCCAAGCTCAGAAATCAGCTACATCATGTCTTTCCTCAATGGGGAGAAGTGAATAAAGGGTTGAGTGTTAATTTAGCAGAGTCCCTCCACATGGAAATCATAAAGAGCAGAGGATAAATGCCCTCCCTCCTATATCAGAAGTCATTTGGGGGGAGAGGTAGTTCGGGAGAAAAAGATTATGTTTCACATGCTTCCTTAAATGGACATTTTCATCCTTTTTTTTGGATACAGTTTCTTTAATGGAGCAGTCAGTCTGTCCGCAAACCTGGGTTCATCAAATGATTGACAGACCCCAGCTCTGAAGCCAGTGAAACATTCCAACCGGGCACTGAGTAGTGGATGATCCTCACGATGTTGGACTTTCTAGCTGAAAACAACCTCTGTGGCCAGGCCATCCTAAGGATCGTTTCCTGTGGCAATGCCATCATTGCTGAACTTCTGAGACTGTCTGAGTTTATTCCTGCTGTCTTCAGGTTAAAAGACCGAGCAGATCAACAGAAATATGGAGATATCATATTTGATTTCAGCTATTTTAAGGTAATCTTCCCCTATAGCATTTTTATCACTGTCTTTTCTACAAAAGCATGCTTTCTCTAGGAACCCTGAGACTCTGAGAGGTTACGTCATTATGGAGAAAGAGTTAAAGAGGAAAGCTTTTAAACCAAATTTAGTATCAGCTAACTAACTCGAAAATAATATAAAGGAAGCCCTAACACAATGTAATTAAATTTTAAGGAGATAACTTTGGTGTAATATATTTCACATTGAAGCACCCCACACTTGAAAGCATGCTAATCAATGGTTGCAATTCAAATTCATTTCTTTCAAAAGGATTTTGTATCTAGGCTTCTTTTATCTTCATTACTTTCTGTTGCTCTGCTTTCAATTTTTCACATCCTTTCTAAGGCACAAGAACAAACTTTAAAAACACTATTTAGAAATTTCTACCAACAAGTATTATTTTTATTGACGTTTCACATAAATGTGTTTTTCTTCTTAGGGTCCAGAATTATGGGAAAGCAAACTGGAAGCTAAGCCAGAGCTACAGGATTTAGATGAAGAATTTCGTGAAAACAACATAGAAATTGTGACCAGATTTTATTTAGCATTTCAAAGTGTGCATAAATATATTGTAGACTTAAACAGGTATTGATTAATTTAGTAATAGCTTATTCTAATAGTAAATTAATGGAGAAGGAAAGGGGACGTATTAGAATGTGTACATCTTTCTCAATTACTACAAAATGTATAGCTTCTATCATACATAATTGTTTTTCGCTTTCTGTGGCACTAGTCATTTTAAATATTTAGAGTTTTATTATAATTTCCTGTTCTTGTAAAGTATTATAATAATCTTGGTTTATACTAAGTTATATGGCTTTCAATCCTATAGTTTATGATGATATTCTAGTATATTACACATGAGAAGTGAAAAAAAAAAAGGAATGTATTTTTGTAGCATTGGTAACCATAGCCTTCCTTCTTATCCCTAACCACACAATATTCTCTTTCTTCCCACCCTTAACAATTCATTACTCATTAGCTTTTAAACTATTCCATGTTCTTATGCCATTACTCCTAAAATATTTGTAATTCATAAAATCAGGACTAGGGAATATTTCTTTTACTTGCAATAGACATAAATATCAACCTGTGGCCCTAATCACAATGAGTTTCAGCTCACAAGTTTGTTCTTAAGATCATGAAGAACTATTTGAAGGCCAGGATGCCTGGTATCTTACCTTATCTTTTGAAAATCTTTGCTTTCCTTCTTCAAAGATGTTGTTAAAGTTTTCATTATCAATGAATAACTTGCTCTGGGGTTTCACTTCTAGATATCTAGATGATCTCAATGAAGGTATTTATATCCAGCAAACCTTAGAAAGCGTGCTTCTCAATGAAGATGGAAAACAACTTCTAGTAAGTAATAGTGACCATGTAAAATAGAAATTCAAGAATGTCAAGCTTAGTGTGCAATGTCAGAGGTAGTGGATGGGGGAGAGGGGTTGTCACTGTGTAAGGGATATAAATGATAAATGTCTAACTATTACATTCTTTTGTGCACCTGAAACTAATGAAAAAAAAAGAATGTCAAGCTTAGCATCACTTTTTTTCCCCTGTAAGTCACAGAGACGTACACAATACCCTTTAAAGCAAAGCAAAATAAACTGATGATTATCTTCTGACAGGTCTATATCTGGATTTAAAACATAGTAGACATTGGACAGAATACAAGTGAATAAATATTTTGTGGAGGTTCTGAGCTTCCTCAGTGTAACAGTCTTATCTTCTTTGCCTTATGCATCCCAGACATCTGTCCTGGTGCTTCGTACATAGTGATCACTTAAGAAATGTTTGTTAAGTGAATGACTTAGAGTTAGTCATTACATTGGGATTCCATTTTGTTATCCTGAGCAAAATATCAAAAGCAGTCCAACTGAAAAATAATTATTGTGAGTTAAAATTTCTTTATTTAGTTTTAAAGATCATTTTTATTAGTTTCAGTTTAAAGACAGAACCAGACTGGGGAGCATTTTTCGTTTTCTTTTTTCAAATTAGTTTCAGTACATGCTAGTACAATATAGCAATTCGACATTTTTATACCTTACAGTGTTATCACCCCATTAATTCTAGTAATCATCTGTCACTGTGTAAATTTATCACAATATTATTGACTATATTCCCCTTCCCCTTCTTAAAATTTATTTTGCATGAACTCTTCAAAGCCCATCTGTACAATTGAGAGCCCTTTGGGGGAAACCTGCATTCTCTTTGTCATATAAAGCTTTTAGGAGGAATGGGAGCAAAGTGATCTTTTTAACCATTATCAACATCACTCTGGTGAGTCTGACCATTGTCTTTTTCTCTTCATAGTGTGAAGCATTGTACTTATATGGAGTTATGCTGCTGGTCATTGATCAAAAGATTGAAGGAGAAGTCAGAGAGAGAATGCTGGTTTCTTACTACCGATACAGGTATTCCTGGGCGGGGACTACCAAAAGCACAGCTGTTGGTAAAATGCAGTATAGGTTTCCATACTACTTTTATTGTGAACTGCAGCAATATGATCTAGGATGCAAAGGATTCTTATCTCTTTTGAACATAATGTACAAATACAGCAATTACGCTATAATATTAGATTGGTTGAAAAGTAATTACGGTTTTTACAATTAGTTTTAACCTTTTAAACCGCAATTAATTTTGGACCAACCTAGTATCATCATAATAGATTAGCTATTATATATAGTATTGATAGCATTATATGTAAAATATTATGTATAAATTAATGACAGTGTTATATACAAAATAATCTATATATTAGAGATTATTAGCGATATATAGATTATTATGCCCATGATGGTACCTCAGGAATCTGAATTTTTTTCATCTTATATTTGGGAATTTTGGAAGTCTAATGAGTGTTCTTTTTGGATTTATTTTAAGTTTTCAAATACTACTCCTTGGCAGATGTAAGGAAATGAATTGAGTTTTCTATTTTTCAGGACTTTGAAAAGTTATCACTAGGGGTCAGGTTGAAAGTGTATTCTCACCTATATCTATGTGTGAAACAAAAACAAAACAAGCACCAGCACAATCACGATCATGCTACGTATGTCTATACAGAGCTGTGACTTCAAGAAGTAGAGGCTTAAAACAATAGAAGTCACCTTAACCAACTGTAATTCTGGTACTTCGCACACAGATTTCAATTTGTTTAATTCATGAGTCAAAATCTGGAGACAAGGTCAATGTCAAAAACTGTCAATAAGCAGGAATCAGGAACTTGGGCTAAAGATGTGCTGACTAGAATTAACATTTTTAAACTTGAAAATTAGGACAAAATAAATAGGACAAGGAGGCAGATCCTCAAGAGAGAGATTGTTGGGGACATATTTTCAGAGACACCTGGTACTGCTGCCTCCTCAGCAGTAAATTAATCTTTAGCTACTTGACTAGCCTGCTTCCTTTCAGCTTTATTATATGAGCGGAGAGTATCCACCAGCATGCATAATTCATTCACATAGGTTTGACCATGAGCTGTAACATCCATGTTTTTAAAAATGAACTTTGAATGGCCTCACCAATATTTCTGAAAGTTCCTGGGAAGAACAACAACAATAAACAATGTAAAGAAGAAAAAAAGTTTGCTTCTCAAACCCAGCTTTCACAATGGGGCTTTGTCCCTTTGGGCACAGCAGCTAATTCATTAGGATGCAAGGATCCATTATTGCAGTGACACTGAAAAATTGCAAGTCAGAGTTGTGGTAAAGGAGATTCTTCTATCTAATAGGATATGATAGGATATCCAATGTATCACAGAGCACACCTGCTCTGTGATGACCTCCAGTGGGAGGTCATCTTCAAGTCTAAGATTCTTTCAGTCTCTGAGGAATTACTACTCCAGTCGATAGAGAAAATCACAGAGGTTTTGGTTAAGTCTCTATAGACAGTGCACCTTGGCAAGAAAAACTAGTTAGTGTATATTCCACCTTAAATTAACATACGTTTTAAAGTTATTTTGTAATTTATGAAACATTGGTACAGGTTCACATTCCTCATGCACAATCCTGAAATCTAAAGAGCTCGGAAATATATACATACACACACGTGCTCACACACACAGTTGCACACAGAGTAACTCCTAAAATAGCAAAACGTGATCTAACCTGAAATCATATGGCATCAAAATCTGACCAGAGTAGATATGAGGCCATAGGTAGTTTTATTTATCTCACTTGTGAGTATTCATAAATTTTACTGCAGAAATGTTAATGTGTGTTGATCACGGCATGCCAGCTGAGACTCTAGTGGAGTATTATATCGTACATAATCTACGTACCATATTACTTTCTTATATTTGAAAAATGCTATATTCTGAAACAAATCCAGCCCCATGGATTTTGCAAAAGGGATCATGGACCTTTTACTAGAACCACATTTACATATAAGAACCCATCTTAATAAGTTTGCTATAACAGGCTTTTTGAAAATATAATTTAGAATCTTAAGGATATAAATTGACCCATGGTCATATCTAACACTATATAAATTCAAATTATAGTGAAATTCTGCTTTGTTGGACTTCTGAGTTTTTAATGTGTGTGTGTGTGTGTGTGTGACACTTTATTTCCCTTGTAACCATGGCTCAGTGCCGCTCGATCTTCTGCTGATTCAAACATGGACGATATTTGTAAGCTGCTTCGAAGTACAGGTTATTCCAGCCAACCAGGAGCCAAAAGGCCACCCAACTATCCTGAGGGCTATTTCCGGAGAGTGCCTATCAACGAATCCTTCATCAGTATGGTCATCGGTCGACTAAGATCTGATGATATTTACAACCAGGTGGGGATTAAGTCTGTTAAAGTCTTAGGAGTTCTAAAGACTGATTTCACTTTCCTCCTCAATTACTCCTTCCTTCAATGAGTAAAAGCAGCCAAAAACTATTTAAAACCTTTTAAGCTGTGCTCTGGGATGGGAGAGGAAAGGGGTATAATAATTTGGGCAGAAATCGAGATTTCAGGGAAGCAATGGGATTTGAGCTGTATTTGGAAAGAAGATGCATTCGTTTAGTCACTCATTTAAGGAATAGTCTTTGAGGGTGTGTTATGTGCCTGTCCATGCGCTCGTACTGGGGACCCATCTCCGCTGAAGGGAAGCCACGGCCCCTACACATACTGAGCTTGTAGCTAAGGAAAGAAGACCGACAACTAAAGCAATCACAGTAAAGCAAGATGAGTGTTAGCTTAGGGGACACACCAGGTGCTGTGGTGCTATAACGGGGGCAGCTAGATTGCGACAGGTGACAAAGGGGACACAAGGGGAGGCCAGGCAAAGAGGGCAGTAGGAGCAGGAGTAAAGATCCTGCAGCATATGAGTTTCTCACTTTCCTCCCTGGGTTGTGTTTCATTCACTTACTTACAAGGATACAAAAGAAAATTACCATTTGACCTTTTTCTGAAGAATACATAATTTTAGGTATTGTTTATATTTTTCTTACCAGAGAGAGTAAAGGGTTGGGCCTGTGATAACTGGGTATCATGTGTCACAGAGCACACCTGCTCTGTACAGTTCTTTAGGTAACCTGTTAATTTTCTGTATGGATATGTTAAGGGTAAATAAAAGAGTTTTTTAAAGACACCTCAACATCAGGAGCTACCTATAGATACCAGGTCTCCATATTTATTGCCATTTCTTGAGAATTCGGTGTGAACCAGAATCAGGAGGGTTTTTTTCATATATCATTTTCTGTATTCGTCACAGTAATCTTGCAAAGTAGGCAACATTATCCTCATGTTGCCATTGAGAAAAATAAGGCTTAGAGCACTTCAATAATTTACACAAGGTCACCCAACGAGACAGCAGAACCAAAATTGAATTCAGGTCTGTATGATTTCAAAGCCCATGCTGTTTCTTTACTCCAGTAAGATCGTTACCCCTCCTGCCTCTTACATGGTCCCTTTTGTCCACGTCTCAGGGCAGTGTGTTTCACTTTTCTCCTGGCACTGTGACCTTTATTAACATGGGTTAAGCTGTGGTTGTGTTGTGTGTCCACCCTGAGCTCTGCCCTGCACCTCTCCCATCCCTGGCCGATTGGACCAGGGCAGTCACTTGACCCAAGATGGATCAGATTCCCTTCTCCAGGTACTTTAGCCTGAGACACAGTTTCTGGACTCAACATGCAAAATTTGGAGTTTGGGGCAGCCTCATCCTGCCATGTTATAGAGAACAGTCTGGAGAGAGAGAAAAGTTGGGCAAATGGGAGAAACATGAAGACTTTCTGGTTTGTAGCCTCAGGAGCTTCCAGAGACCTGACCTGTTTCCTGTTTGCAGAGTCCATGTGACATTGCTCTGTCTGTCTTTGTGACAGTTCCCTCCATTTCTGCTTATGGTCCTTGAGGTGACACAGGCTCTGCAGCCAAAGATGCCTTTTGCATGAGGCGATGGAGCCCTGGGGCTCACAGGCATTTAAAAGACAGGCAGAAGGACAACGGCCAGCAAAGCAGACTGAGTAGAAGAGTGGTGTCTGGGAAACCAGAGGAGAGAGTTTCATTCCTGAAAGACTTTAAGTGAGAGCACTAAAAAAAGGCCACTGAATTGGGTGATTGTGAAAGTCAAATTTCCGTGAGTTAAAGAATAAACAGGAAGTGATTAAATAGCAAAAGTTTGTATGGACTCTGTCAGTTCTAAGAGATTGTCTGTGGTGGGGAAGGTAGAGAAATGGACAACTCCTGGGAGACGTAGGGTTAAAACTTTTTTTTTTTTTTTTTTTTTTTTTTAAGGAAAAGACTTAGAATTGCAGCAGAGTCAAGGGCTGGAAGGAGGAGAATAATATCGTGTGGTTAGGAATAAGAAGGAAGGCTGTGGTGAGCAGTGCCACAATCTGACAGTTGCTTCCAGTGTCCAGGATCCTCCAAGGAGACAGACTTTTAGAGACTGATCTATTCTAGAACTAGATCCTTTATTTGGCATATGTTACCAACGCTGCCTCTTCCGGGTCTCGTCCCTGTGTTGCAGGTGTCAGCGTATCCTTTGCCGGAGCATCGCAGTACAGCCCTGGCCAACCAGGCTGCGATGCTGTATGTCATCCTCTACTTCGATCCTTCCATTCTTCACACCCATCAAGCAAAAATGAGAGAGATAGTGGATAAGTACTTTCCAGATAACTGGGCAAGTATTATTAGTCTTTTTTTCTCTGTAACAAGCTTCTCAGAAAACTGGGTTTTCCATTCTTTTGGCCTATAACCCAGAGTTCATAATGTTATAAATAGTGAGACGTAAAATCACTTAGGTAAAATTACTTTAAGTGTGTTGAGAATTGTATAAATCATAACATGAAGGAATAAACTAGCCAGTGAAATTTCCTGGTGAACCTATTAGTTTTGTTTCTTAAATAGATACTCTCAAGGTAAAACCATGTATTAAAATGTATCTTCCTTTCGCTACAGAAATTACAACTAAGTTACAGAAGGATTTCTGTATCCTTTTCTCTTTTATGAATCCTAGCTAGCAGAATTCATCTGACTTGTCATTTTATGAATAGGAATTTCACTTTTATAGTAAGTTTTATCTATAAGCTAATATTGATGGGGCTATAAAGATTTACATTGCTGCGGGATATGCTTGTAATTTTTTAAATGTTTCAGTTAAAAATATTAATTCTTCAAAGAATAAAACTGACATGACATAGTTAATATACATGAAATGTTTCCTTTGCACACAGAGATTTTAACAAAGTACAGGGAATTGGATGATGTTCTCAGAGGGCAGACTTTATTTCATCATTTCTTACCAGCTTGAATCACAAACTCTCTGTGATGAGGGTTGTGAATGAGGAAATTTACTGATGAGAAGAATAAACTACAGTTCAGAGATGATGTTTCCCGTCCATGAATAAATCATCCTCATGAGCTAGGAGTTGAGGGGCCAAGAAGAGAACTGTGCTAGTCTGGCTTCATTTGCCTACACTTAATAAAGAAGCATTGACCATAATGCCGTGTCCTCAGAAACACTTAATATTAGGGAAGGTCAAAATCCAGTTACATGATGCTTACAATATATGCTCCTATGAAAGCACCCTGGCACAGTGAAAGGAATGGAATAAAAATAAATGTAAATGCTAGGCAAATGCCAACCAATAAAAAGCTAGTGAGAAAATACTGGTATTGCACCAAGAGAATTTTAAAGAAAAACATTAATAGGGATGATGAGGGACTGTATAAAATATTTTTTTAAATAAATGGAAAACAATTTCTTTCGCACAGATATTTTTGGGAAAACTTTGGTTTGCTTTTCTTTATGAAAAAATTTATGTTAGCATATAATTAGTTTATTGTTATTTTAAATGAATTAATATTTTTAAATTTTTCAGTTTTCATGTGTAATACAATTAACAGCAATAGATATAACCCACATTAAAATGAAAATGTTCTTTGGGGTCTTTAGTAACTTTTAAGAGTATAAAGGCTGAGATGAAAATTTTTAAGTATGTTCTCTAGTCAATGTCAAAGTCTGCTTTTCTGTCCCCTTTCATTTTTCTTCATCTAGGATCTAACCCACAGCAGTTTGAAAGTTTGAAAGCAGTTTATTTTAGTTACTTTTCCATGAATAACAACATTGTCACTCTTGTTCCAGAGTGCTCAGAAGGAAGAACACTTACCTATATATCTGGAAAATCTTGGTTTTTTCATTGATTTTCATTGGCATAACATTTAAACTTGAAGGAGTGGACGATGTCTTCTCTAACTTTGCATTTTCCCAGCCCCTTGCCTTGAATGACTACTGACTGACTGTGTCCTCTTTCAGGTAATTAGTATTTACATGGGGATCACCGTTAATCTAGCAGATGCTTGGGAGCCTTACAAAGCTGCAAAAACGGCTTTAAACAATACCCTGGACCCTTCAAATGTCAGAGAACAGGTAGGTTCTGGCTGCTCAGAGAGGATCCTCAAACAACTGCTATCCTATGTGAATAGGGTAGGAAATGAGCTAAGTAGGTTTCCCAAGTCATTTGGAAGATGTCCACGAAAATATGAATGCAATGATTAATGAAAAGTGAATTTTGTACGTCAGAATAAGATAGATGACTATGGATTTTTACCTTATGTGATATATGTAGATGGGAGACTTGGGTCCTAAGGAAGATTCAACAAACTAAGATGAATCAGAGTAACAGGGTCCCATTGACTTCATGTACTCTTATTAAAGACTGTCCTTATAGATGGAGCTACTTTCACCAGTAGCTATAATTTGAATGTTTGCATTAGTAGCATGAGTATCGAAGATGGTAACTGAACGTAGGCAATATGCCCTGTAATTTAAATTCATCATTTCTGATGTGTAAAATAACTAACAAGACTAAAGATATTCGTCGTTGTAGTTTAAATGGCTACATTGTGTCTCTTTGATTAGAGCACAGAACAAAAGGAAATAACCTGAATAAACAGAAGAATGAAAACTAAAGTTAAATTCTAGCATCCTTGGTATTTCTAAACAGTTCTCTTCCTCAGCCTGGCTGCCTGAGTTTTTGAGTTTCCAGTGTGGATAGAATAATATTGATTCAAAGAATGTTTTATTCAAATAAATTGAATTCCATTAGTAATGCACAAAATAATTTCAATTTTGGAATGTCTCCTAGAAAGATATTAGGGAAGTGATGCTTCTGTGCTAAACCGGCATCAGAGCATTAATTTTTCATTACTAAAGTTCCTTTCCAAAAGTGCATCTTCTCATTTGTGATATTGTAAGAAGTTCTTCAGAGTCTCCTGATGAAGCACCTAGGGATAATTTTAAACTAACCTGACTTGGTTAATGGTGTTTAACATTTAACTCTTGGTTTAGGTAAAGCAGAATGACCAAATATCCAAAAGGCTGGTTTGAAAATTCACTTTTGATACACTGAGGTGTGTTTTTTGTTAAACTGTCATGTATTCGTAGAAGCCTCATCTTTTAGTGTTTTTGCTCTGCTCTGCCTCCGTTGTTGGTAATAATAGAAAGAACAGATAGTTTAGCTTCTGCTTTATGTTTCTTTTCCACCCAAGTTGAGACAAGGGATCGTAGGAACCACTTGACCCAGGTCCCCAGTTTACATTTAAAGAAACCAATACGCAAAGGTTAAACCCAAAGTCAGACAATATTATATCACAGCCAGAGCTAGATTTTAGGCTCTTAATTCTTACTCCAATATTCTTTTCAAAAATGTCCAGTAAAGCACTTGCCTTTGAGCCTTATCGACTGGAAGCTCCAGGGAAAAATCAGTTTTCTTGTGTATTTTAGCTTCTAGAGGCTATCTGTATTCCTTGGCCTGTGGCCCCTTCCATTGTTAAAGGCGCACAGCCTTGCCGACACCTTGGATTTAGCCTAGTGCATATGTTATTCATCTCATACAGAAATGGTATCATCTGTGCAGGGATTTATTTGAATCTGATTCACTTTCAAGAGAATTCTCTTTATATTTTTATGTAATTCAAGTTTTTCATTTTCAAAGGCAAGCAGATACGCTACTGTCAGTGAAAGAGTGCACGCCCAAGTGCTACAGTTCCTGAAAGAAGGTTATTTAAGGGAGGAGATGGTTTTGGACAACATCCCAAAGCTCCTGAACTGTCTGAGAGACTGCAATGTAGCCATCCGATGGCTCATGCTGCACACAGCGGACTCGGGTAAGTGCAAAAGGTGTGGCCGTCTGCGTCACTCCTATAAAGGCTTTCAGAATTAAGATCTACTTCATGATGCAAAGTGCGTTAGCCCTTGAATGAGCATCAAGTTGCTTTTCTAAATGAGTCATTTTTGTGTCTGCTTGGATAAGTTAGCGGCCCAGCTAACGGATCCTTTGTCAGGTACTACGAGGTGCCGGGAAATCTGAGGAAATTCACCTCCCATGTTCAAGGAGCTTGTCACTGGTCAAACTGGGGAGATGGGGTGTATCCGTATGAGAAAGTACAAGTACAGATCTGTGGTGGGCAGAATAATTCCTCAGCCCACCCTCCCAAAGATATTTATGGCCTAATCCCTGGAACCTGTGGGCATGTTATATGGCAAAGGGGGATTAAGTGGAAGATGGAATTAATGTTGCTAAACACTTGACCATAAGTAAGGAGATTATCCCAGTGGAATCACAGGGGTCCTTATATCTGGAAGAGGGGAGCAGAAGAGACAACTAGAGAGGTGGCATCCTGAAAAAGACTGGACAAGCCATTGCTGGCTTTAACAATGGAAGGGGCCACAGGCCAAGGAATACAGGTCGCCTCTAGAAGCTAAAAAACACAAGAAAACTGATTTTTCCCTGGAGATTCCAGAAGGAGCACAGCCTTGCTAACACCTTGGATTTAGCCCAGTGAGACCCATTTCAGACTTCTCACCTCTGGAGCAGTAAGAGAATAAATTTATGTCATATTAAGTCACTAAGTTTGTGGCAATTTGTTATACCAGCAATAGGAAACTAATAACAAGGTCTGAGCCAGTGACTAAAGCCAGATGTGTGAAACAGTTGGTGGGATCTGAGTTCAGAGCAGCAGAGACACATCACTTCGGGTTGGGGGACAGAGGTGGTCGGGGAAAGCTCCACACAGAGGTAGGCGCTGACTGGCCCTTGATGGTTCGTGAAATAAAAAGCACAAGAAATTCTAGACTGGAGACATAATGGAAGAAGAGGAATTTTGGATTACAGAAAAAGATGGACCCACTGAGTTGAAAAACTGGCTGGATCAGAGTGCTTAATTAAGGGAGATTGGGTCTTCACCTTTTCTGTGTCATGGTCTTCTTTGAGACCCTATTGGCTGTCAGGGTCAGGAGCTTCACAGATTGTGTGAAGTACCTGCACAGGGTCCTGAGCCTGTGACTTTAACACCCCTGGTATAATGGTAGAAAAACGAGTAGTTTGGACTAACAGCTGAGCTTGTTCAGAGCTGACACAATTCCTTACACAGTAAGTCCTTACTTAACATCAACAATAAGTCCTGTGACGATAAATGAAAAGAGGTATAAGGAAATCAATCTTACCACAGGCTAACTGATATAAACAAGAGTTAAGTTCCTATGGTATCGCATCAACATTATAATGTTATTTGAGGACCTGCTATACTTAGTAAATGCTCGATGACATTAATTAACTAATGACTTCACTCCTCCAGAGCTACATGCCCCTCCCGCTGAGAGTGGTGTCATTTAGCTGCCCTGTAAAGCCTTCTGCTTTTGGTTGTTTAATCATCAAACTTTTCTTGAGAACTTACCCTGAGACAGGTACCACTTTCAACACCTTGTTATTTCAGATGAGGTTGTGGCTCTAAAAAAATTCTACGGGGGTGGCCAGTTAGCTCGGTTGGTGAGAGCGTGGTGCTAATAACACCAAGGTTGCCAGTTCGATCACTGCATGGGCCACTGTGAACTGCACCCTCCTTAAAAAGAAAAAAAAAATTCACACCAGATTATTCTGCAGCCTTCCTCTATCTACCATCTGTTTCCACTTCCTATGAGTAGCCAGCAGTGGGAACAACAGTTGAAGTTCCCCATCCTTTGTATCTTTGAAAATGTGTGGAATTTCTCCTCAGCCTTTTGTCTTCACACTAGAAATCTCCAGCTTCTTAAATCTTTCCAATTTTTCTTTTCATCATTTTGCTTCTTGGCCTACATCTCTCTTCAGTTTACAGTTTACTCACAGCATGAATACATGGCTAAAGTTTTTAATCATCTCATGGATATGTTTTCAATTAGTTGAGTTTATGTCATACATAAACTCCAGTTCAAATGGGAGGATTTTACTACGTTGACTCAGCCTATAATCTTTACCAAAAGTCTTACCTTCTCAAGTCTATAAACAACTCCAGCCTTCACTTTATTCTATCATGACACCAACTGTGGTTTTCTAGTGACTCAGTCTCATCTCCATCTTCCCGACGACTGAGCCTGACAGCTGTGCCTGGGTTCTGGGAGCCAGTGGTCAGCGTCCTGGATTTGCACCCTGCCGGGGACAGCCTCGGCTGGCCAAAGTTCTGTGCTTTCCTCTTCAGCCACATCTATTTTCCATTTCTGTGCCTGGCAATTGTCTGGCCTGATTGCACAAGGTCATGATTTACTAGAAACAAACGAATGTGCCTATCTGGTCGTGAGTCATATGTGGGAAACGTAACTGCTTATTTTGTTTGTATGATATTTCCATCAGAGACGGACACATGTTCTTCACATTCCCCCCGGTTAACCCCCTGCCAGCATCTCACCCAGGCTTAGGATGCTTCTGCACTGCCTTGCAGCTGTTGAGCAAACCCACTCTGAGCCAGCATTGGGCAGAGAAGGCTGGCAGGTACTGAAGCCTGACCCCGAGGTTATCACGGTCCTAAGATCTGGTCCCTCTGTTCTCTGAGTCTGAATTCCTGAGGGTCAGGTCTTAGAGAGAGGATTAGACCCTGAGAACACTGGAAGCCAAACCTGGTTCCTAGCGAGAAGTTCATTGTAATGCACCATGTCCCCTATCCAAAAAATGAAAGCAAATTAGTATCAGAAGTTTTCTTACTGAATTAGAATGAATGGAAAGACACATGGAGATCCTTATACATTTGCTGTGGCTGTTTTTGTTTTGTTTAGGCAAATTTGAAGCTGAAAAAAATTGTCTCTGTATGATCAATGTCACCAAATCCAAGGCAGTTCTGGAAAATGCATGATAAATCAGAGCTCTGTCATTTCCCATGAAAACTGAGCCCTCCTCCAGGTTATCACTCGTCTCCTCTTGATGGAATAACTTGGACATCAATATTGTACAAAATGGCCTCCACCATCCTCGCGTGACGGAGGCACTAGAACAGCCCTGACATTTGCTCATGCAACAGGGTCATTCCATGCCTGCCCGGCCTCCTGAGATACTGCAGGAGGCAGGAAGGTGCACATGGGCTGCTCGGACCACCAGGGCCCTGTACCTGAGCCGCTGTGAACTTTGTGACAGTGTTCCTTACCTTCAAGTTTCTATTTTGACTTCATTTGCAGTCCTGGTAGCTTTGACTTGTAAACATTGATTCTTTCTTAGATAATAATTGGTCCCATAAACCAATTCCAGCAAATACCAATAATTTTTATTCTATATACTTTTTAAAAATATATTGTTTGTTTTATTTAAAACAGTTTAGCTTGGCAGCTAATAGGCTGCACAGGGAATCAGCATCTCTGGTGTTTTATCCCTGGGTCAATCTCTGCCTAATTTTGTGACCTTGGCCTAGTAGTTGCCATACTCTCTGGGCCTAGATATTGGGTAGTCCCAAAAGCTCTGAGTGCCGGCTTTGCCCTTGGGTCTTTACAAGGAACAAAATGGTTCCAGGTCTGGTTCTTTCTCTTTGGAGAGGCCACATCTTTGTATGGGTAACCCTATTTCCCTGTTGTGTCAGGAGTCTCCAAAACCACCCCAGGTTCAGTTGTGTATTAGAAAGACTTAGCATACAATAGTACTTACTCATGGCTATGATTTATTACAGCAACAGGATAGAAAGCAATATCAGCAAAGGGAAAAGGCACAAGGGGCAAAGTCTGGAGGAAATCAGGCCCAAGCTTCCAAGAATCCTCTCCCAGTGGAGTCTTACGGGGTGTGTTTAATTCCCCCAGCAATGAGTTGTGACAGCGTGTGTGAAACGTTGCCAACCAGGGAACCATACTAGAAACTCAGTGTTTGGGGTCTTTATCGGGGGCTGGTCCCAGGCAGCCTCAGTTTGGCACATACCAAAATTCCAGATCCCAGAAGGAAAACAAGTGTGCATGACAACCATCGTACAAGCCGTTAAGGCATAATGGGCCATGGTTATCAGCTTTCAAAGTGGTGGAAACTCCACGTTCCCAGGTGCCGGCCAAGGGCCAACCTTGCAAAGAGGCCTTTCTGAAGCTGGCAGTCTCGGGCCTACTATGTTAACTCTTTTCCATATACCTATCCACAACTGAATGGCAGCGTTCAATGCCTAAACAAAGGCAACTCCAAACACAGGACATAAGGAGGCCACCCACTTAGGAAACAGTGTCAGAAGGCTCTCCCCGTCGATATTGGACAGTCAGTAAATAAGTCAACCCCAAAATGCTTACAAAATTTTGAGACACTGTTCTGCAGCTTGCTTTTATCCCAGGTGACATTCCACGTCAAATCTAACTGTCGTATTTCATAGTTCAATTGTACTTACTCCATAGCATAGATATGCTATAATTAATTTCACCATCTGTTTTCGATATTCATTTTGCTTATTTTTAAAGACTTAAAATGAAGGAAAGTATTTAAGAACTCATGTCTCATAGATATTCTCTGCACAGTTAGTAAATGGAAACTCTTTTCTTCCTATTTCTAGCCTGTGACCCAAACAACAAACGCCTTCGTCAAATCAAGGACCAGATCCTGACAGACTCCAGGTACAATCCCAAGATCCTCTTTCAGTTGCTGTTGGACGCCGCACAATTTGAGTTTATACTCAAAGAGGTAAAAATAGCCAGTGAATAATCACCAACGTCGTAGTTATGTTATGCTTAAATTTTTTCTTTTCAAGATTGGGATTTTATAACGGTATCTCTGATCCAAGCTACAGATTCCAGCTGTCTGAGATAAGTCTTATAGGAAAAGGACGGGATGAAACACTGAACAAGCATTTAGTGCCGAGTGTCATTAGAGATACAGTGATTGTGGAGGGATACGGACATGAGTCAGAGAATCACACCAATGAAAATATAAATACAGACTGAGATACGTGCTCTAAAGGAAAATAGTCCTCTGGGGACCTGAAATGAAGGATCCTGTCCTAGCTTGGACAGCTTCCCTGAGCAGAGAAGCAAGAGCATCTGTAGGGACCGGAAGAACGGACTTGTCAGAGTTAGCTAAGAAAAGATAGGGACCATGATGGAGAACATTCCAGAGAGAGGACAGGATATGACTAAGTCCTCTAGGGTGGGGAACAGCATGACCAGTCCAAGGACTGAAAGACCAGTTGGTTGGAAGGGAGAGAATACAAGAGAAAGGTGGTTTGAAATGAAGTCGAAAGGTCAGCAGGAGCCAACCCGTGCTGGGTCTTGCAGCATTTCAGCCTTCATCTTAAAAGCCATGAATACCTATTGGAAAGGGCTTACATAGGATGCACGATTTGCATTTAAGCAAGGCCTCTTAAGGACTTGAAGGAATTTGATTTTAATGAAGAAAATGCTGGGGTTAGTTATATCCCTAGAGAAGCTTCTCCAGGCATAACAAAAATGGCAGGTACCTGGGAATGTTCAGGTTTTGTAAACAGTAGCCCTGGGGGTTTGCATCAGGTGGGCCCAGGAACTCATCCTGGACATGAGTGCCCATTCAGAACCAGCACTCACCCTCGCCTCAGTCTGGGCAGTGGTATACTAGATGTTTCTTTATCTTCTGGATACTCTGTTCTTCTATTAAGTAGCTCGGTAAAAGCAGACGTTGATTATTAACCTAATGTTAAAGCAGGTGCTAAGTGTTTTCAGTGACTTCTCTTGGTATAACTTTATGAGATCAGCGAAGTGCTACCCCTTTTTGATCTCTTTAATAAGGTCAGTGTTTTCCCTCTGAATAGCAAATCACTATTGAATACCTTCCCTGTTCCCAGCTAGGTCGTAGGAATTGAAAAACGAACAAGGCATGTATGTTCCTATAATCAAGGAGCTCAGTA
Source organism: Rhinolophus sinicus (assembly GCF_036562045.2). Classification (NCBI taxonomy): domain Eukaryota; kingdom Metazoa; phylum Chordata; class Mammalia; order Chiroptera; family Rhinolophidae; genus Rhinolophus; species Rhinolophus sinicus. The sequence continues at coordinate 11,262,327 of NC_133761.1, forward strand.
TAGTGGGAAAGAGGAAAATTAAGCCAAGATGAGAAACCAGGAAAGACCCAGGAACGGGAACTAGGAATCTTATTAGTAGGTCAAAGCAAAACTGGCCTTTCAGAGGCAAGTGAGAATTGCCCACAAGGAAGACATGCCCTCGGTCCAGTTAGGATCAGCTGCCAGAGCACCAGCAACCCAAAATTCTGTCGCTCAGAGTTGTCAGTAGAAATCAGGACCGGTGTGGGTCAGCCATCTGACCAAGCCTGCATTTCCCATCAGATCTGTTCTCTGGAGTGTATTGGACTAGAATAGTGTATTCAGGTAGAGGGGAAACAGAAGACAGCCTAAGGGAGCACCAGTTCATTCTTAAAGGTCTTCAAAGAAGAGAAAGATCTGGTAGAAAGGAGCAAAAACAAAACAACTGCCCAAAACAATGACATGTTTGAATTTCTAACATTTCAGCGTCACTCTTTAACCTATATTTTCATCTCTCCTACCTCCCATTCCAGCCCTTTTTCTAGACTCACTTTCTGATTCGCTTAATAAACATACTAATTGAAACTATGTTTCTTCTAATCTTTATATGATGGGGCATCTAATTTCAGGACCATCCCCTATCTCAAATCCCATCTTACACAATACGCAACCTGTGACACAGGTTGAACTCACAGGTTCAACCTGTGAGTGTTTGAAGGGCTCGCAGCCATTTGGTGTGTAATGAAGGCCTCAGAGTGATATTTGTGTTGCTATTGCTGGTCAAATGGCATTGATGGATCCCAGGCACTCAATAAGATAGGGTGAGCTCTATAAATAATTCTCACTGTTCCTCATCCTATTATTTCATTGATTAATCATCCTGCCTGATCACTAAGATTCCTCTGCCACTGGCCCCACGAAATTCCACCCAGCCTTTATCCTTTTATCTGCAGGTGGAGTCTCCCTACCCCATTGCTTATCTTTTCAATATTCATTATGATGCTGAGAAATGAAGAATTTCTTATGAGAAAAATCAGTATTCGTGCATTTTTTACTCCTAAGAGCCCTGTACCTTTGTGACATACCTTAAATGTGTTTTTAAAGTTTGTTTCAAAAACAACAACCCTGAATTATACCATTTCCTCCTCTGCCCAAGTCTTTATAGAATTTGAATTTTATGAAGGAATGAATTAATGAACAGAATTACTGTTCAGCAAAAACCATCTGTAATCAAAGAAGAAAATTTTTGTAGGTACTTTAGTTCATTCCCCAATCATCAGACAAAATGATACTCAGCCTTCTCTGGCTATTAAATTAGAATCACAGAAATTGTTGCCTCGAAGGGACTTAGAACAGTAGTCACCAAATTGAATTTCACATTAAAAATGCTGATTCCTGGCCTACCCAAGGTCACCTGAACCAGAATCATCAGGGGTGAGGCTTGGGAATCTGAAAACTGGAAAGCCATCCAGGCGGTGCTCTGGTACAGTTGCTCTGAAAACCACTGTCTTAGCGACGATCGAGCTTTGCCCTCCATTTGTATAAAGAAGTGAGGCTTAAGGGACGGCATCAGGGTAATGTTAATGTTGGGCATCTTTTTTTATAATAAATTCGGTGTCACTCATGCTTTCTTAGTAAACTGCCCGATCTGGATTTCCTCTTAAGTAAATAAATCTCGTGTCCCTTTAACAGATGTTCAAGCAAATGCTTTCAGAAAAGCAAGCCAAATGGGAGCATTACAAGAAAGAGGGCTCAGAGCGGATGACAGAGCTTGCTGATGTCTTCTCAGGAGTGAAACCCCTAACCAGAGTGGAGAAAAATGGTAATTGCTGAAGGGGAAATACTGGTGTGGTAGAAATGCGTACACAGATTATTGGACATGGGCAGAGTCAAAGTCCTTAGGTTGTCATCATTGTGTGCTAGGACATTGCTGGTGAAGATCCCTTGGGCGTTCTCCTTATCCTCTCTGGACTTCAGGTTTCTTATCTTTGAAACCTGAGTTTAGGCTAAATCACGGGTTCTTCCTCTCTGGTTCACATAATCCTTAGAGAAGCGTAGTCCATCGTCCCACCCCCACCACTGTCTGCAAAACCAGTGTGTCAGCATGTGTGCATTTGGGGCAAGGGGAAAAGGACCTGTAATTGTCATGATCTGCTCATAAGGCTAGTTCACTCAAGAATATTAATAACTATCAAAGTAGATGATATCTAAGATTGTTTTCTAATCTTGTGTGGTGCTTTGTCACTGAGGCACCTGCCACCTAGTGGCGGAAGAGGGGACCTGCTGCAGACTGTTTTGAAACTTAAACATAGCTTAAGTTTTAACGGTTTTGATCCTGGTTCTTTTAGGAAATTTCATCTATGGAAAAATTGTGGTATCACTTCAGATCTTTCTCTAGATAGGAACCTTTCAAATTGCCCTTGAAAGACCGTTCTGAATTTTAAGGTGACAAATTATACTATTTTGTTAATGTTGAATGTTTGTTTTAACTGTCAAATTCATTTCCATGAAGTTAATTATACAGTATAGCTTTTTATAAAGAAAACTTTTCTATTTATAATCAGTATGAGCTTGTGATTACCGTATTTGGCTTTTGTTGATTTGTTTGATGCTGAATGGTTGTCTAAAATACAGTTCCAAATTACATTATTGTTCTTATTGGAAAAAGTCAGCGAGTTTTTAATGATGCGATATAAATTGGCAACTTGTTTTGTAGGTTGCTATTATTGTAACTAAAAACCAAAGAACCACCTATAACATTCTGACTAGATTAGTTGTGTAGAATCAGGCACATTGATCTCTGTTTTAGTCTCTTTTAGTTCTTACAAATACCAGCATTGTTTCAGAGGTCATTCAAAACAGCATCTTATACTTTTTCTGGCTACATAGCATATGTACTTTGGAAGGACTTTCACAAATATTTCTCATTTGATCCTTACAACCTTGTAAGATAAACATCTTTATCCTTATCTTATATGTAAGGAAAATGAAGCTTAAAAATGTAACCACTTGCCTAAGGTAACAAAGGTCTAGAGCCTGGGTGTCACTCATCACATCAGAATCTCCATCTCCTGCTCTTTGTACTGCTCCATGCCCCTCAGTCCTACAAAAAAACCTTCAAAACCACAACTGGTGTTCCTCATGTCAATTATGATAACTTAGCTTATAAGCCCTGAAGTGCTTTTATTAAAGTGAAATCATCCCATGGATAAAAAAAAACAAACTGTAATTTAGAGAATCAACTTGGTGAGGTGAAAAGAGTAAAGCCTTTGAATCGGGACAGACAGTTGTGAAAATCCTGGTTCTACCAGAATTTAGTAACTGTAGCCCAGCATAGGATTCTTAATATCTCTGAGCATCAGCTTTCTTATTTGAGAAATGGGTACAAATTCCTACCTCCATAGATTGTTGTGAAGATTGAATGAGGCAAAGCTTAGAGCTTCACGTACTGATGGTACGTGAAGTATATTAACCCCTTGCCCTTTGTCTGCCATGAGAAATGCCAGCTGGTGTGTGAATGCAGATGGCATCACCTAATCAGTTCAGACTTCTCCACAACTCACCACTCGTAGGTCATAGTCCTGGCGCATTGGTCTCTACTTTCCCCCAAGACATGCCATTGTCATTTTTGCTCCAAAGCCTCTGCCAGGTGGGTCCCTTCATCCAGGGATAAACTATCCCTCTTTCTCTCTCTGCCTGTCCAGATCTGTACCCATCCTCACTTCTCCAGAAAACTCTCCCCAATTACTCCACTCCCATCCTTCAGTTCCTTCCCAACTCCTCCTCCGCCACTGCCCCCTCGGCTCACGTTGGTTTACACCCTGTCCTTGGGCCTTTAACCCTTCTCTGCTAGGTGTCATAGACTAAGCTACTCACATCGACAGTTTCATCTCTTCTACCAGGTTGCATGCCCCAGGCATTTTTGTTGTTATTGTAAGGAGAATAAAAGCTCTGTGATTAAGAACTAGGTTTGTAAAGGATTATTTAATTAAATTCAAAGCCACAGTGACAGGACTTCTGGGATTTCACTAGTCTTTCCTTGTTTCTGTATTAATAGAAAATCTTCAAGCTTGGTTCAGAGAGATCTCAAAACAAATATTGTCTTTAAACTATGATGATTCTACTGCTGCAGGCAGAAAAACTGTGCAACTAATACAAGCATTGGAGGAGGTAAGAAAAGTCTTTCTAAATGAATCATACCTTTAGATGCATCTAGCAATCTGCTCCTGGAAATATATCTAAGAGAATATTTTGTCAGAAGCAAAAGCAGTATGAATTAATGTGCCCACTGTTATGGCATATACAGTGTCCTAAAATGGGGAAAATAATTAAATGACCAGCATGAAGAGAATGGTAGCAAAAATTATGATATTTCCACTTGTGGAAATATGAAGTCTCAGCAAAATAATTATGAAACCAATATAGAAACATTAAGAAAAGTGTGGTAAAGAAGTAAAAGAAAAAATAAAATTGCATTATATGCACCATTTTTAGGTTTGTAAAAAGTATGTACGTTGGGGGGAAAAACTAGAAAAGAATACACAAAAAATAAAAATAGTTGAATGATAATCATATGCTTATAAATGATACATTTTCTTTTCTGAAAAAAATTGTTTATTGTTTTTTATCTACTCAAAAAGTGATTGCACCAAAAAAGAATTATTATGCCTCCATACTCTTAAATTTTTACTTATATGTTTAACTAGATTTAAAATGGAAAATAAACAAAAGCATCAGAACAATAACCATACACTCTGTTATTTTGAAAACATTACTGATATTCATCTGAAACCCTGTTTAATTGGTATTGTTGTACATTTTTAGAGATTAATTAATGCTCTTTTTTATTTGGCATACTTTCTTGTGAGCTTTTTCTTATTTTTGCAAGGTTTTTAGGATGGTCACTGTTAAATGGCCACTCAGTATAATAGTCCATTGTTAGCGTACCAGGTTCCCTAACCATTCCAGAACAATTGCTCACTTGTACTATTTCTATTTTGGTTGTTTTTGGATTTTCTAGTCTATGGTAGAACGATAAACAACTTTGTAAATCTCAGATGTCTTTTTATCTTTTGCATTATTTATTTTGATATATAGCCCAGGCCCCGTGAATTGGGTGCATTAAAATGTCAGACACTGTAGACTCATTATTTTGTTTTTAAAGAGTACATCCAAAGAACTTAATAGTGTACAAATGCCACCACCTTGTTGTGATGTAACTTGTTTTGTTTTTTAGCCGTCCTGCAAATGTTCAGAATTAAGAGGATTATCCAATACATGTTTATTGATACTGAAATGGAAATTGGGAGTATTCACTTATTATGTCATATATTTACAGGATAAGAAATAGGGCAACATTTTCTAATCCTAGTGCATTGTTTTATGACTTGGCTTACACATTTCAGAAATTGTAATTTGAACTAAAAATTTTGCCAAGAAGTTCTTAGTACGTAGGGTGGAAAGAAATGAACACTACAGAAGCCATTCAAGATTTTTCAATTAATTGTATTTATGTAACACAGGTTCAAGAATTTCACCAGTTGGAATCCAATCTGCAAGTATGTCAGTTTCTTGCTGACACTCGCAAGTTTCTCCACCAAATGATCCGAACCATTAATATTAAAGAGGAGGTCCTGATCACGATGCAGATTGTAGGGGACCTTTCTTTTGCTTGGCAGTTAATTGACAGGTAATGTGGACAGCCTGACGTTTGCGCTGGATGCCCGCCACCGGGAAAGTCTTCTAACCATCTACTCCTTTTTTACAGTTTCACTTCTATCATGCAAGAGAGCATAAGGGTAAACCCATCCATGGTAACTAAACTCAGAGCTACATTCCTGAAGGTAAGCAAAGAACAGTGAGACCTCATTCTCAGCTACTGGGAAAGAGTTGACCTGATTTGTTCATTCGGCCCAAGATTTCGTCCTTTTAGACATTTGGATAACTTAAGGATTTTTTTATAAACTGAAAATTGTTAGCGATTCTTCTCTGAGAGCATAGCTTCAAAGGGTGCCAGAAGTATTTGAAGTTTGAATTAGTAAGTTGGAGTATCGTACAGAAAATTGTTTTTAAATGAGAGAAGTAAATTTTTTTAAGGTTTTACCAGTATACTAAAAATGTGAATCCTGTGGGTACTTGATTTCCTAGAGGGAACTATAAATCCTATTACGTACTCATTTTTAAAATCCTGCATGGCCCTTGATTCCAAGATAATTTCAGATCATGATAAATGGACAGATAATTTACTCAGTGTCTTCCGATGGCATTACCCCATATATCAATTCTGAAGTGCACTTTCTTTCATATGCTAACAACTCTGTGATTGAGGATGGGTTTTATCATTGATGGCGCAGTGTAGTTTAGTTGTCAGCATGTCTTTTTCTCTCTGAGTGGTACATAAAGTGATGGCACGTCTTCCAGGCCACAGCATCTTTGATCGAAGTCAATACAGTCAAAATGTTTGATTTCCACAGAGGGCAAGCTGTCTTCTATAGCACAGTGCCTTTCAAACTTGCGGGTACGCGAGAATCCCCGGGGGTCTTGTCACAACACAGATGGCTGGGTTCTGGCCCCAGAATGTCCGATTAAGTACGTCTGGGCTGGAGCTCAAGAACTGGCATCTCTAGTAAGTCCCCAGGTGAGGCCGAGGCTCTGGTCCAGGGACCACAGCTTGAGAACCACCGCTGTCGCCGAAGACTATCATTTAAAACTTATATTGTGTCAGAAACTATTAATGACATTGATGAAGTTCAGTGGTTGTTGCTTCCTTGGGTAAAGCCCAAGAGCTTTGTGATATGTTACTATTTCTGGAAATACAGAGGTTGCTAGGACTCGAAAAAGAGGAACAGATACATCTTATTTTTCTTCCAGCTTGCTTCTGCCCTTGACTTGCCCCTTCTTCGTATTAATCAAGCAAATAGCCCTGATCTTCTCAGTGTGTCTCAGTATTATTCTGGTGAATTGGTGTCCTACGTGAGAAAGGTAAGAGATGCATCAAGGCGACGTTTATTTTATTGGCAAAATAACTGCTACTTTAACTACATAAGGTATGGTTGGGAGCCCTATAAAAAGTACACCCGTGTTTCTTTCCCCTCTTAATTTTATCCCAGAAATTTGCAATACCTGAAAATAAACGTATTCTTACAGGTACTGTGGATGTACAGATGTGGTTTTACTTTCAAAGAACTTTTTTTAAGTGCTGTTTACACCTGTTTTTTAAGTGCTGGTGGTTTTAACCCTATTTTATAGGTTTAGGAACTGAAGAACAGAGATTATAATGGCTTCTGTAAAGTCACAGAGCTGGTAGGTAAGAAGTACCAGATAAAGAGCCAACATAACCTGGTTGGAATTTGAAGTTTTCAGGGGAAATTTGGTCCTTGTTTCAAGAACTTATGCTATAGTGAGGAGCCAGACAGGCCTGGATTCAAAATTTACCTGTGTCACCTCCTAGCCGAGTGTTCTACGGCCATGTTACTTCATGTTTCTGACCTCAATCTTTTACAAGTTTGCCATGTGGAAAAGATAGATGTTTTTGCAGCATTTGTATGAGGATTAGCTGTATATCTATGAGCAGGAACATACCCTGTGCCTGAGAGCAGTTATTAAAAGAGCACCCCCTCCAGTAGACAAATGGCTTTGTACTCACTGGACCCTTACTGTCACCCTCGCATTTATCAGCTAAGAAAATGAAAGAGATTTTCAATTGTTTTTCTGCTTTTCCCTTTCCTTAAAGGTTTTGCAGATCATTCCAGAAAGCATGTTTACTTCTCTGCTTAAGATCATAAAGCTTCAGACCCACGATATTATTGAAGTGCCGACCCGCCTGGACAAAGAAAAGCTGAGAGACTACGCTCAGCTTGGCCCACGATATGAGGTGGCGTGTCCCTTTGACTCGTGCCTTTTGATATTTAAAACCCACACCATGAAATACCATAGGTCTGTCATCTGCCATATTCCCAGGACCACCAGATCAATTCTGATTTTTTTTCCGTCACTCAATGATAACTACGTTTGCCGCGTCAGTACAATCACACCTTTATTTGTTCCGCTGTCCTGGTGTCATTGAGGGCCTTACCTGCCTGAGTGTTCTCAGAGGAAGTGGACGGACCTCAGCTAATCACTCTGCTGAATCAGCCCTTATTCTTCTTGGGCCTGATTGCCTAGACTTTTCACATTCAGGTTCCTGCTTGGTATGTCAAACCATGGCTCAAAAAATCTGTATTCCATTAACCATTTCCTACAGCCAGACTTTTAAGCCCACTCAAGAGTTAAGCACCTCAGAGGTCATTTTTCCCAAACACCTCCGCTTTTCTTTCTCCCTGAACTTAAAGATGTGAAAAGTAAAATCAAGTGAAAATTGAAAATACGATGTCTGTTGTTAGCACATTTTATTCCTGTATCAATTTCACACTCAGACAGAGCTCCAAAAATTACATCATGAATTTAGAGTTTCAAGCTTGGAATTTCCACATTTATTCTAACTGAAAAATGTAGCACCTGTCTACCTTATCAATGTCTCTGTTGCTTGAAACAAACATAGAAGGCAGGAAAGGGGAGATTATCTTCGTAGAGTCTCGAAGAGCTATTTCTACTTGGAAGGGACCATCCATGTCATTAAGTCCTGCCCTCATTTTATGCATGAGAAACTGAGGCCCAAAGAAGGAGAAATGATTGGTCAAAGCTTAAAGAACTATTTTATGTCTTCTGACTCGGTTTCTGAAAATGTCTAGCAGTGGTCTCAGTGACACCACAAAGCCTCATTTCTGATTGGGACAGGGACACACAAGCGTCCTAAAGCTGCATACTTGTTCCTATTGTCTTTCCCCATTTTGGGACCATTAGCCGATTGTTTTAGCTTCCCTTAGAAATGATGGGTCTGTTATCTCTTTTTCTTTCTTAAAGGTTGCCAAGCTGACTCATGCGATTTCCATTTTTACTGAAGGCATCTTAATGATGAAAACCACTTTAGTCGGCATCATCAAGGTAACGGCTCTGATGCTGGTCTGCGTGGCCTGGTAGTAAGACCCTGGGTTTGGATTACTGTGGTATTTATCCCATGGGGAACAGGGAAAGACCTTAGCATCTTGCATCCCTTGCTGTTTCACATTCACTTCACTCATGGATTGATAGAGGGGCAGAGAGCATTACAGTCTTTATTTTTCATAATACCCAAGAGTTATTTAAATCTAAGGCAAATCCATTTTATTGACTCTTTATAATAATAAGGAAAACAAAATGATTCAGTTCCCTTGGAATAGCGAGCTCTCTCTCTCTCTCTCTCTCTCTCTCTCTCTCTCTCTCTCTCTTCCACCCTTCTTTCTTTTTAATATTTGTATGTTGCACCTCAGGTGCAAAGCACTGAGATAATCATACCCCATTGTCATTTTGAGGTCATTGTCATCACTGATGCATGGAAGCTCCTCTCTTCTTTTTTCCTTTCTCATCTGATGCCCACGCCTGTTCCCATCCCCACAACACCCACTCTGTACGTGTGATATATGTGCAGGCATCCTTGGTATTCGCATGTGGTGTAATTTGATGTAAGCACGTGTTCTTGAGTTATCTAAATCATTGTGCTCTGTCTCTTCATTCTTTCTCCAACTTTTCTCACTAGTTACTGCTTTTGAAATAAATTCATGTTGCTCTGGGTCTGGTAGGTGGTTACTTCTCACTATTGCAGAGAATGTCACCTTTTACTTAGCCATTGCCCCAGGGACAGACATCTGTGTTGCCCAGCAGCACACCTACGTTCCTCATCATCATAAACACTGTCGAGATGAGCATCTCTGAAATCTACTCGTATGGACCCAAGAATGTGTCGCTGGCTCATAGGGCATGTTGATACTTAGTTTGTCTCAATACTGCCAGATGATCTTCTGAAATGACTGTTTGCTGTGTATCTACCTACACTTTTGCCTGTACTGTTATTGTGCGCTTTCTACCTTCTGCTCTGCCGAGGGGTATAAAGTGGTGTCTCATTGCTGTTTTAACTTACAGCCCTGTGATGCCTAGTGATGTGCCCGTTCACATAGTTCATGGTGCTGTTATTTTCCGTTTCTCTGACGTCTGTAGAATCTGAACATTTCTGATTTTTAAACAAATTTATATTTATCAAATTGCCAGATTAACATTTGTATTGATAAAATCCAAGAAAATATAGGAAATGACCCTAAAATAGATATGGAACTTTAGTGTGTATTTTCTGGAAGTGTGTTAAAAGAAATTCTATTATATATACTAATAGAATACTAATAGAATCCATTAAACATGCTTTAGGTCTGATGCCAGTTTCTATGCAGAGAGTATACGTTCAGGTTATCACTTCTTATTAATCCATAAAGTAGTGATGAATCCTTGGGCCAGATGAAGCGTTGCATATGCAAAGTGACCAGTATAAAAAGGATTTAATAAAACATAACAATTAGCAATAACTATCACAGGAAAGACCTTTAAGAAAAGTGTAAGTCTTCAGCCACAAGCTTTCAGATAATAAGAGCAGAGGGAATATCTAACGGACTGTCTTTGCCAGTCCAACAACTCAGGGCCCTTGCTAACCTTTAACCTCCCAAGGTTAAGGATCTATTTCAAACACTTATAAAAAGTATAAGTTCACTTTAGTCAGTATGACTTAAAACAAGTGAGATATACACCGAGATGTAAGTGTTCATTGTTAGAGGTAGCCCCCCCCCAAAAAAAAAAAAGAAATAATCTAAGTGTTTATCAGGAAGAGAATGGCTGAATATCATGGTGCACTCGTGCTAGGGATTGCTGCCATTGGAAAAGAAATTGCCACGGGGAGATTTCCAAGACTTGAAGTGAAAAAAGCCAATTGCAGAACGAGGTGTTTGTATGTATATATCATCCCATGTAGACTTTTGAAATTAAATATGTATTTAAGGACAAATGTGTATGCAATTGGATAAAGATAGGTCTGGAAGATGCATATGAAACCTGTTAACTGTTGCTAACTTCAGGGGAATGGCTAGAAATGTGAGGAAGGGACTGTGAAGGGGCTTTCTCTTAGCTCTGAGCACTCCGTAGGTTAGTAAAAGTCTAGGAAGCATTGGAAGGTCCATTTGAGACCTTTCGATTCATGAAAAGATTTCATTCTTTTTCATTAAATCTGTCCTTATAAGGAATATATCTTTCAAAACTTCATGTTACTTTGATTTTCTTTTCTCATCAATTATATGTATTTATAATTTACCTTTTTATCATAAAATAGAACAGAGATACTGAAAGCTACAGAAACAATTATGTAGCTTCATGAGTTATTCTAAGGGAAATACCATTTCTTTTCACCACCACTCCAGGCGAGAAATGTAATGGAGCCAGCTCCCACCCTAGGGCCCTCCTTATGTGCCCTGACCCAATCCGTCTCTGTTTAGAGTTTCATTATCCAAAAGTAAATCTCTCTACATTATAATTTATACTTGCCCATTTTTAAAATATGTCTTTTAAGTCTTTTAATCTCCAGGTTTCTCTGTTCTTTTTTATCGTACAATTTATCTGTTGAAGAACCCAAAGCCTTTGACCTACAGTCTCTCCCCAGTCTGGATGTGGCCAGCTGCATAGTCATGATGTAATTCAACGTGTGTTTCTGGCTTTTGTCAGTTCTGCAACTTGCACTGCATTTGTCTTCGTGAAAGTTTAAATATAATCAAACCCAGATGGACCCCACCAGTTGCCTTTATGACTTTTTAAAATAATGGTTCTTTACAAATTTAAAAAAGAAACAAGTCGGAATTCAAAGCAGTGTGCTTTAAAATGATTTGATGTTTTATGGCTCTGATAGGAGACTGTCTGTGGGGAAATAACAAAAGCTTTCTCATTACAGAAAAAATGAACCAGCAAAATAAACTTAAAGAGTTAGATAGCAGATTTGCTTTTTCATTTTATCCCCCAAATTAAATACAGAACCATTCCAAGAATGCTCAAAAAAAAAAGAGAATCATTAAATTTGCAGCGTGGTCCAACTCAAAACTTGAGTTTGTCCATCTGGCTATCGATGCCCTGAAAAGACAGTGAATTCAAATGCAGGCCCTTCACTCCACTCCCTCCTTCAAGTGATCAAAAAAGAGGCACTTTTTACTTTTAATGAAATTATTAAAATGTGAGGCAACTTAAGACTTTCCATACCCACCATCTTTGAAATGTCATATTGTAAAATTATCATCATGAATTTACCGAGATAAACCAAGTCCTAAAGAAGTGAGTCTAATTCTGTCTTAGCTACACAAGTTCACAGAGGAAGAGGAAAGGAAAACAGTCCTGATCCTTTAGAAAAGAGGTAGAAGAGTGTTCCACAGTGGATTCTGGAAACCGTTTTTCCTGTGGATTTCTTCAGGACCGAGCTTTTCCTCACTGCCATTTATTACTCTTCAATTTGCACATAGGTGGATCCGAAACAGTTGCTGGAAGACGGAATAAGAAAGGAGCTAGTAAAACGTGTTGCTTTTGCTCTTCATAGGGGATTGATCTTCAACCCTCGAGCCAAGGTACCACATGACCAAAATGAGTCTGTCCTTTCTCTTTCTCTTCCTCAGCTTGCAAAATGGGCTACAGCACCATTTTTAACAATTGTGAACAAGACCTTTCCTTCTAACATAGATCTAATATATGATTTTCAGTACAATTAGCGGATGTGCTTTTTGATCCTTTACTGTAATCCAGTCGTATTAAAGAAAATCCTGTTTAAAACCAGTACTTCTTTCCTTCACCTGTTGATCCCCAAGTTTAAGAATTGAACTGTTTGTGATTCTGAGTTACTTCCTATAGTTGAAAGAAATTGGTTAACCCTACAGCAGATAGGAACTATAAAGGCTAATTTTTTATTTTGCCTAATCTGTTGAGTAATATGGTCATTTTCCTCAGAAAACGTAGGTCTGAAATTTACATATGGGTAATTTTCATCTTAGTAAACTCAATTCAAAATAGTTTGTTTTAAGATAGATACGCAAATAAGAGAAAGATAGACTATAGTGGTTGACAGTCTACTCCAAAATAATAGAATTTATGTTTCCCGTTTGCACAGCCAAGTGAATTGATGCCGAAGCTGAAAGAGTTGGGGGCCACCATGGATGGATTCCATCGTTCTTTTGAATACATACAGGACTACGTCAACATTTATGCTCTGAAGATCTGGCAGGAAGAAGTATCTCGTATTATAAATTATAATGTGGAGCAAGAGTGTAATAACTTCTTAAGAACAAAGGTGTCTAAATACATTTTAAATTCTTGACTGTATTTATTATTTCTGACATTTAAAATACATACCCTAAACCTCAGAAATGCCAACAACAAAGTTCATTTAAACAGTTTCTAAAAATCAGTTAGCACTAGATAGTCACGAATATCTTTGGGGCTGTGAGAGTTGCAGAAAACTTTATACCGTGTTTCCCCGAAAATAAGACCCAGACAGGCAATCAGCTCTAATGCATCTTTTGGGGCAAAAATTGATATAAGACCCGGTCTTATTTTACTATATCAGACTGGGTCTTATGATATAATATGACATGATATGATATGATATGATACCGGGTATAATATAATATATAATATAATATACTGGGTCTGATACATATTAATTTTTGCTCCAAAAGACACATTAGAGCTGATTGTCCGTCTAGGTCTTATTTTCGGGGAAACACGGTATGACACCTGGCCTCTGGGACTTTACTATCCTAAGGAGAAAGCAGACATAATTAAATGGGTACAGAATGAAGCTGTTTGTTGTCACTGTTATAACACAAGTGATTGACTGACAGTTCTTCTGAGACTTTGATCAGAATACATTCCTAAGTGGAATTGCTGGGTCAAATGGTAATTCTATGTTTAAATTATTACTGAACCACGAAACTGTTTCCCACAGTATCTGCACCATTTTTCATTTCCACCAGCAATGTCTGAGGGTTCTAATTTCTCCACATCCTCACCAACTCTTGTTATTTGCCTTTTTTTTTTCTTTTTAATTATAGCCACCCTACTGGGTATGGAGTGGTATCTTACTGTAGTTTTGGTTTGCATCCCCCTAGTGACTAATAATGTGAAGCATCTTTTCCTGTGCTCTTGGCCATCTGTATATCTTCTGTGGAGAAATGTCTACTGTGGTCCTTTGCCTAGTTTTTAATTGGGTTGTTTGAGCAGCAAATTCTTTTTTTCTTTTTTTTTTTCTTTTTTTTTTTAATTTTTTATTGGGGAATATTGGGGAACAGTGTGTTTTTCTAGGGCCCATCAGCTCCAAGTCAAGTTGTTGTTGTATCAATCTAGTTGTGGAGGGCGCAGCTCACTGGCCCATGTGGGAATCGAACCAGTGACCCTATTAAGAGCTTGCACTCTAACCAACAGCCATCTGGCTGCCCCTGAGCAACAAATTCTTAAGTGTCATGGCTGAGAAGTTAGATTTTAGTCAGTAGTTAACCAGGAGCCACTCTGTAAGCTTTTAATTAGAGAATTGATATGATTCAGGTATGAAAAGATTAAGTATCTTCCAGCCTTATAATATTTTGGATTTTTATTATTGCACTGATGCATGTTCACTTGTAAGACAAAAAGCCAGACTTCCTGTGTCCTTTCTTATTTCTCACTTCTCCATCACTTCACTTTTTCACAAACATTTTTTTTTACATATAAACATTATATGTGGCATTTCGGGGAGGCTACTAATACCGTTTGAAAGTTTCCTCTGAAACCAAGGAACATTTATTGTCACTCTAGATGCAACCTTGTCATTGTAAAACTGTGAGAAAAGCATAACTAGGGTAACTTGTCAAAGATGTTCTAAATATTTTTGTGTTCTTTCTAGATTCAAGACTGGCAAAGTATGTACCAGTCCACCCATATTCCAATACCAAAGTTTACTCCTGTGGACGAGTCCGTAACGTTCATTGGTCGACTCTGCAGAGAAATCTTGCGGATCACAGACCCCAAGTAGGTGCATCGACATTCCCCTGGGCCTTGAGCGCCGTGGGCAATCGAAGTCTCTCAACACACTCACATATTGCGTATACTCAGGTCACACCCTGGTCCCTGCTGCAGTTGAATCCCTTCTAATGGGTTTATTCAAATTCACTTTTTTTGCATATTTTCCTCAGTGTGACTGAGGTGACCTCAGTCCAAAGATATAGAGATTAAGACAACCCTTGAGTCAGTTTGGCCACCGTTTGTCTATGCTCCTCATGCTTTCCAGTCAGTTAACATTCTTCTCACTTAGGCCTGTGGACTCTCCGGTATATTAAAACATTTTAAAGTTACAAATTGCTCATCTGTACCTATGTAACCCTGGTACACGCCTCCATTCCAGTTACTGGCTCTTGCACTTGTCGACTCATTTCCCGACCTTTTAAGATGAACTTCTGGTTTCTTGGCCCAACACCCAAGTACTTTTGATAGTAAGAACCAACATTTATCAAGCACTTATTTTGTGCACTCCTCCCAGGACCTTATACACCCCCCTTCATTTACTCATTACAAGATTCTTACAAGGTGGGCATTGTTTTTCTTCCCATTTTAAAGATGAAGTAACCGAGGCACAAAAAAGCTAAGTCACTTGCCCAAGATCACAGAGTTAATAAATGGTGGACCCAGAATACACACCAGACCCTCCAACTCTGGAGCCCAACTCAAGCACTGTGTCTCTCATTCGAGGACAGACTACATAGCTTTGCATGCAGTAAGTCACATGAGCGAAAATCTCACATCCTCAAAAGTGCCATTGAGAATATGTTGAGTGGGCACCATGGTCGAGACTTGGCAAGCTGCTTCTCTCGGTGAATCCTGAGCCGGTCTTTCTCCTCTTTCTGGCTGACCTCTGACGAAGCAGTGAGTAGGTACTGAGACCGCCTGAGTGAAGGCAGATTCACATCTTGTGTCTCGTGTTCACGCACACACACGCACACACACACACACACGTGCTCACTGAGTGCGGCGATTGGTGGGATTACCCAGGAAAAGGTGATTTCTCTTCTTTCTCTGTCCAGCTGTGCATAGTTGAATGTGTGTAAGTTAGATGTTCTTGGACCTGTCTCCTTGGTACCGCCCTCTACTTCAGGCTTATTTTTGTCTCTTCAAACTTAGGAAACTTGACCAAAAATTCCAGTAGAAATGACTTTTGTCTGTGACTCATGGGCCAAGAAGACTAAGAGAGCCAAAACGTTTTGTAGCTCCTCCTTTCTGGGCACCCATCCCTTCTAGAAAATGGGTTTTCCCTTCTAGAAAACCCACCTAATGCCATGGTAATACTTGCAGAAAGGATTAAACATAAATGGGACTTCCATGTCACATACTGATTTCATCATCAGTGTTGGAAGCCTCTTAAGTGACACACTGAAAGTGCCACCAGCACTGCAATGGAGGAAGGACACTTGGAAGCTGGAAAGGAGCGGTCCTGTGCAGTTCCGGAGAGCGTCTTGTTCTTCTCATTTACTTCTGAATTTAAATCTCCTTAGCTCCTGAAGCTCTCTTAACTGCCTCCAAAACCCCGTTGCGGTAAAGATATGTGCTGCTTCTCACAGTTGGGGGCATATTGTCTCTCGAGTTCATGGAATTGCCGTGTCTGAGGCTCCGTGCCAGGACTACCGAATCTGGCCATCTGTTTTTCAACACACTCTACCAGTGACTTAAGGTCCCTACCCCAACATTTGAGGACCTTTAAAATGGTGGCTAAGGGCGTGGTGTTGGAATCCGGCCTCTCTACGCTTCAGTCATCTCACAAGTTTCAAATGGCTTATATATTACAAAGCTATTATGAGGAGGAAAAAGCAAGCATGTGGAACGGTCCTAGCACCTGGCGGGTAGGAAGTGCTCAGTGAATATTGTGGGTTATCATCATCGTCCTTTCACTCCTGAGTCTAGAAGGTGGTTGATGACCAGAATTGGGAGGAAAGAGGAAATGGCCTTGTCATCATACTCTAACGGCTAGATAGGGCGCCAAGACTCAGTTTCTTTCTTACTAAAATGGAAATGACACAAGGCTGTTTGGTCCACAGTCTAGAAATTTCAAGACCCTGTGGAGAGACCACTGGGCTCTGAAGTCCTCCAGCCTGACAATGAACCTAACCTTGTCCTGTTAACATGACTCCAAACAGCCTAACTCAGTGGAAATGAAGTAGTGACACAGCATCGGGCAGGAAAAGGTGGTTTGGCTCAGTTTTACCTGCCTGGTCCATCCAGTGTCACCCCAGAGATATTTTGGGTGCCTAGGTACAGAGGTCATTCAGCACAAATCGTGACTGTTCTTGATGTCTGATACCCCAAATCCTGTTGAACCCCACATCTCTTGATGAAGAATTCTCAGCTGCTTTTGGGTTTGGGGTGTGTTTTGTTTTTCTTTTAGAATGACGTGTCACATTGACCAGCTGAACACTTGGTATGATATGAAAACTCATCAAGAAGTGACTAGCAGCCGCCTCTTCTCAGAAATCCAGACCACGCTGGGGACTTTCGGCCTGAACGGGTTAGACAGGCTTCTGTGCTTCATGATTGTAAAGGAGCTACAGGTGAGCCTGTTGGTTCCCATGCATGTCTCGTGCTCCCCTGGGGGAGATGAGAGCTGATCGTTAGCTCGTCTTCCATGCTTCCCCTACTGACATCAGGTATTATAAATGAGATTCCCATTAGGTATGTAAGAACGAGAATAAACTAGAATTTCTTGGCCAGTATAGTATTTTTATAGGTAGATGGGATTTGTGGGTTTCATGTTGGGAAGATAAGACTTTTTCTCTTTGAAGCCAGCCACTCTTCCTGGAAACAAGGGATGTTTCTAATAGGAAGCGGAAGTTAACTGCTTCCCCCTGTTGTCCTATTTACAGTGTGGTGTGATTTAAGCTAGTCTGTGTTCTACCTGACATTTCACTTAACTGGAGTACTTACTCCTTTATTCATTACGTTTGGTTCTTTGATTTTTGCCTTCTTTTCTAGAATTTCCTCAGTATGTTTCAGAAAATTATCCTGAGAGACAGAACTGTTCAGGATACTTTAAAAACCCTCATGAATGCTGTCAGCCCCCTCAAAAGTATTGTAGGTGAGTGTTCTGAAATGAGCCTGAGGTGGAGATTGTACTGTAGCCTTTCCAAATTCACTAAATAGAAAATTGTATTTTAACCTTTCAGCAAATTCGAATAAAATTTATTTTTCCGCCATTGCCAAAACACAGAAGATTTGGACAGCTTATCTCGAGGCTATAATGAAGGTATGTTGTGAAGGAGAGGGTGATAATCAATGCTATGTTTTTTTAATTATTAATTTATTGTAATTTTGTTGCCCAAAGAAAGCCATTCTTCTTTCTTTTGTCATTAGAACAAAAATACAACACTTCTATCCATTATTCTAAATTCATTTGTTTCTTTATCTCCCTTTCTGGAACTGTTCTTAAGTATGCTTTTCATTGGCTTTTTGTTTTCCTTTTGCTCAAGGAATCTGTTTCTTTTTGAAATGCCTTTTGGCAAGAGGTGCTTTCACACAGGAAATGGAAGTTTTCCTCCCTCAATAACACTGTATCCTCTCAAAATAAGTTCCTGTAATGAACCGCTCTGTCAGTTTATGGACCATTTGTCTCTCCCCTCTTGTGTCTGCATAGATGTGAGAAAGCCAGGTTCTTTGGGGCATGAATCATCCTTACACCATGAATAGAATACTGAGTCTTTGGACATGAATAAGAACGTGAAATGAGGAGATTGATCTACTGGATGGAAATCAACTTAGTGTAAAATGTGCTCTCCTCTGTTATCCTGCCTTGACACTGACAGTGGATCCCAGGGATCCTCTGTGTGTCCTTCTTTCATCATTTGATGGCCCAAGATATTCAACAACCCTTTATTGAATACTTGTCAAGTACAAAACTTTGTCAGTTGTTGGGTGATACTGTTAAAGGAAACACTACCTGTCTCCTCAGAAAGCCTGCTAACAGTCTAGTAGGTCTCCTGACGGAAAACTGATTCATGGTTAAAAGTACCACGTACCCCAGGAAGAGTCTAGAATGCTATAGGAATTTAGAAAAGTTCCATTCTCTTGTTCCCAGCTAAATAAATTGCTCATGGAGACAGTACTCATTGTGTCTCGGCCAAATTCACAATGTATTGCCCATAATTTGAGAGAATTGTTTATGTTTTCTGTGTGTGAGTGTGTGTGTGTGTGTGTGTGTGTGTAATTTGGAAACTTAAACATGGTAGGTAACACAAGGAGCCTTTGAGTCTGCTAGATGTCCTCTTGCTATATAGGTCTGCTGCTCCCTTAGCCAGGTGATTTTCAGATACTGAAACTATGTGAAATACCACGCCGGCCTAGTTTCTGATTGCTGGAAAACCTTCTAGGAGGTGAGGTCTTACCTCTGTAGGAAGCCAGGGGTGGTTGTAGGCGTTCTGGGGAGAGGCTTGGAGGTTTTCCTCTTGGCTGCCAGATGGTTTGCAGCCCAGTGGCTCTTCCAGACTGCTGTTAGTTGTAATTGCTGGTAATTCAGTAGTAGCCCGTGTCTAAGTCAGTGATCTTTACATAGGCTCCCAAGGACTTTTGTTGTCGTTTCCTCCTGAATTGGGGAGCTTGCATCCACTAAGCTGTGCTAATGATCTGGAACAGCGACGGAAACAGTCTGTGCTGGTCAGTAGTGATGGCAGCCCCTAGCCACATGCACACATTGTACACTTGACACATGACCTATGAGACTGACGAACTGAATTTCTTATTTTATTTCATTTTAACCAGTTTAAATTTAAATTGCCACATATGGCTAGTGGCTACTGTATTTGTCAGTGCAACTCTAGAGAAACTGTGGAGACAAGGGGATAATCCAGATAGCTCTAAACAAGTAAATAAATAGATGGAATGAGTTTATCATGCTCCCAGGCTCCTTGGCCTCTCCAGTATTGTATTAAAGTAAGTGAGCACCAAAAAGAAAAAGTGTTGATCACCAAGATTCACGCTTTAAATAAGAACAAGTTATATTAAACTGACTTGATTTCTGTTCCCATTTCTAGATTGCTCATTTCAAGGGAACCCTTGACATAGCGTATCTAGAATTAAGCCAGAAATTAAATGGGCCAGATACAAGGTTGGAGAGACATTTTTGCGTGGCCTGAGAGAACCCACTATTTTCTTGCACTTGTTCTATTCTGGTTTGTAAATGATATATATCTATTCACAAAAAGTTTCTTACTTATACGTAGCAATTTTTTTTGCATTGACTTTTATTTTCTTCACATAAGTAGAATAGTAAGAACAGTTGTCGAAAGGAATACATTTGAGGTCATTTAACACTTTTTTAGCTGTTACAAGCTTCGTTTATCTAAACAATAGCTTTGCTCTTAGAGAAGGCCACTCTTTTTCTTGATTTTTCTCTGTCCCCAGCAAGTCAAAGGAAATGTGTTCATTTCCACCTTATTGCTGCTGGAATTATAAAGCAGCCTTCACTCTTGTTCCTCCTTGCCCCAGCACTAACCTTTTAGGAATGCTTTTTCTAGAATAGAAAATAAGAAGTTTACTGGCACTAAAAGTCAGAGTGGATTGTTGGCTTAGGATGCTGACAAGTCTATGGGAGCAAGCTGACATCTGTCCCATACCGGACCCCAAAGTTCACCATCACCTGACAGTCGTCATATGCTCGTCACCATTTGGAAGTTACAGCAGTTGATCCACCATGTTGACATAACTCCTATCACAACCTGTTCTTTTAATAGTCTGATAATTATATTTCATTACACTCGGCTTCCATTGTTACCCTATGTGTTTTATTTTGTACATACAACAGAATTATTCTAGAAGAGTGTCCCTGTGCTTCACCAGATTCCCAAAGAGGTTCAAGGTACAAAAACAAGGTTGAGAACCCCTGGATTAGGAGTTAACATTGTTAGAGGGGCCTTCTTGGTGGGTTTTATTATGTAGATTATTTTTTCACCCAGATTATTATATGATCTATATTGACGAGTGGTGTGGGAGACTAATATTCACCACATTTTAGACTATCAGAGTGACATAGCATCCTCAGGACTTGAGAGAGTTCTGTTTAGGACAAATGCAGGAAGTAGGGCTTCTCATCGCAGCTAATAACTTTGGAGATCTTACTCCAAAAGAGCAAAAATAGAGCTTCAAAAGTGACTCCTTTAATACATGAACAACTGAACATGAATGAATTACTTTGTAAGATGTTAGACCTTGGGAACATTTTGAGGGTGGCGTCCAGGAGTCTACCCAGATGTCCCCTGAAGGGTCTCCTGAGCCATGGACCAGCCCTCGCCAGCCTTCAATGTTCTGTAGAGTGTGGTGATCCTCCCCTGAAAAGGTGTCATCTTGGTGTTTGCCTCCTGCCATCACTTTGAAATATTTACCTGTTCTACCTGTTCTTTCTCTTGCTTCATCACAGGTTGGGCAGATGCAGATTCTGAGACAACAGATTGCCAATGAATTAAACTATTCTTGTCGGTTTGACTCCAAACACCTGGCAGCTGCCCTGGAGAATCTCAACAAGTAAGTGCCTGCGCCTAAAAGAGCCATCGGGCCTGCATTGTTCATCATCAGTTGGCATCCCAGCCTCTTCAGCACCTACTCTTTTAAGTTCTCTTTGGGTGAGAAGGTTCTGTTCATTTATAGGCTTCCTTACCCTGGATAGTCAACTGTCTTCAGAAGCCTCTTCCCTCAGTATTGTACCTTAGGTGGGTGGGTAGGTAGGTGTGTGTGTGATGGAGTCATTTATTCAACCAACATATATCAATCACTTAATACCCACCAGACACTGTGCTAGGTAGGTGCTTGCGCAGATTGAGAAAGCAATTGTAGGTGACCCTTGAACAACACAGATTTGAATTGTGCAAGCACTAATATGCAGATTTTTTCAATAAATACTATAAATATATTTTCTCTTCCTTATGATTTTCTTTTTTTAAAAAAATAAATTTTATTAGGAAATATTGGGGAACAGTGTGTTTCTCCAGGACCCATCAGCTCCAAGTCATTGTCCTTCAATCTAGTTATGGAGGGCACAGCTCACTGGCCCATGTGGGAATCAAACCAGCAACCCTGTTGTTCAGAGCTCGCACTCCAACCAACTGAGCCATCCGGCTGCCCCTATGATTTTCTCAATACTTTATTTTCTCTATCTTACTTTATTGTAAGAGTACAATAGCTAATACATATAACATATAAAATATATGTTTTTGTTTGTTTGTTTGTTTTTTAAGGAGGGCACAGCTCACAGTGGCCCATGTGGGGATTGAACTGGCAACTTTGGTGTTATTAGCACCGTGCTCTAACCAACTGAGCTAACTGGCCACCCCTCAAAATATATGTTAATCAACTGTTTATGTTATCAGTAAGGCTTCTGGTCAACAGTAGGCTGTTAGTAGTTAAGTTTTGGGGGAGTCAAAGGTTATACATGGATTTTCGATTGCACAGGGTGTCGACACCACTAACTTCCCAAATGCACACCTGACTTTCCACAGAACTGAGTCACTAAGCACCCCGAGGGCAGTTAGAGGCACGCTGATGACTGGGAGTGGCTCTGGGCACACACCCCGGAGTGTAGTCATACCCTCCACCTCACCACCAGCTTGCTCTCATTTCAGGCCTTTGACTTAACAACAAATAATCCATGCTTCTCGGTCACAGCATTAGTACTTTTGACAAAGTCGGTGTGAAAAGAGTTTAGTCAATTTATAAAAATTGAATGACGAAAGCGTTTGATTTGGGTTGACTCCAAAATATAAAATAGGTTAAATTTTCCACTTACGATCAATTGGAAATTGAGAATTAGAAGATTCAAGAGTTGGCAGGTCCTTCTTCCTCTGTTTCTTCTTTTACAGATAAGAAAACTGGGGCTGTGAAAGATGACATCATAGCCTATACTAACTGTTGTATAAATTCCGTTCATCTCTAACGTTTATCACTGGTTTTTATTTTCCCTCCGTTTAGAGCTCTCCTAGCGGATATCGAAGCCCACTATCAGGACCCTTCTCTTCCTTACCCCAAAGAAGATAACACACTCTTATATGAAATCACAGCCTATCTGGAGGCAGCTGGCATTCACAATCCGCTGAATAAGGTTCATAGTTAAAAGATGTGATGGTGTGGTGGGGCGCGGTGGGGTACAAACGGTGACATGGCCCAGCTGGCAAGTTGCTGTGCTAAAATACTGGGAGAGCCCGGGTGCAGATCCCAGGGCTTCCGTTCCCTCAAGTCCCTGCCCTTTCTGAGCTCCTCTCACTGCACGTTACGTAAGGCTGCGCTCACACCATCCCTGCCTGACTCCGGTGTGGAACCAAACGATACAGTGTTTGTCAGAGCTCCTTAAACAGTGAAAAGTGCTCTGTCTGTAAGAGAGAAGTTTTAGGTTTCTCTGAGGTTTGCTGCTTGACTACAACTAAATGGTTGCATTTGTCCTTCTTTCCCCAAAGATGCTTCCCTCTGGGTGACAGTAATCACAAGTGTAATCTGGGGCTACAGACTCTTCTCTGCAATTCTGATCTCCAAAAATCTCTGAGAACTGGGTTGTTGTTTTTTCACAAATTGTTGCCAAATTTCATTTGGTGGCCAAACCTGTTCCTGGCTGTTGATACTCCTGTGAATATTTGTGTTTTGAGGCAGATACTGATGACTTTGATTACAGGGTGTTGATCTAGACAGTGTTATCAGCTTTCTAAAATCTGTAAAATGTGAAATTCTGAAATCTGTATGATCCCCTAGGTTTTTAGATAAAAGATTATGAACCTAAATAGCAGCTCACATTTTTTGAGTACTTACTACATGTCAAGCCAGTACTGTGTTAACCCAGCCATGGGTCATCTTACTTAATCTCACAGCAACTCTGTGAAATGTGCCGTTCTTGCGTGAGGATCCTGAGGCTTAGAGGTGGGTAACTTCCCCGGGGCTCTAACAAGCCATGGAGCTGGGCAGTCTAAGCAGAATCTAAGCAGAGCCAGCTCCTGCCAGAATGCCACCCTGCCTCCCAGGCCAGCCAGGAGGAGCAGGGTAGCAGGATATGCCCAGCTTTCTGCCAGGTGAACCCGGAGGGAGACGGCTCTGGGACATAGGCCAGGGGAAAGCAAATGAAAAAGCAAGGGGACCCCCTGCTGGCTTTCTACTATGGACTGCCACTTGCTGCTATATGGAGCTCTCTTTCTGCCTCTTTCTCTTTCCCTCCTTCCCACCTTCCCTTTCTCTGCCCTTCCCTCCAGCTTTGCCTTGACTGCTGTATTTTGCTTTCCGTCCCATTCTTGCTCATCACTTTTTGTCCCCTCCCTTTGTTAATGACATTCAAAGGATTGTGGGGAGGAGGGCAAGTAACTACTAGTCCCTAAGCCAAACTGTTCCCTTCCCGGAAGGGCTGATTGATATACAGGTATTTATGGGCTTGCGGGGAGGGGCGTCAGTGGTGGTAAATAAAACTCTGCAGGTAGCAAATTAACGGGACCATCCTAGTTTTAGGTAGTCTGAAGAGCACATTAAAAGAAAATGGAAGCTTTCCATCTGAAAATGTGTTCTGCAGTATTGAGCAACGTGCAGAAAACATTCATTTGTCTTCCCTTTCTCTTTTCCAGATATACATAACAACCAAGCGCTTACCCTACTTCCCAATTGTCAACTTTCTATTTTTGATCGCCCAGTTGCCAAAACTTCAGTACAACAAAAACCTAGGTACTGTATCACATTTATTCTCTGCAATAAGTAAGAGTAACAGTAGCTTAATCTCTAACCAAACAGCTCTGTGTCTAGAATGTCATGTCACATATGAGATCTTTTCTCAGTTAAATGCATATTTATAGCATCCATGTCTTTGGGCCTCTGAAATATGATGCACCTTCATGAAATGTAGACGGTGGATTTGATATCAACCAACTAAAGTCCACCTTTAATTTCCAGTGGTCAACCGTCCAGTAAATTGTGTGGGGACCTTGGCCCCTCTCATTTCGTTAATGTTTAGCAGCTGGTATCATGTGAAAGAAAATGCTTTTGGTTAATGTCCTATCCTTTCAACAAATGTATGTGCCTACTGTGTTTCTAGAACTGCGGTATGAAGAATAACAGTATAGTTGGGAGAGAAGACTAATACAGGAATATTTAATACTTTAAGATATGTATGATTAACATGTAAAAATATTTGGTACAAGCAATAGATACCAAAGGCTTCCAGTAGATTTGTTCTGTCCAGGGACATAACCCTAATTTTTTTTTTTTTTCAGTCATTGATCACTTTATCTTGAACATTTTTATAATCACAATTCTAATAGATTCCCAAGTACTTCCTCTGTCTCCAAACTTTGTTTCTAGGTAGTATTTTAAAATCCACTATAAATTTACTTGAAAAGTATTATGAGAGCTTTTTAGTAAATGTTATTTATTATTTTTTAACCAGTGATTGAAGTATTTCCATGCCTATTTCATACGCTTTTTTAGGGTAAAGATGTGGAGTCTCTTTAAGGATTTTATTCTCTCATTCAAAAATGTTTCTTGATCTCAGACGCACCTCCCACAGCAATCCTTGTCACTGCCACAGATCACAGAGCTTGGTGGTGGCGCCCAATAAATAAACTTGCTGTAGGAGGGAGGAGACAAACATATGTCTGGATTCTGGCTTCAGCACTTATCACCTCGTGACTGTGGCCAAGTTAGTTCACCTCTTAGGCCAATCAGATTTTTAAAATACTTAAAACATTACCTAGCACAGAGCAAGTGCTCCACTGATGCTAACTCCTGATATTGGTCAAAATCAATGTCAAGAACCATCCCAAGATGGATTTAAGGGTTCGTCTCAAGATTCAGAGATTCATGTCCCCCCTCTGTTGTCCCTGGGTTACAAATTAAGAATCTACGATCCTTTATAATGCTGAACTGTCAGTGCTCAAAGATATCATGTTTTCATTAAAGAATTCATTCACGGATCCCATTGAGATGATAATTCCATCCTTGTACCTGTGGTTGAGGTCAGGTACCTTCATTATACAACTGCCTATGGGAAGCACCTCACTGTTCATGGAATTCTCAGATCGTTAAACAAAACCTTTACATGTCCTAGAAATGTGTCTGTACCTGACTACAGTTCTTTTCATGAGTTAAACTAATGTGTCAACTTGGGAATCAAATTTTTAAAAAATAGGACAGAAGAAGGAACGTCAGCGTGTGTATATATCCCCAAAATTTACTTAACCTTGTGAGCATTGTTCTCAAGACTGAGCTAAGAACGTGTGCCTACTTGGTCTGTCTGTTAAGAGTCTCTGTGGGGCTCCCAGCACAGAGCAAGCTTTTGTTGTAAATACCACATTTGCTTTCCCCCTGGAAAGGATGATTTCTACGTGTTCTGAGTAATGTTAGTGTCTTATGCAGTGGGCATTGAGGAACTCAGAAGTGGGAAGGCCTCGGTCAGGTAAAGCAGGATTACTGGGTTAAGATTTCCGCCTTCATAAGAACCCAAATATGGGATCTGGGGATCTGTCTTACCAGTTTAACTTTATAATAAAGTTGTACCATTTTATACCCCACCAGCACTTGGCAATGTTGGTCTTCTTAATTTTAACCATTTTAGTGGGTGTGTATGATATTTCATTGTCATTTTAATTTGCCTTTCCCTGATGATTAATGATGTTGAGCAATTTTTCTTGTGCTTTTTGGCCATTCTTTATATCTTTCTTTGTTAAATGTCAGTTCAAGTCTTTTGCCTGTTTTTAATTTGGGTTGATTGCTTTCTTATCACTGAGTTGTAACAGTTATGTATACATTATGAATACAAGTCCTTTGTTAGATATATGTATTCGGATTTTTTTCTCATATACTGTGGCTTCTGTATTCATTTTTTTAACTGGTAACTCTAACAAGCATAAGTGTTTAATGCTGATGCTGTCTAATTTATCTCTTTTTTTCTTTATAATTAGTCCTTTCTGTGTCCTAAGAGATCTGTGCCTCCCCCAAGGTCACAAAGATAGTCTCCTACGTTTTTTTCTAGAAGCTTTGTAGTTGTAGCTTTTACACTGAGGTCTGTGGTCCACTCAAATTCCTTTCTATCCACAGTGTGAAGTAGGGATCAAGGTTCATGTCTTCCCCATGAAAGATCCAAGTTCAGCACAAGTTCAGTGTTGGAAAGATTTCTCTCCATTAAATTGTTTGGATATTTGTGGGAATTCAGTTGATCCTATAAGGGTGGGACAGTTTCTGGATTTTCTTTTCTGTTCATCGATTTGTTTATCCTTCTGACAGTGCTGTCTGAATCACTGTAACTTTTTAATAATTCTTGAAATCAGGCAAAGTCTTCCAACTTTGTTCTTTTTCATCACGGTGTTTCCCCCTGGAAACCCAAGCTCTGTCTCCTGCTCCCCACGCAGCCATGTAGGCAGAAGGTCAGGGTGTCCAGATTTGGGCAGAAATCCTCAGAAACCCAGCTTTGGCACTCACCCACTTTACAAATTTCCTTCCTCCACTGTCGTGACTGCTGCAGATTCTTTTCTGATACAACACTCAACATTATGTTTAAAAATACTTTTTAAATATTTTGTCCAGCATTTTAATTATTTTCCTTGAAGAGAATAGTTCGGGGCATCTAATATGCCATGTTACCACTAATAGACGTCGATTTTCTGTCATTTTTATTTTCTCATTTACATTTATCTATACCTTTCAATTTTTTAATAATAACATGCCTTAATTGTTTAACCCAAAAGAAACAGTGATGGCAATTATAAAAACTAGTAACCACTATATTGCACTGCATCCTTCAGACCACTAGAAGCTTCCATCCATCCCGGGCCTAATTCAAAATGTAGTCCAGAGTTGTCATTCCCTCCAGATGATCACCTGCCAGAGGTGATGGGACCCGATCATGTGCACATCCATGAACATTCGCACTGAGTGAACGCTGCCAGAGGCGAGCACTTCACTTGGTGGTGTCATTGGTAATTTGTCCTTCCTTGCAGGGATGGTCTGCCGAAAACCTGCCGACCCTGTGGACTGGCCGCCACTCGTCCTGGGACTGCTCACCCTGCTGAAGCAGTTTCATTCCCGGTACACGGAGCAGTTCCTGGCGCTGATCGGCCAGTTTATCCGCTCCACAGTGGAGCAGTGTACAAGGTATAGATGGCCACTCGTACATGGAGTCATTTTACAGAGCAGGCCAGGAACCTTCAATGCCCAATTCCTCTTACCATGTTTCCCCGAAAATAAGACCTAGCCGCACAATTAGCTCTAATGCGTCTTTTGGAGCAAAAATTAATATAAAACATTATATTATTATATTGTATTTATATTATATTATCATATTATTTTGTATTATTTTATATAAGACCTGGTCTTATTTTACTATAAGACCGGGTATAATATAATTATATATTATATATAATATAATTAATATAAGACGTCATATTATATTATATTATTATGTTATATTTGTATTATATTATTATATTATATTATTATGTTATATTTGTATTATATTATTATATTATATAAAACCCGGTCTTATTTTACTATAATATAAGATTGGGTATAATATAATATAATAACATAACACAAATATAAACATAGCATAATATAATATGAGGTCTTGTATTAATTTTTGCTCCAAGAGATGCACTAGAGCTGATTGTCCGGCTAGGTCTTATTATCGGGGAAACACGGTGTTATCTCCTTGGTACAGATGGGGGTTGTCTGCTTACCCTGCTCTGTAAAGTGAGGGCACATCTACCTGTCACAAGGAATTCAAGGTGTGCCCCTGCTTAGTCACCCTGCCGGGGAGTCCGCTGGGTGCACAGTGATTTTTCTGTGGATGAGTCATGACCATGAGTAGCGACCAGCGTGGGGGAGAAAGTGTAGGCCTGTTCCTGTGTCAGCTATGGTGCTGGGCTCAGACCTACTGCCTTCCTTTGCAATTGACCCCATTTTGTGATTGTTACAATTTCATTTTTGAGACTTGCCCATCCTTCTGAGCTCTCTTTCATTTTTTCAGTTGTTAAAAAAATCTGCTCTTTGAAGCAAGGCTGACCATATGTCCTAGAAAAACACCCAGTGTGTGTGTGTTGTTCAGTCTGTTAGCTAAGATGGGGAAGGACTGGCCTGACGGGGAAATCCCATTTTAAGATGGCCAGTAACAAATGGAAACACCTAGAAGTCACCAGTGTGGGGAGCAGCATCTGGACCATGGCACATCGGGTGGAAGGGGCTTACCCAAAGCAAGAGAAGAAAGAAGGCAACAGCTGACATTAACAGTGTGAAGAAGAAACAGTTTTAACACCTAAAAACTCCTGATGAAAGCAAGAAAGAATGTAAGCCCCATAGGAAGACTTTGTGTGCTTTGCTGCATTCTCAGCTCTAGAGAGTAGTTGGCAGTATAGTTGTATGAGTGACTACGTGAGTAGAAAACTGTAAGGAACCGCATGGAAAACTGTAAGATACCATATTTATTTGACACCTCCAATATACAGTGTGGTCCACGCACCACCCCAGGTGCTAGAGACAGATCGATGAAGACATGACCCAGGCCCTCAAGGCAACCACCATACAAACAACTGAAAACTGAAGAGGCTTGGAGGAAGATACTAAGTCTATCCAGAGCCTAAGAAAAGGCCATCTGCCCATAGGAGTCAGGGAGGACTTCCCAGAGGAGGAAGCACCCAAGCTGAGACTAGAAAGCTGTCCAGAAGTTTACTGTCAAATACACATGCAGAGCAATTGTAGCTGCAGAGACTGAAGGGCATGGGCAAGTGTAGCCTGTTCACGGACCTGCCAGTCTGAATTGGGAAGTGCTGAGGGATAGAGAGAGATGAGTCTAGACAGGTAGCAGGGACCATATTATGAAGGGCCATGCAAACCACAGAGAAGTTTAGATTTTATCCTCTAGGTTATGTTTTGAAGATATGTGAGCAGGATAATGACTTGATATGAATCGAGGATGTTCTATAGATTTGTTTCTTCTTTCACTTCATTTAGTAGTCTGCCATTTTAGTCTTTCAGTAGCTTAACTGAGGGCCTACTACGTGCAAAACAGTTAATTGATGCGGACTGTTCCTCTTATCAGCCAGAAGATACCTGAGATGCCTGCGGATGTTGTGGGTGCCCTTCTGTTCCTGGAGGATTATGTTCGGTACACAAAGCTACCCAGGAGGGTAAGTGATAAGG
This sequence comes from Rhinolophus sinicus, assembly GCF_036562045.2. Classification (NCBI taxonomy): domain Eukaryota; kingdom Metazoa; phylum Chordata; class Mammalia; order Chiroptera; family Rhinolophidae; genus Rhinolophus; species Rhinolophus sinicus. Next base: position 11,292,363 of record NC_133761.1, read on the forward strand.
AACCATGTTGATGCCCTTTTTGTTAAAAGATAGTATGAAGACTGACCCTGGACCCATTCCCAGTGGGTGCCTCTCCCCTCGCGACTGCTCTGGCCCACAGCTCTGAAAATTCCCCACCTCCCCACCATTTTCAGTGGCTTTGCAAGAAGACAGAGTTTAATACAGCTTCCCTCTCTTTCTCACCCTGTGCCATGCTGTCCTGCTGTGAGCAACTCGCCCAGTTCAGGAGTTTAGATGGACAGTCCAGAGAGAATTCCTTAAATGGCCACAGCAGAGAAATAATCAGGTGTGGTTTGTTCTCTCTCCCCAGTAATCTGGTTCCCACAGTAAGTCTGGTTAAGTTTGTGCCACAGCTAAAGTTAGAGATGAGCCTGGTTTCAAAAAATGAGACAACTCGTCACCTTTTAAGAAACAGAAATGCTTTCCTCTTCCTTTCTTGCTACTAATTCCACTTTGGTGTTAGCTCAAGGTGGAGACATGGATGTTAAAATGTAAGACTTTCATAGATGCTGAAAAGCCAATATGATTTTTAAAAATGAGTAGTTCAGGAATCAAGATACTTTTTTATAACAAAAGCCAAAGGTGTTTTAGAAATTAACTAGCAACGTCATATTTAATAGTGAAACACGAGTGGCATTCTCATTAAAGCCAGGACTATACCGGTGATAGGACTCGCTGCTGCTTTTGTTGTACAGGTGCGAGACAGTAAGAAATGAAACAAAAAATATGCATAATGGAAAGAAAACAAATTTGTATTTATTGAGGATGTAATTGTCTCCATTGAATATCCAATAGAATCATGTGAAAAACTATTAAGAGTTCAGAAAAGCTGGTTACAGAATAAATGTGTAAATATTCTAGTAAAATGTAAAAAAGATCCTATTCACATAATTAACAAGGAAATAATACAGTTGAGAATAACCTCTTCAAGAAATATGAAAGAACAATTTAGAAAAAACTATAAAATTTTAAAATATACAATTTCAAATCCATGTTTCTGAATGAGGAGACTCAAATATTTGAGAGACGTCAGTTCTTTCTAGTTTATAGGTTTACTGTAGTTATGATTAAAATCCCAGATAATTTTTTAACTTGGAAAAGATTTGTAAAACTTTCATAGGAAATGGGCTAAAATAGGATTTTTCGTTAAAAGAAGATATTAAAACATACCACATATTAAAATACATTGTAAAACAACAAAAAATCAAAATAGTGCGTGGTACTGCTATGAGACGCAATAGATGGATCAATAAACTAGAATATGTAGCCTAGAAATAAATCCTAGCACATACAATTCCACATGAGGAAAAATAGCATCTCAAATTAGAGGAGGAAGGGTATATTAGTCAGTAATGCTGGGCCATTTGATTCATTATGTAGTTAAAGAAAACAGCAAAGTAGTCTCTTCACATCTCCCATGTATCAAAATACAGAGAGTTAATTTGAAAAATGAAACAATTATCAGATATTTGACTAAAATTAATATATTAGCTCTCAGAACTTCCTATGTAAAACACCAAGGGAGGACAGCATAAAAGCAAAGATTTAGAAATTTGCTCTCTTATAAATGCTGAATGTGATTCAACAATTCTGTCAAATGTCTCTTAAAAGTTAAAGAAAGTATTAACAGAAGACCCGTTTCCTTGATTTATAGTGTACTCTTAACACCAATAAGAAAAAGATAACCAACCCAATCCTAATAGGAAAAGAAAATGGGCAAAGGATATTAACAAGCAGTTTTCAGAAAAGGAAATATAAATGGGTAATAGACATTTGTAAAGAAGCTCAACCTTATTTCTATTCTAGGGACACAAATCAAAACAACAGTAAAAGTACTGTTTCCACCCATCAAATTGGTGGTCACGTATTGGGTCCCTAGTGTTTGGAAGGGATTGGAGAAATACTACTTCTCAGTCCTGCTGGTGAGAGTGTCAACTGGCTTAGCTTTTGGGGAGGGAAATTGATTTTATCAAAAAAAGGATTCTATAATTTACTTACCTTATCCCAGCAATTCCACTAGTAGGAATTTACCTGCTGGATATATGTACAAAAGTTCACCAAGATATGTGTGCAGGGATATTCACAATATAAGATTTAGTAAAGTACACAAGATTATGTGATCCTAATTTTGAGAGAGAGTTTTTGTGTGTATAACCCGGAAGAATTCAATACGAAATAATTACCAGTTTTAGTTTTCTCTAAGGGATTGAGATTAGAGATTCTTTTTAAACTCTTGCATTTGCTAAATTTCCCCAAATTAGCAGGTGATAACCAGAAAAAAATTATACACTACTTTTTTAAAAATACCAGTCTCCAGCACTTGGAGAGTACCTGGTTTCCACACCACCCCAATTCCAGCCCTCAGGGCCGCCCCTAAGAACAGCTAAGGAATGGGGTTGCCCCGCTGGCCTTCCTCTTCCCCTCTGGTCATTCATTTGCCAGAACATCCTGGTCTGCCAAGAGATTACCTCTTAGTACTTCCCAGCAAATCAAAGTCCCTTTAAGAGTCAAGGAGCTCATATTTGGGGGTGGGGGTGGGGGGAGGGTAAGCTGGGCAGCACCCTCTCAGGTGTTAGCAGTGCCAAGAAGTTAAGATGCCAGGTCAGAGAACCCAGGAAGACACGGAGGCACTGGCCTCCGAGTGGCCCACCCATGTGGATCCAGTGCTTCCCTGCGGTTCCCGGGTTCCCTGGCCCCGAAGGACCTCTTCATTCCTTCAGTTTTTCATGTGGAAAATCTGAGGTTTATTCTGAATGGTAACACTAAGAATAATTTAACTCCTTTGTTTTTTTAGGTTGCTGAAGCACACGTGCCTAATTTCATTTTTGATGAGTTCAGAACAGTCCTGTAACTTTCTCTTCTGCTTCTTCAACGGAAGGATTGTCCTTCAGTCTTGCCACCATCGCTAAAATGAATTGAGAGCTGAAACTCAACTGCTCACATCACTGCATGTTTTCCATCTATCGTGGGAAGCATCAGACATTCTGAGTAAGGTGTATCTCATGGGAAGTAGGTAATAGAATTCTTATTATTTAAATCATGGTATAATATGCAATTTACATCATGTGAAAGCAGAACCCATTTTTGTACTGCCTCTTATAAATGCTGAATGTAATTAAGTATAAATCCATTTAGTTTTATGTTTCAAAGAACTATTTGTGCAGCTCCCAATTTTCAGTAAAATAGTATTGCCAGTACTCAAAGTTGTGCTTCTGCTTATGATTCAAAAATTGTATATTCACGGTGCAAAACACCTTGTCTGGAAGGTAAGAGATGAATCTGGTAGGTCCTATGGACATTCATGACATGCTGACAGGCATGTGGTGACAGCCAGACTAGCAGCAAACGTAGTGACCACACAATCTATGGACCACGGACCATGGAATTTTCTTGAGGTCTGAGGCTCACCCTCCTCTTCCAATCCCGACACCCTCAGGGGTTCCCTGCATCCTTTCTGTGGGGCTCCCTAACTTCAGCTGCTCTTGCCACCCTTCCTTTCCTTCCTTAGCAACCCAAGCCCTCCCTCCTCCTAACCCCTTCACCCCCTTTTTTGGTAAGAGATTAACCATTAGCTTTTAACTCCCCCCCCTCCAAATCCTAAATCACTTCTGCATCAAAATTCCTCTGAAAAGGGCACTACCATCCTATTGTGGCAACTGGAGAAGAGCACTAAAGATGTTTTCACCCTGACCTTAGAGCTAACTATGTCCCCCTCTGAAGAAGACAGGGACAAGTCAAATAAAATTGAAAGTGCTTGACAGTCATTCAGCAGGGGAAGGTGCAGGGGAAGAAGCACTGATTTGTCATCAAGAGGCAAAGTTTTGAGTCCTGGTTCCCCCACGAGCTGAACTTTGTCCCAAGCCAGCCTGTTGTCTTCATCTGGAAAATCAGGGCTAAATGATTTCTTCCGTTCCTTTTAGTTTTCTGATTTTATGACAAGTTATTCCTTTTGTCAGAAGGCCTCGAATCCTAAAATACTGACAGAAAAATAAATGACTTTACAGCTTTTGATTATTTCACCATCATAGTAGAAAAGGATTTTAAAAGGCATCTTGTCAGCAGAGGAGAGCCGGCACCTCACAGCCCAGCCTGGTTGAGGCCCGAGGGCAGAATTTTAAAAGCCAGTGGTTACCTGGCATGTAAGGAGCTTGAAGTCTCACCCACTGAGAGGCTGACATGTAGGAAATAGCTAGTAAGCCCACAGCCATCCTACTTCCACACCTCAAAAGTATGTTGGTTTTCCATTTGTCGTCGGATAACGGTAACTGCACGAAATGAGTACTTTGTGAAAATGGACCCCAACAAAAGCCAGCTGCTAAACAGGCCAGATCTAAGAAAGGGAGTTTTTAAACAGAAAATAGAGATTTGAGATAAATGTGAGGGAATCTCCTGAACCAAGAGAGTGAGTCCACCAGACGTGCCACTAAAACAAGGCAAAGTGGTATATGCAACTGGTGATCTGGCCTGTGAAAAATGTTCTCAACTGAAAGAGAACTTATAAGTTTAGAAAGAGAGATTTGTATTATAAAGGCTTTACAAGTCATTTTGGCCCTAGCCATTAGACTCTGAAGTCGTTCCTTCATAGCCCAGGTTACACTGTACTGCTCTGATTTCAGGGGGAGCAATTTACTTTTGTGGTATTTGGGGGTTTACTGAAGTCTCAGGAAACCCTTTCTGAGTGTCTATAATCTCTTCAAATAAATACACTGTAAACTCAGTAAGAGCTAATGGATTTTAAGGCATTATTTATGCCAGGTGTTACAAGTGCTGATTTGTTCATTCTCTGTTTCTTGAAATCATTATCTAATCTAGCCTGGCTTGTTAATGCTATACAGTGGAATTTACCAAGCCCTTGATTGCTTCCTGTCTGAATGTGATATTTCCAAAGAACTCAGAAAAAAACTTATCAAAATGCCTTACTAGATAGAAGAGGAAAATTAGGTCCAGAGATACTGAGGCAACTTCCCCAGTGTCAGGCATTTAATGGAACAGCTTTCCCCTGCATTTTGCATCCCACTGTAGTTTTCTTTTCCATTATCATGGAGCTACATAAAGTCCACAACAAAAAAGATGTTAAGGTTAATTCTTCATTTTATTTGTATGTCCCAACAATGACTCATCCTGAATATCAAATTCAAAAGAAAAACTTCTCAGGATTATCACTATTTTATGGTAACAATCATTTCTTTCACGTCTATCTTATTTGACCTTCATCTTAAATTGCAAATTAAAGTATGTATTTACATGTTTATATACAAATAACTTCAAAAACAAATGAATCGTATTCTTGGTCCAAGAGTTTCCATTTTAAAAGTGGTATATAGTACTATGCTGCATAAATCCTCTTCCGAAAGTCTCTTAGGACTTCATGAGTTCCAAAAATTCATTCATAAATGGTTCCCCTTTAAGCTTAATGAACCAAGTACTTCATTTCTGAGTAAATTAGAGGAAATATCACAGAACACGCTTTGTAAAATATAGCACCACTACTGAAAATGGCTCGGGGTTTCGTAATCCAAGGCTCCGATTTAAAGCAAAAATACGTGGCATAGACTGCGACAGCAAAGAAGTGTCCGATTAAAGTTAGAGGGTTTGGTGACAGTCTGTAATAGAAAAAAAATAAAAATACATAGTGAGGTGAGACCCAGGAATTCAAATTTACTATTAAAAAGGTTCAATTATGTATCACTATAAAGCTAAACACTTTTAATTCTAGGACTTCATAAGCTTGTATCTGCCTGCTCAGTTTGATGGCAGGGTCAAATTATCTGTAAACATTTTTACTAGGAACTGCTTAGAATATACCCATCAGAGAAGCCAGTTAACTCCTCTTAGTCTAGTTGACATCAGTCGTATGTTTTGAGCTGTTTTCTTGCATTCATCTCGAGATCCCAGTGTGAATTACCGGAACGACCTGGCCTACTGGAGTCTAGGTTTTTCCACAGATGACAGTACTGAGATTCAGATTAGACGTGAATGAGAAAAGACTTCACATCTGTACCATCAAAATTATTACTGAATTTCTAGAGTCCCTGAACGTACATCGAACTAATTTTTAAATATAAATTTTTCAGTCATCCACAGCTTCCATAGGTATAGATCATGTGGATAAACCCATAAGCAAAAAATAAGCTTCTATTTTAATCAAGGGTTTTAGCCTCATCTACCACCAATTTCTAATCGGTGCTGTTTCCCAGACATAAAACACAGAAGTGAATGTCACCTTTCTTCATTTCTCTGGGCTACTGTCTGATTTGCATACTAATGGATAATCAAATGACAAACTATATAAGGAAGAAAGATTTGTAGTAATTCATAAATTGAACAATTCTAAAAACTCTGGAATAATCTGTTTTCTTTGTGTCATCAAAGCAACTTACACAGAAATTAGCCCAACAGGTCCCATAAGACATTCTCCACCAAGTTTGAAATAAAAAAAACAGGCTTTTCTGAGTTGAAGTAGGGTATCTAAAATGAAATTTAAAAGTTAGTCTCAATTAAAATATTTTCACAGTTATGTTAGGGTGCTAATGATATATCAGAAAAAAAATGAAGATGTAACAAATATCAAACCTTTATAGATGATTTTTTTAAAAATCTTGTCCTGGAATTTCAACAACCCAAGATTTCTTTTAAATTCTCCAATCAACATTATGGATAGTAATATAAGTATGAATAAACTTTTGTGTTATCAAATGATGACTATACCAAAAATGTAGGTCCCAGAAGTTAAGAGTTGTTTAAACTACTTCCTTGATTATGTTGTAAATGCATTAAATGATGCAAAACAGTTTATAAATTCTTTTTGTAATAAAGTCACAATGGTGGAAACCAAATTCCCTGAGATGCCCAGCCCATACCTTTGAGCAGTAAATTATCAAGTAAAAGGAATATCTCTGAATAGTGAAAAACAATAACGCCTTATATCTGTATAGTTTTTTACACTTCTCAAAATAACTCGTTAAACCCTTACAACATAGTATTATCAATCAGTAACCTATTTTAATTTAGAATCAATGTTCTTTTCAGGAATGCCTAGATTTTTCTTTACAACAGATAAAAAAGGATGCGATAGATAAACTTATATTCCAGTAAAGCTCTTTCTGCCTCCAAAAGTTACCTTCATAACTTTTTTTGTTTGGTTGCCAGATTCCAATTCATAATTTAAGAAACTCAAGAGCTTAGATAAGCTTAGAAAGAAGAGCTTAGAAAAACTCAAAACTTGGTTCTTTCTTTTTACTTGCCCAACCTTGCCAGTTAGCAAAAGAGATTTGCTTTGTGAGTCACAATAAGTTGTTTTTTTCTTTTAGCAAGAACAATGGTTATAGAGGCTACAGAAGGCATTTGTACCGTGTTATCCTTTGTAATCAGATCACCAAACCACAAATAACTAGGACCTTGGCCAGGTCAAATAAATCGTATTGGTTTTTGTGTTGTTGGGGTTTTTTTGTAAGCATCTGAAGTAATGGGATTTGAGTTATAGTTCCTCTTGAAAACCTAAAGGTCTAGTTTCATTAAGCTACTATTAACTGTACACTGCCCTGGTTGGGAGATGGCACAGTTGCCTTTCCTTCTATTTCTAACACTGGCTTCTGCTAAGTCATGTTTTCCTTAATATAGAGGTTGACCACCACCTCTCTACAATGAATATGGAAATGAAAACAAAAGCATGGGAATATTTCAAATGAGCAAAAGGTGGATGCTTTCTGCTTCTTGTGCACTTTAACGGGACAAAATCTAAACGTGATCTGAAGCTCATACTCATTTTACAAAATACTACTTTGAGATAAATTGACAGTAGTGTTCAGGAAGAAACAGATGAACTATGTTGCCTTTTAATCCATGGCCAGAAAGATCCTCCATCACAGTCATGCATTTGGGGATATGCATGATGTGATGTGGACCAGAAGACTTAAAACTAATGATATGTTATTGAGGTATTGCTTTTAAGCTCATCTAAGAGAAGACAACAGCCTGGTCTGACATACCTACACAATAATTAGAAGCTAAAAATCTTGCTCAAGGATGAAGTTAAAAAGGACTACCGACTTGAAAGTCAGGAAACATTTCTATTTCTGGCCTAACAACTAACTTTTTTGGTAATGAAGTCCTGTTCTGTTCTCCTGTGTTAAAAATCTGCAGTTCGATATTTATTTTAAAATATCTACACTTACCGTCTGTTGCAGAAAATAATTCATAAAGAGCCTGAGCAAGGACATTCACAACAAAGGAATGAGACCTTTTTCTTGTCCAGTAGAATGACTGTTTGGCCTAAAAGGAAAGGAGGAAAAGAAAGTACCAACTGAAATGTTTATAATCCCCTCAAACTGATATTTATCCTGAGGACCACGTACCAGTACTTATACCTTATATTTATTATTTAAAAAAAAAATCTGACCCCTGAGTTCTGTGACTCTGAAGCTAAATTTACAATCACTATGAGCACAATGGTCCATGCGATTCAGTGTGACCTAATATTCAAACTTAAAATTCTGTAAGATTCACGGGTTGCAAGTCAGCTGCTTCAAGCCTGAGTGAGACTGCCGAGGAGCCACTGCTAAGCATCGGCTCCCAGATCTCCCCATCAAAGTCCCCATCAAAGCCCCATTCCTCTTAGGCCCCACAAAGACATCTATTTTGAGATTTTTTTGTCAAAGAATAATTTATTATCTTACCTGGAGAACAGCTTCATCATCATAAAGGTCAGGGATGCCCTTTAGCAATTTTCTCCATAGTTTTATATCATTAAAAACAACAGTCATTCCTCCTCCAGTAAGAGGATGCCTCATATTATATGCATCTCCCAAAAGAAGAACACCTATAAAGAGATCATTTAGATTATGGTATTGTCCTGGAGCATCCCTTGAGACCAAAAAAAAGTAACTACTATATTAATTTATAAATATCATAGGTGAGTAAGTAACTGTGAAAATACAAAGGAATAGATCATGACTAAAATTTGTTGAGGCAAAAATTCAAGATTTGATTCAATCAATATATATTGGGCACTTAATATGTGCCAGATACTTGGAATACAGTGAGAAAAAGAATATGGTCCCTGCCCTCGTGAAAGTCAACATGCGAATCTAAGGTTAAGTCAGACAATGTCAAAATATTTATAAGGCTTCCTTTATGAAAATATTTAAAAATCTACAGGCATCCAGGCATAGAAAGCAAGTCTTCTACAAGAGAAAAAAAATCAAGAGGTCTTTGACACTTCACAGCAATATTCGTTTGGAAGTAGGACCCCTTCCTCACACCATACACAAATTTTTTTTCATAGGCAAAATTTTACTCAAAACAGATCAAACACTGAAATGTAATAGCTAAAACTAGAAAACGAGGGGAAAATATAGGAGTAAGTCTTCATGACCTTGGACCGGACAAAGCCTTTTCAAATATGTGACAAAAGAAAAAACAGAAAAACTGAACTTCATGAAAATTAAAAATTTCAATGAACACCATAGAAGAGACAGGACAACCCACAAAATGAAAATTTTTGCAAGTCATACAGAATATATAAGGAACTCTTAAACCCAGTAATCAATGTTTTCTAATTTGCCCTACTAAAAAATGTGCAAAGTCTGAATAGACATTTTTCCGAAGATAAACAAATAGCCAAATAAGCACCAGAAAACGTGTTCAAAATCATTATCCATCAGAGAACTACAAATCAAAACAACAATGAAGTATCAGTTCACACCTACTACTAGGATAGCTATGAGCAAAAAGACAGATAATAACAAATGTCGTCAAGGAGTGTAGAATTTATAACCCTCACACATTGCTAATAGGAATGTAAAATGGGGCAGCCACTTTGGAATAGTCTGGCAGTTCCTCAAAGGGTTAAACACAGCAATGGGTTACCATGTAACCCAGCAATGCAACCTGTAGGTGTATACCCAAGAAAAATGAAAACAGATGTCCACACACAATTTCGTACAGATGTTCACAGCAGCATTGTTCAGAATAGCCAAAAATGGAAATAACTTAAATGTCTATCAGCTGATGAACAGGTCAGATATTCACACATGGAACATTACTTGGCCATAATAGCAAATGAAGGGCTGATACATGCTGCAACATGGATGAGCCTCAAAGAAGCCAGTTACAAAGGATCACATATTGATGATTCCACTTAGAGTAAGTCTCCAGAAGAGGCAAATCTATACAAAAAAGTGAATTACTGGTTGCCTGGGGCTGGAGGTTGGGAAGAAATGAGGAGTGATGGCTTATGGGAACAGGGTTTCTTCTTGGGGTGATAAAAATGTTCTAAAATTGATTGTAGTGATGTCTGCATATATCTATGACTATACTAAAAACTAATGAATTGTACACTTTAAAAAGGTGAACTGTATGATTTGTGAATTATATCTCAATTAAAGCTATTATGAAAAAAAACCTTTTCAATGAATTCCACTGTCTACAGGATTAAAACTAAATCAACTTTAAATATCTTAACCTTTCTTCCACTTTGACACCTCTCCTCTGCTCCAGCCATAGGAAACCACCTGAGCTCATGCAAAGTGCCACCATTTCTCAGCCTTACAGACGACTGCAGCTGTCACTCCATCTACTTAGAAGCCCCTCCTCTCACTGGCCAGCTATGAACATCCACCCATTCTCCATGCCCCAACTCCAGCTTTATTTCCTGAGTAATGTGTCCCCTAACATCCTTCCCAGTTCCCAAGCCCCCACTCCCTGCTGTGCACACCCCCTGCACAGTTAATCTGTGGTACCATGAGTGTGTTTTTATTAACAGCATTTATCAACAGTGTTCTGAAATTATCTGTCTCTATCATTATCTGTCTAGAAAATTGCCTTCTCTAGATCAAGGACTGTATTTGACTGTTGTATCCCCAGTGACTAACACAGTGACTTATATACACTCAAACAATAACTAAAGATGATATCATAAAACTAATTTTGGTATTAATGTGTTAATCCACAGTCACCAATTCTCTGCTGCACATGTTATTCCCAGCAGTATAAATTTACTCATGTACATGTCATTAGGAATATTGAATTTGAATACCCTTTATAAAATAAGTCCAATAAAATAATACCTTGTTTGTTTACTGGTGAAGGAGGAAGGAAGCTTGAAGGCATCGACCTCAAACGAGAATTCTGGATGGCTTCTAGGAATGGTTCTTTCAAATGATCTGCAATAAATCCCACCCCACCAAATAGATGGTTTATAACATTTCAATTCCCAGTTACCACATTTTCTTATCTATCAAGTATAAACAAATACCTACTATACATCTGTTACAGCCTTGTAATAAATCAAGAACTAATTATTGAATTTATAAAATTATTAAGCACCTAGTCATTCATGCTAAGAAAGGAATCTAAGAAAATTAATATAAGGACATACAGCTGAATGAATGAAAAACTAGAGGAAGTGAAGCAAATTCAGATGACATGAGACAGGAAGAAAACCACCCCCCTCTCCCAAATGTTAACTGACAGCTGTCATATTTAACAATTTATTGTCACCACCATATTCTGATATTGTCAGATGACAAATACTCTCAATTCACAAACAGCAGGAGAATATTTACACTAGAAAAAGGACAGGATGCAGAGAGCGCTCCCTTTCTCAGCTTCATTTTATTCCATCTATAAAATGAAACGACTGCCATTAGCTTATTCTAAGGTACTTCCCAGTTTCAAGTTTTGTGCTTCTACTCATAGAAAATGAACTTTCTTTTCGTACAGTTCCCCGTGTAATCTGGGGATGCAAGAGCGGAATTCCTATTTTGAAACCATTCTATTCCTACAGTATTTCAATAACCTAATATTAATATAAACCTGCAAATCCCTTCATGATCTCAGGGTCGTCTACTCCAACTAACCTTTCAATTGGAAAAATCAATCCATAGTAAAAAAAAAATGCTTTAAAAAAATGAGGTCCTTTTCCTAAATATGCATAGCTCATTTTTCATCTGAAAGCTTCAAAAATGGCTTAACTGAGTGAAAATGTACTAAAATGTTGAAAATGTCATTATTAAAAATCCAAGTTGGTCCATGTATACCTTCATTTCACTTCATTTCTGCTAATATTCTGTTAATTATTAAACAGAGTGTATTTCCTTTTTTAAAAAAATAACTTGAAAAACACAGTATTTTTACAAAATGTACTCAGACCAAGCATAGTTTCCTATTACTATAATCATAATTGGCAGCAGGGTTTCCATTTTATCTATAGTCTTAATAAATTTACATTTCTTTCTTATGTATATCTTCCTATTCAAAAAAAACAAACAAAAAGTAATTTTTATGTTTTTATAAAGATGCCTGAAATCTCATGAAGCCTTTTTGTATCCAACTCAAAACTAAAATCTCACCGATTCCTTATAGCTGTCACATTCTGAGGGCAGAAGTGTATGAGCCTGGCAGGCCTGGTTTCAGCCCTGGCTCTGCCACTAATAGTTTATACGTGGAGAAGCTAAGTAAACTCTCTGAATCATGGTTCCCTCATCTGTAAAGTGAGGCTAAGATAATGCCTATGTCATAGGGTGGTTGTGTAGATTAAATGAAATTCTGATTGTAAAACATCTCTTATATAGTACACATTCAATAAACGGTAGCTACCACAAAACCAAGCATAAAAAAGTATGAGATATTTCAAGAATTCACAGACCTTAGATTACTATCTAGACTACTTCAAAAAATATGAAAATTTTGTCAATAATTATTCTGAAAACTCTGCTTTAATTATTGATATGAAAAAATATATTGAAACTACCATTTTATTTTGGAGATTTTCTTATGTGCTAGTTTAAATAAATTGTTCAGCTCCAGTAGTATATCTGATTGACTGGATGCATTTTTCACCTGCCACCCTTATCTCTGGCCTATTTTACACACAGCTTTAGAGAGAATGAGACGGTGAGCCGTTTGTGAGATTTACTTTCAAAGTGTAGATTACAATGGGAGTGAAATTCTATTTCTTACCAGGTAATTGTGGGTAAATATTTTCAGTCATGTATTCTCTTAAATTCCTTGGCAATTCTCCTCGAACGTCAACAAGTACTCGAGTTTCATTCGATGCTATCTGGTAGATGAGAACTGGACTTGGATTCACTAAAACAAGTTCAGCATGATTTGCTTTAAACTGCGGGGCATCCTAGAAAAATATAAAATATTTTAATAATTTGCAAATTTCAAGTTGCTTTTCTTTTTCTACAACTACAGTCCTACCGTACCTTCATAAGAAAGCCAACAAAATGAGATGAAACAGAAACTTTGTTGGAGATCAGGTTTTTCCTGAACTTGGAAAAAAGTCCATCTGCAACAACAGTCAATGGAGCATGGAGTTCCTACAACAAAGATAAAGACTGCTCAGCAAAATGGTTAGAAATACACAGTATGAGGATTATTCTTGTAAAATGTGCATAAATGGATTTAAATATATTATCAGATAACATTATAGCAGGTATTTGAAGATAATGCTGTTGAAGAAGCTGTTACGTGGGCTTAAAAGTTCATGCACAACCAATTTTTAGAGACACTTCCTGAGTTCCTGGTCACCTTCTTCCTCTGATCACCTTCCTTCAAAGCTCTACCATCCAAACCTTCAGGGATTAAGCTACACTTTGATAAATAATAGGGAAAACAACTACAAAGCAAGTATGGCCCATAGAAGACTGAATCTCATTACGATTTTGAAGGACTAGCCAGATTCTTTTTATACTAGAATTTTTCTAACTTCATATAGTGCTTTCAATCAGTGGCTAGGGCTTAGAATTTTTGTCCACATGGATGTATGTACATACTTATATTATACCTTGCAATCATCCTCACCAGAGTACAATTTCTAGGGGGTTGTGACCCCAGAGCCTCCCAGAAGAATTAACAGATTAGCCTTTGACCCACATGAGCATATTCTGCATACTATTTTATTCTGCTATTTCCCCAGAGATTCTCTTATTCTTGCTTTTCTGATTTAAACAATGGTTTATTTTATCCTAATTATTTCTTTTATGTTGAATCCTTCCTTTTTCACCTTCTAGTTCCCCTCTGTTTCTCCGCTAGTGTATATTTCTTATTTCATACTGTTTTGCATTACTGTTAATCCAGTGGTGTTTGTTTACAGAGTTATTCGTATAGCATGCTGAGGTGCTGTAAAGACCAATGTGTTACAATCTGAAATCCATCCTGTTGCACAGGGCTTAGAAAGAACTCAGTCCATTTGTTGAATAATAATTTGGTGAGCCTTTTTTAAAGGAATAGGAGAAAAAGAAAGGGAAAAACATCTCTCGGGAAAAGCTAACGTTTGATATATCTCACCTTGATGTCTCCGGTTTCTTTATCCCTGTACTGAACTCCAACCACAGCATCATCTTCTTCTAGTAACTGCAGCACAACGCCCTCAATAAACTGTGCACTGAAAGGTAAAGAAACAAATAAATTCTATCGTGGCACACGTGAGCAATTTAAATAAGGAATCCAAAATTCCTTATCCCCAATCTCCAGTTTACCACGTAAACTGAACATGCACGCGTGTGCACACACATGCACAGAAGAAGGTCTGGAAGGACAAAAAGCAAAAACATCATTAATGGGTTTTAGAATTATATGTGGTTTTCATTTACTAATTTTTTTTTATTGGGGTGACAATTGTTAGTGAAATTACATAGATTTCAGGTGTACAATTCTGATTCTAATTTCTTAAAATTGAATATATATTACTAATGTAATGATTTTAAAAAGTAACATTTTTATCTCAATTCATTAAAAAATAAAATACGTACATACAGAAAACTTTACATACCCACACCAATTCATACATAGATACGAAAACAGAATTGAAGTTTATCCACCAAATTATTCATAGTAGTGACTTCTAGTCAGAAGGATCATGGATAATTTTTAGAATCTTCTTTATATTTTGGGTATTTTCCCATTTTTCTACAATAAATACATTCTACTTCCAGATACCAAATCCTTTCAGTCCTAAGGAGAAATCTACTTCTTCATTTGCTTTGTCAACACTGATGCCAATGACAGGAGGGTTAAAACTTCCTTAATTATAGTGTTTAAAGCCTAGAGGCAAATACAAGTTAACAAGAGAAGAAGCTAGTCCTGTCAGACTAGGTCCTTCGTAAGAATGGAACATGGATTTCTTTCCCCTTGATGCCTCTGTCCTGTCTTTTAATAGGAAGCATCATAGCCACAAACCCCAACTCCCAAATGGGCACACGTGGACTTATACACCTTAGTTACAACTATGTCCTCTCAATTCCAGCCATATAAAAATCACACAATTTATTTAATCAAAGAAAAATTCTCAATAGTTCCATGTCATCCCCCCAAAAATTCTCTATATGACAGTCTTAAAAAAGGCTCTGAAAAGATCTAACACTCTTCTAACTCATGGTTTATTTTAGTGTAAGACCTATGGCCTAGCCCCTACCCAAACAACACTTAGGAAAATTTATAAAATAGTATCTGTGCAAAGGCCAAGTTTAAATGTGTTAATTAAGTCTTTAACATTATATATTTGAAGCAGTCTTACTTGGGCTCTGCCATAGCTGCTTTCCGGAGACTCATGATCAATCTTCCATGATGAAAAGCTCTTCCACTCTGCACTTGATTGTTTTCTAACACCGGGTAAGGAATCTGAACCTCTGATTTGCTGTCCCGATCATGAATTATGTAGCCATGTACAACCTGGGCATCAATACCTTCCACTGTATCTGCAAAACAATTCAGTCCAAAAAAATCAATTTTGTTAATATGCCCAGAGTTATACTAGGCACCAAGAAGTCATGGAGGCATGGAAAGAGACTCCATCTTCAGCTGGGTGAAAAGGTGAAGGGATTAAGAAATACAAATTGGTAGTTACAAACTAGTCACTGGGATGTAAAATACAACACAGAGAATACAGTCAGTAATGTCACAACAATTATGGATACTGCCAGATGGGTACTAGACTAATTAGGGGTCACTGCATAATTATATAAATGTCTATGTGCTATGCTCCTGAAACACTGAATGTCAACTATAACTGAAAGAAATATTTTTTTAAAAAAAAAAGCTATGATACCATTTAGAGAACTAGACATTAATGTAATTATTTCAGAAATTTTAATGCTTCTGGAAGACAATTCTAGCAAATTTGTAGTATCACAAAAGATTAATATTTATATATAAAACTTAGTCATTAAAATCCATAGGAAAAATATTAAGACCCCAATAATGGGCAGAAGGTATACTGATGATTCACATTAAACATTAGAGAAACTGAACAAATCAGGGAAAATGTTAAAAATTTGATTTTTTTAAAAATCAATGAAATAAAATTGAAACAATAAGACACCAGATCTATCAAAAGTACTGGTGAGAGTAAATAAAACTGATAAATTTATATATTATTGGTCATGCTATAAACTAATAACATTTTAGAAAATAACTAAAGCAGTAATTATCAAGAACCATGAAGAAGTTAGCATCCTCTGACATAATAACCTTAGTCTTGGAAATTCCTCTAAGAAATTCACCCTAAAGATAGAATTTTTAACAATGTTTAGTCATGTGCAAGAATAGGTTCACTACAATGTTATCTCTAATAAATAACTGAAAATAACCTAAATATTAATCTAAATTAGAAAGGTAAATTACATTATGAAGTATCAATTGAGAAAATGCTATGCATAGGCTTACAATTATAAGGAAAAAACAGTTAACAGTAGTAGAAATACGTTTATGTTAAGTGAAAAAGTGGACTTTGGCCAGTGTATTAAAACTGTCACATACTATCTGTTTAAATACATTAAAATACAATGTATTAAGATACAGTACATTAAAATAATTTCATTTCTGATAAAAGAAAAACTTATCACATGTCTATGCTAAAATCAAAGTAGTTTTCTGATAATGTTTTTTAATCCCACTTCAAGTAAGTAAAGTAACTTTTATAAGTGAAAATTAGTTGAATACGTTTTTACCAGTGATAGGAGAGTCTAAAGTGAACAGTGTTTGTTTATATCACGTATTTCCTAACAATCAATATGGACCTACCTCCAAGACCAAGGTCTTTCAGGACATGATAACCACCTGGCTGCAGGAATTCCCCAACTATCCTATCAGGCTCTTGTAAATCTCTCTCAATTACTGTCACCTTTCTTCCATCTCTGGAGAGCACTGCTGCCAAAGCAGAGCCAAGTACACCAGATCCCACGATGATAACTTCTGGATCATTTTGAGAAAATACCGAGGTAGAGGCAGCTGCTCCTATTAAGGTGGTTTCTGAAATACTGGTTCCTTTTCTGCACTGTTTTAAAAAAAAAAAAAAAAGTGAGTTATGTATCCACGTTTGCTATCCTTAAAGCATACTACTAATACTACAGACACACCGGACTTTTGCATCTTGGGCAAAAGCTACACACTAAACATTAACAAACCAAATGAACCATTACATCTTAAAATCCAGATCATATATGAAAACCAAGGATATCAAAATGTTGGATAAATAAAAATGTATAATGTCCCAAGAAAATTAAATGTATATTCCTTTTCCAAATATGGTATTTAGAAGATGCTATGATACAGACATATTTAGAAATCCACACCAGGCTAAATATAAAAAAATGTTCATACGGGGCTTCAAAGACTTATTATAGGGAAAATTCTATCATTAATTACTCAGTTCTTCAAATACATACTAAACATCTACCGGGTGCAAATCACGTACAACTTCTGATTTGACTTCATAGTGCAAATTATTCAGCACATTATATATATATATATATATATATATATATATATATATATATATATAACCTAAAATCACTTTTATATCAGACTGTCAAACTCTGGCTACTCATCTACTAGTTGAGGACTATTTAATTCAACAAAATTGCAAAAGAACAAAATAACTCATTTTGTCCCTTGGGACTTGATCTGTTCACAACTTTAGTCCCTAACATAGAATAACATATTTGATTTACCCCTTCCTTTTTCCCCTTTCTGGTACTCTAAGAGAGCCTAGTCAATGACATCAAGTTGGTCCCAATTTACATTAACCTATCAGTAACTGGGCTGAGAGTAAAAACTTGAACTTTGATCATAAAATGAAAAAATCCTGCTTTGAAAGATTTATGCCCACTGAGAATAACACTGACTGTTACTGGGTTTTTTGGAAATGAACAATTCAATGTTGTAATGAGTATTTTTTGGCGGGGTATGTATATTCTCAAATATGACAACAATTCAGGTACAGAATTGATTGTAAGGACCCATCTTCCTTGAGTTCTCTGACCTTCATGATTAAGGTTAAATGCCATTTAGAAATGCTTTTAATGAAAAGACCTCAGGCAAAAAGGAAGGAGCTCAACCCTAAAATCCTTTAGAATTTTAATTCCCTGTGTTGTAATACTCACCCAGCCTTCCTTTATTTCCGTAATGGATTGGAGCCTTGACATTCCATTTTTAATAATTTCTTAGCGAAATTACCCTTTTGTCCTTTACCAAGAGGCGAAGACTACTCTTCCCATCAGTACAGCATTTCTTAATGGCCAGAACAACTGACTATATTTAAATTACTGTTCCAAGAGCAAGATGAGCTTTTGTCATGTGTCATCTTAGCCATTTTGTATGAGCTTTTGTTCTGAGGTTTTCCCTGTTACTCATACACACACACACACACACACACACACACAATCCTGAAAGAGGAACTCTGGAGGAAGTCAAGTTTTTCAGAGCCAGGTCAGAAGAGGAACCACTCATGGGAACTTGGTGCTCTAATGCAGTCTAACAACTGCCCAGTTTCTAACAAATGAGCAGAAAGCGTGAAGCATTTACAAAGTAGAACCAATATTGACTATTGACAACTGCATGTTCCTACCCCATGATTTGTCTGCACAGAATGATGTAACAGCATTCCAGCCCCTGGATTAGTTAGTGCTCAGTGACCCCGAGGGAAGTTATCCCAGACAACCATATCAAGGATTTCAAACTGAGACTTCGTTTCCCTGTCCCTCCTTTCCCATTCCTCCAGCCCACACCCACCATACCACAGACCTTAGTACAACTCAAAAGACTCCTAACTGATGTATCCTTCCTTTAGACTAACATGAATAGCTCCCTTTATCACACAGTTATGGGCCAGGCATTTTGCAAACATTACATCATTTAATTCCCTAACCACTATCAAGGCTGCTGCTGTCCCCATCTAACGGAAGAGACAACTGATTCTTACAGAAAACTAAGCAATTTGCCAAAGGTCCCACAGCCAGGAAGGAAGTGGTCAAGTAAAAATTCTAAACCAAGTCCCTCTCTTCTGTGAGCCGTGCTGATCTGCACTGTGTATCCAGTAACCTAATGAAGAGCCAGACCCCTGAGAGAGTACATCACTTTGCAGGCCACTCACCCTAATCCCCAAGTCTCTCCCCGACTCTTGCTTCCATTCTTCTCCCCCTAAAATCCACTCACCACACAGCAACTGGAATGTTCTTTTTAAAAAGTGAAAATCAAGTATTGTTACTCCATGCTTAGAATCCTCCAGTGCTCTTGGGAAAAAGTCCAAACGCCCATGGCCAACAGGCCCTAAGTGCTCTGGCCTCAAGGACCCGTCCTGCCCTCACCTCACACCACTGTCCTCTGCTGCCTTCGCAAGGAACACAACTTCACACGTATTGGAAGACCCAGCCTTTGATTTGGAAACATGACTGCACTGTGGACATCACTCAGTTATTCCCCTGATGAGGACACTACTGAAGGTTCCACGGATGTGGGAAGAGGAGGGCGTTTTGCCCAGGACTTCAAAATGCTGAGCATTTTTACTCTGCCAGTTCTTCTAATGGCTCTGTCACTTTCCGCAGCCAGCTGTCACTTCTGGACAGTGAGTGGACTTACCTGCAGCAGGTTTCTTTCTTCCCAGGTACAAATACCACCCTTACCCAAGGATTTAAATAAAACATTTTTCCCCCATCCCAGAAAGTGATTCTGTCCTCCTTCAAAATGAAATTCTAACATTTCACCTTTCATAATCAAATCGACATTCATAATCAAGTCAATTTCATTTAGCCTTGGCTCAACCAGTACTAAATGAGACAAAGATTTTCAAATCATTCTGAAGAGTGTCAAAGATGTAGTCAAGCACAGTCAAAAGCTTTAAAAAAAAAACACACCAACTAAATGAGAATTCACATCAGAGTAAGGAAGCTGCCGCCTTTTGCCCTTTAAAGGAGAAAATTTACATTTGAGTGACCCCACTCCCAATTTTACAACAAGACACTCATCATTTGCCCACTTTGAATTCAACCTACCCTCTTAGACCTGAGCTGCTCCTTATTTTTTGTTCCAGGGGGTGATTTGGCCCAGAAGAAGCCAATGAAAGGCAAGGCTGACAATATATCGGAGAAAACCGCCAGCTGGGACCCACTCTGCTGGCGCCCCACGAGGGCCCCGCTTCGGTAGCGACAGCGGTAGGAGAGCACCAGGCCCAGCGACAGGAACACCAGCACGCACAACAAGAGCTCCTTGTTGGCCAGAGTGATGATGTCCCCACATTTCTTATAAAAATAGGTGAAAGTGGCAAGGCCAAGAAAAGTCCACATGGTTCAAAGGCTCCTTTGGTGGCACCCGGCGATGGTAAGATCCTTTTTTGCCCGGTAGGGTTTTGGTGATCAGAAGTTCTCCCCAAAGTGTGTTCCCAAAAGGAGCACGGGGAACCGGCCCAATGCCAGTAAACACCGTCACAGAATTACAGTTCGAATCAGACTAACTTAGAAAAATCATATAAAGTTAGTATAAAAGTATCTGAAGGGGGGAAGGTCTACAGGACTTAGAACGCAGTATTTAAAAATCGCCCGCTCCAACAGCTCCGGATTAGACTCTCTCCTCTTTCAGGCAATCCATTTATTTTTCTTTAGAGAGTTTTTTCCTGGGGGTTGTTGCGGGTGATGTTTTCAATTCTGATGTAGGCTCATCGTACGGTAAAACTGTTCTCTCTCACCAGCAGCAGGTGTTCTTTCAGAAGAGGATGGGGAAACAACAACGAAAAATCAATGATCTTGGCGCTGAGAAAAATGCGGCCTCGCCTCTTCCGACAGCGATGCCAGGGCCAGCGTGGAGTCGGATTCCTCTACCCGGGACCGCCAGCTACGCGGCCCACGGTCAAGCGGGAAATGGCCGGGCTGCCTTCTCCCCCACCGAAGATGGATCTGGTTTCAAGGCTGCGGCTCCAAGACGGGGAAGCGCAGCCCCTACCTCGAGACTTTCTCCTCGGCAGCAGCTCGCGATTCACCTGCCCCCGAACCTCCCAGTCCGCGACTTCGTGTCCCCGCAGGTAAACAGAGGCGTCCAGAGAGCTTCTCTCCGAGGGCGACGGCGGCGGCTCCCTACGGCTTCCTCACCAGCATCCCTCACCAGCGCTTCAGCAGTAACCAGAGTAACCGCCGCGCGCCCTCCGCCTGTCGCCTGGACCCGCGCGCTTCAGCCTCTGGAGATCGCTCGGTACCAGTTAGAGGCCAGGGGGCGGGGCTCCAGAGAGCGAGCTCGCCCCGCCCTGCGCGCCCTACGCGCAGGCCCCGCCCATCGTCGCCGCCAGCCAATGAGGGCGCGCACGCGCGGTAGGCCGAGATGGCGCTATGCCACGTTTGGCCAATCGCGAGCGACGGGGCCCTCGCGGTGACGCCGGGATAGGCGCTAGGACGATGTTGCGTGATGTGGGGTGGGGCTGTGGGGATGGGGACCGAGGCTTGGTGGGCGTTTGGGAAGACTCCAGGTGCGTCCCGAGGAGGTGGGGCTGGAGGGGGTTGTGCCCTGGGTTCCCCGGTCAGTATACGCACCGCAGCCCCAGCCGCTGAGGTCCTGCGTGGGGGGAGGTGGAGTTGGTTCCGAGGAAATCCCTGCGGGCAGATCCCCCGCCTAGTGTCGGGATGTTCCCATTCATTCAGCGTTCATGTGCTTGAGCGCATGCCGGCCTGGGGATCGTAGAGATGACTCAGATACACCCTTTCTTTCCTGTGCCTGGTGTGTGTGGGCGGTAGAAACATCTACGGGTGCACGGAGAACGTGACTTTCAAGCTGAATCTATTAGCACGATTAGGCAGGCGTTTGCCAGAAGAAGAAAGGAGGAGGGGATATGCCAGGCAGTCCCAAAATAGGCAACTGCACTGAAGATGCACTGATGCGCCTAGCCTCTATTCTCTCGAGAAAAAACGTGGGGAGGAAGGTATGGGGGGGTTTCGTTTGGGGCAAATTATGCACGGATTGAGATTGTCTTTTCCACATATTTAACACAGGTTCACTGCGGGAATTACAATTTTTAATAGTAATATTTCACAAGCCAATAGCATGTAGGATAATGTCTCTTAATAAGCTGATAAATAACTCTAGAAACCAATGATAGATTAATTACACTATTGTTCCAAGCAAAGGGAAGGTGAAAGAAATAAAGTCCAAATTTAGTGCGTATACCTTTCTGCAAGTTTGTTCTAGGTAAAGTCAGTTGTTTCAACTAAAAGCTGGGTATCAGCTGCCAGCTTAGGTCCCTCAATCCTGGAGCACACAGCAAGCCATGGCACCAGTGTTGGCAGACAAGGCGGGCTGCTTCTAAGTTTATCATTCCAGGGACCTGTACGTGCTGGGCACCACTGCCTACACGAAGTAACCTCACCAAGACAGGAACAGAGAATCCCTTCTCTTCCTGAAGTTGCCACACAGTTTACCACCACTGCCACTACTAACCAAGGGGAGCCTTATTATGGCTGGAGTAAGTGTCTCAAGATCTTTGGAGAGCTATTTAGTTAGATTAGCAAAGGGGAACTTTACCCAGACCAAACACTCTCAGGAAATCCTTATAAATTCTTGGACTTTAAAGTTTAAACATCCGTCACATTTGGAGTATCTGAGCTGTCCATTGTAATCAAAAGGGTCCTTGATTAGTGGAAGGAGTCAGAAGAGTGAGAACCAGAGAGATATGTCCCCATGAGAAAAGTTCATCCTGACATTGCTGGTTGTGAAATTAGAGGAAGCCTGTCAGGAGGCAAGGAATGTAGGCAGTCTATACAAGCTGGAAAAACCTCCCACATAGAGTCTGCAGAGGAATCTGCTCTGTTGACACCTTGATGTTAACCCAATGAGGCCCCTTTTGGACTTCTAACATCTAGAACTGTAAGATAATAAATTTATATTATTTTAAACCATTTTTTAAAGTATCACAATTGTCTCTCCTCCACATATTCTTATCAATAAGTCCCCAGCAGTGCCAATCAACAGTGCTTATCAACAACAGGTATTAATGACAACATCCTAGCACAGCTTCACACATGCGCGCGCGTGTATTTCTGTGTTGTTTGTTGGTTTATTTCTTTAGATTCCACATATAAGAGAAATCACATTGCATCTGTCTTTCTCTGACATACTCCACTCAGCACAATACCCTCCAGGTCCATTCATGCCTCCACAGATGGCAAGAACCCATTCCTTTCCATAGCCAAGCAATATTTCACTGTACACATGTACCACCTCCTCTTTATCCATTCTTCCATCAACGAACACCCAGGCTGCCTCCACATCTTGGCTATTGTAAATAATGCTGCAATGAACAATGAACATATGGATGCACATGTTCCCTCAAAGTAGCATTTTGGGTTTCTTCAGATAAATACTCAGAAATGGAATTACTGGGTCCTTCTTTGTCTCTTGTTATAGGCTTTGTTTTCAAGTCTATTTTGTCTGGTAAAAGTATTGCTACCCCAGCTTTTTTGTGTTTTTTCCATTTCCATTTTCATTAAATATCTTTTTTCATCCCTTTACTTTCAAGCTATGTGTGCCTTTCAATCTGAAGTGAGTGTCTTGTACTCAGCATTTGTAAGGGTTGTGTTTTCTTATGCATTCAGCCACCCTGTGTTTTTGATCAAAGTGTTTAATCCATTTACATTGAAAGTAATTGTTGATATTTAACTATTGCCATTTTATTATTCATATTCTTGATCTTTTTTTTCATATTAAAGAAGTCCCTCTAACATTCCTTGTAACACTCCTTGTAATACTCCTTATAATACTGTGATGATCTCCTTTAGCTTTTTCTTGTCTGAGAAGCTGTTTATCTGTCCTTTGACTTTAAATGATAGTCTTGCTGGATAGAATAGTCTTGGTTGTAGATCCTTGCTTTTCATCACATTGAATATTTTGTGCCAATCCCTCCTGGCCTGCAGAGTTTCTGTTGAAAAATCAGCTGACAGTCATATGGGAGCTCCCTTATAATTTACTAATTGCCTTTCTCTTGCTACTTTTAGGATTCTCTCTTTGTTTTTAACATTTTTCATTTTAATTATAATGTGTCTTGGTGTGGGCCTGTTTGGGTTCATCTTGTTTGGGACTCTGAGCTCCCTGACCTTGTATGTCTCTTTCCTTTGCCAGGTTAAGAAATTTTTCCGTCATTATTTCTTCAAATAGGTTCTCAATCCCTTGTTTTCTTGCTTCTCCTCCTGGTACCCCTATGATGTGAATGTTTTTACGCTTCATGTTGTCCCAGAAGCCTCTTAAACTATCATCATTTTTATTATTATTATTATTATTATTCTTTTTTTCTCTTGCTGTTCCAGTTTGGGTGTTTTCTGCTATCTTGTCTTCCAAATTGTTGATTTGAGCCTCTGCTTCTTCTTGTCTACTGGTAATTCCTGGAAGTGTATTCTTCAATTCAGTTATTGTATTCTTCACTTCTGACTAGTTCTTTTTTTAATGGTTTCTATGTCTTTTTTTATGCTTGCTCTCTCTTTGTTGAAGTTCTCACTAAGTTCCTTGAGCATCCTTAGAACCAGTGTTTTGTCTCTGGTAAGTTGTTTGCCTCCATTTTGTTTAGTTCTTTTTCTGGCGTTTTCTCCTGTTCTTTCATTTGCGCCGTATTTCTTTGTTTCTTCAGTTTGGCTGCCTCTCTGTTTTTTCCTGTATGTTAGGTAGGTCTGCTATGTCTCTTTCTGGGTGGCCTTATGTAGTAGGTGCCCTGTGCGGCCCTGGCACAGTCTCCCTGGTCACCTGAGCCGGGTGCTCCAGGAATGTCCCTTGTGTTCAATGTGTGTGCCTTCCTGTTATAGTTGAGCCTTGATTGCTATTGGCATATCAGTGGGTGGGATTGGTCCTCAGGGTGACCGGCTGTGGGGTTTGGCCACATCCACAGCTGATGGGCTACTGTGCTTCGGGGCTTACCACACAGAACAGGGTTTGCCCCAGTGGGCTCTGGTGCCTGTTGAGACTGCCCTTTGGGTGTGTCACTTGTGAGGCTCACTGGGCAGTACTCTGCTGTGGTCTGAAGCCAACCTCCAAGTATGTTGGTTCTGGGGCTTCTTGGCAGGGGTTCTGGTGCAGACCCAGGTCAGCCACTGCCTGTGATCAGTTGGGGACTACCTGGTAGGAGCTACAAAGCGGTACATGGTTGGTCGCTGCCTCTGCTGGACCTGAAGGCATGTGGGAGAGGCCATGCTGTGAACTGAGGACAGCTTTCACCAGTACCAGGTCTGGGGTAGCTTCGCAAAAAGCCAGGACACACTAAGGCCTGCTGCCACCTGCTGCCAGTTGCTGGTTCCTTTAAGGTTCAGCTGATAAAGCTTCCTGTGGTACGGAGTTGAGTGTGGCGGGGTCTCAGTGAGTCAGCAGGGCGGAGCTGTGGAGCTCACTAGGCTAATGAGATTCAGAGTTGGCCATAAGCATAGGGGGTGGGCTCAACACAGGAAAGATGGCGTCTGCCTGCCGGCTGCACAGAGGAGGACTGCATACAGGGAAGTTGCCGACTGTCCTCCACGCTACCCCGCTGAGGTCACACATCTCAGTCTGCCCGTGTGCCTCTGACGCCTCCCAAAACACCGTGCCTCCGCCGGAGCCCAGGGTGAGTACCTACAAGTGATTCTGTGCGCGGACCTTTTAAAAGGATACCTGGTTTTCCCGCCGCCTTCCGTCCTACCAGACAGTCAGAAACCCCACTGTTTTTCACAGCCAGGTGTTGTGGAGGATCCTTTCCCAGCACCAGCCCTCCTGGATGGGGAGCCTGGTGTGAGGCTGGAGTCCCTTACTCTGCTGTGGCTGAGATATCCTTCCCAATTTTCATCTGCCACACAGATGTTCCGGGCCAGCCCGTTTCATATCTCTGCCCCTCCTCTACCAGTCTCAATGCGGCTTCTTTATATCCTTAGTTATAAAACTTCTGTTGCGCTAGACTTCAGATGGTTCTCCAGGTTGATTGTTCCATAATTTAGTTGTAACTCTGATGTGTTCACGGGACGAGGCAAGCACAGTGTGTATCTACTCTGCCATCTTGTATCGTTTCCCTAATGTTGATCACAACTTTGTTAATTTAAACAAAATTCACCCTCAGGTCAAAGCAATTTCACTTAAGTCATAAACAAGTTCATTTGAAATCATAAGAAAGCAATACACAAAAGGGGCAAAGAAGTAAAACAAAGAAGTATGTCAAGGGTGTCCTGAGACAGAGTGGGCAGGAATGACAGGCAAGGCCATCAGAGGAGAAGAACATGAATTGTGTCCAAGGCAAGCATTCTACAAAGATTAAAAGTGTGCAAAAGTCAGGATGAAAGATAGCCTTTGTTACAAAATGATGAAATTTGGCAGATTTTATTGAAATCTAAGATCAGTGCCTTTGGTCACCCTACTTCTTACCCCTGGAGTGCCTACTTTAAATCCTATGACTTATGTACACATCCTTTCTGCCTTTTGGAGCACAGCTGAATTGTCACCTCTTCCATGACCCTCACTAAGTCACATAATAGTTTATTCATACCTTTTGTCCCAATCTCTGACTACACACTTATGGTGGCGTCTCATCATCCCACTAGTCCCTGTGTTCCTTAGGGAAATCTGTGTCTGATAAATCAGAGTCACCCACAGCACCTACCACAATGCTTTGCCCTTAATTTATCTTCCATAAAAATGTATTTAATGAATAAATAAATGAATGAGTGACAATAGTGTAGTAGGAAGACCAGGGGACTGGAATCAGACGACCTAAATTCTGGCTGCCACTACCAGCTTTGTGACCTTGAACAAGTCAAAAGTCAGTCACCCTCTGCGGGGAGAGGGCCATGGCTTCATGAAATCTAAAGTTCCTTGTACCAGACACTTTGCTGAGTTTTAGGAAGCATGGCACCTGTCATCATTTTTCACCCAAAATATTATATGTTTTATCTACTAATAAAATAATGACGTGTCAAAACACTTTCACAGGTATCATATGATCCCCAAACACTGATTTTAAAAATAACAAAACTGGAACTTAAAAGAGGTTAAGTGGCTCTGCCAAATCACAGCTTATAAGTGATGAAACCCAAAGTTAAACTCCTAGTCTCCAAATTTTGTGTTCCCCAATATTCATTTTTTAAAATTTTTATTTAAAAATAAAGCTAACCCCCAATATTCTTAATTATCAATACCTGCTTTAGCTTTTCTCCATCATCATAAAACCAAGACTTTGATTCTTTCCCCAATAACATTCCTCACTGGTATTAACAAATTTGGCTGCTTGAAATATATGTCAAATTTAATAGGACTCAAGAAAAGAATATCAGTTTCAAGTGTGGAAAATCATTTTCCTGAAGGTAACTCTTCAATAAACTGCTTGTTTTTATCTGTGAGTTCCTATATTACTAACATGGTAGAAGGCTTGAGCAGGTGACACTTACAGATGAGAATACAATATCACCAAGATGATTGGTACTTGGTTACCCTGTAATTCGGTTATCATTAAGAGGATTTTTCCTTATTTAAGTAGGTAATTTTTTAATCTTTCAAAAACCACTTTCTTCACTGGTCTATAGTTGTCTATAGTCTGAGATCTTCTAAATTGGGGGCAAAAAGAGCATTTATGATACCTGGCATAGGACACAGACTGAATGCCTGCATAACCATCACTTCAGTATGTTTGAATCTTGGCATAGCTCCACTTATTCAAAAACAAAAGTCTGTCGTCACTCAGTCCTGAAGCAAAAGTAAATAGGACACAAAAACAGCCACTTACTTGTAGAAACTAATAAGCTATAGAGTATGTCCAGGAGAAATACATTCTAATCATGACAAGAGTTAACATGCATTATAGGCAACATTCCAAATGTTTTCTTCCTGTATTAGCTCATTTTGTCCTCACAACCACACAATCAGGCAGGTACTATTTTTAGCCCCATTTTATAAACAGACAAGGAAGCTAACATACAGAGAAGTGGTCACACAGCTGCTAAGTAGCAAAGCCTGAATCCAAACCCAGGAAATCTGGCTCAGGAATCTAGGCATGCATTCGTTTTTCTCCCCAAAGATCTAGTTCCCTGAAACAAAAAGCACATTTGATCTTTTCATTTTGTTACTTAAACACCTCTGGTGTCTCTGGTAGCTTCATTGGGCAGGCCAGGCCTCGACTTGTGCCTTTTCAAGTGCCATTCTCAATGCAGGAAAAAGCCTTGCCCTCCTTTCTTCAACTATCCAATTCATTTTGACCCAGATTATTTCTTTCTCTTGAAATTTTTGTAACTCCACCTCTTTGCCAAAGCAGTCACCAATTTCCATTGTAATTATCAACTTACATATGCCTTTTTCAAGAGATTCAACTCCTTAAGGCAAGGACCATGTCTTATTCATAGTTGTATACCCAACACTTGGTATATATATATATATGGTAAGCATTTTTCAATGTATGGAATACAATCTGTCCTTTCCTCATTTTATCCTCCCACTTTTTTTTTTGTACCAAATTGAGCAATTCCCTTTTCACTAATATTTTTTATTTGTAACACATTAGAAATGTATTAGATCAAAACCCTCAGTACTTTCTTGCTCGCCTCATCCAAAAATACTTACCTCCATAAGATTTGAATGGGGGTGAGAGGGGGCATATTAAAGGTCTTCTAGGGTTAGTGTGAGGATGGACCCAGCCTCCTAGGACAGTCACTTTTATTTCCAAGCCAACCCACCCTCTGTGGACTGGACAGTAATGGTATTAAAGGGACCTGGGGGGACGCTGAGACTATGCAGCCTAATCCAGTAGACTTCATCCACTGGTGAATACCCCTCAACAAAACAAATAAAGACTGCATATGCTGGGCTTTGTGTTGGGCTTTGGGATTACAAAAATAGAATCCATTCTCTACACGCAGGGAGCTCTAGTAGGAATGCACATCCTGGAAGGGAATGCTTTTGGACACTAGCGTAAAACAGATAACGAAGCATCTGGAATCCACTCAGTAACTATGGAGCATGATGGTGTGCAAAGCACTGTGTCAAACTTCACCAAGCTTGCATTTGCACAGAGCAAACCTAACCCACTTTACAGTTATCTGTAGCTCATTGGAGTATCAAATTACTAAATTTGAAGATGGAGGGTTTAGCATACTAAGTATAGTTCAAGAGTTAGCAGAGAGAAAAGCAGTCATCTGAAAAGCTGCATTTTCCTCCTAGCCCGTTCTTACATTGGTCCCTCCCTCTGTCGTGTGACCTCTGTTAAACACATAGTAGGCTCAGGTTGGGCTGAATGGATGATTATGCTGGGTGAAAGGAATTACATAAACTCAAGTCTAGAATAAGGAAGCAAAGACAAGTTTTGTCATTACCATGATTTCAGAAAGGGAGAGACTGGCGAAG
The DNA here is from genome assembly GCF_036562045.2 of Rhinolophus sinicus. Classification (NCBI taxonomy): domain Eukaryota; kingdom Metazoa; phylum Chordata; class Mammalia; order Chiroptera; family Rhinolophidae; genus Rhinolophus; species Rhinolophus sinicus. Next base: position 11,321,955 of record NC_133761.1, read on the forward strand.
ATGAGTATGTTGGAAGAATGTATAAGGGGCGACAGTCACAGTACCACATGCCACCACCTCTCACCATCAGTGAGGAAACTCCACAGCACTAAGGAGAAGGCCCACTTGGTACATCCAACTGGGATGACTTGGAATGATGGGCGTAAACCTTTACCTCAAGTACTATTACACAGACTTACGGTGCGTTATAGTTAGGGAGTGAGTTCCCTGCTACATTTCTGAGTATATGCATTCACATGGATTTTCTCATTTCATTGTAGGGGAAAAATAATAAGCCCCTTCTTTGAGTAGGAAGAAAAGAATATAGGAATCTTCCCTTTAATTTAAAAGAAACTATGAAACAAGTCACTTGCAAATAAGAATGCTTTATTTCAGGTGCTAAGTCCTTTATGCTGGCAAGAAAAATAGAGAATACAGAAATTTTACTTTTTGGGGAACTAAAGAAAGAACCTATTTGCTGATTAATGAAATTGAGGCAAAGGCATTATGTTCTCTACCATAAATGACAAATCTCGCGTTTTCCTAATTTTTATTTCAAAGAGACAAGGATTCTTGCCAAATTGTTTTATTTTAACCCATTTAAGATGTGAATATTTATATTCCTGTAGATGGCAAGGTTTGTAAATTAGTTTTTTGGGATTTTTTTTTTTTTTAAGATTTTATAGGGGAAGGAGCACAGGACTTTATTGGGGAACAGTGTGTACTTCCAGGCCTTTTTTCCAAGTCAAGTTGTTGTCCTTTCAATCTTAGTTGTGAAGGGTGCTGTTCAGCTTCAAGTTGTTGTCCTTTCAGTCTTAGTTGTGGAGGGCACAGCTCAGCTCCAGGTCCAGTTGCCATTGCTAGTTGTAGGGAGTTGAACCAGCAACGTTGTGGTTGAGAGGACGCGCTCCAACCAACTGAGCCATCTGGAAGCTCAGCAGCAGCTCAGCTCAAGGTGCTGTGTTTAATCTTAGTTGCAGGGGGCGCTGCCTTGCGGGACTCGAGGAGTTGAACCGGCAACCTTGTGTAGTTGAGAGCCCACTGGCCCATGTGGGAATCGAACTGGCAGCCTTCGGAGTTAGGAGCACGGAGCTCCAACCGCCTGGGCCACCGGGCCGGCCCCTGAATTAGGTTTTATATAATTGTGGGACATCATAAAACAGTGTAGGTGACAGGACATAAATCGGACCTGTTGTTAATCTCTTCAGATGCAAATTAATTTAAATTGAACTTGCTATTTTGTTCTTACTTAAACTCAATCCTTTGAACAACAAAAAAACTGAACCAAGCAAAAATGCTTTTAACAGTCTACAAACCTGAAACAAGATAATCTTGTGCTTTTATAATACCTTCTCCCTTAGGGTTCCTGAGGTTGGTCATAAAGAATCCACAAGTTGGATAAATTTGGGGTTGTCTTACTACTTTAAAAATGTGTAAAGAACACTTTTTGAAATGTTTCAATCAATAATAACCAACTACCACTTATTTAGACCCTGTTTTATTTTGAGCACTGTGCTAGATGCTTTGCAAACAATTATTTAGTCCTTACAGCTACCCTGAAAAGTAGATATTATCTCCACCTTACAGATGACAAAACAGGTTCAGAGCAATTACTTGCCACCCATCATGTGATCAATGATTTTGTACAGCCACTGCCTTGCAATTGAATTTCAGCCTCAATAGCAAATGCCCAAATTTAATTATCAAACATTAATCAAACTCTTAGTGGGTAAAAAAAATAGTGTAAAAACTTCTCAGATATTATAGTTTAAGACAATTTGGGCAATCCTATATAACATACAAAGGTAAAAAGATGCTTAGGAGAGGTTCACGTAAAAGCCAGTAATGTGGGGCAGCTGGATGGCTCTGTTGGTTAGAGCGCGAGCTCTTAACAACAAGGTTGCTAGTTCAATTCCCACAAGGGATGATGGGCTGCACTCCCTGTAACTAAAGATTGAGAACAGCAACTGAACTTGGGGCTGAGCTGCACCCGCCACAACTAGATTAAAGGACAATGATTTGGAGCTGATGGGCCCTGGAGAAACACAGTTCCCCAATATTCCCCAATTAAAAGAAAAAAAAAATTTTTTAAAGCCAATAATGCCCAATAATGTTCTCCTCATTTCAGAAAGCAGAAAATCACCCAATATTTCTTAAATACCATTATTTGTTATCTTTTACTCTTTTATTTTTTAATCCTGTAACCATACAAAAAGACACAATTGCCTTGCCAGTACCAGGTACACCACAATCATGACAGAATAAATAATCGCTATGCAATTCAGTTACCCACCAGGTGTAGCCCTTACAGCAGCTGTGATTGCACCCTCCTGGCCCCACATTCCTAATCTGTGTCTCTCTATATACTTCATAAAATGTATTTTTAATCCAAAAATGAGATTAAATCCTGGACAACTCAGGAGTCTTTACTTTCCTACATGTCTGCTTTCTGAACTAGCAGGAAAAAAGTGTGGTTAGGGGAATAGGAACTGTCTTGATACTTTACAAAGCATCACTCCCATTGCACAGATGGGCAGGGAGGTTGGGGTCTCGGTTATCAGATCCGTGTGCTACATAAGTCAAGAAGCAAAAGAAAACTGCCGAGACCGCAAGTAAGGAGTCTTGGTCTCCAATGGCAGACTATCCCTAGACACTGGCTCAGACTCAGTGGGTTAATTATTTAAAAAGAACCCAGTTTCTGATCTGACCAGGGATTATGAAATGGGAAAACTGAAGGGTAAAGACTTTTTGTCAAAAATTTTAAAACAAAAAAATTCAAGTATCCTTCTTCCTAATCTGGCTTTGGCCAAGACAATGGGACCAGACCACTAGATAACTGAGATGGTCAAACATAAATTAAAACATAGTCAAGAGAATGGCCAATCTCTAGACCCAGTGCCTTTAAAACTCTAACACATTTCTATTCTATACTGCAATTCCTCTTGGAGAACAGAAATCCCAGAGCATGTTTATAGGAAATACGAGTCTTGTAGGAAATATCTATGAGTCTGTCAAGAATGATGACCTTGAAATAAAGAACTTTTTGTGATATTCAGTACAGCAGCCACCAGTCACGTGGGGCTGGTACTGCACACGTAGCAAGGGGCGAGTGTGCCTAAGGTACTCGATTTTAAATTTCATTTAATCTCAATATAAATTTAAGTTTAAATAGCCACATGTGGCTAGTAGCAATTGTAATGGACACTGCATTTCTAAATACTACAAAAGTTAATGTCCAGCAATTAAAAATGCATTTGGAAAAAAAAATCTTTCCTTACGATCCCACAAAAAGGCCAGGAAGTCACAATTATTTGTTCAAAAAGAATCTTTTTCTGATTCATTCCCTGAGGCCAGTAATGATTTATTGCCACCTAATCAGGCAAGAGAAAATAATGCAATTTAATGTCACTCTCAGCTTCAAGCTCTCAGGTGTCCTTTTATTTACTCTCAGAGTTATTCTTTACGTTTTCCTTTGAAGCTCTTCCTACCTTACTGTAAACCAAAACCAACTTCTTTTTCTCCATCCTTGGTAGTCTCTCTCACTGGGCAGACTCAATGACCTGGTCATCTGGATCTTTCCATCCTCTACATTGAGAGGTTGACGTTTTCTAGGTATTTTGACAACAAAACCAAAGAAACTTAGTAGCACACTGATCAGAGAATACCTTAATTGTAACAGTCCAATAACAAAAGAGAAAGAAAAAACGGTAACAACAGGCTTTGGAACTCAAGAGGAAGATGAATTTGGAACTGAAAATGAAGAAATGAGGGCCATTTTCCCTGAACACTTTTTCCAAGTCCATTCATGAGGAAACCCTTCAACTTCAGGAGGCTTCAAAGACTTTTCTCTGTGAATTTTCCGATGCTGACTGAGGTAGGCACTTCGGCTGAAGCATTTCTCACAGTCGGTACATTTGTAAGGTTTCTCTCCTATGTGGGTCCTCCGGTGCCTGATGAGGTTGAAGCTCTGACTGAAGCACTCACCACAGTCAGGACATTGATAAGGTTTCTCTCCGGTGTGCGTCCTTTGGTGAATCACCAGGGTGGAACTCTGACTAAAAGTTTTCCAGCACTCAGGACATCTGTAAGGTTTTTCTCCCGTATGTGTCCTCTGATGTCTAATGAGATGGGAGCTGAGGCCAAAACTCTTTCCACACTCACAACATTTATATGGTTTCTCTCCAGGCTGGATTCTGCATCCTTCTATCACATTGCAGTTCTGACTCAAACTTTCTTCATATTCAGAGCTTTCATAAGGTTTTTCTCCTGTGTGCATTTTCCGGTGTGTAATGAGGTTTGAACTTCGACTGAAAAGCTTCCCACATTCTGCACACTGGTAGGGTTTTTCTCCTGTATGTATTCTCTGATGCTTTATCAGAGTAGAATTACAACCAAAGCCTTTCCCACACTCAAGACATTTGTAGGGCTTCTCACCGGTGTGTGTCCGCTGATGGCGAATCAGGCTGGAACTCTGACTAAAGCCCTTCCCACAATCAGGGCATTTATAAGGCTTTTCTCCAGTGTGAGTCCTCTGATGTTCTATTAGGACGTAACTGTGGCTGAAGCATTTCCCACAAACAGGACATTCATATGGTTTCTCACCTGTGTGTGACCTGTGATGCTGAATAAGGTGAGAGCTGCTGCTGAAACTCTTCCCACATTCAGGACATTTATAGGGTTTCTCTCCCGTGTGAGTCCTCTCGTGGATAATAAGATGGGAAGTATTGCTGAAACTTTTCTCACATTCACTACACTGGTAGGGCTTCTCTCCTGTGTGTGTTCTCAGATGCTGAATCAAGTGAGAGCTGTTACTAAAGCATTTCCCACACTCAGAGCATTTATAAGGTTTCTCTCCTGAGTGGGTCCTCTGGTGAGTACGCAAATGAGAACTATTACTGAAGCTTTTCCAACATTCGGAACACTTGTAGGGCTTGTTTCTGCAAGATGAATTCTGCTGGACAGGGGCACTGGTGTGTTCTCCTGGGACGCATCCCCAGTGACTGGGTTTTGCTTCCTCATTTTCTGTAGAATTTCCCTGATTCTCTGACTTGGCATCATCCTCACAGAAATCATCACACCAAATCTCATCTCCTTGGGACCACGTCAGTGGCATTTCTTTTGCATCCTCGTGTTTACAATATTGTGGGCCATCTCTTTTAAACCATTCAGATGAGGCGCTCTCTTTAAGTTGATTTGCCTTAGGGCTATTGTGTTGAACAGTTTCCAAATCATTCCTTTCATTTCCTGCAAGAATAAACAAGTATTCTAAACATACTCCCTAATCTTTGCCCTGGGAAGGAAATTCTGAATTGCAGTGGAAGAGAGGGAATAACAAAGTAAAACCTCATAAATTATGTATAAAAATGGTGTTTAAAGCTGGTTTTACTTCTTTTACTCTGTGTTCACCAGAAGCAGGGGAATTTTCTGTACTTAAGCGACGACACTAATCAAGCACAGTTGACCTTGAACAACACGGGTTAGGGGTGCCAACGCCCCTGCACAGTCAAAACTCCACATATCACTTTGATTCCCCCAAAAACTTAACTAGTAGCCTACTGTTGACCAGAAGCCTCACCAAACATACATAAACAATTAACACAAATTTTGTATGTTATACGTATTATATATTGTATTCTTATAATAAAGTAAGCTAGAGAAAAGAAAATGCTATTAAGGAAATCATAAGGAAAACAGTTATAGTATTTATTGAAAAAACTTGTGTATAAGGGGACCCGCACAGTTCAAACACACGTTGTGTTGTTTAAGGGGCAACTGCATTTGAATAGTTGTCAGCAACTACCAAGGAGGATATCAATCTAAAAACAAGTTCACTAACTTTGTCGTAGAAGACATAAAAGAAAAAAAGGGATCTGAGTAGGGAGACATTGAATAGCACGCCATCTGCGGTGAAAACTAGACAATATCTCCATTCAAATCTGAGCATATATAGAACTAATGATAGCCACTATTTATTAAGAATAGTAGCTTGGCATATGATATCTTATTCATTTTAAAAAATGAGACAGATACTATCATTCCCTTTATTATTATTAAGGATGAAAAGACTGAGGCTGTAAGAGTTAATAAAGCTTGTAAGTTAGAGAGCAGGGAATCAAATTAAATTTTGTTTCATTCTAATGCCCCATTCTTTCTACATACTCTATAGCACATCTTATAATGGATTTCCAAAATATTCAGATCATCTTCTTGATCCCTCACCTGTAAAAGGGCTTTTCACACTCTCCTTCTCTGCGAAACCATTGGAATCTGAGACCAACAGTGCTTTCTCTTGCTCCATCACAATGCGCACAGCCAGGCTAAGGATCAGAAATCCTGTGGGAGGAAATAGGTCATGTTTGGAGGCATTTGGTAAAATGTATTCTTTCTTCCTTCCCACCCATTGTAACAATTGTAGGCACAGAATGTTCTGTTAATAATACTGAAAATAAGAAAGATGGTCTTTAGAAGTCTTTTAGGAAAATCTTTGCTCAGATACAAGTGTTTAGAATTAAGATTTAATCGGATTTACCTTTTCCAAGGAAATAATTTAAAAAATTAAATCTTCACATTAAAGTCTGAGGATCAATCTTCAAAAATAAAATGAATATCAATAGTCATTTTCCACTCAGAGCTTAGAGACACTTTTAATTGAAAAGCAAACTAGCTTTTTGGAAATTACCAGTAATAAGACTTCAAGGAATCAATATGCAGGTATGAGAAGCAGCTAAAGAAAAAGCACCCTGTTTAGTTTAGAAAGAATAACTTGGTCCTTGACAGAAGGATGAAATCTTTGAAGTCAATTTCAAAAGAAAATTAGGATTTATATAACCAGTAACAAGAAATTAGGACAAAGCAGGGCTAGAATAATTATAAGCAATAACCCCTAAATAATTATAAACAATAACCCCCTAACAAGGGACCTCTTCCTTGCCTCTAAGTCTATTATAATCACGATATCCATTTGAAACTAAACCTTATCTTCCGGAGCCAAATACAATCCCTGACCTACTTTAAGGGACTAGAAAATGTGATCTATCACTAGAAGGCAGTCACATATGCACTTGGCATCCATTGCAGGATATAAAGACTACATAACCTGAGAAAAACGAGAGCCTAAAAGAATGACTTACAAAGGTATGCACATGAAAAAGAAAATGGTATAGTTCTAATTTTGACCCTCTTATTGCCTATTACGTGCCAGGCAGTGAACTAAATAATTCACACACACTATTTCTCATTTAATTATCACACTAGCCCTCTGAGGTATATTAACACTACCAGCACTTTACAGATGAGATAAAAAGACATTAAGAAACTTTCCCAGGGCAACATAATCTGAAAGTGGTAGAGCAGGATTCAGTCTCAACTCTGTACCCTGACTGTCACACTGTTATCTATTACAGTAAAACTAGAGCAGGAAGCAGAGCTGGGCATGACCCCAAACTGCAAATGATCCTCCAAAAAGGCCTTTATTTTGCAATATATTGACTGGATTTTTAGAAGGCCTAAGGTCTTCTAAAGATTACAGCCTTATACCTATACCAAAGGGATCTGGCTGACACTCCCTAAGCACCCTCAGCAATTAGGGGTCTGTTAAGAAAAGGTGAAACTAGACTCAATTATAAACATCCCTTGTCCAAGTGGGAAAAAAACAGACACCTGAATAGAAAGAAAAAAAAAGAGGAAAATTGTTCAAACGGAGTAATATGTTTTGCTTTCTGACTTGCGTATTTCTATCAAACTCCTTACAAAGGAAGCGAGAGCCTGGGTAACAGACAACCATTTTGCCTGCTAAGAAACTATTAATTTTGGTCGGAGTGGAGCCCTTAGCTCAGTCAAAGGGCAGCAAACTCAAGGCCATAGATGGTATTATTAGGCTGTAAGTAAGATGTCACTCCACCGAGAAGGTCAGTGTTCAATGTCAGAGCGCAAACGGGATGAGGATGGAGCCTGAATGCACTGATTAAGAACCGTTGGCAGGGAACACAGGTTGGGGTGCCCTGCAGGGTGAAGTTCCAGGAGACCAGATCGGCTCCAGCTGACAACATCCTTTAAAGGACTCCACAAGCGCGGGAGGGGCGGAGGCTTGGGCGGCTGGAGAGGCAGGGCCCTCTCCCCTCGCAGCGAGGGATCCCCCTCCGGGAGGTGCATTGCACCCCGGGCGGTGCAGTTTCCAGTTCTGCCCGCAGCCCTCTGCTCCCTCCCCCGCCCCCCACCCCCGAGAGAGAACTCACTGTTCTGGGGGATACACCCAAGGCGCCCTGAACCCCCAGCAGGCCCAGCTGTCCGGGAGAAAGCCCCTTCGGACCCCACCAACCCAGGGTCCTAAACTCTCAAACCAGCCAGCCAGAAACCGGAAGTTGCCCTGTCTTCTCAGACTGGGTTTCCCCGAGCCTCTCTAGAAAACACCGATGGCCACTTCTCGTTGATCTTAACCCTTAGGGTCCCGGACAAGACGGAGCATGCTGGATTTCCTTCCCTTGTGCTGCCATTCGCCAACCATAATTCTCATCCCTCACATTTGTCAGGCGCCTTGTAACAGGGGCCTAATTAGAGCTTATATTTTCCCTTGACATCAGGGCATCATCAGATTTATTATTATCATCATCAGAATCACTAGCATCAAAATAAATCGAGTACTTATTAAGCACCTGTTGTTTCTGTTCCCACCTATGCTTTAGCTCTCCAATCTGTGAAACAACTGGACAGCTAAGGTATCCGTCCACATATAAAACAAATAGTTTACAAGCCACCATTATTACTAACATTGGGAGATATAGTTAATCACCCCTCTTTGGTTAGAGAGAAAATGGAAGCTGGGCCCTTCACACCAAACACACAAATCTATTTGAGTCTGCACCCCGACACTCTCTTTCTTCCCGCCTGTTACAACAGAGAACTGGTCCTTCACATTTAAAGCAAGCCCTTTACTGGTGCTCTCCTTACACTATCAACTAACCTCTCAATTCTCCCAGCCCCAACGCAAAATACTCCCTTAGCTTTAAATTTTATTTCCTCTCCCTGTTTCTGTTTTACAACCTCCTACTCACCTTTTAACCCATTTCTCCTGCAGCAAAAACAATAAATCACTAAGATTACAAATGACACCCATGTTAGTGCAACTGGTATTTTTTAGTTCCCTAGTCTTTTTTCAGGAGTTTTGACACTGCTGAGAGCTCCTTTCTTCTAGAAACTCTCTTTTTAGGTGTTATCACACTGCCGTCCTGCTCCTCCACATTCTCTAGTCAGTCCTGTTATAGTCTCTTTGAAAGCCCGGTCTTCACTAATTATTGAGGTTCCTCAAGGCCATCTAGACCCTCTCCTCTTATCCCAAGATGTTCCCTCTCTGGCAATCTCATTCACTCCCACATTTTAAAATACCACCTACACCGACGACTCACCACTGTGTATCTCCAGCCCAGGCAACATTTCTGAGCTCTTCACTCTTATAACCAATGGTCTACTTGACATCTCATGTTAGAGGTCTCGATAACACCTCGAAACCAAAATGTCAAAAATCAAAATCAAAATCGTCTTTCTTCTCACACATACAAACATAAAATAAAACATACCTGTTCCTCCTCCGGTATTTTCTCTCTCAGCCACCCATCAGGTTATACAGAAGCCCAGAGTCCTTTTTGTCACCTGCCTTTCCCTTACCTTTACTCAAAATTTCTGGTATGTGTAAAGTTTCAGTTTAACTCCAAGGGAGGGCAAAAATATGAGTGGATGTGGACTTTCCAACATGCTTGTCAGTGGGGTGCACCAAGGTTTGCCTTATTTGCCAAGACAAACTTATTTTGATTTGGAAAAGTAGAGAATAGAGAAATATGACATTTCTTGTGGCTGTGAGGCAGTGTGTGTAGCACAGTGTCTCCCATACTACATGTTATTCTTTCTTGTTTTTTAAGATTTTATTGGGGAAGGGGAACAGGACTTTATTGGGGAACAGTGTGTACTTCCAGGACTTTTGCCAAGTCAAGTTGTTGTCCTTTCAATCTTAGTTGTGGAGGGCGCAGGTCAGCTCCAGGTCCAGTTGCCCATCATTAGTTGCAGGGGGCGCAGCCCACCATCCCTTGCGGGATTCTAGGAGTTGAACCAGCAACCTTGTGGTTGAGAGCCCACTGGCCCAGGTGGGAATGGGACCGGCAGCCTTTGGCATTAGGAGCACCGAGCTCCAACCGCCTGAGCCACCGGGCTGTCCCTGCTACGTGTTATTCTTGCAGTGTCATATTGACACTCCTTCCACCCAGTGATGGCTTCTATGTCTCTTCACCGTGAACCTGAGTGACCTTCTGTAATTGCCTCAAATAATAGAGTATGGTGGAAGTGATGATATGTGACTTCCGAGAGTAGGTCATAAAAATGACATGCACTTCTTTTTATTCTCTTGTTGAGATGTTTGCTCTTGGAACCCAGCCACCATGCTGCAAGGAATCCCAGGTCACTTAGAGAAGCCACGTGAAGCTATTCTGGCTTGAGTGAGAAAGCCTTCAAATGACTTTGGCTCCAACCAACATCAGACTGCAACCACATGAAGTCCCAAGTGGGACCCACCTACGTAGCAGAGTTCATTCTACCCCCATAACTATGAGAGGAAATACTAAAATGATCCTTTGGTCCTAAGCTACTAAATTTTGGAATGAATTTGTTATACAATCATAGACAACCAGAAAATATTTAGTACACTGAAGTGTAGTGCAACCTCAACAAAATGTGTGGCTTTGCCTATGGGAACAGGTGGCAGGCAGAAAAAGGGAAGTCCTGAAGTAGAGAGTTAGTGGGTGCCTAAGGATCTTGAGGAAATTGTCAATGAGGGATTCAAGGAAAGTGAGGAAAAGTGGAAGATGAAGGAAAGGGGTCCTTGTTATTTAGTGGCAGAAATTTGGCAACGTTGTCACCTGAGCTAACATGGAAAATAAAAAATGTACCTAATGAACTCAAGAATCTTGTTCAGAGTTGTTCAACTCGTTCTGGAAAGGAACAAATAGTACATAGTTTATGCTTTGGGGCCATACCATCTTGTTGTAATTACTCAACCCTGTCATAACTGCATTAAAGCAGGCACTTTCAAAACTAGCAAATAGGCATGAGTGGTTCCCGCAAAACTTCCCTTACAAAAAATGGGCCACCTGCCCACCAGCAGTAGTTTGCCAACCCCTGTTCTAGGCAAGGAGATCAAGGTAGAATATTTAAAGTGTCACCTAGTTCCTTCTCATTGCCTAGCATAAGACGTAAGGAAAGAAATAAACTAAAGAACCACGTCTTGAATATACAGGAGCTAAAACACGCTGCATTTGAAAAAACTTTTTTTTCCTCATTCCTGCCTCTCCAGATGGCAAACAATGTTAAAATTAAGAAATGCCTTCTGAGAAAAGATCCAATATCAGGCACTGCTCGAAAAACATGATCTGAATAAGGGTCAGCAAATTACAAAAGGCCTTTTGCTGGTCTTCAGGGTATGTCTTGAAGAACTTCTTTGTTGAATAATGGGACACCAAAAGTCGTAAGGGTCTTGTCCCACAGCAATCACACAAAGAAGCCATGGCAGAAAAGGGCTTATCTCATGAAGAACTGTGGGTGCATCTTTGGTCTGATAGAGCGAATTACATATCGACATGCCAAAAGCCTCAAAATTTCTGAAAGTATCATGTCAGCTGAAACAGAAAGGCACGGAAACAGTACAACATGATAAGAGGTGTTTGGATCCCTCAAATTTTACCAGCAGGATGAAGGCTTATAAAAACCTTCAAAACATGAGTTACTGTTGAAGAAAACCAGATTGTGTGACTCTAAATATACCTCTTTGATATAAAAATTATTTTGAGCTGAAGACTATTAAGAAACAACAAATGCAGGAAAAGCTCTCTCTACCCTCCTCTTTCTGTGTGAAGGAGGGATATAAATTCTCCTTCACTGGAGATGACTCTAGACTCTTAGCACCAGAGGAATCTACAAACATTACTCCATTAGTTTTTCTCTATATACTTACTTCCCAAGGTTTGCCTCCCTTGGAAGCCTAAAACTGCTTTATTTTGTCTTGTCATTTCCCTATAGACTTGTTGTTCTTTGTTGAAGGTTTTATATAAGCCAGAGTTCTAAGCTGTATCTTTGAGTTACTCTTTCTGAGTCTCTCCCATGTATATATGAGATATACATGTTAATAAGCTTCTGGTTGTTTTTCTTTTGTTAATCTTTTTTTTGTTACGGATGCCCCAGCTGAGGACTTAGAAGGTAGAAGGAAAAGATTTTTTTTTCCTCTTCTACACTAGCAATAAGATAATATTTAAATTTCAGGACATTTCTGTTGAGCCTCATTCTGGCTACTGTGTTCCTACCACTGGATGCCAAACTGCTTGTGGTTTTCAGAGCACAGCTTGTTCTTTTGTACCACTGTGCCTTACGCTCTGTCACAATGTCACTGCCTCTGGCACCCCTACCCTTATCTTTCTTCCTACCTCCTGGCTGTATAGAAAATGTCCGTGCTTCCTTTTAGCTCAAGTATCATCTCCCGAGTTCAGCCTCCTTTGACTCTCCCAGGAAGACTTAGACATCTTTTCCTCTCCAAATTATATTCTGTTCATAAAATTGTGTTTTGTATCCCCATAGGTTCTGAACCAATTGGTAAATAGACACAGGTATCAGGTAAGGATCAAAATCAACAGCCTTGTGACAGGTCAAGCTGGACTGGAGAGTTGGCCTTGGGTCCAAGGCGGCTTCCTATGCCTCCCATGCTTTAGACTGACTTTGTCTCCCAGCCGCAGGGCAGAGAAATTCTGACCCAGAAATGTTGTTGACAACATGCACAAAAAGCAGAGAGCAGGTGGTAAATTTTCCATGGGCAGGAAGATCTTAGAGAGTCCAAGGAGGCCTGAGCCGCACACACAAGTTCAGTCTTTTCTGCCCCATCTCACCTATGAAATAAGTGGCTCTTTTTAACCCTACAAACGAGTGAGCTTCTGCCCTTCCCCAGCCATAACTATTTTCAAGCATCTGTGTCAGTAAGAAAACAGTTGAAACTGTCTTCATATGGATCCCCTGGGAGAGTTTTCAGCTTCGAGTTACAGACGACCTGACTTACAGTGGGTGAAGCCATAAGGATATCATTGTTCACTTGAGAAATGTCTAAGGCAGGCCGTCCTGGGATGGAATGAGGAGTTCAGTGATTTCTTCAAGGACTCAGCCATTTCCTTCCTTCCTCTCCATTATCCTCAGCGTTTTGATGACATCTCCCCTCAGGTTTCTCACTTCATGGCTACAAGAGGGCGCCATCAACTCTTCCCATCACATCGTAATACCATAGTACCCAAAGTAAGAAGGAAGGGGACCAAAAGGGCTGTATTTTCACACGTGTCTCTTTTACCAAGGAAAACTGTATTTTCAAAAACCTTCGGTGGACTTACCCTTCTGTCTCATTGGCCAGAACTTGATCACATGTCCTCTGACTAGACCAATCATTGCCAAGGGGTAATGGGATTGCTGTGATTGGCTGAGGCCAACATGATTCATCCTGTGGAACTGAACATGGTCCTGCCCAAACCAGATCAGTAAAAAGGGAAAGACGGATATGAACGAACTGTCGGCCACAAAAAACATGAACAGAAACAAAAGGAGAAACTTCTGGGCAGCAGTATCCACAGGCTTTTTTAAGGACATGGGTTCAAAATAACTCCATTATTTGTATAACTCCATTCTTTCACCCATGACCCCTTCCATTGATCGAAACTTGTTTCCATTCCTTGGCTGTTGTGAATAATGCTGCAATGAACATGGAAGTACAGAGATCTCTTCAAGATAGTGATTTTATCTCCTTTGGATATACACCCAGCAGTGGGATTGCTGGATCATATGGTAGTTCAATTTTTAATTACTTAAGGAAACCTGTATACTACTTTCTATAGGGGCTATACCAGTTTACATTCCCACCAACAGGGTACAAGGTTTCCCTTTTCTCCATATCCTTGCCAGCATTTATTTATCTCTTATCTTTTGACTATAGACATTATAACAGGTTGTGAGGTAATAGCTCGTTGTGGTCTGGATTTGCATTTTCCTAATGATTAATGATACCCAGTACCTTTTTCTGAATTGGCCATTTGTTTATCTTCTTTGGGAAAATGTCTATTCATATCCTTTGCCCATTTTTAAATTAGGTTATTTTTTTCTATTGCGTTGTATGAGTTCCTTGTATATTTTGGAATTTAACTCCTTATTAGATATGTGGTTTCCAAATATTTTCTTCCATTTCATAGGTTGCTTTTCCATTTTGTCAATGGTTTCCTTTGCTGTGCAGAAGCAATTTAGTTTTATGTAGTCCCACTTGTTTATTTCTGCTTTTGATGTCAAATCCCCAAAATCTTGCTCTTTCTCCAACACCAAGGACACAGTCGGGAGGCAGCCACCTGCAAGCCAGGAACCCGACCATGCTGGGGTCCTGAGCTCAGACTTCCAACCTCCAGAACTGAGAGAAAATTAATTTCTATTGTTTAGTCTGTGGTGTTTTGCTCTTGGTATTTGGGTCTGTGGTATTTAGTCTGTGGTATTGCTTAGTCTGTGGTATTTTGTTATGGCAGCTTGAGCTGACCGATATAGTACTGATCTGATTATATGATAGAGCAGCTGGCACTAAATTGTCAGTTGTCAGGTTTTATCCTTTGCAGGAATATTTACATTTTAAAAGAGAAAGTGGTTAAAATGATGGACTCACTAACTGGCAGATGGTACAGAGCCATCTGGTGAGGGGCAGCGTGATGACATAATCGGTAAATTCTTTGCCTCACAATATGTGTGACCTTTTACCAAGAATTGAACTTTCCTAAGCCTCAGTAACTTGGGTCCAGTAATATCCATGTTCCCGATGAGCTATGAGGTTTGTGCTGATTCCTTTCAGTGGTGGGGTTTCTGGTGCTTTCAGTGATCCCCGGTTCCTTTTATTTTCTCCTTCATCCTCCCTCCCACTGCTCCCTGCATTATTTGGCCTGGGAGTACATACAGAGAATTGCTACTGAAACAATCATTGTTGCAAGTACATTCTGCTTACTCAGCATCTCCAGGGTGGAGTAAAACAGTCGAGAGTTGGCTTAGGGAGAGAGTATGGGCTGGCACAGAGCACCAAAGATATTGGAAGCCCAAACCATAGTTCCCCAATGTAGAGGAATGACTGTATCAAACTAGACACTAAAGGAGATTGCAACATCTTTTTTGAAAGTGGCTGGGAGGGTGGGTGTGGGGTTTGGGAGGGAAAGGAAATGTCCAGGATGATTTGATTCTGGTGTTAACAGCAAATCAAAGGGATCAATAGAGCAGCCTAGATTGTGCTTCTCTCATGTTAGCTCAGGACGGCACTGCCCTTATTCATAGTAAATGCTCAGTATTCCAAACTGTGTCAGCAGGTGGCTCCAGAGGCAGCTGTTTGGTGAGACTGCAGCAAAAGGTAAATTATGCCACAGAGAAACCAAACCCTGTATACGAATCCAAAAGAATCTTGATGCAAACATAAAGTGATATTGTACCAATTCGATTTAACAAGCCTAAGCCTGGGTGTTGTAGCGGATTACAAGCATGGATACTTTCTGATGTGAATTGTTTGGAATTAATTACTCAAAAGAGAGAAACAGAGACTATTGTCCTGGGTGCCACTCCACTCTCCAAAATGTTAAAGTTCACTTCTCCTCCTTGGCCACAGATTTTTCTCTAAGGTTAGTTGTCCGCAAATGTTCTCGTGGCATCCACCTACCTACAAGCCAATCTTCCTCCAGAAGACAAAAGATCAAGAATTGGTAGGCGTTCACCCCCGGCTATACTATAAGAGAATGCCAGTTCTTGGAGCCTCAGAACTATAGAAACCTACAAAACTGGTCTCAGATTATGCATGAACTAAGGAGAGGAGAACACCATTTGGAAATGTGAGGTTTGAGCAACGTTATGAAGCATGGCCTAGGGCTAAGGGCATTTGATTCATTTGTAAATACACCAAATGCTGAAAGAAGAGTGGTTACCAGCCCAAAGTGAAAATAGCAAAATTTCCCCAGGACATCTTTCTACTTGGTCTTTCCGATACCAACTCCCTACCTCCAAGTCTGCACCTGCCCTCCAATTTCAGTTTGATTTACCACGAGTGAGCATCTACAAGTTGTTACCTCTTTTGGCCCCTGCATCGTATCCTTTGTCTCTTAGCCCATTCTTGTAGTTGCTGATATTCCCAGGGATCACGTTGAACAGTAGTTTAACAGTAGTTCAACGTGACCCTTGGGAATATCAGCAACGTGGTCTGTGGAATCACAGACCAAGAGTGGGAAGGAGGAAAGAAGGTAAAGAAGAATAGTATTTGGTCAGTGTCTTTCATGACCCAGACGCTGTCACATATGTTCTCTCATCTCATCCTCACAACCATCCTATATGGTATAGAAATCAGTGTTCCTATTTTTCACATTTTGAGGAAAAGGACCTGAAGAGCTCAAGGGTAATCATAAAGCCTCCAGGAGGTAGAAGGAGTGAAAGCCTTTGATAAAAAATGTCCCTGCCGACAATGGCCCTACAGATCTCTACTGAATTCATGAGCCCATTCTTTCTCCTGTGTTTTCTACCACAGTGAGTGCTATGCCCGGGGAACAAGTTGTCCACACCATCCCATTGCCATGATCTTTGGCTACGCCTTTGCTGTTCCTGCATAACCAACCACTCACCACATTCGGTTGATCCCACCTCCTAAATAACTCTCAAACATGGCCGCTATTCAGCTCTCTCCCACTGTCACTTTCTTGTCGGTCCGCCATCATTTCTCACTTACATGTGTCTGTTTCCAGGTTGGGTCAATAAGTGTGTATCTGGGGTAGTGGGGAGGTTCAGAAAGAGTGAAGAGCTGCAGCAATATCCTTATGTTTTAATTGCCTTTAACAATATTAAATCAAATGATAGCATAGTGGAATGTTCATAGTACAGTGCTTGTTACTATCGCTACTCGATACACGGGCCGAGCAGTCATATGGAAATCACATGCAAAAGACTTCCTGGTTAATATGTTTAATATCTCAACTGCAGCTCAGCTGGTGGGTCATGCTTTGTCTTCTATCTAGAAATCATCTTTGAGTTCCACCTGAGACTCTTCTTCTAAATTCCCCATTAAATCCTTTTACCTTTAGAACTCAGAACAGAGTGTTATTGATTTTTATGACAATGAAATGGATTCAATCTAGAGAGGCAATCTGTAAATAATAACTTTAAGTCTATCTGCCTGTGCTTGATAGTCTATTGCGTTAGGACTAGCCAACTCTGAAAGAGAGATGACATTATCAACTCTATCTAATGCTATAACTAATGCATTGGATTTCCATAAGGCAGTTAAGAAAGCACTTTTCTCAAAGAATCATCTCACCTGTCATCAGAAAATGATAGCTAAAATTGGCAGACAAATAGGCATATTTAACTGTTTAAAGTAGCTATGGAAATTCTCAACGTTACAAGATATCAGAACGGGAACTCCTCTTAGAATTCTAGCAACCATTTTAAAATGGGGGTGTATTTTGGGTTATCCTTTGTTGGTGCCACCAGAGCAGTTAGTGGGCAAGTGTTATGAACTGAGTTGTGTCACCCCCAAATTCGTATGTTGAAGTCCTAACCCCCAATGTCACTCTATTTAGAGGCAGGGATTTTAAGGAGGTAATTAAGATTAAATGAGGTTATAAGGGTAAGGCCCTAATTCAGTATTACCCCTTATGAGAACAGGAAGAGACAGCAGAGATATGCACGCACAGAGAAAATGTCCTGTGCAAGCCAACAAGGTGGCCATCTACAAGCCAAGGAGAGAGGCCTCAGGAGAAACCAAGCCTGATGGCACCTTGATCTTGGACTTGCAACCTCCAAAACTGTGAGAAATAAATTTCTGTATTTTAAGCCACCCAGCCTGTGGTATTTTGTTACAGCAGCCCTAGCAAAGTAAGACAGTAAGGAATAAAAATGCTAACTGTCCTACAAAGTACAGGATGTCAAATTCTGCACACTGAAAAATTGTTCTGTCCCAGATGCAAATAACATTCTCTTGAGAAACAAGTCCGGTCTCAGCTCATCTTACAGTTGACCCTGTTAGACTTGTCTTTGCGTGAAGTCACCATGTCGTGTTTACCTTGGTTCTGCCAGGAGCTAGCAGAGTGTCTGGCCCTCCATAGAAGCTTAGCAATTGTGAGGGTATGATATGTTTAAAACTGTTCACGTGCTTATTGTGTATCTCACCTTTTGTCTCTGTTCACCTGAGCCAACCATCTGCTTGGGTGCATAGCGTGACTTGTTACTGAGAGACAGCAAAGAGGCTGGGGTAATATTTACCTTTTGACATTCCAAAATTAGATTTTGCTGCAAGACAATTGTGGCATTCTTTCCCAAGCTCTTGTCTTGAGGAAGAGTTGGTTAGAGTCCTTTAGCATATCAAAGGCCTTGTTTTGAGGCTCAGTCAAAAATTCTTCCTAAGAGAATTGCAGAAAGAAGATGAAGTGAGTGGGTCTGGGACAGGGAAGCCCTTTTGCTGAAGAGGAGCTTTAGATGTAAAAAAAATAATCCTGGGAAGGCGGCCAGATGACTCAGTAGGTTAGAGCGCAAGCTCTGAACAACAGGGTTGCCAGTTCGATTCCCGCATGGGCTAGTGAGCTGCTCCCTCCACAGCTGGATTGAGGACAGCGAGCTACCATTGGGCTTCCAGCACAGTTGGTTGGAGCACTGGGCTCTCAGCAGCAAGGTTGCCGGTTCAATTTCCGCATGGGATGGTAGGCTGTGCCCCACGCAACTAAAGATTGAGGACGACTGCACTGAGAGCTGAGTTGCGCCCTCCACAGCTAGATTGAGGGATGGCTACTTGGAGCTGATGGGCCCTGGAGAGGCGCATTGTTCCCTAATGAAATAAAAAAAAAAAAATCCTGGGAGAGGAAAGCTATTATCCCCTCCTCCCTTCTCTGACCACCCTGTCTAAAAATGGCACCCGTCACTTATGATTACTTCACATTGTGTTTTATGTCTGTTTGTTTCTTTGTTTATTGTCTTTCTCTTTGATTAGAATATCAATTCCATAAGTCAGCTTTTTGTCCATTTGACTGTTGCTGTGTCTCCAGCATCTAAATCAGTACCCAGCCGCTCAATAAATATTTATTGAATGAAGACATGAGTTTTCTTTTCTCTTTATCTCCCTTCCACCTCTAAAAACAAGGAAGACGAGAAGAAATAATTTCATTTGAGAAGGTATCTTTCAAGACTTTGAAGTCATTCACCAGATATCCTCCATTTGCAGAGGAAATCCTAAGAACTGGCTTCATAAAATCGCATCCTGAAAGATCTAAGAACAGGTGCATTTCTGATTTAGTGCTCATTGTTCTGCATTCCGCGTTTGCTTCCTTTGAATTCCTTTGCAAAGTTTATAGTGTGACAAATGACTTCTTCAATGGCACTGGGCCACTAATTGTTCAGAAAGTGCACAGATAAAATAGAGCTGAAGCCCTGGGTACTTGCCTGCTCCTGGCAAGCAAACCTGGGGATGGTTTCCATGAATGGGGACCCCCTTCTCAGCACTGGAACCTAACGGGTATCAGGTCTTAGTGAAGCTGCCCAGAGAAGCGTGTCATGTCACTGAAGGACATCATGCCTTCTGGTCCATCATCTCTGTGGGAAGCACATATGGGTACAAAAGTGGAGACAGGATTTTGCATTAGAAAACAATTCAATCAGGAAATCCTGTGCAATCGGATCACTGAGTTTTGGCAATCAGCATTGGGACTTTTCTTTGTTACAAAAGAGTAAATGTCCAAGGAAACGTCAGGCCCAGTGCCCAAGAATGTGCATCTTCACAAAGGGTTGGGATCATCAAATTCTTTGTTGATTAGTTTCCAGAAAGATCAACCATGTTCCTTTGCGATGAATTACATGGTGACTCATTATTAGGGTGGGAAAGAGAATGAGGAAGGAGGAATCTACAAAAGGGCTGGCACGTTGCAATGTGACATGTGCACAACGTCAAGTTCCTTTGACAGCACCGGTTATAAAATGGATTCTCTTCACCTGCATAAAGGACAAAACTCCTAGTAAGCTATTGGATAAGAGGATGAAATAACAGGCTCTTGGTCTATACTGTCGTCACAAAAATAACTTCCGTCTGTTTAGTGGTGCAACTCTGATGTGCACCAATACCCTTATTCCTCACAAGTCTGTGAAAAGAACAGAGCATGTCCATTTTACAGACAGGAAAAGTGAGGATCCAAGAAGGGAAGTGAGTTGCCTAAGCCCATGAAGTCAGTGTTGGAGTTGGTCTAGCGCCACGGTCTTTCAGTCCCCATTGTAATGTGTGACTTGCATGACACCTGGATGCACCACTCAACGGTGGGTCATGCATAGAGTGACCATGTGATATGTCACCCATATCATACTTTGGAGAGTGAAAGAGGCTCTGTGAATAATTATTTTGAGACAACTGGAAACCAGGACTATCTCAGGAACATTTGCATGAATGGTCACCGTAATCATGGGACAGAAGCAAAAAGAGGACAGGTACCCTGCACACTGCCCAGCTCATCTCTTGGCTCTGACAGGAGAGAGAAATCTTCATCTCATTTTTTGAACGTGAGCGACTTTTCAGACCTGAGCAATACGGTTTAACAAACAGACTCTGTTGGGCCACATAATAAAGAACGAGTTCTCTGTTTTGTGCCATGCTGTCTGACCAAGTTGGACCACAAAGCTCCAGAAAGATGGCCGGAAGATGCACTCAAGAATAAAGGAAGAAAAGATGATGTGGCTTCTGCAGGGCAGAGAGTAAGAGGCTGGTGAGAATAGTCAGAAAGGACAACGAAGGCACCTTATGGCCTGACAGCTGGGCAGCAAGCAGTGTAGGCGTTATTATCAGTGTCCGTGTGTGTCTGCTGGAAAAGGCAAGTTCTACCGTATGGATAAGGCCATAAGACTTCCTAGAATGGGTATAGACTGTCCCACTCTGCTGGCTCGGTCATTAGTTTCCTGGTCACCATTCTAGGAATGGCAATGACAATTACAATATCTATTATAGCAAGAACTTACTTCTGGATATAGTCCCTCCGGCAGAAGTGCATGACAGCAGTGATTAGTAAATTTAATTCTAATAATAGCACATAATCTTTGCAGAATGCTTTTATAATTTTTAATGTTTTTACCACTGTTATAAGTTCATACATGTAAAGTGCTTAACACAGTGCCTGGCTCGTAATAAGGGCAATGTAGTTTCTACTATTATTGTTATTATTTCATTTGAGTCTCACAAGCACCCTACAAAATAGGTTGAACAGAAATGACAGAGAAAAAAACTGAGCACAGATTGTCTGAGTTTATTTTCCATTGTCACCCAGCCTATTTCAATCGCAGGCCCCTGGTCAGAAGTCTGGGTTCCACTAAGAACAATATCTTCAATCTTATAATCCCCTGATTTCAGCATGTGAGTTCAGACTCCCTCCTGGTCCGTATCACAGGGTAACTGATACTCCAGATACACTTGGATATTTGGAAACTTGCCCCCCAAAGCTCATTGGCATACTAAGGCTAAAATGTGACTCGGTCATTACCAGTCTCCTTTTCTGCTCTCACAGCTGGGAATTAATGCAAAAGGAGTGTTTCAAATTTTTAAAAAGTTGTACCATGTTCCTTGCAGTGTTATTTTCAGTAGCAAAATCTCTTAACCTTAATGTCCAACAATAGGGGGATAGTTATGGAAATGTCTTTATGTTAAGTCAATGGAACATCTCATTCAGTACCCAGGATGTGCCAACAATGGAACAGCTACGCTAAATTAGTCCACAGACAATGAATATTGAACACCATAGATGAAATCAAATTAGTTCTAAAAAGTATAACAGGGGCGGCCAATTGACTCAGTTGGTTAGAGCTCAGAGCTCTTAACAGCAAGGTTGCTGGTTCGATCCCCACATGGGCCGCTGTGAACTGTGCCCTCCGCAACTAGATTAAAAAAAACTACTTGACTTGGAGCTGATGGTCCTGGAAAAACACACTAAAATAAATAAAAGTTAAAAAAATAAAAATAAATAAAAGAGAATAAAAAAGTGTAACAGGGTTTCACAACCTCAGCATTACTGACGGTTTGGATCCGATCATTCTTTGTGTGGGGGTGGGAATTGGTCCTATTCGTTGCAGGATGTGTCAGTGTGTGCCGTGCCCTGTCTAACTCATTCTCCGTCACCAGCGCTGTAAAGCCAGTCCCATAGCAGGCACGGCCTTACTGAGCTCACTCTGTATAGCTGTGTTTGCAAAGGCACCAAGGGACCCAAAGGCAATCTGTCAGAAAACATTTTTTGCTGCATTTCAAAAAATGCTCATAACTCAAAAGGCTAGGAAAGAATTGTCCTCAGTCACAAAGCAGGGCATTGCTGATCTCTATCAGCTTTCAGCACTGAAAGGGGAGAAGTGAAATCAATACAAAAGCAAGCTGAAGTGATTTCCAGGGTGTCTGTAGACAGTTTGCCAAAACTGTGCCCTTAGAGTAAAAGAAGAATCAAAGGGAAAGGTCACTGTGGGTTTACCCCTGGTCACATCTGTAAAAGGTCAGATCTGAGTAAAGATAATCAACATAGTGGGTCAGTTCAAGGTCAAAGCCATTTGAGAATAAGATGTGGAAACCAGAGTGTTGGTGGGTGCTTGTGTTTGATTCCGTTGAATTTGCAAGGTTACTGATACCTTGCTATGGACTTCTCTGCGAAAACCCATCTCGGAGGTGAAACTTTGCTGGTATATTGGTCAGGATTCTCCAGAGAAACAGAAACAATAGGATATACATATATATATGTATATATATATATCCGTGTGTGTGTGTGTGTGTGTGTGTGTGTGTGTGTGTGTATATATATATATATATATATAGAGAGAGAGAGAGAGAGAGAGAGAGAGAGAGAGAGATTGAGAGAGAGAGAGAGAGACATTTTTTTGTCAAGACTTGCTGGGGGCATGCTACTGGTCCAGTGGTAGAGGCCAGGGATGCTGCTAAACATCCTGCAATGAATAGGACCAACCCCCTCCTCCACACGAAGAATGATCTGATCCAAAAAAAAAAAAAAGAAAAAGAATGATCTGATCCAAACCGTCTGTAATTTAGAGGTTGTGAAACTTACACTTTTTAGAACTAATTTGATTTTATCTACGGTGTTCAATATTCATTGTCTGTGAACTAATTTAGCGTAGCTGTTCCGTTGTTGGCACATCCTGGGTACTGAATGAGATGTTCCATTGACTTAACATAAAGACATTTCCATAACTATCCCCCTATTGTTGGACATTAAGGTTAAGAGATTTTGCTACTGAAAATAGCACTGCAAGAAACATTGTACAACTTTTTAAAATTTTGAAACACTCCTTTAGGATTAATTCCCAGTTGTGAGACTAAAGGTCCACAGCAGAAAAGGAGACTGGTAATGTTTTGTAAGTCATAGTTCATGCTTTAGGTTCTTAACAGCAGAATTTGGCCTTATTTAATGTTTTAATCCCTAAAACCTAATACAGTGTCTTAATAACTCTTTATTTCAATAAATGTGCATTTAACATAAATTATGTTAAGAATGTATTCCTCAAAATACAGTTTACTAAGAATTTTTTTAAACTAATATGATCATATTTACTTCTTTGATCTGTGAAAAAGTTTATTAATATTAATCAACTTCTTAATGTTGTATTATCCTTTTATTCTTGATCATAACTATTATCCTTTTTATATTGATTGATTTGAGGTGTTAGGATTTCATCTACGTTTTATTTGCAAAACAGTTTGGTTTATAATTTTATGTTTTGTGCTACCTCTGTCTGGGCATGTACAAAGGGAGCAGGGGATGAGAAAATGTGCACATAGCTAGAGTGGGGAAGTCACAGAAGGAAGCAGAGGAGAAAATCACATGGCAGAACAAATGTATAGGAGGAAAAGGGCAATAAGTCATTGGAAAAATAGCATACACGGAAGTCTCTCTAAGTAAATAAATGAATGAATGAATGAATAAATAAATAGCTTTCATCCTAGGAAAATTTATCCAGTGCTCTCCCATACATCAATTATTCAAATACTAAGCACCCACTACATTCAGTCATTGTGTTGCATGCTATGGATATCATGGTGAATAATTGATTCTGTCTGGAGACTATAGTCATATCTTGAGAGGTATACTGTAGGCAGTGCTACTCTTAACCCCAAGTGCTGGGGAAAAATAAGTGATTTCTTTCATTGCAACCTTAATATATGCTTAATGCAAAATAAATAAATACCAAGAAGTTTACACACACCTATAATTCTATTACCACTCAAATATAACTGTTGTTCTTGCTATCTATAAATGTATAACAAACAACCCCAAAACAGCGGTTAAAATAATAATTTATCATTATCTTTCAGAGTTGTGGGCTTGATGGGCTCAGTGGAGCAGTTCTTATTGGGTGACCGTCAGAGAGCGTCTTATTCTCCCCAACCTCTCCATCTGGCTAGCTTGGGCTTCCTCACAGCATGGTGGTTCCAGGGTACTCAGGCTTCTTACGTAGCAGTGGGGTTCCCTCAGAGTTCACGTTCATAGGTAGAAGTTGCAAGGCCTCTTAGGACCTAGCCTCCGAAGGCACACAGCATGACGTTGGTAGTAATCTGTTGATCAAAAGCCTTCCTACATCCGGCCACATTCAGGAGAGCAGAGGAATAGACGGCAACTCTGGCTTATGTGTAAAGGGAAGAAGGAAAATGTAGTGTCCAGCCATCTTGGACACAAGCTACCACAATTGCTTATTTTGTCAATATGACTTTTCAATAACTTTTTTACATAACCAAAATATAACCATTAACATCAGAAGATTAACATTGATAATAACTACTATATAATGCCCAGAACTCATTCAAGTTTTGTCAGTAATTCCAACAAAAGAATCCAGTTCAGAATCACACACTGCATTCAGTTGTCAAAACTCTTTTGGTGTCTTTCAACTTGGAACAATTCTTCAGTCTTCCCTTGACTTTTTCATGACCTTGACACCCTTGAAGAGTACAGGCCAGTCAGTACATAGAATGTCCCTCCATTTGAGTTTTCTATGTGGGTTCCCCCTGATTTTATCCAGGTTTTTTGCTTGGGTGGAAATATCGCAGAGGTGCTGCTGTGCTCTTCTGTCAGTTCAAATCTACTGTTGAGCTCCTCTAATAAATTTGAAATGTCAGTTCTATTTTTCAACTCCAGAATTTCCACTTGGTTCTCAATAACTGCTCTTTACTGATAGTTCCTATTTGATATGACATTGATATCATACCTTTCTCTATTTCTTTAATCATAGTTTCCTTTAGTTCTTTGAACATATTTATAAGGGCTGCTTTGAAGTCTTTTTTAAATCCGACATCTGGTCCCTCTCACAGACAATTTCTGCTACTTGCTTTTCCCCCTGTGTACGTAAGGGGCACACTTTATTTCTTTCCATGTCTCATATTCCTTTGTTGGTAACTGGACATTTCAGATAATGTATGGGAGCAATTCTGGATTTGCCCCTCTCTTGAGCTTGCTGTTGTTGTTTGCTTATTTGTTGAGTGACTTGTTGGACTGTTTTCGTGAAGTCTATTTCCCCCACAGAGTGAAGTTTCCTTAGAGAACTCAACCTTGGGCGTATACACTGTCATCCTGGGATGACAGGTATTTTTGTTGTTGTTTTTTGTTTTTTGGGGGGCTCTCTGACTTTTTCCCTGATTATACCCAGCTTTTAGTCTCCACAAATTGCCAGTTGAATACTCTATTTTTTTTTTTACACTACCCCAGGGTATAAATTGCTCCACAATTATCCAATTATCCAGTTAAACTCGGGTTCCTTTGTGGGGGAAGTTTCGAGGTCAGTGTTTGAGGTTTGTTCTGATCTCAGGTAAGCTCTTCTTAGCTATTTCTTTCCCAGGTTCTCTTGGGTAAACTAGCTGGCCTATGGTTTAGATTCTATCTCTCAAGGAGCTATCAGCCGCCTCTTATGTAATTGCTTTCCACCCAAACCTCCATTGTTTTCTTTTGTTTTTAAGATTTTTTTTGGGGAAAGGGAACAGGACTTTATCGGGGAACAGTGTGTACTTCCAGGACTTTTTCCAAGTCAAGTTGTTGTCCTTTCAATCTTAGTTGTTCAGTCTTAGTTGTGGAGGGCGCAGCTCAGCTCCTGGTCCAGTTGCTGTTGTTAGTTGCAGGGGGTGTAGCCCACCATCCCTTGTGGGAGTCGAACCGGCAACCTTGTGCTTGAGAGGACACACTCCAACAGACTGAGAGTGCCTTTCGGCTAGAACTTCCTCACACTGTTTCACATAAAAGTAGGTCCTTACAAGAGAGCTTCACAGCTCTCTGTTTGACAGCCTACCTTCCCATCTGAGGACCAGCTCTGTGCCACAGATTTGGGGGTGGGGACAAAGGTGCACTTCTCTCTCAGTGACCCCTGTGCTTTAGAGGCTGGGTGGACCAGGTGATAGCCTCTATTCTTAATGGCTTGCCTCTGCTGGTGTAGCATCTCTGCTCTACGAGCAAGCTGGGGTGAGGGTGATTGTGAACCCAGTGGTGTCAGCGTCCTGTAGCTGATGACTGTGGCGAGCTGGAAACAGGGAGCCCCGGCCCTCTCTTGAACTCACCTAGAATTTAGCCTTTGCATCAGGTAGCTGGGAGGGATAAAAAAAAATTGCCAGAGGGCTGCCTCTTCAGAGAAGATACCAAAGCCCTTGACTCGGAGCCTCATCAGTATTCTCTTGACCCTCCACAGTGTGTCCTTCTTTGCCTGCCTCCCAGTGCTGACTCCACCTTCTACTTGGACCGTTACAACGACCTCCTACCTTTGTTCCTGCTGATTCTTCACCAGCAATTCAGTTCATTCACTTCCTTAGGAAACTCAATCAAGGGACTTCTGGAAGGTGAGTACAGTCAGTCTTCATTGGTCAGTCTTCATCCTGTTGTTAATGTTTTGCTTCTATTGTTGTGCATTCCAATCCCTCTGTGGCTGGCAGCGTGGAGGAGAGGGACGCAATTATTACTAAGGGCAAACCACGTATCAGGCCCTATGCTAGTTCTTCCCATGTCATCGCTCATCTACTCCCCACAGCGACCCCATAAATTTGGTACTTTCCTCATTTTACAGGTGATAAAATGGAAATGTAATAACTGGACCGCTGTCTTATAGATAGAAAGTGGGAGACTGGGTTAAACAGAAATGAAATACAGGGTCTTTGACCATAAGCTTGGCATGTGATTGTGACAAGACAACACGTATGAAACAAGTAGCAAATGAATTAATATGTTGTGTTAAACTGCTTTAGTTTTCAAATTTCATAATGGCTTATTTTCTCCCTCTCCAAATTATAATTGCATCCACAGCAAAGCTCACATTTCCCACTAATTGTATCTTTTAGAACACTTAGTGCTCTGCGGCCGTAAAGTAAATTGGTGTTAGGGGACAGTGAGTATAAAGACTAAATACTTATGTAATAAGTGAGGGAGTCTGGAATATTAAAACAAATTCAGGTTTTACTAAATGCCAACCAGAGAGAGAATCTGAAACTCAGAGGGGACGTGACCCGCTGGAGATCACACAGCTCGTTAGAGACAGACTGGGCAGAAACCAGTTCTCCCAGCTCCCTGCCCGGTATACTTTCCCCATCTCTCATCGCCTGCTGAGGTCAGCAGAGCGCCCCTGGTGTCCACATCATCGTTTTCTAGCTCATGGGGCTAAATGGCCCCACCTTCTTCACTCCCACACATGCTGCTTTTTTCTTCTTCTACTGGACTCTAATCTGTAGCAATTTAGCTCAAGAGTCATTTCTCGGAAGGCTGGCCAGAACACTCTCGTCTGATTGAGATGCCCTCCTGATCTATCCCTTGGCATTTTGGGTATGCCTCTATCACAGCATCTTGGCAGGGATAACCCTCACTAACTTACTTGCTGTTCTCCCATTAGATTAGAAATTTTCTCAAGGCAGAGATCATGCCTCATTTGACTTATGAAACTGTTGTCTAACACAGCATCTGGCACATGGCCCCCTAATGGGTGCTTAGGGGATAAATGACTGCCACCCAGGTAACCCCGTATGTGATGTGAAGGTCAGTGTCAGTGATGGCTTGTTGGAGCAGGATGCAATTGACATGAAATGAAAGATGAGTCCAGTTAACCATTAGTGGCAGGTGAAATATACAACATGTTCCTCTATTTCACAAATATTTGAGGGTGTCTGTATGCACCATGGGCTTCTGCAGAGAAAACAGCCAATATGACATATATGCTCTCTGCCCTCATGTGGAGCTTACAGTTCAGCAGAAAAGGTAGACAAGGGACAAACACGTGAATAAGGTGATTTCTGATAGTGGTTAAGTGCTTTGAAGAAAATGAAAAAGGGAAACGTGGTAGAGAATTGCTGGGGTGAGGGAGTCCCTTCACATACAGTGATCGAGGAAGGCCTCTCTGAGGAGGTGACATTTTAGCTGAGTCCCCACAAGATGAGAAGGAGCCAGCCGATAGATGGGGGTATTGTAGGGGAAGGAGTAGCCAGTGCAAAGCTCCTCGACTGGAGAGACTTGGGGGTGTACAAAGCACAGCAAGGGAACCAGACTGGGCTGGATCACAGGATGAAGAGGACAGTGGCGGAGATGAGGCGAGAGTAGAAGGGACCAGATCCTGGAGGACCTGGAGGCCCACACAAGGAGCCCGGAGGTTAATTGAGGCACAAAGGGAAGCCGGGAAGTGGTTGGGGCAGGAGAGGTGATGTGCTCCCATTTGTATGTTGAAAAGATCGTCCAAGGTGGGAGTCAGGTGAGGAGAGTGAGCAGAGGGTGACCCCCGCCTTCAGCGCTGTACCCAGTGGGGCTTCCAGTCCACATTTGAGAGGGAGCCAGGGGGTAAAGACAAGTGGCCATGTCTGTAGGAAATCTGAAGGCTTTTTAACTTCCTTATGTTTGCTGTTTGTGTAACCTCATGTTCTGTAAAGGCCTTACACCTCATGGACTTATTTGTGGAGGATGGGGTAATAAGGTGGAGCCGAGGATGAGGAACCCCAAGGGGTAGACTAGCAGGGGTCAGGTGGCCAAGGACAAGAAAGACAGCCAAGTCCCCAAGATCTGAAGCGAAAATTGGGAGGAAACGCCAAAACCAGCAGGTTTGGGCTTGAGAAGCAGAAAGAGAGAGAGAAAGGGAGCTTTTGCATCTAGTTCTATCATTTAGTTATATAGTGGCACCTTGGTTTTCTAACGTAATCCACGAGCTCTGAAACGTTCGAAAACAGCCGACAGCGAGGCCTCAGGATCTTACAGAAGCCGTGTGACATGTGTGACTTCTGAGTCGTGCTCGAAAACCAAAGCATTTACTTCCGGGTTTATGGCATTCATAAACCAAAATGTTCATCAACAGAGACGTTCGAAAACCGAGGTACTACTGTATAGGCGGCCCCTTTATCACATAGCATTCGATAGCTCAGCTCTTTCGGCAGCATCTAATTACATCACATAATTAACACCTACGTCACTTACTGGCATAACTCACTCTTTCCTTGATTTCGGCCGCAGGACCCTACATGGAAAGTGGATTTTATTGGCAATAGGAAACCAACTTCAGGTACTTAAGATGTGATGATGAAAAGCAGAATGGAGAAAGATGTTTATCCTATTAGGTTGTAGACATTTCTGGAGGCAGATGGGCCAGCTAGAAAGTCGGTGCAGCAATCTGGTCCCCAATTGCTGGTGATTGAGGGCAGTTGTTTTAAAAAGGAAACCAACCTGAAGGCAAGGAAAAGGCAGGTCTGAGACGCTTCCTCGTTTTCTTCCCGGTCTTTCTACCTGGATCACAAACAGTGCTCTGCACAATTTGAAGAGACATTGTTTTTTCATCTCCAAGTTCACGAAT
Source organism: Rhinolophus sinicus (assembly GCF_036562045.2). NCBI lineage: Eukaryota > Metazoa > Chordata > Mammalia > Chiroptera > Rhinolophidae > Rhinolophus > Rhinolophus sinicus. The sequence goes on from NC_133761.1 coordinate 11,351,799, forward strand.
GCTGTGCTCAGCAGGTGATAGGTAACTCGGTGAAGCTTATGAAATAATTCTTCGGGAAAGAAATAGGCCACAAGAGCTAACTGGGTGAGCAAAAATAGGCCATGGCGTGAACACAAGGCCGGAGCCGAAGGCGGCCATCTGCTGAGACACAGGCAATGCCCAGCCTCACTGTACGGGTTCATTTCCACTTCCTGCCATGAGCCTGTGCTAGTACCACTGTGCTGAAAATAGCCACTGCTTCTTATCAGCTTGAGAAAGGAACATCTTCCTCTTGTTTAGCCACTTTAAAAGGAGAAATTCCATCTCAGCCCTCAAATCCTGGCTTACCAGCTCTGGGACATTGGTAAAGCGCTTATTTTTTTTTTCTTTGAGTGCCAGTTTTCTCACCTGTAAACTAGGAGGTGATAATACTCACCTAGGGTTTTTGAGAGTTCAGTTAGACAACTGCGTACCTAGAAACTCAATGAATAATACTTTCCACCTAGCAAAATGGTGATATCCTATGACACCCAGCTTTGCCACTTCGCAACACCTACCAAACTTGCCTCTTGGAGAAGCTATTAGACACCTGTGTGCGTCAGCTTCCCCCTCAGCGAGATGAGACTGATCATACTAGCGCTTAGGAGGGGTGGTTAGAAGGATTAGAAGAGTTAATATACGGAAAGTGCTGAGAACAGGGGCTGGCACACAGCAGACACATTAGGTTTTCTTCCTTCTGTCCCCAGAGTGCCAGGCACACTTTAGCACACATGTTGGGATTTCATGTTTCTAAGAACTAAATCACTGAAAATGTTCAGGTAGAAACAAGCCATGGAATTCCCCTTCTTAGAACTGTCTTTTGCATTTATGTTTGTTTTCTCAGAAAAATTGCCAATGAAGTCACTGGACATTTAAATTAAATAAGCTTTATAAGAACAGGCTTGTATTAGGCCAGCGGCCATACCTTTTATGCTTTCTCACGCTTCACTGTCGCGTGCCCCCTTGCCACCACCCAATCTCACAGCTTCGAAGGCGGGGCAGGGGGCGTAATGGCCACTGGAAAGGCACTGAGCTCCTTAACCAGCTTCAAGTCAGAGGCAAACTTCCACAGGGGAGGTGTCCTGTGAGAGGAAGTCAGGACATGGCTAGAGAGTGACAGATGACATGTCCCAACAGCTCCAGGTTAGGTTTTTCATGGTAGATTCTGGAGAAATGCACCGGTCTATTTTATTGTCAGAGCAGGAGGACTCGCAAAAAGAGAAGTCGCATAATATAGGTTCTTCCAGTTTGTATGTTTTAGCTTCTACCCCACGGTCCAGGCAGTTTTACCGAGCTCAGCGTTGCAACAAAGAGGGCACTCCACAGAAAAGCTGAAAATGTGACTAGGGGCTGAGAGAGAGGGAAAGGTTCAAGAAAATGGATCTCTCTGCACTAGCCTGCCTCCAGTGACTGACTATTGTGGGGGAGATGTAGGCCTGCTCGTCTGAGCTTGAGACAGTACCAAGGGGCCATTCTAGTTCTAGAATTCCTCATGGCATCGATGGTGTAATCAAGATATGATCAAGATCTTTCCGACTCTGGAGACTGTCCTCTCAACAACAATGCTGTTGTGCTAGAGTGAAAGCGTACAGAAAATAGTAGCAGTGGAAGAAGAAAGAACCATCATGGTGTCTTCTTCTTAGTGAACAGCAGGCCAAGAGCTATTGCCTCAACCTGCCTTTCTCTGCTCAGAGGGGCACAGTGGGAGGAGGAGAGTCAGCCATATTGACATGACTGGGGACAGGGCAGGTAGCTATTGTATCATGTTTCCCATTGGGTTTCACCGGTTAGTCAACACAAGTTGCTGACTCATGGAGACACAAATAGCAGGATCGAGAGGTGATGTTTTGGGAAGCACAGATTTGGATGGTAGGAGATGGAATATTAAGATATGAGGTAACCAGCCATGTCCTACATGATTATGTGAAAAGCAATGGCATTGCTGAAATCAGAACACAGAGTGGTATCCACATGAGCTTTAGTAGTGCATGCTTCTCTGGTTCTATCCTGAGGAATCTGCCCCATTTGGAACTTATAGTATCATTCTAAGATCCTACTGGTCATCCATTCCTTCTTCTGTCCATCCAGCAAGTCCTCCAAGAGTCATTCGGTGTCTTTTGTATGCCAGGAACTCTGTCAGGTTTTGAGATTGAAAGATAAAGGCTAGTACTTGCTTGCAAGGAGCCTTATGGCCTACAGAGCTGACAAATATTTCTAATACACTGGCATAATCGCTTGAATCTGGTGGCTTAGGATAAATTATTCTGTAATAACAAATGATCCCCCAAATTTCAGTGGCTTACAACAATGAAGGGTTATTTCTTCCTCATGTTACTTGATCTTTATAGCTTGGCTAGAGCTCTGCTCCGTATCTTCATCATGGGACCAAACTACCGTATTTCCCCCAAAATAAGACCTAGCCGGACAATCAGTTCTAATGCATCTTTTGGAGCAAAAATTAGTATAAGACCCGGTCTTATATTATAATAAAATAAGACCAAGTTTTATATTAATTTTTACTCCAAAAGACGCATTAGAGCTGATCATTCAGCTAGGTCTTATTTTGGGGGAAACACAGTAGTGGGAGCAGCCTTTACTTAGAATATGCTAATCTCATGACAGAGGGAAAACAGAGAGTGGAAATCTGCAATAGCTCTGAAGCTTTGAAAGCTTCTGCTTACATTTCATTGGCCAAAGCAGTCACGTGACCAGGCCTGACATCAGCAAGGCAACCTTGGGCAGTTAACAGTTGGCAGTTGGCAGTTAACAGTTGGGAGGGAAAAACCCACTCCACCATCGTGCTATATAAGAGTCAGCTCTAGGCATAGAGAGCCAGCAGAAAGGCATGAACATTTTGAAGCTCCTAGTTTTCGTGATTGATTGATATCTGTTTCTGTTTAGTCTTTAGAGACTTTTGCCAGAGCAGACCAGATATTGGAATTGGTGTTACTCTGTAACAATGGAGTTCTGCATAAAAATTTTAGCCAACTGAGAAGTAGCTTTCATGACAAACCTCTGTGGCACACAGATATTGCTGTGACTTGGTTTTTTTACAAAAAAGCCACTGGGATTGAAGTCACACACCTGGGGAGCTGTCCTGGCCTGCCACTTACTAGCTGTGTGATTTTGAGAAGTCAGTTGGCGTCTCTGGTTTTTAATCCTTCATCTGTAAACTGAGGGTGGTTGGGAGAAAGGGAAATTGGTCTGTAAACAGTGAATCACTATTCAGATGTTCAGCTTTTATAAAAATCTCCATGGAAAATGTCCTAAGAGGTGGACAGTTCTGATTTTTTCCATTGCTGTGGGAAGCTGGTGCACAGAATAAGCAAGTATGCTGACAGTAGCTGAGATGTGCTGAAGCTGGTAATTACCTCTGAGATGGGCTGAGGTTTGATTGTAAGTGTGCCAGGCAAACCTATCAATGAGACATGTGCCTTGATGAAATGCTGACAGTCTATTTATACAGAGGCAGCTGTGATAGTATAAAAGAATGCAAAGCCTGCTGGAGGTCTAAGTTGTTATGGAGGATGCGACTTCCGTTTGTCTGTGGTTGATTGCTCCGGGATGGTAAAAATCTGGGTTAAACATAAGCCAAAGAGTCCCTGAATTTTAATAATAATCCAGTGTCTTAGAGATGGATGAAACCTTAGCAGTGATTGAGCCCAGTCTTTTCTCTGAATAGATAGGGAAACTGAGGCCCACAGAAGTTAACAAACTAGCTTTCATATCATTTATTTGTGGCTAAGCATAGCGTTAATGTCTGAGTGGCTATTAACACAGAGGGGGAAAAACTCACCTTTTATTTAATGAATGTGCTAACGCATTAATCTCTAAAACAACATTTGTTTTAATATTTAGCATTCACATTTCTAAATAGTTTTCACTATTGACACATAATCAACCAAAGCATAAAAACTTAACAGTAAATTTCCCCGGACATTTAAATATTCATTACAAATTTTTAATCAAGCTCTTATGTAAACAAATAATTAAAACTACAAACCTAATAAATCAGATGCCTTTACGTGGTCTAAACACTTTAAGAAACAGACAATGCATAAACAGAACATCACTTTGATTACAGAAATAATTGTTCTATGGGGAAATGGCTCCTGAGACACAGGAAAGCCAGAAGGAAAATATTATTGCTCATGGAGGCCAGGGGAACCTAGTCTGTTCTTTTATAGGAGGGAGGGGTCTGGCTGATGACATGTGACTCAAAAAGTAGGGGGTGGTCTATGAGCATATTTTCAATTAAGGACATGGATTGTTGGTATAAATTCTTCCTGAAATGATGAGATGGTCCCGTAGCAAACCCATAGCACTGACTGTGGTGTACTGGAAATGAACTCCTTAACTCTGTCAGGTCCCCACCCTGAGGACAGCACTTCCAGAGGGGCACATTTCTTTGGGGAGTTCTGGGGGACCAAGGGCTGCAATATGGATGTGTTGAGCTACTCCAGCTCTTTCCGGCCCCAGACTTTTGATAATAGTCCGTATCCTTGGCTAATTCTATCAGGAACTTGACAGGAAGAGGGAGACCAAGCGTAAGAATGAGAAAGGTCTCTTTTCACTAATATGTAGCCCACCTGAAAAGCTGCATACAATTGCACTGCTAAGTGCCAGTAATACAAGTGCTAATGAAGGTACATGTACATGCCATGAATATAAATTTCTTCTCTTCAGTCTAACCTTTAGTCTTAATTGTATAGCTCCCCAAGGTTACTAGTTTTCAATCTGTCCCGTATTGCATATAGGATATGGTTTCTATAGCTTCTCAGACAGAGTTGCTGAGTTTATAAAAGCCTCCAACAGGATAAGAAGATAATCTCTGGCCGGCTAAGTTTCTAGGTTCAGGATTTTTGACTCAGAATTTGTCATTGCTAGGATCACACTTGACCGTATGGCCCCGGATGGTTCCCAAGCAGGGAGTGGGAAATTCCAGCGGGAAAAGGTGAAAAGAAGGGGTGGGGAGTATAACCCAGAGTTTATCTCACTTCTGCTCATTTTCGTTTGAGCATTTGGCCACGCCAAGCAGCAAGAAGGGCTGGAAATACCCTGTCCACGTGCCTGGAGGAAAATCGAATGTTTTTCAGTTTAAAAGAACCAGTACTGGGTGACGTCTAACAGTGTCCGCCACTGTCCATGCTTTTGGCCACCAAGTGTTTGTGGGCACGCTTCACACACAGACACACCTACCCTGTCTCCAAGGGAGCCAGGCCCTAAACCCAAGTGCTTTGATTTGATTCAGCTCAAAGACCTGAGTGCTAAGCAGTCAGGGCTGGGCGTAGGTCTTGGTGGTACAATTGTAACAGGTGACTCCCCCCGCCTCCAACTCTTTCACACCCAATATACAATGGCTACACAGGAACAGGAAAACTGCAACAAAAAGTCCCCATTCAGAAGAGGGAGGAAAAGAGAACACACGTAAATTACCGGCCCATGGCAATGATTAAATCCTACTGGGCAGGAAGTGAAAAAACTTTCTTCTCTGCCAGTGAGTGAGTTGCTTGTTCAGCCCACCTGACAACCCTGGTTGTGCCCTCTCCACCTCCCCCAGGAACCTCCCTTGGCTGATACACTCTGTGGCCTTTGACTTTTCCATTTGGGAGGTTCTGCCTTGTCCATCTGACATAGCATGTCAAGATGACGCCCCTGGTGGGGGCGGGGGCAGTGCTTTCACAGTCTCCTCCTGCAGATGTGGCGTTGGAGCCAAGATCTTGCTTCTGGGTCAAAAGTTTTGTTAAGTCAGACTTGTAGTTTCCCAGGCAATAAAATTTCCCCCAGTAAGCTGTAAGCCTACGTGCTTTCAATATAGTTCATGTGCAAATAAATGACAGCCAAAGTCTGATTTGACATAGATGTAACCTAAAGACTTTACTGACTGACAACCCCTTGCTCTGCCTGTCCCCTAGGTCTCAGGCTAAGTGGGGTTGTCCTGCGTCCATCCGAGGAGACAGGCTTGAGTGGGAGAGCAACATCCTTAGAACCATTTTTGCTGTGCCATCTAGCAGAGAACACAGACTAGCAGTGCTTGGGAAAGCACTTTGGGGACAAAGTCTTAGTTTTTGCTAAAGCTCCGTAGAGCCCCCTCTAAAGACTCCAATGGTGTCGTCAGATCGCTCTCATCTCTCATCTCTCTTCTGTGCTGTCCGGGAGGGTTTATTCTCACTCAGGAAAGCTCCACCAACATTTCTAAACGTCCAGAGTCCTGAATGTAAAGGAGGACACACCTGATCTTTTCCGGCATCCATACATAAAATCTTAGGGCAATCTTGCTTGGCCCTCCTGGAATAGTCATTTTGTAACCGGAGACCAAATGAGTGCGTCCCGGGCTTGTGCTGCGTGCACAGCTCAGCCAATTAGACCAACACAGGAGTTGGGTCATAGATTAAGCGTTTATTCTCAGAGCACTGCTGGTCTGAGAAGGCAGCAGGTTAACACCTCCAAAAAATGCCTTAACATTCTCAGACCAGCTGGGGGTATTTAAGGGAAAATCAGGGCGTTCCTCCAGAGGCTGCGTGACATCCAGAGGTCTGCAGGTCTGTTCTCCTTTCATGATGCCCCCCTCTGTCATCTATGGGGGCGTAACCTGGGAAAAGGCTAAGCAATAGGGTTTGTAATTAGCAAGCATCTACAAGGTGATCTTCTAAGATAAGGAGCCAGAACCGGGACAGGGCATCCCGGAGGCATTCTGAGCTCAGCCACAGGGGTGTGACGCCCACCTGGATGGGGGGATGGGGACAGGGCATCCTGGAGGCATTCTGAGTACAGGGGGCCCAGCTGGGCCCTGCTTCAATTATGCCCAGGAGATGGCGTTCTTTGGTTAACCTGAGTCACTTGGCTGCCATGTTGTGGACCATCACAATAGGGAGGGGACCTGGCCAGGACCACAACAAGAGCAGAAGAGTTGGCTGCCTAGAAGAAATTGAGGGGATACTATCAGACCAATGGGGAAGGCATGGTTGGCAAGCAAAAAATGAAAGCTACCCAGGACATCTGGCCACCAGCTGGGGCAACAGTGCTCAATGCCCGGAAGGCTTAGGAAAGATGGGTGCCCCTGCTAAATAACACTTGCTTTTAATTTTATTCAGTAAGACTTGTTTAAACCTAGGCCTTATCTCTCTTCAACTGCACCTTACCCAGAGGTCATTGTTACTTCAGACAGCCAGGGCAGGCCAGGGTGGGAACCACAGAAGACAAAGAAGTGCCATTTCTTCTTCAAAACTGATGCTTGTCCCACTGAGTGCGATGTGTTCCTGCCCGTGGCCTTGAGCCTGGTCCTGTCAGCAGCTGGAGGAAACTCAGAAGGAAGCTCCTTTCTCCTTCCTCTCCTCTTTCTCTTTGCTTTTTTTCTCCAAAAGAATCTCTCTCATGCTGGCGTCCTTCCCCTGATCCACGGCAGTGGGGAGTTTCTGAGTGTGGGGTGAGACTCTGAGCTAAAAGAGAGGTGCTGGGCTTGGCGGAAAACAAACAGGGTTACCCCCGGAGGGGGAGGCAGAAGAGGGCATAGGCCAGCGAGGGCATGTGCTGGCCTGCACCCCACTCCTCTCTGTCCACAGTCCCTCCAACTCCCCACAGGATCCTACGTTCTCCAACTGGCTCTTCCCTTCACCCACATATCCATGCCTAGAACTTTCTGAGCATGAGCACTGCACCAACCAAGGAGATGGTCTCCACATGTTTGAGAAACTGTCAGGATGATAAAGCGCTCGGTCAACATCTCTTCCTTTGAAGTTGTGCCCCTCCCCACCCACCATCCTTCCTGCACCCACCTTCCCCGAGCCCTTCCACTGATCTGGCTCCAGCTTTCCAACGTTGTGTCTCATCTTCCCACTCCCGCCGGCAGGATGATTGAGAGGCAGATGTGGGCCAGAAAGCAGGGAGCCGTGCAGTGGCTGTGTGGCTTCCTGGCCCTGCTGCTCCTCCCTCATCAGCAGCCTGCAGGCAGCACTCACCACCAGGACTGAGGTCAGGAGGAAATCCCAGTCCTCCTCTGAGCGGGCGTTTCCAAGCTCAGTGTCCCTCAAGGCAGAGGTCGCTCTGGCTTTCCTCTCTCAGGTCCCCAGTACTGCCCACTCAACCACACTGCCCTGGGGGCAAATGGAGTTGTATAAGTAACTCAGAGGGTTCTGGAAAGACTCGATGAATATAAAAACAGTGGTAAGCTAACGTCGGATGGATTGGGATTTTGTCAAGTTGCTTGGGCATTTACTATTCCTTGAGGTGCCTGGAGTTGGAAGCCCTGTTTGCAACCACGGGTGGGAAGTCAGGGCCCAGCTACGTCGCCATGCCCCACCTCACTGTGGTTGACTGTGTTTTCCAAAGTCGGCCACACAGTACCTCCCATCCTGCATCCTCTTCTGTCCTGCAACCTTGCCGCCCCTTCATTAAGAGATGAAGTCTGCTTCCTCTACCCCCGTGAAGCCAGGAAGCCATGGGACTGCTTTGGCTACTAGAAGACAGTGGAAGCAGTGCTGTGTCACTTACGGGCACAGCCCTTGACGGGCCTGGGGATTTGCTTTCTGCTGCTGGGAAGCCAGCCAGTATATAAGCAGTTCTTCCATACCCTGAGACCAGAGGCAGGAATAGTCATTCTGTAACCGGAGCTATGAGCAGCTTAAAAGCCCACTCAGAGGCCCTGGGGGATGAAATGCCTCGTGGAGGAGGGAAAGGATCAGGAATCCCCAGACATAGAAACATTTAAGATTATGAAATTTTAACCTAATGTCTCTCTGATTTTATACTGTGTCTCTCTCACGCTCACAAACTTGCATCCTAATGGCATTGACATCTTCACTTATTCACTTTATCTTACAGTATAAACGTTTCCAATAACAAGAGCCATGCCAACATTGGTAGCAGAGTATTGAGATCGTCATCTTGCAAAGATAACTTTTTGTTCTTTTTGACTTGACATAATATTCCTTTAGGGCAGGATTTCTCAACCTGGACACTCCATCTGGGGGTGGCTAATGCTTTATTGTGGGAACACCTCTGTGCATTGTAGCCTCTATGCTCTCCCCGCTTGGAGGCCTAGTGCCACCCTCCAGCTGTGACAACCAAAACTGTCCCCAGGCACTGCCAAATGCTGCCTGGGGAGCAAAATTGCCTCAGGTTCAAGACAACTGCTTTAGGAATACACAGCCAAAATACTAAATTTAAAATCCTGTGCGATTCCTCTTGTCTCTATTAGGATTGTGCCAGCAACTTGATGTGTAGTTGGGTTCGCTTGTTTTGGTGGTTTTCAGGTGTTAGAGATTGCTTTTTACACGTCCATTTTTTTTTCTTCAATTTATGTGGAACATTTACATCATTCCCAAATCAAAATATGTAGCCCAGGTAGTTTTTTTCATTTAATTGTTTCAATCATGTAAAACATAGTATCGAATAACCATTACAATCAAAGACATTTCTATTCCAAGTCTCCGTCCTGCTCCCTCCCTCCCTCCATGATAACCATTTTCATTACTTTTGGAGTTATCCTCCCATTGTTCTTAAAAATATAAGTAACTATGTATTATATATAGTTATTGCATATTTACCTACATGTCTTACCTCCTTTCTTATACAAAAGTCAGCACACTATAAACTCTGTCACGTGTGCCTAAAGGCCAGGATTTCCATCCATCTTCCGTTAACTGAAATACCCAGGTGGCTACTCCATGCACAGCTCTGTGCTGGGCACTAAGAATCTTGCCTTCAATGGGAAGATAGACTGATACAGGAGATAGTTCCATTACACACAATACCAAAATTTCAAGGTTTCAAATCCCACAGCGGATGTCTCCCGTGTGACTGGGGGCCATCCTGACCAATGATGAAGCACTTGTCTCGGGGATAAATGTGTTGGCTGAGAAGCCTTCATGTAACCTGGAATGAGGATGGTCTTGATTAAAGAAATGACTTGGGTGAGGCAGTTTGCTTGGGACAAGGAAAGTTCTGTTAGAGAAGGTTCCCTGACTGTTCATGACAAAGCCTCAAGAGAGGCTTAAACAAGTGCAGAAAATGAGGGTGGTGACCGAAACCAGGACCCCTGCCTTTACCACTGGTATCCGCTACTGGATTCCATTAAATGAGTCGAGTCATCAAGAAATCTGAGTCAAATTTAGCCACCTACCCTCTGTATTTCACAATTGTCAAAATGTCTATGGGTAAAAATTACATGCAAATATGTTTATTATTATTATAAAAATCTCCAAATATAAACAGAAATAGAGAATTCAATGAGCTATGTATCCACACCCAGTTTCAACAACCATCAACATTTTGCCACACCTGTTTCATCTATCTTAACCTATTTTTTTCTGATTTATTTCAAAGCAAATTCCACATAATCAGTCTTACGTGCATCTTTTTTAAAAAAAAGTAGGTGGTGTGGGTGGAGCAGGACATTTTCTGAGATAACTACCATGTCAGTATCACACCTATTAAAAGTAACATTAATTTGTTAATATCACCCAATACTGAGTCCAAATTTAGATTTATCTGATTATCTAAAATAAAAACAAAAACCCAACTGTCTTTACCGTTAGATCAAATCAAATCAGGTTCTAAACAAAATCCACTCCTTTATTTGGGGAGCCTGCTATGGGACATGAACTGATAAAATGTTGAGCGCAAAGCACTCTGGGTGGCTGAAAATAAACTGTCAAGCAACAAGCGATTCTAGCTCTTGGTTGGTTTGACCCCAAATCCATAGGGTTGGCAAAAACACCTGTGTTCCCCCACTCCTAGACTTCTCCAAGTTGAACATTCTCTGAACATTCTCAGTTCTTCGCATGGTTTCTCTGTGGCATGGTTTCTTCCCTCCTCATTCTTCTCTTAGCATGCTCATTGGTTAATTTCTCTAGTAGACATATCACAAGGGGCCACTGTGCTCAATTATCAAGCCTCAGATCAGATTTGATGTCCCTATTTTAGACATAAAGAAAGCGTATAACTTCATGGGTGGGTGTCATGGTCTTGAGCTCAGTATTAGCTGTAACTTCCTGAGCGAGGCCAACAACTCATAGCTTTTCCTGGTTCTCCTTTCTGGATTACCCACAAGCCACTTGGGTCCTACCCATCCTTCGGTTCCTACTAAAAACCTGTTTTACCTCACAGTCATTTGCAAATATCCATGTGCCCATCCAGCAGAGTATGGATACGGGCATGGGTCCTGGAGTGTCAGAAGCATGGCTTAGCCTGCAACCAGGCTTTCCAAGTTCAAGTTCCAGGTCTGCCAACTGTGAGCTAGGAGACTTGGGCAAATCATTCAATCTCTGTTTCTCCATAAAATGGTAATGGTGGTAATACCTACCTCATTAGGTTGTTGTGAGGATTAAATGAATTAACACATCAAAGCCTGACAGTGTTATATGTGTTTGCTATTATTATTGTGCATTTACCACATCGATGATATAAGACCTTGAGCAAGTCATCCAGTCAGAATATATCTCCAATATCTTATCTCTAACTTGGGGATTGCAATGGAACCCACTAAAAGGAATAGTATGAGATTAAAAGAGACAATTTACCAAAAGCTGAAAGAACAGCGTCTGGTACATAATAAGCACTCAATAAATATTAGCTATTATTAATTTTACACTTTGTATTTACCAGGGTACGAATCCTAAGTCAGAAAGGCAGGTGTGTCAGAAATACTGGCATCTCTTTATTTTCGGTAAATCAACTTGATTTCATCTCCAACTTCATACTGCCTCAGTCATTCTTGCTTTCTCTTCCTCAAGTCCTCCCGAGTTTGTGCTAGAGATCTGAAATCTAACATAATGACCGGGTTTCCAGATGGTCCTGTTACTCATCAGTCTTGCATCCACTCAGATGTCCTTCACGTGTCTCAGTCTAGCACGTCTCTGCCACACTTGGAACCCAAGGTCATGGCCAAGCCTGCAGGCCTCCACCCAGGACCAACTCCTAGAGTATCATTTCCAGCCACAGCCTTGGAAGACTCCTGGGATCCACTGACCTTTCTCCTACATCTTGTCCAAGTCTCTGGAACTCTCTTCTTAATCCCTAAGAAAATCCTTTTGTTCTCTAAACTTGTTCACCTCAGTGGATTTTGGGAAACAAGTCTGGCACAAGTATCTCCAGGGACAGAGAAGCACAAAGCCTTGACTGGGAGAGGAGGAAAAGAGAGAAACATCATATATCACCATCTCCCAAAGCTCTCTACCCCCCACATCTAGAAACATGAGCCCTTACACAGAAGGTAGTTTATCTCACGGTCACCAAGTGAACACCTACTAAGGGCTAGGCACTGTGCCAAGCATGGAAAGAAAAAGAGCTGAGCTCAGTACGAACCCGCCCTCAGAGTTTTTCTTGAGCACTGACTCTCAAGCCTGGGCAATTCCGGCCCCCAGGGGACACTTGGCAATGTCTGGAGACATTTTTGGTTGTCCCATTGCATGGGCGGTACTACTGACATCTAGTGGGTAGAGACCAGATTTGCTGCTAAATGCCCTCCAGTGCACAAGACACCGAACCCGGCCCCCCACCCCCTCATCTATCCCACCCCAGCAAAGAATGATCCTGCTCAAAATGTCAATAGTGAAGAGGATTGGATGGGAAAACTGTCATGCAAGGCAGAAGAAAGTGAAGAGACAATTGTGCTAGAGGCTCATCCAACAAAGGGAAAACTTTCTACCCAGAAGGAAAAATCCCAGAAGTTTTTCATCACAGAGGGAGGACCTGGGATAAGGAGCCGAGACATAGCTCATCGCCCTTTCCACTCAAATTCAGACCTCTGTTTTCCAGAAAAGATGCAGAGAGCTCATACTAGCCTTGCAAACTGAACTAGAGCAGGTCGCTGTCAGTGAGGTCTGGGGCCAGGGCACGGCTTTCTCTGTGGGGACAGGGGTTGTGCAGCTGGCAGCTGCCCTTTTCCACCCAGGTCTGTGGTGCTGTCGTCCCACCAGTGACCATTGACCAGGCTACTGGTAAGTGGTGGTTCTCAATCCTGGTCTTGAAGCGAATCCCCCCAAGGATTCCGATAGCTCCAGGGAAGGATACAGGCGGGATATATATATTTTAAAAATTCCACAGGTGCTTCTAATGTGCAGGCAGAGTTGAGAGATTTGTTTTACAAAAAATAAAAATAAAAAAAAATCACATCTTATTGCTATTGCTGTAGAAGGTGTTTCAGAACTATTTCCATACTACTGCCTTGGGCGGGAGAGGAAAAGCAGATAGAGGAGGCGGCATTTGTGTCAGGTCTAGAAAGGCAGGTGGGCTGTGGCTCAGCAGAGGGGGGAAGAAGCACGTCTCTGATGACCTTGTGTCATGGAAAGCATGGGGTTAAAACCAGGAAATGGGGCAAGTGTCAAATGTTAAAGGGGTCCAGTTACCCAAGATATGAAGATCTGTTCTTAGAAAATAGACCAAATTAAGAGTTCATTATTCACTTTTATTTTCAAGCACTTCTAGGGCATGGGAAATAGTTTAATTTACAGAAGACCCCGTATTCATAATCACCAATACAGCCAAGAACTTCGAGGGTCTTTATTTCCTGTTCCAGCCGTGGGTGAGGGGAGGCCTCCGTATACCTGGTCAAATATTTTGGCAATTGGTCTCTCCGAGGCTACACAGAGTCTCTGAGCCATCTTGTCTTCTCTGATGGCCTCAACTACCAGCTTGGTGCTTCTGACTTGCAGATGCATTGTCTGAATGACCCTTCTCCAGCCAAAATATACCATGTCCACCTCACTGCTTCCTCCTGGGTTGTTGACCTTCTCAGACTCATCCTGTCAACCACCCCCATGTCATTCCCTAAAGCTCTTGACATTTTAATCTCTTTTAAAATCTCCCTGAAAAACCCTATGAAAGATGCTCTCATTATCCCCATTTCACAGATGTGGAAACTGAGGCGCAGAGGGGTTAAGTTAAGTATCTTGCCTGGGATCACACAGCTACTAAAAGGGAAAGCCTCTTCCAATGCTTACTCCTTTTGATGATTCCCCAAATCTTGACTTTCAGGGCAAAATGCACACTTTCAGCTTGGTCACAAGGTCCATTGTGACCCAGGCTCTGCCTTCCTGTCCATTTATCACTCACTGTGCTCCACCCTGCCACCCGAGGCCCCAGCCTCAGGGAGCCACCTACAGATGCTCAGAGGTGCTCCTGCATCATGCTGCTCTGTCTTTGTTCACATTGTTTCTTTCCCCAGGATGTCTTCCCCACCCAGTCTGTCTGGCAGACACATTTCCAAAGGTTCAATGTAAAGGATGCCTGTTTCTCCAAGCCTTCCCAGACTGCGTCCTGCTTCAGCCCCTTGGAGAGCTGACCTCTTCTTTCCTTGGGCTTTTTTCTCTCTTGCTGTGCACGGACCTACCTGTTATGATCTTGTTTGTCACCATGGGGGAGGGCAGGAATCTGATTTCCTTTGATGTGGTTGTGCTCTATGGGTATTATTACTATGCATATTACCACGGTGGCCTACTTCATGCCAGCTGGAGAAACTGTTTCTCACTGTCTCAGTGGTGTGGAAAAGAATGACGGGTGTGAAGTTCACGTCCCTTAGTGTGCAGAAGAAGTACATGGGTGGCTGACGGCTGCCCTTGGGCGGTGGCATGGCCTGGAGAGCAGGCAGGCCCTCAGCCTGAGGAGCAGCTTCATTGGGACAGCAGAGATTTGAGGAAAGGTGGAAGGGCTGGCTGCTGTCCTTTGGGATTCTAAATTCCTCATATTCCCCACAGGGTCTTCTGAGGCTTAGCCAATACATGATGCTGTGCAGAACGTACAAGATGGGGGGACTGGGCTCTGGTGTGACTCCCCTCTAATACTCTGGGGCCTAGGCAGACCCTGCCTGGTGAGACAGAAGTCCATCCAGGTCCCTTCTCAGGCTCTTCCTTTGGGACTCTGTGCCCAGGCCATCTCTGAAGAACTTTCCTTACCCCGCCTTTGGTGGTCAGAAGCCCTGCCTCGCTCCCTAAGTCACCGCTTGGGCACGTCTGTTACTGCCTCCCAGCTTCAGCACCTTTCGTTTTAAAATGGAGCAATTACTTGCTCCTCCACTCCGTGCACTTGGCAATGGGTTCCAGGGGAGAATTAAAGAAGGATTTTCATTTCCTTAGGACTCAGGATATAGAAGAAGCCCCACGGAGAAGAACTAATATCAAGGAGTAATTTAAGCCCAAGGTCTCCGGGAGCTAGGGCTTGGGGATTGTGGCTGCCTGCACTTCTCCAGTCCTCCAGCAGACGCTTCACACCGCTGAAGGACACCAACAGGCTGGAGGGGTGTCCAGACCCCCCACATTAACTCCCCCTGCCACCCCAGCCCCCTCAGGGCACGTCTTCCCTGAGCTCCCAGATGATCAGGGCAGAACTCTGGATGCCGGTTCATGAAGGCAGGCAGGAAGGGTGTTGAAAAGAGACTGAATCGGTCTGTGCAAAGCACTGCGTCTTTGTTGACAAGGGGTCAAATGGGTCTCTTGGATTTTTTTAGGCTCCAGTGCGTATAGCTGGTTCTTCTTCCAAATGGCTACAAGAGCGCCCTCCGCTGGCCCTCTGAGCACTCGCTATGTGCGTCTCAAGGAACCACATTACCTGGATTCCCATCCTAGTAACGTGTGTCAGCGCCTTCGCCCCACCCCCTCATACCCTTAGTTTACAAACAAAGGCCAAATTGTTATCAATTTCTGTATTCCCAGCACTTAGCATAGAGCCTGGATCCTGGGAGGTGCTCCACACATGTTAAATAGAAACTATTTAACAGGTAATAAAAGTAATACACTTCAGCACCATATCATCTTGGCATTTGTTTTCAATACTTCCCTCATTTTATCATTAACATTATACTGTTATATTATTACTATGTATGATATGTTATTATAATATATGATATTATTACTATAGGCAAAGACATTAATGGAAGTCTAATGTATGTGAAAGGAAAATACACATGAATCTGATGATACATATCTCTCTCTGCTCATATCTCCCTTTCTCTCTTTGGACCTTTGCATACGCTATTCCCCTTTCCTTGTGTTAAAGAACAAAACTCAGCTGAATAAATTTGAAGTTTAAATTGGTCTTCAAATTTATTTGGTGATTCCATGAATCGGGCAATATCCCACCTAGCAACTAGAGGGCTCTCCAAGGGGTTGACAGAATGGAAAGTTTTCATAGGAAGAAGGGTGTAACAGGGGAGTTATTAGCAAAGAAAGGATGATTTTTAGACCAGAACATCTTTTGGGGAATGGGGAGGGAATGGCAAGGGTTTTTATCATGCAGATTGCCTCCCCTTCCTGTGTGTGTGTGTGGGGAGGGGGGTCCACAGGGATAGATTATCTCATTGGTGTTGACCAGAAAATTCCAGACTGGTTGATTATGATTACATTTCTGGGGCAGGTCAAAACTACAATAGGTCAGGTATTAAGTCTAGGTTTGGTATCAACTCTGCAGCTCTGTTGATTCTTGGTGTGGCAGGATGTTTTTGTTTCATCTCCGTGCCAGTCACAGGTCACAGTTCCAGATTAATAACCCTCAATACGTCATTCTCTTCATTCCCTTTTTGACATTGTAGTCTTAGGGAGATCATTTGCTTGGCAGTTAGCAGCTATAAACATTCACTTAAACCTTTTGAGAGTTACAACTCCAGGGAGGTTATTAGGATAACTATATGCAGGATAATTAATGCCCAGGGTTTGGAGTGTAGAGTCCTCAAGACCCAAATCTGTCAAAGCAAGATCCCACTGAAGGAGTCACCCTTTTCAGCCCAATGCCTTGCTCAATAATCTTGTATAATTGAGCTTCACTTCTCCAGAAATGTTGATTCAGGAACCGCAGGTGGTATTGGCCACAGCACAGACACCTTGCTCAGCTCAAGAAAACCAAGGGCTATTCTATTCCCAAGAACAACTTTGGCTGGAGAGTCAAAGGATCTTTTCTGGGCAGCTAATGTCTAAGCAACAGAAATGTCTCTAAGAGTTGAGGAGTTTCTGCTCACATTTATTCCCATCGGTGTCTATTCCTATCCAGGAAAACATGGCCCTGCCAGAGGAAGCAATTCCTGAATCATGAATGCCTCCCATAGGTCCCTTCTAGAACCGTTGTGCAGGACCAGATGTCAGGTGGAGCCTTCTTTAGCTATGAGACGTGCATCCAAAGCTTGGCACCGTCTAGTTTTGCAGAAGTGTCAGTGGCTTGGGAGTATACGGTGAGGTCCCTTTCAACACAGCTCGAGGACTGTCATCTTCTGAGGATGTTTCCAGAATACCCAGCTACCAGTGTCCAGACTGGGACCAACAGGATCCCTTGAATGGGGATCTGGGAAAGCTTCCTCAACCTGCTATCTTAGGCTCGATCATAAGACATTAATGATTTACAGTAGCTGATCTTACCAGCCTGAGACAACTAGGGAGCAGCAGAGGTTATATACCCACAGACATTTGTCTACCTGTGACTAAGTGGTATGGAGTGAAAACACGTTTTCTAACAGTTTCTGTGCCACTGTGAGGGCATCAGCCTTGTGACCAGGGAACATTTCCACCCATCTGGAAAACTTACACACAACAAGAAGATTTTGATAATCCCTACATACCAAGTGGCAATTGAATGAAGTCAAGTAGCAGGTGCATGAAGGGTTCCAGGGAGGAGGTCTGAGGCCTCTGGAGACAAAAACTGTTGTGATGCCCCATGGTGGATGAAGGAATGCAAAAACAAAACAAAAAAAGTGGGGCTTGCCAGGGAGCCTGTAAGAACCAACCAGCCATCTTGGATTTCCCATAGCCCCAGTTATTTAATTTACAGCCATTGTCTACACTTCTTAATTTCTCTAATCTAAGAGCAGACTGTCACAATGTTACAAGGATACCAGGAGGGCAGATATGCGCCAAAGGAGGGTCATTTTTGTGGAAGCAGAATGGACTCCATCCTGTCGTTACTGATGTGCCAGATGGTTACAGATTCTGTTGCCGCTGCCTTTGCATGAAAGTCAGCTCAAGGGTTTCCCTGACCCTCAGGCTCAGTCTTTTCAGTGTGAGCCTCAATTTTGAGGACAGACAACATTTTATGCTAGGACATATCAGACTGCCAGGAATTTTATATGCTTTCTGGAACAGTGCAGTTAGGTTAGGTTTTAAGTCTAGGTTTTGTATCAAGGACGTTAGCACAAGTGATACCATTTTGGTTTCTCTTTAACCCTTGGGACTTCCTTGCTTTCATTCCTCCTCTGGCTACTTCAACTCGCCCTTCAGAACTCAGCCCACCCATCACCCACTTTAGAAGCTCTCCCCCGACATCTCCCCTCCAGCAGACAGAACGCACCTCTCTGGAATTTTTGGACCAACTTCTGCTATAGAACATAGATTTATAAATGTCTCCTTATGTGTCTGCCGCTTCCACTAGAGTGACAGCCTCTTGAAGGCAGGGCCTGAGCTCCTTTCCATGCCCAGCAGAGTAACATAGGTGTTCATCCATGGATTCAATGAACGCTTTTTGAATGCCGATCACGTGCCAGGCCCTGATGTTACATCAATAAATAAAGTATCCTGTGCTAGCCAACCTCCAAGATGGCTCCCGCTCAGCTCCTGGCATTCATGCCCTTATAGGGTTTCCTCGTACCTGAGTCAGGAT
The DNA here is from genome assembly GCF_036562045.2 of Rhinolophus sinicus. Classification (NCBI taxonomy): domain Eukaryota; kingdom Metazoa; phylum Chordata; class Mammalia; order Chiroptera; family Rhinolophidae; genus Rhinolophus; species Rhinolophus sinicus. The sequence continues at coordinate 11,370,390 of NC_133761.1, forward strand.
TGGCCTGTGTGACTGATAGAATATGGCGGAAATGATGATCTGTAATGCTGATGCCCTGTAGCGTGAGAGTTGATCATAAACACATTTTGAGCTTTCTTCATGGTGTCTTGGATTGCTTGCTGTAGGGGAAGCCAGTTGCCATGTCAGGAAGACAGACAGTCAGTGCAGCCCCAACAAATGTCCATGGGGAGAGGAACCAACTTGGCAGCACCTGACAGCCATGTGAGCAAGCTACCTTGGAAATGGATCCTCCAGCCTCTGTTAAAGCTTCAGGTGACTATAGCCACTGACAACTGAGGTACAACCTTGAGAGACCCTGATCCAGAACTGCTGAGCCGCTCCCAAATTCCTGGTCCACAGATGCCACAATTCTTGAGTTTACATTCTGATGAAAGAGATTAAATGAATAGAATTTATTTGTTCAGGTATTCAATACCACGAGATATTGCTGGGTACTGAGATTACGGTGGCAACTAAGACAGTAGAGGAAGCCCCAGGTCTCAAAAATTCTACAAAATATTAGGTCATCAGCACTAATAATAAAAGAAAACTGAGCAAGCTGGATAATAAGGGGGGAATTGCAATTTAGATTGTCTATTTTGTACTAAACACTTTTCATCTTTATCTCAATATCCCCAAATATTTTGAAGTTTATCCCCATTTTACAGATGAAAAAACCTCTACTTTCTCAAACTTAGAGAAGACCTCGGTGTCTACAGATCTACCTGCAGGCTGGGAGTACCCTCCCAGTCCCCGCATCCTTGGCTGCCATGGTAGTTGTTTGTACACAGTGTCGTCCACTCCCACAAGCTCCTTCCAGCCCACTTCCCTCTCTGTCTTTCTATGTCATTTCATCATTTCATTTGCTTTTGCACTGAAGGAGCTAAAGTTCTTCTGGACAAGCTCACACTGTCTGCTGCTCCTCATTCATTGTCACTCCTCTTGCACCTCGTTCCTTTTTTTTTTTTTTTGCCTTCTTTTCTTGTGCCAAGACCACTAGATGGAGATATACTAATACTTACTGGATGTTTACTATGTGCCAAGCACCATTCTATGGGCTTTTTCCTACATGATTTCATTGAATCTCACCACAACCCTTTGCAGAAGTCTTGTTGTTTTCCTTGTTGAGGTTAAGGCTCAAGGTCATTTCAGCTACCAGGTGGCAGAGCTGGAATTTGAACCCATGTCTCTCTGAATCCATCATTCTTTAACCAAGGTCACACACTGAGCTCGCAGAACTTCGAAGATGGGTGATTTCTGAGGTCATCTTGTCCACTCCTTTACCCCTTGGGCAAGGCCAAAGCCCAGATTATCTCTAGAATATTACAAATAACTATTTTAAATTAGTGCTAGAGAAAAGAAAAAAAAAATCCCTTAACACTCATTACAGCTTGTACAAGGATTTGCAGGTTTGACATTCTTATTAATGTTGAACACAAATCATTCATTCAATAAACATTTATTAAGTGCCTACTAGGTGCTGAAACCTGTGCTGCAGTAGTTAGGCGTGGGTTATCATGAAGGTAGAGAGAGGAGCGCTGCACAGACTGCTAAGTCGGGGATGTCACTAGATGATGGTAAGCTGACCCCTGACAATCGTGCAGGTTATCAGGCAGCATAGAAGCCATGCAGACCGGTGGAACAACACGTGCCTAGTCAGGGAGAGATTGCTGAGAACTGTTTGTGTCAGCGTATGGCAGAAGCTTACAGAAGTTGTTGGGGAGGGATGTGCAATGGGATTAAGAGACAAGCAGGGGCTAGATCAGTGTCAAGGTAAGGAATTTACTCTTTATCTGGAAAGCAACGAGGAACAATTTCAGGTTTTAAGTAAGGTACTGACGTATCCGATTTGCATAGTAGAAAAGTTATTCTGTGGTACGGAGGATGAAGGAGAAAGACCAATGAAGGAGGATATTGCAATGGTTTAGACGAGATGCTGAGGAGAGGAGAGGAGGAAGAAATGCATGGGAATTATTTACAAGTAGACTAGTTAAGACTTGGCAGCTGCCTGGTTGTGGGGGCAGTGAAGAAGGAAGGCACCGACTGATTCATGCAGGTTCCTGGCTGGGGTGCGTGGGTGGATGTGCTGAGGTGGGAATCAGGGGGAACCAGTTTGGTGGGGGAGACATTGATATCTTATTATCTCCACGCTCCTTAGGGCAATCCTTATTTTATATGATGAAATAGTGACTCAGAAAAAATATGATCTGCTCAAATTCACACGGCCAGTCTAGTGTCAGGGATGGGACTCAAACCTACGTCTTCCTATTTATGGAATTATTTTCCCACGCCCAAGCAGCTTTGCTTTGTAAGGAACGTAAAGAGAGCTTCTTAGTACAGAGTAATGTGTGGCAGAGCAAATATGTACCTATGTCAACTTGCCATTTTTATATTCATTCATTCATTCATTCATTCATTCATTCAACAAGCTTTACTGAGCACCTGCCATGTGCCTTGCATCTAGGGATGCAATGATGAATATTACAGACAAGGACCCTTCCCACATGCAGCCTACAGTCCAGTGAGAGAGACAGGAAATATACAAATAAGCAAATACATATATAATACACTGTCAGAATCAAGTGAGAGAGAGAGAGAGAGAGAGAGAGAGAGGGGGGCGCAAGAGAGTGTGGGTGCTATTTTGGATAGAGTGGTCAAGAAAGGTCTTTGTACAACATGGTATTTGATCAAGACCAGAGTAATGAGGGAAAAATCATTCAAAGATCTGAGGAAAAAGCGTTCCCAGTGGAGAAAACTTCAAATGCAAAGGCCCTGATATAGGAACAAGCTTGGACATTCAAGGAATCACAAAAACCAGTGTTATGAGGAGAGTGAGTGAGGAAGACAGTGGTAGGAGGTGAAACTGGAGGCAGGGGTGAGACCCTGGAGGATTTGTCAGACGTGACCCGTAGTTTGGATTTATTCTAAGCATGATGGGACAATCTTGGGGATTTGGAGAAGGGCTGTGGCACCATCTATTTTTAAACTATGCGGGGTTTTTTTTCTTCAAGATAATTGTAGATTCACGTGTAGTTATAAGAAATAAGACAGAGAGATCCTGTGTGTATCCTTTCCCCATTTCTCCCCAATTGTCACATCTTGCTAAACTACAGTACAATATTACAACCAAGATATCTCATTATGGGTTTAATTTGCATTTTCCTTGTGGTTAAGATGTTGAATATTTTTTCACATTCTCATTTACCATCTATATATCCTCTCTATGAAATGTCTGTGTCTTTTGCTTATTTTCTATTTTTTAAGTATTTTTGTTGTTCACTTTTGAGAGTCCTTTCTATACTCTAGACACAAGTCTTTTGTCAGATATGTGACTTGCAAATATTTTTCTCCTGATGTACAGCTTTTCTTTTCATTCTAACAAGGTCTTCCACAGAGCAAAGGCTTTTAATTTTGATGAGATCCAATTTATCAGTTTTTTCTTTTATGGATTTTGCTTTTGATGTTAAGTCTAAGAACTCTTTGCTTTGTCCTAGATCCCACAGTGGTTGTCTTGGAAAGTTGAAGAGTAAACTGACTAAAGAAATGTAGGGATGCTGGGCAGAACTGAGGGTCCACTTGAAATTCAAGGATGTGTGAGGGAAGCGGCAAGGCACTTTCTAACCACTGGAAGGGACACTATGGGGATAGAAACCTCTTTTCTTTCTGGCTCAAGTTACATGGGCATAGCAGATGGTCATCTTAGCAGACCGACCAGAGGCCAAGGCTTCCCTTCCCCAAGAGGACTCACAGACCTGGAAAGAAGTCTCTACTTCTTTCTGTTCAACCAGAGCTTTTACCCACAACAGTGTGCTTTCACTGTGTCATCATGACTTACGTATAACAACTCTGCAAAGATATGTTATTATCCCCTTTTATAGAAGATACAGCTGAGGCCCAGAGAAGGGCTGGGACTAAACACAAATCTCCTGATACCCAGAGGAATGATTATTCTCTTCTGCCAGCTACCTTGAGTTTTCACCATTATATTTATTTCTTGAGATGAGTGGTTCTCAAAGGATGGTCCATGGACCACCCCCCACACCCCCCAGAGATCCTTACGACCTTTTCAGAAGGCCTTCAAGGTCAAAGCTGTCTTCCTAATAATACTAAAACAGTAGTTACCTTTTTGCTGTGTTGACATTTTAACTAATGTCAACTGCTGATAGCATGAATTAAGGCTGTGGTATCAACTTGCACGGGTTGTCACTGAACTCTTCACCCTCAAGCACTCATAGGGGAAAAAATAGCCAGTTTCACACTAACATGTAATTACATGGGAACACAAAAAGCTTTTCTTCTGCAAACCAAAATAAGGTGGTTGTCTTGAGGAAAAGCAGTTCTGCAGTTATTTGAGTTGCAAGCTGAACTATCCTTCCCACCATGGAATACAATTTTTACTTTAGAGAGTGACTAACAAACTAGTTATTCAGACCTAGGTATCTGGCAGACATTTTCCTAACAAATGAACAAAGTGAGCTTGTCACTTAAAGGAAGCAACTGACAATATTTACTACAAATGATAAAATTGGAGCTTTGAAGTGAAAATTAATTAGAATTTTGGGAAAAAATTCATTTTCCCTTCTGAGCTTGACAGTTTTCTAAGAAATGCATTTACATGAACTTAGAAGAGCTGCATAACTCAGCAAACTAGTAGTTTTCAAGGGACCAATGTGAGATGGTACAAATCAGCATGGGTCGAAGGGCCATTCAAAGTGTAAGAATGGGTTTTCATGACAGAGTATGAACATTTCATTGATATGTTTTCAGATTTCATATTGCAAGTAATCTTTTTTTGCATTATATGAAATTTTATTTTTTTGGATTGATGTTTTTTATACATGATGACAGTCAGACGGTGATTTTGCAGATGACTTGTCATTGAATTTGTTTTTCTTGATACTTGCCTTAGAGATTCCTGTAGATCTGTATCTAGATTGCTATTTTCAGAAGACTTTTTATATTTCCTTTCTTGTTTGTAGTCAGAAAGTAGTTTGAGGTGGAACTTGAAACCTCTAAAGCATATTCTTTTGCAGTCCATCCAGGGGGTATCTTGAGAAAAGATACCAACAACTTGCTGAAGAAATAGCCTGACTGTGTCTTTGGATTCATCAAGCATGAGGGTTGTCCTTTTCACCTTATCCACTGCACATTCGTTTGCATTTCTCTGTACTAGAAACGCCACCAATTGCTGACTGTTTTCATATACAGCTAGTAAAAGTGGTGTGAGATCATCCTTGCTACGTGCTTCCATATGTGCTTTGTGTAACAGCAGCTTCACTGCTATGGCTGTATTCTGAGCAATGGCTGCGTAGTGGACACAGACCTCAGTGTCCATTATATTTGGATCAGCACCATGTTCTAACAGAATAGTGGCACCCTCCTCTTCCTGGCACTGGATGGCCTTCATCAGAGCTGTCCTGTTTTGTCACAGAGCTTTAGTTGGCATTTCTGTCTGTTAGAAGAGTCACCACTCCTGGCTGGCCACTGGCACGGGGCAAATATAGGGCAGTCCTTGATCAAGTAAGTCTCCACGTTACTATTTGAAGTCCATGGGTTGAGGTCTGAATCACCAAGCTTTTTCTGGCAGCAACATTTTCATTGAGTAGTAAACTATTATTAAGACTTGCGATACACGATGGCTCCAGGACTGGCCTTATAACAGGAGTACTGAGCAGTGCTCTTCCATCACAAGAAGTTTGTGATGAGACGAAGAGTTAACAGGAGCGGCCTTGTGAGCAGGCCGGAACGAGCTTAAAAACGTTAAGTGCTTGGCTCTGACTCCCCTGGCTAGCACTACCCTTGCAAGCTGACAAGCACCTTACATCTATCGTAGGTGAGAACAGAGCAGTTCCCAATCACAACACCGGCCCCCTGCAAGCTGACATCCCTCGTAGATGGGAACAGGACAGTTCCCAGGAGAAGACAATTGTAATGGCAGCCCCCCTGCTAGCTGACAAGCACCCTACAGCCTGCTTAGAAAAGTATAAAACTGCAGCTCGCTCTCTGACTACCCTGGTAAAACTCCTTCTGCCAGTTCCGAACAGAACTTGCTCTCTCTCTCTCTGCCTGACATTCAATAAGGCTTTCTTGAGAAAGCTCTCTCACTTTCTAGAGTCTCGTGAATTCTTTTCACGGTCTGCGAATGACCAGGAGTTAATTCTATGCCAATACAGTTTGGTACTGATTTCTGCTAGCCTTTTATTTGCCTTGGGCAGAAGTATGCGTTTTGGACACTACAGCTGTCAGATGCTTAATTCTGAGTTCCATTTGGCTTCTTATTGAAGCATTATTCTTCTCTCTTAGCACTCAAGATTTTTTGAGATGCTGCTTGTACCTCTACAAATAGATTGACTTCTTTTAATTTTCCTACTCTATCTGAGGCAAAATAGATAGCCTAGGACATTGACAACCCCCTCTAGAGTACAATGTGAGGTACCTCACTGGTTACACAAGTTAACAAGTGACTGTGGCCAGTACCTGCTGCTGGAGAAAAATAAGAACCAGTTTCATCCAGTGAGGTTAATTCCTATGACCAGGGCCTGACCTTTAGCTAATTGTTATGTCATGATAACCTCATTTGCATTGTGGTTACTACGACTCCCATCATGCATCTGATGCCATGACAGTTCCCGGAGAACCAAACAAGGAAGAAAAATCGGGAAACGGAGGGTCCTGCCCAGCGGGAGGAGATGAATGAACCATGTCAGTGGGATGCCACCAATTCCTGCCCCAGAGGGATAAACACCCCTGATTGTGGTTTCCTCAGGGCCACTCGTTCTCTGAGTTCACCTGGACTTTCAAGGGTGTACTTTCATTTTCGATAAATCACCTTCGCTTTCCTACATCTGTCTCGCTCTTGAATTCTTTCTTGCGCAGAGACAAGAACCCAGTCATGGCTGCTCCAGGTTGTGTCCTCTCTTGGACATCCCGGGGGTTCTCCTGTGACATACCCTGTCACGCTCTTTCTTCAGTCTCCGGTTTATAGTGCTCTACTTCACTGTCGTCTACCATATTCATTTGCATATGACTTGAGGCTTATTAATTCTTGTTTCCACTTCTTTTTTTTTAATTCTCCAGTGTTTCGCATTTCTCTTGCATTCCTTTCATAGATGATAACTCCTGTTGAGGACATTGATTTTTTTCAAACAGTTGTAGGGGTTCTGAAGATGCAGTTTTCAGTTTTGCTGTAAGATCATCCATCTTCTGTTTTAACCTGTTTATCTGAATGTCCATTTCAATTTGATGAGGCTTTAAATCTCCAGGGAGACTAAGCTCTCCATTTTCATATTAATGTAACTTCCTTCTTGTAATTTTTAAGTTACTTAAATCTGGTAATCTCTTTTTCTAATTCACCAGTTTTCTTCTTTTATTCATCCAAACTATATTGCAAAGACTCCTTTAATTCAATATATTTCTTCAATTTTCCCTTTTCATCCTGAGACTATGAGGATTTTCAGTTTCCATAATGGGAAATTGCTGGCCATGAGTTTTTCCATTCTTTGTTGAATTAACCCATTGCTGTCATCATCAGCAGCAGCATGTTTGCTGTTACTTCCATGTGATTGGTTTTGTGCTTATTCAACCTCACTCCTGTGGCCTGTGGTGTCCTCACGACATTGCCCCAGAGGTGCGGTAACTGGGGGCCCCACACGGTGTTCAACTCTGGAGCGCCGTCACCGCCCCAGGCCTCCTGGCTCCCGGCTCCGGCCCAGGTCGCCGCCGCCACCACCGCTAGAAAGCCCCCAGTTTCCAGTGAGCAACAGGGCGGGGCCGGGGGCACCCCTTCCCCTGCCCCTCCCCCCCCCCAGGGGCCACCCAAGCTTTGAGGCGCGCGGGAGGGCTAACCATTGCGGAGGGTGCCCTGCCGCCCAGGACCCGCCGATTCCCGCACTGCGCCCCTCCCTCTCCCGGGTGTGCGGGACGCCAGGGGCCACTCGTAGAGAGGTTTAGCTGGGGGCGGGGCAGTGTCTCCAGCTGCCTCCAGGGCTCCAGTGGCCTCCCCGCCCCCAGCTTCAGGGATAGCCCCAGACGCGCACGTGGCCCTCTACTCCCATAACGGAACTAGTCTAGAGGAAATTCCACTTGTTGAGTTTTGTGGAGTATCAAAGAAGAATATCCACAATTACCTGAAGACGCTATTGAAATACTACCTAACTGTGAGAGGCTGGATATTCTATATAGATTTCAACTAAAAGAGAAAAAACGTGTTGTGGGGAAACTGGATGCAGAACCAGATGAGGGAAACCAGCTGTCTTCCATTAAGCCCGACAACTTTAATGGATAGCTGAGCCCCAACCAGCTCTGGGTTGCAGCTCTTGTCTGGGGAGCTCAGAAAGTTTCTTCAATCTCTTCACCACTCCCTTCCCAAACAAGGCTCTTAGCCCCCTGACCCTGGCAAATCAATAACATCTCCTATCCGCAGGGATTAACCTCCCCTAATATCTAACTGCTCCCAGAGGGCCAGGGGTGTCTCCAAACTTCAAACTGTCCCCAAACAATGTCCCAGGACACCACCCCCTCTGCCCCCCCCCTCTAGTTCTCTCAGGGGCTAGATGAAAACTACCCTGGATGGGAGTGTGGGCCCTCCAAATATAGCTCACACTCAGTGTGTGTGTGTGTGTGTGTGGGGGGGGGGGTCTGAGCTTAAAGACACCCCCCCACCCCTGCCTTCAGCTCCCAAAATGGGTACTGGTCCCTTTCACTTGGGACCCAATTCCCATGTGGGGATGGGGAGATGATGTTGCTTTATTGGAGACGAATTAAAAATAAAAAACCAACGAACAACAAACATCTTTTACTGTCAAGATGTAAAAATGTAAAATAATCTTTACATTACATCTTTATTTTTTAATTAGTAAACATTTTTTTAAATTCCTGTTTTAGTCTTGATCATTGCAAAGATTGATAGACACAACCTGACATGCGGGGCAGCCTGAAGGGTCTCAGCTCCCGGTCCCCACATAAGAACGCAGGACATGGTGAGGCCGAAAAGGAACACCCACGGAGCCATAGGTAGAGGAGTCACACCACTATAGTTTCACTGGAGGCTGGATTCACATGACGTGCGACCTGCTGCCCGCTTTTCTGCCAACTGACTGACTCCCCTCGCTAGCTGCAATCCGCCATCCTAACTGCAATCGCGCTTGCTAGCTGAACCACCATCTTCTTGCTAGCCCCCATTTTCTGCTAGCGTAGCCACAGCAGTTATATTAGTGGCTCACTGGTTACAGCTGACGGCCAACTAGCCACAGCTGATGGCCATCCACAGTTGATGGCTATTTATTAGCTGAGCCAGCACCTGTCTATGTGAGGCCGAGAGCCTGGAAACTGCTCTCTGGGGCTCTGTCCCCATACAACCCATATAAACAAAAGCTCTTTTAGGTCCTCAATAATTTTTAAGAATGTAAATGGGACCCAAAAGTTGGAGAACTACTGCTTTATGCTAAAGTAGTGAAGGCGTCTATTAGACACTGTGACCAGATCATACATTATCCAGCATTAGCATCCTTTTCCAGATTATTCTCCAACTCCAGGCTTCACTATGAAAGTCCCTGAAATAAGGAACCTTACTTCAAAGGACAGCTGAGTAGGCTGACAGGGGACCCAGGCTCCTGATGATGGCATACTTTCTCTGTTCCTTTCCTGCTCTCCCTGCTAATGGAAAGAACCTGAGGCTTGAAGCCAGCAGAGCTGGGTCTCAGTCACAGTGCTGTTTTTAGCCAGCAAGTCCCCTGCTTCTCTGGTCTCTGTAAAGTAAAAGAAGGTTGCCTGTCCTTCCACACGGAGAGTGTTTTGAGGATTAAGCAAAGTAATGGAGACAAATCTGTAAAGTGCTCACAAATGTTAAGTCATGATCATTTTCCAACAAATTCTCATACACAGTTATGGCGATTTTTAAAAACAAATATTTATCAAAAATGTGGCCCAATGCAGGCCTTGAACGCAAAAGCAATACTGCACAGTTCAAGCCTGGAAGGAGCTCTCAGTCTAATGAGGGAGATGAGAATAAACAATTACAAGATAGTGTTATATGGTAGAAGATCTCTGAAATCTTAACTGCTGTTTCCCCCAAGCACCCACTCATGCTTCTTGCTGCCTTGTGACCTACTTTTTACCCCAGATAACCGGATGGTGCTGCATCTGTGCCTCAACAAAGGAATGCTAGAGGAATTAAGAGTAAAAGGTTTTGAGTGTTTTGTCAAAAGCCTGAATTTGAGGAGACTAAAGGTTTAGAAATTACAAAGTGAGGCAGGGTAAAATTTCTCCCTCCTCCTCCCAAGACTAGAAGAGTCTTTGTGGGCAGATATCAATGGGGCTCGTGGGCCCAAGATGAAAGGTCCTAACCTCGGGGAACCACGTAGAGAAGAGCCATGCAGAATCAGTATTCATAGAACCACCTGGTCTCCATTGCAGCCAACATCATCCAACATCAGAACTGCAAGCATTCCTACCTGGTTGGCCTCTGTAGCCTGTGCCCTTTCTATACCTCCAAGCAGCACAGATTGTGCTGGTGGACTAGGCAATGTGTCCTTCTTGGCATTTGACCTTCTCATCAACAATCAGCATGTTGTCCTCAGCTAATCAGCAAAAGTGGTGCCCAGGTGTGCCCTGAAGACTTTCCTTAATCTTGTACAGACAACCTTCTTTTTAATGGCCTAAGTCTCTGAGCAGTTAAGGGGTAGAAGGAAAAGCTTCGTAGGCTTGAGCTTGGGGGATACCAAATGGAACCAGCCTGAGATCCCCCCAGTATCAGTGGGATAAAAGCTCAAAGAGGAATGAGCAGGGACACATCAGAGTACAGAGGAAGTGACTCATGCTTCCAGGCCTTCCCGGGCAGGAAGCGAATGGGAGGAAGAGGGTCAGGGAAGGCTTCACAGAGGAGGTGACATTTGAACTGGGTGTGGTTGCTGGGCCTCTGAAAATCTGTCATTGCCACAGACTCCCCCTGTCCAGTCCAGGAATAAGAGAGAGGCTGTTTACTGGGAAAGAGGAGCACATGGAGAAGGCACCACTCTAAACCACAAGTTAGGTGGAAGTCCAGCAGACCCACCAGGTCTTCTCTAGAAAATGGGTGATTTTTTTCAGAGCATGCAGATTGCCTGATTTATGTACCTATCCACCAACAAACAGTGCTAAGTTCTAGGATGGGTAAGGGGCTACACAGCAGTATGACAGCCACAATCGATTTATTGGGTTCTCACTACACATCCAGCACTGTGCTAAGCATTTACGTACATCAGTCCGTCTCATCCCATTGATACTGTGCTAAGGTCTGGCTGCCTGCCCAGTTGAAAAAGTTAAAAATCGACAGACATGGTTGGTGAAAAGAAAATCAGGTTTACTCTGAATGCAGGCATTCTGGGAAGATGGCGGACTCATCCAAAGGCCATCTCCCTGTTCCTATAATGGTCTGGTTTTATAGGTACAGAAGAACAAGAACAAAGGAAAGGGGGAGTTAGGCAGGCCGGTCCAAGGGCTGACATCGCTTCCTGGGGTCTGGTCTGTTTTAAGATAATGTTATCTCCAGACTCCAACTCAGACTGGCCACCGCGGGCTTTAGTGTCACCAGTAAAAACTGCAAGGAATTGCAAATTGGATTCAGGCACCTGAGGATGAAGAAATTGTCCTTTTCACGTTAGGATTCTGTTGATTAAATGGATTAATGAGGTATGTGTAGCCTTAGGCAAGGGAACAAAACAGAGTTCTTAAGTTAGTCAGTGAGGGGAGAAACAAAGCAAAAATAGCTGAATATCAGGGTGGATCAAACGGCAACCTAGCTAAGTCTAATTACCTTATTGATTTACCAAATTTTACCTTTATAGGTGATGTAGCCTGGGCACCTCAGAACCTAGACTTGAGTTGGCACAACTAGTTCCAGCCCAGATACCTGTTGAAGGGATGTCTCAGGTACCTCTATAGAGACCTGGAGGACAGATGCAAACCTTCTTTCAGGAAGAAGCCCCAAAATCAAGCCAGAGAAGCTGAATCTGCAGATGGGGCCCAGGAGTGAATGGGGGCTTGGGAGGGAGAGGAAGCTGGGGGTCAGAGTGGGAGAGAACCAGGAACAGATCAGGAAGTGAGGATCCAGACAAGTGTGTAAGCTGAGGTTCTGAGGACATGACCCTGCTAGATGCACAGAACTGCCTTGTGTTGAAGTCTTGATGTGTGAGCATGGCTGGTGGGTTCACTGCCATTTCTAAATGGTGCCAGACACGCAGTAGCAGATGCTCTCAATACAGAATCTCACCTAAACCTCTCACACTGAGTTTTTGAGGTAAGCGGTATCTCCATTTTACAGATGAGGAGACTGAGGCTCAGAGAGGAAGATAATTGTCCAAAGTCATCAAGTGGGTAGTGTTGGCTTGGGCTTGGGGGTAGATCCAGGGCTTGCAGACCTCCCCGCAGGGTCATGTGGGGGCATGCAATACATTCCACCTGTCCAGAAGACCATTTGAGCACGGTGCTGCAGACTCTTGGCCTAGTAACCAAAGATGGCCCATAGCTGTGTTTGGCTTGGCTGGTCAATGGTTTAAGCAAAGAAACAAACAAACAAACAAACGTCTGAATTTGAATGCTTGTAGACAGAGAATGGACTTTATCATTTGTCATAATCTCTTCCACTTATTCTCTCATTTATTCCCTGCTTGGCTCCGAAGCCATTTGAGTGTTCATGTGGCCTCCGTTCTGGAAAAAAATTTTCTTTAGCACCAGAAGCCAGTCAAGGAAGCTTTCCTGAGCCCCTCTTCCAGTCACTGGGAATCCATCAGAGACTTGGAGCCTGAGTGCTAATCTAACATCTTAGATAACTAGCATCTCATACATCTACAATACAATCTTTCTCCTATCAAGGAGGGTAATACTGATGGGAAAACTGACCTTAAAATGGTTCCCTGCCATGTGGAACTGAGCTAAAATGGTGGCCCCAGCGGAGAGAGAAGTCCCCAGCCAAAGCCCCAGCCCACTTCCGTATAACCCCCTCCAAGCCACACCCCGAGCCAATCACCAGATGACACCTACCCCTTCCCCGACTCAAGGAAGTCCCCAACCCATAAAAACCTGCTCAAAACCTTGCTAGGGGCTCAGTCTTTTGGGAAGGATCCCGCTGAGACTTCTGGCGTAATAAAGCTGTGTTCTCCCTGATCTCTGCGTGCTGCTTGAGTTTCTCGGTCCTTGCCATTTTTCTGCAACAACACATGTAGGTGAGGCCCCTGCTTTGTGAACTAGCCATTATGCTCTAACTTGCACACTGCAAGCAAGTAAAAGAAAGACTGAGCTGGCTGAGTCCTTTCCTGGAGTACTTTAGGAATAGGAAGCAGTTGCATATTCCAGAGCTGGGACACAGCAGGTGAACAGCTGGGACACGTTGAAACACAAAATTTGAGTGAGTCGGCTGTTTTGAGAATTCCTCTCTGTCTTCTTCTGCCATTTTGTCAAAGCTTGCTAGCTCCGTGGTAGCTGAGCATATAATTTTTACCCTCCAGTTTCCCATTGTATACCCATCTGTCTGGTCTGGAGTTTAACCAGACACAACCATCAGGCCCAGAGTTTCCTTTGCAAAGCGTTGGCTTCTGAATCCCTGGAGTGTTGGAAGCACAATTCGCAGACCCCATCTTGTCATTTAGAGTGGCAACAATTTTAGTTCATGTGACAGTTAAATGACTTTGAGTTCCTTTGGTTGCAAGTTGCCATGGGCAAAGGAAGTCATTTTTCTGAACTCAAAATAGCCATCTCTGTTAACTACTTGTATTTATTTATTTATTTTAGATGAAAGCAACTACACTAAAACAAAGATAATTTTAAGTTGTCCGTGGTATGTATCTCTAGTGAAAAGCTATAATTCAAAGTTTTATGTTCCACGAATGCCTTGACAAAGTTTAGCAAAAAGGATGGAATTTGGGGAAGAGGGGGCGGGATCACGGAGAAGAAAGACAGCACCCTCCTGTGTTAACTTGGGCTGACAATGAAGAGGAAAGCACTCATGCTTCACCTAAACCTCACCCCTTGAAAAATAATTAATTCTCCAATGAAATAGGCAGTGCTAGGCACGGCCGGAAGAATGAGTCGCTGGAGACCTAGATTGGTCTATTAGGATTTATTTGGCCTGTTTGAGCTGCGGGAGGTCAGGCTAGAGCAGAGAGAAAAGATCCTAACCTCCCTGAGCAAAGAGGGGTATGGAGTTTTTTATAGGAGGGGGTAAAGTAGGCTATTCCCCCTTCAATGCTTCAGGGGGTTTTTGTTGACAAAGGTTTTCAGGGCATGACCAAGCCCTCCAGCTCCACACCCTGGCCCCAGGTCCCTGTCTGGACCGCTCAGGCCTGCCCAGGGCCCTAGGAGAGAAAACAAGACAGGATCAAGACAAGATGGCTTTTAAGATAAGGTTTCTGCTCCTGGCCTAAATGTGGCTTAACAGGCAGGAAGGGGTGGGGCTCCCAGCCTTACGAAATTGAAATTTCGTTTCATTCAAACAATAACAGCAAAGTGAAATCTGACTTGCCTAGGGTCACGGTCCAATTGCCTCTGAGTAAGCAAGTTGTGAACTGCTATTCTTCAAAATCTCCCACCTGCTTCCCTGTGTCTATTTTGAATTTCCTCTTCTCTAACGTATATTTATATCCTGCCTGTTACAAGCTGGCAAGAACAATCACGAGCATTATCTGTTTCCTTCCAGATCCTGGTATAATTTACTTCCTTTCTTCCCATGGCTTTTCCCCCATTGCCATCAAATCAGACTGTCTTATAGAGATGAAGGTAGGAAAGAGGTTGCACGTTTGGACTTTATAAACAAACAAACAAACAAACAAACAAACAAACAAACAAAAGAAGGCTGTTTGGTCCTGAGTGCAGGGAAGAAGTGTAGTAAATTTGCTCATTGATTTTTTGCATTCTATCAGGAATTGACTAAGGCTGCTGTGTACCTACGTCAGGTAGTAGGAATGGAGAACAAGATACGGTCCCGTTCCCTCAGAAACTCACAGTCTAGTGGGACATGTAGACAAAAGAAACACCCCAGGTATTTACAAGCAACAGCAGTGTGAATAAGCTTAACTGTTATTTTGCAAAGTGCATTTTCAGGTTTTAGGCCACAGAAAAAGGAAAGGATGGTTTCTGTTGATTTGATCTGATTGAAATTGCCAAGGTATTCTCATCATTAACGCTAATGTATTGTTAAAGAACAAAAATTCAACAGAGTAAATTTAAAGACCTATTTGGCTTTATTGAATGATTCATGAAATTGGCAGCACCCATGTAATAAGGAGAGAGTGCTCTGAGAAGTACAAACTGGAAGGTTTTCACAGGCAGAAACTGGGTGGGTCAAGAAAGTCATTAGCAAAAGAAGAGAAATGATTGTTTCAGGCAGGGTCACCTTTCTTTGTGGGGAGGACAGCAGGGGTCTTATCAGGTAGATTATCTCACTAGTGTCGATCAGGAAATGCGAGACTGATTGGTTTAAAATTTCACTCCTGGGAGGAGCTGAAACTGCAGTCAGGTGAGGTATTAAGTCTTGGTGGGCCTTAGCATGAGTGACTCCATTTTGGGCCTGTTATTTCTAATTAACAGTATTAAGGTGGGGGGTGGGAGATGAGGGTAAGGGGGATCGAATATATGGTGATGGAAAGAGAACTGACTCTGGGTGGTGAACACACAATGGGATTTATAGATGATGTAATACAGAATTGTACACCTGAAATCTATGTAATTTTACTAACAATTGTCACCCCAATAAATTTAATAAAAAAAAACAAATTTAAAAAAAAAAAAAAAAACAAAAAAAAACAAACAGTATTAAGGACTCCCTACAGGCAAAGCAAGGCTTGCGATGGATGATCAAGATTTGCCCAGAGATCATCAGTGTCTTCAGTTTTAGCTCTAGGCGTGCAACTCATTTTATTAATACTAGGAGGAAGGGAGAGGAATAAAAAAAAAACAAAAAACAGCAGAGTAGAGTTAGAAAATGAGTGCAAGGGGAGAAACTTCTTAGCTATTAGAAGGACCCTGTCTCTTATTGTGTTCTTAGTGCACACGACAGTGGAGGCCTTGGAATCTCCTACTTGGAGATATTCAAGGAGAGGGCTGGTCTGCGATGGTGATGCACCGAATCCCGAAGGCAGGGACTCGGGGCTGGCAAACTTCACGACATCCACACGATCGCTTCATGACCAGCACCCGTGGCCGACATCAGCAGCTGGTCAGACCCCCTGATCTCATCAGTGGACGAGGACGTCTGATTCAGAGACAGGAATGGCTGTTTTCTCACTTCTCCTAAGAAGGTTACATAACTAGTCCAAACCATAGAAGCGCAAGAGAGAAGGTAACCCGTTACAATCAGTGCCTTAGGCACTGGGGCTCAATTTTCTGAGGAGCTCCAAATGCAATCCAACAATCCATCTCAATGGATAATACTAGGCAGCAACTGCCTATCCTACCAGGTTAGTGAGCAAGCTGAAGTGTATTGCTGCCCTGGACCACTTGGCAACCTGAGAGGAAATGGAAGAAAGGCCAGAAGAAGAGTGAAAAAAATCAGTTTTCTACTAAGGGTATCTGGAGAGTCACTTTGGGTACAGCCCTCAGGTGGAACAAGAAGACACACGAAGGAACTAGGAATCAACATGAATTTTCTTTATAATGCTGTCATATTTGATGAGACAGGCAAAGAGGTAACAGGAATGAGCTTGTGAGTTAGCAGGAACGAACTTAAACATTAACCACTTGGCTCTGAATCCCCCGACTAGCACTGCACTTGCAAGTTGACAAGCACCTTACACCCATCGTAGATGGGAACAGAACAGTTCCCAGGGGTGGCCAACTGCAACAGCAACCCCCTGCAAACTGGCAAGCACCCTACATCCTGCCCAGAAAAATATAAAACCCCAGCACGCTTCACAGGGCAGCCATCTTCTCTAGACACTGCCACGGCCATCCTCACTGTCTGGCTCTCAATAACCCGTTTCTTATTTTCCTACTTTTCTGAGTCTCGTGAATCCCTTCACTTTGTGTGAATCACCAGGGATATCCAAAACCAATAGAGTATTCCCTAAATTTTGAGCTGTGGTGGTAGGCAGAATTCTAAGATGTTTTCCAAGATGCCTGCCTCTAGGCAGCGTCCCTTCCCCTAGCAGGTGGACAGGACTTGAGGGTATGATGGGATTTCTCTCTGGCGGTTAGGTTAATATGTTGTGTGGCAAAGGTGAAAGGATTTTGCAGATGACCCTAATTAGCTGAGTCTGAGTTAATCAAAAGGGAGATTTTTCTTGGTGGGCCTGACCTAATCAGGTAAATACTTTAAATGAGGGTTTAGACGTCAGAGAAGAGAGTCACATTGCAAAGAACTGTGGGCAGCTCTAGGCACTGAGGGCCTCAGCCCTACATCTGCAAAGGAACTGAATTCTGCCAACAACTGGTAAGCTTAGACGAGGACGTTGACAAGCCGTTGAACTAGCAGCCCTGGCCACTGACACTTAGATTTCGGTTTTGTGAGATTCTGAGCTGAGCAACTCAGGTGAGCTCACAGGCACTGGGAGATAAGTGGGTATTGTTTTAAATGGCTACATGGTGGTACGCAGTGATAGCAAAAGAATACAGATTTTATTTACTGTAAGACATGCCATTGATTGTACGAGGTACCATTGACTTCATACCATGTGGGGAAACAATAAAAACTACAGCATTAAATATTGATTTCAGTGACAAGACATAAATTATAAGACATTCTGATTTTTTTTTAAAAATCAAATGAAAAATGTGTATCTTGGCGTTAAAGAAGCATATTAGCATTCTTACGTTTGTGAAGCACCTAGAAATCTTCCAGACCTTTTCACATGTAATTTTACTTAGTCCTCCCAACAATTCTGGTAGTTGAAAGGGAAGGTATCATAATAAAAAAGCTGGGGTACAGAGAAGTACATGGATTACTGAAGGTAATAGCACTATGCGGAGCCCAGACTAGAATCGAGGTTCACCCTGCCCACTACAGAACAGCCCAGACCATCAGACCTCATTCTGCCAACATCTAACAGCCCCACAAGAAAAAAGTGCCACCAACAACCCTGCTCAACAGAAAGCCACAGAGACCATCTCTGGCGGAAGCTGAGTGGATTAGCAGGGCAGCCAGTCTGTAGTCTCAGGAATGACTTACAATGTGGGCCACCTCAAAAAGACGAGCTGGGCTCATCAGATTCCCTCTTTCGGGAATCATGAAGCATTGATTCAGTAGCAGAACAGGAAGGTCATGTCAAGCATGGGTGAACAGAGGCTATATGGCCCCACACACCGTGTGTAATGAGAGGAGACCATCCAACGGCGTGAGGAAAACAGAGCAATGGAGAAAGCAGAGGTCCCATATGACAGAGCGCCTGGGGCCCGTGAGAAGTTCATCCCTGGAGCTCTTTCTGTTTCACATATGCCCCAGTTCCAATTCCAGCCCTTCTGTATCCTTAAAAATTCCCTCCCAACTTTTCTGAGAAACTTGGGCGTCAAGGTCATTGCAGATGTATCATTTATCAAGTCATGATCCAGGCGGTCCAGTTGTGAAGCAGTTAAAGTGAAAGAAACATCGTCCATGCAAATGAAGTAATGTCAAAATAACTTGCATTTATCAAACACTATGCACCCTTTCGTCCCCTAATACCCACTGTCTTCACATATTGCAGCTGCAAATGTCCTTAATAATCCCCTGCGAAAGGTTCCCTAGTCCTCCCTCCCCTACGCGTCTTCTTGTTTTCCTTCTCCGTAGTCTTATAATTACCCATCACAAAGGCACAAGAACTGGTCTAGCAAGACAAGGTCCTCCTTGGAGGGTAGAGGAGGATGAGACCCTAAGTAGTTCAATTCAGAATCCTCATTAATTAGCAGAGGGTGGGAAATACATGGCAACACTGATATTTCAACCTTTATTTACTCTGTCATCACACCGCCAATGGAAAACCCATAAGTAAAACACTCTAAATTTGAAATCATGGTCACTCCAAGTATATGCAATGAATAGTAGGAACTGTGTTTATGGGTTGCACCTAGACTTATTCCGAATTTTCTGGGGGCAATGCCTGTCCAATGAACTGATGAAATGAACTAGATAGACCAAATGATCATGTGCCCCGAACTAAACCCTAGTAAATACGCAGCAGGATTGGATGGGAGGAGACATGGCTGAATGTGAGTTCCTGCTTTGTCTTGGGATGTTCAGCCAGAAGCAGTCTGTAGGCAGTGCAAGAGGAAGTTCAGAGAATCAGTGGAGGACGCAGCAACTGAGCCTTTGGGAGGCAGAGGCAGATGGCAGAATAATCAGGTGGCTAAGCTGCGACCCAGCTCTTCTCTCCAGCCGGTCCGGTGGTGCCGCTAGCTGTGGGATTCTGCACGGAAGTTCAGAGTTGGGGAAGGGAGCCTGAAAGGGCACTGACTTCACCCACCTCCAGAGAATCCTCAAAAAGACTTCGGCCACAGGAGGCTGCTGAGGAAGAACCTAAAGTCGGGGTCATTCCATGCCAGCCACTCCCTTCCTCCGTCCAAGCATGGCAGGGATGGTCCCTCAACAAACCTTCCTCAAGGGAGAGCATTGAGAATCAGGGAACAGAGCCTGAGAATCTGCAAAACCCTTAACAGAGCTCCAACTGACAAAACAGTCATAGCTCACTAAGCTGAGGCTGCTTTGTCCAGCAATCCCATCTATACCAACTAGAGCTAAGAATCAGGAAACATTCCAAACCACAGCAGAGTTTGCCAAAATAAATTTCACAGTGTCTACCCACTAATGCTCACAGAAATTGGCATTCAAGGCTACCATTTATGGTAGCTAGTCTGTGCCAGGCGATTCCTTTTGTTCCTTCCTCTATCCGCCCTGTGTGAAGCAGGTATTATTATTATTCTCTCATTTTACAGGTGAGGGAACTAAGCAGTGGGAAAGTTAAATGACTTGCCCAAACTTCCCTAGCTCTGAAGTCATAGAGCAAGGATTCAAACCCAGGTCGCTCTGTCAGCCTGAGCCTCTTACAAGTGTTGGTAGTTGGGTTCAGAGTTCTCCGCCTTCAAGATGTGACCACTGGACAAAGGCCCCCCTGGAGCAAATCTTACTCATGTTCAAGTCCGATGGCCCTGCCATCTTGACCTCATATCTTAAGAAAGATGGTCTCCAAGAATTTCCGTGTTTTAGAAAAGTCTAATTTGTTATTTCTTAAATTATAAAGGCAATATATTAAAGTATACGTGCTTTTTGTAACCAGTAAAATAGAAACGTACAAAGAAAAAAACTATCTTTCCTCTACTTTGCCCTCTATTCCAGTCCCTTGAGGGAACTAGTGTTAATAGCCCGGTACATGTCTTTCCATAGCTTTCTCTTTGCTTATCCATCTAAAAGCACAGACATACATTGGGAGGGTTTTTAGTCTGTTATTCACTGTGAATGAAATAGAATGATGTCACAGTATTTTTCTGGACAACTACATACCTATTATCATACCTAAATATGAATATAAACTTTCTCCCAGTTTCCTGTCTGCCATACAAACACGTATAGACTATTGAATAATTGAGATCAAATCAAGCATGGAGTATTCTTTTTAGCCAGATTTTACCTTTTCTTTTAATATCTGCCTCCCTGTTACACCAACGTCGCTACCTTGTCCACACCAACATACAGACAATCCAGGTTAACAATCAACGCAATTCCTTCCATACTTTTCTCCATTTTTAAACAAATCATATATAAGTATGTAAAAAAAACATATACACACATAGGTTTTTGTTAGTGTCTATTTTACAGAAATGAGCTGAATTATACACATTTCTTTACAAATAGCTTGTCTCAGGAATATCTCATGGAATTCCCTCCAAGTCAACTGACACGTCACCTACTTAAGTGGCTACATAACATGGTGCAGCTCTGCTACAATCTACTTAACCATTCCCACAGTGATGGGCCCATGTGTTTCTATTTTAGTCACTATAAACCTCGCACTAAAATAAACTGCTGCACTTAATATTCTTGTATGGATGAGCTTATGGATTTGTCCTTATCCAAGTTGAAATTAATCTCCACATAAAGAAATCTAAACACTTGCGCTATCCAAGAAAGGTTATACCATTTGGCTTTACTGTGACTAGAGCATAAATTATGTGAAAGACTCAGTTACAACAACAACAGAAAACCCCAGTGCTTTTGCTGAAATGAAGGCGAGAAAAATAAATGGTATAGACTAGCTGTATAATAATTTATGAAGTATGTATGTCTTTATTATTTATCCCAACATCAGCCTCTCAACACAATCCCTAAACATTTGCGATATTGATTAGACTTGGACGTCTTTGATACTTTGCCACCACAAAATATATAACTTTTCATGTGTCTCTACACTTGTTGTTATAAAGATGTATTTTGTAAGGGAGGCGAGGAGAACATGTTACTTAACAGTTTGTTAGTCAGCTTGTTTGGGAACTTGAATTATTTAGACATCTGCTAAGTGGGCCTCGATTTGTCCTCTTGCCCAGGCTCTGCGAATATCGTGAGGGACTGATCCTCTTTGGGCCCCAGACTATGCTCATCTATTCATTTGTTCCTCCTTCGGTCATTCAACACACATTTACTGAACATTTTCCATGAGCCAGACATTGTACTAATTTCAATCTCATTCAACAAATATTTATGCTCATTAGAGTGCCAAGGACTGAACACTCAGTTGGTACTAAGGACACTCTGATGAATAGATCCAATTGTAATTGGAAAGAGTTCAGTCCAATGAAAAATAGACAGGAAAATAGGAAAAGAATTCCCACATCGTGGTAAGAGTTCAATGAAGGTTCACACAAGGTGCACTGAGCACCCAGAGGAAAGGGTGCCTCAGTCTGAGGAAGTATCTTGGTAGAGGAGGGAGGAAGTGACATTTTAGATGGGACTTAATGGGTGAATTTGGCTGAGTGCTGGCACTGGGTCCCAAATAAATGTATAGTATATATTATATAAATACAACACATTTATATTTATTATAACTTATAATATAAAATTAATTTATATATAATTATGACCTAATATATAATAAACATATGTAACTACATAGTAAATCATATACATATATAGTAAACATAGAGATTTTGAACCATAAAAAAGTATAAGCAGATAATAAAGCCTAACGGGAAGCATTTGCTCTCAGGGTCTTATCACTCTATTAAAATGTTGGTGAGACCCGAGGAAGTGGCAGGAATTGGTGGGGATGAAGGAAAGATAGGACTGAAGAAATCAGCAGCTTGAAGAAAGGGACAGTCGCATGTGGGATTTCAGGCCTGTTGATTGATTACGGTAGGAGTCTGAATATTTCGGGTGCAAAGCAGTGGTTCTGTCCACGCCGGCAAAATGCAGATGAGGACCGGGCAATTAGCTGGCGAACTTGGCCTTGCTTGCTTGTTGCAGGCATTGAGATGATTCACACCAAAGCAAACCTCAGCAGAGGTTGGTGAGATCAACGTCATGTTAACCCATTGGCCTCCTGCTTTTCTTGCTGAGGCTTTCCAAGGCTCCATCTGACCACCCAGACTGTTTGAGATGCTGCCAGCACACACATGTAAGAGCGTTTGCCTGCAGGTGTTTTTCCGACGTTTCCCCCCCGCCCCCGGCGACCTCAATCCAGAATATTCTCCAAAGCTGTTATTGCCCACAGCACCTAACTCTCTCACACCCCCACTGTTAATGATCTCACCTCCCCAAGACAGCAGCCAAGATTACCAGGAAAACTCCTGCTCTCGTGATGAGCACATGACTAAGAGGGAAGTAGAGAAGCTTCTGGCCAGTCGTCCTAACCAGAGGTGATTTTCCTGCACCCCTCCCAGAGAGAATTATACTCCCTAAATTTTAGTCAGAATGAAACAAATTTTGAAAATCATAACAGACTGAACCCTCTTCATCTACTAGTCCAGTTGAGTGTTTCAGCTTTGAGTAAAGTGATAGAAAACAACTTCAAATAAATCTAATAGGAATCAAAACTGAATCAATGATGAAAATTCAAATAGAAAATCTAAGCCAATAACTGGGTTTTCCTCAATTGCAATGAGGAATCTCCACATTCTTGTTTTAATTCTTTTCATCTGTTTTCATGGACAGCCAATTAGGACAATGTTCTATAAACAAAAGAAACCAAAGATGGGTGATCGATCAGGAGGTGGAGGGCATCTGCTCCGGTACAAATTAGTGACCCCTTGCTCAGTTGCCAGACCTGAGCCCATTTTCAAACACTGAGGGAGAGGATAGGTCCTTAGCAAGAAGATCCTACAGCACTATGACAAACAAACGGCAGTGATTTCCCTAGTCCTTTCCCAAAGAGATCTGTGATCATTAACTCAAGTAATCCTACCATAGGGAAAGACAGATATCCAAATATTTCAAGGATTGTTGGACACAGTTACCACTGGCATCTAAGACATGAAGTGTCAATATGGTTCCTCAGGAGATTAGGGGCTTATGGCCGTCAGTTAATAAATTGAGTCTGGCTCACTGTGTCCACTGGTCCATGGACAAGACTAGTGGTCATTTGTCCAGTCCCCAAATGTGTCATTTTGATGGATATACTTGGCAGTTCACCGAGCACCCACACTGATTCCTTGGTTTGTGGGGTGAGAGCTATTGTCATGGGGAAGATCACGTGGAAGCTTTGGAAACTGCCTCTTCCCCACAGTCAACACGGTCAGTCCAAAGCAATATTGTCTCTCTGGGGGGACGACAGAGATGAGGGCCTCCGTTAAAGACCCGAGTCCTACCATGGCTCCTCCAAAGGCTAGATCCAGCCTGGAGGACGGCAGTGGACCCCTGCCAATTAGCAGCCTCCATTGTAACTGCTGTGTCAGAAGGAGGATTGTACTTACATTAGACTAACATGCTCTCAGGCACATGGCAGCTGCCATTGATCGGTGAATGTGTTCTTTTTGATCCCTGTTAGAAAGGAGAATAAGAAGCAGTTTGAATTTACTTGAAAGGGACACCAGTAGACATATTACAGTCTTGCCCCATAGAATGAAACTATAGGCCACCTGGGCATCAGGACCTAGGTCATACCTGCCAGAGTGACCAGGACTGTTCAGACATTTCAAGGTACATCACACTGGTTTGCTGCACGGATGTCATCATGTTAATCAGATCAGATGAACAAGAAATGGCAAGGATGTGGGAGGTCTTGGTAAGTCACGTGTGCTCAAGAGGGTGGAAAGTAAGGAAAGATTTAGGGGCCAACCACCTCAGTGATGTGTGCCCAGTTTCGAAGGCAAGTGGAGAAATGGCCTACAACAGTCACAGCCTGAGAAGAGCGGGGTGCTAAGGGCTCAGACCCCTTGGAGGCTCTGGTCACACCAGCAGCAAAGCCACCTGGATCAGCAGAGGTGTTAGCTGAGGGTGAGGGTACCCTAGGAGGGGGGGAGGAGACCATGAGTACAGGTTGCTACCTCAGGACAGGCTAAGAGGCAGGGGCTGGCGTTCACCCCGTTCCCTTTGCCTCTGCAACAAAGCAAAAGAATCTAAGTGGCACAAGGGCAGGTAGTGGGGGACCCTGAGGTACACCCTCCAAATCCTCTCTTTGGACCGAAGCCGCCTCCTGCTCCTTGTTTTTCAATAACTGACAGCTCAGCTGGGCTCCCCACTCCCCATTCCCCCGGCCACAACTATCCTTAGCTGAAGAAAGTTGCTCACCTGGGGTCATACCTCCTTCCCTGAGCAGCCTCCATGCCATCGATGGCTAATTAACATAGGGCTATAAATGCCTGGCCCCTGGGCCCCAGTTGGGAACAACTCTTTCGCACCATCCAGCTGCAGTCTTCCTGGACGGGCTGAGGTCTTTATTGTGACTGTATCGCAGCCCAACTTCTCCCTGAGCCCAGTTCTACTCCCTTCATTCTCCCACAGTGCACCCCACATGCAAATCTCCATCTCAGTTTGCTTCCCGTGAAACCCAACCTCCAACATGCAGTAACTTTGCACATTGATTTTTTTTTTAAGAAAAGAAATATTTTTTCAAAACCCCAAACATCACATATGAAAGAGAAGCCTTCAACGCCACGATGTGGTAACACAACACACCATTATTGACACATGAAGACTACAGGAGAACGGGGAGGGGGAGGGAAGTGCAGGAAGCTGTATCATGCCAGGATGTTGCCAGGCATGGGAGAAATTCCTGTTATCCATGAAAACAGGGAAGGTAACGCATAACTGATAGGATCCTAGAATCATGAAAGCGCTTTCAAAGAAAATAACAGCAACATGGGCTCTAGTAAGTGCAACGCCCTGAACAAAGTCCTTTCCCACATTATCTCACTTAATGTTTGCAATTATCCTTGGAGGTGGGTAAGGAGGTGATCACTGCCATGAGGAAACTAAGGCTTATCGAGGTGAAGCCATTTGTACAAGGTCCACAGTCAGTCAATAGTGGAGCTGGGTTTGAACCCGAGACGCCTCACGTCTCCTGAGGGCTCCCCGAGGCCCTCCTGTCTCCTTACAGGAAACACCAGGACACCTGGACACCAAGCATCGCATTGTCTAATTCCTTTCCAAGTAAAACTCTTCTACCCAAATTATTCATATGCTGAGAACACATACCTTATTTTAGACACTATTAATGGGAGAAGAGAATTTGCTTTATAGGCATTTACTTTGTGCTCACGTTTACTGGAACATGTCAATTCTGTATATATAATAAAGGATATTTCTATAAACTGGTTCAACTGCTCAAACTCTGGACTGGTAAGGAGGTGACAGCCACGTTGGGCTTTAACAGTATCCCACTCAATTGTCCATCTGGTGCAGGTCTGGTCCTCAGGAGCTATTGGCTTAAAATTGACATTTGAAAGAAAATGTTTTCTTACATTTTTCAAAAATCGTGTAGCAATTTACACCCTCATCAGAAGCATGTGTTTATGGGAATTACAATTAGTGCAGGAAAAAGACATATGATATAGAGAATAGCAGAGCCCAGGGCCTCATAAGATTTGTCACTGTCTGATTGCTTTCTAAGCAAAAGTTGTACTAACTAGAAACACACTGTTTTTTATAAATGGAAGAGGATGCAAAATGATTTGCTTTATAGAAATGTGCTTTCAACAAATATATGTGGAACATATATAAATTTTTTTCATGATAAATATTTCTATAAATATGGCCTTAAAAAATTGCTATGTAATTTACATAGAAATGTATAAATATTATATAATATATTCATATACTTGAACACTTACTGAGAGTTTGCTCTGGTCAAGGCACTGTTCCAAAGTGTGTTAACTCATTTAATCCTCACAACCAACCCTATGAGACAAGAATTTGGTTATATTTTACAGATGAGGGAAATGTAGTGCTTTGTACAAATGAGGAAACTGAGGCAAAGTAAAGTTCATGAAGTTGGCCAAAGCATATGGACAATAACTGGTGAAGCTGGGTTTTAGACTCTGGCACTCTGGCTCCAGCGGTCTCTATATTTTTGGTGTGGTGTAAATCAACCAAAGGTGAGCAAGGGCATTGCTCTCCTAGTTCTTTTTTTCCTTTTATCCTTAACTTTGCTTCGAATGCATAAGGGTTCATTAGTGTGTGTATGTTACAGGGTGAACCTCCCCCCTGCCCCCATCCCAGAGATTTTGCACTTGTCTATTCATAGTCCCAGGGAATTATTTTATCAACAATAGATAAACCCATAAGCAGGTGTTCAGCCAAATCTAAGTGTCTGGGGGAATTCAAGATATTTCCAGTGAATCGTATGCCTACAGGTGTCAGGCAGGTGACCTATGTGAATGGAGCAGCTGGGTGGAGATTGTGGCAAACTGGGGTGGTCACACCTGTCTAAATGGGGCAGCTGCTCTTTGGCTCCATTCTGGAGTTGCTAGTAGGAGAATGATCCAGTGTAGAGAGAACTTCCCATTTTTTCAAGAGAATCCAGAGATATAGATAAAATCTCCTGATTTTTAAACAATAGTGAATTTTGTTTTTAATGGCAGTATTTTGCAAGCCAAACAGAATCCATCTATAGGCCAGCCATTTTGTAACTTCATGGGTTGCCATTTTGTAACTTCTGACCTGAATGAAAATTAAGAGGGTGGTCTCCCAAGCGCTATGAATTGAGAAACATTGAGTAGTGATCTCATTCCCCTAAATATCTCCCCTAGTTTGGCCTGAATTTCCACTATTATTGATTTATCCTCCAAGTTAAAATTGAGTTCTCTATGTTCCTTAAAAAAATATGGCAGGGAAAGACAACCTGCTAAAATGCATCACCACACTGTGAAAAAAGCAATCAGATAATTCAAGCCCTCCTGCTAGAAAGAGACATAGCTCATTTTAAAAACTATCTAAATGGGTTGGACTGAGGGACCCAATTGAACCAGATTCTGCCTTTGGCTCTGGTGCCTCAGACTTTCCTTGGCAGAGACCTCTCTTGGGCCATCTAGTTTGTAGTCCTCTCTCCTTCACTCCACCTGACTCCACCCCTTTTTTGGTGAAAGATGATTTTATGAATTAAGATTTTCTTTTTTAGTTGCAAGTGAGAAACAACTCAAAGTAGCCTAAGCAAAAGAGAGAGAGGAGAGGAGAGAAGAGGGGAGGGAAGGGATGGGAAGGGGAGGTAAGTAGAGGAGAGAGGAGGGTAAGAGAGGGGAGGGGAGAAGAGAAGAGGAGAAGAGAGGAGAAGAGAGGAGAGGAGAGTGGAGAGGAGGGGAGGAGAGAGGAGAGGAGAGGAAAATATATTGGAAACTGATCTCTGGGGAATCTAGGTTAGGTATGGCTAGATCCAGAACTCCAACAAACCTCTCCATCACCTCGCTCCATGTTCCTCTGGTGGGTTTCATTATTTGGCAGAGTGTGCTGATGAGGTGGGCAAGGTGGCCAGCAGCAGCTCAGGTGTAACTTGTACCCACTTAGCAACTCTGCAGAAAGAGGACCCCTCTTTCCCAGTGGCTCCAACACAATTACTGAAGCTGACATTCTGGATTTGGGTCATGTGTCCATTCCTAAACTAATCAGTGTGGTGGGGTGGGGGATGGAACTCTGATTGGCTAAACCTGGGTTACATGTCACCAGCTCCCTTCCCCAGAAGCCAGAATATAAGGCCAACCCCTTCGAAAACTCCATGGACTTAGGGTTTGATGGGTTGGGGGGCTCCAAAATAAAAAATTGAGGGACTGTCATCACAGGAAGTGGAAATGGATATCAGGCAAGTAAAATATTACCCCAGATTTCCAGGGAGACCTGAACAGTTACCCAGTTTCCTCGCATTTGACTAATAAGGGAAAAGAAATCCAGTGGTAAATGAAGCAACTTAAAAGCTTTTCGTCCCCCTGAAGCCAATCTCTAATTAGCTCAATTCCTGCCCTGAGTTCTGGCTCTGCCACTGGGTTCCTGTAGGGCCATTAGACTTGGGCTGTGAAGCTGAATCTGATATCACAGGGATACAGTTCTGCCTTCCACTGGCTGCACTGCCTCATTTTTTTCCCCTCAAAAGTGCTTCTGTAGTTTTTGTTGCTGGTGTGACAATGCAGCCAGCACCTGTGCAAGCATGTTAAAAACAGGTTAAAAACACAGACTCAACCTAATATTCTCTCGCAGGCCTAACTACTTACTTTCTCAAAAGACTTCTGTGGCTGAGGTTGGCTACAGCATAAGGTCTAGACTTTTAATTGTGGCATTCATAAGACCTTCTGTAATTTGGGTTCAACCTATCTACCTTTGTGTTTCAATATAACTCTTGCTGCTTCACACCAGTCTGATGGCACTGAATTGTCTGCCATTCCCCCCACAACCCTGAATTTTTCTCCTCTCTTACCTTTGCAGATTACGTTCTGTTCCTGGCATGTCTTTCCTTCCTAGCTGCCTACTATAGGAATCCTACCTATCATGGAGGACTTTTGGGTTTTCATTTTGTTGGCTGGTACCCAACATCCCTTCCTTCCTATTAAAAAGTTGATCATCCCAAGGGAATTCTCCATGTCTATGGTCTTTATGGTGTGAAAGTTAATAAAAGAAACCTCAACTAAAATTGGAGTCAGGAGGGCTTGTAAGGGGAACTCTCACACCCCACTGCTCATCATCCGTTACCCCAAACAGGAAGAGAGAGATCTTGCATCTCCAATAGGAAGGTGTTTTCCTCTTTACTACCACCACAGGAAAAAGGAAGATTTTCTCCTCTCCCAGAAACAGCTCAGCCAATGAGAGACTGTCACAACCTAGCCAGTGAAAAGCCACCATACTTCACAGTCCCGGTTTCCTTTGGACTGGGAGTTCCAATGGACTCTTTGTTTGTATTGTCCCCTCCCAACTGCCTCCTTTCTTCCATAAAAGAAAAGCCCCTCTCCTTTGTTCTTTACACTTGCCCTTGGTTTTTGCCATAGCTTTCATGTCCTGAATTGCAATTCTTTGCTATTCCCGAATAAATCCATTTTTTTTGGTGGTAAAATAATTGACTGCCTTATTTTTGAGGTCAACAATGGAAAGGAATGGCCACCTCCCACTAGAGAAGCCGAAAGTGCTAGATCCTTCTGCTCCCCTCCCTGACTTGGCCAGTGGCTGATTGTGTGACTTTGCTTAGCCTGTCATACATTCTGTCCTGGGACTTGGATTTTGACAGGTAATAAAAGGACATTCTCAGCAGCAACAAGGCGGAACCAGCTTATTTTCTGTGTGATCTCTGCTAGGGTTTGTATTCTTCATTTTCCCCGGCTCCCTTGGTTCTGCCCATTTTCCAAATCTGGTTATTTCAGCCTCCTGATCTCCTTCCCATACCCCCCCCCCCCATTTTGGTTTAAGCTAGCCAGAGAAGCTTTCTGTTGCTTGCAACCAAGAACTCTGACTAACATACCCCCCTTTAAGGCCCAGCTTAGATCTTAATTTTCACACAAAGATTTTCTTTAAGCCACCCCCTCTTCCACATTCCCATAAATTCTCTAATAGAAAAGTAAATCCTTGAAATCAGCACTAATTTTGTTATTCACTTACACGTCTGTCTTCCACACCAGACTGCGAGCTCATTGAGGACAGGGATTATTTTAAGTGGCTTTGCAACACCAAAGCTAAGATGAGTGCCTGGCACATAGTAGGTACTTCATAATTGTGCAATGAATGAGTAAATATAGATTTAGCTGAATTTAAGCAATTGTTTCTTTCAGGACATTGCACTGCTGCAGATATTTCTCTCCCGTTTCTATTTATTTAAGAAGAAACTGAAGACTGAGGGGAAAAGAACATCATTATTATTTTAGCCCTCATTTTGACAAACCATGCTCACTTTATGCTCTTTCCCCCTTTCTTCCGAGTGTTAACAAGCATGCTGAGATTTTATGTCCCTTTCCTTTCTTCTGCTCCTGCCAGCCAGGCCATGGAAATAATGACAACAATTACATCTATCAGCTTTTACTACCAGCCAAGCCCCAGGCCAGCTGTTTTCCGTGCAGGATCAGGTCACTAAATATGATTATTATCCCATTTTATGGCTGACAAAACTAAGAAAATCTAAGACACCATCAACAAAACAAAGAGGTAAGCAATCAAATGGGAGAAGATATTTGCAAACCACACCTCCAGTAAGGGGCTAATATCCAAAATACATAAAGGAAACTAAGATTCCAGAAGCTCAAGTGACTTTCTGACTTTCCCAAAGTCAGAAGTGCTAAGAGATGGAGCTGCTATGACCCAATGTGCCTTTCATCACTCTTAGAGTGATTTCCTGTAGTCATGAAATGTCTAAAAGGTCAGAGGGAATGGAAGGAAAAGCAGGAGGCTGAATAATCCTCAAAAGAAAATAACCAGCCCTTGGATGGATGAGAGTTATCTGCAATTTTTGTACTTGAGTTAAACCATTTATGGAAGCATCCTATCAAGACTGTGTTCAAGGGTTTATTCATTATGAGACCTTCCACTTTATTAAATTTGGGTTTGTTTTAGCCCACATGTATGTCACATCTCCAGTGTTTAAGACACCTAGGAAGGATCTGGAAGCGAGTATGCTGTAGATACATAAAAGCTCCCTGCTGACAAGGGACCAAGGCTAATAATAATCCCGCCCAAAGACAAAGATGTTCTAGAGGGATCAGCAAAGGGCTGTGGATCCACCAGGGCTCTGGATGAGGGCAATTCCCAAAATACGTATCAGGTGTGATTTCAAAGAGCAGGAGACTGACAGGATGCATAGGAGAAGAGCAGAGCAGGGTGGTTAAGAGGGTGAACGCTGAAGCCAGCTGCCTGGATTCAAATCTTGCCTCCAGCCCCTGCCAGCTCTGGGACCTTGAGCAAGTTTCTGTGCCTCCATTTCTTCATCTGTCAAATGGGATAATAGTAAGTGTACCTACATCCTTAGGTTCTGGTGAGGATTAAATGAGTTAGCATTTGTAAAGTCTTAAACAGCAACCTGACACCGAGTAAGCCCTCTGTAAGTGACTGGTACCCTAAAGTGTATGATGGACAGGTAGAGAAAGGAGCGGAAAGGGGTTCTAGCCATGGAACCACTGCTCCAAGTTAGGAGGTGTGCATGGCAAATGGGACAGTGCATGACCAGGGGCTGGAGCACCACGTGCACCCAGGAGGGGACGGGTGGCAGCAGTGGGCTGAGGTGAGATGGAAGAGGACACCTAGGATGGAGATGAGCTAAACCTCTAGCACCACCCCCAATGCTGGGAAATTCATGATTTAAAACACTTAGCAATGAAGAGGGTGCTGTGTGCCTGCTGGATAATAACACCACATGTAAATACCCCCATATCCCCTCCCACCACCACATGCAATTCCCAAAGCCGTGATTGAACACTTTGGAAAGCTCTGCATACATAATTACTCTGCCTGCCCCTCTCCCAAGAGAGCACAGTTGATTAATTTTAAATTTCTCGACAGCCCTAAGCCCTAAGATCATTTAAACTAGTAAATGGTGATTCTGTGAGTCTAACTGGTTCAAGGTTGCAAGGCCTAGCACACCCAGGAGGCACAGACCCACTGAACAGGTTCACCCAGCCCCAGACACCCTGAAGGATTGTGAGAGGGCCGCCTAGGACAGGTGGAATTTAATACTCTGGTCATGGGTGTGGCAAGAAGGGCACCCTTTTCTCATTTAGGGAAACTCCTTGAAAACAATTGAATAAATAATCAACATGCGTTGTAAAAACATTAGGTAATATAGCCAAAAAATAGGAGACAATACAAATTACTACAGTCTCACCACCCACAGAAATCCAGAATCAACCTCTGTAGCATCTATAACCGTTGACATACATATCTTTTGCTAATCTATTGTCATATAGCCTTCCAGACTTCTTTATATATATAAGGTTGGACAATTAAGTTCGTGAACTCATCCAAAAAAATTGCTACATACCTCATTGCTGAATAACACTACAGTCACCTCTGAAGTACTCCCCTTGGGAAGCTATGCACCGACGCCAGTGCCTAGTCCACCTTTCAAAGCAATTTTGGAACTGTTTTTCTGGAATGGCCATCAGAGCTGTCGTCATATTACCCTTGATGTCCTGAATGTCATAAAAATGTCTTCTTTTCAATATTTCCTTTATCTTTGGGTAAAGAAAGAAGTCATTGGGGGCCAGATCAGGTGAGTAGGGAGGGTGTTCCAATACAGTTATTTGTTTCCTGGCTAAAAACTCCCTCACAGACAGTGCCGTGTGAGCTGGTGCATTTTCGTGATGCAAGAGCCATGAATTGTTGGTGAAAAGTTCAGATCATCTAACTTTTTCACACAGCGTTTTCAACACTTCCAAATAGTAAACTTTGTTAACTGTTTGTCCAGTTGGTACAAATTCATAATGAATAAGCCCTCTGATATCAAAAAAAGGTTAGCAACATTGTTGCAATGAGTTTGCAAATTTGTCAAACCTCGTATATTTTACAAAATGGCATTTTACGGATTCTCATTTTTGTTGATATTATTCTCTAAGTTGTTTTTTTCCATTAAAAATATACAATAAGCACCTCTCCGTGATCTGTGTTGCTTTATGTCACCACTTTTAATTGCAGACTAGTAGTTCCCTGTATTGTAATGTAACAGAACTCGGAGGGAAACGGAAGCCCAGCGCAAACTGGCTTAAGCATCATGGAGGGAATTTATCGGCCCATGTAACGGAAAGTGCAGAGACAGACTTAACCATGGCTGGTACAAGGACGCAGATCTCGGGGTCCCTCAGTCTCTCCCCTCCTTGTTCCTTTATGTCGTCTCCTCTCAGTTGAGCTCTCTTTGCTGCATATGTGGGCTCTACCATCCCCAAACCCAGCAGAGAACCTCTCTGGCCCAATTGTTCCAACAAAAAGCCCCTGAGGAGACTCCCATTGGTCCAGCTTAGTTGTGCTCCCATCCCTGAATCAGTCATTATTCACTCTTGTTAGGGGTTGGGAAGCCACCACTGGCCAGGCCTGGGTTCATGTGTCTGTGGAGTTGGGTTAGGGCTTAGCCCCTCCCAGGACCAGGAAAAGAACTGTTTATTAAGTGAAGTTGGCCAATTGTTAAGCTGACCAAAACACGTGTTTACCACATACAATGATCATTCTCCTTTACTGAGAGTTCCATACCGGTCTGGCATTGTGCTAGTCACTTTACAGTATTTTGTATAATCCTAGGAGATGGGGCTATTGTTATAATCACTGTTTGTTGTTTTTTAAAAAAGATTCTGATTACAATATAGCCAACATACAATATTATATTAGTTTCAGGTGTACATAATTGTTATTCAACATTTATATACCTAAAGAAGTGCTTACCATGATAAGTCCAGCAACTATCTGACACTGTACCACGCTGTTGCAATATTATTGACTATATTCCCTATGCTGTACATTACACCCACATGACTTATTTGTTTTATATCTGGAAATTTGGACCTCTTATTCCCCTTCCCCTTTCCCCCCTCTTTTGTAATTTTTCAATTACAGTTGACATTCAGTATTATTTATATTCATTTCACGTGCACAGCATAGACATTTATATAATTTAAGAAGTGATCCCCCTGACTAGTCTAATACCCACCTGGCACTATACATAATTATTACCATATTATTGACTATATTCCCTGTGTTTACCTTACATCCCCATGACTATTTTGTAACTACCAATTTGTACTTCTTAATCCCTTCACCTTTTCCATCCTGTGCCCCAACTCCCTCCCATCTATCACCCCAATAAATCTAGTATCCATCTGACACCATACAGAGTTTTACAATATTATTGACTATATTCCTTATGCTATACCCTACATCCCCATAATTACTAGCTCTGGGAAGTCTTGGGAAAGGACCCACTGCAGGCCAAGTCCAGCCACAGTCTGTGCCCTGCCTGGGGCCACCTGGCATGAGCCACAGAGTAATCCAGAGATGGCCACTGCCCACGCTGTGCTTGGAGGTGCTTTGAGAGGTCAAGCTGAGAACCAAGGCCAGCTGCTGCTAGTGCTGGGCTTAGGGCTGCTCAGCTAGAGATATGGGACACACCAAAGCCAGATGCTGCTTGTTTAGATTTTGTGAACCTTTGAGAGATTTTAGGAAAGTCCGTAGCATGAGCCAAGGCAGGCCATTTATATGGAAAAGCCACTGGAAGCGGCTTGGGTGTACCCCAAATTTGGGTGGAGCATGATCTCTGGGAACTACTAGGGCGGGGCAGACAAAGGTGATAGCCAGTTTGATGGAGTCAAATATGGCATCTGCGTGCGTGCGTCTGCTCGCAGGGAGGGGGCGGGCTCAACAGAGGAACAATGGCTTCCGCCAGCTGCTCCGCCCAGGAGAAAGCTGCCCCTCCAGCCCTCAGCCTGAAGTAGACAACTCAGTCCTTCCCCAAATGTCCCTGGCACCTTTCAAGCTGCTGCCCCAGCACTGGAGCTCAGAGCGAGTGACTCCATCAGCAAGTAAGTCCGCGTGTGACCATTTAAGAGGAGCACCTGGGACTCCAGCCGCCCTCTGTCTCACTGAGCCACAATGTCTTCTGGTTTTCACAGCCAGAAGTTACGGGGACTTCTCTCCCCAGCACTGAAACCCTGGGCTGGGGAGGGTCTAGGGCTCCTCACCCTTCGGGAGGGACCTCCGCAGCTGAGATATTCCTTCCCAGTTTTCAATGGTCCCACGCAGGTGTGGGACCAACTCGTTCTGTGTCTCTGCTCCTCCTACCGTTCTCGAGGTGATGACTTCTGTATGTCCATATTTGGAGGGCTTCAGTTCCACTAGACTTCAGACGATTCTCGGTGGTGGTTATTGTAATGGATGTGGTCCTGAGAGGGGCTGAGCACAGCGTTTATCTATTCCGCCATCTTGACCAGAAATTTTATCACCACTGTTTTATAGGAACCTGAAGCTTAGCAAGGTTAAATGTCTGCCCAAGGTCACAGAGCTAATAGGGAGCAGGAGTAGGGCAAGAATCCCAGGTTATCTTTCTTCAGAGTCAATCCTTGAAAATGCTGTACTTTTCTGGGCAGACCATGGCTTGTTGGACCAGTCTTCATCCTGATAAAGCTGAAGAATTGTTGACATTGGCTACCAGAGAGTGAGCTGGAAAGATGAGGGGTGGTGATCAGAGAGGGGAATGGATAAAATGAGATGATAGACAAGCTTGTAGATACTGATAATGACAAGGTCTAGAGGACGACCATGGCAGTGGGGAGCTGACATATAACATCCTTCTAGGAGAGGAGACCAAGCAACTGAGAGGGCAGGGCATTAGAAGGATTCTCTACATAGACCTTGAAATCACCAAAAGTGAAGTTAGGAGCAGTGATGGAATGACAGCAGGCCAGGAACTAGAATCATCAGGAAATGAGGGGAAGTCATGTGGTCTGGCAAGGACTGCAACGAGGAGAGGTGGCGAGTGGTACACCTTCACGTGACATTCAGAGTTGTTGGTTCTCAGGGGAGCACCAGGTCATGGTCAGCAAGAGGGTGAAGGCAACAGAGAGAAAGGTTTTGACAACATAAAAGATTTTGCTGATAATGATCAGTGGATTCCAGAAAATGCGCTGGGAAGCAGGAATATAAAAGGTGGGGCAAAATCTGGGAATTTACAGAGTCTGGCTGATGACCTGGGAATTTGGACCTTTGTGTAGGGCCCGTCAGAGATAGAGATAAACAGCATGATGGGTGACTCTTGATGATCCCAAGATAGTGGGGCTGAAGCTGTGAGTGTTCCCAGGAAGGGAAGGATGAGAGCTTGGGGTCCCTTTTTCACTCCTTCCAATGAAGGTGTCTGAACTTTTTTGTATTTATGGATTAATAAATAACTCCCCATTCTGGTTATCTCCCCCAAACACATTCTCACTTTGGCAAGACTGCATTAGAGAGTCTTGATCAAAAAATCAAAACCCTAGAATCAAGCGTTGGTCAAAAGAGGACATGACATGAGACTTTCTATAGGATATAAAGGATATGTTCAGGCTTCAGTCCTTTTATGGCTAAATAATATTCCATTGTATAGATTTACCACATTTTGTTTATCCACTCATCAGTTGATGGACATTTGGTTTTTTTCCCAGTTTTTGGCTATTATGAATACAGGTACTCTGAACATTGGTGTACAGGTTTTTGTGTGGCCGTATGCTTCCAATTCTCTTGGGTATATACCTACCCTTAAGAACTTTGTGTCTATCTGGAGAGGAAGGCTATCTGAGGAACTAAACTCAGGTCTCATAAATAATGTGAGATTCCTCCCCTCAAAAACTACCTTTTAAAAATAATGGCTGCCCATTATAGATGGAAGTACAAAGTTGCAGACCATTACCAGAAAGAAAATCTAGCTCATCAGTGTCTACCAGACACCAGAGGGGGTTGAGGCAATTTTACTACTGACTCTTATATTTGTTCATGCAAAGTCCAGTTGGATGGGCCTCTGGAAACCCATCTGGAAGGTCATAATACTCTTCTACCCTAACCCCACAGACCCACTCTTCAGTTAATCAATAACTGTGAATTTAGGTGCTGGAAATACAGTGGAGAACAAAATAAATACAGTTCTTGCACTCATGGAGCTTACAGTCTAGTCAAGAAGAGAGAGAGATGCTTACAATGCTTACATGCAATGATGAATTCTGGGGGTGGCTCATGGCATATCTGGAGAGCATGGTATGACTCATTTGACTGAATGTTAAGAAGTTGTGGAAGAAAAACTGATAGGATGAGCATACTGGGAATGGTGAAAGATTGTTAGTTTTTTTGCAATCTTCCACACATGGCTAAGCTATTAGTGGAAAGAGGAATTTCAGTAAACGAGACCATTTAGGGGAAGATAAGTTTTGTTTGGAACATATTGCATTTGAGGTAACTGTAGGACATGCCAGTGGAGGATATACCCGGTGGGTGGTGATAAATTACCATCTGTATCTCTTATGAGAAATGAGGGCTGAAATGTTGTATGAATGTGTGGTATGTATAAATGCAGGCATTTGTTTATACCCCGCCTCATTCAAAAATGATTTGAGTGGCATACACAAATATGCACATCAGAATTTTTTTTAATGATTTTTAAAAAAATTAGACAAGAGAAAATATAAGGATGTGAAATAAAATTAGATTTAAGCCATAAGGATAACACATAATCTTCATGCCATAATGGCCTGTAAAATTGCCTGAGGTGGACAGCACATTTGACTTTGAACTTCCCAGCAGCCAAAGCAAAGAAAAGAGGCATGATTAGTTGTCAGATTTTTAATGAAGATAAATCCATATTTGTGAACCTTTAGGATAGAGGGAGAGTTGAGAACTTTGGTGTGCATAAGACAGCTCCGGAAGAGACCCCTGATGCCCTCCTCACCTGGAGCCTCTCTCATTCAAGAGCAACTCTATCTTGAAGTCAGATGTGGACCTGTGATTTGCTCTGTCCAGTGAAATGTGATGAGAAGAGGTGTATCACATTTCCAAGGAGAAAATGAAAAAGACTGTATGGAATTCTCCATGTACTCCCGTGCCACAGTGACCAAGATTGCCAAGGAGAAGAGAGTGTAGAGAAAAGGGGAAGAACAAGAGGAAGGAGAAAGCACTGTTTGGTAACATCTAATGCACGAGACAAGAAGAAACAGCTGACAAAAAAGAAAAGAATAGTGAAATACCCAGAAGACAGATGGTAGGAACCACAGTATCCTAGAAACTAAGATGGAGACTTTTTCCAAAGGGAGAACCTTAGAAAGATTCAAGACTTGCCCACAGCCACACAAACAAAAAGTGGTAGAACTAGAATTTAAGTTCACTTCTTAATGACTGAAGAGCTGTGTTCGTAATTGCTTCATTATGCTTCCTTCCTAGAGAAAGGGAATTACAGGTTCTACCGCTTTCCAGCTATATGACCTAGGGCACAGTTAACCCCTAGTTTACTCATCTGTAAAATGGGGTAATGATAATATCCCTTCAGGCAATATTGTGAGGATAGGATCATATATGGTCCACAAGTACAAAGGTTTATAGCTCTGTGCTTTGAAGACCTGGTATTTGCAAATGTGGCTTGAATATTCAATTTTACCTTTTGAACCCCAGAAAATGAAAATGGGAATTCAGGAAGCCATTCCCAGAAACCACACATCTCCAGACTCTGCCGTCCACAAAAGGCCTAGGACCTGGGCCTCTGGCAACACTCACTTCATCTGTGTGATGAAGATGGAATGAAATCACAGTGAGGACAGTGCTTGCCAAGATCTACCCCTGCAAGCACCGAAGGACAGTCTCTTGGCAGGAAGGGAAAATCATCTGCTCTTCCTCAATCCCTTGGATACCAGTTTGAGCAAAAGCCTTGTTTTATGAAATAAAGGCAGTGACCTGGTAAAAAACAATTTTTAAAAAAATTGAGTACCTAATAATCAGAAACACTACCACCTCTCGAATGTTATATCCAGGCACTCACACCCATCTCTTTTGTCTAAAGCTGTGGTTTGAAACTCATCTGATATTCAGGTGGTGGCTCTTTTCTCCAATGTCTGTCACGCTGTCTGGCTTCTTTCAGTGGTTGTGAGCTCACTCCATCCACCCTCATTCTACTTACATCTCCACTTAGGAGGACTCTGGGAGCTGGTAAATTTTGGGTGCTTGTTTGCAAGGACATTTTGTGTTAGATCAGCCCCAGAATGGAAGACATGTAAGGGATCGTTTAAACCGACGGTATTTTCAGGGGCTGGCCAAACGGTTCACCCCATCGGCACATAAAAACTTCTAATGACCAAAAAGCACACTACCTACCAAAAAAGTGTTCATTGAAGCAGTATCCCCATGTAGCCTGTGTGTATTTCCTCCTGCAGGCTTTGCCATCAGGTGCCTTCTTCCTGAAACCCTTCCCTCTCTACCCTCTGCCACTATGCAATCTAGTCACGCTTCTCCCCTACACATGGGAGACTTTCTTCCCCCTGAATGCAATTTTATTCAGTTTAGAGTTTATTTAACATTTACTGACACCTGCTACATGCCAGGCACTGTTCTAGGCTTTGGGTACAGAGACTAAAAGGACAGGCTGCCCTCAGGGCCAAAAGCCCAGGCACTAGGGGTAAAGCTGAATTTCAGTCCTGCTTAGAGGACAGATGTGTCACCTTGTGTCAGTGACTGGACCCCACAGAGTCCTACTTTCCTTACCTGTAAAATGGGCCAAACGATAATTCCTGTTTCAAAGGGGTGATGTGATGTCTAGATGAAATAATGAACATCAGGTTAATATCGGAGCACCGGACGCAAGGTCAGCGCTTTGCAAATGATAGTTGGATAGTAGAACCTTTGAGCACATGCTGCATTTGTTTGGAACTTTCCTAACTCCCTAGTTAACACACATGCATTTCAGATCCTGGCTCAAGCATCACTTGTTCGGGGAAGCCCTGCCCCAGGCCAGGGTGGTGCCTAATTTCACAGGCTCAGGGCACCAACTACCCTTCTTGATAGCATCGCCCCAGCTGTGATGTCACCTTACATCCAGGTGATTCTTGTTACCTGATGTCTGTCTCACACTCTCTCCCACAACCCATCTCAACCAGACTGTCAGCTCCGTGAGAACAAGGATCTGGCCTATTGTTACTGACCGTTCATTCTATCCCTTAGACCTCAATTTCTAAATAGGCACCCAGTAAAGATTTGGATGAATGAAAAACAAATGAATAAGTAAATAATATGAAATGTTAGGGGCACCCCCATTCGGGACCCCCTCCTGCTCGGGAGCTCTGATCCTTTGCATTCAATAAACTATCCTCAAAATAAATGAATGAATAAATGAATGAATGAATGAATAAATACATAATAAACATTAAAAACAATATGAAATATTAAACATATTCTAATGACACTGAAAAAAAAACCCACAATAAAAACTTTTAGCTCCCACGAAATCAATTAGCAGCTATCGCCGAGTTGGAATGGGCTCTGGATGGGATAAATAACTTCATCCTGACCTTCTGGGAGAGAGTGTGTGGCAATACGTCGAGTAGACAGAGACCTACAGCTCACTCGAGGAAGCCCTTTAACGAAAGACGGTAATAGCTAACATCTATGTAGCACTTACATTGTTCCAAGCACTGTGTTAAGGGCTTTATATGTATTCATTCATTGAATCTTTATAATCCAAGGAAATGGAACCTACGCAGAAGATTACCTACCCAAAGTTAGTGTGATGGGATCGTGCTCACTGAGGGGTCTTGTTGCTAGTACTTGGATCTTCTCCATGACCTTTGGGTTTGGGACCTTTTCCTTCCTTAGCAACTGCCCTGGCTCCCAGACTTTGCATGATTCTAACCGCTAGTAACCAGACTTCACCTCTTACTTTCCAGACCCTCAATGTGGTTTTATTTCCAATGTGCATGAGAGCATTTGTGCTTAGAGGACCCTGGAGTATTTTTATCTTATTGATGCTTACATCCTCTTGGGGAAGACCCCAAATGTCCCCCTTTAACTCAAAGATTTTTTTCCAACTTGAACAGGGTTGTTTCAACCCTTCACTTGACATTCCTTATAGAGACTCATGGAGTTAGATGGTGTCTTCAAGGTCATTTAAGGTAATCCCCGTTGAATTCCTCAGTCTCTTGAGTAGTCTCCCAGAAGAGTGGTTTTCCAGCCTCTATTTGTGCACTGCCAGTGATGGATAATTCATCAACCCTAAGGTAGAACATTCCATTATGGCCTGTTGGAAAGATCTTTCTTTACCAAAGTTGAAACTTAACTCCCTATACTTTCTCCTTATGGGCAACAATATATCAAGTGATAGAGGGGCATTGAGAGCTGTCTGTCTCAGCAAGAGCAAGTATTTTATCACTAAGTTATTTAGAACTTCTGTGCAATGCTAATAAAAACATCAATTTTACATGCGTTTTTTGTCATTTTAAAATTCTCCACAGACAATGCACTACCTCATTGCCTGAGCCTGAAGGATTTATCCACCAGGGCCCCCACTGGTCCTAGCCCTGCCTCTTGGGGCCACACAGTAAGTCTGCTCCCCCTTCCTCATGACAGCTCTTTATGTATTGAAGGCAGCCTGGGTGGTTTCCCTAAATTTTTCTTTTACCTGGTTCTTCCTGGCAGGTTGTAATCCAGGCTCCTTTTCTTGGGAGCTGGGTGAACTTGGGCAAGTTGCTTAATCTTTTTGGGCCTCAGTTTCCTCATTTATAAAAGGAGGCACAGATTAAATCAGACCTGTGCTACACAGAAAACTGGAAAGTGCTATGCAATGCGCGTAGCTGGTCTCATGCTCACCATCTGGGGCGCCAACAGGAAGTGGCCTTGATGCCCCAGGAACAACCGTGGGAGCCCAGCCCAGAGCTGGAGGATGAAAATAGCAGGGCCTGATCAGGAAATTATAAACCCAAGAATCAGGGCAGTAAGCAACGTCGGGATCTGACCAAGGAACACTTTTTGTACTACGAGCATACTAGCCAAGGCATACTGAACATGACTCTCTGAGCACTTTGCATGCATTCATTCGCTAACACCTCACAATAGCTCTAAGAGGTGGTTATTTCCATGAGGCACATGAGGAAACTGAGGCATAGAAAGATTAAGCACTTTGCCAAGGTTGCACACACTGTATTAGGGCAAGTTTTTGAACTCAGATCTTCTGGCTCCAGAACTCTTAAACACTCCACCCTGTGATGCTTCCGGAGAGCAAGGCTAAGGTGTGAAAGCAAGTGGGACGGTGGGTGGGATAGAGCAGGAGGTCCTGAATTTCACCGGTGGGTGGGATAGAGCAGGAGGTCCTGAATTTCACCAGACTGGGCTTGGGGTGGCAGAGGAGCCAGTGGGCTGGCTTTCTGAGAAAGGAGAGGAGAAAGTTCCCAGCAGTGGGAGAGAAACGCCAAGAGCAGTAGCAGAGCCATTGGAACTCAGCTTCACTGTGTCAGAATCCCAGCGGTGAAATCTGCCCAGACAGGCACCTACCGGGTTCAGACATCATCAGTAATTCTCAACACGTGCCGCCGGGCACTATGCTAAACACTTTGTTCGTACTTTCTCGTTTACTCTGTGTGACAACCCTGTGAAAGAGAGAAGGTTGTCCCCACTTCACAGCTGAGAAAACTGCCAATCAGTTAAATAATTTGCCCTTGGTCACAAAGGTAGAAACTGAGCTGAGACATGAACGTGGCTTGGTCCAAGGCTACCTGCGCAGATCCATTTGACTCCCTTTTATTATTTCTGAGCATTGACTCAGCTTTTCTCCCATTTCGTTGCTAACAGCCTGCTCCCAAGGCCCCGTGGAGGCCTGCCCTGGAGTGCTGGGGCTGCTTTGCCTGCAGAGAGGAGGAAGTGCTCGGGAGTTTATGTCCTCCGGCAGCTCTTAGCCAATATCTAAGTGTGGGGGTGTGAGGGGCCCTTCTTCTCCAGGTGGGACAAACCCTAAGGTATAACTCACACTCCAGAGCTCCACTGCAACATCAGGCTGAGGCTGGGACTTGGCAAGAAATCACTTCATCTGTCCAAAGGATGAAGGTCCTTTGGTTTCAAGGTCAACCCTCTCCCTTGTTTGGCTTCTCCCTCTTCCCTGTCCCACCTCTCCCAGGTCTGTCCTGTTCTCTCCTGAGAGCACTTCCTTAATGAGTCACCTGTCCTTGAACTTTCTTCTCAGGGTCTGTTTCAGGGGACCCCTTTACAGGACATCCCTGAGCCTCTTAACCACCCTCCAAGTACCACGTTTTTGCTCACCACCCCCCCTCAGAGCAGAGACAAACTTCCCTCCTCCACCCCTCTCCCACTGTCTGTATGCTCCACAGGGCTTCCCCTCTACAAATCTCTGGGGCCCCCTCCCAGCCAGAGCCCAACATCTGAGACTTGTGCCCACCTCTGAGCAGGGTTTTGGCTGAGCAGGCTCTGGCCGGATTTTGCAGCTCCCAGATTTGAGCAAGCCCAGGCACAGCCCACCTCCCAGGGCGTGGGACAATGGGCTGTAAAGTCAGAGGTGGTTTTCAGGGCCCTGTTCAGACTCGTGGGTGGTGCTGAGCCAGATGTGTGAGGGATCAGCCCCGGTGTGTCTGGAGCGGGAGAACCAGACAGACCACTCCTCAGGGACCCAAGCCAAACCGATAAATAAAGGTCCAGCACGAAAGAATAGGTCTTGGACTGACAAGTTTCCTGAAGAATGTGTAACATGGAGTTAGGCAGAGACACCTAAGATTGATTCAAATTTCTCCCATCATTCGGCTGCAACTCACAGGAAAAAGATACTAGGAAACCCCAGGGGTCCCCTTAAGACGGCTGGCTCATTGTTTCCCCTATCTCGGTCCATGTGGAATGAAGATTCAAGACTTATGTTACTTAACAGGCCACTGTTTGCAACTGCCATGTTTGATTTCCTAACTGGTCAGTTTTAACTCAAAA
Source organism: Rhinolophus sinicus (assembly GCF_036562045.2). Classification (NCBI taxonomy): domain Eukaryota; kingdom Metazoa; phylum Chordata; class Mammalia; order Chiroptera; family Rhinolophidae; genus Rhinolophus; species Rhinolophus sinicus. The sequence goes on from NC_133761.1 coordinate 11,414,113, forward strand.
GGGAAGGGTATGGTAAGCACAACTTGACCTGGGAACTGAAGAGTGGTCAGGATCCATCTCTGTGAATCTCAGTTTTCTCATCTATAAAATGGGTCTCTTTCTCGCAATGCTCTCCCTCAAACACTTTATGTTTCCATCCATTTTCCCCCCACTGTTTCCTTACTCTTCTCCCACCCCCTCCTCCCAAGACATAAAGACTCATTTTTTTACTGTCCAAGGTCAGCTCGCTGCCTGATTTTGCTTGGTTATGTCCTGTTCATTTTTTTTTTTTTTTAAAGACTTTATTGGGGAAGGGGAACAGGACTTTATTGGAGAACAGTGTGTACTTCCAGGCCTTTTTTTTCCAAGTCAAGCTGTTGTCCTTTCAGTCTTAGTTGTGGAGGGCGCAGCTCAGCTCCAGGTCCAGTTGCCGTTGCTAGTTGCAGGGGGCGCAGCCCACCATCCCTTGCAGGAGTCGAACCGGCAACCTTGTGGTTGAGAGGATGCGCTCCAACCAACTGAACCATCTAGGAGCTCAGCTCAAGGTGCCATGTTCAATCCTAGTTGCAGGGGGTACAGCCCACCATCTCTTGCGGGACTCGAGGAGTTGAACCGGCAACCTTGTGGTTGAGAGCCCGCTGGCCCATGTGGGAATCGAACCGGCAGCCTTCGGGGTTAGGAGCACCGAGCTCTAACCGCCTGAGCCACCGGGCTGGCCCGGTCCTGTTCATTTTTTAAGGCTCAATTTTCAAAGCCACATCTTTTCTGGAAATCTTTTCTGATCTTTTCCCCCTCACTTGGTTGGGTTGGGTGCCCCTTCTTGGGGCTCCCACATCACCTTGTATATATTGATAGCTCTATAATTTCGTATCTGTTTGTGCTTTGGTGTCAGTGATTAGACTTGACCTTATATCCTTATATACATCATTGTGGTGTTGTTTTGTCTCTGAAACACCAGGACCTCACACGGCATCTTGGACATGATGGGTGCTCAGTAAATGTTTGTTGAATAAATACCCCCCTTATAGACGTGTTTGAAGATCAAATGAAATAATGGATATGAAAACGAACTGTAAACTACTATTACAATAATAATTACTATTACAATAATAATTTCTGGGACTATATTTCTGCATTATATACAAACTGACATGTTCTATTGCATTATTTTGTATTGTATTACGTATGTAATATATGTATTAATAATATTATTATAATAGTAATGTGTGCCAAAGCCTGGGCAAAGAGATTTGCATAAAGTCCGATGTTGAGAAAGCAATCAGAAATATTCATGAGTGTACAAAACTGTGTACTGCTCCCTACGTTCATACCCTCAATGACAAGAAACGATTTTAACTGCTAGGCTGAAAATCACAGTCAACTCTAAATTATTTGTCCAAGAAGGCAGAGGGGGGTGTTCACCAGAAGTTTGGATATCCCCACCTCTGCCCTTTCTGTGTCTAAGGCTTTCTGGTTTCCAGAAGATTTTATACCCTCGGCTCTTACATTTGCCATGAAATTAGTTTAAGAAACCAGACAGTGGAAGGGAAAAAATGCACTAGGCCCTTCCTTTTATATTGATGCTCTATTCTCGGGGGACAGAGAGAGTGCCAACAGGCTAAACCCATGTCCTCCTTTCTGGGTGTCGGGAGGCACCCCAGGAGGGGGTCACGAGTGTGGGAGCAGCTGCTGAAAAATAAGGAAGAGCCAAAGCTCCAAGCTGGCTGCCACACCCAGCCTGCCGGCAGAACCACCGACTGCTCCTCATGTCAGCTTCTCCCTGGGAACCCAGCGCCTCTTCCTTATCACAGTCAAGCTCCGCCAGCCCCAGGTGCAGTGATGCTCTGCACGTCCTCTGCTCTTCAGCTCGGACAGACCTGCTCTTCTCCAGCCCTACCTGATTGCCCTGACTCCACCCAGGAACGCTGGGAACAGATCGCTCCCTTCCCCCACCCTTTCCTTCCCTGCCTCTCTTCCTTCCTGCTTTCCTGCCTTCCTCTCTTCTCCCCTTAATAACATTTTACTCTCGTTAATTTTTGAATAGGTAATACGTTCTAGACATTATGAAAAATTATTATAAAAAGATACAGTAAACAGTCTCCCTCCCTTCACCTCTTAGGAACTCAGTGCCTGCTGTGTTTCCATCCAGAGATTTTTTTCAAATGCGTACACGAGCATTTAGCATGCTAATATGATTGTATACCCCACTCCTCTTTATACAAATGATAAACCTTACGTGGTAATACATAATGTTCTGCTCCGTAATTTTCTCAATTAATGTGTCTTGGGGATTGTTCCATATCAGAACATGAAGGGCTTCGTCTATCATTTCCTTCATAGTCAGTTGCATAGGTTTCTAATCCGTAACTTATTTTAATCTGCTCCAAACTGGTGGACATTTATAACCAATGTTTCAACAGATAACCTTGGACGTAACTCATTTCCCAACTGCTGTCTGTAATTGGAGTGCAGTTGCGTCGGGGGCAGATGGACTTGGTTTAACAGCTGTTGCCAAATTGCCCGTCATACGAGTTATACCAATTTACACTCTGTTCAACAATGGAGGAGAAGCAACAGAGTTCTAAAACTTTAAAATAGGAATAATTCTACTACTAATATCCATGTATTAAGCCCTCACTCTGTGCCAAGCACTATGCAGGCACATTATACTATTCGTGATCTCGTGTCGTCCCCACCACAACCTTTTCCTGCAGCTTCATGTCAATTCCTATGGTCAGAGAGGCACCCGAGATTCACCCCTGAGTAACCCTTGGCTCCACCAAACCCCTTTTCACTGCTCTTGGTCTCTCATCTAGAGGTCAAGAAGTCAACAAATATTCATTCCGATAATCAGAGAAATACGAACAGCCTATATTTATTGAGCACTTAATTATGCCAGGCATGTTATCTCACCTAATCCTCACAGCAGCCTCATGACTCAAGCTGTGATTATCTTAGTAACGAGAAAACCAAAGGCTGGAGAGGTAACAAGCCCTGGGCTCAAGGTTACACGGCGTGGAGGCAGCAGTCCCAGGGTTTGGACCCAGACAGTCTGACTGCGCAACTCAAACCTTTCACAACACGATAAAAAGATAAAAAGAAGATAAAAAGAGTTCTGTGGATGGATGTGGTGATGGTAGCACAACAATGTGAGTGTACTGAATACCACTGAACTGGACACTCACTCACAAACGGTGAAAATGGTGAATTGTACATTATGTCTATTTCAACGCAATGTTTTTTTAAAAAAAGAAAAAATGATAATGCCCGCTTTGAAGAGTTGGGAGATTAGAGGGCATGCTTGTCAAGGGCTCAGCACAGGTCTGGCACAGAGGAAGTTCTTAATCAACGGAGGTGACGCTTACTGTTCTTATTGTTGGTAACTGCTGTACTTAGGCCTTTGGGCCGTTAGTCTCGTGGGCTGTGGGGTGGGGGGGAGTCACTGCTCTCTCATCCTCTTCACTGAGTGCGTGTGAGGAACGAATGAGCTCTTGGGCTCTCGTGTGTGAAAATGCTTCATAAACCACTTAAAAAAAGAGTCGAGCAATGATTGGTCAAGGTGTTGTTGGCATATTTCTTAGAGAGCCGAGCGTTACGTCTGTCTTCTCTTAGCACTTCATGTTTATTCCATCACAACACTTGTCTCCCGGGGCTGGGTAACTTCTTCAGGCCCCTCTCTCCCTCCCCTGACTGGATTCCTCAGGCAGAGACTCTGGCTTCCTTATGTCCACATTCCAGCACCCAGCCCAGCCCTTGCACCCAGAGGTAGCTTCGTCAATGATTGCTGACCTCAGCTGAGTTTGGGAGACTTGAATCAACCCTTCCTATAATTTTAGCCAGAAGACCTCCTTCTGAGGACAGCGGCAAGACGTACAGTCCTGCTTATAAAGTGCAACGCTCTCCTGGGTGCAGTTTCACACAGTTCAGTGTGTACTATCCACCCTACCCCCAAGCAAACACTAGCTCTGTTGACCAGCGGGCATTGCCCTGTGGGGAGGGAAGGGAAGTCAAACTCAGGGTAAGTAGAGGGAAGGCTCCTGGACCTCCCAGAAAGAGGTGACTTCAGGACAAGGGCTGCCTAGTTGTTTTTGATGGTTTTCATTACTTGGTTTGAACTCCTGTGGAGTAAATGTTTCAGGCATATTGGGGATGTAATTCTGGAGTCCTTAAGCACAAAAGAATGCAATAAAATACCTGCTCCGTGGAAGTGGAGCCGGCGGCAGCTTAGCAGGCTGCCTTGGCTGTCTGTACACACCCTTTGCAGACAGGGAGGCCCCAAGGTCCCAGTGGAAAGTGTCAGAACCAGGACAAAAGCACACAATTTTTGGCCAGGGCCTATCCGACAACGACAACCCTCTGCTGACTGAAAAGACTGAGTTGTTACAGTAAATCAAGGAACAAAGGCAGGTTCTCTGGGGGGCAGGCAGGCAGCTTTCATATTAAAATACCAAGTGTGTTTGCCCAGGAACCTCTACACCTTTGACAAGAGTTGGAAAACCTAACTTTTGGACTGAATTTGCCCTCTAAATACCAGACCAGAAAAATCACTGATTCGTCATTCTTCCTTTTGACTCATAGTAACTCCTCAGCGTGTCCTACAGAAGGGAGTGTTGGAAAGCCACGGAGAAGAGGAAGAAAATATGATGAGGTAGCACGAGGGGCTTCCTTACTCATCAAATGCCAAGGAACAAGTTCGTGCAGACTGTCTCCATGATTAACAAGGGACTTTCTCCTCAGGGAAGGAGGGAAAATGTCTGCCGCTGTGATTCTCCTGACAGCGCACAATTTGCCAATGAGTTCAAAGTGTTTCTGTCCCTTCATACTGTTTCTTCTTGGTAGGGTTTGGTGGTGGTCGAGGCGGGATGGTCGTCAACGTGAGATGGATGAACTGAGGTTTGGTGCTTTGTTGGAGAGTGTGTGGCAAAGCCATGAAAGTCAAGCTCACACCGAGCTCAGGCCCCTTCCTGCTTCTGGAAGATTTCACAAGGCCAGGAAGCCAGCCATGCTCGGGTCAAGTGAAGGGGAGGCAGCTCCGGAACACACCCAAGAGCAGGCATTCCTGGCAGCATGGGGCACCTGGGCCTTCCCACGTCTTGTCTAGGATGAAAGCTGACAGGCAAGGCCGGCCGAGGGCTGGGACAGGGCAGCGCCTCCAGCCTGGCTTAGGGGCACTGAGAGGTCTCCCTGCTAAAAATATCTCCCTCGCCCCCCCCTTTCCTGCTGTGGAATCTGAGATGGTCACGCGGAAGACTGACTCCCTTGGCTTGAGGGATTCTATTCCTGGTAGATCGGACCGAAAAATTAAGTAGCGTTCTGTGCAGAACAAACTGAGCTATGACCATGCCATGTCACTTTGCTTGGCATTTATTTATATCCCCGCATAAATCCAAGGAAGAATGTGAGAGCATCACAGATGTATTTCTCAGATCAGCCAGCTGAGGCAACCCGATCTTGTTCCGGCAAATCTGTGGAGTAGCTACAGAGAACGTGAGCTCTCTGCCTTGGACATTTCATTTTTCTGCTCAGAATGTTCCGACAGCTTCTCACTGTACTTTAAATAGAACCCTTACCCATGCCATTCATCATCTGGCTGATTGGACTCCCACCTCAGGCAAATGCACCGAGTTTTCCCCTGCTCCCAGAATTCCTACAAGCCATCTCTGCTGCTGGCAGACCCTCCCCCTCCACTCCTCCACTCTATTCTTCAGGCCTTGGCTTGAAAGGATACCACCTAAGTGTCCCCCGACTGTGGTAGCTAAACGTTCCCTCTTGTCTTTCAAACGCTGTTCTTTTCAGTCATAGCCTTTCTTACAATTCGAATGTGTATGTGTGTGTGAGTGTGTGTGTGTGTGTGTGTGTGTGTACAGTCAACCCTCGTTATTTGCAGATTCTGTGTTTGTGAATTTGCCTACTCCCTAAAATTTATTTGTAACCCACAAATCAATACTCGTAGTGCTTTCGAGGTCATCTGTGGTCATGCACAGAGCAGAGTCACCAACGCGAATGTTCCCAACTGAACTCCAAGAAGGTGACACTCTGCTTCTTGTTTCAGCTCTCAAACTCTACATAAGCGTCCTTTTCAGTCAAGTTTTGTGCCAGGTTTTTCACGGCTTGGGGCTTTGGGTTGGTGGTTTTGCTGTTCGAAATGGTCCCCAAACATAGCGCTGAAGTGCTGTCATGTGTTCCCAGGCTTAAGAAAGCTGGGATGTGCCTTACGGTGAAAAGGTGTGTGTTAGACAAGATTCACTCAGGCATGAGTTGAATTGCTGTTGGCCATGAGTTCAGTGTTAATGACTCAACAATATATGCTAAATAAGATGTCTTTAAACAGAAGCACTCATAAAACAGATTATGTATGGGTTGGCTGATGAAAATGTTGTGACCAGAGCCTTATAGGAACCCAACCCGGTATTTTCCCTAGAAGCAATGACTCAGTATTCACTCGCTCAGTGCTTGTGGTGACTTCATAAAGCATAACTACCATCAATAATAAGAATCAACTGAATTTTTACTAGTTTCTTAGGGCTGCCGTAACAAATCCCACAAACTGGGTAGCTTAAAACAACAGATTTTTGTTCTCTTTCAGTTCTAGAAGTCCAAAATCTAGGTGTCAGCAGGTCCACACTTCCTCCAAAGGCTCTTGGGAAGAATCCTTCCTTTGCCTCTTCCAGTTTTGGTGGTTTGCTGACAATCCTTGGCTTTCCTGGTTGCCAGCATCATCTCTGCCTAAGTCATCAAACGGGTGCTCCCATGTGTCTCAGTCTCTGTGTCTCTCCTCCTCCTCTTGTAAAGTCACCAGTCATATTGGATCTAAGACTCAGCCTACTTCAATATGACTTTATCTTAACTAATTCCATCTGCAAAGACTCTAGTTGCAAATAAGATCACATTCGGAGGTTCTGGGAGGGATAGGAATTTTCAGGAGAGAACTCTACTCAACCCAAATATATATTTATTTTACATGTATAATTTTAAAAATATATTTAATCCGTATCTGTATTAAATAGTTTATTTAATCAATATCTGTCTCCCCAGCTAGATTACAAACTTCATGAGGAAGGACAATAGATTTCTTATTTGTCTTTTTATCCCCCAAACCAGGTCCAGCCTGATACACGGTAGGAGCTCAGTAAATATTTGTGGAGGATAAATGGGGGAATGAATATCAGAGACCATTAAGAATGCAGTGATCAAGCTGTCACGGAGCCCTGGGCTCCTGGACAGCCTTCAGCCATCAGGTCAGGCTGAGAAAGAGGCCAAATGGGTAGGCGTCCAGTCTCAACCCCTCCACTTCAACCAGTTTCCCTGCTTGTCTCTGTTTTACGAACACTGCTTCTATGCAGTATGGTTTTAATAAAAGAGCTTTAAGTGAGTTTTAAAAGTGTGAACAACACTGAGCCTAGCTCCCCACTTTATAGATGAAGAAACCGAGGTCCAGAGACATCAAGGGGTTTGCCCTGGTCACCAGGCAGTCATGGCAGAGGCGGGTCTTTAGAGCCCCATTCCAGAAGTTTTGCCTGGATATTTGCTCTCCTGCCAAGACGTATTTTGGAATCTGCCCTCCTTGGGACCCTGTGTTTCTATCTGGAGTAACTTCTGGGAGAACGAAACAGAGCCTGTGGCATGTGCCCCTTCCCCATAGCTCTGAAAGGCTCTTTGTGCCAAGTTCATGGACATTCCACAGGCCTGTTGTAGACAAATCCATCTGCCAGCGGGTCACAATCCTTGCCTTCATCTCTGCGCTGAGGTATTTTGGCCTTTCTGCTTTTAAATGCACCCTTTGCTTTTTTGGAAGCTGAAACCAAGTAAGGAAGACTGGCTTGGGAGCCCTGGGGCAGATGGGGTGGTTGAAGGGGTGGGCTACAGAGGAGAAGGGTCTTTTTTGCAGACCTGGCTTGAGAAGAAAACTGTGCTGATTATCTCCCAGGCCCAGCTGCAGAAATGCCTTAGCTCGGCAGCAGATTATAAATAGCCCAGAATGCACTCCCAGCCCCTTGAAAACAAGGATATTTTTTTCCTGTGTTAGAAGAACAGCTCTTCACAGCTATCCTGGGCCCCCTCCTAAACCCCACCCGCAAAGAGCTGTGATTTATGTCTTAGCACCATCACTGGGACCAAGGGTCACACAGCCCCGATAAACAATGATTAATTCATTGCCAAGTTCTATGAAAAAAAGGAGGCATTCGTTTGGAAGTCCTCTCATTCATTTTGGCAGAGATAGGCTGACCCATGAGACCAGAGGGGCAGTTTTGCTGTGAGTTCATTACCCTGGGTTTCATCTGGTTCTCTCTGCCCTTGCGTGCAGTGGGGGCTGGGGAGAGGCTGGTGGGTTGCTGCCTGACATGAGGGCAGAGGAGCAGAGAAGAGGCTCTGAATTTGACCGCTTGCTGAGATGCTCCAGAAGGAAAACGCTAGGGATGCAGGGCTGGTCTATTTACATCTGAGGCCTTCTCTCCAGAGGGATATCAGTCACTATCTTGAGGAAATCAGGTCTCAGTGCAAATATCCTAGAAATCCTTGCAGCATGTGGCTCACTCACCAGGACCTTAAGTCGAACAGCAGCTCCCAATATACGAAGCACTTCCTAGGTTCTGCTCCCGTCTGACCTTTACAACAGTTTTATTTGCTTATTTGTTTTTCTGGAATCAAAGCTAATGCCTGCTTGTCGTAGAAAAGTTTTAAAATTTCAGAAAAGTATAAAGAAGAAAGGCTCTCACCCGAATCCCACCCCACCGAGGCAACAATGTTTTGATGGACATTCTTCCAGACCTCCCTTCCTGGATTATAGATGGATATGATTTTACCTAGATGGGACTATATTACTGTGTTGAGCTGTTGGTAGAAATAGATGTAACACTCAAGTGAGTAATTGAAGAGAGTTTAATAAAGGGACCATTTACATTAGTCTGAGCAGCAGTTAGGAACACCAGCAAGGAAAAATGCAATACACCAGGGCTAGCGACAGGGGAGAACCAATATCACCCCTAGGTCTAGAGGCCAACGGGAGGGAGTGGTTACTGCAAACCGAAGCTGTATGGAGAGGGCTGCCTGTCAGGAACTGTAGCCTTCAATAGAGACACAGCCAACCCCAGAAAACCGACAGAGATGAAGCCAGAGGAAAAAGTACACTGACCTCATTCTCCTCGCACCCGCCAGCTGCTGGTGCTTCCCATTGGCCAACCCAGCCAGAATTAGAAGGCATAGAAGCCCATGGACAGCAGTCCATAAAAGGCCAATACCACAGGGGACAGAGAAGGGTGGAGAAGGACAGGGTAAATAGGAGAGGCAGGCAGCAAATATCCATTACATCCACTACACTACTGCTCTTATCATTCCATGGTAAGCCAAGAAGTTTCTAACTCAGTGATTATAGATTGACGTCATACTTTTTAGTGGACTTGGCATGGATATACCAAATTTATTTGACCAATCCCCTATCAATGGACTTGTGGTTAGTTTCTAGTTTCTCAAGGGCGTAGACAATGCTGCGATGAGCAGATAGATCTCTACATAAAGCTCTGTATGCACTCAGGATACATAATGTTGATTCCCCTTTGCCATTTTTTAGAAACTTAGGCCCACTGCCTGTGAAGTTTGCCCCCTGTCACACAGTGGGCATGTGGCTTTTCTGAATCTTTTTTGTCAACAATGAACACAGAGTGCTCTATAATAGAAAAAGGAATAATAAAGTACATTTTTAGTTTTGGAAAACAAAAAGAATGCTCATTTCCTTGAACGTCCTATCACTGACATGACCCTGAAAGGGAGGAAACTGTTAGGTCCCAGGAGGAGAGCAGCGGGTGGGTGATAGGAGACAACGGGAGGGAGACAGAGAGGAAATGCACAGGGCAGAGAGGAAATGATGTCACAGGACACCCTTTCACTGGCTTCACAGTTGTTACCTCAAAAGTTGGAAACAGTGGCCTTACTGTGGGAAAGGGAGGAGGAAATGGACTCCGAAGTGGACGGAAGTAAGTGGGAGGCTGCACTTCCTTGCACCTTCGCCTCCTAGTCTGCAAAGTGGCAACGATGCTGTCACACAGGCTTGTCCTGAGACTCTCTTGACGTACATACCAGACAGGGCCTGGCGCTTCGTAGACATTCGGCAAATGCACATTTCTTCCATTCTTGTCCAAAAGCTGGGAGCCAAGACACATGAAACCTTTATTTAAGTGCTTAAATTCAACAAACATTTATTGAGTAGACAAACTCAAAAGTAAATAAGATTTACTTCTTGCCTTCAAGGAGCATAGAAACCATCGTGTGTGTGAACTCACTCAGTACTTTAAGACCTCCGTGCTTTTGTCTGCACCTTTGTCTCTCTGTCTTGACTGTCCTTGGCTCCTCTACCTTACATCCTTACATCCTTCATTGTCCACTCGCATGGGAAGCCAACCAAATGTGTCACTCCTCTGCATGCCATAGCACCGTGTCCACCCCCCCCCCCTTATCGCGTGATATAGACCTGGGATTAAGAATTGGAGTCAGATGGGTTTCGTTTCTGCATTAGCTCTGCCACTCACTAACCTGGTGTATCTCAATCTCCCCATCTGAAAAATGGGCACATTACCTTCCTAGCTATGAGGGCTGAAAGGGTCTATACATGCAGAACACACAGAGCAGAGCCTGGCACAGAGGCCATGCTCCTCAGTAACCATTAGACTGGTCATCATTCATCTCTGTCCACCTGGCACAGAGCAGGGCCTCAGTGGACAGTTGTCAAAAGAATTAATGATGTGTATTCATTTCCAAAATAGCAGGATAAAATATGATTCCAAAATGGCCTGGAATCAACGCCACACAAAGGACAAGACACGCATTGTAACGCCCTGCATGGGGAATAAAGGTTTCTAGGCTAGGCCACCTCAGGAGGAGGTGCAGGTGGGGCCCATGCCTGATTACCCAGAAGGGAGTCATGTCCTAGATGCAAAAGCAGAACAGAAGGAGAAGGGGCTCTTGAGTCCCCGGTGCAGCATTTCTGGACTCGGGGACTGTGGACAAGCCCCTTCATCTCTCCGGCCTTCAGGGCACATTTCTTAAAATGAGGATAAGTAGCCTCCTTCTCACAGAGATGCTGTGAGGATTGGGTGGGGTAAGCTGAGTGATGCTCCCCACAGCCAGTGAGAAGCAGGCTGGCCGCTCTGATTTTACTATTCTTACTACCCCTCTAGGCAGCACAGTCATTGCGCCCCACCCTGCTACCTGGTGGGGTTCCTTTGAGCTTTATGATCCAGATTTCATGGTTCTGGGTGCCTCTGTCAGCTAGAGAGTGGGACGCTGGGCAGTTGTCCTGAATGAGCAGAGCCTGTGCCTGCTGAGACCCAGGTACCTGCTGGGAGCCCATCTGCTGGGTCTGCCAAGGCCAGAGCAATGAGGTGGAAACCGGGAAGAAGTCCCGGTCTGAACTGGATGCCATCCTGGGCACTGACTTTCTGTTCCCCCTGGTCTCCCAGGCTCCATCAGCTCGCCTGCCCCCTCTGAACTTCCCCCAAAAGAAGCCACTGGGCCTCGGGCCACTGTTGCCATGGACACGGCCTGCCTCAGAGGCCTTGCCTCCCATCTCTGACTCCCTTAACAGGGAGCCCTTGCCCCAGGCTGACCTACTCCTCCCCAAAGGAAGCCTCCCTTTTCATTCTTCATTCACTTATTTGTTTATTCAGATAACAAACAGATGCCTACTACATACATGCCAGGTCCTGTTGTAGGCGCTGCAAACATGGAATTGAACAAAGCAATGGAGAGAGTCCCTGCTCACATGGAAATTGTGTGCTAGTGGGGAAGAGACATAATAAACAAATAAATATATACGATACAAAGAAAGTAGTGCAGAACTGGCCTCTGGTAGGAGGTGATGTTTAAGCAGAGGCCTGACTGTAATGAGGGAGCAGCCTTGGGTACCTGGGCAGAGGCTTCTAAACAAAGGAACAGCCCGTGTGAAGACCTTGCACCAATAACACACGAGATAGTGTAATTGAGGAAAAGCAAGGCAGCAGGAGGGTTGGGCAGCAGGAAATGAGGGGGCCATGGGTGAAAGAATTGGATTGATATCAGGGGTCACATACCGTAGAGCCTAGGAGGACATGGCAAAGATATTGCATTTTATTTGAAAGGATGGGAAGCTGTTGTCCCTGGGGGATTCGAGCAGGAGAAGGGAATGCTCTGACTCCATTTTGAAAGTTTCACTCTGGGTGCCGCCGTGCGGAGACTTGGTGGTGGGGGTGGGGCGGGGGACACCAGCTCTTAGAAGTTTGCTGCAGTGACCCAGGTGACACGAGTTGGCTTGGACCAGCGTGATGGTGGCGTCAGTCAAGACAAATGGGTGGACCCCAGACACGTTTTGAAGGAATAGCCATCAGGGCTTGCTGCTAAATAGAGGCATGTAAGAAAGTGAACTGTCCCAAGCATGACAACTAGACTTTGGACCAGAGCTAAATGGTGGTGTCTTTTCCTGAGATGACGAAGTTAAAGAGGGAGATGTTTAGCTCAAATTCCGAGTTCAGCTTGGGACATGTTCAGTTGGAGGTGTCTGTCATCCAGGAAAGAGGAGACGTCGAGCAGGTGTTGGTAGTCTTTGAATCTGGAACTCGGGAGAGAGATTGAGCCTGGAGACAAGACGCTTTGGTCGTGTACAAGGCCAATGGCCTGAATGAGATTTCTAGAGAGTGAGCATAGCGGTCCAAGGACTGAGCTGTAGGTCTCTCTGGCATTTGAACGTTGAGATGAAGAGGAAGATCCAGTAAAGAGGCTGAAACTAAGCTCCATAGGAGGAAAACAAGGAAAGAGTGGAGTTCCGGAAGCTAAGTGAAGAACATTTTGAAAGAATCATTATAGCAGGCAGGATAATGCCCCCTAACCTGGAATACGTTACCTAACCTGGCAAAGAGATATCACATATGTGATTAAGGTCGTGCACCTCCAGGAGGGTAGATTGTGCTGTATTATCCAGGTGGGCCTTAAAAGCAGAGACCCTTTCTTGGCCGAGGTCAGAGGGAGCCATGACTCCAGAAGAATGATCAGACACATTTAGTGTTTCTGGTTTGGGAGATGGAAGAAGGGGGCCCTGAACCAAGGAATGTGAGCGGCCTCTAGAAGCCTCTAGAATCTGAAAAAGGCAAGGAAACAGATTCTCTCCTAGAGCTTCCAGAAAGGAGTGCAGCCCTACCTGCATTTTAGCCTAGTGAGACCCCCTCACCCCTGACTTCTAACCTACAGAGCTGGCGAATAGTAAATCTGCCTTAAGCCACTAAATGCGTGGTGATTTGCTACAGCAGTTACAGAAAACTAACACGACACGGACGTGATCAGCTGGTCAAATCCCAGACCAAGCTTTAGTAAAATAAGGATGAACATTTTCCGGTGGTGTGGGCACATGGCAGTCACGGGACCTTGATCAGATTAGCTCAGTGGGGAGGAAAGGAGATTTAAGAGGACCGAGGAGACTGTGGGAGGGGAGGAGTAAAGTCTGGGGACAGGCCAATCTTTGGAGGGAATAAGCTAGGAAAGGAAGATGAGAAATGGGGTAGAAATGAACGTGGCCTCAAGGGAGAGTTTCTGTTCTTGTTTTTGAAGATGGGAGATATTACCACATGCTTGCACGCTGATAAGAATGATCCCAGAGAGAAACAAAAATGCGATGAAGGCAGAAGAGACTGGATTCACACCAGAAGTTGTGTGCCCCGTCCACCCCTGAGCTCTGCAGCCAGGAGCTGAAGTGAAGGACAACAGAAGATTGACACCCCAACCCAAGCTTTCATGGAACGTAGGAGCTCTCCCATCAACGTGGACACACGAGACGCGTCTCGGGCCACTTCCCTCTCCAGGTTTGAGTCTGTAGTACCTCAACTGATCCTTTCCACACCTGTATTCTAGGGGATGTGAGGTCTCCTGGGTGTTTGTTTGCACGTTTCCCTGAGCAGCCAGACTGCATCTATCTTCTTTTTTGAGTCTCCGCAGCCTAGTCTAGATACCAATGCACAGAGGGCATTTAATAAATGTTTTGCTGAGTGATGGTAATAGGCCACCTCGATGAGTGCTCACTACATGTCAGGGGCTGCACGGACCACAGGTGTGATTTCACATAATCCTGATAGCAGCCCAACCACCCCCATTTCCTAGGCAAGTAAGGTGAGGCCCAGGGAGATTAAACGACTTGCACAAATTCACATGGCTGGTAAATGGCACAATTGGGACTTGAACCCTGGCAGTCTGACCCCAGAGACCCCTCTTGCACCCATCCCACCACATCACCTATGGGGTAAAACACCTGAGGTGAGTCAACTCAATGCTAAAGGAACACAGTGGAGTGGGGCCGAGGCCTTCTTGGAAGTGACACCTGAGCTTGGCTTTGAAGGATGAGGAAGTCTTAGAAAATCAGCCAAGAAAGGTGGGAAGGGTTTTCTAAGCAAAGAGGAAAGCATGAGTGAAGGCACCAAGGTGAGAAAGGCATGCTGGCTGACAGGAAGCTACCCAAAGCCGGTTTCCTGTTTCTGTAGCACGGGAACGTGGAGTGAGTGGGGAGAGACATGAAAGCGAGGGAAACAGAGTTCAGTGCAAGAAAGCCTGGCAGTCTCAGCCAGGATGCTCAGGATGAATTTTGCCGGTTAGTGGAATCCCCAAAGGAGCCTGGTGATGGCTCTGCAGTGTGCCAGGGCCCTGCCCACAGGGCTGAGGTCCAGATGTGGGCACAGTGCTGAACTGGAGAACCAGCGGCAGCCGCATCCCAAAGGCCAGCCCGCTCCATCTCCTGCCCAGCGGACTCTTCAAGTCTACTGAGGATTTGAGTTTATTTCAGAAAAGCGGTGGCCAGGGACCAAAGCCAAAGGGGGTTGGGAAGGTGTCAGAGAAGGGATCAGGGACCAAGAGTCTCTGTTCCCGCAGACAAAGGGAGAAAGCCGGCTGAGAGATGGAGACAGCATGTGACACCTGGGCCACAGGCCTGGGCAGCAGCCGTGGCAGCCCTGGGAATAATGGTTCCTTTTGTCCTGCACATAAATTCTCCAGAAAAGAAAGGATTCCAGGGCCTGCTTCTCCTGCTTGCACAATGCCGGCTGCCCGGGGCCCCACTGTGAGGGCCTGCCATGGCATTCAGGCAGCATCAGTGCCCTTCACAGCCTGCTTCCTTCCAGGCGTGCAGAAGCGGGAAGCTGGAGTGGGAATGCCAGACATTGTGCAGGGGCTGGGAGTCAGGGCTGGGGCCCAGCCTGAACCGGGGACTTTGATGCACAGCCCCAAGGAAACCAAAGGATCTGAAGCTCTAAATGAGAAAACGTCTTGGAGGGCCTCTCTGCCAGCACCTCTTAACACTTGCCCTCCCCTGCTCTTACCCTCCACCCCCATTCCTCCACATTCAGCAAACTATAATGGTTACAAGAACATCTCCGGGGCCAGAGAAAGCTGGGTTCAAATTCTGACGTTGCCACTTAGAATGGCAAGCTGTTTCACACCTCTAAGCCTCAGTTTTCCCGTCTGTAAAAAGGACATAATAATGCCCACTTTGTAAGATTGCCAGTAAGAATACGTGAGAAAATGCACGTTACATGCTTAGCTTGGAACATAGTCGTCCAGATGGGCTCAGTGAGGAAAGATAGTCCAGTGGATCTTCCAGTCTGTACTTGGATTCCTTCAAGGACAAGGCAATCAACTGCTTGCGTTTTATAGTCAAACCACGGGCAGATTTGCCTCTTACACCCTCATTGATGTTGCGGGTAAAGAAGAAAGGGGCCTGTGTTTATTGAGCATATACTACATGCCAGGTGTTACCATAAATGACTCAGAGAGACCAGGGGCCTTGTCCAGGGCCACACAGAAGAGTAACCAGGAGGTGAACCTGAGTCTGTCCCACACTCTGTGCCGTGATACCACAAGAGAATGCTTCACACATGTGACAAAAGCTCGCATGGTTCCCTCAGAGTCTTCTCTTTCCCAGGAAAACAACCCCTCGGCCTCAAGGGATATGGTTTTGTGTTCCCCTACCATCATGGCCTCTCCCCTCTGGGCATGTTCCTACTTGTCACTTATCCCTCTTGAAAACAAAAATAACCTCCAGGCCCAATATTCCTGTGCAGAATAGGCATGTACTCTCACCTCCTTTCTTGTAGGAGCCACGTTTATGCTAATAAGACCCAAGAGGATGTAGCCCTTGGGCCATAACAGTATGTGGTGGGTCCCTCATAATGTCCCTGTGCCCCGAACTGTTTGTAACAGTCATTGCAGGTCTTCACGGCAGACAATAAGACCATTTTCAACTCGTTTAAGCAGTCAAGCATATTATATTTGGTAGCTCACAGAATCTCCAGCAGGGCTGAAGAATCCTGCTCAGAAGGGACACAGCCAAGAACAAGTCACTAATCACCCCTGACCAAGCTCTTCCTCCGGCGACATTGCTTCCACTGAACCAGCAGCTCCACACTCACACAGCAGACGCTGACATGGAGCGCTGTCTCTAGAACCTCTGAAATCTGGACCGCCTACACTCGGAACCTCCTTCTTCACCCCAGTCTCTTCTAACTGAGCCTCCCGGGCACATCTCGAGGGTTAAAGGAGTGAACACATGCCTAGCCAGCCTCCCAGAGGGCTCCAGGGAACCTCACCTCCTGGTATTCTGGTCCTTTCATAGTCCCCTCTCATGCTGGATAGGCCTGTCCTGTGCAACCTGCAGAAATGATGGAGCATGACGTTCAAGACCGGGTCATAGAAGACATTGTCACTTCCAGCTATCTTGGAGCATTCGCTCTAGGAGAAGCCAGCTGCCACGGTACTTCAGCAGCACTCTGGAGAGGTCTACATGGAGAAGAACTGAAGCCTCCTGCCAACAACCAGCACAAACATCCAGGCATGTGAGGGAGCCATCTTAGAAACGGATCCTCCAGCTCCGATCAAGCCTTCAGGTGGCACAGCCCAGCTGACATCTTGGCTGCGTCCTCATGAGAGACCCTGAGCCAGAACCAGCCAGCGACGCTGCTCCCAGACATCTGATCCACAAAAACTGTGAGAGATATAAAATAATGTTTAATATTTGTTGCTTACATTTGGGGGGAATTTATTATGGAGCGACAGATCACTAATACAATATGTATAAAGACTGAGAACACTTGCCTAGCATGTGGTCAGCACTCCTTCTATGCTGTCATTGTTTTTATCCTCATTCACCTCTGTGCCAAATGTCAGAAGCCATTACCTCAGTAAACTGAGGAGTCTGGAAAGTGAAAAAAAAAAACAAAACATGATGATTTCACTTAACCCAACAACTCTATGACTAGGCATATTAGTATCTTAATTTTACGGATGATGAGACGTTGAATCACTTACCTCAGGTTCCAAAGACAAAGGTCCAGGATTTGAGCCCTGGCTGTCTGACTCCAACCACTGTCTGACACTGCACAGTGTGAAGCAGGCAACAACAGAGGCTGAATTGCACTGTGGGAAACTCCCAACTTCATGAATTGTCACTTCAAGTTTTCATTAGGATGGTGTGTGGAAGCTGAGGGGAAGAGCAGAGCAGAAGGAGACAGAAGCCAGGAATTGTAACTGAATCCTAGGGAGCCCCCCCACACACACAAAAAAATGCTTTTGACACCAGCACACACATTTTCTCATTGCCACCTTTTGGGGCAGAAATGTCACAAGGACCCAAGGAATTTAGCTTATAGGAAGAATGTGGAGCTGACTGCTCTTTATCAAATATTTTTCTGGATTAAGCTGCAAGCTGTTTGGGCTCTTTCCAGTTTTTTCTCCCAGGAAGCCCCCAGGGCACCCTCTTAGGCTGGGCTGTCTTCCTCACTTCCCAGAGACTCAGCCTGCTTTCTTCACCACCTTTGAGCTGCCACCATAGAGTCCAGTCTTGGGGAGTGCCCTGTCCCCCTCCTAGGGCCAACCCTGGAGTGGATCTCTAACCCTTCTCCCCCATTTCTTTGCTGTCTCCCAAATAGTTACCCAAGGCCCTTTCATTGTGTGGTTTTTCTTGCTGGTTGCTGTGCTGGAGGGAGAAAAAAATAAACATTGGAGAGTTACTGTGGGAAGAGTTACAAGCATTCATAGCATAGAGCAATGAAGAGAATAGAGGGTTGAAGACAGACCCACCTGGCCTCAAATTCTGATAAATCATATCATTGATATGGCTCGAGGCAAGTGACACAGCTTCCCTGAACCTTCATTTAGTCACCGGAATAATAAAGAGGATCCTTTGGGGAGGGTAATTCAGCAAAAGCCATCAAAATGTAAAGAACACACACTCTCCCACTACCAAGAAACTGCCCTACAGAAATACTCACCTGTGCTCAGAACTCACTGCGTAAAGGGTTCCATGGCAATAGTGTTCATAACAAAAATTTTGAAGATTTTCCTCCATCAAGAAATAGGGAAATTATGGAGCCTCCATAAGATGGAATTGCTTGGCAGCTGTCAAAAAGAATGAAGGGGAGAAAAAGAACATCTCAACAGCACATTTCTTTTCCTCCACGGGTTTCATGGGCAGCCCCGCCTTCACCCCTGGCTGCCTTTCTCATAGCCTTTGATCATGGTTTTCACTCTATTTGCCGGCACACCTAGAGAGCACTGGTGATTCGTGGAATGACACAGAGCTGGGTCCGTGCCGTTTGAGAGACAGTCCTCTGACCGTTCTGACAGCAGCTTCCTTTATCGACAAGCTAGAGACAGAGGGAGGAGTGGAACCCAGGTCTCCCGACTGCTAGCCCAGCCCTCTCCTTCATAACTCAGGCTTTCCTCGTCCCTCACCTTTGCTTTGCTATTGCAGCTGCCTTAACTGAAGTCTCTGCTTCGGTCTCCTCCTCTCCCATCTGTTCACACTGCTGCCAGAATAATGTTCCTCAAACACGGCTCTGCTTTACTCTAGCTTCCTGGTGGTTAGAGGTAGGTCCACGTGCATTAGCACGGCAGGCACACGCCACTGTCCCAATCGCACGAATTACCTTTAAGAAGAGCCTTTGCTCCAGCCACCCTCACGCCAGCCTGAGTCTCCTAGTGCGTTTGTTTATACTTTTTCTCCAACTATCAAGTGTCTGTTCTCTCTCTCTGCTTCCCCACTGGGACCCTTTGTCCAAATCCTCCTACCCAAATTGCACCGATCCTCTAACACCACCTCAGGAAAGACTTCCCAGATCACAGCCTCTCCCGTCATCGTTCCTCCCACCCACTGGGCTGGCTCAGAAATCCTAGGGCACCATTTATGGGACTGATGTCCCTCTTAGGCAAGGAGAGTAGTCACGAACATGGTAGATTTCCCTCCAAGTCCCCCAGGGGACTTGGCATTTCATAGGCAGCAGATGCTCAATAACTACTTGAAAAAATGATTAATGAGTAAATCAGAGCAAAGGATTACTACAAGAATAATTTCCAAGTGGATGAAAGAGTAAATGAATGAATTGCCCTGAATTCACAAAAGATTATAACTGACCTCTGAGTCTCATGGTCACTGGCCCCCTTTTCCCCAGACAATTGAAAGCCAACAAAGCAAAGATCCCCATCTTGGTATTGAAAGTCCAGATACAAGCTACGGATATAATTTCCTTGGCATCCCATGAGTATACCCCAGCAGAGAAACAGCAGCAATAGCAACTGCAGAAGGAAATGCAAATAGCCAAAAAAATATGAAAATGTGGTCAACTTCACTCATGATTAAAAAAAAACAAACGTAATTTAAAATGAGAGAATTTTTTCCTGTTAAATGTGTAATGCTCAGTGGGCAGAGAAGAGAAAACAGTCTCAAATACTATTGGTGAGAATGTTACCATATCTAACATTGATGGGGGGGCAATCTGGAAATGCACATAAAAATTTATTTTTACCTTTTAAATAGGTTTACCCTTTGACCCAGCAACTCACCTTTAAGAGTTAATTCTAAAGAAATAATTGGGCAAAGAAGACTAAATCTTATGCATGGGAATTTTTATTTCACTATTGTTCATAAGAACAAAACTAGGAAACAATATAAAACTCTAACAGTCTAGTTAAATAAATTATGCTTCATTTACAGAACAAAACAATCAAACCTTGTGCAATCATTAAATAGAATATCATTCTGTATAGACAGACATGATGCTCCTATATCATAAAGCGGCAAAAGCAGATGAATAATGGTATCGTTTTATTGACATGTGTGTGCATATATTTATTTGTAAACAGAAGAATTAATTATGGAAGCCTATACACCAAAGGCTAGGATTGTGAGAAGGACTGTTGCTTTTAACTTCACTCACTTTCATCGTTTTTGAAAAGTAATCACTGATCACTTTTATAATCAGAAAAGCATTTGGAGAGCCCAAGAGGTCGCAGGAGGCAGCTGGCCAGGATCCCTCCACCCTGGCCCTGCTTCTGCTGCTCCTGACCTCTGCTCCGTCTCCGCCCAAGAACTCAGGCCCTGGGAAAGCACCCCAGTGCACCTTCTGGAACAATTAAAATAATGGGGTTTTATACAGCAACATCAAGAGCAACTCCCAGAATAAGCGTTGGGCTTACTTCACGCCCTGCATGAGGGAGCAGGGTATGGGAAGTTCCCAGAGCTCTAGGAAAACTATACAGGGTGGACCCTTGGGGACAGGCTTCAGTCCTTGCCCAGCTTTGTTACAAGGTCACACTGCCTGTGGCTACTGCCCTTGTAACTCACTGGCTTCATCCACAGCCCCAGGGTATGAACTAATAAGGCTTAGGCAGGGTTCCCAGTGAACCAGAAGAGAGAGGAGGGAAAAGAGTGTCTTGTAACCCAAAAGCTCCATGGGAAAGGAGGCAACATAGTAAGAAATATTTGCTAATGTTTCATAATTGTTGTAGGCCAGACACTGTGTTGGTTGTCTTGCAGTCAGTAGTTTTGGAAAAGAACCTAACCTCTATTAACCTTTTCTTTTTTTTCATTTATGAAATGGTACGGCAATGCCTAACTCTTAGGGTTGCTGTGCAGAAGAAATAGATTATGCATGGAAAATACTTAACTCAGTGCCTGGTGGATAATAAGTGATCACTAAGCCGTCATTGTCATCCTGTTCTTGTTGTAGTGACACTTTGATATGCAGAAGGTGACCTGCCTCCTCTACTTGGCCTCTCATCATGCCAGCTGGTCCATTCCAGTGGGGAGAGTGGCTGGCACCATGGGCCCTGCCTCAACAAGCCAAGGACCCTTGACAGTCCAGATGGGCACGGGCCACTTAGGACGTCACGGAGGAGCTCAAACTCCAGGCTAACCGAGCCTGTCTCTGAAAGGAAGTAGAAGGACAGCTGAGCGTGCAGGATGCCAAAGCCTCGAAGGTAAGCGTTCTGGGTTGAACTGTGTCCCCCAAAAGATGTTGAGTCCTAACCCCAGGACTTGTGAACATGACCTTATTTGCAAATAGGATCTTTGTATGTGATCAAGTTAAGATGAAGTCATTAGGGTGGGCTCTACTCCAATATGACTAGTGTCCTTATAAAAAGGGGAAAGTTAGACGCAGAGGCAGACACACACAGGCAGAACGTCATGTGAAGATGGAGGCAGAGATCGGGGTGAGGCATCTGCAAGCCAAGGAGTGCCGGCAACCACCAAACTGGGAGAGAGGCACAGAACAGACTCCCTTCTAGTCCTCAGAAGGAACCAGCCCTGCTGACACCTGGGTCTTGGACTTCCAGCCTCCAGAACTGGGAGACAACAAATTTCTGTTTTCAGTTACCCTTTTGTGACACTTTGTTATGGCAGCCCTAGCAAACTGATACCATGGGGTACAGTGAGATGAGAGAGGGCAGACCTCTGTCTTTTGCCAGCTAAGTGACCCTTGATAGTTACTTACTCTCACTGAGACTATTTCCTTTAGCTGTGAAATGGGGTTAACACTAGTGACTACCTCATGAAGTTGAGTGGATCCCACGTGGACACCTCTAGACCTGGTCCCTGACACATAAGTGCTCAGCAGATGTCACAAAGTCACCCCGGGGGGGGGGGGGTCATCGCAGAGGGCCCTGACAGTCACTTTAACGTAACTTGATCACGTACAAAGATCCTATTTTGCTTCACAAGTGTGTCGTTTTCCTCCCCTTTGACATTCTAAACTCTTTGTGGGCAGGAAATGGGTCATCATATCGACTCCCAATGACATCAGAGCAGTTCTCTGAATTCCATAAACGCTTCACAAACACGTCTTACTGAACGAGGTGCGCTCGATGTCAGAACTGTGTTAGAAGAAGTTCTAGAGTAGGTCTGAGCGTCTTTGCGTCCTCAGTCCTGGAGGCCACACCTAAGGCAGTCAATGAATATTGATTGATTAGTATTGAATGAATGAATGAATGAATGAATGAATGAATGAGTGAATGAATGAATGAGCTTTATAGGGCTCAGGATTTGGCCTGTAGTATAATTGAATCTATGGTAAGGTGTGATGTTTCATCAAGGAACAATTTCAGCCAGTACTTGCTGTGATCTCAGCACCATAATGAACTGGAAAAACGCAAAATAATAAGCTCAGGGTTATTGAACACTTATTGTGTCAGGTCCTGAGCTTCATGCAAGATTATCTCTTGCATTCCTCTTGACGTTACAGAATCACTGCAACTCTTATCTTCATTTTGCCAATTTAGAAACAGGCTCAGAGAGATCAAAAACCTTGCTCCAAAGTCCCAGCAAGGAAAGGACAGTCGGAATTTAAACCCAGAAGTTTGATCCCAGGCTCCATACACTTAACCAGGAGAGCTCACTCCCTTCCACTTACTAGGAGGTGGGACCCTGTCTTAGGCTCTTAGAATCTAGTTCTAGACTTAATGGTAGGCCTGGCAGGGACCTTGCAAAGAATCTAATCCAATATCCTTTCATAAACGAAACTGAAACAGGGAAGGCATGTGACTAGTCTTGCAATGACAAAGTGGCTCAACTGGGCGGCTTGAACCCTGGTCTCCTGACCCTAGACTGGTGTGCCGTGGTGGGAGTGGAGACTTGGGCTGCAACTGGTCATTAACCCAGGTCTCTAGCTCTCCATCCACAGGAAAAGTCAGGGAGGTGTGAAATGTTGGCTGCCAACCTTCTGTTTCTGCCCATGGAGAAGACTTGGGCCAGGAAGGAATCCTTCTGAACGGCCCTGCATATCTATCCTTCTCTCCTTGGGGACTACATTTCCTCTGTGTTCTCCCTTCCTCTGAGGTAGAATCTTGCCGGTCTGGGCCAGATGCAAATGGCCCAGAACCAGGCTTTATTCTGGGTGATGTGCTGCTCATTAAAACTCGAGACAGGGACATTAAAGTACATGGGCTCTGATGAGGCAGAGACTCATGGGGCAGCTAACCCTGTCCCTAAAGAGACAAAATGATCCTAAATATTAGGGTGGTGCAAAAACAATTGCAGTTTAAAAGGCTCAAAATAATTGCAAAACCGCAATTACCGTTGCACCAACCTAATCACTTCGTTATAGCCAGAGGAAGCTGGGGTGAATTCCACAGAATGCCCGATGGTGCTTTGCAGAGCAGGGAACAGACACTGATGAGCCTTCCTCACATTTCACCGTGTGTTGTGCGTTGCACCTGACCTCTCCTCTTGCCCCCACCCTTTCCCCAGGTGGCCTTGCCTTTCTACTGTTATCCCAGAGTCGCAGCTCTCGGTCAGGGACTGGAGGTAGGGCTGGAGGAGTCTGGGCGCAGTTCCTGGAATCTGATTCCCTTGAAAACCACCCATGGATGTTCTTCCAAAGACCTGGGGTCCTCACAGAACTCTCTAGAAATAGCAATAGTCTCCTTGGAGCCCAAATAGTCCCTGAGCTATCAGACAGCTGTTAGCATCTGAGCTTAATGCTCAGGGAAACACTTTGCAAGAGCAATATACGTGAGCTTTTGTGGGTCACTTATAATCACCTAGTTATTTTCCACTCATTTGAGAGGCAGTGCGGCTCTGACTGATGGATGGGGTTCATTGCATTCAACTAAAGTCAGAAAACGTTAGCACTGAAATGGATCCAGGGCACACATGGCTGCATCGTTGACACACTTTCTTCTACTTCATGTATTGAGCTTCCACACACATAAATGCATTTGTAAAGAGAGGTCAGGTATTTGAAAGTTAATAATAAAAATGCTCATCAATTGGTACCCTAGTACAGCCTCCTCATTGCAAAAGGAAACTGAGGCCTAAAGAGACAAAGTGACTTGTCCAAAACCACACAGCGGGTGTCAGAGGCAGCAATAGAGCCAATGGAACCCAGAGGGTCCTGCTGAAAACAGACACAATGTATTCACAAGCCTGAAATTTCATCATTAGGAATTTATTTATTTTTTATCCTATTGGATAGTCTTATTTATGGATACCAGTAGTAAATGAATCCATTTTTGTTGTAAAAAAAATTTTAAAGACCAGCTACATTTATGAAGTCTTTAAAAGTTATCTTTTGCACCTCCTTGCCGTTTCTCCAATGGCGGTCCATTCCCCAGGGGTGTCCAATGTTAACTAATGGGTGTGAAATCCTCCCAGGTCTTTTCAATACAGATAGGAATACATTTCCAATATGTGATCGGGTTTTTAAATATATACTTATATAACATATTGTACCTATGGGCGTATATCTTAAAAAGCAATTTTGTATCGCACTTCATTGATAAATATAAGACCAAAGTATACTGTTTTGAGACTTCCCCTGTTCACTTACCCCTGCATCTTGGGTCTCTTTCTATGTTGGTCCGTCGAGAACCTTGGCGTTTTGTCAATGGCTCCATAGTATTCCATTGTATGAACGATCTCAATATATATTTAGCCGTTTCTCTGTCTTTGGACATTTAGGTTGTTTCCCATCTTTTTCTCTTGCCGTCACAGCTGAACTTCCTTGTACGTAGATCTCTGGGCCATGAGCCAATGTTTCTACAGAAGAGATATGTAGAAGTGAAAAACGGGAGATCATTCGTCTAGAGAAAGGCTCACGTTAAGTGGTAATGAGTCACCTTAATGTTTTCCAGAGCTTTCGCTCCTGAACCCTTTGAGGGCCTTCGACAGCCATAAAACTTCACCTAGAATCACGACAGTAGTGCTGTGAGAACAAAGGATAGCCCCTATTTTACAAAATAAGGTGGAAGTCAGGATTTATTAACTAAATCTGGAGCCCAGCTCTTGTCATCATGCCAAATTTGCCCCCTTGAGGGATATCCTCGCAGCCTAGTTTTCACACCTGAAGACGGGAATGGGACAAGAGCCTCCATTAGCGCTATCCATAAATGTCCATGAGAGAATGGCAGCACAGCACTCTCATCACTTAATGTGTTTTCTCCCTATCCCTATTAGCCAAGAGGAATTTATCCTATTTGCTTCCTATAATTTGCATGACAATACCAATAGGCTTATATTTTTCATTTCCAAATATAAAGATAGGCGTATATCATAATATTGAATAGGCTTTTTCAAACCCACGAGTTTAATATGCCCACTCTCCATCATTCCAGTGCTTCTGAGCGTTCACAGATTGCCAAGTGTGACCCCAAGTCAAGAGAGGGCCCTGGCTCGTTCCTTCCTCCTTTTGCATCTGTTCCTAGCAGAGAAAGAGCTACTGATTTCCAGCTGCAGAGTTAAAATGGAAACCAGCAAAAGCGCAAGCGAAGGGCTCAATTTCCCAGTAGCTGCAGCTGTCTAGCGCCCTGAGCTATTTTTAAACCCCCTTTCAGAAACTTCAGTGCTTGCAATGGATCTATTTTCTTAACTGCCAAGAGATAATGCTTAAAAGGGATAGCTTGAAGATATTCCACGGCACTCATAAAAATGACTGAAATAGATGGTGCATAAGACAGCTTTTGTCTGGAGCAGCGGAGGAAAGCGAGATGAAGTCTTTCAGACCCCAGGGCACCCTTGCTGCTAGCTCTGCTGCTGACAACCAGGGCTTTGTGTCTTGAATGTGCACTATGACCAGAAAAGGCAAGAAATCCAAACAGTAATTGTAGAGAGCATCAGAGACCTGACATTTAAACTGGTCATCAATTCTAGGAAGCAGGGGGCCCCAAAATAACTCCCAAAGAATCCCCCTCCACTGGAGTGCTGTCTTATCTGGTAAACCTGTCCAAACTGTCTAAAGCTGGCTTCTGCCCCTTACTCCTCAATGTTTTCTACCCCGTTTGGTGGAACCACCAGCCATGCAGTCAGCTGTGTTACAAATTTAGGAATCATCCCCAACTCTGGCTTTCGTCCTCTCCTACGTCCAATAAAGTCTTACTAATACTGTCTTCTAAAGAGTACGGAAATTCTACTCTCTTCATATCCCCACAATCACTGCCCTGATTCACTCCTTCATCATCTCTCATCCTGGAGCTCTGCAAGAGCATCTTAACCAGTTTCTCTGACACTATTTTTGTCCCTCTTCACCAGTGGACATTAGGATTTATTTTTATTTCGAATCTCATGATGTCACCTCTTGCTCAGAATCTTACAGTGTTTAACTGACCTCAGAATACACTCCACATTCTTTCGTGGGGCACACAGGCCCTTCATGAACACAGTAACGTCTTCCCTCAGCCTTGCTTACATAATCTACCTCACGCTTTACGCTCTAGCAACATTGAGCTACCTGTAGTTTTCCATACATTATGTTATTTATTCCCCCCATACCTTTGTTTATTCCATCTTCCTTGCCTAGAATGTCATTTCGTCCCTATTTTTGAGTAGGTAATATTTTACTGACGTATTACATGAATATAGCAAAGTGGACAAGTTCTAAATTTAGAGCTGGATGCATTTTTACAGACGTGACACACCCAACGATTATACAAATCAAGGACTAGCATATCATCAGCACTCTAGAAGCCTCCCTCCAGTGCTCTCCCAGACACCACCCCCTGAAAGGTAGCCAGTATTCTGACTTCATTCCAAATTGATTCATTTTGCCTGATTTTGAACTTTAGTTAAACGGAATCATACAGTATATGCTTTTTTAAAAATCTGGTTCCTTTCATTTAATATTATTTTGTGAGATTCTCCCATGTTGCTGCATATGGCAGTAGTATGTTCTTTTTTATTGCCTTATAATATTCCATTGTGTAAACATACCACAATTTACTCATTCAGTTTAATGTTGATGGGAATATGAGTGGTTTCTAGGTTCTAGCTATTACAAAAGTGCTGCTGTAAACATTCTTTTACATTTTTTTGGTGAACATATATACACATTTCTGCTGGGTAGAATTGCTGGATTGTATGATATACATATATTTGACATTAATAGATATTGCCAACCAGTTTTCCAAAGTGGTTGTACTACTTTACACTCCCACTAGCAATATCTGAGAGTTCTAGTTGTTCCAAATGTTTGTCTATACTCGGGATCATCAGTTTTTAAAATTTTACCCATTTTGCTGAATTTTTAAAACTACGGCTGACAATATTGGTCTTTGAATTGGAGTATTGAGACAATTTATACTTAATGTAATTACCAATATATTTGGGTTTAAGTCAACCATCTTGTTATTTGTATTCCATTTATCCCATCTGTTTTTTGTTTCTTTTCTCCTTTCTTTTTGCCTTCTTTTGGATTATTGAGTATATTTTAATGTTTGCTCTAGGTTTTGTATTATGCCTCTTTGACTCAAAACATTCTGTCTCTAAATAGTATTATAAAACTTCATGTATAATGTAAGGAACTTAATAGAGTATACTTTCATTTCTCTCCCTTCTGTTTTGTGTGTGTGTGAAATGTTTTATATATTTATTTCTTTCTTTTTTGTAGTTTACGTATTTTTTCCTCTGTGCTTAAGTCTTGATATTTACTACAATCCTCTCTTCAAGTTTACTAATCCTCTCTTCCATCATATCAAATTTGCTATTAAACCTGCTTTTATTTGTCATACTGATGATTCCATATGTAATATAAAGTCAACATTTTTAGCTTAAACAGCTAATAATCTTTTTAAATTAAAAATAAGAAAAATTTGTTTATATTTACTCACATATTTATCATTTCTAAAGCTCTTGATTGCTTTGCATAACAAGTTTACAAATGATGCCACTTGACAAATGTTTGCTGAATAAATGAATGATTGCATTTTAAAGAAATGAATGAAGGCCCTTACCCTCTTCAAGACTCCATTTCTTCATCTGTAAATGGATATAATAATACCTTTTGACAAAATTGCTGTGAAGATCAAATGGAACAATGGACTACTGGAAGTAGTTTAATATCCTGAAAAATAATTCAGCCTGTGTATTTTCAAATATTTCTTTGCCCTATTTTTCTCCCTTTTTCTTAAGGGACTTCAATTGCTTGCATTTTAGACCTTTTCATCATGTTTTATATATCTCTTTCTCTTTTTTGTAGTTTACATATTTTTTTCCTCTGTGCTTAAGTCTTGATATTTACTACAATCCTCTCTTCAAGTTCACTAATCCTCTCTTCCATCATATCAAATTTGCTGTTAAATCTATCTATTAAGTTCTTAATTTCCATATTGGACTGTTCAATTCTAGATTTTCTATTTGATTTTTATCTGTAGATCCAATTTGCCACCTTGTCATCACTCTCTTGAAAAAATTAATTACAGTTATTTTAAAGACTGGGTTTGTTAACCAAAGTCTGTATCATCTGTGGGTCTTTTTCTATTGTCTGATTTTTTTTTCCTTTGAGTTATGATCTTTTGATTCTCTTTTATTGGAATATGTGGCAATTTTTAAATTAAAGGCTGGACACTTTCTTGAAAAATTATAGAGAATCCAAATGATGTTATATTTCTCCAGAGAGGCTTTACTTTTCTTCTTGAATGCAGTTAGTATAGGAACCATTCCCCTTAACCCAATCAGAAATGGAGATGGTTTGAGTGTAAGATTATTTTTGTAAGGCCTAATCTATTCCCAGTTGCCCTTACTCTTAGGACACAGACTTCCAGTGGTCTCATTAAAAGTCCAGTCTTCGTACCAGGGCCTTTCCTTTCTGGCAGAACTTGAATTCCCTCAGTACCTTGAGACTGACAAGAATCTTGCTTAGCTTTTTAGACTTCTCGCTATCACCTTCTAAAGGACTTTCCTGACAAACTGCAAACGCTTTAAGGAGGAAAGTGGTGTAAAATATCACTCACTTCTCTATTGCTCCCTTATAGTGACAATGTTCTCTCAAGCCCTAGTTGCCTTGGTAGTTCTGAATCCTTTCACACAGCTGTTTCGGTTTCTGCTTGATCAATTGTTTGATTTGTAATCTAGCCTTTCCAGTTATTCTTGATGGAAGAATTGGTGCACCATAAATAACTATCTAGTGCACAAAAGCAGATGTGCCTCCACCCCCTTTTGACTGGCAAACTCATCCTTTTAGTCTTAGATACCATTTCACTAGAAAATCTCACCTTAATATGACTCACCCAACTCCACCCTTCTTTCTTGACCCCTCAGGCCCCCTCATCTGTAATCCCATCGCACCCTGGCATGGTTCCCGCACAGCATGTAAGCCATTGCTTATAATTACCTGATTTAATGCCAGCCAAATTTGCCAATAATGGGATGTTCTTGACCCTAGAAGTTACCATCAGGATTTCCAGACTCACTCCCATGGCCCTCTTAGGTGTTTCCCCCACAGACCTTCAGAACATGGCCACCAAAACTATACCTCCTGAGCCACTACCTTGAAAAGGAGGTAGTGATTCACCCAGACAAGCCACTTCACTTTTTTTCATCTTTGGGCACCTCACATGTAAAATAGGAATATTAAAATCTACCTTCCTGGGTTAATATGAGTCAGTTATAGCTTTATCTTTAAACACAGACTTGGAAGCTGGATTGCATGGGTGCCAATCCTGGCTAAGCTACTCACAAGCTGTGTGGCTTTGGACAAACTACTTAACCTCTCTGTGTTGGTAAGGAATTAACATACATAAAACTCATAGAGCAGTGCCTGGCACAGAGTAACAATTACCCATTAGTGTTCTATGACTGCCAAATAAAATACAATATACATAACCTATAAAACACAATGTTGGTTGTTACCACGATAACTTAGTATTATTATAATTAAGTAATTTTCCCTGGAAAACAGCAGCTTAACCCTGAGGCTTTAGTGGGTGCTACCAAACAGCGTATTTAACTAAATATGAACATTCAATCTTTTACTGTTGGCTTCTTTAACATGCTTTAAAAAAAAAGAAAAAAAAAAAAAGACATTTTCAGCCCTAACATTTACTCTGAATGACTCACATATGAGAATTGAGGTTATTTCCCTATATTTCCTAAAATCTATAAACCAGAAACCCAGAGCATTACATGTTTCCCCAACCACAGGCTGCGGGCAGACTGGGCCAGACACAGCAAAGGAAACGTCTGAGAAAGAGGCAGCGAGCTCCGGACGGTGTGGCATTCTCTGCCCTGGCTGTCGTCCCCTGGGCTCCACACTCAGAACCAAAGTGCACACTGAGGTATTCCAGTGATGGGGACTGTAAGACTGAGTCTCTCTGTGACCAGGGCGTTGGCCAGGCCGGAGGGGACTTGGAAATGAAGATCCAGAGGAGTTAGCAGGAAAGGCAAGAGCAAGGGCTCAGAGCAGCTGGATAAGGCCTGGGGTGTGGCCTCACTACAACGAGGTGCCATTTGAGGCAGAACAGAGCTGCGAAGATGCCAGCTGACTAGAGAGTCCCAGAGGGAAAGCCAGGCTTCTGACACTGGCATCCACCAAATGTGGAAGACTGATGGGCCACAGAAGGGTCACTCACAGAGCTAACTGGGCAGTGATGGGTTCAGAGCCAGGAAAGAGCAGTCAGAAGGACATGCTGAGGAGACTTGCAAAAAACCTTAGAGGGCAGAGGAACACTCTGGGGTACTTGATAAAATGCAGATTACCAGGCCCCACCCTCAGAGAGTCTGAGTAAGACAATCTGGAAGGGATCCAGAAATCTGCGTTTTAACAACCACCCAGATGATTCTGACGTAGTGGGTCCTTGTGCCACATTGTGGGAAAGCAGGGGGGTCTATTTTTGCCCCAAGGGTCAGAGGTGTGGCCTCTTGACAGGAGTATCCTGCTGGGTGTGAGTGGTCTGGGCAGCCAGGGGTTGACAATAACCAATAGGAAGTCAAAGACAGGCAGAACAAACCAACCAACAACCCTTCTACACCCTGGACAGCTGCTTGTCTATTCCGTGCCTTTGTGTGAATTCAGTAAAGATGCCCCTTGTGGGCAGAGGAGCCCATTCTTCTCGATGGGGAAGGCAGACCAAGGCTTGAGGAACAGTGATAGGGTGGGACTTAGTCCCCACTTGTCTTCTTGGCTGGGCGGCCTCAGAGTACCTGAGACAACAGGGCTGGTTGGCCCTTGGCCCTGGAAGTCCCGGACAGGTAGCAGGCACAGGAGCGCTGGAGGCTACTAGGAAACACTGACAGGACTGGAGGAGCAGAGGCTAGAATCCATGTTCTGGAATCAGTCAGGACTGAGCTCAAGGTTTCGCTCTACTAGTCACTTGGTCACATGACCAAGAATAAATTTCCTCTCTTCTTCCTACAGCTCAGGAACTTAGTGCACAAAACAGAATGGCACCATTGCCCACGAGTGAGACACGATCAAAGTCAAGGTAGCCATTCAACAACTGTCAGGAACTTTGGGGGAACATGAGGAGTCCCCAGTGACTACAGGAGGGTGAGCACTCTGTGTCTTTTCCCCCACAACCTCACCACCAGGAGGGATGTTATAATAAAAGCAAATAGGAGACGATATTCTGCCAAAGACACACACAAGTAGCAGATAGGCACAAAATACAGCTGCTTCTGTAAGCTAGGTGACGTCCCAGTTGTCTATCCTTAGACATTCCCACAAGCACCATGCAAGACAGTTCTCTCCAAGGCATGTAAAGCCTGGTCCAGAGATGCCAAAGGCAACCAAAGAAAGAGCCAGAAACCTAGTAGACTGTAAACATCCCACCTACTTATACACAATTATGTGAAAGAAAATCCAAACTGTCACTATATAACCTTTTCATTTTTCTTTAATAATTTTGGTGTTAAGTAGTTCAATGGTAGGTTAGATGTTTGGATGATCGGGTCTGAAGCTTCCTCCAAAAAAGGTTTGGTTGTGCACTGCTGTGGAAAGACTTCCTGTTTCCAGAATGAAAGGGAAGCCTCAAACTCTGCCAGGAAGGTTTTGCTTAGCAAGAAAGTAGTGATGAAAGCAGCAATCCTAGACAGGACCCGCTATGTAATTTGTGGGGCCCAGTGCAAAAATGACAACGTGAGGCCTCTTGTCCAGAAAGCAAGAAGAAAAGCTTTTGCCTTCCTCCCACTGTCACTCTCTCTCAACCTGTCATAGTGTCTTAGCTTGGGATGCTGCAACAAAATACTGTAGACTGGGTGGCTTAAATGACAGAAATTTATTTCCTCACAATTTTGGAGGATGGCAAATCCAAGATCAATTCCTCACAGTTTTGGAGGCTGGCGGATTCAGTTCCTGGTGAGAGTCCTCTTCCTGGCTTGCAGACAGCCACCCTCTTACTGCTCCTTCACATGTGGAGAGAAAATGGGAGCTCTGCTCTCTGTTCCTCTTCTTAGGACACTAATCCCGGGGGGGCCCACCCTCATGACCTCATCTAAGCCTAATTACCTCCCAAAGGCCCCACTTCAAATACCATCACCTTGAGGAATTAGGGCTTCAACATATGAATTTAGGGGAGACAGAACTTTCAGTCCATAACACATGGTGTTTTTCTTTGCTGTTTAATGTCACACTCTCTCGGGCTCAGGATACTTCTGGGCATTGCAGACCCACCCGGGTGCCTGGAGCCATACCCCCTGACTTGGTGCGCGAAGCACATATACCTCACCCAACCCAACACCCTCTCTCTGCCCTGCCAGGGCCAAAGGGCAACAGTGGTCACTGAGTGGGGTCAGAGGAATGGGCATTCAGAACCCATCCCAGGCAGGTGGGCAGTAACAGGAGGTGAGGCTCTAAGCCCTGGGGCGTGCATTCAGATAATGGTCCCATCAGACTTTGCTATCAAAACACAAGTTCAAAGATAAAATTATTAAGAATTTAAAGATGGCCACTGCAGAGCATTAAGCCTGGGACCTCCTACTGCGTGCAGGGTCCCCATGTGACTACACTGGTCACCTGCCCTGATGCTGGCACTCAGAAAACTCTCATGGAGGGAATCCAACATTGCTAAGTGAATGATTGTTTTGCTAATTCAGTAAAGTCAATAGCAGAGCACCTGGAATAGCATCTTACCTTTAACTGGTGTGGAAAAATATTTAGACACTGGGAGTTGGAAAGTTCAAAACTATTGAGAATAGAACTAGATATAGAGAGTTATGCAAAACTCACCCAAAATCCAACAGCCTAGAACAGGGTTCGTCAGCCTCAGCACTGGTGACATTTGGGACAGGGCAATTCTTTGTTGTGTGGGCTGTTCTGTGTACTATGAGATGACCTCTACCCACTCCTTTATGGCAACAAAAAATGTCTCCCGGGGTTGCCAAATGTCCCCTGGGGGGCAAAATTGCCCAAGTGGAAAACCACGGGTATAAAATGTGACACTTTTTAGGTTATTTTATGTTTGATGAGCAAATTATAGATTGTACGCCCACGTTTAAATTAAATTCTGGTGGGCTACTTATATGGCATTTAAAAAATTTTAACCTAAAAATTGTCTGTGCTGAAACTACTGTGCCTTCTTTATTATCCAAACACGTAGCATCCTACATCATCAGATGACAGTAAGTGGACAGAGGCCATCTTTTTGAGGAGGAAATAAGGACGACCTCTCAGAGTATCCCACAAAGCCTCACTGGTGGGCCTGCCAATCAACACTTGCTTACCAACGTTTGCAGGGGAAGCAGATGTGTCAATATCCAGAAAGAAAAAACAGATTATGCAAAAATCATTTCTATTTGGCTTGGGGAAGCATGCTGTGTTTTTGTGTTGGTTTGTTTTTGCTACAGATCAATGTCACTGGGTTTTGTTTAGGCCGATATTGAAATAAAACAGGAAGCCCTCTGAGTTGGTGCGATCCTGAAATTCAGAAGGAAGACAGAAGGTCAACAATTTGAATTTGACCAAAGAAACATTGCTGAACTAAATTATCTCCTTTCCTACTTTTTGTAGCCTTCTTGGCAATCACTTCTGGGAAAAAGGGAAGATTAGTGGAGTTGAGATGTGGTGAACGCTGTTGGGGTCCCCTCCAGAGCTCCCATGTTCCTTGGACCAGTCGGCTGTCTCTGTCTGTCGCCCACATCTGTTGACTGAGCACACCTGTGACTTTCCTCACAGCGCTGCCCTCAAGTAACAGGCAGGTGTGAAGGGGACAAGGGGACAGTCCCTTTGACTTGAGCTGGGAGAAATTCTGAAGTGTAATTTATGGTCCAGAATTTCCCAGGGTATCAGGGTGAATCTGGGACTTTAGTTGAATCTGCTCCCTTACCTGCCTTCTCCCCCTTCCCTGATCTGCTTCCTCCACTCCCTTCCTGGCTTCTCCTGGGAGCTCTTCCTGGATGAATCAGTTACTCTCAAATCCTTGGGTGAGGGTCTGCTTCTGGGGAGAAATGGCCTGAGACATTTTCTTTTACCCACAAGACCGTGAGAGAAATGTGGTCTGTGCAGGTCCACCCAGATGGGCCTGGGCCACACAACCAAACCAAGAAGTCATGGTTTAACTTCAGGGCACCAATAAGACCTTAGGGTTTTAAAATATCTTCCCATTTTTCAAAAATTCTCTCTGTAGGGCCGGAGTCAGAGAAGGGGACTGAGCCACACCTCAGAGGGCTGCCCAGAGAAGGATGAAGATTCTGGGGTCAAACTGAAGAATCTGATTATTTGGAGGTCAGTCGAACACTCATGCCAAGGGAAGAAAACAAGCCTTGAACCAGGGGCCTGAAGCATGGACGGTAGGTGTCAAGGAAACCACCAGACTCGAACCCAAACTGAGAATGCTGATTAGTGGCAGAGCAAGCCAGCAACCCGGCTTCTAACTCCACATTCAATGTTCTTTCTCTTATGCCCTGTGCTGTGCATTACGGGATGTCTGGCAGGATCTTTTCTAGGATCACAAGAATAGTACGGCACTGTGCGTGGTGCAAAACACGGGTCTGGGAGTCAGACATGGGGTTTTGAATGCAGACTGCTTAGACAGCAGACAAGAGAACTGTGAAGTGACTTGCACCCTTAATCACTCAGCTGTGACCGTCGTGCCAGTAAGAGCACCTAGCGCATGGTCATTGGGAGAACCTGGCGTCATACCTGTGTAGCCTTAGCACTAGATTGGTACAAAGGGAGTAAATGTTGAATGAATAGATGAATGAAAAAACAAAAGAATGACCTGAAAGGGTAATAAGCAAGAGGATAATGGGCTGCACGTCACTGAATATCCAGGTTTGCAAACTGGGTGGCAGCTAACTCCCATTCCCCAGGCCGCCTGGGGAACCTGGGGACAGGTGAATGCTGTTCGCTGCCCAAGTCACCATCCATTTTTCTCTTCATGTGCTATGTGGATCCAGAGGAGGTGGAGAAGTAAAACGGTCCTGGTGAGTAATTGCAGGATGACCGATAATGACACAACATGGAAATTTGCTTCCTGGGTCCCTGTTGAAGCCAACTCTCGGACACACGTAATTTTCCAAGCCTGACAATTATGTTGAGCTTCCATCTGAGGCAGTTGCCACGTCAGGGGGATGGCATAATAAATATCACTACGTGAAGCCAGTGGAGTGAGTGTGAGCGCCCAAGAGAACCAGTTGGTTTGATTGTTGGTGCCTCCTGGGTGACAAGGGGCTGGGAAGCGGGTGGGAAGGATCTCCCCCAGATAAGATGGTTCCCATGGCTGAAGGCAGTTCTCCATAAAAGGGGGCAGCTGTGAGCATGAGCAGCCGACACTCACAGCAGCTGGGGGCTGGATGCACCGACCCTGCGAAAGGGATCAGGACGGGGCACCAACAGCACCTCTACCAATGGGGGATGCATGCCCGAGTAGGGAGTTGTTACCACGGGAGACTCCTCAGACAGGACCCCTCTTCCCACCAGAGAGGTCTGTGAGCTCAGGATTTCTGTAGGAAACCAGTCAGAGAAGGAATGGACTTCTTCTCTTATTGGGCTTTTAACCAAACATAACAAAACTGGGAAAGTAAGAGTCCGCATCTCTGGGCAGTGCGGGAGTCTGGGCCTCGGCTTCTCTTCTCAAGCCCCAAGTCCCTCTGGCATGGCCTCGGCACCCGAGGGCCCCAAACAGCAGGTCCTGCCCTCCCGCTTCTCTCTTCTCTGGAAGAAAGATGGGCCTCTGGCTGGCTCTCCCTCCCAGCCCCGCAGGTGCCCCACGCAGCAGTGGCCTGGCAGCCTCCATGGAAGAATGTCACTCTGGCCTGGGGCCCGGCCTCAGACAAAAGCCCTTTTGGAGCTCGGCCTGCATCCTCAGGCTGACAGGACTCTGCCTGCCTCCCTGCTGCCAACTAGGGAGCGCAGCTAAATTCATCCCCCTCAATTTGATGGTTTCCACAGACCAAGGCCACTTCTCTGCTCAAGAAGTAAATGGAGTCTGAGCCCTTGACAGTCAGTCCTTGGCTCTGGGACAAATAGCTGACTGTCCTCTCACTGAGGAGGGAAGGAAGATGAGACGCCCCCACTGGCCAGAGACCTGAGGCCTGGAGGCCCACAGACACATCTGCACTGGGGGTGGGAAGGGAGCCCAGTGCCCAAAACAAAGACAAACAAACCATCACACCCAACCCTGACTCTGACCAGGTCTGGGAGTGAGACTGGCCTGGGTGTGAACTCTTGGCTCTGCTATTTACTAAGTGCACCCTTCAGCAAGTCCTTCTGGAACCTCAGTTTTCACGACTTCTAAATGGGGAGCTAGAAGCATTACTAAATAGATAGAAATAATACGAAAGAAGGTCATAGTTTTCTGACTATAGAAAGAAACAGATGGAGAGAACCGAGAAAATAAACAGGGTGTAAAGAAAATAGAATGGTTGAAATGATGCTAATAATTATGTAATATTGGTATATTTCTTTCCAGAGCTTTTTGCATTCATGCACATACGTGTGAATGTTGGAAATCACATACTTAAAGCCCCTCAATGTGTTTTGTTTGGTCCTCAGAGAATTCACATTCAATACATACATACGTACGGAGAATAGTACTTACTTTGTAACTTGCTTTGAAGATTAAATGAGATAATAGAATGTCCTAGTACAATGGCTAGCACTTTCTCAGCAAGCTGACCTTCTAAGGCCTAGCTCATCACACATCTGAAGCCTCTTGTTGGGTGGGGACAGCATTCAACCTCTATGGAATCTTCCAGATGTACCCACATGCCCCCCCTTAAGCAAGCTCACTTGCAGGGCTCATTCTTGCCCTTCCACTTCAGGTCAAGTCTCAATCTCTTTGTGATTCTAACTATTCCCTTTGAAGATTTTTTCTGGGTTGTTTCTGGGAGGCCATCAGCTGTGGTCTCATCTGGACCAAGAACAACAGGTCCCACCCGCTGCCCATCAGATGTGGTTACTGAAAGTCCTGGCATGGCGTATGAGGAGCTGTTTGTTGATTTCAGACTCATCGAGAATGGGAGACCTGTTATTATGGGACTTCGTTGGGACATTGTCTTCCAGACACCCCCGTGGCCTTTCATGGCCCCCAACCCTGCTTGTTTCCTCCCCTAGGAAATGAGAGACATTCGAGGTGGATGTGGCCTTAAAGATCAGTCCTGTCATTTTATGGATAAAAAGATGGACACTCCGAGGGGTGAACTGAGTACAGAGCTGGAATGTTAACCAGGCACAGAGACACAGAAGGGCCTTCCCCCTCCTGCCAAGACCGACTTCCTCACTCTGCTGTCACCTTTTCCTTCTGTACTGGATTGAATAATGTACCCGTCCCCCGCCCTCCCCCCCCAAATTCACATTCACCTGGAATGTCAGAACCTCATGTGACCTTATTTGGAAATAGAATCTTTGCAGATGTACTTAACTTAAGAAGAAGTTAAACTGGATTCGAGTGGGCTCTAATCCAATGACTGGTGTCCTTATAAGAAAGGGGAACTTTAAATACAAACGCACAGGGGGAAGACAGCCACGTGAAGACAGAGGCAGAGAGCGCAGTTAGGTGCCAAAAGCCAAGGCATGCCAGGCATTGATGGCAATCATCAGAAGCTGGAAGAGGCAGGAAGGATTCTTCCCCTGA
The DNA here is from genome assembly GCF_036562045.2 of Rhinolophus sinicus. Classification (NCBI taxonomy): domain Eukaryota; kingdom Metazoa; phylum Chordata; class Mammalia; order Chiroptera; family Rhinolophidae; genus Rhinolophus; species Rhinolophus sinicus. The sequence continues at coordinate 11,452,144 of NC_133761.1, forward strand.
GCCTTCGGAGAGAGCACGGTCCTGCCAACACCTTGATTTTGAACTTCTAGCCTCCAGAACTGTGAGAGAATCGTTTTCTGTTGTTTGAAGCTACTCAGTTTGTGGTATTTTGTTATGACAGCTACAGGAAACTGATATGCCCTCTTCACCTGGTGTTCTCCACCATCCCTTTGTGAAGGAAGAACACAACTATAAAGACACACTCATTTACACAAACGTGTAATGATCTGGGGCCCACAAATCCATCAGATTTGCATTTTAAAAGATGGCTTTGATTAAGCGTGAGGCGGCTGAAGCAGGACCAGCGATCCCCTCACGTGGAGTTCACAGACCAGCTCTGCAACTCACCCGCTACAAAGAACGTGCTCTTACCTCCATTGCTAGATGCCCAAACCAGCGCTCAACCAGGCGTAAGCAAACGGGCCAGTCGCTGAGGGTGCGGGCTCTGGCCTCACAGGCTGTGCCCGGATTCGGGTTCCTCCACTTCATAATTGGCCATATGACCTTAGGCAAGTCTCTTAACCTCTTTGTGCCTTGGTTGCCTCATTTGTAAAATGAGGTTGATAACAATAAAATCTATCTCTGAGAATCTGCGATTTCATAAGTACATTCATGGGAAACACTTGAACAGGGTCTGGCATGTAGTAAATACCTAATTATCTTAGTCTTGTCACCAGTGCCCAAGATCAGATGGTTGTGAGTGACAGAGGCAACATTTGAACCCAGGTCTGTCTGGTTCCACTGAATGTTTTGGTTCCATGACTCTGGACTGGAGAAAGATCCATAAAGCTGTGAGTGCCAGCTTCATCCACAGACTTCCTCTCAGCAAATGGCCCCAAGAGTTTGTGCACATGGTTCTCTAACTTGAAGGGGATACTCTGCCCAATCAAATGCTCCAAACTAGATGGCGACAACGTCTCCAGTTGGAAGCTTTCTTTGGGAAATGGGACTATTAGGTGCTTGAGAGCAAAGGATGCTCAGGTTCAAGCTGTAGCCCAGATGAGGCTGAGCCATGTGAAGCCAGCTCTTCATCTGGGTCTTGGACCATGAGGGGTGTGTGTGTGTGTGTGTGTGTGTGTCTGTGTGTGTGTAGGTGTGTGTGTGTGTGTGTGTGTGTGTGTGTGTGTGTGTGTGTGTTGAGAGAACTCCAAATCACCACCTCCCTGAACAGAGTCAGCCAAGAGATCAGGTTCATGGCCATCTTTGCAACAACTTCCGTGAATGAAGCCTGCCTGCACATATCCACCCGTTACCACCTGGAAGGGGTCAAACAACCTCCCTCTAAGAGTTGGTACAGACAAGGAGCTCAGGCTTTGGAACACAAATCCCTACTCTGCCACCTCCTAGCTTGAGAACCGGGTAAGACTTAACTTTTCTGAGCCCCCATTTTCTTCTTTTGTAAGATGGGAGTGATCATTGACCAAGGTCATGGGGTAGTGGTGAAGAGCAAACAAGACAATGTCAATAAAACATCAAGCCCAGAAGTACCTGGATTCAACAAATTGACATTGCTCCGATAATGACATTGATGAACATGAAGGTGACCGCCGCTCAGAGGGTGAAATGGGAGAGGCTGCTGCCTTCCTCACAACCACTAACGCCTGGGCAGCCTCCAGACCATGCAGCCTCCCCAGACCCTGGAAGGGAAATCAAATGAACAGACTTGAGCCCTTTAAGTCCACTTGGAAATTCCTGGTTCTAGGGGGTATTGGCAAATCCCTTCCATTTCGTTGCTCTGGGAAATGCTATTAAAATCCTGCCTGGTAGACCTTCCCCATCGATGCATAAAGACCTCCTTTGAGAAGGTTGATCCTAAAACTAGCGTCTCGGTAAACACGGCCCTGTTGTGTGAGGTGCAACGATGACTATGACTCTTTATTCTGTGTCTTTTGGCTGACTTTCAGTTCATGAGGAAGTGTCTGTACTCAAGCCAATTTGAATTGATTTTGCAAGTAAAATTTCAGGGGACAATGTGCCAGGTGCCTCAGAGAGCTGGAATCTGGTGGATTCTCTGACATCTGCTCATAATAACCCTAACTCACATTTGTATGATGAGCCACAGCTTCCCAAGCACCATATTTTCACATTTGGTATTTGATTCCATCTTCACAATAAGCCTGTGAGGGAGGCTGATACTGTTCTTCCCATTTTGCAGTTTTTCCATTTACCAGATGAAACAATAAGAGATCAAGTGACGTGCCCGGGCTATATATACAGCACCTGGCTGGTCTGGAAGTTGGACCTAGGATTTTATTTAAAAACATTATCTGAATAATTTTGTACCTACTACCGTGTTTCCCCCCAAAATAAGACCTAACCAGAAAATAAGCCGTTGCATGATTTTTCAGGATGACATCCCCTGAACATAAGCCCTAATGCGTCTTTTGGAGCAAAAATTAATGTAAGACCCGGTCTAATTTTCGGGGAAACATGGTATGTGTCAGGTATACTGTACTAAGCACTGGGGATACAGAGACGAAGCGGCACCGTGAGCAACCTGGGTCGGAGGGAAGACAGGTGTGGAAACCATACTGTGACATACATTATACACACGTTCAAGAGGTCAATCGCTCACTCCTTACTCCCAGTCTCTCTTCAACACACATTCAAGAGGCTTCCAGTCCCCTAAGACATCCTTCCCCCCACCCCTTAACCCCCCCAAAAAAACCTACCCTTATCGAGGTATCAACAACTGCAGGTGGTGAAATCCAAGGGTCAAGTCTTCATTCTCATTGAATTCAAGTTCTCAAAAGCAATTGATACGGTTGACTCCTCTCTTCTTCTAACAGTTTCTTCTTGGGTTTTCATAACACAAACCCTATGTGTTTTTCTTTCTCAGGAAGCCAAGCTCCTCCTCACTCCCTTTGGTTTTCCTTTGATCTATTTGTAAATGGGGAAGGACCCTGGGCTGGGTTGGGCTCCTTTCTCCGGGCCGTGTATGTGCGTGGTCTCCCCCTAGGTTCCCTTGTGGTCCCACAGTTACAAATGCTATCCGTATGCTGATAACTCCCAAGTGCTTATCTCCGGCCCCGATCCCTCCTCCAAGTTCAAGGCCCACATATCACTTTAGCTTGTTGATTTCCCCACTTGGCTGTGTAATTGCCATGTTAAAGTGCATCATAAAGTTAGCGTACTTAAAACAAAGTCCTGGTTTTCTCCCTTAAACTTCTTCTTCCATTCTTGCCCATCGAGGTGAGTGGCACCCTAATTCACCCAGTAACTCAGGTCATAAGAAGTCAGTCATGCTTGAGTCCTCTGTCCTCATAAACCACATCCACCTCCAAATTACGTCTTGAATCCACTCACTTTTCTCCACCCCCACATCTACACCCTGGTCTCAGCCATCATTATCTCTCTGAGATCAATGAACTAGCCTCCTAGCTCATGCCTCTATTTTTATCCCCTAGTAATAACTCATGTAGCAGCCAGATAGATCTTTTAAAAGATGTAAACGAGATCATGTCACTGTACTGATTAAAACCCTCCACTGGCTACCATCGCTTTTACAATGAAATCCAAACTTCTCAGCACGGACTACCAGGCTTTTCATGAACTCACTCCCTCCTTCTTCTTTGACCTGATCATCCTGGCTCCCTCAGTGCCCTCCAGCCAAACTGCCCCAGGGCCTTTGCTTTCTCCTTCTGCTTCAAATAATCTCCCACGCATCTTTGCAGGACTGGATTCTTATCATTCTTTCAGTTCTCAACTCAGGGAAAGTCAGTCACGTTCTGCTTCTTGGCCTAGGTACTAGTTATATGGGTGTGTCACTTTGTGACAATTCATGGAGCCGAACACAAAATGTTTGTACTTCCCTGTATTATGTTATACTTCAATACGAAGTTTTAAAAATATTCATGATGATTTTATCAGGAAAATTCCTAAGTATGCATTTTCTCTGGTAAGGCAAATTATCAGCTTTTGGCAAATTGTGTTATTGCTGAATTGTGCCCCCCTAAAAAATATGTTGAAGTCCTCACCCTGGGTGCTTTAGATGTGGCCTCATTTGAAAATATGGTCTTTCCTGGTGTCCCCAGTTAAATGAGGTCACACTGCATTAGGGTGGACCCTAGATCCAATGACTGGTGTCCTTATAAGCAGAGGGAGGAGGAGACACACAGATGCACAAGGAAAGCACCGTGTGACGTGGAGGCAGAGAATTAGAGTGATGCAGCTACAAGCCAAAGGGTGCCATGGACGGCCTGCCACAACCGGAAGCTGGGAGAAAAGCCTGGAACAGACTCTCCTTCAAAGCCTCAACAAGAAACCCACCCCGCCAACACCTTGATTTCTGACTTCTTCCCTCCCAAACTGTGAGACAATACGTGTTTGTTGTTTTAAGCCTTCTTGTTTATGGCAATTTGTTATGGCAGCATTAGGAAATTAATGTAAGTACCAAATTCCAAGAAGGGTTACTTTTTGATCTCCACTCAGCTTGTTGGTAGAGAATGTAAACAATGTTACCAAGGGGTGGTTACAGTTCATCATTTTTCGATGACCCTCTTGTTTTCAGCCACGCCCATGTCATCTCCCTGACTTTCCACTGCAAATGACTGACAATCAGCTCCTGTAGGCGGGTTAGTTGTGTACAGAACCTGGAGGCAGAGGACGGGGGAAAGGTGACCAGAGGGAAGAAATGTGGCACAAACCTCACATATCAATCCCGGTTCTCAGCTGTGACTATTAGGCAAAGCCATTAATACCTTTTTTACTTAACTCCTTTCCCGTTATGTAATATTCCAGGATTACTTTATACAACATAGACAATATAGGAAAACAAATACAATAAATAAAAACTACTCATAATCCACACCCAAAGGCAACCACTGTTCGCATGTTGGTGTATTGCCTGCCAGAGAGTTTTTTTCATTTTATTTTTCTTTTGTATGCGTACATGTCTTCTCTTCCTCTTTCTGGATAAACACAGATTTTAAAAAATACTCCTGAGACCCATTCTACCGCCCCCACACACATCTCTGCTTTTGTTTTTCATCGCATCGTCCTCGCCCTGGCCCTTTCCTGTGACCAACCCGTGCTTTCACACAAGGAGTCAATTCTCTCTCCAGCCCTAAATTCACAAGGGAAGGCCTGGGTTACAATTCAAACAGTACCAGGCGAAAGGGGTGTTTCCAAAGACGTCTTTGGTGTGGTTGCTGCTTTTCCAGCAAACATCAGATTTACTTTCTCTTTCAGACCTCAGGTGCTGAGAATTAGCTACACTCCTCCACTCAAGACAGGGTTATTCTCAACATCCAGGCAAAGACCTTCTGTGTTAGTCTGTTCCTTTACACTTCAAGGCCCCACTTCCTTGCCCCCAGGCCCTCCAATTAACATCCATCCTAATGTGTTTGATTTATGTCCTACATCCATTCACACCTTCAGATCCACTCTCCATTTCTCTCTACCCGGCTCTGGGTGCCCTGAGGCTCATCTCTGTAGGGTGAACAGGAAACAGCTTGCTTGCCCTACGGCTTCTGATTGGGTTTGACCAATGAGAAGCACCCTCAGGAGATACAGAAGGATCCTCCTCTCTACCTCACTGCCAGGGAGTGAGGTCCTCTGCTGGGGGCAGGTGTTGGCTGCATCCCAACAGCTCCTGTGAGATGCCCCTCTCCAGGCAATTCTCCCAACTGACTTGGCCCTTCACGTCTAGGGCACTGTTACGTCCCATGGCTGTTCCAAGGGGACTTCACCATCACGAGCTGCTTTTCCTAACCCTGCCCACACCTTTGTGAATAGTCCGTTTATTAATTCTCCAACTATGCGATGTGTGTATGCCCATCCTTTTCCTGCCTACAGCATGACAGACACAAATATATACGTATCTTTGTAAAACGAGGAATGTTCCTTTGTGTGCACGCATGTGTGTATGTGTGTGTTTAATGAAGAGACTATTACGGTCCTCCAGATCTCATCCCATTTCTTTTTTGTTTCACGGAACGCTGTTTCTAGGGTCTCCATTACAGTAAATATGCCAGGTTTTTGCGTATGTAACGGTAGCACAGCCTTGCCCCCCCCACACACACACACCGCATCCCTCCCCTTACTCCTTCATTCCCTAGTGAGGCACTACCTCCAACTTTCTGCAGCACCACAATAAATCCAAATTTTTATGAACTTTTTCACCCAACGTTTTTCAGTTCTTTTCCTGGTCTCAGCTTTGAATTTATGGCAAGCACAGCAATTTTATGAGCAAATCACACTGTGTAAACCTCATGTCTGTGTTTTCTCAGTCAAACAAAGTGAACCTAAATTCATAACAGGTGCCTTAAATGTGTGTTTTTCCTGATTTTTCCACTACAGTCATAAATTGTGTAATGACATAAATGACAGGAGTCGCATCAACTACCACATTTACTGAGCGCTTCGTATATGCTGGGCTCTCGCCTAAGCCCAGGATGGGCGTCACTTCACCAACAACATGTGCAGCCAGCTCAGACGGGCTCTCCAGCGCCAACTGTCAAATTTTCAAGAATTTGGCAAGCTGGTCCCTAAACACAGCAATTATTAAAAATTGAATTATGTAAACTCACAGTTAATAAACTACATTAGAAACAAAGGTAATAAAACCTCAACACTCGTCAGTTTATAATTATTTTACTACGCTGAGCTATTATCCAGTTTCAAATGATGTCTCTAGTACTTGTACGGTGGAAACATTGTATAATGGTGCACATCTTTCTAATTCCATGTTCAAAGGTGATACATTGGTATCTTGACATCAGCTGTGGCGGGAATGTTTGTGTCACGGGCATTAGCAAACATTACCCATCAGCAATACCCCATCCCAGAGCTGGTTGTTAAGCATTGACCAGCTCACCACCGAGCTTGATCCTGACAACAGCCCTATGAGACTGTTGTTTGTTTTTTCCCCTTTTATAGATGAAAAGGTGAGGTTTAAAGTTGAAAAATAACTATCCCAAATCCTAAAGTTAGTGAAAGGTGGAGTCATGTTTGCAAAGATAAAACATGGAACTGCGGTCACACCCACCCCAGGTGTCAGGCATAGGGGGCAGGCATGGTAACCAAAAGGCAAGGAAACTAGGCACAGAGGGTTACATTATATGCCCATGGCCCTAGAGCCCACCCCCTTACCCACCCCCCTCAGATCCTCTTAGGCACCGGAAAGGGTAGGACCGCGGCCGCCATTTCCATCATCTCTGTGCCTCCCTTTCTGCCTCCTCGCTTGTCACATGATGTCCTCCTGGTGTTTCTCCCTCTGCTTGCTTTATTTTCCTCTCTCTGCTTTTGTGCACCCATTTCTGCCTCACAGTTCCCTGATTTAAGAACCTGCCCAGGCTGACTGTAATGACTGTTCCAGAAAACAGCAGGTTCCCGGGACAGGATCTGATTGGCCCAGCCTGAGCCACATAGCTGCCTCTGGTTCCATCCACGAGTCTAGCTGGGCTCCTGGGGGTTCACCTACCCCCCAGAAAGGGAAGCAATGCTGAGAGGGGGTGGGCTGAGCAGACCCTCACAGGGTATCTCCAGTCTTCTCACTGGAACCAGCCAGTGGGACCATTGGGAAGCTCACTCGGGCAAGTAGAATAATAGTGATAATATTATTCACTCTTCTAGTTCTTAGAATGCACTTCACATGTACTGACTCATTTAATACAATAACCTATGAAGCATATGCTATTATTATCCTCACTCTCATTTTATAGATGAGATAACTGAGGCACAGAGAGTTTGAGAAACTGGCCCAAGAGTGATAGTTGGTGAGGAGTAAGGCCAAGATTCCAGCCCAGCTGTCTGTCTTCAGTGTCCGCACTCTTATCTGCTACGTCACAATGCCTGCACCTAACCGCTCAGATCCGCCAGACCTACCTGGCAGAGCAGTTGGGAGAATCAAATTAGATAATAATGCCTTGGAGAGCCTTCTAAGCTCTATAAACATGAGTCCCCTCTCTGTTTCTGTGTTGTCCTTTATGCTGGAATCAAGGCAGTGATACAAAAGCAGATTTGGGGCACTTTATGGGTCAGCCTGCCCTACCTGGCTCTTCTCCACCATTCCCACCAGGAGAGTCACCCCTTAGTCTTAAGCCATGTCTGCAGGAGGACTCCAGTAAACCTTAAACATGCAACTTAGAAGAAGCAATAAAGCTTTTATTGGACCAATAGTCGAGGCTAGATTTTCTTCAGTGAGGGCTTTGAGGCATCCGGAGAGAGGGCGGGGAAATCTTGCACTGCTAACGAAGGACAGCTGGGGAGGCAGGATTCAGGTGCAGCGGAAGCAGGTCTCAGAGAGGAGTCTGGCGCGAAGGCAGCAGGGCTACAGAGCACAGGAAGGCTTTGCCGTGTGGGAGAGGGTGCTGGAGAACAAGTGGCTTCCGGTGCCAGTTGTGTCTTGTCAGCATCATGAATTGGAAGCGGCTCCCCATTGTACAGATGAGGAAACTGAGGCCTAGATCTGCTCAGGACCAGGTTATTACATTCTCTTTTCTGGTTCACCTGGTGACCTCTGTCTACCCTTCAAGAATCCCCTAAACATGTTCTTTCAGGAAGGCTCCCCCTGCCTGTGGCCAACACCAGGGATGCAGAAAGGGACACAGGCAGATAGACACACAGGATTCCCAGCCTGAGCTTCCTCAAGTGCCTTCCTTCACCTTCCTCGCTGTTCTTGCTCAATTGGAAGTCGTGCCAGTGTGGGAAGAGACTTCATTCTTCCACGTCGCTTTACAAAATGAACTCCAAACCCTTCTGCCTGGCAGTGAGGTCCTCCTCCTCCTCTATGTGTCAGCCTTCCTCTTCTCTCCTCACCAGCAAAAACAATAGCTCCTTCCCGGCACTCAGAGTTGCATTTGTTATGGTCCACGTTCCATGTTTTATATCCTGTCTTCACGAGTAGCTTGTAGACGCAGGAAGGGCTCTCAGGTAAGTTTTTTCAGTGCTGTTGGGATGGATTTCCTCCCTGTCTTGCTTTAGACAGGATTGTGGGGAGCAGGGGAGCCTCTTGATTTCTGAAAAATTAACCCTTCTATCCCTCCACGTTTTCACATTGGCAGGAAAGGAAGCAGAGTGTTGCATGGATGCAGCAGAGAGCCTACAGTCAAGAACAGGAAGCTGAGGATTTACTATAAGAAGCCTCAAGCCAAGGAGACATAGGTCTTGCCTCTTGGCAATGGAAATACACTCATGTGGGACAGGGCTTCAGGAAGTGCCCCAGCAAGGTAAGGCCCTTGAGGGCTGTGCCCAGGCCAATTCACTAGGAAAAGTCTGCGGTAAATGGGAGCTGCCCAAGAGAGGAAACAGAGGGGGCAGCGTCAGCACTAGAAGTGCGAGAAGTTGGTTTTGGGGGTACACATTAACAGCTTCCATTTACTGAACACCTAATGTAGAACATGTTGAGACTAGAATAGTCTTCTGAATGACACCCACCACCACCCTCATCTTTTCCCCACCCAGTTTTGAACCATTTGAAATCATGGAGGGGTCTGACAGGTGGAGATCAAATGACAGAACCAGTATTAGACAGTCTGGCTTAGGTTTCATGGCAACAATAGGCTTCCCTTTGCCGACTTAACACCTGGCCCTGGCTAGTGGTGAAAAAGCACTGGCCTCCCCTTGTAGTGAGCTTCCCCCCAAAAATGTAAGGTGTGGAAGAACCAGGCAGAATGTGTGCTTCCAGGGGCAACTGGGTCCCAAAGGAAAAGTGAACAGGGGGCAGAGGTACACATGCCCATTCACTACTCCCTAATTTGTCAACCAGGTAATTCACTTCTCCTGCTGCTCAGGAGAGGCTTGCGTGAGTGGCCCTAAAGAGGCCAGCAGTGTTACATGCATTCATGTCCCTCCATATGGAAACACAAAGCGAGGGGAAAGGAAGTTCCACGTAAGAGGCACTGTGCTAGGGGCTTTAATTATGTATTTTTGTTCTGAACAAACCTGTAAGGAGGATATTAATATCTCCGTTGTAAGATGAGGAAACCAACAGGAGTTAAGTAAAAGCACAATGTCATACAGCTGGCAGGTAGTAGAGCTGGGATTGGAATCCAGTTTTTTCTGAGTTGGGGTCCCATGCTTTTTCCACCCGGTGCCCTGCACTTCTGCTTTCCTTTGGGAACACTGTCCATTTCTGAGCAGCAGCCCCTCTCCTCTCTGAGAACACTGTTAACAAGGCATGCAGTTCCTCAGGATGTAGGGACCATAAGCATAGTAAAATTAACATTTAAAAAAAAAAACTTGGTTAAAGGTTTGGAATAGAGAGGTGTTCTGGTTGTTGGGATCAAGCAGATGGAAGGTCTAGCTAAGCTGGACTCTGAAAAATAAATAGGATTCCTGTGGACAGTTCATTTTTGGCTTCTAATTATTCTGGTTTGCTGGGTCTTAAGAATCCGCCCAGGCACCCATTTCACTTTTCTCACATGCGTTGATTTCTAGGTATTGATTTAAGTGTTGCTTCCATCATCAATTATCTGGGGCAGTTTTCTTACCCTTTCTGAGTTTAGGTGTCTTCAGCTGTAAAATATGATTGTGGTAAAGACGAAATTACGTGGAATCTATGGACGTGCTTGGGTGACAGCCACCCACGACTCTTTTCTCTCCATCTCTCTTGATTTTTAAGTCGTTTTTCATGGCTGCTGTTGGAAAACACACTGCACGTTTATTTTTAGAGATCTCCCTGACTTTGGTACTGCCTGATTTTGATGCTGGCCGCTGCTGGCCACCTGCCCAGAGCCCTCGTTTAAAACCTTACCTCCAGTCCTTGCACACACATTATCTCACTTCTTACAAGGGCAGAGACAAGATGTTGTCTTGATCTGATTCTTCCATGGACATGTGCTACTCTGTACAGTAAAGCATGAAGCATGTTTCTGTTTGGAAAAGGAGAATTGGTGATGGTGTGGAGCTGAGTCCCAGGAAGAGCATGGTCTTGGGTTCTCTGAATTCCCCACATAGGACCATTTGGGTCTGTCAGTCCTTGGGTTGGAGGATGAAGCAGGCTGGCCAAGACTTCCAGCCATTAGAGCTGGGGTGTGTGTGTGTGTGTGTGTGTGTGTGTGTCCGTGCACGAGTGTGTATGAAGGTTTTGTCCTTGTTGAGACGTTTTGTGGTCCCTGGAGATCCTGGACTGGCTCAGATAGATCCAGGTTTCTAAATAGTTCATCGATCTCCAAAAATGACTTCCAGAATTAATTCCACCTTCTAAGATTATTTGCTTCTTGTATACACGAATAGTTCCTCTCTGTTCTCCCCTGGCCCCCCACCTCTGAGCCCCCCAGGCCATACTCACTGTAACTGAGAGACTATGTTTGGTTCATTGTTATGCCTCCTGCTTATCCCACTCTGGAACTAGCATTTTGACTAACATATAAAAGGCGTTCATTCAATAGGTGATGAATGAATGAAATGAGGGTAAGCTTAGATGGTCTGATATCTTGCTGAACTCGAGGAATCCAGTGATTGTAAAAGATAAAATGGGAGTTGGGGGATCCTGTGTCCTAGTCCTTGCTCAACCAATATGCAGTAATAATAATTATAATGATAATAATGACGATGCCATAATACGAGCTAACATGTATTCATCATCTTCTACATTCCAGGTACATGTAGGGCTCTTTCCTGACAACAACCCTTAAAACAATGATCCTTATCCCCATGTTAGAGATGAAGAATCGAAAGCTTAGAGAAGTTAGTTCAATTGTCCAAGCTCCTCCCAGCTAGTAATTGGTGAAGCTGAGTTTTCCCCAATTTTGGCTGTCCTGGCACCCAAGCTTTTTTTACCAGTGTACTATTCCTCCTGTGTCTCCTCACCCTGGGTGACTTTGGCCAGTCACTTCCCATCTCTGGGCTTCATTGTCCTCATCTGTGAGATGGACGCAGGGCACAGATGATGTGATTATTGAATCCCCTGTTAGAACTCTCTTTCTGCAAGGTTACTAGCAATACCAAATGGTAGTCCCTATTACATTTGCAGCCAATTATGGCTCATAAAGCCCTTCCTCATCCTTCCCATTAAGCAGATTTCCTTGGCAACAAGATTTGCCTACGTGGTTAGACCAGCTCCCAGAGCCACAGCTCCAGGGAAATCTCAGCAGGAGGGGGTGGTTCCCAGAACAGGCCTGTCTGTGCTTACCCTGAAGTCCTAGGAGGCACCGCCTATCTTTCCAATTCAGACTTCCTTTTCAGGGGCCTGGCAGGCGTTCTAATTCAGAGTGGTCAGACCAGTGATGCCCCTCCTTGCATAATCCCAGGCAAGGCAGGACCGGGGACTGGGGAGTGTAGGCCTGTAGGAAACATCTAGTTCTGGACAGAAATGATGTGACCAGTTCTGAGAGGCTAGACTCACCCATCCCTGTGGGCTACAAGAAAGGATCTGTCATTCATTCTGGGTGGTTCACTCATTTATTCACTCAACAAACACTATAGAAAATCCACGATGGGACCTCATTGTGCTCGGCACTTAGGATAAAAGATGGTGCCTCCTTCTCTTAAAGTACTTATCTCTGAGGAGAGAGTGGAGTGCCAGATCCTCACACAGAGGAAGCCAACACAGCACTTTAGCTGAGCGACCCTAGAACTTTGCATAGCCTCTCTGAGCCTCAGTTTCCTCATCAACTAAATGGGGTTAATAATATCCCATAATATTATCCCAATAATATCTCATCTTCAACAACTCCCCACATTCTGTAGATCACTCCCTGTTTCCCAAATACACCAAACACTTATGCTTCCATCCTTTTGCATCACCCACCCATCCCACTGTTCTCTCTACCTGGTGTGCCCCTTCCTCAAGCACACCTTAAAAATCCCTACTCACCCCCAGCACCTGGCACAGTCTCAGGCATAGTAGAAGATGAATAAGTATTTGCCCAATGAATAAATCCCACAAGATCAAGTTTCTCTCCCTCTCCCTCTCTCCCCTCTCCCCCAATCCCGGTTCTCCCCTTAGCCGTGCCTGATTTCCACAGGCAGAACAATTATTTGTTCTTCCCATTAAACTGCAAACTCCTCACACACTGACACAGAACATTGGTGTTTAGTAAACGTGAGTAAAAGTGAAAAACAAGTTGGGCAGGAAAGGTATTATTGTCTTCATTTTAATAATGACTCTTAGATTCTGAAAAATCCCAAAGAACTTTATGAATCATCTTGGAAGATTAAACAACTTGCCCAATCACACAGGGCCTGGGGGCAGCCTCCATTTCTGACCGGAATCTGAGCTGTCAGACCACAGCTTTCCTAGGCACTAAAGAAAATGTATGTATTTCACAAATCCTACATGCACGTTTCCCAACCTCTCAGAAATTGGGAGGCATTTTTCTTTTTTTTTTTTTTATGGTACATAAAGTAATGGTGAGGTATCTTATAAGCAATGTGTCTTTTGATTTGATGAGATATGTTAGTAGTCATAATTGGAAAAGCTGAAAGCAACCTACCTTTGGTAGCTACTGATTAAATAAATGAAGGCACTTTTATGCAATAGAATAATACAAAATAATGATAAATGCTGTTAATAATTATGATTAATTATAAAGTATGTGTATGGAGAGAAGCCACGTTGTGACACGTTTGCTTTCCTAACAAAACTTGGCTTCAGTCTGATTTCTGTTTGAAAAACAATTCTGGATTGATAGCAGCCATGGTATACGCGAGGATTGCCTGACATTGATAAGAATACAGTTATTCTTTTTTCACAGCTGAGTATTCATTACCTTTGAAATAGTTAATTCCAATGGTATCAGTTTTTTTTTAACTACTGTTTTGAAATGATTTCTAACTTACAGAAAAGTTGCAAAAATAGAACGAAGAACTCTCATCTACCCTTCTTATGTATTTCTCTCTCTCTTGTTCTCTCGCTCATTATCCACCTATATTTGTGTTCACATAATTATCTTTTATAAAACCTTTGAAAATAGGTTACATACATCATGTCCCTTACCGTTTAGTATTTCGATATGCATTTAAGAACAAGGATATCTTCTTCCGTAGCCAGAGAACTATTAACAAATGCCAGAAATGTAATATTGATACAATACTTTTATCTAAGCCACTGTCCGTATGTCAACTTCATCAATTGTTCTCATTATGTCTATTATAGGAATTTATTTTCTCCTTGTCCAGAATCCAGTTCAGGGCCGTGCATTGCATTTGGTTGTCACCTTTTTTATTTTTTTTTGTCTTCTTTATCTGGAACAGTTCGTCAGCCTTTCTTTGTCTTTCATGACATTGACATTGACAGTTTTTAACAATACAGGCCTGTTATTTTAAAGATTGCCCCTCATTTTAGGTTGTTTGATGTTTCGTCATAATTTGATTCAAGTTATACAGTTTGGTCTGGAATATTGCCTGAGTGATGTTGTGTCCTTTACAAGACATATTTAGAGACAGATGATGTCTGTTTGTCTGTGTGTGGTGATATTAACTTTTATCACTTAGTTATCATTCGTGCCTTTTCCATAGTATGGATTCTATTTCTTCTTTTGTTACTAATAAATAATTTGTGAAAAGATACTTCCAGACTATGTAAATTTCCTATTCCTTATCTGACATCTTCCCAACTCCCATTTAGAATCCATTGATGAATCTTGCCTGAATCAGTTTTTGCTATATAATTATAAAATGGTGATTTTTTGTAATGTAATCATTCCTTCTACATTTATTAATTGTAAGAAAGAGCTTCTCCCTTACTTATTGACTTATTATCAAAATGGACTATAGAATCTCATATTATTGAATGGGTTACTATTCATTCTTGCCCATATTTATCTTGATGCTCAAAATTATCCTAGGTTTCGCCAGTAAGAGCCCATTAAAGCTGGCTCTTGTGCCTTTTTGACATGTTCCATAATCTTTTTGTTTGTTTAAGCACTTCTTTCTGGCCTTCTTTTCTGACAAAGCAAGATGTTCCAAGGCTTATCTTGTACCTTCTCTGCCCCTGTCTGGAAATCGGCCATTGCTCCAAGGAGGGGAACTGCTTGCTTTTAGTGGATAATGGCATTTAGAACCCAAGATCTGAGTGTTTCCTTTTTCTTCATTTTAGTTATCTGTACAGGTGTTTCCTTTTTTTTCATTTCAGTTATCTATCTCTTCTATTTTAAAACACAAATAAACATATACTCCCTTATAATAAAAAAACAAAACTGCAATGATTTTACAGCATGTTTAAAGAGAAGACAAAGCAACCAAAAGACAGTAGGTTGTTATAAGTCCTCTTGGGAGCCCAAATTCCTTGAACACATGAGAACAATTTTCCTCTGCTGAGTTTATCAAATGCCAAAGGAAATTGCTCCAAAGCAGAGTCAGGCCCAGGAAGTCACTTCAAAGTGCAGGGAGACACAAATCAGTCTTCTGTAGGGAAGAGCTGAAGGACCAACCTGGGGACTGGGAGTGATGCCCCAGGCAGCGAGCAGAACAAGAATCCATCCAAACCCACAGGAGAAGAAGCCATGCTCCTCCACCAATCCCTCACTTTCTACAGAAACCAGGCTGGCGGGCTGGCGTATATACCTCTCCTACCTCCTAACCCACTCCACACAGACACCCATCCCAGTTCTGGGAACCAAGCAGAGCTGGAAGAAAGAAGGGCTTGTTGCCCAAAGGCTGTCAATGTTCATGTCTGTTTAACTATTTTAATTAATTTTTGATATGCCGCCAACATGACCGACCCCTGCCTTTTGCCAAAAGCAACTGGGTAGGACCCTTTCTACCCCCTCCCAAAGAAGCCCTGCTTGACCCGTAGTGACCCCTTGGCCTGAGGCCCAGCTGCGGTTCCGAGTGATCACTCCACTTTGCTGTGATCCTTGTCTGAGATCATGAAAGATTCATGGGTGACAGTAGCCCCTAGGGGCAGCCATCCTCAGCCTAGGGGGCAGTCATGAAGGGGAGGCTGCCCCCTCTCTGGGCCCTGCACCTCTTTCTAATTCCTTCAGGAAGGAATGCAATTCCTGGACCTCTCTTTCTTTCACCCTGTTATACTGTGAATGCTTCTGCTTCAAGGCCCACATCTCCTCCCATGAAAACCTTCGCTGCAGACTTACTCCCACCTCCCAACCCTGCACCCCCATCGTCCGTCACACTTTGCCTGAGTTCTTCATCGTTCTGATCATACTGCTGTGTCACAGGGAGTCACCTTGCCTCTCTGTTAGCCCAGGAGCCCTTTTCATTCTTGTAGCCTCAGTGCCAAGCACAGTGTCTGGCAACAGACAGAATTCAATTAACTCTGGAGTGACTGAATGAATATAGAAATGAATAAACTTGACACGATACAATCGAGGTTGACTAAGGCAGATGGAGGCAGAATGGGATATTGGGATTCCTAATTTGTTCTAAAACAAAGCTGAGTGGCGGACCGCCCCTTCTATACCGCCCTCCTGGCTCCCCACCCCCAGCTCTCTCACATCTCCTGGTTTGGTTTTTCTCCACATCTTTCTATCTACTATGTCATTTACTGTTTCCTTTCTTCTTTTCTGTCTCCCCAAATTTGCCCCTTCCCTCCACTGCCCAGAGGAGCCTGCCTTCTTCCTCTCAGCTCTACCCCAGCCCTGGCACAGCAAGGGACACATACAGTAGTCTCCCCCCGTATCCACGGTTTCATATTCCACAGTTTCAGTTAACCGGGTCCACTGCAGTCCAAAAATATTAAATGAAAAATTCAAGAAATAAACAACTTGTAAGTTTTAAGTTGTGGGCTGTTCAGAGTTGTGCGATGAACTCTTGCGCCATCTCGCCCGGGACGTGAATCATCCCTTGTCCCACGTCTCCACACTTTGTACACTGCCCGCCCGCCCATTAGTCACTGAGTAGCTGTCTCAGGTATCAGATCAACTGTCTCAATATCACAGTGCTTGTTTGCAAGTCACCATTATTTTACTTAATAGTGTCTCACTCCCGTCATTTCATCTCCTCATGAAGACGTTGTCTCATTTACAAGAAGAGTAAGGGTGAGTTCAGTCCAGTAAAATATTTTGAGAGAGAGATCACGTTCATATAACTTTTATTCCAGTATATATAGCAGTTCTGGTTCACTCTTAGTTATTGTTAATCTCTTGCTCTGCCTAATTTATAAATTAAACTTTATCTTAGGTATGTATGTATAGAAAAAACACACAATCTATATAGGATTTGGTACTATCGGCAGTTTCAGTCATCCACTGCGGGTGTTGGAACGTACCCCCATGAACAAGGCGGAACTACTGTAGTAGGCACTTTATAGCTATTATATTTGCTGAGTGATGAGTGAGTGAGTGAATGGATGAATCCCTGTTCCTTTTGAAGGCCTGGGTAGTGCCCTCAACACCTTGCTTTTGCCCATCTTAACAAATGGCACGTCAAACTGAAAATGCACCTCTTCCTAGGAGCCTCTTGGGAATGGCAGTGACATCCTTTGTCTTCTCTCAGCTTTCCTCATTGTCTCCCTCTTTTTATGCTGTCTACAAACATTCCCTGAGTGCCTACTGTGAGCTGCACACTGTCCTGGACACGAGGAATGCAAGTACGGCTGGGTCTAGGACCCTGAGGAGATCACCAATGGAGGAATGTCAGAAAGAAGGTGGGAGACATTTAGACATGTGCATCTGTGGGCTTCAGAATACAAGACTGTTTGCCTGGACTTGAGACCAGACAACTGTTTTGGGAAACTACTTAGGAGGTTGGTTCAATTCTACGCACTATTGACACAGTAGCATCCAGTGTGGTGATTTGTAGTTTGGAATGTTCTATCTGGTGTGGAAGAGCATGGTTATTTGAAATTCTTGCAGCAAAGATGCTAAAGCTGTTTTAGATAAAATACTGACAAATCTCTATCACCACTTCTGAGACACATGGAGAGAAATGGGGGTAAAAAGAGAGTCCCTCCTCTTCTTGAAAATAAAGTGGAAAAATACTCCTGTGGGGGTGGAGGAAAGGGGAAGGCTGGTATTTCACCAGTAAAGGGATATTTTTGATCCATTATACACATTTACATAACTTTATTCTGATTATAAAATTAATATGTGCTAAATCCAAAAAAAAACAAAAAACAAAAAAACCCACAAATAAACAGAAAAATATAAAGGAGAAAAGCACAATCTCTCTAAATCCCCCCAAGGCTAGATTGCCAATATTTTTGGCATATTCTCTTTTAGTCTCTTTTCTAAGCATGAGATCAGTTGTTTGTATTTGAGATATTGAGATCATGCTGTTTGTATAATCCCATCTCTTGCTTTTCTCACTTGGTATGCCACAAATATTTTCCCACATAATTAAAAAACACATCAGAAAGGAGGAAAGCAAGTTGCAGAATAACACATATAATCTGATACCAGAAAAAAACACAATCCAAAATAAGGTGTATATTCCACACACGTGTGGAAAGTACGTTTGTAAAGCTCTGAATGGACACAGTTCAAACTCAAAAATAGTGGTTATCTCTGGGGAGAGACAGAGGGAGAAGACAGAGACTAATGCAGGAAAAGAGGATGTTAGCTTTACCTGCAATGCTCAATTTGAAAAGAGAAAGAGATTCCGGTTTTCAAGTATTACGTATATAATCGAAACTGTTTTTGAGTTAAATTTTATTATGGTCATTATTATATTGTTTAATATTATATCATATGGCTGCCCCTTATTTTCCTTAACCTTTCTTCAAAGATCGGGCATCAGAATTGTTTCAAATTTTTAACTATTCTCAATAATTTTGTAGTGAGCTTCTCTGGGCATAAATCTTAGACGATTTCCTTGGCATGAATTCGTACAAGCAGAAGTCGTGGACGGTATTCATAAATTCACACTGTTCCAAGCACTGCGTGTTCGTGTCCACCTCAGCCCATCCTCACAAGCCCTGAGGATTATCAGTTTTTGAAATCATTATGAATTGGTGCTGACTTGTTTAATTTTACTTAGTTTTCTCTATTACTCGTGGGTCTAAACAAAAACTGTATACCATCATTTGCCATTGTCCCTGGGGAAGGATGTTTCTTTGTTGACTTTAAGGGAAGATTCAAGGCAGAGACTCTTAATGGAGGGAGCAGTGGGGATACACATTCAATAGTGTTGGTTTTCCTACTTGGAGGTTTCTTCCTTTCACTGCTTGGGAGAAGGAGAAGCTGAGAAAAAGCAGCTTGGGGGCCAGAACAACAGGAGAGACATCAGCAATGAGTCAGCCTGAAGCTCAGAAAGTTCATCTTCCCAAATGCAGCTCTGGTTACATCATGGACCTACCCACACCTTCATCTCCCCATCACCCAACACGAAAAAGTCCTCCTCGGTAGAACCCAACCCACCTTCTCAAGCATGTTTCCCTCATATGAACATATCACATCCTCCATTCAATGGACTATGTGCCATTCTTGAAACACACCACCCAAGTCCCGCCTCTTTCCTCTGCTGACATTGGGTGTTCCCTCCAATATAAGGCCCTCTCTGCTTGGCCCCCTTGTGCATCGTCCCTTCCTTCCATCGTGGTTCCCAAGGCCACCTCTTTTTCAACCATGCTTTTGCTTATCCCCTAAAACTCTAGTGACTTTTCGTTCTTTTGGACTTCTTTATATTTTGGAGGCAGCAGTTAGGGCCAAGAGTCATTCAAACTCTGGTCTGTTGGTTTGCCTACTTGCTACATGTGCGTCTTGGGCAAATTATTAAGAAAGCTGAGTCTCTGAGTCCTCTCCATAAAAATAAGAAAATTAAATGAGATCTTGTAAAGTGTCCACTGTTCCTGGCACATAGTAGAAGGTTCAGGAAATGTTAGTTTCTACCTTAGTTTATTCTGCCTTGCATTTGAGTCATGTCTGTCATTTTTATTCCATCCTCAGTCCCTTTCTAGAGTCCACAGTCACAGGCGCTATGAAGATTAAGTGGGTTAATATACGAAAAGCACATAATGCCTAGTGCACAGTAATGATTGCCACTGTCACTAAGAAGTTGCTGAAGAGGCAGTCCTGGTGGAGAGGGAAAAGATAGAAAACCCAAGTCCAAGACCTGGATCAAACAAGGATCCATTCCCGCCTCAATACCTGTCATGCTTCTGTGGGCCTCCATTTTCTCGCCTGTGAAAGGAGCATTATAAAGTCTGTCCTATCACCTCTATTCATTTATTCAATAAATATTTTCTGAGCACCAATCCTTTTATCATTATGAAGTGTCCCTCTTTAGTTTTAGAAACCTTTTTCGTTTTAAAGTCTATTTCGTCTGATATTAGGATCACCATTTCAGCCCTTTTATGGTTATATTTGCATGATCCATCTTTTTCCATCCATTTACCTTCAACTTATTTTTGTCTTTGAACTTAAAGTTTGTCTCCTATGGACAGCATATAGTTGCATCTTGTTAGTTTGTTTCTTTAGTCCAATCTGACAATCTCTGACTTTTGATGGGCTTGCTGAGGCTTGTTTTTTAGACATTAGAGATATTATACTATATCTGAACACTGAGAAAAAGGACCCAGCGGAAGGGGAGGTGGGAGATGTAGGAGAGAAGAATGAGTATTAATGCAGTAGACAAGGTAAGCCTTACCTTCCTTGAGAAGGTAAGCAAAGAGAGAATCCATAGCTCGTGTGAAAGAAGGTGCCTCATAAAAGAGAAATAGTTCTTCCTCTATGATAACAGAAGGAAAATAGAGAATTGGTTCAAATGCAGTTGCTTTAATAAGGTTGATAGTAGGAAAAAAAGAGTGTTCCCTTCTGGTAATTTCTATAGTCTCTTGTGGAACTCAAAAAAGATAATCTTAAAAAAAAAAAAAAAAAAAGATAGTCTGGATGGAAGTACTTCAAAAGCATTAGAGCCATAGAAAGCAATGTTTTCACTTATTCAAACCTTATCACCTAGTTTGGAGTGGAGATTTGCATGAATGAGACCCCAGGACAGTTGGGTTTTGTTGGGGCGGGACTCAGGACTGCAGGGGCCAGGAGGGAATGTCTGGAGCACTGAGCTTGGACTAACCCGTGACTTGGACCAACGCAAGGGCTCAGACGGCAGCGTGGAGGAGGTCACTGTGGATTTGTGCCTCATTCCCTCTTTCATATGTGCCTCGCCTTGCTGGCAGCAGCCAATGGCTTTGAGAAAGGAAGGCTCTGGATTTGCCTAATCATTGCACAATGTCCTGTCACGTCCACAACCAGATTACTGATTGTCCTGAGTAAAGTGACCCATAGTGATGAACGCTTGGAACAGACACGCGAATAAGCAAGCCCCAGCTGGGCTGCGTTGTCTCCTCACCTGCCTAACTGCACAGTCCTCACAGGCCCCAGGAGCTTCCCGTTCACTCACAGCCCAGCCCACATTCTGATTCACCCTGTTGGCCAGTGGGCAGTCATGAGTCTGTCTGTGCAGAGAGGCTGAACAGGGAGGAAGGAAGTGCTTTGGCCTAATGGATCTCCACGGCAAATGTCCTTCTTCCTTTTGTCTTCTTGGAAAAAAAGTTGTGACAAAACAATATGCTTCTTGTTGAAACAGCAAATATACAGATAAAAAAATATATCCCCCCAATTGCCAGCCAGAGGTAATAACCTTATGTGTCATGAACACAAAGACAGAAGAGGGAAGTGGATTTCAAGGGCTCCCAGGTCCTAGCATTTTCAGGGAGGTGGTAAGAATATACGAAAGTGTACTTTACATTGATAGTAATAAGTCAAGAATGCACAATGAAATATCAAGGATAACCACTAAAAGAATGGTAAAGACATAGATGACTAACAAGCTAGTATAGAGAGAAAAACATAAAGTCATACAAAAAGCAAGGAGAGGAAAAAAAACTAAAAACAGATCTGACAAACAGAAAACAAATGATAGCATGTAGATTTAACCACGAACACCTCAGTAACTATTTTAAGTGACAATGGATGAAATATGCCAATCAAAACTGAAAAATTGTCAGATTGGATAAAAAGAAAAACAAAACCCTACTTCAGGCTGCTGTGAGAGGTATATAAGAACACCGAAAGATGAAAAGGAAATGGATTGGAGAAAACAGACCGCGTGAACACTAACCAAAAGAAATCTGGAGCTGTGTAAAGTAGATCTTAGGTGCAAAAGCGTTATTGAAGATAAAGAGGGAAAGGACTTCCAATGATCTCAAAATGAAGAAGAGAGCAAGGCCCCTCTACAAAAATATGCATTTATAAATTAAAAATTAAAAATTATCAAAAACAACCATTTCAGGACACTGGAAGTTGACCAAAGGCAGAAAAATTGAGTAGTGTTTATTCTTGAGAAAATACTAGAACTTCAGGTGAAAAATGGCAGAAGTTTATGTTCTATCTTGCCTCTGGTGACTCAGACGTAGCACACTTCCGGCTTAGAAGGGAGAAATACAGCTTTATCACCCTGGGTCTGGCTAAGGAAAACAGGAATTAACCAGTAGAATTCACTCCAAACATATCAATAATTACATTAAATATTAATGGAATAAACATAATGCTAAAAGGCTCAACCTCCCTGAAATGTAACACGAGGTGGACAGAGTTAGAGTTTTGGAATGAGCCAGGCCTATGTTTGGAGCCCAGCGCAATCACTTACATTCCCTCAAACGTGAAATGCAGATAACACTAGTACTTCCTTCATAGGGTTAAATGAGATTATCTGTGCATACGCTTACTATAGGGCCTGGTATCTAGTAAGTATTTAATAAATATCAATTCCTTCTCTTATAATCTAGCATAACGCTAGAGGAGACAGTAGGTATTTCTCTTGCTCACATTGGCATAGGAAAACTGGGTTCATCTAGAACAGGGATTGGTAAACTACAGCCACAGGTCAAATCTAGACTGCCACCTGTTTTGGGAAATAAAATTGTATTGGAACACAGCTATACCCATTTACTGATGGATTGTGTATAGCTACTTTCATACAGTAATAGAGTAGAAACTGTATAGTCCATAAAGAGTAAAATATTCACTGTCTGGCCCTTTATAGAAAAAGCTTGCCCATCCTGATATAGAACACAATGATTGAATTTTACTTCTAAAACCCCAGTCTAGTATTTATTTTTGAGATATGCCAACTTTTTGTTATTAATACTTTTACAAATACAAATTCCATTTGTTTGGCATTAGATAAATCTACTTATAACAAAAAATAGTGGGATTATTTAGATGTTCACTAGACGAAAATTACGAGCTACACTTGCTATCTGATATCCTATCTCTAAGCCTTCTTCCTTTCTTTATAGTCTTTTACTTGTGATATCTCCAAAAATCACACTAGAAGATTATTTAAGGGTCACTGGAAATCCACCATGTTGCTCTGTTTTAACGATCATAATCCCTTTCATTCGCTTTAGAACTCCTGCATGCATATTCTTATTTAATTATTACTATATTGCATCCATTTTGTAGATGAGAAAACTGAGCTTCAAAGAGGTTTGGTCACTTGCCAAACAGTAGGCAGCGGAAGAATGTTCTGGCACCTGGTCTAGTGCTCCACCCATCGTTATCACTTTATACACAATCTATTCCCTGATGTTTCTAGTTTTATTGAAGGAGAGTCAAGGTACCAAGTAGAAAAGCAGTCCAAACTCTCTGACTTTAGTAAGTAAACAAAGAGTATGGAAGCTTGGAGATAGAGGCCCCGCAGCATTCTACAAGGGGTTGGTATTTAACTTCTAGTTAAGTACTTGTGACTCTAAGCTCTGACTGGCGATGCTATAAAAATTTGCAAAAGCAGGAAGCATGCAATGCAAACCTATTACCACAGCACAACAAACATGACCTGAACAATCTCTGCTCTCCAGAGAAAATCCTCCGTGCGATACTGGCATTCAAACAAATTCAGCTGATAATTCTGGAGGTCTGCAGCGTGCCAAGCTCTGTGTTAAGCATGGGGAGAGGGAGAAGTGTGGCGTGACGATGACATAGGGTGACGATGCCTTCAAAGCACTCGGTCTAGTAGGGAGCTAGACAGGCATCACACATCCACACAGCCACTTCAAAGAGAAAACGAGGAACTTGGTAAGGAATAGAGGGGCAAGGACCAGCTCTTCTGGGAGTTCAAAGTGTTTTATTCTGACTTGGGTAGGATCCAAAAAGGCTTCCTAAAGACAGGGAATTAGGATTCATTGCTGTGCTAGCTATTACTCATTTTCCCGTCAAGACCTTGTCTCCACCCCTCTCCATTCTGCTCTGTGCTCCAGGAGGCTGACTTTTCTGGGTCACATCAAGAGGTCCTCGGGCCCTAGGACTAAGGTGGGATTTGGACAATGGGCGGCTTCAGCAGGAGAAGGGTGAAGGGTCAGAAGACAGAGGTTCAGGTATTCATTCCCCAGCTCCCAGCCTTTCAGGCCTTGGGTTGGCCTAGTCTAGGTTCCTCTAACAAGGGGCACCATCCCACTCAGGTGACTCCTTCTCTCCAGTTCAGGAAAGTTTCCTTCCCCTGAGCCCTTCTGACCCAAAGGTGGCAACAGTTCCCTGCCCCTGGTGGCTCCAGAGCTTCTCTAGCTTCCTTGGTTTTCCCTTAGCTCCGCCCACGCACTTGAATTGATCCCTTATCAAACGCACCACAATAACTGCTATCGAGTGTGCCATCTGTTTCCTGCTGGGATCCTAGGATACACCTTTGAAGAAATCTTAATAGCTGTAATATACTGCTTAAGAATATGAACTTTGGAACCAAACAAAACTGAATGTGAATCCCAGCTTCACTTTGTACAGATCACTGTAAGATCTTTGGCTACTTCCTTAACCTCTTTGAACCACCGCTGCTCCACCTATATAATGAGAAGAGTCCTTATTGCATAGGTTGTAAATATGAAACGAGATACTATAATATATGACTGCCCGATAGGGAATGGGGACAAGTTTAAACAGCAAACGCAGGGAGGTGTGGAAATGCACACGGGCCTGGAGCCTCCCGTGGTGAGGACTTGGCCATCAGGGAAGAAAACACTTCCAGGGACCCAGCTGGATAACATCCCAAGCTTCCTTTGCTCCCTTGGGACTGTTACAAGATTTTCAAAATAGGAACAGAAAAAAAAACCAATGCATTGCCTTTCTTCTTTTTGTCAGTGTGAGACCCCAGAACTCATCTTCCCAGCATCCTCCTTGCTCCCCGCTGTGCCTGTGCTGAGAACATGGTGGAGGGGAGAGCAGGATGTGTCCAGGCATAGAGTCAGCTTCTCCCCAGAACTGCCAAGGGCAAAGGCAGCTGGGGAAAAGGAAAGTTGAGGGGGGGCAGAAAGAGTAGAGGGCGACACTAGCCCTCTCAGAGCAGCCGCAGGGCCGCAGAGGGAGTGGCAGCAATACGCCCCTAACTTTAACTTGCCGCTCCTCTTCTGCTCCTGTTTTCTTCTCTGCTCCCTGAATCTGGCTTTGTTAAACCTCTATGCGTTAATGGCCTACATTCATATATCTATTCATTTATGCATCTATTCACTTCTTCATGCACTCCTTCATTCATCCTTCCAACCATCTATTTATTGATCCACTCATTTATTCACTCATTGGTTCATTCACTTATTCCATCTATCCATTCATTTATTCATTCACCCATCACTTTTCACTGAGTACCTTCTTGCTACCATATGTCAGGCACCATACCATATGAAGGCTGTGTGTGGACAGAAAAAAAAAACAAAAAACTTCTCTCGTATGTATACTATTGAATCCTCAGTACTTAAGCAGTGGATTAGGGAGTTTCCAAAATGAGAATAAACCATTTCTGCAGAGGTAGCAGCATTTGAAAATGTGTGATGTCATGAAAGGGTGTGGTATGCCGGCCCAGTGATGAGAAGTTCCCTATGGCTGGGACACAGTCTGTCGGGGGCAAGAGTCCAAGGAAAGAGGACAGGCGAGTGTCAGGCCAAGGAGTTTGCCTTGACCCTGCAGGCACCGGGCAGTCCACTGGTTTTCATCAGGGCAATGGGATGTTCAGTGTTATTTTAGGGAGACAGCTCTGCCGACAGCGCACAGACTAAAGGCCGGGAGACCAGCAAGAAGGCTTAGTGAGAAGGCTGAGGTTGTGGTGAAAGAGGTGAAGAGGCAGCATTTGAGAGACATTTCTGAGAAAGGTTTGACAAGTCAGGTCTCTAAATCCCATCTAAGGAAAACCAAGTTCGGAGGGAAACCAACACCTTTACCTCGTGTTCTTCCTTCTTAGAGCATGTTAACGCCATTATCCAATCCGTAAGAGTAACTGTTGGACAGGCCCTTAAATGCTGGGACCAGAACAATTGCTTTGGACTGTATACCACAGCCTCATCTGCAGCCCCGAGTGTAGTAAAGCCTTGGGTTTAACAAGATCTTTCTCTGCTCATTCCTGATAGAATCTTCAAGATGCTCTCATTTTACAAATGAGAGATACTAAGAGAGATCCGTGAAGGTTAAGTACCTTCTCAAGGTCACACAGCTTGAAAGAGCAGAGTATATTAACGTATGCCTGCTGACAACAGACTCCAGCCTTTCAACAACATCGGTAAATGTATATTGGCAAATGCATATACAATAAGACCATCGCTTAGATTAAAACTATAGATGGGGTATACAAAGAAAACGATTGCAGTGTAATGTTGTTACACAGCAACATGCTGGTCTGTCCCTCATACCTACCCCTAAAAAGAAAGAGTCTGTGAGACTATTCCTTTCAGGGACATTGCTTCACCTTTATGCTATCTCCTTGTTTGGCCCCAAAGGATGGCTGGCTAGCCAATGACGGGTAAGATTCCTCAAGAAAGGAACGTCCTAAGACAGGCACAGTCATGTGGGGACCACCAGGAGAATTCACGGGGTTGATAGAGGTGGGCACAGCCCCCCACCTTCCCCCGTCTAAGGAGAGCTTCTGCCTCTGTGGCTGTATTCCTTCCCACAACCTGCTTGGGAAGTGATTCTTGATGTGATAACATCAGTTCTTCATCTCAGTAAGTTTTCAACATAAAGGTTTTGTCCCCTGGGGAGGTATAAACAATTATTTATATATCATGGGACTTTTGACAAGCAAGGGTGATTGGTTTGAACCAGTTTTCTGGTATGATGTATGAGACTCACAGACCCTAGAAAAAACAATGCTACTTCCTTGTATGTGTATCAATAAAAGCCACAAGGTGGCCCGATTCAGGGCTCTCAGTCCTTTGAGGCTGGGAGACCCTTGGCCCCTGTTTCAAAACTTTCTTGATTTCTGTTTCTTTCTTAACCCTTCGCCACCCCTTCTCGTTCTCTCATTGCCCGTGTTGCGCTGGACGCAACAGTGTAAGACTTATTTTTCCACTATAAAATTCCTTTATTCATTCCTTTTATAGTGCTTTAAAATGTATTTAATCATTATAAACTTGAATAGACAATATATGTGATGATATATTATTATACATTGAATATATACATATATGCCTGTGTATATGTATTCAGCAAATGAGCTACGTTGTCAGAGGCATCCAAAGGGGAAATCTAAAGTCCTTCTTGGTGGTCGTCGTCTTCTTCTGGGAACTTGGAACACAATTCAGAGTCACTGAACAACTCCATGTAGCCATTCTGCGTAACTCACGGTTCTTTTGCAACTCCCTCCTTCTCTCTGGCTTTCCTTCTTCCAGGATCATTCCCTAATTGTCAATCCCGATTCTGCTTCTTGCTCACCACTTCAAAGGCACGTCCAGTTCTGCATATTTTCCTCCTTTTCAAGGCTTCCCGCCAAACAACCTTCAAATACCATGGATCCAAGGTCACAAACTGGTCCAAACAGCCGGGAATCCAATATAGCTCACAGCATGGTGGTTGGCCTACACCATGGTTCTAAAATTTGAATTGGTTCTCAACCTTTAAAAATTAAAAAAACTTTACCAGAGGGTAAAGGGGGTGGGGGTGGGAGATGAGGGTAAAGGGGATCAAATATATGGTGATGGAAGGAGAACTGACTCTGGGTGGTGAACACACAATGGGATTTATAGATGATGTAATACAGAATTGTACACCTGAAATCTATGTAATTTTACTAACAATTGTCACCCCAATAAATTAAAAAAAAATTTTTTTTAATTAAAAAAACTTCACTTAAAAAAGACCAAAAAGTATATATGTATATATACTTTTCTTGAAAAATTAGAATATCTGGCAACATGCGACGTGCATTCCCACATGGCACTAATTGGCCAGAGCTCAGTAGCATGTCCTGTTTCATTCACTGCAGTTCTTACCCTCTGCCCGCTTTGCTCATTTATGGAATTTGACTGAACCTGGAGGCATTTGCATTTGAGATCTCTGAGGCAGACCATCCTTGGTTTATGTATCTAAGCATCTGTCACTTCCAGTGTTTCTGAAGGACTCAGGAGGTCCATGACATGTCCTATTTTGTGAATTAACTGATACCCACACGAATTTGACTTGGGTATGGACGAACAGATTAAAAACCCACAAGAGCTTCCAGATAACATAATATTTTTAAACCTAATTTTTTTTTTTTTATTCCAATTTTGTACTCTGGATCATTCTTTTAGGTGTCAATGCCCTATTTCTTCCTTACTTTTAAAAATCATTTGCTATAAAAGTAATGCTCATAAAAGAAACATCCCTAAAAATACAGGTAAGACAAAAAAGTAGAAAATAAAAATCAGTCAGAACCCCTTTATCCAGAGATAACCTCTGTAACGATTTTGTGTACATTTTATCAATCTTCGTACTATGCATTTAGATACATAGAAAAGTGGGATTGTATTACGTGTGTTTTGTCATCTTTTTATAAACTTAATACGACGTCATGGCTTCTCATGTTATTAATGATTCCTCTCTAGCCTGGTTGTTCATAACCACGTGATATTCCATCATATGATTGTACTTTGATTTATTTAACCAAGTCCTTACTTGTGGGATATTTAGGCCCTTTGCAATTTGGGGTTATTTTCTGAACAATGTTTCAAAGCATATCCTAGAAGTAGAATTGGTGAGCCACAAGGCATGCAAAAACCTCAGGCTTTTGAGCCTGAGACTGATATTGGTGCTGTATTTCCATGTGCAGAGGGTCAGCTTACACAAGTGAGATATCCTTTCAGAAGAGACACTCTCAGGGACATGAGCTTCCTGATAATACTTCATTGAGTAACGGCCTAAAATTTTAACATGCATCTACACACTAGAGAGATTTAGTATGGAGATGTATTGGTTCCAGCACTTGGGTTCAAAAAACAAATAGTAGAAATTCAGAAACAAGATGTGATTTCACTCGTGTGCGTATGAGATGTGTGTGTGTGTGTGTGTGTGTGTGTGTGTGTGTGTGTGTGTGCGCGCGCGCGCGTTAGTGGACAATAAGGCCAATGGGATAATAAGGCTGCCGACAGAAGTTACTGGGGCTGCATTTAACAGGAGAGCCAGAAGGCCGAGAATAACACCAAGAGTTCTGCTCTACTGAATCAAATCACTGTGGAATAGCGTACTCAATTCTGGGCGCCCCAATTCTGGAAAAGTATAGCAAATTAGTGTGTCATCAAAGGAAAGGGGCCAGGATGGTGAGGGGCCTCCTGACTGTGCCCGATGGGGGATGTGGCTAAAGAAACTAAGAGTGTCTGGTTCTAGGAGAGGCGACTCAGAGCATGTGGCATGAGGATTGTCGACTACTTGATAAGCTGTCAGTACAATCTGTTTGGTGTTTCTCAAAACCCAGAATTTGCACAAATGAATGAAAGCCACAGGCTGACAGATTTCTGTTCTGTCTAAGGAAGAAATGTCTAACAGTCAGCGTTGTTAATAAATTAAACAGAGCTTTCGGGAGGGAACACAAGAAACGATCAGCAGAGGTTACCTCCAGGGAGTGGAACCAGGGAGACGCACCACTTGAAACTACCCTTGTATACCGTTTGAAAATGTTTTTAAACCACCGTGTGTGAGAATGACATTTATGATGAAGAAATACATTTAATAATGCAACAGAACGGAAAGAAAACATGGGGAGTTTATCAGCTAAGGTATTTTGGTTGCAAGCATCAAAATCTAACAGGCTAATAAACATAACACACAAAGAAAAAGGATTTAGCAGAAGGATTGCACGCATAATTGAAGGGAAGGTAGAGGGGGCCAGGCATCCAGAGATGCTTGGGGCCTTCATGCGTGGTCTCTGTTTGCTGTGACTTGGTTCCATCCGTTCCCTGTCCTGTGTCAGACTCAGATTCCCATGAGAGGACAGTTTGATTGGCCTAACTTGGGGTCATATACCCACGCTCTTGCTGACTGACAGCCTCTCATAGAATCACTTGAAATGGGTGTACGCAGTTGCCCAAAGGAAATTTGAGATGCTGTTACCAAAAGAAGGAGGAAGGGATGCTGGGCAGGCAAAACCAATATATCCATTACATCAGTTTATAATAAACGGAATAAGCTATCTCAAAAGGTAGTGAGGTCTCCATCCCTGGACGTATTCCAGACAGACTGGACGAGCACTTGGTGACAAAGTTGTCAAAGGATTTGGCATCTAATGAGGTGTGGGTTATACCACCTCAGTATCCCTCTCAAATCTGAGATTCTGTGTTTCTATTATTTGGGGGGAAAGCTAGGACCTCACTTCGACAGCCAACGTACATCTCAGATTCTCTTATTCCGGAGCCAACCAGAGTCAAATTCTGTCCTCAGCAGGCCCTTGTAGCTCATTTCTCTTTCGTCTTATCTCTTTCAGTCCATTTTCCTTGCACTTCTGATGCTTCTCATGTGACAGTTTTGAGGACTCAAGAAGAATATTAAAGAGACCTGTCTCTGGGAGTCAGCCTTCAGAGCACCTCTAGGATTCAGTCTTTATAAACTGTGTGACCTTGAGAAAATTACTCAACTTCTCTGGGCCTGTATTTCCTCATCTGTAAAATGAAGATAATAGTCGTACCTACCTCCTGGGGTTGCTGAGGGAATTAAGTAAGACATCGAAAATGATCAGTAGAGGGCTTGCCATGGAGAAAGGCTCAAAAACACCGTCTCCTTCTCTTCCTCCTCTTCTTAGTATCCTCACCACCGCCAACATGACTAGTAAAGGAAGTAGCTCCAGAATTTTGCCACATATTTGCCAAAATTGACTTTGAAATCTACTCTACACTCCAGGAAGAAAGGGGTCACGTCCTATTTATTTTCTAAATTCTTATCCCTAGTGGAGCTCCTGGTGCATATGGGCGCTCGATACATGTCTGTAAATAAGTGAAAGAAAAAATGAAACCATAATGGAGGTTGAAGAGTAAGGATATTTCCAATGTGGGGCGTTATGGAGGTTGCAGAAGAAAAGGAAGGCAGAAGAGGAGAAAAACCCTCACCAAGTGTTAAAGGGGGAAAAAAAACCAACGGTGGACAGAGTTAGTCAAAAAGTGATTCATTGACGGAATAAGCCCAAAAACCGAAGTCCCCGGGACCACCCCATGACCTGGTGGTGGAAACTTGGATAATTAGCCAAAAGCAGGACCCCAAGGAACCGTTTTGTACAGATTTGGGTTTCAGGGTTGAAAGAACATGATGGAAGTTTACAGAGTGAGGCACTTGGGTGATCTATTTTGGAGGAATTATCTGGAGAGAAGAAAATGAGAACTGCCGGTAGTTCACCTTTACGCGACAGCATCAGGCAGGGAAGGGGTGATTCTGGGACATCCTCATAGCCTGATTTTTCAGGCCCAGTGCACTGTGGGGTCCCATGCGAATTAATGTTGGAAATTTAACAGCGTGACGGTGTGTGATAGGGTGTGTGAGACAGACTAGCAAAGGAAGCCAAGGGCTCATAGTAAAGACACTATGTCCTATATGCAAAGGGATTTTTTTGAGTAAACTTTTTATTAAATTATAACAGCCATATAGAAGAGTGATAAATCAGAAGTGTACCACTTCATGAATTTCCGAAAGTGAACGTGCCCATGCGACCAGCACTTACTAGATATGGAAGTGCATTTTAAATGAAAATGTTCATTTGGGGTCTTGGCAGGAAAACAAATTTCCTGGCCCCAGTGTCAGAGGTTCTGCTTCAGCACCCTGTGGCCCAGGAATCTGCATTTCTACATGTACCACCGGATTCCGATGAGACAGGTCCATGGACCATACTTTGAGAAATACTGTGCTTTTGGGTGAGAATAAGCTTTGGAGTCATGTAGGCCTGGACTTGGAATCCCACTTTCTTCTTGAGTGAGTGACTTGACCTTCTCACATGGGAAGTGTGCCAATGGTACTTACTGGTTTGCTTTGAGAATTATACAAGAGAATGCATGTGAATCCACAAAAGCTGCTTAGCACTCAATAAATAGAGCAAAGCAAACACAAGCACAGAGAAGACAGAGTTGTGCCCATGTCTTTGTGCCCAGCATCTAGTACCACGGCATGCCATTCAGCAAGACTAAGGGAAATGTAGCAGTTGGTAACAGTTGTGACTGTTGGTAAATGTAACGGTTGGTAACACGGGCTTGGCAATCAGACAGCCTGGGGTGTGAATTTCAGCCCTGGCTTCACCGCTTACTAGCTATGTGAGCTTGAGCAAGTTTCTTAACTCCTCTGACTCTGTTTCCTCATCTGTGAAATGGGTATAATGCCACCTACTCACAGGGTGACTGTGGGGATGAAATGGGATGACCCAGCAAAGCCCCAAGCTCAAGGCCTGGCCCCTGAGAGGAGCTCACTAGACATTGGCTGCTGCTATTATAGCTGAAGCTGAGAATGCCCCATCCCTGGGTAATGGAAAGGTCTGCTTCAGGGGCAGCCTGAGGGGCAACAGGCCGCCTCCCTGTAATAACAGTGTTGCACGTCTCTGTATTGAGCAGTGTACTAAAAAGGCTAAGAATCAGACATTTATTAAGAGGCCAAAGTGTCACTACCATGATTATGGGCCAGGTGAGGCCGCTCAGGAACCTTTACACCTTTCAAGGTGGTGGAGGCAGGAATGGAGTGACGGTGGAGGCTTTGCTCTGTGTCTGAAAGCTCTCAGGTAACTTCTGCCAAACACCAAACACAGAGGCTGGAATTTGAATTCTTGAAGAAGTTGGGGGTATCACACCATTTCCAACTACACTACCTAGTGCTCATATCTGGGGAGGGGGCACTACAAATCCAGCCTTGACCTTGAACGTTGGTTTTCAGGGGTCACCCCAAAATGCTTTACTTCTGGAGAACTAAGTTATACTGGTCAGTTCCCCAAGAGCTGGAGTAGGAACAGCATACCAGGTTAAAGTTTGTGGTCTCCAGCCTGAAGCCACACTTCAAATCAGAGGTTCCAGCTCTACTACTGACTAACCAGGTAGCCTCATGCAATTCAGTCCCTTTATTTTTTAACACTTATGAGCCCAGCTCTGTGCCAGACACAAACCAAAGTACCAGATAAGTTCCTCATCCTTGCGAGCAGGGCTGCCCTGCGCAGTTGTGCAGGTTGGAAACTCCCTAAGGCCATTTGACCAAGAGAGAAAGTCTGGGCTGAAATCCAACCTGTGCTCTGGTCACATAAGACAGGCCAACATCCTTCTGGAAGAAAGGGCGCTTCTCTAATTTGCACAAAAGTAATATATAGGCTATTGGTACCTTTCTTGAGAAGGCCATGTCTGGTTACTGACACAGACATATAAATAAAAACTGCTTTTCCTCCTAACATGAAAACAAATACTTCTATTTTCTCACGTTGAGAGTAGCTCACAAGACCAAGTAGCTCTGTGACAGCATATAAAACAGACTACAGGTCTAATGATACCACAGTGTACCACCTTCTGTTGCAAACTAGCTGTGTGACCTTGGGGAAGTCACTTAACTTGTCTGGGTCCATTTTCCTCATGTGTAAAATGAATCAACATCCCAGATAATTTGGATGCTCATGGTCAGAAGGCCCAGTGGATAAACTTCCACTTGCCCCTTCCAGATGCAACCTTCTCTGAGCCTGTGTTCCACTGTGTTCCAGCAGATAGAAGTTCTGCTGAATGAGAGGTGACAGGGGAGTCAGGGAATAATGTCATGATCCCTAACCTGAATGCTATGACCTTACAGAAGGACTCGGCAGCAGTGGCTTTGTGCTCCTTTCCCCAAGCTGAACAGGCTAGCCCTGAACACTCACCAGTTACACACACAAGACAAGCGTGCAGGGATATGGCCATTCTGCGTGGGCAAACACCACCCACTATCCTAACTGTAAAATAGGATCAAGAGGCCCTGATAGGTTCCCCCTTGGTAAGTCAGTAAGTGTCAAAGTATAAATCAGTAAATGACAAAGCAAGCCTCTGGACAGCCTGGAAATTCTCCGTTATCAATAGGCTATCAACACTATTGGTCAGAATTTGCTCTATGTGCATTGACCTATTTAGTGAGTGACTTCCTCCTCCCCTCACTCAACTTCAAACATCCACTAAGCCCCGCCTGTATGTCAGGCACAGTGTTAGGGGCTTGGGTTATAGACATGAATAATGGAAGAGAGAATAGACCCCCCCATCCCCAAACACACCCACGAATACATAAACCACTATCTGGAAACCAAGGGATATTTCAGGCCATGAATCTTTTTTGGCTAGTAGCTTCCAAATGCATCAACTGCCATCCGTGGCCTGCAACCTAGAAAAGAAACAAGCCCACTTAACTGTAAGCAACCAAAGTGGGGGAAAACCTCAGTAACTTATGAAAATGCAGCGGGGTTTCCCTGCCTTGGCTGGTGTTGTGTTTCACAGACGTGACTCAGAACATTTTGCAGCTGCCCGTGTACATTTCCCTCTCCTATTCCAACGGAAGCTTCCGCCTCGCCGCTACAGTTGTCTGAGAGCCCGGTGTGGTCAAAAGTGGTTGGAACCACGTAGGCTCGGTTGCTTGTGAGTGACTATCAGATCTCAACCATAATGTCGCTCTAAGCCTAGGCAGTGTTTCTTTGCCCTAGATTCCTACTTATTTGTACAACAAACCTTTAGGTTCTCAAATGCCTCTTCCACTGGTGGGCAGGGCCGGGAGAAGGAAGAGCACCCTCCCTCCTGTTCCACATTGGGATGGGTATGGGGGGAAGTGATTTGGAGCTAACTTTTTTTTTTTAATTCAAGTGTATTGGAGTGACAATTGTTAGCCCAGTTACATAGGTTACAGGTGTACAACTCTGTAATACATCATCTATATATCACATCGTGTGTTCACCACCCTGAATTAATTCTCTTCCCATCACCATATGTTTGATCCCCGGAGCTAATATTTCGTGAGCACTGACTGTGTGCTCTGCATGGCATCTTTACAAATGAGGGTCTCGTCCTGGAATCACAAATGAAAAAACTGCTCTTATTTCACATTTGTCTCAGTTGTCCAGACTCACAATCCCACTAACGAGCCGTCACTGCAGAGCACTTCCCATGAGGTAAGCCTATGCTAAGCACTTTTACAGACATTATTTCATTTATTTTTCTGATTAACTCTACAAGATGGGTCATACTATTAGCCCCATTTTACAGATGAAGGACCTAAGGTTTAGACAGATTAAGTAACTTGTCCAGAGTCATACGGCCAGTAAGTTTGGAAGAGGAATTTGAACTTCAGTCATGGAGCTATCATTCAAAGATTCTAGACTCTTTTGCAAGCTGGGCTTGGAACCCTTTGTCTGTGCTTTGTGGGGGAACAAATTTAATTGGATTACAAAAGTAGAAACAACAACAAAACACCTCCTGTTGAAGGAAAGCAATCGGTGTACTTATTCAATACAGTTCTCCCTCATTTTAGGTCTTGTCTTTCAAGATCTGACCGGAAGTTCATGGGCAAATTATTGCAGATAGGCTAGTTGTGTTGCAAATCAGATAATTCTTTCTCATAAATAACAGGCTTCCATTCCTGGCCCAATGATCAGCCATGTCTCTGATTCAGAAGAGAGTCCCTTAGTGCCATGAAGATCACGACTGGCATATTCTTCACGGAACTTTCAAGTAAAATAAAGTCAATGTATATGGCAGAAAAAAAAGAAAAGAAAAGAAAAACAGACAGAATAGACTGTTTGCATTTTTGTAGGTTCTGTTTTTTCCTTCGTATGCTTCCAGTTACCTTAAGAGCTTGTTCTTTTCTAGGTCACAGGCCATTATTTACGATGGCAGTTGGAACTGACTATGGGGTTATATTGAGGAAAAGAGAAGATATAGAATTTGGTCTCCGCCCAAATTGTCTAATAAGAAAAATCAATGTTAGACAAGCAACTCTTACAGCAGTGGTATGATTGCTAATATATCAATAAGCTGGGCTGAAAGAGCCCAGAAAAAGGAAAGCTGATATCCAGTGGAAGAAACTGAAAGGTGATGTTTTAGTTGACATTGAATATTATTTTCTTGTTTTAAAGTGAGTAGTAAGCAGGCCTCCCAGCACCCAGGTTCTTTCCCCACTGGACAGCAGGTCCCAGCTCTGGACGGCACTGACTTAACCCCTAAATCTAGCTTCAGGCCCTGGCTACAAACCAGAGGAATCCACTCCAGCACCTCGGTTTAACTCTAAGCACATGATCTGAGCTGGTCTAACCACGGTGAATCCCAGGACTTCTGTTTGCTGGTTTTGAGCTGAGAAGATTCTTCTTTCTTTCTCTTCCCTGGTGGCACATATCCATGAGGCCTGGAACCAGTGCCACATTTTGTACCAGGGAAGTCAGCCTAAAGGCAAAGCCAACACAATGAGAAGAGCTAGGCCAAGAGAGCTACAGAGAAATGGAGCTGGAGCCCAGGTCTAACGCCCATGTGCATTTTCAAGAATGACCCAATGAACTATCTTTATTGCTGTAGCCACTTAGAGTTGAATTTTCTATTATTTGTCACCCAAAGCATTCCAAAGATACTCATGAAGGGTTTTACTCTTAATGTAATCAAGATCAAGTATCAGTTGGTAGAGGGACTTTCTGGTTTCAAGGATAGAAAAACTAACCCAAACTAACAAGCAAAGATGGAATTTATTAGCTCAAGAACACAAACAGTTAGTGGATACACTGGGCTTCAGGCATAGCTGAATGCAGGAATTCAGGCACAATCACAGAACTCAGTTTCTCTCCAACCCTCTGCTCAGTTCTGCCCTCCTTCATGTGTGGACCTTACTCCTGGACACAACCTCCCTCCCAGTTGCATTCTAGATCTTATGACTTCTCACGTTCAAGTCTAATGGGGAATGGAAATCCCACCTTCAGGGTTCTCCAAGCAAACCCCTGGGGTTTTCTGACTGTGCCTGGCTTGAGTCCTGTTCCCACTCCTGGACTAAGCACTGTGGCCAGGAAATGAGATGTCCCAGGAGACTTGGGCCTTGGTCCCATGATTCACCACTGGAACCAATGCAGAGGTCAGCTTCGTACAAAGCTCATGGCCGAAAGTGCAGGTGGGTATTTCCCCCCAAAGTAAAATCAGGTAATACAAAAATAAGCCACAAAACAACAGGTGTCTCTGACAGCACACTTGAAAATGCCTCTCAGTCAGCATTCCTAACATAACACGAATTCACGACAGGTGGGTTTAACAGCAAATGCTGTGAGTCATGGCTAAGAAGTCCTTTCCTGCATTTGCCAACCTAAAATCAGAAATAGTTTCTGTGAGATTTTTGTTTTTCTTCCATGACATACATTTGTTCTTTCAACTAATATTTTCTTTTCTGTCTGTTTTTTTTTTACCTTAGACAACAAATTTCTAACTAATATTTTGTGAGCACTAATGACAACAATGGTAACAGTTCTCACACTTACTACCTGCTTATACATATAACATATACATTATCTCATGTAATCCTTACACTAGCTCACTGGTTCTCAAACAGGGATAATTTTGCCTTCTCGGGGGACACTTGCCAATGTCGGGAGACAGTTTTGGTTGTCACAACTTGAGGGCCACTATGGCATTTTGTGTGTCGAGGTCATGGATGCTACTAAACACTCTAGGATTCACAGGACAATCCCTCATAGCAAAGAAGTATCCAGTCCAAAATATCAAGAGCACCAAGGTTGAGGACCCCTGTACCGTACCACTCATGATGCTATCTATCCCCATTGTTATGGATGACGAAGAATAAAGCTTAGAAAAGTTAAACAACTTGTCCAGGCTTACACAGGGTAGGAAGTGGTGGGGCTGGGACTGGATAAAAGAGCTTGTTTTTATCTAGGGATTGCCAAACTTGGAATTGGAACTCAGTGTCCCTCCACCCCACCCACACCCATTCTGAATTCTGGTTTCGTGGGCCGGGGTCCCCAGGAATCAGTATAACAGGATCACAGAGGATGCTAATGTAAGCAGCTAAGCAAGCATTTGGACGTCCCTGCAAGCCCCAGGCACCATACACACTGATGCATTGCCCAGTGTTGGGCACTGGGGAGGCAAAGAGCAGCCAGACTCATGGACAGCTATGACATACAGTGGTGTGAATGCATAATGATGGGCGTTTCACTTGTCCAATCATTGCACATGCCTTCCCCTCTGCTTAGAAGTCACTTCTCTCTCTCTCTCCTTTGAAGCCTCTCATGCTTCAAGCTCATCTAGAAGTTTGCCCGCCCTCCACCTCCACGGTCTGTGTTAGATGGGCTACTTCTCTGGTCCCATAGAATCCTAAAGAGAATTCTGCTATTTGACTCCTTACACCATATTTTACATAGTAATTTACTTAACTGTCTCATTCACTAGGCTGTAAGCTGCCTGAGGATACCGCCTACATCTATATACCCCTGGTGCAGAGGCCAGTAGGCTATTTGTCTACAAATTACTATTTGCTATTTGTCTATTTCAGGAGTCAGCAAGCTTTTTCAGTAAAGTATCAGATAGTAAATATTTTAGGCTTCACAGGCTATATCCCACCACAACTACTTAAAGCTGACGTTGAGCACAAAAATATCCATAGGAATTATGTAAATGAATGAACTTGGCTGTGTTCCAATAAAACTTTATTTACAAAACCAGGCGATGGGCCAGATTTGGCTACAGGCCATCGTTTGCTGACCCCCAGTCTATTATAATAGCCATTCTTCTATTAGTTAGTCCTCATTTTAAACTGTGCATATTGCCACTCAGCAATCCCCAAAATACGTCTATATTTCCCAGCCACCCTGCAGCCAAATGTGGCCAGGTGAATAGATTCCAGCCAATGAGAAGTAGGTGGAAGCATTATTTGGGATTCCTTGGAAGACTGTTTAAAAGGAGCTGATTCATTTGGGAAGGGCCTCTTCCTGCCCCTCTGCTTTTCCTCCTCCTTCCATCCCATGAAAGCCTCCAGCAGCCATGTTACGCCGTGAAGTGGTTTTGTGGAAGAAGCCACAAGCGAGGAGGGAAGAGCGAAAAGATAGGAAGCCGAGTCCCTAATGACATCAAGGAGCTGCCATACCTGTCCTGCACGACCAACGTGTAGACTTTTACATGAGAGAAAAATAAGCTTCTGTCTTGTTTAAGCCACCATGTCTGTGTTGTGATAGGTGGTAGAACCTAATCGTAATTCTATGCCAGTCTGTGGAAACAGTCAACAAATATTTGACTAGTGAAAGGAATGCCCAGAGCATAAGGTAGCACCCTGGAGGAAATTAATTTTGCTGGGGGTGTGGGGGGAGTCATGGAAACAAACAAACACCAGGGCCTCCTCAGGCTTTTTTGTGGTTTAGCATCCAGGATGACTCAAGGGTCTGGCCAGTTCTTCCTGCTGCCTTTCTTCCTCCCCATGGGGACTTTCCTTTTAGAGGGACCACCGTCAACCACTTTATCCTCTGGGGCATCCTTCCCCCAAAGATTGTCATGGAGAATTCAGTTTCTTACAACAGAAGACTCTTTTCCTTGTTGTTTGAAAGGGGTTTTACCACTAGACACCAAGGGGACACAGCCAGAATCCCCGAAATAACAAAAAAGTGCAACGTCTGATAGACTGAGGAAATGTAACAGATCCTTATCATCACGGTTCCTGATTTGTTGGCCTTTCATTATCGAAACCTGGGTGGTGCACATGGGTGGGATAGAGGGAAACCCTGTCCTTGACGTCAGGCAACCTTGAATGTGAATGGTGACTCAGTCACCTAGTGGTGTGATATCAGCTAAGTCGTGTAATTTCCTCGACTAAAAAGTTTCCCCAACTGAAAAATAAGTCAGTAGTAACTTTCTCATAGCCATCTTGTGAGAATCAAGTAGTGAAAGGATGCCTGGCACTGAGAAGGGGTCCAAACTCCAGTTTGGAAACTCCTGTCTGCCTGCTATCCTGAGGATCAGGAGTGACCAGATGATAACTTGGGACTTGGGTGGATCCTGCCCCTGCTTTGGAGGAGCAAAATCTTCCAACCTTCAAACTGAATACTTCCTTCCTTTCCTCTTTTCTGAGCCTATCCCCACACAATTGCACTTCCTTTGTATTCCCCCACCCTACTTTAAAGCGACAGCAGAACAATTCTTAGAATCAATGAAAAAAACCCTTTTTTTCCTGACATTATTTCTGCCACGCTGGAGTCCTGTGTGAATACCCAGCACCAAGGACGTTCATAATGTCACACTTACTGGCCGCACGTCTCCATTTTCTGATGAACGTGGCCTTGACCCGTCTCCCGCTGAATAAGTGGTCACAGGACACTTTAAACCTGGAGGCCCTTTCCATAAAGGTGGCTTACAAATGCAAAATAGTCCACATCCCTAGAGACAGCTGAAAAAGCTATTAATGCCATGCCTGGGAAATGAACAACCCAAAAAAAGCTGCCAGCAGCGAACAGGATCCGTAGCATTCAGTGTGTGCGAACTGAGTTCACTGTAAACTTAGCAGCACTCCCTCTAAATGGTGTCAAGGAGAAGTGCGTGAGCTCCAGAGAGAGGGAAGGGAACGGGACCCACAGGTGATGGCTCTTTGGAAGCGTTCATGGCAGAGCCACTTACTGGGGAATAAAAACAACCACCCAGAGGGAAAGAGGAGCTAATTATGGACATAGATCTGGCTGGGAACGAAGCAAATGATCTTTTCTTCTAGCACCTGTGGAAACAAATGGTCCTTGTCGTCCAACAGGGTGTCCAACTCTAACAAAAGACATGATTAGACGTCAGGTAAATACGAACAAAAGTCTGATGGAGGCCGGGTAAACAAATGACTGTTTGTGTAGAGTGAAGCCTTTCTCTTTGGTTGTTAACAATAACTAGAGAGAAAATGGGATAAACTCAGTCAGGAATACTGAGTAGTGTTAATTTCCAATGTGTATGGGATATTATGTTAGATTCTATGAAGACAGATAGAAGCCATTAATTCGTTCACTCCATAAATACCTGTGAGGCATATACTCTGTACTAAGCATTGAGGTAGGTGCTGGAGATTCACTGGGGAATAGGCATCCATGGCCTCTGCCCACATACAATTGACATTGCAGGGGGTGGAGAGGTAGCAGTGAGCAGTACAGGTTTGGGAGTCAAATTGCCTATGTAGACTCCTGGCTCCATCACACCAGCTTATTTAGTGCTGCCATGCCTCAGTTTCCCCATCTGCAAAAAGGAGATGCCACTGGCATCCACCTTGTGGAGGAAGGGTGAGGCTTCCATGAGACAATACTCTTGAAGCGTTCAGAACAGAGATTGCCATTCAGTGTGTTTTAGTTTGTGACACCGGCTGCTGTTGTCATTATTACTACAGATCACAAGGGCTGAGAAGGCCAGCCTTAAGCGAGTAATCACAAATACCCTGAGAACTAGGAAGGAGAAGGGGCACATATTGTAAACACTTAGCACAAGGAACGAACCTAAGAGCTAGATGGGGTAGCTGGTGGCAGGCTCTGGACTAGGACAAGCTCCTGGGTTCTGATCTAGCTTCTTTCTTCAGCCTGATGGAAATGTACTCAAAACACAACAAAATGGGACTCGGATCCTCAAACTGAAATATAAAAGACAGGGTGCCATTGTAACACAAACAGTATCACCTGTGGCAGGACCACGTGGAGCAACAGTTTACAGAAGCAAATGGCAACCAGAATTAAAAGTCAAGCTCCAGAGTCCAATGGACCGGGCCTTACACCCTAACTCTGCCACCTACTAGTGTCGTGAACTTGAGCAAATTATTTCTCCTGACCTCAGTTCCTTTCCTTGTTAAGTCAGGTTAATGATAGAACCCACGTTGTAGGGTTATTGTGAAGACTGGATGTTCAAAGAATATGGTTGTTGCTATTATTGTTTAATCTCATACCCAATACTGTGGGCATTTATTAATCATTCAGTTCTTTGTTATTATGTCTGCAAATCAGGGTCATAATATATATACCATGCTGCAACTTGCTTTTACACTTAGCATTTTTCCAAGTCAGGATTTATAGATGCATCTTATTCTCTTTCATGTAACAAAATTCCAGAGACACCATATAATAGGCATTGTGCATTCTAAATGAATTTGTGTTCCGAATGTCAAAACAACAGCTACATACACATATCTGAAGGGAGTGATATATGTATGAGTAAGCCATTATTATACCTCTGATTATACTAGGAAATAAACGAAGACCCACCAAATGAGAAAAGCAAAGGCTTTTCTGAGCTTGCAATGGCAAGGGAGTCGGCCACCATCCCTTGAATTTTGGCAGAGACTCAAAGGCAGGCAGAGGAGTGGGAGAGCTTTATAGTGGAAGGAATGGAGGTCTTCAGGTCCACCCTGATGGGAAGCTGTTGGCATGAGGAAGCTGGAGGCGGGCTAACCAGAAGCGGGTTACCCTATTGGCTAGGAGTGCAAGTTTGGCTTTCTCTGATTGGTCCTAAGTTGGAAGCAAGGGCACAAATCAGGGAAGCTGCCAGTTATTAATCAAGTCCGGGCCATTTGGGGCCAATTTTTACTGAATTATTGTTTAGCTTCCTGAATTGTCACTAGAGATAGCAAGCTGGCTTCCTGCAAGTCTGACTGACAGCAGGCTACCTGGGTTTATTGCAGATAAGGGGTTGGTTTCCTGGGTAGGTTGCAGGTCAAAGTTCTTTTTTTTTTTTTTTAATATGATCTGGCCATCATCCATTTGTATTTTCAGTCTCGCCATACACAAGGTTTGGTGGTTCATAAGGCTGTATGGACCCCTTGCAATAAATTCCATGAAGGTCTCTCTCTTCACCGCCCACATAAAGGAATCCATTGCTTTAACATAGAGACGAATGCTGGCATGTATTCTGGAACTTACATGCGTTCTGTGGTAGAAATCTTGCTTGGTTCCGTACCCCCAACGGCCAGATTATTGCCAGGCATGGAGCTGAGTATTTGGTGGGTACACTCTTCTC
Source organism: Rhinolophus sinicus (assembly GCF_036562045.2). Lineage (NCBI taxonomy): Eukaryota > Metazoa > Chordata > Mammalia > Chiroptera > Rhinolophidae > Rhinolophus > Rhinolophus sinicus. The sequence continues at coordinate 11,495,111 of NC_133761.1, forward strand.
TCCTAGGCAAGAGGAGTTCAACAAGGTAGTTTTAGCTGTGATACTCTGGTGAAACAGTGTGGAGTGCTGTTAAAATAGATTTTGAATTAGAAATTCTGGGTTCTGATGCCACTCTGCCATTTCCTAGCCGTGTGCCTTTGGGAAGTCAAGAAACCACTCCTGCTTCTGCTTCTGGAATGCAACGGCTTAACCCTTTCATATGCAGCTCTCTGGATTGATGTGAGAGTTGAGACAATATTTGTGAAAATGTTCCATAAACGGTGTAGAGTTATGCAAACGTAAATGAATATGATCAGGATTATAGAAATGATACTGCCTGGAATCATGCTTCCAGCGTTTTCAGGAATCCACTGATGGGATTCTCTTGAAAACAATCCCTCCCCACCCCACATTGTTCTCAGCCAGGCTACAGCTTGCAGTCTTCCTTGATCAGCTAGTAGGTCTTTGAAGCAGCACACAATTTTCAAGTGAGTTATTCAATTAATCATTTCTGTCATAACTACGTTGTCCCTTTGGAGTATCTGCTTCTGGAAAGCCATGGCAGCTGGAAGAGCAGCCCTAACTCCCTGCTCATCCTGCCAACAGATCAAATGGCCTCCGGGGAAAAGCCTGATTAATGGCCAAATAAATTAGGAGCAAGGTGGAAAAAAAGAGAGAGCCAAATGGTTACCAACACAGTTTACTCCTTTTACACAATGCGCTGGTCCAGTAATATAGCTAGATGGGATTGCTACAGATGGAATCAAAATGGGGGAGATTGCTATTTAAAGGCCCTCGAGGGAAATTACTTGATAAAGGATCTTTCCATTTTCATGAATACGTCCCCTGATAAAACTGCTCTTTCTAAATTTGAATTTTTATAATCTAGTTTTCAAACTATTATTTATATATTATAATATAAATTAAACTATAAACATAAATTATATTATAGACTAGCATATGTAAATATATAGAGAATATAATTTCTATAATTATAATACTTACGGAGACCCAGTGGCTAAAAAGTGCATGAATTGTATGGTTGTTTACATTTCTCCTCTGAGAGATAATGTTTAAAGAAACGTGGGACTTTGATTACAGATCCTTAAGAAAATTTAGTTCAACAAGGGGAAAAGATTTCAACTCAGGATCAAGAAAAGATTTCAAATAAATAGTTATGACCAATAAGGAAATGGATGGTCATTTGAAATATTAAGCTCCCTGTCAGAAACATCTAGATTATGGGGAAGTGCTTTGTGGAAATCTGGTTTCATTTCATGATCGAGCTTAAATTTTTCTAGAAAATACAGGTCTATAGGAGGTGTGAGATGGATAGGCCTCTTCTACTTCAGCGTGTTTAGGTTAAAATAGCTCATGGGTAAGGTAAATATAAATAACAAGTTTTGGGGGAAAGGAAGTATCCCAGTTGCGGCTGGATCACACTACTGGGTAGTGTTTGCCCTGTTTTGTCTAGTGATGGGGGGATTCCAGCTGTTTGTATTCATATGTACAGTTGACCAGCACAGGTTTGAAATGCAGGGATCCACCTCCATGCTGATTTTTTAAAACTTATGGTATCGATAAATACAGTACAATACTGGAGATGTATTTTCTCTGTCTTATAGTTTTCTTAATAACATTTTCTTTTCTTTAGCTTACTTTCTTATAATAACATGGTATATAATACATACAATAAAGAAAACGTGTGTCAATTGACTGTTTATGGTTTGGGGGAGGCTTCTAGTAACAGTGGGCTATAACTAGCTAAGTTTTGGGGGAGTCAAAAGTTATACATGGATTTTTGAGTGCAAAGAGAGTCAGTACCCTATCTCCAGTGTTGTTTAAGGGTCAACTGTAATCAACTACCCAAGTAATGGGTAGAGGGAAAGCATTAATCGTTGTCTGAGAAGTGACTTTCTACTTTCACTGTGCATGCCTCCTTGAGTTACCTCCTGAAGCAAAAACCCATCCCTTCCCTCATCTCTTTTTCCAGATATTTCCAAAGCATAAGCACACCCATACCGGCAGAGACAGACACATGCACCTACATATCTAAAACCAAGCCTGGAGGTCAGCCAGAGCCCCATGGAAACGGACACCTTTAATATCACGGGGAAGGGACCAACCCTCTCATTTCACGGATGAGGAAAGGACGGACCTGGGAGGACCTGTGACTCCTCTGAGATCATAAGGCTAGGTAAGCTCAGGTGGGCAAGTCCTTTCTTCTCCCTCTATCTCCTGATGGGCATCGGTTGGGGAGATTACTGGGCAACCTCAGTCCTGCCTTGGGGACAAGGAGCTAGGGCGTGTTGTGCTTATTAGTTGGGTAATGCTTGCCACCACCTTTGAAGCTGGGGGATAGGATCGCAGGTAAATATCATTAACCTCTGCAAAAGAAATGTCTTCCTGAACACAACCTGTTTTCACTTGTCGCCCGTGGCCGCTGGCCACTTGTGGCTATAAAGATTACTACTGAGCTCTGGCCCACAAGCATCGTTTGCTCACAAGCTTCAGAAACTAGGAGGGCTGGGTCCGGTTCTTATTATTAAAGGCAAACAAACCCATTATTAAAAGTAAACAGGGCAGAATTGCTTTGAAACAATTGCTGAAATGTCTCCTGGCTCATAGGCCTAAATTCACCCCTATTACCCCAAACATAGCCTCCCTTATTGAATCTAAAGAGGGAATGCCAGCAGTATCTTGTTGAGAACATCCCCCTTCTGAGTGCTTGTTGCAAGTTAGGCTGTGTGACCATATTATCACCACTCCCCAAGATTCATAAGTGGGCTTTGTAGTTGGCCTTTTACCAGAGATGGCATGGGCAGGTCAAGTCATTTGCTCATGGACACAGAGGAAATATAGAAATATTAGGAGTTGAACTTGAATTTCTATGATTCCCAAACTCATATCCATTCCACCCAAATGCATTGCCCCTCGTTAAAGACGGCTCTCCCATACCCCTGTTTTAGTGTTGACTTCAAAGAGAAGCTCAAGACATAGGAGAAGGAAGCTTGCATCTGCCCTGTCAAAACCTTCTGAAACTGTAGGCACGCTTGTGAGGAAGCCCCAAGGCAACTACGTTCCTTAAATGTATAAAGTTGGCAGAGCAAAGACTATAGATGCTAAATTGCTGGTGCTCAGCATCTTGCCCCAATGTCTACCTAATTCTTGAGCCACATCATATACTCTGCTTTCTAACAAACCAGGATGCAGCTTTGCAGGTCCAGAGTCTTGCCAGTGAATCTAGGGTTAACTGACCCTGACTGACAGGCTCCTGCTAGCCACACTTATAAGAGACAGATGTATAGACAGCATGTTAATTGGCAACAATAGAATTTTGTTTATTTGGGAGTTTTGGTGCTAGAAATATCGAAACAGGGGGATTGTGCTAAAATGATATTTTAAATGTCTAACATCATGTTACTGTTAGAATCAAATAATTTGCTACGGGTGCTATGCTAGGGATCAGAAAGATATAGCACACTACCAATGACTAGCTGGGGATGACACAGAAGCCAAATTTCTTGATGCAAATGAATGGTATCCCTGTTATGAATAGATCAACAAAGAGTCCACCAAAGCTACTCCATATTGTGAAACACCTTATGAATTATATGGAATAATAATTTTAAAAAAGCATTTACTGGAAAACAGTTTGACAGGTCCTTAAAAGTTTACAAATAGATTTTCCATATGACCCAGCAATTCCACTATAGGTATATATCCAAGAGAATTGAAAACATATGACCACACAAAAGCTCGTACATACATGTTCACAGCACCTTTCTTCATAATAGCCAAAAAGTGGAAACAACTCCAATGTCCACCAACTGATGAATGGACAAACAAAATATGCTGTATTCATACAATGGGATATTATTCAGCCATAAAAAGGAATGGAAAAGTGATACATGCTACAACGTGGATGAACCTTGAAAACATAGTAAGTGAAAAAAGTCAGGCAAAAATGTCCACATAGAGTGTGATTCCCTTGATATGAAATGTCCAGAATAGGCAAATCTACAGAGATAAAAAGTAAACTAGTGGTTGCCTAGGTCTGGGGACAGAGAGGTTGGGGGAGAAATGGGAAATGACTGCTAATGGGTCAGGAGTGGCTTAGAGAGCTGCTGAAAATGTTCTAAAATCAGTTGTGATGTTCGCACAACTGTGAATATACTGAAAATCACAGAATTGTATACTTTAAAAGGGTACACTTTAGGGTATGTGAATTATATCTCAATAAAGCTGTTTAACAAAAACCCGATTTACAACTGAGCAGAGATGCTCATCCTGAATATCTTCCATTGCCCTCCCCACCCCCAATACATTCTCCATCCTTCTCTGCTTTGTTTCACTCCCCAGGAAGCTGATCCTATGGACTGTCCCCACAGGCTCCCTTGTGTGAGTGATCAAATTACTTATTGTCCAAACTGGGACACTTCTGAGAAAGAACAATGGAGATACACAAACTCTGCTGGACAAACCAGGGGTCCTGATTCTGTTGGGATTTGGCCCCTGCAGTGCAGCACCAGCATCGAGGGCTACAGCTCCTGCCAGGAAGCCCTCTCCGTGCAGCTGCCTCTTGGGGTGCAGGCTCCACCCCTGGTCCTTGTCCTTCAGGCCCAGGAGTTGTCATAGCTTCCTACCTTGGCCCCCTGAACTGCACTGTCCCTCTGGCTTCCCTAACTCCTACCCGTGTCCTTGTAAACAGCCTCTTTCTTAAACTGCATTTCAGTTGCAGTGGGCCATCTGTTTCCTGCCAGTACCCTACAGACACAAAACTCCAGATAAACAGCCTGAGGAGAAATTTGAAAAGGAAAACTGTGGTCAACGCAGTGACACTGCCAGATCTCTTGCTAGGGGCCATTGCTCCCACCCTCCTTCAGTGTCTGTAGATGTCCATTCATCCTGATAGTAACTCCTAAGAATAAGTGACTTTACTGCACCCCCTGCCCCAGCAACAACGATGTACCAGTAAACACAAATTTTCTTTTTATTATTACAATGGTTCTTTTTTTTTTTTTTTTGCCACTTTGAAGGAAATGAGTGTATTGTACAAATTACGGTTTTCAGTCTGAGAATTCAGTACGAGAACATATATTCACTGGGTTTATCTTATTCAGAATGTGCTGTGCTATCTCAGTCTGAGGATTTATGTCTTTCATCAACTCTGGAAAATTCTCCACCTTTTTCAGAGTGCTTTTCCTCCTTTCATAGTGTTTTGTCTTTTTGTATCCTTCTTTTATACATATATAATACATATATATATATTTTAAATTTTATCTTGGGGAATGTTGGGGAACAGTGTGTCTCTCCAGGGCCCATCAGCTCCAAGTCAAGTCATTGTCCTTCAGTCTAGTTGTGGAGGGCTCAGCTCAGCCACAAGTCCAGTTGCCATTTTCAATCTTTAGTTGCAGGGGGCGCAGCCCACCATCCCATGCAGGAATTGAACCAGTAACCTTGTTGTTGAGAGCCCATACTCTAACCAACTGAGCCATCCGGCCACTCCTCTGGAAGCTCAGAGGCAGCTTGTTGTCTTCAATCTAGTTGTGGAGAGTGCAGCTCACGGGCTTATGTGGGAATCAAACTGGCAACCCTGCCGTCAAGAGCTCGCGCTCCAACCAACCAAGCCATCCGGCTGCCCCTTCTTTTATATTCTAATCATTTAAAATAATTTATCCCTATCAGGCTGTTAGATTATCTTTAGCTCTTGTGGGTTAAATCCTAATGTTGTTGTGTCTGCTGACTCTTGAGCACGATGGGTAGACTCTTCCTTGCACACTTTGTCATTTTGAATTGTGAGCTCATTTCAGGGGCCTTTATCTGTGGAGATCTTACGAGGACGTGACTGAAAATGGGTCCCCTCAGAGCCCTTTCTCATTTGCGCCTGCTGGGTTACCCAGGATTATTTTAGGCCAGTGACAAGTTTTCACATTAATGCTTGTCTTGGGCATTTGGGATCTATTCAAGGTAAGGCAAATTCAAACTCCAAATGCAACTGTGGTGCAGGCCTCTGGTTTCAAATTCTCAGTGGATGCTTTAGACCCACCCAGAGCCCAGACCAAGACTATCACACTTCTTTCTCCTGTCCTGGTGGGCACATTGCTTCCTGGTTCATCTGTCCTGATCATGCAGGGGTCTCTCAGAGGCACTTCCCTCATGACATGGGCCCAGGGTTTCTTTTTCTGGTCACTCTTTGGGGGTAAACACCCAGGCCCCTGGATTACTGAAACCAAGGACTCCTCCTAGGGCAATTAATCCAGGCATCAGCTTTCACACATTCTCTTCTGGCTGTCACCTTCCTCTTTGTTTCTGGTCCCTGAGGATTCCCCTTCTTTTTTGCTGGCTCTGCCATGTAGTTAAAAGGATTCTGATTACATTTTACCTAGCCTGTGTACATGGCAATAGCACGAGGGGGTTTCAGGCTATAAAATCTACCTCTTTATGAAAACTGGAAGTCCCCTTTTCATTGTTTACATCACAAAATGTTGGGTTTTGTGTAACATTTTCCATTTTTAGGTGAACTCAGATGGCTTTGATTGATTAGAAACAATTAGATGTTTTTCAATTGCTTTGCAGGGTATGTTAAAGGTAAGGGTTACTAAAGTAATATGCTTTTCATGCTCTTTTATTGCGACTCTAACCAGAATTCATATCTTACGTACAAAATGTTCCTTTTTTCTCATCGTGCTTGTATGGCACAGAAAAAGCTAAGTTCCAGGAGAAGAAGAGTTCAGGTCTTGGACAGTCTTGTTCTATAGTTTGCAGTGGGGATAGCGGCTCCCCTTAAAACCCCCTTCTCAATATCAAGGTAACTCAGAAGCTAAGTTAGTAGTCAGCAGACAGCTTGGGAAAATATAAACAAGGAGAAGGGAATTCAATGCTCCTGGGAGAACAAAAATGATTTGGCACAGAGTAGGTGCTCAAGAAACATCTCAGGAAGTGAACTGAACCATCCGTACTCCACTACAGAGAAGATACACTTTCCTGGGGACCTAGATCCATCAGATAGGTCCCTCTTCCTTGAAGAGTCCCAGAGAAACATGGATTCTTACACCTTCTTTCTCTGTTTCATATGTTCCCTGTGAACCCAACCCTATATACTCAGCCTGCATGATGAGAAGTTGCTTGCTGCTCGCTTGCAGAGGAGTTTTGTGGAATTGAGAAATTTAAAAACATTTTGGTTTGGGGAAACTTCACATCAAGATCTAAAGTTTCAGCCCCTTTGGAAAGGTTGGAACGTGTGGCAATTAAGGGCCCACACTCCCATTTGGCCTTGAACTAGGGAGCAACTGGCGGGCCCCTGGGTGGAGAACTAGCTCTCCAGGTCACCGTGGTCTCCCTGCCCCTGTGAACTTACACTTGGCCTGCTTCACACAGGTATGCCGTCTGACTCCCACAGGCAAATGTTTGTGACCCTGCTGTTCCGGCACTACTTTGGCTGGGCTACCATGAGGATAGACCTTCTTTCATTACTTTCCTGCCCCAGTGACACATTCTGCACACTGAGGTTATACGTGGGTGTATCCTAGGACACCATCCACAAATACATGCAAAACATCTCTTACAGTGAGTCATTGCAACAGATATTATTTATTGATTCTTGCTGGTTTCATTTTCAAAAGGGGCTTCTGTTTCTAAATTTGTGATTATATACTGACAACACCCCTGTTTTTCTAAGAGATTTTAGTGGTTCTGGGCTCACAAAGAATTTTGCTTATAAGTCATGAGGGTGAACTGAAAACAATTATATTTCATAGATGAGCCGTGGTAAAGATCAACAGATATTAATAGCTAACTTTGTTGAGTAATTACTGTGTGCCAAGTACTAGACTAAGTCATTGTATTCAGTCCTCGCACAGCCTTTGGAGTTAGCACCTCCATTTTCCATTTTCCAGATGAAGAAACTGAGTCACAGAAAGCTGGGAAGCAAAGGAGCCAGAATACAAACCTAGGCAGCCAGACTCAGCCTGCCCTCTTACCCACCTCACACAGCTGCTCTAATACAGAGACCCTTCACAAGGGCCAGGAGTTTCACAAACAGTGTCTGAAGTCTGAAAGCAACCTCGGGGCCTCATGTTAAAGTCACCTGAGGAGCTCTGAAAGCATCCCCAAGCATGAAGCAAATGCCATAATGGGTTAACATTTGGGGAATCTAGTGAAGGGTAAATGTAAAACCTCTGCACTGTTCTTGCAGTGTTTCGGTACGTCTGAAATTATGTCAAAATAAAAAAAATTTTTTTAAAAATGTATTAGAATATTAGTTGACCTGGAGAGATTTCTATAGGAATTGTTGATAGCAAGAAGTATTAACAGGAAATGTTAATAGTAAGATCCAAGAAAGTGTGTGTGTGATGTAATCCCATTTTTGTAAAACAAATAATGACAAATTACACACACACACATGCACGCACACGCACACACACACACACACACACAGACACACACACACACACACACACACAAACACTCTCCATATTCTTGTTTAGGGGTAGTACCTGGGCCCAGATATCTTCTTTTAAATTTCCTTAGATAAGAGTTCTTAAATTTGCTGCACATTGGTATCACCTGGAAAGCTTTAAAAGTTTTGATACCCAGGCCACAGCGCAGAACAAACTAAATCAGCCTCCCTGGGAGTGGAGCCCAGGTATGGGTGTTTTATAATTCCCCCAGGGCATACCAACTGCTGCCAAGTTTGAAGACCAGGCAGGGCCCTCGATGCAGCCAGGGCTGAGAATCACTTCCAGGAAGGAAACATTTGTGTGGTACTACTACGTGACAGGCATTTGATATCCATGTCAATCCTGGGACCATTCCATGAGTTAGGAACCCCAGTGGAAATAGAGGTTAGCTGCAGAGATCAAATAGCCTGCCGGAAGTCACAGAGCCAGGAGGTGGTGGTGGACATCCTGACCCACCATCCACCGGGTGGAGGAGGGAAATGGGAGCTGCTTTGGGAAGGTGTCATTGCCTCCAATCTCTCCTTCCCGGGATCACAGGAGCTGAAATTCCTCTGGTAGAGGTTCGTTCTTTGGTTTCCTCCTTCTAGGAGCTATTAAAAACAAAACAAAACAAAACAAAACAGCAAAAACTTTTGAGAGGAATGACATGTCAATCAGATTTGACATCTTCCCAGTGAGTGCTGGGTGTTCTAAATAAAGCAAGAAGAAAGAAGAATTCTCAAAGAGGACATACCAATGGCAAATAGACATAAGAAAAAATGCTCAACATCACTAATCATCAGAGAAACGCAAATAAAAACCACAATGAGATATCACCTCACCCCAGTAAGAATGGCTATCATCAACAAGACAAATAGTAACAAGTGTTGGAGAGGCTGTGGAGAAAAAGGAACCCTCATACACTGTTGGTAGGAATGCAGACTGGTGAAGCCATTATGGAAGGCAGTGTGGAGGTTCCTCAAAAACTTATGAATAGAATTACCATATGACCCAGCAATCCCTCTCCTGGGTACCTACCCAAAAAATCTGAAAACATTTATCCATAAAGACACGTGTGCTCCAACATTCATTGCAGCTTTGTTTACGGTGGTCGAGACATGGAAACAACCAAAATATCCTTCAATAAATGAATGGATAAAGAAGTTGTGGTATATATACACAATGCAATACTATTCAGTGGTAAGAAAAGATGATATAGGAACATTTGTGACAACATGGATGGATCTTGAGAGTAATAATGCTAAGTGAAATAAGTCAGACAGAAAAAGCAGAGAACCATATGATTTCACTGATATGTGGTGTATAAACCGAAAACAACAAAAGAACAAGACAAACAAATGAGAAACAAAAACTCATAGACACAGACAATAGTTTAGTGGTTACCAGAGGGTAAGGGGGGTGGGGGGTGGGAGATGAGGGTAAGGGGGATCAAATATATGGTGATGGAAGGAGAACTGACTGGGTGGTGAACACACAATGGGATTTATAGATGATGTAATACAGAATTGTGCACCTGAAATCTATGTAATTTTACTAACAATTGTCACCCCAATAAATTAAAAAAAAAAAAAAAAAGAGGCATTCTCAACATGGGAACAAGTGAAATGTACAAGAGGTGTAACTCTGATCTTGTCATTTTCCTGCTTAAAAATCCCTCCATTCACCAGCCTCACTCCAGGCCTTTCCTGCCTTGAGGAACTTTCCCAGGTTCCCTTTCAAGGTGGTTTTGGATGCTTCACTTTCTCAGGAAAGACAAGGGCCTGGTTCTCAGTCCCCAGGCCAGGAGCGGCCCAAGGGAAAAGGGGACAAGGGAGGTGTGCCCTGCAAACACGGCTAAGCTTCGGTTCAGGGCATTTAAATTCAGGCGTGTGGCAGAAAAGCGGAACACAGTGTCCTTTAGGCTAAAGCAGGAGCCCCCTATGCTAGGAGGACTGAAGGCTGGGTCGAAGGGAGACCTCAGGGATATGAGTCAGAAAACCAGGGTTGAAGCCCTGTCTGCCACTTTCCAATAGTAAAGTGAGGGCTAGCATGAAACCTACTTCTCAAGGTTGTGTGAGGGTTGGATATAACACCTGTGAAAAACCTACTTTGAACACAAGTAGACCCTTGGCAATGTCAGTGGGACAGCACACCAACATTATAGGCTTGCAACGTGAGTTTGACGATTTCAGATACCTCATATGAGTGGAATTATGCAATATTTGTCCTATGACCTTATTTCACTTAGCATAATGTGCTCAAGGTTCATCCATGTTGTCTGAATTGCAGGATTTCCTTCCTTTTTAAGGCTAATAATAGTCCATTGTATGTATATACCACATTTGCTTTATCATTCATCTGTCATGAACATTTAGGTTGTTCCCACATCTTGGCTGTTGTGAATAATGCTGCGATCAATCTCTGTTGATAAGATTTGAGTGCTTATATGTTATATGCCAGTAACTGCATTAAGTGTTTTACATATGTCAGTGCAGGTAAAACTCAGAACAGCCCTAGGAAGTAGATGTGGTCTTTATCCCTTCTTACAGACGAGGAAACTGAAGCCCAGTTAGTGTGGCCCAAGACCATGCAGTTAGGTTGTAAAATGGAGTTTGAACCCAGGCAATCTGGCTCTAAAAGCAGTGATATTGATCACTACAATAACCTATAGTATTACACTCATAATAATGATTATGACTGAGAGAAAACTGTGTGTCAGACACTGTTATTGGCAAGGTGACGGTAAGACCTGTGCATCCAAATGAACTTGGGTTGCTCAAGTGGTCAGTTCATTACAGAAGCGACACTCTTTCTTATGATTTTGGGGAGAAGGGTGGAGAACAGGTGTTGTTGTTAAGAGTTGTGCAGGGTGGGCCAGGGGAAAATGATCTCGGAGCTGTGATATGCAGCTGTATGCGTCTCTTTGATTCACGCAGGTTTTCAAAGGTAGAACTTTTCCTATCACTGAATCGGACACAAGTCTATAGCATTTCGCATATGCTTTCTTTCTTTAGTCCCTCCCACCCCCACCCCAGTATTTCTCTTTTGTTGTATTTTGGGCTTCAAATGGTCAGCTCAAAGGTCAAGGGAACAGCCCAGAGTTAGGTGTCTATGTTTTAAGGTCCTTTAAAAGCTCCTCCTTGTCTATTTGATGTTAATCTTAAATGAGGGAACCTGGCTGTGCAGTTAGGCAGCGGAACTGCGAAAATAAACCACCAGTCAAGTCAACTTGGGCACATTTGCTCTTTTCAGGTTAAACCTCCCAACAGGGCTCTCTGCGGTTATACCAACACTAGTGCCCTCAGTGGACCCGAAAAACAGCGGTCCATGCTGCGGGCAGTCAGCAATAATGCTGTAATGCCATTTATTTTGCAATGGCCAATCAATCCACTTTCCCAGCATCCTGTAACTTTATTGAACTCGGCCTCCCGCTGCAGGACACGCCCCGAACTCTCCTTAAATGACATATTTGGCTGTTTGCAGTCCTGACTTGGCTCTGCAGTCCTGACTTGACGTTGCAGTCCTGATATCATAGCCTGGGCCTCTTCTGAGAAGGCTGCAGTAGCAGCAGCTGCAGCAGTTTGCCCTCCCTACTGAGAGCTCACTATATGCTGGGCACTGCGCTAAACCGGCCACCGTCAGTCCCCGGGACGCGGCGGGTGCACCCTTCGTTCCCGGCGCTCGCAGCCATTGTGGGGTGGGCGCTCGCCTAGCCGCGTGCTGACACGCCTTCTCCGAGCTGCGACGGGCGGCCAGGGGAGGAGAAGGTGCCCGGTACGTGCTCGCAGGAGGAAGCTCCCTAGGGGCTGGTAACCTCGCGCACCGCCCGCCGGCTCCTCTCTGCGTCCCGCGCCCCAAACGCCTCCCGGGCACGCGCACCCAGCCCCGCCAGCGCGCGGCGGACGAACAGCCGCGAGCGCGCGCCCTCCCCGCGCCCCCGCGGCAGACGCACGGCCACGAGCGCGCGTGCGCCCCTCCGAACGTCCCCGGGAGCCCAGCCAGAGCGAGCGCCGGAGCCCGGCGCGCAGGAGTGAAAAGGAGGCGGCGGCCGCGGCTGCGAGCAACAGATCCGGGGGTTGCGGGCAGACTCGCACTGCTGTTGGGCGATTTTTTTTTCCCCAAAAAATTTATTAATTTAGGAGACCTTACATTTTTTTAAATGGCGCTGGCCCCGGGTCAGCGGGCGTTTTTCTCTGCTTCAAGATGGGCTTTGCCGTTTCCGTCGTGGGCACCACTGGTGGCCTGATTGTCAGTCTTCTCCGGGCATTTTTAAGGCCAGAAGCCGAGCACTGCCTGTAGGCGAATCACCCTATAGAGCGGTTTGGCTTTTAAAATTATTACTATTTTGGGCAGAGAGCAGTCGATCTCGGGCAGTTCGTCCTCTTTGCAGGAGAGGCTGCGAGTCGGAGGTGGGTCGCTCGCAGGGTGAAATTCCTCCCGGGGTGAGCGAGTCCCGGTCCCGCGCACAGTCCAGGCGGCCCCAAGTGTGTGTTCTGTCCCTGCCGGCGCCGGGAAAATGGAGGCTGTGATTGAGAAGGAATGCAGCGCGCTCGGAGGCCTCTTCCAGACCATCATCAGCGACATGAAGGTAGGTCGCCGGGGGTGCGGCTGGGGCGCCGCTCACTGACCTGGCCGCCGTGCTTCGCCTTCGCCCCGGGCCAGCCACCCGGCCCTTGTCTGCGCGGTGGCCGCCAGCCACCTGCGGGAGCGCTCCGACCCGGGTGTCACCTGCTCACCCGGGGCGCCTCTCTGGTCTCAGCTGGGTCACCCGGCGGACGGCTTCCCTAGGGGTGTCTGATGCCCCCTGCTCTCTCCGTGCTCATTGTCCCAGGGGGCGGCCCCATCTCATTTCCCTGAGGTCTCAGGGCCCCGGATCCAAGTTTTCCATTGTCTGTCGTTGGACAGAGTGTTTGCGACCCACGGAGGCGGGATGCCTGGGGGTGGGGGGGAACACCTGATTCCCCCGGGTACAGGGAGGGGGTGCCTGTCGTGGTGGTGGGGAGGGATTAGGGGCTCTGCGCGGCCGCGGGAAGCGTCCCTCACCCTCCTTGGCTTTCAGATCCACCTGGGGAGGGGAGGGATCTGAGTAAATTAGGGATTAGATTCTTCCAAAACTGGTGAGGGTGTGTATGCCTTCTTCCCTCGGCCCTCTCTTGGGGGCGCGGAGCAGAAGTTCCCAGAGCAGCCTTGCAGGGGGCCCTCCTTCCCCCAGCTGAGGCTCCCAGCATGCCGGCAAGATTAGGGGCCCCCAAACAACTGTATGCTCTCCCGCCCCCCAGCACACAGACTCCAGGTTTTCCTCTTGGGAGGATTGTGAAAACTGTGCGCGCGTGCGCGCACACGCGTGTGTTGGGGGCAGGGAACAACACCCTGGTTTTTTCCTGGGAAGGGTGGGACTGGGGATAACCTGATCCTTGGATGTGGATTTTCTGGTGCATAGAGATAGACCAGGGCCGTGTGTTACTCATCCAAAGGAAATACAACCAGCCTCGGGAGCTGGCTGGAGGTGGGGATTGGGGGCGGTGGGCGGGATATTTTTTTTTTTTTTAATGTGTATTTAGGGAGCTTCTCTTTGGCTTTAGCCCAGCCCCAGTTTGCCTCAACAGATCCGGGGAGGTGGTGTTTAATTAAAAGCTCGGCTTCCAAAACGAGTGGGCAGGTTTGGAAGCTGTGCATCGAGTGGGTGTGGACAGCCCCTCTTCAGCTGGGGCCTGGGCACCCGGAGGAGCTTTTGTCTGATGAAGTGCATGGTTTGGAGAGGATTTGGCCTCAGAGGTGGACTTTGGGAAGGAATGCTCAGCTGTCATGCCCAGCTTCCCCCTTTTAGAACCAATTGCCACCTCGCCCAGGGTGAACTTTTTCAAGGTCTTGCCCATTTTGAAATCCTTCTACAGAGCCTGTGCCTTTTGTCAGAAATTGACATTCATGTAGCATTATCTTCAAAGATATCCCTGTTTGCCTAGGAATGCCTCTAATCCAGCCACTTGGAATTAGGTGGATTATTCCCTGTTTCAAGACAGCCCCTTGCATTCCTTTGCCCTCAATCCACATTGAACTCTTTAAAGACAAAGATTGGTGTCACCTCCTTGGACTCTGGGGGTATTTCTGGTTAACTTAAATTCTACACATTTTATAATCAAACACAATTTGGTTTGAAGCACACGTGTATTTTGATCACTAGGGGAAGAATTTGATATGGGTTGGTGAAGCTCCTTATGTTTTTTGGAGGAGAGAAATGGATGTTTCCAGTTCCTCAGTAGTAAGAAGGACCCAGTGATCTAATAGGTCTGCCCACTGCAGTCCCAGAGCGTTCACATCTGGAGGTTTTTCTTTCTTTGTTCCTTAATCCAGAAACCAGGCTCGGTTCTTCCCACTTACTGGTTTAAACCCAAAACCCTTCAGAAGGTATCCCACCACAGGGTGAGCCTTCTCCTTTCCACCTGCCATCCCATGGCTGCCCTGCAGCACTCTGGTCCTGGGGATTTGTGGGTGCTAAGTTTGGTGTGCCTTTTCCCTCCACAAGATTCCAGGTAAAATTAAAGACTTATTCAATGCCCCTTTCAGCGCTGGAGCCACAGTTTGTGGTTCCTGAGTTCTTTCCCTTTGAGTGTAGTAGGATTTGTTCAACAGCTTGTGGGAAGGCATTTATTTTAAAGGTTTTTGTTTTGTTTTGGAAGTTTTGTTTTGAAAGATTTTTAAAAGCAAGGTGGAGTAGAAAACTAAAACTTATGACCTTGGGGGTCTGCAGAATTTCAGACTTTTGGGGAGTAGTGAGAGAAGGAAAAAGTAAAGGGATGGTTTATGCGTGAGACAGTTGCTGAATATTTTCTTGGAGTTTTCTTCTTAAAAAACTCCTTTGTGGATTAGATGACAGTGACATTTTAAAAGGAACTTTAACATTTGGGCATTTAGGTTAAGCAGTGTATAGTATGCATATGTATGAAGCTGCCAGCAATAAAAGTCAGTTTTTAATATCTGAAATCAGCTGACTTTCTGATGATCTGCTTTATCCTCTTTTTCTCTTCTTTGAACTTTCATGATGGGTTTATAATGCCTTTGGCCCCCTTTCTATTTGCTTTGAAGCACAAGTGTAAATGTTGGAAACTCATTTGGAATGCCACCTTGAGAAAATTTTTAGGTTATCTTCTCAGAAGTGATGTTGGACTGGGGTGAGGGTAAGGAAAATGGCTTTTTTAGTAGCATTTGATTCCCCAAAATGAACAGCAGCACAGGAAGGGAGTCCATTTCCTCTTAGGACCAAAAAAAAACAAAAGCAAAAAATGAAGTAATTTCAAGGCCTAGCACCATCCATCTTCCAAAATCAAAGACCCTCCAGATATCGAAAAACTAAGGAGGCTTCTTTCTGCCCTCTTCTAACGATCCTTCATCTGGTTAAGTCCTTGCCCGTCAGGCTGTGTGTTTTATACTTTTCAGGTGGAAGTGTATAGAAGAAACTCACTTATCTCCCATTGGAATCCAGCTGTTAAATAACTTATTGATTCCTTGACAAGAGGAAACCTTGTGTTTTTCCCCCCTTTCTTCCACCCTGCGGTGGTGATGGTGGTCGTCGCTAATGAATGGTGGTGTGCAAAATCGCTTACTGGCTGCCTTTCCGCCCACTCACATAAATCAAGTCATCTGGTGTGAGCTGGTCCCAAAGGAAAGGGGAGACAAGAGATTCATGTGGCTGGAGGCAAGCACCCCATCACCTGTTTGTCTGGAGGAATAATAAGTTGGAGGTTACTGTGTGTGGAAAGCCAGTTGACTGACTTCTGATGTTTACACAGGTCCTGGAATCTTTTCGGAGTTTTCTATTCAAGTTCTGGGAAAATACAGGCTAACTGCTGCAAACAGCAGATTACTTTTTTTTCCGGAGATGTAATTGCAAGAGAACATTATATTAGTTTCAGGTATACAACGTAGTGATTTGATATTTGTATTTTTTAATTGATTATTATTATTTTTTTTAACTTAAGTAATTGAGGCCGCATCGAATTTGGTGATGTTTGGGGAGCTTTCAAGACCAGGAGACTCTGGCCAATCTTGGGGGCAGCTCATCCTGTGGATGTCTTTCTTCTTTTAATAATTAACTTAGTTAAAAAAAAAAAAAGTTGGATGCTAAAATCAAATATTTTCGTCAGCCTTGTTGCTCAAGAATCAGCATGTCCGGAGCTGAATTGGGCCTGACGTTGGGAGGACTTTGTACGAGGTCGGAGAGTGTGTTTGGGGGTTACATAATGTGACCAGGAGTGAAAAAAACACCCAACCACACCTTGAATTCCCCACCCCACGTCTCACTTTAGACATGGGTGTCCTGTTACCAGCACCTGTGCTGAGCAGAATAGGGGCCTTGTTCAGTTCCTCTCCACTGCCCCCCACCTCTGTGTGCCACCCGTATCCTCTCTCCTCAGTTCTGCCTAAAATTAGAACTGCTAAAGGGACCTCGTGAATTCCATGGAAATCTTTTGTGGTTTGAAGGCACGTCATGATATTTTCCCTCACTTATCATGAGATCAAGAATGTGGGTGGTGGGTCCAGCACTGGATAATGATTTCAGGGTTGTTGTTTTTGTTTTCTCCCTACTGCTGCTTTGGCTTAGGGGTTCCTGTCAGAAGAGAGGTTTACTATCCGTGTTTATCGAGGGTCTGCTATGTGGAAGGCCTCCAGGAGCCGAAGATCCACAGGGTTAGGGGGAGGTTGCTTGTCCTGTGGGCCATAAGTAGCCAACATGAAATACAATATGGCGGCCGTGAAGTAAGGGCTGGCAGTCCAGCCTGGGATAGGGCGTTAGTCACTCCATGCAGGACTTCCTATGACTCTTCAAAAAAAAAAAAATGTTTTCTTTAGGAAGATATTGAAAACCCCGCCAAGGCCAGATGCTCTGAGCAAGGTGGGCCTCCTGTAAATGGTGACACAAAGGCAGGACAAGCAAAGCTCTTGTAAAGTACAGATGGGCCCCATGTTGGCTTTTCTCTTAGCAAATGGCTGTGTTTGCCCAGGGTTTTACAGCTTCCTCAGTTTGGGCCTGTGGGAGAAGTTGAAGTCAAGATGTCATAAAATCAGCAGCAGGGAACTGCCTGGAATGGGTGCCCGTTCAGAAATTCAGGGCCTATTCTATGTAGAGTAATCTTTTTATTTTTTTAGGTGCAAATCTTGCTGCTGTCCAGGTTTGGAAAAAAATTATTGTTTTTTGTTTTGTTTTTTTGTTTTTTTGGTCTTGGCTTGAGTGTCTTAGTGGGAAAAAATCCCTAATACATCATATTTAACCAAATCGTTTAGAACTTGTTGCTTGATGCTGTGAACCTTTACGTTCTGAAATTCCACAGTTAGTAGTGCCCCAAGTGCAGAGAGAAGGTCATTCCTAGATCATGGTTTGCACGGAAGGTAAGCTGAGTGAATTTTGCCTGGTTTAGCTATCGCTTAGTTCTTACGTGAATACCCATAATTCTGTAGCATTTATTGAGCATCAGCAAAGTTGCAAGCACCAAGTTCCATGCCCTGATTGCAAGGTACAGAATTCCCAGTTAAATTTGAATTTCGGATGAACAGTGAACAACAGTTTTTTAGTATATGTCATGTGCATGCTGTCCTCTCAGCTGTTGACCTCTTAGTCTTTGAACTCTTCTCTTGCATCTTGGAGGTAGGCAAAAGGAAAAAGCTAGAATGATACTGTCAACTTGTCTAGCTCTCCTTTGAGGTTGCTAAAATGCTTAGAGGGTGAAGAGGTTGAAACTATTGATCCATTAGATGCTTTATCTATAATTTTCATCTAGGCTTTTTTCATCTTCCCAGGGATGGGTGAGAGCTGGCAAGATTCCTTCTGTAGCCAGACCATTTAGATGTTCAAATTGTGTATGGAAAAATGAGATCATTTCAAGTTTACCATTACTTCTCGGAAGTGCCTTCAGGACACTTTCCCCTAAATCCCACACCTCTGCAAAAACAAAGAAATACCTCTTACTGAGCCAAACAAAAGCCAGAGGACAGATTCAGCTGCCTAGGACATCAGACAGGAGGTATTTGGGGCTCCTTAAAGGATGCCTTGAGCAGTTTAACTCAGATTTACAGATTGCATTGCTGATATGGCCTTATTAAGTAGCAAACCAGAGAGACAAATGGAGTAAATTAATTGGCTGAGCACTGAGGAAGCCCGTTGTATTTGACTGCTGAGGTTTTCCCTTGAATTATCTGGAGATTGTGGAAGGTTTCATCAGAGTAGGGCTCCTGGCCCTCAGCACCCCCAAAAGCGAAAGCAAAACCCACCTAGTTAGATTCTTGAGCAGCCAACCCATTACCAACGTTTCCCATCTCTTAGTCCAGGGAAGGCCTTGCATGGGGCTGTGTTGCCTTTGTTGCTGCCCGGTTTAAGGTGCTCTGGCATGCCACCTGTACATAGTAGGTGCTCAGTATTTATTGCATGTGGTGAATGGGGGCAGAAAGGAGCTTGGTGAGAACCTACTATGTGCCGGGCATTGTGCTAAGTGCTTGGCGTGCATGGTTTCATGTCATCCTCACATCAGTCCCACTTTACAGATGAGAAAACAGGGGCTTGGACAGAGTCAGTAATTTGTCCAAGGCCATGGTGAGGTAGGCTGGTATTTGGACCTCGGTCTATTTGATCCTAAAGCTGGAACTCTTTAGAACATGCCTAAGGTAGAGAGGAGGGTGTGGACTTATTTCTAAAAGACAGCATTTCACTTGCCTAAGTCCTACAGGAGGCTCAAGGAAGGAACTGGGTCTGATCTCTGTGCCTCTAGCCTAAAGCCAGCCTGCAGGTGTGAGCTTGTGGGGTGGGCGGCTCCCATCTGGCTGTCTCTCTTGTGGAAATCGTTTAATTTATGATATATTGACCAATTGTGCCTTCCTTCCTTCTCCCCCTTACCAGTGTTTCCTAACAGATAACCCGGCCTTCTCCTTTCCTCTTCTTTCCCTGGGTGGAAAGACATCTTTAAGCCAGTCTTCTGGTAGTCACCCCTGGCTCCTGTCCTGGTCCCCAAAGTGCGTCCATGACAGGCCAATGGGCCACATTTATACTTCAGTCCCTCAGGCTGGGCAACTATACAAGCTTGACAGCCCCTCCAAATTACATGAATCGAATAAGTTCACCCAAAGTTCAAATGACTCCTCAAAGAGAACTCCTTACCTTGGACTCATTTTGTGTCCAGCCCTGGAACTCTCTTGTAAAAGAGCTTTCTGTATTTAATTATGTCCCAGTAGCCCTCCAGTTTGGGTTGAGTCGGCAGAGCCATTACGAGGCTGTGTTTGGAGAAGTTGATGGAATCGCCAAATAAACTTCTTCCTGTGCTGATTCTTGGCACATACGGCCTTGGTCATAGTTTCTAAGTGGTTTTTCTTTTCCTGTCTAGTTTAAGTGGGTGAAAAAAAAAATCAATTGAGTGCCTTTTGAGCTGTGTGTCTTTCTATTTGCTTTCTTTCCCTCAAAGAATTTGGCCAGCAGTAGAAGTATTAGCTTGCTCAGCAGCCAGCCTGTTGGAGGCGGATGGTAGCTTTTGCCTGGACTCCCTTCTCGGTCACCTCCCACATGACCGGGGTCTCAGGGACCCAGAGGACTGGGTCTGGCCAGAGGAGCAGGGTCTGGGCAGGTGTACCCCTTTTGGTACAGTGGGCGTGGTTGCAGGATCCACTTCACTGGGCTCCCGGGAGCCTATTCCCCAGAGGTTCTGAGTCAGTGCTCCTCAGGTGCGTCTTGGGCATTAAGACTTTTAAAAGCACCCCCAGGTAATGCTAGTGTGTAGGCAGGCTTGAGAACCATTGAGCTGTACAGCATTTCAGCACCCTCAAAGGGTTTTCTCAACCTTACCTAAATCAGAGTAAAGGCATCTTTAGACGGTTGGACAACAATGTGAATATGCTTAACACGAACGAACCGTACACGTAAAAATGGTCAAGATGGTAGGTTTTATGTTGTGTGTGTGTGTGTGTGTGTGTGTGTGTGTGTGTGTGATGTCATTGAGTCAGTCCCGCCTCCTGGCGGCTCTGAATGAGTGACATGTACCCTGTCCTGTCCTCACAGCCCTGCTCAGCGCCAATAGACCAGACGCGGGTCTGTGGCGTCTTCTGTGGAGTCAGTCCATCTCATCTTTGGTCTTTCCCTTTTCCTGCTGCCATCTCTTTTCCCCAGCATTATTGTCTTTTCCAAAGAATCCTGCCTTCTGTGCTGTGCCTGGAGTAGGACAACTTCTGTTTTGTCATTTTTGCCTCCAGCGATGTTTCTGGCTTCATTTGGGCTAGGACCCACTTGTTTATCTCTCTGGCTTCCCAGGGTAGGTGTATTTTACCACAATTAAAAATAAAAACAAGTTTGTAGTGAAATGACATTAAGATAAATAAAGTGACCTGTAAGGATAAGAACCATCTTTAGAATAATTGGCTGTTTTTAACTGAGCTGTAGTAGTCCTGTCTAGTATGATATTCTGCAATAATGGAAGTTGTCAAATACAGAAACCACTAGTCACATGTGAATTGAAATGTGCCTAGTGCGACCAAGGAACTGATTTTTACATTTTATTCACTTTTGTTTAAATTTAAATAGCCATATGTAGCTAATGGTTAGCATACTGTACAGTGTAGATGTATCTATAACATACTATCTAAGTAAAAATATTGTACTTGCTTTCTACTTCCTTCTGGCCACATCACTGCCCCTAAAACCTACTCCTGTAGAAATTCTAGAGCTACTGCTGACCTTAGAGGCAAAAAGATCTGGTTTTAAATCCTGTGGCCAAGTTACTTAGTCTCTCTGAGCCTCACTTTCCTCTCCTGTAAAATGGGTCTAATAAAGTACCCAGCTTACAGGGTTGTTGTGAGGATTCTGAAATGGGGTAATGCTTGTGAAGGGTTTCATACGGTGCCTGGTGTACAGGCACTCCAATGTTAGCTGCTGTTATTATTCTATCTTGTAGATTTGAGAATGAAGAATTCTGAAGTCTTGAAATCCGTGTGGTAATTGTTTCCACCACTTCTTAGGGAAACACGACCCCACCCCTCACCCAGCTGTATTTCCAGCTTGCAGTGAAGTTGCAGGAAATGGAGTTTTTTTATCTTGCTAAGTAAATTACTGCTGAGTTCATTATAACCTCATCTGGCTCAGCAAGCCCTCCTATTTGCAATTCTGTGTTTGCAAACCCACTGTCAGTACAAAAGGTGGGGAGAGGACTGGGTGTCTGGCTCAGGTCCTCAGGGCATTTAATTTCATGCTTAAAAAAGAGATGTTGACACCTGGGTAAGGGGGGGGCAGAGAGAAGTTGCTTATAAGGACCAGCTTTTTCTGTCTACGTTATTGGAATCTTCCTTCTTTTTCTGGAGTGACCACCAGGATAAGTGGCCTCATTTGCCTCTAGCCTGCCCTTAGCAGCAGCTTCCATCCCTCCCCAACTCTTGGCTGTATTTGGGTTCTTCCTACCTGCTGAATGTGGCTCAGCCACCTTAGCCTGGCATTCAAGGACCCCTGGGATTTGGCCCTAGCTGAGTGACCTGCTCTGCGCCCAGTGCCCCCCAACCTGGATTCCTGGGCCTCTTTGATCACATCCTGTGCGCTACATTCTTGGCTGTTTGTCCAGCCTAGAGGACCCTGTCTGCCATTGTTGCCTAATAAAATCTTTCTCATCTTTCAAGGTACCACCAGAAAGTTACTTAATTTCTCATCCCTTTTGCCACCAAGCCAGATACCTGTAGGCACTTTTCACATTCTATGTCTGTTCTACCTGGTATTTTCATTTCGTTCTACCTTTAGTAGTTACCCTTGGCCTTTGAAGTCTGACTTTGCCACTTCCTAACTCTGTGACTCTGGACAAGTTACTCAACCTCCCTGAGCATTGATTTTCCTCTTTGTAAAAATGGTGGGGAGATAATAACTTCCCTCTTAAAGCTATTGAGGCATAAATGAGGAAGTTTTTGTAAAGGGCTTCGCATGAACTGCATGGTAAATAAAATGCTCTGCGTATCTGTCTGAGCTACCCGACAATTTCTAGCGGAGTTCCCTGTGGATCGTGGCAGTCATGTTTCAGAAAATCCAAGAAACCTACACCTTCACTTTGATAATGTCGTAGAGACAAGAGAGAAATGCTTTTCAGCTTTTAGCATGTAAATGATTTGAGAGAAACGGTACACTTTTGCAGCAGATACGAAGACGTGCCTGCTGTGTGCCAGGCACGGCTGGGTGGTGGAGATATACCTGTAAACAGGACAGACACAGCCCTTGCGAAGGTGTTCAGTCGAGACGAGAAACAGACAAGGAATTAGAATTCACTGTGGTCAGCGTCAAGATACATGTCCTGTAAGGTTTTGTGGGGGTCCTGAGTCAGGGGAGGCTTTTGGTACAGACGACACACAAGCCGAGAGCTGAGTTTTGTTTTACTTATTTCACAAGCATTTGCATGGCACAAACAGCTACTATTTTAGTACTTTATAAATAAAAAGCCTTAACCCTTGCAACAATGCAGTTAGGTAGTTACTGCCGTAATCCCCATTTCACAGATAGGGAAACTGCGGTGCATGGAGGTTAAGCCGTTTGCCCAAATTATACAGCTAGTGCGTGGCACAGCTGGGATTTGAACCCGGGTAGTCTTGTTGCAGGGCCTCGCCTCTTAATCCACCATGCTGGGCTCTCTTTCACAGCGGGCATTTTGAGATTTCCTTTTTAGATTCTGTAATGGGTGTATTTCGTTGATCTCTTTGATGACTATTCTGTCTATACCTTTAGGACTCAGGATGAACCAGATAAAGCATAAAAATCTAGGCTCTTCTCTGAGCTGCTTCAAGAAGCTCAAGGGCCCTCACTGTGTTTGAAGCGGAGTTTGACCCAACCAATGACATGAAATTGTTGGGCAATTGACTCACCCTGGGGATGCCTCTGATTTGTCAGCAGAAGGAAGTATGTGGGGAGCGGCTGGGGTGTGAAACCTAAGGGTCTGCCACTGTTGTCCAAGGTGACAACCACACAACACATGTTTGTTTTGCTAGAGAAATCCCCTCCATCGGGGTTACCCCAGTAACAGTTGTGCACCCACATGATTGCGTGCAAAACAGGAAGGGAAATATTTGCAGTAGGACGCTGGACCTGCTTTATCTGGTTCATCCTGAATCTTGCTTTGAGCCCGTCTTCTGCAGCTGAGCAGCAGCCATTAAGGAAGTCTTTGAGTTTGGTTTAATGGTTGCTGGCTCTTTGTTTTGAAGTGATTGTTTACTGAACCTTCAAAGCCAGCTCTCCAGCAGGATGTGATCTGGGCCTGAATAATTGGATGAGGCACCCCAATAGGAAGCAAGTAGCGGGGAGCAGAGCCAGGAGTCACCAGCTGATGGCCAAACCTTTGGCATCTGAGCGCTGGGAGGCGGAGCCGCTCTGGAGGGACTGAGGTCGTCTTGCAATCAGTAGACCTGGAGCGAGGGTCCCCTGGAAACTGTCCCCTTTGATGTCGTGCTGGCCTTAATTAGGGACACCCTAATTAAGTCACCAAGGAGGAAGCTTTTTCCTAAAAATAAATTAGCAGATGTTTTGAGAGCATTTCATGAGGGATTACTGCTGGAAGATTATGCACGTACTATAAAGTTAATGGACGACAAACTAAGAAACCCCAGTTAAGTAAAAAATAAGTCACCCTTAACCACCTGATCTCAAAGTGGGTTATGTACACCCATTTTAGATGAAGGTTCATGTAGTCTCTGCTGTGCCAGAAATTTCTTTTTTCACTTGGCTTTTCACTACACTGCCTTTCCATATGTGTAATTATAAGCCATGTCGGTTTTAATGGCTGCGTGGTGTTCCATTGTTTTGTATGTCCCGTGGAGGACCTACTGTGTCCTCTGTGAAGTGCTGGGGATACAGCAGTAAATAAAATGGACAAATCCCTGCGCTCCTAGAACTTACATTCTCGTGGGGTAGGGACAGACAAACTGAATAAATTAGTTATTTTGTAGATTAGACGAATTATGTGCAGTGGGGAAAAATAAAGCAAGGACAGTGTTATTTTTAAATAGGGTAGTTAGGGAAGGCCTCACAGAGCAGGTGACATTGGAACAATAGCGTATGAAGTACATGGCTCTCAGAGCGTGTGCAAAGGCCCTGGGGTGGGAGCCAGTTCTGTGCTGATTCGTGGTCAGGCTGTGTCCAGGTTTTCATGGGTTATAAGCAACCCTGCAATGGATATATCCTTGCAGCTAGACGTTGATTTACATCACATTAGGGTTTTGCTCTCCCAAGTGAGCACCTGTATTCACTTTGAAAGTGTAAGCTCTCCTAAGGCAGGGGCAGTGTGATCAACTTGTCAAATCCTCCCTGGGGAAGGCCTTATTGTACTGGGCACAGCTGGCGTGCTCTGCCACCCTCCACTAACCAGGGCCTCCTTCACGACCCCAGATCCCTCCCTGGGCTGCTGGGAATGACACCCTGTTGGGCATCACCAAAAGGGCAATAACTGTGTGTTACTTCTACAGTCATGGCCCTCGATTGCCTTCTGCAGTCAGGTTTCTCCTGAAGGACTTACCCTGGGTTGAAGGTGTATACTTTTCAAGGCTTTTGGAACCCATTGCCAGATGCTTTTCCGAAATCACGGTATCAGTGCACGTTCCCATGTGTGCGTGCCCATCACCAGGACTTACTTCTAAAGAAGCATGAGGACCGAGAGATTGCTGAGGCCACAGCTTCCGAGGTCCCAGAGGGACGTGGCATCGTATCTAGTGCGGGGATTCTCACATCGTGCTGTACGTGGTTTTAGTGAGCAGAGCAGGAGTGTCCCCTGGGGAGTGTGCTAAATGCAGATCCCTGGGCCCATCCCCAGAGCTTTTGATTGTGTAGTTCTGGCGTGGGGCTCAGGTTATCTGTAGTTTTGACAGACATTCCCCAGGTAGGTTGTGCTGGGATTATACCATGAGTAAGTGGGAGTAGGGTGGCTCTTGGGCCACCCTGAGCCACCAAGAGCTGCCTCTGCAGGTCGTGTGAGTGGGAGGGATCTGCCTGCTGTCCTTCCCCACCCCCAAATTACATCTACCTGGAATGTGTTCCAGATGAAGAAAATGACCCCTGTGCTAAATACAGCGTCACCTCTATACTTCCTTTCCTTGGCTGGCTCTGTTTCTTTTTCGGAGAATGCTCCCTCCCTCCCTTCTTTCTTTCTTCTTTGCCAGGAAAATTCCCTTTTATCCTTTAAGACCTAGGAAAGGCGTCACCACCCCTCCCCCCCAGAGGCTCACACCAACCCCACCTTTCATTATATTATATTTGGAGCGTGGCGCCCTCCGAAGGCCTTGGGATTGGGGGCTTACACGTCAGCATTGCCTTATCTCTGTGTGGCCTGTACCCCTCTTGGTGCCTGGGCATAGCTGGTACTCATTAAATGTCCAAGTCAGGGTGGCTGGCCTTGTACTTTGACTCATTGAAATAGCCATGGCCGGCATTTATTGAGTCCTCGTCACCCTTCTGAGTACTTGTATTATTTCCCTCACTCTCAGCACCATCCTTTGGGGTGGGGACTACCATGGGCATCATTTACACATGAAGACAGGGTGGCACCGGGTGACTAAGTAACTTCCGTCATCCAGTGGGTAGATCTGAAGCTGGCCTGTCTGACTCTAGAGCTCTTAACCCCTAGACCCCACGGGTCCTTTGCGACTCTGGAATATGGCTGCCTGTCAGGTCACTGTCTCCAGGCAAGGAGAAGGACATTCAGTGGGAAGACACTGAAGACAGGGCAATGACAGTAGAAGTAACACACACAGTCAACACCCTTTTTGCTGATGCCCACCTGGGTGCCCTTCCCAGCAGTGCAGGGGGCGCGTGGGGATGTGGAGGAGGCCCTGCTAAGTGGCATGGGAAATCTGTTTCATGGAAGGTGGCAGGGCACTCCAAGTGTGCACAGCATGCTAAGGCCATTGCTCCCAGGGTGGGTTTGACAGGTCGATCACACTGCCCCTTCCTTGGGAGAGCCGACAATTTCAAAGTGAGGAGAAGCTGAACACAGGTGCTCCCTGAGGAGAGGAGAACCCCAAACATACTCGGATCCGCTCTAGGGTCACTGGCGCGGTGTGTCTGTCTGCTCAGGGTGTTGGTGAGATGGTCCCCAGGAGCAACTGATCCCCGCAAGGCAGAAGCAGTTTTGGAGTTGGGTGGAGCTGGGTGGAGGCAAGTCAGAGAAGGCGCTTCCAGGGAGGAGAAGTAGGTGAGTGCGGGCGTGCAAACATAAAATCATGGTAACAACACGTAACATTTTTATGGGGTGTGCAGCTCACCAAGTATTTTGCTTAAGTTCATGACCTCACGTGGATGTTTATACGCAGGAATAAACAAATAGAGCCCAAGGTTTGGACTCTGTATAGGGGGACAAAGGTTAGAGGGGTAGGTATATATTTTTCATTCTGGGGAGGCTGAACTGTACACAGATGTTTTTTACTAGAACTTGGGTAATAGCAGCCAGCCCTGTATTTGGTGTTTAGATATTGAATTCCCAAGTTTCTAGTCGTGGAAAAGCAGTAAGTTGTAGGTGGACCCATGGAACAAATTCATTTTCGAAAGAACTGGCCAGGGGCGGCCGGATGGCTCAGTTGGTTAGAGCGCGAGCTCTGAACAACAGGATTGCCGGTTCTATTCCTGCATGGGATGGTGGGCTGCGCCCCCTGCAACTAAGATTGAAAACAGCGACTGGACTTGGAGCTGAGCTGCGCCCTCCACAACTAGATTGAAGGACAGCGACTTGACTTGGAGCTGATAGGCCCTGGAAAAACACCCTGTTCCCCAATATTCCCCAATAAAAAAAACACACACGAAAAAAAACTGACCAAACGTAGGGAGAAATTAATGTAATAAATTAGGTGTGAGGGTACGTAAACTCTTCCTTAACCTTAAGCTACTTACCTACCTTTCTGTGCCTTGCTTGCTCAGGGGAAAAAGGGGCGTGTTAAATGCCTGTTGTGCTAACAACCACCCTCGTGCCCTCGCAGGGTTGTTTTGTAAGCTCTTTACACCCTCTCCTGTACCAAGATAATCAGGAAATAAATTTGGACTCTTGACTGAACTAGTAAAGGACCTATCATGGCAGTAAAAATGGGGGGTTGGGGACGGAGATGGGTTTGGGGAATGGAGAAGGAGACGAGAGAGATTTCATTTTCAAAGAAGCATAGAGCATGGCACACACATCAGTTTTGTAAAAGTTGTAAAATAGACCCGGAAACCTCCCTGCAGTTGTAGAACAGCCCAGGGGTAGGGCCAGTGCTGTCCAGTAGACTTTTCTGCAATGATGGAAATGTCCTGTATTGGACTGTCCAGTATCAGAGCCCCCAGCCACATGGGGCTATGGAGCACTTGACTGAGGAACCAAATGTTTCATTTTATTTAATTGTGGTTCATTTAAATTTATGTAAGCCCATGTGGCTAGTGGCTCTTCTGTCGGAAGGCTCAGGGTAGACAAAAGGAATGCTTCTTGGTAGAAAACTTAAAAAAACCCACAATACTACTTTGATGAAATGGTTGACATATTTGTTCGGTTCTTTTTTTATTTCAAGTGGAGCCCTACTCATGTGTCACAAAACAGACATTCTGGGCCTGGCACCTTGTAACACAGGAGGAAGGAAAAGCTTGATGTCCTTGACTTAATTAGGGTGTTATAGTTACAAATGGAGCAGCTTGTGAAGGGAGGATGGATGGAGGGAGCACCTTTTGTGGTTAAATCTTCCTTTTTATAGGCATATTTATTGCTGGTGAGCTTAGGCAAGTGGGTATGGGTGGGCGTGCAAGGAAGCAACCATTGATTTTCTGAAGGCTGTCATCCACTTGATGGACAGGGATAATTAGTGGATTAGGCAAGCTCCAATCACAGAATAAAAGCTCAGGAATGGTTTTTATGATGGATGAGCTTACACACGGCCTTTCATCAGAGGATCTTGGGAGCCCTTCATCTTGCAGGATGGGGTGGGGAACGGGTGGTTTTGGGGACAGAGCTGTGACAGGCGTTCTCGGGCACTGTCCTTCATCCTGCACACCCACTTCTAGGAGCCACAGATTCCTGCCTTGCACTTAAAGAAGCAAGGAGTTCAGAGGCGCTCCTGCGTAGGTCAGAAGCTGCCTCCTGAATCTTTGCTTTTCATTGTCCTGGAGTCTGAGCTCACTAAGGGACGTACCCAGAAGAAGAAAGGGAGCGAGGCCGTGGGCTGTGCTCCTTAGGCTCAGCCTGCTGAGGTTCCCCCAGACGTGGAGAGGGACCTGGTGGCAGGGGTTGTGGCAGCAGCAGCAGCATGTAGAGATGCTCCAGACAGGCTTTCCTGTCTCCTGGGAGAAGCAGATTGGGTCCAGTGTCCACAGCAAACCTGACGCTGTGATAAAATTACCCATAATTATAGCACTAAGGACAGCAACTGGGAACCTTTCCGATGCATTCCTATCAGACCTTTTTCAGCACAAAGGGCTTTTCTTTGTTTTGTGTTTTCTTTTTCACGTGGTTGAAGATCCTGACCATTTCTAGGGTGACATTACAATTCCCCCAGGGCATTTGCAGTTGCAGTGGGGGTTGTGTGTTTGGGGAGCCTTTGCCCCCCGCTTCTCCCGCTCTGTCTGGGCACCTATAGGACCCCAGTATAAAGCAGGACCTTGCCTCCCTGCTGAGTGGCTTTCTGTCGCCCTGGGGCCCGGCTGGGAGGCCGGGGCTGTTCATTTTGCTGCTTGTGCTTCCCAGAGTCAGGGTAACACTTTGGCCACAGTTGGGCTGATCTGGGGTCAAATTTCAGCCTAGACCACTACATACAAGCTCTCTGGTCCTCCGTTTCCTCGAGGACTGAAATAATCGCACTATCTGCTTCATGGGGTTTTTTGGAGCGTGTCACAAGAGTGCGTATCAAGCTGTGTTCCTGAGTGTGGTCTGGGGACCGTAGCATCACGCCGATTAAACATGCAACGTCCAGGCCCCACCTCAGACCAGGAGAATCAGAACGTGCGATTTGGCAAGAGCCCCAGTGGATGCTAACGTTTGAGAAATGCTGATACAAGTACCTGGCACCTGGCAACTGCTTAGAAAATGATGATGTTGATGACGGTGGTGACAGTCATGCTTGTCAAGGTGAGGAGAGGAGATTGGCAGGTTACCTGTCCAGTTGCAGGCCCAAGACTTGCGGTCTCATCAGCCATAACCATGGGTGAGCCAGCGTCTGTCTGGAACCTGTGGGCAGGACAGAGGCCTTGGGGCTGGAACCCGACTCCCTACAGCCTGTCCCCACCCCCCCGCCGGTTTGTATTTCCTTCTCAGCTAAGCTGAATTTCTCCTCCTTCTGGAGAGTCTCCTCCAGCTCTTTGGCTCCTCTGAAATCGCTCCTTCTCTGGCCATGGCTCCTGGCCCCTCCGTGGTCCCTGTGTGGCAGTATAGGTGTCTGATTCCCTCAGCTGTCCTCTGAGCTTCCGCTGTCACCGCGGGCTGGGCTGGGAGAGGCAGTTGCTATATTATTTATGGGACACCGTTAACCAGCCGTGCCGATGAGTTACACACTGTTTATTCTTCTGCTCCGTGTGTGGGATGCCATCCTGGGCTTCTGTTTAATACCATACAAAACAAAGCAAAACAGAACCCCCAGCCGGAATGGCCACTGGCTGAGTCCTGTGCCGTGCGTTTGGCAAGGGGCCTGCCTGGCCTTCTGCCTGTGGAGGAAGAGGAGGGAGAAGAGGAGAAGGACCCAGGGGTGTGCCCAGAGCTCAGTCTTGAAGGTGGGGGTGGGGAAGCCAACACACGTTTGGTTCGTTGGCCACCAAACTCTTGAGGAATTCAGGATGAGGTGGGCCTTTTCCTTCAGAAGTAAGAAAGTGACTTAATTCCCCTCCCTACTACCCAAGGGACCAGGTTGCTGTGAGGTATGGGACCTGTTAGCCAGGTCCTCTTGTCACCTGGCTGGTTTGGGATTTATGTCACTTGCCGTCTGAGTGAGGGCTGTCCAGTCTTCCTCTAAAGTCCCATTTGTGGTTAAGCTGTGGACCTTGCCCTGACGGCTGTTCACGGTCACCGTGTCCCCCCTGCCACCTCCTGCTTCTCCCCAGCATAAACGCACCGCTCCAGTCCTTTGGAGAGAGCCCTCTTGGGTCCCTCTGCCTCCCTGCCGTTGTTCTTACTGAAAATGCTTTTCCTCCCTCCATTTCTCAGTCCTGGAGCCCAGAGTTGAGTGGGGGAGACCAGGCTCATAGACAGCGAATTGTATGATGTGAGGGAAGCAGGGGCATCGAGAATGCTCTGGAAGAGGTGACGTTTGCACTGGGTGGTGATGGCTGAGTAGAAGTTTCTAAGACCACTGAATCTCCCTAGAGGTTAGAAGAGAGGACAGCCATCGGGGGTGGCATGTGTGTTGCGGGGAGCACATGTGCCTGGTGGCTGCCGGGGCCTGAGTTAGAACCTGTCTTCAGGGAAGCCCATCTCTCCCTGTAGGACGTGGGGACTGTCATGCAGCTCCATCAAGGGAGTCTTCTAGAAGCTTGTAAACACACCTACTTTCTCTTCCTGTTTCTGTAATGGGCGTTTCCTTTCTCTCAGAACCCACTGTGATCTGAGTTCTGTTTTCAACAAACTGCCCGAGGGCTCAAAACCTGTCTACCCTCCTCTCCAAAGAAATTCAAGTGGTTACAGGGAAAGGAGAGTCTTTTTTTCCCTTTGTCTAGACTTTGGACGTGGCAGAACCTGAGTGCTGGGGCGGGGGGAGTCTCATTTTCTTTGACTTGGGTCTGTCTTGAGAGTTGTGAAACCTGGATATGTTCTGTGGTGAGCCCCACAGTGGGGTCCATGTTGAGACCTTTTCACAGCCCTGGGAAAGCCTTCCGAGGGACTTCCTCACATGTGAGCCCAGTCAGAACCGTGGCCTCAGGAGAGAACTTTCTGGGACTTACTGGTGGACAGCGGTGCAGACTACATTAGAATTGCTTTCTGAAAGACTCCTCCGGGTATATACGGTTACTTGACTGGCAAATTTCTTTTGAAATTTGAGTGTGCTCTCCTTTACTAAGTCTTGTAGTCTGGAAAAGCCCAGAGCTTTTTCTCTGCTACCTTTTACCTCTTTCTCCACAAATCCCTTCCCACATTCCTTCTCCCTCCTTTCTCACTTCCTCTAAGCTTTTAGATTTTTGTAGTAAAACTACTTTTAGGTGGGTAGAAACTTTTTTTTTTCCTTGAAAGAAACTTAAAAAAAAGAAAAAAAAGGAGCAACCCAAATCACCTTGCCTTTAAATTTTAATAACATTTACACTCTTAAAATTTTTTTTTTCTTCAACAAGGAGGTTTTTGTCTTCTGTTCTTAGAAGTTCTTTTTTTTTTTTTTTTTTGGATCCATTAAATTATAGACTGCCTGAAACAGGTGGGCCTGACACTTTGATAGACTGTCAAATATCATTAAGTCAGGAGAGAGCTGCTTTTGGCAGCTTTCTCCTGGCTGAGTGGGGTGTTCGTAGGCGGAGAGCTGTGTGCTGTACCCCTTGACTGGAGAGGGGGCCCTCCTTTTGTTGCTAATTTGGTAAAGACTGAAAATGAAGCTCCGAGTCGGGGCAGGTAAGTAGTTTTTGAAGTGGTTTGAGCAGTCGTCGTTTTCAGGCACACTCATCTCCACACTCATCTCGGTTGGAGTACTCCACCCACTACCGTTTACTTAGTGGTGGCAGAGACGTTGTCTGTGCACCCAGCTTGCCTTGGTCTATTTCTGCTGCAACTGTGGTTAACTAACAGCGAGATGCACGCTGCATCTGGACACAGTTGGTTCTCCACTTAGGGCCAAGAATGAGGCATTCCAGCAATTCCAGCCCGGATGGACGGTCTGACTTAGAGTTGTTTTTTTGTGTGTTTTTTTTATTTTTACTGGGGAATATTGGGGTACAGTGTGATGGGGTACAGTGTGGGCCCATCAGCTCCAAGTCGCTGTCCTTCAATCTAGTTGTGGAGGGCGCAGCTCAGCTCCAAGTCCAGTCACTGTTTTCAATCTTAGTTGCAGGGGGCACAGCCCACCATCCCATGCAGGAACTGAACCAGCAACCTTGTTGTTAAGAGCTCGCGCTCTAACCAACTGAGCCATCCGGCCACCCCTCAGGACGCTCAGCGGCAGCATGTTGTCTTCAGTTTAGTTGTGGAGGGCACAGCTCACAGGCCCATGTGGGAATCGAACCGGCAATCCTGTTGTGCAGAGCTCGCGCTCTAACCACGGAGCTATCCGGCTGCCCAAGAGAGAATTAACTTCTCTCCCAACAGCCTGAGAAAAGCTTGAATCAATGCTGCCAAGTGTGTAGTGACTATTAACCGAGTGCCCAGCCCTGCACTGAGCACGTTTTATGTCTGACCTCATTTTTCCTCAGACTAACCCTGCAAGGTCGTGACCGGTCCCCATGCAGAGGTCGAGTGACTTGCCCAGTGTCAAATAGGAGCGCTAAGGTTCAATCCAGGAGGTTGGAATCCCGAATGCGTGTTCCTTGTTTCTCCCCTACATTCTTTCAATGCGGAGTGATGTCAGTGTTCGATAACAGTGATGGAATTACTTGTTTTTCTTATTTATTATTATGAGGAACAGGCCCTGAGAGGTAAAGTGACTTCTCCCAGTCATTCACGGGCAGGGGCATGGCTAGAACTCAGGGCTTGATGCTCCCTGTGCAGGCCTCTTGCCATTCTGGCACGTTCTCAGTGAAGGTACCTGACCTTTATCTTAAGAAACATTATGGGTCATCTCAGTGACCTTCTCCGGGGGCTCTTGGGTGGGGGTGGTTGGTTCTGGGGAGAGGAAACCTGGCCCTCATCTCCTCCTCCTTTGTGTAGATGAGAGAGGATGGTACTTTCGGCTGGAAGTAGGTAGTCAGTATGTCTAAACATCCTCATTCTTTTCCAAAAGCTTCTCATACTGTCTTGTGGATCAACAAAAAGCAAGAATGGCCAGATAGGGCCGTCACTGGTTGGTTGAACTCTCGTGCTCTTCAGGATGCTAAGGATGTCTGTCTGGACAGAGATCTCCAGTGGCCAGCCAGTAAGCCTGACTCGGCCCTTACCTGTTTCGTTATTTGTGTGTAGATGGAGAAAGGCTGTTCATCCCTGGACTCGATAGGAAAATGGCCAATTTATTAGGTGTTGTGATTGGAATT
Organism: Rhinolophus sinicus; assembly: GCF_036562045.2. Classification (NCBI taxonomy): domain Eukaryota; kingdom Metazoa; phylum Chordata; class Mammalia; order Chiroptera; family Rhinolophidae; genus Rhinolophus; species Rhinolophus sinicus. The sequence goes on from NC_133761.1 coordinate 11,528,615, forward strand.
CCCCACAGTGTCTCGATGTGCTTGGCATGGTGGTAGCCTGAGCTCTCAGAAGGTTTCACTAACACGTGAAAATGAAGTTATGTTCTTGGGTTGAAGACCCCCAGCCCAGGGCACAAAGACTGGATGGAGCTGTGTGTGGCTTAGCAGTAAGGCGACGACACGTGCGTGGGTACTGGTGTCAGCAGGTGGCCAGGGGCCTCTGCCAGGACCCCTGACCTGGGGAACCTCAGCGTCCCAGGTGAGCAGTTGCTGCTTGCTTGGAGGAGTAAATCCCGAGGCCTGCAGTTGGGCCAGGCAGGTCTCAAATGCACAGATGCAGAGCTGGTGGATGTGATCTAGCAGCTGCTGTGTGACAGACTTTATAGTTTGGGTGGATTGTAAATTCACGGTGCTCTTGTTGCCAGAACCTCTAATTTGATCTTACTTTTTTTTTTTTTTTAAATGTTATGACTTATTGTTTCCATAAAAATGATACATGACCTTACTAAAAAATAAACGAGCAGCACAGAGGAAAGTACAAACAAGAAAGCGACACATTGGTCCAAATCTTAGCTTCCAGAAATGGCCCGTTTTGATATTTGGTAGACAGTTTTCCAGATACATTTCTGCACACTTTCAGACAGACTCGATAACTAGAGAAATGTGTACATAGGCACTTTTATAACAAGGAGTTCACGCTCTACATATTTTCAAAATAAAAATGTATTTAATTTTACTTTGATGTAACAGAAGCATTGAAACTAAAGTGGAGTAAAAATCGAAGAAATTGCTGAACTTCAGGCAACTGTTTCTTCACCAAAAGAAATAAGTTGCTCAGACATTCCTCTCAAGCAGTGGTTCTTAACCAGGGAGGATTTTGCCCCTAAGGGGACATCTGGTAATGTCTGGAGACATTTTTTGGTTGTCACAACCAGCGGCATCTGTGAATGTTACTGGCATCCAGTGACTAGAGGTCAGGATGCTGCTAAACACCCTGCAATGCACAGGACACCTCCCACAAAAGAGAATTACTTGGCCTAAAATGTCAGTCGTGGCAAGGTTGAGAAACTGTGCTCTTAAGGCACAGTTAAGGGTGAGAAAAAAATATTGCTAAAACCATTAGGAAGGTGAACTCAAGTGTTAGCCCAGTTGCAGTTTTAGACTATTTTGATTGGCTTCTGTAATGAAAGACGAGGTGATTAACTTCATCATATAGTTTCTCCCTCCTCGCCTTAACAACAGAATCAAGAGGTGGCATATGTTGTTTTTACCATGTCAAGGTTCATAACCTTTACAGTCTATCTTGAAACTATAACCCGCCCCCCCACCCCCAGGGGTGTTTAGTCTTAGTTCTATATTTAAATGATTCAGTGCCAAACACCACTTCTGTAACCATGGTTTCCCCTTTTCTGGGTTTGTTTTGCATCACCTCTTGGCTGGTTGGCTGCTTGATCTTAATAGAAATGGAGTGCGTATGTGCCAGGGGGTATCAGAACCCCACTGTGGTTTGGCTCAGGCATAATTGTACCTGCAGGTTTGAGTTTGTGTCTGAACACCATGCTTAGAAGAATAGTTAGGGGTACACGATGGGGCGGTCCCAGGATGCTGCGAGGCTGCTGAGAAATGGGGTCCCAGGTAGAAATGGAATTGCACTTGGGGAGCTGAAAGAAGGACAGCTGTGGATAAATATGCTGGTTGTCCTCAGTTCTTTGAAAGACTTCCGCGTGGAAGGAGGATTGGTCTTCACTCGGAAGGTCCCCAGGAGGTTAGAACTAGGGCCGCATGGATACATAGGACAGGTGCCAGGTACAGGCTGCCGAGCAAGAGCGATGAGCTCACTGTTAGCAGGAATGTGCCGGGGACCACCTGTTGCCATGTTGTACGGAGATGCTGGGTTTGAGCCATCAGCTACACTTAGGTAACTTCCTAACGTTGAGTTTCTAATAGTCTAATAGCCACCTCTCCTGGGGAGGAGCCCCAGTGACTCTAGTTCCCTCCTCCCTGCACTTTGGGATGAGAGCGAGAATAGCCAGGGCGATGGTTGGAGGGCTCAGGATAGAGCCTTAAATACTCTGCACATTTTGAATTTGGACCCACCATCTATTGACTCAAAAAGTGATGCATCAATGTATGTGTTTGATTCTGTCCAACTTGTTCCCTGCTTGGTGTCTGTAGTGTTTACAAGGTTACAGGGACTGAGCACATTCTAAACCCATTCCCGAGCCAATACGTTCATATATAATCTGGGTAACATACCGCAGATTGCAGAGGAAGAGCGCATGCACGAATGTTCCCCATCTAATTGGAAGTGGGTGTTCTGTTATTGTCTTGATGAGATGTCTTATCACCGCGTGACTTACTGATTGATGGCTTTGCTTTGTTGTAGGGGAGCTATCCAGTTTGGGAAGACTTCATAAACAAAGCGGGGAAGCTACAGTCCCAGCTCCGGTGAGTAGAAGCTTGTCGTCTGCAGGACAACGGCAGTGTCCTTGGACACAGAGTGGAATTAGAGGATGGACCCAAGACGCAGACTGGGATTAATTTTGGAGGCATTGCACATATAGAAAAGCATGTAATGGGTTTTGATTTGAGCATTGCCACATCATGGTTGTATGTTCTGACCTCTGGTTCCTGTATATAAAACTGAACTCATCTGCTCTGCCTCCTTCCACAAGAGTTTTTGAGAATTAAACAGGGTATTACATGTAAAGTAATAATGGGCAGCATTAACGTGGCACTCACTATATATTAGGCATATGTTAATTGAATCTTACAACCCCAAGAGGTAAGTACAGTTAGTATCCCCATTTTATAGGTTGGTGCAAAAGTCATTGCAATTTAAATGGTTGAAAATTGCAAAACCACAATTACTTTTGCACCAATCTAATACTGATGAGGAAACTGAGGCACAGATAAGCTAAATTACTTACCCAAAGTCACACAGTTAGAAAACAGCAGAGCAGGGATTTGAACTTAACACAGTCTGGCTCCAGAGCCCATTCTGCTTACTGCCTATTCTTACGAAGAGTTTAAAATTCAGCATTGACTATTGTATAAAAAAGCAAACCTGTAGAGAGAGATGTAGATTGTTGTTTGCTTCGGGTCAGGGGTGGAAAAGAAGACTGACTGCAGATGGGCAGGAGGGATCTTTTTGGATTATATAACTCTAACTTTACTAAAATTATTGACTCATATACCTATAAAGGGTGAATTTTATGGTATACAAATTATGCCTCAATAAAACTGCTTAAAAAACAGTAAGATTTAATGCTGATCTGCTCAAGGGGCTGTTATTATTGCTTCGTCTTGTACTTGTTCATATATCATTTGGTAAGAAATAGAAAATATGTCAACATCTTGTTAAAGCCATGTGCTCTAAGTCAGGGGGGAGGAGGGGTGTCATTGCACATGGTGGGTGTTCCGTGAGGGAAGGGACGTTTGAAAAAGCAGTCATTTTCACGGCCCTGTTGACGGCATGTGGAGGATGATGTAGGTTGGTTTGGATGTACGAGGTTCTTTGTACCAGAGAACAAAGCAGGTAGGTATTTTTTAGGATCAAAAGCCATGTGGATGACAGAGGACAGTGATGACGTGATGCTCTTGGGCCCTCGCCCGTGGACGCCAGGGGTTATTGCCCAGAGCTTTAGCCATAGGACTGGCCGCTGTGTGGCTCCCCTGGAGATTAGGAGAGAAGAGCTTGGGAGAGGTGAATCTTTTCCGTTTCATTCCTTCAGCTTCATGGGGTCTGGGATTTCCACCCATGAACCTGGCGTTTCTAGAACTGTGAGTAGGCCTCCAGATGGACAGTGGGCTCTGGAATATGGCTCCTTCTCCACTTGTCAAGCCCTTTACTATGTCTTTGCTTAAGAGCTTGTGATTACTTGATGCCAAATCAGATCCAGCCTCCTCTGCTCAGCTTGCAAGCCCCTTCATCTGAGGCCGTCACCTTATCCTTATTTACTATAAGTTACACCTACACTCCCCCACTATGTCAGCCACTGTTAACCATTTATTTCAAATAGCTTAGCCGCCATCCTGTAGGAGTTCTGTGGTAAAACAATAAGACATTTAAGCAACACCCCCCCCCCCCCCACACACACACACACACTTTCTCTTATCTGGCCTCACTTAATGATCTGGTAAGCTTTCAGGGTTGACCAAGGAAAAGAGTCTCTTCCCCTTTACCAAAAAAGGAGCCGAAGGTGAAAGTAGTGAACTGAATACTGAATAGCTGTGCTAAACATGCAAAGTACGTCTTAGCCCCATCTTATCCCCACTGGTACAAAGTGCATTTTATGTTTTTGAACATTTAGGCCTCCTGAGAACAGGGGCCATTTCTTTATTTTGTCAAACTACTACTAGAAACTGGCTGAGAGCACGGTAGGGGTCCCACGCATCGTGTAGTTTTTGGTATTAGAGAAAGGACGAAGATAAAACTGTAGAAGAGGCAAATAAGCCTGGGAGTATTTAAGCTGATCACTCCTTCCTGCTGCCCAGGGTTGCATGTTGTGTGCTGTCCCATTGGAGAGATGTCTTGTGACGACAGCAGGCAGTGACAGATGACTCATTGGAAGGCAGTGTTTAAAATCCCGTAATTCCTCACACTGGACCACCGTCCTGGTTTTCAGTGGAACCCGGGTGACCGCTTAATGCAAAAGGCACCTCTACAGCCAGCTCATTAAATTTCGTTGATCAGCATTGACTTGAATGTGAATAAACCCAGCCATTAAGCCATTGTGTCAGATACTGTAAATCAGAGTGAGCTATTTATAAATCCCGGGATGTTTGATAAAACTAACTTCCAGGGTTTGCATTTGGTGTCAGTTCTTTTAAAAAATGTGCTTCAGAGTGGAGTTTTTTTTTGGTCTTGTGTGTATATCTTATTTTTCTTTTCTTTTTTTTAAATTTGAGTAGAAATTTTCTTGCTCTGCTGGAACATACCAGGCCTCATTTTGAAGTTTGGCTCTAAGGGACTCTTGCCCAGGTGTTTCCAGGGACCACTCCCTGCACCTTCCGGAACCTTTTATTTCATGGCCACTGTTGCTCATGTTTAAAGGCCATTTCCCCTCCTTTTATCCATTTTGAACGTCCTTGTTCTCATCTTCTTCCTTCAGCAACTTTGCCTTCTTAGGAATGCTCAGTAAAGACTGGATTCCTATGTGGAATACTCGGAAATTAGCATCAGGCTATAAGGTCAATTGTGAAGGCCTTGCGTGTGAACCCCAGGGCTGGCTTGCTGTTTGGGGTCTCCACGGCCCTGGCTGGAGCAGTGCTTACTCTTCAGTGAATAACATCTTGGATCAGGACTCCAGGAACCAGTAGAACACAGAGAACTCAGGGCATCTTAGGGTGCTCAAAAGCATGCGAAAGATTGAAAATAATTTCTAGGCCGGCAAATGAGTATAGTGTCTTCTCCCCATAGTATCTCAGTTTTGTTGTAATTGTGACTTAGGGGGGAAGTCACACAGCTAGGATCCGGTCTTCTAAGAAGTGAACGCAGGACTGTGAGTCGTACGAGGCTGCTGGTCCCAACACTGATATGAACTAGTAATTTTGAAAGTCACTTTGTAGTTCCGTCTATTTTTCCATCTCTAAAATGACTTGTTTGGACTAGATCTTTCTTTAAGATTCTTCTCCCAGTGTGTGTGTGTGTGTGTGTGTGTGTGTGTGTGTGTTTTCCTACTTCAAAATTAATTTTACCGGTACAATTTACATTTTTTAATGTTTTTTTGGGGGGTGGGGGATAGAAACACCTATCTTCTCCTCCTTTGTGAAGTTTTACCTGGTAATGATTTTATACTGTCAGGTGAAATGGGATGGGAAGAACTGCTAGCATTTATCCACTAGCACCAAATGAGCTGGACATTATTGGGGCAGAGTGTTAACAATATGAGAAGGAGAAATGCTTCCTAAGAAGAAAGCGCTCCCACAAAACCAGTGGTTGTCCACATCCAGTTGAGTTGTGTCTCCTGGAAGGGAACAGCCAGTCCTCAGCAGAGGTTTTAGCCCTTCAGCTGTAATGAATTTGTAAGTGTGAGACATTCCTCATGCTTGTGTTATCTGTTTGCATTTTAGGACAACGGTAGTAGCAGCAGCTGCCTTCTTGGATGCCTTTCAGAAAGTGGCTGACATGGCGACCAGCACACGTGGTAAGCAGATGGAGGCCTGGCTTCCAGCCGGCAGGGAATTCAGCGTGTGGGCTCTTTCCCTTGGGGGTGGCGTCAGGAGAAGATAACAGCCTACATTATCAGAGCTTAGCTGACTCACATTTTAACTTTTTTTCTCTTGACTTGGTGAGATGCCACATGTTAGAAGTTGCAAATAGTTCTCCAATAATAATGCCCAAGAGAAGAAGAATGAAAAATAAAGGAAAAGAACCACTGTGTATGCATGAGGCGGCTTGATGTGTTTTCTGGCCACTTGAATGATGTGCTGGGTGGAAAGCCTTGAGCTGTGCGTTTGGTTGCAATTTATTTTTCCCTCCTCACAGGGGTTGTCCTGAGATTTTCCTTGTTCCCTGGTGGAATGGGGAGCAGTGAGAAGGACTGGCTAGACCACTTTCTGGGCTCTGTAAAACAAGGAACCTTGTAGTGTCCTCATGTGTTGTATCTGTTTATGTGTTTCCCACACTGCACTGCACAGCCCTTGACGTACAGACAATGACTTACTCATGTCTCAATCCCGCCAAACCTAGTACCTTCAATAGAGTAAATGTTCAGTTTGTTTATTCAATCAGTGAGCAAAGAGAAATCTTTGGAAAAATTGTAATGGTTTCAGTGACTCCTGAATCATACAGGGGACCAATAATACCATGTGAAAGGTATTTCTCTTTGAGCCCCCCTCCCCCACGATTAGCGCTACGACATTACCCATAACGTAGAGACCCGTGTTCAAAGGGGGTGCTTTCCTCTTCATTTCCAGGCATACAATTCCTCCTGCCTCTTATTGCCTTATCTCTTAGTGTCCGCTTGACCCCTGACAGCTACATGCGCGTTCTCCTCACTGCCGTGATGACATTGGAAAATGTGGGTGTTGGGGGCTTGTTCCCAGCCACCCGAGAGTTTAGCTTCTCTGAAGCACAGGGGGACCTCCAGTGAGTTCCAGTAGTGGATACTTACCATAGGTGCTTAGTTAAATATTCAAGTGAGTTTGCAGTGAGCACACTTCTGATTCATTCAAGAAACTTGAAAACTGCTACTATGTCAGGCCGCTGGCATGGGGCCACAACAATAATACGTTACTCGCCTTGTCCTGGAGGAGCTTGCAGCTGAGTGGGGGACAAAGCGATGTGCAAATCGAGAATTTCAGTGTAGAAATGGTCTGGTTGGTACGGTGGTAGTGGTAGAGCAGAGTGCTGGGGGAATGTAGAAAAGTGAGCAGTTGAGTCAGCTCAGGGAGTCAGTTGAGCACATTCTCCCAGGGGAGGTAATATTTCTCCTCATTTCCAAGATGCCAACCATGTTTCAAAAGGCTCCCTGGGAGAATACGACGGAGCTTTCAGAGCTGTGGTGTCTTCATCTGGTTCGTCAGCTCGACGCAGGTCTTAACCAGTATATGTTTTAAGTCCTTTAAAAAAATCATTACATAGCTTAGATGTGTCCATTATCGAAACTTGAGAAAATATAAAGAAGACTATAACATTCAAGCCTGTGTTCACCACGGTTCGTGTTACTGGATCTGTTTTATAATATTTTCTTAAACTATACCAGTACCTGGAATTGAACTTGTCAGTTATATTGATGTCTTTCTAGAATAGCCATCAGAGTGTGTCTTTCTTCAAAGTTGCTCTGTTATTTTAAAGAACGTAGATATTTGGTGTTGCATTTTTGAGGCTCTGTGATTTATAAGTTTTTTACGTTTTAATGTTTAATTATTGGATAGGTCCTAAAGGATAGGATAGAAAGACACTCCCTGATTGTCCATAATTTCCTGCAGTGGGAACCTAGTTTTTGCGGAGGCTGTGCCCCAGGGTGGTTTTTGGTAGGAAACTGGAGATCCTGTAATTCTCGTGGTTGAAGGGAGGAAAAACGGAGCAATTATTTGTGGGAAAAGAAACCAGAATAGCCTCTTTGTGGTGGTGATATATTTGACAGAAGACAAATAATATCACAGTGGACAGACCTCAGCTTTGATATGTTTTTAAACCATTTGATTTCAGGTCTTTTTTAGTGATGCCAGAAAACTTTACATCTCACCAAGTCTAGAATCCATAGGCACTGGGGGAATATATCTTTTTATTGCGTGTGGGGTGGTGAGGACTCTCACACGACCTAAAAAGCATATGCTAGTTGGAAAGGAGGTCTATTTTATGGAGATGATAAGAAAGAAACTTGAACGTACTTCTTCTATGTTCAGTAAGCATCAGAAGTGATTTTTATTAAGTTAAATTTTACTTAAAAATTGGAAAATAGAGAACATCCTCTTGAGTTTAAAAAATGTATGTAACAAAATATATCAAATTAAATCTACCCTCCAAGTACGTTTTTGGGTTTAATGTCATTTACAGACTTTTTTGTGCATGTAAACAAACACATCTGGGAGCAAAAAAGCTAGTTACAGAATCATATGTAGAATGCTATATGTAATAAAGTATATCCATATGATCTTTTTCAAAAGGTAGTCCATCAGAAACATCGTTCCTGGACTTTTACTCCACATTATATCATAATTACCTGTCTATACTATAATTACCACAGTGTATTATATTTGCCTTTCTGTATTATGATTCATTTCCTATAGATCTACCTCATTCTTTCTAGTGGCCAAATAGAATTTCACTGTCTGGACGTAGCACAATTTAATCCTTCTCCTACGCAGGGATGTTTCGATTATCTCCACTTACTTGCTAGTACAAGCTAAGCTGCAGTTCACGCCCATGTGTACATCCTTTTGGAGATCTGTGCGTACTCTATTTTAATGGTGTGCACGTCACCAAGGAAACGATGAATCTGTAGAAAGTGCTTCAAGCTGTTTTGGTCAGCAGCAAAAATATTTGGCCTTAAGATCACGACAGGCTGTAACTCTAATACTGTTTGCAGTTTGGTATCTACCCTCCGCAGCAACAGAAAGTCCAGTGTCTTGCTTAGAGCCTGTAGATGTGTTTTTCTAGTCCTTTTTGCTGGAAATGATAGAAAGGAATAGCAGTTATTCTTAGGTCTATCTCTTTTGGGCAAGTGTTCAGAATTTCAAGCTATCAGATCTCTGGTTTCCAAAGTATTAGCATTCCATATTGTTTCTCAAAAGAAACACTTCTGAAAGGGCTTTGTCCTTTTTAGCAAATACTTTACACTAGCTCTTAATACAGTTTATTTAGGAACAAATTTTAAAGTTAAGTCACTCTATGAGCAAAGTCAATCTAGTCATTTTATAACTATTGTTAAATAGAATGTGGAAAATGTTAGAACTCTATTTTGTTTATTTTTTTTAAATGAAAGAGTACAAGTCGCTCTTATCATGTGTGTATTTAGGTTAATAATTAAATTTTAATGGAACTTAGGAGTCTATTAGCACCATAATACATGGTACAGTTCCAAATTTTGTCAATTTTGCACTCTGGAATGACTTTTATATTTAATATGAAAGTAAACTGTTTTCTGTATTACCAGCCACAAAGAATTACCATGTTTCTCCGAAAATAAGACCTAGTTGGACAATCAGCTCTAATGCGTCTTTTGGAGCAAAAATTGATATAAGACCCGGTATTATATATATTATATTATATTATATTATATTATATTATATTATATTATACTATATTATATTATAAAGACCCGGTCTTATAGTCTAGTAAAATAAGGCTGGGTCTTATATTAATTTTTGCTCCAAATGACGCATAGAGCTGCTTGTCCGGCTTGGTCTTATTTTCGGGGACACACGGTGGTGTCAAGGCATTCAGAATGCATAGAATGCCAGACTTTGTGGAGCAGGTTCCCATGTTCTTCATGTCCATGGTGGACCAGTGTGTGGGCTGTTATGGGAGTTGAGAAATGTTTGATCTCACTGGCATGAAGTTATCTGGGTGGCTTTAAAAAAAATGAAAAAGAAACAAAGGTGGAGGGAGGTTCTCAACCCTCTCCAGCAGAGGCGGTTTTGGGGAACGGCATTCCCACACCTGGAAGCACGCACTCTCACATACCAGGCCTGGCTCTCCATTTCAGGGGAAGGCAGGAGTATTGAGCTGATGAAATGCTCCATCTTACTCAGCACTGGCCATCATTGCTTGTGTCAGCAAGGGCCTTTGAAGAGCATAATGCTGTGTGACTTTCATTTTTGGCTGCCTCTGTGTGCCTCTATAATTACTTTGTAGCTTTGAAAAAGCCATCTCAGGGATGTTTAGATGATAATACACCAAACCCATAGTAAGGAGTTTAAGAGTCTAAGAAGGAGGAAAATGGATCCCCAGCCGACTAGATCGTCTTTAATGTTCAAAACCCTTTACACCACTTTTAAAAATGGGCATGGTTTTAATACTGAGAATGATAGCTAATCTTTATTGAATACGTAACGTGGGCTGGGCTCTGTCCTATGTGTTTTACATATATTGAGTCTTTTTTATTTTCCCAGCAGCCCCATGAGGTAGGTGTTCATGATCTTTATTTTAGGTGATGAAATCAGGACGAAGAGAATTGACCTACCCTGACCAAGGTCATGTGGCTCGTAAGTGGTAAAACTGGAGTCTGGCCCAGAGCCTAGACTTTCACCATTAAATTATGATTCCTTGTGTAAGGAGCTTCTGGATTTAGTATAAGCTTATATTTACTTTTAAAGTTACTTTCTTCTGAATGTGTTAAACAACAACCACAATCTATGGAGCAGCTAGAGTAACAACTAGATTGGGAGCTCGGGTGACTGTGTGTCCTGCTGTGCCAGGTGTGTGACCCCAAGTAATTTCATTTCACTTCTCAGAGCTCTCATTTCCCCACCTGTAACGGGTTTTCCCAGGATGTAGGGCCCTAGGTGGCCACAAGTAGGCTTTCCTGGCTCTAATATTCTACGACTTTAAATCTTGATCTGGCTCTATGAAATCCATCAAATGGGAATGAAGTTAGGCAGTCTACATGTTCTTTTCTATGTTATCTTTAGAGTTTCCAGTTTTTGCTCTGGAGACAAAGGGAGTGGAAGAAGCAAAGTTAAGCAGAAAATAACAGAAGGGAGAAGGTTAGAAGAGAAAAATGGAAACTACAGGTGGGCATTTGGGTCGATTTGAGTTATAAAGCAGGCCCCCTCTCAGACATAGAGCGTGTGGATGAGAAGGGTGGGTGGAAGCTGGAACTTTTAAGACAGCTGTCAAGGTCTAGAGGTCAGATGTGTGCTTTGATCAGTGAGCCTGGATCGCCAAGGTTCTCTGCGTTGGTGAAAAACTATCAGGCTTACACTGGAAAAAGGAGACTTGGTCCTTAGACACATAAACATACACATTTTTAGTCTATGTGACCTATGTTCAGTATAGATTTTATTAAATGCCATGGTCTCCAGACCTGGCTGTGTGGCTCTTAATCACCCAGGAAGTTTATTTTAAAGTGCAGATGTCAGGACCCTGCCTCAGTAACACTGGAATCAGAATAACTGGGTGGGACCCAGGAATCTCAGATTTATAAAAGCTACCCAGGAAAGTCAGGCCTCTTGCCATCTTACCATAACCCACCTGTCCAGTGACATCTCCGCCCATTTCCTGCCAGCAGTTCCACCCACAAAGAAATGCTCACTGTTGCCTGAAATCCTTCAAACCTTTAATCCTTTTCTGCTCGCATGTGTACATTCCGGAGCTGGAATGCCCTTGTCAGTCCGCCCCCCTTTCCGCCCCCTTTCCATGTTGGAGGGTCTGCTGCTTGTCTTCCCAGAGCCAGTCAAAGAATCCCACATCACCTGTGAAATGTTTGCCTCCTCTTCCCCAAGGAAAAGCAGGTTTTACACCTCAGGGCCTCTGTGGCACATGCTTCTGCTACCGCGCTCCCCTTGCTGTGTTCTCACCGTCTTCCCCACTAAACTACAAACACCTCCCGCACCGGACCTCCGTCCTGCTCCTCTCTGAGGAACCCACACCCCCAAATGCTAAGGATCTGGCATTTCGCAGGATGCAGACATCTTTTGCACACAGCCCTACATTGGATCTGGGTGAGGAAGGCAGTCATCTCTAAGGGCAGGAGGCTGGTACGATGTAATCTTTGGGAGTTCAGAATTCAAATTTTGGTGACCCCTCCCTCAGGGTCGAATCTCTAGTGGAATGTGTGACTTCATATTTCATAGTAGCTGAAGAGGGTTCAGCGATTCCATGATGAAGCCCTGGGCAGGTGGTGAAAGGCAGCTGCTCTGCTTTGGCTGGGGTGCAGGTGCGGGGGGAAGAGAAAGAGAGAATCTTCTAGGGGAGGAGGTGCTGGGAAATGGTTTCCAAGAGGCAGCCAGAGTGGTTTTGTTTGCCCACAAGTTTTACTTTAACCAGGTTGTTTAATTGAGATTTCACTGGCCCTTCACTTCTGCATTGACTGGTGTCCAAGTCCTGAACTCTCTTTCATGGAATTAGAGCCTTGTTATTTCAACCGAGGAAGCTACTTAGCCACAAACTGAGAAAAAAAAATTAATTATTTAACAAAACGTCATAAAAAAGGTCCCTTTCGCAGGCCTGGAACTGAATATTCTTAGAATATATGACCTTAAAGGAACGTGGACACATTCATTTGATTAAAAATAAAAAGGCATGTGCTCGCTTCGGCAGCACATATACTAAAAAAATAAAAAGGCATAAAACCGCAATCTACCAATCTATTGATGTGGCTACTGGTTTTGTACTCTTACCAGCCAATTCAGGTTCCTCAGTTATTTTTGGTTATTGTCCTTAGAATTCTTACAGGAAAAGAGAGCTTAGGAGTGTTTGAGAAACAAGCTCAGTTGTAATTTTTCTTTAAGAATTGAGCTTGTTGTTTTCAAAAGATTCAAGGATAGCGTATGAATTTTTCTGATGATCTTATTCCATCTGAGGCTTTTATAGGTAATAGACGAAAGAAGGAATCTAGCATAAAGCATTTTCTGGAGCCTGGAGAAGTAGTTTTATAGAAAACTGGCTGAGGGTAATTTTACTTAGAGCTTGTGGGTACATAGCTGTCATAGGGGCTGTAAAACCTCTGATTTCCTGGAGGCTGGTGCATCTTCAATGCCCAGGAAACAGTTGCTGATTTGTGAAAAAATGTATTAGGTTGGTGCAAAAGTAATCGCAGTTTAAAAGGTTAAAAATAATTGCAAAAACTGCGATTACTTTTGCACCAACCTATATGCAGTGAAGCACTTCCTAGCTTTCTCGCAGAGTAGATGCACCAGGAGCTGTATTCTCTGATATTTTTAAACATGAATCTAGGCATGCTGTTTTGACAATGACCTAAAAACGCGTGCTTGCCTTTCGTTTTCAGGGTTTTAAACTTGACCTCTTGGTTTTGATTCACATGAGGTATGCTGAGGAAGCCCTTAAGTGAATTTTGCCTTGCTGATAAGTTGCATTTTGAACATTCTTATGTTGTAGGTGGGTGTGGGGAGTAAGAACAAAGCTCTGAAAAATAAGAACATTTGTAGTCAGTTCAAGTGGGAAATCGGGAAATTGGCTGGACCAAGATGAAGTTACCTTCCTCCCATATTTTTTTTTCCATCAGTGGGCAAGATATTATTCCAAAGAGAGTGAACACTGATTCTGGAGGAGGGGGCGGTAAACTTACTCTTCTTATACAGCAGGTACAGATATGCATACAATGCGTAAGCAGACATACATATGTCTGTGGAATTCAAGTTTTATGAGGAGAGGGGTGATTAGGGGAAAAAAGTCCAAACAGGCTCCTTATGGAAACAGTCATGGAGAAAAGCCTCAGAAAATTGTTTTGTGATGAAGGTTTAGCTTTTAAGACCGGTCAGCCTTTTGCCGTTGGCCCTCTTCAAGATGCATTTAAGGAGTTTTCATGAACCTGAGGAGGGCAATTGCTGTTAGATACTTATTTGAATGAACGAAATTGGCAGAGTGAATTCGTATTACTGAGCTCTGTAGACTTATTGACAAGACGCCCAGCAATGATAAGTGGGTTAAGAGACACCCAAGAGTGGCTTCCCTCCTCCTTGGTATGTGTTTACTATTTGTAAATATTCTTTAACCACACGTGAACGCAAAGAATGACGTTAATGCTGGGTTGTGACAAGTAGCCCTTTATTAATTGGACTTTATAGCTGTAATGTTTTTAATGAGGATATGAGTGTGTGTGTGTACACATGCATATAAATACACTACTGGTATCTGTTATAACCTGTATGTGTGTGTAGTAACAGTTCCCGAAAATAAGACCTAGCTGGACCATCAGCTCTAATGCGTCTTTTGGAGCAAAAATTAATATAAGACCCAGTCTTATTTTACTATAAGACCCGGTCATATAGTAAAATACGACCGGGTCTAATATAATATAATATAATATAATATAATATAATATAATATAATATAATATAATATAATATAAAATATAATATAATATAATGTAATACTCGTTATAGTATAATATATATATATATAATATATAATATATATAATATATATATAATATAATATAATATAATACCGGGTCTTATATTAATTTTTGCTCCAAAAGATGCAGTAGAGCTGATGGTCCATCTAGATCTTATTTTCGGGGAAACATAGCTTGTTGTTAGGTGTGAAAGAGGGAAATCGCTGGACTTGGTCTTAGCAGATTCTTGCCTAAAACAACAAAGAAACAGATCCTCCCTCCCAGATGACCAGTTTCTATGCAGAGCTCACAGCCTTGCTGAGGGCTGCGAAGGTAACCACTGCTTGGCATAACTCAATGTAGCCCCATTAATTTCCATCAGCCTCTCAAGCCACTCCATACTTAAATATGCCTGTGTGTGTATTTATGTGTCTGTTTCTGTGTTGAATACCTATTATAGTCTCAGTCTTATATGACACGCAAACTAAAAAAAAAAACTTTTGTAAGTTGTTATTTATAATAATAGGTCACCTAGCTAAAAGCTGCATGCCTATTGTGTAAGTGCAGCTTAAAGATACACATTTTCCGTCTCTTCTACAGAGATTTTGCGGCTGTCATGGGCCTAAGAAGGGGTGACATAAAACATACAATGCCTTTTCAAATGGGATCGTATATGCGCATTCTGCTTTTAGGTTTCATTATTTTGATGCTTTTCCATGCTGCTAGACCTTGAGTCATTTTCATGCATTGGCACCATTCTTCACATTCTGCTTAGGATAAAACAACTTTTTAAAAATGGCCCGATGAAGATCAAGTTTGTTTTAGCTTTTTCCATTGTGTAAGCTGTTATTTTTTGGTTTGCTTTATATGAAACTCAGACTTGGTGTTGAATCCAGGACACTGGGGTGGCACATGTATTGTTAACATATTTTACAAATTGCACTATAGGGAAGAACTGGGAACAACAAAGGAAGTCGTATGTTCATTGAGTATTTCTATTTTATAGATTTTTAAAAATTAATTAGTTTTTCTCCCCCCACCCCTTTTTCTTTTTTGATTGAAGGCGCTAGGAGGTGGGTGTTTATATATTTGATTATTTTGATGGGCAGGCGCATGTATTCCAGGAGATTTGGAATCATGAACCACACATTACTGATGATGAAATGAAATCTCTCCTTTCCAATCCCTCTGATCTTTTCTTGCAGTCAAAGCTAATGACTGGCAGCACCGTCCCTATTCTACAAGTGGCCTTTTCTTATTGATCTTTGGTTGGGCAGCAACAGCTGCCACAGATGCGGCAGTCCACTGTGGTCAGCCAGTGTCATGTCTGGCTTTTCACTGTGTCTTTCTAAAATGACACTTGAAAGAGAGGTTACTGTGGGTTCACCTGAAAGGCCCTAACCCGAGTCCCACTTTTACAGAAGGGTGTCCAGAGCAGGATGTCACCAGAATGGTAAATTCCTAGACCAGGGAGAGCTAGGAATATCCAAATTCCACACCCAAGTGCGTGTATCCTGTGAAGGCCTGTCCCACCACTAACCAGAGAGGAGCATTTGCTCCTGTTCAGTTCAACGGTGTTGCCCCATTTTGCCATAGTGCAGTTTCCTGGATGATGCTCGAATTAGGATGTGTGCTGTTTTCTGTCTAATCTCAGGAGTCTTAATAAATGCTGGTGAATTACATGGTGCCGGGGGTAGCGGCGGCAGCGGGAGGAAGGTCCAGGCATGGAGAACATGTGTTCATATGGGTGCAGTGTGGCTGTCTGTGTCGTGAGGCAGTTTCCGTAATGAAGTGGTATACTCAGCTCTACCATCCTTCCAGCTTGCAGGCCTTTCCTGCATTGT
This sequence comes from Rhinolophus sinicus, assembly GCF_036562045.2. Classification (NCBI taxonomy): domain Eukaryota; kingdom Metazoa; phylum Chordata; class Mammalia; order Chiroptera; family Rhinolophidae; genus Rhinolophus; species Rhinolophus sinicus. The sequence continues at coordinate 11,544,906 of NC_133761.1, forward strand.
GTACACAAGTGGTGAGGTTTCTCCCGGCTCCCTCCCTCCCTCTCCGTCCTAGCCCTTTCCTTTCTCTTCCTTTACTTTTTGTTTTGGCTTAATAACTAACACTCTTCCTCCCATCCTGCTGCCACTCACAAACGTGTCACTTTTGGTAAAATGTTGATTAGCTTTCATGAAAGAATGCAATTATTCGAGTTCTTACAAGTGAGGCAATGTTTTTTTTTAAACAACACTTTCTTGTGAGAGACCATTTGCCATGGAATCGTGAACTTGGTTTGGTCTGCCCACCTCGGGTCACCGTGTATGTTGATTGGAATGTAAATGTGAACTTGAAGACACTTGAAGTTGTTAAGCTTGTGTTTTTCTAGGATGAGTCTATGCCTCATCACGTAGCTGCCTCTATCTATTACTCCCTCTAATAAAGCCCCAGCCGGAAAATATGCATGAAATGTGAAAACGACTTTGCAGTAGCATTTTCGTTTTAACTACACATGTGTACTCTGCTGTGGGAAAAATGTGAAATTGAGAAGTAACTCAGAGAATAGATAAAGAATATTCACGTGGTTTTCCATCACCAAGAATCTGGCAGTGAATTCGCCTGATACGTTTTTAAAGAACTTTTATTTTTATACACTACGTTTAGAAACATATATGTTGCCTAAAGTGACAATTACCTGAAGTTTTTTGTTTTGTTTTGTCTTTTTTTAAACACAACTCTCTAGTCTTTTATTTTTAGGGAAGTACAGGGTTTTTCTTATAGACCGTCTGGTATCTAGTGCAGCCTTTCCATTTTTACAGGGCAAACGTAGTCTCAGTGGGGTAAAGTCACTTGCCTAGGGCTAGTAAGGGGACACTGGGCATGCTCATTTTAGCCCAGGGCTTTCAGTTCCACGGTTTCCCCTGAAAGTGTGGTGAACCTCTTGGTTTAATGGTGAGGGTACTCAAGTAGGAAAGAACGTGGACTTCAAGTTCTGTGTTCTATGTTCTCAAATTCTATGTTCTATGTTCTCAGTCGATTAATGTTCATAAAGATTTGTATTTGCTCGTTTGTTTATATGGGCTCCATGGTCATGTGGTTTTCCAGAGCAGTTTTCCACTTCCATTCCAGTCATTCCTTTTTCTGTGGAAGATGTTTTCATTTTCTTGTAGCGCGTTTTTTTCTCTCTCTCTCTCTCTTTCTCTCACTCGCTGTTTTGTTTATATTTTAATCATTTGAAATAAGTATATTGATCTGTAAGAATAACTAGGCTGCTTTCGTTCTATATTGTCTTAATTTTACGAATCTATATCTGCGCATACACACACACACACACACACACACACACACACACACACACAGACACACAGTGTTTCTTGATTCCCAAATGTTTAAAATTGCCACGGGACTCTTATTTTGAGTAAAAGATACTGCTGTGGAAATCTGCAGCATTTCCTGCTGTGTGTGCCAGGGCCCAGGGACCCTGGTTACCATGGAAACTAATATCCAGACGCTGGGTGGTACTTTCCTTTAGAGCTGCATTTGCCCACATTTCACAGTTCAATATAATGCTGCTTCTTCCTTCCCTCTTTAAAATAAGGAAAGCTGAGTGATTAGGAAAGAAAAATACTGTTTCTGCTAAGGCAGAAAGAGACCTTTAACATGCACCCTTTTAATGTGATTGTCAGTAGGGCAATACATTTCCCCAAAGATGGCCAGCGGTACCTGATAAAATACAAAGAATTGTGGAAGACGTAGTGAAAACGGAGCCTTCTTCCCGTGCTGCTGACCTGTGGGCTTCTCTCTGAGGATAACAGGCACGTAGGGCCGACCCAGGCTTTATTGCACTGACTGTGATTCAGTCAGTTTGGTTTGTCAGAAGGGCCTGATGGCCCATAAAAGACCTTCCTTCCGCTCCCCCCTGTGCCTGCCATCCTGCATTTCCTGACTCCTCTCTCTCAGAACCCACCCAGAGACCGGGATCTGCGAGCCTGGAGATCTTGCCCGGATATTAGCCCCCAATGGCCCGTGGAAGCACGTGGTTGTCATCTGTGCTTGTTGAAAGGCAGATGCTGATTATGAGAGCGATACCCCATTTGGATAATACGATTTAAAGCCAAGTGCAAGCTGCATTGCTGATCCTGGAACCGGAGGAAATAATGAGCCATGTAAACGCCCCTCTGATCTCCCAGTGGTGTGGGTGGCCCTGTGGGGCACTGGCCACAGGTGGGCTTATATCATGTCTGTGCTCTGGGGTTTGTTTTTCCAAATGTGTTTGCATCAAGCCAATGCTGGGACAGTGAGGTACCCTGGAGCCTTTGCCGCTCATAGGTGGTGGGGATCTTAGCCCAGCCTTGGCCTTGAGGGTTTACTGAGAGCCCCTCTACGTCCGGCTAGCCCCTCAGCTAGGTACTTTGTCTAGTTGAGAATGGTGGTAGGAAACTCCATTTTGCAAACCAGAGAAACCAGCTTGGTGACTTGAAGTGACTCAGGTAAACTGTCCTACGACTTCAGAGTAGCAGAGTCTGGAGTGTGCATTCCCTCTGTGTCCTTCAATCTCACAGTTTTTCCATGTTAGAGACCAGTTGTATACGTAGAACCACCTAGGAATTTAGACCACGATTTCTCAATCTCGATACTATTGACATTTTGGCCCAGATAATTCTTTGTTTTAAAATTTTTTAAAAAAAATTTATTGGGGTGACAATTGTTAGTGAAATTACATAGATTTCAGGTGTACAATTCTGTATTACATCATCTATAAATCCCATTGTGTGTTCACCACCCAGTCAGTTCTCCTTCCATCACCATATATTTGTATCCAAATAATTCTTTGTCGTGAGGGGCTGTCCTGTGCATTGTAGGATGTTTAGCAACATCCCTGGTTACTACCCCCCTACCCCCCAGTTGTGAAAACCAAAAATGTCTTTAAGATTTTGCCAGAGGTCCCCTGGGGGCAAAATGGCTCTGGTTGAGAACCACTGAGCTAGGCCTTGTAGGTGTTTTTATGTGGCAGTTTAATGGAACTGTGGCTGTGCCTCTTTGGAGGCAGTTATGCAGAGCTTGGTTCATGCTAGCTAGGTTCTAAATTATTCATGGCTAAGTTATGATTTTAGAAATTTGACAGGCCGTGCATTGTTTCATGTGAGAAGGGATGGCTGTGCTCCTTGTGTGTGTGAAGCTTTGTGGAGAGCCCACGTCTTACCAAGACGTCCACTTCCTTTCTACTAGCAGGTCATTTCCCAGTGTAAAAGGACGCACCGCTTTTTTTTTCCCAAGAGATGAAGTCAAGTAAGAACAGTGATGGAGTTGAACAGAATGTCGGAGTTTTCATTACACATGAGCTGGCCTCCTTCGTGGAGAGGCTGAGCCTGGGTCAGGAAGCTGGCGCCAGGCCCACGCTGCCCGGTCACAGCTGTGTGGCCTTGGTGGGTCCGTCCACCTCAGTGTTGCCATCGATGAGACGTCAGTTGGGTCTGCCATACCTGCTTGTCACGGTGACCGTGGAGCTCACATGACGTCGTGGCTGGGAAAGCCCCAAACAGCTGTGACACAAGATCACGTGCTCCTGTATCACGTGACTTCTGGGTGCCCTGCTCACGTCAGACCAGGTGGCTCCTCGGTCACCTCTAGCCACCAGCACGCACTTCTGATTCCACCTTGGCTTACCTGTCTCCTCCCACCTCTCTGTCTCCCATCTCCTGCCCATGCTCTGTCTAGACCCATTTACATCACTGCTTTTCCCCCTGAAAGACGTCTTTTGACATTTTTAAGATTCCCCTTGATTCTGTGGGCTTTATTATTATTTTGTTTATTACTCTGACAGTTTATTTTGTTTATAATTATAAATAAACATTTATGTATCATAAATATTAAGTACAATTATTAGTTTATTATATTGCCTATTAGATTCGGGGTTTTCTAATGGTAACATGAATGAATTTTTATTGTTTTTTACTTTAATGTCTTTTAATTTTTTCTAGCTTTGTTGAAGTATGACTGACAAATAAAAATTGTGTATATTTAGGTGGTACAGTATGATTTTTTTAAAGGTATACAATGTGATGCTTTAATATACATTGTGAAATGATTCCCACAGTCAAGGTAATTCACAAGTCCATCACCTGACATAGTTACATTTTTCAAGTAAATTTTGAGTGTTTTAGTCATCTCCCCAGGTGTGGCATGGACGCAGAATGTTCTCTCTTCCCTCACCTGCAGACCCTGGCTGATCCGCTAAGGTTTCCCTCAGGAGCCCCTCCTCTGGGAACCCCTTCTGCAGCCCGCAAGGTGTCTGAGCCCCAGTTGGCTCCATCCCCAGAACCCGGGCTCCTCCTGTTCTGTCACTGTTCCCTTACCAACCTGTGAGCTCCCTCAAGGGGAAGACGAGTTCATTTATTAACAAAGAGTGAGGACTATGCTGTGCCCAATGCTTTCTTTGTAAAAAAATTGCGTTGAAATTCACATAACATAAAATTCACCGTTTGACAGCGAACAGTTCAAGTGACATTTAGTACATTGACAGTGTTGTGCAACCACCACCCACCCCTGTCTCGTTGCAAAGCGTTTTCATCACCCCAAATTAAACCCTGGCTCCGGGATGATGAAAAAGTTTTGGAGGGGGATAGTTGTAGTTTTTGTACAACAGTGTGAATGCACTTAATGCCACTGAACTGTACACTTAAAAATGGTTATAATGCACAGAGGATTTTTAACGCAGTGAAAATACTCTGTACGACACCATAATGATGGATACATATCATTCTACATTTATCCAAATCCATAGAAAGAACAACACCAAGAGTGAACCCTAATGTAAACTGTGGATTCTGAGTGATAATGACGTGTCAGTGCAAATTCATCAGTTATAACAAATGTGTCACTCCGGTGGGAATGTTGATAATGGGGGAGTCAGTGCATGTGTGGGGGTGGTATGTATACAGGAACTCTCTGTATCTTCCCCTAAATTCTGCTGTGAACCTTAAACTGCTCTAAAAACAAAATCTAATTTAAAAAAGCGGTTATAGTGGTAAATTTTATGCTAGGTATATTTTACCATGAAAACCAAAAACCCAGACCCGCTAAGCAGTTACTCCCCATGCTCTCCTCCCCCAACCTTTGGCAACAGCCTGGCAGGTTTTGTTCATCATTGTAGGCCTAGCCCCTAACATAGTAGTTGCTAAATAAAATGTGGTTGAATGAATGAAATGAGCTTTTATACTTTAACACTGATTTGTCTTTGTGTATCTCTTCAATAGCTATATAATGAGAAACGTTCTCTTTAAGGAACTTTCTTTGAAATGTTATACTAGTATTTATTTTAGGGTTTCTACTTCTCTGCTGATAACTGCATTAAAAATGCCTCTGTCCAAAAGCTGCATTTGTAGTTTGCCTGCCCATCTTGGTTATTTTCAGTTGATGTGTTGGACGATAGTGGTGGTCCCTGGTCTGTACCTGGTCGTGTCTGCCGGGTACATTCAAGATCAAAGAGTTATTGAATCTTTCAAATATATGTTGTGATGGTCAAATATATACCTTTTCTTAGGATTTTAAAATTTTTGATTATTTGCTGTTTATGGAGGAGAAAGAAATGTAACCATCTTTTCAGAAATTAACATTTTTAACCTGACTTCTTCCTTGAAATATGGCTGCCTTGTTCATCCTTTTCTCTATGCTCACAACTCACAAAATCTTGTTCTTCCCTATTACTCTATAATTTATAAAATCGTATTCTAGTTGGCTTGGGTAGAATTTACTTAAGCATAGTTGAGCCTTTATATTTTCCTTCTGGTGTGGACAAAAGCATCATTAATTATGAATATGAATTCCTTTTGCAGAATGACAAGATTGAACATTTCCTCATGCCAGCATCCCAGCTGTCTCATTCTGATGCCCAACAAAGACTTTTTAGAGATTGTTTTTAATGGCCATGGTATCAGAGACTTTAAAAAAAGCTAAAAAGAATGCAAAGTAGCTTACAGTTCGTTTGTCTAGAAAAAAAAACATAATGAAAGGTTTTTGTGGAACTGTGGCTGTTTCTACTCTTGTGATGCATTTGTGGTCTCAAAGTTTTGGCCGTGGCTGCAAACCAAAGATCAATTCTTCTCTTGAAAGTGTTCTGTCTGCTGTTGACAGAAACAAAATTCCATTTGTTCAGATAGATGATCAGTCCTTGAAAATCCTAAGGTTTAGGTCACCTTTTTGTTTTCTAAGGAACTAAAGCTCCCTCTTGGTTTGATGGTGGCAATGGGAGTGGTGTCCGTAGCCACCGAGAGCTGAGCCCTCACTGGGTACAGTCACTGATCCAATTCGGCCTCACTGCAAACACGGGGTAGCTTCTGTTACTACCGCTGGGGTCTGGTTCCAGAGCCTTGAGGCTTTCAGCCACCATATTCTGTTGCCTTGCTCTTGAGCGTGTGTCTGCTCCGCCATCGGTTGCCCGTCTCAGTAAGATAGTTTCTGATGTTCTCACTTGCCCTGGATTCTGTGGTATTTGCTGCCGGAGAAGTTGGCCCAGATATGGCATTTGGTTCCTTTGTGCTGGAACCCTGGGAAGAGGTTGTCCCGCCTCTGGCCTCCAGCTGGGGTTCTCTAGTCTGGAGATCGGCCTGTGTTGTTGTATTCCTTTCCAGGCTGTCAGAGAAGCCAGCCTTCTTGGGAATTCCCTCCTAAGTTTAGAGGCCAAGGCCCACAGTGTGTGTGTGTGTGTGTGTGTGTGTGTGTGTGTGTGTGTGTGTATGTGCTGGTATTTGGTAATATATACGTATGTTGAAAGACTTGGTTTCTGCTCCCAGTTCCTTGGGTGGGGATGTTTAATGTCACTATTCCCCTTTTATTTTTAAATTAAAATTTTTTTTTTGAAGTTTGGGCCTCTTCCTTTTTAACCAAAGGCATTTGGGTGCAAGAAACTTCATTATTATTATTATTTTGCTTATTTTAAATGGAAGTCCTGTAACATTAAACACAAGCATATCAGGCTTAGGCCACGTGGAAACAAAGTGGAGCCAGACAGTTCAATGTACTGTTGATTTACTACTTTGAAAACATCAGGAGAGGGGCCAAGATGGTGAAAAGGTCATAGGTTGGGGAAAGAAGGGCTGGAATGACCATTTGTCAGTGTTAAATAGGCAAGACAAAACATTTATCCATATTTCAAAGCCCATTCATTTTTGTTTTCTTCAAGACTATAGTTCTGGTTATGATCTGAACCCCCTTCAGAAGCCCCCTTGTTTTCTTTGATTGTGTTTAGTATAGATTTGGCTTGAAATGCCGTTTCCCATTCCTGTCTCTCATCACGGGCTGCCTGTGTACATGCACACCATAAGGAAAGTGTCCCTACTATGTCACCGCCCCTCCCTGCTTTGTTCCCCTTCTTTAAGCTGGGACTGCTATGTGTTCAGCTGCCCTGAGCTGGCCTTGCAGCTCGCCTCTGGCCCAGGCGGGCCTTCACTCTTCGCACTCCATCCGGTCTTCCTGACTCCAGGTTTCCTTCTGCCTCACAAGGGCCAGACTGGCTGTTCCAGCCTCCTCCCTGCAAATTCTCACCTCACAGGAATTGAGGCAAGAGCCTTCCTGTTTTCTGAGCCTCAAATCCAAGCGCTTCTTGTCCTGGAATGGGGCCTCTCACCCCTGTCTCTGTGCTGCTCCTCAGACGTATTTAAGGATTATTTGCCTTGCGTGAAGAGGCAGCATTGAAGGGTCACCCTGTTAATTCTGGATTCTAGCTGCTGTGGCACTGGTGCCTGTGTCACCCCCGGGGACCTGCAGCCAATAGGGCTGAAGCCAATATGAGGGAGACCACTGAAGACAATGGTGGGCACACAGGTTGATAAACAGCTTCCCACCCTGGTCTCACTGCAGGTGACAGTGACCGCAGAAATCATTTCAGTGTGACATGTGAATGAGGGAAAAGGATCCTGTGCGAACTACCTTGTTGTTAAAGAAATTGCATAGCGTGCTGGTTAAGAGCCGTTGATTTGGATTGAATTCTGGCCTGCAGTTTTTTTTACAGCGTGGCCTTTGGCAAGATGCTGTAAGCTCTGTGTGCCTCAGTTTTCTCATCTGTAAATTGGACTTAATACTAGCACCTGTGTAGGACTGTGGGGAAGAGTCTTTGAGAACGTGTGTTAAGGGTATAGTTCTGTGTCTGATCAGTCGCCTTCTCATGTTAGCTGTCACTGTGAATAAGGAAAGCTACTCCGTATCAGTCCGTGTGTGAATGTGACAGGTGCTACGCTGTGTCCTTGGTGGAGATTATATGAATTAATCTGTATAGAAAGTAGTTCTGAGAGAGGTGCTGGTGATTTAAGGGAAACAGTGGTCAGGTTCCCTCTATCACTGAAACTGTTTAAAATATATTCGGGCTGGGTACATTTTCACTGTGGATATTTTAAAGATTTACAAGACGCACGCACGCACACACATGCACACATTCCAACAACAACCCGAACTGAGACTGGTGTAAAAGCGGCACCTTTCATGCTTGGCATAGCCCCTCCGACAGAACCACACACAGGAGTCCTGTGGTTGGTATTTCTCTGCTGAGAGGCGGCCGTGATGCCGAGTGGAAGACTAGTTGCTTCCCTGTGTTGTTTTGGACTCAATGAAGACATGTTTGTGGAAGGTTTCTAGAGTCCAGCTTCCCACCTGGGAGGAAGCTGAGACCAGTAATCCTCCTTTTTGTTTCTAATGCCCACTGCTGGGACCTGCTCCATGCGGGGAAACCTTCTACTCTGCGCGCTGCCACTTAGCCCCAGGTGGCCTTGAATAGGTTATTAACTTGCTGAAATGTGATTAAGGAGCTCCTTTCCTGTGGTCTAAAGAAACCACCACTGTGGCTGGGAGGGTCTTTGTGGCCTGGCTCAGCCTTCCTCCCCTGGGAATGAAGAAGATGGGGGAAAATAAATGCAGAGCAGCCATGCCCTCTTGCAGCTGGGTGGATTTGAGAGCTCCTTGCAGCCTCACCTGGTTTGCTGAGGGGGTGTGCCCTGCATCCATTCTATAGAAACACTGTGCCCGGCACCAAAGAATGCTCTCCAACACATGGAATGGGCTGTTGAGCTTCTCTATTAAGAGTACATTGGTGGTCTGTTCCAGGGTGTTCTTTCAAAGCGATGACTATAATAGAAGTATTGTAATAATATACTATTAGTGTAATAGGTATATTATATACTATTAATACAATAGAAACGTTGTATTGGATTCTGGAAGCCAAGTGCCCTAGTTGTGGACTGACTATAAATAATCTTTGTTTTTCCTTATAATCATCCTCCCCACCTTTACCTTGGAGTAATGCTCTCCCAGTCGCTCAGTTTCCAGAGGCTTCCTTCTTCATACTTTTAGCTGAGAGGGGAGGCAGTGGGCTGGCAGTGGCTCCCAGAGGTTTGATGTCTGAGGTAGTGAGGGACTTCTTCAGGTGACTCATCCCCGTCCCTGCCTGGGCTACCTGCCTGACTCTTGGCCTTGCCTGGTCCTCCGTCTCAACACCTGATTCCTGAGCCAGGGCTTAAGTTGCTGTCCTGCTTGGGAGAAGCCCTCTGCTCCAGATGTGGCAGTCTCATCCAGTGGCAAAGAAGTTGCCATTTGAAAATCTCTTCCTAGGAACCGCCCCTCTTTTGCACATTGTGTACTGAAAACTGAAGCTCTGATGTGACTCTTTGTTTTCCCTGCGTGTCTGTCTCCGAGGGCTTAATACATAAACAATGACCAGGAGCCCCTGACTTACTGTTTTGCCAACCCCAGATACTGAAAAAGAAACGTTCTGGAGAGGACAATGAAAACTAAGTTCAAAGACTGTCTTGGCAGTTGTTGGAGGAGATTTTGATTAAATCCCAAACTAATGGGTACGTGAGATTAATTCCCCTTTTGAGGGTGACTGTTGGCTTTAGTCCTGGTTAAATCCTGTACAAAGTGTTGTGTGAACTTTCTCCCATTGAGGCATCAGGCAGCTTTCCAAGCTCTTTCTCCTAGACCTTGTTGCAAATGCGTGGGAAATTTTGGGGTTCTCACAATCTATAAACCTTCTGTTGGCATTCTCTGAAGGACATTTTGAGCCTGGACATGGAAAATGTATGAATCGATTGATATTATGGGTTTCTACACCACATCCAGGTTTTCTACTCTGACCAAATGACGGTTCCTTGGTTCAGCTAACATACTCTGAGCATGTCCCACAGTGAGAGGGCAGGGCCAGCTTTTGGAAATAGCTTCTGAGACAGATCCGGCAAGGATTTGGGCCCAATAAGGGCAAACTGTCCAGAATGGGAGAGAATGCATGTACCTTAATACCTATCTCTCAAAGGAGAAAGGGACCATTCCTATGAAAATTGAAGTAGTCTTGAATCTTCATCAGTGGACAAAGGAAGAACCTGACCTTTCAAAGCACAGGGAACCATGTAGGACAAGTACACATTCGTCATGCCGAGACCGACTCTAAAAGCCAATAGGTCATTTGTCAGGTAGAATCTATTGTCACACTGGCTAACCTTCTCACTGCAGCAAAAACAGAGACGAGGGAGCTGGAGGGAGGGAGCGAGGGAACACACAAACCATGCGGTTTGGCTTCAGAGGTAAAGAAGTTGAATCCGTCTAATCAGGCCCCTGCTTCACCAGTTTTTTAGCACATGTAGTGACGAGGCAGGGTTTGGATATGGCATCTAAAGGACCGGGCAGGTCACATGAAAGAACGAATGGAGTCAGGATGGGAGCGGAAAAGCTTGTGCCCTGTCTAAAGCAGACGGATGACCCTCCGGCCAGTGTTGTCTTGTTGAAATGGGGCTTAGATTTTTTGATTTTTAAGAACAACGCTGTCCGATACATGCTCTGTGATGATGATAACTTTCCACATATGTGTCATCCAGAAAGGCCGCCACAGCTATTGAGCACTTGACATGTGGCTAGTCTGACTGAGGACGGAATTATTAATTTTATTTCAATTGAATGACTTTAAATTTAAATAGACCCCTGTGACTCTTGGCACAGTTGTCGATGCAGGCAGAGTCTGGCCATCACGTGAAACCTTCTGATATAGTGAGTTTGCAGGTTAATTTTGCTTATGGTCTGTTACTTTATCGCCTTTATCCAGACAAAGCTTCTGAGGGGCCTTTCAACAGTCCTAATACTTGAGCCTCGCTCCCTGATGGTCTAAGTTAACTCATCTGAAATGGGGCTTGGGATTACGTGTTTTCTAAAGCTGCCCAGTTGATTCTGAGTGCAGCCAGGATCAGGAACCACCCCGAACTTTGGAGGGCAACAGTTGAAGATCCCTGTGGATTTTCAGATGCTAAAAAGCCACTACACAGAGTGTGCAGTTACTTTTAGAGCCTACACGTGTTCCGTGAGGATGGCGATGGCTATCTCTACCTCTTAGAGTAGTTGCAAGGATTCAATAAAACCTTTTGTTAGGTGCAAAGAACAAACTTGAGTTGAGGTTCAGGCAGTCGGCTTGACTTACTAAAGGACTTGCCTGCACGAGCCAATCTTGCTTCTGTCTGGGAGGAAAAACTTCCTCCTCCTAGTCTCCTAGGTTCGGACGGGGCCCCGTAAATTTGACCTGACAAAAGACAGATTCACAAGAGAAAAGCATACACATGTATGTAATACAGGTTTTACATGACATGGGAACCTTCATAAGGAAATGGAGACCCTAAGTTAAAAAAAGTTAAACTTGAACTTTTTTTTTTTTTTTTAACAAGGTTTGATGAAGAGTGGGAAGTCTTGGGAAATGGGCTATGACAGACTGGTCGGAGCTCAGGATAGTTACTGGGGGAGAAAGGTAGCAAGGTCTGTTCAGTCGGATCCTTCCCTCAGAGTCTCTCTGTCTTCGGAGATAAGGGGCCCCTCTCCTGCTGGGATAGGTAGCGCACTTCTCATATCAGAGTCTTAGGGAGAAAAGAGAGGTCAGAGAATCCTTCCTCTACCTGCTGTTTCTCAAATGCCTTCAGTTTGAAATATTGCCTGTGTTACAGTGGCATGTCCTGATCCCCTTCACTGCATATGGGATTCAAACCTTGCCCTTGGCAAAACCGTAAATTAACATTTGCCACGGACTGTAGAATTTCTTAATAGTCTCAGTTAGGTGTGGTGTGTTTAACTCTTCGAACGCCCAGGGTCTCCTGAAGTCACATTAGAGCAGAAATGGCAGCCACGTGACAGACACTGTTGATCTGGGTCTCTAAGATTCCAAAGCTGGTGCCGCCCCCAGATTGACAGGTTGAAGTGGAATTAAGAGCAGAGAAAGTGAAGGACGATGGGCGTTTTGTAGTTTAAGGAATGTCGTAGGATAGCATGTGTGTTTTTCATGAGAAAAGTCAACACCTGCCATTGGTGTGTACGTGCCATGATGGCGGAGACCAGGTCTGCCTTGTTCGTTATGTTTCTGGGGGCCCAGGAAGTTGCAGGGACTCATTAAACCTTTTTTGAATGAGAAGATGAATTAGTGCCTACCAGGCCCTGCACAAGTATCAGGTTTATTTGAGAAAGATGTTTTTATGCTTGTTCTTGTAGAGGATTTGGAAAGGTTAATTAGTTTTCCCAGGGTCAGAGAACTAATGGCAGAATTAGGATTTCAAAGTCCAGATTGTTCCTAGGAGACCATGCTACTAGCTTTCTTGCCATAAATATGGATACTAACCCCTAGCTAAAATCATCCCTAAAAGGCATGCAATGCATCAAACGGGGATCAACGGGGATCATGTGAGGAGGGACCAGCCCGCCATACCAAGGCTATCCCCCAGAAAGCTCCTGGGGATCAAAGACCTTTAGGGGAAATGATATATTTGATCTGCTTTCTATCCAGCAGCGTGACCAGTGCTGAACACACAAGAGGCGTCTAGTGAGTACCTACTGATCTGATTCAGAAAATATAAATAACTGTTCTTGTATTTCTCCTTCGAAGAGAAGGGAGTGGAACATTTAACTTTTAGAGGTAAGCGGGCACCTTTTAAAATGTGTAGTCGTCTGCCAAGAAATGATTAAAGGAGTTTTCAAACTTCCTTGGGATTCATATAACCGCGGTAGGGGCTTTCTTTCTGAAATATACTGTTGTAACGTTGCCCTTACCTGGTTCTCTTAAACCTCCTTCCCCCATAAAGAAAGAAAGAAAGGAAAAAAACCCAGGTATACTGCATCCCCCAAAAGTTAACATTAATAATTTAAAGCAGGGTTGTCAGCTGCAGTCTGTGTGCCAAATCCCGCCCGCTCCTGGCCCATGAGCTCAGAATAGTTTTTTAAAGAGTTGAAAAAAATGAAGAGCAATATTTCATGACATGTAAAAGTTAATGTGAAATTCAAACTTCAGAGTCCATCCATAAAGTTTTGTTGGAACACAGCCAGCCTGTCATTAGGGTTTGGTCTATGGCTAGTTTTGTGTTGCAAAGGCTGAGTTGAGTAGCTGTAACAGAGACTGAATGACCCACGAAGCCTAGAATATTTACTAAATAACCCTTTACAGAAAAAGTTTGCCAAGCCCTGATTTAAGCGGAGTAGCTTGGGGGAGGAAAGAGTGGGATTGGAGATAGAGGTGAAAAATGTTTTCCCTCACCTTCTCCCTGCCTCGGGCAAAATGTAAATGTTTCAAATGAATCTCTCTTTTAAAAGGTTTTGCCCCCTCCTTCCTGATTTATATCTCTCTGAATTGAGAGTTTTGATTGGAGAAGACAAAAGAAAAAAATTAACAACTGAGAGATAGCCAGCTAGAAGGATGGTTCTCCCTTCTTTCCTTTCTGTGTTCTGCCCTTTGTCCCTTTAAAATTCGGAATAGTCAGTTTTTCTGTTTGCACAGTATGTGGTGAGCACAGTAGGAGAATGTTCATCTGACCGACTTTATTATGTCTCCAGTGAAGAATACCTGACATGACACAATCAGTAGTGCCAGGTTCTTTTGCTCAGCGTGTGCTGGGTGCCTGGGGTTGGCTGCCTCACAGGGATGGCGCTGGCAGGCCTCTTGCCTAAGGTGAGGTTGCATTTTGCCCTTTCCAGGAGCCTGTGGTGATTGGGGTCACGTTAGGCTGGATCCGAAGCCCAGCACCTGAGATGAAAAAAGAAGTCAAGGAACTGAGATTTTTTTCCTGACAACTTAAGACTCATAGCACCTACAGGGAGGGAGCTGGGTCTCTTTGTTTTGGTGGGGAGTGGCCTGGGAAGTCAAACAGTGACCACATTAAGGGTGACAATATTAGCCTTTCCGTTGCCAAAGTTTAGGTTTGAGTATGTTCTTCCCTTGGACCCGACCTGCACGGTGTGACGGAGGGTGTGCGAGGTTGCCCGCTGCTTGCCTGCCTGCCTTGCTTGAGGTTCTGAGCTGGAAGTCTCTGGACAGCAGTGAAAGTGTCGACTTGATGGCAGTGGAAGGTCAGGTGTCCTGAAATCTGAATTAGATGTGGAAGGACTGAACCAGACACGAGCCGTGTTACTTCTGCTCACGCCTTTATCTGCCTCATTGCTCTCTGCACATCCCTGCGGTATCTTTGCTTTTGAAAGAACTTAATCTTTCTTACGGCCTTTACGTAGTCCACGCACGTTAAGGGACCAATGTGAAAGTCCTGATAACATAACATTCTCTGTTATGATTAATTTTAAAAAATGACATCAGGAATAAACACCTCCTCATTCCTTTCTTCACCAAGTCTTCATGTGTCAGACTTGGCCTTGGAAGTTCTTTGCTAGTTTTTTTGATCTAAAGAAAGAAAGGGATTTGAGTGTGATGAATTAATGAGGAAGGCATCACACCCCGAATAGTATTCCTATGAACAGGGTGTAACACACGCACTTGTTAGACTCAAATATAAAAGTCCTTGAAGAGCTCTAACCTGCACGCGAATGTTCGTAGCATCGCTATTCACAGTAGCCAAAAAGTGGAAACAGCCTACCTGTCCATCATGGGCTGAAAGGATAAACAAATTGTGGTATAGACACACAATGGAATATTATTCAAGCAAAAAAAGGAATGTGGTACTGCTTGGATGAATCTTGAAAACATTATACTACGTGAAAGTCAGACAAAAAGGGTGACATATACTGTAAAATCATTTACGTGAAACATTCAGAATAGGTAAATCCACAGAGACAGAAAGTGGATTTGTGGTTCCTGGGGGCTGCTTGGAGCGGGGAATAAGGACTACTGACTGCTGAATGGGCATGGCAGTTTATTTGGGGGGCAATGAGAATATTTTAGAACGAGACAGATGTGGTCATTGCACAGCATTGTAAATGTACTAAATGCCACTTGAATTATTCACTTGAAAATGGTTGATTGTATGTTATGTCAATTTCACTTCTATTAAAAAATACACACACGCACACATAACCTGCATCAGTGGTACCACAAATGGTATGCTTGTCGAATTGCCGCTGTCAGTCCTTGATATGCTTGGTCTCCAACCTGTAATGGAGGGAGAACTACACACACCTTTACAGGTGGGGCGCCCGAGGCTCAGGGCCGATGAAACTTGCTCAAGGTCATGCCATGAGGAAGTGTAGGATTGGCTCCTGGGTTTTCTATTTTTCATACATCTTCATTATTTCCATATGCTGTTTTGCTGGCAGGGTGACAGGAGAAGCTGACAAATTGGATAGATGAGTGAAGGATCAGTATTCCTCTAAAAACTTCAAGTCTGCCTCTCTAAGTAAAAGGCAGTTTTCTTGACATTACTCATCAAGAGGTTGGTCTTCGCTCTGATTCTTACTAGCAGTGTAGTTTTGGCCTGGTTATTTCTCCACCTCCTTGAGCTGGTTTTGGTCTTTTAAAATAGAAATAATAAGAATTATAAGAGGATCGTTAGGCATTTTTAATAAGATGTGCCATGCCTAGGAGAACTTTAATAAACATAATTTCATTCTCTGCCTGCGCCTTATACAATCTGGTTCATTAAGTTTTTTGGAAAGGTGCAAGGAAAAGCCTGTGCCTTCGAAGGTATATTTGCCTCATGAGATGTTACGTGGGAGCCTCAGTCTAGCTTAAGCCATGTTCCAGCGTGAATCGTTGGGATTCTCTCTTCTTCTGCTCTCTCAACGAGGATGAGTCTTCCTGTGTCTGGAGTGGCTGGAACTGCTCTCACTGTGGTTGGCACTGAAAACCAAGAAGGCTTAACTATTTTACCAGCAGTTCACCATGTGCCGTTTTTCAGGAACCAGTTTGGTTCCGTGAAACGTGGCAATGTTTGCGAAATGCTCTGAGGCTTCAAAAAAGAAAAGAAACAACACTTTCAGCTGCTTCACACATCACAGTTCCAGCTTTGGGTTGCCCTCCCCAGAGGCGAGAGAAATACGCCGCTTTGAATCTGGGTCCCCGAATCTTCCCGTAGTAGCATAAATTGATGCAGCCCATCTGTGCTGCTTCAGAACAAACAAGAATGAAATCACAGTGCTTAAAATAGCACAGGGGGTGGGGGCGGATGGCTGAGAGCAGCTCTCTTACTCTATCTTTCTCGGGGATTTTCACACAGGGTTTTGGGCTCTTGGCCTTGCGTTGGGTTCATGTGGCCTGCCCGCATCTGGGTGACCAGCTTTACGTGTAGCACTCTTAAGAGTGATTTTCTTCAAGAGGAGCAGAGACTATGAAAATGTATGTGGTCTCCTCTTTGGCTTAGTATTTCGCTTTATGTGGCTTTCCCTCCTCATCTCTACTGTGCTGTCGTTACGTGTTTCGGTACCACTTTAAAACCCAGCTCACCTTAATATAACACACCAGTTCAGCGTAGAACACATAGGAGCTTCATTTTCTAGCTTGGGGAGACCCTGAAGGAAACCCTGACTGCTTAGCCCACAGCCAAGTGCCTGGATTTTTGGTTCTTGAGGTTTAATGCAAGAGGAAAGGAAGATAGAAGTCAGCTTGATTCTCTGTCCTGGATAGTAGATGAAAGGCCACACTTCTCCACAATGCCCTTCTTCCTTCTCCATATTTTTTAGTGGACAAAAATAATATTAATGGACTAATACTATCTTTGTGCCCCTTAGAGTCTGAGTACGTCTTATTATTTCACTCCCCACCTGCTAAAAAAAAAAGTACATCCTTAATTAGCATTCCTTGAGATAATTATGAAGCACGTATTCCAGTTGATATCCTTTAAGATAGCGTATGGATGTGGCTGCCTGATTTCCTTAAAATTTCTACAGACTAGTTAGTACCTACTATGTGTGGAGACATGTGCCATAGTGTGTGTTCCTGTAAAGTCACTGAGTGGAGCAAAAACTGAGCTTTTATTTGCCTCGTTGTGCTGCCCAGATAGTATTGATCACGACGTGTTCCTGAATGGAGGCTCTCCACCTCTTCTTCCTAAGTTATGTTGACAAAGGAAATGGATGTTGATCATGGCAGCTATTTCTTGGAGGAGACGCTGTGTTTTTAATGAGGTGGTGATTACAGACGCTGCTGTCTAGATGAAGTCAGGCGTCCATGGCCATGACATCTGAAACTTGTACCTGGGACATCTCGAACTGACTTTCTACTGTCATGAATCCTTCTCCCGTTTGAGCCACCCAGTGAAAATGGGAATGTCTTAGAATGTTCTGTCTCTACTTTGGTCATCTTCTGCAAAGTTATCTTTCCTTTATGGAAACTCTGGGTGGAGTTTCACAAGCGAAGGCAGCCAGTGAGGGCAAGAACAGTGAAGGAAGACTTCCTGAAAGAGATGTGACTTTTCTGGTCCTGGGCTACTGAGTGAGTTTGGGTAGGAAGAGGGAGGACAGCCTCAGAGGAAGAACACCGAC
Organism: Rhinolophus sinicus; assembly: GCF_036562045.2. Lineage (NCBI taxonomy): Eukaryota > Metazoa > Chordata > Mammalia > Chiroptera > Rhinolophidae > Rhinolophus > Rhinolophus sinicus. Next base: position 11,562,583 of record NC_133761.1, read on the forward strand.
CTCTGAGGGGTGCTCTCCAACCTGTCACTAGTGAGAGACGTGTGGAGGTGCGTCTCTGGAGAGGCGAATCGGGGGGTCAAACGCAATAAGACAAAAGAGGTTGGCACAGGTCAGAGAGTTTAAGTGAGGATTTGATTCTGGAGGGTTGTTGACTTCAGAAGGCCACGAGGAGAGAAGTATCTAAGGAGGTCTAGGAGGACCAGCCTGACACGATGGACCGGAAGGGAGACCAGGTTAGAAGGACAGTGGTTGGAGCCATCCAGACCCGGTTAGCCCATCAGCAATAAGGCTGCGGAAGCACTTCAGAAAAGAAACAAACAGAAAACACCGAAAAGGCAAGTGTTCCAGGAGGTCTCATCTGTACTGGCCACGAGGGACAATTAGCGATGCCTGTGTCTTGTATTTAACATGGCAGCTGTGTATTTCCTTTTGGTGACCAGGCCTCTTGGCACTCATGGATTCATATTCCAACCATAGTAAAGAGACGATTTGATGTCTTCGGAGGGAGAAGAACCCTAAAGCCACCTCCTTTCACCTGCAGTCTCTGGAGTTTTCTTCTTTAACCACTTTAGAGAGGAGATGAATTGGTTTCTTAGTAATTAAGAGCTAGGAGTTCTTTTTACTGCTTGCCCTTAACCTCTGATGCTCACGGCTCCGATATAGCCATCCAAATGGATGGTGTGGTGAACACTCTCCACGGGCCCTAGGGTGCTGTACAAATGCTGTTTATCATAAGCCCACTTCCTTATTTTTATCCTTTCACATGATCAATTCTAAGTGTATTATGGTTGCCGAGCTCATCTGTACCGTTATACTTAAAGTAGTAGCTCCTTGTTGGTTTCGCAGGCTCCTTTTTCAGGTAGGACATAATCAGAAGTTCTAACCGTGGGCTGCGAGGCTGCATGGATGACCCTGTCTGACCTCTAACCCCCTCCACCTCCACTTGTCCCTTTAGTGTGTTATGCTCAGCAGTATAACACACTAGGATCCCAGGATCACTGTCCTTGCAGTTCCCTCTGCCTGGAATGTTCTTCTCCAGACTTTTGTATGGTGTCAGCTCAGGTGTAACCTTGGAAAGGCCTCGTCTGACTGCCCACCCCAGATCAAATACCCTCATCTTCCTTCCTGTGTATCCCCCATTCACTCTTGCTTCCATTGCCTTGTTTTATGACACTTGCAATTATATTAAATTCTTGTTTGCATCGCTTCTTTTGTCTGTTTCCTTTCCTCTAACATGTAATCTCCATGAGGGCAGAACTTTATGTACCTTTGTATCTACAGTACCTGGCACTCAGTAAAGTTTTATTGAATGAACGAATAAGAATTTTGAATGAATGAATTTAAAAATAGCCTGTGCTGCAGACACAGCCTTCTGTGGCGATGATATTTGGATACTATTAGTAGAGCAGGAGCGATGTGCTTGTACCATCTGCCTTTATGTAATGCAGGGAGTTGCTAGTGTTATAATTACCCATTTTCTTTTATCAGGACTAAACCAAGGAAAGCAACTGTTAACTTGGCTTAGTCAAGTGGAACCAGCAGATATTAGCACATGAGCTATAAGGGTCATTGCCTTCGTCCCTGAGTATATATAGACAGAAACATGGAGCATTAGTAAAATCAACCAAAAATATGTGGCTGATTGCCTGTGACTCATTTCTGACTGGGACCTTTTGCAGTACTGTAGCATCCTATAAAACAAACAAAAAATAAATAGAACTGCCTTGGACGTGTTCCCCAGCCAGCTCTTTTTTTCCTCAGTCCAAGAAATCTGGGCTTTATCTAAAGGAACTGTTTTTCCGTTTAGGATGTCTATCGTTAAAAGTGTGTATTTCATGTTTGGAGCAAGCTGTATAGTGAAAGCTGGGTGGTGTGGTTTTCTTAGCTTGTGCAGACGTTGGGAGCCAAACGCATTTTATTCACCCTTGGGTTTGCGTCATTCGTCAACAATATCTCCGTATAGTAAGAGGGTGACACCTACGCAGTTTCTCAGGCTGTGCTTTCTACTAATTGTTTGTTTAATTAGAAAATGAGTAAGTATTTATAGATAAAATAGAACCTAAAACTGTGAGGATAAAACCTTCTCTGATAGCACCATGTTATCACGATCTCCAAGGGATTGCACTTCTGGAGTGCGGAGGTGGTGATGGTGGGGTCTTATTTTGCTGCTGGTGTTTCCTGAGAGATTCGTGTTTTGCTCAACATTTCAAGTGGAGCAAAATGAAATCCAGTGACCGTAAACCCTCTTTGCAACAAGAGTTGAAACACCAGATACAATCAGAGTGTCTGTCTAAACCATGACGCGTATGTTCCTTCAGCAGCTGTGATTGGGAGCCTGATACACTCGAGACATCATTGAAGGCACATAGCTGTATGGGAAAGGATCTGTGTGAACCACAGAGTGTTTCTTTTACATCACGGGAACAAAAAGGGTCAAACCGTAATAAGCTTGGTAGAATTTGCTAGATGAAAGCTTGTGTTGGGTGAGATGCTATAGATAAAGCTCAGAATGGAGTTTGGGTTTTGGATACAGGAGTTATTTTCAAAATGGTGGTCAGTTTTGAACGGTTGACCAAATACACTGAGATCTTGATTTCAACTTAACTCCTTTAGGCATATTTACGTTTTTGTTTTCTGGTCACATTCAGAGGTATTGATTTTTTTTTTTTCACCTTATAACTGAATCTGGCATGCTAATGAAGAATGTCGGGATATGTGTTAAGTTGACCTTATAGGTCTGTTTGCTATCCTGAAACAAAATGTCTGATGAGAAGTTTTTAGCTGGCCATGATTGCATGGAGAAAGGAATCCATTTGCAGACTCACTAGGGGTAGGAAAGAGAAAGGGTTGAGAATGGAAAAGAGACGGATGAATGTTGTTAACTGAGGTGTGGCAACCCAGCTTTGTGTCTTTTGGATCAAGATTTGGTGACACCTCCTGGCTACAGCGTCATTCTCCATGAAGACATTTGTAGGTTTAAGGCCAGAGTAAAACATGCTTAACAAGATGTGGCATGTGAAACTTATTGTGGTGTAAGAAAACAAAAATGGAGAATAGAAGTACCCTGTTTCCCTGAAAATAAGACCTAGCCGGACAATCAGCTCTAATGCGTCTTTTGGAGCAAAAATTAACATAAGACCCGGTATTCTATTCTATTCTATTCTATTCTATTCTATTCTATTCTATTCTATTCTATTCTATTCTATTCTATTCTATTCTATTCTATAAAACCTCGTCTTATATTATAGTAAAATAAGTCCAGGTCTTATATTAAGTTTTGCTCCAAAAGACACATTAGAGCTTATTGTCCATCCGGCTAGGTCTTATTTTCGGGGAAACACGGTACTGCCCTCCTTCAGCCCACTCAGTGGCTTTGTGGGAACATGTGTGTATGAACTGAGGCCTGTAGTGATAGGAAAAGGGAGGAAGGCAGTGTTCATTGACTAGAATGAGAAGAAAAGGAGAATCGGCCACTGCACACAATGTTGAATTAATACGCAAAGGAATCTTTGAAGAATCCTAGAGAGAAATGTCTTTGGCACAGCAGGACTAATTTTTGTTTTCATGTTTGAACAATGTAAGTGCTGCTAAAAGGAACCCAGCAGATACCTGGTACACATATTTGCATTAGGGCCAGTTATCTACCCTCTCCATGCTCAGTGAGAGAGGGATAAAAATAGATATTTCCCTTAAACCTAAGATACTGTCGGTTAAGTTGCAACTTTTATTTTTTTATACCACTGGAAAAAAAAAATCCTGCCAGTGAAACTATGACATGCTTTTCAGAGATGTTCAAATGTAGGGAGAAAAAAGATTGTCTGTAGAACGGAGTCTAGGATTGGTCCTCGAATCCATGAAATATGGTCGTCTACTTCATAGCGTTATTGTGGACCGCGCTGGATGTGCAGTAATTACTCAGGATGTGTTGATGATGGTGGCAGTGTTTCTATAGAGAAGGAAACAGGCCCAGAGGCTGAAGTGACTAATGGCTTGATGTAAGCAAAAGCCATCAAGAAGATACTCTCTGCAGATTTTGCAGATTTCAGTCTGCCAGCTCTCTGGACAAGCGAGACCCCTTGTTACCTAGATAATTCCATGTTACGACAGGCCGTGAGCATGTATGCTTTTAGGCATGATGCAACCCAGTGGTCATCCGCCTTTTCCAACCCCCTGGGAAACAGAGGGCTCCATTTTAGAGCACGGCCTCTAATCTTGTGTGCTGCTAAACTCTCATCTACACACTCCCAACCATTAGAGAGCCATTTTGTCACCATAAATGGTCAGGTTCAGACTACAATGCCTGGCTGCTACCAAATTAAAGGCCGGGGGAAGCTGCTTGGAGAACCCAGCCTCTGGCGCTTGTGGTAGAAGAGCTTTTTATCTAGAGATGGGCTTTGCTGGAAGGAGATGGCCACACCTCTGTCTCAGGCAGTTTTAATTAGGGCCGTTGACTTGGTTGCCCCATGATGATGGGTTGAAAATACGGCCTGTGGTTCTAAGTCATAAAACCACTCCTGGGAAAAGCCTAGCAAATCTGTGGGTGGCACCTCAAGGACTCGGGAGGGGGTGGCCCTGTAGGAGTGGCCTCTGCCCATCAGTTTCTCACCCGCCTGTCACCTGCAGGTGTCTGTAGTTTCTTCCTACTGACCCAGGCATGGGCTTACTGCTGTGCTTTGCTCATGGACTCTTGTTTTCAAACACCACTTGGCCATCACTGACTCATCCTTGGTTCCTGAGAAGGCCTCCCATGGTCCCTGCTCATCCCGTGTTCCCGTGATGTCCTGGCTTACCGCTTTCATTGTGTCTTCTATCATAATTTTCTGTGTGGCATGTCTTTGCCCTTCTTGAAGAATGGGACTGCATCTCATTTATCTTTGTACCTACTGTGCGTTGCACATAGTAGGCCATTCACAAACGGGCACTGGAATGGACGAAGGCAAAATAGCAAAAGGTCATTCTCTGAGGATCCTTTGAGGAGGAGGAAGAGGAAGACAGCCTTTGTATGTAGATGAGTAATGGACCACATAGGCAAGGGAGCCAAGAAAGGGAAAATAATTCACTAAAATCCACCATATTAAGGAGTGTGGGGGAAATGGGAGGTGGGGACAGTCCTACCCGACCTCGATGGGTGCATGGATTGGCCAGTGGATGATGTGGGGCTGACTGTGCTCATGCGAGCCCGGGTTTCCTGCTCGCCGCCTGAATCCCTGCCCTGTTCTCGGGGGCTTTTTGGAAGAGGGGACTGTGGACGGGCCAGCACCGGACGCCAGGGGGTTTTCCGCCCCTCCAGGGGATGTGTCCTTGGCTTCCCTTGGAGCTCTTTGCTGAGGCCTCAGTGGGATGCCTCCTTGACCAGAGGGCACCTGAGGCTACGACTTTCTCCGCAGACATGTGTGTTTTCTTAGTGTGAGTTTTCAGCAAGTGGCCTAAAGAACAACTCACAGTTCAATGCTGATTCCCAGAAGGGAGTTTCTGGCCATGCCTCACGTGCTCCTTCTCTTCTGAAGAGGCGTGTTTGCAGGTCAGCTTAGGCCGGCAGCTTCTGTGCTGGAGGCTATCCAGGCAGCTCCTGACACAACGGGCCTGAGTGGGGGTGTCAGGGTTGGGGCGCGGGCCCAGACATCCGGGTCATCATCTGGCTAAAGGAGAGCAGCTGCCCCTTGATCAGAAATGGCTCAGGGTGACATCCCTCTGTCACTTGGACGCTTTAGGGAGTGTCCCATGATCTCTACTTGCTTTGTCTTACTGCGAAGTGCTGTCAGGTTGAGGAAAGCTGACTGTGGGGAAGGGAAATATTGATGCTTACAAATAAAATAAAATACAAATCACCTGCTTTGCTCCTCTCCCCATGCCTGCCCCCAATATTTGTAAATGTAACAGCGGCTTTGTTTGATGCTCTGGAGCAGAGGTTCTCAAGTGCCTGCCAGGATCCTTTAGGTGCATTTGAAAAGTACGTGTGCCGGGCCCTGTATTCAGAGGTGATTTAGGAGGCCTGGGACAGAGCTTGGCCCGAGTATTTTGGGAAAGGCTGCCCCCATGTCCAGGTATTGGTGATGAGTGCTCTCGATTGAGAACCACTGCATTAGATGGAAGAGCTTCTTGGTTGGCAGAGACTGAGTCTGTGTGTCGTGGTGGTCCCTGCTGCACCTGTCGCGTGATACCTTTTATCATTCATTCAGAAATATTTGTCGAACATTGGTCCAGAAGGAAGCCTTGCGCCCCCAACATGGGCTGGGAAGGCTCTGGTTTGGGTTCTGTCCCAGCGGTGTCTGTATTTGTGGCTTTGCAGGGACCCCACTACCTGACCATTTGGCCGGTCCGATTTTCATGCATGGTGATCACATGTGTATTTCCAGCGGCAGGGTTCCTTCTGATGTAGCCTGAGACCGTCGTAGCTTGTTTCTAAGATTGAGTGCTTTGGTGGGAACTGGGGATCATGAGGGGAAAAGGTGTCTAGATGCTGTAATGGTCACCTTAGGCAAGCATGAACTGTTTGCCAGTATCCATCTGTTCACAGGACAAAAAAAAAAAAGGAAGGAAGGAAAGAAACCAACAACTATAATTTTGGAGTTGTTTTGGGCTGGTGGGTTTTATGGGTGATGTTTTCCCAGGCTTTTTACTTTTTAGTATTACCCTCTCATTTTAGAAAAAGCTGTTCGACTTTAATTTTCAGAACTTAGATGCGTTAGTGAATTTTTCTTACTACAACTTTTTCCTCAAAGGATGAATGTTCTGAGTGATAAATTTTCTGATGACCAAACTCATCATCCCGCCCTCTGGCATCTCAGCTCAGATGCTGGCTCTGGTTTTAATGCTCAGCCCTTGTGGTCTCACTGGCCCCCTTGGTCTCTAGATTGAAAAGAGCCTCAGGGCTCAGAGGTGAGTACTTTCAGAGGATAGAGTGTGATCCAAATTAATTGTGTGTGTGTGTGGTGTGTGTGTGAGAGAGAGACAGAGAGAGAGAGACAGAGAGAGAGACAGAGAGAGGAAGAAAGACAGAGACAGAGAGAGTTGGACCATGTCTTTAAGGGGGGAGAATCCCTCCCCTCTGGTTCTCCCCTGTTAAGGAGCTTGTCCCTGGTCCTTTTGCCCTGGCAGAGAGGACCCTGAAACAAGCTCCTTAACAGGGGGGAGAACCAGAGTATCACTGTGGGGGCGACCTAGGGGAGGAGAGAAATGGAAGAGTTTGGGGGCTTCCTGTACTGAGTTAGCTGCCCCACGTTCAGAATTTCAGAACCATTCGTGTCTTGGGTGCTCAAAACCTGCTTCATAGAACCTTTGTGACTGCTTGGGCTCCTTACTGAGCCAGAGCCTCATTTTCAGTGCACAATGGGAGGCATCTTAGCCCAGGAAGTGGGAGGTGGGTTAAGTTATAACCCAGGAAGTTTCTTTTCTGCTGCAGGAACAGAGTAGTGATCTATGCTATGGGGGAGGCCTTGCTGATTTATTGCCTTGATCTTGCTCCCCCCCATTTAAGGATGTGTGTGTGTGTGTACTTTCCAAAAACCAAAATATACCTCCTAATTATAAACTTGTCATTGGTCTCTTGCCCCCCTCCCTGCCCTTTTGACTTTATTTTTTATTTATTAATTATTTTTCAATTACATTTGACACTCAATATTATGTTGGTTTCAAGTGTACAGCATAGTGGTTAAACATTTATTCATTTACAAAGTGACTCCCCCATAAGTCTCATACCCACGTGGCACCATACCTAGTTATTGTAATTTATGGGCTCTCTTCCCTATGCTGTGGTTTACATCCCTGTGACTCTTCTGTAACTATCAATTTGTACTCCTTAATCCCGTCACCTTTTTCACCCAGCCCCTCAACGCCCCTTCCCTCTGGCGACCATCAGTTTGTTCTCTGTATCTGTGGGTCCCTTTCTGGTTTGTGCTGACTTTCTTTTGGTTAAAAATGCTGCTCTGTTCTAGGTCTTGTGTTTCTGTGGCACAACCTATGCCAAATCACTCAAGTGATTGTTTGTGCTTTTTCGAAACCTAACTCTAAGCTGCTGGGTGCCGTTTCATCTCCCACAATTGAGCCCAGACCTAGAGCAGGGCTTTTCAAAGTTCTTTTCTGAAATGTACATGTGTAGACTATTACTGGGACAGTTGTGTGGTTTTGTGATCTACCTGGTTAGAATGGCTATCCCACCTGCTACATTATTTTGAGGGGTGGTGCCTTTGAGTCTTTGAAAATAGAGACTGTTTCTAATCCTCTGTGGCTTTCGTTATTCTAGTTCCATGGGAAATGGATCACAAGGTCTGGTTTTAACAGTAAGGGACTGAGTCAGGAGGGAGCAATTCTTTATAATGGTGTATCCATGTGCTTACTTAATTCTATTTAGTTATTTTATATGAACTCTCATTTAATTCCGTGTCACGGATAGCTCTCACGGCCTGAAGTTGATTTAATTGTTCCTTATCTAAACGTCCATTTCTTTCTTTAATGTCTTCACGGCACTTCAGTACATTCTGTTTCCTCTGTATGTTTCATTAATTCCTCAGGATTATGAGTTTCCCACTAAGCCATCCATCCATCCATCTCTGCTCACTCAGCAGGCATTTGCGTGCCAGCCATGCTCCAGGTACCGTGCTAGATGCTGCCCATTTGAAGATGTGTGGGCCACAGTCCTTTCCTTCAGGGACTTAGTCTAGATGGACAGACCTCTGCGAAACCCGTCCCAGGGGAAATGTGATCTAGGGGCTGTAAAGAGGGTAGGGAGGACGCACAGGTGGGAGTGGAGTGGCCCAGGTGTTGTCCCATTAGCATGTTTAGGGAGGGGATCCATAAGGTGACCAGATGCTTTTGCATGGTCCGCTTTGATGCTGTGACAACTGTGCCTTGTCTGTTTCCTCCCAAGAATTTCTGTGGACTTTACAATTTAGCCAGTGGGAACAATATGGTTTAAGTGTGTTGGCTCTTGGCCTTGATCTCCTGAGGAGTGAGCTGAGCAGCACTGTACGATTTTTAGGAAGCTTTTCCGGAATAAGCCCAGAGTGGTGGTCCATGTGTTGTGATCCAAGTGCTTTGCATTATTGAAAGAGAAACTTTCCTGATATTATCAGATAAAGGCACCCCATGTGTATGATCATTCCTGAGATGTGAGTCGTTGAAATGGAGTAAGAGCCATGGGGAAAACTTACAGCTCTCGGAGACACAGAATTTGAGCTCTTAAATAGGTGTGGTAATTGATACCATTCGCCTCTTTTTTTATTTAAAGTTACCTGAGTGTCAGCAATAACTGTTCTGAATAGGGCAGAAAGGTAATTGTCATAGCAAATTGTCCGTTTCATCTCTGGTCATCCATGATTCTAGTTATATCAGGTTCTTAACTAGCGTTAAGTTCTTGTAGAGGAATTACTTATCAGAGTTACGCTGGTATGTTATTAGCATCACATACAACAAAGTTCAAAATGCCTGGGGTTTGTTCAGAAACAATGCGAAGATGATGCCTTAGTCAATTCGGGCTGCGGCAGGAGGACCACCATAGACTGCTTGGCTTCCACAGTGGAAATCTGTATTTCTCACAGTTCTGGAGGCGGAGAGGTCCAAGATCAAGGTGAGGGCTCTCTTCCTGATTTGCAGATGGCCGCCTTCTTGCTGTGTCCTCACATGGCAGAGAGAGATCATATCTGTCATGCCTCTTCTTATGAGGGCACTAATCCCATTCATGAGGGCCCAGTTACCTCATGACCCAGTTACCTCCCAAGGGCCCCACCTGCTAAGACCCTCACATTGAGGATAGGGCTTCCATATACGAATTGGGGAGGACACCAACATTCCAGTCTATTGCAGATGGAGAGCAGCTTTCTTTCATGCTTGTCATTTGGCAGTCAGGTGTGTTCCAGCACACCTATGGGATGGGTGTATGAGCCGAGGGTCTCATGCTTCATATAGGGAGGTAGGTACCTGGGAGCCCTCGTCTCCTGGTGAAATTTGGACTGGGAGAGGGCCACGGTACCTGCCTAGTCTGGGCTCGGAGCTGACCCCAGAGCCCTCTTTGGCAGAGTTGCTGCTGAGCCCTCGTGTCTTTGAATTTAGTTTTTGCTCAGTGCACAGGGAGATAGGCTCTGTTCATACCCAGTCTGTCTGTGACTGTGTTCTTTGTTTTTTTTTGTTGTTGTTTTTTTGTTTTGTTTTTTTAGCTGACTCTGCCTTTAATGGCACATGTGTCGAGAAGAAGGAAAAACATCTTTCTGTTCTCTTTTTTGTGACTTTATTTTTAAGACTTTTTAGGACGAAAACTTTTAAACACACATGCCAAAGGAGACGGAATAATATAATAAACCCCCATTTACCCATTTCCTGGGTCAACAACACTCAACTTTCTGCTATTCTTATTTTCAGACCTGCATACCCTTCCTACTTTGTGTGCGTCAGTATCTTCAAGCAAAATGCAGGCACTATATTATTTTACCCATCTTAACTTACGCAGGCACCACTAATAGCTTCGGCCTTAAAAAAACAACAACAACAAATACAGAAAACAACCCATAACCACAATACCGCTATCACTTCTAACAAAGTTAACAATCACTTCTTAACTTCATTAGTCTGCATTCAGTTTTCCCCAATTGACTCAAATGTCTTTTACATTAGTTGGTTTGAATCAGAATACAAAATCCTATCGCTGTATTTTTGGTTGATGCGTACTTAAGTCTCTTTTACTGTAATTAACCTATAACAGCCCCTTCTCCTTTATTTAAATGCCATTACTTGTTGAAGAACTCACTGCTTTCTTCGCTGGCTGCCTCCACCCACATTTTCCCTCTGGAATGCTGTTGCCTCCGATTTCCTTCTGATGCTTCAAGGCCCAGCTGAGATGCTTATCTTTCTCCAAAGTCCTCCTGTCTCTCCCTCCCCAATCAATAGTCTATTGCTTGGGTTTCATTGGTCCCTTGGTGCTTTATGTCACTATTATAGCACATGTTACTCTCCAAATTATATGATGGGTGGTGGTAGGTCTCTCTCTCTCTCTCTCTCTCTCTCTCTCTCTCTCTCTCTCTCTCTCTCACACACACACACACACACACACACACACACACTCATACACAATCCAGTGGTAAATTCTATGAAGGCAGAAATCTTCATTCTTCATCTCTGACTTTTGCAAAGCAAGTCTATGCCCCAGCTCATGGTGTAAGATGAATATTTGTGGAGTTTCATGGACTCTGACTGCTGTCACCTGTGTTGAGATCCCTCCCTGTTCTGCTATGCAAATCATGACTGCACCTTACATTTACAGATGCTGTTATTACCACCATGAAAAGCAGCAGAGACTGAGAGGGAGCAGACGGGAACATTTGCTTGCCGTGCTTCTCTAAACAGCGACTTTTTTCTTTGCTAATGACGCGTTTCTTTAAAATGAAAACTGTATGGGAGAAGAGGGTCAAACATTTAACAAATAAGTTAATCATTCATTTGGCACAGATTCTCATCCTCCGGATTTTATTGGCAGCTGTCGGCAGGAATGCTTCAGGCCTTTCCTTCCTTTCTTTGGAGCGAAGGCTCCTCTATGAGCAGCGAGGTCAGCGGTGACAATACACGCATTACCCTCGTGTGGGGTAGCAGGAAGATATTTCCAGAAGCATCTGCCCAGCCGTGGGAGCTCTAAAATGTAAATAACCCCAAACCTTGCTGCTCTGCCTGAGAGTCTGTGATAGTTTCCTGCAGCCAAGTCATTCAGCTGTCTCCTAATGGGTACTTGGGGGATCAGTGAGTTAAAATGATGGAAGTTTTCAGCATTCTTTGAGTGCATGTTACTTCCAGTGGTTCTGTAGACTCTCCTCAGCATCCGCACAGAAAGTCACACGTGTCTCTCCTAAGAGGAAAAGAGGTATTTTGATGCAAAGTAAATGTTATGAAGGCCTGTTTTTTTTGTTGTTGTTGTTGTTTTTGTGAGGATAACACATGTATTCTTTTCCTTGATGTTGTACCAACATAATTGTAATGAATAAAACTTATAAAAGACATAACACATGGAACGTTATTAGCCAGCCATCTTACTTCAAGATGTTAGACGGAGCCACACACTGCACTAGGCATCATTGCGAGCTGGTGCCTCTCTGTACAGTCCCCGACCAGCTCTCCTTGCACAGAGCACTCCTTGTTGGCACAGGAATTGAGCTAGGCTTCCCCGTCAGATCCACCTTTCTGAATTCCTACCCCAACTCCTCTCCCATCTGCTGAGTGCGTGTGCCCCATCCATGCATTCCATGTGTCTGGGCACAGAACTGAGTATGTTTTGGGTTTCAGTTAATCAAATCCTTTTGAAAGTTACCCGAAAATGGACAGATAACTCAGAATACAGGTGATCTAGGTGAGGCAGAGTATTCATCGCAATCAATACCTAGAAGCACTACCGATAGCAATTATTACAGGTCAACTCTCCATTTCTGAAAGATACACGGGTTTACAGTTTTAATGTATCCCCTGGAGGTGGGAGGAGGAGATGGGTATGTCAGAAAGGCCTCTAGAGTAAAGAAATACTTCCCTCTCTGTTGAGGGGCATGCTTTGGTGTGCCTGTGATTGTCCTTTTTGTTTCCTTGTGCCATTCCTCACATCCCAGTCAAGGATGGGAAAGGGAACATTGGACTGAATTGGTGAGACTGTTGAATTTCTTAGATCTCAGAAATGTGGAACTTATTCAGAGGAAGCTGAGTTGTGCTGCCTTCTCACACAGCCTTCATCTTAAATTGTGCACAGACTATAGGCAGCTGTGACCAAATAGGGGTGCGTGTGTGTGTGTGATTTAATATTTGAAGAGCCCTTAACTAGACATCTAGATTTTGGGTGTCTCTCTGCTACTACTTACCTGTGAGACTTTAGATTATTCTCATAAGTTTTCTGGCTGTCAGTTTCCTCATCTGTCAAGTTGGCCCGTGAAATCTCGAATGTCCCTTCCTTTAGTGACTTAACAGGGAAATGCTGGGTCTCCTGCCTACACCCTGTGTTGCTCAGCCATGGAAGCCTTTGCTAACTGATACACTAACGTGCTGTTTTTGTAGGAAGGAACTGTGTTTTTCCTGTGTATTGTGGAAGGAACGCACTCCTTGCATGTAGGAATTCCAACAGAAGATGGTATGGAACTGCCCTGTCCCATACTGTTAGCCGCTGGCCACATGTGGCTGTTCAAAATGTAACCACTCAAAATGTGACTGAGCTGAACTGAAATGTATTTTCCAGTGAAAATTGTGGCTTGCATTGTATTTCTCTTGGACACTGCTAATATATAGAAGAAATTCTGTTCTGGCGAGGAAATTGGAATAGATGTTCTCTGGGCCCCATCTAATTATTAAAGAAGTTGGGATTCTGAGTGGACCGGGAGGGAAGATAAGGAGAAGGGTTCCCCTGAGATGGTTGAAATGGGTGGAACTAGTCAGGAAGGGGCTGTAGGGGGCGGAGACTTTTGAACTTGCGGAGTGAAACTCTTTTAAGGAAAATAAAAGGGACAGAGTCTGAATCTCTGACAGTCAAGTGGTGGCGCACCTCTGCCCCCTAAGAGGAACGGGGGCCTGGGAGAGAACCACAAAGCCTCCCTCTAGGACGGACTGTGTGACAGCTCTAAGACAGGAAAGAGTGAAACCCAGGAAACAGGAAGATACTGTGTCCCCTAATCCGGGAATCAGGGTGACCCAGGTTCTGTGCATTTTCCTATCTCTGAACCCCTAGGATGATTTAGCAAATTCTTCCTGCGCGAAGGTTTTTTTCTGCTGGGTGTCAGCTGGAACTCTGTGACCCAGTGGAGACTTATGTCCCAGAATAGCTGAAATAACTGCTTTTCTTGTGAAAGCTTTCTCATTGTTCCTTATCTGGTCTGTGGTTTCAGGGAAGGGCTCTTCTGTGGTCAGGAATCGTCAGCAGCCTTTATTTAGAAGGTAGAGCTCTAGAGAAATGTCTTTACTGGAACTCATTTCCACCTGTAGTCATCTATGGCACGAAATGGCCGTGACGATTGTGTTGAGTAGCTAGAGTCAGATAGAACAGTTCTGTATAATGTATGTGAGTGTGCTCAGTGTGTGTTCAAGAAATGCTCCTTGAGGGGGCATGCCATACTCAGGTTCTCATTTTAGACTCCCACATGTGACCAGCTGGTGTTATCAGCTTACTTTGTGGCATATTATCAGCTTAAGCCAGATGTCCTTTTGAAAAAGCCTCTTGTTGCCTGGTGCTTTCATACTGACATCCTAGGAGGTGGCCTTTCTCAGGTTATAATTTTAAAAATTGCTGTGTGCGTGTTTAGGGAATGACTGTGCAATTGAGAAGGCAGAAAGTGGTCTAAAGATTTGGCTTTGTTAGGTAGGTTTGATTCACCAAATATTTGAAGCCAACATTTAATGAGCACTTAACTTTGTGCCAAGCACTGTTCTAAGCACTTTACGTGTCTTACCGTATTTTGTCATGTATAATGTGCACTTTTTTTGTGCACTTATCTCCCGGTCCACTCAGAATCCCAAATTCTTTAATTTGTGAGGGAAAAATAAGGATGCACATTATACACAGGTAGTACTAATACCGTCTCTATGTCAATGTTTTTAGTTCTTTTATTTATGCTTATGAGTTAAAAGTGTAACTCTAGAAATCAATAATGATATCTGTATGCAAAATAATACCCTGGAATATGATAATCGGTTTTGTTGAACTTACGACGAACTTGCAATGATAAATAGTTCTTGGCCTTCTATGATGCGTAAATATTGTATACGTGTTACTTGTACATAACATTTTTTGCACCTTGTGTCTGTTCTTGTGTTTTGTAATTATTTGTTACATAAAATTTCTTGTACCATAATATGTTAAAAAATAAATGCTGAAATTCCTTTATAATACAAAATACAAGTACCTAAATGGAAACACATAAAAATTTGAATTAAAACGAAAGATTTTTTCCCCTGACAGTGTGGGCCAAAAACGTGAGTGCGCATTATACACAGCAAAATACGGTAGCTCATTTAGACCTCACAAGCCCATGGGGTAGGTCACTGTTGTTTCCATTTCACAGATGAATGCACTAAGGCAGAGAGAAGTAGACTGATGTCTGTCCCCAGGGTCAAAGGCTAGTAGTTGGAAGAGTTGGAATTGGAATCTACGCCCTAAACTATTGATAACTGAGCACCTGCAGTAACTACCAACTACTTGCTGGGCCCTGGGGATGGACGTGGAGTGGTGGGTAAGTCACATAGTGTGACTTTGATGCCAGGCCACACCTCTTTTCTGAGCGTTAGTTTCCCCAGCTGTAAAACAGACATCCAAAGCCTGCCCTGCCTACCGTTGGCAAGAGATTTGTTTTTCAGGATCAGTTACCCTAAGGCAGGGAAAGGTAGCACTAACGTGGGGAGGAAGCGTGGGCTGATGGAAGGCTGTGCATGGCTTTGGTTTGCAAATGTCAGCAAAGGGGGTGGAAATGGGGGGCACAGTATAGGGGGTGAGGGGACATCCTGTCCTGGCCTAGGACATGGTCATGATTTAGTCACGTCAGGCACCAGTCTGCACCATATTCTCAGGATCTGGTCCCTTGTCACTGCTGTGTGCTCTAGCTGGAGTCACTGCTGCCATCAGCAGGAAGCAACAGGATGGTGATTTCACAGCCCTTTACACATAGTGTCTGCACAGCTCCGGCTGCTGCGCGACACGGTTTGGTCACGGTGTGGGGAGACCCCGTTCCACTTGCTGTCTGTTAATAAGGTTAATCACACAGTGTTCGAAGTGAAACTGGGTGGCTAAGCTCTGGGTCTTTTCCGTATCTGGGATGTGGTCTTAAATTTGATACTGAGAGATTCCATCCTGAGACAGTGCACAGTATTTTCCCCCCAAGCACAAGAACTCATAAAATCCTGAGCCCTTAACTTTCTGTGACTCAACAATGAGAGGGCATCGCATCCTTTCTTTGGATTATAGTGCTGGGATCCTTTTGAGATCATGGTGATAGGCCCTTCATGACTGAAGGTGAGTGTCTCAATGATTCCCACTTAGTACTCAATTCTTACTCAGGTGCCGATAGTTGGTGAAGGGTGGTGGATCATTAGCACGAATGGGGCACCTTGAGAAATACCAGGCTTTGTTCTAGGGGGGTTTTATATATGCCTTCATGTCCATCCTCGTGACAGCCTTGTGAAGTAGGTATCAATGCCCTAATTGTATAGCCAGAGGCCTGCCAGGGTCATGTGGTTCTCATGAAAGCAGGGAGGAAGCACGCCCAGCTCAGCCCCTGCTCCCTCTGTCCACTCTACCCCAGTGAGGGCATTCTTTAGGTAATAGCTGCTTCCTGCTGATAATGTTAGTACCTCTTAGAGGTTTAAGTGCTTTAGGGCAAACTTTTTCTGTAAAGGCCACAGAGTAAATATTCTAGACTTTGAGAGCCATGGTGTTTTTGCCGCAGCAGTGCAGCTTCTGCTGTGGTAGAGCGAAAGCAGCCATAGGATACAGGTAAATGGATGGACTTGGCTGTTTCAATAAAACTTTATTTACAATGGATTTCGATGTACATGACCTTAAGCCATGATCCTGTGTTCTGTTATCAAATATGTGTCTGTTTAGTTATATTTCAGAAAACTCATGGACTTGCCTCAGTTTTACAACTGACCAGGTAGGCGATATGAAGACGTGAGAAATTACAAATATTTATCTCTTAGTACTTTTGAAATTAGCTAATACATGATAATGGGGATAGAAGGAATGGTAATGGTTCAATGCATACACACACTTTTTTTGTGTATTAGAACCTGCTTAATTAAGTATAAAAACTGGTATCTAATAAAGGCCAAACAAAAAAATCCTGTTACACGAAAGACCCTAGATCTAGATGTATTCCAACATGAATTGCATAACACATATGTAAACCATAAGTAATATAAAAATGTAGATGTAGTCTGAGGTAGTTTTTGAAAATGTAGATAAATTCCTTCTATTTAAAGAAGGTAGGTGTAATGGTGCAGATTTTTTTTTTAACCATGTGGAAAATAGCTGTTATAAAACATGTTTATTTAGTGAAAATAGGTGATACGAATTTTTCTTCAAGGTACTGGGTAATAGCTTTCTAATGGCTCTGTTCAGTATGGAAGGCTTAAAACTCGGGGACATTCAGTTTTTTAAAGCATTTGAGAAGCCCAGTTTCCAACATCCGAATAGGGCATACTGTTTTCTCAGTAGTGGTTTAAGTTTTAAGGAATCTTGCCATTGGATTTCATGCAGGTTTTCTAAATTAGGAAAGTGTACATTTAACTTGCTTTTAAAAGTCAGTGGGAATGTAAAAGATACCTGATCTGAAGATCCTTTGAGAAACTCCAGGACTTAGTTATTCTTGGTGACCCGGGAAAATATTTTTAGAAGACTATGAAAAATGTCCTACTTTCTGATCATTTATTCCATTTATTTACAAAGAAATGCTGATTAGATGTCAGCTATAGTCATTGTTACTCAGTTTCCAGATCATAAACTGTTTAATGTGTAATTGACAGAAGATGAGATTTGTCCAGCTATTGAGTTAAAGGGCTGAAGCTTGGGAGCTCAGCCTCCATAATGTTACATTGGGAAGAAAGGAAGAAAATTGATTCCTGGTTTCCTGAAGGATTCTAAACAAGTTAAGGTTGCACCTTGGTCCAGGACTGCCTTTAAAAAGAAAGTGAAATAGTTGGTTTCTTTTTTAAAACCTCACTATGTATTAAGTGTATTTTAAATAGTTCATTTTTCCCCCCTAAATGGACATACTTAGAGGAGAGATAAGGAGAGAAATACAGCAGCAGCAGTTGCAATTTATTTGCATTAGTAGCTCCTGATGAAACCACAGTCTCCTTTGAAACAGGGTGAGAGTCAAGGACCTTTCTGGACTGAAAGAGCAAAGGTCTTTGTGTTATCACTCCGGCCGAGGGTGGAGGAAGCTGGGTGAGGCTTTTGTCTGGGAACATGGACAACTGTTTCCATCACCAAATTAAAAGGCTCCAAATAGTAAAATGCACATGGTCATTTTTGCTTTCTGGGCACTCATGATAAAGAGTTTAAGTCAAGGGCTTAACATTGAAAATCATGCTGAGCTTTAGCAGAAAATGAAACTTGGGGAAAAGAGTTATTAAAAACACACACACACACACAAAAAAAACAGCTTGGTAACCCTGAGTGCTTTAAGCTTGTGAGGTGGTGATGGACACACATTATAGCTGCTCCTAGATCAGTGTCATTAGGGTTCTTGGGGGGAAGAACAATTTCACTGGCCACCCCAGTGTGTGGAAGCCAGTGTGTGGAACATGTATTTTGACTCATGAACCTGAGAAGGTCCCTGGGCAGGTGATCTTTTTTCCCCTTTGGTTCCCCAAGACCTATCACAACGCCAAGTTCATAGTAGGCCTCTAATAAATGTTTATGGCTGAATGACTCTGCATGACCCATTTGACTTTATTCTGTTTATGTAAGCCAGACATTTTCTTAGAAAAATGACAAGGGGTGGACACACTTCCATAAAATATTTTAACTCATTTTATAAAGTTATTAAATCGTAAATGGATGACTCAAGTTTCCTCATCCTCATTTGAAATTGTCTCCTGGTTTCTTCCTAATATCCGGCCTGTGGGGTTCAGATGTCAAAGCCTTGCTCACAGCAACATTTTCCAGTTTGACATTCATTCACCTATTAAATTAGGTCTGTTCAAGGGACTGGAGGTGGAAATAGCAGGTTAAATATTTAGACATTGGTACTATGTAGCCAAGTTAGAGACTTAAATGTAATTTCCTTTTTCCTTTCCTTCAGTGAAAAACATCAATTATTTTTATAGGATGCTAAAATTAAATTTTGGTACTATGAAAATCAGGCAGTTCGGGACTTGAATGGTGAATGTATCAAGATTCTGTTCTTTAAAACCCATTGTGTTATGAAGTAGGTGTGAACAATTTGTTAATACGAATGAATTTCTTGGTGAATGAGCATTCTGCTGTGGTCAAGAGCCCTGTAGCTGGCAGTTGATCTCCGGGACTTTGGAGGACCAAGATAATTTCATCTGTAGCTGAGATCAAAGAAGAGATAAAGTTGCCAAGGAAACCAGAATGCTACAGACTCATGTGGTTCTCATGCATGTAAATGTGGTTTGAGCTCTCCCCCCCGCCCCACACACACACAAATGATAGCACGTGAAAAAAAGCAATACCCCCGTGCCCAGGTCTTAAAGGAAATGACCCCGGGCTCAATGTAGCGCAAACTGTGGGCCTGAGGGGGACATATTCTGTCCCTCCTTTCTGTGTATTGAAGCATCACTTATAACAGTGTGCTTCCATTTGGGTTATTGGATTGTGGAAATGGGCCGTGGGTCATCTCTTCAGTATGCTTTCTCTCCATCTCTCTCTCTCCCTCTCTCTCTCTCTCTCACACACACGTCACAAACTTTAGTAACTTTTTTCTGATTTTTAAATTCTTTGTACAGAATTTCAAAAATAGAAAAATGATCCTCTTACAGTGTGTAAAAATTACCTGTAACTTCACCTTTTGGAGATATTTTCCCATATATACATATATGTATACACATATATGTATAGAATCTATGTGAATGCATAATGTTTAAGTATATTTATATGTTACATATAAAATCTCCACATTTGGGGTACAGATTACAAAAAATTTTTTACAGACTTTTTTGGGGTGCAGATGGGAATATTGGGGAACAGTGTGTTTCTCCAGGGCCCATCAGCTCCAAGTCATTGTCCTTCAATCTAGTTGTGGAGGCACAGCTCAGCTCCAAGTCCAGTCACCATTTTTCAATCTTTAGTTGCAGGGGGCGCAGCCCACCATCCATGCGGGAATTGAACCAGCAACCTTGTTAAGAGCTCACGCTCTAACCAACTGAGCCATCCGGCCACCCCTCCAGAAGCTCAGTGGCAGCTCATTGTCTTCAATCTAGTTGTGAAGGGTGCAGCTCACTGGCCCATGTGGGAATGGAACTGGCAACCCCCTTGTTTAGAGCTAGCGCTCTAACCAACTAAGCTATCCAGCCGCCCCCAGATTTTAATTTTTAAATGATCATATTGTAACCATTTTTTCTCGGCTGTAGAAACATGAACTCATAGGAACATATAACTGTTTACTTAGAGCCATTTCCCCACTGTTGGCTATGCCTTTGTTTCTACTGTTTCAGTATTATCAGTGGTGCTGCTGCAGGCACTCCTGTACATCTTTTTACATGTCTCATTTCGCTAGGTTAGAGTCCTAAGGTGGAATCACTGAATCAAGGGCACGAGCCTTTTAAAGGCTTTTGTTCTCTATTGCCAAATGCTCCTTTTGGAAGGATTTGGCCAGTTAGTATCCCACCAGTTGGTGCAGTGTCTTGTTAACACTGGGCATTACCAATGTTTTTTTCACTCTGCCAATGTTACTGATCAAAGATCCTTCCTTATTTCCCCTTTTCTTTTTGGTGGTTATAAGAACAGAAGGTGGATAGCAGCTCTTTTGGGTTGAGGAGTTATTGTACAGATGCACTAAGTCTGTTACGTATATTTAGATCTCACAACAGCCGACTGAAATGGGTTCCACTGTCTCCCCATTTCACAGATGAGGAAACTGAGGCTTAGAGAAACAGGCCATTGACTGTTTTCAGATTGTCTTTAAAGAACACAGATGAAAAGTGAGGCTGTCATAAGAGATTTGTATTTCCAAGTTGGGTGAGTTAATGCGAATGGTACAAGCTGAGGAGGAGTCTAGACACCGAATAGTTTTAAAGCTTAGCTGGGCCCACTGAATATGAATTGTTGCAAAGAAGATGGGAATTAGCTTAAACTGTTTGAGAAGGGTAAGTTAATTTTGGGCTCCTGTTTAAAATTGACGGGTTTTTCTTTCCAGAGTTTAGGGTCCCCTCCCAAGGTTTTGGGTGTGTCTTCTTAGCACTTAGAGCTTTTGCATATTAAAAAACCTGCAGCGTGATGAGTCGTAGCTTTATCTATTGTGATTGATTTATTAAAAAAACAAAAAACTTAAGCTGTGCTGAGCTCAGGGCTTTCCACTCCTGCCTGCTTTCCATTCCTGTCACTTCCACCATCGAAAGCATGTACTCTGCACCTGCTTCATTTCAGTTTAAACATCTTTCCAGTTAACTGTGCATTTTATGAAACGCTCAGTACTTGAAACCAAACCACATGGTTGTACTTCTGGAACTACTTCCCGTTTAACTTTTTGGGACTTGCTATGTATTGACACCAAAAGCTAAATAATATAACTCTTTTTGCTGGATTTGGCTGCGACTTGGGAAAAAAAAAATTCACATTCATGCTAACGTATCTTCCTTCTCAATAACTACAATTGGAAGGAAGAGGGAAGAAAAAGAGATTTACCCACGAGCAAGCCAGTTCTTTTGTCGAACATTCAGGGCTCATACTTTCTCAATTGTCTTCTGCTTGTTTCTTTTCCTTTTATCCCTACTCTGTTCTCTCAATGCTCGTTGGTAAAATCAGAATTCATTCATCTTTGGGTGGGGAAAACACTAATTCAGGATGCAGCTTCTTCATTTATTTATTTGGGCCATTTGAGCTCAGGAAGTTACTAAACTAAAGGGTGTTTAGAGTTCTGCCACCAGACCAGTTTTTTGTCTATTTGTCCATCCATCCATCCATCCATCCATCCATCCATCCATCCATCCATCCATCCATCCATCTTCAGAGCTTTCTACTTTGAAGTGTGTTGCTAGGTAGGCATTGTGGGAGAATGGTACATAAGGCAGGGAAAGAACTCATGTTTATTGAGCAGTTCTATGTTCCAAGACCAGGTCTGAGTGCTTTCTATATATTCTTATTTAGTTTTTGCAGCATGAGGAACACTGTTTTAACCATTCATTGCAGGAACTGAGGCTCAGAGATCCCCGGGACTTGCCAAGGTCATGGTTATTTGAACCATGTTTGTTGGGTCTCACCTTTTCTCCTACTCTAATTAACACTTCTCCACTTTCCAGTGGAAACGCTCAGTGTTTTCCCCAACGTGCTTACAGGTGTGTGTGACAGAAGCCCTCGTAACTGGCCTCTAGTGGGCCTGCTGGCCAGTCACTGCTGTTCTCCGTCCCACAGTCTGGGGTGGAGGATTGTGACCACTCTGTCCCCTGTCCCCCGCAGCATCTGCTTCATCCAGATGAGTGCTGTGCTTACTGGTCTGTTGTGTTTTTTCTCCAGAGTTTGTTTTTGCCACTTGTAGTTGCTTTTGTAATTATGTAATCTGAATGAAATATATCAACTGATGAAATTTGAGTGTGAAAAGAAGTTTTTCTGAAAAACTACATTAGGTGTTTTGGAAAGACTAGCAAAACAAATTATTTTTAAGAATTCCTGTTGTTTTCGGTGTGGTTGAGATGCATCAGTACAAACAAAGAGGCGCTTGATGGTAGTTAAAACCTAGGGGGAGTCTTTTCTTTGTAAACAGTGAAACTCTCCTTGAAGGACCCTGAAATTGTAGATTGAGGTGTGTGGTTTTTGCTAGAAAGACCATGGAATTCCAATCCACAGATCCACACTCAAAAGAAAAGGCCTTGGCCCTTCGTCACAAGATTGATAAATGAATGTTTTATGTAAACGTAAGTTGTTTAAGGTGTGTATGTATAATTTCTGAGTCCTTTTCTGCTCTGACTTTTGAAAAAAATCAAACAACGATCACATCAGACAGGATAGTCTTTCTACTGAACCAGCGTGAATGCATTTCTTAACATCACCTCCAGCTGCTTGGTGCGAAATAGGTGGGAAGGTGATAGAACAGTGAGTGGACTGGTGGCGGGGGTTTCTTAGCTCAGCTTGACCCACCTATGGGCTCTGAGACCCTAAGGGAAACCATTCAGTTTCCTCATCTGTAAAATGGAACGAACAGCTCCTATCAAGCACTACAGTTGGGGGAGTCCAGCTAGTGAACAGTATATGGGAAAGCACCTTTCACATAGTAGGTGCTTATTAAATGTCAGCTGCATGTGATAAGCTCATCACACTGGTCTCTCTTTATGACGTTTACCTCATTCACTATTATGATGATTAGTTATTGGGGCAAGAAGTTTAGCAAAGCTCTATTAGATTAGGCTTTCTAGATCCCAAGTTTATGAACATTTGGACAACAATGGTCTTAACATTATTTAGAAGAGAAATCTCAGCAAGTTAGTGCTATCAGGAAGATTGTGTCTAATAGTACGTACGTGATCCCACAGCAATTTTGAGGAGCTGTTTACATACTTCCGTTGTGAGAATTTTACATCTTTATTAAAGCACGTGTTCCAGGACTTCTGCTTACCAACACCTTCTTAACGTAGCTCATTACTAGTTATGCATTTGAAAAATAGAGGCCCTTTTTATTGTTGTTGCAATGCATATTTAATACTTGTCAGTTCAGCCTTTTGATGAATTCAAACTGGCCTCCCCAGTTAATGAAAATTCTTTACCTCATGGGGACTGTTTCTGTGTTTCCAAAATGATCTTTATCATTTGTTTGCTTGTAATGTTCTAATAGTAATTAGTAGTGATTAAGAAAACCATCCCCCTCTGCTACCCATTTTTTTGGCCTCAGGGTCCTTGTCACCCCCCTGGGGCCTGACTGAAGTGATAGGAAATACCTATGTCTGTGATGGGTGTTAATTTTAAAACTCTGAGGTTATTAAAAGGAAAGTGTTTGGGGGGTATTTGAGCGTCATGCTTGAGTGGTGCTAATGAGCTGTGTGGCCCTTTCTTTGCTCTCAGAGCTCTGAGGACACACAACTGCTCTGAGACTGTAAGGAGAGCAGGGGTCGCTTACCCCATCACAGACCCTGCAGTGTTGCAAAGGGCATGGATCCCTGCTGGGGAAGGAACTGGAACTGGAATGTCCCAGTGAGGTCCCCTTTCCTGTTTTAGATGGGACTCTTCTCATTCCAAGCTTATTTTTGGATGATTTGGGCTTCCTTTGAAGCTCCGTTCAGCAGCATTACTAAATTCTAAGGCGGGGCCAATTTTGGGTAGTGGATTTGATCAGACAGTTGTGTGTTCCTTCTTAAATATACGGTCTCCCCTGATTGAAAAGAAGGACTTAAAATTTGATGTCAGTGTTCAAGCTTCAAACCTGTGATAGTCACGAAATTTGAAATGTCTTTGGATCTTGTTAATCATAATCAAAAGAATTATGATTAACATCTTTATTCGGTTTATTGTCAGAGGCTAAACATTCTTCGGACGCAAAGGATAATTACCATAAGAGACGTCAGTGTCTTCTGTTCTGAAAAGATAGAGGAGTCATAGAATTTTATGAGAAGGAGGAGACCTTGCCGGGAAAGATTCTCCGATGATCCTGACCATGGGCAGTAAAATTTGGGATGCACTGTCTGGAATTAATCTGCCTTCCGTAAACTACCAAACCAGTTTCACCTCCTTAATTTATCTAACTTGTGTATAAGTCTTCTATGAGAGTGGACGTTGAGGGCAGTTTCAGATTGATGTGTTTTTCTGTTCTCATAGCAGCATTCGCCCCTAGGTACCTGGGTTCAATAAATGTCTGCATAAAATCAATGAATGAGCAAGTGCGTATATCCAAAATGTAGCTGTGACACCAGCCCTTTAACTGTTAGGGGCAGATCACCCCTTCACTTAAAAGACCCAGCAGCATCTTTTATTGCATTGGAAAGACTGGTGAAGTCTTTTGGAAGGGTTGGGAGATGTGGCTGGGAAAATACTTTGGAAAATATACAATCAAGATATCTCATGGCATATTAAAAAAAAATCTTAATAGCAAAATAAAAAAATAAAAAAAAAGACCCAGCAGGAGTTTTGCTTTGGGTGAAGATTCTGAGGTCCAAATGTGACACAGAAATTCCGTTCCTGCCAGGATGTGAATGGAGATGACCACCTGTTTCCTGCAGGCCTCAGCATGAACCAAGGGTGTGCAAACGCGCTAACCCCCACCTTCCTGCATTTCTGCAAGTGTTTAGTGCTCATCTTCCGGTGCCAAGGTCCCCAGCAGCTCATGCTCATCGCAGCCCTGGGCTCTGCTTCCCCCTTCCTGTGGGAGAAGGGTCCCCCTGGGGTTGCACCCCCTGCCCCAGCCCACTCAGGCATCTCAGCCCAGTACGTCCTTCACTCGGGATTGGCAGCGAGTGTGCGCATTCTTGAAGAATGTCACCACCTAAAACCTCCTGTGATCCATCCCCGTTTCCCTGTTTCCTTTCACAGAATGTATTGTTGGGAGGAACTAGATTAATAAATAAATGCGTTTTAAAATCTAGCCATCTTAATCTGAATTCTGTTTTGAGGGAACAGGACAGCTCTTTAGAAAAGCACAAACAAGTGCTCTTGCTTCAGGGGAGACAGTTCAGGATCCGGGCGCTTACGCCTGTGGCTTTAGCAGTACCGCCGTTTCCTGACCTTTCGAGGTCAATGTCTGACTCGCTGGGTTGGTGTGATACCAGAGTGGGGAGACCATGGACGAGGCAGAGCACACAGCAGACGATTCAAAAATCTTTCCTTCTTTAGCCATTTCTGTGGACACTGGAGGAAAATCCCACCATAGTTCCAAGTTTTGTAAGTTTGAATTTTAAATGATGTGAGTGGGGCCTGAAAGAGGATGACGTCGGTGGAGTGAGTTGCTGTTGGCTCCTTGCCCATAGCAAGTGTTGACGGTTGGCTCCTCTAAAGAAGATGTAAGGCTGTCGTTCAAGGTCATGACAAAGCAGAGAGCTGCTGCTCATGGTTTGA
The DNA here is from genome assembly GCF_036562045.2 of Rhinolophus sinicus. Taxonomy (NCBI): domain Eukaryota; kingdom Metazoa; phylum Chordata; class Mammalia; order Chiroptera; family Rhinolophidae; genus Rhinolophus; species Rhinolophus sinicus. The sequence continues at coordinate 11,588,243 of NC_133761.1, forward strand.
GAATGCTTGGAGACTCTTGATCTGCAAGCTCTGAGGCTCCGAGTGGACAGCTGGGTCCATCTCCTGGCTGAGGACCAGGACGCCTCAGTGGTCGGGAGGGCTCGTGGGCAAATACAGCTTAATTTGTCACAGCTGTCGGGTTGACCTGTCCCATTGGCTGCCCTTTGGGAAACTCTTTGGAGGTAAGCTCCCTGAGTGAATAACCTTTGTTACATTTTCCTAGAATTTGGAGTCTCCAAACACATTTAATAAAAAAGAAGGAAGCCTGGCAATCGTTGTGATTAAACCCAGGAATCTGTATCGAGGCTGCTTTGGACTTACAGTCCTAGGAGTCTGGCAAACAGATCTTCCAACCTCTGTGCTTTCACCTTAGCTCAGTTTTCAAGACCTTCCTCAGAGACTTATTCAGGTACTTGGTATATGTAATAGGGCATTTTATTTGGCCTAGTGAGACTGCTGAGGAGACAAGGTAACCTTTCTCATTGTTTTGTGTGGCAACCAGGTGAAAAAGCATGATAGCAATCTCATAAACTAGAAATCGGGGAGCCATAAATAAGTTGAGTCCACCTCGAAATAGGACAGTTGCATCAGAGAGAATAACAGCTCAGGACATCCATGCAACAGTGATGTTTGAGCGCCCATGGTCTCCTAGACCTTGGCAGAGCTGGGGGGTGGGGGGGCATGTAACGCTGAACAGGGTGCTCTCCTTAGCCTCCGCAACAGTTCTGGCCGACGGGCGATAACCTGAAAGCTGCTAATTAGAGTAGATGGGTGACCGCGATGAGGATTTTCAGTGCTCTGGATGGGGGTGGGGCAGTGGCATGGCGGATTTTATGGGAAAAGAGGTGTTCGGGCATTTGGCTGGGATACATCAAGATGACACATTTCTCTGTTTACATGTAAATTTACGGCTGGGCTTTGAAGCAAAGAAGTCCTGAGTCATCTTATACGTGGAGGACGGCAGCCACGTTCCTCAGACTAGATGTAGTCGACCTGCTCTTACCTCATCTCACCGCCGCCAGCAGCCTTTCCGGGCACATCCTCTCACCTTACCAGTTTATTTTCCGAGCAGAACGAGAGTAGCTCTGTCCTGTGACTCGTTCTCTGCATGAGTCTCTTTCCTCCTTTTCTCTCAAATGCTGTTTCTTTTTTTTTTCCACCTTTTTTTTTAACCTTTTTTTTATTAGTTTCAGGTGCACAAAACAATGTAATAGTTAGAATCAAATGCTGTTTCTTAGTCTTATCTTTTTTTGATCCCAAAAGTGAGGTGTATTTAAGGGAAGAAAGAGCAAGGAGGGATGTGATGTTTGGAGGGTGAATGAGTTGGTGGGGGGATAAGGGGGGGTTGAACGGCCTTTTGTGTTCCAGGCTCAGCACTAGACATTCAGTGTGAACTTACAAAACCCTGGGGAGAGTGTGTACAGTGGCCCCTTTTAGTAGATGAGGAAGCAGACTTCGTGGAGAGAGTTCATTGTTTTGTAAAAACAAAAAGTGGAGGGTTCATTATTTTGTAAAAACAAAAAATTCATTAGGGCTTTATAACATCACATGCTATCTTTTCCTTATCACACAGAGCAGTGCTTTTCAAACTAATGTTTGCATGTGCGTAGAAATCACCTGGGATCTTGTAAAAGGCAGGTTCTGATTCAGCAAGTCTGAGGTGGGGCCCGGATGCAGCTCCTGCTGATCCGGGGGCCATGTTTGAATGCCAAGGGCATGGGCCGTCCATCTGCTGTTTGTTGTTTTTAGCAACAGGGAGAAAAGGGATTTAGATCAAGGAAATTGGAAGGTTTGCTGGTCTAGTCAGCTGATCACAAAAATCAGGCTGGTGACTTTTGTTTTCCAGTTGTAACCCCTTTGATATAAGGGGTGTGTCTTTGATGATACATCGCAATCTCTTCATGTTTGTAAATATTTATACAATGTGGTTTGAGCGGATGATGAAGGAAAGGATTAAGCAATGGGGAATTGGGACTTTTTATGTCTCTCATTCTCTCATTTAAAATAAGGACCTGTCTATACAGTGTCCCCCCCTTATCTTCGGGGGACACATTCCAAGACCCTGTGTGGATGTTTGAAACCATGGATAGCACCAAACCCTATATATATATATATACATACATATACTGTGTTTTTTCCTACACACACACCTATGATAAAGCTTAATTTATAAATTAGGCACAGAAAGAGATTGACAACAGTAACTAATATCAGAACAATTATGACACTATACTGTAATAAATATTACATGAATGTGGTCTCTCTCCAAGTAGCTCATTGTACTGTACTCACCCTTCTTGTGACGATGGGCGATGACCCAATGCCTGCGTGACGCGATGCAGTGAGGTGACTGCCGTAAGCATTGGAATATAGTGTCAGGCGACTGTAAGGGTGACCTGAACACAGGCTCTGCGCTGCCATCACCATCCACCTGATCACTCAGATGGCCCCTCAGTGACTAACGGGCGGGGAGCGTCTACAATGGGATATGCTGGACAAAGGGATGATTCACGTCCTGGGCAGGATGGACTGGACAGCTTGAGATTTCCTTACACTACTCAGAAGGGCGCATCATTTCAAACTTACAAATTGTTTATTTCTGGAATTTTCCATTTAATATTTTAAATATTTTTGGACCGTGGTTGACCATGGGTAACGGAAACCGTGGAAAGCAGAACCGCGGGCAAAGGGCTTGGGGGGAAGAGGGGGCTGCTGGATGTTATCCTGCTTACTGGCCTCAAAGGAAACTACCTGGAGAAAAGGTCATTGCCATTTTTTGTCATATTGATTATTTTATCCTTTTCGTACCTAAATTTGGATCCGGATCGCAGCTTGAAGTGTGGGAGAAGTAATTGTATTAATCATCTTGGGAAGCTAATTCCACTTGCTCCAGGAGTGTGGCCACTGCTCAGGTCCTTTGGGGAACCTCTTCTAGAAGCACCATCAGAACTTTGCACCATGTCAAGTTAGCATCAACAAACATTATTTTAAAAACCATTTATTGTGGGGTTAATTTTTGCCCACTGAGAGTGGACCTATTTTTCCTTTTAGAAATGGGAGTTGGAGCCGAGTCCTGAGACACTGGGATGGGTAGCAAAGCTAACTGGTACTATTTGTGATCGGAAAGAGCGTTCTTGAAGTTGTCACAGAAACTGCTTCTCTCCAGTTGGTTATAAACCCAGTTCCGAACGCTGTCCTTACGTATGAATTCCCAAAAGGATTTGATAGCAGGAGGTTCATTAAAGCCTTGGCTCCTAAGACGACAACCACCTTTCGGTTGGAGAAATTTCCAGTTGGTAGCCAGATCCGTCTTATTTGGACTGGCTTTGGTTTGTGGTTCTCTGTGTTTGCTTTCTGTTAAAACCAAACCAGACAGACAACCACCACCAGCGAACTGCAGATCTCTGTTTTCCCAGGGGCTGCAACAGAAGCCTGGGTGTGGGCAGTGATGGGGGCCTCAACTTGGTTGCCTCCGTGGCTTTTATTCTCTTAGCAGTAGAGTCACCAGCGGGCACAGTGGGGTGGGATCTGTAGGAGGTTGACTAAGGGAGTGGCACTGAAAATGTTTCGGCTGTGGAGAGACAGCAGCTGGCAGACCTGAGGGCTTTCATGATAAGAACCTGAAGGGTGCCTTTGGGAGCGAAGTGGACAGTGTGGGGCCAGTGACATCTTAGGACAGAGGGAGTGAGCCTTGGGATGAAAGAGGAGCAGGGAAGAGGTGACGAGGACTCTGGGCCAGGTACACGGTGAGGCACCGAGGGAAAGAAAGCAGGGTTACGAGGAGGAGAGCGGCAAGCTGGCCAGGGCAGACCTGACCTGTGCAGAGCTGTTGGACCCCTGTTGTGTAGACCCTGCCTTTACTTTGTGTACGTGTCCTTGAGTGTCTGAAAGGGCTCACTTGTTGTGAAATCAGTGTGTCTGTTTGCTGGTTCTGGAAGTAAAGTACATTTTGTATCACGGGGGAGATTCTTGGGTCAAGGTGCAGTGACCTCTGGTGTGGGTTGGCCTCAGGGACCTCCAGCCGTGGCAGCTTGCCCGAAGTCCGAGGCCAGAAGAACTGGCCTGTCCCCGCCCCTGGCTTCCCTGGCTTTGACCTTAATACCGAGAGTGTGTGAAGTGCCTTAGGCTCAAGGGCGAGGCCTTGGGGTGCTGGCTGGCGAAATGTTTAAGTGCCACCATTAGTCATTATTTTCTTTGTCTCATTCATGTGTCTCGTTGGCTCTGAGTGCGGTTGGTGGCTTTACCTCAGTGACGATGCTCTGTTCAGTTGTGTATTTAAGACCACATTGGTAGGTGGCGAGCATTGCAACATACCAGGCAGGTTCTGGACCAAGCAGGTTCACGGCCAGAGGTTTCCAGAATGATGAAAGGAACGAGAGGCAGCACCTGTGACTTGGACGCTAGCCTTAAATGTTGACAGTAGTAGAGACAACTGGTTGTTTTTATTTTGTACCAGATTTGATGCGCAAGGCTTTATGTGCAGTATTTTGTTTACTTCGTACAGCTACCTTATAAATAAGTAATGCTTTACCGATGAGAGAGTTCAGGCGTTTTGGGCTTCCTAGTTCGTTCCAGGTCACGTAGCAAGTAAGTACTGTGGCTGAAACTGGAACTCAGATTTTTCTGACCCTAAAAACTATGCATTAGACCAGTGCTTCTCAAACTTGAAAGTGCTGGTGACTCCCCTGGGGTCACGTTGGAATGCCGGCTGTGAGGGTGTCGTGCAGTTCTGGAGTGAGGCTCCCAGGTCTTACTGCTGTTTGTGGGCCCTACGGTGCAGCAAGTTGTCCATACCACCTGGTATGGGGCTTGCTTTCTCTGAATCTCACTTTCAATGTTTGTAAACCAAGGAGATCAATTATTGTTTGTCCCCTCTTCCGGACAATTGCTGTGAGAATTGAGATCATATGTCTGAAATCTTTGTAAATCAAAATAATGAAAAATATCAGTGGCCTCTGTTGTCCCTTTCCCCTCCCAGTCCTTTCTCCTCCTCTTCTTTCAATATTTTTCCTCTGCTCCTTCTCCAAGCCCAGGTCACCTTTATCCCTGTGTGGGTGACAGCCATCTGTGTAACGTGCGCCTGCGTGTCTGTTGGCGGCTTTGTTGTTGGCTGGTTTGCCAAGAGCAGTGGTGGCTTTTCATCTAACCCAGCAGCTTTGGATGCAGTTAGAGTGGGGTCTTTGGTTCCACGGCCTCTTGGGACCCGAAAGTAAATAGCTCACTTCCAAAGGTGATCTCTCCCAGGGGAAGTGGGGGAAGGTTTCTTTTCCCTGGCCAGAATTCCTGGGAAGTTTACTAAATGTCTTTGATCTGGACGTTTTAAGCCGTTAAAAAAGGAATCGTATTCCTTGGAGCAGATGACGTATTTCAAGGAAGCCTCAGAAACAGGACTCAGCATGCAGGAGCCGATGCAGTGAGCGGGGGGGCCTTCCCATGGCTTTCCTCACCCAGTCAGTCCTTTGAAGGGTGAGTTAACAGCCCAGGGCCGTAGGCTTTATGTAAGACGGCATAACATGTAATATGTTTTAAGATTCCAGTGAAAACGATGAAGATGGAAACCGTGACTGCTCAGGAAGGGGGCATTTCCGTTGTTCGGATACTTCACTTAGGGAGACCCCTCATTCTTCCAGGGTGGTGAATTAAAGTTTCCTATAGGTGTTCTAGGATTACATAAAACCTATGCACGTTCCTTTCCGAGTGTGCCGTGGTGTACTGATGCTTGAGGTACAGACTTTGGAGCTAGATACCCCTTGGGGTAGAATCCTAGGTTTACCCACCTATGGCAAATTTCCCTTAGCCTCAGTCTCCCCATCTTTAAAATGGGGAGGTGGGTAACATAAGACTTGTTTCGGAGGGTTGCCATGAGAATTAAATAAAATTACATAAGGTGCTTCTTGTTGTTTCTTGCTCAGTCATAGGCATTCAATCAATGGAAGCTATTAGTCAGCTAATAAAATGCCTGTAGCTTGAATGTTCTCTAAATTGCTCTCATCAATTGGGGTTGGTGCTGTTGATTTTGGCATCAAAGGCTTGTCATAGAGGACAATTGACTTGACAGTGAGTGAGCTCTGGCTTCTCCTGGTTCTGCCATCAGTGTCTTCTGCCCTTTTCCAGAGTCCCTGTGGTGGGGGCTCCAGGGGGGGGGGCAGAAGGTCCCGCTGGCCTCACCTGCAGCTTTGAGTTCCTCCAGCAAGCCAGCGAGCTGTGGGGAGCAGCAGACGGAGCCTTCCTGCTAATCGGGGTCATAAATGCCAGCCTGGGGCTGGGTAAGCTTCCTGCTGCTGGTGAGTGTCGTCGGAGTTGGTATCCTGTGGCGATGGTTTAATTGGAAGAGATAATTGGGGCTGTGTTCCTGGGCAACAGGATCTGAGAGTCAGAAGACCAGGAGTGGCTACACATGTCTTGAAGTTCGGACTTGCGGACGGACGGGACACTCCCCCCTTCCCCTCTGCCAAGCATTTAGCTCCTGCTCCCTTTTTCTGTACTGTGCATCATAGCTAATGTTCTATCCATAGTAAATGGCAGTGTCACAGTTTCCTCTCTAACGTGCAGTTCACGTTGCTTCCCTGTGCTTCTTTCCCTGGCTCCCTGTTGCCTATGGAAGTTGAGACACCTCAGGCTGGCACCTGAGGCCTTGTGCCTCCTACCTGACCTGCCTCTCCTTACATCACACCCCAGTCAGTGGTCCCTGGGGTACCCACGGTGCTGCTCAGGCTCTGATCCAGCCTTCCCTCCATGAATTTTTCCTGTGTCCACCTCTGTCTTCCTGGTCCCATGTCATCCTTCCCCTTGGCTGTCGCTCCGTGTTATGGAGGAAGAGTTGAGAATGGGGGTTTGGAATCGGAGAGTCCTCGTTGGAATCCTGCCTCCAACCCAGTCTCGTTTTGTGACCTTGGATAAGTGACTTAACCTCCATGAGCCTCAGTCTCCTCCTTTATAAAGTTGAGGTATCTGCCTCAGGGGGTTGTGGAGAAGGGAAAGTGTCAAGTGCCTAACACCGTGGCGCTCAGTAAGTGTTACCTGATGTAATGATTACACGCAAATTTCTCCCAGATAACCAACCCTCATCCTTCGAGTGCCAACTAAATATTAGGTTGGTACAAAAGTAATTGTGGTTTGAAAGGTTAAAAATAATTGCAAAAACTGCAGTTACTTTTGCACCAACCTAATAGCGTACTTGAACCAGTTTTAGATAGTGTAAGATGAGTCCAAGTCTTCAGACGGCTCAAAGGCACCTCGAAGACACCAAGGTCAGAGGTCAGAGGTACCAGGGAGTGGGAGAGGATAAGCACAGCCTCACTTTCTCTTTTGAGAACTGGGTGGCAGCCTCTTGAGGTCCTGGAAGGCTTTCTCTGTGCACACATTGGCAGGGGCCCTGCAGCTGCTTCCTGGTAATTAGGAATGTGCAGAGGACTCCAGGAGTGAAGCAATATCCCGTGACAGGCCACTTCCGGCCTGTGGATGCAGGCTGGGCAGGGGCTGGGAGGAAACTGCCAGCTCATGAGCATCCATGACTGGGAGATGCCTTGGGAGACCTTAGTGCCAGGGCAGCGTGCATTAGACCTTGTGGCTGTTACCATGGAGACGCAGCTCTTGCTTTCTTTCTCTCCTCTCTGCTTAAATTGAGACTGGGGTCATTCCCAGGGGAAGAAACTTGCAACCAGGTGTCCCAGACAGACGGAATTTGCAGGGGGCCTCAGATCTGGCCTTGCTGAGCTTTGGTCATTTCTAACCACATTGCCTCCTTCACAAGGCCAAATGGAGCACCTCCCAACAAAGTGCCTTATGGAACGGACTTTCACGAGATCCCCAGCCCCTTGCTCTGTGGCTGAGGTTGCTAATTTCTGGGCTCAATGCTTCTCGTGGTCCTTTTGATGGGGCTACCTTGACTATGGGATCTTTTTTTAGTTCAGGCACACTGGCAGAAAAGGTACCTGAAAAGCTGTCAGCGGGCTAGCCCAGCCCAGTATCGTGCATGTAGAATGTTCCTAAGAAAAGAACTGTGGAAACACTAGAACGGTTGTGTAGTGACATATAATTCTACTCCTGGAAGCCCCGCACGCCCACAACTTCCTCTCCGGTGGCCCTTCAGAGTCGCTGCGCTCTTGCTTTTGTGTGGTCCCTTCGTTCGTTGTCATATCATCATCCTCGTCAGCACTGTGCTGTGCTTAAAAGACCTGGCCCTGGAGTCGTACTGAGGTTTGAACCTCAGCCTCTCCCTGCCCATCATTGTCAGGCTATGCACCTGTACTCGGCTGCACACAGTAGGTGCTCATTATGCTTAAGCTAGAGTCACAGACTATGGAAAATTGACCCTGGAAGCCAAGTGGGAGGTGCAGGGAGGTAACGGGGACATTGCACACATGTAGTCCTGCCATCTGGATTTCCTGAACGGAGACACTGCTGCTGCACAGGAGGGTTTGCTCATGAAAATGGATGTGCAGGGTTCCCGTTCTGCTGCAGTGCCTGGAATCTGTTCATCAAGACACGAAAGGAACACGATGCACTTAAAGGAGGCAGTGTAACTGCTGCACTTGCAGCTGGAGCATTGAAGCCGCTTACACATGGTTCCCAACGCCACAGGTTTTACATGGGGGGTACTGTAATGGCCTCCTCACTCACGGTCAGGACTGGGCTGCCTCCGGGGGTAGAGTTGCTTCTCCAGCAGGTGGTCTGCACCAGCTGAACCTCACCACGCAAGCCTGTGTCTGCAAGGGCTGATCTGTCTGACATTTCAGCTTTTGTTATCCTCAGGTTCTCAACCATGCCCTCATTTCTCTGGACTGGAACTCTGCCTGTAAGAACGAGTCCAATTATTGGGAGAGGTTCAGTGCCCAGAAGGTTCAGTGCACAGATTCGAAGGCTTCTGCTGCTTGCCAAAAAACCCTGGCTCTTGGGGAGGGCTTTACATTGCATAGTGTATTCTCCTGTGATCTAGCTCATTTGTTTTTTAATTAGAATCTTCTGAGGCCGGAAGAGAGCCCCCACTTTACAGATGAGCCCACTGAGGCCCAGAAAAATCCTTTCCAGGCTCATGAAACACAGAACTAGTGGGAGGCAGAGACAGGACGTGAATCTGATTCTGCCCAACATGGATGACGACATTCACCCAGTACCTTCTCAGTTATTCTTCTTTCTGGCTCCCAAGCCCAATCCCTGCCCAGAAAACCATTTCCCCAAAAGGGGATAATTTGCATATTTAGATCAGAACTCCATGCACCAGAGCGCTGACAGATTGGGGGCCACGTGCCACCGAGGTCTGTAGCTGAGGAAATGTGGGCATGTTGTTTATAGCATTTATCTATGAAACAGGTACAAGGAGCTGAGCGTTAGGAAATTTCCAGGCAGTTGCCAGACATCTGCCATTTGTAACGTGGAAGGCAGGAGAGAGCTTTGTGTGTAAGTCTCATTCATTCCCGTGCCCACACCTCCCTGCTCTGGGCAGATCCACCTCTTTGGGTCAGCTTCCAGTCTCCTCCTCCGGCCGTCTGCTGGTTGGTCTCCATTCATCTGAACAGACATTTATTTTAGCACCATCAACATCCTGGCACAGTACAGGGATATTTGGCTGTCCGGATGGCACCTGAGTCTCAGCCAAACCAAATTGCTTCCTCTTGATTGCCATGTCTGTTCATGGAGCTCTCGGTTGAGGTCCCCTGGACCGCTAATGTCAGACTAACCAGATTCCTAGCCCTGCCTCTTTGATCACTTTCAGGCTGTCAAGCTGCATGGATGCGGCTCCCGGCAGTTCTGCTGTACCCATCCCTTCCTGTCCTTGTGCTCTGTCGCATCACCACCTGAGTTTAGACTGCTTTGGGTCACCTCTCTGAACGTTGGTCCGTGCCTCTCACCATTCCTCCTTTCACACCCTGGGCAGAGAATCTTCCAGTAACGGACTCACTCGGCTCAAAAAGATTTCGCGCTTTTCTTTCTCTCGCCACCTGCATGCAGCGTGGTTTGGAGCCCTTTATAGCTCATATTAAAGAGTGTGCATAGATTCCTTTCTCCTCCCCTCTGTGATCCAGTCCTTGAGGAGAGCAGGGCCCGACTCGTTCTCCTTTTGTCCTGTGTAGGTCTTTGCACAGTGACAGGCCTTCTTGAATATGGGCGTGAGTGCTGACTAGCACGTTTAAGTGGGGGTTGCAGGTAAATCCCTCTCCCTTTGTTTTAAGCCGGTTTAACCAGCACTTACCAATTCTCCCAGAGGAAACCATGGTTGATAGCTTTGATGACTGACAAGGAGAGAGGAAGCAATTTTCCTACCTTCCCAGGGAAGAGTAAGATGGCAGCTTATTTCAGAAGGTGCTTCCTTGTTTTAGGTGCTCTTTGTTTTTGTTTTGTTTTTAAGCCAGATGCTTAAATTGGGGAGTTAATTTTGTAAATTTTACTCTTTTGGGCCAATTTGTCAATTCAACAAAAGTTCACTGTGCTGATGAATTGTTTTGGGAGAGGGTCAGGGCACCAAACTATTTCGGATGCCAGATTTATTTATGTTTGGTAAAACAAAGAAAATGTGTTTACAAAATTGGGCCTAACCATGTTTTCCAATATTTTTAGCTTTTCACTATTGCCACCGACAAAGGTGATTGATCTATACGTGAGTGGAAAATATCTGGGGAAATAGGACCAAGTTAAAGGGTACGTGTGAACACAAATGCAAGTAGTTTGGTCCCCTGGGGTCTTTGTAAGAAGGATACACATTTGTGTGAGTTCAGGTGACAACAAATGAAGTTGCACTTAAACATTTCCAGTAGGGTGACCCTACGCTGAAACAGCTACATCAAGTAGTTTGGGAAATCTTATTGTTGGAAGGAATCCTTCAAATGAAACAGTGCACCGATTAGATATCACTTGAATGCTTCGTCTAATCCCCGTGACTTTAGCTTCTGGAAGGACTGATAACAGCAAGTAGGTCGAATTGTTTTTCGGCTTACACAGGGATGGGGTAGTCTGTACTCTGACCTTGCCTGAGGAGGGTCCTCTTAACCGAGAGAGTAAAGCCAGCTCCTGGTAGCACATCACCTGAGAGAAACAAAACCCAGCCCAAACCTGAAAGCTACACTTTTGTGCCGAGAACCCACTTGAGGATCTTTGTGATTCACGAAGGGTTAATAGGCATTTCTCTGGGAGAAATGATAGGGAATAGGCTAGGAGAGGTCACGATCTCTGCTTCTATGTGATCAGAAAGGCGATGCCACAGTGCTGTGATGGCAGACATCCGTTCCCCTTCCTGCCCCTGGGCCTGGTTTTCCAGCTCTGGACTGAGGGCCGCCTGCCCTCCCCTAAGCTCCTCTGCCTCCTGGCGGGCTGGTCCCTTCTTCACTCGTGAGATCACGACCTGCACTAACAAGGCCTTCATAAACCTTGCCTCAAACAAAACCTAAAGCCATTAAATATTTAATTGAATTATTTCACTGTGGGGATATTGTGACTCATGTTGAAAACTAATCACCTGCCTTTTTATCTGGCCCTTAAAAAATAGATCCCTGGTTAAACATTTAAAGGTCAGAGTCTTGGTGATTTCAGTGGCGTCATTGTTTTCTTGCCTTGTGGATTTGGGTGCGGGGTGGGAAGAAAGGGACGTGTTTGAAGGAAGATTCCTTTATGGGTAAAAAGATTCCAAGTGATTAGGACAGCTATCCTTTGTTTTTTTTTTGTGTGTGTTTTTTTTTTGGCCTTCCCTTGTCTTGATTCTCCAGAGGGCTGCTGGGAAGGGGCTGGAATGTGGGTGAGGATGGCTTTTGAACTAGACAACCGGGCTCAATGGAAGGAACCGTATTTCCTGTCCAGTCATTCAAGGTAGTATTTTGTTTGTGCTATCACAGTAGGTGAGGCATTGAGATTCCACGGCTCTGCCTGGTCACTTAATTTTTCATGCAGGAAGAAGAAACAGGGTTTGCAGAATCTCATGGCTTTTTCCTTCTTCGCTGTGTTATTGCGGTAAGCGCCAGCTTCTGCCCCCTGTAATGTCTGTCCTCACACAGTGGTCAGACCCCAGCTTTATTACTCTAGTAATACAATTGGTTGACTTAATTCGCTTTTCAGGTGACTCCTAAAGAGCATTTTGCCCTGTTCCATTTAATGGAATTTTAGGGGGAAGGAGGCGAGGGCCTTGAAAGTGAAGGCGCGTGGCTGACATTGGGTTTATGTTGGAAAAAGAACAACGACGGAATATTTTGAGCGTCTACGGTATACCAGACCTTTGTGGACACCCTTTGGGAGTTACAGAGTTAGTCCCGTGCCCTCCACGAATGCCGTGTTGAGAAGGGGGGAGCAAAAGCTATGCCTTTCAGAAGACTGCTACATGTCGTTTCCCCAAGGGCAAAAAGGCCCAGCTTTGGGTAGGAACGTCTACCTCCCAAGTTTTCTTTGCCTCTGCTGGAGATGATGGGTGGGAGAAAGTTGAAGCAATGGAAAGGAAAAACATCTGCCGTAATTTGTGTACTGTTGTTCTCCGGCAGAAAAGCAGGCGTGCAGTTTATGGCTGTTCAGGGAGAAACTTCTGCCAGGATAACAGCATCAGCAATGCATGTGACGTGGTGTAGAGCAGACACATTTCCTGCATTATACAGACGTGGGGCCACATGACCAAGGATCCTGTCCAGTTTCATGAGTCCCAATTCTGTGGTCCTTATATATGTAACCAGCTAGAGATTTCAGAAGCTTCCTTTCACGCACGAGTCTGAAAAGACACATGAAGTCTCTTTTGTATGAGTTCCTTTATATTTGCATTGGCTTTCATGACACCCCGCCCCCCCCCCCCCCATTTCCCAGGGATTTCTTCCTTCCCGTTTCCCATCATTTGGCAAGTATTTTTTGGAGTGCTGCCCATGCCAGGCTCTGTGTGACAGACAGCACCCCTACCTGTAAGAACCTTAGCCTGAGTGGGGAGACAAACAGTAAAGAAACAATGGTAGGACAGTGTGACAGACCAGACATGACAGGGCTCAGGGGTCTCACTCCGCAGAGGAGGTCCCTTGGTGGTGGGGCTCTGGGGCTGCTGCCGAGCCTGAGTGACACCTCGGCAGGGTCATGAAGGTACATAGAAGCCAGCAGGAAGGGCACTGTCCCAGCGGAGGGAACGGCACGTACAGAAGCCAGGACACAAGTGGCAGGGAGGACGGAACATTTGGGAGCTGCCAGGACAGCTGTCATCTGGAACACATGTGTTGGCAGTTTGTGTCGATTTTGTTTTCCGCAAAGACTCGCAGATGCCAGTTTAAAAGAACGTTCACAGCTCTGCCTTTTTTGTCTGTTAACTTTAATAGATGTCAACTGTATGAAATTCAGGTAAAATCCTCCTGCCGTAAATACTAATTACCTCCCATTAACTGTTACAAGAAAATTTGAGATAAACTTAGCAAACATCTGCCCAAATCATTTGGAGCAAAGCACTTCATCCTTAACATTTTTCCAGCCATCATGCCCCCAGATGTTATAAATCTGTAACCGTCAAATGATTTTGAGGGTGTGCAAAAGTCATCATTCAGCCTGAGACTTTTGCATCTGTCCCCCTTCACTTCGTTCCTTAGAACCGCGTTTTGGCGCACGTATCAATCAATGCTTTTTGTATTTGTTTTCTTCTCCTTTCTTTTTCCTTCTGTCTGGGAAAGGCTCCTCTTCTTGCCCCGCCCACATGATGGAGAGCTCCGCTGGGTGCTGGGGTCATCGCAGAGCCGATTTGGGGAAGGCATGTGCAGAAGACCCCGTCCTTGGTGTCCCAGTAGAAAGACATGGCCTCAGGTTCCTGCTCCTCTTTTCTGTCCTTCAACCTGGTCACAATGTGTAAAAAGGCAACGTGCTTTTAGTAGCAGGGTCATGAAGTCTGCTCCGCCGGCTGTCCACATATTAGTTTTGTCAGTGGTGGAGCAAAGATGGAAAAATTGGCACGTAGACTATGCCCTGTTGACATTATGTTTGGAAACGGTCGTGTGCTAATGTGGAATGATGCAGCGGTTGCTTACTGTTTGCATGAATGAAGGCCATAGGACTGTGCTACGGACACTTGTCCATTCGCTTGTGAAAAATTGGTACATGCAGGTTGGTGACTGGTTCTCCTCAGCTTCGCCTGAGGCCTGGGCAGCAGCCTGAGGATTTAGGTTAGAGAACCAGTGAGGTCAGGTGGTGGAAGGTGCATGGGCGTTGGAGGCATGCAACCCAATCTGAAGCCCAGCTCCCTTGCATGTTAGCTGTGTGGCCTATGGTAAGTTACTCACCCTTTCTGTTCATAGGCAGCTTGAGAATATTGTTATAAGAAGTATTTAGGTAGTACTCTGGAAGGAGTACTTTTGTGTACTACTCTACACGAGATTGAGAAAACATGAATAGCCCATATAAAGAATCCTTCTTCCAGAAAGAGTGGGGGTGGGATGGAGGCTAAAACACGAGGCCACCTCTTCAAAATACAAGTCTGTGCCTCGTTTTCCTCATCCATGATGGAAATATTAATACCTACCCTGTAGAGCTGTCACAACTGTTAGAAATAAAGTATATTCAGTGCCTAGTACAAGGTTGCTTCCCCAAGTGAGTGTAAAATGCGGTGGGAAATTTTGCCAACTGACTTTCAGATCTCTGAGGTCCCTAAAGTTAGGGTACATTCTGGTCTTGAGTGAGACGGGTGAGCTCTGGGGTGGTGTTCAGGGGCTTGGGGTGGAGGACAGTGTGTGCAGAGCCTCTGCACCCTTCCCCCTCCCCTCTGGCCAGAGCTGGACTTCTTTCCTCTGTGAAACATCTCAAGTCAAAATACGGTTTTGCTGCTTGAAAAGTTATTATTTTGCAAATCTCTGGTTTGGGTGAGGTCTCTTCTGAATGAAAAACCAGATGATTTTTCAAGGACCCTGCCTACTGCTCTGGTTCTCTTATGCATAAGGAACAGAAGAACTGAATTTTAGGTTGTTCATAATTGATTGGCCTGGAAAATTAAGGTAAAGGAGTTAATGGCCTTTGGACCCAAACGTCTGCTCCCAACGCAAATGGGAGGAACTCTTTGGGACCCCCCTGGCCCTTTGGTGGGTACCTGTTCTGGAAATGGAGGGAAGGAGTGCAGCCCCTGCCTCGTGAAGGCAGCTGCTGGTTTCCTGATGACTCCGGGCTGCCTGGTGCCCACATTACCTCCTCAGGCACCAGGGAGGAAGCCCTCACTTGATGGCACAGAAGAGATGCCCAGCCTGCCTGAAAGTCATCTTTCTACCAGTGTTCTGGGACTGAATCCCGGGAAGAACATTAGGCCCGAACTTGAAGTCGGACCCACTCCGTGTACTAGAGGGAGACAGCCTGCCCTCGCTCTCCCAGCGGAGAGCACTTCTAGCTGTGGGTTTCCTGCTTACATACTCCCGATGGCAAAAATAAAACATACTAGGATGTGTTGCAGGCCAGAGGACAGATGAAATGTTCATCCTTAGGTGTGCATTTCTACTAGTTAATCTGATTGTTTATTAATCAATCCCTATTTTTCTATAAGAGCTCAAAATTTGAAACGCAAAAGCAAAGAAGATTTCAACGGCTAAATGCCTCCTTGCTGAAGGGGTGAAATGAGTATCACTCACTGATACGCTCAGTCTGCTGCTTTGTAGCAGCAGAAAGCACTTCAGACTCAGAAAGGGAATTTGTTAGAGGATTTGGGAGTGGGGGACTCATGGGATTTGTTCTTCCTCCTTCTTCCTTTCCCGTTCCCCTATTCTGCCATAATACCTGTGACATGCAGGGTGGCCATTTGCTTATGTAGCCAACTACTTCATGAGGCCCAGGACCCTTTGACAGCAGGGCTGGTCTGGTTGTTGTCTCTCTCGTGCCCAGCCTGGCATATGGGGGTTGAGTCATGTCACCGAGGTGCAGGCGGGATGTCAGAACGTACTGAAGCATATTGGGGAGCCAAAGCCAAGCTCAGGTAACAAAGCAACACCAGTGGGGTGTTTTTACTGCCTGAAACCAACACACCTGCAGCAGGAAAAGGTGACTGAGCCAGGGTTCTTGCCGCCACCAGTTTCCCAGTCAACCCCAGTGCAAATGAGCATGGGTCTGTTTTGCAGTTTATTGCGGTGCAATCTTACCTGTTGGCATAGTCAGGCCTGGGGTAGTGCAGGGTCTCCTGAGGTAGTCATGGCCGTGCTTTTGCACGTTGCTTTGCATGTTCACTTGAGTGTCTTCATATTTGGTCTGGTTTATCTGTGCTCTGCCTTTGGATACATGAAATCGCACTCCTGGTTCGGTTGGAGGCAGATGTGGCCCAGAGCCGGGAGAGTCTGTGGTGCTGTCACCTCTGATGGTGGCAATAGGGAAAGTGATGTTGGGGAGGAACAGAAGGACCCCTGAGGGTCAAAGGCCCTGGGGCCTGGGCTGCCGGCATCTGGGGCGCTGATCAGGAGAAGCTGAGATCCACTGAGGTTGTTTTTTGTTTGTTTTTTAAATTGTGGTAAAATACACATATGCCATCTTGACCATTTTTAAGTATATACTTCAGTAGTGTTAGGTATATCTGCATTCTTGAATACCTCATCTCCAGAACTTTCTCATCTTGCAAAACTGAAACTGTACCCAATAGACAAAAGCTCCCTGTTTTCCTCTTCCCCCAGCCCCTGGCTACCCCCATTGCACTTGCACTTATGAATTGTGCCACCCTGGATACCGCCTATGAGTAGAATCATACAGTATTTGTCTTTTTGTGACTGACTTATTTCACTTAGCAGAAGGTCCCCAAGGTTCTTCCATGCTGTGGCACGTGTCAGAATTTCCTTCCTTTAGGTTTGCTAATGTTCCATTGTAGACATCCTTTGAGTATTTATTTGTACTGTTTGCAGTGCCTGGGGGAGTCTCGTGCCCTCTGATTTGTCCAAGTGCTATTGTTCATTTTTCCTAAGGTCCCATGGGCCACTTTCTACCTTTAAGGAGTGTTATGATTTTTATGAACCAAGCACAACTGTCATATTTGTTGAAGGATTTACCCGTGCTTCCCTTTGGCCTGGAAGCCACAGCTGCTATTCAATTGAATATTTTTGAATGGACATTACTGTTAAAAAAATATTTATTAGTTGCACAGGGTATAATGTTAGGGACTCTACAACTAGAAACACTGTGGTAGGACATGGTCAGGTTCAGTCGTACGTGGCTCAGACATATAATGAGTAAAGTTTGTGGGCTGCCTGAGAACTTAACTACTATTTATGATGGTGTATCTTCGGACGGGGGGAAACAATGTCCATTTCTAAAATAGTTGCAGTATATACTGTCTTCTGGAATATACACACCTCTGTGGTAAGTTGAGGTCTACTGGTGACTCTGCCGTTGGTTTTGACATCAGAGACAATTTTCCATCCCTGTCATGAGGACAAAGGTGAGGGGTTCTCTCCACATTAGGGAAAAAAAATCTACCCATCAGTGCAGAAAGGAGAGCAAAGTGATGCTGCAACCCAATTCTCAGTTCAGTAAAACCACCTGAGAATTCAATGTATGAGTTTAAAATAAATGTGGCGGGCCACTGGTATTAGCACCTGGCCTCCATTTAAACAAGGTTTCAGTATCAGATAATCATCCTGTTCTTTCCTCAAGCTGTCTGGGGTGGGAGCTGTTCCTTTGCTGAGAGTGAATTAGTCTACTTTAAAGTTTGCCAACAGACAAAACAAAAGGAAAGAAGAGGGTGGGGGCAGCAAAGATGGCAGTGCTATGACTCAGATGCCACTGACAGCTCGTTCTGGATTTGATTGGGGTAGAAACCAGACTTTTAGGATGCTCACGAGTCATTGCCTGTGGGGATAGTATCCCTTGGAGTTGTGCAGTGCACAACCTGTGCAGCTGTACACAGCAGCCCCAAGATACTTGAAGGGACTTTCTGTAGCTATGAAGGCAGTGACCTCCTCCTCCCAATTGGTCATTACACCTAGTTTTACAGTTGAGGTATTAAAAGAAAACTGAAATGCATTTGTGAATCAGGTAGGACGCAAATTCTAAACCAGATTTAGTTGAGAGAGTCTCGTGTAAAGCGGTGCACACAGAGGCAGGGAGAAGGCTGGAATCAGACAGCTGCGCGTGTGACTGTTTAGAGCATGATAGTAGCAAGTGTCTATTGAGTACTGGCTCTGGTCTGCACAGGGCCTGGTGTTCAGCATCCCACTCGGATGATCTCACTCAATCCTCGATAGAGTGGAGGAGGTGCTGTCGGAGGAGAAATCTGAGGTTCAGAGTGGATGCTGCCCCAGGCTATGCCTTTGGTTGGTGGGAGAGCTGGAACACTGACTAGGGATGTCCAACCAGAACACAGCCCGAACCTCTATGGACCATGGCTGCTCAGCTGGGTCACCCTGAGGTGACTGAGAGGTGTAGAGGGGGGCCTGGGTGTAGATGCGTGAGTGGGGCCTGTTGCTGTCCATTTCAGGGTTCAGGAATCAGGCTGGCCTTCCAGGGCCAGAGAAGCAGCCCCCAGGTCTCCCTTCCCATAGTATAATAGCACCCAGCCCTGCTTTCTGAGGAATGAAATCCAAGGAGTAACCTGTATGTGGGACTTGTCTGCTTGTCCGGTGGGGTATTCCTGACAAGATGGCGGCTGTCATGGATTTACTTACTCTACTGGATGGGTTTCAGTCTTTTGAACTTAAAAAAATAAGAAAATTGGGTTTACATTTTCCAATGGTTATTAGTCTGCTTTTAAATGCTTGTCTGTGGGCTGAATATAATTTAGTGTTAATCTAGTGGCCCGGTATTGCTGGGCAGTCTGTCCCTGCCCTTGGGTTCACTCATGTGTCTCTCTCTCTCTCCCTCCCCTCTCATACACACACACACACACACACACACACACACACACACACACACACACACATTCTTTAAACTTGAAGTCATTGTTTGTCCTGTTTTCTTACTTGGGACCAGATGATTCCAGATGCCAAGATTTCTACCTGAACGGTCAGTTTCAGCTTTGTAAGAACGGGGCAGTTGTCTCCTAAAATAAACCTGCATCTCAGGGGCTGTGAAATCGTGAGATTGTCTTCTTAGTTATCTGGATCCAGAGGCCTTCTCGCCTAGTGGCTGCCTGCCTGTGCTACTTCCTGTGGCCACGTGCAGTCGTCTGAAAACTCACCTAACAGTGCCACAGTCGGGGAGGGCAGCTTCTTTTTGTGTAACGGGAACGTGCCAACTCCTGCACAGCTGTCCCTTCACCGTCGGTCCTCTGCCTCTGCTTCATTCTGCCTGCAGTTGTCACCGCCGGTTTGGAGTGGTATAATGTCTGTGCTGTACGGTGCTCACCAAATGAACACTAATTCTTGCAGGAGCTAATTCCTACCTCAAACTTGAGTAAGTTTGCTGATGAAGTACTATTAAGATGGCTTGCTGGTTCTTCCCCAAATGAGTGCTGGGTTCCTGATGGGGAAACGGTGGTGGAAATCCCAGGGGGCTGCATCACCGTGGTCTGGGACGACGCCTGCTCGTTGGTACCGTCTTCCAATCAAATCTGTTTCTGTGAAAATTAAACCCGCTTAGGTGTCTGATACCAATGAGAATACTGTAGGTCATGCAAATTGCTTTCATCTGTTCAAATTCTGCTTTGGGGATGATAGAAAGTATAAGGCACTAAGTAAACTGGAGCTTTAAAAACATGATTTCCTTTCAATTTTTCTGAGTCTCTCTCCTATGAAATGAGCCCTTGAGCTTGCTCCAGGATGGTGGTCCCAGGTGCCAGGTAATGAACGCTGCATCGGCCCAGAGTGATTATGGAAAGCTGTAGCTGGTGTCCAAAGGCCACCTGGGCAGTGGTGAGCTGAGGGGCATGGTGAATTGAAGAGAGCCGAGGGTTCTAGACTGTTCTGTCATGAACAGGATGCTTCCAGGAGAGCATCTTGAGCACGTGTGGCCTTGGGACCTCGCCCAAGTGAGGTGGCGTCAGGAGACAGACAGTGGGAGGTCATCTGATCAGGTGGGCTTGTCTGGAAGGCTTCTCTGCAGGCCGTGCCCACGTGGGTGAGGTGTGAGGTTTCCCTTCAGCAGTACCCACTCTGATGACACAAATTACGCAGCAGTGCCCCCAGCTCACACCTGTGCCCTCCTCCCAGTCCTGCTCTATGCAGGTGTGCTCCCTGGAAGTTACCTAAGAACCCACATGCGTTCGTCTCCAAGTCGTCTGATGACCAGGGCCCTGGGAGAAGCATGTTTGGTGCTGTTCCACAGACTGACTAAGGACACTTGTCCTGCTGCGTCTCGCTCCTGGGGGCGGGGTCTGTGTGTCTGTCTGCACACATGTGCTTGTTTATACAGCATGTGGACGCAAGGTGAGTGGTTAGTTATATCTGTGCCGTATGCAGCCTCCCGAGTAAGTGGTTGACTGACTACTGCTGGGCCCTTGGTCCCGTTTCTGTTTAGGCTAACAGTGAAACGGTGACAGTCATGACTGTCCAGCTACCAGCCATTCACGGAAACCAGCCCTGTACTGAAGACCGGGGAGAAGCGGCCTCCCGAGGCTGTTTTTGTTTGACTCAGCCTCAGAGCTCACGGCAGTCATTGCCAAGGAGGCCAGAATGCTTTACCCAAACCTTCTGCTTGGGAAGGGAAAGGTCCTTCCAATAAGAACTCCCACCCTTCCTGAACCTATGCTCACTTCACTCCAAGGATGACCGAGGAAAGCTTCCTGCCCTCTTCCTCCCAGCGTGGAGCACAGTCACTTCTCTGGCTCTGCAGATGTTTCCGCAGAGTCTAGGTGACTGTTGGGCAGGAATGAGAAAGAAGTTCCGGTGACGGGCTAAAGCAAGGTTACCCCTGAGGTAGATTCTGTGACTTGTAGATGCTGAAGTGGCTTTGAGAAATCTCAGGGCTACTGTTCGGAATACCATCTGGTAGGCCCCTCGTCCTTTACAACTCAGCCAGGTGAGTGTTGTCATGGCAACGGCTGTGCCTGCAAAGGCTTTTCTAACAGCATATAAGGGGATCTGATGCTTCCTGAGATTGTTAGTGAATTATCTTCTAAAAAATATGTCCTGAATATTGCGAACGTTTTAATGGGTCCTGTTCCATCCTTATGGGGACTTTTGAGGTTAGTGTCAGCCCCATATCTTAAAATAAAAAGACGATTCTTTGTTTTGCCTTCATTTTTGTTTTTTCTTTTGTGGATGTTCTTACACGGAAGAATTGCTATCCTATTGTTGCATAAGGTCTTTCACGTAGTAGGTGCTCAAATAGGGAATTTTATTTGAAAGGCTGGCAGAACTGCCCAGCACATCTAAACATTTTTTATTAGCTTAGCATTTAGATGTGCCCTTTCCCTAGATGATCTTGAACCTCAAACCAGGCGGGCCTCTAAGAGCTCCCAGCTTTAGGGTCTGGAACTCTGGTTTCTTTTATATTTTCACACCATGGGGCGGAGTGGATCCACAGGTGAGTAGAATACTGATAAAAACCTCTCTTTGCCCACCTCCGGGAGCTCAGATTTATCTCAGCTGCTAAAACACCAGGAGTAGCTGCTCTTCAGAAAAGGCGATTTTCTGATTTTTACTTTTTTCTTTTTCTTTTTCCATTTCCCTTTTCTGCAAATATCTAGTGAGCCTTTATTCTGGGTCAGGCATCTTGCCAGACACTGGGAGTTCAGGGACGGCTTGGACATGGGCGCCGTTGGTCTAATGGAGGACCAAGACCCAGCAGGTGATGAGCCCAGGCCAGTGTCACAGATGTGGAAGCCGGCAGGAGTGGGTGCATGTACACGCACGGGAAAAAGGGGGGGTGAGCCTGCTACGTTGGGCCCCTTAATCTCTCCTTCCTTCCCTTTCTCCATTATCCCATCTTTAATTGCAAGTGCTGGAGGACTCTGAGCTGCTAATCCTCCGAGAGGCAGAAGAGAAAAGCTTACGCTATGCCCACCTTTTTATAGTCACTCTGAAGGCTTCTTAAATGTCCCAGGCGTGGGGGCAGGGGGAGGGAGACAGAGCCCAATGGGGACCAAGGGCCAGTTTGCACTTAGCTTCCACTGAGCCACTTTGCCCCCAACATTGTCTGATGCGCCCAAGCTTTGTTTCTTCTAGACCCAGAGTTGTGGTTTCACTTGTCGGCAGGAGGGCATGTGGGGAGGGGTGGGAAAGCTTCACTGGCAGGGGCTTATCCTGGCAGCAGACCCCAATGTTTTCTGGGGTTCAACACAACGAACAGTCACATTCCCCATGTGTCTCCTCCAAGTCCAGGACATCTGGTCCCCCTGGATTTCATCTGGCAGGGTCTCTGTGTGGTGCTGGAGATCTCAGGGAATCGGGGAAAGGTGATGGCTGCTGAAATGCTCTAGCTCCTTCGACTCAAAGCGTGGCTAGTGGTCTAGCATCAGCTTGGTAGAGATACAGAGTCTCGGGCCCACTCCAGACCTTCAGAATCTGCATTTTGGCAGAATCCCCTGAAGTTTGCTGCTCTAGTTCTTTTGAGACCTCAGGGCCAGGGTAGCCAGTACGAGGCATGCACCCCTCCACTGCCCCTCCATTCGTGGGGGACATTGCTAGTGACCCGGGCACTCCGTTTTCCACCAAGTCCAGATCCAGCCTCAGAATCCTTCTCAGCACAATACTCCAGGCATCTCTTACCACTTAATCCGAATAGCCCAGGAGATGAAACACCTTTGTCATCCCTGCCTTGGCTATGAAGAACTCATCCCCCCAAAAAACAAAGAAACCAGCTTATTGCCTAGACCTTAAGTGTTGAGAATTATGCCCCTAGTTCTTCTCTAGGGCAGGAAGGAATGAGGATCCATTGAATGAACAGCTGTTGGCAACTGGAACCTACACAGCACAGCCGGTCCTCTGCCATTGGGCAGTGAACTTGACAGAGCAGGGAAAGCTGCTACTATGTTACCCTGGCTCCTTAGGACACAGGCCCAGATCCTCTGTGTGACCCCCCGCTCCACACACACACCCACCCAGGCTCATTGCCTTCTGGCAAACTTCCTGTTGGGTTTATTTGATGACCGAGCAACAGTTAGGTGTAAACCACCCATGGGTGGTTATTTTCCTTAGAAAAAGGGATTTGCAATCTGTTAGAAGATCACTGTTGCTAAAGCGGGTACAGGGAAAGGAGAGCAGGGAGAGGCACTAGAGTAGCTCTGATCGTGGTGTAAAAAGTTCACGTCACATCATGTGACCGGCTCTCAGGGGACATCTAACATAGGCCAGTTGAACCTCCCAGGGTCATCAGGATAGTATTA
Source organism: Rhinolophus sinicus (assembly GCF_036562045.2). Classification (NCBI taxonomy): domain Eukaryota; kingdom Metazoa; phylum Chordata; class Mammalia; order Chiroptera; family Rhinolophidae; genus Rhinolophus; species Rhinolophus sinicus. The sequence goes on from NC_133761.1 coordinate 11,611,395, forward strand.
GACTTGTGCCCCGTTTTAATGTAAAGTGGGCAGGACTGGGAAAATGTTTGGCGGATGCACATTTTATCTTCTTGCAGCAGCGACTTCTGTCCACTGAGCACTGCACATATTTTTCCAACCCCTATGGACCTTTCTCAGGCTTTAAAAGGTCTTATTTATTGAACAAATTACATTTTTAAATAACTTGGAAGTCCCTTCTTCCACCTCGTCTTTAGAGAAATACAATAACTGTTAACCTGGGATCATTTTTTTTTTTACCATATTTAATACAATTCCAACACCAAGCAAAGGACTGTGGGTGGTTGAATTAACCTGAGCAGTAAAGAGACTTTCAGAAACGGTTTTGGGATTTGCATTCCTACTACTTGACCTTAAGACTCAATTGGGGTGCTAGTAACTAAAACCAGTTTACGCCCCTGCGTTAGACAAATGGAAGCTGGAGGAAGGGCTGACCTGGCTTGCAGGGTCCTAAGGATGGTGTGGTTGTGTCATGGTGCTGCTTTCTTGTCTACCGGAGCCCTATACCTGGTCGTAAGAGCAAGACTCCTGTTTGCTCTTCCAGGATTAGAGTTTCAATTACTTTTACTCCAGAAACTATCCATTCATTCATTCATTCATTCATTCATTCATTCATTCATTCATTCAGACACTGTTTGCGAAGGTTCGACTTGAAATAGAAATTGAGGCGAAGCGAAGACTAAGGTCATGGGTAAGCCCATGTATGTCATCTTAGATGAATTTGGCTAGGAAATTAGGTACAAACATGGAACTCTGGCGGCAATCCCAAGTGCCCCCGAAGGAATCTTGGCCTAATTGTGGCCATGTTTCCTTTAGAATCTGAACTCGTGGCTCCTCTTGATTAGTTCCTTGTGACAGTGGCAGGTGGGCTGTGCACTAGAGATGGAGAAAAGAGTGGGGAGGTGGGAGAGGTACTCGCAGCATTGGGAAGAGTGACTGTTATAAACCTAGAACTTAAAGTTCGGTGTATCTGCCGGTTCCCACAGGTTTGCTGGACACCTACTACATTCAGAGATTGCACGCAGATGCCATTATGTGCTGTTTCATGAGACGTCAGTGTGTCTAGAAAACAAAGAGATCCTGAATTTGGCCTTGTCGGGATGACCTTCCCTGGGAAACTACTGCAGTGGCCCCTCCTGGGATGGGGATGGGTCAGTAGCTGAAAGGGGGATTTGGGGAAAGATTATCTTAGCAAGTAGAGCAGGGTCCTCTGCATGAATAAGCAGCACACCATGCCAAAGGAAGTTGGCAGGAGGTGATGCGTGCTGAGATAATACACGTCCACTCCGATCCCAGGTCCGTGCATGCAGCCCGGCCAGCCTGTATACGATCCAGCAAGAAGTGGTGACAGTGTGGTTTGAGTCTGACTGATGAAACAGATGGGTGGGAGGGTTTTTATTTCCCTTCACTTACAGGATAGGGGTGAAGGAGATGAACACCTAACTTCTCATCCAAATATTTAGGTACATAATTCGCAACATTGAGATGTCCTCGAGAATGGTTAGAAGTTTTAACTATGGCCTCGGCCCTGGATGCAAATCCTGGATTCTACTGTGTGACCTTGGGCAAGTTATTTAACTTGTCTGAGCCCCCTTTCCTCATCTATAACCTGAGGAAAATAATACCTAAGCTATAATGATACCTACATGACGAGTATCATGAGATTTTTAAAATTTGAGGACAGTGTGCTTGCAAGTGCCTGTTAGATTACAAGTGCTCAGCAAATGGTAACTATTCTCAATAACTTGGAAAGCAGCAAGGTTGCTTCCTGACAGATGATAAAGTCAACACACTCTGGCATAGTTCAGGGATGCACAAAAGCCCCTTGAAGGAATGGAGTAGTTTGTAGGCCAACAACATATGAGGGTAACATAATTAGATACTAGAGGTTTTAAGGATAAACTGTTTGCCGCAAAGAGGTTGGGTCCTTAGCAGAAGCAGAGCCAGAGGACTCGTTCTCTGGGGTCTCATCCGTGGGGGAGATGGATGCATCCGGCTCTTACTCTGATCCCTAAAACACGAGATGCTCTGTTCTGCTTCCATATTCATCAGGCCACCTTATGATTTATCTGGCCCTCCCGGAAGGCTGCCTGGGCGATAATGCCCAGATCAGCGGCTGGGAGCATCTTATCTGCCCGACAGTTCAATTTCCTGAGCTGAGAAAACGTGTGGTTCTGCACATCAGCCCACATCTGCTTTGCTGGCACGAGTTGGCGTCCTCTTGTCGCCGAAGCCTGGCTCCAGCGGGGGCACCTCTGTGCGTCCGTCCGTCGTGCTGCAGAGGCAGACTTTGGCAGTGGGGGTTCACGGTGGCAGATGTCAGGGGGCCAGCGGCATTTCCCAGGTGACACGCCTGCAGTGCGTTTCAGCCAGGCCATTCCCTCGGAAACGAAGGTGGGGAAGAGTCGCTGTCCCACCATGCGCTTGCTCCTGCGGTGGTTTCCCCAGAGTGTGAGCGAGTCTGTGTTTCGTGTTTCCACATTACGCTTCTCGCTTTGCTGTTAAAACAGCAACAAAGAAAGAGGAATATTGGTCTTTGTGGCTGCCAGGACCGTGCATGCCAGAATCTCGTGCTTGCTGGTCTGAAGCCACCAGATGGTGGTAGGAGTGTGTGTGGTTTTTTTTTTTTTTTTTGGTTTCCTCTGCTTTTTGAAAAGTTGTGAAGTAGGAGTGGGAGAGGCTGGAAAGTGTGAGATTGGCTGATAGATTGTCAGCTGATAACAGTTTGCAGTATCTTCCACCTCACATGTAGGCACAGGAGTGTCTTCCCAAATCGTATTGCCAACCTTCTCCAGCATTTGCTGAGCACACGGTATTAGCTGTCCCCATAAACACCAGCTGGACCGCCCATTACAGCTCAGGCACATACAGTAGCTGATAATGCAGTCTTTTGAACAGGAAACTCCACGTGTTTCTCCCTTCCTACAATACTGAAGCGCGTTGTTGGGATAGCGATTGTAGCAAAAGGGAAGTTAATGCTTCCTTTGTTGGAAGCGTCAAGGGTTTAGTTTTGAAAATCTTTAAAATTTTTTCACTTTTGTTGTAAGGAACCCCATGAGGACAAAAGGACAGAGCCTTCCACTGCTTAAAATACTACTCAGGTTTCTCACCGTTAGTTTCCTTGAAATCAGATTGCATCTTTGTCCCAGGAACATTTAGGTGATCTAAACAGTACCTGCAAAAAATGTTTGGACAGTTTGAAACCATTCTCAGGGCTCACATAAGGTATTTAGCTGCTGTTTAGTGATTTAAGTGTGACCAGTGTCTCCACTGAGTGGAGCGAGGTTACTTGGCTGGTGTGAGTGGTAGATAAGAGCCTGGTAATACCAGCAACTGGTTCTCTCTCTCTCTCTCTCTCTCTCTCTCTCTCTCTCTCTCTGTCTCTCTCTCCCACTCCATCCCTCCCTCCCTCCCTCCCTTCTTCCCACCCTCCCCTGTAGTTAAACAAATGCAGGGCATCTATGATGCCCCCTTCTCCCAGTTCTCCATCTCTCCATGCCCAAGGATAAAAAGAAAATGCTGATGAAGCCAGAAGAAACATAGTTTGTTAATTTGATGCTCTTAATAGCCTGAATGCCTTCTTTGACCTTTAATGAAAATGACAGGGTCCCTGATGGGAACCAGCTGCCTCACAAATGCAGCGAAGTACATGGATGTGTCTCCCTGAACAAGAGAAATGGCCGTGAGTGCGGGACTCCTGAAAGGTCATCAGGAGCGTCTCTGCTAATTAAAGGCAAAGTTGTGACGCCGAGCAGCAAGGAATCGCTGCGTGTTGCCTCATGAGTTTTCTAAGGCATCTTTCAGCTCTAAGGTCATCCTAAAAGCCTATTGCTTCCACGTTCAGATGAGACGTATGTTCTGTGAGGGCAGGGGCTGTCTCCTCCGCCCCTAGCACCCCGTTCATTAGACGTAGTAACATTTTTTCAATGTTTATCGGGTATCCGGATGCTGTCCTGTCTCTTCTCCAGGATCCCAGCTGCCATAGCATCATTTCTCTGAAAGGAAGAAGGAGGTCATTTAATCCAGCCTGGAGGCCACCTGGAAGATCCACTGTATAGAGCTTCAAGCAGGTGTGCCCACCTCCAGCTGAGGTCCAGCTGGTGCCCTGCCCGGCGTGCCATGTAGTCCTTTCTGACCCTTTATTTTTGTTGGCCTGGCTGTCGTGGTCCATCTGGTGGCCTCTGGACTTGGCCCCTTGGACTGAATATTTGTTCGCTCGGGCGTCATGGTTGAGCTTTTCCGGGCATAAGGATTGAACTGCCTCCTTGCTTATTAGAATTTAGGCCGACACACAGGTGCCCTTTGGAGACACTTTTCCTCTCCCTTCCGAAGTCCATGTGCCATTACTTCAAGTTGTAAAAAGCATCCTGAAACACGCCAGCGAGAGCACGGAAGTAGGGCACCTGCTTCCTCGTCAGGCATGACGCTCGCATGTGCCGGAGCTGTGTTTGCTGTGCTGAGTGCTGGCTGCGGGCATCCCCCCAGGGCAGCAGATGGCGTGCCCAGCCTGCCCTGCTCGGCCAGCCAGACCCGCAGCTCGTGCACACGGAGGCAACTTCTGCGATGCAACGCCCGGCCGTCCTCCAGCCGGCTGTCAAGGTGAAAAGACACCTGACATTTCAATACTTCTGGGCTCTCTAAGAGCAGGGGCTTGAGAGGCAGGAGAGAGACACTCCAGGGGCTGGAACGCCGGATTCCATAGCAGCTTTCCTTTTCATTCTTTGCTGGAAGGAGGCAGGGGACACAAGTGGTTTGAGCTTTGCGGTATGAAAATACACAACAGAGAGATCTAGAATTGTGGCGACACCTTTAAAATTTGGTTAGCCAGGGGCAGCTGCCTGCCTATTTCGAAAGCACGGGGCACAGAGATCAGGGCTCACTGCAGTAGGCTGACCGTGAACCTCTCGATGCTACAGCTTGAGTTCCATCGGGTGACCTTTCCCTGTGTGGATGCGTAGCTGTTTAAGTATTTGCAGATCCTTCGCAGGCAGGCCTTTTGTACCACTCCTTGTCGGCCCTTGGGCATCTCAGGGGTTTGGGAAGAAGGAACAAGTCTGGCTTGCTCAGACGCCTCCCTTTGTATGGTTAACTTTCTTTGCATGTGCTCATTAGCGAGCTCCTAGGAGAAGGGTGATGTTAGACGTGGGAGAAGAGAGGGCTACTGCGTGATGACAAGCACATCCGCGTGGTCAGGTGCTCCAGCCAGGCCTGAGGTAATTACTCCCACCTCTGCCTTCCTGTAGGACTTGGCGGAGTTTTGCTGCATCAATTCCCTACTTAATTAGCCCATTGGTGTAACCTGTGCTCCTTATTTTCTCTCGAAAACATACCATCCCCTGCCTTCGGTCAGCTCTCCGCTGGTAGCTTGTCCACACACTTCTTCCGCCGGAGTTGCAGGCCTAACCAAGAGTCAGTTGTATGTGCTCCCAAATCTGTTACCTGCCAGTTGTATGGACCACCAGAAAGTTATTTAATTATAAGGTGCGTAAATCTTTGGAATATGAGTGTTTAAGAGAAGATTAGTTATTTCTACAAAATAAATAGAATGTTTAGAAAGATAAGTTAGAAGCAAGTTGCTTTAAAAAATATATATTACCGTCAAATTAAGTATGGATGAGGGAATTGTAAAAGATTGAGGACAAAAATTATTAAAAAAAAAAACAGAAAAAAACCTCGGATGCTCAGATTGTTTCCCAGGAAGCTCAAACTGGAAATCATAGATGGTGCATTTTGGGTCTGATGTATGCAACACACATAACGCAAAACACCAGTCAACGTACCATTTTTAAGAGTACAATCATCAACATTTTTAGCCTGAGTAAGTTAGGCCCTTGCCGAGGTCACACAGCTGGCCAGTGGGCGAGCTGGGAGCTTTGAATCCACTTATCTGACTCCAGAGCCAAGCTCTTCACCCTTTGGCTCTCCTGCTTTTCCTCCTGATTCTCGTGCTAGTTGTGGAGATGGCAAGGAGCTTGTGCCAAGACTCCAGATTAGCCATGGCTGGCAGTCTGCGTATCACCCAAGCATATATGTCGAGGAGGAGAGAGAGGATAGGATACAGTGCTAAGGAGCCCCCAGGACTCTTTCAGGACTGGGGAGGGAACGGGGTTACTTACCTCAACAGGTAAGATTTGGTGTGGATAAAATAGATATGCTTTGGAAAAAGATTCCTGATAAAAATATGTCACCGGCGCCACCGATGGTCATGTTTGATGTTTGGTTGTTATGTGCCCAGGAACCACACAGGGCCACCTCACTTCAATCTTTTAAATTTATAACCAAGTGGGTACAATAAGCAATTTCATGCATCCACGTGCAACGAGACGAGAGCACTTGCTGGGGTCAGCTTTGCGTGGCATCTGTGTATTGTGTGTGTCACAGATCTTCAGAGACACTTGGGGCTGACAGGACATCACTGGCCCGTGTGGGCTAGAAGTCATGAGCTGTTGAGATGTCCGAGGTCACTTTCTTTTTTTAATTGGGGAATATTGGGGGACAGTGTGTTTCTCCAGGGACCATCAGCTCTAAGTCAGTGTCCTTCAATCTAGTTGTGGAGGGCGCAGCTCAGCTACAAGTCCAGTTGCCATTTTCAATCTTTAGTTGCAAGGGCATAGCCCACCATCCCATGCGGGAATTGAACCAGCAACCTTGTTGTTAAAGGCTCACACTCTAACAACTGAGTCATCCGGCCGCCCCTCCGGCAGCTCAGTGGCAGCTCATTGTCTTCAATCTAGTTGTGGAGGGTGCAGCTCGCTGGCCCATATGGGAATCGAACCAGCAACCCTGTTGTTCAGACCTTGCGCTCTAACCAACTGAGCCATCCAGCCCCCCACTCCCACCCCCATCGCTTTCTTATTCCACTGCCTCATGTCCCCCCAAGCTCCTTTTGGTCGCACAAAGGACTTCTTCCTCACTGCACAGATGGTGGGTCCTCCGTGCCTGAGATCCTGCCCTGACGAGGGCCTCTCGGGCTCCCTTTCCTGGTTGTTTGAATACTTCTGAAAATTTGGACGTGAACATCAGCTGCGTCTGGTTGCAGTAACGTGTCTCTGAGGCTGTAGGGGAGGCAGTTAGTGCCTGTTGACTTTGTGGGGAATGTCACTTGTGTATTTTGAAATTAATGTTTCTTTAATGGCAAGTGGAATAGTTTCTTCATTACATGAACAGGAGCTGCCTATTACCTCTGTGCTTATGAAGCTGGGGGTAAGCAGCAAGCGTAATAGCTTTTCATAGCTGCTGCGACACGTGTGTGTGGGGGCTGCTGCTGTTCCAGCTGTGTGTCAGGTGTGGCTTCCCGAGGTCCAGAGCCAGAATCAGCGACCCCTCTTTATGGGAGGACACATGCTCCCCTAGGCCAGTGCTTCTCAACAGGGCTGCTTTTGCACCCAGAGGACATTTCTGGTCATCGTAACTTGGGGTGTGCTGCTTGTTTCCAGAAGGGTAGAGGCAGAGATGCTGTGAAACAGCCTACAATGCACAGCAAGCCCCCCCTTCCCCTGCAACAAAGAATGATTTGGTCCAAATTGTCAGCAATGCTGAGGCTGAGAGACGTTGCCGTAGGTGACCTGCCCCTGTCCTTTGGATGCCCCTCCTGCACGGGTTCAGGGAGCAAGCTCCTGTCCAGCGGGCCCGTCTGACTCTTAACGAGCCTTCCAACAATCTTAGCCCCCAGAGGGGCTGCCAGCAAGCAGTGACGTATTGTGGCTGTGCGTTCGGACCCAGGCACTTCTTAAATCGTGCTTCCTCCAGCCCTTCCCCCTCTGCCGCAGAAGCTGGGCCTGACAGAATGGCTTTTCAGTCCCCACTTGCCACCTGCACCCTGTGGACCCCGCAATGGCCTGTCCATTAGTCCCCTGCTGTGTGGGGAGATGGAAGCCGCCTACAAATGAGGCAGTGTGGAGAGATGGGACAATGCCACTTGATGGATGCCGCTAACCCCCTCTCTCTGCAAAGCCACTGTGGCAACTGGTAGTCGGAAGGATATAACCATGTTGGACTTGGGGAGGGGGGGCAGGGGGGAAGGATCAGTGGCTCTACTTTCCTTATTTTTCTCCCCATCTGCCCCCAAATAGGCATTAAACAGTTTCTATTCTGTTTGTGACTTTAATGTGCCTCTTTGTCCTCTGTTGGGAACATCTCCAGCTTGTCATAGCAGGAAAGAGCCTTTCGGTGTCAGTAAAATCAGGGCTTGGATCTTAGCTCTATCACGTACCAGCCCTGAGACCCTCAGCACGTTAGTTAACCCTCCCGAGCTCCAGTTTTTCTATTTATAAAATGGGGATAAAAATAACTAGCTCAGAGGGTTGCTGCACCGTCTCATATTATCTCCCCAACCCGACTGAACCTCTCAGGGGCCAGGCCCTGGTGCTCGTCAGCTTCGGAATCACTTTAATCCTCGCTGCACGGTAGATAGATACTTACCATGGGGTACATTGTGTCCCCCCCAAAAAGATATGTTGGAGTCCTAACCACTGGTATCTGTGACTGTGACCTCATTTGGACATAAGATCTTTGCGAATGTAACCAAGTGAAGATGATGTAATGAGGGTGGGCCCTGATCCAATACGACCAGCGTCTTTATAAGAGAGAAATTTGGACGCAGACTCGTGTCTCATATGAAGACAGACGCACAGGGAGATGGCCACATGAAGGTGGGGTCAGAGCCTGGAGTGATGCATCCACAAGTCAAGGAAAGCCGTCACCACCAGAGCTGGGAAGAGGCCAGGAAGGATTCTTCCTCTATAGGTTTCGGAGGGAGTGTGGCCCTGCTGCCACCTTGATTTCAGACTTCTAGCCTCCAGAGCTGTAGGCGATAAATTGTGGTTGTTTTAATCCAATCGGTCTGGAGTACTTTGTTTCGCAACCCTAGGAAACGAATATAATACTCAGTCAACGTTGTGGAACGTGTGTCTTCGTGTGTAAAACACAGTTTCCTGCCCCAGCAGTCACACTTTAATAGCCTGGCCTCTGGACTTTTTACTTTTTTCTTTCCACTGATTTGTCTCCTTTGCAGACCATCCAGTTTAGATTGCCGACTGATTTTGTACTACTTTGTTATAAAAACCTTCGCTTGTTATGGGAGAGAGTCCTTACATATACCACACTGAAAAGAATCAAGAGTTTTGCCGTCCAGTTTTGTGCATCTCTCAGTAGCAGGAGATGGACCTCTATTTCCTTTAGCATCAATGTGATTCCCAGTGCCCGGAAAAGGCATGAGAGTTCATTGCATCCTTCTTTTTTCTCCTTTCAGCTGGCAAGAAACAGAACCAAATCATAGTGGCTTTAAAAATAAGGAAACGTATGCTCTTGCAGAGCAGGAGCCCCAGGTCCGGGGGGGAGAGCAGGCTCCGAGAGTGTTAATTTGGCGGCTCAGCAAAGTCACTTTCTTCTGTTCATAGGACAGGCTTTGTCCTAAGGCAGGTGTCCTCATGGCCATAAAGAGGGCTGACGACAGCAACTGGGCAGCCAGCTTCCTGTTCACGTCCTGTGGGGTCTCTCTTAAGATCAGGGACATTTTCACCAGAGTCCACAGCAGTCTTCTCTCCGTCTTTGTCGCTTCCCTGACCGAGCCACTGCCAAAGGGGATGGAATTAGGTCATTGGCCCAGACTAACCATCTGAGGGCGAATGAACATTGGCATTTCAACCACTGTGCCCCTCTGCACTCTCCAAAGTAGCAATTCTTACTCATCTTTGGTGGGCAGAATGATGGTCTCCAGATAACAGGTGGTGTGATCAAAAATTATGGTGAATGTTTAAATAAAAAATGTATTACAGTATAAGACACACTGCCATTAATCCCCTTCAGAATACTCCCCCTTCTTCAAACACACTCATCCCATCGTTCTTGCCACTTTCTGAAGCAGTTCTGAAAAGTCCTCTTTCATGAGTGTCTTTAGTTGCGCTGTTGTGGCTGCCTCGATGTCCTGAATCATTTTGACTTTGGGGAAGATCCAGAAGTCACATGGTGCCAGATCCAATGAATAAGGTGGATGAAGACACACTGTAATGTTCTTATTTGACAGAATTGCCATACCAGAAGCGATGTGTGACACGGAGCCTTTCCATTGCGATCACAAAATACAGTGAAAGTTGCTGCCGGGTGCCATCCAATGGAAAGGCAGGGGTTTTCAATATGGGAAGTGGCGTGTCAAACCTTAGTAACGGTGTGTGACAAGTTTTAACTTGTTCGGTGCAGTTGAGTATGAACAACGGTTGAGAGAAGGCATGTTTTAAAGTGTGCTGTAAACCATCCTCCACCAACACATGCTCCGTGTCACACATTGCTTCTGATATACAGCAGTTTCGGTCAAAAGCATTACCGTGTGGCCTCACCCACCTTATTCACTGGATCTGGCACTGTGTGACTTTTGGCTCTTTCCCAAGTTCAAAATGAGTCAGGACATAGAGGCAGCCATGACAGCGCAACTGAAGACACTCACGAAAGAGGACGTCCAGAACTGCTTCAGAAAGTGGCAAGCACGATGGGATGAGTTTGTTTCAAGCGAGGGGGAGTATTTTGAGGGGGATTAATGGTCTTATACTGAAATGAATTTTATTTTTAAACATTCACCGTATTGTTTGATCACACCTTGTATAGCCACATCCGCGAACCTATGAATGTGGTACCTCACGTGACAAGGGGACTTTGCAGATGGGATTCAGTTAAGGATCTTGAGACGAGGGGATTATCCTGGTGGGTCCTGTACAGTCACAAGGGTCCTTTTAGGAAGAAGGATCAAAGTCAGAGAAGATGTGAAGACAGAAGTAGAAGTCAGGAAAGAGAAAAAATGCTGCATTACTGGCTTTGAAGGTGGAGGAAGGGGCCCTGAGCCAAGGCATGCAGGCTGCCTCAAGAAGCTGGAAAAGGCCTGGAAACAGATTTCTCCCTTAGAGTCTTCAAAAGGAACAGAATCTTTCTGACACCTTGGTTTTAGCCTGGTGAAACTGATTTTGGACTTCTGACTTCTAGAACTGTAAGATAATAAATGTGTGTTTCTTTACGCCACTGAGGTGATGGTGATTTATTACAGCAGACATAGGAAACTCATACACCATCGTTTCTCGAGGCTGACCTTGAATCAGTATAGACCTTTTCTAATGCAGTAAGAATCTCATATTTATTTCTATTTATTTTGCATCTCCAATAGTGTGCCCATAGAAGATACATAGATATTTACGGATTAAACAAAAGACAAACGCAGTTCCTGGGCCTGCCTCCAGGTATAGCCAGCCTGACGATTTGCTCTTAAAATGGTAAATGTTGATTCCTTCATTCATCACTCGTGCTTGCGTGCAGGGCGCACAAAATCAGGCAAGATCTTGTCCACACTCACAAGCTGCTGACTGGGTCTCAACTGGACATTTGATTTCCATAAATACTCTCACTGTCAAATCGGAGCTCTTCCAGATGTCTGCTCTGTCTTTGTAGCTAAAGCCAGTTTCCTCTGAAGCTTTTTCAAACCTGCTGATTTTTTTTTTTTTAAGCTTTAGCAAGGGTCAGGAAGAGCATAAGGCGTTGTTAAGCAGATCCACAGAGAGTGCTATTTTTAGGGTGCCCCATGTTGCCCAGATCAGCAGTAATTCTCACGGATGGGTCCCAGGGTCCATGGAGCATGTCATCTGCCTATCTCGTGCCCTTGTGCCCAGCTGGACAGAGACACGGCTGTTTGGAAGATTTCCTTGCGGTTCTTTGTTTCCTCCTCTCTCGGGGTTTCCTGTGCTGCAGAGGCCCAGTGGTAGAGCACACGCAGCATGTTTAGAAACTGCTTGTTATCATACTGTACATAGTTCAGCTGTTTCTGGAAAGCCATGGGCTCTCCTGGGGGGCTAGGGGGTGGGGATAAATGGCCATCTATGGGAAATATCTGGGAAGGAGACAGAACTAATGGATCAGAGAAATAGGATGAGGTAAACGAGCTTGGAGGTGATCTTTGTCAACCATAGACTTCTCTTCTGAGGAAACGGAGGCTTAGATCATCAGTAAAACAACTGTGTACCACTTAGTTCTCTGCAGTACCGGGTTTCCCCCAAAATAAGACCCAGCCGGACAATCAGCTCTAATGCGTCATTTGGAGCAAAAATTAATATAAGACTCGGTATTATATTAATTTTATATATTATATAAGTAAAATATAGTAAAATAAGACCGGGTCTTATATTAATTTTTGCTCCAAAAGACGCATTAGAGCTGATTGTCCGGCTAGGTCTTATTTTTGGGGACACACGGTGGCTTAGCAAGGATCGGAGCTCAAGCTCCTGGTACCAGTTTGACAGTTCTAGGCTCGAGAACCAAAAGTAGGGAGCTGGGCTGTAAAGCCCTAACACCCATCTATAACAGTGTGTAAGTAAGTTAGGTTAGCAGCGTGTTCTAGGCTCTCGGCTGTGCCCCTTCCACTCTCCCTTTGTCTGTAGCAAGTACCATATGCTGAATGGTTAAATGCATAGGGTCTGGAGGTTCATCCTGCGTCGGAATCCCACTTACTAGCAGTATGACCTTGAACAAATTACGTAAGGAACTTTCCCTATCTCTGAAATGGGAGTGATAATAATTCCAGCACAACTTGGAGAGTTGTGAGGATTAAATGAATTCATATGGGCAAAGCAGTTATCCCAGGGCCTTGCTCCATATGAACCACTCGCCGTCCCTTGACCTTAGACACCCCTCTGCAGCATTTTAGATGACTGCATGCTATTTCATTGTGTGGCTGCCTTGCATGGTTTATTTTACCCGCTTCCTATAGTGCAGTTTTGTTTCCAGTTTTTACTGTTGTGAACAACATTTCCATGACTATCCTCATAGGTAAGGATTTGCTCTCTCATCCTTGATTATTTCCTCAAGTTAAATTTCTAGGAGGAGAATTGCTGGGTCAGAGGGAACGTGTTTTTAAGGCTTTTTTTTGATAGATACCGCCAAGTTTTCATCCAGAAAAGCACTATTTTACCACTGCTTCCAGCAGTGAATGAGTGTGCCAATTTCCTTGCATGGCCAGGTTATTAACTTTTAATCAAATGAAGGCCCAGGGAAAATAGGAGCTATTTCCCTGGGGATAATGTGTTCCTTGTCCTTCTTGTAAAGCAATAAAAGCTTAAGAGAACCTGAAGGGAGCCCCCAAGGTGAACTGCTCGTGTGAGAACAGCGCCCTCTACTGGTTTTCCCTGGCGGAGAGGTGTGAGCTGGGTGGGGGTAGATAGTCAACTAATTCCTGAGAGAAGCTGCAGGTGCAGGAACTAAAGGGCAACATTTTGTAGACTTCCAGCCATTTAAACAGTCTCAGTGACATTTAGTTCTTGCTCAAGTTCTTTCATAGCTGTGCTTCTCAATGGGAACAGGGAGGGGTTGGGGTGCTTTGATTTCCCAGGGAACACATTTTTGGATGTCATGTATTGGGGGGGCTGCTACTGACTTCTGTTAGATAGAAGCCAGGGATTCTGCTAAACATGCTACGATGCACAGGACAGTCCCCCAACAAAGAATAACCTGGCTCATATGTCAGTAGTATTAAGAAACCCCGTTTCAGAGGAATGTGAGAATACCTCTCAGAAGGCTTCTCTTTTCAGACTAAAAATATAGAAATATGAACATATAATATACATCACTATTATTACTAATTTTTTTTTCAGTTCTGGAAACCTGTGAGTTTTGCAGAATAAAATGGGAAAAGGTGGAACTGAAACAACCCACTGGCATTTCTGGAAGAGAAGGCTGAGGGGAACATACAACCCGTAATAATGTCATGAGGACTAATAAGGGAGGGAATTTTTTCCTGTTGACTTTGTTAAACCTGCCATAAATTCCTGTGGCTTTCCCTTGAAGGCCTTGTCTGTTAAAAAAAAATAGTGCTTTATTTGGTACTTTCCCCCCCTGATTTCATGATCCTCAGTATTTTCGTAACATTTATAATTGTGCTGTCCAGGGCTCAGTGCAGAATTACCATCTGTAGTTACAATTTGCTCCTCCCTCCCTCATGCCCAAGTAAATGCTGATTCAAGCACTGTTTCTAAGGGGGAAGGAAGGGAATTTCAAAACTAATCTTAGAAAAGGGTGTGCCTGAAGGGAAAAGTATGACAAGAATTTGGGGAAAATCAAACTGAATTGCAATTTACTTCAACATCTGCTGGGTTTGTGGGCCTCTTTCACCGGTGTTACCCAAAGCCACGAAAAAATGCTCTGTTACTTCATTTTGCTTTAGTCTCTCTATTCTCGGAAATACTTGTATGTGTCTTGAAACAATTAGCTGGAGTGGCCTTATTAGACGTTCTAAATAATGCTAAGAGGATTATTTTTCCAGAAGTGGAAGGGGGGAAAAAAAGCTACAGCTTTTCCCTAAATATCAGATACTACTTTGATCATCTTCCTTGGGAAGTAATTTTCAGACTGTGGGTTATTGACCATTAGTGCATTGTAAAATCAAATTGTGGGTCACAATTAGCATTTAAAAAAAAGTCAGAATAGGAAATATTGGAGGGTATTGTATATAGTAAAAGTACCTTTTGTTTTAGTGATTATATAAAAATATGTCACCGTGTGTGTGTGTGTGTGTGTGTGTGTGTGTGTGTGAAGTCTGAAAGACAGTGGCTTAGGTTTTATAACGTGGTGAAATCTGGCTTGTTTTTGAATTCTTTCATTCTCTCTCAAACATTTCAATGATTGTGGCTCGTCTCCCGTCTTTAGCTTTGCCTCTGTTGCCTTTCAGGTGGTACCAGGGAGATTGGCTCCGCCCTGACCAGGATGTGCATGAGGCACAGAAGCATAGAGGCGAAGCTGAGGCAGTTTTCGAGGTAAGGAACACATTTCCCCCAGGTCTCAAACAGCCTTGCAGATCTCAGGTTAAGGAAGGGGGCTGTGTGGCGTACCTCGCCTGAAGTGGCACTGCTTTCCCCATCGCATTTAAATCCCCACAACCCACCTGTCATCACAGCCCATCACTCTCCTCACTCAATGACCAGGTATTTGTTGAGCATCTGCTATGTGCCAGGCACTGGTCTGGGCTCTGGGGAGACAGTGGACGAGCAGATGGCTGGGTCCCTGCGCTCGTGGAGGCTATACCTGCCTTTAGGATCGTCTCTGTGCTCCTGTGTGTCTGTCCTCCGGCTCTGTCGGTGTCAGGGCCAGTGCATTCTGCTGAGGCCCTTGGGTCCCCCACACCCCAAAGGAGCCTTTGAAGGGGAGCTGCTGTTGGAGAGTGAGGCATCCCTGCCATCGCGTTACCTGTGTGCTCCCTCTAAACCCACCGCGGAGGACAGTGGTAGCTCACAGCGCCTTCCACACTGCCAGCCTCTTGTCTGTTTTACCAGCATCCAGAGTGGGTCGAAATGGCTGGCAAGGGGATTTAGAGTCACCGTGTTCAAATGAGAGTGGACGTTCTTCCTAGCAGATCAACATAACTCAGCAGTTTCGCACTGCTCTGCTTTATGGATACCAAGTTGTATGAGTGGCTGCTAAAGTGAAATGCCTCTGACACTCCTGGCAGAGCCACCACGGGAGGCAGCAGAACACAGTGGGAGGCAAGAGAACATAGAGGGAATCACCTAGTCTTGGAGACAGCTAATCCTGGGTTCAAATCCTGGGATGGCCATTTACATGCTGTAACGTTGACTAGGGTCTCAGCCCCCTGTAAAATGGGATAATAATCTCTAATGGATTCTTGTAAAGACTAATGAAATGTCCATGTGTTTACAGCAGAAAGCAGCTGGTGCAGCAGGTGATAAAATCTAGCTCCCTTCCCTCCTCCTCACACCTGGACAGTGCTTCCCGACTCACACACGCCACCTTGTTTTATCCTCAGGCCAGTCCCATGGCACCTCTCACCCCATTTTAGTTATGAGGAGACAGCGATTCAATAGCCACTGTTTATTGAGCACCTACTATGTGCCAGGCACTGCCTTAGGTATATGGGATAGAGTGGTGAATAGGACCACACCCTGCTCCATGGCACTTACGCTCTAGACACTAAATTAACCTGATGTAACATCAGGCAGCAACAAACAACACAAGGCGAAACACACGGAATTAGGGGATGGTTGGCCTGATGGGTATTTAATTAGGGAGTGACTCTCTTCAGAACAAAGCTTTGAATAGTGTCCTGGACAAAGTAAGGGTGTGAGCTGCGCTGATGGCTGAGGAAGTATGTGTGCGGGAGGGAACTGCACACGAACCCTGATCGGAAAAAGAGGGAATCATACCAAGACTGTAAAGGTATTCAGGAGGCCCAGTACCAAAAAGCAGTCTGAGGACACCTTCTTAGTGGTTCTCACCAATGCAATTTAAGCAATTTATGGGCATTTTCTAATTTTTCTACAACAGCTCATGTAGGAATGGGCCAATTATTCTTCCGTTGCACAGACGAAAAACCGTGGGTTCCATGACTTACATGGTTGGTCTGTGTGGGGAGCCACCTTTCCAGGTGTCTAAATGTTGTCTGTCTGGGAGACTGCACAGAATGCAGGTGTGCACCTGGAGACACCTTCACCCCTCCAACCCAGGAGCTGGCCATCCAGCTCCTCTTTCCAGGCTGCCCACGATTCGCCTACATTTGTGACTTATAATCCCGAACGCACATCAGAATCGTGGGTCTAAAAATATAGTAAGATGGGGGCCCCACCCTCAAAGTCTCTATGAGCTGTGGGGTGAGGCCCAGGTGTCTTGACCTTTTTGAAGTTCTCCTTTTTGAAGGTACATCTGTTGTTCAGCCAGAGGGTGGCCCCACTTGTCTGCAGCCTTGCTTGTTCATACGAGCATTGGAATATAAATAGAGCAATAAGAGAGAGCACTTCAGCCAGTCACATTTCTAGCTTCTTAACTGTCATTGAAAAGCGTCCTGCAAACAAGATTGTCAGGGGATTTGGATGAGAACTTGGGGTTAGCATGCTGTCTTGTCTCGCTTCAGGTGACCATGAGTCAGGTATGTTTTGACAACCACGTGTAAATCTTGACCACAGAAAGTATCTGTTTAACGTCTCCTTTTCCTTCTCTTTTGGTAAAAGTGCTTTAATCGATTGTCTGATAAACCCACTTCAAGAACAGATGGAAGAATGGAAGAAAGTAGCAAACCAGCTGGATAAAGACCACGCGAAAGGTACAGGGACAAGCCGTCTAACACATAGTGGCTCTCTGAGAAAAGCTGTGGGATAGTGCTGGATGCTGCCTGGTGCCTCTGCTGGGTTTATCGGTGTCACCCAAGGCCCCCCCCCCCCCATTCCTGCTTCTCCTGCAGACGTTTCAGTGTTGGAGGAAAGGAGCCGAAAATGATCCCATGGCAGGACTCAGTGCTGGGTTTTTTGACGTGAAACATTACTCAGCAGCTGATAACCTGATGGCTTGGTGGCATTAATTGTGATCAACTGATTTAGAAGTGAATTGTCACACCAGGCTTAACTGCCAAAGATTCATACTTAAGGCATTGCAGCATATTTTAAAAACTAAACCTTTAATGAGAGAAGCTAATCTTGGGTCTCCTTGCCCAGAAATGGCCACTTTCTTGGCATATGCCGTCAGCCAGTGTCTTAGTACCTCACATACCAGGCTTTCGGGACAAAACGGCCCAGACAGACACCACCCCTGTCAGTTTTCCTGGTGGGGGTGCCAGCCGTGTGGAAGGGGCAGGAGACATTGCTCCAAGGATCATACGAGCTTCAGGAAGTGCTGGAGAGGCAAAGCATGTGGGTTGATCTGAGGGGATAAAACTGGAAAGAAAGGGTTGGCAAACAGGCGATCCCAAGAGCATATGAGTGAGAGCCTTGTAGGTGGAAGGCGGTGGAGGGAATCGTCGGGAATAACTAAGGGAATGGGTCGAGAGGGCAATTAATTGAATATGAGGGCAGCAGAGGAGACAAGTGCCATAGGGGACTGTCATTTTGGATGTCCATGTTTGGAGAAAGTCCAGGAGTGGGCGTGGACTGGTGGGGGAAGAAGAAGTGGTTGGCGGGGGCTGTGGGTGATTGGGGCTGCTCCTCTGTGGTGTCACAGCGTCCGGCCTCAGTGTGAATGCGAAAGTAAGGCAGCTGGGTCTTTCCCCTGTGCTGTAGTCTGAGGCCCTCTTTCCTAAATTGTAACATCTGGCCAGCAGCATCTTGCCACATGAGTCCTTGGGGGCCTTGGAGAAGTAAATAACATTGAACACATTTCCTGATATCTGAGCAGAGATTTTTGAATTGAAAAATTTTCATTTTTAGTAAAATATTCCCAAATGATACCTTTCCTCAATGCTGGTATGAATGAGTAGGGAAAGACCACAGTCCATTTTATTGTTTTTCACATTCGTCGTACCTCTGCTCTAAAATGTCATCATAAGATTGTTATCATGATATTCCGATAAAGCTATCTATTATACGTCACAGTGTGTGCTTTCTGTGATGAAGGTAATGGCTGTTCCCAAAATATTTTCTGTTGAGCATAGTGGTAAAACGATTCAATATTCTGCTTTCTCTTAGAATATAAAAAAGCTCGCCAAGAGATAAAAAAGAAGTCTTCAGATACACTGAAACTGCAGAAGAAAGCAAAAAAAGGTAACTCAACAAATTCTGTGGTTTTAATAGTGTTACTTCAGGAAAATGAACATGTGCTTGAGTTGTCTTTGAAGCAGGGAATTCAGTTCAGATTTCCTTAGCCCAGGAGAGCAGACAGGAGCAAATAAAATCCATCTGAATTAAAGTTCAGGTGCCGACTATGTATTAATTTGAGGCCCTTGCAGAGTTGTACTTGACTTGTTCCCTCCCCCCACCTTTGTCCCCAAAATTTGACAGTTGCCATGCTTATTGTGCATTATAATGACACCTATACATTTCTTGGAAGCCTTGGGATCATGCACAAAAGCCTTTATGCAAATGGTCTATTGTAATTATTGCAGAAATTATGTCATTTTCTCCTCCATCTTTCATAGGCTATAATCTTCGAAACCCTTTATTAAGTCTTATGAGAGTGTTAGAAATGGCTGCAGTGGGAGCCAGGACTCATTGCGAATGGGGAGCTGTTTCATGTGTTCACGAGGGCGGGAGCTTGATGAGGAAAAGCAGACCAGTCAAGATGCCCCTCCTCTCGCCTCCGGGCTTTACTGTGGCTCATGAACCAGTTCACTGTCAGACGCGTGGCCTGGCTTTGCTGTTCCCACATGGACGGGGAGTTTGAAGAGAAAGCTCCAGCTACACCCACTTGGCGAGCATTCGTAACATTTTCCGAAGACGTAAAATGTAGGGACCCTCTCTTGAACTTGAGAAAGTGACATTCCTTCCATACTATTCTTCTTGATACCAAGATTTTTCAAAATTGGCTGCATCACAGCCGATAAAATGGTCTTTTTCCCATCGGGTTTCTCTGTGGGTTACGTTTAGCATTTATTTGGGACAACGATCGTTGTAGGTAGAAATCCCCAAAACCAAATTTCCTCTTTCCTAAACAAGCAGTTTTTACTTAGGATAAACCTTTGGAGAGATGGCTTGGTTTGGTGGGAGAAAGGTGAGGATAGGACAAAGTTCTCAAACCTTGGCCTGTCTGGAAAATGTTCCCCTCCAGTTCTTACAAAAACCGTAAGATCATTTCAAGATAAAGGCAGCAGAATTTTCACCCATGATCCTATTTTCTGTTAGTATTAGCTCCAGTTTTTTCTGTTGGATGTGTTTTCCTGGTCTTGGTGGTTCAAAATTACCTTCTATCTAACGAGGGTACCCCTGGCAAGCATTTGACAAGTAGTAGGGTTTGTGACCAGTAACATTTTAGTGAGTCTAGTGGTAAATGCAAATAAAACTGCCACCATATTCCATCGAATCTGAGGCCCCATGGAAGAACAGGCTGGTAAACATTGGGAGCTGAGTTCTACCTAATTCAACTTGGCAGCTTTGAAATAGAGATTATGGGTTTAGAGGGTCCAGTGAAGACGCTTACAGCTTGGCAAATGTTTGGGAGTTTGGTGAAAAGGAAGAGGTGAGAACAAGTAGCTATATTCCCTTCACTCCTCCAGACCTCTCTTTTCAGAGGCCTTAAGTTCTTGGCTGCAGTGATAATCCTTTTATCTGAATTCTGCACGGAGGCCGAAATAGTCCCCGTCTGTCAAAAGTCACCAGCGTTGTCCAATTAGCAGAATTGGGACCTGCAGGGGAAGCCTGGTAGGTTGATTGCCATGCAACACAGAAAGGAAGTTTCTGGCAGTTAGACTTGCCCAGCACTGGCTCAGGCTGCCCAGAGAGGATAATGAGCTCCCCATCACGGCGCCAGATAGAAAGATTCAGGACACGGAGGGTGCTGGACTGTGTAACGTGAAGAGATGCTGCTGGTCCTGAGACTGGGGAATAACCGGCATTTAGTTGTGAGGTTTCTCTCCAGGCACTTGGCCCTGAAGCCTGAGACAGTGGAGGCTGTGATCAGGGGTTTCTCAAATGTCCATCTTTTCGGCCTCAGCCACGTATCTAGCAGTCGCAGGCACCATATCCTTCACGGTGGTCATGATGATGTACTAACATCTACAAGCCAAATCAGATAAGTAATTTGGAATATTCCGGATGATTTCCTAGTTATTCCAGGAAAGTTTTTATTTCTTTCATTTATTAAAAAACAAAAAGAAAAATAAAACAAAACAAAAAACCTTTTCCCTAAAATATGTAAGTGCATTTTTTTTTTTTTTAATACCAAGTGCTCCTATTTGTGTATTTCTGGGGTGAATGAAGCCTTCTAGAAGGGACCGGAGTTATCATTCTGAGTGAATGTTTGTGATGGCGTGCGCTTCTACAAGCTGCATGGCCTGAGAATGGACTAGAAATGCTGCAAGTTAAGGGCCAGAAGAAATCTTCTTATTTGAGGCTTCCAGTTAGTTTGGGTCTGGTTAGCTGAGGTTTCCTGTTTTGCTAGAAGCCTCTCCATTTGTTTCATCTCCTTCAAGTGGTAGCTTCCTGTACTCTTGGCTTATAAAGTGATAGGAGTTCCTTGGAGATTTCCACAATGTACTGGATAGACAAATGCTTTGGATACTTTTTTCTTTTTTTTTTTTATGTTCTGATGGACCTGAATCTCATTTATAGATCCAAATAATCACTTTCTTTTTAATATGTTTTCAGAAGACTATCGAGAACCTTTCTGCCATGCCTTTTTTCAGAAACCGATCTTTGATCTAAAAATTCTTGTCTTTTTTTTCAAAATGTCAAATGCCTTTGTGCCTTTCAACATGGTTTTAGCACTGCCCTGGACATCGGCAGACACCCACAGATGTCATGTTTGTGTGTGACTAATTTACCTTAATTCTCACTCTACACATATCATTTTCTGTTACATTCTTTCTTTGACTCTTTTTTCTATAATATAAAGAGTGATCATTTTTAATGTATAGGTATTTAAATATTACCGTCAAAAATACAAATTTTGTTTGTTTGTGGTTAGACTTTATCTCAAAATCATTTTAAAACTACTTGGCATATGCTCCAGCTGTGGGTGAATATACCTTTTTTTGTGGAAGGCAGGTTATTGAACACCTCCTAGCAGTAAACAGTAGGCAGGGAGTTGGGGGCTGGAGAGACCCTCATCGCCCTCCGAAAAGTACCAGGCTAGCAGTGCCCAGGGCTAGAACACAGAGCAGAGCCGACCTTGTTGACAGGTGAGGGGACAAGAAAAAGGCGACGGGAAGTTGGGGAAGTGGTATGGAGCTGACCCAATAGCCCCAGTCTCTGAATAGCATCTCTTGAGCCCTACCTTGCTGCTAGATACCAGCTGATGGCCTTTGGGGTCCTGGAGTTGGTCATAACCCATCTGGGGAAGTCAGAGAGGACTGAATGTGGGGAAAACTTGGTTTCCCTACTTTGGCCACCTTACTATACAAAATCAGCACCCTTATTTCTCACTTAATGCTCATATTATTAATTTAAATTAAAAAATTAACTATGGTAAAGCCTTCTGTTTCAATTTGTAACTACTAAAAGCTTATCAGGGGGCTTTCTTTGAGGGAGAGACCTGGAACGTTTTAACATGTTAACTCTTAAGCCTGACATTCAAATAGTTGAATCTATCATTTTTCACCACAGGGTGTAAAGCTACTATTATAAACCTAATAAACAGACTCATAGAGTTCCAGACTAGCATATCATTTGCTTTCCTACTAAAATTTTAAGTTCTTTCATCTTTTATTTTCATTTCCATCACAGCTTAAACTTCGTATCCTAGGTTTTTCTGGTTACATTAGGATACATTACCCTTGCAAGGTTTTCTTCTAAATGCTCTTAACTGGCTTTTTATGGGAATGCATTCTTCATCTCTCTTTTTCAAAACCTTGCTGTAGTCTCTCAGGGTGATGACGACCAACTAGGAAGGTTTCTGTTTAGTTGAGAAGGAAAGCATATTAGCGAGTCAGGGAAGGGAGTGTGGATGTGGGTTCAGTCGCCCTCCTGTAAAATCCGGTGGCAAGCCATGTGGACTGGTTGGCACGTGAAAGAAAGGTAAGACTGCTGCTCGAATACCAGTTTGACTTTATGATTTTCCTTTTTGTGTCAATTGTGTATATCCTGCACTTTGTCACCGTGTGCCCTCCTGCCAGTGGATGCTCTCGGTAAGTGTACCGTCCGGATCTCTGGTGGCTGGTCACCGTGTGGTCCTTGCTGTGGGCTTTCTGTGATTGTCAGACCTCTGCTAGTGGCCCCAGCCCTCCTACCAGCTCAGAACAATCAATGGTGTCTACTTAATTTCCCATAACTCTAAGCAAAGTGTGTGTGCGTGTGTTTCGATCATTTTCTTTCATGGATGTTTGTGGCCCTTTACAGGGTTAGCACAACATTTTAAGAGCCTTTGCATTCATCATAATTCAGTATTAGACTCATGGAAAGAAGAAATACACAGTGATTTAAACCCTGCTTTTGACAGGAAATAAACATATTAAAAAATACATATATATCTAAGTGCAGATATATATGTATGTATGTATTTATATCATGAACAAATCATGTGCAGCTCCCGTAACTAACGCCCCCAAATAATTCCCAAATCAGATTTGGTTGTATTAAGCTTGCAAACTATCTTTTAACTTTGTCTTCCCCCTGGGACCAGAGAGTTCTTTTCAAAACCAGTAATCCATTTTAAAAAAATCAAAACCACAGTATTTCTTATTTCAGCAGAGTTTATGAAATGGTTCATTTCAGAGGTTCCGGATCTTCAAATTCAATAATCAAAGTGATTCGTCTTGACTGAGTGTTGGACCTCGTTCTGTGGGTGATTTTGCTGGTACACCTTCAAGTCGCGTTTGGCATCTCGTGGCTGCCCTGTGTCTCAGGAAGGCCTGTCTGTGAGGTGTCCATGTGGCTTCCTTGCTTGAGAGTCCTCTGAGCGTTTGTGCCAAACAGCTCCAAAGTGGTGTTTGAATTGGATTCTGGGTCTACAGCAAACCCAAGCCACCCAGGTCTGCCCGACAGGTGGGGCCAGGATGGCCGCTGTCGTGGGGGACACAGCTCTGCCTCACCTTCCCCTCATGGTGACTTTGGGCCCGTTGTTCCCCAGCTTTAAACACAATGATCCTTTCTAGTCCTCAGTGTTGTGGTTGTGAAACAGCTTGAACAGTTTTTAGTGTGCCTTTGGAAGGAAGGTAAGACAGCCACTTATTTTCTTCTTGTGGTAAAATTCCTATAATGTGTAAAATTCACCATTTTAAAGTGTACATGTCAGTAGCTTTTAGCACAGTCAGTATTGTGCAGTCATTTCCACCATCTAATCTCAGAGCATTAGCGTCACACCCAAAAGACACCCCCGGCCTGGTAAGCAGTCCCCGCCCCCTTTCCTCTCCCTCCAACCCCATTGCTGAGGGAACATGGGACATCATGCTGCAGTCCAAGACCTTACACAGGTGTGCATCTTCCCTCTTCCACCTTCCCTCAGGTGCAGGATTAGGCCGAGGTGAGCAGGTACCCCGATCATGGCCTTTTTATCACATTAAAGACTTGACTTTCAGGACTCTCTTAAGCCCTTGAAGATTTCTTGGCTTCTAGAGAATTCCACCATGACGGTGTACATTTGGATTAGATGGTGGCCCAACTAGACACCAAGTTAGCAAGTGTCTTCTACTCAGGCAAGAGATGACAGTGGCCAGGTCCCAGGGAAACGGCCACAGGGCTAGAGAGCTGTTTCACAGAAATGCAAGGAAAGGAGGAAGCTGCAGGAGGGGCCGGGGTCTGGGTCCGCAGCCAGCCGGGTGGTGGAGGGGGGAGTGTTTCTTTAACTACAGAGCAGGACTCAGCTCAGTGACATGAGGATTCTCTGAGACACGTGTGGCGAGCCTGGGACAGTTTCTGGTTGTTCTCCGAGCTGTCTTGTCTTATTCTTTGCTTGGAGAAACAGCGGATTGCTCAGGACCAGGAAACCTTGTTGATGAAACTCCCACCTGTAGCGAAAGAACTATAAGGATCTTTCAAATTTCTGTCCACCAAAGAGGACCTCTAACTGAAAGCTCATCCTTCAAAAACCCACTGTCCCTACCTGCATACTGTCCCCTGCTGAAGTGCCCAGTGTTAGGAGGACAGCTGCAGAGACCTGCGCGGCCGCTGGTGGCACCTGACACCTTCCAGGTCCTTGTTGCGTGCTGGGTATTGTGCTGAGTGCTTCAAACGAATGAGTTCATTTGGTGTCACAACAACCATGTGAGTGGGACCAACTATTCTTTACGTCTCACAGAGGAGTGGAAACTGAGGCACGGCGTGTTGAAAGAATAACAGAAATTGGGTTTGTTTGGAAAATTATTAAGTCAAAAAGCCTCCTTTACCTGATTACATCTATCTTTTGATTTGTGCTGGTTTTCACTTTGGGGAACCGATTAAAAACTACCACAAGTGATGAAGGGCAGGAGAAGACTTATGTAGGGATAATAAGGAGAGCTGCCTTTTGGTCGGAAAAGGACGTTTTTCATTCCAAATTCTAATCCCTAGCCTCACCTTGCATGTCCATCTCAGTATTTATATCCTGTATTCCACTATTTATGTCCCATATTTCATGGACTCTAAGATGCCATCAATTGCAAGATGCATTGTGATTTTTCTGGACCACGAAAAATGGAAAAAAAAATCCCGATTAAACTATGATGACATACCATTGATTGCAGGACACATCTTGATTTGTGAGGTATAAAAATGTGAAGAAGTGAGCCTCTTCAGAGTGAAATACAGTGTTTGTGTGCCAGGGGCAGATGGAAGTCATTTTGACGGATTCGAACAGCTTCCTCATATGTCTCTCTCAGGAAAAGAAGTGGCTGTGGTGGTTTTTCTGACACAGTGGTCCTGGCCCAGTGTGTTCTGGGTTTGTTCTCCTTTGGAAAGCCCTCACTGAGCCTGAGAATGGTGTCGGGCTTGGTTCAGCCATGAGGCTCAGGGGTGGGATGCAGTGTGTGTATGGAGAGGCGGGCAGGTCCCAGAGAATGCTGATCACACCTGACTGGCTTTTTAAATCGGGCCATTACCACGTGGAATGTTTAGCTTCTGACATCTTGTTCCCTGGGTGTATGTTTGCTGTATGCGTGACGCTACAAAGAATGTGGGACTTCTGAACAAGAAAGACGTAGGGCTGGAGTCTGGCTGGTCCCCACGCCGAGCTGGTGGCCCTTTGCGAGCCACTTAGCGCTCCCTCAGTCTGTGTTCCCCTCTGTCCAAAGGCAGTATTAATTGCTGCCTTGAACATTTATGTAAAGATTAAAGAAAATAGAGTGTAAATGTTGGGAAGACATGGGATCTTCCTTTTATTCCAGAAAGCTTTGTAAACTCTCCCTACTTAATTAAAAAAAAAAACCCCCAAAAAAAAACAACAACAAAAAAAACACCAAACAAGAAAACAAAAGAAAAAGCAAAAAACTCAAATCCTTTCTCTTTTAAGGGTGCTAATTTGGCCTGTGACATGGTGCCCATTAATGGTGTGTGGCCCTGGGAGCATTTTCTCTAAAAAAGAAAAGTCATATGATTTCCCCTGGGGCAGTAAAGGGCTCCTGGCTTTTGTTCATCAGAATTCTCCAGTATGAATATAACCAAGACCTAGAAATGGGCGGTGGAAAGAAAATTCTTAAGACTGAGATGACTTAGATTTTATAAAAAAGGTCACAAACAGCTTTTTGCTCAGGAATTTTATCTGGAAAGCCCATTTAGTCACCCCCTTCCTTCTTTTGGCTGCTTGGCCATCCTGGAATTTGCTGGTTTTATGGTGTTAGGCCGTTTAAGGGCATGATGGTTGAGGCCATTGAACAAACTCAGGTCAAGTTATTCTAGCTGTGCCTCATGTGTTCGCAAATATGTGAGTACCTGTCTCCCAGGCAAGTGTGCTGGGTGAGAAGATACAGTGCTGAGCAGAAACACTGTTGGGGCTTCCTGATCCTTGGGGGAGACTGACATCACTCAAAGAACTAGAGAAATAAAGGTGAAATTAGTCCTGGGAGGAGTGTTGTGAAGGAGACGTATACGGAACTTCCAAGCTCATGTAACAGAATCCTAATCTGAGAGAGTTCAAGGGAGGCTTGCGTGAAGGACTGAGAACCTGTAGGATGAACAGGCTAGGCGGGTGGGATGGAGCCCAGACCCTGGAGAAGGAGGAGGGAAGAGGGGAGAGAGTGCTGTAAGGAGCACGAGGCTTCAGGGACGTGAGCCGACCCATGTATGCCTTGCAGGGCAGGCCACGTTAAGGACATTGGACTTTTTTTGAAAGAAACAGGAGCTATTGGCAAGAAGTGATAAGACTTGCATTGTGAAAGTAATTCAAGGCAGTTCTGGGCCTACTGGTCTAAATGCAATTGGGGTGACCTATTAGGGGCCATTAGAGATCAAGATGGCCCAGGTAAGGGTGGTGATAGCAGAGGTGAAGCAAGAGGATGGAATGAGCGCCATGTGGAAGCTGGAATGGCTGGACCTGTGCTGGAGGAATCAGCATTGATTCTTCACAGTTGCTGACGGGAGGTCCACACCTCTGAATTTGTGCACCTAAAAAGATGACTATATCTGAAAGCCAGTGCATCAGACTGGGACGTGGAATAATTTCTTCCACAGTTGTTTTTTTTACAAATATAATTATAGGTTGTGTTAGTGAATTTAAGCAATAAACTTGTGTTTTTAGGTTATGATATATACTGAATGGAAATGTACTTACTGCGACTATAATTATAGCAGTCTTTACAGATTATACTTATTTTAGAATACTACAGTTTGAAAGTCCTTTAATTATAACATAATGCATATTTAAAATAACTTTGCTATAATTACAGAATAATTTAAATTTGTATTTACGAGGTTAGATAACACTTGGTTCTAGCCACTATGCTTTCCTATGTAGGTGTATTTTTAAAAGTCAGTGTTATTCATTACAGGTAGACATGTGCCTTATAACTTGTAAAGGAAGTAAAGATACATGTTCTTCCAATTTCTTATAGTTACAGGCTGGTAATAAAATGAATTGCTACCACAATCAAAGCCCATCCGAATGACTTTGGTCAAGCGTTATACATTTTAATCTCCTGTCTCTCCCAACTCTCCTCCACCCCCCTCCATGGAAGTTAAGAGTGTTCTGACTTGGTGTGCAGCCCTCCATACTGGTAGTTAGAACGTCATAGAAGAGGTTGAGAGACTTCCAGAAGGCCTCTAGACCACGCGTGAACCACGCAGCCTCACCTGGCAGAGCCCGAGGTTGGCCACACAGTTTTGCAGGTTGCAGAACAGGGAGCCTTGACAGCATTCCAGAGCTTCCGGGCTGGATCACATCCACACTCAGTGTATGTGGATTCAAGTGCACAAGCCAGCATTTTGAAAAAGAGGAAGGAAAAACCCACAGTTCTCGTAGGGCTGGTGACACCCCAGCCTTCCCTTCTGGAGCCTGTGTCTGTGGGATGCTGGGTGTCCTCAAGAGGGAGCATTTGCTCCCCCCCACCCCAGACCCCCGCAAACCCGCAGAGAGAATGGGAGAATGCTTGTACAAGGCTTCCTGTCCACTAAAACCTCGTGGAACCTGCGGTCTGGTGGCCAGGTTAGTGTGTGGGCATCATTCCTCACGGAAGAAATTGAAGCAGTGGTGGAGAATCTAGGGAAACCGATAGGATTCTCCTGAGGGCTAGGTGGTGACCAAATGCAGGGGTGTATGAGTGGGTCACCTTGAAAATACATGGAAACTTCTCAAACAGCAAGTTCTTACATGATGTTATTATTGAATAAAATTCCTCCATGGAATTCAGTATTGCGTTTGTACTCACTGGACTAGTGAGAATTATACCTACAGAGTGTTTGCTGACTTTATCAGCCATCTAAGGCATTTTCAAGGGTAACTTTTCACTACCTATGAGTTTCCCTTTATTTGCAAACTAAGAACTTAATTCCTGCCTCAGAAGTGATGTTTTCTTAATAAAACCCAGTGGCCTCTTCTGTTGGGATGTCCTTGAAGCCTGACCTCTTGCTCTAACTTAAGCTTTCTCACCTGTTTATGAGAGAAAATACAGAATATAGTCCTGCATTCAAGGCGATTTCCCCTGACCCTTTTCTTTCCCAGACCCAATAATGCATTGCCCTTAAAGTCCTCTGTCACTCTTTTAGGGGTCAATACTGGTCAGGCGACGTCCTAGGAGGCGAGCGGAACTCACTTGTCAGCTTGAGGAGGTGGGACAGAGGACAGTGAGCCAGTGTGGGGGCTCTGTGCTGGCTCTGCCTTTCTCTGAGTGACCCTGGACCTGTCCCTCACCATCTGTAGGCCTTGGCCGAGGCCTGCGACTGTGTTTCATCCATTCAAGGCCTCCTCCATCTCTAATCCTCTGTATTTAAAATGATTAAACATTCACTGAGCACTTGCTGTATACACACGGCTCTGGACTGGGGACTGGGCTGGGAAAATCCAAGTAGCTGCCTGGAAGGAGTTTAGAAATCCTTTCTCTGGGTTCAGGAGAGGTGAAGCCCCTGCTGGGAGCCCACGGTGGTCACTCCGTTGTCCCCACCTGCAGATCCGATTTGCAGTAGCCATTCCCTCTGACACAGGGCTGTTTGCCCGTGTTTATCTTCTAGAGCAGCAAACGGTTATTTCCTAAAGGGCCAGATGGTAAATATTCTTAGTCCAGGGGCCAGACAGTCTTTGTCAGAGTGAGTCTGCTCTGCAGTTGGCGTGAGCGCAGGCATAGTCCATAGATTGAGAGGGCGTGGCTGTGTTCTAATAAAACTTCATTTGTATGACAGTCTGCTGAGCAAGTTCTAGAGTTGTTTAAAGGGTTAACACCCTGTCTTCAACTTTAGAAATGGTTATCTCCACGTAACGGGTCTGTGGACCTGGCCGGATGATTACCGGACGTGGGCCCCTCTCAGCATTGACTCCAACTTCAGTTTTTCTCCAGCAGAGACCTGACTGTAGGTCTATTTTATTGCTGGGCTTGCTTTACAGGAAGAGCATTCAGGCCTCTCCCCTGGGAGTTAAACTAACTGCCAGGAGTCCCAGGGTCCCCCCAGAGCCAGGAGAGCTGATGCTTGCCACCTTTGTCTTCAAGGACGGAAACGTCTGTCTAAACAGAGGCTCTTTGATTGAGGTTGACACAGCAAAGCTGACTGGTGCCCATGTTTAGAAAGATCCACAGGCCCCGACATTGTTCATCCCTTAGCCTCTTTAGAATGTTCTAAGAGGAAGGAATACTGTCTGTCCGCCACGTCCCAGGGTTTCGTTGGCAGAAGGCTCTGTGGGGTTGTGAAGAAGGCAAGTCAAGAGGAGTCACCCCAGGAAATCAGGAAGAAGCCAGGATCAGTGTACCCTTTGGGCACTGGAAATTGGAAAGGATTGGTCCTAGAAAAACAGCTGCCTTGAATCCTTTCTGGGTATAAATAAATAACTTCTTTAAAGTCTCGGAAAATTGTGGTTTCCACTCCAGCAAGGACCCCAGGGAAAAGGGGCCGTTGTCCCAGGAGCTGGTGTTTCAGTAAGCCACACTTGGGGCTTTGTTTTTTCTGCAGGGAGAGGTGACATTCAGCCTCAGCTGGACAGCGCTCTCCAAGATGTCAACGATAAATATCTCCTGTTGGAAGAAACAGAGAAGCAGGCAGTCCGGAAGGCTTTGATTGAAGAACGCGGCCGGTTCTGCACCTTCATCTCGATGCTACGGCCAGTGATTGTAAGTCAGTGGAAAGTTCCAGAAGGTCCAGAGTGCCAGTTCTATTAGAGGAGCCTTTCCTTCTTTATTTATCCATCCATCGTTGAGTCATGGGGAATCTGCTGTGTGTCAGGAATTGTGGTTTATTAATCACTTCTGTAGACCATTGCTTCTCTGCAAGTTGGTGATGACCACATGGCCCACTGCTTGTTCCCAGTTCTTAGCATCGGTTGTCCCACTTTTTCTCTCCAAATGAAAAAAACTTAGCAGAGTGGTTCTCAAAGTGTGCTTCCCTGCCCAGCAGCATCACCTGGGAACTGGTTAGAAATTCACATTTTCGAGCCCAACTGAGGTCTACTGAACCCCAAATTCTGGGGTTATGGACCCAGTCACCTGTGTTTTAAATAAGCCCTCCTGGTGATTTTGAGACCCACTGGCCCAGCTGAATACCAAGGAGTGACTGAAATTAATATGAGAAGAGAATGAATACATCAAATCAGGCTTAGTTTTTAAGTACAGTAGTACCTCGGTTTTCGAACATCTCCAATGACGAACATTTCAGTTTACAAACACCATAAACCCGGGAGTAAATGCTTCCGTTTTCGAACACGCCTTGGAAGTCGAACATGTCACCTGGCTTCCACTGAGTGCGAGATCCTGAGGCCTAGCTGTCGGCTATTTTCGAATGTTTCAGAACTCGAATGGTCTTCCGGAACGGATTATGTTAGAAAACCGAGGTTCTACTGTAAATTGTTTGCATACTGTAATTGAGAACTTCTGCTGGGTGTTCTTAAAGCCAGGAAGACAATACCAGCTCATCTCCCTCAGTCTTAGCGTAGTGCCCAAATATGAGTTGTTCCCCTGAGCATAAAACTTTTCCATGGGTCATTCTTGCGTAGGCCCACAGCCCACGCTTGGCACTTTGGTGAAGTGAATAACTGTTCCTTCCATGGTCCCCTGTTCCTGCATCACTTGACATTCATTAAGTCGGTGGGAAAAAACAAAGAAGGGGAGGCAGTTAAGCTCTATTGACACACATGCTGTCAAAAGATCGATCAGATCTAGACCAAAATATCTCTAGATCGTGTCATCTGTTGAACCTGAATGTTTTCAGAGAGCCTTAGTCTGTGGAGGGCTGTGCTGCAGGATCTGAGAATACATGGGCAGACCATCTGAGCTGACCTGCCAGCCTCCAGACACTGTAAGGAAGGGCCACATGTCTGCTTTGACTTTGGTTCACCACTGCCCGCGCCATACAGGTCACTCTGTGACAGATTATGGCAGATTTCCTTTTCCTTTCCATTTCCCTAAAGAAAGGGCCACTAGTGCCTTCAGCAACGAGGTACCAGTACCTCAGTCAACTTCTGACAAGTTGAAAGGGTTAGACAGTGACCCTAATAAGAACAGTTGGACCAAGACGATGAAGTGAATCACTCATGATGATAACATGTTGTGAATGACTGCCCTTCAGGAAGAAGAAATCTCAATGCTGGGGGAAATCACTCACCTTCAGACCATATCGGAAGATCTGAAAAGCCTGACCATGGACCCTCACAAACTGCCCTCCTCCAGTGAACAGGTAGGAGTCAGGGGCTAAACATTCAGGGGAGCAAACCAAAGAGGTGAGGTTCAAGGTCCTGAGGGTTCCTTGAGGCACCATCGCATTCAAAATATGGAAAAGTTGTGTTTCACATTGTGATATACAAGAATCATCATCGCTAGTCATTTAGAGAGCCTCTGCTGTGTGCCAGGCATTGTTCCCAGCTCTTCATACAGACTTCCTCATCTGTCTTCGTTATTATCCCCATTGTATGGAGAGGAGACTGAGGCACTGAGTAAAATCACTTAACCAAGTTCACCTGGCTAGTCAGTGGTAGAACTGAAATTTGAACCAAGCAGCCAGTTTTCAGAGCCCGTGCTTTTAACCACTTGGTTCATCTACCCTCTAGAAATATACTCTCCTATGTAGGAACATGATAGTCATATGTCTTGGTCATTACTGTGAACCATTGTGATTAAGTTATGTGTGAAGATCTCTCTTACCTTACGAAAAAGATGACCTTTTTTGTGCTTATTCACTTGCTTCATGTGAACATTAACACTATATCAAGTGGGAAGTGACCTATTTGGGGAAACAGCTGATGAATCACGTGCTGGCTTTTGCCCTTTGTATAAAATTCTTGTCGCCTCCTTGGAGAGCCAGCTCAGAGAAAAAATTTGAGAGCTTCTAGTTCCCATTCTATGAAATTGCTATTATTAGACCACATGCGTGCATTCACTCAGTAAATATACATTTACTGAGCACCTACTACATGAATGAAAGGTACACCTTACACGCAAGTAGTTCTTTGTCAAGCAAGGGAGATGGGTGGAGAAGAATTGGTTTGTTCTTGATTCGGTCAGGTTTTAAGATACCGCATCCTGGTCAAATAGGGCATAAGTGACCATTGAAGATCAAATGGCTAAAATGCAAGATCAACAAATCCTGAAACCGTTATTGTCTTTGGTGGTGCTATAAGGTGAAGACCCTGTAAATTCTAGCCTTGGGTATAAATGGCTATTAGCGTTAATCTGTCACTTGTAAATGTGTCTCTCTTGTTTTTTACTGATAATTCATGATCTCTCTGCCTCCCCCATCTCCGCCCCAATTAATTGTATTTTGCTTGTCTCAGGAAAACGGATTAGGACGTTGATAGATTTGTAGTGTGGCTCTTTAATTTAAAAATAAAAACCCGTAACAACATTTTTTTCTTTAAACATCCCCCTTCGATAATGGTAGAATTTTAAGAGTTGATGGATATTTCCCGTCTCAGTGCCACACTCACCCACCTGGCTCTGTCTTCTTTAGGTGATTTTGGACTTGAAAGGTTCTGATTACAGTTGGTCCTACCAGACGCCGCCCTCTTCCCCCAGTACCACCATGTCTCGCAAATCAAGTGTCTGCAGGTAAGAGAAGCCGGGCTCTGCCCTGCTTTCAGGACCAGCCATTCTTTATGCTAATGGGAGTGATCAGTCTTTACCTCTCCGAATGGCTCACTTTAAATAGGAAATGGTGATAGGAGCCGCTGAAAGAATGCCATATGATTTCGGTCTCACTCTTTAGCCTCTGGATTGGCTTTGGGTTCTCAGGAAAACCCCATCAGGCCTTAGACTAGTGGACGGAACTTGCTCTCTCTCAGTTGTGCATTGTAAGGATTGTCCCACTTTACGAATTCGCATTTGATTTTCCTGTTCTTGTACAGACTGATCTTGCCATTGCCAGAACAAATGGAGGAAGTACCAGTGGCTTATGACCTCAGTTCCCCCCACCCCAGCTTTTGTCATTGGGGTTTCATAACGTAAATGGAATCCTTGCTCTGTTCCCCACCATTACCACCACCACTCTTAGCTAGTACTGTTACTGACACGCAGAATCAACTGGAATAGTTCTGCCTTCTGCAAAACTGTTTGCTAGCAGTTTGCTGTTAGAAGACCACGCCTGGCTTGCTGACCGCAAAGTCTATTCTCCTTCTTGAAGGATGGAAATGTCATCACACATCACTTACACCTCTCTTGGTACCCTCGTCCTACTAATCTTTTTCTTTGATGGTTCAAAGCCAAGTGGATTTTCATTCCCTGTGAATTAGCATTGAGAGTAAACAGCAGGAGGGTTCTGCCGAATATGTGAATGGTTATGTCTCTCTACATACTTGCGTGCATTTGTTTCAATTCATATATGAGCTTGTGTAGTATGCACTGAGCAGGAAGTTCAGACTTAAGATGCTACATCCTGATGTTCTGCAACCTGAAAATGTTGGATGGTTTCATGTCATCTTTTGTGTCTGTGCATGTGTGTATGACAAATCTATCGTTTCTTGTTTGTGTTTTTGGTGACTGAGAAAACATTATCTCATTACTATAAAGCTAAGTTGCATGAGTATCTTTTCTGTCTTAGACTTTTAGTTTCGATAGAAAATGATGTTGCTCTGACATCAGCTCTGAGCTTGCTGGAGTGGAGTTGTAGTGGTGTCACTGTCAGTCTCCCGATGCCCTTGTCTAGCTGATTGGGGAGGAAAGCAAAAATCATAAGTATCCCCAGAAGTAGTGATTTCCTCCAGCATACTCCCCTGTATCTGCCGGAACATGTGCACCGAGTAATTCTAGTGTAGATCAGTCACACAGCCCTTGACCACCGTCTTAGGTGTCAGTCTGCAAAATTTAACAGGAATCGCTTGCAGGGTTAGGAGCAGAAACCACAAATGCTCTAATCCCAGGGTGGGTTGTTCATTCCATCTCTTCAGATGTTTCTACAGCTGCCCTTTATATGTCAGCTCTGCTTGTTTGGACCAAGGGACTTTGTTCAGTTTTCTGGTGTTTATAGTCTGAGTGACGACACAGAGTATAGAGCATATTCCTTATGATGGGAGACAGAATGCAGACGGAACACCCAGAGACTGTGTCATCTTTTGACACTCTTCACTATTTATTCTTGGAAGCAAATGGCTTAGCCTTGATTGCCTTTTGTCACTGAAAGCTGCCTGCCTCTTGCCCCAGGGGTACTGCTAATACTAGGCCCATGGGTATTTTAACAGAGAAACACCTGTGATCAGGGTAAAACCATTTATTAAAGCATCAACTTTGTTAATAAAAGGTAAAACACACTGACACAAACACACTGAGTTGATTTGCTGATGTTCCTTATGGTGGCCGTGAACCGGGCTCACCTAGGATGAAGTTACCTCGAGACGTCCATTGACACCTGTACCGCCAAAGCAATGGTTGCCTGGGTTGACCTTGGTCTCCTTGAATCCAGATGGTCCAACCAAAGGTGACAGTTGCACATTCCATCCGGGTCACGCTGAAGCCTTTGTGGTTTCTGTTATAGGGCCATGGTTTCTGCCCAGATGAGATCAGCCCTTCCTCTTTTCATGCCAGACATCAGGTCCTCTAGCTTTGGGGGTCGATGACATGGCAGAATTGGGCAGCACTTGACTCTTTAGAATCACAGGCCTCCATCCTCGGGATGCCTCGTTGCACCATCAGAGAACAGAGTCCTGGCAGCTGGTTTGTTTTTCCCCTTTGCTCACAAAAAAAAAAAAAAAAAAAAATTGAAAAACAAACTTGTTTCCTAGCTTACTGATTTGGTGTTTTAAAACACATCTTCCTGTTTGCCCTGCTTCTCCGAGGCCGAGAGCTGATTACATGGTATTGTTTTCCCGCCTCTGCCCCCTTGTTTTCTGTCCCCTTCCTTCCTCTGACCCCCGTGCCCGCCACCCTCCTCGCCCCCTGCAGCAGCCTGAACAGTGTCAACAGCAGCGACTCGCGGTCCAGCGGCTCCCACTCGCATTCCCCCAGCTCACACTACCGCTGTCGCAGCTCCAACCTGGCCCAGCAGGCGCCCGTGCGGCTGTCCAGCGTGTCCTCCCACGACTCGGGATTCATATCCCAGGATGCCTTCCAGTCCAAGTCACCGTCCCCCATGCCGCCAGAGGCCCCCACCCAGGTAAGAGTGCCCTTGGCTCCAGGAGCAGCTGTCACGCCCGGTGCCAAGACCACCGTGAATGGCTGGAACCACAGAAGGACCTTGGCTTGGGCAGACCTCTGTCTTCTGACATGAGAAACCTCTGGTTTCGTTTCTCATCTTTAGATGTGTTGTTCCCCAAAGGGGAGAGAGAACTGTGAGTTGGGGTTGCAGCCTGTGTTTATGGGGGTGATGGTTGAGTCACCACATTGGTTTGGGGAGTCCTCACTCAGAAGTAGACTGACTCATAGCGGTTTGGCCTCTCTCTGGCCAAACCTGGCCAAACGTCAGCTTAGCCTGATGCTATAATGGGCATTCGTACAATGGTGACAGCCCCCCCACCCCATCTCTGGTTCTCTCTGTATGGTGGAGATTCTGTCATGAAACAGCGCCTCAGAACCCTGCCTTGTCACTCTCAGGTTCCTTTGATCAGTTTGTGTTGAGAATGGAAATGAATCATCAGAGCCCTTGCTGCTAATTCTGTTGGCACTTTGCTTTTGGGAGAAGACAAGGTATTGGTTTAGGTGGCGCTAGACCCAGCCCAGCCCAACCCAGTGGGTCCAGCTGGAGCAGAAGGCAGGATCTGGGCAGGGCATCTGAACACCCTCCACCTGCTCTCCTCTCTGCCCTCCCTTTCCTGGTACCAGTGGCTTGGTCTCTCCCTTAGTAAATAGCACAATATAGAGACACCAGGAAACGGACAACTTCCAGGGTGCCTCATAGCACCATCTGCTGGTGAGCGTGGTGGCTTCCATCATGTATATCAATTTGAGGCTGACCACAGCCTCTGGTCCAAGATCCTGTGGACCCAGAAGGTCCCGTACTTGCCTCTGTTTATCCAACTATCCAGTTTGCCTAACAGTCCCTGAATCTACTGTGTGCCATGCACCATCCCAGGCCCTCCTGCGTGTTATCTGTGCAGCCCTTCCAACAATCACGTGTAGTTATCCCCATTCTGTTGCAGAAATGGAGGCTCACAGATGTAAGTGACTTGCCTGAGTTGCAGTTATGTGACTTGCAGGTCAGGGGCCTGGAACAAGGGCTCTGACACCTGGGCCGGAGCCCTTTCTGCTCCACCTCAGCCATAAGGCGCCCTTGGGAGAGTGTTTTGGGGAGCACTTCATTCAGAAGAAGCAGCTGAGGTTTGGGAACCTTGGCCAGGAGGTTACTTGCCAGACATGTCTGACATTGGTGAACCACAGCCTCTTGGCTCATTGCTCCCTTTGGCATTTTTCAGCCGTCCCAGGGGACTGTGGCCTTTGTCTGTCCCCCTGGGAGAGAGACTCCATTGCGAACGGAAACACTCCGAGCCAAGAGCCACAGCTTTAAGTTCTAGTGTGCTTGTCCCAGCTGGGGTGCTTTGGCCTGGTCTCTCAGGTGTCACCCATCTGTTCCTGTCTATCCCCGCCATGTGCAGCACGAAACCACGCCTGTGTGTCTCCCAAGCGGAGTGTGAATGATTAGAAGGAAACCAACAATTGGCGATTCCTCAAAGGCTACTGTAATGTGCAGCATAATTCTGTGTGTGTTTTTAATCAACTGACAAACTAACCTAGGCTTGTGCACTGACACCCTTTCTAAAAAAGACAGGCCATGGGCCTCAGTCTCCCCATCAAAGACTGTGTGTATCAGGCTGAAGCGAGTATTTCTGCCTCCTGTAACGCTGAGGGAAGTAGAAGGTGCTGTGTTGGGATTTACTTAAATCCCAGAGCAAGTACCCAAGATATGCTTGGCTGCCAACAGTAGGGTAGTTTTAATAAGCTCAGGATGCTGCAGAATTTCATAGAAAAAATTGTTTTTAAAAAAAATAAAAAGGCATTACAGATGCTTATAATTATAAGGTAGAGGGGAAGTTTAAGGGAACTGCACAAGTCATAAGCCAGGGGATACAATCTCCCGATGGCAGTAATGTTATCTTTATTTTGGGTGGGAGGAAAGGAACGAACACGTACGAGGGGCACCATCCTTTCATTTTTTCACTCAGTCACATGAGTCCAAATGACAGGATGTGTTCCGAATTCTCCCATTTTCCTCTACTCTGCTCTTTTCAAGTTGTGCCCTCACCCATGAGCGCCCAGGAGTGCACCGTGTCAGCAGTATGGGTCTTATCCTAGGAGACGCCATCAAAGCAAAAAAAGACATTCTTTAGAAAAAATGTGCAGAAGTCAAAAGAAATGGGGACCTGCAGTCCTGGGGTGGCTTACCGGTCCTTTTTTCAAGTTCAACATACTTGAATTAGAGGAACCAAAATAAAGAGTCCTGGTAAATTACAGTGATAACTGACTGTGCTTCCCACTTGACTAAGCACTAGGTACATAGACACACACACTATGTAAAATCTCATTTTATCTTCATCTGTTAGCTATTACTGATCCCCATTCTAGAGGTGAAAAAAAGTGAGGTTTAGAGAGATGAAGCCCATGGTTCCCCAACTGAAAGAGGCAGAAACGTAACTTAAATCCAAACCTTCAAACTTGGGATCCTGGACGGCTAAGCAGACACTGAGCTCCGGGAGCAGCTGGGGCACCCACCATGGAGCCTGTCCTTGTTCTGGCTCCACCGAGCGCCCTGCACTGTGGGCTGTCTTCTGGGTTCCTTGCTCTTGCAGGACAAGAAAGAGCTCTGGCCCTTTGCAGGAACCTTACTTTCCTTGGCGGGTGCAAGGCGGGGACAGACACATGAATCCAGCCTGCTAGACAGTGAATAGAGGAACTCTTCTGGGGAAATTATTGTAGACCCCAGTAGGGCAGGGCGTATGTAAACATATGAGGTGAGCCAGAGATTGCAATGAACAAAGAAAAAACATATGCCTATGTGGTTCCCAAAGCACCACCTGGCGGGATCCAGTTTACTTGGAAGAGGTGGTCATTGTCACTCATCCATTCAGTGATTTTGAGGACCTGCCATATGCCAGTACAGGACTAGACATACATAAATCGGGGTCCCAGGGGGCTTGTAGACTGGTGGTCTGGGACCTTGCTAGGTCTCACGCTTCTTTTCAAGGGTTTGAAAGCCTCTGTGTGGGTGCAGCTTTGGGGAAAAAATAACCCTAACGCTCTGCTTCTCTCATCCTTCCCTCTTCTGTGTATGTCTGTCTGTCTGTCTCTGTCTCTCTGTGCATGCTCTTCCCTACCCCCATCTTTTATTTTTTTATTTCCGGTTATTTTTTGGTGGTGTGTGGTCTGGATTCTGTCGGTCCCCTTGTGTGGTCCTCCCCTGCTGCAGAACTCGTCCAGCTCGGCCTCCTCGGAAGCCTCCGAAACCTGCCAGTCAGTGAGCGAGTGCAGCTCACCCACCTCAGTCAGCTCAGGCTCCACCATGGGCGCCTGGGCCTCCACAGAGAAGGTGACCGGCTGGGATCCCAGCCATGGCGGCCCCACCTCCTGCCCATCCCCTGCCTGCTGCCAGTGTCACAGCCGCAGAAACCTGGAAACAAAATTTATACCAAGAGCTTGAGAACAGGGTGGGGGGGGACAAGGCTGTGCGCTTTTTGTTTGAGTGGGTGTCTGGCTTCTGAGCAATGACCGTGAGGTCATCCCGAGGGAGAGAAAGGGCTATGGGGAACTCGGAAGTGTGAAGGCTTCTTCCCAGATTAGTGTTGTGTGCTCATCCATCTCCCCACTTCCCCTCCCAGGCCCCCCAACTCCCATGGCCGCCATGTCACCATACCGTTGGATGTGACATTTCACTGCGTCAGAGGCTGTGTGCTTTTCCGCCTTTTAGTTTGCAGCCCCCCACTCTTCACCCCGATTTGGAATCTGTTTCTGAACTGTGTGATGATTTTGAAAACCTGGAACAAACAGATTCAGTTGAAGATGCTTTAGACTTTTGAAATTTGCATAATGAAATGAGCAAACACTACCACAAAGAAATGATGCTGCTTTAAATACTCAAAAAGAAAAGAAAAGAAAAGAAAAAACCATTGAGAACACCCCAAATTAAGGACACTGATCAATTTCCAAGTGATTCTAAATTGTCAATGAAATATTTCCTTGACGGGATACTTCCTTGGTGTCAAGTAAACGTGCCCTCCCTGCACCCCCTGGCTCTCCTCTTGCATCATGGCTCGTCCATGAGCAGCAGAGCTCCGATGTTTGTTTATTTATAAAGACTCAGGTCTCCCCCTCCCTGAATGTCAATGCCATCTTGTATCTCCACACTCATCCTGTTATATTAATTTTTTTTCCTCCCCCCCCTTTTTTGTTTGTTTCCAGTTGTCTAACGGGTTTTCTCACTATAATTTATCAAGTGAGTCCCATGTGGGGCCCGTGGGGGCAAGCCTTTTCCCTCATTGCCTGCCTGCCTCCCGCCTGCTCCCTCGCGTCACTTCTGTCCACCTTCCAGACTACGCTCATTATTACACCATTGGGCCCGGCATGTTCCCGTCATCTCAGATCCCTAGCTGGAAGGTTTGTGTCTCTCCTCCCTCCTCTGCTCTCTCTCTCATTGCCTCTGTGCTCACCCCTCTTCTGTCCCACCATCCTCACCCTGATTCCGCCCTCATCCCCTTCCTTTCACACTCTGCCTTCTTCCCCATAACACCTCTCCTTAAGTAAATTCCCACTGGGGACAACCGAAAAAGCGGCAGGCAGCGCTGAGATAGACATTTCCACCAGGAGCTGAGACTGGGAACATTCATTAACCCGTTAGACAGGAGATGCAGATGTGGCCTTGTGGGGTCATCACGCCCAAGTTCAGTCTCAGTTCTGAGGGTACCACCTGAGGGTGTCACTTATCAGGGGCTGGGAGGGCCTGTCTTCCTTGGCCATGTTCCCCAAACTTTTGCCCTGAGGCCCTTACTGGGCCATGGTAACAACACCATAACCCCAAATATCTTTTGACTTAATCTTGTTTTATCCTAAAAGTACACACAGACTTTATTTTTAGTCTCAGTTGTTTTATATTAAAACGTTGCTTTAATATAAAAACAAAAATTTTTAAACTATTTCCTAGCAAGTCCAATGGATGGCAGGAGGGTATTCTACTTTATTTTGAGAAGAGGTCCCTCCTGAGTAGTAGGCCCCTAGGCTGCCAGCATTTTGAGCAGGTCTTGACTTCATACCTCACAAGTGGTGTGGACCCCTCAGGCTCCTCAAAATCTTTGTACTGACCCCTGGGGCCTTCCCTTCCTGTGTGAGGACATCAGAGGACACATCCTGAAGTGCCCTTTAGGGCCCAGTTTTCCCAGAAATAGAGGTTCAGCCTCAGGGAGGGTGGCTACAGTTCCTTTAGTGCCCCCTGGTGGCCACGCCGCTCAAGTGAAGTCGTTTGGGCTGCTAGAGAGGGTTCCTTCAGACATCAGAAGGGAGGGCCTCGTCCCCGGGGATGCCATCTCCACTGGCTGGTGCCTTCAGACAACTTAGACAGTTGGTCAGCTGTTAACTAAGAGTCTCCCAGGCTACCTGCCTGGTTGTTGAGGGTTTTTAATCTTTGGGCAGATATAAGGAAAAGGGAGGTGCTCGGGGAGGGGGGTGTCCCTTTAGCACCAGGTGAGAGCATAGAAGGGGCCTCCTGGCCTGCCCCAGCCTGAGCTTCCCCTAAGGGGACCAGCTGCCTTCTGTGGACAGCTGTCTGGAGGGTCCGCAGCGCAGCCCTCCAAATGGAGGCCCTGGCACCTGACCACACTTGTTCTACTTAGGACTGGGCCAAGCCAGGACCTTATGATCAGCCTCTGGTGAATACCCTAC
Source organism: Rhinolophus sinicus (assembly GCF_036562045.2). Lineage (NCBI taxonomy): Eukaryota > Metazoa > Chordata > Mammalia > Chiroptera > Rhinolophidae > Rhinolophus > Rhinolophus sinicus. Next base: position 11,652,634 of record NC_133761.1, read on the forward strand.
AGCGCCGCAAGGAGAAGCGGGAGCCAGACCCCAGCGGAGGAGGACCCACTGCCGCGGGTGGCGCGCCTGCAGCTGCCGAGGATGCCCAGAGACCACGAAGCATGACCGTGTCGGCTGCCACCAGGGTGACCCTCTTGCTCTCTCCAGCCGGGTGGGCCCCTCTAGACCTAGCCGGTGGCCATATGCTGGCCAGCAACTGGGGGCCGAGTCAGCCTTGCAGCTGAAGGGACCTGAACCCCTTCCCCCCACTCCCTAATCTCCAGCATTTAGAAGGGCCCCAGGGAAAAGCCTTGTATCGGAATCAGGCTCATGGAACTTTCCAGAGTCTGGGTAGGACCCAAGCAAGTTGATAGCCTCTGGACCCACAGACACGTGGTGTGTGGAAAGGCCCTGGGGATGTCAGCCTGGGGATTCATGGCCCTGGTGGCTTGTCTGTGTCTCTTGCCTCCAACCTGCAGCCTGGTGAGGAGATGGAGGCTTGTGAGGAACTGGCCCTGGCCCTGTCACGGGGCCTCCAGCTCGACACCCAGAGGAGCAGCCGAGACTCGCTGCAGTGCTCCAGTGGCTACAGCACCCAGACGACCACCCCGTGCTGCTCTGAGGACACCATCCCCTCCCAAGGTACGAGGCAGTGGGGTTGCCACCTGGGCTTCCTGAGCAGTGCCAGGTGAGGAAATGGGGTGGTCCTCCTTGCTGGGAGGAGCAGAGTTGGGAGTCCATTTAATCACAGTAGAAGCCCTGGCTAGCAGACCGGCTTCGGAACAATTTTTGTCACCTTGGAATGCTTTGGAGAGCTTACCTGTAGTTGTCAGGTAGCTGCCATCTAAGGAAGTGATTGGACTCTGGCAACTTCTCTTGTTTTTCCTTATCAGGGTACAAGGTAGTTCCCAATTTGAACTTAGACAGATGCTGTTAATGGTAATATTGTTTGTGTTGTAGCACTTTATATTTATTTTCCTATTTGATCTTCACAATCACTGGTGGGTATTTTTATCCCCATTTTACATATGTGGAGACTGAGGCTCGGTCACTTATCCACATTCACACGATTAATAAGAAGCAGAGCTGGAATTTGAACCTAAGGTCTATTAGAGTCTGAAGCCCAAGCTCTTACTTAACCTATTCCAATCAAACCTTCTATCAACTCTGCCTCCATTACCTCCATCCCCATTACACACACAAGCCATAAGATGGCAAGCTAACAGCTACAATACCGGTAGATCTGGGATAGTTGACCAAGCCTATTTGCAGTCCATCAGTCAAAGCCTTTAAGGCGGGTCTTAGTGGAGGGCCATTTTGCTGCCTAAGGGACATTTGGCAATGTCTGGAGACATTTCTGGTTGTCACAACTGGAGAAGGTGCTACTAGCATCTAGCAGATGGCCAGGGATGCTGCTAAACATCCTATAATACAGAGCACAAGCCCCCCTTACTTACCTACAACAAAGAATCTGGCCCCAAATTTCAGTAGTAATGCTATTCAGAAACTGAAGATGTTTTCTCTATAAGCTTCACCTCCCACACGACCCCATTTTTTTTTTAGAGGAGGTGAGCACACCTCACGGGTGGAACCTACTTTGTACCTTCACTGATGGAACCTGCTTTGTACCTTCTTTTCAGGGACTCATTGCCAGTAGCTCCATTCATTTCCTAGCCCTCATCTAACTCGTTAGTTATGAGGGAAATAGTAAGGTCTGGGATAGTGTGTTGGAGGCTTGTTTCTCACGTCGAATTCTGGACTGGAGCGTTTGTGGAATTTCTTTTCCCACCCCCTTTACGCTGCCCAGAGATAAAGGAGGTTTTTGCCTCAGACTGGCAGTGTTACATGCGTCACCACTCCACAACGTGTGAGTGCTTGCCTGCTATGTCCAGCACTGTTCTCAGTGCCCAGGGTCATATCAGTGAACAGAACGAAGGTGCCTGCCTGGGAAGGGAGTTCTAGACGTGGACGGTTTCTAAGGACGGCACAGAAGCCTGGGGGAAGCTGGGGATGAGATTGCAGGGGTAGGTCCTTGCCATGTGAGACTTTGGTCCTCCCAGCTGAAGAGTCGGAAAGCAAAGCTGCTGCTGTGGAGATTTCTAATCAAATCCTATCATCAGTTTCAGATTATGATTATTTCTCAGTAAGTGGTGACCAGGAGGCAGATCAACAGGAGTTTGACAAATCCTCCACCATTCCAAGAAACAGTGACATCAGCCAGTCCTACCGCCGCATGTTCCAAGCCAAGCGCCCAGCCTCAACTGCTGGTCTCCCCACCACCCTCGGACCTGCTATGGTCACCCCCGGGGTTGCAACCATCCGACGGACCCCTTCCACCAAGCCTTCTGTTCGCCGGGGGACCATTGGAGCTGGTCCCATCCCTATCAAGACACCCGTGATCCCTGTCAAGACCCCGACCGTCCCAGACCTCCCCCTCCCTGGGGTGCTGCCAGCCCCTCCGGATGGGCCAGAGGAGCGGGGTGAGCACACCCTTGAGTCGCCTTCTGTGGGTGAGGGCCCCCAGGGTGTCACCAGCATGCCCTCCTCAATGTGGAGTGGCCAAGCCTCCGTCAACCCTCCTCTTCCAGGCCCGAAGCCAAGTATCCCCGAGGAGCACAGACAGGCGATTCCAGAAAGCGAGGCTGAAGAGCAGGAAAGGGATCCCTCCAGTGCCACTGCCTCCCCGGGTCAGATTCCAGAGAGTGACCCTGCAGACCTGAGCCCGAGAGATACCCCGCAAGGAGAAGACATGCTGAATGCCATCCGAAGGGGCGTGAAACTGAAGAAGACCACGACAAATGACCGCTCAGCCCCTCGCTTCTCTTAGGCTCACAAGAAATGCTGCCAGTGGGCAATGAACTGTTGAATTAATAAAACCTAATTTGTCGCGATCCATTCCAATATATAATCAAACAAAAGATTTTGTAGGCAACTCAGAATACAGCTCTTTTGAAAGTACTCAACACCTTTAGATAAGAATTAAAAGCAACATATGTAACTGACATAATCTTGATCTTTTAATTTGTAAATATTGAGTTTTCTTTCTGCACATTTTACTCTTAGTTTCCCTTTTGATTTTTCTGAAGGTGCCAAATTCCATTTAACTTTTTTACAAGTCTTTGTAAAATTTTAAATGCATAAGTGGGGGGAGGGGGGTCGGGTGGGGGGTGGGGGAACCACGAAGTAGTTAATTTCAGAAAAAAAGGGTAACTACACTTAGCTTTTTCTTTTCTTTTTTTTTTTCCTGCAAGCTTTTGTAGATGCATTGTAGTAGTCTGGCTTAGAAGCAAGTTAAAGTTATTTTAATGTACAAACAAAATGGATAAGGGGTAAAATCTTCATTTACACATACTGCGTTCTGAATGACAAAAGCAGGAGTAACAGTTGAGCAATATTCGGAGTGAAGTAATTCTGGAAATGGTAGACTGTGTTGGGATTGGGGGGGGGGCCATGGGAGGGGCACACTGTCCACATAGCCGATCCTGTCACATTTAAGAGTAGCCTCGTAGGTTGAATTTCTAGTAGCTCCATGGTTAATGCATCCGAATAAGCCATCCTGGGTTGCGGTGTTTGTTTCTGTAGGGTGTTAAGGACTTCTTTTCTCCCATGATTCCTCTTGACTGCACACAGCACCCGCCTCCAGTCCCATGCATGCTGCTGCCACTGGGCAGACATAGAATCCCCCACTTTAGTTACTTGTCTGTTATCCCCACTTTCATTGAATCCAGACACATCCAAAAGGGTAAGGCAGTTTCAAAATGTGAAAACATTTCAACATGATAGCAGGGAATTCTTAGAGCAAATGCCTTTTACTTAACTGTGCCCAGCAGGCTGGGCACATTGAAAAGCCCAAATATTTTGAAAAAACTTAAGTGGATTTAACAAGGGTAACCAGCTTGGAGTCTAGCAACTTGCCAATGTGTTTACCAATCCGGGGGCTTGTTTTTCTTAATTGGCTTCATACTAAACATTGGAGAGAGGAGAATTTATTTATTGTTACTGGGAGTCGGACCACTAGACTGTCCCTTCTTTTTGTATTCTAGTAATGTTTCTTGGAATGGATTTATGTCTTTTCTTCTTTGAGTGCAAGTTAAGTTTGTTATAATGCCCGTCCCCTAAAGCCAACAGAGATGTGTCGATTTCGAGGGCTCGTGTTTGGAGAATACAGTGGTATTTTAAAAAGAATGCAAGTCCATAAGCAGTCTGGTCCGTTGAAAGTGCTCCTTTGTGACCGAACCTGTCAAGGAGTAGGAACTTGGTGGGTCCCACAGACCCTGCAGATTTCTGTTGGCTCTTATCTTCAATTACATAATTTTATGCTTTAATACATAACTGCATTGGATGTGAGAGTAATGTACCTGTATAGTCACTGTTCTATATATTAACATTTAACACTGCTGTGATTGCTCAAGGACATTTTATGTTATGGCTTTAAAGCAAAGGCATGATTAGAAAACTATTTAAGCTTTTTTTCTTTGAAAAACAAGCTCCTTTCACAGAATATAAGCAACAGTAGTGCCTGTGGTTTAGCCCACCAATCTTGATGACTAAAAGTAGCTGATGCATTGTGCATATGACGCTTGAGATGGTTTTTGCACAAGCAGAAATCACTGCAAGGTAACTACAATAGATAAAAGTGGTATTTTAAAATCTTTGAAATAAATGGACGTAACTGTACCTTGGTACAGCTTATCACTTGTTTAGTTTTTAAACGTTAGTATAATCTGAAGAAATTTAATATAAAATGTTGCCAAATTCAATGTAGAAAGAATGTGACAAAACACCTTGGGTAGTTCTGTTTGTGTTTTTGCATATTGTAAAAGCAGTGTCACAGCTAAAAATAAAGAAATCGTTTCTAAAGGTAAATTATTGTGGTTAAGTTGCTAGTTTGTACTGAGAGTTGACCTCTCCCTGTGCAGTTTTTTGTTCTAAACTTGTATAAATAACAATTGTGTAATGTGTGTCCCTTCTACCTTGTAACAATTGCTTCAGCCTACATTATAAATAAAGAACCACTAGGAAAAAAAAAGTCCTGTATTTCAAGTCTTCTTAAAATTCAGTAGAGGTCTTCATCAAATGTTAGACGGACTGAGACTCAGATTGAGTTGACTTACAAAACTGGCAAAACATTATCTTTGCGTCGATTTGAACCCCAAGAACACTCGTTGCCTTAACTAATTGTTTGAATAATTCCATTGAATTATCAAGAACTAAAGGTAACTGGGTTTGGTTGACAGCTTTTAAAATGGCTTTACCTTTTAAAGAAACTCCTCATGTTGTGTAGAGTCCTGCTGTACCCTGACCTCTGAGTCTGCGGACAATCCCAGCTACAGTAGAGGAAGCATACTGGAAAACTGCCTCCAAAATAAGCGTCACAAAAGTTTCATCCCAGATTGGACCCTTTAACCCCACCCATTAAACCTCCACTCCTGAAAGAACTCCATAAACTCCAGGCTTATTTGATGAACGTGTGCTTGTTAAAGCAAGTTGTCCTTGAATGAAAACTAAAATCCCACCAGTGGCATCTTTAGAAAACAAGGACGGTATCTGAAGGCCTCAATATCAGCATACCTCTGGGTTTCCTATTCCTTCCAGGCGTGACAGCTAATTAACCTTCAACTAAAGTTTGTTCCCCGCGACCTTCAGAGTAAATCTTGTGTCTGATTCTGCTGCACTATGTCCCTCCTTGATAACATGTGCTTCAGTGTGACTCAATGGGGGGAAACACATTTGACTACATTTCACATACTTTTCTTTATATGCACAACTGGTAAGAAAACTGGTGAGACAGTGGCTCAGTCACTTGGTATCATGTTAATGCTCAGAACACATCAGTCATACTACATTGAGTTACTTTTATTAGGGCAAGTGTGTATATATTCTGTAACATTTCACTTGCAAGCATGACTAGGGAGGTCTCTTCCTCTCTACATGGGCCGTTCCCGGGGCCTGGTCACAATATGCCACCATAGTGGGGGCAAATCACCTTCCTTTCGGGCAGGGGGCAAAGCTTCAGTGTAGGGACCACCAACCGGGGTTTCCTCCTGCAGCTGCTTAACCTGGAAGGGGTCAAGGAAGGAATGATTAGAAAAGGAGCTGACCTGCCTGTACGATCTGCTGCAGTGAAGAGTCAGCTTTGTTCCGACTGTGTCACATCACACACTGTCTGCTCCTCACTACCGAATGCATTTTCTAGATACATTGATAATTTTATACCCACACTTAAACAAAAAAATGTTCTCCTTAAAGCTTTTCCCATTAAAATAAAGCTGAGAAAGCCCCTCCCAGCCCACCTCTTCTTATTCATTAACCAAAACCATCCCAATTTCCCTTGTTATGGTCCCCCCCACCACCTCTTGCCCCCACAAAAAAACATTTTTGTGTCTCAGCTAAGTGCTCTCTAAAAGTACCACTAAGAAACCTCCATTCATGTATATTAGGGATGCTCATTTTAAAGCCTCCCCCCTCCCCCACTAGCAACCAGGACAGGAAGTAACATGAAATCACATGACAAATGTGCTCAGTTCTGCCTGATATTGCCTGACTACCCTCGGTTCCAGGGATCTCCAAGACGATGAATGTCCTAACAGAGGAGGGAACCTAAGAGGCCCACTTTTCAGGTCGATGACTTTACGAAGTTTCCTCCAGAAAAATTAATTCTGGATCATGACTTACCTGAGCCATAAGCACATGTGCTGTTTAATAATGTGGACGAGTGAGTAGGAAAAGGAGGAAGGTTTTTGTGGAGAAGAGGTCATCAGAGTGATCAACTGCAGAAAGAACCCATTGCTCTCCCCGAATAAATAAATACACCGCAAGTTTCCAAATGCTGAGACAAAAGGCCTCCACGCATGGTCAGGACTCCACGCCTCTTCTCAAAAACTTCCTTGCTTAGTCCATCTCTTGTCAACATCAAGTTCTCCCTCGCCCTAAATCTTCTCATCAGCATATATGCATCATTATTTCTCCTCTTAAAAGAAAATAATCCCTTTGCCTCCAATCCCTTAGCAAAACTTCTCAAGACTCATCTCCCCCTCCTGTCTTCTCCTCCTCGCTTTCTACTATTATCAGTGTGATTAAATCCTCCAGAAAAGGCTCTAGTCAAGACCCCCTGCGCCCTTCCTGTAGCCCAAATATTTGGACATTACTTCCAGTCCTCACTCTGTCTACCTTTTAGCAACTTTCAGCAGAGATGACTTGGCCCTAGGCAGGCCTGAAACACTTTCTGCTGGACTCTGGGCTGGACGCTCCTTGGTCTCCTTTTCCTGACCTCTACAAATGGGAGCTCCTGTGACTGTTCTTCTCTCTCTATTCTCTCTTGACAATTTCATTTCCATGGCTGTTAAAACAACCGTTCACTCACAGATTTCTATTTTAGGCTCAAATCTCTCCTCTGAGGTCCAGATTTCTACATCCAAAGTCCCTACTGACATCTGCACTTGATGTCTCACAAGACTCTCAAATTTAACATTCTTAAATTTAACATCCTTAAAACCAAACACGTGATTGTCCCTCTGACACCTGTCTATCCCATCCGCCCTGCCTCTATCGCCAAACTTCAGATACTAATGCGTATAACCTGGAACTTATTCTTGAGTCCTCCCTGTGCCTCACCCCCCACCCCACATCCAATCAATCCTCATACCGTCCACATGATCTGAATCTATTTCCCTCCATATTCACTGCATCCACCCTAGTGCTGGTTGCCATAATCTTTTGACTAAACTGCAGTAACTTCAAATTGGTCTCTCCACTCCTAACCATACCCTTTCTAATATATGCTCACATTACAGCAAGATTGAGCTTTTAAAAATGTAAATCGGACATCAAAAGATGCGTGAAGAGTGTCCAAGGTACTGGTAGAGATGAAGGTGAAGGGATAGGAGGGTATAGCAAGGTCAGGCAAAGGAATGAGAAAGGGGAGAAGCAAGATTAGAGACCAGAAAACCCAAAAGACTAGGAAACACACTGTGATCTATTTGTAAGATGGCTGTAAATGTAGAAACAAAGTATATCAGAGGCAAGGGGCCAGACTAACTTAAAACTGGACTCCGGACCTCTGTCCAGAGTGGGGAACAAAACCTAAGCTCCTTCCAGGTATCAGCCAACACGACCAGGCTATACGACAAAATGCGGGTAAGACTCACTTCTCGCTCCCAGCTTTCCCTCCGCAGTTTCTTCCACTGCTCTCTCTTGGCAAAGTAATCCGGATACATTGCCTTCTCAGAAGGATGCCAGTTATCTAAGCACCACTCAGGGACCTGTCGAGAGAGGAAATCATGGCGTCATTCCACAGGACACATTTACAGGCCAATGACAGGGCCTGCTCAGGAGACAGAAGACAAAACTCAAGGTGCATTTTTATAATCATTGCAAGTATCGGGCTGTTTCTGACACTAAACAATGACTAACAGAGGACAAGCAGGGACCAACATAAAGGGGCATGCCTTGGAGTAAAATAGCTTCAGGATGAAAAGCAGCAAGGTCAGTCCAAACAAGAACTCGCACCATTCCTCCCCTACCGCTGTTCTCTAAGTATCCCGAGTGGGCGTATGTTGTTTGGATGTATTACCTAGACTTTCTCAGAAATACTAAGCACAATACAAATCGGGTTACTTTCAGATCCAAAGGTGGGTTATCTACCAAGTAATTTAACACTTTGCTTTGCCAAAAAGATACTGCAAGACCTTGGAGCTGAATGTAGAAAGAAAAGTCTTAATGTCACCAGGGAGAGAGAAAACGGAAACCTGAAGAAAATGATCCACAACTGTCAGGAAAGAAATCTCCTAGCTGCTCCTGGAAGGGTAAGGTGGGAATTGGAGAAACAAAGTCCACCTCTCAGCAGGTGGCCGCCCGTGCAGCCTCTCCTACCTTGTAACACTCGTATCTCTCATAGGAGGTGCCTCCAGGCGAGTCAGGGAAGATGTATGGCTGAGGATGCTGGTTGTGCCAGAATTCTTCCTCTGCCTCCCTCAGCAGCTGGGTGGCCTTCACCATATCCTTTTCATTCTTGTGTTCTTCAAACCGGGCTCTCAACAAACAAGCAAAGTACCGGTACTTGTCCCTGAAACCAAAAGGATTTTGGAGATTAGGAATGATCACAATCGACTCTTCCAGGCCTGCTTAGTTTTCCATCCTTCTGAGCTCTTCTCCTGGCACGAGGTTTTTGGGATTCTGCTAAGGGGGTGGAGGCCTGGCGAATTCACACATTTGAGTAGTCACCGCACCTTGCATCGCATGTAGGTCACGAAAAAACCCTGTATGTTTTAAGACTATGTTCTAAGACGAGCCTCGGAGAGAGAGACCAAAGAAGAAATTGTGTGGGAGATGAAGGTAGTAAAAAGGACGGGATGAAGCTAAAAAGCGGAAAGCTAATGGGAAAGGTGGAAGAATGATGATATTTTGGACTTAAAAGACACCTGCGTTTTAATCCTGGCGCCACCATTTACCAGCTGGAGGGCCTTGAGCAAGTGACTCTCTACACCGGTATTTCCTCATCCATAAAATACGGCTGCACAGCCCCTAATTCCTACAGTTGTTGTGAAGACTAAAGAAAATAACGCACGGATTGTTGATTATGTTATTAGGAAGTGGTCATGAAGAAAGCTATTATTCAGTGAGCACCGGATCCAGCGTCCGTTGCTTTAACAGAAAACGCAGGCTGATGCCAGAGAAACAACTCTTCAAGGTCTCGCTGCCATGGGCGACGAAGTCTGGACTCGAAACCGGGTCTATGGGAGGGCTCTGCGGGGTGAGGGGCCGCCTTCCCACTCCGTCCCCGAAGTCCTTGAGACGCCCGGTCCCCCGGGGCTGTCAGCCGCCGTGGGGGTTCCCAGGGTCACCTCCCCGCGCCCTGGATCCCCGTCTCCCACCTGTGGATGCACCATGACTCCAGGTGTCGCAGCGCACGCTTATAAAGCCGCAACACCTTCTGCTGGTGGGTCAGGTAGGCCGCCGTCGCCAAAACCGACATGGCGGCCCGCTCACCTTCAGCGGCCGCGAGGGCGCCTGGGAAACGGCTAGGGGGCGGGGCGGCCGGAAGGGCGGGCCGACGGGCGGCCACTTCCGCTTCCGCCGGTGAGGAACCGGGACCGTAGTCATGAGTGGCTTCAAGTTTGTGGGTGAGTCGAATGTTTTCCCGGTCCTCGGGCGTTTCTGACTCCCTCGGGGCGTCGCTCGCCGCGGCCAGAGGGCCCAGGATGAGCTCTCCGGCTTTTTTGAAGGTTGAAAGGGCTTCTCAGTGGCAGGGGGCGCCGGTCATGTCCTGGTGTATGTAGGTGCTGGCTTCAAGGGTCTGCCTGTTTCTAGAAATTCGCGAGCGGTGTCGTTATGATTTATGCTCCTTATCATGTGTGTGTTGTATTCAGTGAAAAGACAAAGGGAGCAAAACCAACCCAAAAATGCTAGTCCCTGTGTTACTCTCCATCCCACGTGCACCTCCCGCGCCTTTTCCTTCTCCGTGGCGGAGAGGAGGACGGGTTTGGCCGTAGGAACCGAAGGGTAAGACTATTTACTACCAGCTCTTAGGAAAACGTGGGGGGACATTGTGAGAGCTGGGATTGGGACGCGAACGTCGCGCTGAGCTTAGTCTTACTGTGTATAGAGGGGAGCTTCTTGGCTAATTGTCCCACAGAAGTCCTGTTTTCGGGATTTGTCTGTTGGCTGTGTCGTGGTGTCTAGCTTGTTCTTTAATCTCCTGTATTTCCTGTAAACTTGAAGTTATATCTAAATGCTAAGTAAGTCTAAAACAATTTTAAATGCCCTATTTGCTGTCCCTTTGTATCCCTAGATCATAGGTGAGTGACAGTGATGTGACGTGATTCACGAAACCTGAACAGTGAGGTATCAGTTTGGAGATGCGGTTTTCTTCTCGTTGCAAACATTTTTTTTCCATTCTTACTTTGTTTTGAAAGTACTAATGTTAAAAACTCATTAGTACTGGAATTAGTTTTTAACAGTAAAGCCAGCTAAAGAAAAAAATGAATGGGAAAGAAACATTACTGACTTCTTGTAAGGTGACATGGCGTGAAATATATGAATTCCTCAATTTTCCTCCCTAATCAAAAGTGGTCATTTTCCGCTTGGCCTTTTTCCTTCTTCTGGTCATTCTCTCTCACTCATCTTCTCACTTTCTTAGTTTCTCAAGTTGTTTATTGTCCTTGGTTGGAGCTGAATAGAAATTGTCATGTAGTATTTCTTTACTTTTTTTGGTTTGCTTTTTTTAGTATATTGCGGATAGACATACTTCTGATAGGGACTTTTTAATTTAAAAGATACCATTCCTTATTATAGATCAGAACATTTTGAACAAGTTCAATAGGATTTTGACTGGCCTTTTTTTTCATGGTTGCAGCATGAGTCTTTAAGTATAAGCAGATTGACTTACATTTGGCTACTTAATTCCGCAGTCTTGGATTGGACGCGTTAACCACTTAACAGAGGTATGACAGTACAGGTGTCCTCGGCGATTAGTGGGTTTGCTTCCAGACCATCGTAATAAAGGGAGTCGTAATCTTTTTCTGGTAGAGGGTTTTGCCTTCAGTTGGTAAAACACACATCTGTGAAGCTCAATAAAATGAAGTTTGCCTGTATAGCTAATGTTGACTAAAATTCCATTTGTTATTGGCATGTTACAGGATTTATACTGTGCTCAGTGATAATAATTACATTTTACAGGGCTTTTAATTTGCACAGTGCGTTCACATTTATTTTCCAATTTGAGCCACATTTCATCCTTGGAAGGAAAAATTTTGTGCACACTCGCCTAGTGAGGAAACAGAGACTCAGAAGCCCACTGATTTGCATGAGATCATTCAGCTAATCATAATGTCAGGAATTCGGACTCCAAAGCCCATCCTCTTTCCTTAACTGCAATTCCTCCATTGTATTGTATTTCTTGGAACTTGCTCATAGATTGACTACTTTTAGAGGATCATTTTGAACTTTCTTTGGCCACTCTATATTGTTAATAATCACCCTGTAGGTGTGCTGGTGAGTAAGGGGTAAGGTAGAGAGTGGGAGGCACAGAGGCCTCCAGGATAGAGACCTTCTTAGAGGAAACAAGGGAATCACAGAAAAAGAAGACATTTGCTTCTGGGGGAGAGGAACCACTTCCTCCTACCCTCTTACATTCTATAGCTGGGCCTAAGAATTAAATAACGTGACACAGATTAACAGGAGAAAAACATATGAATTTTACTTTTTCGTGTACATGGGAGTCTTCGAAAGGAAAATGAAGACCCTCAGAAGCCCAAAAGCTTAAGTGGGAATGTGGTAAGGCAAAGGGAGGGGCTTAAATTGTGGGACAGTGACTAGGAAATAAAAGGGAAAACTAATGGAAGGTACTAGTTATTTGGAATTTGTTTGTATATATCCATTTTGGCTTTGGCTTTAAATCTGTGGTGATAAGAACGTTCTCTTCCTGGTACAGAGAGGGTACCTTTCTCATGGGAAATCTTATGACCTGCTTTTAGGTAGAAGGGGGAGATCAGAGAGCCTTTCCTCTACCTGCTAATTCTCAAGTGCCTTCAGCTCAAAATAACCAGTATGCCAAGGAATATTTTGGAGTAGCATGTTCTGAACGCCTTCGCCAAACCTGACCAGGGTGAAGCAGTGAGTCATCAAAACATAGAAAACAGCTCTAATAACTGGCTGAGGAATAAACTTCAGACATACTATATGTCATTACGAAAAGGACTTAGGGCTGTAAGTCACAAGAGATTCTCGCAGAAAAGGGAAGAAACTGGTGTCCGAACCAGTGCAGGATATCCAAAATTCCAAGGCTCGCCTGGGTCCAAAGCTGAATATAGATCTTTGAAGTGTGACCGAGGGCCTGAAGGACTGGTCCACATCGGGAAGAGGTAGATTCTACCTTGTTTCCTCGAAAATAAGAGCTAGCCAGACAATCAGCTGTAATGCATCTTTTGGAGCAAAAGTTAATATGAGACCCGGTCATATTTTACTGTAAGACCGGGTCTGATATAATACCCGATCTTATATTAATTTTTGCTTCAAAAGATGCATTAGAACTGATTGTCTGGCAAAGTCTTATTTTTGGGGAAACATGGTAAGAGGAAGTGGTATCATCTGAAATTGACCTCAGCTGGTGTCTGCCTCAGGGTAAGCACTGAAGAACATTTTAGCACCATTGCGGTTAGGGTTGAGACAAAGACTTGAAAAGGCTTCATAAATTGAACCTCCAAGCTAATCTTCAATTCACTTTTTAAATTACTGTCATATAGTTTACTTGCTAAATTTGCTTGCTTTTTCGTTTTGTTTTTCACTTCATTTTCTAGGAAAAGATTGCTTTGGAAAAATTCTCATCTCTGTGCACAATGGGGAAATAGGCAGAAGAGGTACAGACCGTTTCTGTGCTCCTAATAATGACCATCCGTTGATGGTCATTGGCCTTGCCAGATGACTAGACTGACCCCTGGCAAGGATTATTCTAGGCAGAAAGGCCTCTCCTCTCTTCCCTTGGTTTCCTTTCTCAGTCTACCCCCTTCCCTATTTAATTTCCTTTCCTTATAAAAAGGAAAGTAGATGCTGATGTCTTGTGGTCTGGGCCATTCCACTGACAAACCCCCATATTTTGGTTTTCGATGTTTGTTCACAGCCCTTTAAACGGTACCCGTTGTGAGTTCATCTCCCACCCACCATTGACATATATGCTGTTGGCCAAATATCTTTGAAGTTTTCTGCATGATGCCTTTCTCTTGCTGTTTCAAATGTCTGTAACACTCTTCCCACCATCTCTTATAATTTATCCAAACGCCCATTTATCTTGCAAGGTCTGTCTTACTGCTGAAGCAACAGAGCTCACTGAAGACCAGCTTGGCAGAAATCTAAGGAAGCATATACTAAGAAGAGGCTAAAACTCAGCAGGAAAAATGTAGGGCGTCTTTTGGTAGGCAATAGCTCCCCACCACCATGAACTTGGAGATTCTCTTAATTCTAAAAGCTAACAGGTGTATATTTTAAATAAGGACGACATTTTGTTGCCCGTGGCCATCACAGTTTACCTTCACATCTTATTATGTCCCCTGTGCCCTTGTATTCTACAGCAGCACTTCCTGAGAGTGGCATTTGATATTTTGGGTTGGATAATTCTTTGTTGTGAAAGGCTATCCTGTGCATTGTAGGATATTTAGCAGTACCCATGGCCTCAAGCCTGGATGCTAGTATCGCTCCTCTCATTGTGACAACTAGAAATGAAAATAGATATTACTATATTTTGGGTGGAGGGGTTTGGAAGAAGATAGGGGCTGCACAATGACTCTCCATTGGGAACCACTGCTCTACAGGCTCAGTGCGTTTCTTCCAGTCCTCCAGGTAGAGTGTATACCGCACACATCCGTATGCAGAAGGCCTTTTCCAGAGTTACCTCTTTTGTGAGGCTTTTCTCATCACATTGCCAAAAGTGCTGTTGCCCCTTCTTTGTGTGCCCATGTACATAATAATTATTGACAGATTCGATGTGTATAGAACTCTTACTATGTGCTGTTAACCTCAAAATACAAAGGCAAGGTAAGAGGCAACATTTATTTGCGATCAAAAAGAATCGCAATTCTGGGAAGCACTGATTCAGGTAGAAACCCAAATACTATTCTGATTAGGAGGTGAAGACAAAGGGCATTTATAAGAAAGGGAAAGGGAATCATTACATGAATAGAAGGAAGGAATTTATATTGGTGTTAATAAGCCAAAAAAGGAATTTCTATAGGTATAAATAAGCTAAGTTATTCTTTAGCAAAACACAGTGGTGCTAATTCCAAAGAATGTTTAATTTTCAGTCCGGTAGTCAGGATGTATGCTTTCCTGTTAGCTAGTAAACAGTTATTTGGAATACAGTATTATTTGGCCCAGCCCACAGATTATTTTGTGCAGTTGAAACATTCCAAAGGTCTGAGGGATAAGATGTGCAAGGCAGTTCCTCTGGATTGGTAGCTCTGACTCCATTTTGAAATGGCTCCGTTTATATTATTTTTCACACAACCATTGTGCTAGTTTCTAGGGCTACAGCAATGGAGATAAACATTTCCTGCCTCGTATTGCTTACAGTCTAGCTTATTAATCACAAATTATATTTGTAGTTGCCATGTAGACTATAAATTTCTGGAGGGTAGGGACCAAGTGTTGGCCACTAACTCCTTACATAGTACTTGGCACAGAGTTGGTGTTCATAAGTATTTGATGAATAAAGGAAACAATTCTTTCTGCATCCTCACTGGCATTACTCTAATTCAGGTTCTCTTCATTGCAAATATGAGCTTTTGCCTATTTCCAAATGAGGTGTCCTCACTCTAGTTGCTCTCTTCGAATCCTATCCTCCACAAAGACTGTAGAATGAGATGTCCAGAATACAAGTCTTACTCCTCTGCTTAAAAGCCATCATTGTTTCTTGTTGTGTCTGGTATTTTAAAGACAAGTGTCTGTAACATAGCTGAGTCTGGCCACTCCCTTCCCTACACTTTTCTCCAGCAGCTAGAAGGGCCTGTAGTTCTGCACAATCATTGTGTTGTTTCACACCATCGAGGCTTTGCTTCCACTGCTTCCTCTGCCTGCAATTTCCCCTCTTCTACTAGTTAACTCTAACTCATCCTTTAAGGTTTAGTTTAGGGGCCCTTCTTTCTGGAAGCCTCTTCTGGGAAAGCTACCAGACTAGGTTGGGTTTTCCTCTTCTGGGTCCCACAGTGTCAGTGTCTAACTGTAATATTTCTTAATTATCTTCTAATAGGTCTGCCTTCCCGATTCTACAATGAGTCTCTTACCAGCAGGAATTCTCTCGTACTCATCTTGTACTCATCTCTTACTCATCACCAGGTGTCTAGCACAGTAACTGACAAGCTGTAGGCACTCCGATTTTCTTTGAGTGAATGAACGTGTGAATGAAATTTAGTAACAGGAGCTTTTATTTAAAGTAGAACTTTCAAATATGGGCTCTTGATGATTTATCATTTTATTTTTGCTTCCCACAGATATTGGTATCAACTTGACAGATCCTATGTTCAGAGGAATATATAGGGGGGTTCAAAAGCATCAAGGTAAATGTTTCTTTTATTAAGGTAAACAGTTTCTCTATGAAGGTAAATCATTTGTCTCAAGGAGATCTTGAAAAGCATAATCCAGTCTTAAAACAGAAATATTAAAGGACTTACACATCTTGGATAAAACTGTAAACAACATGAAACACATACAAGCTATTGTTGGTAAACCGTGATCATGAATATTTATAAAGCACCTATTGTAACCAAGTGTTAATCATGCACTTCTTGTGCAGAGAAGTTTATAATTTTGAATGTAGAACTTTAAATGAACCATATGCACAAAAGCCAAACATAGTTGATGTTTAGTCTCTTAAGCAATTGAACAGTAGGGCACATAATTAAAAAATCGTGTACAGTTGAATATCAGTATGTCTAGTTTTTTGAAAGCATTTTCAGCTGGGTGACTAAATGGCAACGTGATTCAGGAGGTGGGACACTGCAGTCCATCTTCCTTGTCTGCCTTTCCCCCTTTCCAGCAAGACCTACTAGATCCTAGATACCTGTAGTATATATAGGTGGGAAGAGTAGCCAAAAGCAAAATGGCTTATATTGATCATATCCAGTTCATTTCAAAGGTTTATTATGTCAGGTGAATAAGCAGGAAATGATGGTGACAGGCTTTTAAAAGAAGAATTTCTCTAATAAACTAGCCTGTGAATATTGCCTCAGAAAATTACTATACTTGTGATTATGTAAATGCAAACAGGAAATTTGGTTTTGTGTTTCCAGATGATGTGGAATTGCACATTTCAACACGCTTAGCCGGAAGCTAATCTTACGCTGCCTCTAGGTGATACTAAGTGGAAGCTCTAAATACAGAGAATGTTTTGTAGATGAACAAGGGTAAATGTTAGCTTTTGTAAACCTTCCCTCAAAACTTACTTTTCTACTTTATTTAGAAGTTTAGGTGAAGTCTTCGTGTTACTTGCATAGTACAGTTCAAGTACAAAATTACATTCTGCTTTTCTTGCCTTTATAGCATTTAATGGATTTCATGCTTTGTAACTCTATGTATGTTTGTATATGTGTGTTTATGAAATAAATTTTATAATGAACAGTATCAGTATTACTCTAATTTATAGTAACTAGCAAAGCTGATTGCCCTACTTCGTTTTAAGTTCACTAAGTTGATTTTTTTTGTCTAAAATTTTATAGCTACTCTAGAAGTAGTAGTAATTGAATTCCAGTATATTTACTGTGATGCTTAAATATGAAATTAAGAAATAGGTCTTTATGATATAACTGTTTTATTTGCTGTCCATTTACCTCAGGCCTCTCAGAGCTCAGTAATTGCTGTTGATCTCTCCAGAAAAGTTTGTTGTTATTTAACAGTGAATTTTGGGAAAGAGCAAAAAACAAATGTCAGGGAAATTATCTTTTCTCAATGGGAATGGGAATTATAGAAATATAGCATTAACTAAAATTTACAAATAGATGTTATATCGAGTTTTGGGAGTCATTGCAGGTGTGCTCTGAAAAGCCCTAGTAAAAATAATCTTAATAATTGTCCTTTATTTTTATTTAAAAAATACAGTACCAACAAGTTTGAAATTCAAGGCAAGTGACTTAATTGTAGGGAGCAAATTCATCTTTCTTTGAACTTCCTGATTTTTGTCACTTTTTCTCCTTTTGATCAGCGGAATAAAAATACAATTAAAAGGATACCTCTTCATCTAGTTTGCTTATACAGATTTCTTTCCTTTTTTTTAAGGTTATCACTAGCTCTATTATAAGAAAGTACTCAAATATTATTAATTTGATTTTGACTTAGTAAATGTGATTCTGTAGGTAAATGGATTTTTATTTACCAAGTTTCCTTACTGAAAGCTTCATCTTTTACAGATGATTTACAGGATGTAATACAGAGGGCTGTCCAGATTGGTGTTAAAAAGGTAACATCTAGTTTTTGTTACTCTTGAGATTTTTTTAAAAACTAAATTTTGGTTAAAATACTGCAAAATAGAAGGGAAAGAACCAATGGAACAATTGACATTTTTTGATAATAGCAATATGTAATGTTAGCAAGTTAATGAAATAAAATATATCCACATATTCTGTTCAAACAGTTTAAATGACTTTGTGGGTAGTCCTCCCATATGATCAGAAGCATGGTAATGGCAAAGTCTCTTTGCAGTTGTTTTTAAACCTATCTGAATTACCAGGCTTCTCTGCAGAGGCAACTCTTACTACATTTTATAATATATTTTAGCACTTACTAGAGTTAAGCAATTATCAAAAAGACATGAATCTGTCAGCAAGTCTAGTTTTTATAGTATGAGTATACCATTTCAAACAACTGGAAGGACATTTTAATTTTTACAGTAACAATTTCATTATCAGGAAAATTCCTACTACTTTTTAGAGAGTTCTGAGCAAATGAATATTAGCTCAGTGCCAAATTCTTTGAATAGATATTTTTAAAAATTAGTATTTCTTAAAAATAGCACATTAGTACATACATGCACACAAGAAATAAGATTAAATTCCATTGTGTGGTATCAGTACACTTGGCTTCTAAGTTGAATAACTTCATTTTAAAAAGTTAGACTGCTGACTAAATGAGTTCTGCAGTCTCCAACTCTAAAATTGTATGCTATTGTAATAAAAAAGGATGAAAGTTACAACATTAATTTCTCATTGTGTAGTCATTCTCTGCTTGGTAAATCATTTTATAAAATGCTTTTCTACAAACTTGGAAATACCAAGCTCCTAAATTTTCATGTGTTAGCCATGAATAGTTTAAGCTTAACATTTCCAGTCACACACACACGGATTTAGGAAGGAAAGGACTGAAGTGAAATTTATTTGGACATGGTTCCAAATTGAAATTGAATTCAGTATCTTGCAGTTAATTGTAGTGGTTGGAAGCCAAGTTATGGCATCACAAACCTGACTTCCAACGCCAGCTTCATTCTTCCTAGCTTTGTAACCCGGCATGCTTCACCTCTGCAGACTTCAGTTTTCTTATCCATACTTGGAGAGTGATAATAGTACCTAATTAATAGAATTGTTGTGAGGGTTAAATAAAAATGGAATGCAAAGCACTTGGTACTGTATCTGTTGTATCAGGCATGAAGTGTACAATCTGTTATGTTTATGGTGGAAGCTGCCATCATCTTATCAACGTGGGAGACGAAATTATGTCCTCTAGTCTTGCCCTTAACTTTTTCATCTATTTGGAAAAGTTAGATAAACTACAAGGTAGACTTGATTAGAAACTATTTTACATAATTGAAATTCTGGATTTGGGCACCTAGTCTTGTATTAAAAAATTAAGTAGTATAAGTAAACAAAATTTTCCCAATATTTTTGTTAATATCTTATACCCTATGTTTTATAGGCAGTTGAGGATTTAATTATGGCTGTGCATTCCCTGAATAGATACTCAGTGTGTATCATGTTACAAGTTTAAGTTGCTATATGAAAATGTCTTTATCATTTGGACTTCCTCCTCTGCTTTGTATGTCTTCTCTTTAGGTGTGTACCTAGAATGAATTCTTCAGTTTAGCTCAGTGACCCTCTTGAAGTATGCTTTTAAAATGTGCGTCTTTGTGCTTCAGTCCTTTTGCAGAGGAATGTGCACTTAGGCAGCGCTGCCTCAGTAATCACCATCAACACATCGCACTTGGGTGGCATGTTCCTTTTCACAGATTTGCAAACATGGTATTCTGCCAGCCAGTGGACCCTAATGGGTGTCTCTAGAAGTATGCGTCTTTGCCAGGGGCCATGTATTTCTCTACAAAGAAGTCATCAGTACACACTATGAACCCAGTGATTCTCAAGCTCTTGGCCTCAGAACCCCTCATGCTTTTTAATATTATTGACGGCCCCAAAGAGCTTTTGTTTTATGTCGGTTTTATCTGTTCCTATGTACCATATGAGAAAGGAAAGCTGAAAAATTTTAAATGTCTATTAATTCGTTTAAAAATAACAATAAATCATCATATCACATAAAGAGCATATTTTTATGAAAAATAACTATTTTCCAAACCAAAAAATTTAGTGACATGAGTGGAATTGTTCTACATTTTTTTGCATATCTCTAATGTCTGGCTTGATAGAAGACTGCTGAATGTCGAATACTGGTTCTGCAGTCAGTCTGTCGTGATATTACACACCATGTAGCCTCTGGAATTCCTCATTGCACATGTGTCACGTGACCGAGTGACAGTGAAAAAAGCAGATAGCATCTTAGTATTACGAAAATCATTTTGATCTGATCCCGGGGGTTCCGGCACCACACTTGGAGAGCTGTTGAAATAATCGACGCTACTGAGTCACTGATTTAGATGAACAGAATTCTAAATTTAGAGAGCCTTTTATTCAGTCTTTTGCAACGTTTCAGAAGCACTGGATCTCTGTTGTCAAGAACTCATGGTCTAATAGAATAGGAAAGACAAACATGTGAATACATGTTAATAGGAAAGAGTGACGAATTCTGTGTATTGTGTGTCTGTGGGTGCACATGGAGTGGGGAAGATGGAACACTACATCAGACGTGATCTTTCAGTGGATTTTAAAGGAAGGGTGGGTGTGTGATACTCTAAGAGAGAAGAGCATTCTGGAAAAAAGCAGCAGGAAGGTATGTTTGGGAAAGTGTTACTGATACCCTGTTAAAGTGGGCTTATTTTATTTCTTTCTATTTCAGTTTATGATTACAGGCGGAAATCTACAAGACAGTAAAGATGCACTGCATTTGGCACAGACAAATGGTACCCACATATTACTTTTACCAAAAAAAAGTATGAATTAAGTTATTTTGAAGAAGTCTTTCCTGAACTGCTTCAGGTACAATACAATGGATCATGACTGTTAAAACAGCAGGAAAAGAGACTAATTTCAATGGGCTATGATTAAGATGGAAAAATTCAAAGTACCCATTGGTATATCAGATTCTTGATAAAACCCTCTCATTGTACTTAATAAGGATTATTTTAAGATTTCAGTTAATGGGAATTAAGGTCACCAGGTTAATGAGAATTAAGGTTAATGAGAATTATAAGGTTATACAATTAAACCTCAAATATGCCTGATGTGGAATTTTTGCATGTATATTATAATGTGTTTAAGATGAGTTGCTTTTTATTCTTTTTTAACTTAAGCTGTGAAAAATCATTTATTAAATATTTATTACACACACCAGATACTGTGCAAGGCCCCAGGAATGCAAGTAATAATATGATATATATTCCATGTGATACATTTTTTGTTCTACAAGGCTTAGATGCTTGCTTTATGCTCCTACATTCTGCATTTATTTGAAATCTTTTTAAAGTTTTGCAATTAAAGGAATCCTAATTATATAAAACACCTCCTTTATCTGGCATTCATTTACTTAACTCTTTGTGGGTGCCTGGGGGGCATACTTCATCTGCTAGACACTGAAGAACAAAGCATCCCATGTTATTTTTCCAAAATACCGACTGACTTATTATAAAAGCTCTTTTTTGTGACAGGATCCACTGATACTTTTTTTCAGTGATTAAGGTCATAAAGGTCGTCCTCTTCCCAGAGCTTGTGAAGTGCATAAGAATATTGTCTTCTATACTTTTTACCCCTAAACAGATGTTTTTAAAACTTCTGGGACCCCAGATGTCAGCCCTCTTCCACTCCTCTCCACATACCTGTGTCCTCTCTGCTTGAAAAACTCTGCCTCCCTTTATCTGTAAACCTCTGCATGGGAGCCCTAGGGGGGCTCCACACTTCTCCCCTGGGTCCACATGCAAGGAGCACCTTAAGCCATTCAAAAGCCCTGTTGGACTTCACATTTGTGTTCCATACGACTAAAGCTGTCAAAGTATGGCCTCCAAATACGTGAGCTTCATTTTTCTATTAGGAAAACTAATCCCCTTTCCACCTCTTTAAGTCACCCTGTGTAAGGGGAAGGAATGCATTTTAACTGTTACAGTAAATACATGGAATTGGACAGCTACATGAACAGTGAATATAAAAGATTTAAAATTAGGTTATGACATCTCATTCTCCAGGAAACTGTTTCATTTTCCATTTTACAAGGCTCAGTAAATACCAAGCTTTGGAAAGAGTTGCATTAATTATTTTTGCCAATGCATTAAGGCAGTTTTCATGTTCTACTTTGTTACGGTATTCCAAAAATTCTTACGTGATTAGCCTAATGCAGTGCTGGCCGTTTGAATAGTTGATGGCTATTGTTAAAAATCAACCAGTTCTCTCATGTATGTATATTAAATATAAATATGAAAAAAATATTTTGAAAATAATCCTAAAACATTATTTTGTGCTAGATATGTTTTTCAGTACCGTTGGATGTCATCCTACAAGATGTGATGAATTTGAAAAGAACGATCCTGATCTTTACTTAATGGAGTTGCTAAATCTTGCTGAAAACAACAAGGGGAAAGTTGTAGCAATAGGGGAATGTGGACTCGGTAAGCGCCACCCTTGCCCTATTACAGTGACCTTGAAAATAATTGATTTGTTCTGTACAAGTCACGAGTGGTAATTGATTCTTTTTTATCTTTTAAAGATTTTGACCGACTACAGTTTTGTCCCAGAGATACTCAGCTCAAGTAAGGACATTGGTTGACTTTATTGTAAAATCTTAAGAGTGGTTTTTTAAATAGTGTTTGTTTGTTTATCAGTTCAGTATGTAGTTGGATTAAGCCTCAGGATTTTTTGTTTTTCCCTTTGTATATCAAAAGTTAAGTGAAACAAATTCCATGTGTACTTACATGTAATTCATAAGGGATGGAAACATAGTTCCCACTTGATAAACTATCTAGTTTGATTTTAATGGTAGAAATAAGGGATGAGTTTCACAGAACAAAGATTTTTTTGTTATTTTTTTGTTTGCTTAATAAATGCATTCACATGTGAACCATTCCGGTGAAATTAATTAAATTGTTTTGTGGGGCGTGTGATTTAAGAGGAAGGGATATTAAAAAGAGATTATAGTATCAATCACCAAAGCTAGGAAAACATATTTTACTCTTGCTAGGCACTTTGGAACAGGAGAATCCTTTCATAGGAGCTATGTTGAGAGTGGTGGCTTCTTAAAAAACTCCAAAGTTCACAAGCCTTGGGGACTTCCTCCACACTAGTGCCGTAGTTTTTAGTTGGAGCTCCTGACATACAGGTGGGTAGTGCTACAGGCTGAAAAGAAAAATTAGGTCATAGGCTTAATTTAAGACATGAGCATTTTGAATTTCAAAAACAGTGTCTTAATTATCAAGATGATAATACATTAGAATGAGCTTCTAAAGGGTGTTAACTTAGTTATTCAATCGTTCAACATATTTATAGAGTAATATGTGCCAGAAACTGCTAGGACTCAGTAGACAAAAATATGAATAAGGTATAATATCTAGTCCCTAGAGCTATTTCAGAATAAACCACCCTCCATCTGCTTAGTTGCTTATACATGAAGGAGAGTCTGGATCAAGTTCTCTCTTAAATACCATGTAGCTCTATCATAATAGTTAATAATTAACCATCTTGTCATACGCTCATGGTTAAGCCAGTGACTTGATGGTCTGAAGGAATCTTTCGAATTATATAATACATGCCAAAAGCGTACTTGCTTCCCTCCTTCCCCGATCCAGCCACCTACACAATCCCATGTCCATCCCAGGTGAAAATGCCTGTAGTGAGGAACAGATTGACTAGTGAGTCTGTCTGTCATACCTCAGACTTCAAGTTCCAGAAGTCCTGGAGTGTGAAGGTCCGTAACCAGGTGCCATGGGATGGGCTACAGTAATGTCCTGTGGAGTCTCAGTCCTCTCATTTATATAAGCCTTTGAGAGCTGTACAGTCAGGACAGCTTACCTGCTGTGTTTTGCAGGGACGTTCCTGGGATGACCGACAGGGTCACTAAATCCCATACCTCTCCTGAATATCATGTAGGTCAGTTCATTTAACCTTAACAGTTCACATATTCATAGTTAAGTAGAAGAACACTCGTCCAGAATAGGTTCTTAGGTTAAGCTCACACATCATAATTCTTCCACTTTAGTGCTTGTTTCGGCTACGAGGAGCAACGTGAGGCAAAGACTGCAGTGTGACAATCATGGACAGTGGCAGAGTCGCTCAAGATACCTTCCTTGCCCGTGTGACTTTCCACCCAGATACGTTAATACCAATTCCAAAATGCAACGTAAATAACTTTAAACTCGATCGTTTGTGTTAAAACATTGATAGCATCAGTTCTGTTTTACTGTTTGAG
Source organism: Rhinolophus sinicus (assembly GCF_036562045.2). Classification (NCBI taxonomy): domain Eukaryota; kingdom Metazoa; phylum Chordata; class Mammalia; order Chiroptera; family Rhinolophidae; genus Rhinolophus; species Rhinolophus sinicus. Next base: position 11,676,859 of record NC_133761.1, read on the forward strand.
GATACTTGGCCGTCTTAAGATCAGAACTTAAAACAGTATATATAGCAGGCTATAGTTTATGCTTTAACACACATGCCAATTACACAGGTGCTAATCTGTTATGCAGCGTTCCACCTCCATTCAGTAAATGGTTACCAAGTGCCTCCTCAGTATGGTTATCCTTTAAGCATACCCTGTATTTCCAGTTTCTCCTCCCAGTGCTACTCTCCTGATTGCAAGTTAGAGCTCCGTTCACTTGAATGGGAAGAATTTCCTTTGGGCATTGTTCTTGGGATGTTAAAATGTTAATGCCGTGCAGGTCTTTTTTTGTTTTTTAAATCAAACATCAGACAGAATTTCAAAGTAAATGCTTGGGGACTTAAGGGACCTCAGATATGAGAGATTAAGGCCATCTTTGCCATCAACCAGTTTAGAGGCAGGATTACCACCCTGGGGTAAGGTACACTGGTGTGACGCAGTGGCTCTTTCTGATTCGCCTCAATTCTAATTAATAAAAGCTGTCATTCTGAAGCTAAACTTTTCAAGCCTTTCTCCTTCCTTAGTTAATTGTTGACCCTAAACTATAAGAAGCAATAATACCATCAGAATCAAATTATAGCTTTGCTAAAATGAGCAAATTTTAACTTCACAAATGATTTTCATTTATGAACTAAAAAAAAAAAATCATAAATAAAAGCAGAGAAATCCCTTAACAAGTGCCAGTCCCTGCCCTTTGACTTACATTGTTATTTGTAATTACCATGGTGGGTTTTTCTTTTCCCTTTAAAGACTAATCATTTGATGTTAAATACCAGTTGTCCTCAATTTGTATCATTAGGGATCATTTTTTACCACATGGCTTCCTTATGTTACCTGTCTAGCTTGAGCACATGGACCTTTTGTAAAATTATACAGATTCTGTACACACGTTACTTGAACATCTGGTATTTTCATAAATTGTACTTTTGCCTGCTCTTGGATAGGAAAGCTAATTTCCAGGCTGATCATTAGGTTCTGTAAATCTGCAACTTGGTCATGTGGCTTTGTACACAGAATTGTGCATGAAAAAAATTCTCAGTTTACAGGGGAGAACACGAAAAGTGGAGAGTACTGCCTGCTGTGAAGCCAGATACATAGTAAGCCAGATACCAGATACCATAGTAAGCCAGAAGCCAGATACATAGTAAAGTTTACATAATGGCTGGAGCATACTTAATTGCTGACATTTGAATTACTTTAGAGGTTATGGAAATAATAGTAATGATTAAAATCTTTTTCTCCCAAGTTTCGCTAATATTTCCTACACTATGAAATTCCTACTTTAACTAAAAATACTTTTGCTTATTCTAGCCTGGCAGAATCTGAAAAGATGGTTTAAAAACCTAAACATTGGGTACTAAAGACACAGACCACCAATTTTAGGAAGACTATTTCTTTACAAAGTATATTTCTGATTTTTAAATTTAGCCTTTTCAAGAGTGCAAAGTGGTACTCCGGGAAAATAGTGCTGTACTTCAGGAGACAAGATGTAGGAAAATACTGCAAAAGAGATTTGAGTTAAACACAGAAATTGTTCCCCAAAATTTAGGGGCCTAGAAGACATAAATCCCTTAGAAAATAAGACACCTGTTGTTTGTAACTCCTGGTTTCACTTAAAACTACTTGACCATGATGTCATAAAAATGGTGGCATGAGGTGACCCTCTTGAAGTCTCCCTTGGAATTTATAACAAATTGAATAACTATAACTCCACAAAGGGCTCCCTGCACAGCAGACAGCAAGATGAAGCGGCCCACTACCGAATTCACCTAAAGGTGGGCAGATTGCCCAAGCGGGGGAGGAGGGAAGGGAGAAGTGTGGAGACGGAGCTGTGCGGCACAGGACACAGACCTAACTCAGTGCTCCGAGCTTGCTGCATCCCGGAACTACTGCAGCTGTGGGAGAGGAAAGAACTCGGACTGCCAGGGCTCCGCTTATGGCCCACAGGGCTGAGGGGACAGCATATAACACGGCTGAACCCAACGCTGACGGCAGAGACGTCGGAGCAAAGACTGAGGGAAGAAGGCTGAAAACGGTGGTTTAAGCCCTCACTGCTGAGTAGAGAACAGAAGCCTTAGGCACTGAGCCTAGCTGCCCCCTCCCTACCCTCCCAGAGCTCGCCCCGCCCCCACCTGCCTGGTGCTAGAAGCAGAACAGTAGCAGTGTCAGATCAAAAGAATAGAATATTTGCAGTTCTGAGAACTGTGGTCTGCAGACATGGACTCGCAGCCCAGCTAGTTCCAGCAAAGGGGGTGAGAGAGCCGTGGAAGCAGGACCGGCTGTGGTGGTGGTCGTTGCCATTGCTCTGGGCCACCTCTCATAACCCACCCCACCCCGTCCCCACCTATCTGGACAGATCTCTGCAGGAGTAAACAGAACTCCTGAAACATACGGGCTCTGAATCTGGTGCAGGAAGAGCTTTAGAACTTCAGAAGCTGTCCACATCCCCCCATGGAGGTGGCACCGTATGATCCAGGCGAACTGTTCATAGAGGAGAAGTCCACCTTCCAGGGAATCCCCCCTTGTGTGAGAATCTGGAATAGTGCAGAGAAAACACAGCACTATGGTGTGAGAGAGAATAAAAGGCTGCAGTCGGAGAGAAAATAAAACATTCTACCAACACATACCGGAAAACAAAAGAAAGACCTCTTCCTATCAACCTGTTTCAGAACCCACTCCTGTAGATGTCTAGGAAGAGAAATAATAAATCATTAATTGCCATGAATAACCAAGGCAACAAGACAGCTCAGAAAGAAAGTGAAAAGTCTCCAGAAAATGAACTTAAAGATATGGAAATATGCGACTTAAATGACAGAGAATTCAAGATTGCAGTTCTGAAAAAACTCAACAAGATGCAAGAAAACACAGAAAGGCAGTTTAATGAACTCAGAAGCACAACCAAAGAACAAGGTGAACATTTTACCAAAGAGATTGAAATTTTTAAAAAGAACCAAATAGGATTTCTGGAGATTAAGAACACAATATAAGAAATGAAGAATGAAATAGCCAGCTTAGGTAGTAGCGTTGACCAGATGGAGGAAAGAATCAGTGACATTGAAGATAAAAATCTGGAAATGACACGGATGGAAAAAGAAAGAGACTTGAGACTTAAAAAGAAATGAAAGAACTCTACAAGAACTTTCTGACTCCATCAGAAAGAACAATATAAGAATAATGGGCATACCAGAAAGAGAAGAAAGAAGGGAACAGAGTATACTCAAACAAATAGTTGACAAGAACTTCCCAAACTTGTGGAAAGAACTGGATCCTCGAATCCAAGAAGCAAATAGAACACCTAGTTACCTCAACCCCAACAGGTCTTCTCCAAGGCACATTGTATTGAATCCATCAAAAATTAATGACAAAGAATCCTCAAGGCAGCCAGGGAAAAGAAGATGGTAACCTACAAAGGAAAGCCCATTAGATTATCATCAGATTTTTCAGCAGAAACTCTACAAGCCAGGAGGGAGTGGAGTCAAATATTCAAACTATTGAAAGAAAAATTATGAGCCAAAAAGAACATATCCAGCAAAGATATCCTTTAGATATGAAGGAGGAATAAAGACCTTTCCAGACATACAGAAGCTGAGGGAATTTTCTAACATACGACCTGCACTACAAGAAATACTGAAGGAGGCTATTTGACCAGCATAAATAGGGATAATTTGTGACAACCGAAACATAAAAGAGGGGAGAGTAAAGGCCTGAACCGGACTATAGGAATGGAGAAAGTAAGCATGCTGAAGAAAATGGAATACTCTAAATATGAAACTTTCTTTTACATAAACTTAATGGTAACCACTCAAAAAAAAAAAAAAAAAATCCAGAACTGAAACATACAACTTAATAAAAGAAGAAACAGAGGGAAAGATCATAAAATGCCACTACACAGAAATAATAACAAAAAGGCAAAGAACAATGGAGACACAATCTTACTAGAAAACCAAAGATAGAATGATAGGAAATCCTCACATATCAATAATCACCCTGAATGTAAATCGACTGAACTCACCAATTAAAAGGCACAGAGTAGCAGATTGGATCAAAAAATTAAACCCAACCGAATGCTGCCTCCAAGAGGCACATCTCAGCTATAAGGACAAACGTAGACTCAAAGTGAAAGGGTGGAAATTGACACTCTGAGCAAATGGTATCCAGAGAAAATCATGTGTATCCGTACTGATACCAGATGAATCAGACTTCAGGATAAAAAAAAAAAAAGTAACGAGACAAAGATGGACATTTCATAATAATAAAGGGGACTATACAAGAAGAAGACATAACAGTTATCAATATTTATGCCCCCAATCAGGGAGCACCGAAATATACCAAGCAACTACTAACAGAACTAAAGGGAAAAATTGACGAAAACAATTACAGTAGGGCACCTAAATACATCATTGACAGCTATAGATAGCTCATGCAAACAGAAAATAAAGAAATAGCAGCCCTAAATGACATTAGATGAAATGGACATAATTGACATTTATAGAGCACTTCATTCTAGAACATCAGACTATACATTTTTTTCTAGTGTACATGGAACGTTCTCAAGGATAGACCATATATAGGGACATAAAACTAGCCTCAGCAAATTTAAGAAGATTGAAATCATACCAAGCATATTCGCTGATCACAAGGCTTTGAAATTGGATATCAACTGCAAAAAGAAAGCAGGAAAAACCACAAATATGTGGAGATTAAACAACATACTTTTAAAGAATGACCGGGTCAAAGAAGAAATAAGAGGAGAGATCAAAAGATACGTAGAAACAAATGAGAATGAAAATACATCCTACCAAAATTTTTGGGATGCAGTGAAAGCAGTTTTAAGAGGGAAATTTATATGATTACAGAGGGAAATTTATATCATTCTGTCAAGAAACAAGAAAATTCCCAGATAAATAACCTCACGTTACACCTTAAAGAACTACAAAAAGAACAAATGAAACCCAAGGTCTGCAGAAGAAAGGAAATAATAAAATTCAGAGCAGAACTAAAAGAAATAGAGAACAAAAAGACAATAGAAAAAAATGTGACAAAGAGCTGGTTCTTTGAAAAGATTAATAAAATTGACAAAGCCTTGGCTAGACTCACTAAGATAAAAAGAGAAAGATACTAATAAAATCAGAAATGAAAGGGGAAGTTATCACGGATGCCACAAAAATACAAAGGATCATCCAAGAATACTATGAAGGACTATATGCCACCAAATTCAATAACCTAGAAGAAATGGACAAGTTCTTAGAAACATACAGCCTTCCTAGGCTGAATCACGAAGAATTGGAAAATCTAAATAGACCGATCACCCGTAAAGCAATTGATTCAATCATCTGAAACCTTCCCTGAAGCAAAAGTCTGGGACCAGATGGCTTCACCAGTGAATTCTACTAAACCTTCAAAGAGAATTTAATACCTGTCCTACTCAAACTCTTCCAAAAAATTGAAGAAGAGACAAAACTCCCTAACTCATTTTATGAGGCCAACATTAGCCTGATACCAAAACCTGGTAAGGACAACACAAAAAAAGAAAACTACAGACCAATATCTCTGATGAATACAGATGCAGAAATCCTAAACAAAATTCTAGCAAATCGAACGCAACAACCCATTAAAAAGATTATTTATCATGACCAAGTGGGGTTTATCCGAGGGGCACAAGGATGGTTCAACATAATGCAAATCCATCAATGTGATACATCATATAAAGAAAATGAAGGACAAAAATCATATGATTATATCAATTGATGCAGAAAAAGCGTTTGACAAGATACAACATCCATTTATGATTAAAACACTTAATAAAATAGGTATAGAAGGAAAATACCTTAACATAATAAAGGCCATATATGACAGACCCTCAGCTAATACAATTAACGGTGAAAAACTGAAGCCCTTTGCTGTACGTTCAGGAACACGACAGGGCTTTCCCTATCACCTCTGCTTTTCAACATAGTGTTGGAAGTCATGGCCAGAGCAATCAGGCAAGAGAAAGAAAAGGCATCCAAATTCATAATGAAGAAGTTAAATTGTCACTCTTTGCAGATGACATGATGCTATATATAGGAAACCCTAAAGACTACACCTATTAGAAACAATAAACGAATACAGTAAAGTTGCCGGCTACAAAATCAGCATAACAAAAGTCCATTGCATTCCTATATACTAACAATGAAATCTCAGAAAAAGAAATTAAAAAAACAATTCCTTTTGCAATTGCAGCAAAAAGAATAAAATACCTATGAATAAACTTAACCAATGATATGAAAGACCTTTATGCTGGAAACTAAGACATTTTTAAAAGAAATTGAAGAAGACAGAAAGAAATGGAAACGGGGTCTAATATGTGGTGATGGAAAGAGAATGGACTCTGGGTGGTGAACACACAATGTGATGTATAGATAATGTATTACAGAATTGTACACCTGAAATCTATGTCACTTTACTAACAATTGTCACCCCAATAAACTTTAATTCAAAAAAACAACAACTACTTGACCATTAATAAGAATGAGAGGGAGCAATGTGCTTAAAAAAAGGAAAGCAAAAGAACCCTTCCACCCCAGGGGGTCCTCTGGATATTGTTATGATACTGTGGCTCGAGGAAGAGGCTTCTTTGAAATGCCACAACTTTTGGTTGCTTTGTCGGTGTTTGGAATTAGCGCACTGAAATTCTGGTTCCGTGTTTGCCACGTGTTGTGATCCTACGAGGTCCTACCCCTTTCTGACACCAGCTCTTGTCCTGTGCTAGGGCTCGAGGATCAAATGAGATGATTGTATATGGCACCTGAAAAACTTTTTAATAAAATATTCAGGGCTGTCATTTTATCATGTAATTTTCATTTTTCTGAAAAATAAGAGTATTTCAGTTTTTCAGTTTTTAAGGGAATCCTCCTTGTATTTTAGTTTTTAATGGAATCCTTTTGCTCAGTGGTAGTAATTTCTTATAGAACAGAACATAGAAAACACTGAGTATAAAGCTCCGCCTGGCTTCTCACTGGGTGAGCTGACTCCTCCTGGGGACGCTCAGCCAGCTCTTAGGGCCAGGGGCCAGCCGTGTTATTAGGCTGGTGCAAAAGTAATTGCAGTTTACAAGGTTAAAAATTGCAAAAACCACAATTATTTTGCACCAACCTAATATTTCCATCACCAACTCGTGCAGAGGAGGGATCCCACAGCTTATGGAGGGCGTCTGCTTCGTTTGCTGGGATTTGGTTGGAAAGCTAGTTAAAAGGAATTATTTTGAGGAACATCCCATCCTGCTAAACTGTAGCTCTTTACTTCTAGGATCAGTAGTAAAGTACTACCTAATTTACCCAGTAGGTATAATCGAGAAACTAACAAACATTTCTGAGATAATTTTGTGATCCTAGAAAATGATGTATCCCTTTCCAGATGTTGTGTGTTACAGAAGCCCTTGGCTAAGCCTGATGTATTTTAAATGTCTGAATTTACTATTTATGTCCTATAAATTTCTAGAGAATAAAAGTCCTTTAACAAAAAATCATTTGACATAATTATTTTTCTCATGCTAAAATAAAATTTTTAACAAGGAAATCTTTTTGCATTATGTAGATATTTTGAAAAACAGTTTGAACTGTCAGAACAAACAAAATTACCCATGTTTCTTCACTGTCGAAACTCACATGCTGAATTTTTAGGTGAGTCTAAGCTAAAGTATCATTTAGAATATAAGTTTTGCAGAAACGAAGCTATTTGCTAAACGTTTGCTCTGTTTTTAATTCACAGACATAATGAAAAGAAATAGAGATCGGTGTGTAGGTGGAGTAGTAAGTATAAAAGGGTTGTTTGTAACATATGCTGCACAACAGCCTTTTGGTTATTCAGGTTTGTCTTAAGACGTTTCCTATAAGTATTATCTGCCCAGCACTTAACTCACGTATCCAGAGCAGTGATTTTTAATCTTTGGATCATGGACTCTTTTGACAATCTGCCTCAGAAAAATGGTCAGATATACAAATTTTCATACATAATTTCAGGAGAGACTCACTGGTCTCCCCCTAAACAACTGTTATTTAGGTGTGTAAAACCACAGCATTATACTATGCCTACTAAGGAAAGGGCAAATAGCACTGTGCACTAATTATATACCCACATTGCATTGCTTTGACAGTTTCGTATATATTCTCTTAAATTTTTAGCCTCTGCCTGATGTTTCATACGTACTAGTGATATGCATGTTTTCTGCATTGCTAACGTGTTAATATTACTGTGCACATTTTTATCTGTAGTTTACTGACCCTGTCTATAATTTATCCTTTAGGAACAGTACTTGGGAATTGAGAGAGGCTTTCATTAGTGTCCTTGGAAGTACTGGTGGCACTTATATGTATATATAAGTGATATATATAACCTTCAGGCTCTACTTCCCAGCCCACTTGCTCTATTTCTAAATAAGAATCTACTTGGATGATTCGATAAGTTTTAAAAAATCAATGGCAACAGCAAATCCACTTTAAATGTTTGACTTTTATTAAAAAGATTGCCAAATAAAGAATTAATAACTAATTTTCTGAAATGGTTTATGAGGAGTTCACATTTAAGACTTACCTTGATATTCTTGGAGACCATGTTTTCTAGTCAGTTGGAAATGCTGAGGGAGAAAATAAACCCTTTGGGGCAGTTGTGTAATGCATTTTTCTTTATTGTTGAGAAACATGTTATCTTGGGTGTATTCAGTCTCTCTGGACTCAATGTGACATCACTGGTTAGATGTGTTTAAAGGAGTGTTACCATTGTTACTCACTGATTTTGATTACATAAATACATCCAGACTGTGAAAACTATGCCTTAATCCCTATGTCTTGGAAGGAGAAACGCCAGTTCAGTGTTTTTTGTTTTTGTTTTTTTTTGGCTTGCTGAGTTGATATTGTTGGCAATATAACGATTTACATATTTTAAACAATGTTCTCCCAACCTCTTCATAAATCACCTTATAACTTCCCTCTTAAACATCATTTCTGTTCTAGTAAAAAGTATCCTCTAACGGAAAAATGGAATATTTAAAAATATATTTTAAATAGTTTTATAGCATTTCTAGCTTTCTGTCATGCATTTGCCTAAGAATGTGCTCCCTACCCCAGCCCCCTTCCTGGAGGTACACGCTATAACGTATACGTGCAGTAATGCCCATACGCAGACAGCCACAAAGACAGGAAGTTTAGGCAGCCAGCTAATTCCTTCTTTCCTCGTGTCACTGGAGATGATGACAGGTTATAATTGTGAAAATTGATTTGAAAATAAAAATTGTAGGGGCTACCGCATTTGAAACCTTGTGCTCCAGAAACCCTAATGCATCCATTTCTGCTTAGAAAATCTTATTAATGTTATTTAGAATTTTAAAGAAAGGGTTATTATAATAAAACTGTCCCTGTCCGTCCTTAGGTGCATTCATTTGATGGCACCAAGGAGGCCGCAGCTGCTTTGATTGACTTGGATCTCTATATAGGATTTAATGGTTGGTAGGTTCTTCTTTTGTTTTTTTGTGCTTTTAGTTTTTATATTAAGCAGATTCCTTAAATTGTTTTACAGCGAATTGCAATTTAAATGTATTTTTATTAAAGTTTGTATTTTGCATTGATCTTGGCCTGAGAATTTCAGTAATTATTTAAGAAATATTACAAGTTAAAGCTGGAATGTTAAAAACTACTACCCTTTGCTCTAATAATGGAAAACAGTTTTGTGGTGAGCTCGGCAGCCAGCTTTCTCTAGCAGGGCAGTTTATTTTCCGGTTATTTTATCCCTTTGAAACATACATGTTCACAGCATTGTATACGAGTGACATCTGACCACAGGGGAAAGGTCATACTGTGACATAATCATCTTATATGTCTCTGTAGGTCAAGTAACTGAGGAGTAGAGAAGCTAAGAAACAGGTTTAAAGTAACTCGATGTGTGAGATCCTGTGTTCTCTGGCTCCTCACTCTGACGTTTCTGACCATTCACACTAAAACCACATACACCCAGTACAGGTTCATTTTCTTCCAAATTTGGTGAGCCTCTGTCAGTGTGTTTCCACAGGATGTCAACGTACCTTGTTAAATAAATTACAAAATAGTATGAGATTGCTTTCCCTCTTTAGTGTTTCATTTCCTTAAATTACCACTTTTCTCATATTATTTTTTTAATTAAAAGCTTAGGAAAAGAGAATCATGAAATTATTTGCTATAGAGTTCAGACTTATTTAAATGTCCTCGATGTGTCTTCCATAGTTTATCTGATTAATTTATAAATGACTATGCAGAGGAGTACATGTACGTGGATTAAAAAGTCTGGGAGTACTAAGAGGCTTATAAACAAACAGTCTCCTCAGCATGCTCTCTACCCCGAAGTCAGCTTTCCCAGAGGTAGCCACAGTGCAATTTGTCACCATATTTGCACATAATATGCATTGCTACTCTTAAATTCATTCCCTTTATTCTCATGAAGGCTTACGAGCATTTAAGTTCACATGTCCCATACTGTTCCCCAACCTGCATTATCCTCCAGAGTTCTCTCAGTGTAGTTATTTCAGAATTTTTGGTTAAATGTATATTTGGTGTTTTTATTATTGTGTCTGCATACACTGAACTGTGTGGTGGACCTCTGTTTTGATTCTCCTGGAGTAACTCTCCTCAAACTTTTATTTATTTGGCTTGCTTCAAAACTTTAAGCCTTCTCATACTTTCCAATAGCTCTGTAAAATGCCTTTCTCTAGTTTTCCACATAAGGAAATCTGCCTAGATTATCTGATAGTTCCATTCGTTCCAGACCCTTCCATCTTTCTGCTTCAGATTGAGCCTAGTGTCTTTTCTGTGATAGAATTCCTATGTTTAGATCCCATGTATTCTGTTTTGGTTTGTTTTGATGGAACATGTTTGAAAATGGTTTTATTCTACTCTTCCTCTTGAAAGTTTGCCTAGATAAGTTAGTGCATTAAAAAAAAAAAAATCTTTCACTTGATAGTTTTTCTGGGAGTAAAATTCTAGATTAAAAATCATTTTCACTGAGAATTTACAATGTTCCATTTCTAGGTTCCAATGTTGATAAGGTCAGTTGCTGTTCTGATGCCCAGTCCTTTCCCTGTAACAGTTTTTTTCCTGTAGATTTTGGTTCTTTATCTCTGGTATTGTCACACTTCATAAAGATGTTTTGATTTGTGTGTGTGTGTGTGTCATTTGTTATGTGCTCTCTACTAGCCCCTTCCAGCTAGAGGCCCATCTTTGTCAGTCCAGGAAAATTTTCTCAATTTTTTGTTGTTGTTGTTCTTTGGACCTCCTAGATTAATACTCTGATCTTATTTTTTTATTCTACGATTTCTCTCTGTTTCCTTGCCTACTTTCAAAAAAGTGCTTTATTTTTTTCAACCTGTTTTATGATACTTCAGCCTCTGAAAGCTCTCCCTTTTATTTCTACCATAAGCTTGTTTGACAGATGTAGCATCTTCTCATCTTTCTAAAGATAGAATTATAGTTTTTAAAAGTTATTTTCTATTTGCCGGAAAATGCTTTTATTTCCTCTGAGCTCCTTTTTCTTTTGTTTTGTTCTCTATTATGATGAAAGCTTTCTTCAGATGTCAGGCGATTCTTCCCTGTATATTTAAGAAGTTAAAAAGAGAAAAAAACAAGCTATTTGGGAGCTCAGTGGTGAGATAGCCCATCAGCTGGCAGGCCAGTCAGGTGGCCAACTGACATTTCACCAGGGGTTCCTAAATGTCAGCTTGTGGAGACATTCTTCTGGGTTGGTTCAGTTTCTCCAGATTCCTCTGATCTCTGCTGGGAAAGTGGGGGTGGGGTTCATCAAAATACCTGTGTTCCGAAGCAGGGTGGGGTTGGAGAGGATCTCACAGCTCGCTCAGCAATCGGCCTCCACGTGCATCCCATGCCTCCTCTGTGCTGCTTGTTCTCCAGACTGTACACTTCCCGCCTCCTGCCCTCCCCCTCTTCTTCCTTCCCCTGGGTGGGGCCAAAGTAACCATCTCTGCACCAACTCAGCAGAAGGTCATCTGGGAGTCCCATCTTGTCCGGACTTTTCAAACAATCCCCCATTCAGTTCCCTGCCTTTCCTGGCCTTTCTAGGTACTAGTTCTTGCAGTTAGAATTTTCTTGGGTGAATCGGTTTGCTTTTATATCTCTCTCTGCGGGCGCATAGCACTTGAGTCACTTAGCATGTAAACACACGTTATTTGTTTATCATTTGTCCATCGGCTTTCTGCTGTATGTTTTGATTAGGGGTCAGAAATGTCTCCTAGTTTCATCAAAATGCTGTTTCTTTTTTTCGTTGTTATTTTGGGGTGATTTTCAAGAGAAGGGGGTAGAAGGCCTTTATTCCATCCACTTGAACCATAAGTTTGTCTTAGATATTCTAAATTGAGTTTACTTTTTTCTTCCTACATTAACCTAGAATTAATGGGTTAGTCATTTATCTAATCAAAGTCAGTATTTCTATTCTTATTTTGAAATTCAATTTATTGTAGTCTTAATCGGAGTCTCCATGTATGGTAATTCAATCTATTTTATACTATTGATAGTCTTTGTTTTCTAAGGATTAAATTATAACTTCCCCCCCAAAGAAAATGTGCAAGTTTTAAATTTAACTACAGAATTAAACAGTTGTTCTTCCTTAAGTGAGAAACTTTATTAAATAAAGATACTGGCTTTAAAAATATTTACTCTTGTATATATTTCTGTATTTAGATCAATTTTTAGAAACATGGAATATATGTAGGAAAGGACTAAATCAATCAGATAATATTTCATGAGATCAAAAATATGCAAATAATTTGGTAATATGGTGAAAAGTTTTAAATTTAGTATCCAAACTGTGGTGGCAGAAAGATTAATTTTCTTTCTCCCCTTCTAAGTTCTGCCTGGGCTGTATAATCAAATTAACATGAAACATTCACAGGAGAAAATGTTCAAATTTACTACACACGTGTACATGGGGGTTCCGTAAGAGTATGCGCCCGAGGACACATGAGGCAGTTAAGGCTTATGTGCATCTTTAAGAAGTGCGGAGGGTTTGTGGTTTGGGACGACAAAGGGCAGAAGGCAGTTCCCTTGGAGCTGGAAAGCAAATGTCTGTCAGTGTGTGTGTGTGCTGGGCCACCTCCAACGGTGGGCACAGACAAGACTGATGAGGGGGGCCTGGCTGCCCCCTCCCTGTCCACTCAGTTTAGAGTGTAGTTACCTAGGATAATAGTGCTCTTCCTGGAGCTGGTCCTCCATCTCAATTCTCTTAGGCAGTTAGAGGAACGACCAAAGGGTTTTCCTCTTTTAAAAAAAGAACCAGCTTAAAATAATCAGTATCCCAAAGAGGCTTATTTTGGGGTGGCAAACTCTGCATCCCCTCAATACTGAGCATATCAACATATTTTAGAAACTATTCATATTGACCGAAATATTAAGATGGATGAAAATACGAATTTTTTTCCTTCTACAGAACACCTAAATAAAAGGCTAGTACTTTTGGCATACTAGACACACATTTCACTCCTACCCCTCCTAAAATCCTACTAATACTACAGATATTCAAAAAGGAAAACCTATAAAAGCAAAGAAAAAAGGTGCTTTGCTAATGGAGAAATATTCTGTAGACTTCTGGAAGATACTTTTAACTGAAAGAGAACGCTTAGACTACACCACTCTAAGTTAGGCGCATTACTCAGAAACAAATGAATTCTCTTAAAGCTAAGCTCTACAGAGAAAATTATTGTCGTGTGCAGCCCCCCCGCCCCCCCGCAGCGGCAGGATTTGGTTGGACTAGATCTTAATCTGGATTTTGTACGATGGTGACAGGGAGAAAATTCTGAGGTGTCCTAAATTTAGTTAACAGCAGGCCCAGGAGTGGCAGGACGGGACAGGAGGGATTATATCGGTAACACCTACAGGGCCAGCTGACAAGACAGCTCACCTTCCTGTATGTCTGTTGGAATTTTGGATTAGCTTCCAGGTGACTGTTTTCACGATTATCTAAGAGAGTACAGCCAGGCGCCATCGAGCCCCAGGAGCCTCTGCTGCTTCAACTTTCCAATCAGTTGCCCACAGCCAGTCCACAGGAGTGGACACGTGTTCCTTGCAGGCTCTGTGCCTGTCCCAGAGCTGGCCCTGTTTCACCTTCTCCCACCCCTTTGCCTATAGACAATGTAAATTCTTTCACGACTAACGTCTTTCTGCCGCACCACCACAACCCCTACTTGAGGTGTGAAGGGCTCAATTCCAAGAAGGTGCTGCTGGTTTAGATTTCATGCCTCAGGAGCTGGTCTTTTTCTTGCTAGCAATGACCTAATAAATCCTTTCTTTTAAAAAGACTTTCAGCCCTTGGAAGTTAAAATTTTTGTTTATTAGGAATGTGCAAATACAGTGGTATACTACCATTATGGCCAAAGTTTGTTTTGTGATTTTGGATTAGTTTTGTGATGTTTTAGACACCTTTATAATATGAAAAAATGTTATCCTTCATTAAATGCACCTTTTAATTATATATGTACATATGAATCTTTCTTTAAGCTCACTGAAAACTGAGGCTAATTTGGAAGTTTTGAAATCAATACCTAGTGAAAAATTAATGATTGAGACTGGTTAAGTTTTTTAGAACTTTAATTTTCATATTAAACCATCCCAAAAAAGAGCTAGAGAAAAGTGAACAAATATTTTAAAATAGTATATTCAACCTCAACAATTATACTTTGCAGAAAACCTTTGGAGGTCATCAATTGATGAAAAAAAAATTGATGCACTTTTTTCAATTTTAGAAGTTTGACAAAGCCTATAAGGGGATGTAACTAAGAAAGTTGTAGTTTTAAATATTTCATTGAATAAACAAGGAGTCTTAACTAAGCATTTTACCTCAGGTTTCAAAAACTATTCAGATTTTTTAAAGCCATTAGTGTCTTCTTTGTAATGGCTTATTTCTACAACACATTTTAAATAAAGCGCAGAAATTTAAATCAAATTGGTTTAGTACAAAAATTTTGAAAATCTTTTGCCTCTTAAAACAAAGTTAAAAGCTGTAATTTTTATCCTGTGGAACTCAATGGTCTCCTTATACACGTGGACATTTTTAGAAAAGTCAAGACTGAACCATTCTGAAGAAAACAGGTTTATTTCCTTGGGGAGTGGTGAAAAGTGAATGAGCTCATTAAAAGTACAATGCTTGTGAAACATGTAAGCTATCAGAATTCTTCATTAAGGAAACAGGTCATTGAATAACCCCAGAATTGGAAGCCACTATTTCACACTCAGTAGAGGCAATATAGAAGTTTAACCCAAATGTGTTCATGACACAATTTCTTTTAGCTTTAGGTCTTTTTTAAAAGCATGCCATACACCAATGTTAGTAGGAAGAAAAAAAAAGTCAGTCTTGTAAAGCATTTAAGAATTTGTACAGTTCGATTTTATCTTGTGCTTTTTCTTAGAATAGTTTTCTGTTGCTTTTTGCCATGTTTGAAGCTGAATCATGCCTTATATTTTAGAGGTTATATATTAGTTTGATAACGTTCATTAAAAAGTACTTTAGAAAGTTAAACCTCCTAAGAGACTTCTCTTTGCTAACTCTAGATGCACCTTGGTGTGGAGTCAAAAATACACATGCTGGTTCAAAATTCATAAAAACTTCATTTCCTACCAAAAAGAAGTGGGAAAATGGGCACTGTCTGAAAGACAGAAATGAACCCTGCCACATAATGTAAGTATTTTTTTCTGTCTTCAGAAACATTAAAATCAATGACCAAATGCCACTTACAAAAGGAACTCAAGGGACAGAATGAAAGTTGGGTGAAGTTCAATCAAACTCCACGTTTTAATGCAGTGGTTTGGAGGAATTTGCATCTGAATTGTCCTGTTTCAAGCCCCTCCTTTCATCTCTCTGCCCAGTGGTTTTGCAGCAGTGAGAACATCTGTCAGTTTGTAGGCGAGAGGATGAAGAGCTTAAAGCTATCCATGCGTAGACCTGGTTTAAGTTCTGCTCTGCAGCTTCCCTGCTGATGGTTATAAAAACACTTAGCAGGAGACTTTTTCAATGGTATCTGCATTTTAAATGATTTGACAACCTGAGTAAACCAAAGCAGTAACACATTTCTGGAAGCCTCTGAACAAAAGGACAAGTTATAGACAGGATTTATTTTTTCCAAAAAGGGGCAAAACTTACAGAATTTTATTTCCTAAAAAGCAATTCAGAATCATTTTTCCACTATATTGTATAGTTCATGTGAAAAGAGGGCTGTCTTACCATCTGTCAAGGAGTTGGAGAGCATAATTTACAGAAAAATCATTTTAATGGGGGCATCATCTAATTTCTTTTGTTTACACAAGCACATAAATTGAAATCTAGACTTTTATCAATCTAGTACGGTTTACCAGTTCAGGCAATTGGACATGCTTATTAACACATTCATAAAAATTAATACTGGATTGTTACTTTTAGATTGTAATAATTCCTTCCATATGCACCATTTTTTTTTAAATCGTTTTTTAACAGGTAAGAAGAGTATTAGGTAACCCAGATCCAAATTCAGCAGGCAGAAAAGTGAATTATTCTATAAAAACGTATTAGATTCTTTTCCTTTATTAATATGCTGGTGTTGGCAGACTTTTAGACCCAGTCTTTAAAACCCATAGGGTGAGGAATATATATATATCAATTCTGCTTAGTAAGGAATCACTTGTAATTTTTATGAAATGTAGATACTTGCACATTGAGTCAGGAGACAATATTTCTGAGTAATTCTTTGGAAATCTAAGAGGACACTAGAGATAAGAAACTGGTACTTTTCCAGCAGCCAGCCTTGAAGTAGGTGCCAACAGTATATCCAGCTTACTTTTCTATACGCGCCTTAGTGGTAAGTATAACTGTTGACTTTAGATACATTTGCAAAGCAAAATTTTAAGGTGTTTCTAAATGCAGACAATTAAGAACTAAAAGGCTTGATTACAAACTGCAATCATTAATACCAGTTCTGAGTAGGCAGAGCTTGGGAAAATCAACATTTGCAAACTGAAAATTTTAAACCACATTTCAAAAATACACAGCCTTTAGTCTAATTATTAATTAGCAAGTTATAAAATTCCTACTTACAAAGTCATTCTTATCAAATTCTGTTAAGTTTTGTTTTAATTCATTGTATAGAGAACTTTCCTTTAGATTCTAAATTCCTTCAAACACATTTTGGAGCTCTTGCCATGTCCGGTGACTGAGGCTCCACAGAAGGATCGAGCCAGTCCCTGCCCTCACGCATCCACGAGTAGGTACACGTGCCAGGCACTTTGGGTAAGGCATGCCATGCATCGAGTCCCACGAGGCACCCTGCCCTCTGGACCACACAAGCAGATAAAAAGCACAGTAATCCCAGGTGACAGTGCCCGGTACCGAGGTATGAGTATGTGACTGGGGCCATAGGACACAGCAGCTGTCTGCCTTGAGAGGAAGAGAACTGAGGTGACATTTAAGCTGTTTACTAACAGGGAGTTATGCCAGACCGAGATCAACACTTTGAGCAAAGGCCACCTGCTCCAGGGGAACAGTGAGTTCAGTGAGGCAGAAAGTAGGATGCACGGGTAAGTGATAAGTTGGGGAAGGCAGAGTGACAGGCCAGACTGAGGGCTCTTGTACTGGAGCCTTCTTAGTTCAGATTTTATCAGGACCCAAAGGATTTTAAGCAGGCAAGTGACTTTTTTTTCTTTCTTTTTTTAAAGCTATAACTGGTGTCAGTGTGGAGAAAGGACTGGAAGGGGGATGGGAGGCAGGAGTCACATTGATTTCACAGTACATGCGTGTTCGTTCCAATTCCAAGTAGTTAACAGAGGAAAATTCTGTAGTTTACTAAGAAAAGTGGATTGTTAGTGTCAATTTAAATGTTGACAGGTTTGCTTTTAGTATATTTTGACTGTCAGATAATAAAAACTTAGTAGTCAGTTCATTTAGTATACAGATTAAGCAAGGCTTTTGTGTCAACTTTAACAGAGTAAAAAACTTAGTTAATCTTTAATCTTTGTCCCTAATTCTTTTAAGTATTTATATTTGAGAAACTGATGAAGGGAACATAAAGCATAAGACAAGAACTATTTAAATGTTTGATTTTGACTTTAAAACTTTCTATTTCACGTATAAAATATTCTACCTATATATAATATTGCTA
Source organism: Rhinolophus sinicus (assembly GCF_036562045.2). Classification (NCBI taxonomy): domain Eukaryota; kingdom Metazoa; phylum Chordata; class Mammalia; order Chiroptera; family Rhinolophidae; genus Rhinolophus; species Rhinolophus sinicus. The sequence continues at coordinate 11,695,010 of NC_133761.1, forward strand.
TAAAACACTACTGATAATTATCATTATTCTAGACAGAGAAAGTGAAAGATTGACACCTGGACTATAGTCTCTCTTGCAGGGAAAAAAGTACAGGAAGAGATAAAACGCCCCCACCCCACCCCCAGTACATCTTGTTCCAAGTAAATTTCTTTCTTCGCTGTCGTTGCGTTAGTGACAATGCCGCAATTTCTTGCTGTCCTTTCGGTTCTCTAAGCAGTGGCTTTCAGACTTTGCTATCTCCACAATATGACCAACAGTCGGATGCAGTACTACATGTACATATAAAAATAAACAAAAATGGAAACGGTACTTCCCTAAGCTCTTCATGACCCATTGATGAATATGTGACGATGACCCTGTTTAAAAGGACTCTTCATTTCTACTGGGTTAATTGCCTAATTGTGGTTTTGTGACAGATTTGAACCTGGTTCTTGGCTCTAGTTACATGCAGGAATCTGTCTCTACTGTTTTACATGTCCTAGCAGTTAAAACTTTTGTGTTGCTAGTGCTGAAAACTATAATACCTGTTTAAGCTTATTAAAGGTGCTAGTACAGTATCTTTACGTGGAAAATGGTAAATACCTTTGAAACAAATTGGAAATTTAACCATCTGCCTTCGTTTTGTTTTAGTCAAATTCTGGAGATAATGTCAGCAGTAAGAGGTGAGGATCCACTGGAATTAGCCAATACACTATATAACAACACCATTAAAATATTTTTTCCTGGCATGTAATGGGTATATCTTCCATGTTCCATCACGTATGTACTATTTCATGGTAAAACTTACTGAAAGTTTCAATAAAGGCATTCTCTGGAAGTTGTCTAAGAGGTATTATATATAACTATACACCATCCCTCTCATTTTTATCCATAAAGACATCAGGATTTTATTTTAATGTCACTTCATATCTTAGCTTAAAACAAAAACCTCCGAGTATTTCATTTTGTAATCTCTTCAGAAGTCCAAAAGGACAATTTTATGTCAATGCTACAAGGATAGAATGGCTAACATACTGATTTTCACATCAAAATTAAACATCATGTTCTGGTTTTTACCAAGGTTTAGTTGATAAAAGCCTATTTCTCAACTCTCACAGTCTCTGAATCAGGACTTTCAAACTCAGCTCAACTGTAATGCTACTCTCAAATTTCAGGAAGTGTCTCAATCACTTCTGAAAGCCTACTTTTTCCTTAGTTTATAAAATCCATATAGCCTTTATCCTCTGGTCCAAATTATTTCCTTGACATTTGTGGTTTCCTCTGATTTGCATTTTCATTCTCCCACCCATTTTAAAGAAACACTAGGGTCCAGAGTCAGATGCATTATATACTTTCATTGAGGAATCTTTGGCACAGTTGACGCACCGTATAATCATTACATCTATTAAAAAGCTATTTGTTCAAATTTTGTCATAAAAACATGAAAACATTTTATTCTATGTACAATAATGTACACAAATTTAAATAGGTCACCAAAGAGACCAGAAGTAATGAAAGAGGTATATTTACAGTAGCACATCACAGTAAACGGAAAACCATTCACAGATTCAACATTGATACTGTTTTTGTGCTTGGTTACACTGAAGTGAAGCATATTACTCCATTTTGGATGAACTGAATTTTAAATACTTCAATGATTAGTAACTGGTATTTTAGTCAGTGTCATCATTAATCAATTCTTCAGCTGCTGTGGCTGTGTGCTGAAGCACTCCGTTTCTTTCTCTCTGAACGTCATCGTCACAATCTGTGCTGTCATCGTCATTCAATTCCCTGTCAGATTCAGCAGCAGCCTCTCTTACAGCTTCCTCTGGATTTTCATTGGGTGCAAGAAATCCATTGTTGTTAGACATATTTGAATTATCCTTGATATCGTCTTCGATGTATACCTTTTGATGGCACATGGGACAAGTATCTTGAATGTACAGCCATTTCCGAAGACAAAGTGCATGGAAATAATGATTACATGGTGTGATCCGAGCAGATGTTGTAAACTCATGATAGCAGATTGCACAGACATCATCTATTTCTTGTAAGCGGCTCCCTTTTATTTCAGGAAGTGAATTAATTTTCTTAACAGCAGTCCTACGATTCATGAACGTCTTCCAGCCATTTTTTGCTTGTAAATAGATGTTAAAATATGCATGTAGACACATCATACAAGCCCGAATTTTACTGCCTGACTCAAACATCATAGTATAAGCCCCATTTCCAAACATTACCACTCCAAATATAAATTCAATAATATTGCCTGTTGAACGGACATAGTAGACATAATCATCAAGCTTTTCCCAGAGGACGTTATAGTAACCATCAATCATGAATAGTGTATAAACAGTGAGGGAAACAATTACTTTTAAGCAGAGTTCCACACAAAAGGCTGTCACGGCAAACAACCATGTGTTTAGTGCATAGTGATGCCACAGAACATAACTGAGTAAAACAGGAAGAATAAACAGGCAGGCGGAGACAAAGAGCACAGGGAAATGTCTACGAAAAGATGACACATGAGAGGCACTGAGAGACATTAATACAGGGTCTGTCATTCCGTGGATGAAATGCAGGACTGCAGTTAATAAAAGGCACATGTTTCTACTTAAGCGAATAAGTCTCTCTTCCGGTCTCAGCCCACTTAAACCAGTCTGAAGAGCCAAAATGAAAAATAAAACAGGTGCTACGAAGCCAAGGCGCCTGTCGTCTTCTTCAGTTGATCCAATAAAGGCCAATATTCCAAGGCCCAAATAATGGGCGACTGAGGAAATGACAGCACTCATGCCCAGCACAGTTAGTGTAGAATCACAGCCACTAATTATAAGATTGCAAATGAGGTCCCAGAAATCATCCCATGAAATAAAGAAGGAATCCGTTTCGTTTGCCACCCTTAAAATGTACATTAACACTGTAGCCTGAGCTGTGATTCTTGTGAGCCAGAAGACTCGCAGTATGTCTGGGAAGCGAATCCTCTTCCACGTGTCCTCCAGTAATAACTGTAGTCCATAAATCCGATACATGTGCCTCACTAAAAGATAAACATAGCGTGTGGAATAATAACACCACTTCAATTTCACTGCCAAGACCAGCACTGTGTTTAATGTGAGAATCAAGGAAGAAGTAAAAACTAAAGTCTCTCGGATGTGTAGCGGCAGCTCTGTGATCAAGCCTATTACAGGAATCAAGAGATCCAAAATAATTAGTTGTGAATAGATGGAATGAATTTGGAGTAATGTAATGTATCCAATCCCGAACGTTAGCTGGAGAACAATGAGTGCCATCCATAGCGAGGGCCCTTTCCGAGGAAGCAGCTCAATTCCAAACGCTGACGTGTTGTAGGCACCATAGAAGTCAATGTGCAAAGCAGCATAATAATTGACCAACACTGAAGTTGCAGCTAATACAATGGCTGAACTGTACATGTAAAACTTGAAAAGTGAGCGCTGTGACAATATCAGAACAATACTGGATACAAATATACCTGAAAAAACAAAAAAGGAAAGGTCATTTGAATGAAACATTTTTAAGACATGTTTTTCCACTAATAGTTACATTCTTCCTTTAATTAGGAAATATCAACATTTTCAAAATTCGAACACTAAGCCTCAACACAATTTAGCCCAATGGCAAAAAAAAGGTTTCATCAAGTCAGAGTTCAACAGGACAGACCAAATTATTTTTTAAAACCTTATCCCTTATTTTCTAATTTCCAAAGTAATTCTAGTAGTAAGTACTACACACCCAGGCACCAAATGACTAAATCATCTTCAAGATGAGTTTGCAATAATACATTTTAACAAGTTTTAAAAATCTTTAAAGAACATGTCCTTTATAATTTCATAATCATTAAAAGTATTTAAAATAATTCTGGGGGTAGCCGGTTGGCTCAGTTGGTTAGAGTGTGGTGCTAGTAACACCAAGGTTGCTGGTTCGATCCTCACATGGGCCACTGTAAGCTGTGCCCTCCAAAAAAAAAAAAAAGACTATTACAAAAACATTAGAATTTAAAATAACCAAAATGGAAAACATCTGTTCCTATTAAATTTCATAACTCTTTTCCTTAAAAATGTTAAGAAATCGAATTTAAGTTTTATACTTAACACCTAATTCTTCCTTTTCCTCAAACTGTGAGCTCCTGCTGACTCCTATTTTTCCTGCTCCTCAAACTTGGGCATTCTCCCTTGGCTCCAAGTATTTTTTGTTTTTTGTTTTTTCTTTTTCTCTACATACTTCCTTGCAAATTTCAGGAATGTCCTCCAAGTTCCCATTTTCCTATACAGTACTGAGTCTTTTTCTCCAAATAGTCAACCCTTTTTATTCTTCAAATTACAAAAGTAACATTCAGAAAAGCAAAATATCTTAAAAATGGTAATAAATCCTCCCCCTCCCCCACTCCATATGTAGCCAGCATATAGTCTGATGTGTACCCAGCACCCTCTGTTTTGTACTCTGACACATTTTTAAGTGAGATTACAATAAACATTATCCAAAATTTCAACTATGGAAACATCCAAATATTCACCTAGTTCCACTTCAGCGTTACAATGGCAACACTTAACATTTCTAAATTCTAACTCCCTCAAATGCCTTTTCCTTGCGATTTCCAATTTTACTTAAAGGTACCATTACTATTCTCTTAATGGTACCTTCCAGCCCCACACCCTCAAACTTGACAATCAGTTGCCAAATTCTGCTAACACCTATTATCTCCCTTTTCTCAGTGATACCAACCTATTGCTTTGTCTCTAAAAACTCATGTGTCCAAATCCAGAATCTACGTAGGAGACATCACCAAACTGCCTTTCATTTCTCATTGAAGGATCCAATTTGCTTTAGTGATACTCCTCTCAACGCACACACCAAAGCTCCAGATTTCTTTTCCAAACACACCCCTTCTCCGCCATAACTGCAGCTGCGTTCATTCTTCTCTGCTCTGGATGATGGCCCCAACTTGCCAAATCCCTGACTGTTCAAATCCTAGTGTCACAGGACCCACCTGTCCGACAGTGACTGTCCCTTAGGCATACACACCTACAGAACTTGGTGAAATAGGCGCCTCATACTCATATACTACCTGACACTGGAGTTTGTAGTTACCTGAGTAGGTATCATCTACTCTGTTACAGAACGCGTGCTTGATAGCAAGCAAGGATCCTACCTTGTACATCGATGGGTTCCCAAAATGTTTTGTAGAAAATAAATACAGTTAGTATTCATTGGAGAATTAAATGTTTCTGTTGAATTCTGGATTATGTTTTTAAAATCAAGCACAAAACACAGCCCACTTGGAAACTGAAACTTATGAAGAAGCAAAGCGAAGCTGAGAAACCCGAGCTTGGAATACAGAAAAAGTGACCAACTCCAAATTACATGTCCATTTATCTGCCTTATTTCAGCATGTAATCAAGAAAACCATTGCATATGACAGTGGAGGCATTTCATAATCCATTGCATGTAAAAGGACTAGTTCCTCTAAATGATGACTGCTCATGAATTAAAATTCATCCTGTGCCAATGTGTCAAGTCATTTTGTAAAAAGGAGAACAAAAGAACAATCACCTAGAAGATACATAAACCCCCTGCGTAAGCCACCTGACTGATTCCCAGAGCAAGCGGGTCACTACTCATCTCCCAAAGAGCTGACAACTAGGCATAGGCCCTTTCAATGCAAAATGGACTTTTTCTGAGCAGGATTAGAAAATTTTCCATGGAAGGTAACAGGAAAGGAAATGAACTCAGCCACTATATGCCATATGTAATCTTACTTTCTACACTGAAAAACAAAAGTCAGTTATTTTTCCTGAGACAAAATTTAAACGAATCTCATAACGAGTCAAAACCAAAATAACTTCAATTTGATTTTATACCACTTAAAAGGGAGAAAGTCAAGCAGGGACTGTAAATTATTTTTGTCAACTTGCTATTCACAAAGTGGTAAATTAATCTTTACTTGTGAATATTCATGAACTTTGCTGTAACTTATAACCAGTCCTTTTTCTTCTGACAGCCTTTTTCCTCTGAAGCTTACTTTTACATACAAAGGAACGAACAAACAATTTGGGTTTTAGAATATGTTTGGAGAAAAAGTGCCATTTTGTTTTATGCAAAAGAACCAAAAGAAAAAAGGGAAAGCGGATGGTACACAAATAATGTAGTGAGGCTACACTCAGAAAGATCAGATGTGTCCTAACAAGTAACCACTATCCTACTCTCTTGATTAAAATTATAACCCTAAGATGTAACCATGACCAAACATTTCAAGAATAGTATAAAACTGCTTAATTCCTACCCAAAGTTTGCATGTACATGAGGTTCTTAAATTTTTCTTTCATACTCATGTTCCTATGTATGGAATGTAGAAGAATCAGCTCTCATTTCACAGAAAAACAGTCAACTTTCCAAGGACAAGTCTCTCCACATTCTCTCTTGTGGACTTTAGGGAGTGTTGTCAATAATATCAAAGTTTTGTTGCATTTTCACAACTTCAGACATAAAACTCTTGGTATTTACTCTGTAGGACTAAGAAAATTAAGCCCAGGGATAGTTTCTCATTAGCATTTCAGAGTGACCTCCGTAAGTAATCAAAGCTTGCATAAATGCTGCTTTATAAAGAAAAATCACTTTGGGACATTGAAAAATAGAATTAACTGAAATCACAACTCAGGTATCCAATTCTCCAGCAATTAGAGTTTCACTACAGTTCTCAAGGTAAGAAAAGAGGCAGGTATCAAAATCAATTCAGGAACTTTTAAGCTATATATGAACTCAATTCACGAAAGTGTCCAGGGCCTTTACAATTACCAAAAATAAGCAAAAACAAAAACACACACAAAAAAACACCACAAGTTATACAACAAACTGTTTTTAACTCTTTTATGGGAAAAGTCCATTCATACTCTTAACCTTTTCTGGAAACTTAACTAAAAATTAGAAGGAAAGAAGACAAGATTTACAACTCTCCAGTTACCTTAAATATCTTTAAAAAGCTGTGGAAAACATTTCAGTGCTGGACAGAATGAAGACTGAGCCCAGGAACATATGTTATAACTACCTTCTCTCAAGGGGGGCCCTAACCAATGAAATGCAAGGCAAAGAAAACAAAGTATCTTGAAATGTTAATCTGTAGGTGTACTTGATAAACTATAGCATAAATAAAATTTTTCTATCAAACTCTCAATTTAGATTAAAAGGAGGGTATTTTAAGTTTTTCAAAAAAATTAAATTTTGCTTTTAAACTAACATTTTAAATAAGTATGTTTTTATTAAAAAGAACTATGTGGACATAATATAAAAAAGTCATTGTTTAATACTGTATGGGTATTAAATAAATAAACCTCGTTTTTGCATCAACAAACAAACATTCATAAACACACACTCTCTGTTGCTTTTTACTCAAAAGGGATCCTACTTACCATTAGGGGATTTTCTTCTTTTCTACCTAGTAAAAAATTTACATTTCTGATTACTTGTCAAAGAGGGCATCTCCCGATTTATTGACCATTCATGTTTCTTTCTCTGTGAATTGCCAATTTATTTTTGTCCATTTATCTATGAAGTTGTTTTTCCTCAATGAATCAACCTCAACATTTAAAAAAATATTATAACTACAAATTCTTTGTCAGTTATCTGGAGTGCAAACATCTTCGACAGGTGTGCGGCTGGTCTTTTCACTTTTTTATGTGCCTTTTAACAGGTTTTTAATTTTAATATCACTGAATTTATCAATATTTTATATATTTGCTTTTATGTATTTTTTAAAAATTTTTCCTTACTCTAAGGTTAGGGGAAAAAAACACGTTCTATTATTTTCTTCTAAAAATGTTAAAGTTCTGCTTTTCACATTTAGGTATTAATCCTCTTAGAACTGTTTATATATTGAAGTGAGGTAACGATCCAGTATAATTTTTTCCATATGGATAACTAAATGACCACTAATTGAACAGTCGATATCTACCTCAATTCTACCTCTGAAACACACTGAGTTTCTATATATACATGGGTGGCCTATTTCTGGGTTTTCTGTTCTGTGCTTTTGGTCTATTTGTCTACCTCAGTGGTTTTCAACCAAGATCTTATACCCCTCTCTCCCCAAGGAGTTATCTGGCAACATCTAGAGACATTTTTTGGCAGTGTCAAGGAGGGAAGGGGGAGCTACTGGTATCTAATGGGTAGAGGACAGAGACGCTGCTAAAAATCCTACAATTCACAGAACAGCCACACCCCTGCAACAAAGAATTATCCTTTCCAAAATGCCAGGAGTGTCCCTGCTCAGAATCTCTAGTCTATCCCAATGCAGTCATAATTACTGCTGCTTCACTGTTTTTTCATGTCACAGGTTTTCTGAGTTTTCTACAGCACCAAAAATAACTATCTCATTCTTTTCAACAACTTTATTGTATGGCTAAACCAAATACACTGAACAGATTCCCTTTTAATAGACACTTGGGTTAACAATTTGTTGTCTGTTATTACCAACAATGAATATCCTTGCCCACAGTCTTAGTACAAGTACAACCTATACTTCAGGTCAAATTCTTAGAACTGGAATTGTGAGTCAAAAGAAATATGATGAATTTCAGTTGATAGCACCATATGGTTTTTTACATGGAAGTAGCAACCTACCAGAACTGTGTAACTTTTACCTATTTCTCCACAGCTTTGCTAAACTAGTTTCAATTCAAACTTTGAACTCTTCACTAACCTGATAAGTGAAATTTGGTTTTGATTGTATTTCTTTAACCATCTGCATTTAATTTATTGTGAACTGCTTATCCTGGTCCTATTTTTCTCTGGAAGTATAATTTTTTCTTATTGACACAGTAAAACTTTTACAAGGACTTCAATCTCATATGATGCAAGTATTTTCCCCTCCGTGTGTCATTTTTAAGAATTTTTTTTTTAACTTTTGTCATAAAGAAGTTTTTCATTTATCAAAATTTCCCTTGTAATTCCTGGATTTTTTTTATGTTCATAAAGGCCTTTCCACTTCAATGAAGCACCATTATATGAGTAATACTATTAAAACAAACTCCTATGCTTGCATTTTCTGCCTCAGATTTAGATTTGCTAATTCAGCATTATGCTGCACTGGGCTGCATTTCCTTTAGCATTTAACACATCCTAAGAATAGCTTAATATTGTTAAATAGTCTATATATTTGATGTGATTTTTATCTGGATTTCCAAAATGAGATGCTTTCTGAGCTGCTGAAATTCTCATTAGTTTTATACCAAATGAAAGTACAGTCGTAGTACTTTATTGTAGGGGGAAGGGAGTAAATTCTTCAGACACCACATATAAAATTGGTAATGCTTTTAACTTAGAAAATAGAGTTCCATTTTTATAAATGCATTTTAAAGAAAAAGGTGAGACTGAGTTCTGATTTATATAGTGTACTGAGAGGTCTACAATTATACAAAAAAATAACCAGGTAGAACAACTAATTTCAATTATCCTTTGGTATCTTTTACACATAAACCTGTCACTTTCAATAACATAAGATGCGTCATTAAATGGGCTTCCAATACTTAAAACATTTGTTTTTATTCAGAGTGACTTTTTAAGTACCAAAACAAGTTTTTAAGAAATGTTATCACTTACAAATATTAAAAATTAGCATAATTACATTGGCATAATGTAAGGAGCAGGCAGGTGATAAACTTGGGAAATATTCTGTATCTCTCATAAAGTTTGACCCAGAGACTATTCTGATATCAAAATTTTCAAATGAACACACCCACATTTCACTGATGCCTTCAAAAGATCAAAATATCTGTGACACAGTACGGTCTTAATTGAAGTATTAAAATATTTTTTAAAAAGCTATCAAGCTTGCTAAAAACACTTAAATAGCTCTTACTAGGTCCCAGATACTGTTCTAAGAGTTTACATTCTATCACATTTATTCTCCTTAACACCCTATGAGAGAGAGAACCATTATTGTCCACCTTTAAAAAGGTAGATAGGAAAAGGGAGGTAGAGGGCAGTTAAGTGACTCGCCTGAGGTCTCATTCTCCTTTAATTTGTCAAATACTAACTTCCATGATTTACTACAAAAATAAAAAGCATGGAGAGAATACAAGGAAAATACCACATCATTTTGTTCAAGGTTCTTAAACCGCAAATGATTTAATTAAGAAAAAGACTCCTTTTCCTTAAAGCTCTCTAGCCTGAAGCTCAATTCTGAGAGCACTGCATTCAAGCATCTAGTCCCAAAGGGGTTCTCAGAGGATCTGCAGTGACCTGCCATATGAACGGTCAAGGCTGCGGCTCCACTATTTGGGGAATGAACGCGTGAATCCTCTCAAACTCTGCTCCATTTTTTTCCTCCTCCACCATGGACTCTTCTCAAAGCAGAAATGGGGAGAACGCCCCAGCCATCCTAGAGTCAATGTTACCTGTGGTTATTTAGTCCCCCAAGCAGCACCTGGTTATCCCAAGTCTGATCAAGTGTCCTAGAAGTCTGCGCTCGCGCTGCCCACCCGCCGTGTGTGTGTGTGTGTGTGTGTGTGTGTGTGTGTGTGTGTGTGTGTGTGTGTGTAGGGGGGAGCACTCTGTCAAGCTCAGCTGGGACCATCTTTCTATACTGAAATAAATAACTGCCTGTGAATTTATGCTCAGGATGAGTGACTTTCAATTGGCAGGAATAAAACGCCTTCCCAAGAGCTCCCCATTCTTATTAATTTCATTTTAACACTAACCTCACTTTATCCATGACTGTCAAAATTAAACAAGATGTGTTAAGTATGAAACATTACAGCTAGCTAATGCTATTTTAAATTGAGGTGTAATTGACATATAACGTTATATTAGTTTCACGTGTTGGATATTTGTGTCCATTACAAAATCACACAGCTCCATTTTTGCCACAAATAATAAAGGCATTACACTTTTTCAGTGGTAAGTAGGAATGGCTGAAATTAAGAAGCTGGTGGATTCCTGGTAAGTCTGGTGGTGAAGAACAGCACGTTCACATCTGTTAGTTTTAAGATCTAGCATATAATTATTACTATACCATTCTGTATCTGGACTGCAGCTGTACAGAGGAGGAAAGTTAACCACCATTGAAGTCAGAAGACTTTTAAGCCTAGGCTCAGGCAACCACTTAACCTGCTGTGAATCAAAAAACACAACCTCTATGACCCTGCTTCCTTATTTGTAAAATGAGAAGACCACCCACCTTTGAGGGATGTTTGAAAGTTAGATATTAGGTTAGATAATACCAATGAAAATGCCTTGCAAAAGTAAAGTTCTAAACAAGTGTAAAGTATTGCTATTTATTGCTAAGAACAAAACATAACCACTTTTTTTTTGTAGGAATAAAGCAACAGATGGTTCGTAATTCAGAAAGGCTTGGTAAAGATCTTACCATAAGCCAGCCCTCAGCAGCACTTCAAAGATCACAAGAATTACCTCATCGACAACATTTGTCAAGTTCTAATTACTTAAAAAAAATTTTTTTACACATACTTCTCACTCCGGTGATGCAAGTTAAGATGAAGAGTGGAACATAAGACGTTTTTCAACACTCCATGCATATGCAACAAAAACTGATTTTCAGAAGCCTCTCTTGGAAAAGTCTCATCACTTTCTAGCCACGTTTTGATAATCATTTTCAACACCTCTACGTTACTCACGAAAATTTTTAGGACTCGTTATAAATATGGTCCTCATGCGGATTTTTGGTTAACGGTTTCATGGTCTGACATTTGAAACCCGCTCTCTCCCGTTGGGAAGTCATTTACCGCAGACACTTCACCATTATTATGTGGACCCCGTGGACACAGAAGTGACAACAGACGAGTACTCTGCATTTTGGAAAGAAGGAAACTGAGCCCCAGGCCTAAGCACAACAAGTCCAAGGTCACACACGGCGAGATAGGGACAAGCTGGGCTGCTGTTTTTCCAAGGTTGTCGCATACGACGTGGTAAGCCAGCACTCATTCCGCAGGAGAAACGGCAGAGAAAGGAGCAGCACTCACACACCCATGCTTGCCCCCCGCCCTCACTCAGGTGCAAGCACGAAGAGGGGGCTGATTCGCCGGGAACACCGCTCTACGGTCAACTCCGGGACAAGTGTCACCTCCTGTCCACTCCAAGCCCGCAAAGACGCCCCGTGGGGGACGAACGGGGTGTACACACGCGGACGTGTACACACACACGCGCGCGCGCGCGCCCCACGGCCTGCGCGCAGCTGCCCGCTCCCTGCGGCACGTCTCGGTCCGCACAGCCGTCCCGGGACGCAGGCTACAGGGTTCCCCTTACCAAGAAGCCGGAGGAAGATCTGGAGCCCGATGCAGAGCCTGCTTTGGCTGGAATCGTAGTAGGAGTTGAAGATGGCGTCGATGATGTAGAGGCAGGGCACCCGGAGCGCCACTTCGAGCGCCGCCCAGACCTGCTGATGGGCCATCCGCACCTGCTGCTGCTGCGGGTGACCCACCGCCGCCATGAACCGCTGCCACACCGGGGCTGGGCGGGCCGGGCCGGGCAGCGCGGGGCAGGGCCCGGGACGACGGCCAGGGGCGGGGGCTGATGCGGGCGACTCCGCCCTTCCCTCCTGTCCCGTCGCACGGCCCGCCCCGCCGCCCGCTCTCGTCTCTCGAGCTGGAGCAGGCGGCGGCGGCGGCTGAGGCAGCGGCGGCAGCTCCCGGGAGGCCTCCGGGTGCCCGGGTTTCCGGCCGGCTATGGTCTGGCTCCTCCTCCCTCCCCCGCCTGCCCCGCCCGTAGAGCCACCATCTTGACCTCGCCCGCCTGCCTCAGCCGGCGCTGCTGTTGCCAAGCCGAGGCTGCGCTCGCGGTCACGCGAGACCGCGGAGACCGCGCCGCTGTCGCGTCATAATCCGGCGCTAGGGACGCTCCCCAGTTTGTCATCACGCACGGCGTAGCAAACGTCTCCCCGCGTTGCCATGGTTTCCACCCACATTCGCCACCGACATCGCGTTCGCCGAAGGCTTTGGCGCCCCCCGGTGGCGCAGGCGCCCTGCGGCAGCCGCGTGACCGCCTCACCTGCGGCGGCGCGAGCTCCGGGAGGGACTCCCTGCGCCCGCGGGCGGGCGTTATTGGCTGTTTTATTAGAGCCCATAAAACATCCCGTAAACATGGTTCAGACAGAGTTGCTCGGGAGGAGGAAAGCCATGTACCCGCCGGGCCTACCCCACCGCACCGGGAAGCCAGGTCTGAAAGACGGCAGACATTCCGGGGAAAATACCTCGGAGGAGGCTGCCTGGGGTCCTGCTGGGAGCGTCGCTGCGTGGGTTTAACGGAGCGGCCGCCTATGTGGCACTGGACCAGGTGTGGTAGTCGCTCCCAACAACAGCCCTTATTCCTCTTCGCATCACCCTAACCACCTCCTCCCAAATTGGACAGAACTGAGGACACTCATGGCCACATTTTACTGATATCAAGAGCCACTGTGACTTAAGGACAGAACCCAGGCCTCGGCCTTGGATGTCTAGTCTTCTCTGAGGTAAGCACATCCAGGCCGCCCCTTCTTTTGCTCGAGGGAAAAAGAGGCCACACTTATGTGTTTGTAGGGAATCGAAATCTGCCACCCCAAAGTATGCCACTTTGACATAGGATTATTTTGAGCTGAAGACAATTGAAAAGGCACCCCTCCCCCAAAAAAGGATCTCTGCCTCCACCACCGCCCCACACATTAGCCTAAAAAGCAGGACATAAATTTCCACTTGGAAAGGTGTCTCCCTCTCCACCGATAAGAGGCCAACTCTTTGACTCTCAATCACCCATAAACCTTATTAATCTAAGCCTTATTTTTCCAGTCTCCCCCATATATTTACCTTCCCACAGTTTGCCACTCCTAAAAGCCTAAACCCCTTTTCCTTTGTCACTTCTCTACAAATTTACTGGATTTTGTAAAAAGCCCTCAATTGTAGCCACCCCTTTACGTTATTCACCAATGAGTTTATCCCCCGCACCTCATTTATTCCACTTGTGCACCTCAAGAGTTAATAAATTGTTTTTCTGTTGTTAATCTCTGTTTTGTCAGTGTAATTACCAGGGCCCCAGCCACAGAACCTAGGATGGTAAAGGTTTTTGTTTATTTTTCCCTCCTCCAACACTGTCTTGCCTGTCCATGTAATCAATATATGAATCTGGCCATCCCTATCTTTCTCTTCCTTCACCAGCAAATGAGAGTGTAAACTGGGTCAGATCAGAGGCTGCACTGTAGACCCAGCCCTCTCAGATTAAGGGGGATAAAACAGGAAGCAAGAACCTGGCTCCCTTGGGCTCCGAGCCGAAATTGCACTTTGCAATCCGCTTTATATCATGGGTGATTACCCTCCCAGTCAAGAACCCTCCAGAGGTGAGGAGGATTATAAAATTCCTCCAAGACCCCTTTTTCTGAGTGGAGGTCTTCGTGGTAGAATGATTGAACCCAAACCCAAACTCCTTACTCCAGTCTCATGTTTTTAACCTTCTATTATTATCCTCCACTAATTTTGACGCCATCCGTGCTTATTGTGTACTTAAAGGGCACTGTGCTAAGGGTTTTACATTTTACTTAAATCTTTGTATCAGCCTTATTTTGGTGGGTATTATTATCTCTGTTTTAGAGAGGAGGAAATTGAGGCTTCGCTCAATTATCAAGATCACAAAATTATTTATCCCATTAGAGTGGGAATTCTCCTATTTCTACCTTTTCATTCCCAGACCTGCATTTTCTATCAACATGGGACATGGCACTATTTAATGGGTGTTGATTTAGAGTATGTTATATCTTGGTGGATGATGTCCCACCTTCACAGGGTATTTTCTCCAAGCTTTTGCTTCAGTTTCAAAAGGTTTTTCCATCACTCCATCAGGCCAGCATTTTCTAGGTTGTGTAGTATGTGATAGGACCAGTGAATCCCACAGTCATGTGCCCACTGAAACACCCTGGCTATAAAGTAGGTCTCTAGGTCAAAAGCAGTATTATGTGGGATACATATTAATAGATCAAACACTTGTAAACCCTTGGATAGTAGTTCTGGCCAACATCTTGAGGGCAGGAAAGGCAAACTCATACCTGGAGATGGGAAGAGTCTAGTCAAGGTGAATCACTGTCCTAGGATCAAAGGAATGCAAAGTAATCAACTTGCTACCAAGCAGCTGCTTGGTTTCCTTGAGGGCGATGTTGTGTCAAGGGCTCACTGTGGAACATTAGGGAGTGGCTACTTGGTGAGTGGAGCCATGCTGTTGGCCTCTTGCTGACCGGCATCCCTGCCAGCTGACTACTTCGTTCATGAGCCCATTATGCCATTACTGGGGTAGCTGATGATTACAGATGCTGAAGTTCGCTGGCCAAGTCTTTTTGTTTACTTGGCTGTTGAGTTCCTCTTCCATGGTAGATGGTCTCTGGTAGGCACTGTGATGCAATACCAACTTCTTTACTCATGTGCCCAATCCCATAGACTTGTCTGCTCCTTTAGGCTTGCTTGTCCCTGATCTCCCAATTCCCCGCCCCCCACAGCCCTTCCTCCCCACCCTCCCATCAACTAGCCAATGTGTCTGCCACTTGCCATGAAGGTATATTCTTACTTCAGGCCACTTCTCTTTCCCCACAAAGTGGATGACCAGGAATATTGCCCAGAATTCTGCCTTTTGGGAGGATTCCATTCAATGCTGTTTTAAGGCCACTCCTAAGTAGGGCTGTAGGGCAGCGGCAGAGTATTTTTGTTTTGAACCCATATTTCACAAAAACCCATCAGTGAACTTAGCTCTGGCTTTTTTGTCCTCCTTAGGCTAGATATAAGGGCCTCTCAAGCGGCCATCATTATGAATTAAGGGAGGGACTTAGAAGTATGACATGGGAGTCTGGGCCACCTGCCTGTGCACCTGTTTCCTCTGACCCTGCTTCTCATCAATTCTAGATGTACCACTTGCACCTTATGATGCATTGACTTGGTGGGCCTGACAGAACCCAGCTCGTGATGCGACAACTCTGGCTACAGGGTCACTTGCTGTCTCCTGAGATGCTCAGTTCCTACTAAGGCCCATTAGCATGCTAAGGACTCATTTTTGAATGTCATGTGGTTCTCTGCTGCAGATGGCCTGGCCTTGCTACAGAACCCTAAGAGTCTACCTTGTGATTCTCCTATTGGAGCTTGCCATAAACTCCCACGGCTGCTCTGCTTATCACAGATACAATTGTCCCATAGAATCTCCTCAATTGAACAGCCCACGTAACGAGGCTAAGTCCACTAAAGCCTGTACCTGCTACAGAGCCTTTACATGCTCTGGATCCCACTGAAAACTGTCACCCAGTATATGAATCACAGCAATATTCCCAAGTTCTGAATTCCCACTAAGAAGCCTATAGATCTTGGTGTGCTTCCTTGGTGGCCGAGTAATATTGATCAAATGAGTGGGTGAGATGCAAAAATTTGTTCTTTACCTTGAAAGAGTAATCTTGGCATTAAAGCAGACCACTTGGACCCTTAAAATTTCAGTGCCCATGTCAATCTTCTTTCACCACTGAATACTCAGGGCATAATAGAGACAGAGATAGAGATTACAGATTAAAGATAGATGAGAGAGAGAGAGAGATCAGGTTGAATTAATTCATTCATGTGCGGCCTATCTGCAGCTTGTGGCAGGATGGTAACCCCTCAGCCCCTGGACATATGTGGCTCTTGGACCCATCTTCCTCATTGTTTCTCCCCCATTTTCCTGCCCATATTGGCTCAAGCCCCAGCTTCGCATCTTTAGTTGGAGGCAAGAAAGCCATAGACACACGTGAGAACAAAGCCAACATGTAAAAGAGGAGATGATTAATACAGGCCACTCGGGGGGATGGAAATGGAAACAAGCAGGTTCTGTCTGTGGTGGGATCACATGAGAGCTAACATTTGTGGAGGCTCACTGTGGACAAGACACTTGTTCTTCTTCACCCTTACAACAACCCTTATCTTCAACACATCTCTCACTGATTCCTCTTCCAAATTGATCTAATGACAATGTTACAAACATTTTCTGAGCACAAACTTCTCCTGTTATTCTTTTCAAGTGGTATCTGTTTGCACCCTGACTCCACTTACCAAACTTTTACCCAATTTTTAAGAACCAATTGAAAAACTGCTTCTCTGAAGACTTCCCCATTCACTTCTCAGAAGTTTTCTCCCCCACCTGTGCTCCTACAACATGCTGTCACTCATATGGCATTTATTTCACTGTATTCCAATTTGTTGAGTATTTGTGTTATTTCGGCTACTAGGCTGTGAGCTCCTCAGAGACAACTGTATCTAATGAATATATTTCCTGCGGCTCATGTATATAATAGGCACTTAATATCTGCAGAATAACACAAAGTTAACTAGTGCTGTCCTTATTGTCACCCTTGCCAAAAGGACAAGCAGCATAATTCAACCCCAGTCAGACAAATGCCAGGTGTAATCATAATCCTGATAAAGCCACACTTTTCTCTATTTCCTTTATCAGGCAAACAAGCCCACCGAAACAAAGCTCTGAGAAGTGACTCTCTACAATTAGTCATCCCAAGGGTAAAACAATGGTGATGGCCGACAGCCCTAAAATAAGCTGAGGCTTGAAACACTCTGCAGAATATCTCACATTCCCTCTAGCTCATTTTGTTGGTCCTGATGTTGTCAGCCAGGGAAGGATGATGAAAAGGGAGTCTGGGGCCTTTAAAAATCTAAAATTTTCATTAGAACTTTTAAAATAGCTAGCAATTGGCAGTTATTGCACAAGCTTAAGACTGAAAATCTAGTTTCCCTATGATTTAAAGACGTCATTGTTATCCCTTTTTCTAATATTTAAGACATTCCCCCCAACACTTGTTTAGGAATGCCAAAGTAGGGGAATAGAGTTAATACACTAGGGTAAATTTTGTCCTCTTTCCCTCCCAAACTTAGTCATAATAACAAAGCAGCACCATTTTAATGACTTGATTTGGACTCCATTGCTTAGTTCCATCAATTTTATTTCTCAAATCCATCTACCTCCCACTGCCACCACCCTAGCAAGCCACCATCACCTCATGTCTGGACAACCACAGAAACTTCCTCACCGGTCTGCTTCCATCCTGGACCCCTCCAGTCGATTTTCCATATTGGAGCCAGAGTGATTTTGGAAACAGCACTGCCTTTCACTCTAAACCAATATCCTGTGTACAACTGCTTATTAGATAATAGCCACGAGACAGTTCAAAAACCCTCATTTTGCAAATAAGGAAATCCAAGGCCAAAAGAATATTGAAACCATGTACCCAAGGTGAGACAGAACTGAAGTCAGAATTTGGAATTCATGATTGCATAGGTGGGTCTCAGTGAGCCATACTGCTTCTCCCAGATATGTAGTTCATTGTCAGGGTGATTAATGGAAGACAAATGAAATGATTTGGATTTATCTAGGGCAGGGGTGTCCAAATTGCGGCCCGCGGACCAACTGCAGCCCATGATCCATTGTTAATTGGCCCACAGCAAATTCCAAAAATATATTTAAATAAACCAGGTGAGGCAATACGTACTTCACCTCGAGTGAGTGGCCCGGCTGTTTGTGTATTTTACCACATATGGCCCTTAGTAAAAAACGTTGAAAAGTTTGGACACCCCTGATCTAGAGCCTGCTTTCAGGGCCACAGCTTCCGAGCTGATGCATTCCGGGTCACTCCCACACAGATCCTCATGTCTCAGGACCCACCTTCTCTAGCCAACCAGAGGACAGGGGCGGCATTCCAGATCCAGGACTATGTGATCCACGTGGGGAGCATAGGATTTCACTAGTTGGATGTGCAAGATTTGTGTCTTCCACGCTTTCCCATGCACCTGCTGAAGAAGAGCGGCAATGCGAGTTTCTGCAGATTCCGCCCATCTGTGCCACTCTGGCTTGGTGGCTACTGACAGCCCTTTTCTCCTAGAATCCCTGGTAGCTCCATTTCCCCTATGGTTGGTGATAATTTGCTGAGGATGAGGCCAGTGCTCCTCCTCCATTTCACTGCTTCTGGGAGGCTGGAGAATCTTCCCTGGGGAAGATTCCACATTTTGATGGATATGCAAAATGCCCCCAGCATCCTTTCGTAGCACTTGGCAAGCAATGGGCCAGCCTTCTTCGGAGCTGGGAATCAGCCCCAGGTTCACCCTGTCCGCAATGTTTGAGAGCTTCAGTTTTCTGTTATCCCCAAAGTGTATTTGGCACCGATCTAGGACTCCATTGAGCTCAAGGTTCTTTCTCAGAGCAACTACAGCATGAGGGTTCCACTCACAGGCGTGCACGAAGGCAGCGGCAGCATGCACTAGAAAGGGCAATGTAAAATAACCAATTCCTGCGTAGAGATCCACCAGCACTTGTCCAACGCAGGGCAACGATGCCACTCGAAGTTTCTCAGTGATGTTTCCGAAAGAGAACATACACTGGGTTATGTCAAAGTTATATCGGATCCCGTTATCCACGTGTTCCACCCAGCCATCGTCACCCAGCAGCAGAGTCACGGCTGGAGTTCGAGTGCCATCCGGTGATACCCGCCCGCGTTTGGCCAAACGCTGGACTCCCAGTGCGGAGGCAACAGTCTCCCAGAGTTCTGGTTCCAGATTTTTCCACTGCTCGGCTTTGAAACAGTCCTCACTCAGCAACAAGAGGTTACCGTGGCGTTGCCAAGATCGGGGCAAATCAGCCTCCAGCGCAGCTGACCAGGTCACTCCCTGGCTCTCTACCCAGCGACTCACCTGCAGACACAGCCTTTGGGCCGGCGAACAACTCTGCGCCTTCTTTGAAGGAACAGGATCCAGGAGCTGCGCGAGCGCACAGGTGCTGCCGGGAGCCACACGATTCCTCAGCTCCCGCAGGTGCTGCTCGCGGAGGGCCTCTCCCAGCACCGGGAGCGCCACGGTGCCATCCGGCATCGTTTTCACACGGTGCTGTCTATTCAGGAGTTTCTCCTTCTCGAGATATTCCCTGTATCGCTGGGCAAACCGACGCTCAGTCACAACCGCGACAACAGCCGCGGGCCTCCCACCTTCCCTTTCCATTTTGCTGGCCCCACATGCTCTCGGATTCACTGTGCGCGACTCCCTCTTCTCGGAGGCCACTCACCGCCCAGGGCGCACCCACGGCCGCAGCACTGAGAGACCCAAACGCCCCGCTGAGCCGGCGACGGAAGTGACGTCAAACCAGCAGCCCGGAACTAAACGATAGCGACGGGACGGTCGGCGAATGGCGTCGCCGTTGCTATGGTGAAGCTTCTGCCGCCACCTTTATTGTCGTTGACCGTTGCTTATTCAGAAAATTAGTAATGAAAACGAATTGTGTGGGCTTAAAACCTTCACATTAGTCGGTATCTTCCAGAACCCTCATGCACTCTCTTCAATGCTGCTCGCGAATCCAAAGAAAGCAATGCATCTGGTATGATGGTGGCATATTTTTTATTTATGTATTTAAACAAGTTTGTTAGGGCAAGCTCTCAAGTGTGAAGAGTGATTCACGGTTATTCCCTGTATGTGATACAATTATAGGTGATTCCATTTTCTTTTGTACATTTTCTCTAGTTACAAATTGCATGTGATGAACAAATGTTATTTTTATGTTAGGAAAATCTTTATAAAATCTATGAGGCCAGTAAAGAAATTGTTTTCTGGGTCCCAGACAAATGGAAACTCCCTTTAGTTTCATTTTTAGTGGGAGAGGGGAGAAGTCATATCTCACAAAATATTTTTTTGTCTAGGTTACCTTCTGTTCCAAGGTCAATCTAAAACCTTGCAACAATAATTGATTCTTCCCCGGGCACCACAAATTCAACACTTCCCAAATGCACTCCGCTTGTGATCTCCCTACTCTTTAGCTTGTGAAATGCCCCTGCCAGTCTCCTAGATGCTCACGTCGGAAACCTGGGACTTTTACTTATGCCTCTCCCTTGTCCTCAGTGCTCATAACAAAGCCATGTCCGTTTTGTCTTTTTTTTTTTTTTTTGAACATTTTTTTTAATTAGTTCAGGTGCACAAAACAATGTAATAGTTAGACATCATTTATATCTCTCACTCAGTGACACCCTCCCTCCCCCCATCCGCTACCCCTCTGACATCGCACACAGCCATTACATTTCCACTGTCTATTCCTAATGCTGTACTCCGCTTCTTGTAACTGTATGTATATATATATATATATATATATATATATATATATATATATATAAAATTGTAGTTGACATTCAATAATGAATGTCAATAATGAACATCTCCGTTTTTAATGAACTTTGCTTGTTACATTGTTCCCCAGAGAATCCCTTTTACTGTCCCAGTGACAGAAGTCACTAGACCTTGTCCCTAGACCTTGTCTGTCCCTAGACCTTGTCTTTGACTTTTTTACAGCTTCCTGAGTGGACTTTCTGCCCTTTTTTATTTCACGGATAACATACTATTATTTCACTCCCTTTATTTTACGTGAATGTGTTTGAATTATAATCAAGATAGTAAACAATTTTTATCAGCTTTGTTTGATTATATAAAAGCCACATTTAAGCATATTATACCATAATTAAATATTATTGGCTTTGAATAATTCATATTATGATACTTAGAACTTGAGACTTTGTAATATTTAAATTTATAAAAACTTAAAAATAGCAAGCTTTAATAAAATACCTTATATGAAAAGTTCTCACTTTAATTCATTAGTAGGTAGTTTTATTGAACCTTTTTTTATGTTCTACAGTAAAATCCCAATATGATTTATTTTTATATGGTGATGCTTGTATTTTTACTTATTGATTTGTAGTGTTTTAAATGTAAACAGTAAAATGAACACTCATGGGTTATATCCAGAAATAATCTTTATTTTGTCCCATTACCACCCTGCTCATGCGTGAAAACAGGCCATCTGTAGCTTTTCTAAATGACCCATTTTAGGAGTGCGTTGTTTAATTCACCAGATTTCCTTGTAATTGATTCTTAATTTCCTTCCACTGTGGTCAGAGAACATACTTTGGTTTCAATCCTTTTAAATTTATCAAGGCTTGTATTATGGCCAAGCATATGGTCTGTCGAGAATGTTTCATGGGCACTTGAGAAAAATGTGTATTCTGCTGTTGTTGGGTTGAGTGTCTTATAGATAACTGTTAGCTGATATCTTTGCAGGTCATGCTCAAGGTGAAATAACTCTATGGTCACAATAATTCACAACCATAATCTCAGTTCAGAAACTAGAATGCCTGGTATCAAGTACTAATCTAAACACATAGCCTTCTTTTATTCCCACGACACACTCCCGCCTCTCCTTGCAATTTATTTTCATAACTGCTCTCCCTGCGCAGAAATCTCCTTTCCTTTTATTCCTGAGATCTCAGGCCAATCAGAACATCTTCAGGAAAACCTCTAACCTCCTAACTCATCTCCCCGATAAGTCAAATCCTCATCAACAAGTCTCATAGCACCATGTCCTTCTCTTACAGCCCTTTCCTGTCATCATTTTTCATTTTTGAATTTGATTAATAGCAAAGTGTGTAAGTTTCAAGGGATGAGGAGCTGGATTTCCCCCTCATTATTGTATTTCCTTATTGTATTTATGGAGGCCCACCACACATAGTAGGTCCTCATAAAGTGTTTGTAGAATGAACACACAAGTGAATGAATGAAGGAGAGATGGAAGGAAAGAGCTGTAGGAAAAAACAGTTCATGGCCAGAAAGTGTTTTAGTTCTAAAATACCGCCACTAGATGGCAGCGATAACAAGCACCAAAGTAGTGGACGCTTCCAAGTCAAGTTCTTCCGTTTGCATGTCCAGTGCTGCTCAAGGGCCCTTCCCTTCCCCACTGGCCTTTCTTCATTCATCTCTATTAGACAGCCCTTTCTAACATGGCGGATTCAGATGCCTGGGTGTGTTTGGCAGCAGGTAATGGAAACCCCAACAAAAAGCAGCTCTACAATGGGAGGACAAGTATGTATTTTTTAACCTGAAAGTCCAGGGCTGGTATCGCTGTTCAGGGAGACCCTTGGTAAACCAGGCTCCTTCTCAACCTTCGTGTGACACCTTTATCCTTATGGTTTCAAGATGGCCACTGCACTCCTAGGCTCTGTGAGCATACTGAGACAGGGCAAAAGGAAACAAGAGGTGCCCATCCCAAGGACTCCCACTGACCCCTCTGGGACACAAAGGGGTCCCAAGGCCACCCTTGACTGCTAGGGAGGCTGGAAGTGGGTTGATTTTAGTTTTTGGTTGGTCTTACATTTTTAATATGGGATAATTGAAGACCTAAGGGAGAGTATGCAAAGTCAGCCATCAAATGACATTCCTCCAGGCAGTAGGCAAAAAAGCCCCTTGAGAGGAGTTTAGAGGAAGAATAGAAAGGAGACATAAGAGCAAAGAACAGCATCTATGAGGAAGTTGTAATAATGTCGTTTAAGAAAAGGCTGAACTCACTCTTGTTGTCACCCAGCAAACTCGTCACGTATTGTTGGAAAATGCAAACTCAGATTGGGGATCATCTTTTTCAGGAAGTCCTTCCTGGCTTCTCTTTCCTTTTCCTCCCATCTGGGTATTTGGTTGTTTGTTTGTTTGTTTTTATAATGTAAAAAAAAGGTTTTAAATTATTTTTAATAGTGGCAACTGAGGAAAATAATAATTAACATTTATCAAGTGCTTACCATGTGCCAGGCACTGATTTTCAATGTTTTATATTAATTAATGTTTCTTAGAACTCTGTGAGGTGTGTATTATTATTTGTGTTTTAAAGAAAAGAATATTGAGGTTATCATCCATCTAGGAACTGGGGGAGCCAGGGTTCACATCCAGGCCAGGTGACACTTAAGTCTACATTTTAAACCACTAACCCATGCTACTTTCAAGCACAATTTGACAACGCTGGTTTTCAGAGGTCTCCAAAATGATACAGTGCACCCCGTGAGTATGCAAGATGGTCCCAATGGGTGAGGAAGAGAAATACTAAATTTTTCTTCTTTTGACTCATTTTTTTGGTATTTCATATCTTTAATTGATATATCTGTATACATGTAATGAACTACATAAATACATACTCATATATCAAATCACCATGTTGTACACTTTAAATATGTTACAGTTTTGTCAATTTTTTATACCTCAATAAAGCTGGGGGGAGAAACCTGCAAACCCTTTAAGCTTCTGTGATCATTTAAACAATTAATAAAACAATCAACCTTCAGCAAGGAACTGCTAAAACTCAACAGTTTATTTTAATTAAAACCCCAAGGGCCCTCTCTCAGATTCCCTATCTACTTAGCATACCGTGTTTCCCCGAAAATAAGACCTAGCCAGGCGATCAGCTCTAATGCATCTTTTGGAGCAAAATTAATATAAGACCCAGTCTTATTTTACTGTAATATGAGACCTGGTCTTTATTATATTTTATTATTTTATATTATATTATATTATACCGGGTCTTATATTAATTTTTGCTCCAATAGACACATTAGAGTTGATTGTCCGGTTAGGTCTTATTTTCGGAGAAACATTGTATGCAAAGCGATACACTGTTACTAACCTTAATAAACAACTTATGCGAGCTACTGACCTCAAGGGGCATTCTAACCACTTAGACTTTCCCTGAGTGTCTCCTGGGGAGGAGGAGATCCATTTGTGTGGACTCAATGGGAAACTCTAGCCAAATAGGTCCCAGCCATTTATATACCCGGAACTGACAAGAAGTTTAGGAGCTTCTTATGAAAAATTGGGCATTTTCCTCTTTCTATTTTTTTGGCCGCCCTTCACATTTCCAAGATGCTTCAACCATAATTGATACTGGCTACAAGATCACATCTATTTATATGGAAAAAGATAAACCTTCATCTCTACCTCACATGATACAGAAAAAATAATTCAAGATTGATCATAACCTAAACATAAAAGCTAAAATTATAAAGTTTCTACAAGAAAACGTAGATTGTCTTTGTAACTTGGTGTAGACAAAGATTTCTTAGAACACAAAAAGTACTGACCATAAAAAAAAATCCCTGATAAATTGCGCTTCATGAAAATTAAAACTGACTGCTTATTTAAAAAAATAATGAATAGACAAGTCACAGATGGGGAGAAAATATTCACAATGCTATATAAAGTTCTCTAGCAAACAAATAACAAAAAGACAAAACACCCTATCACCAAAAAAAAAAAAAGCAAAATAACTAAATAGGCATATTAGACACACACACAAAAAATTTATAAATGGGCAATAAGTGCTCAATATAACTTTTATCATGTAAAAGCAAATTGAAATAATAATAAGACTACTACATACCTACTAGAATAGCTAAAATGATAAATATCGACAATACCAAATTTTGGCAAGGGTATGGAGCAATGGAAACCCTCATACATTGTTGGTGCAAATGTAAAATGGTACAATCCATCTGGAAAACCGTTTAGCATTTTCTTATAAAGTTACACAGATGTCTACCCTATGCCCCACAAAGCCACTTTTTATGTGTTTACTCAAGAGAAATGAAAACATATGTCCACAAAAAAACCCTAAGTACAAGAATATTCATAGTTGCTTTGTTTATAATTTCCAAAATGTGGAAACAATCCAAATGCCCATCAATAAGAAAATGGATAAACAAACTGTGGTTTATTCATACAGCAGCATACTGCTCAACTATAAAAAGAACGAACTCCCCCCGCCACACACGCACACACACAGAAATACATGGACAAATATAAACGAACAGACAAGAAGAGAGTGTGTATTCATGACTCCACTTACATGAAGTTCTACAACAAGCTAACTTCATTGATGGTGATGAAAATCAGAATGCCAACTGCCTGGGGTGGGGTAGAAACTGAATGGGGGGGGCATGAGGAACTTCCTGGGGTAATAGAAATGTTCTTTATTTTACAGGGGCCTGGGAAACCTGGGTAGCATGCCTTCATGAAATCTCATCAAACTAAGGTACAGTGCATGACTTACTGTATGTAAGTCATCCCTGAAAACCTCCTGAGCCCTGACGACACTGTCTTTAAAATAGAAAAATATATCGATAGTCTAATGATCCCCGGCCTTTTCTGCCAACTGAGGTGTGTTCTAGAAACCTATGAGTCAGTGACTGTGACCATTTTGAAGGAAAAGCTTACAGCCATTCTAAACATCTTTTGGGAATGGTTAAAGTGACAGGTTTGCCCTCAAACAAATCTTAGATGTGGGAAGCATGTTGTCTGCAGCTGTTGAAGGCGATATCATGAACTTAGTGTTTCAGGCAAAAGCATCTTTGTAGGGCCTGGTAAAAAATCATGAGTTACACTACATAGTGAAAAGACTTTCTTTAACGGGTCATCATTTCTCCCTGCACTGATGCATCTAGCATATGAATTTCTCTGTGTGCCCAAGGACATCCAGTCCATCAGTACTTTATGTGCTGTGGCTGGGATATGTCTTTGGTACTCACAAATGTTTGGCTGACACCCATCATGCATTAGGTGCTGGTGGCTGCTGTCACAGGTCTGGGCCACCTGTCATGTGCCCTGGTTTTCTTTAGTGTTTACTTTAAATGTCCGGATGCCAAACTTTTCATTCTGATGCGAGGTACTCACCAAACCATCAGATGTTTACTGATTGTAGAATGGAACTAATTCTTTCTTCACTGAGTAAACCCAGGATTAGCTTTCTTCCATTGGCTAGTACCTTTTCTGTGACGCTCTTCTATTCATACCTGGAATACCTTGGGTTTTTTTCCAAACATACCTTGGATTTTCAACACGCAAACCCCCATTCCCAGATATAACGCCCTGCTAATCAGGCCCCACCATACCTATCCAGCCTCACTTCTCACTACTCTCCCACATTGCAGCATGGAGTAGTGGAAAAATCTTAAGTGTGGGAGTCAAGAGAGCTGAGTGTAGCCCTGACTTCCTATGTGGACGGGCATTATCCTCTCCCCTCTCACATGGGGAGTCTAGACTCAAAGCGCTTCCTTCCTGCTTTGTCTCCCTGATTTTTAATTAGACAAATATCACTATGTCCCCAATATTTGTCGAAACATTCATTCGACTGCATCTTTGCTTCATAACAATATTGTCCATCTTTTCTGGTACAGCCAAAGCTGTCTCGCCTCTCTGGCTTCCCCTCCACCCCCCCATTATTCTATCCTCTTTCTAACCACCTGTGGCAGTGAACACTACCATCCACTGATCACTAGTTCTATTTCTAGCCTCATGGTGTCTTCCAGCGATATGATATACAAACAAAATGTTTACTGAGCTCCTACTATGGACACTGAGATCGTTACTGGGGGACATGCCAGATCCATGAACTAGCACTGGACTCTAGTCCACTTACAATTTTCTGTGTTTATCCCAACCTCAATATCTTCATGCCTCAACAAAGATTTAGCTCCTTGAGGGAGAGAATGTGCCTTTTACAGGCATTTCTTTGTGTCCTTTAGATACAAATGGCCTTGCCGTTGTTCAGGTTTCTCTCATTCCTTCAATTCCACTTGATCTCCCGTCTCTCTTCATACTCTCACACACAGTATGACCCTGTGGGAATTCCCTCCACCTCACTCCTCATGTCCTCTAGGCCTCCTCTTGTCAGCCGGCTGTCTGCTCACTGCTCCTATGCATTTTGATTCCCACTTACCTGGGCAGCTGGTTGATGAAGCTTGTGCGCCCACTACCTGTTACCTATGGTTTCTGATTAGGGGAGGGTCCTGAAGTAACACTGCTTACCTTATTCCCCTCACTGGGTGGTTATGGGGCTGGGGGCAAATGAGACTGTGTCTCTTGGGCTATCACCTTGTTTGAGTCACAGAATCCTTTGAAAATGACCCTCTCTAGAAAAATGTGCATAGTCTAGACTTTGCCTACAATTTCAGAGGAGTCTGTCCTGAACTCCAGAACTCCTTCCATAGGTCTACTAACCATCCCCTGCATTGCAGGTTATAAACACCTGATGTACATGAGAACAAATTATAAATCACAAATACTAACTTTGGCAGAGACTGATATTAGTATTATATTATTTCCTGGGAGCCAGGTAAGTGCAAACCAGAGTCTGTTAGTCCCCTTTCCTGCCACCAGAGTGCCACTCATAAGAATTCCCACCTTCTATCTCTCTCCTTTTATCCCTCAATCCAGTCTCAGCATCCTGCTTGGGGATTCAGACAGTGGCTGTGAATCAAAGTTTTGCTTCAGAAGGAAACCTGGCCTAGTGACAGTCCTTAAGAGTCTTGTCATGTATTCAAATACATCTAATGATGTTCAAAATAAAGTGGCAGTCTAGTTGCTTTATTTCTTATGGGCTCAATTAGAGTTTATGGGCTGACTTGGAAATAATACTCATATATTACATATTTAATATGGCATTTATTATATGTACACATTATGATATGATTATTAATATATTTCTATTATCATTTTGATTTATGCAGTCATTTCTAAAGAAACACATACACATATTTCTATAGAAAACTATGTGAAGAAAAAGGAAACTAACCTGTTTGTAATTTGGGGTTTTCTTATACTGCTTTGATATTTTTGAAGACATACCACAAAGCTTAATATGCTCCAGATAATGTGTGACCCACAAATGGGAGGGGTACAAAATACATGACCCTTGCCCTCAAGGAATCAATAGAAAAGTAGGAATTTGATAATTACTTATTGATTTACAATGCACTGACCTTTGAAGCCTGGATAATATACCTATCCAATGTCACATATTCCTGATATCCTATAGACACCCAAAGGGTAATGATTTCAAAGGTGCCTAATTAACAAGGGACTACTTCAGACATTGGCAAGATATGGGGTTAATGAAGTACCATTTAATCATTAAGACAATATTTTTTTGCATGCTTTCTGGAAAATTACCTTATCACTTTATTCTTGTCTTAACCACCATCTCAATTATAAATTATAATACATTTGAACTCATGCACCGAAGGTTACTCAGAAGGAAGAGAGCAATGTTATAAACAGAAACAATAAATTATTTACCCAAAACTATTCAGAAAACACGAGTCAGAACTGGAACTGGTTTTCCAAACACACGGTCGGTATTAAAATATTTCAAGGTCAAAGTCAGGTTAAGCAACTGGTCTTAGATATTTTTAGCAATAGCTACAACTAAGGTTTAACAACACATCATGGAAAATGTCATAATGACATATACTGATTTTTGTCTTGAAATTTATAAAGAAATCCATAATCATAAGGGTTTTTTCAGAAAGAGCCAGCAATGTAAAGACCTGGGAGCAGACCAGCGAGTGGGAATAAAACATGCTCCATCCTGGTGCAGCAACATGCCTGGCACAGCCGAAGACCACAGAGGGCTAGGAGTTGAGAGCAGGTGCAAAAGCTTACAGGTGGGGATCCTGTAAGAGATTTAGACCAGCATAAGGAGTCTGGATTTTCTACGGAGCACCATGGGACGCACTGGGAATTTTAAATCACAGGAGTAACATGTACATGTTGATAAGCTTTTCTAGTTTCCTAGAATCATGAATCTTCAGAATTTGAAGGGATTTTAGAGATGACCCAGAACCGTTTTACTTACATACGAAAAACAATGAAATCTCACAGGACATAGATGATGTATCTAAGGCCATACAGGTAGTGCAGGTAGGGCCAGGATTGGTCCCAGTGCTGGCTCCAGACCAGTGTTCTTTCTATCCCCATACTGGGCCTTGCCATCTGAAGCTGGGACGGATGGGGAAGAATGGAGAGCCTTCTTTTAAGTCTCTTTGAAAAAGTGTTCCTGAGTTACAAGACGATCTATTCACAGGAATGCTGTAGTCATCAAGCTTTAAAAACAATTAGTGCAAAGTCCTTCCCTGCTAATGCCCCGGCAAAAGTCAATACTAAATTGGGGTGTTAATTATACCAGTGTTCCATGGACCCAAATGCTTGTCAGTAAGCTCGACAAGCATTGTACACCTGCTATTCCAAATGCCTAACATATAATCCTGGAATCAGAATTTTTTCACATACGGGATCTTTGGGTTCCTTTAGTCTAATCTTTTTAACAACAAGAAAATTAATTTACCTGTGTTCTCTGAGGACTTTTACAGTGGTGTTTTCTTTTATACAAAATGCTATCCACTTATTTATATATTATTTACATTGCAAATCTGAGTTTGAGATGCTCAGGATATTTGTCGGTGGTGGTTGGAGTGCTTTGTTTGAACTGTTATTAAACCTGGCTGATTAATTCATTAGGAAAAAAAATTAATGAGCACGTAATATGTGCTTACAGTCTAAACCTAAAGGATACAGCAGTAAACAAAACAGAGAATGTCATTGCCATCACAAAGTCTGTGCTGTTTTCTATTGAGTTTTATCAGTTAAGAAACTGCGAGGATAAAGATAAGGGGACTATAAGCATTGGAAGTTTTCACAGCCATTTGGATAAACATTCAGTTGCCAGGAACCCAAATACGCCATAGTTGTAGGCAGCAGGATGATTACTCTGAGCTCAAAGCTAGATTCCTAATGTTCTAACTATGTGGCTGTAGTAAGTAAACTTTGCTGTTTTTATTGTCCATATCCAGTTGACAACATGCTAAGATATACTCTTACATTTTACTAATTTAACAAGCATTTATCGTGCACATACTATGTACTGATAGGCACCAGAGACCCAAAGCTGAACAAAACGACCACAGTTTTTGCCTTTAGGAAGAATAGGTACGTCTGGGAATAAGATGCTGATCATAAAATTAAAAGAGTGATGAGGGGAGTGTGTGTGTGTGTGTGTGTGTGTGTGTGTGTGTCTGCTGGCGGCACCTGGTGGGGCATTTCCTCTGCTTTGAGGGAAGGGAGGTTGAGCAAAATCTTTGAGAAAGTGATGATAGTTCAGTGGAGACCTGGAGGATGGGTAGAAATAAACTGGGTGGAAGGAGTTGGAAGGTGGCCAGAGAAGGAAAGGGCTGCAGGCAGAATGGAGATTATTATATGAGGTGTCTCAGGCAGGATGGAGCATGGAGGGTACCAGAAGGGACAAGCGACCAGTGTACTTGGAGCTTAGAGAGGAAGTTGGGGCCAGGTCACGCAGGGCCCTGTGAGTTTGGCAAGGATTGTGTGCCTTATCCCAGTTGCAGTGGGAAGCTATTGATGAGCTTCAAGGAAGTCAATGAGATACGAAAATGTGCATTTTATTAATAATTATGGTGGCTGTGGAGAATGGATCCAGTGTTGAGAGACCAGTTAGGAGACTGCTGTATTCCAGGTGGGAGATGATTGTCTGGACCAGAAAAATGGCAGTGAAAAGGGAAGTGGGCCTGAGGGAGGGTTGTGTGGCCTTTGGGGCAGCAGGTAGTAAGTCTGGAGAAATTGTAAAGATCCTCCAGGTTTCTGGCTTGAGTGGCCGAGTGATGGTAATAATGCCCTTCACTCGAAAACATGGAAGGAGGAAACAAGAAAGAGGTGGAAAAAGAGGCCTTTTCCTTATTTATCATCTCTTTAAGGTAGGTAGGTACTGCTTTCCAGATTTTAAAAGGGAGTATAAAATATATATATATATATATATACATATATGTGTATACATATATACATATATACACATATATATACATGTATATATACATATATATACATATATTTGGAGCCACTTTAAAATGGAGTCGGAGTTGCTATCCCCAGAGGAACTGCCTTGCAGGTCTTGTTCCTCAAACCTTTGGAATGTTGAAACTGGGCAAAATAACCTTTGGACTGGGCTTAAAGCAGCATTATATTCCAAACAACTGTTTACAAAGATAACAGGAAAGCAAACATCTTGGCTAGAGGGCCAAAAATTAAAGACATTCTTTACAATTAGCATCACTATGTTAGCTTATTTGCACCTACAGAATTTCCTGTCTGAGGTTATTAACACCCATATAAATTCCTTCCTGTCCCCTTCCCTTTCTCATAAATACCCCTTGCCTTAGGCTCCTAATCGAACACTATTTGGGTTTCTGCCAGAATCAGTGCTTCCAGAGAATAGCTATTCTTTTGGATCTCTAGTAAATGCTTGTTGCCTTTCACTCTGGCCTTTTATTTTTAGGTTAACAGAAAGAAAGCAAAACATTAAGCAACTTGCTTCAGGGCACACAAAGAGTAAGTGGTGGGTGGGGCTGTGATTTGAACTTTTCTTTTGACACCCAGTCCCTTGCTTTTTTCTACTATACCGTGATTTAGTTAACCTTGATGTCAATTGTCTGAATTCCTCTGTGAGGGGTGGAAAAGATTTCAGCGGGCAGAGGGGCATCTGGGAGACCGGAGCTGGGAGAGGGAATTTCTTACTCCAGGATTCAGAGGACAGTCAGGGTTGTGCAGAGAGCTGGGCCAAGTCAGAGGGACATTTCAATGTGCCCCAAAGGCCAAGGCTGTTGTGACAGAGGCAGACACACTTAACTTGCAGGGCAGAGACTAGGAGCTGGAAGCCAAGAAGAACAAGAAGGAAGAACACGTGTTGTGAAGGGATGGCGATTGGTCCAGGGATACTGCCTAGAACAGCCACAGCTCTATGAACTTGCTTTGCGTCCTAGCAGAAGTGATCAAAAGTCGTGAGCAACTGTACACTCATGGGCCTCTCTCTCCCTTCAGTCATTCCCGCTGCCCAACCAGTATCAGACTTGGAAAGAGTGTGTTCCCAGGAGTTTCTCACTGTGGGATGGCCATCAGATTGGAGCTCTAAATGACTAAGTCTAACTTCTTAAGAGCAAAACGCTGTGTATTATGATTTGTATCCTTCATTTATTCATGTATGCAATAGTTATTGAGCATCTCTTTTGCCAGGCACTGTGGCAGGAGTCGGGATTTAGCAGTGAGCAAGATAGGCCTTTACTAGGGGGACATAGATGATACACAAACACACAACTAAATGAACAAGGTCATTTTAGAGGACAAAAATCATTAAACAAGGAAAGTGACAAGATTGAGAGTAAATGGGAGAGAGGTAACTTCATCTAGGGGGATCAGAAAGAGACAGCCATGAGGACGTTGAGGAGCAGAGTACTACTTGCAGAAGGACCAGCGAGGGCAACAGCCCTGAGGCAGGGACAGGATTGGTGTGTCCCAAAATCACCAGGGAGGTTCGTGTGGCTGAAGTGTAGAGCACAAAGGGCAGCAGCAGGTCAGGAGACGAGGTCTCAGATGTGAATGGGGGCCAGCTAGGTCCGGCAAGGGCCAGTAGGACGCAGTGAGGCGTTTGGATTCTATTCTAAACCATGGGGACAGGAGCAGGAGAAAGGGGTTAAGCACGGCAGTGACACGATCTGATTTATGTTCTACGATAACCATTTGGTCTACTTTAAGGGGTATGGATTTGAATGAGGCTGGAGCAGAAACTTGGAAACCATTTCGGCGATTGTGGTTGGATAGACCAGAGATGATGGGCCTGGACTAGGGCGGCGGCTGTGGAGATGAAGAGAAGTGGTTCGAGAGGAGACGTATTTTAGAAATCAGCCCAAAGATCTGCTGGTGGATTCAGGTGTGAGAATAAAGAAAAGAAGATTAAAAGGTAACTCCTAGGCCTTTTATTTTTGCAGTTTTATTGGGCTATCATCTATATATCACAAAATTCATCCCTTTAAAGTCTTCAATTCAATGGATTTTAGTATATTTACAGAGTTGGGCAACCATTACCATAAAATAATGGTAGAACATTTTCATCACTCCGAAAAGAAACCTCTCACCCCTTAGCAGTCTCTCCTCATCTCCCTCCACCCCACCCCTAGTGAATTCGGGCTTCCTAGGGCGCTGTGACAAATGACCAAGAACTTGGTGGTTCAAAACAACAGAAAGTTCTTCTCTCACAGTCACAAGTCCAAAATGAAGTTGTCAGAAGGGCTGGGTCCCCTCTGAAGGCTCTAGTGGAGCAGACTTCCTGCTTCTTCTGGCTTCTGACGGTTCCAGATGTTTCCTGTCTCATGGCTGCATTACTCCAATCTCTGCCTCCATCTTCACATCGCTTTCTCCTCTCTTCCATGTCTTCTTTTCTCTTATAAGCACACTTATCATTGAATTAAGAGTCCCCTTGGGGAATCCAGGATTATCTCATCTCAAGTACCTTAATTACAGTTGCAAAGACCCTTTACCCAAATAACGTCTCATTCCTGATGTCAGAACATGGCCAGATCTTTTTAGGTACACCTAGACAATCTCTAATCTAATTTCTGTCTTTATAGAGATGCCTATTAGACATATTTCACTTCTAGGATTTTGATTTAAGAATTTGGGTGGATGGTAGTGCTTACCTAGGGCTAGATCTGGGATAAATGGTGTGGAATCATGAGTCCTTTGCCTACGTCACATTTGAGATGCTTATTGGACATCCAAGTGGAGATGTTAAGTAAGCAGCTAGATGTATGAATCAGGACGTGTTACCCTGGAGATGGACATTTGGGAGTTATTGGCATATAGATACATTTATAGCCCTGAGACTGGATGAGATCACAGGGGGAAAGTGTAGGTAGGAAGAGACATAGGTTGAAGAGCAATCCCTAGAACACGGCAAGATAATTGTGGGGGAGGAAGAAATGTACCTCCATCCTTAAGGTTCTTTTAGCTGGTCTAAAAATCAAATGACATGAGACAGATTAACAAGAGAAAATGACCAAGTTTAATTACATACATATGTATGGAAACTCCACATATAGGAGACAGATGTTTAGTAATTAGAAGTTAGCCCTGCTTTATAAATAGGTCATAAAAAGTTATGCACAAAGCCCCTAATTCAAATTCTTCTAGGTAGTTTGGGGTGGGGGAACAGAACTTTCTCTTGAGCCTACAGGATTTTGGTCACCTTTATCTCAAAACAATCCACATACCAGAGGCACATCGTGGGCGATTCGTTCTGAACACCTACACAATGCAGAGGACATTTTAAGAAAGAAGAAACAGCCAATGAGAGGGTAGGAAAACTAGTAAAGTATTTTCCCAGATGTCAAAAAAAAAAAAAGAGAGCATTTCTAGAATAAGGGAGTAGTTTCCTATTTCACACACCTTTGAAATCTGGAGGAAAATCAGAACAGGTACATCAGAACTGGGGTTAGCAACATAAACATTATTAATCGTCAGATAAAAGCCATTTTGGTGGAGTGGCAGAGCTGAAAGCCTATTTGAGCGGATTAAAGAGTAAATGGAAAATGAGGAAGTGGAGATGCTGATCATGTATACCTCTTCCAGAAGTTTTGTCCTGAAGTGAAACAGACAAATGAGGCTATAGCTGTAGATGAATGTATGTTTGACAGAAGATTTGTGTTTTT
Source organism: Rhinolophus sinicus (assembly GCF_036562045.2). NCBI lineage: Eukaryota > Metazoa > Chordata > Mammalia > Chiroptera > Rhinolophidae > Rhinolophus > Rhinolophus sinicus. The sequence goes on from NC_133761.1 coordinate 11,730,156, forward strand.
CTTTTAAAGATGGAAGATAATGGAAGACGCTTTCATGCTTGTGGGAAATGTCCAGGGGTAGAACTAAAGATGCAAGAGACTGGGGGTTAATTCTAGGAGTTGTCTTCCTGAGCAGGCTAGATCCAAAGAACAGACCTCTGACAAGAGCGGGGACCCCCATCAATTGTAAAGGGGAAGTAGGCCCAAAAGTGGGTACAGGTAAAGAAGGTTGTGATGTTCTCCAGCCACGTTTCGCAGCTCAGGAGCTGGTGTAGATATTTGGCAAATACTTGAGTATAGACAGAATTGGCATTTTGCCAGACAAGTAGAATGGAGAGAGAGGGAGGCAAGCAAGTTAACAGTGTTTTAAAAGGAGTCACTATTAAGACCATGGAATTTAAGCTATGTTCAAAGACTAGAGAGGACATGAGAGAATTGATGGATAATGAAAAAGTGGAAGTCAATGGATTAGAGTTCCTGACAGGGTCAAACAGCTGTAGTGAGGGGAGTAAGAACAAGAGGAATATCTAGAAGGGTGGGAAGTGAAAATCAGAGAGGGGAGCACTATAATTGAATTTTGAGATGTTGACATGATTTGTGGTGACCAGGCCAGGTATAAGCAGGGGGATAAATGGCTGAAGAGAGGGGAAGCAAGGGAGCATTGGAGGGAGAAGTCATGAGTCTGAGAGAGAGATCAGGATGCCTAGTGCAGTGCCAGGCAGACAGAAGGCTGACAATAAAAAGCCACAAGTCAAAAGATTGAAATACATTAATCGTAACATTTATCATGTTTTGGTTTTTGGTTGGCCGTAATGGACCCTCTATTTAGTATATTATCTACTATAATTTTCCTCAAATGATATTTTCCAATGCCTCAGGGACATTACATGAAGAAATCATTCGGGAGAGTTAAAAAGGGTAATGATCAGGGGAAATTCAAACTGGAGGTTAATGAAGTCATTCAATACGAAGCTAGTCAGGCAACAGATAATTTATCCAGGGAAGTTGCCACTGGAGCTATCAAGAGGAAAAGCAGACTCTTTATGTAACCTTGAAACTCATATAAAGACAAGGTCACAGCGACTCGTGTCTCTCAGCTCTAAGGTCAATATGTCTGTGCCTGAACTTGGCCTTTGAGGGGGAAAAGCTTCAACTCTGGAGTCACAGAGACCAGAGGTTTGAATCCTGTGTAAAGTTGGGCAACTTACTTAACCTGTCTGTTCTGTACTACTGGTTTCTCATCTAAAAATTGAGTATTAAAAATCGTTCCTACCTGATAGGGTTATTAATGAAGACAAAGAGGGGAAATCTATATTAAAGGTTTAGCACAGTACCTGGACCATAGAAGCACTCAGCAATAGTGAACTAGAATCATCCTCACTATTATCCGTGAACTGGAGATAACAAAAGCTGCTTTGCACGGCTAAGAGGATTAAAGGAGATGAAGCACACAAAGTACTTAGCAGAATGTCTTCCCTGTGGTGAATTCTAAATTATCAGCCATTACTATGAAACTGACCAGCAGACCTAACCATTTAACTTTCTAGCAACTAGGAAGTGATGGAGGGAGAAATAACGTACGTTTTGCTTACATCCGGAAGCTAAGTTAGATTAAATTTTGTTTACGTGGCTTAAACGTTTTGTCTTCCATTTTATTTTACTTTAACAATGTACCACTTTTTCTTTATCCACTTATCTGTCAATGGACACTTAGGTTGAACATGAAGTGCAGGTATTTCTTTGAGATACTGATGTCATTTCCTTTGAATACATACCCAGAAGTGGGATTGCTAGATCAGATGGTAGTTCTAGTCTTAATTTTTTGAAGAACCTCTATACCGTTTTTCATAATGATTGTACCAATTTATATTCTCCAATATGTTGGTATTTGGAGATGGGGATTTGGGAAGGAAATTAGGGTTAGATGAGGTCATGGGGGTGGGGCCCTCATGATGGGATTAGTGCCCATATAAGAGACACCAGAGAGCTTGCTTTCTCCCTCTCCATACTTGCGTAAAGAAGAGGTTATGTGTTCACACAGTGAGATGGTGGCTATGTCGGAGCCAAAAGTAGAGGCCTCAGAATGAAATCTACCTTGAAATCTATCTTGGACTGCCAGCCTCCAGAACTGTGAGAAATAAATTCCTGTTGTTTAAGCCATGCAGACGCTGGTATTTTGTTATGGCAGCCCAAGCTAACTAAGACTTTCACTCCTCCTCTACCTAGTTTGGATATATCATAATTTTTTGGTTAAATCAATAATCTGTGTTATTATAATCCTGTGAATGCTATTTACCTATGACCTTTTACTTTATCATAATTTCTCCCTAATATAATTAATATTTACTAGAATTAGTAATTGCCTCAGTTTTTGTTGGCTTAATTTTCTAGGTACCTATCATTAGTCCCTCCCTTAACTCTCCCCAAGAAGTGTAACTCTACTTTCAGCATTTCATATACATCAGGAAAATCTAGTAAATCCATCTCTTTGTTAGAGGCACACCTCCCAAAACCTTCCATCACCTTGCACCCATGTAGACTGGTCACTTTCTAGACCTGTTGTCCCGCAACTTCCCATTTCCTGGATTTCCTGGTTTAGTCCTTCAACTTGATGGAGCCCATCTTCTAGTTTCTTCCTGATATGAGGTATGGGACATAAATATTTTGAGACTTCAATATCTGAAAAGTTTATAATCTATACTCACCCTAGATTGCGGGATATAGAATTCTAGATTGGAAATAAGTTTCCTCAGAAATTTTAGGTTATTTCTCCATTGTCCTCTGGCTTCCAGTGTTGCTATTGAGTTGCTGTTGTCAACACTTCCAGTGTCACTATCGAGTTGTCTGAAGCCATTCTGAAATGGAATTCTTTTCACTGAACTTCCCTTAACAACCACTTACTTTGCTGGTGGGAACTTTTATGATCTTTTCTTGGTTCCTAGTGATCTGAAATGTCATCGTGACATGCTTTAGAGTGGGTCTTTTTTCATCTGGTGTTCTAGGCCCTCAATGAACTTTCTCCATTTAGGAAAGTTTCCCTTCAGACATTTCTTTCACAGTTTTCTCCCTTACATTTTAAAAACTGTTTCATCTTCTTCAACTGTCTTGTACCTCCTGTCCTGATTCTTTAATTTTGTCATTTATCTTCTATTTTATATTTATTATATTCTCTATGATCTACTTTTAAAGAAATTTTTCTCAAGCTTATCTTCCAATTCTTTTGCTACATTTTTTCACTTTGACTGTATTTTTAATTTTCAAGCAACATTGTTTGTTTGTTTGTTTTCTGGATGTTTCTACTTCTATAGACTCCTATTTTTTTTCCATAGATGCAATATCTCTTCTTATTTTGCAAAGATTTTGATATGACACATTTTCAAAAGTTTTATTTTGCTTCCCCTGTCCTCAGAATTTTGTTGTTGTTTGTTTGTTTGTTTGTTTTGATGATAGCTATTTTGGTTCTGTCTTTTCATCTTGAAGGCTTTTTTTCATTGACTAGTGATTTTTAGGCTCTTGGCTCATATTTTGTATCGAAGAGTGAGACAACAAAAAGCTGTTTTGAAACTATGATTGGTAGAGCTAGTTGATTGGTGGTTTCATTGTAGAGTGGTCTGGCTGAGCTCTTTTAGGGGTGCTCAGAGAGGAATCCCCCAACAGTATGGTTACCAGTGTTCGTGAAGCAAAGCAGAAGAGTGGCAAGGGATCCATGAGTCAGAATGCAACATTCACTCAATCCCCTTGTTTTTGCTATGCCTCCCTTACCCTCAGATGTGCCTGGTGGCCCCAGGCCTAGCGTCTCTCCAACAGTAAACCTCTAGACTTCTAATAGGGCAAGAAAGTGGCAATCTCCCAGCTGCATTGGATGTAGGAGGGGGATCTGGCCTTATAACTGCTTTCTTAAAATTCTTCACCTTGATCTTCTGTTTTTAGGCTCAATTACATCTCTACCTTCAAAGGTGCCGGGTACCTCCAATGCCTGTACTGTTTGGAGGCTGTTGCTCAAATTTGCCTTCTTTTAGGTTGTTCCATTCAGCTTAGTTTTCACCTTTGTCTGATCTGGTTAGTTACCACTCCATCATCTGCTTTCCATCTTGTATTACTGTGTTGCTCTCATCTATTCTCCCATTAACTCTGTACTTGTGAGACGTCTTTTTAAAACCCATTGACATTCATTTTAGTGCACTTTTATTACAAAGTGGTCATAATCATAGGTGTTCAACCCACCATGTCTAATGAGCACTTTCTTCTCCTTAATTTGCTTTACTTTGCTGCTGCACTTGAAACTCTAGACCACTCACTGTAGAAACTTTATCATCCTTTGGTTTCTGTGGCCACAGTATTTTTTCCTTTTGCCATATCATCTCACCTTCTTTCCTTGGTTCTTTCTTCTTCCACTGCTTATCCCTTAAATGTGGTGGTTTCCCAGGTCTCTGTCCTCTTACGTTTTCATTTACACATTTTTCTGTAGACAGCATGATTCGCTCGCATAGATTTAACCACTTCCTTAATGCTGTTGACCCAAATCTATGTCTGTGGTTCCAAACTTACGCAAAGCTCTGAAACCAGACAGAAGAAAAGAGGACCCCATCTCCCTATCTTCTAATCAGGAGAAACAAACATGCTGGAGCTAAAACAGGTCCTCCCTTTAGATAAAACAGCAGAAGTGAAGGAAGGCATTCAGTGTTATAATAATGAGAAACAAAGCCACGTAGGAGCTGTGCTAATCATGAAATGGGAGCTGTTGCTGCAGTAAAAAGCAATCCCTAAATTATAATGACATACAAAAATTTACAAAAAATGATTGTTTCTCAGTCATGCAAAATCTGCTCTGTGTTGGGGCAACTCTCCTCCTATATAGGCTCACTACTCGCGGCCTCTTCAAGTTCATGGAACTTCCATTTCAACACATGTTGTGAATCTCACCGTGTTAGGAGAAGAGAGAACTGCACAGTTGAGCACAGGTAATTAACTACCTGTATCCAGAGGTGAACTATGTCAGGTTTCCATTCATTGGCCAAAGCACAGCCACCCTAACTTCAAGGGCATAGGGAAGAATAATCTTCTCTGGCTCTGAGAATCAGATACTGTTGAACAGTGGTTTTTCTAGCATTGAAAGTATTAGTTTTTCAAGAGGTTAAGTAAATGCTGAAGTAACACACTGAGAAGCACAGTCCATCCAGCGTCTCCTCCCCTCCTTTGGACCCAAGAAGATGTTGAAGTGGTAGAGTCTCCCCTCCAAATTCTGGCTGAATCGCCAGATTCTTTTGAGAAGCATATTAGAAGCATTTTGCAACGTAGTGTTGCAAATCCAGCATTTTTGAAATCATCTGAAAAAGATACAGCCCCTCCTCCCAAGGGATGTCTTCAGTTCATCAGCAGAGCCACCCAGGTGTTCAGAGAGCAGTACATTCTTAAACAGAATCTGGCAAAGGAGGCGATTCAGCGGAGGGTCAAATTACTGTGTGACCAAAAAAAAGAAACAACTAGAAGATCTCAATTGTTGTCGAAAGGAAAAGTCTACAGGAAATGGCCGAGCACTTAGCTGACAAATATAAGGAAGCCAAGGAAAAACAAGAAGATATCATGAACAGCTCCCAGTTCTCTCTGATAGTGAGAGGGACATGAAGAAAGAATTACAGCTACCTGATCAACTGCGACATTGGGGCAATATCATCAAAGAGGTTGAAAAAAGACTATCAGCAGCAAAAGATGGAAAAGGTCCTGCATCCTCAAAACACCCCCATCACTCTCCGTGCCTACCAGCGGAAGTACATTCAGTCCATCCTGAAGGAGGAGGGTGAACACATAAGACAAATGGTGAACATAAGACAATTAATGATATCCGACATCACATAAACTTCTGACACCAGCAGGAATGGATTCACACCTGAAGTTAACACAAGTGAAAGCTTAAACTTATTGTAAAACCAACAGGTAGCGTTATCTAATTTATAAAGAGGCATTTTGGATAAAAGAAAATATTAGATCTTAAATAGAAAATTTTGCCTTAAACAAACTATCTTTTTATTTTTATACTTCTAGTACATAGCTTGGTGGCTGGTACAAGAGAAGGTGTCGATGTATGTTGAATTCAGGTACGTGTTAGGAGATGATTTGATAAATCTAATTGAAAAGGTATTCAGAAAAGTCTGAACTGATGCCTTATTTTCCTTCCAAAACAAACGGGAACAGTCAATATCCTTCCACTGACCTTCCTGCTGGGCTCAAAGATAGAGTTATTTTTCAAAAATAGTTCTTATGGCATATAAACATTTGGAAGCCCTACTAAGAATCTGAGTTTAAAGTTTGAAGAGAGGACATTTAATAGCCCTATGATTTATATTTACCTTGATCAACATCCCTCCCCAACCTCAAAGATGGGCAGCCTGGAAGGGGAAAAAAAGTTACAAAACATTGCTCTGAAAGCATCAGGTAGGTGTGTGGGTATTAGGTGTACATGTGCCCTTTTTATGTTGGCTGTGGGACAGTCATGGCCTTGTTGCCTATAGGTACGTTTATGGACAGATAAATATGAGCCTCATGGAATATGAAATTGAGCACAGGAGCTTGAGTTCCAACTGATAGCTCCTCTCTTATATTTTCTATCTTGCTCCCAGCAGATACAAACAGAAAGAAGGACAACACACACCACTGTCCTCTGGTTTCCTTCTACGTCAGTGGCTCCTCTGCCTCTTCTAGTCTCAAGGTCAGCGTCCCAAGGTCAGCCCGAGACCCTCCCCTCATCTACATCTTTACCCCCAGTGGGAACCTGGCCAGTTCTATAGTTTTAAATGATACTTGGATGCTGAGGGCTCCCAAATTTATATCTCCAGCCTTGTCCTTGGAAACTGGACAGCAGCTTGACTGCAAGAAACTTGCATGCTGAGAAATGCTGAGAAAGGAATGTTGAGAAAATAGAGATCTAGCTGGATTCTCTTTCTTTCAGCTCTGAAGTTATATGAGCCTCTGATACCGCTAGATATACTGTTTATGGTTAACACTCATTTTTAAAGCCTTTAAATACTACTTATCACTTGCTGAGTCCTGCCAAATGGTAGATATTGTGCCACATGTTTTATATACATTATCTCATTTTATCCTCACGGTTCTGTGGGGTAGTATTTATGAAATAACAAGAAACCCCACAACCAAGACTTAGAATGTTAACTTGTCCAAATTGATTGACAGCAGGTGTTAGAGTTAGGATTTCTGGTATGCCCTACCACCTCTATTTGCATTTCAATATAAATTTTAGTACCAATTTGACAATTTCATGCACACACCTACAGAGACACAAACCCAGCTGGGATTTTCATTGAGATTGCACTGAATTTATAGAGTAATTTGCAGAGATTCAATATCTTATACTACTGAATTTTCCAAACTTGAATTGGTATTTCCCTCCATTCATTTAACACTTCTTCAATTTTTTGAATACAATTTTGTGGTTTTCCTTGTGAAGCAGCAATTGATTCACCACAACCCTAATGGGGCAGGGGACATCTAGGGGCCAGAAACTAAGGCAGGTACTTGATGGGTGAGAAGTGCAACAAGGGAACTGCGAAAATGTGGGCAGAAGAAAGGATTAAAGGTCCAACTAAGTAAAGTAACAATTTCAAGAATTTTAAAGTGGACAGCCATAGCTGGGTGTATAAGGTGTCATAAAATGTAGAGAGCAAACAGCCTTGTGCCCTGCCAGCAACAGAGTGTTTCCATGATGTAGCTTATTGTGGACTGTTGATTCAGCAGTAATTTTTCATGAGAAGGAGCCAGTGATTATTAACTGAGGCATGATGTTTTCATCTGTAAAAGTGAACAGCAGGCTAGGCCGAACCAAGGCTAAGTTTGCCTCTGGGCTTTCCTTCCCTCCCTTTTCCATTTCTGTAACCTTCTCCAACCTGCTGGCACTACCTCTTTAGCACCCCCCATATTTCCTCAGAATCTTCCTCTTGCTACCCACCTCTAGCCCTGCCTTATCCTATACTTCCCCATAGCTTCATAGTCAGGCCCCAAACCCTCCCCACTCCCCTCCTCCTGCATTTATTCATATTTAGGGTATTCAAATGTTCAAAGAAAGGGGGTGGATAGAGGATCTGGTTAGTACACATTAAACGTGTATTGAATGACAGATATTTCTCAAATTAGGTTCCAAAGACAAAAACCTATCAAGCAGATGCCCTTATCGTCATTAAATAGATGAGCAACCACAGAAAGGTTGCGGTTTAGCCCAAGGTTATACAACTAGAAAAGGTAGAGTGAGGACTCAAACCCAAGCAGTCTGGCTCCAGAGCTAATGATCTCAACCACTTTGCAATACTGTCATCTGGGGCTTGATCGGGACTGGATCGTCCAAGATGGCCTCATGCGTGTACCTGACACTGAGCTGGGGCTATTGGCCGTTGCCTCCTCCTTCATGTGGCCTTTCTCGCAGGATACTCCAGACTTCTTTATATGGCAGTTGAATTCCAAGCAGGCAAACGTCATGTGGAAAATTACCTTGATGCAATGGCAGCTTCCAAGTGTACCACCAGACAGGCTGTACCCTAGGTCATGGAACACATAGGATTATAGACCAAATTAAGAAGCTTGAATTACATTGTTTATGTGGCAGCTTTAAAACATATTCCCAAATACTTCGGCATTGCTCCCATCGAAAGGTGGGGGTCTATATCCCCTTCTTTTGAATCTGGGCTGGCCTTCATGGCTTGCTGGTAGCTGATACAAGACAGTGGAAGTGATGCTGCATGACTTCCTAGGCTAAGTCAGAAAAGGCCATGAGCCTGGTTCTTTTTAGACACTTGCTTTGAGGGCAACCAGGTGCCATGTGAGAATTCGGCCATGCTGGAGGGGCTGTAGGAAGGCTCTCTAGTTCATAGCCCCAGCTAAGCTTCCAGATGGCCAACAGCCAGCATCAACTGTCAGCCACATGAGTGTGCCATCTTGGATGTCCAGCCCAGATGAGCCTTCAAATGACAGCAGCTGAAATTGGCATCTGATAAGAGACTCCAACAAAGAACTGCCCACGCAAGCCCTTCCCAAGTTTCTGAGCCTCAAAATTATGAGTCAAATAAACTAGATACTTAAGCCACTAAGTCTGGAATAACATATTCACTCCAAGAGCAGAAACAGTAAGTAACCCAGTGTATCAATCAATTTAGAATACAGTGAGAAGCAAGGAAAAAGAGATGGGGTAGCTAAACAAGCTCAGGATAGGGTGTTAGCAGTGTGGAAGGACCACAGCACCTAAATTTTGTTTTATGCAATATTCATACATCCTAATCTTCTCTGCAGATGGTGTAGTTTTAAGGGCTAGAGTGGAGAGTACGTGACGGGGGTTGGCAGCTTGAAGGAGCCTGGAACCAACATCCATCCATTCTGTTAAAGACATAGGGACAAATGTGTCACGTTATAACTGTGTCTGGCCACTAGCTGGCTGAATAGCTAGGGGTTTATCTGCTTTTCTTGTGCAGAGACTCCATGAGGCCATAATGGGACTGTAAGGGTGTCACCAATATGTGGCCAATTAGGGATGATATAGTTGTCAGTCTAGAAGTAGTATGATCCGTGCCTTATTAATATATAAAGTTCACTTGGTCTCTGTCTAATTATTTTCTATCTAGAGTAGCACTTCCATTTGTCCCATCCTTTTTCTCTATGTTCAACACATATCCATTTATCTTATGTATAACATATCTCATAAGCAAATTGTGTCTACATTTTAGTTTCTTCTATTTTCTACAGCAGAATTTGAATATTCATAAATCATACAGCAAACCTAACAAGCAAGCACTTAACAGAGCAGGTTTGTGACATCCAACTAATTGGCTAAATCAAGTCACGTGGCCCAGCCCACAGTCAATGCGGATAGGTCTACACAAGGGAGTGGATACCATAAGGCATGATTCATCTGGACCAGTACTATAATAATCTATTCCTAACGTCTAGTTAGGAAATGGGTGACCTAGTTATCAAACTTTCCTCAATCTGTTTCTGGAGCCCACACACAAAACTGGTGTCCTAGAGACTGTTGGGAATGGGTTCTTAGTGAGGAGCTTTTCCAAGCCTTACTTCCCAGGCCCTACCCCAAACCCAAATGAGCCAGAATTTCTTGGGAGTAAGAGATATGGGGGAGAAGGTGGTGGTAATCCCAAGAGCCTGAGACTGATATAACTCTGCGGAGGATTCCAGCACACACTGGGGGTGTGGAGGGTTTCCAAGACAAGAAAGACAGCCTCTACACGCAAAGAACTTGCAGTTTCCACAGAATGCATTCTTGTCATTAAACACCAGAGGCATTACTTTCAAATTAAAAAAATAATTGTTTTCCATGTTTCTTTAAGTTAGAGCAGTGGTTCTCAAACTTTTGTGTGCATCAGTATTAACTGGAGGGCTTGTTAAAACACAGACGACTGGGCCCAACTCCCAGTTTCTGATTCAGGAGGTCTGCGTGGAGCACATGAATTTGCATGTCTAACAAGCTCTGCTGTCCGGGGACCACACTTTGAGAGCCACTGAGTTAGATCAGTAGGAGGCTTTAGCGATAACATTCCTCCCTTGACTCACATATATTATACATACTGCACTTACGTGTTTGTAGCACATCTACTACATAAAAGGTCTTGGGCCCGGTGCAGCGGCAGATATAATAAGGATAGGATTAAGGATAGGATTAAGATCTTGATTACACTTGAGTAGATTTAGTCTCTAAGTGGATCTATTATTCTCTAAGACAGGAAGCCTAAGTATCATTAGACAGGTTCAGATGAAGCGGAGATCTCTCCCTTAGGAAAAGACAAAGGAAAGCTTGGAGTAGGAGACTGTATGAGTTGGGTCTTGAAAGATGCTTAGGACCTGGACGTGTGGAAGTATTGGAGACTCGCGGACCAGCCTTAACAAACACCCGGAAAAGGTCTGTGACATTCTTGCCTCCAGCATTAACAGTCTGCAACCTGCTGGCATCAGGACGAGGAAGGGCGTTCTCGGGGTCAAGGTCTCAGTCTCAAACCCTTCTTGGGAAAAGATAGAGCCGGCCTCGCCCAATCTTTGGAGCTCCCCGAGTGGGTGCCTCAAACTTGAATGTCTGGCTCAGGTCATGGTGGATGCTGACTTGGCAAAGAGCGCGGCTCGCACGCTTCAAGCTCCAAAAGCCCGAGGAGGGAGCTGTGACCCCCGCGAGGTTCGGAGCGGTAGCGAGGCTCTCCGGAGCGGCCTGGCTGGCATCCCTTCGGTCCGTGCCGGGGAGGGAGCCCGCACGCTGGGGCACCACCGTTCGGTTGGAGCCGCAGATTTAGGCATGACATTAAGGCGGGGTGATAGGTTCACTACCCCGCGGAGCGAGGGGTTCAAAGCCCTTCCTCACTATTCCTCCCGCTGGACTGAAAGGTGGCGGATGCCGGCACAACCGGTGAGCACCCTCTCTGCCTCCATTTCCATGCACAGGAGGGGATGCAGACGCGTGTACACTTTGCCTACACAGGAGGGAATACGGCTCGCCAGCCTGCGCACTGCGCCTGCGCGGGCCCGCCCCCGCCCCGCCCCTTTCTCTCTGCCCCGCCCTGTCAGCACTAGTACCGCCGCTAGGGGTAGCGGCGGCGGCTGCGGCCTGAGAGCGCGGCGGCTTTGAGGGCGCGGAAGCGGTGCGGAGTGGCGACGAGGGCAGGCAAGAGGGTGGGAAGACCGGCAGGAGAGAAGGGCGGCGCCGGCGGAGGGCGGCGCGTGGCTGACTCATCCCTTTGGAAGAGCCGACTGACAGACAAACCCTCGCCGAACCCGCCCGCCCGCGCCGCTCCTCCTCAACCGGGAGGCGCCCTCCCTCCCGCACCTCTCGCCCGCCCTCTCCGGGAGCTCTCCCGGCCTGACCGCCTCAAAGTTTTTGTCGTCGGAGAGACCGGAGCCGCGGCGGGCCTTTGGGAACGGGGACGCAAGACGAGGCGAGAGCGGTGTGGGCCCGGAGAGTGCATGGTGCCCGGCGCCGCGGCTGCCAGTCAGGAGGACATCGGGGTGGGGTCGGCTGAGCCCGGCTCCTTCTAGCCTCCGCCTCTCCAGGAATCGCCCTCCCAGACTGCCGCGGGGGTCCCCGCGCCCCGGCCCACCATGTCCCGGCTTCTGCCGCTGCTGAGGAGCCGGACCGCGCGCAGCCTGAGGCCGGGCCCGGCCGCCGCCGCCGCACCGCGCCCGCCGTCCTGGTGCTGCTGCGGGCGGGGGCTGCTGGCGCTCGCGTTCCCTGGGGGCGCCCCCGGCGGCCTCCGGGGGCTGGGCACCCACCCCAAGAAGGAGCCCATGGAGGCGCTGAACACGGCGCAGGGCGCGCGCGACTTCATCTACAGCCTGCACTCCACGGAGAGGAGCTGCCTGCTCAAGGAGCTGCACCGCTTCGAGTCCATCGCCATCGCCCAAGGTAAGGGGGTCGCTGGGGGAGATCCCGGGGGGCCCGGTCCCCTACCCTATCCCGCCTGGCCCCGGGAGCCCTGCCGCTCCTCCAGCTGGGCCCCCCCGCCCCCCTCACCCTCCGGGCCTCGCGCCTGGGACGTCCGAGCGGGCAGGGGGGGTTGGGGGGGGAACTTTCCGCCTCCTAAGTGTCCCCGGGGCAGGTAGGACAGGCAGCCAGGGCCAACGTTTGGCTGGTTCCTCCCCAGCCTCGGAAGCCCGAGCTTCAGCCCAAATTGCACCCGATACTGTTTTGATTTTGTTTTGATTTGCTGTGTGCCTCCCGTCCCCACCCCTCCTGTCCCTAAGCCCTTGCTGCTTTCTCGTGAATGCGCAGGGGAGCAGGTGGCATGCGTGCCTCCTCCGAAAGTGCTACAGACCCGAGAGGCAAGAAGAAACTTTCTTGAATGGTTATGAAACAAAGATGTAATGGGCGTCCAAAAGAAGAGATGCGCTTAGCTGCTTGTTTCCACACACATCTAGTTGTATTAATTGGAGCAGCCTAAGGAAACATTTTCCTGGGAAACGGAAAGAATCGATCAAACCAGCAACTACAGATACATACTTGCAAGCCCATGGAGGTTTATTGCTGCATTACTCAAACTCCAGTTTTTGTTGTTTCCCCGGAGGGTAAAAGAATGAAGTCAATGAGGCTTTTTTCCAGGACTATGTGGCTCTACAAGGAAAAGCAGGCTTCTGCTCAAAAATAATTGGGAAGGGTGAAAGCAAAGTTATTTTTAAGCTAGCATGTTAAAATGTGATATTTTTAAAACCAGTGCAGAATGCTGGTAGGTCAGAATTGGAGTCCATTGAAAAAGCTAAAAATGCAGACAAAAAGATGAAAGGAGCAAAAGATGAAATGATTTAGTGTTAAAATATTTTTACCATTTAAATACGGTAATACAGGCAAACTACATTGCGACTATTTTATATTACATTCTGATGTATTTGAAAGTTAAAAAGTGTACTCTCCCGTCCCTAAGTTGGTAGGTACATAAACATTCCATAGACTCCTTCGGGTTAGAGCACATTGCTTTGGAACATGGCATTTGATTTGCCAAAGGCACTTGAAGGTGTTTGGCCTATGTACAAGAATGGGGGAAGGATTTATCTCCCTCATGTAAGCATGAGTTTATTTAGACTACTTCTTCAGAAACTTTGTATTAGTTGTGCCTTTTAACGGCTTCCCCCCACCCCTCCCCTCAGTTCAGGGAATTGTGGACCAGTTTTTAGTATTGGATGATTCAAGACATTGTCTACCCACAGTGCTTTTACAGGAAAAGTGTCACATCACTATCAATTCACTTACTAACTGTGTAATCATTATGTGTTAATATGAAGTCATGATTAAATACTAGCATATTGGTAAGCTATATGCTTACACGCAGTGTGAGGGTTTAAAATACTCAGCTCTGAAAATCAGCTCCTTGACAAACAATATATGCTTCATATGCTGAAGCATTAATTTTAGGAATCTCTCTCCATAGGCAAGACTCTTTGAACACACATTTGACCTTTTCTAAGTAGTTTCTTGGAAATTCTGCATTAATATTGTTACACTGTAGGAGGACGCTATTAGTATAATTTAGGACAATTCTTGAAGAGCATGGGCTGCAATACAGCTGGGTAAATGTTACCTCCTACCTTGTAGCACATGCCAGCAGTATTGCAGTAGGGATGCTGACATTTCCAATGAAGATAATATTTTATAATTTAACACGGTTTTCAGTATTCTGGAAAGGACCTATAAACTTCAGTCCGTGGAGATCAGTTAGCATTAATTATACTTAATAAGTATGTAAGTTATAGGAGGAAGAAGTTAGTAATTTGTCTTCTTTGTTGAAGATAACCAGGCAAGGATACAGGAAACAATATGTAGTCACATGCTCATTTCCTATTTAGGAATTAAAGAACTTGAGGGTTTAAATCAACCATTTTTTGCCAGTGTTGATGTCTAAATTGATTCAAATGACTACTGCTTTAATTTTTGGTAGTCTTAGTGTTCCTTATTGTTTTCAATATCAATACATATAGTTATTGTGGAGATAACTGGAATCATCACTAGTAAATTACCTTATTCTTTAATAATTTAAGGTAAAGAGGATTTTATTATGTGGTGAATGCATACAGCTCATTCCATTGCTGAAATCAACATTTTTCCCTCACACAAATGAAAAATTCCTGTTTTTCTTTTACTGTTCCTTTTTGAGTGTTTTTTAAATACCCAACTCATGCTAAATGTTTATGTACTTAGTGCACTTTCTAATGAAATAAATTGTGTTAAAAGGGCTTTTTCTTATAGGAAATCTTATGTGTTCTTGGAAAGGGTGTTTGTATGATTTAATGAAGCGTTTAGGATTTGGTGTGGAAACATTACACGAAAAGAAATCATCCCTGCTTTGATTTGGCAGTGAATCGAATGCTGAAATTTGGTACCTTTTTCCTTATCTTTCTTGTGTGTTTTATCATTAGGCATGTGATAGAGCCTGTGACAAGAGAAAGCTTTAGAATCAATAGTAGATAAGGCAGACTTTGTGGGATGTCTTATCATAGCTACATAAGATATTGTGATTTTTAAATTACAAACAGATTTCCTCCCCAATTAAAAAAAAAAGTTGACGTTGCATTCTCAACTTACCTGCTCAATCTGATCTCCTTCCATAAACAGTCCATATTCTCCAGATAGTGCATTGTTGGTTCATTGTTTTTACAAGTAGGACATTGAAGCTGACATTACAGTTGCCTTTCAGTTTTAGCTAAGATTTTTAAAACAAATTTGTTTCCCAATCTTTGCAATGACTATTTCTATTATCAATTATTTTTATAAAGTTGTAAATACAGCCATCCCTTGGTATCTGCTGGGGGCGATTTGTTCCAGGCCCCTTGCAGATATGAGAAAATCCATGGATACCAAAGTCTCTTATATAAAATGGTATGATATTTGCATATAACCTATACACATCCCCCCATGTAGTTTACATAATTTATAGATTACTTATAATACCTAATATAATGTAAATGTTAATATAAATAGTTGTTATACTGTGTTGTTTAGGGAATGAGAAAATAACATTTGTACATGTTCTGTACAGACATAACTATCCGAGACTTAACTACATAGTACATATCAGCAACAACGTGACATTTTTTTCCTAATATTTTTGATCTGTTTGAATCCCTGGATGTGGAACCCACAGACATGGAGGGCCAACTGTATGGCAATTTGGTTTTTGAAGGATGGGCAATGACATTGCTCATTGGATTAGTTACGCATTGTTATATAACAAATTACCCCAAAACATAGTGGCTTAAAACAAATATGTTGTCTCACAGTTTCTGAGAGACGTGGAGAGGGATAGAGGAGGAGGGTAGCAAATTGCCCTGGTTGAGAGCCAGTGCTTTTATATGAAATGCTATATAGGCTGTTTCTTCTTCAATCCTCTGCTTTATCTCTCCTTCGCTTCCATCATTCATTGATACTTGCTATTATCAGTGTATTCTTTTTGCTTTTAGCTCATTGCTTTATTTTACATTTATTTACCTCTGGACAGAAGAGGATAGAAGAGGAACTCCTTACCTCCCTATCCAACGCCTCACTTCTCAATCAAATAAATGAGCTTTGTGGTAACTGTTTTCCTTGATTGTGATATCTCTTCACTTCTAAGTTCTTGATTAAATTCTACATATTAGACATTCAGAAAAATACGGCTTCAGATGTGTTAAACATTGCTACAGTTTAATTCACCAGTAATTAATTTGGTGTTATCCATCTCAATAGTCATTTATTGCTTTGTACAGCAATTGTGACAAGCAAGTTTCTATAAACAAATTTATGGAGAGGAAAATAGACATACTATAAAGTGTGTAACTTACACAGTTGTCCAGAAGATCAGGTGGAGCTAAAAATAATAGATGATCTTGAAAGTTGGGGTGACCTGATATTGAACAATTATTAGTGGAGATTAGTTCAGTTTTTCTAAAAATAGTGATGGTTTGTGTAATCACACTCTTGTCTGTTTTCCTCTGGCACGTCAGTGTAAAGCCAACTGGAACAAGTAGAGACTAAATCCCTGAGTGCAGGTTTTATTAGCATTTTTTTTCAAGTCAGCTGAATTAATTAGTATGTAGATTTATAGGACTCTAGCCTTGTCTTTGGTTTATGTCTACTTTACGTTTAATGAATGCAGCCACATAAAACAAGCAGCTATGTGTTAAAATATAATAACTTAGTTACCTCAAACTGTCTGGTAAATGAGAGCTCTTCTAGATAAAGGACTTTGCAGGTAACAAGATGTCATTCCCTTTAAACTCTGAAACATTTGCTTTGATGGCTTTTGTTGGAAGCGTATTTAAACATACTGCATTTTTCTCTGTCTTAGTAAAAGTATAATGAGCACAACTTAGCTTCTTCTAGATGTCAGAATCCTTATTTACTGTATTTTAATACGAGAATTTCCTTTGGGGCCACTTCTGTTTGTAGACATACTCATCATCACACCACGTGCCTCTAGAATATTGTGCCATTTCAGGCGGCAGGCTTTTAGACCCTGTCATCATCGCGGTAGTGAAATCTGCTGGGCTTGCAGTGCCCCTCCCGGGCACCGGTGCCTTCATTCATCCCTTGTTGTGGTCAACTTGCCTGCTGGGTAATGAGGTCTCCTTCTTGGCATCTCTGTTATTGTTTGTAGTGTCTGCTCTTTGTCACTCTCTAGTGTTTTTTATTTTTTTCATTCTCTCTCTCTTTTTTTGGATCCCCCTATGCTTCTTAATAGGATTTAATCCTGATAGATATTTCACAAAGACCACTCGCTCCTTTGTCTTTCCAGCTAGCCAGTTACATCTATCACATTGTTATTGATCTTTGACTCTTCAGATCTTACATTGGAGATTTTGTGAGTATTTTCACTAACATCTGGATTATGGCTGTTCCAAGGATTGTTGTTATAAGCACCTAAAAGGAAATTAACTGAGGTGTTACTATTTTTTGGACCTCAAAGTTTCAGGGAAATTTCTATTAGAATGGTTTTCTTTACTTGGTTTAGTTTAGGTTTTCTGTTTTCTTTCTGAGCTTTAGGATAGGTTATTTTGTCCACTGTATTATTGAAAACACTTGTACTTTTAAAAACAGCCTGGTATTTTATAATACAGCTTCTGAATTTCTACTGTAAAATGGTTCTTATGTTTTATAGAAGATATTCTACAGCTAACACAATGGCTACTGCTGGCACCATCTTCACCTCAATTACTTAGCAATTATTAATTATATGCTGTGTGTAAAATATACGGAACTGAGTTTTCATGTATTTTGTTTACTTCTGTTGGAGAGAGAAGGAATTACCTCTATTCTATAGATTAAGAAACTGAGGCTAAGAGGAGCTTGCCCAAGATCAATAGAGTTTTTAACTTAGCTTTGTTTGACTCTAAAACCCCTGTTCTTATTATTACACTTTTCTGGATACTTACACCTGGGATTTTTAACACATGCTGGGAAAAAAGGTTATATCTTAACTACTTAATAAAAGTCACGTACCTTAGTCTACCTTCTGTATGTTTGCACATTTAATACAAAAGCACCTATGGCATTGTTACTTTGAAAATAAGGAGAATCAAAGGGAAATCATTGTGCAAAAAAAGTTTATAAATTGTCAGAAAACTAGTATTTGTGACTCCCAACTGTCATAAATCTTTAACCTTTACCTTAATTTTCCTTTAGATTTTTGAATGGGTTTTTAACAAAATATCTAACATACTATTCATATAGAAGTTTCCCCAACTTTGAACATTTATTTAGTTACAAATATTTGTTACTTTCCCTGCCATATAATAGACACTGTTGGTGGGGTTACATCGGTGAATTAACTTGGCCCAATACTCTCAGGAAGCTTACACTTTTGAGAGAGGAAATATATGAGTAATTAAGTAAATAAATAAAATAATTATAGATAGTGTGTGCTATTAGGATAAACCTTATTAGATAAGGTGATCTGGGGAGGCCTTTGTGTATGTGATATTGAACCTGAAAATAAAGGGTTGAGAAGAAGCCAGTTATTCAGACAGCTGGAGGAAGAGCATTCTGAGAAGGAACAGCGACTGTGAAGACCCTGAGATAGGAAGGGACTTGGCATAGCGCAGGCATTGGCACGTAGCAAACACAAGTGGAAGTCAGTGCACAAAGGGAAAGTGGAATGAGATGAGATGGACAGGTAGGCAGAAGCCAGGTTAGTGAGGGCCTTTCTAGGTAAACCTAGGAAGGCCATTCGAGGGTTTAAACAGAGTGAAATGATGGGATTTAAAGAGCCCTTTGACTGCTAATGGAGAAGAAATAGAAGGGTGCAAATGCTTAAGCTGGGCGCACTTAGGAAGCTGTTGCAATAGTCTTTGCCTGGGATGATGGGGGCTTAGACTAGGCGGCCATGGAGACGAGGAAAAGGATATGGATTCAAGGTATTTTTTTTGACAGTGAGCTGATGGGCCTAGTGTGCTGATGGGTGAGAAAGGGGCAGATAATGAAGGGAAAGAAAACAAAGTGGGAACTTAATTTTCTGACTGTAGTGATTGAGTAAAAGATGGTGCTATTAACAGTGAGGGAAAAGACGGGGGGAAATAGATTTGGGGGATGGAAATTAAAGTGTTAATTTTGGACATGTCTAGTTTAAGATACCTTTGTGGATATGAATGGAAATGTCAAGTAATTAGAGGGGTGTGTGTGTGTGTGTGTGTGTGTGTTTATAACAAATCTGGGGAAGTTGGGGCTGAAGATGTAAGTGTGGGTGTTAGCAATTATATATAGATGAAGATGATAGTTCAGGAGAGAACTCAAAAACACCAATGTTTATTGGAAGGGAAGAGGAAGAAGAACCAAAACTAGAAGGAGACTGAGAAGGGGTGTCCACAAAGACAGGAAAAATAAGAAAATAGTGTATTCCAGAAGCTAAGTGAAGAAGATAGTGGGAATGATCTGATGCCTTAGGTCAAAAGGGAAGACTGGGGAGGTGAAAAAAGAAGGCCCATAGGATTTAATAACAAAAGAGACTGATGTCAGAAGCACTTTTACAAGAATTGTGTGGGAAGGAGCCAGATTTTAGTTCGCTGAGACATTCAACTCTTTTTTTAAAATTGTTTTTCCTCTTTCTTCCATTACGGTTGAAGCTGTGGTTTCTCAATCTAGTTGTGTAGGACACAGCTCTCTGGCCCATGCTGGTATTATGAGCCCTGCGAAGGCTTCCCCTGGCTGAGGCAGGTCGCCAGTGTGGGTCCGCTGCTCACAGCAGTTCGCAGCAGCTCCCTCAGCCGGCTCAGGGCAGCCCAGCTCCAGGGAGAGCTGTTGTTCACAATCTTAGCTGTAGAGGGCGTAGCTTGCTGGCCCATGTGGGAATCGAACCTGCGACCTCAGTGTTAGGAGCGCGGGGCTCCAACCACCTGAGCTCCAGCCCCCTGGGCCACAGGGCCGGCGGCCACAGATTCAACTCTTTAAAGGGAACCAAAGTTCCCTTTAGATAGTACTAGAGTAGCCTGAGTACTACCGAGATCTCTTTATTCATAGGTTAGAAGTCTGAATGTATTTTATTTATTGCTAGGGTACTCATTTTTTTTTAATAGACAGTCCTGTGTAGAATTCTAGTGCATCAGAGAAAAATAAAATATGACAGGTAAGCAAATCCCCCCCTTTTTAGCACCATTGTGTAGAAAATATGCAGGCCATTTAGCAGGTAAGATCTTTTCATTCTTTGGCCTGAAGCTTATAGAAACAGAGATGATTTGAAACTCCATGTTTCAAATTCAAATACCTAAGAGCAGGGAATACGTTTGTTTCCTGGGGTATAAACCTTTCGTGCTAAAACTGCGGCTGTCCTTGGCGAACTGGTTGGCCACCCTACTGGCCCTAAGAGTGACGGTGCTTCTGCCCTTCTCACAGATTAGGCTTTTGATTCACAGGAGAGATTGCAGAAAGGATCCAGGTAGAATGTCATGTCCCTTCTGCGCATCTGCTTTCCCTCCTGAAGGTCTGCTCCAAGCGGACACTTTCTGTAGGCTCCCTCTCTTACCATTATTTGTGTCTGGTGGGATTTCTGGTGAAGGAATGTTCAAGAAAGCAGGACTTCCCGATTTTATGTGCACCCTAGTGCCTTCACACTGTCCCGCCAGCCCTCAGTCTGCCTTCACCTGTTCCCTTACTATTCTAGCTGTACCCTTCTTGCGGTGTCTGGTTTCATCGATCCCAAGTAAGCAAGTGCTAACGTCCCCTCTGTCCTTGTGGGTGCCCGCTTGTCTTTTGATGTAAGCCCAGCTGTTTGCCCTGTGATTTCAGTCCTTTTATGGGTTTGGTTCTAAATAAATCATGAATTTGAATGTAGTTGGACTTCGTTTCACTGTAAGGGACTTTGTTTCGCTGGCAGTGCTCTTTGTAGCTCTCTACCTCAAAGCTCAACGTACATATACAATCACCTGGCAATCTTATTGAAATGCATATTCTGTTTCAGTAGGTTTGAGGTGGGGCCTGAGATTCTGCATTTCTAACAAGTTCCCAGTGATTTCCATGCTTCAGGTCCAGGGACCACATTTTGAGTAGCAAGGTTATAGAAGGTGGTTTTGTTTTTGTTTCTAAGGTGGGAAAGAAAGAGTTGAGGTCACATAGACAAACACAGGCATGCTCGAATTGTGAAAGGAAACAGGCAAGCAGATGTGAAAGTGATCATGTGGGACATTTGGTGAGCTGGCAGAATTTTGTGTTTGTGTGTGAGGTCTCTCAAAAAGATCATGGTTTGAAAAACATTCTTCTACCATTTTTTTCTCCTCAAAGGGGCTTCTTAAAGACATTAGAAAAAAGTGTGAATTGTTAACACTGATTTTATATCTATACGGTAGTCACTTTTGAGGAATAAATGCTGTGCATTCCTTTTTGTTCATCTCTTTTTATTTTCCGTTATTACCTTGAATATACTGTCTGTTGATTAATCTGATTTTTTTCAGTGAACCATGTCCCGAGTCATACTATTTTTTTCTTCTGCTTCATCCCGTTCTTCTTCCTGTGCTTTCGCCACTTAGCTTTGTATTACTTTTTAAATTTTGAAACAATCTCAAATTTAGAGAAAAGTTTCTAGTACAGTAAACTATTTTTTTTTTGGAGGATAAGTTGCTGACATGCTTTGTCATCCATGTCACAGGTTAGGTTCCTTGGGAGTCTCTGATATAAAGATTCACATCCTGGAAGTTTATTGGGGAGTGCTGTTGGAATCCTTACCTTAGGAAGGGAAGAGAAGGAAACCCTTTGGGGCAGAGGTACTCCTACTGTGACAGTCTAAAGTGACAGTCTCAATGGAAGCCTCGGCTGACCCTGTGGAGAGTTTTAGAGATGGCATGACCCTTCAGTGTTGTCCTGAGTTGGGTGAGAGGTCTGGGGCTCTCCTTCTGTGGAAAGGAGCTGCTGGATGTGGACTTCCTTGGGCAGGGTGCAGAGCCCTGGCTGAGGCTGTCCCCCAAGATGTAGGCATGTTGACACTGTTGCCATTTGAGAAACGCCAGATATGCCTCCAGAGGACCCTAGAGAAGTGAACTTACTATAGGGACACAAGTGGGGAGGTTGTGATGAAAAGGATGAAGATGTTGCAGAGGAGGGGCTTCTGGTAAAAACTTCACTTTAAAAGAACTCGCAGGTATTGCACGACATTGGAAATATAAAGGATAAATGTTGCAAGCTAATCCCGACTTAGAAAGGAGTGTGCCAATTCCCCACAGCATAGAAAAGATGCCTGCTCCATATTGTAAGTTATCTGAGCAGTGCTAGCACTGTTGAAGTTGCTTTTGATAATTTTTTTTTGGTTTACAAATAAAATACTTTAATTTTCAGTGTTTCTAGTATTTTAAGTTATGGTATATTAAATATTAATTTTAATATTTTAAAATCATTTGTATTTAAAACTGTTAGTAAGAGAGTTAAAATTTTTTTTTATTGAGCTATAATTGACATGCAACATTGTATTAGTATCAGATGTATAAGATAGTGATTCGATATTTATATAGATTGTAAGATATAAGTCTAGTTAACATCCGTCACCATACATAGTTCCAGAATTTTTTTTTTAGAGAGTTTCTAATGTTTTTATTTTTTAAACATTAAATTGTAATTCCCCCCATGGGTTATTAAGACTGCTTTGTATGCTTTCAGCTTGCACTGTCATTTTTATAGCCCCACACTACTGTGCAAAGTGAGGACTGCCTATATTCTAGCATATTTCGCTTCAAAATTTCATATACGTTTTTATTTGTACATATTTTATTTACTTCATTGCTCGCATTCATTTTGGTTTTAAAATATTTTTAGCGTGCAGATATCCCAAGCCTGAGATTGCCATTGTGACGAAAGTGAAGGATGTGCCCTCAGCAGAGACCCCTGGTAGCGTTGGTATAGTACAGTCCAAGCTGAACTGACTGTTCATTAGCTGTGTATTGCAAGTAGCAAAGCATCTATCTGACAGAACCTCCTGCTGGTTTGAAATGGCATGCTTTAGTTATAATGATAATCTTTTTGTTCAATCAGTGTTTTAGATGGCTACAGAATATTTATTTTTATTATCTAATCCTAAACTTTGTGGTATTGATAGAATAATCATTGCATGTTTAATTAACTGCAGGATTAAATTTATGACCTTAACAAAAGACAAAATCACTTATGTTTAATTATATTTAAAATGGTGTGTCTTAAAAGTTATTGAAATAACCACAGCAAGAGAGACATAAGAAGCAACAAAAATTATGGATTTCTTTAGGATGCATGAGTAGGAAAAAAGGACCACACAGGGAAATCGTCAGAATATTGTAAGAAACTGCATTTAAGTAACTGAGTTTCAGGAAAATATATTTTAAAAATATATTCTTGAATAGTTTGAAAGCCTTATTTAATTTCATTTTAAGGCCATTCAGAAAGTTTTGTTTTAGATTCAGTCTCCATACAGCTTGATATCTAACTAAATGTTGTATGCTGTGACACTATGGTGGGTAAGTGGAGGAATTGTGTTTTGTGTGTGTGTGTGAGAGAGAGAGAGAGGGAGAAAGGAGGGAGGAAAAGGGAGGGAGAAATAAAAATAAATATCTGTTTGTCCCTATTCTATTCTATTTATGTATTTATTTATTTTAATTAAAGGTTATTGGGGTGACAATTGTTAGTAAAGTTACATAGATTTCAGGCGAACAATTCTGTATTCCAGCATCTATAAATCCCGTTGTGTATTCACTACCCAGAGTCAGTTCTCCTTCCATCACCATATATTTGATCCCCTTTACCCTCATCTACCACCCCCACCCCCCTATTTATTTTTGATTACTATTTAATATAGATATATTGCCTAAGAACTATAACACAACGTATGTATGAAAAGGTATCAGAAATGTTTTATGGACTAATTGAAATTTTAAAAGGATAAAGGGTAAATACAACTTAGTTTTCTTAGGCTGTATATATATAGTATCAAGAGCAAAAACAAATTGTAAGAACTTCAGAGAACTGTAGAGGCACATAGTGTATGTGTACACACATATGTATATATTAACATGTTAGTACATGTCTGCAAAAATGCCCCAGTATACGCTACTTTGCCAATTTTAATGTAATTCTAAAATTAAAATTTTTAACCTCAGTGTGTATGTAGAAGTTAAACATTTAATGCAAATGTCTTTTGAAGAATAAAGTTTTAATTTTGAGTTATTCTATAGATGGTTTAATTACCCATCATTTTTAGGACAATGTAGGGAAAAAGAATGATACTTATTCTACAGATGATGGCAAATGGTATCACTAGGAAGTAAGCTGCCACTGAACAATAACTAAACTGATAGAGCTTACCTGTCAGTGATCACCTTTTGGACTCAGTCTTTAGTTATATCTCTACTCACCGTAGTGTGCTTCTTTATGAATGTTTAGGTTGTACCCCTCTGTTTTTTTAATCCTACTAGTTATGCCATAAAGAAGAAATATAGAATCAGAATCAAGGGATTGCAGAGACCTAACTCCTCATTTTATGTAACATGAAACAGAGCTAGAGGGTTTATGATATATTCAAGATTTATATATTTTTTTCAGCAAATCTTGAATATATCGTAAACTCTAGATCTCAGTTTCATGTTACATAAAATGAGGAGTTTAGGTCTCTGCAATCCCTTGATTCTGATTCTATATTTCTTCTTTATGGCATAACCAGTAGGATCAAAAATATATATATATTATATATGTAATATATATTTATGTATTATATTAATATATATATATATATTATTAGAGCAGGACTTAGTGTTCAGTGCTTTTTTCACTATAATAACTTGCTTCAGGGTTAGCGGGGGAGATTAGTGCTACACTAAAGGGTATCTAGTTGTTCTGAAACCAACAGAAACCATGTAATTTTCCCATTCAGAAAATGTTTATTTGGTAACTGTAAGTCAGTTGATTTCCTCCTCCTGTTAAGTTTGATGGATTTTTGAAAATTGTATATCTGAAAGGGAATTGTTTCCTAGAGAAAAATGGCAATTTAAAAGGCATATTAATATTTTAGTTGCAGTCTTATTTCAATTTCAAATATTAATGCATTACCAGTGTTTTGACAATATTTTATATATTCATATATGACTGAGTCTTGGTTCTTTTATGTTTTTCTATTGAGAATTTATTCATTGAAAGAGAGGTACAATAAGAGAATGAGACTCTGGGTTTTAGACCCAGCTGTGTGTCCTTGAGTAAGTCACTTCACATCTCTGGGCCTATGTGGCTGCATGTTCAAAGTGGAGAATTACGTCAGTAGTTTTTAGTGGGCATACTATTGGCATTTGGGCTAGATAATTCATTATGAAGGACTCTCTTGTGCACTGTAGGAATCTAGAATCCCTAATGCTAGTAGCATTTCCCAGTCATTATCACATCCAAAAACAACCCTGTGTTTCTAAGCATCTTCTAGGGTGACATACCACCCCATGTTGAGAGCCACTGGCAGGGATTTCTAAGGATCCTTTCAGCGCTAACATTCTATGAAAGAATTCTTATTTGGGGAATGACGGGAGGGGAAAATGGTAGCGTATTGACTGAAAAATCTCTGCTCCTTCCTAGTATTAAGCAATTTTATTTTAAAATGGATATCTGGGGAATCTATGTAACCAAACCCACAGATAAATCTGATGTTCCAAGATGAAGTATTTTTTTCCCTAGCTCACTTTAAGCTTTCCATCTATAATATAATGTATCCATGTATAATATACATAGTTATATGATTTCCTAAACTTAAAGTTATATAGTACTCTCTATGCCTAATGTAAAAGTAACAAGATCTGACTATTTTTTAAAAGTTGTACTGTTGTTTTAATTTTTTTTTTTTTAAAAAAGGAATATCATTATAGATAGTAATTATTTTCTTCATCTGTCTTCCTTTGGCATGAAGGGTGGGAAGGAATATAGTCTCTGTGTTAAGTAATATATATAATTGTCCCAAGTACACAAGTTAGACATGTAAAAGCAACACTAATCAATAATATGTTTGATTATCCAAAAACTCTCCATGAAATGACAACTAGAAGATAAGTAAATTATTATGCCTCTAGTATTTACTATTTCTTAAGCTAGAGGTAAACAATGAACAGATTAGTGTATTAATGAGGTTAATAGACATGATGAGTCATTAGGCACCGTTCCCTTCCTCATCCTTACTCCCGTCCTCAGCTGTTATGCCACTGGCCGGCCTCAACCCAGGAATTGGGTAGTTGCCCTTAAGTAAACTAGTCGACGCTGCAGTGAAGCCCCAGATCATTGCGTTCTCCAGGTTGATGAGGTGACAGTAATATGTGATCTAAGGAGAAATTTCTTTGCTACATAATGTACTTGTTGCAATAAACTTTTAAATACTAAATAAAATTACAGAATGACACTCACATGCTTTTTTAGTTAAAGCATATAGTTTTAAAAATAATTAAGAAATCCTTTTATAATTATGGTCTTTGTTTTAAAAGACAAGACCTGTTCATTGAAGTTTACTAAGTCACAAAGTTTAAATTCCTTGCTATTTCTAGAATTTTCATCTTTCAATTTTGAATGTCAGTTTTAGTAAGTATATTTCTTAGCCATATTAATGTGTTTCTTTTAAAAAATATTGCTGTGTAGCTTTATAAACCCCTTTTGGTGCATGTTTGATTTTTTGGCATTTAATATGATATGCTTAAATTATTTTGTTTACAGCATGGTTTGCATTGTACGTTTGTAATTTTTAATGTGTTATATGTTCATTGTAAATTTTATCTTATCCATTGGAACTTTTGGTTCTATTAAAAGTCTAAGCAGCTATTTATAATGTTCAGAAATATGGGTAATTGAAAAACCGTAGTCCCCAAATTGTTGCTTAAATACAGTAGTTTCATCTTTGTTTTGTTCTTTTCATAAATCTCTTATTAGGCCAAATTGTGATTTGTGTTGCCAAGTCTACTTACTGGACTTTCTTGGGGAAGATGCTGTGATGGGGCCTGCAGCAAACACTAGGTGGTCAAAAGACCAGAAACTGGATAACTGGGCACAGAAAGAGTATTGAGCTATTTGTAATTAAAGGGACAGACAGTGTGTGCATTAAACTGTTCCTTTTATGTCATCTCAGGGTGAAGTTGCTTTGGTACTGTCCATCATAAATGATTTTGAATTTTTCCCTTGATTTGTGATATATGTTGATATCTACATCCGTGGTAACAAACTGAAACAAGTTATCACATTTAAAATTACCATTGCCCTGAAAGTGTAATGGAAAATAAGACTTTTTGTTTTTCAGATTTTCTTTTGTTTCAAGTTTGGATTCATACCTTGTAAAGTATTGTTAAATTTAATGACATGTTTAGCAATGAAAATGATAAATCATAGTTACTATTGAATAATATAATGCAGTTTCTCTGCTAAGGAGCCTAATTCTGTTTTCCAGCACCACCGTTTTAAACACATTTTGTTCTATCATAAAACTAAAATGTAGAAACCATAGGTGTTCTACTTACATTTCTTCTACCAAAATATATTGATTTTTAATTTAAGATGTATCTCTTAGTAATTTATTTAAAAGAGAAATACACCAGGCATAGCTTATCCCAAAAAATATTCTAGAAAGACTTGTATTTAAACATACAAAGTGTTTTTCTTATGTATCCAGGAGTTCCAGGATAAATATCTAGGGTACCTTTATATAAGGAAAAGATTTGTCTACACTTGATAATAATTGAATATGTTTAAATTCTCAAGGAGAGATCTGAGAGAGATCCCATTTCAAATAATTTTCATTTGATTTGATACAGTATAAATGAGCAATTTACAACAACTGTCTTACTTACTTTCCCTCCTGCAAAGACTTTTAAATGTGAAGTCAAAAGGAAAAATATTCCATATCTCATAGACGCTTGTAGATAATTTTCCTAGCCTATGTATTTCTAAACATGAAACCCTATTAAAAGCAGCTTCTTCAAGCAGTTGGAAATGTTTAAGAAAGGAAAAAATTAAAGGACGTCTGGATGTTAGTTATTTTTTGCCACTATTAATGAATTAACACACTGGGAAAGCAGAACAGTTATTAAATTAAGGATTTTTATGTCTGTGTTCACAAGGGATATTGGTCTGTAATTTTCTCTTTTTTTATAATTTCTTGGTTAGGTTTTATTTATTCAAAATAAGTTTGGCCTCTTTCCTTTCTCCTCATCTTCTGGAACTCCAATTGTACATAAATTGGCCTTTCTGCAGTTAGCCATAGGTCTCTGAGACTCTGGTTCCTTATTCTTCTTCAATTCTCTGATTCTCTGTTCTTCAGATTGGTCATTTTTACTGATATACCATCATTTTCACTAACTTTTTTTTGTCACCTCCATTCTGCTTTTAAGCCTATTCAGTTAATTTTAAAATTTCAGATAGTGTGTTTTTCAGTTCTAGAGCTTTGATTTGGTTCTTTTCTATAGCTGCTATTTGAGCATGTTTTCATTTGTCTTTGAATATACTTTTAATTACTACTTTAAAGTCCTTGTCTGATATTTCTAACCTTTGAATCACTTCAGATTGGTCTCTGTCTATTCTTTTTTGCTCCTGAAAATGGGACATGTTTTCCTGTTTTTCTGTGAAGTAATTTTGGATTGTATCCTAGTCATTGCTGTAATTATTATGTTACAAAGACTCTGGACTCTTTATTCTGAAAAATACTGATTTTTATTTGTTTTGGCAGACAAGTAATTGTTACCCTTAAACTACAAACTATGTCTTGGGCCGCAGCTCAAATCTTCAGTTACTTTACCTTTAGCTAGGATTTTCTTGGGGGTTTCCCTGCACATGTGTGGTTCATAGGTCAGCCATATGTTTGAACTGAATGTATGCAGAATTTAGGGTTCCTCCTTTCTGACTCTCTTTCCAGGATTCCCCTCTTGCTTTCCAGTGGCGTTGGTTACCTTGTACCTTTTCCACAGCTTCTTCAGGCCAGAAAGACAGAAGCTATTTTATTAGCATATTAGTTGTCTTGCATGTTGTGGATTGAGGCCTGTGCTCAGGCCAAAAGCTGAAACAGGTAACTCATTTAGCACCCTTGTTCCTTCTGAGTGTTGATTCCTCTCCACAATCACCCTAGTGTTGGTCATTTTCCAGTGCTTTCAGGTGGTTATTTATTTATATTGTATTTTAGTCTGTAGTTCTATGCAGGAGGATTGGGCTGATAGAAGGTTACTCAGCTAGTGTTGGAAGTAGAACTACTAGAATTTTCTAATTCTAAAAATAGTTGGAAAAATACAGTGTTGTGAAATACTACATTCCTAATGGCCATCTTATTATTTTAAAATAGTCAGAAAAAAAAGAGAAAAATTATGTTTATAATACATACACACACACACACACACACACACAGTAACTGAAAGAACTGGATTTTCTAACTCCAAAGTGTGCTGAATAAAATACTAGATTAGAATACATTTCCAGTGTAAGTGTAGTTTACATATGTCAGACGAAAATTCTTAAGGTTAAGATATATTTATAGGGAAATAAAGTTGCTAGGGTTTATTGTGACTATTTTCAGGGAGGTTATATTAGCAGCCATTACATTTTAAAACCTGTAAGTATTGTTGAAGCCTTGGGCTTATTTCCAAGATTGAGTTCTGTTGTGTACTATACATCTAATGTTTTTTACTTTTGATACACATTTTGTTTTGATTCAGTTACTATAGCAAAGAAGATAACTTACAGTGTCAGAGTCCTCAAAATGATCAATTTATAATTGAAAAAAAATTTTTTGATGGATACTTTCCAATAAAATTTATACTTTCTAGGAAATGTTCCTTTCATGTTTCCTCTTGTTAGTCCTTAGGTTCTTTGTGAAGCAGGAGGCAGAATCTATGCATAGATTTTACTTTCCTCTCTGTGCCAGTGGTTTATCTCCTTTACTTTGTATTTCTTTCTCTTTCTTTAAAAAAGTTATTTTTTATTACCATTAATTTTTTAATCCTGTGTGTAGTTGGAAAGATTGATACCGTATACAGTATTTGGTTTTTTCCTCTTCACCACTACACATTATACATTTCCTTAGCCCTTATCCTTAGCAGTTGTGAAATATTTTAAATATTTTGCTCAATATGTAGGGGATTTGAAGAAATAAAAGCAAGGGCTCTGTATACTCTCATTCTATTGGGAAGGTCCTGCTTGTTGAATTTTTAGGTATTTCAAGATGCTCCAGTCAACTGACAAGGCCTTCTCACAGTGTCAGAACTGTAGGGGTGATGAGAGTAATGCAACTAGCAAGTAGTTCTGGTATGTAACCGCTTCTGCATGTTTACTTCACCAGAAAACTCTATGGACTACAGTGGTATTCTATATTCCTTGTTAAAAGTGTCGAAGACCATTTGCATGCTTACCAAGTCAATTCTGAGGCAATAGTGCTAGTCACAGGATGGAGGCTGTGTTTTAATAAGATGTAAAATGCTGCCAAGATTGGTATGTCTTCATTTCTTAACACTTTTTGAATTTGAACTTTCTGAATTATATATGATAATTGATCAAACTGTAGTTATTAGTGTAATTCTTATGGTAAAGCCATTATGGTACTATATGCTTTTTTTAGTAAAATAACATTCCACAAATATGACCCATACTCCTTTTTCGTATAGCTTATCAATAGAAATCTATTTGCTTTTTACTTTTTTCAAACTAAATTCTCCAGTGCTTATGTTGTCATAGGTTATGAATAAGTATTTTAGAAAATGTCTATCCAGTTTGTAATGTGTTTCCTTGGAAAACCTAGTTGTCTAAATCTTTAGAACAGAGCAATCCATGGTGTGGATTCTTTATAGGTTATCAGTTAATTCTGTTGGATTGGGTGAGGATGATGAAGGTTAGAATTCTCTGCCCTTTCACCATAGCTTACTCTTGTACTTATACAATGATGAGATTAGGTAGATTGCTTTTTTGTAATAATTGTTAATTTTAGATTTAATGATGGCACCTGAAGATATCTACTTTGATATATGTACTTGGGAAAACTTTTCACATTTATTATGATCTATTATAAATAGTATATTGTTGCTTGTTGAATAACACCCTACTTTTTTAGGTCGTTTGATTGTGTAGAATATTATATATTATCCAGTTGTATAGTTTTCAAAACTCAAAATATTTAGTATATTAGCAAGGGAGATTAATTAAGGAACAGAACAAAATCCAGTGAAGTTATTGGTGTAATACATTGCTTTAAAAATATTGTTTTCCTATTTTTAAAATACATCTAGGTTTATTTGAATATTTTTTCTGCTGTCAATGTTCATTTGTATATATATTTCATAAGTTATCTAAGGTTGCCATCTTAAAGAAGGGTAGTTACATTTTTAAAAATTTTTTTTACTATAATTAATATAAACAGCCTTATTATATAGATGCAAGGACTTAAAAAAGAAAAAAAAGTGATTTATTCATGGCTATAGAGTCCATGGCAGGCTTGTAACTAAAGCTCAGTTTTGTTTTGTAGCCTTGAAATTTAATCCATACCAAGTAATATTTCCTATATGGATAATTTTAGTCCTAACCTAATTAACCTAAAGATAATTTATGAATAAATTGATATTTTCTCATTTTGTAAATCTGCTGGTGTTTTCTTCATTGTAATAAAAAAGAAATCATGCTATAGTAACTAATTATTGCCCCATACTCTTTTTTCCCCTTTAGAAAAATTGGAAGCTGCACCACCTACTCCAGGACAGCTGAGATATGGTAATAGTTCTATAATTGTTAAATATTGTGCATCTATCTTTTGGACTTGAAATAACTATCATTCATTGATAGTACAAAGGGGTCAGTAAATTAAATCTTTCCAGATAAAGTGGATTATCCTATTTATCATGCTAAAGCAAAGGTATAATAAAGTTGGTTAAGACATATCACAGTAATGTGGAATTTCTAATATTGTCAACCATATCTATTATTGTTTAATTATTTTACCATCTAGAAGTAGAGTTATACTTATGGTAGAGTTTTTCTTAATTCTTAGAAAAAGGATATGTTTACTTTAGTTTAGATTTAAATTGGGAAATTGCCAAACTAGAATTTCTAGGCTCAAGGCTAGGTAGAACTGTTCTCTGGTGGAGAAAATACTCTGGCTTGCTGTTTGTAGTAATGAAGAAAGTCAAGTTTATTTAAAACCACCAGGAAGAAGAACCTTACAATGCTGCTGGTGTGCTTTTTTTACTCTGTTATGATAGGAATAAAGGCTGACACTGAAGTAATGTAAAACAGTTTGAGATCTTATTATAAAGACAGTAGAAGAAGAGAATTACTTAATAGTGCAGTGAATTTGAGTAGGTTGTCTGTTAAAGCTAAATATTAGATGGATTTGCTAACGATTGCTGAGTTATAGAATAGTATTTCCCAAAGGAAACTGAAGAAATTACAAAGTGCAAGGAGGTCATTACATACTGGAAAGCAAACATAATTTTTAAAAAACCTATTTAATAGTTCTTTTTTCTTTCAGAGGTAGAATATAATTTATGTAGAAATAAGTAACTTTTCCCAAATACTAAAACAGTTTAAGAATTCTTTAAGACTTCTCTTTTCCAGGTAATCTTTTCCTGATTCTCCTAGATTCATATAATCTATATCCATAGCATTGTACAATACTATTATCATTTTTTTGATCATATTGAAATTAACCATTTATAGAATTGTGTTTTGATACCCAAACTTCTTGAGGGCTTTATCCTTGTATCTGAAATGCCAGTGGAGTGTCCAGTACATGTTTATTTAAGTTTTTAAAAAGTGTATTTTTTTCTGTGGGTTGACAATACAGTTTTATTTATAGGACACATTTATTTAGGTCTAAACATAAAAACACGATATGTTTTATAGTTTAAAGTGATTGTT
The DNA here is from genome assembly GCF_036562045.2 of Rhinolophus sinicus. Lineage (NCBI taxonomy): Eukaryota > Metazoa > Chordata > Mammalia > Chiroptera > Rhinolophidae > Rhinolophus > Rhinolophus sinicus. The sequence continues at coordinate 11,762,932 of NC_133761.1, forward strand.
TTAGCAACGTGCCTTGGTTTTTGCTGACCAAGTTTTTACTAGGATAGCAGTTCATCTAATCTTAGTTTAATTGCCTTATCACTGAATTTTAAGATATTTGTAACTGGCCAGTTTTTTAAGAAATGCCATCAAAATAACCCCAGAATGTTAAATAATCCCAAAGGTTTCATAGTTACTTTGCCATATTTGCATTTCAAAGACGATAGAGAAGATGATTTGGGAGACCTCTCTCCAAAGATATATTTAAGTAGCTTTTTCTTCACTGTAAATGTTTCATTTAGTAAATTAAAAAATTTTTTCATTATACTCTTTTGACCTATCAAATTTGTATTATGTTTTTGGAAATTGGGATTGTGTATTATGTTTTGGAAATTTGCTTATTATAAAATTTTGAATGTTTAGTAGTTAAACAACTAGACCTAGGCAAAAAGTCAAAGAACTAAGACTAGGCTCTTTAAATGGAAAAATTCCATTTCATTATGCTTGATTTGATTTTTATCATCTTTAATAGCATTTAAAATAATACCCTTTATAATTAAAAAGATGCTTTTTATGTCAAACATTCTCACTTGATAACAAGAAGAAATCTGAAATGACCCAGGTTATATACTTACTGTTTTCCCTGATCTTAATCTTCAGTAGTAGTTGTGGGTAGAAGTGTTTTTTTTGTTTTTTGTTTGTGGATTTTTGGACTGTTTATTAACCTTCCCTGATTGGTGCAGAACTCATTTATGGTAATATCAAACTTTAATAATTTCCGGATTATATTTTAAGTATACTTTCTGTGGACCTTACTACATTAAAAAAAAAAAAAAAGATTCTAAAGTTACTGAAACTGAACACATAACCAATTGGTTTAAGGGCCTATTTTTTGGATATGGTATAAAATTCAGAATTTTGATGTTTATCTAAAACACGTCCTCAGTTGTACTGATGTTGACGGTACCTTGGAATCTATAGATTAATTAGAATAATGTCTTTTAACTGTCCCCGACTTTTTATGCTTCACAGGGTGCCTTCAATTCTCTCAATTTGGAAGTCTCTTCCTTTCCACATTAGTGGTCAACTTAATTAACTAATGGTTATTTAGCATCTACTGTGCACTAGGCATTCTGCAGTGTGCTGAAGACGCAAAAGTGAGGCTAAATGTGTAACAAATGTACAGGCGTAATTCTTTCTAGTTACACTTCTATTATCTCAGGTTATTCAGATTATGTGCTAGATAGATGAAGTAAGGTGTGCCTTTGGTAGGAAGAGGCCAAGTTACATTTTACTTTAAATAAAATACTGTTTGTGGTTTCTGAAAGCATTCACGGATACTGATGCATTGTGGGAGGAAAAAGAACTTGCACATAGGTGTCCGATATAGATGAGAGAATCACATTTTTTTAAACACTTGTTTAAAAAATTGTTTAGTGAGTATAAGTGACCTGATAGCTTCCTTAAATTTGATTCAGGAAAGTTATTATTTCTAATATGGAGATCAATTGTATGATACCAGTCTTTAAGTGTAAGAGAAACAGATTGATGTCAATAGCAATTAAACAGGTAATTTCATAACACGTATTTACTTAGTTGTTCTGCCATTAACTGGATGTAGTTAATTGTATGTTGTTTGTTGCCAGTAAGAAAACACAAAAACTTAACACAATTATTTTTACATGTTATGTGTTTTTTATTTTGTTTTTTCCTCAGTATAGTTTCTACCAAGTAGATAAACTTAGAGCAGAAGCAGAATCTTTTGGCTGTGGGGAATGGAAAGCAAATTCCAAAGCTTATCAGTTCTATGTAGGAGACTTTGATCATGTGGTCTGTTTTTGTCATTTTAAAATTATAGAAATCTTAAATATGTTTTTCTGTTTTTGATGTTTTTCAGTATTCATCCACAATGCGATACCTTTCGTAGGGTTTGGCTTTTTGGATAATGCAATTATGATTGTTGCAGTAAGTTCTTTCTCTCACTCCTTCTGTTTTGAGTTGATAAAGAAATGTATGTGGTCTGAATTTTCCTGACATTTGTGTATTGTAAACGATAAAGTTTTAATTAACATCATAATGAATGAAGCTATTTTTTACGACAATGAGACCATAGCTCAATTTTAAGGCATCATATATATTAATCATTACGACTTTTATTATAGCATTGACAATAATAAACATATTTATTGGGTCTGTATTATCCTGTTGTAGTTTCAACATCCTTATTTAAGAAAAAATTACATAAGATTTTCTGATGTTCTTTAATTGTATTGACAGTTCACATCACATATCTATATATATGTTATTTGATTAGTTCCCTGTTCAATTTTCCAATGAAAAAATGTTTTAAAGAATGGTTTGATAAGTCTATCCATTTAACCCGAATGTGTCAGTTCAGAGCAATGTGAATATATACCACTTCTGTCTTTGCTTCACGGTAGTGTCAAATAGTTCTCATTTGCTGTGGTCATTTTAATGTAAGGGTGTCCCTTAAAAGGTTGTGTAGCCTCAAGGATGGCTGATTTACCTTTCTTACTGTTAGGGGATACCTTTTGTTAAAGGACACCAATATTGGGTTCAGTTCTAAAGTCAGAAATAAGCCCATGATTAAAATGCAAGCATTCTGAAACTGCACAGTGCTCTATCCATTTTTCTTCATTGACTCTAATTAAAAAATATTTTAAATAAATTTTAGCTAGTGTGGAAGAGACTGCTTTAAAAAAATGGAATGATTTGAGGATTATTGAATGTGAGGAAAATACATAGGAGAGATGGAAGTTTGTTTGCCTCTGTGTGTGTGTGTGTGTGTGTGTGTGTATTTTGGAGGTCACATGTACTACAGAAGGACATAAATAGAATATTTGGTTTCAAGTAGGGATAACAGGATAATTTACATTGTATAAATTATAAAATTTGCTTAAAGAATATCTAAAATTGGTTCATTTAAGAATGGTTTTATTTGCTATACATAGTCTCACTTTATGTCCATATTATGAGGATCACATATCTAAAAAGTCTGGCCATTCCCCTGCTTGAGGAAACTTACAGGGTAAATAGTCACAGAAGATACTCCAGCACATTAACTTAGAGACGTTAAGTACCCATTAGATGATGCCATACTTAGCAGAGTAGTCCGGTAAAAGCCTCTAAAATATAATCTCAAAATGCTAGTTTTTGACTGATTTCAACATTTTCCTAATACATATTTAAGAATCAAATTGATGTCATATTGAATGTCAACTGTAACTGAAAAGTAAAAATAATTAGATTAAAAAAAGAATCAAATTGGTCAGTTTATATATCTGAATATGAGAAACTTATTCAACCATTTAGAACTACACTACCTTTTCTGACATTACTAAAATCTGAGTTGATTAGATTATTTAAAGAGTTAACGTAAATCAAATCTAATTGTGATGAAAATCCCATTGTGATGAATTTGTAAGTTGTAGTTAGACTTGGTGTTTTCTTGACTGGATTGTCTGAATTAAAGTCTTTCTGTGGCAAATATTTTTTTCCAATTTTACACAACTCACTCAATATTTTAGATTCTCTATTGACAGCCAGTACCTCCCACACTATCTTACTAATCACTTATTTTTTAACCTCAGTAGACCTTAGATAATGCTGAAAAACTATCCTGCTACAGGAAAGTGTTGAGATGATACATTTTGCCCAAAGAGGAGCTCAGGTAGATTTTGAACAGAGATCAGAATAGGGAAACTGGGTAGCCTTGTAGATACTGAATAAGACCTTCCCAGTATGGTCTTACCATTTCTTTGAAATAAATATCTAAAGTAACAGATATCTGTGTTTAAATTAGAGCTACCAATCCAAACAAAATAAAACACCCACATTCTAGAGCCAAATGACGGTAATATTGTTCACTATTTTGTGTTGTTACTCAGGGCTGTGTCTCATCAGTAGCATAAATGAGTTTGTAGGCCGCAGATGGCTGACTTCAATTCAGTAATATTTGTTTTCCTAGTTCACTCTGAAATCTAGTTTCAGGGACTTATCACCAGGTTGTTATTTATATAATACTGAAATAAATGTTTAAGCCACTGACTTCAACATCCGATGAAGAGTAATAGGTGTGACAAAAATACTGTCCTGTGATAATTGCAAACTAATTTAGGGACAGTGAAATTTTCCAAATAGGCTTTGTAATAGACTGTGGAGACTAAAATACATACATAATATTAACTATAGAATCTGTGAAAAGGGAAACAAGTGGTCATTATTACAAGAATTTTTTTAACTTTAAAAAAAACACACTGATAGCCTCCTAACATTGTGGGACAGTGTCTGTTTTAAGACAGTAAATTAAGAAGGTATTTGATTCTTCTTTTCTATCATGCTGTTGACATTTGATGTTTTCCTCTTTCCTGTTAGGTGTTCTCTCCGGGCTACTGATTCCCTAGTTGTCATAAAAACAAATTTGTATATAACTTCTTGTAATAGATTTGACCTTTATTGGTAGCTGCTGTTCATACTAAGCTTTTGGTTTCATAGTTTTTTTATTATGTTTTTAATGTTATTGGGATGCTGTTTGTAACTTAATGTAGTGGGGTTTTTTATTATTATTTTTCTTACAGTTTAATTAAGATAAAATTTATTAGAATTCTAAGCTAGATTAACTGTATTAAGGTAAGGAACCAGATATAACTTTAAGACAACCATTATTAAATTTGTTTATAATTTCTAACTCACCTGTTAACATGAAATTTGATGGAAAAATATAAAGGAGTGATTGTCCTTCAGACCTTCAAACCAACTTTGACTTTATATGAGGCTTTTTATACTGTTAGAAGGACCGTCAGTTTCCTTAAGTTTAATCAAATGATTAAGTACTTACATACTTTTTAAGTACATGTATTGCAGAATCTCCTTAGGTCGTTTTTAATGATTTATTGCTGTTAAGGATGCTGTATTTATTTCTTATACACTGTAGCTGTCAGGTGCTTCTCTTCTGTGTTAAAGTTCCAATGGTTTACTTTTTTTTTTTTTTTTAATCCATGTATAAAGATACACATCTTTATTCTTTGTGCCTGTTCTTTTCTTTCATTCTTCAGAAATCTCTTTCTTTGGGTACCTTTGCAACCTTGTAATTTTAACTGCTTGGGAGACTTTTGTGCATCTGGCTGTTTGGACTATATAAGAACTGTATTTTAAAGCAATGGAACCAGGAGGTCTAGGGGGAAAAAACTGAGGAAAACTTAACTCAGCTTCTCTTCAGTTTTGTAAATGACTTAGTAGTAAAATATTTCTACGTACCAGATAGGGCATTTTTTTTTTCTTCCACAAATATCTTTGAGATTTAAAAAATTTTTAAGCATCAGTATTCAAGAAAGCTTTTGGAGATCAAGTCCATTTATGGCAGCATTGCCCAAGGATTAGAACTAAACTAGCACAACAGATCCGAGAATTTCTTCTTTATTCTATGCAGTAACCCATTAGAATAGTTTAATTTTCTTCATGTGAGTTCCTTCTCTTTAAAGTTAGAAGTAGAACTAAAAGTATGAGCCCCTCTTTTCTTCAGAGGAATGAGATAGAAAGTCTTAAATTCTCTCAATAGATGAGTTCAGTGGAAATATTACAATGAAGCCTCATTTTTATTGTAGATCTATTGTATTAAATGCTATTGTTACTTATAAATGAATCACATAGTCTCACTGTTTCATGGTTAAACAACTAAGTGTTATGAGGATAATTTTCGACATCTATGAGCATTTGAGTTCCTAGAAGCTGGTTTAGTTTGCCTTTTTAATCTTTTATAGAATAAATAGCAATAGTATAGATGTATCATTCAGAATTTAAAATTTAAGTGAGTTGGTCGACAGTGTTCAAAGAGCTTTAAAGCATCTTTCTCTTTGATAGGAAAATACAAATTTCAGATTCTTAATGATTAATTGTGTTGCTATGTGTGTTGATATTTTTATTTTTATGAAAGCCTGATTTTAATGAATAAAATATTGATACTATTTCTGCATGAATACATATATTTAATAATTAAGTGAGTTAATGCATTATGTGTACATATTTCTGCATATTTTGTGTATATGATTTTGCTAAAATAACATGAGTTTATTATTTTACCTGTTTTTATTAATGTTTTGCTATTCTTTTATAGTCACTTCAGCTTTAATTTTTAAGATTAATTTCTTTGTAATTATTTTTCAGGGAACCCATATTGAGATGTCTATTGGAATTATTTTGGGAATTTCAACTATGGCAGGTATTTAATAATAGTAATGTAATTATTCCATTGTCTGTATTTGTATAAAACATGTCAGTAGGTAGGTTGGGTTTAGAAAAGGATAATTTGAATGAGTTTACTCATTGAACTGTCTCATATTTTATCTCCTATATCCTAGTCCTCTAATTCTTAATTTTGTGTACGAAGCACTTTTTTTTTCTGAGAAATGTTAGGTACCTTATGTTAGTTAATGGGTAACAATAACCTATATTTACTATGTTAAAGGTTTTTCTTAATTCATTGTTACCCTAACAACTTTCTACCCTTTTTCTCTATTAGATTATTTATTTTTAAGTTGGATAGAGAAATTAAAGAAGGAAATAAAAGATGGAAAACCTAATTTGGTTCTCTCTCTTTCTCCCCCCGCCAGTTAACACTGTTCTGTTCTTCATGATGGTGAAATTTTGGAATGGTTGTGTGTTGTACTTATTGTGTGGAACACAGAAAATAGATGAGTTAATGAAAAAGACATTTCTTGATTTTCTTGAATTTCAGAGCTGTACTTATGGCTTTACTCTTTACCTTCCAAATATCCAAATTCCCTTAAACAAATATTATCTGAAAGTTACAACTGTAAAATATTGTAGAGGTGTTTTAATATTGGAGCCAAAATGGAAACTGGCTGCCACAGTAGGAAAAACCTGCTGCTTTTTCCTATTCCTAGGTAGAATGCTATAATCTCAGAAGAATTGTTCTATTTTGAAATCTTGAGATTCAGAGCTACCCAATGAGTTACTTTGGATATAATTATAATTTGAGAAATGTGACAACTGTTCCAGACCAGTGCTTTATTGATTACATACTGAGATAGTATAATGATTTTTCTGACTTCCACATAACAATTCACTTGTCCGTTTTTCACTTTTTTAGCTGCTGCTTTGGGAAATCTTGTGTCAGATTTAGCAGGACTTGGGTAGGTTCATTCATTTATTCGTTTGTGTATGTGTGTATTTACTTGCTCTCTTTGTCTTCTCCATTCTCCTCTGATTGAGAAGCCTAAAGAGACATTTATTTTCTGTGTGTTTTAGAACTAAATTTTAAAATTGAATATTTCTAAATCAATAGCACTCAATCTTCGTGTGTATCAAATATAGATGCCTGGGTCATACCCCAGTCATATAGCATTAGTGTTTCTGGGCATGGGTCCCTGACAGTCATATTTAATAATCTTTCAAGTGATTCTGATATATGCACACATTTTTCTAAAACTACTGGAACATAAGCAGAGTTAAGTATTTGTGTATATTTTAGACATTTCCAAGGGTGAGGCGGGATTAAAAGTAAGAACCCCTGTCATTGTTCCACCCCTGTCACCTCCCACTAAGCCCAAAGAGGAGAAGAGATACGGCTCAAATGTGAAGATACTGACTGAATAGGCATGTTTTCCAGATAGAGGGGCTTTCACAGGGAATAATGGCTAAGCACATGTTTGGACCCGTTTTTGCTCTTTTTACTCCATGTGGCAGGAATGATGAAACAAACAGAATGCCTGCTTCGAAAAGGCCAGTTGTCTCTCTTTCTATTTTTACATCTCTCTTCCAAGCGGGAGATAGTCTGGGCTCCTTCCTGAGTTTGGGGAAGCCTGGGAAGGACAAATTAGACTAAGTTGGCATTAATTATTGTAATAAACAATACTCTCTCTTGATCAGTCTTTGGTTCTGTTCCTTCCTTTGTTCATTGGAGCAGTAAGTTTTGAGATTTGGATTTGGGTCTGATAGAAGTCCATTTAGCCCTCTAATCTAGGCAAAGGCAACTTTGTAAGTGATCTAGCCGTATATATTCGACTTCTGCACTGGAGCTGGGGCCAAAGCTACTATGAAAAACAAAGTTTCTTTGCTTCTGGGCCAAGGCAGGAATTTTGTATTCCTGAAATTCTTGGCATAAATCTATAATGATATCACCCCTTAAACATTCCATTTCCCAGTTTCCAACATTAAGGTTAATAATGATATAGCTACTATGATAACTTTCTATATATTTAATAGAACCAAATGATCTAATAGATTTTAAGGCCATTTAGTTTTAAATTGCATCATAAAAGGATTATGTTGGATCAGAAATAGAGATTTTGTTGGGAGTGTTTATATTTAAGAAGTATTCTCTGCCTTTTAAAAAATGTCTTTAAATAACAAATACCACATTTTATCAATTCTTAGATGCACAGTTTTTTTAGACAACATGTCTGACATTGAGATCCATCTTATAATTGATGGTATGCATAGTTTTAGTTGGCAGTTTTTTTCTGTCTTATAATTCATAAAGTAAGATTGTATCCAATAGGTGATGGTGACTTAGAATTGGTAAATACTTGAGATTGCCCTGAAAATTCTAGGCTGTTTTTCTTATTATATCAATCTGATAGATTTTAGAAATTTTTGCTTTCTGATGGCAGTTATTAATTTATATCATATGTTAAAGTGCTTTACTTTGAATTTAAAATAAGTGCATAAGTTATAATTGTTGCAAAAAAGTTTTATATACCTTGAATTGGTTTTTTTAAAGTAACAGTAGAGCATAATTTTTTTAAGCAATTAATTTACCTATATATTAAATACATATATATGAAAATAGTTTTAAGCTGGATATATTTATTATACACAATAAAAAATGAACGTTGTGAAAAAATGTTTATACCATTTCTGGAGTGCCAATTACAGGTGTAAGATTACCTTGTTTCTCTCTGTAGTAATTAGTTTTTTACTTATAGAAATGAGGACATTTGTATGTCTCTTTAAAAACTTATATTCTGTCCTCACTTATTTTTAAAGACTTGCAGGCTACGTTGAAGCTTTGGCCTCCAGGTTAGGCCTGTCAATTCCCGATCTCACGCCAAAGCAAGTCGACATGTGGCAAACACGTGTTAGTACACATTTGGTAAGTACTTTATGTGGTTTATGATAGTGACTTCGGGTGGCCAGAGCACGACACCGTATAGTTCAGTCCCTTGAGAAATTTGAGATTAAAATAGATTTGAGTGCAGTTTTTAACAAAAATTGTCAAAGCCTTGCAGTTTCAGAGGAAGAATAATTTTTTTATTGACTTATTTTTTGTAGGTGTACTTGATTTTTTAAAAATTTTTCATATGATTCAGTTAATCTTGAGGAGTATCAGTTATGTGCAAGAAAGAAAATGAATAATAAACTATAGTTCTTTTTAGGATTGTTTAGGTTGAGAACAAGACAGTTAAACACATTATAATTTAGCCTGGCATACGCAGTAAAAGAATTGTACACTGTGCTACGCATTACAGTAGTAGCACAAGTAAGAGAATTAACACTGGGTAGAAATTTATTTTGGTGGGGAGATTTCTTGGCAATTTTGAGATCTAAGCCAATTTTTAAATTATTGGTCTGACATTTACTAGGTGAACAAGAGAATTCCAAGTATACTGACTAGCAAGTAGAAATGAAAAAAAACGGTGTGTTCAGAAAAATACAAGAAATTAGGTATTACTGTGTATAATATGTAGTAGTTGTGGACAGAAGCAGCGTTGGAAAACAGTATTGAAGATGGAAGACAGGACAGGCATTTTCCTGTTTATGTATAAACCGTGCTAAAGAGGCTGAACCTTGTACCTAGGTGATGGGGTACTAGTGGATCTTAAATAGGAAGGAGACTGGATGGATCACAACGTCACCAATTAAGTTAAGAAGAAAAGGAGGAAGAACACGTTTGTGAAGGAAGAGAATGAGTTCTGTTCTGGACACATTGAATTTGAGATGCTAGTAGGATATTCAAGTAGTGACACCTAGTAGATATTTGGATTCAAGGTCAAGGGTTAGAGAGGCCTGAATTAGAGGTGATGGGTATTATCAGTCATTCACTCAACAGATATTTATTGTTTACCTACTATACTCAGGGTACAGACCTAGGAGATTTTACTCTGTTCATTAACAAAATAAGATCTTTTTTCTGGTGGATTTTACTTTCTAGTAGGGGGCAGAAAGACAACTGAAAAACATGACAAATAAAATATTTAGTATATTAGAAGTTTGCAAGTGATAATGGGAATTAAAGAAAAAAAGAAGCCAAGCAGGGTGAAAAAGGTTGGGAGTACGAGGATGGAGACAGATTGCAGCATTAAGTAAGAGGGTCGCTGCAGGCCTCACTGAAAAGGTCGGCGATAGTTCATACCACGGACGAAGGTGGTGGTCTAGGGTAGTGGTTCTCAAAGTATGATGCCAGGACCAGCTGGGCCAGCACTGCGTGGGGACCTCCAGAAATGCACATTCTCAGGCTCCACCTTGGACCTACCTGTTGCTGTATAAATAATTATATATGTGTGCGTCCATATCCTGCAATGTGTAGATAAATTAAAGGGAGGCTAGCTAGCTAATATCAGCCAGAGTTGTTGAGGAATAAGGGTATTCTAACATTCTAACAGTTAGGCTTAACATTTTAACGCTATAGTTAGGATCAAGAGAAGATTATTTTCCTGAGGTCTCCTTTTCTCACATAATCGATAATTCTGTTTTCTTTCTATATTATATGCAGGTCCATTTCTCCTCTTCTCTGACAAAAGCCCCTCAATTACTAACTTGAGTGTGTGTGTGTGTGTGTGTAGAAATCCCCACAAGCATATGGATTCTATTCCTTAGTTGTTAACTCTGCTTGTTTTATGTTAGGAGCAAATCTTCTACTCTGTATGTAACATAGCATTTGGTTATAAACAACCTGAAGTAGTTGAAGTTAGTGATCAGCCATCTAGCTATGACATAAGCTAACTCTGAAATTCACCCATAATAGAATATATGCCAATACACCTGCAGGTTCTAACTCATGTAGGTTGTATGTTAAAACATCATTTGTAATTTGATTGTTTGAAACTCTGAAAATCTTTCCCTGTAGAACAGTGTTACAGATATACTCAGGTTTTCAGGTTGGGCAAATGTAGTTAACTATAGGGCCTGGAGGATCAGACGACCTGATGATAGTGTGTAAGTAATTGTTTTTACAATGGAAAAATGTTTCAGGTCCTGGGTTAGGGAGTCAGAAAAGGGTATCTCTCTTCTTTCCTACCTGCCTGCTCTACTGACTTTATGTGCCCTTGAGATAATTGGGTCGGAACTCATTGACTGGCATTCCTAAAGCGCGTGGGAGGAAGGCCTTGGTTTTCATGGATGATAGTAACAGGCCTGCTAAGAGAATGGGTGGGAAGGGGACAGGGGTCTATTAGCAATTGTCATTTCATATCGAAGGGGCAGTCAGGAATCCAATGCAGAATATACTCTCCCTAGCTTATACTGGGGGTGCCAAAAAAAAGTATACACATTTTAAGAGATGTTATCTATGCTCAAGCAGTAGTTCACCATAATCAGAAGTGTCTGGATGCTGACGGTAACCACCTTTGAGTACCTCAAATGTGATTTGTATTCATCTTTTGTTATCGGTATATATTATTATAATTTTAATAGTTTTTTTCCTTTCTTAAAATGTGTATACTTTTTTTTGTATCCTCTGTATAAATAAATACAAATGTTATCGAAGGTCAAAATAAAATCTGGGTGAGGTTTTTCTTTCCTGTCTTCCTATCTTCTGACATTAAAATATACGTATAATTTAAAAAAGTTTTTCTACTTGAATATTTCTTCGATGTTATTTTCATAACAATTTTATAAAAATATTTTTTTCCGGTTGCTTTGAACTTTAAATACCATTTGTTCTACAACCTTTTTGTAGCATATTTTTATGTTTAAGTTACTATGACAAAAAAAATGCAGTCATAGTTGAATTTTATAGTATGTAGTAATTGTTTATCATAGATACTTAAGGATTCCTTTTACCTTGATCAAATAACTTTCAAAAAAATGTCTTCTTTTGTTTCCTTAGGGCAAAGCTGTTGGGGTGACTATTGGCTGCATTCTAGGAATGTTTCCTTTGATTTTCTTGGGAGTAGGTGAAGAAGATGAAAAACTGGAAAAGAAAAATTAACCCTCTTAGAGTACCTATAAAAAGATGTAAACTAATGTACCTCAATTATTAAATATTCTGTCACAACATTTAGGAATTAAGAAGTAACAGTGTATAGATATGGGATCAAATAATTGAGCATGTATTATGGAAAACACTAACTTATTGTGGCTTGGTTTTCATAGGACATCTTTTTTAAAAAACTGTTTAGTATCATTTCGTGTAAATTGTTGAAATGCTTTTTTCATCAGTGGCAGTCAACATTTTACCTTTTCCTTCTCTTTCTTTATATATCAAAATATTATTTAAGTATTAATCATTGGTGTACTGTACTGACTTGGGGTTTGCTTATTTGTTACTTAACATATGTACATGCACGAAACCATTTTCTGTTGTTCCCTGTAGTTACAAATTAACCTGACAATTTTTCCAAATTACTTAAGATTAAGGTGTTTAATATCAGTTGAAGATTTTTTTTACCCTCTTTTTGGCAACATCAGTTACAATTATATAATTTCTGTCATTTTTTAACTCTCACATCTATTCAAAATAGATGCAGACTTTAAGTGTTTTACATTTATTGCTCATTTAATTTTCTGACCTTACTGTCTGAAGAACCAGAGGTTAATCAGAGTGAACAATTATGTGGTATCTCTACTACATAAAACTATATATGTTAAGTGTATTATTTCTAATTGATTTTTTTACTTTTAATTTCTCAATTTTGAGTAACTACATGATAGTTTCTGACTCCTGAGAGGAAAAATATGGTTATTTTAGGATATTTTTAATGGGGATTGTGGAATTAGGGTGAATTAAGACGGGGTTTGACATGACACTTAGAAATTAAGAGGCTCAAAAACATTTTTTCTTAGAGAAATAGAAAATGGGAACTGTCAAGAAGGTTTATGGATAAGTGGTCAAGTTGACATGATGTTTGTAAGGTTAATGAGATATGAATTATATTGTTTGGGAAAGATTTTTTCCCTCAAAGTGTCCTTTCCTCTAATTGAATGAGCCTGAGTACTTCATACTCATAATCCTGATGTTGTGTTGTATCTGGTTTAGTGAATTTTATTTCTGGACAACTTTTTTTGAGGTGAAAACAATATTTTATATTTTGCGTTTTGCTATATATTCTAGTAGTCAAAAGTTACATGAGTTGAATTTTTTTCTCCATTTTTTGGTCATTTTTCTTCTTTTGTGGTGTTTAAATCATATTCTAGGTTGAAGTTACTCATTTCCAGTCTTGTATATCTGACTTAAGTATAACCATGTGTGAATCATGAATTTAAATTTTGTGAACCCTTAAAGTTTGTTAGCATGTGGCCTGTTACGCATGCTAGAAAATCACTCTTACTCGTAGGAGTAATTAAACCCATCATAGAGGAGAAAAACTGAAATTAAAATGACTATTTGGGCCACTGAAATTACTTATGTTGGTAAATAGATGCAAAAGAAGGGAAACTTATAAGATGGCCACATTTACAGCTATCTTATTTTAAAGTTGTATTTGTATACATTTACTTTGAGCTCTTATTTTTCAGAAGAGCTGTTTTTTTCCCCACAAGGCAATTTGTCATAAAATCTCTTCTGTGCACTTCAAAATAATTTAGTGCTACCCTTCAATCATAGATTTTTGAGGGAAAACATAAATTATACAGTATAAAAATAAATATGTACCATTCTTGTTATGTACAAGTAATATGACAGTCTCATTTGATCAAATTAGAATTATAGAACTTGATATCTTAAACAAAAGTGTGGTTTGTATGTATCTTCCACGTAATACCATACACACACCAAAAAATTTTTTTATTATTTCAGATGAGAGGATTAGAGTGCTTATTAAAATTTTTTTTATAAATGTTTACGTGCTGTTGTCCCTAACTTGTATATTGCCAGTCCTTTCTGTTTTCTAAAAAAGCATTTTATTGTGGTGCTTAAACTTTCTTCTTATTAATTAAGTCCCATATCCAGAAACCTTGCCTGTGAGTTTAGAAAGGGCTTTTGATTATTGGCTTTTTTTTTTCTGTTAAAAATAACCCAGTCCTACAGAATCTTTTAGTTTAGCTGATGTCTACAGAATTATTAAGGATGTCAAAACATGGAACATATAACCTTCATATTGAAAGATACTTTAACTTATGGACACAATAAAAATTTGTATCATTCAGTTAATTACTTTTCAAAAACTGGAGCCCTTTTGTCCTTAACCTAAGGTACAACATTTTTTCAAGACCATATTCTACATTTGATGATGCTTTGCACAAAGTGATTTCTGAAAAACAGTTCCCTTTAAGATAATTACTTCATATAATCATTGTTTTATGTAACTTGTCATGAAGAACCTTATTTCGGATTGAAACTGGAATTCTTATTTCTTGTATTAGCTATTTCTTTATTAGAAGCACTGTAACTGGTTAAATGCAACATGAGCTTTTTTAGTACTGTTTGAAATTCATGTTGTCCATGTATTATGATTTATTGACTTGTTGATGCATGTAAATTGGGTGCATTTTGTTGCCACTGTATGTTAAATGGTGACCAATGTTTTTACAAAAGAATTGAACAACAAAAAATATCTTTTAAGAAATTTGGAATGTGGTTTTGATTTTTTTATTATTTTTATTTTATTGGGGAAGGGGAAAGGACTTTATTGGGGAACAGTGTGTACTTCCAGGACTTTTTTCCAAGTTGTTGTCCTTTCAATCTTAGTTGTGGAGGGCGCAGCTCAGCTCCAGGTCCAGTTGCCGTTGCTAGTTGCAGAGGGCGCTGCCCACCATCCCTTGCGGGAGTTGAGGAGTTGAACCGGCAAACTTGTGGTTGAGAGCCCCGCGCTCCAACCAACTGAGCCATCTGGCTACCTGGGAGCTGAGCAGCAGCTCCTTGACTTCATTCTAGCTGCGGAGGGCTCGCTGGCCCATGTGGGAATCGAACCGGCAGCTCCGTTGCCCAGAGCTCGAGCTCTAACCAATTGACTGACCTGTCCTCGCCTGGTTTTGATTTTGAAATTTGATTTTCTTCCTCATCTCAGACCACCCTGGATATTGTGTTGCTATAGGAAATAGGATTAATAGATGCAGATTTGTTACAGGTTTGTAGCAATGTCCCTGAGACAGTAAAATGGAGCTATTTACCACCTCGCTGAAATCCACACTTGAGATACATTACAGACTATGAGAGCAATGATCCCATATTGAGATGATTTGATCTTTAATAGGATGTCAAAAAAAGCTTTTGATAGAGAGATTGGCATAAATTACATTCATGCGTATTTATAGCAGAGGCATCCAAGCCTGTATAATATCAGCTCATTTACTTTGCTCTCTCTCTCTGGAAGGGGAACTTTGAAGGTAATGGAAGTTTATCTTTTACAACAAAAGTGTGTAAACCGTTTTGCAGCAAATCTAATTTTAGAATTACATTTTCTTGCCATCTTAAAAGAATATTAAATGTAATGGAATCTTTTTCTTGGTGGCTAAACCTCATCTTCATGGACATAATTATTGTGCTGTAATGCAGTACCTCGGGCATCTGGTTATTGTAGTTTTTCATTTTCCTCCCATTCTGCTCTCATTTCTGGCAACTGCTTTGTCTCTCTAATTTGCTGCTTCTCGGTTGTATGGATGTGGAAACTAGATTGTCAGTTTTACCACAAATTTGGGAGATATTAATAAATTGGCTATGGGACCTGAGAGATGATGATGATAAATATAATGTTAGATCCCTTCTATTAAGCACTAATTTTTTGCTATAAGCTGTGATGTTTTACACACATTATCACATTTAATCACTGTAATAACAACGTTAAGTTGGTGCTGTCACTACTCCTATTTCATGTTGGGTAAATTGAGACATGGAGAGGTTACAATGTCACTGCTAGTAAGTGGACTGCAGTGTAGCTTTGTCCTAGTATAAAGCTTATGTCCTTAGCCACCATGCAATTGGGACATCAGTTGCATGGACTTTGTAACATCTGTTCTCTGCTTAGGTTCCTTTTTACTTCTGTGTCTGTGGAATCATTTTTTCACCTATAACCGAAGGGAATTGTACTTCCAGTTTCAAAGTCCAGTTCACAAATCCTGTATTTTGGTTTGCATGCGGTGTGCTGGGAACTGTTCAAAGCACTGAGTGAACAGCCAGAACCTCTCTGTTCTCAAAGCTCATTCTATGGGGGACATTACTGGGGAGAAGACAGAAAAGTGAAGGTACACTTACATGTATTTCATGCCAGATGGTGATAAGTTCTATAGAGATAAATGAAACAAAATAAGGGGGATAGAAAGTCCTGATGGTCGGATGTAGGGGGCTATTTTTATACACAGTGGTCAGGGAAGACCAGAAAGTAGTGTGAACATAAACCGTACAGATACTTGCGAAGAGAAGGTATCTTGTTAGGTTCCAGGAAGTTGATGTTAAGAAAATCCTCAACATATGAAGTATATTTCACTTTGGAATGCATTATAAGACATTTTCTTGGGATTTTTTTTTCATTATTAATGTTTTGTGGATTGAGCCTAAGATTAATTTTTAAATACTAAGATTAATACCCCTGCATATTTACCAGCAGCAGTAGAGGGGAAGGGCCCAGCAGCATGGAGAAGCTACCCTGGAATTCATTAAGTCAGTTGAGAATCCCTCAGCGAATAATGAAAGGTTCGTTGTGTGCTCATAATGAAACCTTAGTAATAGATTGCTTCTTTTTGCCAAAGGTATGAATGCGATTGGGGTACGAGCTGTAACACTGACGTTAGTTTTTTTTCTCCTCTAAGTTTTAGAAATGGAGTAGTAATTAAATCGGGGGAAATTTTAATTTTGGAGTGTCAGGATTTTCAGGGTCTAGTAATCTTAGGCTCACAGCAATATGAAGCACACAGTATTTCGTATTGGTTTTTATAACATCAAGTTACACCTTATTTTTCTTGGGTTGAGAACTTTTAAGATTTACTTTCTTATAAACTTTCAAATTTGCAATGTAATATTGACTATAGTCACCGAGCTGTACATTATATCCCCATGACTTACTTGTTTTATAACTGGAAGTTTGTACTTCTTGATCCCCTTCACTCACTTTGCCCACCTCCAATCCACCTCCCCTCTGGCGACCACCAGTCTGTTTTCTGTATCTATGAGATTGATTTTGTTTTCCGTTTGTTGATTTTTAAAAAATTTTTATTCCACATATAAGTGAAATCATACAGTATTTGTCTTTCTCGGTCTGACTTATTTAACTTAGTATAATAGCCTCAAGCTCCATCCGTGTTGTCGCAAATGGCAAGATCGCATTCTTTTTTATGGCTGAGTAGTACTCCATTGTACATACACACCACATCTCCTCATCCAGGCATCCCCCGATGGACACAGTTTGTTTTCATATCTTCGCTATTGTAAACAGTGCTGCAATGAACAAAGAGGTTTATATATCTTTTCGAATTAGTGTTTTCATTTTCTTTGGGTACATACTCAGAAGTGGAAATGCTGGGTCATGTGGTAGTTCTATTTTTAATTTTTTGAGGAACCGCTGTACTGTTTCCTGTAGTGGCTGCACCAATTTACATTCCCACCAACAGTTCATGATGGTTCCTTTTTTCCATCTCCTTGTCAAGACTTACTATTTCTTGTCTTTTTGATGACAGCCGTTCTTACAAGTGTGAAGTGATATTTCATTGTGGTTTTGATTTGCATTTCCCTGATGATTAGCAAATTAGGTAAGAGCAATACAATTCCCAATTTTATAGGTGAGAGAGTTGCAAAGCTGTGTAAGTAGCTAGACCTTTATTTAATTTAAATCTCTTCTGATTCCAAATTCTAGGCTCCTTTTTTTTCTTCAAGTTTTACGGGATTGTGTTATGTCAGGCAATTGGAGAAGAGAGGTGGCTGACTTAGGGGTTTTAAATTTATAGAGTGAATATTCTGGTGGTTGGTACGATGCTTTCCATATTTACATTTCCCTGTGTAGAAAACGAAAGATATTAGAACAATGCTTAAGGTAGTTATACTTCCCTAGTTTATTTCAAATCCTTTCTATTTTCAAGCAATCAGATTTTAAGAGAAAAAGAGTGTTGTAGAGCAGCTCTGCCAAAAGCTTAGTTGAATTCTTTAGTCTTTCCTAAAAAATGCAGCCGATGTTTTGCCTATCTGCTATTAGCACATTACCCTTGGCATGCCATCTGATATTTGGCATGTTTTATAAACGGGCTGAAAACTAGGCTGGATCCCGGCTCTATTCAGGTTTTATAATTATAGCTTCCTATAATATTCTTCCCACTCAGACAGCTAATAAATAGCTCAACTAATGTAAAATTCATCCTTTCTCTTTTTCTCTGCAACATTTAGAAATTCAAAATGCAGTTCAGGAAAAAGAATTTTTTTTTCTGCGTTCACTCCTACCGTATGTGTTTGGTATCCAGTAATGAACCAGATTATGAGGGAGATGGGTCCACAGAATCATGAGATTCAATCCCTTCCCTTGAGGATATTCTGCTGTCAGAGCTGGACAATCTGAGTACTCTGCTAACTCCACAGAATTCTGTGATTCTGGGTGACCCACATGGTTCATAGTGGTGCTAAGGGTTTGTAACACATTATAATTTTTGTTCTTACATAATTCAACATATTGGGCAATAAAGTCATTTCGACACTGTTCATATTAGTTAATCTTTACTCTGCAGTAAGGCTTCATGTAAGTAAACTTTTACATAAAAACATTAAATTATTTCAATTCAGGAAAAACATAAATGAAATGTAGCAATCTTCGAGGGCAAGACATCGATTCAATGACAGTTGGTGAGTTAAATACTCCATGATCCCATGACTCCTTGTTGATACCATTTGCACGTTGTTCCACGTCTCTTGTGTGATAACACTGAGCAAAGACTATATCTCATTTATTATTGTGTCCTTGGTATTTATCATGATACCATATTACAGGTTATCTTTCTTTCTATGTGGTGTTTTATTAGCATCAGTATCAATTTTGAACTTCTGAAGGCTTGATAAGAGTTCTGAGCTCGTTAAAAGTCCATGGATAGATTTAAACTACTCACCCATTTTCAGTGCTCTTCTTAAGCCTTCAGCCTCTGAGCCTCTGAGGGGAATGGTTGCTGCTGGTAGTTATGGCAGTAGGTCATATAGAAACATCTACTTTCACAGCTGAAGTCCTTTGCTTTTTTTGAAGCCATGTTAATAGTATTTATCATTTGTAATCCAACAGTTCTAAGCCAGTCAATTTTTATCTATGGGAACTTACACAAAAGGACTAACCTCTCTGAACCTGGGTGTCCCCTTTTATACAATTGAGACAATAATAACTCTTACAGAGATGTAAGAATTGAGATTATGTATTTATCATGCCTGGTGAAATGCTGGGCATATAGAAGGTACTCAGTAAATGGTTGTAGTAAAGAGAGTGGTTTTTAGGACTTTCTCCTGTCTTCCGTTTGGTGGTTCAATATTTGAAAAAGAGTGAAACCTGTTGAATATTTTGGAGCTGAGGAATAATGGGAAAGTGAAAACATTCCCCTTTCTCTTTGGGCATTTCTGGGGTGACTGTATTTTGTGTTAAGGATTGAAATCTCCATCCATCAGACACATCTTTGATGAAAGTTAAGCAACCAAAAGATATCCCAGATTAAACAGGGTTTTGAAGTTATTTGTGCTACCGCTTCCCCTAAAATCACTTCACTGAAATGCAACGATTTGGAGCCTCCCAATATTTTTCTTGCGTGTTGTGAAAAGCTGATCAGGCCCTACGAAACTCCTGTAGTTTCACTGAAATAATATTCAAATCGAAGTCTCAGGTCTTTTTAGTAGCTGTTTGATCCTGGGCAGTCATTAAGCTCATCCACCCACGGAGGACTAGACACTATCATTAGGATCCCACGGGTTTGTTTTAGAATTGAATGAGACATTGAAGGAGAAATGGCTTTGCCATTAGGCTGGCTGTTAATCTTAAGTTATAATAGTACTAAACATCCATGGGTATGAAATGGGGACTTCCGTTTAATGGAAAACCTTAGACACGCCCCTTTTCTCCTGTGCAGCAGCACGACTATAGTTCGCTGGATGCTTCAGCATCGCTGGAGAGGAGATGGTTAATCTCACAGCACTTATTTATTCACGGGCTATCCATTTTCATAGTTTCAGCTTCTTGGTCACTAACTTGACTGCTCCCCTTCCTTGGGTTGTAATGTATCCACCGTGTTTTGCTTATAATGGTGGAACTGAGGGGAACTTGTCACTTACAGGGTTCCCTTTGGGATCTACCTCTGCAGAGAGATTGGCCACTTGAAAATTTTATTAGAAAACAATGTGCTGCCCCGGAAACTCCCATGGTTTATAAAAGATGCCTGTGACCTGTTAGCTGGTGTGCCCCATTCTGAAGTGCAGAACTAGGACACTCACGGTTGCTGCACGCCTAACCCGTTATTTCCACACTAGCCTTTATCAGCAATGCGGCCACTATTTTTATCTTCAACGGCCTGGCTTATGTTTCTCAAAAAGTTCAGAACTCAAATGGGAAAAAAAGAATTCTTTATTACTCCACTGAGAACTAGGGACTAACTTATCCTCATAGGCTGGCCTCTGAAAAACTGCAGAGAAACCAGCTACAGCTGAGAGTTTAAGACGAACCAACTTAGGGTGGAAGTCCGAAGTGGCCGATGAGGGCGTGCTGCTGCCCCAACCGAGGACACCAAGGAGGTGGCAGACCTGGGCTATATACTCAGCGTCTGCCACACTACACAGCGGCAACCCCCGGGTTTGACACGTCTCTTGATTTTGCCAACGGATGAGTGCTGAGGTGGTGGCATTAGGATGGAACCAAAGTCCTGCCACATCATATTGCTGGGACCATGAGGTTTGCACTGTCGTCCTTGGTCACAACATGGAAAGGGCTTGAACTCTTTCAGTCATGCCACTTAAAAGCCCCACAGCCCAAAGACGGAGGCTTCTCTCCCAGAGCCTGAAGTTGGGCTCTGCTAGATCTTTGTGTTGTGTTCAAATGCAATGGGAAATGGGCTCACACACCTACTGGGCTTTCATCTCTGTGAATTTACCCCCACACTTTCTTTACATGTTCCAGAAAGCCTGGTTGTGTGTGTGTGTGTGTGTGTGTGTGTGCGCGCGCGCGCGCGCGCGTGCGTGCCTTGCTTATTCGTTCATCTTTGGTGGCGGTCACTTCTGAACCTCAGCATTATCTGCTCAGAAAGGGTAGTCATATTTTTTCTAGACCTCCTACCTAAATTGACAAATTTCATACAAATGATCCCATTTGACCATGACTCCAACCTTGAAGACAGGTATCCCTTCCTCCATTTCGTAGGCCAGGAGCTTGATTTCTGAGAACCTCAGGGTTGCGCAGTGACTGACAGGTGACACAGATTCTCGGCCTCTCATGCTGTGCTCCTTGACTTATAACCCATTTCTGTGAGTTGGTAGTTCTGTGCACGTCTCTTGGGTTACACGGAAATGCCCGACTCCCTGGTTGCTATAGGAATAGTTGAATGCCTTCCCCCCAAAGTCTTTATCTCAGATAGCAGTTCCAGTGATGGATTTTGCTTGAAATAAAAATAGCGCATCTCTCCCTGCTCTCCAGAGTCTATTTTTCAGTAGATTTTTTAAAATTACATCAACGCTGAAGAAAACAGAATAGACTGACTCCTGTCTTGTGTCGCTCCTGCTCAGGTTTTATGAGTCCAGGACGCCATGGCCTTCCACCCTGGGCTTCCTCACTGAGGTTCTCGCTGCCTAGAACCGCCTTTCTTTCCTTGCCCACCTGACAAACTTCTGCTCGTCCTTCAGGCCTCATCACAAGGGCTCAGTAAAACCTTTCCTGAGTCCTCGGGAGAGGGTGGGATCGGGCACATCTGGGTGTTTTAATACCCGCTAGAGTACCTGACTTACAGTGGAGTGTGCGCCATAACGACTCCAAAGGATAGAAAATAATAGAAGCGAATGACTCGTGAGAGCCCACACGGCACTGTTCTAAGCACTCTGTGTGCATGGCCTCACTTCATCCTTCCTAGAACCTCAGGCGTAGACACTGTCACGTCCTGTTTTATCCATGAAGAAAATGAGCTCAGAGAGATCCTGTTAGCCCAGTTCCTACAGCTCCTAAGTAGCAGTGCTGGCATGTGGACTCACCCAGAGTACACATTCCTGACCGCTGTGCGACCTGCCCTCCAGGGGCTTAGAAAAGGAGAAGAAGGCGCCTGGAGGATCAATGCATCCTGCACATTAATACTACCTGCTTCTCTGTCTGCTTGGTTTTCCTAAGCGCCAGGCCACATGCCTCAATGGTGCTATAGCATAACACCATTCTGCAAGTGACTTGTATAACACTGCACCTTTTTTCTTGTCCTGGTATGTGTTCAATTATTAATTAGGTGTCAACATTTAAGTTCAGAAACAAGCTCTCCAACTGTCTGGAGGTACATTCATTCGTTGGAAAACAAAATGAGCAGCGCAGACGTACCGCCCTGGGAGCAGGAAGGATGGGTGGTGTGTGCCTCGCTGGATTTCAGAACTGCTGTGGACCAACCACAACTACGCGCCTTCTGTTCTCCTCTTTTCTGAAAGGGACTTAGACCTGATATAGATGATGAGAACTTGGACCTTGAGCCTGAGATTGATGCTGTAATAGGATGAGACACAGGGGTCTTGGGAGGGTTACGAGCCATTAGGGACCAGAGAGCAAGCTATTGCAGTCTGTCTCATTGGTCGCCTCAATCAACAATCCCTCTTGGTGGTCACACCTTTTCCCATGAATGTGGGCCGAGCTTATCATTTGGTTTAACTAACGGAACGTAGCACAAGTGGCATTGTGTCAGTTCTGGCCCTTAGGAAGCACTGGCAGCTTCTGCTTTGGTGCTCATGGGGGCCTGAGCTGCCATACAAGAAGTCTGACTACCCTGCTAGTGAGACTATGTGAAGAAGCCTGAGAAAAACCCTGCCGTCCCCACGTATTAGCTGAGACCAGCCCCTAGCTGAATTCAGACAATGAGTGACCACCATCAAAATCATCAGAAGCCCTGTCCAGCTAAGGCCAGTCTAGATCCCAGAACAGTGAGTAAATACAAAGGTTATTATTTTAAGCCACAACGTTTGGGGATGATAATGTCACATACCAATAGATACGTGAAATAGGCCCAACTTAAAAAGTCAATCCATGAGCCTATAACTAAAACAGTGACGTTATAACAATACCTCAATAAGAAGAGAGATTTTTATGGAAAAGAAATCTTTGCTTTGACTGAAGTTAATTGACTAAATTGACTCAATCACAATTTGAGCATAAGTCACTGAAAAGACTGACGCAGCAGAGTAAATGGGGCAGGCTCAAAGAGCCAACTATATTTAGCATCTACTTAGGATTTGAGGTAGGATGTAAGTGTGTTTTAAAATCAGGAAAAGGGGGAAAAAAGTCTTAGTAAAAGCCTAGAGATTTGTTTATGCTTTTCAATGCCAGGAATTTGAGGTTACTTCTCTGAGGAAGGAAAGTATAATTTGTAATTTTGCACAGCTGAGAAGACATATTTCCAGGATCCCTCCAAATTTCGCCGCTGCCTTCCGGCCACATAAAGAGCCATTGCAGCCCCTTACATGTGCCAGGGGCTCTGCCTATCTCTGCTTTGTTCGTGTTATTCCTTCTGCTTGTGTGCCGGGCCCCATCCATCTACACTCCACCCACTGGAAAATGTGCACCCACTGGAAAATGTGCAAGTGAAGCTGCCACGTGGGGAAGATCTTCTTGACAACTGTCCCTCTGTGTCCCCTACATGCCGACCCCCCCAGCCTTGGGCCACCACTATTCTTTGTTTTCACCTCTGTTATTTGGCTGTACACTTCCTAGGATGGTTTTGGTGTTAATGCTTGTCTTTTGCGCCTTCTGGGCCATGGTATTTTTACTGGAGACGGAGAAATCCTACAGTGACGACGTGTGAGTAACATGTGGCATTTATTGCTTGATGGTAGCATGGCCTAAGATCACTGTTTTTCAAAACGTTGGTGGCATCAAGGGTACTTGTTAAAGATGCATGTGTTCAACCCCCAACCCCAGATCGTCTCATTCATTTGGGTCGGGGGGAATCTGCATTTTAACAACATTTAGGTCCCTCTGCCGCAGTTGGTCAGGCAATTCCATTTTACAAAATACTAGCCTGTGTTCCTCAGGCCTCCTCTGGCCTGTTGCTCCTTAACTCTTGTCCAGTTCCCTCCAGGAAAAGAGGAGCCCGAGATGATAACATGGTGAAACTCAATTAGGGGGCCACACCTAGGTAAAATGTTCTGTCCTGAAAATCAGAGATTAAAATGCTAATTATTTGTTGATGTTATTTATTTCCATTTTCTCTGATTTCCTTTTCCACTGGTAGTCAATGACTAGCCTTATTTAAATCTATGCTGGTTGGGTTTTTTTTTTTTTTTTTTTTAAGTCATCTTATGCATAGCTTCTCAACGCTAGAAAAAAATCATACATTTGGAAATTGAATTGTGATGAGTTTATCTGTCTGCTGCATAATGTGTCCTCAGTCATTCTGTTCTGGGCAATAAATCCATAATCACTGAAAGCAGGAGCTGTTTATTATATGTGTTTGTTTCACTAGTTCCATTCCGAGGCCCAGATTATCCAAATTAACAGTAGCAAAGACAGCTACCACTTATTTACCTTTTACTTTGTACCAGGGCTGTGCTGAGTGTTTTACACCCACTTTGTTCTTTAATCCTCATTCATACTCAAACAAGGTAGGTTTTACAGGTGAGGAAAGAGGGGCTCAGATAAATCTGAATAACTTGTCCAAGGGGCAGAGCGAGGATGCAAACGTACGTCTGCTTGACCCCAGCACCTAGATTTCCGTGTTACACTGAGGCCAGCTCCTTGAGCACACATCTGCAGTCTGCAGACGGTGGGCTCATGCCTGGGGCACGAGGCTGGCTAGCATCAGGGCAGGACTTGGGATCCAAGCGTCCTGACCCCCGGCGTAATTTCTTTTCCATGACCATTACACGTGAGAAAATAAAGAGGGACTATGGGAACGTTAGTGATTAATTCTGGTGAAAAGCAAAAAGAGAGAGACCTCTGATTTTCCTTTATTTGTTTAGATAATTTGGGAAATGCTTGATTCTTCCAGAAGTTGTGGTTTTAAAAAAATATTTACCACAAGGCTAAATTATGTTGTTATATGCGGCCTTGAAATCGATTTTCTGGGCCCTACCCCATTTCCATAAATTGCTGTTCCGCTAACTTTGTGGAAAATGCTGACAGGCACGTATGAATAATTCTCAGTCCGTTCTGAAGAGCCTCCAAACCTCTAAAAACCTTGTTCGACCTGTTGAACCGTTTCGGAGGCTTTTCCAAGGATAATAGCTGAGCCATGACAGGAAATTTTAGGCTGAGAACAGGCTGGTTTTACGAAAGTGAAATAAAACATCACAGGTGGAATGTGACCATGTTGTTCCCCTATTCAAAATAAAACCTAATCTCTTCAGGGAGAACAACAAGGCCCTTCATGATTTAACCTTTATCCTCAATCCTTCTCCAAACTCTGCCTTCATTTGACATTCCAACCATATGCATCTACCGTGGTTTCCTGACTACAATAAGTTCCCACATATTCCCAACTGCTGGGAGCCGTCCCATCAAAATCAGGCAGCTAAATCAACCTGCACTTGGATTTCTGGGATGTGAGGCTTGCAAACCATGGGGTCCAGTCGTAAAAGGGCTCTTCGAAAGGTTCTTCCCTTGGATCACATTAAGAATCGTGCCCAAGGTCCTTGAGGGTCTTTGCATTTGAGTCTTGCAAATACAGTACTCCCTGAGTTCATCTGAAATCACCCTCAAGATAATCATGGAAGATGTACTTGTGTCCCCACTTGCCAAACCAACCTGTTCTGCCTGCCAGCCTGTCAGCAGCCGGGGGTCAGGAGAGAAGGCATCCCTCCTGTAGGTGAATTGACAATTCAGGGCTCTGTCATTTGCTCTGTCCAGGTAAGAGTGGTCCCGATGCAGAAACAGACCTGGCCCAACCCTTACTTGTCACTTACCAGATATGGGACCCTGGACATTTCTTCCTCTGAGGGAGGGGAGTGGTAATAACACCTTAAAATGTTACGGGAAGGAGTGCCTGGCATGTAGTAGCTGCTCAGTAAGTGTTTACCATTATTAAAATCTCTGGAAGCAGCAGGCAATCACTGGACCACAACAGCATTGGGGCTGGATTTTATGCACTGCCTGAAGAGGCTGATCAAACCACGTTGGGTATATCTGTAGTTCAACATTAAAAGGTCAAGGTTATGTCCTCCGTTCTCATCCTTCCCCTCTAGATGCCTCCCTGTGGAAATTACTTTACAGTCTGGTAAATCACTTCTCTGGATGGAAGCATCTCTGTGCTCCAGAAAACACGTTCAAGAATTCGACCTCTGGGCCGGCCCAGAGGCTCAGGCGGTTAGAGCTCCATGCTCCTAACTCCGAAGGCTGCCGGTTCGATTCCCACATGGGCCAGTGGGCTCTCAACCACAAGGTTGCCAGTTCTATTCCTCGAGTCCCGCAAGGGATGGTGGGCAGCACCCCCTGCAACTAAGATTGAACATGGCATCTTGAGCTGAGCTGCTGCTGAACTCCCGGACGGCTCAGTTGGTTGGAACACGTCCTCTCAACCACAAGGTTGCCGGTTCAACTCCCGCAAGGGATGGTGGGCTGTGTCCCCTGCAACTAGCAACGGCAACTGGACCTGGAGCTGAGCTGCGCCCTCCACAACTAAGACTGAAAGGACAACAACTTGACTTGGACAAAAGGCCTGGAAGTACACAATGTTCCCCAATACAGTCCCGTTCCCTTTCCCTAATAAAATCTTAAAAAAAAATAAAATAAAAGAATTCGACCTCTGCAACTGTCATTCTTCAGGACTCACTGCATGATGTGTGGATTCTGGTCTGGAAAGAGCCAAGAACCTGGAGACAAGGGATCTGGGTTCCAGTCCTGGCCCAGCCAGTTACCAGCTGAGCTGTGTGATCTGGACTAAGTGACTTAGCCTCTCGGAACCTCAGATTCCTCATGTGTAATCCATGGGTGTCTACCTCACAAATAAGACAATGAGAAGAGAAAGTGTCTTGTAAACTACAAAGCATTGTTCAGGTGTGAGGTTCTTGGATTTGCCTCTTTTTCTTTTGGCCTATTTGATTATAGATTTAAAAGTCTCTTATCCACAATTTCAAAATGCAAAAACATCTTTAAAACAGGTGGGTTTTTTTTGGTAATTCATTTGGTCACAGTATTTGACCTGAATTGATGTGAATCTATTTATAGGCTTTCTTTATCCCATTTATGGTGAATATTCATGTTTTACCGCAGAAATAACAATGTGCTTGGTTTGAGAGTGCTATTCCGGTTACCTCTGGGGGTATCAAATAATGCATGAGATAGTCTGAATTCTGAAAGACATCTGGCCCCAAGAGTTTTGCTTAAGTAGTCACAGATTTATATTTTAGGAGTGGATCCTAAATTGTATTCATTTGTGTACCACTTTCATGATTTTTATATGCTTTTATGTATTGTCATCTGGTTCTCACCTATCCGTATAATTGAAAACAAAAACCCCAGGCCCAGTCAGGTTGAGAGCTTAGCCTGTGATCACAGAGCCACTGGCAAAGGTGAAAGTAAATTCAGGGGCCCGCGGCTGACACTGTGGGTGTCTCAGACTTGGTCCCATCAAGCCACAATCCTGTCACTGCTTCTGCTGCTTTCTGCCTCGGGTTTGTATGTTGATATTCACAAAAACTTCTCATCTTAGGCTAACAAACAGGCCTTCCGACTTGAGGCTCAGTCTCTAAGAAGTGGTACATGCTCTGGAAGCCCCGAGGCAGGTGCTTCTCTCTGAGACCCCACCTGATCACACCCTCTGTGGCACATTCTTGCTCTGGCTCATCCACACCAACTCTGAGGAATGAGACAATGTTCCTAAATCAGTAAATGAATGTGGTTGTTCTTAGTGGTTCCTAATAAAGCTAGTGATCAAGGAGAACAGAGTTGTGCTTAAGTGTAAAATATGAAAGGGTTAAAATGATTCCAAGGTGATGCTCAAACACATGGACTGAAGGAGAAACATCAGAATCTCATGTAGCACCATGTCTCTTCCCTCCTCAGAGACACCGGTATAAATAGGGCCATTTTTCCCCCCCTCTCTACTGGGTAACTCCCAGTGTTCAGAGTAGACACGATGTGATCCAAGGAGCTACCATACTTATCTAGTAGTCACCAGAGTCTTTTTCTTTCCTTGGTGACTTTTACTATTTTTCCCTTTGGAGGAAAATACTTCACTTGAAAATGTCAGCAAATCAATAATACTTACAAAGGGCATTTTTTTTTTTTTTTTTTTTTTTTTACAAAGGGCATTTTAGTCACTCAGCATGAGGCAGGGAGGAAAATAAATTGCAAGAGACATGGTTTCTGCCTGAGCCACTTTGTACAGCTGTGCAGGTTGTGCACTGCACAACCCTAGAGTGTGCTATTTGCACTGCAGTCTATGAAATTCTACTCCCCTTCCCAAGTTGTTCAATGCAATATGTGGTATGTGGGGGACTCTGGCACATCCAGGGACCTTATAATATCGATTGGATTGGAAGCTTATAGCTACATTGTGGAGCTCCCTACAGTGCCTCAAATGTGAAAGAAACATTTCACTAAGTGTAGAAACTGGGACTGGAAACTGTGAGTTCCTTTTGTGAGTGGTTGGGTGCTTATTCATGAAAGGAACATTCCAGGATGTGTCTAAAAATGAATGTATGGAAGAAGCCACGGGAAGAGCTGGAAAGTGAACAAGAAGTAACTGTCTGTCCCAGCCTCACCGTTGGGAGCCATGGTGTCTCTTCTGGAAGAACGGTAGACCAGAAGAAAAGTATGCTAAGTGCTGTGGCTTCCCTTTCTGCCACTTTCTGTCGAGTGACACCATAAAAATAAGTGGCTGGAGACAGAATTTCACAAAGCCACCAAAGGAATGAGTCAGCATGATTTATCTTAACTCGTGAGTTGCTGTCATGGAAGTGTTTGGTGGTGGGAAATACAAATAGACTGTATTAGTCAGCATGGGCTGCCATAACAAAGTTCCTTAAACAACAGAAATGTATTTTCTCGCAGTGCTGGATGCTTGAAGTCCAAGATCAAGGTGTCTGTAGGGTAGTCTTCGAGGTGTCTTCGAGGCCTGTCTCCTTGGCTTCCAAATGTCTGTCTTGTGTCTTCATGTGGCCTTTCTCTGTATACACACATCCCTTGTCTACAGATTTTCTCTTGTATGGACACCAGTCAGAATGGATCAGAGCCCACGCTAATGGCCTCATTTTAACCTAATTACCTCTTTACAGGCCCTATCTCCAAATACAGTTGTATTTGGAGGTGCTGGAGATTAGGGTTTGAACACACAGAGTCTGGGGGGGAAACAATTCGGCCTATAACATGGCCGCCTGAAATACTGTAGGGGAAAGGGAGATTGCACTGTAAGGGGGAGTGAGTGGCTGTCAGAAGGTGGGCTGCGACACGTCAGACAGAAATCTACCCAGAGATGCATCAGAGGCTCACCAAGAAATATGACTTGGGTCTAAGCCAAATCTGTCTGCAGGATTGTGGTGGGACAGGAGTCTGAGGAATTGGCAAATGTAGCAAGGTAGAAGAATACCTCCACCTTGGGACCATCAAACCAAGGTCAGCAATTGGAAAAGGGCAGAACAGATGGTTTCCCTGCGTAAGAGAGTCCATATTACATTTGCAAGGCCACTAGTCACAGAGGACCCACACATGGAAATGTCTGAACACAAGGACGCATCATCTCTAGTGGTGTGGAGAGTTAAGGTGAAGTGACATGTTTAACCAGTGATTTATGTTTAAACTGAGTTTGTTGTATTAATCCCCCTTCTTTGTGGTCCTTCTCATCTCTGTAAAAGCAACGATAGTAATGAATACTTATTATACTGATTTATTGAGTGCTAGAACTATGCTAAGGGGTTATGCACACATGTCACCTTCTTGAATCTGTACAACCCTTTAAGCCAGGACCCAAGGTCAAACTAAAAGTAGGTGTCAGCTCTAGAATTTACACTCTAGCCTGGCTCACTCCATAGCCCACGCATAACCACTGAGCTATGGTCTAGTGCAGAAAGTTCTGGAAAGCAGGGCCTGGGGGCTGGAATCTTGTCTTTGCCAGTATCCAGGCAGGCCGTCCTTGGCTCTGGCTGTTCCCTTCCATGTTGAAATAGGGCCCCTAGTGGAGATGGGTCCCAAGGAAATCTATGAAACTCCCTAGGCTCAGTAAGCAGGGATCACATTTGAAACAGTTTAAGTGCATCTCTGCCTGCAGACAGCGTCGTGGTGATAGTGGTGAGGGGTTGGGTGGGGGATTAAACAGCGCCTTTCCTCTGATTCTACATTCAGTTTCCTTGGTCAGAGCAATTGGGTTACTCTAGAGGTTGAGAAAAGGAACGTTGGTAATAAAATTCAAAGAGATTGCACTGGAATGTTCAACCTTTTCCATGCTAAGCAATTGATCAAATCCTGCTTGTTCGACAGTGATGGATGGCTGAGGACCTGAGAATTACCGCCCCATTTCCAAAGGATGGCTCTTCTGTTGTCTAAACGCACCCACAAATGATCACTAATTAACCTTTCTCTGGAGTCTCTGCCAAGAGACCAACTTTCGATGGGTTTCTAGAGCCCAGAAAGCGTAGTATAGAGATGCTGATGGCAGTTGTTCATGAGGAAGGAGGTCCGTCCTTATGGCTGCTTGATTTCTGGGTCACAGAAGCTCGGGGATATAGAATGAAGGGTAGTTTCTGGCTACCCTAGTAGAAGATGCTAATCACACGTTTAAAGAGATGGAGAATATCAAATAAATGCATCCAGTCACTAGCCTGACAAGTCTTTGAGGAGTCAGGGAGTTGAGTTGCCTTGACGATTTGTAACTCACACATTTAATAGCAAAGATAGTTTAAACATTTTAAGACGTTTCCCCTAAAATTTTGGAAAGGGTATGGATTTATTGACCAGGAGACCTGGCTCTTAGCTCCACTCTCTAGTGACCTATTTGTCCCAGTGCACAGCAGGCACTCAACAGACGTGTGGGATGAATGGATACACCAGTGAACTAGATGTGAGACCTCGAGTAAGTCAACGCTTGTATCTGCCTTGATTTGCTCATTTCAAACTTTCATGAAGCTTGACCTCCGGGCCTCTCAGGAACGTGAGGAAGATCAGATGGGAACATAAGGCGTAGTAATATTGGCTTACAGTGCGGCAGGCACTGTTCTAAGCAATCGCGAGATCTCATCTTTTTCACTTCGAACAATGGTTTTCTAGATCTACAGCAAACTTCTCCAAAGTATGTCTAATTGTCTTTAATTCCTCTTGTTTCAGTCTCTTTCAAACCCCTTTGAGGGAGGCTTTTATCCCCTGCCCTTCACCGGGAAGGCTCTTATCAAGGTCACAGTGACTCCACGTCACAATTGCCAGTCTCCGCTCACCTTATTTGACCTCTCTCTTCAGCAGTTGCCCCAGTTGGTCACTCCCTGGGAGCCAGTTGCTGCCACCACTACTTCATACTCCCCTGTGCCTCACACACTACCAGTTCCACCCTCAGTTTTCCAGTTTTCTCCATTTTTAGTGGGGAGGTCTTTTCAGCAGGCAACAGGGTCCCCTCCCTGGATCTATGGTGGGGGGACTTAATCCCCATCCCACCTCACTTACTCAAGGACTTCATTGTCAGTGAAAACACCCCTTTATCCAGCCATGTCAAAGTTTTGGGAAAATCGAAAGTCGTACTTACAACGCTGGCCCAACCCCCTGGTTGACAGGTGAGAAACCAGGGCCCCAAGGTCACACAGCTAGCTAATGGTAGGGCCAGGACGAGGCCCCCAGATTCTTGCCTCCTGGGCCAGTGCTCCAAAAAGCAACATCTCCTACAAGAAAAAAATGCAAAGACTATAGCAGTTTACAAATCGAGGCTACAAAAGTTTGCTTTCAAATTTGCACTCCAACTTTCAACTAATTTGGAATTTAAAATAAGGTTTGAAATGTGTCTAGAGTTTCACCTTTTCTGTAACTAATAAAAAGTTTAACTTTCATGACAGGTCGTACTGCCATCACTCTTGAGCTGTGTCTCTCAGGGGCCCGGCTGTTCTTTTTGAATACAAGTTGAATAGGAGAAGAGGATACTGGCCGAGGGCAGCAGAGGTGTGAGAATAATCCCAGTCAAGCTCAGGGCAGAGGGCATTACTTTTAATCTCTCTTCTCAGATAGTCATAGACCTGCTTTTCAATATATTACACCATTTTTTTTGAGCCTTTACTATGTGCCTAGCTGGCATCAACTGGTTATTTTTATACTTAAGACATTCAACACTCACAAAACCCTATGAAGTAATAATAAATGACTATTTATTGATTACCTACTGTGTGCCAAGAACTTGACATTCATTATGTTACTCTCCACAAGACCCCTCCCTTCCTCAGGGTCCCCTTAGGGCCCAAAACCCAAGTCAGCGTTCACTATCCACCCCTGGCCCTCGCAGTAAACATGGTCGCTATTCCAGTTTTACACGTGAGTAAACTGAGGCATGACACATTCAGTGGTGAGTTGACCTGGGAGTATCCCAGCATGTTCTCTTCTGACGCCCCTGACTGCTGTGGCCTGGTTAAATTCTTCCTCTCAGCTCAAACTCGTAGCACGTAGCTGCTGTGGACGGTAGGTCCCCAAACCCCAATCAGGTTGTCTGAGGTAGATCCAAGCGACTGCACTTTCAAGGTTAACCCAGGTTGTTGGTCAAGCGTGGGAAGCTGGAAACACATCACTTTTCCTTGACGTCCAGCTCTAGTTCATTACCTTCACAAAATCACTTTCTGGGTGATGGGAAAATTGTTACTCTAAGTGCAGGGACCCTTTTGAAAGCCCCACAAGAGACCGTAAGAAGCTCTGAGTGTTTTTTATAAACAGATTAGGAAAAGAAAAATGAAGTTGGCCCTGTACCAGAGAAGAAAAGTATAATTAACGAGAACAACAAACACGGGGAACCGAGAACAGAGCTGACTGTTTATGTGTATGTTGTTCTGTTTAATCAAATGATTCTTTTGTGTCGGTCCTTTGCTATAAATATAGTCTCACCTCCATTTTCTCCCCCAAGCACTGGACAGACTTTTGTCCATATGTTACTGTATGTCAGGAAGGAAGAATATTTATTATGTACTGGCCACATGAAATAGTCGGAGGCGTGGGATTCAGCTCACAGAATCCAGTGAGTTACCTTCATTTTCAGACTCTCCTCTCATCATCTGACCTCCTGCTGGTGCCACTCGTTGGCTGAAGCAAATTACGAGCTAGAGGAGCCTGTCTGATTCAACTCTTGAAGGTCACCTTGCTGAGGCGTTGAGGGTGGATAGTGAATCTGGAGGGGCAAATGGAGACAGCCCATCACCGTGCCCATGCTGATGGCTTGCAGGTGGGCATGATGCTCAGGACCTTTCCCTGGCTTTGAACTTGGAAGACAGGCTCCTTAGCAAGCCCAGGTGTTCTCATAGTACGTCCTCAGGACCTTTCCAAGGATAGCAAGCTACGCCTGCTGGTAGGCAGCTATTGGATAGAGTGGACAGAGGACCAACCAGGAGCCAGGAGACCTGGGGTCCAGTGTAGTTTCTGCCATGTAAAGTGTGTCACTGGGGGCAGGTCTCCTTTCTGAACCTGATTCTTCACCTGGAATGCTCATGTTGAGCCAGCATTGAGAAACACTGGACTAGACCATCACCTCCCGGTCTGGGATTTTACTTCTGGGGCATAAGGTCCCTTTCGTTCTAAAGCTTTACTTTTCTGTGGACACAGGACAGAAGAAAATAGGCGTTGTATTGAGGATCTGATAGCACTTTTTTGAAGTATCATTTGTTCCTCACAACGGTCTCCAGGCTATCATAGTTATCACAACCATGTTTGTAATTGAAGGAACTGAGGTCAGAAAGTAGTCACATTCATTCTGCAGTGTTTACTGAGCACCTACTGCGTGTCAAGTACTGTCGTAGGTGCTGGGGACACATGATGAACAAAGCAGACCAAGTCTCTGTCCCCAGGTTGCTCATGTCCTAATCCAGCAGACAGGTAATTAGGGCGAACATCAGTCCCTGGTTCATGTGGATCGTGCAGACCTGTTCGTGATCTTCAGCTTTCCCTTTCCCTTTCAACATGTTGCGATCTGGCCGATTGGTTATATTTTTATTCCACAGATAATATGGAGACTGACCATCTCAGTGCCCGTGCTGATGGCTTTCAGGTGGGCGTGATGATCTATCAAGGACCTTAACCTGGCTTTGAATTTGGCGCACACCAAAAAAATGCACAAAATGCAGTTTCAGATGGTGATAAAGGCAACGAAGAAAACAACCCCAACACAGTTCTCCGAAAAATGCCATGACATAGAGACATGCGTTTCTCAAAGTCTTAAGTTTCACAACACTGTGGTTGAGTAATTTGGGAGAATGGCTGCTTAGATTGGGTGGTTGGAGAGAATGAGTTGAGAGGTGAATGGCAGAGATCTGGAAAAACCAGACTACGGGAACAGTAAATGCAAGGCTCTGAGGCAGGAATCATTCTATTGTGTTTGAGGGACCAACGAGAGTCCCTGGTGAGGCCCAGGGAGCACTGGGGACATGGGAGGAAATAAGGTCAAGAAAGTGGGCAGGTGGGTCTCGAGGACTTTGTTGGCCATGGAAGGGTTTGGATTTTATCCTAAGTGTAACAGGAAGATTCAAGAAGATGTAAGCTGGGGGAGATGTATGACCTAACTCAGGGGTCTGCAACTAGGGATTGACTTTGTCCCCCAGGAAACATTTGGCAACGTCTGGAGACATTTTTGGTTGTTCACTTGGTGGAGGAGGTGATGGTGCTGGTGGCATTTAGTGCTTGGAGGCCAGGGACGCTGCCAAACACCCTACATCACACGAGACAGAACTTCCCCCGCTCCACACACATACAAAACAAATAGTTACCCAGCCCAAAATGTCAACAGTGCTGAGCTCTTTAAAAGATCACTCTGTACTTTTGGTGGGACTGTAAAATGGTACCACCACTATGGAAAACAGTATGGCGTTTCCTCAAAAAATTAAAAATATTATTACCATATAACCCAGCAAATACCACTTCTGGGCATATATCCAAAAGATTTGAAAGCAGGGTCTGAAGAAATATTATGCACCCACGTTCATAGCAGCATTATTCATAATAGCCAAGAAGTAGGAGCAACCCAAATGTCCTATGAAAGATGAATGGATAAACAGTGTGGTATGTACACACAATAAAATACTATTCAGCCTTAAAAAGGAGAGAAATGCTGACACATGCTACAACATGGATGGCCCTAATAATTATGCTCAGGGAAATAAGCCAGTCATGAGAAGACAAATACTGTATAATTCCACTTACATGAAGGACTTCGCGTAGCCAAACTCAGGCACAGAAAGTAGAATGGTAGTCGGTAGGGCTGGGGGGGAGTGGGAAATGGGGACTTGTTTAACAGGCACAGTTACAGTTTTGCAAGAAGAAAAGTTGTAGAGATTGGTTACACAACAATGTGAATATACTAAACACTACTTGAAAATGTTTAAGATTGAAAATTTTAGATTATGCATGTTTTACCATAATTAAAGGGGAAAAATATCACTCTGGCTGTGGAGTGGAGAATGGACTGTTGGGTGGCAACTACGGAAGCAAGGAGACTGGTTAGCAGGTGATTGCAATAATTCAGACTAGCGATTATGGTGGCTTGCATGTGGTGAGTAGCAATGCAGATGACAGTAGTGACAGATTTAGGACATCTTTTTGTGGTGCAGCCAAAAGGGCTTGCTGATGGTTTGGATGCGGGAATTAGGCGATTTGCCCAAGGTCACTCTGCTGATAGATGGCAGAACTGGAACTTGAACGCAGGGTGGACTCCAAAGCCCACACTCTCCTCTTCTTTCCAAACATCTGCACCTTCCAACATCATCTGATGGGCTAGAATGCTCACTGGGATAACATTTGTTGCCGTTTTGGTCTAGTCTTTGCTATTGGGTAGGTGGCAATCACTTCACAATATTGTCTTCTAAAAAATGCCATGATTATTTCTCAAAGCCTTAAGCCTTACAGCACAGCTTTTATTTCAGATTATGGCCCACGAGTAGATCTTTCTCCCAGCAGCTCACCGTTTCACTGTATCATTTACAGTTGTGCGCTTGTGTGGCTTTAATTGCGATGAGGTGCTGCAATAATTAGCCTGTGGTTTTATGTTTAACCTGTGGCTTGGTACCACAGACTTACTCATGCTGGCAGCGGAAACTCTTCTAATTCTGCAGAAATACCTGGTGGGGGCAGCTAGCAGGGGATCACCCCTTAGAACCTTTTGTTTTCACCTCTGCTCCTTAATGTTTAGGTTGCTAGGAAACCAGATACACAGCAGAGAAAGAGCTTTTCTGAGGTCACCTGAGGCCCAGCTTGTGTTAATGGCCACAAATTGCAATCACGCTTCAGTGGTTGCCAAGGTCTCCTGAAGAGGTCGATTTAGAGAGCTGTGGCTGCATTGTGGGGCGGCTGATACTCCTTTTCCTGGACGTTCCCTTTCTTAGCCCAAGGAAAGGCCCCCAGGGACCAAGTCACCAACTCTGGGAGAGTAGTGAAGACTCCATTCTCTGTCTTCAGCTGCTCTGGAAGGTGTGATTGGATCTGGACCGAGCAGAAGCTTTCTATTGTCTCTGAAGAATACATCGGCTTGACAAACAATTGTGTCCGTGCTGTCTGGGAGTGTGGGGGAACTTAACAACCTCTTTAAGAGTTATTCTTTTATTTTATTTTTTTAAATTTTATTGGGGAATATTGGGAAACAGTGTGTTTTTCCAGGGCCCATCAGCTCCAAGTCATTGTCCTTCAATCTAGTTGTGGAGGGCGCAGCTCAGCTCCAAGTCCAGTCACCATTTTCAATCTTTAGTTGCAAGGGGTTCAACCCACCATCCCATGTGGGAATTGAACCAGCAACCTTATTGTTGAGAGCTCACGCTCTAACCAACTGAGCCATCTGGCCACCCCTCCGGGAGCTCAGCGGCAGCTCATTGTCTTCAATCTAGTTGTGGAGGGCGCAGCTCACTGGCCCATGTGGGAACTGAACCGGCAACCCTGTTGTTCAGAGCTCACGCTCTAACTGAGCCACCTGGCTGCCCCAATAGTTATTCTTAAGGACTCCCCCACCCCTAATTTTCATGGCTGAGGTTTAGGTAATCAGTACTATTGCCACATATCAGGTGTTCACTAGTGGGGGTCCCTATAGCAGCAGCATGAGCGGCACCAGGGAACTTGTTAGCAATGCAGATTCTTGGGCCGTAGCTCAGACTTCCCGGGTCAGAAGCTCTGGAGGTGGGGCCCCAATCTGTTTAACAAGCTCTCCAGGCAATTCTGATGAGTGTTCAGGTTATTGTTTTTAATATTTTTTCTTTAATTTTTTAAAAAATTATTATTTTCTACTATAGTTGAGATACAATATCATATTAGTTTCAGAGGTACAGTATGGTGATTAGACATTTATAGACCTTTCGAAATGGTCACCTTGAGGAGTCTTGTGCCCATCTGGCACCAAACATAGTTATTACAATATCATAGGTGAAAGGGGTTGAGAAGTACAAATAACCGGTTGTAAAAGTAGTCGCAGGGATGTAAAGCACAGTCCAGGGAATTTAGTCAATAACGACTGCTCAGGTTTGAGAGGCTTGGGAAAGCCCAGTCTCTGGAGTCCAGCACTGGCCAGCTGAGTGACCTTGGGCAGGTAATTTCTCCTCCCTGATGAGAGCGCACGTCAAGCCTCCAGCAAACGGCAGGGATGCCAAGGTGATCCTCTCCCAATAAAACCTGCTTTTCAGTTGCCTACGATTATTGGTTAGCTGGCAGCTGGAGTTGAAATAAGTGTTCCAAAAGAAGTAACTTCTGTTAAAACATAACGATTCCTGTTGTAGAGTGACCTCTTTGATCTCAATATAAAATCTGAATTACAAAGCTTTTACTGTGATTCAGAAGCTATGTTTCTCAGAAACAAGGAAGCCGGGTCATGAGTATCTGTCCTTCCTATCATCTGAGCTCTGCTCATGTTGACACATAAGGGCGGGAAGACGGAGAGACCCTCCCTCTTCCTCACAGCCCCGTAGGTGCAGAAGACCTCCTGGGTCCAGCATCAGACGCCGTCCCCACTGGAGACTGACCAAAGCTACTAAGAAGTCCAGGACCCAGGGCACATCTTTCAGGGGCAGCTGCTCCTTCTCCACCCGCCACAGACGCTGCCCTCTGCCCTCTGGGGCAGCCTTTCAAGGCCAATGTGTACTTGGCGCCTGGTGAAGTTTAGTCAGTACTTGTTGGTCATAGGTTTCTGCCCCCCATGTGGGTGGTATTTATCAACAGAGAATTCCAGACAAATCTGTAGGACCAATTGCTTATCCAGTGGCCTCAATTACTCTTTTTGGAAATGGTGGTTATAGGTGGGGCAGGGCAGACAAGTAAATGGCAGCTACATTAATGACAAGCAAGAGGGAAGATGGGTAAGACGGAAGGGGGCTGTGGACCTTTGGAATCAAGCTAGAGGCAAAGTCGCAGCCCCATCAGCCAGTCAGTCAGTGTTGAGAAGCTTAACCTCCTGTGTGTCCATTTCATCACCTGCGAAACGGGGATAAGAACACCTGCCTCTCATTATTGTCTCCAGAAGTAATGTCTGTAAAGCACATGGGACAAAATGGATACTTTTAACTGGTAACAATTATGATTTAATGAAGACATTGCCTGGTTAACTCTTTCCTGAGTACTTGTTAAATACACAACAGGTACAAACCAAGTAAAATCTTGGACTCTGACATTTTAGATTCACATGTGTTCCTTCAAAGAGCCAACAAATGTTTACTGACCTTCTTCTCTATTCTGGGTTCCCCTCTGGGGGCCTAGGAGGGCTCCAAGGAAAAGAGTCCCATTGCAGAGAATCTGGAGTTGACAAAGGCAGATGAAGGTGGGACTCCACTAAGCATGTATGTGGAGAGGGGATAAGATCCTTTTAGATGAACCACTGAGGGCACATCTCCTGGAGGTCCTCCTTCAGCCAGGCCACCCCCATTGTCTTAATGTCCCCAAGTTAGTGGGGAGCAGGCTTGAGGCTGCCATCTGTTGCTGGCAGGTAAACCTGATAGTGGATGTGGACCTTTTCTTTTATAAATTGAGATTTGGAGTGCGTTAAATGGTTTGCCTTGGTTGGAGGGCTTCAAGTGCAGCAGAAAGAAGTCTTGGTCCCATGCCAGTCTCTCCTTTAAACCATCATTAAGGTCTCTTTTCTGGGGTTCTGACATGTCTCCCCTGAGCCACAGGGTGAATTGTGTCCAAGAGGAATGGATCAAGACGAAAAACCAACACAAACCAAACAAAAAGAAAGTCTTATATTTGATCAGGTTCGAAGATGTCTCAATCGTGTCTCATCTGGTAACTTTTCCTTGACTTCCACAGGGATCCCATGAGATGGGCAGGGGGTTGTAGTCTCACATCACAGGTGCAGAAACTGATCACAGCAGCAGGTGGGCACCAGTGACCGAACTGGAGACCAGCTTCCGGGAAACCGGGTGCCAGGGAGGAGGCTCCAGCCTTCTGGGGGGTGAGTCTGGATTTCTCTCAGCAGCAGAAACGTCTCCTTTGGGAATGTGGCAGGTGTGATGCTATTTTATTGATGGTCACAGTTCTTTGGTTCCTATTCATAACTGTCCTATGTGGCAATGTCTGGCTGTCTCAGTTCTGCTTTTGGGAAAGAAGAAAAGGATTGTCCCCTAGCTTGGGCCAGAGTTTTAAGGGAAAGGAGAATAACTCTGGAGCATGATATTGGGGTGGCCCAAGAAGCTGAGTGGGAGAAAGGTGAGACACAGGGGACATCACGGGGAGACTCTTATCCAACAGGAGAGAGGTCCCTGCACCTCATCTCAGCTGAGACCATGTGGGGTGTGTGTGTGTGTGTGTGTGTGTGTGTGTGTGTGTGTGTGTGTGTGTTTGCAGGGTTTTGTTGCTCTGACACTGTTAGGGACAGTCCCTCTGGTCTTCTGAAGGACCCACTGACTTTGCCATAGCTGGTTGAAGAAGATTCCAAAACCAGGGAGACAGAAGGCCTGGGTTTGAGTCCCTGACCTGCCGATACTTGGGAAAGTCACTACACCCTTCTGTGCTTCAGTGTCCTAGCTCTTAAATGGGCGCCATAACCCTGTCCTCTCCCCCAGTTGTGGGAATCCAGTGACACAGTGGAAGGTGAGCAAAGACATTGCAAATTAAGACACTTGCAAAATCAAGGCTTTCTCATTAGACATCCTGGGTTTCATTCTATGAACAAACGGAATAGAAGCTCGGCTTTTTCACCCCTCAGTGACGATGCCAGAATTAAAAATATTTGCTCCTGGAATTGAGACCAGTGTATCTTAGTATCCAAGGCCGGACTGGAGTTTCCCAGGTAACTTTGGCTGTATTTGCTGCAGTAACAATCCTGCTCTTCCCACATCACCCCTGCACCCATCCCCACCCAGAGTATCTGTCATTGGTTTTAACTTTTCGTAACAGTCAGCTGGTGCTTCAAGGTGACGTGCTGGGTGGGAGTTCTCCTCTCTCCCTGATAGCTGGCCTGCTGAGTACTAGGATGGACACACATGCACTCCCCTTTCCATCCGTCTTGCAAAGAAAGAAGTTTTAAGCTGGATGTTGACTATGATTTGGTTTAACACTGAATTTGTGTGTGTGTGTGTGAATAAACCCAGAAGTGACAAGTGGTTTCCTTTCCCCTTTTCTTAAAATGACTAATTTGAACAGAGAAGGGAAAACATCCAAGTCTGCAGGAGTTAAAAGAGCATTTGCCTCAGTCTTCTTCCTGGAGGAGCACACGTAGAGAAGAGGGGCTGCCAGCACCTCCTGGGTTTGATGTGAGCCCCGTGTGCTGCCATGACTCAAATGCCCTGGGCCTACTGACTGACCCTTGTCAGAGGCCAGAGCTGTCACACGTGTATTTGTAACCTGGTAACAGTCCTAACTGGAGGGGTCACTGGGTTGAAACTATAAGATCTTGCCTGTAAAATGGAAACACTAAACTGGGCAATGTCTGAGGTACACTTAGTTTGACTTAGTTTAGTTGAATTGTTTGTAAGAGAACAAGAAATTAAAATTTTACCAAGGTATTTCTAATCCACTCAGTCTTACATCTCATGTCCATTAGACAGACATGTGAACCTTGAGCTTGTTGACGATAATCTAATACAGTCGCTACGTAAAGACCGATGTTTTGACAACCCAAACCACAATTATTCAATAAACACTGAGAAATTACGTGGCTTGCACTACGTAGATGGGATCCTACCCTTTTCCTGTTTGCAATAGCGTTAGGGGCGGGAGAAGGGGAGATTCATACACCTAAGAAAAGTAACACATGGCAGATTTCTCAAATGCCAAATAAGAGGTAAAAATCAAGTGTTGTAGGACCCCTGGAGGAATGGATGGCAGCACTTGACTTTTAAGAATGGAGAAGCTGACTCAGGAAATAGGCCTTAGAGAATGGAAAGTATCTAAAATAAACTCATAGAAGCAGAGAAGTTTCTTCCTCACACAGCTGCATATCAGAACTGCTCTTTCCACACCGGTGGGAACCTATATCCCCAAGCTGCTTCTCCCGGAAGCCTGGAGTCTCCACTGCCCAGGGGGAAGGAGCTCTCTGCTCTTTAAAGGAGAGTGGAGGGTGGGAAGGGGAAGCCTCCAGGGGTCCCAGGCCTTTCCCAGGGCCCCAGAACCCTGCCTCTGGTGCAGGGCGGTCTGGCAGATTTCCTCCATGCAAAGCCAGGTGAGAAAATAATTATGAAGGAAGTTAAGTTCGTTGGGGGTGCGAGTGGGGGTACTTCCTATCTGTTTTTTCAGGATTGCCTTCTAGTCCCCGTTTCTGCTTTTCTTTTGCTACTCTTATTTGACTTTTGGTTCCTTCTTATTACTGTTTTGATGTCCTTTGCTCTCTACTGGATGCTCTTTGCCCAGCAATGTATCAAGGTGGAGACGAAACCGATTTCTCAGGGCTCCCCACACAGAATTCCTGATCTCGCAGGAACATCCATGCCATCTATATGAGGCAGATTTTCCGAGGCAGCTCAGATTCCAAATAGACCTTTGATTTGTCTCCATGTGTGCTTGTCCCATGTTCTGATTTCAGGTTCAGAAAATAAGACACTGAAATTACAGAAGTTGTGGTTGCTTATCTTGTAGATAGGTAACTGATGTGCTTCCCAGGAAATCTATACTTTTGTAGGGGCCACCTAGAAACAGGCCCTTGTGCAAAAGAGGGTGGGCATTTGAAGCATGACACAGACTACTGGGGGAGGAAGATTTGGCGTTTGGTGCCCCTCAAGCCCACATATTTTAAAGACAAGGCTA
Organism: Rhinolophus sinicus; assembly: GCF_036562045.2. Classification (NCBI taxonomy): domain Eukaryota; kingdom Metazoa; phylum Chordata; class Mammalia; order Chiroptera; family Rhinolophidae; genus Rhinolophus; species Rhinolophus sinicus. The sequence continues at coordinate 11,805,528 of NC_133761.1, forward strand.
CCTGTCCCTGTGTGTATCAGGCCATTTTGCCCTCAACCAGCCCCACCCTTCCTTCTGCTGCTCACACCTCCCTTAGCTCTTTTCATTTTTCTGCCTTCTGTTCTCCTTACATGTGTGTTTATCTTTTGATCTGCTCCACTAGATGTGAGCTCTTAGAAGCCTTGCTGAAATTGTGGTTCCTTTTGTATATAATCAGCCCCCCCACCCCCCATCTATCAATTTTTTATGGAATCACAACATTTTAGATTGTAAAGGACCATAAAGATAATCCATTCTAATGGTGCCAGTTGACAGACCAATGATATAGATGGATGGATGGATGGATGGATGGATGGATGGATGGATGGATGGATGGATGGAAAGGTAGGTGGGTGGGTGGATGGATGGATGGAAAGGTAGGTGGGTGGGTGGGTGGGTGGGGGGATGGATGGATGGATGGATGGATGGATGGATGGATGAGTAGATGGACAGGTGGGCAGATGGGTGGACTAACAGACTGGAAGATGAACAGGCAGGTGAATATTACAGGTGAGGAATATCTGAAAGGTTGTATTCCTAGGCTACAGTCAAGCAGTTGTGATGGAGCTCGGCCCCCACGAGTGAGCAGATTCCCAAGACCATGCTCTTGGTGATTATGCTACACTGTTCCTTGTGGATGGTTGCTCTCTAGAAGCTTTGTTCACCTAATAGCTAAAGTAATCCTTTCCTTCCGGCATTTCATTCAACAGCCAATAGCTACTTATAATGGGAGAAAGTTCTTCCCTATCTCTTCCCTCACTTCTCCACCGAAGAGAAATGTCTTAAGAAATGACAAGTTCCTTCCCCTCACCCCCCGAACCCAGGTAGTTATTCTGGGAACCAACCGTGAGCAGAGTGGGTGGCGAGAGTCTCTAAGGCCAGGATGGCCAGGGAGCCTGAGGGGGCCTCTAGACCAGAGGTTCTCATGCCACCCTGGTCATCAGTCACCTTGAGAGCTTAAAGGCTACACAGACGTTTCCCAGCCCCGAGCTCAAGATTTTTTGGAGATATGCCTGACACTGTTTGTTTAAAAAGTTCTCCAGACAATTTGAGTCATCAGACAGGTTTTTAATCTTGGTTTGGATTATAACGGTATATAGACATGTGCATGGGATCATTTTATTTGAGTCCATTTATCAATTCATTCATTCTACAAACATTTATTAGTCACATTCTCTATAAGTCAGGATCCTGGAAGGGAACTAATGGCAAGGTCCTACTGGATATTTTGAGGAGCATTTAATAAATTAGCTGTTTTTGAAATTTAGGGTAAGGTTTAAGAAAACCAAAGAAGGGATAGTGCAGCAGCTTGGGCTGAGTATTTGCCAGGAGCTGTTATTACTTCTAGGCCTCAAGTGTGAGGGGAGGGAGCCGTTACTGGAACGCAGATAGAGGCAGGTGTGTGGAGAAGATGCCCTGACAGGAGAAGTGGCCTCCACTGGGACACCATCAACCCACAGCCACCCAACAAGGACAGTCAGGGAATAAACACCACGGCATTACTATTGATCCAACTCAACCAGAAGCCAGAGGCCAGAGGAGCACGCGGACGCAGAGCAAAAGGTCACCCTTGCAGGGCATAGCTCTGAGCTCTCAGGAGATGCCCAGGGTTTAGGTGCTATGAGCAAGGAACCATGGATGAAAACCAAATATACATGAGAAATATACTTCGATCATTGGAACGACCCAACACTCTTATGTGAATTTATACCAGCTTAACTTCAAGATACATAAAAGCTCAATTCTGTAGAGCTCTGCCTTCACCCCCTTTCAGGTATTAGCGTCACAAACTCACACATTCATGTCTTGTGTGTGCAAACACAGATAAAAATTGGGTTTTTAAATACATTAGTCTCCTAAATCAAGTAGAAAACAAGAAATGGAGCCACAAACCAGTTACTAGTTTTAGTAACTAGTGACCACGACCAGTTTTATAATTGTCCATGTATTTACTTTAATAGAGGGCTTTTTTTCATAAGGCTGAGCTCACGTGCAGAGTGCTTTCACTCCAACCTGAAGGATGCCCTTCACACAGGGCAGGTCTAGTGGTAAAGAACGTGCCAAGGTGAGTTTGACCCAGCTGATTATAACCAGGACAGAGAGAGCTGTCAAAGCCATCAAGCAGTAGGGCTCCCCCAGCCTCCAGACTTCCCCCAGTGTACGAGGGCCTTAAATCACCCAAACACGGTCAAGTTGTTTGAGGTGCCTGACACCAAGAGAACACTCTTCCTCGTTACGGAGCACGCAGTGAAAGTGACATGTTTGAGTACCTGCAGGAAGACCATGGCCTCATGACCGAGAATGAGGCTAAGGCACGTTCCGGCAGCTGGAGTCCACTGTGCAGCACAGCCACCAGAGCAGCATCACGCACAGGGACCTGAAGCCATAAAATGCACTTTTTGATGCTGAAATGAACATCAAATTGTGGACATCGGACTCAGCACGCAGTTTAGCAGCAAACTGAGCACGTTCTGTGGAAGCCCGTGTTCGGTAGCCCCAGAGCTCTTCCTAAGATACAACTGCGGTATCCCTGCAGTAGATATATGGAGCCTAGGGGGGGTTTATACAAGATGGTCACTGGGACCCTGCCTTTTGTGGGAAAGGACCTGTGGGAGCTGTGGCAGCAGGTACTGAGCAGGAAATACCACATGCCAGTTTTCATTTCTTTTCAATTGGAAAGATTCCTGAAGAAATTGATGCTCTTTAACCCCAAGAAGAGAGGAAGTTTAAAAGAAATCATGCAGGACTCATTGCTAAACGTGGGCCAGGAGGAACTCAGGCCTTACGATGAGCTGCCCTGAGACGACGTGGAGCCCTGGGTGACAGAGGAGATGATGAACCTGGGGTTTGAGTGAGACCACATCCAGGATTCATTAACAAGCAAAAGATACAACACTATCATGGCTCTATACTTCATCCTGAGCACCATGAAACCCAAAGTAGAGTGTCGCACCATCATAGTGAGGCCCTTCGTTCCCATGACCTCAACAGCCATGGACCCCTCCCCAACCCAGGAGGTTCAGCCAGATGCTCCAGGGTCTGTCCGGCAGATGAGCAGCCTGTGGACAGGAGTCAGGGCGGAGAGCCCAAGAGCCTGCTGGGCCCCCAGCCAGCCCAGAGTCAGGACCGCCACCCACAGCCCAGCCCCCATGTGGCCTTGGGGACCCCCCCCTCACACGCAGCAGCAGCAGCAGCAGCAGCGACAGCAGTAGAACCCTAGAGGGTACCAATGAGAGTCGGCTAGGGGTGGCTAAGAGGTTCTTAGACTTCATTTTGAGAAAGCTGTGCCTCTGCCGTCCAAGAGGCAGCATGATAAATGAAACAGGGCAGACAGAGCCCATTTAAATTGTGAACAGCCAAACCAGGGCTACAACCAAAGACTTTGGGGGAGGCCAAGCTGGGTTTCAGCTTCAGCATTTTTAAATGCTGAACTCAGAGATGCTGAGCTCCAGGGAGCCCGGCCGGTGGTGGGGGGAAACGAGCCAGAGGCTGGAGGGAAACCGCTGCCAGTGGGAACAGACCTAGAAGTATATACTGTGCATCCAAGGTCCACTGGGTGAGAGAACAGGGGTCCAGAAGATGATGGAGATATGCACTGCCATGGCATTCTGTGTCTGGGACTCACATCAGGAGGGTACCTGGCATCTCCTTCGCCTTCAGAAGCACTGTACCCAAAATACCTGGTACGCTTGGAGTACGGCCTGGAGCCCCCTGGAGGACAAGAGGAGAGGCCGCCTGGCTGTAGGTTCACCACTCAGACCCCACCTGGGTGAATCTTCATGGACTGGACTGTTTTTCCTAGGGAACTTCTCCCCTCCCCTACTCTTCTTTCCTTCCATGTTTGTAGTTGGGGGACTGTTTTTATTTAAGTACTTGGTTCTTCCAAACCTTGTGATAAACTTGATGTGCCAGAAAGATGTATTGGAGACTCTGTTTCGCGTCTTCCCTGCAGGATCGAGGCTGTGCATCCTCCAGTTTGAGAAGCGTGTAGTGATGTACTACTTGGACTTCATCAGAACAACTAATAGGGGAAAAAAATTATCAGAGTAACTCCCAACAGCAACAAATGCGGTTCTGAAGGGATAGGGCTGTGAGCCGTACTGCAGAGCAGAAAGGCAGACATTGGGTTGCTCTCCTTCACTCACATTACCTAACATTCGCAGAAAGACCAAGGGGACTTTTGGTCCTGTGCCCGGTGTTAATTATGACCAACAGGTCCACAATAGGGTAACGAAGGGTAGCATTGTTTCCTGACTCTAACGCAGGAGTGAGCCTTTCCCCTTTCCGCTTTGGGAAGGGGCCACGATGGATCGATTTGACCACAGGAAGTGGGGAAGAGGCGTGAGAGCAGAAGGAAGCTCAGCTTCAGCAAACAACTTGGTTTGGGAATTGGAAGGGGTGCCCCTCCCATAAAGTGGCACGGTGGATTGGGCAAGAGCGGCTCTATGTTCAAATCTCACCCCCACAACTCACCAGCAAGCTCCTTACCCACTTCCAGCCTGTTTTCTCCTCTGTAAACTGGGACACAGTCGTCCTCATCCTCAGAGTAATCTGTGTAAATTACAACATAAAATGCTGGCTTGTTTTGGATGCCCTGGGGGTGGGGTTGTGGGCCGGAAGATTGAGCCCAGGGCAGGTGGGAGAGGTGAGGTGCAGGTGTCACAGATGTGACATCATAGCTGTTTAAAGAACTGGGCTGAGTGTGCATGCATTCTAATATCCAGAAACAGGCAGCTGCCATTAACAAATGCATTAATTAAGGTCATTCATTAAGGTCATGTATACTCTCTTGTAATTATCTGTATGAACAGAAGCCTCCAGAGTTTGTTAGTGACATTATTGCCTGTCATAGAATGGCTCTGCTCAGTTCCTAAAATACAGGGGACCTCTGCACACCTGTGATTTTCCGTCTGCTCCTGTGCTCACTCAGTTGTTCAGTGTCTCTCAGTAAACCCCCGGCCCCCATTGCCTACGGCCTGCCCTGGGCCAGGAATAAAACATGAGAGCTTGCCTACTTTCCCCCACCTCTTCTTGCAGTAATGAAGCAGCAGTATTCCCGGGCATCGGGACTTCTCCTACACCTCTGTACCTTTGCACGTTCTGCGCCTCTTGGTCTTCAGTTCCCTTGGCTTTGAACCCTCAGCCCCCGTGTCCAGCTCTCCTTTATGGCAGGATGGTGTTCATTGCTCACACAGCAAATTGCCTTCTTCCTGTGGATGCTCAATTTGAAGGAAGCACAGTTGGTCTAAGCTGGTGACAGCAACCCTCCCCCCCTCCCCCAGAGATTGGTTGGGACAAGGACTTATGACCCAGTTTTGGCCAATGAGATACTAGAGAAAGTCTACAGGGGCTTCTACGAGAGAGAGTCCTTCCTGAAAAGAAAGAGCTGGGTAGGGAAGAAGGTGCTTCCAAGCTTCTGGCTTGAATGTTAAGTATGCAGATGTGATGGCTGGAATGGAGGCAGCCACAGTGCGGCCATGAGGGAGTGTCCCCAACATTTTGTTAATGGTGGAGTAGAGTCACTGATGTCACTGATGACCTTGTTGGGCCACCAGACCACCTCTGGAGCTCCCATCTCCCACACCATCTTTCAACACCAAACGTTAGATGCCTTTGTAGCTTAAGCCACTCTTAGTAGGGTTTTTCGTTACATCAGGCAAACACATACATATCTAATACAGCCTTCCAGTCTCAGCTGAAAATTCTGTCCTTAACTAGTTCCCCAGCAGACTTGGATCTCTGCCCCTATATGCCTGCCCTTCTTCCATGAAAGCAGCTCATGAACTATAGTGCTGTTTGGCTGGCTGGCTCATGCATATTTGGTCTCTGCACACCTTGAGATAGGCCTCTGCCTTTTCTGTACACTCTGAGCCTGCACACAGTGGGTCTTCAGGACAGCTCAGTGACCTTGTCACCTACACCATTCCTTGGCCAGAAGCCTCCAACCATCAAAAAACCTGTGGGGTCACTTTGGCCCAAGCATTACTTCCAGACCCCAAGGCTTTTGCGGCCTCTTCAGCTGGAAGTGAGGTCCCAACAGTCAGATGTTGCCTCACCAGTGTCTTCAAGTGCTGAGCTGTTGATTTATTGCCAGCTCAGTTTCCTGTGGCAGCCACAGAAGGCCATGGTGCAGAGATCTGAGTTTCAAGGGAGACCTGAAAAGGGCAGTGATGGATACATCCTGTTCCAAACTGGGTGAGGTTCTCTTGCATGTTTTGGAAAAGACTTCTGGTGTGCAAATGGGGAGCAGGGCACCCCAATGCCCAAACGGAGGAGATGTCCCCAGATATGGTGAGGGACGAAGGCTCTTCCCATCCCCTGCAGCAGCTCCACAGGCCAGCCTGTGAATGGGTGACTGCCTGTGTGGTCACATGAGCATGTCTTTGTAATTGCCAAGCAAAGCAAGAGAAAGGGATGCTGGGTGTGGGGAAGCTGGGAGGGTGTGGTGGTACCATTGAAGGCAGGTCTCCGTTCTCCCTTCAGTGTAAATTGCTTCTGTGAATCTCCTAACTGCCACGTGGCAGTTACCAAGTCTCAGGCACCCACAGAACACTGGGTGTGGGGCTGGGTACCTTAGCCCCCGACATGTGGACAAGCCACATCATGCAGCTTCCCAGAGGGCAAGCAGCTCCTCACTGTGGCCCACTGAACTCCCTTCTCTGAGCCTCAGTCTTGCCCTCTAAAATAGGGACATCCGTTGCTATCTTAACAGGGTCAGTCCCATGAGCACGAATTTGGCTTAGCCTATAGCCTGCTCTCAACAGATACTGCTTGCACCCATTTGGATCTCCAGATTAGACTGGAATCTTGCAGTGTCATCTGGAAGTTCTACCTCTAAGCTGACTTAAATCCACACAGTTGTGGTTCTAGGGTGCCCCATGTAGCCAGATGGAAGGGACAGTCAGAATTTTCCAGCAACAGAAAACCCAAAGTGGCTTAAGCGAGCAAACCATCAACGCAAGAGGAAATAATTTATGTAACTAAGATGTCTAAATGCAGATAGCTTCAGACAGCGCTGTACTTGGGTGCTCAGTGATTATCAGCAAGAATCAGCGCTCCTGACCCCTGGGCTTTACTTGTTACTTTACTTACTTTACTTCCCTCCGTGCTGGTGTCGTGCTCAGCTGAACATTCCCGTCTTGAAAGCATGATGGCTACCAACAGCCGCAGGCTGATATACGCCCGCAGCATTCCAAGTCCAACGGAAATAGAACTCCGCCCACACGATTCCAACGGTAAGGACTGGCTCATGAGGCCTGACTGGTCACATGCCCAGCCCTGTGTCCAGGGAAGATGGAAAATGCTGCTTCGCCAGCTCGAGATCATGTGACCACCCTCTCCAAGGAACCTTGTGGGACCCTCTGTGCTTCATTACCTGGGATGTACCTGCCCATCTTCTCTACGCACACCTGATTGTCTTATGTTTACAAAAGGCTACATGGCACCATCTCTTCCCTTCCCAAGCCCCATTTCAGCCATGTCAAAAAGGAGTGAGATTTCCCCTTTTTGAAAGCAGGATTTGGGGTCGTCTCCCAGCATCAAGGCCTGCTTATTGTGTACCATTATAAGCATTTATTCAGTCAACGAACATCCACTGAGCACCTACTATGTGCTACTATGAGTTTTCAGGACTGTTCATTATTCTGAGAGGTGGGCATCACTAAGGAATCTTCCAAAGGAAATGAGTGTTGTCTGAGCAAGTGTGTGGAGGCTAGCTTCCAGTTCCACTCTGCCACTTGCTGTGTGACCCTGAGGGAATTTCTTCCCCTCTCTGGGCTTCTGCTTTCTCATCTGCAAAATAAGACACTGGGGTAAATGAGATCCTGGAACCTCCTCAGCTCTGACATACTGCAGTTCAGTCTAAGAACATGTCTTTACAGCTGAGTCAGCCAAGGGAAGAGGACAATCTGGAGCTTTGTGTGTCTGTGAGGACGCCCGGCTCTTAGTTTCTGTGAGGTTGCCCCAGGCTGTTGCTACTGCTATGGAAAATCTTTTTTGGGGTTGTTTGTGAATCCCAAGTCCTCTGACCACTGAAAGTCAAGTTTAAGACTCTGAAAGAGAAGTCTATGTGGGAGGCCACAGGAAAGAGAAGATGATGCAGAGCTTGCACAGAGCCCATCCATCATCTGCCTCCCTCTCCCTCCCCTCCCCACCCTTCCTTTCTACGTTGCAGCTGAAATTGGTCCAGGGTGCCTGGAAGAATAGAGACCCCTGATGTGTTGATAGGGGACAGAGGGAGCCCTCTGAGCCGTGCCCAGCGGGGAGGCTTTTCTTTTTCTTCTGGTTGAGCCTAGTTTCTCTTCCCTCTTTGAACATTTTGGAGACATAAATTCCCCTGGTTATTCTGTCATTCATTTGTCGGTTCACTCAACAGCTCATCACTTTATCCAGTCATTTGTTCCCTCCTTCACTTACCTCATGCTTGTTTCTTTGAAGAAGAAGGAATATTAGAAGAACACAGGGGACCCAAGTACAAACTGAGACTAGAGCAGCTGGACTTCTCGAAAGACTGGAGCCACCAACTGGTAAGACAGGAGAAACCAGGTTGTCTGTATGTCTTCCACCCCCCACCCCCGGGGGGCACAGAGACGCTCATCTCTGCTTCTCTGTGCACTTCACTAGAAACTCCCATATTTTAAATTTATTGGTTTCTCTCTATTTCCACTGCCGTGACCCTAGTCTAAAGTAAAACACTACCTCTTTTTTTTTTGGGCGGGGGGGGGAGGGCGCTTAAAAAACTGAAATAACCTCCTAATTTTTCTCCCTAAATCCACTCTTGCCCATTTCCAATCCTTTGTCCTCACTATGGCCAGAGTCATTTATTGATGTTTACGCTCCTAGCGTAAACATCCAAATCTTAAGCGTGCCATGGAGCTGGGTTACGATTCACCCCCCTTCAGTGCCCTTGGTTGTACCTTCTCTCTTTGGAAGAACACAGCCCTGCCCTGTTGCTCTCAGGAGTGGCAAAGGGATCTGATGAACAGTGAAAGAAATGTGAGCACACACTTTAAGAACGAGTGCGTCATTTACCACCTTTCTTTTCCTCCTTCCACAACAATGGCGATATTCCAGATAGAGATGCTCTGACAGCCTGAGTCCAGAGGGAAGATGGCATGGAGCAGAAGCCTGTGACATGTAGTATGAGTGATAAATAAAGCTTCGTGCAAGCCATTGAGATTTGGGGAATCATCTGTTGTGATTGGGGAAAACATCCTTTAAAATCACGAGTTCCAATTCCTTTGTTTTGAAAAGAATTCAAGGAAATTCTTTTCCCCCCCTTCTTCCACCTCCCTCTCCAATGCAGTTCAAGCCATTGTTTCTCAGTCTAGTTGTGTAGGACACAGCTCCCTGGCCCATGATGGTATTATGAGCCTTGTGCTCCCCACCCTCCCCCATGAGGCAGCCGATCGCCAGTCATCGGTTGGCCGCTCACAGCAGCTCACACCGGCTGCCGGCCACTCACGCTGGCCACCAGCCAATTGTGGCAGCACACGGTAGCCCACGGCAGCTCACGCCAACCTCTGCGTGCTCTCGGCAGCCCAGCTCCAGGGAGAGCCGTTGTTCACAATCTTAGCTGTAGAGGGTGCAGCTCACTGGCCCATGTGGGAATCGAACCAGCGACCTCGGCGTTAGGAGCACGGCGCTCCAACCACCTGAGCCACTGGGCTGGCTCCTCAAGAAAATTCTGATTGACCTAATTATTTTTGTTTGTCACGATCTTGCCAAGACTTCAAAGAATTAAGCGACACCACCACATCACAACCCTTTACATCCTTTGTTATTTCTGTAAATACGTTTTCCTGCTGTTGCATCTATAAAATGAAAAATAGAATTGCCATTGATAAACCTTATCTCCTTGAAGCAATGATTAATTCATGAGCACATGAATTCATCAGAGGAAAAAACATTGTTTTGTGTTTAATAAGTTGTAAAAACACTAAAGTTGTTTTTTATCAAATTGTAACAACACTAATATTATTTTGATCAATTCCATGAATAACTATACTGATCATTCAATTTGTAATAAAAATTTTTGACACAAATCTTTATTATAACAGGAAATTTGAAACCAATTAAAATTAATTTTATACTTATTTTCATTGCAAAGTATGATAGGGAACCTATAATAAACATTAATTATGACATTTATTCTGTATGGGATTGTAAAAAAAAGCTCAAGCAATATGTAAATTTCAACCATTAAAGATAACCTTATTGAAATTTCACAGAGATAAAGGTGGAGATATGCTGGAAATTTGGTTCTTTGCAGCTATTTCAGTTTTCAATGAGGAATTTTAGATGTTCATCTGAAAATATATCAAGTGGTGTAAACTTTTTGAAATTCTTATTAGATCACTGGATGTAAAAGATTTGAAGACAAGATTTTAGGGTACAAATCATGATTAATTTTGCTTAAGATTAATTTTTAAGAGTGGGCAGAAAAGTAAACTTGTGAATATTTTATAAGCCATTATTAGTTAAAAAGTAATACATGAATATAGTTAAATTGTCAAGCAAAAAACATATGAAAAGAAATGTCTTCATCCTACCCTAGATTCCAGTATTGTTAGTGCTTTTTTCAGTATTCTACATATAAAAATGGTCTCTGGGGCAGAGGTGGAAGGGAGTGGCCAATGGTGAAGCACATAGCGTGACCCAGGCTTTATGTTTAAAATTTAGAAAAAAAAAGATTGATTTTCAATTATAGTTGACACCCCTCACTAGCTTGGTTACCATCCCCATGTCACGGGTGAAGACACCGGGACTGAAATCAGTGTCATGGGATTTCCCCAGGCCATGTGACCACAGCAATGCTGCCCATCTTTTCTCTTCCCCATCTCTTTATGAACCTACTCACTTGTTGAGCTCCTGGACAGAACAGACTTTGTCACCATTGTATCTCCAGTGCCCAGCAGACCATCAGAAATGTAGTAGGTGCCTAATAAATGCCGGTTGAGTCAATGGAATTTCCCCCAAGTAAATTCAGGGCCCATCCTGGTATCTCCGAAACACTCTCCGTTCCTTACTCTTGCCTTCCAGCTGAAACCTCTTTGTACAAACTGAGCAGGCAGGAAGACTGGCCTCTGTTATTTAACATGACACAGATGGAGATTAATTTGGCAATTATTTATTTTGATCTTACCCAGCATTTTTGTTTTCCTCTAGCCCTTTGATTAATTGGGTGGCTCCCAACAGCACATGGGTCCATTTCATGCTTCATCGGTGAGTCCCGCCAAATCCCTTTAAATCAATTAAGGTGGCGGTGGGGTGGGTAAGAGAAGGCAGAAGGCAAGGTGGCGGATAGGTGTGACTTAGCTTGTCAGACAAAGCCATGCCAATCATGGGGCTGCAGTGGGAGGGGCCTCCATCCACCATCCACAGTGCTGGGTCCTGTGTGGATCCAGGTCTGGATTCTACACGGACTCTGCCTCCCAGGTGAGCAGCATCCAGTACTGATAGAATTGGGACCTCTGTACACAAAGTTGAAATACCAGGGACGAGGTGTGAAGTGGCACAGAAACAGTGCTGAGAAAATGCTGTGTCAAATCAGAGAAGGCAGAGGGGACCCCCGTTGTGTGTATATCATGATGGTAGGCAGAGGGGATTGGGAAAGCTTTCTGGAAGAGATAGTGTTTGATGTGGGTCTTGAAGGGTGACAAGATTTCAGGAAGCAGGTGTTTCCTTAGCAGGGCTGTCAAAGTGCAGAGAGTGTATGTTAAATAATTAGCTTGCCCGACTGAAGCAGAAAGTGCACAGAAGGGAAAGATGGAGATGTGGCACGAAGTCTGTGGAATAGATCCTGGGAAGTCCAAATGGCAGACTGGGAGGTATTAGGTGCTATGAGGAGGAGGCTGGGTTTGGAGTCTAAGCTTCTCGGTTTGACATTTGGCTTGCCAGCACGGTGACCTGGGGCAGATGCCCCATTGGGCATCAAAGCATATCCAACTTGCCATCTCCTCGACCCTGTAGTGAAGCTGCCGCAAAAAATTCAGATAATTCACGTGAAGCACTTCTGTCATGCAGGGTGTCATGTAGGGTCTCTGGTCCCACTCACTCCCCACATAAAAATGCAGGACATGGTGAGGCCAAAAAGGAAAACCACAGTGCCATAGATAGGGGAGTCATACCACCACTATGTTCTCGCTGGTGGTTGGATTGGAGACACAGGAAGCAGGAGCCACACGATCCGCAGTCTGCCATCTGCTTCTCTGTCAACCAACCTCACTTGCTAACTGCAATCCAGAGAGCAGTTTCCAGCCTCTCTGCAATCTGCAATCCACAATCCGCACTTGCTAGCTTAGCCACGGCAGTTATATTAGTGGCTAATGGCTAACCGGTAACAGCTAATAGTCAGCTAGTCACAGCTGATGACCATCTACTACCCGAGCGAGCAACTTTCCACGTGAGGCCGAGAGCCTGGAAACTGCTCTCTGGGACTCCGTCCCCACAACTTCACACCGCCACATAGTAAGCATTCAATAGATGGTAACAGCTGAAGTGTTGTTATTTTTGTTTTTAATTATTAGACAGTGAGATTCCATGAAAGGGTATATTGAAACATGTAAGAAAAATAGATGGAATATATTTTACAAATATCTGGGTTTTTTTAATTTCTCTGCTGATAAATTTTTATTAATGAGTTGTTTATGTGAAGAGATACTTTTTTTTTTTTTTTTTGGTGTGTAAAAGCCATAACACTATTTATTCTGAGTCATAGTAAACCACTGTGCGGAGAGTAGTACTGAACTTGATTTTTTAAAAATTAGATGGGTTAAGTAGGAGGAAGAGCTAAGCTCAGAGCTCATGTAAAAAGATTTACTGAGCACTGTCTATGTGTCAAATAACTAACTAAATTAAACAGTGATGACACAAATATCAGTGGTTCATGGTCCCTGCTAAGTAGGGAATTTTGACATGAAAATAAACACAAAACATGGTAACTCTGGTAAATAAATAAATACATAAATAAATAAAGCCTTACACGAGGTTCTAAATTTAGGAAATTATTGAAATAGCTCTAGGTAAAATAGCTGCTGCTATCTGGTGACAGCATACCTAGGCCTATATTTTTTTTAAAGTAATGAACATTCGTTTCATGGCTAAATCTGTAAATTCAAACTATGAAGTTATGGTAATGAAAGCAATAGAACTGTAAATCTTACAGAGCATGACACCCTGAAGTTTTGTTATATTCTGAGCAATTACAGTTCAATTCTCAGAATTCTGGAGACACCTGAGATACCATGGGGTGGACAGGTTGACAAGTAATTGAAAGCTCAACCTATTTACACTTCGACTTAATGATTCACTTAGGAAGAGAGGAGGGAGACATATGGTCACTGTCTCATTTGCTCCCCCTGAGCCTGTCGCAGTATGTGCACAGCATTTCACATATGCCATCCCCTTTGACACTCAAGCAGTAACCCTGTGGGATGAAAATTCTTATTCCCATTTTATAGACAAGGTAACAGAACCAGAGAAGCTAAGCTTTCCCAGGATCATAGAGCTGGTTAGTGGCTGAGCCAGGGCTGGGACACAGGTACGTCAGACTCCAAATCCCTTTCTGCATTTGCTTCTCAGGTTCTCTAGTATCACACTTGTTACACTGACAAGAAACAATGTTTAATCAGCCTAATGTATTATATCCTCATGAATAAATGTTCCCCTTCCGATGAGTCATTGATCATCCACGACACACACGGTGGGAAGATGGAGGTGGCAACTGCTTCTCTCCTGCAGTGTGGGGTGGCAGTGACCTTCTCAGAGAGTCTGTCTCCATCCCTCCCCTATTTCTGACTGCCTGGCACCCCAGCAAGAGCCCTGCTCTCATCCTGGCTGCTTCTGAGCAGAGCTGCTCCTCGTCCCCGGGCCAGTGGGCGTCCTCCATGCTGCGTGGAGGGACGTTTGACCCAGCACAGCACAAACGCTGACTCGCTTAATGCCGAACAGTCAAACACTTCTGTCTCCCAAAATCTGCACAGGCAAGGACTGGCTAAACACGGATGTGCCGGTAAGAGTAATAAAGGTCATCACCCTGCGTATTTATGGTGTGTTTTATGGTTTATGACGAGCCTTCTCCTGCCATCGGAGGGGTAGCCAGCACTGCATTTTCCTCACAACAGTTCTGCCAGGATAGTATTCTGGTCATCCCGATTTTTCCTAAGAGGGAACTGAAACACAGAGAGACAACACGGTTTACTCAAGGTCACAACGCTAAAAAGTGGCAAAGCTAGGATTTGAACTCACGCGGTTCAGCTCCAGTAGCTGACACAACCACTGACACCACTAGCTACTCTCTATTGTGTCAGGCGGTTCCAAGTGGATTCTTCCATTAGGTTGGTGCAAAAGTAATTGGCGGTTTTTGCAATTTTTTTTTAACCTTTTTAACCGCAATTACATTTGCACCTACCTAATAGCTCTCTTTGTCTGTGAGTTTGTTGGTCTGTGGCATGCTCCCTTGCGTTAGACTATTGTATAGACTTTTCCAAACAGACTGGAAACGGACTGGATACTTACAGGAAGGGAGCTGGCCCGTAAACAAGGGCATCTTTCCATCTGGAATGGGGGTGAGTGGGGTGAGGTGGGGTAGGACAAACTCTTTCCTCTCTGGTAGAGAAACGAAGAGGACGTTTGCCCGCAACACTTGGAATTTCCAGCTGTCAGACAAGTTGAGGTGGACACACTGATGTATATTCTTTACACCAAATGCAAAGGACAAATATTTTGACAGATGAAGCAGAGGAAACTGTATTTCTGATAGACTCAAAACATGGTTAATAGGGCTGTGTGTTCACAGGCAGCTGTTTAACTTATGGCTGTCACTTGCATGGGTACCAGAGGGTTACAGGAAAGACACACAGATGCCAGACTTCTTTTTTCCACATGTGAGAGTTGGGATCCTTGACATTCAATTGCTTTCCTGTCTTCCTGAGTTATGAACTGAATGCTATGCACCTGGCACATTTGCTGGTGGGTATAAATAGTCTGGCGGGGGGGGGGAGGGGCTCTGCTAAATTAACGTCTCCCAACCCTTCAGCTAAGGACACGCTGAACCTGACTTCTCTATCCGTTTTACACCTGCCTCTCTCAAACGCGTACCTTTCCAATATTTGAAACTTTTCCTTATCACATAATTTACGAGCAACTATATGCTGAGTGTTCAGAACTGTTCTGTGAAGATACACGCAGTTGGAAAACTCGTCACCCACCCCAAAAGAGCTTGCCGTTAGGTGACAATCACATGGGACAATCAGTACATGCTATACCCATGACCTTCTGTTCCTCATCAAGGATAATGTCCCTACGTTGGCCGTCTTTTCATGACTACTTTTTCCGCCAGCTCCGTGGCACTTTTCCTCTGGCCTTCACAAGATGGTCAAATTCTGATTTTCCTCTTCTCTCTCATTTCCTTCTGTCTGTGATTACTTCCTCTCTGCCCTCCCCCCCTCCAAACATAGATTCCCAAGTCCTTATTTATATTTGTATTTTCTTACTGAAGATTTCTAGTTGTGGTGGAGTAACAGGCTACGTTAACCTGATCACTAAAAACAAGTATGCCATATGGGCAAAATATTTCAAGAGTATTTGTAAGCATCGGGGAGCAACTGACACAGTCAGGCAGTGGAGGCGCCATGATCCTTGAAAGTAGGGCAGCACATCAGACGAGCTCCCCACTCACCTCAGATTATTCCCTGAGGCTACGTCTCATTCTCATCAAAGGGAATAGAGCCTGAGCGGAAAGCATCACCTCACTGTGCTGAGCACACAGAGGTCTCCTCAGCATTTGAAGGGGGTGGGGGGTTAGGAAGGAGGGGGCCACAGATAAGTGAGCCCCAAATATACAAACAAATTCCCTGAAGTCATTGGATGGTTCCTAAATTGCACAACATGGAGTGACATTTCAAAATACCCAAGAGGATATAGCAGCAGGGCGGTGAAAGTGCTGAGTAGAGATTTCAGCCACTGAACAGAACTGAGGAGATAGAAGACGGAATTTAAATGTTGCCAAAGTAGAGGGGCCTTGAGCAACACACTGGGATTTCAGTTTAGACCCCAGGAGGCTTGAGTCATAGGAATAAGGGTTACACTCAAAAGTAATCCCTCAGAGTCAAGACTATGCCCTAGGAATAAGGGAAAAATTAAAACAGATCAGCAGCAACGAAACCTAAAACCAAACCTGGATGGGATCAGTGTGATTTACTGGTCCTTTATCTGCTTGAAGAAAAGAAGAAAACTTTAACTCTACTTGGAGAAAGACAACAGTATCCAGAGCCTCTATAAGTTCTGATCCACTATGTCATCCAATCAGAAATGACAAGGCATGCTAAAAACAAACAAACAAACAAACAAACAAACAAACAAAAATAGGATTAAATGTCCAAATCCCAAGAGGGAAAATAGACTATATAAATAGACACACAGGAGATTCAGGTATTGGCATTATCAGACAGGCCATTTAAATAGCTGTATTTTTTTTTTTAATCACACCAGCAAATATTTCCCCAAGAATATATATCATATAACTGTAGCCAACATCTGTACCTAAAAGTTCCTCTGCTTCTCATGTAGAATATGAGATGCAGAAATGCATATTTGCAATTTACTTAGAAGTACACTGACATACATTTCATAAGCTTCTTACTCTACAAATTGGAATGAACAATGGAAGTCCTTTTAAAAAAACTGGGATTGGCCACACTCCAGGTCTAAGCAGATAAAATATACACAAAGAATTTATGAATCGACTAGGACTGGAGCCTACTGATTTAGAGAAGACTTGGGATATTGGAGGTTATAACATCTCTGCCAGCTCCTTTTTTTCTTTTCTTTTCTTTCTCCCTTTCTCCCTCTCTCCCTCTCTCCCTCTCTCCTTCTCTCCCTTTCTCTCTCTCTCTCTCTCTCTCATCTTGAGGAAGCTCACCCAATCTCTAATCTTTAACCTTGGTTTTCATGTAGATAGTTCCCGAGTCTTCGCCATTCCCAGAAATTCAGGCCTGATTTCCGGATTCCTGAAGCACACATGCACCTGTGTGTCCCGCTGAACTCTCAATCTCAATAAAACTCTACACTGAGTTAATCATTGTCTCTCCAAGACTTGCTCTCATTTTCATGCCTAAAACTGTTACCATATTTGGCTCCTTCTTCTTCCTTAAAATCGCCTACAATTCATTGATCTCCTTCATACATTACCTCAGCTATAATCTTAGGTAGGTCTATGTGCCTTTTACTAGGACTAGCAATGCCTCTTTTTATTAAAACAAAACAAAACAAGAGATACTCCACATACCATATTTAAAGGTTAAAGTTCAGTGGGTATACTCACAGAGTTTCTACCACCACTATCTAATCCTAGATCTGGGCTCTGAAGGGAGGGTCAGATACAGGAAAAAGTAAAGTCATTGGAATAAGATGGAAACAAGGTGGGGGTGGGGGCGTTGGGACCCTTTATGCTCAAATTGCTAATCGGGGAAGCCAGGACACAAGAGCCCTGGTACTCTGTTGTAATGTTGAGCTTACATCGTTGTGGCACTTTCTATCTTTCTTTTTTATTGAAGCCTCATGGTACACCGTGATGTGAGGCACACAAGTCAGGTATTATTACATCCACTTGAGAGAAGAAGAAATGGAGGCTGGCTGAGAGATGCCAAAACTCCTCCAAGGTTGCATAACTGCTTCCTGCAGCGCCTGTCTGGACTCCAGCCCAAGCTTTTTCCACCGGGCCACACTTTTTTCCAGAATAAAGAGATTACTCTGGACCCTAGCTCAGGGAATATGGACACATAAATTAGAAAAGGATCTAGAAAGAAGTACCTTTCATTTTTAAAGCGTTCCTCACCCATAGAATAAACACTGAACTTGAACTTGGGCATTTGCATTCTAGTTCTGTTACTTATCAATTGTTTGGTCTTGATGTCACTGAATATTCCTGACTCTCAGTTTTCTCACCTGTAAAATGGAAATGGTAATAGTTATCGCACAGATTTGCTGTCAAGATTAAATCAGGAAATGCGTACTTAGTGCTATGAAAACTCGCAAGTATTAGACTAACGGGTTGCTTAATTTTGTTTTGCTATGTTTAGTAGTGGACTCTGTGGATGAGACGCCCAGCGCTGTTCCCATATACCGGCTGTCTCAAGCTGGTATATTGAAATATTTATTCACTCAATCACTTAGTCATTCAACAAAAATCGATCAAGTGCTTATTATGTACTCTTCTCAAGGAGGGGATACAGTGGGGAAGAAGTCAGATAAAGTTCCTGCTTTCACGGAGCTTACAGTCTTATGTGGGAAGTCAGACCTAAACTAGTAGACAAATAATTTCAGATCATGATAAGCACCGAGGGAACTAAACCTGGCGCTATGGCCTGAATGTTTGTGGGCTCCCCACATTCACATGTTGGAATCTTAACACCCAATGTGACGGTGTTAGGAGGTGGGGCCTTTTGGAGGTGATTAGGTCATTAGGCAGAGCCCTCATAATTGGGATTAGTGCCCTTAGAAAAGAGACCTCAGAGAGCTCTCTGGCTTCTTCCACCAGGTAAGAACACAGCAAGAACTCTGCCACCCAGAAGAGGATGCTCCCCTGACCATGCTGGCACCCTGATCTCAGACTTCCAGCCTCCCAAATGGTGAGAAATAAATACATGTTGTTTATAAGCCACCCAGTCTGTGGTGTTTTGCTATAGCTGCCTGAATGGACTGAGACACACGCTGATGTCACAGTAACTGCAGGGTGCGACTCCTTTAGTTAAAGCAACGAGGGCAATGAAACTCGCTAAGACCCTGAGCTTTTCTCCATCTCACTTGGACTCACCTGCAAAATTCTGCAGGGTGAGTTGCTTACATTCTGCAGAATGGTGTCTCACATGGAGTAGCTGGAATGATCACAAAGATTGCTGTTCTTTTCTCTTTCTCCCTGGCTTTCCAACCAAACAGCGCACAGTACTTTGTTTGGACGACCTGTAGAATGTGGGGGTGGGGTGGGTAGTGGAGCTTGGGCAGAGCGAGGTGATCCAGCCTGTGGGAAACTGATTTCTCTCTCAGAACGCACTCACCTCACCCCGCTTTGCACACCAGTGCACATGGAATCAGACAGGCTGGGCTGGTCCCTGAATCATCACTTTTTGCCTCTCTGAGCATCTCTTCCCCAGGCTTTTGGACTGAGGTCAGCCCTTCAGAATTGAGCAAAATGCCCCGCACACAGGAGGCATACAACAAATGTTTACTGAATGAATGATGTCTGAATTAATCATTTTGTGCTTTACTTAGTGTCCATGAAATTGTAAGGGGCTCAATGCGTTTTGATGCTTCAGGGAGATGCTTTAGTGTTTCTCTCCCTTTGTCTGATTCTTCTAAATTCCAAAAAATATTTTCACAGCTGCTCTTTCCACAAAAGTTCTGCAAAACTGGTTATTTTTCATGTAAAAAAAGAAAACATATGTAGTGCCGACTATATGCCTGTAGGTCTTGTAAGCACTTTACAAATGTTAACTCGTTTAATCTTCTTAACAACTCTGTGAGGTAAGTGCTATTGTTATCTAAATTTTATAGAAGAGTAAGCTGAAGCACAGAGAGGTTAAGTAATTTGTTCAAGGTCACACAGCCATTAAGTGGCAGAGCTAGAATTTCAACCCAGACAGGTTGGCTCCATGCTCTTAACTGTTATGCTATAATGTTTCTTTCTCTTCATTCCACTACAGAGGAAATGGGTAGCAAAGAGAGAGTAGAGGGTTATCATGGATTGAACCTCTATTAGGTTCCAAGTACTTTGCCAAGTCACCTCAAGTCAGCTTCAAATTTGGATATTATACCGGTTTTGTAGATTGAAAAAAATATGACTCAGAGCCTAAGTAACTTGCCTAACATTATACAGATACGGGCAGAGTTGGGATTCAAAATCAGATCTGTTTGGTTGCGAAGTCTGTGTATTTCCCCTTCTCCATGCCACATGGCAGCTGATAAACGCAGCCCCAGAATTAGAACCCTGGCTCCCCTCTGGTAGCCTTTTTCTTGTTAACACGAGACCAGGATGCATGCTCTATAAGTTTGCTGTAATGGAAAAGCAGCTGTTTCTCATGGCCACTGTGGTGTTTCTTTGCATCTCTGCTTAGTGACATTGGTCAGGCCATGGTTCAGGATGAAACCAGCCCTTGACTAGACGTCAGCACAGACAGCTCAGCCTCTGTGAGAGTTCCATCCTTGACTGTAAGATGGAGACACTAATATCCGTGTTTCCTGCCTGAGTGGGCCATTGCAGAGATGGAATGAAATTATGTTCATGACAGGGATTTGAAGGCTATACAAGTGTGTGGAAGAAACACGGAACAGTGTGGTGCGTGAAGAACAAACCCTGGGAACCAAGGACAAGTTGCTGGCAGAGCCTTCTGCTGCAGTAGCTCTGAGTGATTTCTCTGCAGGTATGTCCTTGACCTGACTTCTGTTTCAAAGTCAGGCGTTTTCAGGTCCATTTCTTTCCCATTGGCCCTTCTATGCTGGAGATGCCAAATGTCTTACATATACTCTTACACTTATTAAACGCACAAGCCATTATTTTCCCAATCTTTTAGAAGAGATGACTGAGGCACAGAGAAGACTTGCCCATCGTCACATGGCGAATAAGCCTGACTTCAGAGCTCATGTCATAACCGTGATCCTGTACTTGGCCTCAGCTTTCCCATCTGTGAAAGGGGACAGTAACATCTAACTGTTAGTTTTGTATGAATTGGAGATAAACAGTGCTAAAAGTATTGAAAGTACCTGGTATATAGTAGCTCCTTTATAGATGGTATTTTGCAAAAAGATTCCACTCTCTCAGGGCTTTTGTGCCGTTTGGTTTCTCAGAGATTCATTAAGAGAATTTATTGTCCCTGCCTCATTTAATGTGTCAAGCCATTTGGCTTCAGTGTTTATTTTGCTGGTAAAGTGGTTCTCAGTCACTTTGCTTGGCTCTTCCTTACTACGGTATTTGTGAGGATGTGTGTGTGTGTGTGTGTGTGTGCAGTGAGGGTGTCTGTACCAAGGCAAGGGTAGAGCTCTGTGACTTCTTAAAGCTGGCATAATAATCAATGCACAGGAGAGGCTGGAGGTGTTAGGAACTTTTGCTGGTGTGTCAAAGCCCCTGCCTGTCCTTGAGTGCCCTTGCCTCCCCATCTCAGGTGCCTTCCGGCTCCATCCAGGGTGACGTTCTGAAAAGCGCACTCACTGTCGTCATCTTGAGCTCTGCAGCAGGCAGCTGGCAGCTACAACCAGATAAAGGGGGCAGGGCCCAGAGTGAGGGGAAATTCCCAAAGTCACAGAGCTGTGATCAACATCCGTCTGTAACATAGGTCGTCTGCTTCTCAGTCCAGGCCCCTTTAACATGCTACAATAGTTTAGGCATACGAAGACAAGTGATGAACACCTCGATGTACGTGATCCTACCTAAGAAATAATATGGCGTCAGCATAACTGAACTCTGAGGGTCCCTCCCTGCTCCCTGCTTTCATGGAGGCTGACTCCATGCTCTGCCACAGGTTCATGTGTCCTGTCTCTTCTTGGAGGGGCTTGTCGCCCTTTGGAATTAAGTTCACCTCATTGCTTTGTGACTTTAGCTCTCTGACGGGATCCAGAAAAGTTATGATGTTTTAGATTGTCTAGTTATTTCTTACTGTAGAGAGAAGGATTCCCTTGCATCCTTCTACATACTAAGCGAAATGCCACCCCTCACCTGGGCAGTTCTCATGGGTTTCTCAAAAGCAGTTGTCATCGAAGGGCAGCTGGGTTGAAGTCCTCTTGAGGCTTGAACTGGATAGGAGTCCAAGAGGGCATGCGCAGAATATTGGTTGGTGCTGGTTGTTGGCTAGGAGCTCAGCTGGGGCAGTTACCATTTCGTGGGCTTGGGCTTCTCACAGCCTGGTGGCTGAGGGTTTCTAAAGAATAGGCATCCCAAAGGACCTAGGTGGAAGCTTCTAGGCTTCATAGCCTACCTCTGACATCATGCAGCATCGCTTCCGCCACATTTATTGCAGGGCCAGCCCCGTTCATGGTGTAAGGGGACGACACAAAGGCACAGGTGCCATGGCACACGGGAGGCCATCTTGGAAACGGCTGTCCCAACTGATAATGGGCCCCATACCTTTTCAATTCCTGTCCCTTTCTCGGCTCTTTTACAAATGATTCTTTTTCTGAGGGGCAACATACTACATACAGTGAGTTATTTTACATTTCGGGGCCTCAGATTGCACAATTAGAAATTGGAAATAATGCTCCCTGGCTATTGCTAGGAGGGAAAGTTCTCATTTAGGCACCCCAAAATCATCGCTGTTATAACAAACTCAGATGTTTTAAATGCTGAGTACAGGCTTTATGCAAGGCTCTTTACACATGTTATTTCATTTAATATCCAAAGCAACCCTGTGAAGAATGTACTAGAATTATCCCCACTTTACAGACAAGAAAACTGAAGCTCAGAAAATTTAAATAACTTGTCTAAGGTCATACAGTGAAGTAGAAGACCTATGCTTTTAATTACTGCATGATTGTCTTTATAATTGTATCTAATTCTTATTTTTCTCAAAAAATTGGAAACTTCTTGAGATTTGTCTATTTTTCCCAGTGCCCAGCTCAGAGTTAGACACAGTGTAGATGCTAAAACAATAATATTTGTTAACTAGATAAGAGACTAACTGACAGGGAGCAAGGGAATATAGAAATTCTCAGCCAGCACAGTGACTTGCTATATGGCTCTCTTTGGGAGAAATTTTACCTCTTTTATGCTCATTTGACTAAATCCTGGAGGATGCAGAGAATGCCCCCTGATGGTTCCAGAGGAGGAGGGCTGAGATTGATTGTATTTACCTATTTTTACTGTGGTAAAATCTTATCAGTTTCAACCTGATACCAAACTCCCAATAGTCTCTGCCTTGGCATTTCATTAACTCTTTGCAGATTTTTTTCTAAATATCATTCAGTACTCTGTAGACACATTGTCCTCCTAGGACACATTTAGATTTATTAATACCGTAAAAACCTTGTCCCTTGATGCAAATCTCACCCTCTTCCTGCTTCCCCAATTCTCTGAATCCCAGCTAATTCTTGAAAGCCACTCATCAGTGAGACAGTGATAAAGGCTTCCATGTGGGTAGAGAGCTAGGTACAAGAGAAAATAATTATTTACCAGGTCACACTGTCCCCAAACCACCCTTTGAAATTCTGCTTCTGTGAACTGCCATAATTAGTTTTTTTTTTTTAATCAGTCATTTTGAAATGAAAAGAGTGATGATTTCCTGCAGGAGTATAGTTATGGCTGATGTAGACCAGAAATCACTGTTTATGTGTCCAATGTTAGACGTCGGGAGGAATTAATTGGGGAAAGAGAAAAACAGCTCTGCAGAAAGGAGGATGTTTTCTGCAAACTCTGCCCAGAAAGGACTTGGAAAGGCCTGTGATATTCTATGGGGACCCAGAAACAGGCACTTCCTCTGTATTCTATTATACCACCCAGTGTTGATACAGGATGCTGTTGGGAAGACCAACTGGGTGCTCATATTTGAATGACACCACCCTGCCCACTCCCAGCCATACCATACACCCCTAATTCTGAATCTAAGTGGAATGAGAGGTAACAGAAATGTCGGGGCTACTCCTGTCTCTTTTGTGGCACCCGTTACGAGGAAAGGTTTAGATAAAGTCATCTAGGAAATTTGGTATTGGGCAAGAAGGATCAGGGAATCTTAGAAGTTACCTTAGAACTGAGACTCTAAGTGTGGTCCATGGACCTGTGGGGAGTCTGAACCCCTTTCAGGGAGTATGTGATGTCAAACCTATTTTCATAATAACACTAAGGTGTTATTTGCCCCCTGCCATTTTTATTTATTTTTACAGTGTTGTCATGCACACTGAGAAAGCAAGATAAATGTGGGTCAATCTGCTGGGACCTCGGTACAAATCTAAGCAGTGGGTCCAAACTGCTCTGGTAGTTGGTGTATTCTTCCCTGCCACGTACTTGCCATAAAAATAATACCTATTTCACATAAGAATGTCCTTTTTTGAGTATAACTCAGAATAATCCTACTGGCAAGATTCTATTAAGTAGCTCCATATCGACAATGGTTTAGCTGTATATATAACCTCAGGTACTGGTCTGTAGGAGTTACAAGGAAAAGATTTAAAATTTTAATTGCCAAGGAACTTGCAGAATTATTTTCATAACAAAAAAAAAGTTATATTGATTTGAGTCATTGATCACCTTATTTCCTTTTCTAATTGGGAAAAAAACTAATAAACCATTCAGAGACAATTATTCTCTTTCATCAAGATTTTTTTCCGTATTGTATTCCTTTGAAGACCAAAGAATCTGTTAAGTTAGCTTAAACTGCAATGAGATCTCTAAATATGTACATAAAACTATAAAGTAATGTGCTAACGTTTTAATTCTGAGGGTGTATTCTGTGATTTTAGTTTCTTACACATTTTGTGTTGTTATTGAAATTATCTCTCATAAGAATGGCCATGATGTAGTAAAAAGTGTTAATTTTATTAAATCTTGACTTTTGAACATACCTCTTTTTAATATTCTGTGCAATGAAATGGATAGTGTATAAAACACTGCTGTGGCATACTAGAGTCCGATGGTTATTTGGAGGGAATTGTGCTATTGTTTGTGTTATGAGCTAAACTAGCCAGTTTTTTTCAAGAAACACCATTTTTTGCTTTAAAAAATGACTGGCAAGCTTATGGTTATTCAGACTTGGGTATTTGGCAAATAGTTTCTCAAAAATGAATGAAGTCAATCTGTCACTTCAAGGGAATTTACTGGCAGAATTTGTTGCAGTGATAAAATTCACATTTTCAAGCGAAAATGAGAATTTTGGAAACTCTTACATCTGGCTCTGTGAGCCTTGCCAGCCTCCCCGTAATTACACTTTCATATGTGAGATTCATGATGATATTAATAAATGTGATTCTTTTTTGTGATTGGATAATAAGCTGTGTTAACATTGGGAACATGTGCATAACTCCACGAACCAATATTTTCCAAGTGATCAATGTGTAATGACACAAAGTCCATATGTGGATGAAAGATTCATTTAAAGTCTGTGATAGCTCGATAATGGACTTTAATGGAACAGAGTTCAAAATGTTCATTGATATTTCAGATTCCACACTGTCACTAATCTTTAAGAAATTGCCACTTGCCAAGTTTGGTACAGTATTAAAGGAGAATATCCACGATTATCTGGAAAGGCCACTAAAACCCAGTCCCCTGCCCCCTCTTCAAACTACACCTCTGAGTGAGGCAAGGCTTTCTTCACAAACTTTAACCAAAACAACATATCACATCAGACTGAATGCAGACACACGTATGAGAGTCCAGAGGTCTTCTATTAAGCCAGACATTAAAGAAATTTGCAAAGGTACGAAAAAATGCCTCTTTTCTCACTAATGTATTTTTTGTTGGTAAATATATATATAATTTTCATTAAAATGCCTAGAGAGAAATCTGATCACAGCTCCAGCTATACTAATAGCTTCAAAAATGTGGGCCACCCCAATATATCAGACTTAACTTTTTAAATCGGGACAGGAAAAAAGGCTTAGCTGACAATGCTGGTAACAAATGTTGATTCTCTATCTTAAAATTCTGGTTTAAAAAGGCATCTTTCATCAAAATTCATCAGCGTGCCATTCATTGCAGAGATGTTTTTGGAATACTGGTGTATGCTAGTTAGTGAGCATACATTGTATACCTGCTGGGAGGTGGGGCTATGGAATGGGGAGGGAATAGCTGGATGAGTACGATGTGGTGAGTGACCTGGAAAAGGTCCATTGATCAATTGATGAGCCATTGAGGAGGCAGATTTGGAGAAAATAGGTATAATACAGGGGTGGATGTGGTCAAACCTTGAATAATTGATATAAACAAAGAGCTCTGGGAACAAAGAAGGAAGCCAATTGTTTGTATGCTATCTATAGTGTAGTGTAAAGAACATTAACTTTTGAGGCCAAGTTAGGAAGCCTACCTATACCACCCACCAGTGTTTTCCCCCTGGGCATGTCAGCCTGATCTTTCCAAACCTCAGTTTGCCCATCCATGAAATGGAGACTAATACTGATCTCCGGAGTCTTAGTAAGAATTAAACGAGATGAAGTATTGCATCTAATGACCTAGCACCTAGTTGATGCTCAACAAATAGTAGAAAATATTCATATAGAGTCTTAGTGAGTATATCGCTCTACTGTAATTTCTTTTCTCTTTCTAATGAAAAGTCACCATATTCTGTGGTATCTTAGACCCTCCAGGGAAGAAGAGGTTCTGATGTGAGCACCTGTGCTTAAACATACTAGATAACTAGACTCGTATATTCCCATGCAATGTGATGGGTGGTGGCTGGGTCTGGGAAAGAATCATCAGATTCCAAACAAACAATGGAGAGAAGGAAAGCAGGTAAGTATCAGGGCTTGGTACCCAGGAAAATTAGAGTAGGGGCCCATACTGTAAAGGTGGCAGGGGACCGTACACACCGTCTCATTCAGCCGCCTCCTTGCACAGCTGAAGATACTAAAACCCAAAGAGACACAGAGAGGCAGAGCTGAGGTTGCAACCCCAGCCCATGGACTCTGTTGTTCCTTATTTCCTGGAGGCTCTGAGGGCAGATGGCAGTGGATGATTCAGAAACACTGAGCTGAGAAATTCAGAGAATTTAATTTCTGAGCTCAGCTCCTCTGCTTAACTATGGAAACCCAGTGCTCACATTCCATTTAAGAAAGAATCAGTCGCCATAAGAGCCCACTTGTTCTGACCGGGGGCAGCAAGAAGCACGGCCCACACAATCCTTGATTCCAGGTGCTAGCTGGAGCATCTTGAATGGATTTTTACTGGTTGCTTAGTTAGTTCACTGAGATCTGTCCCTCAGGAGGCCCATACAAAATGAGGTTCAGATGCCAGAAATCTCTTGGTATAATTTAGAGAAATAATTAAAAATCACAGACCTAGAACAATGCTGAAGTACAACTATTACATAAAAAATTACCTAACTATTCCCTAAACATATTTTCTGAGATAATGAAAAAGAAACTTCCTTCACCAGCCTTGGGTAATATAATACACTGATGAAGAAAGAGCCAGTATCATTGATAAATATTCAAGCAGCTATTTGTGAAGACCAGAGATAATGATAGAAGGCACAGCAGTTGAACGGACTTGAGGATTTGGTGGCAGTAGCCGCATAGTTGCCCTCAGCCACGGGAGGCAATGGACGTGGCCATCGCTGGGAGCAGCCTTGCAGGGGTGGCTCATGGCAGTTATTGTCCCAGGAAGCAAGTGCTCTCCTCGTGTCCAGGGAGCTAGTCTATCACTGAGTGTGGGGCCTGGCATAAGGTCCATTCTTCTACGAATGGTGACAGATATCCAGAAAGAAACGGCACACAAGGACCAGAGATTTGCTTTGGACACAAATGAAAATAGCTTTGATCCTTACTGTCCCGGTTGCCTTCACATTCCTGATGTTGTTTGAGCCTCACCACTCTGGGAAGCGGGGAGGGAAGCCGCCACTACCAAGCCACTGGGGAAAGTGAGGGACAGAGGGTGAATGACCTGGCCCTGGGGACACCGTTTATCAGGGCCTGGTACCCTGACTTTCACACCCCGAGTCTCACCCCGACCCCAGGCCCTTGCCTTCGCCTTTTCTCAGCCAACAGAATGGTGAAAGGGGAGTGGCCTCATTTAACTTTCCTCTGGTTTCCCTCCTCCCTCCCCCTCCTCCTCCTCCTCCTCCTCCTCCTCCTCTTCCTCCTCCTGTCCCAAGTTGCCGCAGGGCAGTTCCTGACCTCACACCTGGGTAGGGTCTCTTCCTCCTTCACCAAACACTTACTGGTGTTGCCACCACTCCATCTGGCCTGTCCTTATACCCAGTCACGTACCATTGGCTGTCCCGTGTTTGATTCTGATCTCTCCCAATTCCTTGGGTTGAAGTGAAAAGAGGAACAAGAAGTAGGCAATCCTCTCTTTCAGTGGTTCTCACCTAGATCAGAGACTTCCCCTCCACCATAAAAACCTTGGGAAATTCACGTGGGGAATTTAGGTAGTGACCGTGGCTTGGGGAGCCCCTGGTACCCCCCAAGTGGGAAGACTGATCGTCCTGCAGTGTGCAGAGTAGCTCACACACCGCATGACTCTGAGGAACTACCTCATCCTAGTGCCAATAGCACCCCCTCCCCCGACCCCCACTGACAAACACAGCTCTGATTGGATAATCAGCCTTTGTGAAATGAGAACGATTCTGCGATGAGAAACGAGCTCTGCGATGGCCCTGTGGCTTATCTTGTAACCCTCCCTAGGCTGAGGAAAGCTGGTCAAGGTAAAGAAGAACTTTTTACTTTATTTTTTTTGGTCATGAAATGGACAATTCCACAGGTCATTAGTGGGCAGCAAGGTGGTGTAGACAGAGCAAGGGCTAGGGACTCAGGACTGACAACAGTGCTTGACAACACAGGTTCTGAAGCCACACCACCTGGATCAATATTGTGGCTCTGCCATTCACTAGCTTTGTGATCCTGGCAGGGTAGTTAGTACTTTCTGTGCCTCAGCTTTTACTGTTTGTAAATAGGGCAACGGCACCCTGTTTTGTTTGCCTGACACATCTAAAGAGTCTACTAAATGTTAAATGTTATCTGCAGAACCTTGGGCAGGATATTTCTTGGCTCTGTGCCTCAGTTTCTTCACATGCAAAGTGGGATAATAATACTTACTTTGAAGCATTTTTGTAAGATCCAATGAGTAAACCTATGTAAAGGGCCAAGTATGACACATATGATGTTCGTAACAACCTCATAAAGGTACTGTCCCCATTTTATAGATGGAAAACTGAGGCCCCAAAAGGTTAAGTAATTTGGCCAAAGATATACTGCTAGTAAGTAAGAGAGCTGGGGTTTGAGCCAAGGCTGTCTGGCTCTAGGTTCAGTGTGTTCAGACACCACCACCATTAGCTGCTTTTCGTTAGGAAGCAGCTAGAACAACACTTAGCAGCTCACGAGCATCCTGGCTGACAAAGAGATGATTCTGACCTTTAGCCATGCCCTCCACCAGGCAGGGGCAGGATTCCCAGGCTGTCTTCCCAGAGAGAGAGTGCTGTGTGAGGGAGCAACTGGGAATGAGGAAAGCTGAGATCTGGTCCTTGTTCTGTTCCCTGGGTAAACACAGGTAGTTCATGCAACCATGCAGGGCCTCAGTTTCCCACAAGAGAAGGAGGAGGTAAGAGTCCAGAGATGTTACAATGATCGTGGCAAGGTGGTGAAGTGACGGGCCTCAGTGTCCCACTGTCTGTTAGCAGGAGCTTCCCCCTGGGATGTTGTCACAATAGGACTTGCAACTAAGCCAGTTTGGGGCAAAACCTTAGGTTTCCCCTTTGCTTAAAGATGGGGAAATTGATTCCCTGGATAGAACCGGGCAGCAGAGGATGAGTGTCTAAAAGGCTGTGGGATTCACTACCACCAATGAAGCAACTACTATGTGCAAGGACATTCTCACTCTGGTCTTGCTCTGGTCCCACATCCACCATGACGAAGAGTGTTGGGAGGTAGTGAAGCACAATGGTTATTGGATCGAGGCAGTTTATGGCCAAGACTTCGAGTCAGACAGACTTGGGGCCAGGTCCCAACTCTGACACTTAGGAAATGCTGAACACCCTCCAATAAGATGTCTAACCTCCCTGAGCCTCCGTTTCTTCTTTTGTAAAATAGAGTCACATCTCAAAATTTGCTGAGAAACGCTGTGGGTAATGTGCATCCCACAGCACTTGGCTCATAATGACTTCTAGATAAATGGCAGCCATTATTAGCTGTAATTATATGTGAACTTAAGGGGATGAGGGAGAGGCTTGTTTTTTCTTTCCCTTCAGTCCCTCTCACCCCTCCTCCCAAACGCTAGTTTTATATATCATTTTAAGCCCAGGAGTATGCCCCAGGCTGCAATGAGCTGTCATCACAATACCAGGGATGACAGAGTCCTGAGGCTATACCCTTTTATGTGGCCACAAGGGACGGGACCAGACAGAAGTTTCCAAAACAAAATGACCCTGGGGGGAGGGGAGGGAAGGGGGAATTCCCTCTGCTCCCAAAGGTCAGTTTGTTCAGCTAGAGAAGTGGTTCTCAAACTTCAGCAGGCATGGAAACACCTGGAAGGCTGGTTAGGGCACAGATTGCCGAGCCCCACCCCCAGAGAATATGCATTTCTAAGTCCCAGAGCTTTTCCTCTCTCACTAAGCTGTGATGACTCTTACAAGAATGGGAGTCGTTTCAATGAGCATTACTGGAGTGGTGTGACCACGAAAAGACTAAAATGTTGCTCTCTCAGGACCGCACATGGAGAATCTCTGAGCTGGAGAAATGCAGATGGAGGGCAGGTCTGGATGCCTCTGGTGAATTTCCCTTTTCTTGGAGAAAGTGTTCTTTTTTTTCTTGGAATCACTTAATGAATCTTTCTTGGAGTCACTTAATGAATCTCCATAGTATCTGCTACTGAAAATCACTGTTGAGAAGCCTGGGTTGAAAACTGGACATGAGACAGCCTCTGAAGCAGAGCCCCGTCCAGCAGGGCAGGGGACACAGGGCCCACTCAGGAAGTGTGTTCCTTGTCCACACAGCTGTAGGCTGTCCCTGCCCGTTTGCGTCGCCTATGGCATGTTGCCCTCCTGGGGCCAGGCAGGGCTTCCTTCAGAGTTGGGCGGATTCACCTTCTAGAGCAGAGCCAGGGCTATGGGCACCCGCTGACAATCTTGGGTAATTTGACACTGGACTCAAACAGACACCTTGACCAGTGGACCACTTTTGTTTCCATGGTGGTTTTTGGCAGGACGGGATGACCTATACCTGTTACATGAAGGGAGAGGGGCAGCCTGGTGATTTGGCCAGATTCTCAGCTCCCTCGGATCTGCACACTGCCTTCTGTCCCCTGTGCATGGCATTTGATGGCATTCATCAGCTCCGTGTCAGATGTCAATGTTGTTTTGATTTTCCATTCCTCTGCCATCTCCTGCCCCAGGCTCAACCACCTGACCTCGCTTGGCACTTCTGCACATCTTCCATAGATAACTCTAACTGTCCCCCATCACCCCCTCCCGTCCCTCTGGCCCGTATGCCAATGAATGTGTGAGAACTGTGGTGTTTTTCCATATACTTCTTTGGCTGCCTTATTGTTGATATGAAGCCATTTCAGCAAAAGAGCTTCATTTCACGCGAGAACTAGGAGATGTCCTAGCAAATATCAGATATGAGGAAAGATTTCCGTTGCATGGGGGAGAGATGTGGTCCCCTCATATTTGTGGCAGAAGCCCCTGGAGACCTGGGCACAACCCTGCCTGTCATCAGCCAGGAGAACAGTAGGGTTCTGTATCCGGCAGGATTCTGTTTTGCAGAATCACAGATAAGCTGTTTCCATTTTTCTTCCAGCACTGCAGAGAAATGACAAAACTCAGGGCCAGAGTTTGCATAGATTAAATAGAGTTGGAAAAGATCTGAGAGCTCGTTGGACCACAGGGTAGCAAATGTTTTATTTCATGCCAATTGCAACTGGCTGCATGAGACTCTGAGCTCAGAGGAAATGTGCTCTGATACTCATATATGTCTTGGGCATAGGATGGGAGGGTGGCCATTCGTGAGCCTCCTAGTGCCTTCATTGACCCAGCTCAATTCTCTCCATTTATGGAACAGGAAACTAAGTCCCAATGAAAGGAAAGCAACTTTCCCAGTTCACATAGCTTGTTAGTATTATATTTAAGAAGAGGACCCAGGTTTTTCACATCAGTTCATTTCTATTCTCATTGGAATAGAGGCGTTGGAAAGCAGCCTGAGTTCAAATTCCCAACCCATAATTTACCAGCTGTGTGACCTTGAACATGTCACTTAACTTCTCTGTGCTTCAGTTTCCTCCTTTGTAATTGGAATAAAAACACCCCTGTCATTATTGGGAGAATTAAACGTGACAATGGGATGTGTAACTCAGGGTCTCACACATAAATGTTTAATTTTTTTCTTTTTTACAGAAAATAATACACATTATCAAGGTGACCTCCTCAGGAGCAGTGTGTATGCCACAGCAATGATTTAATTGTATCATGGTAGATCTGGCTTATTTCCTTGTGAACTAAGGGTTAGGGAACCAGATTATCTTCAAATTTCCCCCAGCTTTAAAACTGCTGACTATACAGAAATAACTTTAAAGGATTTTTCATTAGGTGTTTCTCTGAGACCTGGAGGATTTTTTGGAGCCAAACCAAGGTCTTAGCAGGGGCAAAAGCCATTTGTAGCATTCTAATGTCTTCAGAGTCGTGCAGCTTCTGGTCTGAGACCTTGGTACGGCACACACCATTGGAGGGATGGTGTTCTTCTCAGCTGCCTGCCGTGCACATGACCTTGTAACGGCAGGAACTGGTCTGAATCATTGCAGCGTCCACTGTGTCGACACAGGGCCTAGGTACTCAGCCCATGGTGGTTGGCTTCATCTCTAGGGGTTGAGGAAAAGTGTCTGAGGCTTAGTCATGGCTAAGGACTTGCAACTTGCAAGACCTAGAACTGGGCTAGTTTGGAATTCTGGACCTTGGGTCCAGTCCCTTCCTCCCGTGGCCTCTTGACTTCTCCATGCATTAAATGGGGAAGCTGCTAAGTGACCCTTCTGTCTTTGAAGCAGGGGTTACATGGGCAATCAGAAAGGCTGCCGCCTCTTTGACAGGGAGCTGGATGGAGCCGTAACACCTTGGTATCAACAGCTGTACCTCCCCTGAAAGCGGTTCAGGTTAACCAAAGCTCTGCGCTTAGGAGGAAGGGAGGGAGGGAGGAAGGGAGTTGGGAGAGAATCAGGCCCAAAGAGCTGGGCTCAAGTGAGATGTATAAATAGGAACGTAGGAACTCATGGAAGGAGCCAAACGAGGCAAGGGAAAATGGGCAAGTGTCAGCGACACCGTACGAAGATGTAAATAACTCATGAGCAAGAAGGCAAATTTCTTGGGGACTCTGAAGGCCATTATGTAACTGTTTCCCCAGACCAGGATCACAGAAGCAATTTGCAGCCAAAAAACACCGATAAGAATAAAAGAAAGCTTTGGTGCTTACGCTGTCTATTCATTTATCCAGGCAACAAACGCGTATTCATTGCCTCACATACACCTGACTAGGGGGAAGGGAAAGAAGCAAAACCAAGACACTGTCTCTGTTTCCAGGATGCCAGAAATTAACCAGCGAGAAAGACACATAAATAGCTGAGGGATGCTGTCGTTATTGTCACTATGCCATGGCACGCACTGTGTTATATTATGTTGGAGTTTTTCTGGCAGACATCCACTGTGATTTCTGCCCGGAGCTGTTCCACTCCTCTTTGGCAGTGCAGCCCCTTTCTTTTGGGGCTACTGTCCCCCGGCCTGGCCTAGGCTGAGTAAGAGCCACCTCCCTGGACCTAGTAATACTCAGGGGAATGGGCATGTGACTCACGCAGGGCAATCAGAGTTCTTTCCTGGCGTTTCTCTAGCTGGAACTCAGAAAAAGAGCTACCAATTCTCTCTGGAAGTGAAGCGATGATGGGAGGCCAAAAGCTGCAAAGACAAGTTTTCTGCTTCAGAAAAGCAGGCAGATAAGAGAATAAAAGTGACAGATAGGAAGAAGCAGGGATAAGATGGCAACCCCCCCGCCCACACACACACATACACACAGAGCAAGAGAGAGAGAGAGAATAAGAGAAAAAGAGGTGGTCAGCTGAGGGCCTCTGAGTCCCTGCTTTCACTTTCTGCCCTGCTTCTTCACTGGTTTAGAAACACCAGCTCATTAATAGCGTCCCTTTGTTGTCTCGGCTAGCTCAATTCAGCGTGTGTCACTTACAATCCAGGGTCTTGACTTACCAGGTAGTAAAGGAACGGAACTGGCATGCCACACCTACGATGGGCCAAGCATTATTCTAGACACTTTGCAAATGATCTCAATTCTCAAAGTGACGTGTGAGGTAGGGCTCAGTAACCCCATTTTACAGTCAAAGAGAGACAGTTTAAATAGGTCGCTTGAAGTCACAGCGCTAATGACTGAAACCTAAGCAGGGAACAGGGGGTGTGGAAGTAATCAAGGAAAATCCTCCCCTTGCACTCAAGGAGCTCACGGGATTAAGCAGACAATCACAAATGCATATTTATACATTATGGGAAGAGTTTTGAAAAGAAAGGGGAAGGGGTAGAGAAAAGTACTGACTTACACTGAAGGTTAAATGAGTAGAAGGAGCCGTCGGTAGAGGGCGGAGGGATGCTGGTAACAGGTGGAAAGAATGGTGTGTTGGTTAAGACCAGGGAGATCAGTTAGGAGCACAAAGCTGGTGATGGCAATGGCTGGCACGGACTTGGACCCTGAGCAACAGAAGGATTTGAAGGAAGTGCCAGCGCTGGACGTAGGACTTGTGTCCTGCGTAGACATGGTGGGGAAGAGAAATCAAGGCTGACGTCCCTGTTCAGAGAAGTAAAGAGAGACAGCTCCACGCTTGGGCTGCTATAGTGCGACCACAAAGGGCACCCGTGCCAGTGGTGCTGCAGCCTGTGAAAAGGGTGGGATAGAAGGAGGAAAGAAATATGAAAATATACGTGGCATTTTGATCGCCACTGGGGCGGGGGGTGGGGGGTCTACGTTGGTGCCGTGGGGAAGAAAACCGAAAATAAATGCAGTGAAATTTGCCCTGAAAATGGAATGCCTTAGAGTGTTGGATAACCCTGTTCCAATAGCAACTCCCAGGGTGCTTGTCTTAGAGCACAATGCTTTGCCTACATCTTTGGCACTTGGCGTCTTTTTAAAAGAGGGATGAAAGAAGG
The DNA here is from genome assembly GCF_036562045.2 of Rhinolophus sinicus. Taxonomy (NCBI): domain Eukaryota; kingdom Metazoa; phylum Chordata; class Mammalia; order Chiroptera; family Rhinolophidae; genus Rhinolophus; species Rhinolophus sinicus. The sequence continues at coordinate 11,840,357 of NC_133761.1, forward strand.
AAGGGAGAGAAAGGGAGAGAGAGAGAAAGAGAGAGAGATTCTGATTCTCAAAACTATACCTCAGTCAGTCAGCATCCTACACCAACAACTCCACAGTTTGTAGAAGAGCAAAGCCGCTATGTCTCCTTTCTCAAGACCTTTTGAAAGCTATGTCAGACCGTTTAATCCATGAGCTATGAGATTAGTTACTGCCTTCACTCATCTGTTCAACCCAGAGCCTTCTCTATCATGGCCTCAGTCACAGTGTGAAAGGCCGTATCTCTTCCTGGTAATGATGTGGGTGGGGTACCCCCATACAGCCATGCAGGGGTGCCCTGCACAACTCCAGGGGGCGTGGTTCACAGGGGCAACAAGGTACCTGGTGTCCGCTGGAGCTGTGTGTGCATAACCCACGGGATTACACACTGGTCTTGCACGAGAGAACCACAGTTCAAGTTCCAACCTGGCTTCTTCATGGTTGTGAGAGTCTCTGAATGAGTCCTTTTGTCTCTCTGGTCCTTAGTGCTCTTGGCTACAAAATGGGAAAGGGAAAATGGATCAGATCAATTTTTCCAACAGTATGTGTGCTGGAACACTTAATTCTATAGGCTACGATTAGGTCTTATGTGGAAAAAGGTTTCCAAGGTAAAAAACCAAACAGATTTGAAAAACTAACATGGGTTTTTAAATGGACCTATGAGATAATAATGTACAATATAAAACAAGAAAAATGGAATTGTTATTGCAGAGTTCAACCAGAGTTTGACATTTTTGGATGAGGAATGTATTTTTATTTTCCAAGGAAGAACTGATTCTACGTGACATTGTGGCTGGAGTGAGTTGTGTTTTTTATGTTTGTTTGTTTTTTTAAGTTTTTCAACCACAGATTATTTTGTAACGTTTTTATATTAAAATAAGAAAATACAGATCAGTGAAAAGGAAAATTAAAGCCACAGAAGGAATAGAAATATTAATCAAATACTTCATTGAAATGTAAAAACTGAAATCACCTGCCATCCCACAGACATCCACACGAGTAACATTTTGTATATTTCTTTGCAGGTATTTTCATCTCTATGTGTATTGGTGTTGCCCAGATGGGATGAGTAGTTGGCAGAAACCCATGATCCCCAACTCCTGAGTCCTGCTGTCACGAGAAAGTACATGCACAGAGGACAAGGTCAGATAGCACAAGACTTCATGACGCTGAGACTTTTGCCCCAAGTCCTGTGGTGTTCTGGGGACCTGGCCTGGGCACGTGGAGGTTACATGTGCCCCAAGAGAAGGTAGTCTGGGAAGACACCATGGCCCATCCCTGTGCCACAACCACACCTGAATGTTTGGTGTCTTATTACTTCAAGGGTGAGGAAAAGGTGTCAAAGACAGCAAGAGAGCATGTGCAGAAGACCCAGACCAGAGTAGGGTGAATCTCATCTTCCAGGCCTCTCTAGAGAAGAGACATCTCCCGGAAAGGCATGTCCCTTGCTCTTGTTACAGTAGCAACCTGGAGGAACACAGAGACCCCCTGACCCCACAACTGAACCCAAGAATGAGAACACGCATGTGGACCAAAGTGGGATCACGCCATCCAACAGCATCATCGTTTTCTTGGGTTATTCATCTGACTGAGGGTGGAATGGCCACTGTTGGCCCGTGGCCCTTAGAACTGTTCCCTTGAAGAATCTCAGAGACCTCGCAAAGCAGCAATCCAGGATATAGTTGTTTGAAAGATCTTTCACATTCTGATCAAAGGGTAGGAGTGAGAAATTGGCAGGGGGAGAAGGACAGGGACAGGGGCTGGTCCCGGAGGGCCCTCCCGTAGCTGTAGCCAATCTCTCTGGAGAGTAGAAGGACCAACCAGGGTTCCCAAGGCATAGGACACACACTCCTGGTTCTACTCCTCGTGATTTCAGATCATCCATAGGCAAGGCGTGAACACAGCCCTGAATCAGAGGGTGGGAACAATTCCCTTCCCAGCTTCCTTTCCGTCTTTCCAATCATACCGAGAGAAAGCAGACCTCACAAGCAACACAATCTAGTTAGCATCTCATAATGTTGCTCAGTGTTCATCATAATCCTTTTCAGGTCCCCTCAGGTCCTTGCAGGATGACAATAATGGGGAAACGTCTTCCCAGCTTTAGTTTTCTGTTTATGGGAGTCGGGCAAAGCTTCCTTTTAAAATTAACTGCAGTTAAAGGTGACTAGATGGAACCAAACCCACTGCCTGCATGATAATATGGGTGGCGTACAAATATGGCAAAACTTATGAAGAAGGAACTCAAGCGACTGAAGGTGAGGAGAGACTGTTGAGGGAAAGAATTTGGATGCGGTGAGCCCATGCGAGCTGGGTGTTCTCGACTAAGCAAGATCCTTTTTGCCCACCTCCCAAACTGACTTTTCCAGAAAGACCATGATGCCAGGTGTCCTTGTCTGGGGACTGGAAGAGACACTTCTGATGCTCAGGTACCGGGAGGCAGGATACCTGAGGTCTGGGGGGTGGAAAGAGGAAAGGGAACTGGTGTCTGGCAGAGCAGGAGTGGAAGTGTTTGCAATACGTAAGTAGCACTGCCTACCCTGCTAGTTATTCCCTCTTTGCACCTGACTCACCACACCTTCTAGAAGCTTCTTGGTGCTCTGCTTACCCAGCTGGGAGTGGTGCAGGGGGAGCTCACATTAGTGAGTCGAGGTACGTACACTGCCTCTGAGGCAGCTCCAAACCAGTGGCAATGATGTCACTAACAAGGTGTCACCTTGTACCTGGCTCAGGCCTACACTGTTTCCAACAGGTGAGACTTTGCTCTAAAGACCCTCAGAAAAGAGGACTTTATAATTTCCCTGTATTACCACTTTCTGTACCTTGTCAGGTGTTATGGGCTGCATTGTATGTCCCCCAGATTGGTATGGTGAAGTCCTAACTCCCCGTACCTCAGAATGTGCCTGTATTTGGAGACAGGGATTTAAAGGGGTGGTGAAGTTAAAATGAGAGCATTCGGGTGGGTCTTTCATAGCTCTGGTGTCCCTATAAGAAGAGGAAATTTGGACACAGAGACACCAGGGAGGGACATGCACAGAGAAAAGGCCCTGTGAGAACACAAGGAGAAGGTGGCCAGCTAGAAGCCAAGGAGAGAGGCTGCCAAAGGAACCGAACCTGCCGACACCTCTATCTTGGACCCCCAGGCTCCAGAACTGTGAGACACACCTCTATGCTTAAGCCGCCCAATCTGTGGTACCTTGTCACGGCAGCCCTAGTAAACAGATACATAAGGCAACATAGTACAGGACAGTCTGTATTAAAACATGGCCCTCCAAATATCAGCAACAGAGTCACTGGGAGATGCTAGTTAGAATATAGAATCCTGGGCCATGCCAGACCCATCCGGGTTCTAACCATGAAAATGCGGTTCGAGGAGCCAGACAGGGACCCAGTGCCAACTTTGGAAATGACAGCTGACCAGTGATCAATAACCCCAAGTGCAAAGGAGTTCCTGTGGCTTCGAGGTTCGAGAATGTGGTGGAGCAGCATACCTCTGACTAGGCATACCTCAGTGTACGGTATACCATCGTTGCAGAAATGAGTACGCTGGGTCCCAGGGCTGTGGTACCTCAGGATACATCAGTCACCGGTGTTGGGACAGGAATCAGGAAATGTGAGCTGCCACCACACCTAGGCATAGGTTTGCACAGTAGTTCGTAATGCCATCAGGAACCTTCATCCATCCACTGTGTCAGCTCAGCCACAGCGACACAGAGAAGCAGAGCTAGTGCCTGGCACTGGGGGTGAGTGGTGAAAGAGAAACAAGGCTTGGAACAGAGCCAGAAGCTACTAGCGGCTACTCGGTATTCAGTCATCAAATGTGTCAAATGTCATCAAATTTGTAAAATTGTACCTGGTGTATTCTGTTTTCATTAATGCCTAATCGAGGAAGTACTCTCTTGTCAGGAATAAATTATGTAGTACAATACATACAATTATAAATGCACCACACTTTTCCCTTTTATGGATGGGAATTGACCCAAATGGAATCTACGAACATTTCTGTGTTTGTAGGATCTAACTCTACATCAGAGCTTTGAGGAGTGAGTGGGTCTTTATGTGAGGTCTCATGTTTATATACGTCCAAGTATAAGATCGTCCCTTAGCGCACATGACACTAGTTCTGACAAATGCTAATGGCTCCACATGAAACAGCCTGAAGAAGCAAGTGTATTTTTAAGGCCCTGGATGCTAGTTATCCTGGGATGCCTGCCGTCCCCTTTTTGCCAGAGTCTAGACAGCTCAACTTACTGAAATATAATTTAATGTACTCCAATCCAGCAAACTGAAACGAAGCAGTGATATGAGGAGGTCGCTAATTCAGATGTGGGGAGTGGGGCACCTGGACAGTCCTTGCCTCCAAGGACGTGGCACTAAAAACACTTGGGGAACCAATGCAAGTCACTGTCATTATTGTTAATTTGCTGAGCAGCAACAAGGTCCGTGATGAAATGTAAGGGGGAGCTGAGAAAAGCTGTGAAGAAAACCCTCTCTCTCTACCAGGTTCTACTTCTATCATCTTGTAGTCATCCTATGTGACTGTGATTATAGCCCGACTATAGCATAAGTTAATTATTGTCCGACTATAGACTAACTGTGGCATGGAACAGAAGACCAGGATGAGCCCAGGCCAGGGCGGGGTGTGTGTGTGTGTGTGTGTGTGTGTGTGTGTGTGTGTGTGTGCGCTCTTAGATCCATGAACACAGAAGGCTAGTAGTTATAGAACAGTAATTAAATCATGTTTTCTATCCATTCACTCTGACAACAGCGCATTTCTGATGGATGGCAGATGCTTCTGTAGGGAACAGGCTCAAGAATTTAGAGATATTAAATGACCTCTTGAAAGGACAGAGGAAATCTGGTGTCAGATAAGATGAGAGCTGCCTCCCCCATCCCCATCCCCTGCCTCTCTGTCTGGCTTGGTACCCACAGGTCCTGCCCACTGGCTGCTGTATTACCATGGGGTGCTACCACCTGCTATGTCTCTAGTCTATGTGGGGGGCCCTTGTAAGCGTCTAATCATAGTTCTTCCCATCCGCCCTCTTACTGCCTAGACATTTAATGCTAATAGACACCTGTAATTGCTCTCTAAATGATGAGTTTCACAAGTAACCAGGTAAAGGTAATTTTTGAAAAGTGACATACGGTTTTAAGCTTACTGGCTTGTCAATGAAAAAAATAATACTCAGTGATGTTGAAGGTAAAGAGGGCTGCTGATAGTTTCCTAACTTGCTGTCATCTTCCTGCCCTCTGGAGAGCAATCAGCTGAGCTTTATAGAAGCTTTAACATGTATCTACCCTTTACGTTAGCAGTGCTGCATCCATAAATTTCGCCAAAGGAAAGAATGAAGAATATGACAACTATTGAGCTACTTGGATGTTCACTTCAGTGATATTCGAATAGAAGAAATTTGCTGGAAGAGCAAAAAAGCCCTGGATATCCACCCACAGATAACTGAGTGACTTTCTGAAGGCTGAGTGTGGACTAGTTTGAGTGAGAAGCTCCTGAGAACCACAGGTTTGGGTGGGTGGGTGGAGGGGTGTGTGTGTGTCACATTTTCATGGGTTTTTACCTCCTGTAATCCTAGCTGCTTCTCTCAGTGAAATTCCAAGAATTATCTCCTTGTGGCTTTGGCTGGGGGAGGAGAAAAATAACCATTTGGAAATATGCCAGAGCATTCTCCATAACAAAGGCCTACCCAGAAAGGGATAAGACTTTACAACCCTTATTTCACCTGCGGGGAGGGCATTTCTTAGACTCCAGCCTCCTGTAGGCTTCCTGTTTCACTGAAAGTGGTGAGGGGATGGGCAGAGATTAAGAAACACTTCTGACAGTCACAGTGCAGTGACATGGGCCCACGAAATGACTGAGATTTTATAATAAGATTATAGGATGCTTCCCGTCCTTACCACATCCTACCACCACATCAGCAGGGCTCCAGTTTAATAACAGTAGAGTATGCTCAAAGAGAGGCCAGGTGCAGACTCTATGGAAGGAGCAGTTCTTAAGGACACCTAAAGACAAACACAGGGACCCTAGAGGAGCTTGAAGGTTCTGGCACCTTCAGCTGCAGCAAATATTAAACACAAGCCAATGACCAGACAGGTTAACATAAAACATCCTACTAAAGGCCTATTTACTTCTGTCCCTATTACTCAATACATTTTCAACAAAAATGTACACGGCATGCCAAAAGTCGAGGAAAAAACACACTCCAAGGAGACAAAGTTAGCCTCAGAACCAGACTCAGATACATCACAGATGTTGGAATGATCAGACCAGCGATTTAAAATAACTGTGATTTAAAACAGCTATGATACCTACGGTAAGGGCTCTAGTGGAAAAAATGGACAACATACAAACACAGATGGGAAATGTAATCAGAGAGATGGAAATCGTAAGAAAGAATCAAACGACGGGCAATGAGGGGAAAGTGAGGGCTTCAGAAAGAGGTCCATCAATAGACCTGAGTGTTGGTGGTGGGCGGGTGGTGCTGGACAGAAGAGTGAGGACGGGCAGAGGCCCAGAAGACTGCCAGCTGTCAGGACAAGGGGCAGCGAGCAGCATGGGGGTCGGGGTGGGGAAAACTGAAGTTTAACTAACAAAGGAAGCTGGGTTTCGCAACCAAATAACTTCAGGGAATTACCCAAGTCCTCAGTGGATATACAAAATGGTCCTGCTCAGACAAAGAGAAAGCACTGGCACCTCAGCTCCCTTTGGCTACCCAAGCTACCTCCCGCTTTGGAAGAGGGGCTGGTTTCTGTGGGAGTCAGCCAGATTACAGTGGGTTGAGAGCAGCTGTGCCTCTAGGATGGCATCAGGAGAGAACAAAACATTCGGCCTTCTCAGCAGGGCAACCACAACGCCCACAGCCCCCCAGAGGGGCAGGACGCAGACACACCACACACATGCTGTACGCGCAGACGTGGGACCTGAGTGCTTGGTAGTCTCAGGTTCGTGTTTTCTGATTGAGTTGGTTGGCTGGAAAGTAGCCCAAATCTTTCCTGGCCAAGCTCAGAGGTGGTAGAACCAGAATTAGTACGTTATCTGTATTTTCCAAAGATCTGATGGGAGCCGATTTTCAGTGAGATTTCTGCACCATTATTTAAATTTGCATTTTAGACTTTCCCGTGGATCTGCGGAATAGAAAACGTTCACTCCTGAGAAAGTGACACTGTTTTTCCTGAAAGGAAACTCAAACCCACAGTGGAGTCTTTTGTTTTCATTCTGATTCTGGAACATCACCAAAAAGCACTTGGATGTGCCATCCCCAGGATGTTTTTGAGTAGAGCTTTCAATTCTCAAGCATGTGGTTTTACTTGTGGCATGTCTTAAAATGCTGAATAATTAACAAGCATTTGGCTTTCGGAAATCTGAACTTGTTGACTACAAAGCGTTTTTAGAAAAGGATTTTGATGCTTGTAAGCAAGCACCTGTTGGGGTTTCCCATATAGTCCCCTCTCATCTGACAGATGGAAGAAAAACATTATTAAGGGTTACACACCATGTCGATAATTTATTGAGCACCTACTATAAGCCAATTGCTTGAGATGTCAGATGTATTTCTTCTAATCTTTATGTGACAGGATGTTCAAAGGAGATTCTTCTGACCCAGTTTTCACAAAGGTATCATCAGTATGCTGGTTATGAGGATGGGGACTGTGAGAGAAACCTCACCCCGTGCGGGATTTACATTGGAAACACACAAAAACCTGTTCCGCGTTCACTGACCTCCTTACCTGGTTTGAAATTATGAAAGATTGGGAGAAGATTGAGAAACAGAGTGGGGGTGTCACCTTCTAGCCTCAAGCCTAGTGAGGAGGGCCTCTGGGGAGTATCAGAACTTTGGAATGTTCTCCCTGACCTCTTAACCCTCTCCAGGGTAAGGGAGTGCAAAGTCACCTGCTAAGCGAGGATTGTCTTCTCCTCTTAACTTGGTTCCACCTCCCCTTGTCTCATCCTGGTGGCAGAGCTGAAAGAGCAGTTCTGGCAGAAGAAGGTGAATGATGAGGGAGCAAAAAGCAAAAGGATAGCCTCTCCTTCCTCCCTGTGCAGGGAAGAGGCCTGAGTCTGGAAGGGGGAAGATTTGAAGCTAAGTCACAGGCAGAATCTGAGATCGTTCAAAAGGACGGGATTTTGTAATTGCTGAATTGAGGTTGTATTTGTAGCCTTTAGACTATCAACTGTCTCAGTGTGAGCAGAATAGCTGTGGGCCTGTGGGACTTGTCACTCACAGGCATGGGGAGACTACCGTCTCTCCCCCACTCTCTCCCCACTAACACGCCCAGGAATAACATCACTCTGTCCATCGAATCATGCTGCCTCTTGTGAGTCCTCCTGGCATTGAAGTCAAAGGTTGTTTGGCCCAAGAAAGGGGGAGATGAAAAGAAGGAAGGTCTATCTGGGGTGGGTGGGTGGGGGTATGGCATGTGCTTGAAAGCTGTGTGACCAAAGCATAGCGGTCAGGCCCAACGTAAGCATTCTCCAGCATAGCTCTGACCTGCCCCTTTTAGGATGTGTAATTAGGCCAGCCTCCCTTCTCCTCCACACTCTGAATTGAAGTTGTTAATGTACTAGAAATGCAAATTGAGCTAAAATTAGTTTAGCTTTATTCTCCAAAGGCCTTCTTTCCCCCTCCTTGCAGAGAATGGATTTACATAATTTTATTCTGAGAGGAAATAATCACTCAGCCCTTTTTTAAAAAATGAGCCTCTTTAAATATTTATTTTTTGCCCTCTTCCGTCACCTTTTGCAAACTGAATAGCATATCTTCACTGTGGTCTATGTTCTTGTTTCCACATTGGCAGACACAACAAATCTCAACAAAATGGGGAGGCAGCCAAAGCAGGAAAGATCAGGGGAACTGGCACAAGAAAAACAATAGAACCTTCTTCCATGGCCGTACCCCACTGCTTCCTAATGTAGTTGCACCAACTAAATTTGTATTTAGACCAACTGAAATTAAAGAGGGCCCCAAATTATCTTTTAAAATGATAAAGCTATGCAGGCCGGAAGCATACAACGTAAGATACCCTGGATCTATAGTCCGGTGGACCAGGTCCCTGTGTCCCTTTCTAACTATGGTCTTTCCCATCTGGAAAATAGGGATTATAATACATAATGCGCTGTAGTGATCTCGAAGTATTTTTGTTATTGTTGTAGTTGTTGGGTTTTTTGTTTTGTTTTTTTGTGGGGAGAGATGTTGTTTGTTTTAGGATTGCATGCGCTTGGGGACTGGTTCAGAAAATGTGGTGGTGGATGCAAGGACAGGCTATCTTATTTTGGGTTGTACTCCCTGGGCTGGTTTGCTAGTTGACCTTCTCAGTGTGTTACTAGATCAACATCTTCTCCTCTATTGTACCTGAAACCTCATGGTGACTGGGATTGGCCTTCTGTGTGTTTGTATGGAGTTAGATTATAGATTTCCTTTCCCAGACGATGTATGTCCAATTGCAGGAGTTGAATGTTTCTCAGGCTCGGCTCTAGTAGGTGTGGTAGGTGCTCTGGGGGTGACTACCTGGGGTGATCCCCCTTTTCTCTAGGCTCATGCTCAGGCTCGGTCCCTATGCCCTGGTCAGTACTGTGTAACTGCCTGTGTTTCTCACCCTTACTGGACATGGACGATTTGGTTTTCCTGGAAGTGTCTACCTGACCCATGCTGTGCTAATGAAATTTCTTCCCTGGATTAAAGGGGCAGAGACTGGGATTCATGGGCATGGTGGCCAGTGACCTGCTGCTGAGTCCCTTTGACTGTCTCACACACGGTGGTTATTCCTCCCTTAAACGTTTGATGGACTTTACCAGTGACACTATCTGGCTTTGTAGGGACATGTTTTAAAATCATGAATTCAATTTCTTTCATACATGTAGTATTTGACCCAAAGGATCAGTCCAGTTGCTGAAGTTATTGGCATAAAGTTATTTATAACATCACCTTATTCTCCTAAGGTCTGTAAGGTATTTAGTTCTGTCCCCTTTTATTCCAAACAGAAAATCAATAAGAAAATATCAGCCTTAAATGACACATTAGACCAAAGGGACATAACTGACATTTACAGAGCTTTTCATCCCAGAACATCAGACTATACATTCTTTTCTAGTGCACATGGAACATTCTCAAGGACAGACAATATGTTGGGACACAAAACTAGCCTCAAAAAACTGAAGAAAATTGAAATCATACCAACGATATTCTTCTACCACAAGGCTTTGAAATTGCACTGCAAAAAGAAAGCAGGAGAAACCATAACTATGTGGAGATTAAACAACATGCTACTAAAGAACAACTGGGGCAAAGAAGAAATAAAAGGAAAGATCAAAAGATACCTAAGAACAAATGAGAATAAAGACACATCTTGTCAGAATTGCTGGGATGCTGCGAAAGAAGTAATGAGGGAGATTTATATCATTACAGGCCTATCTCAAAAAACAAGAAAAATCCCAAATAAACAATCCCAAATTACATCTTAAAGAACTAGAAAAAGTAGAACAAATGTCACCCAAAGTCAGCAGAAGGAAGGAAATAACAAAAATTAGAGCAGAATTAAATGGAATAGAGAATAAAAAGATAATAGAAAAATATTAATGCAACCAAGAGCTGGTTCTTTGAAAGATTAATAAAACTGACAAACCTCTGGCTACACTTACTAAGGAAAAAAAGAGAAAAGGCACAAATAAACAAAATCAGAAATGAAAGACAAGAAGTTACAACGGACACCACAGAAATACAAAGGATCATCAAAGAATACGATGAAGGACTATATGCCACCAAATTCAATAACCTAGAAGAAATGGACAAGTTCTTAGAAAGATATAACTTTCCTAGACTGAATCACAAAGAACTGGAAAATCTAAACAGACAAATCAACAGTAAGGAAATTGAAACAGTCACCCAAAACCACCCCAAAAGCAAAAATCCAGGACCAGATGGCTTCACTAATAAATGCTACCAAACATTCAAAGATGATTTAACACCTGTTCTCCTCAAACTCTTCCAAAAAACTGACGAAGAGGCAATACTTCCTAATTCATTTTATGAGGCCAACATCACCTGATATTAAACCTGGTGAGGATAACACACAAAAAAGAAAACACAGACCAATATCTCTAATGAATACAGATGTAAAAATCTTAAAAACAAAAACAAAAACAAAACTAGCAAATCGAATACAACACTAAATTAAAAAGCTTATACCTCATGATGAGGTGTGGTTCATTCCAGGGGTATAAGGATGGTTCAACATACCAAAATTGATCAATGTGATACATCACATAAGCAAAATAAAGGATAAAAATCATGCGATCATATCAATAGATACAGAGAAAGCATTTGACAGGATCCATTTATGATTAAAACACTTAGTAAAATGGGTATAGAAAGAAAACACCACAACATAATAAAGGCCATATACGACAAACCCTCAGCTAATATCATACTCAATGGTGAAAAACTGATAGCTTTCCCTCTACAATTAGGAAGAAGACAGGGATACCCCATTTCATCACTGTTGTTCAATATAGTATTGGAAGTCCTAGCCAGAGCAATCAGGAAAGAGAAAGAAATAAAAGGCACCCAAACTGGGAATGAAGAAGTCAAGCTGTCACTTTTTGCAGATGACATGATTCTTTATATAGAAAACCCTAAACACTCCATCAAAAAAATTTAGAAACAGTAAAAAATAAAGTTACAGGATACAAAATCAATTGTGTTCCTATGTACTAACAATGAAATTTCAGAAAAAGAAATAAAAAAGACAATTCCTTTTGCAATTGCAATGAAAAGAATAGAACACCTAGGAATAAATTTAACAAAGGATGTGAAAGACCTATACACTGAAAACTATAAGACATTATTAAAAGAAATTGAAGAAGACACAAAGAAATGGAAAGACATTCCATGTTCAAGAATTGGAAGAATCAACATCGTTTGAATGGCCGTATTACCCAAAGCAACATAGAGATTTAATGCAATCCCCATCAAAATCCCAATGGCACTTTTTAAAGAAATAGAAAAACAAAACAAAACATCAGATTTGTATGGAATCACAAAAGATCCCCAATAGCCAAAGCAATCCTGAGAAAAAAGAACAAGACTGGAGGTATCACACTGTCTGACTTCAATTCATACTACAAAGTGCAACAATCAAAACAGCATGGTACTAGCAGAAAAACAGACACAGACCAAAGGAATAGAATTGAAAACCCCAAAATAAACCCACATATATATGTGCAGATAATTTTCAACAAAGGAGCCAAAACATACAATGAAGAAAAGAAAGCCCTTTTAATAAATGGTACGGGGGAAATTGGAAAGCCGCATGAAAAAGAATAACACTACAATGTTATCTGTCACCATATACCAAAATTAACTCAAAATGGATAAAAAACCTAATATAAGACCTGAAGCAATAAATTGCATAGAAGAAAACGTCGGTAATAAGCTAATGGACCTTGGTCTTAAAGAGGATTTTATGACTTTGACCTCAAAGGAAAGGGAAATAAAAGCAAAAATAAATGAGTGGGACTATATCAAACTAAAATCTTCTGCACAACAAAAACTATCAACAAAAAAAAGAGGCAACCAACCAAATGGGAGAAGATATTTGCAAATAATACCTCTGATAAGGGGCTAATATTCAAAACATATAAAGAACTCATACAACTCAACAAAAAAACCCAATCAATCCAATTGAAAATCTGCGGAGGACCTGAACAGACACTTCTCCCAAGAAGACAAACAAACAGCCAATAGATATATGAAAAGATGCTCAACTTCACTAGCTTTTAGGGAAATGCAAATCAAAACCACAATGAGCTGACACCACCTCACACTTGCTTCAAGAGTTTTGAACTTTTGTGATTAGGCACATACTCATTTAGGATTGTTATGTCTTAATGAGTTGACACTTTCATTATTTAGAAGGGTCCTTATTTGTGAAGGGATTAAGTACAAATTTGGCAGTTACAAAATAGTCATGGGATGTAATATACAGCACAGGGAATATAGTCAATAATATTGTAATAACTATGTACGGTGCCAGGTGGGTACTAGACTTATTTGGGGGCTCACTTCAGAAATGTCTAACCACTACGCTGTACATCTGAAACTAATATAAAAAATATTGAATGTCAACTACGATTGAAAAAAAATAAAATTTTTAAAAAGTGTCCTTTTTTAAAAAATTAGTTTCAGGTGTACAAAACAATGCACTAGTTAGACATTTCACCCTTCACAATCTATTGCCTCTCTGATGTCGTATATCTATTACAATTCCATTGACTCTATTCCCTATGCTGCACTCCATATCCTGTGACCATATATATGTGTGTGTGTATATATATATATATATATATATATATATATATATATATATATTTGACATACAATATTATTCAGCTTCAGCTTCAGGTGTACAGTGCAGTGGTCAGGCATCTACACTGTCTATGAAGTTGTCTCCTTAATAAGACATGTGTCCATCTGACACCCTACAAAACTTTTACATTATTGGTTATATTCCCTAAACTGTCTTTCATATCCCCGTGGCAATATTGTAGTTACCAATGTATGCTGTTTATCCCGTCCCCTTCTCACTCATCCCCACCCCCCTCCCTTCTAGCAACCATCAGTTTTACCTGTATATCTCTGAGACTATTTATGTTTACTTTGCTCATTTATTCAGTTCTTTAGATTCCGTATATATCTCTGGCAATACTTTTTATCTTGACATTGCTTTTCATATTACTAGAACCGCACCAGCAATCTTATGCTTAATTTTTTCTTGGTGTATCTTTTCCTATCCTTTTGCTTTAAACCCATCTGTGCCTTTGTATTTAAAAGACATCTTTTATAGACAGCATGTAGTTGGATCTTGCTTTTTAAATCCATTTTGATAATCCCTTCCTTTTAATTGGAGTGCTCTGTCCATTTGTACTTAATGTGATTATTTATATGGCTGGATTTAAGTCTGATATTTTGCTATTTATTTTCTATATGTCACATTTATTTTTTTGTTTCTCTATTGGAACTTTCCTAAACTAAGCAAAGGGAAGATCACCTCATTAGATCAGCGATTGAAATTATTAGAAGACTCAGTCCCAGGGAGTGACAGTTTATTTCTCACTCACTGTTACTCCTAGGTGGTAGCCTTTCCTATTGTCCAACTAAAAGCCTTGCGTATTTTTCAAAGCCCCTCCTTTTTGGAGGACTGTGAACCCCATTTTATTTCCCTTTAGTCCTATGGGAATCCTAAAAGCTGTACTCAGCCTCTTTTATGCTCTTTCGTTTTTGGAATCAATAGTCTGAGAAATAAAGATGTTCCTTTCTGACCTCACTTGCCCTGGCTTTGCCAGACCGCGGCCCAGTAAATTCTCTTTGCTTTGGTAGCTCCCTGATGCCTTCAGATAGTCATTCTTTATATTTTGTCTAGGTCTTCTTATGGTCCTCAGTGAGATGGTCCAACGTAACCTTGTCAGTCATTGCTGAAAGCAAATCTCAGTATTCTTATTTATAGAAAAACCAATTCAGGAATGTTGTGGCCTCATGTGGGAATCTAGCTTGTGTAATATGGATAAGTCATTGCCAGGCCCTGGGACCTGGGTTTCACCAAAGGCCAAACACTGAGAAATATCTTGTCCTTCATATGTTTTGGGGGACCTCGCAGGGGTTAACCCTGAAAGGGGTTTTATTGTTGCTGTTGTTTGTCTGATATGTCTTTCAATTCTATGGAATGAACCTGCTTCAGCAGTCATTATGTAATTGAGTTGCTGGGACAGTTAACAATTTTTATTGTCAGGAAGTGTAATTCATTTGGTTTAATCACAGTGTGTTATCAACAGTAAAATGCAATTTTGCTCTGGACCCATCGCTCTCCACAAATCATTTATTTTTATTTTAATTCATTTTACCATAATAAAGATTTACCCAAGCCTCCAGTGACATTTTCAGGACATGACTTTAAGTGTCAGTTGGTTATCTTGTCTTTTTGGCCTGTTATATGTATATTGTTGCTTTCTCAGGGATGGAAGCAGTGATATGCCATGATGTATTTATTTACTTTTAAAGAGTTTGGTTACACTGGAAATATACAATTGATTTTTGTTGTCAGTCATGCTAATCTATCACTGTATGGACTGAAATTTTGATTCTCTTTTAATTAAAAAAAATGAATGTAACATATAAAGCAGCCAATGAAAATAGGACTCAGAAGGAAGGATAAGAGGAGAGAAGTTGGCTGGGGGGCTAGAGACTGAGGTCTGAAGAGACTTTGGGGTCCAAAATTTCTCATGAGAAGCACAATGGGATGGGAGTTAGGAGACCTGGTTTCTAGAATTAGGGCTTCTCCCAACTGGCTATGTAGGTCCCTTCTGCCAATAGGAAGCTCAGGAAGGTAAGAGTGGGGAGGAGAATAGCTCTGAGCAAGATCCATGTCCAAGGGAGGTGGAGGACCTCTTTTTCCAGTTAACTTCGAGGGGACGTCCAAACGGTAGACATCCCATGCTTTCTTTGCAGCTACTCTAAGATCAATCTACCAGTAACTTTCTATCTCAAGTCTTCAGTTTCAGATTTGCGAAATTGAAATCAATCATTTTTTAGGCCCCTTCTGAGCCTGAAAATATCAAGATTTTGAAAGGCAATTTTTAATGTTTAACTCAACTTTAGGAGCTCTGCGAACCCTTTGAAATTGATACAAAATTTTGTGTTTGTCCGTAGATGTGCATTTTTCTAGGGAGAGGGTTCTTAATGTTGTTATTTGATTCTAGGATGTTCCATAAGTGCAAAAATATTAAGAAAAAAAGGATAATTATTTAGTCATAGTAATTTATTGAAACATAGTAATCTAGCAAACATCTTACTGAATAGATTCTATGTGTTCACATGAGCATGTAATAAATAAGCACATTTCTGAAAAATGTGTAGTTAGCAAATCATCAACAAAAGTTGTGTTGTCATAGGATGTGTAGAATTGGGTCGGTGTCAGAAATTCTGGGTTCCAGCCCTGCCTCTGGTACCTGGCTCTGATTCTGACCTTGGTCTCCTCAACCAAGAAATAGCTTTAGTAGAACACATCCTGCTTATTTTTCAGGATTATCCATTCAGTTGACACATAGATCACACACAGCCCTGCACCGTCCTGCTCCCATGGACGAGTTGGTAAGCTATGGATTTGATTTTGCTGGGCTAAATATGCTACAGTGGGGTTAACAAGTGGGAAGCGTATACTATTATTCACCTCGGATGGGAACCTGAACAAATACCTTTATATCGCCTCCTTTTCTTCTTTATATTAAATTAAATTAAGCCGAGCCAATTAAGACGTATCTAGACAAACCATATGCCTGCTATGCTTTCTGAATACAGAGACACAGCAGAAGTGGTAACTGTGGGATTTCTCTAAAGGGGAGCCATGTGCATTTTGCAAATTGATCTCTGAGTTTTTAGAGATGTTATGTTCTGAGACTGGCTTCCTGGAGGCTGCTGGGAATGGAAGAAGATTAAGAGTGCGCCCTGAGACTTCTCACTCTAGGTGATAGTCTGAACATGGGGCAAGTGCGCTTATTTCAAAAGCACACAGAAATAATAAAAATATAAAAATGATGTATGTACTTACAAGAAGCGGAGCACAGCATTAGGAATAGAGACAGTGGAAATGTAATGGCTGTGTGCGATGTCAGAGGGGTAGTGGATGGGGGAAGGAAGGTTGTCACTGAGTGAGGGATAGAAACGATAAATGTCTAACTATTACATTGTTTTGTGTACCTGAAACTAATAAAAAAATATATTTAGGATGGATCACACCTTAATTATGTAAATGGATGTTAATGTTGATGAAAATCTGTTCTGTTATTAAAAATTTCCAGTTTACTTCCCCCCCAAAAAAAAAGAATAAAATTATTTGTTCAATAAAAAAATGTAGCAGCATACTAAAGTAACATAGGGATCTCTCTATCAACCAGAAACAGGGACAAATCTGAAAAAAAACCATAAACCATCAGGTGTGTGTGTGTGTGTGTGTGTGTGTGTGTGTGTGTGTGTGTGTGTGTGTGTTGGGGTGGTAATCTCTAAAAGATAAAGGAATGAATAAAATCCATTGATTATTGAACAAGAACAGTGATTATGAAGCAAGAATAGGCAGCTGATTGTCCTAGAGGTTGCTAAAGAGTTCACCAGTGAATTGTATGTTTAAATACGAAGTGATAAAGAATTAGAAGAAATGAAAGGATCAGAAAGCGAAAGAACTGAAAAAGAATCTACAACATACCTCTCACAGGAATTAAAAAGGAAAAAATACAGCGCTGGAGAGGTAACATTTGGGTTGTACTCCCTGGGCTGGTTTGCTAGTTGACCTGAGCTCTCAAATGGAAAAAAATCGACCAACTGGCATCAAAAACAAACAAACAAAACCAAACCCAGACGCAGTGTAGCAGTGTGTCAGAATAATAAGTCATCAAAGAGAGAATTTTCACAGCCACCACAGAACAAAGGCAGATGACCTCCAAGAGCTGGGAATCCCAGTGGCCACATCAGATGACAGGACAATGGAGGACCAGCCTCAGAGTGTTAAGGATACGTACCATTGAACCTTGACATTTTTTATGTAGCTACGTATAAGTGGGGGTGGGGAGCAACCTGCTTTAACAAGCCTTCCAGGCGATTCTAGGGCACACTGAAGATGAGAACAATCGGGCCAGAGCATTTCCTTGATAGACAACCTGGAGAGGGCGTCTCCATTCTGAACAACTCACTGTTGACTCCTTTCTTCCTGCAATAACCTGGAAAGAACGGAATTACAATAGTGTGGCGTTTCAGATGCCCACAGGGCAGGTTGGAGTAGAAAGGAGTGGCTGAGCCAAGACATTGTATTTGGGGAGCCAAATGCATAGAGTATTGCCCACATTCCATGAAACAGATCTGGTCCATGGGAAAGTGAATCATCCTTACTGTCTCTCGGCCTCAGTCCTCTAGGAGTGGAGGGTCCTCTGTCTGAGTGTGTGTCTATGTGTGTTTGTTTCTTTGCTCCAAGACAGAGCTTGAAAAGGAATTTGCAATAAAACGGATGTGAAGGGGATAAGACGCACCTGCTCGGTATTTCAAAAGGTTTATTTTTAGCCTCTCCAGCAGATGCTCTTTAGAGAAGATCTTTACTCCCCACTACTTTGAGTGCTTACTGTCTGGCTTTCCTAGGTCTGAGTCCAGTCTCCTGACGGGAGGACTGTTGTCATTTGTAAAGTGTTTATTTTTCCCTTCAAGGTAAAAAGAAAGACAAATGTGAGTCTCCATCAGTCACCAGTGGAGAAGTGGTTGGAAGCTGAGCTATTCAATCCTAGCAGTGATCAGACTTTTGTTATTATGGTCCCAGAGCCCAGACCTGGAAGGAGTGGGTGGAAGGTAGTCTGGGCCTCTGCAGCACCACTGCATACTGTGCCCCTTAGACTTTCCCAGGCTAGACTTTCCTTTTCATCTTTGGGTCTCCAGCTGCAAGCACAGAGGTGATGCAGGGGATCAGGAGACGCCTTTTAGGTGAATGAATGAATGAATGAATGAATGAATGAATGAATCTTCTAGTTGAATTGGTTTCCATGTTTCCTGGCACCTAAGGCAAAAAGCTCAGTCCATTGATATATTGTTGCAAATCTTTGGACAGTACCCTACAATGTACACGGCACTTCCGCCCGCACTGTTTTTCATGGACGCCCCCTCCCCCCCTCCCCCCTCCTCCAGGGCCACTCTGAAGCTTGGGGGGGGAAGTGCCACCCAGCTCCACTCTTTGGATGAAGAGTCTTAGGGACATTTAAGGCCATGCATTCAGGAGGTAGCTGAATTGAGACCAAACCTCCGTTTCTAAGGATTCTTCCCTCGGTCAGCAAATTATATCATCAGCCGCGCTTGCTCAAAAGGTGGGAAACGCTACTTAATGCAGGGCATCACATTAGATCACAATTTCAATTCAGAGACGGTATTTAGGGAGGACTAGGATAATACAGTCTTTGTTTTGAGAGAACCCAAGTGAGAACTTACAGTTGATTATGATCGAGAAGGGGAGAGTAGTAGAACAGATACATCTTAAAAATTGCAGTGTTACCACTGGATAATCTAAAGGTCACCAGGATAAAGTTGGAACATAGTTCTCATTTTCCTTGCATTTTAAAAATGGGTTTGATTAAATTACAGGTCTTCAATTTTAAAATATAATTTAGTTTTTTTTCCTGATTACCTTGCTGCCGATGTTTATTGTAGAAAAAAAGAAAAGCATAAAGAACAGAAGAATCACCAGTACTCTTCCTGCACAGAGAGCCGTCCTATTAAGGTGGTATTGTATTTACACCCCGAATTTTACGCGCACATTTACACCCAACCCATTAACTACCCCAGTTCTCCTCAGCCTAGGGGTGCCACACTATTGTCTCTACATTACTGTCCCCTTCTTTAGAGAGGACGCATTTGCTAAAGCTTGAGAAAGGTATAAGGTGACCGACTTGTCCTAATTGGCTGGGGACTTTCCATTTTCAGCATTGAAAGCCTCACATCAGAGAAACACTTCAGTCCCAGGTAAACCAGGCTGGTGGGGTTGATCTCTGTCTCCCCCTCCCACCCCATTCACAAAAAGGAGAAGCACGGACTCACCCGTTCGGTGGATTGGTTAATGAGTTCGCCCTGTTAAGGTCCATCTACCTTCCATGCAGGACAGTGGAGGGGGATGGTTTACTGGAAAACCATGACCTTAAGCAAATTATGGGGACCTCGATACTATTGGTAAAACGAATTCTCTGGTCCCCATTGGGATCTTTGTGCTTTTTGTCATCTGCTTACATCCCAGGGGGAAGGGGAATGAGTGATTTGTAGTCCCAGTCTCCAACATGCCACCTAGTGCCTTGATGCCAGACCCCTTG
Source organism: Rhinolophus sinicus (assembly GCF_036562045.2). NCBI lineage: Eukaryota > Metazoa > Chordata > Mammalia > Chiroptera > Rhinolophidae > Rhinolophus > Rhinolophus sinicus. The sequence goes on from NC_133761.1 coordinate 11,860,258, forward strand.
AAAGGAATGAAAAGACGCAGGTTTTTGGTGTGGATGCTAAGATGGGCATTAGCATAATTTGACTCACTGTATAACCTACAGCTGGTATTCCTGAGCATAAATTGGCTGCTTCGTCCATTGGGAAATGGGAAATATGAGAAAGATTTTTCTTTGTAAGGGAAACTTACTTGGAAGATCAGTGAATTGGCAGTTGGTGAATTTCCTGAGGGCGGGGGTGTGACAAGTTCCCAGCTCTGGCTCAGTGAAGGCTGAATCAAGGTCAAACGAAGAAGAGGTCTCTAACTAGCACCCGCCTTAGCAACTGTGTCAGTCTTCACTATCTTCACCTTCTACTTGCTTTTCTTTAGAGTCTTGGCTCTACCATCCTCCTTTCACCCCACTCTTTATCTAGACGCCAACCGCCATCTTTGAGACGCTCTCTCATGTCCCAAAAACTCTTCCCATCCAAATGGACTCATCCTTGGCAGTTGCTTATGTAACTAAACATACTCTTACCATCCTAGCCAGCAATTGTGTTCCTTGGTATTTACTCAAAGGCGTCGAAAACTTATGTCCACAGAAAACCTGTAGACAGATGGTTATAGTAACTTTATTAGTAATTGCCGAAGCTGCCAGGGGCTAATGGGGAAGGAGGGGTGAATGCAGAGCACAGAGGATTTTCTGCACAGTGAAACTTCTTTATATGATACTATAATGAGGGATCCATGTCATTATATATTTGTCAAAATCCATAGAAGGTACAACACCAAGAGTAAACCCTAATGTTAACGATGGACTTTGAGTGATAAAGACGTGTCCACGTAGGTTGATCGGTTGTGACAAATGTGGTGGGCATGTCGACAGTGGGGGAGGCTGTGCATGTGGGTTGGTCAGGGGATTTATGGGAACTCTCTATATTTTCCACTCAATTTTACTGTGACCCAAAACTGCTCTTAAAAATAAAGTCTATTAAAAAACACAACGGACCCATCCTGAGGTCCCTTTCTTCAAGGATGTGAGACAACAGGCAAGGATGGATTGAACCAGCCCGTGTGGGTAGGGTCAGTGTCTTGGCAGCCCCTTCTGCCTCCACCCAAGGTTGCTACCCTCCTGTACGAGCCTCGCACTGACTCTCCCTAAGAATTTCCCCTGGATTCTGACTCCCACCGTCTACTTGAACCCTCCTTCCTGTTTCTGGTCTTGCCATACCCTATTCTCTTGTCTCCTTCCCTGTCTGGGAACCCTTCAGATTCAGGGTTCAGTTGGATAGTCTTCCTGAGTTTGGTTTGGGACTCAATCCAAATTTCTATGAGTCTTATTTTCCACCCCACACCTCCTGGTTTCTGCCCAAACAGCAAGTGTCCTGGACCACCAAGGCCAGCAGCTCCTGCCACCAGAGAATCCAGCAGAAGCCAGGCTCTGGCAGCCTTTACAGCCTGTCTATCTTCAGAGGGGAGAGCAAGACATTGACTTGGTTCCCAAGGCAACCATTACCAGGTCCCAAGGAGGAAGCTATGGAGGGACAGAGTACTAGGTTTGCCAGCTCTTTCCTTCCACTGGGGACACTGGATGAGAAGGGGCAGGTACCAAGAGCATGGCCAGAATCAAAACACCGGTCCTCAGAGGGAAGGCAAGGTTTAAGTAAAGCCCAGACCTCCCCATGGCTTTGTGTCTGTGCCCAACTCAAGCAGCTGATTGAATCCTCCAGAGAGAGTGGGAATGTCAATGAGCTGCCCTGCCAAGATCCTTTAGGGCTCTGGGACAAAGCAGCTCCCTGCCAGGGCACCTCCTGGAGCATATAATGAGCTGGACAGGGGCACTGTCCCCTCTCAGCTGGGCCACAGCCCAGCTCTGGCACAGAGGAGTGTGCAGCCATTGTAGGAGGTATTACAGCCCTGGGAAGTAGCAATGGTTCCAGCTGAAAACACAGGCTTTGTGAAAATCAATTTGCTGAAAGCTAATTTTACTGAAAGCCAACTCTCCAAATGACCAAGTCACTGAATTATTGAAGAGTTTTTCTAAATTTTAGTTTCACTCTTGCACCTGCACCTGCCCTCTGCTTATATGTGAGTGACAGTTACATGGAGGCAGGCGGGGGAAGGGGGGAGGGGGGGAGCAGGGAGAAGTTTCTTTAACATGGGTTACCATAGTCTATATTTTTGTGAATTTCTGTCTTGCCTCTGCTCCCAAATCTGGTCAGTCCCTGTCTCTTGCCCTACCTTTCCTCTACCATTTTGACTCAACTGGGTGTGTTTTTCCTCAATTTTGGCGACATGTGCCTTGGCATTTTGTACCATGTAGGATTGCTACTGACTGCAAGCCACAGAAAAGCTGACTAACAGGTTAGGGTTTGTTTTTTTCTTCTTTTTCTTTTTTCTTTCCATCATGTAATAGGAAGTCCAAAGGGGACCCACGCAGAGCGAAGGTTCATTCCCTCTTCTTGATGCATTGTTATTGGCTTTGGCTTCAGTCCCATGTGGAGAGACGGCTGCTGCATCTCTAAGCATCACATCCACATTCCAGGAAGGACTCAGGGGATAGGATAAAGGGAAAAAGCTGTGCCACTCCTTTTGTCAGGTAAACAAACCAGAGCATTTCAAAAGCCCCAGCCAGCGACTTCTCAATCCCTCTCACTGGCCAACACACGTCACATGGCCAGTCTTGCTTCTGTCCATGTATCTGGTCCTGCCCTTGTAGCTGGAAGTGAAATGATGGTGGGTAAACGGTCCTAGGCCTGGTTTAAGGTTTTATGTAAAAGCGTCTGTGGCTGTGTGAGGGAATAAGACTTTTTAGGTGTCTGAGATCCTAGAGTAGGAATTGGGTCAAGAGAGTCCCAATTTGGGGGTTACTACTATTACGGCAATCTCAATTCTACCCACCAGTCCCTAGGACCTGAGGAAACTCAATATTCAAACTTGATAAAGCATGATGACAAGCACATTTTGATTCTAGAGCCAGATAAAATGCCTCTGGATGATAGGTGAGGTATGAACGTAGTACTCTGGGGTTTGGTAGAGACAAGAGAGCCCCCTTCTGGTGGGGAGGACCCACATGAGCAGAATGTCATGTATTTCTAAGGCTCATTTCAAAAATGGACATCAATGCATTGTAAATTGACATCAATGCAAATTTATTTCCACTTAGTGGCCATCACTCAGGCCTCTCCATGCCCAGATCCTAACGCTAAGAGTGCAGCTGTGCTTCCTGAAAGCTACAGGAAGAAAAGGGCCACTTGACTATTTCCTAAGAGCCTCAGGTGGACTCTTAGAGCCGTAAGTGGTTCTGGGAAAGGAGCTCAGGGAAGCCGTAAAAATGATTCACCACACTCTGAATTTTGTTGTTTTATTAAAAATCAGTTGGCTTACAGTTAGCAAGCACTTTCATTAAATCATCATAAACATCACAAAGGCTGGTACAGGCAGAAAACCGGATAATTCTTTAGGGAGAAAATAGGCTGCATCCAGTATATTATAATGTAGTAACTACTGTGGTGGGAATAAGGAGACAAGATGGTTTAAACACCAAACAGAACTTCCTAGTAATTAGCTATGGCACCTAATTTTTTGATCTGCGAATTTGGTATAGTCATACCCACGTGTGGAAAGCATTACCATTATTCACCAACATCTGGTTGTATCTACTTCTGAGCACATGAGGGGATGGCAGTTCCCTACTCTCTTGAAGTTGGGCATGTCCACATGACTTCTTTGGCCCATGAAATGTGAGTAGAAGAGTCCTGTGTTATTCCCAAGTGGAAGTATTCAATAGTCCGTCTTGGAGTCTCATTGCTCTATTTTTCCTGACCCGGCAATTGTGGAATTAGTGTTAATATGAAGGGTCCATACGAGCCAAGCAGCCTGAACCCTATCTTCCTTCCCCCCTATTCTTTGTGGTGGCTTCCATAGTCAAGGTTGCCTCATGATCCAAGGTAACTGATGGAGCCCCAATCAGCACATCCACAGTTCAGGGGGGATGAAGGAGGAAGAGGAAAAAGCCTGAAGGGCCTGTCAGCTGACTGAATCCCCTGTAGTGCGATTTCCTGTAAGCCCTACCAGTGCGTAATAGTCACATAGCCCCAGCTCCTCCCAAGAGCAAGAGACTGAAAGATGTACTCTTAGCTCTCAGCCCATTGCTGCCCCAGTATAGCTGGGCCTCTGTGACCAAGAAGAAAGGTGAAAATGGACAGCCGGAATGCAGCTAGCAAGTTCTGGGATGGCCAAGTGCATTCTACCCTGCCTGCTTCTTCACATAGCTAAGTTCCAAATCTAAATTCTACATCTGACTTAGAAAGAATTCGGTTAAATGTCTGCACTCCAGAGGTTGTTGTCTGCATTGGGGGTGGGGAGATTCTCACTACAAGAAGTGGCAATATGAAAAAAGAATGTCAAAAGCATCTGGGGTGGCATGAATGGGAGATGCCCATTACATTTCTTACCATCAAACGCAGTGGTTCGAGTAAAAAGGAGACTCAAACATGCATCCACATGTAAAACACATGTGAGATGTTCCAGGGTTTGTGGCTGAACCCCAAGGGCATGGACAAACCTTCAGAAATCGTTAAGGAATTTTCTGACAGGAGGCAGCCCTACCCACCTTAAATCAGTCGTTCAACAGCCTCTTAGGACAGAGGAGAGGGGCAGGAGAGAGGGGTCTGGGCTTGGACCTTAGATCTCATACAAATGAGCTGAATAATCTTGGAAATCCCTGAAGCTGTTTCCTGATCTACAAAATGGGACAGTTGGAAGAATTGGTGAGAAAATATATGTATTACTTTGTAATCTATAACAGCACTCAGCAAACATGAGTTGTTTGTTACTTAAATCGTAAGTGATCATTAATTTGGATACTATGATGTAGAAGACAGTAAACTAGATACTTTATGAATGTTCCTCTACCTCTATTCCCAGTAGAGGACCACCACCCACCACCACACATGCCCACATATGATCCTATAAGATGGATATAATCTTCATTTTATTTATCAGAAAGATGAGATTCAGAGTTGTTGAGTAACTTAGTCAAGGTCACACAGCTAACAAGTGTCTCTGCCCAAGTTTCACTGACATTATGTCAGTCTTTCCACTAGTACAACGATTCAGAGAAAAACAGAGTGTTCTTTTCTCAAATTGCCCTTTATAAATGACAGAGAGCAGTGTCATGCAGGGTCTCTTGTCCTGCTCCCCACATAGGAATGCAGGATATGGTGTGGCCAAAAAGGAACACCCACGGAGCCATAGGTAGGGGAGTCACACCACTACAGTCTCACTGGTGGCTGGGTTGGAGACACAGGAAGCAGGATTTACACGATCCGCAACCTGCCGTCCGCTTCTCTGCCAACCAACCCACCAACCAATCCCCCCAGCGTAGCCACAGCAGTTATATTAGTGGCTAATGGCTAACCAGTAACAGCTGATGGCCACCCAGCCACAGCAGATGACCATCTGATTACAGCTGATGGCCATCTAATAATCGAGCCAGCACCTTTCCACGTGAGGCTGACAGCCTATAAACTGCTCTCTGGGACTCTGTCCCCACAAGCAGAAACACATGTTCTCTCGTGATTTGGAGGGAAATATTGAGTTCTTTCCTGAATTAAAGGAAAGCTGAATTTAAGAGGATTATTTGGAAACTCCTGCGGCAGAGATGTGGGAGGATATGGCAGAGCTTTTTCACCACCAGCTCCAAACGTGCCTCATTCACCCACTGTGGTCGAGAGGAGTTAAGGAGTCAGGGACGCATGGAATGGGTCCTTCCTTTTTCCCTGAGACAATCGTCACCCAAGAGGCTGAACATGGAAACATCTTGCTCCAGAGAGAAAAGTGTCCATGGAACCTCCTTCTTTTGTTCTCTGTAATCATCCCACCAACTTCCAAACCTCTCCTGAAATGACTTCCAAATTGGGCTGAATTGCAAGGCTCAGGGGATGATACTCAGTGTGGTAGACAGAATAATGCCTCCCTCTACCCCGACCCCAAAAGCCCATGCTCTAATCCCCAGAACCTGAGAGTACATTACTTTATAAGGCAAAAGGTCTGTGGGTGTCGTTAAGTTAAAAACCTTGAGAAAGGGAGGAGATTATCCTGGATTATCTGAGTGGGTCCAATGTGATCACATGGGGTCCTCAAAAGCAAGAACTTTTCCGGCTATAGTCACAGCGAGATGTGACTGTGGAAGAAAGGCACAGAGAGAGTGTGGGGACAGAGCCAGGAGTGCAGTTTCCGGGTTCTCGGCCTCAAGTGGAAAGGCGCTGGCTCAGGTAGTAAATGGCCATCAACTGTGATTGGATGGCCATCAGCTGTGGCTAGCTGACTATCAGCTGTAACCAGTGAGCCATTGGCCACTAATATAACTGTTATGGCTTCGCTAGCAGAAAATGGGGGCTAGCAAGAAGATGGTGGCTGAGCTAGCAAGCGAGACTGGTGCAGGAAGACCCCTTGTTGGGGTGCTGGCGGATGTTTGCTTCCTGTGTCTCCAACCCAGCCGCCAGTGAGAATATAGTGGTATGACTCCCCTATCTATGGCTCCGTGGGTGTTCCTTTTTGGCCTCACCATGTCCTGCGTTCTTATGTGGGGAGCGGGACTAGAGACCCTGCCTGACACCTTGCGTGACAGAAATGTAATGTGGTTCGCTTTGAAGATGGAGGAAGGAGCCATGAACTAAGGAATGCAGGCCGTCTCCAGAAGCTGGAGAGGCCAGGAAACAGATTCTCCCCCGGAGCCTCCTGGAGGGAAGGCAGCTCTGTAGACACCTTGATTTTAGCTCAGTAAGATCCATGTTGGACTTCTGGCCTACAGAGCTGTATGATAAATTTGCATTGTTTTAATCCACGGAGTTTGTTGTAACCTGTTACAGCATCTCTAGAAAACAAATACACTTGGGAGCATTACTGGTTGTAAACTTTCTTGGTCCATGAACCAAGGTCCAACGCAGGTCTGATGTGCCTTCCTCACTTCCCATGCCCAATAAAACGCCTCATCCTGTTCCTTCTACTCATAGAAACCATACTTGTGATGCCTGCGACTATCCTTTGAGGACTGGCCTCATGCCAGACACATGCTGGACACTTTACATATCTTTTCTCCAGTCTTCACAACTCCTGCCAAGTAGGTAATAATTCCTTCATAGCAGCTGAGAAAATTGAGACTAAGTGACCTACCCAGATAGAAATGATGCAGCCAGGATTCAGACTTCCCTGTCTTTCCTGGCAGACATCTCGGGTGCTGGCGATGGGGGGCTCCCGGGGGGGTGGGGAATCTCACCAACGTTCAGGAATCTGGCTCTTTCTCTCCATCCCCCTAACACAAGTTCTCATCTCCCACTAGGGTTTGGCCATTGCTTCCTAAGACTGCCCCCTGCTTATGGATCTCATCCCCATCAATCCGTTAGCCACCGTAGGCAGAGCAACTTCTCCAGTACACACCTGCTACGCTTAAACCCTCCCAGGTGTCCCCACTTTCTGCTGTATCAAGGCCAACCTTCTTAGCATGGCATTCAAAGGCCTTCACAATCTGACTCTGGGCTCAATCCATCCCTTCAAACCCTTTATGCTATGGACCCATCATGTTAGCTTTGCACCAGAATATGCTATGGACTTTTCATCATCATGTATACGACAGACAAGGAAAGTATAGTTTGGAGATGTGAAGTTAGCTGCCTTGGGTCACACAGCTTCTACGAAACAGAGTCAATACTAGACCCCGAATTGCCCATGAGACCACCCTTCAGCCTTAAAGAGATATACATCTCTTTTCCCTCCACTTCCCTCCTCTGCCACCATTACTAAGTGAAAACAACCATGCTCTCTGTGGGGAGGACTAGTACCTCCAATCTGTTCTCCACGTGGAATGAAAATCTAATCATGCTTCTTTACTGCTTAAAAATCCTTTGCTATCTATTGCTCTGAAAATAAAGACCCAAATCCTTGAGGATGTGGCCTCACCTGACTTTCCAGCCCCATCTCAGGACCCTCTGCCTCTCTCTTGATACCTGCCCTTTTTTAGACGCCTCCATGTGCCTTACTGCCTCCCACCTCAGGGCCTTTGCACATGCTATCTTCTCTTTTTCGAGTGCTCTTCTTCCTCTCCATCTTTCTTTCTTATCGTTCATTTCCCTTCAGCCATTACCTGCCCAGGAAGCCTTCCTGACTGCCAGACTAGTGTGAGCCCTCCATGACAGTCTTCCTGCTCTCACTAGTTTGCCCTTGTTCAATGCTTCAGTCTATAATTATCTCTCTGTGTGATGATTTGATTCACATCTTCTCTCTGTCAAACTCCATGCCCCATTAAAGCAGAGACTTACTTCATCTGACTGTATACTTTGGTGTCCCCAGTGTTGATCACAGCACCTGGAATGAGGATGGAGCTCAGGAATTATCTGCTGAATAAATAAATGCCACCGGCCCCAGCTATGAAGTCAATCTTGTAATTGCCATTTATGTGTCTTTTAAGGGAGAAAGCAAGAAAAGCACCAAATGTTTCATCTGATGGAGACACAGAGTTCGATAGCTTATCCTGTGGGTTGTTTGGTGGTGTTGTTGTGGGTACTCATTTTATTTTGCTTGGTTTGGGGGAAAGGATTCAAATGTAAAACACATAGGCAAAACCACTCTGAAACAGATTTAGCTGTAAGAAAAACTCTAATTTGCCAAATGAATAAATTTAAATTAATCTTATTTAAGAACACAAATAGGGACTCATGACAACTTCTTGGGAAATTGGTTTCTAATTGCTTTTTTTATTTTTAAACTGTACTATCTTCAGGGCCAGGCCTGCAAATGAGGCCTAGAACATTATTGTATTTTTGTTTTTTTACACACAAGATGGGCCACAAGCAATAACCTATATATAGAACACCAGACACAGCTGAGCCCCGAATTATCCTTGCTTACCACCTCTCCTCACATATTATGACGCCATCTGATCTGGAAAAGTGTTTTTAAATACTTCTGCTTAAGGCTTTTCAGTATTTGAACATCAAAGCATAGTTGATAAGCTCTACTGAACTTTAAAGGATTTTCCATTTTCAGCTTGATTTTTTTGTGGATTTGAACAAGGTGTCTTGTTTATCAACAGTTGACATGTCATTTTACTGTCCAGAATCCAGCAGAAAGTTTGACGCCTTCCTTCTTTATCCAAAAATAATGCTGTTCTTTTCCTTTTCAACAACACCGCAGATGTATGTTGTGCTTTTTCTTAAACCTCATGCGTGAAACACATGCCTTCCCAGGTGCTCTTCTTGAATGTCCCATAATTTGGAGGTAAAACAAGATCTTGAGGAAATACTAGAATGCAAAATCCGTGGTGACAGGGGCTATATTTGTCTGACATCTGCTGCATCCCCAGTGCCCAGTACTTAGGAGACACCCAATAGATATTTTGAAATGAACACATTTAAATTGCTATTTATCTACTAAACTTTTTACAGTAAAAATAATACATTTTTATTTTAGAAGTTTTAGGAGAAACAGAAGACAAGAAGGAAAAGATACTGTTACTTAAAGATAATCACTGTTGATGTTTTGGCATATTCCTCCAGCCAGTTTACTTATGCATGTATTTAAATTTTCTTTTTACATCATGCTATACATATAGTTTTCTAATCTATTTTTTTAATTTACAATGTGCTCAATGTATATATTTTAAAGTATTTTTGACTACATCGTTATTGGTGGCTGTGTTATTCCACAGTTAAGAATGAACCAGTGTACAGAACTAATCCCACTAGGAAACGTTGCCAATGTCAGAAATGCTCTATTTTTTTAGCATTTCAGGAACATGGGGCATTATGGTTACTATGGTGTGAGCCACAATCCAGTAAAAAACACTAAGTCTAGAATCACACAAAACATACTTTAATCTTTCTTTGATGAATCAGGAACATTCTACAAGGACTTCCCCTGGGGAATCAAATATCCTTCATCTTAAGAGAGTTACACATTGTCAGGCTATTAAAAGAAAACAGAAGCCATGGCACTTCTGGTGTCAAAAAAGGAACCCCAATCCAGCCTCTTCAATGCCACCAAATGGCCACTCCTGATAGGAAGAAGGCATGGTTGCCATATTTATTCGTGTCTGAGGACAAACCTTCCAATTCCTTTGTTTCCTTATTTTAACTGATAACACCAACCCCTCACTGCTTTGGATGGAATGGCCGATCCAGACTGTGTTACTTTGAAGATCAAAGGTTTACTTTCAAGAAAAACTGGCCCTATCTGACAAGTACATAGGCTATTGTTTCTAAGACTGCTTTTGAAATTAATTTGTGCTTGAGAGTCATGATAGAACCCACCACATATGGTGGTAAGACTACGTGTTGAAGAGTGCCAAGGATGGCCATTTGCATCATGGGCTATGGGCCCACCATATTTAGTGGGGTCTATATATCTGGCTGAAGAGAATTCCTCCTGGCACATGGAGCTACACACAGACACAAAATTATAATTTATATTTATAAAATTCCCCCTCGGAAATTTCCATACAGTATAAATCCATATAGATTTCTCCAGAACTCACTACAGCTACTGAGCACTATTTCCACAAGTGTTAACTTTAATGGAAAACCAGGAACATCTCAACTCTAGATGAGAATTTCAACAATGATGTGCTTCAGGTGATTTATATGAAATTTTCTCCACGCCGGTTTTGCAGCCCGAATAAGTGAATGTGCTTTATAAACTGGAAGCATTAAACAAGGTTAAGAGGGATGGGACAGGTTAACTGCCTAGTAATTGCTACAATGCGTTCGGCTTATTTGATGTAAAATTTTTATTGAAAAGGAAGTCCTTCCAATTAAATCTCAGGCCCAGGATTAAACCTCTCAGAATAAAACCAATTACGTAACGAAAACATTCACCTAAGTCCATCTGAGGTCACCTTTATTACTCGGAGGCGAAGGAGTCGTTATTTCATGCTGCCCATAGTCGAAAACAGGACTTAAAGCTTCCAAGTGTGAAAAGTGGTGACAGGGGTTGGCATAGGGAGAGATTGCTCCTTTCCATCGTCTCCAAGAAGAGCCGATCTGTCTACACCAGGGGTGTCCAAACGTTTTTCAACGTTTTTCACCAATGGCCATATGCGGTAAAATACACAAACAGCTGGGCCATTCACTCGAGGTGAAGTACGTATTGCCTCACCTGGTTTATTTAAGTAAACTAAATATATTTTTGGAATTTGCTGTGGGCCAATTAACAACGGATCATGGGCCGCAGTTGGCCCACGGGCCGCAGTTTGGACACCCCTGGTCTAGACAGAGGGACTGGTTCTTGGGCCTTTTGGATTCATTCCCTTGGCACCTAGCACAGTGTATGCACAGAGCACACTCTCAGATATTTACAGACGAGGAAGAGAGGATTAGTAGAAAGGATGGGTCTGGGTCCTTCCTCATCCTCTATGAGCCCACGACAATCTTTCGGCTGATGGCTCCCGGCAAGGTGTAGATGAAGAGGACCAGGAAGACGATGAGGATAATCAGAATGAAAGCGATGATGATGTACTTCTTGTAATTCTTCCAGATAAGGTGGTACAGGCACTTGAAGGGGCTCACGAACCAGGAGAAGGAGGTATCTGGGCGGCTAAGAGAGAAGCAAGAGAAAATCAGGGAAGGGGCCCGTGTTGTCCACATGCAGGATTCTGTAGACCCCAGGACATATTTCTGACTCCCATTTTCTGGAGGCCCACAAGGAGAGGACTGAGGATGGGAAAAGAAGGCCATGTTGCCTTAAAGCAGGGGCCATAATGATTCCTCATCATTTACAGGTTTGTCTGGAGGAGGGCAAGAATCTAGTTAGAACCCAGACAGATGTCTGAGTGCCTTCCTGGTCCATCCCTGACCAGCTCAAGCCCCACCTCTTCCATGAAGCCCACCCTAACCACCCCTGTCCATGGATTATCCCTATCTTTCTGAATTCCTATCTCACCTATCACTTGACCGAGCCCCTTTTTAAACTTAGCATATTTGTCTTCTACACTCTGAACTATTTTATGAGTCTGTGTGTTCTTCCTAAGTAGATTGAGATCATCTAGAAGGCAGGGCTTATGTCATATTTCTTCGGTGTTCTTCAAAGTGTTTTTTCAGTAGGTACACGTTGTAGGAACTCAATAAATAATTTTGAAATAATCAATAAATAAGCATCCACTATGCCCCTAACACTATGATAGATGGAAGGTAGGTTCGGTCATCTTGAGACACTTGGGGTCTGGGGAGGGATAGCACACATACAATTTGAGAGTATTTTGTATACATATTTCATATCTATATATACTTACTTTTTAATTGACATTGTAACCCTGGATTAAATTGAATAGGGTAACCCTTTCTTCTAGTAATTCTACTTCTGGGAATTTAAAGTAATAATTTATAAAGGGGAAGCATTTTCATCATATTATGATAATTAAAAAAAAGGTAGACATAAATTAAATATTTAATTACAGAATGGCAACCAATTCAATTAAGGGCACCACGTCTATGGAATATTTCACAGCCATTAAAATAAAATCCTAATTATATCAACTATGGAAACAGAGCAAAACTTTGCAGCAAAGGATACATAAAACATGAAGGCAGATTTGTATGCATGACTGGAGAACAAGTAGAAAAATAATTCATGTGAAATTCATATTCACATGAAAAACGTAAGTAAAAAAATACACAAAATTAGGACATGCTTATGTGGTAGTATTACAGAAAAGCACCTTCTACATTTGCCAAATGCTCTGGATTATTTCCAGAATATTTTTCAATGAAAGAAACAAACAGCTACATGGATTGGATGGCACCTATTGACTGCCTCCTCGTTTCTCAGTTCTCCCAGAGGGGATTATCAAAAGAAATGGCCCCATCCTCTGATGTGGGGACGCAAAGGCCTTTCGCACTTCCGGGGCTCCCACCCACGATTCCACTCACTTGGGCTTGGCCAGAGGCTCGGGCTCCTTTCTGGCTTTTCCCACAGGATTTTTCTCAGCTTCTTCTGCGGTAACTAGATGGAACTCAGCTTCAACCTTGCCCTGCACAGAGACAAAAGTTTCCGTTTGTCATCACAAAGATCTGCTGGGGCATCACCAACCTTCCAGAAAAAGTGTTATCATGTGGGAGAGTGCCAGGAAGCATTCTGACTGTCCTGTTACTTTATTTTGAGAGAAGGTTATCTTTCGGGTCCTGGGAGAAGCCATTTTTATGATGAACAATAAAAGCCCTGAAATGATGTTACTTCGAGTTTTGTGAAAAGAGAGAGTCCCACATATACACAGACACACATGTACTATTTGGCTTATAATCATTTACTATCTGAAGAAATAAAATCAGTTATAAATGAAATAGCACAAATACAATGCTCAACCTAGTGCCTGGTAAATAGTAACTTCTTAAAAATGTATCGTTCTTACCTTCAACACTATTTCGTGGACAGAAACACATGACTTAATGAGAAACATATTCTGCCCATACAGAAAACACCCAGAGATATCCCAAGGACCTGTCTTCCCACAGGAAAAAAATGCAAAGGACAGGGAGGCAAAGAATATAAAATGAATTCTGCCCTTGGCAGAGGAGTCATCAATTATTATCATCAAGAGCTTTGTCCCCTCTTCCCTGTCCCGCCTGAGTGGTCCCAGAGCATGTATTTGGTATCACAAAGGCAGCAGAGGGAAGGTGTTTACGGACATATTTTGATAAATGCTGCTCCTTATTCCTTATCTCTCCATCCAGAGGGTTCCACATCCTATTTCAGTCGGCAGTATTCAACCAAGCACCCAGGAGAGGTCTTAAGTTAATCACATCCTCCAAATGTAATTTTAAATCAGAGCTAGAAAAAAAAAAAAGGACTGTTCAAGAGACTGTCTATTAACTGAATGACATCTATGGATGGACAGAAAGGTCCTGAAAGACTAGATTGATTGTACTGCATATGTTAATGACGGGCTTCAAACTTCCCCGAGCCTGGAGAGCGATGCCAGGCAGCCTGAGAAGTGACCGCCTTCTGGTCAGACATGCTTTCTTCCGCAATCATTATTGCTTATTAAACACAAATCACTGGCACAACATGAGGCGTTTTCATACATTAGTGGTGGGGGTGTATGATGACGAAATCCTTTAAGAAGAGGAATACACACAAACATACACACACACACATATACATACCTATACATATATACATATGTATATACATACGTTTTATGGTGTGGTTGCGTGTGCGTTATTTAACGTAGTTATCCTCTAGACTAGGAATTCCATTTCTGGGTAGCTAAATTAAGGAAGTAATTCAAAACTCAGAAAAAGCTTTCTGCCCAAAGCTTAGCCATTCTTTGTTGTTCAAACTGTCCTGTTTGTCACAATGAGACTTATCTTGTGTTTTATGTGTCCTAGACCTGGAGTTAGCCATTTCTCCAGAGATGCCTGGTGGCATCTTTGTAGCAGGAACTGATATTTAGGAACCAAGATGCCCGGTGGCATCTTTGTAGCAGGAACTGATATTTAGAAACCAAGATCTGGACACTAGGAGTCTTCTTTGCTACTGGGTGGCTTTACCTTTTCATCATCCTTTGTCCTTGGAAAATTCACGTCCTGCCCTACTTGACCCTACGCTCCCTCAGAGAGAAGTAGCTCCTTCCGTCCTCTCTCTTCTTCTGTGTCATTTACACTTTGACTCATCCATGTGTGACCACACTGCTGATACATCTGTTCTTCTCACTGGACTCTGAGCTGGTTGAGGGTAAAGGCCATGCTTACTTCGTTTCGGAATTCACCCACTCATCAATCAATCAATTCGTTGACTGAGCATCTATTATGTGCTAAGCTGTGAAGCTTAGAACTAAGTACAGAGGCTACCATGTAGCAAACCCTCAGGAAGTACCTGAGAGAACTGGGAAGAATGAGCCTGCCTGGAACTTCATTTTCTTTTCCCAATCTCACCAACCAGAAGGGATTACACTGAGAATAAATGGAGGGAAGAAAGAAAAACTCTTAGAAAACATAATTACTCTAGACACCATGGAGTCAGGCCGGCAGCTGCCATTTACCCCGTCAGGTGCAAAGGGAATCCTTGCCTTGCACCTACGGCGCCCCTAAAGCACACACACACACACACACACACACACACACACACACACACACACAGAAATAGGTATCTCTCCAGATCTGCCACCAGGAGCATCCTGACCTGGGTACGCTGCTGCCACTGGCCAGAGGAGCAGAGGGGAGATCACACTGGCCCCAAGTAGAGGATAGGAGCAGAGAAAAGAGGCCATGAGGCAGTTTCAGTCCCTTTTCTCAACTTCACCCATCACTTAAGGCATCCCTTTGCCCTTACAGAGGAGCAATGAGGAGCAATTGCCCTTACAGAGGAGCAGTGAAAGGAAGGCCAGAAGACACTTTCTCCCTGCTATTTGTGAAAGGTCTGAATTCCCACAGCATGGCCCACACAGTGTGGACCAAGTTAGCAGTGTGAAAAAGGGATAAATGGCTCTCCCTGCATCACTCTCTCAAGGAAGCTTTAAAAGGATGGATCACTTTTTAAACTGAGTCTCACGTTTGAGGGGGAAGGGATGAGGTAGTTATGTAAAACTGTACATTAGTCAGGATTTTATGCATAATTTCAAGAAGTGTCGGAAAAAATTATTGCCAGGGGCACAAGTTCAAGCCAAGAGGATAGAAAACCACCTTGACATAGAGAGCTATTAAATTAAGTATGCTGAAATATGGAAGGCTTAATGCATTTATAAAGTTATCAAAATTCTTACTTCTCAGCAGAACCTTTGCCCTCAAGGGCTCTGTGTCATTTATTGCAAGGCACTTCACTTGAAGTTCACCAAATGACTCGATTAAAGAGCATCATGTCCCCTGTCTGAGCCCCACCCCATCTCCTACAGCTGTCACTTACTGTGAGTTCTTTGCTTTTAGCAAAAGGCCACCAGCCCCGCACACGCTTTTGCTGGAATATGGAGATCTTGTTCTGCTCACTTGCATTTTCAAATTTGGTGAGATCACAGGCTTTGGCAGACTTGGCTGCTCGGGGGAAACTATTGAGGTTCATTTCCAGGGAGCCTGTGAAGATAAACCAGTGACAGTTGTGGAAGGGCTTTTAAAATCAATCAACATCCTCATTTATTTATTTATCCATCCATCCATCCATCCATCCATCCATCCATCCATCCATCCATCCATCCATCCACTCACTAGTCATTCAATCAGCATATTGGGTCACTAGCATGTGCCAGGTATTAGGGGTACAAATCTGACCAAGCCATGATTGGTGCCCTCAAAGCATTAATGATGTGGTAGCGGGTAGAAGACAAGAGCACAGCCACAATATATAACTTTTAAACCTCGGTTTTCAGCGCCATTGCTCTTGGCATCTTCCCTGAGTGCGGTCTGCCTCACATGCCCGTCTTTTGAACCTTCCCCTGCCTTAGCATAGGTCACCCTGTGAGATCCCCCTTCCTGTACCTCACCTCCCTCTTGGAGTCCACTAAACCCCTCTAGGTCGGGGACTCATCTTATTAACTTTGTAGCTTCTCTCTCTCACCCATGTATTTTCAATGAGTGAACGAATATAAGGCAGTGTAAGGTAATGCCATGAAAGCATCATGTATTTTTTAAAAATAGCCTTTCCCTATTACAAAAGGCATATTTGTTCATTGTGAACATTTAGAGCATGCACATATGCAAAAAATAATAGGAAAATGTGCCATCATTCATTCCCCCAGAGTTGACCACTGCTCTATGCATTAGTTCTCGTCCTTATGTCAGGCTTTCTCTCTCCTTACCTGTCTGTGAACTTCACTTTCTGCTGTACATATAAACATATATTTTATAGAAAGGGTTTCTTTTTTCTGACACTTTTTTTCACTTACTGCATCTTGCACAACTATCCACCTCATGAAATATTCTAGTATTTTAATGGCTGCAGGGTTATCATTAATGAGTGCTTACTATATAGAAAGCACTGTGCTTAGTTTTTAAATTGTATTATCATATTTACATCTCCCGACACCCTCTAAGATATGTAATACTACTATCCCCATTTTTACAACTGAGGCAAACTGAGGCAGAGTGGACCAATAATTAGCTCAAAATTTAACAGCTTCTTAGTGGTAAAGCAAAGGTCCCTTTATGTCTGAATATGTCTCTTCCACCATATGGATCCACCATAACTTGTTCAGCCAATACCCTATCAATGGCTATTTGAAGCACTTCCAATGTTTTGCTATCATAAATAGCAACGAAATTATTATCCTTATAGCTAAATCAGACCAAGCTCCCCCCAAAGTGGGACAAAACCCTCAGCATCAATATGAGTTTGATGAAGCCACTGGCTTACCCAGAAAGTCATCCGAGGACAGCCTTTCAAAATCCCAAACCTGAAGCACCAACACAGCTGGCGTCTTACACTCCATCTTCTCTAAGGAAAAGATGTTCTCCCTCTTGGTGATAACCATTTGCTTCTCAGCTGGGAGATACTGAAACGGAAACAGGAAGCGCCAGTTGAAGTTCCCCTCTCCGGTCAGGGAGTTGTAATGCACGTCTGTCTCTTGCTTGTCATCTTCCAAACCCTTTAGCCACCTGAATAAAAATTGAAAAAGAGTTGAACCCTCAGAGCACATTATTCAGGCATCAGTATAAGCCACAGTGAATTAACGACCGTGTTTCCCTGAAAATAAGACCTAGCCAGACAATCAGCTGTAATGCATCTTTTGGAGCAAAAACTATAGTCTTATAGTAAAAAAAGACTGGGTATAATATAATATAATATAATATAATATAATATAATATAATATAATATAATACAATATAATACTGGGTCTCATATTAATTTTTGCTCCAAAAGACGCATTAGAGTTGATTGTCCGGCTAGGTCTTACTGTGGTTGTAGATCATAGTTTTAAGATTATGACATAGTTGGATTTAGATGCAAGTTTCCCTTGAATCTGAAAGGGGAAAATAGAGGTCAAAGAGTCTAAAACAGAAACAAGATTCTCATTCCAAGCCAGGTTAGGGAAGTGTCTCCAGTTGGTCTTGGAAAGACCTGAAGCCCCAAGCAATAATGAAGGAAAATTCAGGAAATAGGAAGTGAAAGTGTAATCAGTTTTCTCTCACCCTGGGAGCCCTCTTTAGACTTGGGATATCAGGCCTGTAACTGGCGCCTCCTCTCTGTTTGTGGGTCTCAAAAACCCAGCAGGCCTGTATCCGTGTGGCGGGTTGCCTGCACCCACCAGGGTTTCTATCTTGGCTCAACCACTTACTAACTGTGCAGCCAAAGGAAAGTTATCTAAGCTCTCTGTGCCTTTGTTTCATCTGGAAAATAGAAACAATGATAGTACCTAGCTCATAGGGCTGTTCTGAGGAATTATATGAGGTAACAACTATAAAGTGTTTTGTGTACACCAAATTATCTACACTGTTCTTTCTTCTTAGTATTATCTGGTTTCCGTCTCCATCCCCAGCATAAAATAAGCTACAGTTCACATTTTCCCCTGGTACTTAATTCATGGTGAATCAATTATTGAGCAGATAGACACTTTGATACAAACTAATTGATAATTCCAAACCATGTGTTTTCTGAAAACAGACATCCCTCCCCCACAGGGCAGGGGAGGGTAAAGACCATTCTCTTCCCAGAGAAGTGGTACCACTTGTGGTATGGACACAATTATTTAGCTAAAGATGGTGCTCACTCAAGCAATATATATGTGGTATCTGTTATGACGGAAGGAGTGAGTTAGATGCTAGAGGAGGGATGGAGAGTAAACAGAGATGGTCCTTGCCCTCATGGAGCTATTGCCATGGAGGAAGGGGATGGAGGGATAAGGGTAGGGCAGCAGAAATCACCAGAGAGAGATGTGCAAAGGCCCTATTGTATACATTCTAAGAAGGGAAAGGAGCTCAGTGGATTACAGAGCAGAAAGCAAGGCGGAGTCTTGATCCAGTGAGATGAGGCTGGAGAGATAGTCAGGGGCCAGTCATATGGAGTATTTTAGGACATATTAGGGATTTGAATCTTTGTCCAGAGAAAATAGGATGCCATTAAAGGATTTTAAGTATAGGACTGACATGATCAGATTGTGTTTTAAAAAGATAACTCAAGTTTCAACACAGAGAACCAATTATTGGAAGCAAGAGTGAATATGGAGGGACCAATTCAGATGGTTTTGGTATTTCAGTGGCTCAGCAAGGGATGATGGAGGAAAAGATGATGGTGGTGGTGTGGTGAAGATGAAGACAACAGACAGTGCTGGTGGCTATTTGGGAGGTAAAATGGACAAGATTTAATGGCCTACTAGAAGTGGGAGAGTCAATGAAGAAGATTTCTTGGTTGGGGAAGACAAAGAGATCCCAAGATGGGGCTGAGATAAGTTTTTTCTGAGGGTACGTGTTTATGTCCCTTTTGCTTCTGATTTTTTTACCCCCTCATCTCCCTCCCTGACTGACAGGAAGTCTACTAAGGCATTTATGTCATAGCCTAGATGTAAGAGAGATATACAATGCTTTGTTTCCTGAGTCCTAGGTTGGTATCTTTTTTATCAGTAGAACTAGCCAATGCGAAGGTCTAAATTTTAGCTTTTGTATTAGTCTTACAATCGTCTTAACACTTAGTCTTTCATCAATAGCACTTCATCTCTTTACTTCCTTCAGGTATAAAGGTATTTTAAATGTCACTCAAAAAACTTAGGTCTCCAACAATTAACTGAAAGAGATGTTTATATAATAAGATTTCTTCACAAAAATATTTTCATAAGATAATAATTCTTAGCAAATTGGCCAAATGAGACAAATATTTGACAAAGAAAGTGACTTTGTGTAACAAGGTGAATAAGACGAACTCCTTTTGTGGAATGTGGTTGGAGTATCTCCATGAGGCATAGGTTTGGTTAGAGGTTAAAGAGGTGAGGAGGGGAAGGAAAGCGAGATGGCGTTTGTTGATGACTTTACCCTTTCACATAAATATCACTTGACTTTTGTCCTGTGAAGATATTCTCATCCTCTAAAATGACATCTTCCGTATTCCATATGGTTACTCTCAGTTCATATCTGGAATGAGGGAAGGCAGGATTAGGTGGAAAACCTTGAAAGCTGATTCAGCTGGTATCTATGTGATTCTGGTATTGCTACCTCCGCTTTACCAAGTTCAAAAATACCAACACTAAAGTTCTAGTTCCATCAATAGCAAGTGTCCCCCCTGGAATCACCAAGGCTGTGAATTTCTCTGAGCAGATCCTCTCTCTATGAATCAACATTTTTCAGAATGTTGAAGCTCAGTAACCCCTGCCATAAAACAGGGGCCACCATTCCAATCTCCACCCTACTCCCATCAACCACCACTCAGCTCCTGCTGTAATGGGCCAGGTGAAAAGTGAGGTACAATTATCAGGTGCCAATTAATCAATGTGACATATTAGACACCAGATGAAATGTCATGATCTTTTAGTCTGCTAACATGGTCTCTCCCCCTAAAGGGGGTGTGGGCAGGGGCTGCAGTGACTTACCCTTTGGGTTGCCTTGGTGAAATGTCAACAGGAGGTCCAGGCTGAGGCATATCTTTGGGGAACATGTCCACCCACATCTGCAGGCGGCCCTAGTTAAGAAAAAAAGACCTCCTTGAGCTTTGAGGGAGGAGCTTGTGAACAACTGATCATTCACGGTTTTAACAGATCTCTTTACTAGAAATGGATATTAGATACATCTTGGTAGCTTCATACATGTTTAGAATATTTGCTGACAAAGACAAAACTTACATTTTGAGTAAGAATTAATCAGAGCATATATTAAAAGCAGGAGAAGGGCAAGCAAACCTTTACTGAACATCTACTCTGTGTAGACACAAACTGTGCATTTGATAAGCATTATCCCATTAACTCTCCCAATCTTTGCACTGGGTAGATGTCATTATTCTTACTTAGCAGATGAGCAAGCATCTTGCCTGTGCTTACACAGACAGTATGTAGTAGAGTCTGGATTCAACCCTTGCGTGTTGACTCCAGAGACTGCTCTTTCTACAAACGCTTACAGATGAAAAAGATAACACTATCTGTCAGAAATACCATGCTTCATTGTTTTGAATATAACTTAACATCCATTATCCCCATTAATGCTCACCCAGCTACATTTCTGTGCTACATATAAAGAAACTAAGGCTCAGAGAAGTCAAAGAAATGATCTGAAGTCCTGCAGCTAGTGAGTGGCAGAATAGGGCCTACCATCCATTGCATTGAACTCCATACATCAGACTTCATTTACCCTGTTGCAAGATACTTAGGAGCCCATGTGGGGAAAAGGTCTGGTGGATTCCGTGTCAGATCTGTTGTGTACATTCTAAGTCCTCTGTCAGCTCCGGCAAGACAGTGAGAGATGGACAATGGCTGGGGGGAGGGGTCGGGGGGATTTTATAAGAAGGAAGTGGGGCTTCCACTAACGTGGCTATTTAGGTTACAGGTGGATGGGAGACGTGGCTAGGGGGCAAAAAGATGTTCTGGGGAAGGGAAGATATAAGAAAAGCTTTAGCATTTGGGAAGAGAAGAACCCATTCAATGGAGGATTAACAGTCCTAGGGAAAAGTGGATGATTTATTCTCTAAAGATACATTGACATTCACCTTTCATCAAAAAGCCACAGCTGACAGGAAGGATACCAGTAACTAAGTAATTTCAAACATTGTAGTAAATTTCAAGAAGCAATAATAAGCTTTTCCATCTGGTAAGGTTTACCCTTTCAAGGCACTCCCTGACACGTGCTATCACTAGGTTTACACTCCAGTACTGCTGGGATAGTAAGGTGGGGTATTCCTGTGCTAGGATAGTCCAGTTCATATGCCTTGCCCGTTACACAGTGAGTGAGTCCAGTGCTGGGACCAGACAAGGGCCTCCAACTGTCTGGGTGAAATGCCAGCTGAGAAACTTTGAGCAAATTACTTAAATTCTCTGAACCTCAATTTTCTTATCTTACAAGGATCATATTAAGTACATGCTGAGACTGTATTAAGGAATTAAAGTAAAGTGACCCACACAGCCTCGTTTGCCTAGGAAAACCCCAGGGTGGGCCCCCTGTACAGCTTAATTATTAATAGTGCCCTTTTCCACTCTCAAAACGGCCACGGTTTGGGTAAACCATTCTATGAGCATCCTCATTACGTGAGATAATTTATGTAAAGGACCTAGTACACAGAAGGTTCTTAGTAAAGTTTACCTTCTTTTCCCTTCCAACTCCTAACCCAGATTTCTAGTTACATATTCCACACAACTTCTTGCCAGTTCTTCAAAGCAAGCCACCGTCTATGACTTCCCTGGGAAAACTAGTGGGCTATGTGGTTACTGATAGATTTTGGACAAGGCCTTGGGCATATTAGATGAGTTTGGAAGTTTTTGAAATGTCAGGATTCTTCCAAAAGAGTTTGCCAACTCAAATCCTAAGAAGGAGAAAGCAGTAAGTCTGACACTGATTAGGGCATAGTTTCTCAACCTCGACATTACTGACATTTGGGGTTGAATAATTCTTCTTTGTAAAGAGCTTTCTTGTGCAGTGCAGGATGTTTAATAGCATCCCGACCTCCACCCACTAGATGCTAGTAGCACCCCCACCCACTTGAGACAACCAAAAATGTTTCCAGACATTGCTAAAGGTCCTAGGATGGGGCGGTGTGTGTGTGTCAAAATGGTCCCTGTTTGAGAACCATTCTTCTAGGGCACAGAAGATTGACTTTCAGGGGAAAAGTCATATTCCTTGGGGATGAACAGTCCTAGTGGGGCCAGAACTGGCTTGGCCACTACCTGCTCCATTCCTGGCTTATCCTTGTGGTACAGTGGGCGAGTTTCTATGTGTTCAGGAACCAGCCTACATCCAACCTCTGGGATATCCTTCCAAGAGTGTAAAACTTTGAGGGCCAAGTGCTCATAAGATTCCACCGTCTCATCTGCATGGAAGAGAGAAAAATAAAGAGACTTGTCAGATGCATGTTCCTGTGAGAGGGCAGTGATGGGCTGTCAGATGCATTTTTAAACATTCCCTTAAAGGTTTCCTTTAAATATACTGAGGCACGAGAAAAGACCGCAAAAGAAGAAAAGGACAAAGAGGATGGAAAGAGGTGGGGGTAGATTGGTGGCAAGGGGAAACAGACTGAGGGTTTAGAGAGTGAGACATGAGGTGGTTGACAAAAAGGCCCAGCAAGTGGTCAGGATCTTGCAATATGGGGCTCCATTCACCCCTTGAATCAGATCCCTCCAGAGTCTATGAATCACAAGCTTGACTTCAAGATACTGGAGAGGGTATGTTTCCTGGAGATATAAAACCGTTTGCTAACACAATAGTGTGAGAAGGCCTAGGGAATTGGGGTGACAAGTGGTGACGAGGGGGTGAAATGGGCACAATATCTATTCACGGAAGTCTTCTCTCATTATTACTTGGGACCTCCCTCCTACCACCTCCTGCTCTCAGGAAAGATTCTTTCATCCCTCATTTTACTAAAGAAGACAATTCATGATAAAAATAATGGGAGATATAATACTTGCAAAATAAGGCAAACATTGTAGAAAGAATCAAATCTAGGGAAGTTGAATTTGGTTTAAAAAAAAGGGGGGGGAACGCACAAAAATATCTCCCAATAGCAATAATTACAAGCAGTAAAAGTTGACAGGGACAAACAAGTAATCTTTGTCATGAACTAAATCTTTGTCATGAAGTTTAATCCATCAAGAACTGATCTTGATGAACATCATTTCAGATTTTTGGTGGGCAAAAAATTATTTAGTCATGAGATATAGGATATTGACCAAGGAACTACATTGGCTTGATAAATCATATTGTGAAAAAGAATTTTTCTCAACAGAAATTCATCAATATGTCATTAATATCCTATCTATCTAAATGTCAATTGACTCTGCATGTAAAAACCTTCAAGAAGTTCTTGGGGTCAAAACAACATGGTGAAAGGAAATCTTGGCATCAAAGTGTTGGGACCAACATAACAGTACCAAACATCCGTCACATGTCCTTAATTGGATTCCTGCATCAGAAACACTGTACCATGTAGAGGCAACTTTTAAGCACCAAATGGACACGGATGACGACAGTACAAGAATGCTCTGTATCATGACAATAAAATAAAGGTGACTTTTCTTCTCCTCCTAAGTTTATGAAAGCCTCCCTGGGATCTTCCCGGCATGCTCCTGCGGAAAATCTACTTCTTAGTGTTGAAATAGGAGAGTTGTTAGTGTAACATTTATGGGGGTAATTTGGGTTGCGTCCAATAATTTGTATAACATTCTTTTTTAAGGCCATTGCCGAACTTCTGACACAATTCTATTCATGTGATCAATACTGTAGACACATCAGAAACGTGCAAAAATAAGTATAAAGAAGTTCATGGTGCATTAAGTGTCACTACAAAAAATGGACACAATGTAATGGCACAGCCATAAAATAGTATCTTATCAATGATCGTTTCAAAGAATAAAAGAGAATCGTCATAGTCTGTTGAAAATAGCAAAGGCAGGATAAAAAACAAAACTATATATGGTACACTTAACAATTTTGTAAAAAGGTGACATATTGCACCCCACACACACACCACCACTGTAAGGAAATAGAGCAGCATGCAGCGTGCTTATCTCTGATTTGGGGGAGTATGAGTGATTTTCATTATCTCCATTTTCCGTATTTCGACCATTAGCAGGCATTACTTTTACAATAGATGACCATGTTCCTAGCCACAAATACCATCAGAAGCAGGACTTTTGGAAAGAAGAGCAACATGAGCAGGATACATTGTGGGGAGTTACCAGTGTCCTCTTCAGTGAAGACTGTTTTCCCAGAAAAAACCTGGTTTCCTATCTGTATTTTCCCAGGACGGAAGTAGGGTCCATCCAGTCTGTTGTCTTTGCAAAGTTTGGTGAGGATTTCGGTGGGTTTGGACGTGTCTCTCCAGGCATTGTATCCTTCTCTGAAAAGTGGACGAAGGACAGATAGGGTGAGGCCCAGCTTCCCCAGGAAAGACACACTCATTGTCCCCATTAAAATGGCCACTGAAATATGATCTGTGTCATTTCCTTCAGATTCAGGTTGTCATCTACACACGTGGGGCTAATGTTTTTTGTTGTTTTGTTTTGTTTTCTCTCTTTTCTGGTCACTACCTATGCCTATGCATGCTTTCATGAAAAGCAGGACTCCTGTGCAGCTTGACATAAAAATCCTTTGCAAGTAGTTTTTTTTTTTTTAAAGAATTATACCTTAAAAAAACTGAAATTCACATAACATAAAATTACCCATTTTAAAGTTGACCAATTCAGTGGCATTTTGTACATTCACAATGTTGTACGACTACCACCTCTATCTAATTCCAAAAAAATTTCCATCACCCCAAAAGAAAACCCTCACCCATTCAGCAGTTACTCCTCATTCCTCCTTAGCCTGGCCCTTGGCAATCACCCATTTGCTTTCTGTCTCCATGGATTTCTTTGCAGGTTGTTTTTGCTTCGTTTTTTATTTTCTTTCTGGCAGAATAGCCACTTGGCTGCTATGTATTCTACGAAGAAAGCCTAGTTCATTCTTTCAGCTCCTTTGCTTCTTTCCTCCCCTCAGCTTCCCCCAATCACATTGTAGACTCAAGACACAGGCAGAAAGCGTTGATGTGCTATTTTTCTAATCAGTGATTTTCCTGCTGCTGAGTGTCTTTCCATCCCTTCTTCGTTTAAAAACTAGCTGTTTGTTTAAAAGTCATTAAGTGGCAATGAAATCCTTCATAAGAGCCAGGCCCAAGATAAGCTTGGATTTTGTTGCACATTTCGTACAGGATTCATTAGAATTTAAGTTGTTTAAGCATTTCAATAAATCAAAACATAGCTAGAAAGCAGTTGTCTTACATTGTGCCGGAGATATATGAGGATCCTGAAAAGTCCATACAGGCCAGGCCCAGCACCACACACAGGCTTCCCCAGACATAGATGCTCATGTCTTATTTTTAAAACTCTTCAGTGGACAAAAGTTATAACTTCCCTGACTAAACTATCCTGCCCCCTGGTAGTTCCACCGTCAGGAAATTCTTCTGCACAAAGGATGCCCCATGTTGGCCTGTGGCTTTCTTCTCTGACTTCAGAGACAGTTAATCACCCTCTGAATAGTACCCTCTCAGGTACTTGAGAGTGACGTAAACACCTCAGGAGCCTTATACATTCACTAGAATTCCAAAACTGAACTGCCATTCTAGGCTCTGAGAAGGACGGGCCAGCAGTAGAGACTTGTCTGAAAATCATGTCATGGAAGAAACAGGCCTTCAGACTCAGTGAATGTGAGTCTAAATGGGCACCACCCTTCTGGAGAGCCATGTGGACATATATATTAACAGTACTTAAAGTGTGCATTCCTTTCAATGGAATTATCCATGTCTATGGATGCGTACTGAGTGAATTATCAGAGGGGTGTGCAATGGCTTTTATATGTGAGTGCTTATAGCAGCAATATTTCTAATAGAATACAGAAGAAAAATACAAATGCCCTAAAATTCAGGAAGGCAAATTGGTTGTGTCATTTCACAATAAATTCATATGATGGAACACCATGCAGCTATTAAAATAATGTTTTCAAATGATATTTGATGACATTATAGAATGCTTATAAGGGTAAGAGCAACAAGTAGTTTACAAAATTGCACAGACAGTATGAGTCCACCTTTGAGGAAAAAATAGCATAGAAAAAAATACTAAAAGGAAATGCATTAAAAATTTTCACCTATCTCTGCATAGAATAATTTGAGCATTGTTTTGTACTTTGTGTATTTCCTAAATTTTCTACAATGAATGTATATTATTTTATAGTCAGGAAAAATATTTCTAAAAGTATACCGTGAAAATCTGATGAATGTTTTTCATATTTTCCTAGCTGAAATTTGTAATTGTAAGATTTCATTTTTTTTCTTTAAGATATCAGATACAACATTTTTTTTTTTTTAAATAAAACTGGTAGTCTATATTTTCAAATGAAGCAGAATTCAAAATCTCTGTAAAATGTAAGAGTTGGGCCCACACTTCCCTCATTTTTAACATGGGGATAACACCTCATCAGGTTCGAGAAAATTGAATGAGATACTCCATGTAAAGTGCTTGGTATATCATAAGCCCTCATAAATGTTAGTTATAATTAACAGGGATGTTGGCATTTGTATTGTACTAATCATTTGCCTTCTACCATCATTCCCCACCAGGCCTACCAGGCCCAGCTGATTGAATGAACACATACAATTCAGCTCCTGACTCTTGAAGAACCTGCCTTGGGTTCTAAATCAGTGCTGCCTCCCCCACCCCACCACCTTCTGGTGCAGGGAACAGTTTCCCCAAACCAGCCCTGCCGACGTGGAGCCCTGCTGAGATATTAAAGTTGAGCCTTGGCTGGCCTTCCCAGAGCGTGGACAAGCTGAGGCCACAGTCTCGGAATGCCAGCGGTGTCTCCATAGGAGAAAGAACTTACATCTCGTACTGGCTCTGCAAGCCACAGATGGCTCGGTGTTTACTGTAGAAGCGGTTCTCCAGGTCGATTCTGGTCTCGCCAATGAGGTCATCGGTCCCGATCATGTCATGGTCGTAGATCAGGACGGAGAGCAGGGAGTCCTTTGGGAACGTTGCCTGAAGCTCAAATGACCTGTGGTCCAAGTAGAGGCTTTAAGGGTCAACAATATTTGGCCACACAGTGAACTTTCCCTCGCTTTGCTTTTAGCTAGCCTACATATGAACTCACTAAACACTCAGAAACTCAGTTACTACTTAGTGGATATTTATTTGGTTTAATTTTTCACTGAGATACAAACTGTTGTCAATTCCAATTCTGTTGTCAATTCCCAGTAGACAATAATCTCTTTCATGGACTCTCTTGCAGTCTTCAACTAAAGTGAGAGCAAAACTGGTTTCAAACATAACTGATTTCCAATACTGGTTTTTGAATCAGTAACTTCCTGGTTGTAAAACTGCGAAACGTTATTTCATCCCTCTCAGCCTCCTTATGTGTAAGTGGGGATAAATACCTTCTTTATACTATAGCATGGTGGTTAAATGTGATATGCCTTTTAGAAAGCATACATTTGACTCCTAGGCATTCATCTGGCACCCAACAAATTGCCATTCCCTTTCCCCCCTCCATTTTTGCTTCATTAGGGAATGCCAGCTGAGTTTATTTTAGATGAAGACCCTATCGAAGATTGGAAAAATCATAAAAACAGAATTGCAGGACTGGAATGCTGCCTCTACGAGATTCTGAGCCCCTTCAGGACAGAGACCTGCCTTCTTCACCTCTGCATGTTGGAGCGGGCAAATCACCTACAGAGAGTAGACATGTAATATGTTTCCTTGAACTGTACGGGACCTCAGGGAACATATCAAATCCCTTCATTTTACCGATAAGGAAATAGAAATCCAGAGAATACAAGAGACTTGCTCAGGAGCATACATCGGGCCTAACTGGCATAAATGCCAGTTTGCTGAGTCCCGGGTCTGGCTCTTTCCACCAACCACACCAGTGCAAGGTGTTGAAGGGAGCACAGGCGCTGCTGGACTTCCTGTGACGACGCACTATCTGTGCTACTGTGCATTAGAGAAGATAATGAAGAATTGAATTTTGAGTGAAACCCAACATTTTAGGAAAATGTCTCCCTGAAAATCAAATCAAGATGCACAAGTGTTTCTCTAGTTGTTCCCGGACTCTGTTATACTGAGAAAAGGTGGGGCGGCTGCTCGGGGAGCAAGGGAGAGAGAGGAGGTGGGGAGGAAGGGAGAATGAGGGCCCGTTGTTTCCTTGCATGTCCCCGGGCCTGTCTGGGCTGCTGCTCGCCTGGTCACATCCCCTGAACCCTGACTCTCACTCTCCAGGGTGGAAGGGACTGAAATCAGAGTACAGCCCAGAGCCAATTAACTCAGGGAGAAAAAAACCAGAGGTGTTTGACAGCTCCAGTGGCTATAATCGACTGAGGAATCTCTAGCAGGCCAGGGATATGGCTGTGCAGGGGAAGAAATGCGGGGCTTCCACCTGAAGACAGAGCATTGCCTCCCTGGGGCTCCAGGATTTGGATTCCAAACAGTCATTAATATTCTAGAGGCTCTCACAGGAAGTCTCCAGCCTCCTATCTGAGCTTAGCTGTCACCAGGCTGCTGCCACTGAGGAAGGACTTATTAAGTGCTTAACCGCCCCTGGCAACCGTGACAGAGGACTCAATTGCTCTGTCCCATCTCCCCAAGCTGTGTGCTCACAGATTAACCTCTCATGAATTTTCACGGGAGCTGTCATTAAAAACTACTCAAAGCAGCCCACCTTGGTTGGACTTTCAGTCACCCAGGGAAGAACTAGGCTTATCCCAATTTGTGCGTCCATGAGATACGATCTCTAGATACAATGATGGTTGGAAGAAAGAGAATGCACTACGAATCGGGTAAAAACAGCCTTGTTGAAATATTTGGTACCTCTAAGCTTCAGAGTAAAGATGTCCCACTGTTTCTTTGTTCAGTTATTTATTCTTTCGTTTATTAAGTTGCTCGTTTCACATTTATTACATATCCACTATGTGCCAGGTACTGTGGTTATTCAGAAAATGAGGAACTGCCACTGTCCGCAGACAGGTACCACCTCAGGCTGATGCACTGACAAGATCTCATTCAATCCCAATGACAACTGGAGGTTTGTCCATCCATCTGTTCCTTCATCCATTCATCATTCATTGATTCGCTCTACAAATATTTATGAAGCATCTGCTCTGTGCCACACCCTGTCCTAGGTGCTGGGGTTGTGGCATTGAACAGGCTAGACCAAGTGTCTGCCTATGAGAAGCCTACAGTCCAGTGGGGAGATGGGAGACAACCAATAAACACAAACATATCAATCATGTCAGAGGATATAAAGAAAAGTCAAGCAGACAAGGTGCCAGGGGGTGGAGCCTGTGCCACTCTCCTATGGCAAGATCCCAAAGAGGGAGCCCCCAGACCCCAATCAGACCCAGGAGCCCTCCGCTTTCCCTGCTGGAACACTGCAAGATGGAGCCTGAATAACAATTAAATACCCATCCAACAAAGCATCCGCACGTGGAGGGCGACTGGAAAAGTCTCTGTAATGCCAGAGGCAGAAGGGAACATTCCATCATCCTCTTCTTCCGTTTACCACAGCCATAAACTGGGGTAATAAAACTAATTCATGGCACTGTGGTGAAAGCAGCTAATAAAAAGTGACTACAAAGTACTTGGCAAAATGAAGTGCTAGTTACATAAATGGCAGGTAATGATAAAGCCATCTCTGGATCAGGGTAAGCTTCCCTGATATCTGTTTAATTATTCTCATAAACCTGAACAGGCAAGATCATTTATTTTCTCATTTCCTCAGGAGCAATAAAGTGTAAGAGGCTCATGCTGATCAAATATCAAAGGGTCCAAAGTAATCACAATATGTAAACGAATTTAAATGAGGCCGATGGAGGCTGATTATACTTAAAATGCACCCATTGCTAAAGTGACTCTCAAGGGAGAGAAAAAGGAAGCTAATGTGTTTTGAGTATCTACTATGTGCTAGAGTAGACAATGTGTGAGGTGCTATATATTTCGTCTTCTAAAGGTTCCTGAGAGTCAAGTGTCACTATTGTTGCTTTGCAGATGAAGAAAACTAGGATCAGAGAGGTTAAGCCACCTGCATAAAGTTACACAGCCTGCATGTGACAGAATGAAAACCCATGTCTGCTTGACTCCAAAGTTAGCAGCCGTCAGGTGCACAAACTCGAGCAGGGAACACAAATGTGTGGCACACTCTGTTAGAAGACAAGTGGGGTGGTAGGGTCGTGAACTGGAGAATGGTTCACCCGAACATTCACAAACGCAATGTGTTTTAAAACACTTTGCAGAAAAGCAAAGCACAAGTGGGGGATGCAGTTCAACTTTTTGACTGCACCCAGAATGAGCTGCAAAATGATATGACGGAAAAAAATCCCTGTGGTAGGAGACAAGAACAAAAGTCTGGTCCCTTCTCCTCCGCTCATGAGCTGTGTGAACCTGAAAATGTTTCTAAACCTCTCTGGGCCTCCAGTGGTTCTCTGGGCCTTGGTTGCTTTGTTTGTAAACCAGAAACGTCTCTGATGACATGCAGGAGGCTGAATGTAGAAAAGATCAACATTGAAGAAATTTTGGAAAACCCTGGGCATGAAGCTCACCATGTACCACCTAGTTCCTGAAGGGAATACATGAAGAATTTGGCCTTTCTCCGTGAAGGTTAAGATTGATTGGCTATGATCAAGCAGAACTCAGCATTTAACCTCCTGCCACCATTTACTCAGACGCGCACATGTACACACAGCAGCCCCCGACAGATATGCAGCAGGAGCAAAGGCACAGGACAGCGCAACATGAGTCCAGCGGCCACTAACCTTCCAAACACTGGGTTCAGCTGCTTGGGAATGTATTTGTCCCGGTCTTTGATTTCTGTTTTGCCAAGCTTGACCACAATGTAGGGATCTGATTTGCCATCTGGATCAGCTGGGCTAAGATTAAATGCCTGGGGAAGAGAAAGGAAATCCCTTTGGCCGGATAGTTCTCAACACTGGCTGCACACCCTGAGATCACTCGGGAGGTTTTAAAAAAAATTGACTGAGTTCCATCCCCAGATATTCTGATTTAACTGGCCTTGGGCTTTGGGATTTTTAGACGCTCCCTAATGAGTGTGCAGTCAAGGCTAAAAACCACTGCTTTAGCCTCTCTGCTTTGCTGTTAATAGAAAAGTTACCAGCTTTGCCCGAGTTCAACTTTCTCTGGAATCATCTCCCCAGTGGAAAGCAGCACTTAGTGCAAAGTAATGAGGAATATGCTGGACCAGGAGGCCGAAGTCATGAATTGGAGCTCTACTTCTATTTCTAACCAGTCGTGGGATCTTGGGCAAGTCACGTCATCTCTCTGAGAGCTATCTGTGAAATCATGGGGTGGACCCCTGAAGGCTCCTCCCAGGAGTTACGGGCTCTGAATTCATGACCCTGTCACTCTTGCACTTAGCACTGACTGGTTGAGTAATGATCTGTTTCTCAGAGTGAAGTCTGACTCCAGACAAGCTGGGCATTAAACCATCACAAGCAAACACTTTGTAAAAGAAGGCTGTGGCAGGGACTACTGAGGAATGATACTGAAAAGATGGAGCAACTCTGCAGAGGTGAGAACTGAGTGAGAAACAATCCCATTTTCAGAACTCTGTCCCACAGATAGAATGGCATAAGCACACAAAGCTCCATTTTCAAGGATGTTCATTAGAACATTGTTTAATAGCCACATTTGTAAACAACTTATATGTCAATTACTTAGAGAGAAACTCAATCCAAAATAGTCACTTCTGTCGTCACATCCCCCAATTTTAACTCTCTCCATAGCAGTTTTCTCTGACATTCATTTCATTTATCCATTTCTTTGTTTATTTTTATACCTTCTTAACCCCCCAGCCTCCCCCGACTAGTATGTAATCTCCACGCAAGCAAGGGTACTGTCGGTCTTGTTCATTATATGGACCTCGAACAAGGTCTTCTTAATATTTGATAAATGAATGAATAAACGGGCACTAACTCAGGAAAATACTAGGAGGCCACCAGGAAGAATGAGGAAGACCAATATGTACCAATCTGGGAAAACACCCAAGTTACATTATGAGGTAAGAAAAGAGAACGGAAGGTCAATATGTAATGCATGAAGCAGGGCTCTATTTAGTTTTGCCAAGCTTGACCACAATGTAGGGATCCTATTTGCCATCTCAACCTGGATGGAATTATAGACAAGTGGAAATAGAGATAGATGTATTTGCATATACATAAAATAGTAAGTTATTTCTGGTGTGGGTGGGTAGAATTGCAGAAATGGGGAGATTTTTATTTCTTTATGCAACTTTTAAGTAGGATTATTTTTCACTTGGTGTTTTATTAAATTAAAAGATTTTTAAATTAACGTATTACATAGTTAATTGATTAAATCTTAGTGTGAGAGAGCAAACCACACAACCACAATCCCTAGAATGTCCGTGAAAAGCACGGACGGCCCACAATCGCAGTGCATTTATCCTACTTCCCACAACCCAGGGCCACCACCCTCTGACTCTTCATTTGTTCAAGTCTTGCTTGTCCTCAGGTTCCAGCCCAAGCCCCTTCCTCCCCCACGCTGCTTCCTGAGCCGGAACCTGGTCTGCATTCCTGGCCTTTGTCTAGGGGGTACCAGATACATAGAACATGTGCTGTGGACATTTGCTGAATCAATCAATCAATCAATCAATCAATCAATCAATCAATCATCCGTCCCCAGTCTCTGTGGTCCGAAAAACTTCTCCCTCTTCTTCTATTGTTCATGACTTCTATTTCTGGATTCCCCAAACTGTGTCCCATAGACCCACAGTTCTGCAGGATTTTCTGTGGGGCGGGGTGGGAGGAAGGTGTGGGGCAATAAATTTTAAAAATTCGGTTAAAGTTTCAACCATTAAATAGGTTTCTTTGCTTCTGGAATTCTCAGAGCCTTGAATGTGCTAATGAACTTTGTGAATCTCAGGGGTTGGTGAAAGGAAGAAATATTATGTGCACCATTTCTCAAATGTATTTGTACACATGATCTGTTTCCAAGAAACGTATATTAATTCTCTCTCCAAAGAAAACTCCCAAGATGCAAGTGACCTCCTGAACAAAATTTAGAAAAGGTTAGTCTAAAGTATCCTGTGGGTGGGTGTTTAATATAGACTACTCAGCAGTGCCAGTGATTCTTTACAAGTACTTCTAATCTCAACCTCTCTGACCGTGGTCATGGAGATGATGGTGAAGGAAACATGAGAACTGCATGATGGAAAGGGAACATTTAGTTCCTCCTTTGCATTAAAGAATCATTTGTCTTTGTTTTATGCTTCATTTCTATTTTTTTAAAAAAGGATGCAGGCAATTTAGGCAAACAGTTAATATAAAATAAGACTACCGCAATCAAATAAGATTATGAAAATCAACTCCAAGGTCAGAAGATAAAAACAAATGCATAAACCATAAAGGTTCGGCAGACAATTTCTTTGATTGAGCATCAGATTTGGTCCCGAGCTTCCTGGCTGGCAATCAGTTCAAAAAGTTTCACAGTTAAAGTTTAGTGTTCTCATGTTCAGACAGAAGGGCAGATAATATTTTTTCTCAGAAATACATCAAAATGAAATTTCTTTCTGCCACAGAGCCATAGTTGGGGCGGGGGGTGGGGTGGGGCGAAGATTTCACAGTAACAGCTGCCCTGTTCTAACAGTTTTGCCTGTGAGCTGCCAATTTCCAGCATATTTGGTTTCCTTCCCAGTTAGCAGCAAAGCCAGGGATGAACTGAAACTACACAGAGAAGTCCTATATGCCTGGGAAGTATTTTCTCTGAGTGAAAGGCCAGTCAGTAAATGGCCATGTTACCACCCAACCTTCATACCTCCTGTTACGGACTGACTATGTCCTCTCAAAATTTATATGTTGAAGCCCTGACTCCCATAATCCTGACATTCGTTCTCTCTCTCTCTCTCTCTCTCTCTCTCTCTCTCTCTCTGGATGCACACACAGAGGAAAAGCCATGTGAGGACACAGCAAGAAAGTGGCCATCTCCAAGCCAGGTAGAGAAGCTTCCCCAGAAACCAGCCCTGACGGTACTTTGACCATGGACTCCCAGCCTCCGACCTGTGAAACAATAAACATCTATTGTTTAAGTTACCCAGGCTGTGGCATTTTGTCATGGCAGCCCGAGCAGATTGCGACAGCCCCTCGGCGTAAACAAGAGAGCTCACCGCCACGATGTACACCCTGATCAGGACTTTCACGGGGTGGTTGGGGGGAATCCCTTGCAGGATTCTCAGCTGCCCGCCGTCCTCGGTGCTGGAATCCTCAGGGATTTTGTAAATGCAGAAGGAGCCCTGGAACCACAAAGTGCAACCCATTGAAATGACATAGTCATATGCCCACCAAAAAACTTAAGAGGGCATAGCACTGGGGAAATGGGCACAGCCTGAGATCCAACAGGACCGGGGTTGGCACTCCCCTGGCCCTTGGCGTATCATTCGGAAAGTCACATAACCTCCTTTATCTGAGCTTCATGTTCCATCAGTGAATCCGTGTTGGCACAGTAACACCCTCCCCCCACACTGTTATGTGAGGAACATGAAGAGTCAGATGGGATACTGAGTGCCTTTTCCATGGAGTGGCTGAGCTTGTCCTTTTTCCGCTATCTCATTCAATCCTGACTACAGTATTCCCATTTTCAGGTGCTGTGACCGAGGCTTAAGGAGGTCAAGTACTGCTCAAGGTCATGACGCTGCTTAGTATGATAACTAGGGTCCAAATGCATGTGGGCAAACTGCAACCTCCACACTGCATATGAAGGGCCCAGCATAGCACGTATTGATTGCTACTTTGTGATGCTGACACCATACGTCTGCCAGATGAAGCAGTTGCGTTGTTTGATTAGTTTAATCATCCAACTGGTACATTTGCATAACTCATACATTTGGTAGGTCAAGAGTGGGAAAAGCAAAGTAAAATTCCCTGATCTTTTTAGGTAACAACTCTGTCTCCTTACAGTCCATGGGACTGAATTCCAGCCACTGGCCGTGAACCAAACATCTCAAAAGACTTGGGCTAGGTCTTGTGGGCTTCTAGGGAGGGTCTTGTGTCAAGATGAAGGATTTTCCTTACACACGTCCCACACCACAATCCCTCATTAACATAATGCGGTCATGTTGGACATTTATGGACCGGAGAGCCAAATAAAAGAGTTAACTTCAGAACCTGCCTTAAACTTTCCTATGACTCGGTCTCCATCAAGGCCTTGGTCGTCTTCCGTAGATTTGCCTCTGAAGAGCTCAAAAGTTTTCACCCAGTCTTCAAAATTGTTAAATTCACTCTCGAGGTCACCATCGTATATCTTGAGAGAGAAGGGAAAAGAGAGTGCTCAGAGAAAGGAAGGCCCAGGGTTTATTTAAGGGGAAATGTCAAGGTTCTCCAAAGCCAGCCTTGATATACACCCGTTGGAAAAACCTAGTCTACCATTAATTGATCTTTAGCAAAATAAGGAATATGATTGACTCAGCATTCCTGGAACTAACTGCCATGCTGAAATTTATAAAAACCTTTTTGATAAACTTTGAAATTCCAAGAAGTATAGCTAAACCCAAAATGTTTTTAAATACAAGTATACATATGACAAACCTTTTTACAGGTAAGTGCTGACATTGGTTGTTAGATTATAGACTACTACAGATATTTTGAGGACATTCAAATCAATACATGTTCATTAAGCATCTAATTCTTAACACATATAAAGTGGTGGAATATTTTTTTTATTGTAATGCATATCAACATGGATTTTCCAAGCAGGAAATTATATACATACTTTAGAAATGAAAAATTGAATTGAGTTTTAGGTTTGGTAATATAATTAAATCATTTATTCAAATTGCCTATCAAAATGACTTATCTAAATTTGTTATCTAGATACATAATTTTCGCTCTCCCAATTTTCATATCCATAAATATGTCTCTAGCTAATAGCCTCTGGCTAATGTTAAAATTGGTCTGATAGAACTGACTTGAGTTAGAGGTGAAACTCCTGCTCTTCTGACTGTGTACACATCTGCATGATGACATTAAGCTCCAAGAGGTGAGCCCAGGAGAACTCATACACTCTAAATCACCTTCCTGGATTCAGGCTAACCAACGGAAGTCATGCCCCTTCTCAATATGAGGATGTAGGAAATGGAAAATTAGCAAGCTCCATTGTCTTGGCTTGCATGCTTGTTAAAGTTTCTCTGCATCAATGATTATCATGTAGACAAAGTAAGTTCAGACAAAGGTATTAGTAGGATTGACTGAAGTACCAACAGAATTCCCCTTCTGAGCTTCCCACCCCATCCATGGCTGCCATGGTTGTGTCCACATACCTTCAAGACTGCCAGGTTGGGGATTTCATCTTCTTTGAGTTTCTTCTTGAGTATTCTGTCTTTCTTCTTCTTCGGGCCATCTATATTCACCACGACCTCATCTGATGTTGCCTCTATAGATATTTAGTGGAAATTGTTAGACTTCTCATGGCTGTTGAGATGAGAAGAAACTAAGTCAAGCTCCCTCTTCCCCTTTGCTCTGGTATGGGTCATGACCCTTGTTTGCAAAAAGAAATAGCACTATTTTGCTGTAGGATTGATACATATAGCCATGCAGTCTGTGCACTGCAGGACAGCCAGAAGTGTTACTCACACAGCAATGCAATGTCAACAGATTGCCTGGGGCCACACAATGTGCTGGCCTGTCCTGGTAGACGTAAGAATTCTGTAAACTACGCAAAGAGGGGTAAGTACTTTGCCCAGTCATCCAACTAGCAGAGAAGAGACCCAGAACGGACTCACTCCAAAGCTTTTACATCCCTTCTCAGATCTGTTTAGAAATTTGGGAGTCATTTAGTTCATCAAACTGAGGCTCAAATATGCTAAGGGTCTTGCACAAAGTGACAAATGTAGTTAGAGAGATTATTCATTAATTTTTTAGGAGCAGCCTCTAGAAATCTGAGACAGACTTCTAGTTCTGCTATTTTCTAGCTGTGGAAACTTGAGCTGTTCAACCTCCTCATACCTTGGTTTCATCATTTACAAAATGAAGATAATATTGCTTATGTCATGAGATTGGCCTTAGAATGAAATACGCTAACTAGGAGTGGGCTGAGGCACTGAGCCTGACTCTGATTTTCTTACTTCCACCAGTGTCACCTGAAACAGTGCTGGCCAGTGTGTGTTCCTGTTGATTTTTAGGTCAAGACCTACTATTGGCTTGAATCCAGTTTGCGGTCATTTCTAATCCCAGAGGCTTCTTTCATTTAATTTCTGCCAAACCAGATCCATGCAACCCTTGTAAACTGAGTTTGGGAACCTAAATCCAGGTCACCTCTAGTAAAGTTTTTCATGTTGGTTTTGGCCTGTTATCTCAGCTCAGTTCTATTTTCACTCTGTTGTTTCTATATTAAGACTGTCAATGTAGGGACGTGAGCCAAAGGGTTGATTTCAGCACTGAACTGGATTCAGGAGCCTGGAATCTGGTTCCAGTCCAGCTCAAATCAGCAACATGACTTTTTAAAGAGTTGTCGTCTTCCTGAGATGGTTTCCTCACTTGGGAAATAAGGGGGTAGTGCTCTAATATACCTCCCATGGATTCCATTTTATAATTTTTCTCACCCGAATGGCTTTATTCTCTGATCAGCTGTCCCCAGAACAGCTACTTATACTTACCTGTATTGCCTTTTTTCTCTTTGAGATCTCTCTCTTTTTCCTTTGAGAAAAGAGAGAAACAAGATTACGGACACTGGCATTCCTCCTTCATTAATCCTGACTGCTAAGAGTTCCAATTATCGTAGCCTTCTCCACTCTCAGGGACGCCATTATTAAAGAGTATTCGAACAGTGTCTAACTAGCCCCAGATGAAGCCTCACTGCTAAGACCTAGAAGTTAGTGTAGTGAGATGCGTGCCCTAGAGAAGAGCGACCCACACAACCAAGAAAAGAGCTTTGGGCTGCAGACGCCCTTGGCCTCTGTGGACAACCTCCTCTCAGCCTGTGGGAAAGCAAACTCTCTCGCAGTATTTTTTCATCTCCCTGCAGCATCACCTGAGTCTGGAGCTATGAGTTTTACCTATTGGCCTGTTGGGTCATTGGGTTGATCCTACAGACTGAGGAGGTTAGCAGAGAAAGGGGGAGGGGCTTAAAAAAAGGAAGGAGGTTGGAGGCAGGGACTCACATTTGGTTTATTTATTTAACTATATATCAATCTTCATGGATGGTCCTAGATGAAGCAACTATGGTCTTTCCAAACTAAAGAATCAGAAAACTTTCTATTCAATTCATAGGTACGATGATCATACCTGATAAATATTCCTTTCTTTTCTTACTCGGGGAAGTGACATCTTGCCTAATTCAGCCACTGAGCTTTGGCCTGAATCCCCAGACCCACTCCCCACTGGTTCTCCAGCTTTATAACTCGATCCCTTTCTTGTTCCATGTGCATGAGGCCTGGCTCTGGCAAGCTGCTGATTATTCCCATTTGCTAAAGCCAAGATCTCTGCCTTTACCTTGATAGTCCCCCATATGAATTTAGAGTCCTGCCGAAGACCTAGGGCCCTGTCACCTGGGTATGTCCAGGTGTAGTTGAAG
The DNA here is from genome assembly GCF_036562045.2 of Rhinolophus sinicus. NCBI lineage: Eukaryota > Metazoa > Chordata > Mammalia > Chiroptera > Rhinolophidae > Rhinolophus > Rhinolophus sinicus. Next base: position 11,899,378 of record NC_133761.1, read on the forward strand.
CCCCCATTGCTGATGCCCACCTGTCCAGAGACCCCATTCCTCCTGGCTGGACCTCTCCGGGTCTGACTGCTGGGCAGATTCTCCAGGTGTCAGGCTGGACTGCACGTCCTTCCAGCATTTATATCAGAACCTGTGGTCCTAGGGCCAGCTCTAGCCAGAGGGTGGGGATATAGCAATTCTGGAGCCCTGTCCTCTCAGATTTTGAACCTTCTACAGTTAACAGAATCACACCTGAGTCAGGCTTACCAATAGTGGAACTTAAAAGAGGGGATAATGTGGGATTTGGGGGGAGAGTAGAGGGTGCTGTGCTTTCCTATTGAGTCCTGTCACTGTCACAGCCAGGGGAGACTCTACCGTCTGTGCTTTCTTCAGGGAAGCATAGTATTTGGACCACCAGTCAATGACGTTCTCAGCAGATTCATCTGCTATGGTTCTCTTTCTCCTTTTGCTGGACCTCTGGGAAGGTTTCCTGGCATCCTGGCAAGGTATGAAGATGGATGGTTAGTGAGGCCTCATGGATCTGCATGCTGGTGGCTGACTGGCTTCCTGGTACACTCTGCAAGGTGGATGGAGGTATTGACAGGTTTTATGGTTGCAGTTCTCTGTCCCACTTCAGTAAATGAATGTTTAATAATTTGGTCATCCATTCATTTGTTTATTCAGCAAACACTTATTAAGTAGAAGTGAGATACTGTGCTGGACAGAGGGGATATAAGGACAATTAGACATAATCCCTGCATTGGGAGGCTTAGTGTTCAGGAGAGGAGACAGGCATATGATACAACGTGGTATCGTGGAAAGGACATTAGCTTCAGACAGACCTGGGTTATAAATCATTAAGCAATTAATATGGACTTGCTGAGGCTCAGTTTCCTCAACGAGTGACAATAACACCTGCCCACGTCACTGTTATGAGGATTAAGTGACATAATATAGACAGGTCTCCTTTAGCATTATTTCTGATTCGAAGTGGTACAAATAAATGACACCTACAATGTAAGTGATGGGATGGGAGAGGCAGTGATACGTGTATGGCGGAAAGGAAGCATTTGTGGGGGAGACAGTTTCCCCGTGGAGGAGGCTATATCTATGCAAGACACAGCATGAACCCTTCATCCATTCCCTCTCAGACGTCTCTTGAGTACAGAGCTATTATGTGCCAGCCTGTCTATCAAGTACAGGAAATACAGAGATGTTTAAAAAACAACAACCATCTCTAGCCTGGTGGGGCCCACAGTTCTATCGTGGCCACAAACACTTAAACTGGGAAGTCTAACATATAGTGGCAGGCGCAACGCTGGTGGGATGAAGAGGACCCCTTGGGTGTCATAGGGGGTCACTCTGAACCTGGGTGAGATGGGAACAGCCTGAGCAAACACCCATTCATCTATCCGCCTCTGCTTTCTATTTCAGCCTTTACCATTTGCTGGGCAGGCAATTTCTCGGGACTTTCTAAAAACGGCTTTCTTCTCTAAGTCAATTGATACGTCAGGATTTTTGCACACAGATTTATGACTTAGATGAATGAATCACATCTTTGTGTTATGGTTCTTTGTGTACTTGTCCATCTCCCATGCCAGACTCTCAGCTGGATGGGGATGAGAAATCTCACATCTTTTTAGAATCCAGAAGATACATCTTTTCATCCCACATGACCTTGTACAAGGTAGGTTCTAAAGATCTGTGGATTAGGCCTAGATAAAGAAACCATTGTCATTTCAAGCTAATGAATTCAGAAGAGTTTCTGTTCAAATAAATATTACTGTCCCATTTGACTGGCACTATCATTTCATATACATTGACTTATTTAATTCTATAACAGTGCTGTGAAGTGCGTGTCGATATCCCCATTTTACAGATGAGGAAACTGATGCTCAGAAAGGTGAAGTCACTTGCCCATGGTCCCACAGCTAGTAGGTGGGAGGATTAGTATGTAGAACCTCTAATACAAACTCTAACGAGCCGATTAATGGAAAGAGGGATCATATTCTGACCTTAGCTTTTCCCCCTGTGGGTGGCTCCTGGGCTGCTGGTTTGTGTTCAGGCTCCAGCATAGGGGATGAATCTGGGATGTCTGTCACACTGGCCTGTGGAACCTGTGCAGAGTCAGGCACCACTGTGGTAGGCGGTTCAATATCCACATAGACGTGATCTGCTGGGGGTTCCTGGGAGGACCTGAGGGTCCCAGAGGGCTCAGTGACTATTAGCGAGTCTGAAATAGCTGAAATGGAAGCACATCGGGTCAGGCAACTGGGCTACAATCCAGGGTGGTCATTTCAGGGACCCAATACTGGGAATCAGACAGATCTGCATGCAAATATGGCAAGTTCCTAACATCTCTGAACCTCATTTTCCTTATTTATAAAATGCCAGTGAAAAGACCCATCTCACGGGGGTGGGGGAGAGATAAACGAGATCAGGATGTAAGGCTTCTGGTGCATAATAGGTAATCGATAAATGGTCGTGTTTGTTATTGATCCCTCACGGTAATGTTAATGAGCTGTGGTCATTTATCACAGCATTGTTTGCGGAAGTGGGGAGTTGGGGGCAGCCTAGGGGTCCAATACAAAGGAAAACGTAAAGCAAACTGGGGTAGGTGCAGCAGGCAGTGGTAACAAGCTAACACAGCCGTATGGGTAGATCTTAAAACAGCTTGGAGTGAAAAGAGTAGGAAACCAGAGGAAGGTTACAGCACTGTTTCAGAAATGCAAATGAAACCGATTTGTATTTTGTAAGGATTGGCCTTGTGGAGCCCACAGTGGGGCGAGGCACTGGAGGGGGTGGATATAGGAGAAGCTTTGACCAGACCAGTGATAATCATTCAGCACGAACCGAGAAGCGCAAGGAACTCAACTCTGTGCACCTGAGATCCCAAGCAGAATAAACTGAAGTCCCATCAAGCAAAGCCAAATGTCAGGGAGTGGAGGCAGGAGGGAACATGCGTAATAGTCAAGGAAGCCTTCTTGGAGCGGTTGACCCTGGTGTCAGTCTTAAAGCCAGAATCTGGCCACTAAAGAAGGAGAGGGGACATTAGGAGCAAATTCTTCAGAAAGATTCACTTGACAGTGGGGCATTTTTGTGTGGGGCCACCTGCAGGCACCACAGCCGGCCTTGCAGTCTGCAGCTCCAGCATCTAGGAGGTGCTTCCTACCTTGCTCAGCGTGGGTTCCATCCACCTGGGAGGTGAGGGCCAGGGGCTCCCTGGATTGACACAAAAACTGCTTCAAACAGTTGATGGTGTAGGTGCCCACCAGCGTGCTTCTCCCGAAAGCTCTCCAGTCCACCACGCAGATGCTCAGGGGTGGGTGCAGTAGCTCATTCTCAGGCAGCTCCTGGGAGGAGAGGCCGCAATGAAGTGGGGGAGGGGGGAGAGCACCTGGGCTCAGCCTGGCTGCTGATGCCCTGCTGACCTACGTAGGGGCAGGACCAAAGCAAGCTGGGCACCCATCCTCCCTCTGTCCCCGCCTTGTCATTCTGTCCTCCCAGGCCACCCCTGCAGCTTGCCAGAAATCTGGAGTATTGCCTTCCCCGGCCAGGGACTAATCACCCAAAACATGAGGAGTGGCACTAACAGTTCATCCCACGTTTCAATTGCAAAAAATCACAAACTTCCAAATGGCAGTAGTTGTCAAACTTCTTATTTTGTCGTTATTTACCAGGCGCACTCTCATGTCCAATGAATGTTTGAGCACAGGCCCAAGATAATCAATCAGTTGAAAGGTGAGCCATTTAAAATGCAGCTGAGGGTGAGGGGCCAGTGCCCTGCCCACTTGTTTCCCTGGAAGCCCCCGAAGCTCAACAAAGCTTGGTGTGAAAGGTTTGCAAACACCGTGCACATTCTTGAATTCCACTCTTTGCAGAGTTAGCAAATGTGTCCATTGGCACTGACTGACTGGGTTGGATAAAGCAAACACTTTCTTCACAGTTAGTTCCAAATCAGAGCACACAAAAAAGTATGTTGAAATATTGAAATAAACAAAAGCACAGATGCCAAAAAAAAAAAAAAAAAAAAAAAAAACAACCAAAAAGCCCCCACATCACTTTAGAAGCATAAGTTCACATATAAACAAACTACTGACAAGCTACCGTGTTTCCCCGAAAATAAGACCCAGCCAGACCATCAGCTCCAATGTGTCTTTTGGAGCAAAAATTAATATAAGACCTGGTGTTATTTTACTATAAGACCGGGTCTTATAACGTAATGTAATGTAATGTAATATAATATATACTATCAGGTCTTATATTAATTTTTGCTCCAAAAGACGCATCAGAGCTGATTGTCCAGCTAGGTCTTATTTTTGGGGAAACAGGGTCTATAAAAATCATTTTTTAAAAAACATTCAACCATTAAAATATGTTTTGTGAGGGTATCTTCTAAGCTAGGGGTTCTCGAACTTTAGCCTGCATAATAGGGTAGCGTGGGGGCGCTTGTTAAACCAGAGATGCCTGGGCCCCTGCCCCCTACACTTTCTGATTCAGTAGGTCTGCAGTAGGGCCTGCAAATTTGCATGTCTGACAAATTCCCAGGTAACACTGGTGCTGATGAATGGGGGCTACGCTTGGGGAACCACGGTAAACCTGATTTGACTGAACTGTGTGATCTAAGCTGGAACCTTTCAAAACAAAACAACAAACATCTATTGTATCCCATTCTGCAATTGTGGTTTTTCACTAAATTAGACTGTTCTTCCTTGCAGGTAGTGGCCTCCCCAAATTTGAAAACATCTCCCGAAGCCAGTTAATGAAGGAGCGGATCCCATGAGTGAGAATGAAGGGGTGCGCACGTGGGAGGACGGGGGGCTCGCACCACTTCAAAAGCGTCTGCCTGGACGTTGAAGTTTGGGTTGTTCTTGTAGCTCTGGATCACACAGGACCTGACACCTCGTCCCCCACACTCGATGACAACCTGAGGACGATCCACCGACAGCAGCTGCACCTTCTTCATCTCTCGGACTCCCCAGAAGAGAACCTGTGGAGAGGACCAGCAGAGGGGCCGTTCAAAGACCAAGGGAGGAGCCAGCAGGAAAGCCAGACATGCTGCCCCAGAACCACCGTCTGTCCTTCCAGGAAAGGACTGGGCAGTAACGTGAGGGCTCTGTCTGACCACCTATATCTCCTTTCCACCCCACAATTCCCTCATACAATGCACCATACTGCCCTTTAGTCTCAAAGATTAACTCAATCCTTTCGGGCACCATACCTCCACTCGGTATTTACTCAGCACTGGCCGAATGCTGGCAGGAACCGAGTAGATCTGGGTGACATCCGGCGGGTCAATGGGAGGGAGCCCTTGCAGCCCAGATGAAGGGACCTACCACACACAGAACAAGTGCTGGTTAGAAGGAAGAGGAGAGGCAAGGAAGACCGACAATGCCACACAATTACCTCATCTGTAAGACAGTCATTATTCACCCATCCCCCCAACACCCCTCCTGTCTGGCAGCCATCATCAATTTGTTCTCTGTATCTGAGTTTGTTTCTGTTTTTCTTTTGTGTGTTTTTTTTTCATTAAAAAAATTTTTTTTTTTATTGGGGAATATTGGGGAACAGTGTGTTTCTCCAGGGCCCATCAGCTCCAAGTCATTGTCCTTCAGTCCAGTTATGGAGAGCACAGCGCAGCTCCAGGTCCAGTCACCGCTCTCAGTCTTAGCTGCAGGGGGCACAGCCCACCATCCCATGCAGGAATCGAACCGGCCATCTTGTTGCCAAGAGCCTGTTCTCCAACTAACTGAGCCATCCGGCTGCCCCCCGTTTGTTTCTGATTTGTTCGTTGATTTTTTTTTTTTTCTAGATTCCACATATAATGAAATCATATGGTGTTTGTCTTTCTCTGAAGGGATTTTAAGAAGTACAAATTGGCAGTTATAAATATATTCAGGGATGTGAAGTACAGCAGAGGGAATATAGTCAATACTGTTGTAATAACAAGGCATGATGTCAGGGGGTACTAGACTTATCGGGGGAATCACTTCATAAATTATATACATGTCTAACCACGATGCTGTACAACTAATATAATATTATATGTCAGCTGCAATTGAAAAAGGAAAAAAAAATGACCCACGAATAGAAGGTAAGTCTAGGCAGACAGATTTCATTTCAGCAGAAAGACATTCTCATAATTAAACTACCTTAATTCCTTGGAGCAGTTGGAATACAGACAGACTAGATAACAGTCTAGGCAGGAGATGACGAATGCTTGAACCAGGATGTGAGAGTGGGAATGCAAAGGGAGGGCGTGCGTGTTTCATGTATAGCTGGACGTGGTAGTTGAAGGAAAGTGGGGAATGAGGCAAAGAGAGGAGATGCCTGGGCCTCAACCACCCCAGTGAGATACATGCGGCTCAGTGGTGAATCTGAGTTGCTTTTTTAAAAGAACGTTTTCCCTCATTCAACCTAGTATCACCATCAGCCAAATTATGTAACTGATTAAAACCCTTTTCTCCATAAAAAAGTCGTTATTTTAACAAAAGCAACATTTCCAGCTTACAATGCAACCAAGATGATGTATTTTACCACACTTCATTATTTGTTAAATGACACATCCATCCATTCACAAGGATAACCCACATTTAGTGTGCGTTTACGATATGCCACAAAGTGAATGGGTTAATAAGATTTCCGTAAGCTCACAATATAGAAGGGAGGATGCAGAAAGACAGGTAAATAGATCCTCACAGCCTGATAAAATGACACCAGAAATACAGCAGTGGAATAGAGGAGAGGCTGTGATCAGATGCTGGCCCTCTGAGATGTAATTATGCCCCATTTTGCACGACTACAATGACAGATTCCTATTTAATCAAATGGACACCACGTCTTTATCAGTGAACAGAAAATGAAGTCTTTTGAAGGCAGACGTCCAAGACGAAAAGGTGTCAGTCCTTTCCTGTGCATGTGGAATTAACAAAACTGCAGGAGAACAGTTGTGCTTTATTGAAATCTCACACAAAGGGCTTAGAAAGTCTGCTAAGGTAAGGGTCTTGCTCACTGTGTAGCCCACCCTGCACTGCCTTCACGACCTGGCTCAACACATACATCTTTCAAGAAGTTGTCCCTGATTTGATCCCGGCTGCTGTGGCCATTCTCCTACCCTTCAGTCCTTGGAAAAAGGCTCGTCCTCTGTGGAAGCTTAGTGCAGAAATGCATGGACTGAGCCCGAAACCAGGTTCTGCTGTGTGACCCTGCATGAGTCTCTTTCCCTCTCTGGGCCTCAGAGATTGGACCAGATGACCCTTCAAGCCCCTTGGGAGTCAGATGTGCTATTAAACATTGCTTTGGAACAGAAGGTTCTCCTCACTGGGGGTGTGTGTCTGAGTTGGCCAAGAGGAAGTGTTTGTTTACTTCATTCCATTCTCCAAGCCCCTCAAGCAGTGTGTCATATACAGTGGGTTCTTGATAAATGTTTATTGGCTGACTGACACATCAGCTCCATATGCTCGAAAAAGCCTAATTGCTCATCAAAACCTGCAAAGCACAAACATATCACCATTTCTTTTTCACAGACATATTGTAATTGGCAGTGGCAAATGTGGTTCATCTAATTATAGGAAAGCTCAGAAGAAAGAGCAGACAGCGGAAACTGCAAGTGCCAAACAGGCTTGAGACAATGAAGATGCAAAATGAACCAGACCAGATAGAGGAGCTGGGAAATGATGAGGACGCGTGCCCCATACTGCCTGGCGGAGAAGAGGTGAGCAATTTAGCCTGCAAAACATCACCTCACTGAGAAAGCTAAATGCTCCTCTAGCTCCAAAAGTAAAGCTGCAGAGTAGCTCGGATAGTGGCATAGGATGTGCGTAGATGCCTCTGGATGTGATTTTTAAAAAGTACTCATGTTTGCTCATCCTGGGGCTGCTAAAATGTCGGCCTGGAAAACACCCCTACGAAGCTTGTTCCACAAGTACCTGAAAGATGCCCTTAAGAGTTCAACACAAATAGGCCTGGAGGATTTCACTACATGGTGGAGATTGAATGACTTTGCTCCCAGCTGAGAATAAATGTTTTCACAGTGAGATGGGTCAGCCACTGGCTTATAAAACTACGTGGTGTATACTCAGTGGGGCCAGGGGAAGATGAAGAATTGTTAGTTACGAAGGCAACATGGTAAGAATCAGGGGTGGGCAGGATTAGCTGGGTCAAAAGCCACATTGCTCTAATAGCCTAGTGGAGACCTAATATCAGGATCTCAAAGGACATCCAATTTCAGGGCCAGGAAAGGGTGCAAAATTTAAGGAGATGCCACTCTCAGGGTCATGCGTAACAAGCTGTAAACAACTGACCTTACCACAGCCTGAATTAATTAGAAAAGGAGGTGACTTGCTGTAAGATGGAAGAAGAGAGAATATTTCATTTGACGGAGGTGGGGGTGGACAAAGCTTCCTGGAGGAGGCATCTCCTGTTCTGGACTTTGATGACGACCTTTTTCCTAAATGGGTAAATGGAGCTCAGAGGTTGGGGTGGGCAGAGTAAGGAGACACTTCCGGATGGGCTAACAGCGTGACTAAAAGCAGCGGAGCACATTTGTGTGGTGAGGGCAGGGCACTCAGAGGCCACAGTGTGTGGGGAGTAATATGATGAAATGTAAGGAGGAAAAAGAAGTTTGAAGACAAATTTTGGGAGATTTTAAATGTCAACCTATGGAAATTTGACATTCGCTTAGGGGCCAGATTTTCTTTTTATGAGCTATAAAGAGTTATCATGCAAAGAAAAAAGTTTCGTAGTCAAAAACATTGGGGAAACATGAAATCTTCTCAGAGTCTTCACCCCGGGGTAATGGGCGTTTCAAATCCCCGAGAGGGATATAATATGAATCAGTTCTCAGAGGTTTGGCGTTCCAAAGCAACAGACTTTGGGAAACACTTCTGGAGGTAAGAAGCAGGAGCCGTTGATGGTTTCTGAGGAGGAGAGTGGTATGGTCCAACTTGTGTTGTGGAAAGAACATGGAAGATAAAGTGAACAGGAAAAGGGTAGGAAGCTAAAATACCAGGAAAGAGGCCAATGCAACAATCCTGATAAGAAATAGAGTCTATGGAAACAGGGAAGATGGAAACTGGTTAAGGAAGAGCCCTGGCCTGGCTATGGCTCTAGGTACAGAGTGAAGAATTAAAGCTGTCTGACTTTTCAAGGCAAAGAGTCTGGGAAAATAGAGGGGCTATATAGCCAGGATTGGGGAGACTGGGAGGGGGTGTGTGTAACTTGGGAAGGGGAAGGAGCTGCAGATAATAATTCAGTCTGGGGCCTGAAGAACCAAATCCTTCTTCTGAGACAGGGAAGTTTCAGTAAAGGAGATAGAGAGGCTGAATAAACCATCTGCAGAGGAAACGGAAGAGCATCTGGGGACAAATGCAGGCATTTTCCAGCCTCTGTCTCTCAGCATGTACAAGACCCACATGCTAAGACAGCTGCACTGATGATCAAATTACTTTTTGAACAAGTAATCAAATGAGAAGTCCTAATGGAACCCTAATGAATTCTATCTCTTAGGCTGCTTGCCTCTGACAGTGCTTCGTCTATTAACTTAGCTGTCGGGGAGCAGCAGGGTCTCCCCTCGCATGCTCAGCATGGGACCAGTGAGGAAGGATGCAAGGTGGAACCCTGGAACAGAGAGCTGAGCCCTGAGGGCCTGCAGGGGTCAGTCGGTCCAGGCCCACAAATAATTGGATTGGAGGAGTCAGGCTCAAAGCACTTCAGGAAGCCTTGGGTAGTGAAAAGAGCAGTGGAACGAATCCAATTCAGTTAACCTTGAGCCTCAGCTTTATTTTTCTTTTTAATTACATGTATTGGGGTAATCTTGGTTAATAACATTATATAATTTTCAGGTGTACAAGATTGTAATTTGACATCTGTGTACTCTACGGAGCGTTCCCCACCTGAAGTCTAGTTTCTTTCTGTAACCACACATTTTATAGAACTACTATATAATCCAGCAATTCCTCTCCTGGGTATTTACTCAAAAAATATGAAAACACCATAAAGATATATGTACCCCTAGGGTTCACTGCAGCATTATTTTTTATTAGTTTCAGGTGTACAAAACAATGTAATAGACATTTATCCCCTCACAAAGTGATAACCCCCTCCCCCAATCTACTGCCCCTCTGACATCACATACAGCCGTTACAATTCCATTGGCTCTATTCCCTGTGCTGTACTCCACATCCTGTGACTATATATATATTAAATTATAGTTGACATTCAGTATTATTTGCTTCAGCTTCACTGCAGCATTATTTACAATAGCTAAGAGATGAAAACAACCTGAGTGTCCTTCAATGGATAAAGATGTGGTATATATCATATATATATACACATACACACACACACACACACACACACAATATATATATATATATATATATATATATATATATATAAATGAATATATACAATGGAATATTACTCGGTCATAAAAACAATGAACTGTTGCCATTTGCGACAATATGGATAGATCTTGAGAGCATTATGCTAAGTGATATAAGTCAGATGGAAAAGGACAAAAAAACCCATATGATTTCACTCATATGTGGAACATAAAATAAAAGGTAACAAACTAGCAAAAGGAGACTGCTTTCTGATGTGTAAAATGGGAGCCTTGCACTAGATCTGGTTTCCCTGAGTCAGCCATTCCTCTACTATATTTACCATCTATAAACATTGTCATTAGATATAGTTTTGTGTTTAAAAAGAAACTTCATGTTGTCAAACAAAACAAGTACCACTTGCTATTAATGGAGCGTAACTTAAAAAATGAAACCAAAACATGCTATTGGAATATGTGATGGGAAGCATTGCTTAGACTTCCTTTTTTCACTATATTTTGCTTTGATGTTCCATCTCCTAGTAATATTACTAATAATAAAACAAGTAGTATCTGTTGAGTGTGTATTCCATGCCAGGCACTTTAGGTAGATGGCCATCATTACTTTGCAGGTGAAATACAGATTAAGTAGCTTACCCAACATCTCACTCTAATAAGTGATGGAAATGAGATCTATAACCATAGGATCCATTCTAGCACCTTCACTCTTAGTTATTCTCTGTGTGTTAGGAATGCTTATCTTCCAGTTTCTCTACCAAGTGAGTGTTTTGCTGCTGTTGTTGTTTTTTGTTTTTGTCTTTGTTTGTTTTTTTGTTTTTTAGAAATTGGGATTTCTGAAAAACAAGGTTTTCTATAAAGGGAATGGTCTGACCCACAGGTATCCTCGGTGAATGGAATGGTCAGGGAGAGAAATATCTCTGAGAGAGCCACACCCGGTCAATTCCCTTTCAGGTCCTCTCCACGTCCCGTATGGTCCTCTACTGGACAGCCAGACTCAAGAGTCTCAGCTTTCCTCTCCACGTCTCCTGCCTTTGCTTTCTGAAAAAGTCTTCCAAGAGTGGACAGCAGGGAGGGACCAGACACCGCTTTCCTGAAGCATATGTCAAGTCAGGCCGATCTCTGGCCAGGTACTAGAGAGATGATGACGAGTACAGATGACATTTCTAGTTCACTTACCTGCAGCAGCTCAAATACCGCGAGGAGGTCCCCTCCAGAGAGGTTCCCACAAAAGATGGGGTGATAGCACAGCCTGGGGGCCTCATAGTCCTGCTCAGCCAGCTTCACAACAGGACCAGCCACTGTGGCACCCAAATATTCTGGTTTCCCCTAAAGCAGAAAAGAAATGAATTTTTGTCTTTGGTGGTCACCCACCTGGCTCCGACTTGCATCGATGCAATTTTGTAATTAATGGTCACAAAACTGTCAGCCTCAGGGTCTCCCTCTTGCTACTGTCCTCTTATCCCTTTCCAAGGCTTGGGGAGTAGTGGAATCCATTCAGGCTCCTGGGATAAACTCTCCAAGGTCCATCTTAGGGGCTTCCTGGCCCAAGGTTCGCTTAGGGGTTATCTCTGTCCTCAGCATATCAAGTTCAGTAAAGTTAAAGTAATTGTCTGAGGTAGACGTGAAGGGAAAAAGGAGAAATAAGGTGACACCAAGCATTCCGAAAGCTCCCCAGGGTCACTGTGGTCATGAACATGAGCTCTGGAGTCCAGGCACCCTCGTTTGGGTTCCCAAATCTGCTCCTTTCCAGATCTATGGCCTTGGGCCCTTTACGCAATCTTTTTCGAACTTCATGCCTAAAAAGGGGTTAAAAATAATGCCTGTTAATGGGGGCATGAGGATTGACATAAGGATGTGTAGGCTTTGCACAGTGCCTGGTAGACAGTGAGGACTCAGTACCTGGTAACACGATGATGGTGGTGATGATTGATGATGAAGATAAGTAGGTAGGAGTGAGAGAGCAGCCTGCCTATTTTTCTCGGTAGTAAAAGCGGGTATTAAAATACGTGTCTGTGTATGAATGGATCTGGGCCATCAGTTTAAGAACTTTTTGATGGCACTATCTCCTGCCTCTTCCCCAAACACACATTCTGCTTCTCTATGCCCCCGCACCCTCTTTCTCTCTCCCCAACTTCCCCAGCTGTAAGTTGGAGCTAGATGTATATATTTATGGAATATGAGCTTTACTATTGGACATTTAGTATAGATGTTCAGTTTCTAAAGGGATACAGACACACCAGCCACTCCCACATGTGCAGGAAAGAGTGAACACAGGAGGCTAGGTTCATGTTCTAGCTCTTCCTCCTACTAGCTGTGACCTTGAGCAAGTCATTTGACCTTTCTGGGTCTCTGATCCCTTTTCTAGGAAGCAAAATTCATGCTATCCAAGATCCCTGCTCACCTTCTACAATTCTCCTATTCTAATTTCCTCCTGACCTTGCATCAAGGTCAGAGCTTCCAGGATGCTCTGAGGTAAGGAGGTGCGGAGGCTTTAGGAAGGCTTCCAGGAACAACTGTTGTACTCAATGCACTTGTGCTTCTGCAACTTCCCGAGGAGGTAGAGACAGCAAATAAAATAAATAAACCTTTGCCTTTCATTTTAGACTTAATTTAAAAAATAAGATTTGATCTGTAATTTTTTGAAAAACAAAAACAGAAAAAAACCTCCAGTAAGCTTTTGAATCTACCCAATGCACACATCTTTGGAGAGGAAGAGGTTTGGTTAACATCCTAACAGAAATGGAATAGAGATGAACGTGCTGTTGCAGGATTTGGAAGTAACAACCATGAAAAACAAAAGAAAGACCCAACTACACAAAGTCTGAATTGGTGACAATACCCATCCATTGCCTTCTAGCTGGGCAAGATCAATAACCATCTCCTGATTCCACAAGGCACGGACATTGTATTAGGCAACAATAGGATATGAAACTAGCTGGGCACGGGCTACAAGTGAGGGTTACTTTATACAAGTATCCTATTCCTGAAGAAGTGTGTGTTTACTGAAGTTCTGTGAACCCGGTGCTATTTTAATTGCAATCTAAAGGGAACTCGAAGTGAAAAACCCTTTAATAAAGCAAATGACCATCATCAATTTTCCTGGTTCTGTAATTCATTGTTTTCCCAGGTCAGGAAAACACAGCTGGAGTCCTGTGCAATCACAGGCTCGTTAAATAAAGTCAATCAGTGGGACATAGCCTTTTCAGCAAGGCACAGCCGTCACCTCCCTGGGACACTCACCACTGCGTCGCTGTCATACAGCTCCACAACCACCAAAGGCGGGGACTCCGCCAGCTCCTTGTGGTCTCCGTGCAACACCAAGTCATTGAATAGCAGCATCTGGTTCCATGTGGGGGAGAGGGTCTGGGAGATGACCTGGAAGGTGGGGCCGAAAGAAAAGCAAAAGGTCATTCAAGTGTGTGGGGGGGTAGGGGTTCTGAGGTGCATTCGACAGACACTTACGGATGGCAAAGAGAACATGTCCTCGTCATCATAGCTCTCTCATACAACAGTCAAGTGACAAAGTAAATGGATGTACAGCTAAGTACTAGATTGTTGGGGATAAAAAGATTCCCTGGCCTGGAGGAGCTGACATAGGTTTCATGAAGCCCCTACAATAACACCCTCTGGACACACATCATTTCAACTCAGTCCTCTCGGTAGGGCTGTGATAAGACTACCTTTTATTGAGCACTTACTATCTGCCGGCTGCTGTACTGGACATGCACTGTCTCAGTCAAACTTCACAACAGTTCTGGGAAGTGAATACAGTTATCTACTCACATTTTATGGGCCAGAAAACTGAGGCGCACTTGTCCAGAGCCAGCAAGTGGCAGAACTGGGATTCAACCTGGAACTTTGGCACCAAAGACCAGGCTGCGAACCTCATTCACCCTCACCAAGTAGATGCTAATATTATCCCCAATCTATGGAAGGGCAAACTGAGGATGGGGGAGATCTGGTGAGTCTTCACTTGGGAGCAAATAAAATTTTGTCATTAAATATGCTAAAGTGGGGTTTAAATCTTACATTCCTTCTGTGGAGTTCTACTGTTTTGCGGATATTTCTTTGACTACATTGAACGGACCAGGGTCTTCAAAACAACCCTCACCATTTTGTATGACATTGTTCTTTCTACCACAACAAACTGATCTTGGGAGTTGGCTACACACATTATATAGATGGAGAAACTAAAGGACAGAGAAGGGCCACAACCTGCATAATTGGTCCAGAACCATGAGTATCTCACCTAGAAGTGGCTCCCAGCACCCCTGCCAGGGCACTCAAGTGGTACCTTCAGAAGGGAGGGTGTAGTTGGGCTTGTATCCTCTACTCTGATTACATGGATGTTTGGAAACAGGCCAGTTTCCCAGAACTAAGGGCTGATATTGTTTGCAGGGTAGACTCTGCACCTGGGCAGAAACTGCCCCATTAACATGTGAGGCTGGTCCTGGAAAGAGGCCATAGTCACATTTCCCTCTATTTCAGGCTATGCAGGCAAATGGGTGATTTCACTGCATTCGATTTCACTGCAGATGGACACTGCACAGCAGCTGCTGGGTCCTGGGGAAATGTCCACACCACCTCTGAACGGCACCCTCACTTGTTCACTCTAGGATGATCAGAGAGTGATCTGGCCTGGGCTTACTGGCCAGGCTCCAAAGCCCAGATAAAACTGTCATCTTCGAGTTTCACACCAAGAGTCATCTCTAGTCACAGTATTAAATCATTGTCACTGTAGTCACGAAATAATTTTTTATTGCTCTTCTTTGAGTCATAAAAATAGCATGCATTCCACAATTTTCTTCCTTTCTTGCTGCTTTGCTTATAGAGTATATCATACATCAAACACAGTAAGGTTTTTGACATAACACTTTAGAGAAAATCTTAACTTTGTGGAGAGGAAAAGAAAGATCTCAACAAATCTATAAATAGGAGTTAGGGAGTTGCAATGGAAAGTTAGCCTGTGTTGGTAACTGACATCACAAAGAACCACGTGTTTTTATGTGGTTTTTTTTTCAATGTGATCTCTTTTGAAGCATGCACCCAATTACATGATACCAAAGCAATTTATGACCCTTATAGTGCCTTTCCTACAGAAATATTTTTATGTCTTCCTTGGCATTTTGGGCTATATATATTACTTGATAAGACTGCAGATGAATGTGCCAGTATTCATTCATTCATTCTTCATTCATTCATTCATTCAGCATACATATTTAGGTAAGACCTATGATGTGCTAGGCACAGTATTAGGTACTAACACAGCATCCTGTGCGTGGGAGGTGTTCCACAGCTATTTGCATGAATGACTGAGTGGGTATTAGCCTGGCCTCTGAGTGGTTCCCATGAGTAAAAGGAACATGGCCACCTTTGAGAGGTACTAAAAGGTTCACCCAACCAAAAATGCATTCTCCCACTTCTCTGCCACGGTGCCCACCACGAGCTTCATTTCTTCAGAGCTTCCTTAAGCAGTTAGGCATTATAGCCATGTTCAATGCCATTATTTGGGAGATTACGGTACCACTTAGCTAACACTTGGAAGAAGAGTGAGATACCATGAATGGAGCATGGCTTTAGCATCTGGTATCCCTGGAATGCAACCCTAGTTTCATGGGTGCCTTCCTTTCAACTTGGGCAGGTGATATAAACTCTCTGAACCCCAGTTTTCCTCATTTAAATGAGATTAGAACCTACCTTATAGAGTTGTTATGTCCATTGTCTGAGATAAAGCATGGTAAGTACCTAGCACACAGTAGGCTCTCAGTAGGTGTCTGTGGCCCACCCCACTCTACCCCACCCATTCTTTTACTGTGTAAACAATTACTGAACACCTACCATGTGCCAGTTTTGGGGCACTGGGGTACTCGTGTCTAACAAGAGACCATCCGTGTCCTCAGGACTCGGCATTAATCTGCTTGTCTGAAATCCTCCATACCCTCCACCCTCTAAGCTGCCCTCTCCTCTAAGACTCTTCCTCTTAGCCACTTAGTCCCTCCCCCTTGTTATCTCCAAAGGCTTTCTCTCTGAGAGCTCTCTCCCTTTCCCTTCGTCCTTCTGTCAACACAAGATTTCTAAGTCCCACATCCTCAGGCACATCTGGAATCATCGGATTGCCTTCTGAAATAGATTGTATCATTAAGTCACTTTGTAGAGGATGGGTTTGCAGTACCAGGGAGACTGTTCTCCCTGAGTTCCATGTGGTCAGTTCAGACAAGAGCTACCAGGTGACCAGTGGAGCTCAGCTATGCCTGCAGGGACCCCAGGCTCAGCTTTCCCGGCCATGAAGAGTGCGGGAGGCGGGCATGTCACACACAGACCAGTCCCCTCCAAGGCAGCGCAACACTGACACAGGAGAGGGAAAGTGACTTCGGAATTGGACCAACCTGGGTATCCACCTTGGCTCAGGCACCTTCTACCTGTGTGATCTCTAAGCCTTAGCATCCTCATTACCAGAATGGGAACACGGATAACACCTTTGGGCTGCAGTGAGATGTAGCAAATAATACATATAAAATGCTTTGCATTATGGCTGGCAGCATAGGGGCTTTTATTAGTAACAAGAATTAGGTAATTGGTTCAAAGTGTGGAAGCCAAGTCCAGGGCGCCACAGAACCTATTTTCCGCTTCAAATGACTATCTGATAAACAAATGCCATCTGTTGCTTTGAGATCTGGGTCTAAATCCAAGGAAGTTAATGTATGGAGATACAAAATAGAAGGGTAATCATATGGCATCCCAGAGAGCTCACTCCATCCTGGGGGCCCCATTCTGGGCCTGAGATCACCCCTGAGGGCCTGGATTACACAGTGTGGCAGGTGGACGATGGCCCCAGGGGACCACCCTTGGAGAATCCCTCTTGCTTCCAGTGAAAAGCCTCAGTGACAATAAAGACAAGCAGTCACATAAAAGTTGTTAGAAGCAAGGCATTATCCTGGGTGTTTTGCCCCCTGAGAATCATAAGCGATGTCATCCTCTCTATGTTACAGATAAAGAGAAGGAGGACAAAGCCAGTTTTGCCTAAGGTCACATCGCCAATTCACGGAAGAGCTTGGATTTGAACCCAGGCAATATGACTAGAGAGTCTAGACTCTTCATCACTGCCCGCTGTACGAACTCTCAAATCAGAAAG
Organism: Rhinolophus sinicus; assembly: GCF_036562045.2. Taxonomy (NCBI): domain Eukaryota; kingdom Metazoa; phylum Chordata; class Mammalia; order Chiroptera; family Rhinolophidae; genus Rhinolophus; species Rhinolophus sinicus. The sequence goes on from NC_133761.1 coordinate 11,916,831, forward strand.
GAGAAAGCAGGCTGCAGTTTTCTCGTTTTCATGCTCATTCACTCAGTGAGAGTGGAGTCACCTTCCTTCTGGGGTCTCGCTCGAGTCCCCTCCCGTTCAGAGCTCAGCCCTCTCTCCAGTGGCTCCTGGAGGCCCAGAACTGTGGGATTTATCACCGTGTAGCTGACTCGTCTGTCCAGACTGCCCATTTCCACACCCAGATCACACATGACGAGGAGCAGGGTCTGGTCCCCCCGTCTCCCCTGAGCCCAGCATGGGGCCTGGCACGGAGCCAGCACTTGACAGGTGCTGGTGAAATGAACGCAACCCTGGTTCACATTATGATCTCGGTCTGTGTGTCATACATCAAAATGCAATCTCATTCATTACCCGGCTCACAGCCCTCACTTTAGAATGAACTGTCAGCCGTCTTAACATCCACCCATGTAATGGCCGCCATTCATCAATCACTTATACACTTACATCTTTGCTTTTTCACAATAGCCCTATTTTAGGACGACAGACCAAGGTGTAGCGAGTAAATGCAGCTAGAAAGTAAATAAGCTAGACTGTAACGTCAGGTCTCTGTCTTAACTCCCAGAGATGGGCAAATCCTTTCTGGAGCTTCCCTTTTTCAGAACAGTGAATCCTCAGAGAACAGAATTCATCCTTAGCAAATACGAACGATCGAATGAGAAAAGCAGCTTAGTGGACTTGCGCTGATTAGGAAACCTTTCCCCATTTCAGTGTTCAGTGTACAGACAAGGGAGAAAGCGCAGAGGAAACAGGGATAGATCCATCTCCACTGGTCCTCACTGCATCCTTTAGGAAGTCGTACTTTGCAGAGGACAGAGACACTGAACTGCAGAGGTGTTAAAAGTGTGCAAAGTCCCCCAGCCGCTAAGTACAAAGCGCCAGTGCCCAGTCTAGGCTTCCTGACCACAAAGCTGGAAAACCTTCCTCTCCACCACGACCTGTCAGCCAAGATGGGATCCCAGGCCTGGTGCGGGTTGTCTGTGTGCTGTTTTCTCGTTTGTCGATTCCCCACCGAACGAGGCCTGATTCCCGGCATGTCAGCGGGCACTTAGGGGCCAGATTCTGCTTTTCCTCCTCACTCCTCTTTTCCTCCCGCCCTCCTTTTGCCTCTGGAACTTGCTCTCTTGGCTTCAGGACAATGGATCACAATGCAACAACAGACTCTGTCCGTTCTTCCTTGCACCTGTGCTATGAGTCTGAAACCCCTACATACCCAGAGACATGAGAATTCGCAATGTGCCCGTGTTTTCTTTTCTGGCCGGGGGGTTGGGGGGAGCTGCTGTGGATTGGCTGTGGGCTGCAGGGAGAAGGCAGGTGGGCTTCTTTGGTTACCTTGGTGGTCTGGCAGTGGGAAAGGAATGTGACCTTGGCAAAGGGGTCTGAAAGTCCATTGCTGTCAGCCGCAATGAGGCCGCGGGCTTGATACATGTGTGCTCTCAGCTGAAAGACATGCCGGTCTGTGGATACACAATGGAAAGGGGCAGGCATTAGTGGGCTTTTAGGGATATTAAGTGCACACGGATGTCAGGGTGCGATGTGTCTGTGGGTGTTTCCATAGACGGACAAAGGCCAGGAGGCCAGGGGAGATACAGGCAGAGGACATGGGAGCTTAAAGGCAGGAGTGAGGACACCAGTTTGACAGGATGGGTGGCAGAGAGAAGGCCACAGGCGGGAGCAGACCAGGGTCCAGTGGGGCAACCCCAAGTAAGAGTTGAGTAGTTCACAACAAAGAAAGTGTATTAGGTCATTCCATGAAGAGAACATGCTGCAGAGGATCAAAACACTTTGGGAAAACTTTTTCCTCTTCTCTGAATCATTAATAGCTGGGACAGCAAATATTTCCAGGTAACTTGGGTCTCTAGAGATAGTGTGGGTGTTTTTTACCCAAAAACCAAACTCTCTAAAGACAGGATGGAAAGCAATGGAAATAAAGCAGAGTTTGGAGATCACTTGCTCCATCATTTACTAGCTGTGTGACCTTGGACAATTTCTAAGCATCTCTGATACATTCTACGTCCACCTGTAAAATGAAGAAACCATCAAGGGTTGACATGAGAAATAAAATAAATCTATAATAAGTAGAAGGCACAATGCTTGGTACATGGTAGGTGCTATTTCCTGAAACTTGTCTTCTCAGATTCCACTGGCGGTCAAGGTCAACCAACATTAGAGGAGGAAACCCAGGTGTACAGATAATTCTCCAGGGTTTCCAATACTGGCTCAGTTCAAAACCCAACCTCAGTCAAAGTGAAGGTCAATCTGCAGTCTACTCTCTCTGAATTCAGCAGCAAGAGGTCCTGCAAATTGAAGACATTGGAAACAGAGAGCAAAAGGCAACTGTAACAGAGGCATTCACATTTATAACAAAAATTAAAATTATGTGAAAAGGTAAACATGAAGGCATTCATAGAAAATAGCTACATAGGAGACAGGATTACATAAAGCATGCTTAATTTCTAAAAGTAGCCAAGTCCAGAAGCAAGCTAGAGAAACATGAGTGACCTCACGGGTACCAATTTCCATTGGGGACTTGTTGGGAAACGGAAATGCTTGCTGCTTAGAGGTCAAACCCTCAAAGCCATGGAAAACTAAAACATCTGCTTGAATTCCACAGGTCATATCAACAGAAGAACTTACTGATATTTATTTAAAAGATATGTTTCACAGTCTCAGAGGCATAGAGGAAAAACTGAGGGTTGCTAGATGGGGGTGGGTGGGTATGGGGAAGGTGAGGGGATTAGAAAGCACAGTCGGTAACCACAAGATGGCCACGGGGAAACGAAAGTCAGTTTGGGGAATGTAATCAATAACGTTGCAAAGATTTTGTAGGGTATCCAATAGATGCTTGTCTCATTAGGGAGACCACTTCAGGGATGGTGTAGATGCCTGATCACTGCACTGTACACCTGAAGCTGAAGTTGAACAATAATGAATGTCAACTACAAGTTGATATATATATATATATATATATATATATAGACAAGAAGCAGAGTACAGCATTAAGAATAGAGACAGTGGAAATGTAATGGCTGTGTACGATGTCAGAGGGGTAGTGGACAGGGGGAGGGGGGTTGTCACCGTTTGAGGGGTATAAATGATAAATGTCTAACTATTACACTGTTTTGTGCACCTGAAACTAATTTAAAAAATAAATTAAAAAAATAAAAGATATGTTTCACTTAAAATGCAAACGCAAGCGATACAGTTTGCCTACAAAGAAACTCAAATGGCTTTCTCTCCATTAACAGAAAAATGTAAATTTTTATTCCAGATGTGTTTAACGACTTCACTTTATCCTTTTTAGATGGCACATTGGAAGGTAAGGAAGAAAACGTGGAAACTGTAGTAAAAGAAGGAAAATACGTCGATCCTAAAATACTGCACAAACAACTCACGCACGCCACCCTCATCACTGTTTTCTCAGAAGCCCGCCAGGCACCGAATGACCCTCTTTGCCCAGTGGGCACCGTACCTTGGTAGAGCAGGTTGGCTGGGGGCTGAATGGCACCAGCCACTTTGGATGACACTTCTGCTTCATAGCCTGCTGGCAGGTTGTCCAAAATGGCACTGGAGTGTCTGGTGGAGCCCAGCCACAGGTACACGTCGACCTTTGCTTGCACCGACCAGCCAGCCGGACGTTTCCCAGGAAGCTGGGGGAAGGGCACGAAGAAGACCACCTTGTTAGTAGGAGGCATTGTGGGCCTCACTCTTTGAGGAAAGAGGTCCTGGGGCCCTGCAGACACACAGGGGGTGCTCAGAGAGCAGTTCTCAGGAGCTCATCTTATGCCAGAGCGAGACCAATGACTTCACTTGCCATGATGCACAATTGCACGGAACCATCCAGATGTAGTGGAGCCTGATGCTTAAACAGGCACTGTGGATTCAGCACTTCTGAGCCCTGGGTAATGTCAATCTAACAAATAGGTATGGTTATTGCCCCCATTTTACAGATGAGAAAACTCAGACTCTGAAAGGTTCGATAAAGTCCTAAAGAATTCTCAGCTTTTACATGACAGGCCAGGACTCGAACCCAGGAAAGATGATTCCAGATCTAGACTCTGGACTCTGAAAACCCACTGGCTGCTTCTTCCTGCACTGAAATCTCCCTTCCCAGGACTTCCAAGTGCCTGCAGTTCCAGCCACAGACGCTACCTCTTCGTTTCATTCAGAAGGTCAGGCCTCCATGTGCTTGAAGGAACCTACCTGCTCTGCCATCTTCTTTCTTCCTGGCTAAACACCTCTCATTCTTTCCTCATGCAGGGTGGTTTCCAGTTGCCTTACTACCGTGCATTCTCTCCTTTGAATGTCCTCGGATTTGTAGTTACATTTATGCCTGTTTGAATTTGTGTGTTTATGTGTGTGGTGGTGTGTGTGTGCATGTACATATGTGTGAGTGTGTGCATGTACACACACGTACATGTGTGTGTACACGTGTGTTCACGTACATGTGTGTGCTTGTACACATGCGTGTGAGTGTGTGTACACACGCATGTGCACATGTACTTACACACATGTGTACACATGTGTGCGTGTACACATGTGTGTGACTGTGTGCCTGTACACATGTGGGGGGGAGTGTACGCATGTTCCCAAGATGTGAAGACACAGCTCAGTGCACTGTGGCTCCTTTACTTCTCCATCACCAGAATTAGGGGACCCCTTATCCCCATCTAAGGAGTCCCAGGCCCCAGACTTGGCTGCATTTAGAATTGCTGGCAAGGCCTTCATTCTGAGAGCAGCTACCTCTCCAGATTTTGTTGACTCTTCTAAATGCCCCTTCTTAGTATCTCCCTCTTTCTTCTGCACCACTTCTTTTCCATAGAGAATCATAAAATTTTACTATGAGAGGCTATAACTGACTATTTCCAAGGCACCCATGCAGAGCCCCTGAATCCCAAATTAAGCCTGGGTTCACCTTCTTGTCGTGCTCTGTGAGCTCCCTACACGGATTCTGAGCAACCCAATTCAACAATTATTACAGGTGCCACTAGGAATTGCTGAGGGAGTGGGGTCAGGAGGGTATCACAGTGACCAAGACGCAGCCCTGCACCCTCCAAGAGCTCAGTCTGGACAAGGAGGCCAAGTTGCATTCACTTACTCAAATGCAAAGTTAAATGTAAGAAAGGAAAAGCTAAGGGGACAGAGAAGTAGCAGTAGGCACTTCCTTCCTTTCTCGAAGATGCAAATTTTTCGTTGGGCTTTAATCAGGACTTTGAAGTTGGACCAGTAGAGATGGAACCCCAGGAAGAAGGAAGTGCATGAACCAAGATAAGGGGACAGCAATCAACAGTGGTAATAGGAGCTAACGTTTAGTGAGTGCTTACTCTGTGCCAGGAATGGTTTGCTGAGAGCTTTCGGAAAGGAAAAAGCTGGGGCAGAGAATGACACAAATAAGGCTGAAGAATGCTGCCGGTTATGCTGAGGAGTTTGGAATGGATGCCTTAGCGAGTGGGATGTGTTATTTATTCAGCTTGCAAAAAGCAAAATAGGTCATTTTGTTGCTGGTAAAGACAACCACTCTACAACTCATAATTCTAAAATTTGTAACAAGACAAATAAGCTTCTATTCATCACTTCTATAATAATAGTAATAGCTAAAATGTATTGAGCATTCGTTCAATAAAACAAATACTTATTGAGAACCTAAGGTTATTTTGTTGTAATAAAAGCAATCCCTCTGCCATTTGTAGATAGCACAGGGGTTTTTATCTAGCTGTTCACGGTGATCCCCCTAATGCTGAAAAGAGGGCTTGGCACCCAGGAAGCTCTTGATAAATATTTGTTGAGTTATTTATTTTTCTAATATTAATAATAATAATACATTGAACACTTACATCGTCCCAGGCCCTGGTCTAACATTGCTCCATATAAACAGAATGTCCTATGTCCTGCATACTTTTAAAAAGTCATAGATAATCATTCATCTGCATGTTGACTACACAGTAGATACTTTTATTTTGTATGTTTTAAAGATGATTAAATAGAGGTTCAGAGAGGTTAAGACAATTGTCCAATGTCACAGAGCAAGGCAGGGGTAGAGCCAAAACTCCACCTGGCTCCAGAGGCAGGGCTCCTCACACACTGATGTGTATCCGTGCATGAGAAGTACCTGGGCATCTGTTTGAAATGTGAATTCTGATTCAGTGGGTCTGGGGTAGAATTTGAGATTCTGCGATTCTCCCTGTTGGTGTGGATCCTGCTGGTCTACAGACCATAGTTTTAAGTGTTTAAGTAGTAAGACTCTTAACTTACTATGTTGCATTGCCTCCAGCGGGTCTGAGATACTGTGCTTCTTAAAGTAAAACAAAAACAACAAAAGAGATCATTCATTTCCACTGCTGTGAAAACAATGTGTGTGTGAATTCATGGTTAGAACCAAACACTCGGCTAATGTCATATGAAAAGGTTACACCAGGACTACTGTTGCCCTCCTAGCAAGGAGGTGACTCAAGGAGAAAAGAAAAGGAAGGTTGAGCGCCACCTGCTGGCCGGGCTCTAAGTACATCCAGCTGCTCCCATAGGAAGCGTTTCCCTACGGTAATAAATGAATGACCTTTTCCACTCTTCCGCCACTAGAGGCATAGTGGAGATGAGACTGAAGGGGGAGAACACTGCTTTTTTGGATGGTGGGTTGGACTGAGCTCTACAAATTCTGTTCCAGCATTTTCAGCAGCATTGCGAATATATTTAAAATAGAGAAAAAGGAAGATCATGGAGCCGGGGACCATGAAACCCCGGTTGCTGTTTCTCACAGATTTCCCGTTACTTAGCCATGTGACTTCAGATGAAGCACCTTAGTTTCCTCTAGATTAATATTCCCCAAGCTGGGACCCTAAGAATGGTAGTTTCCTAAGATTTATCAATAGCTATTCTAGATGAGTAGGATTGGCGAGCGTGGGCTGTAAAAGTTAAAGATGCTTCCTGACGGCAGGACTTCTCAGAGCCTTCTATTGGTTAATGAGCCCTCTGACACTCTAAGAGAGGGATTCAACTGCAACCTCCACATGTGTTTGAACATGGGGCACTTGTGGAGCCACTCCAAGGGGCTCTGAGGAAACTCTGGCCTGGAGATTTTAGAGATTCACGTTCTCTTCTTTGCCTTACTGAACTTCCTAATCCCCAGTTTAGACACCAGACTGAGTGGCAGGTGTGTGAAGACCTGGGGCAGCTACTGCTTTTTTCAGATTTACCGACTCAGTGAGGAGAAGGGCATAAAGGGAGGTGGAGGGAGGGAGTTAAAAAGCAAGGGTGACAATCCAAACAGGAGTAAAAATAGTTTTTTGCTGAATCATCTTACCCAGATGTTTCGAGTCTGTACAATTGAATGCGATGAAATTTCAAAAGCCATCACCCAAAGCAATCCCAACGGCAAAAGGAAAATACAGATGGAGAAGTAATCCAAGGTTCTCGATTCTCAGTTATGTCTACCCTCTGGCTTTATTTGACAGTTGTCCTCTGTTCTAATTTTAAATAATGCCAGGATACATCAAAATATTTAGGAGTGAGCAACACTCCACTGATATTTTTTTATTATAGTATTTTTGGCGCAGGGCCTTCTGAAATGATATGCTATTTTTAAGACAAATATTTACTGTGACCCCAGGATTCCTTGGATGGAGAAAGCTGAAGAAAAATCCTGATACTGGTGGTGAATAACTTGGGTGAAAATTTCCTTTTTCAGTTACAGTTCTACAGGGGTGGGTTTAAAAATCATTTACACACATGACAGAAAATAACATACAGAGCCACAAACACTTCACTGGACATAAAAGGGTTACACAATTCCAGAAACATCCTCTAGATGTTGGATGCCCATTTGTTTGAATGCCAGCGTCTACTGGGGGATTACTCTGGGTGATGCACACTCTGGGTTTTTTGTTTTGTTTTGTGTTTTTCTGCACGGCAGGAAGTGAAAAGGTGGCCGAACATACTCTGTGTTCTTTATATGCATTCATTGACTTAATCCTCAACACCACGTCCATTTGGCTCATGAAGAATAGGAGACACAGAGATGGTTAGTAACTCACCCAAGGTCACACAGCTAATAAATATTAGCCCTGCAATTCTCTTATGGGTTAATTGTATTTCTTCCAAATTCATGTGCTGAAGTCCTAACCCCAATACCTGAGAACATTATTTGAACCCCCAAACCTGAGACCTTTTGAAAACAGGGTCTTTGCAGATATAGTTTAATAAAGTTGAACTGGAGTAGGGTTCTTATAAAAAGAACATAATGTGAGTAGAGATACACAGGGAGAACATTATGTGAAGACTGGGGTTATGCTGCCACAAGCCAAGGAACTCGTTGAAGCTGGAAGAGAAGCCTGGAACAGATCCTTCCCTGTCACTTTCAGAGGGAACATGGCCCTGCCGACATCTTAATCTCAGACTTCCAGCCTTCAGAACTGTGAGGTAACACATCTTTGTTGTTTAAGCCACTCAGTGGTATTTTGTTACAACACCCCTAGCAAACGAATACAAATCCCAACTCAGGTTCACCTGATTTCAAAGCCCATGCATGAAACCATTACCCCATATTGCCTCTTCTGTCTACGACATTTAACCATCACATCTACAGTAGACTCTAGCAACTGGATGGCACTTAGAGGATACCTAATCTAGCTGCTGACTGCCATATTACATCAAGTAGTTGTCCAGCCACTGTTGACACCTTGATGGCTGAAGAAAACATTATGGACCTCCATTTAGGGAAAAATTACCCTATAATGGCTATCATGGGGTTGTATCCCCATTCTGTCCTCTGCGCACACACACACACACACACACACACACACACACACACACAGCCCATCATCCATGTAGTAGCCCTACAAACACTTTAAGTCTCAATCAGGCTGTCAAATCTTCTCAGTTAAGCATTGCTATCTCTTCATCCATCCTTCATATAGCATGGTTGTTGAGCCTTCTCATCCTCCTTCTGAGGCAGTAGAAGAAGAATTATTTTATAGCAAGAAATCTGAACTGAAATCAGGAGAACAGTCTCTTATTGGCAGTCATTGGTGAGTGTTCAGCCTTTGGACCACTCTTTCTCCATATTTGCTCAAGTCTACTTCTGGGGTAGAAACTTCTTTGTGGTAAAGGGAAAATACCCAGAGTCTCCAAGACAGGCCCAAATCTTGAGTTAGAGACAGTAGAATCCATCCAGGGATTGTACCTATGAGTGTCTACTTATGAGACATCGGGGGACCCTGGCTTTATGAAAGGTGCAGGGAACCAAGTTGAAAAGACTATCATGTTTTTACAATTCAAAGCCACTAGCAATCCTGAAATAGCAGTTCTGTGGTATGTAAACTACTCCTCATGTAATTTTCTCTGAAATCTATTTTTAAAATAGAGATGAGCTTATGTGAAAAGATGCCACAAATTACACAAGAGAAAAGGTTGAGAGGAAACTAATAGAAAAATGTTCCCTCTCCCTAGTAATCAAAGAAGTAAAAATGAAAGTAACCTGGTGCACCCACTAGATTACAGAAAAACTTCTGTGTGTCTGGTGACATAGTAATTGGAAAATTGGAAACTGTTCAGCCTCAAGTCAGTCTATGGAATCCCAATTTGAGTCAGGAGAGGGCGAGGTATGCCAGGTATCCTCAGAACTTTGAAAGGCTTTGGGTAGAGTCATAGATAGGGACACCCACTAAGAAAGCTAGGCAACCCCGGAAAAACAGAGATTTCCCATCTTTAAGTCAAAATAGTGCAGACTTACTTTGAGGAAATGTGTTTTGATGGTTCCGCATTGTTTCCCCATCTGCTCCCTGACGGGGGAGTAGAGCAGGTCTTTGGAGGCGATGCGGGCATATGCCACTCTCTTGTTGTTGCTGAGCATCCAGAGAAAGACGTCAGGGATGGTGTGCTGTGGCTACAGGGACAGAGGGGAGCAGGTGGGATAGGCTGGTGTTTAACAAGTGCACGTCCAGAGTTCTCCTTTCCTTAAACAGTCCCCTTTCTGCCAAACAAAGTCTGTGGCTTAAACCATCCAGGTACTTAAAATATCTATGCAATGAAGCAAGCTAAGGGTAGCTTCTTTGAAAAGAGAAAAAGTTTTAGGTCATGAATTCGCAGTGCCTGTAGCCTCACTTGCCAAGCTGCTCATTGTGCTTTGAGGATATGCAAACTGGACCTAGGATGGGGCATTCATTTCTGGTGGCCTACATTTCTCCATCTGTAGAACAAACATCTTCCTACACCTTCCCGTGGGTTTCTTATTGTTGTTGTTGTTGTGAGAATCTTGTAATAATGATATAACTTCAAGCATTGGACTGCCTAAGAACCAGGTAACATTTCCAGAACAGTCAAATAAAAAAGCAAAAACAAATATCCATGAATGTCTTTCCAGCTGCTCTTAAGGAAGTAAAAACAATTCTACGAGGGATGTTCTACCTAAAATATGATTGCAAGTATTTTAGCTCTGTTTTAGGTGTTGATTCAGGAGAAACTTGACTAAATTGCACAGAAAATGAGACTTCAGAGTTGAGCTAGTCAAGACAGGAACTGCAGAATTCCCTGCCTAGAGGCCCATTCTGTTGCGAGGGTCTAAAGTGCACATTGTAGAGCCCACAAAGCTACCAAAACGAAGGGTAAGTATATTGTCATAAACTGGCTTCACCATCCGGGGCTGGAAGCAGATAATCTGGATTTCAAACCCAGAACACTCTAGTGTAATTGGTACCCTCGAGGGCACCCTTCTCCGTTGATATGGAAACAGAGACATCCTTGTGGAGGTTTTCCGTACCATAGGGGTCATAGGTCACACACCTGAGGCCCTGAGGCCTGGTTTGTAATTTCTGGGTGTTTATTAAAATCCCCACATCTACTAAAATGACTGCCTGTCTCACTGGTTATTATGCCTTCAGGGAATAATGGATTCACAGCAAGAAATACAACTTTTGAGAACAGAAGCAGTAAATCTGTACGTCCTTCTACAAGCTTCCCAACATAAAACCCAGGATCTGGCAGAAGCAAATATAAGGGCCTTTTTAGACCATTCTAGAGATCATCAGAAGATGCTGGTTACAACAAACTTAAAAATAAGAAGCTGATTTGATTTTTACTGGACATGAATTTAAATTTTCTTACAGTTGAAAACTTATCAAAGGTTCCATGCTGATTTTGACTTTTCTTGAGTCCATTAAGGAATATGCTTTTTATTTCTGCTGAATACTCAGGTTTCATTTAAAAAATCAATAAAGCTGTAGATGTTTGGCTTAATTTTAAAAGCTGCTTTCTCACCCCTAAACTAATAATGCCGGCTTAGCTCAGCAGGGCTTGGGAGAAAACATCGCTCCATCTTTCATCCTTATCAAACATTCAGACCTCATTGGGAAGACATCCCATCCGGTCCTCTCTTCCAAATGAAATTTGCCATTAGAGTTGATTACCTCATCCACAAGAAAGCGGATTTTTTCCACAAAATTTTGGGCTTCGGTAATCATTTCGTTGAGAGATAACTTTTTATTCTGCGGCTGAATGATCCCCTGGGCCTTCTTGGCCATCGCCTCCTAAAACAAGACAAGAGTCAGGGTCAGATCTTTCCAGAAACCTAGACAACAAGAACTGTCCTGTTGCTGGAAAATTCTGAAGGTATTTGTAAGCTCCACACTGAGCCACTCATAAGGGTTGTTTCAAGACCCGCCACTATGCACGTTGCCCATTTAATAGAAATTTCACAGGACTATGGAGGCAGAGACTATCATCTCACTTTTGTTTGATAGAGGAGAAGCTGAGGCCCAGAACAGTCAGAAGTTTGTCAAAGTCCCATAGCTCTGGTAGATAAGACCTGAATCTAGGCTTTCTGATACTTAACAACTCTAATAATCGCAGCTAAAATGCATTGAGTTCCTTCTCTGTTCCAGGCAATGTTCTAACTGCTGTGTTAATGCTCATTGCTCCTCATAGCAACTGGGGTAGGTACTTATTATTCCCATTGCACAGCTGGGGAAATAGAGTAGTGCAGACACTGCGAGGCAGGCCTGAGCTGACCTCCAGCTGAGTCTGGAGTCCATGTCTGTAATTGCCTCTCTCACCACCTCTTCTTCGAGGCCTGGTAGATGCTCCCAAATCAAGTTGGCATCATTTGAGAAATGCTGCCAAGGAGCTTAGTATGAGTGATCAAAACATTGCAAAGTGTTTATTTTGATTCATTCCCTCAGCCCACATTCATGTGGCTCAAAACTGCTGGAGCATAGACACGTGGGAAGGGAGCTAAGGCTGGGGTGCCAGGCAGCAGCCTGATGGTGCACAGCCTGCACATCATACGAAAGAAATTGGAACTTTGTCCTGTGAGGGACTTGAGTGATTTTTTTTAAACAGTAGTGACCTAGTCAGATTTGGGTTCTAGAAAGCCCTCTCTGGTTGTGGTAGAGAAGATGTTTGGGGAAAGATAACTGCAATCGTCTAGGCCACGGACCTAAGGCACTTGGTGTGGGCAGCGATTTGGGGGATGAAGAAGTGACGTTCCAGAGTCTTTAAGGGGCAGACTCAACAGGGCCTGGGGTGGAACTGGCTGTTTTGGGTGAGGGATAAAGATCGCAGGTTGATTCTTAGGCTTCTGATTGGAGTAACAAGTGCAGCTGGTGGTGCCAATACAGGATGCAGAGCACGTTTAGGTGGGAAGGTGATGGGTGGGGCAGGATACATGTATTAAGTCTCAGGTGCTGTGAGACAGGCAGGTGACATGTCTACTGGGAGGTTGGAAATACAGGTCTGGAGATGAGGAGGGAGAGCTGGGCCACTACGGAGATGTTGAAATCATGGTCTTGTTCAGGCTAAGAACGGTTGAACGCTGAGAAGACAACAGAGCTCTGTGGGCAAGAGGCAGTGAATGGACGTGGCAGAGACAAGCAAGGGCAGTCAGAGGCGCTGAAGAACTGGGGCAGGAAGATCTTATATGTGGCGGAAATTGGCCTCCCTTGAAGTATAGAAAATGAGTACGCAAACCTTCATTTATTATTCTGGAAAGAAAGATGAACCAGGAGTTTGGAGACTTGGGTTTTAGTCTCGAGACTGTAATTAACTAGCTGTGACTTTGTAAAAATTATTTAATTTCTCTGGACCCCACTCACATCTTTAAGATGTCCCTGGCTAGTCACACACAGTGATTTTTTCTTTGCAGAATTATCATGGCCTCATATAAAATGCCCTTGGTACCGTTGCTGGCATTGAGGTTTTGATTGAGATAATCCAGGGTCTGACTTGGTCTGGCATTTTTCAGTCATCACTCACTCAACAGGGACGGAGCACCTATAAAGCACCCAAAGCTGTGCAGGGTCTCCAGGACACAGAGAGGTGTCACCTATTGCTCTGCTCTCAAGAAGTGTTCACAACTTTTCACACAGTTCTTCATGGGAAGAAACCAAGAAGAGGAAGAATTGTTTGGGTTTGGGTTTTTTTTTTTTTTTTTTATCTTTCAGCTTGTGAGGCAAAAGGTCAAGTGAAAGAGTCTACGGCCTTTGACAAAATACAAGTATCAAGAAAAAGAACAAGGCAAAATCCATCGTAATAGGGTGTATGACGGGTGGGCTTCTCACTCAGTCTTGTAAGCATTCGTTAAACGCTAGTTCCTTCCCCACTCACCCATTTGCTTCCTTCTCATTCCTGCTTCGAATCACACAAACGTATAACCTTGAGAACCTGACCCTCATGTAGTGTATGACCTTTGCCTCATCCATGAGGTTTATTTTTAAAGTACATGTTTTAATTCTGTTCAAAGTATAAATAGATTTTCACATACCAACTCTTGCCAACAGAGGGTAAGTCGTTTCTTATCTAAAGTGGTTTGGTTCAACATCTTGGGCTTTTTTCCTGCTTCCGAGATAAAGGCACTAGGAGAGAAGAATAACAATTTTGAAGCCTACTTAGTGACAAATTCATTTATGTAATTCCAGAGATTTGCTAATGTACTTTCTGCAATACAATGGAAAAGTTGATGAAGCCACAGGACCAAGATTTTTCATTTAGGATTAAGCAATGATGCCCTAATTTTTCTAAGAGATGAAACGAGAAATTTTTTCTCATCTGGGCAAAATGATGCCCAGATTCTACATGGGGGATAGAGGTGTGTTTTTCCCCTTTCTTTCAGTACATGTCGATCATGAGTGCTGTCCAAGTTCACAACCACAAACACTAATTAACGCAGTTTTCCTCCGTCTTACAAATTTAACATATGCTAAAAGGTTCCTCCAAATTTGTGAAGCAAATATTTGAGACTCAGTACTGGAATATGCCTTCCCATTTTTAACACTGCACAAAGGACATGAATAGTTACATTTTGAGGAATGAAGTTTAAAATATGTTCAATGGGAAAATGGTGAAAGTGATTAATGCAATGGAAGAAGAAATATAAATGACTGGAAAACTTGGAGAAATAAGATAGTGTCCTAATTAGGGATAACGTAAATGCAAATGAAAATCAATACCGTTTTCATCTGATAAAAAATGTGATAATAGTCAAGGTTGGTGAAGATGTGGGGAAATGGTCTCTCCCCTCTTTTATTTTAGGCAATTTGACAGCGCCTGCCAAAACGTCAATGTCTACATAATTTGATGCAAAATTCACCTAGAATCCTATCCTTCAAAAACAACTAGAAATTTTGTATGACTGTGTTTATACAGTAATGTTTACTGAGGCATTGTTTATGGTAAAGGTTATGAACGGAATGGAAGAAGAAATATAAGTGGTTCGAAAACCTTCTGCTGGCTGTGGGCTGCCTCCTCACCTCCATGTGACAAATGGTCTGTTCCTTCTGAGGGGGGATCCCCCAAATCCAGCTGCTCAGCCATGGGCCGGGGAGACCAGGAAGCCCGCCATGACCTTTCTCAAATCCAGATTTACCAAATATAAAACTAACATTTGCATCTCTGTCTGAACCTCATGAATATTTTTTCAGTTGATTGTAAACTTGAAAGGGGAATGACTGTCACCGCAAGTAACCCTCAAATATAAAAAGTTATTGAGCTATTAATTTTACCCACAAACAGTTTCTAAAAATATGAGATCATGAAACTTTTTAAAGATGCTTAAAAGCAATTGCAGGTGGTAATTTGCTCACAGCAGGAGTAGCCCTGATACATATTGCTTCTACAATGAAAAACAAGAAAGAAATCAAGATGGAAAGACAAAACTACATATTTATGTCTTTGCTTTCCTACTTTTTTTTAAAGTGAAAATGCTTGGGTGGTTGAGAGATTAGGAAAGCCAGAACTTATCAAACAAAACACCAGAATTTCACTATCCCTGATCTACTCATTATTGCCTTCCATCGAATGAATCGCCACCGTTTTTGCATTAACTCCATGATGACAAATTCTCAGTTTTGCTCCAGTCTTGACCTAGTTAATTTCAAGAGTTGGTCCAAGTGTTTCACGATGTGGTAGACAGGCTCTACGGTGACGCCCACCTCCTGCTATTCTTGTTATTGTGTAATTCCTCCCTTCGAATGTGCACTGAGCAAGTCACTTATTCATGACAGACAACATCAACAGTGATGGGATGTCACTTCTAAGATCTGTGACGTCCATCTTGCTAGCATGTTCTCTCTGACTCTCCTCACTTGCTCACTCTGAGGAAGTTAGCTGTCATACTGTGAGAGGTGGCTTGGAGAGGCCCACGTGGCAAGGAGTGGAGGCTGACTTCCAACCAACCACTACACAGGAACTGAAGTCCTCAATCCAACAGTCCATGAAGAACTGAATTCTGCAAGTAGCTACACGAGTGATCCTGGACGTGAATCCTTCCCAGTGGAGTTTTGGGATAACTGCAGCCTCAGTCAAAGCCTTGAGTGCCATCTGTGAGAGGCTCTGAGCAAAGGACCCAGCAGGGCCACCCCTGGACTCACGACCCATGGAAACTGTGAGATAATAAATATTGTGTTAAGCCACGAAATTTGAGGGTTGTTACTTAGGAATAGGTAGGTAATACCCTATTTTTGGATCTTTTATTACATTATCCACCTCCTGGAAAAAGAGTCATTAATTAGTTCTTATTAATGTGTTACATGACAAATTCTATTAAATAGTATTGGATATAACTTATCCATCTCATTGTCAAATAGTTGTTGAGTATCTACCAAATGCAAAGAACTACTAACACTGCTAGCATTTTTCTTGTTTCATAAAGAGTCTCAGCAGTCTTTCTTTTTTCCTTGTTTTTCTTCTTTTCTCCCTTTGCTTTGTGTTTTAGTTGTTTATGTGTCAGGAAGCAAGAGTCAGCCCACAGATGCCAGCTAAATTACGGAAAAAAAAAAAAAAGATAGGCATAACACTACAAAATGCCCATCTGAATGCACGTCAAATAAACAATTTTCTAAGATAATTAAAAGCTGATTCTGTATAAGCTCAGGCCCCATATGCCAGCTGGTACCTGCTTTGACTGATGAAGTCATTAAGCGCCACCTTCATTTTCTCTTCCGGTGCTTCCTCAGAAATCTTGATCAATTCTTTCACTTCTTCTATACTTTCTTCCTGAAGACAAACCCCCGAGGTGGAGGGATGAGAGGTGGGAATGAGACATTGTACTGGAGATACTCATTGTAACATCCGAGAAATAATACTCAGCTATTGTTTTGTTTTAGAAATGAAGGAAGAGTTCCTTCATTGTCTTGTGCCTGAACTGGGAAATGTTACTGCGTGCTAACTTAGAGCCTTCCTTTTTTTAACTAGAATTGGTTCATATTGAAGTCTTCTCCTGTGTTGCTCAAACTCATTGTTTCTGTCCCAGATCCATTCCCTACCTGGGTACCATTTATTCAGAATGTACCCTGTGGGGAAACCTAATGTCATGGTAAACATCTGACAAGGTAAATTAAATATAATGATAAAAAATGTCCAAAGCAATGTTCACGTCAGTTTGTCGTATAGGAATATAATCATATTGAATAATCCCTGAACTTAAAAGGCTATTGATCTTTCTGATGATAGGGGTTTTTGTTGGGGGTTTGGTGTTCGGGAAACGGAGAACAGGTTGTATATGGCAATGGCTGTGTTTGTATACTTAATAATTGTACTTTTCCTTTGGGGCCTAAATTCTAGGATTACATTCAGTGGCTTGGAGGGAAATTACACCCAAGGGACATTATACACATTGTGCGTTTTGCTAGAATTTATAAAAGTGACGTCCTCTATCACACGCCTGGGGATATGTTTCCTTCTTTCTCCCTTCATTATAGGAACAGGTAACATGGGGGAGTGATTAAAGATTTAGGCTTGGGTCAGACTACCTCTGTTCAAATTTGGGCTCTATTGGGTGACCTAACCTCATCTATAAAATCGGATAATAATAGTACCCACCTATAGCACCATAGGAAGGTGTGAATTTCTTCCAACAGTGTTTGGTGCTTAGTAAACATTCAACCAGGTTAGCCATGAGATGCCAAGCATGGCAGGGATCCTGGCACTGAGAAAGTTATGAGAAACAAGTGCTAACGGCTACTGTAGCCACTAGGACTAAATTCTGGTTTTGTTCTGTCAAGCCTTTTAGAAGTACGTTATCTATTTTGCCTGAAGGAGAAGCAAGACCAGCCTTACAAAGTGAATCTGTGGCCTCTGCCTGGGGTGACACCAAACCAGGGCCCCATAACAGCTTTCAGACTCTACCTTCATGACGCCCCATGGCCAGCGGCAATAATTTGTTTTACACAATTAGAAACAGGATTATAATACAAATGGGGGAGCGAAATCTGTTCTTTCTTAGGGTAGGTTTTCATGAAATAAGAGGGATCAAATAAGAATCATCAGGTGATCTGGTGAGGCATTACGGGACAGAGAGTAGAGGACAACACCCATGAGATGTGTGAGGTGGAAAGAGCAATGTGAGAGCAGGGAAAAGGAGTCACAAAGGGAAGGTGCAAGATACCAAAGAGACAGAGTTTCCCACGCTGTGTTTCCTCCCTGGGGTGGAGTGGAGCCACCTACCATTTATTGCATATTTGACACTGTTTCAAATAGTTTCACACATTCAATTCCTCAAAGAATTCTTTAGCCCCTCTCAGGTGCCAAGTGTTATGCTAGATGCCATAGAACAATGGAAAATGAAAAACAAACACACCAATAAATTGTAAATCGTGGTAAGAACTGTGAAGGATAAGAACAGGGCATTATGAGAGAGCCTGAGAGGGAGGGGTTCAGAAGCCTTCTCTGAGGAAATGCTTGAACCTGAGCCATGGAGGTTGCCTGTATTACACAGGAGAAGTGACAAGGGGAAAGCAGCCCAGGGAGAGGGGAATGCCATGGAGGTGGCCATGAGACGTAAAGGAACTTGGTTTCTTCGAGAAACTGAAAGGACACCACTGTGCTTGGAATAAAGACAGGAGGAAGAACGTGTGAGACATTGGATGGGAGAGGTGGCAGGGCCTGATCTTGTAGGAAACTGCCCTCCATGTTGGGGACTTAGGATTTTAAATTAGTTAAAGCCAGGATTTATCGATTTTGTGAGAAAGTTGTTAATCCCCTGCCCTTCGGAGAT
Organism: Rhinolophus sinicus; assembly: GCF_036562045.2. Classification (NCBI taxonomy): domain Eukaryota; kingdom Metazoa; phylum Chordata; class Mammalia; order Chiroptera; family Rhinolophidae; genus Rhinolophus; species Rhinolophus sinicus. The sequence continues at coordinate 11,935,321 of NC_133761.1, forward strand.
TAGGAAAACAACCTCCCCAAGGTCCTCTACCAGTAAGAAGCAGAATAGACATTTCAGTGTGGATGGTTTGATTTAAAGTCCAGGGATTTTTCAAAATGTATTCTCATCCCACTAGGTCCACATGGTAGGAGTCCTGTGTCCTCCGAACACATCAGCCTCAACTTATTTGTATTTAAACTGAGGTCAAGACCCTCTACTGGGAGGATAAAAAAAATCCTTTTGCCTCCCAATGTTCAAATCTATCCCCTGTGAGAACCACCTACCAGCAGGTCCGCCATTTTCTCCAGCATGTTGGACCAATGCAGCCTAAACGTCTGGTCTCCCCAAGAACTGATGAAATACACACAGGGCTTCTTGGCTTCAAAGGGCAAGTAGTTATAATTCCTGTGAAAACACGTTAGGTCTGGAAGTTAGTTGACAATCAGTGTTTTCCAGGCAATTCCAACCATATATTTATGTTTTGTATGTTCTATGTGGGGTGGGGGAGGAATGATGATAAAACTATCAAACTAGTAACTTCATCCTTAGTCGATAACTGGGGACTCATGAGCAATAAGCAATGAACAGTTATGAGGCTGCAGTGGAGAGGTACTGACAGCCACCAAGCTCAGGCCCAAAGCTTAGAAATGATCACCAGAGGGCAGGATTTATCAGGCAAGCCTTCTTCAAGGAGAAAGATTTTAAATGAGACAGGAAAGAAGGGAGAAAAACTAACACTTTTTTTTTTCTTTAATGACTATAAGCTACAACAGATGTGAATGCATTTGTAGCTGAAATTGCTAGGTAATTTAAGAGAGTAAATTATTAATAAATATGAAGGCATGTGTCTCACACTAAACTTCAGGAATCCATGGCTCACCATCCACCCATCTATCTACCCATCCACCTGTCCATCCATCCATCCATCCATCCATCCATCTGTTCATCCAATATTTACTGTTGTCAGGCATCAGTGATAATAATATAGTGACTTCCTTGGCTAAAGAGAGACAAAAAGGATGGCAAAGTAGCTAGAAGGGGAGATGTAGAGCCAAAGAGAATTTTGTGAGTGATTGTTGGATGTGATTACATGCTGATGAGAAAAAGACGGTTAATAGGATGAGATTGAAAACAGGAAAGAAGGAATTAATTTGTAAATTTCAGTTCCCAAGGAGGAAAGGGATGGGTGCAAAGGCAGGTAAGGTGGGAGAAGGGCTGCAAAATGCTGAAGTTCCCTGCCCCACGACAGCTATGTTTTGAACTAGATTTCCCCCCATCCATGCCCACCCACCCAGCCCACCCCCCATCATTTTCCCACAATCACCCGGAAGGCCAAAGTAAATTTCTTGGAATGGGCATGGTAGGACAGATAGCCCTGATAAATGTGGACAGTATTTTGAGAGTCACACGTGTATAGGAGTAGAAAGGGGGGGGAGGGGGAGGGAGAGAGAGAGAGAGAGAGAACATGAATAAAAGAGACAGAAAGAGAAAGAGAAAGTTTTGTTTGCATTCCAAAAAGCTAAAGAGAACTTTAGCCTGAAAGATGTGTCCTTGTTTTTTTTAGCTCTTTAACCCGGACTTCTTTTGGAGACTGTAAAATTAGCAAAGCTGCCCCATGGTCTGTTCTACAGAAAATAAACCAGCAGGTGTCCATTCAGAAGAGAAGCCAAATAAATTCTTGGCAGAAACTGAGGTTGTTATTACAGCAGGAGAACAAAAGAAGAATATGAAAAAGGTTAGAAACTAAACTGCTCTTTCTTTCATCTCCTTTCAAAATTATTACACTCAGAATCCTACATCTAAATAAAGTCCCTCCCAAGGTTTCTTTGGTTTGAATTATTTTGTGCTAATGATGTTCAAGGCCTTTGTCTCTTTGGTTCCCAGGGTCCTCCTGGTCTTACTGAGTCTGGCTGGGCCAAGATGCTGTGGTTTCTCAGGCAAATTACAGTGCAGATGGAGGACAGCAGATGGGAGGGCACGGGGTTGCCAGTGAAAAGACAAGACTGCCAGTGTGAATGGCTTCAGTGACACACGACTGGCCTTGTGACTTTGGGCAAGCACAGGCCTGGAATCCTGAGAATCAAATGGTGACCCATCACTAGATGTCTTGTGCTCTAATTTCATTCCTGAGCTCCAGCCCCATACATAAATTGTATGTGAATGCATGCGCTTTGTAAAACTGGAAAGCCCAGAACAAACATAAGATGGTATTTTAAGTGGCATGCTAAACCACCCCTGACAAGGTGGTATTTTAATGGAAGCAACAAATGGAGTGTGTGTGTGTATGTATGTGTGTATGTGTATGGTCACTGTGTGTGCATGTGCGTGCATATGTATGTGTGTGCGTGCATGCGTGCATGCGTGCCGTTATGTGGACAGAACCTCAATATAGTGACCGAGAAATATACAGAAAGTCCAAAACACACCAGCACGACTTATTTTGGTCTCCTTGAGCCAGCCGGCCAGCACTGCTATGAAATCCATCCGAGGGTGCTTGAGACCTCTCCTCTCTCCCCAGGCCTTTCCCACACTGTATCCCCTGACATTCTCAGCAGCAGTTAACAATAGGCTAGTCCAACAAGGTGGGGACTGTGCTCGCTGCCCGGTCCCAGAGAAAGGCTGCAGAGTCCTTCCGAGTGGTCTCAGAAGCCCCCCAGAGCTGCAGATCCAGTTACAGCCCCCACCTTTGATGTCCTCAATTTTGAAAAACGGATGGAGAAGCCATTAGGAGACTGGGGCATTTGGGGTTCTTTTTGATGTGTGTAAAAGAAAGACAGACAACCAAACATGTCTGTCAGGGAGTCAAAAAAGACCCCAAAGAAGGTGGTCCCGGGGAGGCGGAAGGTAGTCCAAGCGAGGGACACGATTTAGCAAACGTAGGGCACAGTGAAAACTGAGAGGACCGCTGCTAGGATTGTTTTTACTGACTCCTTCCTGCTTTGTCCCACACACTCTTTCTCCAGCGCTTAAGCCCCTTCTCGTCCTTGAGGATGTCACTTTTGCTGTGACTTTTCCCGAATCTTTACCTCCTCCCTAGGCAGAGTAAGTCACTCACCTCCTGTCTCCCATTGCACCCTGTGCCCAACCCAGTTGCTCTACGTGATACACAGACACACAGGTGACTGACACACAGGCCCTGCCTTTAGAGTGCTCACCGTCTAACAGGGAGACAGACAAGTACAAACATCTTCATGCAGTGTGATTAGCGCTTGAAGGAGGTGAGTATAGAGACCAAATCAGACTTGGGTTTCAGGGAAGGGACCTCGGGCTTCGTCCTGAAGGTGTAATGAGAGCCAGTGGGTCTGAGGACACGTGTTGCCTGGCAAAGGGAAGAGCATGTTGAAAAGGCCCAGAAGCAGCTGAGACCAGGATGCATTTGGGGAACGGCCAGGGCCATTCTGGAGATGATGGTAGAGAAGTATGTAGGGAGTAAATAATAAACCATGGTCTCTGAACTGAATCCTGAGGCAGCCAATGGATGAGGTTAATTAGGGGAGCAACTGGTTCAGATAATTTGGTAAATTTCTTGAAGAACATCCAAGCCAGGTAGAAGGTTTTTGAAATAATCCAGGTGAAGATGCCGACTTCCAGAATGAAAGGAATGGCAATAGATATTAGAAATACTTAAGAACTAGAAACGACCAGACTTTATCACGGATGGAAGTGGATGGGCAGGAAAAAAGAGAACAATTGACAACTTTCTGATTTATGGCTAGAAGGACTCAGAAGACGGTAGGGCCAGTCTATGAGACAGGAGAGATAGGAAGGAGAGCAAAGTTGTCTGTGCAATGAGCCTGGTGAATCATTTATGAGACTCCCGAGTAGAGGGGTTTGGATCTGCTGCGCAGGAAAGAGCGCTGTCTGGGGAAATCGATTGTGAGTCGTTGTTTTCCTAACAGTGGCCAGTAAGCCGTGGGTCCATGCCCAGAGAGAGAGAGTCTTGATGAAGAGCAGAGAGAGTGAAGAGCACTGATTACGTGGTTCCCACCTCCTTGCATGTAAATGGGGAGAACACTGTTGTGTTGTGAGAATCCATAGAGACCATAAAGATTCTACGCTTAGCACAGGGCTCAGAACACAGAGGGTTCTCACTAGGTATGGCTTGTCCTTCTCCTAAATCATGTGGTTGGCGCTTGATGCCACTTTCTTAAAACAGAATTCTATCATTTTACTTCTCTTCGCACGTTGAAATTTCACACGGATTAAGGATCAGTGAGAGTACACATGAGTCCCCCAGCTATTTTCTGAAAGTCTTTTCTGGGGCTGACAATAGTTTTTTGAGTTCTTTGTTTTGGCTGTAGCAAAATATAATAAAAAATGATGTCTTCATTAATTCCACTAAATTGAGTTTACATACTAGCACAGAACTCAGATGAATATAACAACTATTAGTAGGGTTTGGATTGAAATTTCAAATTCTGACCTTCCTACCTTATTATGCCTCAAAGTTATAGAATAAAGAGGGCTAATAGCCACCATCATTGCTCTCTCTTTAAATGAATTACCTGCATGTGTCATTTGGAGGGTTGTCGATACATCACCAAAGGATTTAATAGCATGGCACTTACCACGTTGCCCGTTTGCATTTGCTCCCACAACTGAGATTTTAATAAATGATGTTTCTGGTTTTAGGGAAGAACTGAATCAAACAGTCCCAGATATTGGTCAGACTCCCACTGTCAGAAACTGTTGCTTCTGCTTTGTCTCCTACCTGTTTCCCTCAGTCACGAGTGGCTTCTCTGGGTGAGTGGTGGAGACCATAGGGATGGCAACCTCGTCCCCTTCTCCTTCGTGCAGCAGCGGGAGGGTATCTTCTCCAGCTGATTCAGCTGACTTCTTCTTACTCCCGTGATGGGACCCTCCATCAATCAAGTTTCCAAAATTACCTGCAGAAACAGTAGCAAGAGGATAGAGGCCAGGTGTCCACAAGCAGAATCAGGCTGCCTGGCATGAATGAGCCAAGTTGACGTCCTCTCAGGGCAGGGAAACACGATCTCAGTATGAAGGTGGAAAGAGCAACGGGCAGACCAAAGAAATAAGACTGGCAATAACAATGAGCCATCGTCTGCATCCACGTTATGTTCTCTTTGGTAAAAACTACGTAAGCTACAAATTAACTGGATTCCATCTCTATTTCTTTCTTTGAAGGAGAGCTTCTAGAATGTGAATCAAGACCTTCTCTGAAGGAATGTCCTTTCTTGGAATGATTTTTCCAGAAGTACATCAACCCAGGAAAATCACTGGGAGTGACAATAACAGCATCTACTATACGCACAGCACCTTGCCTGCACTAACTCAATAAATAAACCCCTGCAACAGCTCTATGAGAAGTTATCAGTATTCTTATTTTATAAATGAAGAAATTGAGATGCAGAGAAATTAAATGACCCTAGGATAATGGAATCAGAATTAGTAACCCACGTCTGGTTGAATCCAAACTATATTCTTACTCCATTTTTTGAGGTATGAAAATAAATCTGTCCCTTGCATAGTGACACACGAGGACAAAGAATTATTCATTGTTTTCTGAGGTGCAAACCTCCACCAGAGTGCTATCATGTGCATGTAAGCTCTAATTTACTTATTCAAGAAATGGGTACAAAGTCCACCCCACGTGCCAGGCACGGTACTGGTCTGCACTTACCAATAGAAACTTCAAAGCTAATGGGTTTATCGCCAATCTTCCGGTCAATCATGGTAGCTTCGAAAAATGCTCCAAAGAGTAAAAATTCCTCATATTTTTCTGGTACGATCTACAGAAAGAAAAAAGAAAAAATATGTATATTAGACAGGCCTGGCTTTTGGGGGGTGGGGGGTGGGGGATCACCAGGAAGCTGGCGTTAACCAGGTCCAGGTTAATTTATAGGCATTTGAGTCTTGGTGTTGGCCTGAAATGGCACATTATTTCCCCACTAATCAGACAGGCAGGAACCGGGACCTGCAAATTGCACATCCAAATTCAGCCATTTACCCAGAACAATGTAGTCTCAACCTCCTGAGCTTCTACCTTATAATAAAATCTCCTTTTGTATTAAAGGAGAAACATGGCATGTATATCTTTCTCAGATACTGTTGTCAAACAGGCATGGTATTACCTTCTGGTGAACAGGCATTTAGAAGGCATAAAACCAAAGATGAGATACTCAGAGTCATAGGATGAAACCCTTACATTTCAGCATAGTTTTACGGCTCGTTCAGCATGGTCACTTGCATTATATTTGTTCCTCTTGACAATATTGAGAAGTCAAAATTTGGATCATTCCCATTGTACAGATAAGGAAACTGAGGACACTAAAACTTGAGATAGAATTAATAACTTTCTCAAGTATTCTGACCATGGATCCAGTGCTCTTTGAACTCTAATATGTGTTAACCCAGTGCCTTAGGTAATAATTCAAAGTCAGACTTTGCTCCCAAAAATAACACAAGGCCAAATAAAAGGGGTGGAGGGTTAGGCACTTGCATGAGCATCAGCCAGTCAAGTGCATCCAGGGTGGGTTATATGTACTGTGGTTACTGCTGCGAGGGGTGCACAGGTCCCAGAAGTGTAACAATGTAAAAATGCTTTGTTTTAAAACATTTTTTTTATTTTTCAATTACAGTTGACATATAATATTAGATTCAGGTGTACAACATGGTGATTAGATATTTATATAAGTTATGGAGTGATCACCCTGATAAATTGAGTACCCATCTGACACCACACATATTCATTATATTATTGACTACATTCTTTATGGTGTAATTTATATCCCCATGACTACTTTGTAACTACAAATTTGTACTTCTTAATCCCATCCCCTTTTTCATCCATTCCCCCCAAATCCCTTCCATCTCACAACCATCAAATTGTTCTCTCATGACTATGGTGGAGGAGCTGTTGTGCAGGGACTGATCCTACGGAGCAGGATTCACTTTAGCAGGGCTCTGGTGCCTGCCTAGTCTGACTTTTGGGTGTGTCATTTGTGGAGGTGGTTGGGTGGTGCGCTGGTGTGGTCTGAAGCTGGGCAATGCCTGTGTTGGTTCTAGGGCCTCTTGGGAGGGGCTCTGTTGCAGGCCAAGTTCAGCCACTGTCTATACCCTGCCTTGAGCCACTTGTTATGGGCTACAAAATGATCTGCAGATGGTTGCCACTCGTGCTAGACTTGGAGGTTCCTGGGAGAGGCTAAGCTGAGAACCGATGCTGGCTGCCACTAGTGCCAGGCTTGAGGCTGCTTAGCAAGAGGGATGGGGCAAGCTGAAGCTAGATGCTGCTTGTTTGGAGTTTGTGAACCTTTGAGAGATTTTAGGAAAGTCCACAGCATGAGCCAAGACAGGATATCTCTATAGAAAAGCCACTAAAAGCGGCTTGAGTGGGCCCACAAGTTGGGTGGGGCGGGGTGTCAGGAAATCACCAGGGACAGGTAAATTGTGTTAGTTTGATGTAGACTCAGATATGGTGGCCACCTACATCTGCATGCTGGGGGATGGGGAGAGCTCAACAAAGGAACAATGACCTCTGTCAGTGCTCCTGTCTGAGAGAAAGCTGCCCCTCCAGCCCTCACCCTGAAGCCAGATAATTCAGTTCCTCCTTTCATGTCCCTGGTGCCTTTCAAGCTGCTGCCCCAGCTCTGGAGCTCAGAGCCAGTGAGTCCATCAGCGAGTAAGTCCATGCATATGCCCTTCAAGAGGAGCACCTGGAACTGCAGCCACCCTAGTCTCACTCAGCCACAATTTCCTTTGGTTTTCATAGTCAGAAGTTATGAGGACTTCTCATCCCAGCCCTAGAACCCTGGGCTGGGGAGCCTGTGTGGGACTGAGCCCCCTCATTCCTCAGGGGGGACCTCCACAGCTGAGACATCTCTCCTGATTTTTAACTGCCACACATGAGTGTGGGAACAGCCCGTTTCACATCTGCCCCTCCTACCAGTCTCAACATGGCTTCTTCTTTGTATCCTTAGTTATGGGACATTGGTTCAGCTAGGCTTCAGGTGATTCTCAATGATGGTTGTTCTCTAGTTTAGTTGTAATTTTTATGTGGTCATGAGAGAAGGCAAGCACAGCATTTACCTACTTTGTCATCTTGACCAGAAACCCAACATTGAAAAGGGCCTTAGAGTTCATCTGTTCCAACCTCCACCTTTTACCTGAATTAACTAAAGCTCAGAGAGAAAAAGGTCACAAAGTAAGTTGAAACTGCCAAGATTTGAGGCCTGGTCTCCACTGAGACTGCCTTCTCCAGGAGTCTGCCTTCTGGAGGATGGGACAGTGACAGGTGTTAACCTTAAAATAAAAAGCCAAAGCGAGAGGCAACATGCATTTATTTGAGATCCAAAAGAATTGCAATCCTGGGAAGAACTGATTCAGGCAGAAACCAAAATAGTGCTTCAATTATGGGTGAAGGCAAGGGTTTTTTTAAGAGAAAGAAAAGGAAAATAATAACATGAATAGAAGGAAGGAATTTTTATTGGTGTTAATAACCTAAGTTATCCTTTAACTATACATGGCTATTTACTGATCTAAAGAACATTTAAAATTTTCAGTCCCTGTGGTCTGGATACCTCTTTTCCTGTTAACTCTACAAACAGATGTTTGGAAGACAATGCTTCTCTGGCCCAGTCTAAAGGTTATTTTTCCCAGTTCAGACATTCCAAAGAGTAAGATGCATGAGTCAATTCCTCTGGAATGGTTGCCCTGACTACATTTTAAAAATGGCTCCGCTTGTACCACCTTTTCACACAAGTCACAAGACAGGAGCCATATCAAGATAATACACAACTATTTGCAATGACGCTCATTGACAAGGAACAGGCATGGATGCTTCAGGGAACAGATGTAGCTGGAACACGGTGACACAGCATCACATTTCTGAGCAAAGAGGCTGAATGAACTAGAATCATACAGTCTGTGCTTCCTGGTTTTGTGGTTGGATTTGTTAAACTCAATGGAAAAAGCAATATGGTTCATTTAAGGATTAAAGCAGTTGTGGCCTCAGAGGTTAAGAGCCCCATTCAATCAAGAACCCTAAACCAAAGAGTTATCACATCATTAGGTGAAATGTCACCCCTTCCTTCACACAGGAGACTCCTGTGCTCTCAGAATCAGCAGGAAATGTCTCTGTTCACCAGAAAACACTGGACAGGGTGGGGGGCCAGGTGCTGGACCTTAGTCACAGAGCACACACCCCTCCCACCTGTTGCCACTGTATCCACTGGCTGTAAACCAGTCACTTATCTTGCCTTCCTGAAGCCAAGTTTACTTTCTGGGAGGAGGTTAAAAATTACGCAGGGACCTGGAGGGACTGTAGGCCGTGTAGCCTAAAGAGGGACAGAAGGCTCCGTAGCCAGAGAAACGCTTCTTCAAATCCCGATGCTGCTACTTCCTAGCTGGTGGACTTTGGCAAATCATGTCCACTCTCTGGGGTTCATTTTCCTTGTCCATGAAATAAACATCACAACAGGGCCTATGGTGGAGAGAAATCAGATCATCCATGTGGAGTACCTATTCTAAAGCCTAGCCATGTAAACGCCACAGGTGGTAATCACGGTAAGTATTTCAACAGGTTAGAATTCATGTCTTAATCCTACCCATCCTTCAATGTCCAACTCAAATGCCTCTTCCTTCTGGAGGCACACCTTGACTCCTTGAGCTGGAAAAGTGACAATAGTAATGTTTACTGAGCTCCTATTATATGACAGATGAAGTATTAAGAATTTTACCTACATTATCTAGTGTAATTCTCTTAACTACCCTAGGAGAAATATATTTATTATACCCACTTAAAGATGAGGACACTGCTGTCCCAGGAAAAATTAAGGTATCTGTCCAAAGCTACTAAACATGTCTAATATTTATTGAGCACCTACTATGTACCAGGCTCTGTTTTAAGCACTTTGCATGTATTAATTCATCCAATTCTCACTATGAGCCTATGAAGTAGAGGTTATTATTAGAAATGAGCATAAGAAGCTTAAGTCACTTGCCCTAAGATTCAAACAGAGGCAGGGTTTTCTCCAGAGGCTGGGCAGTAACCACTGTACCATACTGTCACGTCTTAAATCTAGCTGTCTTACTTGGGAGCCCAACATTTTAATCATTATACTTCACTCATTCCAGGAAATAAGAGCACGTTATCTATACCTCCTTATTACACTTACCACTTTCTACTTCCTATACATTTATTTTGCATGTCGTACGTATCCTTCTATGACATAATTTCCATGGAGTCACTATTTTTATTTCTACCAATGTTGAAGACGATGCGTAAATAAGAGGCTACTTAATAAATGTCCACAGAATTGAAAAATACACATCTATTAGATTACTTATGTTCTGTGAAAGTTTGGCATGGGGGGATAAGCTTTGATGGTGGCAATGAGGGTAAGTGGGGAAAAACCAGCCTCATGGGATCTCGTTTGTCCAGATATGCAATGAAAGCATGGCTGCAGCAAGGCAGACTGGAGCTTGAAGACCCTGGACAGCTGAAAAAAACAAAATGCTGCCAGAAAACACATCACCATGTTGGTGAGGATGAGCTCTGAGCTGTTGAGGCTTTGAGGAAGGTAGAAGCCCACGGTGGTGGTTTAAAAATGTCTACAAATTATTGGAAAATCTTCCCCTCAAAAGGTGAAGCCTAATTCCCCTCCCTTTGAGTGTGGGCTGGACTTCATGACTGGTTTCTAACAATTAGAATGTGGCATAAATGTCAATATGTGACTTCTACAGGTTTCGTCATAAAAGACATTGCAGTTTCTGCCTTGCTCTTTCTTGGATCACCCCCCCCAGGGGAAGCCAGCTGCCATGAGGACATTCACGCAGCTTATGGAGGGGTCCATGCAGTGAGGCACTGAGGCCTCTTGCCAACAGCCAACAAAGAACCAGCCTTCCTGCCAATAGTGAGTGTGCCGTGTTGGAAGTGTGTCCTGTGGCTCCAGTCCAGCCTTCTGATGACGGCAGCCACTACCAACATCTAGATTGAAACTTATGAGAAATTCTGCACCAGAAGCACCAAACCGAGATATTCCCAAATTCCTCATGCACCGAGAAAATAAATGTTTGTTGTTTTAAGCTGCTAAATTTGGGGATAATTTGTTTTACAGTAATAGATAACTAATAAACTCAGCAAGAAACTGACTACAAAAAAAAAAAAAAAAAAAAAGCCAGGATGAATAGAGGAGGGAGGAGACATAAGGGTTTGAAGGATACCTGAATTTCCCCCCTTTCCTACCACTTTCTATATAATAGCTAAGATGGACTCCTGGCCTTGTAGAAAAATATACACTAACTCTGCATAAGTTCCCAGCCATCCTTGTTTTCAGCTAGAATTTAATTTTCAGGTGGCCTCAGCAAAATATCTTAAAGATATTGACTTGAGTTAAGAAAATCTTCTACTAGCCCCTTTCTACTTGGCAATTCCTGTTGAGAAAAGAATGGCCAGTCTTGACAGCAGGAAAGATGGCCACAGGATAGATAAAAGCGCCACCAGCCTAGGTGGCTATGAAGCTGGCAAAGTCCAAAAAACATCAAGTTTCCCAAGTTGGCACATATACTGAAGAAACACACATAAACACAATCACACCAAGGCCATGGCAATTCTAACAACAAACTAACATACACATTTCCAGAGAATATTTCCCAACATACAAGTTCAGAGTGGAGAGCTGGGGTGGTTGCTAAAATACCCAAAGTAAGTCACAAACAACTGAGGGAAGAGCTCTGAAGAGCTACCCACTGGTGATGGGAGTAAACCCCAGTAATTTCAGTAATAACAACAGTAATGTGTTGCCTGCCTACCATGTATGTGCTGACAGCTCTGCTGACCATTTTACAGGCATTCACTCATTTATCCCCCAGAAATGCCTATGACAGAAGTAATATTACTACCCGATTTTATTGATGAGCAAACTGAAACATGGTGTTAGTATCAGAGCCATGAATAGAACCAACCCCCAACGTTTCCAACCCTGTGCTCCAACCTCTCCCCAACTCTGTTTCTTAAGATTTATTAGATCTCAGCAGTAAAAACAAACGGCCATTCCAAGGCTAAGGTGACCCACACGCTACAATCCTTCAGTCTGTCTAGTCTCCCCTAGGAATGGACAGCTCTGGGAGACCAGCCATCACCTTCCTTCCCCACCTGAGATGATTGCCTGTCTGACCATAGAAACACACTCCCAGAGGCAGACTCATCCAAGGTGAGAGCTGGAATCCACCCACCTCTGCTACTAACAAAACAGGAATTTTTTTTCATTTGCTTAAATGCAAAGTACTATTGCTAAACAGTTGAGAGGATATTCACAGTTTGTATTTATCTTGGAGACTTGATCTCTTTCCCATAATAAAACTAGGCTGGAAAATGCTAATATGCTTTACATTCAGTAATAAGCAAAGATAAGCATTCACTTGTTGTGATTCCCCACAGGCTTGGGGCCGGGGAACAGGTTTCTCAGTGTCTTATGCCCCCACTTGTCATCCACTCTTTCTCCTGTTCGTCCTTCATCCCACATTACCTCACATCCAGAGCATATGCTAAGCTAATAACAAAACTAAACAAAATGGGCCACAGATGTAGTTCCGTTGATCGCCCCACCACACACTCCCACCAGGTTCCCTAGAGCACTTTTATCTGTCTTTTACCTTGGTTTCCATGGGAATCGTGTTGGGGCGGGGGGTGGGGCGTGCTGAAGGAATTTATCATGGGCAGATGGCTGTGAGGTGCTCAGAAAGGGGTAGAGGATCCACCCCAGAAAATGGGGCTGAGCCAACACACCTTTTGCAGGGAGAGTGAGACCTGTGCAGGCCTTTGTGAATCTTTGGGAGCCTGTGGCAGGTGCTCTCTCGGCTCCGGGCTCACCTCACAGGTGCAGTGGAGCAGTGCTCAGACCTACCTCTGGGGGTACATCAAACGGTTCCACCTCGACCTCTGTTGAGTTGGTTTTGTCTGAAGCCTGCTGGGGTTTTCCATCGTCTGTTTTATCACCCTTGTCTTTACTTGAGCCTTTAGAAGATTTGGAGTCTTTGTCCTTCGAAGACAACTTGAGGTCCTTGAGCGCCTTGGAAAATTTAGACTCCTGTGCTCCTCCCGAGAGGATTTCCACAGCAATTTCTACCAAGATTCTGCCCCTGAATGACACGCCTTCTCCAAAGCCTTCATTCATTTCCTGGTAGTCGTCCATCACACTGTGGTTCCTGGGTGAGCCGTACAAGTTAATCCAGGCGGGTCCGAAGGTAGGTAGAAAGCCTAGAAAGATCCCAAGCTTTAGTTGCCTTGTTATGCTTACAAATTGATTATTTTTTGCTTTATGCAAGTTGTGCACGTTCCTTTAGAAATGTCGAATATACAGAAAAGCCAAGAGAAAATATTTGCAGGATATCCCATCACCAAAAGACAGCCATAATTACCATTTTGTTGTATTTTATTTCTAGCCTTTCTTCCATGCAGATGTTTACATCTGTTCATAGTTGTATTAATACTATGTGCCGCTGTGCATCTTTGTCTATTCATTCATTCACCAAAAGTTTATTGACTCCTAATATGTATCAGGCACCATACTAGACACTATATATTGAGCCCAGTGGAAAATAAAACAAATACAAACATTAAACAAATAAATATTTACATTATAGATGCTATAAAGGAGGTATACCTGCTCTGCAAGAACAAATAATAGGCTGATGTGATGTGGAGAGGAGTTAGCCAGAGAGAGAGAGAGACAGACAGACAGACAGACAGACAGACAGACAGAGGAGAGAGAGTTCTGGGCAGAGGGAACAGCCCATGGCAGTCAGAAAGGAGCTTGGAGATAGAGGAGCTGAAAGAGAAAGCCAGTGTGGCTGGAGTCCAGAGAGCAAACTGTGTGAGAAGAGTTTGCAAAGATGGGCGGGCCTTGGGAGCCTTGACAAGGATTTTGGTCTTTATCCTAGAAAAGATGGGAAGATTTTAGAGGGATTTTAGTAAAGATATGACATAGCCAGAAGGGCGTTTTAAGACGGCTCTGGCTGCTGTGTCAATGGTTGTAAGAATGGACGTGGGCAAATAGGTACGGGGACCACGTCACCACCAAAACTGAAGACACCGGTGGCTTCTAAGGTGATGGTAATGGAGAGTGAGAAAAGTCAATGTTCTGAGATATGTTCGAAATGTAGAACTGAGAAGACCTGGTGATTTTAACTTACTGTTAGCATAAGTACTTTCCTTTCTTAATACGTAGCGTCTGAGAAAATACACGGCATCTATGTAAACATCTCTTTGGCAACAGAATGTCCTGTTTTGCCAGGAAGTGAAACATGGCCATCCTGATGCTTAATTGCCTGGGTTCAAGTCTCTATCTCACCTCTGCCATTTTCAAGCTGTGTGACCGTGGGCAGGTTTTATAACTTCCCTGTGCCTCAGTTTCCTCATCTGTGAAATGGAGACGCTAATAGTGCCTCTCTCACTTCACAGGATTAAAATAGATAATATCTATTAAGTGCTTCACACAGGCTCTTCACGCAAGACTATTAGCCATTACTCTTAATATATTTATCATAATTTGCTTAATAGTTCCCCCACTGTTGACAAGTAGCTGTTTCCCTATGTTTTACTGTTACCAATAATTTTATGCCTAAATGTTTCCTCTCCCTGCCACCACCCACCCTGTGAATCAGGTTGTATCCTTCCTTTGAGTAAATTTTAAGAAGCAGAAGTATTGTGTTACAAGGAATAGAAAGATGTTATGGCCCCTGATGTCTCCTTTTTAAATGCTGTTACACATCTGCCTGAACTCCATCAAGAGGTTCCTGAAAAGCTGTGGGTAAAACTCGAGTCCATCTAGTTGAGAAATCCTGTGGGTGGGCAGAGGGCTCTTTCTGCACAAAGCAATCCTGTGGCAAAGACTTCCGTAGTATGAAGGGTTAAATAATAGTTATCAAGATCTTTCAATAGTGTCACTTGGTTAAGGACACAAAAAAGCACACATTTCAATCTCTGTTAACGCCAAACTTACAGTACATACGCATGTGTATCTATACACCTTCACACACATATATGCCCAAATATATACATCAATTAGCACAAATTTGTAGTGCAGAGAAAAATTGCCTTGGGATTTAAAGGAGGGAGGATTTGTTGGCATATTTAGAGAGCTGTCACCCACTAATTTAGATTTTGCAAATCGGGGCCTTTCTCCTGGGTGGGAGCTCTTTGACGGACTCAGTGGATCCGCTAAGACGCTCCACTCCCCCCGCCCCGGGTTCTCCGAGTACAGTCAGCTGCACTCCCTGCATGACTCATGCTCTCGTGCTCCCATCCGTGAGTTGGGGGCACAATTTTGGAGGATCATTTAAACATGTCAACACCATTTGTAGCTTGTGAGCCACGCATAAATATGTGGCAGGTCAGATGTGGCCCGTGGACTAGAGTTTGCCCATTCTGGTCAAATCTAAATGCTTCATTTTTCAATTCAGAAACCTAAGCCTCCACGAGAAGGAATGCCTGTCTCAAAGACACACAGTGACATTCATGATAGACATGGGACCAGGACCAAGCCTCCTGGCTCCCAGAGCCTAGCTCCGTCCACTGCCCTGAACCCAGCCAAATCCCAGAATGCACAGAGCATGGAAGGGACCTGACATAGCGCCCACTCCAAGCCTCTCCTTTCAAAAATGAGGGCTCTAACTCAGTCATTTGGAGACCCTATTCCAAGTCAGACATAGGCTTCACCTTTATCTCCATCCTGCTCATTGGAGATTTTCTTCAGGTCGATGAAGTGGGTGGCAAGTGCTACATCATTCATGCTGCCTTCATCCCACACCTGGATTTTCACCCTCCGACACAATGGAGGGAACATTTCCTTGAAGACCACCTGCTCATGCCACACAGGATCGGCACAGTTCTTCTGCACTGTGGTTCGCCCCTAAAAATGAAGCCAGGAGGATGGGAGTCATGGAAAGAAATGAAAGGGGCCCTTGACTGGACCCAAGAAAACTCTTTAAACGAGCTGGAAATACAAAGTTCGTTGCTAAAAATCATGAACCTGCTTCCACCTCACACTTGTGAGAATCAGTGACACCCAGTGAGCATCACTGATGGCCTACTCTGCGCCAGACACCACACCAGGCATCGGGGACAAAGGTGAATGAGTCATCGTCCTGCCTCGGGAAGTTCTCCTCGTCATACTGGGATTGGGGTGAAACTAACAGCTGTGCAATGAACAGCTGTTCCATGCATCTCCAAGAAAGCAGCAGACAGAGTTCGGCCCTGAGCTCATGTTTTGTAAAAGTAAGACTTCGTGCAAATCACTTCCCCAGTCTGGACCTCAGGTTCCTTGTCATAAAATGTAGGTGATGCCCTAATCTAACCGCCAACGTGGTCTAACTCAAAAATACTCAGGGTTCACCCTGCCAGGTGGAGAGGATAGGATATACCTATATTTTAAGGGTAGAGACAACATGCATGTCAGCGGAAGCTTCAAAGTCCGGCCACCCAGGGTTAAGCTCCAACCATGTGCCCAAGCCCTGGTACGTCCAATGGTTCGTGAGCAGGAACAAGAATGTGTAGGCTTCCACAAGACAAGGACTACCTGGGAGGGGGGAGGTAATTTTACAGGGAAACAGCTCTGAGAAGCAGCCAGAGATGAGGAAGGAGGCCTGTCTGCCTGGGTCCTGTCTGCCTGTGATTCCCCGTGGCTTCTCTCTGTGATTGCCGGGGGGTCAGTGAGTGGCTAACCCTCCCCTTTTTCCCTGCCAGGTGCCGCAGTGCCTCTTTGTGGCAAGCTTTCTCTCTCAAGGCACTACCTAATTTTGATTTTAACTTAATTTCATTTAACTAGAAATATGTTGGGGAAAGAGCTGGGTTCTGGCTCAGGTCTGCCATTGTTGGTGACAATGGTTCCTCACCATCTGTCCGGCGAAGGAGACCTCCACGAAGGGATCCACGAGGTCCTTACTGTCACCCACAAATGCTTTGGTGACATTTGCCATGATGCTGGAGTTCATTTTGGGCAACCCTTCCGCTTTGTAGAGTCTCACATAGAATCTGGCCCAGGGTCTCTCTGATGGAAACCCCTGAGGGATCAAAAGGTTCCTTAGAGGGGGACAAAAACAAAAAATAAAAAACAACGCCCTGACTTGAAAGAAGAGAGAAAAGCTAGAAGCAATTTGGAAGCAGAAAGAAGGGTCCTGATATATAAGATAAATCTGAAAAGATTAGGATTCGTTCTTAAAATGAGCTTTCTTCCTGGTGTAAATGACAGCTAAGGGTACAATAAGAGTGACTGCAAACTCGTTCAGGTCCTGGAATTACAGAATAAACACTGTCTCCCACTCTGCACCTAAAAAAGGTGTACTAAGTCTTCCCATTTAACAAATCAGTCGTTGAAATTATAATCCACAGAAAAATCAACTAAATTCAAATAAATCAGATGACCTCAGCAATAGCTTGTCTATTATGGGTTATTATAGGAAGACAGCTTTTTCTTATTCTAGAAGCTGACCTCCCAAAGGATAGTCACACCTTTGATAAGACTCATCTTGATGCAGAATCCCAGGTGGACAAGCAATGAACTTGGCCGTTTGTTCTCATGGACCCATAAGGAAAGGGAAGGAAGGAAAGAGACATGGAAATTGGGACATATCATTTTCCATTGCATGGCCCTGGATGGACCTATCTCACTTTTCTATTTGTTCCTCAGCATCAGAGATCTTGGGGTTGGTCTTTAAGACATCGCCTTTCCCAGTCACGCTGATATCACACTTCAGGTACCCCTTCGTGCCAGTCCTGATGTCGCCAGGGTCTGTGAGCAGGGCCCACTTGTCACAGAATTGATGACCTGTAAAAAACATCCTGATACGATAGCTCACATATACTGCACAGATGGACCCAGCTGCTCCACCCAATTCTCTCGCACATCCAAGGCCTCGGACACTCTACCAAGGGGGTAGCTGCCTCCCTTTCCTCCCTCCCCTCCTATTCTTTGCTTCCCACCCTCTTCTCCATCTTTGTCTCCAGCCAGCCACAGGTATGTCGGAAGCCCTCACCCTCGTGGAATTGCCTCGACAGGATTCTAGCTTTGGCGGCATATTAGGACATCAATGGAGTATAGAGTCACACATTGTTTCACAGGCTGTGACTACGGCTCCATGGATCTTTTTGTTTGGCCTCCACTGTAAGTCCAAACTTCAAAATCTCTTAAAATATCTAGACTATTGCCTTATCTTTTCTAAAAAAAATCATTAAATCTGGCAATACAGAGTACACATTTCTACATGACAGCAAGTGGTCAAGGAGCTAAGCAGATGCTACTTCTTCCCTACGGGTCATGAGCCTTCCCAGCACCAACAGCTTCCATTACCCCTTAATGTATTAAACCCAGCCCACTGCACTCACTGGTGCTCACTGACTGTCCCCCACCAGTCACGTGAGCTGCAATCACTGTGATTCTCTTTCATGAGAAGATCTTTGTTGTTGGCTCTGTTACTTATTAGCTCTTGACCTTGGAAAATTACCTAGCTACTCTAAGCTTCATTTTCTTATAAATCAGAGATAATAATTCTTATTATAGCAAACCCGTATATGGCATGCTGCAGTCATTATTCTGTGCTGGGTTCCAAGCTAGGCACCTTATGCATATTTATTAACTTAATCCTCCAACGACCCTATGAAGGGGGTAGTGTTTTATCCCCATTTTTAAACATAGAAACTGAGGCATGGAGAAGTCAGCTCATTTGCCAAAGGTTATGCAATGAGGAAAGAGCAGAGTGGAATTTGAACCCAGGTAATCTGTATTCAGAGTCCATATTCTTCCCCCCCCCCCTCTACTTCTGCCTCCCCCCCACCCCACTCAGGTTCAAGCCGTTGTTTCTCAGTCTAATTGTGTAGGACACAGCTCCCTGGCACATGCTGGTGTTACGAGCCTTGCGTTCCCCCCGCCCCTCCAGCTGAGGCTGCCGGCGGCACACGGCTGCTCACGGCAGCACATAGTAGCCCACAGCAGGCCCAGCTCCAGGGAGAGCCATTGTTCACAATCTTAGCTGTAAAGGGCGCAACTCACTGGCCCATGTGGGAACTGAACCCGCGACTTCGGCATTAGGAGCTCAGCGCTCCAACCACCTGAGCCACCAGGCCGGCCCCCAGCTTCCATGTTCTTAACTTCTATACTCTCCTGCCTTACCTGCTTGTGTCTCACAGCATTAAATTAGACAGAATTTGTGAGAATAATAATAATAAAAACTTGCTCAGAAGTATGGACATATAAGATAATATTACCATTAGATTGTACAGTTTGAGGAAAAGAGCCATGTCTTGCTCAACTTTCTATAATTGGAGCTCAGTGCTATAGAATGAATGGTTAAATGGATGAATGAATAAATGAGTTGATCTCCAGGTGGGGTGAACTGGAGAAGAGTAAGAGAGATCTTGGGAGGAGATGCTTTCTTACCAGGTTGGTTGTACACTGTGCCCAGGTCCACTTTGAAGGAGCCAATCAGTATGCTTCCTATCAGCTTGTGGTGAAAGACCTGAGGAGAGATGGAGGAGTGAGTCCAGCAGCACGAAATTTCTCTTTGATTGTAAATCTGTGAAGATCCTGACACCTCAAAGAGGATTCTAGGCCTTGACCCTTGTCTGGCCTTCTCATCTGGAGCAGAGTGACATTTGTTCACCAAACCCCAAAGCAAGCTGTAAAGGACATCCAGAAGAACCTCTTCTTCACTGCAGGTTTTCAGCTCATTGTCTATTGAAGGACGCCTAACAGCCTGTCTGAAAGGGTTTTTTTGTTTTGTTTTTTTTGTTTTTTGTTCTTTTTTTTAAATCAAAATGAACTTCTGTGCAGCCTACCCTCCAACACCCATCCTTCAGTGCTTAGAGCAAATGTCACTTCCTCCAAGCAGCCCTCCCTGATGCCCCACAGCTTAAAGTGTTCCCTGCCTCCCTTAAACCCCCACAACATGTTCTCAGAGAACTCGTCACATACTGCCTTGAGAAGTTTTGAACACATACAATAGTCAGAACAAGGGAGATAGTCATCCTCAATATTTTGTCTAGTCAGAAGCCAGCAGAGTGCCTGGTTGGTTACAGCAGCACATTTTAATGCTGATGCTTTCACAATAAGGACATTTTAAAGGAAGGTGGCAGAACTGGGCCTGGGTCCAGAAACAACATTGTATGAGAAACAGCTGAAGAATCAGAAGGAGCTTAATCTTTAACCTTTAACCCAGAAAAGACAAAACTGGAGATGTGGGGGAAGGGTAATGGTGACTTAAGAGTCTTCAAATCTTGGCGACATTGCCACCTGAAAGAGGGGCTATGTTCTCCGTGTGGTTCCCAAGTTACACAGGAAGAGAGATTTCAGTTCACCATAAGGACAATTTTTATAAAAGAGCTTCCCAGCAATGGAATGAGCTTTCCTAGAAGTGGTGACCTCCCCATCACTGGATATAATCAAGTAATGCCCAAGAACCCTATGTCAGGGAGGTGATGGAGAAAGATTCTTGCACCAACTGGAAGTTAAACTAGATCACCTCTAAATTTTCTTCTAATTATAATATCTTATGAGTCCCTTGAATCAAGGATAGCTTCCTACTCTCTTCTACCCACCACATGTCCTTGTTCATAATAGGTATTCAATAAACATTGAGTGAATTAATGAATCAAGGTCTGATAGAATGGTGGATGAATGGGAGAATTTTGTAGCTTCTTAACAGCTCCATTTGGTAGAGGCAATAAGAAATAAGAAATTCAATTGACTTCAAGAAAGAAGACACAACAGCCCTTCCCATCTTCCTTTCCACTCTTTCTCCCTTGCCCAACCCTTGCAAGGGTGTTAGAGAACTGGGGGGAAGCAAGGACAGCTTGGCTTGAACAGAAGAGTTACTTAAGTCCATGCACACCAAGCTCACAGCTGCTAATGTGGCTTCCCCAAGGTCCAAGCAAGAACACAAGCTTGACTCCACTCTTCTTAGGTCAAAGGCATCTGGGTCCCTGTGGGCACAACGGGAGGCCAGAGCCCTGAACGGATCTTTAAATAACACAAGAGGCCTCTCAAATCATCCACCCAGTGTGAATGCCAGGAAACCCTGGCATGATCAATCAAGCATTAGAACACCAGAACTCTGGGGCATCTCCCACACAGAGGGTTGGGGACCCTGCGTGCCTGGGGCCATTGTCAAGGGGAGATGGTCTTTGGCACCACTAGAGTCAGCCACAGCCGGGCTGCCCCTATAGCAGCTGCTTACAGCACTCCCCCCCTTCTTCTGCCATGTTGAATTTATTCTGGGCGTGCTAACTTGTAGTTCAGGGACTGGCAGGAAACTCGCATTCAACACGTCCCTCTCAAGGGGAATTTCCCCTTTAAAACTCTTTGGCCTCTGTTCCTAAGGGTCATTTGGGGAGAACAAAGTGTTCTCTTCTTCCAAGTTAGAGGAACAGAAATAGGTAGTACCAGTTTTGATCCTCTGTCTAAAAATACACTTGCCCACAGAGAATCATGAACCTTGTCTATAATACAGTATAAAAGTCTAGCCATTAACTGTTATCTGCAATCTAGACAGTCCTTTAGGAGCCTGCTATAACGCCGATCTCACAAACAGGTCGTTTCCTGAGCTATGCAATATAACAAAGTCCTGGGCAATCCTCCAGGTCCTGAAATATCTTTTTGTCACCATGCCTGAAATTCAAACATGAAGGATGTTTGGCTTATGATGACTTTTCATTCTTCAAGAGTCACATTCTTCAAGTGCCCCTTGGAAAGTCAATATCCTACTTTCATTATTGCCTAAGCCTCATGCAGGACGTCTATATAATGTTATATGTATTACTATGTATATGAACAAAATACTAAAATAGAGATGAGTGGATGGTAAAGACAGGCAAGGAAGTCTCCAAATCAAGTTTTATCATCTTCACAGCTCTCATTAGAATTGGTGTCACTGTTAAGAAAACATTTCCTCATTTTCCACACCTCTTATGTTGGCACATAAAGTCCTTTGAGAACTATTGGAAGACAGCACTTACCCTTCCACCCCCCACCCCACCCCGCCACTTTCAGGCATGTACCCCCTTGTTACCCTCTCCATGGGAGAAGCAGCGGTCTCTCAAACTGGTGAGTTCGATGCAGTCTGTCATCCACTGGCCTCTGTCCTTTCCTTGTGAAGATGGTAATGACCCCATTTGTCTTCTCATGTGGACTCTTACTGCTTCCATGTGGCCCTTTCCCTCCCCATTCCTGTGTACCATGTGGCGGGCCAACCTGGATAAGTCACCTGGGTAGACCAGGAAGCTCTCTGTCTCTACTCTTCAGTCTTGATCTGTGGCAGTAGGAATTCACCCAATAGGGCTAAGGAAGGGTCTATACAGCAGAACCAACACCCCACCACTACCACTGGCAGTTCTGGATGTCTACACTCAAAGGCAACTAACTATGAAGAAGCCAAATGGTAACAACTTGTGCTCCAAATCACATTCTCTGATTCAGCATTCCTGACATATTTGGTACCTTCCTGATTCTTTTTTGTTGTTGTTAATTTCTGTTTATTACTAATGAGGAGGGGAAAAGGTGTGATTAATTATCATTAGTGTGGCTATCACTCCAAGAGGGAAACACATTTGTTTCATAGAAAGAAACCAGCTCAAAAATGCCAATCCATTAAGACGTCATTTGAAGCATATTTTTCACATTCCCACATTAGCAAGCTACACAATTCAATTTGTGATGGCTTGATAGAAGATTGCAACTTGCTTCCAAAAAGCAAACATTTTCTTGAGAAGGTTTTCATTCCCAAACTCCTCTACCTTGGTTATTTCAAGCCCTAGCCTGTTGGTTTCAAACTCACCAGCTCACACTCACAGTCCTGAATCCTATTCTGCCCTAAACCGGCTGAGCTGTCCTAGAGAGTTCCCGATGCCAATCTCTCCCACCTGCCCCCACTCCCACCAGCAATGATGTACTTACTGAGAATTTGATGATCTTGTCAAATAGATGAACTTGGGGCCCAGTGAAGTCGAAGACAAAGTGCTGTAAAACATAAAGTTCATTCTGACTGTGAATCCCAGGCTTGCATTGAAGAACTCTGTTCCTGGAGTAGATTTACATTTGTATTGGTCTAACTGATTGTGGCGTGGTCCTTAAGGGCATGAAAATTTATATCATCAATCAACTGGCCATCCCTTATTGAAGGTCATTAAAATTGTTTTAAGTTTTTTTGTTTTTTTCAAATACAAAAAATAAAAAAGAACGTTACCAACAGCATCTTTGCACAGGATCCATGTGAGTTTTCCTCTAAAATAGACATGAAACGTGGAATTGTTGGGTCATGGTTTCTGTGCATGTAAATTTTTAGTAGCTAACATGAGATTTCTTTCCAAGCGAGCTAAGCATTTTCCATACCGACAGGATGGAGGAATGACAGCGTATGAAAAATAGTCATTTCTCCACACCCTTGCCAATCCTTGATACTGTCAAATCTTTTACTTTACTTTACTTTACTTTACTTTACTTTACTTTACTTTACTTTACTTTACTTTTATTTTATCCTATATACAATGATGGGTGAAAATAGTATCTCTGTGTGGTTTTAATTTGTAGTAAGCTGATGTAAACTTGATTTTCTCAGGAGTTTTCAGTTTCCAACATCCCTGTGAAATTGCTGACATGCACCAGTGAGAGAATGAAAAGAAATTATGGACAAGGGAGATTTCTGATTTTAAGAAGGTGATTGTATTTTAGAGTTGAAGAAGTTTATCTAGACTGGTCTACCTATTCTACAGCTAAGAGGACTGAAGACCAAAGAATTTAAGAGACATGCCCAGAGTCCTAGCTAGTTAGTGCGGGGCCTGGGACCAAAGCTGGGTTCTCCTGAAGATATTGCTCAAGGGTCTCGGTACTAGATGTTTCATCATGTGAACTTTATCAAGTCCCTCCCACATGTGAGCTTGTACATACGATCCTAAGGTGCAGAAAACTGGAATGGTGCTTTGCTGTGGGTTGTGTGTTTTGGGGACTGATGGGGATTGGGGGAGATGGAACTGGGAAGTTGCTTTGTGCATCATTTATTTTGTTTTTGGGCTGCAGGATGGAGCTGCACATGGCAGCAGTAGCAAAGGGTGAAGTGACTGCTGTGAGCCTGTTTTTATGGGCAAAACAGAAAAATCAAAATGTGGCAACTGAAAGACGTCATCATATATTATAATGAGACCTTCAGAACGTCAGTCCTTAGGTAGCAATGAAACGTTAGAGTATATCCAGGGTATTCTGTTTAAGAAAACAGGAAAACGTGTAACATTTCAGGAAGTTTTTCACATATATGTTCAAACTTTTTAAGAGTTTGGTGCACAGAATTTCTTTTATGTGTGAAATTCACTTACATGAAAATGTTCTCTCTCTGATATACGAGATGCCGTGGGTTCCTCTGGACCAATAAATTAGTTCTAATGTTTATTGCCTTCTGCTCAGTTTCATATTTCAGACTCAATTGCCTGACACCGGTTCCCTAGACCTCTGAGCTCACACACATTTTTCTAGCTGGGAAATAGTCCCAAGCCACTACTAACCAGTTCCTGCAATATTTGATGAACTTTGGACTTGAAAATTAAAGTCAAAAGCTGTAACAAAGGTTTTTAATTCAATTGTAACAAAGGCTTTTACTTCAATTTGTGTTACTGATTACAGCTGGGTAGAATTTAATGTCATTTAGTTCCAGGATTGTTATGCATAAAGCAAATACTAATTATACTAAATTTGTAGAGCTTTGCACTAAAGCATTTTCATGCACATTATTTCATATCACATCCATGCCAAAAGGTGTTATGGATGTGGGGAGTGGAACAGGAAGGAAACAACTGCCACTTTAACTCATGGTAAAAGGATCAAAGGCAAGAGTGACAAAGAGGAACAGCGTTAACGGCTGAAATGGGATTTGGGTATTTTCTACTGGTTTCATTATCCATGCTCTCCCTGCCTTCCTTTTCAATTACCACTCTCATTAGGAAAATAATTAAGGGTTTACTGCATTTTTTGATAACTCCTGGTGTCGAAGTATGTAAGAGAGAACAAGCACTCTTGTATATCGTTAGAGTATAAATTGTTACCTCTTTGGAGGGCAGTTGGGTGATATCAAATTTTTAAATGCATATACTCTGCTCTAGTTATGCCACATAAATATTATTTAAGAAGTACCCAAAGACTGGAAATAATTTTAATATCCATCAATGAGAAATTGATTGGTTTAGTAAATTACAGTGTGTCGCTGCAATGGGAAATGCTACAGCAACTAGTGAAAATGAGATTGAACTGTATGTCCTGGTATAGACTAATCTCCAAGACACATTGGTTTGTGAAAAGAGCAAGGTCCAGGACAGTGTGTATAAATGCTACCATTTGGTTGCAATGTTTATTTGTAGTCTTGTACGCGCCTGGAATATCTCTGGAAGGATTTAAAAACACTTGGTGAGAATGGCTGCCTCTAAGGAGGGGAACTAAGAGATTAGGGATCAAAGATCAGTGGGGCACATATTTTTCACCACATATCATTTTATACTCTTTGCATCTTTTACCATTGTTTTACTGTATAATCTTTTTATTTTAAAAAGAAAATTTGGGGGCTGGCCCAGTGGCTCAGGCAGTTGGAGCTCCATGCTCCTAACTCCGAAGGCTGCCGGTTCGATTCCCACATGGGCCAGTGGGCTCTCAACCTGGTTGCCAGTTCAATTCCTCGACTCCCGCAAGGGATGGTGGGCAGCGCCCCCTGCAACTAAGATTGAACATGGCACCTTGAGCTGAGCTGCCGCTGAGCTCCCAGATGGCTCAGTTGGTTGGAGCTTGTCCTCTCAACCACAAGGTTGCTGGTTCGACTCCCGCAAGAAATGGTGGGCTGTGCCCCCTGCAACTAGAAAACAGCAACTGGACCTGGAGCTGAGCTGCGTCCTCCACAACTAAGATTGAAGGGACAACAACTTGACTTGGAGAAAAAGCCCTTGAAGTACACACTCTTCCCCAATAAAGTCCTGTTCCCCTTAAAAAAAAAAAGAATTCGGTGTGTTTAATATTTAGAAGCTTCGTGTCTCTCTTTAATGTTTTCCTTTACAATTTTTACACTGATTAAAAAAGTACAACTTTTTTCACTTCCCAATGCAGCATGCCTGTTCCAAAAGTATTAATTAATTCCATTCCCAATGTTTCTGCCATGCGGAAGAATGTATATCTTCTCACTAACCAAGATGCAACACATTTTTTGACTATCAACTCAGAGCTTATCATGGCTGAAGATGAGCTCATAAGAAACAAGAAAACGGGTCTTACTAAAAACATAGGAATGTATTTAAAATCAGGAGGACTTCCTTACCTCTCCTTTCCATTATCTTTTTGTTAACATGTATAGGGCTGTTTGTAAGGAGGCTCAGAGAAATGAGTGATGGGAAGCAATCATTTAAGATAAGTGAAGGGCACTGGTTTTCTATTCGGCTGAAGAATACAACAAGAGCGGCAGTGAAGAGAGTGTTGGTGAGAGAATGGAGGTGACTTCCACGACTTACCTCATTGTAAAATGGGCTGTTGGTTCCCTCCTTCACTGTGCTTTGCCTCTTCTCATCGCCGACTTCAATGATCACAATCGGGTCGATGTTCTCCCCCACCAGCTGGCGGGCCTCGGTGACGGTTATGGCAATCTACAACATAAAGCAGCACAGACGCACTCTGGCCCTGGCCGTTCCTTCACACAAGCAGTGGGGGAGGCTGGGTAGGAAGAGTCCATCACTTACTTGATAATTTAGGGATCTGACCTCGCCATCATGGATCTTCGTCACCAGTTTTGATCTATGAAAAGAAAGTTTAATGCATTTATTTCATCAAATAAGAATGTACATTAGATCCAGAAGCCATGGTAATATTTTCCCAGGTACTTCTAAGTGCTTTTATTTCTATCCTATTGCATAGTCTCTTTATATCTCTGGGGGAGGTAAGTATAAATGAACCAGGGACTCAACCTCTCTATGACTCAGTTTTCCCATCCTAAAAACGGAGCTAATAACAGCACTTCCCATGTGAGGTGATTGCTATAATTCAATAATATAATGCATGTAAAGGTTTAACCCAGGGCCTGACGAGGATAAATTTGTACTCTTCTTGTGAATGTGATGACCAGTGTTATTTAGGTTTTATAGAATGAAAAACTGAGATTCTCCAGCAAGTCAGTGGCAGAACTGAGCATGAATAGGACTTCCCTTGCCTCCAGTCTGACCCTTCTATGGGACCACTTTGCCATTTTTGGGAGCTATAACCATTCTGAGTGTCGTGATTGCTTCTGAGAGAATTGGTAAAAGAGAACATTAGGAACAACCAAGATTCCATTTCAGTGAGCTTTCACATTCCAGAAGATTTCATTCATCTGGACAGTCATAAATAATTGAAAACAGCTGTGCAACACCTGGAATTTAGACATTGGATAATAGTAGAAAGAGTCAAAATTTCCTTATAATCATAGAAGCAGCAACGGGTGGGAAATGAGCTGCGCTTGAGTTCCTACTGAGTTTTTTTCTCTTGCCTTCTAACAATACCATCTTGCCTCTGGCCTCATTCCATTTCTGCTGACAATAATTGAATCCAGTAGAGAACAGAGGAAATTAGCAGAAATGTCAAGGCTTTGGAGTTGGACTGATCAGAATTAGAAAATTTGTTCTCCCCAATTTTGTGATGCTAGCCTTAATTTCCTCCCCTGAAAGTGGAGGCCCTGATACCATATGGAGGAGAGCCCAGTGGTACCAGGTGAAGCAATCCTAGACTATTGCACCCCCAGCTAACCCTCAGATGAAAATCAGCAGAACTACCACATGACCCCAGACACATGAGTGATGTATCTGGGACTATTTGGAATCAGTAAAAGTACCCAACTAACCTGTAGACTCATGAGCAATAATGAATATTATATTAAGCCACAGAATTTGGGGGTTATTTGTTACACGTCACTAGCTAACTGATACCACAAATCACATGCAGAACACCAGTTTGTTCTGACTTTTTGTTGGGTAGTATAAGAACCACCTTTTCATTCGGGACAAATACAAAGCTAAGATGTCTAGCACTTTGATGAATTAAAGAGTAGGTCAGGGACAGCTCTTGAATCTCTCTCCTGTTGCTGCTGTCATTCCTGAACTAAGAGGGACATGAGCACCTTACCTCAGGGTATTTAAGGCTAAACACTGGTAGAGCCAGGACCCTGGCCTGCTGAAGGCTGACCAGTTTCAAGAGTCCAGCACTGCCGTAGAGAAAGCTGGACATCAGGACACAGCTCTCTGCCTTAGACCTGTGCTTCTTCGTAGACGTGACTGGGTGCTATTCTCTGTTCTCCCAGAGCCTGTGGGGGAACCTGGCACAAGAGGTGATCAGCAAATGTGTGCTCACTGTCTGCATCTGCATTATACCTTCTCTTTGGAGGAGCTGAGGGGACGGGAGTGACAGAAGAATCATCATAAATCAAATCTCCTCCTGGTCCTTCCTGGTGAGAAGTCCCCTCCTGTGGTGCTTCTGCATCACCTTGACCATCTAGAGAAGATAAAAGAAAGAAAACTCTGTTCAATAGGACACACAGTAGCAACCTGAGCCCCCAGTCTGTATCCAGCACTATGCCAGGGGTACCAGGATTCATAAGACAGTCCTTGCCAGTGTCAAATTTAACATGTGATTGGCAGAAAAACCAGACACATATCTTACTTTTGAAAAATAGGCATAGTCTGTTTCCAAAGAAGAGCATGTTGATGTGTATATATTGTGGAAAGAAAACTTGTTTGTGAATTGAAAGGCATGTTTTCAAGTCATAACCTTGTAATTTATTCCTCCTGAACCTCATTACCAACATTAAAGTCCATAAGAATCACCTGGGAAGCTGTTAAAATGGATTCCAATTTAATAGGTCTGGGGTTTCTAAGAGCAAGGTCACAGGTAAGGCCATTCCCGTGTCTGAGGGTCAATTTCGAGTAGCCCGGTGAGGCAGGTTAAATAATGTTCCCCGAAGATATAGGGTCTTAGTCCCTGGAACCTGTAAATGTGACCTTATTTGGAAAAAGGTCTTTGCAGATGTGATAAAATTAAGCTTTTGAGGTGAGGAGATTATCCTGGATTGTAAAGTGGGGTCCTAACTGCAGTCACCTTTTCCCTCAAGGGTGAGAAAGAGGGAGGAAAGAAGAATACAACGTGACCGTGAGGCAGAGATTGGACAGATGCTGTCACAAACCAAGGAATGCTGCAGCCACCAGAGGCTAGGTGAGCAAGAAACAGATTCCCCTGAAAGACTGGGGCCCTGCTGATATCTTGATATCGGCCCAGGGATACTGATGGTGGACTTCTGGGCTCTATTACTGTGAGAGAATAAATGCGGGTTGTTTTAAGCCATCCAGTCTGTGGTACTTCTGTGTTTCCCCGAAAATAAGACCTAGCCGGACAATCAGCTCTAATGCGTCTTTCGGAGCAAAAATTAGTATAAGACCCGGTCTTATTTTACTTTTATATAAGACCGGGTATAATATAATATAATGTAATGTAATATAATACCAGGTATAACATTATAATATCATATCATATCATAACATAACATAACATAACATAACATAACATAACATAATACTGGGTCTTATATTAATTTTTGTTCCAAAAGACGCATTAGAGCTGATTGTCCAGCTAGGTCTTATTTTCAGGAAAACGTGATTGTTACACCAGCCATAGGAAACTGATACACAATTATTTAGAAAATTTCCATGAATAGCTAGCTACCAAACATATTCCTTTCACCTCCTCCTTCCCCACTGGAAGGATTCTAATTTAATCTATCTGGAATGTTGCCTGGATATAAAGATGTTTTAAATTCCCCAGGTGACTCTGTTATGTAGCAAATCCTGAGGACCACTTCTCAACCAGGTTTTTGGTAAAACCTAAAGAGTGGATAGAACCCTCTCCTATACAAATAGACCACATGGTGTCGTTCAAAGACCTGAATCCAAAAAGTTTGGGTTCGAATCCCAGCTCTGCCACTTTCTTGCTCTAAGATTTGGGGCAAGTTACTTAGCTTCTTTCAGCCCTGGTTACATCATCTAGAAAGCAAGGCAAGGCTAGTGTTATCTACCCCGCAGGGCTGATAAGAAAAGCAAAGAAAACATGGATAGCCCCTAGCACATTGCCTGCCTGGTACACGGTGGGTGTTCAGTTGTGTGGATTCCAAGTTGGGTGACTTCGGCAAGTTACTCAGAATATTTTGGCATTTTTTTTCCTTGCTTATCAAATGAAAGAACTGGACAAAAAAACAAAAAGGGTTTTAATGCTTTTAAAAGCAACATAACCCTTTCATAAATGTAATGTTACGCTAAGTTTGTATAACACAAGTCCATTTATACCACGCTATTCTACATGCCATGGGGTAGAATTCCAGGCAGGGACCCTCCCATAGGGCATGGGCACCACCCTCTTCAGGCAACCCTGAAGCCATTTCTCAGAACTCTAGGCTCCAGGGGACCCAACTGGTAAACTTGTCAAGTTAATAATCTCTAAACACAGTCTAGCTTTAATGTATTTTCGTTCTCTGACTTTAATCAGCAACCAAGCAAAACAGGGCCGAGTCAGAAGACAGATGGCATAATGCATCCCAGAGTCACAGGAGCTGGTGGACACAGGCCTTGTAGGTGTTCGGCAGTTAGAGAAAGGATGACTGAATGCATGCAGTCACCTTTGACTCTTCTCTCACTCTGGAAACCAAAACAAAGACAGCCCGCCGAGACATCAGAAGGAATGCCAGGACCTGATGGCGCTCCTTGAAGCACCCGGATAAAATTAGGCCTTTCCCCTACTTGACTGAAAAACCTCGAGGATGAGGACCAAATGGTATAGATTCAAGTTTCCAGTGAACATTCTTAGGTACCTTCCATATGCCAGAAACTGCTAGGTTAGACGCCAACGATGGAAGGAGAAAATAACAAACATGGGCCCCTCCCTCTACATTGCATTCTCCAGGGTGAGACAGGCCCGGAGATAGAAAGGCAGTCAACTAAAGCTTCTTCTATAGTTTTCTTTCATTTGTTCACTAATTCATCATTCATTCATTCATTCATTCATTCATTCATTGAGTTCTGTCCATTCCATTCACCATGGAGCATCCAGAGTGACCTCCTAAAAACAACTCACATCCTCTTGCTTCTCTTCTTAAAACCCCTTCTTGGCTTGCCACTGTACTTAGTCCACTCATGACTTTGATGTGCTGCTTTACCTGGCTTCCGTCTCCTCCTCCTGGCTCACCTGTCCCTCTGTCCCTGCTGCTACTGTTTTCTTGTCATACAAGCCTATTTCAGTTTCTTCTACCCTAACAGGCTCTCCTGCTTGGAATCTGTCTTCACATCCCTCTGCCTCAGCTGCTCTCCCTGCCCACCTCCTGGTGGGCTCCTTCACTTCCTTGAAGTTCCAGCTTAAGTGGTACCTCCCCAGAGAACCCCTCTCTGACTGCACTGAAACAGATTTCCCGGTAGTCTCCATTTCCGCATGCTGTCTATTTTCGTTATGCCAATTTTCTCAACTTGTAATGCAGTTACCTCATCAGGGCCCCAACAGATAACAGATGGACCATCCAGAACAGGACCATTTTCTTTTTTTTACAAAGGCATGGGTTTAGGAAAACCACAAAAGTTTGTGCAGCTGTCTGGGGCTCACAGCAGCCAATCTGATAGTATTTGGAGTCCCCCAAAATGAGGAGAAAGAGCCGTTACCAGAGCCTAGAAGAAATCCGGTCCCTACAAGCAGCAGCAGCAGCCATCCTTCCATTGAAGGACACATCAAACCACAGATCCAGACCTCACTCTCCTCCTTCTCTCAGACCTCCTGCTGGGGCACCCCACTGGGGAAGGGACCTGGGGCATGCGTCCATAGAAGTCAGCCTCCTGGGACGGAGAACAGATGGAGAAGGGTACAGAATAGGTCTGGAGGGGCAAACGGAAGAGTTCTGCACAGAGCTGCCCCGTTTTAGACTCTCCAGTGTTCATCATTACACATCCAAACATTTTTATTACTATTTGTTGAGTAGATAAATGAATAGATAATCACGGGAGGTATCCGATAACTATTTGTTGGGTAACTAAATTAATGGAGAAGTTAAGATAACTGGAGTTTTAGAAAATTAAGGCACAGCCAGTATGCCTCAAAATATACACCGACTTTGAGAATCTTGACACATTTCACCCAGAAAAGTCCTAACTTTCAGGCCAGGCCAAGAAAGACCGACCATGTATTCCGTTCTATGGACTTTGTTTTGTCAGCCCCTGGCCAGCAGGATGGGAGCTATTTACTTTCTAGGAGGGGCCTGATTCCCTCCGCCCTGTTTGCTTTGTGGGTTGAAGACTAATTAGAAGGAGACCCAGGAGCCAGCCCCTCTGAAATGCCTGTGGTTAGCTGCCCTGCACCTCTGCCAGCTTGTTCTTTCCTCCCCTGTGCTGTGAGTACAAGCTCCTAACTGAAGGCCAACCCATGCAGTAGCAAAGCCCAGGTTCTGGTGTGAGACAGACTGAGGATCAGGAGCCAGCTTCTCCACTTACAAGCTGTGTGACAGTGGGCAAGCCACTCACCCTCTCTGAACCTCTGTTGTAAGACAGGGACAAAGGAATCTGCATTGTAGAGTAACAAATGATGTCTGTCAAGTAGAAAGCAGCCAGGGCTTATAAAATGTGTCATAGATATTATTTTTCATAAGGTCCTTGAAGGAAAGGACTGTGCCTTATTCAAGTGTGTGTCCCCAGTGTCATAATTTCGAGGACATCAGGAAAGACCCCAAGCCTTTTCCACCCACTCCCTGATACCTTCAATTTGACTAAATAGACAAGTACTTCTATTTAGCTTTAAGCCTTGTCCCCATTTAAAATGTAATGCCTCTCCCATTGCATCCCAGATGACTCTGAATCAACACTTTTATTGTCAACACTTTAATACGATTGGGTTTCCACAGTTTACTATTGTAAAATTAGGTTTTACCTGAGGGCAAGGAGTGGAGTTAAGTGGGGCATAAGGCTACAGGACGCCTGCAGCAGACAGCAGTGAAAGGCGAAGGAGCCCCACACAAGGAGAGAGGAGGGGTAAAAATAAATATACACTCCACCATTTGGAGTTAGAAATGTCCAGAAAGCTAGCCTAGAACTGGCTGTTGTCAGGGCCACCCAGCAGAAGTCCCTGGGGGACCATGCCAGACCCGTCCATGGGAAGCAGCTGATCCCATCTGATTCAACACACGTAAATGTCTACTGGATGCCAGCCTGGCCTCTGAGGGCACGGTTCATGCTGACACTCAGGCTTTGTTCTTTTGGTAAAGGAAGTAGCCCATTCTGAGGGCAGAAAGTCAGACAGCCTGGCTTTACCTCCCAACGTGTTTGCTTCCTGGCTCTGTGCCTGCCACGGAGGTCAGGCTTCAAGGGTCTGAGCAGCCACACGGGCTCCTGTGATAAAAAGGACCTTGGCACACGTGACTTAATGTTCTCTTATCACCATCTAGAAAATCTTTATAATTTCTTAACAATGGCTTTGCATTTTCATTTTTCACTGGGCCCTGCAAATTCGGGCATCTGGTCTTTCCCTCACTACACCATCTCTGCATCTCTGTAACCTCATTTATAAAAGTAGGACAACACCTTCTGGGCAGATGATGGAGGGGTTAAATGAGACAATATATGCAAAGCCTCCCCCATAGCAGCTGCTATGCTCACTATTTTCAAAGTCTCACTTGATGCTTACAACAGCCATGTCAGGTCAGCCCTGCAACCCATGTCATGTCCATTTGATAAAGGGAGAAATTGAGATTCAGAGTCGCTGAGTGACTTATTTTGGGCCACAGACAAATTAGAACAGAAATGGGAACCCGAGGCCAGTCTCTGCTTCTTCCCCTTCCACAGCCCAGCTGGTGCCCACCCGCCTCTGTTTGCTCCAATGACTAGATGGATCAGCCACTCTGGGCAGGTGGCCTTGGGCCACACCTGTAATCAGCAGGGTCTGGAAGACCCAGCAGGCAGCACGTTTCCCACCTCACTCCTATGGAGAGTGAACCCCGTTCTTAGCCAAGGAGGCGTCCACTCTGGGAGGCCAACTGACCCCAGAGCCCCATGGTAGCGGTCAGCTCCTCCCCCACCCAAAAGCCTCACCTTCGGCACCCTTGTTGGCTAGGATTAACCCCTTCTCTGCTTTCTTCTTCTTCTTCTTCAGCTTCAGCCCAAACATCCCCTTTCTGAAAAAAAGAAGAAAACATTAAACAACACAGTAATAGTAATTTTGCGTCCTTCAGACATGTTAGGAACACACACACACACACACACACACACACACACACACACACACACACACAGCTCTGGAAACCAAGCAGCCTCCTCATCCACTTAGGATGGGAATCAAAAGACAAGGGTCAGGAGGACCCAACGAGTGATCCAGACAGCTCTCCTTAGGCAGAAAGCATGAAAACCCCACCTGAACAAAAATCATGTGGGAAAATAAAAGAGCTCATGAGGTCCACCTGCAAGTGCACTTACATGAGGCATAATCCTAATACCTACAGCACTAGCTGGCATTTCTCCAATTCTCCTCACTCACCTGTGCCAGGCATGCAAAACAAATGACATCATTCAATCATAATGTCAATATAGCAACCCTCTCCTATCCGTCTTACAGATGAGTGGCCAAGGCCCAGAGAGGGTAGGTAATGTTTCGAAGGTCACACATCTCCTAAGTGTCCCAGCGACCAGGAACCCAGGTCTGTGTGATGTCAGAGCCCAGGCCCTAACCACATCTTGGCCCTGAGCCTCCCGGTTCCCCTGGGTAGAGTGAACACCTATCCAGAAACAGGCTGTCAGACCATTTCTAAGGTCAAGAAGCCCTGGGACTTACTGAGGTCACACCACAAGGGCACAGCTAAGCTGATACGTGGTATGTGACCCAAGTGTCAGCTACTGTTATTATTGTTATTATTCGCCGTGAGCGGAAAGCCATCTGGGGGCCTCCTTCTCTTCCCAGGAAAAGGCCCGAGTCTGCTGTCTCTAACAGACAACAGGAGTATCCCGACACTTTACCACC
Source organism: Rhinolophus sinicus (assembly GCF_036562045.2). NCBI lineage: Eukaryota > Metazoa > Chordata > Mammalia > Chiroptera > Rhinolophidae > Rhinolophus > Rhinolophus sinicus. Next base: position 11,970,321 of record NC_133761.1, read on the forward strand.
GTCCCGAGAGAATCCCCTTCTGGAGTTAAAGGACTGACGAGCAGTTGGCTCTGTGTGGAAAAATGGAAGACCAAAGGGCGGAGGAGAGTCCTGGCCTTCAGGCTGGAAGTCTGGTGGGGCAGCCGGTGGAGGAAACGGGAGGAGGAACAAGAAAAGACTGGAGGAGGAGGGAAGAGAGAGTAACAGAGACTCAAACCCTCTCAATGAGTGTTTGCAGTTCCACAGCAAGGCAACAAAAGTGGCAGGGCCATCAAAGGGTTCCATTTTGCTCACGTAGTTATGACTTATGCAGGGGTGGAGTGCACTGGCTAAAATCAGGGACTCCACACTTGCCTGGATTCTAAACTGGCAACCTGGCAGAGGTCACTTAACCTTTCTACACTTCCAGGTCTTCATGGGTAAAATGAGATAGCACATGTAAAGCATTTAGCATGGTCCCTGGAACATACTGGTTGCTCAATAAACGTTTGTTTTTCTTATTATTCTAGGGGATTGGATCAGACCAATGAGCAGAAGCTACTAGGAGACACATTTCCACTCATTCATTCATCTGTTTATTCTGTTTATGTCCTGCTTTGAGCCAGATGAACAATTAAGAACCCCTCCATATTAATGCTGACTGACCGTGGAATGGACTGCACTAAGCAGGGGTGAGTTCCCTGTCCCTAGAGATATACAACGAAAAGGTCTGAGGACCACTGATCAAGGATGCTATAGAGAGGACAAACATCAGAAAGGGCGGGGGGAGCAACCTGAGGGGCCCTTTGAGGCCCTGAGATACAGTAGAAGGGAAAAAAATGGGTTCTTGAACCCCCAGACATGGATGGATTGGCCAAGTTGCCATACCTCTCTGAGCCTCAGTTTCCCCATGAGTACAAGGGAGGTAATAATAAAGTGATTGCTTTATAGGACTGTTGTCAGAATAAAATGAGGCGAAGTAAGCAAAGTGCCCAGGACAGTGCCTAGTATATAAAAAGGACTACAAAAGAAAAAAAAAAAACACCCTCTTCAGAGGTAGCATAGTTTCCTCTTTGATTTGCCATCATCCTGTGATAAGAACATCATTCCAAGTCTCCCAGGAATCTCAGGAAAACATGCACAAGGGAGACTGCCTTTGTCTGAAATGTCTTAAAGGAAACTTCCAGTATCAGTTCTTGCTATCCTGCGTTCAACGGGGAGTTACCGAGCAGAGGGCCCAAGACCAGTACAGTCCAAACTCTGAATTGCCACGGGGATGCCAACGCCTCACTTCAGAGGCTGTGCTCATTTCAGAGGCAGAATCTGACGTTCCCGGGAACCTGGCCAGTGGGCTCTGCAGACTACTTGAAAAGGCTGAGTGTCTTCCTTCTGCAAATAGGAAGTCGCTGCTAATAAATGACAGTATCTACCAGAGGGAGACATGAGGTTCCTTTAGGAACAGACTCATCACCAGTGGCCTTAGAATTCCGGATCTCCCACTGAGGGCACGGGGATATGCTCGGCGTGGCTGCCGTGGCAGGAGAGGAGGGAGAGATGTCCCACCTCTTACAGATGGGCACCCCTGGCCCTCTGAAACCAAGAGCTCTTGGCCCTGCCGTCCCCTAGAGGCAACTAAGAAAATGTAAACGAGTCTGAGGCCTAGAGTCACTGTCAGAGAGTTTTCATTGCTTTGGAGAAGAACCAGTGCTGAGAAAGCCTGTGCAGGCACAGCTCAGATCCCCTGCAGAGGAATTGCCTGAAGGATTTACAACCAGTTCAGCTCTCTGGGGTGGGTTGATGTTTGTTTCACAAACACACAAGGTTGTTTGCCCGAAACCCTGAGTCAGTCATCAAGGGCACTCCCAGCCTGACTCTGAGCATGAAAAGCCTTCCTGATGAAAATTGATTTCTCCTCCTCAGCCCCATGACATCTGCAGTAGAGAGGATACACAACTCGCCAGCCAGAACCATCATGCCACTGATAGGCTGGGCAGTAGAGAGTAATGGGTGACACGAGACTCAGCTCAGGGGCCAGTTTAAATCAACTCGTTAGCGCTAGCATTTGGGGCTGGACGCTTCACCCAGATCAGGATGCTTCAGTCACATGGGCCACAAGGACACTTCTAACCTAATTCACAGGTGACGTTAAAATAGGAAACAATGCTTGTGAATTGCGAAACATGCTACAAATGATTGCAACATTGGTGACAAGGGAATGTCCTGCAATATTTCCCTGAGTGAGCTTAAAATTTTTACACATGTATTGACATTCACTGTGTGCCAGGAACACCATTTTACACACATTATCTTGTAGGATTCCACAAAATACCACCAGGTACATGCTTTCATGATCCATTTTTACAAACGAGAGGTTGTCAGGACAATAGATTGGATCAGCCAGTAAATCAGGAAGCCTTACCTGTTAAGTCTCCAGGGTAATTGTCATCACACCCCCCTCTCTCCATTTGCCCAGGATTCCAGCATGGGAATCCTCCCACTCCATGAAATGGATGGGGTTGTCAGATTTAGAATCTACTGAATCTCCTCCCAGGGCCACCCCAAGATACGTTGAGAAACACAGAAACCCCCATACCAACCTGGTCTCCTCAGGCTGAAAGCTACCATGACTCCGATATCTGTATCCAAACAACAAGAGTATTAAACAGGGCATGTGTCAGACTTGCTGCAGCACATCTGTCTGAGGTGGCCTCAGTCCACGTGGAACCCCAGGGCCTGCACCACCGGGACGCAGCCGCCTGGCAGTGGAGTTTGGGTTTCATCTATATACTTTCTAATTGTGTCACTGGGGCTGGCCATGGGACATCTCTGAGCTCCTGGTTCCTCTTCTGTGGAAATTGGCAATAAAGTTAACTCTGCTTTTCACCCCGGGGTGTTATAGGAGGTCAGACAATTAAGTTCACAAACTCATCCTAGAGAAAGTGCTACATACCTCACTGCTGAATATCACTACAGTCACCTTTGAAGGACTCTCCTTGGGAAGCTATGCACTGGCACCAGCACCTAGTCCACCCTTCAAAGCAATTTTGGAACTCTTTTTCTGGAATAGCCATCAGAGCTGTCGTCGTATTACCCTTGATGTCCCGAATGTCATCAAAATGTCTTCCTTTCAATATTTTCTTTCTTTTCGGGTAAAGAAAGAAGTCATGGGGGCCAGATCAGGTGAGTAGGGAGGGAGTTCCAATACAGTTCTTTGTTTCCTGACTAAAAACTCCCTCACAGACAGTGCCGTGTGAGCTGGTGCATTGTCGTGATGCAAGAGCCGTGAATTGTTGGTGAAAAGTTCGTCTAACTTTTTCACACAGCCTTTCCAGAACTTCCAAATAGTAAACTTGGTTAAGTGTTTGTCCAGTTGGTGCAAATTCATAATGAATAATCCCTCTGACATCAAAAAAGGTTAGTGACCCCATGGCAACAAGTTCACAGTCTTAGTTGTCAGACCTCGTATATACGACCTCATTGAGGCCTCATGCTGAACTGGTAGGACCTGCAAATAGCTCATACAATGTCACGGCCACGGCTCAGCGGAGCCAGGATTAGGAAATGGCTCTCAGTCGGGGTCTCCATGTGTCACCAGATTCCCCTGCTGAAACACCTTTTCTACCTTCAGTGTAGATTAGAAGCCGCTCAGGCCAGGAGCCAAACACTAAGTTAACTGCGTTGATGGGCATGACCAGTCCTGGCCTCCGCTGCCCTCCTCCCCACCTAAGAAGACACAGGATATAGGTTACCTGTGCACCTCTCCCTCCACACCGAGTCTTAACACCCAGTACCTTTTCAAAATTTGGCTGATATGTGAATTTCTTTATGTGAAAACTCCTATGAACTAAAAAGATAAATTGTTTATATATTTAATAAAATCTCTTTAGCCAAAAAATAAATTTGCATATAATCAGGTCTATTTTAAAAACTAAGCAAAACCAAGTTTTATCACCATTCTTATCTGGGGTTTTATCACCATTCTTATCTGGGATATCACCAGTTTTATCTGGGGTTATCTAAAGAGCCTTGGATAAATTCCCAGTTGCCTTCTGGGAAATACCTTTTTGGGAATATCCCATCTGTGTACTCATCTTCTTTATAAGACTGGGACATATTCATGAAAAGCAAACCACCAAACAGAAACGGCTATAACTTGGGTTTTGCTGGAAAATTGTTCAAATATAAATCTATGTGACATCCTACCTTGTCAAGACTCTGAAATTCTTTTTCCTCTCTCCCCATGATCACAACTTACCTGTTTAATATCCTATTTCTTTAGGGCAATGATGCTCAACTTTGGCTGCACAGTAGACTCATATGGGAGAGCTTTCTAAAACCATCCCCCACGCTACGATCAGATCCCATCTCAAGAATCTGATTTCATTGGTCAGCAGTGGGGCCAAGGACCAGTAGTTTTCAAAGTTACCGAAGTGATTCCAATGTGCGGCAGGGTTGCAGACACTGGTGGTTAAGTAATTAGTGCCAACGAGCTGTCTTCTCAAAGAGAAGGTTTTATTTTTTTAAAGAAAGTTCTAAAGATAAGTTTTTAACCAAAAGGAACAATGAAACAGGAAATTCAGAATACTTGGTGGACATATTTCAGTCAGCTGAATGAATTTTATCGTCCAACCCCAACTCCTCTTCCATTCAATCCCCATCCTGGCAAAGAGCCCACAGAATTACTTGACTTATTCATAGGATCAGCCAAATCTTGGCTGAACTCAGTCCAAAGTGTCCCAAGCAATGGCCTGAGTAGATGGGGCATTGACTCCCGATCGCATGGGCATCCAGTTCGCACTTGCCCAGTGCAATTTGGAAGCTCTTACCTCATTGAGGTAAGTGGATGTTTCTCTATTAGGTCCTCATTTTCTACATTCCAGCCCCACTGGCCATCATAATGAGATTCAAATGTCACCAACTCAACAGACTGTCATTGAGCACCTTGATATTTCACCTGAGAGAGTCAGCTGAGTCTAGGAAACGTACCTCCAAGGCTGCTAAAGAATCCGTGCTCTTGTGGTTTCTCTGAATCAAGCAAGTCTCAGGAACAATTCAGAGCCACATCGTGTAGAGCCAGCCCAGTTTAAGGCACAGCCCTTCCGAGATGCTTGCCAAATGTTCAAGGGCAAGAGAGTAGGAAGGTGCTGCTCTAGGACTGCCCCGGGGAAATGGAGACATTCTACTCCCACGCATCTCGCCCACCCTGCAGCACCCCGAAAGCGCCTACCACTGATGCCATCTTCCAAGGGTTGAGATAGCCTTTTTCAACCTCTGGCCACTGGCCTCCATCCTTTCTTGTTCCTCCTCCTCTGTAGCTAAGACCAGCACATGACTAGGTTGGTTAGAGTGCAAGAAAAATAGAGAAACAAATATTGGCAGGTGGTGCCAATGACTCAGGACCATTAGGAATGCTGGATCCTCCCCAAACCCAAACTTTCTCTTGCCTGAGCCCCTAAGAAAATGTTCATTTTTCCTATTCCACCCTCTTTATATCCAAGCTGATTAGAACCCTGACCTCTGATCTCCTAAAGACAGAAAAATCAACCTCTAAGCCAAAAATAGACTATAGGCAGCTTCCCAGCATTGAAACAAGCAGCTCTCTCCCTATATCCCAGCATAAGCAAGCCTCAAACTCCCACCCTTTTAGGTATTCTGCTTTTCTTTACCCCTCAAACCTTCCTCTTCCCATATATTCATGGATTATCTTTTGGCACAATGATAAGAGTATGGCATTCATTGGTTGACATTCCTCTTGGGCAGGATTAAAGTCTAAGGTTCCTATTCCCACGCCATCTTCCCTTGATGGAGCCTACTTTTCCATAGAACATTTATATTCTACTTTCTGCTCCCACTGCCAAATGGAAGTAAGTTACTGAGGCAGGGCTTCTCCACCATACAACTGGGTGGGTGAGTCCATCAGCTCCACAGTGAAGTATTTAAAAACCAATATGGACTCCAATCTAGCTTTGCCAGCAATAAAGGGGATGTTTCGACCTCTGTTTGATGCCTAGGTCTGTTTCTCAATGAGTTTTGAACATAAGGGAGAAAGAGAAGGGTATGGTTATAGCCTGAAGGGTACCAATACAATGACATACAACAGATTTTGTTACAAGCGAGAATCATTAAATTCTATAATGGGAAAAGAGAAGGTCTATGAAGTTCCTTCTAAACCTCACATTTTGGTGTCATGGACATTGAACAACAGCTCCTATATTCAATTAAGTGACTACCTTTGCTATAGGATTCTCAGAGTCTTTAATATGTTGATGTTCATTGTGATTCTCTAAGAGGGTAATGCAGTGCTCAGATTTTCCCAAATGAATTGGACCACACCTTTATCACAAACTTCAAGTAACATCTAAAAGAACACTTTGTGGGACACCGAAAGAAAGAGAACCCTGGCAACTTTTCATGTCCTTTCTTTTTTAAAACTTTTGTGAGGTGAGCTGTGATCAAGTAAGAACCACTCAGGATACAGAGAACCTAGGACATGACTCCCATGCATTCCAGCTCTGTATCCACACTGCTCCTGTCCTACGTCACATCTAACTGGTCTTTCTGCTTCCATCCTCACTCCTTCTTGCAAGCTATTCTCCAATCTGCAGCCATTTTTGCAAACTATTCTCTATTCTGCAGCCATCTTTGCAAACTATTCTCCTTTTTGCAGCCATCTTTGCAAACTAGAAGAGCAGGGCACTTCCTTAATATGATAAAGAATATCTATGAAAATCCTAGAGTTACTATCATAACAATAGTAAATATTGAAAGACTGCCCCTTAAGATTAAAAAAAAATAAGACAAAATGTTCACTATCACCTCTTCTATTCAACACTGTACTAGTTCAATAAAGTTTGACTATCTGAATTAATAAGTAAATGTAGCAGGACATCTAGAAACAAGGTCAATATACAAAAATCAATTGTACCTTTCTGTACCAAACACAAAGAATTATAAACTGAGATTATAAATAAAAGGTATTATAATTATAACAGCATCAAAAATTCAAAAACTTAGGAATCAATCTAAGAAGTATGAGCAAGACCGCTACATTGGAAATTACAAAATAAAATAAATGGAGTGATATTCCACACTTGTGAATGGGAAAATGTAATAGTGGAAAGAAGTCGAACTTCCCCAACTTGATTTAGAAATTATTATTTGTTATATCCACTTTGTGAAAAATTTTCAAGTTATACGTTTATGATTTCTGTGTATATGTCATGATTCAACAAAATGTTTAATTTTTTAAAAGTATAGATTTTGGGATCCAAAGTCCTGGCTTTGAGTATCAGTTCAGCTACCTGCTAATTACATAACCTTGAGCAAATCCTTAACTTTTCTGTGCCTCAGTTTCTTCACCTCTAAAAGGAAGGATAAGTTATGCCTCTATTAGAGGGCTGTTGTGAAGATCAAATGAGATAAAAGATGCAACATTCTGTTTGAAAACACTAAAGTCCTACATCTTGTACATGTTAATTAAATGAAAAATCAGGATCAACCTTCCACGAATGCCCCTTAGGGCTCTCCACAATACAGCCTCAGCTCACCAGTCAAGCACTTGACACCCCCAAACTCTGTACTCCAGCCCAATGGACAGCTCCTCCTCAATCCTGCTCACGCCAAGCTCTCCCATCTCCATCCGTCAACACCCAAATCTATCTTCTAGGCCCAGTTCAACTACGTCCTTTTATGTGATGGTTTCTCCAGTTTTGCAAGGAGGAACATTCTTCTGGAGTCCATCAGCACTTTGTTCTTATCTCTATTATAGCATTTGTCACATGAATCAGAACAGTTACATTTAAAAGATCATTTTCCTTTATTAGATACTGAGCTTTTGATGGCAGTAATGATGCCTATTTACATCTACACCTTCAGTATCTAGCATAACGCCTGGTACGTAGCAGCGCTCAGTGACTATCGGACACACGAGTAGATGGATGGACAGGTAGAGCATGCATATATAAAGCTGCACAAGAATTCACTGGAAGTTCTTGGGCTCTCTTCAAAAATGCATCATAGCAGAGAAACAACAGTTTAGGCAATTTCAAGACTGAGAGCATAATTAGAGAGAGAAATAAATGTCAGTTGCCAAGCCTTGCCCTAATACTTGCCTTAGAGTGGTGGAGAGAGGAAATTATTCTCTGAGGCCTGATAAACCATTTGGATTCTATCGAATGGTGCTTCATCTCTGGCTGTCACCCAGCCTTGGTCTCCATCCATTTCTTAAAATCACTTCCTTTTCTAATGCATCCTTTTTTTTTTTCCTCATCATGTCTAAATAGCTTTTATTGTTTGTTTTTTTTCTCTACCACCTGTCCCTTAGGTGGCAAATCAACAAAAGGATATGGAGCCTACTGTTGTCCCCAGCACTGTGCTAGGCCTGGTAAACAGAAATAAATCCAACAGCGTCCTTAGTCTTAGAGACACTTACAATGTGGGTGCACTGAGACAAGCACAAATGAGCAATACTTCCATGGGTTAGTACCAAGCGCTCTTGGAAGAGAATGGAGGAAAGAATGACTGACATGGAGGAAAGAATGACTGACATGGGCAGAGAAGAATCAAGGAAGGCATCCAGAGGAGGTGACACTCTAATTTGGTCTTAAAAGAGGAATAAGATCCCGGGTGGTGGAGAAGAGATAAGGGGAAAGGATGAATGTGTATTCAGTACCTACTATGTGTCAGATTTCTTTACATGTGACAATTCATTGACTGACCACAACAAACTTGAGAGGAGATGATATTAGTCTCAGTTTAAAGAGGAGAAACCGACTTGGAGAGATTAGGCAGTGATACGGACTAAACGTTTGGGTCCCCCCAGCATCTATATGTTGACGTCCTAATTACAGGTGTGATGGTGTTTGGCTTTGGGAGGTAACTGGGTTTGGACGAGGTCATGGAGGTGGAGCCCTCGGGATGAGATTGGTGCCTTGATAAGGGAAATAAAGGACTGGTTCTCTCTCTCTCTCTCTCTCTCTCTCTCTGCCATGTGCTCTCAGACACTCATCAGACAGTGTTCTCATTAGACACTGGACTTCCCAGCTTCCAGAACTGTGAGAAATAAATGTTTATTGTCTGAGCCACCTAGCCTATGGTATTTTTATCACAGCAGCCCAAATTGACTAAGACAGGTCACTTGGGGATACAGACAGAGTTCAGACTGGATAAGCTGACAAAGGGACTAGTATGTACACAGATACTCATGAAACCTCCCTCTGAATACCTAGAGGTATTAAGGGTCTTTCCAAGAATGAAAAATCCCAACAAACCTCCTATCGAGAGATACAAAATCAGATGAGAAAATAACCCCTCTGGCTACAGTAGACACCCTACTGCCTTATTCTAAGGAGTGGTTTTTGTTTTGTTTTTTCCCATATCTGTCAGGTTTCTCTGAGCTTCCAAAACAGGACAGAATGATGAAAAATCTATACACTCTGCCTAATCTTCTGGAAATCCATAACATCTCAAAGCTATAAAGTTTCTTAAAAATCATCCATCGCTCCATCTGATGCATGAATTCCTTGACACCCATCTCCATTAACTTTAACCTACTATATCACTTGAATATCTCTGGGGATGAGGAATTCACCAGTTTCCTAACTACCCAACTATTTCAGTCACAATTTTTTTCAAAGTATATAGAGGTTCAGGTGTAACTTTGGTTGGGTGTTTGACACTCAACCAAAAGAAAACTTGAATGCTTTAACAGCTACCTGAAGTTGCAAGAGGATAGAGGATATTCTTTCAGCAAAGCGCTGACAGTGGGAAGTAGAGGGACACGAAGCCTTGGAGCAGCAGTGGGTGACAGGCTTGGCAGGGGCGTGGTGAAACTCAGGGTTGGCAGCATTCCAAATGGCACCTGGCTGTGTTCTGGAAGGTGTCTGCTTTGTGGCACCATGCTGAGACAGGAGGTCCACAGGGGACTTCACCATTCTGTTCTCTCCACAGGTGGTGGAAAACACGCTTCTACTGCCCAACCCCAGAGATGGCATTTAAAAATATCCCTCTCCATTCTGTCAGAGTTCTAGAAAGAAGGAACAGCAAGGGTGAAAGCCTGAAGGCAAAAGTGAATGCAGTATTAAAAAATACCCCTCTCTGCATGCCTGGAGCAAAGAATGGATGGAAAGAGAGGAGAGCAACGAGGCCAGAGAGGTGGGCAGGAGGCAGAGCAAGCAGGAACTCGAGCCCTGGGGAAGTGACTTAGATTTTGTCCTAAAAGCAATAGGAAGACATTGAAGGGTTCAACAGGGGTACTTCATGCTCTCCCTGCCTAGGGATCTGATCTTTTCCTCTCCCCACACCTTGGACCACTCCCTTGTAGTTGGGGCTGGGTATTTAGTCAGGTGAAACCTCGCGCCTGGGAGTTACCTGGAGGAAAGGGACGGAGACTCTTTTGAAGTCCAATGTTATTAGAAATATTCTGATGGACTATGTTTGTCACTGACTAAGGTTCACTGGCAGGAAAAAAATCAAAGAACCCCAGGATGGGGGACAGGGAGGGAGATTCACCATGAGGATAAATGAGTCTGGATTGGTGACCAGCGCCCAATACCAAGACTAGATGGTCTTGGGGAACACTAGTGCCAGTCCAGGGTGTGAATGAGTCTGGAAGCCCCTCCCAGCTCGATGGTCTTGGTACTGAAATGGCTGAGCATCCAAGTACAAACCAGGGTGTTATCGCCTGAGGAACCCCTAGGACCATTCTTTACCAAAGAAGGATTCCTTTTCAATAAAAATATAGTTTTGAGTGACAGGAGCAAAACCTGTGATTACAAATGGCCCGATCTTGTCTCTTTGTCTGATATTTGAAAGCAAAACTGCTTTGTGTGCTTCCAGAGAAACTTAAGAATAGGAAGGCATACCGTCACGAAAGACACACTGAACGTTCTTCTAACTTGCTCCAGTAATTACTTTGAATGGTAAAAGACAGTGTGACTTATTTGTAACCTAAGCCAGTGAAGCCGGTTGTCTCATATATTGCTTCTGTGTCCGTCTCTCCTCCCATTAGGCAAGGTGTGGCATGTCTTTAGTGTTTTGCACATAGTAGGTACTCAAGAGGTGTTTGTTTAATAAAATAAATAAAACTCTGTCAACTGACAAGCCAGCTCACTACCTTACCACTCAGTAGACTGGTGACCACAAACATTCCCAAAACATGCAACAAGGGGAAACGAGAATTTATATTAGTTCCTCCAAGACAAAACAGTTCCAAGTGAATCATAATAGAATCAATGTAATTTTGGTTAGGAAGAGGTGAAATAATAAATATGAAACCATTTCCATATCTATACTTGGGCAGAACAACTAGGGAAAAGACTTTGAGCGACAGTAGGGGTTGGAAAAAAAATTCTAGAAACTTGACAGGAGGGATTATCAACGATTTCAAATCCAGGTGTCTGCCCATGGGTTCAGGGGTGGGAGGAAGTAGGTGACAAGATGGCCCCATCTGCCTGCACCACCCTGCCCGACCCCTTCAACCTGAGGGCATCCATTTTTATCTGTTTATATATTGAGGAATTCATGTAATTAATGAATGAATTTTTCACGTTTGAAAATCACTAATTAAGATCAACTTACTCATTCAACAGAGAGGGAAACTGAGACCCAGAAAAATGTAGGAACCAGATCAATGTCATGTATCTGTTTATTGAAATTGCTGTGACTTCCAGGTGTCCATTTGTCCATTGTTTACCCTCCAGGAACGCTAAGACCTCAGCAAACATGGACTCCTACACACCTCCCGTCCAAACCCTGGCCAGGCTCACTCTGATAACAGATATACCCTGCATCCATTCATCCCGAAACGAACTTTCTCCTTCCACGGGGCTTTCCTTCAGAACTCCTGCACATTACGTAAAATGCTCCAAGGGGTTAAATATGATCGCCTAACTACTTTTCTCTGCATACTTGGAAAGGAAAAATGAAATTCACATCTGTTAGAAGCTTAAAGTGAAAGACTACGATATTTTAAATACGACCTGCAAAGGATTTTATCCTTTGGTTGAGTTCCTTAATGGCTTCTGCAACCAAGAGGAGGGAAAATCTACTTCACTCGAGCTGATGAGTTCTAAGAGCACAAACTTTAATTAGTGCAGTCGAACGAAGCCCTCGAATCAGTCAAAACTTGAAATAGAATGAAGCAACTCAATTCAATCACAAATAGCTTCCAGTCAGCCATACCGCAGACATGATATCAAAAAAAAAAAAAAAAAAAGGAAAAAATAAAAGAAAATTCCCAGCAGAAATTCATTGCTTCAGTTTTCACTGATGACGTGCATAGAAGGAAACGAAATCTGAAGGCTCATCTACCAACGCTTGCAATCAAACCATGCTGAAGGCATTTTGGAGAGGCTTCATAGAACAGCTTGTCTCAAGGGAAGCTTCTGTGTGAGACTTCCAGGATGTCAGAAACAACAGAATCCCATCTAACTGTCTCTCCCTCACTCAACCAGGATGTTCTTGAGGGCTCTACTCAGTTTCCTGTGAAATTACTTTTGCAAAAGCTGGAGTTTGGGGCTCTCAGATGGGAAGCACTCTCGGTCCGGGAGCAACTGTCCTTGGACCTTCAGGGTTCAAATGTGTGGAGTCCCAAACATGCAGAGCTGTCCCGGGTCTGTCCCTCTCAGTCTCAATTTGGAAACGCCAAAGAGAAGGGGTCTAAAGTCACACCTAATCCTGGGCCCCAAACTCAGGAGACTCTCAGGAAAGATGGTTCCACACAAACAGTGAGGACGTTCTCACTGATCCCCAGTCTACTAGAGCAGCAAAATCAGAACTGGGGAAGTCTATATATTGAACTGACGTATAAACATCATATAAACCTGCTTAAAAACCCAATTTATACAGTGACAAATGACACATACATTAAACAGAGAGGGATGGAGACAAAGCCCAAGGAGATACATAGTGACTGCATGTTCTATCTGTAACATATTTTACCCTCCCCCAAGCACTTAGCCATACATGAGCACAGAAGCTCTTTGAAGGAACGCAGACTGGTGGTATTTCCATAACACTGGCTAAGACAAAGGCTCAGGCCTAACTTTGGCCTCTATGGCTTGTAATCTGTGTGAACTGCCGCAAACTACATAACCTCTCTGTGCCTCCATTTCTTCATCTGTAGATTGGGCACGAAATAATAGGTAACTCATAGAGTGACAAGGATTAAGTGAGTTTATATATGGAAAGCACTTAGAAGAGCTCCTGGCAAGTGAAAGAAAATAGGTCCTATTATTCTTATTTAAGACAAGAAAATTGAGGCTCAGAGAGATGAAGCAATTTGCTCAAAGTCACTCAGCTACAAATTGGCCAAGCTGAGGACAGAGCCAGGTCTCCTTACCACTAGCTGAGTGCTTTTCCTCCTAGACCACATGGGACTGAGCCTGTATAGTTATCCATGGTTCAATGTATAACTTATTCAATGTATTTATTCATTGTATGATTTAGTATCAGTAGTCAAAGTCATAACAGCTATTGTTCATTACGCATGTAGGATGAGCCAGGCGTTGGGCTAAAGATTTTACATACATTTTTTTCATTTAATCATCCCGACAACCGCTGAAGTGTTCGACCTCTTTTACAGACATGGAAATTGAAGTCTAAAAGGTTAAGTCACCTGACTAAGGTTCCATAGCCGTAAGGTGCAATCAGACTCGGGCCTGTCAGACCTCCACTCTATGCTACTTCGCAAATGTCCATCAGAGTCACACTTTTTCAAGCACCTAATAAGAGTCAAGGACTGTGCAAGCCTCACTTCCCAGATGTTGAACACCGCAGCTCAGAGAGGCTAAGAAACTTGCCTACAGCCACACAGCAATCTGTTGCGGAAATCCAGTGTCATTGTGCTCTGTTTGGGACCTCCCCCCTGATGGCCCAGGGCTCTAAGAACAAGCAGAGGAGAGCATCGACAAGGGCTTCCAAGGGCTCAGACTGCAACAGAAGGCGCGGGTGGAGCTCAGCACCAAGAAACAGAGCATGGGCCTCACCTTAACCAGCAAGGGCTCCGGCTTGTGCCCAGAAGCACAGGTACTCACTAACTTCTTGGACCCGAGGCAGGTCAGCAGGGCAGGAGGCGCAGAATCCGGCATAAGTCTTGGGAGGAGAAAGGCTCCAGTCTAGAGTGCAGTGGCCCCGTGAAGCGGGTGGCAGGCTGCCCCATCCCGAGGGGCGGTGCCTCTTAGGAAATGCCCTTTCTGCGTGTGTCTACCCGGCAGCTCCCTGTCTCTGAAATTCTGCGCCCTCAGCTTGGCGTGGCCACCAGAGCCCAAGACTCTAATCAGTAAACACAGCAGTTCAGAATAGGTCCTGAGAGGAGGGGCCACCAATGTGTTTTATTCCATGTCAGGTGGCCACAGGTAGGGCAAGAGGCAAAAGAGCCCCAGCTCCAGACAGTGCCAAAGCCTGGGGAGCTTTCTAGCCATCATCCAGCCATCCACTCATTTTCACCATCCCCAGCCCATTTGTACTGAGTGTTCATTGTTCACTAATACTAATACCTATACCAATAATAATAGTAATAAACATGCATTAAGTATTTTACTTGGGGCCAGTTCTAGATGCTCTCACAAGAATTCTATTTAAGTCCAACAACAGCTCTCAGAGGTAGGCACTGTTATTGTGCCCAATGTACGGATGGCAAAACTGAGCCACAGAGGGGCTGGTACGTGCTGGGATTTGAATCAAGGCCATGTTACCTCAGAGCCTGTACTCTCAGGCCATCTAGCCTGCTGCCTCCACTCTGTGACATTTCACTGGAACTTGTGTTCTGATGCTGCTTCAAAGATATCAAGTTGATAAAGAAGAAAGATGAATAAAATTACAAGAAGGCATTTTGCCTCCGAAATCACTGCCCATAGGGGGTTGAATGGTGGCCCCCCCAAAAAGACATACCCATGTTCTGGAAACTGAATGTGCCCTTATTTGCAAAACAAAACAAAACAAAACAAAACAAAAAAACAGAGAGTCTTTGCAGATGTAATTAAGTTAAAGATCTCAAGATGAGATCATTTTGGATTACCCAAGTGGGCCATAAATCCAATGACAAGTGCCCTAATAAGAAAAATAAAAGGATAAGACACACAGAGGGGCCATGTGGAGACAGAGGCAGAGACTGGAGTGATGTGGCCACAGCCCAGGAACGCCCGGGGCCACCATAAGCAGGACGAGGCAGGAAGGCTTTTCCCCTAGAGCCTCCGGAGGGAGCGTGGTCTTGTCAGCACTTTGATTTCAGATTTCTGGCCTCCAAGACAATGAGAGGGTACGTTTCTATTGTTTTATGCTGCCAAGTTTGCAGTAATTTGTTATGGCTGCCCTAGGAAACTGACATACTGCCCTTGGTCCCTTCCTTTTGCACTTCTTGATGGCACCACAGGAAAGGAAAGAAGGTTCGGTTTACTCTACTAAGCACCTTTGTATTTCAGACAAGATGCTGGGCGCGAAAGGAGGCCTGAGACGAGACTGCTTCCTGGGGAAGGCTGGGACATTAACACCTGCAGGCCAGGCCGAGGTGTGCAAAACACCGAGGGAGGAAGGCTGATCCCCAGTGTGGGGCAGGGGGTAGGGGAGAAGGTTTTACAGGTGAGGACTGAGCAGGTTAGACAGTAGTTCATGAGGTAGCCTCCTTCAAGACCCCCAACGGAGCCCTCATTATCCCCAAAGAAATGGGCCTCGGCTCAGGGGTTCACAGATGGAGAGCAGGTCTCAGAGTGCATCGCTCCTCCCATGTTTGGTCATGGTAGATTTGATCCCAATCAGAGCAAAGATCGCCAGAGACCACTGAGTCCCAACGCGACAAATGGGCAAAGTGATTACTACGGTCGTGAAGCGATCTGAGGTCGCACAGCGAGTCATGGCACTGTCAGCGCTGGACCCTTAGCTCCTGTCCCCTAACCTAGTGCCCTTTCAAGGGAACCAAAGCTCCTCCCCTTGTTTAATCTGTTCTTTAAAAAAGAAGATCCTGTGAGACTTGCGTTCTGTGCTATTTCAAAGATGTCAGCCCCAGGGGACCCAGGGGACCCAGGGGACCCAAAGTGTGCTCTAGCTAGAGTATAAATCCATCCTCTTAGAATTTCAGTTTAATCTAAATTAATTCAATCTAAGTTAATTTCTCCATTTGCAGAATGGTGCCCTTACCATGAGGTTGTCCTGTCCGATTCAGATGCAGCACACATCTAACAGAACTCACCTGGCTACGCAGTAGACGTTCAATAATACACGTTTGTTGGTTATTCATTCCGTGGAAATACTGAACAGACAACCTCCCAGCCTCATTTCCCTGCTTCATCTCACGCTGCTCACTCTCTCTGCTCTGACCACACACCACTTGACCGAATACGCCCCTCCCTCTGGGTCTCTGCTCTTCTGTGAACCTGGAATCCACATGCCCTCACGCGCCTCCTTGCCCAGGTAACACTGCCCCATCCTTTAGGGGTCATTGAACATCTCATTTTCAGAAAGACCTTCCTTGACCCTCACCCTCGGGCTCAGCAGCACCCCAGGTGCCCAGTACTTTTCCCTTTCATCATTTATCATAATTTGTAACTTCATTTTATGTGACATTTTTCATTAATGTTCACTTTCATCAGTGTTCACTTCCATCCTTAGACAAAAAGTTCCAGTGGGGTGGGAAGTCTGTCGAGCTGATTCACCATCGTCTCCCAGCACCTAGCACATGGTAGACACGAGTAATTCATTTGTTGGTTCATTCCACAAACATTTGTGAGCAAAATGATGAGCTGGTGCAAAGAAATGTAGGAAGAAGGAATAGACAGAACCACCAAATAAAGGAGCTACAGTTGATCCTTCAAGAAGTGACCCAGCTACACATCACCTTTACGACTTCACTGACCCTCTTGCTGCGCTTGTCCCCTGACTAGGACTTCCCCAAAGTGGGGAGAGGATGATTCGGTAAAACTCAAGGTCATCAACAATGTATCCGGTAAATAACTCTGGAAAATATACCTCAGGGTGTGATGCTGTACAGTTATCTAGAATGAAGTTTGGGAATTGTCTTTACAATTCGATTAGCTTTACAATTATTTTAGGAATGCAAAAGAGAGAATATTGCAAACAAGAAGGTTGTGAAACTTTCCCCAGCCCTCCCCACTCTGGGAAGAATAATACCTTTTACCATGAAGCCGCGGCATTGGTTCCAGATACAAGGACAGATCATAGCCCCAGAAATCCTCTCCACCTCCCCTTGCTTTGCCTCCTGCCACATAATTTGTAACTTCATTTTATGTGTCTACAATCTTTACCCCATGTACAGCCTTAGCCATGGAGTGTTTCCTTGGAGAAGTCACAACAGTTGCTATCATAATGCAACAAACATCTCCTGAGCACCTACTGGATGCCCTGTACTGTGGAAGGGCCTGTGGGATATCCAAGGCAGGGACAGAAATGACAGTGCCCTGTAGTCAAAGAACACAATGGCATTCTGGCCGCTAAGACACTCGGAAAGGCTTCAGCCAACTCATAATAATAATCTCTATTTCTAGAACGCTTCATGGATTACAAAGAACTTCCACAGGCAGCTATGTGTCACAGCAGCGATGTGGGGCAGAGAGGACAGGTTTCCCCCTGTTCAACCTCAATCTTGAAAAAGAAACAAATTGTCTCTGCAACTCCCTACCAGCAGGTTTGACCGTCTGTAGGGGGATTTGTAAGGGGTTCTTAACCCGGATCCTGCTCTACTCACTACTTTTGTCTTTGTGACCCAAGGAGATTTATTTTCTCACAACAGGCATGTGCACAGTGAGGGAATTTCAGTGAAATCAAGAGAGGTCCAGACACACAAATCCTAGGTCATATTCTCAGTAGCCACCCCTCCCCCAATCCCGTGAACAGGAAGAGGAGGAAAAGGAAGGGACTCTTGTAAACGACTTCTGACGAGGCCTTTCTCAAATAGCTAAAACCAAGACTAGTCAGAGCAGCATGTACTTATTGAGCTAAGTGCCACCATGTGCCAGGCTCTCTGCCAGGTGTTGTGCATGAACCATCGCATCTCATCTCAAGGCAGGCCCTGAAGTGGGTGCTAGCGTCGGCCCTATTTAAAGATGAGAAAACTGAGGACCACTTGCTTAGGACCACTTACTCACGGTTAGGCTCTGCTTCTCATTCTCTATCTTTAAGGCCCAGAGCAAATGAATGGCTCCTTCCTCTGCCCTCCAGAGGGCATTTATGTAACTATTGATGTAGGTATAGGTATGAATAGAGCTGTAAATATGACTATAAACACCAATAAGCTCTTATGGCATTGTTAGTTGATGTATTCATATACCACAATTTATTAAGTATCTTTATAGACATCAATGACATATGAGACAAAAAAGATGAAATCAGGGAGGGAGGGAGATGTAGTTATAAAAATATAAAAGGTCAACACAAGGGATCCTTGTGGTGATAGAACTGCTGTGTATCTTAACTGTGGTGTTGGATTCACAAACGAACACGGGTGATAAAACTGCGTAGAACTGAATATACACACATACACGCACAGACACAAATGACTACAAGTCAAATTTGGGAAATCGGAAGATCAGTGGGTTCAACCCATGCCTATATCCCGGCGTGATCTTACAGTAGAGTTTTGCAAGAAACTTGGTAAAGGATACATGAGACCTCTCTGTAGTATTTCTTACAACTGTGTGTGATGTACATATCTCAATAATCTGCAATTATCTCCATACAAATTTCAATGAAAAGAAAAAGAAAGAAACCGATGCCATCTAGTAAAATAAATGTAACATGGTAGGCACAGGCCCGGGGGGAGGAATGACTCAGGTGTGTACCCGCGTATCTGGTCTACCTGACTGTGGTATCAGTAAGGGCGGGGCCCGTGTCTCTTATAATGCCACTACCCTAGGGAGAAAATGACTAAGCAGGTAGAGTTCCCTTTCTTGTTCTCCCTCTTTCCAGTTCCCTCACTTGACTATATTCCATGGTACTGACCATCCAAAGTTGTCTAATGCACCACTAGCGTGTTTTCTCTTCTCTGCATATTATCCATCAAGGGCAGCTCCCAACATCATGTTTTCGGTCACGTTATAAATGACAGAGGCCATTGGGGTAGTAGAATTGCAGGGTAGTAGAAGACCACAAGCCCTAGAAAGTGGAGATCTGCCTCTCTATTTACCAATTTAATTTTTCCTTGACTCTGGCTTCCTTCCCAGAAAAGAGGAGAACTAGTAATACTTTGACACCTACTTCAGGGCTGATATGAGCTCTGGCAGGTAAAAAGAGCTGGTGTCCTGGAAAGAATATAAGACACTGGAACCAGAAGAATTGAGTTGGATTCTCAAAGCTGCTACTTACTGGATATGTGACTGTGGATAAATCACTTAATTTCTCCAACGTTCAGTGGATAAATCACTTCATCTCTCCAATTTCTCCAATGTACAAACAGCTATAAAACTCATTACGCTTCCCTCTCATGTACGTGGAAACTCTTTGAAACCCCAGAACCCCAAATGAAGATCTCTATAGCCCTGCACAGTTCACCACTGCATGAGCCTGGCACTTCATACATGTGCTGAAGAGTGGGTGGAAGAATTAAATCGTGAGACTCTAGTGAAACTGTATTCTTTGTTCCAATCAGCTCTTAATACCTCTCAAGCCAAGAATGTGGAATCTTCCAGAAGATCTCTATCCAGGACTTCTTCAGGGCCCCCTTTCCTAAGGCCACTGGTAAATTCCAACCTCATAATTAATCATTGTGTCTGTATTAAGTCACCCTTCACTTTCCTTAGGAACACCTTCCCTGGGTGTGTATTACTCTTTCTAGATTGCTGTTCTCAATAGTGAATCAGCTTAAGTAAATGATGACTGCTTTAAGAGTAACCTGGCAAATAGTCTTGTTCTACTGATATCTTTTAACAGCTGAAAGGATAAACATATAAAATGATCCTGTTTCTTTGTCATTATCCTCATATTCCAGTTGTAGCAATTGGATTTCTTAGTTGCAAACTACAGAAAACCTTTCTGGATAGATTAAATGGAAAAGGAATACATCAAAGAATATCAGATTGTATTCAGGAGGCCCAGAAAACCAGGCTTGAGGATTACAAAGCCAGGCACAATGCCCATCTCATACCACAGATGGCCCCTGAGTAAACCCCACCTCTGGATACAGATAGTTCAGCTCAATCACCACACTGAAAATCAGAGGGTACTGCCAGAGCCACTCATATTTCCCTCTCTCAGAAAAAAGACCTATTTTCCCTTCTCCTCACTAGAATGGTTCTATGCTGCACCTGCTTTTTGTTTCACTAGCTGTCAATTTAAAAATCTCAAATGCAAGCATCTGATTGGTGCAGCTTGGGTCACATACCTACATCCTAGCTGCAAGGGAAGCTGTGAATGCAAGTTCATGGCTTTTACCTTGGGAAGAACTTACAAATGGTAAAGGAAGTTTAAAGGTAGAGAGCAGTCAAAAAAGAAAACAAAGGTCCATTCTACCAGCAATAAACAACTTCAACAACTAACTCACCACCAGCCTGCTGTGGTATTAGTTAATCTAAGTAACACTTTTTGCTCCAAAAAGTTGGATGCATAGGATATTCATCTATGGCAAATTTGTATACAAAGGTAAGCATTTACTAAGAATTTGTAGAGAAGATATGATGAGGAAACTGTTTTCCAAATTTCATTAATGGGTAATTTATAAATCAACAAAATCCTTGATTCAAAGTCAAGTATTAACAGAAAAATTAATATTCCTGTATAACCTTTATCATCATTCGTAACAAGTATATAAATAACATCATCCATTATTCATGATTCACATACTGCATCCATTTCAAGAAAGAAAAAAAGAGCAGTGAAAAGAAGTCATCAGACAATAACTTTGAAACAAATAGTGATACAGAGACGTGCAAGGTGGCAGTCAGGAAAGCCCCATAAAGAACAGAGCCTGTCAAACTAATCTAATTCAGCTCTCTAACAAGGCAAGCAAAGAACACAGAGAAGAGGCAATAAATGTGATCTATTTTTCTTTCATTAGAGTTTGGAATTCTACCTTGAATAATGTGGGCATCAATAAAGTAAGATAACATCAGCCAGCCCACCCGCTATTAACCCGAAGTATAACTTTTGAGAAAAGCATCTAAGTAAGATTTCTACTAAGATAAATGTGCTTCCCCAAAAGCCACTGCGAAGAGTCTCAAAATATAGTATATGTATTACAATCAAAGCCCCAAAAGTCAAATTAATAAATCAAAATTAGTCTGCCCTTGGATACATAAGTAAAGAAATGTGCCTTCTATCCATGAATCCTTACAACTCAAAGGTCACTTGGTTTTCCCAAAAGATTAGTACAGATTCTACCACTGCTAAACAGTTTCACTAGAGATGTAGAATGTAGAACAAAAATGTTTTTTCATGAAGCCTCCTTCCTCACTCAACAACTCGATTCACTATGACTGACTTGTCCAATCGTTTCAGACAAGTCATGGGTTTGAATAATTGTTTTGCCCTCAAATGAGATTGGTTGTACATACCTCTTGAGCTGATTCCCCTCCATGTATACGAGGAAAACTAGGCTCCTGACACTTACTGATTTTCTGTGACCCTAAGCAAATTATAAAACTTCTCTGAGCTCCTGTTTTCTTACCAGTCAAATGGGGCCAATATTGGAACATATCCCCTAGAGTATCATGAGTATTAAATCATTTCATATGCATAAAGTGCTTAGAATAGCACCTGGCACAGAATAAACATTCAACAAATGTTGTATATGACAAGCCCCAAATCTTTGGAGCCCAATGTGTTATGAAAATTCAAAATCTTTCTGATTTTAGAAAGAGAGTATTAAATAATCTCCCATTAGAGTCTGAGCCAGCATTCCATAATCAAATATATTAATATTTCTATAAAATATGTGAATATTCACATTAACTGGGAAAAAGACAATAAGTAGCCTCATGTCACGTTCAACAACAAAAGCACATGAACCAAAATTAGAGAAAACATCCAGTTTTCAGGGTTTATGGATTTAGGAATTATGAGTAGGGGCTTGTGGTCCAAGTGTGGCTATTCACAGATTGTATTCTGTACCATTTCCTCATTGCATATCTTGTCTGTTCCTTGCAGTCTTTCACATCTCCCGGGTTGCTGACCTAGCACTGTGTTGCCTTTTTACAGCCTTGACCTTAACTTTGATAAGAGTCCCCTCCGCTACTATAACCTGACCTTACATCCTGCCCAGTCTAGCCCTCCCTCTGAGGACCTTCCAGAGCTGAGCCCACTCACCATTCCCCCGGTGTACACTCTGGTCACCATGCACTGAACCAGACACTTTGGCTTGGAAAACTGAATGGGCCAACTATTTTCAGGGCATATGGACATAACCTTTGTCCCAGAATCCAGAGGAAAGCAAACCATCTGGATTACTAAACATAGTCCTAACCTACCCTCCCAGGGTAGTCATGCAAAGAATGAGTAATGAAGTCACAACACAGATTCTCTCTAACGTCCAGGAATGTATGACGAGCATCCCAAGTCTGAGAAACATTCCTGAAGCATCTACCTGTGGATCACCCCCACCTCTCCGCCAAACTGTCATGCTTAGCTATTGAAGTTCTACTCTGGGTGTAGATTTACACTGTATTGTTTTATAAGTGCTGACTGCTATAACTTATGGGGCGACCATGAGAAGTCGCTGGGAACTTTAATGCCTTTCCTGTCATCCCGCAGTGAGACCTGAGCAGGGTCAGCGTCAGCATGGACACATGACCTAGGTGCTCAGACAAGCCCCACGCTTGCCTTATTGCTCTGCTGTTGCCATCTTGAAAGTCCTAGCAATTGCTGAACAAGGGGTCTCACATTTCCTTTTGCACTGGGCTCCACAAACAATGTAGCTGTTCCTGGAGCTAATGTTTCTAAGCAAAGGACTCTACTATTTTCAGAGGGGCCATTCAAATGTGTCTGGGAAAGACCAGACAACCCTATCCGGAAACTGTCTCTAAAGAAAGGTAGATACGCTTTGCAGCCTGGGAAAGACCATCCATTGCAGTACCGAAAGGAAATACTAAAGCTTCTGTTATATATTTTTATTTCATCATTGTTCACCTCTATTTTTGATTGCTGTCCCTTGCTTTTCATTTTTTTCTTCTAGCTCATAGTAACAGAATCGCCAGTTTTCAGCTGGGCACATAGGCACAAACATTACAAAATTGCATTTCCCAGCATTTCTTGCAGGCTGATGATTTGCAGTTGGATACGGCTATGTACTAACTTTTAGCCAATAGGATGTTAGTGAATGTATTGTTGTAACTTCCAGCTTCATCCTTAAAAACAGGGGTCCAGCTATGGAACCCTGGCAAAAAACATTTGCTTGGACCTCTGGCTCAGATAACTTTTCCTCCATCATCATTCTTCACTTAGAGGGCAGAAACACGCAAAGCAACAACCCCTCCATGGGACAGGATAAGATGTGGCCAGGTGGAGAACAGCGAGGGCAAGACAGAATGTTGGACTCCATGGAAATCCAGCTATTGTGTTTTTGGAAACCACACCCAGGCAATGGGACTTAGTAGGAAGGGGAAAAGGGGAGCAGTCAGTCTGGGTTCAAATTCTGGCTCCATCACTTACTAGCTACAGAATCTTCACCAACATCCATGAATACCTACTTCACCGGGAGCTGTGAGAGTCAGCGTGATCAAGTAGGAAACAGGAAGGTGTGCCATCAATATTCAGAGACCCTAAGCTGTTTCCAACAGGTTCACGCCGGAAACACAGCACACCAGCACTCACTGAAACCAGAGATGCTTTTCTTAGTCAGAGGTTTTCCTCTTTTTCCTGTTTCCTTCAAGCCCATCTGCCCTCCAGTGACTCGGACAGAATCCCTGCTATTCCCTGCAGTCACCGATGCCACCTTCTGTCATGTGGAACAAGGGCCCTGCCCCCATTGGACAGCCAGCCCTGAGAGCAATAGATCCCGTAGCTTCCCACACCTGTGGGGATGTAATATGAGTCACCAGCCATTGCATGCAGGTGACAACTTCTGGGAGCAAAGGCCAGGGAGGTGGCAGGAAGCGGGTGGCTATTCCATGTCAGCCGTGAAAAAGCCTCCATGCAAGCAACCTGGAGGCACCAGTTCTGAGGGATTTACTTTGGAAACACCCCAACTTTACCAAGAAGTCATGATACCGGAGGCACAGGGAGATACATAAACTGGCTAGACCATTTCACGATTCCATGCCTTCCTCATTCTGCTGCCTGGCCCAGCCCATCTTGCTAGAAATGAAGAAACAAATCCCTAACAGATGAATTGACTTGCCCAGGCCCTCTCAGCAGATCAGCAACATGCTGCAAGAGACCTGAGTGCATTCGTCTTTCAGGTCTCAGCTCCATGGTGAATGAAGCCTTTCCTGGCAGCAGCATCATCAGTTAGATCTGACCCCTGCCCCTGTGTGTCCCACAGGGCCATCTCATGCCGTCTACCCACCCCAAATTCACCCCACTGCTTGCATGTGATGACATGCCTGCCCCCTAAAAGAGTATAATCCATGAGGATGGCCACTACTAAAAACAAAGCAAAACAGAAAATAACAAGTGTGGCAAACATATGAAGAAATTGGAACGCTTGTGCACTCTTGGTAGGATTGTAACATGGTGCAGCTGCTACAGAAAACAGTATGGAACTTCCTTAAATATTTAAAAACAGAATTAGCATATGATCCAGCCATCCCACTTCGGGGTATAGATCCAAAAAAGTAAAGCAGAATCTCTAAGAGATATTTGTACACGCATGTTCATAGCAGCCTTACTCACAATAGCCAAGAGGTGGAAGCAACCCACATGCCCATTAATAGAAACATGGACGAATAAAATGTGGTCTAGACACACAATGGAATATTATGCAGCCTTACAAAAGAAGGCAATCCTGTTACACACTACAACATAGATGAACATTGAGAACTTACGCTACAAGAAATTATCCAGTCACACAAAAAGCAAATACTAAATAATTCCACGCATACAAGGTATCTGTAGTAATCAAACTCATAGAAACAGAAAGTAGAAGGGGAGTTGCCAGCTGCTGGAGGGAGCAGGACATGGGGACTTGTTTCATGGGTACAGAGTTTCATCTCACAAGAGGAAAAGGTTCTGGAGCTCTGTTGCACAACAATGTGCATCTGCATGACTGAACGGGACACTTAAACATCGTTAAGATCATGAATTTTATGTTATGCGTTTTCTGCCACAATTAATTTGAAGAAAGAGTACAAGCTCTTGACAGCAGACACCTCACCCAATCTGTTTTTTGTGCCCAGTACCTGGAAGAGCAGCTGGCTTTTGAGTTTGCTGAATGAATACATGAATGAAGATTACCTTGCCTAAAACTTTGTCATGAAATCACAGTCCCACAGCAAGGAAAGACCCCCAAGGTCAATCAGTGTATCTACCTATACAAAGCTGAATATTCTCTTCACTGACACTGCAGGAACCCTGCTAAGGGGTCACCCAGGCTCACCATGGATACTCCCGGCCCAGTTCTGACTCTTGGGGCCCAGAACCAGTGTAATCTCGGTTCTTCATGACAATCCCGAACAACTCTCAGGATACTCAATTTCTCATTTAATCTGGACTACAACCCCAGGGGGCTAGACGGTGCGGCCATCGATTTACAGGAAGCAGAAGAGTCACAGGAGGATCCAAGGACTGCCTGGCAGTCTCACACCAGTCGGTACCAGCACCAACCCCCCGGTTGCCTGCTCTGTCCCCCACTATGCTGCCTTGCAAGAGTCCCAAAGGGTCCTTACTCAAGTGGAATTGGGGGGGCCTCGGGGCTGGTAGTAAGTGAAAATGATATCTGTGGACCCCAAGAACGGGACCTGCAACCAGTGCAGTCACGCAGGGACCCAGGCTCAGAAAGGGACCTGCATGTGGGGTTTAATACTCTGTGGTCACTATCTTGATAGTCGTCCTAATTTTGTCTTTAAGTTTGTGCTTTGTAAGTGTCCAATGGGACAACATGACACGTGCCAGGGGCTTAGCGCTTCCACTCACATGTGTCCCTCCCACTGTCTCATCCCTGCCTCCCCACAACAGACTTTTGGTCACCTGCTCCCCCTCCAGGGGACGGACGAAGCCCCAGCAGCCTGTGAGGGTCTACGATGACCCCTATGTCAAGAGAGCATGATACTGAATAACAAATAAAAAACCACCATGGCAGGTCCAGAGAGAGACCACAGAAGACAGGAAGAACTTGCTTCCTGCTTTTTGAACAAGAAGACCTACATTTTCATCTTGCCCTGGGCCCTGCAAATTATGCAGCTGGTCCTGCCCAAGGACATGGGGTAGAGTGTTCCCTAGTTTCTGGACCCCGAGCTCAGATGGCTCCCCCAGCCATCACCTTGCTATGGCAGGCCCCCTTGAAAGTAAGTATCTGCATGGCAGCTGTGGGGTATTGGCTATACCCGCAGGAAGATAGATAGATAGATAGATAGATAGATAGATAGATAGATAGATATATGGAGAGAGAGATATGATTTTTAATTATGGTTTTTAATCATATTTATGATTTTTAATTATGATTTTAATCATATATATATATGATTTTAAATTATGTACTAAAAATAAATTATAGGAAATAAAGTCTTTAAAATGCAGCAGAGGACAAAGTCACGATAAACATCCCCATTGCATTCCCTTGCGGAGTGAACGCTCAGTGCTCAAGATAAATATCACGAATACACGAAAAACTTCAAATTGTCTATGCATTCACACACTGACATGAGCCACAAACATTCCTTCACAAGGAGTGTACTTATTAGTCAACCACAGAGCCAGATTTTGCCATCAACTACAAAACTGTTTATACAAAATTGTTATTTATATATTTTAAGTTCATATACACACCCTCTCTGTGATTTTAGAAAATAAATACACACTGTACAGACACTCTTAACTTAGAGCTGTAGGCAATAATTTTGGAAGGAATTTCTCCCCCAATACGATTAATGGCATATTTTATGTACATGAAGGCTAAACTGCATAATGGTAGTGCAGTTTCCCAGAGATGCATCTCCTTGCAGGGCAGGTTTATACATTTTAAAAGGCAAGACAAATGGACACGTCAGGTGGAGATTCTGCTCAACTGCCCTTGAAGCAGAGGCCAGGTTCTACAATGGACCTTCATCAGATGCCTCCTGGACATTTCTACTTTACGTGAAGAGTGGAGGCAGAGCAAGTTCTCTCCTCCAGAAAAGCCCAGCCTGGACTAGTAAAGGAAAGAGGAAGTCCAGAGAGTGAGCCCAGGCGGATGGTCTCTGAGGACCAACCTCCCTTTCTCTGCTTGGTGCTCCAGCCATGCTGGACCACAGCGCACGACACACTCTCCCAGCCTCCAGCCGCTGCACTACTGAGAC
The DNA here is from genome assembly GCF_036562045.2 of Rhinolophus sinicus. Classification (NCBI taxonomy): domain Eukaryota; kingdom Metazoa; phylum Chordata; class Mammalia; order Chiroptera; family Rhinolophidae; genus Rhinolophus; species Rhinolophus sinicus. The sequence goes on from NC_133761.1 coordinate 11,997,647, forward strand.
TTTCAGGACCCCTCCCAGCTGCCTGAGGAGTTCCTGCTCATCCTCTAACCCCCAATTCAAGTGAGAAGTGTTCTCTCCACCTGCTCACCCCGTCCATCCACTCAGAGTCATCAAGCTGTCGGCTCTTTGAGCAGGGTTCCCCTGGAGCATGTCCCCTCTGAACTGCCACTCCTGTTGAGCCCTGTGTGTTCCACCTGGACTGAGAGCCCACTGATGGCCTGGCCTTGCACTGAAGGAGGACTCACGAAATATCTGTTGAGCTGAAAAGAATCTAGTCCTTCCCTCTGCATTGAGGCAGGGCTCTCTAAGAGACACCCTCATGGATGAGGGTCCAGGCTACTTGTCAGGACTCCAAAGCAAGGTCACTTCACCCATTTTCTCTGAAACTTCTCCCAATACTCAGTGACCCTGTCACTTAACAATATTCACGTTTTAGCTCTCCACTAAACACTTTCTGCACTGTCCTACCAGTGTGCCATGAGATTTAAGTCCTGGAACCCCAGCTATACCTCCAGCTTCCACAACTTCTTTTGTGCCTTAATAGCCTCTGATAGAAACATGAATCAGATTTTAAAAACCTTTGATCTCAGCCTTTTCATTTCTAGGAATTTCTCCTGAGGATGTAATTACACAACTTTGCAAATGGGCAAAGTTGAATATACAAGGATGTTTATTATGGAATTATTACATTAGCCAAAAATGGGAAATACCCCAAATATCCAGCAACTGGAGACTAATTAAATAAATAAAATGTTTATATACAATGGAATACCACATAATCATTAACAATAGCAGTACAGGTATGTATTTATTAAATATAAAATGTGCCACCATACCAGACTTAAAAACAAACTTGATTAGTTTAAGGGGGAAATGCTAGAAAAGGATTCAACTCACAGAATCATAAAATACTGCGATGAAAGAAACTATAGTGATCACAGCCCCTTTTTAATGTTAAATACTTCTTTTCCATCACCCAGCTCATAATAGAACTTTCAGTGTATGTTGATAATGTTCAGAGGAAAAGTAGGTTACAGAACAGCATGTATAATATGATGCAGTTTTGTGAAAAATGTCTAAATGCATTAAAAGAGTCGTGAAGGGATTTTTCATCAAAAAGATGAGCAATAATCTCTGAAAGGTGGGATTTGGGATTAATTTTACTTTTGTCTTTATGCCTTTTTCCGTATTGTTTTACATTTTTATAAAGGTTGTGCATTATTTTCACATTCAGCAAAAGCTGTAAAGCTCTTCTTGTTTGGGGGAAAAAAGGCATCTGGAACAAGGAGGCTCTCATCAAATAGTAGTGAAATGAAAATTGACTCATAGTCCTTTTGGAATTATGCAGGATTTGCGCAAGTCATGAATAAAAGAAGAGCTGAATGTCATATTGCACAAAAATGTCCAGCCTGTTCCCAAGAAGCTGATGCTGCTTTTGACGTGGTGACGACCCCAACATGGTGAAGTCCTTTGCGGTATTGAAAGGCTATGGCTTTCAACGTCTCATTTGACCTTCAAAACCAGATTCATGACTAATTCTCCAAACTGAATTCCCTAAATGCTTTTTTGGTCACCAGTAGGCGACATTTCCAGATTGATGTTGGCATAGTTGTTTGTTGGATGGATAAATGGATGGGTAGGTAGATGGAGGAGTGGATGGATGGATGGATGGATGCATGCATGCATGCATGAATTCTTTTCCCTCTTTTATAGACAATAAAACTGAGAAGCAAAGGTGCAGCAACATGCCTGAGGTGAGTTAGTAAACGATAAAATCAATGGTGGGAATCATGGCTGTACATGGTTCCTTAGTCAGCTCTAGTTTATCCAAAATGCACCCCCAAATCTGTTTTCTTTAAGAAGACATAGTTCAATATCACTGACAGACATATACTTGCTAATCAGAGGTGACAGTCACAACATCAATGGCATGGATATTAACCTATCAAAATGCCACCAGCAATGGCAGGAGTGCATCCTGGAGACCTCCTGCTATGCCAGGCATTAACCCATTAATTGCTAGATGTAAGTGGGTCCTGGTTGTCAGAAGGGCATACAGTAGGCTCAAGACAGGGCCTACTCTCCCCCTGGTATGGAGCTGTTTCATTATTTTCTCAACTAATAGAGCCGTACAAGTACATAATGGCTAGCTATAAGCCCAGCTAAAACCCCTTCACAACACTGAAAACATTGCTACCCACATGGGAAGTTCTGCTCTCTCCACTCATAGCGGAGCCCTTACTCCAGGAATTATCTATCATGCCACTTAAATCTTCATCCTAATGAATTTAATCTGCATGAATGAATAAAATCAAATGCATTATCCTCTTCTCCTAATTATCCTGAGCCTGATTGTGGCAGGGAATCAGGGCAGGCACCTGGAGAAAAACATACCCGCCATGAGAGAGAAAGAATGCACTGAAATAGCAAAAATACAAGACAGCAGCACAAAAGACCAGTTCTTGTCATGAACCTGCTATTCTCTGAACACACGCTTGCAAAATGCATCTTTCTCCTGGGCACCAGGTAAGGTTCTGGCAGTAAGACTGTCCCTGACCTCAGCGTGCCCACAGTCCAGGAAAGCAGAAGGAGAGACATTCATAAATGATGCTGTCTAAAGCATAAAATTCAGAGAGGACAGGAGCGCTATGCAGATTCACAGGATGGAGAGTTTATTTCCAGGAGAGGAAATCTAGGAAGGCTGCCTGACAAAGGTGGCCTTAACCAGGAGGGTCTTCTAGAAACAGTGGCATTTATACTTGGGGAGGAAAGGAAACGTGCCATCAGAGATCAACACAGGCCAGTGTCGAAGCAAACATTACCGTTCAAGGTGTATACCAGCAAAATATGCAAAATGGACATCGTATGTACTTTACTGAACTTGACATTCCCAAATACAGCATGTTTTCTCACCTTCCAGAATGGATGAAATACTTGTATCTCTCCTGAGCCAGGCTCCCACAGTCCCCCGAGTGAGCTTACAACACCCAAATCATAATCATCTATTTTGTTACTACTGATCAATACCACTTATCCATAAACACTCTGAGAGAAACATCTGGTCTGATTTATTTTTTGTGGACCCAGTGCCTGGTAACATGCTGTACTCATAACAAATATATTTAATATATTTAATATAATTATAATTTAAAAAAATGATTCAGCACCCCAATTCTGTACCAGAACCCCAATCCTGTCCCCAGTTTGGGCTGATGATGTACCCACGTAATTCCACCAAGTCACCTTGCAGACGAAAGATACAAATATGCCCAGACCCCTTTTATTCAGGCCCAAACAAAATGAAAAGCCAACGCCTGCTCTGAACCATACGACTAACCTATCCAAGGCCATTATGGCTACAAAGGTCCCGACTGAGCCCCAGCAGAGCTCCCTTAGCAAGCCTGTGAACGAGGCCAGTGGACATCCCTCTTGCCAAAGGACTGGAAAGACCTCACCTATCTTTACAAACTGAGGACAGAGACATTGAGGTAGGAGATGACCAGAAGGAAAAAAGAAACCACAAGCTTATGTCGGCTGTACAGGTTAGTGCATTTAAATAAGGAAAGGCCCTGGTTTCATAGAATAAACACATTTAATATTAACTCTTTATAGGCCAGTTCAAGGAATTAAAAGAAAAAAAACCTTTTAAGGTGTTCAAAATATTAACAATGGTTATATCTAGTGATATCATGAGTGATTTTTAAAATCCTCATAGCTTCTTCAGTTTCCAAATTTTCTACAATGCATGTTACTGACTTATGTTTTTTTTATCAGAAGGGTCTTTGAAGTGCCTGATCAGGCCCAATTATTCCTCCTGGCACATGTCCTTAATCTCCTAAGCTTTAGGTCTCAGTTAACCCTTAAGGATTTTGCAGGGAGACCCTCCCCCCAGCTCCCAGCCTCCTGTTAGGAGAAGGAAATATGTTACTTGGCTTTGGATGGGTTCTCCATTCTTCCTCTTCTTAGTGGCTCCTCTGGATTAGGAACCAGCAAAATCCTGGTGTCTGGCTTTATCCAGATCCTGGGCACCGGCTTCTGGGTGCCAGTGTAATCTGGTGGGTGAGGCTATTCGGGGGAGTGGCTGAAACAACACTCATTGGTGTGCATGGTTATTCACAAGCATCATATTTCCCAGAGCAATCAAACATGCAAAAGCAAACTGTCCGGCGAAGAGTGGATTAATCTGTCAGGCTTCTTAACCGCTCCCACCCAGAAGTATGTACCTTTACTCCCTTCAACCACAGAATTAAAGGCTAAATGCCTTCAAGCCTCAAACTCATAGTCTTCTGAGAATTAAGTGATAAGGGCCATTTCATCAAAAGGAAAACACACTAATAAGATCATTCGGTTCTAGAACAGGCCTGTCAATAGATGATGAAAATGTTCTATGATCTACACATAATCAATACGGTAGCTACTAACTCATGTGACTATTGAACATATTTGAAATGTAACAAATGCAACTGAATGAATTATTAAAAACTAATTTAAATCTAAATGGCCACATGTGGCTAATGGCTGATATTTTGAACACTGCAGTTTAGAATCCCAAAATGTTAACCTAGAGAGGACCCAATAAATCATCTGAACTTGTGATTTTCAACCTTTGCAATTGTGAAATCCATTGTTAACATCAAAGATGTATTCAGACCTTTCTCATATTAACAGCATGTTTAGTATCTGTTGGTTAAGAATATCATAATGACGAAAATTAGCAAAAAATCAATAACATTTTAATTAAGAAAATCATGATAATTAAAATTAGTAAAAATCCAATAACACTTTAAATTGTGTTTTATGACTTACAACAGCATCCTCGTACACATATATACTAGACGTGTGTGAGGTAAGATTTCTGTCAGTCTGCAGACTTGTCTGACGTATGGAATCCCACGTCCTTTCCAATCACTTCATATCTCCCATCGCCATTTCAACGAGTGCACAGCTCAGTGTGGAAACCAACAGCTTAGTCCAACTTCTGGTTTGAGAGAGAGAAAAATGGAGTCCAGAAAAGGAGACCTACCCAAATCACATAGGTGATAAACAGTGGAGTCGGCCTGGCAGCCAGACCAGTGTTCGTTTCACTCTGCCACGAAGCCTGGAAGAAAAGACACAGAACTGGAAACTCACAAGGGAGACACAGCAGGCTAAATTTAAAATATGTCTCTGCTTTTCCCTCTCTTGGGGACTTTGAGGAATAAAAGGAGTAGACTTTCGTAATATCAAAATTAATTCACTTTGTAAGTTATATAAATGTCTAACCACTATGTTATATATCTGAAATTAATATAATATTGTATGTCAACTGTAACTGAAAATTTTTTTCAGTTTAAAATAAATAAATTTACTGATGAATAAATAATTACATAACTATGCCTATGATGTAGGTAAGAGAAAAATAGAACTAGCTCTATTTGTATTTCACTGAAAGTCAATAATTTTGAGATTTCTCTGAAGCTTTCATAACTTCCCTAATCTTTATGGGGTTTGTTAATATCTGTGGATATCCTTCTAGAGACAAGCAAAAGAACAAAAAAGCATCTCTTAAAAATAAACCAGGGATATAGAGAAAAAACTGATGGGTGCTAGGCGGGAGGGCGGTAGGGATGAGGGAGAAGGTGAGGGGATTAGCAAGCACAAATTGGTACCCACAATATTGCCACAGGATATGAAAGACAGTTTGGGGAATATAATCAATAATGTTGTAAAGATTTTGTAGGGTATCCAACGGACACGTGTCCCATTAGGGAGACCAGCTCAGGGATGATGTAGATGTCTGACCACTGCAGTGTACACCTGAAGCTGAAGCTGAATAACAATGAATGTCAACTATAATTTAATATATATAGTCACAGGATGTGGAGCACAGCATAGGGAATAGAGTCAATGGAATTGTAACAGGTATATACGATGTCAGAGGGGTAGGAGGTTGGGGAAAGGGGTTATCACTTTGTGAGGGGTGTAAATGCCTAACTATTATATTGTGTAGTACACCTGAAACAAACAAACAAATGAAAATAATAATTAGTGAGGTGCATTACAGTGTTTTTAAATTTTTACAAATATATATAATATCCAACTTAATAGAAAAAAATAAAAATTAAAAATTAAAAAATAAACCAGGTGCATGAGCGACTTTCAGTGACAGCGAGCAGGATACAGAAGAACGAAGGTGTTCTCTTCAGTTACAACGGCCACCAGGTTCACCTGGAGGAAGAGCGGGGTCTCCAACCTGGGGCTCTGACTCCCATTTTCTTCCTATTTTGATTATGCCACCCTGCCTCCAATATCGTGCATGCCTGGCTCTTCTAGATCACTGGGGTTGGCAGGAAAATTTACTGTAGTTAGTTCTAAGGATTTAGTGTAATCAAGCTCTCAACTTTACAGGCTTCTTTCTCCCTTTGGATCGCCATAGCTTTTTTTTTTTTTTTTAAACTTGACCACAGAAACTGCAACCCTGGACTAAATCAAGACACTAATAATTAATAAGTACAGAAAGCTTGGCAATTTGCTTCACTTCTCTCAGTCCCAGTTCCCTCACCTGTAAAATGGGGATAAAAATTCACTGCATAGCCACATTGAGAAATTAAAAATGATTCTCATAAATCTTTTAGAAGAGAGCTGGTAGAAAAAAGTCAATGCTATCTCTGAGATAGAGAGTATTGCAATTAATCATCCTTGTACATGTGTGTGTCTTATGGTAGACTATAAACTTTGTGAGGGCAAAGATTTTGCCTTTGTTGCACAACCACCTCATACCCCATAGGTGCAAAGCTCTATAGGTGCTGCACAGGTGTGTGTGGTGGTTACAAATGTCAGCTTTGACATCAAACATACCAGAGAGGAAGGTTATCACCTGGCTCCAGTATTTATTAAGCTTCTTTTTTTTTAATTAACACATTTCTTGATGTCCTTGGGTCTCCATTTCCTCATCTGTTAAATGGGTTTATTCCATTAACTTGTAGTTTGTGCAAATTAAGAAACTGGACCTATATGATAAGCACTCCATAAAGGCTGGATGTTGTGAGCATATTAATGTGTCATCCCAGCTCCCACCTAGGTGACGTACCGTGTAACATTCATGCTAGAAGTGGCTGATAAACTCGACTCTGGGGATTGATTTTCAGTGAACTCCCTTATTTGTCCACCTCATGCCAAACAGCTTCCCCACTGTCAATAGAAGCCAGAGGCAAACCACCATAAAATCAGGGTGTGCTGCAAAGCAGATGTCACAGCACACATGCCAGCTGTTCCCTCAAGAAGGGTAAATTTGTCCTGTAATTCTCTAGAACGAACTCCTGCCTATTTGCAGGAGTGCATGGGAATGAAAACAGCTACACGCCAGAGACACAGCCTAGTGGAGACACAAGCCACGGCTCTGAGAGTCAGAGCACTGAGTTTGAGAATTTGATCTCACCTGACTAGCTGTGTGCCCGTGGGCAGGCCACGCGACTGCTCTGGGCCTCAGTTTCCTTTCCTCTCAACAGAAAAGGGCCTAGACTAAACAATGTCCGCGGATCATTGCCGTCCCTGTTTCAGCGTCCTAGGATGAGCTAATTAGGCCAACGGGAAGATGGGCACAGAATGTAGAGCCAGAAAGGCCTGGGTTTGAATCCCTAGCTGTTTGACTTTGATCACGCTTCTTAATCTCTCTGAACCTTGGTTTTCTCATGAGTAAAATGGGGATAAAAACACGGCTGTTGGAAGATATGAGATTGTGAATACCAACTACAACACTGCACCTGGACCACTGGAGAGTACAGTGAGCGGTGGCAGCTGTGACTATTATTACTGTCGTTATCACTGCCATCATGATAATTATTAATAGTGTTATGTTTCTTTTAAGAAGTTAAGGCCCCAAACCACTTTATTGCATAACTATCATAGGCAGTCCAACAGGAATACCAACTTTTCACTAGTGATTTGTCTAGAACTAGTCAATTTCCTTCTCCTACGTATGATTGCTATTGCTTTGCAACGCGGTCACCTTAAACTTTTCATTTCTAACATTTTAATTATTTAACAACAAACAGTATAGAGTAGTTTAGTCTGAGGAACTTCACATATATTATTACCTCATGGAACTCTTTTCATCATTGCCATCGTCACCATCACATCTCCATCTTTCAACACCTGGGGTTCTGCAGGGCCGAGTGTCTCACCTGAGACCTCATTGCCCATCCAACCGGGAAGTCACAGGGTCTCCACTTCAGGTTAAAGCTTCTGCCTCTGAAGCCCACGATTATTCCACTTCATCATCAACTTCATGAATGAATTCAACTGTTTTCTCACTGTCATCGACTCGACTAGTCATATAACATCTTCCTTTTTTTTTTTTTTTTTAAAGCCATGGCCCTTCTATGTACGTGGAAATTGAAAAACACAGCATTTTAAACATATTTAATCGAAACGCCTGAGTCTATCCAATTGTGTGCCAGCTAACTCAACCCCCTTTTTTCCCCACTAGAAGACATTTAAGGGAATTTTAGATGGCCTCCGTTTTAAATGCTAACACTTCACACAAATGTATTCTTATTTCAGGTGAATAGAAGCAGTGTTTTAGTAGTCTTTTGGTGATCAGAAAGAGCCAACTCAAGTGAGTGGTGAAGATTATTTTAAGGATTCCCACTTAAGGGAATGATATTGAACAAAATAACAAAAGTTGTCATGGCCTCATAGAGAACAGGTCTGAAAGCCGGTTCTTGACCTAAAGTAACCCCAGCAATGCTGGATGCAAAACGTCCTGGATCTAGTGGTCTACCATCTTACCACCTTCCTTTTACCATCTACCATTGGCCTTGTGGTCTGCCATGCTACTCATTTGTCCCTTGTGCCGTTGACCGGATGCCTTACTCTTTAGTTCCTCACTCAAATTCTCTGTAGAAGTTACATTCTGACTCAGCTAATTACCGTTATTCCCATTTGGAAGAGTCGTTTTGATACCAGGGCACATTCTAGACCACTGGTCAACAGATGACTCCTCAGGTAACTGGGTCAGACATGGCTTGAGGCATCAAACATGGCTGCCTTGGGTTGAGCCCTCAGCTAGTGTAGTAGGTGGATCCATTTTATTAGGAGGGGCTCTGAGGCACAGCATGTGCCATGAGTGTCACTGTTAACATCACCAGAGTAAATTTTTCCTTTCCAGATGCTGTTATTGATTCATATAAATCTAAAAAAATATATGTCATTTTTTTATACATAATTTTTCATGTCTCCATATGTTTCTAAAGTCCTAACTGATGTGAAATCCCCGAGCTGGCTATAGTAACACCAATAAAAATCACTTGCATAGATACATTCCTTGATAGTGGTGGCTGCTCTTCCATGCCCTCTGCTTTTCTTGATTGCTATTGCATCCCCAGTTAACAGGACATTTATCATTGTCACTATTTGACAGAAGAAAAGCTACAGTTTAAGAGAAATCATTTGCCCTAGGCTGCAAAACTAGTTAGTGGTCAGTCTGAGCCTTAGACTTCAGTCTCCTAAATCAACATCTCCTAAATCAAGAAATAAAAGGCAGCCCTTACTTTTAGTCAACCACGGATTTTTTCTGACTGTTGTTATACCTCACCAAACTCGTTCAGCCTTGGTTCAGTCCCTCATCAGCTCTCACCCTGGCTCGCTACAGCACCCTCCTAACTCACTTCCCTACCCTCACTCAACAACCGTTTCTGTTCCTTCCTCCGTATGCAGCCGGAGAATTCCTTCTGAATCAGAGTTTTCAACAAATCATCTCCACGATCACAGGTTCCTCACTGCCCACACAGTAAGGTCTGAACTCCTTCAGAGTGTGTAGTGTTCAGGTCTGGGGAGATCCAGCTCTATCCATAACAATGTATCATTTCCCAGTAGTGCCCAGTATCGCTTGTCTTGCTCTTTAGGCTACAATTTTCAGGGATCCTCGCTGAGGAGTGCAATATTACCAACAGCAGCACGTAGCTCCTAGGGAACTAGGGAACATTCCTCAATGGGAAATGATCCACAATGCCCTTACATTTGTATAAATCTGAGCGTAGACTCAATATACTTGATGTATTATGCTGATTCCTTTCATTGGCAACTAGATGGACACTGAAACATTGCCAACAGTTTCCTTTTCTGTAGAAATATTTAATAATAAGATATAATTTCATTTTCAAAACACTAACATTTTCAGCTTTACTTGAATAATTTTGACTTCGAATTTGGATAATCATTCATTGTACTTGTATTCTGCTTTTTAAAATAGTTTTGGATATTCTATAAGAAAAATTACTATGAAAACATTGTTTTTTATTTTTATGCCTACTTGAAATGGTATTTTCATTAAAATATATTCAAATCTGTATATTTTGAACACAAATGCAAGTTATTTTTTTTTTTATCTTTTAGCTCAGGCATGTACAAATAATGACCTGCAGGCTGAATCCAGCCCTCTACCCGCTTTTGTAAAGAAAGTTTCACTGGAACAGAGTCGGCCCTTGGTTTATGTGTGTCTACGGTTCCTTTCCTGCTCCAACAGCAGAGAAGGTAAGACAATTGGCTCATACAGCCTAAAATATTTATTATCTGACCCTTCACAGAAAGTTTGCCAAGTCCTCTTTTACTGTCACCAGAACACAAATTATGTGAAACTCTTGATTATAACAATAGCTAGTGAGTTTGCTGACAGGAAGCCAAGAAAGCTCAATGTAATTGAGGAAATAACTAGCTTGCTGTGTGTTACATATTCTTACACTAATTATTCATGCAAACATGGCTGGTCTGTCAACAAAATAGCTGGACATGTAAAGTCAGCATTAAATTCAGCTGTATTGATACTGCGCCAACTTTCAGTCCTGTAACAACAATGGCTTTACCCAGATACTTTGCTGCTGTCGTGATGAAGGCAAGTGTCTCCAGGTATGAAGATAGAACATATTTTACTGAGCGGTGTGTAGCTTGATTTATAACCTTTAAACCTTTAGCCATGTGGGATGCCAGTCTTCATTTGTCAACTGACCCCAAACCCCACAGATATTACTGGCAGGTCTAGCACTTTCCACATGTTGCCTCACTTCACTAACAGAACCATGAGGTAGAAAAGACTGACCCCATTTTTCAGAGAGGAAAACTCAAACCGTCTGAACAGAGAAGAGATGTGGGGGTTTTAGAAGAGGAAGTGTGTGCATCAGCCTAGAGCTGGTGTTTAAAATCATTGTTTTCTACCTAGTTCAGATACTATTTTTACACAGTGATAACCATGAACGTGGCTTGTATGTCTTTAAGAAAGAAAACAAACAAGATGAAAGGGAAAATATCAAGATCAAAGGAAAAAAAAATAGAAATTTCCAAATGGGAGACTCACGGCCTTTCAGGCAAAAAGAAAAGTTACAAGTAACTGCCAAGACACATCCTTCCAAAAAAAAAATCTTTCCAGATTCGAAGCAGAAAAGAGGATTCCTTGCAAAACAGTCCAATGAGAACAGTTTTGGAGTTCTCCTGAATAGCACACCATGCAAACACCGTAATGAGAAAAAAAACAAAAATTCCACATGCTCGGCCTGATTCTATCGTGCTGCAGAGCAGAAACAAGGGAGAAGCCAGGCTTTCTCAGTTGTACAAATAGGCAGCAAATACAACACCTTTCCTCCAAAGAGGACTTAAAATTCTACTTGGAATAACTAACACATAGAGGTGAGTGTGTTGTTAGAGCTGGAATCTGGAAGGCTTTGGACTGAGCATGCTCATTACCCACAAGCCCACACAGCTCTCTGCTGTACCCTTGCTCAGCTTCACTCATTTCCCCACTTCCTGGGACAATGCCTTGGGACCCACCTGGCTTTCTCCCTCCCAGGACAGCACTTACTTGCTCTTTCTAGAGTTGCTGCCTCCAGAGCAAATAAGTTCTCTTTTTCTTTGGCCCCAGGAAGCCTGACTCTCTGAACTGCCCTCGCTGGCAGCCTGGGCTGTGTGTGGTTTAATCCTGCCCTCACTTTGAACCAGACATCAAGGAGGCTAAGAATCCATCCTGAATTCTCCATCTGTTTGTCCTGAGCCTCTCATTCTTATATCAATAATGTTCTTGGTAAATTTGACTGCGTATCTTATTACATGGAGCTGAGCAATGGGCAAGAACACAGCTAACACATCCTCTAATTTTTCTAAGGTTGATTTCATGAGCGGGATGAATGATTTTTCAAAGCTCCACCCTCAGCCCCTTTAGGCCTCTGCTCAAATCCTCACTTGCTCAGTAAGGTCATCAATTGAAACCCAGCCCCCTGCACTCCCTGCTTTAGTCTTTCCCATTATTATAAGTCACCCTCTGACTCACAATGTATTTAGCTCATCTGTTTGTTTATTGAGAGGCAGTATACTGCAGTGGTAAAATCCCAAACTCTAGAACCTAGACAATCCCAGCTGTGCTACCTACTGGCTGTGTGATCTTAGACAAGTTACTTAACCTCTCTGAGCCACAGCCGCCTCCTCAGTATATCAACAGTTCCTACCTCATGGAGTTTTTGTGAAGACTGAATGAGTTAACATGTGTAAAACATATATAAAGGACACATAGAAAGGGAATCACCACAACCTACTCCTTAGACGCCATTCAAGTTTCACCAACTGTGTTGTCCTTGATAACCAAAGGGTCATGTACTGCTTTTTTGTCATCAAGACTCTCAGTTCGCCTTTGGTCAGGAATAGTTCCCCAGTCTTGCCTTGATTTTCATGATCTCAGTACACTTTTGAAGAGTATAAGTCACTTATGCTGTAGTCACTTAATTTTGGTTGCTCTGACCTTTCCTTGTGATTAGATTTGTTGTCAGGAGCAACAAGATTTGATGTCGGGATGCCCTACATCATGAAGACACTTTGCCTACCTTGTTCAATAGCTGTATTCACCTAGCATATCATCGGTGCTAATCCATACAGTGCAGACAATCACGCCTCCACCTCAAGACTGAAGGACCACTTAAAGGGATAGTATGTTTTGTCTTCCCTGACACACTCACCCAGGACACACCACTGCTCACCTCTAGGACAGCACAGACACTGTATTCTGGGTGAGTGACATCATGGAGTACCCAGGCAGAGGCTGCTCCATGGCATTCCAAAAGCACATGAGCTTTGTGACCGATTGCTGGCCAGTAGAATGTGGGTTGAGGTGATGGAAGCCACTTTCAGGTTGTCCGGCCATAAAGCCCCTGGGTCAGCTTCTCTGATTTATCTTTCCTTGCCCCAACATTCAGTGGGCACTGGGGGTTGGCACCACTCTGTGGGAATTAGAGCAGCCAAGTCTCCTGATCTACAGAACCTGGAGATCAACTTCCATCACCGAGTGTCCTATGGGAGCCCCCAAAGATGGTAACCGCAACTAAATAACAGACTTGAAAAAAAATGGCTGTTGTGGGCAGAGGACATCAACAGGGCCTGGGATAAAACCAACCCCTACAGAGACAGCCAGTTAAATGTCATGAAAAGAGGGAGGAATCTCATACAGTGGAAGTCAGAAAAAGGATGGGTGGGTTGGTTAGTTGGTTTGATGAGGAGACAAGCTAAGGAGAGCAAGGCCAAGTTAGGAACTGGGAGCTGCTGGGAGAAGAGGAAATGCCCATAAAGGTGAAGCCCTTATTATGCAGATAGTTGTAAAGTGCTTTGCCATTTCCCCCACTTCAAGTCACTTGATGCCAAGTCCATCCAGCTGCTGGTGGCTGACCCCCCAAGTAGCCTTTTAAACCCCACCTGAGCCCAGAGAACTCAGGTGTGTGAGAGCAAGACTTCTGCCATCTTATACAGAGAAACAGCATCAATCAGAGAAAATTAAATTGCTATTTTGGGAGCACAGAGGAAATGGGATATGGAAAAAACTATGCCAAAAGGACAGGGGTTGGATAAAACCATGGCAGTGAACAAAAAGAAGGCTAGCAATTCCAGACATGTCCAATCAATCAACTATAATTAGAAAATAAATGAAAGAATAACTCTTGGGTGGATATATGCCAAGTGCTTTCACATAAATTACATCATTTTGTCTCATCAGTAAGCATTGCCATGTGGCAAGTGTTGTGGTGGGTGGGTACCAGGGTGAGGGGAGGGAGGCCTGGTCCATGCCTAGAAAGTCTTACAGACCTGTGTGGGGTGGGAGTCGAGAGGTGCTGGGACAGACAGACAGATCCACATGCAGTTACAAAGTTATGAGCACAGGGGGACAGAGAGAAGGGAATGGCCCACCCATTCTAGGGAACTAATAGTCTTCCCTCAGGAAGTGACATGGAATCCGAGTCTTGAAAGATTCACAGAACTTTTGTCCATACAAATACGGACAAGAACTATTCTAGATTCTAAGGCTGTATCAGTGAACAAAACAAAGTCCCTGCTCTCATGCAGCTTATATGTAGTTAGAGGGAAGAGTTATTGTAAACACATACATATAGCATGTGTATATCATACGTCAGGTGCCGCTAAGCACTATGGGGAAAAAATCAGGATAAAGGGAAGAGAGTGATGGAGAGAAACTATACAAGGGATTAGTAGTTTCTATAAGCTGGTTAAGGAAAGACTGTCTGAAAAAATGATGTTGGAATAAACCTGAGGAAGGAAGGAAGCAAGCCATATACAGACATCCAGGAAATAGAGAGGAAGCTATGCCAGGAAGAGGAATCAGCGAGTGCAAAGGCCCTGAGGTGGGGGCTAGCTCGGTATGTTTGATAAAGAGCAAGGAGGGAAGTGTGGCTAGAATGTCGAGACAGGGAAGGGTGGCAGGCCAGGGAGTCCAAGGGCTGACAGGGGCCAGACTATGGACAGCCTTGTAGAACGCTGAGCAGAGTTTGGTTTTTACACTGAGTAAAACAGAGAGCCAATCTATTTCGGGGGTGAGGGGTGCTCTCTGAGAAGCAGAATGACATGTTTTGACCAACATTTGTTAAAGATCATCTGGATTCTGAATGGAGAATAGAGTATAGAAGAGAAAGTGTGGGGACAGCAGTGAGACCTGTTAAAAAGACAAGTGGCTTGGGCCAGAACGGTAGAAACAGAGGTGGTGAACGTGAGTAGCTTCTGGATATATTCTGAAGGTACAGCCTGCAGGATTTGCAGATTGGATGAGGTATGCAAGAAAGAGGGGAGTCGAGGATGACCCCAAGCTTTCTGGCCTGAGAAATTTAAGAAATGGAGCTGCCATTTACGAATATGGGGAAGACATTTACAAGAGCAGATGTGAGTGAAATAGGTGGGAAGCTGGAGGCTGTTGTGAAGATGTTAAAGTTTGAGATGACTTTTAGGCAACGACAAGGAGATTTTGTGGAGGCAGTTGGGATGCAGGAGCGCGATCCAGGCTGCAGGTGTAACCAATTGGAAGGTGGTATTTAAAGTCATGAACCCAGGCCAGGTCCTTAAAGGATAAATGTTAATTTAGAAGAAGTAGGAGAGAGAAAGAAGAGGAAGGAATGTGACTGAAGTCCTGGGTGGTCCAACATTTCGAGGTGGAAAGCAAAAGGAGGAATGCACAAAGGAGGATGAGAAAAAATGACACTGCGCTAGGGAAACGCATCCAGCGGTGTCCCAGAAGCCAAGTGAAGAGTGAAATGAGAATTGCTGTGGATTTGGTAATGTGGAGGTCACTGGGAACCTGTTTCAGCAGAGCGGATTCAAGAGAGAATTGGAAAATAGAAAGCGATGATAGTGAGTATAGAAAATATTTGAGATTTGTTTAAAGGAAAGCAGAGCAATGGGACAGTAGCTGGGGGGAGCATAAAGTATTTTTTAAAAAGGTCTTTGAAGATGGAAGATACTACTACATGTTTGTATATCCTTGGGGACGAGCCACTGGCAAGGGAATGTTTGATGATGCAGGTGAGAGGAGATAAAACTGCAAGCGGGATGACCTGAGGTAGGTGAGAGAGCATAGCAACCAATACACAAGTGGGAGGGATCCATTTAGAAGAGAACACGTACCAGTCATTTAATTTGTTCAAACACAGAGGAGAAAAGGGAGTGTGTGTGGCGTCATTACGGATGTGTGGGTATGTGAGGTGGCAGAAGCAGGTGAAAGTGCTTTTCTTGCCATGAAATAGGAAGCCACAATTTCTTTAGCACTTACTATCAGCCAGAACTGTTCTTAGCAGTGCAATGCATGGCTCACTTAATCAGAACTGTGTGAAGTAGTTACTTGTGTTCCCATCTTGCAGATGAGGAATCTGAGGCATGAAGAGGGTAAGGGACATGCCACAGCTAGTATGTGGCAAAGCCTGGATGTCCTCTGAGGCAGTCTGATTCTAGATTCTAAGCTGGGAGAAAAGGAAGTAGAAAATAAACTTCTAGGAGAGTGGGAGAAAGAGTGGATTAGGAAAATATACCAGTAAGGGCTCACTTGAGATTAATGGTCCTAGAGATAAAGGAAAACCAATCAATATGTTTGGATGCTCTTCTCTAGCCTCATTCAGCTGTCTGGGAGCAAGCAAAGGGTAGATGGAAAGTTGTGATGAACCATGGTTGGAATTGGGCCAGATGAATACAATAACGGGAGCAAAAGAACCCAGGGTATGTGAAAGGTAGCAATTATAAAATGATCTACAGAATAAAAAATGATTTAAAAAAGAAGCTGACAATATGAGCAGTGAAAAGATGCCCAGACCAAGATATTATAGGTCCCAGTGATTGTTGGATTCTGGGCATTCAAAGACAAAAGTAGACGGATCAGAGAGTGTGGTCTGAATGGAACGAGATTCAGAAGGGATGCAGTTATGGACACTGACAAGCTCAGGATATGACCTTGGGGATGGGAAGCTGAGGCAGAGCAGAGGACAAGATCATTGGAGGAGAAGAGAGCAAGGAACTGAGAGGTCAGGATGCTGCAGAATCATCCATGTGGACATTGAAATGACCAGGCCTTATGAGAAGTAGGGTTGGAGAGAGAAATGGTGAGCCAGCACCTAAATCTTCAATGAATGAAGCAGAGTGACCTGGGTTGGGGGAGGTGATTTCAACAAAGAACACCTGCAGGTACTTTAATCTGATGACATATGTCATGTGGGAGACCCTGCTCGCTGCGCCATTTGTCATGCGGGGAGGCCTGCAGGGTCTCTGCTCCCGCTCCCCATACAAGAACGCAGGATATGGTGAGGCCAAAAAGGAACACCCACGGAGCCATAGGTAGGGGAGTCATATCGCTATATTCTCTCTGGCGGCACTATACTCTCAATGGAGGCTGGATTCACACTGTCCGCAAACCGCCATCCACACTTGCCAGCCCAGCCGCCATCTTCTTGCTAGCCCCCATTTTTTCTCTCTCTCCTCTCCTCTGCTAGCATAGCCACAGCAGTTATATTAGTGGCCAATGGCTCACTGGTTACAGCTGACGGCCAACTAGCCACAGCTGATGGCCATGCAATCACAGTTGGCCATTTACTACCTGAGCCAACACCTTTCTATGTGAGGCCAAGAGCCTGGAAACTACTTTCTGGGGCTCTGCCCCCACAACATAAGTTTCAAAACTGGAAGATTTCCAGTAGACAAGGGGAACCATTGAAGTATACTAAGCAAGAGGATGACCCTATCAGATATGCTTTTTGGAAATATATTTTAGGATAGTTTTAGACTTACAGAAAAATTGCAAAGTTAGTATAGCGTGTTTCCATATTCCCCATACCCAGAATCCTCTATTAATATCTTACATTGGTATGTTACATTTATCACAATTAATGAACCAATGTTGATATATTATTCATAATTAAAATCCATACTTTACTAAGATTTCCTTAGATCTTTTCTAATGTCCTTTTGTTTGTTTGTTTGTTTTTGCTCCAGAATCCTACCCAGGAGGATATCATATTACATTTAGTTGTCATGTCGCCTTAGGCTTCCTTTTAGCTGTAAGAGCTTGTCATGTGCTATGAATTAAAGTTGGAGATATCAGAATGAACTCACATGTAAACTTAATGTAGATACAAAAGATTCCATACAAAAATATCTATAAATATGTGTATATACGTGGGTTACTATACATAAATATATTTCCTTGCTCTGTCTGCCAAAAGAACCTAGAAACAGTAACAACGCAGTTAGTAACGAGCACATCTAGCATTCAGATCTTAGTTTCTAAAACCATTCTCCAATAAAAGGGACCAGAGCTTTGGAAAATGACCGGTTTCAGGCTGGGTGCAGAAAATATACAAGATGAGCCTGGAACACTTTGTAATGCCAGAAAATTACACACATACATCATAAAAACCCACAATGTTTAAGGGTTTGTCAATAGGACAAAAGATCCACCGAAAGAGATCCCAGTGACCAAGACTTACTCCCAATGTGAGAAAATGGTTCCTACCATCAGTCATCCCTTTACTTAAACTGTTTAATTCCCATATACATGTATAGTGGTTTCAAAATTGCTAACGCATCCCCCGGTGAAACATTATCAACTAAAGTACACTGTCTGTGTACAGTTTCTTTTGGCTTTAGTCTTAGAGGCCCCACTCATTTCCAGAGTAACTTACCCCAGCACCTTTCTTCCCCAGCCTTCAATGAAGTTGTTTGATACTTTGAAAACAACTATTTATTTTATCAGGTTCTACATTCTATCTGGGATCCTCCAGTCTCTTAAATGACTTTTTCAAATTTGCATATATTAAGGTCTACTTTTTCTGCTGTAAAAGTCCATGGATTTGACAAATGTGTAGAGTCATGTATTCACCATTACAGCAATATACAGAAAAGTTTCACCACCCTAAAAAATTCTCCTGTGTTTCATCTATTTAACCCTATTCCCATCTTGGATTTCATCAAATTCTTTTTCTCAATTTGATATGATAGGATTTTTCAATTTGATATGATGATACGATTTTTCTTCTTTAGCCTATTAATATGATGGATTATATTGATGGATGTTTGATTTATGAATTAGTTTTACATACCTGGAATAAATGCTACCTGGTCATTGCGTATAATCCTCTTTACCGTTTGTTAGATTCTGATATGCTTTTGCTGTTCATCGTTACGGCATCAGTGTTCAGGGGAGATAGACAATATGGGAAATCAGAGACGAGATGACTAGTAGGAAGACGACCGCAGTAATCTGGCTAAGAAATAGAAAGGAATCAAATTTCTCTTGCAGTGATGAGAATGGAAAGGATTAAGGGTTGGACTTAAGAAGTATTTAGAAAGTAGAATTGGCAAGATTTGGCAATAATGGAATATGTGGGAAGAGAAAGAGGAGAGCAAGTTGAGTTCTAGATTTGCATCTTGAGCTTAAGCAAGTATGTACTACAATTTATCAAATCAGATAATGCAGAAAGAAATGGATTTGATAGGAAAGGGGTAGAAATTTCACCTTTGGACATATTACCTATGAGAATATGACAGGACATCCAGATGGAGATTCCCAACCAGCATTTGAAAATACAGATACAGAGCACAGGAGATGAGATGTGCTGGAGATACAGATTTGAGAGTCACCTATGCAAGGTGACGGTTGAAGCCATGAATGTGGACAAGGAAACAAGGGAGACACTATATAAGCAATTATTAAGAATTCTAAAAATGTCTAACTCTCTAATGAGATATGGCAGTAAAAAGTTAATTCTTGTAAAGGTGAAAAAGAAACTACTACAATCCTTCGCTTTTTTTCTACTTTCAGACTTGATCCTACAGCAACTTCCTTCATTGTTTTTTTTAGGAAAAATACTCCTGCCTATTATTTTATCTTGGTCCCCTTAAATAACAATTCAGTCTTGCCTAACAGCAATCCCACATTCAGCCACAAATTGGATCCAGTTATAGCTGCAGAACTTGGACTAACTTGACAAGTACACAGCCCATAACTCTCCCTCCATGTCTGAATTGTTGATTAAATCATTTATGAATCTCTCTGTAGAGCTGTGCTCTGTGTTTTCTTTATATTATACCTCTCTTGAAATGTCTGGCAACTCTTTGGTCACTTTCTGCTTTGTTGAACCATTAGCTCAGAATTTGTTTTGCAGCTAGGGTGAAAAACAAAGAAAAAGTATTACCTCTATGTCCTGAAATTAAGCAGTGACTCCTACTGAAGTATAAAAATAATGATGAGGGCCAGCCTGGTGGCTCAGGTGGTTAGAGCTCCATGCTCCTAACTCCGAAGGCTGCTGGTTCGATTCCCACATGGGCCAGTGAGCTCTCAACCACAAGGTTGCCAGTTCAATTCCTCAAGTCCTGCCAAGGATGGTGAGCTCGCCCCCTGCAACTAAGATTGGACATGGCACCCTGAGCTGAGCTGCCTCCCGGATGGCTCAGTTGGTTGGAGCGTGGGCTCTCAACCACAAGGTTGCCAGTTCAATTCCTCAACTCCCACAAGGGATGGTGGGCTGTGCCCCCTGCAACTAGCAACGGCAACTGGACCTGGAGCTGAGCTGCGCCCTCCACAACTAAGACTGAAAGGACGGCGACTTGACTTGGAAAAAAGTCCTGGAAGTACACACTGTTGTTCCCCAATAAAGTCCTGTTCCCCTTAAAAAAAAAAAAAAAAAAAAAAAAAGAATAAAAAAGTAAATTACTAAAAAAAAAACCACCAACAACAGATGAATATCAATCAACAGACCTTTTTTTGTTTTTTGCACAAACATACCACCAGGTCCACAGGAAGGTGTGCTTGGGGAAAAACGCAGCGGGGTTGCTTGGGGCCACCTCACAAAATGTGTGTAGGCAGCAGAGATAATTTTTCTGGAATGGAGAACATTTTGTACTTAGAGTGTGTTTTCATTATATAAAGAAATGAACCTCGGTTATGATAAATAAAATTATCAGGACGAAAACTGCAGAGACAGATGAAAGAGCTCCGTTTATCTCATCCAGACACAGGCTTGCTTTGAGTTGTTGGCCTAGAAAAGACTCAAGTATGGGTTTTTTTTGTTTTGCTTTGTTTTATTATTACTCTCTTTCTTTGATCCCTTTCTCAAAGCCCAAATGACTAATTCAAACCTTCTTACCATAGTCGGGATTCTTAAGTGTCAGGATTTGAATAAGACAGCAAAAGTTCAACAAATCCTTTTAATTAATCTAAATGATAAATTTTCCTTTTTAAAAGTTCCCATTAAATCATCCACTCGTATATTTTCCCTCTGTACTGGCACGTTATTCCCTTCCAGTAAACAAGGGGGGGCAGGGAGGATGAGATGAGAGAGAGAGAGAACTCACAAATGTCATCTTAAGTGAAAGTAGCCAGACACACAAAAAAGTGCATATTATATGGTTCCATGTATATAAAGTACAAAAATTGATATAAAAGACTCTACGCTGTTAGAATTTAGAATAACGGTTTACTCTTCGGGGGGGACAGTGACTGCTAAGGAGCAGAGAGGGCTTCGTGGGTATCGGTGATGGTTCATACATTGATCTGGATACTGGTTAGGAGGGTCCATCCAGTTGGCAGAAATTCTCTAATCTGCACACTTACATGTGGACTTTCCTATAAGTACATTACACTTCACTAAAACTTTAAAAAACGGGTGGCTGGTTGGCTCAGTTGGTTAGAGTGCAGTGCTCATAACACCAAGGTCGCCGGTTCGATTCCCATGTGGGCCAGTGAGCTGCACCCTCCACAACTAGATTGAAAAAAAAAAACAAAAACAATGACTTGACTTGGAGCTGATGGGTCCTAGAAAAACACACTGTTACCCAATATTCCCCAATAAAAATTTAAAAAACAATTAAAAAAACCAAAACTTTAAAAAATAAGGAAAAAATACCATCCCTCTTCATGAAAACAAGCAGATGCAAATATAGAGGGAAATAACAACACACAACATTTAAGGAGTGCTCCCCATGTACTAGGCCCTGCTCTGAGCACTTGGCAGGTCTCTGTTTTACAGGTGAAAAAACTGAAAACCTCACATGGAGCTTTTCATGACTCAAGAAATTCACAGGTTTGGCTGGCATTCCACCAAATGGACATGCAGTGTACAGCACACCAGCAGCAGCAAAGAAACAGTACCTTAGCAAAGAAGCAGAGAGAAATTCTAGGGCCAGCTGTTAATACAAGAATGTTCATAGCAGCTATATTCATCGTATGTAAAAATTGGAGACAACCTAAATAACCATCAGCAATAGAACGGATACCAGAATTGTGGTATAGTCACACAATAGAAGACCAAACAGAAATAAAAAGCAAATTATGCAATTGTGCTGTTTGGTATTTACTCAAAGAAGCTGAACATTGATATCACATAAGAACCTGCATATAGAGTTGATAGAAGCTTTATTAACAGCTAAAACTCGGAAGCCACCAGGATGTCCTTCTGTAGGTGAATGGATACATAAAATGCGGTATATCCAGACAATGGAATTTTATTCAGCACTAAAAAGAGACATGTGGGAAACTTAAATACACATTATTAATGGAAAGAAGCCAATCTAAAAAGGCTACACACTGTATGATTCTAACAATAAGACATTCTGGAAAGGCAAGACTATGGCGACAGCCACAGTGATTCCCAGGGGTTGGGGCGAGAAAAGGATAAATAGGAGGCGCACAGAGGATCTTTAGGGCAATGAAAATATTCTGGATAATACCATAATGATGGATACATATTATTATGCATTTGTCCAAACCCATAGAATGTTCAACACCAAGAGTGAACCCTAATGTAAACTCTGGACTTTCCGTGATTAAAGATGGGCCCATGTGGGTTCATCAAGTATAACAAATGTCCCACTCTGGTGGGGATGTTGATAATGGGGGAGGCGGTGCATATGTGGGGGGCAGTGATTATACGGGAAATCTCCGTACCATCTACTCAGTTTTTCTGTGAGCCTAAAACTGCTCTAAAAAAATAAATTCTACTAAAAAGAAACCATGACTACAAGCAGCAATATGGAGCAGTCTAACATACATATTGATGAGCAAAAGAAGCCAGATACAACAGAGCACAAACTATATGACTCCACGTATGTGAAATTCAAAGATACATAAGAGTAAGGTGATAAAGGTCAGCAGTAGTTACCTCTGGAGGGGAGCATTAATCAGGAAGGAGCACGAGAGTTTCCTGGAGTGTTGGAAATGTTCATCTCAGATATCTGTAAGTGCACACGCGTGCACACACACACACACACACAGAGCATTTGAGTCTTCCAATTTCACGAAGAGGTCAGAGAGAGGAAAGGGTTGAGAGGGGTTGTTCCATAAATACAGCCCAGCTGGATCAATGATTTGAGGTGAAAGAGTACAGCCTGAGTGAAGAGCCAGGGTCCTTTTAGTCTATCTTCTCTGTAACTTCTCATTAGAAACCCATTTTATTTTGATTCTAAGAAAAACTTAATTTATTTCATCATTTTTCTTAACATTTGAAGTGGATTGTGTGATCTCATTTGGTACAAGTTAATTTAGAGAGCTATATTGGAGGGAATGTAATTATCTGCCCAGGTTTCAAGTTGCTCGAACCCCAAACATGAGCCTTCTGAGAGTCTCACAGGTTTTCCTGTTTATATTCAGAGACGGTGGGGAGGAGGACTTCTGACTGAGCTGTGACCAATTCACACCTCCTGCAGGACCCACTAGCTCTTGAAATTTGATTGTTGCTCACTCTCTAAAGAGAAATAATGCATGACTGAAAGGCTGACGCACTTTTTCATGAATCTATATCAGGGGTGCCAAAAAAATGTATGCACATTTTAGGAGATATTATCTATGTATTACTTTTTGAAGTTGTATTAAATTATGGTAGCAATGTGTAGTATGACGTTTGCTCAAAAGATGGCATTAACCAAATGAATGCTAGCATCACCATGCGACAGGCAGGGCCGTCAAAGAAAATGGCGGAAGCACGGTTGTCGTTCCAGAAGCACAAGACCATTTTGAAGTGGTATTTGAAATTCAAGAACATTGCGGAAGTACGACGACAATGGAGGCGTGAGTGTGCAACAGAACCTCCAACTTCACACCTCCTGACTTCTACCTTGGGGGACCTTAAAGGATGTGGTGTACCGCAGAAAACTGGCTACACGGGCGGTACTTCAGGAAGAAACTGAAAGGACATGTGCAGTGATACAAGTGGACACTTTGGTCAGCGTTGCTCAAGCAGTAGTTCGCCGTCATCAGAAGTGTCTGGACGCTGATGGTAACCACTTGGAGCACCTCTTGTCATTGCAGAAGTCAAACGTGACTTGTATTCATCTTTTGTTATCGGTATATATTGAGTATTATAATTTTAATGGTTTTTTCCTTTCTTAAAATATGTATACATTTTTCTGGCACCCTCTGTTTGTTTCTTTTTTTATAAAAGGGAACATTTTGGTAGGTGACTCAGCAACTGCAGAGATGATAGTAACAGGATGTTGAGCTGTATTTGGCAGGACTTAACTAAAGGTGACACTGTTCTGTTCACCTTCTATGCATCCGATGTTCTCACTTTACCTTATTTAATCTGCATCAATCTGTGAGGTAAATTTTATTATGTCCATTTTCCTGATAAGAAAAATGAAGGTCAGAATGATTAAACTACTTGTCCAAGGTCATTTAGCCAGTATTCTCAGATGTCCCTGCCTCGGTTTTTAGAAAGCATGGCTCAGAGAACCATGACACCTTGGTTACTAGTGGGGGCAATTCCCCAATGTGATTGTTATCCATGGAGTGAAAACTAGAGATGAGTGATGGCTGGACTGAAGAACGGTAACAAGATGGAAGGAAATGCTCCAGCATGTAGATATAATTGTGAGTGAGCCCCACAGTCTGAAGAACTCATTAAATTGACGAGCTTCAGTCAGTCAGATAAACACTGAAACATTCGAGGGTATAAGTAATACCATGGAACAAGAAACTCTACTTGTTTCCTTATAATATGCCAGCCCTTTTAAAATGAGAGGACTACTCATTTCCTTTCCCAGCAAAGAGTCAATGAAAATTCCTAACAACAGAAGCACAAAGAGACCAAGAAAGGAGGAAACTGACTAGGCATCTTCATGCTGACTTTTCTATTCACACTGTTTCCTAAAATCTTTTTAGTATATGACGGTGAGGGAAGAGGTACATCCCTACTTTACAGAGAAGGAAGTCAGAGTTCAGAGAAGTGGTAGAATGATACTATACTGTAAGGAAATGATTGAATTTGTATAACAGAGCATTGAAGTCAGACAGCCTGGAGAGCAAATCAACCTCAGTAATTCCTTGTCCAGTGACATTGGATAACTTCTTAATGATTTGAGCTTTAGTTTTCTGGTCTAATAAATAATTTATTATTTAGGATGCATTGCCGTATGACAGAACCGGGTTGGGTTACATGTAATAGAAAACTCAACTCAAAATGGTTTAAACAATAAGGAAAGGTTACTATCTCACCAAGTAAGAAGTTCCAAAGTTGGGTATCTTTAGGCTTAATTAATTCAGTGGATCAATGACATCATTAGAGAGCCAGGTTCTTCCCAATGCTCTGCTCTGCCAACCTCAGAATGTCAGGTTTGGCCCACAGACTAGCTGCCCTCATGGTCCCAAGATGGCTGCCATAATTCCAGGGGTCACATTCAGATAGGAAAATACTCCGAGGAATAGGAGTGGCCAATTCATCTTACGTGTTTCTTTCAATTAGCAAAGAAGCCTTTCCCAGAATCCTTATGCCAATAGGGATTGTTCTCATATCCCATTGTAAAGAATTGAGTCACATACCCATGTGTAAACCAATCACTGTTGAAGAGAAGAAGACTACTATGGTTCACTTAACCAATCAGGGTTTACTCCTGAAGTGAATCCACATAGGGAGTGGTAGATTCCCAAACAAGGTCAGGTCAATCATAAAAGAAGCCTATTGGGTAGCGTAACATGAGTGTCTTCTAGACA
Organism: Rhinolophus sinicus; assembly: GCF_036562045.2. Classification (NCBI taxonomy): domain Eukaryota; kingdom Metazoa; phylum Chordata; class Mammalia; order Chiroptera; family Rhinolophidae; genus Rhinolophus; species Rhinolophus sinicus. The sequence continues at coordinate 12,023,403 of NC_133761.1, forward strand.
AAGGTGCCAGGTAAGATAGGTGCCAGGACAGATACTTAAATTTATGAGTTTCAGATATATTTGAGTTTCAGGTAAACGGAACATATTTTATATAAAAAACATTTTATTTATCTAAAATTCAAATTTAACTGGACACCTTGTATTTTATTTGCTAAATCTGGTAAACCTACTTCTAGAGTTTTCAAGAAGATTAAAGAGGAGAAAAATGGATGGGGAGTAAAATTCCATCTTCTGTAAGATGGTGAAAAGGATGGCAGGGCTTTTATAAAAACACAAAGTTAAAATGTGGGGGTGTGGAGGAGGACAGATGTACAACTAGAGTCTTTTGTAGATTATCTCTGTTCTTTCTTCATTCTGATCTCAATCCCAAGATAATCTTTATTTCACCAACAATAATAGGTTTTCTTTGAAATGAGTTTAGCTATTTCTCTTGAAATAAATCATTTTCAAGAAGAATATTGAGGTTTTGAAAATAATATGTGTAAAATAAAATCTTTTAGTTTTCTTGTTAATTGATCAAAAAGATAACTGTCTAAAAGAAATCAGAGAAACAATGTATTGGGTGATTATACCATATGGATACGTGAAATAAATGCCAGCAATGACATCCAGGGTGAGAGGGAGGAATTGGGATGCTCTGTTATAAGGTACCTGAACTACACAGGAAGTGGCCTAGTTTTATTTGAAAATATATTTCTATTAGTTAAAAATTGCCAACTCTAGTGCAACCACCAAAAATTTTTAAATAAGTATAATTGATGTGTTAAGAGAGGAGACTAAACAGAATCGTATAAAATGCTTCAGAGAAAACTAAATAAAATGGCGGAAAAAAGAAACAAAAATATGTAATGAATAGAAAGTAATTTCAAACATGATACATATCAACCCAACTACAACAATAATCACTTTAAATGTGAATAGTCTAAATACACTAATTAAAAGACAGAGATTGTCAGAGTGGGGAAAAAAAAAGACCTAACTATATGATGTCTACAGGAAATCCATTTTAAACGTAAAGACTCAGATAGGTTAGAAGTAAAGAGATGGACAAAGACATACCATGCGAACAACACTAATCAGAAGGAAACTGGAGTAACTATATTATTTCAGATAAAGGAAACTAGAACAATGGAAATTATCAGGGACAAAACGAGTGCCATTACATAATGATAAAAGTTAATCCTCTAAGAAGACATAACAATAGTACTTGTAAATATGTATGTACCTAACAAAAGAGCATCAAAATACATGAGGCAAAACTGATAGAATTGAAGGAGAAATAAACAAATCCACTATTACAGATGGAGACTTCAACACACATCTTTCAGTAACTGATAGATCAAGCAGTCAGAAAATCAGTAAGGACACAGATGACCTGAACAGCTCTATCAATCAATTTGGTCAAATTGACATTTACAAACTATCTCATCAAACAACAGCAAACTACACATTCTTCTCAAGCTCACGTGGAACATTCACTAAGATTGACCACATCTTTAAGAAAACATGTTAACAGAAATTATACAGAGTATTTTCTCAGATTGCAATGGAGTTGAGCTTGAAATCAGTAACAGAAAGATAGCTGGAAAATCCCAAATATTAATACTTTTAAATAACAGTGGATCAAAGAATAAGTCTCAAGATAAATTTCTAAAATATTTTGAACTAAATGAAATGAAAATACAACTTACCAAATTTGGATACAGTAAGAGGTTGATTTATAGCACAGAGTGCTATATTATAAAAGAAGAAAGATTTAAAATCGATAACCGAAGATTATACTTCAGGAAAACAAAATAAATAAGAGCAATTTAAGCCTGAGGCAAGCAGAGGAAAAGAAATAAAAATATTACATGTGTTATAATTCTAACAAGGTGGTCAAATGTACAGTAATTTTCTCAAGCAAAGTTATATCCTAGAGGCATCTTGCATGTGCTCTTGAATCCATCTGTCAAATACATTGCGGTGGTTTGAATGTTTGAATTCTTATGTTGAAATCCTAATCCCCAATGTGATGGTATTAGGAGGTGGGGCCTTTGGGGGATGATGGTCATGAGGGTGGTGCCCTTATGAATGGGATTAGTACCCTTGTAACCTAGAGTGCCATGCGAAGATACAAGACAACCATCTGCGATTCCGTAGAGGGTTCTCCCTAGAACCCTGCCAACGCTGGCACCCTGATCTCAGAATTTCCAGCCTCCAGAACTGTGAAACATAAATTTCTGTTGTTGATAAGCCACCCAGTCTATGGTACTTTGTTATTAACAACCCAAACTATTTGGTTTTTATTCTGTTCCTGGCACAGAGCTCCTAAAATCCTTGGAATTTCCCATGAGAACAATAAAAATGTCTTCTGTTACGTTATTGAGGTGACTGGGAAAGCCCCCAGGTCACCTAAGGATGTGGGCTGGTGGCCATAAGAAGCAACCATGTGATTGGAGGGCTGGAACTTTCAGTCCCACCACCACCTCCAGGGAGAAGAGAGGAGCTGGAGAGTGAATCAATCATCAATGACCAATGATTTAATCAGTCATGCCTGTGTAATGAAGCCTCCATAAAAACCAAAAAGGATGGGCTCTTTCTGGTGGGAGATTTGGGAAGAGTGATGCATAGAAACAGGACTTGTCCCGCTTGAACCAAAATTTCTAAACACGAATTTACTGCTGCAGAGAGTGTGGAGTCCTTGGATCATGTGTCTAATGAAGTATGTCTTATATGCCTCTGTTTCAGATTTGAAAAGATTGGCTAGATCATCACCATGACAACCAGAGGCTGCACTGGTATTGCCGCTTTGTTTTCTTTATGAGAAAAACCCAGTCTTAGGAAAAGAATGCCTGACTTTCTTTTTCGTTGGCTACCTTGTATCATTCTGGTCAGCTATGGTCGAACCACAAGCATCAGGCTTTTCATGTTCTTTCTCATAGCTCTTCTGAGAGAATCCAGACCAATAAAAAGTCAGAAGAATTTTTTGAGTACTGTAGATGAATGACGCTTGGCAATATGTTTAAACTTTGAAACTGTGCAAAATACTTTTATATAATTTAAATTTGTTGAAAACCTCCACAGCATGAGACAGCAATTATAAATTCCTGTTAAACACCACAGGTTGTATTAAGCAAACGAACAAAAAAAATCACTTGACTCTCTAAACAGGAAAAAAAACATGCAAAACAGAAAATTTATTGTTTAGATACAGCTGAAGTGATTAACAATAAGTAGAAAATATCTGCTGTCATCATCTCACACTAGACATGCTTTATGATGGTTAACATCTGAATTATCCTCCACAAACCCAGACATCCAGCACGCATAGACGTTTATACTTCAGAGGAATAAGAGATGGTCTCTGACGGAAACAATTTCCCAAGAGAATCCTTATCTCTTTACATAAAATGTCAGAAAACATAAAAGAGAAAATGAAAAACAGACCCTGGTTGAGTTTAATTCCAAGAATTTTGTCTCAACTTGATTTATTTATCAAGTAAGTTCTTTGTGTAGCTCCCTGGGTCCCTTCAGTGGTTTTGAAAGGCAGAGAAAGGATATACCACATAGAACATCAAGAAACAAAGTACTTTTAGATCAAAGTGTTTTCCCTGTAATTAAAGGCAATTCCCTTCTCCAAAAGACTCAGACCTCTCATTTCATATTTTCCCTTTTCAAAGGTGGGGCTTACAGTCTCTTTTGCTTTCATAACACGCTGTAGTGCTCACATCAACTCAACATGTATATTATTTGGACCACCAACAGTGAGTCAGACCCTCAGCAAAACTGTGCAACCTTACAATGAGTAAGACTCATACTTACCCTCCAAGAGCTCAGAGAAGGACAGTGGTAGCTTGGTTTTCGAACGTAATCCATTCTGGAAGACTGTTTGAGTTCTGCAACTTTGGAAAACAGCCGACAGCTAGGCCTCAGGATCTTGCACTCAGCGGAAGCCGCATAACATGTTTGACTTCCTAGGAGTGTTTGAAAACCAAAGCATTTACTTCCGGGTTTCCGGTGTTCGTAAACCGAAATGTTCGTCAACAGAGACATCTGAACTACTACTGTATGTGCCCACACTATTTCTGGCTATCCTATGGGATGCCAAGATGTATAAGGCATGAGTTCTACCCTTAAAGTTTCCACCTACTTGTATAAATGACGTGAACATAACAGCAAAAAAATTCTAGAGACATTCAGAATATGTAAGTGACTCTTATTTTTCAGATATAAGACCAGAGGCATTCAGCATCCTAACTGCAGAAAGCAATGTTCTCTTTTTCTTTTTGTTATAGCATCAGCCATGATTATGCTCTCCAAATCCAGATAACTTGTCATTTCCTTAAAATGCTGCACACGGCCGCTGCTGTATGTGTTCATGCTAATCTCTCTCAGCATCATACACACTCTTGTACTCCCCATCTGGTAGATTTCTATTTATTTTTAACACCAGCCCAACTATCATAAACCCTTTCCTGACTCTCTTCTCTCTTCCTTCCAGCACAACTCCCTCGCCTGTATTCCAGAGCTCTTTGTAAGTATCTGTTATACTACCCTTCTCGCTGCATGACGGCCATTTCTGCGTCTGCTTTCCCAGCTTGGCTGAATATCTTTGAGATCAAAGAAGCCCCTTCATCTTAGTGTCCTCAGCTCATGCCACACACAAACACTAGTTTTTGTTGGTGGTGTTGAATTTATGTAACTCTATATATCTCTTGACATTTAAGAACTGGGTCTTGTACAATGTTGGACACCAAATTGGAGGCTCATTGCTCAATTTCTGGAAACATTATACCTGTATTTTTATCTGTCTTCAGAAAAGTCCTGGTTTAACAGGGCTAATAAGAGGATAATTCATTTAACAAGAATTCTTTGAGTGCTTTCACAGTGTCTAAGAGGATACAAAAAAAAAAAAAAAAAAAAAAAATTGGAAACCACTCATGCACAATAGGAGTAATAACTGCTATTCCCGACACCTGAGAAGACCATAATTAGCCTTGTTCCCACTTGTTCACAGTCCTCCATGTCAGATGTCCCCTGGCTCCAATCTAATCTGCTCATATTTGCCTATTAGAAGCTAACAGCTTGTTTTCATCTTCCCTACTTATTCCATCCTTCCAGGACCATGGGCTTTTCTGCAGCTGCTTCATTCTTTCCTCTTCTGCTCCGAGCTAAGTGATTTCTCCCCCATTCTCTCCCAAGCTTCACTGAGTTCTTCCCATCACTTTGCTCCCTTCTTCTGAAACGCTTATGAAGCCTCACTTTTATCTACCAAACTAACCTATCTCTAAGATGTATACATGCCACCATAACTCAATAACTAAATTTTAGAAGCAATAAAACAGGATCAGGTTCCACTTCTGTTAATTGTCCAGTAGTTCCTAACACCTATCCCATATGTCAATCCCAGACAAAATATGTTTTAAAGAAATAAGTTGGATCACTGATAAGTGACCAAATAACAGGCAGAAAGTGGAGAGGAGTTGAAACTCAGGAGAAGGAAAAGCACTGGGTGAATTTTCAGGGCTTTTTACCTGAGGACATGTCCCCATCATGCTCTGCAAAAGGGAGCTACAAGTCAGACCGAAAATCCACAGCTTTACTGGCTTGAAGAGCCAGAGGACAGGCTTCAGAACAACAACCACTGCTAGAAAGTGGGGGAGGAATTCCCAAAAGGAAGAAAGCAAGAGAGGAATTGCCCTAAAATCTGTGCATAAATGCTGCCCAAATCCCTGCCAACCACCTGAACAATATATGTGGGGACAGACTCCAACCAGTCCAGCCAAAGCTAAACAATCCAAATTGAAATTTCAGCTGCCCCACCATAGGGAATCTGCAGTTCGAGTTTGGCAAGTTAGTTGTTAAAACAAACCAAACCAATACTCTCCAGACAACGATAACAGAATCCAGAGTCTCTACGACTTATTATTAACCATGCCTGGGGTATAATTCAAAGTTACTCAACATATGAAGAAACAGGAAAAGATCACCCATATTAATAGAAAAGACAATTAACAGAAAAGACCAACCCTGAGAATACCCAAATAAAGATCTTAAACAAGACATAAGGAAAATATGCCTGGTATAAACATGAATGAACAAGATAGGAAATGAAAACTACAGAAAAATAACAACATTGTAGAACTGAAATGTATAATATCTGAAATAAAAATTCACTAACTGGGCTTAATCACAAATTGGCAATAACAGGAAAAGTCAGGAACTTGAAGAAAGAGCAACAGAAATGATCTAATCTGAAAATGAGAGAGAATAAAGTTTTAAAAAAGAACAGAGTCTCAGGGACTTGTAGACAATATCAAAAGGCACATAGCACACATGTTGTTGGAATCCGATGAGGAGAGAGAAAATAATGAGGTAGAAAAAAATATTTGAAGAAATAATGGCTAAAATTTTTCCAAATTTGGTAAAAGACATATATTTAGAGATTCAAGAAGCCCAGCAAATAACATACAGGGTAAATACAAAGAAAATTCCACCAGTTACATTGTAGTCAAACTGCTGAAAGCTGAAGATAAGGAGAAAATTTAAAAGCAGCCAGAGATAAAATTTACATACATACAAGGGAAAAACAATTTGACCACAAGGGCAATACTTTTAAGAAAGAAAAACCTGTCAATCCCGAATTCTATATTTAGCAAAAATACCCTGCAAGGATGAAGGGAAAAAAATAACATTTTCAGATCAATGAAAACTAAGATAGTTCATCATCAGATTTGTATTAAAAAAAATGATATTTTAAAATTAGAGCATGGACTTTGGAACCAGACAGGTCTGGTTTGAAAATTAGGAAACTCACTTAACTTTGTTTTTCTTAAAGATCATCTTTCTTATGTTTGGTCTTTTCCTTTTCCATATAAATTTTTAGAGTCAGTTTGGAAGTTTCCACTACCAACCCCTTAAAACAAAACAAAACAAAAAACCTTCTGGGACTCTGATTAGAATTACATAAACAGAACAATTTAAGGAGACTTAAACTACAACATTAAACCTTCCAATCCATAAACATGGTATATCCCTCTATTTATATAGAATTTTCTTTAATTTTACCCAATAATAATTATATTGTAATTATTTTGTAGCTTTTTTCATTACATCTTTCTTTAGATTTATTCCCAGATAAACTATCTCATTTGATTCCATTTTTCTAGCTATTTGTTGAGGCTTGGATTTGTTGGTTTGTTTTAGAAGATTTTGGTAGTAAACATAAATTCAGTTAGTATTTGGCTAATGGATATGGAGTTACTGCATGGCCTTAGCTAATCATTTCCACTTTCTAGGCCTCAGTTGCCTCATCTTTAAGTCAGCTGGCTCCCATCATGAGCTCACATTATTTGTATACTTCCTGTTCATAGCTTTACACAATTTTAATTTTACTTTTATTTGTGTAATCACTGATTACTATGTTTCCTCCACTAGACTGTATGCCCATGGAGGGAAGAGGCTGTGTCTGTATCCAATGCTTGACACAGTTCCTATAGACAAGGTACGCAATATTTGTTGACTGAATAAATGCAAAATAAAAGTTTGTTTTTTCCATCCCTAAAATTTCCTAAGTTTTTCCATCCCTAAAATTTCCAAAGCAACACAACACTGTGGAAAGAAATTAAGCTTTGAAGTCAGATCATCCAGGATTCAGATTCCAGTCCTGCTAAATTTCTGTACGACCTTAGCCAAGTCACTTAACCTCTTTGAATCTACTCTATAATGCAGTATAATAAGAGTTTGGTTTTTTTTCCCATCCCTAAAATTTCCTAAGTTTTAATGGACCAGGGCATAAAGTAGGCATAATACCTCCTTAATACCTTGGAGAAAAACACCTCCAGGGGGTGTTGCTCCAGATCATTCTGATGTCCACCTGACTAGAAGTTTTCCCAGCTCAGATGAAGCAGGAAATACCAGTGAAGTCTATGTTTCTATGGAAATATGAGGTGCCTCATGCTAGCATGGAACTTAACAGAAACACCCATGTCTAGAAGCACAAATGTCCTACGTAAACCTTGATCCTTCTCTCTATCATCAAGGAGTCACATCAAAGATGATAACATTTTTATAACCTTGACATTTGGCCCTGGTCCCACCCACTGCAAAGTATGAAACCCACACCAGGCCCTAAGGGAAGACCAATGACTTAACTCTTATCCTCCCTATTCTCATCAACTCATTTTTAAAATGAAAAAACAAAACAAAACCAAAGCTCAGATAATTAGGTAACTTAGTTTGCACATCCAGGAAGTAGTGAAGCCAGAATTTGATCACAGGTCTGTTTGCATCCACTGTCCAAGTGTTTTTTTCTGCCCGTTATACCATGGTCCGTTTGAGGATTCCCAAAGATTCATGAAGCTTCTCCAAGGGATTGTTGAAGGCAACAATACCACCACCTTTTTGTTTCTAATGTTAATCAATAAAATAATTATCAAAAAGCTTTTCCCTTAATACAGAAAATACTGGAGTTCTTTTGTAAGTGAATCATGTGAGCAAACACCACAATAAGAAGAGGAGACGAATGTGCTGAGGACTCAATGTACTCAACACTGCTGGTTACCATTTGGTTTTGATCATCGCAGTTTTAATTTTTTTTTTTTTTTGAGTCAAGTATTGTTTCATTTCTACCCTAAAGGATTAGTAATTACAGACAGGAAGCATGAGGAACTCTGATGTTGAAATATAAGAAGTTAACGAGAAGCAGAAGATCATAATTTCAATTGCTACCCTCAAAATCTTGGCACAAAAGCTGTACTCACAATCATCTCATCAGCATTTCATTTGGTACGTTGAACTGTCTCTGGGCTCTCAAGAACCACTGTTGAAAAAGAGGAAACCTCATGGTCATTTTATCTAACGTGGCTCTTCATTTACTGGGAATAAAGCCTATCTAGACTCCATACATTGCATACAGAGAAGTGCAATGCTTTTTAAATTCATAAGGTATATCGTGAGATTATATATTATTGTGAAAGCAGTTTGTGAGTCAAAAATGGTGGGGCATACTGCACAAGACTAGGAAATACACTACATGAATTTTCCATTTTCCCCTTTGTCTCATATAAAGGCAACCTGAGGAAAGAGTAACAAATACTTCGCCAAGTCACTTAACCTCTGTGAATCTACTCTAACATGGAGATAATACACCATAAAACTGTTATGAAGCTTTAGTTAAAGAAATGCACCTTGTATGTCTCACCAGACTGTAGCTATTACTGTCTTTAGGCTCTGGTTGTTTCTACTGCTGATGTTGCTATCATCATCATTTCCTGCAGCAAGAACTGAAAGAATGATTCATTTGGAAAAGGGAAGGAGAAATTTCAGTGGGTTGATTGACATGACTGCCCCGGATTTCTTGGGTTTCACATCCAGGCCAGCAGGAGGCTGACGTGTCGATCATTCATGCAGAGAACTTTTAGAACCTTTCTGTTAAGACAATTTTTCTCTCCAATGACCTTCATAAACTTGTCTGCAGATGGGCCCTGCAGCAGAACTGCTGTTTCCAAAAGAGAAGCAATCACGACAATACTGCCCCAGAAGATGGGGTGATGGCTTTTTATTGCCAAGTAAAGTTTTCAACAGACACATTTGACCCTCACTGAATCCCACCTTTTACCTCGTCTCCAAGCTCCTCTCTGCCCAGCACCATGTTTGGATGAGTGTATCAGCTAGAGCCGGTTCAGCTGCTGTAAACAAAAACCCAAAATAACAGTGGCTTAAATCACACAGAAAGCTTTTTTTTTTTTTTCCTTTCTCTTTTTTTTTTCCTTTCTCTTTTTTATGTAACTATCCAGATTGGAGCCAATAATTTAATCCTAAGAACCACACAGGTCCATGCAGAACCATCTACAGTTCTCCAGTGTCCCCAAAATGAAGTATAAATCAAGTGACTATAGACATGCATTTCCTCCAGCCGTAAATAATAAGTAAAAAAGAGTGAGAGTGACTCAAAGCAGGTTACTCTTGGGAAGGGAACCAGGATCTGTTTTGTCAGGATATGTCACTGCTGTGACAAACAACCCCAGAATCTCAGTGGCACAGTGACAGCCCAGTGCAGGTGATGAGAAGACCCTGCCCCAGTCATTGGGTGACTCAAACTCCTTACACTTAGTGGCTCTACTGGTCCCTGCAGTCTTGGGGTTCTTGCCACATCTGGCTGGTAGGTGAGGGGAGGGAGACAGAACATGGAGAAGGCTCCCCTGCCCTTAACCTCCTTGGCCTGGAGGCACCACCCATCTCTTCTGCTCACATTTCATCAGCAAGATGGCCTCACCCAGGTGCAAAGGGGCTGAGAAATTTAGTCCAGTGACTTTCCTGGAAAGAAGTGGGTTTGGGGAGCCTTTACCCAGCCTCTCCCAAATGTCTGAGGAGCTTTAATGTAACCACCGTGTTTCCCTGAAAATAAGACCTAGCCAGATCATCAGCTCGAATGCATCTTTTGGAGCAAAAATTAATATAAGACCTGGTCTTATTTTACTATAATATAAGACTGGGAATGCAATATATACAGCACAGTACAGTACAAATACAAAAACAATACTGGTTCTTATATTAATTTCTGCTCCAAAAGACGCATTAGAGCTGATGGTCCGGCTAGGTCTTATTTTCGGGGAAACATGATATAGAAAAACTGAACTCATGGGCTTATACAAAGGTGCCCATTCACAGGGAAGAGAGCGGTGGCTCTGTGTGTTGGGATATTCCGAGTTCTCTAGAGAAAGAACTGTGTATGAGAAGAGTCATGGCGAGTGGAGCTTTCACACTCATTCCACAAACGTTTACTACATAGTGGGCACTGGGCAAGCTCTGATGAACAAAACAGTTCCTATCTTCATGGAGCTTCCTCTCTAGCTAAGGATACAGACCAGCAAATTTGTCACGGAGATGTAAAAAAACTCTCTCCTCTCAAGGCTTTGTCTTTTCCTTTGGTAAGGAAAGCCCACCCCAGCAGACTCCCCTTTCTATCTCATCAGCCAGCACTGGATCACATGGCTACTCTTAGACCAGTTAAAGGACAAGATTACCAAACCAAATTCCATCAGTCACGACCCACTCCCTGGGGCTGCAGTAGAGGCCAGCTCATGCTGAGATCCCTTCCCCAAGTGCCACCACAAACAAATTGGCATTCTGTTGTCAAAGAGGAGACCGCAGGCTCTGGACAGGGTCTGCCTCTCCGAGGATGTCAGTTTCATCCAAGGGTCTGGTCCAGGAATACTGTATGGAGGCCTGGTCACCAGATCTGTGACAGGCCCGAGAGGCTGCAGAGTTGCCTTGGACTAGGGAAATCCCGGGCGGCAGTCTGCAGGGGTGATGGAGCTGCACAAGAGGATGGAGGCGGGGTGCGCAGGACCCCGCAAATCCACAAGGGCACAGAGAGGGAAGACGAGCTTGCTCGGTGGACCTTCCTCCCACATGGCTTGAGAGGAAACTTCCATACACATCCTGGGCCTTTCTAGGTCACCCTTTCTATGTGACCCGTCAGAGTGACTGTGAGGACGTAGGGGGTTGAACAGTAGTCCCCAAAACACATGTCCCCTCAGAACCTGGGAATGTGACCTTATTTGGAAAAAACGTCTTTACAGATGTACAATCGTCCCCTTAATCGTGGGGGATGCACTCCAAGAGCCCCAGTGGATGCCAGAAAGCAGATAGAGCTGGACGCTATATATGCTATGTTTTTTTCTATACATACATACCTCTGATAAAGTTTACTTTATAAACTAGGCATAGTAAGAGATTAACAATAATAATAGAACAATTATAACAATATACTGTAAGTTATATGAATGTGGTTTCTTTCTCTTGCTGCCAAAATGTACTCACCCTTCTTGTAATGTGAGGTGATGAAATGCCCACGTGATGGGATGGAGGTGAGTGGCAGGTGTTGTGACTGTAGTTAGGTTGTTAACCTTCTGACGATACATAACAAGCACTTTCTGGCTTCTCTGTGGCATAACCGAAGTGCCAGCATCAAGACTCTTGTGTTTTGGGGCCATTATTAAGTAAAATCAGGGGGACTTGAACACAAGATAGTCAACCTCATAACCAAGATGGCTACTAAGTGACTAACGGGTCAGGGGAGCATCTACAGCGTGGAGATACTGGACAAAGGGCTGATTCACAGCCCAGGCCACGCGAGATTTCATCCCACTACTCAGAACAGCACGCAATTTAAAAACTTATGAATTGTTTATTTCTGGAATTTTCCATGTAATATTTTCAGACCTCAGTGGACCTCAGTAACTAAAACTGCGGCAAGAGAAACTGCGAATAACAGTGAATACGGTAGTTGAAAATCTCGAGATGGGATTATCCCAAGTTAGGATGGGCCCTAAATCCAATAATAAGTTTCCTTAGAAGACAAGAGAAAGGGAGGAGAGGAGAAGGTGATGAGAAGATGGAAGCCGAGCCTGGAGTGATACAGCCGCAGGAGTGCCCAGTCACCAGCATCTACCAGAGGCAGGAAGGACCCTCCCTGAGATTTTGCAGGGAGCATGGCCCTCCTGACACCTTCCCGCCTCCCAAACTGTGCTCATTCGTTACAGCAGCCCCAGGAAACTAATACAAGGACCGCGTTACTCTAAGAGGCAATTTGGGCTGAAACCATAGTTTCTAGGAAGACCTCGTATTATGTCAAGAATCATCACACACCCCAAGCTAATGATGCAAGGAAAGGCTCTGAGATGAGAGGGGGGCCCAGACCTATGAGAGGGGCATCACGGACAAAGGAAGCTGCTCACCCTCAAACTGTCCCACTGTGTTCCTGCCAGAAGCAAAGCTGAGCTTTCTCCAAGAGCATAAAGTAAGCAGCCAGCCTGGATCCTCTCTATTTCCTTCACCATCTCTCGAGTGAGCCTCGCGATGCACCAGGAACTAAGCCAGGACGTGGGACACACGGGGTGAACCAGACAAGCCTATTTCCAAGGACTCATGGGCTGGTGAGGAGCCTGGACAGGGACACAGGCGAATGCACGGCAGGTGGTGTTAGGAGCCCACAGGTAGAGTTCCTGCCCCTGACTGGGCAAGCTGGATGCGTAAGCAGGTGATGGGAGGAACGAGGCTTCAGACCGCACGTGCAAAGGCACAGCAACAGGTGATCACAGTGCACAGGTACCTGCAGTGTATCCCGACTGCAAGACACGATGCAGGAATTCACAGGCGGGGGACTACAAGGGCTAGATCTGGCTCCTGGCAAGGTAGGCGCCTCGGATTAGGGAGTTTGGAAGGAAGGAAGGAGGGAGGGAGGGAAGGAGGGGAGGAGGGGGGAAGGAAAGGATAAAAGGGGGAAGGAAGGAGGCAACGCCCACCCTATGAGGTGGAGCCCCTTTCTCTATAGAAACTTGTGAAGGGAGAGAACGGGGACCGCATGGACTCCATTGCGGAGGATGGCGCCAGATGCAGGAGAAACTGACAAATGAGAGGTTAAGAACTTGGCCCAGGGTCCCATGGTGAGTCAGTCAGGTAGACTAGGATATGCACTGGTGACAAGCATTTCCCAAATCTGTGGGTAAAACAAAGGTTCCTCACTCATGCTACCGTCCCTGCATCACAACTTGGCAGGGGGCTCTGCTCCATAGTGCCCTCACCTGGGGACCCATGCTGACAGGTCCTCTGCCCATGCAACCTCTTTTGTGACAGTGACAGAGGGAAAGGCATGAGCAAACTGGGTCCTGGCTCTTAGAGACTTCTCCCCGGTAACGACATGCATCCCTTCTGCTCACATCTCACTGGCCAAAGCAAGTCATGGGCTGGGTCTGACTTGAAGCTGGTGGGAAGTACAGTTGGCCATGGGCCAGAAGAGAAATGGGACATTGGAGGCCACCCTCCACTTCGGTGGGTCCACCATCTGAAGCCAGGACTCCTGCATCCACACTCTCTGCTCTTCCTCTCTCCTCTTTGTCAGTTAAACCAGTTTGGAGACAAAAGAAATAGAGACCAAGAAAGATTCTATTACTTGGGTCCTCCCATCCAGACTACATGCAAATTAGCCCCACGACATGACTTACAAATTTGGTCGTAGGCTGCTATGAGGATCACTAATACATTGCTCCAAAGATCTGTCACTCAAACTCTGGTTCTAATGCAGCCTGTTTTCCAAAACCAACCCCTATGGGATATGTTGCCTGTCTTTATAAAATAATCCCCCAAATCTGCAAAAATATGTAAAGTCATTTTTGCTTTGCAGATATTCATTAGCTTGGATTTTCACTTGGATTTAAAAAAGAAACAATGACTACTCAGAGTATATTTGGCACATTTGTTCCCAAGCAAAATGAAATCATCGGTTTAACTCCTTTACATTTTTTTTAGTGGGGGAGGGAGGGAAGAGAACACCTTAATTTTAACCACAAAAATACCCAAACGGCATTAAAGCTGTGTAACAGATCAACATCCACAGGAATATACATCTCACTGTGCCTACATGGAATTGAGAATTCTAGACAGATATTTGCAGACAGACTGCATTTGTGACTGGTACCGACCCTGCATTTGCCCACTGTGCAGCTTCCTATGGACCAGTCACCAAATTGCCTTTCTCGGCCTTCTTCAAACTGGGACTTTGTGACAGTTGACTTTCCAGAGCTACTTCCCTCGGAATAACCTCTTTCCCTGAGAGGGAAATGGAGTCCCACCCTAGTCTGAAGCCCTGGCTTGGAGCCGTGGTTCTGTGACATTCCACATGGCAACAGTGGGGCATGGTGGGAGGGGCCTGGGTTTGATGATCACACAGATCAGCTGGGCATGTACCAGCTGTGTGACCTGAGGGGACTCACTCACCTCCTTTGTGGTGTTAGGATGCCACCACGACAGGGCGGTTGCAAGGAACACATCTGAAAACCTAAGGTTAGTCCCAAAGTATCGTCCCCATCCGGGATGACAAACACATTTCAGTCACTGCGAACCCCAGTTGTCTGGAGCACCGTGTTACGAAGGATTCTGATGACCCTACACTAGGTTCAAGGAAAGCATGCTGAATTAGGGTGGTGCAGGGACAGGAGCTGTGGCCGAGGAGTCTCCGTTTCCTCTTTTCCTTTTCCCTTTGATACCTGGAGGGCATTAAGGAGAATCGTCTCAGTCACAAGAGAGGTGGACCCAATTCAGAAGGGTACGCCACCACGGGGCTGCATGGGATAGACACTGGAGTAGCTCAGAAAACTGAAGAAGCGCTGTAGGAACCAGGAGGGCAAGTCCAGGGACCTTGGGGACAGGAACCAGTAATAAAACCGATGTCAGGACGCTCAATATCTATCTCCCTCTCCTCTCTCCACTCCCTATGGCCCTTCTCTCCATTCATAATCAACCTATAGTAGTGAGTCCCGATATTCTCAAAGTAGTTTTCCAAGTGAACTTGACCAACCGTTAACAGAACTAGGGGTGGTAGGTGAAGAGAGGGGGGACGTGTTTACTCTTTTGAAATGGAAATCTGTGCTGTCCTCAAGCAAGGGGAGAATTCTCTGAGAAAGGAGGATTAAAAAGTGAAATACTGCCACCCACTGGAAGAGAAGAGCCAGCAAAGGAGACTGAAGCTCCTCAAGCGGCTCAGGCCCTCAGCAGCCCGGACACTGGACTT
Organism: Rhinolophus sinicus; assembly: GCF_036562045.2. Classification (NCBI taxonomy): domain Eukaryota; kingdom Metazoa; phylum Chordata; class Mammalia; order Chiroptera; family Rhinolophidae; genus Rhinolophus; species Rhinolophus sinicus. Next base: position 12,038,959 of record NC_133761.1, read on the forward strand.
TAAACATGAAACATGAGCGCTTTGCCTGCGTCCTAATGCCAACACTCCAGGGACCCGGATGGTGACCTTTCAAACACTAGCAGTAAAAACACTGGCTTGTCTTTTCTTCACATAAGAGGTTTTTGTATAGTAAATGTGGCAGGCACACAGATGAAGCCCACAGATTCTGCTGGAAGAAAGGACTTGCAGTCTAGCTTGCAGAGGGTGGTTATCTGCAGCCTCCAGCTGTTAGTTTCTGCAGGGTCAGCCTCCACTCTCCAGCTTTGGCCACAGTCTTCTCAGGGCAGTCCCCAGCCAACACTGAGCAAGAAAGAATATCTGGTCACTCCAGTCGAGAGGAAGGAAGAAACAGACACGGACGTGACCCCCTTCATGCTGACCTTCTAAACTGCAACAGCTCCATTACTCTACCTACCACATTGTGGCTTCCTTTGAGGGTGGGGCTCCTGGTCCCCAGTTAAGCTCCATCTTTCTCCACTTGGTAACCACCCATTAAAACCACAAGAATGAGAAACAGAACAATCGATAAAACTAAGAGATTCGTCACCAAACCGCAGTACCTGAAGATGGAAAGCGGAGAGGCAGAAGAGGAAGAAGGCCCTGCAGAGCAGACGAAAGGGAAATCAGCAGCAAATCGGGTTCATCATAGAGCACTGAACATGAAATTGAACCACTTTCGTACACCACATACAGAAATAAACCCAGAATGAATTCAAGACAGTAAAAGATGTAAGACCTGAAACCACACAACTTCTACAAGAAAACAGAGGCAGTAAACTCTTTGACGTCAGTCTTAGCAATATCTTTTTGGATCTGTCTCCTCGGGCAAGGGAAACAAAAGGAAAAGCAAAAATTAAAAAAATGGGACTACATCAAACTAAAAAGTTTTTGCACGACAAAGGAAACCATCAATAAAATCAAAAGACAACCTACTAAACGGGAGATAGTCTCAAATGACATCCCCAATAAGGAGTAAATATCCAAAGTATGTAAATTCATATAACTTAACACCCCCCAAAAAATCCAATTGAAAAACGGGCAGAGGACCTAAACAGACATTTCTCCAAAGAAAACATACAGATGACCAATAGGCCAATAGACATGAAAAGTTGCTCAACATCACTAATCATCATGAAAATGCAAATTAAAACCACAAGATGTCACCTCACACCTGTCAGAATGGTTATCATCAAAAAATCAACAAACAAGTGTTGACAAGGATGTGAAGAAAAGGGAACCCTCGTACACTGTTGGTGGGGCTATAAACTGGTGCAGCCTTTATGGAAAACAGTATGGAGATGCTTCAAAAAATTAAAACTAGAACTACCTCATGACCCACCAATACCACTTCTGGGTATTTACCTGAAGAAAACCAAAACACCAATTGGAAAAGATACATGCCCCTCTATGGTCACTGCAACGTTATTTACAATAGCCAAGATAAGAAGCAACCTAAGTGTCCGTCAATAGATAAATGGATAAAGAAGTGGTCCATATATACAATGGAATATTACTCAGCCATAAAAAAGAATGACAAAACAAATGAATAAACAAAATGGAAACACACTCACGGATACAGAATACAAGCTAATGGTTGCCAAAAGGGACTGGGGTAGGGGGCAGGGGGATAGATGGAAGAGGAAAAGAAAGAGTATTGAATCCCCCAAAGTCACCTCTTCCTCATTCAGCGAGGACACTAAGGAGAAAGTGAGTCAGAAAGGCTGAGGTGGAGTGAGGCACAGGACTGAAAGAGAGTGGTTAAGTGACAGCTTGATACCACCTCCCTTCCCAGTGCCCAGAATCCAGTACCACTGGTTATGCCTGAGCAAGAAATTGAAGGTTCCTTCTCTGGGTCCTCTCCTTGCACCCAAGTATCGTCACTGTACCATTACTGACATTTAACATTGTTCAGACCCAGAGAAAACACCTACAGCACAAGTCACAAGAGGTGATGAACCAATGGAGGGGTATTTGTTAGGATGTCAATTCTCCTCCGTCTGATCTCTAGATTCAATATGCTTTGATTAAAATCCCTGCAAAAGCCTGTCTGCAGATATTGACAAGCTTATTCTAAAATATGTATGAAAAGACAAAGGAACTCAGAGTCAAAATAAATTCTAAAAAAACACAAAAGTTGGAGAACTCACACTATCTAATTTCAGTGTACCATTAAAAGGACAGACACATTAATCGATGGAACAGAACAAAGCCAGAAATAGACCTATACAAATGTCAACTGAGTTTTTTACAAACAGCCTTATTGAAGTAAAATTTACATGTGATTAAATTCGTTTGGTTTAAGTATACAACCCAATGCTATTTTTTTTTGTAAACTCAAGAGTTGTATCCAATTTTAGAACATTTCCAGCACTCCAAAAAGATGCTTTATGCCCACTTGCAGTCACTCCTCACTTACACCCCAGCCAACCACCAATCTTCTCTGTCATCAACTGACTTTTGACAAAAGTGTAATGACAACTCAATGAAGATAGGATAGGCTTTTCAAGAAAGAAATGGTGCTTTAGCAAACTGGATGCTCATATGCAAAAATAAACCCCAATACATATCTCACACCATATATTAAAGTTAGCTCAAAATAGGTCAAAGACTTAAACATAAAACTATAACACTTTTCAGAAGAAAATAGGAAAACTCTGCATGACCTTGGGTTTGGTGATGAGTTTTTAGATAACAGCATCAAAAGTACAATCCATTAAACAAAAACCTAATAAAGTAGACTTTACCAAAATTAAAAACGTTTGATCTTTAAAAGACAGTATTAAGAGAATGAAAAGAAAGCTAGAATGGGAGAAAATATTTGCAAACCACTTATCTGATAAAGGACTTGTATTCAGTATACGGAACTCTTGAAACCAAACAATAAAACCTAATTTGTAAAATATGGGCAACAAATGTGAACAGATTTGTTGACAAATGGATGGCAAACAAGCAGATGAAAAGATGGCCAACATCATTTTTCATTAGGGAAATGAATATTCCAACCATTATGCAATAGCACTGTAATAGGAACGCTCCTTCATGGCTGGTGGGAGTGAAAAAATGGCACAGTCACTTTGGAAGACCGTTTGGGAGTGTCTTATAAAATATATCCTGACCAAATTACTCAGCCATCCCACTCCTAGCTATTTACCCAAGCAAAACTGATGATGTTTACATTAAAAACCTGTATATGAATGTTAAATGATAACCAAACCTTAATACGTCCATACAATGAAGTACTCAGCAATGGAAAGGAACAAACTATCGATTCACACAACATGAATTTTGGAATCAAAAAAGAGGCCAGACTCAAAAGGCTACAAATTGTACAATTCCACCCTTTACATGACAGTCTAGGAAAAAGCAAAATTATAGGAATGAAAAACAGGTAAGTGGTTGCCAGGTGTAGGGTAGGGGGCTGAGTACAAAGGGGAATTTTCGGGGTGATGGAACTGTTGTGTAGAGCACTGAGATGGTGAACACATGACTACGCATTAGTCAACATCCATACAGAGTGAATTTCACTGTATGAAAAAAATCAGCTGCGCTGTCAAGAGATCGCGGATGGAACGTAGAGTGTGACAAACAAATCTGTTTTACAAATGTAGGACGTAACCGCAATGAAGGGAGTAGGGAATAAATGGAGCTGAACTAATAAGTTACTTTGGAAAAGGGTATTTTGAGTAGATACTATAAGGTTAAAGACAAAATACTTAAACACTATACTCCCACTGGTCAAGTTGTTTTTCACAGGGGTATAACTTAACTACTCTGAAACCACTTTATAAAATATTCTAGGGCTGAACAAATAAGCAAACAAATTGTAGATAAAAAAAAGCCAGGTTTCTCACTCTCAGAGAAAGAAGTTACAAATACGCAGAGGCAAAACTGGAATGAACCTTGTTATACTGGATGAGTCAGTTTAACTTAACGTTTAATTTCTCAGATAGACCTGAAATTATAGAGACGTGCACCTATCCTGGTTAATATACATAATTATGTCCCTTAGCTCGTTCCACTGGAAAGACGTAGAAGCAGTAGCTACAAGCGCCCTCAACCCCCAGGTCTTGTTTTCTACATACCATTCTCCAGTAAAAGGAACCAGGGCTCCTGGGAGAAATAGATCATTCCTGGGCCTGCCTCCTGTAGTGCTACAAAGTCTTAAAGGAAAAAAAGAAAAACAGGAAAAGATGACGGCATGTCAAAAGGATTTAGGAGCCAACCTCGAAGCGCTCCCAATGGCCAAAGCTGAAACAACATGCACAAAATAACAACTGTATTGGATTTGAACCCAAAGTATAAAACAGATAGCCAGGATCAGATACTAATGTAAATAAATGATCGAATTAATAAATAGGAGAAAGGAACAAATCTGTAAGAAAAATTCTCAACTACACTTATAAATATACCCCTCCTCTGGAGTGTGGGTTAGACTTAACGATTCAAATCCAAAGAAAAAAAGAGTATATAAATTGGAAAATGGTAACTTTACAGTGGGAAAACCTAGTAGCCACCTCCTTAAACCAATGAAAGAACATCACCAGTAATGCTTCCTGACATCATGTACCCCCCAACGTGGAAGGGCACTGTCACCTCTGTGCTGTCCTTCCATCGCCTCAAATCTAATCACGAGAGAATGTCAGACAAACCCACCTTGAGGGACAGCCTACAAAATAACCAAGCAGTACCCTTCCTAGTGTCAAGGTCATGAGAGACTGAGTAACTGGCAGGTTGGAGACGACTAAGAAGCATTAATGAGTAAACAGATGCCATGTGATATCCTGAGCTGCATCCTTAATGGAAAACCAGCGAACACCAAAGAAAGTCTGTTGTTTAGTAAACAGTATTGTATCAATGTTAATCTCTGAATTTTGACAGATGTGCCATAGTTTACCTAAAGTGTTAACAGTAGGGGAAGCTTGGAAAGGGTATAGGGAACGTAACATCCCTGTACTATAATTGTAACTTTTCTGTAAATGTGAAATTATTATAAAATAAAAAAGTTGTTTAAAAAAATGTATATGAAAGCTGCAGCAGCATGGCTTGATTTAAAATTAAGAAAGAGACTTACAGAAGATTATACACATTTTCTCAGTCATTTGATCAACACCACAGTTTATTTGTAAACATATTATATGTGTCAATAATCAAATTGACAACACTTTATACATTTCATTGTATAATATTAACAACATACCAGAAAACAATCCACTGTACTTAACAGTTTTGGTACTTTAAAATCTTTAAATACAAACGGTCTTTGAAACACTGAACATAAAAGAAAAAGATGAAAGGCAGAGAACACTAAAAACATCAAATAAAAGAAACTGATATTCAAAAAAAAAAAACCCACCACAAAATCATCTGATTACATATTTAAAAAGAAAGAAATCCAGGAAATCAGATGATCATGTTTTTTAATAACATCAAGTTACATTTATTTAGACCCACTTAAGAGGTGAAATTGTATGATACTCAGTTCTGTGTCCTTTTTGATATTTCTTTTTTCTCTTGGTTTCTAAGGAATGTTTGCCATGGTTTAAGTTACGCAATAAGGGGGGGAAGAAAGGGAGGTAGCAAAAGCCATCGAAATTACTTCAAACAAAAGCCAATGAAATTACTTCAAATAACGGGATAAAAATTCTTTCACAAGTCTTCTTTGGCAAATAATAAAGTCTGTATTTTAAATTTACCTTTTTGTTGATGCATTTTTACACGAGTTAATGTATGAATGAAACAATCAAATTCATAAAGCGAAGCAAAAGGCAGCCTTCACATTTTGCTAACAGCTCTAAAAACGCAGGTTATCCCTCCTTGAAAGTATGAGGTCTTCTGCTGGGAATAAGAATCTTTCCTCACGCACAGGATAAACCAGAGCTGGCCACATGTTTTTTCAGGATTTTCCCTAAAATTCATGATCATTATTAGGTTCTGTTTCTCCCTCTACTATCTCTTCAAGGAAACGGAGCAGCAAATCACTCCCATATTTTAAGTTTTAAATTCACCACCAAGTTCACTGCCAACAACTACAAGTATTTGATTCTTTATTAGTGTACACGTCACTACATTAGTAGGCTTACATTAATGTAGACTGACATTAATACAGGAATAAATAAAATAACTACAGTCAATTCAAACAAAGCAAATGAAAATGAGATTAAAGAGTCCTGATCAAATGAAATACTTACAACTTCCAGTTGAAAACCTGTCAAAATTACATACGTACCTAATAGCACTAGGAATGTACAGTATCAGTTATTGGAAAAATAAATGAGTGGTTCACAGTCATAAGAAATTATTTTAGTATTAGTATGTATTTTTCTTTTTGTAGACAAACATAACATACACTGGTTTCTACCCCATATGAGAGAAAGTAAAAAACTAAACATTACTGCACTTGCCCCAAACACAGCCACTGGCTGTGGCACGGGTAACCTGCTTCAAAATATCCAATTCTATAGGCAGGCCATGGGATTGGATGCATGGTTATGTGAACAGTATTTTTTAAAAAGGCATACAGTCCAGAAGTATGTTAAATCCACAAATATCAGTTCTATAAATAACAAAAATTATCAGCAAAAATGTTTAGGTTATAACATTCCCAAATTTTCTAATGCTTTAAGTGTTTTAGATATATGTTGCTTGAACAGTTAGTTTGGTTAATAGTTTTAAACTAGCAAACCATTATCCTATCAGTAGAGCTAAACTAAACTATAACACTGCACAAACTTCCCAAGGTAACTTGAAAAATGTAAAAAGTGATTCCAGTTATTCTAATTAACATTTGAGACACTAAAAGAATCAATGACTCAAGAAACATTTTGAAATTACTCAATTTTTATCATTTTCTCCAAAATTATTCACATAAATTTAAGATCCAAATTGCCTAAGAATATGTCTTCAAAGTAGATTTTTCGCTCAAGTATTTTGATCAAAACATAGCCTAATGCTTCTATTACATCATTGTCACCTAAAATCACAATCCTTGGTTTGAACACATCAAATTCAATTTTCTAACAATTCATTGGTAAAGCCACTAAACAAAAATCAAATCGTGGTGAAAACGTGCAGCAGCCACAGCTACGAGAGTGGAAAATAAATTCTATTTTTCTATAAAGACTCTATGAAAATATAAAGCCCAAAGTGAGTGACAACAGAAGTCCACATAGAAATGTTGTTTAAAAATAGAATGTTTTCCAAAGCTTCTCGTGAGATGTCAGAGTCTGAGTTAAGACCTTATAAATCAAGGTTAAGTTTATACATAAGTGTGCTGATTTACATTCCTTCAACAATGTTCACTGATATACATAATTTACAGACATCCACAGGAATTCCTAATGCCCATCACATCATCTGTGGATGTTCACTATTTTATCGTTTTGCTACGTTAAGTACCCAGGAGCCTTTGCAGAGGAAGAGCTCCACCTCTTCCCATGATCCCCTAAAGAGTAGGTAACAAAATATAAAATTAAACAAGATTTATGTTTGATAAACTAACATATAAAATTACCATTGCAATATTCATAGGGACTGCTTATAAACATAACAGTCATCATAAAGCCTATAAAGTATATCGTCGGTTTTATAAAAGAAATGCAGATTGTCTCAAGGTAAAAAATACAGCGCAGACTGCTAAAAAGCTCTTTGTTGCATTAGGAGGTGCAATGATGAGGAAAACTTCACAACCATGAACATACTCCCCAAACTTTTAACACCAGTTAAGCATTACTTGCACGGAAGCAGCAGAATGCTTTTGAGTGGCTGGCTCTATGTAAAGCTAACTTTAAGGAAGAAAAAAAGGCAGAAAGTGTGAGCAACAAACGGTGTAACCAAATTATTGCAAATGGAGGTTAGCAATAAGAAGTGAGGAAGGTGACCGTCCACTCCACTCTGACAAGATGCCATCTTTAAATATTAAGTTCTTGGCGGGAAGTGGCACTCCCAAATCGGCACAGGACGATTGTGAAAGCAAACTTGAAAAACTGGCCTCTGTGTGAATATCCAGTGTTGAAGCACCTTCCTAGAAGATGAAGAAACAAGAGAAACATTCTATAGCCCACACTGTACCAAACCACTTAATACAACTGAAATATAGGCTTTGACTACCTGAGAAATGTTTGTGGAATGCAAAGCACTACAGGACACGCAAAGACCCACCTCAAAAAACCCAAAATAAGGAATGACAGGTATCAATATATGCAAAACAACTAACACAAGTCAGACTTGTATTATGAGTGCTGTGGAATAAATAGAAATAATAGGCCATGAGCCTATGGGATAAGAAAAAGTTAACTCTTAGACAATCTCTAAAAACCCTCACCCAACACGAAGCACCAGAACAATCTGTCCGCCCCCAGGGCTCTCAGACTCATGTTCAGCACAGACCTCTCCCCAGAACCCCGGGCGCAAACATCCACCTGCCATCTGCTCTTGGATGCCGCACCATTCGTTCCCCATGTACCACGTCCGCAACGAAACTCTTGTCCTTTCCCACACCTGTTCTTCCCCAGCCGTCCCTACTCCCCGCATCCAGCTGGTCAGAAATGCAAGAATCATTCTGGATTCTTCCCTTCCGTGCCACACCCACAATCTTTTCCTCACATTGAAATAATCACCCAGTTGTGTCAATCTACTGCCCACGTGGATCCCAGATTAGTTTAACGCACTTGTTCACCACAGCCACCACCATAGTCTAAGCCATGGTCTCCAAAGTGGGGCACTCACTCCAAAGCGGGGTATGGTACTACAAAAATTTCAGAAATCCTCTATTTAGTGCATCCTTTTAAAATTTCTATTTTTGTGTATTTTATAATATACATAATTTATTGGTATAATAGCATGCATGTGTAATAAACAAACCTTTTATTATAGATACAAGCAAAATTTGTGTGTTTTTAAATGAAAAAGGGTGCTCAGTTACCAACATCTTTCACTTGGGTTATTTACAATAGTCTCCAAAACAATCTTGCTTCTAGGCTTGACCGTTTTTAATCTAGTCTCTAAACAGTAACTAATCTTTCAAAACAGTTAACCAGAAATAATGTCATTCCCTCTTTGAAAGCCGTTAATAGTTTCTTTTTGCAATTAGCACAAAATACAAATTCTTTAATATACTAGAGAAGGCCCTCCCCTCTGCCACTACCCTTTCCACGAGGCTTCTGCCACACCGAACTTCTGTTTTCTTGCACACCAAGTGCTTTCCTGTCACAGGACCTTTTTACCTACTAAGCTCTGCCTGGAATACTCTTTTCCATCCTTTCGGTTTCAGCTTATATATCATCTCTACCTATTTAAAGTAGGTCTACCTTTGGATTCTATCAGATTTGGAGGACTCTGGTTCCTGCGAAGTACTTACTGAAATCTGTATTTACTTATGTGTTTCAGCGTTAACTTGCCTAGTGTCTCACACGACACTATAAGCTCCATTAGTGTCTCAGACATCACTGTTTCCCCAGCACCTGCTACAGGGTTTGGCATAGAGTAGACATGAGTATTTATTGAAAGAATGAATGAAACAAAACTCCAAAATATTGATTTCATAATGTTGGATCAGATATTCTGAACAGAAACATTCCATTCTAAAAGTTTATCTATAAATCAAGGGTATCCTTTCTTTGCTTGGTGGGGTTGGGGGGTGGGAAGACAAACAGACAGATGGGGGGACAAAAGGTCTAGAGCACTGGCTTCCATGACCACCACAGACAATCGCTCTCAGCAGTGGAGACTCACTGCAGTTACAATTGCAGTGGACCAGGCCCGAGAAGCAGCACCAAGTATGATGCATGAGATACTCAGCACGTTACTGCTGGATGAAGCACTGGCAAAGAACAAAGAGTCCAAGCTTTAGACCCTGAACACCTGCCGGTGAAACCATGTGCAAGTCCATTAACCGCCTGAATCTCAGCGTCTGCCTTTATACATTTAAATTAATGCTTATTTCATGTTTTACTGCCGTGGGGACTCAAAACAAACATGTGAGTGTTTGTCACACTGTAAAGCTCTATACAAATACCATTTTGATCTTTTGGTTTTTGTTACCTGGAATGAGTGAACAAAGTTAAGGACTTGTAGAGAGAGTTTTCTACTGGAATGTAAGAGGTTTTGAAGGCTGAAAAAAAAGACAGGGAGTTTAAGACAAATATGACATAAACTAATATCTCACAATAGTTTAATTTTACCAATTTAAATGCATTTATATATGCATATACATCCTAAATAAACACATAAAAATTTTTTAAAGACAATTTAAATTGTTCTCATCAATGAAATTTCTGCCTCTTCTAATGATAGGAAGTAATAGTGCATAAAAAGACCATTCTGAAATAAAACATCATGTACAACCAAATAGAAAAATTATTGTTAAAAAAAAGTTTACACTATTAGTGAATATAAATGTCAAGCTTAAAAAAAAAGAAAACTTTTTAAATGAAAATGTATTCACTTTGAGGGATGGCAATTATAATAGACACTTCAAATACTCAAATTAATTTTAAAATACATTCCAATAAAAAAATCTGACAGATTTAACATATATCAACCCACCAAATTAAATATTTTTCAAATATGTAAATTGTTAACAATTATGGGAGCAATCTTTAAAGCTGTACAGTATTTTTATTCATGTCTGTTATTTTATTTTCAGAGGATAGTTGTTAAAATTACTTGTCAATTGAGTACTTTTAATCTTCTGATATAAGCTACATTAAGCCAATTAAATGAATTATTTATTATCCAACTCTTTATTCCTAAATAAATAAGTTAGGGAGATCTGCAGATATCACTTCTCCAAGCCACCCACTATAACAATCAGATTCAATGATATTCTTTTCTAACCCAGATAGTCTCAGTACTTTTACAATACTGCCTCTCGTCAGCCACTACCAAGGGATCAGAGTTGGCATATGAGATAAAACCTACATCATCTCTGATAAGTAAAACATGCTCATTTTAGAAAATGTGGAAACTGAGGAAAATTGAGAAAGGCAGCCATAATTCCACCACAAGATAAACCACTATTAACATAACTTAACTCGGGTGTATGTATGTTAAGAGTAAGAGAAGTCCACACGAGAAATTCTCTATACAAAAAAACAAACAAACAAAAAACTAGGTTCAGGCTCTCATATAAGCATTCCTATTTTACCACACCTTCATCAAACCTGGGTAACTAATATAACCATAATTAACCAAAATATGTGCCCAAAATGTTTGCATGTGCCTGATTTCTGAGGTATTGGAATTTAATTTTGAAACAGCAAAACCCTTAAACTAGCAACCTTTATTCAGCAAACAAATATACACAGGCAATTACTATGTTCACATGTGGAATAAAAGTAAGATACAGCAACTATTACTGAGAGATTAAAAGTCTCATAGATGCAAAGATGACAATGAATATAAACCCTCACCTCTCTTTCCTGCAAAGGCCATGTGTAGCAATTTTTCTACAAACTTTCTGGTTTAATTCAGAACTAAACAGTGGAATTCCAAAGCACAGCTCGAGAGGAACCCAATCTGCTTCTGCTGTGGGAACTACAAAAGAATATATAAGCTTATTAATCACATGTATATATATTTATATATACAATGACTGATCAGGGTTTCTTAACTGAGGTCCAGAGATTTTCACAGATTCCTCCACCAATGGGCTTAGCAGGGGAGAGGACTCGGGTGTGTGTGTGGGGGCGGGTGTCAGTGAATCTCTGAAATAGGAAAGAATGTGTTTTAGCATGTCCATGCTTCTGAGGAGAAAGCAGTAGTTTTCATCAGGTGCTCAAAGTGGTCTTTTACCAAAATTGCAAGATGTCTATAAGATGAGGGAATTAACCAAAATATTTAACACAGGAAAATGAAACTTAAGTCTTATTCTCAGGTCCTATTTGTATACTTTAATTATTATTCTAAATACATAAAAATGTTTCCTAGAAAATACTTATCAAAAGGTCCATTATGGATAGTAAGAGCAGACAAATGACATCCAAATGGATTAACAAAAGAGTGAAACCTCAGAAATTGTCTAAAATTGCAAATAATTTTTAAAACCATACCCGAGTTTTGCTTAGTTGCTGAATCTATAGTTGCTTCCTCAATGACCATTTCAAATGACTCTGTACTCCCATTTACATCTGAGCCAGAAGCCAAATCAGGTTCTCCTTATAATTAAAGGACATACACATTATCAGGATTCTAGTAGTTGGTATAAATTGTCAATAAATCAGTTCTAACATGAAAGAGGACTTTATACAACAGAAATTACAATGGAAAACAATGAATAGCCTTTAGCCTAAAGCAGTGGTTCTCAACTGGGGGACAATTTTGTCCCCCAAGGGACATTAGGCAATGTCTGGAGACAGGTCTGGCTGTCATGAACAGGGACAGGGGTGCTACTGATGAACAGGGATGGTAACCATGCCGCAAGGCACAGGACAAAGAACTATCCAGCTCAAATATAGTGCTGGGCTGGTAAAACCCTGGCCTAAGAAATAAGTATTCTAAAGGCAGAACACAAATATAGACTTTCAGTTAGATGATTACTAAAGTCATTTCTATCACCATGGAAATATGCAATCTGATTATATCATTCCTCTTCAAAATTCTTTACTGACTTCCTGTATCTTTCAGCACATTAGAGCCTCTTAGATCTTACCTATTTCTCTACTCTCGTCTGCTACTACCGCCCAATAAATCCTTTCTTTTGGCCAACACAAACTACTCTATTCCCTGTACCTCCAAATAAACAACAGTCACCTTTTGTGTAGGTAACGCCTCATCTCAAAATTCAGTTCAAACCTTACCTTCTCTAACAGGCTTTTTCTCATAGCTCAGTTGGGCTGAGATATGCCTTCTCTGTCCTACTTCAGCCCTTTAAGCTGAAGCAGACCCTATCTCAGTCTTTTAACACTGCACAGTAGGCTGATTCACTTAAACTTATCTCCCTGACCAGGGTATTTATTCCTTAGGTCTTAAAATTTTAAATATCTCCAGCACCTAAGCAGATATTCCATAAAGGTTTGTGGAATGAATGAAATAAAATGACAGCTGTGGCACACATGCTTTGAAATGACTGCCCAACCCATAGCCCTCTTCTCTGGAAAATGCCCCTGTTATACTTGGCACTCAACTGTTAAAAGTTACACAAATTCTCTGGCCAAAGGTAAATGGACCAGCAGTGGACACCTAACTCAAAGAGAGCCAATTCAATCAGTGGATGGCTAGCAATCAGTATTTTCTCAGGATTTCAAACTAAGAGGCTCAGGGAATACAGTTAATCAACACTTGAAACTGAAAGGTTTCTTAGAGTTATGGACCAGAGCTGGCACCACGGCAACCAAAGCCACATTCAAGCCAAAATTATGTCAGAGCAGAAACAATTAGTAAGCATGAAACAGTGATTTGAAAAAAACAAAAATTTAATTCAAAAGAAAGAAAAATATATCTAAGGAAAATTAGCTGTTATCAACATGCAGGACAGATTAGAGATAGAAAGAAGAAGAATGAAGCCAGAAGGCTAAGCAGGAAATGACTACAATAAATACATGTTTAAAGAACCGACACTCTAACTAGAATGGCAGTTACAGAGAACTAAAAAAGAGAGAAAGAAAAAGAGAGAAAGAGAGAAGGAATTGATATGAGAAACATTTCTAAAGACTATTTCACAGAACTTGGAAACTCGCTAGACAGAGTGGAAAAGGGAGGATGAGACAAAGATACAACTGTAAGCCTGGGTAACTGAGACAATGGTATCTTTGACAGAAAGAAAAAGGATAAAAGGGAAAAACTGTTTATTCTATTTTGGAAACATTTTTACAAAGAAACTAAAACTGTGAAACCATCACCCCATAAAGGAACTTAATATAAAGTCTATACACATAGACAAGACAACAAAGGGCTAAAACCTAATAAGCATTATGTATTCCAACCCCAGGTCATCACTTCTTTAGTTATGCACTTAGTATTTCCTCCACTCAACAACTGGTATTTGTTCAAATGATGTCACAGAATATTTTCTCATTCTTCAGTGAAAAAACATTAAGTATTAAATAATTCAACAGCCCTACAAAGGTTTCCCTGCTTTTTAAATATTAAGATTGTGATAAACTCAATACCAATTATCTTCACTCAAAGAACCCAACTATTGGCTAACCTCTCTCATCAGAAGCATCACTGAGTTTTCTGTTTGCAAGTTGGCTCGAGGCATTCAACATGGTGATATATCCACAAAAATGCTGCAAGTCCACTTTGTTCCTTAATGTTTGCAATGCTTTATGAACACCCATATTGACACGAGTAAACTCTACGAACAAAGAATTGACATCAAATTATGAGCGAACAGTTTTATAAAATAACACGACATGAAAAACTGAAATATACTTACTTTTATTAAACAATTCCTAGAACTACCTTTACTCTATCAAGACTGATTCCAATGACCAAATATCTGTCAATGTAAAAGGAAGCTGTACACATACAACGTATGTTTAGCCTTCAGGAGGTATTTGTTGTATCAGAACAAATTACCTGCTAAGTAAGCAAACATAGCCAGTTAGAAGCAGATTCTCTGTGCTTCTCTTTGTGGTTCTATTCTGCTTCAAATACCTACCTGGTGGGCTTCTACCAGGAAATGTATTATATACACATTATGTATTTTTTAATTTAAGAAAAGTAAATTTACTCTTATTGAAACTGAAGCTAACAATATACCTGAAATTATATTCCTAATAAATTATTTCAGTATTACTAGCTCAGATTCTCAAAAATATGTGAACTTATTAAAAAAGGGAAAGATGCTCTATACCCAAGTATGAAGATTTCTGTTTTATAATTCAAAAAATAATCTCTTAAGGCAAGAGATCTGTCAATCAGTTCTTGAGATGTCTAAGATCCTGTTGTCACTACATTGTATCTTCAGGTGAACAATTATTTTTTCCACAGAATATATAAAGTTATCAGACAATTAAACAGCAACGTTCAGTTGCAGAGAAATACTTATTTCTGAAATGTGGCTATTTTTTGGTTGAGAAAACTCTCTTCTCCAAATATTGTACATATGTACGCACAACAGCCAAAGCAGAACACTTAATTTCAAATGGGTTTCTTCTGCAGTCTAGCCATGTGAAAAGGAAAAAGACATTTATGAAAATCTTCCTTTTGCCTACTTTGGGGGCAGGGCAGTGGTGACCAACATTTTGAAAGAGCAGTAAATTCTTATATGAGTTAACACAAGTTCAATTTCTTGAACCATTCACTGCTCTCTTGAAATCTAAGCAATATGGCTCTAAACACCAGAGAAACAGATCACAGAACAGCAGTTTTGCATAGAACAGGAAATACAAGTGCTATATAAATATATGTTAAGTTTTAATCAGATAGTATTTTTCTTCTGAATATATACACTTTCTTAATATTCAACAGAGGAAAGCTATCTTCCATATCAGACAAAAGGAAGAATGAATTCGCTTTTACAGAAATTCCCTGAGCATCTTTCATCAAACACTGTAGCGCTTTCCCCCCTTGATTCTAACCAGCTTAATTTAGCTCAGACTCTGCAGTCCACTCAAATCCCAACAGCAAAAATAAATGCTGAAACAGGAAACACATGCAAGTGCTCTGTAAACTGTGAAGTAGTATACAAACTTTCATTAGCATCCATTTCTAAATTACTTTTAAAAGCCTCTGAAAGAAAACCACTATGTAACACTGAGGGGTAAAAAAAAATCAACTTTCTAAGCATAAAACCTTCCCCATGACTTGTCTTCTCCTCCAACCTCCAAATAAGTAAATAAAAGGAAATGAAAACCTAGTTTTCCACCTAGACAGGTACCGACTTATTCTCCTCATCTCCAAGACACACAAGTATTCCTCCACAGGCCCTAAGGGAGTCTTAGCTCTTAGTTCTTTGTGGGAAAAGGCACATGACAGGAAACTGCCTTTTGCCAATACTCTTTAAAAGCAGAATGGTAAGACCCTACAACTTCAAAATTTTAAGCATCTACTTCTTGCTATGTTTTTCCCCAAATTGTTGACAAAGATTAATGATAAAGAGGTCAAACTGATAGAACAAATCAGAAGTGAGGTACCTCCTTGTAGTTCTGTCTCATCAAATGGAAACGGTATGTGGACAGTTTCTCCTGTCCCATGCAAACCATGTCCCTAAACATGAAGAAACACAAGTTGAGAGGTACATGAGAACCTACATTTCTAATAACAGATATTCAAACAATAAAAAAGATTGTGCCACATGATGGCATATTCTGCATTAATACTCCATCAAAATGCTTTCAACAATTTTCTATTTTTCTCGCGCACGCAAAGACAATCTTAAGTGCATATTAAACTATGAGGCAATCTGTCTCAAATTGAGTGTCTGGGCTAATGAAAAATAAGGAGGCTGATTTAGCAGGCAAATCAGGAGTGAGTCAAGTGGCCACTGAATGAGATCAAGTGAACGGGCACAGGGGTAGCTGTAGTTCGGAGGGAAAGTGCTGGCAGAGTCCCATAGACACCTGGCATACCATGGACTAGGGGCGTGAAACTCAAAAATCTGTAGTGAATGACATACATTCAAAATTACTTGCTGCAACATTATATATAATCGCAGGCAACCAAAGTGCCTGTCACTAGGGGAACTGGTTAAAAAAATTAATGTATGTATTTTCAATGCAGCTGCAAATAAGAAAGAAGCTCCTTTGAACGGAGATGGAAAGATCTCCCATTGCTAATTGAAAAAAGCACAGGGCATGTCAGTGTGTAATTGCCTGCACATGCATAAAGAAATTCTAGAAAGGCAGAGTGGGAACTAATAACTGGTTATCTGATTTGGAGAGAGATGGGGAGAGGGAACTGGGTAGACTGTGGTAGAGGGCAGTGTTTCTCTGTGCATCATTTATTAGCGATTTATTTTTTAATTATATGAATACACATCAATTCAAAAATTAAATTAAAAAAATCTGAGTATAACCACCCCACTCCTATGCTACAAATAATTTAGTTTCATCCATTACATTCAATTCATGTTGTTCATCTGAATTTTGTTAGTTTTAAAGTTTTTTTGTATTCAATCGCTAAATTTGTTTTGGTTTTATGGTTGTGTAAGAATAATAAACATACACAATTTAATTTTATATTTATATGTAGTTTCATTATGATAGAAAATTTAAGTTAACATTGGGAACCTATACATTTTTTTCCTTTTAAAAGAGACTCATACATCATTCAAAGTCAAGACACTGTTATATAAAAGAAAAAATAATAATTTCAGAGAAAAATCACTCATTTATTAATAGTTCATTCATATAACAACTTGAATATGTATTTCTGACACCTGCTTCTATTCCACTGACACATTTATGATTTAAACCCAAAACAAGATGGTTATAATAAAAGCATGGTTTGCATCAAAATCTTAATTCTGTTATATTTTAAGTTCCAGGAGGGTGAATTTTTTCCATAGAATTTAATAAAGGAGGCACTCTTTTTTATCAAAAGCAAAACTCCTTAACGAACACTTTAAAATTCTCTCTCCCTCTCTCTCCTCTACTCCCTGTTTCTACTACCACACCATCAGAGTTAACAATTTTTGAGATCCTATGTGCTAAACACAGGACTAAGTATTGTGTGTAGATTATCCATCTCAGTCATGCTTTTCAGCAACCTTATAAAAGATAGGAACTTTTATTGTCTCCGGTTTGCAGGTGAGGTCGTTGAAGTTCAAGATGGTTATTTAACTTGCCCGATTACTAAGATGTGTGACTTAAGTCCGCGTCTAACCCATTCTATGACAGTGTCTCCCACCACTGCCCCTCCTCCATGCTGTCCCTGGGGGCTAACGTATCCTCTCTCATGGTTTCAACTACCATTATACACTGACACTCAAGTCCGTGTCTCCTCTGCAACCTCTCACTTGAATTTCAGAATATTTTCAATTACCTACTGGGTTTCTCTACCACCTAAATGTCCCACAGGAACCTTTACACCCAACATGCCCACAGCACAACACTCCACCAGCCGCCATGAACTGGCTCTTCCTCCTGTATTCTCTCAAGTGGTGATATCACCATTCTCCCACCTTCACGAGCCAAATACCCCAGGTATCATTCTCTTCCTCTTCCCATATCCTTCTTAGACATCTGATCAATTCTATTAATTTTATATTTGTAGTCATTCTTAAATCCATTTCCTCCCTTCAATTCTTATGACCACTTCGACGACTGAGGCTGCCCTCATCTCTTATCTAGATTCCTGCACTGAACCTGATCGGTCCTCTTGCTTCAGGCATCTTCCCTCACCCAACCGTTCTCAATGAAGTCTCCAGGGTGATCTTCCCAAAACACAACTGACCACAGTAATGCCCTGCTCGGCACTGGTTACTGGTTGCCATCAATCTGTAGGGTAACATCTAAGCTCTATGGCTAGATGGTTCAGGGCACCACACTCCAGGGCCAACAGGCAAGTACTGTAGGCCAGGCTCTGCTCTAGGCACCAGGGAAACAGCCATGAAGAAAAAGGAAAAAAACCTCTGTCCAGAGATTTATTCATGCTGACCCCTCTGCCTGGCCTGGCTCTCTTCTAAATCATTATAACTCAGCCGGGTCTTGTGCTCTCTAAGGAGCTGCCTCTAAGCCTTTCCCCTGAGTACTTCTCTTTAGTGCTTCCACTGGATACAATTCTATTCAGCACTCAGCAAAAAACCTGAAACTGACTACTTATGCAACTTTTCCCACCAGACTTAAGTTCCTTGAATGCAAGGAACATGTCTCATTTGTATATCCACGTTAATTAGCATAGAATATGGCACATATGATGTTAGTTAAATGAATGAATGAAACCTTTACTGAGCACCTACTATGTACCAGAAAGTATGCTGCACACTTCACACGTGCATTCTCACTTCATTCCCTCAATAATCCTGCAAGTTTCTTACTTCACCATCAGCTATTGTTACTATTATTTCCTATTACACAGCAGATATTGCCATCTCCACTGAACAGATGGGAAACTAAACAGAAGAGGAGTATCTCCAAAATGTCTCACAGCTCAACAAGCACATGAAAAGAGGCTCAACATCATTAGTCCTTAGGAAAATACAAATCAAAACCACAGGGAGATACTACTTCACACCCTCTAGGGTGGCTCTAATAAAAAGCCAGCCAATACCAAATGCTGATGGGACTGTAAATGGTGCAGGCACTTTGCAAACAGCCTGGAAGTTCCTTAAAGAGTTAAACACAGAGTTATCACATGACCCAGCATTTCCACTCCTAGCCACATATCCAAGATTACTGATAACATGTCCACACAAAACCAGTATATGAATGTTTATAACAGCAATTACTATTATTCGTAATAGGCAAAAGGTGGAAACTGTTCAAAATGTCCATCGATGATGACTCGATAAATACAAGGTAGTGTATTCATACAAGGGACCATTTTGCCATAAAAGGAATGCAGTACTGATATAAGCTATAACGTGATGAATCTTGAAAACGTTCTGCTATGTAAAAGAGGCCAGACACAAAAGACCACATATTATATGATTCTATGTGTATCAAATCCCAGAACAGGCATTCTAGAGAGATGGCAAGTAGATTAGTATTGTTTGGGGCGGAGGGGGTGGGGGACTTAGGGGACTGAGACCTAACACTGCAGGATTTCTTTTTGAGATGATGAAAATGATCTAAAATTGAATACGGTATAGATATCTGTGACTATACTAAAAATCACCAAATTGTGTAATTTAAATTGTTGAATTGTATGCTTTGTGAATTGTATCTCCCCACTCAACACTGCAAACAAAGGCCAGGACTAAAACCCAGATCTGATTCCTTGCTTTCAGCTGTACACATTTCAAATTACTGACATCTGATTGGAACTTAGCAGAAAGCTAGACAAATTATGATCTTTAAAATAAAAATCCAAAATTGACCATTTGAAATAAAGTATCTGTACCTGAATCAAAACCGCCGAATGTGTTAAAGCATCATTCAACATCGTGAGCACATTTGACGTAGGAACAACCCCAGGGTCATGACCCCAAGATGTTATTAGCAGTCGATCATAACCCTATGGGAAAGAAATGAATAAAATATTAAACGACATTTAGAAAAAAGAAAAGAATAAAGTTCTCTCTAATACTGCTTACCAATTTCTACCCTCCTCAAAAATAATTAAACAAACAACAAAAACCTGACATAACATACCTGGAATATCTCTGGCAGTTTTCGAAGTCTTGTACCTTTGGACAGTAGAAGAGATGGTGGCCCCTGCCCAGTGATATGGTAAATGTACAGTTTAAACCAGACAGAACTGACTTCTGGGATAGCTGGTCCAATATGCTATAATCATAAAACAGATAAGGTAAAGTTGCAATACTTATTTAAGGAAGCCAAATTTCTCAAGTGACCAAGTATAGTCCTACAAGCAGCTAATGCCTCATATAAATGTTGCTATTAGCCTTATGAAAATAAATTTTATATTAGAACCGAGAAAGCACGTCTTATCATGGCAATTAGGAGAACGGCCTCTGAAGTACACAACCAAGGTTTGAACTTGGCTTCATTCCCTCAGCTTTAAGGTTACTTAGGCTCTCTATGCCTCATTTTGCTCTTTTGTAATACAGTGGGCAATAAAATCTCTACCTCACAGGGACATTGTAAGGTTGCTCAAAAAAGTTTAAAATAGTACCTGGCATAAAGTAAGCCCCATATCAAAATGTTCTTTATTACTATTAATCACATCCAATTTCTCACAAAAGGGATTCTTTCCATTCATTTGCAGTTCCTGAATTCCTACTACGCCTAGAGGTTGTGTTAAAGAATAACAGAAAGAAGTGTGTAGTGGGGTAGGTTTGGAAGGGGCACACAAAGAATTGTTTTTTTAAAAAAGGTTGGTAAATGCAAACATACAACCACTCTTGTTGAACACAGGACAAATTTGGGGGCAAGGGGGTGCTCACTGAGGCAGCTAGATCAGCACAGGCAACAAAATCAACCTTGTACAAGAATCCCTTCCTTTCTTCTACACCATTAAACCTTGCACATCTAGGAAACCAGGCAGGAGATAACACTGAAAATGAGCAACATAACCCCAACTCTTTGAAAATGGTACAGGCCACAATGTCCTTTCCAAGTACACAAATCAACGCAACTGATTTATTTTTAAAAAATGAAAAACTGGAAGTCATTTTCCCAAGTAAATTTTAAAGATAATCGGAGTTCTAGCTTTCCAGTACAGTCTTGTCTTTTCAGTTTATTTAGCATCAGAACCCCATTTCTAAAACATTTCATTTTTCCAAATTAAATTTACCTTAACCCTCAAGGCAATCCAGACTTCCTTCTTAGAGCATCCAAAAACATTTTCTTTAAAATACTGCATTCATGAAGCAAATTTTAATCTACTATGTCACAAGCTACTAGATAAATAAAATGTACCAATTATACCTCACAAATTGAACATAACAGCATAAAATACATAACTGCCATATGAGTTAGTGGTTTTATTATTTGGTATCTACAAATTAAGAATCAACAGAATAAGACTGTTAAACCTCTTCCTCAAGCCACCAGGAGGGAGAATGCAACAACAGCAGCAGCCATCTTCCAAGTGGGTCTTTACCTGAGGCGTGCAGCTACTGACAGGCCGAATTTCATTGGTGAGAGGAGCCATGGAAACAAGCAGTGTGTAATTTTTGTTTAGAACTCTGCTGCAAGTTGCAGGGTCCAAACCAAGAAGGCTTTCACAGCGTAAGAGATCCAGAGGAAAACCTGAATTATGATCAAGCACACACATAAAATGAAAGACTGACAATGTGAAACAAAAACATCTAAGATGAAATCTTGATAACTAACTGCCTTTAGATTAAAAAAACCACACACAAAAAAAACTTTAGAATATCTCTACTACAAGTGCCAAATTTCCTAAGGCACTACTAAGAAAACACTTTAAAGATTTAAAACTATTAGTCTTTATTCCCTGGTCTAAAAAAGATAAGTGTCTACTGGTATTTCTTTAGGCTACCTCCTACTACTAAGAGTGCTGGCTTTATCTTCCTTCCTCTCCAATCCCAGCCACACCAGGGCAATGGCAAATTATGAAAGTCTAAAGTGCCACAGGAAAGCTGTGTCCTTCCCTCCCCCAATTATCAGTCCTTACAAAGAGCACCACAGCCCTATTCTGAATGTATCATAGGAACAAGAGTTCCTCCTTTAGAAATATGTGCTCTAGACTGCTGGTCCATAAACCATGAATTCACTCAGCATACAACGGATTTTAACCCCAACTTTCCCATTCTTAATCCTTTTGGAAAATACCAATCCTACTTACTCTCTAAAAAGACATATTTAAAGTTGAGAGAAACTTCAGAAGATCAAGTTAGCCCACCTCCCATATCAAGCAAGAATGAATCTAAAAAATATATATGGTCTGCTGAAAGGGCCTAGAAGCCTTGAGCATAGCTAGTGCCAAGATCTTGGTCTTTAACACCTGACTCCAGTAAAAGAAACCAGGCTCCTAGCAGAAGAGCCTGTCCAGGGCTGAGGCAGAAGTACAAGGTCAGACTATTTTGCCAGAAAGTAAAAAAAATTGCTCTAAAAAAGTTTTGTTTTTTTTAAAAGATGGAGACATGGCACAAGGAGACAAGAGCCAGCTTGAAGGAAATCTCACTGGCAAAATCTGGGGTAACTGGAGCACTAAAATAAGAGACAGGAACAAGTATAAATCACCAAAAAAATAGGAATTCATAAATCCACACGGAGACTATAAAAGAATGCCTCGTCCCAACTGTCAAACATGGAAAAAGTGCTAGAATTGGAAAAAATGATCAATTTGCAACCATCACAGTAAAGAATGCTTCAGGCAAGAATCATCAATGGAAGCTGTATAAATCTAGGAGGAAACATTGATGAGGAGTAGGACATTTGCATCATCTTAAAGTATTGCTTATTAGTTGTGGGGGGAAAATAGTTTACTACACACTAAAGAAATCAAAAAACGCATTGCCTGGGTGATCAAAATTAACATCACCAGTGGGAAGCAGTGGGAATCACATGCCTGCAGGTGCCATGCCCTTAGGTCACAGCATTACTTATGTAATGTTCTGGACGTGACTGCATAACCTGAATCTAATCATGAGGAAACATCACACACACCCAAGGTGAGAAACTTTCTATAAAACCAACAAAAAGGGACCAAATTCTTAAAAAATAAGAATATCATAAAAGACAAAAAATGGTTATGGATTTGTTCCAGAATAAAGGAGATAAAGGAGTGATGACAGTGAAATGCAGTTATCTGATCTTAAACTACATCATGTACCTGAGGGGGGAAATGATATAAAGGACATTACTGGGTCAAATGATATACTGGAACACAAATGGTAGATTACTGTATCAATATTAAATCTCCTGGAGTTGATGGAAAGGACTAGCCCCATTCTTAAGAAATATACCCTGAATTAAATTATATGCAAATCACTCCAAAATTTTAGGAGTACAAGTAATTACAGTTCTTATTCTTACAAATGTTCTATAAATTTAAAATATTTCCAAATAACATGTTTTAAAAAAATCCAGAGTCTGTGATTTAATAGAGGAAAGAGTCGTGCAGACGTCAGGCAGAGCACCTGGCCCACACCTGGAAAACAAGGTGGAGGCTGGACAGCGAGAAATGGTTGAAAGACAAGTCTGGTTGGAGCAGAGGGTGTAGCCTGGAGTAAAATGAGAGAGATCAGCATGGAGCTTAGGAAAAGGAGAGAAGGGAACAAATTCCATGAACACTAGAGAAATCCATGTTTGATTAAATACAAAGAAATCCAGTACAAACACATTTACTTTAAGAATGAAACAGAAATGATAAAACAGTCATGAGTGGAAAAATGTTGTCAGATAAAAAAACCTTAGTGAGGAGAGACTTTATTCAATGATCATTTTAAGGAACTATTATTAGAAGGGATGACTGCAATAGAAAAAGAACATCATGCTTATAAGGTCTTCAGGAGCTAGAAAGAATCAGGTGCAGGGAAGCAGGATGGAAGGACTGGGTACAGAATAATAGATAAGAGAAAGTTTTATGCTATTAAGTCAGCCTATTTTACAGGGAGGGCTGTGTGCTGGCTCAGACTGAGGATAGGGTCCTAGTTCAGTGGCCTGAAACAAGCAGAGAAACTTAACCAAAGTTGACCTTCACCAAGCATTTTGTTCTGCTTGATCAGCGGAGCCCAGCAGTCCAGCTCATTGTTTATGAGGCAGAGGGAATCTGGACAGTTGTCTGGCCCCGTCATAGGGAAGGAAGGGGAGCACATGGAGACTTAGATCTAAGTTATATGGGGAAAGCGTGAGTCCTTGCAGTAAGCCCTTTTCCAAAACACAAAAGGGTGAGGGGATTTCTTAACCTTCAGGTAAAAGTCAACATTGTCAATATCAAGTATAGAAAATATTTAATGAATACAAGGATAAGCAAGGAGGTCTAAAGAGCTGGTGGTGGTTAGAACAAGATTTTACAACCGTGATTGCTTTTCTACAAATGTGGTTTAATTTCTAAATGCTCCACAGCACTAGATGCCCAAATTAGAAAGAGTGGTTTTTATGTCTGACTTGTACTGATCCTAGCAGAAAGATGTCTTTTTAAAATCAAAGATATCTGAAAAAAATTATGCTTATTAAATGAAAAAAGTTAGACTACACATTGTTTTTATTTTGAAGCAGTACCTCACGCTTTCTAAAACCAAACGATTACTATGAAACCGGTCCTTTCCACATATATCAGAGGCTTGCTTCTGTATCTTAAGGCTTTTGCTTTACCGTGAATAACAAGTATTACATGAAACACACTACAATTAGTGATTTTAAAAGAAAATCCTTTCTACTCAAAAAAGATGCTAAAAACACCAATACTCCAGAATTTATTTTTAAAAAAGAGTAAGATTAAGTTATCACATCCAGCACCTATAGAAAGAAACGTTTCTCATCATGGAGAGTATTAACCCCCAATGCCCTGTTATTCTTTGCCTGGAATGAATAGCCTTCTTTTCTAAGCATCTAGAATTGTACTAGTTATACACCACCATTAGAACAATTGAGAAATAGCCAAATCATTTTCTGTGTTTCTAATGAGGTTCTGTGGTTCTAACGAGGCACCCCAGTTAAGAAAGGCTGGTTAAAAGAATGAAACTTCACAAATATTTGCAGATTTGGTCTTACGGGGAGGAGTCAATCACATTTTAACTTCAGAGCGTCACCAATTATTCTAAACAATGAAAGCTCCAACTAGTGCCAGAAACAGTCAACTATTTAAACCTACCTGAAAGGTTAGCATTTTATTTAATTACATTCATATACAATAGGTTTAGGTTTTCCATTTAACGTATGTGATGGTCAGTTAAGTTATTTAGACGATTTGTGATTAAAAAAACAAAGTTTAGTCCAGACTATTAAGTAACAGATTGTTTATGAATAAATCAGTAAAAAGCTTAGTGTTCCAGAGAAGATAATATATGGGACACAAGAAAGGAAAAAACTCAAGAGACATGGATTGAAGTCCCAGCCCTTCCATTTACTAATCATGTAGGCTTTAATGACTACATGGGAAGGAAATTTAACCAAGATAAGCTCCAATTTCCTTACCTGTAAACAAATTACACTTGGCTGCTCACTAGCACGCTCTGACATTTTCAGAGTTATGATGGGCACAAAAGGACAATATATTTCAAGATGGCTATAACAGAATATTTCAAATATTCTAACTTATTATCTCCATAAGTCACTAAAAGTCCCAGAAACTGTGCCCCAAGTGGCACAGCCTTGACAATGTCTTTGGATGTAAAAATCATCCAAAGACATCTTCAAGACTGTGCCACTCGCTGTTAGATAACTTGATCTAATAATACTTGGTGGCCAAAAAGTGGTTACTATCAACAAATGCTGATTAATAAATGCTTCAGGCTCTTGCTTGGAATTTGGTGATAGAATGTTCTCAGTTTTAACTATTTATGAATACTCTCAGAAAGAGCCCCAGCATATAGTGATTTACAATTCTGAACCAGACATGTTCAGGCTGCAAAAGTGAGTCATTAGATATTGAGTGTGTCCTGCCTCAATTTGCTAAACTACCCAGCATCTTCATTCTCACCTATACAATTCTTATAAAGTGACATTTGACTCTGTCCTTATTTTTTCTTTTTTTTTAATTGAGCTGAGAAGAAAGCCAGATGCTGGTGAAAGAAGTGGAATAAAAATGGTTATGACTAAGACACTGATGGTTTTGGGCTAGAAAATAGAACGTTCTGGTAAATGAAAAGAATGAGTGGAATTAATGTTATAGTGGTGCTAAAAATTCATGACATCCCAAGACACAGCTCTTGTGAATGTCCAAGGACTTGAGCCAAATGCTCTTACACTGGTGCCCAAGCCACTGCACCTTTTTAAAAACACACAGTCCTCGGTGCCATCCCACAACTGAG
Organism: Rhinolophus sinicus; assembly: GCF_036562045.2. Classification (NCBI taxonomy): domain Eukaryota; kingdom Metazoa; phylum Chordata; class Mammalia; order Chiroptera; family Rhinolophidae; genus Rhinolophus; species Rhinolophus sinicus. The sequence continues at coordinate 12,065,408 of NC_133761.1, forward strand.
AACCTGCTGAGTCAGAACCTGAAACGTTAATGATACCATCAGTTCAACTAATGTTTGGAAACTCCCTAGCTATCCCCAAACTGAGAATGCATACTAAGGCACAGCCACGTTGGAGTACACCGACAGATTAAAATGGCTACTACTTTCTTTTACTCGTTTTACTTTATAAAGTAAAATACTTCAGTAAATATTCCAGCAGCATTTGAATAGGAAGCTATTTATTATGTTTATACAATGGAATACTTCATTCTTGAAATTTTATGCTTCCTAAATTACCTAAATTTTGGCATTCGTTCACCCCTCTGAACTGATACATATTCTCAATTCCACCCAGCTATTTAAACAAATTAACACGCCAACCCTTTTTAGAGGTACTAATCAGATTTAAATACTACAAATGTCAGTAACATCTAAGAGAGGAGAAGTAAAATAAGGTAAGAAACAGTTGATGAGCAAAGAAATTCACAAAAGAAGCTCTAGTTAAAAATTCAATATGCTGTCTGTACAAAAGGTATTAAATACGTGAGGATTAAATAAGTGAGCATGACCTGTTTAATTTCTTAGAAAAAAGTTCCATAGGATCATGTCTTCAGAATCAAGTATATTTCCCATACCGTAATTGGGTTGGTCTGGCTGTGCGGTTTGTGCAACCAGATCTTTATTATGACGAAGAAACAGGATCGTGTTTCTCAGAGTAAGTGCGTGGTCAAAATATCTCTGTGCTTCTCCTTCACCAGTGCTCTGAACCTAAACCAAAAGAAAATAAACTTTGCAACAAATATTGTCATCATGACATTTATCCTAATATATAACCACACAGTAGATTTATTAAAATATAAAAAAATAAAATCAGTAAATCAAAAATTTGCCCAGCCAATACTGAAATAAATTATTAACCTCAATCTCGGTTGAGTTTCCACTTGACTACATCTTTAAAGATAATAGAAATTACCCTGACAAAGAAAACTAACAATTTTAGCAACCAAATAATGCTAAATCACACCATTATCTAAGTTACATGTCCCATGTATGATTTAAATAGGATGCTTAAAATACTCTAAGATCTATATAGTCCGCTTCATCCAGAAAAGTACTTAATCCATGGTTACCTTTATGCCTCTAATTCTCATCAAGCTATTCACCATTGCTAAACATACAGCTTGAATTCACTCAACAAGGGTTCACTGAATCCCTATTACGCTATAATCTGTCTAGGATGTGATGCTAAAGTACTGGAACAAAACCCCTGCCTTCCTTGATGTTATACTTTAACACATGCTCTTCTGACCCTGTCAGTCACCTGTTTAATATATAAACACACATACATCCCCAAAACAACACAGAGAATGGAAGGAGAGGTCTACGGGGGGAAATAACTAAATCAGATTTGCATTAAATTAATAAGATCAACCAACTAAGTTTAATCAACATGAAGCTTCTTAAAAAGTAGCTAAGAAATTGTTTTTAAAAACTACACTTCAGACTCAGAGGCTTTCCCCAGAACGACTATGTGGTAAAACAAAAAAAAAAGAGTACAGCTATATAAACAGTAGAAGTGATCTTCCCACTTGCTGTATTTGATAAAAGCCTTGTTGGGGTGAGAAAAATAAAAATCAGGAAAACAACTTAAATGTGCTAGAAAAGAAAAAAGTGTACCAGAACATAATAAAAAAATTACTGGCAATGGATGACACACAGTAAGAAATGGGGTTAACAAGGTATTAAAAGTATTGAGGGAATGGAAATTTAAAAGTAAAAGAGACCAATTAATAACAAGGATTACCTCAAATATATTTCCACCCTAAAAAAGTAAAACTCCCACGGAGACAGACCAATGAAAACAATGTCATGGGAGTTTTTTTTTAGATATGAAGAAATTACAAAAATCATCAAAAGGTCTCTAAACAGCACATTTAATATACAGAGCTCACCACTTAAGTATAAAAGGTACCAAAACTATTAGCCAAGGGACACATTAGGCACACAAACTGTTTGCATAAAGAAGAGCAGAGAACAGACTATCTAGGGAATGAAAAATACCAAGATGTAGAGCTAAGGGAAACTCCTTTTGTACTCACAGGGGGAAAAGTGGTTAAGAGCAAAAATATGGCTCAAGTCTTCACGACACTAAAAGGGATAGTGAAGACTGGACGTAAACATGGTACCTGGAACATTGTTCCAGATGTAAGAAAGATGGAACAAAAACTTCTAATAAAACTGTTTAAGAGGAGATCTTCGAGTCAGACCAAAAAGTATAAAATAAAATAAAAATTAAAGGCTATTTCAGAAAAAAGCAATGTAAAAAATTACACTAGACTAAGATTTCTATACCCAATTTCTTCTACCTATCAAGTTATGCTGAGTTAGATGAGATATACAAGTCATTTTTAAAATCACAGAATTCACTCATCCACTCAATATGTTTAAGTCTAAATGACTGCAACAGTATTCAGATGGGGAATAATGGAGGAATGAGCAAGAATATACCACTAATCTACATAATCAGTAACTGATGTTTTATCACGCAAGAAAAGGTTTCAAATGCCCTGATATCAAATAATATTAACAGTAATCTAGATTTACCTTTTCCAGTTCTATAAGAAAGCTGTCCAGGGACTCATCTGAGAGTTTGCCAACTTCGAACATTGTGACTGCATGGCTTTTCAAGTTCTGCAATAAAGAAAAACAAAAAAACTGAAATGTATCTTAGTACTGATACAAGTCATTACAATTCTAGTTTTCCGTCTTTACACTGAGCACGGCATCTTATGTTATTCTTTCTAATATATTTAAACTGAAGGGTGAGTGGGGTGAGGGGCTGATTCTTCTAACTACAAAAGCAGCCCTCACTAAAAAGTGACTACATGCCTCTAAGGAATATAAAACAAAAGCAGCTGAGTTTTCAGGGATAAATCAAGGACTTAAAAGGATAGAAGAGCAGTGAATTATTTTCCATCTAAGCTTTATTTAAACATTTGGATATTTAAACAAGGATGTGACTTACTGGTGAAAGATTTCCCATCATTAAAAAGGCAGTGAGAGTTGAGTCAAACAGGAACGCGATACGCTTTGTATACCCTGTAGACAAACTCAAACTGCTTACACTGGCTGTATCAGCTGGAAAGAAAAATCATACTTTAAGTCAAGTGAATGAAAATTAGTCTTTGTCTATCATTTGGAATGAGAAACTATTTCATTTTGGCTTTATTTAATAACCAGAAAGTACATAATTAAATATAAGCAATAGTGACATTAGAAGAGGTTCCAAGTCCTATCTAGCTCCAACACAGAGAAAGTTGAAAAAAAAATTTTAAGGCACTCACTTTATAGTAAATTTCTTGAAAACTAGTAATAAATCAAGACTTGATAACTGTCAGGTCAATAGGACTAACTAGCCTACCCTCTTCAGACAAGTCACCTGGCTCAGGTAACTTGGGGTAGGAATGGGAGCCGCCATTGTACCCCTCTCCTCCCCCAACACAAAACCACAGGCCGCTACGTCGTCCTCTGTGCTTTGCCTCCTGCTGTGCTTAGCCGGTGCTGCGGACTTCCCTCAGTCACCAGCTAGCCAGCTCTTACTCATTCTTAGCCCAAACAGCATCTTCTCCATCAAGGGTCCTCGAACCTCCCTAGGCAGTTAGGGGGTTTTTCCTCTTTGCTCCCCACAAGCACTTGTGAACTTTTCACATTGCTGTGGTTTTTGTGGTCATACCGCCTTTTCTCACCCTAGACTTAATTCTTCAAAGGAAAGTACACATTCTTATCAATTTTCCACCCTTACGACCCAGCGTGGTGCCCAACATCCTGGTAAGTACTCAAAGCCTGCATGTTGAATGAACGAAATCTAGAAGAGAACTATAAAGTAACTAAGTCGAGAGAGTTCACTCTGAGTTTATGTGCAGACACATGCCGTATCTATAAAGAAACGCCAAATTTAACTGAGTAACTGCTAACCTGGGTCTTCTTGACTGTTTGTGTCAGTGTCAGTGGCCGACGAAGCTTCTTGTACAGGACTCCTACTTTCCCCGCCATCCCATGATAGGAGCATCTTTTGTGGATCTAAAGTGCTCCTATTAATGAAGAAATCATTCACTTCTTAAAAATCGTATACATGATCTTATATAAAAGTAGCTACTGAAGTCAGCACTTAAATTATGAACATCCAGTCATGAATACGACTGGAAGATGACGAAATCCCGGCATATTCAAGCCTGAAATTGAGATGCAGCCCAGAAATGCTCTGCCCACATACAGCAAGGTCCTTAACCAAGACCTATGGGCTTCAGGGAATTCGAGAAACTTTTACAATTATATGTGAAATATTGTATATGCTTTTTTCTGGGGAGAGGGTTCTTAGCTTTCATCAGATTCTAAAAAAGATTCATCACACACAAGCTTAAAAACCAATATATCGGGTTCAGCTCAAATGACAGAGTGAATAAGTACATGTGTTGTATGTAAAACTATGTTTTTTCAAAAAGAAACTCTAATATCTCATACTAAATAAATGAGTTACTTTAATCTGTTTATCGATGGAACATTTCTCCACGATGAATGAAGTTGATCCAAATTTATTACTTGTCCTTTCTTATGGGCAAAGCCCAATCGGCAATACATTGAAACAGCATTCTGAAAGGAATATAAAGGAAATGAGTGTTTAAAATAAAATAAACTAGACGTCAGAATCCTTGTAGAGGTAAAATATTATCACAGACTCTGCCTGCAGTGATCCTCAAACATTGTCATCCCTTAAGGAGACAAAAGAATTTTCAGTGGGCCTAGTCTTCCTCTGAGGTCTCATACGTGGAGAGGGAATGCTCCTGCTTCTCTGCCCGGCCCTCCCGAGATCGGCCCCCGGCGAAGCAGGAGTTGTTGCTCTAACTGACCTCATTACAAGACACCCATCAGCCTGCTTGCAGCTCTCCACGGACGTGAGTGACCCTGTCACTCTGTGGGATGCAATACTGACGGAGGGCCCATGTCCTGTGCTTTTCTATCTTGTGAGCACCCCCTGCACTGTGCACACCTCCTCTGAGAGTGAAAGAGAACCTCACTGCCTCCGTTTCTCAGTACCTTATCCGGACCAAAACCTGTAATAAAATCCACTCAGTGATTACACTGTAAGTAAAAAGACTATAAAAATTACATACCTTAACTAGGGATAAGTCTATCTCAAGGACATTTGCAAGCTGGAAAATAAAATAGAAAATTGTTTTACATTCTTATAATTATTAGCATATTATGGGTACAGTAGACATGTCAACCATAATCAACAAAATTTTAAATTATGAATAACTGAAAGACTGAATAAATGTTGAAATCAGAACTTTGCTCTTGCCATATCTCGAAGACACTCAGAGTAGTATAAATCCAGGTAGTGACCTTAACAAGTGAAGACTCCTTACTCTTTAACTTTGTCTCATTTAAAATAAGAAAATTCCTAGAGCAATCAATAGTCCACAGTCCTTTTACAATAGTCATGTGACACTTAAAGGCAGGGATACACCCTAAGAAATGCAACACTAGGCGGTTTGGTCTTTGTGTGAATGCACTGAGTGAATGCACTTGCAAAACCCTCCAAGGTCGGGCCTACTTCTGTAACTGGAGGTGCTATGCTTGTATACACAGGGCAGCACAGGAGGTTTGTTTACACCTGCATCACGGCAAACATATGAGTAACTGTTGTGTAAGCCCGACAGTTGGCTTCTCTTTTTGTAATGCAAGTGCCTGAGTTAGGTGTCCATTTTAAAGAGGCACCCACCTCAAGGAAGGCTCTCTCTAGCTACAGGACCAGCTAAAGAGCCAGGCTGCCTCCCCCACTGAGGTTCCTTTGTTTCAGAGATCTTGATTTCTGGAACTGATCATTTGGCCTACTTGTTTTTTCCTGGACCTCGCTGTGTGCCTTGTATGTTCCAGGGCCTATAAGTACCGTGTTTCCCCAAAAATAAGACCTAGCCTGACCATCAGCTCTAATGTGTCCTTTTGAGCAAAAATTAATATAAGACCCGGTCTTATATCATATTATATTATACCTAGTCTTTTATATTATATTACATTAATTTATTAGATATTATATTAATTTATTATACATTACATTATATTATACCCAGTCTTATATTATAGTAAAATAAGACCGGGTCTTATATTAATTTTTGCTCCAAAACACGCCTTAGAACTGATGGTCTGGCTAGCTCTTATTTTCGGGGAAACACAGTAAGAAACCTGTTTTCTTTCATTAGGAAACCTGTTTCCTAATGGTTATTGCCAAATGGCATCTTGCAATCCCAGTAAGAACCACAAAGGTAGGTCCAATAGTAAAACTGGTTTAGAAAGAGGAGAAGTGTGTGAGAGGCTCACCAGGGGAAAGGTGAGTGCACCCACGCTGATGGCATTAGTATCTCTAGACTGAAACTGACAGAAAGCAGTCGTCAAGTGTGCTATGACCTTAGGAAGGCTACCGTGCCACTAGGTCATAGGAATTTTTCAGCTCCATTATCTCTCATGTGACCACTGTCATGGATATGTGGTCCCTCAGGTGGTGATGCGGCACAAGACTAAAGTCAGATAAAAAGTTGTTTACCAAATTTAAAATACATATTCAGAAAGAAAGTAACTGAAGAACAGTTACTTATTAAAATTAAAATTTTGCACATTAAATTATATTAAAGTGTACTGAAATTCTGTGATCTACCCATGTATAGATTTTTAAAACTTTTTAACCATATCACTAAACATTTGGCCTACTTTAACATAAACTTACGTTACAATCTTGAGGTTAAATTCTTTCACAAGACATTTGGCACACTTACCTCTGCAACATTAGTATGCTCGTCTATTGAAACAAATATCTTATAGAGTAGAGTTTCAAAATAATCACCTTGCACTCGATTCATTACAAAACCTTCAAGAGGAGGAACTAAAATAAACAAAATAGACTTTCTCAGTGATACAATTTTATAAAACAAGAAAGTATAATTCAAGTATCTACTTAAAAAGAGAAACCTCTAACTTGAAAAAACTAAAATCAACTTTTGATTTATTTTATCTACTCCACAGTAAGTTTTCTAAAACTCCCAAAGTTAAGGCCATATAAACCCTGTCTACACAGAGAGGACTCTGATGGTTGAGCATAAATAAATCCTACGAGTGATTTAATCTCCATGAAATAAACTAATCAAAGACCAATCTTTTTTAGGTGGATCTCAAATGAGTCGACATTAGTTTATCAGATGAGAGTAGAAACTTGAGTAATACTTTCATATTTTCCAGTGGTGACAGAAAACCACTACCACCTGAAAGACAAGAGATTGTCTTTCAGAAACCTCTTCGCCAAAACCTTTGAAACTTTAAAACTAGTATTTCATTTGTTATGGCATTTACTTTTTCAGCTGTCCTCCATGTTTAAAACAGAATTCATATCTGTACATGGTTCAAAATGTGTTATTAAAGAATTATAAACACATGTAATAAAAATAAAGGTCAGGACACACTAGAACATGATAACCTGTCAAGATTCAAAACTGATGAGGGAGCATTTTTTTAATACGCCCTCTCATCACTTGTTAATAGTAGGGTTATTCCCTGGAGTTTTCTGACACTTTATATTTGACTACACAAATACTAAATTATCTTAGTATAGTAAAAGATACCACAAACAAAAACAATAGTTAAAATATATGCTGGAAAACATATTTGTGACACACAACCGAAATATAATGAGTACTTCTATAAATTGGTAAGCAATGTAAATAGAAAAAAAGTTCCACTTGTGTTCAAGGATGTCAATCATATCACTATTATAGCAAAAAAAAAAAAAAAGGACATAATCTAAATGACCAGCAATAGAGGAATTGTTTAATAAATCGATACATCCTTAAGTGTAGAAGGAAATATACAAGGGCCTTAATATTGATTTTACTTAGGGAGGGCAGATGAAGTAGGAAGGAAGGAGGAGACAAAGACAAAAAAGATGGTAGTGATATGAAAATATAAGGTACAAATAAGTGAAAATGGAGAATATACAATTCTATATTACTGACTATCTATAAAAACTGATGCACTGAACAAGGACTAAAAGGTACATGCATTTAGAAAAACAATAATTTGATTTAGGATAGTGAGACCTTTATCTCAGATTTCTATTATTTTAATATAGTGTATATGTCAAAATAACATAAAAATGAAAATAAGAAATTTAAGTAAAACCACCATAATGTGTTACAATGTAAAGAGAAGAAATGTTTTTCTTTAATAAAAACTTCTAACATCGAAGATCCTAGAATCATTTGTGTCTAACTTTAGAAGGGTGATATGCAGTGCCGAGAAACTAGTAGTCATTCTAAGAACCTTGAAAGACATTAGCACATACTTACCTGCTATACAACTGTCATCAGATATTGGTACATCCAGATAAATGAATCCTTTGTTATATAAACCTACAGAAGCAAAAGTACCTGGTTTTAGACAGAACATTAAACATTAGTAATTAAAAAAAAAGATTTCTGATTTTCTGTAAAGATTCTTATAACTGAAGGCTATGAGAAAAAGAAAAAAGTAAAACAGAATTAGAAAAGAATTATATCAAAGTTTATAAATCGAGGTTTCCCTGATATACTCAAAACAATAAAGTTTTTCTTATGATTCATTTGTATTAATTTCTAGTGCATGTGACTAATTATAGTCACACTGGAAAACAGTGGACTAAGGTCACATTTCAAACAATAACATACTTTAGGAAATATTGCTACTTTTACCTAATTGATAAATAATTGCTGTTTATTGTCGATGGCTTAAAACAAGCTTTTACGTTGACAAAAGACCATTTCTACTAACCACTTACTATGTACTACATTGTAATCTAGTGATCCAGCCAGCTGAGGGCCTGCATCGATGATCTTATCAACAGCGCATCTCTCAGGCAAAGTGCATATCTAAGAAAAGCAACATATTTTCAATTAAGGTTTGTCCAAATTAACCCATTTATGTCTCCTCAAATCTACTCATGTTTAAACCAATGATTATGTCATTTGTTGAATGAGCTATAGATTTTTTCCATTTATCGCTCTACATTTTGAACATCAAAGCTATGCCCAGAACCATCAAGTAAGGTGCCACAAGATGCTACTGTAGCAACAAAATTCAGAGAACAAAGTAACTACAAATATCAATACTTGCTGGTAAGCTGCAAGTCTTCACTAATAAGCACCAATATTTACTCAGCTTCTTTGAATTGGTAGCTGATCCATTTGTGATTCTGAACCTCTCAAAAATGAAGTTTATTCAAACTCCACATTATTATCAGTAACAAGAAGTTCACCATTTTATGACTCAGTTTGACAGCTCTGCTGGGAAGTGCTTACGTTAAAGCAAAACTTCTGAGCTTTTCACTCATTGGAATTAATCTGTCCTCTGGGGTAAAATAGAATGCAAACAAACAAACAAAGCCCACATGCTCACTTACATTTCTGTAATCGCCAGAGATACGATCTGGTCTCTCAGGCCCCTGTCCGTTACCCCACCCCTTTCCTGTAAGTCAGCAGCTCTTCTAAGATGTATAAGGCTTGTATCAAATGTGGTCTGACCACTGGGAGCATCGTTTCCCTTAACCTTGACACTCTCGCCCTGCCAAAGCACCTACCCCTGAGCAATTCAGCACAGTAATTGAGACTGCAGGTTCCATAGCAAACTATCGGTTAAAATCCTGGACCTTGAGCCATCACTTCATTTCTCTGTGCTCAACTCTCCTCAAATGTGAAATGGGGTACAAATAATCCATACCTCTGGGGTTATGAGAATTAAATGAGAAAACATAAAAAGCACTTGGAATAGCTGGCACATCTAGCACACAGCAAGTGCTCAAAAAGCATTAGCCAGTATTATTGTTGATAGCTGCAGTATCCCATCAATTTACATAAAACTGCTATCTCTATCTAGTTAAAATCTCTAGATTATTATACATGAGCCAAGCCAAGTATCCCTCATTATTAAAGAGTATCTTGGGAACCCACCAATCTTCTAGCCTAAGATCACTAAAACTTTTTAATTTGTTTCCTTTTCTTCAGGAAAACCAAAGCGTGTTATTTAAAAAATAAATAAATAAAAATAATTTTTAAAATAAAAATCCTACGTTTAGCTTTTCAAGATAACTACCTTTATGTCATCTTCTGTGATATACGCAGCCTGGACCACCCACCATGCCTCTATGGCAATTTCCACCGGCTTTATTGGCAGAAGATCACGGGCCGTTTTCCTTCTGAAAAATTTCTGCAACAGTACAATCTGCAATCAATCTAAAATTACTACTTTTGTTCTTATAAATCATATAATAAGACTGTTTCTAACAGGCTAAATAAACAGCTTTTTAAATTCTCATGTTTTAAAATCTGTTATTCTAGATACAGTGAATGGAGAAAGTCATACTCAAATTATTTCAAAACAAATTACTTCAAAACACTAGTCATTAGATCTGGATGTAAATCCAGAAATTAAAATGAAAACCAGGATATGAAAATGCATTTGGAAAGTGTGTCCTCATCTCATCCATTAAGTGAAACGTGGGAGTGGAATGACCAAGTAAAAAGACCAGCAGAGCAAAATTAATTTTTAAAAATAAACTGTTTTATGTCTTCAATAGTTTTAATTCAATAATCACTTAAGCTATATAACCTAGAGAATACTGAGGAGCTGTTTTTGTATTGTTTCTGTATCAAGCATATTTTATTTGATCAGAGAAATTACAATTCATTTTTTCTACCACTTAAAGAAATTAATCAGACTGTGATAAGAAGGACAAAAAAATGAGAGAGAAAGGGAAATGATTAACTTACTTTTGATGATCTACACTGATTCATCAGATCGATGTACTGGTTTCTTCCTATGCCAAGAAGCCTTAGACCTGAAAGGAAGACATTAAAAACATTTACTACATCTTGAAATGTCAGTACACTCACAAGTCTTTTAGGAAAAAACCTTTGGCTTTTGTTCATCTTTTGATCATTGGTTGACAATCAGTATCAAATTAAAAGGAATTCTTCAAGCGAAACATAAAACGAAACTGAAGGAGATGAATTCAAGCTGAATAAAGGTTTTTGACAATGTTAAATGAGAACATTTTTTAAAAGCAGAAGTCCTCCCAATTTCGAGCGTCAAAATGCACTTCTCAGCAGAAGTCTCGTCTTACACAACAGAACTATGTTACATTCCAAATATACACTTCATTAAAATAAGCATAACAGAACATCAGCAAGTTACGTTACTAACAACTGTGAATCACGCTGTAAAAATACTGTATACAAGTTTTCTTCCCTCATTTGGTACACAACACAACCCAAACATCAAAAAGAACTTCATTCTCTAGAAATATATAGACTAGTGCCATTTTTTTTATTCTACCTCTCCAAAATACTCTTCTCAGATATTCAGACTAAATCTTACACTTGATTTGTATCCTGATAAAACTCCCATCAATCGTGTTGCTTGCTGGTCTCATCCTTCAAGTATTTCCAGTTTAAAACACACATTACGACACTGCGACGATAGCATGCATGCACAAAGACACACTCTAAACATTACCTCCTTCAGCGTGATTAGATACTCACAGTCAGCAGCAGTAAAATTGGGCAAAGAATCGTAACTTTTCTCACTGTTCATAATGTCCTTTTGAAAAGAAAAAAATTAAAGAAAAACACATATATAAATATATATTTCCATAGCCAATCAGAGTAACAACAATTATTACATGAAACACTGAGATTAGAGTTCGGCAACCTCAGGCGCGTATGCCACATTGTGGCACTTACCACCCTGTCTCAACCTAGTAACTACAGATCAGACTTTCAGGTCTGGGTTTCTCATAGCACGCTAGAATCCCAGACAGTTGCCCTGTAACTTGTGCCCTGTGGAAGTTATGCAAGGAATACCTACCTGCTAGAGCTCAGAGGTCCAGTCTCTTCACACATCATACCTAATCCTAGACTCCCACCCTGAGAAAAGGCCAAACAACGTGTCCCAGCTCCATCAACACACACCTAAGACACGCACTACCAACAAAGCTTTTAACCTTAGTCATCTTTGCTCCTAGGAGTGCCAATCGGCAGCAGAGTTACCCTCAGTATCCAGCTTCTTCCAACCCCCATGCGTTTTTCCAATAATAAACCAAATGTTCGCTGTGCAGATAAGGCTGACTTTCAACCCAGAAGCTATACCCAATGGTGTAAGAACAGAAACCGGACAGCAGTAAGCACGTGGACACAACTCAAACCTGGTCAATGGGACAAAACCTCCCACTGTGATCTCCCCCAAATGTGTGACAACACCAGAAAAATAATCAAAGAGACAGCAACAACCAACTATTCTACTCACTGATTACGGGCCACCTTCGTTATGCTACTCTGGTTCTCAGGAAAGGGCCTGACAGAAACCTAGGCTGTCAGGCCCCACGCTGTACTGTACATTTCCTCCAAAAGGGACACAGGAGCCGGGGGACTACAGAAGTGCCCATGAAGAGGAGGGTAAAGATCTAAGCAGCGGGAGCACTTGTAAAGGAAGCCACATCATACAGGAGCTAGCCTCACTCTTACTACCGGTTCCCAACTCCTCTAGTTCTAGGCTTCTCTCTGCTCTTAGAGAGCTAGTGAGCACAAAACAGTAGCATTCAAATGTAATTAAGTAGCAAATATTGCCGATCTTTACATAAAGCTCACTTAAACACAGCATATAACTAACTGGTATTTAAAGTTATTCAACACAGGCCTTAAAACTGCCCTTGGAAAAAGACTAACATCTCAAAGTTAATTATAGAAAGATTAACAGCCAGGGCTACTAATACATTTCTCTTTCTCTGACACGTGTATAACATTAGGTCTATATCACCATTATTCTTGCTACAGTTAGTAAATAGCTAAACACATTAAGTTTCTCTGAGCTTAATGTTCAATCCTGTCACTCACATTTTTCAACCTTAATCATGTATCAAAAGCAATAAATTTTATACAAACTCTATTAACATAAAAGACTGATTAATGTTACAATAGCAGAGCCTGCAAGGCTTTCAAGAACACAGAATAAACACAGATATTTTTCCACTATGAAAACACTGATAACATAAATGTGGCTAAAACAGTTACCTTATAGCCATCAGACTTTCTTATATTCTACTCTCAGAAACAATGTCCACTGTAGCTGAGACCTGCAGAGCTGGTCATCACCTGCAAAGTATCTCTGCCACGTAGTCCCATCCCATTCCTAATGGTTCATATACACTGGAAACTCACCTCCATAATCCCAGTATAATATGAAAATGGTGTTATCCTCAGGCCCTTTACCATAATGTCCGACAAGTGGTAAGGGTACAGCATGAGGTGATCACGACTGTATTTCAGTAGTTCCTCATAGTATTTACGTTCATCTTTCTTGACATGTTTAACTGGAGAAAGAAGGAAATTATTCAGTTTTTATCAGGTGTCTTATACTTACATCGAGGTATAAATGCAACGAGAACTACTTTACAAACCAATACTAATTAACAAGAAAAGTATGAAAACTGGAAGAGAATGCATCTACTCGAAGTTGGAACAAAGAATTATACCACAAGAAACACTTAAGAATATATAAGTGTGTAATAGGACAGTTAAGTAGAGAAACAATTCTTACCAAATCAAAAAGCAAAGAAAGCAAGCATGGACTGTCACTCCAAAAGGTACAAAATATAGGCTATAATTCATCCCTTACCATATATATATATATATAATTTCTTACTATATCACTTTGTAAGATAGCCAACCTAAATGGTAGTTTTTCTATAAAATCAAGCCAATTTTTAAAAACTGTTTTTTGTTTTTTAAATGTAAAAATACCCCTGACTTTCTTAGAATACATAGAAAATCTATCTCTGAAATACTATGCTTAAAATAAGCGTAGCACTTGGGAGGGAAAAATAGCAGGGCAAGAGAATAGACTGACCAAAGTAATCGGACAAATAAAAACATTAAAAATAAAAGGAGTTTAAAAAAACACAGAAGGAAGTAACTGTTTAGAATTTGTTCCAATTATTATAAAAAGAGTTTTTATTAAAGTTATATTATTTGGAAAATTTATGGAGACAAAAACAAAACTCAAAGTCTAAAATTATTAAGAACTAATGTACTTCTTTTCTGGCATATTTTATCATCTAAAGTAAAAAGAGGACATTCGACTCAAGATTAATACTGTATAGGTAAAATAAACCTTTCAACAACACTCTAAAAAGTAATTTTAATCAGAACTAGAAAGATCTATTTGCTAATTAATGCAAACTGTGGTTAGGTGGGATGGGTCGGTGTAGACTTTATCTTAAGGTCCGTACACGTAATCATTTCAGTAAAGTGAAATATGTACTGAAAAGATAGGACAGATACATGGGAATGATAATTCAGCAACAGTCACTTCCACCTCAGCATAAAAATGTCTACTTACCTAAGTTATTTCTGTATCGTAACTGATTGCGGATGCTGTACAAGACAACCTGCTTTTCATATTCTCGCTGTGAATTCCCAAGACTCTAAAAAAAACATTCAAATGGATGTAAAATAGCTTCTAAACTAAACAACAGTACATTCTTCCCATAAAATTTCAAAACCATGGCCCCTAATTTCATCCCAGAATCTCCTATTTCCAGAACTGAATAAAACAAGACTTTCTTAAATATTATAGTACTAAGTTTCTGCTACAGATTTAGAGCAAAAATTCAATGTTAATTTTCAGTCTGTCATTCTAAAAGGATTTCATGAAAGCATCTCAAGTATTTAATATCACATAAAAGATCAGTTTGAGAGCATAACTTAAGTTAACAAAACACTACGTTCTACCTATAGGTATCCTTCCTGACTGTCCCCAATTCGTGTGTGTTGGATGGATGACTGGATAGATGGTTTCCTGCACCTACATTCATTTAAACTTAAGAATGGCAACTAAGGACAGATCCCTGTCTGATAATTATTTGGAGCTTAGGGCTATGCTTATTAAAAATTAAGATTTCTAGAGAATGCACATTTCAAATGCACCTCTAAATAAGACTGTTTCTTAAAAACATCACCTCCTTATCGTCTCATTAGCAAACATTCACACAATTTTAGAATTCCAATATAGATTTTAAATGATCAAAACACTTTCTAGCTGTGCACTTAAGTGTTTTAAGCTCAAAGTTGGGTTCTCAAGAAAGCAAAGAATATGTTTGCCTAATTATAGTCAACATTATATTCAATGTGCAACCATAAACTTAATTTAATATGTGACTGCTATCCTCCTTCTAATTACTAGGTAAGATCTTTCCAGTATGCTATAAAATAAAATTAGACATCTCAGGGGACTAAAGACAGAAAGATCAGAGGGTCCAGTTATACTTCTTACTCGTAGGTTTTTGAAAGCCCAGGTAAATGTCCATACACATACTTTCACTTAAGGCAATCTTCACAAAACAGATGGAACTCACAACTAAATAAACTGTCATGTAACTGGAACCACTGGGGCGAAGAAATTTAAGAAAAAAGGGACATGATGTGAGAAAAATTAAAATCTTTCTTCCTACAACTAGATTAATTAGTTTTATCACAGGTTAAACCATAACTCACACTATGCTGGAATGCATATGCTTATATTATTTTCATCCATTTTAACATTACAAATAGTTAGGAATAAAGTTCATTTGTAGAGAAACTATTCTACCATCCTCTGTGTAGCACCAAAGCCAGGCTCAGTAATGAAGACATTTAGGGGACTCAAAATATTAGGCTTTCTGTAAAACTTTCAAAGGGTTTCCTCTAGCTCTAATGCCAAATAAAAGTCTCTTTCTCAGGGACACAAAACACACACACACACACACACACACACACACACACACACACACAGCAATCTACTAAAATCTTTGCAACTTCCAAACTTGAGGATTTGCTCTTCTGTTTTAAGGTAAGAACCTCACCATAAGATTTAAAATAAAACAACTATAAATTGCTTTGAACAATG
Organism: Rhinolophus sinicus; assembly: GCF_036562045.2. Taxonomy (NCBI): domain Eukaryota; kingdom Metazoa; phylum Chordata; class Mammalia; order Chiroptera; family Rhinolophidae; genus Rhinolophus; species Rhinolophus sinicus. Next base: position 12,081,404 of record NC_133761.1, read on the forward strand.
AATACAAGATACTGGCAAATTATAAAAAAAAAGAAAAAAAATACTGAACTAATGGCCCAAAGCACAACTTCTTAATTTTTTAAAGTCCAGTACAGCCCGTATCACATAAAAATATTTCATCTCACCCATAGAAAAGCAATAGTTTTGAACACTAGTTTCAAATACATTTTTAAAAGAAAATCTGAATCACCTTCCCCCAGTTTTGAGAACCAGGAAATACAACTAACTTCCAAATTAAAAACTCATCAAAAGTTACTGGGATGTGACTTCAAACAGGAAGAGGACAAAAAAAAAACCACACAAAACCCGTCCATGACGCGGAGCCAAACCGGACCCGCAGCCACCATGAATAGCAAAGGTCAGCATCTAACGCCCACCTGCGCTGTGCAGGCTCCTGGGATCCCGTGACCCTCAGACCTTGCATCTTCCTGGGCCTCCACCCTATGCTGATGCACCACCTGCCTACTCAGAGCTCTCTCCTCAGAGCTTTGTGCACCCAGGGGCTGTCACAGTCGCCACATGTCAGCTGCATTTCCTGGCACCTCACTGTAGCTTCCCACGGCCCAGTCTGCGGCTGTTGGACCTTTAGGTTCCACCATTTCTGTGGCTTATTATCCAGTTGGCCCCATCCACCCACCTGGTGCCACAGTGCTGGTGGAAGGAGGGTATGACGCAGGTGCCAGATTGGGAGCTGGGGCTACTCCTGGCTCCTCTTCACCCCCGGATGCCCTCCAATGCTGCTCAGCTTGCAGTCATGCAGGGAGCCAAGGTCCTCGTCACTCAAAGGAAGGGAAACGTCTTCATGGGTGGCACAGATGGTGGCTACATCTGGTGAAGGACCAAGGCCACCTCGGTGCCGGGAAAGACTGCAACCTTCAGCACTTCTCACAACGTCACTGCTTTAGTCCTATTAGCCTGAAGGTGCAGCTTAGACACATGTTGGGGTGTTTTTCTGGTGCCCAAACTTGCAGGCACTTTTCAAACTTAATAAGGAACCATGTAATGGTAGCTGTACCTCCCTAAAGCTTTGTGAGGAAGGGGAGGTATTCATTCATAGAATGAATGTGGGTGAAGCAGCCTTAAGGATCCTCCTTTAATCCGTCTGGCGTAATACTGTACCATACTGGCCTTTGCTTTTCGTGACACACATCAAATTAAGTTTGGAGGGAACTTTGATCTTCCTAAGAATTAAAGTGGCCAAATTACGTATTCTGATTGGTCTTTAGTCTCCTTTAAGTCTCTGCTTTATATTACTTGTCTGCCTTTTCGTTTCCTTTGTTCCACATCCCACCCTCAACCCTAGCCTTTCCCTCCGATCTCCACTGAATCAATGGTGCAGGACAAAAGACAGTCAGAACGCTTTCCTTCTCTCCTTACACTCCTCCCCACTTATCATCTTTTATCTCGTCTTTCACAAGGATCCCCTGAACCCCCGCTCTGCCCTAAACAACCCCAGGACTTCTGCTTTTGCATCTCCTCAGCCAAAAGTGGACGGTGCCTTTTGGACTCTTCTCAAAGGTTGTCTTTTCTTTTTTTTTTAAGATTTTTAATTTTTTTTTTTTTGTTTATTGGGGAAGGGGAACAGGACTTTATTGGGGAACAGTGTGTACTTCCAGGACATTTTATTGGGAACAGTAGTGTGTTTTTTCCCAGGACTCATCGAGCTCCATCCAAGTCAAGTTGTTGTCCTTTCAGTCTTGGTTACGGAGGGCGCAGCTCAGCTCCAGGTCCAGTGGTCGTTAGTCGCAGGGGGCGCAGCCCACCATCCCTTGAGGGAGTTGAACCGGCAACCTTGTGGTTGAGAGCCCACGCTCCAACCAACTGAGCCGTCTGGCCACCCAGGAGCTCAGGGGCAGCTCATTGACTTCACTCTAGTTGTGGAGGGTGAAGCTCGCTGGCCCATGCAGGAATCGAACCAGCAGCCCTGTTGCCCAGAGCTCGCGATCTAACCAACTGAGCCACCCGTCCACCCCAAAGGCTGTCTTTTCATACATGAATCAAACACCAATTTGTTTTGGTGCCAGAAATACTGATCTTGTTTGAACAAAGTCTATTGTAAACAACAGGTTTTTTTTAAAATGTGGGGGGAGGCAAGGAGGAGGATGCATTTCATAAGCCTGATGACTTTAGAGACAAATTAAGGGAAATTTTCAGATAAAAAATTGGTTACCATTTACTGTCCGAGTGTCTGATGCAGCCACTCATGGCTCCCCAGAATTCCTACGCTGGGTTAATGACGTCATATTATGAATGTCTCACTACAAAATGACTTGAGTCCAGTGAAATCTCATTAGGGTTAAAAGTATTTCAGGGATCCTTAATATTTTGATTTTTGTGTTTCGGCAACTGGGTTTATTTTATTTTATCCTATAATTTCAGTTCATCTAAATTTTGTGTTCTGTACATGTGATGTTTGACTGTACCATTGGCTGTTATGAAAGTTCAGTGTCATATGTCTCTATACTGTGGTGCACTTGTGGATTTTTTTATACTAAAAATGTAGAAAGACTGTTTTGAAGATTTGAAAACAAAAAAGTTAATGTAAACTCAATCAAAGTACTTAGGATCTCTAATGCCAAAAAGCAGTTCTTTCCATACAAGGAATATTCCCCACTTATAAAATACCTGAGCTTTAACTTATCACCTGGAAAAAAATCTCTTACTGATGCCATCACTCATTCACTCCAAAAATATTTACTAAGCTAAATGTGATAGGTGCTTATAATACGAAAGCGAAACAAGTAATGTAACTGGAAAATGTAATATAGTGGGATAAGTGCTACAGATGAGAAATACAGCGCAGTGGTAATATATCCGAGACAACTGATCCAGATTTAGGTCAGGGAAACTTTCCTGGAGGAGTTAATATCTGAGATTCAAAAAGAAGCTGCAAGTAATCTATAGGAGATGGGTAGTGACAGGACTGGGTTTGCATTTTAGAAACCTGATCCCAGTGTAGTGTGAAGAATGGGTGGGAGGGCCCTATTCTAAGGGCAAGAGACCAGAGATAAAAGCTGACGCAGTAACTTAGGGAAACAGTGGCAAGGCTAGAGAAAGACTAAAGAAGTAAGTAACTTATACAGATGGGCTTTGCAACACCTTCTACAAGTGGAAACTTATCCTCAGCTAAAACAGCTATTCTTTTAAGAGATCTTACCCCCCAAAAAATTTTCAATTTGATGTCACGTTTACAACTAATTTTAACACTGTTCTGTGATTTTTAATAATCATGATTAAGGTTTAAAAAATTTTTGCCAATACTAATTAAGGTCAATTACTCATGTTGGACATAATTGAACCATCCGTCTTTCTTCCCTTATGCTACATTTATTTTTGTGAAAGGAAGAGTAGACAAAAGATGGAAACAAAGAAAAGAACAATTGTTGGTTTTTCCAGTCGTCTTTGGATATGCCAACAAAACCCTAAAGAACAAAAGTGTCCACCAAAGCCTTCGCTGAAGCTTAACAAGAGAAACTTACTCCTTCAGGTTTAGAGTTTTGTTCTTCCGGGTCAAGCTAAATGCTACATGGGCAGCCAAGATTTCTGAGTCCCTTAAATGTATCTTTCTACTTCCCTGTCTCCTTGATATCTTAAAGCAAAAGCATTTTCTCTGCAATTTGATGCACTGCCAAACCTTATTCATTTCCCAGAACTAAGCCCCCAAGCTGAGAGAGGTGGCAAAGTAATAACCTTACACCATCACCACCACCAGGCCAAATTTTCCAAATATAACTGCCCAGCACCAATGGAAAAGAGAAGTTCACTCTCAGCCACGCAGAATGGGAGGAACTTTAAGGTCAATCTATGATGAGCGAAACACTGCCTCATATGTAGCAAACGCATCACTACCTTCATAAGATTTTTACACCACCTGCCATGTTACGTAGTAATTCATTTACTATCTTTCTTTCCTAAAATGTAAGCTCCATGAAGGCAGGGTCTTTGTCTTGTTGACGGCTGCAAATTACACCTAGAACAAGGCATAGAACGCAGTAGGTGTTCAATAAATATTTGTTAAACAGCTTTGTATAAATTAAACTCAAGCATTTGAGAATTAACTCTCAGACAAAAACCTGAAGTCACTCTCTTAATGAAACATCTTTCACAAACCCATCTTGTCTAGAGGATAAGGTCAAACAAAATAAAGTACAAAGTTTCTTCAAAATCTGGCCCTGTTTTTCCAGCCTCCTCTGCTACCACCGGACACGCTCAGAAAATCGCACCTCCAAACAGATCAATACATCTACACCTCCAAACTCGGGTGACATTAAGTCGCTTGCTACTGTCGAAACATTGCTCTTCCAAGCTTTTTAAGATGACCCTCTCCCTGGAAAATCGTTATCCCCTCTTATCTCTTATTCGACCTGTAAGGCCCAATTTAAATGTCTCCTCCACACGTCCTCCCAACACTCCCTGGACGATGTCTTCGTCCCTCCTCTGTGTGCCCACATATACTGTAACACAGGTACGTATGAGCTGCCGTCACCTGTAAGCATTCCTGTTTCCCACCATCCTGAAGTTCTGGGGCTATTTCAAATGTTTCGCAGGCGCCCAGCCCAGTGCCTGGTTGAATGGAGGCTTCGGGCAAAGGCGCCAGGCGAGTCCAGTGGATACCATTCCATCCTTTTTAGCAACGGCCCCATCCTGCTTCTGTGGCCCCAGAGCCGCCCCCTCCTCACCCCCGGGCTGCGGGTCGGTTTTCCCGAGACCCTGTTGGGGGGAAGGGCGGGAGTCACCCGGCGGGAATCAGCCCCGAGCCCGGTGGGCGAAGCGAGCAGGTGACGGCGGGGCGGGGCCTCGGCCCCAGGCTGCGGCCGTACCTGTTTCACGTTGGCCGGCAACTTGCTCCAAGGGTAGTTGTGCCGAATGTGGAACTCCACGTCTATGTTCATGATGCCCGGAGGTCAGGCCGGCGGCTGCGGCCCCGACCGCTGCAGGAACGCCGCCTCCCGCCTGCCCGCCCTCGGCCTGTCGGGGGAGCTCGCGGGAGGCCCCGCGCCTCACACAGCGCAAGGCCCAGGCTGCCCCATGGCCAGGGCTTCCGACAGCTCGGCGCCGCCCGGGCCACGGGGCACAGGAGCAGCGGAGAGAGGTGGTAGGGGGGCCCGGGGAGCTCCAAGTTTCTTCCTAGTTTCGGCCCGCCGGAAATGGCTTTGGATTTGCGTCACTTCCGCGCACTGAAGCGAGGCTGGGGGGCGGGGCGTCAGGCTGGCCTCCTGCCCTGCCCTTTACACTGAGGGGCGGGGCAACCAGGTGGTGCCCGGAGGTACCCAGGTAACCGCTCCCCCCCCACCCCCACTCTCCTCGCCTCCCGCTGTCAGTCTCTGGATGAATTAAGATAGGAGCTTGGGTCTGCATGGCCATTGTTGGATGATCCACTTTCCCCAAAATGTGAACCCAGGTGGTCCCAAGAGCAGGCGATGACAGGCTCTAGGGTCAGTTGTGTGAGAAAGAACGACTTGAGAAGGAGCCCATAGCTGGCTTAATAGTTCAAGAGCAGTGAGTCCCCTGGGATCTCTCCATGGCCAACCCTGAACCCGGGCCAGGTGGATGGGGTCCAGGATCATGAAAGAGTTTCTAAGTCAGAGCTTTCTCAATTGAGCGAGAAGCCGAGGGAGTGGTGTTCCTTCATCCCTTGTAGGTAGTTGCTGCATCTTGTGGAAAAGAAACCTTGGGCTCTCCTTGGAAGGTCCAAATTCTTAAAATGCAGAGATTCAGGGAGCTGAAATTTTAAATAGCTGGTGCTGACAAGTGGGGGGAGACCCAAAGGGAATCCAGGAGACAGAAAGACCCTTGCATGCAACTTCTGGTTACTGTTTTCCTCTGCGCCATACAAATGCCTCCAGAGTCACTTTTCAGAGGCAGAAATCAGCCTACCTTAATTTCAGTTCTAGTGAGAGGATCTTTGGAAACAATTCCTTCCAGAATTTGTTACACTGGCTTACTAGCAAATCCATGACCATTGTTACTGGCAGCAGCCAGAGACAAGTTCAGTATTTTTGCAACTACTTCTCAGTTTTAAACACTGGTTTTTATACACTGACACCTTAATATATGTAGAAATGTTTATAAGCGCCCAGACCACACCTTAGCAACTGGCGGTCTAGGCATAGCAGGAACCCCACTATGTCTGATGAATTGAAATAAATGCAGTCCACATTGCCCTAGCATAGATGTATTAATCTCAGGTTATCCAACTGTAAGAGCCCATAATTAAGTGCTTTGGATCCTGTGTTTACAGATCTTCGTCATCATAACTAAATTTAACAGAACTCTGACCATGAGACATTTATTCAACAAATATTGATTACCTGCCCACTATATAGTAAGCCCTTCACTTGCAATAGGTTCTTATTCCTCACAACCTTATGAAAGACTATGACTATCCCAATTTAATAGAGGAAACAGACTTGGCAGGGCTGCCTGACTAGCTCACAAATTCACACAGGTGGTAGTGACAGAGCCAGACTGAAGCCCAAAGCTCTTATGCCAGAGGCATCTTTTCAATTCCTCGATTCAGACTCTCACTCACTGAACTGTTGTTCTGTCTCCTCTTCCAATTCAGATCATGTTCACTTAAAGTCAACAACATAAATCTCCCTCAAAAATAATTTTTAATATTTCTGAGAGTAGAAGAACTCACATTCTTCCAAAGTCTAACTCTGATGTAATGCAATGTAACAATGAAAATTAAATTCAACATCATTTTTAAATCCCTGTAAACAATTATTTTAGCTAATTATAAGTTAAACGGGCGAACACCTGCTGAATTCATCTTTTTTGTTTATCAAAAAATATTGGATATAGTGTGGACACATCAAAAACTACGAAAGTAGATGGGATGGTGGAGATGGACACCCACTGAATCAATAAGACACAGATCTTTGAAAATTTGACCATGAAAAGAAAAGATTCTAATTCAGTAGGTAGCTGAGAAAGGCAGAAGTTTAAGGGAGGAAATGGTAATGTGTCAAAGCTATGTATGGGAAGAATCCAAATGACAAGCCCTTCAGAGTAGAAACTGGTGACAGAGTTTGGCTTATGAAATATAGGTGCTAATTCAAGTGCAGATATGCCTCATTTCCCCCAAGATGACCGCCAGTCTTTGACAGACTGGAAACAAAGTAGTTCAGAGACCATAGGTTAACCCACAGGGCTCAAAGTCTTCCTCCAGTGGGCAGTTCAGGAACAGGACTGCCCCCTCAAACACCAGGAACAACTGCTCACTGGGCTCTACATATAGCACTCATTACATCATCGCACCTTTTTGGTAAACGATAATTCCATCTTTTTAGGTCCTTGACTCAGACCCCTGCTATTGCTGCTTCAGTAGACCTTTGCTTTTCAAATTCCAGAGAGGTCAGAAACTGCAGTGTTAGAATCCGCGTCTCAGAAGCTGCCATCCAAATTATCCTTGTGGGTAAACAATGTGTTCAAAAATACAAGTGCAATGAGATTCAATCTTACCTGGCTTTACCAACTCAGACTAAGGAAAATTACCCAGTTGGCTTGGGCAAGCTGCCCTTCAGAAGCACTACAGAACTATTTCATTCCTGAAATTCCAACAAAAATAATGAGCAGAAACAACATGAAAGTAAGGCGGTGTCTGGTGATCTAATTTCAGACTCCAGAATATTATTCTATGTGTGGTATATAATAATGGCCCCAAAGATGTCCATGTTTCAATTCCTGGAACCTGAGAATATGGTACCTCACATGGAAAAGGAGACTTTGCAGATGTGATTAATTTAAGGATCTTGAGATGGGGAGATTATCCTGGATTATCCAAGTGGGCTTGATATAATCACAGGCTCTTCATAAAAGGGAGGCAGGAGAGTGAGAGCCAGAGAGAGATATGACAATGAAGCAGAGGTCACAGTGACTTAGGACCACAGGGCAAGGAATGTGGGCAGCTTCTCGGAACTGGAGAAGGAAACAGATTCTTCCCCAGAGCCTCCAAAAGGATCACAGCCCTGCCAACTCATTTTGGACTTGTGATCTCCAGAACTCTAAGATAATAAGTCTGCATTGTTTTAAACCACTAAATTTACAGTCATTTGTTACAGCAGCCGCAGGAAAATAATATGCTCCCCCAACAGTACTCCAAAATCCAAACAGCTGATGCATTAAATTTCATAATTAAATCATTGTAATTTAAATGTAAATACCCTTAGGAGGAATAAGAGTTTTTTAGCCTCATTTTTCTTTTCTTTTCTTTTTTAAGTATACATGAACTATGACATCCTTTTCTGAGGACAAGTTTGAAAGAGGAAGAGCACAGGGATTAAATGACACTATAAAAGTACCTATAGAGGAGGAAAATGTGTGTAGATAAAAGAAAGGGGACAGAGCCATTGGAAACATTTTCTATTTCGCAATACTGCTTGGGCCTGACCTTGGCCATGGGTTTCCCTGTCGTATTTCTTTGGTCTGCTCCATAACGGCAATTCATCAACCCGTGATGCTTGACACCACGGTCTAGCTTGTCCCCACATAATGGCTTTGGCCCTTGCTGTTCCCTTGGCCTTACATGTATGCTTTTCCTCAGAACTTTCCATAGCAGGCTTCCTTCATTCTACCCACTTGCACTTAGAGTGGCGTTCTCCAACTGCTTTGTCCAACCTAGCCACTTCTCCCCTTCCTCTCTCTAACACATTACCTTGGTTTATTTCTTGGGTTGCAAGAAATCACGGTCTGACGTTATCCTATTTAGTTCATTGTCTATCTTCTCAGCAAGAATCTTGTTCATCAGTCTAACTCCAGCGTATAGAATCACGCCTCGCCCATAAGTACTCAATAAATATCACTGAACGTCTTGAAGGAGTTAACTAGTTATGTGACACCTGAGCTCTCAAATGTCACCTCCTCAGTTAAAGTCTTCTCTGACCACCTTATTCAAAATTGTAACACATCTCCGGTCCTCCTCAGCTGCCTCCCCTGGATTATTTTTCTCCAGAGCATTTATTGCCATCTAATATATTTAACATAGTTTTAAAAATTATTCATCTCTCCCATTAGACTGGAAGTGCCCCAGAAGTAAGGGCTTTTGTCTGTTTTGTCCTCTGCTGTGTCCTCAGGCCTAGAACAACACATCGTTGGCACTTGATAAATAATAAATGAATGAATAGATGTCGCAGGGAGCAAAATTCTCATAAAAATCCAGATTTGAGGATTCTCTTGAAAATGTGGACAATCCCATAGCATTAAACCCCCTTCCCCACGCCAGTCAGGGAAGCTGAGGACAGGCTGCCTGGCTCAGACAGAACATACGCTCTCTCACGGGCCACTTTCTCCACTACCTCCACTGCCTCTGTCACAGAGGATGTTGGTTGTGAAAACCATCCCTCTCACACTTCGTTTATTTGGAAGAAAAGAAATGTTTCTGTATCCTTGTCTCTGCCTGAAATACTATGCCATTGGCAATTCCCTAAATATGCCACACTGTGTAATCCCTTCAGGTCTTTGCATGTAGAATACCCCTCTCTGGAATGCTTTCTCCTCCTTTTCTACCTGGAAAACTTCTCATCCTGACAGGGTGAATGCAACTCTAAAGGATCAGGAGGTGAGGATGGAGACATGAGAAGGGGCCAGATCACGTGGGACCGTTTTTTTCCTACATAATGGAGTTTCTAGGATTGTCTTCTGCAAAGGATGGAAAACAACCGAAGAGTTCCAATTCTGTTTCAGAGAGAGGCAGAGAGATCCTCTGCCATAGAGCCTGGGAAATACTAATATTGTATATTTATGTACAACATGGAGCATGTTATATTTCCGCCGTTTGAAGTCAGTGTGTAGAGAACATTTGTGGCCCGATGTGGAAATGAGCTTCTCCAATATCAAGCTACGTCACCCCCACACAAATGCTGAACAACTGTAATAGTTCACATGCCCACTAGGGGTTGATCTCACTCAACATTTCTATACCTAAAACTCGCAAGCTCTCTGTTTCCTCATTTCTGACTATTTGGACTTTTATCCAAACCATTCTCTCAGGCCTTGAAGTCTTTGAAATTCTTTCTCTAATTTGTTTCCAGTATCTGACAGCCCCCAAAATTGTTGATTCTTCCTTGGATATTGATGCATTCAGGGCTGGTGGGCAGTGTGTCCAGCTGAAGCTTGTATAACCTCAGAGTCACCATTGAGCCTGAAGTTTTGTGCCCCTTGGTAGCCCAGGCAGGTAAGGGAAGTCAGCCAGCTACAAAGCATGATTTCCACTTAATTGAAAATATTTTAACAGTATCCATGAGGAGGAACACAATTATATTTGAGTGGGGTTTGTGAATTCCACAGTAGATATTCAATTCTATTTTTAAAAAGAGGTTGGACTAGCTGGAAAAATAAAGAGGAAAAAGGAAAGACTATAGAAGGGAGGAGACATCTGGAGGGTTCCTCTAAATTCCCCCCCCCCCATTGTTTCATCAAACTAGTTAATTTAATGAGAGGACAGATACAGAATAAAAATTTGTCAGGCCAGTGTTTTTTTAAAAAAAATTGAGGGAGAGGGTAGTCCTTGGAGCATGAGAACCACCTGAGAAGTGTTTTAAACTACCAGTGTCCAGGCTTCACACCAGAGCAATTATATCAGACAGAATTCTTCAGTTGGGACCCAGAGAGGCCTATTTTTAAAATATTCCTAGGTCATTCAACGTACACCAACTGGTTGACCACCACTTATTCAGGCGTCTTTGGGCCTGAGGTACTCAGTACGCATTTGTTGAAATGAATTTGTAAAATGAGGAGATTGAACAAAGATGATTTCTAATGTCCATCCTAACTCCACAACTCAGTAATTCCATGACCTATTGTAACACTTTTTTGCATATGCAAAATAATTCCCCCACTCTAGGCTTTTCCATTCGAGAATAAAGCAGGCATCTGTTCAACATTCCTGTAGACCACGGAAATAATTTTTCTACCACTTGATAACCATTGGGAGATCCATGAGATAAATAATTACACATTATTGGACTAATATGGAAATTATCTGAGTTTGTGTTACAAATATGGCATTGCTCCGTCGCAGATCTTTTTTACTTATTTGGGTGCATTATCATAGGCTTAGAACTTGGCTGAAAGGAAATATTTTTGTTTCTTTCTACATCACGTCATTCAAACTTTATACCTTTCACAACACGTAATCTCTTAAGTGTCTAACAAGAAATACGAGTTTGTCTACTAGTGTAAATGTGATCCAAGATTAAAGTCATGTATAGTAGGACTGTTTCATGACCTCTATAAATGAGATAAGTAAGAGAGTGGATACTTTCTTGGCTTTAACTACCACTGATCCCAGGAAAGTGTAATTCAGCTATTTCTTTGCTCAAGTCTGTATAAGCATTTATTCCCTTGCTTTATAGAAATGTGAAATCCTCTTTCTTTTAGAATTTGTGAAGATTTAGTTAAATGTCATTAGTAACCATATCTTTTTAGAATTTGTATAGCCTTAATGCATAGTAATTTTTTTCTTTCTTTCTTTTTTCTTTTTTAAAGAATATAGAAAGGCAACTGAATTGTGTAGCCAACTGAACTGTGTATCTGGTAAAAGGTAGGCCCAGAAAAGCCAAAGTCATGAAAAAAATTAATTAAAAGCCACCATCATCCTTTATGCCTTTGAGAAGATAACAATCATTAAAAAGAAAGGCAAAGAGAAAGTCAAGGTTTATCTTTTGGAATAAAAAGTAAGATTTTCATAGTCTATCTGAGCAAAACAGTAGTCTTGAAAGCCAGGCTTTATTGACAAAGGGTTTTCTGAGTTATTTTAGCTCCATTGGCATATCTTGGGATGAAAAGGGGGAAGAAGAAGAAAGTCTTCAAGGTGGAGCATTTGCTAAATAGAAACCATTGACCTGATGAGATGACTGTATTTAAATAAGAAGGGACTAAATTAAGAGTATCTTAATTGTTAGATTTAAGGCCCCACTGCCCCCCCCCACACACACACAGACTACCCAGCAGGGGGAAGAGTGTCCACCTTCAAAATAATTGGTCCACCTTTTTAAAAAAAAAAAAAGAAAAAAGGTCCACCTTTAAATATAAAGCAGCTGCAAGTTTCTTTGTCTATGTGAATAGTCATGTGTGAACATCTTCAACCCCCAAACAACAGCCAGCTTTAATCTGAGCTAAGACATATTCTGCACATAGGAGCTCAGGAGCAAGAATGACATGGAGGGTGGTGCCTTCTAAGACAGCATTAGTACGCACACGGTAGGATCCTTGCGTAGCAAACGATAACAGGGCCTATTAAGAGGGGAAGCAAAGCAGGTTCCATGGGCCACTGAGAAAGAGGAATAACTAAGAGGACCCAAACTGCGATTTACCAAGGGCCTGTGTGGAAAGGAAACTGAGTCCTTCAAAGGACTAACATTCCTGTGGGATTCTTTTAGTCCAATAACCCTGACCTGGGCTACAAAGAGTATAGTGGGCAAGATTGGTTCATGGACGCCATCAATGGAATTCACACAAAAGATTGCAATTAACTCCCAAAACTGTAAGAAACACAAAGCAGGTAACATTTGGGATTAAGGACAGTCCCAGAGGAAAATCTCTCTGTAAATAGGGGAAGAGGATGGAAAGACCCAATACCTCGATCCACTGTCAGGACAGTGAATCTTGCAGTCCAACAACAAAAACAGAGATAGCAACTGATTTTGTCTTGCTGACAAATATTGATTTCTGATTCTAGAGAAGGATTAATTTAACAAAGGGATACATCCTTTCAACAAGAATGTGCTAAGTGATTTCTAAGTGCAAGATACTAAGAATTTGGGGATACAGAGTCGAAGAAAGCATGATCCTTACCCTTAACTAATTTACAGTCTAGTAGGGTTGAGGTACTAAATTCAATGGAGCATAAAGTAGAATACAATGATAGATACAAGATGACACATGGGTCCAGTGGAAGGAAGTGGCTCTTCTGATTAAGGATTCTGGAAGCAATCATGGAGGAGGTGGTTTTTTGCGGGGCTTTAACATTGGATATATCCAAAGGGATTGGAGGGGAAGGTGTTTTGACGAGCAGAGAATGGTGTATGGGTGCCCACGGAGGCCAGGGCATACTAAAATAAAAAGTGTTTGCTAACCCTCTTGCTAGAGTCAGATGTCAGCAATTTCATGACCACAAAGCCCCACCTGAGAGATGACTTGTCCTTTTGCAGCTCTTCAATGTTCTGTGATACATTAATATATCATGATCGTAATATTTATCTTTGTTATTAAAATCCTAACAAACATATTTGAATAGAGAGAATGGACCGAGTTTATTTTACACAGACCCTTTCCCCCCCTCAAAAAAATTCCGGATATGACCAAACACCAAGTCAAGGAAAAACATGTGGACTGGCTTAAATATTCAAAGAGATTGAGGTAATTTGTAGTCTCTTGCCAAGTGTACGGCCACTGGAGTCTAGAAAAATGAGAAGCTGGTTGCTCATTTTATAAGTAAACCACAAAGTTAAACATTCACCACATATTGCATTAAAAACCAATAGCTGGTACAAGCCAGTACCGTGTATTTATTTCTGATATGAGAAACTAGACACACCTGCTATTAGCAAATAATGACATGATACTGTGAAAGAACACCCTGGAAAACATACCCAAGATGCTTAGTCATACCACCCGGGAAAACATACCAGAAATGCCTAGTCATATCATTTCATCACGCTGGTAATTATTTCTGGGCTCCTCACTGAGATAATTCAAAATTCTCTAGATCAGGAGTTCTCAACAGGGAGCAATTTTGTCCCCAGGGGACATTTGGCAATGTGTGGGGACAGCTTTGATTATCACAACTGGAGAAGGTATAACCAGCATCTAGTAGGTAGAGGCCAGGAAAGCTCTCCTAAAACGCATAGGACAGCCCCCCACCCCCACCACATACACAAAGAATTATCTGGCCCAACATATCCGTAGTGCTGAGGTTGAGAACTCTCCTGTAGACTACAAACCAAGTGGCATGACAAAGTATGCTAAAAGCATGCATTCACCTCCAAATTTCTGACTCCAAGTCCCAAATCAGTTCTGAAGATTTTAGGTACAATCTTGTCCAAGATTCCACATCCACCCTAATTACGCAGTTGTCCGGTAAGAGAGTAGTGGCCTGAATGCAATCCTCATTTGACTATTTCCTGAGGGACTTCTGGTTTCTGAACCACTTTGTATCTTAGGTTCCCCATCTGTACAATTGGGAAAATAACAGTGACCATTTCATAAAGTTGATGTGATGTTGAAGCAAACAAACAAATGCAAAGTCCTTGGAATAGGGTCTGTCTGGGCCATAGCACTAAATAAATGTCAACCTTGGTATTATTATTATTATTATTATTATTACTGGGCACAAAGAGAAATTTAAAGATTTCATTTATCTAGACCAATTTCTAAAAGTTCAGTTATTTGAATAATTTTGTTTCTAAGTATCATCTAAATTACTATTTACTCAAGATTTTTCTTTGAATTGTCACACTTCACACTCTTTATAAACTTGCGTCCTTCACAGATTTGGTATCTTGTTTGTATTTTCCTAATACACACAAAATAATGCAATGCTATCAAAGTAAAATTTCTGTGTGTCCCACATAAAACCATCTCATGTGCCCCATTGGTAGACATGCCACAATTAGATAGCCAACCCCTTTGTGGTGGACTTTCATCATTCATTTAGCTGCTCAACATCTAAAGAATGTATTAATCCTGCTGGAGGCAGAGTCCATCTCCCGTCAAAGAAACTATAGATGCCAAATATTCGTTTTCCCAGCTGCCATTGCAGCTAAGGCACGAACATGTAACCTCAGCTTCACCAATCAGTGATGTTTGTGCCTGAGTCAAATCAGGTGCTGCGTCAATCGTATCAATCTCAACAAGGTACTCTCCCTTGAAAAGTTGAGCTGGCAGAGATTTTCTCACTGGTCCAAGATCACCCAATATTGAGGGACTTTCCAGAACTGCAAACTCAAATGCTAGAGGGACTAGGCAAGTTATGTAAATGAGTAACATGATCCAGCTGAGGGGATAGTGGGGCCTCGGGCAGTGTGAACAGTCGCACGTCATCTAAAGTGGGCATCTACTGCTCAATTCATATCTTCTGTCTTCATGTGGGGCCATAAGCCCTGAACTACCAGGTCTGATTTTTCAAGAGAAACAGGAATTCTCAGTTTTATGTGAAACTGATGAGCCACCAAATCAACCAAACAAACAAAAACCTATTGTGAGGGGCAATATTGAGGGACACAGGCCTTCAGTCCTCAGGCCACCTACGTGCAAGGTATTGTTAGGGTATCGTCAGTCCTCGCACCTCTTACCTGCTCCTCGGTGGAAGGTTTAGTTGAGAGAAAAATTAAAGTAGCCTCTCTCTACCCTTGTAGTATTCACAAGTCTTCATGTAACTCATATCATTAGTAATAATATTAATATTATTCAGCAACAACATTACTTAATATTCTTAAGTAGTAAAATAATAAGTAACTGAAATCTTAGCAAGATTTCAAGACTTCCACATTTTCTACTAGGCTTCCAAGTAGAAGGCTAGTGTTAGTCCCTGAATATAACATAGTTGTTCCATGTCTTTGTATGTATGCTCATGTTGTTTCATCTTTGTCAACCCCACTTTGCCCAATTACTTTTCCTTCTAAGCCCTATTCAAAGGTCACCTGCTTCTGAAAGACTTCCATGATTTCCTCTCCGTCCTTCCCTACTCATCCACCTTAGGTTAAGTACTCCGTAGTACCCAGGAATTATATTCCAAACATTTTAAAAAACAATGTTTTAACTCCAATTCTCTAGAAAGCAGATGGATAAAGCGTACATGCTAACAATTCTTACCAGGGGGTATAATCCCAGGGCAGCAAAAGTGAAGGGGAAACAATATGAATCAAGAAAGAACAGAAAGCAAATAAAGGATATTCTGTTCCCGAGCAGGCCACAGCTTCTCAAGAAAACGCAGTTGGTCCTGTGTGACACCTCTCCAGAGACAGTAGGAAACCACTACACCTCAAAACAATTATTTAGGGGAAGAGGAGTGAGGAATTTGCTGGCTCTTTTCTGTGTTTGACCAGCCTGCTATTGGTCTATATCTGAGCAACGGGGTAATGACGCCCCCATACCGGAATGAGTGTCCTGATGCACACGGGTCTAACAGCAGGCCTGCCTCCATCACAGAACCTTCCACATTGTATGCAATGAGGTGCACATGTCTTTTCAACACGTCTGCAATCAATGGCACTAATAACATCTTTATCACTGATCTCTTTAGCATTTACAGAGTTCTCAGCACCTAGTAGTGAGATAGGTGAGTTTGGTTTAGCTCAGCATACATTTGTGAAACATCTGCTGTTGTCAAGTGGAATGAAACACAGGGGTGGGTGATAATAACCTTGAAATACCAAACCATCTTTCAACTTAATACCACAGGTTTAACAACCCTTTCTGTACAGTCTGGGTTCTCCAAAGAAAAAACCAATAGGATATATTTTTACACACACACACACACACACACACACACACACACACACACACACAGATACATATATGACGAATACATACATACTATATGAATTTGGTCACACAGTTATGGAGGCCCAGATGTCCTACAGGGTGCCGCTGCAAGCTGGAGAACCAGGAAAGATGGTGGTTATAATTCAGTCTGAGTCTGAAGGCCTGAGAACCAGGAACTCCAATGCCCAAGGGCAAGAGAAGATGGATGTCCTGACTCAGGAAAGCAGAACAGGAATTAGCCCTTCCTTCTTTCTGGTTCAACAGTTTGAATGATGCCCGCCCACATCAATGAGAGTGAACCTTCTTTACTCAAGTCTACTTGAATCAGATGCCAATCTCTTCTGGAAACACCCTCACAGACACACCCAGAAATGATGTTTTACCAGCTTCTGGGCATCCCTAAGACCAGTGACGCTGGCACATAAAATTAACTAGCACACTTACCAACTCGAGGTACACTGACTTCTGGCCTTCCTCTTCATTCCAACCCCGCCTCTGGCCTCTCGGGCACTTGGATTCTCTTCAGGGACCACAGGACAATCCTCCTTTGAGTGATTGCTTCAGAGAAAATTCTACCAAATTAAAAATCCTGCAGTGTCTATAATATCTTGAATTTTACTATTATTGTTCAGTGATGTTCACATGCCTTAGGTAATGCAATTGATTTTTCTACAAAAAAGTTTTTGTGTATCTTCCAACCAAACAAACATGTTCCTTTTAATGGTCTTTTAGTATACTAATTAATTTTAAACACTTGCCCCCATAGGGACCCCCTCACCCCCAGAATTCCTCTGATGACACTGAATCAACAACAAACGAATATTTTTATATAGAAAAGGAGTTCCCCATCCCTATGGGATTTTTATATTTGCTACAGGGAAAAACGTGGCTTTTGTAATTCTTATTGCTGTGCATTTTATGCATCCACTTGGCAATAATTACTTTTTGTCTTTGTGTTTGTTTGTTTTCTCAGCCATCTACTAAACATCTTCCAGGTACAAAGCACCCAGCTAGATAGCTTCACACCCAGATAAGAAAAGAGGCTTCAGGCTGTTCTAGCCACTTAACATGTACCCCAAAACTTTCAACTTGTTCTTCTCAGGGGGCTGATAAATATAAGAGTGGAATTAAAAGTGAGTATTTAAAAAAATAAATTTTGGAACATAAAAGTGGATCTCAACTACTAATTAAATTCCTAGTAACGCTTAATTCCATTTGTTACTTTAAGAATTCTATCTCTGAAAGAAGTCTTGACTATCAGGAAAGGTTAGAAAGCCTTAGTTATTTCTGAAAAAGTGATGTGTAACCTTCATCACTTTACCTTTTGGCATTTTCTATGGCGTATTCGTCAGCAGGTGGTTTATTAGCTTGTTGTTCTATTAATGGTTTATCTGTTATCACTATGCATGAGTTATATTACAATTTTCCACAGCTTTTATTTAAAGGTAGCTCGGGAATAGTCGTGACATCTGAAATGCAGGCTGAAAAAAGGTTTTCATGGAACGGCATGCCTTAGTCTACCTCTTGCCATGTGTAGATCATCAAATAAAACTTATCAGCCTCCTCAGTGGAGCCCACACATGCTGTGGTCCTTGGAAGAGCCAAGGACCTCAGAACAAATCACTTTCAACATGGATCTTCTTTATAGAAAGTTCAGGTCTTGCAGTCAGCCAGGAATACAGAGCCAAAATATGGAGAAGATCAAAAGACAAGCAACTCTTATCTTAGTCATCGTGTACCCTTGCAAAGTAAAATTGAATTATTTGTAACACAAACAGGCTTTCAGATCCCGTAAAAGTAATAGGAGTCTGAAAATGGCCTCTTGCATTTTGCTACCGCTTAGCCCAGAATCATGAAATGAAAAGTCAGAAATAAACATACTCTTTTGCACAATTAGCACAGGCAATGTTAACCTTAGGCAAATTGTTGGACCGACAACAAAGAAATGTTTGTTTGTTTGTTTAATTGGTGTGAATACATTTTAATGAGAAAGGGCTGGACAAAATGGTGCTAGTTGGAATCTTAAGAAGTGTTAAGATGGGAGACACTTTACTGGGCGCTGGTCAGACCCCCCTCGGTTTAGAGTCATAAAAATGGAAGCCCACAGAGAGAACAG
Source organism: Rhinolophus sinicus (assembly GCF_036562045.2). Lineage (NCBI taxonomy): Eukaryota > Metazoa > Chordata > Mammalia > Chiroptera > Rhinolophidae > Rhinolophus > Rhinolophus sinicus. The sequence goes on from NC_133761.1 coordinate 12,100,008, forward strand.
AACCTGCTCATGGTCCTCAGCTAATTACAGAGCAGCAGGAAGGTGCAGACTGCTCGTGAGTGAGGTGCCAGGGAGACCTGGCCTTGGAGTAACTTTGTGAGCAGCCACCTGTTCTACCTCATCCCAAGCAGGCGGATTCTGACTGTCATCAAATCTCTTCACACAAATTCAATGAAATTTTCTAATTTTTAAAAAACTTCATTAAGTAAACATTTGTTACTAATTAGTAATTAAAAATTAAAGCTCTTTGAGAAACAATTGCTTCATCCGTGGGATACGTATATTCCTAAACACCTGTAAGCTTAATTTTTAAAAATAAAATATATTTCAGACTTGCTTTATATAGTACATGCAGCATATAATACTTAACTATCTTCCATCTTGAAATACTCTCTTGCCTTTCTAGACACCGCATGCTTCCAATCTGCCTCTGCTGTTATTCGCTGCTCCTCCTCTTCCTGGGTCCAGCAGGTAAGCGTTGGCACACCTAAGCCTCAGTCCTGGGCCCTCTTCTCTTCTCTGCTCTTCTCTATCCTAACTCTCTCCATCGGTGATCTCCACCCAGTTTACGACTTACATATACGCCGATGACTCCCAAAGGTATCCACAACCCAGGCCTCTTTCAAAACCAACTGCCGCTGTGATATCACCACTTAGATGTCTAATAAATATCTCACAGGTAGTATGCTCAAAGCCAAAAATCTTGATCCCTCGGCTCCGAGACTTCTTCCCTACACCCCCGTCTTCCTCACCTCATTAGTGGTACGACCTTCTGACCAGGAGTCTTGAGCCTCACATCTGGGAGAGAGACCCTTAATTTTCCTCTGTCCTCTGTCCCCACATCCGGTCCCAACTGAAAGTCCTCTTGGCTCCACTTCCAAATCTATGTGTATCACTAAACCCCACCTCTGCATCCAGGTCACCTGTATCTCTCACCTGCTCCAATGCAGAAGCCTCTTTTCTCCTGCCCTGACACCGTCTGACCCATCACGTACACACACACCTAGGGCAATCTCCTAAAAACTAAATCAGAATGTGCAGCTCTCTTATCTGAAATTCTTAGGTGATTTCGCAATTCTCTACAGGTAAAATCCAAATTCCTCACCGTTGCCTGCAATGCCTTGCTGATCTGCCCTCTTGTCTCCTCTTTCATCCCCCTCTCCCCACCTCAGGCTGCCACTGTGACAACTTTTCTATTATGCAAATGTACCAAAGCCTTGTGACCTCAAGGTCTCCTTTTTCCAGCCAGAAATCACCCTACCTAGCTCTTCCAATGCTGAGTCTGTGCTTCAGGTCTCAGCCCCCAGCCCACCCCTCAGACCGGCCTCTTCTTCCTGCCCCTCTTACGGTTGGCCCCCCAATTGCTCACCTTCATATCACCCTGTTTATTTCCATCACGGCCTCACACCTATCCCAATCTGTACCTATGTTTTTGTGTCTTTGTTTGCTTCTTTATGTTTCCCCCAACAGAATGTAAGTTCCACCAGGGCCCGACTTTGTCCTGTCACTGCTAATCCCCAGTGTCTAGCAGAGCACCTGGCCTACAGTAGACACTCACTAAATTAACTGTTTAATTCATCTAATTCATTAAGTAAGCAGTGGACTAGAATGCACTCATGAATCTCCTTTAATGGAAAACAATTTAAGAATTACAGGATCACTCACATACACATACTCATTAATTCTTGGGTGTATAGGTGAGAATTCTAGTCTTCCTAACCTGCATTTGTTTAAAGTGAGGAAAACCTGTGTACACACACATACACACACACTTTTTCCAGCCAAATTACCCATTTATTTAAGGAATATATGCATGAGTTAAATTCCTGCTCAAAAAATGTTTATATCCCTTGGTGTCCATCATAACAAAATCTGGCCAATGACAGAGGGTTTTCTGAAGAATTCATTGCTCTCAGTTACTCAAAAAATACCTGAAGTCAGGTGACACTATTTATTTCCCTGTGACAAGTGCCGTACAAGCCTCTGGCTATAGAAAGGTGAAGAGGAGAGAGATTTGCTGCCCTGGGGTGTCCTATTCCATGGTCAGAACATGTAAACAGGGAAACAATAAAAAGAATACAGTGGGTAAGGGCTGACCTGGGGGAGGAAGCCTGCATCCACAATGCTACATATTCATTGGTTTTCTCTTGCTTTTGATTCATTACTTTCTCTAATGAACCTTACGACTATTTGGACAGACTCTTTCTTCTTACCACCCTCCAAAGAGGCTTTCCCAGCTCCATTCTCTGCCTTCCATTCTCCTTCTGTGCACTCTGCACACCTCAAGCCTCAAACACCCCCTGTGTGGATGGTTCCCTTCCCTGGCTCTACTTCTGACTTCCCAGCCAATCAATCCCAGTTCCCTTCCTCCTCCTGCCCCCTGAGCTCTTCCCTTTGCAGACCTTCTGGCACCTCAGCATCCACCATCCCCTCCTAGAGCAGCTCCTGTCTTGATTGCCCCATGGCTAAAGTCACTCCCGTTTGAAACCTGGGCTTCCTGGTTGATTTCCCCGTCACCACATTCAAGTGTAGGCATTCGCATCTAGATGAGCTTCCCAAGTCTCCCCAACTCTCCCTCAGCCCTCAACACACCCCACTCGTGGTTGCCTCCTGATCATCCCCTGAGTGGCGTTCACCATTTCCCATGCCATCTCCTCTAACGCGATGCCCTTCCCACAGCCCTTTCAAATTCTTGCCACCCCACAACTCCCAGAGGAAGGCTCACATCGCCACACAGTCTTCCTCATGCCTCCCTCATGCCAGCATTGCTTCTTTCCCAGCTTCCGAAACATGCCTTCTCTTCAATGCCGTTTAGCATCTCAGTGCTACCCTGGCTTCCAATGTACTTTTTAGTATCTTATCCCCCACAAGTACATTTTAAGAGTGGCTGGATGGCTCAGTTGGTTAGAGCACAAGGTCTGAACAACAGGGTTGCCGGTTCTATTCCCACATGGGCCAGTGAGCTGTGCCCTCCACAACTAGATTGAAGACAACAAGCTGCCACTGAGCTGTCGCTGAGCTGCCGGAGGGGAGGACGGGTGGCTCAGTTGTGGAGGGCGCAGGTCAGCTCCAAATCCAGTCGCAGTTTTCAATCTTAGTTGCAGGGGGCACAGTCCACCATCCCATGTGGGAATTGAACCGGCAACCTTGCTGTTGAGAGCTCGTGCTCTAACCAATTGAGATTTTTGTTTTTAGGCTAACAAGATGAAATGTGTTACTTTCAAGCTTTTTACCACTGGAAAGTATAGGAGTATAGAAATAGAGTTGTTTTCAGCGAAGATAATTTCCTGCAGATTTCAGTCATTTTGTCTTAGTCAAACAATGACTTTTGTTAAGCAGCCATTGCATAAACATTGTGGGGATTTGTCAAGCAATAGACCTGTCTCTGCTCTTGGGAATTTATTGAATAATGCGGAGGGGGAAAATGATAAACATGACAAAATATTAACATGTTTGCTTTTGTTTATACAAGAGGAAAATATCAATCCAAAAATCAACTATAATTTTTCGATTCTAAGTTACACTAAATAAATAAAATACTATCAATTCTCCTTGCAGAAAGATTAGGCATGTGTTTGACTTGACTGTTCTATTTAGAAAATTAGCATCTATGCACTTTTGTTATTTTGAATACTGTACGGCAACAAAATAATCTGAAATACTTGTGGTCTTATATAACATGAGACTTTCCCAACGTATTTCTAAATAGAAGTTTTATTAAATACAAGGTATACAGCACAATGTATTTGCTGTGAGAATCATACCAGCTGGTGAGGGTTTTTCAGTTCTTTGTCTGTGTGTTTGGTTTTGCTGTTTCCTCGGGCTGCTATAACAAAGTGCCACAAATCGGGCGGATGAAAACAACAAAAATGTATCATCTCACATTCCTGGAGGCCAGAAGTCCAAGAAGAAGGTGTCGGCAGGACAATTCTTCCTCTGAAACCTGTAGAGGAAGATCCTTCTTTGCCTCTTCCTGGTGTGTGGTGGCGTTCCTTGACTTGCAGCTGAATCATTCCGGTCTCTGCCTTTGTCATCACACGGCCTTCTCCTGTGTGTCTGTGTCTTCATGTGGCATTTTCTTCTTCTTACAAAGAAACCACTTTTAATGGGTTCAGGACCATCCTAATGACCTCCTCTTAACTTGGTTACATCTGTAAAGACCCTATTTCCAAATCAAGTCCACCCTATTTAATAATAGGGTCTGTAAAGACCCTATTTCCACATTCATGGGTATCGAGGACTAGGACCTCAATGTGTCTTTTAAGGGGGTGGATATAATTTAAACGCTAACAGATATATATGTAACATTTTTAAGAAGTGTTAAAAACTTAACCTTGGTGGGCAGTACAGAAGGAAAGACTCTCTTTGACAAGATTGCTTTGATGACTTGCTATCAAGACTCGTAAGGTTAGAAGGAAAGGAGAACTTTGGCTAGCCTCCCCACGTTGAGGACCACCAAAACCCAAGAGGTGTAAATAAATAGGCCCAGTCTAGTAAAGGAAGGTATTACACAGCACCTGTGTAATTTAGAATCAATAAATATTTACAATGATAAAAAAACAAAACAAAACCCTAAACCGCTCCCATCACTCTTCTTAAGCCTTCTCTTCCCCCATCATAGCTTCTCACTCTTCTTTCCCAGGCAGTACTTCTTCTCCCCTCTCGGCCTCCAGCCATGACATCCTACCAGAAATGGCCTAGGCTAAAAGGAATTCCCCTTCCTATCCCTGCTGCTGCTTAGAATTATCCCAGCCACCTTCCTACATACCCATCCAACTGGGGAAAGAGAAAAGGAGGAGATGACACTAGACAGAGTTGTGTTTCAGTCAAATCCAAACTTGACTATGGACAAATTTAAATAATCAAGAGCTGGCTATAGTGGTGGTGATCTAGAAAAATAAAAACGTGTGTCAGGTTCTTACTTGGCCTCTACACTTTGTATCTTTCACCTCCCTGGAGCCCTAAACTCTACATATCTCTTCTTTACACAGTTCCTGTGCTCAGTAACTCAGCACCCTGGAACAGGACTTATCTCCACATTGAACACAGTACATCAAATTGCTCAGTTCCTCCTGAACTTTGAGCTTCAACAGCCTAGAGTAGGACAGGAAGGGAGGGAGGGAGACATCACTGATTGAGGGTTCTAGGAGGGGTTAATGACGCAGAGGTCGGCTCCAAAGCCAGCACCAAGGTGGGGCAGGAAGGACTTCGCCCTGAGAAGTCCAGGGCTGTGAAAAGGTGACAGTGAACTACAGAGCACAAATTAAACACTAAAGACAAAAGACTAATTAAGGGTCAAAGCATTAGGTGCTAGCTTCCATCTTCTTGTCTTCTTCCCCACTCCACTGTCAATTCCTGGAGATGAGTTTAGTCTTGTTTACCACCGTATTTCTAGCCCCCATCATCCTGCCTGGCACACAGATGCCAACCTCTTTGACCATCTTTCATTTCTTCTCATTTGCAAAGCTCTTTCCTGTTACTGAGCCTTAGTACAAACTAAGAGCGCTTGATCTAGAATACTTCTCTTTTTCAAATGATGGGCTCCTTCTCATCCTAACAGCTTAAATGTTAGCTCCTTGAAGAGCACTGCCTCTATTTAAAGTAAATCATACACACACACACACACACACACACACACACACACACACACACACGTTAGCTGCTATCACAGCATCCTGCTAATTATGGTTCCTCCACTTGACTGTCTGTTCTAGGAAGAGAAAATTCATATCCACCTTGTCCACTATTTCAGTCCTAGCAATCAGCACACCCATGGCTTTCCATAAATCTAGGTTAAAAGACAAAAGATAAATACATACAATCAGAATTTAATAAACCTATCAGAATTTTCGTACTATGTTACATGGGAATTTTGGCATAAAATAAAGATGGCATCTTAGAACAGAGGAGGAAAGAGGAATCATTTATTAACTATCTAGGATCGATTGAATAACCAGAACAAAAGCTGACTTCCTTCCTTCCTTAATCTATATTAAAATCAATTCCAAATGGATCAAAGATGTAAGTCTTAAAAAATGAAGTCATTAAAATAACATGAAGAAAATGTACAAAAAGTTTTAATCATCTTAATGCAGAGATGGTTTTCTAAATAAGCCCAAGAAGAAAAAGACTGATATATTTAAAAACATAAACTAACACTTTCTTCACACATATATACACTCAAACCATACTCAGAGACAAAAGACTAACAACAAATTGGGGAAAAATAATTGTTACATGTGACAAAAGCCTATATCTTAGAAACCAAGTGCTGTTTCAAATAAATCATGAAAGGACTAATAACTCAAAATAAAAATAAAAGGCATAAGCAGACCACAGAAAAATTCATACGAATGGCTTTTAAGGAATGAGACATATTTTAAGAATATCAAAGGAAAGGAATGTACATTAAATAGTGAGATAACCATTTTTCATCTTTGAAATTGGCAGAAATGAAAAACTTTGATAACGTTTAGTGTCGGCCGGTATGTGGGGAGATGAGCACTGACGTGTCATCACAGTAGGGGTACACATTTCGTCTTGGAAGCCAGCCTCATGGGTCAGCTGATCTTTGAGAGTGGTTCAGCATTTTTATATCTGTGCGAGGGACAACTTAGCAACATCTATTGGGGTTTTAAATGCACATACTCTTTGGCCAGCAATTGCATTCTAAGATTTTATTCTCCAGATAAACATGGACACATATACAAAGATACATGCAGAAGACCAAAGAACCTAAATGACCTTGAATAGTGGACGGATGAATTAAGTTTTGGTTCATACCGACAATAAATTACCATGTGGCCACTGGGGGGAAAAATGTGCCAATGACATGTACCTCTTTCGTATATGAAGCATACAAGGCATGGAATAGAATGCATTGCACAAACTCATTTGTTGAGGAAAAAAATAGTCGAGAGAGACAGAGAGAGAGACAGAGAGAAAGAGACATACATGGCTGTGTATATGTACCATTTCTGGAAGGATTCACAAGAAACCACAGGGAGGAAGAACGGGGAGGTCAGTTGGCTTACTTTTAATGATACCTAGTCATATTACCAGAAAAGAAATTTACCACCTGTCCATATTACTTTTTAAATTTAAAAACTAACTAAATTATAAAAAGACTGTTAGTATAACTCAGTGAAGCCCTCAAAAAGATTCTCTGCACGAATAATAGTGATGTTAATAAAACAGAAAGATTTTTTCAGTCTTGTTTGGTTAATGCTTTTATTATTATTACAAGGTATACTCAAGAATAGCTCTTTCGAGGCCGGCCTGGTGGCTCAGGCAACCGCTCCATGCTCCTAACTCCTAAGGCTACCGGTTCAATTCCCACATGGGCCAGTGGACTCTCAACCACAAGGTTGCCAGTTCAATTCCTTGAGTCCCGCAAGGGATGGTGGGCTCTGCCCCCTGCAACTAAGGTTGAACATGGCACCTTGAGCTGAGCTGCCTCCCAGATGGTTCAGTTGGTTGGAGTGCAGGCTCTCAACCACAATGTTGCCAGTTCAATTCCTCGAGTCCCGCAAGGAATGGTGGGCAGCGCCCCCTGCAACTAAAATTGAACACGGCACCTTGAGCTGAGCTGCCGCTGAGCTCCCAGATAGCTCAGTTGGTGGAAGCCCGTCCTCTCAACCACAAGGTTGCCGGTTCAACTCTTGCAAGGGATGGTGGGCTGTTCCCCCTGCAACTAGCAATGGCAACTGGACCTGGAGCTGAGCTGCGCCCTCCACAACTAAGACTGAAAGGATAACAACTTGAAACTGAATGGCACCCTCCACAACTAAGATTGAAAGGACAACAACTTGACTTGGAAAAAAAATTCCTGGAAGTACACACTGTTCCCCAATAAAGTCCTGTCCCCCTTCCCCAATAAAATCTTTAAAAAAAAAAAAAGAATAGCTCTTTCAATAACCCAGAAGTGAGAGAGGTTCAGCCCTTAAGTTGTGAATAAGTTATTCTTTAAAAAATAAGTTAGTCAGCTTAAAAAGCCTATACTTGATATATTAATAAATATCTTATTTTAAAAGACGGCCTGCCAAGGCAGCTTGGACAGGTTAAGCTCATTTGTAGCTATGACCACTCCCTACCCATCCCCAACCATGTATTCAAATTCAATGCCAAAGTTACTGATTAAACTCTAGAGATACTATGTCCTGAGAAAACCATTATAAACTTGCCCTTCGAGAGCTGATCGCTTAATGAAATACAGAACAACTATCTCTAAAAACCGAAAATGGGCAATCGTAATGTAAGTATTTATTGCTTTGGGGAATCAAATGAACAAAGTCTTAATTTGGTTAGCATGTGGAGCAATTTAAACTGTGAAATCATGATTGATACTTTTTACTTCATCATTGTGAATACCCCTTATTTTGGTTTTCACAACAGCATACCATGCTTTTGAAATGCACTGGGAATATCTATTTTCTCCGTTAGTGAAAAATCTCTTAGGAGGGGCTAAAGAGTTAAGTGTTTAAAATAAGGGAGTAGATAGTGCCTTGCAGGGATAAAAATGGTGAATATGTATTTGTGAATGTATGACTAAAGCTGTTCATTTATAGCAAAGTTGCACAAAACTTCATAGACTCTGCCCATCAGAGTTTTATGGGGGCAACAGGTTCTTGTCGCAAATATCAGTAGACCAAGATAAAAATATTCCTACACCAGCATGTAACTTGGATTGAAAGATTTTCATCTTTCAGTATTCCAGTATTATTTAAGCATCAAACATCCAGATATTTTCACATACTCATGGACTGGATCAAATATTTAGTTTTCTTCTGCAATGTCTAGGCTCATGTCAAGTGTATATCTATAAACTATTAATGACTAAAAATGGACTAAAATGCTACCATTTGGAACCAACTATGCACAAGGCAGGTCAGAGTTAAATCTTGATGTTTTACATTGAAAAATGCATAGCTGAAGCTGTTGCAATAAGAATTTTATTAAGGTTTTTTTGCACCTACTATAGCTTCCCATTGCAAGAATGATTCATTGTGCGTACACTAGGAGCAAAGAGAATAAAACTCCAAAAATTTTCTGAAAGCTATGTATTTGTTTATATGGTTTTTTTCCTTTGGTATAAATTGAATTTGCACTCAGAGGGTTGCAAACCTACAAATCTCTTCCTTGGAGAGGTGTTATTTTTTAAAGCCATCTGTAAGTAACATTTTTATACTAACCAAGATCATGAGCCTTCCATTCAGAGTATCTTTCAGAGACACTGAAACCTACCTTAAAATACTTCTGATAGATGCAGAGGAGCTCAGGAACAAGCATTTGCCCCTGCATTTCATCCCTTGAAAGTCAACCAGGTGGGGCAGCTGAATTTTGTGAGTGGTCTAGCGTTTTTATATGTTTCTTTTCTGAACCCTCAGAGCCAGTCTTACTCCCTGTCAGAAGGCAGTCAACAGTTGCCCAAAGGGGACAGCCAACACTCCGCGACAGCCGTGCAGCCTCTCAGCCGCCTGTCAGGGAGTGGACAGCCTGAGACCCATCAGCCTGTAAGCACTTTTTTTTCCCCCTCTAAGTCATATGTGTGATCAGGCTCTCTCATGGGCCCAGTGCTATTCTCCAATGACTTGTTGTATTGAACCTTTCACAATCCTCTAGTCTGAAAATGTCATCATCACGCATTACTTCCATGCAGGGAAAATATTCCCCGGAAAATATTTGCTCCAATATTTGCAGCTAATATGAAAATGTAATCTAGGGACTGAGCTTACGTTTCCTAACAGTGTCCCCTTACCAGTATCTTAAAATGGACAGCATGATGTTACACTATGGCCATTATGACATTTTTGAAAATACTAATAGAATTTAACATGTGCACAAGGCATGAATATGTGCTAAGACTGTGTTTCTAAATAAGTAAATGCAAAACCTTTTTAAAGGACACACAAAAAAAAAGCTGTCCCAGTAATGACTTAAATTATTTCCATTAGAAAGTGACTTGAATAGGTACAAACTTAAAGCTACAACGCTTGGAGTTTTGAAGCAACTACACAACAAAACAAATTTACGAGATTAAATACTAGTAAGATACACGTCGAGGCTGTGTAAATGTATGTTATTGATTTCGTGTAATAGAAAACGTTACTTTGCTGAGGTTAAGTGGTCACGCTCAATGTAAAAATCATCCTGATTGGTATGATTTCTTCTGAGTTGCTGTACGTCTAAAACATGACAGGACTTCTTAGTTCTCCTATCACGTTTTCTCCATCTGCACTATTATGAAACGTTTGTTTGTAAGACTCCCTGTAATACAACTGGGCCTTCTCTTGGCTAAAATGCATGATTTTTATATTAAACCTCCCTCAGTTCTTTGTTCTTTTATCATTAGCCTGCAACAATTAAAATATGACTGTTTGGCATACAGAATCATAAATAGATACACAAATGCAGGCACTGACATCATATGCTAGCTCTTGGTCATCCCAATTATCCAATGTCTTTATGTTAGTTTTTATTATCAGCATTACCTACACTATTTTAAAAGCCTTCTAGGAAAGTTTTGAATCCCCAAGACTGTGTCCACAGACCAGGGTCCACAGATAACTACTTGGCAAACAGTGCTCTAAAGCCAATAGTCTTGGCCAGGAAATCACATTTTCCAAGGTACTGTAATATGGAATCCTAGCCAATTCTGAAAACTGAAAATTACTTTTTTTGCTTTGTGCTTTCCCCTATTCCTTTTGTCATCATGAATGATTTTTTTGAACTGAAGACCTAGTGTTTGTGACTGGCCTATTTGGAGCAGTAATAACCAAAGACACTGGGTTATTATCTTCTGCTAAATTACATAATGTTCAAAGAGTCTGCTTAGCCTGGAAAACAGGTCCTTGTGCTCAGTGAGTTTTGTGCCTAGACAGAAAAATAAGATCCACTGAAAACTCTGCTCAGGCTTAACTAGATGACTGTCTATTCTACTGTATGAGTCCTGTGGAAAAGAGAGTATTGAGATCAATAATGAGATGGCTTTGCCTTAAGACTATGGCTGTGGGGTATCAGCAGAGTAATAGAGAGGGAGCAAAATATATGGGACCTACTGAAAAATGTGGAGGGAAAAATCACAAACTTAAGACTTGTGAGTTCTGAAAAATTATTTTCAAGGCTGATAAACAGGAATTAGACAGGACTACAGCCTTGCTACTCAAAGTGTGGACCTTAGAATAGTACCAGCATCCGCGTTGCCTGGGCGCTTGTCAGAAATGCAGAATCTCAGGCCCACCCAGAACTCCTGAACTGACCTCCATTTTAATAAGACCCTCAATAATTCTTACGCATGTTAAAGTCTGGGAACAGTGGATTAGGGAATGAGTTCTCAAACTTGCAACACATTGGAATCACCTGGGGAGTTCCAAAAACCACTGATGCCTGAGTCCCACTCCCAGAGAGTCTGAATTAATTGTTGCGGTGGTTGGCCTGGGCACTGGGATTTGTACACGCTCCCCGGGCGATGCTAATGTGTAGCAGGGTTCAAGTAACACTGAACCGGAGCGTGCCACCATCCTCACAAGAACAGATCAGCACAGTGCCCACGAAAGCAGCTGTCATTGTGAGTGCCCACAAATGAAAGCCAATGCGTAAATGTGAGAACATCTGCTCAGCGAGCTGCCATGGTGTTTGTGCATATGCCACATTTATGACTTCCTTGTGCCAACCTCAGCCAACATAAATATTGTCTAAAAGGGAGAGCAGTTTGGGACTTATGGCAGATGAACAGGGGAGCTGGGATGAAGGTGGACAGGAACACCTGGAAGCCACATGACTAGAGGGAAATAGGTCTGGATTCCTGAGAAAAGAAGGAGGCTCTGGAGACAGGTCAAAATGGGACTGGGAATTTGGTATAAAAGTAGGTATGGTGTTAATTAAGAGTGTTCATTCAGCGGTGACCCCCAAACCCAAAGAAACAAGCCTAGACCAGGCAGTCATACCTCTCCTGTCAGGAAATCTTTTATCCCAGAAAGTTAGTCCTTTAGAATACCACCCTGAGTGTACCAGGAAGTGAAAAGCACCTCTGATGTCGAAATATGACAGGCACTAAAGCATACCTTCTTTATTTAAATACAGGCTTCCTGTTCGAAGTCTGGCTGTGGGTTAGACACAGTCATACCATCTTGGCTTTAGGGGTTTCTTGTCTATGGTAAATGAAAAACAGTCATTTTAAAGAGGTGGAAAAAATGACTGCTAGGGACAAATACACTGACAGAAGGAAGAATATGCAAACTGAAAAACTGACCCAAGAACTCTAAAGCCATAGGAGCCTGGGGTCACTCAGTGTAGGGGAGGGGATGGGACCTAACACATCCCAAGGCACGCTGGCTTGTCTGCTCCACCACCGAGTGACAAGAACCAAAACTCCCAGGGATGATGGGCCAGACTGCAGGTTCAAAGGGGGCCTTCTGAAAGGATGGTAATAATGACTGATGGTTATCAGGTGCTTACTAGACTGTGAGCTGTTCTGAGGGCGTGGGCCGTGGTCCATGATGTCTAAACCCTTCACACTACCAAACACTCCATGTATGTGGTGGCGTTTAGTCCTGCCAACAGTTCCATGACGGAGATTACTGTTATTACTCCCGTTTTAAAAAGGGGGGAAGTGAGGCAAAGAGAGGTTAGGTAATTGGTCCAAGGTTGTACATCTAGTAAGAGGTGAAGCATGGATTTGGATTTAGGTAGAAGTTCTTCACACTATGCATTGGGTTCAAGAAAGGCTCATATTACACCTAAAAGCTAAACTCTTGGGATTTCTGAAACTACTGAAGTGGGTCATCCCCTCATCATCTCCTCTCTATCCCCATCCTGCGTTTCCTCCATCTCCCCTAAGCTGGATTAGATGCTCTTTCTTAGTGCTTCCATTATACTCCATGTATAACACCATCATTCCTCTCTCACGTGGTTTTAGAACTGTTTATACAGCTGCCCTCCTGGCTTTCTGGTGGTAGGACCGTGTCTTGTTCATCTTTGCGCACCCATTACTGACGTAATGCCTGGCATGTAGATAATGCTCAATAAAAGTTTGATGAATTCATCAATTCATTATATTTTCTAAATGAGCCTTAAACCAATGTTCTGCTCCATCAGAGTCCAAATCCCTATGTCCAGTCACACCCCAACACCAATGTGTAGCTAAGGTCCTGACAGCTGGATTTTACAAAACTCCCCAAGTGATTCTAACGTATGCAAAGTTGAGAACCATGGGTCTAATATCACGTATTCTTCCAGTGCAATGATTCCCAAATGTGGTCGCCAGATCAGCATCACTGGTATAATATAGGATCTCATTAGGAATGCAAATTATGGGGCCCCACCCCAGATCTGTGGAATCAGAAATTCTGGGAGTAGGGCCCAGCAATCTACAACCGAACAAGCCCTCCAGGTGACTCTGATGTTCCCTCAAGTTTGAGAAGCAATGTGGAAGCAAAAGCCTCTCACAGGTCTAGGCTAGAGCTGTATCCCAGCTTTGACTACAAACCACTCCTACCAGTCAGCCTACAGAAATGCCCGGATGATGGCATTTAAAGCCTACTCAGTGCTGAGCCCTCCTCCCCAGGCTTCTCACACCAAATGCAACCCAGAGAACTGCCCCATTCTGCTCCCCCCTCCACCCTGCCCCAGGCTGCCCTCTCCCACCTCTCATCCTAGAGCTGCACAAGGGAAAAGGCAGGGAGAGGGGTCCCTCTGCCAGCCTAGAGGAAGGAAACCATATTCCATCTATGCAGTCCATTTAGCATATTCTTTTAGAGAAACTACCATGAGGCAGGTACTATTCCAGGCTCTGTAGATAAAAGGAGGAATAAGATACAAGACCACAGTCAGCAATGGAGGCAAACAAATACATAATTAAAATAATGTGTGACGGATGCGCTAATAGAAATGTATCCATTGTAACAAAGCTCAGAAATTAGATGGTGGAGGGAATACTTCTGTGCAGAAGAAATGAGAGACCACACTTTTAGAACCACTACCTCAGGCAATTGGGAAGGCTTAATGAATCTCAGAAAAGGGAATGAAAAAGTCAGAGCTGCCCTTTGGATGGACCGTGCTGGAAGCCTGTGGAGAAAGATTTCGAGAGATACATGACCAAAGGCAAGGAAAGCCCTTGGGAGGCAGTGGCCCTGGAGAAAGACGAGGAGGAACCTCTGTCCCCAAGTAAAACAATGACAACGGAATTGGAGAAGGCAGGCTGAAGGGTCAAATCAACATGACTTGCTGACTAATTGGATGTGACAGGTGAGGGACAACACAGACTCGAGTGGCTCCCAGGTACCTGGCTTGTGCGCCCAGGTGGACGGTGGTGAATCCTGGGAATAAAGCAGAGTGGAGGTTTGCAAAGTGAGAGCATGAGTTCAGTCTGAGATATCGGTGGTACACCTGGGTGTAATGCCTGGCAAGAAGCTGGATCTGGGCATGAGGTAATTTGGGAGGTATGAACTCAGTCGCTTTTGTTTGCTTTGTTTTTAAGAGAGCACGTGTTGGATTACAAACAGCAGAGTACTAGACTAACAGCAGCTTAAATAACAAAGACATTTAATCATCAACTCTAACAGGAAGTCTAAAAGGAGGGGATTCCAGTGTTGGTTCAGCAGTTCATGGAGGACCCAGGCTGTGTCGGCTTTTCCATTCTGCCACACTGGATGTGCTGGCAATGTCTCCCTTCATGGGTGTGAGATAACAGTCATGTGTTCAAATGAGTGATCTCACATGATAGGGTCACAAAGCACGAAAGAAGGGGAGAGAGGAAAAAGTGCCTTTCTCCTCATGTACCACACACACCCCTGTCAGTGAGGAAAATCTTTTTGGAAAGTCCCAGCAAACATCCCTTTCTATCTCATTGGCCAGAACTCATCAAAAGTCCATCCCTAGACCAACTGCCATGACTCATCCCCAGGCTGCTATCTCTCTCTCTCTCTCTCCCCTTCTTTCTATGTGTTGGCCTCATTCTCTCCCCCTGAAAATGAGCCTTTCCTGTGGGTGGTAAAAGGAGCTGATGAGAAGAGGGAGGCATGGCCACAGGCCCTACATAGATGAACAACCTCAAAGACAAGAGTTTCCTTCTCTAGGCATCTACATATAAAATGTCAGGGAAAATTCTGATTGGCTCGGGTCATGTTCCTACTCCTTGGACTATCACTGTGGCCAAGTTTGGCCTTACTTCTCCTTAGGGGTGGGGGATATTGCTTTATCATTATTGCTTTCTTAGCACAATTCTTCTTATGAATATTACTACTGTTACTGCTGCTGCTACTGTTGGATGGACTGAAATAAGAAGAGAATAAAGACTTGAAGATCAGATGGAAAGGCAGTGAAATGATCCAAATCCCCTTCCGGAGATGAGGGTTTGGATACCTGTGGTGGGAATGAAAAGAAGATACAAATTTAATAATGAATAGGTTTCAATCCAATGCATATTTAAACTCTCTTACCCGGGGAAAGAATAACATTCGTTGCTTTGATTCTGATTGAGACAGAAATTTGCTCAAAGCAAATTTAGCTATTTCACCTTGTTTCCATTTCAGCAAATCAGAACTTGTTCATACTATTGGTTAGGCCCCCACTACACAGCACCATTTGATGCTGCAAAGGCCCACCCAGCTCAGCCCCCAATATTTTCTTTATTCAATTCCATCTGCCCACTTATCATTGACTCTTGAGGATCTCAGACTATACTAGTTTCTTTTTTTCCTGCAAGTAATGAATCCCAAGTTCATACTCTCGTTGAATTGGCAAAGAAAACCAGCCTTTGGCAATAGAAGAAGGAAATGGATAATTCTTTCTAATGAGAAAAGTGCTTCATTTTTCATAAGTCTTAAAGGCATGGTTTCTTTCACGGTTGAGAAATAGCCACCATCTCCCCACAACCACAGTATCTTCCAGGTTCACTTTTGTTGATGCAACACAGCAGTAATTGGATATCTGGAGGTTTAACACTCTTCAGGGGTCTCTAACTCCCCAAACAATCTGTGGACAACCTCAAAGCAGTCATTTTCCCCAGGACACAAAATCTTGTTTCCAGATGATGCATGCTATTCTGCCTCTAAAAGAAACTCTGAGTTCTCCAGCCCAACACTGTACTAAAGGACCCCTGAGAATGAGCCAGCTGAAGCTGCCAGTTGAGGCTGTGATGTCTGCAACAAATGCAATGCAGACAAAGAAGCAGGGGTGATGACAGGCTTCTCCCCTTTGGACCGACTTGAACTGAAATTCTTCTTCCTAGTTACCTTATCTCTGCACTCATCTTTGAGATTTGTCATCTGAGTTACTTTGAAACAAAATTAAAAAACTAAAGAAAGAAAGACATCATGGTCTACTTCTAATCTTCCCTTTTCGGTAACCACAGCAATTTGCTCTTTGTGACTGGGGACCTTGCTTTAATCCATATCTATGTGCCATTTACCAGGAGAAGCTCAGCCTTCTCAACACCTTCGAAAATAATGTGTTGACAGAATTATCACAACCATTAGGCCAGGGTTGTAGACCCTTAGCACATTAGATCTTGGCACTACTGCCATTTGGGGCCAGATCATTCTTTGTTGTGAGGGACTATTCTGTGCCTTGTATGACATTTAGCAGCATCCCTGGCCTCTATAACTAGATGCCAGTAGCACCCCCCTATTTGTGACCACCAAAAATGTCTCTAGACATCACCAAATGTCCCCTGGGAAGCTAAATTGCTCCTCGTTGGTTGAGAAACACTTCATTAGACACAGACCTTAGATGGGAAAATGAGGTTATCTCCCCATAGGAGTTGTCCCCAAAATGTCTTTACCTGGTTGAATTTCTATCAGCAACCATGCATCCCGGCCCCTCTGGTCCTGGCATTCCCTCACACTGATTGGCTCTCTTATCACAGGGTAAAAGCCAACTCATCTTAAAGATTGACCCTTGTCCTCCTGTTGGTGACATCAGCAGCTGACAGGCAGCAGTTTGTCCCCCAAAAGCTGTTAGCCCCATAGTAACTTCTGATGGCCAGAGTAAAAAGGCCTTTCCTATGAAAACATCCAATCATGAGGCAGCTGAGCTGCTGATTTGCCTGCCTACATAAGCAGCGTTCACCTGGGAAGACATGGACGGAAACAATCATGAGTGAATTTGTTCACCTCTCCTCTGTTTGGCTGCGGCCCCCAAAGGGCTGCACCAGTCAGTGTCCCTCTATCAGAGCTCAGTGCATGACAGGCCAGCCACATTGTTTGCACTTCTGAGTATATTGTTAGTAACTCCAGGAACAACACGCCCACCACCTGAGGACACTAGATGTTGAAGAGTCTTAAAGTCAGGTCTCCTTGCTCCTGCCCAATCCTGTTTTTACCTTTGATTGGTAAATACCACGTCGGCAGACGTAACCCAAAGAGCATAGCCTAAGAACGTTTATCTTTCTGGAAAATGACCTAACTATACCAATCTTCATTAAAAGTCGTTCTGAGCATGCCAACACATAAATAATCCCAGATTTAGAAGTAAGGTCATTGTTTGAATCTAAAAAGTTTCACTCCATTTTCATAATACACGGTCAGCATACGTAAGTAAGTTATATTGAGATCTGATCCAAGGGGATGCTTTCTCTATTTTCAGCCTTCTTTGCCAAATGATGCAAGTATTCCTACCCATTTAGACTGATGGCCAATGCTTAATTCATACATGAATTAATTTTAAAATTGCATTTCTGCAAGGATGGATCAATAGCAGCTGAACAGGTCTGTGCGTTCTCAGCACCGTTCTAAGGCTGATCAGAGCTCAGCCCTCCTAACACACTTTCCCAGCTCTCTGGTCTACCTCCTTGATGAATGACTTCTAAAGGGGGCCCAAGGGAACAAACAGTATCTAAGAAGGGAGGGGATCAACTTTGCCATTAGTCACTGTGATCATAAAGACTCTGAACTAAAATGGAGCAACAACTACATGGTAAAATACCAAATATTCTTGTAAGATTGACACTGTGCTTAAATACACCCAAATGAGTACACTGCCGCATACATATATATACATATATATTCTATTTAGTAGTTTTACTTTTTCTCTGACAAGCATTTAAGTGGCTTTTGATTTAAAACCAAAAAAAGCAAGACTTTTTATGAAATTTATTTTCCCAAGGAAACTGTGCCCAAGAAACAATCAACTTAATGAAACAATATGCTACCAATCACCCCAAGATTCATGTTTAAAGATGTGACTAGCCCATCTGTTCTGTTTCAAATTGCCCATCAATGTCTACTAAACATGTCTGTGTAAATGTCACCAGGATATTTTCTGGCTCTGAATTCATGAACTTTAATAGTACAGTACTTTGCGTTCATACTAACTGGTTTCAAAATACAAATACTAAGCGATGAGTTAGAAGTTAAAAAAAAATATATTATCCTGCGAGAGAGGAGTTTCGGTTTTTCCATAAGCAAGTAGATGACCCTGGGAAGACGACTTAACAACCAGGCCTCAGCTGACCTGTAAAATGAGGGGATTGGGTACCTTAAATGTTTCTCAAACTTCAGATTTCAGTATGACCTTCACACAGCTAGTATGGAATTGAAACTTACACAATCTGGATTCAGAATTATATATATATTATATACCTTATCTTTTTTTAATCTATTCATCTGTTGCTGGACACTTAGGTGGTTTCCATATGCTGACAATAGTGATAAATGCCTCGATGAATCACATTGACTTGTTTCATCTTCCTGAGATTCTGCAGGGTAGGGCAGGAACTAGTCCAAGTTTACAGACGAGAAGCAGAAAAGGTGATTCCATCTGACGCAGAAGGAATATTGGGAGCAGACTTTGCCTGCCCTATGTCTCCATTTCACCCACAGGAGAGGCTGTTTGCTTTGCCTTGCAAATAGTGGTACCCGGCCTTCATTTTTTCAGCTTCACTTCCTATTGTCTCATCATCAAGGACATTTATTGATCCCATGACTATGCAAAGGGTCCCTGGCATCCCTGGTGAGAAGACAAGTAGCAGGTCTCAACTGGTGTTTCTGTAAAAGACCAGCGTTTTAGAGTTGAACTGAGTTTTTCTACCCTTAAATTAAAAAATAATAATAATAAAATTATTTTTTGACAGGGACAAAAAAAATAATGATCAATAGTAGAGTTTCTGGATCCAGATTATGTAGGTTTGAATTCCATCACTTTCTAGCTGTGTGACCTTGGGCAAGTTATTAACTTCTCTGGGTCTTGGTTTTCTCCTCTGCAAAATAAGAGGTAATAATACCTACCTCGCATGGTTGTTGTGAAGATTAAATGAGTTATTATATGTAAATTGTTTGGACCAGTGTCTGACACATAGTAAGTGCTGTATGTTTTGCTGTCATTTGCAATTTTAAGTGTTCCTCCCATAAATTTCTCTTAAACTCTTAGCTCCTGCTACTATTTATTGATAAGTATAAAATGGCATCTGATTTAGAACTAAAGTATATAATTAGTTACTTTAAAGGTGCTGCACAAAGTACTGTGTCAGGGGCTCATTCAGCACTCCTTAAGAATCAGGTCAAGATGGAAGGAAATAATAAAAATGACATTGAGTAGTCACCACATGCCAAGCATCCTGCCAACTACTTCTGATACAAAGCCTTATAACAACCCACAAGACGAAGGTACTCTTATTACCATCCTTCAGATGGGAAAATAGAGACTTAGAAAGAATAAGGAGAGAAAGGGCATCATACGTAGATATCTTGGGCAGGGGGTACCAATGTAACCACAAAGAAGTCTCTTTCCCATACTGGACCTCAGTTTCCCCAACTCTATAATGATCTTAAAATCTATACAAATCAAGGTTAGCCCAAATTGCCAACACTGTGGCTAAAGGTACCGTTCACTAGCAGTGGCAATGGTCATTGCTTACACTGAGGAGAAGTCAGGGGTGTCCAAGCCTCTCCCCAGCACCACCCTCACCTGCCTCCATTTTTCTCCTGCTTCATCAACCCAGGCCACCACCTGCTTTTACTTCTGGCCCTCATTTTTCATCTCCTCAGCCTCCTCTTGATTTCAGGTCAGCTCAAACAGCAGCCCTCTTTGGATCTGTGTACAATGAGCCCTCTGCCCTCTGCTCCCCAGCACTTCCTCAGAGCCCGGATACCAAGCAACCACTTTCAAATATTTACTGAGCAGACTGCAGCACGCCAGGGCTTCTGGGCAACTGCGCTGGAAAGAGCAAACAATCAAAATGCCGCTCCCATTACATTTTGATAATACTTCAGAGTTTACAACTGACCCTTACATCCTATGTCATGGAGCATCCCACCTCCTACGTGCCACTAACAGGGTGCTTGTTCTCAACTGGCATGCGTTACTGTGTCCCGAACACGACTGCATCCAAACCTCACACTACCCATGAGTACGTCCATCTCCACTTTCAAGACAGACAGCAAAGGCTCAGAGAGATGGGTCAGCTTGCCCAGCATCATATAACCAGCGAGGGGCAACGCATAATTAAACACCGTAGGTCTGACTCCCAAGTCCCCACCATGTCAGTATGTCTGGTTTAGATCAATCATGTTTGCTCTGCAGTGGCGCAGTGACAGGTCATAATAAACACACATGTACACAGACCCAGAAAACACGCAGCTGTAGTCTCTCCCTGGTGGTCCTTCCCCCATCGCTGCCACTCCTCTTCCTCTTTTTTTTTCTTTTTTGCTTGCCTAACTCCTACATATCTTTCAAGAATCGGCAAAAATGTCAACTTCTCCATAAAAATCCCTCTTCCTCCTCTGAGCTATTTACACCCGATGCGCTTACCCTACCCTAACGCAATTTTCATTTGATCTGTTTTCATGTTTATTTCCCTGGGGACGAGGACTGACTTTCATCATTGAGTCCCTGTTACCTGGGGTAGTGGTGCCACACAAAAGACCTTCAATACTTGTCTGTTGAGGGCAGGGGAGGGAGAAAATGGGGGAGGAGGAAGGAGAAAAGGGAAGAAGGAAGGGGGGAAAGAGAAGGGAGGACAGGAAGCAGGGAACGAAGGAGGAACCATTCTGAGGAGAGTCTAATGTGCCTGCCATCTATTGCTTTTTAACTTCTTCACGTGTCTCTCATGAGATAGTATATTTTTATTTTCCAGTCTTCAAGCTATCCAAATAGAAGACCAGGTCACCAGGATTGACAAGTAGGAGTGTACTTAAATATGTATATACTTAAGGCTGGGTCCTGGGAAATCCTGGTTCCTATACAATATACAAAGCAACCAATTTGCAAACCATATCCTTCAGCTAACCTTTTCACGAACTCCATCCCCAGAGTTTGCTGCCAGCTGGAGGAAGATTGTCTGTAAATGCTCCCTTTAGATCATAAGAGTTAAGGCTTCCTTCAGTTACACTGGGACAGAAGCTTTTGGTTAGGTGGCAGTTTCTCTATTCTGGCCCTTCTGGCTGAGGATATCAGAACTTCATACAAGAGCTGACCTTTCTCCTTGGCAATCCATGTACAGATAGATGCTGGCACGTCCCCTAGTCATTTCACAGAGGGGGTGTTTTCAGCATTCTTTCTGTCCCTATGCTTCCTCCCTCCAGAAAAATGGATCATTCATTTCCTTGTTTTAGAGGCAGGAACATAGAGACACAAAGAAGTGATATGTAGACATGCTAGAAGGAAGAAAACCAAGACTGAATGTTCCCAGGTTACTCCTACAACTGGTAGGGCCTTTTGTGGAGTTAATAGTATTTGGTTCCATTTTGAGCTTGACATTCTGGCCTGATGACAAGCAGGGCTGCGTGACACACTCCCTGAGGTGTGAATTATCACCCTTGTCAAATAGACAAGTTAACAAAGTGTGGCGTTGGGGTGTCATCCAGAGTCACCCAGACTCCACAGCCTGAATTATTAATCACTTAACTGTCCTGTGTGCAATCCATGCCTGGAACTCTAGCTTTGGATTGCAGGTGGTCAATGAAAGATTGGTCTTGAGAGTACCACTGACAAGATGAAAACCTCTCAAGTAGAACAGTGTTTAAAATATTCTGGAAAGTTCATGGCTGTTTTGCCTTCAACAAATATGGTTTACATTTACGATGCACATGCTCTCTGCCAGGCTTCATTTTAGATGCTTTGCATGAATGACTTCATTTAAATTCTCACAAGAGACCTACGAGGTAGGCACTATTGTCTCCACACTTTGCCATAAGGAAACCACAGCACAGAGAGGTTCCCAAACTTGCCCAAGGTCACACAAGTAATAGGCAGTCACACTGGTATTTAAATCCAGTCTGACTAGAAAGCCATGTTCTTAAACTTGACTATTATATCCTCAGTGGCCACCTATTATAAACATTATAAACATGATGCTGTCTATATTGGAGATATATATCATGATGCCAGGTATTGGAAGACCTCTCTCTCTCTCTCTCTCTCTCTCTCTCTCTCTCTCTCTCTCTCTCTCTCTCTCTCCCCCCTCAACATAGTGAATCAAAATATACGGAATTGAAAATCTAAATATCACTATAAGACAAAAATCCAAGAGGTGGCCCACGAAGCAGAGGGAGGACTAGATTTCTGTGGCTCCTCTATATCTCTGACACTTGAAATACTGTCTCATGGAAGCCTCAGATCTTCCAAGGCAGACATTGCCCCCATTTTACAGATGAGAAAACAGTGGCTAGAGGTTAATGGTCCATGTTCACATGGCTGCTAAAGGGCAGAACCATATTGAAACTTGGATTCATGTGGGCTGAAAGCCCAGACTGCTGCAATCATTTTTATTAGCCTCTAACATTCTCTCTTTTTTATGTGTCTCCTGAGTGTCAGTACAAATCCTGTTAAAAAGCAAATAGACAAACAAATTCATCATGCCTTGTAGTTGAAAGCAAGGGGAATATCCGTGTAATTCGCTAAAACTCTCAGAAACATTTCTGTCCCCATCCTGGAGTCCCCTGCACCGCTGCACATTTGGTGTCTGACTCGCATTCCTTCAGACTTGCTTTAGGTGGAAGTTCTACTCCGAGGTCTCAGGTTTCAAAAAAAAACACGAAATCTCCTGATTGGCAAACAGGCTCAAGGCCCGAAAGTCAGCTGCCTAACAGGTAACAATGAACAACGGACGTGGAATGTCCGCTCTGTGTACATTCCAGAAAGGTTCGTTACCCAGCTCATCAGAACAATCCAAGGACAACTGCTGCATCAACACGGGGAGTCACTGATGAATGTGTCCATTGTGGGGGCGGTCCCAGCTACACAGAGGGGAAAATTCCAAACAGACTCTTTTCTTTTTCCCTTTTTAAAAATCACATCACATGATTCCTTCACTCCGATAGCAAATATCTTGCGGTTACGAGGAACAAGATCGAATTCTCTTCAGGTCAGGAAAGACAGCCAACATGGCTGGCAGTGGTTCCTGGAAGGATTCAGGGGATGGTGACTCTATCCTGCTGATAGAGGTGTATCTGATATGGATATTTATGCCTCATCATTTGTTAAGCAAAAAAGAAAAAAATTAAGTCTCAATATCATCTTCATTCTTAACAGGAGGCTCCATACTCTCCAACTGCAGCAGCCACTCCCCAACCCCCCAGATACCACTGTTACTTTGGACCAAATGACGCTCCTTTTTCAGTCCAGGATAAACACACTGGCAAGCTCAGAGCGTTCTTTCCCATCCCTCCACTTCTGTAAACATTGTGACATTTTGTCATGGAACCACTTAGGAAAACAGTAAGGGATGAGGGACAGGAGTGTCATTTCATATCTAAGTCGGAGGGTCCTGGTTCCAGCCCTGGCTCCCATTCAGCCATTGCCTCTCCAGGTGATCTTAAACATGTCTGCAAGCCCTGGCAGCATCTTTGTGCAAATGCAAAAAAAAAAAAAAAAAAAAAAAAGTGTCCCTCTGGGGGCGAAGCAGGGCTGCCAGCACAGGTCTTGGCAAGAGTAACCCCAGCTGGACTCCAGCCCCTTTGCCCCTCAGCCAGGGACCTCAGGAAGGACATAGCCCATAAGTTCAGCCATTCACAGAACCCTGTGTCCCTGCTTCAATGTATCACTTGTGAAGTTGGACAGGTAATAAGTGTCCCACCAAAGTCTCTGCACCGATGAAGATGAAATGACATACAGAACAGTTTAAGAATCAGCCTGCTAATAGGAGATTTCTGCTCTGGGCCCATCCACCTCACTTCCCCTACCTTCCAAAATACTTCTAATGAAAAACAAAGACATCCGTTACCCCTTTGAGATTACTTTCCACACTCCCACACTCAGAGAACCACACCTCCCAGAATCTGATAAAAAAGCTAGGCGGGCTTTGTAAGCCTGCAGCCTGTGCTGTCGCATGAAACCCCACGCTCAGAAAGGCCTTGCATTTGGTTTCATGCCCTGATGTCACCATGTGAAATTCTTATTCATTTTTGAACAAGAAGCCCTACATTTTCATTTTGCTCTGAGCCCCACAAATTATGTTGCTGGTCCTGCCAATAAGCCTTCGGCAGCATCAGATAGGTTTTTTTTATACCCCGCAAAATGTTTGGAAAGCAAAATGGGACCCATCGATCCTCTGCTGACTACGAAGACCCCAGCCAGAGTTAGAGTATGAAGCAGGATGGTGCACTGGCCCTACAAGGCACACTGAGCTGGGAGCATCCCTGCATCCCACAAGACCTCAGACAAATTCCCTAAACTGTCTGAACCCAACTTGCCTTATCCTCAAAGTAGGCTACTAATGCCTACTCTCCCCTGTTAATAATAACAAAAAGTCTGTCAATGAAGAAACTGCCTGGCACATGGCAGCTGCTCCACAAATGTTAAGTCCCCTCCTGACTTGTTTCTACAACAGATACTTCAAGATGGGCGGTGCACCCACATTACAAAAGGCAGGGGGGTGATAGGTGGCCCTGCAGATCCCTATGGCTCTAGGATTACATGATTCTCCATTAACCAAGGCCTAGACGCCAGCCCTCCTCCAGTCCATGGATATTAGTCGGGACACGTTTGATTGCAAGGGCAGAAACCCAACTTGCAATTAACTTAAGAGAAAGTGGTAGTTTGTTAGTTAATGAAACTGGCAAGTGCAAGGATACAGGCACTGCTGTCTCTCTCTCTCTCTCTCTCTCTCTCTCTCTCTCTCCCTCCACTCTTTTTGTCTCTGCTTTGCTTCACTCTGAACTCATGCTCCCTTCATGTAGTAGACACAGAGCATGGCCAACAACAGCCCTAAGTCCGCACTCTCTCAGCTTAGCAAGCCCAGTGGGGAGAGACGTATTTCTCTCAACAGCTATGTGTCAACCAAGGAAAAGACTAATGATTCTGCTTGGATTACATCCCGATTCCTGAACCAGCCTCGATTGCCAGACTGATGGGGTATGTGCCCACCCAGGGACAGGATAAAGGGGCTCAAGCCTCTTGACGAACAGTCCCAATAAGACCACGTGAAATGGGGGATGGGGACGTTCCTCAAAGTAATAGGGATGCTAGGCAGATAAATGCAAGATGTCCACTCTGCCTTATGTGGTTTACTATCCATTCCCAACAGTTGCTAAAGGAAATGAAAGGAGGAAGAAGGGAATTGGGTGGTGTAGACTGTAGCACTTAAACCATCCTTCATTGAAGGATGGGAAATAAGTGACACACATCATAAGAGGGAATCTCTGTGAGGAAAGACACAGAACTGAGAAAATGCAGGGCATGTTCAAAGCTACTAGTTACATAACTGCAATTAACCTCACATCTTTACTTGTTTTTATAGTAATGCATTTATGTTCATGTTTCTATTTTGTTTAGGCAACTGATGCTGGTTTTCCGTTTTCGTGCTAATAGAAAATTTCTTTTTAAACATAACTTTAAGTAAAAGAACAGCAGGCTAGTTGAAAGAAAAATAATAAGCAAATAATAATAGTAATATTGACTTGGGTAGCTGTGGACAAATTAATGCATGTGTTATGCCAATCACTGAGGTACGTGAAACATTGGCTTATTATATAAACAGAACTTTCTCTCCCCACGGAGTAGTAAAAACCAGTAACTGTGCTGTTGCTGGTCTATATGGTATGTCTGGCAAACTAAATATTATGGCTTTCATTGTGTGAATGGCAAAGCTTCAGCCCCGGGTCACCAAATGGATCTGTAATAAGATCCTAGAACCCTCAGCTTCTGGCGGTCAACACCTATTCCCTAGACATACTTGTGTCTCACAGCAAAAGGGGAGAACCAGCATTCCAGGACATTGGCCCACTGTATTACTCTAGGTTTCAGAGACACTCATGCAAAGCGAGGATTGATGTGAAAATTGCTCATCTCAGAGTTGGCCAGGCTGATTGTCCTTGAAAACAGAGGGATCCATTCTCCATGGTTGCCCAAAGCCAGCTGGCTCCAAGGAGTACCAGCCACTTCTCTGGGGCCGGAGTTTCCCCCGCTGAGCTGCACATGAACCCACATGTAAAGTGGCAGCTGGGCCCTCAGTCGGATGACTGCTTGGTTTCACAACCAGCTACCAATTTCAGACTGAGATAATCTAAGGATTCCTATTATCGTCCACTCACATTTTCAATTATTTTCTCTAGGCCAAACAGAGAAGACATCAGGGTTTTGACGTGGATGAAGATATCAAAAAACTGCACAAAGCCTGCAAAGGAATGGGTATGAAAGATATTTGGTTTGTAAACTTACTTTTGACATTGATTAAATTTGATCTCGTATCTAATTTTCCCATGATCTTAGGAAGATGACCTCCCACTTAGCTTGTGTCTTCCGAACTAATCCAAGTTGATTATGTCTAAGGTTCTCTGTCTAGAAGATCCCACAGTTATAATTGAATTCTATTGCTTTTCAGAATTCAATGGAATAGTCAGAAATTGAAAATTATAGCATTTAATTTGACCTGGAGGTAGAAGAGACTTCATGAGAAGTATAGTTCATGCAATCCTAATATCATCTAAACCCTTCTGATCCCTTTCATGGGAGGGGGTGGGAATCAGGTCTGATGAGAACTGGATTAGGGGTCTGGGAGCTGCATCTAGAAGTTGACCAAGTGAACATAAAACTGTGGTCAAGGTCAAGAACCAAGGGTCGAAATGGGAGAAGCTGTTTATATCCAGGCCTAAGGTTAAGTACGTGCATGGCAAGAATCAGAGACTAAGCAACAGATCAGGAGTAAGATAACTCCAGGAACAAGGTGGGACAAGGGAGAAAGCATCCAGGAAGAAGACCATGAGGAGAATAAGACCCAGAGAGGCTCTGGGACCCAAGGAGGTCACTGATGAACGAAGGTTTGCATCCCGGAGTGTGACTTATAAAATATTCATGTAACCATCATCACTAATTCCAGAACATGCTCATCAGCCCCAAAAGAAACCCCACATCCATTAGCAGCCACTCCCCACCCCCACCTCCCACCAGTCTAGGGCAATCACTAATCTGCTGTCGGTCTGTCTCTATAGATCTGCCTATTCTGGACATTTCATACAAAGAGAATCATACAATATGTGACCTTTTGTGTCTGGCTTCTTTCACTTGGCATAACGTTTTTGTAAAAACAAGTTCTAGATTTTCACTTAGAAGTAAATTCGTGGAGATTTACTTTCCTAGGAATGGGTGTTGTGGTAGAATAAATATAGTCATAAATTCTTTGTGTGACTCCAGAGGAAAGGACTGGGATCCATGGTGGAAATCTAATAAGACTATTTTGCTTCAATATAAGGGACTGTCTAGTATAGAATAGTCTGCCATTGCCCAAGAAACGTTGGAGAAATCCCAAGGGAGTCGGGTTGGAGAAGACCGGGAAGGGAAGTGGTAGAAGGGATTTCTACATAGTAAGTATTCTTGAATAAACCAGAGAGAGAGAGAACACTGGAAATGAAGAAGGATAACTAGATTGCTTGGTTTGGGGGCATGAGTGGAAAGCTCAGCAGAGAGAAGCTGTCCCTTGTTCATATCCTGGCCTGGTTAATCTTGTATTTGGACAACAGCTGTCTGGAGACATTTTTAACAGGAAGTGGTGGGATGTTTATAGTTCTGACTTTTGCAGAGTGGCTGAGCTAGCCTCACAGGTGTGCTTCCCTGCTGCCTCTCGAGTGAAGTCCTGACACCTGGATGTGGGTTGGCGCTAGAGCTGCAGTGGGTGTAGGAATGATTCAGGTGCAGTTAAGGATAAACGCCCGCGTTCTCAGCCACCATGCAAGTTCAGTTCAGTAAGCACAGGTGGAGCACCTACTGAATGGCAAAGTCGTGCAGTGTCCTCTCCCTGCTTTTGGATGTGGCCACAAGGTGGGACCACTCTCGTGCTGGTTATACTCTTGTACAGCACCTTCTGCGTGCCAAGGGCTACCCTGGGTCCTGGAGGCACATCATCTCGTGGAATGCTCCCCACCACCCTGAGAAGTGATATTATAACGACTTCACAGAGGAGAATGCTGAGGCTCAGAGGTTAAATATTTGCTCAAGGCCAAAGAGGTATGAAATGAAGGTGGGCGATCAGCAACGAGCGCCATCTTCGAAAGCTGTGATTTGGTTGAAGGGCTAGAATTCCAACCACTCCTAATAAATGCAAGCCAAAGCAAAACTTTAACACTGGCAAAATTAGTCAGCGAGACTATGCACCCACCTCAGTGATACACCATCTCTTCCAGGGCTGGAAAGGATGTCTAGGGCCATGCTGTCCAATAGCCACAAAGGTGAGCCATCTGGGTCACTTTAAATTTTTGAGAAACCGAACTTAAAAAAAAAAAAAAAAAGCAGGTGAAATTAATTTTAATAGTATGCTTTAGTTAATTTAATACTGTGTCAAAAATATCATTTCAACAGACAATCCATACAAGTTAATCCATACAAGAATTAACGAGGTATTTGAATCCCTTTTTTCCCCCACATTAAGTCTTCAAAATATATGTACTCTGCACTTATAGAACATTTCAACTTGGACCAGCCACACGTCAAGTCCTCAGCAGCTGCGTGTATCCACTGCATTGGGCAGAGTGGGCCTGGAGGTCTCATACATCCAAAAGATTATGTATACTTTCCACCCACTCACCTACCTACACAATTCACAATAATATGAATGCTATGCTATAAAACAGTATCTGATTTTTCCAAATAGTAACATGAAACTTACAGATTTCCTTACTGTTTCTTTGGTGTCCCTGCTTTCCTGGGTCCTATGTAAGTACCTGCCTGGTCTGGGTCTTGGTTAACCCACGGCAGCCCTCTATCCTCCCCCCAAAGCTGACTCTCTTTGTCAGGCCTTCCTTCTCAGGGCCCCTCTGAAGAGAATGCAAGGACCCCAACATCCATTATCCTCTCTGATACGTAAAAGGATGTTTGTCATCCTCCCTCACAGAAGAAACACAGGAACAGACTCTTAGAGAGAAAAGCTGCCTTGGAGGTTAGCTAGTCCGCAGCATCTCAAACCTTACTGTGCATTTGAGTCATCAGGGTGTCTGGTCAGTAGGCAGGTTCTGTGTGTGTGGTTCTGAGTGGTTTCTGAGATAAGTTCCCAGGGGATGCTGATGCTGCAGGTCCTTGGGGAGCAAGGTCTGATGCCTCTGACATCCACAGAGACTAAGCCATGCTGCTCAAGCCACACAGGAGCAGAGCCAGGCCTGGAACTCAGACCTCATGACCCTGAGCCCAGGGCTCTTTCCACTCCCCATGTACAAAAATGAACTTCAGGCCTGGGTTTGACCAGCTGCTCTGCCGCTTACTGCTGCCATGACCTCAGTATTCTCATCTGCAAAATGGGGCTAATAATGTCTCCTCACAGGGAGGTGCTGAGGATAAAGCCGGCAGCACAGGGCCCAGCATCCCCCTGGCCCTCACTATATGCTAACCTCCTCTTGAACAATGTGCTCTGATCCAAACTCCCCACAAGGCTCATTAGATCCGTATGAGCAGTGAGTGGGCCCACCCTGAGCAGTCTTTGTTCTCCATAGCTGAGGGTATACCAGGTTGAATGGTGCCCCCCCAAATATGTACCCCTGGAACCTGTGATGTCACCTTATTTGGGAAAAGGGTCCTTGCAGATGTAATTAAGGATCTTGAGATGAGATCATCCTAGATTACCTGGGTGATCCCTAAATCCATTGACAAGTTGCCTTAGAAGAGAAGACACACAGGAAGCAGGTCATTAGAAGACAGGCAGATATGGGAGTGTTGCAGACAAACCAAGGAATGCTAAGGATTGCAGGCAGCCTCCAAAAGACGGAAGAAGCAATGAACAGATTCCACCCCCAGCCTCTGGGGGGAGTGTGGCTCTGCTGACACCATGATTTCAGACTTCTAGCCTCCAGAATTATGAGGGAATAAATGGCTGTTGTTTTAAGCCACCCAGTTCGTGGTAATTACAGCAGCCTCAGGAAACTAACACAGTGGGCAAGTGGAAAATAATGACCCTCCCACACAGGCAAAAGTCTCCCTCATTCGTTACTTCATCTCTGCACCTCCATTTCCAAAGGAGAAACTAGGGGACTGGGAAGTTCAATGGTGCGAGCAGAAGAGACGAGCCCTTGGACACCAGAAATGGGGCTGCAGCCCCCAGGCTCAGTGAAGCAGGCTGTGGCTCGCGTTGGGAGCCTCTGAGGAAAGCTGAGCCCCTTCCCCTAGTTCATGGCGTGGATCCCTCCTGCAGCATGTGGCCCTTGGTGTGAAGTGGAGGGCACCCTCCATCCTGCTGAAACTCAGCTCGGTATCTTCCCAGAAAATTGCTGGGAAAGCAAAAGCCAGGAGGCCTGCAGCCCTCCCAAGGCTCATGGTCACCCCATGCTGACCTCTGCTGTGTGATTACTCGACAGCGTCCCATGCACAGTCAGGGCTGAGCTTCCTTCTGTTCTCATGTTTTAAAAAGCCTTTCCCAGAACCACTGGGGACTGGCCCCAGTGCCTCAAACCATCGTAAATGTTTACAGGAAATTGTTCAGCAGCACAGACTGCTTATATGACACGCATATTGTGAAATGTAACATGAGGTCACTGTTCAGTAAATCGCTGCTTGGTTGGGTGCTGTGAACGGCTCTCAGGAAAAACCTGAGACCTGAGCTCAAAGGGCTTGAGGGAAATGTAATTAGTTCCACGCCGCCCCCTCCCCCACCTCCAGGCTGCTGCTGAGCTATCCCAGGGACTGCTTTGCTCTCTCATCTCTCTTTTTAAAGCATTCCGGGAAGAAAAGTCTAAAAAACACTTTTTTTTTTTAAACTTTAAGTCGGTTTTCCTGAATTATCCAGATGTGACTTGCCTACGGCATCAGAGGGTTTCCTATGGCAGAGGGTTTCCTATTTGTCTCTGGTACATACAGCCCACCTGAGCAGCACATGTAGCTTGCCTCAATGCAAAGACAAGGTTCGGTCATAATGCAGCGCAAACTTCTTCATTCAATCATTCATTCATATATGTATTCATGCATTTAAACATTCATTCATTCAGCAAGTCATCTGATAAATATTGAGAGACTTCTAAGTGAATAAAGCAGTGAGCAAAACCCCTTGCCCCATGGAACTTGCAATGTGGCACGACAGGACGGAGAAGGAGAACAGGCCATGTGAGGGTCACAAAGGCAGATGTGCCACATCCATCCCAGAATAGTCCAGTGAGTGAAGTACTAAAGCAAGAGTGGGAGTGAAAGTGAGGATCAAAGATAACAGTATTCCAGGTAGAGGGAACAGCCCATGCCAAGACCCAGAGGTAAGAAAGAAAGGGTTGCTTGTTCTAGATGCTGCAGGTCATCCATAGAGTTGATGGAAAGAGGGTCTGGGAGAGGGTGATGGGGAGGGACAAGACTTTGAGAGGCAGGTAGGAGCTAATCCAAAAGGCTTTATATGTGCCCCCTAAAGAATTGAGACTTTATTCTGGATTTGAAGGCGCCTATATTGTAGGTTTGAAGCAGAGGAGTGAGCAGGCTGGTCTGTTCATCAGGGTCATTCTGGGGACAGTGAATGCTGATTGGAACAGGTGAGAGGCGGCAGGACCCCCATGTGGGGATCAGTAGTTCTGCTGAGTGATGTGACAGAGGTGAGGACGGAGAGAACTGGGTGATCTGAGCGATACTAAGGAGGTGAATTCGTGAGGTTTTCATGGTGACTAATTGGATGTGGTGTGAGGGAAAAGAGGGAGCCAGGAAGGAGCCCCAAATTCCTGGCTGGGCACAACACAGAATGGGGTCACCTGGGGGGCAGGAAGGCTCCTTGCAGGGATGACAATGGTAAGCGTCCAGGCCTGAGATGTAGCGGAGGCTCCCTGAGACCCCAGGAAGGAGCAACTCACTTGGCAAGGAAGGGGCGAATTCAAGAGATTTGTACGAGGAAAAGAAATCCCTTCTGAGGTGAAATTTCTGGCACTCGTACATTTAAAAAAAAATAATATCACAGAGGAAGTAATTGGATACACATTACGTAGGTGAAGCTGCAGGAGGAAATGAAGAGGAATGAAATAAATAATGGTGTTGGAACTGAACCAGAATGAGGCAGGCAATTAACCCCTACGACTTTTACAAGTGAGCTCATCCTAGAATGTTCTGTTTCTCCAACTGGACTCAAACAACTAGGTCTTCCCAAAACTGTAAATGTGGAACTAACCCTTGAGACTAAGTGAAGAGTCTATCACCATAGTCAATTTAAAACATCTGTGTCACCTCAAAAAGAAACTTCCTACTCCTTGGCCGCCATTTCCCTACCCACCCCATCCCCAGCCACCCATCTACTGTCTGTCTCTATATAGTTCCCTATTCTGGACTTTGATATGAATGCACGCATTTAATATGTGGTGGTCTGTGATTGGCTTCTTTCACTTAACATAACGTTTTCAAGGTTCATTCGTGTCATGACATTCCTTTTTTTCTGGCCAAGTAATGTTCCATTGGATGGATACATCACATTTTGTTTATCCTTTATCCATTGATGGATATTCAGGCTGTTTCCACCTTTTCACTGTTATGAATGATGCCGCAATGAACATTTCTGCACAAGTTTTGTGTGGACATTTGTTCTCATTTCTCTTGAGTATATACCAAGGAGTGAAATTAAGGAACAGGCCATCCTCCTTTGTCTTGCCATCCCAATGCCCAACACTGTGCTTCATGCAACATGAGGCCTCCGTGGATATTTTGTCACGTGACTGAAAAGAATACAGTTCACCCCAAGACATTAAAGTAAAGGGTCCATTTAGCAGCCACTGACCGCCATCTTGACTTCCTCAGACTTGACGAAAATAAACCTCCCTCTTTTTTCTTGGTCACTCACTCTCACTTTGTTTCTTTCTCCTGCACTTTAGGAACCGATGAAGCGACCATCATTGAAATCTTATCAAGCAGGACATCGAATGAGAGGCAACAAATAAAGCAAAAGTACAAGGCAACGTACGGCAAGGTGATTCCAAGGGTCTTGGCAAGCAGTCATATGGCCTTGGCCTGGATGGTCTCTGCTTCCTCTATGTTTCCTCACGCAGTGGAGACAATCGTTACAGCTTTACTGAATTAGCCCAAGAGGGAAAAATGGGACAGCTATTTAAAACTTAAATTGACTTCAGAAAAACTGAAATTGCCTGTGAACTTAATAGCCTGTATAATCAATACTCATTTTTTTTTTTAAATTGACTTCATTTTTCTATTAGTCCCTTTTTTCCACTCATTTGGACTAATTCCGCATAGTAACTTACAGATAGGCCTGTGATTTGAAAATCAGTTTTCACAGGCGGGTCTGTATATACGAATTGTTCATTTATTCAACTGTCTTCAAGAATAACATATTCTTTATAGTGGACACAATTTAATCTATCCTTAATGTCATTAGCAAGATCAGTGTGCAAAATGAGTATTAATTATTGTGCTATATTCTAATCCATATTTATAAAACTTTTACAGTTTCAATCACCCTATGTGTAAATAGATATTGAGATGGATTTTCGTATTTATTGGACATCGTGCAGGCATCCCTCTCTTCAGGCCTCTGTTTCCTCACATATAGAATGAAAATGATAATTTATCTCCGTTCTCAGGTAGGATCAAGTTGGATAATGCCAGCACACACCCGTAAAGGGAAGCTGTGCAAGGCATAAAGGTTTCCATTTTACAAAGAGGAAATGTGGAGCTCATCCCATTTATATGACTTATGCAAAATCACACACGTAGTAAGAAAACGAACCAGGACTCACATCCAAGTCATCTGACTGCAGGGCCAGTGTTCACTCCTAGAGAACCAGTGGCCATGAGAAGAGCTATTTATTTACACGGCACGTGGCCCAAATAGTTCTTCTGTTTCTCTCTTCACAATTAGGTTTGTTAAAGTCATTCATTGATGACATTGATGAAAATAAGTGAATCTTCAGTTCAGTTGCCTTGACTTGAATTGACTTGAATTGAATTGAACTGAACTGAATTGAATGATGAACTTTCACCCACATCAGTATGCCTCCCTGTAGCAGCCTCTCCGGTGCAATGTCTGCTTCCCCCCTAGAGATACAGAAAGTCAGACACAGGCTTCTCCAACTTCAGTGTGAAATAAGAGTAACTGGGTTGGAAGTAAGGGCTTCGGGGCTCTGCTAAACATAAAGTGGGCATGCTCCAGCACTAAACTGCAATGCCAACATCTGCCAATCACTGGCACATTTTCCAGTTCTCAGCTGTTTCCAGGGGGCCGAGACTGCCAGAGAGGCAAGCTCGAATCACAACATCACAAAGCTAGAAGATGTTAGAGACAAACAAATCTAAGTACCCTGGTCAACTGAACTCCAAAGCAATACCCATCCCAAGGTGACTCAGCTAAGTTAGCAGGAAAACCAGAACTGGAGCTGAGCCACCCTGAGCCGGCTTCTGTGTCCAAACAGAATGTAAACACACAAGGATTTGTTTTCATGCTTGTAGCTTGTAAGAGGACGCAGCAGTTTTACATAGAGTCATCCTTCTTTAGCCGCAGGGGACACATTCCAAGACCCCCAGTGGATGCCTGAAACCAGGGATAGTACCAAACCCTATATATGCCATGCTTCTTCCTATACATACATAACTATGATAAAGTTTAATTTATAAATGAGGCCCAGGAAGAGACGAACAACAATAACTAATAATAAAGTAGAACAATTATAATAATATGCTGTAATGAAAGTTATGTGGATGTGGCATTATTAAGTAAAATAAGCGTGACTGGAACACAAGCCCTGTGATACCACGACAGCCCATCTGACAATCCAGACGGCTACTAAGTGTCCCTCTCAGGATTTAACAAGATAACCATAGTGACTACACATCTGGTTTGCCTAAGACTGTCCCTCTTGATTCGTGTTATCCCCTGCAATTATTAATAGTGCCCCCTTCACTCTCAAAATCATTCCCATTTGGGTGACACATGATGTGGTCCCCCTATAGAAAACAAATCTATACTTTAGTCGTTTCTGGCTAAGTGTCTGGGGGTGAGTCCTTCATTTTTTTGAGGTCAGTAAATAAGGATATTACCAATAGTTCTGCCAGGGCCATTTTGAGGATCAGTGAGAAAGCTCTCTGAACCCCCAAACCTATTGCAAATGCTGGTTGTTACTGTGATTCACCTTTGGGGTCTCCAGCCCCAAGCAGGGGAATTTCTCTTTGCCTCTCTGCCAGTCCTGGGGGAGGATGGATGGGTAATCAGAGTGACCACTGTCCTCCAGAGCTGGTCACTTGTGCTTAGAGAGCTTCTGTCTAGATAACACCGGCCCCCCATGTTTCCCCAGCAAGTTTCCCGTCAACCCTGAGGCCATGCAGTGGGGACAGCAGACACCTGTCTCGCCTCTGTTGGGCCATTCCCAGTCAGGGTTCCTGCTGTCTCCCTACAGGACCTGGAGGAAGTGCTCAAGAGTGAGCTGAGTGGAAACTTCGAGAAGACAGCCTTGGCCCTTCTGGACCGCCCCAGTGAATATGACGCCCGGCAGCTGCAGAAAGCAATGAAGGGTCTGGGCACGGACGAGGCAGTTCTCATCGAGGTCCTCTGCACCAGGACCAATCAGGTTAGTCCCAGGCGAGCCCTCGGACTGGCCCGTGAGGGAGCGTCTGTATGTCCCTCAGACATGGTTGCAGTGGCCATAAGGGAAACTACACCCCGCATTCCACCCATGGGGTGAGCAAGTGTCTGGGCAGAAATGTGTCTGCTTGGCCCATGCAGCAGCGATGCCTCTTCCAGTCTCCCAGCCATCCGTCTTGGTGTTTCTGTCCCCTGCTTCCAGAAGAGTTATGCCAATGCCGCTTTTGTGTTTCGAAATGGATGCACAGTTCTATAGGCAGGAGGCAAGATTCTACTTTCCCTCTCCCAACCTGACTTTGCGGGTCTTCTGGAATAAATAGTGCAATACGCAGTCGAAGCATGTTTGTGGAGCTGCCTGGTTGGTGGCTGTCATCTAGCATAGATTACAAAAGGAAGACTCTAAGGAGGCAGGGAGGTGGGTGGTACAGAGGGGAGCCCCGGCTGCCAGCACCTCTCCGGAGGTTTCTGCGTCCTTCTATTTACAGACCTCTCCCCTGTCCCTTGGGCACATGCCACCATTTCAGGAGCTGAAAAGAACATTTGCTATGGCCCCCGTGGAAACCCCTATCTCTTTGGTTCCAGAAGCTACGAAGGCCGAGGAATTCACCAAGAGTAAAGAGGGTCCACAAATAATTATTCGGAGACCCTTCCTCCCTCTTCCACAACCACCCATCACAGTAGAATGGGAAGGCCCAGCAAGAAAAAGGCCAGAAAATCCCAACATTCTTGAGGTCTCCAAGTAGGAAACAGAAGCAGTGGTTGGAATAGACAGCAAAGAAAAACTGACACAGCCCTCTGAAGCCTCCATGCTATTTAAGCCTGGAATGCCATCAAGCCCAAGCTGGCCCCTTCTGCTCAGTCGTATTTCCGAAGCACCTCAAGCTCCAAGCTACAGCTGTAAACCCCTTTTCTGAGCTTCCTTGGACTTCTTTTCTTTCCTCAAGATACTAGACACCCTCCATTTCCAGGAGTTTCCGTTTAGGTCTGTGCTTACAGGACGTAGCATCAGTTCAGTGTGACACATAACTTTCCCTACTCAGCGTTCCCACCTTTTCCAGAAGCACCCCTGTCCCAGAGAGGAGACATCTGATATGGGGGCAACCAGCAGCCTGCCCTGACAAGAGATTAATTTGATCATTGTTTTTCTAATCTTATCTGACCACCTGCTGTTCCCCCCACCCACCCTAGTTTCTTTCCAGTCCGGTTCTCAAGCAACAAGCAAAGCCCTTTATTTTCCATCAAATAGATCTGACAGTAAAAAGAAGAAAAGCAGAGAGAGCGCAGGCCCCAGGTTCAGGCAGACCCTGGTAGTGAGTTGGAAAGAGGAGAAAGGGGAAGGAGCTGCACAGACACGTGGTCAGCCCCCACCCACCTTCCACCTCCCCCCACCCATCAAAACGCATACCCAGGTTCCTGCTGGCTACTGCCCTGAGACACACACACACACACACACACCCCTTTTCCCCATCACTGCACACTGACTCTCATTATAAACAGTTTGCAGACGACGCTGTGGGAAAATACCTGCTTTTACACACTGCTGGTTCAGGTGTAAACTGAGGCAACTCCTGAGTGGGCCACCTGGCACCAGTCATTGAAATATAAAGCAATTCTTCCCAGGACATACCTTAGAGAGAAACTCGCACTCCTGCACACAGCAAATTGTTTACTGTATGAAACCTCGTTGGAAGTAGAAAAGAATTGAAACAACCGAAATATCCATCAATCCGAGGCTGGCTAAACTGTGGCTTATTGTTAAGGTGGAACATTTTGTATCCGTTTAAAAAACACTAGGTGATTGACTAGGTATAAGCATAGCTGAATCTCCAAGACATATGATTGAGTGAAAAAATAAGCCAGAGCACACTATGTACAATGTTCTACTTTTTGAATACGTACACAAAACAATTCTATATATTTCCAATAGCGTATATATGTATACAAAGGCAAAGAAAAATACTTGTGAAGGTAAGCACCGAACTTCTAGCACTGACTACATGGGTAGAGATGGGAGAGGGAAATGAGGTGAGGAGGTAGAGGAAGAAGATATTAGTTCAGCTGTAGTATTTTCACCTTTAACTAAGGAGAACATACGCGTACCTTACTTGTGTGGTTTGAAATGTTTGCACGGAAGGGGCCCCTTCACACATCCAGGGCCTCAGCCCTGATCCACCGGATGGCCCTCTTTGGAGAAGTCATGAAGGCATCCTTTGTCCAGAGACAGGTCTTTGACTCTTCCCTCTGTGTGTCTCTCATAGCTTATTGATTAACCCACCTTGGAGTATTGATTCACTTTATTACCTTTTCTAGGAAATCATCGCCATTAAAGAGGCCTACCAAAGGTGTAAGTGACCTTTTGTTCTGACTTTGGATAAAGAATGTTCCTTTCAAAATACGTCTAGGAAACTAAATCGTCTGCTTTCTCCCCTCCTTTTTCCCTCTTCAAAAGTATTTGACAGGAGCCTTGAATCAGATGTCAAAGACGACACAAGTGGAAACCTAAAAAAAATTCTGGTGTCTCTGCTACAGGTAAGAGTGAAGAGGTCTCACCTGTTTTATAATGACGGATGGTGCTATTTTCTTGCTAGCTGTCCACCAGAGACCACTATCAGCATTGAAAGGCTATCTGTAGTTCCCCGCCATGCACCCTCACAGACAGTTCAAAGCATGGCTTTTGGGGTTCTTTCAGGCCAGCAGGAGCTCATCTCTCTGACTTCTTCTATCTCCGACCTTTTAAGAGCTCACTTGTTTGGGTCAGACCCATCCCTTTTGATGAACTCAGCAGATGAGGGATCCTAGTCACACCTGCAAACATCCCCTTCGCCGTATTAACGCAAAACAACCACAGGAGTGATAGCTCATCACATTCAGTCTTGCCCACCCTCAAGGGAAGGGGATTATACAATGGTGTGGGCCATTGGGGTCATCTTCGAATTCTGCCTGCCTCAGTGGGCTCAGACTTCAAGACTTTCCATCACCAACATTCAGTGTTCTTCAGGATGGGGACCCTGAGAGGTGGAATTTGATATTTTGGAAAGGAGACTAGTACCTTTCTAATTAACTGACTCTCGGAGACATCATGAGGGTGCTTTCGGCCTGCATAGAGGTCAGCGGGGTTTGGGAATGACTGTTTGCCACCAAAACACACACACACACACACACACACACACACACACACACACACACCAACAAACAAAAAAAAGCGTTGTCAGGAAAGGTATTCTGTTCATCAGTTGTCTCCAAAAGATGGCAGCAAAGAGCAGTGTTGCCACTCTGCCAGGCTGACTCTTTGTCAGGCCACCCTGATGAGCTCACCCACCAGTTTTCCAGGATTTTTCCTTTTTCATTTTCTGTGGTCCAGCAGGAAGTCAAGCTAATAACAATGTACCGATTTTTCTAGGCTAATCGGGATGAAGGAGATAATGTGGACAAAGTCCTCGCTGGCCAGGATGCTAAAGATCTGTATGACGTAAGTACGCAGCCATGCCAGTGTCAGTCAGCAAAGTCCCTTTTTAAATGTAGTAGCGTTATTTCCAACAACTGTTTCTCTATTGTAGGCAAACGGGAGTTACTCAGGAAAGAAGCATGATCTTTAAAATATTTTTCATATATACAGTCTTCACAAACCTAAAAGAACTATTCCTGCTCTTATGCTCTGGGGTTAACCACCTCTGATCCATTTTGTCATAAGGGAGGGTATAAATAATATAAATGAATAGGGGAAGTATATGCACAGGTTAGAAGTTGAAAGCGTTTCGTCAATCAATGGGGCTTCTATTCGGTGCATATTTTATCATTTCCTGTGAGTGAGGCCTGGGCCCAGCACTGTATAGTCAGTCTTTTCTCAAAAGGCTTTTTCCAAATGTTTGCACTTGACCCCCGAGGCAGGGGAAGGCCGCTGGGGCACTGACGAACTTGCCTTCAATGAAGTCCTGGCCAAGAGGAGCTTCAAGCAGTTACGAGCCACCTTTCAAGCCTATCAAATTGTGAGTAGTCAAGTGCCAGGGCAAGGAGTTCACATTGAAACTGAGTGGGGGAGGGGAGGTGGTCTTTTACAACAGTGGTCACTTTGCCCACCCCAAGGGATATTTGATGTCTGGAAATGTGGGGGTGTCACCTTGTCTGGGACTGGCAGTGGGTGTTAAACATCTTACAATGCACAGGACAGCCCCACCACCAAGAATCATCTGGCCCCAAATGGAGTGCCAAGGATGGGAAACCCCCGCTTGACAACAGAGTTTTAGGAAAGCAGAGAAGTGTCAAGTTTAGGAGCAAAGCCCTAGAGTCAGAGGATCCCTGTTCAAATCCTGGTTCTATCATTGGCAAGTGACCCGACCTCTCTGTCCTCATCCGTAAGCCAGAGACGGTGACCATCATCACACCCTCTCGGGGTTATTTTAAGAGCTAAACAAGGTAAACGGCAAAGGCTTAGGACAGTACCTGGCCGGTGGTAAGCATACAAATGTGCGCTATTGTTAGTTGTCTTCCAATTTACAGTGGGGCTAACGGTGCTTATCACTCCCGAGATGGGTGTAATATACCTCAGAGAGACACTCCTGAAAAGATGTGTATACATTACTTTCATACAGTTATTTTTTAATCTAACGATCATTTTAAGCCGACACGGAGAATTCGCTATCGCAAGGCATTTAGTGATAAGTCATTCCCTGAAAATCAGTCTTTAATTGCAAGAAGCCTTTTGTGGCGTATCAGATTTTTTTTTTTTTTTAGTGGAGGGAGGGGGGGTCTCCTATTTTATATTTGTAAAGTGCTTTTAACTATTCACAGCACTTCTGTGCCCTGTATCTCATTGCGATTTCACAATAATACTGTAACTATAATGCAGGCTGCACAGCCATTGTTACCCACCCCTATTGGACAAGGAAAGTCTGTTATGAGTGAGGGACCATCTGTAACTTATCAGGACCACACAGCAAGTCAGTAGCAGAAAAGTGGAGGAGAACTCCAAGATTCCCCAGCCTGAGCTCCTGCCTCGGCTGGAGCTGGCTGCTCCTCACTCAAAACAGTGTTTTCTATGTGTTGCCAGCAGATGAAAAGACAATAAAGCTTTGGAATTTTATCATGACTGTATGTAAGCCTTTAGGGCCGTCTGCTTTCAAATCGTGCCCAGAGTCACGATCAAAGGCAGCTGACCCTGCACTCCCCTGGCCTGTGTGCCTGGAGCTGTGTAGACTGAGTTGGAAGATGTCTCCATGACCTAGACTTTCTTCCCACATGACTGGGGCTGAGGATGGAGGTTCTGGGTATGGCTGTCATCGGTGATGACTGTAGAAACACACATACATGTGTGGGCGTGTGCACGTACACGACTGACGACCTAGCAGGATGCTCCCTAGGCCCACATCCTCCTTGAAACGAGTCCCATAGCAGCAGCAGCAGCAGTATTGCCTGAAAACGTGTTAAAAGTGAGAATTCTCAGTCCTCACCCTGGACCTACTGAGTCAGATTCCATGGGGTTGGGGTCCTACCGTCCCCAAGATTTTGAACAAATCTTCCAGATTCCGATGCAAGATAAAAGGTCAGAAGTCTGCTCTAGGTTACTAGCTGTGTGGCCTTGGGCAAGTTAGTCAGGGTCCGGTGACTCAGTTTCCCCAATCATTAAAATAGGGATAACAATGGTATGTACTTCATAGGGTTAGTGAGGATTAAATGAATTAACAGGCCAACGGAGTCAAAAACCAGAGCTAAAGCTGAAATGGACAATAAGATAATCTACTGAG
The DNA here is from genome assembly GCF_036562045.2 of Rhinolophus sinicus. Taxonomy (NCBI): domain Eukaryota; kingdom Metazoa; phylum Chordata; class Mammalia; order Chiroptera; family Rhinolophidae; genus Rhinolophus; species Rhinolophus sinicus. The sequence continues at coordinate 12,141,642 of NC_133761.1, forward strand.
TTGGAGATTCTTTGCATGAAACCAGCTCAAAAAAGCTACCTATTCATCTATTCCAACAATCCTTGCTGGAACGTCATTCACCTTGACCTTTATCATTGAATTTTAGATTTCTCCCTGATCTTAGGACCCTGGTCCCATAAATTTTCTCATGGTCTCTGGCTCAAAGCACTAAAATGCTAGTGTCAGATCACTGGAACATATTATGTGACATAGGTTGTCCTGATCTCGAGTTGAATTGTAATTTTTGGCACAAAAATACAGGGTTTTGCCCTTGATTTGTCCTCTAAGCCTGACTCTTCATTTTATTTTAATTTTTTTCAATTACAGCTGACACTAAATATTATATTAGTTTCATGTATATAACACAGTGGTTAGATCTTTATATAATTTACGAAGTGATCCCCCCCATAAGTCTAGTAGCCACCTGGCACTATACAGTTATTACAATATTATTGACTATCTCCCCTATGCAGTACTTTATATCCCCGTGACTGTTTTGTAACTGCCAATTTGTACTTCTTAAACCCTTTCCCTTTTTCACCCAGCCCCCCAGCCCCCTTCCCATCTGGCAACCATCAGTTTGTTCTCTGTATCTTTGCGTCTGTTTCTGTTTTGCTTGGGTTTTGTTTTTTTTATGTTCCGTATTTTAGATTCCACATGTAAGTGAAATCATATGGTATTTGTCTTTTTCAGTGCTGACTTATTTCACACAATGGAATATTACTCAGCCATAAAAAAAGGTTTACGTAGTTACAGAGCCGAAGTAAGTTCCCAAACAGGGCTCAATATAAATCGTAGGTATACACACCCACAGCCCAGGCTCACAGCGTCCCCACCACGCCCTCACCACTTCTCTCCTCCCCTTTAAGTGTCCCAAACCCATTCCAGAGCCTTTAGCCCTTTCATTGCTGTAGCCAAAGCCAATTGATATGTAGGGTTCTGCTATGGGCATGACGTCAATTTGGGGGAATTGGTTTTAAAAGAAAGAAATGTCTCCCCTATTCTTCTAATAATCTCCCTACCTGGTTAACTAGAAGCTTTGAGGCTTGTCTGGAATTCACTCTGGCAATGTGTTTTTGTACTGAGAACAAAACCTGGTTCTGTCCCAAAAGCCCCTAAGAATGCAGTGTTCCAGTAAGTGAAAAGCATGCCATTTGCAAAGGGGAGTCAGTCAATTGTTTTCCATGAAGGCCCTGGTGGTACCTTGGTAGCTACCAGAAGGGGGTTAGGGGCAGGAGGTAGACAGAGAAGAGGGGCAATGCCATCTCTTTGTAGCGTTTGACTAGTGCCCCCTGGAGTTGTACAGAGAAGAGACCCTGAGAGGGCAGAAGCCTGGTATTACTACCTAGGGCCAGAGTAAGGACCTCATCTCCTGCCTCCCCAGCACAGCTCTGCTCTTCTGCTTTTGTCTGTTGTGTAGGCTGAGATTCTACAGAAAATTGAAAAGCGCCGTTCTGGCCCAGCATTAACAACAGAAACTGAAAGTGGTTTAATATGAGGGTTTTTTTTTTCTTTTTAGTAAACACAGACCTGGGTGTATACAATGTCCTCCTGAAATGCCATCTCAGACTACAGAACAAGAACCCTGTTCATGAGAAAGTGATACCAAACCCCCAAAAAAGGCTGTGAACAGCTAAGGAAGGGACAGGATGGAAAGCCCCCCAACCCCCTTTCCCTCCTAACCCATCACACACACCAGCCCTCCAGATGTGCAAACCGTGATGAGGAGATGAAGGAACAGGGCTTCATTCAATCTGGACCCTCCTCCCCCGACAACTATTGTGCCTGCGTCACAAAGACTATTTTGTGTACCCGTGTTTTCAGAATAAACTACAGAAACTCCATTGGCAGGTCCTCAAGGGCCCCCGTTATTTATAGAATCATAATTGTGTCATAGCCTCTGAAGAGAATTTCTCAGAAAGATGTTTCAGTATTTCTAATGCTTAACTGCATTCCCCAAACCCAACAAAAAGTTCTCCTTTCTCTTTATTTGCCTGCCCTGAGTGTGGCCCAGGCGGGACTTGCATTAAGCATAGTCACAATTTACTCTGAACTTCAGCTTCTGTAAATATTTGGAAAGAAACCTAATGTGTAATTCTGTGCAGAGTGATATGTGAGCTGGTGGTGGATATAGGATCATTTGGAATCACCCCAGAGTGAAGGAAAGTGGCATTTGGATGTGGTCATAGGCTGCCCCACTCTACTAGAAAGCACATGCAGCCCCACTCTACCAGAAACCTTAGGCAAATCCTTGCCATGAACTTTATTGCCTCTACTTATTTCACCCAAACTGTAGAAGACTGAGTGCCCAGTCCCACAACAAACTTGACAGGGAAGGTGTGAGTAAGATGATTATAACCACAGCCTCCTAGAAAATTAGAAATGGAAAAAAATTTTAAAAACACATAGGAAACCCAAGTATCATATAAAGAATTATTAAGACCATATATGTTCGTTCTTCCATGTCCTACTTTTACAGAGGAGGAAACTGAGGCTCAGGATGTGGTCCTGCCTGGGGTCAAATCCGCTAGGGGTCAGATGTGGACTAACTCCTCAGCCATGAGAGCCCCCACTCAAATGGGGGGCAACCACCTTCAGCTCTGCAAGGCACGAGGCCAGATAGGAGTTCCTTAAGGCCGCGTGACCGAGGCTGGAAGAGTTTAGTACATTTTGTTCAGGAAGAACCCCAAGTGCGCCAGAAGCAAAACGATGGACTAATGGCTGGACTTTGTCTCTGCAGCTCATCGGCAAAGACATCGAAGAGGCCATCGAAGCAGAAACCTCGGGAGATCTGCAGAAGGCCTACTTAACGCTCGGTAAAGTACAGCTAGGAGAGTCCCTGAACTAGGTTGGGCCCCCTGGAACCAGACTCGGAGATGGAGGTTTGCGTGCAGAAAGCTTTCATAGAATAGTTTGGGGAACACCTCTAAGCAGCATTGGGCAAGGGAGAGCATGAATGTGATGCAGTTGCAACAGGCCCTTTGCAGGTCCCCCAAGGAGCCCAGAAGCCAGGATGTCCAAAGTGGAGGCAAGGAGCCAGGTCTTTGCACCCCACATCAAGCAGCCAGATGGCTGCACCCTGGGAGCGTTTGCAACCCTGGGTAAGGCTGCTCCCTCCTTGGAGGGTGAATCCTGGGAAGGGACTCAGATGGGAGCAGCCAGCAGGAACACTTGGACTGAGCACCTTCGTCCTGAAGAGGTCCTCTGGGGTACACACCATGGCATCCCCTGTAGTCCCACTAAGATTGCGGGTTCCCGAGAGCATCTGTCAGCAGCCTGGGACCATCGTCCAGTCTCACAGAGCAGTATGTGGTTCATATGACACACACTCAAAAGTGGCCCGGCTCTGGACCCATGAACAAGTTTCCACACATGCCTGATGGCTCAAGGGTATCCTTTTCCATTCGGTTCCCTTCAACATTTGGAATGAATGAGGTCTGTTTAGAAAGAGATGGGAGGGAGACCAACTCTTGACCGTGCCAAGCAAACACCAGGACCTTCTCTCCAGGTGTTGCCCACAGGCAGGAAATAGCAGAGAGATGGGCATGCGGCTGTGCCTGGCAGGCTCCTTTTTCCTTTCTGCAAGCCCTGGAATGAAGGCATTGTCCATTGTCCACACTCCTGTACCAAGGCGTCCAGGGCACCATCCCAAATGGCACAACAAGTAGAGATAGGCATTCCCCGAAGAAGAGGAACTGAAAGAGCAGCCCTGGAAGTTAAAGAATGTGCTCTCGCTGCCCAACTTTTTCATTTCTTTTTTTTGGAGTAATGTCAGCAATTGATTTTTTTTTTTAATTTATCCTCATTTTGCATTGAAATTAGCAGGGCTTCTATTGTGCTATACAGAGGCCTAAGCATCCCTGACCCACCCTGGATACACACGGATGACGGTCTGTGGGGCTAAAAGGATGAGTGTCTTAAGTAAATGAAGAGATCTACTCATGGCCCAGCTCCGGAGCCTCTGAACCCCTCCTTGCTTACAGTGCAGAGAATCAGGAAAACACCAGAGTTCAGTCAGAAGAGGAACATTAATATTTATGAATATTCATTATGAATGGTAATAAAACCATTTTTAATGGTAATAGAACCATTCGCGTCTGTAACATTTACTTAGCATCTGCCTAGGCCGGGGACTGTGCTAGGTGTGGGGTTCAGAGGTAAACAGGTCCCGTTCCTGCTCTTAAAAAGGACCTTAAAGTCCATGGCAGATACGCACAAGTCAACAGAGTAGCCTCCAGGAATGATTAAAAACAAAACCAGCCAGAGCAAGGAGGGTACAGAGGAAGGAAAGACTCAGTGCTTCCGCTTGGGGACCAGGAAATGCAGGACTTAGGTGTAGTCCAGTGGTAGCACACGTACAGGGATAAGAGAAGACCTTGAGAATAAACACACAGATTGGAAACACGACTTCACGACTGTATTTTCTACAGCCCCCTCCCACACTCTCACCTAACTCAGAAAGATGCCCGTTTATGGTTAAAATCAAGGAGGAGGGTTTACGAGACCAAATGACTCCCGCCACTTGCAGTCTCTGAAGCAGCACTTCTCAAAGTGGGGTCCATGGGCCACCAGCATCAGAATCACTTATGGGGAAGCGTGTGAACATACAATTTCCTAAGCGCCAAGGCAGGTTACCTACTTAGAACCTCCGGGAGTGGAGCCTGGAAGCCACACTTTCCCAGGATCCCCACGCAATGGCCTTATGCTCACTGGAGTTTGAGAACCCCTGCTTTGCAATGAGGACCAAGAGACAGCAGAGTAGCTGGCTGCTCTGCCTTCCATGCGCCACCTTAATTCCCAAGCCTTCCTCAGCTAGTCCCATCCAAACCTCAGAGTGATGCCTGCCACTGCTAAGAACAGCGGTTGTTCGATAGGCATAGATTGTCTGTTGTAGAAACGCTGAGCATTTTTCTCCCCAAAATATCAGGAAGAAGGAATGGAGACACCTACTCCTATGTAGGGATGGCGCACACTGACGCCAGGGAGACAGTCATTTCAGCATCAGCTGGTACTGCACGGGAGAGGGTCTTCAGGAAAACCTGTGAGGTCACTAGCTCAGAATGTCTGGGGATCACAGTGAGTCCCAAATGTGCTGCTCCCCAAATTGATAGGTTCCCCCCACAACTGCCACCCATCTAGCAGCAGCTTTTGGATTGTTCTTGGGCTAAAGAGGTCGGACACCTGGGTGTGGGTTTTACTTTTCCACTGACACTATGGTGCCTGCCACCTGGCCTACAAATGGAGACAGACGCCCAACCTAGACTCTTCTTCCCTAATCCTGTTCTGCTCCCTTCCTCGTAAACATCAATCATATGGACAATTACCTAGAAAACCGGAGTTTCCATTACCAGGACATATTAAAGCTGTGCCATCCACGCTTATGCTGACTTAATTGCTCATTATTAATCACTAACATAGAAAATGTTAAGTGTTCTAGGGAAATGTCAGGAACCTAGTGAGTAAATGGCTCAGTCGGCCCAAAGCGTGAGTCAGTATGGACCCAGTTGAGCCTGGGGGGCAAGGGAAGAGGAAGAATGATTTATCCCCAGGAGTAGAGATGCACCCTATCTCCCCGTTGGTGAGAGGAAACCATGCTTCATTAATTTGTGGATTAGATCAAAGCTGGCGAGCAAGGGGGAGGGCCAGAGAAGAGAAACTGGCAGCCTCATAGGAAGGAGATCTCTAGGTAGGATCAAACATTTCATCAAACCCGCATGCCAGATCACAAACTAAGAGGAGAGTAGGGGGACTTGAAAAAGATCCAGAGATGGGGCACACAAAACCAGCCCAGTGAGGAAAAACCAAGGGAAGGGAGGTTTTTCTGGCACAGGAAAGCAGGTGACAGTCCGTAGGATGCGAAGTTTTACGGCAGCAAGGCTGCCAGCCCATCTGTTTCTTCTGCAGACCTGACTCTAGCCTCAGAGATGTTATTTAGGTATGAAAAGTTATTTCTGCTGGTGAGAATCATGAACTTTGCAGGGAGAGCCTGAGGGTGGCCAAGCGTTCCTCCACCTTCGAAGGGTCATCGGGGAACGGGAGAGGTTCTTATTTGTCAGAATGGGTTTTGACTCCATTCTGTTTGAAGAATCTGGGTGCTCTGACCTGGAGAATCTCCCAGGTCCCATTACACAACAGTGGGAAATCCACTCCTTTCAAACATCTGCCTCGCAATCCCGTGAGTTCTGAGGGCAGCCAAGTGACACTCCAGGACATCTCTGTCCCTTCAGAGAGTCTCCATGTTACTCGACAGAATGTGACGGCCTCACGTTCACTTTTCTCTCATCCTGCCCAGTGAGGTGTGCCCGGGACCTGGAGGGCTATTTTGCGGACCGTCTGTACAAGTCCATGAAGGGTGCGGGGACCGACGAGGAGACGCTAATTCACATCTTTGTGACGAGGGCTGAGGTAAGACACACTTGACGCCAAGGACATGGATTGCCACTTCTCTTTTTACCACCACAGACATTATCAACAAATAGCTTTTAGTAAGTGCCTATTTACAGAAAAAAGTAAAACAGAGACAGCCTCTGTCTTCCCAGACTTTTGTGGAAGGCAGCGGTGCTCTGCCTCCATCTGTTTTCTTTTTGTAAAAATACAGTAAGGATAGCTGCTTCTATTTTTGTCATCGGTGGCTCCGGAGAGCTCGTGACAGGGTACAGAGGGAAACCTGTGGAGCCCTCCTGGGTAATGCAGCGAGGTTCGGCTCCATGCTAAGGAAGATAAAATAGAGACACAGAAAGTTTAGTGACTGACTAGGTCACCCAGCAGCAGAGACAATAAGCAAACGATTTCCTAACTCCCGAGCGAGGCCTTTATGTAATGAAACACACCACAGAAGCACAATTTTGCACTAGAAACACATCAGTACCAGACAATGTTTCTCAACCACTTTTTAATTATGGATCGCCCCACTAAGAAGCATTTTCGGACTCAATTTTTTTCCGAAATCACCATCCCACCCTCAAGACATGTTAACTATGGACAGACTGTATATCTATTTATGCTCCTTAGGTACTTTTACTTAAAAAGACTAAGACTGTTTGCCACCCTGTAAGAACCAATTTTTGACCTGTTGGAAAGTGATATCGTCCCTCTCTGACAACACATGAGTGTAAGGAAGGGACAGGGAGATGTGTAGCCAAAAGCTGGGGTTCACACGGCTGTCAAGATTCATAGAAAATACTTTGGAGTATAGCACTACACATAGAAGAAATGACAAAATAAGGGGGAAATAGCATTTTATTCACAGTAGGAGAAGCCTTGGAGAATAAAGTGTAACTGAGCGCTGGAAAACCACAGACATCCTCTCTCCAAAAAATTGTTAAATGATGGGGGAAGGATACCAACCCAAATGCTGGCCCACAGGCTTTTGTCAAATCATGCTTCACATCTAACACTGTTTTTTAATATAACAGCAACACGACTGTTCTTTCGTGTTTATTCCTATTCCTGGAATTTCTCCTCCCCCTCTTTCTCCTCCTCCTCCTCCACTGTTCAGATTTTTCTTTCTCTCTTAAAGTCCATGTCTCTCTCTCCTTCTTCTTTCCCTTTCCCAGTCTCTCTGCCACTCTCCTGCTGTCCTCATTCTCTCCTCCGTGGCTCTGAAGCTCTCCTTCCCTCCTCTCTCCAGGTCTCTGCCTTCTCTGTCTCTTAGCAACTCAACCCTCAACCAAAGTCTTGAGGCCTTCTAAGGGGCAGGTTGGCAACAGAGCACAGCAAGGACTCTGAAAGACCCCAGGGGACTGGATGGGTCTGGAGGGCTCCTCAGGGTTCCAAGTTCACTCCAGTGGGGGTTTGGGAGTGTTTATTCCAAGATGCTCTGCCTGTCTCAGTACTGACCACGGGTCCAGGGTCATCTCCACGTGAGGACCATTCGCTCAGAATGCTTCAGGCTTGGCCAGATATAGTTGGCCAGAACCCTTAATCCCCCAAAGCTGTGTAATACTAGAACAGAACCTCAGTGCACCCCACCCCTACGCTGACCCCCCCTCCCCTTCCTGCCCCTCCCCAGCCAAGCAGCAAACAAGCCAGGAGAGCCGAGGGACAGACCCCATCTGCCTGACATAGTCTCTCTCCTGCTTTGAACAATTCTTCACTTTCCTGCCTTCTTCTGTTCTCATCTTTCTCCCTTCTGTTCAGCTCTTGAATCGGGGCAGGAGGAAAGAGAACAGGAAACTTGAGCAATGGTTTGTGGGCCTGTCTAGAAAGCAAGACAGAGTTTAAATAAAAAATAAAAAAACAAAGGAAAAACTGAAAACTGCCAAACTCCTGGTTAAGGAGAGTGCTGCTCTTCTTTCATGAGACTATGTTCTCTCTGGAAATACATCCTTCTGGTGCAAGCATTCTCTCCTTTACTAGATTGTAAGAGCTTTTAGAGCAGAATAATCCTGTAATTGTTTTTCTGCTGAATCCTCTCCCTACTTCCACCACCTAGGTTTTTCAAGCTTTTAATAAAGTAGATTCAAAATGAGTCCTAGAAATCGATATTGATTTGAATTTTGTTGATTAGGATATTAATACCCTCCCTGATCAGGGTACACGAGAAAAAAAGGCTTCTTTTCAAATCTCTGTGTTTTGTCCAGTCCTGCTACCAAAGAATGATTCATTTTTAAGTAACTGTAAACAGCTCAAAAGAAAAATAATACCTTGCAATACATAAAAATCATGTGATCCAGTTTTAGTGCCCATAAGTAAAGTTTTACTGGAACATACATGCACACACAGACACCTCTGCAACCTTTGGGGAGCTCAACTCAGCTTTCCTTTTCTCACTCACAACACGGGAAGAATAATCGCCGCTGCCACGAGGGGTCATTTGTAGGCATAAATGAGCTGACGAGGTTCACCCGCTTAGAACAGGGCCTGCCTGCGTCTACGGTGCACCGCTCAGTCACGTCCCCTTTACTGTTCTCATTTCTCCTCCAGGTGGACCTTCAGGGGATAAAAGCAAAGTTCCAGGAGAAGTATCAGAAGTCTCTCTGTGACATGGTTTGCTCGGACACCTCTGGGGACTTCCAGAAACTACTGGTGGCCCTCTTGCACTGAAGCAAGCCAGAGAAGTAGGAGCAGACAGAGGAATCAATCACCTTTGTCAAGAAGCCCATTCCAAACCAGATTGGCACATGGGACTCCAGCATGAAAACCCTTCAAGAGGCCTGCTTTATTTTCTTGGCATCTTGAGTAGTATAGCCAGGCCAGGATGATTTGGTTAAAAACAGCAGCCTCAAGGTGCTTGGGCAAATCACCCTTGAACGCTGGCTTAACAAGTACCTGGGCTGCCTCTTAACTTTCCTTTGGTGTGGTAACTGAATGCTTTCTAAGCACACATGAAATCAGCAGTTGATAAAAAAAAACGATCCATGAGTAATAAAACATTTAGAAGACTCTGTATTGCACAAGGGTGTGTGTGTCTTGGGTAAAGACTGAATGGTTAAGGTACGGAGAAGACAAAATTAAACAGTTCGTTAATTTTCCTTCTGTGTGTTCCATTTCAAAGCCTCAAAGTTAATTAAAGTTGTGGATTATGCCTTCATCAGCTGCTTTTCCAAAGACTGGGTTGATTAGTTTTGGCTCTTGTCCTGGAAACATATGACTTGTGAAATTCAAACATATTTGGGAAATGCAAACAGTTACGTTTATTAATAATTACCAAGGACACTCATCAAGGCTCGCAGCAAGGAAACGATTGATGCACCTACGAGGAATGTAACTAGAGGTAAAATTCACTAACCTACTAACTACCGGTTTAAATGGTTTTTCTTGCTTCTGTAGACATTTGACCCACTTGAGTCTCCCATCTGGTCTTCAAATACAATTAGGCTGGGCACAGTGCCAATAGGATCAAGGTCAATCGTCTGAGTCTTAAATGGATTGGTTCCGCACCAACAGAATCTATTCCAGGATGTTTGCCTCACAGTCACGTGTTGCTACACAAAGAAGGGTCAGTCAAGAGGATATGGACACTTTGGTCCAATAATTATAGTTATTACGCATTGGATGATTACTTTTGTTTGGCACTGTGACGGAACATATTTTCATATTCAATCTTCCCAATAGTCCTTTGAGGTTAATGTTACTCCCGTTTATCAATTGAGGAAACTGAGACATTAACTAACCTGGCTAAATTCATCTGCAAGTGATGGAGTTGGGATTTGAATTCAGGGCTGGTCAACTCCAGAAATCACACGACTAACCGCCTTTCTTGGAAAAATAACACAAAGTACATGGTAATGGGTCTGTAGTCATTCACCTGCTTAATTCCCTAGTATCTGCCAAATACTGTGCTGGGCTCTGGGGATACAGAGATAAGTAGAACACTCGCTATGCCTTGGGCAAGTCATTCCCAGGCCAGTAATACAGACAGATGCTTCCAATATGCAGCCAAAGGCTGTTTAACTATGTGAATATGGGCATATAAAACTCTCTACCCATGAGCAAGAAGAAGGAACGCGTAGCTTTGCCTGGAGGAACTGGGAGGTGCTTCACAGAGATACAGTTGTGTTGGGTTTTAAAAAATGCATAGAAAGTCTCCAGCGAAACAAAGAAAGAAGGGCATGGACAGAGACTCAGAAGCGTAAAGGAACCCAGTGTGTTCAGGAAGCTGTGAAATCCAGTCTCCTGGGGGATAGATATGGAGAAAGGAAGGAGAGGGTTGAGGAGGCAGCTGTTGAGGCTGCTGAAGAATATGCTTGAATCACATTAGCAATGGGTTTGCCTGCCAAGTGTGGGCCTGGTCCTTTGGGCAATAGTGGTCGCTGGAGATATTTAAGTGAGCCAGGAACATGTGGACCTTGGGAAATCACTTGGGTGTGTAAACACTCAGTATAAGAATACATGTCATGGTGTGTCTTTCTACTGGCTATAAAATGGTGATTGGCAAATGAAGAGGTTATGTTAACATTTGTGTTCTCAACAGACTGAGTGGTGTGTCCCTGCCCCAGCAGTGCGGAGTCTGGCATCTCCAACAGCAAGAGACCAACACACAGGACTCCTGCAGGCTGCAAACAAACTGTGTCTCAGACCACATGACAGCCAATAAAAATGCCTCAGCTAAGCCCCCAGGAACTAGATAAGCCAAGAAATAAGGGGCCCCGAAAACCGGAAATAGTATGTAGCTCCCCATACCAACAAGCAAGAGCTGCCATGTCGAATTCAGAGAGATGTCAGGGCTGCCTATTGGCGTCATTGCAATTTCTTGCATGATCAGCGTGTTGGGAGACAGAGGGTCAGGAGAAAGAAAAGAAGTGGCCAGGAGGGATTTCTCAGAATAAACTTTTTATTGATTTATTTTGTTGCTGTATTTTTGTAAATTTTAGATACAGAAAAGTCAAAATTGTATTACATAGAGTTCCCATATACCCCACTCGCAGTTTTCCAAATCACTAACATTAATATGGTACGTATGTCACAACTTATGAATGAATATTGATAGATTATAATTGAATAAAGCCCACACTTTAGTCACAGTTCCTTAGTTTTTACCTCAATGACATTTTTCTGTTCCAGGTTTCCATGAGAAACATTTAGTTGTTATGTCTCTTAAGGCACCTATAAACTGTGACAGTTCCTCAGACTTTCCTTGTTTTTGTTGACCTTCACTGTTCTGAGGAGTACTGGGCAGGTGTTTTGTAGCATGTCCTTTAGTTTGGGTCTGATGTTTTTCTCATGATGAGACTGGGGTTATGGGTTTTGGGGAGGAAGACCACAGAGGTAAAGTGCCATTCCCATCACATCATATCAAGCGTCCGTGCTATCAACACGACCCATCACTGTTGATGTTGACATTGATCTTCTGGCTCAGGTAAGGTTTGTCAGGTATGTCCACTGTATCCATTAAAGAGGAAGCCCATACTTAAGGGGTAGGGAGTTATGGGGCCACCTCCTTGAGTGGGGAATTCTACATAAATTATTTGGGATTTTTCCGTATAGGAGGATTCCCTGTTCTCTCATTATTTATTTATTCAATAATTTATATCAGTATAGACTTACGAATATTTGTTTTGTACTTTGGGTTATAATCCAATACTCCGTTATCGATTGTGTTGCTCAAATTGTTCCAGCTCTGTCTATTGGGAGCTCTCACAGTGGGCTCCTGTGTCCTTTTCACGCACCCCTTCACTTTGCTTTTGAGCACTTTACTTTCTGGCATCACAGGATGCTCCAGGCTCATCTTGCATATTCTCTTCCCAAGTCCTAGACTCTGCCATTTCTCCAAGGAGGCTTGGTTTCTCTTATTGGATACTGGTATTAGAACCCAAGTTCTGGGGTCTGGTGTGCTTACTGCTACCGGGTTGTCATTTTCTCTAGGCCCGCTCAGTTCACAGAGCTAGGAAATAGAAGTGTGTATACTAAGCCATGTAAATACCCATATCTATAACTATTTATACATTACAGATAGATGACATAGACACAGGTATAGATAGATATAGGTATAGATAAAGATATAGGTATAGGTATAGGTAGATATAGATCCATCTGAATCCATATCAAGATAGACATGAGTTCATACGATGTCTTCAACTTTCATTAAGTACCACATGGTTCATGCTAGAAGGGGCATTTTGACTTCTTGAACACAGCACAAGGGGACAAGTCGTGGAAGGAAGCTGCTAGAAAAAGCAGTCATGGGAAGAATCAAAGCAACCCACTCAGCACCCTGCATGTGCCACTGATTATGTTTCCATTTTGATGGCAGAGTTTGTGCCCAGGTCTGGGGAGAAAGGGCAGGCCATGGCTGAGTGGCCCTCAGATCTCTACCACCTGGTACCCAAGGACTTGTCCTTAGGTGTTAAACAGAGCGCTCCATGCCTTCTTAGTGACTAAACCAGCCATACTGATATCTTATGTTCCTAAGGTACATAAGACCAACTTTCAATGGGCTCAAAATATGTTCAACAAACACTGACGCCATGCAAAGGAAAGGGAAAGAAAGTCCGCCTTCCGTGTCAGAATCAAGATAATGAGTTTTCATGTCAGTCTCGCTGGTAATGGGTTTTAGTCCCCAGTAATTATCCCTTTAGGATTACTTAGAACAAGGATGTCTTAGGACACAAGAGGCCTGAGGCATGTTTAGACTCTGAGCTAGAGGGGGAAAAAAAGCACTGGTTTTGAATCATTGCTCACTGTGAGGAATGTGGACCTGGATAATACGACTCACAATCCAAAATGCACACACGAGTTGGATGAACTCTGACCCCAACCCAAGGACTAATTTTTTTTTTTCTTTACTGCACCGAAAACAAAATCAAAGTTGTTGTTTTTAAAATCCTACTGAACCCGTTCAAATTAGAACCAGTCTTTGGAAAAGGTTGGGACAGGAGAAAAAAAGGATCAGAAAAATAAAATCATTTCCACACAAGTATTTCAATCACTTCAAGGGTCTGGCACATACAAATCTGCACTGTATATGGATTTCTACCGGTAGGACTTCTTTTCACGAATCTCACTTAACCTACTGCCGGATTAACCAACACACCCTGTCCTCTCTCCAGAGTCTGCTGCTGGATATCCTGGCTGCTCTGAAGGCTGGTGGCTAGTAGAGGACTGCATAGGAAGTCCCCTCTCTCTGGTGGCTCATGCGTTTTGCGAGAGTACATTGTATTTATTCCCAAATTTGTTTATACCTACTGTACTCACTATTGTAATTTCATAATTAATTAAACATTAAACATGCCAATGAACTAGAAGTGTGAAAAGAAAGACTTCTTGTTTCTATGAAAGCTAAATTGAATTGCGCTGGAATGGCCAGATAAAAGTGCATTGTATTTAAAATAAAAAGGATAAAGGACAACACTGAATGCCCAACAGTGGCTCATTTGCAAAAAAAAAAAAAATCTCAGTACGTCAATATACATTGGAATGCTTTATACGAAAAATAAACTTCAGTTATGTATGTCTTATTGTAATGATTCTCTGCTTAAACATAAATGGCCGATTGCCCTTAAGTGTGTCAGATAAGAGGGTTTCCACTATATACACATCTGTTCTTCCTTCTGAAACGCTAATTTGTCTGCGATGATCACATGGGGTTTACTTCTAGTCAAAGACCTCCGAGGCACGTCCATCACCCCCTGTATCTCCTGATACCTAACCCTCCGTGCAGAACAGGGGCTGAGGAGAGAGAAAACAGGGAGAGACTCCACTCACAGGCTGTGTCACCTGGGGAAGCCACCTGGCTCTCCTAAGACTCGGCTTCCTCATCATGTAAAATGGGGTGATAATAGTTCAGAAGCTCCCCTACTTAAGGACCCAAAGCAAAAGAGCCGTTATAGACGAGAACAATACCACCTCCACGACAAACAGGGCAACTCTACCTGCTTACGAGAGTTGTTTTTAGAGGTCACTTATTCAGTGTCATTTTGAGCTTACCAAAAACAACGGGAACAACCACGTTTACATGTAAGTGGAGGAGTTATACCTGTCTCGGAGGATGTTGGTGCTGATTAAATGAGATCAAGTATCGGAAACACTTAGCACAGCAGTGGACCCATGCCAAGAGCTCCTCAGACACCCACTGGCTGTGTTGTTATCTAACCAAGTCACCCATCTGCGCTGGGATAGCCAACCCTGAAATGGCATCACGGAGCCGTCTATTGCAGGAGGAAGCAAACCTATGGTGTAGCTATCGAATGAATTTATGTCTCCTACCCTTTCCCACCGACCAGAGTGACTGATTGTCCCACCTCCAGTCATGTCCCTCCTCCAGGCTATTTCCCATTCCACAGCCATCACGTCTTTCCTACCTGCCGCTCTCTTCTACACTGTCCCAGTGCCTGGCAGGGTTTGCCACTCTTATACCTCAAGCCTTCATGAGGGCTGCTTCCTCTCCACTGGAATGTCCAATTAGCATCTCATACTAAATGCCTCCAAAGAAAAATCTTGATTTCCCCACAAATCCAGTTCCTTTTTTGGTCCTCCCTAATCTCAGTAACCACCCCCATCCACCCAGGTGCTCAAACCAAAGTCATCTTTGATTCCTCATATCTCTTAATCCTCAAGGACAATGTATCCGATGTCTTATTAGTCCTACTGCTCCAAATAGCTTCAATTTTCCATGTTTCACCATCTCCATAGCTATCATTCCAAGTCACGCCTCTCCATCCTCTCTAGCCTGGACCCCGACGATGGCTTCATGTCTTGATTTCCGCCTTACCCAGTTCCCTCATCTCTGACTCCTTCTGGAACCCCCATTCCCCGCTCACTTACCAGGCAAGGACCACACTAGGCTTTTCTTCTGCTCCTCAAACTTGCCACACTTATTCTTGTCCTAGGACTTCTGAGTTTGTAGCTCCCTCTGCTTGAAACTCCCCTTCTCCCAGATTGCCCCATGATCCCATCTCAGAGACTATGTCACCTCCTCCAGAAGCTCACACTGGCCACCACATCAAATCTCATCCCATCACTACCCTCAGAACACACCCAAACTCACCCTTTCACATTATCTTGTATGGCCTTCACGGCGGTTGTCACCATCTGAAATTATCTTATTTGTTTACTTATTCACGGTCTATCCCACTCTGCTCCATCATTAGAATACACATTCTAGGTGGCCGGGGCTTTTTTCCTATTGTTCCCCACTGTAACTCCAGCACCTAGAACAATGTCAGGAACTTAGTAGCTGCTCAATAAAATGTAGTTGGACAGATGAACACTTCACACAATTAATGTCCTTCTTCCCCTTCTCCAGCCAGCTTTGACTTCCACTTGTCCTTTCAGCCATAGCTCAAGCCTCACACTCTCACCTTCCTGCCCCCACCTGCATGGAGTCAATCATCCCCTCTACGCTCTCCACTTTGCACCGTTCCATCACGGCCCCTAATATATTATTTTTCATCATTCTCTTTATCCATAACCCCAACTAGACCAGGAGCTCTGTGAAGCCAGGGACCACATCTTACTCAGCCTTCCAGCCCCCACCACACAGCAATTTTCTACATCTCTGAGCACTAGTAAGAAAGAGTCTTTCTCTCCAGACTCTTTCTCAATCACAGTGCTGCCTTTACAGCACTCATCGTCGTCTCATCCCTGACCATTAATTGATTTGTTCTGCTTATCTATTGTCTGCCATCTTCCTCTCCCCTAGTGGCCAGAACAGGGGCTGACACATAGTAGGTGCTAAATCAAGATTTATTTACAAATAACTCATTCAACATATTTGTTAAATAAAGGACTAATTGACTAATGAGCTGCCACGAGCACTACAAATCTCAGAGTACCCAAAGAGCAGGGAGATTCAATGCTACGTTTACAGCAGTTTACAGCAATTTTTACTCGTGGTTTCCAAACCAAGACACATGGATATGATTCATGAAAATCACATTGTCAAGGAAATGTTGGGGGGTGGGTGGGAGGGGAAGAGGGCAAGGAGAGAGTTGGCTAAAAAGCAAAATAGGTCTTGAACTGCTCCAGGGCACCCATCACCTAAATGACTGATGAGTTGCTCCTTTTGTTTGGCATTGAGAACCCTGATGGGAGCAGCAGGTCTCTTTGCAACACTACTAATTCTATTCCAATTAGTCCAATTAGGAGCAGGTCTATAGATAATTGCCCAGATGTTTGGTTTCCTCGGAGGTCCCATTGCACATGCACCCCAAGTAGATTAACATAGATATTGGCATACAGATGATGTGGGGGGAAGGGATGACACTCAGCAAAAAAAGGTTTCAAATGCAAATTCCGAGAGTTCAAATGCAAGTTTCAAGAGTAAAGGAGTTTTGAACAGCCCCTTTCCAAGAGGGAAACCTCAGGTCACCGGCCTTCCATAGCCCCCTCAACCTGGGCCAGCTGGAGAGGGACATGTGGTTTGCTGGCGACTTCAGCTTAGCATCTTCCCTGTGACATGTAAATAATACCGACCACAGTAATCACTCTAGGTCCACAGCATTGCTGAGGACATGATAAATGGAAGTTGGGTGCTGTGGCAGCCACAAGGGCAGCAAAAGAGGAGGCTGAGCCAGCTGATGGGGCCAGCAGAACAGAAGCCAGCCCCAGGCTGCCAGCACCCAGCCCCCAAAATAATATTTCGTCTGGATGGCATGTGAGGTCTGACCAGAACTGGTCCATCCCAGTGGAGGGAAATGGATGGCTAATTCCAAAGAGGTTATCAAGTATAGAAATGCACCCAAGAACTTAGCTGGCTGCACTTCACATTTGGGCAGGATGTCTGTGAGGCAGATCAAGAGAAAAGTTTTGGGTTTCTGTTTTATTTCTTACAGGGAGCAAGATAGTCCAGTTAATCAAGCCTGAGGTCCCCAAGAGACGTGAATGGTGTATAGCACAGTGGTTCCCACCCTTAGCTCTACAGCTTCCAGAATCTCCCCCCAAGATTTGGATTTTATTGGACTTCAACTGGAGTGCAGCCCTGGAATTGGGAATTTTACAATTTCCCCCATGGACGTGAATGTGAAGCCAGGGTGAGAACTGCTGCCCTAACAACCATTGCCCTCCACAGGTTGAGGAGGCTCTGAAACCCAGGATCCATCTTTACCCATGGACACTCCTAGAACCTTCCATCACTCTCTAGACTCATTTTAAGCAAACAGAAAATAAGGACCACTCACTGACTCTTGTCACAAAAGGGTCCTTCTTTTGTCATACCTTACACCTCAATGTAGGTTTTGTTGAATCCCTCATAATTTTCTATAAAATCCTAGTTCCTTAGACTAGCCTCTGAGACCCTGTCTACCTGCTCATATATTCCTCCAACAAATATTCATTGAGCACCTACTATGGGCCCAATGTTCTTGCTTTCATGAGACTTTCATTCTGTTAGGGTAGACAGAGAATAAACAATAAAACATTACAATTAGAATAATCTCATGAAACCAAAAGTGTAATTAAAAAAACAGTGTAATGAGACAGGTAGGGGGATGCAAGGTACTTTAGGTGGTCAGGGAAGGTATATTTGATCAAATAATACCTGAGCTGGGTCCTAAACATTGAGAAGGCAGCCATGTGAATACCTGAGGGAAAAGCATTCCAGCAGAGGGAACAGCAAGTGCAAAGTCCCCAGCCTCAGCTTCCTTGTAGCTCCACTTCAACTCCTCTGTTGTTCTGCTGGTATCACCAGCTCTCTTGGTTTTGCACTTTGGACTTGTCCCATCAGAGGTGTCATCTTCCAATCTAAATCTATTACTTCTCCAAGAACGCCCTCCTCCAAGAAGCTTCCCATGTCCAGCCCTACCTCATTCTAACAACTCTTTACTTCATCTCAAAAGTCTGCAAACACCCTCGGTAAATTGCAAGGAGTATAAAAGCTTATGACATGATAGTTAATATTCAGACCTCCTAAGTGTCATGCCTGAATTTGCATTGACTCATCATGCCCTTAGCTCTATTGTCTTGTTGTTTCACCTGGGGACAACTGGTGTCCTCCCATGGGATCCTTCGTTGGTCCTTCCGGACATAGATTGGGGTTCCTGCCTTCTTTGGTACCCTAGTTACTCCTAGAACAGAATAAGGCATTCATTCACAGCCCCTGACCAGAGCTCTTTTAAAGGAGGGGTTGATAGGTTGTCAGTTAAGTGCTTGTTGGGATGAAAGAATGAATTATTAAGCCTTGCGTCAAAACCGCACGGCCTTCATTCCATTTTGCACTAGCACGGTCTCCATTTTACAGCTGAGGAAACCAAGGCACAGAGAGATTAGGTAACTTGCCCCAGGTCCCACAGCTGGTAAGTGGCAGAACTAGGATTTAAACACAGGCCTGTCTGGTATCAGATGATATACGAATACCACACTGAATCACGTGGCCCTGGGGAGAATGAAGGTCAGTAGTCCTGTTCTCAAGTTTTCAATTAAAAAAGCTAAAACTTCTTTTTAAAAAAAAATTAGCAGAAGAGGCTGGGTTCATAGATTGAGTTGGTGCCAAAGACGAGGCAGGTATTCACGGCTATGGATGCCAAGACGTCTGGGCTGTCTGCTTTGTCATGTCCCTTTCAGAAAGGTCAAAATTCTGGTCAGTCTTCAAACAAAGTATCAGATCATCACTGTGCCCTCTACTGAATTCAAGTCCTGCCAGGGAGCTCCTGACAATAGGTGAAAATGTCCAATGAAATAGCAATTGGGTGGGACACCAGAGCACATTCATTTACCTTCAGTTATGGCTTCTGTCTTTCTCCCTTTCGACTGCTTGAATGGTGTCAGTGGGGAAGGAGGGGAGAGAGAAGCTAACAATAACCCAGCATCCTCAACTGTAGTGTGAGCTTAATGGAGGGTGGCCAGATTTAGCAAATAAAAATCCAGGAAACACACTTACATTTGAATTTTGACAACGAGAAAATATTTTAGCATAAGTATTTCTTGTGCAATATGTAGGCATACGTATACTGAAAACTGTGGCTTCATGAAACCTGTCTCTCAGGATTATCGTGAGGATTAAGCAACACACAGAAGGGAAAGTGTTCAGAGGTACCTGACTGGTACGTGGTCATGCTAGGTCTGTTCAAAGACTGCTTTTCTTCCTTAAATAACAGTGGGAAACGGACAGTTCTGGATCTTCAGAGAGATGAGAAAAATGGCCATTATGGATTATTGACTCATTTTAATAAGCAAACTCACTTGGAGAAAACATGGTTCCCCCTCAGTACATGAGGCTCTCTGCTCTCTCTTTACTCCCAAGGAAAGAAGGGGGGCAAGGCTGGAATCTAGTGGCCAAACCAGTTAAGTCCAGAAAATTTCCTCATTGAGAAATGATGATAGAAGAGATAACAGGGTAGTGGTTTTATAAACAGAAATAATTTGGTTGAGCAAGAGGAGAAAATGAGATGGGGAGATAGTGGGGTGGGGGGGGGTGAGTAGGAGGGAAAGAGAGCCTAAGGAGAGACCACATGAAGAAAGTTTGTGGGAAAATGTCAAGTGGGAAAGATCTGTTCCGCCAAAATCAGAACATCTGAGCCCATTGCGTGATGCACTGGGGTGCTGGAAATGGTTTTCAGAGGTTCTCAGACATCCTCAGACACAGCTGTGCAGCAAGCAAGTTTGTCTTCCACGGCCTTTCCTCTGCCCTTTCCACAGCAACACCAAGCCTTCCCAGCAATCCCCCAACACCCCAGAAACCTTGTCCTAAGAACAGCACCACCTCAACACACCACCAGAACCCCAGGTTTGGTATTGCTCTATTAATCTGTCGAAAGTGCCCCTTTTCAGACCCCAAACAGCTTCTGTGACAAACTAATCACAGGACAGGAACAGTCTTGCTAAGGATGATTCACATTTAGATAACACCTTCTGGAACATTCTTTTTCCTTTCTCCCCTACACTTTCCTCCCCATTGTTGTCTAATTCATTATCTGCTCTAATTAGAAAAGTGGGTGCTTTTCAGGTAGAAGAGAGGGCTAACGTACGGTTTGGTGAAAATGAGATCTTTGCCTCTCCAAATACATTTCATGAGAAGAAATATATTAGGTGTGTAGCAGTTGTTCATTAATTTGTGTTAGAATGAAATAATCACTTGGTTACACCCTGGTGGCTCTCCTATAGTTTGAGAAAAGATCACCCTTATTACTATGCTTCTACAATCATTTCTGAAGGAACATCCATTGACAACTGAGAATCTCAGTCATGCTATCCGTTTACTACTTCCCCACCTCCATTGTATAATGTTCTACTGTGGAAGTCACAAACAGAGAAAGTGCCGTTCCAGACACTTGTGCTGAAGAAAATTCTGGAAATGACAATAGAAACAATGTGTACATCTCCTGGGTGGTACAGCAGATTTCTGATTGCTATAATTACTACCAGTATTGTGCAATGCCTTTGGGTAACTGACAATACACTAGGTGTTATGAAGAGTTTAAATAGTAGACTCTCCAACCTCCCGCTCATGTCTGAAATGCCATGGCCTGCGCTGGCCTGCCCACTGGAATGGAAAACACAAGAGGATACTTCCTACTTCCTTAACCAAAGCCCTGGAGACTTGGGCAAGCTTTCCTAGGAATGGGGGTTACCAAATCAACCGTGTTTGTCTTGGCTCACTCTTTTTTCTACCTTTGGATTATTCAGATACAGAAGAAAGAAAGAGAAGGCAAAGGAAGCCTTTATCCAAGAGGCTTTTGAATCCCTGGAAGGTTCTGAGGACTGAGTTTCAAGTACAATGTGTGAAGCTAATACAAAATAGTGTCTCTCTAGTAGTATTTATTTCCCACCAAAAATAATTTACAAGGAATGGTGAACACTCACCACACCTCAGAAAATTAGGATTAATTACAATCCAATATCAGAACCAACCCAACATCAGAAGCAGATGCAACTGGTTTCAGAGAAATAATGAGTAACCTCGACAAGCTTCACCTCGTGGCTGAGAGGAGACCCAATTCTTTGAAAGTCAGTAAGGAGAGAATTTATTCCACACTCCTGCCCCTGGATTCAAAGACCCAGGGAATAGACCAATCTTAACATTGGCAGCTAATCTCTACTACATGGGTGATAACTTTTGAGGCAGCCAGAATACAGTTTTATACACACATATGCACCCCACAAAATATTTTCATATTTTTTTGGAGACTGCAAATCTCAAGCATGCAACAGGCTGAGCTACGGAAGGTGGCGCAGAGTTTCCCTGCCAGGGTCACTTTGGATCTTGAGGGTGGAGTCAGTATACACAACGCTTTGAAAGCTGTGGGGAAGGCAAGAAGAGTTTGTTGGGGGCATTTGTTGGACAAGTGGGGGTTATAGTTTTTCAAGCACTGTAGATAGAAGAAAACCACACCTCAATCCTGCAGCGCCAAACTTCATAATTGTCACTGTACCCCTGGGAATGGAGCTCGGAAGTGGGGAAAAACAATCAGCCCTCCTCCAACTAGACGTAAGAAGGATGTTCAAGTAACATCCAAAGGGATCGTTAGTGGTTCCAAAGGCAAGCTATATATCTGTTGGTTGGCCGTCACTGGGTCTGGATAAATTTTCTCACTCAGATAAAGAAAAGAGGAAGATCATGGAAAAATACTGCAGGACAAGGAAAGAGAACACCATTCTGAAGACTTAAGAGAGTATGTCCAGAAGAAATTTTTTTTTTTTAAACTTCAGCATTAATAGAAAGAAAAATGACATTGCTTCTGTAAAGCAAGCCAAAATCCATAAAAATCCAACTGAGCCAGAAAGAGAGCTGTGGGATTATTTCAGAAGACTGAAAATGCAATAATATATTTCAAATATGCATTGGAAGCAGAAAAGAGGAAACCTAACACTATGGAAAAGTACACCAATGATGTAAAGAGTAAATTTGAGATGGTGTTCTAGAAAGCAAAAAAGGACAAGCAAGTGAATAGTTAAAAAGAGATAATGATTTAAATAAGGAGGCCAAGTTAAAAAAAAAAAAAAATATATATATATATATATATATATATATATATATATATATATATATATATGTGTGTGTGTGTGTGTGTGTGTTATTCATGAAGCAACAAAGCTGCAATTGAAGTAATAATCAAAGATATAATTGAACAAAATTTTTCTGGGCTGAGTAAAGGCCAAAGTATACAAATCAACAGCCATGTTTTAGAGGCAAAATTTATAAAAAGAGCTTACACCTGGACCTATCCTGATAATGATTTTAATTAAAAGAGAATTTTAACAAACAAAAAACTGTAAAAATCAGTCAATTCTCAAACTTCTACTCTGCAGCACTGAATAGCATGGGTGGCTTTCAGAAAATTTTGAAGAAAAAAAGTTTTAATGATTTTCTTAAAAATTGAGATATAATTGATATATAACTTTATATTAGTTTCAGGTGTACAACATGATTTGATATTTGTATATATTGCAAAATGATCACCACAATAAGTCTAGTTAATACCCATCACTATATATAGTTACAACATTGTTTTCTTGTGATGAGAATTTTTAAGATCTACTCTTTTAGCAACTTTCAAATATACAATACAGTGTTATTAACTATTATTACCATGCAGTACATTACACTCCCAGGACTTATTTATAAATGGAAGTTTGTAATAAGAAAAATGTTGACCCTCAACCATCATACCCAGCCAAGTAATTGTTCATAGATGGTAGGGAAAAAAATCTTAGATAAGGAAGAATTCAGGAAAATGCACCTCTCCCCTATTCTCCCTAAAAAAGTATTATGAGTCAATGAACTCCAGTTAATCAAAAGATGAGTCACAATTAAGCACTTAAGAATGGAAAAGTTGTGGCATAAAAGAACTGGCAGTGAAAATGTGAATCAGTCAAGTATGAAGCTAAGTTTAAATAATTACAAATACGATTCAAAAGCAAATAGCAAAAGCAAAAAGTCATTCTTAAAAGATGAGATATAGTATATAAAATAATTTGATGACAACAATCTAGGCCTTAAATTCCAGGTTATCTTTACAAATACCTGGGAGAAAGAAGTGAAAGTATTTCAGATTCTTTTTTTTTACCTAGCAGGAAGTCGAAAAATATTATTTTACTTTTATTTTTGATCATTAGAAAAACATTGATTAAAAAATGTTTCAGAAAAACTTAAAAAAAAAAAAACACTGGTAAAAATATAAACAGTCTGGAAAGGCAAAAGTAAGAAAACAGTGTCCAGTGTCAATCTCTGTCAACAAGTTCCATTAAATTTGTTCTCTGCCTTTCCTATCAAGGGGCAGGGGCTGACTTATTCCGATTCTCAAGGAGCTAATACAGGAGAGAGAGGTGGAAAGATATGACTAAACTTCAGCCTGATGTGAGAGCTTTTCAAAGACATATGTATAAAATTCTCCTTCTACGAGGACCTGGAATTCATGGTGGGATAGGGGTGAGGTGGGAAGGAGGAAGGTTGGGGAAGGTTTCCCTTCAGAACACTTAGGACATTTACATTATTTGTCTCCTTCCCTACCAGAATGTAAGCACCACATGGCAGAGACCTTGTCTTACTCAATGGATGGATGGATGGATGGATGGATGGATGGATGGATGGATGGATGATGGATAGAAGTATAGATGGATGGATGATGGATAAGTGGATGGATGGATGGATGGATGGATGGATGGATGGATGGATTGATGGAAAGGTGGATAGACCCTTAGTTAACCAGATCCTCACTTTGCTCAATTCACATTTCCCCTAGGATTCTAACTAATCCTACTTCTAAGGGAGTTAAGTTCACCCTCCCAACAGACCTCCCTCTGTAGGTCATCCACTCTCTATACCACAGCACAAAAGTGCCAAACCATGCTTCGGTGGCCTGGAGAAAGTGATGTTTCTGCCTAAAACACCTATTTCACCATCAGGGAGCGCCTGTCGTGGGGAGCGGGGAGGCCAAGGCCGTGTATTATTCTTTGTGACTTACAGTGCTAAAAACAGAGCGCACGTTGCATCCTTGATCATGTTACTTCTTTCATCCCAATTTGATTTACAGCCCAGAAAGCTGATCTGTGACATAAATGATGTATCAGGTCAAGATGTCGTTTGCGGAGAGAAGGGGCCCTGACAGCTGGGTTATATACCAACAATCTACGAACAGTCCTGATGTCATCTCTGTCAGCCCTTTTTTTTCCTTTGCCCTCCCCAGGGGGTGGGGCGGGGGGAAATATGAAGATATTTTCTGATGCTGGAGCAGGGGGGAGGAAGAGTTTGGAATGCTGTCATTTGTACTACTGACCTAGTAAAAACAGGGTTAGGCTTTTAACTCTCAGAGCACAGTTGTCATGGCCATCCCAGAATCAAGGCACAGGCTGACTTGCCACCATTGTTTAGAGTACAAAGTCCTTGTTCAGCTTTCCACAAGCTGCTTAAAAAATACACCCAGCCAGGCAGATCCAGACACCGATAGACAGGCACTCGCATACATAGAAAAGTTTTAAAATCGCAAAGCAAGAGGCAAGTTCCTTACTACAGCTTTTAATGACCCAGTTCACGGGGGCCTTATTTGCTCCTCATTTTTCTCCTTCACCTGCTGACTGTGAGAACAGGAGATTCTCTGAAGACAACAAAGAACAACCTTCCAGTTTTCGAGGAGCTCTTACTAGGCCTTTAAGTGCAGATTTCCACGTTCTTGAAACACAGTTCCTTGGAACAGATAGCTGTGGTCACTGGTTAGTGTGAAAGTGATGCCTGGCCTCGAGTGTGTTAGGAGGACTGGACATGTACGGTGTGTGGCTTCCTTGCTTGTAGCTGTCAGACCTGCAGCTGATTTGTACCAGGTTGACGGTCCACAGGATTTCAGGCCCAGCACACCCAGCCCGGAAACAAACTGGGGTTTCCTAAGTAAAAGTGCCCTGTACTATCAATGCAAAACTCGATGAGGAAATGGAAGTTTTTCTGAATTTACATAAAAGGACAAAATAATAAAGAGCATGAGCTGGAAGCCTCTGGCTTTAGGCCAGAGATGAGCAGAAGCTCTGAGAAGATCCCTTTCTCTGAGGTTCAGCATCCAGCAGTCACTACTATGGCCACCTCAGGGCACAAACCACAGGGCGAGCTGGAAGAGGTAGGCTCTGAGGTCACCTGGCCCGGTGAGAAAGTAAATACAGGGAGGTTTTGTGACTTGTCTAAAGACACACAGCCAGTCCATGGCGGATCCTGGGCTGGAATCTAGGACTCCTGGAGGCTGGGTAGATAGTGAGGAACATAGCAATTACTTAAGACACAGGAAACAACCAGAGTGAGCAGGAGACCACGTTAGATGCTGAAAACTGGGCACTGAGAACTATTGGAATCTAATGAAATTATTTTCAGAGTAATCACTAACCATAATACTAACCATAAGTTAGTACAGTGAACCTAAATTGTGCCAGGTACTTTACTGGATGCTCCCCACACATTAGTTTTCTATGACAAAGATGGTTATTCCCATTCAGATGAAGAAACGGAGGCTGGAACATGTTAACTTGCCCAGGACCACACAGATGCTGAGAAGAAACGTCATGATTCTCCCAAATCTTTCTGCCCTCAAAACCTGAGTCTTGACTTCTTAGGATAATGATTTTCATCAAAAGTAGGGACAGAGAGCTGAATGTCCTCATTTATTTAAGGTTCCCATATGTTCACACCCTAAACTCTCCCAGAAAAGTTCAGGATATAAAGTGAAGACAAAAGTACAAAACTCTCTGAGACAAATATTTTCATGAATTGAAAGTAGGTTGGTTGGGGTTCCATGTGGGTGGCAGAGATGCTTTTTGGATAAGGCTTGGTGTTATATGTGCGTGTGCTATGAGGCAAACACCAAGATTCTCTTTGTGTCTTTTCCTGACATTTAATGGAGGGCCCAAATTCTCCTAGTAGGCCAGGCCAATGGAATGGGGCCTGTTTTTTCTTAACTTTAAAATCCAAAGAATTTATCAAAGTTGGTCAGACATTGACACTGCACACCAGGGCTCATTTGAACACTTGACAAGGCTGGATTCCAGAAGGTCTAATTAGTTAGGGAATGTTGGGGAAGCTCCAAGTTTCCCCTAGAGTGGATGGCGCCATGTTAGTTCACTCCCAGAAATCCCTAGCTACCGCCCTCACAACAAACCCGTGGCTTGCTCACCAGCTGGAAGAGAAATAAGACGACAGGCATTTCAGAGCAACAAATAAGTTATTTTTTGCCTTGTGCCGTCTTGGAGGCCAAGGACGAAAGCACCAGCTTTGGGGTTGGAAGGACCTCAGTGTAGTTCCCAACCTTGAACTTAACTCTTGCTGCATGGTATGAAGCAATTATTTTACTTTTCCCTTCATCACGTTATTGGAGTTGATTAAAATGAGGGACATCCAGGGCCATTCCAGATGACCAGTCGCATTGCGGTCTAATGGACATACACCAAGCTGTACACGGCAGCGCTGCTAAAACCCACTCAGCAGATGGGGGCATGAAGTTCACCCAACAGAGCTCCCTCTCTTTTCCTAGTCTGCATTCTGTTAACACCCAGTGCAGGCACTGTGTCTAATTCACCCACCACGTGCCAGGTACTAGGCTGGGCAGTTGGGATGGAGAGAAAGTCAAGACAAGGTTCTTGCTGTCCAGACGCTTCCATTCTAATAAGAGAGGCACAGTCAAGTAAACACAATCGCAGTGAGGTCTGAGGCATGTAATAGTAGAAATGGGCAGAAGGAGTGGAAACAGTACAGAGGAGTGAGAAGCTTGCAACAGAAGGAACACAGGCCCTATAAGGAATTTAGCTACTCGTCTATTAGATCACCAGCATGGCTCAGAAGTGAAGGAATACTCACCAGCACTGATAGCTATCCCAACAGCTCCTCTCTACAGCATTTTGCTTGTATCTCCATGGGTCTCTGACCCCTTGGCTCAGGTCTCCTCATTCTGGCCTCTAGGCCCCCAACCCCAGTGGCATGTTATGGATATACTTGCCTGACCTTGACCTTCTGTACTCTTTGGGAGATGATCCACTCTATGCCCTGCAACTACGAATGAGAGACACTCCTCCTTCCACCCTGCCCTGTGGTCCCCTAAAGGCCTGGCCAGCCCAGCTCCCCAACAGGGACTAGATACATGTAAGGACCTACAAGTCGTTTGATGGAGCCAGAATCAAAATATAAGTGGGGGAGGGAAGTGGCCAAAGCCAGTTATGGAGGTGGACAGGAGACCAGTCTGATTCCTGCTAAATAGTCTGGACTTTATCCTCAGACTTGGGGAGCCGCTGAAGGGCGTAATGCAGGGAACTGGCAGGTTCTGATGTGCCTTTCCCCGGGTTACTCTGGTGGTGACAGGGTTATTGGAGGGAAAGAGACAGGAGCGAGGGGAAAGTCAGTGTGCGAGGCTGTTACAATAATGCAAGCGAGATCTGAGGAGAGAAAACCAGGCTTCCCTGTCACTCACTGCTGGTACCCTCAGTCAGGACCTCCCAGGAAGCAGGGGCAGGACCGACCTGGGGTCCCTCTTAGTCATCCTCATAGGTCCATAGCAGCCCGCCCCGGTGCTGATGCTACTTCATAACCGTCACCATTCTCTTCTCCCTGCTCCCCTTCCTTCTTCTCCCTTCCTCCCTCTCTCCTTTTCCTCCTGCTTCTTCTCCCTCCTCCTCCTTCCTCCTTTTTCTCCTCTGTCTCTCTCCCTCCACCCCCTCTCTCTCTTCTTCTTCCTCCCTCTTCCTCCATCTCTCCCTCCCTCTCTCACTCTCTTTCTGGCACACTCTAGAGCAATATGCCTTGCCTCCTGCCTCGATCTCAAGCCTTTCTGACAGGAAAAAAAAACCGGAAAAGTAAAACAAAAAAGCAAAAAAACTATTTTTAAAAACTAACGGAAAAACAATCAGCACTTTCTGAGCGAGGCAGGGGTGTCATGCAGGAGTGCTGCTGCCCTCACCCCTTTAAAACAGAAGCCTCTGGGGGAAGGAGCAGCCACCAAGCTTTGGTTCTTCCAAGTCTGGAAACGCTGGGGTGCTTCACAAACATTAAACACCACTTTTGTCATGGATTCCATCATCTCAGAGGCCGGAGGAGGAAATGACAGCCCTCCCCATTGACCCTGGCAGGCAGGTGGGAAATACAGACCCATTAAATAGCACCCCTGGGCCCACATTTGGGCTTCCCTTGGGACCATCTGCCACCTTCCATGCACCCAGAACTACCTTCAGTGACTATCACCAGATCACAACAACCTGTTTACAGACATCTAGAATTCCCGGGCACTTTTAGGACACGGGACTCGGGATGTTTCCAAATGGGCAGCAAAGTCCTGTCTCAGAGAAGCCGTTCCTTCGGATCTATTTATGCCGATGTAAACACTTGCCAAAGAAACAAGGCATGTGGGCATGCGCCGGCTCTACAGGCCCTCGGCTTGCTGCAAAAGGCAACTGGAAAGTCACATGTCATAACAGTGGAAAGTACATATGCAACTATTCTTAGCCCTGGAATGTATACACTGTCTCCCTGCCCAGCGGTTCTTTCACAAAGCTCTAGAAAACTGTGAAAGCGCCTTCAGCATAAACAAATCCAGAACTCTCCCAGGACAAATCATTTGCCAACTGAAGGAAAGGCCTGGGTTTATGGTTTCATTTGGAGCCAGAGGTGGAAACTCTGGAGGGACCAGCCGGACCAGGCATCGGCGGATGGTACTGCCACAAAACAAGGTAAATGTCTCTGATGTTTCATTTTTTAACAGGTAGACCACCAGGCATCATCCAATAAACACTGCCCAGGTTACTCTTGGGTTTGTGCTTCCTATTTATCCAATCTTGAAAACAAAACCCTAAAGACTTCATATTCTCAAGGGGGAAAAAAGAAGATTGCAAAGGTCCATTTCATCCCTCATTCCTGTCTCGTTAGCAGAAGGCCACGCCCCCAGAATGACATCCTTCCGGAAGGACTAACACCCAGAAAGATGCTTAGATGAGTTTACAAAAATAACAAATAGGCTGAGAATCTAGAGAAAGGCTTCTGGTGGACAAACGCATAGACTGTCATTTTGCTTTAGGCTAACATTTCCACTCCTGACAATAGAGTAACTTCCAACAGTCTTCACTGTTTCTGTTTGTTTGCTCATTTTTTCTCAGATTATCTGAAGATGCTGTTTGCCTGTTACCTTTGAGAGGAACCATAACCAAAAGGAGAGGTGTGAGCTGTGAGGTCTGGAGGGCAGGTGGCCTCCCTTTCCAATCTTCACTACAGGATTTTCTTGGCAATACCCTCACGCGTCTTAGAGAAAGGACGCAGATGCTCTAAGGTCTTGGAGACTCCACAGCCAAACCCTCCATCCAGCACATGCTCCCTCGTGGGACTTCTTCCCCTCTTTGCAGGATGAACGAGTCATCGCCAGATGGGCTGCTCTTCAATGACCATGACTTCTCCTCCGAATTGTTGAGGCAGCTCAATGGCTTCAGACAAAACAGCATCCTGACTGATGTGAGTATCTGTGCTGGGGCCTGGGAGGTCCCCTGCCACCGAAACGTGCTGGCCTCCAGCAGCCCTTACTTCAGGGCCATGTTCTGCAGCAACTTCCGGGAGAGCAGTGAGGCCAAAGTCCAGCTGAAAGGCATCAACTCCATGACTCTGGACCAGATCGTCCTGTATGTGTACACCGGGGCGGTGCACATCACAGCCGACAACGTTCTGCCTTTGATGGAAGCCGCCTCCATGCTTCAGTACCCCAAGCTGTTTGAGGCCTGCTCCTCCTACCTCCAGAGCCAGCTGACCCCCAGCAACTGCCTGGGCATGGTCAGACTCTCTGAGCTCTTAAGTTGCAAGACCCTCAAGAAGAAAGCCAGGGAGGTGGCCCTGACGTACTTCCCAGAGGTGTCCGCATCGGCGGACCTGAAGGAGCTCTGTGCTTTGGAACTGAGGGACTACCTGGGAGATGACGGGCTCTGTGGGGAGGAAGAGAAGGTGTTTGAGGCCCTCATGGTTTGGATCAAACATGACCTCCAGGCCCGGAAACGATACATGCAGGACCTGTTCCGGCTCGTCAGGCTTCAGTACATCCATCCGGCCTTCTTCCACCACTTCATTGCCAATGATGCCCTCCTGCAGTCCTCGCCCTCATGCCAGATCATCTTGGAGACAGCCAAGAGGCAGATGTTTCCTTCGTACGGCGCCACCAGTGCCCCAGACCTCCAACCTCCGTGGCACATCCCCCCAAGAAACTCTTACCAAGACTTCCTCATCCTCTTGGGTGGGAGGAAGGACAACCAACAGACCACCCGGGACGTTCTGCTGTACAACAGGCAGACTGGCCAATGGCAGAGCCTGGCCAAGCTCCCGACCCGGCTGTACAAGGCGGCGGCTGTCTCCTTGCACCGCAGCGTGTACGTGCTGGGAGGCATGGCTGTCGACGCACAGAAGAGGGTACCCAGTCACAATGTCTACGTCTTCTCCCTGAAGCTCAATCAGTGGAGCCTGGGGCAGCCCATGCTGGCAGCCCGCTACTCCCACCGAAGCACTGCCCATAAGAACTTCATCTTCTCCATCGGGGGGATTGGAGAAGGGCAGGAGGTCATGGGCTCCATGGAGAGATTCGACAGCATCTGCAACGTCTGGGAGAGCGTGGCCAGCATGCCAGTGGAGGTTCTCCACCCTGCAGTCGCTGTGAAAGACCAAAGACTCTACCTTTTCGGGGGAGAGGACATCATGCAGAACCCTGTACGCCTCATCCAGGTAAATGGCTGGTCCTTCCCGTTGTGTAAATGCACGAGAGTGTGCCCACCTGCACACATACAAACATACTCACACGTGCATATATACGCACATACATATACACACAGCATACACACATAGGAATGTACATACATACACGTATAGGTGCACATACACACAGAGACACATGTGCAAACATATATTATACATACACACATGCACACATACAAACATACTCACCCATGCATATGTACGCACATAGATACACATACACATAAACACACATACAGAAATGTACATACATACACATATAGGTGCACATACACACAGACACATATGTACACACCTATACATACACACATTCACACATACATATATACACCCATATATAATACACACACTTGTCATCTGCAGGAGAAAGAAGAAGGGGGGAGGGAAGGAAGGAAAGAGGGAAGAAAGTTTAATTTCAGCAAGATTTTTATCCATTTATAAAGACTTTTTGTGTAAGATTAATTCATATAAAGGTACACTAGGTACAATCCCTATCCACAAAGAGTTTAACTTAATTTGAGAAAAAAATGGTATATCTAAAAGTTCAAGGTAGAACACACTGAACGTCAAATAGTGAAGTCCTATAGGAATTTGGTGGGTGCTTCTAACCCAAATCAGTAAGGATTTAAAAGGAGATTCCGAAGCATTGGTCCAGTCTGTTACCAAATGTCCTGGAACCTGACCTCAGATCTGCTGAGTCAGAACCTCTTTGTGTGGGATCCTGACATTGATGGTTTACAAAAGTCTCCAGGAGATTCTAATGTGCAGCCAGGTGGCGAACACCTTGCCTTAAGTGACAGGTAGATGCTAATTTCACTCACAAGCTCTCTGAGAAATGTAATCAATAAAGACCCAAATTTCAGAATATTAAGTGTTTCCCAACTTTATGCAAGTTCTAGCAAGTTCTGCAGTTCATCTACTGGTATGAAAAACTTGAATAACGAGCCTATGTTAAAATAATCAAGGAGACCCCTGAGATTTGCTTGTTCATTTATAAAAGTGACATTGAGAGCCAATCACAGTGAAAGCCCTCGGGACACAGCCCTGGCCAGTAAATTGCACCTACCCTCCTGGAGTTTACAAAATAATTACAATTCAGATGCTGCATAGAGGGGTGCTCTAAGGGGGGGAGTCTACACCAGTTCAGAGGGAATCGGGGAGCTTTGGAGGGAACTATGTGAGGTTGGTGTAAGCTGACCTGAGCAGAGAGGCAAGAGAAGAGAGGAGGCAGGGGAGGATGAAGATAAAAGATGAGGGAGAATAGCTGGGTGGATGAGAGGCTCTGACATGGACCCAGATGGATGGGAAGCTCCTCTGAGCAGACAAATCTCCCATTCTCTGCAGAAGGCAGAGTCGTCTGTTGAGAGAGTGCTGGCATTCCTGGTAAGGGAATGGCTGGTACAAAGAATCTGAAGCAGAAAGGGGGCACAGCCCATCCCCTTGAGCAACGGAAAGCATGACAGTGGAGCTGCCACATAGACCAATGGGGAGAAAGTAGTGTACAAGGCGGAGCTTCCCAAGCTACGCTGAGCAACCCCTTCCCCCTTGGACTGCTGCCCCTGCATCCCTCCTGTAGTAATCCTGGAACATTCTTGGGGGGTGGGTGTTGGTGGAAATGAGACTGATCTGACCTGGCTTCCTAGGTTTTGTCAAGGAATTGGGTTTGTAGGCTGAGAGTCACGGGGTGGGTTAAGTAATCAAATTTGCATCTTTAGAAGCTCCCGGTGGACACCGTGTGGAGAAGGGATTGGAGAGGGCCTGAGTGGACAAAGGGAGGAGAGTTGGGGGACAGTTCTAGAGGTCCAGGTGACAGACAGTGGTGGCTTGGGCTAAGTTGCTGCTAGTGGAGATGCAGAAAAGTGACCAACTCTGATTTAATTCTTTTCTTGTTTTTTTTTTCTCTTGCCTACACTTCTCCAGCCCATATTTTTGGCTCCTCCCTGACCATCTAGGCAGATTCTGAGTCTGTTCCAGATCCCACTTGTTTACTTAAGCCAAGCGAGACGTGTTTTGCTCCCTCCAAGCTCTGGCCACACAACACAGATGTAATATAGTGCTTCTATATAAAGCTAGAGCCTCTTTTTTTTTTTAAACCATTTTCCAAAATACAGTGAACAAATATGATAATGATTCCACACTGCAAAATTGTCAGCTTCCTAAGAATAAATACCAAGCTCAAAAAAATCTCTTAAGTTGGCATATCAAGAAATTCATAGTACAAATTAAGACCCTTACAAAACAAACAAAACACCACGAATATCCGAGTGATCCTTTTACACTGCAGTGATGAGAAAGGGGAAAGTTATTAATTGGGGAAGCTTTCTTATCTCTATCACATTAGCTTAGAAATGGAAAGTTTACTCATTTAGATATAGTTTAAGAAGAATGCTTGGGGTTTCTTGATGGAGTAGGTTGGGTTTTCAGAGGTTCCTTCATAGGATGGTTCACGGGCAGGATGTATTCCGTCAAGAACTATACTGCAAAGGGGTTACTGTGTGAAGTGTGTGAGTACCCATACCTTTCCACCTGGCCTTCTTTCTACCTCTGTTTCTGGAAGGCATTAAGCAGATCCTAACCGTAACAAAGTATCACTTCCTCCCCTGGTCAGAGACCATCCTTTGATATCCTTGCCCCGGCCTCTCCGGGGGTATTATGAAGATCCTGAGCAAATGTTTAATCTATTTTTGAAACCATACCCAAATCTGATAGAAAACAGAAGGCCAGAAGGCAATTACTCACTCAAGGAAAATGCAACCAGTGTTTGCTTTTCCTCCATGGTTCCCACTTTCCAAAGAATGTCACTTACATATTTTCCAATAAAACCCTGTGGCTTGACAGCCATTGTGATTGTCCCTGTCTCTAGCTCTTGGTCTCCTCTATGCTTCACTGACTTAAATGATTGACACAGACTTCAGGAGGTCTGTCTCCACGCTCCAAAGCTTCCATCAAGTAATGCCACGCCTACATGGTCCCAGGCAGAGTCTTGAGGGTGGAGCTTCAGAGCATGGACTGGGCTCATCCAGACCAGCTCTTCCCCTCACTCTAGCTGTGTGACGTTGGGCATATCACAACCTCTCTGAGCCTCAATGTCTTATCTGAAAAATGGGGGGAAAATAATAGTACCTACTTCATATGGTGGTTGTGAAGATCAAAGTTGGTAAAGTGATTAAAAAAAAAAAGGCCTTTAAATATGATGGCGATTATATTTTATACAGAAAGGATTTCCAATGAAGAATACTGTGCCATTTTCCTCTGTAAATGAATGTTTTTGTTCCTCCTTTTTTTATAGGAAGTCCATCCTATATCTCTTGTGCTAAATTTTGCCAGTAATGAACTAATTTACATTTCATATTTGGACTTTAAACTGAAGAAATTAACAGGAGAATATATTCTGGGAATCATGATTTGCTGCCCTGTTTCAGAGCGTGGCCAAGGAGTCCTGCCCCCGCCTTTTTGCTCTTTTTTTCCTTCTCTTATGCTGCCTTTTTCTATGATTCTAATGAGTTTCAGGCATGAACTGTTCAAAGCCTTCCTCACTTAGCCCCATATTTATTCTTGGCTCTAAGACCCTCTCAGATACACTAGAAAAGTTAGAAATTTAAATATGAGCCAGAAATAAAAATAATTGAAAAAAATTATTGGTTTCATGAATATCCAAGTTGCTCCATTTCTCATTAAAAGAAAAAAATGTTCCAAGCAAGGTAAGCAAATGCACACCACAAGGCATAACTCTTGGTCCGTCTATAGAAACTCAGCCACTGATCTCATGGGGTCACATAAGGACCAATTTCTAGTACTGTTTTTCTTTGTTATTTAATTATAGTTTTTTTTATTGATGGTAATAGGCTAACATTTTAAAAATTGGAAAAAAGTGAAAAGATCACTTCTATTATACACACACACACACACACACCAGGGGTGACCAAAAATGTACACAAGTGGACATTTGTGTCAACGTTGCTCAAGCAGTAGTTTGCCGTCATCAGAAGTGTCTGGAGGCTGATGGTAACCACTTTGAGCACCTCTTGTCATTGCAGAAGTCAAACGTGACTTGTAGTCATCGCTCGTTATTGGTATATATTGAGTATTACAATTTTAATAGTTTTCCTTTCTTAAAATGTGTATACATTTTTTGGCACTGTGTGTGTGTGTGTGTGTGTGTACACGCGCATGTGCACATATATATCACTTTAAAAGGCAGTATCATTAATTATATTTCTCCCTCAGGTTTATCACATTTCCAGAAACACATGGTTCAAAATGGAGACGAGAATGATCAAGAATGTGTGTGCCCCTGCAGTGGTGCTTGGGGAGCGGATTGTCATCGTGGGAGGTGAGTCTGAACCGCGGATCGCTAGGCTGGGCACCGACTTGGCATCTCCCATGGAAAAAGGGTCACTAATAGACAGACGCTGTTCTACAAGTCCGTCTTTTAAAACCACATCCCTCTAGCTAGCTAGGGGAATGTGGATGATGTGACAAAGTTCTTTTCTCATGCAGAAGTTTCTCCCTGTCTTTATCTGTAAACAGGAATGAAATAATACCTATTTGACAGACTTGTTGTGATAATAAAACGTGCTCCCTTCTCAAAAGCACTTAGCACTATTCCAGACAGCTGCCAAATACTCAAAAACTGCTATTGTTAATATTCACTACTGATGGATCAGTCCTCTGCAATCACAGGACAGTCGCAGGGTTAAGAGGACTGGTTTGGAGGTCAGACAGAGCTGAGTTCAAATCCTGACTCTGCCACTAACTGGCTGTGTGCTCTTTAGCAAGTTATTATTCTGTTTGTGCCTCAGTTCGCTCCTCTGTAAAATGAGGATCCTAAAAGTACCTACCAGATAGCTCTGTGGTGGGGGCTCCTTCTTGGATTGTTGTAACTCTTGGATGGGTGTGTGAGAGAGATGAAAAAGCCATCGGAAGCAGGAAGCTACTCCCAATTGAAGGATGGCTTACGTGCCGCCAGAACTGGGGGTTAGGGATGTAGGAGCCAAAGTCAGACAGATCCGGGTCCCAACCCCAGCTCTACCACACACTAGACCTCGGACAGGCTACTGAAACAGCCGCACTTTAGTTCAAAGTCCAGTCTCGGTGTTAGACGATGGCAGAGACCACACACGTCCCTGGACTGCTCACCTCCAGTCCCAAAGGAGCAGTGCTGACCTTGCCAATATGCCATTTGGTTTTCAGGTTACACAAGGAGGATTCTAGCTTATGACCCTCAGTCCAACAAATTTGTCAAATGTGCAGACATGAAAGACCGGAGGATGCACCACGGGGCCACCGTCATGGGGAACAAGCTGTACGTGACGGGCGGGCGGCGGCTGACCACAGATTGTACCATCGAGGACTCTGCCTCCTTTGACTGTTACGACCCTGAGACAGACACCTGGACATCCCAGGGACAGCTGCCTCACAAACTCTTTGACCACGCCTGCCTCACGCTTCAGTGCATACCCACACTTCCACCTTCCCGTGAGGTCGACAAGAAACCAATATCCATATAATAACCCTGAAAAAAGAAAAAAGAAAAAAAAAACAGTGCTCATTGGCCCTTTTTGAATTCCAGGCGGACCGCGTGAGCCAATCACTGTTTCCAGGGATCGTGCTGCTATCATTAGCTAGGCCTGGATCATGTCTCTACAGGCAGAGGTCAGGTTAACTATTGTCATCGACAGCCTATCCTAACGGCACATAATGACACAAAGTGATTCCCCCAAAAAGGAAGAAATGCCAGGCTGACAAAAACCACATCTGCCCAGAACATTGTGGAACTTTGCAATGAGAGAGCTAAGCAACCCAGAATAGTCCCCGGAAGCACTTGCTCTAGGTGGCAGCGTGAGCAATAGGCCGTGACTGTGTTTCTCTGCATTCTATGGACGGAGTACATTGGAATTCCAGAAAAGTATGTGCATCTCCATATCTACGATTTGCAACACTGTCTGTGCTGCCAGAATAAAGTTTATGATTGCTGCCAAGTGATGTTTTTCTCCAGCCTCTGGGGAGCTATAAACCTGCAGAATTAATCAGGATTTTCATTTTGGTAAATGTTATGAGAATTGCTCTTCTGAAGAAAGCCAACAAATTCCTTCAGAGATTCCAGCAAGTATTGCCTTCCCAATGCCAGGGCTGACTTTCCCTATGGCCTCCTTTATGTCAAAGTGCCTCCCAGCCTGGTCCAGTCCCAAGCTCAGGAATAAGCCGAAGCGGGCAGCACATTACAATCACCTGGGAAAATGTTTGAAAACAGGACCCAGCCCCATTCAAGATGAATAGATGAGGATTCTCAGAGGTGGGGCCCAGAGCTCTGTATTTTTGAAAAGCATCATAGGTCACTGTCATGTACAGTCAGAACCATTGCCCTGCTCAGCTGTGTGCACTGAAGACCCTCATATACTGGTCCCATTCCCATCCTGTACTGGCCAGCCCTGTCCCAGCCCAGCGGTGTAGACAAAGTCCTCGCCCCACCAATGGAACTATCTGAAATGAGTCTTGTGGTTCTGAGCTTGGAAACAGAGTGCCCCAAACTGACGTCTTCCTCCCTGTCTGATTCTCCAGGTCCATGTTCTGGACTTTTCCTGTTTCCCTAGTTTGTATTTTTCGCACGTCAGTTTCTCCTGCTTGGGTCTGCCCTATTTCCCCGGTCCACTTGGCTGTGGTGCAGATACCCTGTCTGACGGTCAGCCCTGCTCCTCGGCTTGGTCACTGTCCCCTTAGCTGCTGGCTAGCTTCTTATTCCAATCTATTCTCTTTGAACTTCTCTATTCAGGCTCTCAATCCCACATCTTCCTGAAAGTGTACTCATAAAGGTAACCAGGGACTCCGACAGTCCCTAAAACTGCAGTCCATTTTCACTTCTCATCGGGCGACCAGTTAGCAGCATATGGCACAGCTGACCTCCCTGCATCTCGAAATACCTCCCTCACTCCACCTCTGGGACACCACTCACTCTTCGCCTCCTGCTCCCTGCAGTTTATCCTTGTCTCCTTATTTTCCTGACTAATAAATGGTGTACCCCAGTACTCGGTCTTTAGACTTTCTTTGTGTCTACTCTCACTCCCTTGGTGAGTGAGGTCATCCAGCCCAAGCTGTAAATACCACCCAAATGCTGCTGACGTCCAATTTTCTCTAATTCCAGACTCCACGGCTCGCTCTGCATCTCCACATTGACGTTCAATAGAAACTTCAAACTGAACATGTTCAAGATCATCCCTCCGTCCTCCCCAAACCTGCTCTTCCCATAGGCTGCCCCATCCTGGGAGAGAGAGGGCAACAGCTTCCTCCCAGTTTGTCAGGCCCAGAGCCTTGGACGCTATTCTTGATGCTTCTGTTTCTCTCACACTCTACTCCCTTTGTTCCAAATATATCCAGAGCCCAACTCCATTTCATCACCCATAGCTGTAAGTCTAATCTGAGCCTCCATCTTTTTCATCGGAACTGTCGTGCAGGGGACCCTGCTCACTGTGCCATTTGTCATGCAGGGCGGCAGGCGGGGCCTCTAGTCCCGCTCCCCACATAATAACGCAGGATGTGGCCAGACCAAAAAGGAACACCCACAGAGCCATAGGTAGGGGAGTCATACCACTATAGTCTCACTGCAGGCACTACAGTCTCACTGGAGTCTGGATCCACATGACCTACAACCTGCTGTCCGCTTCTCTGCCTGCCAACCAACCGACTGACCAACCAACGCAGCCGCAGCAGTTATATCAGTGGCTAATTGGCTAACTGGTTACAGCTGATGGTCAATTAGCCACAGCTGATGGCCATCTACTACCCGAGTCAGCACCCCTCCACGTGAGGCCAAGAGCCTGGAAACTGCTCTCTGGGACTCTGTCCCCACAGGACTATTACAACCCTTTCCTCACGGGTCTCTCTGCTTCCATCGTTGCCCCCTGA
The DNA here is from genome assembly GCF_036562045.2 of Rhinolophus sinicus. NCBI lineage: Eukaryota > Metazoa > Chordata > Mammalia > Chiroptera > Rhinolophidae > Rhinolophus > Rhinolophus sinicus. The sequence goes on from NC_133761.1 coordinate 12,180,595, forward strand.
ATCTCTTCTCAACACAGCAGTCTGTGTGATCCTCTACAGACAGAAAAGTAAGTCATATCAGGTCTTGGACCTGTTTAAAATCCTCCCAAACCTTCCCAGCTTTCTCAGATGACCTTCAGGGACCTGAAAGATTGCCACCACCACCACCCCCCCCACCACCACCACCACCATGAGACTCTGCTCACATCTCCTGGTCTCACATCCCACCCCGTCCCTCTCTCATTCAGCATTAGCCACACTGGCCTCCAGACTCACACATTCCAAGCAAGTTGCCGCTTCCTGTTTTCACACTTGCTGTGCCCTCTGCCTAAAAATGCTTTCCCCAGATATCACACCCCCACGTGGTTCACTCCCTCACCTCCCTCAGGGCTCTGCTAAGCGATGCCTTGCCTGACGTCCTTATCAGATCCATCAACAGGTCCTGTCAGTGACACCCTGAAATAGACCACAAACACCTCCAGTCCCTCCACCTTCCTGGCTGCTTCCCTGGGTGCAACCCATCGTCATCTCCTGACCAGCCCCTGACTGGACCCACTGCTTCCATTCCTGTCCCTCTGATCCTTCCTCAAACAATAGCCAGAGGAATCTTTTTTAAAACACAAACCTGCTCATGTTACTCTCCTCCTTAAAACGAGTTCATGGCTTCCCAGAGACCTTTGCCTAGAGTCCCCAGTCCTTCACACGGCCTCTAGGGCCTTCTAAGGTCTAGCACCTTCCGATCCTTCTGTCCTCACCGTTTGCCACTCCTCTCCCGCTGGCCTAAGTTGTCTCTGCTCCACCCATCCTTTATTACCTCCCCTCTCCTCTCTCTTGTCTCAGGGCCTTTGCACTTGCAATTACCCCTGCCTAATACACGCCTCTCTCCCCTCTTCCCCTGATGGTATTTCCATTTATACCTTACGCGCCAGATGTAAAGTCATTGCGCCACGGAGGCCTTCTGTGTACCCTCCACCCCTGCGTGGGTGAGCTCACCCAGGAAATGTCCCCTTTATCCCTTATACTGCTGTGCTTTTCCCTTTGAGACCCTCATCCTACTTGTAATGCCTTGATCACCATCTTCCCCTCTACACCCTTATATCTGCCCTGTTCTCTGCATTCCCGGGGCTGGACTCAGTGAAGGCCACGTATGTATCCATCCGCAATAAATACATGATGAACGGATTAAAGAATTAGCAAATTAATATAGAGGCTGACTCTCCATTGTCTCTGGGATCTCCATCTCATACTTAGAGGGTCGTGTGTGGAGGCACTAGTTTAAGCCCCCCAGATCCTGTGCTAAGGGACAGCTGTGTCCTCTCTTTCCTTCCCCTTTCCCACCCTGAACTGAGTTTGGTGAGCCTGGGTGGGGGAAGAAGTGAAATGGCCGATCTGGGTCGAGCCTGGAAGCTGACGGGCTTTGTCTAAGGACCCTCTTTGCCTGGCATTAAAAGTGGGACTCTTGCTGTCTATAAATTCCTTTTGTGGTCTCCAACAACCTTCTGTCAGAGAGTTGCTAATGCCTTGAATTTCTTTTCCCTTCGTCTCAGTCCAATATTTAATACGCTGACAGAGTGTGTGGCTACTCAGAGCTTGTGCAACCCTTCGTGGGACACAGAATATGAAAATTGCCTGCTGGGTTTTATAAAAAAAAAAAAAAAAAAAAAAAAAGATGGGATGAAGGCCAGACACATTTGGACACGTATGGCAGGCCAGCTTCGTGCATCACATAAGATGCCTCTGTGGCAGGTCCATTCACACACCTGGGCATCCCACTGGCCAACTCCATATCTGAACTGGATTGCAAAGAACGACCTCAGGACACAAGAGATCCTTTCCAATCTGCTGAGGATAAGCTCAGTCCAAGAAAGAAAGAGAGAAGGGTTTTGGCACCAGGCTTCCTTGGTCTCGATGGCTGAGTAGAGAGTCACAGTCCAGAACTGAGGTCAAAATATATTTAGCCAGCAGCAGTTAAACTGAAACCTTTTAAGTTAAAACACGTCAACTCCCCTGACAAGTCATCTCGACAGACAACAAGGGGAGGAAAATGAAGCAGAGCAGGGCAAGAAAACAATAACACACATAGCTCACAACCTGCCCCAACATACACCCGTGAGCAGGACAGGAGCCTGAGCAGAGAAAGTAGTGACAGAGGGACGAAAATGCAGCAGGGGACGTAAGAAGTGGGGCCCTGGAGGAGCTGCTAGTCGTCAGCACTAGAAACCTCCCCCACCCTAGACCTGACTCCCAGCAGGCGACCTGGAAAAAGTGCTGCTGTGCTGAGGCCACTGTCAGGTATTCCCTGAGCAAGACACAGCTGTCCTCCAGCAGAGTAACATGACCCCAGCAGGATGGAGCTGCTGGCATCCTGGCCCCGCCCCATTCAGACCTTCCTGACTCTCTCCCCAAAAGCAGTGGTGGCTCCAAAGGTGATCCCTCTGCCTGGCGCCTCCAGTCTCCCCTCCAGGTGATTTCCTCTTTATGATCCTGCCTCAGCCTCCCCTACATGCACTCTCTCTGAACAACAGGAAGTCCCCAGTGTCCACATCTTAAAACCAAAGTTCCATCATGAGCTGAATTTACCTTCGCCACCTGTAACAAAAAAGGGTATTCGTCCCAGAGGACGAGGGCTGTGACTGGTTTTACTCAAACACATTGTCCTTCTTAGAATGTCCGACACCCTCCTGCCCCACTCCAACATGACTCTGTGCCTTTGCACAGGCTATTCCCTCTGCTATGATGCCATTCCCCATCCCGCCTAGTGAACTCTTACTCAGCCTTCACCTCCTCTCTGGAGACTTCTCCAACCTTTCTCCTCTCCTTCCCTCTATTTCAGCTCCTTTTCACATTGTAGCACTACAGAGGCTTGTGGAATGGACCTGGAAGGGCAGCTCTTCCAGCATTTGGGTGGCTAGTGTCCTATGAACCCCTAAGCCAAGTTCAGTCAGTACTTGGCACACAGATGACACATGTTTGTGAAATGAATCAGCAGATGCACAAGTGAATGGGTCCTAAATACCACTGGGGTGTCTGGGCTGCCCTGGGTGAAAAGAAGGGCTTAATTATCAGACACATTGGGGTTTAAATCAAGTAGGAACAGATGGTATCTAACCTTTAAAATGATTATTATTGCAAATCTGACAACAATGAAAAATATAACTTGGAGTAGTAGGAAACATGGTAAGGAAAAATATTACATTGATTTTTGCCCTTGAACCCTATTCCAGACAAGCCAAAGGTCACAGCTGATGGCCTTCATGTGATCGGATCCCCAGAACTCCCCTGTTCCCAGGCATAGAAGCCTTTTCCGGCCTCAGGGTCCCCGACGACCTTCCCATCCCATAACTCTGGTTAGTGGAAGCAGCATATTGTACGGCACAGAAACAGGAGCAGAAGAGACCTGGGCCTGAATTCGGGTTCTGCCCCTTCCTGGCAATGTAATTTTTGACAAGTTACTTCACCTCTCTGAGCCTCAGTTTCCACATCTGGAAAATGGGGGGATTTTGACTCACCTACAGGATTGTTCCAAGAATAACGAGAAAGATGATGGACATTAACGGACGCAGGACAGTGTCTGGCATCGAGGGGGCAATAGACATGGCAGAGGGCCTTCTCCTCCTCCCCATTCGGTCCTCTTTGTCTTCATTACTGGCTGGTCTGCACACCCTCCATGAAAAACCTCCCTAAATGCCCACTTTTACCAGGTCAGGAAGAGCGCCTGATCTAGACCACCTGGAATAGCCCTTCCACTCCAGCTGCCATGGTTTTTTCCACTTGAGAACCCTATTTCCTGCAGCTTGCAAACTGGTCCACCTCTGAAAGCACCACTTTCTTCATTCATTCATTCATTCATTCATTCATTCATTCATTCATTCATTCATGTATTCACACACACTGTTACCTATTCATTCAACAAATATTGACAAGAAACACTACGTGCTATATATGGTGGTAAATGGGGGGTTATGGAGTAAATAATGAGGTAAACGAGGCTCCTGCTGTCACGTACCTCACAGACCAATGGAGTTCTCCCATCTTGATCTGCTCACACGAGGAAAAGGGATGGGAAACCAAGTAGCAAGACTGGCAGCTCTCCCTCACGACTCAGCTCACATACTGAGATACTGTATTGGTGTCCAAGGCCACCATAACAAGCTACCACAAACTGGGTGGCTTCAAACAACAGAAATGTGTTCCCTCCCAGTTCTGAAGACTGGAAGTCCAATATCAAGGTGTCGGCAGCGCCATGCTCCCTCTGAAGGCTCTAAGGGAGGATCCTTCCTTGTCTCCTCCAGCTCCTGGTGGCTCCAGGAAAACTTGGCCATCCTTTGCCACCATCACCACGTGGCCTCTTCCCTGGGTGCTCTTTTCTGTCTCTTACTGGATGTAGAGACCATCCGAATCCAGTATGATCTCATCTTGATCCTTCCCATATCACATTGGCAAAGACACTCTTTCCAATTACGGTCACATCCTGAGGTTCTGGATGGATGTGAATGTGGGGGAAGGCACTATTCAGCCAACTAAGGCTACCATCTCCCCCAAGAAGGCATCCCTGATGCACCCTCATTCCACTCTGCCTCAGGCTGGGCCACCACGGCATGGACCCATCTTTCTCTCCCCACTTGTCATCAGAGGCATCTCATGGACAATCGCCATTTCTTTCACTGCGATAACAATGGGGCCAGGCATTCAGAAGCCCCTCAGTAAGTGTATTGAACTGAACGAAACCATTTCACAGGGACTAGCAAATTTCTTTTAATGGATTCCAAGGCCAATATATATACGACAGCTTCTCAGATGCTTCCAAAAGTCCAAGATAAGTCACATTTGCCAAATGCTAATCAAGAAGGAATCAGGGTCCATGAGATGAAGCCCTGGGTCAGCCATGAGAAATTATCTAAGAGAATGAATCTGTTAGCACAATGTCCCCCACAGTGTCCTTTTCCCAGTGTTGACAACATAAGCCTTTGGGGAGATGTCAGGAGAGGCTGCACCTTAAAGCAGAAGGCAATGCTAAGGGTGGGGGAGCGGGTCTGGTTTCTGAAATGTCAGCTCTCACGCAATCTTATAGGAATTCTAGGCTCTTGTTCAAATGCCACGTCATTCCCTTCTTGTGGGGAATTTGGTTTTGTTTCCCTGAAGATACCCACAAGTCTCTTTTCCTCTTCATTTCGCTTGTCTGGTTTAATTAGGATTCCAGGGCCTGAGATCCAGAATTCCCCAGCAATGCTCCCATTACAAGTCAATGATCCAGAAAATGGTGCTTTGAGGACACAGAGATTCAAAGATCCGAGGTGTTTGAAAGCTAGGAAGACGCAAGCACAGAAGTATGTCCTATTCAAAGTCAGAGGCTGCTTTTCAGTTTCCCCAAAAGACCCGTCAGCCTTACCCACATTCAGAGACAACAGGCCACCTCAGGGCAGCTGCAAAATCAAAACCTTCTGAAAGGAGCTGGAAGGGAAGCAGTGTGGAGACATCAATGCTGAAGATAAGACCACAGAGAAAAATAATAGAATTCATTAGCCGGGCGTCTGAGACAGTTATCTTTTGTGGAGTGTTAGAGACGAAAACAGAATTAATCCCCACTTTGGGTATAGATTTATTTGGCTTACTTATCTGAACAGCAAAACTAAGAACGCTAATGGGTTTGAGGGAGCCCAGATAATTCTCCACTGGAGACCAAGATCACGGGTGTCTATGGGTGTAACAATTAGCCCTCAAAAAATGTTTGGTCAGGGGCTGGCCTGGTGGCTCAGGCAGTTAGAGCTCCATGCTCCTAACTCCAAAGGCTGCCAGTTCGATTCCCACATGGGCCAGTGGGCTCTCAACCACAAGTTTGCTGGTTCGACTCCCGCAAGGGATGGTGGGCAGCGCCCCCCCTGCAACTAGCAACAGCAACTGCACCTGGAGCTGAGCTGCACCCTCCACAATTAAGACTGAAAGGACAACAACTTGAAGCTGAACAGCACCCTCCACAACTAAGATTGAAAGGACAACAACTTGACTTGGAAAAAAGGCCTGGAAGTACACACTGTTCCCCAATAAAGTCCTGTTCCCCTTCCCCAATAAAAATCTTAAAAAAAAAAAAAAAAAAAAAAGAGTTTGGTCAATGGCGTGAGTGATAATGGCTAATATTTATTGCCGTTTTACTAAGCACTGTACCTACATTACCCAGCTCAGTTATCACAGGAACCTTCTGGCACCTCTTCGGCCCCAATCCTGATCACCCTATCTCAAGTAGCCTCCACACAACCCACTGCCTCATTCTTCCTCACCCCTCATTTCTTCTCTTAACAGCTTTTATCGTAATTATTTCATGTTTTTCCTGAGTTTAGTTAGTTGATGCCCCTCCCGACCCCCCGGAATGGAAGTTCCATGAGGCTGGAGAACGTGGGCTGCCTTGTTCACATCTGCTTTTCTGGTTCCTGACACCGACAAGGCAATCAACAAAGATTTGTTCAATGAACGAATGAGTGAATGAATGAATGGCAGTCCAGGCCTTCAGGATGCGGCACAAAGCAGAGAGGAGGTAAGGTTTTAGAATGCCATGGGGGGTGCAATCTGAAGAAGGGGTTAAACTGGCCATGGGGAGGGCATGAAGGTCTTTCTCTAGGTGAGTGTTGTAAGATCGCCCTGAAGGCAGCCAATGGAAGGATGGAGAAGTCTGGAGACTTTAGATGGGAGGCCCTTCCTGTCCCCAGGGAGGGGGGAGGATGAGCTATGGACACTAACGTAATGGTGAGGAGTACAGGGAAGGGAGGGCACATGAGATAAGGTGGCAGAATCCGCAGGGAACGGGTCCCTGCTGGACATGGAAAGGGGAGGAGGTATGGAGCAAGGAAGAGAGAGAGCAGTTGCAAGGCTCCAGCCAGGAGGCGAAAGCTTCCAGACAGGTAGGGAGTCCTGCCAAATCCAGAGGAGTGCTCCTTGCCCAGGGGGTCTGTACAAGTCCCGTGCATCTGCAACCTTGCCAGGTCTGTCTGCCACACTAGATTTTGGGGGTCCACCTTAGAGAACCCCTTTTCAAACTCCCCAGGCTCCACTGAAAACATCACTTACAAATGGTTTGTCTGGTGACCTTTTGCGTCTGTGGAGGTGCATGTAAGGCAGTATCTGAAAGGATGAGAGCACAGACTAAGCCAGAGTGCCTGGCTCTGTTCTTCACTGGCTGTGTGGCCTTGGGAAAATTAACCAACCCCTCTGTGCCTCAGTTTCCTCATCTCTAAAATGGGGATTATGACAATACCTGTCTTCTCATAGAGTTTTTGAGAGCATTAACTGAATTAATATATGTCAGTGCTGCCTGTGAGTTACCGTTAATACCACTACTATTAGTAAATATACTGCAAAGAGCCATTCGCTGGTGGTGTGGCCTTGGGAAGGTCTCTTAACGTCTCTGAGCACCAGTGTCTTCTTTGGCAAAATGGAGCCGCTAATGATATCACTCTGTAGTAGGATGAATCCCAGCCTCCCAAATGATATAACCTTATTTGGGCAAAGGGTCTTTGCAAATGTAGTTATATAAAGAATCTCAATAGGAGGTCAACTTGGATTATCTGGGTCAATCCTAAATCCAATGACAAGAGAAAGGCTGAGGCAGGGTTGAGACAGAGACGGCAAAGCCACAAGAAGATGACGGCAGAGCTTGGAGTTATGCTGCCCACAAGCCAAAGAATGCCTGAAGCAATGAGAAACTGGAAGAGGCAAGGAAGCATTCTCACCTAGAGCCACTGGAGGGAGGGCGGCCCAGCCGACACCTTGATTTTGGACTTTTGGCTTCCAGAACTGTGAGAGGATAAATTTCTGTTGTTTTAGGCCACCAAGTTTGTGGTGATTTGTTGCCGCAGCCCTAGGAAACTAATATACTCTCGTTGGATTCCATAAAGCAGCCAGCATTCAACAATTTATAACAATTGTTATCATTGACTTCCTTTCTCTGGACCTTGATTTCCTCACCCGTAAAATAAGAAGGTTAGATGGAATAAAAGTGTCCAAGTTTCTGTTACCTCGTGCTGGCTCCTTCACCATTCAATTCCTTCCTAAGGCAGGTTGGGACCACGGTAATCGCCCTCTCCCTCCACAGACCTTCCTTCACACCTCTGTGTCCCTCAGGGAGGACGGTGAGCACTTGCCCTTCTCCCCATCTTTCTACCGGAGGGGACGATGAGACCACAGAATCCTGAGCAGTCACCCTCCAGATCTTCCAACACGAAAGAAGACCCTAGGCAAGTCACTCAACCCCACTAGGACGGGCCAGCCCAAATTACATTTTAGGAATTAGGACAGTCCCCTCCTTCTCAGGCTTGATGGGGAAGAAGCCCTCAAGATGACACATAAATGCCTAAAGCAAAAATAGTAACTGAACGGTGTGGGTAACAACGGATGTAGAAGTAAAATGTACAATGACATTTAAGATTTATAGTGACATTGACATTGTAAATGACAGTGACAGCAGAAAGATGGGATGGAGGAGAGGGCAGTGTTTCATGGGTGTATTCGATGGGGATGCAATGATATCTCACCAGGCCCGCCAACTACTGTCCCTGGCTCCACTCTCCTCAGTTGTCACTCGCTCTACCCCTGCCACCAGAAGGCAGGATTGGAGAAGCCATTTTAGCAGAAGTGGAGAAACAATAACTCCATTTATCGCCCTGAAAGATAAAAATCTGGCCAGATCTCCTCCTTGCTTAAATCCGTTCAGTGGTTTCATGCATGGAAGAATTCGAGCTCTGCCTCCATACCCAAGAGGTCCTTTCTGTGTGCGAGAATGAACAGCCTCCACTTGATTAGGTAACAAATAAAACGGTAGTGGAGAACCCACCCAATAGGCACTTGGGGAAGGCTATTTTCTTGCCTCACAGCCCGTCCTCTTCAACTGGCCGAAAAGAGAACTCTCTTATGTGCCTATTAACAAACAATGCTTAACTATTAACTATAGCTGTAGACATACAGAAGCAGAGACTAAATAGATCTCAGACACGTGGCCACTAGCTCCTCACCTTACGGGAACAGTGACCGGCTCTTTCATGCCAAAAGCATAGGACACTTTTCCTTTAAGGGCTCGGTCCCACTCAATGTGGCTGAGGCCTTAGTTTCTCACAAAGTTTTCAAGGAAATATTTTTGCCCTCAAAACTGCCTCCTTCTTTTCATCTAGAATGATGATTTATTTCATTATTCAGTGACTGAAAATTCATGAAATTCTGTGGTTAGAGCAGAAATGTGTCACACACAATTCCATATGTCCATGCAATGGGGTTGGAAAAAAAAAATCTCAAAATTGAAAACTACTATTTCTTCTCCCAGAGTTTAATGGGCCTCCAATCTTTCTTTTTCATTTTCATTTTTTAAAAATTATAATGTTTTATCCCCTTAATCAAAAACATCGCTTTTAAAAAATGTAGTGAGAAAGAAGGCTCTATAAACAAAGATAAAGCTTGAAACACTACACTTTCTTAGACTAGCTTCAAGATTCAAATTCTCAAATGCAAATGTGACATTTCTAAGCCATGGAGCTAGAGGGAGGCCTGAGAGACCAGTTGATGCAATCCTGCAAGGCAATATGGAAAAATCAGTGGGCCTCATGCAAAGCATCAAAGAACCCGGATTTGAGGTTTGGCTCTCCCTGTACCTTGGGCAGGTCGCTACACAGCCATGTCCTTCTCTATAAAATGGATGAACCTCATCATGCTTCATTCCCTCTTTCACGGCTCAAGGCCCATCGGGCCTGGAGAAGCAAGAGCAAAGGGATGATTAGAGAAAGCCACCAAATACACGTGTCACCGGCATTCAAATCAAGAAACAGGACATTATGTGACCTCAGAAGGCCCCTCCACACTTCTTTCCAGTCATTAGACTCTCCAAGCGGAGCCACGGTCCTGACTTCCAACACCTCAGACTAGTTGTACCTGCTAATCGAGTTCTAGAAAGGGAACTGGATAGTTTGAACTCTTTGGCATGACTTCTTTTGCTCAACATTAAGTCTGTGAAATTCAGCCATGTTGGTATGTGTAGTTATAGTCTGTTCATTCTTGTTGCTTTTAGTATTCAACTACTGGGAGTGCAAAAAAAAATGTATACAAGTGGACACGTTGGTCCACGTTGCTCAAGCAGTAGTTTGCCGTCATCAGAAGTGTCTGGACGCTGATGGTAACCACTTTGAGCACCTCTTGTCATTGCGGAAGTCAAATGTGACTTGTGTTCATCTTTTGTTATCGGTATATATTGAGTATTACAATTTTAATAGTTTTTTCCTTTCTTAAAGTGTGAATACATTTTTTTGGCACCCTCTGTATATGACTATACCACAATTCGTGTATCTGTGTTACTCTTGCATGTTTGAGTAGTTTCCCACTTGGAGCTATTATGAACATTCTTATGTATATCTTTTTTTTTTTTTTTTTAAGATTTTATTGGGGAAGGGGAACAGGACTTTATTGGGGAACAGTGTGTACTTCCAGGCCTTTTTTCCAAGTCAAGTTGTTGTCCTTTCAATCTTAGTTGTGGACGGTGACGTTCAGCTTCAAGTTGTTGTCCTTTCAGTCTTAGTTGTGGAGGGCACAGCTCAGCTCCAGGTCCAGTTGCCATTTCTAGTTGCAGGGGGCACAGCCCACCATCCCTTGCGGGAGTTGAAACCGGCAACCTTGTGGTTGAGAGGAAGCACTCCAACCAACTGAGCCATCTGGGAGGCAGCTCAGCTCAAGGTGCCGTGTTCAATTTTACTTGCAGGGGGCGCTGCCCACCATCCCTTGTGGGACTTGAGGAGTTGAACTGGCAACCTTGTGGTTGAGAGCCCACTGGCCCATGTGAGAATCTAACTGGCAGCCTTCGGAGTTAGGATCATGGAGCTCAAACCGCCTGAGCCACCAGGCCGGCCCTTATGTATATCTTTTGATGAACATATGTACACATACCTGTTGAGTATATAAGTGGGAATGAAATTGCTGGGTCATAGGGTGTACACATGTTCAGCTTTATAGATATGGCCAATCAATTTCCCAAAGCTGTCATACCAATCTCTACTCCCACCTGCAGTGTATGGGAGTTCCACTTGTTCCACATCTCAACAACACTTGATATTGTCTGTCTTTTTCATTTTAGTCATCCTGGTGGGTGGGAAGTGGCATTACATTGTAGAACGGTATTTTTAAAGTGTAAAGCAAATTATTTTACTCTCCAATGGTGTTTCCCTTTGCACTCAGAATAAAACTCAACTCTCTAATCTGACCTACAAGGCCCTGGTTACCTCTGACTTTCTCTCTGACCACCCACTCTACTCACTATGGCTCAGCTCCACCATCTTCTTTCTAGTCTTCAAATATGTCAAGGTCATTCCTAACTCGGGAACTTTACATCTGCTGTTTACTCTGCCCTCAATGTTCTTCCTCCAGATATTCCCATGACTAATTCCTTCTTGTTCATTCATACATTCAACAGATATTATTGAATGTCTATCAGATTTCTTCTCGGATGTCACCTCCCTCCCAGGATCTTTCCCTGACCACTATCTAGTGTATTAGGTTGGTGCAAAAGTAACTGCAGTTTTTGCAATTATTTTTAACCTTAAACTGCAATTACTTTTGCACCAACCTAATAGTAGTTGTTACTCCACCACCCCCACCTTCACTCCTTAGCCCCTTATCTTGCTTTATTTTCTTTGCAGCACTTATCACTACCTCCCATTTCCTCTTTTAAGATTTATGTGTTTTCTGCCTTATCACAGTAAAACATAAACTGTGAGCAGAGACAGTGTATCTTCCATGCCTAGAACAGTGCACACAGCGAGTATTCGACAGATGTTTGTTGGATAAATGAAGAGTGAAAGGGAAAGAATTCATAGATCGTCTTCTCAAAGATAACTGTAGAATATTAAAGCTAGTGGAGCCCCCTTTTTCTGCACTTGATTCATAAAAATGAACCTCAGAAAGATAAAGTAAGTTGGCCAAATCACGGTCAGCAGCAGTGATGGGGTTTGAACCCAAGCTCATGATTTCTAGTTCTTGTACAGTACCCTGAGTACAAGAACAGGGGATAAAGTCTTATTCCGTTTGAATGAGTCTCCAGTTATCGAATGTTGGACATTAGGAATTGATTCAGCTTGGAGAGGACCCCACCTCATACCATGAAGGCAGACAACACATCAAGAGGATATGACAAAGGAATCATTTCTGGTTCCCCCAAATCATCTCTGATCTTCCTTTAGAGGAAGAGGATGATGGTGAGAGGATAAATATGGAGAGGGGTGGCTCTCATTCCACCTCTCATTCTCTGAGGAGGGGAAAGAGAACCATCTTGTCAGGAACAATCTCCCTGGTCTCCAAGAGCCTGAGATCTATCAGGAGAACATGCTCTACCAGGTGAGGGCCCTGTCTCACATGCTTAGTTTGGGTGAGAATCAGGTTGTATCACAATGCAAGCCTCGGGCCAGTTGCATAATTGGATGTGTAATCAGCACCTTCTAGAACTTCAGCCAAAAGCACTCCTGATACCACTTCGATCTTGCTGAATCATCTACAAACCCCATGACTGGATGATTCACTGGCCTCCTCTGGGGTCATGACTACCAGGTGCTGTCTCAGAAATGAGAACTAAATTCATAATGGGAGAGATTGGTTCTCTAGTTGGAACTCTGTTTTTTCCAGTGCTTCAACCATCCATTCCTTGGGTTTCCAAAGAGTGATGGAGGCCATGTTGGTCTCTTCCTCATCAATCTGAATAAATGAAAAAGATAACCAGAGACTAACTAGAAAATACAGGGTGCTAGTGTTTGGGAAGATATCAATCTGGGATGATAAAAACCATACAAATCCACAATCTCCTGTCACAATTCCAAAAATCTAAAAAAGCTCTGAATACCTTTTTTTTTTTTTTTGCTTGTTTATTTCTTTTTTGCATATTTGCAACAAATTCATTTGGCAGCAAATCCTGACAGCAAAAAGTGACATGAGACTATTTTTCATCTTTATTTATCCTATGTGGGGTGCATATTCATACAATTTGATGCAGGAATATTACCATTTGATAATGAGGTGCTGACTCAGTCCCCAGTGGGGGATTTTAGAATATGCAGTACATCGTGCATCTTATTATTTTAATAAAAGCTGAAAACTTTTAATACCAAAATACATCTTGCTCCTAGGATTTTAGATAAGGATGGTAGACCTGTGATTTCTCACTCACCTTCTTTGTTCTGTGCAAAAAGCTAGGGCAGGTAACATTGTCCCTGTTTAACAAATGAATAAACTGAGGCTCAGATAAGTTAAATGACCTATTATCTGTTGCTGCATAACAAGTTACTCCAAAACTTAGTGGCTTAACAAAACAATAAGCATTTATTATTTCACACCGTTTCTATGGGTCAGGGATTCTCAAGTGGTTCAGGTGAGTGGCTCTTGCTAGCAGTCTCTCATGAGGTTACAGTCAAGATGTTATCCAGGTATTCAACGTGTTTTATCTGAAGGTTTGACTGAGGCTGAATGACCAATCCACTTCCAAGATGGCTCACTCGTATGGCTGTTAGCAGGAGGCCTCAGTTCCTTGTCACATCAACCCTTCCCTAGGGCTACTTGAGTGCCCTCCCAACATGGCAACCCCAGAGAAAATAATCCAAAAGAGAGCAAGAAGGAACGCACAGTCTTTTATGACCTACACTCAGAAGTTACATTCCAACGTTTTCATAATATTCTACTGGGTACACAGGTCAGCCTACCCAAGGACATGAATATCAGGAAACAGGTACCAGTGGGGACAATCTTGGAAGGCTGGCTACCACAATTGGATAAAATCATTTTGCTTATGGTTTACAGATAAAAGTCTGAGCAATTGGTCTAAGTTGGTACAGCAGGTCAGATACAGAACTTGAAGCCAGGCAGACCAATTGCAAAACCCATACTTTTAACTATGACATAATATTGCCTCCTTCATTTACTTGACCATCCCCCTAATATATTGACTGCAAGATTCATAACAATTCTCCTTTCAGTGGTGCTCTCCTCAATATGCCAGTTTGAATCCTCAATGGCTAAATCTGTACTATGTGCCTCTTCCTGTGTCCATTACTGATTGAGCTGGAGGTCACCATCTGACCCAAGCAGAGGGCAGCAGAAAGGCTTCAAAGATTCCACCACAGATTCATTTCCTCCCTCTATGCACATGCTACTCTCCACATCAAGAGGTGAAGTCTATTTCACCTATGCTTGAATCTCGGTTGGTCTTAGTGAATTTCTTGACCAAACAGTATATAGCAGACATGATGCTGTCTGACTTCTGAGGCCACGTCAGAAGAAGCTTTGCAACTTCCAACCTGGTCATTCAGAGCATTTGCTTTTGGAACCCAGCTGCAGTGCTGTAAGGAAGCCATGGAGAGGCCCATGTGGAGAGGACCTGAGGTCTCCCCATTGATGGTCCTGACACCCAGGAACAACCTGCTCGTCACGTGAATGTGTCATCATGGAAATGGATCCTCCAGCCCCATTTCGGCAGCCCCAGCTGATGCTACAGGAGCTACAAAGCTGAGTCCTGCCCACATTCCTGACTCATCAATCATGAGATAAAATAAAACCACTGTTTTAAGTCACAAAGTTTTGAGGTTATTTGTAATTTGCAGTCGATAACTGGAACACGAAGCCAAACAGTCTTTCTCAAGAATAGGAAATTTAGGTTGGAGATAAGCAGATACCAGAAATTTTAGGAGCCAGGTCTCATTAAAAGCAACCCTTGGTATGTATTAGAATCACATGGAAAAGCTGTGTAAAATGTAAAGTTCTAGCCTACCTCCCCTCCCCCTAATTTCTGATCATCAGAAATATTTTAAGTAAACATTTTAAGCAAGCATCCCAGGTGATTCTGATCACCATAAACTAAAACTATGATTTGGATACACAAGTTAGAGAACCAACACACACATACACTTCGACTTTCCCCCACCCTGTGTCCCCAAATTGTCCTTGACGTGAGGCCTGACAATCCAGTATTAGCTATTTGTAGCCTAAAATCTGGTTGGACCTCAAGGTTAAGAAAAGCCCATGCCAATAAAAATCTCAGTAGAGGAGATGGTGGTGTGTGACCCCTCATTAACCCACAGTTCATTCTACATTGAACTTGGGAGACGTAACCATCTTCCTAATTTTAGAACCCCGAAATATGTAGGGTTGTAAGATTAAAGACCTCTTTAAACTACAGTGTGAACTGTGTTTTTAATCTTGCTTATATTTTATCCTCTAAAAGGCAAAGCTCATCAGCCACCTTGGGGATTCTTCTGGATTCTATCACGGACAACAGGATTCTCTCAGTAAGACAGGCCGGCTGTGGCTGCCATTATCTGCAGACAGAATTTCAAAGGGTTGGTCAGTGTGTGTGAACTCTGGCTGAGACAACTGCCTTGGGGGAAGGTTTGCTTTGAGAACTCAGATAGGAAAGCTGATTTACAGGCACTGGACTCCCACAGTCCCATTTTAGTTAGCCATGAATCCAGTCAAGGTCTGCGTGTTCTTTCCTGCTTGATGGTTTATTTGGGAACAAGTAAAAGAGAGGGGGAAAAAAATATCTGTAAGTTAAGTTGGTGGACTATTCACCTCTTCCCACGACCTGTCCCAACAGACAAATAGTGTGTAAGTGGGCATTTGACAGGGCTCAAATTGGAACTTTTCAAACATGGAGTCAATGCTGGTAAACTTGCATAGTAGGTGAAATTTATTTCAGCAACCTTCTCCCAACTCTGTTTTAAGTAATACCTTTCTCCTTACTTCACCCTCTACCTTCAATTTTCCCTTCTGTTTCTCAGTTGTTCCCCACACCAAGGTTCCCCACCTAGAAATGGCTCATTCAGGAAGTACCTGAAAGCTCTAGAAGTGTTTGCTTTCTTCAGTCTTTTATCTATCAACCGACCCCCTCCGTCCAAACATACCCCTCCTGATTTCCATGCCCTCTGCACCCTTCCCATGCCTCACTAATCTGATGATTATTCGTTCCATAGCACTAATAGGTGATGATTTTATTGTTATCTTTCATGTTCCAGTTTTGCAATTTATAGGGACCTCATAGAAGCAATCCCTCGGGCAAGGAGTAGAAGCTTCCGGCTCACTGGCAGTGAGACGAGAGGGTTAGAGGTGTAGAGCAATACATGGCCCTTTCTTTCTACCAGGCATGTTTGGAGGCCCGGAAGAGTCACAGACACTAGCTTGGGTCCCTGAGAAGAACTCAGGTACTAAGGAAAGGAGAGTTCCTTCTTAATGTGGTTGTTATTGAATATGTCTAGATTTGGGAATTCAAAATGATCTTTCCTATAACAGCATCTATTTATTCTTCCCTGTGCAAATTAACAAAATGTATTTTTTAAATTTGGGAAATAAAAGCACCTCATCTAGCAACCCTCAGTTTTTCCTCTATGTCTCCAAAACTGTTTCTGATTAGTTCATTCACTTATTCTTTTCTTTGGATTCCACATATAAGTGAGATCATATGGTATTTGTCTTTCTCTGTCTGACTTCCTTCACTTAACATAATGTTCTCTAGGTCCATCCATGTTGTTGCAAATGGTAAGATTTCCTTCTTCTTTATGGCTGCATAATACTCCATTGTATAAATGTACCACAGTTTCTTAATCCAGTCATCTGCTGATGGACATTTCAGTTGTTTCCATGTCTTGGCTATTGTGTATAGTGCTGCAATAAACATAGGAGTGCATAAAGTTTTTTGAATTAGAGTTTTGGATTTCTCAGGATATATACCTAGGAGTGGAATTACTGGATCATAAGGTAGTTCCATTTTCAGATAAGGGGGAAGGTGAGGGGATTAGAAAATAGTTAGTAACCACAAGATGGCCACGGGGTTTTGAAAATTAATTTGGGGAATGTAATCAATAATGTGGTAAAGATTTTGTAGGGTATCAGGTGGACACTTGTCTCATTAGGGAGACCACCTCAGGGATAATGTAGATGCCTGATCACTGCATTGTACACCTGAAGCTGAAGCTGAACAATAATGAATGTCACCTACAAGTTTTTATATATATATGTATATGTATATGTATATGTATATGTATATGTATATGTATATGTATATGTATATGTATATAATTACAAGAAGCGGAGTACAGCATTAGGAATAGAAACAGTGGAAATGTAATGGCTCTGTGCGATGTTAGAGGGATAGTGGATGGGGGAAGGGGGGTTGACACAGTGTCAGGGATATAAATGATAAACGTCTAAGTATTACTTTGTCTTGTGCATCTGAAACTAATAATAAAAAAAAAGCACCTCAAAAGTTAAGTCAAAAAATGGAAATATCATCCCCTCCTAAGCCATTACTGGCACATTTGGGTGAGTGGTTTATATACAAGACATATCACAGCCCTCGGGCTCAGGAAGGAAAAAGGGGTACTACATCAGTCCGTCTCACCAAAACTATCTTCCCAACTTGCCTACTTTGAAATCCAAAATCCCCATCGTGACTTCATTTTCACAGGAAGAAATCTGGACTGGAAATCAGAAGAACTGACTTCTAACCCAGGGTCTGCTGTGAACTGTGGGGTCTTGACCTTAACAGCAAAATGAGGAGTGCAAACCTCGTAAATTCTCTTCACCCCAAAATGTCCAGCATTCCAGGATTGAAGGCCTCAGTGTGAAATGCAAATAAATTCCCTGAACAAAATGACACATTAATCAATGCCTACCCACTACCCCTGAGCTCAAGTGAGCTTCCAGCTTAGTTTGCTCATTTCCTCACAAGTCCTAAAGGCTGCCACAAAAGATGGATAATTTAAGTAAGAAGATGAGAAGGGAAAGATCTAGAAGGTGGGGTTTTTCTGAGGGAGGAGAGGAATCTGGTGGGAGAACTGATGGACCAGGAGGAAGCATGAGACTCTGGACCCCCATTTGGAGGCATCAAAAGTGAAGAAAGGCATGAACAAGACACGAAAAGCTAACTTTCCCCATTTCACACTTTCTTTCTTGGCTGGACCTAAAGAAAAACTGCAAGGAGTCTGTCCTGGTGAGAGATTTTTAGAGCCAATGGATGCTTATTAAATAGTAAATAACTCTGGTAATAATGATCCTAAGGAATTCTAGCCCCATTATGGCCCTGGTGCAAGTCAAAATAGAGCTGCTCTCTTTCCTGTTTGAGAAATAAGACTCAGTTGGTATGGGGCCAGGAGGGGTTGGGAGGAGGAGTAAAGAAAATAACTAGCAGTTGCCTTTATTAACCAACTGGACGTGACAAATTTGAAAAAAAAAATTATCATTCCCATTCTACAGATGAGGAGCATTGAGGCTCAGAGAGGGTTTACTTATCCAACATCACCCAGTTAGTGATAGGCACAGCCAGGATTTAAATCCACCCCTGGGTAACACCAAAACCCATACTCTTTCCACAATGGCCATGAAAAATGAGTTTTAGCAAATGAGTTTTAATTTTCCACTTAACACGTTGCGTACGGATCATGAGAATCTTCACGAGGGATTTAAACCCCGCCGTATGCAACGTGTTAAGTGATAATAAGCAAAGTCATGATAATGATTAACGTTCAACGATGGCCTATTATTTGCCAACCACTGTGCTAAATGCCACTATTTATCGTGACATTTAATCTTCCCTCTGACCCTATAAAACAGCTAATATTGCCCCATTTCAATGCTAAAGCACCTGAGGTTAAGCAATTTGCCCATGGTTAGATAGCAAAGACAGGATTTAAGCCAGACAATCGGACACCAAAGACTATAATCTTAACCATGGCACTGAGCAAACTTATTTTAGTCCAACCCCCATAAATGAAAACTTGTTATTGCTCAGTGTACTAAAAGGGATGAAGATACAGGGGATTTTAACTACCATACAGGCTGTTAACAGATCCAGAAATCACTCTTTGACAGCAGCTTAAAATGACCATGGTGAATGTTTTCAGAGTGGCAGGCCCCCAAAGCCATTCAGGCCCCAAACAAAACTTTCTCTGTCTCCCTGATCTTCTTAAAGAACACAGGCCGATTTCAACCATCCTGGGACAAACGGCTGTCACTGTGCCCCACCCTGCAGGAAGAACACCCTGGCCCTCTCCACTCGGGGCCTGGGAAACGTTTCTGGCATTTTTGCAGAGATGAGAAACTGAAGTGGGGAGGAGGCAGAGAGGAGAGATAAGAAGGAGGGGGGAAAAAAACAGTGTCTACGTATGTAAAATGCAGAGGGAAGCTGAGCTAATGAAAGAACATATTTCCAGACATGGAACCAAAACATGTTTCACAAACTCTCTTGGCCACGTGAAGGATTAGCTGCTAAAGGACGTAAGTGTGGGTACCACTCTCTGTTTACTAGCTTCTCCTCCATCCTGCTTGGAGACGTGACTTTCTGTGTCCTCACTGAAGGGTTGATTATCTCTGTTACCTGAGCTGCATACACCCAAACAATTCCCGGAGGCTCTAGGACATGACTCAAGGAGCAAGGCCTGGAGGGCCCTGGCAACAAACAACTGGCCTGTGTGCTTCAAAAACGTCAGTGTTGTGAAAGACAAAAAAAAAGGCTGAGAAACTGTTCCAGATTAGAGGTGATCAAAGAGGCATGACAACTAAAGGCAATGTATGACCCTCCATTGCATTTTGGGGGGATGGGGAAGATTGCCATAAAGGATATGGCTGGGGTAACTGGCAAAATTTGAATATGGAGAGTATGTTAATTAGGTAACAGTATTTTTATCCCAGAGTTAAATCTGAACTTGATTATTATACTGTGAGATTGAATATACAAATGAACAGTGGCCAGTCTATATATAAAAATAGAACTTTGAGCCATAACCTGGGGCACCCTACCCAGAAAACCAACCCATGATCTACAATAAACAGCTCACGTAGCCAGCTTGCTGTCAGTCAGATTGCAGGTGGCCAGCTTGCTATCTCTAGTGACAATCCAGGAAGCTAAACAATAATTCAGTAAAAATTGGCCCCAAATGGCCAGGACTTGATTAATAACTGACAGCTTCCCTGATTTGTGCCCTTGCTTGCAACTTAGGACCAATCAGAGAAAGCCAAACTTGCACTCCTAGCCAATAGGGTAACCGGCTTCTGGTTAGCCCGCCTCCAGCTTCCTCATGCCAACAGCTTCCCATCAGGGTGGACCTGAAGACCTCCATTCCTTCCACTATAAAGCTCTCCCACTCCTCTGCCTGCCTTTCAGTCTCTGCCAAAATTCAAGGGATGGTGGCCGACTCCCTTGCCATTGCAAGCTCAGAAAAGCCTTTGCTTTTCTCATTTGGTAGGTCTTCGTTTATTTCCACAGTTGTGTGGTTAAGTGAATGTCCTTGTTCATAGGGAATACACACTGAAGTGTTTAGGGGTAAAGGGTTTTCTGAACTTCAGTGTTCAGAAAAATACATCTAGAGAGAGGGAGGTTACAAATGAACAATTAGTGAATCTGGATGAATGGTGTGAGTTCTTTGTACTATTCTCACAATTCTTTTGCAAGTTTGAAATGATCACAAAACTGAAACAGTTTTTAAAAGGTCCCCAGCTGACTGCTTATATCCTGACCAAAGGACAGCACCTGTTCACCCAAGACCTCAGATGATGGACTCGTGTCTTGTCTGTGTCACTTTATCCATCTGTTCCCTTTGCAGAACTACTCCTGCAGGAGCCAGGGCCCTCCCAGCCCAACCCCTGAAGAGCAACCACACAATCCCCACTCGTAGCACTTTCTTCATCCTCTTGGCAGTGATCCATTTGGATCGTTGGCTGCGAAGAGAATCAGGGTGATCTTGAAGTCCCTTCTTCCCTGGGCCAAGGGGCATAGAAGAAGCGGGGTGCTGCTCTCATTATCAGCCCTCACATGTACCCTGGGCCTCGTGATGCAAACGGCTCAAGAACTGGGGATTGCAAGGATGTTTGGAGACTGGCCATCAGTTTCTTAAGGCTAAGCTGAGTTCTTAGAACTGGCTGGACTTAAGTATTTCACATTCCAAAACTGTTGTATATAACTATTCCTTAACCTTGCCTTCTTACTTGTCTTTCTTCCTTGCAACTTATTGGGGGCACCCTCTTATTTATTAAGCCTCTTTTATCCTTTCACTTAACCTTGGCTACACACTGGATTCATCTAAGGAGCTTTAAAAAGTACTAATGCCGCCACTCAGAGACTTATTCAATTGTTCCAAGGTGCAGCCTGCAATGTGGGTTTTTTGTTCTCTTTGATTTTGATTTTTAAGTTCCCTAGAAACTTCTAATGTGCAGCCAAGATTGAGAACCGCTGCCTTCATGCATTGTCAAAAAACATCTACAAAGCTCTTGTCTCCCAAGTTTTCCATCTTTTTTCACTCTTTGGGGGAGATTTCTGACCATATCTTCAGACCTCACTGAAGTGCCCACATTGGGGGGGAGGGGGGGAGGTTTCTCTGAAGTAGTTGGGATTCACTTGGCCTTTATAAAAGTGGTTTATTTGAAAGTCTTTCCCCAACAACAAATTAAGGAAAGATGAGACATGTGAAAACCTGCTCTGGCCAATCACAATCAAAGGTAATCATCATAATTTCCTATAAATAAACTCACCCAGCCTATATTTACAGGGAAATAACCCATCGGCACCACAGTACCCGTCCCCCTGTGACTGCACAAG
The DNA here is from genome assembly GCF_036562045.2 of Rhinolophus sinicus. NCBI lineage: Eukaryota > Metazoa > Chordata > Mammalia > Chiroptera > Rhinolophidae > Rhinolophus > Rhinolophus sinicus. The sequence continues at coordinate 12,202,160 of NC_133761.1, forward strand.
TTGTTACAAAGCGGAAAAACAACAAATCATCTATCCAGATGTAGTTGTAAGACACTGAAAATACATGGGGCAAGGAGGTGATGAAATGGCACTAGATTTACAATGACAGGTGGTGGCTTCTCCTTGCAGGCATACACGTGGTCATCTGACCTCTCGGTCGCACGAAAGAGAGAACAAGGAGGCCCAGCAGCAAGAAGTCTGTTGAAAGAGCTGCGGCTTGGATTCTAAAGAGGGGGAGCCCGGAGATACTGGAAAAGCATGCATTTGCCCAGTTCTCCGTCCAACTAGTCATTAGGATCACGAAGACAGCTTCTAAAAATGACTTAGCTACTGTGTTTCCCCGAAAATAAGACCTAGCCGGACCATCAGCTCTAATGCGTCTTTTGGAGCAAAAATTAATATAAGACCCAGTCTTATTTTACTATAAAACCGGGAATAATATAATATAATATAATACCATGTCTTATATTAATTTTTGCTCCAAAAGATGCATTAGAGCTGATGGTCCAGCTAAGTCTTATTTTCGGGGAAACACGGTATCTCTAATCACCAGCTTGGCCCATTAAATGAGCCTCTTTACGGTACGGCCCAGGCATTGGTGTTTTCAAAGTTCCCCGGATAGACTGTGCTGCTCACTTGACTTTGACTGTCACCTCCACATAGATGCCTCTTATCTATTGACCCTGGGTACCCTATGCCCTGTGCACCAGCTTCTGGAGCCACATCATTTCCCCGACTCTCCCACCCCCTTAGCACTGCCTTCTTCTCTTCCCACGCCCTTTCTTTCCCCCATCTCACACACACACACACACACACACACACACACACACACACACACTCATATATACTCACACATACTCATATACACATGCCCACAGAGCAAAACTCCCAGCAAGCTCTCATCTGAATAATTAGTTTCCTGCATATGAGTTGTTCTCTTAAATTACATTCTGAGTTTCTGGTAGCAAGTATCTCTTCTTACCCGGTGAGGGCCCCACAGCATCTAGCAGAGCCTGAAGCTCAATAAAACACAAGTGCCAAATGGCTGAAGCGTCAGTTGATCCATTCAGCCAGAATTATCCGAAGATAGTTCACGTCACTGAGCCCAAGACTTGCTTATCCTGAAGTAGCCAGACATATCATGTACTATGGGCAGGATCTGAATTCTGGCTCCAATCCTTTTGAGCTATGTGACCTTAAACAAGTGACTCAGCCTTTTCTCCAAACCCCAGTTTCTGCATCAACACCACGAGAACATATTAATAGCCGCCTCCTGGCCTTGTTAGACGATACACACAAAGCACTGTGCATCGTGCCTGACAGATAGTGAACAATAAGTGGTAGCTGATTTCAACCGTCACGCGCATGGACCGAAGTTTTCTCGGAACTAATCCCCAAAGCCCAACATGAACACGTGTAACATCTTTTCTAAACAGGGATAAGAGCTAGCAAAAATGGTCTCCAGGTGGTACTGGGCCCATGACCCTGCTGATGTACCAGTGTCCTGTCTGGGTCAGCCTGCTCCCATTCCTACTATTCTTCCTTTAAAAGAGCCACCCATGAACTATCAATCCATGGCTCATCTGTCTCATTCTCCCTTTACGATGGGATACAGAACAGGAGGCAAAAATGTGGAGAGCAATTCTAGAAATCGGACCAGTCTCAGAGATGCCCATCGGCCATAGGAGGGGGGATCTCACGCATACATGACACCAGACTCACCTGCAGGACTTGCTACAGAAGTAAGCCAGAGGCATCCACTCCCAGAGATTCTGACTGCATGAGTCAGTCCGTAATTCTTCCTAACAGCCGCGGTGGTTCTGAGGCAGACAGTTGGGAACCATTCCTGGAGAAGTGTTGATCTCATAGGATGATAAAGACAGAACACTAAGTAGCAGCCTGTGGAAAGAATGTGGCTTCTGCTGTCAGACACAGAGTTTTAAGTCGGAATCAGTTGCTTAACCTGTTAGCATCAGTTTTATCATTTGCAAAATAAAAGCAATGGTACCCAAACTAGAGGGTTATTACGGCGAGTAAATGCAAAAATACTTGTAAAGCACCCACTACAGCGCACAGCACATTTGACCCTCAATGCAAGTGTATTCATTATGGAATGAAGAACACAAAGCAACTCGGCTTTCTAGCCTCGGATGCCAGGAGATGGTGATGCCCTTGACCAAGATGGCATCACGAATGGGAATGAATGAATAGACAGGGAGCAGATATAGGGGCTCCAACACTAAATGAGTTGCTACAGCCCAACACAGACCCTCTCCTGCAAAGAAGGAGGTGCCTCACGGCCAGTTCCTTGCCTGACCCAGCATTTCCTACCCAGGCCAAGGGACCACCTTTCTTTCACACTGCGGCTCCGTAGCTAACCCAACAGGTTCTCCTCTCCTGAGAATGACTTTATGTCTAAACCTGTTGCTGGCCCCAAAGACAAGCCCACAGCCTCACTAAGTAACATATAATAACACAGATAATCTCCCCAAATATGCAGAATTCCACCAAGCTCCCAGGTTCCTAATCCTGGTTCCTCTCTGGGATAGGCCCGGGAAGCCCTAGAACCTCTGAATCTCTGCTTTCATCCCTGCAGGGGGCGCTCACCAAATTTCCCCACCTCCTGTACTCCTTTGGGTGGAGTGTGGTGTCCAGTCCTGCATAAAAGCACCTCTTCTCAGCCAGAGAGCCTTGACCGTGAGGTCAGATTGAAGTGAATTGCTCTTTCTGTATTCTATAATACTTAAGTTGATGCATTATTATAGATCTTATCAGTCCTCAGTCAGGAGCGTCTGTGTCTCTCTGCTGCATGGACTATCAGCTAACCCTGGGGACAAGAACTAGAGCTGGTTCCCCTTTACAGTCCCCGTGGGACCTACAAGCACCTGGCACATAGCTGGCCCGTTCCTATGTTATGATCCCCAGGCTTCAAATGCACTGGCTTTGAATCTTCAAAACTCAATCTACCCATTTATTAATTCATCTTAGGCCCACGCACATTTACTGAGTGCCTCCTCAGAGGCAGGCGCTACCTATACTGCGTGCTGGGATTTAGAGATGCAAATGACACGATTCCTGCCTTCCAAAACCCTCCGTCTACTGGAAGAAAAAGAGACATAAAGAGACATGAGCAGGTAATTAAAAATGCATACATCTATAATCAGTGTAACTTGCTTCATCAACTTAAGGTCAAATGCACTCGTTTGCTTTCAGTTTTCCAATCAACAACTCAACCCCCCAACATGCCAACGTGGGCAGAAGGTATGGTGTCTCCTTCTTCAGGACAGGACTCTGATGACTTAGGCCAAAGTGGTGGGGGTGGGGCAGACTTGCTGGCAGGGTGCATCCCTCTTCTTCATCCAGAAGAGAAGAACTAGAGTCGGTGCCTGCAAACTCCCACTCCTTCCGGTGTTGCTGTTGGACCACGGGACCCACACAGCCGAACACAGGGTGCCTGTCGCTGCTGCAGGACTGTACTCGCCGGTCCAGAGCCTTTGTACCCTGCAGTGCTGCCCTCTGAGCAGGGGTCTCTCTGTGGTTTCTCCTCTTCTGCTGAGCCACTGTTCTCCAAAGCCTAAGCCTTGGACTGGCCCAGGTTGCTTGGCCAGGAGAATCTTCCAGCATCAGCCACAATCCGTGCTGGTCCAGCTTTCCCACCAACACTCAGATCCTTGTGGAGCCCAAGGCCCAGCCTAGACTCCCCTTTGCTTGAGATCATTTTACCTCAGGGGTGATGTTTTCCCTTCCCTGTCACAAGCTTGGTCAGTGCCATCTGTCTACCCTGAAAGAGCTCCCTAACTTCCAGTCTCAAGATTTCAGGAATTGGGATGTCATCTCCTTCACTTCCTGAAGGCTCTGGATCATCTTTCAAATAAGTTGTCCCACCCTTTCCCCAAAACTTTACGTACTAAAGAAAAAGATGGCTTTTGCTAAAGTGACCTGCTACACTCTACTCTTTGGACCATGGGAATCCACTAGCTTTACATTCACACAAATCAGAGGACAATGCGTGTGACCCTTCATGGGACAAAAAGGGTAGCAATCTCCCTAAATGAAAAAAAAAAAAAAAAAAAGAGGCTGTGCCTAGTATATACATGAGGGTAAAATATTATAAAGGATAAGTACCAGGTGCTATGGACCCAGGAGAAGAACATCTGATCCAGACCAGTTCCATGGGAGGACAGAGAAGGGAAGCCTGCCTATATCATTTACCCACATTACGATGTCCCAGGTCATGCCCATCCTGTATTCTGAGCGCCTGTAGGCCAGGGAGCTAGTCTGGAAGAACTCAAGTCCTCAGGTTAATGTCATCTTAAGAACAGGCAGAGTCTCCATGGAACTGAAACAGACCACAGAGTAAAGCAGGAGGAGGCCAAGGGATAACCGGGTAGGAATTCGGAAAGTCAGGCACCTGCATCCCAGCACCAGCAACGAGAAATATGCAGCCAGAGGTATCAAACACTGAACAAAACTTATTGTCCAGGCCACAGTTTAGGAGTTTACCCAGCTCCTGCCATGATGAGTTAGACAGACAGGGGATACAAGCCAAATCACCCAGCTTGCTAAGGACTCCATTCCAGGAACGAGCAAGTAACACAGAAGCACAAAAGTGCAGGGCCTACCTCTTTGCCTGAGAAGATCAGGAAAGTCTCAGTGGGGGAGACAACATTAAAGGTAGGTCTACAGGGCCTCAGCTAGTCTAGATGATGCCCTTGGACAAATTTGGAAAAGGCTCCTGCTTTAGGAAGACACAAGAGAAACACACGCCTGCCCCTAGGCTGACAGTCAGTGCTTGGTGAGAGAAATGTGGGCTGGATTTCAGGCCCCACTTGGCCACTGGGGCCAGGTGCCTTGGCAGAATGTGCAAGAAGCAAATGTGTTGAGGTGACCCTGGTCTTGAAAGATGAGTAGGAGAGTGCCCCCAAACCAAAGGGGAAAGCAATTCCAGGCAGAGAACAACACAGACAGAGGCCAAGGGCTGGAGTAGAGCTTGGTCCTGGAGAATCTTTTACATTTCCTACGTTGGCAGGCAGTAGTCCCAAAGTGCAGGTGATCTGGGGTTCACAGGTGTGAATTTTAAAACAATGGGCACCAATTAGAGAGCCAAGAAAAAAAAGAACTTCTACTGGAGATGAGTTCTGAATGTAATGAGATAGAAATAAGGAACAAGAAATAACAGGGTGGTTATGTCAATGGCAGAGAAATTATTCAGCAAGTTTCAAAACCGTGAAAAATACCGGCGACCCATCTATTCTTTTGTAAAAATTAAAAATACATACCTTTTCTTTCTTGTAAACTAGGATCAGAGAATGGATATCCCAAAATAATCATCTTTAGTTCATTTCCCTTTGTGAGTTTGGAAAGAAACAAATGCATCTTACTTGGCTGGATGTGACCATCTCTGCAGTAAACATACCCACCCCACCCCCCAAACCAGCAATGAGTCACTAGGAAGAACATTTTCATCAGACCACCACTATTCATAGAACAATTCAAGGGGATAAAACACATGTGAATGGGGATGTCTAAAGCAGCTCCAGTGGGGAGATACCCCGGAGACCTGCATCTCTGTCTGTACCCCACACATTAAATTGCTGCACAACTACAGGCAGATCACTCAGCCTCCCTGGACCCCCACTTCCCCACCTGTCAAGTGAGGTGGCTTCATTCAACTACTCCTATGATGCTTAGTTTTATGTGCCAACTTGACTGGGTCATAGTGCTCAGGTATGTGGTCAAACATGATTCAGGATTTTTCTGTGAGGGTGTTTTTAGAGGAGATTAATGTTGAATCTGTGTACTTTGAAAAGCAGATTGCCCTCCACAATGTAGGTGGGCCTCGTCTAATCAGTTGAAAGCCTGAAAAGAACAAAGATAGACCTTCCCTGAGTAAGAGGGAATTCTGCCATCAAACAGCCTTTGGAGTCAGACTGCCTCTCTTCCCTGGGTCTCCAGCCTGCGAGCCTACCCTGCAGATTTATTTTAGACTCACCAAACTTCCACAAATGCCAATTTCCTTTTTTTTTCTTTTTAAAGTATATGAAGTACGTGTGTGTGTGTGTGTGTGTGTGTGTGTGTGTGTGTACACATCCTGTTGGTTCAGTTCCTCTGGAGAACCCTGAGTAATACAACGCCCAAACTCCTTTCCAGTTTTAAGATGCTGGGAGTCTGAATGGCAGCAAAGGAAGGTTAGGCCCATTTCTCAGCCGCAGCTCCCCCAGGACAGGGATGCCAAGCTCATCAGGACAATGTCCTCTTTCAGGAGGACTTGTGCAATGAGCCTCCGTGGCTCAGCAATAAATACCAGTAGTTCCAGAACTGGTACGCCAAGTACTGCAGGGGTATGGAGAGAGATAAACCGATATGAATGCAGCCAAGAGGAAATCCAAAATGGGACGCTATGAAGACAGTTTCACGTTCCACCAGTTATGCCATCTTCTGTCGGGACCTCCCCAGCTACTTGCTACATTATGATGCTGTTATCCCAGAGGCAGAGCAGGTTTTTTACTGGTGATTGATGAGGTGTTGCTACAGTGCAGAGCACTTTCTGCAGGGCACCCTGAGAGACTGTCTCTGGAAGACACAGTTTGGAGGAAAGAGGAGGGAGGGAGAATCAAAGCAGGCTAATATTGAAGTCCATCTGAGAACCACAGCAATTGGAACAGCCTGCCTGCCTGCCCCACATCTGCTGTTGCCTAGAAGCCCTGGGACCCTTTCAGGCCTTTCCTTTAACACACCCCAAGCAGAGCTCAGCCACAGCTTTCAGAACTAAAGAGGCCACAGAGGGAAGATGGCAGCTCATTCTCATGTTCCTGTGCTGTCCCTTCCTCCTTAAGCCCTGCATGTCCCGTGTTCCAGCCAAGCTCTCTTCTATTCTACACCCTTCCAGGTTGTCCCATCCTTGCGTAACACTTCAATCACCACCCCCGTGTGGGTGAACCCCAAATCTTGACATCCAGCCCTTCTGCTCTCCTGTGCTCCGGACCTGAGCTCCCCTAGAATGTAAGCTCCAGGAGAGTGAGGATGGCGGTCCTCTCGTTCTCTGCTGTGTCTCCCGTGCCAGGAGCAGTTCCTGGAATATAACTGGTGATTAATAAGTATCTGTTGAATCAATGAATGAACCTGCATCCAGCAGCCTTTAGACATCTCCACTTGGGCTGTCCTGGACTCAGCATGTATAAAACCAGACACTAGGTCTACCCCTCAGAACCTGTGTTCTCCATTTTGTTGATTCACTCCACCATCCGTTTCCTTGTTTAGTCCCCAAATCTGGGCATCATCTTTCCTACTTTGCTTTCCTTCTGTCAGTGAGTCTCCTGGTTCTATCTTCTTAATATCTCTAACTTGTTCAGTTTTCTCTTTCCCTAGCTGGAATAAGGCAAGAGGCACCTATCAGTCCTGTTGTATTACAGTCATCTGTTTACTTTTCTGCTTCTCCAACTAGACAATGAGTCATGTGACGGCAAAAACCTGAGGCACTGACATTCATCTGTGTGTGGGGGGGGGGGGAGGGGAAGGAAGGTAATTCTCAGAGTCTGAATACCCCCTTCTTATATTGGGAAAATCCTCCCCTGAGGAGAGTTGGTGAGAGTCAGGGGCTCAACAAACCCCTACAGAAGCCAAGATAGACAGACATACCCACCCCTGTGGTTATAATCACATGACCTGGCCCTAGCCAATCAGAGGCCTCTGCCCAGGAATTCAAAGCTGAGGGGAGGAAAGCAAAGAGGCAGGTTTATTCAAAGCTTATTCATGCTCTAGTCATCAGTGGTGGTTCTCCCCTCCCGCAGTGAGACCTAATCAGCAGACTGCCCCTGGGGTGGACCCTGGCTGTGTTCTCTGCAGCCTGGCTCCTGTGGTCCCTGCCTGTTGCCCAAGCCCTGCTCTCCAGTTTCCCATCACTCTGAGAAGTGACTGGTATCCTTCTGACACATGCCTTTTATAAATAAGTTTAGCTAGAGTCAGCTTCTGGCCTGTAACTAAGAACTCTGATTGGCATACCTGGTCTCACCTGTCCCTTAACCCCTGTATCCAGCAGTGTGCTGGTATCTGATAGGTAATCAGTGTGGGAAGAAAGGAAGGAAGAAGGAAGGAAGGAAGGAGGGAGGGAGGGAAGGAAGGAAGGAAGGAAGGAAGGAAGGAAGGAAGGAAGGAAGGAAAGAAGGAAAGAAGAAAGAAAGGAAAGACTGGCATTGTCATTCTTTTTAGACCTTTGACTACTTCTCAGGTGAGCTTGGAAGTAAGGAGAGAAGGATTGGGAAATTATGGACCATTGTATGTATATGAGACTCAGGGTTTTTTGTTTCTGTTTTTTTGTTGTTGTTGTTGTTATTGTTTTAAAACTAGGACCCTCCTCCTTCTTCACTGGCCACATCTGAGAGTCCTTGAGAAAATATACCAACCATCCCAAGTCCTGAGAAATCACTAATATTAAACATCTTCCAGGCAGTAAATTGAGAGCCAAGCTTTATATGACAGTGAGTCCAACACGACTTCCAGTTGGAGTAGGGTGAACAAGGGAAGAAAGGAGGAGGGTCTGAGTGATGACGGAGGGAGCAATGAAATAGGGAGCTGAGAATTTGGGAAGGCACATAAATAGAGCTTGTAAAATTCCCACGCTTTATAAAAACCTGCTGGGAGTAGAAATTGGTGTAAGTTTCCCAAAGATCACTCTGGTGTTCCCTTTGACCCAGTAATTCCACTTCTAAGCATCTGTCTTAAGGAAGCAATCAGAAATATGGACAGTGATTTGTGTATAAAAAATAGTCACATTGATGTTATTTATAACCAAGAAAAGAATTGGAAGCAAGTGGATGTCCAACACGAAGGAGATAGCTGAGTAAAATATGTCTCATCTGTACAACGGAATATTAGGCAGCCATTAAAAATAGTGTTCACAAAAAGATCATAAAGATACGGGGAAATGTGCTGACATAATGTTATGCAGAAAAGTTAAGATACATGCAAATCTAATTATCTCGAGCCTGATCACAAAGAAAGAAAGGAAAATATCTATATTGGAACTAAGCCTGGAAAGAAACTATCCAAGTGTTAACAGGGGTTAAAAACAAACAAACAAAAAAAAAAAGGTTGTGTCTCCATGTTGGGATTATGAATTATTTTTTCTTTTCAGTAACTTTTATATAATTTTCTACACTGGGTCAATATTAAATTGTTGATCAAGAAAAAGAAAATACAACAGTAAAATGCAAGAGTAAAAATCAAAATTAGAAAACCAATGCCAACTCACATTGAGAACTGCCATATTTTGTTTTTGAATTCACAGCCCTCGCAGTTGATTCTGAGGCTAGAGAAGCCCCGCTTCCTGCCCCAACCACTCTGCGTTTCACCTGTCTCCTTCCTCATCAGGTGAGATTAGAAATAAAGGTTCTGCTCCCTCCTGGCCCCAGGCCTGCAGTCCCCTTCTTTCCCCCATGGTTCCAGTCACTTTCTCTCAGCCCAATTTCACCGTCAGCTCTTCAGTGTCCTAGCCTGGATCCATCACACTTGACCCATGGGTGATACTTATGGTAAGGAACTACTCTCTCAAGTAGTTGTGTCTTTGAAAGGATGTGACAAAATAATTCATCTTCGATGAATAAGATGTGGGAGATGTGTTGGGACCATCAACCACTGGAAAAGTTGGATAACAATTTGGGACTAACATCCCAAGACTCATTAATTCCGTCTAGACTCTGTCTGAACTCTGAGTAGTGCCACAGGTGTATTTGGGAGTAGCTCTAGCACCTTCACATACCTAACGCAGACAAACCGGTATGTGTGTCCTGTCACTGAATTAATTCATTTTCCTAACCAAATACAGAGTTGGTCCTTACTCAGTAAATAGTGCAACCTTTTTATTAATCTCCATTTCTTCTTGCAACAACATAATAAATGGTAGAACAAAGTTTCACATAAGTAATTTAAATACCCTTGTCACCAAACTATTTTATAGCCAAATTCAACTAATCCTCAGGTCTGTTCCAGCTTGTCCTGGATTGTACATAAAATAGACTGTTGGTGTTCATTGCCTCAATAGTAATGAGAACAACAACAACATTTACAGAAATAATAGGTCTTTATGTTGCAAGCACTGAGCTAAACTCATCACTTCCTTTAATATTCACAAGAATCCACACAGAAACGGAGGCACAAAGAAGCTGAATAACCTGCCCCAAGACACACGGAATGGTGGTAGGGCTGGGCTCAAACCCAGGCAGTCTTCCTCAGAGCACCTTACGTACTCCCTTCACTATACATATGGTTCTAGCTCATAGCCCCAGCTGCGTCTGCAAAGGAGACACAGTTCTTAAATCCCCCAACAAACACCACTCTTGACTTGCTCTTGGCATCTTGACATTATCTCTGTTTTGTGACTCAAAATTAATTGCTCTAAAACCTCATACCTTCATATCTCTGACCATGATGGGGTTTTTTTTCTTCCAGTTTGAGTATCTCTGTCTCATTTTCTAATGTGATCCTTAATTGTTACATTTAGCTTTTTCAGAAACTTGTTAAAGTTCCAAACTCCCCTCTCTTCAAATGTTTTTCCATCTTACAGAGGCTACTTAGAGGAAGCGGCATGCAATTGTCACTAGGAGCTGGGTAGATGGTCAAGTAAATTATATTATTTTAATAAAAGGAAATTAATTTTAACAAAGCCAAGAGCATGCATGTCTGATGGGGGAATTTGGTTTGTTGTCAACAGTCTGGTGAAGAATACATTTTGGATTGGATTATGTTCCAGGGGAAAGCAAAACAAAAATGAGTCCTCTTGTCGCTTTTCCAGGGTTGGGGAATGGGAACCCAGTGAAATTTTTATCTAACGACTTGGCTTGCCAGGAATTTGCCCAGTCTGCTTCCAAAGGGCTGTGTAATTGAGTCTGGCTGTGTTGAGAGTGGCAGTCATCAAGAAATGACTCTGAAAAAACAAAAATGTGGCAGGGAAAGAAGAGGAAAAGAGGGACAGTAAGTCCTCACTTAACATTGTCAATAGGTTCTGCGACTTAAAGCAAAACGACATAAACACAAAATCAATGTTACCACAGGCTAATGGACATAAACGAGAGTGAAGTTCCTACATATCTCATCAACATCATAACAAAATGATGTTGAACGAAACAACGTTATTTTGAGGACCTGCATTTTACATGGTAAAATGCCCAGAGATACTGTCCAACTGACAAAATGATATTGACAAATCAAAAAATTATAAAGATGTATGTATACACATATATGTCTGTGTATACATGTGTATGTATAGTCACATGGAAACATGTGTGTCCATGAATGTATGCACATATGTATATACGCATCCATCCTTTCATATACTTTCCCTTGAGAGTATTTGTAAAATTCATATAGGCAACTATTTTCACACAGCTAATGCTGTCTTTTCCTCAAGATCTGTATACTTAAAACAAACAACAAAAAAGCAACTGAGAACTTCAAGATCTTTCTATTGTAGGTGGAGAGAGAAAAGCACCCCACCACTGACTTTTATGGAATAGCTACAGGTATCCGAGGACCAGAGGCTTCTGATTAAGATGCAGGACAAAAATGTAACTGGTTAACTATTACCACAACACAAATGCAATTAAGTGGCAACACCAAAGGGCCATCACTCAAAATTATGCAGCTTTCCACCAAATCCCAGGTGTGAGCGCTTCCGTGGGTGGGGGAGGGGAGTTGCAGAAAGCAGAGAATGGAAAGTCACTTCCATTTGTCCAGAAGTTGGGGACCAGAAATACGCCTCACTCAATTCTCCCCATCCATTATCCTGCTCCAGGCAGATCAAGGCCAGAGCAAAGCCTCGGGGTCCAGACACAAAGAGAAATCTTTCCCCTGCCTCTGTTTCACTACACCCGGGTTATTTTAGGAGCCAGCGAACTAGCAGACGTTTCTCGTCTTCCTAGATCCCGGGAAGCCTGGGCTAACGAGTGCGTCCTAGTGGTTCTCATGAACATGCTTCTGAAGCAAGAGGCACATGCAACACTGTGGAAACCTCCCCAGGAACCAGTAAAACCACAATCTGGTGCTTCTACTTCCTACTCACCAGATTGGCAAAATTTCTGAAAACTAGGAAAATCCAGTGTCGTTGAGGATGTGAGGAAAAGAACACACTAATTCATTGCTCGTGGAGTGTAAACTGGCTTCGCTTCTTGGTAGGGCAACTGGAAGCCCTTCTAAAAAGTTCAAATGCAAACCCCACAACCCGCCACTCCACAAGGCGATAAGGACAAAATGCTCACACAGATGTTTACAGTAGCAGAGACTTGTAAACAACCCAAAGACTCATCAATAAGGAAGTGATTAAATCAATCGCAACATATCCAGACCATGGAATACCACGCACAACATTTAAAAAGAACAAGGCAGAGCTCTTTGTCTGCCATGGATCTAACGGTGAGTGAAAAATGCAAGGTACCCTACTAGTACAGAGTATGATCTTATTTATGATTTAAAAACATCTGTCCGGGTTTGTGTGAATGCAAATGTCGAAGAAGGGGTTGCCTATTCTTTGTTATCTGAAATTTTACAAAACGTATGCATATTTTACTTATTCAATGCTTAAGTGAAAGAAAAATAAAAGCATTTCAAAATATGACCGTACAAAGTCAAAAGAATTTTTAAGTGAAGAAAGAGTTCTAATCGGTGAGTTCAGCAGAGTCTAGATGTTGGTCTTCAGCCTGACAGCCTAAGAGATTCGATCATATCATATCCAAGAGTGGTTTAGTATCTCAGAAGCAAATTCAAACTAAGCTTGCAAGACACTGATGGAGAAATACCAATTTGTCATTTACAACAGGGTTTTTCTACCTCAGCACAATTCACCTTTGAAGCTGGATAATTCTTTGCTGTGTGTGGTGGGGGCAACGTGAGATGTTTGGCAGATCCTCTACTCATCAGATGCCAGTATCACACCTCTCCACCAGCTGTGACAACCAAAAATGTCTTCAGATGTTGCCAAATGTCCCCTATAGGGACATTGCTAGAATCATCCGCAATTGAGAACCACTGGTTTACTACAGTGAGAAGTATAACTGCCAAGAAAGCCAGGTGCAGAAAAACAACATGGACAACCAAATGATAATGGAAGGTAGATGGCAGAGCAGGAAGTCAGAACAAAGGCAGCTTTTTAGAAAAAATGATTTAAATATTTGATAGCTTTGGCCTGGGGTAGCCTGAGGCACCTGCCTCGCTCCAGGGAAATGTCTATCCCTGGACAGCACGTTGGTTGGGCACTGCCAGCTCTCTCCCCTCTGACCCAGATTTAGTCATCGTTCTCCTTCTGATCAACACTTTTCCCCAGAGACACCAATGCGGACCACTGTATTAATGCTTCTCAAATATGCCAATGACCTTGAATGGCTGAGGAGCATAAACTAATGGAGGCAGGTAACCTCTGAGGGAGGCCTAGCCCCAAAGCTCCCACCACAAATACATCATTTCTTTGACGTTGTGTTTCACCTTAAAAGTCCACATGATTTTGCCTTCTGCTCTAAGGTGTATATATATGTATATATGGTATATGATATGTATGATATATGATATATGATATATATATACATATATATATGATGCAAAAGCAATTGCGGTTTTTGCAATTATTTTCAACCTTTTAAACCACAATTACTTTTGCACCAACCATGTGTATATATATATATATAATTTTTTAAACAAGAAGCAAATAGATTTCCCAAATCCCAAATGGTAAACTTTGGGAAGGTACCCAAGTTTATCCTGTGGCTTCACGCACTCCCAGGCACATTCCAAGACCTAAAGAATAGGCAACTTCCTGTTCTCCCTTCATCTCACTCCAAGAGAATAGTTCCAGGAGCCTGAAAAAGGCTCTAGGAGTTCCAGGTGAAATCGGCTCTCTCTAAGGTGCCTCCTGCATCTCCCTGATCTCCTCCAGGGCACTCTTCACACTCCCAGGTCTAAGGAAAGCCCTTTCACCGCCACCTGTACTGAGAAGCTCACAGTTTCTGCCCCAGCTGAATTCCAACAGCAACACACGCAAGGGAGTGACGCTGTCTCAGGCAGAGTTCCAGTGAAATGACCCAGTGGCTCGTTTTGGTTTCAAACCATATACCCTCCTGAGATGTATTTATTTAGTTTTTTAGAAAAAATTCTCTTAGCAAGAAAGAAATTGGGGGAAAAGCGTGGGAGGCTCTATTTCTGAATCCTTGGGATTTTATCTCCTCTTATTTAAGGGATTTCATGTTCAGTGGGGGTGGGGAGTGGGGAGGATCTTAAGTACAGAAGCATATTTCAATCATGGCTCATGTAAAGCATGGATCAAGACTGGGTTTTGCAGAGGACAGAGACTTATGGATTATAAGCTAAAGCAAAATCATGGCGGGGAGGGGCTCAGGAAATGCTGGGCTTCGCTGGTCAGGCTTCTGAAGTCACAGCGCTGGATCCCGTGGTCTGCAATGGACCTAGTATTTCTGAGACAGACACTTCTGAGATTGCAGTCAGGATTTCATAAATCTTATTTCCGTATCTTTTGGCGGCCTCCATCCATTTCTTATTCCCATCCCTCCTCTTCCAATCCCTTCTTTATTTATATGCCATAAATACAAAGTCCGAGAAAGGACAGACGTAGACCCATCCCTTTTCCTCTGTTTCTTCCCAGAACTGGGATGGGAATTTCATGTTTTGCTGCTGCCTTCCTTACCCAATTCTACACATGACGCCAATGTACTTCCATCCTTAGATAGTTTCGTAACAGAACCAGATTTTCTCTTTTTATGTCTTCCTTTAAAAATGACCAAGAGAAATGGGCTCCGGATTTTCACCTTTTCTTCTCCTTCCCGCCCCCAGAATGATTTTCAAGGACTCAAATCTCAATTCAATTATTTATCCTCAGGGCCATGCTATCTAGGGAGGGGAGACCCAAAGCAATGGCCAATCTGAAGCCCTCTTGAAAGTTAGGTTTGTGGAGAGGTGAACATGCTGTTGGTTCCTGCAGATATCAGCTCCATGGAAAAAATGCTCAGTCTCGCCAGGGACTATTTACACAGAGGGGAGGCAGGGAGAGACGAGAGGCACAATCCTAGTCCTGAGAGATCGTGTTCCGTGTTAAGAAAAGGACGGCTCAGCACCACGTAGGTGGCATGCCAGGAAGAAAAGCAATCCAGCCCACTTGAGCCCAGGAAGAGAAGTCCAGCAGAAAAAGGTCACACCACCACGAGGCCAGCAATGCATCAGGAGGAAGGCTGCTGTCTGTTTAGAGACAGGCAACTTGGGTTTGAACCCCAGCTCTGCCATTATATTCAGTGCAAGTTACTTGGCCTCTCTCTTTGCTTCAATTGTCTCATATTTAAAATGCTGGTAATAGCATGGATGCATTCAGCAAATGTTTATGAATGTGCAGTTGTGTCAGGAAAAACTGTCTTTCCTCCTAAGTTTCTCCTTTAGTCTCACATTACTACCAGACTCACAACAATTCTGACAGCAGCTGGGTATGGGGCTTTCCCCCAAACAAGCAATTCTGCAACCGGCTGGGTGTCCTACAATTTAACTCAATGTTGACACTATCTACCTAGAGATAAGAGTCAGATTCCATAGTGTAGGGCCCAGTCCCATAGGATGCCCCTCCTACTTCAGGTGCCAATCGCAAGCAGTAGGTCCCCAGGTTACCCACAACTTCTGTCTGATTTGGCTACAAATTGCACGTTCCCACAACCCACTCCTCGGGTTCAATAAATTTGCTACAGCTGCTCCCAGAACTCAGGTAAACAGTTACATTTACTAGTTTATTAAAGGATATGAAAACGATACCGAGGAAAAGCCAGGTGAAGAGATACCTAGGGCGAGTTCTGGGAGGGTCTGGAGCACGGGAGCTTTTGTCCCCATGGAGTTGGGGTATCATCCTTCCAATACATGGGTATATTCACCAACCTGGAAGCCCCCTGAACCCCTTACTGTTGGGATTCTATGGAGGCTTCTTCACACAGCCATGCTCAATTAACAACTCCATTTCCGGCCCCTCTCCCCTCTCTGGACGGTAGGGGGTGGGGCTGAAAATTCCAAGCTTCTAATCATGACTTGGTAGTTCTGGTGACCTGCCCTCATCCAGGAGCCACCCAGAGTCCCCACATTAGAACAAAAGAAGCTCCTAGTGCTCTTATCACCGAGGAATTTACAAGGGTTTCAGGAGCTATGTGCCAGGAACTGGGGACACAGACCAATATATATATTGTATATTACCTCATAGCGAGATATGCCTGGCACTCTTCTAGGTGCTGGAGGTGGAAAAGGGCAGCTGTGAGCAAAACATGCACAGTCACTGCTCTTGGGCAGTTTACATCCTAGGGAGGAATGATAAGCAATAAAGAAATATGACAGATAATTTCCATAACAAAGGCTATAAAGAAAATAAAACAGAATATAGTATGATAGCAAGTGATGGGGGCGGGAGAAGGGGTTGGTGAAACATTAGAAGAAGAAACAAAGAAGCTGCTACAAGAATGATGGAAACCAACCAGCCTTGTGAAGACGAGAACAAGTGCATTTGGGCAGAACCTACTTCAGAGGGTATTTCAGACAAAGTCAATGAGAGAAAACTTGGAAAATCTTAGTATAGTACCAGACACAACAAATGTAAGTTACTCAACAAATGTAAGCAGCCATTATGATTCAGAGGGCTTAGAAAAGTTCCCAGAGTCAAGTCATAGGGAAGCTGGGAAAGATATTGTCAAGGACATCAGGGGGTGATTGGAGCTGGAGAGCTGACGGTATAGCCTCATCCACGGAGGCTGGATGGTACACAGAAGTGAGTCATGAGGGGCTGTGACGAAGGTCATAGAGAACTGGAGAGCTCATGCCCCATCTGGAAGGAGCAGCGGGACACACTTCACTTCCTTCAGTGACCCTGATCCCTGTGCCATGTGTTTGCCACCCTGGCCTGCACAGAGCATTCCTCTCAGCTCACTCAACCCATGAACCTCCCCTCCTACGCCTGAGCTGCCTCTGGCCAGCCTGTCCTGGACTCTTGGGCAGCAGGTCGGCAGACAAGTCAGTCTGTTTAATCTCCCTGTTCTATAGATAAAGAAACTGGGCCCCGGGGAGGTGATGAGATTCTAGCAGGGAACACAGCTACTCCCTCAGCCTTGACTGAAGACCACACCGCCCCTTGCCGAAAAGGTTGTCTTCTTCAACCTTGGTTCCTTCTACGTCTATCCTGCAGTGCAAGAGGTGGCATGCACAGAGCAGTAGGGAAGAGAGGGGACACCTGCCCAGCCAACCAACCCTGGTGACCCATGAGGACACCGATGTCACAGTGGGAATATGCCCCACACTCAGAGAAGTAAAGTTCCAGGGCACCTAAGATTCCAAAACTGTCAGAGGTATTTGGGGGCAGGTTGTGGGGATGGAGAGGAGGCCATGGTATTATCCCCACTGGGGGTGCTGATGGAGCAGACCATGTACACAGCAGGGCAGGAGGTCGGAACACAGCCCCAGAACGTAGATCTGGTCAAATGAACAATTCAATTATCCAAAGCATGTTGATGGGACCGGCTCAGACACAGAACTGCAGAGGAGCCCAAGAGAAGTAGTGACACCCCTTCCCTGTGCAAACGGCTTTCACATTCCTGCCCCAGACAGTTTACCGAGGAGTCAACCACGGCCCAAGGATGGTAATTGAGATGTTGTGACTCCCTCGTGCCCTCCTCCCACAGAAGTCAAAACCCGTGATATTCGGAGATGCCTTCCATTTGTGGGGAATACAAGGATCCTCTCCATGAAATGATGAGAGCATAGCACAACATGCACAAAGCTACCCCGGGAGGATCTTCTGGTGTGTGCGCTGGACTTTTGAAAAACTTGCAATTTCTGGATGATACTAAGCTCTCTTCATCTATAGGCTTTTGTAAACACCACTTTGTCATCCTAAAATCCTATCCCTCTCCCCACCATGACCCTTGTTCACCTGGCTAAATGCTATTCGTAGTGCCCCAACTTAAGTATCACCTCCTCCAGGAAGACGGCCCTGATATCCATGGGTGGTACCCCATCCATGTGCCTCCTCGTCACCGGACACCTCTTAGAGCATTCACCAGCCACACTGCCCTATAATGACATTCCTGGGTTTCAGTCTCCCCCATTAGACTATGCTCCGTGACGGCAGACACCATGTTGTTTTTGCTGTTATATCCCACGACCTCAGTAGGCACTCAGTAAGTTGTCATTTACAGAATCATGAACAGGGCCGGCGGCCTCCCTCTCAGAGCCCACAGCGTGGTATGGAAGCTCACCGCCCAGGATGTTTATTCCACAGCAGACTCACCCTGAGAGCTCGAGGCCTCTTATGGCTCGTTCTTTCTCTTTTAGGAATTTCTACCCTCCCTCGTTGTCAACAGCTCCATGTTAGTCAGCTGAGATCTGGATAATGCCAACCCATTCCGGAGCCAGCCAGCTCCTCTCTGCAGACTGGGCACCAGGCCATCTGATTTCTCCCCTCCACTGGCACGAGAGGACCAAAGGCAGCCAGGAAATCAGTCTTGGGAATGTTTGGCCTTTCCAAGCCCTTGGGATTAGATCTAAACATCTGATCCAGGGAGACAAGCTAATAACCCATTCCCCAATCGATGGGTGGGGATTCCTTGCTTTCACTCAGGTACCTGAACCCACCTGTCTCTTCTCACTCATTCTCCTGTTCTTTACCACCATTTGTAGGTTAATTTTTATTTTTGACAGTGACTCTATGTTTAGGCTACGGTGAATATCTTTCGGGGTGTTTGCCCAGTTTATATGACTCCTTAGGTGTACCACTTACCAGCAAACCTCGTATCTGTGAGGGGACCATCAGTGTTGACTGGATCAGGATTGGACACCTGAGTCAATTGGAGTCACCTAGGAATTGGGGCTAAGAGTGTCTAGTTCAGTTTGAATAGTTCTCTTAAATGGAGGTGATGCAAATTGAGGAGCTATATGGTAGCCTTCTCTTACCTACTAAGTAGGCGGGGAAGCATAAAAGGCTGGTGTGCAGAAACATAAGGAACGAGAGATGCTGGGCTAAGACGTCTGGATTGGCTTTTTTGTTCCTGATCGCAGCCCCTTTCTGAGGCCCAGTCTCTTTTTTTCCCATTGGAACCTCATCAATATTCAACAGTTATCCACTGGGCACCTACTATGTGCCAAGCACAAGGGTCTAAGCACTTGGTCTAAGTGATACAAGAAATAGACAAAATCCCTGCCCTCATAGAGTATACAATCGAATTAATGAAATAATACAATCTAAATATGTAATCACAAACTGGTTTTAGTACTCTAAAAAAAAAATAGAGGATGATTTAAAAATATATATGGAACAGGGGGACCTGGCCTAGTCTGGAGAATCAAGGAAGGCTTCCCCGAGGGAGTGACATTTGGATGAATTCATGAAACAGAGAAGCACCTGTGGGATGGTAAGAGGAGGATTCCTAAACCAAACCAGTGCCTTAGAGACAAGGTTTCAGCCCAGAGGTGACCATGAGAATGTAAAATGAATAGTCAGTAAGGAGGACCCTGGGACCTCCACAGACGGAGGAAGGGAAATTCAAGTCAATCTCATCTAGACCTTAAGAGGCCACGTGATACCTGTGTCTGTCTGATTTCATTGGCTGGGCTGTACTTGGGCCCTGGGAGTTTCTAAACTCCTCAGGGGATTCTAATGTGCAGCTACACTGGAGACCCACTGACTCCTGCACCGCAGGGAGAGGCAGCTGACAATGATACTGCAACTGGTACCATCCCAATCCTCATATGAGTCACGTCACTTCTCCAGCGTCATCAACTGACCTACTCCTGTGATCAAATCCTGCGCACTCTGTGTCATAACTGATGAACCCCCTGCCATGTGGCATGCTAGGAACTTAGACACACACACACAAAAAGAGTGATACTTAAGCAGCCCAAGCTACGATCTAGGCTCATTAACTAGGAAAGAAGTGTTCAGATTCCAGGGAAAACGAATAGCGATAAGGCCAAGAAAGAGAAGGCGGGAAGATGGCTGGGGTAGAACTTACAAAACTGAGAACAATTCTCCTTAGCTACATAGACTCGGTACCTGTCACAGACCACAAAGAATTTAGGAAGCAGAAAGCCAAGCAAGGGCGCCCCTGAGGTGTTGCATGAGAGCGAGAGAGAGGTGTAGAGTCAGTGGCTACAGCCGTGGGGTGCTGGCAAATGTTTAACAGCCCACTCTCAGGGGAAAGCCCTGCTTTGCTGCATTTGCCCATTTCCATGGTGTAAATACTCCCACCATGGCCAATTTGTTAAGTTACTAATGTGGCATTCCTGTGTACACCCATTCCTGGGAAGGGGTGTGCACAGCAGCTGGCTCTTGTGAGTTGGTGTGAATCAGCTCTAGCCCCCCCCTCACCCCCACTCCTGGCCATAGCAGGTAAAAAACCCTAAATGGGTTTTATAGGCTGGGGTCATCCATTAACTCCAGGTATCTAGCATTCACACTTAGTCTTGGACGTGTTATGTAATAAACAGCACTTTCTGTTGCTTAACATTCTAAATGTGAGAGAGGAAAAGATTATTCGTCCTCTACTTTCCCTGCCTTCCAAGGAGAGTGAAGCCCAAAGAGGATGTGTTTGGATAGTACGAGAAGCTACTGGAAGGGGTGGGAGAATATTTGGGGAAAGGAGAGATATTTGGAGAGATAAGGTTGCTAGTGTTGAAAAGGGAACTTTGGGGAAAGAACAAAGACACTTAAAAAGGGAATCTTTTCTTTAAAGTTCTGCTGTGTGGCATGTAATATTATCATTCAAATTTCCCTAAGAAGTCTTCAGTAAAGTCTGCAGCTCTCACCAAAACTCATGGAGTTCAATTTGATTTGAAGGAGGGAACCAATATGGTGCTGAATTTGTCTCAAGGTGGGTACAGAGTGAGAGAAAGGGCTGCACAAAGGGGCACAGCTACATTTCAATTAGATGGGAAATAACAATAATAACACAACAACAATAACAACAACCCCATTTACTAACACCAACCATGTATCTGGCACGGCTCTACTCACTTTATGAATATTAACCCATTTAATCACACAACATCCCTGTGTGGTAGGAACTATACAGACGAGCAACTGATATGAACACAGGCTGGTTCCAGAGCCCCCAAGCTTGATTGACGATTGCACTATAAGACCTTTCAGTGTAGTGTATGGAATACAGTGTATCTTTTTAGATAAACAGTTTTAGATAAACAATACAGAACACCTTAGATCTTTGTGGTCAGGATGCTTGATCTATAATTCAGATATTCCGGGAGACCTGGAAACCTGATCACTCTATTGGTAAGCTGCTTGAAGTGAAACGAAAGCCTTACCTGGAAGGGGGGTTTCAGGCATCTGTCAGGGGGTTGGATATTTTCTTCTGGGGCTCCTGAAATCACAACAGAAATGCATTGTACACCAGCTGCATACAATTCCATTGAACCGACATTATTAAGCACTCTTGGAGGTCTGCAACAATGAGAACACCAGTCTCTCATACATCTCACCCAGCCAGGCGGACGGGACAGGGAGTGGAGTGGAAAAGCAAGTACGCCCTTAACTCTGCGACAGGGAGAGTGAAGTGGGTGCATGAGAGGAGAGGCACGTCTACAATACCGCTCAGCATGTGGCACGGAAATTGCCAGAAACTTCCTGGGCTGATAAACTCGGGGCTCCACCATGAGGGGTTCCAACAGGCACGGATGGAGAGTGAGAGCATTCTGGGGAGAGGGAAAAGCCCAAGCAAAGGTGCAGAGATGGCACAGACCAGGGCACGGAGTGGGACCACAGGCATGAGGAGGGGGCATGAGGCACAGAAGCCAGAAGCTATTCACAGTCTTCTCTGCATTGTTTTATAATAAGGAAGCCATGATGGAAGGAAAATAAAGTCACAATGAAAATCCCAAAAGTCAACAGGACTATTTTCATTTTGACAAAATAAAGAGCACCTTAAAATTTAAGAATAACCAGGCTTCTACTAACCTTAATTCATAACAATTAATAATTAATAGGAGGTCAGACAATTAAGTTCACAAACTTGTTGCAACAATGTGGCTAACCTTTTTTGATATCAGAGGGATTATTCATTATGAATTTGTACCAACTGCACAAACAGTTAACCAAGTTTACTATTTGGAAGTGCTGATAAGACTGCGGGGAAAAAGTTAGACGACCTGAACTTTTCGCCAACAATTCATGGCTCTTGCATCATGACAATGCACCAGCTCATGTGGCACCATCTGTGAGGAAGTTTTTAGCCAGTAAACTAATAAGTGTATTGGAACACCTTCCCTACTCACCTGATCTGGCCCCCAATGGCTTCTTTCTTTATCTGAAGAGAAAGAAAATATTGAAAGGAAGGCATTTTGATGACATTCAGGACATCAAGGGTAATACGACAACAGCTCTGATGGCCATTCCAGAAGAAGAGTTCCAAAAATGCTTTGAAGGGTGGACTAGGTCCTGGCGCCAGTGCATAGTTTCCGAAGGGGAGTACTTCGAAGGTGACTGTAGTGATATTCAGCAATGAGGGATGTAGCACTTTTTCTAGGATGAGTTCACGAACTTAATTGTCTGACCTTGTAGGTTTATGAAGGCTTACAAATTTAAAGGTAGATTATAGTTACTCTGAACAGATCTGTGACACAATCAGTTTATTTTACAAGTACTTGCACTACTTTCTCTTGTTCCCCCATCTCAATTTTTCCATCCTCCCCCCAGCTCAGTTCTTGAGGCTCTATATGCCCCCCACTGTTCTGGGCAACCTTCCATGTTGTCCTCTCACGGTTGTACTTTTCTGCTGGTGTCTTTTCTATCAAAAGTTGTCCCTTCTGTGTTCCAGGCCCTTGGAATCTGAGATGGCCCTAATTCCAATTCAGGTGATAATGGTTAATTTTGATCTTCAATGGGAATACGTTGGCTTCAAAACGAAGAGTGCACGTAATGGGAGAATTTCAGGCCAATAAGAGACCTTGGGGCGGGGTCTTCCTGTGCCCCTCAGTCCACACCCAATAGGAGGCTCCTTATTCCACCTATAGGGCTGCCATTGGTTGAAGGAATTTCTTTAGGAAACCATAGGCCAAATTTCATATCGGAAAAGGTAGACTATGGCTAACGTGTCCTCTGTGCCCTCTTGTGCCCTGCTCCCTGTTTTCCTTTCTCCCCTGAGGAAACGCAGAGATGTTTTTGGAATATAATTCTACATAACTCAGGCTATCAAGTTATGTTTCATCTGGCAATCCAGACTGGATGAGCCAGCATAAACGGAGACTGGAGGCAGAGGAGGGAGGAAAAAGCCACGGG
The DNA here is from genome assembly GCF_036562045.2 of Rhinolophus sinicus. Taxonomy (NCBI): domain Eukaryota; kingdom Metazoa; phylum Chordata; class Mammalia; order Chiroptera; family Rhinolophidae; genus Rhinolophus; species Rhinolophus sinicus. The sequence goes on from NC_133761.1 coordinate 12,225,456, forward strand.
GGGAGCAGAGTAAAAAAGGAAGGTGATGACATGAGGAGCTTACGGAGGCAAAGACCTGGAAATCTGGACCCAACAGGTTCAGCTTCTGAGCCAGTGTCTGCCTGAAAGCCAAAAGCACTGCCAACAGCCCTATGGGAATTTCCAGGATTTCCTAATTGCCTTGGCCAGAGGCCACCCCAAGTCATATCTCTAGGCATGTCACTGTTTACAGAGCCCTTCCCAGACAGAATGCTTCACAACAGTTCTGGGACAAAGACAACTGCTGTTAATATCCCCCTTATACAGATGAGCAAACTGAGGCTGAGAAATCCAGTGATTCAGTGAGTGAGAAGGGAAACTGGAACTTCCCTCAAGGTCCACTCGTTTTAAAGCCAATCTTCTCCAACCTGCTCTTCCTTCTCCTCCACGACCATGGTCAAATGACTATCCAGAAGTCTCTTTGATGTCATTGAGTTGATGTCCTCTCAGCTTTCGACGATAGTGAGTACATGGCACTAAGGTGATGTCATAGGAAATAAGAAGACGGGGAAAAATTTTCCTCTCCCTTCACGTTACTCACAAGCTTGAGAGATTTTAAAATAATGGAGGCTTTGGGCTGATGTCCTTTCAGACACAACCATGAACCCCACTCTCCTTCAGAACATCACCCTACAGATGTTTGTTGAGTACCTGCTCTGCCCCAGGCCCTGTCCTAGGTACTGAGGTTACCATGGTAACAGGACAGTTAAGGAGCTTGCTATCTCGCAGCTCATATTCTAATGGCAGGAGACAAGTAAGAAACCAGGAAAATAAATAAACACGTGTATGTTGAAACTAAAACAGTTGCAAACAGAGCTTCTGTTGGGCAAAAACAAGCTCAGATCATATGTATGTCAAGCTGGGCTTCGTAAATCAGCCTACCGGCCTCTAAATGAATACCGAGAGTTGGTTCTCTATTTACCAGAGCATATGAAAACAAATCCCTTTATTACAAAACCATGAAAAACATCATGTGAGAGCCCAGTCAGAAATCAAACTGAGAGATGGACGGTTGCAAGACCCAAGGAAGGATGTTACTGCTAATAAAGCCCAGCTCCACCTTCAAGGAGATGGAGAGCCTGAGAAAAGGGCAGATTCATTCAACGTTGGAATGATCCAGGAAGATGACATTATCATTATGACTTCAGGGTCGAATTGGAGACTCTTGTAAATCAAAATTAAATTATGCTTTCAGTATCATGAGCAAGGATTTCAGCTTCCAGGATGTCAATATGTGCTTGTTCACATGTGGCTTTTATATTTCAGAAGGTAATACCATCTGAAGCTAGCCCAGCCCACCCCCACGGAGAGCATTCTCTCTTTGAACTTGATGCATTTGACATCCACTGTACTTGTTTGGCAATTAACCATGCACTGTCTGTGAACTCAAATTGTTGTCTTGCATTGTTCCTTATCGCTTCCAGTGTTGCACTTCTTGTGCAATGATGACTCACCTCCCAAGTGGTTTACAGAGATCACCCTTTACCCCTGTGCTGTGTTAACCTTGCACTATAATATAGCCTTCATTTAGTCTGCAGTTTGTTGAATGCCTACTATGTGCTGGGCACTGCATTAGATACTGGGGAGGTAGGCTTCTTGGAAATTTCCGTCTACGGGGAGAGACAGACATATGTCATCACTCAAATGAGTCTATAGTTATACATTACAGATTGAGACAAGTACAATGAAAGAAAAGAATTAAATTCCTTGACAATGGATCACATTCAGGAAACCCGACCTGGGCTAAAAGGAAGGAAAGGATTCCCTAAGAAAGTGGAACCGGAACTGAAATGGGAAGCAGAGGAAGAATATGTAAAGGCCCTGGGCAGGAGGAAACATGGGTCAACATGGGCACCGTGCAAAAGTTTGCACTGCAAACTGGCACTGAGGCCAAAGCAGAGAGAGCAAAGGAGGGTGATGAGGAGTGAGGCAAGAGATTTATGTGGATCCTTGCATAGACACCTTTATGTAAATTTATGTAAATTTAAGCACTGCATATTTTTATATTCATATATACTGTATATTTCATATACGTTATAAAACATACCAATATAGAAAATTTTTAAAAGGAGTTAATGACAAAATAGTTCTTAAAGTCTTGTTTTGACAAAATGCTGAAAACTGTTGAAGTTGAATGATAGGCACACAGGATTTCATTATTACATTTTCTATTTTGTGTGTGTTTGAAAATGTTCACAAAAGAAAGGTTTTCTCTAAGTCTTGAAAAATATTATGATGGCTACATACTGTCATTAGTTAATATGTCAAAGCACAATGCACACAGAAGTGGAACTGCTGGGTCATAAGGCAATTCTATTTTTAATTTTTTGAGTCACCTCCATACTGTTTTCCATGTGGTTGCATGAATTTTCCATCCCACCAACAGGGCATAATGGTTCCCTTTTCTCCACATCCTCACCAACACTTGTTTGTTGATTTATTGATGATAGACAGGTATTCTGACAGGTATGAGATGATATTGCAGAGTGGTTTTAATCTGCATTTCTCTGTTTAGTAATGTTGAGTATCTTTTCATGTCTGTTGGCCATCTGTATGTCCATTCAGGTCCTCTGCCCATTTTTTAATTGGATTGTTTGGGTTTTTTGGTGGTAAGTTGTATGAGTTCTTTATAAATTTTGGGTATTAACTCATATCATTAGTGAATATCTTCTCCCATTCTATAGGTTATCTTTTCATTTTGTTGATGGTTTCCTTTGCTATGCAAAAATTTTTAGTTTGATGTAGTCCCATTTCTTTATTATTTCTTTTGTTTCTCTTGCCCAAGGAGATATATATTTTTTTAAAATTCCTAAGAGGAATGTCAAAGAGTTTACTGCCTATGCTTTCTTCTAGTAGTTTCATGGTTGCAGGTTTTACATTTAAGTCTTTTAATCCATTTTGAGTTTGTTCTTATAGATGGTGTAAGAAAATGGTCTCATTTCTTTCTTTCTTTGTTTCTTTTTTTTTTTTTTTTTGCCTGTGTTCCCAACACCATTTTTCCCAACACTATTTATTGAAGAGACTTTACCCTGCTGTATATTCTTGCCTCCTTTGTCATGGATTAACTAACCATATAAGTGGGGGTTTACTTCTGGGTTCTCTGTTCTGTTCCATTGATCTATGCGTCTGTTTTTATGCCAGTACCATCCTGTTTTGATTAGTTTTTGACCAGCAATTCCACTTCTGGGTATTTATGCAAAGCAATCCAAAACACTAATTCAAAAAGATATATGCATCCCTACGATCATTGCAGCATTACTTACAATAGTGAAGATATGGAAGCAACCTAAGTATCTATCAATAGATGACCAGATAAAGAAGATGTGGTACATATTTGTATATACAATGGAATATTACTTGGCCACAAAAAATAATGAAATTTTACCATTTGTGACAACATGGATGGACCTAGAGGGTATTATGCTAAGTGAAGTAAGTCAAACAGAGAAAGACAAATACCATATGATTTCATTTACATGTGGAATCTATAAAACAAAATACACGAACAAACAAAACAGAAACAGGCTCATAGGTACAGAGAATAAACTAATGGTTGCCAGATGAGAGGGGGGTTCCAGGGGGTTGGGTGAAAAAGGTGAAGAAGTACAAATGGGCAATTACAAAATAGTCACGTGGATATAAAGTACAGCATAGGGATTATAGTCAATAATATTGTGATAACTATGTATAATGCCAGGTGGGTACTAGACTTATCAGAGGGGGTCAATTCATAATCATATAAATGTCTAATCACTATGCTGTACACCTGAAACTAATATAAAAATAATATTGAATGTCAACTGCAATTGAAATTTTTTTTTTTTTTAATTTTAATCTGTAATTTACTAAGCAATTATGTATGCCAGACACTTGGGGAAACCACTTTATAGGAAAAATCTCATTTATTCCTTACCATAACTCCATGAGGTAGGTAACTATGTTTGTCTGCATTTTACAGAGGAGCAAAGAACAGAGAGGTTAAATGCTTGCATAAGGTCACACAGCATGAACGATGGAGCAGGAGTGTATTGAAAATAGCAGGGAATAATGAAAACGGCATCAAGAATCAAGAGACTTAAATTTGAAGCCCAACAGTGACGTGATCTTGGGCAACTTCTATAAGAGGAGGAATCAAATGATCTCTAGGGCTCCTCCTAGTTTTTACATCCTAGGAATCCACTGAGACACACTCCTCTACCCACCAGACATTCCATCCCACTACACACTTTCACTTGCTCTAGCTCAAAGGAACAGACACTGTTTTCGGAGGGCAGCCAGGTGTTACAATGGTTGCCTTTCTTTAATTCTTAAACTGAAAAAGTTATTCTGGTGCCAATAAGATCAATGCCTAGGCATTTAAAGGGTTGGATGGAAAAAGAAATAGCAACTTGCTGAGTGGACAGGGAAATTCATAGTCATGCTGGTGTGTTATGGAACTGTGTTGCGGTAACCAAGGCTTGGGAGGCTTAGGATTTCAGCTGTTCTATCAGCTGGGAACTATTCATGTGTCTCAAGGTTCAGAGTGACTCGGCCATTATTTTCCACAAAGGCACATGACAGGTGGCCTGGGGTCCCCACTTAGCACCCAGGACAGTCATCATGACCAGTGCTTGTTGCAGATGCAGACAACTTTTCCGAAGAGGAAGTGCCTTCCTTTATAACCTGGAGGCTCTTCCTCTGAAGCCGGCCTCTGGTTGATGCATCTCAAGTCTGCTTTGCTTGTCCCATTAACAAACTACACCCATCTCTGACCATGGAGTCACAAACCTCAGCTTTGTCACTTACTAAGAACGTCACCTTGGTTGAGTCACCTAACACCTGCAAGCCTCAGCCTCCTCACCTGGAAAATTGAGATTATAGTACCTTACCGGGTCATTGAAAATATCAAATGAGAGATTATTTATATGGGAACATATCTAGCATAGGGTTTGCATACTTGAAGCATTCAATATACATCTGCTAAATCTAAGCCATAGATTTTAAGTCTCAGAGCCTGGAAGGGGAAAGTTAAAGATTTTATGTCAGTCAGAGGAAAGGATTTCGGAATTCTGCAACTCCCAAAAGTAATTAGAAATTTAATTCCACTCATTCTGCAGGTCTTTGTTGAGTACCTACTATGTACCAGGCATCATTCTAGACAGTGAGGATACAGAGATAAATAAGACACACAAGAACTTGTTCCCGTGGAACTTATTTAGTGTAAGCTATTGGAACTTTTCAAGAGTTTCGGGGCATTTTTGGGGACAACAGTGTCATAGTAAGCTATGAGGCCATTATTAAGGAAAACCCAGTCTCCAGCCTCTAAGCCTGGCCTCAGTGGCGGGAAGCCACACAATCTTGCAATACTTGTATTGGTGGCCCTGTCAGAGAGCCCATTCCTGGGCTAGAAGGATTGTGGCTCTGACTCAATATGACATTTCTTATGTCGACGGGTATCCTTTCTGGCCTAAGTGGACAGGCAGTACAGTATGACACAGCCTCTCTCTACCCAGACATGTTCCTCAAAACATGACTAAATGATCAATGAGAAAAGAGTTCCGTGTCCACACAAATTCAAGAAACAGTGAATTGGGGGGTCCGGCCTGGTGGCTCAGGTGGTTGGAGCTCTGTGCTCCTAATGCTGAAAGCTGTCGGTTTGATTCCCACATAGGCCAGTGGGCTCTCAACCACAAAGTTGCCAGTTTGATTCCTCGACTCCCGCAAGGGATGGTGGGCTCTGCCCCCTGCAACTAAGATTGAACACGGCACCTTGAACTGAGCTGCCGCTGAGCTCCCAGATGGCTCAGTCGGTTGGAGCGCGTCCTCTCAACCACAGGTTGCTGGTTCGACTCCCGCAAGGGATGGTGGGCTGCACCCCTTGCAACTAACAGCAACTGGACCTGGAGCTGAGTTGCACCCTCCCCAACTAAGATTGAACAACTAAGATTGAAAGGACAACAACTTGACTTGGAAAAAAGTCCTGGAAGTACACACTGTTCCCCAAAAAAGTCCTGTTCCCCTTCCCCAATTAAAAAAAAAAAATCTTTAAAAAAAAGATACAGTGAATTTAACCAAGTTCAATAGCTTCCTTTGCTGCAGGCCTTCTCAGAGCTTTCAGTCTGCTAAGATATTTGTGAATCTCAGAGAGGATCACAGTGTGAGGCTTTGACCAAAGTGCTGCATGGACCATGGAACAATTCTTTATTCCACAGTATATGGTAAATCTGATCTTCCACTACACCCATTTTGGAACATGCTGCGTTCTTGGAAAGCAGTCAGGAGCCCCAAGTTCTGGACCCAGTATGCCACTGCCTCACTGTATGACCCCAAGCAGGTCAAGTTACCTGCCTAAGTCTTAGTTCCTCATCTAGAAAATGTATTCATGCTATCAAGGTGGAGCAGAAGGTGATGAAGAGAAGAAGGCTGAACCACATCACCTTTCAGGAGGACCAGTTTATCATTTGGAAGGTCACCAAGCTCCCTGGTGTGCAAGGTCATGATTATGTGCCGGCCTACACGTCCCAGCAGCCCCTCCACACTCAAGACAGCCACGCACAGAGAGAGATTTCTCTACCTACATCTATCTACCTATTTATCTCCATAGGATCCATCAAGAAACAGAATGAGGAGAGCCTGGAGGAAAAAAAAAAACAATGAACTATGAGCAGTGGTTTGCTCTGCTTGTGGACAATGGGTGGCTAGTATTTTCTTATTTAAACTTTTCTACATTTTCCAAATGTCTGTCGATATGCATGTGTTATTTTTGTGATACAACAACAAAACTAACTCCTTCCCGCATGTTAAAGAGTCATCTAATGCAGGTCTGGGCGTGAAAGAAACGATCCAGCAGAATTTGTCAGGTTGCCCCAGCAAAAGTGCTCTGCGTTCCTGTCTCCCATTACCTTGGCTTGTTTCCCCGATGGCTAATCTTCAACACCAAGTCCCAAGCACAGTTTTTAATAGCTCCCCAGCTGAGTTCCTGGCATGTCCCTGTGACCTTTCGCTATCGGTTTGGCAGGTCCCAAGGCCTCGGAGTGGCCACGTATATTTGTGCAGGTTGTCTACTGTGGAACCCCAGGGTTTACAATTCACATTGCTGACAATGTGCGTGACAACCTCCGGAGTTGTGCAGTGCACAGGCCACACAACCAGACATGGACGCCCTGCCTGATACCCTGACTCATTATCACCATCATCTAAACATTTTGCTGAGTAAAGTGCTGCTCAGAAGATGACAGTGGCGGGGCTCAGCAAGCAGGACACCTAAGGTAGCACCGCATGGGCTCTGAAATCAGATTGCCTGCTTTGCACACCGGTTCTCTCACTTAGCAGTTGAGTGACCTCAGACAAACTATTTAACTTCTCTGTTAAGACAGCTTCAGTTTCTTTATCTGTAACATAACTCTAATACCTACCCTCTCGTGTGGTTCTGAGGATTAAATGAAACTAAAATATAGAGCACTTAATCCATTTTATGTCCCATGGGAAGTGCTCAATAAATGTTAACTATTATAACTATAATTTCCTCTGAAGTCACACACAGAGACGTGGAGACAAGGTCTACAATGCTAATTAAATCTTGCATTCTTGTTTAGCTTTACCTGAGTGGGATGTAAGGGAAGGCCAGCCAGGGTAGGGGTGAGTTCACGGGGCCAGAATTGGATCATGGGTGCTTCCCAAGGCAGCACAGGGTTCAGAGAGCCAGAGCGTCAAGCTGAATCAAGGTTGGCTAAGGTTGCTGCCTAAGAATAGATACCAACAGCAAAGGTAAGAGACAGGCTGGAGATGAGGGCTGTGCAGCCAAGAATGCAGCACAGGATGGAAAAGATGCTGGGTGTGGGGGAGAGCTCAGGATCAGGGAGGAACTCTGACCCATCACTGGGAAACCCTTGGGGTGCTCTCACCTTGTAGACTGGGTCTGTCAGACCTCCTAAAAAGTCAGGGTTAATGTCATTTCTTTCTACAATAATTGGGATTGGCTCCAGCTGTGAGTTCTGCAAACACCCATAATAACAGCGGCTTGACCGAGCTAGAAATTCATTTCTTTCTACTCAGGTCACGATGTGGAAGTAGAAATGCCAAGGCTGGCGTGTGGCTCTGCTCCTTCCAGCTCACGCCTCCACCTTCTATAGGGTGGGGCCTCATCCTTGTGGTCCAATTGGCATCCACGGCTAGGCAGCAGGATGGAAGAGAGATGAAAAAGAAGGGAAGGGGGATGCTGCTTGAGGCCTGAGATTCCCAGGAGCTGCCCCACAACTGCTCCATCTACACCCAGAACTCATTGCCACACTTGGATGCAGAGAAGGCTGAGCAATGTCCCTTTCAGTCTGGGCAGTGTAGTAGTTTCCTATTGCTGCTGTGACAAATTACCACAAAGTTACTTGTGTAAGACAACACAAATTTATTATCGTACATTTCTGGAGGTCAGAAGTGTGAAATAGTTCTCACTGGGCTAAAATCAAGGTATTGACAGGACTGGGTTCCCTTCTGAAGGTTCTAGGGGAGAATCCATGTCTTGCCTTTTCCAGCTTCTAGAGGTCACTGACATTTCCTAGGTCATGACTTCCTTCCATCTTTAAAGTCAGCACTGGGCAGGTGAGTGTTTCTCCCAATGCCATCTCTCTGGTTCTCACTCTTCTGCTACCTTCTTCCCCCACTTAAAGACTCATGTGATTACATTAGACCCACTTGGATCATCTAGGCTACTCTCCTTATTTTAAGGCCCTCTGATTAGCATCCTTCGTTTAACCTGTAATCTTAATTCCCCCTTGCCATGTAATGTAACATATTCATAGGTCCTGGGTATTAGGACATGGACATCTTTGGGGGAAGGGAGCATTATTCTGCCTACAATAGGCAACCATGGCAAAAATTCTGTCACTATAGAAGAAAGGCAGGACATGCCACACTCCCCAACAAGGCCATGATCTCAGAGAGTGGGTATCCTGGCCCCCAGTTCCACCACGACGATGCCATGGGAGATGCTCATAGTAGAGGAGGTAAGCCTTCTTATCTGCCCAGCATCTCCGAAGGATTAGTCCCTTCCCCTATGTGTAGTCCAGATGTTTCAGGTGGGGCAGCCCCCATCTGTTCAACTTCAGACGGTGCCAGTCGGAATTCTCCTGGACGGAGCAATTGCTCAGGAAATGGGTATGTCACCCAAGCCAGGTCAATCACATCATTCCTGGTAACTGGGGTGGAATTCTGGGAATGATGTTCTCCCTTATTTTTAGGATCACTAGCTCTGAAGACAATGGAAGCTGGGAGGTGCCACTGGCCACCTCTGTCACCACTGAGAAAAACCTGCCTGGAGGAGTTGTAGCCAGTGCACACATGAGCAAGGACGTGAGATGCAGAGAAACAGACAGAGGAAATGGAGCCCCCAGCCATGCCCACAGCCCGAGAGCCACCCCTGGGCTTTTCATGTATGTGAGCCAATAAATTCCCTCTGCTCTTTTATTTTTCCTTAAACTAATTTGAGTTTCTTTCACTTGCAGCAAAGTGCCTTGACTTATGTACTCAAGAAATACCTGTTGGGGCAAGTAACAACTTCCCAGAGTCCTGGAGTGTCTCCTGAATCTCAGCTCTCAAATGCTCTCAGTGATCAGGACCCATGAGACCCTTTCAGCTTTTATATGCCCTCATCGATATTCAAACATTCTGGCTTCACTTGGCCTAGCTTAGCCCAAAGGCATATACGATTTCTTCAAGTCACTTACTCTGCATGGAAAATGCCTCGTGAAATCAGAGTTGTTTCCTGGCAACTTGACTTCTCTTTTCCCTATGTGTCTGCTGGGAACTCTAACAAATACTCCGGGGATAACTGGAGACCTCCATGGCTCTTGTAGGCCATCCATGTGGAAGCTCGTGGGAAGAGGAGGCAGAGAAGATCTAAGAGAAAGAACAGTTTTCTTTCTTTGAGTGGCAGCTGCAGAGAATGAGAGCCCCCACATGACAACTCAACTAAAGAATTTTACAAAGCACCTGGGAAGCTGCCTTCCTAATACAAGTGTCCCATTTCAAAATTCTCTGCCAGGAGGGTGCCTGGCTCATGAAAGCAGCTGTGTGTATCTGTTCCCAGATTTAAACATCTACCAGCACCCTTTACGTTTTCCCAGGTAGATGGGACCTTCTCTGCTGTGCGGGGCTGAAGAGTCCATAAGACCCAGGTGGATTCAGCTGTCTTTGAAGAAAACCGCATTCTCTTAGGTCCTTCATTAAATGAGAAATGCATCTTTGTAATCTTGGTATTTTGACTAAAATCAAGTGTAAAATCATAGTAAGTACTGCCATTCATGGAGTGCCACCCAGTACCACACACTTTACATCATTATCTCAACTTAACCCAACTACTGTCTACCAGGAGGCCTTTACCAACCCACAGAGGGTAAGTTAGTTGCCAGAGACTTGCCTACAAGTAGGTATGTGCTCAAAAATAACTCAATCCCACTGAATCAATTAATACAGAAATTTTACGTAGCAGTGAACTCAAAATGAACGACTGTCAACATATGACAAGAGTACCCACCTCTGATCCCCACAGGACAGCTCACCTTCTTTTTATCTTTTCTATGACTCTGTTATGAGAAAAGCCCCATAGTGACTCAGAGCTGGAAGACCACTGAGGTTGTAGAAAGAGCTCAAATCTTTAAAAGAGAGGGTCTAGGATTAAATTCTGACTCTGCCACTAACTCGTTGCACGACTTTGGATAAGTCAAGGAACTAAGCTTCAGCTTTCTCATACGAAAAATGGAGCTACAAATACCCATCGCTATAGAATTTTGTAAGCATTTTAGAGAATCTCTATAAAGGACCTCGCAATGAGCACACAGTCAGTGCTCAATGCTTAGTATCAGTAGTAGTTACGTAACATACACGTAATTGGTTGATCTGAGACAGGGTGATAAACTCGATGAATGGGAGGATGGTGAGGGCAGAGAACCCCCAACAGAAGGCCTGGGGGAAGGTGCCATTAGGGGACCGTATAGGCGGCATAGGCAGAGGTCACCAGACAGCAAGGTGGGAGGAGCAGTGATGTTACAAAGTGGACCGGGGACTGTGCAAGGACAACTGAGAGCTGTGAAGACAAATGGTTCCATTACCAATGTGCCAAGGACTCCATGGCCAAGAACCCAAAGGCTGGCTGGAGTCAGGACACCTCAGGACGTCTCTTTCAGTGAGACCACTTTTCCCAGATGCTGACCTAACACCAAGACCCTTTAGTTGGCTTCCTGTGCAAAGGGGCTGAGACTCTGGAGCAAGTTCAGCTGCTCTTCCATCACCAAATGAACGGCCCCTTTTCCTCCTCCCCACCCCCTTCCCTCATCTCCGGAAGGCTGAGTAGAAACATTCTCTAGAGCTGCCTTTCCTTGCAAAGCCATGGGAAGGAGGCTCTTAAAACTCCAAATATTCAGCCTCATAAACATGTCATAAATCCATAACCAGTTCTCCGCGTTCTTTGTGTTTTTATATGATGCATCTAATATTATTCCACCACCCTTGACTTGAACCTACATCTTCTGGGTCCAGGTTGCTAAGAAGTGGCTGTTCACAGGAGATTTCATTACTATTTATTACTTTTGTGTAAACGGGGTGGTTGCTTCTTTTTTATTTACCTCCAAGAAAAATATATTCCCTCATGCACTCAAACAAAATGTGATATTAGATATATTTTTCTTTTTCTTAAGAAGTTGCTTCTACTTCTGGTAAGATATTGTCTAATTTGGATCTCCCAGAGGCCAACTTGCCTTAAGGCTTTCAGAGCGGTGGCCATTTCGTGGGAACCCACATTTATGTCCTGCCCTCAGAATGAATATGCTCAAGGCAAGTGCCATATGATGCCCAGCAAGCCCTTTGCAAATTCTACCATAAATATGCATGAACCACAAAAATAGAGGTGAGCCAACTCTTGATTAACCAGTCTTCAATCAACCAGAACTCTCAGTTAATCAAAACTTTGGACTTGACTTCAAAGGAAAAAAACTGGAAAATATGGAGGAAAGATACTGGGAGGTTAATACTAGGAGGTTAGCTTTAGAAACAAACATCTTCCAGAAGCTGTTATTATTATAGCCAATATTTCAGTAGGAACTTACAGGGTGCCAGACACTATGCCGAATAGTTTACATGTATTATCTAATTTAATCCTCACAGCAAGTCTTGAAGGAAGTACTGTTATCATCCCATTTTACAGATCAGAGAACTGAGGCTTAAGTAACTGATTAAAGTGATTAAATAACTTGCCCAGTCACTGATGACTGCCCTTGAAACCAAGGACTCTAGCTCTAGAATCCACAGGCTTGACTTATACCATCTTGTTCTAGGAAATCAATAAATTCAGGTTCAATGCCTACAACTTCTACAAAGATATCTAGAATTAAGAACAGCCTGTTTATCCCCTTTTTACAGTTGAGGAAATGGATGCCCAAAGGAAGGGGTCACCCTGCAACTGACAGAGCCGGGATTTGAAACATGTTCACCTGCAGGGCAACACCCAGAGGCTGCACGTTCAGACAGGTGGTACAGCCAAGCCCCTCAGTCTCTAAGACAGCCCTCTCTACTGTTCCTGGGTCTCATTAAAAGAGCACAGTGAGACCTTAGCTTTTGAACAAATTTCCAAGAAGAAAATTTGGAGGAGAGTAAGTGAGTCAATTAACTTTTTAATTTATCAGTCAAGTAACAGGACCTAATTAAAGTTTCCTTTGGGAGTTAGATTCAATAAAAGAACATAATAGCTAGCATTCATTGAGCACATGCAATGTGCCAAGTTCTATCCCAAGTAATTCACATGTTCTAACTTAATCCTCACACAGGTTGATGACAGGGGACTGATGATATTATTCCCACCTCACAGGTGATGAGATTGAGACACACAGAGATTAAGCACTTGTTCAGGGTCTGCTAAATTGACCTAACATTTGCATAACAGTGCTTCCACATATATTTTCTTATTTAAGGTCAGAACAAGCTTGTGATACACAGGCGAATATTTTATTATTTTTATCACCTTTATTTTAGAGGTGGAGAACCAAAGTTTTGCCTTGATTCTGCCACTTTTAAGCTCTGTAACCTTGAGCAGTTTCTTTACCTCTGTAGGCCCCAATTTCTATAAAATGGTCAGGGTAGAGCTGGATTATCTCTAAGATCCCTCCAGCTGAAATACCCAGGATTAAGAGAGGTGGCCTTGTCCTCTGGAATGTCCTTCCCCTATGGTCTAGCAAACCTGAGGTCTCTTGGCTTAAATTCGAGAGAGGTTGGCATCTCCTTAGTGGTTGTGAATAATTATGCAGCTTAATTATCCAGGTGCCCAAAGGCAGAGGAGAGTTGGTGCATTTTTACACAGATCTAATCAATGACTGCTTAATTCAGGATGAAACCTCTCAGGTGGTGCAACATCTCTGTTTCCATCAGCACCAGATGGATGGTGTGGGGCCAGCTTCCCTTCGGGGTATGTTGAGAGAGTTGACACACAAAAAGTCCTGGGGATATCAACCAAGGAAAGAGCCATATGTGTTTCAACAGAGGGTGAGAGACAAACACTGCCATCAGGCCAGTCCTCTCAAGGTCTAAAGCAACAGGGAAATGCCCCCAATCACATGTGCATGGCAAGATCAGAGGCTGAAGCCCTCATATTTTTCTGGATATTTTTGTTTTGTTTTTTTACTTGTTTTTTAAGGCATTTGATTCTGCTTACATTTAAAAAAGGCTCTTGTGTTCTGGCAGGATTTGCTTTTAAAATAAAAGGTGGGGATAGATAAGAAATTAATAGGTCTCTTGAGTACATAATGACCTGTCATAGCTTTGACACCTGACATTTGGAGAGTGGGGAGTCGATAAAAAAATAACACAGTAAGGGTTTCACAGACTCAAAAGATTCAGAGAACTGGGCTTTTTGTCAGAAACTATCAAACAACTATAATGTATTCAATTTGGAGATCTGGCTTTCCACCTATTATTAGAGTGAAATTTTTTTTTTTCTACCCAACACTAAATCTTCCTGCTCTAGAGAACTGCCCACTAAGAGTGCTGGGGTCAGGCAGAGCCCACCTCCCCTGTAGAAGTCTAAAAGGCCAGATACTCACTTTCCAGCTTCCCTTGCAGCTAAGTCACGGCCAATCAGATGGGCCCATGGGTTTTCAGTCAAAAGAACCTGGTGATACAAAAAACTGGGTCAATGGAAAGGAATTTTGGTGAAGCCAGCAGCAGTAGCAGCAACATCTGATATTCAGGGACAGTGATGGTGGCAGTGGTACACTGGTAATGTCCTCTGGTCAGAGGAGATGTCAGCAGTATCCTCCCTAGTCCGCTTCCCAGACATGATTTTGGCCTTGGTCCTGGCAGCCATCTTGCCTCCCTTGTTTCAATTCATTTTCTAAGCCTGGGTCTCCTTGGTGATTCTGTGAGTTCCCCAATAGCCTTTCAATAAAATACTTTTCTTCTCAAATCAGCCATAGTTAGTTGCTGTTGTTTATAATTAGGATGTCTGATGGGTGTGCTAGTTACATGATTTGGTCAAGTTACTTAATCTCCTGCCCCTTAGCTTCCCTGTCTATAAAATGGGGATCATACTCCTGTGTTTTTCATTTATTCGCTCAGCAAATATGTAATCATTGAACACCTACTAACTGTTAGGCACTATCTAAGCTCTCCTGTACTCACAGATTTATAATCTGATGGGAAAGACAGACATTAACAAATTATCACAAAAATAATTTACTTTATTTTGCCATGTATAATGCACACTTTTTTGCCCAAATTTGTGAGGGAAAAATAAGGATGCGTATTATACGTGGGTGGTACGGTACTAATTCCATATCTATATAAATGTCTTTAATTCTTTTATTTATGCCCATGAGTTAAAAGTGTAACTCTAGAAATCAATAAGGATATCCGTATGCAAAATAATACCCTGGAATACAATAATCGGTTTTGTTGAACTTAACAATGAACTTGCAGTGACAAAGAGTTCTTGGCCTTCTGTGATATGTAAATATCATAAATTTGTTACCAGTACATAAAATTTCTTGTACCTTGTATCTGTTCTTGTGTTTTGTAATTATTTGTTACATACAATTTCTTGTACCATAATATGTTAAAAAAAATGATAAAATGCCTTTATAATACAAAAAACAAGTACCTAAATGTAAACAAAAATTTGAATTAAAAAGTTAAAACGAAAGATTTTTTTCCCTGAAAGGATGGGCCAAAAATGTGGGTGCGCGTTATACACGGCAAAATACGATATTACAATCATGTACTAGTCTATGAAAAATTCATAGCAGCATTATTCCTAATAGTCAAAAACGAGAAAATGTCTACCAACTGATGAATGGAGAAACAAAATGTGGTCTATCCATACAATGGGATATTATTCAGCCATAAAAAGGAGTGAAGTACTGATACATGCTGAAATGTGGATGAACCTTGAAAACATTACATTAAGTGGAAGAAGGCAGGCAAAAGGGGTAAAATATTATATGATCCCATTTTTATAAAATATCCAGAATAGGCAAACACATGGAGACAGAAATAAAGTAGTGGTTTCCAGAAATAAAGTAGTGGTTTCCAGGGGCTAGGATGAGGGGGGAATTGGGAGTGACTGCTAAAGGTTACGGAGTTTCCTTTTGGAGTGATGAAAATGTTCTGGAATTAGATAATAGTGATGGTTGCTCAAATCCGTGAATAAAGTAAGCACCACTGAATTGTACACTTTAAAAGGGTCCATTTTATGGTATGTGGAGTGCATTTCTAGAGAGAGCTCTCATTCTTCTTCCATTACTCACCACTACTTCCGGTGGGGCCGTGCCTTCTTTCTCTCCTAATACTGATAGTTTTCCTCAATGCTGCTAAGAAAAAGCCTCTGGTATCTCTCGATGCACATGCTTCTGGCTTAGCAGCCTCATCAGAAGAAAGACACCCTCTCTCTCAAGGTCTCCCTTGATGAGTAACAGAGAAGACCCTGATTGGCCCCATTTAGTTCACATGCCTATCTATGGACTAATCACTGCACCAGATGGTAGAGATTATGATCGGCTCCGCCTTGTTACCTGGCAACCCTGTGGGGATGTGAGGCTGGCAGTGTGATTAATAGCCCCAGCAAAACCACCCAGAAAGGAGGAAATTTTCCCCCAAAGGAGAGGCTGTTATCACAAGAGGGAGAAATGAAATGGTGTGCTTGACAACCAATATCTATCCTGCTTCACCATAATCACTACAGAAACCAAGCCGCTCTAAGGGTGCCAGAAAAAAACTTCCCTAAGGACATTGAAGATAAGACCTAAAGAGTAAGTGGAAACTAGTGAAATAAAACTCAGTACCTGAGGAAGAATGTTACAGGTGAAGGGAATACCGCACAGAGGAGAATATATGTTAAAATGCATCGTCAACTCTAAACCACTAAGTAACTAAGTTATTATTCTAGGACCCAGGAATTGTGACTCCTACTAGACTAGGTCTCTTTCTGGTCTGGAAATCTGTGACTTAGAACATGCTTGCATCAGGTTGCCTTGAAAGCTCCATCCTGAGAGCCATCACTGCCGGTGAGCAACTTAACTGATTCTCAAAGACTCTCCGGCTGTTTAGTATCACAAGCAAAATAAATACAGTCTTACACTGCATAATAGACCTCAAGTCAATGATGGATTGGACAGTGATCCCGGAAGATTATAATGGAGCTGAAAAGTTCCTATTACCTAGTGACGTCCTAACCGACCTAACCATTCTGACATCCTAGTGCAACGTGTTACGTATTTCTGGCGATGTTTGTGTGAACAAACCTACTGTGCTGTCAGTTATATAAACGTATAGCACAGACAATTATGTACAGTATGTAATGATAATGATAATAAAGAACTATGTTTCTGATGTATGTGTTTACTATACTATACTTTTAATCCTTGTTTTAGAGTGTACTCTTTCTACTTATGAAAAAAGTTTGCTGTCAAACCAGTATGTGTTACACTGGCAGCAGCCTCATACATCTCGTATTTACCATGTCTCTTAATTGCATCATTTCCTCTTGTGCTTGATTTAGCCTCCTGTTGTTTTAGAAATTTAGTGTAGCCTAAGCGTACGGTTTATAAAGTACAGCAATGTACAGTATGTCCTAGGCTTTCGCATTCGCTCACCACTCACTCACTGACTCACCCAGAGCAGCGTCCAGTCCTACAAGCTCCCTTCATGGTAAGTGCCTTATGCAGGTGAATCATTTTTTATCTTTCATACTATACTTTAAACTTTTCTGTGTTTAGATACAAGTATACACATACCCCTGTGTTACAGTTGCCTACAGTATTCAGTACAGTAACATGCTGTTCTGGTTTCTAGCCTAAGAGCAATAGTCTGAACCATGTAGGCTGGGTGTGTATTGGGCTTTATCTAGGTTTGTGTAAATGTACTCTGTGATGCCTGCATAGGAACCAAATCACCTAAGGACACATTTCTCAGAACGTATCCCCATCGTTAAGCAGTGTATGACTGTACCATTTCATGCTTAGTGTTCCAGCCTCCTTCCTAAGAATGAAACTTACCATAAAAGTTGCAAGCACATAATTTAATAGTCCTCACTTTCATCTCAGAAAAACTGTGCTAAGAGATGATAACATCAGCTCAAGCACATTGCTTGCATTTTGGAACACTCTGCACAGCAAGTTTGTTTTGTTTTAATTTTTAAAAGGGAGAGGGGGAGGTTGCAAGCCTGGAATGCTGCAAATGCATAAATTTTATGGGGCTGGAAGAGAACATATAAGTCATCTATCTGCTCATCTTAAAGATGGGAAAATCGAGGAGTACTGGGAAGCCACACAGCTGGTGCTGTCCCCTACGCTGCCCATTTCTGGCTCAGTCACAACCCATTTGGTTGCAAAAAACAAAAGCCAGTGAAAAGTCCACAGGCAGGGCTGAATCTGGAGGCCCCAATGATATCATCAGGACACACTTCTACTCGCTACTTGAGGTGGAGACTGTCCCAGTCTGCCTAGGATATGGGACTTGAAGTTTTAAAATCAGGACAGTCTGGGAAGAGTTTGTCACTCTAGTCTATATTTTATCTTCAGCTGTCCTGTCCTCTGCATTAGCTCCATTCTCTCCACCTTCCCTCACGGAGGCAAGATGGCTGCCAACCCCTGCAGGGCTGTGTCCCACCCTCTCAGCAACTCCTGTAGAAAAGAGCCTTCCCGGTATCACCAGCAGGAGTCCTGCAGTTTGCTCTGATTGGCCTGATGTGGGTCACATGTCCTGATTGTCTCACTATATCCAGGCTTGTACTCAGCCCCTCCTAGCCCTTCTAGAGAAATGACACACAAGCCCACACACACTGGTCACCATTTTATTGTTGTAATTTGATATCCATGTGTGATGCCTAGAACCCCATAATGATATGTATTTGTGTATTATTATTATTTTGAGGTGTACTAAACAACATAGTGATTAGACATTTATATACCTCACAAAGTGATAACCCCAATAAGTCTATTGCCCATCTGACACTGTAGTTGTTACAATATTATTGACTATATTCCCTATGCTGTACTTTACATCCCATGACTATATATTTTTTCAATTAGAGTTGACATTCATTATTTTACATTAGTTTCAGGTGTACAGTATAGTGATTAAACATTTATATCATTTATGGAGTAACTCCCCAATAAGTCTAATACCCACCTGATACTATACATAGTTTTTACTATATTATTGACTATATTCTCCATACTGTACTTTACATTCCTGTGACTATTTTGTAACTACCAGTTTATACTTCTTAATCCCTTCACCTTTCTCACTTCCCATCCAGTAACCGTCAGTTTGTTCTCTGTATCTATGAGTCTATTTCTGTTTTATTTGTTCATTTATTCTGTTCTTTAGATTCCACATATACGTGAGATCATGTGATATTTGTCTGTCTCAGTCTGACTTATTTCACTTAACATAATACCCTTTAGATCCAACCATGTTGTTGCAAATAGTAAGATTTTGTTCATTTTATGGCAGAGTAATACTCCATTGTATAGATGTACCACAATTTCTTTATCCAATTGTCTATTGATAGGCATTTTGGTTGTTTCCATATCTCGGCTATTGTAAATAGTGCTGCAGGAAACATAGGGGTGCATATATCTTTTCTAATTCATGTTTTGGATTTCCTTGGATAAATACCCAGGAGTGGAATTGCTGGGACATAAGATAATTCTCTTTTAAAATATGGAATGCTTCACGAATTTGCCTGTCATTCTTCCACAGGGACCATACTAATCTTCTCTGTATCGTTCCCATTTTAGTGTATGAAGTGAGCACTAACAAGATGTATTTATGTAAGATATATATAAGATAAATAGATGATAGATATATTGATTGATTGATTAATGGTTATATAACAAGATACATGATCCAGGAACTTTACAACAAGATGGTGCTGGTGGCCCAGTAAGAAATTGTCCCCAGAACCTAGATGCAGACGTAGATAAAATATCTTGACCAATATGCTTCTTGCAATCAAATAAAATGCCTCTGCAGGAATTTCAACAGGACCTCACCCTGGACAGGCAGAATCCCATCGCCACAAACCCAGATGTACCTCCTAAGAGGAAATGGGGTGACCTAAAGAAGCAGTTCTCCCAGCCTATCCTCCAGCCTGAAACCGCCTGGCCCACTTTGCTGGCAGTGTACACTCTGCTTGTCACAGGAAAGTCTGACATCTATAAGATTCAGCCGCCAACCCTGTCCTGTGGAGAAATGCTCCACCTGGGCCACATGTCCACCCGGTCACCTTAACACACGTGCAATGGCAGCCCCAGCAATTGCACGTGTGTTAAGCACTAAGGGGGGGGGGGGGTGCTGTTGCCAAAAGAACGGGAGCAATGGATGGCAGACTAATCAAAAGCAAATACATCCACCCACCATGCTGTGCCGTTTAATCTTGCTGACTTTTCCTCTTATCCTCCAGGTAATTGTAAATGTTATAGAGCTGCTGCTTTAACATGGCAGAGTGGACAAGGCAAGGGACAGGAAGCCAGAAAAAAAGGGGGGGGTGGGGGTGAGGTTTAAATCTCCTCTTCGTCCCTTACTGGCTGTGCTGGGTATTTCCCGTTGCCTTTCCAGACACAACATTCTGCCCTTCTCTGCCTTGCTCGGTGCCCCAGGAGGCTGCAGCCATGGGCTCTCTTGCCCTCTAGCTCCTGGTTGGGTTTATCCATGGGAGACACCAGCAGGAGATTGAAGGGCAGGAAGAGAGTCAGGTCAGGGTATTTATCCCTCTTGACTCCTTTCTCCCAAGTCACTGGAACTTGGCTGTAACCTTTGACCAAAAGCCACTGCTCCCATCTGGTGGCCCTGTCCTACGATCGTAGCTCCTGTCTCCAGGTTCCTGTACCAGCTCCCTCCACTTACCACTTTAGGGAAAGGAGTGGGAATTCTCCTCCGCACTGCTATCCCAACAGTGCCCCACCATCCTTTGTTGGTTTCATTTACCCCGCCCATACCGTTGCAAACTGTCCCTTCACTAAACTGCTCTCACTTACCCCATCTGAGGGTGCACGTGTTTCCTGCAGGGACCCTGACCGATATCTCAGTTATGAGACTTCAAGCAAGTAACTCAACTTCTGGGACCTTAGCTCTCCAAGCTGAGAATGGTCACTATACTTGCCTCTCACAGTCATTACGGGATAATGTATGGAGCCAAACACCTTGCCTGATACATGGCAGACGTTCAGTCTATAGACACCACTGCGTCCTCCCCAGACCGTGAGCTTCTCCCAGACCACGGACCTCATTTTACTCATCTTTGAATCAGCAGCAGCCAGCTCTGTACATGACGCACGCTATGTGCTCAATAATGTTATTTTATGGATTGTCAATCTGTTGTTGGCCCTTCTTCCTTCCCTTTAGTTCTGGAAAATAGATTAGAAAAAGAAGGCAGCATTTGACTTATGGCGTCTACCAATCCCAAAAGCTGACAGAGCTTGTCCTTTATGTTGTATCTCATGTTTTTGCTAAGCTGCGAAAGGAAACTGATTTGTCACACACAATCCATGTGCTTTCTCTAGAGAGAACCCTGCTAAGGAGGGATGCTACTGAAACATGGGGATCCTACACCATGATTTAGAGACTTCCTATTAATACTCAGAAACAGCACTCTGGATCCATTGGTTTCCCCAGCATTAGGGGATCCTAAGGTTCCTTCAGCCTTTAAAACTGTTTAAAGTAAAAGAAGGTGGAGTGCACCGCCCATAGGATGAACATGCTGGTTGTAACATGTCTCCGGTGTTCTAGGGTTGAACACTCTGGAAGATGCTTGCCTCCTCTCGAAAGGGCGGGGGTGGGGGTGGGGACTCTTCACAATCAGGCCCTAAACATGCCTGCCAGCCTCGTTTCCTGTCTCCTTCCTTGCTACCTCTGCTCCAGCAAAACTGAGTCAATGCCATCCCCCACATACCATGGGCACTCTCACTCCTGCATGGCTTTGCCCTCTGCCTGAATGTCATCCTCCCTTGTCCTTTGCCCAGTGAAATGAAGTGTGTCCTTCAAATGTCAGTTCTTCTATGGAACCCTCCATGATTTCCCCACAACAGACTAAGTTCCTTCGTCATCTATGTTCCTCTATTATTTTGCACACATATATCAGCCATTATATTTTATTGCAATGGGTCTGTCTCCCCAATAGATGATCAGAATCTCTCGCATTAATTAAGCATCTACTATGTGCCTGATGCTCCATAAACATCTCATCTAATTCTCACAACAATTCTGCAGTAGGTCCCTAGACTGTAAATGCCATGACTGCAGAGACCATCTGAGTATGTGTTTTGGGGTGCTGGGCGGTGGGGGCGGTCTTGTTTGTTTGTTTTGGGGGGTTTTGTTTTGCTTTGTTTTTTTTTCTTTTGCTGTTCTTTTGCATGTTTTAGAGAGGTTTTTTTTTTGTTGTTTCCTTTTTATTCATTTTTTCCTTTGTCTTATATCTCCAGTGCCCAAAATTGGCACATAGCAAGCATTCAACAAGAACTTGTTGAATGAATGAAAGTATTATTTTCACTTATGGGGACAGTCAAAAGTAGACACTTGCATGAACTTGCCCATGGCTCTCTCACTGTGCCCAGCTTGAGCCTGGCGAGCAAAGAGCACACCTCATTTATCTTTGTTTCACCAATGGCAGGACATTGTATGGCGTTCAGTAAGTACCAAAATAAAAGCCTGGAGAAGGAATAAGTAAATGTTTAGTTACTGTATATCCCAAAGGATTACAACTTGATGACAGCCACTGAAGAAGGTAGAGTAATAGCTAAATTTTACCTCATGTCTATAGAAATCAACTTTCTCAGTTATGACATAAAAATGATGCATCTTGCCATAAGTAATGCTAGGAGGAAAGTATGTTTACCTAACTTTCTTCGGTAAAAGAGACTTTTAAAATAGCCCCTTCTTATTTTGTATTATTCCTGGCAAGACTTCTTCTTGGAGGGCTGCATGTAAATCAAACATTTATAGATCACATTGATTTAAATACTGTAGAAAACCTTGCTTTTTCAAGAAACACCACTACACATCCTTTGGGAAAATGAAGACTGCTGCAATAAAATGATAATTTTATGCTTCAATGAAATGAAATCAGCTCACAATTTGTTTCACACAGGGGCCCAGCAGGTTACAAAACTCTGCTCGAATGGTTTAACTTCAGAGGTTTTAATAAAGGGATCCATTACAGAGCTGTGAAGAGAGTTAAGGGAGCCTACAAAGAACTAAGGGGCAAGAGGAGCAAAGCAATTCTGCAGAATCCAATGAGAGCTGAAATTGGGCAGAGGAGCTGCCTAGCAAGAACCCAAGTGCAAGCGCTAAGCCTATGATACTGAAGCAAAGAGGGAGAGGGGAAGAAATATGTAGACTTCTCTCACTCTCTAATCTTTTGCAGGTAACTTTCATTGACGGAACCTAACTGGAAACCAGAGGGCAAAGGAGCCCAAGTGAGGTGAGCTGTAGAGTTCAGCCACCTCGGGGCCTAGAGAAGGACAGCAAATGGGTTGGAGGGAAGGGAAGAGAGGAATGCTGAGAGTAACCTGCATGACCCATCCCTTTTGCATCCACTCAGCATCCGTCTTGCCCTTCATTCCAACGAAGAAACTCTCATCCCCAACATTACTGAGACACAAAGTCCCATAAATTGCTCTGTCATGGTAAAGCGAAACTGATACAGTCACTCTCTCACTCAGAAACCAAATTGTAACATACCATTCATATGAGGTGACAGACAGGCAGAGAAAACTATAATCAATAGAGAAGACATGCTATAGTCCACACATCAGTTGCTGGTCATGCAATGAAAATAAAAAAATCCTTCTTCCACTACCATTCCACCTTCTCCCTACCCTCAGTACCTCAAATGGCTTAAATGCTGTTATTTGGTAAGATGAGTCAACCCTTCATTTCCAGAGGATCAGAGCCCTTAGTGACACTGTACTTACTGGGTTGTCACACTTTTCCACTAACCATGATTATTGTATATGAGAATACTAAGAAGTAACCCAGTGAGTCTTCTGGGCTCTGGATATGGTTTTCTTGCCTTCGATGGGTAGCAGTAACCTAACTTCCTTTGATAATGAGGCTCAATCATTCCAGTCAATAAAGTAACCTTCTTTCTACTTGTTAGTTCAGTGGCATGAGAAGCCTCAAATAATCAGGGACAATTTCAGCGTCAATTTTAATGGAACCATGTCTTTACTTCCAAACCCACCAACTCAAGATTTCAGGATGGGAAGCTAAAATGTTCTAAGTGGGTTGTTAGGTGTTATAGTCTGAAGTGAGGTGGAGCTACTTCCACCTCCTCCCTTGGTTCCAAGACCATACATTCTGGATATGGGGGAGACACTATGTTGACCAATTTCTGTAGGGCAGAAGCCCCAAACTTTTAGGACATTATTTCCCAGTGGTCTTCAGATGGTCGTTCAAGGTTCTGTCAAGCTTCTGAGTAATGGGTTACACAGTAAAATCAGCTAATTTTGTCAGCAAGAGCCCGGCACTAAACTTCATTTTCCGTAAAGTGAGGTCCTTGGTTATTTAGAGGCAATATTGTGTAGGATGCCAACACAATGAAGGTCCCTTCAGACTACGCAATGACAGCTATGTCTCTGGTCCTGAGTCTTATTTACATAGAAGAAGAACTTTCTTCCTAAGGTCTAGAATACATTCTTTCTGTCTCTATTGTTCCAGTTGCCCTCGTGTAACCTTCAGGAGGTGGAATGGTGTCACAGGAAGAGCCCAAGCTTTGGAGTCAAAACTTCTGGATTCAAATTCCAGCTCTGTCATTTGTGAGCTGTGTGATTCTACCTATGTAGTTTCCTTGTAAATAAAATGGGGATATTATATCTACCGTGTAGGGTTTGGGGGTGAATTAAATAAACCAATGTAGAGAAAAGTCAGACACATGATAGACACTCAGTAAACGTTACTGTCTTCCTCCTGCCTTCAGCTAAATTCTTCATCTGAAGCATCAATTTGAGAAACAGTTTATAAACACAATGGCCACCTTAAGGGAATTTATAAAACATCATCGCTTGAACTTTCTCTGGACTCAGCCTTGCTGCCCTGAAGATGCTCATGGCATGCATTTATTTTTAAAAATTCTATAGCCCTAAGGTTTTCAATTTCTCATCTTTTACTTTCCTACATGGACAGCTCAACATTCTTTTCTGTCTCAATATTTGTAAATCTGCCAGTTTTGTGCAAGTTAAAAATCCCCTTTCTGGGCATGAGTCCAATCTTCTCAGCAGATGATTTCTTTGGTAAGTCCTAATACTTACAAGTCATCCTCTCCGGTCTAATTCAACCCTTGGCCCGAGTGCACACATAAGCATATGAGATTGCAGGGGTTTAGAGGAGTGATAGGTGGAAAAGAGAGTGTGTGTTTGTGTGTGACCCAGTCTCTGAATACCTCTCCTACAGGGAAGTTCCACACTCTCAGGATTGTTGTTTGCAAGCAACAGAAATCAGCCCTGACTCTCCTAAGCACAAAGATTTTATTGGAAAACTATCAGGGCCCATACCATCATCAAGAGGCTAAACAACCAGGAATGGAAAACTGAGGTGGGACTAAGAGAGCAGGAGAAGACCAAATAGTGAGGACCGTGGGCAAGCTGCTGCAGCAGGGACCATCGGGGTCAGCTCCCCTCCAACCAGGTTGGCCAGGATGCCCTCCAACGAGGAACCACCAACCTCCTTCTGTCACTCCCCTGGGAGACTGTGTGATGGATCCCTCAAGCCTAAGTCCCATGTCTGCCCCTGGCTCGACCACAGCAGGGAGCGAGAGCTGGTCCCGTCAGTGCCTATATTTGAAAATAAGCACAATCTCCTCCCATCAAGACATAAAGTTGTCCATCTGAATTATACATATGCCAGGGGTGCCCAAAAAATGTATACACATTTTAAGAGATGTTATCTATGCTCAAGCAGTAGTTCACCGTAATCAGAAGTGTCTGGACGCTGATGGTAAGTAACCACTTTGAGCACCTCTTGTCATTGCAGCAGTCAAACGTGACTTGTACTCATCTTTTATTATTGGTATATATTAATACAGTTTTTTCCTTTCTTAAAATGTGTATACGTTTTTTTGGCACCCCTGGTATGTAAAATTTTCAGCACACTCCCAGTCATGTGTTGGTTTGAGCCAATTTCATCCTTTGCTTATTTGTTTAAAACAAAGTTCATTATAACTGATTTGTAGGAGAAATAGCTCTCTACACACATATAACATTTTTTGAGGAACATTCCATTTCATAGTACAGGACTGTGTGTTGTAACCACTGGCACAGAAAACCTATCTCACTCAAGATGGATCAGATAGGAGAGGACAAAAACGAGAAGATCCCTTCTGAAAAGTGTCCCAAATGGAGTTTCTGCCTCTCTGGGCAGGCCCGAGCAATTAGGAAGAAGTCCTTCCAGCAACACAGGCTGTCTTCCCCAGGGCAGAGGAAACTCAGAGCTTATTCTGTTCTTGGCCCTAAAATCAGTAAAAGTTGAGGTCTCACTCAGAGCAATGAGACTCTAGTCCTCAGCCTCCCTTTCACCCATTCATTTCTTCTTTCCCCTAAAGTAGAACCTTAAAAGCCCTGTTTGGCACTTCCCGTTCTTCATCGCTTGCATCCAGTCACCAAGTCCTGCGGGATTCGCCTCCTAACACAGGTCTCAAGTACACCCCCTACTCGCCACGCCAGCTACCACTCTCTGGTTCTGGTGCTCATCAGCTGCCGCCTGAAAACAGCGACATCCTTCTGACTTGTCTCCTGTCTCCTGCCATGTGCTTCTTCCATTCATCCCTTCACCCCGCAAGAGATACCTACCTACAGCACAATCTACCGGTGTCCTGCCCCTGCTAACAGCCCTTCCGTGGCTCCCACCACGTCAGCAAAAGCCCAGGCTTTCTGACAAGTCTCACGGAGCCCTCTGCCATCTGTCCCTGCTCTTCTCCATCCCCATCTCTCCTCACTTCCTGCCTCACATTCAGTCCTTCACCGCATCCCGTGCTACTTGCCTCCTCTTGTCCTTGTTGTGCCGGCTCCTCAACCTGGATGCCCAAGCCCATCTTTATCTCCATCAGTTCCTACTCGTCCTTTAAGACCCAGCTGAAGAGCAACTTTAGGAAGCCTCCCCCACTATTCCAGCCAGGTTGGGTTAAGTGCCTTATCCCCATGGGTGTCCCAACAACCCCTGTGCAAATCTCTATCACTGCACATGTCACATAGCTTTAGGAATCCATGTTTATGTCCCTTTCTCTCCCTGTGGCCTGATACACTCGCTGAGAGGAAATGTGCATCCTTGTGTTTCCTACGCTGCTTTAGAAGAGTACCAGAAACATAGCAAGGGTGTGATGTATCCCTGTTGAGACAACGAATGAATGATAGTCTATAATAAATTTTCTAGTCTGTAAAGTGATCAAAAACAAAACTAATGATAACCACTCCTTTTACGTAGTTGACAGAGGAGGAAAAAACTAATTTATCCATCATCTCTTCAATAGATATACAACATGAAGACCTTCTGCAAAGGCTTTTATGGAGTACCATTTTTAGGAAAGCAGATGTTCAAAAGACTAAATTAGTTCTTAAATTACCGTCAACAGTAAACCCTGGTTGAAAATATCATGTCCCTTAAGGGACTAAATTTCTTAAGCAGGAGTCAGAATGGGAAAGAAGATGAACATTCTGTACTTCTTTTGAAATTACTTGCTTCTTACTGAAATGAATGTACTGTTGTTTAGAAGAAATTGTGGGTCAGTTTAATTTCTATTGAATCATCTAAGACAAACAGTAAAATGGTTTTCAGTTCATGGGCCACAATTTCTAGGCTACAACTTTGAAATTCAATTCCACATACACTGACACCTCATTTGTGCTGGACATCAAGCACGCAGCAGTGAGCAGAAAACATCTGTAGACTTTTGCTTTTTATGAGGAAATGATGGGTTTAAGACAGGCTGGGATAAACAAACCACCCAAGTAAAAGGACAGGAGAGAATTGTGTTGTTCTATTTCCCAGTGAAAATTTGGAATTGTTATTAATGATCACCCTTCAACCAATGATGTCATAGGCTTATACAACCATCTCAATTAACACGTGTGTGTATATAAATGTAAAAACTGAACAGATTAAGTGACGTCAGAATTTGACAAATCTGTAGCTGATGCATATGAAGAAACACAGTTACCATGACTCCCAAACCACTTCTCCAATCGTTAGGGTTGACAAGTCAAAACCTGCTGTGATTACAATTTGTAAAAATATAACAAGATGCAGATCTGCATTCAATCTGATGGTCAGGTAAGGGCATATATAAAGCATCTGATTGTTCAAATCTGCTATTTCTCTAGGATCCTGGCTGACTTTGAATACCTATTATTGTTTTTCTTGCACTTTTTGGACCAAACTCATTGATGAGCAGTCCTGATAAAATCCAATCACTGGAATGTGTAAATCATAGCATTTGAATTTTACTTTGAAATTTACATTTCTCAGGGCATTGGTCAGTAGAGCAAGATTAATGGAATATTCTAACCCTTTCAGCTTGGTCTTATGGTATCCAATTCCCAGGACAACTACTAACTAGCTGTTTTCAAGTGACTCTCTCTTCTTTGGGTCTCGGCTTCCACATGGGTAAAAGGAGGGAAATGAACTAGGTTATCTCTAAAAGTTTGTTTGGGTTTTCAAGCAGACCTTTGAGTAAGTGGTTAACATATCTGAGCCTCAATATCTTTATCTATAAAATGGGGATAAAAATACCATTTGAAAGATTATAGATAAGCTTGCTGTAACCAATTTCAGGCACTAATATAATAGTTAAAGCTTTTCATACATAACAAATTTAACATACAGATTTACCATAACACATTTAACATCCTCATTTTAAAATTTGTGTTTTTAAAAAAAGGCAGTAGAAGTCTGGGCGACTGGTGTAAATGTTGTGGCTTCATTCATTTCCCTATATTATACAAAAGTTAGCAGTCTTGTCTCCAAATTATTTTGCAACTTATTAAAAGAAAAATAAAGAACTTTCATTAAAATTCAACGATTGGTCGATGAAACAAGGAGGATTATAGCAAAATGTCCTTGACCCTCTTTCAAAAACACAGCCAGGGCCACATTTGAGGAATACCAAATGATTCTCATTAAAGTAATGAGAATATTTTCAGTGACATGTGTCTGACCAACTTGAATTTAGTTGGTAGGACTCATGGCAGCCCGAGACCTAAAAATAACACACAGCCAGCAGTTTCTGCTCAAACACACCTAACAGAGGAGGACATAGTTCACACTGTTTCAAGAATGCCCCTCCCCCCCAGAGGGACTGGGTGTAAGGTCATATGCAAATTGCTGTGGCATTAAACATACATTCCTTGTGACAACACTGACCAGTTGAATTTAACATACTGAGTTCCTCCAGCTGTTCCTTCATAAAATTCACTGGAACTTGGAAGGATGAGCCAACAGATTTGGTTGATTCCAGCCCCTGCTCCACCCAACAGCTAAAGTTATTTTTAACTTACAACTACTGTTGATAAGTATTTTTCACACACACAGAAAAAGCACCCTTTCAGAAAGAGAAACTATGAAAAAACAAAACACCATTACAATTCAGTGAGAAGTAGTCAGTCTCTCATTTACAGTCAGCCAAAACTATAAACGAATGTCATTTTGGTTTAGAAATAACAGCACACTTCATCTTTATCAAATTTTTCAGTTATTTCCACAAACAGGTTCTCTAAACAGCCTTATGAGGTAATAGGCAGGCTAAAGTTGTACAGGGTTTACCTTTGAAAATGTAGTCTTCTGAACAGAATACGACTCATTTCCATAGTTCAAGTGCAATAAAGAGTAACCAATAATACGAAAACTATCATTTCATTGTACAGTTTGCTCCAACTGACACATTTTCCCATATCTGGAAATTAGCTGAGTGAGCTATGCTCCATGCCCTCAACACTTAAAATTCAGTGGGGAAGACAGACAGGGCCTTAAGGAAGAAAAAGATGGAGGTGTGAACTTTGCATAAAAATAATAATATAATAACTACCATTGGCATTGGCACCATTATAGGTATTCCAGACACATTAATTATCTCAATACATTTTCACAATACCTTTTGAGGTAGGTACTATCATTATTCCCGTTTCAAAAATGAGAAAAGTGTGGCACAGAGAGGTTAAGTAACTTGCCCAAGGGCACACAGCTATTTATGTGGCGAACTATGAATTGAACTCAGTCAATCTGGCTCTAGTTGGCATTTGCAATAGACCTAGGTAGCAGCTTGGGTTCCACCACCTACTGGCTGGGTGATCTTAGGCAGGCTATTAACTTTTCTGAGCCTCAGCTTTCTCGTCTATAAAATGGAAATAACAATACTTAGCTCACAAGCTTTTGTAAAGAGTATTAAACACGACTCTCTTTGCAAAGTGTTTGTTTGGCACAGTATCTTCAGCATGAATGGCATCTGCTATCAGGCAAACAAACACATTCAAACATTTTTTTCTAAGATGCTACCTTTGGTCACCTTCACTATTAGCCTCACCAGCTGGTAAGGCATGACTGTTGGAGAATTCAGCTATGAGGGTAGAATTGGGGGGTGCCAACCCTCTTTCTTCCCCACCTTGCTATGGCCTTAGACGTAATAAGATGTCAATAGGTGAAGACGTGGGAATAACAGCATCCCAGTGTAGTTCAAAAAATGTATTGTGTTATTTATTGATTGCCTGTCATGTACCCATCACCACGCTAGGCACTGTGGTGACCAAACCACTAAGACACAGTCTTACCAACAAAGAGCCCCGTAAGAGAAGCACACATTAAAAAAAAAAAGAAAAATCAGAAAACCAAATACCCAGCATAGAATCTGGGCAACCTGTTGCACCAAGCTACTCAGGAGAAGCACGGGCTCAGTGTCCACACTATGGAACTCACGGCGTGGTACACACATGGTGTGCTCTGCTGGAGCCCTCAGGACAATGCTGGTCCTCCCCAGGCTGTGCCTTGTGAAATTCTCAGAGTATCCTCTGCCTCTGTATCTTCAGTCCAAAGCTACGACACTGATACTTGCCTTTGTGCTTTTCAAATGGTCAGCCATGATAAGGCTTCCAATCACAGAGCCTTCTGCAAAGTCAAGCCAACATCTGATGTGAAGGTAACTGTTCCAGACATGGCCTAGCGTAGTCTTTGTCTTGAGGAGCTCAGCATTACAAGGCTTCTCGGTAGAAACCATGTTTTTGAAGAAGGATCAAGTTAGATTTTTAATGGCGTAAGAAATCTAAAGCAGTCACTCATGCTTCAGAAGAAGCCTCAGTTAAGATCTGATAGCCACAACTTTTTTTTTTCTTTCTTTTTTGAGAAGGATAGAGCTGTACGACTAGAGACAAACATTGTGGCTTCCTGAGATTAGTTCTTAACCTAAAAGGACAGAAAAAAATTGTGATTTCCCACGTATGCTTGAATTTTAGAAATTAAAAAAATACTTTCACAATCTTTCAGCCACTCAACCCTTTGTAGTAGTCTGCTATTAACACAATAATGTTGTGTAATGAAAGACCACAATAATCTCAGTGGCATTCAACAGTAAACATTTATTTCTTGCTAACATATCTGTGGGGCAACTGGAGTGTGTGTCTGCTCCTGTGTCCAATCCTGCGACCAAGGCTGGAGGAGCAGTGGCTACGCAGGGTGTGCTTTTGCCATGGCGTCGGTGGAAACACAAGAGGATAAGCCCAACCGTGCAAGCACACACATCATATCCTCTGCTCACATCACGTCCACAAGCATTCCACTGGCCAAAGCAAGTTCCGTGGCCAAGCCCAATGTCAAAATCAGGGAAGTACACATCACTAACAGGCCATGGGTCGTGTGGGTACTTAACACTACCAAGGAGGAGGAAAGAACTGTTACCAATTGATATAGGCCAGCTGATAAAGGAACGCACATGGCTCTGTCTGCAGGTGCAGGCCAACAGATATTTTGTTTTCTTGCAGACATGGCTCTTTGTCTATAGGTCAGGGTCTCTGAAACCTAACACCAATAGTCCCATTTACCACACTTCTAAACAATCCTGAAAGGGTAGGCCTCTTCTAGGCTCTACCATGTGTCCCGAAAATAAGACCTACTCCGAAAATAAGCCCCAGTTAAGATCGTCAGCCAGACGGTCACATTTAGTACATTACGACTGTGTTCCAAAAGAAGATGACATGACTGTATTTGATTAATGTAGATTGTTGTACATGAAAAAATAAGACATCCCCTGAAAATACACCCTAATGCGTCTTTTGGAGCAAAAATTAATGTAAGACCCAGTCTTATTTTTGGGGAAACACGGTATTCTTTCTTGACAGCTGAGAAAATGGAGCCTCCAGAATTTCACTCATTCATCCAGATTGGACAGGCAGTATGTCACTCTAGCAGAATTAGAATCATCCAAATTGCCTGCCTTCTGTGATTTCTACAGCTTCCTGTGGATGTAGCTTACTGACATATGCACTAGTGATTATTAAACCTGGCTACTTAGAAACAGACTTTCTTAAAAAACAACTTCGCCTTCTAACATATACCCTCCCAAGACATGCACAATTTCTTTGTCTACTCTGAGCCTCAAAGATTGCACAGAGTCAGTGGAATGGAAGGTTTTGGTGGCTGCAGAGGAAGGAATATGGACGGATCCAGTTGGAAGCTAATTCTGGAGCATGGAATTTGTATTCTGCTGTGACTGCTCTGTGCAATCTAATTGCCAAATGGCTCAGAATGTGAAGCCTCATAACTAGTAAGTCATGAAGGGCAAGAAGCTACCCTGGTGCCAGCAGCCTCCTACATCCATTCACCTATTCACACAGCAAAGCGTTATTGAATGGCTGTCCACTCCAGACCGGTCAAGGTGCTGGGATGCTGTGTGGATATGATGGACTACCGGTAGCTACCATGGAGTTTGCATTCTGCAAAGATGGATAGATTGTTACAAAAAAAAAAAAAACAACGTGAAAGCAAACAGGGCAAGTTCAGATTGTACTAAGGGTTGTGAAGAACTACCCAGCTTTGTGACCCTGGGTAAGTCACTGGCCTAACCCTTGGGGGGGGGGGGGCAATGCTCTCATCTGGCATTCACAGCGCAGTTCCTTTAGTCCCCATCAGTGGGTCCCAGGGGCATTCTGGGCCCCTTTCCCTTAATTAACCCTCACCAAAACGAAAACGCTTGCCCTGTTACTTCCCGGGAGAGGACTTAATCGCTCAAAAGATGCAAAGGATGCCGAACAGAGGGAAAAGGAGGGTACAGTTGTTCTTCAAAACAAATGCCCAGCGCCCGGAGCCCAAGGGAAGGTTTAGACGAGAGTGTGCAGGGCTAGGGCACCCCTTACCTGCTCCCTGGCGTCTTTGTGCCTTAGGGTGGGGTGGGGGTTTGTCTCTTTTCTCTACTTCCACCCCGCGGGGACCAGATGCCGCCCGGCCTCCCTCTCCTCTCCCCTCTGTCACCCGGAAGCAAGCCTGACCGCGGACTAGTTAACGACAGTTCGGAGGCAGAGTAGGGTACGAGGCTATCCCTCTTGGGCCCAAGAGTGGGGTCTAAGTGGTGAGAAGGCTCGAGTGGCTGCGCGCCACCCCCACCCCTGCTCCTGACGGCGCTGTGCTGGGGCCCCGCTCCCGGAGAGACTGCAGGGCTCGATGGTGACGGCTCGCGAGTGGGAGGGGAGCTGTCCCTCTTTCCCACCCCCACCTCGCAGTGACCCAGACGTCTCTCCGGCCTCCTCCTCCCAGCACTTCGCCAGCCCGGGAGCTACCGGAGGATGGGACGCGGCTTCCGGAGCGCCGGGCCTTGCTCTCGGGGCGGTGGCAGCTGCGCCCGGGGAGCGGGGAGGGAGCGCAGAGCGGACAGAAGCGGAGGGGCAGCGGGAGCCCCAGACTCGCAGCGGGGCTTCAAGTTTCCACCCGCGCGCGGTTGTGCAACAGCCAGAGGAGCGGGAGCCGCGGGCGCCTCGGAAAACAAGCAGAGCCCATAAACAAAGCCACGTGGCCTCCCGGCCGGGGGGGCCGGGCTAAGAGCAGGCGGCTCTTCCGGCAACAAAGAGCCGCGGCCAGCGGCTCGGGATAAATACGGCGGCTGGGACAGCGGCGCAGCACTGTGAGTCCCGCGCGCCTAGAGACCCTCCCCAGCGCAGCGCCTTCTGCCAACGCAGACACTCATCTCTGCACCCCGAAACCCGCAGCCTTCCACGCGGGTTCCCTGCCGCCAGCCCCAGCACCCCGAGCGTCCGCCCAGGGCAGCGCGTCCCCGAGGCCGCCGGGCCGGTCCCGTCCATCAGTCCGTTGCGTCCATCGGTCGCGTCCAGTCGCGGTGCCATGCCGTTCCTCGGGCAGGACTGGCGGTCCCCCGGGCAGAGCTGGGTGAAGACGGCCGACGGCTGGAAGCGCTTCCTGGATGAGAAGAGCGGCAGCTTCGTGAGCGACCTCAGCAGGTAAGTGGTTCCACCACCAACTTCCAGCCCCGCGAAACAGACGCGGGATGGTTTCCGGGGGTGGGGGGGAAGGGGTGTCGCGGGGAGAGTGAGTGGAGGGGGCAAGCAAGCTTAGAATAGGGTAAGGAGGGAGCCTCTGACGGGGGTATGGGAATGAGTGGCCGGGTTTCTGCAGAGGTCGCCAGAGCACGGGATTCGGGGGATTTGGTTTCTCTTATTGTTCAAGGTCAGCGTCTCCAAGTGGGCACGACTCCTTACAGAACCCCGAGTCCCTCCGAGAATCTGACGACAAACGCGGATCTTGTTCACACACGCTCAAACTTGAGCACACAACTTGGGGGGTCCCCTGCTTTAAGGACACCGGAGTGGCGCAGTTTGCAAGTGTGGGGGCGCGGGCGAGTGGGCCGCGCACCTTTCACCGCTGAGATGGTGGGGCTTGAAGCGCCCCAGCACTGTGGGCGCAGTAGGGTGACGGCATTGGACGCGGGTTCCGCCCGGAGCGCCGCCAGGCTCTTCCCACGCACAGGCGACCACAGAGTGGGCAGAGAAGATGAGTAACCAGGAAGGGACGGCCAGATGGTCCCTGGGGCACCAGCGCTTGCAGGGCAGACTTGCTGAGCAGTGGTCAGGACTAGGCGCTGCAAAGCTGAGGAGGAGGGAAAGGTGGAGGGGGATGAAACCCACAAGTCTGCTTCTGGGAGGACCAAGCATTTGCACCTGTTTCCTCAGTGACCCTTTAGGTTAGTTTTCTTTGTATGATGAGTGCACCCCCATTTCAACTGGTGCCTATCAACTGCAGAAAGCCCTCCTGGCTCTGCTGAGCCCCTGGGCTCAAGGTCCCACCTGAGCTGTCAGCCTGGTGGAAAATCCAAGGTCCACTGAGCCAGGTGCTCTCCCGTTGGTTAATAGCACGGAAGTACCAACTACCGTGTTAGTAAGTTAGGTGGTCTGGAATCTGTCCTGGATCTCAACGGTTGACTTCCAGATGCCTGGCATTTGGCCCAGGTGAGGAGAGCAATGAGAGTGGGTCCAGAGGGGGTCTGTGCAGCCTGGTCACTCTTGGGTGACTTTTTCCCTCCACTCCCTTTGGTTAAACACCCACCCAACCTGCACACCCTTAAGTTGACTTCAGTAAGTGTTCTGTAACAGCCAGGTTCCCATTTACTGAGACCAGTGGTTGGCTGAGCCCTTGACACTTAATTTTAAGAAAACTATCAAGAAAAGACCTTTATGTTAAAGAAACTTTTAGATAGACCCTGAGCATTTTGGGGAGCACTGCAAAGAAATTTTGTTTATGGGAAATCAGATAATTTACTTACAGAAAAATAAGATTACCTACTGTCACCAGACTATGTCTCTTGGGGTCTCGAGTTACCAGTCATGCCTAAATTATTCTGTCCTAGTAGAGTAGAAGCTTCCTTCCTTCTTCCTCGTTCCCAAGGAACGATGATCTAATATTGTGATACTTCATTTCTAACAGTTCAGATTCTTTCTAGGGAGGTACAACAATGATCTGAGCTGTGTCACAGTGGCTCACCCAAATATAACTGTGGGATGTGCCTCCAGGGAAAGCAGACCGTTGGGTTCAGCAGGAGAGGATTCCAAATACAGAGCTTCTGGTTTGTAGAAAGATTCCCCCTCTACCTGCTCCAGGAGATAAACTGGTATTACTCCCCTGTCATAGTAAATAGTGGTGCCTCTTGTTCCACGGTATGGGAGACCTGAAGATGGTTTTAACTGACCACAAAAGTTGAACCTCAGCTAAGATCTGTAGCTTCCCGCCCACTTTGTCTCCTTCATGTCTCCTTTCTTTCCTTCCATTTCACACCTTCTGAGCTACAGCTGTCACAGCACCATCATTATCACAATTAGTGATCGATCTAGTGACTGCCTCTGGTTGTCTGATGAGTCAGAGTTTAGGAATCATTTGGTAGCTCCTAGCAAAGCAGCCAGCTGTTTGTTTGTGGAGTCCTGTATTTTTTTTCCCCAGCAATTGTAAACAATCTCTTCCCTACTTAGCATGAGAAGTCTGCCAAGTTCTTAAAAGCAGTTGGCCTTCTGCGACCTGGGTTTGTAGTCTCAAATATCCCCACTGTTTTCAGTCTTGGTGCTGTTTCTCTGTGATGTCAGGTTTGGGCTGAGTGCCTGCCTACACAGGTGAAGTTGAATGCCTCTCCTGTTAGGAGAAAACAAAAGGCAGGCCCTTTCAAAAAGGGGGCGGGGGATATAAAACAGAGGACTACAGAGACGCGGTACACGTCTCTAATTCCACATACCATTGTGTGAGCTGCCCAAACAAGAGTCAGGGATGATGGGTACATTTGGTGTGTTTCAGCCTGGGGACTAGGGTTTAGTGTTGACCACAGCTTGTCTGCACTGCACTCTTTCTCTGGACTCTGCTGGCCATTCTTTCTGTTATCTTGGGTCCTGTTCTCCTCCAGCAGCAAAATGGTACAAAGCCCATCACAGCTAAGTGCCCCAAATTGAGGATTTCAGATAAGCTTAAAGCAGGGCCCCCCTCCTCAAAAAGTTGACAGTACATAAAATAGAGAAGAATGACAGGTGTTAAACCTGGTGGGGCAGATTTAAGAATTCAAGAAAGAACTCAGAATGAATTGGGGTGATCCAAGAATGCTTCAAAGAAGTGGTGGTTGAGGCACCTCAGATAGCCCTTCTCACCAACAACCCCCTCCCGCCCTACCACCCCCAGATGAGTAATCTCAGCTATCTGTGCCCCGGCCACCCTTCTTCAAACCTCCAGCCTTGCGTTGAAAACTTTGATGTTGCTTTCCAATATAGCTAAAGCTAAACCAGGAAGCAGGAAGTTTACCTTGGTTCCCTGGATGAGTAGTGCATAAGAAAATAAAAATAATAGTTAAGATTTTATGAATGCTTACTGTGTGCAACCCACTGTTCTAAGAGCTTTATACAGTAGGCTGTTTTTTGTGTGTGTTTGTTTGTTTTTCGGTTTTTTACCAAGCAATCCGGGTACTAGCCATCTGAGTAGGACAATTTGTTGGAGCAAATTAGCATAGAAATCTCACTGGCCTTACTCTGCAACTAAACCCTTTGGGGCTGCCACCGCTTTCTTAAATGGCCTGTTATTGCAAATGAAATGAGAAATAGGGCTTTGTTTTTTTTTTCCCCTCCTCTCCCATTATCTCTGCTGCCAAAATGGTCTTCCTTTGAAATCTTTCCACTTTTTCTAAAGTTGCCTTAAAGTATCTTGGAATGCGATGTTAATATAATAGGGTTTGGAGACCTGCTATTCATTCTAGGCCTGTGCCTATAAAAATCAAGATTAGTAAGAACTGACTACAAAATAGCAACTTACTGGCTATGATTGATCTTAATGAAGAAAGCAGCCTCTTTAAATGGTTTTGCTTATTTTAAAAAAATAAATAAATAAATGTCGCCGTTCCTAAATCGTGGTGGCTTTTCTTGTTAAAAATTTTCTGTTGTAATTTTTCCATTGGCTTTGCAGTTCCTTGCAATAGACATAATTGACCTCTGAAAATAGCCTCTAACTGAACATATCATTGCTTAAAAGACAACATATAAGCAGGCAACATAAGTAAACCCCTTAGCCCTTCCTTCCAGGCCCTACCTCTGGGGTCCAAAGTCTAAGACCCAAACCAAAAGTGTAGGGTTTCTCTTTGGTTAAAGCTTTTGTACATTCTACAGGGCGAGACCATCATCAGTTATGTCAAATTCTTCTGAAACTAGCTTTGGAAATGAGTCACTCAGATTTAAAGCACCTTATTGTCGTTTCTGTGAGTAAAGCAAGTGCTCCAATTCCGTTGAGGAATGTTTTCAATTAGAAAAGAATCAGATGAAATAAAAATATTTAAGATTTCTAAGGAATGGTCACAGCCTATGGCCCAGACTCTGAAAATCTTCTGCTACACCTTAAGTGTGTGATTGAGAATAAGAACCATAAGCTTCAGTTTATGGTTCTCGATAGGTGGAAGTGAGGCTCTAGGTTTTGTTCATGGTGCATGTTTTCTTTAAAAAAAATAAGGCTTCCTGTGGTATTTTTGCACACAGAATGTCCTAACTGCTTTTCAAAGCTGTTCTCGGCTTTGGTACATCATGGACCAGACAAGTGACCTTCCATTTATGCCCCTTCTCCTCAACTTGGATTGAAATTTCTTAAGTTAGCTTACAGGACTCAGAATTCTGCCCTCCCTTTGTTCTGCGCCTCTTTTCCAGCTGACCTTGGAGTAGATAATTGACTGGTTGGTGGTTTGGTACCCCTGTCGTTATGCAAGTAGACAAACACACACGCACATGCAACACAAAGCCTGGCCCAAAACATTCACCCTTGGCTTGCCTAAGAAAGTACCTCTGAGAAAGGACCTTTCTGCAGAAATCTCTCAGAAACCTAAAAATATCCTGTGTTCCTGAATGAAAAGGAGAAGCCTAAAGATATTAGGAAACTCAGTCAGTAGAATTAAACAGGGTCTTACAGGGAAGATTAACAAATGATTGTTTGCCCATCAAGCTTATCCCTGTGGGTCCAGAAACATTGAGTATACTGCTGGTGACCTCACTTGCAAGCATTTTAGCAAGATACTTATTGTACTTACTGAAGTACTGCTTGAGAGACTATTGTAGCAATAGGACCCTGGAACGTGTTTCAAACACTTTTTTTTTTTTTTTTCACCATTACACAATGTCCATGGAATGGAGAAGTACAGGTATACCTTATTTTCCTCCATAGGTGTATGTCCAAAAAAGATATTTCAAATCACATTTCAAATTCAGCAGAGCAACTCATAACATTAAAGGACTCTAATCCATTGGTAGTGTAATTTTTAAAAAACCTAATTTATGTTTTATTGGTTGGCATTAGAAAACCTGCCCCAAGGGAGTTGGGAGAGTCGAGAACCTACCTTCTCATTACACCTCAATATTTCTCCTGCACCCCGTCTGTGGAAACTCTTCAGAAATTTACTTTGAGTCAGATTTTTGTAAATGTGATCATGTTTTTAAGGCATGATACAAGCATTCTAGTTAAAAGCAGCTTGGGTACACTTTATATAGGAGAATTGTATGGTATATGAATAATATCTTTTGAAAAAGCTTGGGGTGCATGCTTTTGCAAAATGAAGGCATTGTGTGTTAGTGATACCCATAGTGCCCCTCTCCCACCCCCTCTATTCATCCTTTTTGCTTAAAGTAATATTGTAGTACCCTGCATTGCCCCTCATTAAAGAGTACAGGGCTGTGTGTCAAATACAATGGCAGGCACTGTTTGGAATTCAGAAGAAGCAGAAGCCCCCATCCCTGCCTTCCACCGAGATGGGACAATATTTGATCCTAATAGAGGGAGGTCTGTGCCCGTTTAGACTTCTCTTGGGGGATCTTTATTGGTTTGTTTCAGAAGCATGTATGTTTGTGTTTTATAATCCAATAAGTTATTTATAGAAACAGCTCATATTAAAGTATAGAGGTTACAGCACATCCCCTCCTGTCTTCTGTTTCTCCTAGTTACTGCAACAAGGACGTATACAATAAGGAGAATCTTTTCAACAGCCTGAATTATGATGTTGCCGCCAAGAAGAGAAAGAAAGACATGCTGAACAGCAAAACCAAAACTCAGTGTAAGCCGTTTGTTTTGAACTTAAGCAGAAAGCTGTTCGAAGATTGTAAGGATTGGTTCTTTGGAAGAAAAAAAAAAATCACACCTCGCATGTTAAACATCTGCTTCAATGTTTACTGTGTCATTGACAGAGGATACTGGGATCTTTGCACTCAGAAACCTGGCTGTGCCTTTTACGAGCGAGATTAATGTGTTCTTTATAGTCTTGTTTATAAGTCAGTTGCTAGTTGGGGTGTTTTTTTCCTGCTTGTCACTTATATTTAACATAGTTAATTTAGTTATTTATACAGTGATATGGTCAGCTGAATCAGGTCCAGCGTTTGCTTTTATTTTAAACTGTGTTTTGAGGCTTTGAAAGTAAATTTGTTTCTCCCTCTTTCCTTGTATAAATACTCATACCATTTCTAGATGCTGTATATGAATATTAACAGAGTATGAAGTTCTATTAATAAGCAGATTACAGATCTTTAGTTTAATGCATCTGTACTGCATGGTTTCTTCATATTACGTATCTGTTTTATTTCAATGTTTTTTATGCCCTGGTATAGGTTGTAGCCTTGGCATTTAAAACAAACTTGTACTTGGGTGTTAGATTTTTTTTTATATATGTATATATAATTTGGAGCTATGAGGTACTAAGTCTGAGTATCTAAGATTTGGAATGCTTCAGACAAAGTAAATTATAACACCGGTATTTAGATACTGCAGAAATTAGGCAGTTGTGTCCTCTTAGATGGTCAACAGAGTTTTTGTATTTTTCGTCAAAACTTTTTTGAAATAAGTGAAAAGGAAACAAGTTTAAAATCTTGGGCATGTCACAAATTTTAACGCTGGGTATTTTTTCACTCCGTAGATTTCCACCAAGAAAAATGGATCTATGTTCACAAAGGAAGCACTAAAGAGGTGAGCATCCACCTGTTTAATAAATTTATTTTAAAATATGCGTAGCTTTATGCCTTCCTCAACAAAGTAGGTGGGAAACTGGGCAACAATATTACTTCAAATCCTGACTGTCTTCTTGAATGTGGGTAGTGGTGACTAGCAGACTATTAATTATCCGACCATCAGAATTTAGGGCTACAGAGAGAGAAGAAAAAGTTACCAGGTGGACCCCCCAATCATTCAGTGAGATAATATGTGTAAAAATGTTTATAAAGATTAATATGCCCACGTCAAATGTATTATGACAAAGCCCTGTCCTTTCCCTCAGGGCTGTGCCTCCTTTTTGTTTTAAGATCTCTTTAGACTGCAACTCAGTTAAGTTTGAGCCCTAGATGGGCTAGTCACTAACCATAGCAGAAGTTTTAGTGCCTGTTCCCTGTGGGGCACCAAGCTGAATGTAGAAGGGGACAAGACACTGTAATACCTATATTTGCATGGCACTTTATAAAACAGCGAGGATGCAGGGCGGTATAACAGAATGATAGAAGGTCTCTTGTTGTCAGGGACCTGGGAGGTCATCTTGCTCCCCCT
This sequence comes from Rhinolophus sinicus, assembly GCF_036562045.2. Classification (NCBI taxonomy): domain Eukaryota; kingdom Metazoa; phylum Chordata; class Mammalia; order Chiroptera; family Rhinolophidae; genus Rhinolophus; species Rhinolophus sinicus. The sequence continues at coordinate 12,266,487 of NC_133761.1, forward strand.
GTGGTTTAAGGCCCGGAGGGGGTCATTGATACACCCTGGCCCACCCAGATACTCGGAACAGAGCTGGGACTCTGAGTCAGGGCGCTCTACTTCCAGTTCATAGGTCAAAGCTCAAAATGTTTGCTTCTTCATGAAGCCTTAAAACATTTCTGATGGTCATAATGAGCAAAGCACTAGAGATGCGATGCAAGGTAGCCGGCAGAGTTGACAGGTAGATCTAATGCTCCTCCCAGGAGTACGTTATCAGGACCAACCATCATCATTTCACACATCATATATCCAGCTCCCAACCTTTCCTTGATAAGCAACTGCTTATGGTTTTCCCTGGCTAGTGCGGCATAGAACAAAGGTCCAAATGGTACCAGTCATAAAGAGGGGTGTTTAACATGTGAGTCACTGACTAAAGCAGTTGCCAGCTGCACTACCCCCATATTTATGGCTCTCAGAGGGTTCTCAGAAAAAGCACAGGAAAGCCAATGGCCATGGTTACCTAAGACAGGCATCAAACTTGTTCAGTAGAGTCCAGGTGGATTGCTCTGGAATAACTTCTGCACACCTTCTTCTCATGTTCAGCGCCATGGTTACTGCACGTTGGGGGAAGCTTTCAACAGGCTAGACTTCTCAACTGCCATTCTGGATTCCAGAAGATTTAACTACGTCGTACGGGTAAGTCTCAAGAACCCAAAGGCTTATCCAGCCTCTCTCTCAAGTTGAGTTGTCTTTTTGAGTTGTCTCAAGGTAGTTTCCCCCAAAGTAACTTTTTAGGACCCTGGGAATTTTGAGGAAAACAGAGAGTGGACTGACTACTCAACTTCTCTCTCCCTCAACGTACTTCAAGTTCTTATGTAGATCCCGCCAGGCTGTCCCTGAGATTGGTCCCAACAGACAGGGACGGCCATGATACCTCAAATGAGACATTCCCAGCCCCTGTGGAAAAATGGGAACACGCTGCAGCCAGCGCTGGCTCTGGTAGCAACATTAGCAAGAGAGAATTCAGCAGTAAGCAAGCCATAAATAAAGCACCTTGACTTGTTTTGAAAACCTTCTGCACCTCTGATTGTTCTCACTGTCCAATTCCTTGTCCGACTGCAGCTAACTCTAGACCCCAACATATTCAGGGTTTTCAGTCCTGTGTTTACCTAAAGCTTGAAACTACCTGTTTGGGTCAATTGCTTTCCCTTTTGAACCCTATGTTGGGGGGGCGGGGAGTTTTGATGAGCTTTAGCAAAATATCAGGGATGAAGATAGTAAAGCAAATCAGTCTAAGGATGACCTTCAAGTCAGTGATTCTTCTTAATAGGTTTATTGTTGTTTTTCCCCCTTAAGCTCCCTTGTGCAGGGCTTTTTTGTCAGTGGTTCAACCTGGGAGGTAGCAGCTGCTTGGGTTTTAGGCTCTGAAGTAGGAAGGAATTTCCCCCTGTGGGTGTTGATTGGTTTGGTTTTTATTTTCTTTTTCCTGGGTTGTTGTGCTTCTCGGTGCCATGTCATTGAGTCAGATGATTGCAAAAGTTTGGCCAGAGTAATGACATTCAAGCCCCCTTGAGGCCTGGATCGTTCACTTGTCATCTGGGCAGATGCATCTCGACTGACCTGATAAAAACCCAGGCCTCCTGGAGGTTAGAGGCTCTGAGCTGAGCCCGTGACCGCATGGGCAGATCTGTCAGTCTTCAGCTAAGCCCTTGTTCCAATCCAAAAGGTTGAAAATAAGAGACCATCTTGATGAAATGTTCGGGTCATCCGGTGTGACTCTGCCGCTTCAGGGAGGTCACTGCAGCCTGCAACCCAGTCCAGGCTGGTTGGAGACAGGCCCAGAAAGATCTGGAAAGTCTGTTGCTAAGAATATGAATAGTTTCCATAGCCTAGGTGTTAGAGGCAGACACCCAGATCTGGCATCTTGATTACAAACGGGTCAGCAAAATGGACAGTTTTTAGATGGTTCCCCACCCTACCTGTTTTTCCTTTCACAAGAAATAAAATTAAGCAAAGGAATAAGGATCGTAATAGTGAAAATCTATTTCATGCCATTATGTGCATTATCATCCATTATCCATTCAATAACCCTATGAAGTGCAGGTCCTTTTATTATCTCTGTTTAAACACATGGAGGTACAGCAAGATAAAATGACTTGTCTGAGGTCACGAAGCTACATAAATACAGAGTCAGGATCTGAAACCTGGGCAGTCTGAGACCACACTCTTTACTGCTACAGTAAGTTCAATAGAAGCCGAGGATTGAAAGTAAAATGGCCTGGGGTCAGATTCCAGGTCCACCACTGTCACACTTTTAGCTTCTCGAAAACCAGGTTTCCCCCTCTGTAAGAGGGACTTAGCATAACCTCAACTTCACAGGGTAGCTGTAATATATTATATATAGAAAGAATCTGCAGACAAGAATCTATTATGCAAAGTTAGCTACTAATAGTTATTATCACCTACTTAACCAAAATTGTCATTGATTCCCCTAACATACCTTATGTCTTTTCAATGTAGTTGATAAAAGTGTTTTTCTACTTAAAAAAATAATAATTAACTGGGGAATCTTGCAGTTGATTAAGACTCGGCACAGAGAGCTTGGGTCTGATAACATCTAATTGCAAAATATATCATGAGCTCTTTCTCTTAAAAAAAACTTTTAAGTTAGAGAAACTGTTGGATGCTTTCAGAGTTGTTAGTCTCAAAAGTAGTGGAAAAATATTTCTATTTTGGAAAGAACAATCTTTTTTTCCCCTTCACTGTTAGAGCCCTCTGTAATTTGAGAAATAATATGTTATTTTTATGAAGAGCTTAAAACATTTTAATGATAGGCACCGCATTTTGAGGCTTTTCTTCTAAGGAACTCAATATACTTCTCATATAGTCTTATCCTTAAACCAACTTTGCAAAGTAGCTTGCCAGTATCTTATCCCCATCTTGCTAATGGTTTCTTAATACTACAACGATTCCTTAGTTCCAATAAGAAACCGAACCAACTTTGAAGGCCTTCGAAAAAAGTTGTTTTAAATCTCTTTAAAGGCAAACTACATTTTTAAAACTGTTGTGTTCATGCTGGCTGTCATCTTCAGAAAAAGAGATATGCAGAGGGAATAAAAGAGATGTCTGGCCAGCACTGCTATCTCAAAATGTTACAATTTTTATCAGGAAGCACAGAACTTTTGTGGAACTTTTGGAATAAAAAAATTTTAATATAAATTGCAGAGGATTTTATGTAGCATTTTTACCTGATCTTAACTGGCTTCCGGCAATACTCATTGCCTGTAGCCCTTCCGTACACACCCCCAATGGCGTAAATACAATTTTAACTGCGGATTTTAAAGATGACTTAAAATCTTTAGAAGCAGCAATTTACTCACTTATGAAAGGTCATTTTTAAAAAAAAAATGGGTTTATACCACGCCTCAAGACCAACACTTTTTGGAAATTCCCCTGGGGCACTGGAGAGGGCCCAGGGGCTGAGCTGATGGTAGGGTTGGAACTCGGTAACCCCAAGAAGGTGAGTGCTGACTAACTCACCCAGAGCATAGAGAGGCCAGCAGAGAAAGTGGGTCTCCTCCAGTAAACCTGGAGAGGGTTTCAAAGGCCACACACTAGCTCAAGACTCTGTGAGGTGACACTCTGTGGCCCAGTGGTTCCCACCCCTGGCTGCACAGCAGAGCTACCTGCAGAGCTGGTCTACAGAAGCCTGCGTCTAGAGCATCGGATTTCATTCGAGGAAGGTGGTGCCCAGGCTTTGCTACTGAAATTTATCCACTAGGTGATCCCAGTGTTTTCCAGTTTGTGAATCAGCTCAGAAACTAGTTGGAAACCCAAATGTTATATTTTGCCCACTAAGTTTTTAAACAAGACACACTGAGGCCGATGCACAGAGAGCGCTTTAACGCTTTAACGCCGTGATGGTCTTTGACCTGGTCCTCCCAGCTTTCTCCCTGGAATGAGAATGTGGTTACATAGATGGTAACTATAGATGCCACATTCAGACCCGGAAGGTCCTGGAGAACCTTGAGTATGAGTTTCCTGAATGAACTGACCCATAGATGGTAGCAGATCGGGAAGGAAACAAAAGCTTGCAACCCCACTCTCTGTCCCTTTGCAGCAAAGAACGTCACAACCTAAACCAATGCACATTCTTTTTTTTGTTTTTCTGTATTACCACCCTAAGTCCATTTGAATGTTTCCAGCAAGTTATGCATTCCTACCACCCCGAAAAGTCTCTTCCAGAAACATGTTTTAGTTTAAGTTGACTGGCGGTTTGGCAAACGAAAGGCTGAAATGTGGCACTATGATTCAAATGCGAACCCAATGCCCTCAATTAAAGGCATGCTGTTGCCAGCCCCTGGTGGGTTGTGATGTGCGTGAGTGGCCTGGCCCCTTCACCGGGTCCTTCTGCCACAGTGACCTTGGGTTAATCTGGTGCTGCACACACGCGTTGGCCTTTCTTTGATGGAGAGTGGCTTCTGCCACTTGGATCTGAAAGCTGGTGGTATCTTTTTCCACTGGGACGGAGAAGCTGGGATAGAGGGAAGGAGGCCAGCCCCCTCAGCAGCAACAAAGTGAAAATAGCAGAGCCATGAGCCCATGTGAAAATCACTCACAGAAATGGTTGGGAATTGGGAGAACCCACTACAGGGCACTGCCAGTGAGGGTACAGCACGGGTCCGGCAGTGACTGCTGAACCAGGCTACCCATGATTTTACAGGAGAAAGTCTGCATCTCTTGGAATTCCTAGCCTTCTCAGTCATATGAGTAAGCATTCAGACAAGCGGATCCTGCAATGTCTGGGTGCCCACAGAAGTGGGGGACACTCAGAGGCGAAGGTCTGACCACACAAGTGAGGGCGTAGACGCAGACGTGGGAAGTTACCTGAAAAAGTTGGGGTGGGGAGGTGCCCATGGAACCACAGAAATGGGGTTCTTACAGAAGTAGGAGGGTACCCCTAGAAGTGGGGTCATCTGAAGAAATGGGGGGAAGCAGAGAGACCAGATAGTGGTGTTTTTCACCATGGACTCCTACCAGTAAATAAATAATGAAAGCATGTACTCTCAATGTATGTCTCTTCATAAATTCATTTGTAAATCATACATCTTTAGAAGGTGCTACTAATGGTATCTACCCCATCGTGGTACTGTGAGAATTAAACTGAATCGAAACACGTGAAATGCTTTCAGACAGGGCCTGGCATGTGGTAAGCACTCAGTGAGTATCAGTTGTTGCTGTTACCATCATCTTTAGGGGCCTAACTACAGGCATTCGAAAACACACAAAAATAGGAATTAAGGATGAAATAAAATATAGACATGGATGCTTTATGATTTTTTTCTACCTGATTTTCTTTCCCATCCCACTTTGGAGACCGCTGGGTCAAAGGTCTGCCCACTTTGTATAAAGTTGTTCTCGAGGAATCATCATCTAACCATAGCCCATCACGGGCCCAGAAATGCATTTTATACTGAAATTCTACCTAGGTTTCTAGGCTAAATCAGGTGCTTCCTACACAGACGAATATGCTAAATTGGACAGGTTGAGCAGAGTGTTAAGTGTCAGTTCAACAGACTTATCTCCTTTCGAACCCCTAAATAGGTATTTCTGTGTTACACCCATGCCATATACTTAGTGTTGCCATAGACACTTGGGAATCATGTAAGAGCTGGCCCCTTCTCAGGAGCCTCCGGGCTACTTTGGGGGAACAAGGTGTAACTACTGAAGCAGAAAACTGAGTTTGGTCCTGTTTGGAGGATGGAGAAAGGAGCACGGGAGACAGTTTCTTGGAAGAGGTGAAACCTGAGTGTCTCCTTCCTTGAAGGACGGCCAGAAATTGGCTAGGTGGAAATGCAGATAGAAGGCTTTGCAGGGGCAAATGGCATGACGAGAAACCTGGGGACAGGAAAGAACGGAAGTGAAGAGGAGTGATGGAAGGACAGGGGCTGAGGGCCATGTGACATCCAACCTCATGGAATCCTAGGGTGAGGAGTACTGGAGTAGTTGGGGAGCCCAATTTAAGCAGGATCGTTGAGTCAAACAGAGCTGCCTTAGACTGATGCAACAGGGAATAGGGCCCCATTGCAAGTTCAAAAATATCTGGGCTAGATGGAAGACAGAGAGGCAAGCTTCTCTTGGCTGAGAATACAATTAATCTGTGTAAACTTGGCCCTCCTTCTTAGGATTTTAACACCCTCAGTTAGAGAGATGTTTCACTTGCAAATAATATTTACCCAATCTTGACATGCCTGAAGATTATTAATGTAGCTGAAATGTTCCCTCTTCCAACCTGTCAGTGTTCAAGCTCAAAGTCAGGACAAAACTTTCCAGGTTTTTAATCTGTGTTATTCATTGAATAAATAAGGGTCTTGGAAGTACACAGCACTTGGTGCAGGCAGAGGCACTGCCTGATGTAACTAAGGATTGATTGCAAATACTTAATCTTTCTGTGGGTACCCAGCTTGGGTACTGAACATGTGACAAATGGCAGGGCTTTCTTGAAGCTTCTTTCCTACCTTTGATAATCCTGTGGCATGTTTTCCAATCAGATATATAATGCAAACTGCAGTGCACACTGTGTGAGGAGATAGAAGCAGTTAGGGGTAAAATACGTTCTTGACAGTCTATGCAAAATGGACTATACTTGGCACCAGACTCGTGGTTAACCTCGGTGTGGATTTGCCTCAAACTATAACAGGTAGGGCAGCTCCTGTTGATGCTTCTGAAGCCCCAGTGTTTTAGTGTCCCTCTAGATCTCAGCTGCTTGCCCTCCTGGAAAGTGTTTGCAATATGTTTGCATGATAAGTAATTCCCTCCTGGGACATCAATCTGGGACCAGACCCCATAGGAATACCAGCCTGACAATTCAGACCACCTACCATTGACCTGGATTGTGCCACTTGATCGTCATGAACCTCCTCGTCTATAGCAGGAGGAACTTGGGTACATGGTTTCCCAGGTCCCCTCCAGCTATAACACTCCTTGATTCTAAAAGACAAATGTATTAACAAGCAAATATTGATTGAGTATCTACCGTGTGCCAGGTTGGGGTAGAGGGATAAACAAAACCACCCCTGCTGTCTTGAAGTTCATATCCTAATTAGAGAACCAGCAAGTAAGCAGAGAAGATCATTTCAGATGTGTATTGATGCAACAATGAAGAACAATGAAACCACAGTCAGACAAAGATGGCGACAGAGAGGTTTCCATAGGGGATGGTCAGGGACGGTCTCTCTGAGCAGGTGACATGAACTGAGATCTGAGGGACAGGGTGGAGCCAGCATGTGACGACCTGGCAAGGGCAAAGGTGGGGAAGTGGGAATGAGCTGAGCCTGTTCACGGAACCAAAGATGGGCTGTGTGGCCACGACAGAATGAGTGGGGAAGTGCTGTGCAAAATAAGGCTGGGGAAGGAGCACGACCAGCTCAGGGTGGGCCTTGCCAGTCATGGTAAGGAGTTTAGATGTTTTCTGAAGCGCGCAGGGAAGCCATTTGAGGGTTTCAAGCAGAGAAGTGACGTGAGCTGATTTATTTGTTCAAGATGAACTCAAGGGAAGAAAAGATATGACACCCGCTTTTTCTGTGGGTAAAGTGAGATAGGAGATAGGAGGGAAATCTCTCTTCTCCCCGTTCACCTTCCACACATCACTTCAAACTGTGGTTGATATCCGCTCTGAGGTTTGCTATATGATACTGCCTGCAACTAGATTTTTCTCCGACTCAGTGTGGCCAAAACGAGCACGAGCCAAAGCTGAGGGGCAGGATGTGGTTTCGTCATGCGGTGACCACCATCCCTTCCTCCGGTAGCTGAGAACCATTCCTGTTACTTCACCACTAGTCACTGCAAATCATGCCAGATACCGAGATTGCCCACATGGTGATGACACCACCGAATCCAGGAGGAGCTGAGAACCCTCCTCTTCCTCCCCCTTCACCCTGCTGCTTCTCCTTTAAACACAACCACAGATTACTGGCACCTGGGCTAAAATTTGCCCAGCAGAAAACAAACAGCCATTTCCAAACAAGACATTTTCCTCTGCTCTGTTTTTCTCTTGTGGCTAGGGGCAAAGAATCCAATTGGCTAAGCCATCTTGGTAAATAAATTGCTAGATACAATCCTACTCTCTCAGGCACACAGCTCTCTTGACACAGAAATAAAACTAATACATTCTGTCCTGTTGACCACAAGTTTCACACAATACTACTATCGACTGGTTCTGGGCCTGTAGCATTATGCTGATATGGAAAGACGACCTAAATGGTTTACCCAAAACAACTGCCTCGTCCTAAATGTGTTATTAACACTTTCTGGGTATTATTTCTCCCTTAATGGTAAAGGCTGATTACCTGTCACAATGTAATGTATTATAAAATTTCCAGACTCTGTTTCCCAGAACATAAAACATGGTATTGCTACTATTTCTAGAGCAAAGGTTGGCCTTAGATGCAAATTTGATTGGCCTTGACAAACTGAAGTCCTGAAGCTATCAAAATGCATATTCTCTGTTAGACTCTTCTGAGCTGAAGTCCTGGCTCCACCAATTACTACTGCGGGTATGTGATAGGTGAGTTCCTTCTCTGAGCTGAGTAGCCTCTTTTGTCAAATGGAGAACCCACCCCACTGGGTTGCCTTCCAACAGTCAACAAGATCACACCTGTAAATCACTTAACACAGTTACTGGCATGTAATAAACACCCATTATTATTAGCAAAATAAGACTTCATGGTAGATGCAAGTAAGTCATCAAATGTATCAACATTAACTGTTCTCAACAGATAGAGAGCTATTGGGGGGAGGAAAAAAAACCCAGAGGGCTATTAAATGTATCACAAGCATAATAAAAATGACAGAAAGGAATATTTAAAATTTGAAAGCATTTAAGCATTTGGTTGATAATACATAAACTTGAAATACAGGGATTCTAAAAGACTTTAACCCAGTTATATTTTACTGTACTCATTCACCATATCCTCCCTGGCAATATTTTTACCTAGTAATATTCTCTGTATTATGATAAAATCTAATAATTTATTGAGTATATTCTTGGTACCAGGCACTGTTATGAGTGCTTTATGAACACATTTAATCTTTACAGCAACTCTGAAGTAGGTACTATTATTATGCATATTTCGCAGATGGGGAAACTGAGACAGGCAGTTTGGCTCTGCATCCCTCACTCTTGAACTTTGTATGTTTACATCAGAAGTTGGTTAACAATGGCCCAAGTGCTAAATATGTCCCCCACCTGTTTTTGTAAATAAAGTTTTATTGGAACACAGCCACACCTATTCCTTTTCCGTATTGTCTACAGCTGTTTTTATACTATAACTGCTGAATTGAGTATTTGCAACAAAAACCATATGGGCCAGAAAGACTAAAATAATTACTATCTGGCCCTTCACAGAAAAAAAAAAAAAAGCTTGCTCACCCTTGATATCAATTTTAAACGTCATTAAAAGATTAGGGTTTGGAGGGGGAAGAAATAATACCATATAATAATAATGACTTGTATTTGATTTTTACACATTTATCTCATTTAATTCTCCTAACAACCCTGTGATGTAAGTAGTCTTTTTATTTCCATTATAGAAATAAAGAAACAGGTTCCAAGAGGTTAAATGACTTACACTGTAAACTCGACGGTAAACTCTATGAGTCTTTATCGTCCTATCACAATGCTAGGACAGAATGGCCACTCAAAAAAAAAAAAATACTTGCTAAATGAATGACAGTCGTAAAGGTCAGACAGCCAGGGAATCCAGGTCTCTCCCTGTTCCGGGTTCTTTCTCCTGACCCCACAGCTGCGTGGAGATGAAAGAGGGGGCTTTCTCTTGAGATAGGATGAAACCCAGGGTTGTGAACCTATCATCCTGCTGTCAATTGACAACATTTTTGCTGCTGTCTTCCTCCTCCTTAGTCAGAGATCATCTCAGTGGGACCAGAGGGTGTTTTCTTTTCCCTCCAGTGCACAGTCATTGCTCTGAGCGTCCTCTCGGCCTTGTGATTGGTGCCTTTTTAGACAAGATTAAAACAGACACCCTCATGAGACGGGAGTCACATGGGATCTGGGTTTTGGATGGGTTTCAGGCCGAACTCGGCACGCCCTCCCACCCCATGATGAGTCACAGTGCATAGCCAACTGCCCTTCGAAGAGCCTCGCAAGGCTTTGTTTCCTTTCATCTTGCTTTGTGCTGCTCATGTGAGGCTCAGCGTATTAATAGACCATTGGCTTGGCCTTCTGAATCCGGTTGGTCAGGGAGATTAATGAAAGGTTTGGCCAGTCCCTTTGTGCCATTCTTCACTCCTCTTTTGACTGTCACATGCTGGTTGGTGAAAGAGCTGAACCAGACAGGCAGAGGGCATCCAGTGTGGTCACCACCCGTGGACGTGGCCTGATGTTTTGAGTTCTTGCCTTTCTTAGTGGCCGCTTGGTTAGCTTCTGACTTCCAACCTTGAATCACAGGACCAATCTTAACAAGTCGGCCTCAGCCTTTGCCTGCTGCCGTCTCCCACTCAGATGACTGCATCTCTGCCTACATGTGTGAGAGATAATAGAAGCCAGGCAGGAAAACGTTTTGGGGTTTTTGTGTTGTTGTTTTTTTTTAATGTCAAGAAAAATTATGCTCAGGAAATTAAAAGTCTGCACGTGGTTTGACAGGCTCCTAAGGAGCTCCACAGGGACAACATTTTTAAACAAACACCTTGGAAGCAGAAGTTCTTTGAATGGCTTGGAGCTTTGATCCAAAGGTTTCAGTTCTCCTAGGTAGCCCAGTTTTTAGAATGTCACTTTGCTAGTTCCCTCGGCCTTGATTCCAGCACCCAGCACAGTTGTTTATGAACCTGCAGAAAAGTTGGGCGGGGGCCTGGCTAGGAGATGAAACTCCCTTGGAAAGTTTCCTAGGAGCAGAGATTCAAGCTCTAACGTAAAACAGGGGTCTTGGTTTTCTAAGTCTAGTTTACTTTTTAAGTCTAAGGCCAGTCCGTTTTACTTGGGGGCGGGGTGCCTGGTGGGTTCTGGTAAAATTACCTATTTTCATTTTTACATCAACTTCTTTTGTGTCATAACTCCATGAAAACATGAACTGTGTTGAGAAAGACTCTGCTGAGCCCTCTCACTGCTTTTGGCGTCGTTGGGGAGGTTTAGTGTCTCAAGCCTCAGTTTGCTCATCTGTTAAATGAGTTGAACCACATGACCTCTAAGACACCCTTCACTCTAACGTTTCATTTTCAACAATAGAATCTTGGAACTTAAAAAAATCTTGCCACATCTGTAAAGAATTTTGCTATGGAAGGGAAGAAAGGTTGGGCCAACTTCCCAGGATGCACCAACTTAAGTTATTATCTTTATCTCTTCTTAATTGGCGATGAGGGGGGTGGGGGGAATGGAACATACTCCTTCAATGAACACCCCCACCTTTATTTGCCACCTAAGTTTTGCCAGCCACTGTGCTATAACGGCTGTGTGTGCATGCCCTCATTCAAAGCTCTCCACCATCTTGGGGGCTCTATTATAGATGAAGATATTTGCCCACAGTCACAGAGCTAAGAAGTGGTCAAACCAAGATTTGAACCTAAACCTAGACCTGCAAGTATCCTAGCATTCAAGTAGAAATACATGTATATATACGATACATCCCTGAAGCTCTCTGTCTTCCAGCAGTTGGCTTCTTTCTCCAGAAAGTTAAATGTCTAATTAATAGACCTTTTTTATTGAACACTGCCTAAGCAGCAGCTATCTGAGTAAAAATTGCCACTTCCTTGGAAAGTGCACACTGGTGTTGAACATGAGCTTTAGGTGCCTTGAGAGCAGTCAGTGCCAGTGGGGAAGAAGTTCAAGCGGGGGTAGAAGAATTCCCGCTGGGAGTGATTACATGACACTCAAACATTCACAGGTCATAGGAGGTTTTGTTCCCTTGGGCATACGTCAGCTTCACTTGTTGAAGTAGGACAAGTAGAATGAATTAGCCTTGGCTGAAGCCAGACTCTTTATATTTAAAAGAAAAAAAGCAATTAAATATTCAGCCTGATTCCTGGGTTTTGAATTACCTCCCATTTGTCTTTCACTTTGAGCATCTGCTTTTTATTGCATTGTGGCCCTGCCTGCCATTTATCTCTCCCCGTCGTCAGTCTGTATCTACGTGTCATGTGACCCAAAAGCGAAGATTAGAGGAGAAAAATATCTCTGTATTCTAAGCCTGGCAACTTCTATTTTTACCCACAGCTGTTGGAACTGATAGCAAAGTCACAGCTCACATCCCTGAGTGGCATTGCCCAAAAGAACTTCATGAACATTTTGGAAAAAGTGGTACTGAAAGGTGAGCTCTCTTTCACTCTCTCATCCCTTTTTATAGGCAGGGGGATGGGCAGATGGATTTTCTAGTAGAGTGGACATGTCGTTAGATTTAAGGGAATGTGAGTGGCTAGAAATGAATAACTGCAGACGCATGTTAAAAGGGCCAGATTCCAGTTCAGAAAGAGGTACAACTGACACCCGTGACAAAGGGTGAGACCCTCACCCTCCTGTCCTTTTATTGGGATAATCCATTTGCCCTGTTATAAGCCTCTCAAGCTTCTCCGTGCAAATACGTATCCCCACTGAGCCTCTGGATTCCAAATTCCTAGAAGATTGAGCTGTGTGCAAGGCAGAATAAATTCATAGACTAGGTCTCTGGCTCAACTGACTCATTGGACATATGGGGAAACTGAGGCCCCTGAGAGTGATTGGTCCATAATCATCCAAAGAGTCACCCATACAGAATTAGAACCCACGCTCCCGACCCCCGCCCTGTGCTCCAAGCACTGACCGCCTAAAAGGGATAGCACTGCAGGGCGAAAGAAACTGCTTTCAGGTCAGGTGAGCCATTGGTGCTGGTGTAACAATGAAAAGAGAGAGTCTTTGTAGAAAACCAGGGAGAAGAGAACAAAGAGAGACCTAGATAATGGAAACTCTACCTGGTAACCTGGAGTGCAAAAGCTTAGCCAAGTGGAGAAGAAACCCCAGCGAGAAAGAAAACCATATCCTCAGAGGCAGGACCCAGGTAACACGAGCAGAGTAGAGAAGAAGAAAAGGCCCACTTATAAAATATGGAAGGCTGGGGGCAGCCGGTTAGCTCAGTTGGTTAGAGCGCAATGCTTGTTAACACGGGGGTTGCCGTGTTAACACGGGGGTTGCTGTGTTAACACAGGGGTTGCCGGTTTCATCCCACATGGGCAACCGTCAGCTGCGCCCTCCACAGCTAGATTGAAACAACTACTTGACTTAGAGTTGATGGGTCCTGGAAATACACACTTAAAATAAATGAAAAGTTTAAAACAAAAGTTTAAAAAAATAAAATGAAATATGGATGAAAATGAAAATAAAATGCTATGGTTCCGTAGCATAACTATTATTTCTTTTTTTCTTCCCCACTCAAGTCCTTGAAGACCAGCAAAACATTAGACTAATAAGGGAACTACTCCAGACCCTCTACACATCCTTATGTACATTGGTCCAAAGAGTTGGCAAGTGTGTGCTGGTTGGGAATATTAACATGTGGGTGTACCGAATGGAGACAATTCTACACTGGCAGCAACAGCTGAACAACATCCAGATCACCAGGGTAAGTAGGAACCCCCAGCTTCCTCCTAGCAGGAAAGGCTTCAGTCGGTTCCTTTGCTGGGGTGCCGGGCAGCCCTGCCAGGATTTTATCTCTAGTCCGGTGATGGAAGAGACTGGACCATTCCATTCTGATGCTTTATACTGGGTGTTGAAGGGGAGGCTGGGGTGCTTCCTGATCAAGAGAGAGTGGGAAGGAGAACTTGGCAAAACAGGATCAAAGTATGGGAAAGATGACAGCCAGTGGAAACAGGGTGGGAGAACCAGAAACTCAGCTTTGGGATAGATGTTGGCTCTACCACTGAAATCTTTAGTGCAATTTGGAGATCTCTCCTCTTTGCCCGTTTCCTCTTAAAGCATATGTTGTTTACAGCTTTGGGGATGCTGGCTTAGAATACTTGAATAGAGCTGAGATGGCAGTGGAACTGGTACCAACCTTTTAAAATTCTATTAATAGTTCTAAGAATCAATAGTTATGACAAAGGAAGCCTTTGATTAAAGACTGTGAACATACATGTAAGAAAAGACATGAGTGATTCAACTCAAAGCCAAAAAAAAAAAAAAGGCCTATATTACCAGCTTAACTACTATCAGTAGTTTCTTTTAACTTTTAAAACATAACTTGGTCCTCAGCTTTTATCCTCTTAATAGTGAACAGGAGGACCAAGGCTCACAGAAAATGTGAGAAACATGCTGGTGTAAAGGCTCACTAATGGACAGGCACTCTTAGGCAGCTCATGTAGCACTTGGCTCACTTATCTAATCACTGACCACAGAGGTTTTTAAGTGGTTCCGGGACCCAACCTGATAAAGGTTGGGGCTGCCCCACCTCTCAAGAAAGTAACATGTGAAAACCTCTTCGACCCCCTTTTAAATAATTATTTTCCTCTATGAAGATTTCAAAAGGCAGTGTCCTTGACTTTACTATGAAGAGACTCTCTGGGCCTTCGTTTCTTAAACTCTGCCACAGAGGGAATAATTAGAAGCTTCAGAGTTATGTGACTTCCTTAGAATCACTTAGGCTACAACACACACACACACACACACACACACATACATGCATACAAGCACACACACATGCATACACGCACATACACACACATGCATACACGCACACACACATGCATACACGTGCACACACATGCATACACGCACACACATGCATACACACACACACACACATGCATACAGGATACAGAGCACAAGTCCAGGCAATCTTTCAAAAGCTGTCTCAATTATTTGTTTATTAGAAGAGAATATGAGTATTTCTTATGAACCGCTACCAGATGTATTTGGATAATTTATTCCCATTCTCATCTCTCCAGTGTAGGCATAGTCTGACAATTTGAATTTGAGACCCACATGTCCAGCTTCTCTCTCACAGAAAACCCACTTACACCTTCTGTGTGATTTCTGGCATTCGCTATAGCCTGGACTCAATACTTAACTGTTTTTTCTAAGCCCAGGACCCAGTATTACCCAGCCAGTGATATACACGAGCAAGTCCCATTTGTCCCAAGGGCATCTTCCCTCCAGCAATTTTGGGACACCCATTTGAAGGGTCACCCTTGCCCAGAGCTAGCCTCCGTTCCCTCTGCCCACCTCACAGGAGCCCCCCGGCCACATCCACCCACTTCTATGAGCTTACTTCTCCAGAGTCCCCCTTACTTGATCCACACACACTCTTGAGAGGTAGCCATTGCAGTTGCTATTACTCTTCATGGGGTGGGACCAGAGAAGCCCAGTAACTTTTCCCGAATTACACAGCAATTAGGGCCAGAGCTGAGGCCAGAACCCTGGACTCCTTATTCCTAAAATGGCAAAGCTTTCTTCACATCAGTAGTTTCCAAACTTTTTTTCAATCCAGCTCCCTTCCAAGTATTTATTCAGTGATCCAGCTTTTTGCAAGCCTTTTAAATCCAATGAAATCCCATGCAGGACCAATTAAACCCTGAGGTTCATCTCACTCTCCCTTCATCTCACTCTCCCTTCTGCTCACAGTACTCCAGCCAAGGCAAGCTATTCTCTGCATACTCTATGCTTGTCCTACCTGGGGTTTTGAAACTTGCTGTCTCCCCTGACTGCCCACTCTCTTGAAGCCACTGTCATCTCACCTTCTTCAGAGTAGTTATTACCGTCTGAAAATATCTCATACGTGTATTCACTTTCCTGTCTCCATCTGCTGGCTTATCAACTCCACAAAGAAAGGACATGACCATCTTTGTTCCCTGCTCTGTACTCTCTACCTGGCACAGAGCAGAAGGCAGTCAGTACATTTCAGTTGAATGAATGAATGATTGAAGGGAAGGCCCCTCCCACCTGAAGCTGCCTGAAGTACTTGTTCGAAGTTCAGAGGAATACAATTGGAAAACATCGCCCTATATTATGGATGATGATGAAAATTTACCAATTGTAGGATTTGGGGCAAGTTCTTCAGCCTCTTCGTGTCTCACTTTCCTCATTTGGAAAACAATGCATATCTCATAGCCTTGGTGTGAGATTTAATAAGTTAATACATAGAAAGCACTTGGAACCATGCCTGACATGTAGTAAGTATTGGAAATGTATCAGCTATTGTTGTTATTATTAAGGGCTGACTCTGGCAGACACCTAAGTCCCTTACATATATTAATTCATCTAGTGAAGAATTATAAGTAGGAGTCTTACAATAGCTAATATTTATTGGGCATTGTGGTAGGGACTTCCATGCATTATCTCATCCATTCCTCCCAGAAACCCTGTAAGATATGCTTTTCCTCATTTTATAAATGAGAAAAGTGAGACAAAGTAGTTTAGGAATAATCTGGCCTGGGCCTCACCACCGGTAAACTATAGCACGGGAATTGAACCCAGGCCTGTCTGCAGAGGCTGTGCTTTTACTCAATGCTCTCTCCTCCCTCCTGCCCTCCTTCCCGACCCTCCTTGGCTCTGAGCTGCATGATTTTGAGAGCAGGGAACCCACAGAGCCCTGAAGAGTTTTTCACACAAATGCCCAACTCTCCAAAGGAAAGAAAGATGTGTTGAGGGGGGCGGACTTAATTACTTCAGTCTGGACTGTATTTTAAAGCTACTTTATAACAGGTTGGACCAAAGAAAAGTATGTTATTACACGAAAATGTTAAGGTAACATTTACAGTAATTGCTTTCTATTTGCCAAAGTTCTATCAGTGTCTTCCCAACACCTAATCTTGCTTTCCTTCAAAATTTCATATCTAATTCTATGGAGCCAACTTTTATGGGTAAAATAATTAACATAATAAAGGATGAAGGGGGGAAAAAGAAGAGAACTGGTGTGTAGGAAGGAAAATGTAACAGTGCTGTGATGGAGGCAGGGTTCTGAAGCACATGGGGGCAGGGTAGACATAAAGGATTGTGTCCAAATGCTTGGTTGGAGGAGCAAGAGTGACTCCCTATTTTTCTCTTACATGTGTATGTAAAAAGAGAAGAAAGCACACAAGCAGTTAACCATTTATCAGGAGTTAAGGGCTTGGCATGGGGTCTGGGCAAGGATTTTGGAAAAGTTCAGGTTTGAAAATTTGAGCCGTGAACTCTGCCAAGTGGACTTTATAGGAGTTCATATAATAATTGGCCTGGGAGTTTTCACCAAAAAAGTAGATGCTTTGAAGTGCTGGGAACAAAAAGAAAATCTCATGGCAGTTTTATGAGCTCATATGATCAGCAGCATATGATAAACGACAAATAGGTCTAGAGCCTTCTGCAGCCCAGCAAAGTCCTGAATTTTGCAAACAATGAAAAGTTCAACCCAGCTGCCTGAGCGATAAAAATTGCCAAGTCATGGGCACTTCTGATGAGTTAGGGGCTGAAACTGCTCCAAAGCTGAGATTGTGGGAGCTGGAAAGGATATTCAGAATCTTCTAAACCAATTCATTTTGGACACGGGGCAATTGCGATCCAGTCTTCCCAAGAGTACCTGGGATGCGGGGTTCCTCCCATGCCACCTCCCATTCCTCTCCATAGTCCATCTTCCCACGGCCCCCTGCCACTGCCCACCTTTCCTCTACATGCCTGTCCTGCTTTGCAGGGGACACAGGATGGAATTGCTAAGACTGTGTGTCCCCTGGGAATCCTGTGTGTCCCGGCTTTGATGTGTCTCGTACAGTCTAGTGCCCTAAAACTGTGAGGCGGGAACAAGATATCCATTCCCAGGATATTTTCCCCTGAGCTAAGGAAGGGTTCTTCATGCTGTCATTTTTTTTCCCTGTGACCCGCTCTGCCCCCAGAGGTGACAGAACACTGAGCTAAAAATGTCAGTAGTGCAAACTCAAGAGCTCACCCAGGAATCAAGGGAAGGACAAGGAACCACAGTCTCAGGTGATTTGTGCTGACTTCTTATCCAGATGGCAGCATCCAGCTGCTATTCAGGACCTATCCGCAAATACTAGTGAGGACCTCCCGTGTACAGATGGTTCCCAGAGCATTTGCGCATGCCTCCTTGATAGCATTTAACAGACTGTTCTGTAATTATTGGCTTATGTTTCTGGATCTCTCGCCAGCCTAATGAGCCCATTGCAGCACCTCCAGGGTCAGCCTCTAGTAGGCCGTCAAAAGAGGTCGTTTGTGCTGAGCTAATCTGTAGGGGATATGAAACTAGACCCTGGCTTCAAGGATCTAGGTCTGGGTGGGGTAACACGAGCTCATCACAATTTAAGTAATAAAGGGCTTAAGTATAAGTTCAGGAATACAGTAGAAGAAGCTTCTGGAGAAGTTCATGCTTAATTACCAATGTATTATCCACAGACGAACAGTTTTCAAAATGCTCCATGGAGCCCTAGGTTTGAATAAAGTGGATGGTGGCATTTAGGCCAAAGGGTTCTGGACCAGCCTTTTTCACAGTGCATGTACCTATGGGCACACATGCAAGCACTCACGTGTGCACACACCCACACACATCAGTGAGGGTCTTTCTGGTGTTATTTACCTATTTAATGATTTGCATTTCATTCATCCCACAAGTATTTATTGAGTGCCTACTATATGCTAGGCACTCTTCTAGACACTGGGGACACAGCAAGGACAAAAGACCAAAATTCCTGCCTCCTTGGAGCTTACATTCTAACAGGAATGTTCCATTCCAGCTTTCTTTTGGAAGAAGGTTGCATGCCATAACAAAAGGCCGGCGGGGAGGGGGCTTGTTGCAAAAGGTATCTGAGAGAGATCATAGGAATTCTAGGGAGATGTGAAGAATAAGGCCTGAGAGTCACAAAACGCAGAAAAGGCATTTCAGAGGAAGTAGGTTTGACTGGCTCTGAGTAACATTTGGACAGGCAGAGAGGATTGGGGGGGTGGGGGGGGGTGAGGGCCTTGTGGGCAGCGTGTTTGGGTGTGGGTGAGAAAACCTGCTTGCAGGGGTCAGTGGTCATTAGCGGACAATGAGATACGAGGCTGGGGTGGCAGGTGGGGGTGCTCTGCCCAGGGCGGTGAGCCCTTCCAGAAGGTAGCAAATCTCATTCATGAGTGAACTGAGTGAAGCCCAAGCATCCAACATGTGCCGCTGGGAGAATCTTTAAACGTCAAAGTACAAAGCTTTGTGAAACAGGACAATCCCTCTGGCACCCATCAGCTCCAGCCCTTCCTGGCTGTGCTTTGTAACCTCAGCCATGGGTCTTGTTTCTTGGGGCAGGGAGAATGACTGCTTTTGATCTCTGATCAATGAACCATCTTGAAGACGGAGGGTGAGGGGACAGATGCAGCCTTGGAAGGTGTGGCCCAGCGAGTCGCTGCTCTCCTCCCCACCGCCTGATGGTTCCCCTTCTCCCTGCAGCCTGCCTTCAAGGGCCTCACCTTCACCGACCTGCCTTTGTGCCTACAACTGAACATCATGCAGAGGCTGAGTGACGGGCGCGACCTGGTCAG
The DNA here is from genome assembly GCF_036562045.2 of Rhinolophus sinicus. Taxonomy (NCBI): domain Eukaryota; kingdom Metazoa; phylum Chordata; class Mammalia; order Chiroptera; family Rhinolophidae; genus Rhinolophus; species Rhinolophus sinicus. Next base: position 12,285,928 of record NC_133761.1, read on the forward strand.
CCTGGGCCAGGTGGCCCCCAACCTACATGTGCTCAGCGAGGACCGGCTGCTGTGGAAGAGGCTGTGCCAGTACCACTTCTCCGAGCGGCAGGTGGGTGGGGCCCAGCCGGCACGCCTTCCTTCCCACTCTTCTCTGACCCTCACCCTCCAGCGTCCTTGGCATCCTTCTCATGCTTGAAGTGTGGGTGCCCACCCTCCAGAGCTTCCTGGTTTGACTGGAAAGTTTCTAAATAATGTGTGTGAGGTTTTGTTTTGTTTTTTTAAGATGGTTTTGATAAGGAGAAAAAAGAAACCTACGTTCTTAACCTGTTCACATTTTACAACTTTCTCCCAAAAAAAATATTGACAAATTGGCACCAGTCCTTCTTTTCTATAACAAAATAATTTATACTTTTATGATATTTTATAGCTAAGGTACTTTTACAGATAGTATTTCATTTTATTTTACAGACCCAGGGAAAGGTACCCTGAAGGGTGTCAGATATTATGATGCCTGCTTTAAAGAGATGGAGAGCCTGAGACCACAAATGGCTAAGTGACGTTTTCAAATTAGTGAAGTGGCTCTCTAGGTGAGGAAACCGGCCTTGAATTTGAATGTGGGCCGTCTGACACCAGCTCTAAGCCTCTTTCCCCTCCTCACACAGACTCAGATGTTTGTTTTCCAACTTCTTTATATAGAACTGTGAGTTCAACAAATTCTGTTCATGAAGCCTCTAATATTTAAATAGAAAACAGAGCCACTGGGCCAAAGCATCTCCCTGGAAATAATCACTCAAGTCTACAGCAAAGAAAAGACTCAAGTTGTTTGCTGAGATCACCTAAATTATAAAGGACCATCCAAATGCAGTTTAGTAGAGGTCACCAACCACCTGTTTCTTTTAAAGATTGGTTAAAAGTTACCATTTTAACTGGGTAGAGCTCAGAAGATACTTCTTTCAATCTCGCCTATGTTTGCCTAGCTGTTGCAGGGTAGAGATGGAAAAGAGGGGTAGAGGTGGGAGTAGAATTTTTCAGAACCAGAAAACCACAAAACCTCTTCTTGATTAACTCTCCTGCAATGACTTTTATTTGCTATTTAGATCCGCAAGCGATTAATTCTGTCAGACAAAGGACAGCTGGATTGGAAGAAGATGTATTTTAAACTTGTGCGATGTTACCCACGGAAAGAGCAGTATGGAGATACCCTACAGCTTTGCAAACACTGTCACATTCTTTCCTGGAAGGTATGTGTCTCGGAAGTGGCTGCCACAGACCCCTAGCCCAGTCCCTAAGAGCCAGTAGGGCCAGCTTTCCAATGCCAAATCCTTTCCTACTCTTTACTATGACAGCCTCCAGCTGAAGGTGAAGGTAAAACCAGTTCTGTCTCTGGGGAGAGAAACTTTCAAAGACCTTAATTTCCTTCACCTCCCCCGCCCCCTGCGTTATGTTTATTTTTTTCCTGCAACCACCCATCCTCAAATTCTCCCATCTCTTTGTGCACAAGTGCGCGCGCGCACACACACGCAGCTCTTTTGTTTTTTCCAGTCCTTATGGCATTCTTGGCAGAAGAATGTTGTTTTGAGTTGGGCAATGGCTTACGGTGCTCCAAGCCAACAAGATGCTTCTGAGAACTCAAACCTGACCATTCCGTTCCTTTCCAGGGCACTGACCACCCGTGCACAGCCAATAACCCAGAGAGCTGCTCCGTTTCACTTTCACCCCAGGACTTTATCAACTTGTTCAAGTTCTGAATCCCAGCACATGACAACACTTCAGAAGGGTTCCCCTGCTGATTGGTTGGGAATACAGAGTTGGACACTTCATTTGTAAATAGTGTACATTTTAAACATTGGCTCGAAGCTTCTGAGATAAGTCGTGGAGAGGACGTTGGAGGAGAGAGACACAGGCGCTGGCTGGGAATTTAAGAATATGGACTTCTCATTAGAATTGGTATGGAAAAGTGGAAATACTGTAAATAAACTCTTTTTCCTAACGATTTGCCAGCAAGACTGTAAGGGCAGGAGTCCTATTTCATCGATGAAAACGGAATTCTCTTGATGTTCACTGAAAATCCTGTATAGTTTCCCAGAGACGTGGAAGCGAAGGGCAAAGCTCGAGTACAAGGTAGAACATGCTTTGTTTACAACGTGAAAATGTGTTTTTTTAAAAAAAGAAGAAAAAAGAAGAAGAAGAAAAACTACAGATGAGAATTTTCTGGGTTTTTGGTTTTGATTTGGGGTTTGTTTTGAAAAGGCAACAGAAGTACCCATCTTAAACCCATGTGGGCATAGGGCCTTATCTTACGAAGATATCACACAATAGTCTACCTCGGAAAGTATACAGTGATCTCTCTGACAAAGTGCATTGTCCAGTAGGCAGTGTCTATGTTTGTTTTTTCATCATATACAAAAGTGATTTAAAATGGGAAGGGAGCTTGGAAGCAATCCTCATTGTGTTCTTTTTTAGGCAAATGGGGCACTCCTCGGGGTTGCCTCTTTCCTAGAACAACCACAAAACACTTAGGCCTTTTTTCCTTTCATGTCGTAGCTCCCTCAGGGCAACCTAAGGCCAATTAAAAACAGTCCTAGAGGAAGTGCTGCTGCAGAAAAGATAGAATCAGTCACCCCGTAGCTGTGAAGACTTTCTTATTCCTGTTTAATTTCTTGGCTTGTCTGCTTCCTGGGGTATCTTCATGGATAAGCATAAGTGTATCTCTGTGGACTGGTCGGAGCCAGAGTGCTGATAAAGTCTTGTGACACAGGATTGACATATCAGTGAAACGTTTTACCAGCTGCCGTTCCTCTTGGCGGGTGATGAGCTGAGGAGCTTTCTTTCCTTTCCATCCTACATCAAAACGTAGTCAGCCTGAGCTAGGGCTTCACACAGGGATGATAAAATAAAGCCTGGCGTTCCAGCCAAATAGGGAACAGAGATGCTGTGAGTTCATCCTCAAATTGCTCCATACCCCAGGCCATCTTGCTAGGCAAAGACCAGCAGGTAACTATGTGGAGGAAAGGAAATCTCAGGCTTTAGAGAGTTTCGTGTCATATATTCCTGGGAGGGGGTAGGGAGTGTTTTTGTTTTTTACTTTTTATAGAACTTTGCTTTTCTACAACAATGTACATATTCTTGCCATTGTATTTGCTTTGCCTTTTTTCTTTCTTTTTTTTGTAAATAAAACTACCACCCTGCATGTACCTAGGCAAATACGAAGTTGCAGAAATAGGAAGTTGCTTCACATTCACGTTGAAGAAGAGTGAATTCTTAGGGATTAAACTTGGGGTGACCTGGAGAGGGCAAAGATAATTAAATGTGTACAGAAACCAGCCCAGGGACCAGCTAGCAACGCAAGGCCTCTTCATCCCCTTCCCTGAACACACAACCCAAGTACCTGCGTTTGGAAGGGACGCCAACCAGTGACTGCTCCTCACTTTGCAGTGTGTGTGCCTACACCAGGGTTTCTCAGTATTTTTTCATTATCACCCTCTAAGAAGAAAAAAATCAAATTGAATTTAAATTCTCCCTCATGAGAAAAATTAAAGATTAAACAATAAAATCTTGGTGGGTAAGCTTGAGCTTTGGAGGGCCACAAACCACTGTAATACTGAGAGGTGTGTTTTGCTCTCCCCCCGCCCACCCCGCCTCCCCGACTCAGGGTCACACTGAGGATGAAAAACCTAGTTCTTCTATAAATCAGACAGGCTGTCTCAAATGTCTCAGCTGCCTTAAAGGTGTGAGGGGTGGAGCTGGCTCTATTGTTGCTATGAGAACTCTGGAACCTTTGACTCGGATAATTGGAGGTTTATGCAAGGCTTTCCACATCTTCCCACCAACTCCTGATCTCTGCCCCTTCGTGCTGACCAAGTTGGTGGAAGCCCCTCAGCACCTTCAGGTTTGCAGGCCCAGAAGCATTGCCTGCTCTGGACTGTCAGCCCAAAGCTGGCGAACCAGTCTCCTTTGGACTGTCCGCCATGTTTGTGATTGTGCACCGTGCACCAAGCAGCAAGACGCCTCAGTGCGACATGGTCCCTATATAAATAAGTGACAGGGTTATGGTGTCCACAGTGATTACCTCGATGGTGCCTCTGGGCTCGCCCACCTCCCCTGGCATTGGCAGTGGTGTGTGACCGAGTCGAGGGAAATTTTGAAGGAAAAAAAAAAAAAAGAAACCGACATTTGTGGCTCTCTTTTACTGGAAGAGGAGAATAAGAAAGGAAATGGCAGGTGGAGAGGGAGAGGGAAGGGAATAGAAATGGCGTATCTTTGGTGGTGTGGTTTGTGTGAGGACAGCGGGATGAGCTTTGTGGGCACGGGGCAGCTGTTAGTGCCACAGGGTAGCTGGGAAGCATGGCCAGAACCTCCTGTATAAGTAAAGTGAGGTAAAAAGAAAATTCTTGTTCCCTGGGCATTAATCATCTATAAAATATCTATTGTCAAATCCTCCCAGGACAACCTGAACTGAAAATCAAAAAACAGAGAATCCCTATCTCAGAACTGCTAGTCTAAAAGCCAGAAGGGGACATGACAATGGAAATTGCTGGAAGAGACAGAATGCTCTACTCTCGCTGCTGTACGGACCTACCCCCATCCCAACCCTGTGACACAGAATTTGAAATTGATACCTAATGTGAAGTAATTTCAACTTTCAGAAAAGAAAAGAGTTTTGTCCAGGGCAATGGGTGCCAACATCCCTATGGAGGGATGTTATAAAATTCGGTCCAACTCAAAGGTTTCTGAGCAATGAGCCTAGAGTTTCTTGAGAACAAAGCACAGCATTTGAGGAGAGGGACTTTGAAGCTTAGGAACCCTCACTCCAGAGCAAGATCCAGAAAAAAGTCCAATGACATTTTAAACTAGATAGCATTATTACTCAATGATGTTCCTTTGAACAGATGGATCAGTCACGTGGGAGAATGAGTGGCAGAAACTACAGGTAAAAACATCCCCGGCGGGGGGGGGGGGGGACACTGTGCGACGATGACATTTTAGTGGTGATCGATTTTACACGGAAGTGGGTTGGAGGAGATATTTTAGATGAGCTAGATGTCCACTGCAAAACTCAACACGAGAGCAGGCTTCACTTGGCGATGGTGAAGTAAACCGATGAGTGCCTATTGCATTATTGCCTCAGTTCTCATCTTTGTGGATTCAAAAACTTGTTCATGATGAGCTTGCTATTAACAGAGGCTCCGTGTTCCTGTTGTTTTTATGTGGGAGAAGAGAAAGAGTTTGGAATTTCATTTGTCTAAGCAAGTGATGTGATGTACAAGAAGGTCAATCATTTCAAGACATGTTCGACAGTTTATCATCCTTAGCGTTCAATACAATGTTTATCATAAAATATGCACCTGAGTTTATATTTTTCTGCCAGGCTGTAGGGCTATGATATCTTGCTATGGCCAACACTCTATTTTATGTGTGAATTTTTTTAACTGTAATTTTATGTGTGAATTTTTTCTAACTAAACTATATCAGTTTCTATGTTGACATCTGTTGTTTTGGTTTTTTTAATCTGTTTCCAACTATCTGAGTCTGTGATCCGTCCCTTCTGACTGGATGCGGGCCTAAAATCCTATTAGTGTTTAAGAAGACCTCAGAAACACCCTGCACCGTTAGGCAAATGCAGACACGTGAGTCTGATATATCTTGGGCTCTTGATGTCTTCAACAAACAAAATCGTAATTCCTTTCAACTCATTGTTTTCTGTAGATGCTTTCTTCTCTGTTTTGTTAAGGAAAGTAAACCCTCTGTGGTTTTCCAAGAGAAGGAAACTCTTACCCCAGACTTCAGTGCTGGAAGGGAGATTAGCATGGTGACATCTGGCACTCTCTCTGACTTTTAAGATGACATGGCAGGTCCAGAATATTCAGGGGACATGCTTCAGCCCTCCTGGAACTCAGTGGTGAACCTGAGGGTAAACCTGAGGCCTTGCTTGTGTGCCCCCTTCCCCAGCACCTTTCGGTGTGGCTGGAGACATGTGACACCCGACCTGCTTCTTCTCAAGACCTTTCACTGTGGAAGGTCCAGTGTTAGGCATCTGGCCGTTAACTTTTCCAAAACTGTTAAGTCCCTGATTCTTTCTGGAAAAGTTAAGGAGCTACCTAACGTTTCTTAGAGACTTCTGACTCTGTTATAAGTGCAGCATTCTAGTGAGTGCAATCTGCTTGCCATAAAGTGAGCAGCATGCTTTGACAAATTTATTTTTCCCTGGGTACTTAACATTTTAATTACAAAGGTGGCCCTTAGGACAGATAATGGCTGAGCAGCTGGCTTACTTTCTAGAAACTGAGGTTCTGCTGATTACCAAGCAGGTATTTCCTCTCCCCTAGACTAAGAGGTACATTTAATCCATCCTCTCCGTTTCCCTGTCCTCCGGTACCTGTTGTGGATACCATCCCGGGAGCTTCCATTCCAGTGGAAGTTCACTCTCTGCTAACCTCATCTTCCATGAGGCAGCAAGGAGCAAGGGATCACAAGATCCATGACTTTGTCTGCTGGATATTTTTCAAAGTGTCCTTGAATTCACTCAGCAAACAAAGCTTCCTGAAAAATCTCTCAAAACGTAGGCCCTGCTCCATTTGGCCAAAAATGGATGGCTGCTCCAAAACTCTGAACTTCTTGAAACGCCATCTGCTACAACATTACCTCTGGAGTTTGAACACGACTTTTTCTGTCTTTGAGTATAGAAATGTTTGTTTAATTAACGATACACCAGCCTGTTAAACAGAAAGCTCCACGTGGTTGGTACTCTACACTTGGTGCCATCTTTATTCTGCCAAGTGCCAGTCACCCTGGCTAAAGGGGGTGTATATGAAATTCCATGTCCTAAGCTTAGAGCCTTTACCTTTTTAATGAAAAATGCTATGGGGAAAGAGGGGGATGCACATTGTAACTAAAAGTGTAAGGTTAGACCAATTACATGTGAAGGTGTTTATTTAATATTGTGTGAGCTGAGTCCTTCTGTATAAATTATTTGCACACTTTTCTTGCATGAGGAACTGATTTTTTTTATAGTTGTTTGTACCAGACGGTGGCATATTTTTGTAAGAAATTTTTGACACTGAATTGCAATAAATGTTTTTTTCCAACAACATACACTGGTACATTTTTAGTGTGTGTCAATTCAAGTTGGCTTTTGATCATACTGAGTATGTTTATCTTTCGCCTAGCGAGGCTTATATTCCTTCTCCCAGAAACTGATCACTGTTGTACCATTTCTAGGAATACATAGAAACAGAAGCTTGCTGCTGAGTACCAACCTGAGTCAATAATACAGCATATAATACAGGAAAGGGGATCTTTCCACGTATTGTCTGGATAGTACAATGATTAGGGAATAATAAACTTGGAAGTCAATATCAATGAACTCATCAAAGACAATTATTGACTGACTACTACTATATGCTAGACTCTGTGCAAGGTATGACGATAGGATGGTCAACAAGACAGGTAAGGTCCCTGCCTTCATGGAACTTCGACGCTAGTGGGAAAGACAAAAAAAGGAGGAAAAGAATTTAATTTGTAATAAGTGCTATGAAGGAATAAAGGGTCTGAGATGCAGAATAACAAGGGGGACCTACTTAAGATAGGCTGAGCAGGGGGGCCTCTCCGAGAAAATGGTGCTGAAGCTGGGACCTGAAAGGTGAGAAGGAGCTGGCCTCAGCAGAATAAGGGCATGAGCATTCCAGAAAGAGGAAACGATTGTGCAAGGTTCAGAGCATGGTCCTGCCACTTACCTGCAGTGTGACCTTTGTCACCTTACTTAACTCCTGTCTCAATGTCCTCGACTCTAAAAGTCATGATAATAAATCGATTTCTTACAGCTCTGAGGGTTAAGTGAACTAACACTGTAAAGTGCTTGGAGCCGGGCACATAATATGAGTTCAATAAATGTTAGCGATTATGATTCCCTGAGCAACAAGACTCTGAAAATCGGGTTAGGAATTGCACTGCATTGCCAGTTGGGTGGGATCTGCTCAGGTGATTTACCTGTGGATGACTGACTTACTCTGTACTTTCACTCTGGAACATACCCTAATCCTGCCACGAACTCTCCATCAGAAAATGACATAAAAGGTTCATGAGAAATCTTTTTTTTTTTTTTTTCAAATTTCTACCGGGATCACAAAATTGCACCATTCCAGGAATATCCCATGCATTCTTTGCTCAGGCTGTTCTACCCCCAGAATGCTGTTCCACACCCCTAGAATGCTGTTCCACCCCACTAGAATGCTGTTCCACCCCCCTAGAATGTTGTTCCCCTGCCCCTCTGCCTGGTAAGCGTCTATTGCTCCTTCGGGCCACCTGCTTGCTGAAGCCTCCTCCAACTGAGTAAATCTCATCTCCCATAACATTGTAGTCTTATTTGTGGCTGTGTCATAGTACCCATCACTGTGCCAGGGCTGAATGAATGAATGAACCCACACATATTCATAAAATGCTTTTGAAAGTCTCACTTATAACCACATCAACTAGAATAAGAATCAGCGTACATTTGATGTGCATAGTTTCTTGGTTAAAAATTAATGGTGGTTGATAAAGTAACAAATGTGGAGAGTGGAGACCCAGTTTTCATGAAAGTTTCTTTTAAGTTCAACTAAATCTTTATAAGTCTAGTAAATTTTCATACAAAATAACAGGGCCTTCTTTCACCGTTTGATCAACTCACATTGAACATGCTACAGTCCCTTTCAAAACAAGTCACTTTAACAAACTTAATAAAAATTCCTTTAAATGTTTTAAAGCTTCAATTATATATACATCTAATGAATTTGCCTTTTTACAAGCACTTCAAATACCTGCTCAGATAAGCTTCGACTCTAATAAGCAAAACATTCCCAAGAAAATCAATAACTTATAAATTTAATAAGTTAAGCATAAATGTGTCTCAAATTCTCTAAAAGACTCTAACATTGCGAAAATCAGTAAAATTATTATACCTTTCCATTTAAAAATCATATCTTACTCTAATTACTTATTTTAAATGGAAATCATAAGGCTACTATGGTAGGCAAAATAGGGGTTCCCACAGCTGTCCACAGAACCTGTGAACACGTGGTGTTATGTGGCAAAAGGGAAATTCCATGTGTGATTAAATTAAGCGCTTTGAGATGGCGAGATTACCCTGCACTATCTGGGTGGGCCCAATGTCATCACAAGGGTCCTTAAAATTGGATTGGATATTATATTCTGTATCTGGATAAATAATAGAGAGAGAGAGAGAGAGAGAGAGAGAGAGATAGATACCATGTTTCCCCGAAAATAAGACCCAGCTGAACCATCAGCTCTAATGCATCTTTTGGAGCAAAAATTAATATAAGACCCAGTCTCATTTTAATATAAGACTAGGTATAATATAATATAATATCGGGTCTTATATTAATTTTTGCTCCAAAAGGTGCATTAGAACTGATGGTCTGGGTAGGTCTTATTTTCGGGGGAAACACGGTAGATGGAGATAGATAGATAGACATACAGACACAGACAGGCAGATACATCCCATTGGTTCTGTTCCCCTGGAGAACCCTGACTAATACAAGCTCCTACCGTGTTTCCCCAAAAATAAGACCTAGCCGGACAATCAGCTCTAATGTGTCTTTTGGAGCAAAAATTAATATAAGACCCAGTATTATATATTATATTATATTATATTATATTATATTATATTATATTATATTATATTATATTATATTATATTATATTATATATAAGACCCGGTCTTATTTTGCTATATAGGGGGGAAACACAGTAGAAAGAGAACAAGGGCAAGAAAAATCTAGAGGAAGGCTTCAGAGGGCAGGAGGGAAAAGGAGAAAATCCAGAGGGAGAGCAGAATCTAGTGGCTGCAAGAGGCAGTCAGCCAACTACCACATCCTGAGAAATCATCTTTGGCAGATGCCAAAGAGCGCAACAAAACAGTCACTCCTAACCCACATACAAGTGTTTCAGTGGCTCCTCTTCTTCGTACTTTTAACTTGCATTGAATTGTTTTAATTATCTTTAATATTTAGCTTTTTCTTAATCTCAAAATTATTCCAAGGCACCCCTACGGCCTTCAGAGCGGCAGCACAGCAGTCAAGAGGAAAGAATCTGAAGCGAAACTGTCTGGGTTCAAACACCACTCCGCCACCTCCTAGCTGTATCAGACACGGGGTTAAACCCTGACGTGCTTCAGTCCCCTTGTCTGTGAAATGGGGATAATGACAGTACCTGCATCATAGTACTGCTGTGAGGAGTAATTGAATCGATGCATTTTATGTGATTAATACATTTTGTGTGGTTAGAGCAGTGGTTAGCCCATACTAAGCTTCATATAAACATTCGTTCTTATGGATCACAAGTCCACTTTCCGTTTTGTTTTTGCATCGTGTGCTCCGGGCAGAAAAACCATGTAGCCGTCACTGTCTATAAAGAGAGGCATGATGAGTAAATCAATGACCCGCTCCCTCCACCCCTGCAAATCTATCATTTGTTTATTGTTTGAACCAGCCTCTCCACCCATCCCATCAGTAAAAAATTTTTAAGCACAAACCCAATATATGTGTATTTATGAAGGATAGGCAAGCACCATTTTTACTAACTAATATTTCAAAGCATAATGAACACTTGGGAGAGCCATCATCAGGAATGATGGATATAAACCATATTTCAAAATAGTTGTGATCATTTTGAACTTTTTGGCCAATTTTTGGACAGATCCCATTAACTTATCATTGGTTTTACCTCACACTGCAACCACCCATGTGGAGTGCTACAGGTCAGATCTGAGAGAGAAGTTATAAAATAAAGCAGACTGAGGCTGAGATACTGGAGTGAGACCACTTATAACCAATAGGAGATGAAAAGCTATTAAGATGGCCTGAAGGTATTCAAGGGAGACATTCCCATGAAGCCTCAAGAAAAGCCATATGAGATGGCTGGGAGTCAATACTGGAAAAAAAAAAAAATTCACGTTTATATCTCAAACTGAGACTTCCCAGTAAGCTAGTTCAAATTTATTCCTAAGGAGAATGTATTATTTCCCAAGAGAAGTACTTCGAAGGTGACTGTAGTGATATTCAGCAATGAGGTATGTAGAACTTTTTCTAGGATGAGTTCGCGAACAATTTTAATTGTCAGACCTCATATATACAGTATTATTTACCTGCTGTGTATCTGGCCCTATGTCTACCAAGTCAAAAAAGACAGCTAGAGTCATATTTGAGGCACCCACATATTGACGGGAGAGAGCCAGGCATACAAACCAATAGCTCTCATATTCCACAATCAAGTCTAGATGAGGTTTAGCAGAGACGCAACAAAACTTATATTGAATAGACTTTTCTGTGTTTCCATTTCTTCATCTATAAAATGGGAATAACACCAGCACCTACCTCATAGGATGGTAAAATGAGCTATTTTAAGTAGAACAGTGCCTGGCACAGAATAAATAGGACACTTGCTAGTGTTCAATATTATAGTTATTATTGTTATTTTTATATCAAATCACTAGGCATTCCTTCTAAGCATGCTAAATGCTTGATTATCCTAACAAGACTATAAAATAGGTACTATTTACTATCCCCGTATTACAGAAGAGGGAAGTGGACAGCTTGCCCACAGACACACAGTGGAAGTGGAATTCAAACTTAGACTGTCTAAATCCAGAGGCTGCTCTCAATGTGTAGTGCAGGGGTTAAGAATGGCTAATTTTGCTGGGCACTTGCGGGAATGCGAAGGCGAAAGTACTTTTTCCAAAACATCAACCGATAAAATGCAATCCTAAAATAACTCGCAACCAAAAAGTCTGGCTCTGAACTTTTTAAAAACATTTGCATGGATTTTTCAATCCAATTACAATGAGAAAAGACAGAAAACTTCATCATGAGGTCGCAGCTGTGAGCTCGCTGGCTGGTGCGACTCAGGCCTATCGCGACACGTTGATCCTTTAACCCCACATTCAGTTCTTTTGCAGAAAGCTGTGTCCCTACCCCTCAGCCAAGTGCCTCGTTTGGTTTTGGATGCCACACCCTCCAAAGGGGAATTTCAGGTCCTCAAAGGGTAGCCTGGGCAAGCTATGCCTGCTCTCGTTGTTTATATAACCAGTCCAGCTCCAAAACAAGGGATGCTGGTCCTCGGTAATTACAGACTTGCAAGCCTGTTGCTGGGGAGAAGAAAACACGGATAATAGCTCCATCTGCCTGTGGAATCCAATCTCTCTCCAGAAGCCTAAGGAGCTCCTGGAAAAGGAAGCAGCAGGCCCAGGTCCCCTACCACCACCATTCAAAGCATCCATTTTTATTAAATAAACAGAATTTGGCTGCCCCCAAACGAGCGTGACTGTGGTCTTGTAAATGACATCATCACATCTGGGTAGCATTTTGTTAAATGGAGAGGCTCCTATACATTTTCCAGCCACATAAATCCTCCTACGCCCGCCCAAAACATGTTCGTTAATCAAGAACAGCAAGAGTTCAACTTGAGAAGCATAAAAAGACATGTTCATTAATCCATACTGTGTATCAGGATTCCAGACACCAAAACCGTGCTTCTCTTTTACACACTAATAAATTGTGACCGCATGTCCACTGTTCCCATGGGAGGGTGGTTGGCTGTCCCATCTTTTAATTCTAATGCATTTTATCAATTCTAAGATGAACATTCGTTTCGTCTTTATATCTTTGAAGTCAGGCTGCATCTTACAAACAATGGCATCTTAGACTCAATGAAACACAGACTCATGATTGGAACACGTGTAGTTCAATTCTACTCTTAAATCTCCCCCTGATCATCCCCTTCTCGCCTCCACTGCTTCTTCCCACATGAGAGCCAGCAGCATCACTTGCCTAGAAGTTTGAGAGAGGTGCTTGACCTGTCTCCTCATCTCTAGCCTGAATCCCTGCAACACATCTACTTTGCTGCCCAAGGGGTCTTTCTAGAACACATATCGAATCATGTCACGCCCCTGCTTAAAATCATTCAACGTTGAATCCGGGTGATATGTAAATGAAAATTCTTTTTACTATTTTTTCTATTTTTGGTAGGTGTCTTAGTCTCGGGCTGCCATAAAAAATACCATAGACTGTGACCTTAAACAGCAAACATTTATTTTTTCACAGTTCTGGAGGCTGGAAAGTCCAACATCAAGGTCTGGCAGGGTCCAGTTTCTAGTGAGAGCTCTCTTCCAGGCTTGCAGACAGCTGCCTTCTCACTGTGGCCTCATAGGGCAGACCACCTGACCTCATTTAATCTTTATTTTTATTGAGATATAATTGACATAGAGGCATACCTTGTTTAATTGTTTATTGCACTTCATCGATGTTGCTTTTTTTTTTTTTTTTTTTTTTACAAATTGAAGGCAAGACCCTCCACCAGCAAAAAAGATTACTACTCGCTTCTTCACTGGGGTGATCTGGAACTGAACTGGCAATATCTCCGAGGTGTGCCTATATACCATTATATTAGTTTCAAATGTACGACATAATGATTTGATATTTATATATACTGCAAAATGATTACCACCATGAACATCTACCATGTTTCCCCGAAAATAAAACCTACCCTGAAAATAAGATCCAGTTAAGATCTCAGCCAGATAGACGCATTTAGTACGTTATGACGATGTTCCAGAAGATGACATGACTGTAATTGAATAAATGTAGATTGTTGTACATGAAAAAAAATAAGACATCCCTTGAAAATAAGCCCTAATGGAGCACAAATTAATATAAAACCCGGTCTTATTTTCAGGGAAACATGGTATTACTACACATATCACTACAAACATTTACAACATTTTTCTTGCGATAAGAACTTTCAAGACCCACTCTCTTACCAACTTTCAAATATACAACACTATTATTAACTATAGTCACCATGCTGTGTATTACAGCCCTAGGTCTTATTTATGTTGTAACTGGAAGTTCGTACCTTTTGACCACCTTCCCCATTTCACCCACCCCCCTCCTCCACCTCCCTCTCTCTGGCAACCGATATGTGAGGTCAGACCGTATTTGTCTTTCTCTGACATATTTCATTATTTCACTCAGTAAAATCCCCTCAGGATCCATCCATGTTGTCACAAATTCACTTAATCTTAATTTCCTCCTAAACACCCTATCTCCAGATACAGTCACATTGGGGTTAAGGTTCAACACATTGAATTTTAGGGGCACAGAATTCAGTCTATAGCAGTAAGTTTGACATTTTACATAATAAAATGTGTAACACATCATGAGGAGGCGCCAGACCATTAACAACAGCCACCTCTGTGGTGGTGGGGGTGCAAGGGGTGTACCAATTTGCATGGATGCAAAAGAAAGCCGTGAAAGGCACCTTTCACATTTTAATGTAAAATAATTCCGGGTTGTTTGAAAGTGTGGCAAGAGTTCCCTTTGTCATTTTTATAATAATTTTTCAAAACATTTTGAGGCTCCCTATTAACTGGTCTGACACTGAAACTCACCACTACGGCAACAGGGCCAGTTATACTAATCAAGCCCCTGCCTCTCCCAAAACCTCATCGAAAGCCATAGCATCCTCTGCTCCAGCCCCTCCAAAGCACATGCAGTTCCCTAAACTAGCCACCTACTTCTTGCCTCTGTTGCCTGTGCTGTTCTTACTATCTACAATGACCTCCCCTGTCTTGTCTGCCTGGTCAACTCCTACACTCCCGACGAGGTCCAGTTCAAATGTCACCTCTTCTGTAAAGCCTTCCTGAGCATCGGCCTCCAATTCCCGAGGCGCTGTGTTCATAGTCCCATTATAGACCTGATCTTGCCGTGTTATAATTCTTTGTTTGCAGAGTTGTCCCTCCCAATAGACTAAATCCTTAAAAACCTGCATGACAATTCATTCATGTTGGTATCCACAGACCTAGTTGAATGGCTTCCACACCACAGCGATTCATTACCTATACGAGGTCCGACAATGAAGGTCACGAACTTGTTGCAATGATGTTGATAACTTTTTATGCTATCAGAGGGATTATTCATGATAAATTTGTACCAACTGGACAAACAGTTAACCAAGTTTACTATTTGGAAGTGCTAAAAAGGCTGCGGGAAAAAGTTAGACAACCTGAACTTTTCGCCAACAATTCCTGGCTCTTGCATCACGACAATGCACCAGCTCACACTGCACTGTCTGTGAGGGAGTATTTAGCTAGTAAACAAAGAACTGTGTTGGAACACCCTCCCTACTCACCTGATCTGGCCCCCAATGACTTCTTTCTTTACCTGAAGATAAGGGAAACATTGAAAGGAAGACATTTTGATGACATTCGGGACATCAAGGGTAATACGACAACAGCTCTGATGGCCATTCCAGAAAAAGAGTTCCAAAATTGCTTTGAAGGGTGGACTAGGCACTGGCGTCGGTGCATAGCTTCCCAAGGGGAGTACTTCAAAGGTGACCGTAGTGATATTCAGCAATGAGGTGTGTAGCACTTTCTCTAGGGTGAGTTCACGAACTTCATTGTCAGAACTCGTATATACAGTAGTTATACTGTATAGTAGTTATACTATTCATCTAATGGACTTTTTTGTTCATACAATACTGTGTTTGATGATTTATTTACAATCACAACCTAGCTAACTGGAAGTAGAACCGGGTAATCTTTTGTGGAAGGTAGGTTTAAGATGAATAAAAATCCTGCTTTCACACAATACACAACTATGAAGTCTGTTGTCAGTTTGCCTTAAGAAATGGTCCAGATCTAAGGCACCTGTTGCTCGTGATCATTTCTGGGGGCGCATTTGAAAAAGAGATCCACCATCCTTACTCCAGGCTTGCTAAATCAGAATCTCCAAGGATGAGATTCCCAAACATCCCTGGGAATCCTAATGTAGTCCATCCAAGGATAGATGTTTTGGGACCTCTACTTTCGGGCAAAATATGAAGTGTCAAAAAGAATTCAGATAAATTCATTTGTGATACTGTGATGCCACCTGCTTTTTGGTCTTTTATTTATAGTAAATGATGGACTAACCTTAATTTGTATCATTTCCTTTGAAAACTTGCTACATCACACAGAGGGGTGCATTAGATATTAGAAACAGGTGCACTGACATCATTATCCTGTGCTATAAAAATATGAGGTAAAACCAAAGAAATTAGAAGCCTATACAACTCACAAAAGAAAGGGCAGAGGTAAGCAAGGGCACCATTCCAAATTTCCTACTTTATTATAAGCTCCCGATAAAAAGCAAACCACCCAGCTTGGTAACTTACACTGGGCTGGATATTTTCTATTTGCTGCTTCAAACCCACTCTCCACCCTTCTCCACCCCCTTCATGGCCTGGAAGGCTGACCCCGGTGACTTCCATCTGTGGGTCCCTTCCCTGTAGCTTCGTGCCAGGCCACGGCCGCCTCCCTCTCCTGAAAGCCACCGTGGCTATCAGTTGACCCTCTCCATGGAGCTTTCTCACTGGGTTCTGGTCATACTTTCCTTCCCCTCACTCCTTTAGGCTTCAGGTCTGTAAAGTTTCCTGTATTCATTTCCAATCCTGCTGTAACAAATGACCACAAACTGACTGGCTTCAAAGCAACAACTATTTATGATTTTGCTATCTGTCAGTCAGAAGTCTCACATGGGCTGTGTTCCTTCTGGAAGAGAATCCATTTCTTCACCTTTTCCAGTTGCTAGAGGCTGCCTGCATTCCTTGGCTCTTGGCCCCACATCACTCTGACTTTGACCGCTACTCCCATCCTCACGTCTCCTTTTCTGTCTCCGGCCATCTAGCCTCCCGATTATAAGGATCCTACTTGGTCCCAACCACCATCACTTTTGATACACACATCCCCAACAGCATTCTGATCCTGTCTAGTCCATTCTCCACACAGCGGCAAATCAGATCATGCCACTCATTCACCACAAGGTGATAAGGCCCTCCATGATTTGGTACTGCCCTTTTTTAGTCTCATCTCATCCCTCTTCCCGTCATGCTCCAGCCACTCTCATCCTCTTCAGGCCCTTGAACTTGTCAAGCTCCTTCCCACCTCAAAGCCTCTGTACGCTCCCTCTTCCTAGACTTTCTCACCATCCAGTCTGAAATGTCACCCACCTAAGGAAGCCTTCCTTTCCTACCCCATCCAAAGTAGGGTCTGAGCCTTCTTCCCCCTGCCCCAACTCCATTATTCTATATTGCGACGCTGAGTATTTCCTTGCTGGCATTTATCATACTTTGTAATGATTTCATTTGTTGGTTTTTAACTTATTCCCTATTAGATTGCAAATTCCATGTCTCATCTAACATTGTATCGTGATAGCCTTTGAGTCTGACAAAACAGGCCCTTAACATATGGATTGTTAAATGTAGTATATCGTCATTTCTTAGACTCGAAGAAGCAATGGTTAATAACTGTCAACTTGTTCACAGTGTGGGCCCCTGCACTTGTTTACAAACCCTCTAATCTGACCAGCTGTTGCTGCGACTGTATCTCCAACCCACTACAATGCCACGCGTAATAAATACATACATTGAGTACAAACCATCACCACCACTATTCATTTTAATTCAATAGCTATTTGGATATTTTCTATTTGCTACTTAGGAGCACTGAGTACTGTGTGTATCTTACCACAAGCGTGTGAGTAGCATTATCTACTTAATACTGAAGAACAGCATTATTTTACTTATACATGTAAATAATAGCAGGAATTGTGATGCATATTACGGGCTAGGAATTGTGATAAGTTTGTTACATACATCACCTCATTTAATCTTCACAACAGCCCTACACAGTACATCATTCCTACTAAGAACATAGGTTCTGGAATTACACTGATTTGGGTTCAAATGCCAGTTCTGCTACTCTTGCAAAGTTCCATAACTTCGCTGTGCTTCTATTTCTTCATGAGTGAAATGGGGGCTGGTAACAGTAACCACATCTTTGGGTGACTGAGAGGATTAAATGAGATAATATATGGGAGATGCTTAGCTCAGTGCCTGGCACATAAAAAGCATCCAATACATGCCAGCTGCTTCCTCTGAGCTTGCACTTCTGGGGACATTTTACATCCTGCGGCACCAAACTGTGCATCAAGCACGGAGGGAGAAAGCGTTCTCTAGGCTGACTTCCTGTTCTTTCAGAGCACGGGATCGATCAGAGACAGCTGTGAGCACATACTTAGCATTCAGAAGGAGACAGCGAACATGCTCATCCAAATGGCTCCGTTCATTTTACGGTCCAAGCACAGTAAACCCATGTTCTCATTTCCTTTTCCACCAAAATAGCCCTGGATTATTATAGTTCCTTAAATGCCCTGAAATTCTCAGGGGAGAAGGAATGTTTTTTTAAAAAACAAGCAGAGCTTGGAGCTAGAAGACAAAAGGTTAAATTCTCTTAAGCTACGACAATGTAACTCATTTCCTGTTTTTCTCAACTGTCTAGACACAGATCTCATAAGCATTAGCCATGAATCCCACCATCAGGTTAAAAATAGAAGGTTTAAATATGAAATGCTGTGGTGGAGGAAAGATTGTAGGTTTCTACCTTCATCCACAAAATGACTACTTTGAGAAAGGATTTTTTTGTCTTTGTTGTTAGCTTTTCCATAAATTCTGTGACACTGTATTTCAATGGCAGGAATGGAGAACACCTTTTTTCTAAAGAATATATTTACCCCCTTGATAAAGCTAATGCAATTTCCCTGCAATTTAAGGTTTTAAAAGCCGTGTGAAGACATATCTTCTGGCAGCCTCTCTTAACAAGGAACATGGTCACACTTTAAAATTTTCAGGTTATTGTGCATTTTGTCCCAAATAAATTTGTGGGACAGAAAATGCATATAGATTTGACATGTTTGCTTTTTCTTCTTGTGTCTTCTGCTTCTATAACGTCTGATAAACGTTTTGTTTTAAACATAATTTTTCTGTAAGACATACTTTAAAAGCCTCCTTTAATAATCCATGGGCAGAGTTACACAGTGTGGGGGATCCACCAGGCCGAATTTCCCAAAGTTATTGGACCATAGAGCTCTTTCATCCCGATAATAAGCTCATTAACACCTCCCAGAACAGCACTGCACAGAATTCGAGCCTAGGAAATGTGAATTGGATACCCCTATTATTATCTTTATTTCTGGTTTCAGAATTATATGAGCTTACGTCTCTTCTCTGGCAACCTCAGCTATCTGAATCATAACATAAAATTGAAAGTAAACAAGTATTGTTGACTCTGCAGTATTGCAATGGACTTGTTCTCTTTATTATTAGGAGACAAATAGAAGCCTGCCTTACAGATACTCAGGCATTTACCTTAGAATGAATGGCTTCATCATGGCTTTTAATATTTAGACAGATACATACGGAAATAAATGTAGATGTGTATGTTCGTATCCATACAAATATTTCTTGGTCACCGAGAGGACCTAGAAGCAATGATGCCCCAGAAGCAACGAGCACACCCACCACTACCAAGATTTCTAAATCCATTCTCCAGTAAAAGAAACTGGTGCTTCTTGGAGAAAAGGTTGATTCCAAGGTCGGTACCAGGAAAATATAAGACAAGCCGAAAACAAAAAGGAGGTGCTCAAAAAAAAAAAAGAAAGAAAAAAGACTGAAAAATGATGGGACATGTTAAAAGGTACAACCTGATTAAGCTCCTAAATGGCCAGAGCTGGAATGATTTGAGCAGCAAAATAAATAACGATAATATTAGATTATAACCGATCATAAAATAAATATGCGTAAGCCCATTCTAGTGTAAAGAAATAAATAGGGACAACTCTTCCTTACAGAGGAATTCCAATTAATAAATGGAGAAAACATAAAAGAAATAGAAAACCATCAATAATCAAACACCACAGTGATCATTGCTGCAGGCCAGAATCATCTGTAGATGCTAAAACTAGCAGGCGAAAAGTGTGAGAAACAAGATATTTTCATAGTCTCAAAGTCTCTCCCCAAGATATTTGTTAGTTACAAAAGGAAAAAGAATAACGGATGGTGGAGAAAGCCGGCAGGTACCCCTTTAACCAGAGGTCAAGGTTAGCATCACCAGTCATAAAATATATTGACTTGTGTATGTACCTCCTGATATGGTGCATGGAGAACATCACATTGCTTCTGAGGTATTCGTGCCCAAACTGCATTACCTCAATTTAAATCTGAGAAGACAGAGACAAACCCAAATGGAAGGACTTTCCGTAAAGTAACTGACCATCTCTCTTCAAAACTGTACAGGTCATCGAGACAAGGAAAAACTAAGAGAAGACTAAGTTAGTCTCTTTCTCATAACTACGTTTAATGTGGGATCCATGATTGGATCCTGGCTCCGAAAAAAAAAAATCATTAATGCAAAAACTAGAAAATTTAAGTAAGATCTGTAGTTCGCTTAGTATTGCATCAATGTTAATTTCCTAGTTATGATCAGTGTACTCTATGTAAGATGTTAATATTAGGGGAAGGCGGTGAAGTAATATGGGAATTCTCTGTCATATTTTTGTAACGTTTTTTAAGTCTAAAATTATTTCAAAAATGTTAAAAAGTTTGACAAAGGAACCATGATGTTCAAAGCCAAGTATGTGTCACTCAGTGCCTGTGCATACCAAGGCTATTGGTAACCTTGATAGCAATAATAGTAATGTGATTATTTTGTAAACTTTCACTTCCTGACCACCTGTAATGTACCAGGAACTGTAGCTGAGCTTGTATTTGTTCTTTCCTTTAACCTTCACAATCTGACATCATAAAGTAACATGAATAAGGTGTCAAAGTCATGGAAAACAAAGAAAGATTGAGAAACTGTCGCAGACCAGAAGAGGCTAGAGAGACATGACAACTAAACAGAATGTGGTACCTTAAATTCAACTGTGGTACAGAAAGAAGGGTATTAGGGAAAAAACTGGCGAACTCCAAATAAAGTCTGGAGTTTAACTAATAGTAATATATCAATGTTGGTTTCTTAGTGTTTGACAAAAGTACCATGAAAATATGTTAATATTAGGGAAAAACGAAACTCAATGAGGGATATATGGGAACTCTGCAACTCTTCTATAAACCCAAAATATTCCAAAGTAAAAAGTTTATTTAAAAAAAAAAAGATGGGACCTACATTATGGAGTAAGAACTATATCCGAGTTAAGGGACAGTTAACTGAAGCATAAATAATTTGATTACAACAATGATTACAATTGGGTTTCTCATATAAACTTGATACACCTCTTAATGATATTGAAAATCCTTCATCATACGGAGCTAAGAGAAGTTATGCTGAGGGAACAGTCAATGCAAGAGACTGCAATTCACACATGCCTACCTACTCCATTTAAAAAGAAATAAAACACCTGTCAAGGCAGAGGGATTGTAATGGTGGCACTAAATCTTCTATTTTGAGGTTTGAATCTCTGGTATAATTTGATTTAACAAGTGTAATTTAGCTTGGGACTTTTTGAAAGCTTTTTATTTTCCTTCCTTCCTTTGCTTCCTTTCCATGACCTCCTTTCCACCAACTGTTAATGGTTCTGCTTCCTGTACGTTTACTATGCAGACCAATTTTACTGTTTCTATTTACTTCAGCCCAGTGCTAGGCATGTGACTTGGGAAAGGTTTTGTATCTGTGTGAGACCCACTCCTCGCTCCAACTTAAATTTACATACCATATGCAAAGGTGGCGATAATGGCTTAACTGCACCTTCCCCTACCCCAACTGACAAAGCCCAACTCGCTAGAAAATTCCACTACAGGCTTAAGAAATTTACATCCTGACTAGAAAATATAAAACTAAAGATGAAACAAAGACTCCGGGTAGTAGTTTCCAGCAGACTCCGCCAAGCCCACTCTCCCCTTACTTTAATAAATCTTCTACATTTCTATCTGACTCATGAATTCTTTCACGACCCATGAGCAAACAGCCACAATACCACCTAACCAATTAACTGCAAAACAAAGCATTCTGTTAACTCATACACAACTGCCATTGTTCAGCCTAAGTGAGGGTGCCACTGAATGTCTCTGTTAGTCTGTGACTTGGAAAAGCAATGTCTCTTTTCACCTGATTTTCTCTGTGTTTCTTGCATGGAGCACTTAGGTTCCTGAAACAACAGAAACTTTGGTTGCAATCAGAGTGGGATGCATCGGGGGAGACAGTGAGAAACAGCTCTACAGACGGAACACTGGCTCCTTCCAGAGATCTGGACAAAACCCTCAGTCTCTAAGGCCTCTTCCCTTTCATTCTCCAAGCCATGAAATGGGTCTGTCTCATCAGGTATTAGCCCTTAGCAAAGAGCAAGGAACACAGAGGAGACCTGCGGGGGGGTCATAAGAAGAAGCTCACATGGGCGCTTGAGAGCAAGGACAGTAACTCACAGTCCCTTATATGCCTCTCCAAACTCCTAGCAGAGGAAGGGCAGGCACACACATTTTTGTTGATGCTGCTAACAGAAAATGAGATTCTACACAGAAACACAGATATCAGGGACTTCTCTCTTACACATACCTGTATTCCCTGGGCCTGGTGAAAGCCTGCATCGTAGGCACGCAATAATCACTCGCTTGGTGAATTAGTTTGTCAATTAACTGATTCTCCCTTGGTATTGATGACACCTTATGAAAAGGTGTGATAAGGTCCCCATCCAATAGTCTCAAAGTTTTATTTACATTTTTGTATTTTTATTTTGACCTCTCCACTTCATTCAAAAGGTCATGATAGACCCCGAATCGACCTTAAAAAAGAAGAATTCTGAGACTTTGTTATTATTTTTTCACCAATAAAAAATAATCACAACATTTGATAAGCTTTGACAAGGTTGCCAATACCACTCAATAGGGAAAGAGTAGTCATCTCTTCAGCAAATGGTGTTGGGAAAACTGGATTTCCACAGGCAAAAGAAGAAACTTATCTTACACCACATACAAAATTATACACAAAAATTAACTCAAGGGCCGGCCCGGTTTCTCAGGCGGTTAGAGCTCCATGCTCCTAACTCTGAAGGCTGCCAGTTCAATTCCCACATGGGCCAGTGGGCTCTCAACCAGAAGGTTGCCTGTTCAATTCCTCGAATCCCACAAGGGATGGTGGGCTGCGCCCCCTGCAACTAGCAACGGCAACTGGACCTGGAGCTGAGCTGTGCCCTCCACAACTAAGACTGAAAGGATAACAACTTGAAGCTGAACAGCACCCTCCACAACTAAGATTGAAAGGACAACAACTTCACTTGGAAAAAAGGCCTGGAAGTACACACTGTTCCCCAATAAAGTCCTGTTCCCCTTCCCCAATAAAATCTTAAAAAAAAAAAAAAAAGAAAGAAAGAAAGTAACTCAAAATGGATTGAAGACCGAAAACTATAAAACTCCTAGGAGAAAACACAGGGGAGAAGCTTTATGACATTGGATTTGGCAATGATTTCTTCAATATGACACCAAAAGCACAGGTAACAAAAGCAACAATAGACAAAGGGGATTACCTCAAACTTTAACATTCTGTGCATCAAAAACTACAATCAACAGTGTGAAAAGGCAACTAAAGAATAGAAGAAAATATTTGCAAATTATATATCTGATAAGGAGCTCTTATCCAGAATATATAAAGAACTCCTACAACTCAACAACAAAAAATAAAATAACCTGATTTAAAAATGAGCAAAGGAGTTGAATAGACATTTCTTCAAAGATATACACATGGCCAACAAGCATATGAAAAGATATTCAATATCATTAATCATCAGGGAGATGAAAGTCAAAACCACGATGAGATATCACCTCATACCTATTAGGATAGCTAATATGGAAGGAAAAAAAACAGAAAAGAATGTGTTGGTAAGGATGTGGGGAAACTGGAACCCTTGTGCGCTATTGGTGGGATTGTAAAATGCTACAATCACTGTGAAAAACAGTATGGAGTTTCCTAAAAAAGTTAAAAATAGAACTACCATGGAATCCAGCAATCCTACTGGGTATATATCCAAAAGAATTGAAACCAGAGTCTCTAAGGTATTTGCACACTCATGTTAATAGCTGCACTACTCACAATGGCCAAGAGGTGGCAGCAACCCAAATGTCCATCAACAGATGAATGGATAAACAAAATGGGGTCTGTACATACTATTTATTCAGCTTTAAGAAGGAAGGAACTCCTGTCAATGTCATGCATGGATGAACTTCGAGGACATTATGCTAAGTGAAATAAGCCAGCCACAAAAAGACAAATATTGCACTTATATTGAGATATCTAGTGTAATCAAACTCATAGAAACAGTAAGTAAAATGATGGCTACGGGGGCTGGGGGAAGGTGATGGGGGATGTTGTTCTTCAAAGGGTAAAGAATTTCCATTTTGCAGGATGAAAAAGTTCTGGAGGTGTTTCACATCAATGTGAATACTTAGCACTACTGAACTGCACACTTAACAATGGTTAAGATAGTCAATTTTGTGTTTTTTACAATAAATACATTTTGAATTCATTGATATTTGGGGAGGTGGAGCATATTTCCTGTCCCACTGCCCTGTTTGAGGCCTGGGCCAGAATCTTTGTCTCCTGAAGCCCTTTCCCACCTCATCTTCCAACCTCACGGCCGTCTCCTTACTCCTGGTTCCTTGTTTCATTTAGTGCCTCTCACTAATAGCCCTCGAACCTGTCTCTCATATTCACTGATCCTCTGGCCATGACCTCTCCCTTTCCTCCTTGCCCACAAATCCTACAGGAGTTGATCTTCTAAGTGCTCCAGGAAACCTTCTGGAAGCTGGATATGAACAGCCAGTAATTAATTTATTATATAAAATCAGACCCTTAGCAAGAATCTATACTCAAGATACTAATGCCAAGTTTAAAGAGATTGCTAAAACACCTAATACAGGAATTGTCATATAATAAAAGCACTTTAAAAATTATTCCAAACCTCAACTAGCACATTTAATCCCATTACATTAACAATCTTATATTATCCTGTACCATTAATATGTGATAAAACTTCCATACTGTAGCTGGTGGGAATGTAAATTGGTACAAACTCTTAGAAAAGCAATTTGGCAATATATTTTTTGAGAACCACAAAAATATCCATGCCCTTTGACCTATCAACCCCATTCCTAGGAATTTACTCTAAGGAAATTATACTATAAAAGAAACAAAGGGCTTATGTATAGAGGTTTATTTCCAATTTATTTATGGAACTGCTGTGTGGACATAATCAAAACACACTTTACTGTTCTTTTCCCACCATCCTTTTAAAATGTATTCATTGTGGTGGGATGGGGGTGGGGGGCAGTAGGAAGAAGAAAGGAGCTTGTCCTTGACTCTAGTGACAACTATTGCAGTACCCTGCCTGCTCGGGTCATTTTCAGATAATGACAATCTGAGGGTCACATCAAGTCACAAACATGGTCTTGATAGAGTAATTGAATGTGTCAGTTTATTATATTAATTAACAATTCAGTTTTCATTCCACAGATTTCTGCCCCTTCTCAGCTAGAGCCAGCACCTCAGTGAGAGGTGAGTAGAAAGGGAGTAAAAAGGGGATTTCGATGCAGTCAGTTTCCTCGCCTTCACATTTCCTCCCCCACTCACTGGCTGCCCTTTGGGATTCCATGTCAAAACGGACGGAAGGTGGAGACATAAGTGGTTGTCTGGAAATACTGTAACTGGCTTGAGACTGCGACTGTTGGAAGCTGACTTCATGCTCACTGGGCTTTGCCGACGTATAAAATTACCTCTTGCTTGTGGCACTTTTCATGGACTCTTTGGAGAGTCCCATCTTGGGGGACCTCTCTAGTTTTAATTCTCAGGACAAGGGAGACGTATTTCATCCCCGCAGCCACTACCACTCTGCTCCTCTTCCCTGACAGTGCTCTCCATTCAGGCTTCCTTGAGCTCCCCTCACCCTCCAGAGGATCCTCTCAGGGCAGGACTTACATGACTCCCACAGGGAAGGGATACACAAACTAAGTCCGGGTATACAATTGAATACTGCTGAGATATGAAAAAGAATGAACTGTTGACACACGCAACCACCTGGGACTCAAGGATGTTACACTGAATGAAAAGAGCCAATCTCCAAAGGTTACATGCTGCATAATTCCATTATGGAATATTCTTGGAATGATAAAATGATAGTGATGGAGAACGGATCAGTGGTTGCCAAGGGATAGGGTTGGCTGGAGGGTCTGACTGCAAAGCTGTAGATGGAGGGAGGTGGGTTCTTTGTAGTAATGGAGCAATGATGTATCCTGACTGTGGTGGTAATTACACAAACCCACAAATCTATTTTATGTGATAAAATTTCATGGTGATACACACACACACACACGGGTACATATAAAAATTCATGAAAACCAAGTGAAGTCTGTAGTTTAATTCATAGTATTGTACCAATGTCAATTCACTAGTTTTACAAACGTGCTACAGTTTTAAGACGTTATTGGGGAAAGCTGGGTGAAGGGTTCATGGGAACTCTGTTTTATTTTTGCAACTTCTTGTGAGTCTTAAATAATTTTTTTCTAAGATTCTTTTTTAAGTGTCTGTCACCCAGTTCTCTCTTTCTCAGGGAGCCCACATTCTCATCATTTGCCCCAACAAACCCGGGGAGGGCAGAACTAAACCCCACTGTGTCCTGCTGTCACAGGCCACTCTAGCCAGTTCTTTGCCACCAACTGTAGAAACTATTTTTCAAGTTTGATAGGTGGTCCTAAGGTAGGCCCCTTCATACACCTTCAGAGAAGGAGGTAGCACCCCAGCCTTTCCCCTGAGAAGTGAGGGAGGCGTCACACATGCAATGCTCTCTCCAGGGGCATCGCTCTGCCCTCCCCCTCCTCCCCGTTTGTGTATTCAGTATGGCTGCCGGAGTCCACGACTTCACAACAGGTTCATGAGACTCCCTGGTGTAGTTGATGCTGTGGCCTCTGCCCACATCTCCCCTGAGGATGGAGACCCACACTCCCACTCTGAGTCTCTCTGAAAAGTGCCCTAAGGTGAAGAGAGAGCTACCTCCCCTAAGGTAACATCCCCTCGCCTGGAGCAACCTGCTTCCATGACTGGTCCATATAGAGGTATAAAGCCCTGGCCTCCTTGCCTCAATAAGGGACAACTCTGCAGGACCATCTCAGCTCCGGACCTAGAGGAGGGTTGGCAGGGGCCTTTGTGGTGACTGCCTTGAAGTTCAACTATTCCCTCTGCCCAGTCCCACTTCCTTTATTCTTCCACAGGTGTTGATCCCCAAACACTCCCCAAAACCTCCTGTACACAAATCTCCATCACAAACTCTTTTCCTGGGAACCTGACTCACTGTGACACTTGGTGAATTCTATATATGATGGTCAGTCTCGCTCTCACTTTGGAATCTGGTATCTATTGAATTGGTTCCTGAGTCAAAATTGAGGGGAAGAAAGCTC
The DNA here is from genome assembly GCF_036562045.2 of Rhinolophus sinicus. Taxonomy (NCBI): domain Eukaryota; kingdom Metazoa; phylum Chordata; class Mammalia; order Chiroptera; family Rhinolophidae; genus Rhinolophus; species Rhinolophus sinicus. The sequence goes on from NC_133761.1 coordinate 12,313,213, forward strand.
CACTTAGCACCACATTCTATTTATAATAGGAACCAAAGAGAAATGTATTAATAAATCATGGCAAATCAGCTTCACGGAGTAGTAAATAGCCAGTAAAAATTATGAACATTTTGCAGCAAAATAGTCCAGAAAAATGACAAGGATCTGACACAAAAATGTTGGCCCCGCGGCCGGAGACGCCTGACGTTTTGTGCTGAGGAACGGCCAGCAGCACGATGCAGCAGGCCAGGGACTGCTTACACTTGAGACGGACTATAGAACAGCACCTACCAGAGGGGGAAGACCAAGTGAAACATGGGAAGACAGCAACCAAGGGCATCAGCTCTCCCAGAGGCGATCTCAGCAGCGGCAGCAGCAAGCTCCTGTGGGCGATTTCCAGGCAGAACTGAGGCAGGTGTTCTTAGCCGAGACACCCCTGAGGTGGTTAGAGCAGTCTTAGAACATTTCGGAGAGCTGACTCCAAGTGAAAAATCAGGTTCCCACCTGCTGATTGAAGCTTCTGCCCCAGGTGGCACTCTCTGTCGCAGAACCTGCGTCATACCTTTATCGGTAGCCTTCCCTGAGGTCCTCGGGTTCCCAAATGGTACTGTAGATATTGGATTTGTGACCACCATGACTGCGGGAAAGAGCAGCAAGATGCTGCAGCACTTTCACTACAGAATGAGGTGGATCCTGTACGACGGCCGAGTCTTCACCGGCACCTTGAAGGCTTTCGACCAGCCTGTGAACTTGATCCTCTGTGACTGTGATGAGTTCGGGAAGATGGAGCCAAAGAACGAGAAGCAGCCAGAGCAGGTTGTGCGCCTGATGTTACTGCTCGGGGAGAACTGGGTCTCCATCACTGTGGAGGGGCCACCTCCCAGAGATACTGGCACTGCTCTCATACGACTTGCTGGAGCTGCAGGAGGCCCTGGGGTTGGCCTGGCTGCTGGCAGACGGGTACCAGCTGGTGTTCCAATTCCCCAGGCTCCTGCTCCAAGGGGTGGGGGGACCATCCCAACAGGTCAGGAGACTCCCCGTACACCTGTGTGCCAAGCACCCCCACCTCCAGGCATTATGGCTCCTCCACCTGGTATGAGACCACCCATGGGCCCACCAAGTGGGCTTCCCCCTGCTCGAGAAACACCAATAGGCATGCCCACTTCAGGAATGAGAGGGTCTAATTCTAATTCTAATGTGGACCAGGAATTAGAGGTCCACCTCCCGCAGGAATGCATCCAGCGGGACCCTAGGATATTACTGATCCTTAATCACTTTTACCTGCGATGCATCTTGTGAAACTGCAGTGTTTGTGAGCTGTGGTCTCCTCTTTGCTGCCTTCATAATTGCTATCATAATACATGCACAGAGCAACTTAAAAACACAAAATTGATTCAGGACTGAAAAAAGGCAATAAAGGACATCTTGGCCATATTTGGAGAAATGTGAATATAGACTACGTATTAAGATAATATTGTTGCATCAATGTTGAATTTCTTGGACATGATAATGAAACTGTGATTAGACAGAAAAATGTTCTTAAGAAATTCTGCTGAAGTATGTATAGGTGATGTCTGCAACCTACTTTCAAATGGCTCTGCAAATAATTATGAGAGAGAGAGAGAGAGAGAGAGAGAGAGAGAGAGAGAGAGAATGAGATAGAAGGGAAAGAGTAAGAGAGAGAGAGCAAGCTCTTCCTTGCAGAAAGCCGTACTCCCTCCCTGCAGCGACCTCACTCCCGTTCCTGTGTGGAATGCTCCCCCTTGTGTAACAAGAGAGCAGAAAGCCATCAGCAGAACACATTATAAAACTCCCCTGTACCGTGGGAATGCAAGACCCCAAGACTTTTAAAGAAGGCCATCAGTGTGCCATGTTTTAATGTACTCTTTCCCAGGCCCCAGCCAACAGTGTACTTCCTGTCCCCTGTGGGCTCTCCATGATGTCAAAATCTGAGGTCCGGATGGCATGGATGGCCAAGGGGCGGGGAGGAGAGTAGCTACAGCCTTGCCTCTGAAGGGCATGGGCTCCAGAGTCAAACAGCTCAAGGGCTGAATCCCACTTTGTCCAGTTACTACCTAGCTGGGTGACCTTTGAGCCTTAGCTTGCTCTGTGTGAAGCAGTAGCTCCTGTATCACAGCGTAACTGGGCGGACTCAGTGAGATCGTGCAGACCAAGACGTAGCATAGGGGTTGGCCCATGGTCTAATCAGAGCTCAGTAAGTGTTAATCAATTATTAAGATCTATTAACCTCTTCTTGAGGAGGCTTCTAAGAAAGTTCCTTAGAAGTCCTATGGCTTGTAGAGCACAATTCGAAAATTGTCACAGCGTATCTGATTTGCAGTTTACTCTTTGGTGAGAATCCAGCCAATTTTGCCTACAAAGCTAAGACTACTAATCACATATTAAAAACAAAAAGTAAATAAGAAAAAGAAACTCCCTTTCCGGGCTACATGCACTAAGATTTCAGGACTATTTCACTAGGTATATCTTTCCTCATGAGTGATTTCCAAGAAAATGGACTTTGAGTTCTCCACCAATTTTTCTGCTCACCATTGTGTCTCTTCTGGGTCTTCTGCTTTTGACACTCTAATAGTCTCCTCCAAGGCAAGTCTCTCTCTCACCCCATGTCGAGAGGCCCAAAGCAGACCTCGCAACGGAGCCTGGGGTACTGTATGTGTGTGACCATGGCGGGGGGGAGGGGTTGACAACATCTGCTATACCTTCTGTTTCGCGGGCATGCGAGACTATGAAAGCCCTGAGCAGAGAAACTGGCAGAGCATTAAATGCACCTGACCCGACTATACGAGGACGAAGTTCCTCCTCAACCCATCCCTGGACCACAGAGCATGTGAAGCATGTGATTCTCTCTTTGCTTCCCTTTCAACCTTCAACTTCTATGAACCCTAACAAACCCTCAAAACAAAACCTGCCGGATCCATTTTCCCTCCCATTTCCACAGCGGCCTCCCCAGGCCTGACCCCCACCCATTTACATGCAGGTCTCCTCCTTCTAGTAGCCTCCCCCCTCTGCCAACCCCAACCTGCCAACCACAGTCAATGGACACCGCAAAACGCTAGTTCTCCCACCTCCCTCCCCTGCTTAAGAGCTTCCCACCACAGCCCCTTTTCCTATGAGATTAAGCCCTAAATCTCCTCTGGTGGTTCAAGGCTCTCCAGGAGTAAAGGTACCCCATATACAAAAGACAGGCCACCCCAGTACTTCCCTAGGTTCTCATTTTTGTATTCCACCCTGTCCCTCAATCCTGAGACCAGCATGAGTAGTAATGCCCGGATTTTGCCTTTGGATGTATTCCTGTGTGTCTGGATCTTCATTTCATGAGGTAGTAATTCTGGAGTCAGACCCAGGTTCAAATGTATTAACTGTGCTCCTTTGGGCAGGTTGCCCGTGGGTGTTTCCTCACCTGAAACATAGGGATAACAACAATCCCTACTTCATCGGGCTGGTGTGAGGATTAATGATTTTATACACAAGTAGCTTTGAGCAGTGTCTGGTACAAAAAGGAATGCCCAGTAAATGTGAGCTATCATTATGGTTTCCCGGAAGGTGTTATTTTCAGATTCCTAAAAGAAATCGAGAGATATCTACTAAGAAGGTTTTTCTCTCTTTGCATGAGTTCATGGGCTTCCTGAGCCTTTCTGTCCCCAGATTGCAGCTCAAGGCCCTATAGGGCACAGACACACAGCCCTCATCAGCACACAAGCTCCTCAGCTGTTGAAAGATCTTGCCTGTAACTCCCAGCAGCCAACTCACAGGTTAGAACTGTTGAACAAAAGGCTAAGAGCAACAGAATAGAAAAACAACGTGGGGCATTTTGTTCCTCATTCCTCAGTCTCCTGTCATGTGAACGTCACCTTCAGGTTCTGTCCGTATGCATCACACATCCTGGCTTTTCCCGCTGTTGCTCAATGCTGCCATAACTACACAGCTTCTGAAGCTGTACCTGTTAAAAGCTGTGTTTGTTTGGGGGGGAGAAAACAGAGCCGTGTGGGTAAACGTGTGAGGAAACGTGTGACGTCTTCACTTTTTTAAGTGTTTGAATCTATTACTTACAGTAATACTATATCCACAGGGCTCACAACTCTTAAAAACACAAAAGGTTATATACAATGACATTTCTCGACCCCAGCCAACCATTCTCCTCTCCAGAGGCAACAAATATGACCAGTTTCTTTGGGGCATTGGATATTCTTTTAGATAGTCTGTACAAACACAAGCAAAGACACATATATTGTTTCTCTTTTAATATACACTTTTTCACTTGCTTTTCCAACTTGATTTTACTGATTTAATACATGCAAAAGAATATAACATAAGCTTAAGTACAAAAGAATAAAAACGCCACCACTCTGCTTAAGAAACATAACCTTCCTCATTTATTTTCACAGCTTCATAATTTTCTTCTCCGGCTGTATCATAATTCATTTCATCAATCTCCAGTGGGTGAGCCCCTACCTAAGCTGTTTGCAATCTTTTGAAGTTATCCACAATGCTACACTGACAAACCCTCATCATCTTACATGTATCTGAAAGATAAATTCCTAGAAGGGGAATTACAAAGTCAAAGGGTATGCTCATAGGTCATTTTCAAATAAATACCTGGATTGCCCTCCATAGAGATTGAACCAAATTGGTTTGTTTGTTTTTATAAGTTGCCAAGAAACCTCGAAGTTCAATAGGTGGCAGTCACTTAACTGACAGAGCTACGAGGGTGGGACAGCAAAAGGAATCTCTTTTAAATGACATTTAAAAAAATAAACTTTTTTTTTTTTTTACCCTGAGATAATCATATAACACAACTCCTGGCTTCTCCTTCACTGCTTGGTCAAGAGTCCAAATACATACTTTTATTCTGGTTTAATTCTTATAAGGATTGATACTGCTTGGAACTGACCACAATTATTATTTCCTGTAATGAGGTAATTATTGAATCAAGTTCCGCAATACTTTTTTGTAACGTTGTTTACTTTAAAATGCCTAATGCCTTAGATATTTAAGATGTGCATCTTGGGTTCCAAGTTTTGAAATAAAAATCCCGGCCATCGGTAAGTTCACTCAACATTCAAAAGCATCAGGAACAAGCAGGATGATTATAAACGGAAGTGTTTATCCAGAACTGTAACCACCGTCGGCTTATAGGAAACTGAAATGGAATGTCGCAGCCTGTGGAATTTGGCCCTGGAGACTCGGGTAACTAAATACAGTGAGTTACAGTAACTTACCCACACTCAACATTGCCTCTGATCACAAATCCATGTACAGAAAAGAAGCTATCCATGTGCTGCTTCCCCCAAGACTCTCTGGTCTTACCATGCTCCCGTAACCCATGGTAGAATGAATGGCCCCTTGAAGGCGGAAGCAAGGCACCAGCTTGGACACACTACCTGGTGACGTTGGGATTATGTCCTTCAGGATGCAGTGTATGCTCTGAGCCAGTGATGGTGCTGCCCAAATTCATGGGTCCAGGCACCAAGGGAGTAACGTGAGGCATCTCTGGCTGCTAGACTCATGACCCCCTCTCCAAATGTTTGCTTCCCTTCTCTGCGACTTTGAACCAAATCCCTTCTGGCTTCGAGTACCCAGATCGAGGAACTTCTGTTATCATGTGCAACTGAAGCCCAACTGGTGTGCTTACTGAATCAGCAGCTCTCAGGGAGGGGTCTGAGCATGTTTTTTTGTTTGTTTTTAACAAACTGTCCAATAACTCTTAAGCTCACAAAGTTTCAAATTCAATGATAAACATTCTTTGCAGTAACTACAGGGTAGGTTATTTTGATGAATAGCTTTGAAAGACACTTTGCCCAACCCATCATAGAAAAGCTGGAAGCCCCACTTCCACCCCACAATAGAGAACACCTTTCTAGTGACTGGAATTTGATTCCAGAATGTGGGGGGGTACTGAGAGCTGGGTAAAATGAATGATGGCAGCTGGTCCTAGAGTGGGATTACTTGGATTCAAATCTTGCCTCATTAGCTATGTGGCTTTGGGTAAATGACTTTAATTTACTGTGTCTTGGTTTTCCCATCTATAATATGGGAAGAATAATAGTATCTATTTTATAGTGTTGTTTTGAGGATTAAATGGTTAATAAACATAATTAGGCACAGTGTTAGCTATTTAAAACTTTATAGTTTAGAGTATGAAACATTCTCTCTCTCTCTCTCTCTCTCTCTCTCTCTCTCATACACACACACACACACACACACACACACACACAATCTCTCTCTCAAAATAACTCTTAAGACAACCAAGGCCCAGAGAGGTTAAGTGACTTCTCCAAGGCCACACAGCAAGTGACTAACAAAAGCACATCTGTAATGAGGACTAAGGACTCCAACCTGGTTTTTCCTGTATTCTGAGTGCAGGGACTAGGTAACACCTGGCCCCAAGGAGGTCATACACAGCTCAGCACCCTGTGCGCCTTGAAGGGGAAGTGACTCATCCATCACTCATGATTCTAGAGATGGTGTGTGCTAGAACAGTGTATGACTATATTAACATTTTGCTCCTCAATTTCTTTCCAATGTTCTTCCCAGAAATTGCTCTAAAACTCCAGGTCCCCATGGAAACCTCAGGAAAGATTATCTATTGCCTCTAAGTGAAATTCTGCTACAACTGCTCCCTTGATAACAAATGAGTGTTATTAAAAGCCTGGCCCTGACAGATGCCTGTTGTAGCTCATGGGCAACGCCACGTTCTCCTCAGACTGAGACACTGGAAGAGCCAGTTTACTGTCCAGTGCTAAGCTGTGGTCAGCTTGGAGGAAAGGGGGAAAATGTACCGTGAGCCCCAATGTCACGATCAGACACAGGACAAGATTTCCACACGTTTAAGACAGGAGGCTGGAGTGAGGTGCCCACTGAGAGTATGAGAGTGACATTCGCACACTCATGATAACCTTTGCCACCATATCTGCAGAAGTCACGTGCTTTCCAAACCGAAAGGTGAACGAGTACGGCTTGGAGTTGACGCTTGAAAGACTGCAAAAGAAACCTATTTGAAAAAGGACCATATAACCTAAAAAAGGAACAGAATCCAGTCAAAGGGAGGAATTCAAAGAGCAACAATTCAGCAGTTTTATTCTGGCATTATCCAGAGATCCAGTGCAGGGGGGACCACGTCTTTCAGACTCCTTTGTTGATAGGAACTGTTCCGTCATTAACTATTCAAGGGATATGTGTGGAGTGCCTACACTGTGTCACACACTGTCCGACGCACTAACATTAGAGAACAAAGGTGAAAAGAGACAGAAAACAGGCTTTTAAACACATAAATACACAAGATAATGTCAGGTAGTGATAACGGCTATGAAGGAAAAAACATCGTGAGGTCACCTGCCATGCACTGGGGTGATCGGCTTTCAGTAATTGATCAGGGACGGATTAGACGACTTGGACCTGAGAGCTGAATGTTGGGGAGATGTCAATCATGAGAAGACACAGGAAAGAAAGGTCGAATCAGACAGGGACGGTGGAGCCGGCGTCAGAGGCGGCCACACTCCAGGCCACGCATGGCTGGAAGGACATGTTGAAGTCACTGTAAAGTGGCTGTTGTTTGCTGTGGCTGCTGTTACTGGTTTAAAGCAGAGGAGTGATGAACTGATTTATGTTTTTAAAAGATCACTCTGGCTGCTTTGTGGCAAAAACATTGCAAGGTGGGTAGGGGACAAGAGAAAAAGCAGGGAGTCTACTGGGGTGGTGCCTAAGGCTTCTTCATGAACAGGATGAAATACCTCTGCAGGCTACCCAGCTGTCTTTCCTCCATGTCGATGCTGAAGAACTGTTTGAACCAAAGGATGGATCTAGCATGTTTCCCCGAAAATAAGACCTAGCCGGACCATCAGCTCTAATGCGTCTTTTGGAGCAAAAATTAATATAAGACCCGATCTTACGTTAGATAAAACCAGTCTTATATTATAGTAAAATAAGTTTGGGTCTTATATTAATCTTTGCTCCAAAAGACGCATTAGAGCTGATGGTCTGGCTAGGTCTTATTTTCGAGGAAACAGGGTAGTTAAGGGAGTACCACCCAGAGCAAGAACTGAGCAGGGTTTGAACTGCGTGAGAGAGGAGTGGACATGGAGGGCAGGTCTTTGATGTCACTAGCGGTCTCCTTGGGAGGAGAAATGGGTAACTTGCTCATCACAAAGGAAGAATTGAATGAGGGCCAGGCACATGTCCTCCTGCAGTATAGCCCCATTTCTGCTCCCTTCACCGTACCACTGTTTCTTGGTACCCATTTCAAATAGGCCTTCATTCTCATCTCTCTAGTGAAATTGCTCTGAAGACACTGCCAAAGCCAATGGTCATTTCAGTCCTCAGTGCTCAAGTGATTAGCGCCATCTCACTCTGGAGAGTCTTCCTCCTCTGGGCTTTCCTTGTTTCTCCTCCTCCCTCCCTGACCATCCCGTCCCCTTCTGGTGCCTCATCTCCTGATGTCTAAAAGTAAAAGCTCGCAGGGCTGGGTCCCGATCTCTTCTCCATCTACACTTATTCTCAGTGATCTCACCGAGTCCTGTGCCTTTAAATACCATTAACGGATGTCTCTCAATTTTATACCCCCAGCCTGAACCTCTCCTGAATCCCAGTCTCCTTTATGCAACTCCTATTTGACATCTCCTTTTAGACATCTGACTTCTCAAATGTGTCAGGTCCAGAATAAAACTCCTAATCTTTCTCTCCCAAAGTGCTTTATCCACAAGGGTCCCCAACTCAGTAAATAGCAGCCATCTTTCCACACATGGTATATGTTCATTTTCTGTCTTCTCCACCAAGATGTGAGCTCTGTGCACACAGGAGCTTTCACTTCCTCATTGCCGATCATCAGGGCAGGAACAGTGTCTGGCCCCCTGCTTTACTTACGAATGAAAATGAGGTGGCAACTCTGTCCCTTGAACCTGAGCGCTTTGTATCTGACTTCTCTTAGGACAGTTGTCTTGTTCATCAGGGCCTAACTGCAAATGGTAGGCAGGTAATAGATGCTGAGCGGATGGGTGGGTGGGTGAATAGATGGATGGATAGATGGATGGATGGATGGATGGATGGATGGATGGATGGATAAAGGAAAGTAGAGAGGGATGGCTTTCCCCCTATAACTTCAAACTGTGTTCTCCAAAATTTATTCAAGGCAAATGACCAAGACTTCCTCTTCCCTGAATAGTGTGCATCTGGTATGTCCCAGGCTTCCAAACACTGGTGAATGCAAACTTGTCACGTGTATAGTAATCCTAACTCTTGATGATTTGAGCACACATTCACCAACACCAAGTCCAGCTATTTAAATAAGTATTCTCCACCCAGAATTTCTGAACATTATCAGATGTATTCAAGCCCCCACTAGTTTGTGAATTCTATGCAAGGTCATTTTCTATTTCAAAGTCCTCATGAAATGGGGACTCATTGAGAATCAGAGCCACAGCCTACAGACTTTATCATGCATCAGCTTCATGGCTCTGAGCCAACCACCAAAATTTCAACCTCTGTCAGACCATCAGTCTCCACTGTTCTCCTTCTATGCCCAAGACCAGCTCCTTCCAAGGTTCCTACAGAGCCACGCTGGGCTCCTATTATAAGTGCTTGAATGAGCACTGTATTATTTAGAGAGGGCTAAACTGCCGAATCAAGGCTCACCAGTAATTGTGTGACTTAAAAAAATACACATTGTCTCTTAATGAACAGTTCCACGCTATACTTTTCAGGCAGGCATACAACGTGGCTCCACAGGGTCATTCAGGTATCCAGGCTGGTGGTGGCTCTCCTATCTTCAATGGATTAACTTCTGAGGTCATTCTAGTTATCACCATTCCATCCAGTAGGAAAGGGGGGAAATGTATGAAAGAGAAGGCAGGCAATGTTTCATCAGTCAGTCTTGTAAGTGGCCACATCTCTCCCCTTACAATCCAGTAGTGAGAACCTGGCCACATGGCCACACCCATCTGCAAAGGAGTCTGGGACGTGTCATCCCTGGCACAGCAGCCACAGACCAGGGAAAACTCTATTACTCCAGAACAAGGGACAGCAAATTATAGCCCAAGAGTCAAATCCTCGAGCCCCCTGGTTTTGTGAACAAAGTATGACTGTAGCACAGTCACACCCATTCATTTATACATTGTCTATGGCTGTTTTATCTGCCACAGAGGCAAAGCTGAGCAGTTATGACAGACCTTATGGCCTGCAAAGCCTAAAATATTTACTATTCAGCCCTTGATAGAAAATATTTGTTATCCCCTTCTCTAGGGAAAAAAAAAAAAAAAATGGGACAACGGATTCGGTTGGACACCCAGCAGCCTACACTTTCAAAATTTATCTGGGTCATTGTTAAAAAGACATGGGGACAAAAATATTCCTTGAAGCATTTTCTGTCACACCAAAAGACTAAAAACAACTTATAAAGGACTTAAATTTTCAACCATGCATACCACAGAATACATGTAACCTTTAAGAAGAATGAGGAAGTTCAACATGCACTGATTAGAAAAATATCCAAATATATTAGCTCGAAAAAGTAAAATGCACAACAGTATGTTTAGAATGTTGTGGGGAGGGGAAAAAAAAAAACAGAATTTAATCCATAATATCTATATGCTTACATGGGCATAGAAAACTCCTATAAGAACATAAAGGAAACTGAAATCAGAAGTTAGTTTCTGGGTAGGGAAGTCAAAAAATTGAAGGACAGAGTGGACGGAAGTTTACTTTTCACTATACACCCTTTTACATATTTTGAAGTAGTACAATGTGCCTGTACTATCTACTTTTTAAATAATTAATTAAAAATTAAACTGAGAAAAACCACATACACAAAAGAGTTTGTCTTTATGTCCACGGCTAACCAACGCCTCTTCTGAAAGACATGATCTTTCTTAAAAGCCACGGATCGATCAGGAATAGTCAGTCTTACTGACCTGCGAACCACTTCACATTATTGGATCTGCTTCCCTCTCCACCTCTCCACTGTCTGTCAGATTCTCAGAGATACATTTTTTTCTCTTTTTTTTTCCCTCCCTTATTTTCATAGTCAACTTACAAATTCTATCTTAGTCCCCTGCTATTCTTGAAAGTTCCTCTTTCTAAAGAGACACTATTTATCAGTATTTATGCAGTTCTCTTACATGTTAAGCATAAAGAGAAGCAAATGTGACCGTAGAGAAAAATTAAGCACGGAAAGACAAAAGAAACAGTTTTCAAGACTGATAAAATGAACAACATGGGAGAAAAATCTTGTAAGGAAATTCACCTTTCAGGTAAAACTGACAGTGCTCCAACTTACGCAAGATGAAGAAAAAAAGGAATCCACTGGTTTATGTAACTGGAAAGTTCAAACGTTGGGCTGGCTTGAAACACAGATAGATCTGGGTGCTCAGAAATGGCCTTGGGGCTGCCGCTCGGCTGGGCTGCATTCTGCAGTCAGGCTGTTCTCTTGTGGCAGCAAGATGCCCACAGTAGCTGCAAAGTTCTGGGCCTCTCGCTTAGCAAGCCTGGTGGAGAGAGAGTTTCTCTCTCTGACCTCAATACAGTAAATCCAGAGAACACTGTGACAGATCATTCCTAGACTTGTCCGGGGTGGGGTCCAAGCCTGGCCCAGCTCAGGCTCTATGCCTTTACTTTTGGACACCAGGACTATATGGAACGTGCAAAGATCGAAGGGTTCCCCAAAGGGTGCTGTACGAGTGCCAAGTAGAAAAACAACAAATGTCCTCTGTTGCTTCTAACAAGTCAGGACTGTGGCCACTGGATATTTTAACAGGCTTAAAATGATCAACTTTGCTCCCTTATCCTGGTAAGAAGTAGTGGGGGTTTCAATTTCAAGGCAAGGTGGCTGGGGAGTTCAAACTTAAACATACACATTGTCTGATCTGTCTGCACCAGACATAATTTTGAATACCAGATTAGAAACCTGCTCATAAATTAGCCAAAACAAACCTCCAAAAATGCAATTTGTAAATCAGATTGCAATCCTTCGGTCCCTCTGAAACGTTTTGTCCAGGACAAAGTATTTCCGTGGTGCAGTCTGCCAAAATGTATCTTCTTCATTTTAGCCACATCCTTTTAAAATCACCGTCTGAGAGTCACTGAAAATGCCAAAGTATGAGGTCTAAATTTAGCACTAAATTATAAAATAACTTAAGAGGTTGTACTTGTATTCATCTTATCAAAAGTTCATTCACTTTCTCCCAGAATCTTCCTGGTCAGCTAACCCAAATAGATACGTGATATTTCCTTAGATTGCTTGATTCTTGAGTAAATGCTTTCAGTTGTCCCTCCATAGTGCAGGGCAGAAGATTTATGTTAAATGAAAGTTTCTTAATAAGCAGAAAACTCATCTGGGATCATAAGCTTAGACATCTTTACTGTAAGAAATTACTAATTTTTACAGTAGAATCATGAAAACATAAATGATAGCTAGTACTATATGCCGGTTTAACGACAAACTTTTATTTACTTAGAATTATATGATTAAAGACAAATTTCCAAAATATCATCAAAAACGAAGGTCGATACATCTATTTTAAAGCAATGGTTCCCATCTACAACTGAGATACTCTTGGGTATCTCAGGTCATCAAGAATGACGCAAAATCTTAAAACAAAATTAATTTTAAGTGAATTTTATTTATAAAAAACCTATATAAACAGACCAAACAATACTCAAACCTGGAAGGGCTGTAATCTTTTTTAACAACATAATAGTTCAAAAAGACTAATACTTATTGCTGATTCAGCTCACAATATCAGCCCTCTTCAAGCAGCAACACAATCACTAGTAAACATTTTATGGGCACCTTTAATGGGTATTAGTGATTCACTGAGCAACGAGCCACAGCCCTGCCCTCCTGGAGCTTCCGGTGTAGCTGGAGAGAAATGAAACATCCAGAACAGAAACAAAGTTCACACACATCTATGACAACAAAAGCAATTACTGGCGTAAGTCACCACATGTATTAACAAATGAGCCATGGGACTATCTTAGCAAATGTACACTACATCAAGTTTCAACCTGACATATCAAAAAAAAAAAAAAAAAGTTTTTAGTTATTTTTTGTTCATTCATGTTTCAACTGAATTGAATTAAAAAGAGGAAAACACAATTCCAAGCCAAATGTACCATTACGTTTACCATCCCACTGTTCATGTCCTAGAACTTCTCCATAGTTCTACACCCAGATGTCCAGTTCAGTAGTTTTGACTGCCAAACCGATGTACAAATTCAGATAGCGAGTAGACAGCTCCCCACCCTACCTCAGGATCCATACTGATAAAATCATTCAGGTTCATTTTGGAATCTAAAAAAATACATGAAAGAAACATCCACTGAAAGCACAATTTTGGTTTAACAACAATAAAACAACCGAGAAGACCAAAGGTAGAGAAAATTATTCAACGGATAAGGGTTCTATATCACTTCTTTGGTATTCTTGTCGCAAATGTGTAACCTTGATCTAATCATGACAAAACATCACACACACACACACTGAGGGACATTCCACAAAAGAACTGACCAGTACTCTTCAAAATGTAAAAGTTTGAAAAGAAAAGAAAAAAAGAAACTGTCACAGATTGAAGGAGACACTGTTAATACCCTGGGTCAGAAAAAAAACAATTAGTGGGAAGACTTGCAAAAACTTAAATAAGGTCTTGTAGGTTATGTCAATACATTTGTTTCAGTTGTAGCATTTTCTTGGTTTTAAAAATTATACTATGGTTTACTCAGATACTCAGATTCTGAGTAAAGTGTATACAGGAACCCTGTCCCATTGTGGCAAATTCTTTAGAAGTCCAAAATTATTTCAAAACGAAAAGTTAAATGAAAACAATGCATGAATAATCAAACTGCCAATTTACTGGATTCAACTGCCAATTTACAGGAAATTCAGGGGATACAAAAAAGACACAGTTAGCAAAACCCAAAGTGTTTCTCCCAGACTCAGTTTCTTCAACAAATGAATTACAAGGAAAAAAAAAGTTGGACAAGGAATCTATATATTTAAAAAGACTACGCTTACAACAACAACAAAAAAGCAGGATAATCAGCAAAACCAGAAGTTTTGCTGAAGTCATCAGAGAGCTGGGATGCAGGATGACCAAGTAACCCATAATAAAGGAAAGACAGATACCTCCAAGGAGAGACAAGATGGAAACTCTTGCTTATCTGGGATAGATGCCAGATTCCATAAGAATTGGTAAGTAAGTCAGCTAAAATTTTTAAAAGATTGCTAATGGAAACCTCAACTTCTGAAATGTGAGTTATTTGTTTTCTAGGACTTTCAGCCCAAGACTTGGGAAATGTCCTTAAAAATTTAGTCACCGGTAGCTGGTGCTGGAACTGAGTCTTTAGAGCAAGGCTATAAGACTGTAAATCTCAGTTTCCTTCTTATCAGGAAAAAAAAAGGGGTTGGGGGGAGTTCGTTTCTTTAAAATATATTAAATGCTAAATTAAAAATAGTGGGAGCGGCCAGGTGGCTCAGGCAGTTGGAGCTCTGTGCTCCTAACTCCGAAGGCTGCAGGTTCGATTCCCACATGGGCCAGTGGGCTCTCAACCACAAGGTTGCTGGTTCGACTCTTTGATTCCCGCAAGGGATGGTGGGCTCCGCCCCCTGCAACTAAGATTGAACACAGCACCTTGAGCTGAGCTGCCGCTGAGCTCCCAGATGGCTCAGTTGGTTGGAGCGCGTCCTCTCAACCACAAGGTTGCCAGTTGGACTCCCTCAACTAACAATGGCAACTGGACCTGGAGCTGATCTGCACCCTCCACAATTGAGATTGAAAGGACAACTTGACTTGGAAAAGTCCTGGAAGTACACACTGTTCTCTAATAAAGTCCTATTCCCCTTCCCCAAAAAATCTTTAAAAAATATATAAATAAATAAAATAAAATAAATCACTACTAATTAGCTAAAAGTAGTTCCCACTTATCCTAACTTTGGACACATTTCTTTGATAAATACAGGTCTTAAGGAATTTACCACATGAGAGAACATTATAATGTAATCCAATTATTACATGAAGAACCAGTATGTTCACCCCACACCTCAGAGCAGATTCCTTTTCATTTCAATCTCAAATTCAGGAGGCCCCTGATGAACTAAGTACCTGAGCGACAGAAAAAGACATACCCTCCTTGTAAAAAACTCTTCCTCAAGTAGTGTGCTCGCCCTGCCACTTTCCAGAACCATATACGTTAGGCAAAGGGACTAACCTTCACACACTTCAATTTATGTGTCTATCAAATGTGGAAAATAAAGCTTGACTCATTGAGTGGTGGTGAAAGTCAAACTAATCTGAAAGGGGGTTGGCACAAAGCCTGGCACCTGCTGGGTCATAATCATCAAAACCCAAAGGAATGACCCAAAGAGGATGAGGGCCGATGAGGTGATGTTTACTGAACACCTACTATGTGCTAGGCTCTGTGTTAGTGCTCACGTCGAAAAAAGAGCTGGGGAGCTGCCAAGGCACACTGCCTAAGACCACGCCCTGTGCAATAGGCTGTCCAAGACTGAAAGGTAGACCCATGAAGCCCTCTCCTAACCCAGGAATGGTCCCAATTCTAATACCGAGCCCAGGAAGCAGGCTTGTGGACCAACAAGCAATTCCGATGTAAATTTTAAAAATTACGAGAGAGGATCAAATATATGGTGATGGAAGGAGAACTGACTCTGGGTAGTGAACACACAATGGGATTTATAGATGATGTAATACGGAATTGTACACCTGAAATCTATGTAATTTTACTAACAATTGTCACCCCAATAAATTAAAAAAAAAAAAAAATTACGAGAGCTTTTCACAGACAGCCTCAAATAGCTGAGTTTGAATCCCCTTTTAGTTCACTCCCTTCAAAGATGCCAAATATATTTTTTACTTTCTTCCTTGCTGAACTCTGAATACTTTTGTCCTCCTTTCCTGGCATGCTGCACAGCTTACAGAGCACTTCCACACAGAAAGCATCACCCATGTGATGGGATGATCTCACCGCAAAACGGCAATGCTATGAACTACTCACAACCAGAAATAATGTTTCCACTCATGTGAAGGCCAAACAATAGTAAGAGGGTAAAGAACGCTTTATTGCCTCAAATCTCAACAAAGTATTAATTGGACCGATGCCTAAAAGCCCACAAAGGAGATGAGTGGTGTAATAAAACCTGCCAGCTTTCACCTCCTCCTAATGCAGATTTTATTTGAGAGCCAGGGAAATGCCATGTCATCCGTCACAAGGATACACTGGGGCTTTTCTCACCATAACATGAAACCCTACCATGCCCAGGTGCTCCCAGCCCCATTGTTAAATGACACAAACACACAGATCTCCGAAGTCGTGTCCTGGACGTAGGGACACCCAATACCTAGCAAGTGTCGTGGTTCTGCTCCCTAACACCCTCCCTGTCCTGTGAGTTCTTAGGCCTCCCGATCCTGCTCACTGTGCCTCAATTTCTGAATCTAATAAACACACAGCACTACACTTCCTCTTACCTCTTACCACTCGGGATTTTACCCAAAGAACAATGCAAGTTTTGTCCTTGGTGAAGGGAAAATGCCTATCTGCGCAGGCACCAGAACCCACTCTGAGGAAGCATCTTTGGCTCACCTCCAGTTTCAATGCAGGGATATGATGGAGGAGGCTCTCTCCAGTTCCCGCTGGAATCTTTCATGTGAGATCGGTCAGAAGCAAAGTTCTTCAAATATGAATCTGCGCGGATCACTCGAAATTTCCTGCAGATCAATCAGCATTCATTTATCTCAGGGAGGTCTCCCAGTTGAAATTCTAACGCGGTTTTTATATAGACTCATTTTCTGTGGCATGCACAAAACTACTGGTGGCATTTTTTGCACTATTAGTAACATGCAAACATATACGCCACTTTATTACCTGTTAAAGAAGCCATGAGAAATGATCAGATGAAATCCAAAATCACAAAGGCACACAAATATACCTGGTTACCATTATTTACCAATTGTGGATCAGGGGCAAAGTGCATAATTTTCAGGTGCGGCCATGACAGCCTTCTAATAAGGCATCATAAGACATCCCACTCCCCCCCGCCCCCTGCACCGTACACACACCCCCAAAAACAAGACTACGAGAGAAATCCCCAAAACGACTACAATAATGTTTGAGATCTTATCACACAAATCTTTAAATGACTGCCAACCTCTGATACAATGGACAACCTTTAAAACTTTAAAACATTTTGAATCTTCTGTGTAGCACATCATTCTCAAATATCAACTCAATGGTGATGCCAAGATAAGTGACCTTTACAAAACAAATGCCAAAACAAACAAAACAACTCCATGTGATTGTCAAGGTCTCACTTCAGAAAGGATGAAAATCCATCCCGAATTTCCTCACCTTCTGAACTGTGGATGGATGTCCTCATCAGATTTAAAGGCATCTTCCACATAAGTGTCAAAAGCACAGGGAAATGGCAAGACAGTGTCAAGGTCATAAATGAAGCTCTGTCCTCCACTTGAAACATGAAGCAAGACAACATGGTAATCCTAGAAGTAACAGTTGTTGAAGTTACTTTATGATGGTGAATTCCAGGATTATGTGATATATAAAGCATATATATCACCAAAACCAGATACCAGACTAATATAGCCCTCTTTACAATAGCAAAATAAAACAAAGTAAACACAAAACCCTGAAAACAGACCAAATGTCCGGTGACAGGGAATAGTTACCTAAATAATGGATATGTTCCTATACATTAAATGTATACCCACTGACCCAGCAATTTCACCTCTAGGAATCCATCCTACATAAAAATGGTCATACACATGTAAAGGTATATATACTAAGAAAATCTCTGTAGCACTGTTTATAATAATGGAAATTCAGGAACAACCAAAAGTCTATCAAGAGGGGAATGGTTAATAAATCACGATGCAGCTGCATGATGGAATACTACGCAGCTGTTAAAAAAGATTTTGGTAAATTTACATGGAAAACAGAAAAATGTTGTTACCTAGTTGGATAGAAGGAGACTGCAGAATGTGCATATTATTTTATAAAAGCTGTATGTATATAGACAGAAGTACATAAGCATGCATATGAACAGAGGAAAGGTCTGTAAGGATATTCTCCAAACTATTAACAAAGGGAACTGCTTGAGGTTTGCCCAGAGAAGGGGAAAAGGATTTTAATTTCTTGTTTTATACATTTGCAGTTAAAAAAGTACAAGTGTTGGTTTTGATTTTGTTGTTTTTTAATCAGCTAAGCCCTCATCTGTAAGCATTAAAGGAGAAGGCTAGAGAGAGCTTCTCCCACAGAGCTTGGTCACAGTGTGTACGTGAATTCTCACTCGTGTCGCTCCCAGACACCTGGCAGCGCCAGAAGGGATGTCAGGGAGGTTATCAAGGGACATGAGGGCAGTCTGGTGCTGTGAGTTCCTCAGAAGAAAAACACCCTCGCAGAGAACAGCTCTGTGACATAAAAAGTTCAATCACATCAGGACAACATTCATAACACCCCTTCCATTTCTAGCACTTCAGAGAGCTCACAAAGCACTTTCTCAAACGCTATTTCATTTGACTCTGTGAGGCGAGAAAGATAATTAATCAAGACTAGAGACGGTGTACCATCAGAGCCTAAAGTGCTTCCTTTGGCTCCAATTCTATCTTAGTAAAGCAGAAACAGCATCAGAAATGGATACTGATTCCCTGTATACCCCTTAATGCATCCTACCCTCCAAGTATAAAGAAGAGCGCTCTCCCTCTAATCCTCCACGATTTCCTTCCCCTGGGCTCGTTCACGCTATTCCCCTCCAACCGTAGCAACCTTCTCTACCTCCTTCCCCATATCCATCACTCAAGCTCCAGCTCAAGTCCTCTCTCCCCCATGAATCCATTTTTATCTTCTCCCACCCCCTGCCAGAAGTAGTCTCTGCCTTATCCAAAATCTGTTTCTCCCTTGACATTTTCTAACTCATACTGCAGTTTTTTTGAAGTATATACTCCCTATTATTTGTGGGAAACTGTGCTGTTGAAATATAGCTATAAAGATGAGAAAGAGAGGTCCTTACCCTCAAGGAGTTCCTGGAGAAATGAGTGTGAAACACAAGTCAACTGTTACAGGAGAGTGTGAAGACACGACAGAATGAAGGAGGCAGGAGAATATGCAGGGAAGGGCATTCTGAAATCAGATCACCTGGTTCAAACCCCAGCCCCTGCACTAACCAGCCTCAGTTTCCTCTTTTATAAAATGGAGATAACTGTAGCGCTTACCTCAGAGTGTTACTGAGCAATTAACGAGACTATGTATGTAAATGCATTGTTAAAAGCCAACCAAGAAACAGAGGATGGGGCCAACAGCCAAGGAGAATCTCACTGAGGAATGGTTGCCATCACTGAATCTCACCTGAAGGGCAGAGCTTTCCAGAAAGAAGATACAACTTGTGAAAAGGCATAAATGACGACTCTCCACAACCTTCTAGTTATTTCAGGTCTATATTCCTACATACCAGATGGATGATGAATTTGAGGGAAAGCAGGCCTCCACTTGGAATCACCTTCATAGCACAGATGTAGAGCCAAGGAATGCAGATTTAAGCGGTACATCTGAGTTGGCCTCAGTGCTTACCCAAATGCCAGGAAAGACCCAGCGGGGCTAAAGGAAGGGCTGCCCACCTAGAAGTGATCTGCTCCTTGGGGTTTGGTGTCTCGACCCATTCAAGGAGGCCTACTCATGTCCTCCAAGAGGACAGCAATGAGGCAAAGATAATATGCCAGAGGGTGCGGGGAGATGTCCTATCTCAGGACTCCCCCCGAGCTGCCATGAGATGTTGTGTAAAGGGGACATGACCACAAGTCCTTTCCCTGCAAGTTTCCCTGAGACAGCAAGCAAGGCCATGACTCAAAGTCAGCTGAGCGGTTCAGCAATGGGGATGACTTCTAGGGCAGGTGGACAGTCTGCAGCAGGGGTTACGCAGTGTTGCTAACGGTAACAGCTAACACTCTGGAGCACCAGTACCAGATACTATACCCAAGACCAGGGTAACGCTTTAAATGCATCTCATTTAAGCCTCTCGACCTCACCGACCAGAGGACACTGAAAAAAGAGGGTGAATCACACATCCAGTTCACACAGCCCACCAATGGGAGGAGTGGGGCTTAGCCCCAGTCGGCCTGACTCTGAGTCCAGCTCCTAACCCAAGGCTGCTGGATTGGGGCTTGAATGTCAGAGCAGATCACCTGCTGACGGGGGAAGCCAGAAGGTGAGCTCCGTGAAGTCAGGGATTTTAGTCTACTCCATGCCTGGCATATCATAGGCCTCAATAAATACATGTTAAACAAATGAATGAAGCCAATTCAAATGATATCTTACTTTAAATAGGGATCAGAAACTAGGAGTTTATTACATTATCATGCATGGAGTTTTACTTTTATCTTCCTGTTTATCAGCATAAACAATTCTGTTCTTCAGGGGGCCAGGTTAAGGCAACACCAGATGAGTCCTGCCAAGGACCCAGGCCTGAGACCCAGTCCTACCACTGGTCAGCTAGATGACCTAGAACCGCTCACTTTGCCTTTCTGGGTTTGTTTCTTCACCTGAACAATGAAGGGGTTGGAGTACATCTGTGTTTCCAAAGCCAGTCATGTTCACTCAGGAGTTGGCTAAAAGCACTCATTCCTGAACTCCTCTAGATTAACTACATCAAAAACTTGTATCTTTAACACAGTCTCCAGATAATTCTAATGTGCCGCTGGACTACGTATTGCTAAAGTTCTTTCCAGTGCTAAATGGATAAGAGTTTGGGAGATCACAAATATATCTGCCATGTTGACCCTTTAAAGTCATTCCGGTAATGATTTCAAAACGAAAAGAAAACATACCTGGGAGTGCTTCTACCTTAGACCAAGTACCATCTATTCTCAAAAGGTCAAATTATTGATAATTATCATTGCCTTTCTCTACCGTCCTATCATTTCTGCTTTACCAAAACATAAAGACCACTCAGGGACCACAAGGACTAAGGCATCAGAAGCTCTCTGTATTGACCAGCTTACCCAGATCACAGGTCCATCTCCAGGTCTTGCCTGCTGTTTCCAGATAGGTATCTACAAAACACAATAAACTTCAATGTCATAAGCCATGACTTCAGTTAAACCGCTACTAAATTCTTTAAAGTAATACATACATGAAAAATAAAATATTTCTAAGCAACCAACAAAGTGAAAGAATGAATGGGTAAGAAGAAATCGAAATCCTTCCTAGCATCCTTAACAATGAAAGGGCAACAATTAATCACACGCTGTTCTTTGGAGAGTAGAAAGAGACCTGAACTAGGAATGAGAAGGCTGGGCAGGTTCAAGTCTTGCTTTGAAGTCAGATCACCTGATTTCAGATCCCATAATTATTTATGGAACCTCCCTGAATCTCTCTAAAATGGAGACAGCTGTCTGACCCGTGCCTATTTCACAGGGTTTCCATTAGGATCAAATGAGATGATGCTTGCAAAAGTGCTTTACAAAATATGAAGGGCTTACTTTTTTAATACATCACATAAGTTTACTATAGTTCTATTTAAATTCCAGAAACAAAGAAATCTTTACCTCAAACCTGAGAGTAAGTGCCTCCATCCTAAGCAATTTAAAAAGCTCTAACTTAATACCTAAAGAAAAGAGATTTAATCTGTGTGAACACAGCATCACGTATTTCCCTACCTACAGGTAAAGGACTAAACTCTCCCTAACTCAACCATGCCCTGGAAGGGGAAAAAAAAAAAATCTTATTCAAAAACAAACTTTAAAATGTTGGTATGTTTTATAATGCTCATTTTAAAACAGTACTAAACCCATGCTATATTTAGCTTCTAATGTCATCCTGAATTTCTTGTTCTCTTTCTGCAATCATTCACCAACGTACCATCTTCCTCTCATTAGATATGAAGACAGCATAACATTCTTCTAAAGGATACTGGTTGTGGTTTTTGATGTATTCACAGAGCTTCCAAATATTTTCTTCACTGAAATAAAATAATTGTTTAATCAGTATAATTAAGCAAGAATGCTGTCTTTCAGATTTGAACAAGACTGACGATGGCATTAAAAAGCTGGAGACCTTAAACACCATTTCATCCAACAATTGGCTAACATTTGGACCTTCTCTAAAATATCCCCAACAAGCTCTTACCCGAACTTTAGGGCGTGTGGACCCCTCTGCAGACAAGGAGTTCACTGCCTCCCCCATCAGTGTTTGTACGTGGAAGCATTTTATAACTGACAAAACGCTACGTAAATATTCTATAAGCTTTGGGTCCAGGAACTTGGGACACAGCTGGAATTCCAACCAGCCACTTACAAGGTAAGAAGCTTTGAACACTGTGACTTCCTAGAGTGCCTCCTTTTCTCAGTAAAATGGGCATAATCACATCAGATTATAAAAACTCGATAAATCTTAGTTACATTGGTTTTCTGCTCCCTCAAGGAATGGAGCAGGGTGGGTGTTTTGGGTAGGAGGGCTCCTGAATGGAAAGCATTGGGCAGTTATGTGGTACGTCCAGGAATTCTTCTGGAGGGGCTCTGGGAATGGGGTTCCTTCCCCAAGCCCCTCTGGTGGGGAAGACGGCCTGAGGTAGAAAGTCGTTTCTCATAGGGAATTGCAGTGTATCTTCCTAGACGGCTGCTCCAGTAGAAATCTCTCTTCTCTATGAGAGGCCCTTAGCTCTTTGAAGCAGTGGTCAGAACTGCCTAAGTAAAGCAATGCCCAGTGCAGTGCATCAAACCACGCCACACTAGTAGCCATAGCCACACCCCTCCACGGGCAAGTAGTCACTGCTGGCAGTTCTCACAGCTCAGCCTCTGGGTTCCTTCTTCTAATGAGCCACACGGCACCTTTGCTCAAAATGAACTACACCCACCCTCTGTTCACACACGACTCCATCTGCCAATGCCTAATTTCCAGCCCCCTACATCATGCTACCCGAAAATGAAGCAAGGCACCAACTGCATTGAGGAATTGTCACCATTTTATGGAAATACACACTTGCAATTTATAAGTCTTACCCTTGCCTATCTGTCTCAATGCTCCATATGATTAGCTTAAAGTACCAAAGTTCAGTGTCTGTATTTTTCTCCTATGATTTCCTTTTTCTCTAAAATACCTAAGAAACCTTATGAAAAATGTGGTGGTAGAGGTAACAAGAGATTACTTCCTACTCCCATAGGATATGTAGTATGCAATAACAAAAATACAAAAATATACTATTTCAATGGGACAAGTAGCTAAAATTTTTTTAATCTGTATAGTCTAAGACCAAGTTTCAAGAAGACATTTGTCTGTCTTGCCTATAGATGTTTGACCACAAACATCTTCAAGACATGATGTACAAAGCACTGTGCTAAGTGCTTAGATGATATGATAAATGAGAGCTTACGGACAATGAGAGGGGACATACAGATCCATAAATAAGCAAGCATCCAAGAAGGCCATAAAAGATGCATAGAGGAAGGAGTTATTAATTTTAAGGGATATAGGAAGATGGAGGAGGTATAGGTCAGTGGTCTTTCTTTGTTTGCTCCCCTTCCCTCCATCCCAAGGATGGGCATAGAGTTGAGGCAAAAAGTTCATGAATCCATATATACCACAAGCACTACTGGCAGGCTGAATACACATGGGGCTTGGACACACTTTGCCAATTATTTTTTAAATATGTGTGAATGTTGCACAGAGGAAAAATAAATTTAAACACAAGAGCTACTGAACTTGTAGTCCCTTTTTATATCCATTTTGTTTTCAAGAGTACAATTAATATCATGTAGGAAGATCTCCTGATACTTTTGATGTTAATAAAAAAGAGGACCTTACATACTTGGAAACGCTGGGAGTCATTTGGAATAGAAAGAGCCCTGGATTTGGTGTGAATCCTGGCACCCACTTAACTGGTCAAAAAAAAAGTGGGGAATGACAAAAATGTTCCAACCTGTCAGCTGACTGTTTTGGCAGCAGAAAGGCTACTAAAGCAGCATTAGGGCCCATGGTTACTTTAAGGGTTACTGGTGATAGGCTGAGTTCAGAAAGACATGCAGACAAGGATTCCTGGCACACAGTAGGTGCTCAGTAACTGACTGAAAAACACAAATCAATTACAACAGAATCAGAAATGTTCTGCAAACCGCACAGTGTCACACAAACATCGGCCACCACTATTATCCTTAAGCTGGGTCTTAAAAGATAAGATAACATCTGACAGAAACTAATAGAAGTAGAGGCAACATTTATTTCAAGTTAGAAGTACCCGCAGGAGCAAGTGTAGTAAGGTGTACCTACCCCACGTGTTCAGACAGGGTAAGGCACTGGTCCACAATCAGAGACGATTTGCCTCCAGGGGACATTTGGCAATGTCTGGAGACATTTCTGGTGGTCACACATTGGGAGAGGATGCTACGGGCCTCTAGTGGGGATAGGCCAGGATGCTGCTACACATCCTACAATACACAGGACAGTCCCCACAAGGAATTAACATGGTCAAGATGCCAACAGAGTCAAGGTTGAGAAACTCTGGGGAAGGGCAGGGAAGGCAAGTTCAAAACGAGGTTTTGGAGGAACAGATGGTGACCAGATCTTAGAGGGCTTGGTATGCTCAGGGGATAGACTTTATTGTCTATGCCTGTATTCCTTGAAATGTGACCGTCAGGCCAGACTCAGAAGGCTCCACTGTGCTGCTCACACATCCAGACTCGGGGGTGAGGGCGTGGATCCTAAGAGCTGTATGTTTTCCAAGCTCCCAGCTGATTCTCTGGCACATTCAAATTCATGATGGCTTTGGGCCATGTAAAGAAGTTAGACCTGACAGGATATGGGAGAGCTGAGCAGAGAGACCTGTTAGGAAGGACTGGAAAAGGCCCCAACAGCAAGGAAGTCAAGGAGGATCTGACCTACGGTACAAGGAACTCAAAAAGATGATCTACTGAAGAGACGTTCATCTCCTACCATTCTTCCACAAATCACTCCACTCCAACCGTGTCAGCCTCCTTGTTTTCTAGAATAGTCCTGGCTTGTTTCCTTCTCAGGGCCTTTGCACCTGCTGTTCCTCTGCCTGGAATGATCTCCCACCAATATCCACGAAGTTTCTGCCCTTTTTCTTCAGATCTGTTCAAATATCATTTTATCAACAATGTCTTCCTTAAATATCCTAATATAAAATAGTAAGTCTCCATCCTTTACCTTGTTTTAATTTTCTCATAAGACTTAACAACACCTAAGCATGGTTTGTTTGTGTCTGCTTTCCCCCAACTAAAATGTAAGAACAATGAGATCTTACCAGGGACTTTCGTCTATTTTGTTCACTGCTGTATCCTTAGTACCTTAAATCGTGCATTACACACTCCAAATGTCTAATAAATACTTAGTGAATAAATAAAACAAATGAATGGACGTTAGGAAGAAGAACAGGATTTAGGTGAGTGGGAGGGCAGAAATAAAGTGCAGTATTTAAGCATGGACTCCAGCATTACAGAGGTTTGTTGCAGGACTACCACTTGCTAAATGTCTGATCTTGGGCCAACAACAGGCCTTTCTGTGGCTGTCTTTTCATTAGTAAAATGAGGGAAATGAGAGTAATAGAACCTATCTCCTAGGCATGGATGGAAGGAAGCATTTGGCACTGGGCCTGATAAGCAGTCAGAGCTGAACAAACGTTAAGCTCTGGGTGGCACTGGTTTGGTGACCAGCTGAAGGAGGGAA
Organism: Rhinolophus sinicus; assembly: GCF_036562045.2. Classification (NCBI taxonomy): domain Eukaryota; kingdom Metazoa; phylum Chordata; class Mammalia; order Chiroptera; family Rhinolophidae; genus Rhinolophus; species Rhinolophus sinicus. The sequence goes on from NC_133761.1 coordinate 12,338,896, forward strand.
AGATAGTTTTAGGTGGCCCCACGGTTTCTTATGAAGGGACTGGAAGTGGGGAAGAAGTCATTACACAGGCAAGAAAAGGTAAGGTGCGGGAGTGAAAAGGACCAAAGTAGGAGCTGTGATTCAGCCAGAGGTGGCCTAGGACAGGGGTACAATGTGTGGACTCCAGGACCAAACTCTACTCATAAATCCCCATTCCTTCACTTACAAGCAATGTGGCCTCAGACAAGTTACTTGCACCCCTGTGCTTCAGTGTTCTCATCTTCAAAATGAGGATAACAATACTTACCTCCTAAGGCAATTGCGGGGCATAAATGAATTCGTTTACATAAGCCACTCAGCACAATGTTTGGCATACAGCAAGTGCTATATAAGTGTAACCATTATGACAACATGGTAGTTAAGACCGTGGTTTTTGGTACAAGAGGGCCTGAAATGCATTTCTGGATACTATTAACTGGGTGACCTTGGGAAAGTTACAGCAAAAGCTCTGTGCCTCCATTCTCTTCCGAAATTAAAATGACCATCACATCAGTGTGACACAACACAAGCTTAGGCAAAGTAATTTCTAGGCTCTCCGCGCTCCACCCTCCGCCTCCGCCTCCCCTTCCTAGCCCACGAGCACTGAGACCTGCTGAGAAATGTCCAAGCGAAAAGCGCCAGGCAAAAGTAATACACTGCCGACTCTACCATTACTGGCGAATTCCGCACCCCCACCCCCACTCCCATCCAAATGCCCACGCTCTATTAAAAACACGAGAGCTACCATTCCCGCGTCCTCTTTGCGCCAAACCGGAAAACCCGCCAGTAGAGGCCCAGAGAGCCCGGGGGAGGAGCCGGGAAGAGGCGGGGCCTAGCTGCGACGTCGCGGCAGCCACGGAGATGCAAGTGTTTGCGCCCGCGCCCCCTCACCAGTAGCAGCTGTTGTAGACACAGGCGTCCCTTGGAGGGCTGGCCGGCTGGTAGCTGGCGGCTGCGGCGTCGGGGACATCCCCCTCCATGGTGGCTTGGGCCAGGGCACGGGCCTGAAGCGCGCCAACTGGTCCAGCCCCGCAGGCGCGCTTTGGGGACGGAGCTGGCGTGAAGCAGCCCGCACAGGCTCGCGAAGCGGAGTGGGCGGAGCCGGGGCAGCTGGTGCAGTTCCCGAGTGGTGGAGCCTGGGACGAGCACGCGGAACCTGGGCGGGGCGAGCGGCTCAGGTTCCTGGAGCTCTGGGTCCACGAGCGCGGGGCAAGTTCCGGTGGGTGGAGCTAGGGGCTGACAGCGGGCCCAGGACGGTCCTGTTGCAGGCGGAGCTTGTTCCGGTGGGCGGTGCCTGGGCGGGACGCGCAGGGCTAGTTACGGGAGGGTGGAGCCAAGGCAAAGTGGGCGGGTCTGGGGTTGGGTGAGCGGCGTGAGTTTCCCGCGGACTGAACTCGGGCGAGGACTGCGCGATTCCGGTAGAAGGGGCCGGGGACGGTGGAGCCGGGGCGGGCGGTGCTGGCGGCGCGGGTTCCGGGTGGGGCGGGGCCGGGAGTGCTGGGGGCGGCGGTAATAGCAAGGAGCCAGTCAGGCGGAGGAAAAGAGAGGTCACTGGCCGGCGACCTGAAGAGTCAAGGAAGAACGTCAAGTTGGTAAACCGCCGTACCCTGAACGGCGCCTCCAGGGGAGTCTGAGACCCTTCCTCCAACGCGTTGCCAGCTGTGGAAGCACCAAATGAGATGCGGATGACTCGACGTGTCCGAGTGAAATAAGAAACTTGTGTGTGAAAAATGAAGCTTTAGCACTTTGAGCCTAGAGCCCGCGGGATCCAGGGGGAATAAGGGGGGGGGGGGAGTTAAGTCCAAATACGTCTGCATCAAGGACGGTTTTAGCGAAAGGTATCACCTTAAAATCTCACCGTATTGTAACATTTTTTAAAAATAGAGAATTGTATATATTGGCTAAGAAATATCTATGGATTCTTTGATATAGTAAGAAAAAAAAAAGTTTAAAAAGAATCCACATGTTACCCATTGTTAGTCATGTTTATTTTGTTGCCAGCCTGAAAGGAAAGACACCAAATTGTTGAAATCGTTTATCTCTGGTGAATGAATGATAATGGAGGATTTTCACTTTATGCTCTATAATCCTCTGAATTGTCTGTATTTGCAAAGGGCATATATAGCTGATCAGGGTACCATTATCAAAACTGAAATTCTTGGTGTATAGGCGATCTACAGTTCTAAAACCCCAAAATCCTAAAGACTGAGCATAAGTCCTTGGGTCAGTTGTCAATTTATTGCCTCTCAGCTCTGAATACACAGTTCAGTATAGGCTCTATGACAAATAATTCCCTTAAGCATTTCTCCTTTAATGAGAGAATGGTGTAAAGCCTTCTCATTAAATCGTGTCGCGGAAAAAAGACTCCAGTTGCTGGGATGGTACAAAAGTTTGGAGTGGTCATGAGAATCATCATCCAGTGAGGTCTGGTCTGCCCCAGCCACAGATCCTACTGGTCCCTCTGTGACTTTGCAGCTTTAGCTTGACAATAAGCTTTCTGCGGCCCTCTTGACACAAACCAGAGGCCAGGGAGGCCTGCAGGCAACTGCCTACCCATACTCCTTCAGCAAGCACTTCATGGCCTGCACAATTAGTTTCCTGTGGCTGGGGGGCTCACACACTGAGCATTCTGTCAATCATCTCGGAGTCCCCCCTACTTCCCTGAGCCCCTCTATCCTTCCCACCACCACCACTCCAGTGCATTCTGAAGGCCTTCTGCCCCTGCTGGCTCCCAGACTCCCAAGGCATCCCCACATTGGTTGGTGATCGCTCCCTTTTACCAACTTCTACCTTGCTTAAGGGAAGTTGAATGTCAAGAACTATGATAAAAGTGTAACTATAAGATATAAGTAAATTTACATGGTACTTAGAGGGAAGAGTACTCAAGAAGAACAAATTTGAAAGGGGTTTGGACCTCGTTGGACCTGGTGTGGGTTGGTTACCAGATAGCAGAGAAGTTCACTGGTTTACCCAGGATGGAGGTGATCTGGAGTTGCTGGGAAAACAACAGAGAAGGGGAGAGGAGAGCCAGCAGTCTCTGCCATAATGTGCTTCTTTCTGCTTTAAATTTTCTCTTATAAGAAGGAACTACTTTTTAAATTGAAAAAAAAAATAGATCGTATTTTAAAAATTCATATGATTTCATAGTAGAGACTATAAAAAGAGGTATGGTCTCAGAGGAGCAGAGGTGCTTAGAACCAGATTCTAGCCTACGGACTCCAATGAGGAAGAAATAAGAGATGTACTCCAAGAAGCCAGTACCCAATGAAATCAAGATGTTATAGGGCAAGGGTTTGGAGGAGGGACACATAAAGGAAAATATAAAAAATGCCCACAGATATGAAAGAGGAGTATCAGGAAGTCTACAGCACATAATACACAGGCTTACTAACAAACAGGTTTTATTTTTTATTGGGGGGGTATTTGTAATGCTCAATGTTAAGAACTACAAGGAAAAGGAAGAGAGAATCCCATTGCTTGGGATCATGTGATATGTTGTGTGATAAAACAACTGAAAGAAAACAAATAGCCAGTGCTTGTTTCGCGCTATCAAAGAAGATGGACCTCAAGCTGTAAAGAATAAGGAAAATAGCAGTAAGAGGAAATTAAAGTCAGGTTAAGTACAGTGATAGGAAGCACTAAGTTGCCTTAAATGGGTTAAAAGAATCTTCAGATCCAGATAATTATATCCCAGCATCTGCAAGTGCTTTAGATTATGACCAAAGCCTTTCTTACGGATCTTTGAGAAAATACGTTGGAGCAGGTGACCTGAGACTAAATACGAATACTTGCTGTCTTGAGTCATGTAAAAGGAAAGAATATGTGTTTCAGACACTAGACGCTGGTGAGCTTGATGCCTATTGTGACCATGAAAAAGGTGATTATTTAGGGGCCTTTAGTGGTTTAGCAAAGTCCATTTCATGCCAAATGGACCTCACTTCAAGTTGTTGGAAGAATTAATTGATCGTTAGAATAGGATTATAACACTAACAATAAAATTTGATTCCAGCAAAGCAGCTGGCCCAGTTTTATTAGTCATGACTCGTTACTTGTTCAGTTAAAAGTCAAGGCAGAAAGGCTATTTATTAGCTCATTTAACAGGACACTAAAGTAACTCTCACCGTCAAGGATGAGCTGCAGAAACCAGGGTCTCAAGGGATCAGGAGCAGAACTCACCACCCAGGCCTTCTTTCTTCCTGTCTCAGTCTGCTCCTCAGTGTTTGGCTTCATTCTCAGGTCACTTCACTTCTTGCTGTGGGAGGATGGCCGCTGGCGGCCCCATATTCATATTTTCCAGGCGTGGCAATCCCAGTGGAAAGAAAACTTTTTCCTCATAGTAATCACACAGAGTGACTTGTACCTTTATTTTGTACATTTCTGTACTGCTGGAATTTTTCTCTTTTTTAAGAATAAAATTTTTTTCTTATAGCAACATTAATATAAAGAGCTGTGGGGGCAGCCAATTGGTTCAGTTGGTTAGAGCACTGTGCTCATAACACCAAAGTCGCTGGTTCGATTCCCACATGGGCCAGTGAGCTTCACCTTCCACAACTAGACTGAAAACAACTTGACTTAGAGCTGATGGTTCCTGGAAAAACACACTGTTCCCCAATAAAAAAAAGAAAAATATATAAAGAGCTGTGTGGACAAACTGTTGCTCACTTAACTTTTCCCCTACTGTTGTACATTAGTTTGTTTTCAGATCCTAGCATTGTAAATAAAGCTGCAGTCATCATCTTTATACATAAATCTTGGTCCATGACTGCTTATTATGTTAGGATGGAGTGCTAGAAGTGGAATTCTTGAGCCAAAGTTTTTAAATATTTTCCATGTCTCTTGATACATGTTGCTATGTTGTTTTTAAGAAATGGGCCTATACTTCAACATCACATTGAGTATTATGGTTAAATATATATATATGTCAGAAAACTGCATTCCCATTGTTATTTTAATTTGCATTAATTTGATTACTACTTACCTGTATTAAACAGGATAATTTCAGTATAAAGCACTAAGTGCTATGGCAGCAATGTACTATGGGAGCTCTGGGTGGAGAGCACCTCAAAACCATTGGGAAAGGGGTATTGGGCTGGGTTGGAACACAATACAGTTATTACTCATCTTACTTAGAATGGGGTAGGAGGGAGGCAGTACTCCGGAGCCCTCTGCATGGACCAGCCCATGCGTGTGGTATTAGGGAAGGCTGATAAAGCAGGAAAGCCTGAAAAGCACATCATGAAATTATGACATATCTTCCCCTCTCATTTTCTGTGCCTACATACCCTCTCTCCCAACCCTCCATCCCCTAAATCTGAAAGGGGTGTCTGTCTCACCTGGCCTCCCAACATTCCTTTTGGCAGTGTCCCTTCTAGGAAACCACTGGTAAAATTCTGCTTTCTGACCTCACGCCTCTATACCAGGTTTGCAACCTCTTGTTTGCAGGACAGAAACCATCTCTGGCTAAGTTAAACAGGAAATAAAGTTTACTGGAAGGGTGGGGAGGAGGGAGGTTGGGTGGGACTTGGAAGGGAGGAAGCCCAGCCCCGTCCTGCTGATCCAAGGCACCAAGAACCCAAGAATCAGCTGATTAGGACGCTACCTGCCTCTGGACCCTCTGCTCCTGCCACCGTGAATCATCTCTGCCCCTGCATCTTTGGGTCACTCCTTCCAGAGGCGATGACTATCTGACATGGCAGCAGTCCACTGGCTGAGCTGAGGACTCATGCCTGAGTCCTAGTTACTAGGTTAACAGGAAAATGAAGTATCTGTCCCTATAGGATTTGTATTGACGGAGGAAGGACCCTGTCTAACCCAAAACCACTCAAAGAGAAAATATCTCAGATAGGAGAGGGGTTTGTTTGAATTTAGAATAGCTGAAAAATAGCAAATGTCAACTATAACCCTCCCCACCTCCATGTGATTGATTAATGGTTTTCTCCCTTTTGTGAAAAATCAATGAGATTAGGTATCAAATTGAAGTAAGGTCAGATTTACAATATTCTGAAAGAAATACCTATGCAAACTGATTTTTAGTGTCTAACTTTGCTACCAAAAAACAGACAGGGACTCACCTGTGACCTCATCTCAAATGAGGTAATGGAATTATGATTAGCCCTTACCTCAGCCTTCTTTTTTGTCACACTTGAAGTAAAAGACACTCGACTCTCTTTAAGCAGCCAGGGATTGTGGGTAAGAACCTGTTTCCACTGCCCCTTCTTTTTCCTAACTCAAGTCACTCCAATCTACAGTAGCTAAGACTTTGGGAAAGGAAAGGAGTATCACCTGCTAAAGACCAATTCCAGACCAACTGTATAAGTTTCCTAAGGCTGCTGTAATGAATTACCACAAACTAGGTGACTTTAAAAAATTATTCTCTCACAGTACAGCAGGCTAGAAGTCTGAGAACAAGGATTGGTCACCAGGATTGGTTCCTTCTGGAGGCTGTGTGCGAGAACATACCTATTCCATACCTCTCTCGCAGGTTCTGGTGGTTGGGGGCAGTCCATGGTGTTCCTTGGCTTATTGAAGCATCATTCCAATTTTTGCTTCCATCTTCATATCACCTTCTCTGTGTGTCTCAGTGTGTCAAATCTCCATCTCTTTTATGAAAAGTGAACATATCAGAAGGGTAGACTATGCTACTTTATGTAATGTTCTTTCCTCTTTTGTTTATATTGGATAAACAATCACTTTAAAGCTTTTTGCTATTGTAAAATTAATATATACTCAATGCAAAAAAAAATCAGGAAAATTGAGAAAAGTGCAATGAAACTACACAACCATAATATTACCATCCAGAAATCAACCATTCACATTTTGTTGTAGTTTCTTACAGGCTTTTTTTCAATACAAGCGTACACATACACTCTTTTTTCAAAACAAGGATGGAACTATGATACCTATTTCTCTGTAGTTTCTTAAGTTACAATGCATTGTGCACATATAGTTTTCCATATAATTAAAACTTTCCATAAAATTAACACTGTTACATTATAACTTTTAATGGCTGCATAACATTTTTCTTAAGAGAGGCACCACTGGAGAACATTCAAATTGTTCTCCTTTTTTTGACATACATAATGCTGTGGTAGATACCATGATGCCCACATTTTTGAAAACTTTGAAAGGCAAAATTTTGAGTGCAGAATATATAATAACGTCTGTATCTTCAATGTGCATCAAAAGGAATTCTTGATAATCCCTCCAAATTTGCTTTAGCCACCGCCTTCTCCATCTAAGTACAGCTTCATCATTCCATTAGCTCAAACAAAAAATCAAACATTAGAATCATCCTTGACTCTTCTCTTTCTCTGATGCCTCAGTTCAATTAATCAGCAAACTTAGTTGGCTCTTTCTTCCAAATATACCCATAACTTGACCATTTCTCATTATGTGCATGCTGTCACACTGGTCTGTGTCACCGTCATCTTTTGTCTGGATAATTGCAGTGACCTCCTAACTAGGGTTGCCAGATATAGCAAATAAAAATACTGGACACCCCATTAAACTAGTTCATATAAACAACAAATTTTTTTAAATATAAGTGTGTCCCAAATATTTCATTCAACATGCAGCAGCCAGAAAGATTCTTTTAAAAAGTCAGAATAAGTCACTCTGTTCAAAATCCTGTGATGTCTTTTCATCTCAAAATAAAAACTCAAAAAAAACCCAAAAAACCAAAAACCTTTCAGCTGAGGCCCACAACCCTGCTGGATTTGGTACTGGAGGCCCTTTGCTCTTTGAATTCATTGTCCTCGCTGTTCTCCCCTTTCCTCTGCTGGCAATTCTCTTCTCCCAAATATACCTAACCTCCTTTAGGTCTTTGCTTATACTTCTGAGCAAGACCTTCCCTAATCACTCTGTTTAAAATTGCATACTTCCCTTCCCCTACTTTATATTTCCCTGTAACAATTACCACCTTTAAACAGGCATATTTAGTCTTTCTCCTCCAACCAGAATTTAAGTTCCATGAGAGCGTTTTTGCTTTTTGTTCACTGCTGCATCCACAGTGCTTAGACTAGTACCCGGCATATAATAGATGATCGATAAATATTTAATAAGTGTTAAATTAAAGAAATGTAGTTACCCAAATCAATAAATAGCTTTTGTTTCTGTTTCACTAGGACTTTCACATTCTGATCATTCAGCATGTTACCTATTTCAAAGTAGTTGAGTAACTACTGTTATCTTGCAGAAGCCATTTCCTGTAATTCTATAATAGCAAACATTTCTAAGTGCAACACGGTTCTAAGGTATAATATCTTAGATCATCAGGTATTATTATTACAATCCATTTAAAGATGAGGAAATTAAAACCGGGAGAGGTAAATAATTTGCTCAAGATTGTACACGTGGGACCCTTGGCAGTGTTGGGTACAATACCTGCACTAATTACAGTATTCCACCGACTCGGTTTTAACTCCCCTGCTGTTTTCTTTTGAACTTGTTTTGGTTAAGCAACCAGCAAGAGGCTCTAAGGATTAAAGTCAAAACCCGACAAAGGCCAATTGCTCTTTACGTCTCCAGTGGGACTCGGCATTTAGCACTAGCATCTTGCCCTGGGGGAAGCTGAAGGCAGGTGTCGGGGCGGGGCAGAGCCGCCAATCAGAGCGGGCGGGAGCCTCCCTTCCCCCTCTGACAGCCACGCGCCAAAATTCCAAACGCGACTTCGCGCCACTACCCTCCATCTCCCTCCGCAGAGTGCAGCCGGAACTATATAAGAAAAAGAAGTCAGCGTTCTCCCGCCACCGACCGCTCAGGGCCTCCACCCTGTGCGTGCGGGTTCCCAGGTTCGGCCCGAAGTCCTTCGCTCCACCGATGGGAAGAAAGTTTCCAGCCCGCCGCTGTCGGGGCGCCGTGTGGGCGGGGCCGGCGGCGGATGGATTCCGGGAGCGCGCGCTGAGACTGCTGGCGCGGAGCTTGTGGCGCCAGAATTCGGAGCGCGGAAGAGGCTGAGCGTCTGCAGCTCGGCACTCGGACCCGTCTCCCGCCGCGGACGCGGGGACCAGGGGCCCGGGAAGATGGTGGTCCTCCGCAGCAGCCTGGAGCTGCACAGCCCCTCTGCCACCCCAGCCTCGAGCTCCCTGGACCTGTCCAACGAGTTCCTCAGCTTGGAGCAGATCGGCCGGAGGCGGCTCCGCTCGGCCCGCGCGACTGAGCAGTCTGCCGTCACCGCGGCCGCCGCGGGCGTGAGTACCGGGCTGGGGCGGGCCCCGTGGGCCGAGCCTGAGGGACTGCTCGCGGCCCGTTCCCCGGGTGGGGCCTGAGGGTGGATGGCGCGGCCGGGGTGACAGTTGGGGGCGGGGGCCGGGGGGAGCAGTGTGGTGGAGGACGGGTAAAATGGAAGGCTTCCTAAGATCGGAGCCCCGAGGGGTGTGGGTCGGGTGACGAGATCGGACTGACTGGAAGAGGGCTAACCCGGGACTGCCTGCTTTCACACGAGAGGAAGCCGCAGCTCTCCGGAGCTAAAGTGAACTCGAGGGGCGAGCCTCGGTTTGGGGGGCCACCCCACCCCCCACCTCACGCACTTCCCGAACCCGTCGCTCAGGCTCCCGCCCCAGGTTCGCATCGACCGAATGCCACACACACGTACTGACGGATAACTGGAGGCACAGTCAAGGTGTTAGGTTATCGCAGCGATAGAAAGATTGTCATTCGGGTTCCCTGACCTCCATTGACGATCTAGAGAGGTTCCGTCATGAGAGCGCAGTGAATAAATACCAGGTTGCATAATCTGGAGGCTTGGAGACCAGCATTTCATGTGCACCCTCTGCACGCAAGCCCTGTAACAGCGCCGTGAAAGTGCGTAGTTACACTTATTTTACAGGTGAGGAAACGGGCTCCGGAAGGTAACCAGGAAGGGGTAGCTCGCCACCGGGAACGTGGGTTCTCTTTCTCCAAAACCTTTCTGTTCTGTCAGGCTGCAGTTACGAGCGGCGTCTATAGGGGACGTTTCCAAGGGGGTGGGGCAGTAAAGCCCTCGAAAGAAGTGCTTCTCCTTCTCCTCTCCACCTTAGATGTTGAAAGAAGCTCAGGTGGAGGGGACAGCATTAACGAAAGGTTGGAGAAGTGGAGAAAGCAACACTAGTCAAATTAAGGCAGCATGAAGTTGTCTGGTTCTGTTTGAGGCGGGGTGGGAGCCGGGATGAGGTGGGGGGACAGGACCAGAGAGAAGGTTAGGAGTGGGGACGTCCGAATGGAACCCCAAGAGAGGTATGTGTGGTGGGACAGAGGGACAAAACTTAGTTAAGGGAGTGGTCGCTATATGAAATGAGTTGTCAGTTTCTTGAGATGCCCCACACTAGTTGCTCCTCTATGGAGGGCAGTGAAAGAGCCTGTTCAGTCCCTGAAATTGTGATTCTGGATTGTAAAAACAATTTCCTGACTTGCAGGATGTTTCTCAATCCTTCAGAAGTCGGTGGTGATCTGGGGAGGCCAGACACTTCTGCCCTGAACTCCGGTCACTTGATGTATTAATATTAACCTATTTTTGGAAAAGCTGATTACTTCAGGAAGTATTTATTGAATGTTTGGTATCGTCAGGACAGTGCTGGATTCTGTGACTGTAATGATGTGTTGAAATACTGGTTAAGTAACACAGGTACTTAAAAGCAACTGTTAGTTTTGAATCTCAGCTTACCAGTACACAGAAGTTTTCCATACTGGTTAGTGAGAATCAGATGTGATCGTGCACGTAAGGAGATTATCTGAACACTTGGCATATACTGTAGCTAACTATTACTAGGACTCAGGCATTGTCAGCTATTAAGACCACAATTTTAGTTAATGGTCACTCTGTCTTTCTAGTTCCTCAGGTCAAAAACCTTAGTCACCTTTGACTCCTCTCTCCTTTCATAGTAGCAAATTCTGTTGGCGCTGCTTTCAAAATATGTTCAGAATCTGACCACTTCTCAGCCCCTCCATTGTTGCCATGCTGGTTCAAGCCATTATTGCCTGGATTATTAAAATAGATTTTTCACTGGCCCTCGCTGTTTTCCACCATTATATACATAATAATCCCCTCTCTTAGCATTCAGTTCTCAATATAGCTTACAGAATGATCTTTTTAAAAGTCAAAACAGTTAAGCACGCCTCTGCTCAAAAATCCGTATCAAAGGGGAAAGGTTTGAAGTTTGGTAGCAACCCTACCTCCCTTGGCCCCCTTCTCCCTTTTGCAAAACTCAGTCTATTCCAACCACGCTGGCCTCGCTGCTCCTTGAATACCAGGGCCTTTGTACTTGCTCTACCCTCTGTTGGGAATTCTCTTCCCCTGGGTATCTGCATGACCCATTCCTTTACCTTTCACATTTTTTTTTAATTAAAAAAAAACAAAAACAACCCCCAAAATCTCAGAAATCATAGTGCTTAATGTATTCCAAGATTTTTACAAATATTAACTCAATTCTTATAACCTTATGAAGTAGGTATGACTTGTCTTTGTTTTGTAGGTGAGAGAACTGAGGCACAGAGACTTAAACAATTTGCTGTTATAGTAAATTCGCCTTTAGAGTAAGCAATAGAACTGAGTTCTACCTAGGAGAACCTAGGAATCTCTTTTTCAAGTCTAGTAAAATTTCACTTTTTCAATGATGCTTACCCTTACCACTCTATTTATAATTACAAGCCACTCCTTGACATGCCCCTTTACTCTACTTTATGTTCCCCCAGCACTTATCACCATCTAAATATTCTATAATTTCCTACTTTTTAAATATTTTTTTTCTCACTCCAAATCAGAATTTAACTCCATAGGGAGTTAGATTTTGACCTTTTGTTCAGCAGTGCATACCTAGCACCCAGAATAGAACCTAGAATGTAGTATAGTATGTGCATGATATGGTTTGTTGATTGTTCTTGCTCTAATGGAACTTAGTCTAGCAAAGGAGACCTAACAGCAATATACATACAGAGTTGCCATACATGCCATATCAGTAGCATGTGGTTGAGTATTTAGCACTCAGCTGAATGTTGTAGGGTAGAAAGGATATTTTTTTTCCAGGCCTGGATTTCCAGTAGGGATTATAGCTTTTTGAGACATAGGTAGTATTCCTCTCTTCTATAAATCCTCTAGACCAAATTGTAATCAGAGGGTTACTTAGTTAGCATGGGATTGGATCAAAAGAAATGGATTATCCTGAGAGGTGTTGTATTTATGTTGACAAAGCCCACCAACACCAAATATGAAACATACCTTTGTGATTGGAATATCTTCTAATTTGGAGCTTTATATTCAATACATTTGATTCTATTATAACTTGCTTTTTACGTCAGTCATGTTTTTCATAATCATAGCACCCTGACTATATTTGGATCTGATTTAATTTCCTAGTCTCCTCAGTTACATACCATGTTTCCCCAAAAATAAAACCTAGCCAGACAATCAGTTCTAATGCGTCTTGGAGCAAAAATTAATATAAGACCCAGTTTTATTTTACTATACTATAAGACCGGGTCTTATATAATATAATATAACATAGTATAATATAATACCCAGTCTTATATTAATTTTTGCTCCAAAAGACGCATTAGAGCTGATGGTCCAGCTAGGTCTTATTTTCGGGGAAACAAGGTACTAATTGACAGAGCATTTCTTAGAGTAGGATACTTTTAAAGATGGTTAAATTTATTCATACTAACTCATTAACTTGGATTTTTCTTCATCTCGTCTCAGAGGCTGACCTTATCTTCAAGTTCTGAAGGTACCTATAGTCACCTATTTATTCATCACATTCTACTTCGGCATTTTGAATATGGTCTCACTAAGCTGCGCATGAGGATTTTTTCCCCCCCTGACTTGTATGGATTCTCTGAGTTTTCTGTTGTTGTTTTAAAATTTGTTTTTCTTTTCTTTTCTTTCTTTAACTTTAATTTATATCCTACCAAATATATGAGTTTGGATGCATCTTCTGTGGTTTCTTTTTACTTCAGAGTCAAACTAGCCATTGTGTATTTCTGTGTTTTCACAGGTCTGAGGCTCTTTGATTCGTTACATTTACCATAGTGTTGTTTCTCATGCTGAAGACTCACTTAAGAATGGATAGTAAGGAGTTTTTCTGGTGATGATTGTACATTACTTTTGGGTTGTGTTTACGTACATTTTTATTCTGTATATTGTTAGGTAAAATAAAACATGCTATAGTACGTAGAAGGTATGATTTTTGTGGTTTTTAAAAAATTGTATATTTAAAAGTCTGGAAGGATATTCCAACTTGACACTGATGCGTACACCATATGGGAAATTTTTTTAAACTTGAAGTATAATACAACACAGAAAAATGAAAAGTGAAATGTCACAAAGCCTGGATAGCGAAATTTTGACATATGGCAATGAATGTTGCTACCTGGAGTTGGGTGACACTGCTGGGCTGCATTCGAGAGGGTACACTTGGAATTGTTTTGACTGGCCCTTGATTTTAGGTTAGAAATTGCAGCTTTCAGAACAGGGATCTGATGAGCTAGCGTTTAGAAAATGGATTGTAGTCAACAAATCTGGAGTTTGGGAGACCAGTTAAGAATATAATATTAATTATATAGCATTTGCTATGTGCCAGGCAAGGTACCAAATATACACACACATATATACCCTATAAAGTAACTTGTTTTTATCCTCATTACAGACATGTGTACATAAGGTACAGAGACCTTATGTAACTTGGGCAAGATTATACAGCTCCTAAGTGATATGTCAAGAATCAATCCTAAGTAATCTATCTTAGTTTGAGCTCTGAATCAGTATTCTATTATCACAATAGACCAAAGCAGAGAAAACTAAAGCCTAAATTAAGATGTTACTAAAAGGAACTGAAAGAAAAATGCCAAATAATAATGCAAGGGTCTGAGAGTTATTCCAATACAGGGAGGGAAAGCTGCGTTGTTTCCAGCTAAAGAGGTGAGTAGTAGACCATAGTGAATGTGCCAGAGTGTGCTGAAAGTTTAGCACTATATATGTTTATCTTTGGGAGTGGTCACCTGTGTAGAGGTGATAGTTGAATCCTTGAAGGTGAATAGAAAACATAGCAAAACACAAAAGTATTTTAGAAGATCTGGAGCAATGGCTGTATTTTAAGGGTGAGAAGAGGATTAATTATGCAAAAAAGTATCACGTGAACCAAAGGATCAAAGCATTGAAAGAAGGGAGTGATCAACTCCATAGAAGTCAGTGAGGTAGAGCAGAGGCCTTTGGATTTAGCTATTGGGAGATAGTTTTAGATCTACGGAAAGGGCTGTAGATGTAGAAGCCAAATTGTTGAAGCTTGTGGAATAATAATAGGTGGATGGTGAGGAATTGACCACACCTTTGTTGAAAGATGATGCTAAGGAGGGGATATCACAACTATACATGTGTACCGTGGTGCATTAGACTATGCTGCTGTTCAAGCTTTCCAGGAGCCCTAAGTCTGGAGGAATACAATTTATGTCAGTATTATAACTGATTTGAAAAATCCCATTTAAACCTCATTTGTTGAATTGATACTTGAATTAACTCAACCAGCTGACCCCCATACATATTTTTTGTTATATTTAAAGCTTTAATAAGCTTGGTCTTTTGTGGGGAAAAAACATATTAGACTATTTCTATTATACATTTGTGTCTACTTTGGGGGAAAATTTTTGTTGCATGCTCCCCATACTAACTTACAGATTCTGCAAGATTATAACCGACTCAAAATCTAACAATATATTTTTCTTCCTTTAAACCTTTTAAAGAACTACCAGTGCTCTCTATTTAAGTAGATTTTAGCCAAGGAGTAAATGAAGACACATCATCTCCAGGTTTAGTTTTCAGATTAAGTATGTTTTCTCTTCGTTTTTCACTTAGGAAATTTTTTTCTGGTGATACATGTTGTAAAAATGAATGTAAAAACTAGAAAGTGAAAGTCCCCATATCTATCATCCAGTGTTAATTACTTTGTGATTTGGCATTGAGCTTACCTCTTGGAATTATTTGGATTAGCTATATTAAAATGACTTTTTTTTAATGATTTAATAACTGTGCTGGTTTCCTTAGGAAAGCAGATGTACATAAGGTAATTGATCTAGAGGTGTTTAGGACAGACAGAAAAAAAATTGCAGATAACCTAATAATAAATGTGTGATACATTAAGCAATTTGTTAAATAGAGTCATGTAATAGCTGGAATACTATTCATTCATTTAAAAAGATTTTTAGAATATTTCATGACATGGGGAAATGTTTGTATTACTAGAAAAATGTTGCAACACATCACTAGTATTATCCCAATTTAAAAATCCTGTGAATATGTTTGCATAGGAAAAGAATGGTTTGTGCACCAAAAGGTTAACAGTGGTTATCTTTGAATGCTTATTTCACTTAGCATAATGTATTTTATAAGAAATATTTTTGAAAGTTACTGATATTTTAAAATTTCCCAGTATCTACCTGTATGTAGGTGATTCCCCAAAATCTGTTTTGTTTTTTTTCTCCACACTATTAAGAAGAGACTTTCTTCATGCCTAATGCGTATTTAGGGAGGATGAACTATGCCACTCACTATGCAAATCAAAGATTCATTTATACCACTTATAAGATTAAATCTTCCAAGTTTCTCAAGGAATCTTGTTTCTCAGTATTTACGACCCCCCTCCTTTCTTTTTGCCTATATAAACCTTTTTTATTATACCCAGGCATATGGTGACATTTATTTTCTTTGATATTGTAATAAAGTATAGATAACATAAAATTTATCATTTTAACCATTTTTTAGTGTACAGCTCTGTAGCATTAGGTGCATTCACATTGTTCTGCAACTATCACCACCGTCCATCTCCAGAATATTTTCGACTTCCAAAACTGAAACTCTGTACCCATTAAACACTAACTCCCCATTCTTCTCTCCTTCCAGCTTCTGGCAGCCACCATTCTACTTTCTGTCTCTATGAATTTGATGAGTCTAGGAGCCTCATGTAAGAGAAAACATAGAGGCTCCATAAAAGGACAACTATTGTATGTTTCCTCTTATATGACGCTCCTAGACAAATACTGTTACCAAAAAAAATATGCTTACTTCACTAAAACTCTTCTGAGAGTTCCTAAATTTCTTATAGCTCTATATTTTCGTACATTTCCAAGCTGCTGCCTAAGGTTCCCCCAACCCCATTGGTTTAAATAGTTATAAAGGAGATCATTTCTGTCATCTTTTAATGTTGACATTAAAAAATAAAACTATTACATCAGACTTTTACAAGTATCCACTGGAATCTAAAAACTATAGTTATTTGATATCTGCTTTAGAACATTAAAAAACTACATGAACAAGCTTTTAGGAGACAGAAATTTTACCTTCTTTTTCATTTGCATTTCCAATCCACTTAACCTGTAGCATTTTATCTTACATATTTTTATGCTTTAAAGTCACTTATTATCCTTTCATATTTGTAAAACAAAATTTGAAATTATTTTCTACCATTCTGTGATCACGGGGCTCCAAGATAATAGTTTTTGTGTATTATCATAATTATTAATATTCAATTGATCAAAGCAACAAAAACATCTATTTTGATTTAAAGGATTAAACATAGGAAGTAATATCTCATTGGGATTTCATGTGTGAAGTTCCCCTACTCTCCTAATTAGTTCATGTATCTGTGGATGAATCTTATTGCTGAAGACAGTGTTTGGTATCAGTTACATTGTTTTTATAATTTTAAGCACTGGGAAACATTGTTTATATAAATAAGTAGGTAGTAATGAAAGGAGTTTTGTTTAGCAGTGCCATTAAGTTTTTTTGGCTTATATGCCAAACATCATTTGCCAAAAATTTTTTTTAATGGTCTTTTAGCTTAATTAAGTCTCCTTTCAATTTTGTTTAGAAGAAAAAAATTGGAAACCACTTAAAGGTAAAGATTTGTTGCCTCGCATAGTCATTCAATTTCTTAACACCTACACTAGTGTGTTTCTTTGGCTTTGTTTGGCTTTTTAATGCCTTGAGGCAGTCAGTCTACAATAGTAAGATTCAAGAGTGAGAGATAGGACTTTCTTTTGTAAAATGGGAGAGAGGTAAATGACAGAAGATGCCTTATTTTAAGGTGCTTTCTCAGGCAGATCAGTTTTAAGAAAAAGTACATGTTGAAATTGAGGTTACACTACACCCATCTAAGATGTAGGTGTTTGTTTTAAAAATGATACACCTACCTAAAGTTTCTGTGTGTTTTCCCCTAACATTCTTAAATATAAGTACACTTATGAATATGGTAACAAATCATACACATCATTTAATATTTTATGAAGTACCTACACAAATACTGTGGTATGTATATATTTATTTTACTTGTGAACCAAATATTCTGCCCAAGACAAAATTAAATGGCAAAAGATCTTGATAAAACAAAATGAAATAACCGGGTAAAGCCAGCCTGGAGTGGGAGGGGTGGGGGCATTAGTTTTATTTTTTTTAAACACTGCCTGTTTTTCTAAAATTATCAATTTTCGTAGTACTGAAACAGAGACAGAGTTGTTAGGTACTTTTGCTTTCTCTTCTAAAGTAAAAGTATCCTTTATACGATTTTAGAGAGGTGTGTATGAACTTCTGAATAATTTAGGACAGCACCTCTGTAGCTCCTAAAGGAGCCCACGAACTGTATCTGTGGTGCAGAAATAGTTACATAGAGCTCTATGGTTTTGACAGCTGATTAATGTACCTATACAGTTTTTACATTTAGTTGTTGCATTACCTGGTGAAATAGATAATAACTCCGTTTTGTCATCCATCCCAAAATTGTAATTCTGATGGTACAGTTAAGGATTACTGCTAGTGGTTACATGGCAGACAGTGGTGTGTGTGTGTGTGTGTGTGTCTTTCTAATTTCTGTAGCCTTAACATAAAGGAGTACTTACTGTTATGAACTATTATAACTTCTTTTCCAGTGGTGGAAAACTTTTCTCTCTAGACTGCCTACTTTTTATGAAATAGAACTATAAACCTCAATAAATTTTATATTAGCCATTTCATAGACATTGCTGATATTTATTGTAAAATGATTTTTTTTTTTTAGATATTAAACATTGTAATTTCTTGGGGAGACGCAAAATGATTCTGTTACAAACTCATAATTAGAGAAAACTATTAGGAGGTGTTTAACTTGGGGATTTTGACTAAAAAACTTAGATGGCTTTCTTAATTTTCCTTAGGAAGTTGAAACCTACCACCGGAAACATGCTTTAAGGACTTTGAGAAAAAATGCCCAGAATTCTTCAGATTCTAGTTTTGATAAGAATATGGAAATAACGGAGAAACATGCTAATGGCAGGCATTTTACAAGGTAATGCAAGATGGCCAAATGCCAACCGAAAATAGTTTTAAAGTAACAATTTAGGATTTGCATTTAATTTTTAAGTGTGTTCTTGATTGGTCATTAAGATTCCAGAGTTGGAAAATGCAACTTGAAGTGAAATTGCCACAAATGGCTATTGAATTAAAAATTTAATGTGTACACAGGTTTGTTTTTATTATCGTGTTCAAAGATATTTGTGATATGTGTGAGTGCAACTGAAAACATTGGTTTGTGATTGGTTTTGCTTCATAGTCTATACAAAGCTCAAAATAGTTATATATTTTATTGCTTGCTATCGAGTTTTTCATCAATTCTGAGTCATTTGTGAATTTTAGTGTGTTGTGCAGTCTTCACAGTCAGATGATTTTTTTTTTTTTAACTTCTCTAATGGGACTAGATGCTTTTTACAAATTTAAATTTTGTTTCTCAAGAACCCTGAGGTGGGTGGCATGAATTCCGTTTTAATATTCAAACGATTGCTTTCAATGAATTAGATAGGTAGTTCATGGAACTTGCGTTTGTTTGGTGTAGGGTAGATTTAAATCTGACTTTAATTGGCTCAAAACCTTCGCTTCCTCCCCCCCTCCCCAGTTTGGTGGGCCTAACATAAGTGGGGGAAGTGCCAATTAGCATAAAATTTGTTGGATAAAATAATTGTTTTTACATTAATCCTTATAAAGAAATTATTCATAATGACTTAGAAGACTAAAACCCTTCCATTCTTAAATAGAATTTTGATTTTGATTTTGTGTAGCAGGTTTTCCAGATAAATGAGGTTGTGCCCTTTTAAGTCTGTTTTTTGTTACTATTATTTTTTCAGTTATTTTATCTTTTGTTAAATATTTTTTAATTGGTATCTTATTTCATCCATTATTTATGGAGTGTTTGCTACTGTATTTCATGGAGTCCAAGATAGCACTAACTGGAACACACAACATTATTTTATAAGACAGTAAAAAAGATAAAAGAACACTGAAAGTTAAAACTGTGATGTGTAATTAGTTGTAAGATACATCCTAATTTCAGAGATGCTAAAATGGGGGGGGGATGGGAAATGCACAACTTTTAGAATCAATGAAATACAATTTGAGCTACCCCAGTAGTATTTCTGAAACTGGAAGCCTTCTTGGGGTAGTGGGAGTGGTCCATGAATTCTCCATGAGAATTTTAAGATTTACTTCATGATCTAAAGAAAACATTCTGGAGCATCCAAATTGCTACCTATAGAGACTAGCTATAAAATTTCAGGCCCTACATTGGTGTTTACAATTAAATTGGCTCTGTTAGAATAACAGAGAAGATTTGCATAACTGTACCTTGAGGATAGGATCTCTATTTGGTCCTTGAGTTCTTAACTAGGGTCTAGTTGTTACAGTTTTCAGGGGGCACATGAAACCTCTAAAGTAATGTTTACACTTGTATGTGTATATGCAGTTTTCTAGGGAGAAAAGATCTATAGCTTTCATCAGATTCGCAGGAGTTGACAAAAACTCCAGGCACCTGTTTTTGTAAATCGTTTCATTGGAATACAGCCATACCCATTCATTCTGTCTGTGGCTGCTTTCCCGCTTCAGTGTTGGAGTTGTTGTTTGAGTAGTTGTGACAGAGACTGTATGGCACACAAGTCTAAAATACTTATTATCTAATTATGTTGAAGCACCAGTTTACCAACCCCTGTAGGGGGAAGTGTGCTCCCTCCCCCGTCGGCAAAAAGAAAAGGAAAACCCCCCTTGTGTCCCTACCATCTACTAGGGCCTGGTTTATAAAAGTGTAGACTTCTGTGGTACAGCAGGAGAGGTTCCTTTACGAGAAAAGTCTAGGAGCCTTTCAACAAACTAGGTCTTGACCTGTAGGTGGATTGCTCAAAGGTTTTTATTTTGTTCTTAGTTCTTTCCTGTGTTCCAACAGAGGTAAGGAATCAATGATGCCTGTGAGCATACATGAATGAATCCTGGATAAGATGAATTATTTATTTTAAAGTGTCACATTTGAAATTCCACATGTACAACCAGCTCACTTCCAAATAACTTGATGCGTAGGTTGATTAATAGATGTAGCCTCTGTAACTATGGAAAATCGAGTCCCTAAAAATCAATTAATGAGACACACTGTTTTGTTAGCTCAGTGGATTTTGGGGGGAAAAGACGAAGAGAGGGTACATTTTTTTAAGTTTTGAAAAGTGTTCTTTCCCATTCAGTACATTCTGTCTGCCAATTTATGGGTGAGATGTCAGATTCACAAATGGGACTGTTTCTACATGTGAATGATAATGCAAAGTCATGGAAAGACTGTAGCAGCAAATGTTCTTAGAAGGAAATTAGCATGTCACTAAGGGACACTCGGACTGTTTATAACTTCCTCCAGGACTTGGGACCACTGTCTACCTGTGGGACAAGACACTTTGTCTTGTTTTTGCTCAATGCTTAGTTCTAAGCTAAGGCTTTCATTTGTTTTAAGTAAGATATTTTGATTAATTTTGTTTAGCTAAGAATTAATACATATATCATTGAATTTCACAAACAGGATTTTCAGTGTTTTTTATGTTTTTACGTATCTGTGAGTATTTACTCTCCAAGCTGATTTAATTTTTTTGCCCTAGTTTATAGTTTTATGAAATACAGGAGTTCAAATTATATCAGTTATTTAATATTTTTTTTCATATAGGCAATTGGCCAGACAGCAGGCTGCTAAAAAAAAAGAAGAGTGTAAAGAAGGTAAGTAAGGTTAAAGGCATTTCAAATTTTTTAAAATTGTAATTAATATTTTATTTACAGGTTTATTGAGGTACATATAATAAACTGCCCACGTTTAAAGTATACAGTTCATTTGGTTTTTGACATAAGTCTATGCCGTGTAACTATCACTACAATAAGGTACTGAAGATAACTGTCACACCCCAAAAATTTCCGCAGGTCCCTTCTGGTTCCCTCAGCTCCTGTCCATGCCCTCTACCCCTCCAAAATCCTGAAACACCACCGATCTGTCATTATCGATTAGTTTGCATTTTCTACAGTTTTTTATAAGTGGAATTACGCAGTATGCATTTTTTTTTGCCTGGCTTCTTTCATGTAGCATCATTACTTTGAGTCATCCATGTTGTTTTTTGTTTCTGAGTAGTATTCTGTTATATGTATATGCCACAATTTCTTGCCCCCTATTCTGCCAGTTTTATTGTGATATAATTGACATATAACATTGTATAAATTTAAGGTGTACAAAGAAAGTTAATTTCATACACATATATTGGGAAATGATTACTAACATAACTAACATCTGCATCATGTTGTATAGTTATTCTTTTTTGTGGTGAGAACATTTAAGATCCTCTTTGCAATGCACAAATATATATTATTATTAATTATAATTGCTATGCTGTAGATCCCCAGAACTTAAACTCATAGCTGAAAATATGTACTCTTTGACCAACATCTCTCCTTATCCCTGCACCCCTTAGCCTCTGGCAACTACCATTCCAGTCTCTATTCCTATGAGTGCAGCTTTTTTAGATTCCACATAGAAATGATATTATACAATATTTCTCTTTCTCTGTCTGACTTATTTTACTTAACATAATGCCCTCAAGATCCATCTGTGTTATTGCAAAAAAACAGGATGTCCTTCTTTCTCATAATATTCCATTGAGTGTTTACAGATGGTCCTTGAATAATGTCCTTTTGTTCAAATGTTATTTCATCATAATATTGATGAGATATTGTAGGAATTGAACTCTTGATTATATCAGTTAGCCTATTGTAAAATTGATTTCATTATATGTCATTTCACTTAAAGTCACAGAACCTGTGGACAGCACTAAGTGAGGACTTAGTGTATTCCATATCTTCTCTATCCACTAATCCATTGACCGACACTTAGGTTGTTTCCCACAATTTATTCATCTTTTGATTGATGTTTGTGTTGTTTCCAGTTTGGGGCTATTACAAAACTGCTTTGAACATTTGTGTACAGGTCTTTGTATTATATATCTTTCCTTTTCTCTTGAGAGGGGAATGACTGGATCATATGTTAGGTGTGTGTTGTAATTGTATTTTTCTAATATTTGTAAGAAAGGTTAAATTATTTTTGTTTTCTAATATTTTTAAGAAAGGTTAAATTTGTTACGTGGAAGTATAGCTATTCAGTTGTTCATTTTAGAATTGTTTTATAAATGCTGTTATTTCAAATCTTTCCATTTTTTTATGTACACATCTATGAAGACAAAGTGATTCCAGTTACTCACTCATTGAGGGCTAGAAACATCGTCCAGACTGCAGAACACTTGCATGAAGAGAATGGTGATGTTGAAGTTCGCCGCAGTTGTAGGATTAGAAGTCGTTACAGTAGTGTGAATCAGTCAGTGCTATTCGACAAACTTATAACAAAGTAAGTAAAATTTATTTAGATCAAGATGGTTTAGCTGGCAAAACTTTTGTTGGGGGGAGATCATAGATTTCAACCCAGCAAATATTTAATGCACATAGTTTGTGTAAAGAGTAGAGGAGAATGATTATTAGTAAAGGACTTTGTAATAATTGCATGTGCATATTTAAATTCTTTGAGGAAATTTTAAAAATATTTTGATACAAGTAAATCAAGAAATAGAGATATTTAAAAATCTCAGCGCTCAAATAATATAATAGAAAGAAAATTAAGTTTCTAAAAATGTCCTATTTTACAGTTTTAGCTTATATTGGTATCAATTTTTTTTAAGCACTGCTGAAGCTGTACTTCAAAAAATGGATGACATGAAGAAGATGCGTAGACGGCGAATGAGAGAGCTGGAAGACTTGGGAGTGTTCAATGAAACAGAAGAAGTAAATACATTCTTCCATCAAGGGGTTGATTTAATAATCTTCAGTTTAACCTCTTTTCTATAGTACCTGCCTATTTTTGGTTAAATTGGTCATCATTTTATTCAGCATTTGTTTGATCTGTCATTAGTCATTGCTGCAATTGTAAGAGTTTATAGCTATAAATATTCAATTTGAGCAAGATTGAAGCAAAATTCCTACTGAGTTTTTAAAATAAGTGTACTAAATGTTAATGGCTTTTATTTAAACGTTTTTAGGGGAATCTTAATATGTACACAAGAGGAAAACAAAAAAGTATTCAAAGAACAGATGAAGAAACAACTGACAATCAAGAAGGCAGTGTGGGTTAGTCTTTTCTCTTGTTCTATCTTCTGGGTTTGAATTTCAGTACTTTTATTTAGTAGGACATAGCCTTTTTATTCAGAAGCTGTGACACTTGTAGTTTGTGGGAGATCAGAATTTGGTCATCATTTGAAAGAAGAAAGTGAGGTGGGGAGATCTTAAAAGGATAGTATATTTTGTCAAGGAAGGTACTTGAAATCAATTCTAAAGGAAATAAAACTGGTTTGCTTGTGTAATACATAGACAGATACATATCTCTCTACCTGTTTTAACTTTAAAAAGTGATTAAAGTTAAGTTTTGCTGTTTTATTTAGGACTTACTACTGTAATTTATTAGAATTTTTCTTGAGTGAGAACCAGTTTTCTCAAATGCAATTTAAATGTTTGGTGTTTTACATTATCATAAGTAGTTTATTTGAGTTATGCCCTGGTGTAATTCAGTGAGTCAGAAGGGCGGGTTGGATTGTCAAATTTAAGTTTAAAAGGCAAAAACTAGGTGAGGAGATACTCAAATTTGTCAACATGTTACATTAATTTGGAAGCTTAAGTGTAGTCACCTATCTTAATGAAATTAACAGTAATACCATAAACTTTAGTTTGGTACTTACTGACAGTAGCCTTTAAACTTGTTTCTCTACTTCCTTTTTTTTCCTTTTTCTAGATGTTTTTAATACTACATTTAATTTCTTTCCATTTTTCAAAAATATTTAGTGTTGTAAAAGAATTACAGATTCTTTCTGAACAATCTAGAAGTAAATAATTTTAAAAAGAGGGTCTGTTTCTTTCTTAATTCCCCTATATTAAAAATCATTAACATTTTGGTGAGTATCCTGAAAGTAAATGTTTCTTAATTGTAGAATCATCTGAAGAGGGTGAAGACCAAGAAGATGAAGATGATGGTGAAGATGAAGATGATGGTGAAGATGACGAAGACGATGATGAAGAAGAAGATGGAGAAGAAGATAATCAGAAACGATATTATCTTAGACAGAGAAAAGCTACTGTTTACTACCAGGCTCCATTGGAAAGTAAGGGCTGGATTTTTTTTTTTTCCTAGGAGACTATGTAACTATATTACCTTTGATTTTACTGTCCTTCCTCCATTATTATTTTTCATGTCTTTATTTTGTGTAATACTCATGACTGTTGTCTTCTTAACCTATCCTAAATGTGCAAGAAGTCAGTTCTTCCAAAGAGTTAAATTTTAGCCTTTACCAAAGCAAATAATTGGGCTGTTTTGAAATTTCAAGTCTCTTTATTTTAGATTTCACAGCATTTCTACTTAATTTATTTTGTCAGTTTGTATAAATAGGACTGCTTTTGATTTTTGTTAGTTGTGCCTCGATACTTAAGAGCATTTACATGCAGGGCTGATAATCAGCTGTTATGCATCAGTACGATCATAAGGGCTGTTTGTGCCAATATATGTTTTGGTTGGTTGGTATCTGTACTATCTATACATGTTTTCAACAGCAACCTTGCAAATGATTTCAAACATGAGCTGTAAAATATTCTAGAGGAGATTTGTACTAGTATTTTCATACAATACAGCACCTTTGTAAGTACTTATATGAAGAGCAAAACTATCTTCATACATATTTATATGTCATATGCATCTAACGTTTTGTTTTTCTTTTCCATTAAGAACCTCGTCACCAGAGAAAGCCCAATATATTTTATAGTGGCCCAGCTTCTCCTGCAAGACCAAGATACCGATTATCTCCTGGGGGTCCACGAAGTCCTTACTGTAAACGAATGAACAGGTTTGGTTCTGAAATAATGATTAATTTATGACAACATAATTTTGGCTATTTGGAAGATAGGAATCTAGAGTCTTAGAATTGGGTGTATTAGGATAAAAATTCTAGAATCTTATATTTGGAAGAGTTAACTATGCCTTTAGTGCTCTAATCCCCACTATCACTGAATAGTTTTTGCTTTTGTTTCCACTAATAGAAATTGTCAGTAACTTACCGTGATAAGGTAGTTTACTCCATTATTTCACACTTTAGTAATAGACCGCTACCTTTGTTTCCGTGTTTACTGTATTCCTGATTTGGTGTTAGGCGTTTTACATAGTCTCTTTCATTTAATCTTTATATGAACTTAGAGTTTGAGTTTGGTCTTATCTTCATATACTATCACAGGTATGTTTTACTACCATCACGAAATTCTAAATTACATAGCTTTTAGACTTCTCATGACTTTGACCATCCTTTTCTGGATCAGTTTTTTAAAATTTGTTTCTTATATAGGAGGAAAATTAATTTTCTTTGTTCAGATTATTTGTGGGTTTCTTTCCCTTCTACATTCCAACAGTTAGTGTTTGTCATATGTACATCCCAAGATGTAATTCTTGGTATTTCCTCATTTTCCAAAGTAATAAAAGGATTTCTGATGCATTGGAACTTTCTGGGTAATGGTAGCATTATAGTAGTTCGTGAATGAGAGAGCTTTTTGGTGAGGACTGAAAATGCAGAAAAAAAATGACACTGTAGTGGGAAATGGTACTTTTTTCCTAATATTAATTTGCTCAGAAGTAAGACTAAAGTCCTATGAGACTTCAGCAATTTGAACAGTTCTTAGATGTCTCCTCCTAGTAGCAGACTAGCTGATCATGTTTTGGTCATAGAAAGCAACACTTTAGTAGGTGTGGATAAATTCTTCTTTTCTGGGAAAAATATGAAATACGACTTGTGTCCCTGGGTTTTGTAATTTCATTTTCAGAATGCCAAAGTCACAAGTGTATATTCTAGACTTCTTGTTACATCATCCCTTTTCTCACAATTAAAACCCAGAAGGATGGAGGATAAGGAAGGCAAACTCAATCCGTCAGGGCTCTCCAAGATAAATTGCACTTCAAATGAGGCCACACTGTCAGTACTTTTCATAGGCCCCTTAGAATATTGTTCAAGACCCATATTTTGATAGGGAAATGTAACGATCTTCAGAATAGGAGAGTAAGGTGTAGTGTTCCCTGGAATCCCTAACAAGCATAGGGCCCAAGACAGCTGTCTTGGTTTCCTGGCTCAAAGGACAGACCTATCTGATCCAGCAGAAATGAGAGGGTGGCAGTTACTTTGAGATTTAATTTCTTCTCCCATCTTGACTCCTTTGTTTCTTGAAGTAACATGCTTGTTGACTGTTTCTACAGTCGTCACTTGCAATGTATCTTGGATCGGTAGGAACTTTTTTGCCCCTTTGGTGTTAAGAGTTCCCATGTTGGGTTCACAGAGTCTATTCTTACTCTCTGTAAAGTGTCTCACATTGTTGCATAGCTCCTTGGGTGTAGAATTTTTTTCCCTTCCAATTATTTAACAAATGTTTCAGTACTACTATGTGCCAAGTTCTATGGATGTAAAAATAATGAGCCCAGGTTTCCTGCCCTTGGATTTCATAGACTAGCAGAGAATCCTGACACATTTAAAGTATGAACTACGAGATTTAAGCTGTACCCTGGAGTCACATTGTTTGACTTAATGACCTTTTGGTGTTGGTTTTGGTAGCTGCCTTTAAAGTTTCTTTTTGATAATAGCTTTATTGGGATATAATCCACGTAAAGATTATAGCTCACCCATTTAAAGTGTACAGTTCAATGGCTTTTAGTATACTCACGAAGTTGTGCAACTTGCACCACAATCAATTGTAGAACATTTTTCTTGCCTCAAAAAGAAACTCCACTCTTTAATTTTAACTCCCCAATACCTCCATCCCCTGGCTGTAAGCCACCACTGATCTACTTTCTGTCTTTATAGTTTTGCCTATTCTGGGTATTTCATATAAGTGGAATCTTTTGTGACTGGCTTCTTTCACTTGTATAACATTTTTCAGGTTTCGTCCATGTTATAGCATGAATCAGTATCTCATTCGTTTTTCTTGCCAAATAAGATTTCATTGTATAAGTACTCCTGTACCATATTTTCTTTATCCATTTATCAGTTGATGGACAGTGGCTTGTTTCTACTTTTTGGCTATTATAAATAATGCTACTATGAACATTTGCGTACACCTTTTTGTGTGGACATATATTTTCATTTCTCTTGGGTATATACCTAGAAGTGGAATTGCTGGGTCAAATGCTAACTATATGTAATGTTTCTAGGAAGTGCTAGATTGTTTTCCAAATTGCTGCTTCACTTTACATTCCCATATACAGTGTATGAGTTTCCGTTTTCACACATCTTTACTAACACTTATTATTACCTAACCTTTCGAATGTAACCCTTTAAACCTCTTTTTTTTTTTTTTTGAACTTTCTTGCCACGGTGGTGTGAACATCTCATTTCTTCCAACAACCTTAATGGCAGTCATTTTACTTTTTCATGAAGACACCAGCTTCTATTTATAGTTTATGTTCTACTTCAGCTAGTGAGGCATGGAAATAAAGCACATATCCAAAGAATCATTTGAACATTGCCCTTGGTGTCCATGGCAAATGGTCAAGAAACCTTGCAACCACAATTCAGGATCTTCCAAGGGTCTTTTGGTAACTTATCACAGCAGAGCTTCTGGAATGCTGCCTTTGAGCAGGATTTTCTTTCTTCTTTATGGTTGATAACTTCTAGTCATCTAAGGTTTATTCTTTAGCTTCATTATGCAGTTTCTGGAACAAGCCTAGTCCCTTTGAACAAGAGGATAACATAATACCACAATTGCTTCACCAGGATTCCAAAGTGCTCCTTGTCAAGGAACTAGGACTGGCAACTCTAGACACTCTGATTAGGTTCACAGTGCTTGTCCATGCCAAAGTTTTCAAGTTTTTAGTAAAATGGGAAAACATGAGTGTGGTATGTGTATTCAGAATCTTTTTTAAACGGGAATACTGGCCTTTCTACAGCACAAAATAATTATGAAGAACCTGGACCCATGACTAGGACAGCCTAGGTTGCCAGCTTGGCTCCACCACTTACCATGTTTCCCCGAAAAATAAGACCTAACTGGAAAATAAGCACTAGCATGATTTTTCAGGATGACATCCCCTGAACATAAGCTCTAATGCGTCTTTTGGAGCAAAAATTAATATAAGACCTGGTCTTATTTTTGGGGAAACACAGTATTGGTTATGTTTGGCAAATTAACCTCTCTGTGCTTCAGTTTTTTTTTATCTGTAGGAAGGGTATAAGAGCACCTATCTCATAATATTGTGAGACTTAGATGAGTTAAAGCACTTAAAATAGTATCTGGCACATATTAAGTGCTACGTGTATTTATTATTGTAACCATAATGTTTACAAATAATCCCTATTTGCAAATCAAATGTGGAAAACTAATTCAGTCCAAAAGTTTTGTTTTTTGCTTATAAGTTGACTAGTTTTTTGAAATAAACAACTGGAAATCATCGGTGTAGTGTATAGAATGAGGATTTTTGGAATAGATAGATATGGGTTTGAATTCTGACAGCATCATTGACTAATTCTGATATCTTGAGCAAGTTATTTAAACTATGAGCCCCATTGGCTCTGACTGTAAGATGAGCCTACTAATAAGTACTTTTTCCAAGTTTTAATTAAGAGTAAATGAGATACTATGCCAACTAACTGGTACAAAAAGCATTTAGTAATTTTTTTATTCACTTAGTAAATGTTAGTCCCTTTTATTAATTGTGAGGTTAATCTTAATTTTATTTGAATGCATACTAAATTCACATACAATAATGTGAGTTATGCGACTACAAGTTAGAGTCTCTGTAGTGTTAATGGTAATATTAAATAAGTTAGTCTTTCATATAAAATTTCAGACTTACACTAGACAGTTTCAGTTTCAGGCTGGTCACAAAAATGGTCTTGAGTATGTTTGGGTAGGTGGACAGTGGAGGATTATTTTCTCACCTGTATCTGTTTCCATAACCCCTTTTCCAAAACCGTTGGGGCCATTTGTGTTTCAGAATTCTGATTTTTTGGGGGGAGGAGTATTTACAGAGGTAACATGCAATATAAACATCTCTAATGGTGTCTGGGCCAACACTGCTTAGTCAAATATATTAATTCTATAGGAAATCATGAATAATCATAGTAAGTGTGACAAATGGAGACTATGAATTGCCTTTATGACATTCCGGTCATGTTTTGCTGTTAAGTATATAATGGGAAAACTTGTTTTCAGAGTCTTTAGGTACAGGATTCTGGACCTACATTATGCAGATAATAGATTGTGACCCTTTTCTATTTTTGGAAACACCTACTTAACCATGATTGCACTGTGACTCAGGAGAAGCGCTAGACCCAAGCCAATGGAATGATTAAAGGTTTCCCCAGCCAGACTTTTTTTTGCCCCTTGTGTGTCTTTTGCAACTGTCCAAAGCCAGAAGTGATTTAAAAAATTATTTAATATTTTAGCACTTGACATCTTATTTAATACTACCCACCAGCCTAAGAATTTGATTGTATTTTAATTTTTTTAAATGAGAAGATTGAAGCTTATATATAGGTTGGGTAACTCGCCCACATTTACACATTAAGTGGCAGTTCTGAATTTACAGTTGATGATATACTAGATAAAAGGCCATCTTATTTCTGTTTCCTAAAATTTTTTTAACTTTTCTTAACCCCCTTGGTTTACATAAAAATTATCATGTTCTCCTTTTAAGGTCATTTGACATTTCAAAATAGGTGATTACCATTAAAATGTAAAATTATATATAGTATAATATTGAAAATATTTTTTTAAATTATAGTCCAAAAGATTCTAATACCCTCTTTTTCGTACCTTTCTCTTTGAAGATAACTGATTTATATCGAGACTAAGAAGTAACTGCCTGTACCATATCCCCTCTTAATAAACATTTGATGGTCAGCTCTGACACAGCCTGTTACCTTTTTTCCCCTTCCTCTCAGTTATCCAAGGCTTTTATTCCTTTTAAAAGATTCAACCAATAAAATTTACTTCATTGGTTCATCAGATGTATTGATTTTAGGATAAACCTTCTTTGGATCATTAGGTATTTCTGATGTTTGGATCTTACGCTCTTTTTCCTGCCCTTCCTCATTATGATTTTAATTTTCCTCTTTAGGCGAAGGCATGCAATCCACAGTAGTGACTCTACTTCATCCTCCTCTTCTGAAGATGAACAGCACTTTGAGAGGAGGAGGAAAAAGAGCCGTAATAGAGCTATCAACAGGTAAGTGCCGTATTGATGCCTTTTATAACTACCAGCTATTTTTTAATTTTTTTTATTTTTTAGATTTTATTGGGGAAGGGGAACAGGGCTTTATTGGGGAACAGTGTGTACTGCCAGGCCTTTTTTCCAAGTCAAGTTGTTGTCCTTTCAGTCTTAGTTGTGGAGGGCGCAGCTCAGCTCCAGGTCCAGTTGCCGTTGCTAGTTGCAGGGGGTGCAGCCCACCATCCCTTGTGGGAGTCGAACCAGCAACCTTGTGGTTGAGAGGATGCGCTCCAACCAGCTGAGCCATCTGGGAGCTCAGCGTCAGCTCAGCTCAAGGTGCCGTGTTCAATCTTAGTTGCAGGGGGCGCTGCCCACCATCCCTTGCAGGACTTGAGGAATTGAACTGGCAACCTTGTGGTTGAAAGGACGCACTCCAACCAACTGAGCCATCCGGGAGGCAGCTCAGCTCAAGGTGCCATGTTCAATCTTAGTTGCTGGGGACGCTGCCCACCATCCCTTGTGGGACTCGAGGAATTGAACTGGCAACCTTGTGCCCACTGGCCCATGTGGGAATTGAACCGGCAACCTTCGGAGTTAGGAGCATGGAGCTCTAACCGCCTGAGCCACCAGGCCGGCCCCAACCAGCTATTACTTTAAAAAGTGAAAGAGCTGAGTTATTTGGGAATAGGTACAGCTTGACTATTTAAGAAATTATACAATAGGTTAATGTATAAAGCCAGAATGCTGTCTTGTTTGAAATATCTACAGTTAAAACTAATAACATTTTAGTTTAGGTTAGAACATTTTTTTGTGTGTGCAGCCATTTTATAGCTCAGAATGGTGCTTGGTAAACACTGATTTCAGGAAATAAATTTTTTTCTATTTAAACACACTGTTTTTAATAATAACAATAATGTGTTCTTATTCCTTAGAACTCTTAAGAAAAATGGAAGGGTTTACTGATTTCATAATTCCTTGTAATATAAGTCCACATAAACTAATCAACTGATTTGATTCTCACAATGATCATATGAAGTAGATAGGGCAAGGATTATTCCCATTGTGCAGATGTAGGTGGGTGAGTGAAAACTGCAGTGATTGGATTCTAATATTCTTAGAGTAGGACACAAATGCTTGACAAAGCAATTGGAATATAATAATTGAAGGGGCATGCAAACCAACCATTTTTTGTATCCTAAGCTCTATTCTTTTATCACATTAATGGTTGCCGCTAGCCATGTGTGGCTATTAAGCACTTGAAATGTAGCTAGTCTGAGTTGAGATATACTGTAAGTTTTTGTATAAAAAAAAAAATACACTCTTGGATTTCAAAGACTTAGTACAAAAAAGAGACTATAAAATAGCTCTATTTTTAAAATATTAATTTTTCATGTTGAAATGATAATACAGTATTTTGGATATATTGGGATAAATAAAATATGTTATTAAAATTTTACTTTTTTCTTTTGTATGGCTAACAGAATTTTTAAATTACATTTTGGCTTACATTTCATTCCTATTGAACAACAGCTTTTAAATCATCCAAAAGCTGTATAGTTAGACTACGTGGATTTTTCTTTGCTTTCATAGAAATGTGCATCTAATCCTGTGAATTTTATGCAGTTATATTTCTATTAAAAATTATTTAAGAAATATCCTTTAAAAAGCCACAATTGAAAATTTGTCCATCTTAGGTTTCACAGTGTAAATTCCTCCTGGAATTTGGGGCTAGCGAGAATTGTCACTGGGAGTAAGCATGGTGCCTTCGCTTGTGTTCATTTGCAGCAGTCATTCTTTGCTTAGGCTTTCTGGTACAAGTATCTTAACCTCTAACATACGCAGTTTTCATTTTTCCATTGATAAAACAAGCAGCTTCTTCTAGGCATGCTCTTTGTAACGTACCATAACTTTTTGAAAGTAGTTAGGAAAGTAGTGATTCATTCTTGCTTGAGAGGATTGATGTGGATCCAAATCCTGGTGAACTGACTACTTTGCTGAGAGGTGTTTAGCAGTTGCTGGAGGTCTGCAGACACCCTGCTTGGTCTGATTCCCGGATCTACCACTGACTTGTTTGTGACCTTGGGCATTTTAGTTTACATTTTCTGTCTTGATTTTGTTGAAAATTGGGGAAATAATAATACTTCACAAGACTGTTGTGAGGATTTAATGCAGGAATACATCTCAAGCACCTAAAACCAGAATAGTGTCTGGCAAATGGTAAAGATTCATATATATTAGAAATGATCATTATATGTATACTGATGCTGCTGAATTCTCAACCATGAATTATTTTATGGTTTTGTGGCATCTTGAAAACTTGTTTTCATTTGATTATATAATTTTAATAATAAAACTTCAGATATAACTATTTCTAACATTTAAGTTCTCAACTTATATAGGCAATGAGAAAGTTGAAATACATAATCTTAAGATTGTTGCAGCTGAAATTTTGTTTTAAATTCTTAAGAAAAATGCCCATATTTTAACAAGGCATTTGGGGGAGAAAGTGAGTTGATAGTTTTGGTTTTTAAAATCTATTAAATTTATTGGGATGACATTGGTTAGTAAAATTATATAGGTTTCAAGTGTATATTTCTGTAGTACATCTATATATTGCATTGTGTGTTCACCACCCAGAGTCAGTTCTCCATCCATCACCATATAAGTGATCCTGTTTACCCTCATCTACCCCCTCACTCCCCCTTACCCTCTGGTAACCACTAAACTGCTCTCTGTGTCTATGACTTTTTGTTTCTTTGTTTGTCTTGTTCGTTTTGTCACTTTCAGTTTTAATCCCACGTATCAGTAAAATCATATGGTTCTCAACTTTTTCTGTCTGACTTATTTCGCTTAGCATGATTATCTCAAGATCCATCCAGGTTGTCACAAATGGCAGTATTTCATCTTTTCTTATGGCCAAGCAATATTCCATTGTATATATGTACCACATCTTCTTTATCCAATCATCTATCAAAGGACACTTTAGTTGTTTCTGTATCTTGGCCACCATAAATAATGCTGCAATGAACATAGAGGTACATATGTCTTTATGGAGAAATGTTTTCAGATTTTTTGTGTAGATACTCAGAAGGGGGATTGCTAGGTCATATGGTAATTTTATTCTTAATTTTTTGAGGAGCCTCCATACTATTTTCCATAGTAGCTATACCAAATTCCCACCAGCAGCGTATGAAGATTCCTTTTTCTCCCAACCTCTCCAACACTTATTATTCCTTGTCTTGTTGATAATAGCCATTCTAACAGGTGTGAGGTGGTATATCATTGTGGTTTTGATTTGAATTTCCCTAATAGCTAGTGAAGGTGAGCATCTTTTTATATATCTGTTGACCGTTTGTATGTCTTCTTGGAAGAACTGTCTGTTCAGGTCCTCTGCCCAATTTTAATTGAATTGTTTGCTTTTTGTTGTTGAGTTATACAAGTTCTTTATGTATTTTGGATATTAGCTCCTTATCATAGGTGTTGTTTGCAAATATCTTCTCCCATTCGGTCAGTTGTCTCTGTTTTGTTCATGGTTTCTTTTGCTGTGCAGAAGCTTTTTAGTTTCATACAGTTCCATTCATTTATTTTTGCTTTTATTTCCCTTTCCTTTGAGGTCAAATTCATAAAATCCTCTCTGAATCCAAGGTCCATAAGTTTAGTACCTGTGCTTGCTTCTATGCAATTTATTGTTTATTTTTAAAATAGGTGCCTCCCACTAAATTTTCGGAAAGATGAATTAAAAGGAATTTATAAAGATCGAATGAAAATTGGAGCAAGTCTTGCTGATGTTGATCCAATGCAACTAGATTCTTCAGTGAGTACTGTCTTGAAATGTATGCTTGAGCTGTAATAATGTTCTTTGTTTTAAAGTTTAAAAAAATACATATATTTTTTAATCAAAATTTTTAATCAAAAAAAATTTTTGCAGATTTTTTTTTTATTTTTTTTTATTTTAAATCGCCAAGCCACAACTAAGGCACTATTACTCAGTTGACTGTGTGTGGGTTTGGGTGTAGTTTGGGGGTGGAGTGACATTTTAATTTTGACTCCACATCTAAGAATGTTACTGTTTCTCTCCCATTGCCAGGTACGATTTGATAGTGTTGGTGGCCTGTCTAATCATATTGCAGCTCTAAAAGAAATGGTTGTGTTTCCATTACTTTATCCAGAAGTCTTTGAAAAATTCAAAATTCAACCTCCAAGGTAATTTAATTATACATTTTATTGTAGCCAAAATCTGTGCTATGCTATATGATTGTCC
Organism: Rhinolophus sinicus; assembly: GCF_036562045.2. Classification (NCBI taxonomy): domain Eukaryota; kingdom Metazoa; phylum Chordata; class Mammalia; order Chiroptera; family Rhinolophidae; genus Rhinolophus; species Rhinolophus sinicus. Next base: position 12,373,714 of record NC_133761.1, read on the forward strand.
AGAAAGATAATGCTTCTCTGTTGAAATTTTTCAGGCCTACTGTATTTGTACATTTTTTTGCAAGTTTCTGGGTGCTTTTAATATTTTTACTTTCTTAATGTGTAACATGAAAAATGGTTTCAAAATTGATTATCCTTGAGAAAAATGATTGTCCATGGTTTTTGATACATTGAATGATATTACTCCCATACATACATTTTACTTTTTTTCTTTTATTTTTAAAATTTAGTTTAAGTTTGTATCAAAGTAATATATGTACATAATTTAAAAAAATCAAATAGTACTATAATTCTTTTTTTAAAAAATGGTAGTAGTCCCTCTTCTACCTTTCTCCATTTCAGAGCCAACTACTTTTAAATCCTTTAGCTGTACATATGCTTATACTATAATTTTTAATTTTTTTAATTTTAGACACAATCTGTATACTTCAAACTATGGACAGTGACTATTTGGCTTTTACTTTTCCTACCTTCTACATATACCTACGCTTTCCCTTCCTCATATACTCCCAATAGTTCATTTATACATCTATAAAATTGTTGAATCAATTTTCAGTGTTTGCTTTATGACTATGTAAATATTTCTTAATCTGAACCATAGATAGTATATTATGACAACTATATAGTACGTTATTTCCTCTCTTACAACCCTCTTGTCCCCCCTCAGTTATATCTGAAGTTTTATTATTTTGCTTTTGTTTTTATTTTTTTATACTTATCAATTCATCCATAAAGTCTTCACTAGAGTTATAAAGTTCTTTTCAGTACAGTTGAACATATCAAATCATGTTTTGGCTCCTTATGTTTGTAGGCATATCCTGGAGGCTTTGTTCTCCAGCTTCTTTCTGGACTGATTACTCTTAGTCTTATAACACAACTAAGCCTTAGGACTGTCCATCACCGTCTTCGTGGGATTTCCTTTATGTTTCTTTCAGTGCTGCGTTCAACGAAGACCTTCATTTATAGCTGTGTTTTGATGCAGCACATTCTAGGAATGTCCTGAGAAAAAGAGTGTATGGGAGGTTATTTTTATTATTATTATTACTATTATTATTATATTTTGAGAACAGTCATGTGACGTCACACTTCCTTTATGTCTTTTCCCCTTCCCCCTTTATTATGCCATCTATACCTCTGCAATCTGTAAACATGTCTGATTTCTGGGAAAGTTTTTTGGTATCACTTCTTTGGGAATTTTTCCACTCCAATTTTTCTCTTAACCTCAATTCATGTCAGTTGGATGTTGGACTTTCTAGACGTTTTTCTCTCGTTTTGGTCTCTCTTGATGTTAGAGGCTTTCCCTCCCCAAGTGTCTAGCAATCCTTGGCTCTCTTAAGAGTGAAGCATGTTTGTAAAGCTCACTGGTAGCGCTTGTTAACTTGTAGGCCTCACCTTAGGGTGATTGGTGGTGGGGCTGATGCTTTCACCAGGAGTCCTCGAGTCCTCAAAGTCAGTATCTAGGGGTGTTTTTTTCCCAGAGACACATCCTCCAGTCTTCTATCTGAAGCTTATGAGCCTGTCTGTCAGCATTTTAGCATACCATTTTAGCAAGGGTTAGTCTCCACCGTTAAGTGTGGAGTTTTTCACTTACTTCCTACAGCATTTCATCTTGTCCTCTATCAGAAAGTAAACCATCCAAGCAAGATGCCTACACAGGGCAGCAAAAAGGGATCAGGGTGGTGTCCAAGTTCTTTAATAATGTTTTACTCCCTCCTTCTGTTTGCAGCCCTACCTTTTACACCTCCTTGAGATACATATTGCCTCTCAATCCTGAAAGGGGTTTTGAAAATTAGCCTTCTTTTTAGGAGCTTCTTTATTTTAGGTTTTTAGATTTTTCAGGTCTGCTAAAGTCATCTGCATTCTAAATTGCACAATTTTGTCGGAATACCTCAAGTGCTGTCTCATTTTGTTACTCACTTTGTTTTATGCACTTTAGTGAAATTAAAAGGAAGACCACAGGTAAAACCATGTATTCAATCTGTCAAGTTTAACTAGAAGTCCACTCTTGAACTTTTTATATCACCATTGTTTTTTTATCTTCTTCCTTTTTCTTCCAGTTTTTATACCTTATTAACCCATTTTTAAACCCTAGTCCCTGATTCCCTTTTCCTTATACACCTTTTCTCCCTGAATCTTCCTTTTCTTCCCTCATTGATTTAAGTAAACTTTTTTAAATTAGTACGCTTTTTTGCCTTTTGCATTATAAAAGTGTGTACTATAAAACAATGACAGTTAAACATTGGTGAATAAAATTTTTTTAAATTTATTTTTCAGTTAATATTACTCAGCTGTAAAATTTTTTTAATCAGGAAGATATTAATATTCAATAATAACATTTACTTCTTATAGGAAATCTTAGAAGTACCTAAAATAATATAGTGAACTTAGAAGCAACAACAAATTCCCATAGTTTTTTCTCTGTATTTCTCTTTCCTTACAACATACATTTACCCCCATAAAAATCAAATACATGATTGTGTAAACTTGCTGTTTTCATATGTATGTTGTCTTTCCATTGTAACAGCTGAATAATGTTCCATTATGTGGATGTATTAAATTTTATTTGATTTTGCTGTTTCTGGCTATTCAGTTTTCTCCCAACTTTTCATTATCACAAATGTCAATATCATGAACATCTCACTGCTTTCTCTTTGTGTGAACCCTTAGTTCCTTCTTTAAGATACAGTCTCACAAAGAAGATTGTTGGCTCAATAGATATGTTTTTAAAATCTATTCCTGCATTGGCTTTTGTACATTAAAATCACTGTGGTTTATTCCATTTGTTTATATGATTGTTTTCTTACCAGTTGCCTTGTTTTTTTACGTCTACATTTGATTATGTCCCTTTCTTATTATTTTTTCTTTTATATGTTATTAATAGATTTTCTCCTATCACTTGTGATTTTTTTCCCCACCATTCTTATGTCATTTCTGTTTTTCTGGGATTTTCCTTAAGTGTTTCTTTCCAAGAGCAGTTATTTGATGATCTGAAATTGATTATTTCGTATTACTTTAATAGATCTTAATACCTGACACATTCTGTTTCTACACCCTTTTTACATTTCTACTAAGAATTATGAGTATAGCCCATTTTCTCATAATTCTATCCTAAGAGCAATGAATAACTTTGGAAATATGTGAAAAAGTTGTAGGTTACCCTATGGCAGTGATGCCATAAAATTTATTTTAAATTATTTACATTGTCCTATTCTCTATTGCCCAACCGTCATTATTTCTTTAAATTCTCTCTCCTATCTTACTTTCTCTCCTGTTCAATCCCAACATGTTTTCTTGCAAAACTTTGGGTGTTCTGTTACTGAGGCTTAGACCAAAGATTGCAAATGAAATCTGTTATTCTTTCCCCTGACCTGTTACAAAAGTAAACTATCAAGTTTTTTAAGCATGACTTTTATGCAAGGAAAGGTACTATAATGAGCATAATGAATGAATAAAATACTGTTTTAAATAAAGGGTTTTATTTAGTTTCAATATTAATTTTGTAATATCAATACTAATTCCCAGGTTTTAGGTTCTGCTTTGTGGATTGAAATATTTCGTTTGTCTTACTTTTTTATTCACTAATTAAGAGCATTCATGAAATTAGTTTGTAATTTTGTTGAAATAGTCTACTTTTTAAAAATGTACTACTAAAATAATACTTATCCTTTCACAGAGGTTGTTTGTTTTATGGTCCACCTGGAACTGGAAAAACTCTGGTTGCTAGAGCACTTGCCAATGAGTGCAGTCGAGGAGATAAGAGAGTAGCGTTTTTTATGAGGAAAGGTGCCGATTGTCTGAGTAAATGGGTAGGAGAGTCCGAAAGACAGCTACGATTGCTATTTGATCAGGTATGACATTAAAATTTGCCTATCTAGATCTATAATCAATGTAGATGTAAGTATGTAAGGATTAGATAAATATTGCATTTAATCAGATTTCATAGAAATAAACTAAGAAGAATTAGACTAAATATATAATCTTCCTAGGTTATTTTCCTTTGTATATGAAGATAACACCAACCTATAAGGAACAGTTTTATAGTAAGAAGAGAAAGGAACAGTTAGTTGTATCTAAGTTCTTTGGAGTCTTTGATTGCATACCTAGAGAGTGAGTGGTAGTTTCATACTTAGAGAGATAGTAGTAGTTATGTCTCAATATGAGAAGATTAGTTCTGCCCTAGAGTGGCTTTCAATTTCATGTTCCAGATTGTATTGACAGCACATGTGAGATAATAGATTCTGAGCTACTGAGACATATTGCTGCAAATGTTTTTAAATCTCTTTAGGGAACTCACTGAGATTTTTTTGTTTTAACTTTCCTGGAAGTTTTGTTGTTGTTGTTCTTGTTTTTTAACTATGCATCTTGCTAAATGTTTTCCCATCCTGACACGGAGGGAAGACTGTATCACTGTCGTATTCTAGTCTTTATGTTGTTGACAGTGGGTGTTTCTTTGTGTGTCCCAATAATGATAGCTATATGAAATCTAAGTTATGTAGTCAATAGAGTGTATTTTGAGTATGTCTAATTGAAAGTGCAAACAAAATTAAACTACATGTTATTATAGTTTAGACTGAATCCTTAAAACATAGTTCTTGAATTTACATTTAGATTTATAAATTCTGTAAGCAAGTTAGAATGAAAATGGATTTAAATGGTTTATATTAAGTCTACATATTTGAAATTTTTCATGATAACATGCAACCACTGGACCTACTTTCTAGGCTTATCAGATGCGCCCATCAATTATTTTCTTTGATGAAATTGATGGTCTGGCTCCAGTACGATCAAGCAGGCAAGATCAAATTCACAGGTAAAACTTGCTTGATGACGTGTCTGCCTTTTTTCCTATATTCTGAGCTGTATTGATATTTCATCAGGGATAGAATGGTTAGTTGAGTGGTGAAAGAAACTTTAAAAAGCAGTAGTTTCTTTTTTGTTAGTAGAACCCCAATACATAGTTGAAAAAGAAAAAGTGAGCCTGTTCTGGATGGCAGGTCTCAAGTACAGTATTAAAATCTTGGTTACAGATTGAACTCATGATACAAACTTAAATGCCCACTGGCCGGTGAGTTGAGGCAGGCCAAAGGTTAAGAGTGGGGCTGGGGCTTGAATGTTCAGTCATAAGAGCATAGCAAGTTGTTTTTAACTTCAGCCTATTATTGAAGGGCAGAATCTGAGCCAGACTTGAAAAATAAATTTTCTCTCTTAAATTTTATATTCAAATTTTGGTGTTAATTATCTTTTAAATGTTGCCAACTAATTCAGATGCTTTTAAGACACTGCCTGAGCCAAACAAAATATGTCTTAGTGCTTGACTGCTAGTTTAACATTCTAATGACAGCCTAAATTCATTTTCAGGATGGCAAAATTGAATGTCCCCTATGATAAGCTGCTTACTCAAAGGAGCACTTTTTCCTTAGTGCCACTTCAACTTAAATCTAAATTACTTTTAGTCCCAGTTCACCTTCAGTCTTTCAGAGCTTCTTTTCAAATGGTCTCATGAATTATCTGATTGCTTAATTAATTTGGGATACCCTAAAGCAAGTGTTTGCATGCCTTTATTACTCCAGTATTATTTTTTATTGTAGATGATAATAAAAGAGGAACGAGACATAATGTGAATGATAGATTTTGACTTGCCTAACCCCTGACAATATTTACTATATTCTGGTGGCCTTGATGCTATACAGTGTCATTTGTTGCTCTGAGTAAATTAAAATGTTAAGTACTATGGTAAAAAGTTATGTCTGCATATCCTACCAGTAATCAACAAACTTTTAATATATGACACATTTCATTATCAGCCATACTGTATTCATTGTGTTAATAGGGAGAAACATTTAATACTAACATCACTTTGCAGTAATTGAGTACTTGTTATATTTTGGAACAGTTCTAAAGGGATTAGAGTTATTTTAGCAAGCATATGCCATCTCAAATATATACACACACACATACATATATATTTTAAGAGAAATTTGGTGTGCAAGTAATTATGTTGATGCATTAGAAAATAACATTTTTTAGCCTAAGATGAAGACGATGCACATATAAAATAAATTAAAACCCTAAAGTCTTTACTTTGAATTAAAGATATTATGAATCCATGATGAATTTTTTATTTTCAAAGAAAAAATAATTCCAAGCTCTGGACACTAAAAAGGTCTAGAAGCCATCACAATTCAATAGCAATTTGTACCACTAGCACCCGGATTGTGGTCTCTAAATACTAGGGCTCTTAGGAGAGATGATGGGTTTCAGAATTGAGTCAGGAAATAAGCAAGACAAGCCTGGAACATCTTGTAATGCCTGAAAGCAAGGAAGCAATCGAAGACTACAGGGGTCATAGCAGAATGACATAGCCAATTTCGAAGCGGTTTCCATATGCCAAAGATGGGACAATTTGAACATCAAAAATAGTAATGACTACAACAGGTTGAAATGCATCGAATAACATTTAAAAAGTCAGTTTTTAATGGTCTTTTTTTAAAAAAAAAATCTAATTGGTCACCAGAGGTTGCTAAAACAGTGACTCATTACTTTGAAAATTGATAAAGAGAATGAATTGAGTATTTTTTTTCCTGTTCTTTAACCATGATTCAGGCTATGACTCAGGTTAATTTCATAGTTGATGAAGTAACGATGTTCTTTGTAGGAAAATCACAGTTAATAAATGCAGAGGAAATTTAAAAATCAACATTTTGCAACCCCTTATGAAAAACGGAATCTAGACCTGTTCTTTTCAACTGGGGGGTGATATTGCACCCCAGGGGACCAATGTTTAGACATTTTTGACTGTCACAGCTGGGGTAGGGAGGGGAGCACTACTGGCATCTAGTGGGTAAAGACCAGGGATGCTGTTAGACGCCCTAGAATGCCCAGGGCAGCGCTCCACCGCAAAGGATTATCTGACCCGAATGTCAGTTGTGCCAAGGTTGAGAAACACTGCTCTAAGCAATAATCAATGGCTGCTGAAACAGTAAGGTGTAAAGGTCGATAGTGAAGTTTTTATGGTGAGTGGAGGAAGCTGAGAACACCTCATTTAAACCCAACCCACCAATCTTAAGTGAGAAACTGGTGGTACGCGCCTCCTGAGGTATACAATAGAAAATACATGGTATCTTCCTATGAAATGCTATCCCAAGTAGTTTAACCTGCATCTGTAAGCTTCTAGATCTAGCTACCAGTTTATAGGGAATACAAATGATAGAGGACAAGTTAAATGACCCCATCAGGAAGCTATCAGTCCTGTCCACAGTGTGGGAAGAAAATTCTACAAGACAGATGACCCAGTTTCTTCAACAAATAAATGGTGTGGAGGAAGAAAAAAAGTGAGGGAGTGTGATGGGAACTGTTACAGATTTGAGGGATGTTTGACCAAGTGTGTGTGTATATTGACTTGAACAAATAAAATGTAAAACGGTATTTTGAGAAATTGAGAAAATTGGGTATTAGGTGATATTAAGGAATTATTTACATTGGTGTCAGTATTGTGGGAGTTTTTAAGTCCTTATCTCAGAAATACATACATAAATATTTTATTTATGGATTAAATGATTTGTCTGAAGCTTTTTTTGTTTTTTAAAGATGTCAGATTAAGACATATAAAAGGAATATTATTAATTGTTGAGACTGGGATGTGGAGATCATCCCACTAATCTCTGTCCATAATCAAAAGTTTAAAATGTAATTAAAATCCTATGTTTTTATGCTTTATGTATATTCTATTTTATTTTGGGGTCCTTTGTTTGATAATGTGTATGCAGTGGAACACTGTTATTTTTAAATAGTGTTTGTTTATCTGGTACATACTAGTATTTTTTGATGTGTATTGTTTGAGAACTCTCAAATTCCTTTGAGAATTGATGCTTTATGAAATGGCTTTGAGGATCCATTTGTGGCACTCAAACGACCATCTATGTTTTCTGTTGGTTTTAATCTCTACATACCATTTAGTGTGGTATTTTTACAGGCGTTTTTAATTTGTTGAAAGTAGTGGGATGCTCTCAAAAAATTCATTCACATTTAATGTATTAACTCTTACCAAAAGAAGGAATGATATATTCAGCATTTAATCAATTAATCTTTTCTCTCTTATTTTTAAATTTAGTTCTATTGTTTCCACCTTGCTAGCTCTTATGGATGGATTGGACAGCAGAGGAGAAATTGTGGTCATTGGTGCTACCAACAGGCTGGATTCTATTGATCCTGCTTTACGAAGACCTGGTCGCTTTGACAGAGAATTCCTTTTCAGCTTACCTGATAAAGATGTAAGAATTTAACATCACTCAAGTTTTGACAGAATGTGTTGCCTTTATCATGAACAAGTCTTGGTACAGTGAAAATTTGCAGATCAAGTTTTGTATGTTCTGAAGCAAAATTATGATTAACAGCTATGCATTTTTAGGGAGGTATTACTTCATTTAAAGAAAAGAACTTGGGTATTTCTTTCTTTTTTTTTTTTTTAATGCCTTCCTAAAAGTGCTCTTAAAATTCTTTCAATTTGAGCACAGCCTTTGGATATTAATCATACAGCTTTATTTTGCTTCAGAACATATAGCCTAATGAACAGTCAGTCCTTAGCCAATTTGTTAGCCTTGGCTTTTTCATGAATACCACCATGTTTTTTTAAAGCCACTTAATCTTTTGAGAACCAAGCAAGAAAATACAGGTAGATCTGTCACTACTCTAAAAAAACCAGTTCTTAGTATGTACCAGAATGAACAATAGTTCAGTAGTTACTTAATTTCTCTCATTCACATTTATGATAAATGGAACTTGAGTACTATAAATATAAATCTGTTTAACATGAATTCCTTGAACTTTTACAAATTCATCTTTTTTTTCACTGTTTTGTATTTCTATTTATTTAGGTATTGATATCTTTAACATTTTAGATAATTAAAAGTATTAAATTGAAATTATTCTACTCTGAATAGCACACTATTATTATAGATGAAAAAAATTGTTTTTATTTGTAGGCTCGAAAAGAAATTCTAAAGATTCACACAAGGGATTGGAATCCTAAACCACTGGACATATTTCTTGAAGAACTAGCAGAAAACTGTGTTGGTAAACACTGCTTTTTAAACATTAAAAGAAATATATTCATTTCAAAGATGGAACAAGTTGTAGTCTTGCGAGGTTGTATTTAAAGAAATGCAAGGTTATATTTGTTTCTCATCTCTTATTTGTGACATGTTTTCTTCCTATAAAGTCCTCTGATATTAAGTAGAGATATTTGACAAATTGGCTGTTGGGGGATTTGAGAGCAAAATAGACAATAATAATAATAGCTATCTTTGCTGACTGTGTGCATTTTTCTGGTCATCCTGTTAAGCATTGTATATATATTATTTCAGGTAAGTCTCACATCAGTCCTGCAAAGTAGGTAACATTATCCCCATCTTACAGATGTAGAAATGGCTGACAGAACATAAATGATTCTCCAAAGATCACACATCTAGTAAATGACAAATTGGAAATTGAACCTTATCTGAGATTTTAAAACTCTTGCTCTTGATTCCTGTGCTATATTAGTGTTTGCACATTTCATTTACAAAAGTTGATTTGTTGATGGTTATCACCACCATATAAATTCACTAGGTAAAAGAAAGATTTTAGTCTTATTACTCCTAAATATTTTGCTACTATACTGTTAATGTGATTTTTAATTTTTTTTAAACCATGGTCATGCTAATAGGACGGTGGTTTACTGTTTCTTTTTTTTTCCCTTGAGTAGGATACTGTGGTGCAGATATTAAGTCAATATGCTCTGAGGCTGCTTTATGTGCTCTGCGTCGACGCTACCCACAGATCTATACTACCAGTGAGAAACTGCAGTTGGATCTCTCTTCAATTCATATCTCAGCTAAGGATTTTGAGATAGCTATGCAAAAGATGATACCAGCCTCCCAAAGAGCTGTGACATCACCTGGGCAGGCACTGTCCTCCATTGTGAAACCACTCCTGGAAAGCACTGTTCACAAGATCTTAGAAGCTCTGCAGAGAGTATTTCCACACGCAGAAATCAGAACAAATAAAGCATTAGACTCAGGTATGAAACTTGACTGACCATTTAAAGTTAGTTTTCATAATCAGTAAAACTAAATGTTTTATATATCCCAGGAATGTTTCTTTATACAGAGCCTCTTGAAAGGAGTTTGGTCATGCTTTGCTTGGATATTTGAAGAAAATTTACTTTATGGATTGCCTTTAATTTAATCTATTTTAAGTTTGGAATGCATTTTTATATTTACAGCAGGTCTTTGAATAACATCTATTCATTCTACATGGTTTCATTGTAACATTGATGAGATGCTGTAGGCACTAAATTCTTGTTTATATCAGTCAGCCTGTGATAAAATCGGTTTCTTTGTACATTGTTTCGCCTGAAGTCACAGAACCTATGGACAACGTTAAGTGAGGACTTACTGTACTTGTTATTCATATCTACACAAATATTTTTGATTCTCTAGAAAATGTCATTGAAGTTTACTGATTTGCTAATTGAAGCATTACATAAAAATTTGGCCATCCAGAAAAGTTACTAATGTACAATTCTTTGTTTTGTAGATATTTCTTGTCCTCTGCTGGACAGTGACTTGGCATACAGTGATGATGATGTCCCGTCAGTGTATGACAATGGGCTTTCTCAGAATTCTTCTAATAAGGCAAAAGAAAATCTTAATTTTCTTCATTTGAATAGGTACATTTCCCTTGCAAATGAATATATTTTTTGGTGTATAAATTCCCTAAAATTAAATGAGATGGTCATTGAAAAGATTGAAGATGCCAACTAGACTGCTTTGTTTTTTTAAGTTAAAATATCAAAAAATCTTCTGTTGTTGTAATTGTCACTATAGTAAAAATTCCACTGTATAAAGTATTCTTAAAAATCTGTGGACAGTGTTTCCAAAAACCATATGAGCCATGCTTTTATGATTGACCAACCATATATTCCAAATTTTTGACTTATGTAAGTTCATAATTAGTGATTCGGGAGAAAAATGTAAACTATTGTTTTTTTCTAAAGCATAGCTTATTACTCATTTCTTTCAGAAATACTTGTTATCAACCTATGTCTTTTCGGCCAAGAATATTGATAGTGGGAGAACCAGGATTTGGGCAAAGTTCTCATTTGGCACCAGCTGTCATCCATACTTTGGAAAAATTTGCAGTATATACATTAGACATTCCTGTTCTTTTTGGAGTCAGTGCCACATCTCCTGAAGAAATGTGTGCCCAGGTAATTCATTGTTGCCCAGATAAATAAGGTGTAAGACAAAGCAGTCTTCCAGAGACAAAATCTAGACTTGTCTCATTGTTTTTGTACTGTTTTTTGTCTTTCTGATTTGCAACTTTAGGTTCACAAAATAAAACTATGCGTAATTGCTTAGTCATTAAAAGAATTTGGGTTTAAATCCCATTTCCACCAGTTAATATCTTAGTGACCTTAAAAAGTTATTAAAGCTCTCTGCCTCATTTTCCCCATTTACAAAATGGAGATAATAGTATTTACCTTGTATGGCTGTTGCAAGAATTAATTTAGTAAAGTACTTAAAACAATGACTGCTATGTAGTGAGTACTCAGTCTGCTGCTTCTGTTTTTCATAATTTTTATATTTAGATTTTTTTAAATGTAAATGTGTTTTTTATTTATATTTTTATATTTAACCTTGTTTACAACAGAAAAGTCTAGAGTTCTTGAGCTGTTTTCTAATTGCTTGAAGCAATTATTGTTTCCTAAAAATGAGACGTAACAACACGTTTAACAATAAGATTATGGGATTAGGGGAAGCATTTTAAACTTGAGGGTTTTAGATGATAATTCTGGGAAGTTAAACATCGTTCCAGACAAATAAAGCTAGCATTACTGATGGGCTGCCTCTCTTAACTGAATGTGATTTTTTTTCTCTCTACTAGATGATCCGTGAAGCTAAGAGAACAGCACCAAGCATAGTGTATGTTCCTCATATCCACTTGTGGTGGGAAATAGTTGGACCAACACTCAAAGCCACTTTTACCACATTATTACAGAATATCCCTTCATTTGCTCCAGTTTTACTACTTGCAACTTCTGACAAACCCCATTCCTCTCTGCCAGAAGAGGTAATTTGTGGGAGGAAAAGTCTGTACTTTAAAAAGAAAGTTATTTGTATCAAAGTAATAAGAACTTATACAAATTCCAAACACTATAGAAGTGAATAAAATGATAAGGAAAAGTTTTCTTATCAACGATACCATTGTTAATTATTTGGTATATGTGCTTGTTAAGTGGGATGGTGTGTGTGTGTGTGTGTGTGTGTGTGTGTGTCTGTAGTGAGATTGCATTATAAATTTTTTTCTCTTACAAAAATTGAATTATATGATGCATACTATTGTGCAATTTACTTTATATATCTTATGTATTTTTTAATACGTAAGTTTCATGCCTTTTAAAAACAACATGGCTTTTTCTGTTGTCTTGATGTACCATAATTTATCCAAATCCTTGTTCATAGGATTTTGGTTGTTTCCCAGTTTATTAAACTGCTACAGTGAGCGTCCTTGGTTTTTAATTCTTGTGAGCATTACTATGTGGTTTCTAGCACCCATTCCTAAAAGTGGAATAACTGTGACATTAAAAATTTTAGATAGCACCAAATTACTGTCCTTCACGTTGGTGCCAATTTAGACAAATACCAATAACAAACAAAAGTTCATGCTTCTGCCTGGAGTACTCTTCTAGATAGTTGGCTGGCATGATCCATTATTTTTATCAGGTCTCTTCTCTGCTCAAATAGCACCTCACAGAGGCCTCCCTGATTGGTTTCTCAATTAGAGAAATAGCTCCTGTGCCCAGCACTGGTTTTTTTCCCTTTCTCTGCTTTGTTTTCATAACTACCTGCCATTAAATATTAATTTGTATGACTCTGTCTCTCCTAGCAGAATGTAAAGTACATGCACTCAGGGATTTTTTTTCCCCCACCTTTTTATTCCCAGAGTATATAAAAAGCATATTGTGGGTGTCCATGTTTTCTTTAATGAATGGATTTAATAAGTTTTTCCATGCCTTTGACAACATTGGTTTGTAGTTTTTAGGACATTGGTAGGAAGATAAATTCAAATATTCTGTTAAAAAAATATTTATTGAGTGCTTAGTCTGTGCCAGGCATGGTTCTAGGCACTGGGAATATAGCAATGAACAATATAGACAACAATTTGAATCCTCCTAAGGCTTACATTTTAGTTGAGGGGGAGGAAAAGCAAAAATAAGTAAATATATAGTACTAACTTATTTGGTATGGAGAAAAATTTAGCTGAGCAGTGCGAAAGAGTGTTAAGGTCAAGACCTGAAAAATGAAATGTATTGACCCATTTGAGTATCTGAGGGACAAAGTTTCCTGGGAGAGGAAAAGCAAGGGCAGAGCCAAAAAAAAAAAAAGTGTGTTTGGTGTGTTGGAAAAATAGCAAGAGGGCCAGAGCGAATAGAGGAGAATGAGTAAAGAGCGTGGTAGAAGGAAATGAGGTCAAGGAGTTATCCAAGGACCAGATTATGTACTGATGGCTTTGTTTTAATAGTTGATTGTGAATTATTCGACTGATAGTTAAATAAACTGGGAAATTAACATTAAATACAGTAAGTCCTCAATGTTGATAGGTTCTGTGACTAGGCTAAACAATATATGAGGTGAGGTCTGACAATTAAGTTCGCGAATGTGTTGCAATTATGTTCCTAACCTTTTCTGATATCAGGGATTATTCATTATGAATTTGTACCAACTGGACAAACAGTTAACCAAGTTTACTATTTGGAAGTGCTGAAAAGGCTGCGGGAAAAAGTTAGACAACCTGAACTTTTCGCCAACAATTCATGGCTTTTGCATCATGACAATGCACCAGCTCATGTGGCACCATCTGTGAGGGAGTTTTTAGCCAGTAAACTAATAAGTGTATTGGAACACCTTCCCTACTCACCTGATCTGGCCCCCAATGACTTCTTTTGGATATACCGTGTTGCCCCGAAAATAAGACCTAACCAGAAAATAAACCCTAGCATGATTTTTCAGGATGACATCCCCTGAACATAAGCCCTAATGTGTCTTTTGGAACAAAAATTAATATAAGACACAGTCTTATTTTGGGGGAAACACAGTGTATACTGCGTTACGTGGTAATTCTGTGTTTAACTTTTTGAGGAACCACTATACTATTTTCTACGGTGAATGTTAACTGAATGTTAATGGCTGCACCAATTTATAGTTCAACCAGCACAAAAGTGCTAATCTTTCCACCTCCTCACCAACACTTGTTATTTTTTGGCTTTTATGCTTACCGAACAACCACTCGTTCTCATATCTCACTTTAGGCTGTGAAAGTGAATTAATTGATCTCTACAAAACCCTGTAAGTAAAATATTAACCATGTCAATTACCAGAGTCTTAAGTTTTAAAGAAGATTAGTTCCTAATCTATTGCATACATGGTATTATACATAAATCCATCATGTGTAAAAGATTTGTTTTAAAGATCATTTCTTTATTACAAATTTAGATTGTCATTAAAATGTGTGTAATATACTGTTGCACTGAATAAATTGATAGATAGCGTGTGTGTATACATACACACGAAGGATGGACAGTTCACGAACTTTCCACCATGTAAGCACATGGTGGGAAAGTTCGCGAACTTAATTGTTCGACCTCATATATATAATGCACTTACTTTCTTTTTTAAGGTGCAAGAATTATTTATCCGTGATTATGGAGAAATTTTCAATGTCAAGTTACCTGGTAAAGAAGAACGGACAAAATTTTTTGAAGATTTAATTCTAAAGCAAGCTGCTAAGCCTCCTATATCAAAAAAGAAAGCAGGTAAGTTACTATATCAAAGTTAATATATAATAACTTTGAGGAAGTAGGAATGAGATACCAGTTAATGGCAACCTTAGTCGTGAGGGTGATAACCTCTACTGCTTAAAAATGTTTCCCATTAAATAGACTTAAGTTCTTAAAGCACACAAGGCCTTTCATAGTGTCGCCCAAATCTGTCTTTCCAAGCCCATTTTTGGCACTTGTTCTCCCCGTTCCCTCACCTCTTTCCTTACAAACCAGTCTATCTTTAAGCCACATGCAAATATTCCTGCCCTTTCTCTCCGTCAGTAATGCTTCTGTCCCCATCCTCCATCTCTGCCTAAGGAACTCCTTGATCTTCTATTATAACTCATTTTTTCTTCCCTAACACATCTAGGCAAAACTAATTTTCTACCTTTATGACCCACTGTACTTTTTTCATACTAATAATGACATTATGACAGTGTTATAATTATGTTTCTTACTCCCTTAATAATAGATTGCCAACTTATTGGGGCAGTACGCATATTCCTTTTTTTATCCTGAGTGCTCAGTGCATATCTGTTTAACACATATTAAACTTTGGTTATATTTGAAACATACCACAAATTTTTATTAGTTCAAGAATTAACTAGTAAAGAAAACTTTTTTTAATACTTAGAATATTCTTGTCCAGGAAATAATTCATTTTAAAAGTTTTACTAGCCTCTTAAAAAAAAATGATCTTAAAATAGAACAGGAGTAACGACTTAGGAATTAGCATTCCAAATTACAAGTTACCAATTATTACTAGGGGAGGAGGGTGTAGGTGTAGGGATAATGGTAATTTAGTATTTGAAATCCTCTGATTCCTGGTAGATGAAAGGAGAATAACCCCTGAAAGCCTGGCTACTGTGTGCACTGAATCATTTGTCACACTTGATAATGATGGGAGAGTAGTAACTAAAATCTTCCATTTATGTGAAGTTTTGCAGGCTTTGGAGGCACTCCCAGTAGCACCACCACCGGAGCCAAGACCGTTGACAGCAGAAGAAGTAAAACGGCTAGAAGAACAAGAAGAAGACACATTTAGAGAACTGAGGATTTTTTTAAGAAATGTTACACATAGGCTTGCTATTGACAAGCGATTCAGAATATTTACTAAACCTGTTGACCCTGATGAGGTATTAATTTAATCTTTGGATCAAATGTGTTAAACTCTAATGCTTCAAAAGTAGAGAATATTTGAATAGTTTATGTGGTTCTCTGTCTACATTGTTTTCTCTGTGTGGAAATGTACTGAATAGAGTCCTAAGCACTGTATGGAGTCTTTAAGAGCAATCTAAGGCGTTTTCCTTTTCTGCAAGAGAATAGACAACTAACTTTGTCTGCTCAACATTCTAGAAGCAATTCGAGACTGTCTTAACGCTACATGATATTATTCTTACCTACACAGAGTAAGCTGGAGAATGAGATCTTAAATTGACATTGAAGGATGGGTGGTGTTTGGTTGAGGAAAGAGCTATAGGATATTCCTGAAATACAGTTGTCCAAGAATAGGAATTAATGTAAAATAAAACCAGCTTAAATAGAGTCAAAGGTTTCATATTAATGCATTATCATTATCTCTTATGTACTTATTCTCTCTTCTTCATTGCCTGGCAAAGAAACTTGACTGAAATGGTTTTATGTTCAGAGTTAATTTAGTGATTTGGTCATTTGCTTGAATTTTAGGTTCCTGATTATGCCACTGTAATAAAGCAACCAATGGACCTTTCATCGGTAATCAGTAAAATTGATCTCCACAAGTACCTGACTGTGAAAGACTACTTGAGTGATATTGATCTAATCTGCAGCAATGCTTTAGAATACAATCCAGATAGAGATCCTGGCGGTGAGCATTCGTGGGTTTTCTTCGGGGTTGCTGACCCTTCGTGAGGGTTGGTTTCTGTCAGGTGCTGTAGTATAAACATTTTACGTCCACCGCGCCATGTAAGCCTCACAACAACTCCTCCTCATTTCCATTACAAGTTTAGAAAAAGCTCCTCAAGGTCATACTGCCAGGAGTGGCAAAAGCATAATCTGAATGTAGGTTTCTTTCACTCCAAAATCCTTGTGTTTACTACACAATATGTCCTGTAGTGAGACACCACATTGCATAACAACTTAGCTTGTTTCCTTTGTATATCAGTGCTCTTTCTCAGAGTGGAAAAATAAATACTCTCTGCACTAAAATAGGTTTGAAAGGATTTTCTTGGTTAAGACCATTACAATTTTTATTATAAAAGTAATGCAGTGTAATCCTTGCTAATAATAATATTTTGAAAACAACGTCCCCCATTTCCTTTTTTGAAAGGTAGACACTAAGTTTGGGAGTGTCTTTCCAGACCTTTTCTATGTATATACCCATTCCACCCTCACCCAGTCTTTTAATAAATAAAATTTATAAAGTACAGGATTTTTTTGAATTATAGATTTGTTTATATATAATGACGTATTCAAATACCTACATATTTCGTATAAACTTGTTCATTTCCAAAAATATTATTTTTTTCAGGTGCTTCTTTTTTCTAGTTTCCTATTCTTATTTTTATGGATGTAGTGTCCTTAACACTTTCAGTGGATAATATGTATTTTTAATCATCCGTTTCCTGCATAAACTCTCCACCAGCACATTAGCTTGCTGTTCTTATCGGTAGTTCTTATAAATTAGATTGATTAGCATAGGGACCTACTGAGTCTCTTCAGCAGTTAAAAAGCTCACTGTCTCGCCCTCCTAGTCTTCTGTCCCACCTTCCCTAGGCTTTTCCCTGTAGTTCATATTTCTGGAGGTAAGCAGTGGGAAACAGGCTTCCAAGCTGGGAATACCCCTTAATTTTAGAAAGAAGGAAGCATTTACCCTAGAGGCAGAGGACCTTTTCTGTTTCATTGCAATTGCCTGCTGCTTTTTCTGTCCAGGTGACAGCCTAAAATTATTTTGGACCAGTGGTGGTCAAATTTTAGCAAGCATTAGAATCTCTTAAAGGACTTGTTAACAGATACAGACTGCTGGGCTTCATCTCCAGGGTTTCTGATTCTGTAGACGTATAGTAGGGCCTGAGAATTTGCATTTCTGACAAGTTCCTAGGTGATTCTAAGGCTACTGCACTTCGGAAACCAGAGCTTTGACTTTGCTTGCGCTGCTTTTCTTTAGGCCCAGATAACATGTTAGAAGCCCCCTCCAATATCCCTTCTGATATTGTAGCTATTGCTGTCAAAAACAACTTGGGTGTGAATATTGCAGCCTGCTGCCCTATGACAGGGACTCACCCAGCCATTTAGTCAATCTTATATTCACTTACTAGCCTCCTTCTCCCTCAGCATATTTCAGTCTACAGTACTTGGACTCAGTTTAGGATTTTTTTGCAGTGTTTCCTGTGTTGGATTGCTCTTTCACTGTCTTTGTTTGATTTCTCTGTCCATGCAGTAGCATTCTCTCTGTCTCTTCCAAAATCCCTTTTACATTCTGGTTAACTAATGACACTAATAGCCTTCCTTTCTGTTTTTGTTGTCATTATGCTGTTTAGTCTTGCTATTGCTTGAGTCATATTTTTATCTGATATTTCAAAGGGATCTGGATAGGACATAGCAATAAAATTGTTTGGTATTAGTCTACCGTCTTAAATCAGATGTCCAGAAAATTAGATTAGCACCAAAAACAGAATAACACTGTTTTAGTAACTTTTACTATTGTGGTAAAACTAACAAAGGAATTGTAATGGCTAAAGTCTTAGCCCAAAATGTTTAGTTTATTTTTGGTAAATTATTAAAAAGAGAAAATTTAAAATCCTGTATTCATTTCTCAGATCGTCGTATTAGGCACAGAGCCTGTGCTTTAAGAGATACTGCCTATGCAATAATTAAAGAAGAACTTGATGAAGACTTTGAACAGCTTTGTGAAGAAATTCAGGAATCTAGAAAGAAGAGAGGTAGGAAAATTATTTGGCATCAGAAAAAGATGCTTCTTTTTCTGTAATGTGAGTCCTTCTAATTAATCCTTCAGGTAATTTTTAAATCTGGACATTTGATTTGATGTCTGACATGTCTATTTATAAGGTTGTAGCTCCTCCAAATACGCTCCATCTTATTACCACGTGATGCCAAAGCAAAATTCCACTCCTGCTGCCGATAAAAGATCAGATCCAGAGCAGAATGAAAAGCTCAAGATGCCCAATACTCCTGTGGCTTGCAGCACTCCTGGTAAGTTTGCTTGAGTGATTTTTACTTATGAAATTGTAACCTTTACTCTCTTCTAATGCCATTTACTTTCTTCCTCAGTTTCCTTTATATTGATGTAGAGAATTACATTGATTTTGTTAATATTAAGGCAACTTTGCATTCTTGAAATAAATCCAGATTTGTAATGCTACACCACTTGCAATTCCAGTTCACTTTCATCTAATTGTGGGTTGACTTAATTTGAAACTGATTTTCATTTCTTATAAATCCTGGTCTTCCTTATTCTTAGAGTATAGTTTCACAGGGTACCAACCCAAAGCCTGAGGGTTTTCCCAAGACCTCCCTCTCTTGGCAGGCTCTGAGTTCCATTTTTTGTTCTTTAAGCCCATGAATGTCAAACTCTCTGCCTCTAAGCCTCTTAGCCTCTCTTCTTAGTTATTCATTTGTTTTACCAGATCTGGTGTCGTAATTCCTCAATGCCTTATTAGACATCCAGTGCTTTTAAACAGAAATTTTGTGTGTGTGTGTGTGTGTGTGTGTGTGTGTTTTGCTTGGGTTGGAACCTTTCCTTACTGTACTGTAGGTTTGTCCCTCCTGGGGTAATTGATCTGAGATAGATAGAGTACGCCCTACTTTTATAAAAATGGGAAGAGTCAGCTGGGAACCACCAGAATGGTCTCAGTCAAATCAACTTTAAGCAAATATATATATATGAAAATTGAAACATATATATATGAAAAAATTGAAAAATAGATATATATATGAAAATGCATTTTCATATATATATGAAAATTGAGGACATGAAAGATGACTCCCTTAAAGCAATCCACTCCTAGTTATATACCCAGCAGGATTGCATACATTATGTTCATCAAAGACACATACAAGAATGTTCATAGAACAAATATTCATAATAACCCAACACTGGGAGCAACCAACCCAAATGCCCATCATCAGTAGAATGAAAAAATGTGGGTTATTGTGCAGCAGTGGGAATGATTAAACTTCAACTACATATTAACAGTATGGATAAATCTCCCAAACATAATATTACGGTTTGGTTATACTGTGTCTAGTCTAGGAAGAATGTTTAATCTTGGCATACCTTAGTTTCTTCATTTGTAAAGTGACGTTCACAGTGGTAACAAACCTGATCAGGTTCAAGTGAAATTTTAGGGAGTTAGTACATGTAAAGGACTTAGAAGAGTCCCCGTTAATATGGTAGGCACTTAGTAAGTGTGGGCCATTTTTAATCTTGCCCTTTCTCTATTTCATTCCTCATCCTACTGCCACAGTGTTCTTTGTAATGTGCACATCAGACAGATCATACGTTGCCTTACTTAAAATTATACAAGATTTTTAAAAAATTATTCAAGGTTAAATTCAAACTCAGAATGACAGGTCATTGCCCACTTCTCTACTTTCTTATAGCACTGTATTTTTGTTTCTATATTCCATCTATTCATAACTACTGTGGTTTCTCAAACTCACTATCCTCTTATAGCTCAGGAATTATTTTTTCCCCCACTTACTTGGGCTTTAGAAAATTGTTGAATGTTCTTTTTTCCTGTTTCTTTAAATTCTCTGAAGCTCAATTGAAGAGAAAAATCCGCAGAAAGTCAAGGTGGCACTTAGGCACCATAACAAAACGAAGGAAGATTTCACAGACAAAAGATGATAGCCAGAATACCACAGATGACAAAATTGAGATAGATATAGAGGAAAATCACGATACAAGTGTAGACCACAATGAAACCGGAAACACAGGGGAGTCTTCAATGGAAGAAAATGAGAAACAGCAGAATGCCTCTGAAGGCAAAATAGAATTGGGAAGTAATAATTCAAATATTTCCAATATTGAGAATGAACTCGAGGAATGTAAGAAGACTACAGCGTGTACAGAATTGAGGAAAGATAAGATTGCTTGCAATGGAGATGCTTTAAGCTCTCAGATAATGGATGTTTCTGATGAAGCAAAAGGTAAGCCTTTCTCAATTAAACTTCCTAATTTTAAAAGATGTTTTAATTAAAGTTCTTAAGTGACTAATTACCATCTCAAATTATTCCTTTTTCCTGGTCTTTAATATTGCTGGTGTCAATTAGGAAAGATGGCATTTTCTTAATAACTTGAGCTAGTAAATCACTGTTGTTAAAAACACTATGGCATCAGTCCGATCAGATTTGAGCCCCTAGTCCACTACTTAGTAGCTTGTGACCTTGGGTAAGTTTCTTGACCTACCAGCCTCAGTTTTCTCATCTGCAAAATTGGGACGGTTAGTTGTAGGGTAATGAGATATTTTGAGGAATTAATAAAATAATTCATGTAAAGTATGTAACAAAGTGCTTGGCTCTACAGTTTTGAAAAGCTGGCAGGATACTTTCTCATTTTTAAGCAAGACGGGCAGTTTCCTGTGATTCTTGCTGAGTGATGTAGAACAAATGTTACTCACCCCTAGCATTCCTTTATCCATATTGTAGGATAAGTCCAAGATTATTTATGTTCTAATGATACTGCTGCTTCCAAAGTTTTTTCATTTAGAGTTGTCTTCCATCTGGATCTTCTTGGACCTTTGGCAGTAAATTTGTTTGGTCTTTGGAAAAGGCAGGCATTATTTATTTAGTCTTACAAAGCAAAAAGAATGGTAACAGGGTTAAAAATTGATTTTGATCTAAAACAGGTATTGACTAAGTTAATGACACTGGTTTTCTTTAGTGGCTTATATGCTATAGGTAAATCTTCAAAGACTTCTTTGAAATGAGTTTCAATGTGTTTGAGCAATCATAGCAGAATGGACTAGGATATAGCCTTTCCAGTGTGGGTATTTTAAATGTTAATCCTCTGACTATATAATTTATGCTTTGTTTGGGTTCAGAGTTGTTTTACTTTTCCTTTATCGTTATTTCGTGGCACAGCGCACTGCTTAGTGGTACAGGTCCTTGTTTACATATCAGGAGACTCTTGTCCAGGCTCTTACAACAATCGGGTGTGTTGACCTTAGAGAAGTCTCTTCATCTCTTGTCCCCCTTTTTCTCATCTGTCAGTGAGTGGATTGTTCTAGATCAGGGATAGGCAAACTTTTTCTGTAAAGGGCCAGATACTAAATATTTAGCCATCCAGTTTCTGTCACAACTACTCAACCCGGCTGGAAAGCCACACTGACACGTATATGTAAGATGGGTACGGTTGTGTGCTAATAAAACTATTTGTAACGATAGGCCAGATTTGGTCTGTGGATGACTGTTTGCAACTCCTAGTTATTGAGGTCCCTTCCCGCTCTTAAATTCTATGGGTCTTATGCCTAAGTAGAAGACAGTCTAACCTGTTGAGGATTCCCTGAAATACTCAATTTGAGAAATACTTCTCAAATGTCCTTAATTTTTGAGTATGTTTAGTGGCAGCATCTGAATATTACAGCAAGGTCAATAAGCCAGAATTGGTATTTGTGTCTTAGTAAATATGTCCTGCTATTTAATCTGCCTAATATTTATTTTAGGCATTATAATATCTGTAAATCAAATAATAACATTAATTATTCATTCTAGAAATGTGTGTTCTGCGAATGACTCGAGCGAGATGTTCCCAAGTAGAGCAACAGCAGCTCATTAGTGTTGAAAAGGCTATGGCTATTCTTTCTCAGCCTACACCCTCACTTGTTGTGGACCATGAGCGATTAAAAGTATGTAAATTGAAATTGTAATGCTTTCATTGCACAGATTAGTAGCATAACCCACCAAAAGACTGTAATAGTGCATCTTATCAATTGGCGTGCAATGAATAATGATCTTTTATGAAAGGAGAAGCTTGGTATAGAGTAACTTTCATAAAAACGGTGGTTGGAGGTGGCTAGTGTCTTGATGTAGTTGCAAGACTTGTCTACATCATGGATCTCATACATTATTTTTATGACCATTACCTATAACTATTTTAGTTAGTTTTTATTTAGCCATAATGGCATGTTTTGTTAACTATGAGGTAATGGTATATCCTAGTAGGGCCAGACTTGAAGAATCATAGAAATTCAGTGAGTCCGTTTCAGTCATGAGAAAAAATACTGAGCAGATTGAAAATCCTTTTCATAAGAAAAAGGACCATGAAGTGGTGAGGTAGTTCACCATTTATGTACTTTTTTTGTTTCACATAACGGAGTTAGTTGTGATGTACTTACAGTGCCATAAAATACTCTGTTAAAATGTTGCTTTTTTTCCCTATTAATCTAGTTTGAGATTATTTCTTTGTCGATAGAAACTTATGGCTAGAATTGAAATCGGCAACCTCCTCAGCTATAGTTTTTAGGTTGGGAGTTACCCAGGGCAGAGACCAGAATGGTAAGAAAGTTGACTACAGCAAGATGCTAGGGCCGCTATGAGAGCCTGCCATGTCTCAACAAATGGTTTGGTCTGCCCTCTCTCTGGTTTATGTGCTAAAAAGTCCCCAAATCTTCTAAATTAAAATATCTTAGAGAATTTATCTCTCACTTATGTAAACACTCATGTTTTCTTTTAGAATCTGTTGAAGACTGTTGTTAAAAAGAGTCAACAGTACAATGTTTTTCAGTTGGAAAATTTGTATGCTGTAATTAGCCAGTGTATTTATCAGCATCGCAGAGACTATGACAAAACAATGCTTATTCAGGTAAACTAATCTATATAAGAAATTAACTGATATTATAAAATTTTTTTAAAACCATTGTTTAAGATGTGCATTATGGATTATGGTACAATTGAATTCCACACTTTTTTAAATTGAGCCACTAGTTTATGTTTCTTTAGTAAACAGTGGAACTATAATATCAGTAAACAATGAAGAATCTTTATTTTGTGTGTATGTATATTAATGAAGATATGTAGCTCCTTTTAATGTAGACTTAAGATAGACCTGTTTGTTTTAATCTTGCTTTACAATGGGCATTAGAGTACTTTTAAAAATAGATATTGGGAAAAATTAAAAAAATAGATATTGGATGATACATAGTACAATATAAATATTACTGGCACCTGTTATATACTTACTAGTAATATATAGTATTCAGTATTACCTACTGAAGTATACTGTGTAGTCCTACAGAGTATAACATATGTAATACTAGTACCTACAAAATATAAAATGTTAATATCTGCATTTATTTATTATTATAATTATCCGCATACCAGTGCCTTCATTATAACTATTTGAATTTAACGTAAGATGAACACATCTTAGACTCATTTCAAAGGGATTTAAACAGTGAAGTCCCATCAGTGATATCAGTTTATATGATAGTCTTAAATACTGAACTAAGTTTCTGTTTTCACTATGAGACGTATACATAGGTAATAAATCTTTAAGGGTATTTACTGGGGAAAAAATAGCAATACAGTAATGTTTCTTTAGCTTTTTCCATATTGAAACTTAATATTTTTTCTTTCTACCCCTTTATCTAGAAAATGGAGCGAGAGGTAGAAAACTTCAGTTGTTCCAGATCATGATATCATGGTATCATATATTCTTTATATTCCGTTTCTATTTAATTCACCTTTGTCTTATCTACATAAGTGATGCAAGATGAAATCCTGCATCTTTAAGGATGAGATTAAAATAGTAAATAAAAATATTTAAAGTTTTTTGGTATTTATGTACACGTGTAAAATAAATTACAGAGATAACTGATAAATACTGGGGATTTGAACAAGGCACTGTAGTAACAATGCTATGACACATCAGTAGTTGAAGTGTGGCCAACTCTTAATAAAAAAGTTAATTTGATAACTAATGTTTTATGGCTCTTAAGAGTAGTTAGTGACATTGACACTTTTTGTTTTAAGCACTTTTATCCTTGCTGTGAATAGTTCATTGTATCAGACTAGAAACTTAACCATGTTTCTTTGCCATCCTTTTTGTTGTCTTTGTTTTCTTCAGTGCCCATCTCCCACCTGCCTTTAGATTCCCCTGCCTGGTCACTTAAAAGCCAGTGTTCAAGTCATGATTTGCTGGAGGACCCTTGACCATTCTGTACTTGAATTTCAAAATTAATGCTTTTTAGGTAAACATTTTTCTAATTCTAACTTGGGTTAACAAGTATTTTTAGTTAACTTTTATGATTCTACACACAACAAATGTGTTAATAACTACTGTGTTAAACAGCTTTTTAATAGCACAAAGTTTTTATATTTGAAAACTGTTTATATCCTTCTAAATTTGTGTTTAGGTTATATTCTATAGATACCTTTTATATACAATTATATAAGTATTATAAATTTTGTATGAATGATACCAAAAATACATTTCTTTTTTCTTAAAGCAATAAAACCATTCACTGCCATGCATTTTGTTTTTTGTTTTTTGTTGTTGTTGTTGTTGTTTTTTAAGGATACTTTCTAATATGTTTGTAAAACAGCTTCTGTTGGAATCTTTCAAAAGGAATAGGAGATAAAGATCTCATATGAGAGATTCTGGATTCTAATACAGTTTCAAAGTTGAACTGCCTTTTGTGGGTTTATCTGCACATTGTATTTAAAGCCTTCCAAAAACCAGTAATTCAGATACCTTAGTAGATACTATCTTATGCAATACATAAAGCAGTGCCAGTCACGGAAAACATTTAAGTATGTGTATATTCCTGGGTTCACACATACACATATGTATACTCATTTTGTTGAAGTTTATTATACTTATACCAAATGCATCTTTTATAACTAGGATTTCATTTTGTATGTATAGTTTCTGTAATACATTTTAAAGGTGAAAATTGCTTCTCAAATTTGTTTCTATTTCTTCAGTATTTTAAAATACCCTAAAGATAATTCAGTGCAAAAATTTGTTTTATTACTGTTTATAATTTATAATGCTGTTGACACTGGATTGTTTATATGGTATGTTTTTTAGCTACAAAGACTAATGTGCTTCCTGTCCTTTTCATGACATGCTGTCTATAGATATGGGAAGTAATATGTCTACATTCCTATGTAGATTTTCAAAACTACGCTGAAATAGTAAGCCTGGAGTGTTTCTTTCTCATTTTTGTTTAAAAGTGCAGTCAATCTATAGTAATTAGGCAAGAAAAAGAAATTAGATGCATCCCGATTGGAAAGGAAGAAGTAAAACTATTCACAGGTGACATAATCTTATGTAGAAAATCCTAAAGAATCACAAAAAATCTGTTAAAACTAATAAACAAATTCAGCAAAGTTGCAATATAGATCAACACATAAAAATCAGTTGTATTTCTATACACTAGCAATAAACAATACAAAAAGGAAATTAAGAAAGCAGTTCTATTTATAATAGCATCTAAGACAATAAAACACCTAGGAATAAATTTAACCAAGGAGGTGCAAGACTTGTACACTGATAAGTACAAAATGTTGCTGAAAGAAATTAAAACCTAAACAAATAGAAAGACATCCTTATTCATGGATTGGAAGACAATGTTAAAATAGCAATATTCCCCAAAGCAATCTATAAATTCAGTGAGATACCTATTAAAATCTCAATGGCTTTTTTTTCAAAAATGAGAAAGTCACTCCTGAATTCATAATGGAATTGCAAGGAACCTTGAATAGCTGAAACAATCTTGAAAAAGAAGAGAAAGTTGGAAAACTCACGCTTCCATATTCCAAAACTTACACAAATCTACACTGATAAAACTGGTACTGCCATGAAGGATAGACATACAGACCAATGAAATAGAATTGAGAGTCTAGAAATAAATCTGTATATCCACTGATTTTTTGACAGTGGTCCCAAGACCGTTCAATGAGGGAAAAAATAGTCTCTTCAACTAATGGTGCTGAGAAAACTGGATATCTACATGTGAAAGAATGAGGTTGGACCTCTACCTCACACCATATACAAAATTTAACACAAAATCGATCAAAGACTTAAATTTAAGAGCTAAAACTGTAAAATTCTTAGAAGAAAACAAGGGTAAATCTTTATGACATTGAATTTGGTAATTATTTCTTAAATATGGTACCAAAAACACTAACAACAAAAGTAAAATTAGGTAAATACGACTGAATTTAAAACCTTCATGCTTTTTCTACAGATACTATCACAAAGGGCTATTAAATCTCAACAGAAAAAAGTCAAGTAATGGATGTGGATGTTTTAATGACTTAACAGTTTTGAGGACTACTAATCAAGTATTTTGGAAGATGCCCCTCTATTGGAATTAGTCTTTTTCTCATGACTGGGATTTGGGGAGGAAGATCACAGAAGTAAAGTGATCATATCAATATTACGTATGTGATTTATGACTTGATTGACCTTGATCACCTGGCAGAAGCAGTGTTTCTGGGATTTCTCCCTCATAAAATTACTCTTCCTCTCCCTTTCTGTACTATGCTTGTACTTTGGAAGATCGCTATCCACAACCAACTCTTAAGTAATCGGGAGTTATATTCCCCATTTGCTTTTTGGTTTTTAACTGGTTCTCTCAGAGATCCCTCTAAGTATGGACTGTAGTACTGAGGTTATTGGTGAGGATATTGACAGTAATAGAGAAAAGTTGCCAACTTCAGGGATGAGTTGAATACAATTAGAAACATTTTGATTTTCAGGTAACAGTGGGATGCTGGGGAGGCAGAAAAAGTACTTTATAGTCCATACTTTGCACATAACCTTTGTGGTGGGCTGAAAAGTGGCCATTGGAAAAATATCTTCATCCTAATCCCTGGAATCTGACTGTTTCCTTCTGTGGCAAAACAAAAAAAGGAGAGGGTCCTTCAGATGTAACTAAATTAAGGTACTTGAGATAGGGGAATATCCTGGATTATTTGTGTGGGTCCTAAATACAATCCTGTATCCTATGAAAGTGAGGCAGAATGAGATTTTAGAAGAGAAAGCAATGTGACCAAGTCAGAACGGCATTGTGCAGCCAACAAGCCAAGGAGATGTAGACAGCCACAGGAGCTGAAAGAAGCACGGAACAGATTTTCCCCTAGTTCCTCCAGAGGCTACAGCCCTGCCAACACTTTGATTTTGGCCTAGTGATGCTGGTTTTGGACTTCTGGCCTTCAGAACTGAAGAAGTTATAATTGTAAGTAACGATGGTGAGATAGAACAACTCTCCCCTTTCTGTGAGTCTTTCTCGGAAGAGGAGGGGGAAGGAGATTGTCATACCAGAATAAGATGAGGAAGAAGATGAAAAAGGTTCTGAGTTGATTTTCTAAGAAGGGGAATTACCCTGGAGTAGGAGTGCGACAAGTTTCAAAGCAAAAGGAAGGAGGATGGTTTTGGCTTTGTTGGGGTTTTGGTTTTTGGTCAGGGAGAAGGCCGTGATTAGAAGAGGACATAACTGGTTGCAAAATGACTCCAAACTACTATTGCTGAGGACCAGGGACGACCGTTTTGCTGAATCACATGTGCACTTAGTCTTTTTCATACTCGACCACTCACCATTCCACGCCATAGAGCACATGCCTTTCTCAAAGCATTTTTTTTCCCTGCTTATTGGGACACAACCATATGAGTATATGGTTTTCCCTCCAGATTCCAGGGTTGCTCTTTTTCTTTCCCCTCTTTGATAGCCTCTTTCTTCTATCATTAATCTTCATGCTCCTCAGCGCTTGATCTTGGGCTCTCTTCTTACTCTGCTTTTTCTCCAGGTGTTACTCCCTTCTCTCAAGTCTTTAAATACTACCTGTATATATTAATTACTCCCAGATTTATGTTTCTAGGACATATCACTTTTCTAAACTACTTGTTTGTTTGTTTTTGTTTTTTAAGGAGGGCACAGCTCACATTGGCGCATGTGGGGATCGAACCAACAACCTTGGTGTTATCAGCACCACGCTCTAACCAACTGAGCTAACTGGCCCCCCCAGACCAACACATTTTGATCTTTCCCTGAAACCTGCAGCTCTTCCAGAGTTCCTCTTATCAGTGACTGCCACTACCATCCATCCAAATGCTGAAGCCAGAAACCTAAAGCTTCCCTCTCCCTCAGCTTCCAAGTCATCACCAAGTCCTGATTAGAAAGATTAAATGCCTCTCAGTTCTCTCCATTTGGTTCACTAGCTTCCCCAACCCACTGTCGTCACGTGCCTGTACTGCCACAAGAGCCTCCCAATTGGTCTTGCTTTCTACTCTTGCCCGTGCCGTCCCTTCTCCACCTAGTAGCCAAAATATTCTCTTAAGGAACTCACATCTTATACCGTCATTTGCATTTGCTCATGCTCATTAATGCTTCCCATTTCAGATCCTTATTACGGCTCCTCTCAGCTTCATCTCCCCATCCCCCTGGCCACAATACTCCAGCCACCCTTAGCCTTTTCCCAGTTCTTTTCTTCCTGCCTCTGGGCTTTTACCTGCTATTTCCTTTGTTTAGAATGCTCTTCCTTCCACCCATGCATGTCTAACTCCTTCATTTCTCAGCATAAACATTACCATCTTAGGGAAGTTTTCCTGACCCCCCCCCCCCATTAAATCTGTTTTTTAAATTAAACCTACTAAAATAGGTTTCCTATTTTAATCTCATTTAATCCCCAGTATTCTTACATGACACTTCATAATTTGTAGCTGTGTATGTTAAAATGTTGATTTAATGTTTGTCTCACCACAAGACCATAGACTTTCTAAGGTCAGTAACTGTTTTGTTCTATGATTGTAGATTCAACACTCAACATAATAGGTCCATAGTTGATGGCAAATAAATATCAGTTGGCTTAATGACTGGGTAAGGGATAAGGAGAGCAGAAGATTAATGACCAGATCAGGACAATAATGAAGTTAACAACAGGGAGGCCCATGGGGTTGAAACCCGTCTAATTAAAAGCTTTACGTAGTAAAATGGCTAGAAAGACTGGGAGTTCGTGGGGTTTTTCATTTGTTTTGTTTTTCACTAGCTTTGGAAACAAGCACAAAATACCAAGAAATGTATTTATACATAAATATATTTGAATATATAAAATAAAGTATATACAAAATACATTAAATAAATTTCATTTATTATATATAAAAATATATAGGGATGACAGAGCAACCATCAGTCAGTTAAAAAGTTGGAGTAAGAACAGATGAGTTTTATTGGTTAAGATTCTTTTACTTGTAAGCAACAGAAATTTTCTCTGGGTAACTTTAGCAAAAAAGGCATGTTTTTGGAAGGATGTAAGTTACCGCATGGATGGTCAGAAAACCAAGAGTCAGTTGAGAGAATCTGGGCTGCTCCAAGCCCTTGCAGCAGTGCTAAAAGTAGTTGCTACTAATGTGACTCAATAAAGATACCCAGGTTCAGTGATTCTGTTTTAGATTTCAAAGTTCCCCCTAACAAAGAGTTGGATTGGTTATGATGTGCCCTCTAGCTATGGCCAGAAGCCAAGGTCATATAATTTAGACATTGCTATAGGAAACCCCGTTATAAGAAAGTGTGAACCTGGCCTGAGGTGGTTGGACGTGAAGCTCCTAACGCCGAGATCACCGGTTCTATTCCCACATGAGCCAGTGAGCTGCGCCCTCTACAGCTAAAATTGTGAACAACGGCTCTACCGTGTGCTGGCGTGAGTGGTGGGCAGCATGAGCAGCGGGCAGCTCGAGCCCTACACAACTACATTGAGAAACCACGGCTTGAACCGTAGTGGGGGGCCGGGGGGAGGGAAGATGGAAGAAGGGGGGGGAAAAAGTGTGAACCAGCAGCCACCCTGAGAGTTGTCTGTCATCAAGGTTAGCAAAGCCACAATTTACTGACACAGTTTCTAATGTGCATTTGAGCCAGTTCTTTGATATATGTGGTGAACTCTCTCACCTTGTGTTCAGTACCTTGTGTGCAGTTTATACACAGTATCTTATTTAATACTTACAAACACCCTAGGAGGTAGGTTCTTGTATTCATCTACAAATAAAGAAACTGAGGCATTGATAGATGAGGTAATTTACTCAGTTTCACACATAAGTGGCAGAAGCAGGAGTCCACTAATTTTGTGTGATCGAAACCCATGTGTTCGGTTAACTCCCCTGAACAGACACTACAGGTGCCCTACTCATATGCTCTTGGCATTCAACATTCCAATATATGCTATCGGCAACCTCCTGCAAACATCTGTGACCCACCTGAGGGTTTTCTGATAGCCCATGCTGGATGTGAAGGGAGGTTAACATCCCAGGAATAGCTGCCAACCAGACATAGATGGGAGTCGGTGAATGATACCCCAGCTCCCTTGCCCCTCGGGTGGGACAACTCAGAGGTGTGTTCTGAATTTTTTTCTCTAAGTTCTCCACTAGGGTTGAGCCTGAGGTCTCAGAGCAACACCTGCCGGGAACTGCGTTCTGTATCAGCTCCCTTCCTTCCGTGTCTCACTGTGCTCCCTGCTTGTACTTCTTGGCGTCACCTCCCAAATAGCCCCTTACTCTCACATCCTTTACTCAGACTCTGCTTTTAGGGAGGACCCAGGATTCTCACTTTATAACGTAAAAGTAGAAAAATATGAAATGCCCCAATGATAACTATAAATTTTTTTAGGTCTCAGCTATTATTGAACCTCACAAACCAGCATTAATTTTATTGTGACAGCCTATTTTCACATTTCTTCCAGTTTCAAAGATTGTCTTTATTTTGTAGCAGTGTTAAATTATGTCTTTATTCTGTTTTTAAGAGGGACAGTCTGGAAGCTTCATGTTTAGGCTATGAAATTTTAGTATGCAAAGGTTGGAAATGAAATCATTACATTTGAGCAATCAACCCTGCCAACATCCAAGCTCTGGCTGGGAGTCAGAGAACAGCATTTAACATGCAGTGAGAGGCTCTTGGAATACTACTACCTTCAGAGCACATGCCGAATCAAAATGATTGAAACATTCAAAAGATACAGGGACTAAAACATTTAATGCATCACAGAGTGGCAAACATGGGTACCCAGGACATGCAGACATTGTGAGCTACAAGAATGTGTTTAAAGGACCATTATGAAACTTCAACTGGCTTCAAGATGGTGGGGGGAGAGGGGGACTCATTGCAATAGATAATGTATTCATGAAATAATTTGGAAACTGATTACGTGTGATGAATCCTAATTATAGCTATTAACTGGTGAATATTTAGGAAAAGCAGGGTCTTAAAGACACAAGCTTTTGCTTTAATTATTTAGGAAGAAAAATAAGTTACCCCAATCTTATGTTGTATAATTATTTTCTTCATTCAGTTTACATGTTTTATATATAAGACCACAGCGTATGTCTCTTTTCTGTTTCTTCCTTAAATTTTTCTGAAGTCTCCTTCCCCACCCCATTAGGGAGAAAATGTAAATTACCACCATCAAGCAAATGAATTCCCTGGTTTCTTCTGGACCTTCAGCTCACAGCTGTTGCATGAAATATGGTCACTAAAATACTAGCTAAATGAAAACGTCTATCCAAAATGACAGTTTTCTAATATTCTTATACCAAATAACTGCAGGAGAAGAAACAGAGACTACTAAGCATGTTTTCTTTCATTTAAAAATAGCTGATCTGGAAATATATCAAAATGCTAATAATGGTTAGGAAGGGAGAACCATGAATGGATTCTTATCTCTCTCTTTTTTTTAATTTCTACAAAGTGATTATATTCCTTTGGCGATGAAAATATTTTATAAAAATTTAAAAGTTGCTTTTAAGCTGTAATTATTTTAATTATGAAAGCTGAACTAAGGGCCAAAAGGATCAGAAAAAATATCCCCATGTATATAAACTGAAAAATTATGTATTTCTTAATTTTTTTATAGTGTCCCTCAGCTGTCTTTCGCAAATATTTTTCAAAAAAGTTGTCAAAAGTCTGAAGATTTATTTGCATGATCAGAAAGGAGGTGTCTAATGTTTGCGTACACGCGTAACATAAACATAGCATTATATTGCCTTGCTGGCAGCGATCTGCGTGCCTCTCATCCAGCTGTGAGACAGGCGGGAAAAGAAATTTGTAAACAGGAGGTAGATTACAAATTGATAAATTAATGAGAAGTCCACGCCAATTGATCTGTATTTTCAATTTGAAAATTCATAATTAAAATGAGACACAACACTAGTATGTTATTAGTAGACTATTTTAATTGCAGTTATGAGGGCAAGAACTAATTCAGTCTTGTCCAATTAATATTTGCTGGATTTATGTATACATGTACATAATATTACTGAGGACCAAGGCATTAAGAAAGATACAAATAAGAATGAGATATGGTCCCTGTCCTCCAAGGAATGTATAATACAGTAAAATTACATGTCAGCACACCTAAATTGCCTCATACCTCAGTAAAGAATTTAGGTTTCTCTGTACTTTCTTTGTCATCCAAGTCACAGAAAGATGGACCGAAGCCTCACTAAATGGTGGAAAAGGAGGGCCTGTGGCGTCAATATGGGTTTCAATGTTCCATGTGTTCTCCGAAAAGGATGCCTTTTGTTAAGGTAACATGGCAGAGACATTTACTACTCACCAAAATGTCCCTGTGCTCCCCCACATTTCCTGTGACTAGCGCTGATCAAAGAGCTCTAAGCAGAAGTGCCACGCATCATTTCTAAACCGAAGCATTTAATAGGTGGTAGAAAAACCTCTCCCCTGCCCTGGCAACCTAGAAGACATGTATTCAAATAACATAGCCAAAAAGAGGAAGCAGCCTGGATCCCTGAATCACCATTTAGTAGAGCGTTGCCTCCGAAAGACTGAGAGCTGCAAGAAAACTTGATGCCTGAGGAATCATTACATGCATATTAAGCTGAGGGTATTTGGGTTGGTTACAGTAGCACAGCCTACGTAGCCTGTTTTGACAAACAGATCATATCTTCACTTGATGATTGTTAAGCCTCTGAAAGACCAATCAGTGTGAAGCCAAGAATGAGATCTGGTTTTTTAAAAGTGGCCAGAAATTGATGTGTCTCCGTGCTGATTCCTTCTACAAACAATGGAAAAGGTCTAACCAACCTCCAGCTTTATCCAGGCCCCCGAACCTTTGCCTCCACAACTTGGGGGACTTGAGCAAGGCAGTCTTCTTGAGCCTCAGTTTCCTTGTCTACAAAATGGAGGATGTAATGCTAACACTCATAGGGTTGTTTTGAAAGTTCAATTATCCAGCTAAACCCTTACCTCAGGGCCTGGTAGGTAGAGGTGCTTACTAAGAGTTGTTCGCCTCCCCTGTCCTTTATCTGAGGCCAGTGGTTTTCAACACTGACTACATTTTAGAATCATTTGGGAAAATTAAAAAAAAAAAAAAAATAGTGCCTGTATCCCACCCTGAAGCAAATCATCAGAAACGTTGGAGGTGGGGCTAGGACACAGATGTTTGTTAAAAGCACCAAAGTGGTTCTTTTGCTCAGTCGTCAGATTGAGAACCATTGCCTTAGACAATGTATAAACAAAATATTTGATTATATATCATTTAAAATAATGCCTTCACAATTTTATTTTTTTAAAAAAACCTTCCAAAAGCACACAATATGACCACTTTTTCACAGACTTGGAGCTTTAAAAAAAGGCTTATTGATAAATGACAGACACAGAGAGTCACTGGTTGCTCTCAGGGACAGAAGGACAATCAGATAAGCAGAACAACTATAGATAAGCCCAGTGAATTTGCAACGGAAAGAATAGGCTCAGGTACCATTTACATTGTTTATAGTGATGAGTGTTTTTGTGTGATCGCAGGCTGAATTGTGTCTCCC
The DNA here is from genome assembly GCF_036562045.2 of Rhinolophus sinicus. NCBI lineage: Eukaryota > Metazoa > Chordata > Mammalia > Chiroptera > Rhinolophidae > Rhinolophus > Rhinolophus sinicus. The sequence goes on from NC_133761.1 coordinate 12,408,341, forward strand.
TCAGAATTCAGATGTTGGAAGTCCTAACCCCAGCCCCTCAGGATGTGATTGTATTTGGAGACAGTGTCTTTACAGAGGTAATTTAGTTAATACAAAGGCATTTGGATGGCTCCTAATCATGTATGAAAGAGGAATGGGAACACAAGACCCATGGGAGAAGATGGGCGTCTACAAGTCGAGGAGAGAGACCGGGAACAGATCCTCCTCTTACAGCCCTCAGAAGGAACCACCCCTGCCTACACCTTGATCTTGGACTTACAAGCCTCTGAAACTGGGAGAAAAATAAATTTCTGTTACTTAAGCCACCCAGTCTGTGGTCCTTTTGCACAGCAGCCCTAGCAAACTAATATGCCTGTGCCACAGCATGTGGTAGGTTTTTGGTGAGTGGATGGGAGAAATAGCCATCCTACCTCCACTTTATTAAGAGGTGCTCAGAGAGGAGATGGATTTGTATAAGGTCCTTGATGTTAAGTATTTGACTATTTGATGGGAAGGTAATTTAAAATATTAGAGAAGGCTGCCGTGTCCAGGAAAAGTGAATCATTGTATCTGCTGGCTCCCAGCCATCTTCAGAAGGAGCTGCCCTTGCTCACAGCCTCTGCCGCCCACATAAAGCTGCTCTTCTCAACCCCAAGACTGCCCACCCCTCCTGCCATGGCAGATTGGACTAAGCTGACCTTTTAAGAAAAGATGTGCTGAACCAATCTGATTCTCTTTCGATTTTGGAATCGGGACTCTGAGAACCAGGTCATTTAGTTCTAATGAACAGTTCAACAGTCAGAGTGAACTCCTGGGCTGTGGTCCCTCAGTTGGGCCGTGTTCCAGAGGAGTCTTAAAAGGAAAGTCAATGGGGGGTGGCCGGTTAGCTCAGTTGGTTAGAGCGTGGTGCTACGAACACCAAGGTTGCTGGTTAGATCCCTGCATGGGTCTCATGCAGGGTGTCATGGGAGGTCTCTGGTCCCGCTCCCCACATAAGAACACAGGATATGACGAGGCCAAAAAGGAACACCCATGGAGCCATAGATAGAGGAGTCATATCACTATAGTCTCACTGGTGGCTGGATTGGAAGCAGGAGACACAGGAAGCAGGAGCCACAGGATCCGCAACCTGCCATTCGCTTCTCTGCCAACCAACCTCCCTTGCTAACTGCAATCCCCGCCTCTTTGCAATCTGCAATCCACCATCTGCAATCCACGCTTGCTAGCTTAGCCACAGCAGTTATATTAGTGGCAAATGGTAACAGCTGATGGCCAACTAGTTACAGCTGATGACCATCTACTACCTGAGCTACTACCTGAACCATTACCTTTCCACGTGAGGCCAAGAGCCTGGAAACTGCTCTCTGGGACTCTGTCCCCACAATGGGCCACTGTTGAGCTGCGCCCTCCTTAAAAGAAAAAAAAATATATAGAAAAGGAGAGTCACGGGAGGGCTGGACATGCAGGGACAAACAGTAGCTTTGGCTTCTTTAACTGAGCTAGCGTGAGTGGGTTTCTAATACCCCAACGAGAGAGGGTTAACTGGAACATCATGAAATCAAGAGTGAGAAAATCAGGGACAAAGTCCTACCCTGAGGGACCACCAGACAAAAGCAGCTTAATCTCTCTTCACGCAGCTACATAAGACTTTCCGGTTGGAAAGACCCTAGAGGGTAGCATCAGCATCATCTGAGAAATTAAGATAAACCAGACCCTTTAGATGAACTATCAACCCTTTGACATGGGGCACAACAATTGTAATATTACCTTCATTTTACAAATGCGTAAAAACAGAGGCTAAGAAACCTGCCTTTAATTAAAGTTACTGTGGTAAATGAGTTACAAAAATGGCCATGACTGTTTGCCCTTCCTGTATCTTCATCCTTTAAAGTGTGGCTTTGCAGCTGCTCCCATCAAGGGGTGGAATCTGAGCTGGCCCCGCGACTTGCTTTGGTCAGTACAAAGTGGCAGAAATGGTAGTATGTCGGTTCCGAGGCTAGGCTGAAGAGGTCTTAAATGCTGCCTCTTGATTTCTTAGAACCCTGTGCATGTGAAGGAGTCCAGGCTATTCTCCTGGCAGATGAGAACACATGGGGCCCAGTCACCCCTGTGATCAATAGCCAGCCAACCACTGGAGGTGTGAGTGAGACCATCCTAGATGAGCCAGTCCTGGGTGATCCACTAACGGCCAACTGCCAGGTATGTGAATGAGACCATCCTGGACCAGGCAGCCCCCAGACAACCCACCTGCTGAACGCAGGCGTGAGCGAGTCCAGCCAAGATCAGCCAAACCTGACCCAGATCAGCAGAACCACCGGGCCGACCCACAGGCTTCCAAGCTAAATAATTGCTTAGACTTTGAAGCCAGTAAGTTTTGGTGGATTTGTTAGGCAGCAACAACTGTACATGCAGAGGATCTGGGACGTGAACAGAAGACCATCTGACTCCAACACCAGCGAGTGTTCTCAAATCCTGTGCGCACTGTGCCCTGGCTAATGCAAAACTTTCCTTCTGAGAAGCAGCCTATGTAGCATCTTCATTCGGTGTTAGGATTGGTCAGGGTGGGTTCAAAACCTTGCAGGTTACTGAGCAACTGAGCAGGTTAACCACTTCAAACCTTGGTTTGCTCATTTTGTTAACTGTGACGACCTCACAGAGACACCAGGAAGGTCAAATGAGATCATACGTCTAAAGTACCCAGAGTTTCCTGGAAGATGGAAGTCTGCAATGGGTCCAAAAGTAGAATTTCTCTTTCAGTGTTGACGTCCAAGCAACTGACAGTTTTAGGAATGTCTATCTCTCCTTAGAGATACTGAATTTTTATAGCTTGAAACCTTTAGTTCTACAAGAATGCATTACGTTGTCCCCCAATTATTAGCTTTTTTTCTAGATCAGTATTTCTCAGAGTCAATTCTACATAGATCACTTACACAACAGTCACCAGCTGTTTGTCAAATGCAGATTTCACCACCTCATCCCAGACCTCCTGAATTAGACTCCTGGGAGGGAGCTGGGTCTGAGAATCTACATTTTAAATAAAATTCCCCAATAATTTCATGCACCTTTACGTTTTAGGACTGCTGCTTAGACTCCTCTGCCAAGCATTTCAAACACAACGAAGCCATTGCATTTTCTTACTCTATTATTGCTTTCTAGTTGGGTGTTCCCCTAGGCTGTTTTGCATCCTAAGATTTTAGGTCAAAAAAGATACACTGGCACCTTTTTTGCAGACATAGTGTAGACATAGCCACCAACTTTTTGGTGGAAATAGAGTACAGGACAGTGAATGAAGCAATCCAGATGATACTCTGATATTTAAAAAAAGTGTATCAACATGTTACTCCTTGAATAAATACTGAGAAATCAGTTTTTCCTGTTCCTATAGTCCTAGATGTGGTCTTATGCTAGATACAGAAAAAAAGGAGTGGAGTGGGGAGGGCATTACCAACAATATTAACTTGTTTTTACTGTTATTATCAATAACATTATTGTTTTCACAAACCTAGCATTAAGAGGAATAGGAAATGACCTTAAGTTGACTTTGAAGTTTGTTCAGTCTGAGCTAGCTTTAACAGGAACATTTTCGTTCACCTTCTGAAGGAACATTAGAATTGCAGGAGTGTTTCACTAGTGCTAAATTGTCAAGTTCACTGAACTACATAGTTAAAAGTTTAAAGGGTTTTAGTCTGATGTCTTTTCAGCTGATCTGTTTCATGGTATCATGTTTTTTAGAATACTTTTTCACCAAGAGTAGAAAAGGGGGGAAAAGTGACAAGGAAACTACTACAAAAAAATGCTGTTGGAAGCCTATTCCTCTTCAGATTGCACCAGTGCTTAGAACTTTTGATTCAAAACTCTTCATTTCCTACAAATACTTTTTTTCACTGTTCCAAAGGTGGAAGAGGCTCTGAATAGCAGAAATGCTGTGTTTTTTGAAACCTGCTGGACAACTTCTCATCTCTAACAGTACTGAAATTTTGCCACACCAATCTGTGTATGACAAACTGTAAAACATATGCATAAAAAAATCTAGTCTCTTTTAAATGTGCCAATCCGTGGTTAAAAACTTACTTCTGGAGCCACACAGCTGTTGAAATCAGTCATATTTACAATTTTTACAAATGAGTTTATTTTAATAAAAACAAGTTACTCTGTGAGCATGGTCTCTAAACAGATTTATGTGGGCTGGCACAATCTGCTATGCTAAACATATATTCATATTGCTTAGGTCTGCAACCAGTTTTTATGAGTGGTAACAGTCTTGCTTTGTACAAGGATTCCAAATAATTGGCAGCAATTCAGCTAAGGACACTGTTCTCAGCACTGTGCTATTAAAATTGTTTTCCTGGACAGAATTGCCCTGTGGGCATGGCCCTAAATTAGGAGGACTGTAGGCTGCTGGCATTGGGCAGTGACTCAGGCAGACAGCTTATGGAGAGAAGGAGGTGACTATATAAACTGGTGCTAAAGAAGAAAAAGGAGGGGGGAGAAAAGAAAGGAAGAAAAAAAGCAAGGGAAGGAGAAAGAAAGGAAGAGGGAGAGGGAAGGAGGATGAGGGAGAGAGAGGGAAGGGAGAGAGACAGAGATGTGATTTATATTCATCCGTCCATACCCTTAAAGTGGTCTCTTTATGTATCTCTCCTTGAGCTCACCTTACACCTTACTTGATGTTTTTATGTTCATGTTTTTTGCTTGGTTGCTAGACTGTAATCTCCTTGAAGACAAAACTATTGCCTGACTCAGCTTTGCATCTCCCCCATTGCCTGGCATACGTTGGGGCTCAAAAACCTTGTTAAATGCATGAACAAAAGATTGAATTTCTGTATCTGAAGCATTTCCTTTCCTCAGAGATAAATACGAGAAGGCTACAGGGGGCACAGTACTGCCCCCTAGGGGGCGTATTGAAATTTTGTGGCGGCAGTTTGTGTCCTGTAGTTCTCATATTGGTGCCCAGTATTTATTTACATAGTGAAAAACATTTTATAATTTTTGCTGACATTAGTATAGCATTTTGAAGTACAGTATAAACTTTCTCTTTTTTCACCTTTATATTATTAGAATATTGGTTTCTTGAAATTATTTGCGTAGTTTACATTAGCTATGAATTTAATTCCAAGAGAGTAAAATGATGTTAGATTTTTGTTGTAAATACAGGGCGTTGAGTATGGCAGAACTGAGAACCTCTGTTTATGAAATCATTATGCTTTGCTTGCTTCTGCTTCCACCTAGTATTCTGAGATGAAACATACAAATGAAAAGAAGCTGTGCATTGATTTCAACAACCAGGCTTTCACTTTAATCAACTGCGTATTTTAGGATTAATGCAGTTCAGTGGAGCACTACTGTCAAAGCACAGAGGGTCCACGACTGGGGTAGGGGAGGGGGATGAACACCAAGTCACCAGAGTTCTCACGTCCTGGTCCGTGAATCTGTGTACAGTAGCTTGAAGGGTGAGTCGTTTCTCTTTGCTTTGGTTTATACTTTTCTTCATTTTAAAAATGATGTGGGAGTTGAGGGAAGAGAGGTGGGGAGGGACGATGATGACATCCAGTTTTCCCCAAAGCCTAGGCCCTCAGATGGCCCCCTCTGCGGGGATGGTTCACACTGAAGCTGTCCGGATTCGAGGACCACGGCTTGCAAAGAAAGCCCTCCAGAAGAGTGACTCCTGTGGGGGAAAGGTGGGCTTTCCGGGAGCAGAGGGAGCAGAGGGTGGGACCGTTTTGCACAGAGGTTCGAAGTGAGGTTGAATGAACTTTTGGTGTCAGGGGGCAGAGCTGCCACTAGTGGTGGAGTAAGGACTAGAGGCAAGAGGCGGGGTGACGGTTGACAGGTCGTGAGATTTGGGGCTAGAATCGAGACGGCCCTCAGGAAGGCGGGGCTTCTATTGACAGAGGGCGGGGCTTCCGTTGAAACGGGGCGGGGTTTGGACAGAACTGCCACCTGGAGATGGGGCTTACGATGAGAAGGGGCAGTTCTCAAGACCCGGCGGTGACAATAAGAAGGCGGAGCGCTCCATGGGCGGGGCCACACTGACAGAAGGCGGAGCTGCCTTCAGGATAGACCTGAGTGAAGACTAGGCTTCTGTTGGTAGAGGGCGGAGCTATCGCCCGCAAGGGGCGGGACCGCTCCGAGACTTGGAGAAGGCGGGGCTTCTGTTGATGGGGCGGGGCCTCCGTATACAGAGGCGGGGCTTCTGTTGACAGCGGGGCGGGGCAGCTCCTTACCTCCCGCGGTGCTCCAGTTCAGGGGATAGAGGCCCCGGTCGAACCCCACCGGAGCAGCAGGGTCCGGGAGTGGAGAATCCGGCGCGCAGCGGGGTGGGGGCGCGCAGAGGGCGCGCGCGCGGGCGGGCCCCGCCTCGGCCGGCACTTCTAGCTCCACACCCGCAGCCGGCCGCTGGGGCGCGCGCCTCGCCTCGCCCCCCACCCCCGACCCCGACCCTCCAGGTTCCACGGGGCCCGCTGAGCTCGGAGGCCGTGTGCTGGCCCGCCGAGCGGTTCCGGGTGTAAGGTTCACAGGTCAGAGTTGACTCCCTGAAAAGTGCAGCCGCTTTGAAATGCAAGATGGCGGCGGCGGGGCGCTGAGAGGCGCGGCGGCCCCTGCAGGTAGCCGGCTCGGCGACGAGTCGGCCGGGGTTCACCGGGGCTGCGGGTGGGAACCGGAAGCTCAGAGCCCTCGGCCGGCACGGCGGCCGGGGAGAGCGAGTGGCGCGCGGACCCGACGGAGGAGAGCGGCCCCAGGGTAGAGACCCCGGGGGGACTGAGCGTGCTCCCGGCTGCGCGTGGCGGGGCGGACCCGGCGCTGGGCGTCCGAAGGGGAGGGACCGGGCCTGCCTGGGCCGGGCATCGCCGCCGGCCGCGGACCCTGAGCTTCCTGCGCATTTGCGGGGTCTCTGCGGCCGGGGAAGGAGCTGGGGAGTGGGCTCTGTAGGGGAAATCTCAGCCTCCCCCTGCCTACGGGAGGACTGAGCAACTTGGGGTTGCTCAGGGGAGTGAAGACTGGGTCTCCCGCGGGGAGGACGCCGCAGGGATGGAGGACCCCAGTAACGTTGAGGGTCCTCAGGGACATCGGGAGCCCTGCTCTGCTGGGGGGCGTGTGGCCTGGTGAGGACTCAGTCTCCCTGAAAGTAAGGAGAGATTCTCTTGCTGGAGCTGAGCGCACTGGCGTTTGGGTGGGAGCCCTGGGAAACCATTCGGGGAAAGCTGTACCCAACTCTGGGGCCAGACCGTGCCCCCGCTTTGGGGCAAGACTCCGAGTTGAGTCCTTAAGCACTGTATTGCGGTTTGAGGAAGCCCTGGGACTTAGGGTGAAGTTAATTGCAGAGAATGGAATTGTTATCGGTCCCTTTCAGGAGGGAAACAAGGAGGCTGACCAGGGACTGCTCCAAGCTTAGGGCCTAAAGGAAACAATCGCCTCATCCTTGCGGGGAATGAAGGGCTGGGAAGGAGACAGGAGAGGGAACTGGTTTATTGGCAGGAAAGAAGAGCCCCGAGGGATGCCCTGTCCCCGTGTATTTCCACCAAAGTTCTTGGTACAAGAGACTTGAAATTCTTTGTTTCATGCGTGTCCCCCACCTCCCCCCTCTTTGGATAACAGTAAGGAAAAAGCAAAACCCCAGAGAAAGAACGGGTACCCCTTAATATCCGTAGCTGAGGTTGGTGAAGGATGAAGCGCTGGCAAGGATTCCATGAGAGACTCGGGTAGGAGTATTAGGAAGCGGGAAAGGGGATGGATAGAGGAGGGAGATAGGGAAGAGATTGGTCAGAGCGGGAATTCACAGAGGTGCCCTGTCATCTCTCGCCCCAGCTCTAAAGAAAAACAGGAGAAGAGGCTAATCTTGGCGGGGTGGGGTGGGGTGGGGGGCGATGACGTAAGCAAAGGCTAATTGATCGAGAAATCGTAAGGTGAGTAGGTTGGGATGCCATGTAACTTGAAAGGAGGTGAAGAGGATGGCAGCAGAAAAGGGAAAATCCCAGGACTGGGAAACAGAGTGGTTCACAGTTAGGGAGGAAGCAGCAGCTTTCCCCCAGGAATGGTGACGGCCTGGCGTGTATGTGTGTAGGTACCTACACAAAGGCACCTTTAGATTTGTTGGTCTTGGTCATTGCTTCTCAGTCTTTGTCTGAAAGCTTTAAATTAACTTGTGTTATGTGGTGCTACGTGAATGATCTTAGCTTTTGAAAAATTATCCTGGAGACGTTTGGTTTTATGCCAACAGTGAGGATGAACAGAAGTTGGTTCTAACAGGGATACTGGCCTTAGTATATCCATAGATTTTTTTTGAAATTTCTGAAGTAGCAGTTTGGACTCTTGATTTTAAGCAAAAGAAATGTTGAGTTCTGCCAAAGACAATAATGCGGCAACAGGATGTATAAAATGAGAAAGGGCTGTCATGAATATTTTTCCTCTCACTTTTTCTCTCCTTACTCGAAGCATTTTAGGGCTAAGCTGACTAATTTTATGCAAGATAAAATGTAAATTCTTGGGTCCTTTCAACACAGAAATGATAGCATTTCAAGTATCAATGAATCTTTTTGTAAAAGAACCTCTTCAAATGGTTTATTTAGTAATCAGGATGAAAATGAGAAAAAAAAGAATTAAGACTTGGGTAACTGATGACAGCTATGATTCATGCAGATTTCTTGAACCATTCTACTACTTTTAAGAGAGCTTTAACATCTTCAATAGAAATTTTTTAAAAAACACATTTCAAGTATAAACTAGTTTCGAGCTGCACATTTGGAACATTATTTTACATGTGTGCTGTTCTTTGGTTTCCCCAAAGTGCATGTAGTTTTAGTTTTATATTCAATTCTGAACAGATTAGGCTGGGTGATCCAGAGTGGTATTGATGCCAGATGGTTTGAAAATATGCTAAGGCTGAAAACATAAATGTGCCTGTGCTGGGAACGCTCATTAGTAGGTGTCTTTCCCTTATAGCAAGTTGATTATTTCCTTGAATTTGGAGGACAGCTCATGAATGATGTAGCAATTATTTTTTACCTTTAATGATACTCATATTTCAATAAATGCGAATTAAGTTTTATAATTATTTTATTAATGAACTTAATAGAATAGGTGAGGAGTAAATTAGGATACAAATATCAGTAGGTTTATGTGTAAACATAGAAACACATACCTCTTCCCAACTCTTAGTTTAACTAAGTTATTTTTCGTAACTTTTGTGTAGTAATTTTTTACAATTCCCAGTATCTTCATCTTAGCTTTCCTATGATATTCTGCATTTATTTTGGAAATTTCCTCCCCTTTGTATTATATTTCACATTAAGACTGAAAGTTGATGTTATGATGTATTATACATTTTCTTTCTTGTAATGTTAGTTGGGCACAATAATGTGATATTTGGGACTAGTTTGCTTTAAATTATAGCTTTGTACTTAAACGGAAGTACTCTTAAAATTGTTACAATGATTACAAATGTAGCTGAGGAAATCATACTTTTATGTACATTGTGGCATTGTGGATTTGTGCTCAAAAGACTTTACTTATTTGAACATTAACAGTGTTGAAAGCTCAGTGCCTAAGCTGGTTTCCAATCATACATCATTTCAATAAATTCAGGGAAGTGTTTCGAAATATCTATTGCACTATTTATGGTAATAGCCAGTATAACACATTCACTTTTACATCTAAGTTTTTTCTAAATTAAAATCCTTTAAATCATCTTATATCATTTCAAAAGTAATTTAAATTACATTTCTTTGAAGGGAAAACACTGTGATACCAGTCTTTGAATAATAGCCAATGTTTCCATAATATTACTGATATACTTTATTATATCCTTTGATATATTTGTAGCTGTGACTAACCAGATTTGCATGACTGAAGCTGCTGATTTAGATGATTAATCAGGATATATACATATTTGAGTTTACATTTTGGATATCTGTATTTTACACAGTTAATTTTTAAAGTAAATATTTATGTTTGTTTTTTTGTTTTTTAATGTAGTTGCCAGGTTTTGGTCTTAAAGAATAGTTAATCTTTGTAGTTTGTATCATCAATATCCCCTAAGGTATTTAAGAGGTATAAAGATGGTCTTATATACATTGGCCTAAACAACTATGATGATATACTTTGGAAAAGAAGTATATGTGAGCAGGTTAAGAATGACATTTATTCAAGGGAGTCAAAATTGAGTAACTCATTTTTTATGCAGGATTTTTGTTTTGTTTTTAGATTTAGATTTTTAAAAAATCATCTTATCAAAGCTTATCTAAGAAAATTGAAACATTAAAGTGGTAGGCATATCCTATGCATATTTATAATTTTAAATAACAACTTTGTCCTTAAATTTTAGTGATTTTTATAGTTCTCATAGGATTTCTGACTCCCTTTTTCCCCTTCCTAAAAGTCTTTCTCTTTTTCGATTGTTGTGAAGAATGAAAGAAGATAGAAAGACTGATGTTTCTAAGTATTTCACTCACAATTGTGTTTTTCTTCTATGTGAGTCTGTTTCCTTTTACCTTCTATTACTGTCAAAAAGAAGTTTGTTAAAACTTTGCTGGGCATGGACTGTACTTGGGAGTGGGGGGTATGGTGAGAAGAGAACAACTTCTCTCCATTATTATGACAAGTTATTTATATCAGAGGTTTTTTAGTTCTATGATCCACCCCTTAAAATGTGTCATAGATAAATGATTCATCTTGAAGCTCAGGTCAGAGAAAGTATGTGTATTTTGGGGTAGGGGGTGTAAATTGTGATTGATTAATGTCTACCTGTTAAAGCCAACGTGTTCTACCATTGCTTAATACTAAGGGTGCCAAAACAATGTACACAAGTGGACACTTTGGTCAACGTTGCTCAAGTGGTAGTTCACTGTCATCAGAAGTGTCTGGACGCCGACGGTAACCACTTGGAGGACCTCTTCTAATTGCAGAAATCAAACATGACTTGTATTCATTTTTTCTTAGTGGTATATATTGCGTATTACAATTTTAATACAGTTTTCCTTAAAATGTGTACACATTTTTTGGCACCCTCTGTATATATGCTCCAGGGTATGAAATGGAAAATAAAATTGATTATTGCCTGAACTTTTAAAATATTTTATATTGTTTCAATATTTAGCAAATTTTAAACAAAGACTTCATTTGTTGTATAGCTTAAAGTTGATACCTTAAATGAAAGTCAGTAAAATCCAGCTGTGGACTTAGTAAGTGCTAGGAAATATTCCAAACACTTTACATGTGTTATTTCTTTCAATCCTCGCAGCAACCCTATTAAACAGGTACTATCATTAGCCCCATTTTACAGCTGGGGGGGCTATAGCACAGATAGGCTAAGTCACTTGTCTGGGGTCACACAGCTAGTAAATGACAGAGCTGGAATTTGAAGTCTAGTTCCAGACTTCCATGCAGTCTAGTTCCAGAGCCCAAGCTCTTCATCTTTATTTACAATCCATCTTCTGCCAAAACAACACATTTGTTTTATTATAGAATCTAAATGGTTAAGATGACTTCTGTAATTTTTGCAATTCACTTTAATCCTAAATTTTAAAAAGATACTGTGAATGAGAGAGAAGTGTTCTAAATTACTCCTGATAATACCAGTATCAGGAACTGAAATAACATCAGGCAAGTATGCGTTTCATCCAGAAGTTGAGGAGCTCATTTGTTGCTCATCTAGTTGCCTCGTGCCTTTGCATGTCTTAGTGGCTCTTCTCAGGAGACTCCTATTTAGGTAAAACGTCTTGCAATTACTGTGCAATTTCAGAATGGATTCCAATAGGTTACGAATTTCCTGTAATATTAATAATTCATTTTGGAAAATAATCTCCCCTCCTTGGCAGCTGTTTGTTGTCTTCTCTTCTAGTCCACATCCTGTAGATGGGTGGCTAGGGGGTGGCGGAACAAGGAGATACCAGGAAATGAAATTGTAGAATCCCAGGCCGAAAACATAACAGGATGCTCCACTGCGCCTACAGAAAATGCTCTTTTGCTTTTCGTGAAAGTAGTGTAACAATTCAGCCCAAGCTTTAGTTTAACCTAGAAGCATTTTACTAAAGGATTGGTGCATTTTACATTATTTCTTTACTTAAGAGGGCTCTTTGTAAACTTGTATGTAGTAATAACAGGAATCAAAGGATTCGGTTTTTGGGGGAAATGACCTTCCTTAATATTCATTCACTCTGGTGTACAGAGTTTCAGGGTTTAAAGAACAACAACAAAAATGACTCAACCCTTCAAAAAAATCCCATTATTTACTGTTATTTAATAAGAGAAACAATTAGTTCTTATTAAATTCTTCTGATTGGTTTAACTGAGTAATATACCACATTTTTGGACACAAATCTGAGTTTTCAGAGAATGCTTGTCAGTTTGATTGTATAATTTAATGTTTCCAAGTGCACTGATTGAAAAGCCATTTGGTAGTACCATAGCTTTCTTGCAAAAACGAAAATAGTTACACACCAGTCATTGTATTAGATATGATGTGTTCAGGGGTAGAATACCGCTAGTTTAGTTAAGTAGTATTGACTTGTTGCCAGCATTAATAATCCACTCCATTCCAATTAATACATAGTAAATTAGGATACAAATATCAGTAGGTTTATGTGTAAACATAGAAACACCTCTTCCCAACTCTTAGTTTAACTAAGTTATCTTTCGTAACTTTTGTGTAGTAATTTTTTACAATTCCCAATATCTTCATCTTAGCTTTCCTATGATATTCTGCATATATTCACATTTTGAACATTTTTATTGAAAATAGTGTAATAGTGATTTGGTCGTTTTACATAATATAAATAGAATTTTTTAAAGTGTAGTTTTCAATTTTTGTGTTTCTTACTAATACTGGGTTTGGCATTTAGATGATTCTTTTAAAGTTGTTTTCCAAATGACATTTATTTTTAAAAAGCCAAAGCATAAACTTTGAAGTTTCCTGACTAAGACTGAATCATATCTAGAATAAAGTGCTATTCCTTTTTTTTTTTTTTTTAATAGGAGATGGCAGATAGGTACTTGAGACCTGTTGGCAATGATGGCCTGAGCTAAACACCTCCTAATTTGAAGGAACACCCTTCAGTATCAAAGGACAGAATGCTGAGAAAGCTATGGCAGGTATGTGTGTGTTGTTCTGCTAAGGTAAAACTCAGATACTGAATGTGCTCACTTTAGATCTCATGATACTATATTTAGCTACAGTTTTAAAACCTTTTGTTTGAAAAGCAGCGGATATATTCCTAACACTTTTTAAAGAAATGTACTTTCAAACTTTAAAAATATAGGAGTATTGGCTGCTTTAATGTCAAAGGAAACACCATCACACTTCATAGTAAATCCATGAGGTATATTTATAATTGATTTTTCACTGGATACTTGCTGAAATCCTTTATGTGTCAGGTACTATATACCAGGTACTATGGTAACAGTGGTAAACCAGACAAATGAAGGTCACGACACGGAGACCTTTAGTGTAGGGAAACTGATCGAGCAATCCTACTCTTCTTTTGCCTATATCCAGAAAAATGCTTCAATAACAATTCCTGAAAATATATTTTCAATATATAGTCTACTAATAGTAATTCATTATAATTATAAAATTAGGGTGTTAATAATAAAATACTTTGATTTAGGTTAAGCATAGCATTATTTAAATATCTGAATATATTTTTATGTAATTGCTTTTATATTTTATTTACCTGATATCTATTGGCTTTTAAAAGAAGCATTAGATTACATCCTATAGTGTTTGAAATATTTATACTTTAGTCCAATTGTTATTTTCGATGATTCCAGAAAGTAGTCAGCAAGATTACATAACAATTAATATGGTGATTCACTTTTTTAAAAAAAAATTTTCCTTACAACTTGACATTACCAGTCTAATTACTATTATCTTTCAAAGTATTTAACATTTTTAAAAAATGAGTATATCCTGAGTAAAATAGGTAATAATTACTTCATTTTATAAAGAGGGAAGATGAATGGTTTTTCAGCCTCTCAGTGATAATCTCACTTGGAATCAAGAATAGCTTTCTTGCATTAAACTGTGAAAGACTTATCACAGCTCCTTGAGAAAAGTCGGGGAAAACTATTTTCAGCAGAAAATTACTTTTGGATCATAAAAACTTTAATAACAAATAGTAGTGCTAGTCTCTGTATCACTCAATGTGTTACATACCTACTGACATATGCCAGCAGAAGGTAGAAAACCAGGATGTTAGTGTCCTAGAGACCTTTCAAAGACATTTCACTCCTCAAATCTGGGGGCAGCGCTTGCCAGGAGAAATCTGTCCAACTTGGATTCTTCTTTTAATCTTCAGCAGTATTAAGGTCAGCTTTCTCAGGTGGAAAAAAACAGGAGAGAGGATAGAGTTTCTAAACCTTTAAGCCTTAATTAGCATTAACAAAGGGATCTTCTGAAATTAGATTATCTTTGGCCAGAGTTTCCTAGATGCTGTCACTTGCATCACGTTCATTCCTGTCTGTAATCACCTTAATACTTGAAGTTTGTTTTGAGACCACTTGGGCAATTTTCTGGAGATTTATCTCTCAGGTAATGATCCTAGGTTACAGTCATTTTTAAAAATATTTGTCGTGGGTACAAATTTGGGTTGTCAAATTTCTCATTTAACTTTTTTCAAGAACTTGACTGTTGTTTTGAAATATTTTCACATTTTAGCTTTGAAAAATGTCTCAAGTGTGTAAAGGCCAAAATGATTTTGTTTGTTTTTTAATTTAAAAAGTACCCTCTTGGGCATCTTTGTTTATTTGTTTTACATAGTGGATATCCTTTGTTTTAATTTGATCCTTTGTTCCTACTACTATTTCGGGCAGTCTGTGATTTTGGTGGATTTGTAACTTTTAGTTTGAATACAAACATGTAAAAATAAATATTTTCAGCTGGCTAAACAGAACTCTGACTCAGAGAGGGAGAAGTGAAACTAAACAAAATACAGAGTGCAAAGAATTCTCAGTATATCTATGAATACATATTCCGAAGGATTCTCAGTTCATATTTTAGCTACCCAAAGAACAGTTTTATTTAGTTGGTTCTAGGTCAACGCTAACATGATCCGTAAAAATTATCGTTATCTTCTAAACGCTCTTATTTGACCCAGAATTGGTGTAAAAAACAAAGTTTGTTTTATTCACATAAAATCTTACCAAAATAACACACTTTTGTGGCTAGCTAGGCCAATACACTCCTATGTGTTAATCATTTAATTTGAAATATAAGACAGCCAAAAAAATAGAGGCTTGTAAATTCAGTGTAGTTATGGCTCTGCTTAACTATAAAACTTTTTGGACCTTTTTTCCCCCCCTAGCAGTAAGCATAGAAATTGAAACAATCTACTAACTTTTTATAGTGCATTACATTGAGAACTTTATTTTAATCGCTTTAAAAATGTTATACCATTAAAATATAGTTCTCTCATGGAACAGAGAAATAATAATTTTAAGTTCAAATTTGCATTTGCGATCCTTTCAAGAACTATGCCCTTTTCTCCTGAATTTCATTGCAGGACTAATCTTGGGATGAATTTGTCTCTCTTGTTTCATTCTTATGTACTCTACAAATCTAGATATACACTGTTCATACATAAAGCTGATTTGTTACAACAGAATTATAGATGTTGGTCAATATTTATTGAGCGCTGTATTTTAAGAAGTAGAATGTTTTCTATTCAAGGATATTTTAATATTCTAATGATTAAGGTAATTTTATTAGTAAGGATTTTACCACTGAAAGTAATCTACCGTAAAGCAAGCACAGTTCTTTATAGCTCCTCTATAAATGAGTGTTTAATGAAGTAAAGTGTACATTATAATACACAACACAGATATATTTTAAAGATTTTTTTTTTTTCCCCAGCAGATCTTACTGGGGCCTTAATAGGCACTGTGTTGGGCCCTGGGGAAAGCTAAACAGACGTTCTTTCTGACCATGTAAGAAGAACTGCTATTAAAACTGCCCCCAATTTTTATACTGTGATGAAATAAATTTTGCTTTCATTAAATGCTTTTCTGGACAGAAAGTTTGTGGTAATTATTTTGATGAGTTAAGAATCATGAATTCATTGAGATGCAACCTACCGTGAAGGAGAAGAGTCAGCATGCAGATAGAACCATGGAAATTGGCTTGGTCTAGATCTACACCATGGAGATTATGGAGGCTCTTGAGTGTTCTTAGAACCAGTCTGACTTCTGAGACCTTGGAGCAGCAGCTCCAAAAACGTCTCTGCACCACTCCTGAATGCTATGCATTCTCAGGGATTCCTGCTCCCTCTGAGAAAACCTTTATGTAGCACCTGTTCTTATCTTAACAACAGAAAGTAAACTTTGTTTCCAGCTTGAGACAAATGACCACAGAAATATTTTAGTCTATTTGCAATCTTAAGGCCTTGAAACTATTGTTTGTTGTATTTTATACTAAAGCAATGTTATAACAATATTAAAGAAAACTTGTAAATACCCTACAAAAATTTCACTCATCTCATGTGAAAAATTCATTTTTTTATATTCTCATCTAGTCTTTGTCCACATGCATACATATTCTCCCATAATTACTTTGTTTTTATAATTAATATTCAAATTCTGTTTTGATTTTTAAAAATTCAACAGTAAGTGGATATTTTGCATATTCCTAATTACTCTTTTAATATAAAAATTATCATTTTAATAGCGGTATAACAGTTGATTTGGTCAGTTA
This sequence comes from Rhinolophus sinicus, assembly GCF_036562045.2. NCBI lineage: Eukaryota > Metazoa > Chordata > Mammalia > Chiroptera > Rhinolophidae > Rhinolophus > Rhinolophus sinicus. The sequence continues at coordinate 12,425,001 of NC_133761.1, forward strand.
TTTTTTTTAAACAAATTTCTTTACTGAAAGGTTAACTGAATTACAGTGCTGATGCATTTAGAGCATATTTTTTTCTTTACTGGCAGACTTCACTTTAATTTTAATTGCAAAGCCACTTCGCTACTCAGTTGTGCAATTGAACTCTAACCTACCCTTTTATAGGTAAATAGTGCAAGGTTCCCCAGATTGATTTTGAGCTTTGTTTCTAGCTGACTTTCAAATAGAGGACAAGATGTGTGTCAGCTAACAGTGATTTCTGTATGGCAGTTTTCCTGTGCCAGCCCCACTGCACTCTATTGACAAAGGAGATGAATTGGAACCACACCACAGCAATTCTTACTCTGTATTTTTACCCTTTCTGCTTTTTCATTCAATTTGTGTCTTGTCAGCTGATTAAGTTCCTTGAGAGAGAAAATAGTATAAATAATATTTCTTCATCTCCCAAAAGAATTTTACAGGGACTGGACAATACCATCAATTAATTACTTACTGTGTATCAGAGTGTATGAAGCATTTTAATTGGATCACCCTTTAAGGTAGATACCACTGTTCTTAATTTCTCCAGGACAGTCTTCTTTTCTAGAAGCCCCTGCAATGTGCTCATGTAGTTCCCGGTAACTTCCTCTCATTGCATTGATCATAGTATTCTAAGTAATTGCTTACTGCCTGTTTTCCTTGCTCAACTGCTAGTACCTGACAGACTAGGGAGACTTTGTCTTGGTCACTGCTGTGTCTCTAGTGCCTAAAACAGTGCCTGGCATGTGGTTGACATTCAACGAATAGTTGTTGAATGAAATTGTTGAATTGTAGAATCTTGGTTTTATAGGTGCAAAAACTGAAGTTGACATCGAGAAACTTTTCCAATCATCTAACTACCAACTGCCAGAGGAGACTCCAAAACCTGTAGTTTTGCACTATATTTGGGTCTGGGTTTCTTCTTCCATAAAAACAGGGTGATTGTACTGAGGTCCTTGCTTCCCTTCAAATTAGGATTATAAGAATGCCGAGGATGTCTTTGTTAGCGCTTTGGTCTACTTGTAGGCTATGTACTATATATTAGAGTAGAATTGAGCCATTGGACCGAATCTTGAGGCTCTTTGGGGGAATTCTCAGTATCCCTTTCGAAATATGTTAAATAATATACTGACTCTGGTTTTGTTAGCAAAATGTGAGCAACAGTTTTACGAGTAAAGAGGAAAGAGTCTATATAGTTGGGTATAGAAGTAACCTGAGGTTGAGGCAATCACATTTTTAGGCTTTTACATTACTGAAGATAATTTTTTGAAAAGCCTCTCTTTTAAGGAGCTTATTTAAATTTAATTATATTGCCAAGACCAATGCTTTCAGCAGAAAAAGCACAATTGCGTATCTGCGTCATTAGATTGCAATATAACATATGAATGTTTTGTAATTTTCATGACTTTAGCAAAAAATATTTAAGCTTTTAAATTTTGTTTATATCTGCTTAAATTCTTATGAACTGACCAATTCTGAGTTAGTGAGATATAAGGAAGAGGAATAAAATTAATAACTTGGTAGCACATTCTTACTTTTATGCTAGATAAGATTAGCCCAAGAGCTAGAGAGCCAGGATAATAAAGAGCTCTTAGCTCCTCAAGTGGCTCTCGTCTATCTCCTGGCTTCTCTGTCCTACCCCTGGGTGCCCCGGCCTGCCTTCTGTAGTGACACAACCTGAAAGGACACATTAAATTCACTTTAGACTAGTTTTCAAGATTTCATGGCTCCGCAGTGGCAAGCTGAGAAGGGTTTTTGATGAAACTGATATTTTGTCTTGAAAGCGTTTACATTTTTAAGGCAAAGGCTTTCAAACATATCTCGGATCCCATCGGAGGTGGAAGTAGGGATTGTGGGATCCATGGGATGGGATCAGGAAGTCATTCGGCCTCTTTACTTCTCCAACCAGACAGGTATTTTATCTGTTTTGCAGCGGGGCTTCTCATAGATTTTTGTTAGAAGAAAAGGCTCCCCGACTTACAATAAAAAGTTTGAAAACCACCACTTTCAAGAAAAGTAGTTTCAGGAAAGAACCCTCTATCTTTGACTTTTCGCTACTAGTATACTCATATTAAATAGAACCTGAGATTCTAGGAGAATAACAGTCACAAAATAGCTTAGTCCCCTGTCTTTCAGCAGTTCTCCTTCACTGTCAAAGATGTGGGTTCTGCTCATTGGTACTCCAATTACTTATAGCTGTTTGAGGAATTCCCTGTTTCTAATGACAAAAAATTATCAAACAGCTACTTATATGCTAATCCTTAAACAAAACAGTAGTGTCCCTGTTGAATTGAATTAGAGAAATGGCATTAGCTTATTAGTTTATAACATTTAAACAGTTTTCAATGTCAGATTTCTTTATATTCCCTTAGAAATCAAAGACATTTTATAGAAGAAAAAAATAACCCATCTTTGAGAGTGGGGTTTGGACTATTAACACACTTATTACTAAGCTGATGGTCTTTATTTTATAATAGGGGAAATCAGGAAACAAGGGGCATTTAGTCCAGCTTTCCATCTGTTGCTTGGAGCCATCAAATGGGTATGTAGTATGTATTTGAATAATCCCAGTGAGGGGGGATCTTACCACCTTCAAAGGCAGGGCATTCTCCTTTTATTGAGAATCAATGTATCTTCTCATAGACACCTGGTTTTGCTTTATAATCTTTGAAGTGAACTTTTTCTCCTTAGTTCAGCTACGACAAGGATTATGCTAGTAAATGAGTAGTTCTAATTTGTGGTAGAGAATAAGTGAGACCACTTAGTAATTGTACTTCATTTTACATCAACTTTAACTGATTTAGCATCAAAATTTTAAGTATTTTACTTATAAAATTATTAAAATGTATTTGTATGAATATAATGCACTTTTTCTTGATGATTCAAGGTCATTCTTATGAATTTCAGCTACGGTTCCCTATGGTGATGCCCTTAGGGCATGTTGAGTTTTGTAGGACTGTTTTCCTGTATGTTCTAGTCCAAGTTAATAAACATTTAGTGAGTCCCTACTTCCAGGCTTCTTGTATGCAAAGGGAATAGAGAAATGAATGAGAAGTCAACCAAGAGCTCAGCTAGGAGAGCGTTTGGTTAAAGATATAAAGGTCCTTGGTCCGATCCAGAGTTTCGGGAGCTTTGCTATATATCTCAGAACGCTATTACTTAAAAAAAGAAGAGGAAAAAGAATGAAACACACCTGCAATGAGGAGACCTGGGGTTTGGATAAGTTATGGGACAGGAATGTAACTGTACTACAATACATTCCAGTCAATACTAGACTAGAAAATAAACCGGGGAGGAGGCCAGGCCAAGTTAAAGGGAGAAGGTGACCTGTAAGGCAGACAGAGAGGTCATCACACCAAGTGCTCAAACACGTGCCCTGGCCTAAGAAATGGCATGCATTGCGTGTCTCATTCCTGCTGTGGTTAAAGCATAAGGAAATAGGAGTCAGGAGAGAGGTGGTAGGAAGTGGAAGTCAGGGCTGGGCTGTGAAGGGAGCTACCGTATGTGTGGCTGTAGGAGACCGGACGTGATTCCTTCAGTCAGCATTGGTGCCTCATCATGCACTTTAAGTCAGGAGACTGATGTGATCAGATGTGTTTTGTAAATTCTGGTAGCATTATAGAAAATGATTCAGAATAATGTTTCCAAAACGTGGCTCATTCTTATTCCATCTTTCCTGTTTTTGCCATACTTGGGCATGCTTTTGGGATGAAAACATAGACTAGTAGGAAGAAGCGGGCATAACTGATGGACTGAATTTCTTATACGCTTGATGGCCATAGCCTCTAAGTATCCATAACTGCTTTTTATAGTTTTAAAGTTCCTCCCTTGTTAACAGATTATCATTTCAATACTGATAACAGTGTGCTTTCCAAAGCAGACTCTTTCCCTCACTTCCCTTCCAACGTAGAACTGACTGAGAAAGCCAAATAAACTGAGCCATCCAACAACTGCATATAAGTGAAATATAACTGTAATTGGTTTAAAAGACCATAATCATTTAAAAACATTTTTAAATTTATTTTAATGTAGGTGACTGGAGTTGTGCTTCAAAACCTTCAGCAGTTCAACAGTATTTTATCTGCCAACAATAAGCTCTTTACTTGATTGCACCATGAAAAAGCTGCTAATGAGACTCGTGGAGCACAAAAATGAACTTGAACCAAAAGCCATTGTTTTCAAATGAGGAACACTGACCGGTTTGAAGCCTCAATGCTCTTCAGTCACCACTGAGCGTTCCCCATAAGATCAGAATGGCCAGCAGGCGGAAATCAACAATACCCTGCATGGTCCTTGCCAGCGAACAGGTTGCAGACCTCGAGGTGATATCAGATTTGGATGAAGGGCCTCCGGTCCTTACGCCTGTAGAAAACCCCAGAGCAGAGAGCATCTCAAGTGATGAAGAAGTTCATGAATCTGTGGACTCTGACAATCAGCAAAGTAAGAAAGTTGAAGGTGGCTATGAATGTAAATACTGTACTTTTCAAACCCCAGACCTAAATATGTTTACTTTTCATGTGGATTCGGAACATCCCAATGTAGTGCTAAATTCCTCCTATGTGTGTGTTGAATGCAATTTTCTTACCAAAAGGTATGATGCACTTTCCGAGCATAATCTGAAATACCACCCAGGAGAAGAGAATTTTAAGTTGACTATGGTGAAACGAAATAACCAGACAATCTTTGAACAAACCATAAACGATCTGACTTTTGATGGTAGTTTTGTGAAAGAGGAGAATTCAGAACCAGCTGAATCTACTGAAGCTTCTTCTTCGGGAATATCTATCAGTAAAACTCCTATCATGAAAATGATGAAAACTAAAGTGGAGAACAAACGGATTACAGTTCACCATAACTCAGCTGAGGATGTTCCTGAAGAGAAAGAGAATGAAATCAAACCAGACCGTGAAGAAACTGTGGAAAGTCCAAGTTCTTCAGCTTCTGAATCTCATACCAGTACTTCCATTGTCAACAGAATACATCCAAATACCACCAGCACAGTGGTGACCCCGGCAGCCGTTATCCCTGGCTTAGCACAGGTGATAACTGCTGTGTCAGCTCAGCAGAATTCCAATTTGATTCCCAAAGTCTTAATCCCCGTTAATAGCATTCCGACCTACAATGCTGCATTGGACAACAACCCCCTTTTGCTAAACACCTACAACAAATTTCCTTACCCAACGATGTCAGAAATTACTGTTCTTTCTGCCCAAGCAAAATATACAGAGGAACAGATCAAGATATGGTTTTCTGCCCAACGTCTAAAACATGGTGTGAGCTGGACTCCCGAGGAAGTAGAGGAGGCAAGAAGAAAGCAATTCAACGGAACAGTACACACTGTACCTCAGACCATAACTGTTATTCCCACACACATTTCCACAGGCAGTAATGGCTTACCATCCATTTTACAGACATGCCAAATAGTCGGTCAGCCGGGCCTGGTCCTTACCCAAGTAGCTGGGACAAACACCTTGCCGGTAACAGCACCTATAGCCTTGACAGTGGCAGGGGTGGCAGGTCAAAGCAGTGTACAGAAAAGTCAGGCACCTGCTGCCCAGCCGACTGCAGAAACGAAACCAGCCACACCAGCAGTTCCAGCTCCCCAGCTTGTCAAACATGAAACCGCACTGGCAAACCCTGATTCATTTGGCATTCGGGCAAAAAAGACTAAAGAGCAACTGGCAGAATTAAAAGTTAGCTACCTTAAAAATCAGTTTCCCCATGATTCAGAGATTATCAGACTGATGAAAACCACAGGCCTGACAAAAGGAGAGATTAAAAAATGGTTTAGTGACACGAGGTACAACCAGAGAAATTCAAAGAGTAACCAGTGCTTACACCTCAACGATGCCTCCACCACGATTATTATAGACTCCAGTGATGAAACCACGGAATGCCCAACTACCATTACTTCACAGCATAAACAATCCTGGAATCCCTTTCCCGACTTTACTCCCCAAAAGTTTAAAGAGAAGACAGCAGAGCAGCTTCGGGCCCTTCAGGCAAGTTTTCTCAACAGCTCTGTACTTACTGATGAAGAATTAAATAGGCTAAGAGCGCAAACCAAACTTACCAGAAGGGAAATTGATGCTTGGTTTACAGAGAGGAAGAAATCAAAAGCTTTAAAGGAAGAGAAAATGGAAATCAATGAAAGTAATGCAAGTAGTTCCAAAGAAGAAGCTGGAGAAACTTCTCCCGGAGATGAGTCTGCTGCTCCTAAGACAGGGAGTACAGGAAAGATATGTAAAAAAACACCCGAGCAGTTGCATATGCTCAAAAGCGCATTTGTCCGAACACAGTGGCCGTCGCCGGAAGAGTATGACAAACTGGCCAAAGAAAGTGGGCTTGCTAGAACAGACATAGTTAGTTGGTTTGGTGACACCCGTTATGCTTGGAAAAACGGAAACTTAAAATGGTACTACTACTATCAAAGCGCCAACTCGAGTGGTATGAATGGTCTGTCGTCCCTTAGGAGAAGAGGGAGGGGGAGACCCAAAGGCCGGGGCCGGGGAAGGCCGCGCGGGCGGCCGAGAGGAGGCAGAAGGATGAACAACTGGGACAGGGGGCCGTCACTCATAAAATTTAAAACTGGAACTGCGATACTTAAGGATTATTACCTGAAGCACAAGTTTCTTAACGAGCAAGACCTTGATGAACTTGTTAACAAATCACATATGGGCTATGAGCAGGTCAGAGAGTGGTTTGCAGAAAGACAGCGAAGATCCGAGTTAGGTATAGAATTATTTGAGGAAAACGAGGAGGAAGATGAAGTTATTGATGATCAGGAAGAGGATGAAGAAGAAACAGATGACAGTGACACTTGGGAACCCCCACGACATGTGAAGCGGAAGCTTTCTAAATCAGATGACTGAAATGTAAGTTTTTAATTTGAGCGTATATTCATCAACTACATACATTTAGAACAGTCACCTGTATCTCTCATCTTCATTTTTGATAGCTTTTTTTTTTCTAAAATAGTCTCTCTTTTACCTAATAAGAGGACTAGGTGCCAAGAAATACATGATTATCATGTGTCGTCTGATTACTATGATTGTTATGTTTATTATGTAGAGTGTAATGTTGCTTATTTTTTATATGAAATGATTTACACTTTGTTTTAAGGGAAAGTTACCCATGCTCTAAGAAGGGAGACTGGTGGGCAGGGGGGAATTCACAAATACTAAAGATAACTAAAATGTATTTTTTGCAACCCTCCTTCACTAAAGCTTCATTTTTTGCCTATTTAAGGAAAGAATTCATAAACGAAATCTAAAAAGAAGGGGAAAAGTATACCGAAGGAAAGACTTGCCACAGGGGTGAGGATTGCTCAGTTTTAGGAAACTAGGTGAAAATGGGTATTATTTTTATTCATTGTATTACCCCCAAAACTATTAGATTTTAAATTAAGAGTTTAAAATGTTTTATGTATTAAAATTATTAGTATTTTTCTATTAAAAGCCAAAGGTCTGTTTTAGGCTATAGTATATAAATATGTTTGCTTAGGTGGCATCTGTTTTTGAAAACTGGGATATAAATTATTTCTGTCTTAGAGATCAAAGGGTAAAGAACAGATTTAATATTAAACTGCCTTAAATGCCTTTTCATCTTTTGATATAAAACCTGCTACCAGCAGAAACACTGTCTTTGGTTAAAAATACTTTCTGTAGTCATACAAATGCAAGGAAGTATGCTTTAAATTTGATAGGTTTGGCATATTCCTTAAGTCTTCATTCTTTTATAGATTGGATTAATCAATATTTCACTATAGTTGCAAATCAGAAATCTGATTTGGACTTCAATTCTTAATATTTTGGAAATTCAGTAGCATGGTTTTATTCTTTACTGTCGGTTTTGGAGTATTCCAGGATAAAACTATACTTTTTTTGAAAACAGTGCAGTTGTCATGAAATGTTTGTATATGTCTATCTGTAGCATCTTGTTATCAGAAATCACTGCAATGTCGTCAGACTGTAGGGGAGGAAACGAGGTAGAGACCTTTATTATCATCTGAACATATTTACTTATTTCCTTAGCTTTTTGCATCCCTGCTCTGTCCTCTCCTTTGATGCTCTCTTCTTCTGCAGTATTTCCTTAATTCCCCCACATCTTCCTCCCTGGTTTTGTTTATTTTGTTATAAGTTATTTATAGAGAACTTAATATGTACCAGACTATTCTTATTGCTTAGGAATCCTTTTCCAGGTTTTCTTTCAATTAACTTTTTTTTTCAGGCAGAAAAACAGATGAAACTAAAAATGCACCTACTTTCAAATAAATCTCATTCAAGGTTATAGAGCCTAATGTATCATTGTAAGTCACTAGAAGTTAAACAGTTTGTACAACTTTATCCTGACGCATATCCCTCCATTTCCTAGTGTCACAAATCTTCAGGACAGGGTTTCTTCTGACCCAGATGCATAACATATTTTTAACAGGCATTTTTTTTTTTTTTATTGCTAAACACAAGAATGTGCACTCAGCCAAGATTAAATCAACAATTTTTTTTGCCACAATGAATTGTTGTTGTTGTAACTTCTGCAGTGATTGTGTAGGGAACTGCAGTCTTCTAAAAATAATGTGAAGTTTCTTGTACAGTTTAATTTGACCTTACTTTAAGTTTGTGTGGGTAATTCTTACGTTATATATTAATATTCTAATGGATACTACGGTCAGAAAATGGTCAGAAAATTCATATAAAGCCACAGTTTTCAAAACATTGTATCATATATTATACATGGACTTTTGTGATATATATACAGGCTTGCCTTGCTTTTAAAATATACGAAAGTCTAAAATTATAAAACACATTAATTAGCAAGTTATCATTGACTTAACAAAATATTTCTTCATTTTACAAAATGATTCACCATAAGTTTCCTCAAAATAGTTACTTTTTCATTTAAATATGGTTTAACTTACAAAAAGAGTAACCAAAATCTTTCCAAAATTGTTATTGCAAAAAGTGAGATACGGTAGTCCACCCTTATCCTCGGGGATACATTCCAAGACCCCCCCAGTGGATGCTTGAAACTGCAGATAGTACCAAACCCTATATATACTATGTTTTTTCTTATACAAACATGCTTACGATAAAATTTAATTTGTAAGTTAGGCATAGGAAGAGATTAACAGCAACAGCTAATAATAAAGTAGAACAATTATGACAATATGCGGTAATAAAAGTTATGTGAATGTGATGTCTTCCTCTCTCTCTCATAACCAGTCTGATAATCCAGAAGGCTACTAAGTGACAAATAGGCAGGTAGTAGGTACAGCATGGATTCTCTGGACAGAGGGATGATTCACATCCTAGCTGGGATGTAGCAGGAGGCGCAAGATGTCATCATGCTGCTCAGAATGGCATACAATTTAAAACTTAGGAATTATTTCTGGGATTGTCCATTTAATATTTTTGGACTGTGGTTGACCATAGCTAACTAAAATTAGAGAAAGTGAAACCGCAGATAAGGGCGGGGGGGACTACTGTACATATATATCTTTTGCACAAGTCAGCCTTGTACAGTGAGTCTTCACTTAACATTGCCAGTTTAGGTTCTGCAACTTTAAGTGAAATGATGTATAAGGAAACCGATTTTACCACTGGCTAATTGATATAAACAGTAGCTAAGTTCCTACACTATCTCATCAATGTTAAAACGATGTTGAAGAAATCAATGTAAATTCGAGGACCTGCTGTATATAAATCAAAAAAAATATGAGCCTTTAGATTTCATAGTTTGTTTATTACAAATACAGACAATGAAATGCATACTTCCTACTACTAATTTCTTAATAAATTGTTACATATAGGTGAAAATGTCTATAAACATCTGGTATATGCAGAACATATACGTAGGCATTGCATACAAATCTAGTGTGTTATGTAAGATGTGGCAAGTGATTTCAGCATTACTGAGTGAATAGAGGGTGTGTTTTCATTGCTAATTCATATCACTTTTGATTCTAAAAGTAGTAAGCACTGAAATACGATTTTCTTTAAAATTTTAGTTTTTCAGTATTTTTTTTTTTTTTTTTTTTTTGCAGCTGCCTAAAAACATTGGAGGAGAATCAATTCTTCAACTCAAGATTTCTGATTTACTGTGAATGGGCTCAATCTTTGATGACACTGAAAATGTTTAGGGGCATACACATTCTCAAAAAATAGGATCCCATGCCCAAAAGGAATGGAACTCAATGTTGTGCCAAAGTTAAACTACTGCAGTTGGTGGAAGTCCTGCAATGTAAATAGAATACTAATTAAAAAACAACTTGTAAAAATTCAAATTTTAATACAGTACATTTTTATTCTGATACAATGGAGACATTCTGATTCTTAGACTTTCGGAGGGGGTTTAATGACCACTAGAGCTTGTCCTCATATTTTGTCCAGCTTAATACTGTATGTCTAGTAAGATGGGCCTTACTGTCGGTATTCTTTGATATGTGATTAAGATTCTAGCTTTGAGTGACCAAACATCTTCCAGAGTAAAAATTGTTAGAAACAGGAAAAAAGAAACACCTGATTTACTTCTGTCTTATTTGTCAGGTCCTGTACGAAGATTAAAAGTTGTGCAAGGGCTTATACATTTTCAGTGTAAGGGAAAAAATAGCCTATTGACACATTGGAAGAATAAGATTTTGTGGTATCACCTGCCCTTGATCATTGGATCTTTCATTAAATACATTTATGGATACCACTATTACTACTTGTAATGCTTTTGTTACTTTTTTTCATTAGAAGCTGAATTTAGTTTTTATTAAACTGAAGATAATATACTGAAGAAGGAAAAGAAACTGGATTAGGAATTTGGATAGGGTGAAACTCTGAAATACTGTACCAAAAATGTGAAAAAGAACTATGTAGTAAATATATACTTAGTGTTTTCTTACAATCATATGGAAATCAGAAATGTTGTACAGGTGTCAGATCAGAATTTTCAAGAATTATCTTTCGGTGAAATTTTACTTTGTGTAATAATTTCAGTGAATAGAGAAGAAATTCTGAACTGATCATAATGAGTTAAAAGTTAGCTTTTTCACTTACGAATTGTGGGAGTGTTAACTGTTAACTCTTGCCATATCAGGAGACCGAAAGTTCATACTAACTTATAAACTTTATAAAGACTGGTGCTGTTCATTCATGTTGAGAAGGACCCTTTCTTTTGTGACTGTAGGACCATTTTTCAAAATGTGCTTTCTTCCTAGAAGAAATGTTCAGTTCCATTAGCTTTGGATTTTTAAATGTCTTTTTTTTTTTCTTTTCTGAATGACCAGATGTAGTGGGCTTGGCCAGTTTATCTAATTTAATGAAAAATAAATATTAAGCTCTTGTTTTTATCTAAATGTTCGTCGGCTAATGAAAATGTTATGAAAAAGCCTTGAATATGCATGCTGCTTTTCCTTTTCATAAACTTTTTATTTTTTAACTATAGCTTTATTAGTAATTCCAAAATGCTGGAATTTAGCTGATTTCTTCACTCAGACAGCTGGCGTTATGGGTGGCTTTTTCATACTACTGTTAACTTTTTTTAAAAGAGGCAATGTAAAGACTATAACAATTTAATGCACTAAACTGTTCTTTCTTTTACATGTTTAAAAACTTCTTAAAGCACTCTGTATTATAATGATTAAATTGCTCCCTTTTTTAAACCATTGCTAATGTGGTCTGAGTTTTGTTTGGCAATAATTTTCATGTTTTCAAAATTTGAAATGTCAAGTATTGGACAAGTATGAAGCCGTTGAATATATATTGTTTCCCTTTTAATGTGTTAACTTTGAATAGCTGTAAATAACTATTAGTAATGTCCCCCCCCCATCTCTTTTATAGACTTGGCACTTAATTCTGATCTCATATGTGCTAGCTTTTAAATATATTTATTTGACAGAGCAAAAGAACGCTCTCCTAGTTGATTGTGTCCTGAATACGAAATAAAAGTTAGCAGTGATTAGTAGTTTTCAGTGATTTCTTTCCCCCTTATTTTATTAACTGTTTTTTAATGTGGTAAAATATACATAACAAAATTTACCATTACATCTGTTTTTAAGTCAGTTCAATGACCTTAATTCACAATGTTGGGCAACCATCATCATTATTTCCAAAACTTTTTCATCATTCCAAACAGAAACTCTGTAACAGTTATGCAATAACTCTCCATGTCCCCTCCCCCCAGCCCCTGGTAACCTTTACTCTACTTTCTGTTTCTATGAATTTGCCTATTTTTGATAACTTAAATAAGTGGAATCGTATAATACCTGTCCTTTTGTAGCTGGCTTTTTTCATTTAGCATAATGTTTTTTAAGGTTCAATCATGGAGCATATATCAGAACTTCATATGTCTGAGTAATATTTGTGTGTGTGTGTGTGTGTGTGTGTGTGTAAGTGTGTGTCTATGTGTGTACCACATTTTGTTTATTTATCTGTGGATGGATGAACACGGGTTATTTCTACCTTTTGGCTAGAAAAATGCTGCAATGAATGTGGCATACAATTATCTGAGTTCCTATTTTCAGTTCTTTTGGGTCTATATCTAGGAGTAGAATTGCTGAGTCATGATAATTCTATGTTTAACTTTTTGAAGAACCATCAAACTATTTTCCACAGTCTATGAGTAGTATATGGTTGTTGACCATTTGTATTCTTCTTTGGAGAAATGTCTATTCAAGTCCTTTAGCAAGTTTTTAAGTGGGTTGCCTTTCTTTGGTCCAGTTTTAGGAGTTCTTTGTATATTCTGGATATTATACCTTTATCAGATACATGATTTACAAATACAGTCAATTCTCATTATTCACGGATTTTGTATATGCAAATTTGACTGCTCACTAAAATTTGTAAGTCCAAAATCAGTATTCACGGCCCTATCATGCTCATTCACACACAGGTACCTAGTGCATAAATCCCCCCCAACTTCAGCAAAAACTAACTGAAAGTGTTCTTAGTGGTAAAATGGCTGGAAACCCCTGAGTTCATGAAGCCTGAGTTCAAAGGACAAACAACTCTTTTACCCCTATAGCTGCCCTTGCAGGGCTTCCCAACTATTTCAGCAGAATATCTAGCTCAGTTGTTGGGCCAGCAGGAGGCTAGACCTGGAGGGGTCACAGAACAGGAGAGGGTGGAAGTTCCAAAACCAGCCTTACAAAAAGAAAATGCTCTCCCTGCCTCACTTTGTTTTGCTCTTACTTTGCACCTGGAACAGGAATTTTGAATGAACATGTATTACTCACTGACAGGCACTTTACACACATTGTTTTAATCAATGCCCATTTCACAAATTGGGTCACACAGCTAGTGAATAACTGAACCAGGATCACGGATCCAGACAAATCTGGTGCTTGAGGACCTTCAACACTATACTGTATTTACTTTTCTGTTCAGACAGGGCATATTAGGATTCGGGCATCTATCTCTACCTTCTTTAGACTCCATTATTTTGGGGTGGTGATATGGATACCTTTTCTTCTATTTTTCTATAATTTCTAAATTTTTCTTAATAACTTCTATTTTCTTAATAATTTCTATAATTTCTAAATTTTTCTTAATAACTCTGATGGGAAAACAGTTGTTTTTTTTTTAATGGCCCTTCTCTGGATACACTCAGTAGCTAATGCCTGGAGGCTGTCCTGGTAGAGGAATATTATTCCACCAGGACTGTTGGACGTATGGTATGATACCTGATTTGGGGAGTCACCAGCAAAGAGATGAATTTTGAAACCTTGGGGAGTGGATTAGTTTCCCCTAGAGTGAGTGTGTAGAGTAGAAAATTGTGTTGAAGAAAGAAACCTGGGAGACAAATGGGGGAAGAGGAACTGGTGAGAGTGAGGACCAATAGGAGGAAAACCAGAGAAAACTTCCATGTCTATTAAGTGCTGTGTAACACGGCCCAGTAATACTGTGCAATACTGGCCGGTGTTTTGTCAACGGTCTCTGTTTTCTAGTCTTAAGGAACATCCTGAAAGTATGCGAATGCTAGTAAATAGTAGTCTTAGAGTTCTGGGATTTGGTGTTTTCTCCAGGCAGAATTAGTGCTCCCCGATGGAGCTCCCAAAGAAAATCTCTAAGTTCTCTGTTTTATAAATGAGTGAATTACTCTGGTCCTTCTTATTGGTGGTATCTCTTCTCTGGTGACATGGAGAATACTGACTTTTGTTTCCCTGCTCTTAGACACGTAAGCAAGTGACTTAATCTCTCTAAACCATAATATCTTAATCTGCAAAATGAGAATCACTGTGCCTTTCATAAGGAAAGGGCATAAAGTGCAAAAAAAAAAAAAGTGCTTAACACAATGTCAGGAATGTTGTTAGTGGTGAAAAAATGGTACCTACCGGTTTTAAACAGCTGCCCTGGGGCCAGTGCTTTCTGACGCGTGCATGTAAGGATTGCTCTGTAGATCTCCTGAAAGGGAGAAGTCAAACTCTGTCCCCGAGTTCGGTCAGTTTGTGAGTCAGATAAAAATCCCAGCTCAACGACTCCCAACCTGCAGCCGGCCAACTCTCGGTTTAGTCCCCCCAGCATGGGACTACAAGTCCCAGCATGCCGCGCTCTGGGCCTTGGCGGCCCCGCCTCTTCCGCGTCGGCTCGCGTGTGGGTGCCGCTGTAGACACCGCCTCCTCGCTCTGCTCCCACCTTGGGCGCGCGATGGAGACTGATTGCTGGCTGTTGGGCGGAGAGTTCGAGGATTCCGTGTTCGAAGAGAGGCCGGAGCGGCGGACCGGACCGCCTGTTTCCTACCGCGCCAAGCGCTGCGAGCCGCAGGTAAGAAGGCGGGGCCTCTCGGCCTCGCCCCGGCCCCTGGGCCTCGTCCTTCGCGGGTACCTGCACGAGCGCCCGTCTCCTCCCCGGTCGCCCCTGTTCCCATCTGACCTCCCCGTTATCCCTTCCCCCAGGAGGAACGGGCGTCTCCGGAGCCCCACCTGGGTGGGCTCGGCCCACTCTGCTCCCGAGAGCGCGAGGAATCCCCTGAGCTGTCGGCAGCTGACTTGCACCTGGCGTTTGGCAGGTTGCGCTATGGCTCTCTGGCCTTACCTATGCCCCTGCTCTAAAATCGGCAGTAATTCCCATGTACCTTCACTGATTCTGCAGTCAGTGCCCCCAGAAATCCTCCTTTCAGCCTAATTACTCATTATCTCCTCTTTGCTTAGATTCTACTTTTTGCTTTTACAACATTTTCGTAAGAGTACTATAATGATCATTCTTCCCTATGTCCTTTACTTACAGAGGTGTCAATCCCTATTCCATCCACCGTAAAATTTCTCTACAAGAAAGCATCTGTCAGTCTAAAGAACCACTGGGAACTGTGGTAGTTAAATGTAGGTTCTCAGGTACCACAACCCCATATTGAAAATGCTATGCATGAAACAACCCATATGTGTTTTTGTGCTTTTTCATTAGGTTGGTGCAAAAGTAATTGCAGTTTTTGCCATTTTTCTTTTTTAACCTTTTAAACTGCAATTACTTTTGCACCAACCTAATAGTTGAGAGGTATCATATTATTGATATGTTTATTCATTGCGACAATTTTTATAAAAACTGGACCATCATTTAAATTTGTCACGCATCGATGTTTTCCTCTGAGTGCCATCCTAAAGAAGTATGTCTTTTTTGAGATTTAATCAATTATATATGGGATATTGCTTCTAAGTACGAGGTGGAAGAGCACAGCTTCTCTCTCTGCTATCTTCACAATTTCTAGTGGTTTTATGAAGAGGTGGGGAGCAATGATGATGGTGAAGCTCTAACAATCAAGAAATTCAAAGGGGACCTGGCCTACAGACGGCAGGAGTATCAGGTAGACTTCAGCGTATGTAAGATTGCGTTGCTTGACACGGGCTCCTATCAGTTACAGCATATTTAAATGACAGCCTACTAAGTTATGAGTGTGTTGTTCGTGAAGATGAGTTTAATCTTCTGATATGTGTTTGTAACTTTGAATCCCAAGTTTCTGTCCTTTTTTAAGAGGCTCTGTGTAATTTGTTTCACTCCTTGTAACTGCAATGTAGGGTCTTGTGGGATCCTTATAGGTCGGTGTCCACAGGCTCTGTATTTCCTCATTATGTGAGAGCCTCCAGCACAGACACCTCAAGGTGCCACAGGAGCAAAGCACCCCAAAATGTGTAAGAAAAAGGAGGAACTAAGAACTAGATACCGGCTTGCTTTACATATAGATCTCATTTCATCTCACCAAAGTCCTGTTGTTATTTTGCTGATGAAAAGATTATATAGCAAGTTAGTGGCAAAACCAGGATTCAAACCCTGGAACGTTTGGCTCCAGAATTTTCTTTCTGCTATGCTGCAATGTTTTCCATTGTAGTAGTGGTTATATTCTGCAGCCGTTTCTTCTGTGCATTTTAGAAAAATAGTACTGACTGAAATACTCAAGTCTTCCTTAGCTCATTGTAGGGTCGGTTATAACATCACCTTCTGCCTAGGAAAAAAATCATCCCTGTAACTGAATCCTTTTTTTCCTACTATGTTTTTCGCCTTTTCATCCTATATTTTCATTTTCTTCTATTTAACAAATAATTTCCAGAAAGCACTGCAGGAATATTCTAGTATCTCTGAAAAATTACCTCCTACGAATTTTGCCATGAAAAGGGACGTGGAGGAAGGGCAGGCCCGGTGCCTTGTTCATCTGGGAAGGCACGCAGAAGCACTGGCGATGGCTGCAAACTTGGTGAGTAGTTTCATTGCTTATTTTCATTTGTTTCCATAGGATGGTTGAATATTTTCTAAAAAAACAAAACAACGCAAAAAACAACAATTTGCCAGCAGCAAAATCTGTGGATTTGAATAAGCAGAAGAAAATTGCCAGTGGTGTCAGAACTTTATTAGGATGAACAGTTTGGAGCTTGAGACATAATCATATCCTTGTAATATTTGTTCCTGTGTTATGCTCAGAATTTTTCATTGCCTGAAAAATCTCATTTGCAACGGTTTTACTCTCGTTAGGAGTAAGTGCTAAGTGGAAGGATTATCAGTGATGTTTTCTTCTTTAGATTTTTTTTTTTCTTTTTTAGATTTTATTCTTTAAAATTTCTACAATGAACATATATTACTTTTGTAAACCGAAAAAAAAAAATTACAAAAAAAATGATGAAATACTGTAGTAAGCCAAGCTTTGATAGTCCTTTTTTTCTTAAATGGAATTTGCAGATTCTCTTTTAAGGGATAAATTAAAACAGTTCTTTGCAGTTCTAGATTCTGCTTTTTTTTGTTTTCAGATTAAGGCATCTGTGGTTTACTTTGGTTATTTGTGTAAGTTTTATATGAGGATTGGCCTTAAACTGACCAATCCTAGTTTATAGGTGACCAGTTTTCTTTCTCAGAGGGAATTAATGAGACACCAAGACCCTGACCTTGAACCCTATGGATCTAGTTGACCTGAGGTCAGCCAAAAATATGCCTGCAGTTGAGCTGTGCTTCCTCTCATTAACTAAGAGAAATCCCTACATTCGCTTGCTGAGGAGTTCATTTCACAGGACCCCAGCCTCTTGCAGTGAGAGGAAACCTTGGTGATCATTGTCTTCAGAACATGAGCTATAGCTGTGTTTTGTTCTTTCTTTTTCTCCTCTCTAACTGGGGGTTGATTCTTAAGCTGGAAGACAAGATTCCCTTATTAAGGAAGCGCATGGGCACGAACAGTGCACTTGGTGGGATTTAACAGTGTTCATTCTCAGTCTCCCTGGTCTGCAAACGAACCGCAGTGTCGGCCCTGTGGGTACCTTGTTCTAGACTTCAGTCACCCATCCTTTGTTACTGTTTGCTCCCCCATCACCTCTCTCTCCCTAGCATCTCTTGCACATCAGTCACTGTGGTGCTTTGTCCTCCCTGACTAGACTTGTGGCCGCTAGATGAGTGTCGGGCTGGATGAGCTCTGTGCTTCCTTCTGGCTTGTAAGTCTCCATTTCTGTGGCTCAGAGAGAGATGTGTTGCCAGTCAGCAAGGGCCAGGTCTCTGTAGCTCAGGGTGGTCACCAGGCAGGAGGAAGGCCAATCAGAAAACCTTCAGCTCCCGTCAGGACTTTGAGAACTAGTCTCCAAGTTCTGCGCACCCCATTGGGGAACCCTTTTGGGGAAGGAAAGGGGCTACTTAGGCCAGTGGGCCTCGCTCCTTCCTTTGGGTCTCTTCACGTCATCTCAGTGGATGCCACCTATTTGCACAGTTTGCTTATTTCCTGGACCCTGTGTTGTGTTTTATATTTGGTTTTAAATTTTTTTCCCTACTTGCAGATCTTTTGTTATTAGCTCTGGCCCGTTTCTGTTTTTCTGTGTCAGTAATTATTGTCCCCTCGTGTTCTGTAGGGAGACAGGTCAATATGCAGAATTGAACGAAAGAGACAACTAGTCCTGAAATGCCTCTCAGGATATGAGCATTTGATGCTCACAGCCTCTATTGAACTTTATTCACCTTTCTTCTTAATGATATTTGGATAAAATTTGTAATAAAACTTATTTCTTAAACAAATAATTTAAACACCTGATTGTGGCTGTGTGCTCATGGGATGAACTGTGCGAAGGAAACTGCTTTCTGACAGTAAATGTCTCTTTTTTTCATTTATGCACCCCGCAAACATTTATTTCAGTCCCCCCGTGTGCCCAGTTCTGGGTTCAGTGCTAAGGAGACAGATGGGCCATATCTTTACCCCGCACATACATCACTCATTAGTGTCTAGAGGGAGACTCCTAAGCCAGCCAACGTGCGTCCGCTCTTCTGAAGTCCCCTTTATCCTGTGACTCCTAGTATGACTGGGTGTAGTGGTGACTCATTTGCCTCATCTGTAGAATTCGGATGATAATAGACTCTGTCTTAAAGCATTGTCATGAGGACTAAATGAGTAAAGCACGTAGAATAGTGCCTGGCTCACGGTAAGCACTCCATAAATATTAGCAATAGTCGTCATCAGCACGTTACAGAAGGAGTTGCGACAGCCTGGAAAAATCACACAAACGCATTTAAGTGGAATTTACTTTCCAGTTATTTACTAGTTATGCTATCAAAACCCTTGCATCAAAATGATGGTTTGTATATAACAATGTCTCCCGCAGCACAGACTTGCTTTCTTAGTATGAAAACGTTTTTAGCATATAAAGCACTACAGACTGGTTATAAAAGAAAGGTCGCCTTTGTTATAGGTTATCTATACATGCTGCTTTCCTTAAAAATAAAAGACATGACGATGTATTACTCAACAGGTATTAACCTTACCTGTTATGGTCAAGGTACTATACTCCTGGTAGAATTTCAGCATTGAATAAAATCACTTTTGGCACTTACTGGTCTGTTGGGAAGGACAGAATACGAAATAATAGTCATAAAACCAGAGAAGTCCTGTCACTGGAAATGTACATTGTGGCCATGTAGGTTGTATGGGGCCTCACTTCCTTTTTTCACTCAATATACGACTGTTGAAAATCCTCCCCAGGCATTCACTCGCTGGTCTGCCAGTGTCTTTAGGCTGCATACTGGGTAGTTTTACTCGTATTTCTTACTGAGTGTAGTTCTCTCTGGCAGCTTGACCCAGGTACTAGGCCCGGTTTCCCTTACACGTAAAGTCAAGTGAGAGGTCATTTTAGTCTGCTGTCTGCTCCGCACAACCTTTACATTAGAAAAAGAAGGCTTGTTTTTCCTAACCCAGCAGGGCTTTTGCCATATGACAAGTTAGGCAAGAGGTGGTAGCTCTGCTTAAGGAGACTTGAAAAGGATTTTCTGATCAGAAGGAAACCACGTAAACCCCTCTGGCCAAAACTAACTGGCCTTGGTCACAGTGAGCAGGGAAAGCATTTGGATTCAATTACGATGCAGCATGAGACACTTAGAGCTTCAGGGGCTGTCCTGCTTCAGATGTCTAAGCCAAGGACAATTTGGAAATAGAGTTCATTTGAATCCTCAAGAAATTACCATGTGGAGTTTTAGAAAGCCTGGAATATTAAAATGGAACCATTAGCCCAGGGTATAAAAAGTTGGCTTGGGTCTCTCAGTTGTCTGGCTGAAGACAATAAAGATTATAATAAAAATTGGAAATCAACTGACATTTATGGTTTTGGTACTGCACTTTGTCCGGCCACTATCACGTGATGTTATTGTTTTGACATTAGGATGTTTGGGAATGACTGGTGCATATTTTGCTAGGTGGTATTTATTTCTCTAGGTTTATGGTTTCAAACTAATCTGTTGAAAAATATTTCGTTTACTCTGCCTGTGTAGCTGTTGAAAAATACTTTTGATTTTAAACATACACAACTTGGGTTTTTAGGAATCTCCATTTTTACATGGAAAACGTTCTGCAGTTTAAAGTTTTCGACCTTTTTGTTTTCTCCCTAGGAAAATAAAGCGACCAACACAGACCATTTAACCACTGTGCTCTGCCTCCAGCTTGCTATTTGTTCAAGTTTGCAGAACGTGGAGAGAACCATTGTCTGCCTGCAGAAACTGATTTCTTTGCATCCTTTTCATCCTTGGAACTGGGGCCAATTGGCAGAGGCTTACCTGAGTCTGGGGCCGGCTCTCTCAGCACCGTTTGCGTCATCTTACAAGCAGAACAGTTTCACCTTGAGTGACAAAAGTATCAGATCCTCCTTGCCACATTCAGGAAGAGGCTGCCTTTTGTGTTTCCCTGAAACGTTGCCTGAGAGCTCTGTGTTTTCTATGGAAGCAAGCAGCGGTAATAACCAGAAGAATGAGAAAGGCCCTGATAATATTCAGAACTCTGTGGCAGAAAAGAGAGAAGCATTATTGCTAGAGACTCAGATGAAAGCCTGTGCCTCTTTTATACGAACCAGGTAAACGGACAGTGCATTGAACAATATATGGTACTAAGCTCAGAGTAAAGGTTTTATTTTTCTAACTTGAAGTTTCAACAAGTTCTAGGCTAGACACTGGTACCTACGTGTTTCCCTAAAAATAAGACCGGGTCTTATATTTCCCTGAAAATAAGACTGGGTCTTATATTAATTTTTGCTCCAAAAGACACATTAGGGCGTATTTTCAGGGGATGTCTTATTTTTTCATGTACAACAATCTACATTTATTCAAATCCAGTCATGTCATCTTCTTCTGGAACATCGTCATAACATACTAAATGTGTCTGTCTGGCTGACGATCTTAACGGGGGCTTATTTTTGGGATAGGTCTTATTTTTGGGGAAACACGGTGTATGTTTTTGAGATTTTTCCTGTGGTCTAGATGGAATCCTTTGAACGTGTCCTTTTAATACGTAAGATTTAGAAACAAAACTATATTTGCTCAAGAATACAACCTGTATTATTACTCAAGATAAAAAATTAAAATTAGAAACCATTAAAATTAGGAAAAGAAAATTAAATGTATAAAACATTAACAAAGAGGGAAGAGATATTTTAGACAAGGAATTTTTCACTCATGTGTTCCCCAGAAATCTGAAGGAGAAAATCTGCTCTTGTATTTAAATCATTAATAATATGAATAAACAGTGTTTATTCTACAGAGAATTCCCATGGTTCAGGGAGTCCAGATACTTTGAATCTATAGTATATAAGGGAAAGGGGGAATACACTTGACCAATTCTGTAATTTATGAGAGAAACAGACTCTCTTAGGTCTCAAATGATACCCAAAACACAGAGTTGTTGTTTTCCTTTTTTAACTCAGGAGAATTCAAGAAACGCTGATTAGCAGTAAGGCTTCCTGAGAAAGATACCTATTTGGCAGCTTTTACACTATTCAGGTGTTTCTTTAGTGTTGCACGTGTCACTTTAATTCAGAAGTACATGGAGTGACTCCTATATGCCAGGCACTTGCTGGGTGCTGGGTCATAACGACCATTAAAACGCGGGCCTTTCCTTACACTGCTCACTGTATTGAAGAGAATCTCCGTGGAGCCAGTGACTGGCAGCGCGGGCCCGCAACTGTGTACTCTTGTGAGCAGATCTCCGTGAGGCCCAGCGGGCGTTGGCTGGTGGGTGTAGCAGGAAGAAGGAAGCCTTTACAGGGGGAACGATGCCTCTGCTGCATGTTCCGGGAACATCGGTTAGCTGCATAGATAAATGTGTACTAGATGCTTTGTGTGCATGATTTCATCTTAGTCCTCACTCTGGGCTGGATGCTGGGATCCTCCTATAGAGATGAGGAACTAATGGAGCGTCGTGCCCAGAGTGGCACACCCAGGTCTTTGACTCCAGAGCCTGTGGTCTTTCCAGGACATCTTGCTGACACCATGGAATAGTCCCCAGATGAGGAGAGCCATGCTAGATAAAGAAAGCACAGCCCAAGGGCCAAATGGCGGCCTAGCAGCATTGTCACATAGTGTGGTGGTGAGCGCAGCGCTGGTGTGGGGAGCTCGGCAGGTAGGCTGCAGACCACAGGGCCAGGGTGGCATGGTCACGTAGGAGGCAGGACTTTGGGGTCAGATCTGATTTTAAGGAACCTAATAAATTGTTGTCATTGACTAAAGAGTCTGGACTGCTCCACGTGCTAGCTGTCTGACGTTGCACAAATGACCTAAACTCTCTGACCTCCAGTTTCCTCATCTTGACAGAGGGAGAAATGGGGGGAAGTGCCTCCTTCGTGGGGTTGTGGGAATTACAGCACCTGAAGCCCTCACTGTAGCGCGCAGTGTGTGGTGAGCATTTGGTAAATGTCGTACTTGTTTATATTAGCACAGGACATGAACTGTCCTAAAGAGTTTGGTCCTCATGCTGAGACCGGAAGAGTATTTGAAGATTTTAAATGCTGAAATGCTGTGCCAGGAGCTGTGATCCCCAAGAGGGAGATCTGGTGGCCAGGAGGAGGTGTTGGCAGAAGGAGTTTGGAGCCAGGGACACCAGCGAAGGGGTTGTGGGGTCATCGTGGATGGTGACGGGGACCCGACCTGGGAAAGATAGTGCAGTGGTAATCAGGAAATGGGTGTCACTGCACGATGGATTAGACAGGACTTGGTGACCAGCCGAGTGTGGGAAGGACGGGGTGAGGAGGGAGAACAGACGGCACAGCCGGCTCTGCAAAGTGCCGTGGGTGGCTGGGTGGAGGTGGTGCCTTCCACTGAGAGGGCAGACACACGGGAGGAAGAATAGAGCAGATGTGGGGTGCACGTCACGAATGTGGGGTTAGTGTGCTGGGATTCAGGGGCCTGTAGGACATCCAGCTGGAGCTTTTCACTGGGAAATGCAAGCTGAGCTCAAAAGGAATCAGAGATGAAGGAGTTTGGGGAAAGAGTCCAGCAGTTAGATGGCCATGAGAAGTCGGGTAGGATCAATTCTGAGCAGAGGATTTGAAAGCTAGAAATGACCTGTGACCTTTGAGAAGGCATTTCAGTAGCACTGGGGCGACAGGCAGATTGCAGAAAGTCGAGGCATAAATGCACATGAAATAGAAGGAGCGAGTGTAAACTGTATTTCCAAGTCATTTCAGGAGGAAGGGGGAGACAGCAAGTACAGAAAAAGGATCACAAATGTAAATGCTTCCGGAAGCCAGGAACGTAATGTAAACAGTTAGAATGAAACGGTGAATGTGAACTGGGTCGAAGTCTTGTGTAAAACTCTGCAGTGACTTCCCATTGCACTTGCATAAATTCCACATTTCTGTCCGCGGCCTGTGAGGTCTTAATGTGATTTGACCCGACCTTTCCTTTTCTCCTCGTTTACTACAGCTTTTTTCTCCCTGGCTGTGTTCCTCCCACAGTGATCTTCATGATTTTCACACACTTCAAGCGAGTTCTTGTGTCAGGACCCTTCCCCCCTTGGCAAGCCCTCTTCCCGCAGATATTCTTGCGGCGGGGTCCTCATTGTTTAGATCTTGGCTTGAGCGGTGTCGCAGCAAAGGCTTCTGCCATGGCCCCGTCGCAGTACACGTTTTGTCCACCCTGTCCTGGATTTTTATTTTCATAGCACTCAGCACTACCTGAAATCATCTGCCTATTTGGACTCTGTCTCCTTCCATTCCGTGAAGTAGGAACCTGTCTGTTTTGCTCACCAGTGTGTCCCTATGCCTAGAGTCTTGCGTGGTACATTTCTCAGCGCGTGACATGAGTGGACAGGAGAGCTGAGTGCCCCTGGGTAGAGCAGAAGGGACCAGTGAGGCCTGAGGGAAACTGGAAAAATCTATACACTCAGTGTTTTAAAAACCAATGAAGGAGCCACGTGGGGAGGACAGGCCGGAGGAGGAAAGAGGACACCAGGTTGTGGTCACGATGGGGAAGTTAGTGGGGTGGTGGTCCTCGGAGGGTCCCCAAGATTTGGCCCTGCTTTGGGTCATTGAAGTGAGCCAGAGAATCTCCTGAGTCCTTGAGGTCAAGATGCTGTGGGTTCAGGGACAGGGAAAGGTCATAGGGCACTGATTTCAAAGGGACACATCCCAAGGATTCTGGAGGCGGAGCCTTTGACTGGGAGGTGTGTGCTTTTCACCCCACATCACTCATGTTTTCAGTCACTCACTTCCCTTGTACAGGAAGCCTTATTGAGGCCTTGCTCTCTGGAGATTTCTTTGAGAAGCTCTGGTCTATGAATTTTAGAAAAGACGACTCGCGTATAAATGTGGGCCGTTTGTTCAGAGTGAGAAGCTTTAGGGACTCAGATGAGCCCGAGAGAGAACCTTCTGTTGAGCCTGGCAACGTGTGCACGCCTCCTCACTGCTGTCCTTCTGTGGGGCCTGCACATTGGGACTCTGCTGTTTTTCAGGCTTTTGCTTCAGCTCACCCAGTCTCAGCAAACATCGTTTGCTTTGGAGAGGAACTTAAGGACTCAGCAGGAAATTGAAGATAAAATGAAGGCGTTCAGCTTCAAAGAAGACACTTTGCTGTTCATAGCCGAGGTGAGTATATCCCCTAGGGTTTATGTGAAACGAGGCGTCGTAGATCTTTTTCCTGGCTCCGATACCATTTTTTTAAAAAATGATCAAATCTCATCCACTGAAGGGTTTCTGTCTCCCTCCTTTACGTGCCTTTTGATGACTTCAGCCCCCAAAGTGGCCTCCTCCTCATCTTTCTCCTGCAGCCGCGCTGGAAGGCAGGGTTCCGTGTCATTGACGCGTCGGGGCTTGTGAGCAGCTGCCTGCTTGAACATCAGAAGTGCCCAGTAATTGTTTTTTTTTTTTCAGTGCTGAATAAATGGGTGAAAGAAGGTTGGCATTTGTGCAGCACTCTTGTCTATTTTCCTTCCGTTCTTCCTTGTAACGGCCTGTGGGACAGGTAGCACTGGGAGTGATTTGAAGTGTCAGAGCTGCGCTGGGACCCATCCAGCTCCAAGTCCGTTTTCTGTCCGCTCCACCCTGCTACCGCTTGGATGGTTGCAGAGAAATGCTAATGTTACATTTTTTAAAACTTTATTAGCTTTTTAAGAAATAGGCTGTTGAAATGTCTTAAGATGGCACTAGTTTTTCACACTAGTTCCTTCTAGTGTATATTATGTTGGTGCCAACGTAATTGCAGGTTAAAAATAATTGCCGAAACCGCAATTACGTTGGCACCAACCTAATAATAATTGAAACGTGACAGCTCAGGGACTTTTCCCATGAGAATACCTCTCTCTATTCATATCCGCCCTAACGCCACTAAGAAATACTTGCTGCATTTCTGTGATTGCCAGGCTGCTTCCTTCCTTCCCAAGCTAAGCTCCCATTTTGACTCCTTTTCTCTCTCCCTGTCTATTCTCACACTCGCCTGTCTATTCTCTTTGAGTCTTCTCGGCCTTCCCCCGTCTATGGGTTCTTTCCCTTGACGTACGCAGATACCACACGTCTCCTAAGTTTACCGTAGCCTTTCCTCAGTCTGTTTTCCTTCGTCTTTCTCTAACATTGTAGCTACTGACCACTCACTTTTGCTTCCTGCTTCCCTTTACGGCTGAGAGGTTACACCAGTCCGGTTTTCTCCTCTGTTGCTTAATATACCTCTGCCTCTTGGGACGCCACTGGTTTCCTCTGTGTCCTAAGTAATGACGTTCTCTGACGTTTCACGTAGGTTCTCCGTTCCCTCTACCTTTCTCCCGCAGAAATCATAACCACACTCAGAGTTTCAGTTGTCACCTCTGGGCTGGTTACCCTCCAATCTGTATCTAGTCCAATCTCTGGAATACTTGTTTCACATCGCAGATTAATTACCTACTGGGTGATTAATAGGACATGATTATTGATTATTTTACTGTCACTTCACATACAGAATGTTTAAAATGGACCCAGTCATCAAAACCCTTTGCAGCCTTTCTTCCGTCCACGCCCAGCAGAGTGGAGTACCTTCCCCAGACTTGGCCGTCAGTGACTATTTGTAGAGAGAAGTTGGAGAGAACCTCTTGGTTCTGGACTTATTTTGTTTCCATTGATCCCGTCTGTCATTCTTCTATCGAGACCTGGAACCTCACTATGCGTGGGCCTCTTTTTCTTTAGTCTCACCTCTAGCCAAACACCAAGCCCACCCTTCCTTCAGGGTCCACCTTGTCACCTCGTGTGTAACTCACTGTGACCTCCCGGCTTGTCTGTCCTTGCTTCCTTCCCTCAGATCTGTCTTGAATGTTGCTGCTGGGTTCAGACATGGCCTTGACCGTGTTACCTGCTTGCTTAAAACCTGAAATATGTCACCATCAGCTCAGAAGTGAAGTCTAGGTGAAAGGCCTTGATAACGATGTCCTTCCAGAGGGTAACCCCAAGCTCACGACTGCGTAATTCCTTACACAAGTCCTTTGCTTTCCCTAGACTGGTCTGCCCGTGTCTAACAAACTCGTCGTGGGTTTTCCCATCTCCACCTGCTTACTATTCCCATCCTCAAAGACCCAGCTGAAGTTCCACATCCTCTAGGAAGCCTTTCCTGAATATCCTGGTCGGTGGCAATTTCTCCCTCATCTGAGCTCAGAGTGATTGCTTAAATACATGGGTCTTTGGGCCCTGAAAGAAAGTACAAGAATATGTCATCTTTTCCACTAGCTTATAAGTTCCTTATAAGTAAGACATCCTTACAAGATGTCTTAAAACATCTTCACGCTCCTCACCCTGCCCAGCACATCTCTCGACTGATTTGAACAATGCATGTGAAATACCAATGGAGCTTTTAAAAAAGACAAGTGTCTGGGCCCTCGTTGGGATTATGATGCACATTTCATTTTGTCCTCTGTTAATTTTATTGGACATTGTGACGTGAGCATGACCCTTATCCTTAAATATTCTTCGATTGCATACTTTTTCTTTTGTCTCTTTATAGTTGTTTTATTTGAATATGGAGCCATATAAGGTCCATACGCTGTATTGAGTTCTTTCGTCTCTTACGTCTCTTCTATTCTGTCACAGTTCCCCTCCCCCTCTTTCTTTGTGATAAAAAAATATAGCCTAAAATGTACCATCTTGACCATTGTTTAGTGTACAGTTCAGTGGCATTAATTATACTTACAATGTTGTACAACCATCACCATTATCTATTTCCGAAGTTTTTTCCTCACATCAAACAGAAACTCTGTAACCATTAAATAATCCCCTCCACCCCCCAACCCCAGGTAACCTCTAATCTACTTTCTGTGTCTGTGAATTTGCCTGTCTCCATATCTCAAATAGTGGACTCATGATAGCATTTGTCCTTTTAGTTCACTTAACGTTATGTTTTTAAGGTTCATCCGTTTTGTGGCATGTGTCAGAACTTCATTCTTTTTTGTGGCTGAATACTATTCTGTTGTATTTACCTGTATACTATATACACACCACGTTTTGCTTATCCATTCATCTGTTGATGGACACTGGCATTGTTTCCACCTTTTGGCTCTTGTGAATAAGGCTGCTGTGAACACTGGCATACGAATATGTATTTGAGTTCCGTTCTTTTGGGTGCGTGCCTGGAAATGGAATTGCTGGGTCACATGGTAGTTCTTTGTTTACCTTTTTGAGGAACTATCAAACTGTACATTTCATTTTATACTTTGTGTTTTTTTTTTTCCTAACCTAACACTGTGTTATGATCGTAACCCTATATCCTTCAATATTCATTTGAGTCCATATCTTTTAATGGCTGGGTAGTAGTCCAGTTATAGCTTCTGATGAGCTATCATTTATTTACTTAAGTCCTCTATATTGAACATTTAACAAATATAGTACCTATTTTAATAAGTCTTTGCAAAAAAGTAAAGGTATGTATTTCTCCCTTTTAAACTAGATTACTAGAAATAGAATCACTGGGTTAAAGTATATTAGCATTTTAAAGACTTGAAGCAGATTTCCAAGTTGTCATTCAGAAAGGTTGGTTAATTTACATATTTTTCAGCAGTGTCTGAGAATCCTGATTTTCCTTCTCTAATCCTAGATATTAGGTTGAACCATATGAAATTGTTGATATTCAATCATTTTGACCTATAAAAACAATTTTATATTGATCAACTAAATATTACTTTTTGAAATCTGCAGTTTGGTTGGTAGAAATAGCTATTTTTAGTATTAATGTTTATTTATTTGATTACTATTAAGATAAACAATTTTTTCATATATTTATTGGTCATTTATATTTTGTGAAATACCTAATCGTGCTTTTTCTTCATTATTCTATTTGTATGATTCTGTTTTTCTTATTAATTTTGAAGAGCACTCTATCTCAAGCTTACTAACCTTTTATATGTTACAGTATTTTCTGAAGTTTATGATATTTTTTGGTATTATAGAAATTTTACATTTTTATATCGCCAAATGTTTTGCAGATTTTTTGACACCTGTGAATGGTGTACCTGCCGATCCCTGTTTTGTAATGTTGCATTGTTTGAGTATTACTGTTTTTCAGTTCTCTTTTTTTATATTAAAAAAAAAAGACGCTTGGTGTTGTAGTCCAGATTTTAATACACTACATTTTATTGAGTCTAAGACATCATCAATTGTAGACACATCATTATTTGATGTGACTCTAAAAGAAAAATAAGATACTATTTATAGTATGACAGCCTGTGGTTTTAAGATACACCTTGATTTCAGAGATGTTAAAATATGAAAAATTTTATCTTATAATTGATAAAAAACACTAAGCTTTAATAAATGTTGACAGTTGCCTGGTTAAGCTACTCATCTCATTGGCTCTTGCCTCAAACAGTATATAGTCTTTGAAGATTTAAAGCCAATGGAAACGTTTCTTGAAGGGCTTCTTCTAATCCATTATAATTTGAGTTTTCATGAACATATTGGCTCTCAGAGTTTGCAGGAAACTTGGATCATCTGGTCCAGATCCCAGTGACTTGAATTCCTTCTACAGCATCCCTGTCAAACGGTCTATGAAGTGTCTTGGGGCTTAATTTGAGTTCACTGTCCTTACCAAAGGTGGGCTGATCACCTGGTGGGTTCAGGTGCCAGCTTTTCCTGCAACTTAACTTTGGGGGTGTTTTATCAAAGAGAAACTAGCGCAGAATCCGGGCCTGATCTGACCAGTAGGGAGCAGTATTGGGCCCTGAGAGGCCAAGCACATTTCTAAAGGCTGCCTTTGGCTTCTTTGGAGAATTTCTAAGAGGAAGAATCTGTGCACACCTCCCCACCCTCGGAGCAGTTCTGTCCTGCCCAAACTCTGCTTTTCAGTCGTTTTACCAGTAGGGAGAACCACTCACAGTGGTTCTTGCCAACAGAAGATGCTCTTTGATAGGAGAAGGTCGATTTGGCTCTCCCTGTAGGCTGAATAGAACAGCTGCCACATTAGCACTTCAGTCATCTGGTGGTCACTCAGGGAAGGATGAGACTAGAAATACAGTCTGCTTTCCCATGTGGGCCTTGGATCGCTACTGCTCAGCCCAACGTCTTTTCAGTATGTCGGAACTGTCAGGCTTGTCCCCTGGCTGCTAACGTATTTCTGTTTTTGGATAAAATCCTTTATAAGTGACGAAGGTCATATTCTTGCATCCTGTGTCTGCTGCCCCTTTTATTGGGTCAGGGTTTTTCCCCCTCTGACTGCAGGTTATGGGAGAAGATATTGCTCCAGAAAAAATAAAAGACGAGGCTCACACCGAGGTGAAGAGCGTCGGCTGTGCACCCCTGACCTCCTTGGTGATGGCGTCTTTGAAAGAATTTGAAGACAGGTGGTTCGGAAAGATCAAAGACCACTTCTGTTCCTTTGAAAACCAGTTGCACACAGAGATACACATCTTGGCTTAGTAGTCCTTTTAAAAACAAACAAAACATCTTGCCCTGTATTACTTGTCTTGTTTACTTCAGAGAGAATCCACTACTAATCATGTACTACGGTGAATTAAAAATGATTATGTTTGATAAAAATGGCTTATCTCCCAGGTTATTTCTACTGTGTTCACTGTCTTGATGTTTTTGTTCTTTTTAGATTTTTGCCGTTCACTTATCTTAGGCCTCCTACCCCTTTTAGAAGATCGCTGTTGGGAAAGGACATTAAAGAGCCTTTTAGATTTTATAGTCTTTTAAAAAACAGTTACTGTATTATAACCAACAGCATAAGTAGCCACACTGTTTAGGTAAATTCGCCAGGAATGACCAAGAATGTTGCAATGTAATGGTAACCATTTCTCAGAAGGGCGTGCCGAGGTCCGAAGGTGCTGAGATTTTACCATACCTGTCGGCAAGCACGTTAGCCTGCCAGTTCCATGAATGCTGCAGGCGACTGTGATTCGTGGCCCAGCAAGTGTGTCAGCTTCAGCATATTTGCATCAGTTCCTTGTACCTCCAAGTCCCAAGGGAGTGATGCATGTGGGCCCAAACTAATAAGGGCACATGCAGTGGGGTGCGTGACAGGAGGGGGACCCTGGGCTTAGGAACTCCAGTCTTTCGTAGCGGGAGGTAAACAAGCTCAATCTGTGTGCCAGAGGACGCTGTCTCTTTTTTTAAGGCTGTTTGCCATGCAGAGCTCATTGAAAGAATAGTCTGAAACGGAGGGCGGTTCACAAGGGGTACAGAAACACGAGACCCATAGAGCACTGTCTCTCAGGGTGAGTGTTCTGTCCTTTCAGCCACACCAATGATAATCACACCCTTAACATCACCTTCACACACAAAGGGCCATTTCCTTACTCAAATTATCTGGGATGGAAGAGCTCCCTTAGGAGAAATGGAATTTAACCATAAACCGCACACTTCCATCAAATGGTGTCCCACACAGCTTTGCATTTTGTTTTTCTTAGGAGACGGAAGAGAATTCCAGCGCTGGGCCAAAAGGTGACATCATCAGGATTTCCCTTCCACCTCACCTGCTCATTCACCCTTTCCCAGGCCCCTTCCAAGGCAGACAAAGGTCTGATTTTGTTTATATTTTGACTCCGCTGTTAGTATGAGTGCGTGGTAGCATGACTAGCAAGTGTAAGTTTAGTCATTTGTCTCTAATGTGAGACACGTCTATGACTAACAGACGTGTCAATTTCGAGGAACCATTAAAAGTCATGGAAACCCCTCCGCAGGTCCCCGCTGCCCTCCCTCCATTCATTGAGTCATTACCAGGCACTTAGTGAGCTCCTGTTCTGTGACAAGCATTGCACAGTTGCCATGGAGACAGGTTATCCTGGAGGTTATGGTCTAAGCTTCCATGGCCCTCAAAGGAGAGCCCCCACTGAAATGTGGCTTCACCATCGAGCCTGTGTCTCCCTAGGGCTTCATGTTTCCCTGCTCCCCACCTTTACATTTCACCTTTAGGCTTTCCCAGCTTTAGGCGACTCGGTCTGGCCCCTCTCCCCTGCCCCAGCATAGGGCTCACCCATAGTCAGCTCTCAGGTGTCGACTTAGCTTCCCAGAAGTCTCGATCCCCAAGTTGTGGTCGGTTTCCCGCCCTGTGCTTCTTCACTATTTCACCCCCTTGTTGGTCTGCAGTACTCTGTAATCGCCTGTTTGTTTTCCATGACAGACTTTAAGCTTGGTAAAATCAGGGACGAGGACTGTCTTGCTCACATTTGTATCTGCAAGGCGGAATACCTGCCGTCTCATTAAATGTTGGTTGAAAAGAATCGCTGAATGAATTGGCCAGCATCTTTGTTTGCACATGAGGCTGATACCCGAAGATCTATCAGTACCGAGGCAGTCTGCACACCCTGCCTGTTTCTGTTTCTGTAGCTAAAACCCTTTCCTCCTGTTCGTCTAGGTCTAGAAATGCCCTCTTTCTCCTCTAGCCTCACTTGGTTTCCCCTTTCCATCCTAGCCCCATCTAACTTTGCCCGGGCTTCTAGCTTTCAGCCCTCTGGCTTTCCTCCCAGACCCACTGCCTGAACTGCCTGAGCGGTCAGTCTTCATGAAGCTGCTCGTACCCTTGTGCCGTCCCACCTTGCTGTCCTGGCAGCGGCCTGTCTGTGCAGGTGAGAACCGAGCCTCCTGCAGTGATAGCAGCCTCGGCAGTAATGGGTAGGAAAGAGCACCAAGGAAGACTGGGCATCCCTGGGTTTCATCACACCGAGTCTTGGTCACTCCAGCAGAGAGAGTGCAGGGAATTAACTGAGCAAGATTCTTAAAGAAAAATCTCAGGCCAGCCACTCAGCCACCCCACCCTCCTGTCAATGAGTGAATCACTCAGGTGATGAATGTGACCGACAGAGCGGACTGTCTGCAATCCAGGTGGGTGGACTGGGACCCAAGGACAAGTCGTGCCTCTTGTGACCAAAAGACTTGTCTTCAATGCTTTCTCAGCAGTGGGGGTTGGGTCTATGCCTGGTATTTGAGCTGGTGAGAGTCTTTCGTCCTTTACACTCCTACACCCCTGCAATCTTCATACTGTAGCCAACGGGGTCTTATAAAAATCAAAGACCGTTCTCAGCCCTTCAGTGATTTCCCAAATCCCTCATGCGCCCTGAGAGGGCCTGCGCAGTCCAGCCCAGGCCCCCGCCTCCCCAGCCCCCTCTGCGCTCCTCTCATGTGCTTGGGTTCCTCACGCTTTCTGCCACCTGAGCCCTTTACCCATCCAGTTCCCTCACTTGGCACATCCTTCCCTACAATCTTCCAGCCCTGCCTTAAATGTCCCCTTCCTGAGGACCTTAGGTCAAAGGTCACTCTGACAAGATGGTCCTGATCCCAGGCTGTAAGTGTTGTCATCGTGCCTGTGCTTCAGTTTTTCCCCAGAACGCTTGCTGGAATCACAATTGAGTATTCATGGTGGGAGGCCTCCTTGCTAGAGCGTAGGCTCTCGGACTGTCTCTGGTTTGCCCCTTTATGGCTGGGCTCACCTTGCTGACTGTGCCGTGATGTCTGCCCATTGCTGCCTTCCTGGAGCCCCGGGCCATGGCAGAGGCCACCTGAAGGCTGGTGAGCTGGCTGGTGAGCTGGCAGCTCCTGGCTCGTCCCTACTGAGCCCCACTGCCAGCGCCAAAGGTGACCCTGCCTGCCTGAGTGATACCACATCTCCACAAAGATATGCTTCATTTTAGAAAAACCTTGGGTAACAATCTCTGTGAAACAAATCCAAGGCCACCGTTTGCAAAAAAGATTGTTCTAAATAGCAGCTTTCTTGTGCTTTTGAAATTTCATCTGTAAAGGGAATTTACACACTACATTCCAAGGTCTTAATCATAAAGACCAACAAACAAGCCAACACACACCAGAGAGGATGAGACAAAAGTATGCAATCTCTGATTCCCAAGGTGCGACCATGCGTGCTCCCTTCCCCCTACCTGGCCCTGTCCCCTTGCTAACCCGGCCTGGGGTAGTGCTGTGAGCCCCGCTGAGCTCCGCTGCCCAGCCAGAGCTGAACTGAATGCCCCCGATGGTCCTCATGAGGTGGGGCCCAGGCCTGGTTCCTCTCGTCTTCCTAGTAGAACTGTGTCCACTGGGAGACTTCGCTACAGCAGTCAGGAGAAATGCAGGACACACATTTCTCTCCTTGGGGCTCAGCCTTCTTTATCCTTTTCTCCCTCCTCCACAGAGAGGCTTTGTCACCTAAAGCTTCAGCGTTGTGTCTGCTCAGCCCTTGAGCTAACGACCACCTGGCCCCCCATCCCTTGGAACTTCCCTGTCATCCACACAGGTACGTACTTGGCAGCCATGTGTGTACTCAGGAACCCTAACTGATTGGAGAGAGGAAGGAGGGTTTACCTGACCTAAGCTGGGCCAATCAGAATCTCCCCTAGAGACGGAGAAAGGAAAGATTCTTCTCCTGTGTCTGAAACTTGGTCAAAACCCCGGGGTGGCTGTGTGCTGCCAAGTGGACTGAGGAGCAGACAGAACGGCTAGGTCTTCAGAGAAAGAGAGAAAATGAAAGAGATGCCCAGAAAGGGATGAGGGACAGGTCTCTGCTTTGCTGCTTCCCGATTGCAGGCCCTTCCTGTTCTCTAGGCCCAGCCACACTCTTGCCTGCGGCCTCCATAAGATGCCTGGAACGTGTAGGCAAATAATGGCCCCACAAAGACGTCCACATCCTAATCCCCAGGACCTACGGATAAGGGATATTTTGTACTGATCTCAGCCTATCAATAATCCGTGTAGTGGCTGGACCCGCCCTTGTGGTTCTTACTATGATCGCAGGCTGACTTTGAGCAGTAACCATCAGGAAACTGTTGCCAGAAGAGACATCCAAATCTGTAGAGAATTTTTATGAGTTTATTTGAACCAAAACTGACGACAATTGCCCGGAAGCAAGATCTCAAACACTCAGCAGAGTGGCAATTTGCAGTTTCTTTTATGCATTTGGAATTAAGGATGGAATTTAAGGAAGATTCCATGAAGGTGGGAGAAAACAAGGCAGGGGTTGATTTGCAAGAATATGTGCTTGCTTAAGGGTGGTTACCTTCGGGGATATTACTTCTGGCATCTCAAAGGTGCGTTAACCCAGATGCACAAGAACAATGGACAGGGCTGGCTTCAAAGCCCTTTACTAAAGAAGTTATAGACCTGGCGCGTGACTATCCACCTGACCTGCCCAGTTAGGAATTTGTGATTTATTACAGCACCCCATTTTCATCCACAAAACTTGGAAAAGATACAGGTTTATTACTTACAAGACCTGGAAGTTACACAGCACACTTGCAGCCACACTACTTTTATTGGGGTTGAGGGTGGAGGCCTAGGGTTTGGTCGGCTCACTCTTTATTGGTGAATTGAAAACACAAGTACTGGAATTTAATACATGGGAAGGGGGGGGGAAGCAAGTAGCTCAAATGGTCAGTTATTGAAATCAACCAAGGGGTCTCAGTGGTGTTGCCATATAAGCTGAGAGCTAGGGGCACAACTCTTCCCACCAACCCTGGCAGTCCAGCCCCTAGCACATGGTGGGGAGGGGGCGGGGGGAAACTGGTGATCAAATACATGAATTCAGGCCCCTGGAGTGGAAGCCACAGTGGGCCTCCCAGGACTTGGGATAGAACAGTTCAGCTGGGAAACGAGGACCTGGGCGTGTCTTCACTCTGTGCTCACAGGGCGGGTTCCCAGGACAGCACGGCAGGTCTGCCTCTCAGCACCAGGCTGTACTGCCCAGGCCTGTGAGGAGAGCACACGTGTGGATGTTTGGAAGAAAGGTCAGGAAGCAGCCCTGGGGCCCTTCCACTAGAGGACCGCCATTCCCAAAGAGCAGCCCCTGGGCAAGCCATTGACTGCTGGCAGGAACACAGTCTCAATCAAGAAATGCCATCTCCGGAGGCCTAGCTGAGGTGACTCGGTGGTCTGCTGTCCTGCAACAGGGCAGACAGCTGGGGGTTGGTTCTTTACTAGTGACCATTTCAGTGGGAAGGTCTAGAAATCTGTTCTCAAAGCCCAGCCCACCAGCCTAGAAGGTGTCTTTGTGTGAATTTGCCTGACGTGGTGAGTGGGCAGTGGCGGGAGCACAGCTACAGGCTGGGTTCCAGCCTCCCCTTGCCCTCGGCCCTGTGTCCCCCTTGCGCGCTCTGGCCACCTCCTGTGGGCCTCTGTCTGCTCAGCATGGCTCATCCTGTGGACACCGTCCCTCGCCACACCCTACAGAGGACAGAGCATGGAGTAGTATCTTGGGAAGCAACAGGTCTGTCTCAGTCAAAATACTGTGAACTCCAAGGAAAAGGAGATTGTGTTTCTGCTTGTTCACGTGCGTCTGTAATATTTACGTTCTCTAATAACAGTTTTTCTGACACGCTCTTCAGGAGGAAGCTGAGAAAGTCAGTGACAGTTTCTTTGTGTCCAACAGCTTCTTGGACCAAGTCCAGACAGTGAAGCATTTAAAGATGCGTCTCTGCCACTCCTGTGACAGCCAGCAGAGCAACCAGAATGGAGGCGGGGAGACCAGGTAGGTGAGGGCAGGACAGAGCCGCCATAAAGGTCGCCAGGGGTGTCTGAATGTTTGTCCCTGCTGTGGGAGCAAAGCATCTCAGCCACTCAGCATGGAGTGTGCACGGCCACCTCCAAGGGACCCCTTGGCCTTTGGGGAGTGAAGATGGGGAGACGCATCGCTGCCTAGTGAGGACCAAATGAATCAGCCCTACAGACAGTTTCTAGGAGAGAGGCTTGGGGGCAGGGTTGATCATTAGCAATCAATACCTCCCGCTGGTCCTGCCTGATAACCCTGCAGGGGGGTAACGTGAGCTCTAATCCCGGGTGTGGGGAGTGTGTTTGGCCATAAGTGAAACCCCCTTTCCATGCACCCCCTAACATGAGTATCACACGGTTTCTTTCATTCTGTTCTTCATGGCAATTGTTCTCGCGGGTGTCGCCGTCAGCTGGCTTTGGAGTCCTCCAGGAAAGGCTGACTCTAGGTCTCAGCCTGGCACATGGTGGGGGCCTCACTGCTGTTGTTGAGTTTCCCATCGTAGTAGAGACTCTGTGTGTTTCAGGATGGCCCCCAGGGAGCCCACCTGCGTGGCAGGTGCACATGTGACTCTAGCCCAAGCTGAACTAAAGATGGGTTGGGAGGATTGCAAACTTGGATAAGGACGTGCTTTGGCCTTCAGCCACCCCCGCAGCAGGTGTGTAAAACCTTCCTGGTGGAAATGGTGTCTTGGGACGAGAGCCCAAGGCTGGGGGCCCTTGGAAATCCGGTCCCACAAGGGAATGGCCCAGCCTTGTGTCAGTGGGTTGTATCAGTCAGAGGCCGGATCGTGATGCAGTAAGAAACAGCCCCAATCTCAGTGGCTTAAACAACAAAGGTTTATTTCTTGCTCATACTAGTTGTTCTCTGCAGGTCGGTGGGGTGGGAGTAGGCAGTCCCGCTCACCAGAGTCTCTTAGGAACCCAGACTCCTGGAGTTGTGGTTCACCTGGAGTTGTGGCTCCCACGAGGCCAATTGCACCTGGCTCTTACAGCCCCTGCCTGGAAATGATCCTGAGCTCTTCCTCTCACCTTCCATTGGCCATAGCAAACCACACTACCTTCCCCGCAGGCTGGGATCGCACAGGACAATGTGCCCAGAAGAGGAAAGGCGGTGTTTGTGAACCCCTAAGATGATGGCAGAAGGGAACTGGGAGCCGGAGGGTTTGTTCCAGCTGCCAGGTCTCCCCTCTCCACCTGGACTGAGCCGGACACAGGCAGAGGTAGAGCGGGCCTTTGGGGTTCTTGACACCCCAGCAAGCTTTACGTTCCCGAAGCCTTCTTGGCAGCCTGTGAGATCCAATTTAGGGTGCCCTGCAGCCCGGGTCATTCTAACCTCATCCCAGTGGTCAGCAGGAAAACAGCAGCATCGGGACTGGGGTTTTAAAAAACCTTCAGGAACCAAAGCGTTTTTTGTTATTGTTGGACTTTCAGGAACTAAGGAGGGAAAAAGTCAAGTGAGGACAGGAATACAATTTAAAAGAAAACAGAAGCAAAGACGCCTCCGCCTTTGCCAGGAATACGGGACAAATACAAACAGGGATGGGCTGCAGGGAGATGGCCTCTACAGAGCGTGTCTTGGGTTGCCGCGTGCTGTCAGGTTCAGAGGCCACTAGCGGTGGACTCAGCCCTCCACAGCAAAGGCAAAGCTTCAGAGACGGAAATGGGCAACCGGAAGACATTTGCTGAGAGAGTCGGTGGCAGGAGGAGGACATGGAAATAGGAAGGGGTGTGGGCTTTTCACCTGCTTCTTTGCGGTTGGAGCAGCCTGGCTCACCTCCCTGCGCCCAGCTGTCACACCCTTGTTCTTAGGTCTCTGGTTAACTGTTACTTCTCTGGGAAGTGTCTTGACCTCAACACGTGGGTTGTGTGTTCCCAAGGCACCCTGTGTCCTCAGAGTCTAGTTCCACCCTAGAGACACTGCGAATCTGAGAAGGAAGGAATGATGGGCTTATGAGGGGCTCAGCATTCCTGCTTCACAAGGGCAGTGAGCCAGACAGAGGCGCCTGGATCTGCAGACAGCGGGCAGGCCCTGGGGGCTGCAAGGTCAATGCTGAACCCTCCCTAGTTGCTCAAGACTGCTGGATCCCAACAATCCAAGCCCTTGGGACCTGCCCGGACTCAGGCACCGCCAGGTTCGCCCAAGGCTCTTGGAAGCAAGAACCTGAGCTGTTAAGCTGCCGTGTCCAACCATCCCCTAGACGCCTTGGCTTGCCCAATCTTTGGTGGCTACAATTTCAACGGGCCCCACACAACTTACAGCAGCAGGTTCTAGGGCCTCCTCCCTAACTCATCGGGCCCAGGGACACCCAGTATTACACCTTTGAGAGGGGGAGTTGTCCTACCTCTCCCAGAAACATCCAGACTGTTCCCACACATTCTCCCGAATCTGTGAGGAATGGACCGCTCCTGGGCACTGGGAAACGGGAGTACCTTGGTTTCATCAACGCTCTGTCGTTTGGTGCCTCAGTTTACCCATATGTAAAACATGGGCTGTATCTGCGCCTTTTTACATTACAGAGATTCAAAGAATGTTCAAGTGCTGGCTGCTCTTTGGAAGAAAGGGGCTCTATTTTCACAATTTTGTCCTCTAGCTCCACCCCCCCACACACACACAGCTCCCTGGAACCTTCTGGAATGTGCTGCATAGGTCAAATTAGAGAGGGGAACCCAGGGACCAGTGGGGGTCTCAGGCCCAGGAACATTGAAATACAGGCAATGATGTCCCAGTGCCTTTAGCTCAAAAGGAAGAAGGGTCAACGCTGCTAATAATCATTGAGGTGGGTTCCATGGGCCAGAGAACCCAGAAATGCCCAGCGCTGGCCCTGAGATGGCAGCTGGTAGAAGGAGCCCTTCAGAAATGGGGGGAGACCTGTAGAAAGGGCCTCCAGATGTGGGTTGCCCTGGGCACCAGGCCAAGCTGCTCGAGCTGCAGCCTTGTGGACCTGTAGGCGTTGAGGTTGCTGCAGAGAGCGGGCGGGCCATCGTGGGGCCTCGGGGAGAAGTGGGCCTGTGGGGTCAGGGCCCCCCAAAGGCCATGGTAGGGCTGCAACCTGGGAGGCAGAGGCGGGTTTGGGGCTAGGGGGCTGCTGGGCCCTGAAGACTTGGACAGACTCAGGTTCTGGGGGTTGCTTCCTGTTGATGGGCTGCTGAAGGGGTCAGAAGACGTGTGGTCACTGTGGGAGCAGCTACTGCCACTGAGGCGGCCGGGTGAGGGGCTGCGGCTTGCTCGGGGCTGAAGGGGTGTGACCAGCCTGGGGGACTTCAGGCCCATCACAGGCTTGGAGGAGGCGTAGAGGTGGCGAAACTCCTCGTCGAACAGCTCCACCGCCTGGCCCGTGAACTTGGACATGATATTCCGGTGGACGTGCCCGCAGAGCCAGGTGAAGCTGGGGGGAGGAGGAGAGAGAGTGAGGGGTGGGAATTGGGGGCCGTGGCTCCAGGCCTCTGCGACCTTCCTTGGGGGGACGTGGAGCAACCGGCAGGGCTGGTAGGAAGGGGTTTAATGTGACCACCACCACTCTGTGCTGGCAGAACCCCTGGAGGGTGACACTGGTGTCCCGCTTTCACAGATGGCAGAGCGAAGCTCAGAGACCCGCAAATGTCTGCAGGTGAATGATGAAGTTGCCAGACTGAATCCCTGGCTTCAGGTCAGGGTTCCCTCCTGGTGCTCAGACAACAGCCCCTTAGATGGTCCCTGAGGAAGCACAAAAGGGCTGAGGGCCAGATGAGTCCCAGTGTCCCCAACTGTGTGCTCATATGAGTTACCTAGCCACTGGGGGCTCAGTGGCTCCACCTGTGAAATGTGGGGACACCTGCCTCTTCTAACCAAACAGGCTTGGGGAAGGCCTCTGCAGAAACGTGGCTGCTCCTTGGAAGGCAGGGGCTGTTTGTGTGTGAAAATCTAAAGGGTGTAGCTCCGTTTTCAGGCATGTGGACCCGGAAGGGGTGTGAGGGGAGGGAGAATCCTATGTTCTTTGGGAGATGGCAAGGAGAATACAGGGCGAGCCCACAGGTGCCAGGCGTAAGTGTGGTTTGCCTAGGTACCCACGAGAGAACACCCTCAGCAGCGGTCTTGTTCTTCTCTCCACTTACAGGTTGTAAGTGAAAACAAAATGCTCAAGGTGTTTATGTATTACTTTTTATAATTCCCTGATTTCACCAGCTTCCCCTCTCTTTCTGATGGAAAACTCCCTTTTTCACACCACCCCTGAATCTCCCTCCCCCAAAAAAACAACCTTGAAAATGCCTGGTGACAGCACAGAAGACCCACCAAGAGCATCAGGATAGAGTCCTGCCTCCTAATAATGTGAACCTAGGCATGGAGAGGAATGGGGACAGGATGGTCAGAGGGGGACAGGTCACGCTGAGGGACAGCACCCGAGATGAGCGAGACAGTCCCCACCGAGGGTCTCAGTTTCCATCCCCCCCGCGTGCCTTGCCACCAAACAGCAGTGCCAGCCTGCGGGTTCCCCGCTCTGTGAGGCAGGGCAGGGCCCACACGCAATGGGATGGAGCAATCGTGGGAAGAACAAAAAGGCTTTGTTTAAACTTCATCTCCCGCCCAGGAGCCACCCATGCAGCCCCAGATTGAGTAGCTGATGCTGAGCCTGGGGCCAGCCAGGTGGCAGGGAAGGCAGCAGACACAGGGTCAGTGGGACTCCCGGCTACACTAAGATAGCAAGAGCCCTGTGTTGTTTGGAACCAGGCTAAATTAGGCCAACAACTGCATGCTTTGCTCAACGAAACAGGTCCAGAGCCGCCCTGGCAACTTTTCAGGCCCCCACGCACCCTGCGCCCCCACCCCAAGGCCCTTGCGTACCTCCGTGTCCTCGGTGCGTCCCTGCAGAATTGGAACGCCCCTCCCTGTGCACCATGCAGGGGTTCCCCGTACCTACACCGCGCAGGCCCATGCGTCCTGCACTACCTTTTACACTTCATTTTATCACCACCCATTGTACGAAATACATTTTATTGTTTTTTTTGTCCCCTAAGTGCATATAATTGACTTAATCATAATTTTTGGCTCAAGACCCACTGTCTTTGGTCTGTCTATTCATGGCCCATTTGAATGTATGGAGCTATTTACTTTGTTATTTTAAATACTTTAATAAGCACTGTGAACCCACCACCTAAAATAAAAAGCTGGCATCTTGACAATAACTGACATCTAACCATATGGTCCCTTCCATAACCCATTCTTCCTGATCCCCAAATTAGAGGAAATAATCAGCCTGAATCCTGTGTCATACTTCCCATAGTTTCCTTTCTCCATAACTTAAAAAAAAAAAAAAAAAGTTTTGTGTATTCTGGAAAGTAAATATTTCACTTCAGTTGTTTTTAACATGACAACCATTGGGGATTTTTTCACTTCATATATTGCTGAGATTTATCCATGTTATCTCTTGTTGCTGTACTTCATTCATTTTTAACTGCTGTATAATATTCCACTGGTGGCTCGATTATGGTTTATTCATCTACTCTCCCCTTTGTAGGAATTGGGGTTACCTCCACAATTTTTCTTTTATGACCAGTGCTGCTACGAATGTACTTGTATTTGTCTTCTACTGTACAGTGAACCAGTTTTTCTTGGAAGTACATTAGGAGTAGAATGACTGGGTTATAAACTAGGTGAATATTCAGCTTTAGGAGAAAATGCCAAACTCTTTCCAAAGTCACTGCACTGATTTGCGGTCCCAATAGCAATGTATAAAAGACCCCGTAAATCTAACACTTAGTATTGTCAGACTTTGTTTTCTTTGCTGGTTGGAAAGGTATAAGACACTAACTCATTCTAGCCTGGATTTGCCTTTTCTCGATCACTATTGCAGACACATCTGTTCATGTGTTTTCACACGCGCGTCCTTCCACCTGGCTGACTGCATGCCCACATCCCTCACCCACGCTCTGTTGCCCTATTGTGACTCACAGGAGTTCTTTGTGAATCTTGACACTAATCCTGTCAGGGCATCATGAAAACCTGCTCCCGGTTTATAATCTGACTTTTCACTTTCCTTAAGATGCCTTTTGAGGAGCCAAGGTTCTTAACTGCAATATAAACAGATTTAGCAATCTTTTATAGTCAATGCATTTCTGTGTTGTTTAGCACAGAGGGGTGTCTGTGTTAAGACACCCAATCCCCATACTACAGATGAGGAAAGTCATGCTAAAAAAGAATGGCATGCACATGTTAAATGGGTGAATGATCTGGCATGGGAACGATATATCAATGAATTTGTTATATGAAAATAATAAAACATTTTAAGAATAAAATGGAGCATGCACACACACAGACATACACACCCCAAAACAAATTGCGTGCTTTATAATCACGCCTGAGAAGGCTGAGGAGGGAAAAAGAGGATTCCATGTCCTATTGCAATATCAAGGGAAACTGAGGCACCTGCAAGTGCCTCTCTACCCTGCAGTCCTCCCAGCAAGGTCTCAGGTGTCCCCTTTTATCCCCGGCCAGTCCTGCCTCCAGCCTCGTGTATGAGATGAAACCGGAGATCTGTGCAGAGGAGCAGTGTCCTGGGAGCTGCTGGTGTGTGTGTGGGGCGGGGTGTGCCTGCCTGAGCCACTGCAAACCTGCGACAGGTGAAACCCAGTGCTCACCTGTACGACCCAGACAGGACGTATCTCCAGTCCGAGATGATGAACTTCTCCTGGATTTGGCCGGCGAACTTCCTGCCGGATTTGGCACAGTACACCTCTGCTTCCACACTCCGGATGGAAATGTTCTGTTGAGACGGAAGTGAAGGTGTCACGCACAAATTATGTATTTATAGATACGCGTTTGCTTAGGAAAAATCCTGGAAGGATGTTCGTCAAGACTTGAATAGGAGTTGGTGGGATTATGGGCCATTTTTATTTTTTCCTTGGCTGAGTTTTCTAAATTGTCTTCATCGTCCTGACATTATTTGAGTAATGGGAGAAAAGGGGGAAGGGGGAGATGGTAGAATTTATAAAAGCGGGAAATAGAAGACAGACAAGGGCCTGTTGCCCGTAGAGCCTTCAGTCTAGGTTCCTATAGACCGTAGAAGAGTGGCAGGCCCAGCCTTGCCTGTAAGTGGCTTTAGTGACATAAGTCCCTGACCTCATGTTGGTCAGAGGGAAGGCTCAGTACAGCCCGAGGGGGCAGCTCTGTGGTGACTTCAATGGACCCTCAATTGTCCTGTCTACAAAAAGGTGTGTCCACAACCCAGATGGTGGCCCTGTTGGTCCTTTTCCTCCCCAGCAGCGTCTGCTGCCCCAGCCCTCAAGCTGGATCCCCTGGAAGGCTAGAGAAATGAAAGGGCAGGTGAAGCCTGGGGGTCTCAGGCGAAGGCAGATACTGCTGGGACCCTGAGAACGCCCGCCAGTTGCTAGGCCGGCTTTGGGAAGAGGATGCGCAAAGCCTCCAACAGCTCCGCTCAGCCTCTCCGTAAGCTCTGAGAAGGCAGGAGGGCCACATCCCACTGCCTTTTGGTGAGTACAGGACAGTCAGTGTCGCCGGTGTGAGCCATGACGGCAAAGCCTGTGCTGACTGCCTGGACCTGCCTCGATGGCCTCATGTCGAGGAAGTGTGATCTAGATAAAGGCAGGCAGACCCAGTAATCACAGGACCGGAGACCCGTGGCGCCAGGAGGCGCCTGCACTGCGCTGCTTGCTGGTCAGTGTGGAGGGGAAAGCAAGGAGGAAGGGAGGAGGGTGGGCCTCCTGGACGCTGACCTGCCTGAGCTAGAGGGGAGTCACCAAGGGAACCCTGAGGAGCACCCATCGGCTGTTCAACCGGGCCTGCTCAGGAAAGCTATGGATACTTTGACATTTGACATTTGAATTAGCTGCCCAACATTTGACATGACTGAATGAACCCTTATCTCTGGGTTCCTTTTCTCGTTGCCAGAAGAAGAAAGTCGGTTGTTCGGTCAAGTCT
This sequence comes from Rhinolophus sinicus, assembly GCF_036562045.2. Classification (NCBI taxonomy): domain Eukaryota; kingdom Metazoa; phylum Chordata; class Mammalia; order Chiroptera; family Rhinolophidae; genus Rhinolophus; species Rhinolophus sinicus. The sequence goes on from NC_133761.1 coordinate 12,469,031, forward strand.
AAGAGGATGAGCTTCCTGTTGGGGCTGTGGAGTCCTAAATACGTATCAGACTGGTTCTGGATGTGGTCCTGCCCGGTGAAGCACGTCCACAGGGTTTGCTCCTCCGGGAGGAGGAAAGGCGGATGCAGCAGACTGTTGCTCCCCAGTCAGCCACAGGCCCTTTATACTTCCCAAGCCCCGTGCATCTAGGGGAGGTCAAAGGACAATGAGCAGAAGTGATGAGAATCTCTTCCAGGTCAGGCCCTAAAAACATCCTGCGAAATCCTCTGGGCCCTGTTTCCCTGTTCACTGCTCTCTGGGAGGCTGTGCATTCCTTATGGCATGGCTATAAGATGGGGGTGGCCTCCACTGGACTGTGGGGGCTCACAAGATGTACACCTTTATTATGTAGAGCCATTGAGATGGGGGCGCCGGCTACCATGCACAGCCTATCTTGTTCTAATACAGAATACCCTTGGGACTCCCTGGGGGGCCCTACCTTGAGGTGCTTGTCAGAGATCTGGACTTTGTCGCACATCTCCTGGAAGAGCGTCACACCTCCCTGGTCCAGGAGCACACAGACGAACACTCCACGCTTGTTGGCCGCCTCTAGGATGTCACAGAAGATCTCCACGTCTGTGAACTCATCCATCAGGATGGCCAGCACCTGGGCCAGGGCAGAGAGGTCAAATAGTAGAGTCAGAGTCAGGTGCTAACTGGTTTCAGCCAACTGTCCTAAGTCCCAGTGGGCCTGGGAGAGCTGGTCCCATTGGTGCTGTGTTAGAGGGGAAGGCTGGGGTGGCAGAGGGTCTGTCAGGGCAGGATTCAAGGAGGGACAGGAAGAGCTGGCATGCAGGGCCCTGCCTCTGTCCTGACCCCTCCTTTCCAGCCCCCCCACAAATCCTCTGGCCCAGTGTTGGAGTGGAGAACGCAGAGGAGGAAGGAGAGAAAAGCCAAAAAAAAAAAAAAAATGAGAGCAGAGAGGGGAAGAGAAGAAGAGGGGGTGGCTGGGCAGGTTCAGAGGAAAGGGACAGATTTAATGTCAAGGAGTCTCAGCCTTCTGGAGCTCGAAGGCTCTCTGTGGCCACTGGTTTTCAAATGCTTTTAGGCTGTGGAATCCTTGCCTCTAACAGAATCCCTGTAGAGACCCCACATATAAACTAGACTAGACTGAGATGTGCCAGCAGTTACTGCATCCCCGATCATAACAGAAACTCAGGGAGCGGGGAACCCTAGATATCCAGCAAAGGGGAGAGACGTATGTCTTCCTGCCTGCCAAGCATGCCTTCCTCTTCTTCCACCAATGACACCCCAATCTCACTTTAAGAAATCACTGCTTCTGCACAATTAACATGGTCTAGGGGGGCTACTGCCATACCTTGGATTGGATGTGGGGAGGACACATCACCAGTGCCAGACCAATGAGAACACTGTATCCCTCACTGGCCACGGAGATTGGCCCAAGGGTGGGCACATGACCTAAAGTATGCTAATGAGAGTCAGCCCAGGACTCTTGGGGGAAGGAGGCATTCTTTCCCCTAGGGTTGCTTAGCTAGTAGATTATAAAGTATAGCTGCTGGTAACCATCTTGCCACCACGTGGGGACAGCCTGCCTGAAAGTGATGCCAACCTTGGGGGGTTGGGGGGAAGCAGGGCCAAGAGGCGGAGACAGGTTGCCAGCATCACCATTTGAACATCTGGTTTCAGTTGAGCCTGAGTCCAGTCCTACTATGGACTTTTCCATTGTGGGTGTCAATGCATGTTCCTCTTCTTAAATTTATTTGGGGTTACTTTTTGTGATATTGTAATTTATAATAAAGATGTATATTTGGTCTTTGTCCTGTTTCTGGCACCAAACTCTGAAAACCCTTGGAATTTTCTAGGTGTCTAGGTTTCTTGGAATTTTCTAAAAAGTGTCTTTTGTTATGTTAATGAGATTGCTTTTGGACCAAACCTAAGGATGGGGGCTGGTTGCCAAGAGAACCAACCCTATGATTAGAGGGTTAGAACTTTCAGTCCCCTGGCCCCTCGGGAAGGGAAAGGAGCTGGAGGTTGGATCAATCATCAACAGTCAATGATGTAATCAACCACTGATGTAATGAAGCCTCCATAAAAACCCAAAAGGATGGGTTTGGAGAGCTTCCACATGGGTGAACAAGCAAAGACTTGGAGAGACTGGTGCACTCAGGGAGGGCATGGAAGCTCAGGACCCTTTCCCCATTCCTTGCTCTGTGAATCTTTTCCACCTGGCTCTTCCTGAGTCGTATCCTTGTGGAGACAGAGCCAGGAGAGCAGTTTCCAGGCTCTCGGCCTCACGTGGAAAGGCGCTGGCTCCAGTAGTAGATGGCCATCAACTGTGACTAGTTGGCCATCAGCTGTGACTAGTTGGCCGTCAGCTGTAATCAGCCATTAGCCACTAATATAACTGCCGTGGTTATGCTAGGGGGTCGGTTGGTGGGTTGGTTGGCAGAGAAGTGGATGGTGGATTGCGCATTGTGTGGAGCCTGCTTCCTGTGTCACCAAACCAGCCGCCAGCGAGACTGTAGTGGTATGACTCCCCTATCTATGGCTCCGTGGGTGTTCCTTTTTGGTCTGCGTTCTTGTGCAGGGAGCGGGACCAGAGTCCCTGCCTGACAATCCTTTTATAATAAACAGATGATCCAGTAAGTAAAATATTTTGCTGAGTTCTATGAGCTACTCTAGCAAATTAATCGAAACTAGGAGAGGGTTGTTAGATTCTTCAATCTATAGCTGGTTGGTCAGAAACACAGGTGTCAACCTGGCCTTTCATTGGTGTGAGTTCAGTTGTAGAATACCCAGCTGGTGTTCGAGAATTGCTTGGTGGTGTAGGGGAAACTCCCACACAGCAGAAGCAGAGCAGAATTAGACTTTTTTGTCACCCAATGAAGAGTCCTTCTTAATACTCAAATTGTAGTATACTGACCAGTAGATTATTATGATAATTATAATGTTACATAGAAACTATAAGAGCCGGTGAAATGTTATAGTAAAACTTGCAATATAATATGTGCTCAGCAAATATGTATTTAAATTTAATGGATTAAGTGAAAAAAGAAAACAGCACAAAATGGTAGTATGTCCACTATGATTGCCAGTGAGGGAAAGTGGTGTGCAGACAGATAGGCACAAAGCCCAAGCTGACAGGCATGTTTTGATGGGGATCTATGGCCATTTTTTTTTTTTTCAACAGCATGGGCACAGAGACAGGCGAAGGAGATAGCTGGTACCCACTTGGAGTTGACTTTCTTCTCAGCTGATATGGGTGTCTGGACAGGGGAGGGAAGTGCTGATAAATTATTCACTCTGAGCTAGCAGTCAGAAAAGATGTTCTAATCCTGAGACCCGTGATCCTTTAGAACCATGCCCTGTTATCACATGATTAAGTGTCCACATTTAAGCTTATAGCACCAATAACACTGAGGTCCTTATTTTTCTGCTGAAAAATAAATGCCTCCTTCTCTAAGGTATTGACGAAAGAGACAATTCTCTCTCCCCAGGAGGTCAGTAAAGCCTCCCAGTTGCTTTCCAGTGAGTCCTTTCCCTGACACAGGTCTAGGGAGCAGATGACCAACTGACAGAGAAGGGGGGCAGGTTTGCAAATAACCCGATGTCCAGATTTAAGGGATGCTTGCAAATACAGGCTCACTAGGTCTAGTTCTATTTTGCCTCCTGCTGGGATTGTCTCCCAGCTGGATTGCTTCAAGACCAGTAACTTTTTCTGTCTCCTGATTGGGCATGCTACCTTACAGAGTGTAGAAGTTTGAATGATGATATCCTAAAAGATATGCCCACATCCTAGCCACCAGAAGCTATGTATGTGACCTCATTTGGAAAAAGGACCTTTGCAGATGTCATTAAGACTCTCAAGATGAGATTATCCTGGATTATCCCTAAATCCAATGACAAGTGTCTTTATGAAAGATACCCAGAGGACAGAGAGACGAGGAAAAGGCAGTGTGAAAGTGGAAGCAGAGACTGGAGTTATGCAGCCACACCTAAGAAAGGCTTGGAGTCACCAGAAGCTGGGAAAAGAAGGAATGATCCTCCTCTAGTGACTTCAGAGAGGAGCATGGCCCAGGTGACATCTTAATTTTGGACTTCTGGTCTCCAGAACTGTGAAAGAATAGAGTTCTGTTGATTTAAATCACCAAAGGTGTGATGATTTGTTACAGTGTTTCTTTGAAACAAACACAGAGAGGTAGCAGATAATCCAGGTCTACTGGGAGTTAGGGAATTTGGCTCCAGTCTTGGTGCTACTGGAAACTAGCTGAGTGCCTTTGCACAAGTCACTTAGCCTCTCTGAGCCCCAGTTTCTTTACCTATAAAACGCTGCACAATAATAGAGCATTAGCTATCGTGCAAGGTGGGCCTAACTGTAAACCCAGATAATATAAATGTAAGCATGTGCAAGAGTAAAGGTTGTTATTCTAGTGTGTAGTTAAAATACGACTCTGATTTTTGTATGCGTTGCTCGTAAGCAAGTGTGGATAATATTAGGATAACACCGTGCAAGAATGTTGTTTTAATCCAGGTCACGGAAGAGGATTAAAATGAGTGCCCACACCTCTATAGGCATAAAAACAAAAGAGTGGGGTTCTTGTTAACGCCAATCAGATGCCCCAGCACAGAGAGTGGGGTTGGCTGAGATATCTTGGGATTTTCCGTGACATCTTGCTCAAGAAGGAAGTTGGCCTGGAAGCATAGGCTGGCAGATTGGCTCTGGGAATCTGGAGCGTCAGTGAGACAGAGGAGCCCCATCCAGGGGCAATGCTGTGGGAACCTCAAATCCTGGCCGAGAATCCCTAGCTACCTGCCCAGCGGATGTGAGCCCTTCATGGCTGGAAATCCTCCTGCTTCAGGAAGGGCAGGGGGCGAGAGAGGAAATGGGATTTGGGTCCTGGTGGGGCCACCAACCATGTTGGGGACAGCTCTTGGGGGGCACTTAGCACCCCCATCACCCACGCTGTGCTTCTATTTCTACTCTTCCTCTTCCCCTCTGCACTGATGCTCGTTTTTGAGCTTGCTTTGGACATATGAGTTTAATTGCAGCAGTGACGATCTGCGATCTGCGAAGCACTTACTCTCAGCCAACGTTCACCTTCTGTAAACTTCGTAACACTGTCTCCCAGCCTCCTCAGGTGAGGAGCCGGAGGTGCAGAGAAGTTAAGTAGCTTTCCAAAAGCCTCATGGGTAGAACCCAGGAAGATGCCCCAAGCCGTAATGCAGAGCCATGCCCCCCACCCCATTCTACTCCAGGCCTAGGAAAAGGACTCCATTTTCCACCTGTCTGTTTTCACTGGGTCCCGCCTGAGGGACAAAGCGCCTCCTCAGCGTGTGGGGCAGGGGTGGGCCAGGGAAGGAAAGTCAAGCCTTGGGCGGGTTGGGGGACCCCAGAGCAGAGCTCACAGAGAACGTGGACAGAGAAAAGGAAGGAGGCCCAGGCGGGCCCTCCCCCAGCACCGCTCTGCTGACCACAGAGCAATGTGGTCAACAGCCCTCGAAAAGGCAGCTGTGGGCTAGACCACCGGGGACCACCCACATCCAATCACAGGACCCCATCTGTGTGTGTTGTGCCTGGCTGTGCCAGGTGCTCCCCTGGTACTCCCTGCCCCCACAGCCCAATCTGGAGTAGTGATAATATGCCAGTACTCTGCCACAGCCAGGACACCCAGAGCAGAGAGCAACTTCCTCTAAGAAACTCCACTGAAAGCCTACTACAGATCTAGGAGGATGGTGTGAGCTATGGACCCCTCACTGGTCCTTGGGGCTGCCCCACTCTGGCGGACCTTGGGCTCCCATACTGGTTAGGAGTGCCCTGTGCCCTGGCAGGGACCCCCACGTGCCTGGGGAACTGGATTCCTCTCCCAGGTCTGGTCCTTTCCTCAGAGGCCCTTGTCGGAGGTATGACCTTTGTCCTGACCTGGGACCCTGGATCAAAGCCCTGGAATCCTGGGTCTCAGGTGTGGGGAGGGGTACCTGCTCATCAGCTCCTTGCAGGGGATTGTGCAGTTTCTGTTCAGGTGGCTTCACGCTGTCCCTGTCCTGATCCTAGACCCTCTTCCCTTGTCCCCCTGCCCACTTTCCTCTCAATGAGCCAGTGGCCTGTGGTGGGGATGGGGAACAGCCCCTCCCAAGGCGGGGGCTCAGCCTGAAAGTCAGACCTTGGTACCTGGGGTGGGGGGAGCAAGTGGGAGGCTTCTTCCTTCTGGCTCCTCTGTTAGCCCCTCTCCACCCACCCAGCCTCCCAGAAGCTGGTTAGATTTTTTTTTCTTTTTTCAAGGAATCTGTATTATTTGTCGAGAGAAAGAGAGGGGCAGAGGTAGAGGTGGTCCAGTGAGGAGATGGGGCTTGCCTGCTAAACTTCTCCAACTTTCTGGTCTCAGGACCCCTTTACAGTCTTAAAAATTACTGAGGATTCCGGAGAGCTTCAGTCTCTGTGGATTGTGGCTATTGATATGTATCATATGAGAAACGGAAACTGAGGAAATTTTTAAATGTTTATCAGTTATTTTAAAATAACTAATACTGTTACTCAAAACAATATTAAGCCTACTACCTGTTAACCTAAATAATGGTTTTAATGAAAAGTTGCTATATTTTCCAAAACAACAATAACAACAGAATGTAGTGAGCAGAGTGATACTGTTTTACAGTTTTGCAAATCTCCGAGGTGTCTGGCTTGGCAGAAGGCAGCTGGCTTTTTACGTCTGCTTCTGCAGCAATCAGTTGGGCTATGTTGTTTGGGTGGAAGGGTGTGAAGATAATCTGGCCTCACACAGATGAGTGGTTAACAAGGTCAGGACCTCACAGACCCCCTGACAGGGGCACAGTATCCTGAGCCATACTTGGTTGATGTATTAACCACACTTTGGTTGTCCGTATTTGATGATGCTTTGACATCCCAGAGCTAACGTTCCTAGAGATAGCAAACACCTTCCCTATCAGCACACCTTTGACATGCAAACCAGGCAACCACCCCCCTCATCTAACTCTCACACACCAAGCCAATAGTCCCCCTCCCCTAAATCACCCAGGGCCAGGTCCTGGACAACTGGGGACCAGCGATAGCCCAGAGCCTGCCCAAATGACTCAAACTAGCCAGTCCTAAACTGTTCGGCCTGCCCTGCCCTGTCTTTCCGGCAAAATCACAGTGAAGGCTTGTGTCCATGCTTTCCGCTTGCCCTTTCTGCCTCCTGACCAACCTTGGTGCTTCCTGTGTGGCCCTGCCTGGCATGCTGTGCCTTGTGCTTCTAGGGAATGTGAGTAAAAACTTCTTTCTTCGTGACAGTCATTGCCATGGCTGTGTGGCTTACTGCACCTGGTTTAAACAAATCCCAGGCGCATTTAAGAACAGAGAACCGTTGCTCACTCTTTGGCCCAAAGTATAAGGCACAGCGGCTCCTAGGCTCTGATCCTTCCCCCCACCCTCACTCCACATCAACAAGGTCTGTCTCACCAGAGGGATGACCCTGTCTCCCCACCTCCAGGACACCCCGAGCCCTCTCACACCTCCTGAGCTCTGTGTCTGACACTCCCTGGGCCTGGAAGTCTTTTCCCTCATCTCTCTGTCTGGCAAATTCTTACTCAGCCTTTGAGACTCACCTCTTCCATGAAGCCTGCCTTAGTCACCCTCCCTATACTTCCAGGCACAGAGGGTTGCTCAAGCCCAGGGCTGCCACCCACCAGTGTTCGCCTCCCTCCCTCCCTCCCTCCCTCCCTCCCTCCCTCCCTCCCTCCCTCCCTCCCTCCCTCCTCCCCTCCCTTCTCCCCTCTTCTGCTCTCCTCTCCTCTCCCTTCCATTCCTCCCCTCCCCTCTCCTCTCCTCTTTTCTCCTCTGCTCTCCTCTCCTCTCTTCCCCTCTGCTCTCTAGCAAGGAGCTCCCCAAAAGGAAGGAGGCCTCTTGCTCTGCTCTGCCATCCTTGCTTGACTGACAGAATTTCAGGCACCATAATTGGCATTTGGTCAGGAATTGTCACAATGTCCTGGAGTCACAGGCCATCAGTGGCTGCCTGCTGTCAACTGCTGCTCTTACTCCAGGTGCACAAAATGGCTGTTCAGCACAGGTCTACGGGTGCCCACTCCACCCTCCCGAAGATACAGAGGGACGAGGCAAGAACTTCGTCGTCTGTAGAGATCTCTCTCTCTCTCTCTCTCTCTCGTCACTATCATTTTCAAATTTGGTTACATTCAAAAGAACTCAAAAAAGCCAAGCTGATATGTAAGCTCGTTTTTTCATGGGGTCCCAGTCTCTTGACTGAATCCCCTCCCAAGTTCAATACCGCACGAAATCTTATGGCTCCAGAAACAGCCAGCATGAGTGGCGAGGCTGTGTGTGGAAGGGGCGGGAGAAAGGGAGCCGAGTTCTGGAAAATTAAATAGAAGGTAAGAATGGATGGAGTGGCGTGCCTGCTTTTCGTGTCGCTGGGCTGCTTCAGAGCCGTATTTCACGCTTCCATGACAGGGTGGCAATAGGAGCTGACAGATGGGCCCAGGCAGGAAAGCAAGAGCGTGGGCCCTGCCTGGAGCTGGCTGCACGGCCCAGGCAAGTCCCTCAGCCTCCCCGGTCTCAGGTTCCACGCTGAACAACGTCCCTCCCAGCTCCAACGGCCTGTTTCTAAGTGTGTAGCTGTAGGATCTCGGAGCATTCAGTTCAATGTGCTCCTGAGGGGTGGGGGCCCCTGGTATCCGGGAAATTCTCAGTTGCAGCTGCCGCTCAAAGGGTGAGTGACACTCCCTGGAAAGAAGCCTGGTTAGGGCTTGTGAAACATGATCTCCTGGCTGAGTCCCTCTTCTTCCCTTACTTATCAGCAAGGCTTCTTTTCTTGCCTGTGTGGCCCTCAGGCCTGCTGATGTCTTTTCTGTCACCAATACAGCGTGTTAGGAATTTAGCACAACACTTACACATCAGAAGATTTCACCTAAAAGTAAGACTTGCCCACTCCGAGCAGGTAGGAAGAATTGGCCCTGCTGGCGCTGAGCTGTGGCCAGCTCTTTGGGTGGGTCTCCTTTGCCCAAATCCCCACCACAACCTCTTGTCCCAGGCCCTCATGGGTTTCACCCATTTTGTTGCCTGTAAGGCTTTTGCAGGCAGACTTTGTGATGTCTCTTACATGTGCGCACGCACACACGAGGCCTCAGGGATGGGCTGTGCCCACAGAGCTGCCAAGGGGGCTGGATCCCCAGCCACGGGCCACCCGTGGAAGTGGGCTGTGGCTCTGTCCCTGCTTAGAGCCTTCCGTGGCTCCCAGCTGCCCCAGGGGAAGAGCACACTCCTTTGCCTGGCCCACAGCCTCTCCAGTGCCTTTCCCACCTCCTGCCACTCAATACTGAGTGACCTGCACACTCTGCTTAGACCAGTCTGTACAAGGGACTGCGGCACCTGAATCCAGCTGGTGGTCAGACAGAAGATGGTGTAGGCAGCAGGGAAGGGACCAAGTTAGCGTTGAAGTACAGAAAAAGTGTCTGCAGCCGTGTAGAGACTGGACGGTTGGGGACCAAGATGGAAGAGGAGGGCCAGGCAGAGAGCTGTTGTAGGAGGTCCCAGGAATGGAGGGTGGTGGCGGGGACCCAGACTACGACACATGGAATCAGGAAGCCAGTGCCCCAGGGCAAGGCAGAGAGTAACATCCCTGACTCCCCCTTAAGCCCCAGTCATCCGGACTCTGTCCCTCAGAGCAGGACGTACCCCACTCTTCCTCCTCTACCATGTCCCGTTCCTCCCGCCCATGGCGCAGGAGACACAGGCTCCGCCATCACTACCTGGCTGGTCCGGGAGATGCAGCGGCGAATAAGGTCTCTTATGTTGTTGTGCTTGTCCGTCTGGAAGTACACGGTGGCACTGGACTTTTCCTTCAGGTAGGGCTTCTCGGCCGAGGCCCAGGTGTGCAGCAGGGTGGGCTCGCTACCCTCTGAGGCCACAGGGAAGTAGGTACCTGATGGCAGGGAGCAGGAGTCGAGTCCCTTGCTTCCTGCCTCGGCCCCTCCTGGGTTCTCTGGAGCACAGGGCGGCTCCTTGGCCTGGGCCTGGATGTATTGGGCTTCTACCGAGGACAAGAAGTCCACCTCTCCCTCCTGGCTGAGTGCCTGCCAGTAGGCTTCAGGCCCCCCATCCAACAGAGCGTCTGTGGCCAGCCGGGCACTCTCATTGTCGCTGAAGTCAGTCCTGGCCGGCCGGACCCACTGGCTCTTGACGTCTTCCAGGCGTTTCCAGATCTTGCCCATGTGCCTTGACCGGCTCATGCTGCCCTGTCCCTGAGTCGTGGAGGGGAGGCTGGCACTTCAACTGTTCTTGGTATCAGAGGCAAGCAGGCCACAGCACCGAGGAGTGGCGCTCCCGGCACTCCTGGACAGCACCCAGCATCCAGGGCTACCTGCCACCCCTCGCACCCGCTCCAAGGAAGTGATTTCCTGCTGTCCTGAGCAATGCTTCACGGAGATCATAACTGTAGTCAGGGGTTGGCTTATCTCTGAGTGACACCTACCCTGCCCGCAGGCCAGGGTGCTGGCTCAATCATGCCTTGGCACACTCAGCCCTGGGAGATTTCCTCTCCTCCCAGCAGCAGCGGGAGGTCGAGGTGAGCCAGTTTCCAGCTTGCCTGTTGCACAACTCTCCCCCAGACCCTGGGGGCTTTGCTACAAAGCAGGGAGGCTCTCTTAGCATCATCACCCCCGTGCCTTGGGGTTCCCCTCCTGTGCGCCTCAGCTGCAGCTCTGGTTGCTGAGAAGACCAGAATTTCCCCGTGGGGGACACTGCTGCCCCTGAGATCTGCCTTCCCACCCATGTGAGCAGGGAAGCTGGAATCAGGCCAGGTGCTCCTCCTTTCTCTTGGAAACACCCAAGTTCCCGGACCTCCCTATCCTCTGAAAAAGCTCTTCTCTCCTGTCTCTCTCCCGTACTGTGATCGTCGCTGTCATATTTGAACAGAGCCCCCAGAGAGGTTACAGTTCTGGGGCCAGCGCTGGTCTGGGGGAAGAGGCTGATTGAAATAACATCTTGAAAAGCCTCTGTGGCTGTGTCTGAGCCCTTGGACCAGTGGGCTCTGTCGGTCTCACTGCTGGAGGGGTAGGTGACAGCAGGAGTGTTTGAAGTATAGGAACTCCCAAGGGAGAAGCCACATTTTTCTTTCCGGATCAAGTCATGGTCAATTCTATGTCAGTAGAATGCAATATCTAGAGTCCAGACTGTCTTTGATTGTGTTCTGCCAGAAAGAGACTCTGAGACTCGGATTCAAGCGCAGCCGTCCCTCAGTGTCTGTGGGGGCTTGGTTCCAGGACCCCTGTGGATAGCAAATCTGTGGATGCTCAAGTCCCTTATATACAATGGCACAGTATTTGCATGTAACCTACTCACATCCTCCTGTATACTTTACATCATATCTAGATTTCTTACACTACCTCATACAATGGAAATACTATGTAAATCGTTGTTATCCTGCATCGTTCAGGGAATAATGACAAGAAGAAAGTCTGTACATGTTCAATTCAGACGCAGCCATCATAGGCCTCACTACACAGTTAGTACATGTCAACAGCAACATACTTTTTTCTTTTTTAATATCTGTCTGAGATTGTTGAATTCATGGATGCAGAACACACGGATGGGAAACCCGTGGATACAGAGGGCCGACTGCACAAGTAGCTAATTGGGAGATGATTCCCCAAGAAGCTGATTGGGGAGGGGAGAGTGAGATGGGAAGGGAAGGGAGCCACAGTCAGGTCTGATAAAGAGCAGGTTACCACTGGGGGTATGAACATCTGTGGGAACATCTGGCATTCAGTCCTGCCAGGACCTCTGGGAGAACACATCTCAGATTATTCCTACCCAATGGCCAATGGGTGAGCAAGCTGAGGAATGTATCTACCAACCTCCAGTTGTCATTGGTGGAGGGCTGTTCCCGGGGCCACTTTAATTCCCCATCACTGCTGACCTGCCCCATTGTTCACAAAACCTTCGGGCAGAGTCACAGGTGCGTGCAGTGAGAGGGAAGGGTGAGTGCCAATGGGATAAAAGCAAGGCCTTGCCAATATCTGCTAGGAGAACTATGCCAGAAACCCAGGATTGGGTGGCCTTCCAATAGTTAGTGCACTAGGAGCCAGACGTCTCTGGAGGAGATTGCCAGAACCATCTGTAACTCCATGGAGGCTGTGGCCCAGGTGGCTCAGTCCAGTGGTGGAATAGTATTTCTTTGCTAAAGCACAGTCCAAAGAAGCGAAAAAGAGTTTAAAAGGAATTTCTTCTCCTCTTTTGAGGAACAGTGAAGGAACCCAACTCACGACCTTGGATAACCCTCCCTCTGCCCCCATGTTGTCTCCTCCCCACAATCCTTGGGACCTCGAAGAGGAGAGACCTAATAAACTGTCTTTCCCTATTGCCCCCTTGACACCAAGATTCTAGTTGAAACCTCTTAGAATAGACAGCAAATACACTCACTCAATCAATACTTATTGGTGAATAGATGGGTAAGAGCCCCTGGGGCAGAGACCAGCTTACACAGGGAGAATATACTCACATAGGATTCCAGAGCTTGTCTGGGGGGCAGCCAAGGGCTGAGAGCCTGGGCTGTGGGCCCAGGAACCTGGAGGAACAGGACGCCTGTTTGCCCTTAACCAGCAGTTGCCACTCTTTTCCTCCTACTTCCCCCATCAAGGCCTGCAGCAGCACGAAAATTGTACAGTCTCATTACCCAGTGACCTGAAAAGTGCAATTAAGTTGAAAATCAGTTGGCATAATTAATCAGACAGGAAAATAGCTTCCCGTCAACACCGATCAATCCATTCTGTGTATATAATCAGCTCAGCATAGGCAGGCACGGGCTCCAGCAGCTGCTGTCTTCTGTTGGCAGGCGAAGCCATTGTGTGGGGAGCGAAAATGGGCCAGGGTGTCCAGCCAGGTACCCCAAACCCCACCCACCCACCCACAGGTCCTTCTACAGTTGCTTTTCGTGGGAGCATCTTTCTCACAGCTGGCTTCCATGAGTCCATTCTCAGCACCCAGCAAAACCATAACTAAATTCCCAGGGGCCCACAGAGGCAAAGTCTCTTTGCCCTTTCAAATTTCCTATTTTAGAATTCCCAGTCCATTCCTCACAATTTCTGACATGCAGTACAACCATAGGAGCTCCCATTTGGGGGCTAGCAAATTTGCAGAAGCTTTTAAAAATTAAGGTGTAACTTAGATGCCATCAAATGTACCCGCATTAGTGTACAGCTCTATGAGTTTTGAGAAAAGCATACAGTCATGTAACCACCGCCATGATCAAAGTACAGACTGTTTCCAGCACTGCAAAAACTCGCCATGCCCTCCTGTATGTAGTCAACCATGTCCCCCACCTCCAGCCCCTCGCAACTGCTGATCTGTGATCTCTCCCTAAAGTTTTGCCCTGTGTGACTTGCCCTTGTGGGACAGGAAGGTTGAAGATATCAGACGGTAAAGTAAGGAATATATACGAGTAAAAGCTCATCTCAGGAACACCTGAGCTAGAGATGATTCTTAGGAATTTTATGTTGCTCTGGGTACAGGTCTCCAAATGGTCAGAACCCCTTTGTCTCTGTGGCCACCAGGTTGGAGGGGGTAACCAGAAGGACCATCCCTCCAAGTTGGGCTGGGACACTCTTCCTCGATAGGAGTCCACTCTGTCTCCTTTCTTCAGAGTCCCTTTCTTCTAAAAAGAGCTCTATTGGCTTTTGCCTTTTGTTTTGTGAATATTACATGTTCGTCATAAAAACTTGAGAAAAACAAACAAAAGTAAATAAAATAAAATACACTAAAATGAAAGAAAAAAGCGAACATGTCTCACAGTCACACCACTAGACGTCATCATTTTGAACATTTTCTTGTGTGTTGTGGCCACATACAGGTCAGATCCCTCATGACCCCCTGCAGCCTTCCTCTACTGTGCTTTTCCGTGGCATCTGGGACACTCAAAACTCCTTTCCCAGACCGCCCCAAATCCAGAGCTCTGCTTGGGACCCAGGCTCTGACAGGGTCTGAGCATCCTCTCCCGACTTGGATGGTGCTTGTGAGTAATCAGCAGACTCCATCCAAGGATGTGGTTGTTTTGCTGCAGCAGCTTAGGCAGCAATGATGTCAGAGGTAGACAGGTGGCAGCAGGAAGGCTTCCATTGGAACAGTCCACGGTGTGGCTGCACATCTTCCTGTCTGGGTTGGTCATGTCTCGGTGGCATCTAAATGTGGTCCCCTGGGCCTCCTGGAAATTCTGGAATACTCTGTAATAAATACCTTTCTGCTTAGCCAGCTAGAGTGGATTCTGTTGTCTACAACAAAGAACTCATCCTGTGGGCCTCAGCTTAACTCTTCTTACCTCCTTTGTAGCACTTACCACAATATGGAATTTCCTTGCTTATGTATTTGTTTACTCAATATCTCAATGAGGGAGGAACTGATTCTGTCTTGTTCACCACTTTGATCCCAGGGGCTATCCCACAGTAGCACTTGGTAAATACCTGTTGAGTGAAATAATTGGTCACCTTCCAGCAACCCCTACCCCAAGGGAGAGTGGAAATACCAGCTTCAGCCACTTCTGTGGACCAAGTGGGATGCATTCCTTCTACATGGTCCCCCACCCCTGCCAACATTTGCTGATTAACTCTTTTTGCTGAGAAAAGCAATGCTCTAGAAGATTCTGGCTTGCACCCCTTTTTGGTTCTAGTGACTTACAGATTGTAAGGGTGAATCATCTAACTGTGGCCAACGCCCTTCTTCCATTCCATGAGAAAAGACCTGCTCTGCGGTGAGAGTCTGTGTGTGAAAATTGGGGACAGATTTCTTAATAAAAAAGACCCACAGACACAGGATAGCAAACTTTATATCATTCATTCATTCATTCATTCAACAAACACTTACTGAGTCCCTACTATGTATTTATGTGTGAGGTGCTGGAGGGATCCCAGACCTCCGAGTAAATGCCACTTTGTAATCAGACTTTCCCTCTTTAGCCGTCACATTGTCACTTAAATTAGTTGAAGCCTCTTAAGTCTTAAATTATGAATCAAATGATGCAACTCTGCCATAATGTAGTTGTGCAACTTCAGGTACAAACGCTACGTTTATAACACAGGTGCGGGAGTAGATTTTAGTGATATGATTTGAAATAATGAATGGTTAAGCAGCCCAGCCCCTGGATACCTGGCCAGGGCAGGTAAGAACCACGATACCCATTACCTCTGTGAAGAACGGGGTCTCATGACTCTATGTCCGCACAAAGACTGGGGAGTCAGGACATACACTGTGACCCCTGCCACAGCCGTTACACCTGTTGGAACTGCAGGCAAAACCACTGTCCTGTTCCAGGTGTGAAATTGGAAGGGATAGGCCCAGCTCCCTGGGGCCCCAGGGCTGCTGGGATCACACCCACCACCATCTGTCTCACCTGTCAAAGGGGGTGGAGTGGGAAGGTCTGAGAAGTGAATGCTGTAACCCTTTCCTCTCTTCTGGCTAGAGGACCTCACCGTCCTCTCCACCTGTGTATGGAGGAGGGCAATTGACCTTAGAGTTTGTCCCTATCCTGTTGATGGAAAGCCCCTCTTGGTTCCTGGAATCAGAACCTGTATACTCGTATCTTTGGAACAAGGAAATAGGTCTTTGATCAGACTACAAATGGGGAATATAGAAATGAACCAACTGCAGTCTCTACCTTCCAGGAAAGACAAGCAATAACGGGTAGAGTGTGAGAAGTGCTTCCTTTCATCAGCAAATGCTGGAGGGCCCATCATGGACTCTGAACAGCCTACAGCATGGCCTGTGCTGTGGGGGTACCTACAGTAAATGAGAAATTGTGACACTGAACTGGGACAGCATTAAGGTCAGGGGAACAAAAGCTATGGGAATCCAGAGCAGGCAGGCTGACCTAGCCCAGGGGTCAGGAGGCCTCTCTGAGGTCCTGACAGGTACGTGCAGTAGGAATTAGCTGGGGGAGGCAGGAGGGAATGGCTGCCCAAGGAATGTCGAGGGTGAGATGACCTCAAGAGGTCATGTGTCAGGGGGCACATGAGGACTTTGGCCTTTATCTCAGGGACTGTGGGAGCTATTGAAGCTGGTAAGCAGGACCCAGACAAGGTCAGATTAGCATCTGCAATGGCTTCCTCTGGCCTGGTGTGGAGAAGGGCCGAGCCCCTCAGGGAACATCCGGACTGTCAGGGGGAGGCCTTCCTTCTCAGTGCTCTGTCAGCACAACTCAGAAGCTTCCAGCAACAACAGGCTAACTTTCATCACCATCCACACGTCCAGTTAAAAATGCAGCTGGGAGGATGTGGCCTTCTACTGCCCTGGACAGATGACAAAAGAACCACTGGTTGTTTCCCACAGGGCGTGTCTGAGGAAAATCTCCTCCCTTCCTACACTTGGCCTCTCTCAGCCTCCCTTGACTTGCTCAGCTGGCTGCGCCCTGGCTTCTGGCTTGTTACAGCCAGAATAATGAGATGAGACACGTGGGCCCACAGCCAAGTCCTACCATGTGACCACGTCCTGGTTGGGAATGGGCCAGGCCTGGGAAACCTATGCCAACTCCCAAAGTACCACAGGTGAACTTACGCCCCCAATGGGGCGCTTTTCCCTGGCCTCCTTCTTTCCCTGATAACGTTTCCCCTCATCCAGGCTCTTCACCCTCTCTCTATTTCTTATTTATGTTATTTTATTTTTAAAGCAGAGAGAGCTGGAAAGGAGACGAGAGTCACAGTGAGGATGGGTTCTGGAACCCACCCGCCCTCACTTTCCCTCCAAATGAAGCAGTGACTGCAAATAACTATTTGAGGAAAGACAGGCTGTGGGATGTGATCAGGGCAGATGCCACCCCGAGTCTGGTTGTGATCCCTGCGAAGCAGATGGAGCAGTGCCCTGTGGGTGGGATGGAAGTACAGGGAGAGGTCAGGGGTGACAAGAAAAGTCCTGGCTCTTAACAACTGTGATGCCCCGGTACCAACAAATCCTGCAGTTTGAAATGGTTTAAGGAATTGAGTTTTAGTGTTGAAACAAAATTCCTCTCATCTTTTTTTACTTCTTCGTGTGAACAAAGTTTCTCAACATTTACGTCTGTAAATATGAAAAATACGAATAGAATTAATGCTGAACCCCATCTCATTCCAGCAAAAAGTAATAGCTGGCCATGCGTACATAAACTAAATGGGATTTAAAAGATGTATTTATCTCATGGATATTTGTTTTTGATAAAATTTTACATTTAGTAATTATTCTTCACGTCTATAAATAGATTTATGCGTTTTCATTAATTGGGTACTAATAAAAATAATGTCAAAAGAAAATGGTGACAGAGCCTTATGGTCACAGAAAACAAAAAAAATTTCAATTTATGTGTATATTTTTATTGTGAGAGGTATGTTAGGGTGATCAATAACAGGTATTGAAACATAAAATATGTATTATATGAGGATAAAATTCTGTAGAAGTGGAGTGGAAATATGAGTTTTGGGGAAAATAAGTGTAAACTTGACAAGTGTTAAAGTGTTAAAGAGGAGTTTCTTCATGTATATTTAAAATAGATTGTAGTTTGTATGGAAGCCATAGGATATTTCGATTTCATTGAAGGCATGTATGCTGTTTTATTATTATTTTTTAATCATCATATGCAATCTACTGGATATTCCATCCTCTGTCACTGTTCGAACTTAACAATGAGAAAGTTTAGGTTATCAACTTATTTTGCAAGGAGGTGCATAGATGTCTTTCAAAATTATTTTAGGGGGTGCCAAAATGAGGAAACACTTTTGGAAAACGCTGCTGGGGTAGATGGAGTGATGGTGAAGGGCCCAGCGTAGTTGTGTGACTCAGGATGGAATTCTGCCTCCCCCGCTACCCGCGGTTTGAACTTGGCCGGGTCGCCTACTTAGAGTTTGCGCGTCTGTACACGAAGGGCGGTGGTAACACTGACCCCTTCAGTTTGTTCCGGAAGTAAATGTGCGGGGAGGAAGGTGCACCTTCATTCACCCAAGGAAGGTGGAGGAGACGCAAATAAGGCAGGAGATGGAGATCAGGTTTTAGCAGAGGAGGGGACCTTGGACCTGGCTGAAGAAAGACAAGGAAGAGCTCCCCATAACAAAAAAAGGGGCTTGATGGTGGAGAATGCATAGCAGGTGGAGAGAACATCTGGGGTGCCAAGGCCGGAAAGTGGGAAGGACTTTTCCCGGGAATTTCCCCCCACTCTCGGCAAGCACCACTAGGTCCTTTCCCTCCCCGCCCGCCCACCAGTCCTCCGCCATCAGTCACTACTAGCCAGGCCAGGGGGTCACTTCCTGCGGGAGCCTCTGCGCTTGCGACCCTGGTGGGCATGTAGCACTGACCACCCTTTACTCTGGACCCAATTAGGGAGCAACCTGCGGATTCCCCCCCACAAATCAACCTGAGCAGTGAGGAAGCACGTGTGTGTTTCATTACACTGACATGTTCAGATAAGCCTTTGAAAACTGGAGGCACTTCAAAGATGGAAACACGTTAGTGGAATATTTGCACCGCTCCTCCGCTCAAGTTGTCTACCTTCCATAAACGGGGGGTGAGGACGGCATGCGGGAAGTGCAGTGTGTCCGAGGGGCAGCCTCCCCCGCTCCCCCGACCCCCCAGCCGGAGCCTGGGGCTTTGGACCTCGCCTCCCTTCTTCCCCCTCCCAGAGCAGGGACAGACTGAAGCCCATGGGGGGTGAGGGGGTGGCGGAGACCCCATGGCCCAGCGCCCCTGCACACTAATTTAGAGATTTAGTGTGCAAATACTAGCAAATGTGAATATACCCGCCCCCCCTTTTACAGAAATGGTGGCACACACCACACCCAGCTCTGCTCCGCTCTCTTCACTCATTTCGTGTCCATTGTTCTTGTTTGCTGCTGGGACGGACAGTCATTCCTGTGACCACTTTCTTGTTGATGACACCTGAGCTGTTTCCAATTATTTGCGGTCCTGACACGGAATAACCGCGAGTTTATCCGTTGGACACCTTTCCAGTCGTGGGCCTGCTCGACCCGCGAGTTTGCAATTGTGGGACACAGGGCTATTGGACAATCCACACGTCAGTCAGCACTCCTTGGGCCTGGAAATCTGGGTGAAACTGCCGTGACACCCAAAGTTTGCAGTCCACAGGGCTTCAGGGACCCTGCAAGGATTCCTGTGAGTGTTTGTGTGTGTGTGTGTATGTGTGGGGTCCCCTTTCCGGCCCCGCCTGTCTGCCCTCCTGCATCTGTGGGGTGGGCCTGGGACCCTGGTAACCTAATCCCCAGCCTGCCCCTCTGTCGGGTTCCCACCGCCAGGGAGCGTGGGTGACAGAGTTTCCCGAGCATTGGGAGGTCGTGGGGTTCCCACTGGGGCCCGTGAGGGTGGGAAGTTCCACCCAATCCTCGAGGTCTGAGGTCAGGGCAACCTGCCCCCATCCTTACTCCTCCTAAGGAGACAGGAGGATGCCCTAGGGAGCCCACCTGGCCTGTCGGCTACCTGCCGGGCCTCACCTGTCCTGGAGCTCTCAATCTTGCCTTGTCTGGGCCTTCTGTCCAAGTAGAGAGAGATCCTCACCCCAATCCACCATTGTTCTCTCCCCCCAACTTGCAGGAATCCTGGTGCCTGTTCTTAAGATGTTATTTTCTTCTTCTCACGCTCATATTACCACTTGCCCCCTTAACATTCCACCTTATCTCCCAAATTCTGAGTGATTTAAAAAATTCTTCCAACATTTTATAATTCAAATTTTCAGATAAACAGACATGGAAAGAATCGTACACTGAATATCCATACATCCACCACCTAAATCTATATTAGCATCTTACGACTCTGCAGGCTCCGGAATCTGTCCACCTCTCTGTCCTTAGGTCCGTTGGCCCATCAAACAGCTTTACCTTTGGAAGCCCTTCAAACTTGTAGACGTCACTACACTCCCCAAACCTTTCTGTATGCCTGCCTGCCATTGGCTGGAACCAGTTTTAATTTACCTTTTTTTAAAGGTAAAATTTACATATAGCGAAATATACAAATCGTAAGTTTGAGGCAGTCTGGCTGATTTTAGATGGTTACATGGACGAGTATTTTTTATTTAATAGTTATGTATTTATTTTAACATGTATTATGCTGGGGGAAAAAACCCGTTTTCTATTTATGATAGTGACATGAAGCTTCCTTTAACACCGAGTGCGTTTCAGTGAGCTGTTGGGGGAAGGGTTGGGGGAAGTGGAGGAGACTGGTGGCGGGGGTCTTCTAAGACGTTGAGGCTGTGGCTCCGGGTTTCGTTTCCGTGGACGCCCATAAGAAGACTGGCCTCGGCCGGCGGGAGCGGGTTCTGCCGTGGGGCAGGGATAGTGTGCACCTGCGCGTTTTCAAATCACTGCATCTGAGCACCCCCTCCAACTCTGAGGCTGGGAATGTCCCTCTGAACGCAGCGCCGAGCACTGGGCTGGGAATATAGGAGGTGCCTAGTAAGTGTTTCCTGAGATCACAGATGTGCAAATGCTTTGTAAGCATTATACAAACATAAGAATTTACAACACCAAGAATCCAACTCCGGGGGGTCCCCCTACTCAGCACAGTGCTGGCAAGCTAGGCGCAGTGTTTGTTGATTGACAAACAGATCTGCAGGAGGAGGACCAGATAGCAGAGTGGGCGGTTCCGCCGGGGCGCCCTCCCGAGTGGGCCCTGAGGCGGAGAACTTTGGATGCCCTCGCGCAGGACCCAGAAAAAATAGAAATAAAACTGCAGTTTTCTGAGCATGCGCATGGGGCCGCAGTATAAGCCTCATTACCCTACGGTCGGGCACTCCTCGTAGGTGCCTCGTTAGCGCAGTAGGTAGCGCGTCAGTCTCATAATCTGAAGGTCGTGAGTTCGATCCTCACACGGGGCACAATACTTTTGTTCGTTGTAGGCCTGTACTCCTGCGGGAAAGAGGGGTTTTGTTTGCTTGTTTGTGGACCTGGAGACCCGTACTCTTCCACTCTGGAGTCACCGCTGTGTCGGCTCGGTCTGTCATTCCCAAAGTACCCGTGGAGTTTTAACTGGCCCCAAATCTCCCGATTCTGCCCGATTGTCCGGCCGACTCCCGGCGTTCTGGCCCCGGATCGGAAGACGGGACCCAGGGCCGCGGTATGACGCTAAGGGGGGACACCTGCGGAAGACTCAAGTGCGCCGGGTGGGCGCGAGCCGGGTGAGCCTCTTAGGAAGACCCCCACCCTCACCGCCTCCGCGCTGCTGCGGGGTGTCGCCGGGAGGGGCACCCCTGCTGTCCCACCTTCCACCAGTGGGCCTGCCCTTGCCCTTGAGCAGTGGCCGTCGCTGGGGACGTGCACAGCGGAGGGTTAGGCCGGAGCCTGGGTCCTCCTGGTCCAGGAGGGCGCTGCCAGCGCCTCTGGGTGCAAGGCGCTTGTGGGGGCAGAGTCCCGGAGAGCAGGTTCCAGGCTCCTGGCCTCACGTGGAAAGGTGCTGGCTCCCGTAGTAGATGGCCATCAGCTGTGGCTAGTTGGCTGTCAGCTGTTACCAGTGAGCCATTAGCCACTGATATAACTGCCCTGATGAGCTAGCCAGCACCGATTGCAGTTAGCAAGGGGTTGGTTGGCAGAAAAGGACGGCAGGTTTGCGGATGGTGTGTCTCCTGCTCCTTGTTGTCTCTAACCCAGGACCAGCGAGAAATACTGGTATGAACCCCCTATCTGTGGCTCCCTTGGGGTTCCGTTTGGCCGCACCATATCCTGCGTTCTTGTGTGGGTAGCGGGACCAGAGTCCCTGCATGACAGCCGTGTAATGGAGGTTCCAGAGGAGGGGCTGGCACAGAAAGGCTCTGGGAGGGGGTATGATTCTTGACACCAGACACCAGGGAAGTGTCTGGGGGGAGGGGGGGCTGTGGGAAGTAGGTGGCATGTGATGAGAGTCCAGGCGCTGGAGGGCGCTGAACACCATCCTGGGCAGTTTGGGCCGGGGAGCTGGGAAGGGGCAGGACGTGATAGGATCTGGAGGGGGCGTCTCAAGGTCCTGAAGCACCTGCTGGGATAGAACGAGACAGGCCTGTGCTGTTACTGCA
Organism: Rhinolophus sinicus; assembly: GCF_036562045.2. Lineage (NCBI taxonomy): Eukaryota > Metazoa > Chordata > Mammalia > Chiroptera > Rhinolophidae > Rhinolophus > Rhinolophus sinicus. The sequence continues at coordinate 12,491,041 of NC_133761.1, forward strand.
TTTGAAACCGTTGCTCAGTTGCAGTCATCGCGGATTAAGTTGCTGATAATTCAATCATTCCACAGAGAAGTGAGAGCGCTAACCACCCCCTTCGTCTTTCAAGTTTCTGATGGTGGCACTAATTCTCTCATCAGGGATGTGATAGTACTTTTGTTTTACTATCTTGGTAAGGAGGCCCTTTCAGAGGCTTTCACTTGCCTCTTTCTACCATAATGAATTTTACTCAATGGGACATAGTGCCAGTGTGGAGATTTGGCTCTTTGTGAAATTATTCAATTATATATTTAGGTACTCAGAAAAGAACCGCAGTTGGTTTCATGGCCTCACTGCGTCCACTGTAATTCAAACTTGGTCCAATTTGGAAAGACTTGGGGGGATTCCTTAAGAGGATCTGGCCTCCCCTTCACTCAAGAGGCTTTGGATTTGGAAATGAGTTTAAGTCTGGAAAATGGGTGACAGGCATGGCTCTCCATTGTGGTGACTCAAGTCAGGTTTTTGGCCACCAGATATGGTTTTTCCTGTTATATGTAGCGAGCAACATTTTAGTAGGCTGTCTATCTATTTCATTCTTAGGGACAACGTACTCAATTAGCAATAGCCCCAAATCCCTTACTACTTGTACTTCTCTGCTGCCCTTTTCTGGAAATAGTTGTCTTTGGTCGTTAAATGCTGCCCTTTGGCCTCTGCTACTACGGAATCCCACCATCCCCAGGGAAATCAGGGAGCACAATAGTGGCATGTCACCATCACTCGTCACCAACAGAGCCACCACAGAGCTTTTCAAGGCTTCAGACACTCCCTTCACTCAGTGCCTTAACAAAGGGAGTGTCTTTGGGGCTGAGCAGGTAGTTGGGAGGTGAGTGAGGAGATTGCATGTGATAAATCCACGGCTACATTCCTCCTTTCCAAAGCCTTTGAGTAAGTTCATCTACATCCTATCAGGTTAATGGTGGCGTGCCAGTCTGATTACACAGGGGCCGACGCTGAGTCCACATTTCTGTCACGCAACCAAGTCAACTGTCAGAGCCACATCCAATGGCATGTGTGACAGTTATCAACATAGGGCCTTTCAGCTCTAGTGCACTCTTCAGTACCTGGTCCCCAGTAACGGACGGAAGCGTCAAGCCTTTCTCCTCACTGTGTGCGTCATGTTCAGCAGTCAGTAGGAGGTGCTGGAGGACATGGTAGGAGGCATGGGTGTCTTCCTAGCTCCAAGTGGTGGTGTGCTTCTTCTTGGTCCATCAGCCGTGTGTGTGTCTGTCTGTGTGTGTGTGTGTAGACACCCAGGAGTGCGCTGCCCTAGCTGTGTGCCCAGAGCGCACATTCTTAGTGACTTTGCTGCAGTTCTCCCAACATGGACATGGCATGTCCAGTAGCAGTGTCCTGACGCTCTGAGCACCACCTGCCTTCCAGCTTCAGTTTGCCTGTGCCCCAGAGGGTGGAATCTTGTGGCCCTCCCAACATGGCCAGTGCACACACCACCCTGACAACACTCAGGGGCCCGACGCCCTGACTCCCTGTGCTTTTACCCAGTAGCCCTGGACTGCCTGCACCCCCGAGACTGGCGTCCTGAGGCCTGGGGATTGTGGGCCAGCTCTCACCTAGGCAACCCAGCGACCCCGTCCACTATCCAGTGGTCTGCAACCATTCCTTCTCCAACAAGGTTTGAACCTGAGCCTTGGGGGGGGGGGGGGTCAGGAGGAGGCAGCTCCCTTCCAAAGTGCCCTTTCTTTCCCTCAGTCCTACGTACCCTTTAGAATTCTTTACACCTTTATAGTTATTCTCCTATCATAGTTTAATAACGCTTTACATTTAATTTTCCTTGTTCAAATTATCATGTGGTTTGTCTTCTGATTGGACACATTAAGTCCAGAATCTGATAAATGCGCCCATACTTATTAGTGAAGCCTTTGGCGGTTCGCCATTACGGCGGCCATCATGATTGCTGTAATGGTGAACATGGAGTCACTGTGGAAAGGCCTGTAGCAAATGCTCAAATCTTGCTCAACATCAGAGGATGCAAACTAGAGAAAAACCGCATGAATGTATGTGAAAAGGCCTTTCCCCAAGTCAATAACTGATTCAACACCCCTGAATTCACACAGGAGAGAAACTCCTTAAATGTAGTCCATGTGGAGAGGGATTTAGCTAAAGCCCCAAAGTTATTCAACACTGTACAATTCACACCAGGGAGACCTTATGAATGTAAGAAATACGAAAAGGCTTTAGGAACTGCTCTGCTTTAACAAACTCAAGGGAGTACTTGAGAGAAGCTTTTGAATGTCGCCGGTGTGGGGAGAATTGTAGCCAAGTTCAACCTTCATTCAGTTCCCAGAGAATTTACATTGTAAAGAAACTGGGGTATGGTTGAGGCTGTAATGTCAAAAAGCACGAGGAGATAATCAGAAATGTATTTCACATATTTCATTAGATGTGATAACCTCTGAAATGCCAACCAAGCACATATAACCAAAGCGGTTCAGTCCAGTATCTGAAATCTGCTAAGTCAGTGACTTTATCAAGATTATTATTGACAGAACTATAGGCTCAGAGAAAATGGAATGTGATAAAAAGAACTTCATTTGGTTGAGAGAATGCATTAACTCACTGGATGAACAGAAACGCTTTGTGAAAATGAAATACTGTAATACTATAAAAGAGGTGTGTGTAGCTGCAAAACCAATCTGAGTAAGTATAAATCCTAGTAAAAGAGGTGAACTAGACAGAGGTCAGAAGCTGGCAATAGACAACTGATTCCAGATGGTGGAATCACAGTATTTAGAATTTGAATACTTTCAGGTGAGCAAGCAAATTCTGGTTCAGCAAAGTTCCCATCATACCCTCTGCATTTTATATCCTGGACTTCCTGTTTCCAAACATAGCCTGACCCATGAAGGCATGTTTGCAACTACCTGAAAATGAACAGACAATCAGGCTGAGGAAAAGTGCTCTTGGGGAAACACTGCCTCACACAGTGATGGGATCTTATTTCAGAACTCTGACTGTTGGGCCAAAGAGAGCACTCTGCTTACTGAAAATATCTGGTTTACCGTAAGACTGTGTTTTGTGACCCTGGAGAAAAGCATTCCTACTCCGCATTGCACGTTACTGTATGTCAGGCACAGTACCAGGAACTGTATGTCTGTTTTCTTATTTCATCCTCACATCAAGTCCAGGAGCTACTTCTACCCTCCATTTGGAACGGGCCTCAGAGAAGTAATTTGCCCAAGATGATGAAACAGCCCTGATGTGGACCTAAGAGCCTGAGGAGGGGACAGTGGTTGGTGCTGTCAGAAGCAGACAAGACACGGATGTCATGTCCGGTGTGACTGTTCAGGGGACAGAGGGCTGTAATTCAGGCCACTCCCCTGTCGCTGACGAGTTCTCTCTCAGTCCTGGTCAGATAGGTGCTGAGATGGTTTCCTGCTCTTTCTCAGTTTATCGTTAAAATAAATCCTTATTAACTAGTTAATGAGGTTTATGCTGGTTTTCACAACCTGAAAGGGCCTAACACAAGTTTTAATAGCTTCATTTTTTTTTTTATTGTGAAAAGTACAAGAAGCCATTTACAAGCTAAAAAGCATCAGAATTAAATAGAACACATAATTTTTATACCCAGTTTTCTATACAAAAGGTGGATCTTTATAGGAATTTAAAATAAATAATCTAAAAATCAGTGTCATTGATTGTGAAATAGGTATCTCTCTCTCTGACTATGTCGAGGTGACCAGCCTCCTATATGGCCAAAAGATGAGGCGTCTGACAGCTGTGACGAGCCTGGGTGGTGAGTCTCTGGCGAAGATTTCTCACTCTCTCCAGAAGATCCTGTTCCATGGTGTCCCACTGTATTTTTCTTTGATTTAAAGAAACTTGAAAACAAAATTTTAAATTTATAGTTTAATTTTCTGATGTTAGCAATGACACAGAATTTATTTTAAAGGTAAATTGTTATAAAAATCAACAATGAAATGAGTATTTTAAAAACCAAATTTCTTGAACAAAAGCCTGACGTATTGCCTGGCCCTATGAGGTGCCATTAAAAAGCCAAATATTTATTTAATCAATTGAATGAATGCTATCAGATAATTTATCTGCTTTCGGTTATTTAGCACTTTTTTGATTTAAGGATACAGACAATCTTTTAAATTAGGAACAAGTTTCTTCAAGGAGAATTTGAGTTCTTTGTAACAGTAAGTTTCCTCACTAGGATGCTTAATGTAATGAGAAAAGGCATCTCAAGTTGACAAAATTAATACTGTACCCACCATGACTACTTCCCAATGATTAAATAAAAATAAATTAAATGCTTTTAATAGTGACTAACACAGGAAGAGTCTAGAATTAAGATTAGAAAATATTACAATATATCTAAGCATAAGAGCCATTTCATATTGATTTAGAGAGGCTAGTAAATACTGGAATTTGAAAAAGAAGCACCTTAAAAATAGACGTCTCATTCAAACCGCTTCAATTTCTGAAAACCATTTTACAAGGAATACAGCTTTTATGCTTTGTTTTTGTTTTGCTGCCAAATGACCTAAACTTGCTAAATGTCCGTAAGTCAATTTTCAAATTTAGAATTATCTAGTGAAAAAGTTCTGATGTGTCAGAATAGAGAACAGTTGAGAATCTCGTACTTTTATTTGACTTACGCATGACTTTTGGTTTAATTCCTATTCTGACACAGAATTTATAGGTGCATGTAAAAGTGCGAGTTAGCAAAAATATTTTACACAACGCTGGATTCTTATGACTTGTTATTAGGTGTATTTCTTATAAAGCTGGTCTTTAGGGGACATTAATAGAAATTTATTCTTCTAAAAGAACTCAAAAGACCTTGTTAAATTCTGCTTCATCTATATGATAGTCTTATTGAAAAAGTCAATGGAAATAAAGTCTAACAGTTTCTTGCGCCTTCTCTCCCCTCCTTTTAAAAACAAATTAAGTACTTCACAGGGGAAATTGTTAGCTTCTTTATGGGCTGGTGCCTTGACTACATTCCTATAAGATGTTTCCATCCCACCCCTTCCAAAAATGAACAAAAACCTCCTGTGAGTGAAGTCAAGGGATCAAAAGTCAGCTAACCAGCATGAAGCCATTACAGCGCCCACAGCAAACACGTTTTCAGTGGCTGCTGAAGGGGGCCCAGCCCGGAACAGAGTGAAGAAAACTCAAATACGTTATAGGCTGGAAAATGAATGCTGAGGTTTTCTTTTCACTAGGCTGTAAAACAATTATGAATACCATTAATGGAGTTAGTGACAGACTTCTGTGGCAGCCTCTGACCAGGTTTTGGGCGGCAGTGCTGGTGCTGAAGAAATGGAGACGCATTAATGAAGTACACTCAGCAAACTTCCTTTGCTTGACTCTAGGTTTGATCCAGTCCCCCACCCTGGCTGGAAACCTGAGAATCTCGCTGCCTGCACTTTAGGATTTCCCTTATCAGGGCCCTGGGGAAAGGGTACCAGTGTGCTATAAATGTAATTTAAGTCACACTCTTGCTTAGAGATTGCTAATTAAAATAACAGGAGAAATCTTTGTTGTGCATCAACTTACTCCAAGTAGAGGCGTCCACTTCAGAAACATCGCTTCCTGGCGAGGTTCTAGGCAAGCAGCTGGAGGCGACCTGTTCATACTGTGATCTGGGCCCTACAGTTATACAAGTGAAGCAGTAAAGGAGATGTTTGGGCATGAGTAGAAAGCCGTTATTAACTCCAAATGGCCCCTCGTACCTGAAAATTGCTAAGGCTAAAAAGCCCCTCACTGTTCGATTCTGCGAAAGCTCAGAAGAAGGTGACACCATTGAAAAGGCAAGGAAAATACAGTGAGTGAGAGTTTTAAGAGCGGAGCCGAAGTTTTGGTAAAGTACTTTATAAACACCTTTAGCTAAAACACAAAGCCAACAAACAAACAACTCATAAATGTAGATGTTAGGATAGAGAGAGCCTGAACGTTTATATGGACAGAGTATTAAGTGTGGTTGGCCAGCTTTCCCTGTGGGCGCATCACCACTGGCCGTAACCGGGCTGGGCCTCGTCACAGCAATATACAGCCAGTCAGAGCAAGCGAGGCCCGTTTCACCTAGTAAGCAGAGCTCTACACCTAACTGGTGCCTCTCCCTGTTTTCTAAGCAATCCCTCCCCTTATTTTAAAATGTATACTCACCCTTCAGCTGTGTTTTTACTGTTCCCTAACTCCTACAGCTTTGCATGCAACGAGACACCAAGGTCTTTTCGAGTTTTCATTCCAATGTCACTTATAACTGTCCCTTTCCTTTCTACTTCCATCCCCAGGGTTCAAACCTCCATGAGTCAGGCCCAGACTGTATGGGTCACGCTGACTCATGAAGATGCCTGCTTTTACCTGATGCAAGAACTTTAGCTAATAATGGTTTTCACTCAGTTTTAGCTCAATGAGTCATTAAGACAATTTGACTAATTACCAAATGACTAATTTGAACTGGTGTGGGGGATGGAATAGGAGAGTCATCTTCAAATATTTGAAGGGCTGTTATGTGGCAGAGGTATTATATGTAATCTGCATTGCTCCGCAGAACAGTTTCTAATGAGAGAATTAAAAAAAAAGGAAAGAAAAGCAGATTCAACTTTACATAAGGAAAAAAATAACTTGTAAGTAAGATACTGGCAGAAAATGGGATAAGGTAATGAGCTCGCCAGCTCTGTAAGTATTCTGGAATAGGCTGGCTGACCCGTCTGCCAGAGATGATTCACTCATCAGATACCGGTTCTTTAGATCCTTCCAAATCTGAGATCTCACAGTTGTTTGTCTCTAAATGTGTCCTCCTAAATCCATCCTGCCCACGGCTGTTTAACTCATCTTCCCAAAGAGCTATGTTGTGACTGTTATCTCTGTTCAAACAGCTAACGGTCCCCGTGGCCTGCAGCACTGTGTCAGTATGTTCTTGGCACCGGCTCTTGTTTCCTACCTCTCGGTGCCTCCCTTCTAGGCCCTGAGAGACAAACCAATGCTGAGCAGCTCCAATCAAAATGCCGTTTTCCTAATTGTAGTTGATTATCTCCTAGTTTTAGGATTAAATGATTCTGGTTTAATTTATACAACCTGATTAAGGAAATGACAAACCCTTACATGTTTCCCTTTTGAAAAATGGATGATTATTTGTGATATTTAGGAAAGTTAAAAACAATTTCGGCAGCAGGGTGGGAGGACAGCACGGAGGCAGAAGGGCCAACATGTACGAAGACTACTGACGAGAGCAGCCTTTTGCAGTTTTGTCCCCTTTTCCGTTTCTAAATCCATCCATTCTCTAAAAGCCTCAAGAGTTTTTTTCTTTCTAAATTAGAGGTAAGTGTAACAGGATTAGGGAGAAGTGGCAGCTCCAGTTAGTATGTTTTGTAAACCAATTTTAAATAATTTATGCTGACAGGGACATTCCACGCCTCACTTTCCCCAAGTGCTCTGGTTGCTATTTGGGACCTAAATCTGAAGTATGAGAGATAATGAGGGGTTTCAAAAGTAGGCATAATTAAATGATGACAGCGTCTAACCTATATTTTTACTTTTCAAATTTGTGAATTGTTAAAGTAATGCACATAGTAGCATTTTTATAATAGCCAAAAAAGTGGACTCCAGCCAAAAGTCCATCAACTGATGAATGGATAAATGCGGAATATTCATACAATGGAATATTATTTGGCAATAAAAAGAAATGAAGTACTGATCCATGTTATGACATGGATGAACCTCAAAACATTATGCTAGGTGAAAGAAGTTAAACACAAAGGACTGTATACTGTACGATTCTATTTATATGAAATTTCCCGAATAGGCAAATCAGAGACAGAAAGTAGATTAGTGGTTGCCAGGGGTGGGGGGGATGGGACAGTAACAGGAAATGGAAAATGACTGCAAATGAGTACAGGGTTCATTTTGGGGTGCTGAAAATTTTCTAAAATTGATTATGGTGATGGTTGCATAGTTGAATATACTTTTTAATATATGATACAACGTACAATACCATTGAATTGTACACTTTCAATAGGTGAATGGTATGGCGTGTGAATTATATATCAATAAGGCTGTTATTAAAAAAAGTAATATATACATTACAAAAGACTGAAATAATACAAAATATAGTGATATAAAAGTTCCCTGTATCTGCACTCTATTTTAGAGTTTTCAATTATAATTTTGATTTTTCAGTTGATGTCATTATAAACCTTGCATCAAAACCTAATGTTTGATTAGATCCCATCCTAAGTTTTCTTGTGCTACTTTCATATACTATTGTTCTGAGGACCAGCTATTGGTAAAGCAGAAATTTTTATTAAACTAAAGTAGAAGTAGTACTTTGGGTACTACTGCAGACTGGTATCTCTGCAGACAAATCGCATTCTATCTAATACATTAAGGGGACGCCACGGCCTATGGAACCATGGAATCAAACAGAAGTCTACAGGATGGCTGAGAACAGTTTCTTGATTGGAGTTGGTTTTAGCAGCTTAACCTTCTCAGCCCCACTCTCTGACCAAAAAACGGTGGCTAGTGATTACGTTTTAGCTGAGCAATAATTTGAATACAAGTACCAAAATACACCTCAAGGATTTATCCACCACAACAGACCACATGAAATGAATGGAGAGAGAAAGGCCTTCACGGGTACTCACCTTCAGTGTGCTCTAATGCATCATTTATCTCCTTCTCTAGAAACCACTGTCTAGAGGCATCTGAAAGAGCAGAAGCTTTCTTTTCGGATTTCAAGCGGAAGTCTTTTTCTTCAGCTTCCTCCCACTAAATACAAATAAGTGAAAAAAATAAAACACATCAAAATTGGGGTAATGCAACTTCTTACAGTGGAAGAAGCGCTTCTGTTACCTCTGCTCCACTTCCTTTTATACTTCCAGGCACGCAGGGTCTGTTTGGTATTCGGGTGAGCTGGGAGCCTGCCTCGGCCCAAGGCCGTTGAAGAACCTTAAAGCAGAGGCACGTCTGATGTATCGCTCTGGACCTATGTGCCATGTGCACACCTATAGGTCCCACTGTCACTGAAATAAGAATTCGTTTCACTACATTCCAAATCTCAAATCATATGGGATTAAGCTAGCTTTTAAAAATTAATGGCAACTGTTTCATTTAATTTGAATGCTATGCCTTAATAATAAAGTCGACAAAATTCAGAGAATGAGTTCTTTTTTTCTTCCAGTTTTATTAAGAAATAACTGACATACATCACTGTATAAGTTTAAGGCATACAGCGTGATGGTTTGGTTTACACATATTGTGAAATGATTACAACGGGTTCAGCTAACATCCATCTTCTCATATACTGTGTTTTCCCGAAAATAAAACCGGGTCTTAATTTGTGCTCCCAATTAAGGGCTCTTAATTAGGGCTTATGTTCAGGGGATGTCATCCTGAAAAGTCAAGCTAGGGCTTATTTTCTGGTTAGGTCTTATTTTCCGTTTAGGTCTTATTTTCAGGGGGATAAAAACGAATAAAAGGAAAAATTGTTTTCCTTGTGATGAGAACTCTTAGGATTTACTCTCTTAACAACTTTCCTATATATCACACAGCAGTGTTAGCTATAGTTATCATGTTGTAGAGAATGAATTCTTTGTCCAGCTCTGGTACACATAACGACTATAGGGAGTCAAGTAATGTTTATTAGCCCTTGTTCCTACCGTGTTTCCCCCAAAATAAGACCTCACTGGACCATCAGCTCTAATTTGTCTTTTGAAGCAAAACTTAATATAAGACCCAGTTATCTAGAGCAGGTCTTATATGATATGATGTAATATAATACTGGGTCTTATATTAATTTTTGCTCCAAAAGACGCATTAGAGCTGATGGTCCAGCGAGGTCTTATTTTTGGGCAAACACGGTAATAAGAAAACAATAATCTTAAAATTAGCTCCAAGGGTAACTAAAAGAATCAATTTAAAATACTGTATAACTCCTAAAGCTTACCAATGTTCTAAGGATGCTGTAGCTTTTTGTATATGCAAACACACATACAATTTTTATGTTACAGAAAAGCTAATGAATTAAATATGCATTCAGTAACAAAAATTTTAAAGAATCATTAGGGCCAGAGGGGACCATAGAGAGTCATCCTTTTCAGGTTACTGATGAGGGGACTGAGCCTGTGTGACCCGCCAAGGCTACAGAGCAGTCAAGCCAGCTTTAGAACCAGGACACTAGACACAAAGGATTTCACATACCATGAAAAGCCTTTACGACGATTCTCAGCCTACTGTCAAATACACCGCTTTACCCAAAGGAGAGTACACCTAAGTTTACACAGTCTAGCCCCAGTGTCAGCAATCCTTACCTTGAAGATGTGGGCTCCCACCACAATTTTCCTGAGGAGAATAGTCTCAGGGATTCAGCCTCACTCCCACCCCTCCCTGTCCTTGAATGAAAGGGTTGTAACCATGGCCCCATACCCCAGGGATGGGGTAGGAGGAAAACGAACCTGGAATAGTGACTTGAAGGAAGTATATTCTGAAAAGCTTTCGGACTAGACATTATGATATAGCAGCAGAAAGAAGAATGAACTAAAGCCAGTTATCTAGTTCCTGATCGCTCCCTAGCTCTTCAGGGTCCTCAAGGAAGGCGACAGTGTCAGTGGTGTGTACAGAGCACAGCTCCAGAGCTGTCCAGGGAGGCTCAACCAAAAGTTATGTCTGTGTGATAGACACCCTTACGTTGTCTCCTCAAAATCCATTTTCTGGTTCTTCTTTAGGAATAGAATTCTGATTTTATTTGGGATGATAATGCTCCCTGCTAAAAATACTCCATTTCCAACATCCTCTGCAGCCAGTAGATGGTAGAAATGTGACATGGGATGTCTGGAAAGGAGTTCAAAAGGAATTGTCCAAGCTGGGAGGGGGAACCTTTTGCCCTTCTGCCCTACTTTCTTCCTGCTGAGTATGTGATGGCTAGAACTCCAGCTATGTTGGATGGTAAGGCATCCTTGAAAATGAAAGACATATACCCAGAAGTACTGCAAAAAGGGTGAAGGAGGCAGTTTCCCTGATGACCTTGGAGTCAGGATACCAGCCCTGGACTGCCTACCGCCAGACTTCTTTCACATGAAAAAGAAAAACTTCCATCTTGCTTATAGTCATTGTTATTTTGGTTTTTGTTACTAGCAACTACAGTAATTCTTAACTGCTCAAAATCTTTTATACTGTAAGTATAAAGAACTAGGTAAGTGTTAAGCAAACAGCCAGAACAAATCCAGGAAGCTGAGAAGTTGAGACACACTCATGTGAATAAGAAAGACACTTAGTCATTTTTAGGCAGCATCAAATATTGCACTTCTCTGAGCAATACCTATTAAAATTAGAGCATCTTTAAGATATTTTCCAACAAAAAGATCATTTGGTTTGATGCTTTTATCATTTAATTGTGTAATATTTATGTAAAATGTAAATGCTTAATAACAAGAAGTTTAAAACACCATTCTTACCTTTTTAGCTTCCTTCTCCATCATTGCATTTAATACTTCTATTTCTTTCCGTCTGTTTTTCCGAAGGAGTTTAGCCATTTCCTCGTAACGTTCGTTTCGCTGTAGATCATCACATCTTTGTTTATGTAAAGCTTGAATTCGCCAGTCCGTATTTAGACATGCTTGTTCAGCTTTTGCCAAGTTTTCTTCAATTAGCTAAGAAAAATTGTAAATTTCAGAAACAAGGTCACACTATATATAATTATGGTATATCCATTTATGTATCCAAGTGTCTAGGGCAGCTGTTCGTAACCCTGGGTGCGTATGAGAATCGCCTCAGTGTCTAAAACAAACTGATGTCCAGGCCCCACCACAAGTCAATTACTTCGATCTCTGGGGCGGCTGGATATTGGTACTTTCAGACAGCTCTTCAGGTGATTTGAATGGATAGCCATGGCTGAGAACTTCTAGACTAAGGGACAGGTGGGATTAAACAATTTCCACATTTCAACCTTTTGAAAAGGAGTCAGAAGAGCACACTCTTATAGACAGCACAAGTCTTTCAGGAAACAAAAAAGGTGGGATAATCTGGGGTATCAGCCATGGAACTGTTGCAGAACAGGAGGAAGGGAACCCGCACACCTTTCCTGGCTTGTGGACCAGGGCCAGGCCCTGCCACAGGCCTGCTTCATTCTGTTTAGGGGTTAATAGAGAAAGATCTTTCTCGAAGGTCTCAAGTTCCATTTCAATTCATTTAAGACAGAATTTCTCCACAAGAAATTCTGTAAAATAGGTTTGGGAATTTTTCTTGAAGATGCGCAATGTACCATATCCTCAAATTTGGCATGAAAAAAAAACCTAACTTTAACACAGCATTTCCAACACTTATTTGTCATCTCCCATTCTATTGAAAAATAGTTACTAATATTTCACAGAATACACTTTGAAAATGCTGGCTTATATGCCAGTTCCAATTAATGCATTGGAACTAGTCTACTCAGTGACAATTTCTGAGACATAACAAGTAGATACTAAAATTTATAAAATTACTACTTCCTTTGTATTTTCTTTTAAGTCTTAAAATTCTCAGAGTATAAAAGACATGTGTATGGCTGTCAATGAAGTAAGTAACCTGTAAATATAATGATGTGAGATTCTAGGAACTGTGATAATGCAGCAAAGAAGCGGGTTAACTCAACTTTATGGAGTTCGATTTTGAATTCCTTCTTTTAAAACGATGACAGATGGAAATTTCCCTCTTTATGTATACACTCAATTTACTGTATTTTTACCTTCTGGGTTTTTTGGTTCTGAGTTTGATCCGTTTCTATCAGTCTATGAAACGTGTGTTCTTCAAGATTCACTTTTCGTCTATAGGCGTCGGCATCTTCTCTCATTTCTTTTGCAGCAGTTTCTTGATTTCTAGTAAGATTCTGTTAAAAAAATCATTTTTTAATTAAAAAATCACAGGTCTATATAATAATAATGCTAGAACACAAAAATGACTGTATATTCAGACATTTTGTCTCCCTTATAATCCTGGATGACACAATTTTCTGCTTAAAAAAACAAATAAAATGAACATTCAATAACCACGAGTAAATATAGTCTAAAAAGAGTTTGTACAAACCCTGCTTTTCTCATATTGAAAATAGCTGATTTATACCTTCTCATAAAGTCGTTTTTGTGATTCGAGCTCCAGATGTCTCATTTCTAGGTCTTTGACTGCGGTAGCCATTTCTTGATCTCTCATATGTACCTAGGGCCAAGCAACAAACTGTGAATACCAACAAGAATTTACAAAATAATTTTTGTTTAATAGATGTAGTAATCTTGTAATCTGAACAACCCACAAAACGTATTGTATTTAAAATAATAGGTATTGAGTTTTTGAAATCAGAGTAATTGACAATGTGTTAGCATTCACTGTGGAGTCTAGGACTAAAGTCTGAGTTATAGTTAGCTTAATTTTCTAAAAAAAAAAAAAAAAAAAAGCACAATTACCATATGCTCATCTACCCAGAATGGGAGGACAGATGGTAGTTCTTACCATATTGCATTAGCCAATATTATGAGTTGGAAAAACTTGAGCAATTTAAATTTGCAGTGGATGAAAATATAGAATGTTTAATCTAATTAAATATAACATTCATTTAATGTTCTTTTTGATTAAGCTTCTATACTTTTATAGAGTTGGCTTGGCAAGTAGTAACTCCAAGTTTAACCTGTATATGCCCTGTTTGGACTTATTTAAAGTTCACCTTTCTCCAAAATTTGATTACTTGGAAGCTTTTCACTCCTCCACACTAGAGGGTTTGGATAAGGCATTCTTTAGATAGAACAATCTTCGGAACTGTCTTCAATATTCGGCTGCCTAAAGTCTCCATTTTTTTAGGAGTTAAAATAACACAGATATGTGTTTGAGAAAAAAACAAACTATAACCCATCAGCCATCTGACCTCTGTATTACTACTTGCATTCACAAGGCAATGTGTTAGACATTGTCAAGGTAAGAGCACACCGTCAGATACCTACAATAGGAGAAGCAAAGTGTAATAAGGGGACTAACTACAGGGGGATGTGCAAGAAGGACATACACCCAAGGAGCAAAAAACCACGGACTGGCAAGCAGTTCCACTCAATGAAGAAGGTCATTGGGAAAGCAGCCAGCTCAGAGGTGGGGGTGATACTTGAGTTTATAAAGCAAGAGTAGTAATAATGCCAATCGGTGGAGGAGAGGCTTGGCATAACAAATGATGCTTTTCAGGAATCCCAATGACAAAAGCTCTTTTGCTTCTGCATTTTCAGAGACACAAACAGCGATGTGCCAGAGCAAAAACAGATCAATCACCTTTGCTGGCTGCTAACAGACGTCTGCAATCACTTGTATGTGTCACTTTGGACTCAAACAGTTTTTCCTGCTCATACCTGAACTGTGAGTAGAGAAGCTTTTGCAATTCTGCAGGGTCAAAGCTCACTGTCAGAATAAGAGATGGAAGGATAGGAGGCTGGAAGGGTGGGCAGAGGCCATATCACACCACTGAAAGGACTTTACAGGGTTCTTTGACCAAAAAATTGCCTTTCACTATCTCAAAGGGGTTTGGAATAGAGGTCAGAGTTCTAAACCTGTACTACTTTTAGAGAAGAACACATACTTTTCTAGAATAATGAATTATCAACCTCATTTACTAGATGAGATAATTAAAAGGAATCACAGATTTACAGAACCAATTTAAAATTAATTGGCTTTAAACAAAAAAGTACACTCATGCTATAAAAAGAGAATAGAGTTCTAAAACAGATGCATTAACACTTTAAAATGTATGAAACTCCCTAAATTAGTCTATAAAGTCAATGCAATCCTAATAAAAATTCCAATAGGATGGAGGTAGAGGGGGATTGAGAGAGAGAGAGAGAGAGAGAGAGAGAGAGAGAGAGAATTTTCAAAGTCCATTTGAAATGATGAACATTTGAGAATCCTGAAGAAAACTCTGAAAAGGCAGACTAATAGTGGGAATTAGGCCTCCTAGTTGGTAAAATATGACAAAGCTGCCAGTCAAACAGTGGGATACTTCTCAGGAACAGACAAAGCAATCGAAGAGATGATGTACGTCTGGGAATTTAACAGTGGTCTTGGGACAACTGACCTGCCTTTGCAAGGAAGTAAGCTTGGTCCCTATCTCATTCATTACATTCCATTTGTGGACATTAGGGGCTGAGTAACTTTTTCTGTACAGGATCATAGTAATATATTAGGCTTTGTGGGTCATCGTTTCTACCACAACATTCACCTCTGCCATCAGTGCAGAAGCAGAAATACACAGTGTGTAAATAAACGGGTGTGACTATTCCAGTAAAACTGTATTTATGGACACAAACTTGAATTTCATTGTTTTAGAAATTTGATATAAGTTTCACGTCATGAAATATTCTTTGATGTTTTAAACCATTTAATATGTTAAAACCATGCTAACTCACAAGCCTCACAAAATAGGTGGCAAAATAGGTGGCAGGCCAGATGTGTCGGTGCACTGTACTTTGCGGACCCTTGAGATACATCAAAGATTTAAAAAACAACAGAAAAATATAAAACTAGAAGAAAATATGCATAAGTGGTAATATAAACTTAGAATGGGAAGGTCTTTCTAAACATGACACAAAAACCGAGAAGTCATAAAAAGCTAATACAGTTGCTTATCCAAAAATTAAAATATTTTGCATGATTTAAAAAAAAGGACATTATAGATATTCTTAAGAGACAAGCAACACAGACCAGAAGAAAACATTTATAACAGACAAAAGGGTTAATGCCCCAGCCCTATCCTGTGTGCCAACCACTAGCCACATGTGCCTGTTGAGCCCTGAAAAGGTGATTAGTTCAAAGTGAGGGTGTGCTGTAAATATAAACTGACTACTAGATTTCAGAGATTTAGTATAAATAAAAGGCAAAACATCAACCATATCTTTATACCAATTACATATTAAAACTATTGTTTGCAAATATATTGAGTTAAATAAAATGTTACAAAAATTAATTTCACTTATTCTTCTTACTTTCTTAATGTGGCTGTTAGAAAACTTAAAATTCCTCATGTGGCTCACATCCTTTTTCTATTGGACACTGCTGCCCCAAATGATACCAGCAGCCCATGTAAATTGATAAGACGACGACTAATTTGATAGGAAATGGACAAATGATCTAGACATGCAATTTACATTTCATCTACAAATGGAAGACAAATAACTGAAGAGATATTTCACCTCACAGCAAAAAAAACAACAACAAAGAACAAATTAAAATATACCATTTTTCACCTATCAGATTGGTGAATACTAAGATGAATGCACCCCAAATCGACTAGGGTATGGGTTCTTTCATACACTTAAAAGAGCTTAAATGGGTTCTTTTTTGGAGGACAATTTGGCATACCTTGGGATTTACTTTAGCAAAAATATATGTGCACGTACTCAAAAGATGTGTATTGAGAATGTACAACCCAGCACTATTTTGGATTGCAAAACTACTGCAAACAATGTAAGTGTCAAACAGGAAAGGATTAGTTAAATAAACTATGACATATTCATGCAATGGAATACTATAAAACCATATATGACCATTTTTTAAATAGTTTATCTCTTGGGATAAAATGAGAGAAGAGTAAAGGCGGCCCATTTTTAACTCCATATATTTCATAAGGGAAAAATGTTTATATTGGCCACGTATAAATTTTTATATTGAAGAAGAGTATTTCCCCTATTTCACAATTAACTTAGTGGTTAATTAGTACTTCTGTTTTTAGAGAAATAATCACCAAAGACATTAGTCAACTTGACTAATTTTCCTGGCATTTCTAAAATATTTAACCCTTTATGAAATACAAAAGAGAGTAAGAACAGCCAATGGAAAAAGTAAATAAAATTAAAGGGGCTATTTAGCATTGACTGTAAACTCTAGGAGTAATATTAAACTTGAAGGTGCTCATTCCATTTAAGTGAAAATAAATGGCGATAATATACGAGCACTAAGGTAAGAATAATAAACCTTTCTCTCAATTTCATCCTCCAGTCTTCTTAGTTCCATTTCACGTTGATCTTGCTGAAGCTTCAGAAAACGCCTTCTTGCAGCTTCTTGTAAGTGCATTTCCTTTGCTTTTAGCTCCCTTTTCACAGCAGCTAGTCTTAAATACAAAACACACCAAGAGGAACAAATAAAAACTCTGCCCAATGTAAATTTAAAAGGAAAAACATTATGTTTCAAAACAGTGAAAGGCCTGCCACCTATTTCAGTCCACTTTTCCAATTTAACTGGTGCCATTATAACACAGCTGTATTTATAATATATAAATGAAAGCTGCCCAATTACAAAACCAGTCTACACTTAGGAAAATGACAAGTGGTCCACATGCTATTGGCTCTCCTTTTGACATTGAAAAGTTCTTAACAGGTTCACTATGCAGAACACCTCAATAAAATTGATATCCTTCATCTGAAGGAACAATGCCAAAAATGCTCCAACATTACCAAAGATTATGTATGCTTATTCTTTTAGAATTTTAGTAGAAGGCTAATGGGTCAGTACAGCAATTCTTTTTTATTTCCTGGATAAAATAACTTTATTACATTTTTCAAACCAAATATAAATGAGACTATATTAAGGTTTAGTAAAAATATGATTAACCTTCCTTTTAATTATTTTCTTTTTAAATTAAAATTTATTGGGGTGACAATGGTTAGTAAAATTACTGTGTTTCCCTGAAAATAAGACCTAGCCGGACCATCAGCTCTAATGCGTCTTTTGGAGCAAAAATTAATATGACCCGGTCTTATTTTAATATAAGACCAGGTATAATATAATATAATATAATATAATATAATATAATATAATATAATATATAATATAATATAATATAAAATATAATATAATATAATATATAATATAATATAATATAATATAATATAATACAATACAATACAATACAATACAATATAATACAATACCCGGTCTTATTTTAATGTAATATAAGAGCGGGTATAATATAATATAACACCCAATCTTATTTCAATATAAGATCGGATATAATGTAATATAATACCGAGTCTTATATTAATTTTTGCTCCAAAAGATGCATTAGATTTGATAGTCCGGCTAGGTCTTATTTTTGGGGAAACATGGTACATGGGTTTCAAGTGTATAATTCTGTAGTACATCATCTATAATTTTTTTTTAATTAAAGTTTATTGGGGACATCATCTATAATTTTTAACCTATACTAGAAATCTGTTTCACAAAGTCCCACCCAAGAATAAGAATCAATAAACACATAGAGAAGTATGTTTCCCCAAAATTAGGCTTAGTCTGCATGCTCATTTCTTAATCTTAATTAATTTAAACATTTTACCTTATTAGCATACTTTTTTTTATTATATTAGTTTCAGGAGTACAAAACAATGTAATAGTTAGACATTTCACCCCTCACAAAGTGATAACCCCCTCCCCCAATCTACTACCCCTCTTACATTGTATATAGCTGTTACAGTTCCATTGACTCTGTTCCCTGTGCTGTATTTCATATCCTGTGACTATATATATATACATATATATATATATATATCCTGTGACTATATATATATACATATATTATATATATATATATATATTAAATTATAGTTGAAATTTGGTATTATTCAGCTTTAGCCTCAGATATACCGTGCAGTGGTCAGGCATCTACATCATCCATGAAGTGGACTCCCTAATAAGACAAGTGTCCATTGATACCCTATCTCAAAAAACTGGGAATGGAACTACCTTATGACCCAGCAATTCCACTGTTAGGTATCTATCCAGAGAAATCCAAAATGCTAATTAGAAAAAATATCTGCACCTCTATGTTTATTGCAGCGCTATTCACAATAGCCAAGACATGGAAACAACCGAAATGCCCATTGGTAGATGACTGGATTGAGAAACTGGTATAGTTATACAATGGAGTATTACTTGGCCATAAAAAAAGACTGAAATCTTAACCATTTGCAGTTATATGGATGCACCTAGAGAACATTAGCATACTTTTTGAATAAGCATTTAATACTTCTTCCACTGTCCTCCAAAGTAGGAAATGTATAATGAGATAATTGTTTTATGTTTCAATTTTCAGGTCACACAGATATGTTTGAAACACAATTTAAAAAATTATGCTCCACTAAAAGTGATTTATGCAGCACTGTAGTCGTATTACATAGCATTTCTGCCCACTGTACAATAATGTTTCTACTAATGTCCTCCACGGTACATTACATCTTGTGTTACTTCTGAATAATCAGTGCAAAGTTACATCATATTCAGCATAGCTTTAGAATGACATTTTACTATACCCCAATCTATACCCCAATTTTCTATACCCCAATTTTCTATACCCCAATCTTTTGAAAAGTGGTATATATACAAATTTCTTTATATTAACTTAAATATTTGTTTGGTGGATATTCCACATCTGGGTAATACTATATATAGTGTTGTTCCTATCATAAAAAATAAAAAAATAAAAAAATAAAAATTCAACTAACTCGTACGTTCAGATGTTTCTGAAAATGATAAAACATACCTCTGTCTTTGTTGTATCATCTTCTCCTCCTCTTGTAAGAGCATTTCTCTCCTTGTTTCTTCAGCTTTCCGAAGCAGTTCTTGTTTCTGATACCAAGCTTCATCTTCCACTCTTTGCTGGTCTACTTCAGCTTGCATATTTTCAACTGTCTGCCTTAAGTAGATAACATTTATTGTTATATGACCATGCAAACAGGAAAATTGAGTAATTTAAGTCCCAGAACAACCAACCAAAACACAAAATGTATATCTGACTAGTATATCATTGTTTCACTTCTGTATGTAAGAATTAAGTCTCTTTAAAGACATTTCCAGTCTTCAAACTCTGATTTTACACAAATACTTAAAAATTTACATAGATTTTTCATAAAAACTTGTTTATATTTACAACAGATTTTGTTTCTACCGAAGAACAACTATTCCATGATTACCTCTCTCTTAAGTAATCCAATTCATCATTCCTTATTCTCTCTCGTTCCTGTGTCTGATAGTCCACAATAAACTTCGGATATTGATTAAATACTGGATATTGTCCTTGTGTCAGTGCCACAAAAACATCGAGCATGTTGTCTGGATGAATATCAGCAGGCGTGGTGTCCATGAGATGATAAGCTTCTCTAATCACAGCACTTATATCCAGGTTATTCCGATGGTGAAAAAAATACTGTAAGAAAACTTTGTGTTTAAATCGAGATCTACCTAACAAAGCAGTTACAGATAGAATTAAAACAGGAGTTGAAAAATGTAAATGTGCATTTATCCTCAAGAGATTTTTTCAAATTTACTGAAGCTTTTCTTAGCCCAAGTTTTCAAATGAAGATCCAATTTCCTATTTTCAAAATGTAAAAAAATTTCGCACTGTATTATAAACTTTTGAAATAACACTTTTAAATTTTTAACTCAAAACGAAGGCTTCCTTTATAATAGCAGAAGAATGCTTCTCAACAATGGAACAAATTCTTCTATTTGGATTTTTTTCCCTTCAAAATCCAAAATAAATAAATTAAAAATAAATTAGCCTTTGAAAATAAATTAGCTTGATTTTTAAAAAATATCTGAAATGTTTCAACGTTATCTTGCTCTGCTGGCAGATCCAAGTTCTAATATGCATATATATTAATTCTAATATGTATACCTATTATAGTATATATAACGCAAGATATATATATCATCTATCTGATGAGCATGAAGTAAAAATAAAGTTTAATTTGAGAGGAACCACAAAATAAGCAACAAACAAAAAATCCAACTTAATTCATCCTATCTACCAAAAAAATCTCTCCTTTTAAAAACCACCTCTAATGCTTTTTCAGTCACTTTCCCACTAAGTCTCAAAATTCTGTTACCATTGAACATGTGTAATAAGCATCCAGATTATCACAGACCAGGTGGGTCACTGCTAAGATCATGCACAGAATAAACAACTACCTAATTGTTAAACATCCTATAAAGACAAAACTCCAATATTATCAAGATTCTTTTCTGAAGCTATGATTTTTAAGACTAACAGTCAACTGTAATTGCTTACGGAATTGTCTACAAACCATGCAAGGGCACGGATGGGGTATAACTGTTTCTACTACATTCGTACCTCTTAGCGCCAGTAGCCGACATACAACAGGTACTCCATACAGAAATGGATTTTTCAATTGAAACAAAGGAACTTTGAGGACCACTACATTGGAACAAGGATATTTACCTCGAAATCATCTTTAAGACTACAGTTGAGCAAAGGAGCTCTAGAACATATGTTGTAGGCCACGACGGTCAGCAGGAGGAAGGAAGGGTGGTTGGAAAAGACATTGTCAAACAATTTTAGCCACTCCTCTCTCGTCAGTACTTCTGAGAACACAGTTTCAAGAAGGGGCCATGCATATACCTGAAATAAAGGAGAAAAAATTTATTAGGTTTCTAGGGAAAAGTCGTAGCAGAGTTATTATTGCTCATACTGTCTTATGTTTGGTTTAGCTACAAAAACCATTATGTTAAAAACATGATTATGAAACTTGATTTGGACCCTTCTTTAGACTTTCAGGAAAGCAGTTAATGAGGAAAAAAGAATGCAATACTGTTAAAAACACAATGGTTGTATTTTTGTTTGTTTTTACATTATTATTATTATTATTTTTTTTTATCATACTCCTTCAAGAAAATACTGTTCAATTTATACCAGAACTAATGTCAGCTTCCAAAATAAGTCGTTATTCTAAAAGCATGATTCTTCTTACCTGGGATGTTATATCATGTTCTCTGAAGTGTTGTAGCAGTTCCTTGTCATGAAATGCCAAAACATTTTCTATCATACTTAGAATATTGATGGGAGGATTAGGAAAATATTCAAACCAGTGTTGACACCAATTGACTATGAAGGAAAAAATGGAAAATGTATCTTTACCTTTCTATATTATCAAAGGACTTTGCAATTCTTAAACGTATCCACTCTTCATGTCCCCCACATGCCCATTAATAAAGAAGAAAAAATACAAGTTTTTAAATTCTAGATAACCCTTTTAAATTCCATGTTAATATAGTATTTTAGTTTAATAGAAATTTGCCAATTTCTTCAGAGCAGTCAATGAGAAACAAACAAATAGTTAAACAAACAAACATTTCCAAAGCATTCCTGATCCTAGCTACAGGGCACTTTGTGGTTGGGTTGTTTCTTTTCCTTTTATAACTCTTAGTGTTATTGTCAGGGCAAACTAGTACAACCTTTTTGGGGAATCAATCAGAATATTCATATTTTAGGAACTAATAATACCAATTCTGGGAATGTACCCCAAATAAATTATTATAAATATCTGCATGTGAAGGTAGTTATAACATTGTTACTTTTTATAGGTACAAATTAGAAACAACCTAAACGTCCAAGAATAGATTAAACTAGTACATACACATTATGGAATAGTACAGTCAATAAAATGTTTGTAAAGTTTATAAAAATAAGGGAAGTGTAAATAACACATTAAAGTAGTATGATTATAAAAATAAAAAGCAGCCTTGAAGTAGCCGGTACTTGCCATGACAGGCGTTGTGTGCTAAATGCTTTACACACTTACTACAATCCAATGAATAACTGGCTTTGTCAGTAAAGCATCTGCTTCCTTCTTACTAACAAAATCTAGCCTATAACAGTATCTTCTTCTAAGATGCAACTATTCAAATTTCCTTGTAAATAAAAAGGATTATGTATCAATGTCCAAACTGTCCATTTTTGCTCTCTATCTGATTGTTTCACACTGGAATTTTTGTTAAATGTTGCAAGGGTGCAAAGACAGAAGGAAAATGTACAAGGATCCACTCTTGGTTGCATTATTTAATGCTTATTTACTTACTTATGAGAGTAGCGACAACTTCAAAACAGATGAGTTGGTTGTTCTGGAATAATTTTACAAATGGAAATGCTAAGAGTGGAAGATACGGTGTGTCACTAAAGATGGCAGACCAGTGAGCTAATGCAGATAGGGTTCTGTAAATAAAACAAGGAAATAAAGACCAGAAAACAGTTTACTATTAAAATTTATTTGAATAAACAGTACATTCACATGATAAAAAGTTTGATACAAAAGGTGTATTTGATGAAAGTTTTCCCTCCTACTCCTATCACCTAGCTCACCTCCCCAGAACTGCTGCTGAAAGTATAAATCCTTTTTAAAAAAAATCACAAATGGTGGTATATTATAAACACTGTTCTGCATCTTGCATTTTTAACTTAATAGTATCTTGGAAAGAGTTCACATCAGTCTATGTGGAGTTACTTCATGGTATTTTACAGATCCACAAGGTAACTTTGTATAGATACACCTTAATTTCTTTAACTTGGCCCTACTGGGCATTTAAGTTGTTTCCAATCTTTAATAAACAATGCTACACTTAGCGTCATTGTATGTACCTCATTCTTCATGTTGGAATATAGAGCTAGATAAATTCCTAGAAGTGGAATTGCTGAGTCAAAGGCCATGTGCATTAGTAATTTCTGTAGCCAGCACCAAGTTGTTCTCACAGCAGTGGTGTCCATTTACACTGCCCATTAGCAGCAGTCAGAGGGATGCCTATTTCCTCACTCGTGCCAACATATTTTATCATCAACCTTCTTTTTGAACCTTTAATCTAGGTGAGAAATGATATTTCCATATACTTTTTAAATATACGTATATCTTTCAAGGTAGTCTGAGTTGGCATTTCTTTTATTATGAGGGAAGTTAAGCATCTTTTCATATTTAAGAACCATTTCTACTGCTATGAACTATATGTTCAATCCTTTTATGATTTTTTTATTGGTTGGTCCTTTTCATGCTTAGTTGCGCCTACCACTTCATATGTTAAAGAAATCAGTCTTTTATTTGTCGTATGTTTTGCATATATTTCCTTAGTTTTACATATGTTTCTGTTTTGGGAATTGTTTTACATATAGAGATTTCTTTTCTATTTAAATATTTATGTATGGAGATTTTAATTCATATCAGTCTCTTCTGGATATGTCAAGCTTAGAAAGGAATTTGTCATGCCTTACTCTGGAATTATAATTCTCCCACATTTACTTTTAATATTTTTAAGATTTCCTTCTTTTTTCTGACTTTTTGTTTTGTAACTTACAAAAGCTACAAAAATAGTAGAGGTTTTCTATACCTTTTACTCAAATTACTCTGTTAACGTAACATCTTGTACAAATGTAGTACAATTGTCAATACTAAGAAGTTAACATTGGAACAGTGCTATTAACTAAATTATACTTTATTCAGATTTTACCCTTGTTTTCACTAATGTCATTTTTTCATTTCACCAATCCAGGATGCAACACTGCATTTACTTGTTATATCACCATAGTTTCTTCCAATGTCAGAGTTCCTCAGGCTCTTAGATGTTATTTTTGAGGAATACCAGAGTTACTTTAGAGATTGTCCCTCTGTTTGGGTTTGTCTGATGTTTTCTCACGATTAGACGGAGATTATAAATTTTTGGCAAGAACACCACAAAAGTGATGTGCTTTGTATTGATGTTTTATCACTGGTGATTTTACATTTGAGTACTTTGTTAAGATAGTGTCTGCCGAGTCTCTCCTACAAAATTCTCTGCTATTTTCCCATTTGTGTATGATACACATTGCTGCAATATACTGAACATACCTCTGTAATACTCTGAGTAGTTTCCTACTTTTGATGGGGTATTTCTTCTGTAGGTTGAGAAATGCCACATGAATCCCCTTATCGATCAGGCTACTAAATGCCGTATGATTTTCAGGCAGTTGGAGCAGAGAGCGCCAGATGAACATTCTGAAATGAAGATATAATTTTAACCAAGAAAAATCTGGGGGGTTAAAATTGATTTAACATGAAAGAATTTAAAGTTTACCTGTATTTTGTTGGATATTCACCATAGCCTTTTAATAAGATTTGTAAACGCTTTTTGTTTAAGCCATCTGATAATTCATTCTATAAAGAAAAAAATATCAGTGACATAATCATAAAACTGAAACGATAATCTAGTCCACGGTGGCTTTCCAATTTTAGAACACAACACACAGTAAGAAATATTTCTACATCATTGGACTCCCTTCTCTTTCCCCCTGCCACCCCAAAGAACTACTCAAATGTAACTACCATTAGCATTTTAGTCTTTCTTATGGGATTTTCAAAACGAATACATAGGTACTTATATCCTTTTTAAATCAAATTGATATCCAAGTACATAGTTCTTGCAGCTTGCTTTTATGTTTAACATACCAGAATTATTTCCTTTTCCTCTTAAACATTCTTCTATTTCTGGTGTATAGTTCTACCATATTTATACGACTAGTTACCTACTATTGGACATTTTGGTTGCTTCTAAGTTTTTCTTGAATGAATCTCTCACACAAACACAGGGTAACAGCCTCTCAAACAAGGCAAAAAGTTGAACTGGTATACTCTTTCTGAAAAATAGTGTGGCTACTATATCAAAATTTGTACGCACACACTCCGACTTAAAAATACTACTTCTACAAATACATTTGTGCAAATGTTCAAAGGTAATTGCACAAGGATATCCATTGCGTCACAGACTGTATTTAACAGAAGACTGACAATATAACCTAAATGCCAGTCAGCAGAGCATTAGTTAGGTAAATTAATGTATAGCCATAAATACAATATATGCAAATATTTTTTAAAATGGTGTAGCACTGTATGCATTAATATAAACAGATATTCAATCTGTTAAATGATTAAAAGCGGGTTATTGAACAGTGCTCAAGTATTACATTGATGGAAAAAAATAAAAATATATTCATATATATATGTGTATATATATGCACAGAAAACTTCTGAAGGGTTATCAACAACTATTAACAATGGTTATCTCTGGGGAGTGAGACGAAGAGTGGGCTAGGGAACAGGGAAGAAGAAAAGTATGCTTTAATTTTTTTCTCCTTATAATCTTCTGTGCTAGCATTGCCTAGCAGATGATGCAAGCCACAAGAGTAATTACGTTTTCTAGGAACCACATTAAAAAAGTAGAAAGCAGCAGGTAAAATTAAGCTTACTAATATATTTTATTTAACCCAATGTAATGAAAACATTATCATTTCAACATATAATCAACATAAAATTATTAATTAATAAGCTATTTTACATTCTCATATTCATACTAAGTTTTCAGTATCGGATGCGCATTTCACACGAACAACTGGCCACGTCTCAGGTCCTCATCAGCCACATGTAGCTAGTGAATAGCACGTTGGACAGAGCAATTCTATACTGTTTGACTTTTTAAAAAACCATGCACATGTACTAGTTTTATATTTTTATATTAAAACGTTTAAGAAGCGTATGCTAATTTCAGTTACAACTTTCTTCTCTTCACATAACTTCCCTCTAATTCCGAAGAGAGGGAAGAGTGATGATGGCCTAGAAAGCATGAGACTTGTCTACAGAAGAGTCCCAACAAACCAACGTTTAATCATAATCGATTCTTACCTCTTTGTTTTCAAAATGGCCAGTCAGGTCTTGTTTTAATATTCTAGTTTGTATTTGGTTTTCCCTTGACTTTGCTGGCCGCTGTACTCTTCCTGATGTTACTTTCATCTTCAGGTCACCAGAAGTCAGTTTACTCTTTGGCAAATCTTCAATCACCTTCACTAAAGGAGGAGGTGGCTAAATGGGGTGAAAAAAAACCCAATTTAGTAGCTATCCTTGGAAAACAGACCTGTTAATATATGATTTACAATATTTGTCTTGATCAATTTAATAACATGCCTTGATATACCAGAGTTGCCTAAAAAATGTATACAAGTGGACACGTTGGTCAGCATTGCTCAAGCAGTAGTTCGTCATCATCAGAAGTGTCTGGACGCTGTTGGTAACCACTTTGAGCACCTCTTGTAATTGCAGACGTCAAACGTGACTTGTGTTCATCTTTTGTTATCGGTATATATTGAGTATTACAATTTTAATACAGTTTTCCTTTCTTAAAATGTGTATACATTTTTTTGGCACCCTCTGTATATAATTATTCTTCAGGCAAAATGGGTAAACAAAATATCCAAGAATGTTTCCTTGTTGGCTAATGAATCAAAGTAAATTCCTGCCAAATTCCTTTGAAGAACACAATAAAGATACACGACTCACAACAACAAATAGAATTCTTTTTTCTTTTTCTTTTTTTTTTAACAAATAGAATTTAATTATTCCACGAAAGCAGGCCTTCAATCATAGGATACCAACCAGTGTTTGCACTTGCATGATAAAGTTAGAGGCCTGGTGAAAACCTGCAGAGAAGGCACAGTTACACACAGAGCCCTCTAGCATGCTGAGACAAGCACCTTAGTATTCTTCGGGCTCAAGTGAAATTTCTCTGAGGGCAAATGCCAGATGGCTTTCCTCGGGAAGCCTGGGCCCCCTGCCACTCTATCCTTGATTACGTTTTTTTAAGTTGCATAGAAATGGCTGTTAGTCCCTTACTGTGTCCAAGGCTTAAGAGACAGTTCAGATGGCACAGCTTAGATTCCAAACCCTCATTTTTATGGGGCCTAACGAACAGAATGATAAACCCCAACAACTCCAATTTAAGGTAAAATGATTCACTGAAACATTTTCTCCACAAACAATACTCTCTTTGAAATTAAAAGATCTTCCTTGTGCAAAGGAAATGAGCAGATAAGGTATCTCAGGCTTTCTGAGTTCTAAATGTGATTACAATGACTTTCAAAGGGTATTTAAATATTTGAAACCATTTGTTTTCAAATATTTGAATGTTTCCTTAGTAATTAGCCTAGACCCAAATCAAAGACAAAGTGAATGTGTGAGTAAAAAGAAAAAAATTTTTTGAAGCTAACGTGACAATTCCTCTCATATGAGAACAAGGACACAAGGAATACCCCAGATGTCCAAATGAACACATTAGATTTCAGAAGGACACATATTACACACATTGCCTTGAATTCAAACTGTCATGAAATCCACAAGAGTGTTTTGCCGTGACATATAATGAAAGCAAATCACCGCTCTTCAGGAAAGCTGTTTGAAGCAGAAACCAAACTTTTTGACCTCCTCCCCTCTCACCCCCAATAGAAATAAGTAGAGCAAAGAAAACATCTTGATTCTTTGTGGTTATATATATATATATATATATATACTACAGACTACTAAAAGACTACTTTGAGGTTTCAAACAAAATTTTTCTCCTGCTGCCTTCAGAGGTTCAGGACTTCTGCTTTTGAAACCTGCAGTCCACTACAGGAGACCACATAAGTATTCCCTATCGTCAACTGCGGTGTGTATGAATACCTAACATTGTGAAATGTGTAGAGTAGGTAATGTGATATATACATGGCATAGATATTGCATTTTTATGTTTTTAAGTTAGTATGAAAAGTATTTAAAGTTTTAACTTATAAAGTTTTAAAAATAGTGTTTTTCTAGGATACACTGTTATTTATTCACACCTAGAAAGATTATAAGGATAATACAGAATAGTACCAAAAAATAGGACCAAAAAAATAGTACAATGACCACTTATTCTATGATTTAATTTTTCAATTCTTTACCTATGAAATGAAATTAACAGTGGTCTGTCTTCTGAATATTGCCCATCTTCAATATCCTTGAACTGTCTTCTCTCTAACCTCAGTCCATTCTTCTAAATCTTTATTAAAATTTCTATTCTAGTGTTGCTCTTTTACTGCCTGAGCCCATGCTCTTCCACGAAACATAATCTCCCAAAAGTTAGAGCCTGAGATATGACCTAAATTGTCACACCTTCGTAGTGTCAAAACTTCAACACACACGTGGGAATTAGCTTACTGTCTTAGTACCAGAAATTCTCCAGTAGCAAGAAAGCAGGACTTGAACGCATGGGGTACACGTAAGATGAGTTTTGTAGAGACTATGGACCTGGGCATTGGTGTGGGCCTGGGACAGCCGTAGACACTGGTGGTGCTGGTCATGTCCCCCAAAAAAGAGATGATCCCACTTCTGTTATAAGCTTGCTTCTCTGGTCAATTTGCCGAACATTTAAACAGCGGAGAGGGAGTCAATAAATCACTCCTATCTTAGTGTTTCTCAGCCCTCTCCCCGCTTCTATTGGTAACATTTTCCTAGCTCTCATAAAATTCAGGTAGGCCAAAACCTCTTTCATTAGGAGCAAATAATAATGTATTGCTAAAATTTTTAAGCTTACACCACAGAAGAGTACAATTGCATAGGCTTCAGGAAAACGCAGGCACACACACAGCAGATTCTCGTCATTGGCAGCAGTTGTGTTCTGGGGTCACTGCAAACACGGAGTAAACGAGCACTGAACTGTCGCTCCCGGGGAAGGTACAGTTAGGACCCTGTGAGCCTCTCTGGTCACGCCATTTTTGTCAAGCAATCAATATATACCCTTGTTTTGCGTGTTTCTGTTTAAAGACACTTACATAATATGTACTATTGATTTGTTAACATTGCACTGATACGCACAGCTTCATAACTTGTGCCTCAACAACTTTATCTTTCACCGCTTTCTGTGCAGAGGACGCCTAGACAGCACTATGCTTGGAAGCTATTTCAAGGATCAAAACCACCAACAAAAAGCACAAAAATGTGAAAAATGCGGCACTCAATACACCACAGAAAGGAAACGGTTAATAATATGAGAGCTGAAATAGGGCAGTGTTGTCTTGTTTGACCTTAGCCGGGAACCGGCGTGTTGGGTAACTCCAAATTTTTTGCTGCTCTGCACATCACATGTGAATGTAGGTGGATATGCAATGGGTACCGCCTTCTGAGTTACAGATTCACTTTTACAAGCAGGTAGATTCACAAATACAAATCTGTGAATAATGAGGATAGACGGTATACACATAGAAGAAAGACTGAGAACGTATATAGTTCAGAATCACCTGAGAACAGTGAGATTGTGAGTGATTCTTTTTTATCTATCTGCTTCTCTGTATCTTGATTTTTCTCTGTGATAAGACATTTATTACTTGTCTAATTAAAAAAAAAGATGAAAAAGACAGAAAGGAGCAGGCACAGTAAAAAGATGACATGAATAGAACATCTGAGCTGTGTGGTTAGGCTGGGGCATTAGCTTCTTTCTCTGTAAGACAAAACAGTTAGACTAAGTACTCACCAGATCCCTCCACGAGACAATTCCACGATACAATTACCGTGTCTCCACGATAGCCAATTCCAGACCTGAAAAGGCTGCACTAGGCAATCAGACTTGGCAACGAGCTGGGGAAATGTTAGATAACCGCAGAAGAGGAGTGACAAGTCTATTTTAGATGAAATAAATAATGTAGATAACAGATACAGAGATGAGAATGGTATCTATGGGGGACAAGGAGGGAAGTTACAAGTATAGACAGGTGGAGGAGACGAGATTAGAGAGGCCTCCGAGACCAGGCGGAAGAGTCTGGACTTACTGCAATGGGCGAAAGAAAGGAAGCCACTAATGCAGCACAGAAATGATGATGAAAGTGTTGTTTTAGAAAATGTTATATAAAGGATGGATTGATGGGCGGGGGCAGGCACCGAGGTTTGGGATACTTGTTTAAATTACTGTTATTCAAGAGCAGTTAATGCGGACCAATAAAAGGAGGGCTAAGATGGACGGAGAACCGGCAGCAAACAGTACATATTTCAAACTTGAAAAATCACTTGACTTAATATTGACCAGATGTAGGAAATAAAAGAATAGGGACAGAGGGGTCCAAGGTTTCTAGCCCGGAAGATGGGAAGAAAGAGTGAGACAGAAATGGACGAACTGGAACTGATGGCCTCTTTCGGAAAGCAGATTATGAGGGGCTCCCTGAATGGGATAGGGACACCAAACAGATGCCCCTTAGGAAGGCAGATGTTTAAGAATGGAGGACAAGTGGGAGACATCAACTTGGAGACAGGGTGTTGGGAGTAAGAGCAAAAAAATATATCCAGAAAAATGGATAAGGTCCAAGGGAGTCAGAAGATCGTAGCATAAAGATTTGATGATACAGCATGTAAATCATTTATAAAAGATGTTATTTACTTGATAAGATACCTTATTTATTTCTTGCGTTAAAGCCTGAACTGAATATATGTTCAGACTTCCGTTTTCCATAATAGAGGCAATGTACCGTCCATGTGGGCTAATTACTGATGAGCTAATTCCTTCATCAAGGCTCCCAATTTCAAAGAGAAGTTTACAAGTCTGTACATTGATAAATCTCATAATACCATCTTGACTTAGCACTCCAAGAACCTAAGAGTAGAGAAAAACATTATGAGTTCCTAAACACACATTTAAAAGTCAAATGTCTGCAAGTCACACCACACACACATACAATATTCACAGAGAGCCATTACGTATTTTGAAATCCCTAATTATGGCTCATGGAGATTTGCCCTGTGCAGGTCCAGATAAGCCTGGCCTTAACCAGAACCATCAAGGAGCCCATCCTGGGGAACTACGGAAAGGTCACCTAAGAATCCTCCCTTCCCACGGGCAGACCACATCTCCACTAATCCCCACAAAGGGAATAGAGATAATTAGACAGTCCTTAACTTTGACCTCTACACCGGCTGTCAGAATAGAGGTGGGTGGAGGATTTGTATTCCTTCAGCGTCCCCCCAGTTTGATCAGAACTAACATCCATCCTGCTGTCCCCACAAAAACCTGTGACTCAGTGAGGGTCCCCATTGTCCCCTGCTCTCAGCTATTGTAACTAACATTAGAGGGGTAGTGAGAAAAAGTCTGGGAGTTACAAGGATAGTGGAGGGGTAAGAGGAATTAATTAGTGAAAAAGTAATTTGAGCTCATATAATTTGCAAAATTAAAAGTGTCCTAAAAGAGATTAAGCAAATAAACCCATCTGCTATCTTGTGTACGCACAGGTTCTTTCCCCAAAGCCAGTGGCTGGTGCTCCCGTGTGACTGCTTGAAATGCTGATGTCACATGTTATATGAAAGACTAGTCTGGAGGTAGCTGGAGGCAGTTTGAATGTGACAATCTAAAAAGCACATTATTCTGTTGATCAGGTTGTAGGAAACCCCCTCATTTACAGTTGAAGCAACCTCTCTGAAGGGCAATTTGGCAAGATCTAACAAAATTACAGATGCATATAACCCTGGTAACAACTATTTGAATTCTGGGATTTTATCCTACAGAAGGGATGTACGTAAAAAGTTATTCAGCGCAGCATTATTTGTAATGGAAAAGGACTAAAAACAGGTTAAGTGCCCCATAGTAAAGGACTAGTTAAAAAGCTATGGAATACTATGCAGGTGTAAAACATGAAGTTCTATAGCGACATAGTACTATCTTCAAGGTAAATTAAGTGAAGAAAAGCAAGGTGCAAAGCTGTATGAAAACGTGGAATAAACATAAGACTATGTATCACAACAGTGGTTATGCAATGTGAATACTGGGCAAACGGGAGAGGCGTAAAGAGATTTCACTGTTTGCCTTTATGTATTTTTTGTTTTCAACAATGAGAAGGTATTATCTATTAATAAAACTTAAGTTAAAATAGATATGATACACATACACTATATATATATATGTATATATAAAACATGTATATAAAATTTGTTAAAGTAAAAGATCATAAATAGCCAATTTAAAATTAAAAAGTTGAGGTCTGATTGTACTTAACTATTGAAAAAAAGGGTGTGTGTGGGGGCAGATGGGAGAAGCACTTTGTAAACTAAGGCAAGATACAAAGAAAGCATGTTTCATAGGTAGCAGTTACGGTAGATCAAACACAGTACAACAAAGTGAGAAAATTTTTGGTGCAGTCCCACCTTTAATCCTTACATTTAAAAGGAGTACTGAAAAGTCATTCGACGTTTCTACGCCTGAGTGTCATAATCTGCAGAATGGTGAGAAGACCTTCCTCGCCCATACGCAAAGAAAGGATCAAATGAAAAACAACATGCTCAAGCATTCTGTAAACCATGAAGTATGACACACATTTAAAGTATACTGACTTTAGAAAAAGGGTATATTGACATATAGAACCTAAGATTAAATTTTTTTCCCCCAATTTTAGACTCTTCACAAAAATAACATATAAGCAATTTGAAATCCTTGTAACAATCGGGGTGCACGTTAAATGACAGAGCTATTATGGTTTAGAAATTGATATGATCTTCTCAACAGGCAGAATGTCCTGCCTTTACGTAACTAACCTGGTTCGAACCCGCATCAAAACTGTCGGGAAGAAATTCTAGGTAGCGAATGGCTCGAACTTTAGTCGGCATCTGGATAATTCTAAATAGCTGCTTAGCTTCCAAGCACCACAAATGAAGATGATTTGATTTGCCTCCAGCGGCCAGGATTCGACCATCTCTATAGAACAAAAACGTGAGAAAGTAAGACCAGCTGAAGTGATTATAGCAACACTGTCCAGTATGATCCAATACGAGCATGGAAATATTCTCTATTTACGCTGTTCGATAGTCACTATTAGCCACATGTGATTGAGAACTTAAATGTGGCCAGTGCTTCTAAGGAAATTAATTCTTAATTTTATTTAATTGTTATTAATTTAAATGGTCCCACGTACCCAATGACAATCATATAGGAAAGCTCAGGTTTAGAGTATGTTATTTTTCACTTAATGTGCTAAGACACCAGCTTAACAAATATTTGTTTGATGGCTGGATTGGGGGTTTCTGAGTAGCATTTAGATTTTATCACACAACCTCAAAGTCACTTACCACTATCCAGCTTTCTACATTTCACATATGACTATATTGAATTGGTACAGCATTGCTATGTAAAAAACCAAAAAGCCCAAACTTCTTTCCTACTCAGAGAAAGCTACTTTATGTTATAAGATACAAAAAGAATAAGCTGTACTGATTAGTCTTTGGTTGTTGATCATTCATTCACCAGACTTGTAAAGTGTCCACTATAAGCCAGGTTTCATTCCAGGTGCCAGGGACAAAGCGGGGAATCAGACATGGAAGATCCCTGCTCTTACAGGATTTTTAGTCTAGAGAAAAGCAAACAAATAAATGAACTTGATCTCAGCTGATAAGTTTTATAAAGAACTATAAAATGAGGTGGTGTTATGGGGCTGGGAAAGGAGAAAGATCTGCCAGCTAAGTGGTGTCAATGGACCAGTCGGGGGATGATTTGGAGGAAGAATTCCATGCTGGTCAGTACTGACGGCCAGTACAAAAGCACTGAGGAAGGAATGAGGTAGTTATAAAGAGGAGTGAGAAGCCACACTCAAGTGCAGCAGGAACAGTGTAAGGGGAGGGAAATAAGATGAGGAAAGGGAGGGAGGACCTAGGCCAGAGGACAAAAGGCCTCAGGGGATATGGTGGGCGGTTTGGATTTTATTCTAAGAGCAGTGGAAAGCCTTTCAACGAAGTTCAACAGGGAAGTGACATGAACTGACTTAATGGTCTAAAAAGACCACTCTACCTGCTTTGTAGAGACTGACTTTAAGAAATGAGACTGTAAACAGGAAGACCAAATAAAGGGCCTATTACAGTAGTCTGAAAGAGACTAGGGGAGCTTGGACGAGGGTAATAGCTGTGGCAATGGATAAAAAAGTAGACCAATTCAAGACATACTTTGGTAGAATTGATGGGATTTACTGATGACAGACAAAAAGGATGAGAGAAAGAGGACATAACCCCTATTTCCTAGCTCTTCCCACTGAAAAGGCCTGGAAACAATGACCAACCCAATGAGTACCCGTAGCATCCAGATTAGGTCTCCAAATATCATTTCCCACTAAAATGACCCCGGGCTCCTTAGAGAAATGACCAATTCCAGGTTTGTGACAGAAAATGTACAAAGTAAACCTGGAACATCTTGTCAGACCACAAAGCATGAAAGCTTTCACAGACAACTGGGGTTCCATCAAAAGGGTCCAAAGCCAACTTGAAGAGGACCCCAATGGTCAATGATGAGAGAACTAGAGCTTCACTAAGAATAACAACTTTTTAAAAAGATTTGATGAATTTGATGTTATAATTTATAAATTTAAGGTTCATCGAGTGTAACTTTGATACATTTATATGTTGTAATATGACTGGTATTGAAGCAGCATTTATCACATTACATCGATATAGTCCAGTGGTACTGACTGTATTACACTGTGCATTAGGTCTCTATGGCTTATTTGCTACTCATTACAAGTTTGTACCACCAGTCAAACCCTCCATCCCCATCCCCAGACAACCACCATTTTACTCTATTTTTTAACACGTTTGACTTTTTTTAGATTCCAAATATAGGTGATATCATACCGTACTTGTCTTTAAGAACAGCTTTAATGGATTAAATCATTCCAATTATGTTTAAATCCATGAGTTTATAAAGATTAAAGACAAAAAAAATCTTCACTGGCCATTTTGGGAAGATGCCAAGAAACCAACTCATTATTTTGGAAAAAAAAAAGATTTAAAAAGGGGGAAATCAAGCATTTATCCTGCATTTCCTTTACTAACTATAAAGTAACTAGTTGATGAGAGAAAGTTTATTTCTATAGAAGGTTTCTAATTAATAAGGGAAGAAGAGATGACAGAATTAGAACAGGACCATTTTGCTAACCTCTAACAAATACTGGATCTATGTAATGATCAATGACCACAGCATCACAAGAGAAAGGCCTCTATGTTCCTCCTGAGGAAAGTACACAAACCACCTATAATGTCTTCTTGACCCCAAATCAAACCTGAATCAGACCGAGCCTGCAATGGATAGGAAATGTAGGTGCAACCATTTTACAGGAAAGATAGATGAGAACAGATCACATTAAACACACCATGGGGATGCAAAGAACAAAACCCAGACTATAGAACATTCTGTAGAACAACCAGTTCTTTAACGAATAAACTGCAAGGAAAAAATAGAGAGACAAAATAACCAAGACAATGTGTGAACCTTGCTTTATTCCTAATTTGAACAAACCAAGCATAAAAAACAATTAGATCAGGGAAATTTGAATAATGACTAGATATACGGCAATATTAACAAAAGATTAATTTTTAAAAAGTGTGCTAATCGTACTATGGCTATGTTTCAAAAAGGACCCTTATCCATTAGAGACACACATTGAAATATTTATGGAGAAAATGATATGCTTGGGCTTTGCTTTAAGATAATGTAGTAGAGAAGTAGGAGCTGGGATTTTAGATAAAATAGGAGAGCCTGTTAGTTGATGATCATAGCCAACCAGAGTGCTATAATTAGGACTTCATGTACTTCAATATTTTTTATGTATAGTTGAAATTTTCCACAATAAAAAAAAAAAGCAGACAAAAAACCCCCACAAAGTTCTACACACCATATCTAAGTTTAAAAGAAACTTTTCCTCATATGACAATAAAATACTGAATGAAAATTTGGAAAATTTTACTGGAAGTTAAATTTCTTACAAATTTTCAGTGTCTTAAAATACACATTACCTGGTCACAGCAAACACTTTGTATAATATGCTAGAGCTTTCAGGTGGAGGCGGCAATTGATATTTGCAAAACAGAGTATCACACTCCCAGGCGAAGATGGAATTATCTTTAAAACAACTGAGGATGGTATTACTTAATGGTAGAAAGAAAACCTGAAGAGTGAGAAAAAAAGTTATTGTTTATATAAGGATCACACAGTCCTATTTAAATTTAAAATTATACAAGTAGCCAACTGTTCTTTTTTGAAAGTTATTTTTTTCTTAAACTAGAGAAAAAATGCATTTACGATATTTGATGGGATAATACTGATATTTCACATAAGCTAAAAAGAATAAAAAATAAAAAACAGGTGACTGCAATGACTATGCAATTCATAAAATACTAAGTGACAATTGAAAATATTTAAACTTATAAAAAATTCAAATGAAACTAATGACACACCATTTTATGTGTATCAAATGTACTTAAAAATACCACAGATACATATATACAAACTATATACTGACATATGTATTATACTTATAAAGTATATGCTAATATAAACTGTATTAAAACCAAACTACTGAAAAATGTTAAACACATGAAATGTTGGTGAAAGTAGAGGAAAAGGGCACCGTCATACACTGCTGTTGGTATTAAAAACCGGTTAAAAATATTGTACAACACATCTCAACAGCCCTAAAAACATGTATCTCTTCTGAACTAGTCAATCTGCTTCTAAAAGTAAAAAAATAAATGTATATAAATGTTTGTTGAGCAATATTTATAAAAAAGTAAAAAGCTCAAAACAAATACATGATCACATTTTACTAGAGATTCAATTTATTTAATGGACAAATGAGACTGAAATTGATAGCAAAATTGAAAATATCATTCTCCTCATTTCTATTTTTTATTACATAAGCACTAAACAATGTTTACTTTTGATAAATTTTAATTAAAATTGACCAACATTTTCTCATGAGAGTTCCAGTGGCCTCAAATATAATTTTGCATGTCATCTGTATAAAACACACAAAGGGAAGGAGGGAAGGAAAGGAAAGCAGGAGAGCAAATGGAAGAAACCAATGCCTTACGAACAAAGTATTCTGGCCCATCCTCTCAAAATAAACACCCTCAAATAGCTTGAGCCATCTCACATGGTTTGAGCCTTAGTTACATCTCTAGGGATTTATTCATTCCCATCTAGAACAGCCTCCGCAAGTGCATTACAGCTTACTGTAACACTCTCATTGTTTCTTCTGGTGTGTCTTGGCAAGCTTTATTACTTTTTAAAACACACGACTGTTTCTGTGTTGGAAAGAGAGGAGCAGGGACTGAGTCGCTGGAGCACCTATAAGAGTTCCTGGCCTCTCATTCTGATCCCTGACTCGTCACACACCTTCACAATTTCAGTAGTGTCAGAAGGAAGCCTGTTTTCTTTTGGAATGCTGCATTACTTAGGGGTGAAGTGTTCAGCATCTTTAACACTGGACTGGAGTGTCTGTTGAGTATTTAGAATCTGGATATGGCCATCATCGCAGTTAATGAGAGAGAGCAGGCCACAAGGACTCTGCCCTGGGGAAAAGCAGGATCAATACAAATCTACCATGGCTTTTCCCCAGAGTTAATAAGGCACCTATAGAAAATACCTCTGCGACTTTGCATCTAATATGTGTTACTATTATATACATACAGTTAAGAAATGCTTCTAATAGTTAATGATGGTACCATAAAAATTTGAGAAGATAGTTAAGTCACAATTTTGGTAAAAATAGCTCCAGGCTGTTATCATAAACTCTGTTTTTCTCAATAATGTAGGGTACTAAAAAAACAAACCCATAATACACACATACATAATGCCCTATGGGACATACTAATTAAAACAATCTACTCAGGATTAAGGCTAATAAGACATAATAAAAAATGCTAACTCAACTACTACCCTTTCCTGACCCAGCTTCTCACTTTTGTCCTTGGCTCATTTTGCAAAGACAATCTCTGGAAGATCTTTTGCCAAAAGATTCAGGAAGACATTTACAGCATGAAGGTCATATAGAAAGAATTTGCAATGAATACATTATGATTTATAATGAAGGCATTAAAATATTGTTTCAAAACCGATGTCAAAAAAGTGACAAGATTTTTATTATAATTAGCAATATTTTTCTGGAAAAGTAATAAAGTTTATTCCTACCAGGAGAAGCAAAAGCATAAAAGTTAATGAGCATCAACTGCTATTTTAGGGGAATGGCTGTCACAGATTATTGCCTACATGATTATTCATTACTAGATTTGTGATTTTAATTGCCAGATTTTAATGATTATAAAATTGTTCCTAATGAATCATGTCATTATTTAGATAGTGTCATCTCTTGACAAACATAAAATGCTTAGAAAAAACTTCAAAAGCATTAACAAAATGTACTTTTCAGAGGGTTGAGTTACAAGGATGGGGGCTGTAGTTTTTCCTTACACAGTGTGAAAAGCCTATGCTTTCCAATTCATTTTTGAAAGGTATGTGAGCTCTTTTCCAAGTTTATAAAGAGTTCAGGACAGTAACAAGAGCAAGTTAAGGTCAAATGTACAATTCAGTAAAAGTTTTAGTGAGTGTATACAGAGACTGAATGGTATACAGAGACTGAATTAAGTTCAGTAACACACTCTTTGTTAAAACATTTTGATATCCATCATAAAAGTTTTTCCGATACATAGTGAATCACAGTAATCAGAAATCCTAGGATTTATTCCAAAATCCCTAACAAAGAGCTAAATAATCTACCTTCAAGCATCAACAAAAGAATAAAAATTTACCAATATAAAGAAGAGTAACTGGTTTCCCTGAGAGGCAGTGCACTGGGTGTAATGGAATTAAGACAGGTTTGGATTCAAAGTGCAACTCTCGCAAGCTATGAGATGCTGGGCAAAGTACTTAATGTTTCCGAACTTCAGTTTCCCCATTTGTACCATGAGGATAACAGTATCTATCTTTTAGGATTATTTAAGTTTAAAAATAACAAAGCGTACATACTAGGTCTGACCATTAAGTTCACGAACTTGTTGCAATGATGTTGCTAACCTTTTTTTGATATCAGAGGGATTATTCATTAGAAATTTGTACAAACTGGACACAGTTAACCAAGTTTACTATTTGCAAGTGCTGAAAAGGCTGCAAGAAAGTTAGACAAAATGAACTTTTTGCCAACAATTCATGGCTCTTGCATCACGACAATGCACCAGCTCACACGGCACTGTCTGTGAGGGAGTTTTTAGCCAGTAAGCAAATAACTGTATTGGAACACCCTCCCTACTCACCTGATCTGGCCCCCACTGACTTCTTTCTTTACCTGAAGATAAAGGAAATATTGAAAGGAAGACATGTTGATGACATTCAGGACATGAAGGGCAATATGACGATAGCTCTGATGGCCATTCCAGAAAGAGAGTTCCAAAATTGCTTTGAAGGGCGGACTAGGCACTGGCATGGGTGCATAGCTTCTCAAGCGGAGTACTTTCAAGGTGACCATAGTGATATTCAGCAATGAGGTATGTAGCACTTTTTCTAGGATGAGTTCGTGAACTTAATTGTCAGATCTCGTAGTAAGTACTCAACAACTGGTCTCTATTACTATTAGTATTAATAACTGCTATTGCTAGGTACAAAATCAGTGGGAAGATGTTGGAGTGCTAGGTTCTTTAAAAACCTTTTGAAATCAAAGGGCCACAGTTCTTTACCTGGAACCCTTGGGACCAGGTGTCCTCCAGAATTCAGAATTATTTCCGATTTGAGAAAGGTAATATGATACATATTCTGTAGTATTACGTGGAACCCCTAGGTGACCTGGAGTGATATACCCCAAACTCAAACATATTCATATTTCAGCTCATGTCAATTCAGTTCAGGCTTTGAGCTAAATGAATTCAGGTAAGATCAGATTTTGCCCAAGTGACTTATTTAAAAAGTTTTGGGTTTTTGAATTACTAATAAGGAATTGTGCATATGTTTAATGTAGTTAAAAAAACAGTTACATTATGGCTTTTTAAGAAGATATCTAATTGCACTGAGTGAATCAATCCCATAACAGAGCTAAATATATAACAATAATAGATAACAACAGTAGAAATCGCAGCAGCTGCAGCTAACTTTTACCAAGCACTTACTATATAACAAGCATTCTACTGAGTGCCTTCAAATTATCAGTCAATCCTGAAACCAGCCATGAGGTGTTATTACTATTTCCATTTTATACATACAGTAAATAGCTTGTCAAAAATGTTTAACATGAATTTACTCAAGCCTTTATACTTCCTAGTTTACAACAAATACAGGTGAGAGAAGGAATTATATGACATAGTGATGAAATAGTTAAGACAAATCCAGAATGTGGGGCATTTTTTCAAGATAAGCAGCTTGGTCTCTCTCTCTCTCTCAAAAAAAAAAAAAATTAAAAAAAAAAAAATTAATGTTACGGAAAAAAAATGTTGGGAGACTGTTTTAGATTAAAAGAGCCACCATGAAATGAGACCCATCATATCATCTGTCACCATGCGTCATGAAAAAAAAATTATAAAAGTTCTGTTTAAAATATAGAATCAGAACCTAGAATAAAAATTTAGGTTTAGTAAAAACTTGATAAGAATAAAAGTTTTGCTTTAAGATTAATTTACAATTATCTCCTATTTCCAACAGAATAAGCCAGGAGTGGCAACCATCTAAATCACCTCCAGTTTTTGTATTGCACAGGAGCTAAGGTGAGTTTTTATATTTTCAAATTATTTCATTTTAGATGGTGATATAAGTAGACACATAATATCCTCAATTTCATTTCTGGCCTGCAAAACCAAAAACATTTACTAGCTGGTCTTTTGAGAAAAAGTTGCTGGTAACTTATAAACTATGCTGTTTTATTATTTTAGAACAATATACTTATATACATACTGCATATTAGACAGACATTTTCTACACTTAATTTCATTCTATCACTAACATGTGAGTCCTACTTTTCAAACTAAAATGTCTACATGTCCAAGCAAGGTTAAAATTGGCAACTAGCCAGTGCATATTCATTTTAACTTTATGGTAAAAAGAACAGATGGTTTCTGTGTCCTTGTTTCGTAACTGTTTCCATTGTGGGTTCAACTCCCAGTGCTCTCTTCTTTAGAATTTAAAATTCAATTTAAGAACTAAAGCAATTAAAGAAGAAACAACCTACTAAGACATTTGGCCTAAATCTCTGATGAATGATCAGGCTATATCTTTTATCTTTTTTTAATCTTTTTAAAATTATAACAGGCAAACTAAAGAACTCTGAGATTTCCATGGAGACTACAAAATAAATTTTTGGTTGACATGTACTGCTAGCTGCTCATGCTAATAACCAAGAAATTAAAAGCAATACTGCATGTATCATATAACCTGAAGCAAAATAATTAATCACACAGGAGACTCAGACAACCCTGAAAACAGTATTTAGCTAATCAAATAGAAAAATAAATTAAACCTTAAAGGCAAAAGAAATGGATTTTTTTTAAAGTGACACGTATACAATAGAATACTCATTAGTAATAAGAAGGAACAAACTACCAATACGTACAACATGGATAAAAATAAAAAACATTATGCTCAATGAAAATAGCTTTACACATACCATTATTGACTAGCTCTATTTATGTGAAATTTTAGAACAGACAAGACTAATCCTGGTGGCAAAGCATCACAGTAGTGCCTACCTGGGAAGGGACATGATGCAACTTTCTGGGATGATGGTAAAGACAGTAGGCGTGCACAGGTTACAAAGGTGTACGTGTTTGTCAAAACTTGACAAATGAATACTTAAGATTTGTGCATTTCATTATATATAAATTTTACATCAACAAATACTGAACACGAGTCAATTAAATGCAAGTTTAAGTATTTATGGGCAACATGGACAAGTATACTAATATCTGCAATTTACTTTAAAATACAAAAAAAAAAAAAATTAATGAACAGAGGGAGAGAAA
Organism: Rhinolophus sinicus; assembly: GCF_036562045.2. Taxonomy (NCBI): domain Eukaryota; kingdom Metazoa; phylum Chordata; class Mammalia; order Chiroptera; family Rhinolophidae; genus Rhinolophus; species Rhinolophus sinicus. Next base: position 12,533,424 of record NC_133761.1, read on the forward strand.
GATGGCTAGATCCATAATTTAGTATAGTAACATAAAGGAAAGTCTAGAACAGGAACTGCTAATGGTAGAATCTAGATGGTGGCTATACATGTTCTCACAGGAAATTCTTACAAATCTGCTGCATGCTTGAAGCTCTCGTTAACAAAATGTTGGGGGGTTAAAATCTGAAAACCAATCAGCTAAATAAAACCTATCAAGTTGCTAAAGTTGAAGTTACACACTATACTAACAGTTGAAAAACAAAACTCAGTAAGTTATAAATTGTAACCACAGGCACCATCTTCAACTCTTCAGGCCACGTTACTTTGCTTGCGGCTAAGTTAGGAGATCGCAGGTAAGTGGGACAAAGGGCATCCTGGCTCCAACGTCATCTACACATCCTGCTGACCACGAAACTAGCCCGAGAAACACAACAGACTAAGATGGCCCCGCCACTGACCTTTTGTATGCCCACAGACTGGAGAATATTCAGCTTTCTTTTTCTCTGAAAGGTATCCAAGTCCCAAAGCTGTGCTGTATCAGAAGAAGTAGTGATGGCATATCTCCCTGATGCATGCACAGAGATCGAAAATACTGACGATTCGTGGCCTCTCATCCAGCTAATTAGCTCCTTGGTGACTGTAGTAAAAAGTGAAATAGTTATACGGGTGAAACACTATATATCATGCAAGAGTTAATTCAACTGATGGCCAGGTGTTATGAGGCACCTCCATTAACATCTACAAAAATGGAAGCCTGTGGCTAGTTAATGAAGTGCATTATGGGACACGTTAGTGACATGTGTACCATGGAGGTATGAGCAGGTAAGGCCAAAAAAGGGTTTAAGAACAGCCTTAAGGGTGGTGCTAGGGAGCTTGGGCTTTCTCTTGTGACGTATAGTTTCACAGTAGAGAGTTCCACATCTGGTCTGTGTTTTAGGAAGACCATTTTTAAAGTATATGGTGGATGTATTGGAAAAAGGGAAGAGATGAGAAAAGATGACTAGTGTATTTGTTGCTGTAATAATCCAGGAAGGAGATAAGGAGGATCTAAACTAAGGATGTGGCAATGGAGAAAGGAACAAATTCAAGAGCGATGATGGAGAAAATCAAAAGGCTTGGTGATCAAATGGGTGTACTGAGATAAATAGGAGTTAAGACTCCAGTGGTTCTGGGTTAGTTATATGAACAGATAGTGATACTATTAACTGACATAAGAAATACACAAGGAGGAACAGTTAGCAGTGTGGGAAGAAGAGATAATGAAATTGATTTTTAAAATTGATTCTGAGGTGCGTGCGTGCGTGTAACATACAAGCAGAGAAAACGGTCTGGTAGGAAAAATACTAAAAACCATTCATGATCATTGTCACTGGGTAGTAAAACCATAAGTGATTTTTATTTTCTCTTTACATTTTTGTGTTTCCCAGTTTTCTATGGTAGGCATGCTTTAATATTATGATCAGAAATTTTTTCCTCCAGAAAGATGGAATTGAGGAAAAGAGTCAGAAAGCAAGATGTAAATCTGGGAAACATTACGATACAAAGTAGGCCAAAAACAGAGGAACAGATAAACCCTCAGGGAGAGAGCAATGGTTTCCAAACACCAGCCTAAAGTCTGACATTAGTTAATAATCAATTTTTCACTGATCTTCAGTGAAATGAGAAAAATAAGGATAATGTAATGAATTTTTCATAATGCTAAATTTATAGAACTACTTTTTAATCTAGTATTATATCCGTCTAAGTTTCTTTATGTTAAAAAAAAAAATCCCCTGTTTTATGTAATGAAGTTATATTGGGTTTTTCCCCCTCTAATGACAAATAGTAAAATGGGTTCTTCTACTTTTTCCTTTTAATTGGGTCAAAAATCCAGAAGTCCAGGAACCACTAAAATTAGCCGGGAGAGACTACTAAGAAGCAGTCAGAAAGGTGGGAGCAGAACAAAAAGACAGAAAACAGTATGAAAACTAAGACTATTAAAGTGACCCAAAGTGTTAAATGCTACTGAGAAGTAGGATGAAAGTATAAAGAAGACTTAAACAATCAGAGGTCACTCATGACCTTGGAGACAGAAGCCTCAGTAGTGCGTAATAGCGGGGTCAAGAGTTATTAATAGAATCCACTGATGGACTTGGCAGTGAAGAAAGTGATAGGATGATCGTGTATTTGTTAGACTACTATGAAGAAGATACATGCATAGAAAACAGATCGGAAAGATAGGTCCCTGTTATAAAAACACTGTGTCTGTGGCTATCCCTGAAGGATGAATGCTTTTTCTCTCACTTGCCAGAGAGAGCGCAGTAGTGATTAAGAGCAGGGACCCTGCAGCTAGAACACCAGATCAGGAATCCTGGCTCCACTGTTTATAAGCTGTGCGATCTTGGTCAACTTACTTCTATGACTCAGTTTCCTCATCTGCAAAATGGGGATAATAACAGCATCCATCTCCAGGGTTATCATGATAATTAAAATTAATATGTATAAAGTCATGGAACAATACTTGGCAGAGAGTAAACACTGTTAGCTATCACTATTATTATTATTATTGTTATTGTTTACATAGCTTTCTAAATATGATAACATATTGATTACTTTAATAACAAGAAAAAAAACAACACAGTTGAGATAGCTTTTTTCTAAATAAGAGGTTCAGCTTCCAGAACTCTCAGTTCTCCATAGGAATTTTCCCAGTGAAAGGAGGGTCTCTGTTATTCGAGGCAGGTCCCTCAGACAACAGCAGATGGTTTAGGTAAGGAGAGAACCTCCGAGTGGGGGCTGGCCGTACCAGAAAGACCAACCATGGGAGTGATTAGAAGTGGGCCACATGATATCAGCCCAACCTGACAGAGGAGGGCTAGAAAGTGAGTTCAACCACACGGGCAATCACGCCTCCATCACAGAGCCTCCATAGAAACCCTGGACACCAGGCTTGGGGGAATGTCTTGGCTGGGCGATACTCAGTGTGGACAGCCACACATCGATGCTGGGAGGAGGACATATGTCTGAGGACAATGGAAGCCTCCCATATCCCGCCCTACGCGCCTCTTCTTTGGCTGGTTCTAGTTTGCATCCTTTCGCTACATGAAAACTATAATCATAAGCAAAGTGCTTTCCTGAGTTTTGTGAGTTATCCTGGTGAATTATCAAACCTGAGGGTAGTTGTGGAGAACCCGGAATCTGTAGCCAGCTGATCTGACGTGAGGACAGTCCTGGGACCCCTGAACTTATGGCTCATGTCCGAAGTGAGGGGTGGCCTGTGAAGACTGTTCCCTCAGACTGTACAGATTGGCAAACTCCTTGCAATATTTCAGTCTATATTTTACTCTGCTTTGAAAGAGAAATAGGAGGACTTCTTACCTGTATCGAAACATTTAATAGAATAATCAGCTAATGCCACAAGGAATTCAGACTTCCTACGAAGATTAAAGGCCAGGGCTGTGCAAGCTTGTGCTGTTCGCTGAACAAGATTAAACCTATTAAGAGATCATCGCGTTAGTACCAGAAATTCTCCCAACAGCCAAAACGTTATGTTGGAGGCGTCCTTAGAGATGAAGAAAAGGAACCCAGAAAAATGAGCTCCCATTTTGACAGGCCAAAAATAGACGAAGAAGAGTGCTACGTGCCACGTAAAGGAGTTTCACTTTTACTTACACGGAGTGGGAAGCCAGCAGAACGATCATCAGACATGTCTTTCAGGAAGAGGATTCTGGCAGCAATGGCAAATGGACAGAGGGACAAGAATAGATCATTGAGAAAGCTACGCTAGAGAATCTCCCTAGAGTTCTGGGTATACAGTGGAAAGGATAAACAGGACAGATGTCAGAGGTGCATCTAACATGGGGTGAAGAGGGAGAAAGCAGGCATTTCTCATGTGTAAGCTGGAGGTAAGACATGCCCCAAGGTTGTTGTATGATTAACTATAGGATGATTCAATGTAGTGAAATACATTAAGTGCTTAGCACAGAGCTAAGAGTTTAATTTACAAAAACAATTACGTTTTCAAGCTTGGGCAAAAGAGAAACAAGTTTGGGGGTAGGAAATAATAAGTCTGATTTTAAACATGTTGAGTTTGAGGCCCTTGCAAAACATTGAGAGTTGTGCTGTCCAAAACAAATACAATGCAGGCCATCTGTATGATTTAAAATGTTCTAGAAGCCACATTTAAAAAGTAAAAAGAGAAGGGTCAAATTAATCTTAATAACCTATTTTACTTTAATTCAATATGTATCTAAAAGATTACCATTTCAACATCGAATTAAAAAATTAATGAGATATTTTACACGCTTTTTTTTCCACACTAAGTCTCAAAACCCAGTGTATATTTTATGCTAACAATACATCTTAACTTGGACTAGCCACCGTTCAAGGGCCCGAGAGCTACACGCGGCTGGTGGCTACCACCCTGGACAGTCACTCTGGAAGCCAGCCAGTAGGCAGGAGGAGCACATCCGAGCCTACAGTAGCTGCATGGCAGCTGAATGAAGCCCGTGGTTGTGGTGATGAGACGGTCAAAGCGAATACCTGGAATGTGGAAGGAAGCAGGCCAAGGCCAGATGCTACAGTAACACAACCATAAAGGGGTACACACTGGAAGAAGAGTCAGCAAAACAAGGGAAAAAATCATCGGAGACGTAGAAAACCCGGAAAACATTGTACCTTGAAGCAGAAGAAAAAAATTTCAGGGAGGAGGGAAAGACAAAAGTATTTAATAAAGTGAGAATTGAAGCAACCGATGGATTAGGCAAAAATGAACGTTTTGAGGAAGTCCAGTATAGTGGATTTTAGAATCAGATGGGCCTGACTTCAAGTCTCTACTTACTCCTCTCTGCTCAGCTGTCAATAGTTGTAGAGGACAGTGGACAAAATAAAAGAGAGGAACACTCATGGCGCAAAGTCCTGGTGGGTGCAAAGGAGGGTGAGGAGGGGGTTTGGCTATAAAAGACAGATTAGCACGAGAAGGCAGGATCACCGATTTTTACGATAAAGTGGCAAAGAGGTATGGAACTTACAGATGTATTTGAAGTTGTGGTTGGGGAGGAAGGGAAGCTCGAAGGTGTCTATTTTCTCATGAATTAGGAGGCGAGGCAGTCAGAGGAAGAGCAGGGGTGAACAACCACAAGGAGACAAGGAAACTGGCAAAGGTTGGGAATACTCGAGAACCAGAGAAGTAAGTGAACAACAGATAAGCAAATGAAGCACCATTAATGTTGAAGTTCATTATTCTGTAAATCAACAATTATTTTTATTTCATTTAGCAGTGACAGCAAGGAAGAGAGTTGTGTTGATTTCAGTTTGGGAACTGGCAGGGTAGGTCAGGCAAAAGTAAAGGGTGGGAGAATTGTGATCGTTACTTTTTTGGTAAAGACAGAAACATGATTAACAGATTTCTACCTAGTTAAACAGATAAATAAGTCACACATGACCTCTTTTTTTCCTGAACTTTTTGAGAATAAGGTACCAAGATCACGCTCCCTACAAACAACGGAATTCTCCTTGACAGTAACAATACAACCATCAAAATCAGAAAATTTTCAATTGTGCCAGTTATCCCAAGAATGTCCTTTAGAGCAAAAGGATCAGTCTAGATTCATGCCTTTACTTGTCATGTGTCTAGCCTCCCTCAGCCGGGAATAGTTCTTCAGTCTTCCCATAACTTTCATGACCTTGACTCTTTGGAAGATTACAGGCCAGCTTTGTTATACAATGCCCTTAAATTAGCTTTGTCTGACGATTCCACTGTTTAGATTCAGATTACATGTCCTTGGCAAGAATATCACAGAAATGACACCGTGGGCTTTCCACTGCATCTTATCAGGAGGCACAGAAGTTCTGATTTGTCCCACTACTGGTGACTTTAACTATAGTCATTGGATAAGGTGGTGTTGGCCCAGCTTCTTCGCTGTAAAATTACTCTTTCTTCTTCTGTAATTAATACGTATTTTGTGGGGAGGTACTTTGTGACCACGCAAATATTCGCTCTCATTAAACTGTTTGTTGATTGCAGCATGGGTTTCTGTTTTATTCAATGGATATGACCCATTATTATCATTATTTATTCTGATACTCAAATTGTCTCCAGTGTAGCCAGAGGGAGCGCCTCCAAGCTGACTTTTATGTCCTTGGGAAACATCCTCATCATTCTTTGAACAATTCCTTCTTTCTGGCCACAAAATGTTTACAGCTCATCGTGTGCTTTCCCTGCCTCCATCCTGAAAGTGGCCATTTCTGCAAGAATCCCTGATTCCTTTTAGTGGAGAGTGGTATTTAGAAAAGAACCAGGCACTGGGTATTGCTGCTCCCAGGTCCTGTGACTGGACAAAGCTAGGAAATATGTATATATATAATTCTTTCACTCTCTTATACACATATCTCTACTTATTTCTATGGCGGTCTATGCACACGCAAAACCAGAAGTTCACACAGATACATCCAACTGCAATCTGGTACCACAGGGTTCATTCTAGTTTTCTCCCTTTCTGTATCTATAACTCCCCTTTCTAACAGGAACCCGGCTCCCACTATCCTCAATATATTTACTCATTTGATCAAAGCCCCATCTTTCCCATGGTCGCTCCGTCCCTCCCCCTGCAGACACCTTCTGACTTTCTGGCTGGGTGGACACAGGTCTCTCCCACCTAACCCCACTGCACAGGTGCCTACCTGATCGGTCTCACTTGATCGCTTTTGTACTAAATTGTTCAGCAAAGGAAGAGGAGAAGGCGAAGAAGCATGAGCATCAGTACTTTAAGATTCCTAGATCTAGTATACTCTGACGATATTGTACAAAGAAACTGTGTTCTTTCTAAATTGCCTACTGAAGTACCAGACATTAACTGATAAACTAGCAATAATAATTTTTTTTAATTTAAGGAAAAAAAAGCTACTAGAGATACGGTTAAAACCAGAACTTTCATTCTCTAAAAAACTCTAACCATATTATCTTTTTATCCTTTCCCACTTTCTTCCATCAGCACTTATGACAGTTTTTTACAAGGTATCTGAAATATAGTAAGAACTTAAACCTTGCTATGAATAGTAGCAGGGACTAAAATAGTCAGTGAGTGAATTAATAACATTAAATAAGGTTAAGTATTAAAAGTATCACTCACCTGTTCCCAGACAAGTCAAAAACATAGATATTTCCTTGATGGTCCCCAGCAATTAAACAATCACCTGAGCTATCAAAAGCCACATTCAAAAATCGCAAAACTTTGGGAAGATAATCGGAAGTGGTATGAATGATGTTCACTATAATTCTATAAAAAACAAAACAAAACAAACACATTAAATTCCGTCAGGCATTACTTGTTATTATACAAACTACGGCTTTTACAGTATACTTCCCTAATTTTGGAATTATTTTGCCTACCCTTTCTTCCCTCCCCTACTGCTGCTGCTCTTTCTTCTCTCCTAGAAGCAATCCTACAATTTCTGAAAACAGTTCAGAAAGTTTTTCATTATCAAAGTAGCTACTGTTCATTTATTCGTCAAATATCTGAAAACTTACTATGTGTCAGACACTGAACAAGCCAGGAACCAAGAGTAATTGATGGACATGGGTCCTGCCCGCAAGGAGCTTTCAGTTTAGTGATACAGACATTAAAGAAATATACATATATATGAACAGATTTATAAGCTGTGACCAAGTGATATACAATAGGATATAAGAGAATGTACTTCTGATTGAGTAGTTGTTAAATTGTTACATGAAGCAATAGCCACACACAATTACACAACGATGTAATTAGTGTGAAGTACTGAGTTTGATACAAATCACAGCTACCATGATCAGGAAAATTTCAATTAAATCTCCCAATTTTAACATATTCTAATGAGATTTTGTTTCTGTGATAGTGTTCCAAAGTGAAAGTGTACATAAGTTTTATTTTCAGCTGTATTTGTCTAAAGCGACTAATTTTTTTGTGTTTTTTGAAGATCATGTATCTGCTGAAAAAAGGGTGCTATAAAACTTGCAGCACAAAATAACTAACTCCTTAAAATAATATAGGTGTGTATATTTGGGTCACGAAGACCAGAATAACCCCATTCTTTATTGTAACAATAGTTTTCAAATCATGAAAATTTTTATCTTAATTGACTTTTTGTGAATTTTTTAATTTGAATATGAAAAACATCCATCTTCCTCATTATCACTTCATTAAAAAATACTAAATTTAATTAAGTATATTACACATTTTCTTCGGTTTATCTAAACAAGGCTTTTCCAACTCATTGGGTGAAACGGCGAAATTCTTATAATGCTCATTTTTATCTAGTACCTGACAAAGATTCATTGCTTGACCAAACTTTAGTCAGGCTCCTGCACCTCTCCTAGGCCCCATTCCTTATAAAATCTAATTTTAGCAAGAACCCTGCTCTGTCAGTTTAACCAGAATCCCCTGCTCTCAATACTTGATTATCTTCTATATGTGATCACGTTGCTCATGCTCATCTCTTAGGTCATCACACTGGCCTGTCTTCGGCAAGAATCCTGTTAGGTTGGTTTAGCCAGAACTCCCTTACCCCAGATGTTTCCTCTTAATACTGTTCCTTTCACTGACACCCACCCTCCTCTCTGGCTATAAATTCCCACTTGCCCAGGCTGTATTCGAAATTAAGCCCAGTTCTACACTGAACTGAGTTTAATTTCAGCTCCTTTTACCTACTGCGATAGTCCTGAATAAAATCTGTTTTTACCACTTTAACTACTGTCCAGCTCTGGTTTTTTTTGTTTTGTTTTGTTTTTGACGTCCCCAAAGGTGAGAGAGGAGGAATAAATTCACTGAAATGACAAGTAATAACATAAAAATGTTCCCTGGTAATGAGGCAGACCAATCGACTTTTCCCTCCAGTCTTTTTTGGATAACATTTATTATGTATTATGATTACAAATTTATATGATCATTGTTGAAAATATGGAAAATACAGAAAACCATTAATACACAAATAAAACTGATTATAACCCTACTATCTAGATGTAATAACAATAGCAACATTCTGCCCTTCTGATTTTTCATATAAATCACACACGTATTTATTTTAGAATTGCCTTTCAATTGTTCACAGGTTGCCTGACAGAGTTCCTCCGTCCTTAAACATAATAAAAACATCAAATATTTACTGGACCCCAGGATGCATGAGACAGTATTTTAAAGTCTTCCTAACACCCTATGGCAACTCTGTCTGGGAGGTGTGGTTATCTTCACTTACAGTCTTAGGGATTGATTTGCCCAAGGTTACAGAGCTAGTAAATGGACATTTATTTCAACTTAAAGTCTATCTGACTCCACAGTCAGTGCTCCTTGCTTTCCCAACATCATAACGATGGGTTTTAATGAACAAAAAGAAAGGTATGTCTTAGTGAAAGAGCAAGTAAGGATATCTGCACAAGAACTTGTTTCTTTCATTTCTGGAATCTTGCATGCATATCTAGATATTTTATAACTGCAAGGAAGAGAGTTATTGTGGGTTGGCCATAACGTTTAGACTATTTACGGAACATCGGAAGTCGGGTTATATAAACTCCAAATGTGAAAAGAAAAATCCCTATCGAAGAATCGCAACTCTAGACAAAAATTTTATTCAGTGGAGTTGATGGGACAGCAGCACTGTTAGGGGACTGACTACAACCAGTAACCAAACAAGGTGCTAGCAGAGAGACTAGCACCATGCTTTGGGCATGCATAGTTGGCACTTAAAAATCTGTCAATTTATTGAGGAGCAAACACAGATCAACAGAAAAATTACTGTAACAAGAAACACATTAGAACATGAACTCAAGTGATGCAGCAAAGTCCACGAAATCCTAGGCAATTGGAAGCAATAAGATCAATCTGTGTGCAGCAACTGGAACCAAGATGGCACTACTCTGGGGCAAAGGCTTTCATTAAATTCACATAGAGGCTGAACCTTGAACAGGACAGGTATCTGGGAACAGAATGAAAAAAGGGTTGGGGAGGGAGGATTTATAGGTCAGTGAAACTACTTTGTATGGTACTGTCGTGGTGGATACATTATTGTTATGTATTTGTCCAAATCCATAGAATGAACAACATCAAGAGTGAATCCTAATGTAAACTGTGGACTTTGGGTGATAATGATGTGTCAATGTCAATGTAGGTTCATCAGTTGCAACAAACGTACCCTTCTGGTGGGGGATGATAATGGGGAGGCTATGTATGTGTGAGGGCAGGGGGTATATGGGAAATCTACGTAACTTAAGCTCAATTTTGCTGTAAACCTGAACCTGTCCTTAAAACCAAGTCTATAAGAAAAAGCAGCAGCAGCAGTAGCGTTGGCCTATCTAAGCCGTCCTGCACTGTAAAGTGTAAATCCTGCTTACCCCGCCCTATACACGCTAATATGGAAACTCCAGGGAACCAAAAGTTTGTTTTGTTCCACTACTGTTCTCCCCGTGCTTAGAAGCTTGGCACATCCCAGATGAACGCATGCTTGCCTGAATACGTCCAACGATTTAAGGATGGATAAACTGCAGCATTTGAAAGGGGTGGAAGTGCCTGTTCTCCTTCCCCCTCATCCGTTCCTTCTCTTGAGTTATTTTCCAGCTGCAATAGTTAACCGATATTTCCTGAGCACCTACTATGTGCCAGGAGTACTATAGGGATGCTGTAATAATTATTAAGGGGACAGAGTCCCGGAACTCACCAGAAGCGCAAATTCTCACTTATTTCTGAGGACCACCTGCCTCCTGCTCCACGCGAATCCTGGTCAGACCCTGCCCCCCAGGACTGGGACGGGGTCTTTGAGGATCGTGGCACCGGAGCGCACCGAGACTCGGGTTACCTGCGTTTCCAAGGACCTGTGGCATCAGAGCCAGGACCTGGATCTCCACCCGGCCCTCTGTACCCCTTCCTGCGATCGTCTCCAATAGCACCTCGAGCGCCTCTCCAAAGACGCGGGCCCGCCCCTCACCGGCTTCCATCCCTCTCTACAGCCCGCGCCCTCCCGCCGCGGCCTTTACCCGTCCCGAGTGGCCGGGGATGGCTTGCGGTGCCACATCTTGCCGCTCTCCTTGTTGCCTAAGTCTGTGCTCTGCATGTCGAAGCCCACTCGCAGCCGCCACCCGCCTGCTGACAACCGTCCCAGCGACTTCCGGGCAGATACACGTTCCCGGCCCGGGAAATTTGAGCGCCAGCCACCGTCGCTAGGATGCCCTGCCGACAGTACCAACCGCACGCACCACGCCCACCTTTGTATTTACAACCAATCGGAAGGCGGTTTCCTCCTAAACTCCGCTCAGGCAACCCCTCCCGCTTTGGACGATGGAATCGGCCAACGACCTTAGACTCCTCCCCCTTCTGTAGGCCTCTCCCTGGGACCCCAAGCCTTCTGGGAATCGTAGTTTTCTGCAGGTGGAAAGGGGGCGCGAGGAATAGGCTAGGGAATTCTGCATTCCGGGGCCCTCGCGGGGTTTTAGGCTCCCATTGGAGGCAGTAAAAGTGGTATTCTCCTGTGGTCCCTACAGTTTGTTTTACATTGAGTTTAGGGATTAAGGGGTTGTAGAGACAACTAATAGAGAAGCAAGTACCCAAATACATTGAGAATTGAAGGGTCTCTTGTCAGAGAATATTCGGACTCAAAAGAAACTTTATAGAGTCCACTCTTCTTGTCCTTTTCACCATCGTCATGATTCCTTTTCAATTCGGTAATCTAACAAGAGGCTCCATCATTATAGTGTCCAGTACATCAGTCATAGACCAGAAAAGCAATGTCATCAACAACCAGTTGCATTGACATCAGAGGTAGATTTGTGTGTGTGTGTGTGTGTGTGTGTGTGTGTGTGTGTGTGTGTGAAATTTACTTAACATTTATATAGTGCTTACTAGGCATCGAGCACTCTTTTAAGTGCTTTTGAAAATATTAACTCATTTAATTTATTTAATACCTCATAGCAAACTTACAAGGTCATTAGTACTATTATTCTCATGTTTAGAGCTCTAGGAGGGAGTGTATTGGTTTCCTGAGAATGACGTTAATAAGTTACGATACATTTAGTGACTAAGATGACAGAAATTTATTCTTTCACAGTAAAGAAGGCCAGAGTCTGAAATCAAGGTGCTGGCAGGGTCGCTCCTTCCAGAGGCCCTAGGGGAGATTCCATTCCTTTCCTTTCCAGCTTCTGATGGTTGCTGGCTTCCTTAACTTGTGACCACATCACACTGATCTCTGCCTCCATCTTCTCATCATCTTTTTTTCCTCTTCTGTCTCAAATCTTCCTTTGCTTGTCTGTCGCTGGATTTAGGGCCCACTTGGATAATCCAGGATGATCTCATTTCAGGATCCCTAACTTAATTATACCTGCAAAGCCCCCTTTCCAAATAAAGTAACATTCATAGGTTCTGGGGATTAGGACGTGGATATATATTTTGGGAGCCCACCATTCAACCCATTACAGGTAGGTACGTCTATTATCACCATTTTGCAGACAAGAAAATTATGTTAGTAGGATAGCCAGGATTTGATCTTTAGTCTTTTCATTCTTGGTCCCCATGTTTTTCTACAGCAGAAGATGACTTTTTAAAAAATGATATGGCTCTGATATTTGAAATGCTTTAACTCTATCAGAAAAGCGAAACTCTCACAAAATTTACCAATGCTGATTTTATAACTTTTAATATTGGTACCAAGGGGTGGCTCTGAGAGACCAGACAACTTTTAATAACCTATTGCAGAAGAGACAACCACATTCCTCATTTTTATTAATCAGATTTGAGATGGTAATGAACGATGTATATGAATGTTTGCATTGTTATTTAGGAAACTTAGGGTGTTAAACTCATGGAGGCCTAAATTGAGACACAGGTTATTCCTCACTTTTTTATCCCACACAGGTAACCAAATAGTTTTGTCAGTAGCAGAGACAAATCTGCTGAATGATTTCCTTAACTACTCCGATTTAACCTGCCTGCAGCTGAGCTTATATGAGCTGTCACAGCGCATGGACCATCCTGTTCAAGTTCATGTACATGGTAAGGATGCTTCCGTATTACAGGTCCTCGGGACGCCCACTTTGCACTTATTTTTGGATTTAGTTGGGCCAAATCTGAAGGTCAGCTTGGCAACTGAAGAGACGTGCATCTGTGGCTGCCAAACTTCTACTCCTTATAATCTACCAATTTTCATAACCCAAGTTGGTAGACTATTTGCTAGTTCCTTCCTAAATCATTAGTCAATAACTGATGCATCCTGTACATATATGTTTTCAGTTTTATTGAGGTGTAATTGACACTCAATAAACTGCACATATTTAAAGTGTTATTTAAGTTTTGACATAAGTATACCCCTGTGAAACCATCATCATAATCAAGAAAATGAACATATCTATCACCCTCAAAAATTTCCTCCGGTATCTTTGCGATCTGTTTCTCTCTCAATCCCACCTAGTCCATAGGCAACCACTGACCTGTATTCTGCCTCTTAGATTAGTTAATATTTTCTAGAAATTTATATAAATGGGTCTTGAACTATGTACTCTTTAATTTGGTCTGGCTTCTTTCACTTGGCATAGTTATTTTGAGAGTCAGCTATGTTTGGACTCTCATACATAGAGTAGCCATGGATGTATCAGTATTTCCATGTTTTTATTGCTGAGTAATAGTCCATGGTATTGATACAGTACAATTAGTTTATCTAGTCACCTGTTGATGAGCATTAGGGTTACTTCCAGTTTTGAGCTCTTACAAAGAAAGCTGTTATGAACATTCCTGTACAAGTCTTGGTATGAACATATGTTTTAATTTCTCTTAGGAAAATTCTTAGAAGTGGAACAGCTGGGCCATGTGGCAGGTGTAGGTTTAACTTTTTAAGAAGCTGTCAAACGTTTTCAAAATAGTTGAGCCAATTTACATCCCCACCAACAGTGTAAGAGAGTTCCAGGTACTCCACATCCATGATGAGTCTTTGTAATTATAGCCATTCTAGGAATGTTGTGGTAACCGCATGGTGATTTTAATTTCCATTTCTGGAAGGACAAATGGTGTTCAGCGTCTTTTGTGATTATTTGCCAGTCTGTGGCTTGATTTTTAGTCTCTTAACAGTGTCTTTCAGTGAGTAGAAGATATTAATGTTGATGAAGACCAACCTATCAATGTTCTCTTTTATAGATTGTGTTTTGGGCGTCATATCTAAGAAATCTGTACCTAAGTCAAGGTCACAAAGATTTCTTCCTTTGTTTCCTTCCTTGTATGTGCTTGAAATACATTCTCAGAGGAATGGAAAGACGTGTGTGTCTAAGGGGTTTTGGGTTTTGCTTTGCAAAGTCCTTTCTCCTTGCCCTCTCACCTACCCCACTTTCACCATTGAAGAATGCCTTCTTTTTGCTGTGACAATATACAATCCGGAGAGAGAGCAGGAGTACTGCCACTTTGTCTATTTTGTTAGAGGGAATTTAGTGGGCATTTGGATTGCTCAATATCTGAACACACTTTCTGTTTGGAAAAAAATCCCGATATTTGGAAGTCAAAGAAGGGCAGCTCTACTATTTCCTAATTCCTTGGCAACCAGCTCTATAATGTCCAAAAACAACAAAAACAAACAAACAAACAAAAAACCCCTATGCTGGTCAAGGGATTAGTAAGCAAATTAAACTAGCACAATAACCGAAAACAACTCAAAATACAATTATATATTCACTGCAACCTCTCAAAGAGCACTAAGTAGAAAGTAATGAATAACCTTTAGCAAACTTCTTAAAATGCCCTTTCCTACTTCATTCAGTCAGGTTAGATGAAGTTATGCCACAATAACAACTCCAAAATCTCAATGGCTTAAGCAAACTCCTTATGGCTGGGTGTTCAGCTCATCTTAGTGTCTAGCGGACTCAGACTAATGGAGCAGCCACCATTTCAAAAATTTTTGGTTGCTGTGTCAAGGGAAAAGAGAGTTCTAGAGGGTCTCACATCAACAATTAAATGCTCCCGCCAAGAAATGTCACTATTACTTTTATTCCCAACTCACTACCAGAACTATGGCTCCATTCAACACAAGGGGCCAAGAAATGCAATCGTACTAGTTATCTACAGCTGCAATAATTCTGTGAAAAAGCAACCACCAAATCTCTGTGACATTCAGCGAGAAGCATTTATTGCTCAGGCATCTGCAATCAGCCAGGCAGCACCACTGGTCTTGGCTGGACTCACTCATATGTCTGGAGGTCAGCTGGCCATCAGTGTATAGACTGACTTTATCAGGGCAATTGGGACGACTCAACTATGTTCCAAGTGTCTTTTATCCTCCTTCGGACTAACCAAGGCATGTTCTCACAGAAATAGCCATGGCGCAAGTGAACAAGCGGCCACGCAATGCCCCTGGGCTTGAGCTGGCACACCATCACTTTCACCTCCTGTTGGCCACAGTAAATGACATGGCTGAGCCCAGGGGCAGAGAATTATATTCTGCTCCTAGTGGGACAGCATTCAAAACTTCCGTGGAAGGCATGGACCCAGGGATGAGTAGAGAATGGGGACCAATTATGCAATATACAAAACCTAAAGTGTGTTTGGAAGGGAAGGAAATTTAAAATACTTGCTGAACAGCAAAATATTGGGTGACATTTGATCTAGGCCTGGAAGGATGAGTTGAAAGCTTTCTACACAAAAGAAAGAATGAGTTTTGGAGGCCATTTGTTACTGCTACATAAAGTAGCCCATCCTGACTAACAGAGTAATTGTGTCCCCGTTCTACAAATGAGGAAACTAAGGGTTGGAGTGGTTATTTCACTTGTCTAAGGCCATACTCATACAGTTATCAAGCCAAGACTGAAATGTAGACCTAAGTCTCCATTATCTCACTCTGCCTCTCCTCTGCTTCTCTGCCTTTCATGCACCAGATTGGTGTGGTTCTGTAATTCTTCTCAAGGACCCCTTGCCTGGACCAGAAAACAATTTATAGCTAGCCTGGGTTAAAAATCTCTGGGAAACTTTATAGCAATATTCTGTTCCATCCCCTTGGAAAGAGAGTTTATTTGCACATTTAAAGGAGTGTTAGTAAACAAAAATACTGAGAACACTTAAAAAAATTAAAGCACAGAGAAAGTGGGGTTGGGGGAGGGTATGGAAGGACTATAGACTATACACATGGATAGTTTTGCCTGCCCAGCACTGGTACACCCCTTCCACCGCCACTCTGAAAAATACTGCCTTTTTATAGCTGTTTAACGGAAATGCTTCTAGCCCATCCCTCACTGGTCATATCATTGACTCGGGGTGGGGCTTGATTCAGCTGAGCCCATCAGAGCTCTTTCCTGGGATTTTTAAGTGTGAGACCAAGGAGAGCAAGTCTCAGTCCCTCTCTGGTGGCAAAGACTGGGGCTGCCAGAAGCAGTAGCTCCAACTTTGTGGTGATGGCTGGTCTGAGAGAAGGTAGCTGAAACTCAGAAAAAGCGGGGTGGAGGGTTGAAAAGGAGGGGAAACAGTGATGATAAGAGAACATTCTGGCAGCATTTATGTCCCTTTTTCTAATTGTCCCAGAAGCTCATCTGGCCTTCCGTTCTTTCTGTACTCTGGTTACTTGAGCTGAAACGTTGCCTTTTATTTCTCAATTAGATAGAATTGGAAGAAAAAAGGTCACGGAAGGCTTCAGGAGGTGGTGATACATGAGCTGAATCTAGAAGGATGAACAGGGGTTACAAGGCGTAGAAGAAGTGAGGGAAGGAAACAGCATCTGCAGGAAGGCGGGGGGTTGTGAAACAACATAGAAACTTCTAGAAACTAGTGCTCAGTGCAGTTAAAGCACAGGATGCACAAGGAATCGTTATGTATGTAAAGGGCTTAGCACCTAGAAAACCTCAATAATAATAATTATTATGACTATATGGGTGACTGACAGGAGAATCAGAGTAAGACATATGTAAAAGTCAGAATATAAAGGACCTGGTCTGCCACTCTAAGGAGTTCGTATCTTATTCTTAAAGGTCCTAGGGAAACTTGTGGTTTCTAGACTCTCCCTCTGACTGCAGTGGAAAGATCTCTAAAACAAATTTGAGACTTGAGGCAGAAAGAGGGTGCGAGCTGTTGTTCCATTTGAGACAAAAAGTGGTAAAGGATTGACCAAATCAGTCACCATGGAAGGGGTCCAAACAGGCAACAGTTCGATGACCAGGGTGTGTTGACATCTTGTGTAGGAAAGCTGACATTGCAAAGGAAAGCGTTCTGTTTCATCAGTAAAACAGAGACGTGTTTCAGGCTGCTAGCTGATGCAAAGCCAGGCAATGTTTTGCATTTCCTGGAAGACTGGGCTGTTTGGCCTTGTGAGGAGGGCGTTAGGAGGCAGAAGCCATTGCAGGTGAATTATGACAGTGCACCTCCCCCAACCCGTTTAATGTGAGTCAGCACAGAAAAAGAAAATCCAAAGGGATGGGCTCCAAGTCACTTAAATAAATAGTCACACCAAGGTGCTCTCATAAAACATACATGAAGGTAACCGAGGATAGTGTTTCATGTATAATCAAAGGATTCGGCACCTGCGGCTGACATGGCGACAGTACCAAAGGAGGGGAAATGAGATGTTGAACTTGATGCCACATATTATGAGCAACTGCTGACATAGACGAGGATTTCTAAAAGGCCTCCTCCAGACTAGAGGAAGGAGGAGACCAGAAGGTGAAGCTCCTAATTGCACGGCAGAATGGGCAGTGGCTGCAAGTTTTCAGTCTTTACAGCTCTTCCATGTGGCCAGGAGAGGAGGAAAGTATGGAATTCCTGGCTTCTATCATGTCCAAAGCTGTCCTGAGAAGCAAGGACCGTCTAGAGCCACCTCTGACTTAGCCACAACTGCATTTTATAGATAGATAGACATAGATATAATTTTATAATTATAATTTCCATATTGTGGGCAATTGGTTTTTAAAAAATTATTTGCAAACTTTATGCCAGAGAAATTAATATCTAAATGTGCCATTGAAGACACCAGTGTAAGCCAGCTCAAAAAGCTTCAATTGGGAAGCTCAAACCTTCAAAATTATGCTCTGCAGATAGTGGTTTATTCCAAAGGCCTTCCTGGTAAGAGGGCCGTGGCGTCAGAGGATGCTGGGAATATCTCCCACAGGACTGAATAATTAGCCTTGATCACAGGCTCCTAATAATCTATGTGGGCTGCGAAGACAGGCTATCCATCTAGCATGACAGGATGCCGGTAAACCACGAGTCAATGACTCCCATCCCTGGAAGGGAGGAAGGGCAAGCTGATTGAGCTGAGCGTTTATTGTCCATTAAAGTATTCCAGGGCAGCATGGCACCCTTCCTCCAGTGCCCACTCTGGGCAGCGTATGGAGAGAAGCCACAGAGTTGAGGATGACCAGCAGGAAACCAGCCCCTACCCGACCCCTTCTCTGCCAAACTTCATGCCATCTCGATGGGCTCTTCGGTCCCTCCTGATTTCTATGTGGCCTTACCCAGCAATAAAAACCATTTCTCCCAAGCAGTTTTTAAAAGATTATTTTCAAGAGTAGTTTTAGGTTCACAGAAGAATTAACAGGAAGATACAGAGATTTCTCACCTACCTCCTGTCCTCCGACATGCAGTCTCCCCCATGAGTAACAGCCCCCTCCAGAGTGGTACCTCTACAACAACTGACGAACCTACATGCGTTGACACATTAGAATCACCCCAAATCCACAGTTTACATTAGGGTTCACTCTTGGTGGTGTACATTCTATGGGTTCGGACACCTGTATAATGACATGTATCCATCATGATAGTATCAGACGGAGTATTTTCACTGTCCTAAAAATCCTCCATCCGCTGCTTATTTATCCCCCCTCTGCCCTCCGTTTCCCGACTATTTTTGTTGTTTTCATTATATAGATGGCTTACTGAAAGCAACTTTCCATATGAGGAAAGAGAAAGGTAAGCTAGTGCATGCACAATGGCTTGTCTGTTTCGTCTACAGACCTTAGCAGAGTGTGCCTTTGTTAGTGAAGTAGTAGCCTGGGACTTGGTTCCGTCTGCTTCACCCTTCAGAGAATTCTATGTAAGAAAGAAGGTGTGAACATGTTGGGGGTGGGGTAGGTGATAGAACCACCACCTGTGCCAGGTATGTGTTAGCCGCTTTTCGCTTTGTTATTGCAGTTTGTTCTTTGGTCTCGCTTTCTTTTTATTTTTAATCCTTTAGAATTCCTATTTGAACTTTGCACTAAATTAAAACCTCTTAACTCATGAGCACTGTGAATGCAGAGTCCCAATGTCAAATATTCTGCCTCATTCTCCCCATCAGTACATTGTACTTACTAGATCTTGTACCCGACTAATGGTTTGGAAAATATGGGGCAGTATACGTGAGGACCTGGGACCCTGAGTGCCTGAGCTCATTGGCTCTACTACCTACTAGTAGTACAACCTTGGGCAAGTATTTAACATCTCTGTGTCTTGGTTTCTTCATCTGTAAAATCAGGATAATAACAGCATCGATCTCCTAGACTCATGAAGAGTTTGGAATAATGCCTGGCATGTAGAAGCCCTCAGTGACTGCTAAGTATTATAATTGTTGTTATGTTTTTATTAGTTTCAGGTGTACAAAACAATGTAATAGATATTTATCATTTATACCCCTCACACAGTGATAACTCCCCTCCCCCATCTACTACCGCTCTGACATCGCACACAGCCATTACATTCCCACTGTCTCTATTCCTAATGCTGTACTTCGCTTCTTATAACTATATATGTATATAATTGTAGTTGACATTCATTATTGTTGAGCTTCAGCTTCAGGTGTGCAGTGCAGTGATCAGGTATCTACATCGTCCCTGAGGTGGTCTCCCTAATGAGACAAGTGTCCATCCGATACCCTACAAAATCTTTACAACATTATTGATTACATTCCCCAAATTAACTTTCGTTTCCCCGTCACAATCTTGTGGTTACCGACTGTGCTTTCTAATCACCTCACCTTCCCCCTTATCCCCACCCCCCTCCCATCTAGCAACCCTCAGTTTTTTCCTCTATGTCTCTGACACTGCTTCTGATTAGTTCATTCATTTATTCTTTTCTTTAGATTCCACACATAAGTGAGATCATAGGGTATTTGTCTTTCTCTGTTTAACTTATTTCACTTAGCATAATGTTCTCTAGGTCCATCCATATTGTTGCAAATGGTAAGATTTCAATCTTCTTTATGGCTGTGTAATACTCTATGATTGTTGTTATTTAAGCACTTCTAAGGAGAGTACCAGTGATGGGCTGACAAATGTAACAACTGGCTCTCTGGACATAAAAAGCCCTGGTTTGACAATGAGATATCACCTCATGCCTGTTAGAATGGCCATCATCAAAAAGACAAGAGATAACAAATGCTGGTGTGGATGTGGAGAAAAGGGAACCCTTGTGCTCTGTTGATGGGATTGTAAATTGGTGCAGCCACTATGGAAACAGTATGGAGGCTCCTCAAAAAATTAAAAATAGAACTACCTTATATCCAGCAATCCCACTTCTGGGAATATATCCACAGGAAACAAAAACAGTAACTTGAAAAGATATCTGTATCCCCATGTTCATCGCAGCATTACTTACAATAACCAAGATATGGAAACAACCTAAGTGTCCATCGATGGATGAATGGATAAAGAAGTTGTGATATACATATACAATGGAATATCATTCAGTCATATAAAATGAGTTAATTCTATCTTTATGCTAAGTGAAAATAAGTCAGACAGAGAAAGACAAACACTGTTATGATCTCACTTATATGTGGAATCTTAACAAAACACACAAAAAACCAAACTCATAGAAAAAGATCCAATTTGTGTTTACCAGAGGTGGGAGGGTGGTGGAAAGGGGGAATTCGAGTATGGTGGTCAAAAGGTACAAATTTCCAGTTATAAGTACTTAGGGATGTAATGTACACTGTGATGACTATAGTTAACACTGCTATGGGATATATAGGAAAATTGTTAAGCGCGTAAATCCTAGGAATTCTTATCACTTGGAAAAATTTCTTTTCTTTCTATGATGGATGTTAATTAAATCTATAGTGATAATCATTTCAAAATGTAAACCATCATGCTATATACCTTTTACAGGCTGTAAACTTATATAGTGATGTGTGTCAATTATTTCTCAATGACACTGGAAAAAATGATCTGAAAAATTGGCAAAAAAAGAGCCTGGTTTGTAGCATTTGGCAATTTCTGTGGTGTAAATCCTCCTACTACAGCCAATTTCGAGCTACCAATGTGATGTCATTGAAGGCAGAGTTGTAAAGAGGCGAGCAATAAGTACACTATTATGTAGTATGTTCACCATATATAGATACAATAGACATAACTAATGTCAAGAGCATAGATGATAGTGAAACGTAGCATAATAATTAAGAAAGGTTGTTTTGAATATTTACTATCCTTTAAAATATAAGTTATTTGAGTCTAAGTTTATATAATTCAATTTTTAATATTGGCTGGGTTTAATAAACGAGTCACAAAATTTCTGAAAATTCAACGATTGGCTCTTATCAGCCAATAGGAGGGGTTCCAACCCTGCACTGCTTCTTACTCACTTTCATCAATTTAGACACGTGATAGTGTTTCAGAGGAAACAACTACATTCCTCATGTTTTATAATCGGATTTGAGGTGGTAAGAAACCTTACTTTACACATCTCTCCTACCTTGCCCTGTTCATCTCTCCCATTTGGCTTTTCCTGAGTTGTACCCTTTATAATAAACGGGTAATAAGCTGTTTCCTGGTAGTGATGGGAATAGGTCTCATGTCTTTGCAATGGCTCAGCCTCCTCCTTAGTGTGCCTTTCTCCAGGTGTGTCACCAACTGAAGGCCTTCGAGAGTTTTGTTTGTGTCTTAATTCTAGTGGGATGTCAACACCAGGGGGATGACTTGGGTCCAACGCCAGCCGATGAGAATCCTGCATTTAAATGCAACAATCTGACACTGACGTTAGCTTAGTTTTTTCTTTGATTTAGAAGGAAGGCATTTCAGAGTCTCGCAGCCCTTCCTCAAGGCTTATTTTGAATGAATATCATTCACTATTGTTCTGATATGAATGTAAACTATGTGTTGAAGAATATAAATGATGAATAGCACTAATTATTGCTTGGATTACTGTTACTTTGTTGATTTTGGGTTTGCAGAATTGTTGAGAGAAGTTTGATAGGAAAGGGATTATTTTCTTTCAAATACTTCCTACGTGAACTCTGGTCCAGTAGCCTGGTGTCCTTATCTATGCAACTGAGTGTCTGCCACATGCTGATACTCGGTGTTGGTTACTAGAATAAAACTAGTTCCCTATGAGACGCTTTGGAGTTTTTCAAGAGCCTTTACATTTGCCACAGAGGCGCAGCAGAGTGGTTCAAACATGGACTCAAGTCAGACAGACCTGGACTTGAAACACCACTTTATAGTTACGTGACCTTGAATACGTTAGTTAATCTGTTTCTCAGTTTCCATAAAAATAGTACTTCCCAATGAGGATGTTAGCGTGAATGTGCATGAAAAGCACAAGCACGGAGCTTGGTAAACAGCAGGCTCTCCATTCAAACAAACAAACAACAAACAACCTTGATGTAGGGGGCAGGTAATGCTATTTTCCCATTGGGATGAGTCAGCTAAGAGGTTAATAACTTCCCCAGGGTCACACAATCAGCAAAGGACAGAGGCTGGACTGAAACTCACACTGATTCCTTTACAGCCTGTAAAATGGTGACTTTATTTAGTACACACACACACACACACACACACACACACACACACACTTGCTTCAGAATAACAAATGGGAAATGCTTTATATGCTGTTCAGTTACCTTCTTGTCCCCCAGTCCAGTGTGTCAAAACTTAAAAATTTTCCAGGCTTATAACTGACTGGTTCTGCCAGGCTTGACAGATAAATTATTATTCTTGCCATAGCTTCTTCATCTGCAAGATGGTGCTAACGAAACTGTCTACTAGTTAACATGGGGATTAATTACTTCTTTGCAGTGTACGGATTTCTTGAAGAAAGACGCCACTTATGTGGCAGGCATCCCACTAGGATGGTGTTCCTGTATGACTGTTGTGACAGAATGACATTTGAGTCATCGGCCTGTCAGCGTCACTAAGTAGTGCTATTGTTGCCTAAGCTCAGTGCCCTTAATTGTTGGTCTCCCTCCAATTTTCTGAAGTTTTTTTTTTTTTTTTTAGAGAGAGAAACAAAAGGAAATATATTTCAATTACAGCAGGAAAGACATAGTTCAGGTCATCTTTTCTAGTTGTCAATCTTTCTAAAGTGTTTGACATTGAACCCGCTCCTTTCGGAACAAACCTTTCTACGGATTTTTAAAATTAGTTTTTAAACACATAGTACACACAGTTGGGACAAAATTTAAAAGGATATGCAATAAAATGTCTCCTTCCTACTCTGGTCTTCCCAGCCTGAGTTTCCCTTCCCAGAGGTAACCACTGTTTCAAGCAAATACTGTGTGTATATTTGTGTGTGTGCCTTCTGTGCAATAGAGCTGTGTAAAAGCATAGTACACACATTCTACTAGTACCCTTCTATTCTTAATGCTCTATGTTAGAGAGCATTCCGTTTTGGGGTACACAAAGTTATTTTTTTCTAATAAAGTTTGCATAGTATTTGATTGTATGGATAAACCATAGTTCATAGTCAGTTTAGTGACAGATATTCAGCTGTTTCCAATCTTTTATTTCAAAAAATGCAGCAATGACTATTCCTGCATTAAAAAAAAAAGTTGGATAAGAAAAGATGAAATAGAGTCATTTGTGACAACATGGATGGATTTTGAGATTATTATGCTAATGAAATAATTCACACAGAAAAAGTTGAGAACCATATGATTTCATTGATATGTGGGATATAAAACTGAAAGCAACAAAGGAACAAGATAAACAAAGAAACAAAAACTCACAGACAATTTTAGTGGTTACCAGCGGGTAAGGAGGGAAGGGGGTGGTAGATGAGGGCGAACGGGTTCATATATATGGCGATGGATGGAGAACTGATTCTGGGTGGTGAAAACACAATGTGATATATAGGTGATGTATTACAGAATTGTACACTTGAAGCCTATGTAATTTTACTAACCATTGTCAGCTCAATAAATTTTAATTAAGACATAAAGTGGGAGTCTACCTAAAGTTTAAACGCCTAGCAATTCATTTAAATATTGCCAAATTGCTTGCCGTACCAACCTACGTGTATATTCTCATTAGTAATTCAGGAGAGTGCTTATTTCCCCACACCCCTATATATCCCCCTAGAATTTAGCTTGGTATCATTGCTTGATGTTAACCATTTTACATGTAGTCCTGCTGTGCTTTGAGCCTACCAAAGCAAATTTACATTTTACCAAAACTCCACCTTTCCTCCTATCCTCTTGTTTGGTGAGATGTCCCAGGTTCCTCTGGCTTCATAGAGCTGCCTCACTCTGTGGATTACGGGTGTGTTCCTAAGGGTCCTTATTGGATGGCTTAATCAATCTTAAACTGTAGGACCTACATCTGAAAACAACAGGAAGAGTTCTACTCCATATCTTTTTACAGATTCTTTCAAAAACAAGATGATTGTCATTTACCTGTCATTTTAGTTCTACCTGATGAACTAGTCAAGATAATTTCTTCTTTCAGTTCCTTCAGCATTCCACGTTAGTTGGAGTGGCTGTTTTCTCAGCATAGAAAACTCCCCAGATCTTTGCCTGGGGGTGGGGGGGGCTCAGCTCAAACGTCACCTCCTAGGAGTTCTCCCCGCCCATTCACATTTAAAACAGCAATTTCTCCCCACACTCCCACATTTCCACCCCTGTCACCCCATTATCCTATTTTATTTTTCATATTTTTCTTATTACTCTCTGAAATTATCTTATTCAATTGTTTATGTGTCTAATCCCATTAGAATATAAGCTCCAGGAGATGGTACCACAGCTCTGATAGTCGCAGTACCTCCGGTGTCTAGAACCCTAGCTGGCACTTAGTAAGCCCTGAACAAACAATTGTCAAGTGAAGGGACAAATAAGGAACTATACTCATTTTCCTCCTTCCCCTTTAAACACGCTCCGAGTGGACCCACCTGAATGCGTAAACCCGGCGGAGGGCGTTCAGCCTCGCCATTGGCTGGAGTATTACCGTTGCTCCTGGCAACCACTGTTTCCCACCAGTCGTGTCGCCGTCCCGCCTGGCCCGGCCCCTCATCGCCCCGCCCCCAGACCGCCGACCGTCGATCCATTGGTAAAAAACGATGCTTGCCCTTTAAGCGGCGGGACTTCTGGTCAACGTCGTTCGGTAACGCCGGAAGGGGAAGTTTCGCCTCCGAACGCTCCCTCGCTGGTCCGAATTCGGTGGCGCCACGTCCCCCGGTCTCCGCCTTCTGCACCGCGACGAGTGGCTTCCGCCTCGACACCTGCCACTCGCAGAGCCGGCCGCGTCGTGAGGGGCCCGGGACGGGGAGTCGGGCGGCGGGGCGCATCCTGGCCACCTAAGAAGCGAAGATGTCGGACATCGGGGACTGGTTCAGGAGTATCCCGAGCATTACGCGCTACTGGTTCGCCGCCACCGTCGCGGTGCCCTTGGTGGGCAAACTCGGCCTCATCAGCCCGGCCTACTTCTTCCTCTGGCCCGAAGCCTTCCTCTACCGCTTCCAGGTACTGCCCGGCGACGCGAGAGTGGAGACTACAGGTCCCAAGCGGGTGTCCGGTGGCGTAGCGTAGACCAGCATGTGGAGGACACGCGGTGCCTCTTGGGATTTGTAGTGCGGCCGCTCCAGCGGTTTTGGGCGGGGCCCGGTGGTCGGGGGGCGCGGTGGCGGCCGGAGGGTTTGGAGCAAGGGCCTGGAGAGCTGGAGGCGTGGGGACGTGGGTTTGGCCGGGTGGGAAGGGACTGATTTAGTCCTGCTGTTAAGATTGTGCTCCCTGTCCTCTGCACTCAGAGGAGGCAGTGGGAAAGGAAGTCTGTGACAGTCGTCAATCTGTTGTACAGTCTATTCTACTAGTGATTAGCAGCCTGCGTTTACTTGGAGTAGGTGCCCTCTCACCTCTGCCACGTGGGTGGCGTAAGGCTGTCAACTTACCTAACCATCCAGTTCAGTTCCTTTTGTGTTAGTGGAGTTTTTTTTTTTTTTTTCCTGTTGGAGTGATTTGAGGTCAGAGGTGCAAAGAGTGAGTTTCTTTATATGCATTTCTCCCAGACCCTGACTTAGTGTCTGGCACGTAGTGGTTGTATGTACGAAGGAATGAGTACACAGTTAATTGCTCCAGAAATGGAAGGCCTTGTGATTTTTTTAAGCGTGAAGGAAACAATCCAGATTTACATTCCTGGCAAGAGAATATTAGTTTTCTGGAGGTTGTCTTTATTCACTGGATTCTGTGATTTAAATCTTTGATCAGTGGCAGGTCAGATACGAAGAGCTGACATTAATTTCAACACATAACTTGGCCTGTAGATAATACTCTCTCGTTGGCTTCTTCACTGGCTATTTCTTAGTCTCCTTTGCTGCTTCTTCGTCTTCCTGACCTTTAGATGTTATGATGAGCCCCAAGGATCAGTTATAGGACCTTCTTTACATGCTCCACAGCTGAAAGGTGATCTCGTCTAGCTTCATGGCTTTGAAAACTTTCTATAAACTGAAGACTCTCAAATACAAATAACATGTATTTTTAGTTCAGATTTAGCTCCTGATTTCCAGCCATCTATTTGAAATTAGCACTTGGGTGACGGATAGGCACCTCAAACTTCACATGTCTCAAACTGCATACCCTTTTCCCATTGCACTAGAAGTAAATAGAAACTCCATTGTTACAGGAGCTCAGGCTAACAGTCATGGAATCATCCTTGACTTCTCTTTCTCACAGCCCACAATCTGTCAGTCAATTCTGTGTGCTTTAGACGTATATCCCAAATACAGTCACTTTTCATTCTCCATTGCTAGCTATTCTCATTCCAGCCTGTTCCTTTCAATCTTTTCTCTAGACAGCTGGAGTGATCCTTCTAAAATATAAATCAAGTCTCCTGTAAGTCCTCTGCCAAGAACTTTCCAATGTCTTCTCAACTCGTTGAGTAAAATCCAAGTCCTTTCAGTGGCCTGCAAGGCCCTCTGCTCCCTCTCTGCCCTCCTCTCCTGCTACTCTCCGTCTTCCACGTTAGGCTCCACAGTGGAATCCTGGCTGTTGCTCCGGCAGCTGACTTGGTCTCTTGATCTCCCGCCAGGGCTGTTTGCACATAGTATTTCTCTGTTTGAGGGAGCTAACCATGGCTTACCTCCTTACCATGGCTTACCATCTTACTGGCAAGGTCTTATCTGATTGCCCTACATAAAATAGTACCCATCCTTTACTGTGTCTCCCTTACCCTTAGTGGTTTTTGCTATCACCCCTTGCTTGGTATTAGTCCATTTCCCTTCAGAAAATACGGCTCTGTGGGAGCCAGGTCTTCCCTTGCTGACCACTGTCTTTGTTTCCTAGAATAGTGCCTGGCATAGCAGGTACTTACATGTGGGTTGAATGCGTGGAAATAATTGGAGGTACAATAGTGAATAAGCTGGAAAGGGTCCCAGCTGCCCATGAAGAAAATGAGAGAGGCATGTGATAGAGAGTGACTTAAGGGGTGTATCATTTGATAGAGTGTTCCAGAAAAGCCTCAAAGAAGATACCTGAACTGAAACTGGATGATGAGGAGCCATCTTTGGGAAGATCTGGCTCTAGGGACAATCTTTTGGGAAGAAGGAATAGTAAGCTTAGAAGCAGGTGCTAGAAACAGAAAGTAGACTGGATAGCGAGGACAGAGTCAGCTGTAGGGATGGGGTTGGAGCTGAGGACGCAGAGATAGCCGGGGTGGGTTTAGTAAAGCGAGGATGCAAAACTAGGGCTGGGGCTTGCTCGCATAGGGCCTTGCGGTTTGGACTGGATTGCAGAGTCACCAGGCATGCTTTGGAGCCTTCAAACAAGGACGGCCCAGGTGCCCTTGACTGATCTGTGGGATGGACGTGGGATGTGGGAGAGGGAGGAATCCAGACAGAAAGTGAGAGAGATGGTGTTCTGGGCCAAGATGGCTGTGAGGATAGAAGAGGGTCGATTGGGAGTTGGAGTGGGCACGCTTGCAGCTGAATGGATGTGAAGGGTGGATGGAATGGGTGCAGGAAGCAGGACTCAGAAGATGTCATTGTTCTCCCAGTGGGTGATGGAGCCCTGTACTCAGATTGGAAATATTTCGGGAGGCTTAGGTTTGGGGAACATAACATAAAGAGTTATGTCTCGGCCATGCTCAGTCTAGAGATGCTATTTAGGCATCCAAGTGGAGAAGTTAACTATTGGCTTAACTTAAGAAGTTAAGCAGTTGGTTATTTGAGTATGGTTGGGGCCCGCAGCCAGAATTTCATGCTGTTCTCTCCTTGCTTGCTCGGGTAAATATGTGTTGACTCAG
This sequence comes from Rhinolophus sinicus, assembly GCF_036562045.2. Lineage (NCBI taxonomy): Eukaryota > Metazoa > Chordata > Mammalia > Chiroptera > Rhinolophidae > Rhinolophus > Rhinolophus sinicus. Next base: position 12,561,777 of record NC_133761.1, read on the forward strand.
TGAATATTGGGCAGTTTGTGCCTGGTGGCATGGTGACTGAGGTGCATGCATGAGGAGCCCTGCTTGTAAATCATTGTGAGATGGACCTGGTCAAAACGGGCTGTTTGAACCTCCTTGCGAAATCCTGCTTGCTTGTCGTCGAGTCAGATGAGTAAAATAAGAAAGCCTTTCTATCAGACCGCAGGTGTACAGTGTTAAAACGGTCATCGTTCATGTCACACCTTCCATGATTTTTCCCATCCTGCTAGCGTTGTTTCTTGGGGCTTGTTATCCTGAAACTGGGGAGACGCTGCTGGGGAGGCAGGACAGTGTACTGACTGCCCAGGTGTGAAAGGACCAGTATTTATACCTTCTTGCTACTGTGACTCCTACCCATTTTGGACAAGTTTAGCTTTCATTTGCAAATAAGTTCCTCCAGGTGGAGGAAGCAGCTGAAGGAAAACCTTGCATCTAGAGGCTCATGTGTGAGGACAGCAGCCGGTGGTGTGCTTTCTGCTAAAGGCTCATCTTTTCCTTAGAGGCTGGGTAGTTAACAGCTTAAAAAAACATGGATTTAGAATTGTGGATTCCCGTTGAAAGTGACGAAAGTGACTTTTCCTCCTTATCGATGAGTTTCCTCTGATTAGCTCGTTGATTTGGAACTCCAAAGTTTAAAATGTTACTTCCTTAGTTTGGATAGGTAGAAACATAGGAGCGGCGATTCTTCTGTTGTCCAGAGTTTGTAGTTCCTCATGCTTCACACCCATCAATCAAATAGTTCAGGATGATGAAATGTCTTGATAATGGTCCCTGATGAACTAGAAGAGAGGTCGTTTCTTGCTGTTCTGGTGGTTTCTGAGATTCTGTCTCCCAGGGCTTCCTCCACAGTGATATTTAATTTCTTTGGACAAAATAACATCACCCTCTTAAATCTGTATTGTGCTTCTCCATCTTTTATCTCATTCAGCTCCCACAGTCACCCCAGTTTAAGTGTTACCCCAGTTTATAGACAGCTGCAGTTTTGGTTTCTATCTCAGTGAGTTCAAGATCGTTCTGAGCTCTCGTTTAACTTCTTTGCATAATATCTACCAAAACACATACGAGTAGTTAAATGTTTAACAAAACAGTTTTGAGGGTGACTTCTTCCCAGTCAGTCATAGCAAATTATTTTTTCTTTTTCTGTTAGAGTAGTTGGGATTTCAAGTAATTGAGTCATGGTCTGCAGTCCTGGCTCAGCTCCTTACTAGTTGTATGCCCGTAGGCAAGTTATTTATCTTTTCTGAGCCTCAATTCTTTAATTACTGAATGCGTGTATATAACCAGCACCCAGAGCAAGCAGCAGAACATTACCAAAAAATGGGGCTAATTTAATGCCACATTAACTCTGTTCTGAGTTAACTCTGTTCTGACTCCATTGATTATAAGATGTCCCATCAATTTAATACAAATTTTTGGAGGGGGAGGAAAGTAGAAGTTACATTAAATGAATATATTGAGAATAAGACATCCTAACACAAAAATGAGTGTCTTCAAATTGAGGAAATGTTATTTACTGCCTGTCTCTATTATATAAATTACATAGAAAAATGTTTATAGAACATTTACTGGGCATAGAAAAATGCCCAGTAAATAGTCTGGTAAAAAAATCTATTAAAAAATAATGTCATTTTTATTTATTAGCCAATAATTCTCTCATTACTGCTTTCTTTCTGTGGGCAGAAAGATTCTAATTTTAATTTGTAATTGAAATTGAAATGCAACTGCTGGATTATTGTCCTATTTTTTGTCCCTTTAAAAGCATCCTGACTTAAATGGGAAGATGTGAACTCTCAGTTTCTCTAATTTGTTTCAAGAATAATAAGAAATGTCACCAACCAGACCTGTGATTGGGCCTGGTGATTTTATTTGCCAAGCTTTTGCTTATGTTACCACATTTAACGCATGATAGCAACCCTAGCAGATTGATTTAAGAGTTTATTGGGTTACCAATTTGTGCTTTCTATATCTCTGAGACTGTTTCTGATTAGTTTGCTCATTTATTCTATTCTTTAGATTCCACATATAAGTGAGATCATGTGGTATTTGTCTTTCTCCGTCTGACTTATTTCACTTAGCATAATGTTCTCTAGGTCCATCCATATCGTTGCAAATGGTAAGATTTCATTCTTTATGGTTGTGTACTATTCCATTGTGTAAATGTACCACAGTTTCTTAATCTAGTTGTCTGCTGATGGACATTTCGGTTGTTTCCATGTCTTGGCTATTGTGAATAGCACTGCAATAAACATAGGGGTGCAGATATAATATTTTTTCGAATTAGTGTTTTGGATTTCTCTGGATAGATACCTAAGAGTGGAATTGCTAGATCAATAGAGTCAATGGAATTGTAATAGATATATACGATGTCAGAGGGGTAGTAGATTTGGGGAGGGGTGTTATCACTTTGTGAGGGGTGAAATGTCTATTACATTGTTCTGTACACTTGAAACTAATAGAAAAAAAAAAAAAAGAGTTTATTGGGGAAGAGAGACAAGCACACACAAAGCTGGAAGGTGGCTGAACTTGGTCTGTAAGCTGAGCATACATAGAAGTAGCCTCAAGGTTTGGATTAGAGCTTGAGTGGCAAGTGCTTTTGGTATGTAGTACAGCTTTAAAATCTTTCCGTAGTTGTCCTGTCTATACTAGTTATGCAGTGATCCGTAGTTAAGGTTTCCCGTTAGACCATAGTTTTGTTTTAACTTTTTATTGAGTTAGAGTATACAAGCAGAAAAGTGTGTATGTTATGTATCTATAACTTGTTGAATTTTCCAAAACTGAATACATGTATGTAACTGGCACCCAGATCAATAAACAGAATACTACCAGCACCCCCATATGTTCCTACTGCTCCCTTCTGGTCACTGCTTCTCCCAAAAGTAACTACTAGCTTGACTTTTAATACCATAGATTGTTTTTGCCATTTTTTTCTTTACAGTCTATAAATGAAATCATACATGTGTATTCTTTTGTGTTAGCTTCTTTTTTTTTCTTTTCTAAGCTTAGACCGTCATCCATCCATCCATCCATCCATCCACTGGCTATGATTTCCAGTACAGTGTTCGATAGAAGGAATGGTAGCAAACTTTCTTGTTCTATTTCCAGCCTCAGGATTTGAAATCTGCTTCTACTTTTCTTTTTTCCTGTTATTTGTTTATCTGCTTGTTTGTTTTATTGAGGTAACATTGGCTTATAGAATGTAAGTTTCAGGTGTGCAACATTATAATTTAACATCTGTGTATATACTACAGTATTGAGCCTCTTCTCAACTTACTTTTGAGAGTCACCCATGTTGTTGCATGAGGTCATAGTTGCTCATCCCCAGATTGTTCCTTTGTGTGAATAGACCACCATTTATTTGCCCAGTCTACTGGCAGTGGACCTTTGGGGGAGGTTTTTGGCCGGGGCTAGAAAATATAGTGCTGCTGGGAACATGTCTTGGTGAACATCGGAATGCATTTCTGTTGAGCATACACCTAGGAGTAGAATTAATGGCTTGTAATAGCTCTTTTAAAGTCCTCGATTGAGGTTGAGTGCCTTTCATTTGTTTTTCTTGCCTACCTAGTGTGTCCAGAAAAAAAAGGGGGGGGGGACAGTTTCTGACATCAGCATGTGTGGCACATGGGAGCTCTTCCTTAATTGCTTGGTGACTCGTGTAGACTTGAAGTCCAAATCAACTAATCTGTATTATTTCAGAAAAACCTTTGATAGTTACAAAACCCCCACTCTACATTCTGGATGGCATTTGTAATTATCTCAGTAGCAGATTGTTCGGGAGATTTTAGTTCAAGGATGGCTGAACGAAACAGTCTCTCAGCCGAAGTTGTTGGACTACTAACTAAAGAACAACGTCGTATGTTTTTTGAAGGTCTTAATATGGCAGTGAACAAATGGGCTTCTTGCTCTTGTTAAGTGAGGGACTCTGGGGAGATTGCTTAAACTCTAATGAGGGAGCAGCTTTCCTCATGAAAAAGGTGGGGTGATTATGCTTCTGGCCCTGGGATTGCTGTGAGGTTAAAACGAGATGCTTCCCTCCGCTTCTTCTGGCACGGGAGCCTTGCAGTCCTGGGGTCCATGAAGGCTTTCCAGGGCTAAAAACATGCATCCAGTACTCCCAGCCCTGCAAAGAAAGCCTTTTTTTAAATCCTAACTGTTTACATATCAGTTAGAGGAAAGGAGGGGATTTAGTTGGGTACCTTCAATGGGGATTTCAGAAATACTATATAACATTTTGTCCTTCTGAAGAGACAGCTATCTCCTGGTGTTTTCAAATCATGATTTTAAAGTGATACAAAAATAATAAGACTCTTAGATCAGTGAAAGCAAGCATAACGGAAGGGTAGGCTTAATGAACGGGGGAAAAGAAGTGAGGTATTTTGACAGACACTGATTTCCAAAGAACAGGTGCACACAGTGGCTAAAAATAGTGTCGTGTTGTCAGTGTTAGTGAAAAATGTAATCAGAAAAAAACCCCGAGGTTTCTTTTCTAAAATCAGGCCTTGAGTAACTTACAGTAATATGGGGGCAGTTTAAAATGTGTGTTTGTAAAAATCAGGTCAGCGTGCATCTCCTAAAAGATCATAATAGTCGTACACCCACACGTTTTTTTTTTTCACCAAACGCCTTTTTAATCAACTCTTAATTCCAACCTTTCACAAAGTCTGTGAGACAAGGAAGGTCGGATTCATAGGACAAATGGTGCTGGGTAACACACCTCCAAACCCAGACCTTTCCAAGGCCCCATGGCTACTTAAGAGCCAAGCTTCTGGGGTTCACGCCCAGTGCTTTTCATAAGCAGGAAGAATCAGGATTATATCAGGATGATAAGTATAAGTAGTACCGAACAGTTTTACTGATTGTAATTATACCTCATAATAATGATGTCACTTGTGAGCGGCGTTGTAAACACAGGGCTTTAGTATCATAAAGTCTGGAGTCAGGCTGGCTGAGTCAAGTTTCTGGCTGTACCACTTACTAGCGATGATTTAACCTTTTCTCATAGTTTCCTCATCTACAAAACCCACCTCCTGAGTCAGGGCGTGGAAATGGGCAGAATAGCATACTGTTTATTTTTTAAACCATTAGCCAAAGTAAGGCAAGTATTAGCATACCATTCCCCTTTTACAGTTGGCAGTTGAGGCTCAGAAATGAACATTTTTATAAGCTAAGACTTAAGTCTTAAGTCTTCTCAAGTCATTTCCAGGGCTCTTTCCGTTAGACTATATTGTTGCCATGGTAAAATTGTGAGTAAGCCAAATGAATTTTAACCAAGTTTGTTGTACTGGTTTAATATACAGTTCTTGGAAAGTCACATTTTGGGTGTGTAAAGTGCGTTTCCCTCTGCAGGGAATTAAGCTCTGAGGGTCACATACCTATATTACTTAGAGGATGTAACTTGTCAGCTCTGTGTCTGGCCAGGCCCCACCACTAATGTCCTCCCTTCCAGCCACACCCAAGTTGTTAGCCGTATCGTCCATTTCTTGTGCTCTTACGGTTCTTTGGCACTTTGTCCTCATCTTTCCAAGACCAAATTTTCCCTCACTTTTGTCCACTCCTGCTTCTTTGGACAGCCTCCCCCACTTTTGGGAATTCCTTGATTCAGTGGCTGTCATTCGAGCTTGTGCAATAAGGCACATAGCTCTCAGCTAAAAGCCAGCATTGTACTGGGGTTTCAAAAGTCTGGGGGACCCATCTATTTCAGCCGCTATTACTTAACATGGTTCTGGAGGCACTTGCCAGTGAATTAGACAAGAATGGAATAAAGTACAAAATTTTATTTATAGGTAGAGTTCATTACTTGGAAAGCCCAAGAAGCTCAAATATTACCAATAGTAAGGTAGTTGAGCTTTGGTGGTTGCGTATAAGGAGATAGAAAGCAATAGTTCTACGGAAAACTGTAAATGCTAGGAATGACTTCTTCCTAGCTGGGAATTGTATTAATGTCACATTGATGTAATAAAGATGTTGGTTCTGGTTCACTTAGAAAAATAAAATATTGAGAGTAGCCAAGAAAATTGTGACAATGTGGAAGAGAAATGGGAGGGGAATTATTTAATTATGTAACTTTACCAGATATGAAAACATACTATAAAACTAGAAATTAAAATAGCTTGGTATTGGTGTAGGAATTCAATTGAAAACAGAGTAGTCTAAAAGTAGACCTTAATATAAAAGGGTGATAAAAGTAGCTTTTCAAATCAATGAAGAAAGGGTGGGTTACTCTGTAAATAGGATTGGGAAAACCGAGTGACCATCTAGAATAAGTTGGGTCTTCCTTACTCCTTACGTGAACCTTGAATGTGCTACAGTAAAACTGGGAGCACTTTTATCTTCTTGGCGTGGAGAAGTCTCCTGTGAACATGGTACATGGTGGATACACTTGCCTACATTAAACTGTCACATGTGGAAGTATGGCTAAAGTACCATCAAAACATAAGTCTGGTGACAGACTAGAAAATATTTGCAACAGTGAGAAATGGAAATTTCCATAATATATGAAGAAATGCAAATCTAGCAGAAAAATGAAGAAAGGAAATGCTAAAGTTTTTAAAACATGATTGGTGAATATAAAATACATCGAGTGGTGGGGGTGTGGAGAGAAGACAGGCATTAATTTACATTTTCGGAGGAAGTATATATTGGTTAAACATTTTTATAGGCATTTGGCAGACTCGACCAAAATGAAATGCAAATGTCTGATTTGGCAGATTGACTCACAGAATTGATCTACGTACATGTACAAAGAGGATATTCAAGAATATTCATCGTGGCATTGTAACAGTTTAAATGAAATTCAGATGTCCATATAAAAGACATACTATGAAGGCAATAAAAATATTTTTTCAAGAGAATAAAACAAGATATAGGACAGTACAGCATAAGATAGAATGAATAATAGTAACACATACTATTATTTCTTGAAAGAAATGCAAGAAACTGATCCATTGTTGCTGGAAAAAAACTGGGAGATTGAGGATCAGGAGAGAGGTTTACTTTTCACTGTGGAAATTTCTTTCATTTTTTGCGGGGGAGGATAAAAAATTCCTATTTCACTTCTACCTTTTGAATATGACATTTTTTTGACAAGGTTTGTGATCCGAGTATTATTATTTTCCTAAATAGAGATAATTACTGTATTGTTGGAAATTGTCATTGTAATTCATTTTTGACAGGCTTAACTGAATGCCTATTCCCAGTAGAGACTAACCACATATTTTTATAGTGCTCATTTTTTTCAACTTGTTTAGAAATATTTATTGCTTATTTTTGATGTCATTGTATTCCATCAATTTGTAAATTGATGTGATTGTAACTGATACGAACTTTTCTTCAGTTGTTTTCTTGAATGATATTGGTGGTGTCTCTTTGGTAGCTCTCATCATCGAAGAGAATGTTTTTCAAGGGTTAATTTTGTTTAGTTAAAAGAAAAAAATGTTAACCAGGCTTAGAGAAACTAACAGCTGTGTTTATTTTGATCTGGACAGATTTGGAGGCCAATCACCGCCACCTTCTATTTCCCTGTGGGTCCGGGAACAGGATTTCTTTATTTGGTCAACTTATATTTCTTATATCAGTATTCTACACGACTCGAAACAGGTATGTTATCCATAGTTGCTTTAAGTATTGTTTCTGCCCAGCTTGCTAATCTGTATATTTACGTGTTGGAGGAATTTTGAGGTCTGTTAGCATCTATACAGAAATGGCATAATGATGGTAAGTGTTCAGTAAGTGGTAACTGTGCCAGGACTGTGTGCCAGGCATTTAGAATATTTGATTTTTAATCCTCACAACATCATCATAAGGTGTAAGTAGCAGGGTCCCCATTTTATAGGTAAAAAAACAAAACAGAGTAAGACCGAGGTTTACACATCTTGCCCATGACCTTAGTGGCTGAGCTGTGTGCCTCTCACTTAATTTGACATCTCGCTCTTCTCTGTCATACAGCAGTCCTTGCCCTTCAGTGCACAATTGGGCTGAAGTGTCTGTGTCTTCTAGATTGGGGTCGAAAAACATTGCCTTATGTAATTAAAAGCCCAGCTTATTCCCTGCAATTGAAACATGCAACTTTAAAATATATAACTGGGGTTTAGTAATATGGTAGTTTATCAGACGTGACTACCTATACCATGTTATGGATAAGCTTTTTAATAAAAACCTTTTTTCTTACAAAGTTTCCTACTGATTGTTATTTATTTCCTACTACCCCTTATACTGTTATTTATTTCCTGGAATCCCTTATACGCTGTTCCGCTGTTCCGAGTTACTTATACTGAGAAGCAATAAATTGATACTGCTGTGTCAAAATGTGAATATAATGCTTTTGAAAAGGCTGGCTGATCTCAGAGACTTTATAAACCTGCTGCCTATTAGCTCAGCGTAGAGAATTCTGAGCTACCCTTAAATCTGTCAGTTTGAACATTGTAAATCAGTCTCATAACTGCAGGGATAGAAGGATGGGCATTTATGTGTCAAATATAATTTCTCCTTAAATTGGCATTTGCTAGTAGGTGCTTTTTAAAAAGAAAGAAATCATTATATTAATACAAAGTGTCAGGCCTAGACTTCTGTTGCTACTGGAAGGGACCTAGACCCTTTCCTTTAGGGAGCAAAAACGGGATTTGAGGAATAAACGTGGCTGGGGTGAGACTGACAACAGAGTTCTCACCGCCATATCACAGGCTTGATTCTTAAATCCACCAGAATATATGGTTTTCATTCTCTCAGTTGGACTGATTGTGATACTGACTTGCTTAGCATTCTTACCCCTTTGATATAATTTAATTGAGGATTAAGTTGTTAGAGTAATGGACACACACACACACACACACACACACACACGCACGGTGGAAAGTTCATGAACTTAACTGTCCGACTGCTATATCAATAGGTAGTTAACTCTAGATTAAGTGTGGGTGATCCATAACCTGTTTTTTAAATTTTTATTACGGAAAATTTTCAGGCATGGAAGTAGAGAGTAAGGCTAATGAACCTTTTTCTCTTTTTATTGAGATAAAATTCACATGACATCAAACTCACTGTTGTAACCATTTTAAAGGGTACAATTCAGTGGTCTTTAGTATATTTGCCATGTTGTACAGCCATCACCACTATCTAATTCCAGACATTTTCAAAACCCCCCAAAAAGCCCAAAGCAGTCACTCCCTTTCCCCGCCCCGTTTCTCTCAGCCCCTGGCAGCCACTAATCTGTTTTCTGTGTGTATGGATTTAACTGTATGGAACATTTCATGAGTCGTTTTGTGACTGACTTCTTTCGTTTAGCCTAATGTTTGCAGGTTTCACCCACACTGTAACATACATTAGTGTGAACCTCCTTTTCACCGCTCATCTGTAACAGTTTCCTCACAGCCAGTCTTATTTTATCCAAATCCACATCTGTTCTTCTAGCCCTGATTGTTTGAAGCAAAGTTCCAGACATGATAGCATTTCATCCATAACTAGTTTGATATTTACCTCTGAAATACAAAGACATAAAAATAATCAAAAAGTAATACATAATAGGTTATTAAAACCTAACTTACAATAATTCCATGACCACTTTTTATTTGAAAATTGTCTTCTCTTGGTTACTTAAGTTTTTGAACCCAGTTACCTATCCCTACTCCCTAGTCAGGTAGTATAACGAATTTGTAACACCTTAGGATAAGTCTGTAGGATTATTAGGCATTGATCTGTTTTCATTTGCTTTAATTAAAAGTTGCCCCTTATTCCCCACTACCCAATCACAGAACATTTGGAAATTTTAGAGGTGAGAGGCATTTTAAAAACAGTCTTGCTGACATACAATTCACGTAACATTTAAAGTGTACAGTTCAGTGGATATTCATAGATGACCATCATGACTACAGTCAACTATAGAATATTTCATCACCACAGAAGGAAACCCTGTGCCCATTAGCAGCCGCTCCCCACTTGTATTCAAGCCCGTTTCACCCCCAGCCTAGGCAACCACTTTCTGCCTGTTTAAATTAGCGTGTTCTGGACATTTCTTATCAAGGAATCATACAATAGGTCGTCTTTGTGACCAGCTTCTTTCACTTAGCACAGTGTTTCCAAGGTTGTCTGTGGAGCATATATTAGTACATATTCTTTTTTATTGCCAGATAAGAATCCATTGTATGGAATTATCGTGCTTTGTTTTTCTGGGCATCAGATGATGGACATTTGACTTGTTTTTATTTTTCAGTTGTTACCCCCATAGGGAGGAACTTTTGAGAACTTGCCGTTTAAATAAGGTTTCACAGACAAGCAAACAAGGATTTGGAGAGGTGACGATGACCCAAAGTGTACAAAGCTGTGTGAGGTGACTGGAACCCAGGTTTATCGACTCCCAGTCTTCTCTCCACCACACAGTTTTCAAAATAACATGTTGACAAAATGTTTACCACCTGCATATTTTCCTGCCTGGCTAAATTAAGTATATAGCAGTGTTGGCTTATTTATAAGTTTTCTGATGTGAACTGGATGCCCACAGTTTGAGACCAGTTAATTTGTGAATTCCTACTCGTTGGAAGCTTGCCAAATAATAAAATACCATTGTGTATATGGTTACAGTATTTTAAGTATTCAGTTGAAAGAATCCTTAGAAATCACAAAGCCCAAACCACAAAACTATTATTACAATTCAGAAACATTTGTTAGAATTTCAGCTCTGATTCATCGTAGTGATCCCCTACCAGTAAGTGTCCTAACACTGTAGCTGAAGTGTGCCCTTGAGGTACCAGGGGAGAAAAAAGGGAACAAGGAGAGACTTTTGCTGGAAATCCATTTTCTTTTAGATAGATGTTTTTTCTGCCACTTGTTAAGATTTTTTTTTTTAATTGACTATATGTCATGTAATTGTGATGGGGTGTGGTGGGGAGGGAAGGTAACTGCTTGAGCGAGAGTGACCTTACATTCGTTTGTTTCTTTTCTCTGCCTCTCTTCTTTCTAGTCTTCCAACCACAGGCACAAGGACTCACTCTTAGAAGCGAGAGCTGGGTCTGTGTTGCTTTTTCTGCCCAGTGTAAGACAGCCTGGTATATGGTGTAGTGACAAGAGCACTAAACTAGTCATTAGATTTCACTCTGCTTCTAACAAGCCCTGTGACTTTGCTCATGTAACCATTTCCCATCCGTCAAAAGGGGGTATAGGTCTTCCCATTCTACCTCCAGATACAGTATGAGGATCCAGAGTCGGAGGCTATGGAAAAGGTGGGCTGTCCCCCTGTCCCCCTGCCCACCCCACCCTGCCCATCAGAACTTATATTGTAGTGGAGGGAGAAGGGATTACCCACGTAATCACAAATATGTCATCAGATCATGATGAGAACCACGAAGGAAGACCCACAGACTGTGAGGGACTTCAACGGGTGGCACCTCAGTAGCTGTGGAATCGACTCTCCTCCCTCTGGGTCTGTTTTAGCTTGTGGTCATCAGAGCGTGTCACTTACTGGAATTCACTTGGGAGAACACAGGTTAGCCTTACCAGGTGACTGAGTTCGGGATTTTATTGAGACATGGTTTTAGATAATTTTTAAAAATTTACTTTTATTTGAAAGGAGTGATTTAAAAATATTCGCATGGTGGCTTCCTCTCGAAGTTTTGAAGTGTTTCTCTACATAGCAGTGATTTATTTTGTTCTGAAGTTCTGAACCCTGACATTTGGCTTATTTTTTGTTTCTAGGAGCTTTTGATGGGAGGCCAGCAGACTATTTATTCATGCTCCTCTTTAATTGGATTTGCATCGTGGTATCCTTCAGTCTGTTATTTTGGGCCAGAAATAAACCAACCTTTTTTCAGATTTGGGAAAACAGACAGTGTTCTGTACGACTCTTCAAATTACAGTCTTTGCATCTTTGTTTACTGCAGTTAATAAAAATAATTAAAGGTCTTTTTAAAAGCTGTAGTAAATCATACAGAGGGATGAATTCTCTTACCATCGCCTCTGGAGGATTTTCCCACATTTGGTTGAGTTTTATTACGTTCCCTCTTCTTGTTCCCAGTTCTCTGTGTTCTCATGGGTGACAGCTTGACTGCAGCACAAAAAGGAGTCGGGCCCTAAGACAGCTTTTGAAATCTGGTCCTGATCAGAAAGTTAACTTATGGCCAGCATCCTCTTCTGACTTCATTGCTGTCCTAGTCCTGGGGTCCTAAGTGGTAACTCAGTCCCTCTGTAAGTACCTGGGTCTGGGAAAGGACACAGCGTGTCTCCGCTGTGTTTCAGCCACAGCCGTCAGCCACCTTCCAGCTGCGGACCTTTCCAGATGGTGAGAATTTCCAAAGGGACGTGATGGCTCCAGCCCTGTGCCGAGCTGCTGAGCTCAAACTTGCTTTGGGGCTTAGCTTCCATCCACACTTGGCCCGGAGCCAGAAAATGGGGCACGTTGGGTGCCCTTTCTCTTCCTTGAAGGGAAGGAAAAAAAAAATTGTTTCGGATTTCAACCGTGCTGTGGAGCCCTGAAGGTCAGTAGAACCATTCTTGGTTTCAGAGGGCCCAGGCATCTCCATCTTCTAATTGAAGGAGACATGCTAACATGCAGCGCAAGGCAAAAAGAGGACGCAAGGTCCCAAACTGAGCCATGTGCCAAAGCGGTTAATTTCTACCTTTCCCTGTCATCGTACAGCCTACTAGAATATTTGTAATGAAGATTATTAGATACATTTGTGTTCTGGGATGTTGTAAGCAACCCGAAATGTAGAAAAGTGTATTCCTTCAGAAGACGGGGCAGAATACTTTGTTGCTGTCTGATCTTTAACTTTCCAAACCAAGATTACTGGCTTAGCAATGGACATGCAGGTAAGTTGGAACTATCTATTTGTCCTTTTTATGTTTCATATGACTACTAATGGCCTTTGATGGTTTAAATTGCGTTAGCTGTGTGGTTAATTATGGGCTATTTTGAAATTACAGCTGTTTCATTCTGAAGCTCTTACGTGAGTTAGCTAAACCATTACTTTTCTTACTCATTTCTGGCTTCCTTATCATGTATGAACATTGAGAATGACGGTTATCCCGCATTTTCTATGCATGTATGTAGATACACATTTTTAAAAAATTGAGAATATACAGTAACTGAAGCTTTAGGCCTGCTTTTTTTCAGGTAACAGCTTGACCCTGATAGAGCTGAATCCATCTAAAATAATGTAATTGGGTTGTATTTTATTATAGGATTTGGTAGTGTACATCGTAGGATAAATTAAAAGGATCAATTTATCATTCTGATGAGTTGAGTCCCTTTTTGGTTTTTGAATAGTCATGTGAGAATTTGGAGGGGAGGTAAGAAAATGGCGGATTGACACGACGCCTGTTTCAAGGGCCTCTGGAGCCCCGTCTTCAAATGTCGCTTCTTTTACAGTTGCTGATGATTCCTCTCATCATGTCCGTGCTGTATGTCTGGGCCCAGCTGAACAGAGACATGATTGTATCGTTCTGGTTTGGAACACGATTTAAGGTACTTGGACCTAGTCGGGAAGTTGTCCTTTTCGTCTGCCTTGGCAGAAGTCCCTCTCTTCAGCCCAGAGATGTACTTTCGGACTCGTCCAGAAGAGGTCACTGCAAAGCAGTGTACCTTCCGCAGGCCCGGCTCCCTTGCTCAGTCCCCTGTGTTTCTCCAGCCAACACAGACTGCTTACTTCCCACTCCCTGTGTATCTCAGGCTTGCGGGACCATCCCCGAATGATCGCGTGTGCATGTGTGTGTGTGTGTGTGTGTGTGTGTGTATGTGTGTGTGTGTGTGTGGTAGACAAAGTGAAGGAAAGATACTCACGTGGAACCCACCCCCTTTTAAAATCTGTTCTTACTACTCCCTGTTACATATTTTACATTTTAGCTGAAACATTGGCTTTTTTGCCCCCAAGTATTTCCTCTTGTGCCTTCTCACAGTTTCCACCTGTAACGTCTTCTGTTTTTCTCCTCGTGTAACTCCTACCCTGTCCCAGACTGAGTTGAGCCTGAACGTATTTCCTGAGTCACCTGCCTAGAATTCATCTCCCCTTTGGGATTCTGTAGTATGTTGTGTTCCTTGTTTAGTACGTACCACATTCTGCCTTCCACTTACTTATGTAGAACTCTTTACTGTTTGTAAAGTTCCTTGCAGCTCCTTTTGCTCTTCGTATGCTGTCTCAAACCTGGTAAGGGCTTCACATGTTGAACTCATCTGAGAGCCATCTTGTTTGGGAGAGTATTAGGTTAAGACATTAATGTGCAAAGAGATAAAAATTCAAATAATTTTGTGAAATATGTAAACAGAGAACCTAAAAAGATGGAGTATTTTCAGTTTATTGGTAACAACTTGCTGGTTAGAGTCTTACTGTGATTCTATACAGACGATGTTTTTATTATCATCTGTATGACACTCAGCTACTTTCTGAAGCTATTTGTTAATATTAATTCAGCAGGGCTCTGTCCCTCCCGTTACTAATATATGAATATGTGTAATTTTAGATAGGAAGTTTTAAGTACAGTAGGAATGATGCTAGATTGATCTGAGACATTTTTGCAGTGACTTTCCCAGGGATTTATATAAAGCCCTTGCCAGTGCCTCCGTCTGTACCCATTGCAGCCCTTAGCAGCAGTATTCTCTTAGGTGTGGTTACTCATGTTTGTGTCTACTCTTTCCTAGGCCTGTTATTTACCTTGGGTTATCCTTGGATTCAACTATATCATTGGAGGCTCGTAAGTGATACTAGGTTTATTTAATTGGAAACTAATCCTTGGAAGACTTCCGTTCTTCTTTGTCTTCCTTCTCTGATCTTTGTGAAACTTTAAAGAATCTCAACGTTGATGCATTGGAACCTTTTACTTACAAAATAATTTTATTTTGATGTAATTGATTAAATTATAGGGCTTTAAGCGCATTTATTATTGAATGATTTTTTGTTGTTAGCTCCTTGTTACAATATGCTTCCGTATATGTGTTTTTGAATAAATATTCATTTATGGATCATTGTCCAGATTGAGCAAACATAGATGTAATCTGTGTCTGAGCTGACTCCTGTAAGAACTATGCATAAAGTGACTATGTTTTTTATTCTTAAGGCATTTTCAGAATGCTTTGGGAACTGCTTACAGTCACAGAAATGCAGATTCTCAGATAGGAAGTAGTTTTTTAAGTGGTTTAATAGTACAGAAGTTTTGGCCAAACAAGGTCAGATTTCTAGTCTGGCATTAGAACTTAAGACTTAGGAAAACCTTTAACACATCCAGTCAGAATTTTAGGAGAAGGACAGCAACATGCAACTATTCTAAGAACTCCCATTTCTCATACTACAAAATATTTTTCATGTTTTAATAGAATTTTATAGTACTAGTTCTTAATAGAGCTGACATATTTGCCCTGTGTGGTCCTAACTTCTCCTGCATATTGATAGGGAGAAAGGAATGAATCAAGCAAACAGACTCCGTTGAGAGCACAAGTTCTGAGCTTGATAAGTCTCCCCTGTTACCCACAAGGGCAGATCTGGGAGCAGTTGCACTGTTGATTTTCCCTGCTGGGAATCACATCGCAGGTGAAGACAGAAGGACATGTAATAGTAAGGCTCCATAAAACCTTGAAGGGGCCTATGTGGAAGCCATGGGAAAACTGAAGAAGGTCAATGCTTATTTCAGGATTACAAGGTGAAGGTCAACTTTCTGAAATGATCTCTGTGATGTCTTATACTCAAGGAAACCAGAGGCAAGGAAGAGTGCTCAGTGGTTCCGGGAATGGGGAGTAGGCGATTATTGCCCCTCCTTTCCTTACTGCCATGCTTCTCTTTTCTTGCTGGCCTTCGTTGTTTGCCCATTGTTTTCAAATACAGTATTCATGACTGGAAGCATTCAGAAGTTTGCAAGTTCCCCAACTCTTAAGGCAGAAAGTAGTGAAAGCAATATCTTGAGGATGGGCTGGGATTTGAAAGAGATGTCCGAGGGCAGATGTCTGAGCGCCGACCCCATGGGTCTAGCAGGACTGGTTTCCCTTCTCCCCCAGAATGCATTTGCCTCTCAGACCACAAAAGGGCTCATTGTGGCGCTGTCACAGACTCCCAGGGACCAGACATAGGCTGCCATGCGGGATCTCTTCCCTGTGCTGTCAGTAAGAACTTGCTGCATCTCACTTTACTGCTTGAATGTCTTTAAACTGATTTGGCTCTATCCTTGCAGGGTAATCAATGAGCTCATTGGAAATCTGGTTGGACATCTTTACTTCTTCCTAATGTTCAGATACCCAATGGACTTGGGAGGAAGAAATTTTCTATCCACGCCTCAGTTTTTGTAAGTGTTTTTTCCCCTCTCTTGTTTAACAGTCATTTGACTGCATGTGTTCTTGTATATCCTGATAAGAACTCCATGAGAAATAGGATTTACCTCTCTGTCTGAAGAAATGTGAGCCAACAAATGACTTGCCCTGGTCACACGGTTGCTGGAAGCCAGGGATCGAAGCCACAGCTGTCTTCTTCATGGAACCCAGCCAGGGGCCACTGAGACTAGATTCAGGCATCGTGGGAGCTTTTCGGCTCTGCTGGGCAGGTGGGGCAGCTGGTGCAGCTCCAAGTGTGTAGCGATGGGCCAGGAGAACAGGGTTATCAGTTTTACCCAAGATTCTTGGCCGAGGAAGGGTAAAGGGGGTAAGTTAGCTCATTGGTGAATAATGGAAAACATTTTTATGCTAAATATTATAGGTGGGGAGCCAGCCCGGTGGCTCAGGTGGTTGGAGCGCCGTGCTCCTAACACAGGTCGCCAGTTCGATTCCCACATGGGCCAGTGAGCTGCGCCCTCTGCAGCTAAGATTGTGAACAACGGCTCTCCCTGGAGCTGGGCTGCCGTGAGCAGCCGGAGGTTGGCGTGGGCTGCTGTGTGCTGCCATGAGAGGCCAGTGGCCAGTGTGGTCTGTTGTGAGCAGCCCACCGATGACTGGCGACCTGCCTCAGCCTGGGGAAGCACGGGGCTCCTAATACCAGGATGGACCAGGGAGCAGTGTCATACACAACTAGACTGAGAAACAATGGCTTGAACTGGAATGGGGGGAGGGGGAATGCGGAAAAAAGTGGAAAAGAAAAATTATAGGTGGGAATATTTATAGGAGTTTTCAAAGTTAAAAATGAGAGACTTGAGGTTTGTATAGTCCCGTACCCTGTGAGTATGTGCTTGTTCTTTGTCTGCTTTTGGGGTTTACTCAAGTGAGGAGGCTGAGTGGCTGAGGGCACAGCTTTGGTTTTCAGACAGACTTGGGTGGGAAACCCTTTCCCCTTATTTACCTGTTTTGGGACTGGGAAAGTCACTTAGTAAAACCACTAAGCTTCAGCTTGTGAGTCAGTAAGTTGGGGGGAAGGCCCGTCTCCGAGGACGGCAGGAGGTGAGGTTGGAGCACAGTAGTGGGTACTCAGGAAATGCGAGCTCTTAGCCTTGTTCCTGAAGCTGGGGCTGCGGACGAGCCAGAAGAGGTGCTGACACACTTCTGCGTGTAAGAAGTGTGACCACTGTCCATGAAGCGAAAGGCTGTGGAAGAAGGGACCAGTGAAATCACCACCTGGGTGTCACAGCCTGCCTGACAGTCACGCCTAGTCTCCAACTGGGAATATGCAATCACAGCTTGCTTTTGAAAGCTTAAAAAATGAAAATAAAAACCCCTTTTCACATTTTGCTGCTTTTAATGTTTTGCAGTTTGTCATTCTTCCAAGGGGTCCATGAGGGCAGTAAAACTTGAGTAGCCCTCTCACCCCAACTCCCCACCTCCTAGTATAGGTTAAGGATAGGTTTTTGAAAGACTTTTATTGTGAAATACAATATACAAACAGAAGTACACTATTATTGTTGTATTTTTTCTTTTCTTTAAGAGCATAAAAAGAAACTTGTTTCTCTTCTGAGCCTTGAGTTGCCTCCAGGCTTAAAAAACAAATGACCAATCTGCTTTCCAATTATCAAAGGACATGCAATGACAGCAGGCTTGGATTTTTGATCTAGGTTTATCAAGTCAGATGGCAGATGCATCATTAAAAAAAAACTTGGTACTTTGGGGGGCAGCCAACAGTTACTTTACTTTAAATGGCCATATTCTGACGTAGCGGTTTGGAGATATTTCTTAATTGTGGGCAACCAAGTATACAAGATTCTAGTGGGAAAATCTACCACTCGCTGGAAGCCTACCTTCCAATTGAGCTTTCTCTGTTGGTGGAAGCCCTTCTGTTAAATTTTGCATAAAGCTCAGATGACAAAATGTAGCTCTTTGCAAAAGCAGTAACTGCTTTGAAATTGCCATAAATTTTTGTTGATTATGTGTAATTGGGTCTTATACTAATTACTTGCATTTAATTTCACTATCTGTCTAAACAGTGGAGATGGCTTCCATATTGTCTTACAGTAAGAAGCAAAGCGGGACAGCCCTATCATTGCCTTTTTAAGTGTTCTAGTATATTATATACTTTGAAGGAATACTATTATACCAGAACATCGTGGATGTTGAGAAACCAGCGCTTGGAAATACATTGTGATTTAAAAGCCACAGCTGTATTTATTTAAAGGGGAAGATGTGACTTACAGAATTCTAAGATATATCACTATTCTGCATTACATTTAAAAAAGTAAACAGATCCTCTCCTGTATGCAGTTATTTTTCTGTTTAAAAAGGGGTTCACTTTCTTTTTGGGGAGGGCGCATGAACGCATCAAGAGTGAGGGCTGCAGTCACTAACTGCTGTCGCCTGCATCACGCTGTGTGTGTCCCGCCTGCAGCGGTAAGATGCAGGATGCAGACTCCGGAGCCAGGCTGCCTGCCTACCTTTGAATCCTGTCACTTTGGAAGAGCTTTACTCAGTCTTGTTTCAATTCTCCCGTTTTTATCGGGGGTCAGTAATGCCTACCTCTTAGGGTTGTTATGAAGATGAGATGAATTTATAAACATGCAGTGCCCTGTGTATGGGAAACTTGTATGTTAAGGTTTTGTCTCCTCTGCAGGCTTTTTGCTGTGGGCCAGTCACCACTCACGGTTTGCACTTGGTGCCATGAAGGGTTTAAACTGGGGTGTCAGATCATGGTCTCTGCTTTCAAGCAAAATTTTGAACTTTAGGACCCGAGAAGTAGATTAAATAAACACAGTCTCAGTTTACTAATAGTCATTGAAGGGAAATTGTTGGAAAAACTGAGACCATAGCCTGGGATTTATTTAAGTTTTCTTAGCTGTTCTGTGACTTTTAATTTATGAATTTGTGAAGTGGGAAGTCAGCTAACCTTTTTGGGCTTCAACTTTCCCACCATCTGTGAGATGGCAAGAATGCAGTTGGAGGGCAGATTATGAATAAACGTTAAAAACATACCCAGAACTCCAAGACACAGAGCCGCCTTCTCCAGGCTCCCTGTCATAGATGCAGAGCCCAGCTGCACCGCAGAGATGCCATGTGGGGCTCAAGCACACTTGTCCTTTGAAAGTGAATTTATTTTGTATCCTTTGATCCATATTTAGATATATCAAAATAATATATATATATATGTGACTTTTTTCTGGTGATTGGATTTATGGGAATAATATTTTTGCTTCCATATTATTCTGCATTAATTACTTTTATAGTCAGAAAAATAATTTTTTTTAGAGTGTGAATTTAGCTGAAAACTTAAGTCAATTTAAGAAACCTGAAAAGTGAATGCCTTCTGTGGCCAGGGCCCTGAGCTCAGTGCTGAAAAGGCAAGTCAAATAAGACATTGTCCTCCAGCCTTCCCGTTGGCCACAGACTAATGTAATTCAGTGTGACAGATTGGGGGCCACCAGGAAAGGGGGATGTGCTAAATGGTCTGATAACTGTGGAAGTGCTTTTATCATCTTCTCTTTCTTTTTGTCCCCTTCCCCCCCTACAGGTACCGCTGGCTGCCCAGCAGGAGAGGAGGGGTGTCCGGGTTTGGCGTGCCCCCTGCTAGTATGAGGCGAGCTGCTGATCAGAATGGTGGAGGTGGGAGACACAACTGGGGACAGGGCTTTCGACTTGGGGACCAGTGAAGGAGTGGCCTCTGGCCTGCCCACCAGCCCGTCTGCTCAGATGAAGTTTTCTCCCAGCGCTGAGTGTGCTTGACAACCGAATTCTAGCAAACACCGTGGGGCCTGACCCACACTGAATGTAGTCTTTCAGTATAAGACAGCATTTTTTAAATCCTGAAGAAAAATGTAAGTGTTCCTCAAGTTTCATGATTCTCATTCAAGTCCTTACTGCTACGAAGAACAAACGTCAACTGTGCAAATTTCAGAACTGACTAGATTTTTTTGGTGTCCTTTTTTTCTTCCTCTTCTGTCTGAATAATGGGTTTTGGCAGGTCCTGATCTGCTGACACCAACCTGGGCATCTGGAGTTGGGTCACCAAATCCTGGTCAAAGGGACTCGTACCTCTTTCTTACACACAGGCCTCCCTCCCACTTTTTCCAGCTCCCAAATTTGCAGCTAGAGGAGGTTGCCCTTAAAATGGTCCTGCCTTTGACAAGCTGTCTTATTTATTGACTTTTGCCAAGGCTGGGTCACAGAGAACTTGTTCGCACCCGTTTTTTCCCCTTTGGTGGCAGAACTGAAACAATAGGGGAGAAGACAGGAGCAGCGGATGAAGAGCTTTTCCTCAGCTTTTGCAATTGCTGTGACCTGATATCAGTTGCTACCACATGCCACCTCTTCAGATGATTTTATTAAAAAAAAAAAAAAAAAAAAAAAAAAAAAAAAAAGCCCCACTGAGTCAGTGAGGGCCGTAGATTGGTGTTAATGAGGCATGACAGTTGTTGCTAGGCATTTTTTTTTTCCTGATTTAAATGATCAAAACTATAGTGGAGTTGCATCTAACGCGGGCTGGGTTTAAACCGTGGTGAGCATAATCCCTTTGCATCTCGTGTGTAGGGAGGGCTACTGGCTTGGTGTGTACCCGAGTAGTTGGACTGTTGTGCTAGAAATTCCCAAATCACATTTGCCACAGGGAGATGCTGTCATAGGGAGGCTCCTGGGCATCGATTGCATTTCATTCTCATCGTGGATATGTTTGTGAGTACAGTGGAGGGGAGAACCGTAGACCCTATTTAAACTGTCAGTTTTTGGGTTCCCCCTCCCTGCTGTCCCCCTCGGCCACGTGCTTCAGGTAATTGTGAGGCAGGTGCGGCTCCTCTCTACGTACATAGATCATATTTTAAGAGCTAACATAGCGCATCTAAGTAAGTCACATAATTTGGGGTTATAATGGCTTTAGAATCATTTGTGTTTGAGGGTCTTTATCATTTTGAGTCACGAATGTACATCAGACCAGCTGAAATACCCACCACTCGTTTCTCATAGGTGGACTTTTTCCATTAGAGCGAGGCTTGTCACCAAATAAAGTTTTTGGAAGGCTGCAGTGTTTCACACAGTTTCTGATTTTATGTTTTTATTCCGAAAGCAGACTGCTAGGAGCAGTGTTGAGTGGCTGCCGTACTTTAATCAACGAAGAAGGCTTTGAACATTTTGATCCAGTTTCTTTTCAGGAAACATTGTGTGCTAGCAGGATGGCTCTTCTTTGCCCCACTCTTAAACAGTGATGTGTGTCATCCTAGGAAGAGGGGATTTGAAAACAGCTCCTCAGTTGTAATAAAGTTTGTGTGTTTTTCTCCATATTTAATTTATATGATAAAATAGGAGGTGGGGAGAATCTAAACCTTAACTGTCATATGTTCTGTTGTTGACCTGTGGCCACAATAAAATTTGCTTGTAAAATGTTAGAAGCAATTATTCCTATGGTGTCGCCTGTGCAGTCGTCAGTCATACAAGGGTGTGAATTCTTTGTATGTGGAAGAGGATTCTCCCGGTGAGTGAGTTGGGGTCTCTCATACGCCCTCTTAGCAACTCAACTGCCTGAGCACAGTAGTTTTTCTAAAGGTTGTGACACGTATTCTTTAGAATTCTTCAGTTCAAGGCACAATGTTCATTAAATTCTTTCTTTAAACATGTTTAGCAAGCTGATGATTTTATTAATCTTGTCTGGATTACCTATTTTTTTGGAGTAATTTTGGCTAAGCCAGCTATTTGAGATTTGATTTGGCAAGGCAAGACATGATAGTGGATTCTCTTAATGAATGAAAGAAAACAATCCTTATTTTGTATAGAGAAATTCCCTTTTTGTAACAAATTGTTTTTATTGGTAAAAATTGTCAATTAAAATGTACAACTTGACGGTTGTCTGTCCTAAGTTTCTGTATCCCTCCTCTGCCTCGGTACCCTGTGGCCTCTGTGAGATACGACATAATTTCTGTAACCAGTCATCTCTTGGGCATTTACGAGTGCCTGGTATTTGTTGCTATTATAGCGACACAGCAAAAATTTGTGTATCTACTTCTCTTCACATTTTGGAGGTTATCTGGAGGATTCACGCCTAGAAGCAGAATTTCTGGGTTTCAATTTTAATGAAGCAAGATGCTTCTGAGCACTGGCTTAGGAGTCATATCTGATTGTAGTGTGTTTCTCGGCCTTTCTGTAGCTCCCACCTATGGGGTCTGAGTCCTGGAACCCAACGGAATTAGTTTTATCCCCTTGCCATGTAAGAACCCACGGAGACTGGGAGGCGGACGCCTGACGTTCCTGAGCCTTCTTGAGGGTGAACCATCCATGTTTGTATCCCAGGCTTTAGGCAGGCCGTCTTCATTCATCACAAGGTGGGGCGCTGAGAAGGGACAGGGCTGTGTACCCCTCTCCTGGTGCTAGGGAGATACCAGAAAAGTCAAAACAATCTGCTTACCTCAGAGGACAGCACATTGCCAGTGTCACTGTTCTAAGCTACCTTTTGAGTAACACTGACCTTGCGATTGCCAACTGCCTCATTCATTGCCGACTCTTTTCTGAGGTCCCTTCCCCCTTTAAGTTTTCAGCATTAACTGAATACTCAGTAACAACGCTGAACCTTTGGGAAACTCATGTTAGCATCATGAGGACAGCGACGACATCTTACCACAGCTGTAGTCCCAGTACATAGCTCAGTGCCTGCCACATACAGGTGCTTACGTGTTTGCTGCACTGAGCTGAAATTTGGACGGGGTAGTAGTTAGGGTAGGCATTTGGCTTGTTTCGGGAGAGAGCTGATGGCCTGATCTCTCAAGAGCCTTTTTGTTGTTCATTAAGGGAATTATACGCCTCTGAAAGAGAATACTAGAAGAGGTTGGAGATAATCAGGAAGGATTCAAAAGTAAGATACTTTTTAAAAAGCAGCTAAGCATCTTCCATCTATAATGTGTAATTATCTGCTCATGGGTGTAGGTACTTGGGGGTGATTTGGGCAAAAGGAGACACAGAATAGACTGAAGGCAAGCAAGAACATTTAGGAAGGTTAATTGAAGGTATAAATTTAGCTTTCTCTCCCCTGAGGAATTCCCCTATGGCCTGTACAAATGCAGATAACATTGAGAAGGAGAACCCCCTGCCACGTCATCTTTCGTCATCGGGGCCAGAGTGACCCACAGGGAGTGCGGAGTTGAATTTAGGTGCAAGGCTTAAGGATCACTTAGGAAATGTCTACGAAGCTCGATGTGTTATTTGCAACCTTAAGCTGACCCAGCTGAATTTAATCCCTCTTTTCTCTGTCAGTGTGCTGGCCTTCTGAGGGCCGGCACTGACACGGTGAGTGCCCTGTTAGCTTAAGGGAGACCATTGATTCTGAAGGAAGCTCTCCTGATACAGAAGCAGTAAACCTGGCCATTAGGATGTAAGATGCTTCTGTCCCCACGGCAGGCCCTCATCAGCTGGAGGTGCTCAGACCTCATACTGGAAAGGAGGGATTGCAAGTTTCCTGATCACTTCTCTCACTTAGGGTTTTTGATTGCTGGTACCCAAAAAAGACTGGTTAACTTCAGCCAAAGGCAATTGATGGGAAAGATATGGAATACCTCACAGATTCTAAGGGCCTGCTGGAAAACCTGACGTGGATAGCGTACTAGGGATCCAGGGAGTAGGAACTGATCTTACCACATGTGCTGGGTGAAATCAGCTCCACCTTTAGTCTATGCTGGCAACTCTGTCTTTCAGATTCAACTCCTGAGTCTTACTGGCCTAGCTTGGACCTTGTGTTTCTCCCATGGCTAGGAATTCAGCGAAAAACATTTAACTGACAGTCCCATGTAATGGGGGAGAGGTAATTTTCCAAAAGCAAACCACAGCGCTTTTGCTCCCTAAGAAGGGGGAAGTCAATGGCGAATGCCTGTGATACCCCAGCTGGTCCACTAGCACGTTAACCCCATGTGTAGCCTCTTGGTGGAGCCTTGAGCTTTGCCTCATTCTAACCAAGGAACGAGAGAGTATTTCCTCGCGTCGCCTCCCTCAACCTCATCTATAGAGCATTGGCAAGGCATGTAGACTTCGCCGAAGATTTTGGGGGGAGGGTAGAGAGGGTTGGCATTGACCATCATAGGGAAAGTGACTCCCCACACGTCTTGAGAGTAGGGACCACGTCCTTCTATTCGCCATCACATCTCTACCTACTACAAAACTTGGCTTAGGCTTCTGGAGATAAATAGTTGAGGGAATGAATCCATTTTATAACCAAAGTTCTCTTGAACTGGCCCCCTGCCTTTCTCTCCATCCTTTCCCCATGTGACTTTTCCAGGACCCCCTAATGTCTTGGTCAACCTCGCTCTGGCTCTAAAACTCCATACTCAGCAAAATAAAAGGCTTACTGTGCATCAGACCTACCCACCTTAGAAGGCATATCAAAGGTATTCACCAAATACAAAGCAAGACTAGGTTAGGAAGCAGGGCAATTCTGCTGCTAAAAAAATCAAGATGATTTCATTATGTTTATTATTTCAAATGTTTGATGATTATATAGCCCCCAAATTCTGATTTGCCCCCTATACTGGGTTGAATGGTGACTCCCCCAAAACATATCCATGTACTCGTTCCCGGAACCAAGGAATGTGACCTTATTTGGTAAAAGTGTCTTTGCAGATGTAATTAGGGATCTTGAGATGAAAAGGTCATCCTCGATTTTCTGGGTGGGTTCTGAATCCAATGACAAGTGTCCCATAATAGGCACATGGGATACTTGACAGAAGAGAAGATACAGACACACAGAGGAGAAGGTGATGTGAAGATGGAGGCAGAGATTGGAGCGATGTGGCTGGCCACAAACGAGGCCAAAGAACTCCTGAGGCCAACAGAAGCTGGGAGAGGCAAGAAACAGCTCCCCTAGAGACTTTGGAGGAGGTGTGCTCTGACACTGTGATTTTGAACTGGCTTCCAGATCTGTGAGAGAATAAATTTCTATTGTTTTACGCCATCAAGTTTGTGGTGATTTGTTACAGCAGCCACAGGAAACTAATATACCCCCTCAAGTACTGTAACAAGCTCCTAACTGTCTTCTCAGAATTCCTTAAATGCAATCAATGTAGTCTTTTCTGCCTCTCACACCTGGAACACTCTCAACTCTATCTCTGGCCTAGCAAGCGGTATTGGTAATCATATGTTATCTCTTCAGGTGAGCCAATCAAACTTCCCAAGACACAAAGGTTGAGCACCACTGTTCCCACCAGATAAGATAACTTGGATGCATCTCTTCCTTGTTCCCTGACAGAGCTTTAATTTAGAAGCTGACCACTAGGCTTCTCTCTGCATCCCAATATCTGCCTACTTTTATTGTAGACCACTATCATTGGCAAGACATTACAAAAATGGAATTTTGGGTTTCTCATATAAACTCAAAGATCCTTTAGGCCAAGGGGTACCAAAAAGATTATCTAACTAAACCTGTGATATTTCAACTGATTTTTAGATATAGAACTCTTTGCTGTACTAAAATTTCAACTCTTAATAGATAAAAGACAAAAGTGAAACTGATCTAACATTGGTTAGGAAGAGGGAGGACGGGTGGCTCAGTTGGCTAGAGCCGAGCTCTGGGCAACGGGGCTGCCGGTTCAATTCCCACATGGGCCAGCGAGCTGTGCCCTCCGCAACTAGAATGAAGTCAAGGAGCTGCTGCTCAGCTCCCCGGTGGCCAGATGGCTCAGTTGGTTGGAGTGCAGGCTCTCAACCACAAGGTTGCTGGTTTAACTCCTCAACTCCCGCAAGGGATGGTGGGCTGCGCCCCCTGCAACTAGCAATGGTAACTGGACCTGGAGCTGAACTGCACCCTCCACAACTAAGATTGAAAGGACAACAACTTGACTTGGAAAAAGAAAGTCCTGGAAGTACACACTGTTCCCCAATAAAGTCCTGTTCCCCTTCCCCAATAAAATCTTAAAAAATTTTGGTTAGGAAGAGAGGGGTCCCAGCTAGTGTTGTCTCAACCACCCCCGCCCCCCATTTCAGTCCTTTTTTGTCCTCATTTTTTCTTAACAAATCCCTTGAAATTATCCTGGCTTCTGTTGTTAAAAAATTTTGTTTCTAAGTTTGTCTTGTTTCTGGGCCATTACTACAGAGAACAGCTCCTTTCCTAATCTTGGTTGTTTCTTTAGGAAACCAATAAATCACTCTCCTCTTTTACTCCTCAGCTTGGAACCAACTGAGAGATAATTACAGTTATTAGATAGAGATAAAAATGTTAGCTTCATTACTGGGAAGAGCTGGATTGGAAGACAGTCCATAGTGGTGTAGTCATGTGGATGTCCTAAAATGGGACCCCAGAATTTGAAAGACACCCCTGGTCATTGGCACAGGTAGGCAAGCACAGGGTGGAGTTTACTACAGTCTTACCACCGGGAAGAGCAGAGAAGGCGGCTTCTGGAGATCTGATAGACTTCACAAGGGCTAAACTCAGTTCCTTAATCTCTTCACCAGTTACATGTCTTTATCTTGGAAGAAAAATGAGTTTCTTGTTTACTTTTCCTTCCTGGGAAATTCCCTCTCTTCTATGGAAATGTAAGGAGTAAGGCAACATTTCCCCCTAAGAAAGTATTTCTCCCTAAGAATGTCCTCTTCCATTCCCATGCACAAGACAGAGAAGTTCCTCTTGAAGACCCAGGACCCAAGTGGCCTCTCGGTAAGGCATACTGCATATTAGTCAATAGATTAGGCTAATAGCTGTAACAAACCTTAAATCTCCATTGCAAAACACAGCAGAGATACATTTCTTGTTCAAATCACAGTCCAATGGAATTGTGAGTAGGCAGGTGGGGTGGTGGAGGTGAGGCGGGGGCGTGGGGAGCAAGGAGGGGCTCTGGTCCCTTATGCAGGGCCTCAGTCTCCTTTCATTTAGTTCAGGGATTTTAAACTTTGTGTGTGTGTTCCATGGTACATCATCTCCTAGGTCCCCAGTGTCCTCCACTGACTTCTTTGTAGGTGGTGAACAGATGGAGAAATAGCACAT
Source organism: Rhinolophus sinicus (assembly GCF_036562045.2). Lineage (NCBI taxonomy): Eukaryota > Metazoa > Chordata > Mammalia > Chiroptera > Rhinolophidae > Rhinolophus > Rhinolophus sinicus. Next base: position 12,589,046 of record NC_133761.1, read on the forward strand.
GGAGGGCTGTGCAGGAGATTTTAGTTAGCGGCCAGGCTGAAAGCCTGTCATTTCTGCCTTCTCCTATTGGCTGGCACTCAGTCACATGGTCCCAACTGACCCCAAGGGAAGCTCAGAAACCTAAGTCTCCCCGACATCAGAGGAGGAACATTACATGAAGTTGATTGAACACAAAGCACTGTCTCAGCACAGCATTGCATTCACATAAACAACCCAGCCAACCAAATTCACGTCTTTCCTTGAGAAATCCAAAGAACAGATCTACTACAATGCTGCTGCTTTTTAAAAAAAAAAAATTTTATTGGATACTGTACCTTCAGGAAATCGCACACATCCTAAGTGTACAGCTTGATGCGTTTTTACAAATGGAACACACCTGTGTAACTAGCCCTCCCGCCCGATCCGCATACATCACCAGCCCCCCAGCCCTTTTGAACCCCTGCCAATCATCAAGTCCCCCACGTGAGCCACTAATCAGACTTGTAACCACGAAGATTAGTTTTGCCTGGTTTTTGGATGGTCTATAAACGGAACCATACCACGTGTACTCTTTTGTGTCTGGCTTCTTTTACTTAACATTACACCGGTGAAAGCCATTCATGGTGTTGTGTGTAATGGTAGTGCTTTCATTCTGGCTGCTGTAGAGCATTGGATGAATGCACCGTTATTTACTTATCCATTCTACTGTTGATGGGCATTTGGGTGGTTTCAGGATATAACGAGCAGCACTGTACAGTTCAGTGCACACCTTTGGTGAACATACGGACACGTTTCTGTTGGGCGGGCACCTGCTATACCACATCCTGAGAAGTGGGAATTGCCAGACTGTGTGTGCGTGTTCAGCTGTAGTGGAAACTACCGGTTTTCCAAAATGACTGTACCAATGGCATACACTCCTCGCTGCTGTGGTGTGTGAGGGTGCCAGCACCTGGTTGTCTTTCCTTCCCCCACTCCTTCTTAAAATGCTCAGTCTTGCTTTGTTCCATTTTGTCCCTCACACCTGAGGCTGTGCTAGAACCTCTAACTCCCTACCTTCAAGAACACTGTTCCCCAAACCCAAAGTTTTGAATGTCAACATTTCTCCCCTCTTTCCCTTTACTTCCTGTGGGGACAGGGCCCCAGAAAGCAGTTTCCAGGCTCTCGGCCTCACATAGAAAGGTGCTGGCTCAGGTAGTAAATGATCGTCAACTGTGATTGGATGGCCATCAGCTGTGGCTGGTTGGCCGTCAGCTGTAACCAGTGAGCCATTGGCCACTAATATAACTGCTGTGGCTACGCTAGCAGAAAATGGGGGCTAGCAAGAAGATGGTGGCTGAGCTAGCAAGAGCGGATTGCAGACAGGCGGATGCTGCCAGAGAGAATATAGTGGTATGACGCCCCTACTTGTGGCTCCAGTGGTGTTCCTTTTTGGTCTCACCATATCCTGCATTCTTATGTGGGGAGCGGGAGCAGAGACCCTGCAGGCCGCCCAGCACGACACCTGTGTTCCTGTGCAGGGAGCGGGAGCAGAGACCCTGCATGACACCCTGCATGACAAATGGCGCAGCTAGCAGGGTACGGTGCCAGCCAAAGCTCTCCGAAGGGCGGTGGAACAGTTTGTGGGTATGAACACTCAGTCTCTGGAAGACCAGGAGGAGCAGCTGCCAGAGAGCTGGACCTTCGTGGAGGGGTGGGAAGACGTGGATGGTTCTCCCACCAGCACAGCAAAAGCCGTGCAGCTGCTGGAGAGCTGGACCCCTGTGGAGAGGTGGGAAGACGTGGATGGTTCCCCAACCAGCATAAGATGGAAAAAGCGAAGGACATTGCGGCCCTGTGGGCTGGGAAGTGCTTGCTGAGGCAGCCCGGATGCGGGACTTGTAGTCCCAGGAGGAAATGCTTGCTGAGTCCTCCATGGGAGATGAGGGTGAGGTCAAGGTCATCCCTCACCCCCAGGACAGCCCTGGCGAATGACTATGGACTATGGGGAATTGCCTTCCATCCCTAATTTAATGGACTTCTTGACTGTTTGCTTGGAACTTACCACCATGTAGTGGAACTGGCGGATATTTGCTTGACTGGCCACCATTGAGAATATGTAAGCACCTTGACTGTGAGCCGCTGTTGTTCCAGCACGGTACCCTGAGAGTCCCAGAGAGTGGCAGTGCCCTGAGAGCCCTGGCTGAGCCCAGGAAGTCTGGCTGTGCCCAGACGCACTGGTGGTGCCCTGAGAAACCCTGGCTGTGTCTGGGGAGACTGGTGGTACCCTAAGAAGCCCAGGAAGTCTGGCTGTGCCCAGAAGTACTGGTGGTGCCCTGAGAAACCCTGGCTTTGCCCAGAGAGCCTGGCTGTGTCTAGGATATTGCATTCACCTCCAGGCTCCTCGCACAGGGCCCCTCGCGGAAGACGCTTGTCGCGTAGATTGTGAGGCGAGAGCCAGTAGGGGTGGAGTGTGGGGACAGAGCCCCAGAAAGCAGTTTCCAGGCTCTCGGCCTCGCATAGAAAGCTGCTGGCTCAGGTAGTAAATGGCCGTCAACTGTGACTGGATGGGCATCAGCTGTGGCTAGTTGGCCGTCAGCTGTAACCAGTGAGCCATTGGCCACTAATATAACTGCTGTGGCTATGCTAGCAGAAAAATGGGGGCTAGCAAGAAGATGGTGGCTGAGTTAGCAAGAGTGGATTGCAGAGAGGCGGATGCCGCCAGCGAGACTACACTGATGTGACTTCCCTACCAATGGTTCCCTGGGTGTTACTTTTTGGCCTCACCATGTCCTGTGTTCTTATGTGGGGAGCGGGACCAGAGACCCCGCAGGCCGCCCCGCATGACAAATGGCGCAGCGAGCAGGGTACGGTGCCGGCCAAAGCTCCCCGAAGGGCAGTGGAGCAGTTTGTGTGTATGAACACTCAGTCTCAGGAAAACCAGGAGGAGCAGCTGCCGGAGAGCTGGAACCCCGTGGAGGGGTGGGAGGATGTGGACGGTTCTCCCACCAGCAAAGGCCAGAGAAAGCGAAGGTCGTTGCAGCCCTGTGGGCTGGGAAGTACTTGCTGAGGCTGCCCGGACGCTGGACTTGTAGTCCCAGGAGGAAATGCTTGCTGAGTCCTCCATGGGAGCTGAGGGTGAGGTCAAGGTCGTCCCTCACCCCCAGGACAGCCCTGGCGAATTACTATGGACTATGGGGAATTGCCTTCCATCACTAATTTAACGGACAGCTTGACTGTTTGGGAACATACCACCATGTAGTGGAACTGGGGGATATTTGCTTTTGTGTCTTGATTGGCCGCCATTGCTAATATGTAAGCACCTTGACTGTGAGCCGCTGTTGTTCCAGCACAGTACCCTGAGAGTCCCAGAGAGTGGCAGTGCCCTGAGAGCCCTGGCTGAGTCCAGGAAGTCTGGCTGTGCCCAGAGAGAGTGGCAGTGCCCTAAGAGGCCCTGTCTGTGCCCGGGGAGACTGGTGGTGCCCTAAGAATTCCAGGAAGTCTGGCTGTGCCCGGAAGCACTGGTGGTGCCCTGAGAAACCCTGGCTATGTCCAGGATATTGCATTTACCTCCAGGCTCCTCGCACAGGGCCCCTCGCGGAAGACGCTTGTCGTGTAGATTGTGAGCCGAGAGACTGTAGGGGTGGATGTGGGGACAGAGCCCCAGAAAGCAGTTTCCAGGCTCTCGGCCTCACATAGAAACGTACTGGCTCAGGTAGTAAATGACCATCAACTGTGATTGCATGACCATCAGCTGTAACCAGTGAGCCATTGGCCACTAATATAACTGCTGTGGCTACACTAGCAGAAAAAATGGGGGGCTAGCAAGAAGATGGTGGCTGAGCCTGCAAGCGGCACAGTGAGGGTTGAGAATTGTGTGGCTCCTGTTTCCTGTGTCTCCAATCCAGCTGCCAGCGACAATATAGTGGCACGAACCCCCTATCCGTGGCTCCCTCGGTGTTCCTTTTTGGCCTCACCATGTCCTGCATTCTTGTGTGGGGAGCAGGACCAGAGACCCCGCATGATAGGCCTGCTGAAGAGGGTGCTGAGCAGAGGCAACTGGGCCCTAAGAGTGACCCCTGTGCTGGGGTGCTGGAGTGCTCTTGCCGAAAGGTCACTGTCACTGCTCTGACTTCACCTGTGGCCGCCCTGATTAACCTGCACTTGGGGGTGGGGGTGGGGGAGGTCCCAAGGCCTGAGATGAAGCTGAGCATCAACTTTCGAGAAATGCATTATCATTAATCAGCATGACTGGGGCCCCACGCACACTAAGTGGCCTCTTGTGATTAGGAACGGGCCCTTGAAAAAGAAAAACGCAGCGTTTTAGCATTTTGAGTGTGTGCATTTGACAATGGCTTTCTGGATAGCTGTGGGGGGGTCAGGAGGGGAGTTCATAAGCAGGGCCCCATGCTGTGTGTGTGTGTTGAGAGGGAACCGGCCTGGAGTGCAGGGCCTGAGGAACAAAGACAGTTGGAGGAATTATGGGTCTGGCCTTAGTGGCAGGAGAGCAGATTCTGTCCACTCCGGGTTGAATTCTGATGGGGTAAGTTTCTTCGGGCAGGAACTGGAACCTGCAGGGGTGATGAGGACAGCTGGGCTCGGGACTGCCTCTGGGACATAACGGTCATAATACACCTGGAATTCTGGAATTAGAAGGAAATAATCTGGCTCCCACCTTGGAAGGCTATTGTGAGACTCTAATCAGATAATAAATTGAAATCATTTGGCTCTCCTCAGAAATGTTAGTTCCTCTTCCCTTCCCAATATCTAATCCTCACAATTACCCTCTGAGGGTGTTACAAGCCCCAGACTGCAAATGAACACACTGGGGCTCAGAGGAAGCCAGTGACCCCCATCACCAGTTAGAGGCAGAACCAAACCCTTACCTTCCGTTTATATTCAGCGTGGACTGGGAGTCGGCCGACCTGGGCAGAGAGCTGACACTGCCCTCAACCAGCCCTAGCACCTTGAGCCAGTTATTAAACCTCCGTGAGCTCCCGTTTCCTCAACTTGAGAAACAGAAGGATGAGACCCACCTCATAAGATTCGCACGACAGCTCGATAAGCTACTGTTTGGGAAGCATGTGGTACAAAGACTGTCCACAACAAATATTAGTTCATCTGCCTTCTTTCCTTTTCCCTCCGATCAATCATCACGACAGCCTGGGGAGGTTGGTGTCATTGTTACAGATAGGGAAACTGAGGCTCAGAGAGATGATGACCCTGCCACTCTGCCATGTCCCACTGCAGTGAAGCAGCACTAAAACTACTTAGCACCCTCCTGCCATCAAAGTGGTATGAGGTACAATGGGCCTAGGGGGTCACCCTAAATTCCGCCTTTAGAAATGATTCTATTTGCTGTCAAGCCAGTTTGGGGAAAGGTTTGTTTAAAATCACCTTTTTTCCCTATAAAAATCTGAGTTGGCCCCAGTTCTGCCTTTCCTTATGTAACATGTCCTGCAATGTGCATGAAGGGCATGTTAATAGCAGCATTATTTATAAGCGTAAGCTAGAAACGAACCAGAGTCCATCAATAATCAAGTAGGTCAAGTGTGGTTTCCTCCCACGATGGAATACTACACAGCTAGGAACACGAACAAAGCACTGCCATAGATAGCAACGTCGGCAAATCCCAGAACGTTGCATGAAAGAAACCAGGAGCAAAAGCGTATATACTGTGCGATTCCCTTTGTATAAAATTTGAGAATAGGCAAAAATAATCTACGGTATTAGAAGTCAGGTTAGTGATCACGTTTAGAGAGGGGGCAATTACCGGGAGGGGCCATTGGGGGGTACACCTGGGGGTACTGGTAATTTCCTATTATTGATTTGGGTTATGGTTCACTTGATTAAAATGTATTGAGCTGTAACCTCACGGTTTGTATACTTTTTGTGAGGACAGTATAGTTTTAACGTTTGCTTAAGAAGATTATTGGGTAGCTAAGAGACTCCTCGGAAAGGCTGGAGAATCAGGCTTCAGGCTAAGCCCCTGGCAACACATTATTACTCTGTTGCATTCTGGCCAGGACGAAGGTGAGCGAATGGCTTGCGGTAGATGGACTGCCACTCGTCTAGGGTACTGGGAAAGCTGCGACCAGAGGATTGAGGTCTAGGATTGCAAAGCTTAATAGGAGAAATGTTATATTCCCACCCTGTGGACAATGGCCAGATGACAGCTACCCACGTTGTCCGTTATCACAACCAGCATCGCTTGCTATGGCAAAGTATTATTGTGTATATTAGTACATTATCTCATATAATAGCCACCTGTAGGGCAGGTATTGCTGTCATTTTAGAACTGACCAGAATGTGGCCCAACTTGTTAGGGATTTGTTCAAGTCACATACAGGTACTAAGTGGCAAAATTGGTAGTAGAACCCAGGCCTTTTGACCCCAATTTTTTTTTCTCCACTGCACGATGCAGTTCTTATTCTAACTTCTTACTTAGTATGGCATTGTCTTAGGAGGTAATCAGGATAGGTATTATTATCCTAAAGCCACAAGGAAGATAAATATCTTTTAAATCATTTATCCACCAACTTCTCCTTCATCTACTCATTCATTCACCCATTCACCTATTCACCTAACGTCTATCCATCTGTCCACCCACATATCCATCGACCCATTGACCTATCCAAACATCTATCCACCCTCTCATCTACCTACCCATATACTCATTCACCCATCCAGCCATATATTGATCCATTTATTCATCAATCTATCCAGTCACCATTCAATTAATCAACACACATGTATTAGGTATGTACTATGTACTAGGCAGTACATTAGGGTCCTGGAGCTACAGAGATGCCTGGGATGTGACTCTTGCCCTTGAGGCACTCTGTTTCACGGTGGAGACAGGGTGGTAAGTGTCACAACAGAAGTCTATTTAAAGGGCGATGGGGAATCAGGGGAAGGAGCAATCATCTCCCTGACACAGCAGGATAAAGGAACACAAGCTCATCTCTGCAGGTAACAATGCTAAAAATACTTGGTGGGATGCGAACTATGCCGGTCATCATACTCTGGGGCTGAGGGAGGCTTTTGTCGTCTGTAGGAAGATGCAGATGCTTATTGTGTGTATGTGTGCACGTGTGTTGGGAAAGGGAGAAAAAGGAAAATTTAAACATACTTCACGGACAAGAATCTTGTCTAATTCACAGAGAAAGACAAATACCATATGCTCTCACTTATATGTGGAATCTAAAGAAAAGAAGAAATGAATGAACTAATCAGAAACAATTTCAGAGACATAGAGGAAAAACTGAGGGTTGCTAGATGGGACGGGGTGGGGGGATAAGGGGGAAGGTGAGGGGATTAGAAAGCACAGTCAGTAACCACAAGATGGCCATGGGGATACGAAAGTTAATTTGGGGAATGTTGTAAAGATTTTGTAGGGTATCCAATGGACACTTGTCTCATTAGGGAGACCACCTCAGGGAAGATGTAGATGCCTGATCACTGCACTGTACACCTGAAGCTGAAGCTGAACAATAATGAATGTCAACTACAATTTTATATATACAGTTACAAGAAGCGGAGCACAGCATTAGGAACAGAGACAGTGGGAATGTAATGGCTGTGTCCGATGTCAGAGCGGTAGTGGATAGGGGGAGGGGAGTTGTCACTGTGTGAGGGATGTAAATGATAAATGTGTAACTATTACATTGTTTTGTGCACCTGAAACTAATAAAAAATGTTATAAAAATTAAGAATCTTTTCTAATTCATATTCGTATCCCCAGCACATAGTATAGTGCTGACTGTATAGGAGGTGCTCAGTAAATGTCAGGAAACGTTGCTGTAATCTGCAGGGAGAGAGAGATGAAATGAATGGATCAGGAATGACACCAACAACCAACCACCTACCACCACCTTAAAAGATACTCAACTTCATTTCTCCCGACCATGCTTCAGTTTGAATTGGGACTGTTAATTTGAAGGCAGATTTGTTCTTCATTATTTCTTGAGATCTGAAGATGGTCTTCCTACTTGCTCGAGCCTGTAAAAGAGGAGGCTACTCTGGTTTCTCATAGTGTATGTTGGGTTAAATTTACAAGGGACAATTCGCCTTGTGTGGCTCAGCGACTTTAGGAATAAGGGCACTGATGGCTCTGCCAAAGACACCTTTGATGCATGGCTGCAATAATAATGTTTATAGTAGAAAAAACAAACAAACAGCTGGTTCTGGAGTCATAGCATTTCAGTTCTGGCCCCGGAAGATGGTCTTAGTACTGGTCCTAACTAGAAGATGACCTTACGCAAATGAGTTGCTCGTGCCGGACGGTTCTTTTCTCATCTTCAAAACCAGGGGGGCTGGGTTGGATGAATTCCAGCACCTTGCATTTTGGTGGCTCTGAATCGATGGCTTATTTAACTGATTCCTGACTGGAATCCATTTGTGTCCATTTGAGCTCTTGCCTTCCTCAGGCTAGAATTCCTTTCGTGACCCTGCTCCACCATGAGCTTGTAGGACCACTGTTTTCTGCTGTGTGTGCTGCTAAAGGCAGTCAGCATCCCTGATGTGGTGACATTTGAAATAGAAATGTGCACTGAGTGGGTCTGCATCATCCAGAGTCCCTTGTCCTGTCATTGGCTTCTGTGAGGCTTGGCCATGGGAGGCGGTGACAGGAGACTGAGGGTGGGAGGAGAGAGAACACTTGTTCATTTTCTGTCTCGTGGATGTTGTGTCACCAGCAGCAGCTACAACTCCAAGTCCAGCTCAGGGGTCCCTTGTCCGTGGGGCTAGCAATCACTGGGGTGTGGTAACACTCTTCCCTCCACTGTTCCTTCAGTCTTAGGGGTGGTAACGGCTTCTCACGGTTGCTGGTCTCTGGGAGCCTCCTCTTTCTTCACCCTACCCACAGTGTCTAAGTGTCCCTGCAGTGAAATCTCTTCATGGGAACCACCTGCGGCGAGTACATTTTCTTCTTAGGTTTCTGACCGTCTAGTCCTATACCAGTGCCTCCCCTTTGGTATCTAAGTGAGTTCTCTCCAATCTCCAAGATGCAGCCATTATCTTCCCATTTCACACGCAAGGAAACCAAGGCTCAGAGAAGTTCAATGACTTGCCCCAAACCACAGAATTTGGATCGCCTGTTCTCAAAGTCTGTTCTCCCTCCCCAGTTGTGCTGCGAGCGAGGTTTCCATCTCCTTCCTTGTCTCTAGGCAGCGTGGCGTCTAAACGCTTCCGTGCTTCCTGTTTTTCCTTTCTGGCATCTTGGGACAGGATATTAGTCTGTCTGGGCTCTACCATTTAGGTCTAGAAAATGTCAATGTGCCTTTCCAGAGTCTTAAGTCATCTGTGTGGGCAATAATTGGTGTGTATCGTTACTTAAAACCCAGCTTTCACGTTTGGTCCACATTCAGCTCAGGCAGGTGGGGAGGCAGCCTCCTGCCACAGAGTCAAGGCACAAATAAGGAAAAAACAACAGGCAGTCTAACACCACTGTCTCCAACCCAGGCGTTGAATCTTTCAGGGTTGGCTTTGACCTTGAACGCCAAAAGCCTCTCCATTTGTCCCAAGGAAATACTCAGAGACATGGGAGAAGAAGGATGAACAAAGGTTGTAGTGGAAAAAAAAAAAAAAAAGATTAGAAACACACTGCATGCCCATCAGCAAAGGATTGGTTAAATAAATCACATGGCCTGACATTGGACATGACTCATTAAAAAATCCACTAAAACTGATCTGCATTTGTTGACATGGAAACAATGTCCAGAGCAAGTTGTGAAATGAAAGGAGCTGCTTATAAAACAGGACACATGGTGGGATGCCATTTTTTTTTTTTTTAAATAAAAAACCATCTGTTTTGCTATATCTCCATATTCAACCTGGCAACCTACAGTCTCCAACCTTCAGGCTCATCGACTCCTCACTGATTCCAAACACACCTGCAAAACCCATCTCCCCATCCCTACTGGGGAGCTGCTATTCCTCCTTCAAGAGGGTTCCCATCACAACTTCTCGTACCTTCTTCTTCTGCTCTGGAGCTCTTTGCTGACCACTGTGACAGCTCCCATTGGGTTGGGAAGTTACTCACCTGATTTTCTGTCTTGCTCCGTCGTGAGGCCATGGTTGGATTCAATTTGGGGGCATCAGAGCTTGGCCTCTACTGCATGCTCTGTATGTGTTTGTTGGATACATGATTGAGCAAATAGACCAAGGTAGGCTGCTGGAGGAAAGGGTCAGAATGATCTAGTTTCTTTCACATTTGTGCTTTGGCCTGGGTCCTGCTGATGCTGCTCATGATGTGAGAGGCAGAAGAAATTGGCACCAAGACTTAGAATTGCTAAAATGTAGGACACGCCTTTAATCCCCCACGGAAATGTTTATATTGAAAAAACATGTTTTTGAGTCCATACTGTGAATAAACAAACAAATGCTAGGGGTAGAAGAGGCAGCTCTTCTTTTCAGCAGGATGTCAACTGATAAACGCAGAAGGAAAGAGAGCTAGAAAGCCACCATTTTGCAGCCGTCAAAGTGTATTCGTTGATTCAAGCAATAATCATCAGTGGATGACAAAAACCATTGGGTGAAATGTGGTTGGAGAGCAGGGCGGGGTATTTACACAGTCTCAGAGTATCTACCTCAAACAATCGGTCTCAGATCAATGGTTGTTTACAAAGGCAAAAGAGGTACCTTTACAGGGGAGAAAACTGGCAGATACCACCTTCACCAGTGACCAACGTCGACACCGCCAATAACAGGACAAACTGACATCTGATACCTCTCCCAGTCTCTCACTGAGAAGGCCACAGCAGTGTAGGCAGCGTTCCTGCCAGAATCCTATAGTATTCGAGAATCGAATCCTGAGGACACAAATCAGACAAATGCCGCAAAACAGTGAGCCTTACTCTTTAAAGATGTCATATTGTGAAAGACAAAGAAAGGCTGAGAAACTGTTCCAGACTGAAAGAGAGCAAAGAAGCATGACAAGTAACTGCAAAACGTGACTCGGGATTGGATTCTGGAAACAAAACTTTGACAGAGAGGGCAGTATGAGACAATTGGCAAAATTGGAATATGCGATGTATATGCGATATGTGTTTTTGTAGTAATGATAATTTCCTGAATTTGTTAGAAAACTGCTTAACTGCTTAAAGCTTTCGAATGTACAGAAAAGTGGCGAGAATAGTATAATAAGCACCTGTATACTCATTACTTAGGTTTAACAATTGTTAATTTGCCCTCCTTTGTTTTCTGAAATATTTAAAATATTTAAGAGGAAATTATATGTATCTCATGACATTTTGCCACTTTAATATGCATCTTTAAAAGTAAGGACTTTTTTTTTATCGTAACCCTAGTACCATTAACATGCCTAATGATAAGTAATAATATCCTAATATTATCTAATATTGATCCATATTCAAATTTCCCCCTTTTCTCTACATGTTTCTTAGAGTTCGTTGGTTCAAACCAGGATTCAACCAAGACCGTGTGTCATGCTTGGTTGTTATATAAGAAGAAGAGCCTTAAATTTATGTCCTAGATCCTTGTTTTTATCTCCTACTCAATTCCCTTCTTTTCCTCCTTCCTTCTTTCTTCCCACAATATTGATTGAGAGCCTTATGATGTGTTATGCATTGGGGATGCTAAGATGAATAAGATAAGCTCCTTGCCTCAGGCTTCTCACAGACTAATGAAGGGGGAACAGTCACAGGAAGAGATAATTATAAAACAGTGTATGAGCGCTCTGCCCGAGATAGATGCTGGGTATTCCACAACTCTTTGTAACGTCCATCGAATAACGAGAAGAAGAAAAGGAAAGATAAACTGGTTTAGGGAGGCAGTTGGAAAAAACAATGAAATAAAATTTTACGGGTCATGATGTGGATTTCACATTCCCTTCGTCTCCTGGTCCTTCACTCTTAGGAGTCAACAGGAGTTGGTCGTTCAAATCACTTGCTGTCCAAGTTGTTTCAAGCCTGTGTTTATTTCTCTTCGCAGAGTAATAAAACCCCAACCCTCGCCTTCTGTTTCCAGTTAGCCTTACATGACCACAAACATGGAGAGTCCTTGCAAGGAAGACGTCCACTCCCTTGGAGTGGAAGTGAATGGAAGAATCCCTGTGGGACATAACCCACATCTCAGCCTGTTGTGAACACGCATGTGCCCATGTGCTGTTCTCAATGTTGTAACAGGGCCACTTGATGTAGGGCTGGAGCGATGTGGTTAAAAAAACATGGGTTTTTAGTCTTAGAGAAACCTGGGTTCAAATCCTGCCCTGATACGTCCTCGTTTCTGTGGCTCTGGGCAGATTTCTAAATCCAACCTCGAAGACGTTTTTCTGAAGTCTACATTGGACTCCTCCGATGTGGAAAATTTGTGCAATTTCCCCGCTGCAAAGCATCACCATTTTCATGTGTCATGGAAGTCCTTCCTTCTTGTAGCCCTAATGGTTCTCACAAGATGCTGCCACACAAAGGAGTCAGAAGCACCCTGTAAAACTTCTGGAACACACATGGATTTAAAAAAAATCCCTTGTAGAGAAATTCGTCCTGCTCAGGCCAATCTAGTGCTCAGCCTGGTTCCCGGGCCAACGCCTGGAAGGTTCACTCACTTCTGCTGGGAGGAGATGGTGCGTAGGAGCCTGTCCAGGCGTGGAGCAAGAGCAGCTGTCTATCCAGAGCAGCTGGTTAGATGACCCCAAACAAAGGTTCTCTGTTTCTCTCACAAATGCCATTGTGAGTGTAGCTTGGCTGAGGAGAGACGCAGAGTGACAAGTTCTGGGTTTGAAGAAGTATTTCTGAACAGCCTACTTTTTAGTTTTCTATGCTGCCGTTTGCTGCTCTTTAATTAAATGCTCTTTATGGGCACATATGCGTCTTCAAAGCTCCTCCGGGGAGCTGGCTGATAATCTTCGCTCCAAAGCTTTAGAGCTGTGCCCTAAGACTTTCTTTAGTTCACTGCTGTCCTGAAATATTCTTCCAAAGCCTTCATTTGAGGGTAAGGGTTTGGGAGCGTAGGGGTTTGGAGGCTTTTAAGAGGCGTGTTGGCCCAAGCTCCTATAATCATAGAATCTCAGAGTTGGAATGGTCGGTTGATGGTCATCTGGCCTAAATGCCCTCAGTTTTCAAATGAGAAAAAGAGGAGAAGTGACTTACCCAGGGTCATACAATCCATTAGTGGTAAAGCAGGGGCCTGAAATTAGGGCACCTGAATCCTGGCTGGCCTGGCCTTGGAGAGTCCATATGATTGTGGAAAGTCACTTGTCCTCGGCTGCGTCCCTGTGTTTCTGTCTATTCCGGGCTCAGGAGAATTCCGCCCAGACAGACAACAGTATGAGCAAATGTGAAGATGAGTTTGGTCCATGGAAAGGGGTAAGGAGTCTCATCCTCTTAAGAGCAGGATATGTTTTCATGGGTTTTCCAGTTTCATTTCACTGAAACGACTGGCTTGTGTCACCCTATTGAAGCGGTGACCCTCATGGTCCAGCCCTAGAACCAGTCACAGAAGCATAGTCCAAATAAGCCAAAACATGAAGAAAAGGGAATTTAATTTTTGTCTGTCTTTCTGGAAGGACATTAGGCTTCCATGCCTTCCCCGTGGCAGCCTGTCTTACAGGCTGTTTCCTCTCTCCGTTCTTTATTACATTGATTGATTTGATCTTTTTCCCTTGGATCCTTCTACTTCTCCTTCGACCCCTCTGCTGTTGTCTTCCTTTGCTGACTCCAGACTCTGCACCAAAAATGTCGAGGACGTGGTCTCTCGGGGCACCGGGGAGAAAGGAGAATTAGGCTGTCAGTGAGAGGGTCTCTTAGGGTAAAGGGAAGACGTTTGTGAGATTTAATCGATTTTATCCCATTTGGGTATTTTCCCACAAACGATTTTTTTTTTCCTTCAAATATCTAACTACCATCCTTAGTCTAATTACGCGTCTGAAGTTGCTAGTGCAGGTTTATTCCTACAACACATGGGTGAATGCATGCTTGCCTTCTCCCAAGAAAAGGGAAGTGCAGGCAACAAAAACAGTCAGTGCACAGGCACCAGCAGGAAGGAACCTGGAGAGAGGTGGGATGAGGTATACAATGGATCTGAGACTGGGAGATACAGGCAGGGCCTGGAGCCCAGAGGACCTGTGTGCAGAGCTCAGGAGCCTGGGTTTTCTTCTGCAGGCAGTGGGAGCATAGGAGAGGCATGGTCAGACTTATGTTGTAGAGAAGATCACTCTGCTGCTGTCTGCAGAACAGAGGGGGTGGGGGTGAGACTGGGGCAGGAGGCGAGTTAGAGGGCTGTGCAGGGAAAGAGGTGAGGGTCTGAATGATGACAGTAGCTGCAGGGGTTGGGGAGGGATCATATGGAGAGAGATTTGGGAGCTAGGAGTGAGAGGACATGGTGTTTGGTTAAAACTCAGGACGAATGACAGGTGTGAAAAATGCCCCCCCCACCCGCCCCCAGATTTCTGGCTTGGACAATTGGCTGCTGCTGCCGCCATTCACCAAGACAGGAAATGTAGGGCCAGGTTCTGGGGGAAAAGATACATTAAATTTGGGAGATGTGTGCATTCCTTAAATTCAATTTCCCTGCAACTAAACTTTAACTTTTCTATTTGGTTTCTAATTTCTATTATTACACTAAATATATATTTTAACAGCTTTATTGAGATATAATTTACATACAGTTCACGCATTTGAAATGTACAGTTCAACGGCTTTTAGTATATTTATGGAGCTGTGTAACTATCACCACAGTCGATCTTAGAGCATTTTCATTACCCCACAAAGAAGTCTCATACCTCTTAGCCCTCACCCTACATCCTCTTTCGACTCTCCTGCCCCCTCAACTCAAAACCACTTTCTGCCTCTGTAGATTTGTCTATTCTACATATTTCATGTAAATGGAATCATAGCCAATATTATTTTAAAATATAATTGAATCTGCTTTTATATTTTCAATTGTTATCAGTTCTGCAGACATATGCTGGGCAGTGGAGTGAAGGCGTGGGTTTTATCACAACTCTTTCATTTCCAAATGACAGCAATGCAACTTGAACTAACTTAAGCAAAAGGGAGATTCATTGGCTGACATAACTGGGAAAAATGGGGTGGACCTAACTTTAGGGCTGACTGGACCTAAACACTCAAATGATGTCATTAGCCTTCTCTCTCTCCTGCATTTTGGCTCTTTCCATCTCTTTATCCACCCCCACGCCTTCAATTTCTATAAACCTCAAGAAAGACTCAGCTTGGGTCATGTGCATACCCCTTGGACCGCCCACTGAGGTCAGAGATGAGTGCTATGATTGGCTACACCCGAGTCACATGACCACCCAGGGACAAAAGAGTCCTGTTCTAGGCTGGTGCCACACAGACGTCCTATAGTTGGGATAGGGAAAGAGCAGATCCATAGAAGACTTCCTGAGAGGAAGGGATGTGAGTGTTGCTAAAAAAGAGGGGAAAGCGACGCTGGGTGGATGCATTCAGCACACTTCCTGACCTAGAAGAGCGTCACACACAGGGAAGATTAAACAACGAAACCCACATGTGGTTAGGACTGCATAAATCCTGTTGATGGTAACTGCTTCAAAAGTTCAGAGCATCAGGGCTCTTAAATCTAGTTTTCCTGTTACCCAAGATTTACCTTTATTTGGTCTGGTGGAACTTCATCTGGGCCTGGAAAAACAGGTAGGAGGATTCAGGCAAGAAATGGGAAGGAGCTGAAACTGCAGGGACCCAGGGAGTGTTCATCAATCAAAGATCACGAGTGTGGCTCCAGGAAGAGATTGTGTAAGAAGTTGGGGGATAAATTTGGAGACCTGGGCCTGATCCCAAGGTCTGTGACCCCGATTCAGCTATGGGAAGTAGGTCCCCAGTAAAAGAATTTGAATATGTTTTGTTTCACTTTACATCTGTTTTATATAATATTTTACTTGTTTGGGGAAACCCTAAACCACTTTTCAATTTCCCATCATATGAGCAAATAGCATAATGTTTGGCTGTTTTTCAGGTTCTTTCCAAGTAGATAATCATTTCTGGTTTTTTTGTTTTTTTTTTTCATGACTGGGTTTGAATTGGGGTGACTGTTTTTCAAAATGGTTGCTCAAAGCAGATCGTTTCTTCTTTTGTTACATTTTTGTTACACATTATAGACTTGCTTGTTGGATTTCTACTACTCAATACCCTGACATTGTATAAACTCATTCATTTCTGCTGCCTGTCCCTTCCTCTGATTTATCCATTTGGCAAAGTCCTACTCATCCTGCAAAACAATGATCAAGTTTCCTTCAGGAGGGAACAGACTATGCCTAACTTATTTCAACACCCAGCAATTAGCACAGGGAGAAGCAACACATGTATGAGTAAGAGGATTCATATCTATGTAGCCCAAGGACGGCACGTGGCTTTTGTGTCAATCAGGAGTGCATTTGATTGCAAGCATCAGACAAATCCGATGAGCGGTGGGTTATCGAAATAGAGGTTTACTTTTCTAACATTTCAAGAAGTTTGAAAACTTTAATTGTAGCACTGATTAAGCGACTCAATGAAGCCATCAGGGGCTTACTCTCAAGATCACCAATGCATACACGGGAAGAAGAAGGGAGGGAGAGTGGGACCAGCTATGCAGTGGTCTTCTGTGTGTCTCATTAGCCATTCCTAGCTGCAAGGGCAATTGAGTTTCTCACCTGAGGCTGGGGTATGTTACTGGGTCTGTTAGCAGGAAGAAGCAGGGGATGGATATGAGCTGGACGATCGATGGCACCCACCGCGTATTTCATCTCATGTTCTAAGGTTGATAGACTTGAGGTGGAGCTCTGTGTTAAGTATTATGAAGACTTGTCCAAGCCCAGCAGGCAAAGGCCTTTTGCTTGATTATTAGAACCTGCTGTGGGTATGGAGTGGGGCAGATGATCTGCATGCTTGGTGTGTACCCACTCTTTTCGGTGCAATGATGGCATCTCTTCTGTGGTTTATAAGGACACCCATCAGCGCGGTGCTCCAGACGGGAGCTTTCAGGAATCAGCGGGAGTGCCTCCTCCTTCCTGGTTCTGTCCAGATCCCATTGTGGCAGGCCAGTGAGCGCTGTTGGTTGGAAGTGGCTGTCCGCCTGGCGTCTTGGAAGGACACGGGTACCCACACATGATGTACCATGTCACCTCCATACTGCTCCCCAGGGCCTTGGAGTCTGCACTCTAGAAACGGGCTCCATGGTGTATTAGATCCCTGCCTCCCTCCCTCCTCCAGCCCCACCCTCCCTGAGCTGGAGGAAGTATGGTGGGGGGAACCCCTTCAGAGCAGGGTTTTTTACACTTGAATGAGCTGGTGTCAAACTGTAGAATTGATTCAACAGGTAGGGAGGAGGTTCTGCATTTCTAACAGGTACCCTGGTGATGCTGATTCAGGGAACACACTAGGTAGCAAGGACATGGAGATGAGCCATCCAGTAGGAAATGGCTCCATCCAGGAGGAAAACCTGGCCAGCCACCCGTGTCTATTTACATTTACTCCCTTTCCTTTGGTGTTTGTCTCATAATCTCATCAACCCACTAGACCTGAGTTTCCAGTGAGAGAAACCCAACTCAAAAGGTTTTTAGCTTAAGTGAAAAAGAGAAATATGTAGGTTTTTATGAAAACTGGAAAGATAGGGAGCGGGACTTGGGAATGGCAGGGTCCAGGGACTCAAATGCTGTTGCCATTGTGGTCACCATCACCACCACCACCACCACCACCACCACCACCACCACCACCACCCTCCTCATTATCATCCTCATCTTTCTCCTTTCATTGCTTCCTTGCCTCTTTTCTTGAATTTTTTTTTTTGTCCTCACTCTACCTACAGACTGGCTTCCTCTCTCTGGCAGGGGCTTTGGCAGGTGACTCCAGGCTGATGTCACACTCACATGGTAAAGGGGGCTCTTTCTCCCAGCGTCTGATTTCTCCTGCATCACACTGCACCTGGCTCTGTGGACGGGGGGGGCTGGAGTGCCAAGGCTCGCCCTGTGGGAGGGGTATGGGTCACCCCGATGGGCAGTCCTTAGAATCAGATGAGTGGAGAGCGAGATGAGTGTACCTTAAAGAAAGAGAAGGTGGTGCAAAGAGGTACGGGGCAGACAAAACCAGCAGATTCTTATTCCACCCTACTATTCCCGTCCACCTAAGAATCCCATCCATCTATTCCCTTTAAGAACCTCTTACTGGTTTCTGCCACCCTTTCATCATTCGCAATGGAGAAAAGATAGCTTGACATATTTTGCTGGTGGTTTAAAGAACACAGCCCATCTTCCCTGTGGAGTTTCATTGCACCCAATTATCAAGGCTTCTCTTTGGTGCAGAATTTAAAATTAAAAGACAAATGTTCTGGCTAGGTTTTCCTTTTGCTTTCCTCAGGCATTTGAGAACATCTCACACTGCTTTGCTTGAAGAATTTATTTAAATTCCTTGAGAGTGATAAGCAAACTACAAGGGTGGTAAGTAGCAAGAGGGGAAGGCAGCTGCCTGCCAAAGGAGCAGCTGGAGGCTGGGTTTGGTCTGAAGTTCATGAATGGGCTGGAAGGACAGGACAACATGGGGAGATGAGGCCCGTGGAAGGTCCAGTGCTGGGAGCATACACAGAAAATGCCGTGCCAGCAGGACCAGGAAACAAGTCAGCTAAAGCCACTTTTCACTTTTTTAAGTAAGAAACGTGCAGGTTAGGATTTGTGGATTTTGGGGGGTAGAGGAGTGGTAAGGAGAGGATTGGTTAACATATGGCGAAGTCTCCAAAGTCAGAGGCACAGGTATGTGGAATGTCATCCCAGACCTGGATCCAGCTTCTTCCTGTCTGCCTTCCTCTCACAAACATCCCATCTGGCCATGGACTGCCTGGCCCAGTGCCCCTCCCCAGTCAGAGCAGCAGGAGGGAAGGAACATTTGTGGAGGAAGTACCTACTGTGTGCTGGGCACTTTGTGTTCGTGAACTCAGTTAATCCTCACACCAGACCTACGATGAAAGTCCATACCTTCAGATGTCAGATGAAAAATAGGGGTCTGAACAAGTGAGGTAAATTCCAAGATCACGTCGGTCATCGTCAACAGAGCTGGATTCAAACTCAGCTCTGTATGACTGCAGAGCTGGCATTTTTCATCCATCCATCTATCCATCCAGCCAACAAATATTTATGGAACATCTACTATGTGCCTGACACTGTCAAGGACAGAGGATATGGGAGAGGGAACAAGATGGACACAGGCCTTGCTCTCCTGGATCTTGCGATGTAGGAGGATGAAAAAGACAGAAAAAAAAAAAAAAGATATATACCATGTTGTGAAAAGTGAGGTGGAGGCAAATAAAGTAGGGTTAGAGGAAAGCATGCCAACTACGCAGGGTCAGGGCTAGGGTGAGGCAAGTGAGGCACCTAGGACGCAAAATTTAAGGAGGTGCCTATTCTCAGGATCCTGCAAGTACAGGCTAGGCACTTGCATAACCTTGGCTCCTTAACTTTTGCACCTGTAGGTACCTTGCTCACCTCACCTTCATCCTGGTCCTCCAGATAGGGAGTTGTGGAGGGCAGGTGATATCTGAACAGAGACACCAGGAGCCCTTGCAATGGTCCAGGTGTGGAGTTAGGATGCTAGAGCATGAGCTTTGGGGTGGGTGCAGGGATTGAGCAGATTCCACTAAGCAGAAGACATCCTTACATCCTGACTATATCATAGACTGGGGGCATGCGGGGGACCGAGGGACGGAGAATGAAGAAGGGGTGAAGTTCTGGAGGAAGAGATTAGTGGGCAGATATCTCCAAGACAACTGGAGCCCACAGCCAATGGCTGTGGCAGGATTGCAGGGTTTCCAAGCCAGGGATCAGAACTCTCCCACAATGCAACTGCGTTTGACCTCAATAGTGAGGGCATCTTCCAGAGAAGAGCCTCTTTGGAATTCTTGGTTGTTCCATGTTTCCTGTATTTGGGAAGTGGGAGGAGAGAGGAAGCTTCTTTTATCTGAAGAATAGTTGTATGCATGCTTTGACACATTTAGTTTAGATAAACTGGCCTAACGCCTGTAAGTCCATGTAAAAATGAAACCTCTAGACCAGAGATTCCCTCAGTGGGGTCCCTGAACCAGCAGCATCAGCCTCATTTGGGAACTTAGCCATGCACATTCTCAGGTGCCACCCAGACCTACTGGATCAGAAACTGGCACCAGCCCTTCAGATGATTCTGGTGCCTTTTCAAACCTCTGGTCTCGATGAGAGTCACCCATGAACGGTGAGGGGCTCTTTAAATCTCACCTGGGCAGAGACACAAAAGCCAGCCTTCTTGGAGAGATGGCAGTGTCCTAGTCACCAGTAGCCTGGGGACCAAGTGATTTACCTGAGAGTGAGTGGTGGTGCTGGGCGTTGCCTGTAGGTCTCATTCCCATTCTGATGCTCTGCTCTGCAGGGCTTTAGGACTCTATTTGTGCAGCCCTGGAGAAGCGGGGCCTATCGCTTACTTTTCTACGTCAAAGAGATACGATGAAGATCCCCACATCAACATTTACACTGGTTTTTAAAGTCCCAACGTGCGATGTCTAACCTCACCCAGACGGGAAATGAGAAATGTGGTCATACAGATTTGAAACAGGGGGTGGCTGGGTTGGAACCCTCATACTGTTCCCTGGGAACCTAACAGAAATGAAGAACCCGGAGCAGAGGAGAAAGTTATAAAAATGTTTAGTCTTTGCTTTATTGAGTTACAACAAATGAGCAACAAGTTAGAAAAATCGTATTTTTCCCCCCCAAACTCCCTATTGTTTTATGTGTGCAGTGTACTCAAATGGGGGGTGGAGGGGGATTGCAAACACAATTCATATTGCAACATTTACACCAGATATGTCTCTTGGTTTTTCTTCTTTAAAAGTTAGGACTAACTGGAAAAAAAAAAGTGCACTCAGGAATCTAAAATTGGCCCAAAACAAACACACAAACAACAAAAAAAATGAATTCATGGTGAGGCTTCAAGCTGAAATCTTGTCAAATACCACACTGAAAAAAGGCAGTTAGGAACAGAAATGAAAACCAAAGCAGTTCATCTTTGTATCATCTACATAGGAAGATCTCTTTTTGTTTTCATTTCACAAAAGTAATGATAAGGCTAACAACGTGGTGGCCCTTTCTGCAGTATCTAAACAGGGGCTTAAATGGTCAGTCACCTGCTACCTAATCCTCCCGGTGCTGGTTGGGCCCCAGGTTACAACAGGCTGTTGAGAAACCAGACTTGTAAGAGGCCGTTCAGAAAGCCTTCTGTGTGGCTAAACAGGGACCCACAGGCAGTTGGAGGAACAACTGGAAACGGATTTGATTTGGAAGATCTACCATCTGTAAAACCTTTCCAGTTGAGACCGATGCCTGAATCCCAGCCCTTCTCCCCGAGAAATCTCCCAAATTTCAAACTACTTTTAAAAATGAACTCTTCCTACCTAAAATCCAGTAGATATAATGGCACTAATGCTAACATTCTCCCCTTCCCCCAAATTAATAAAATAAAAATAAAAAAAGAAACGGAAGAAAGAAAAAAGCACATGTGATCAGCCCTCCCCTCCTGGAAAAACCTTACAATGGTAATGCTGGGAAAGGAAGTTGCCCTCGATTAAAAAGGTAGCAAAATTCCCACATTGTACAAATTGGTTCCAGTTGAGCAAGAAATGGGGGACAGGGCAGAGGAGCAAACTATTTACAAGGACCCACTGAAAATGCAGTAGTAGGACTTTGGCACTATGAACAATTCCCACCGGTCCTCTGGGAGGTGCGTGTGACAGGGGCTGGGTTCCTGCACCCCGCAGGCACACGCCAGCTAAGTAGTTCCGCTTGGAGTCTCTGGCCAGGTGGCCCACCAGCCTGGGAGAGATGCTCTCTTCTTTCTTCAGAGACAGAGCATCCCCTTTATCGGCACAGCTGTTCTGAAGGACTTCCCTAGAAGGAAGACACAAAACCAGACAGACAAGATGTCAGGGAGGTGACAGGCATTCCCTGGGTGGACGAGTCAGGGGCGGCCTCTTCCTGGCTCTCCTGGGGAGGACGCCTTCCAAGGTCATCCTGGGACTTGGAGGAGAGACAAGCAGCCTTCACATTTGGGGCCTGTTTTAAAGTGTTTCCTGAGTACAGTCTGACATGATGGAGAGCACAGTCCAGAATCAGGTCTCTGAAAACAGGATGGCTTCCTGGGGAAGTGAAGGAGATGGCCTGTGAGTCTTGTCATCCTTACCAGACCCTTTTATTATTGCTGTGGAGGCAGCCAGTCTCAGTGGCTCTGAAAAGGCCACAGTCAGACAAACCTGGACTTGGGGCCCAACTTTTCCATTTACTGGCTGTGGGGCTGCACACGTGACTGATTCCATCTAGGGCTTGCTTAGTCTTTGCTTCTACAAAACAGGAATGATAACAGCATCCACCTGATGGACTTGTGATGATGAAGTAAATTGATACATGCACCAGCATTTGGAATAGTTCTCAGTACATGGTTAGTATTTTACACGCTTTCACTGTTTTTGTTAGATGGAGCCGTTTCCAAACATGGCAGGATACACATATCTATCTATCTTAGTAATTATAATAAGATGATTTTTAAGTTCACTTTTTATTTAATATTTATAGCAACGCTCGGAGGTGTAGGTATTATCATTCCATTTTATAGGTGGGAAAACTGAGCACAGAGAGGCTAAGTAATTTGCCCAAGATCACACAGCCATTAAGTGGCAGAGCCAGGATTCAAACCCAGGCAATCTCCAGAGTCTGCGCTGGCACTATACACATGGTATTTATTAAAAGAATCAGTATGGAGAAATGTTTAATTCTTACATATACTTTGAAGTGATGAAAATAATCCCAGGACCTTATTATGAGTTGAATTGTGTCCCCCCAAAAGATATGTTGAAGTCCTAATCCTCAGCACCTCAGAATGTGACCCTACTTGTATATGTGCTGCCGAAGCGAACACAGAATGTGACCGTCCTTGTAAAATTCCCTTACTTAGGGAAGTTAAAATGAGGTGATTAGGGTGGGACCTCATCCAGTATGACTGGTGTCCTTATAAAAAGGGGACACTGGACACAGAGATGACATACACGGGGAGAATGCCATGTGAAGGCAAAGACAGAGGTCAGGGTGACGCTTCTATAAGCCAAGGAATGCCAAGGACGGCCAGCAACCCCAGAAGTTGGAGAGAGAGGCCTTGGGACAGACGCTCCCTCACAGTCCCCAGAAGGAACCAACCCTGCCAACACCAGACTTCCAGTCTCCAGACTGTCAGAGAAATAAATGTCTGTTGTTTAAGCCACTCAGTGTGTGGTACTTTATGGCAGTCCTGGGAAACTAAGACAGAACTCTGTTATTCCTTTTGTGGGCTCCCGGGATCCAGAGATCCTGGGCCAGGAATCCCAGGGGAGGGCTCGGGGACCTCAAGGGTGCAGCCAGTGTCCCACGACAGGCTGGAAGTTTATCAAATGGTAGAAGCCACTGGCTTTTCCTTTGCCTCCTTCCTAGTAAGGCCGCGTCACTGCTCTGCTGGCCACTTCTCTGGCTGAGAAAGCCCTGAGAAGTGTGTGGTTTTTTTTTCAGGGGACCAAGGGCCAGAAGACTAGATTCTCAGCCAAAGGTGTCAGCTGATCATCTATGTAGTCATTTATTCCTAATGTCTGGCTACCAAACGTACCCACATTTCCTAGATGCGCCCGACAATAAGACTGAATCTTGGAGTTAAGAAACCAGCTTTTGAAAGAAATGTCTATGGATGAAAGCAAATCCCAGAGGTGTCCTTGAGATCTGCTACCGCCTGAAAGGGATCCAGCAAAAGTGACCGAATCATAAGAGCTACAGAGATCCTTATGGGGGATTGCAACACCACTCACTTCACGAAGGAAAAAAATGGAAGCACAGGGAGAAAAATTCATCTCCCTAGGTCACAAGACTCGTCAGCAGTGCAGTCAGAAGAGTCGTGAATCACGACCGTGATGATAGTGAGAGGGGCTAATACTTATCTTACACTTGTTTTGAGCCAAGCCCAATGACGGGTGCTAATACAGAACATCTCATTTAGGCCTCACAGTAACCCGGGAGGTCAGTGACTGTTAGGCCCCCCTGGCAGTGAAGAAATGGAGGTTGGGAGACATTAAATGACGTCAAGTCAGTAGTAAGTGGTAGAACCTGGATTCTACCTTGGTCTATCCAATGAATTGCTCTTCCCCATACCTGACCCACGGCCAGGGCTCCTTGTCCTATGTGCACAGCCTCTCCCTGCATGGAGCCACCAAGGGACAGGAGAGAGCACGTCTGCTTCAAGGGCAGGGGCTGGCAGTCCCGTGCAGAGCCACCGCGCCCCTGGTATAGGTGCACAGAGTACAGCCAGCCTCCTGTGTTCCCCACGGAAGAGGCATTTCCCCAGCAAACAGGCTCTTTCACCGCCTTTGGAAAGGGGGCTGTTTCTGGTTGGATGTCCACCTGTACAGGTCTCAAGACACCAGGAAACAAGGCCCAGGGCGTTGGATAGACAGCTACTGTTCTTCCTTCTCCCAACCAGGCTGACGAATGCCAGGTCAGCCCAGGACTGTGGGTACCGGCCGTGGTGGGACAAAATGGAAAGAGATGTGAAGCTGGAGGAAGCTGGATCCAGGCTCTGCCATTTCCTGTGTGCCAAGCTCAGGCGACGTCCCGAGCCTCACTCCCACAGCTCATACCCGACAGGCTGCTGGACGGTCATACATAAGGCAGGAAGATGCTCCAGAAATATCGCTTCATTTCTCCTTGAGGAAGGCCAGGTGTCAATTAGAGCCTTGGGTGTAAACGGGCTCACCTATGTGTGTGAGAGTATACATGTGTTCTCCCTTTTTCCCTCTCCCATAAACAAAACTCAACCCTGTCTCTTCCAGTGATTGGCGGAAATTCACGGTTTTAGATAAACCTCAATATTGAGGAGGCTTTCCATCCATCTGGCAATGAGTTTTTATGATTTCCTGTGTAATTTCTTATGGACACGAACATGCATAATCCTCCAACTATATGCATGAATAAAGAAAAAAAAATGCTGAACAAGTCTTTAAAAAAATCCAAACAAACAAACAAAAAAACCCCCAACCAACCAAACAAACAAAAAACCCCACCACCACAAAAAAAACAGATTGCAAGGCCAAAGGGGTGACTTGGAGAAAGGGTGACCAAGTCACTTTTTTTTTCAGCTTTTGCAGACCTCCCAGAATCTGTGTAAGCACCCTTGGAGCCGCTGGACTTCAAATCTCCTTTGAGCTTTCGCAGGGCAGCGTGGGCAGGATTTGGGCTGTGGGAGTTGGCAGCACTCTTACAGTAAGGCTGGGAAAACCCTGGATGCAGAGGGGGTGGAAGCAGAGGCAGGGGTGGTGTCTCCATCGGGCCCAATCGCCTATTCCCTGGGCAGCATTCCCAGGTTGCCGGCCACTTCCCAGATGCCTGGTCCCAGCCACCGTCAGTTCTCGTCAGTGCTCCTTGTTAAATGTCCCTGAGCTGGGGCTTCCCAGCACAGCTTCCTCAAATTGCCTGGTTGATTGTACATCCTGTGAGACCCCTGAGGACATGGACGGTACCCGCCGTGTTCACTGCTGACCCCTTCTGCCCGATGCCTGCAATGTGTCTGGCCCACTCGGGATACTCAGATATCCATTAATGAATAAAAAATGGGAAGAGTGCATGGTGCTGTTAGAGGTGGTTGGTTACACGAGGTTGGTGACAAAATTCACATTTCAGGGTTTTTATAAAGAGGATCAGTGATATTTGACTATGTGGCCTCTTGCTAATCTCCTGGGTTTCTATGTGGAGTCTTACCCCTTGGTCACAGCCATTCCCCACTGCAGAGAACCAACGACCTATCCTAGAGCACCAGGTCTCAGTTTTGGGAGGAAACCGCAAGGTCATTGGGCCACTATTCCAACATTTCTACCAACCAAGTGGATAGAGACATCCAAGTCCAGCCTCTCCCTACACTGTGCTGAGGACAGGGAACTCACTGCCTCCCGTAGCGGTCTGTTTCTATCTTGGGGGACAACTTGGACTGTTAAAAAGTACTATCTAATTCTTTAGCAAAATCTGCTTCCCTATTACTTCAACCGTTGGGGAAACATGCAACAATTAGAATTCTTTTCCCATGCAATAGCCTTTGTTTCTGCTTCTCTTTAATTTTTCCTGTAGGGATTTCCCAAAGCCCTGCGGATTCAGGAGAGAATAACACTGTATTCCATGAGAAAGAAAAACAAGCACTGCGGTAGTGGTGATTCATTCTCTCTCATCATATTTCTGAGTCAAATGGTCTTTTATTGAGCAGGGCCTATCAGAGTTGAATTAGAATCGAGATAAGGAAAAGACAGTGACATGGAGAGGGATGAGGCAATTTCCCAACGGACAGGGAAAACTCCATACCATCCCAGATAGTCCCCACACCAGACCTTGGTCAACCCTGGCACATCTGGCCAAAGCTCTTCGGTCAAGAGGAACCCCAACCGAAAAAGGCAGCTTGGAAAGGCAGGAGGCAGACGGCCAAATTCTTGTCCATGTGGAGAAGTGTGTGCAGCGTCAGGGTCAGCACCCACTGAGCAGCAGACGCGAATGCTAGGTCCCTGCTTAGGAGCTTTCACTTATAATATCTCATTTAATCCTGACAACAACAGACAACTCTATTAGAAAGTGTTACGGACTAAGGTATGGAAGGACTAAGGTATGTCCCCCACCCCTGTGTGTGAATTGAAGCTTTAATCCTCACTATGACTATTTGGAGATGGACACTTTGAGGAGGTAACTAAGGTTAAATGAGGCCGTATGGTTGGGGACCTAACCTGATAGGAATAGTGTCCTTATAGGAAGAGGAAGAGACACATGCACAGGGGAAGAAAGGCCATGTGAGGACACAGAGAGAAGGTCTGTAAGCCAAGGAGAGAGGTCTCACCAGCAACCAACCCTACTGGCACCCGGATCTCGAACTTTCAGCCTCTAGAACTGTGAGAAAATAAATTTCTGTTGTTTCAGCCACTCAGCCTGTGGTATTTTGTTATGGCAGCCTGAGTTGACGAATATAGTAGGTATTAAGGTTACAGCAACGTACTAATGAAAGAGAACAAAGTAAAATGTATAGGCACGTGGATGCTCTAGAATTTTCCACCATCCATCCTCCACTGACCACTGGAGCAGAAAAGTCTAACCACCCAGACATTTGCAAGATGACTTTCTCCTTTTGTTTCTTCCTTGCGTATCTCACAGGGTCTCAAACTTTCTCTACAGGATCACACACACAGAATCACAGCCAGTATACTTTATTGGTGAGTCAGAGGAGTTTCAAGGGAAAATTTGATTATCTGTGAGTCCATCTAACACCCCTGCCCTTCTTTCTATGCAGTGTGAACTCATAGCCACAATAGCCACCTTTCAGGTCCCCTGATGTGGTACGTTCCCTCTGGCCTCAGAGCCCGTGAGTGGTTTTTTTCTGCCTGGAATGTTTGTCCCCTCCCGTCCACCCAGCCAACTCCTACTTAACCTTTTAGATTTTAATTCACCCACTGACTCTTCAGAGAAGCCTTCTTTGACCCCTTAAGTCAGGTTTAATTTCTCTATTCTATATTCTAGCAGCACCATGTACCTTTCCTTCCAAATACTTGCCAGTGTAGTAACTTTCCCTTTTTGCTTGATGAAAGATGGATGACAGCTGCATTCCCCATTAGACTATGGGCCCCATGAGGGCAGGGACAGGCTAGGCACCACTGCCTTCCAGAGTCTGGCCCATGGCAGGCAGTCCACAAACACTTCATGGATGAATGAGCCAAGGCACTGATCATGAATGTCCCTGAACTTGTCACTTCCTCTGGTTGGGGTCCACATCCTTCCTCTGAAAAATGAGGGGCTTAGGTTCCATGATTCCTAAGTTGCTACAAGCTACCCAAAGCACAGTGAGAATTCTTAGTGTGAAAAGCTCCAGAATTAGGTAAATGGAAGTGATAACAGTTAATGTTCCATTAGGTACCAGGGTACTGAGGGTTTTGTGCAGTCTCTGAGAAGCCATCACCCAGTAAATATCCAGTGACCAGTCTCCAACAGACCTTTCCCTCGAGCTGCACACACACATGAAAAGCAAACTGTCCTCAACTCCTCGGACTGCCGTCATCTAATGGGGCTAATGAGAGATGGAAAAAAAAAAAAAAAAAAAAAGAGAGAAGCAAAAGGATGGAAATACCAGACCCTGGATAATTAAAAGCCAACTATCTTTGGTAATTCTTAGGTTGGTTCAATAAATTGTTCTTGAGCATCTGCTCTGAGTAAGGCACTGGGCATTCAGAGACCAATGGGCTATGGTCCCAGCTTTCAAGGGTCTGTAGAGGGGACACAGGGAAACGGATAATTACAGTATTTCCTTCAATCCTCCCTCCCTCCCTCCCTCCCTCCCTCCCTCCCTCCCTCCCTCCCTCCCTCCCTCCTTCCCTTCCCTTCCATCCATCCATCCATCCATCCATCCATCCATCCATCCATCCATCCATCCATCCAAATATCTGTATTTGGGCAGCTGACCTGAACAGACTGTGGGGACATACATATCCTGAGTCCTAAATTGTAGCCAGGGTGCAACACTTGGCAGCCTTGAATATTTTAAGCAAGCTGAACCATGGAAAATATTTTGTTCTGACAATTCACACATGTTACCTCTTCCCTAATTATCAGGAGATGGGAATGAGCAGACATCAGGAGGCAGCAAAGTAGTGAGTGAATAGGTGTGTATTAGTCTCCATTCCCACACAGAATTAAGAAATGACCGTGTCCTGTTGGTTTGCTTATGTGGCGTCACTGTTGGAGAGGTGGTGGGCCGTGGTGGTGGGGTCAGGCACTGGCCTGACGGACGAGACGTGGCCTCCAGGCTCCACCAGCTGCTAGCTGAGGAACCCAGGAGAAGTCTCTCAGCCTGTTTTGCCTTCTGTAAAAAGGGGGAAAGAGCCATACCTATCTTATAGGGTTGTCGTGAAGTTTAAATGGCTTAATAAATGTGCTTAGCAAAATGCTGAGCACATGGCATATACAAATGAATAGGAACTCTTCGTAGTAGTAGTGCCGGAATATTCCATCTGGCCAAACATCAAGGCATATGTCTGACAATGTCTTGTTCAAGTACTCTAATTTTTAGGAAAGGAGGGATTTATGTGTCAGCCTCTTACCAGGACAAGTCTCTCAATGGATGGCTCGAGAATTATTTGGACCTGGAAATTGAATCAAGACAACACAATTCAAGGCTTAGGAAAGATTGCTTATCTCTGTGACTAACCCCAGGACTGAGGTGAGCCTGAGCTGAGTCAAATGCTGTCATGAGCCTTGCAAAGAAAGTATCAGTCAGAGGAAATGGTCAGGGGATATGCTTAACTGCTACAGAGGAAATCCCACCCTAGTGTCAGCTCTCAGCTGCTTACCCAACTTCTCTCTCTCTCTCTTACGTACATCACATAACACCTTTTATGAAGTCAAAACCATGCATTATTCTCAGGATTATTATATGTGTAACAACTGAACTCAACTGCAGGTTCCTAAATAAATATATGTTTAAATATAGGCATCGCTGAATATTTATGAATTTCAAGACACCCATGTGTTTGGTTCATAACAGCTGTGAAGTAATTTGGTGAGTTTATTTTCCTCTAAGTCAAAACGTTCCTTTAAGGAACCTCTGTCGAGGACGTCACCTTTCAGTGCAGACTGCAGCCCCTTCCTCAGTGCAATGGCACTTCCGAAATATCAGGAAGCCCGTTAGGGATATCGGATGTCGCTAGGTATTGAGTAGACCTTAGTGTCTGGTTTAGGAATATTTGCCAGTGCACACTTGTGGCATTTACTATAATTTACCATAAAACGGGGTTCCTGGGTATTCCTGCCTTTTCAGGGATACAGCCAGTTCCTAAATCTCTGAGTTATCAGATGTTAATGCAAAACTCAACTCCAAAACCTCTAGGTATTCTCTTCCCTGCTACTGGGGGGGAGGTCAACCAGAGAAGGGCCATTTATGTCAGAAACAAAGAGGCAGAGACGGCAGTGGGAAGAGTGAGGCTCAGTGGTGAAACTGGGTGCTGGCTGGGGGCATGTGCTAAGTTCCTTGGTTTCTGAGTCTCGGTTTCTGCGTTTATAAATGTATAGATAAGTTACCTCTCAGGGTTGCTAAGAGAACTGCGTGAGGCCATCTGTGCCCAGAGCTCCCAGCTCAGCCTGTGCTACTCAGGACACCCTGCTCCACCCTTCTATTCTTCCTCCTGTCCTTCCCGAAGCTCCTCTTCACGGTTGTAGCTCTGTTTCCCCATCCTGTTTCTCTTGGGCCTCTGGTGGAGGCCAGGCACAGTGGCAGCCAGCCCAGCTGGGCATTTCCAACTGGTGGTTGGGAGAGAAGGGATGGGGACAGGTGGCCTCTGGGGAGCTGCCCGTCCCAGACAAACTCCCACTCAGTGATGGTCATCCAGAAGCACCATGGAACTCACTCTGGGATACAAAGACATCCTTATACTCCCATGCAGCAAACCAACTGCTTCAGAATAGCTTTTGCCTGCTGTGGGAAACCACTGGGTTTTCTTTCAGTTTGCCTCGTTTCATTGTTTACTGAACCTCAAACTCTGGTTTGCCTTGTCTATTCCTTCCACTTGAACCACTCTTTTCCTTGTGTGTGGATTTGGGTAACTCCTTCCCATCAGCTAGCTCATGAGTCGGATGGCCCTTCCTCCAGGAAGCCTTCCCTGATCTCCAACCTGGGTGCCCCTCCTGGATGCGCCCACACACAGCTGTGCATGTCTCCATCATACCCCAGAGCACGCTGGCTAGGAAAGGGAAGAACAGTTTCCTCTCTCCTTGGCCTGGCTGAGCTCCATGTGAATGAGGACTCTGTAATCGGTCTTTACGATCTCCAGTGCCCACCACATAGTGGATGTTCAGAACGCAGTCGTTGGATTGAACTGAACTCTATCGTCTGTTCAGTGGTAGGAGGAACAAGTAATCATGGAGACTTATGTCATGTATCTGAAAAGGTCAAGGACAGAAGACAAGGAAAGCTAGGAGCTTTCAGGCAGATTCTGACTAGACCAGAAAAGAAAAAAAAAAATTGCTCCTTCATCTCAGTGAGGGAGACAGGGGCTGGACTGACAGGGTTTTGTAAGAAGCAGGAAAATGGCCAGAGGGAGGACGAAACTGAGGTAAGCCAGATAAAAGTGGATAGTTGGTGCTATTGGTGACGTCAGTAGCCTTTAGGCCCCCTCCTGTCACTAGGCCTCCTCCGCCCCCTCCCACGCGCCCACCCCCCCTTGCATCTTCACCCACAACCCATTACCACTTCCTCCTGAAAAGTGAGAGGAGAAAGATCTGATGGCTTTCTGTGACTGGCTGCTCACTAAATAGCCGATGAAACCAGCTAAAACAAGGTTGCTTGAGGACTTCTTTTTTTTTTTGCCAGGTGCCTTATTTTATTACCGAATAAATAAATGAATGAGCGACATGGCCAGCCCAAGTTATCCGCGTTCATTAATGAAGAGGCATGGTAATTTCCAGGGAATTATCAATCATTCTGGAAGTTCTTATCTTTATTTCATTATTTTGAAAGGTGACCTGGGGGACCTCTTCCACTGCCTTTTAAGTGAACTGTGGAGAAGCCGACCTGGGCGGGCTGTAAATCCTGCATCTCCTTCCTGGTTTCAAGCTGTCTGTGGAATATTTCCGCTTTGGCCAAGGTGGACCTTTCCCTCCTGAGTCCTTCTCCCTGCTACCCTCCTTTCCCTGACCCCCATTTCTAAATTCACCACCAAGCAAGCTGCTGTGCTTTAGGCCTTGATTTGCATGGACCTCTTGTGAAACACACACACCAAGGGCTTGGGTGACACGTCCCATCATGTGGATGACATGGCCATTAGTAACCATGGTAACCTCCCTTCCCCGGCTTCTGTGGCTCCATAGGCCTAAATTTACACCAGTCTCTCCCAGATATGAAGGGGTTCTGAGGACCCAATCAGTGCAGCTAGGAGCAGGGTCATTTAATGAGACACATAGTGCAGCTTCCATTAGCCACGATGAGGCAAACACCTAAACCTTTCAGGTTAATAGAAACAACCCCAAATCTCTAACCAGTAAACTTGGATACTTACTCTTAAAAAAAATCCAAAAAGAAAAGGATTAAAAAAAAAGAAAAAGGAAAAGACACATCCTTTTCATGTTTGTTTCTTACAGCACCAAACATAAAACAGGCGGAGGATGTACTATTACAACTGCGACTAGACTTTAGCACGGACAGGCCCCAAACAGGCCACAGGAAGCACTGCTGTCACCCATCAACACAGCCTTTCCAATAAGAGCATGAAATCTACCAGCCCCCCGACCCCCATTTTTCTTCCTTTTTAAAAAAAAGAACCCATCGTCTTTGTCAACATCTGTGTATCCTACAAACTATATGGACTCCGGAAACATAAAGAAAGACACCCAGCATCCTCCCCTAGTTACCTGGCGGGGGGGGGGGGGGAGGGAACAGGTGGAATTACCTGTCTAGGCCTGGCCAGCCTCGGCAGGGACGCTGTCGGAGTCTGAGTCGGCCAGCTCTGCTGTGCCTTCGGGGGCAGTCTGACTCCAGCTGTCCGACCTGTCTGAGATGGCGTCCTCCTCTCCGACTGTCACCTCCACCCAATCCACAACGCCGGACTCCTCATTTTCATCACTGCCCTGGCCATCCCGGCTGTTGCCCTCTGACCTGTCTGAGGTGACCTCTGAGGGCTTTGCAGCTGGCAAACCGTCTTTTGCTTGCTCGCTGCCCACTTTTACCCTGGGCACCACCTTCTCCAAATCCTCTTCACAGAGCCTTTTGGGGTCCTTGTAATATTGCTGACTCACCCCACTTCCGTTCTTTGGGCTCTCGGTGATGGTGGCTTTAGCTGCTTTCCTGGACGCGATGTCGTAGCCGTGGTCCTCCGCCACATGCTGTTGCTGGTATTGCTCCATCCACTTCAAGGTCCCAGTTTTTAGCAAGCATCTGTTCTCCTTAAACCAACGCACAATTTCAGTTCGGACCAGGCCGGTCTTGGCTGCTAACTGGTCGTACTCCTGGGGGGTAGGCCACTGGGTTCTTGCAAACGTGCTCCTCAGGAGATGAACCTGTTCTTGACTTTTTGTAATGGCTGGTGAAGGGCTGGGCAGAGAACTGACCAGCTGGGCACCGGAGAGCTGGTCAAGTCGAGACAGAGCACCATTGGGGGCCACCACATCTTGGCCTCTTTTGCCAGACCCCATGGAATCCAAGACTGCTTGTTCCATGCTGTCCCGGAGCTTCCGCCTCTCTGAGAACCAGGAGTCGATCTCCCTCCTGCTCAGCTTGGTCTCCACCCTTAGCCGATCCAGTTCTGCTTGGGTAGGAAAAGAGCTTTTCAAAAAGCTGTCTTCCAGGAGTTTAACCTGACCTTGTGTTTTCTCCTTGAACTTCTGGGGGGCAAAGTCTGGGTACGCATGGTACGTGCGACTGTGTCGGGAGGCCGCGATGGCCAACTGGTCTTTGGCAAGGGATTCGCTGGTGATGTGGACGATGCCCCTTTGACACCGATACCGGTGGTCACTGAACCACTTCTTGATCTCACTCCTGGCCAGGCCGGTCACCTCGATGAGTCGGTAGACCTCAGCATCGTCAGGGAACTGGCTCTGGAGAAAGCTTGCCTTGAGATGTGCTATCTGCTCCTTTGTCTTCTTGCGGTCGCTGGATGGGGTCAGCGAAGGGTTGGCCACTTTGGGTGGGGGCTCTGGCACCTGAGTGACATGTGGACGCTTGGGCTCAGGGGCAGCTTGGGGAGTGACTAACGGTCTCTTCTGGCCATGGTTGGTCACTCCGGCCATGGCAAGTGTGATGGGGGAGCAAGAGACAGTTGTTGACCCGCTCGTCACCTGAGTCAGCACCAGGCTGGTCTGGCCGAGGATTTGGCACGGTAGAGCTGTCTGGAGGATGGGCTGCGACATCTTTGCGGGGGCCAGCTGGGCGGGCAGCACAGTGATCGTCGGGGAGACTGTCTGGATGGTACCATTAAACATCTTCTTCCGGGCCTCCTCCACTTCCTCGGGGGACCAGCTGATGCCATGCTTCAAGCGCTGGGTGGCAAACCAGATTCTGATGTGCTCTTCTGGGTGTTTGGAAGCAGCGGTCAACCAGGACAGCTCAGCTTGGGTTGGGTAAGGGAACTTGTTGAAGGAGTTGATCATGGTGGCGTTTGTGTCCAGGGCAGAGTTGTATTTGGTAGTATTCAGTGGGACGGGGACCTTGGGGACAAGGTTGATATTTGGTGGGAGCTGGACTGAAGGCATGACGTGCCCTAACTCCTGGAGCAGCTCCACACCTCCGAGTCTCGAGAGGATCTCAGCTGCGTCCGTTACCAGGCGGGCAGTCCCTTCCATGTGGTTCTCCGGGGTGGCCTCTTCAGGCTTCTTGGGCACCTTCTTGGCGTCAGCTTTCGGTTTCCCCGTCTTCATGATGGGAGTTTTGCTCACGGAGATCCCAGGGTCACTGTCACCGCCTCCAGGGCCACTGGTGGTGATGGACACGACGTGGTTGGTGGCTTCGATGGACTGCTCTAAGACGGTCTGGTTATTGCGCTTGATTAACTTCAGCTTGAAGTTGGTCTCCCCGGGATGGAACTTGGAGTTGTGGTCAGACAGCGAGTCGTACTTTTTGGTTGTGAAGTTACATTCGGCACACACGTACAGGGGGTTGAGGATGACATTGGGATGCTGTGTGTCCACGTGCTCCGTGAACTCGTTCAGGTTTTGCGTGGAGTAGGGACAGTATTTGCACTCATAACCACCTTGGAGCTTTTTGGATGGGTTCTCCCCTGTAGATTTCACCTCTATCACTTCATTTTCTTTGGAAGAGTTTTCAGGTTCCGCTGCCCAACTGTCCTTGGCCATTTCAGGCTGTGGCGTGCTGATCCCTTTGTCTTTGGCCCTGTCTCCTTCCTCGGGCACATCTTGTTCTAGCACTTGTGATGTCCGAACCATGCACGGGGTCGTAGATTTTCGTTTGCTTGCCATGGCGCTTGTCTCTGTGCAATGGCTTATTTTGGAGAGGGCAGGGGCACGTAGGGAAGGGGCAGTGAAATTTTTGGAACAAACAAGGTCAAAGAAAGGCTTTTGGCTTTATCCCCCCTCCAATGGCTTTGGCTTCCTTTCAGTACTGAAATCTGGTGTTTGAGTTCCCAGAGTGATCTCAGCACAGAAAATTGTAATCGCTCCAATGGCTAAACACAACTGGCAGCATCATATCTGTAGGACAAGAACAAAGAAAGGGTCAGTGTTTCTTCAATAGGCGAAAGAAACTAGCATTTCTTTCTGAGTTGCACCCATGACACAGCCAAGGGGCACCCAAAGCAAACACCTAGGAGAGCACAGATGGTGTGAGAGTGGGTGCACGTAGAAATGAAAGATCATATTCTTCTCCTCTTCCCTTCTCTGGGAAGGGCAGTGGGAATGGGCCCAAAACAAGCCAACAAGGATGTAGGTCACTCGTTCACGTTTAGAGACAAATGGACACAGAAAGCAACAAACGTAGTGGGATCCTCTGAAGCGGTTGGTGAATGGTGGAGGGAACGTCGCACATGAAATGTGGCTGGGCTGGCAAGGTGCTTTAATTGATGGTACATCAGAAGCAAGATGCTTACCTGGGGCTGGCAAGTGGCGTTTATTAATATATGGGCATTAGAAAATAGATATGAACTTTGATCCCTTATCATAAAAGTACAGGTAACCCCCGTATAACACGGTTGTTAGGTTCCTTAAAAAAATGCCATGTTATGCGAACCCGTGTTATACAAAACAAAGAACTAGTGCAAAAAAGGGGGTTAGGTTCCAAAAATTAAAAAAACGTACTATTATATTTTTATAATTAAGTGACATGTCCTTATTAAAGCAATTTTCACCAAAAGTATAACATATTAATATGTATTAAAAAATGTTTTCTTCATCATCATTACTAAGCTTTTATTACACTCTGTGTTGTTCGGGGATTTCTCTAATTCTCAAACCGTGTTAGAGTGAAACTGTGTTCTAGGATGCCCTGTTATACGAGGGTTCCCCCCAATTCTCGAACTGTGTTAGAACGAAACCGTGTTACAGAAGTGCCGTATTATACGGAGGGGTACCTGTAAAATCACTATAGAGAATCCAGAAAATGCATTTAAGTACAAAGGAAAAAAACAGTCATCCCAAATATTGTAGTTCTTTCATTTCACTTGAAAAGTTCCTGATTTTTATAAATATGGAGCAAAATAATGATTTAAACATGGCTGCATGATACCACATTGTAGAGATATACCGCACATAATATATTTAGCTATTCAACTTTTGTTGGACACTTATTTCTAATTTTTGGCTTTTCTTAACAAAATTGCAATCGACACCCTGAGTCTTTATTTCTGAGAAGTACCTGTGGATGAATGCTTAGAAATGGAAGCACTGGGTCAAACAGTGTCAACATTTTAAGTTCTCTTGGCTCATATGGCCAAGTTTTTGCACCAATTGGCCTTTCCCCTGGCAAGGAATGACAGCGCCCAACTTACCACTCAACCTACATCAACTATTACCATGAAAAAGCTGATAAGATAGGTGAAAATTCTATTAATATGCTTTTGTGCTTTGTCTTGATTGCTAATAAGGTTGAATGGTTTTCAAAGACTTACGTGCCGTTTGTATTCTTTCTTTGTGAATTGTCTCTTTATGCCACTTTTATATTGTGATTCTCAGTGGTTTTAGTATTAATTTGTGAGAGTTCTCTATACATTAAGAATAGCAGTACTTAATTGGTTGCAAAATTTTCCCAGTCTATCATTTACGTGTTAGTTTTTCATATAGTGCTTTTCATGGTTTACACATCAAATTTTAATTTTTAGGTAGCAAATTTATCAATCTTTTCCGCTTGCGGCTTCTTTCATTGTGATTTTATGTATAGAAAGTGATTCCCTGCCTTGATAGCAGAGACACATTATTTTGTGTTTGCGTAGAACGATTTAGCTTTATTTTTTACATTTAACTCCTCTGGAACTGATCGTGGGTTCAGCTGTAACACACAACTCGAACCATTTTTCTTGAAAGTTACCAATGATCTCAGTAGCATGTATTGTGTTGTCTTTTCTCTTCTCAGTAACTTGTGACACCATCTTTGTTATACATTCAATTTTTAAATATACGAGGGCATTTCTGGGTTATCTATTCCATGTTTCCTATTGAGCTACTGAGTCTCACACTTACACCTAAATTTTTTTCCCTGTAGATTAGATTTTTTTAATATCTGGAGATATTAAGGGAGTTCTCTCTTGTTACTCTTCTTGTGCAAAACAGTTCTGGGTCATTTTGATCACCTATTCACATAAATCAGTTCTCGTAAAGCAGAATCATCTGCAAAATCAAATAGAATTTTGATTGAGATTGCATTAAACAAATATTAATTTGGGAGTACAGGAATAATTGGCTTATTATTAGGAGGTAGGCGATGTGAACACAACCCAACCCGGAGAACTGATGGGCTGTGCATCTAAATGCATAGGCTGATGTGGAGCGGGCCTTGCATTTTGTGGCTAAAGGAGGAGAGAGGTGTGTTTTGGAACCCGGATAGCTGACATCTGGGGACAGGGGAATGGAAGAGATGGACTATCACCTCCTGCCCCTTCCACTGGCTTGGTTTCAGGTCCCCTTGATAAGCGTGCTCAAGGGCAGAAGTGAAGACTTATTTTCGTGAGCTACTACTCTGTGGGACTCTGAGCCCACACCCATCTCCTTAGGGGCTCAGGTGACAAACTTGAGCAGGACTCAGGAGAGGGGTATTCCTTGCCTTGTGCACTCAAACTCAGACACTCGAAGGCTGGAGTCCTGGCATTTTCATACTGGGCAACTTCATCTGTAGTGGGTAAGGGTCCCTCAGGGCACTGGTGAGGACAGGACACGGGCACAGTTAGAGCAGACTGGCACCATGTCTTTTTGCTGACCACTCTCAAGTGACATCTTCAGCTCCCAGGTCCCCACTGAACATTAGATTCTTGATTCCCGCACTCCCCCCCGCCCCCCCATGCGTCACTCCCTCCAGAATTCTTTGTCTCCATCAATGCTTCCACCATTGCTCACTTGGGCTAAAAACCGCTCTGCCTCACCCCACACAATCAACCCATCAGCAATCCTGTTGACTCTGTCTTCAAAAGAAATCTAGTATCATATCACTTCTCACCACTTCCACCTTGTTAAGGTACCATCATGTCCCACCTGGAAGCCTAGAGAAGCCACTCATGGGTCTCCTGCTCCATTCCTCTCCAGAGCAGCAGAGGGATGTTTGCAGATAGGAAGCAGTTTACGTCACCTCTGTGCACGACAAAGGCCTCTGTCGGCTTCCCATCCGAGTGAGCTCCATGCCTTTATTGCAGCCTGCAAACCCCGCAAGTCCTGGCCTATGCTTCCCTCTCCTCCTCGTGCCTCGCACTCTGGCTGCTGGAATGGGTGTACCACCTCCATTACAGGGGCTCTGCCAGAGCATCCCCTCCCTAGGACCCCTCAGTTCTCAGGGCTCCATTTAAAAGATCCTCCCACAGAGAAGCCTTTCCTGACCACCACCCCATCTAAAATAATGCCCCCCTCAGTCTCTCTCGGTCCTTACTCTGCTTTGCTTTCTTCATAGCACTTGCCAACATTGAAAATTTATTTACATATTTTTTGTGGTTGAAGGAAGGAGGAGAGAGTATTTACCTACTGGTTTGTTGTTTGTGTCCCCCTCTAGAACTGTGCTCGCAATATGGCAGCCACCAGTCACATGTGGCTCTTAAATTTAAATTAATTTTAAAAATGCAGTTCCTTCGTCACATTAGCCACATTTCAGGTGCTCGAGAGCCACACGGGGCTGGTGGCTATTGTATCAAACAGTGCAGGACGTTTCTATCATTGAGGGACATTCTACTGGACAGTACTGCTCTAGAATGTAAACTCCATAAAGGCAGAAACATCTCACTATGGTCTCCCCAGAGCCTGAAACAGCACCTGGCCCTCAGTATGCATCCCACCAACATTAGGTGAATAATTAAATTAACTGTAACCGATACAGAGTGATCAGGTATAGAAATATTTCTTGTGGGTGCTCAGTAATGTGTATGTATGTGCACGTGTGTATGTGCCTGTGTACACATGTGTGTGCGTGTGTGTGTATTGGGACTTGTATGAGTGGACGAACTCTGTAAAGGAAAGGAGGTCCTATAGTCCCATAGTGGGTACTATTGACACAGCAGAATGTAGCTAAATTTGCACCCATTTAGTCTAGAGGCTTGGGCATTTGAATTACAATTTTTTTTGAAGAGAGAGAGCAAAAGGACACTTTTCTTTTGCAGAACAAAGAAATGGGGCAGGAATGGGTGTGGAGGAGAAGAGACCTTTCTTACAGAAACTCCCCAAGTCTAGCATTATTTAAATCTGTTGACAAGTGAGGCCGAGGAACGAGCCACATGGTGGTGAAACAGCCTAAAAGCTTCCCAATGCTCCAAAAACCGTGGTTCAGAATAACCAGTATCTTCTAAAACTTAATCAGCAGCCCATAATCCCAACCACAGCAGATTAAAAGGAAGGAAAGATGAAGGAAGGAAAGAGAGAAAGGGGGGAGCGCTGTGAAAATGCTGAGCCTTTGAAGAATTCATCTCTGGGCGGCCCACTGGGGGTGCTGCAAGAACCCGTGCCCATGGGAGATCAATCCTGGGGCAACCAGGGGTGAGTGTCTGTGAACAGCAGCAAGCTGGTGTCGGTCTTTTTGAAAGTCTGTAAGCCACCAATGAGGTCAGGACCAGTGAGGCCTGGTACTTGCCGGCATGAAGGCTGCCTTGTCTCTGGCAAAGTCTGCAGGCTCAGGTATACACTGGCCAAAGTCGGCAAAAACAAAAAACAAACAAAAAACCCTGAATGAACGAATGAATAAAATGCATGTTAAAACACCAACACAGTCCCTTTTACGCTGTGGTGAGTACCCCAACAGACCAGCTCTGCATCTCGGATCTTACCCTACGCCAGCTTCCCAGTGGGTCTGAACGGGGCGCAGGCACATTCTGTGCCCACCTGCAAACATGCCACGTAAAGGACTTCAACATGTGCATTTTTTGGGGGGCCGGGGAGGCGGCACAATTCAGCCCATAACAGCCGGGCAGGGCAGTGCCATCTGAATGCCCCTCGATGGCACAAAAACGATTTGTTCATGCAGCCAACAACAAATACTGACCAGGCACACATCACTGCTAGTCTCGGTTCTAGGCGCCGAGGATGCAGGAGTGAACAGACAGGAACCTGCTCTCGCGGAGCTGGCATTCACGGGGGAAAAAACATGCAGGATGCCCGATGATTGACAGATACTCTATGGAGAAAAGCCAAGCTGCAGAGGATGGGGGGCGTGCAGTGGACAATGGTGATTTTAAGCAGGGAGGTCAGGGACTCCATGAAAAGGGGTCAATGGAGCCTCTGGATGCTGCCTAGACAAGAAGCAGAAAGAGCTTGTGAAACACCGAGGAGGCTGTGCTTCATTTTGTAGGATGGGGAGGGTGAAGGATGCCTAAATGCTTTACAGGGGAGATAATGGCCATGACCGTGATCAACTGAAATTCTCCACACTTTGTTGATGAATCCTCACAACCCTGCAAAGCAGTTGTCAGTAGCCTCAACTTACAGAAGAGAGAACCCAGGCCAGGGAGGAGAAGTGCCTTGCCCAGGGTCACATGGCTAGTTTGTGGCAGAGGTGGCATTTGAACAAAGTCCGTCCACGCTGTGCCCGGGCTCTTGGCACACAGCACACGGCCTTTCCTGGTTACGCAGGGCTCCAAAGGTGAGGTAGGCTTCTGCCTTGTAGAGAGAAAGGAAGAGCAGGCAGAGGAGACAGCAAGAGCAAGGAACTGTCTGAGGAATGACAAGGACAGAGGTTAAAGGGCAGGGCGTGAGGGTGGAGCAGGAAGGAGGCTGACAAGTGAAGATCGTGAAGGGCCTTGAACACCATGCTGAGTTAGGATTTCATTCTGCTGGCAATGGAGTGTCAAAGTCTTCCAAGCAGGGTCATGGAAGCAGCAGTGTCTCAGAGATGTTTGGAGGTGGGGAGGGCAGGAAGAGAAGGCACATCAATGAAGGTAAGAACCCCCAAGCAGAGGAACCATAATCTTAACTAACCCTAAGTGAAACAGTCAGGGCTCCGGCTGCTAAGAGACACTCTCCTCTCCAGCCTCCAAGTTTGTCCTTGAAGCAGACATTGAGGATTCTTTACTTTTCACCTGGAACTTTCTTGCATTCAGCTTGGACTTTCTTCCTCACCAAGGTATGGCTGGATGCTTTGGGTTTAAATGTGGCAAAACTGTCCTTTCACCATTTTCCCAATAACAATGACAGCTAACATTCACTGAAGGCTTAGTGTCTGCCAAGTCTCAGTGTTTCACTTCTCAAAAAAACCTATGTAGCTACTGAGGCTCAGAGAGGTTAAGGAGCTTGGTTAAGGTCACACAGCCTGGAGCCACCACAGGGCTGGGATACAAGCTTTTTGTGCAAACTGCCTGGGGATCTTGTTCAAACTCGGATTCTGATTCTGTAAGACTGCATTTCCAACATGCTCCCAGGTGAGAATGATGCTGCAAAGGTGGCCCACGCTCGAAGTAGCAAGGCTTTATACGCCTCCCTAAGTAAGCACTTCCCACTGTCATGCCCTTGGTCGCCCTCCTCCAACCCTTATTTCCAGGGAAAGGGTGGTAGCATTTCTTGACCTTTCCCCATGAGTGGACTGTGACCCTCAAGGGAAGGAAAAATGGGTCAAACCATCAGACCAGCCCTTGGAAACTCTTCTCAAGGTAGCTGACATGCAGCCTGGCTGCCAGATGAGGGAAATGTCTCAGTTCTTGAGCTCCCTAGGGAGGCATCTGGGGGAGGCGAAGAGTCAGACCGCAGGGGCCACCCCATGGCCAGGGGTCTCTAGCCAGAGGGGCAGAGGGGCTTGGAGGTCTGAGCAAGTGGAGGAGCCCGGGCTCCCGGCCTCCCAGGTGGGTTTCATACCTACTACCAGGGAATACATGTGCTCCTTTCAAGAAATCGCACCTTCAGGCTTCAGGGGGTGAGGGGCAGACACCACTTCTCATTTCAGAGCCTCTCACTGAGTCTGTCAGAGGAAATAACAAGGCTGTCTCGGAGCCTTTTTTTTTTTTTTTTTTTGGAGCTTTTAAAGGAAGTATCTTGTCAAGATATCAAAGCCAAAAAGGATGCTTTTAGCTTTGCAGGGTCTTCTGACAGAGCTGTTAACAGATTCTG
Organism: Rhinolophus sinicus; assembly: GCF_036562045.2. Classification (NCBI taxonomy): domain Eukaryota; kingdom Metazoa; phylum Chordata; class Mammalia; order Chiroptera; family Rhinolophidae; genus Rhinolophus; species Rhinolophus sinicus. The sequence goes on from NC_133761.1 coordinate 12,631,224, forward strand.
CTTCAGTTCAAGGGTAGATGTGTGTGTGTGTGTGTGTGTGTGTGTGTGTGTGTGTGTGTGTGTGATTGTTCCTTTATGTTTTAAAGTCACAACATTTCACCTCCTCCCCCCAGAAGAAGGAATTCTGATGTGTGGGTTTGTGGTGGTGGTGATGAGATTGCGGGGTGGGGTAGGGAAAGGAATTGGATGCAGGGGTCCTCGGTTTTGCTCTAAGCTTCTGGCTATGCAGCTTTCTCCTCATGTATCTCCATCCTTGCCTCCATTTTTCCCATCTGTAAAATGGGAATTACTTTTGAAAGGTCACTGGTGACCATGAATTAATTCCCAAGTTTTACTGATTTCTCCTCAGGCTACTTTAAATCCACACTTGAATTTGGGGGTGAGCCTACAGTGTGCCTCCCAAACCAGCCTGGGTGCTTTGTCAAAATACCCATTCCTGAGCCTGAGTCCAGACTTATTAAAACCAAACATCCAAGAGCAGGCCCAGGAATCAGCATTTCTAACAAGCAGCCATGTGACTGATATGCAGACAGGATTGGAGGCCTTGGCAAGAAGACCTCCCTTGGTCTCTCCTAATTCAGACGTGGAAGGGCTGAGGCCAACTCAGTGCCACAAAGACAGGAGATGCTGCTCACTGCATTCCATGCCGGACTGGAGCGGGACAGCGTGCTCCAAGGGAAGTGACAATTCAGAGGATGATGCAGAAATGGAGGGAGAACTGTACAAAAGAATGATGGCGGTAGAGAATAGAACAAAGAATGCTGGGTGCTCAATAACATAGTGTCAGATGTCTTTAAAAACAACAGGGTCCAGAGCAGCAGAGTTGGAGGCTGGGGAAGGTGAGGTTTAAGAGGTTACTTCCTGTTACCGGTGTCTGTGCTTAGCTTTTATTGCTCAGTTGCTCAGATGATATATATATATATATATTTTTTTTTTTTTCTTTCTTTTTTTTTTAAAGAAAAGAGGGGTTTGCGGATCTAGTTAAGTGTGGGCAGGAAAATGTAGTAACAAGGTACTATTTACATGTAGAATCTTAATAGTCCCACAATACCAACAGATGTGTGTATGTGATCTCCATTTCACAGATGAGGAAACTGAGGCTCAGAGAGATTAAATGGGCTGCTGAGCAGGATGGAGCCCAGATAATCCTGCCTCCACACCCACTGCTTGGTTGTTAATCGTTAGCAATTCCATTTCCTGACACTGAGTCGATAAATTAGATTTCTTATAAATTCCAAGTGGCTTTCCCCCTCTGGGAGTGTTCAAAGGAGAAAGATTTTAATTGAATTATAATGTCTTTTTCAACTTGCTACTCTCGAGGCGCTCTCTGATTAGGTAGAAGAAAGCCTGCATGGTCTCCTCTAGCCGAAGAAATTCAGTGGATGACAGGAAGTTTGCGGCTGTTCCACCTGACCCACCACATTAGTGGCACCATGTGTGGGGACAGAACCCCAAAAAGCAGTTTCCAGGCTCTCGGCCTCGCATAGAAAGCTGTTGGCTCAGGTAGTAAATGGCCATCAACTGTGATTGCATGGCCATCAGCTGTGGCTAGTTGGCCGTCAGCTGTAACCAGTGAGCCATTGGCCACTAATATAACTGCTGTGGCTACGCTAGCAGAAAATGGGGGCTAGCAAGAAGATGGCGGCTGGGCTGGCAAGCATGGATTGCAGTTAGGATGGTGGGTTGCGGACAGTGTGGATCCAGCCTCCAGTGAGAATATAGTACTGCCAGCGAGAATATAGTGGTATGACTCCCCTACCTATGGCTCCGTGGGTGTTCCTTTTTGGCCTCACCATGTCCTGCGTTCTCTTGTGGGGAGCGGGAGCAGAGACCCCGCAGGCCGCCCTGCACAACACCAGGCCTGTAGGTGACACAGGGCTCTGAGAGGAGGCTGGTGTCCTGCTAGCAGTGGGGTAGTAGTGGTGACCTGAGACACTATTCAGTTAGTACTTAGGGGCAGAGAATGTCAGCTACGCCTGAGAAGGCAGACCCGTCCTGGGCCCCTGTGAACCTGGAGCCCAGAATTTAGTCATTTACTCAGACACAATGAATTAGAAAGCTCAGACACTTTTCACCCTTCAGTAGGTGAGGACTGGGCCTCCAGTGGCCTTGCTTCCCTCAGTACTTATCATTCGTGCCCACCTGGTTGGTGGAAGAGGGCACAGCCTGGCGTCCGGCCTCCTCAATTTGGATCCTAGCTCTACCACTTACTAACAGAGACATCCTTCTCTGGCCACAGCCAGGATGTCCACCTCACAGGTCCCAAACACACCACAACCCAGAGAACACCAAACGCAGCACACCCACTCACCATGGCCAGCCTCAGTTCCTGCAGCTGTAAAATGGGGTGAATCTCCCCCTGTAGGACTGGATTGAATGAACCTTTAACACTGGCAGCTGTGGTTCCCTTAAAGGGTGATTTTAATTAGTGAGCTGGTATTAGTGATGAGGGAGCGTTCTGCCCCCTCCTCCTCCTCCGTCTACCTTCAGATCATCTCGCCCTTTTCCCCCCATGACCCCCTTCAGCTGCCAACCCGTGTATAAGGTGCAGCATGTTTACACCAGCTTATCTCACCTGAGTCATGCTGCTCCAAGATCTGTTTTCTCGTCCTTTGTTCATGCCCAAAGAAATTTCTATGGCAACTGTGCCAATATTTTTAATTTCCCCAACTTTGCCTCTCTGTTTTAGTAGGAGATTTCGCCTTGTATCTTGCTGAGAATATCAAGGTCACCTGATGAAGGTCACAAGACAAAGGGCACCTTCTTCCCCATCTCTATACTCATCTCTTTTTTTCTCCACCTTGGAGGAAGTAGCTGGACTCCTCATTATAAGGCCAACGCCTCCACCTGACTCCAGCTCAGCACTCGTCAGCTCTCTCGGCTCTATCTCCTTCCATCAGATCCCCTCCCTTTTTGGTCACAAACACTTCTCTAAAAAAGTAACCGAAGCAAAACAAATACAGAGAGCAACACCGAATTTCCCAAAGCTGCTCAATTCCGCCATTGTCTACACATTACTATTCCAACTCTTGCTTCCTCTGGCGGCAGTGAAGAACTCAGGCTCCCGAGTGAAAGAGGCTTACCGTCTAGGTCTGGTTCTGCCACTCACCAGTATGTGAATTTGGACAAGTTGCATCAATCTTCTGAAGCCTCAGCTTCTCCATTGCAATAGGGGGATGAAAATGGTACAAATGAGCTATTTGAGCACAATGTTTGGCTCTGGGCCCCATTCATGATGAGCTCTGAGCTTGCAACACAGGGTACCTGTTGTTCAGATAACGTAACCATCAAACATCTCCAAGGAAGTTTGAGATTCCTGCTGTTCATTCCTTCTGTTACTGCACTGTCCGTCCCTCACACTCAGCACATTCTGTCCTCCTGTTCTGTTGATGCTTTTGTCATCAACTGCCAAATAGAGCCCATATTACTGCTTCTTGGGGGTGAACTGTCTTCCTCAAGCCCCCCCAACACCCCGGCTTCCCTGGGCCAGGCTCCCGGTTCTCCTGGCAGCCCCTTCTTTGCTTCCTCGTCCACTTTCTGCTCTCATAGGTGCATCTCCATGCCCTTGGCTCTTTCTCATCCCTCTTCTCTCCATGCTCCTTGGGGATCCCATCCACTCCAAACCTCTAAACTCATCCCTGTAGCTAGATAGCGACCAAAACAGACTTTCTAGTCCCAGCTCCTCTCTGCAGAGCCCCAGACCTTCCGTTCTGCCTGCTGGATGGCAGTGATGATGGGCTACGTGGACTCGTAAGTGGACAAAGGCTGGAGTGGCCATTCTCCACTGAAACCTGATTAAAAAAAACCAAAACCAAAAACAAGGCCAAGATGATTTATGAAAACCAAGGAAAAGAGCATATAGGTAAAAAAAAACGGAAGGTCCATTCCCAACAGGTTGGATAACAGACTCAACTCAGTTACCAACACCTGGAAGGTGTATCTGAAGGGAAAATTTGGCAGAGGCTGGAATGTCTGGCCTTAGTGCCTCTTCCAACTGTATATATACTCTGTGCTTCTATGATCTTCACTGGGAGTCGCGTGGGCACCTCCAATTTAGCACATGTAGAACCAAGCTCATCACCTGCCTCCCAAACCTGATCTTTCTGTAATGTTTCTTTATTCCAAAAACAACAACAACAAAAAACACACCACAATCTACTCAGTCAGTCAGGCTGGAAACCTAGCTGACTCCTGCTCCTCCACTCTCCACTCTCCCCTCACCCGTAGTTTATTATGCACTAGGTCCTCCCAATTTTTCTTCCGTCACGTTTTCTCATTCTTCATTCCTCTGCGTTAGGCCGAGACTTCCTCCTGGCTTTGCTCGGCAGCTCCAGTAACTCCCTACATCGTGGTCTGGCCTCTGGGCTTCACCTGTTTGTGGCAGGCATTGCCTGTCCAGCATTCTTTCCTTCTTCCTTTGGCAATGGCAAGCCAGTTCTTTCTAGAGAAAGACCCCTACCCACTCTTGGCCTATGTGGATCCCGCAGCAGTAGGCATGTGACTCGGGCCTGACCACTGAGAACATTATGTGAGTAAAGAATGGGCTGGTGACCCAGTGGAGCAGTCAGAACCAGTGCGGGCTCCATGCTGGAGCCTTTTTTGGAACCATTGGGAGAAAAATGTACTCCTTTTCTGGTGGCATTGGTGAAGGGATTGGACGTAAGCCCAGAAGCGCCAGTGGCCATATTGCCACGTGAGGGGGAACATGCCTGAGAGCTGAGAGGAAAGCCAAGCTAAGAGAGGCAGAGAATGAGTCCTGATCACATCCCACTAGATACTGCTACTCCCGAACCCAACATCTTCCCGGACTTCTACATTATGTCAGTTTGCTTAAGCCAGTTTGATGGGATTTTTCTGTCACCTATCACTGAAAATATCCTGACAGAGTTTCAGGCCAACCTCTGCCACTATTTCTTTCTAAAACAGCAATTCTCAGCCATTTCCTGCCATGATAGATGTGCTAGGTGACACGCCCATTTGCAACATTCTCTCATTCTTGTTGTGTTGGCTATTATTCCACACCATTCCCTCTTCCTTAAGAAAGAATCTTAGGACGTTATTGGGAGTGACATCTCTATAGGGACAACCTTGAGTCCTTGCTAATCAAGAAAAGTGAGTCATTTATAAACTCCAACAGTTCATTTTTAGAAACAGATTTCTTGCCACGACATACCTGACAACTGATGCCATGATTGAGCATCACGTTTCTAAACACGAATCTGACCACATCATCCTTTAAACCCTCCCTAGAAGTATTGCAAGCTGGCTGTGCGAAGCACTTCTTGCCACCCATTTCCAGCTTGATGCTCCATTTCCAGCCCCAAACACCCCTTGTATTTTAAAAGGGAAATACAGCAGAAGACCTGATTTTTTAGAAACAGAAACATGGACCTTTCAAAAGACACACATTATCAGACATACATTCCTTCGATCGTTCATTCATTCATTCTTGAGTGCTGGCTGTATGCCGACACTGTTTTAGATACTCAGGAAATAAGGCATAACATTCCTACTCTCAAGGCACTAATGGTCTAGGAGCGGGAGGCAGAAAAGAAATAGAAAACAAAGAACTTACGGATCGTGGTAAGTGCTCTGTAAAGAGTTTCTAAAAGTGATGTGATGGAGACTGAAGAGCTACTTTCCATGAAATAATCAGGGAAAGCCTCTGAGGAGAGGATTGATCTATCGAGAAAGAGCAAACTTGACACAATAACAAGTACCAATGAAAACAGAGGCGGAGACTCACTGACTACTTGTGACATTCCATGTTCATGGCAAAGTAATTTTCAAATTGTTCAGTTATTATTGACAAATTCTATTCTCCTCAAAGATACTTCTTTTTTGAAAGGTCTCAAAAAGCTTCACGGAAAAGTACAACTGTGTTCCTGTTAATTATCAACATGAAAACAAAACTCTTCAATGGTCATATTGTGGAAGAAAAGTTCTTCTTTTCCCTACTTTGGACAGTTCAGGAATAGATAAATATGAGGTGAGTTGAGAGCTCCGAACAACTCCAAAAAGGAGGAGGGGAGTTGTCTGTGCATCTAGAGCAAATATTAGAAGAAACTTGAATCCCAAGGAATAGTTTGGAGAAAGTGGATTCAAAAATAAAACTATAGCATATTGTTTTTGGAAGTAGCCAAAATGAAGCACTGTCTTGATAGCTTATAAACGCTTTGCCCCCAAATACCATATTCTGCCTTTAATGACAGAAGCTAAAAGAGAAAAGGCAGAATCAAGAAGGTCCACAGGGCATCGAAGTCGGAAGGCTCTTCGAGGTGACTTGAGCCTGTATTTGGGTAAAGCCAACTATGATATCTGGGAAGGGAGAGAGTGCAGGTGTGGTGAGAGGAATCAGAATCTAGTCCTTTGTCATCATTATAAGACTTTAATGGCCGACTGCCTGGGGCAGGTGGGTGAAGTTTCTCTTAGAAGTGGTTGTGTTGGGGCAATGGGTTCTGCTGGGTGGCTGTCTGTTCCCAATGTCATGGTGAGATCAATGTGTTTTAAGCCGAATTGGTCCCTGAGAAGCCAATTAAGCAGAGTGGGGAAGTCTGCTAGCTTTGGCATTAGAACAGACCTGGGTGTGAACTGAGGCTCTCTCCAACACCTACCAGTTGGATGACGCTGGCAAGATACTTCACCTGTCCTAGATGTGGTTTCTTTATCTATAAATCTGGAGCTAATGCCTACATCTCGGGATTGTCAGGATGCCACAAACGGCGTAATGCTTGTAAAGACCTCATCAAAACACGAGGTAGCTGCAAACTCTCAATAAATGGCAGCAATGCTGATGATGACGCCAGAGCAGCTCCATTATGACATATTATAAAGGAGGAGTTAGTGTTGTAAAAGACGGGAAACTGTTGTTGCGTGTGTCTGCCTGGGTTTCTAATCACAAATCGATCATCCTGGAACATCTTTAATCCCTCTCTTTCTCTGAGAAATGATTTTTTAAAAAGCAACAAGATTTAGACATAGTTTGAAGCAAAGTGGTTTCATTATTTTTACAGTTAATATTTAGCAGTTAATTATCATCTTCTCCAAGGCAAAGCATCCTTTTTTCTGGGTAGAAAGAATCATAACATCCACCACCACATACAGGCACACACACCCACACACCCACAAACATGGAAAAGCAGGGCTGGGAGAAGAGTGATGTGTTTCTGAAAGCGGAAAAAAAAAAAAAATTATTGCTGCGACAGAAAGAAAAAGGAATGAATTCTGGTTTCCCATGTCATGTACATAAATAAATAAGGCACTATCAAATGTTTAAGATGGGCCGACTCTGATTTACAATCCATCAAATTCTGCTATCAAAACGTTTAGAAAGGCTGTGAGACAGTAGGGATTTATCATATTGACAATTCCCTATGTAACCTTTTCATTTCATTCTTTGGGTGGTTCATGCACACTCCGTCTTCTTCCCGGAGCCAGGAGAGTAGTGAGATTTCTCTATTCCCCAGACACAGATCAGGGCGAGACAGGACTTTCCAGCAATCACCGATTCTGTCAGATCTCTCTCTCTTCTGTCTGCCCGCCCTCCCTCCAGTGCTCCTACCCATCCTTTGCATCACCAAACATACAGCTGTCTCTTGAACCTCTTTTATCTCTACCTCGAAGAGACTTCCCTTCACCTCAAAGCCTGGGATAAAGGATGAAGGTTTACTTGTACTCTCTGGTACAATGTTCTCCACAAAGCCATTCATCCAAGCCCGTTCAATCCTAGACAAAAAAATCACACAGATTTAGATCGCATCTGGGGGCTAGACTTCTCATCTCTGCACAGGACACAGGGTATAAAGCAGACTGAATAATGGTCCCCAAAGGTTTCCAGGTCCTAATCCCTGGAACCTGTGAATGGGACCTTATATGGCAAAACGGACTTTGATGAGGTAATTAAGGTAAGGATCTTGAGATGGAGAGATTGTCTTGGAACCTCCGGGAGAAACCGGCCTTGCCAATGTCTTGTCTTTATTGCGGTGAATCTCAGTTTTTGACTTCTGACTTCCAGAACTGTAAGAGACCTTCTGATGTTTTGAGCCACTAAGTTTGTGGTCGTTTGTTACAGCAGCCACAGGACACGAACACACAGGGCAAGCTGAGCTAGGTTTGCAGCCTGTGACCTTTGTATCACTCCATGCCACATGTTAGGGGGGCTCCTCCCTGCTTCTAGGCAGAAGCTGGAGGCCCGGCTCCCACCAGCACTCGTGCAATAAGAAAATAAAAACAGTAATAGTAATGACGACAACCGTAATAAGAACAGTAGGATGTCCTATCTTGATTGCAAACCCAACTTGTCCCAAGCCCAAATGGTCACCTGGCTTCCTCATTTCTTCTCCCACCCCTGTGGGGGTACCCAGCTTTCTGTCGTCCGGGATGGCAAACACAAGTCATTGTGGGCACTCCCCCTGCCGTGCCCTTCTTCATACGTGTTCCCAGGGAGTGATACCTTAGCTCATGAGTGTTTTTCTTCTCCTCAATCTGAACACAAGCTCTGTCATTTCCTGTAACAGTCTAGATGGTTCCACATTCATCCAAGCCATCATCATACCTCGTCTGGATTACCGAAATGGAATGACTTTCCTTTCTTCCACCATTTCCCCCATTCCAATTGGCTTTGTGTCTGCTGCCAGGCACACTCATCCAAGCTCTGAGTTTACTCCAGCACTTACTGCGTTGAGGCCCAGTCACGGCTTCCTGTCCTCCACTGAACCCCATTCCAACTGTCTGATGAGCTTTCAGGGTTTCCTAAGACACAATTCCAAGGGTCTTACCCACACTCACACACTCTTCTCCCTGAACCTTCTGCGTCTAGCAGGTTCTTTGCATCCCACCCCTGCCAAATATTTTTTGATGACTTGCCAGGCAGACCTCTAGTCTAGGCATTGGGGAATGAATGAAACAGTCCATTTCCCCCTGATAAGCCAGTATTCTTAAAAGCAAGATTGTCTGCCTCTTAACAACCCATTAGTCTGATGTTCCTTTATTTACTTAATAGATATTTGAGCACCGACCAAGCATCAGGTTTTGTCCTGGGGGCTGGAGATGTGGGGGCGGGGGGCGCAAGCTAGGCTTAGAGCTGTCCTCTCGGAGTTTAATTCTAGTAGAGGAGAAAGCAAATTACAGAAGCAATGATAATGCAGGCGTGCTAAGTGCAATCTCAGGGGCAGTATGGGGTGTTCAGAGAGAAAGGCAAGAGGAGAGCTGGGAAAGGCAAGCAGAGGCCTCAGTGGACTTTATCGTGAGGATGACGGGAAACCACTGAAAGGGGAGGGGGACGTAGGTGCGGTGACCGGCATGAATTGACATGTGTTTTAGAAGGTACCAAGTTAAATCCTTCTATGCCTGACACTTCTGTAGCTTGCCTCCAGCTTTCCTCCAGGGTCCCTCTGGGCCTGACTCCTAACACAAGGCGACTTTGAGCAGCCAAGGCTTTGAGTTTATACTGTTTATCTATTCATTCAGTATGTCACTATGTCCCAGGAGCTGGACTAGGTTGTGAGGCTGCAAAGGTGAATGAAAATATCATAGTCCCCTATGACTGGTGGTAGGCTGAATGATGGGCCACCCAGAGATATCCAGGTCCTAAGCCCTGGAACCTGTGAGCGTGACCTTATATGGCACAAAAGATTTTGCAGATGCGATTAAGCTAAGGATGGTGAGATGGGGAGATCATCCTGGATTATCTGGGGGGGGGGGGGCCTAAACGCCATCATAAGTGTCTTTATAAGACGGAAGTAGAGGGAGATGTGAGAGAACGGAAGGCCTTGTGACATCAGCTGAGGAAAGCAGAGTCACACAGAGAAGATGCTGGCTTTGAAGATGGAGGAAAAGGCCATGAGCCAGAGAATGCAGGGAACGCAGCTCTGGCTGCTGGAAGGGAGGGGAACAGATTCTGCCCTAGAGCTTCCACAGGGAGTGTAGTCCTGCCGGCACCTATGGCCTCATGGGAGTTCCCAGCGACCTGTTGAATGAGCACACACTTAGGCCTGGTTTACAGATGGGTCTGCACGATATGCCACCTGGAAGGGAACAACTGCAAATGACATGCAGCCAATAGCTCCTGGAATTCTCTGGTCTTCCATGTTCCCCATGATCCTGAAGCAGCTGGCTTGACAGAATGGTGGAATGACCTTTGGAAAGTTCATTTATAGCAGCCACAGGAAATGAATACAATTCACATTTTCATGGCGCTTACCTTCGAGTGCCAGACATGGCCTTTAATTAAAAAAATAGCACATAAATTAATAGCTACTGACAAACTGACAATAGCTGGACAGCCTAACTTTATAAGAGAAAGCATTTCTCCAGGGCAGGGGCAGGGGCAGGGGCAGAGGCAGGGGCTGTCACCCTTGGCTCCTCACTGGCATAAGCAGGGGAGCTCTTAAAATACCCCAGCGCTCAGGCCACACACCATACCAATTAAGTCAGACTGCCTGGTGGTGGGGTTCAGGCATCTGTATTTTTTAAAGCCCCCTAGGTGATTCCAATGGGCAGCTGAGTTTGAGAAGCACTGGTGTCAGGCGAACCACTTTTCAGGAGACCTGAGTTGGGGAGCATGGGTGTTGCTTCTGTGGAGGCTGCTCTAAGATGGGGGATGGGGGTTATTCCCACTCTGTTCTCCTACTAGGTAGGGTCGTAAATCTCGGCTGTCATCCCACTTGAGCAGTTGTCAGAAAGTACTGGCCTGAAACTAATATACAAAAATATTGAATATCAACTATAATTGAAAAAGGAAACAAAAGACAAAGAAAAAAAAAAAAGAAAGAACTAGCCATTCTATTGTGTCTTCTGCCGCAGGTCAGGCCTTCCTCCTGTGTCACCTGCACTGTCACAAGGACCTTCCCACGGGTCCCCCATACTCAGCCATCGAATTTTTCCAGGGCATTGTCCAAACTGCTGCCCTGTGATCCACCTCAAAAACAGATGATGGCACACCACTCCTTCCTCTAAACCCTGCAATGGCTTCTCAGCGCTCCTCAAATATTGTCCAAATTCCTCAGTGTCGTCATCAAAGCCCTGCTGATATTGCCTGGGTTTCTGATCCCCCCTCACCTGCACTGATTCTTTTGGAACCTGCCCGTCCCACACCCACCGCCAGGCCTCGTCCGTGCAGTTCTCTCTGCCTGGAATGGCTCTCCCTCCCAAATCTTCCTATCGAAGGCCAACTGAGCCTGTCTTTCAAATCGAGCTCAAACTCCTGATCTCCCACAGAATCTGTCCCAGTCCCTCTGCCAGAGTGTTTGCTCCCTCTCCTGCTCTCAAAGCACACAATGTGAAGTGTCCACAGGGTTCTATTAGAGTTACTTGTCCAGGTATCTCTCCCCCCGTGGGTCAAGAGCTCATTCCGGGCAAGGACCTTGCCCTCTGCATCGCTGTGTCTTTCACATCTCAGAGCACAGGGGCCTGCTCAGTAGGTGTTCGATCGACATTTACTGCACATCAGTCACACCCCATTACTTTATCCTCTATCCTGCACCTTTCCTTGGTGTCGAATGCAATTTGCAGAACACAGGCCCACTGAGAACCTCATTTGGCAATTATTTGACTTCAAGGGGACGACAAATTAGTATCCTCTCGTAACAGCTGACAGTAGAGGAAGTTATATAGTCTCACCTACATTTTTCTGAATAGCAGGATATTGCTGATTCAACTTCAAAGGAGGATCAGAGGTCTGTCAATACTCCTGTATTGTTAGCAGCAGAAGCAATCACAGCAGTAACTACTCAGAGGCCCTTAACTACCCAGCCACTTAGGTTCAACTCACAGGGTATGGGGCAGGTTGGGTCTTCTGCTCTCTCTGTCAAGGCCACTGGCTGTTCGTTCATTGGTTGACTGGTTTGTTCATTCATTCATTCATTCAACAAAAAACGTACTGATGGCCTAACATATGACGGCACTATTTAGGGCACTGGGAATACTGCCCTCTGGAGTTTATATTTTGGACGCCTGGGTTATGGGGGGAGAGAGAGAGAGAGAGAGAGAGAGAGAGAGAGAGAGAGAGAGAGAGAGAGAGAGAGATGGCATGAGGTCAGGGTTTAGCCCAAGTCCATCTCTGCTCACCACTTGTTATGGGTTGAATTGTGTTCCCCCCATATGATGAAGTCCTAACCTCTAGTACCTCAGAATGTGAGTGTATCTGGAAATAGGGTCTTTACAGAGATAATCTACTTAAAATAAGGTTATTAGGATGGGCCCTAATCCAATAGGACTGGTATCCTTATAAAATGAGGAAATTTGGAAGCAGAGACAGACTTGCACGAAGGAAGATGGCGTGAAGAGACACAGGGAGAAGACGGCCATCTACAAAAGCCAAGGAATGCCTCAGGCGACCAGAAGCTAGGAGAGAGGTATGGAAGAGATCCTTCCCTAGATTCCTACTGAGGGAGCATGGCCCTACCTGTCTTCGTTCAGACTTTTGGCCTCTAGAATTGAGACACAGTGAATTTCTCTTGTGTAAGCTCCCCAGTTGGTGCTTTGTTAGGGCAGCCTCAGGAAAAGAATACACCACACAAAGCAGGGATATCTTCTTTCCAGGCGATTGTGGCCTGGAGAACCAGCCCGGCTGATTCTGCCAGTTTTGAAAATCTGGACTCACCTTTCATCAGGAAAGAGCAAAGTGACTTGGAAACGGAAATGCCTCACTTTAAGCAAACCTGATGTGTGAACACATAGCACTTACGCTCTAGAGAAATTGAGGGGTGGCTGTGTTACCGATAGGAACCTGTCAGAGAGTGTAGCATGGAGCTTTCACAATTCGGGGCCATTCCAGAATTCTAGTTTGCATAAAAATCTTCAAGCAGCCTTCTACCCTGAAAGGTGTGCTATCCAAACTCCACCTTCACCTGTGACCAGTGATGTCAGCCCTGCCTTTGGGTTCTGCTCTTAGGTTCCACCTTCAGCTTCTCAAACTTCCCTTCTAGGGCAAACAGGCAGGTAGATGTGGTGACGTTGTGGCAGATTAAAGATGGCCACACATTCTTTGATACTTTTCCCACTGATAGGTGGGGTACATGTCCCCATCCTTACCCCCCCTAAAAACTGGGCTGCCTTATGACTACTTTGGCGTGTAGAATGTGGTGAAAGTGACACTATTACAGACAGTTCTGGGCCAAGGCCTTCAGGAGGACATACAGTGTCTGCTTCCTTCCCCTTGGAGCTCTGGGCCGCCATGTAAGAAGTCTGACCACCCTGAGGCTGCCACGCTGTGAGGAAACCCAAGCTACCCACATGGAGAGAGAGATACTCAGCCAGCCCCCAGCTGCTCTAGTTCCGTCATGTTAAGGCACTCAACTGAGTTCCCCAGCCATCACGGAGTAGATGAGCCCAACTGCTACACTCTGCCTGAACTTCTCACTCACAGAATTATGAGGTATAATCCATTTCTGTTTGAAATTCCTAAGTTGTAGGGTCATTTTTTTAAGCAGCAATAGTGAGCCAGAACAGACCCAAGATATCAACCAAGAGTGTGACTTCAAGACTGACAGGTAATCTTAATGCATGAAGGATGCTGAGGAAGGCTTGAGGTGGGGTCCATACCTGATGGGGCCACCTGGCTGGCTCTGTCGGCAGGATGACAGACACAAGCTCAACTGCCCCTACGCAGCCCATGGCCATGTGACTAGAAGGCAAGAGAATCAGTTTCTATCATAGGACACTGCTGTTAATAGATCTGTGCTGGCCACTGGGCCACGTGCTTCACGTATTATTGCTAAACTTCACAAAACCTTGAAAGCAGGTGTTTTACAAATATGGAAACTGAAGCTCAGAGGTGTGGACTAACATGCTCAAGGACTAGAGCTAGTCCATGGCAGAGCTGGGGTTCAAGCCCAGGCTATGAGGCTTGGCTTTTGGAAGGAACTCATGGGGGTCAAAGTTGGGGTGACTTGACACAGGAAATGGCGGGGGGAGCGGGAACAGGAGGAAGGCCTTTAAAAGAAACAAACAAAATGGAGTTCAGTTATTCAAAGGTTCCCCTTGCACGGCTGCCATGTCATCCATGTGGCCAACATGGAATATTCCAGACACCAACCTAGATGCTCTGCAAAGAGTGTTCTGCAGGACTGAGAGACTGACGCCGTGTAAGCCCTAACGTCTGCTGATTTTGTAAGTGGATATATTTAGTGGTGGAACAGTTTTTCTTCCAGTTTCGTAACACTTAAAAAAAAAAATCCTGCTTGTCCTATTTTATTCCTTTCTTTCATAAACTCGCAAGTGATGTCGCCATTCTTTCCATAGCAACACACTAAGATCCTGACTCTGCTTTGCTGGGAGAAGTTCAAGCAGGACACGGGAAGAGGGAGAAGAAAATATGGGGTTGGGGTGGGGAAGAAACACTAAAACATCACCACTCAAAATGAAGGCAGAAAAGACCTTGGCTGTTTTGGTACCGAGAGCTACAAGTGTCACCAGCTCCCGCTCCTATCCCACACGGAGGGGACGTGTTCTGCAGCCAGGGAGCAGATTCTGGAGACCCTTGTGGATTTGTTCCCAATGGGTCATGATGTTGACAGTTGTGTTAGTCTTTCCGAAGTGCTCCCTTTCTTCAATTCTCTTTCAATCCTTCTGATGATGGTTGGGGGACAGCTTTAACTAGGTGACAACTTGTCTTCCATATTTTTCCTTACCATCCACTCATCTTTGCTTTTTAAAGGGAGGTGGATCCAGACATTTGGGGAAGGTTAGAGAGTGGAGGAAGGAATGGAAAACCAGCCCAAGTGCGGGTCCTTGAGGTCACATACACTGTCTCCTTTCCACCTCTCAATTGCCGTGGGGTGGACATTCTTATCTCTATTTCTAGGAGAAAACTCTGGATCTGAGCCCAAGAATCCAGAAGGTGCCGTGTGTAAGTAAGGGCTCTAAAGGCACCAAGCTGGAGACAAACATCGGTGTTGTTTGTTGTGGAGACAAACATCGGTGTTGTTTGTTGTGGTTTGGCATTGTCCGGTGTGCCTACGTGGCGCTCGGCCACTTTGGCCTGCAGGCAGAAAAGCCAGCACCTCCTCGTAAGGGGGACAAGCATTAACCAGATCCATTCTGCCCTGTTCTTTCCAACGTGACCTTCTATCTCTCATTTCTACTCTCTGAGAGGCTGCCGCTGCTGTAGCAAAGTGGAGAGCACGTGAGACAGAGAGTGCCTGGCAGTCATTAAAAAATAACACTTTGGAAGAAAGTAGAATGACATGGGAACATCCTCATATAATGATAAGTAAAAAAATGAAGTTACAACACGCCATATGATTCCATTTATCCTATGTCTGGAAAAGGCAAAATTAGAGAGAAAAGCCAGGGGTTACCAGGGGCTGGGGGTGGGGGTTGATGACGGGCACAAAATAATTTTTGGAGTAATAGAATTGTTCTATATCTCGATTTTGATGGTGATCATTCAACTACATGGGTTTATCAAAAGTCACAAGAGTGTACCTGGTGGTGATGGCACTGTCGCGAGGGCTGTAAGAGTCACCTGCGGTAGCTCTGACACCCTGCTCGGGGCTGGGATAGCCGCCTCTGTCAGAACACTGAGACCGAGGGGGATGTGGCAGAGAGGGTCCTCCCTCACTAGCCCCACCTACACCCCAGGTGGCTTTGGCTCTTTCACAAATTCTGATGCCATCAGCTGAGCTTGGGGGTGTTAGGGAGGAACTAGCTCCCTCTACAAGAAAATCGAGGGCTGTTAGGGAATAAAAGACATTAGTCAGACTCCAGCTCTATTCTTTCCTCTCCCATTCATTTTAAACTCCTTGAATGAGCCTTCTCCCTCAGTCTCCAATTCAGCTCCCCCATTCCTGAATTTAGCTCCCATCCTCTTCTCTCTCTATGAAAACTGTGATCCAAATACATGATTTCTTAAGGGCTACACTAAGCAATGTGCTAGGTTCTACTTCTGTCCCCAGGGTCTATTGCAACACCTGGCACACGTGGCTGCCTAATAAAAATGTTGGCTGAACCACTGAAATGACAAAGGCGGGTAGGATACAGTTTCTGATTTGGGAACCTGTAGTTCCTGTGTCTCAGGTTCCTCATCTGTGAAATGGGGATAATAATGGCACTTACTTCATATGATTGTGAGGATTAAATGTGTTTAATAAGAGGTACTTCGAATAGTGCCCGAGTCAAGGTAAGCTCTCAGGAGATGGCAGCCATTAGTTTTGTTATTACCACTTAGATGAGCCCAGACAAGACAGAGTGCCGAAAGTTATGAAAGGTAAAAGAAAACAAGAGGATTCAGAGAGCCTTCACAGCACAGACAGATGTGGTCTGTGGTACCTCTGACAGGTGTGTTGACAGGAACCCTCATGGCTTCCCTGGACAGAAACTGTGCTGTGATTGATTACTGATGTCTGTTCTGGGCAAGGAAAGTGGAATTGTGGTGTGTGTGCCTCCTTGGCCTATATTGTATTTGTTTTAGGATTCAGCCATGTCAGGGCACATCTGGAATTCTGGCAGGACAGGCCTGCCAACAAGTTTTTGAATTCTAAGGCTTAAGGGGTTTTGGGGGAAGTAACGTATCTTTGGGGAAGGCACAGACCCTGACTGAAGGACATCATCTTAGACAGCAGAAGGCAATGCAGTTCTGACTGAGGCCGGTGCCTGGTCTTCATCAGAGCACCCTTTGGCCCAGATCCCAATGATCCATGTCTGAGTCCAAGAGAAGGGGACAAGTAAAACCTGACAGAGCTGTCTCAACAAAAATCTCTGCATGAAGCAGCACGGTGAGGGTGCCCTGGTGGAATGTAATGCGGGGGGACGGTTCTCCTCATTGCAGCGGGAGGACACTGTGGGGACTTGGGCACTCTGGCAGAGCGCGGTGTGGCTGCTGTGTGGCCTCCCAGGGGCCAGGACAGGAAACCCAACTCTGGTGCGTGCAGGTGGTGGTTTCATGGTGGCTCCTTAGAGTAAATACCCACAGTGTTCCCTGAGGAGTCCCAGAAATAGTTAGGGGGCTGGAGATGATCCAGAGCTGGAGCCCCTACCCCAGTGGGTTGGGGACAAAGCCTTCGGCATAGTGACTCAAAGGTGAGCCCAAGGCTGGGAGCCCTGAGAAACACACGGGTCATAGTTTTAATGCCATGTGGGGTGAGAGCTCCAAGTGCACAGGCGAGGGAGTTGCTAGCTGTCTGGCATGGCAGCAGGAAGCCTTCATAGAAACAAGAGTTGAGCCAGGTAAAGCTGTGGATGGGGATCCGGAAAAAGAAGGACACCCTGGACCAGAGAAGATGCATGAGCAGACGTACAGAGGCATGAAAGGGAATGCTGGGTCAGGGAATGGTGTGGATTTGGGGTGGGTGGAGGCCAGGAGACAAGTGGTGGGCGAGGGAGCCAGGACGGGCAGGGAGTGGGGAAGCCAGATGGAGAGGAGAATGTCTGCTAGGAGCAAGCACTCTGCTTTGTTCTATGGAGAGGGAAACTCCATAAGAAACAGGTAAAGTATAGGATGGATAGATAGAAGGAAGGAATTAGGATTTAGGAGAGGGCAGAGGCTCCCCTCCTTTCTTTGAGAGCAATATGGGAAGGAAACCCCGTTTGGTCTTTTAAAGGAAAGAAAACCAGAAAAGCAAGATCATGAACAGATACAGCAGAGAACGAAGGGTATGTGTGAACATATACACACAAAGCAAAAGAGTAAGAGATGTGTTATATTCTCAGCTCTGGGTCTCAGAAAAGTACCTTGAGATTTAAAAGAAAAGAAAAAGAAAAAGAAAGGCTCCGAAGCCCCTCTCCACTGGATTGAGGTGGAAGGCACAAAGCAAAGGGATGATTAGAGTGTTCCCAGGATGCAATGCAACTTCCTGCAGGCACCCAGGGGGAAGGACCCCTCTTAACCTGGTCCTCGGTGCTCCCTTCCCAGCCTCCAAGGCTCAAAGGGACACGGCTGGAAGACGCACAGGCCAGGTCGCCCCGCCCAGCAGGGATGCAGCTGTGAATGAGCCTTCTTTCCTTGTTCTTGCCTTGTCGCCTGTCTTTGGAGCCTTGCTGAGAAGGAGAAAAATGGGGCCAAAGCTGAGATGAAAGTGTCTGTCATCTCATAAAAGAGCCAGGCGGATGCTCTGAAAGGCACAGAAGAGCCAACACCTGCCATTTGCACTTCAAGGTTTGAAATCCACTGAGGCAAGAGGACTGTCTGCCTTGCCCCACCAGTGCCCAGGCTCGGGCGAGCGATGGCCCTGGGGACCAGAGTCTGCTGGCCCTACACAGGGGCTATAGAAGGATGAGGAGGAGAGGAAGGCAAACTGCCGAAGCCCCGGGCCTGAAACCTGCATGTCAGAGGGCTAGTGACTTAAAAATCTATCATCTCCTCTCCTTGCTGGACAGGGGATTCATCGATCACTTTCTTTGGTCTTCAGACCATTGTGTGATGGGGAAAAGTACCCCCTGACCACAAACAGACATTTCCCTATTGTCATCACAAAATGAGACTCTACCAGAACTGAGAAAAGCATCGAGTCTGCTTCGGACGGGGCACGAATGCAGCCTTTGCTGCTTTTATTTGCTCTCCTGAGAAATTCTGTAACCCTGCTGGAACCCAAGGCCCGGATGGGGTCCGATGAATCACTCATATCTGGGAGAAGAAAGGTTTTCTGGCAGAAATGTTTCACCCATATCTGGGAGAAGAAATGTAAAGCCAAGAGAGCAAAAGCAGAAAGAGACAGACGATTTTCCCAGTGAAATCCCCAAATGACCAGTACAGATCCTCTAACACATTTCTTACAATTGATTTTCTATTTCCCACAAATGATCTAGGAAGAGTATTCGGGGAAATCTCCAAGTTTGAAGAGAACACACCGTCCTTTTCGGTTGTGAAACACCAAGATGGTGGGTGAGATCACGGGAAGCGGAGCTGAGTGGGAAGACGAACTGCAGGATAAGTTCAGGGGTTATTCAGCCACGTGTGTGGAATGGTGGGCTCCCGGTTACCCGCTATAATTATGGAAAGGCATCCATGTGGAGAAGGGACTCAGGAGACCTGAATGCTACTTCTGGTCCCGTTCCTAAGGTGTCATTGCATTATCTGTAAGTCACAGACATTGGACGAGATGAGCTCTCTGTGTTCAGCTCCGCCACCCTTCGGCTCTGAGATGCTAACAGCTTTTCTGAGAAAGGTGAAGGAGAAGCATGGCAGGCAGTCAGCAGGAATGGGTAAGGTGGGGGTGGGGCAGAAGATGCCCAGTCATGGCTGTAAGGAACCAGACGTGACACATGTAGCCTAGAGTTAAGTGTTGGAAAGGCAAAGAAGAAAGCAAGATGCTCCCTTTGGGGAATAACATATTTATCGCAGCAAGAATAATCTTAGAGAGACGTGCCACCCCAAAGCAGTTTGTCTGGGAATATCTGAATTACAAACTGAAAAACCCAAGAGAAGTGACGAAGCTCGGATAACAAAGCAATAGGGAGAAAACCAGTTCTCCAGGACTGAAGTATCTGAATTAACCTGTAAGATTTCTGAGTGAATTAAGATCCACTGTTTTAAGAAATTAATTGCAAGTTTTAATCAGTTGGGGTTTTTTGGTAAGTGGCGAATCTTGGACGCAGTAAAATGCCAAGTGAAGGGCCTGAAAGGGCAGGTCCCAGAAACCAGGGGCAGGGTGAGCATTTCGCTCCAGCAGAAGCATATAATGAGCTTGAAAGTAGGCCAGGGCTGCACCAAGGACTGCAGGCGTGGCTGAGAAATAAACAGTGGGGCCCTTGGGCTTGTCAGGTGTCGGCAAATGCCATCTGCTGCCCACTCTGCCCCATTGTCTCCCCATTTCCCCATTTGTGATTATGGTGACCCTGGCTTGGGGGACTCAAGAGCTGTTAGTGTTCTGTTCCTTCTTAGTACATGCTGCCACCTTGGACCAGGCAGCCTTCCACAGGGCTGGCTGCCAGGACCAGGCAGCAGGATGAGAGCAGCAGCTCCCTGGTGCTGTTTGCTGGCTTGTCTGCTTCCTTCCATAATCTTCCCCGAGTACCTCCAAGGTGCCAAGGACTGTGCTAGGTGCTTGGAATAGAACAATGAACAATCTTTTCTCCCTGGGTCCGGGGAGGAGGCAGATAAGAACACAGACAGAGATGAGACAATAGATTGAGTGCTGTGAATGGAGGGAGGATACTATAGACAACCAGAGAACAGAGTGTGTGGGGTCTGTGATGTGGAGGTCAGGAAAGGCTTGCTCCAGGAGCCAGCTGAGCTCATTAAGGCCATAGGTATAGGATGGGTTCACCATAGACTTGGCAGAGCTTGCCGGGCTCTACGCACACAATCCCTTCCCTTCTATCAATAATGGACAGTGTCACAAAACCCTCCTTTTGTCATAAGAGGGAAACAGGTTAGAAGGTGACTGGCTCAGGGAAGAGCCATGAGTGATTGTAACACATGCTCTGTTAGTGAGCAAGCCAGAAAGACACCACATTCAAGCTCCACTGCTGATGCTGCTCAGACTGTTCAGTTACTCCCCTGTATCCCCTGAGTTTCGGGATGCTCAAAACAGAGCCCCTCAGCCTTTGCTATTTGCCTGTTCCTGTCATGAGGGGCAGTGGTTAGGCTCTGGAGATGGGCAGAAGTGGGTTCAAATCTGGGTTCCTGCCACACAAACTCTTGTGTCTGAAGGCTCAATGCAGCCTTATTCATGATGATCAAAAAGTGGAAATGCCTGTCAACTGATGGAGAGATAAATGAAACATGGTTACCCACACAATGAGATCTCACCTGGCAAAAGAAGAATGCTGGCATGCTACAACACGTACCAGCCTTGACAACATTATGCTAAGTGAAATAAACCAGTCAGAAAAGACCACATACTGAATGATTCCGTTCATATGACATGTCCAGAATAGGCAGATGTACAGAGACAGAAAGGAGATAAGAGGTTGCCTAGCGCTGGGGGAGAAGGGGATTGGAGGGAATTGGGAAGTGACTACAAATGGGACCGTGGTTTCTTTCAGAGATGATGGGACATGTTCTAAAATTGCACAACTCTGTAAATATATTAAAAACCACTGAATGGTACACTTCGAAGGGTGAATTATATGGCACATGAATATAGCTCAATAAAGCAGTGATATTAAAAACAAATCTGGGCTCCCACCTCTTCTTGGTTCCCTCTAGACTGTAAGGTTCACAAGGGCAAGGACCCCTTTGTTTTGCCCACCATTGTCTTCGGAGGACCTGGCACAGAGTAGGTGCTTTTATATTTACTAATGAATATGTGGCCTTGGGCAAGCCCGCAGGCTCTTTAAGCCTCAGTTTCTGCATCTGCACAATGAGTTAAGGATGCCTTCTGCAAAGGGCTGCTGACAATTAGGAGACAAGGCACTGGAGGCCCTTGGCAGTCTGAGGCACACAGTAGGGCCGATTAAAGGGTAGTCCCTGGATTTGCAGCTCAGTGCTATTGACCAGGCTCTGCAAAGGGGAGATTAGCTCCCTCCACCCCACCTCCCATCACATGTCCATTCTTAGCACTCAGTGACCACATGGTCACACAGAGCAGCCTGCATGATGCCATGAGTCGGCCATTAGAAGCCGCTGTGGAAGGTCAGGCTCACAGGCTCCCCAGTGCTGACAGCCCAGACCAGCAGGGGGGCTGGTGCATGCATGCGTCAGGCTGTATTTTCTGTTCCTGTCTGACAGCCTCTGTCAGACTGTGTCTGTCACTGCCTGCAGGTCCGATGCCAGCTCCTAGGCCATGCTGTGTGCTAGCAGTACACACTGAAAAGGTACAGTGTTTTTAAAACAGCTGTGTGGGTGTCTGAAGGTTCTGACCTCTGGAAGCCATGCCACTATTCCTATAAACTCATCTTGCAAAAACCGTGAAAGGGATCTTCCAGGCCACCAGATACTTAGAACTCCAAGCCTATCTCTTTGTCATGTTCAAATGGGGGGTGGGTGGGGGCAGAACCTCAGTGGGGTTCAGTGGGGGGGGACAAACTCTGCTGGGGGTCCTGGTGGGCAGTCTTTTCATGGAGAAGCCCTCTATGTGGCGAGAGCAGGGGGAGGAGAGAAGAGGAAAGAGGGGGTGTGGGGGTGAAGGTTGGAGGTGGGGTGGGGGAGGGGTGTGTGTGTGGTGTGTGACTGCAAGGGACAGGGAGGGGTTGAGGAGATGGTGAGGCTGGCCTGCTGGTGCCCTCTAACTCAGTCCACCCACACTTCTACTCCCCACCACCCACGCTTCATCTTGGCAAGCCCCTTTCCTCCTCTGGGCACCATCGGGGAAAGGGGGCAGTTTAAAGCTGGCAGAGACCCTACCAAGCAACCCAACAGTTGACTGCAAGGGGCTGACTCACTGGTGTTCAGCCATTTTTGACTGAAACTCACAGTGAGATATACATTTTATGTGGCAATCCTGTGTGTATGTAAACCTACATATAAAAACAAAGTGAACCAAATAATACCCTCACTATGCAGGGTGTATTCTAATACCTTCTATTGTTTTCTGTTTCATTTCCGCAAAGCTTCCTGTCATGACCTGCCAGCAGGGACGTGCAACCAATACTGTGGCCAGGGCCCAGGCTCAGAAGGGGGTCCTATGCTTCGGCTATAATGTTCTGTAGTCACCGTCTCGAAATTCTAGATCATTTTATCTGTGAATTTTTATTTGGTAAGTCAAGTTGGATGGGACACAGGGTTCCACTTCCCGGGTTGTGGGCCACCTACTTCCTGCCCCCACCCAGCGAGGGCTGCTGTCCCCCCACCCACCAACTCAGGGTACTGGGCACTGGCTCAGAATGGGTCATGGTCAGATGCGTGCCCAGGGTCCCCAAGAGGGTCTGCACTCTCCCAGGGATATCTGCATGCCTGAGGGAGCATGACATTAAATGGTGAATAAGAAACACTATGACAGGTTGAGAGACTGCAGAAGAAAGGGAAACGCTTTTCCCTGCTTTTCAAACAAGGGGCCCTGCATTTGCATCTCACCCTGGGACCCACACATCATGTAGCTGGCCCTGCCTAGTGGACCAAGTTCACAACTCCCTAATGAATTGTGACTGGCAGTTTGAAAAATCCTGCACTAGGCAGCAGAACGTTGCAGCTGACCAAAATGCAAGCTTTCATCAGACGGACTGAAGTTGAAAGCCCAGCACCACTATGAATTGGCCGTGCGCCTTTGGGCAAGCCACTGAACCCAATCAACATTGGTGTCCTCATTAGCAAAACCAGGATAACGACAGGACCTACCTTTATAGTTGGGGTGGACGCTGACGTAGATAAGGCAAGATGCCAAGGGTAGGGCCCTGAATTTAAGGAAGAAAGCAGCTAGTATCACTAGATCCCTCTGGTCTTTGGCCGGCCTCTGATTTTTCCCACTTTGACTTACTTCTCTGAAGAGGGGATTCGTATGCTGAGTTTTGAGGAGCAAGCAGCAGTTTACCAGGTGAACAGAAGGGGGAGGAGGATTTCTGGGCCTAGAGGCTGCAGAGCAGAGGCTGGGTTGTGTAGTGTGTAAGGGGAGTGGGAGCTGACCAGTTTTGAGAGTGTGCACTTCTGGAGGGCGGGAGGTGAGCTTCTGGGAGAGCAGTGGGGCTGAGGGGGGCGAGGGGAGTGGAATCCAGGCAACCTGACTTACCTGGTAGCCAGGGAAGGCAGGGAGGGTTCTATGCAGGTGAAAAGGCATGACGCTTTCAAGGATCACCCTGGCTAAGGGTGGGAGATGGACAGGTGAGGGTAAAACTGGAAGTGCCGAAGAGGTCAGGTGTCAGATTCAAGGTCCTGCATGGGTCACACGAGTGACAATGGGGATGGAAAGCTGAGGTTGACGATGACCCAGGAGGTTGGAGTGAGCACGGGAGGTGAGTGTGAGTGTCACCGGGGCCACCTTCCAGGTTTCTACCCTGAGTAAGTAGAAACAAGAGCAAGAACAGGTCTGGGGGAGGCAGGAGCAGGATTATGTGGTCAGGGCTCTGGAGGCGAGTGTATCAGAATAATGTGTGTTTAGTTTATTTTTAGAAACTACCAGGAATGCAAAGTCTATAAGTCAACTGAAGAGCATTGACTATTCACAAAGTTGTCCCACCCACCCCATCACCCCCACTTTTTTTTTTTAACCAAACCTAACTCCTTTCAGCTACTATGCTCAAATCAGATAAACTTTAAGCCACAGTACAGGTGAGTTCTAACCCTCATTGGTTCAGCTTTATTGATTACTGGAATCAGGTGGAAGAAATTTAGAACAAGTTAGAACTAAGTGGCATCTATGGAAGAGAGGAAATCACTAAGGAAACTTGTAAAGGTGATTGATCCCTAGCCCTGGGGCAAGGCAAGTGTCCAGCTGCCAACGGAGTTCGGGTAAACTCAGATCAGACCAGGAACCAAACATCTACTTTGGAAAACAATGCCAACAACTGCCTTCTTTTCTGGAAGGGCCAAGCTTTACCTGTGCTTTCTCATTTCGTAGTTATTATCCTAGCCACAGCCATTCACTGGCAAGCAGTTTTAAGTATTCTGAAAACTTAATTTTGGAGCCAAAGTCTACGATGCCTGAAAGCTGGGTAGGTGAGGGAAACAGGTAACTTCCTACAGTTTTAGGCCAGGGGAAAGGGAAGATGGTGATAACCAGGGTTTTCCATACAGACGGAACTTTACAGTTTACACAATGCTCCCACAGTGGCCCTCTTATTTGTGTTTACAATAGTCCTGCAAGATAGAGGGTAAGGTTTGTCGTCCCATTTTGAGGAAACTGAGGTGCAGAGCTGTGAAGTTGATGATTGACCCCTGAGATGGGGTAGGCCTTCAGGCTTTCTGTCCTCCTTAAGTTGAAACCATTTACATTTTTCAATCTCACACGCAACATATGGAATTTATGAAAACCTAAATGATACGGGAGCACTTAAAAGGACCTCCCACCTTTGCTTCTCTATTTCCATTCCCCAGAAGGAACTGCTTCTAACAGTCTAATGTATAATCCGTTTCCCATGCACAAACACACCCACACATGGAGCTTATTTTTCACAGAAGGACTGCACTAGATGCATTATTCAGTGACTTGTGTTATTCAGTCAGCCACATATAGTGGTGATACCACATCCTCACATAAGGAGTAATCCTTACTTATCCTCTTGGGTAGATCTCATTGTCTGAATGAAGCATAAACCACTCCCCTATTGATGGACTCTTGGTTGTCTCCAATTTCTCATTAATTCTGCACCAAACATAA
Organism: Rhinolophus sinicus; assembly: GCF_036562045.2. Lineage (NCBI taxonomy): Eukaryota > Metazoa > Chordata > Mammalia > Chiroptera > Rhinolophidae > Rhinolophus > Rhinolophus sinicus. The sequence continues at coordinate 12,656,354 of NC_133761.1, forward strand.
TTGTAAGTGTGACAGATCCTTGAGACATAAGCTCCAATAAACATCAGGTAATTTTCAGCCTCCTTATATAGCTTGGATTAACTGATGGCCTCCATTCAGTTCCTATTGCAATTTAGTGCTCATTTCAAAGAGATGAATTAACTATGCTTCAGTCTCCTGACCTTTAGGAAAACTGGTGATTTTCTTGGCCCAGAGGTTATAGTTACCTAACCCAAAATGGAAGTTGGGTTTAGATAGAGAGTAGTATCAGTTCAAAACTTTTCCCAGATTTTCTGACTCATTCCCTAACTGAGGCTGTCTTGCAGGAAACTCATTAGAGTTGTGTTTTAGGTTTCTAAGAGAAGCTGTGGAATTTTTGCCCAATGTAAAGAAGGAAGGAAGCCCGACAGCCTAACATTTCTGCTCTAGTCCAATTCATTTTATTCTACTAATTCCAACACCAAGAAGTTGAGCATATAAACTGCAAATTGTGTTCCCAGACCACTTTTTGCCCTGGATAGGGACCACGTTATCCCTCTCTTCCGTCTCATAGCATCCTTGAGACTCAGACTGTCTTCCTTTTTCAAAACTGACTCTGCTTTGCTTTTTGTGGTCCATTTCCTTCAGGATGGGCAGCAAAGTAGAAAACAGTTGTGTATTCTTCCTTCCTTCCTGACATTCCCAAATTCCTTCTTTCAGCATTTTCTGTCTGTCTAGAGAACTTACTCTAGCCACTCTTTTAGGGTAGGTCTGCTGGCAACAAATTCTCTTAGTTTTCCTTTATCTGAGAATGCCTTGATTCCCCTTTCGTTTCTGAATGCGGGAGCACGTGTGTGTGTGTGTGTGTGTGTGTGTGTGTGTGTGTATGTGTTGTGTGTGTTTTGCTGGATATAGGATTCTGGGTTGCCAGTTCTTTTGGGGCAGTTGCCTGACTCCTTTTAATAGACCTAAGCCCCTTGAGGAAGAGGACTCCATCTTACTCATTTTTGTATCCTCACCACTTACTGTAACACCCGGCAGAATGGAAGCCTGTATCACATATTGGATCAGCAGAACTTGCCTGGAAGGGCAGACCACTAGTCACGTCACCTGTCCCAGGTACATTCTGATTCCACGCAGTCCCTTGAATTAGCAGGTGATCTAAAGTAGGTTTTTGCCAGGCTACTCATTATGTTTCACACACAGAATAGAAATTCAAGGACCACAGAGCTCTCAATAATTTCTGCCGGAGCATATTTTTCATATCTGGGGACCTGAGTTTTCACATCCCTCAGTCCTAGCAGTGGAAAGTTAGCAAATCCCTTCTTGCCACATCTCCTGAATCCAGCCGTGACTTGAAAGGTTTATCAAAGTGGAATCGAGTTACTAATTTAGCCCTGGGATTCTCAACGGTAGATGGTTTTGTCCCTTTTGGGGACATCTGGCAAAGTCCGAAGACATTTTTGGTTGCCGCAATAGCGGGGATGTAGGATGTGCTACTAGCATCCAGTGGGTCGAGGCCAGGAGTGCTGCTACGCACCCTACAATGCAAGGGTAATCCATCACAACAAAGAATCAGCCAGCCCAAAATGTCAATAGTGCTGAGGATGAGAAATTCTGATTAGCCCAGCAGCCCCCAAATGTGCATGTGTAAGTGGTTTCAAAGAAGAAACATTGCTTAACAATTAAATTAGGTTTTATGAGATTTTATTCGCAGAGAGCAGACCTAGATCACTGGGGGAAAATGAAAGTGAGCATTCCGTGCGTAAGTAGAACCATCTTTATTTGGGAGCTCTTCTGAGGCAATGTTTTGAGAAGTAAGGTCTTAGGACCTCGTACCATAAACCCACCTGGAAAGCTTATTCAAATGCAAACTCCATAGCCTCACCTCAAACCCACTGAATTAGACTCTCTTGGGGAGAGTCTGAGAGATCTCCATTTTAGGGCATTTGTATAGATCATTAATTATGAACACAAAATGGACTCTCATAATTCTGATAGCTGTGTCAGTCCCAAAGTGACAGTCATGACAGAGCATCCCGTGAAAGGCATACCCAGTGAATGCCCTAACCAGATAACTCCAGATGTAGGGTGGAGTGTGACCATCTGGACGGCTTTATCGGGCTGCGGATGGGGGCACCACACCCAGTGTCGAGCATAAAACCAGAGCTCTCTGACAGCTCATTGTTCAGGCTTCAACTGCTGAGCTGACAGCCACATCTGCACTTCTCCCAGATGGAGCACTTGAAGCTTTGCCTCCTGACCGTCTCACCAGCCCTACCCGATGCCCGATGCTACACACCCCAGTGCCATAGGGACACTCGCTGAACACCAGACTCTCTCTCTCATCTTTCTTACGTAAGACTCTGTTCGCCTGGCCTAACCCTATTATTGCAAACCTGTGTGGCCTTCTTGTGTGAAACTGCTCGACTATCAGAGACTATCCTCTGGCCAGAGCCTTGGTTAATGCCCGTGGTAAACGGAATCAGTAGGACTAGATCCATGGCTTTATTCTAATAAAGTCTGACATTGTGGACAGAGAAACGTGTGTGAGACTGCTTCTTTGACAGCCACGTTCTGCTCACGACAGGCAGCCAAGGTGATTCAGACACACACTGATAGTTTTCATCAATTCTTCCAGAAGTAGGGAAGATAAATTGGGGGGATGGGAGTGGAGGAGGAACGCGGGTGGACAGACCACATGCTTGGTGTTTTTTTAAAAAAGTTAAGTAAATATGCTCACATTCTAGCATGGTTCCTCCAGCTTCAGTCATTGATTCTCGTACTGCATTGTTGTGAGTTACGTTCTAGACAAATACCCCTGTACTATTCTTTTCTTAATAATTGGAAAAAAAATTATTGTGTAAATTCTAGCATCATTCCAAGCAATAATACCCATCACAGGTTTGGTCAGCAGCTAGTTATATATTTTTTCCAATACTAAGGATAAACACATAACTACGAAAATAAACAATATTTGCCCATGCCACTTATAAGCCTTTGAAACCAACCACCTTGAACCCTGCACCAGGACAAAATGAAGGACCGACATATTTTGAGCATCACTGAGTCTCAAAAATTGGAACCCACAAGTGTGAGGAGCCCCCTAAAGCAGTTTCCATGATCATCCTGCTTCCAGAGACCCTGCTTTTTAGGTTTGGTGGGGGTAGACAGAGGCAGAAACATGCTACATTGAAGGCTACAAAAAATTTCACGTCTCTGCTAAAAACCAGAATAAGCCTCTGTGGTTTACATGTCCCTTCACATCCTTTCCCCCAAAGCCTAAACTTGACATACTGTTAGTTTTAACTGCACACAGCCCACCTTGTTACAAATGCAGTGAATAAAGCAATAGCACTATGTGAGTGCGCCTGTATTAGCTGACACACTTTATTTTTGTCTTTCCCTCCAATTTGCATTAAGCCACCTGCATAATTTCCACCTCAGGTGAAACCGCTCTGCATCAGCTGTTTCCTACTTGAAATACATTGATTTTCCATGTAAGTCAGAAGATTGGGAAGTGGAGAGGAAGGTGTGATTGTGCAACTGGGTTAACAGGAGTTTAAGACATACCATTTTCAGACTCAGGCAAGACAAGTGCAGCAAAAAGGCCTCCCCTTACTCCCCAGAATTCCTTTTTTACAGTAAATACAGGAGACTCAAGGTGGTGTCTCTGTGTGAGGAAACTGGAACTCACAGAGAGGGGAAGTGACTTGTCCAAGGTGACACAGTTATGAAGTTATTGAGCATAGCATGAGTATAAATACATACCCTTTTCCTACAGCCTCACAGCACCTGTTATTTAAGAAGCTTCTCTCTTTGTACAATTGGAAACCATGCCCATTTAGCTCTAACTGGAAAGACAATACAGGGTAGGAGCTTCTTCTGTTAAGAAGCATTTATGGAGTGCCTACTTCTACAAATCAAGCAGGTGCCAAGTATTGAGGACAAAAGTCCTGCTCTTCTCCAGCAGGAGTAGGGAAGAAAAGCAGTGAAAATATCTGTCTGGGAGAAGCAATGCTCTCAGGGCTGTGGGTGAGGGGCTGTAGGGTGGTGAGAAGGTCTATGTAGGACTCACAGGGGGCTGCCGCTCTGGGGAGGGAGAACAAATTACAAGGTATACTGCAGCCCTTGGGAACATTGGGATTCCATCAGGGTATGGATGAGGACCCAGGCTCATGGTGGCCAGTTTGCTGTTTTGGATCCAGTAAAGATTCAGGATAGGTTTGCTGAATGGATGGATGCTCTATGGCTGTTGACTGAACCCTTAATCCTGGACACCCAAGACATTCGTGAAATTGTGAAGAGATCCAGAGAGTGAATACTGGACAAGTCCGTGCAAACCCACCGCAGCAACTGGCAGAACCAGGCTGAGAGCAGGTTCTGCGGAGCTGGGCCAGGAGCCCAAAGGTGCAGAGGGGAGGAGCAGACTGGGCGGCCTGTCTGGGCACATATCCCGGCATGGCCACTTTCCAGCGGAGTGACCTTGGTGGGTGACTTAGCTTCTCTGTGCCTCAGTTTCCTTATCTGTGAAATGGTTATAATGGTACGTGTCTTGTGAAGCTTTAAGGAATGAATGCAGGTAAGGGCTCAGAACAATGCGTGGCACATAGAGAATGCTACATACGTCATGGCTGTTATCATTTTCCTGTCAGTGGGACACACTGGGATCGCTGGGTTCTATTTGGACAAGAAGCGAAACAAACAAAACAAATGCTACAATGTGAAGCTTGTGATGCTTGAGGGTGGGGAGGAAAAAAAAATGCAGAAGCAGGTCAACTAGGCTTAGTTCTGCCTCTGACCTTGGAATTCATACTTGCAAACGTCATTCTTTGTTTTTCTTCAAAAAAAAACAGAGTTGAATATGTGTACCTGTTCATCAGTTTTTAGATCCTTTTCGGAAAGTGAATTGTTAATAACATCACCCCCCACCCACCCCCAATCAGGATGAACAGCAGCAATTTTTCACTGATGGCTAACACCACCTTTATTACCATCCCTGAGGCTTTTTCTACAGTTTTCTGATTCCTAATACTTTTCCCCCCAGGGGTATACCAGAATGAATAAGAGCTTGGCAATGAAAAAGTCCCCTGCTCGATAACTTCATAGCTGTGTCATCTTGGGCAAGTCACTTCACTGCTCTGAGTTTCAATTCCTCATCTGTGAGATGGGGTTTCTGGTAAAAACTGGTGCTAATGTAGATAGCACCTAGCCAAGGTTTGCTTGGCGATGCTGAGTGAATGGTGGCTGATTTTCACAGTGTGGACAAATTAGGGAGTACCAAATATGCCCAGTTCCTTTGGAGGACCTGAAATATGTCATTTACTTGAAGACGACTGGTGGCCATAATTTCTCCTCATGAATTTGGGATTCCCGGCTGAGCAAGACTGCTGGAGGCCTCCAACAAGCCACAATGGGCCCTATGTTACCCGGGCCACCACATCTGGCAAGAAGAACCAAGCCGTCTTGACACACTGATTGGGGACACCCCTGTCCCTGCATCCAGACTGCTCCTTCTCTTGGCCCACACTGCCAGCTGCTTGGTTTTACAGAGTTGACCTGGGATTGAGAAAAGAGGCTTCACCACTGACCAGCTTACAGAAAACAACAAACTTAGTTCATTGTCAGAAAAAACAAAAATCACTCCGTGTATGAGGCAACATCCTGGGCCCTGAACCAGGCTTCACTTTCCCATTCTTCTAACAATCTGCTTCACTACATGGCAATGACATTGCTCCATTAAATTTCCAAACGCCACATTAAAAAAACAAACAAACAGACAGAACAAAATATTCCCCGTCTGAAGGATATAAACTCACAACCAAATAGTGGGACACGATGTTTTCCAGAAACAATTAGACTTGATTTTCAGACTAAGAAATGTGATCATCAGTGATGTCTTAGACTTTCAGGGTTTTGTCAAGTTCTTTAAGAAAAGAACAAAGCTACGGTGCCGGAAGGCATTGAGTGATGGTGGCTACTCTTATCCCTGGAAGATGGTCACTTAATTCTCGTAACAATCCTTTGAGGTAGGTAGGTACTATTATTATTCCCATTTAATAGGTGACAAACTTGAGGCACAGAGAGGTGACTAACTTGCTGAAGGTCACACAGCTAATAAGTGGGGAGCTGGAATTTTAACCTTGGTCATAACCACTAGGCAGTACTGCCTTTCATGATCTAGAAGAGACTCCAGCACCCTGCACCAGGAGGAGCTGAGGCTCCCAAGGAAACCAGGCCTATCAGGGTGCCAAGAAATAACTCCTACTAGCTCAGGACACCATGGCTTTTAAAGTGTGTTCCCATATCCTGGTTGTTTGAAAGTCCATGTAAACTTAGGTGTTATACTTATCCCCATTTCACAGCCATGGAAACTGAGGCTCACAGGGGTTCAACCACCTCTGAGGTCACACCCATTATCTCCTAATTCCCAGGCACTGTTTTCTGCTTGATGCCGTGTAATTGAGTCTAAACAAAACTGGGTAAGGGTAGGGGGAAGCTTCAGACGTTGACAAAGCTCTCTCCTTACCCAGGACCATGCTCAGACCCAGGGAGGCCAAGAGGCAGCAGAGTAGGGACTGGTTTCAGAGCCAGATAGGTGGCTATGTGACCTTGGCCACATAGCTTCCTGTCTCTGAGCCTTGGTGTCTTGGTCTATAAAAGGGCGCCTGCTATGGTGCCTCATACAGAGCATGTCCTCAAGAGATGCTTGCATGGCACTGTGTGGAATGAGTAACCGTCTCCACTTAGTCACGGACAAAAAATTCAGAGGCATTTTTCTGTCCGTTCCAGAAGATCTCAGTACGGCCTCTTAATTCTCATATTGTTTTTCAATCACCAGAATTGATTTCCTTCATCCCTCTCCCCAGGGTCATTGCCAAGGAACTGTATTAAATTGCAATTAATGTTGACATGTGTCCCTCTCCCTCTTGCGCTCTCCCTTTTGTTAAAGGGGGCACACAGGTGGTGGCAAATTGAAGAGCCAATACTAATCAGATCGCAGGGGAGGTGTGAGGACGGAGGAGGGCATTTGCAATTAAATTAGGTGGAGAAATGTGCTTTCTGAGGAAAGGGACACCAAGGGGACGACGCCTGCTGCAGGGGAGCTGGCTTCTCTTCAGAGGCACCGAAGCAGACAGCCCAGAAGAGGGTGTGGCCGCTGGGAGTGTTACAGCATAATTGGCTTTACATGGCTCAAGTTTAGCAATTTCTATAAGCCCCTTTACAGTTGGAATTCTAAACAAATCTGTGCCCTCTCACCCTGTAGCATTTTTCCTGCTCTTTCTTTTGTTTCACTGTGGTCCTCACTAGTCACAAGACTTCTTAAGTCAGGGACATGGACCAGATATTGTCATACCTACTATGTTTGGGATGCTATCTTGCTGTTACAGGGGATGGGGGGGGGGGCTGTCCCTGCCCTGTAGGCACCCACAGTCTAGGAACCAGGCAATTTCCATGTGGTGTGACAAATGCTGACCAAGATAAGTGTAGCGAATGATCGAATGATCGCATTCTGCAGTTTGACCATCAGAACCATTTCTTTAAAATCTCCTGTCGGATCCCCAGGAGAACCCCAGTCCTCCCACCTGCCAAGCCAGACTCTTCCCAAAGAATAAGCTTTAGCAAGAGTTTCAATCAGCTCACTCTTAATTTTTTCTCTCTCCTGCAATCAGGGATTCATCAGACCGCAATTTATTAGGACAACTATTATTGTCAGTAAGAGCACAGCTGGGCACTCAGGGTCTTGGCCAGAGCTCTCTGCAGACAGGAGGAGGCTGATAGCAAATGTAAGGGTGGGGGGAGTCCCATCCTGCCCCATCCTGGGATGCCGCTCAGGAGGGAGGCAGAAACGCCCAAGTCTCCTCTTCCTGGACTGACTCTAGAGCCTCCCTACAGCTCCTTGTTGTTACTTTTTTTTTTTTTTTTTAAAGGTACAGTTTTTACTAAAAGGGACGAGCTCGCCTCTAAAAATTCTTTCACTCCCTGTCCTCTTCTCTGGTTTCCTCTTGCACAAAATGGGCATAGCCAGACCTATTGCATGGGATTCTTGGGAGGATATAACAAGTTAATGACGATAAACACCCAATGATATGTGTCACTGGCATTTTTTGAGCACCAGTTCTATGTTTTACGTACTATGCACACAGTATCTCATTTAATCCCCACAGAAATATTATGAAGTGATTTTTGGGGGTTTATTTATTATTCAGTGAAAAAAAGTCCTCCATTTATTGAGTACCTACTATGTGCCAACTATTACGCCACATTCTGGGGACCCAGCCATGAACAAGCCAATGCCCTGCTGACAAAGAACTTATGTTCTAGTAGCTGCTGTTATAGCATTTTACAGACCAAGACGCTAAGGCTCAGAGACATGAAGCCAGCCACTTGGCCAGACAGGTGACACCTGTCTGGCTCTGAAGCTAGTCCCAGGTCCTCATGTGGGTTTCTCTGTTAGCAGGTGAAAGATGAGGGTCAAGATACTAAGATGGATAAAAAGGTGACAAGGTAGAATTAGGAAAGTGGGTAAAGAGAGAGAGGAAGACCATCTTCCCTTCTACGTGTATCATAACTTTATAAAAGATGTGAAAATGCCAGGTGGGGCAGCTGGACCTTCCTTCCATAGTTTTTGGTCCAGAGTGACATGATCAGACACCCTCAAGGAAACTGGGTGGCACAGAACAATTCATTCTTGCACCTTCTGAAGGAGACGAGTGGCGATTTCTGTGTCTCTGGACTGTCAACGCAGCAGGCACAGTCTGCAGGACCAGAGGCAGGACTTCGGGTTTATATGTTGCTCACCCACGTTGAAGGATGAAATGGCAGCTGCCTGGTCCTCATATTCTCTTTTGGAAACAGAACACCCTTGGAGAAGAGGGTGTGGGCTCCTGTTGCTGACTTGGAACCTTCTATACAACCTTGGACAAGAGGAGCTCTCTAGGACCACCCAGGGAGGCAGGCTTCAAATGCAGCTCTCAGGCTGGCCAGGGCCCAAGGGAAAGAGTGGTCAGCTTGGGTCACAGCCATACACTATCCCATGAGGAGCCCTCGTAGGCAAGCAGGCAACGCCCGCAGGAAGAGGCCCAGACGCAGGGTGGGGAGAATGGGATAGGGACAACCTTCGTTTGCCCGGGCCACCAGCTCCAGGCAGCTCCGGGGGACATGGCTCCTTGACGTCTTCCTCCATCTACTTCTGCCACTTCTTTTTGTTCCATTTTCTTCCTTCTTTTCTCTTTGTCCTTCATTTGTGTGTATGAGTATTTTCAGTTTTTGATGCTTTTCTTTCTTCTCTTGCCTTCTATCCACTCACACTCACCGATCACCCCAATCTCTCTCTTCTATGTCACATATATTCACTCTTACACGGACGTGTACAACGGCAGAGCACAGGGTCAGGTACATGAGCCCAGGAAATAAATCTGGTTCAAATTCTGCCTCTGATGCCCACGACTGAACCTCTCTGAATCTCCATTTCCTTATCTTATGAAATGAAGATGATAATTAGAAATTTCCTCCTCGGATGATGGTGGCGACTAACCATATAGGGCTTGGACCTGAGTAAATGCTCTTTGAATGAGAGCCGTCTGTTCCTTCTCAGTTCTGTTATAACCCTTGCCAACAACGATGGCAATAACAACTTTTTATTATGCGTTTGCCTCTTTGGAAGCACTCAGTAAGTGTAGTTGCTAGGATAATGATAATAATTTTGTTAATTCTGTTATAGCACATTGCTTAACTCAAAAAAAATTAATGGGCTAATTTTTAGAGCAGTTTTAGGTGTACAGAAAAACTGTGTAGAAAGTACAGTTCCCACAAAGTCCACTCTCCTTCTCTCTGCCATTTCCCCTAGTACTCACATCTTGCAAACGGTGTGGCCCATTTGTTACAAGTGCCAAACCAATGCCCACACAATGAAACTGACCACTAACCAAAGTCCATAGTTTACATGAGGGTTCCCTCTTTGTGTTGTACAGTCTATGGGTTTTGACAAATGGAGAATGACATGTATCCATCATTATAGCATCACACAGAATAGTTTCACTGCTGTGACTGCCCCCCGCCCCCCATATTCCACCTAGTCACCTCCCTCTGCCTCCCCCTGTACCCCTGGCAACTCTTGATCTTTTCATTGTCTTGATAGTTGGCCTTTAGCAGAATGTGATAGAGTTGGAAGCATACAGTGTGTGACTGTTTGAGACCGGCTCCTTTCACGTATTAATGTACACTTAAGGTTCCTCTGAGTTCTTTTGTTGGGCTCGATAGCTCATTTCTTTTATGGCTAAGTAGCACTCCATTGCATAGACGGACCACAGCTTGTTTATTGGTTCGCCTACGGAAGGGCATCATGGTTGTTTCAATTTTTGGCACACATTGCTTAACTTTTAGTGCCATTTTGGCGCATTTTCATTAATTTTCCCCCTTGACTTGGCAACCTTTCAGAAACACTGATCTAAACATACGTGTACTCAACTCATCAGTGCGTCCCAAAGATGCAGAGCAAGAGGTTTCTGTATCACATGTGGACAGCAGCAGAGTCCACTGGGCCCCACAGCCCGTGCTGCAGACCAGGGGGTTTTGCCACAGGCCTGAAAAGGGTTAACGATTTCCTCCCATGTTGGATGTTTATGATATTTTAAATCAGGGTTTCTCACCCTTGACACAATTGACATTTTGGGTCAGCTGACTCTTTGTTGAGGGGGGCTGCCGTCCCATTGGAGGCTGTTTAGCAGCATGCAAAAATCCTTCACCCACTTGACACCAGTAGCAACCCCACCTCAAACTGGGATAACCAAAAATGTTTCCAGACACTGCCAAACGTTCCCTGGGGGACAAAGCCGACTGACCCCTCAGCCCTCCCACTGCTGAGAACCACTGTTCTAAATATTTTGTTCTTGTCAGTGCTGTTAGGATGAGAACTTTAGATGTCACTTCAAACCTCCAACATAAAACCCCGAAACTAAACCCCACCTGTAGGAGGGGCCTCTCTTTACTAGGCAGGAGGGAGGTGCCCTCATCTCCCCATGATTTCCTGCATTTCACTCTCATTGCGTGTGTTTGCATTCATCACAGCTGAATGCTGCCACTATGCAGACTGGCCTCTGGATGGTTCCTCTAGAGATGACACATGCAACATTTCCATGATTTTAAGCTTTCACTGACTTGCCAAATATCATACTGCTAAGGAGGGCAGGCCTGTCTCCTGACTACAATCCAGTGACTTTTCCATGAGCCAAAAAGGAGTCATCAGTGGAGTCATGACAGGCAACAATCCTCTCTTCCACTCACACTCCAATTTATCCATCAGCAACTCCTGTTGGCTCTTCCTCCAAAATACACCCTGAATCTGACTACTTTCCACCACTTTTCTAACCCGAGTCCAAGCCACCATCTCCGCCTGCCTGCTCTCCTTCCTGCTTTCTGTCCTCCACTCAACCAGTTTCTACATTGCTTCGGGATAATACTTAAAACATCTAAATCTGATCATGTCACTCCCAGCTCCAATGGCTTCCATTTCTGTTCTGAGTTTGGCAGCGTTGCTACCACTCTGCCTATGAGCTTTACCTCCACCCCTGAAGAGGTGTCTTAAGTGGAAGAACCAGAGGCTGGACATATAAGGGTCAGGAAAGGGCAGGTGGGCCCAGTGTAGGTACCCCCTAGCTCTGCTGGGTTTACTGGGCCCACCTGCACCCTGGTTTCCACGATTTGCTCCTGACTCCAATAGTTTTCTCAGTCCCCATTCCGCTCCCGAGAAGCCAGGCGTCAGCCTGGCCAACGTTACACCCTCGATATGGGGGCTGCTGCCAGCTTCTGCCCTCAGGTTCCCCCTGTCCAGTCCCCAAGGGCTCTGGCTTCTCCAGTGGCCGCCCAGAGGGGCCAGGTCAGCACCCTGAGCACAGGGGCGAGTTAGTGCCGATGAAGACTCTACCCCATGGGAGACAGGAGAGGGAAGGGGCTGACAAAGAAATTCCTCACTCTTTCTGCCCTGATGGGCTCGTCTGAGACAGGGTCTTGTCAGTGCTGTTATCATGCTTGTTTTGAAAAGGCAGATTTGTTCCAACACGATTGATATACAGGTTAGAGGAAAAGTTGCGAAAACCTGAATTTTGCATTTGTTTGTGTCCGATTGCATCTGTGAGAAACAGCAGGCAAACACAGACAACTTTATCCAGCTGAACAGGGCCTCGCTGAAATACCCATGACGCACACACACTCCCACCTCACACGTGGGCCAGCTACCTCAGTTTACCTTGTGTTATGAGCCATTCTTGTCCACACCTGGTGTTACCACTTTCGTCCAATTTCACACTCCGTCCTCAACTTCACAATAACCCACACACTGCAACCCCATATGACACCCAATTCCTCAAGCTAATAGGTCTTTCCTTAAAGGAAAGCACCCCATTTATGGTAGTGTTGGTAGATTTCTAAACTGTGTGTAAAACTGTGCTATTGCTTTTATTAGGTTCTCTCTCTCTCTTTTTTTTAACGTGACATGACAAAGTTTTTAAGTGTTGTATCCCTAACCTCATTTTTCCCATAAGTCTTGTGATTTTTATTGTGCAGTTTTGCATTGTGTGGTAGCTTTGGGTAACATATATGCTGCATTATAGTACAGTTGACTATATTCTATATCGCCCTTCTGAAGACATCCCAGGATTCAGAGGAACTGGCTAGATTTTCTGATGAAGTACACAATCAGTGGAACAATGCTTTCGTAGCCTTGTTTTCTTGCTGCCCACCTGGCCCTGTCCCCACCCTGTTCCCTCATAATGCCTTAGGATTTTGCCTCAGCCTCTGTTTTCCAGGGAACGCAGGCTAAGATAGAACATTGAACATGGAGGGACATACAGCAAATGCAAAACTGTAAGGTGGACACAGGCTGGTTATATCTGGGGGACAGGAAGACAGATGGCGTGGCTGGAGCACAGTGGGGGAGAAACAGTGTATAGGAAATGTGGTTGGAGGGCCAGAGAAGGAAGAGGTCTGTTAGGGTTTGGTCAGCCAGGGAAAGGAGTTTGGACATCAGTTCAGTTGCAGGGAGAAACTGTTAGATGTTTCTCATCCCTGGGAGTGATGTGCTTTGATTTGCACTTTAGAAAGATAACTGGCTCACATGTGAAGGATGGATTACAAGTAGCAAGACCGTAAGTGGGGAGACCACTCAGGTCCAGGTGAAATGAGGGGGTCTGGACCTGGGTGGCAGAAGTTGGCCTCAGGAAGTGGCAGGGCATCACAGTTGTCCTGTGGACTTGGGAGGGAAGGGAGAAATTCTAGGGGACCCAAGGTTCAGTTGTGTATATTTCATTATTTTTCAGTTTGGGGCGGGTCACTATTCTTTAGAGGAAGGAAGAAAGAATATTTAAAAAAGTAATGATGATTCCTGAGGGTGGAGGCATTGGACGTGGTTGCAAAAATGCAAAAGCTCATCTGTTGGCTTTGGAATTATTATTAAAAATAAAAAGAGGTGTGTGTGTGTGTGTGTGTGTGTGTGTAGAATTATGCAAGGAAAGGCTATTGTTCCCATTCACTCCTTTCACGGAAAAATAACCACAACATGATAAACTGCAGTGCAATGCTTGTCTACGTCTGAAATGTGGCCAAAGAAAGGAAAGATTAATCGCACAGGGAAGGCTGCTATCTCAGGGGCAGATTTAGACAACAAGCTAGCAATCTGGAGACTGATTAGAAACCGCTAACATCAGAACTTCCAGTTAGGGACTACGCGTTAACAGCCGTCTTTTTTGAGGGGGGCATGGGAGCAGGGAGGGAGATTGATTTCAGTTAATTAAACCTAGTGCTTCATTAAGTGTTCTCAGATACAAACGGTATCCTTTATGCATGGTTAATGCAAACTGCGTTCACAGCTCCATCAAGTTTGCTGGCTGGAAGTTTTGGGGAAATGGGGGTGGTTTCCACTAGATATATAATAAATGTGGGCACTTTTCTAATTGTGAGAATCGTGGAGTGGGACAATGGGTGACTTAGGGATGGGACAGAGCCCCTTCTCAGGAGAGTCAGGCAGCCTGGAAAAGCAGAAAAGTTTAAGATCTTGGGGTCAGACAAGCCGGTTTCCAGTCTCCATGGGCCTCTCACCAGCAGGGTGACCTCGGGCAAGTCACCTAGCCCAGTGGACTCTAAATGTTTTCATCATATGAGATGCCTTTTGTGATTCCATCCCCGTGCCCTGATAAGGATTCTGTCCACAAACTGCATTTATCCAACTCGACTTCATTTCTATTTAGAATTGATCAAAATGCACGTATGTAGTAACGGCCACAGGTACTTATTGCGTGCTTCCTACGTTTGTTCTAGGTAGGCCCTTGCGTAATGTCATCCATCGGTGCTGTTACGTTAAGTGAAACGACAGATAACCAAACTGATTTTACCACAGGCTAACTGACGTAAACAAGACTTAAGTTCCTACAGTATCTCATCAACATTGTAAGGAGATGTGATAAGGCGATGAACCAAATGACATTATTCAAGGACGAGCTATTTGTTCCAAGCATGTGGCATGGATTCACCATTTAATCCCCATAACAACTCTAAGACGTAAACATTATTATCCCTATTTTATAGAGGAGAAAGCAGAGGCACAGAGAAGTAAAGTAACTTTGCCAACGTCCCACAGATAGTAAAGGATGGAACAGAAATCTAGACCTAAGGTTGAATGCAAAGAAACGGAGTTTTTGTCAGTGTCAGACTTGACCTCTTTTGCTAGGGGCTGGCAGCCAAAACGTAGCTGCTCTGGCTTTGGTTTTCTTACATGTAAAACACGGGCACGCATCTCGATCTAACTGCCTTCTAGGAGTTAAAAGGCGCCGACTTCAGGATGCTTAGAAAGCTTTATGAGATACACGATATGGACGATGAGGGTAGAGGGGCCCTGAGTGCTCAAGCACGGATCCTTTCAGAAATCTTACGTGCCCAGCAAATGAACCCGCAGCAGTATCTCACCTGAATCAGAGGAATTTGGTCACATAGGTCATTTGGTGTTACGTGTTCCAGTGATGATGCTACTGCCTTCTGAGTCATCGGGTCAGTGAACTCAAGCTTTGGATGGAGCAGGGTTTCTTTTCTGTTGTTTCTTGGGGCGTGAACTCATGGTTCTCTACTGTTCCTATTATCTGAAGGGACCAGGTGCTTGGGCTGCATCTGTTTGAGATGCTTTTTAGGGTCGTGGCAGGGTTTTACCTTTGCTTCTATTGTGGCATGCCTCTTCTCAATCTCACGGTGCCAAAGGGACAATGACAGCTAGTATTTGTGGGGTCCTTGCCGAAGCTTTACATGGGAAGCAGAAAATGCAAAAGTTCTGGAGGCAGATGGCCTGCATACAAGTCCCAGCTCCACCATGGTGGGACCTCTGGAAGGTCACTCAGTGTCACTGAGCCTCAGCTCCTCCCCGTAAAACTGAGACAGTAACTACTTCTCTCAGGGGGGTTTGAGGAGGAAATGAGTGCCAGGAACATTTCCAACTGTAGGGCAGCACTCAAGAATCTTAGTCGTTCATTTTAAACTCCTTTACTTCGCATAACACCCCTATCAGGGACATAAGATTCTCTCCAAGGGAAGGAGAGGGCAAGTGACATCCAAGGCCACATGTCTGCCAGAGGCAGAATCAGGATTTGAACAGTTGAAGAGTATGTGGGAAGGTAGCCCTAGGACTGAGTTGGAGATTGGTGGTGGTGGAGAAAGAGTGAGAAAGGGAGGGGTGGGTTTCACACATGGCTTTGAGGAAGTCACTTAAGCTCTCTGAGGCTCAGTTTTCTCATCTGTGAAATGGGAATAATGCTAGTGCTTATTGTTATGGGAAGTATCAAGTACAAAATAAACTCAAGGTACTGGGCTACTATGAAAAAAAATGATGTGGAATTTAAAAAAAGTCCTTAGACAGGTCTTTCTGTTATCTGACCTACATTTCTAGACAGACTGCCTTTAGGGCAAACCTTGTGTACCAAGGTCTATAGAGAGGCACACAGTTAACCTTGAGTTCCCAGGGCTGTGCTGTACCTGCCCTGTGGGGAAGCAGCCTAGGACAAGCAATGCATCCAAACTTAGAGCTATTGGGAGTACACCAGGTCCCCATTCCTCTAGAGATGGTACTAATTGTCACCGCAGACACCTTGAGTCAGGGACCAGGTGTAATGCTAAAGACACAGATGCTAACATAATTGCCACGCGTTAAGGATTCACTCTGAGGTTAAGTCCACCTTGTGGCTCCTGAATCAGAGGAAATTATGCAACTATTCCAAGTTTGTCTTTGAGGACACCTCCTCCCAGGTGGCTGGGTGATTTCATCTGGTGGATTTGGGGAAACATGGTATTGATTGTGGTAATAGTTCTGATTCTGTACCCCTCCTTGTATCCACGCTCTTTTACACATGACCTTGGAGAGCCCTTCCACTGAGACTCTGGCCACTTGACTTGCTTTGGCCAATCGGATGTTTGTTAGCAGAGGGAATGCAAGCCAAGGCTTGGAAAAGCACTAGCATCTTTCTGCTTGCACCTTCACTTCTCTGCCACCACGAGAACATGCCTGGGCAGACAACTGGAGGATACACGATGTGTGGAGCTCTGTCAGCTCAGCCGTCATCCCTATTGAGGTCATCTTAGATCAGCCAGCATCCAGCCAACCATAAAGATATGGGTGGGCCCAGCGAACATCACGGAGCCACTTAAACTGACCTCTTGAGTGAATCCAAGCCAGACAGGTTGAACCCTGTAGATTGTGAGCTAAATACATGCTTCTTGTTCACCCGTGAGGTTGGTGGGGGTTTGTTATGAAACACTATTGTGGCAATAAATAGCGTGTGTGCACACACACACTTAGACATGTACTATGCTATGGCCTTGATTATAATTAAAATTCCTACACGATCTAAACCTTCCTTTCTCTGCCTCTTTCTTTGCTTTTGGACATACTGGCACAAAATGTTTTCATTTTCCATATACATACCCAGCTGATACAGATAGTCTCACATTCTTCCAACTAAATCCTGCTAGGAAGAAATGGAAAACTCTAAAAGCTTTGTTCTACCCCAGTATGCCTCACTTCCTCTTCCAATCCATATAGCTTAAATAAAAATCTAAGATATACTGTAAGTCAACAGGTCATATTTAGTCAACATAAGCTCCCCCTCAATGCCAGGAATCTGTCTCTTGATTAATCAACCACACTGGGGTTCTCAGAATCCTTCTCCATCTTCAAATCTTGTCCTCTATCCATGAAGACCCAGGAGCCGTCTCGGCATCTATGTCCACTTCCCCTGCCAGTGCTTCCCGGAGCCTGCTAGCCAGGCGCTTATGCTCCCACAGCACCATCTGTGGGTTCCCGGCACTTCGTGTTTTGTTAGGTGGCAAATGCAGACCAACTGAATTCAAATCCTCACTTACTAGCCTTACGACGTTGGGCAAGTTCCCCAAACCCTCTGAGCCTCAGTTTCCTCATCTGTGAGGTGAAGATCATAATAATGAAAGTATTACAGTGTTGCCTGTGAAGAGCAAATGAACTAGTATAACTCCAACACTTACCACAGTAAGCCCTTAATAGGTGTCAGCTATTATTATAATTGTATGCACGGTACCATGGGAACCTGGAATCCCAGCTAGCAGTTCTTTAAAACTTAACATGTGTCCACTCTTTTGTGTCTTTTGATAACTGTGTTAGTGCTTTTTATATGTTTACTTCATGTTTTAAACCTCATGACCACAGTTAAGGGGTCACATAGGTAGCGCTATTGTCTCCAGTTTATGGATGAGAGAACTGAGGCACAGAGAGGTTAGGTAATTTACCCAAGGGCACACAGCTAATAGATCACCATGTTAGTGTTCTCTCCACTTTATTATAGTTATCACCCATCTTTCTTATTGGGGAACTGGAATGTGTAGTTAATTTGTGCCTTCTCAGTGTTTAGCCCTTAGTCAGGCCATCATCGTGGTGGAGGCTGCCACAGAATGTTCTGCGTCCCTCTGGTCTTTTCTCCTTTGGCACTGACTCTCTTGAGGGTAGGGGACGGGGTCCCCTCCTCCCTGCACCTGGTTGCTACTGATTTAACCGGGTGGAACCAGATGGCACACAGAAGAGAAACTGAGAGCTTTCTCACACTGGCACACACGTGCTCTGGGTTCTCCACACGCTGTCTCACAATCCAACCGGATTCAAGACACAGGAAGCAAACAAGGCATTCAGCAGCCTCAGGCGAGCAGCGGAGAAATTAGTCGATCAGTGTCCAAAGCCGTGTTTAATAATGCTATCACACTAGCCAGTCCTCACGGAGCCGTTGTGACATTCTGCATTAAAGACGTGACAACCTTCGGTGGCTGCGCATAATGGAGGCCTGGCATCAGGCTGGCTCCCAGCCCCCGGAACACTCACATTTCCTGGCGACAATGGCATATAGGGATCAGGGGAACTGATGGCTTCCTGCAAAAATGTCCTCGCAGACCACTCGAAGCCCTTTGTAGTGTGGTTGCTCTTCTGCTCGCCTGCCAGGAGCACACTTTTCATTAAATATGAAAATATTTAAAGGCACTGTTAAAATAATGTCGTTATGGTAACTGGGTGGGGGGCGGGCAGGGATGCTGAAATAAGATGGTGCTGCCCAAATTGCAGCATATTAATCAAGTACTTGGTGTTATTTAATGAGCTTCCCTGTATGTCTCCCTAGAGCAATGAATTTGGAGGACCCCGAGGCTTGGGGTCTGCCTCAGTGGTCACTGTCAAGGATGTGGGTTCTCATGAGTTCCTGGTGTTGTGATGGATGGATGGATGCATTGGATGGATGGATGCTGGAACCCAAATTGTAGATGTCCACATCAGAGCTGTTTCTGACAGCTCTTCCATTTTTCATATTCCCCTTTTATGGTGGAAAAAATTTTTGCCAGGGAACTGGGGAAAAGAGGTCAGGAAAATAACTGGGGGGGTAGGAAGGGAGGGGAAGCCACGGCCAAAGATTTCTTTGCCTGAAAGGAGAACTAAATGCCAGAATAAGGAGGCAAAGTAGGAGACTGTAGAGTCAGGCGGCCTGGGTTCAAATTCTAGCTCCCTCTCCTCTCCTGGTGTAATCATGAGCCAGTCACCTGCTCCCCCAAGCAGCTTTTGTTTCCCACACGTAATAAAATAAAATTAAAAAAAAAAAAAAAAAAAGGATTGATAAGTGTGCGGACCTCAAAGGACGATGGAGGGGATGAAGGGGATGAATCTCGCACCACAGTACGTGCCCAGAGGGACTGCTCTATGAATTCTGCAAACCACCTCTACTGCTTCTGGCAGTGCTGCTGCGGCTCCCAGCACAACTGCTATGAAAGCCACCCCTGAGGGGAGGCCCCGCGGTTCTTTCACGGACTAAAGGTCTAACTGGGCCCTGAGCAGCCAGTGCAGGATCCAAGCCCAGGTCTGGGACTCCACTGCCTGTGTTCTTTCTGAGGTTGGAACACTTTTCCTGTCAAGGGCCAAATATTTTAGGCTTGGTGGGTCACATGCAGTCTCTGTCACATATTGTTCTTTCTGCTCCTTTTAAAAATCATTATTATTAAGCAAAACTTTTAAAACTGTAAAACCATTCTTAGCACACAGGTTGCTCAGATATAAGCTTAGTTGCCTGGTCCCTGCTATCTGGCTTAAAAGGAAGTAGAGGGAAAAAGGAAAGCAAAGTACAAGAAGATATACATATGGGCATTTGGCCACTAAGAGTGGGTTACGACAGACTTTGGGGGTCTGGCAGATCTGTGGTCCAGCCCTGACTCTATTACTGTATCTGTGACCTTGGAAATCAATCAATCTATCAATCAATCAATCAATCAATCAATCAGTGCCTCAGTTTCCTCAATGCTAAAATGGGGGTATCTGCTGTACCCCACTCTGGGTGGTTATGAGAATGAAGTGACTTAGCAAGTGGCCTTGAATACCGGAAGTGCTGAATGAACATTAGAATTGATGATACCGTGTTTCCCTGAAAATAAGACCTAGCCAGACACTCAGCTCTAATGCGTCTTTTGGAGCCCAAATTAATATAAGATCTGGTCTTATTTTACTATAATATAAGACCGGGTCTTATATCATATAATATAGTATAGTATAATATAATATACATATAATACCGGGTATAATATAATATAATGTAATATAATACTGGATTGTATATTAATTTTTGCTCCAAAAGACAAACTAGAGCTGACGTCCGACTAGGTCTTATTTTCAGGGAAACAGGATATTACCACAATCACTATGACCAGCAGAATAATAGCTCCCAAAGATGCCCAGGCCCTAATCCCCAGAATTGGTGAACAAATTATTTTAAATGATAAAGAGGAATTAAGGCTGCAGATAGAATTAAGGTTGCTAATCAGCTGATCTTAAAATAAAGAGATTATCCTGGATTCTCTGGGTAGGCACAACATCATCACAAGAGTCCACTAAAGACGGAAGAGAGAGGCAGTGTCAGAATGATGAGGCCTGAGGAAAACTTAACTGGCCATTGCTGGCTTTGAAGACAGATAGCTGAGGCATTCAGGAGGCCTCGAGAAGCTGGAAATTCAAGGAAACAGATTTCCTTTAGACTCTCCAGAAAGGAAAGCATCTCATCGACAACTTGGTTTTAGCTCAGTGAGACACGTCTCGGACTTCTGACCTCCAGGACTGTTAGATAATAAATATGTGTGGTTGAAAACATGAAGTCCTTTGTTAAAGCAACTATAGGAAATGAAAAGGAAACTAAGTCCAGTTGACCCTTGAATAACATGGGTTGCAACTGCACGGGTCTACTTATAAGTGAATTTTTTTCAATACATACTGTGCATGTATTTTCTCTTCCTTATGGTTTTCTTAATAACATTTCTTTCTCTAAGCTTATTTGATTGTAAGAATACAGTCTATAATACATGTAACAAAATATGTGTTCATCGACTGTTTATGTTCTTGATTAAGCCTTCTGGTTAACAGCAGGGTATTCGTCATTAAGTTTGGGGGAGTCAAAGGTGACACACAGATTTTCGACTGCAGGGGGTTGGCACTCCTCTCCTAACACCCTTGTTGTTTAAGGGTCAGCTGTATGCTGTTTATGACAGGAGGGGACTCATCAGAGTGCCACCTGCAACAAAGAAACATCTTGCACAGGCTGGAGGATGAGGGGCCTTTTCTGCATGTTCCCTCTGACGCTGCGAAACCACAGCTCTTGGCTTACGGATGGACATGTGAGCTGAAGCTCTCAGTTCCCAGCATCTGCTAGGACAACAATGGAAGTAAAGCCCTCTTTTGCTGGGGGTTGCTGAGAAGGTGCTGGGTTGGTGGGGGAAATGCGCCTGAGTGGAGCCCACAAAGAAGAAAGCGGAGTCAAGAGATGGAGAGAAATGATGCCTGCTGACATTGTTTAGATCCCACCAGGCTCAAAGCCAGACCTGCTCTGACTTTTCTGTTTTACAAACTGCTTTTTTGTTTTACACGTACATCAATGTGAATTAGATCTCGATCTTGTAACCAAAAGTTTGACAAATATAGTCAAATACCCACTCAAGTATTGTTACCTACTGGTTTCACGTGTTATGTTGTTCCTTGGCCAATAAACTGTGGGCTCTGAGATGACATGAAACAGGGTTTAGGGCAGGGCAGTTGCAGCAAAGTTTCAAGTGGACAGTAGGGGAGGGCAGGATGCCCCACCTTCATTTCTCCTGTTTAGCTCAGATACGTTGAGTCTACTTCTGCTCCTGGAGGAAGGAGCAAAGAACCCCTCACATGCTATTGAACTGAGTGTGGTTAGAACTCCCACCTGGATGTATGGAAGAACCAAAAGCCTACAGTGGGGTCTTCGTGTCTAGTCCATCCGGGCTGAATGAATGTCATACTATTGGCACCCGGGACAGTGTACCTTGGTTTCCTGACCGAGTCTGTTTCTTCTGGTCCCTCCTCCTACATGCTGGTGGTGCCCCAGGGTTCTGTCCTTTGGCTCTGAGCTGTCCCTGAGAGTGAACGCTATCACCCCAGGGCCTTGCCTCTCTCCTCCATCAGCTGCTGTCCAGCTTCATTCTTTCCCAATAGGCCTGAGGGATGTGGCACAGCCCTGCCCACGTTGGTTTTTTCATAGGACAGTGAGGGTGGGGTGGGGGCTCTACCACGGTTGGGGAGGGTGACATAATTTGAAAAGAACCCAGGTGATGCTCATCTCTTCCTCCCCAGGAATACACCCAGCAGGGTGATAACCACTGACCTATACACAGATGACTCTTGAATTACGTCATCCCATCCTGAGCTTGCTTTTGTGTTCCAGGCCCATGTTGGACACTTCCACTAAGATGATGATATAAACACTAATCCCCAAATTAATATCAATTTTAATACTCATGTAATGCAAGGTCACCCTCATTGAGGACTGCCTCTGAGCCAAGCATAGTTCTTAATACCTTACGTGTACTGATCTGAACAGCCTTCTCAGGCAGCTAATAGCTGCCTAACCCCCACTATGCAGATGAAAACACTGAGGCTCAGGAAAGTTAAAGGACACCTCCAAGGTCACACAGCTAGTAAGT
Organism: Rhinolophus sinicus; assembly: GCF_036562045.2. Taxonomy (NCBI): domain Eukaryota; kingdom Metazoa; phylum Chordata; class Mammalia; order Chiroptera; family Rhinolophidae; genus Rhinolophus; species Rhinolophus sinicus. Next base: position 12,678,833 of record NC_133761.1, read on the forward strand.
GGTTGAGGCAGGATTTCAATTCAAGCCATGTGGACTCCTAGACCAGCTGCTTAACCACTGTTCTACATTGCCTCACAGGCCCTGGGCATTCCACAGGTGTGTCAGATGCTACATGCCCAGAGCCTTCTGCACCACCCATCACGTTTTCTCTCTCTGTTCACTCCCCTGGTTAAGGACTCACTCTCTTAGATTCCTAAGCCAGGACCGGGGGGTTCGCTCATGACCCCTCCTTCCTCACTTCACATGTTCAAGTCCAGTCAGTGCTTTCTCTGAGCTAGTGCTCTGGAGCCCGCCTTGCTCTACCCCTGCTGTGACCACCTCAACTTTGATGCCCATGCACTCTCTCTGGGGCCATCTCTCTGCCGTTGCTTCCTGACTCACCTGTAGCTCACCCTCTGCACTGTGACCAGGTCATGTTTCTAAACTCCGGGTTGTATCACGTCACGCACTTAGCTTAAAATGTCTTAAAACTGCGCATTGCTTCCTGCAAACAGTCCACTTCTGAGTATGGCATTCAAGGACTTGTCCGAGCTTGCCCATCTCGACTGTCACAAGCTCCCCAACCGGGCTCTCCCTCCTGCAGCAACACCAGACTTCCGACATCCTCTATATGTCCCGGGCTCCCTCTCCCTCTGCACCTCTCCCCAGGCTTCCCCTCCCTCAGAGTCTAGTTGAAAGCCTCCCGAACCCACAGACAGAATGAAGGACATTGTTTCTGTGGGTACGAAGCTTACAATCTTGATGGCAATTAAGCGATCACATGACACACTGATTTCTGCATTTATTTACTTAATGATTGTGTTTCTCTAACACTATACTCTGTGCCAGCAACACTCCATTAACTCGGTAGTCATCCTAACTACCCTAGGAGGTGGTCCATTTTATAGATGAGAAAACTGAGGCACAGAGAAGTTAAATCACTTGGTCAAGATCACAGGGCTAGCAAAGGTGGAGCTGGGATTCCAACTGGGCCAGTCCAGCTCCAGAGTGTATGATCTCCACCACTCAGCACCACTTCACACTGGGTGGTACAGACTGTAAGGTCCGTGGGAGCCCAGGGAGGGGACAGAGCCTCAGCAGAAGCTATAGGACTTGCCCTGAGTTCTGAGTGCTGACGTGATACCCCTGCCTGCCCAGGCCTCCAAGTGGCAGCTCCCTGGGCGAGCCTATGTTGGCTATGCCCTCTAACCTCAAGGCCTCCCCCTTGCCCACCACACCCTCCGTTCCATCCTTGGGAGTGAGGAGTCTGAGGCTGGACAAGGCTGAGGAAAAGGACCCATACCAGGGTCACCGCACCACGGAGAGGAGCCTCAGTGGGAAGAGTGGGAAGAAGGATAGGGGTCCATTCCTCTTTTCCCCTGCCCGTGAAATAGTGGGACGACCGTTGGCCATGCCTTCTCTTGGGGAGGGGCACATGGAGGCTTCTCAGGCAGGGGAGCAGAGCCATTTTGTGCTAGGCCTCAGGAGAGAGGACAGAAGAGAAATGTGAGGTTGTCCAGGATGGGGGCCAGAGAGGATGGGAGGCCAATGGCCAGCACAAAGGGCCTGCACTCGCCCTCCTTAATACCCCAGCTCTCAGCCAACAACCCAGGAATTCTGAGGAGTTCATCTGGGCTTCCCAGGCCCATCCCTCTGCCCTTGGCTTCTGTGACCAGGGTTATTACTTCTCCAGTTGTGTGAGTTCCTCTCTCCACTCCCCATAGATTTCATTGCTCCTGATTTTTTTTTTAAGTGGCAACTTAACCTTTCTCCTGGAGCTTCTCAGGGACAAAGGCTGAAAGAGGAGGCCCTTTTCAAACTTCGTACCCATTTTTTTTTAAAACAAGTAAAGCCTATCATTCGGGCATGCTCACACTCAACTTCACTTGGTATCAATTTGCCATTCGACCACCTTTACTGACCTGACTGTCCCTCGAACCCATGGAATTTGGGTTGGACACTTGCTGAGTTGAAGGGAAGATGTGGACATGGTCTAGTCACCATGTGGTCCAGTGCCCTCTAGAGAAACCTGCAAGCAAGCGTTCGTACACACGCAGTTCGGGACCTTGGCAGCATCAGCTACTTGACCCAGAAGGCCAAGCGGAGAGGAACTCCAGTTGAAGGTTTACGTGCGCCTTTTCCCAAAGAAGAATCATCAGGAATAAAAAGGAAGAGCCTCTGAAATACTAACAGGAGTCATGTGAAAAGTATGACACTATCTAAAAAATCGATCTGGAACATTTTCTTGAACATACTGCGAGAAGAAAATGACGCTTGCTGGGTGAATATAGATGGAAAGTGGTACAGGGGGAGAAGAAACAGTGTTTTGGACCATCTTTTAGGAGCAAGATCCCCTGCTGGGTCTCTTGCACATTTGATCTCATTTACCCTCCTGACTAGCCCGGTGGGGTGTATTATTTCCCCACTTTACAGATCTGGAAACTCAGGGGATCTGAGTGCTAGACTATTTTGTCTCATCTTCTACATATAATTCTGGAAAAACAGCTTATTCCCCGCTACTGCAGCCAAGTCTAATTCAAATTCTCTGGCAATTTGAAACAGTAGAAGCAAAGCCGTCCATAGAAGGATTTTCTACTTCAAAAAACAGCCTGCTTGTGTCAGAGTTTCGGTGGTATCCATCCTAAGCACACAGAGTTAAGTGTCCCTTTAGGTCAGGCACACCCAGTCATATGGTCAGACCTGCTGGGCTCAGATCACCGTGGCCCCTGCATCGGCCAACTAGCTAGTTGAGCTGAGCTGACTCCGTGTACTGAAGGTAGTAAAGCTGACTTGCATGGAGAAGCCCCTCAGATTAAGACTTTTCACTCACTTGGGTTGGTCCTAAAGTGGCGCAGATTAATGAGGTTTAGCAGTGCTTTGCCTCTCAGATGTAAAACATAGTTGCTGAAATAAATTCATGAAGTGTGAGGGCACGAAGGGGGTCTTAGAAATCGCTTTGTCTAGGGATGCTAAAAAGTGGCATGTATGCTACAGCCCTCCTTCTTGCCTCCTTAACAGACATCACTAATCCATGGCAGCACACGATTTCTTGGATAGTCCTCAGAATCCTTCTCAACACAGTGCCTCTGGCAGCCATGACCAGTGGATCAGAGTTGGCAGAAGATGAAATCTCTTTGCCACTCCTGACCTAGCCCAATCACCTCACCTGACGAGAGTGGAATGAGCTAAATGATTGACGGAGCTAGGAATTGGGACCTCTTTCCTCTGAATGCTTTGCCTTTGAAGCGGCCCTGGGAAATATCCCCTAATCCCTGTCCCCTTCCCATTAAAGGTAGAAGTGAAGGCGGGGTCACTTGGCAGATGTTAGGGGGTCCACAGGGAAAAGGAGACTGGCATGAGTGACATTTTTAAAGACCCCGTAAGCACAGGGGCTGTGCTCGTGCCATGAATGATTTTGGCTTACACAGGATCATAGGCTAGTATGATCACAGGCTCCTACTGTCCAGCTAGAATCACAGTGTGATGGGCAGGGGCAGAAGAGGCAGGCCCTTGAATAAGCTCATTCTATAGTCCCAGGTCCACTAATGTGAGAAATGTGACCTTGATAAATGTTTCAGGAAAATGCAATTTTTATTTGAAATATGCTACAAGGCCTAGTATGGTAGGTGGCGTGTTTGACAACGCGAAGCATTGTTCTGAGAATCTGTCTTCCAGCCAAGAAGACAGCCAGACCTCACTGGGGAAGGAAGGGGAATCTGACATTCACCGTGAGGCTCAAGATTACAAGACTCAAGCTTGATTTTAAATGATTTTCCATCTGTATCAACAGAATCTTTCTTTTTGTACCAGTGTTTTTCAAGTTTTCAAGACCATTTCTGCAAGGGAAGGAGGCTAGCACTGGGAGAAAGGGTTTGAGAAGTCAAATCGCTGTCCATGAGGCCCCTCAGCTTGTAATAAAAGGTTGAGCGCCCCTTGTCTTTGGTCCAGGGCCAGGACCACGATGGACCGTCAGAAGGAAAGCAGGAAAATGGAGCTGCCCTTGACCTCTGACCATATACTCACGTCTCCTGTGTAGAGAGTGGGCTCAGCAGGAGCGACTGCCTCCCCCATGCCCCCCCTGCAGCTAAGCCAGGGCTTCAGACTCCCTGTCCAGCGCTCTGTCCCCTGACTCACACTGTTATTTCCTGTTCCAACATTGAACTTTAACCTGGGGGTTATGTCCCACATCTAGAACAAGAATAAGGGCTACCCTGTTTCCTTGAAAATAAGACCTAGCCGGACAATCAGCTCTAATGTGTCTTTTGGAGCAAAAATTAATATAAGACCCCGTATTATATTAATTATAATACATTATATTATAAAAACCCAGTCTTGTAGCAAAAGAAGACCGGGTCTTATATTAATTTTTGCTCCAAAAGACACATTAGAGCTGACTGTCCCTGGGTTTTATTTTCGGGGAAATGTAGTAATATTTATTAAGCTCTTCCCACATACTGGCACAGGGCCAAACAGCATGGCATAAATTAATTCACCAAATGCTCACAGCCAACCGATGCGGTATTATTATTATTCCCATTATACAGACAGGGGACGGAAGCATAGAGAGGTCGGCAATTTGCCTAAGGCCCCACAGCTAGTGGAAGAGGCAGGGTTTGAACCCGGGCAGTCTGATTTCCAGGGCCCTGCTCTTAACACAGACAATGCCTCCCTGAGCTGCCTCCTCACAACTTTTCTTTACAGTCATTCGACAGTCACTTACGAAGCACCTACTATGTGCCAGGTCCTGTGAATCAAGCAGGTCCTGTGAATCCTTGTCTTCAAAGCCCCACTCCTGCTTGGAAATTTGCCAAGAAGTACCATGTCACGGTTCGAATGCACTGTTCAGCCCTCCCCTCCCCACACTGCTCTCCTCAGCACTCAGGACTCTGCTGAAAGTACAGCCTATGCACAATGACTGTCAAACGTGATTCTCATCCAGGCTGTCAGTTTCTTAGAAATGAAAAACACCATCTCTGGCCTCCCATGGCGTCCTGCTCTCAGGAGCCCTTGGTAAATATTTACAGTCGCCACTGCCCCAGGCCCAGGGGAGGAAGACCCAGTCACAAAGCACAAAGGAAGATGGGTGCTCATTATTCAGACCCTCCTATTGGCTATGGGTGTGTCTCCTGTGCAATATCCCCAGTTGTGTCTGGGGTGCAATTCTTCTCACACGTCGAGGGCCAGGTCTTGGTGACTAGAATTTGTGGTACTGGTCCTGCCAAGGGGTCCCACCTCCTTTGGAGAAGGTGCGTTCACTGTCCTTCCACAGCCTGGGGTTTGGAGGGTTCTGCCACAGTGTTCCCCGAAGCCTTTTTCCTGGTCTGTGTGGTCTGGATCCTGGTTCAAATCTCTCGATGGTGTGACTCGCTGGTAAATCTTTTGGGGGCCTTGGTAAAAGTGAGCTTGCTGAAGCGTCTGATCTAAACCCCTGTCATGCTTGGAGAGTCCATCCCATCACATACATCAGGTGTTTGGGGTCACACCTGTGATATGCGTAGCTATCTGGCATCAGCTCAGGGACAGCTGGCCAATGAACAGCACGTCTTAGGAGAGACCAGAGGGTCACCTCATCCAGCAGCTTCTGAACAGTTTTATAGCAGAACCCTGTCATAAAACAGGCTGAGGGAATGTGTGCTTGTGTGAGCTCAGCAGTTCCCCTCGTTCACTCTTCCTGAACCCTCTCCCTCATCCCACTGCCCCTCAGGGTTTCCAGGTCATCATGGAACAGAGTCTGTAAAAACACTGCCGTACTCAAAACTGCACCCCGCCCCCCATGTTTCCCATCGATGTTTCTCTAACCTGTGCTAACATTCTGCCAGCGACAGGGAACTCACTACTTCCACTGGACGCCTATTTCGCTGTTGCAAACCTCTTTTGTTAGGAATTTTTTCTCAGGTTGTCAACAGCTATCCAACTTCCTTCCATCAGTGACAACCCTTTAAACACACAAAGGTACCTTTCTCACCTTTTTGTCTCCTGTCTCCTCAGGGCTATAGTTTACAAACTGGGGTGAGGCAGGTAGTTTCCTCTCTGTCCTAAGAATGTCTCCTTAACCCTGGTGAAATGTCCCCTGAAAACAACTCCAAATACATGCCCTCTGGATGGTGAGTCTGAGCTGCTATGGTCTCCATGCAGAGGACAGAGGACAGCCCAGTCACCTGTAGACTCGGTTTGCCTCTGGGGAGAGACTGGAGGGACCCTGGAATGCCAAGGGACTCACATCTGGAATCTCTGCACTGTGCCGTTTCCAGGTGCATCCGGAGGAAAACAGTTTCAGAACTGCCCCTGCTGCTCCCATTCACCTCCTTCCCTTTCATGACATCCAACCAAGGCCCCAACTACCGCCGAACACGTCGTCACTCACCTGTCCCATATTGCTCACATCCTGGGAATCTTTCTACACTTCGACTCCGAGAGCAGTCAGTGCATCAAGACCTACAAAGAAGAGCGATTCAATATTAAAAGCAGGGCAGAGCAACTGGGTGTCCAACTCCATTTTTCTGGCAGGATTGTGGCACTGGGGTGGAGGGGGGGTTGGGATGGAGATGGGGAGAAGAAAGCAAAGGAAAAGGAAATGGTAAGGACGGAGCTGCTCATTAAGCGAACCTCAAAACCTCTGGGCTTTGTCGCAAGCAATTCTGAGAGTTAAAAAAAAAGAAAAAAAGACCCTCACCCCAAGTGAGTCAGCAGCTGGTTGAGAAGCAAGCCTTTTGAGAAGAGCTAAACTACTAACAAGATTGGGGTGGGGTGGGAAGGAGATCTTGAAGCTCACTTGGAGCCTCCTCCAGAGGCTGGTCCTTTGGAGCAGTGGCAGGTTCTTTGTGTTTCCATTTTGATGAATGTGAGGGGAAAACGTCTGTGCTCAGGCCTTAAAACAAAAGTCCCCAATGCGAATGTATATCCTGGGAGACTCCCGAACCCCGAACCCTGTGTGCTTTGAAAATTCCCCAGGAGAGCTGTAGTTGGAGGAACAAGGCGTGTGCCTGGCTGGGAGGATGAGGTCCCAGCATGGCAAGTTGAGGCCTGAGCTCTAGAGGTTTCTGCCACTCGGCAGAGGCCCACCTGCCGTGCACATGTGCACGTGAAGTGGTGTGCTCATGAGCTGCCCAGCCCGCCTTTAGAGCAAAACTTGTTTTTTCTTGTTTCGCTAAGAATTCAAAGTGAGCAGAAGTTTCTCAATTCATCCCTCCGTACTCTCAAGGGAGAATACCTTCATGAATAGCAATAGTTTCTGTTGACTGAGTACATACCACGAGCCAAGCACCTGATCTATATTCTTGCTGTACAGGGGTGAATTCACGTCACCTAGAAGCTTGCTGGAAAGGCAGGTTCTTAGGTCCCACCCAGGCCTGCAGAACCAGAACCTGCTTTTTCACAAGCTCCTCAGGTGATTCCTGAGCACATTAAAGTCTGCAACGTGCTCATTTATAATCCTCTTCATCACGAAAGGACGGATGTCAGTCAGTCAGTCAGCCAGTCAATCAGTGGGGAAATCGTAGCCCATTCTCCAGGTGAGAAAATAGACTTACAAAAGCCAGAACGTGGCATTGTGGTTTTAGAGCCAGTAAGTGGTAGAGACCATCCAAACCCATGTTCATGAGATTCCCAAGCTGGTGTCCCTTCGACTATTTTGGGAAAGTAAAATGAGAGGGTGAAGGGGGCAGGCAGACCTGGCCTGGGGGGAGTGGGTGAGAGAAGGGCAGTGGGCCAGGGGTGGATGGATGACCTCAGGCCCTGGAGAGGGATGGTCCTGGGTGTTCTGGAGAGCTCTCGGAGAGGGAGGCTTTAGATATTGGAGTCAAGGCTCCTCTCCTCCTCACTTTTGTCAAGGGCCAGCAAAATTTCCTGGTCAGAAGTTCTGGGCCTCCTTCCTGCAGTGAAATCTAAGCGTCTGCAGTTAATCCCAGTGAGGAATTTATCTTGGTTCCAGGGAGTTTAGCTCTCTTGCCCACTGCCCTTAGAACTAACCATCCAGTAGGAGAAGGTATCCCAGGAGACAAGTGGACCTGAGTATTCCAGGTATTGACTTGACAACACTCTGCAAAACACTTTATAGTTTACGAAGAGCTTCTCAGCTAATCTGCTCCTTAAAAGAACTTGGGGGTTGTCACTAGTGCTATTTTGCAGTTGAGGAAACTGAGGCACAGAAAGGTTAAGTGGTTTTCCTGAGGTCATACAGCTTTTGGGCAGGCTGGGGTTGAGGTCCTCTGACTCCAAGGCCAGAGGTGTGAGCTCAGGTATTCCTGATGGGGAAAGAAATCACATCACAGGTGTATGATGCTCTCGCTTAGTGTCACCTCGCTCCCTATGGTCTTGCTCTATATTTTAACAGAATGGGTTTACTGAACAGGTTCACGGACCAAAAGGAAAACAGTCCACAGCCCACACGGGGAATGTGAATGGTACCTTTCTCCATGTAAACTGGCCAGCTGGCATTCCTAGTTTATCACTTAGTCATGGATTACATTATATATCATTTGTTGTACTGCACTTGCAGATTAGTGCATATAAGGTGTATGGGGGGAAAGACGTCAATAAAATGAGGAGGTTGCACTGATTCACAGATAGGCAAATGTTCCCACCACATTAATGTGTTGCACCACCAACCAAGTGACAACAGTTGGATGCAAAGTACCCAACACAACAGAGGACAGCAAGCCACAGCAGACGCCTCACTGTGCAGACGCCCACTAGCTCCACCCTCCCCCTTTCGGTGGGTGGGGCCTCGTGCTTTGCCTTAGGAGCTGTGGTTGCTCAGTTCTCCCGGATCTTCGTGTGAAGGCCATGGGCGTCCCGGTCCATCTCTGTACATTTTGGCAAAGCCTGAAACCTACTCTTCCAACTCAGCAGCTTCAACCCTGCTCTAGCCCCTCCATCAAGTCCCCCCTTTGGGTTTTTAAGATATAGCCCTGTAGGTACTCAGGTCCTAAACTTACTGTTTGTTTGTTTTTTAATTCAAAATTCAGCAAGCCCTTTGAACTGGGCCAGTACCATCACGAGGATTGTGCTTCATTACAGAGTTGCATGAATTGTGAGGGTTCTGCTGCACCCCAATGGTCCCCCAAAGCACTGAGTTTTGAAGTTTTCAGAATGCAATGTTTTAGAGGCATGCATATTATCGTTTTATAGCAGAAATGCTTACATAATGGAAATGATATTATAGGTACTAATAGCTATACATAACAAATGTATAATATATAGTTATTAAATATTGAACATGTTAATATTAAATATTGAATATTATATTAAATATTTGATTAACAATCATTTATTGAGTACCCATGTGTACCTGCTTCTGTGCTGAGCACCAGATAGACATAAATAAATAAGACACAGCCCCTACCCTTAGGAAACTCATGGTATAAAAAAGGAGAAAGACAAATAATAGCTTGAGTGTGAGAATGTACACAGAGGGGATAAAAGGTGGGAACCGCTAATAGATGCCTCATTTGTCTCGGGATAAAGACCACACTCCTTCACCCGGGGACGCCGAGGCCCTGAAAGGTCTAGCCCTCTCACCTGACCCGGACTCACCTCGCCCCACTGTGTTCTGGGCTCACTCTCTGCTAAGCTTCTAGAACCTACTGTGCTCCGTGCAGCCACGTGTCTGTGCTGTCTTCCTCCCTCTCCCTTCGATGCTCTGTCCTCCCTCTTCCCCTAATTAACCCCGACTTACCCTGTAGGACTGAGGGAGGTGACACATATAAAGTGCTTAGGATCATGTAACCAGGTGACGTTAACTGCTGCTATTATCGATAATACTTATTATCTTCAATTGATTAGGTGCTTCTTGTTGAGCACAGAGAAGTAGAAAGGCGTGGCCGGGGTTGCACAGCGCATTATTCTCAGAGCTGGGGAGTCTCATTGAAACGGTTCTGTTTCGCCATTTATCCTCGAACCCAGCATCATCATCCTTGATCCTAACCAACATGGGGGAAAGAGTCCTGGTCTTAGAGGCAGGACGTCTGAGTCTGGTCCTGGTTCTCTCACACACTTCTTCTGTGCCATCACGCCAATCACTTTCCTCCTTGGGACCTTGGTGTCCTCGTCAGCCAGGTGGGCTCTAAAGAGAACCTGCCTCCTTGGGCTGTGTGAGGGACCCAATGACGTGGTACCCCACACAGTTCTGCACGTGGAAAATGGCAGCTCTCGTTATGAGCATTACAGATGAATCAAAGGACTTCTCAGGGACCTTCCAGCTCTGAATGTGCACACATTTCCAGTCTTCCTGGCTCAGGACTCCTTTTGCCAGCAAGTATGGGTCATATGAAGCAAAACCCCAACAAGGAAATATCTGCCTGTAGGATTTTCCCTTTTGGCCTCGTCTAAGCCTATCAAATTGCTAAACACCTGAAGGGGGAAAAAGAGAGGAGCTACTTGAATAGTCTGTGGAAGAAGAAAAACACCCTTCTTTAGGGTCACTCTCTCTAAGGCAGTTTATTCCATTCCATTTTTCGCTCAGCAAACATTTAGCAGATGAGTAAGGAACTCCAGGTCTAGTAAACATGTCATTATGTCCTGAGGTGACGGCCTCAGATTGATGAGAGGGCGAGCAATCATGGAGTACAGTGGAAGGAGTGATGGGCTCTGGCTCCAGACTGGACACAGGAGAGGAAGGTCAAGTTAAAAGAAGGTGATAAGCTACAAGTCACTTCTGGCGAGCCATCTTTCTGCAAGCTGGAAGTCCACTCCTCCGCTGCCTGTCTTTGCTCCAGAAAATGTTTCACCTTAGCCACCACCAACAAATAGCCTTTAATTCAAAAGAACATCACTACTGAATGACGAACGTAAGGGCCACCACTTCCTGAGGGCTTGCTCTTTGCCAGGCACTGAGCTGGGCCCTCATGTCTTATCTCTGTTTCCCACAGCAACTCTGAAGAGCAGGTATTCATCTACCCATTTTACAGATGGCAAACTTGAATCTCAGGGTGATCAAATAAATTGCCCAGTGTCACAGGAATGGAAAGTCCAGCACTGGGATTTAAACTCTGGCCTGATTAAATATAGTTTTTCCATTTTTTCCGTGATACTGCCTTTTAAACTTTGACTCCATGACTGGAGTTACTAGTAAATTGGGCCTTCTCTCCCAGCAACCCCAACCTACTCTTCCACTAAGACCCCCAAGTGTACGGAGGAAGCCGCGTTCATAACCTCTGCAGGTACGCGGGTGCAGCTTGATGTCTTGAACGAGAACACTGAACTCTCCTCTAGAATTGATCTGTATTTGTTTCCAAATATTTCTCCCTCAAGATTGTCAAGCGCAATTGACACTCCGGAAGATATGCCCAGTATCTTCCTTCTTTGTGGGGCATTGACTATGGGCCATGTCTGGGAAGATAAGGTGGGCCCTGCCCTTGCGTTGGGTTGGAGACAAAGGCTTCGATGACATTACCGTGCTCACCGAAGCGCACACAGTGGTGGCAAGATCACCACGAGAGGCACACGAGGATATAGCACATGGGGAGGGGGGAGACCTGAGAGGTAATCAACAGCGAACCTTGAAAAGAGGGAAGGAAGAACTGAGAAAGCCAGAGAAGAGTGTGTACGGGAACTATGGTAGGAGGGGGCATGGTGGACACCAGATAATGGAGGCTGGCCAGAGAAAGAGCAAGGGCGGGATCTCCCAGGGACTTGTAGGCTTTTCAAGAAGTTGGATCTTTACCTGGAAGTGATAGGAAGTCACCAAAGAGTTGGCTTCTCAGGGTCTGCAGTTCCCAGCACGTGGTGGTCCACAAAAGTATGTGATGAACGGATGGTGAAATCCATCCATTACCCTGGGCCCTCTTCATGTCCCCCAGCAATCTGAGAAGCAGTGCCTGGGCCCCTGCCATCTTTACGAAGGGCAACCACAGGGCAATCTGATTTGTGTAGGGAAGAATTCTCCCTGGGCACCTGGCCTGAGCCCCCATCAGGCCTCGGGGAACCCTGGCTCCAGCACGGCTGCTGGCAGATGTGCACGGATGAATACACCTTTGATTACAGCTCACGTTTCCGAGGGAAAGACACAGCTCCCTGGAGATCGGGAATCTATGAAAATGAGCCCTTGCAAAAGAGACGTAAGTGAGCTGGAAACACAAGCTCTCTGGGCAGGCAGAGGTTTCTTTCTTTAAAATAAACAACGGCAAAGAGAGGATCAACCTGGATCCTCTCAGGTTTTTCATAATGTCTAATGGGCAGGACTCAAAGGCAAGTGGCAGAAGGTGGTTGAAGAGACTGGTCTACGAGAAAGTTACACCTGGCTAGGATAGGCAGACGTGATCTCCAAGAAAGAGAGTGTCTGTCTCCCTCGGTGGGAAGCTCAGCTCCTACGCGCTTCCAGGAACACTAATTTAACCCTAATTTCTTTACCATAGGGAGACTGACAGACCCAGTTTAGAATGATTTCTACCATTCAAGAGCTTTATGATCTTAGACAAAATATTTTATCTTCTCTGAGCCTTAGTTTTGTCATCCATAAAATGGGATATGATGGGGATTAGATAATATTATACAAGAAGGTAGCTGGGGGTTGACTCTGAATGTCTGAATATAATTGTTCCATTTCCTCCACACTGCCTTTTGAAGTTGGGACATGTCCCCTCCCACTCATGATTATCTGGCACATAATGAGTGCTTAATAAATGCTTCCCTTCTTTTACACAGCTCTCATTTCCTACCCTGTCTAGTACAACTCTGGGTATCCAGGAGGACCTTAGTAATAAACTCACGTAAATTGGACCCTCCTGGCGGAACACAGTGGCTGTGAGTACAGAAGGAAAAGGCAGCTAGCTGTGTTTTCTCTCTATTACATCCTGTTTCGAACCCTTTATTAAATGTCTTGAGTATTACTTGCCTTCAGGGTCAAAATAAAATTTCCAGAGGTTTCCACTTTGCACTCATAAATGTTTCTCGCTAAACTCTTTTTCTCTTAATTTTTTTTTTTTTTTTTTTATGTGTGTGTGACAGCAGAAATGTACTGACTCATAGCTGGAAAAAACTCTCTCTCCTTAATACATTCCAAATTTGTCGAGTCACATGAATTGAGTAAAACCGCTTAATGTGGCTGCTGGTCCCAGGCTGGGTAGCAGTTACACCAGCAACTTGGGGCTCCATTTCTTCCTTCCCCACCCCCTGATCCGAGCAAGAGTGTGGGGGGATACTATGCAGTGTGCAGTCATAGTTGATGCAGGCTCAATGAAGGGAAGGATTGGAAAGGATGTGGCAACTACACGAGGCCAAACTCGAGTTCTGCAAGGCGGTGATGAAAAAAAAAAAAAAATCCAATAAAAATTTGCATGTAGGATCGCCAAAATTGAACAACTACACTTACTGACTCAAGTCTATCCGGGGCTTTCTCAAACACATTACATGCATGGCTCACTTAATCTTCACAGCCACCATGTTAGGTGATTATGATTGTCCTCATTTTACAAGTAGGGAAACTGAGGCACAAAAGTGTTAAGTAACTTGCCCAAGGTCCCACAGTGTGCAGATGGCGGAGCTAAGATTCAACCCAGTGTAGCTCTAAAACAGATGTTCTTACACGCCCCACCATTCATTCTGAAAGGAAAGAACCCTTTTGCATAGAAAGCAAACTCCATTTATTCCACAACTATCTCTCCAACACTTAGAACACAGACACTACACCAAATGTCGAAGAGGAGGCTGGTGGTAGGCATGGTCAACATGGGGGCAATTGATTACTGCTGCCCATGAGTTTGAAATTGTATAGAGGAGCCATGATGTATGCCCAAATAATTAGAATAAAAGTACGTGGAAAGGCCAATGGCAGGATTATAAAGTGACATGGATGGGAGGGCTTGGTAAGGTGAGAACTCTGGCTGGGGTGATCTGGAAAGGCTTCCTGGAGGAGGGGCCATTTAAAATGGAGGGAAGGATATAGGACTCGGACAGGAAGTGGCTAGAGGAGGTTCTGCCGGCTGAGGACCAGTGAGTGCACATAGATGGCTGATGGCCTTGGCAGTTCCCCTCTTGGTTCTGTTTTGGGACCCACCCACTCCAGGTGGGAACATCGTCCTTGGGGTGGGTGAACCTTCATGTCTGGCAGGTGAGGAGCACAGGTGGAGGGGAAAGAGGGGAAGAGGTGTGAGTAGGGACTAGAAGATGGGGAAGAAGAGGCAGGACATCGGAGCAAGGATGGAGGGTGCAGATCTAGCCAGAACAGGAGTTCTAGTTCCACCTTCAACGGGGTTGGCTCTGAGCAAACCCCTTGCTCTTGGGCCTCAGTTTCTCCTATCTATAGCGAGGGAAATGAAGGAAGTGCCTGGAACCAGCTGCGCGGAACCTTGGAGAGCTCCCAATTTATCCCATTGCTTTGTAGATGAGAGAACCAAGGGCCAGAGAATCTGTGTTAGTGAAAGTCCTATGATTTGAAGCCAGGTGTATGGGATGAGGACTCATGGGTCCCGTCTCTCAATCTAGCTGCTTTTCCCACATTCACACCTCGGGGGGCGGGGGGGGGGGCATGCTGACATCCATCAGAAGGCCAGGAAATGCCAGGCATGCTATGGAAGGGGAGACAGACCCCAAATGTGTCCACTGGCATCAGGCTCCAACCCCCCAGGGGCCCTGGAAGCCTCGGCCACAGACTCTGAGAGGTGCAGCTCCAGGGCTGCTAGCCTGGGCCCAGCCCTCCCAGCACGTTCCCCCCTGTCACCTGTGGCTGGCACCTGTCCTCAGGGAGCCCCCTCACCCTCCACTCAGGAAGTTTCCAGGAAACCAAGACCATGACTGCAGCCACAGTTTTCCCTGACAAGTTGTACATCTGGTTGTGACTCACACCACTGGATTTCCGCCCAGGGCCTTACATCTTGAGTGGGGAGCACATTCTCTCGAGCTGACAACCTGCCCACCCTGCTGTGACAATAGAGGCTGCGGCTGCCCTTGTCAGCTCACGCTGAGGTCATCCACGTGGTGCCTTGAGCCTCCTGGCCTGACATTTCTCTCAGAACTGGCTCGAGCCTGGGCAGTGTTCAAGGGTCCCTCAGATACCAGGCTCTTCAACCAAATCACCCCCTTTCCCTGGGATGCTCGTCTCCTTTCCCACACAACCCCCTCCTCCCTCGTGCAGCTCCAACAGCCCTTCCGGCCCACGGCAGACCGCCCTGAGCTGCTCTCCTCTGAGAAAGCCCAGTTCACCTGGGCCCTACACCCTGGAGGACTGTGCAGAGGTCCCCACAAGCCTGGTGGGCCCTAAGGGTGGGGCCATGTGCAATAACAAACGCAACAACCACAAGGAATATGCACAGCTCGTGCAGGCACCGAGTGTGTCCACCTTCAGGCCTTTGCACTGACTGTTCCCCACCTAGAACACGCTGTCCCGAGCCTTTGTATGGCTGTCAGCTTCCTGTCAAAGTCACCTCCCCAGTGAGGCCTTTCCTCTCCTGCTGCCTCCTAGTTTACCACCTGTTTTATTTCCTTAAAGGAAATAAAGCCCAGGTCCCAGTCTCAAATTATCGCCTTGTCATCTGATGACATATGGACTTGTGTATTATCCGGCTCCTCCAGGAAGAATGAGAACAAGGGATCTGCTCTGTCTTGCTCTCCCCCGGAGTCCCAGCCCCCAGCCCAGCGCTCAGCATGGAGTATGTGCTCAATAAAGTGTTCCTTGAATGCAGTGATGAGTGCTGCGCGGCTGTGGATGTGTGTTAGTCTCACTTAATCCTCACACCAACCCTGTGTGGTTGGTGTCATTGTCCCCATTGCACAGCGAGGAATCTGAGGCTCAGAGAAGGTGAGGAGGATGTATAAGGCCACATGGTGAGTAAGTGGCTGAGTTAGGTATCAAACTTGAATCTGTCTGAAATGAAAGCCTATGCTTTTCACCACTGGACTGGACTGCTTGCCTTCAATGTCTCTGGAATCCCCATAGTAGGGACACAGGAAACACCTGTGGATCAAACAATCTGGAATGCCATGTCTTATAGACTGAGTGGTCTGCCCCTCCCCCCACATTCATATGTTGAAGCTATAACCCCCCATATGACTGTATGTGGAAATGGTCCTCTGAGGGAGGTTAAATGAGGTCACAACGAGCCCCTGATCCCACAGAATTAGCATCTTATAAGAGACACCAGAGCTCGCTCTCTCTCTCTCTCTCTCTCTCTCTCTCTCTCTCCTCTCGCACACACTGAGGAAGGGCCACGGGAAGACACATCAAGAAGGTGGCTGTATGCAAGCGAAAAAGAGAGTCCTCACTAGAAACAGAATTGGTTGGAACCTTGATCTTGGACGTCCAGCCTCCAGCTCTGTGAGACAATAGATTTCTATTGTTTAAACCACCCAGTCTATGGTATTTTGTTATGGCAGCCTGAGCACACTCATATACCATGTCTTATGGAAGCCTAATTGCCAGGTCTAGGAAGGTAAATTTTTCCCTCCCTCCCTCCCTCCCTCTGCCTCCCTCCCTCCGCCCTCATTTAAGCACTGACAATGTAGAGACGCACAGGAATCCTGAGGGACTCTCAGGAGCCTCAAACTGGTGGCCCAAGGTTCCATTCCCAGCCATAAAGCTGTTCTGTTGGGTTGGCATAATGTTTTAAAAAACGACGAGGAATGAGAATGCCCTTAGGTGGGGCGCACGTCTTCCAGCTCTTCCACACACAGCACAGCTCCCTGCTGTCCTTGGATCCTCAGGCTGTGCCCGTGACACCGTGTGAGCTGTGCTACAATGGAGAGTGGTACCCAGTGCCCTGGGGCAGAGTCACGGTGGGGCCGGAGAAGGGCATAGGGAATGGTGGATCAGAGGGGGCTGCATGGAGGAGGTGGTTTTGGCCTAGTCCATGAAAGATGGGAGGGCAATCAGTAGTCAGCAGGGGGAGGCAGTGTGCATTCCAAGGAGGGGAGCAGGGGGGCAAGGTCCAGAGGAAGAGGTGGCTGAGCAGGGAGGAGGGAGCAGCGGCTGGTTGAGAATGACTGGAGTGACGGAGGTGGAGCTAGTACGTGGGCTGGAGGGACAGGTGCAGAGGGCACATGGGGCCCTGCCCACCATGCCAAGGAGTTTGGACATTGTTCTGTCCGGGAGTCATGACCAGGAGTCCCAGAAAGCTTTAACCAGGGAGGGGATACCAGACTATCTGGGTTAACACCTGTGGATGCTGGGTTACTACTTTCTAACTGTGTGACTGCATGCACCGTCGGCTTGGCACCGTGTAGCTTCAGGCATCTCACCTGTAAAGTGGGCCTCTTAGTTAGCGCTATATATTCAAAGGGGTGTTTTGGGGATTAGAAAGAAATAAAACGTGAAAAGCCCCTAGCACAGTTCCAGGCACCTGAAGGCACCCGATAAAGGACAGCTATCATGATGGTTATTTATTGCAACAGTGGGGGAGGTGGCTGGGGGCAATCAAAGGCCATGCTTGCTAAGACCATGACAGTAAAGTAAGAAAAACCCTGAGGAAGGACCCAGGAAACGCTTGCAGGAGGAGGTAAATGTGCCCATAAGATCAACCTCCTCAACCTGTTTCCTCATCTGTAAAATGGGACTCTCCCTGCTTGTCCCCACAGGGTTTCTGTGTGAAATAATTGAGAAAAGAGACGTGAAGATGCTTTGAAGTTAAGAAACACCACGTGACCAAAAGGGTTTCATTTTCCTTTTCCCACACGGAAAGGAAAGACGTCCCACAGGCTCTTAAGTCTGTCTGCAAACCATGGAGGCAAGAAAAGTAACAAACGATAGAACAGACAGACGCAAGCAAAACTTGATAAAAAGGAAGCCACATCTTGGACCTTTCCTCTGGTCAGCTGGGCTCAGCCTGGCTTCATCCCAGCCACCTACATTTTTGCGTTCAGGCTGATGACTCAAAACTATGCCCTGATCCTCAGGCCCCAAAGCATAGAGCTTTCAAAATTCAAAATAGGATTCAATGCACGCCACCCCGCCATTGATAGATGAAGCTGAGTTGCAAAAGAGAGCTAGTTAAAACCCGTCCTCAGAAGACAGATGGCCTGAGTTAATATCCTGCCTCAGCTGTGTGACTTGGGCCAAGTTACTTAACATCTCTGTGTCTCTGTGACTGGGATGAAATGGGGTTGATAAGAGTACTGATTCCCCAGAGTGGCTTGGGGAATTAAGTGAGTTACTAAGTATAAAGCACTTGTAATGTGCCTCGTACCTAGCAAGACTCAGGGGATAAGAGTTACCATTATTATTTCAGCCCATAGGGTATTTGAGTGATAGAGTTGGGAATATATGTCTTTTGATTCAACCTCGTGCTATTTGCATGGCCCCACACTGCGGTATTTGATTCTAATCAATACGCCATGTTTTGTAAAGGGAGAGACATGGACTGACCTGTTTTTGGAATAAAGGACACATTCATGCAGCCTGCGCGCCCCATTTCTGGAACATTCCAGGCCAGCCAAGTCTGACAGTAACTGAACTGAGCAATGATGCTTCGTAGACACCCTTTTTTTTTTTTTTTTTTTTTACCACCTCATGTTGTACCATCCAGGGAGGCAGCAAAAATAGTTCTCAAAATTTTTAAAATTAAACAGGACGGAGACCCAAATCAATTGGAAGCAATCTGCTTTAGGTGTCCCAGGCATGGCGATGGTCACTCTGGCACTTATGTGTATCACTTTTCCGTCTCCAAAGGTCTTTCACCTACTCACCTACACTCTTTCATTTCTGCCTCATGACAGACGGTGACTCAGAAAGTGGGTTCTGGAGTAAGACCAGTTGGTTCAGATCCTGCGGCTACCACTCACGAGGTGGGTAGCCAGGGGGCATTTATTACAGTGTCTGCGCCCCGACAAAGGAGGAGATGACAAACACCGATGTCATGGGTTGTTGGGAGATCTGAGGGAACACATACAAAGCCAGAGCCAGCCCATACGAATTCCCTCATCCTGGAAATGTTTATCCTGTGCCAAAGACGTGTGCCAGGTGCTGAGGACTCAGCAGCTGCCACCAAAACAAGTCCCTCCCTTCATGGAGTGGAGTGTGATGGGGAAAGCAGACCATTCCACACGCAAACACACACACCGCGTCCAGCAGCACGATGTGAACAAAACACAGGATAAGACGACGGAGATTTTAGAGGTGCTCGTTTAGCTATGACCCAATGCAGGTCAGGGAAGGCCTCTTTGACAAGGTGTCTTTTTAGTAGAACCTGAAGGAAATCAGGGAGAAAACCACAAAGCCAGCTGGGGAAAGAGCGTTCTAGGCCAGGTGGCAGCAGCGACAGAGATCACGTGAGGCCTTGTGGATACCAAAGGGACTTTAGGTTTGGCCTTGAGTGAGATGGGGGAACCCGGGGAGGGTTTGGGGCAGGGGAGTGACAGACCTATGTTTTGAAAGAGTAGCTGTGAGGAAAGCAGACAGTCATGGGGTGTGTGAAGTGGAGGGAGGGGTGGTGGGTAAGAGATGAAGCTGAGAGGATGGCCAATGGCTACTGCAATGGTCCACATGAGAGACGGCAGGGGCACGGCAGAGGCGGCAAGATGCAGCAGCATCGAAGTGGCCTCTCTAGCATGTGTTGTATCTATAACTCAAGAGGTGCCATTCATATCCACCAAAATGGAAAGGACACCCCCCTGGAGGTGTGCAATATGGTGGTCCCAGAAGGCAGTGGTCAGGATGGGGATATTTTGAAGGCAGAACAGACAGGAAACCAGGATTATTGAAAGGACAGGTAAACAGAGGTGACTGTTTACTGAGATGTTGAAGAGTGAGAGTCACGCGTTAGTGTAACATGTGTTAAGTTTGGGAAGCCACTTGACCAAAGTTAGCGATGATGATGATGATGATGATGGTGATCATGAAATGATGGCTTGTGAGGATTAGGACAAGAACAGACATTGAGTGGGTGCTTGTGGCTGCTGGACACTGCTTGAAAGACTTTAGCCATAATTTCCATAACGTGGGAGGCATTATTATCATATCCTCATTTGATAGACAAGTATAGTGGGTTGAATTATGCTCCATGCCCAGCCCATATGTCCATGTCCTACTCCCCAGAACCCATGAACGTGACCTTATTGGGAAAGAGTCTTTGCAGATGTAGGGATCTCAAGATGACATCATCCTGGATTATCCAGATGGGCCCTAAATCCAATGGCAAGTGTCTTCATAAGAGACACCCAGAGGAGAAACACACAGACAGAAAGAAGGCGATGTGAAGACAGAGGCAGAGATTGGAGTGATGCAGCCACATGGAATGTCAACAGCCTCGAGACGCTGGAAGAAGCAATGAAGGATTTTTTTCTAGCGCCTTCAAAGGGAGCTGGATCCTACGGACACTTGATTTTGGATTTCTGGCCTCCAGAACAGTGAGAGAGTAAATCTGTGTTGTTTTAAGCCACCAAGTTTGTGGTCATTTGTTATGGCAACCGCAGCAAATGAATATAAACAAGGAAAACCAGGCACAGAGAGGTGAAGCAACTTGCCCAAAGTCACACAGCATGGGAGTTGCAGAGCTGAGAATGTCTGGCTCCACAGCTGCTCACTCAGCAGGTAGCTATTGTTAATCCCGTTTCTCCAGTGAGGAAAGGGTGACCAGAGCTACAAGACGACACCATGAAACAGAGCTGGTAAATGGACCCACCAGGCTCCCTCAGCCTCCAGTAGGGAGGCTGGATGCCTTTCCCACTCTCGATCCCCACCTATCCACTTTGAAAAACCCAGAAAAGCCTTTGTCCCACCCCTCCAATGCTTCTTAGCAGCTGCCCCATAGATCCAGGGCTTTGAGAGCAATTCTATCCAACCTGGTGTCCACATGCAAATGGCCATGAAGAGATGGTAGGGTAGTGATCTCAGTAAACAGATTTCAGTGGCACCTCAGGATTCATGACAATCACTCAGGAACTGCGTATGATCTGGGTTTCAAAAACCACGTCCTCTTTTCGTGACACTGAAAATCTCTTGGCTCCCACCAACCCTGGCCACGAGGACTGAGAAGGGAGGAGAGCTGGGGCAGGGTGTGTCAGCTGCTCCTGAACCTCTGCCAGCGGCTAAAACTAGTCTCTGAAGAAACAGAGACTGTCCACTTCCTCTCCCTCTGATGCCCAGGAAAATGTTTTACTGGGGGGAAAAAAAAAAAAATTGGGACTCTGGGGAAATTATCCTGCCCACCCCCTACCCCACCTTGTCAAATCATCATTTTAACAGAGAATGACAGTGGGGACCTTTGAACAATCAGCCTGTGAATAGAACTCATGCCACTTCCCACACAAAACCATGTGCTTGGGACACTTAATGAGGAGAGGTCAGTTAATTTGGGGGGTGGGGGTGGGAATCGGGGCAGGGGGAGGTGTTCTACTTGTGAAGAATAAAATAATTAAATTCAGGTCAGTGGAGGGAGCCACTGGGCTGAAAGAATTTGGGGGCCAGTGAGGGAAGGCAAGAGGAACAGAAATGAGGGTTAGGCGGCTTCAAAAGCAGGGATTGTCTCTCTTGGGGGGGGGGGCTTCTGGGGACTGGGGCTGGCTCAGCAGCCCCCTCCACTTACAGGCGCACACATACACAAACACAACAACGCATACTTTGTCTCGCACAAACACACTTGGGCTGTGAGGTCACGAGGTTTTACTCAACCCCTCACTCCCTTGGTCTTTCTTCAAAATGTATTTTGAGGACCAACTTTAAACACACTCACAGAACTGACCCAGTCTAAAGCAGACCTTTTACATTTATCTCAGTCATGTGGCGCTTGCCCGAGACATGTTTGAAGCCCTCCTTTGCAGCTGTCTTCCAAGTCCGGTTAGGAGGCAAAGAGTAAAACTGGGCACAGTATGGTATAATCGCCCCTTATTCTGACCACCCATCCTCCCACGGCTGTATTTCTAAGGTTAAGTCACATCCCTGGTTCCACAGATGTGACTGGTGGAGCCACCTGCAAAGATTTGCCAACACCAAGGATGAGCGTGTGGTGTGGGGGGAATGTTTTTGGGGCCTCATAAGTTGTGAGCATGGCACCCCCTTTGGAAGAAGGGGTGGGCTTCCCAAGGGGATGACTCAAAGAACACACTACCCATTAGCCAAGGTAGGTTCGGGGAATTACTAGTTTTATTATCCTTCAGAAGTCAGGTGCATGATGTCATGGCACTGACTCTGGGCTTGGTTCTGGGCCAAGCTCATGGGGGATGGGGAGTCAACAAGGTACAAGACCAGGTCTCTGTCTCCAACTACCCAGCGGGGGAGCCAAGACTCACACGCAAGGAGTCTCCTGGGATGGATGACGTCATGTGCCCATGTGTGGGGCCCAGCGACTCTGCTGTGGAAATTCATGGGAGAAAGGCACCAGGTGGGTGGGGTGAGGGAAGGAGGTAGTGAAGGTGGGGCCTGAACCCTACTTCAAAGCATGGGCAGAGAGGAGGGCACCTGGGGCAGGAGGCTGGGAGGACAGGCATCCTGGATGGTATGTTCAACCCACCGGAAGTGGAAGGTAGACTTGCAAGGGAGGGGTGCGGAGACTGGGAAGGCTCCCATGGGGGAAGGAGAACTTCCCAGGGACCCAGCCCTGGAAGGAGCCTCCCCATTCAACCCCATATCAGCCTGAAAGACAGACTCCTTTGGAGTGGCATCCAAGAACAACACAAAATAGTACCCAACTCAGAGTCAATTCCACTACTGAATGTGTATATCGCAGTGTCATGGTGCCTCCATTTCTCTATATAGAAACTAATCATAAAAACAACAGCTAACGTTCCTGCGCCGAGCCCTGTTCTGAGTACCTGAACTCTTTTAATGTAATAATGCTATGAATATCATAATTTTACACGCTCTTGGCTACTACATTCTTTGGCCTCTCAAATACAGATGCTCCTCAACTTACAATGGGGTTACCTCCCGAGAAACCCATCGTAAGTTGAAAATATCATGGGTTGAAAATGCATTTAATATACCTAACCTACCAAGCATCATAGCTACGCCTGGCCTACCTTACCCCATGCTCAGACGCTTACATTAGTCTGCAGTTGGCCCAAATCATCTAACACAATGAATATACTGTAGGTATCAATTGTTGGCCCTCGTGATCGCGTGGCTGACTGGGATTGTGGCTTACAGCCACTGCCCAGCTACATGAAAGAGTATCCTACCTCTCACATCGCTGGCCTGGGAAAAGATCAAAAGTCAAAATTCGAAGTACTGTTTCTATGGCACGAGTATCGCTTTCGCACCTTCGTAAAGTATAAAAATCCTACGTGGAAGCTCTGTGAGTTAGGGACCATCTACAGAGATTTCCCCGAGGCTAAACTCAAATAACATATATAAAAGAGGTCTTTTAATGAAATGGCACTCTACAAAAGCTTCGTATTGTTGTGGACGTTATTATAATTTCTTCAGGCTTCGTCTACTCACAAGCCACCACAGAGAGTAAAGGTTATTTAAGGCCTGAGTACAACATGAAAAGAAAAAAAGAAAAAAAAAAAAAAAAAAGAATCACTTTCAAACATTAGCAAAGGAAAGATCCCGTGGAGATTGGCAAAAGAAAAGGTTACCCAAAGCCTGAAATGTTAGAAGGTAGGACATCAGGGTTTTTGTTTGTTTCTTGTACCAGGCCCAGCGTTCTGAGAAGCGGTCATTACTGGCTCCCTGGTTCCCTGGTGGCAGAAGGAACAGAGTGCCTTGCCAGGGGCGCAGCATTCTTTACAGACAGACTGCCTGGGGACGGGCCTGAGCTCCCCCAGCTCACTGAAAGCATTTATTCAAAGCCCAGGAGCAAGTGAATATGACCTGCTCTTTGCCATCAGAGGGCTGAGTGTTTGGGGAAATATATCCTCCTTCCAAAATTAAATGCAAATGAATCTCCTGATCCCCCTCCTCTCGCCTCTGCAGACTTCCCCACCATCAACCACCCAGCAACCCCATGGGAGATTGCAGCCATCCTTGGTTTTCCCCTCCATCAACACCCCATCCAATCCACCGTAAGGCCATCTTGTGACCTCCATATCTCTACACCCATCCACTTCTTTTTATCTCCATGATTGCAACGTCATCTCTTGCCTGAACTTCCACAGCCACCTCCCAAGGGGCCCTTGGCTCTTTCCCTCTGAACCAAAAGATCTAAAAATGTAGGTAAGAGCACAACGCTCTCCTGTTTAAACCTTCAAAGGTTTCCCACCGAACTCTGAGCAATCCAAATTCTTTTACCGAGTCCTACAAGGCCTATGTGATGTGGATTCTGTCTGTCTTTCCCACTCAGCATCAGCCCCCACCGTGCCCCCAACCCACCCAAGACTATTTCCTGGCCTGTGGAATGGGCAGAATAGTATCTACCTTCCAGGCTGGGTGTGAGGCCACCAGGATATATAGAAGTGATTTGTAAACTGGAAAGTACGGCATATTGTCACCAGTGTCCCATTTATAATTGGGCGTTTGAGTTTTTACTCCTGTTTTCATAGTTTCCAGTTCCACATATTTGTACCTCTTATTGTTTGCAATTTTATATCCTTTTCAGACGTAAGGATATTTAAAGGCACAAGGTTGTATTGAAAACTACCGTGACAGCATCTCAGTATTCCAAAGGTAACAGCCCAGCTATGGTGTGCTTAAAACTTGCACGATATTTGTTCTTCCCTGGGAAGAAAATCAGAATTTTAACTATGCAGTCAGATTGCTAGAGGCCTAATGAGATTTCATTTAAAGGACAAACCAGTTATTCCCCTTACAAAAATGTGATCTTAATATTTCTCCAACATTTTAATAGTAGCAGACAACATTTGTTAAGCTCCTACTTTGTGCCAGTCCCAGTATTAAGTAAGCACTTCTTATGCTTTCCCTTTGTTAATCCTCACCACAACATTAGGAGGTATTATTAGCATCCAGATGATGAAGCCAAAGTTCAGAGAGGTTAAGTAACTTGCCCAAGGTCACACAGCTAGTGAGAAATAGAGTTCTAATCCTCTATCTGTCTTGTTCTTTGCTTCTATCCTATGTATGTTTGGGGGCAGGGTGACCAGGAATGTGTGTCTCTGTGGGAGGGGGACAGGGATAATAGGGGCATAGGGGCTTAAGCAAGGCCCACAAACGCCAGGGAGTTTGAGCAGTAGGCTCTCTTTAAGCTTCACTCCTTCAAGTCCATTTGCAAAGCTTCATAATACCCAATAGGTTTCCCTATAATCAGTGAAAAAGAGTGTAATTCTCTCTTGTAAAGAGTAGCCATTGCTTTTTTGCTATTTAACCCAAGAAATGTGTGTGTGTGTGTGTGTGTGTGAGAGAGAGAGAGAGAGAGAGAGAGAGAGAGAGAGAGAGAGAGAGCATTCAGTCACCAAGTGTTCCATTTCAGAAGCTGATGAAGGCTCTCTGGCCAGAGACATCCCCAGAGAAGTTTTCCTTCTATTTCCCCAGTCACTTCACTCACCATTGGCAAAACAATCACACAGAAGGAAACAGCAACAACGACGACCATGACAACACCTACTTCTACTTCCAACCTCATGCAAGTTATCCCCTCTCTCTGGGCCTCAGTTTCCTCGTTCATCGTTAACCATCAAGATTCTTAGACTCCCTTCCAGCTCTCAGACTGAGGGATGGTTTTACAGCCATGATCTCTTGCTTTCACAACCTCCCCGAGGAGATGGGCAGGTCAGACTGGACACGTGAGGTTTGGGGAAGGTGGCACAGTTCAGCGGCAGACCCTAGACTATAGGAGTTGACTCCCAAAACTAATTCCAACGTCCGCTGACTCCACCACGCTGCCTTCGAGGGGGTGGACAGAGCTTGTCTAGGACCTAGGCATGTCTAACATCTTACAACAGAAAGGATAACATTCTGAGGCTACTGTGTGGAGATCTCGGCCACCCCAAAGGGATCAGTGTCTGAGGGCAGTTCCTTCTTTCCTTTCCTCCCCACTTCCTGCCTTCCTTCCTCTGATCTGCAGAGACAAGAAACAGGGAAAGGAAGTAGGAGGTGCTGCAGGAAAGGCAAGGGTGGCTTGCATGACTTCCTGAGGTCTCTCCCAGAGGTCAAATTAACTGGAAAAAAAAGCAAACCCACAAACATGATTGCATGTGTGTGTGTGTTGGTGATGATGAGAATTAAGGGCTAAGTGTGGGAAAAGCCCTGTATTTCCTCTTTAATTACTCTGTGTTTTATATTTCTTCACAAACTCATGAGCTTCGTATGAAACAATAGACGAATCTTCAGGAGACAGGGGGTAGGAAGCTTCCCCATGAAGATGCACCAGCTGCAAGGGTGTAAGTCATGACATAACCTCCTCCACTTCTCTCTGGTGAACGTCTCTTCGGATCAAGTGCCAACCGTTCTTTCCCAAGGCCCTTCCATCTCTTCCATGCAAATAAAATGTCAGCCAAGCTAGAACTCAGGCAGAACTCCACCAGGCTGGGGGCAGCAGACCACCGTTTCTATCCGAGTAGCTCAGAGCACTGTAGAAGCAGCAATCCCCATTTCCATGAGGGGGTCCCCTCTAAGTGGGCTAAATAATGAGATGAGCGCTGTCTCATGGGTGTGAGCCAAAGGCTACTACCCAGAGGGTACAATTTGTGGGGAACTAATGAAAGCCTCCTCCAACCAAAAATATCACCCCAACCTGTGTGGTGACCTCTTCCTGAACCTGGCTTGAAATTCCCATAAGAGTCACTCACGGCTGAGACAGCAAAGAGAGGGTTTGTGAAAAGGAGGTAAGGAAAATAGAACTTTGCCCTAAAAAGTCCTGAGTCCACCGGTAGTTAAGTGCCGTCTTAGATGACCACTTACTCTCATTGATCCTTGCTTTTTGAATCTGAAAACCCTGTGTAATAATGAGAAACACTGGTTGCAGATATGTAGCTCAGGGCCTGGCATGTAGTGTGTGTCTGAGGGAACAGTAGCTACGTGTTATTATAATTATCTCAACAATTTCTAAGGTCTCTGTTAAAAAGTTTGTGTGCTAATGGAGCTGTTTCACCCCAACCATCACCCATGAGTAAAGATGTCCTTGCTGATTTGCTAGTTGAGCTCTCAGGGAATGAGTTAGGGCAGTGGGCCTCCAAAGGTGGTCACCTCATCACCTGGGAATTTGTTCCCAATACAAATTTTGGGGTCCCATCTCCAACCTACTAAGTCAGCAGTTCTGGAGGTGAGGCCCAGCCACTTGACAAGGCCCCAAGCTTAGGCAATAACCACCACGCCGGGCTGATGATCAGAATTTCCTGGGAGCAGTTAGAGGAGAAATGCAGGTTCCCAGGCCCGATCTCCCAGGGATGCAGAGTCATCAGGTTCTGGGATACAGCCTGGGAGTCAGCATTTTAACAAGCTCCATGGGTGATTCCCCTCAGTGAGGGGTTGGGTTTGTTGGGAGAGGAAAGCAAGGAGGCTGGAAGAGATGCAGGGATGGAGGTGGCTGGGGAGGGGACCGGAGAATGCAGGCCTGATAGGGCTGGCGGTGCTGAGGGAGAAGAAAGTGCTAAGGGCCAGTGTTCTCAACCCCAGTTCTACAAATGTATGCAGTGGAATCTCCCACAACCGTCTCATTTTCCAACCAGGGAATCTGAGTCCCAAAGAGAAGTGACTATTCTGAGTCCACACAACTCACGCCTGGCAGAGCTGAACTTTAGCCACGGGTCCTGCTTCCAAAGCCAGCATCCTTTCCGCTGAACTCATGCCCACGTCTTTGCTCCCTCTCAGTGTCTTAGCAACAGGCTCTGCAGCCAAGCACTGAGTCTGTGCACATGTCCCCGGCATCGACCATTAGGATGAGATCGAGGGTGGGAGTCAGACCTCCGATCTGAGGGGAAATTTAGGTTCTGTCACTGGGTCGTTGAACCACCATGTTACCTTCTCAAGGCCTCAGTTTCCTCATCTGTAAAATGGGGATCAAGTCTGACCTCACAAAGCTGCTTAGCAGGTTAAAGAAAATCACATGTTTGAAGATACTTTTGAAGCTGTCAATCCACCCCACAGGTGCAGAGACTAACGAAAGAGGAGGAGTCATTATGATTTCTTACCTAGAAGTACTTACAGTCTAGCTGGGGGAGAAGAAACACTCACAGAGACTGGAGAACAATTAAGAGCTCAGCTACAGGCTAAGGGCAAAGTCGCACCTCTGTGCCTTTGCTGGGGCTGCCCTCTTCCTAGAAGACTGCCCCCCAGTACCTGTATGTTCTAGAATCCCCCTGTGATTTGGCTCACAGTCTGTGCCTGACTCTCCCCACCTGTGAGCTCCTGGAAGACAGGAAGTGAGGCTCATTCAGTTTCGTGGCTCCAGGATGTCTGATGTCTCAAAGGTGTGCTCAGGAAGTGGTTGATTCAGGTAGGGAGGCTTCCGGGCAGAGGGGCCTTCGAGACATGGAAGGGGCTTTGCAGGTGGGCGGGTGCCTCAGAGAAGTCCTGTCATGCCCCACTGGAGCGAGCACAGGGAGGAGACCAGGGCTTCAAACCAGCCGGAGGCCTCCAGCCCACTCCTTGCTCTTCTCCAGCCCCCACGTGTCCTTCACAGCCCCCACCCCGGAGGTTCTCAGGTTCCTGCAGAGCACTGTCAGGGGAAGGAAGGGAGGGAGGAAAGTGAAACAGGAAACATCAAAGCTCCACCCCCAGGGGCACCTAACGCTACTACATTCAAGAAAGAGACTAACCAAACAGCGGGCTCGCAGTAAATGCTGGGTGATTCCCAGCAAACGCTTCTGCAGTTCTGGCTATTACTGTCTCCTATTTTCTTCCTATGTTCCTGGTCTGGGGAATTAAAGGAGGTGTGCAGAGGTAAGCGCTCCTGAGTTAGGCTTTTTCTCCCATTCTGCCCTCATGAGGTGTGACCTCGAGCAAGTTCCATTGGTTCTCTTGGCCTTGCTTTGCTCCCTTTGAAATGGGAACTGGGTGAATGAGGAGCTATCGGGTTGTTTTCCCCTAAAGAATA
The DNA here is from genome assembly GCF_036562045.2 of Rhinolophus sinicus. Lineage (NCBI taxonomy): Eukaryota > Metazoa > Chordata > Mammalia > Chiroptera > Rhinolophidae > Rhinolophus > Rhinolophus sinicus. The sequence continues at coordinate 12,707,605 of NC_133761.1, forward strand.
AAGCCAACAGTGCAGCCAATGGGGTAACTGCCACTGGTGCAGCAAAGGAAAATGGGCTCAAAGCTGGCACTGTGTCCTGGCCCTGGTCCTTCCATAGAAAACCAACAATAACCATGATGACGTTGGCAGCGACACTCTACTGAGTATGTACTGTGCGCCAGGCACCGGCCAAGCGCTTGTGATTTGTTATGTTGTTCAGTCCTCGCCATGGCCCTTTAAGGCAGACGCTATCATTATTCCCATTTCACAGCTGGGAAAACTGATGCTCAGAGAAGTTAAACCTGGGATCATGGGCTGGTGAGGAGGGGAGTCAAGAGTTGAACCCAGGCTGTCAGCTTCCAGAGCCCACTTTCTTACCCCCTGCACTTTACTGAACTGGGAAGTCTGTGTTTCCACATTTAGGAAAGATTGGAGGATCTAGAAAGGCAATGAACATAATTTTCTAGACTGAGGACTCAGCCTGGAAAGGAAGACCACAGTTGGAGAATGCACAAATTCAAAATCTACTAAATTTTTTCCAGTGTGGGAAACACATCTTAGGAGCTTGGTTTAAACAGAGAGGCAGATGAGCTGCCCTGGAGACAGCCCAGGCCTTCGAGTTAGAGAACCTGGGTTCTGGTCCAGAGCCCGCATGCACCAGCCTCCTCAGCTGGGGCCAGGCAGCTGCCCTGGAGTCCATTTTCTCATCTGTCAGGTGTGCCGGCATTTTGCTGCCCAGATTAGCTGAGTCCCATCAACGTCCACCTTCTCCACATGCCAGATTTTGAAAGAGTCTGTCTCTCACACATGAATTACTTTCTCCATTAACAAAGTAGTGAAGCATTTGTGTAACTGCTGGAGTTTCTGATCAAAACAAGGTAACCATTGTTATCCAATTCCAGCCCAGAGTGAAAAACAAAACACCCCCCTCTCCCAACCCCACGATATTTTTAGGCAGCCGGTGTCACCGTATCTTGGGTACTGTACAATTTCCACTGGTTTCTAGAAATACTGACTCCCATTATATAGACTTTTAGGAAAACACTTGCCTAAACAGTTTCTGAGGTCTCTTCCAACACCACGTTCAGCAACCCCACAAAAGCGATTATGTCTGTAAGTGTGCTTGCTAATACTGAGTGTGAATTGCTGTTCTTATTTTGTTCGCTCGATGCTAGAAACACACAAACAGAGAGGACCCCTTGCAGTCTGAAGAGGGTCAGCTGAGGATACTAGTTGGGCAGGCCTCTGCCACTTCACACTGAGGGTGGAAAACATGTGGAACTCCCTGGGCCAGAGAGGCTGCACCAGCTAAAAATATAAACAAGTTCAAGAAGGGTTTAGATGAACTCAAGGAGGAGTGAGCGATGGGTGAGGGGGATGAGAACTCTTCAGGTTTCGTTTTATGCTCCTGCAGTTTTCTGTTTCCTGTGAGCAACAGAATGCTTGGCTGGGCAGGACATGGATGGTTCTACTGACAGTGAAGCTGTTGTTCTCATGCGAGGAGATAAAAAAGAAAGAAGGAAAATGAAACAAAGAACTGAGGGCAGATAATAGTTTCCTGCTTCAACGTGTAACTTCCACTATCAGAAAAAAAAAAAAATCTATATCTATATATATATATATATCCATCCATCCATTGTAGGAAATTTAGAAATAAAGGAAGCAACATAATCATCTCTGATTCTGTGTCTCAGGATTAACGGTGTTAACCTTTTGGTATACAGTAGTCCCCCCCTTATCTCTGGTTTCGCTTTCTGCATGTTCAGTTACCCAAGGTTCAAAAATACTAAATGGAAAATTCCAGAAATAAACAATTAAGTTTTCAATTTCGCGCCACTTGAAGTAGTATGATGACGTCTCCTGCAGTCCTGCTCTGTCCTGCCCAGGATGTGAATCATCCCTTTGTCCAGTGTGCCTATAGCTGTAGACTCTCCCCACCTATTAGTCACTTAGTAGCCATTTGGTTCTTAGATTGACTCAGGGCTGTGTTCAAGTCACCCTTATTTTAGTTAATAATGCCACATTCACATAACCTTTGTTACAGTACATTGTTATAATTATTCTATTTTATTATTAGTTGTTCATCTCCTCTAGTGCCTACTTTATAAATTAAACTTTATCATAGGTGTGTACGTATAGGAACAATCATAGTATATATAGGGTTTGGTGCTATCCATGGTTACAGGCAGCTACTGCTGAGGGTCATGGAACATATTCCCTGATGATGGGGGGTTGGGGGGATACTGTATTTCCATCTGCGTGTGTGTGTGTTTTCTTTTAAAATGAAAACTATATATACAGTATGTATCCTGCATTTTTCACTTAACATTTAATACTTAAAAGAATCACATTACTAAATAGATTTGCTGTAGGACTTAAGGGTTTCTACTACTTATTTATTTAACCATTAATTTATTTAACCATGGACTTATTTTACCCTTCAGCTCTTGTTGAAAATTATTTTTCTCTTCTCAATTTTCTGCCATATAAATAATGCTGGGATAGGCCTGCCTGATTACTTCTTTTCAGAAAAATAACAATACATTTCAAAATCTCAGAGGGTACCATTTAGGAAGTTTCTCTTATGCACACAAAGGGCATGTGAGGGCCAGGAGGGCACATGAGGAATATTCACCAGGGCGCTTGCGCCACAGCTTGCTACCATGCCATTTTAAAGTCTCTAGTACCCCACAAACCCATGCTGTCCCCTCCTTCCCCACAGCTATTTATTTATGCTGAAGACTCTTCCTTGGTCCCTGCACACTGAACACTTGGAGAGCGAAAGAGACACGCAGCCAGCCAGGAGCTGCAGCCAGGAGCCAGGCTGAAGCACACCAGGACACGGCCTTTAACTAAAAATGCAAATCTCTGAGCCAACGACATATCCCAAACATTGAGCTCATTAGTCCCCACTATCACCTTCCCCCAAGTTGGGTAGCCTCGTCTTCCATTTTATCTGAGTGAGCTGAAAGGGAGTTGGCTGGGCTGTGGATCAGTAATCTGAGAAGAAAGGGGTCTGGCTGAAACAGAATTGTCTTCCCCGAATTTCAATTTTACCCAATAAGAGGAAGTCAGTTCCTTTCTTCCCAGCCTGAACTCTACGAAAACCCATTAAGCACCGCCAGAGACAGGAGACATTTATCTGTTGGCAAATGTGAATGCTGCATTCTGTACCTCCTGCAGAGATGGAAATTAAGCTGTTTACTTGGTGGCCACCCCAAGGGACTGAAATGTAGCTGTAATGTGACAGCATTTCTGAAATGCATTTTTTTCATGATTTTTTTTTTAATTGAGGTAACATGGGTTAATAAGATTATATAAGCAGTCATGAAGAAACTCAATCTCGAGATACAAGAAAACTGAGAAAGGCAGTTCGATGAATTCAGAAATAAAATGAATGAACAGGAGTACTTTACCAAAGAGATTGAAACTCTAAGAAAGAACCAAACAGAAATTCTGGAGCTGAAGAACTCAATAAATGAGAAGATGTACACATTAGAAAGCATTGGAAATAGAGTAGACCAGATGGAAGAGAGAACGGGTGAGCTTGAAGATAGAAATCTAGAACTAATTCAGGTGGAGAGAGAACTAAGATTTTTTTTTAAAATGAAAGAACTCTATGAGCACTATCAGACTTCATTAGAATGGGAAACATAAAGATAATGGGTATTCAGAAGGAGAAAAGAGAGAGAGTAGGGAAGAGAGTGCCTAGTTAATGAAATGCATTTTTTAAATCTCAAATTATCATCCTCCATTCCCCGCCTGTAAATCCAGCAGGAATTTGCAAAATTAATTTATCTGAATTATACCCTGACCAGCTCTGACCACCACATGCAAATGGGGTGACTGGTGAGTGACCTCACTAAACTGGTTCTTGTTTTGGAAAGGAGGTGGGCATCTGAAAAATGTTGGGGTTGCAGGAGGACAAACTTATTTAATAACTAAGATCAACGAGAAGCCTGGTACCGGTTAATTTCCTTTGCATGGTCAGTCAAACTCATAATTTAACATGATAAAGTCCCTCAATGTGGTATATTCAGATTCTCCCACTTCCTCAGCGCCAGCAGAGTTCCCTACACAGTCTGTCCATGACATTCCTTCTGCCAGTCTGGGGCCATTGCTACTTCAAAATGCCAGTACAAACTTCCCTTTAATATGTAGAAAACCTGTCAAGACGAATTCCAAATGGAGTCATTTATTTTGTATCCTTTTGGCACTCTAAAAATTCAGAGCCCTCAGTTCCTGGAGTTACTGCTTTGCAATTGTCGTCACCTGACTTTGCTGGTATATTTGGTCTCCACCCCGAAGCACCTTAGCACTCGAAGGTGGAACCAATCTTTTATGTTTGGTCCCTGCTATGCTGAATGTCTGTGTCCTCCTTCCCCCCACCCCTGCAAATTTATGTTAAATCCTAATGCCCAATCTAATAGTATTGAGAGGTGAGGCCATTAGGAAGTGATTTAGTCAAGAGGGTGGAGCCCTCTTGAATGGGATTAGTGCCCTAACAAAAAGATCCCAGAGAGCTCCCTCACCCCTTCCACCATGTGAGCACACAGCAAAACGTTGGCCATCTATGAAGCAGGAAGTGGGCCCTCATCAGGTACCAAATCTGCCAGCCCTTTGATCTTGGCTTTCCCAGCCTCCAGAACTGTGAGAAAGACATTTCTGTTGTTTATAAGCCACTCAGCACTCAAGTAGAGACTTTCTTACCCAGCTCCTAGAATGAGATGGGAGAGTTTTCATACTGCTCTTATTCTTTTTCTCATTTATATGAATGTATATATGTGTATATCCTTATAAAGGGAATATAAGCACATTCAACACATTTTGAAAAGTAAAGAAAAACTATCCATAGTCCATCACACAACTCTAACCACTGGTATAAGTTCTTGAAGCTCTTTGATGAGAGTAAAAGGTAACAGGCCTTGTTTACACGCAAATTTTGCAGATCCAAACAACTTATTTTTGGATTTGCGGATTTGGAGTTAAAAAGTATCGTAAGATGCCCTCGGTAGTGCAGTGTAGTTGTAATTAAGAAGGTGCATGCTGTCTGGGTTGAATCCTGACTGAGCAGTTATGTGACTGGGTATTTCTGGATTCCTTAAAAATTGTTATTCTGCTATACATACATTTTATATATTCTGTTTTATCTAATATCCCATGCATACATCTACCTTTATTATTACATAGTTCTCATAACCAACACTAAAATGGTTATGTAATATTCTATTCAATTGCTGGCTCAGAGTTAAGTAAATGTTTTCTAACTTTTTGCAGTGTTTTAATGACTTTTGAAAAAAAAATCAATACCCTCAATTTGTAGGATAAATTATTATATACCATCTCCTGGAAGCTCTGTGTAACTACAATGCAGCCCATAAGACCCTGGTAGAACTCAAATCCATGTTATGTGGTTTATTCCCAGTGAGAAGAACCTGTAATTAGCCTTCTAGGAGACCATTCAGATATAACGCGCATCAACCCTATGAAGGGGGGAATATCTGAGATGGAATGAACCACTCACCACATTCAGGGCAGCCCCCTTTTTATCCTGCCATACACCCAGCCCATGTCCCCTGGGGCTGCTTCAGGATATCATCTAAGGTCCCTGTCCCCACTGTTATCTCACTCGACCCTGAGGGCTCTCCAGTCAATCAAGGTGTGTTATGGGGTGGCATCTCCTGAGATTCCTCCAGCCTGACACTGTTGGAAATGTGCAAGGGTCATGGCTTTCCCCGTCTTCCTAAGTTTTGGTTTCTCTTATGATCAGGCCTCTCACCCTTATTCCACATAATGACTCAGGTTGAGCTAGTTTGAGGATACACTGTCCATTACAGTCACTCCTGAAGGGTGTGTGTGTGTGTGTGTGTGTGTGTGTGTATACGTGTACGGGTCTCCTCTGTCCCCATCTCTATCTTTATCTCTGTCTCTCTCTCTCTCTCTCCCCCTCCCTTTCCTTCCTTCTTTCCTTCCTTCTTTCCCTCCCTCCCTCCCTCCCTCCCTCCCTCCCTCCCTCCCTCCCTCCCTCCCTCCCTCCCTCCCTCCCTCCCTCTATCCCTTCAGTTCTTAAAAATAAACAGGAATTTTTGCCTTATTCCTCTCCTGAGCCCCAGACCTGTGCTTCTGCCCTTAGGCCAAAGCGGCTCTCCCTGCAGACACTGGAATCCAGTTCACAGAGGACCCTTTGTTCCGTGCACACTGCACCTCCCTTTGCTCTCCGGACCGGAACCTTCGAGGTGCCCCCAGCACTCTCCTGGGTTCCAGCTCTTTTCCCCCTCATCTTGTCTCTGTTCTTCATACTTTCCAGGGGGCTGGTGGCCCAATCCTACCATTTCTCAATCATTTACTTACAGATTCTCTCCTTTCCTTTCTAAAGAGTCTGATTCTGAAATCAGATCTGGATAACCTTGGGCCACTTAATCTCTTGAGCCTCAGTTTTCTCATCTGTAAGATAGGGCTGTATCAGTACTAACTCACTTCACAGAGTTGCTGTGAGGATTAAATGAGGTAATATAGAAATAGTGCTTGGCACTGTGCTTGAGACAGAGAAAGCGCCCCAAATGTTAGCAATTATTACCATCATCATTATCATTACTATAATAATCAACAACAACCCTTTATTATTCTAAACAGCCTAAGGTTCTCCCACAGCTTGTCATTTTCTAAATTCCTCCAGCTCAGATTTCCGAATCTCCTCCAAGGCACCCTATCCAACCCCATCACCCTTATCCAAACCCCCACCATCCTTATCTCCTGCTTCTTTTCTAGGGACTGGTAAAAAAAACGAATCTGAACTCTACTTTCACAGAACAGTAAAAAAATGGCTTGTGACCCTGGGCAAGTACTAGTCATCCTGAGTGCCATCTTCCTCACCTGAAAAATGAGGAGGTTGGTCTGGAACAGCATTTCCCAGAGCAATTCTGGAAGCTTCCACCACACTTGCCCCCTACACATAGCCCCCCTTGGCCAGAGCAGTGCCATAAGGGCCCAACCTAGCACCCACCCCCCAAGCTTCACCTCCATTAGTCGGCTGTCAAGATTTGGATCCTGTCTACACTGCCTGGCGCCTCAGCAGGCTGCTACAGGGCTGACCCCGGCCTCTCCGAAAGAGAGGTTTTGAATTGGCATAAATCTCAGCTCTGTAAGGAAGGAAAATGAACTGCCAGCTCTGCTCAAAAACTAGGACAAGGTTCTCTTTAGCAAGTCTCCAGGTACTGTTCAGGCAATCACTGGGTATCATGAGCCTTAAAATATGTCCCGCCTGGTACAATGTCGCCTGATTAAGCTGGCTGCCAGGCCCAGGGCATTTCAGGCAGGCACGGTGAATTTCAAAACCACACAATTACTAGTAGTTTGGAAAACCCTTTTGAAACACCATGCCAATCATTTAATTCATCTCCAAGTCCTTTTGAATGCAAAATATGCTAATATGTTGTTGGAGGGTCCAGCAAAGAAACCTGCTAGAAACACGGGCCTCTCTTGCTTGGAGGTTAAGTGGAGGGCTGGTGGGAATGGGGACGGTGAGAATAATGGTCCATTTTCCCTCCAGTGAAGAAAAGAGGCCGATGCCACTGGGCTCAAGGGTTTCTTTGTGTTCCCTTCAGCTGCAGGAGATGCGCTCAGTCTCATAGCTTCTCTGCCCAGAGCCCAAGTCCTGCCCCTGGTAAGTAAGATGTGTCCCTGACTTGTCTGTTAGCATCTCCTGGTGAGTACAGGGTTATGAAGGAGGAAATAAAGAAAGGGTGACAGAGAAATTGTGGCTTGAAGGAATAAATTAATTTAGTCCCGAAGGACACAGTTTGGCCTTTGATAAATGGCACAGTCCAGCGGGACCCCATTTCTCTTACCTGCATAAGAAAGTAGGGTAAATTACAGACCAGGGGGCTCTCTTAGATGTTTCAGGGGAATCAGCCTCTGTACCAAATATTACACCCATTTTGCCAAAAACCCTGGGCTTCTTGCAAGCAACCTACTTCATAACTGGTTCTACAGTAGCATTAAAAGTTGAAGTTCCTGCCTATTTAGTGAGCATATACTCTTACATATAACTTTGTGTATCAAGTCCTATGCCTGTCTTGGGGTGGGACATGACACGTGGATCTAGTCCTTTATAGCTATCATTAATTGAGCACCTACTGTCTTCTAGGGACAACATATGCTTTGACTGCAGTGTGAGAAACACACATCCAGGTGCAAAGGAAGTAAGGCACATATGGTAGCACCTACTGGAGTGGTACCCACCTACTGGAATGATAAAGCCAGGATGCATTCTACCGAATCTCTGGCCCAGGCCTTGCAAACAGGGTGGCTGAGGCTGGATTTGGCCTCCAACCACATTTTTCTATGACCTACACAATGCTTAAAACATTTTGGAAATGTCTCATAAAAATCAAAATTCCCTACTTTTCTCGAAAAAACAAAAAGGGGATCTCTGGCCATCACTGAATCCACTTCCTGTATGGGAACAATCATCCTGAGCTCAGTGGCAAGTGTCCGTTTTGGACTGAGCCTGGGCTTTCTAATTTGCCAAAGTCACCACTACTCCCTATTACTCACTCCTGGCTAGCCTCTCTCATTCCCTTCACCTGCCTGACATCTGTATTCACTGGGGTTTGCAAGCCTCATTTAGAACAGGCCCTTTACTTTGCAAATGTGGAATGTGGGGCCCAGAGATATTCAGAGATAGGAAACCAGTAAAGACTTGAACCCTCTGCTGGACACCTGGGCCTGTGCCATTTTACTATATCACACTGCGTATCATCAAGGGTATACAGTGTAGGAGGGCCCTCATAATTATCTGATGGATGGAAGAGCAAATGAATGACTGGCCATAGATGCTGGAGGGTGTGGCAGGGCTGTGGTGGGCAGAAGGGCTGAAGGAAGCTTTACGGAGGAGGTAGAATAAGAACAGGCCCGAAAGAGTTCAGGAAAGGAATAAAGGGCTCTTGGCTGACTTGACCTGAAATTCCATTTATTCAGTTTTGTTTATTTGTGACTTTCAAAACACATATTTTTTTAATTGTAAAATAGAGCACAGATACAGAAAAACACATACCACACAAACATACAAATTGTTTTCGATTGTTTATGATTTTTCGGGGTCCTGTTTTCTTTTCCAAAGCTATCAAAGCTGCTTCCAAATCAGAACTTTCTATGCTTTTTCAATCTGTATTCACTGCAGAGTAAGAAACCAACCTACCTCTTCTAGTCTGAGATGGTGTAGTGGAAATTTAGGGGGCAGCTGGGAGACCTGGGATTCAAGCCCTGACTTGGATGGTAGTTTATTCTCTGCAGACCTCAGACTGGGGGCTGGACCAAATCATCTCCAAGGTGCCCCCCTCAAATGCTCTAGGATTCTGTGAGGCTCTGAATGACTGGGGAGAGAGAAGGAACCTGCTAGGATGTCCGGAAAAGGAAGGCCAGTGATGCAATCACTTATTGGCTCAGGCCAGAAGCAAAACTGTCACTGTGGCTACATTTTACCAGAAACCAGGTGGCAGCATCTACCACAGATCCTTCTAGGTAATAGGATGGTGAAAAGGGAACTTAGAGGTCATGAACTCTGAATCTGCCCCCCACCCCCACCCCCCAGCCAATGACAGGGAGTACAAAGGAGTTTATGAGGGATGTGACTTGCCCAAGGTCTGATCCTGAGCATTAAACTGCATCCTAGATGCTTTTCCTTCGGCCTTTATTCCAAGCAGGGTCTCTTGCAAGAGCCGGAGGCCTGGAAGTGTGCACAGAAAGGCTTCTTAGACTAGGCCTCTTTGATGAAAGGGCATAAATTTAAACTTTTGACACAGTCCGTACAAGACACAGGTTGCATGTGGCAGTTTGAATTTGGGACTATGACAACTGTAGAATATCCTGAATTAATATATTCTAAATATAAACCTCGTGATATGCTAGCATGTAGCATGAGTTTGTGGCATAGTATTTAGATGTCAAAAGAGTTAACTTGCTCATTTAAATATTTTACAGATCTACAATTTTTGTAATCCGTTTTACCTTTTTTTCCTTCATATTTTAATATTCCAGGAGGCTAACATATGCAGTGGCCAGGGTCTCTCTTGACTTCCGCGAGACCAATACTACGGTAGAGCTCAAGCTCCATGCAGGATCTGGGGGCCCCTTCAGTTCACTGAACGGGAGTGAGGTGGGGCTATGATGAAAGGAGATGAAGCACTTCTATCTCAGCCGAGGCAACCAGCACTTCCTGCGCCCTTACTAAGTGCCAGGAATGTGCTACCGTTTGAGCACAGAAATGACCAGGCGTTGCCCATGTGGAAGTCACAGCCTGGCCAGCAGCCAGACACTGAATGAGCTGTAAAGTAATGTGACAAGTATTATAACTAAGAGGTGCAGAAAGAGCTGGGGCACATGGTGGGGGGCGAGGGGAGGCAGGAATGTGCATATGCCTGACCGCATACCAAGAGGCAGATGGTGTGATGGGAGGTGTGGCAGACAGAATAAGGCCTCCTCCAAAGATGACCATGCCCTCATCCCCGGTGCCTGTGAAAATGTTGCCTGACATGACCCAAGAGACTTTGCTGATGTGTCTAAGGTAAGGATGTTGAGATGGGGAGATGATCCAGGTTTATGTGAATGGGCCCAAAGTTAATAGCAAAAGTACTTAGAAATGAAAAAGGGAGGCAGGAGAGTCAGAGTCGGAGAGCAGCATCTTGAGAAAGATGCAACTGGACAGTGCTGGCTTTGAGATGGAGGAAGGAGCCTTGAGCCAAGGAATATGGGCAGCTTCTAGAAGCTGGAAAAGGCCAGGAAACGGATTCTCCCCTACAGTCTCCAGAAGGAACAGCACTGTCATCACCTTGATTTTAGTCCAGGGAGACCCATTTCAGACTTCTGACCTCCAGAACTGTCAGATAACAAATGCGTGTTCTTGTAAGCCACTAAATTTATGGGAGTTTGTTACAGCAGCAATAAGAAACTAATACTGAAGGATAATTTGAGTAAGGGACAAAGCCTTGGGGGACCACTCCTGAGTTAGTACCAACTAAGCCTCTAGTTCTCCCTCCCAAAAAACAAGAGCCGTGGGCGAGGTGGTCTCTAATGTCCCTTCCAGTTCTGACACTTGGGACTTTTATGAAGAGTGAAACAGCCACTGTTCTATTAATATGATGGCTGGCAACTTGTGGCGAGGGTTCACAGAAAACAACATTTCCCAAACTGTGTTTGGTGGACTTTAATTTCTATCGGCTGTTGATGAGGGTTAGTCATAAAAGAGGGCTATGCATGCAGCAAACCGTTATTGCACTCTTACCAGGAGCTGTTCTAGGTACTGGGGGAGTCAGTGGTGAATAGGGCAGACAATGTCATCCCTGCCTAAAGAGAGCTCACGTCACAGGAGTGAGCTGTGAACCCTGAGAAGATATATATTTGCCAAAAAGGACCTTTGGGGATGTTTAACAGGGCCCAAATTCATAACCAGAATAGAGTAGCCATTGTTTTTAGAGGCCTCTCAAGCACACTGCATATCACGGAAAAGCTGCAGACTAAGCTGCCAAGCCTCTTGCACAGTGTTCTGCCTTCTGAGTCTACCTTATAAAGGAGTTCCTGGAATCATATTTTGACCAAGGGGCTGAGACCCACCTCCTCCAATTGGAACTGTGCAGCTGTAGTACCCTCATTTGCATATTTACCAACCAATCAGAGCTGTTCCATGTGACCAATCAGGATGTGTGATTCCAACCAATCAGGATCAAATGTGCAAATTTAAATTGCTTATTTGCATGAAAATGGACCAATCAGGGACCAAGGCGGGAACTCTCTCTCTCTCTCTCTCTCTCTCTCTATATATATATATATATATATATGTATTTATATATATATATGTGGGCCTCCCCTTTGTCTGAAGGAAGTGCACTTTCGGTTTCTGCCTGAAGCTGCAGCTGTTTCCCCAGGTTTGCAAAGTGTTTACCTGAGTAAAGTTTCTCCTTTTACGGCGCCCCAGATTGGGGACTCTTAGTGCCATTGGATTGGTGGCAGTGATCTTTTGTTGACGAAGCCAATGCCCACAGAACTAATGAACAAGCCATTTCCCACTGGTCATTAGGACTCCGAAAGAAATGAAACCTGGTGACGAGATAGAGTGGGACAGGGAGGCTGGCTACTGTCAGCAGGGTGGTCAGGCCGGCCTCCCAGGTCAAATTTGACCTGGGCCTACAAGACAAGATGAGCTGGGCATTTAAGGAAAAACGAAAAAAATATTGAGCCAAGGAAAAGGGAAAAAAATTAAACATAATTATATGTGGAGGAGTCCTGAGGGTTTGAATATATTAATTAATTGGTTCATGTGTTCATTCGACATATTATTTTATTGAACCAGGCAGCATTCCAAGCATAAGGGATGTAGTACTGAATAAAACAGACAAGGTCACTAGTGAATGGTGTATTGTTGGTGTGTGAGAGGCAGACAATACAAAAGCAAACAAACATGAAAATTGGGATGCAAAAGAACTCCGCAGAACAGAGCAGGTAAGGGGACAGAGGTCTGAGCGGACCTCAGGGAGGTGTTGATATCTGAGCAGAGACCTAACACACAGAATGAATCAGTGTGCAGCATTTCCCAAATTAAGGTGACAATGAAACCCTTTTGTCATAGAGCATCTTGCAAGACTCTTGCTCCTCAGAACACATTTTGAGAAACACTGGCACAGAGACAGTGGAAGCATGACGCTGGTGTCTGCACACTCCAACAGGACCCAGGCTGGCATGACAGAACGGTGACTATGACTGTCATGAATGCAAAGTACATTTAATGTAGGAGTCCCCCTGCCAATGCATATCAGAAAATGGGAGTGACCGGGAGGTCCCTGCTGTATTGCAGAATTAGTAAATCCCTGCACACATTCTCCTGGACTGTCCTGAATTCAGCCTCAGTTCTGCTGGATGCACGGACCTGGAGAATACGATGAACCCATGATTGGACGAGCTGGCCTCTGCAGGCATGAACAGATGCTGGTTTTCACATGTCCCAGAGAGCAGAGTATAAGAACTGGAATCTTCTCCTAGGGTGTTATGTTGTAAAGAACATACATGTGTTTTTAAAGTGTATCCGAGTGGCAATGATCAATGTCCAGAGTGTCGGGGATCTTTATCCAAGTTCTCCTTCAGTCTTTGATAAAGGAATAAATTCTACACCCCAGGCCCAGAAACAAGATCTGGGGCCTAAACCAGGGCACACCCTGTACTCATGGAAAGTACACGCCCTGAGAGAAAGACTAATATTCTCTCCAAGGAGCCACAGGGAGTTTTTCTGAGAAAGAACCCTGCCGTCCCTGCAATGTCCTTTCCTGTCTAGCGAAGGCCGTCTGGACTTTCTCACAGCTCACATCAGATGAGGCCTATTATGTATTCAAGTCCTGCTGCAACAAGCCTTCCAGCACGGCATCCTGCCTGGGCTCTGGCAGAAATGCCTCTCCGGGGAGCAGCCTCCATTCATGATAAGCTGGGCTCCAGGTCTGCTGGAGGACCGCTCTGAGAACCCACAGCATGGGCCTTACCTGACAGGTGGTGATGCCACTCACCTTCCATGGACCCTAGGTGAGAGGTCAACACAGAGACAGATGGGAGCAGTCTTCCCACGGGAGCTGCTGTTTTTCCCAAGCCCCTGTTTCCCAGGAGTGGTGAGATGACCAAGCACCTGTGTGGTTTCTCTGCTTCGATGCTCTCCCTGCCCTTTGTCACCTTCTTGTCTCCCATCATCTTTTTTTTAATCTCTGCTCAGTGTCACTTCCTCTGGGAAGCTGTCTTGATCAGATCTAACCCCATCATTTTGGCTTCTGATGGCACATCATGCCTCTTTTACGAGACCTGAGATGGCTTCAAATCCCAGGTCTGCCACTGACTGTCTCTTGAACAAATCCTATCACATCCCTGGACCTCAGTTACAGAAGGAAGGAGGTTGATAAGATGCTCCCTGCGGTCCCTCCCAGTCCCAACCCCCTGGGATTTCCCTTCTTAAAACAAGGGCCATGATCCCAGCAGTGACCTTGGGAAAATTCCCTTCCCCCTCTTTTACTTAGCACTAAAAGGACAGCGTGTGCTACACTATTGTTTTCAAACTTTTTAAGGCATTCATTTTTTTTAAAAAAAGTGCAATCTAATACCTAAAACAGGTAAGAGTGAAGCTGCTTTGTTTGGTATAGGTGTGAGAGTCTGGATGGCCCCTCTCAGTGGGGGCCTTTGAGGCACATCCCCCCACTGGGCTCCTGAAGCGTAGTTTGAAAACCACTCCCTTAGATGGTCATTCCAAATCTAACCCCGAGTTCCAATGTCCACCCACTCTCTTCATGTCTACGGGTTGCTTGCATTCTGTGGGGTCTGGAAATCTTCTTTTGAGGAGTGTCCAAAAGATACAAAGGTTTGCCTGCAACTCTTTAATCTTTTTTTTTTTTCACATGTTTGATTTCAAGTGTTGCTGCAAATGACACAGGAAATAAGAATCATAAAGGTAGGAGAGGAGAAACCAATCAATTCACGCATTTCCAAATCATTGCTATGGACGCAAAAGTGCTACAACAAAGGATACGAGCAACAACTGCCAGCTCTGCCTGCTCGCAAAGGAGGCACTGACACCCATGGAGGGTGTCCCGGCTCCCCATGTGCTCCTGGGCACCTATGTCTCATCACAGCACCCAGCAGAGCTCCTCCCGGTCCCACCATGGAGGGCTGGGCAGCAAACTGGAAGACATGGCCACTGGTCCCCAGGAGCACCCCGGGGAGTGAAGGACACAAACAAGGACTTCAGGTTTCTGCAGAACCAGCCTGTCCCTCCTTCAGAATTCCCTGCAACATTTCCCACGCTTCACTGTTACCCAGATGTGAACCACTGGGTGGCTTTCTACAGCCAGGGCTGCACATTCCTGCCTTCCTTTCTTTTTTTCTAACACCTTCTAAATTCATCACCTGTGTGTGGTGAGCAACACATGCAGAGGTTTGCAGAGAAAAAGTGAGTGCCCCTGCTTCCTGTGTCAGGGAGACACAACACCCACTGAGAAATCCTCTGGGAGAGGCTCCAGGGCTGGGCCTTCGTGGGTACCTGACCATAGCTTTTGATGTGGAAGCCAGAACGGCTGACCTTTCAGAACCAGAGAGAAACCATTTATATTCTTAGGCAGCTGATTATTATTATTACTTTTTAATGGCTCTGAAGCTCCTCCAAAACCATCTCCTGGAGTTCGAGCTTCCTTTAGTATTCCCTCAATGCTTATTTGGCTTATAAACATGCATGAAATCAGTAGTCACTCTGCAGCCTTAACTGCATCCCCTTCTCAGTCCCATCGTGGGGTGACGACGCTCTTTACCAATCCCCAGCCAGCAGCTGAACTTATTGCACCATCCGGCGTTTCCCCTTCATCCCCACTCCCCACCCCCTTGTCCTGTTCTGTCCTCTTAAATTTAAACTGTCAGCCCTCCAGTGACAGACATGGCAAGCTGGAAGGGGAGGGAGGTGGTGCTATTTATAATTCGGCGTTGTTCGCCCTCAGAACACGGCCATTTTTTCCAGGCCACCTGCCAGAGCCACATTCCCCGGGCTCCATATATGGGTTTCCCCACAGGCCTGTGTGGCCATAGCCTTGTCTCTGAGGGGACCAAGGCAGCCTGGCAAGTCAGGAAGGTAAGGTCTGATCTGCTCCTCTTGCTGCTCGGCCTGGGAGGAGGCCATCGCCAGCTGGGCAGCCTGGCCTCCCACCGCAGGGTGATCTGGGACAGGGGACACAGAGTGAGGAACCTGGGGGTACCAGCTTGACAGAGCTTGGAGAGCAAACGGCTTTCTCCCCAGGGCTTGAAAAAGAATGGCGAGGAAAAAAAAATGTATTCTTGCTCTAAAACATTAGGTCACCCCTTCTTTTGCCAAGTGGTTTTCAATTGTTTCCATCGTGATGTGACTGAGGGCCATGGCGGCCTTGCCAGTCCCCGAGGGCTCCGAAAACTGGATTTATGGACACCCTCAGATAGGCAGATGGGAGGGGAAGCCCGGGAAGGCAGGCAAGCCAAGGCAAGGGAGTGGGGCCTGGCCACGCAGGTATTTTCTGCAGGCTCTCAGCTTGATTCCCATATATTAAAGATATGAGCGAAAGTTGCCTGGCCTCTCATGGGCATTGGGACATGAAAACCCCACTGTCCTCTAGAAACCACGCTCAGAGGCAAAAGGAAGCACCTGGGCAGTTGACAACTCCAGCCTCCTCTCCTCTCTGTCCTTTCTGTGCTGATGCCCCTGGGGCCAGGCTGAGGTCACAAACGGGCAGCGGGACCCTACAGATCGGGAGACCTGGAACCCCTCCTTTCAGTTCACATGGGCAATTTTACTTCGACTTCTTGAACAGACAGTATCTCCCAAACCTCAAGAACGGTCTGCAGTGGACACAGCTGTGTCACATCAAGTTGAAGTCCTTCCTCTAAACAGCCGTCTGTGGCCATTTGGATATCTCTTCCTTAGGACGTAGAGCAGCTGGTTTTATCAGGTTGGTGCAAAAGTAACTGCAGTGCTTGCGATGATTTTTAACCTTTTCAACCACAATTACTTTTCCACCAACTTAATATTACGAATGGTTGTTACTATTAGTAACAACGGTTTGGCTCTATCGAGGGCTTACCTTGAGGCCAACCACCTAACGTATAGTATCTCATTGAATCCTCATAACGACCCTGAGAGGTGGGTGGTATTCTGAAGGTGAGGAAACTGGGGTGCAGAAGGGTTAAGCAGCATATCCACGTTTACCCCGTGGGCAACCAGCAGGACCCAAGTCTGTCCAGCTCCTCACTCCCAGCTTCTGCTGGCAGCACTGGTGCCTGTCACTCACTCCTGCAGTCTTCATTGTTACTTGATATCCTTGCAGGTTGGAGGCCACGTCTTAAACATCTCACCTCTTCTTTTCTTCGCCCCTCAGCATCTAGAACAAACTAGACCTGCAGAAAATGTTCACTCCCTGCAGGGGTCCTTCCACTAAGGGCACCTTCTACCTGCAAGTTCTCTTCAGCCTACGACTGATTTCTGATTCTCGTTTGACTCCATGGCCTCTGTAATCCTTCCTGAGCAGCCACCATCCTGCATCTGAGGAGGACCCTATTGTCACTCGTCACTCGCTTGCCTGTGGCACTTCAGTGGGGAAAAAGCAGCAGCAGGAGTTGATCAATTCCTAAGCAACGAAGATCCTGTTTTCATGCAAACGTCCTCGGCATTAAAGCAAAAACAAATTCCTCCCAGGGAGCATCCTGGATGCCAAGACACATTTTTAAGCAAGGGTTTGCGCCTGCGTAAGACACTAACAGGGATGAGAGGAGAGTTGTGTGCCAATTGCTGTCTCCTATGCACTCATTGAAACCTCACAGCTACCCCGCCAGCCAGCCCAGTCGGATCCCGATTTGACAGATAAGGAAACAGGCAGAAAGAAATGAGGGACCGTGTCTGGGTGTCAATCACATGGCAAATGGCAGCCAGGGGATGTGACCAGGTCTGATGGAAGCAGGTTGTTTCTGACAAAGCACAGGTATCAACTGTGACTGCATTCATCTCACAGAGACTCAGGATATGGGCACGGACATTTCAGACAGACCCCCCTTTTTTTTTCTTAGTGTGCTTTTCTCATCACCAAATAAAAGAAAATTAGGATGGTGCCTGGGTATCAATTCTCTCCTTATAGAAAAACCAGACTTGGGTGTGAATCTGGATGAAATGTTCGAATTGAGTAAATGCTGCTTAGTCTGTGATGCAGACTCAGGGCTCAGAAATGTCCTTGACTACTTGGCTCTAGGAGTGATCTTGGCTTTCTTGTGTCGGAGGCCAGCAGCAGATAAAGAAAGGGTGACCATGAGAGATATTACGAGGTGATGCAGGACCTATAGGTGGAATGACAACAAGCGCCCCTAGTTCTGAAAAGGTGGGGACCCCTGAGGGCTTCCTGGAGGAGGGAGACATTTTAATTCAACTCAGGGAGGATCTTGTAACAGACAACTTTGGTCGGATCCTAGAGGAGCTGAGGACCCCCCAACACCAGAACTACTGGAATATCCTCAGGGTCACTGGGCTTGCACAGTGGTTATTAAAATTGTCTGCAGGGCATCTAGTCTTCAGCTGGTTCCAGCTTGTCCTTTGGGATCATAGGTGCCCAAAAGAAACACACAGAAGACCAAGTCATACAATTCACTTTTGGAAAATAACCAGTCATACCAGGATTGTGACCAGTGCTGCAAGGTCATCTGGTACCATCCCCTTACCGCTGATGCCTTGCTCAAAGCGCATGGTCCAGCCAAGACTCCAGCTCGAACCTCTTTCCTCCTGCTCTCTGAAACCCCCTGCATAGCCCCCTAGTCTCGCACTGAGGAAGTAGTCACCGGCTTCATCACTTGCTCAGACATACCCTGTGGGCCGGGACTGGTAACTACAGTGGGCCTAACACCTGGCTGCAGCTTTTTCAAGCCAGCCTGACAACGATTCCAGGATGGGGAGGAGCTCCCAATGCATCTCTCTCTTCCTAGGGCCTAGGCAAAGGTCTAGTGCTGGGGAGAGTGAGTAGGCAAGTCTGGCAGGGGAATAGGGCCCATAAAGGGGTTTTGTGGAAGTTAAGAGTGACAAGAATCAGCTAAGAGGAGTAGAAAGAGATGGACTTCGTGTATAAAGACCTATTCTGGCATCCAGCACTGTCAATGTGTCAGGGATTGAGAGACCTCCCTGGTATCCATGATGTCCTTTCCCTCCCAGGTTTGTAGTTGGACTACATTTCCCAGCCTTCCTTGAAGTTAGGATGGTCATGTGATCACATTCTGGCCAATGGAATGGAGCAGAATTCCAGACCTTGCCTCTGAAAACCTCCCATTTGTGGTTCTCTCTCTCTTTCTTCATCTACCAACTGAATGGAGAGAGCTCCCAGGACTTGAGGGAGACAGAGCCACAAAAAGGAAAGAGCCTGGATCCCTGAATCACTGTGTGGAAGAATGCCTGCCAAACACCCACACTGAATTGTGTGAGCGAGAAGTAAACTCCTAAGGTGTTAAGTTAACAAACTTTGGGGTTTGTTACAACTGTTAGCCCAACTTGACTAATTGCTAACCATGTGGCTTTGGAAAAGTTTTGTAACCTGCCCTAGCTTCAGTTTCCTGGTCTGTAAAAACCTTTTTGAGAATGACTGAACTAACTTTTGTAAAGCTCCTACAACCAAGGCTGCATTATGAATTCTGTGAGCCCTAGGCCCTTTTGCCTTTGCCAGTCCTTTCTGCATTTATAAAAACCCACCAACACACAAAAAACATTAACGATTAGGTTTTACAATTATAATTGGTATAAAGATGAATATACTCCAGGCGGAATTCATGATCATGTTTATTATTATTATTTATTATTTTTATATTTGATTTTATATGCACTATTATTATATTCATTTATTTCTTCTGAATTTAAAAGAAAGGAAAATTAAACTGTAAGTCACAGGCCCTCGGCACTGTGCTTATTGTACCTAATGGAGAAGCCGATCCTGCTTGCTACAGTGCCTGGCTCATGACTCATGCAATCCATGGTAAGTATTACGGATGTTTAAAAAATAATAATAGGAAGAGGGAGGCCTGAAACAGCACCAAATGGTTATGAAGCCGTTTCATATACCTCATTTTCTCCAAGTCCCACCTCCGTTGTATGAGATGGGCATCCTCTATATTTTCCAATGAAAAAAAAGGAGGGTCATGGACATCAAGTGTCGTACTCAAGAAGGGCAGGAACATGTACCACTCAGTTCTGTATGCATGATGCCTTATATCAGGCATGCTGCTTGATACCTGTCTTACTTCATCACTTTAATTTTCACAACCCTATGATGAGGTAAGGATATTCATATTTATCCCCATTTCATGACTGAAAAAAGAAACTGATGCTGAGGACAAGTGGCTAAGTGCAGAACTGAAACCACTTCTGGTGCCAAATCTAATGCTCGCTCTACCACCTGGCCTTCCCAAATCTATCAATAGCTGTGTCATGAGAATTGATAAACGGCAGTGTCTGTGGAGGGTGTCAGACACCCCAACACCTCCTTTCACAGAGTGGAGAAGAACACACACCATGCCAGATTATGCTTGTGCTTTTTCATTCTCCACCCAAATGTACTCTTTAGAAGGTCTAATTATAGTGACTTCTATTTTCTTGTAAATAATCACATCTGTCATTACTGATTTAACGGATCTGAGGTTCCAAGTTGACAGTCTTGGAGGCCTGAGCCAATGTGTCAATTACGCCAAGAAGGTTGTAAGCAAAAGTTGCACGAAATGGAAGAGAGAAAAAAAATTAGTCACATGTATCTTAAGTGGTGGGGATCAATATGTGCTTTTTCACAACAATAATATCAACACAAACTCCTTCATGTGGCCAATGGGTGTCGATCCCTTAGCAACCCAACTTAGTAAAACAGACACAGCCAGGCAGATCCCAGGGAATAAAAACAATTTTTTTCATGGAGACACAATTCTAGAAACTGGCTTCTTAAATACCTTTTGAGTCTAAGTAGATACCCCCAGGAATTTGCCACGGCTCTTTATGCTTGTTTTCCGGAAGAAAGACAGAAGGAAGTGCTCCTGTGATTCAAGAACATAGTCTTAAGGGCTATATTCTGAGTGTGGCTGTTGAGTCAGCCTCGAGTTGTAGCAAGAACTTTGGGTCTTGTCTTGGGTACAAGTCTGCTCTCTCCAATCAACTTATCCGTAAGCAGTGTCACTAAGCAACTAAACAAATCATTGAACTTTCCCGAACTCATCTCAGCTTTCTCATCTATAAAGTGATGACAACCTAGAACCCTGCTGGAACTGATGACACAATGACTTTATGTGACAGCTTGTTGGAAAGTGTAAGCAGTGCATAAATGCTAATCTTCATCATTACTAACAGAGCAGCCTATACTGAGTCCTGTTTTTAATCCATGGGGATGGCTTCTTTCTCTCCTCAAATAACTCTAAGCAGAAACAGTCATGTTTTATGTCAGAGAGGGGATAAGAGATGGGATCTACTTGGGACTTCTTTCATAGAAAGGTGTTTGAAAATCATCCTGCCAACCAAGCTCTGAGAGTCCCTGTATCTGATGGGAAGCTGCGAGAAAGGAGCTTCTTCCAGGTAAGAACACGGGGAAATGAAAGGGGCCACTTATCCACTCCCCAGGTGCTCACAGGAAATGGACACATAGCTTTTGGTGACCCAAATCCTGTGGCTGGTGAAACCTTCCTGGGGTCTGGCCAATCTGTGTGAGCAGAGTGGTTAAGAGCACAGACTCTGAAGCCACACTGACTGGGCTTTGAGTCTAGCTCAGCTCTTTGCTTAGGGTGCGACCTTCGTTCGGCAAGTTATCTCATCTTTCTGTGCTTCAGTTTCCT
The DNA here is from genome assembly GCF_036562045.2 of Rhinolophus sinicus. NCBI lineage: Eukaryota > Metazoa > Chordata > Mammalia > Chiroptera > Rhinolophidae > Rhinolophus > Rhinolophus sinicus. The sequence goes on from NC_133761.1 coordinate 12,728,953, forward strand.
CACCGATAAGATGAGGGTAAGAACAGTACCTATGTATCTCTTAGGGTGATGGTAAGGAATAAATGAATGAACACATATCAACAGCTTACAACAGGGCCTGGCCCACAGGAAGCAATCAGTATGTGTCGGAATTTACTACGATGGCTGCAACGTTCATATTACAAGTCAATGTCCTTCCTTCCCTCATCAGTATTTATTAACATGTATGTTTAACATGGTAACCATCTTCAGATTTTCCACATTAAACCCCTTACTGAGAAGGACATTGTATAGCCCACCTAGAAGATCTGGCAGCAACGCAGTGTTAAGAGCTCCCTGATCTGTACCCAAATCTTCAAGAAAGGGCCTGAGTCACCTCCTTCAAAGGAAGTTCATTTCTGGGCCAGATAGGTGGGCGCGTTCTGGACTGAGAATCGGGGACCCAAGTCCTAGCCCAGTGCCATTTTTCCCACTCTGTGGCCTTTGACAAGTCACTCCCCATCTTTGTGTATCAATTTTCTCAGATATAAAATGAAGGGGACTTTTGGCTATAAATTTCAGTTTATTCATCTGTAAAAACAGATAAGAAGAAGAACTATCGTAGAGGTGTGAACCACATGACGCCATCACACACTGAGATGGATGAGGTCCGGACCATGACCTTGAGGCTCTAGGCCATCTGTGTCTCCTGGCCCACTGTCCTCCCTTCACTGCTCTTCTGCACACATTGGTGTCCTTGTTTTCCCGGCACCCCTCAGGCACTCTCCTGCCTTAGGGCCTTTGCCTCAGCTTTGTTCCTCTGCCTGGACTGCTCTTGTCCCAGAAAACCCCATGACTCATTCCCCCACTTCCTTCATGTCCTGGATTATTATTTTTTTCCCCATGGCAACAATCATTTTCTAGTAAAATACATGATTTCCTTACTTATTATTTTTGCTTATTGTCTCTCTCCCCAGACCCAGAATGAAAGTTCCATAAGGGCAGGAATCTCTTCCTGTTTTGTTCCCCAAGAGCCTGCAAGACCTGGCACATGAGAGGTGATCAATAAATATTTGACAGTACATTGAATGAAGGAATGAATGAACAAATGAATGAATGGACAGCACTCGATACTAAGAAGGAGCTTACTGAATTTTTAGCAATCTTTCTAAACATGAAAGAGGGATTCTTACTCCTTAACCATCTTCTTTCCATGTGGAAGGATCCTCACCTAGATACCCTAGACCTGTTACTATCCTGCTTTCCCTTTTCCCCTGGAAGTGGAGGAAAGGACCTGGTTGGCAGGTGACAGTCATTGGTCCATTTCTCAACTTGGTGACATTAACCTGTTCCTGTGGGGCTCAATGCTGTTCTGCAAGTCACTAGATTTGGCTCATTCTTCTTGTCCATGAAGACCTTCTAGGAGGCTGCCTATCATCCCACAAGTTCACTGTCGCTCCCAGTTTCTCTGACCACAATGGTGTCTGCTGACTCTCTGCAAGGTTCAGGCACAGGGACCAGCATTCTCCCTACATCATCCCATTTAATCCTCCAAATAAGCCAATGAAGCAAGTGTTACTATCCTTCATTTTATGGATGAGGAAACAGTTTTTTTTTTCTTTTTTACTTTTCTTTTGTTTTTGTTTTTGTGACAGTGTCTTCATGTATCATTGTAGCTCATAAGTAGCAGTGTGAGTTCCAAAGCCTGCACACCGTAGGGTTCTAAGGGTAGCATTTAGGTCTTCATTTAAGCCACAAATAAAAACGTGGATGGAATGGGAGTGTGCCCTGGGGTCTTCAGGCTCACCCCTAGGACCTCAATCCTAGCTATGTTGGCACCCTTTGGTGTGCCCATTTAACCTGCAAACTTATTCAGTGGTATCATCCAACATTTCTCCATCATGTTCCCAAGGAACGCATGAGTGTCTTCCTAAAACACCTCAGTAGAGACCAGAGATGCCTATTTTGTGGTTTTCCCTCATCTACCAGCTCAAAAGCCATTAAAAATAAAAAAGAAGATGTGAATCTGGCTCAACCTGACCTTGGTGAGCCCATGCTGGATTCTGATGACCACCATTCTTCCCTCTCTAAGCCCTGACAACAGAGCCCAAGGAACCAAGAGATTTAGGGCGGATAAGACCGACACTACCTGAGTCCAGGTACAAGGTTAGACCTGTATAGTAAGGACTGTCTACCTTCATCAGCAAGTCAGTGACAGGGAGGTGAGAGTGGCAGAGGCTAAGGAAGCAAAACAGTTCCTCTGGCAAGCAGAGATCTGTCTCAAGCCTACCTGTTCCCCTTTCCTGCTGTAAATCTGAAGCATTAGGGTGCATTCAACCGAAAGAGTGACCTTGACTCCCTTCCTGAAGCATCCAGGAAATCGTGACAGCAAGGTTTTGGGGTACACAAAAATTAACAGACTCTGTTTAGTAAGCTCTTACTATTTGCCAAGCCTTGTGCACAGTGCTGGGTTTACATAATCGCTTCAAATGTTTTAAAAATATTTTTAGCAAAGACATACACGCTCATGGTCAAGAAATCAAAAACTACGAGAGGCTTCTAACAAAAACCACCAGCTTATAATAAAAACTAGCCCTCTTCCCTCCCCACATTCCCTGAAGGTAAACTTTTCTAACTCTTTCTGTTTCTAGTTCTTTGGTAGTGGCCTCCCTAAGTATAGGATCTCGTAACCTTCAGAACGTTTGGATGATGAAGATAGAATTATTGCCTCTCTTTACAGATGAAGAAATGGTGGCATAACATGGTCTCAGGTCACCCAGCTGGGAAGGAGTGGAGCCAGGATTCAAACTCACATGTGTCTCACTCCAGGTCCTGCTCTTAAAACTTTAGGCTTCGTGGCTGACATGTCTGGAGTCTAGTAAAGGATGTGCCTTGGCACATCCCATGATGGCTTCTGAGGTCACCTGTTAGCTAAAACCACTCCCGGTGGACATGACTAATAACACCATGGGATTACACATACGTGAGCTTTCTTTTCTCCTGGGAGGTTTGTTTTCAACTCTTTCCAGTTTGCCCTCCTCTAGCTACTTCAGCCGCCCTTTATGATACAACATGTGACTTCAGAGGGCAAGTGTCTTAGGCCCTTGTACTTGCTCTCCAGGAACCTCACAGCTTCCTGTCTCATCCTAGGAGACGGAGCTAAGGGCATTTATCACCATTTCTGTTCCAATGCTGCAAAAAAGACCAGTCCCTTCCAGATTCAGGTTTTATAAAAAAATGATTTTCCTTTGCTTTGTGGCTATCGCTATTTCTTGACACAATGTGTGTGCAGTGGAAAATGTAACAACCTCGACAATATTTGTTAATAATATAACTAGATGCCCCAATCCAGACAAGTCAGGTTCAAATCTTGGTAAGGGTACTCACTTACCAATTCTGGTAACCTGGCAAGTTATGCCCTTCTCTGTAACTGTTTCCTAGATGTAGACCTGGAAGGGGTGTGGTGGGAATTATGGACTATGAATGATGAATTAATTAGGTGGGTGAACAGATGGGCTTTGAACTCTCCTGCCCAGAGCCAGTGCTCTATATCGGTTATTATTATTTATTAGTACTGTTCTTGTCTAGCCCCCTGCAGTTTTGTTGAGTTATACCTATACATCATATGTAGTCCTTATATCTAAGAGGAGTCAGAGCAGAAGGGATCATTAGCCTCTTACAAGTATTTAAAGGTATAATTATTAGCCCCATTTTACAGATGAGTAAGTAAACTGAAACCCAGATAAGTGACCTGTCCAAGGAAACAGGATGATTCAGAATCAGAAGCAGTCACTGAGATCCATCTGAACTCTCCTGATAACAAGGTTGAGTGATTTTGTTTCATTTTAATATTTTAAAAAATTAATTAAAAAACAAAGTTTTCAATTTTCAGTAGACATGCAATGTTCTATTAGTTTTAGGTGTGCAGTATAGTGGTTAGACACTTATATAACTTACAAAGGGATCCCTCCTATAAGTCTAGCACCCACCTGGCACCATACACAGTTATTGCAATATTATTGACTATATTCCCTATGCTGTACTTTACATCCCTGTGACTACTTTATAATGGCCAATTTGTACTTCTGAACCCCTTCACCTTTTCAAGGGCTGGATGACTTTGGGCAAGTCACTGTACCTCCCTGAGCCTGATTTGTAAAATAAGAGGGCTGAAGCTAGGGTCTCAGCTCTATCCTCTCTAACAGAGAAGTTAAGTGCCCCAGTTAAGAGAAGGTATCCAGAGTCAGACTCTGGACTCGAATTAGGGGTGGTTTTCCACTTACACCTGGATGACGTTGGGTAAATTCCTTAATCTCCCTGTGCCTCAGTTTTCTCATCCAAAAAATGGGGCTAATCATAGACCCCGCCCTAGAAGGCAGCTATGGGAACTGAATGAGCACACCCATGTAGCATCTCAGGACAAGGCCTGGCACACGAAAGCACACAGTAAACGTCAGCTATTATTACTAAGCCTTATGTGGTCAGCCCAGCCTCCAATACTGTGTTTTGCTCTAAGCCCTGTGTGTCGGTACCAGATCACTCTCCTGACGGTGGGGTACCCATTGGGCAGGGCATCACCTGTGCTTCCCAGGTGGGGTGGTCTCAAGCAGGAGTGTTAAACTCTCAACCTAAATTCAAAGGCCACTTCCAAGTGCCTAACATTTCAATCTGAATGGAAAACCCTAGTTTTTCTATTTCCGACAATGACATGGATGGTGGTGTTTTGCTTTCCTTCCCATGCAGTCTGGAAATCCTGAATAAATGTCAAAAAGAATTCACTGAGTCAACAAATATATAATAGCATTAAAACTCTTAGCAGCGAACCATTTCCTATATTACCAGAAGCTTAAAGGGATAATATTTTCAATTACATTACTCAATAAATATGCTATTTAGGGCTTAAGTGATGTTGCTATAATTTGTAGTTAATAGGTCAGTGGTTCATTCAATTGGAAAATATCTGAGCCTGCCTAGGAGCCAGGCCTTGCCCCAAGCTTTGATGAGCCCACTACAATAACAACCTTCAGACCTAGCATGGAGCTTTGTATACAGCAGGCGCTCAATAAGTAAGACTGAGCTCAAAAAAAGATCTATGCTTCAGAGGTGTTCCTTTGAGTTTGAGCGGGTGCTGACCCACCCACGTCCCCTGCCCTTTCCACTTCAGTGGGCATCACCTCACTTCTAACTGCGGACACCTGTGTTTCTACGCCTGGAGACTCCCTCTGGTTTGTGGGCTCACTTTGCTTTCCAAGTGGCAGGCCTGAAGTGCAGGGGAGTTCAAGCCCCTCAGGGCACAGCCCACAGCCGTGACTGATGGGAGCTGGTGGAAAAGTACCATATCTCAGCCCTCAGGTGTGATGTCACTGAGGTGTATCAGTCTCACTGGCCCAGAGGTGCCCGGTGGGGTTAAGCCCCAGTGGCCCACTGTGCTAACTTGCTTGAAAATGCTCCATGTCCTGCCACCTTCTCATCCCGGTCTCACTTCTTGGCTCTCCTGCCAGAGCTCCCTTCACCTCTCAAATAAACGATCTGCACGTGAATCTTGGTCTTGGGGTCGGCCTCTGGGGAACCCAAACGAAGACAGTCTGATTCTTGGCTTCATAGAATGAAAGAGCACAGAATGAGGGGACTCACGGGGTAATAACCTTCCAGGGACAGGAAACACATGGGGTCTACAGCCAGAGAAGGGCAGAAGCGGGATTTATCCTGTGTGCAGCTGAGGGCACAAAGCAGCTGGCCTCTGCCCTGCACACATGGGGATTCAGGATCCTGGGTTCTGATCTCAGCTCTGGACGCAGCATCGTATGCTGAAAAGAACGTGGGCTTTTGAGAGAGGCAGATGTGGGTATGAAACGAGGCTGGGCCACAGGTAGGCAGCAGGTGACCCCATAGGAAGTTATAAGGGGTCAGCTGCTGTGTTCAGCTGCTGTGATGATGTTCAAGTGTGAAAAGGTAAGTAAAACTCCCCACTAAGAGACTCTAGGTTTCTTTCGAGTGTCTTTTTAGGAACTACTCATTCTGTGTTCTCATTGCTTTGGGCACACCTTTCAGCCTAGCAATGATCTCATTATATGGGCAACCCTGTGTAATTTACATATTTGCCTCCCAGGAGATTGAGGTCAAGTTTTACTGAACATTGCATCGCTAGCATTTAGCACCACACCTGGCATGAAGCAAGCACGTAAGTTTGGTTGAATGACTAAATGATAAAAATGAAAGATCCCTAAAAAAGCATCTACCAGTGATAATGGGTTTCTGGAACATTCGTTCCTTCATTGAGTCTCAGCACTGAGTCCTACCAGGCGCCAGGCACTGTTCTATGTACTGACAACACAATTGTGGCCAAGACCCCCACGTTCCTCCCTCAGGTAGTGGCTTCCCTTCCAGGGGAAAGAGCAGTGACCCTGAAGTCAGGTTGCCCAGCAGACAAACCTGGGACGCTTTTAAAAAAAGTCCTCATACTCTAGCGATTCTAATTGAATTATATGGGCTGGGCCTGGGCATTGAGAATTTTTTAAAAAGCTTCTCGGGTGGATATAATGTGCTACTAGGGCTGGGCACCAGTGTGAGCACGAGAAAAAAAGGAGATCATTTCAGAGTGATGTGGGCTGTGAAGAAAGTAAAAGAGAGAATGCGATTTAGCTGGTGGCTCTCCACGGGCGGGTGGGGCGGGGGGAGGGAGTGACGGGACAATGTGTCCCCCAGGAGACCTTTGGCAACATCTGGAGACGTTTCAGGTTGTCATAACTGGAGGGGAGGTGCTACTGGCATCTGGTGGGTAGAGCCCAGGGATGCTGCTACACATCCTACAACGCACCGGACAGCCCCCCCCACCCCCCCACCCCGTGACAAAGAATGATCTGACATCAAATGTCAATAGAGGAATCCTGGTCTAGAGGGACAGGAAGCAAGGACCACTTCAGGCAAGGCTTCCCCTGGTAGGTGACAGAGGAGCTGAGACATGAGTTCTAGCACAAGTGTCTGGGGCGTGATGAGGGGCGCTGAATGGGAGGTGGGCCCCAAGCCACCATCACAGCCTTGGACAGAAAGACACCAGATAGTTAAAACCCCCAAGTCTGGCTCACGTCACCCACTAACCTAAGAAAGCTCACACCTTTGCTCCTGGTGTCATTTGTTGGGGTGGGGTGAAGGGAGGGAGGGGGAAATCCGCCCTTGCTTGGCTGCTTTCAGTTTTAAGTCTCCACCCCCCAGAGTCCCCACCCCCTTTCCAGGCTCAGACCCGGAAAGGGGGAAGGAGAGAGTGTTAATCCAGGCTGACCAATGAGATGTCGCCCACACCACCTGCAGGCTCACTTCCTCCTCTTTTCCTAAAGCATCTCTCACTGCCACCCCCCTGCTCCCCAAAAGCTGTAACTAGGGGGACAGGGAAAGGAAGATTTCTTTGGAGACATCCTGCCAGCTCCCCTCCGCCCTGGCAGAAGTGATTTCTCCAGAGAAACAGGGATCCATAAATAAACACGGCATTCCAGGGAGGAGGGGTGGGAGGGCAGCTCAGCCAGCTTTGTCCCTGTCACTGAGATGGCCCATTAACTTTTCCAGCCAAGCACTGGGACCTGAGAACCTGCCAGCCCTCCCCACCTACCAAGCCCCCTTTTCTTTCCCTTTCTTGCTGCTTCCCTCTAAATCAGTTGCAGACCCACCGCCTTGGGAGCTGGAACTAGTGGGAGCTGCACAGAGCAGCCTGCTTGCTCAACACCACATGGGCTTTCCAAGGAAGTGTCTACAGTTCCCTGGGCAATTTTGGTGGAAAGTCGAGTTCTTTTTGTACAGGCTTCCAGAAAGCTCTGAGTCAACAGGCTGCTCCGAGGGAGCCACGGCAGCAGCAGGCCTCTGACAGGCAGCCCTACCTGCACAGGTCTTGCCCACCTGGAGCAGGCAGAGAACCCAGTCACAGACTGCTGAGAAGAAGAGTGACTCAGAAGCTGTGAGGCCACTTCCACCCCACAAGTGGGGAAACTGAGGCCCAAGAGACAATGAATGACCTGGTCAAAGTCAGCAAGCAGTGGGTGGCTGAGCTGGGTGACCCTCCTGACCTCTGCCTGCGTGTGGAATTTCTTTCAGGCCACATACTTATTCCAGGATAGTGGAAATGTTCCATGTCGACTCATCCAAACAGAAAGACACTGTCCAGAACTGGCAGCCATCTACCTCCAAATGTGCAGTCGGAGGACACAACTAAACATCTCTGCTCCCTTAGTCTAGATTTCTCTTCTGAAATGAAAACAGTCCCCTTGTGTTCCCAGAGTCCCCAAATATAACCCCCATGTCAAAATCCTGTTCATGAGGAAAGTTGTCAAGTACCAACTTATGAAACTCCATGTCACACAAAGGGGCATTATGGGAAACTTGCAGGAATATGTTTACTTAAGAAATTATTGTATTACAAATAATTTGCCCAATATGCCCCAATAATTTTATTAGAGATACCCACGATGAAGTAGGTAATTAGGAATAAATAGTCCCTTTCTGCAAACCTAGGATTAGGAATTTTTCATGGGTTGTTATTTTAAACAAACACCACACAAACATGCAGTCTTTTCATTCATTGAAAGCTTTGATTTACAGACTTGAATATCTACAACCCAGAACTTATAAAACAAACCATCAGCTTTGACGTATGTTTTCTGGTCAAAGTTGTACACAAGTACCTATGCACTATCAAACAAAAGACTCAAAACTATTAAACTTTTCAGCAGTGCTGTGTGTGTGTGTGTGTGTGTGTGTGTGTGTATGCACCTGTCTACACATGATATAACTTCCAGTTGTAGGTTTTTGTTTTGTTTTTATAAGTCTTTCAGGCAAGCCTCCCACATGGTTTTGAAAGAGGGGAAAAAAAAAACCATGTTCTTTGTTCTTTAGCTTCTGCAGTTTAATATCATTCTCATCCTCCCTCCTGCCTCTCCTCCTCCCTTGGGAAAAGACTTGGCTCTTTTCTCATGATTAACCCAAGCAATCACTGTTAACGTGCACTTAGGGTTACCGATAGCACATGGTGCAAAGACATTTCATTAGTTGCCAGAACAAATGACCAATGTGCCAAATCTCCAACAGCTTGTGTCCTGGATAAGGGTCATTGTGGATCCATTGGGGCTGCCTGCCTCAGAATTTCCACAAATATTTACTGAGCATCTACTCTACACAAGGGGTGGCCACTACAGCTTTGGGGCTCCGCTATGTGGTCCAGGACACAAATACTACCCCTTCCTACACCCCTCCACTGTTTTTGCAGAAACCAAGGGTTTCAGGCCCAGCACCCGCTTCCTTTGAGGGTGCCTAGCAGAGAAGAAAAGCCAGGGGTCACCACGGTCCTGGCTACAACCACCACGTGAGCCCAGGACAGGGAAAGAGGGCAGGATGGAATGGGGTTGGGATGAAAGGGACATAACGGTGACTGGTGTCTTCTGTCACAAAGGTCATCTGAACAGCCAGCCAGCCAGACTCTAGCTACACCAGATGAGCTAGCGGGAGCCAAAAGCATTTTCTTTTTCTCCATAGTAAACTCAAATGCCTGTTATTCATGCAAAGCAAAGGTGTAGGGTTGGTGGGAGGCAGGTGGACAGGACTCTTCCCGAATCTCAGAAGAAGGAAGTCGCCTACACCTCAAGATCCAGCCAGGTTGCCTGGACCAAAAGCTTCTCAGAGTCAGAGGATTAACCCCCGTGGGCTCCCTCATCCACGGAGACCATCAAGTCACACTGTCACTTTCTGGGGACCAAACTCCAAAATTTAAGCCATGAGTAAAAAAAATCATGAAATTCACCAAAACAATATCTAATAGACATACTTTGTGGAATTTGGATCTCCTCCACCTCCATCCCCCCAAAGTCTGAAACAATTAGTTTGTCAGAGAACTTGGCACGAAATTCTAATACTGAGAAACAAACAAGAAAATAACTAGAATATAGCGAAGCACAAGCAAAAAGCGCAGGGCTCCAGCCCAGGTTCCACTGCTACATAGTAACTTGAGGTGGTGCGTGTCCTTCCCCTGCTCTGTGATGGAGAGAAGGGCCGATGCCGTAACCTCCTCCTCATACCTGGCGGCCAGACTGGTGATGAGGCTGGTAGGCTCTTCTGCTCTGGGTGCCCTACGGTGGTGAAAAGGCTTGTTGTCAAAGGTATAAAGGGCAACCAAGGGGTAAAACACTGTACCTTTAAAATTCCTGAACGGACTTGTAGAGGAGGGAGGAGCACTTTTTGTAATCATTGATAAACTCTGTTGTTCTAGAGTGAGCTTTGATTTTAAAACCTTTTAAAGTCGAAGAGGGGCCCTGGGCATTTCACAACCTAGAGAGAACCTTGGTTTCCTCTCCTATAATAATGCCTCAGGGGGTTGGACTAGGTGATCACAAATGTTGGCTTTAATAGTGGTTGCTGGTTGTTTGAGACAGGCAACGAGTGCAAAGGTAGTAACCAACAAATGCCAGGCTGGTTAATCACGGAACCAACTGGGTGAAGAGGGTCCTTGCTTTTCGAGCGGAGCCCAGGTGCCATATGCAATGTTTTCGGAGCCAAAACTCAAATGATCCAAGGTCTTAAGTGACCTTTCAAGCCAATTTTTTAAAATCTAGAAAATTCCACAGAGACATAAACAAGTCTAGATTGAAAGCAGTATCTCATTCACCACTGTGTATCTCTATGTCACCTAGTAGGTGCTCGAACATTTCCTGTTGAATAAACAAAGTCTCCAGCAAGCATCACACTTCTGACACCTTGAAATATATAGACACAGCCGAATACACAAGAAATATTTAACTACTCACCTGAATAGCACTGGTTTTTAATCCCTGGCTTTTTTTTTTTTTTTTTTTTTTGCATCCCCCAACATAATCCCAACCTCCCAAATTGAGTGTTAGGTTAAGAATCAGCTAGACCTGCCTGTGAAGTTGGCCTCTGACCCTTCCTATTGGTGTTTCTGCACCTCTCAGAGCCTCAGTTTCCTCATCTACAAAGTGCAAACAATCAGATCTCTCTCAGGAGGAAAGTAACAGTAAGGGTCTCCTAGGGGCGTTGAGTAAAGTGTATAAATTAATCCACGTCGTGCTGACAATCCATCTGGCACATTGTGCGCACATGGTAGATTACTCTTGTGCTCAGCATCATTAAGTGCTTGGCAATAATTAGGGGCTCATTACCTGTTAATTTTCTTTACGCCAGGCTGGATGCTTAATGTAAAACCAAATTGTAATGGTGTTCTACAGCATCTAAGAAAGGTAAATATGCCGCAGTAAAAGGTTACCTTTAATGGTTCGTGGTCTTTCAGATCATCACACCTCTCCTCCACACAGAGCCCAACATGGCACTGGACTGAGTGTCAGGAAGCTCCGTTCAGCTCTGGGCTTCGTCACTGGTACTCATTCACTGATGCTCAGTGAGGCTGAGAGGAACAATGATTTGCTGAAGCAGCACAGCCAGTCCAGGGTGTCGCCGGATAGAGACGTGTACTACCAGCCATCTATTTCCCTGCTCCCCCATTTGCCAGGCTGTGAGGCGGAGTTGTGTAAGCAGAAGTGTCACCTATAAAAAGTGTGTATGTGACCCTTCAATTTTCTTTTCCTCGGCACCAACAGCCTAAAATTGTGTCAAAGGACGTGGCAACCAAATGAAGGCAGCCTGAGTCCCTAAGTCATAGCTTGGAAGAAAGCTACCTTGAAGAGCTGTTATTCTTCAGTGCACTTGGTGAGCGTAAACAATAAAACTTGCTGTGTTGAACCACTAGGATATTGAGGCTTACTTGTCACTGCGTCACAGCTGAGCTTAACCTGACTACCACATACCTCGTTTTATTGCACTTCACTTTATTGCACTGTACAGATGTTGCACATTTTTACAAACTGAAGGCAAGAACCCTCCACCAGCAAAAAGATTACAACACTCTTTACTGTGATACTCACTTCACTGTGGTGGTTTGGAACCAAACCCACAATATCTCTGAGGTATGCCTGTGCTCATTCTTCAGTGCCGATTCCAGAAGGTTCATGCACATTCATCACAGAATGGCCAGTTATTCTCTATTATTTAAGTCACACAGACACACACACACAATTGAAATCTCAACAAGACCGTTTTTCCTATCACACAAGCTAGCCCAGCAAGATTGTTAAGATTTAGTAAATTTGACCATCTCTCTCGAGACATGTATTTTTTTTTTCTTCCCTCCCCAGAGGAAAAAAAAAATGGTGACCAAACTGCAAGAGGACAAGTATCTTGAAAATGAGAAGCTGTATTAGTGCCAAGAAACACCTTTTAAGGGAAAGGAAAAAGATGCCCTGTTACTAATTCTAGTCGTGCAACCTTTCATAAGCAAATCTTGAACTCTGGAAGGGGGTACAGAGCAAAGGGCTGGTGTCGCATTTGCTAAGGTGCTTAACACAGAATCTTAATGACCTTTATTTAACACTCCAGCACCGTGATGTGGCATGTACCTGGGCTCTGACGTTACTCAGACCTGGCTTTCAATCCAAGCTCAGCCATGTACCGTGTAACTCGGGCAAGTTAATTTCCTGAAGCCTCCATTTCCTGATATGTAAAATGGGTATAAAAATTTCTACTAAGCAGGGTTGTTAGGTGACTTAAATAAAACAAGGTAGCGTATACAACATGCTTGGTTCAATGGTTGGCATATAGCAGGCATTCAGTTTGTTTTCTTCCTCTCTGTACCACGTTTAGAGTTTGTTCTCAAGTTCAGACTCAGTCAAAAGAAAGTTTAATATTGGAAGTAGGAGTAAGAACCTGCACTAATACCGTGACATTGCTTTAGGTGCCACAAAGGAAGGTGGAGACAGTGTTGTTAAGAGGAAACAAAGGGTAAAGCCAAGTCAGAGGGAGGAAGTGGATTCAGAGGCCAGCTATCCAGACGAGGCAGCAGGGCTGGGCTAGGGAGGCAGGCAGACTGGCAGAGTTTGGCTAAGAGACCTTGAACCTGGGACAAAGCCAGACTGGGACCGGAAGCTTCCCTGACTGCTTCCTGTTACACAATGGTCCAGTGACTGTTCTTCCACGTGGTGGCGAGTACCTGCCACCAGGGGCAGTGGCGAGCAGCAACTCATTTCCCTAACTTGTGCGGATCGCGCGCACAGGCTCCCAATCAGACTCTGGTGAAAGGGTCACTTACTTCCACATAACCATCCAATCACTTAGAAAACGTTCATTTTGAGCCTGCTCAGTGGGCCCGCCCTGTGCTGGGAACATTGAGACAAAGAGGAAACTCTCCCTTGGGGTGGGGGGGGGTTGAGCAAAGTTTTTCTGGGAGACATATGCAAACAGATCAAAACCCACATGCTACAATTTCTAAGGGGTTATTTCCAGGGCACACTAGCCTCTCAGAGAAGACAGCAAGTATTCTGTAGCAGGAATGAGGGGAGTTTGATAAGTCTGGAGGAAGAATCTTTCTGGACAGAAAGACCTACATGTGGAAAGGAATGAAAAGGGAGCGAGGATGACACATGTGGGGTTCAGGGTTCAGTCTTGCATGGCTGAAGTGTAGGGCATATGGCAGAGGGGAAGTGGTTATAGCAAAATATGCCTGGTAGATAGAGGTTAGCTCTCGACTCTGACATACTCCCCACCACTTCCTACCAACCTACACTTCACCCCTCACTTTTCTATGCTACCTGCACAGCCCCTAAAAGCATTTGGGTTTATGACTCCTGGGCCACCTGTGACCAGCGGAGGTTTTCAGGAGGATAGTGAAACACGGTCAGATCCAGTGTTTTAGAACCACACGTCAGTGGAGTTGAGGCAGGGAGAGAATGGTGACAGATGCCAAGACATGTATTCCCTCCAATAAGAGTTTCTCTTGTCCTCTTATTGGAAAAACAAAACACAAAACATGCAAAATATCAACTCCGGAAGAGTGTCTGCATAACTTCTCCCTCATATTTCAACACACACTGATGCTCTCTTTTGTTCAATTCTATCGATCAATTAAACAGCTATTTATTGAGCAACCACTCAGCCAGAGCTAGGTGTTCAGGTGGCAGAGGGTGGCGGTGGGGACATGGGAATCAAAATGAAAAGCCCCAGTGTCCAGCAAGCCTGGGTCTTGTCACGGCACCAGCACCTGAGACCAACGCTGGACAGTACAAGACGCCAGGCTTCCGAGACACACGGTGACCCTACAGCACAGACCGTCCGTGTTTGGGTGTGCCCGCAGGTGTGTGCCAGGCATGGCACATGCACAGGGCTGCGAGGGCACCTCCCTGAACGTCTTAATACCTTTGGTCCTGTGGTTCTACCAGTAACACACCTTCCCCTGAAAAAGGAGCCCAAAGCTTCAGTTATTAAGAGAGGAGACCGTTTAAACCATGAGCAGAATCTAAGTGGCCTTTGGCTGAACTGAGCAAGAAAGCTTCATAATTTCTATCATTTTGTAACTGACACGTATCTTCTATATCCAGAAATCTTGACGTTGATTCCCCAAATCTCCTCATGCTCAATCAGTGGCCTGGCCCACAGTTCGTGCCCTATACACCATACTTGGTACTTCTTATTATGCTCAAATAAGTAGCTGTTGCTCAATTGAAAGTTGCCTAAAGGACCTCAGGGTTCCGTTATTTGGGGAAAGTAAACTGGGCAGTCACTGGTGATTGCGTGTCCCTTCGGGACGTATGCCTGCCCATACAGGACTCCCCATCAGCTACTCCTGGCTGCAGCCTGCTTGAGGTGGATAAAACTGCTGCGGTCTCCGATTCCACAGACCTGTATTAGAGTTCTGACTCTGCCCTTCACACTATCTGCTCAGCAGGGTTGCTGTACAAATGATTTGGGCTATGGTGTGAGGGTGGAGCCTGTACGCAATTGGCATTCCGTAAACTGGAAAAAAAAGAAAGAGACAGACCTATCCATGAGAAAGCGCTGTCAAGCCCCGAAGGCATGCCCATTCTTGCTGTTATCCTCAGCGCTGGCTGGTGGCTTGGCCACTGGTTCTAGTCAATGGAGAAGGAGCCCCAGGTGCCCGGAGGGCAGGAGAGGAGAGTGTCGTGTAAGACTGCCTGGTTTCCAGAAACCTTGGACAAAAGTCTTCCCTACTCTGTACTTCTTCACCTATTAAATGGGGTAACACAGTCCCCGTCTCGCTTAGGACCATCATGAGCTAACCCACAAATTAGCACTCAGCAGTGTGCCTGTGACGTCATTCAGAGCTCATCATTGAGTGCTTGCTAAGTGCCAAGTGACTGTGATCTCCCTGAGGGCAGGGACGTTGTTTTCTTACTCTGGCAGGTGTTCAGTGAGTGTTTGCTGACTGGACAGAGACAAAGATGTGGGGGAGGGAGGGAAGGTACTGGGATGGAGCTGGCTGCTCAGGGAAGGCCCAAGGAAACAGAAAGGCCTTAAGCTAGACTGAACAGAAGAGGAAAAGCAATGCTCTGCCGTACAATCATTAACTTTGGGCAAATTTCCTTTCCTCTCTGAGCCTCAGTTTCCCCAAGCTGGACGAGGTGATCCCTAAAGTTTCTTCCAGTTAGAACATCCTACTAATACACCATGTTGCTATTATTCTCATCCCCACAACGTCCTTCTCTGGGGATCTCAGAGGACATTAGACTTTTTACCAGGAGACCCACAATTCCATTTCCAAGAGTCCTGAAGTCAGGCCATATCCAGTCTCAGCCCTCAGTCTTTGGAATGTCTACCATTAACCCAGTGATGGATGCAAACTGTCTCTACTCTGGTTCTGTGCACCCAAGAGCCCTTGCTTTTGGAAACAATGTGCATCTTCCAGCTGTCTTGAACTGTGTGGCTCAGGGAGAAGTCACCATGTGCTCAGAATTAATTCTGTAACACAACGTCCCTCCTGAAAGAAAGTAACAGGCCATTCTGCAAGACAATGGAACCTCAATGCTCCCTATTAGGGCAGGTTAGGTGAGGGCCTGTGCTTCTCTCCCTCTCCCCTGAAGCCACCACCAGCCCTTCCCCAAAATTTCGTGGCCAAGGGGCAATCTCTTTTTCCAGCTTCCAGCTGTTAGTTCATGTCCCTCCGTTATCCACCCTTACCCTTTGCCCCACAAAAAAGCAAACACACCCCATCCCTGAGAGTGCTGACATTCTAGCCTTTCCCTTCGCCCTCTGGGCCACCACCCACCGTAAACAACTTCGCCATGACATCCAGCTCTGACCAGGCTGTGTGTAAATATCTTAAAGGAGCTGTTTCCAAAAAGTGAAGGGGATACATTTTTAAATGTCCTCCTCCACAGGCCAGGGAGATTGCATGGGGGCTCTGGGTACACCCAAGGGCTGGGAGAGCCTGAGATGGCTTTGTCGTTAGAACAATTCAACTCAGTCTTGTATTTTAAGAACAGCAGGAAAGTAATATCAGCTGAAAGGAGTTTTCTGTGCGCTATTTAACTAAATGGCTCTATAGCTGGAAAAAGCCATAAGCAGACGTGTTATGATTCACGGGCTCCCAATTACAATGATCCTCTTTTATTGTATAAAAACAGCAACACAGCCATTCTCCACCCTCCCAAAGCCTGCTCGCTGTAACCCCTCCCCCACTGGCTGGCAAAGCCGCTCAGCATCCTGAAAGCAGCATCCAGATTCTTCTCTGTCTCCAACTTTGCAGCTTTCAGTCCACTGGGATTCCTTCTCTCCAGAGCCAAGGAGAGGGTGGAGAGGGTGCAGTGCCCCCTGGAGAATGTTCTGTTACAGACACTGATACAGGCTTTAGGATTGTCTTTGGGGAGGGTGGGTGCTAAGGATAACCGGCACAGATTTGGATTCTCTCCTGTTTTGGCTAAGCACAGATTTGGATTCTCTCCTGTTTTGGCTAAGCTCACACACACACACACACACACACACACACACACACACACACACACACAGAGTACACACACATGCACGCACACACATACCTCTACACCGCTTTAGCAGAAAAGCATTCAGACTGTCCAGAAGCACATTCCAAAACTGTCCTCTCTCCCCACACTTCCTTCCAGGCTGGGGCGGGGCTGGCCTTCCGATGACTTCAGAAAGATCTGATGACAGCTAAGACCTTTGGAATCAGACTGATCTGAGTTTGAATCCTACTCGGCTACCTTCTCTTCGTGACCTTGAGCATGTACCTAACCCCTCTGAGCTTTGAGTTACCGTTTTTAAAATGGGGCTATATCACACTGCTCTCAGCGCACCCCTCATGATCAGACGGAATGACATAGCCAAGGGAAAGTGTTTGGCAGCGTGCCTGGCACAAACAGAGAAGTCCCCCCTTGTCTGAGGTTTCGCTTTCCGCGGTTTCAGTTACCCATCGTCAACCATGGTCCGAACATATTAAACGGAAAATTCCAGGAATATAAAAATCATACATTTTAAGTTGTGTGCCATTCTGAGTAGTGTGACAAAATCTCATGCTTGTGTTCAAGTCACCCTTATTTTACTTAATAAAGCCACAGTCACATAAGTTTTATCACAGTATATTGTTATAATTGTTCTATTTTATTATTATTGTTGTTGTTAATCACTCACTGTGCCTGATTTATAAATTAAACTTTATCATAGGTATGTATGTATAGGAAAAAAACAGTACAAATAGGGTTCTGTAGTTTCTGAGGTTTCAGGCATCCACCTGGGGTCCTGGATCGTATTCACCATGGATTAGGGGGGGACCAACTACTGTAATAGGTACTAAGTTTTTGGGAGCTGTGCTGCTCTTAAGATGGCGAACACTGTGTATTTGTGGTGTGTCTGGGTGTGTAGGAAGCTTTGTATGTGTTCGATCTCACCAGCCAGAGTGGACAGGCTGGGGGTGGGGGTGGGGACAGGGTTGTGGGGTCCTGAATGTCGGCTCCACGGAGGAGTGCTTTTCTCAACTCTTTCTGCAACACTGATTTAAACCGTCATGTTTGCACAGCCCATGCATGAGTGCTGCCTCCTCCTTAATTTAGATTTCTGGGCCTTCCTCGGTTTTCTGCAGATGGTTTGGAGCCCAGAAGCTGCAGCTGTAGGCATCTACTCAGGCCAAGGCGAACGTGTAGCCCAGGAACTCCATTTACCTCTTCCCTCTACCCTTTGGACAGCAGGCTCCCTCTCTCTGCCACACAGTCTGTTCCGGGCCTCCAACAGGGAGAATTCCCTCCCACGGAAGGAACTCACTCCATGTGGTCACTCTCTGAGGCCCCAGCCATCTATGAATCCACTCCCCACACTGATCTTGACAGCAAATGGTTCCCAGGCTTTTGCCAGTTTCCCCCTGCAAGGTAAACTCCACGTGGCTTTAAACCCAGGAAGGTTAGCCCAGTATGCACGCCCCACTTTTCCATCTTAAACCAAGCCTCTGCACCCCTAAAATATACCATAGACCTCGTACACCAAAGTGAATGCCTGGGTCACACTCTTTAATATTGATCCCCCATGGATCAATAGCACAAGAATTTCATTCACTGCAGATTGTAACTGTTAAATACTGTCGCAGTGAAATATTGTATAATAAGATTAAATCTCTCCATTCTGTGTTTCTAGTACTGGGGGACTGGAGAAGGGTAGAAAGAGGAAGAAAGGGAATGAACTGTGGCTTTTAACAGGGAAATTGTCTCCCAGGGTGTAAAGACAGCTGTCAGCAAGAAAACTGGTTCTGGCTCTGGTCTTCTCCATTCCATTTTAAAGTTTGGAAACTGATGTACTGCTCTCCCTGGGGGTCTGTTACACACACACACACACATGCATGCACGCATGCACACATACACACACACAGACACACAAACACACACACTCACGCCATTGCCAATCAATCCCTCTTAAATACATGACTAGAAGCCTAAGAACAGAAAACAGATTGTGGGTGGACGTTCTTAAAATCACAACCCATTCAGTGTAGAGTGGGGGCCTTAGAGAAGGCTGGAGGAAGGGCATTCATTGGAAGGGAATTTTTATTTTTTAGTTAAAAATGAAACTACTTTATCAGTACTAAAAACAATGTCCACTCTATTGTTTACCACAGAAGCATGTCATAGCCGAGCATCCTTCCAGAACTACGCCCTCTGGATTTGACCACGACACAGCTCATTACTACCTGAACACTGTACCACGGTCTCCCTGCGACAGTCCGGGAGACTGCATGGGTGCATGAGAGTGGAGGCAGGACAATGACAATGAGATGGGGACAGTCTAGATCTCGGAATCAACAGTAAAATCTATGCACGTTAATTACTTAGCACCTGAAGGATACAATAAAGTCACAGCCTAGTGACAATGATGAGATGGTGGTGGTGATGGTGGTTTATAACAGGTAACATTTACTGAGCACAGTTCTATGTATTAGGTGTTTGCTAAGCCCTCTTATAAATTTCTTCTTGAACTTCACAACAACCTGTAAGGCTGCTAGCTGCTAGAATGATCTCCAATTGTGAGGGACGAGGAAACTGAGGTTTAGAGAGCTAAGAGGCCAAAGTTATAAAGCTAATGAATTGAGCAGAGAATCAGGGATGTGGGTCCTTGCAGGAGGAATCCACCGAGGGAAACCTGACAGGAATGCCCTCCGAGGGACTCTTATATCATCCCCTGGATTTAAAACAAAGGTGAAGGGTCATGCCCAAAGTTATTCTGCTAATGAGTGGTGAAGTTTCAGGATGACCCAGGAGCTCCAGGGAGAAAGGCAAGTATAGTGTTTGGGGAGTAACTGGAACCCCTTTCTACCGATTTCAGTTCCACTGAGTTATTACAAAAGCAGAGCTAGTTACCTCCTGGAAACAGCTGACTAACATTGGGTTAATTTTGGATTCTTATTGGCAGGACCTGAAAGAAAATCTTCCCACCATCACTCACTTTCTTATTGTATGCTGTCTCCTTTTTGCCTTTAAGGCAAAACTGGTGCCCTGGTCTGAAACTTTCCAGAACTCATTTTATTTCAAATAAGAACCAAGCTGATTTTCTCTCTACAAAGCCTACCGCTGTCAGTCTTCCCTTCGTAAAACACAGGACACTCCCTCCTCAGCAACCTGCCATAGCTTCCCAGTACCTGCAGATTAAAAGCCAACTTCCTCCACGTCCAACCCCAAGTCTGGCGTCGTCTCTGCACAACCTTCCCTGCATCCCCTCACCACCTCTCCAGGATACACACAGCTCCCATGATGCAGTTTTCATTTTGAATATCTTTCTTTCTGTTCTCTCTTAGGCCACACACACTTTATCTGCCAACTCAACAGCTGTTCATTCACTCCTTCTACCTTGTAAGTTGAACCCAATTTGTTCACAGCAGCAAAATACCTAACTAAAAATATTTGACTGCCCCTCCCTGGTAGGATTGGAAGGCCAAGTGGCACAGTTCTGGCCAATGAGCTAAGGACAGAAGTCCCTCAGAGACGTGTTCCTTCCTAGATGTAACAGTAAAGCCATACTAGGTAAACACTCTTTATGCCTCACTCATCCCACTTTCTCTTTCCTTGAATGCAGATATGAGGCCTGGAGATGCAGCAGCCATCTTCCCACCATGAGACCATAAACCTGGGCCAAAGGTCTATACTTCACAGATGGAAAGACAGAATGGAAAGACAGAGTCTAGATTCCCACTGGAACAACCGAGACATCGTCCCACCTGCCCTTCTTGTTGTCTGACACAAATGAGCCCCCAGATGGTGAGTTGCCAGTGGTTAGGATTTCTGTTGCTAGCAGCTGAATGCGACGATGTCTGATACACCTCCAGACACTGTTCCTCACCATTTATGGGTCAATTCAGATCCTTCCCTCAGAGCAGAATAATCACGTTCTTCATTGTGCCTCCACGTAGAAGTTACTTTTCTCAGTCACAGCCCTTATTTATTTCTGCTTGATTTGGCCTAATGAGTGTTTCCCTGCTGGTCTGCTCAAACTCCTAGAGGGTAATAGGGCTCTATCTCACCATCATCTTCGTAATGTCTGAAGCAGTGCCCTGCATTAGAGGATGAATGCACGTGGCACCCCATTTATTAGCTGTTTGGTCTTGGGCCCCAAGTTAGAGACCCTCTCTGTATCTCTGCTTCCTCGTCCATAAAAAGGAGAGAAAGAGAGTGCTTACCTCACAGGGTTGTCACAAAGACAAAATAGTTTAATCATACACACTTAGAAGAGTCCCTAGCATATAAAAGTGCTTAACGACTGCAGGCTCTTATTAGTGTGATGAATATTACAGTTGCTGAAGCAACAAATACATCAACACATAGTTGATAAATAAGTGAATAAAGAAATGAAACCCAGGATGATTCCTATGAGTTCAGACCACAGGACAGTGGTCACTGTTCCCTCTTTGCTGCCTGTAACTGACCTGTCCCTTTCATTCTAATGAGGACTTCCCATATCCAGGGAGCTGCTATAATGGTGTATTTAAAGCTAAGGAGCCAGTAAAAGGCCTGGCTTCAAATGCTGATTTGACTTTTTGCTGTGCAGCATGGGGCAAGTTTCTTCACCTCTCTGAGCTTCAGTTTCTTAACTATAAACTGGGGATAGCAAAAATATTAATCTCATAGGGTTATGGTGAGAATTAAATGATAAAGTGTTGTGCCTGGCATACTGAAATAGCAAGTGTTGGCAACTGTTATCAAACATTGCCTTTATTTCTTTAGTCAAATGCACAGCATCTCACCAAATAACAGCCCTTACGTGCATGAGACACGGGGTGGAGTCACTTTTCATCAGGGAAAATACCCTTCTTGAGTGCCAACAAACAGCTCTGTCATTTTGATCTTTTCCTTTAAATGGGGATTATTTAATACACATCAGGTGCTCAAATGATGTCATTTCGTCCAACGTCATGTCGTCCAACGTCATTTCGTTCTTACGTTGATGAGGCAAAAATAATCGATTCCCAGCCCGGGCCACTGTCAGTGTGGGGTTTGCATGTTTTCCCCATTTCTTCGTGGCTTTCCTCCGGGGTCTCCTGTTTCCTCTCACATCCTAAAGATGTGTATATCAGGTGAATTGGTGTGTCTAAATTGTCCCAGCCTGAGTGAGAATGGGTGTCGGTGTGAGTGCACCCTGCCATGGAAGGGCTCCTGCCTCGCATCCTGAACTACAGGAATCGTCTCCTGCCACCGGAGACCCTGGACTGGAATAAGTGAGTTGGAAAAATAATTATGTTGCTTGTTTTTATTAATCTTTCTTAGGTGAATGTATAGCTCACATTTATTTCAATGTTTAATGTTAGAAGTGTTTTGGGTATTTCGAAGTTTGGTGATTTTTTTATGATCAGAAATAGGCTTGTAGGAACTTAACTCTTGATTATATCAATTAGCCTAGGGGCAAATTGGTTTTGTTATGCATCGCTTAGCTTAAAGCTACAGTTTCCACAAACCTATTGATGACATTGAGGGCTTACTGTATTTGGTTTACCCTAAAACCCTGGCCTCTGGATTTCCTCTTAAGATCTGCTAACTTCAGGGTGATCCTTAGATGCCATCAAACCTGGCCAGAAGGTACCTGTGCACAGAACAATCAAGGAGCGGAGCTTTTAAACAGCAAAGCTATTCATTCCCACAGTTCACACGTCCAGTTATCGTCAGTGACACACTTCAATCTTACTTGTGGAATTTTTCCCCTTTGGCCTTAAAAGAAAATGTGTATACAGCTCTATATAACTTTCCCTTTAAACTTAAATCAAGCCTTTAGGTTAGTCCCATTCAAGCACTTGACAGCTCTATTAATCTATTTTCACTATTAAACATGCCATTTTACAAGATATTTATTCCACTTGGTTGTCATCCAAATGCTTTTTGACATTACTGCCCTGGGACTGAACTGCTTAAACTCAGTGCCCTCATAGATAGAAAGATACTGTTTGACAGAAATCTTGAAGAGCTCTCAGGACCTCACCCCCTTCACTTCAACAGGCATTAATTTCTGCTCTCCATAAAGGAGTGTGTGTGTATTTTAAGAGGGTAATTGTGGGAGGTCTGAGTGAGCTGAGGATTGAAGGCATGGATTCCTGCCCCCAAAATCCTGCTCATCAGGGCTTGCCTCAGATCTGGGGAGATGCTAACTTGCAGAGAGAGGTGCTTAGCAGAGATTAGGTAGCCGAAGAACTCGAGGGCCTCAAAAGATCCCTGGGGCCCAAGCTGCGCGGCGTCTCTTTCAAATGGGAGCGGTCCAGAGAAAGTCATTATTCTTCCCTCTCCCTCCTCCCCAACTCCCGGACAAACACGCGGCCATCGCGGAACAGCTGAAGGCAGAGACCCCCACTGGCTTGGTAGCCCATCAATCAGGTGGAAGAAAGCCTGAGCAAATCACAACTTGGCTTCCCTGTCAAGTTTTCTCCCCAGCCTAACAAACCACCCTCCTCCTCTGTCTCCGAGCACCGTACAGCTAGGAGGCCAAGGGGACTGTCCTGTGATGCTCAGTGGTTTCCAACTTTCCGCTCCTCTTAGTCTCCGCAGCCTCCTGCAAAGCTGCTGGGGAAAGGACAAGTTTGCAAAGGCAAGCCTACCAAGTCCTAGGGAAGCCACAAAGAAGCTGCCACACCAACAAAGATTAACCTCTTGTGGGGCAGACGCAGAGCGCCAGCTGCCGTTCCGGGGGCGAACGTGGGCTGGGACTGGTAGAGGCAGGCTGCGGGCGTGGGCCAGCCGGTGGCGGACAGCCAGCCCGGGGACCCCGCGGTCTCCCAGAGCCCCTCCCCACGCGGGTGCCCCGGCACCTGAGCGGGGCGTGGGGACAGCGCCACGCTCTGGCCCTGCCCGCGGCAGGTAGCTCGGGTGCCCGCCTGCGCCGCGCGCCCGCTGCCTGCAGCCACCAGGAGCTACGAGAGAGGAGAGGCAGCCTCAACCCACGGCGTCATGCTTCCTGCCACCACATTACGGCGAATCGTCACCAGGCGAGGGGAGAAGAGGGGAGGGAAGGGAGCACACACACGCAGCCCCCCGCCTGCCAAAACCCGCCGAGACGGGGCCACGTCCCGGTGGAGTCCCCGCGGGACCTGCCCCGTTTGCACAAAGCGCCGCAGTTGGGCCAAGAAGGGAGGGAGCCGGCCACGAAATAAATAAATAAAAAACAGAGTCGGGTCTACGTAACGCCCTGTCGAAAGCGGACGCCATATTTTTTTGTGGCTTATGTCGACATAGGGAAACGTAGACATGTTTTTCCTCCTCCTCCTCCTCTCGGGCTGGCTCCCATTTATCCAAACTTGTAATCAAAACTCTTAAAAAAAATCTCTCCCCCAGCCCAGCTCTTCTTATTTCCTCCCTCCCGCAAAAAGAGCCTGCACCCCCCTTTCTGCACCCCCCCTCCCTTCCGATCACAAACCCGGTTAAGTCCCATTAACAACACATTTTTGGGAGCCGCGGCGATCGCGGCGGCGGCGGTGGGAAAGTTGGGCTGGAGTGGCCGGCGCCCGGCGTGCGGGGCTCGGGGCTGGCGGCGCCGGGCGGGGGGTGCTGGGCTCCGAGGCGAAGTTTCTTACCTGCGCCGGGGCTGGGAACGCGGGGACCCGGGCTGGGAACGCGGAGACGCGGCACGGGCGTTCCAAAATGGAACTCTGCTGGCTGCCCCCACCCACTCCCCACTCCCCACCGGGCGCCCTGTTCGGGCTCCGTGGGAAAGAGGGGGAAAGCCAGCCCGCCGGACAGACAGACAGAAAAAGCCCCCGTACGGTGAACAGTGGTCAAAATTTTTAAAAGGAAAAAAAAAAAAAAAGAAGGAAAAAAAAAGGGGAAAAAAAATGTCTCGATCAGTGGGGAATCTACGCCAAAACCCACATGATCTGTAACGTCAGCATGCGTATTTGCATACGATACCACCACCCGAGCTGCCACCCCGGCTCGGGTTCCGCAGAAAGTTACAAAGTGAAATTCAGCCCCCTCCGGAGACGCCGGCGAAATGTCATTTTCAGGCGGGAGCTGGAGGTTGGGGCAAGGGGGGGGGGGACGCTAGTCCTAAAGGCGCTGGTTACTAGCCAAGGTTGGGGGGGTGGGCAGTAAATTAACTTAAAAGTCTGGGCCCAGTAACGGAGTCGGTGGAATTTCTGTGAGGGGAGGGGGGGGGAGGCGTGAGCGAGATCATTGAATATTAAGCACCGCTCGGCGCGGCGGCGGAGGCCGAAACCTCCCGGTGCAATACCCATTTTCTTTATGAAAAGTTCAAGGTGTCACTGATGAGCTCAACAAACTGTTGATCCTGACCACGTGGAGTGGCGGACTGAGGACCGCGGGGCACCGCTGCCTGCCTGGAGCTGGTTGCACCCGGGTACCCGGCGTCTCTCCGGCAGCGAAAGGGGCTGCGCGCGGGTGGGGCTGCCACGCGCCCAATGGGCTGCCTGTGCCTTCTCTCGTCTTTGGGCTCAGGGAAATAATAATAACTTTTTTTTTAAGGGACATTTTAATCCTGGAATAGTAACGAGAGGGCTTGGGGCAGGGAGGTTAAGAAAAAGCCCTACGTTATGTAACTACTTGAAATTAGGTGTCTTTTGCTGGGGAGATTACGAGATTTCCGCATGCGCCAGGTCCAAGGTTGGTTTAAGATTCTCAAACTTTTTCCCTTAAGAGCCAATAAACAAACAGACGCCCCGAGAGTTGACTTCAACTCTTGCAGGGCCGGCGTTGGCTGGGATTCTCAGACTCAGAGAAATGTACACTCCTGCAGCGCTCGCAGGGAAGTCCCTCGGAAGCGAGGCGGGTCACTTTCAGAGTTGGGACTTTGGAAATTCCGGAGGGAGGAGATCCCTAACCGCCACCGCCTCCTGGCTCCCCTCGGCGCCTTAGAGCACGGGCGGGCGGGTATCTAACTGCCCTTCTGAGGCCTCGGGAACCTTGAATTTGCGTTCTGGGAGCCGCGCTCCTGCAACAGTGCTCCGCTAAGGGGCTCTAAGGGATTCGGAATCCAGGGGACGCCTGAGAATCTCACCGGGCGCCGCACATTCCTGCCTGGATGGACCCATTTCCCTTCCATGGGCATCCCGATGCGTCTGCATCTCCCGGGCATGAGCTGGGTGCGAGCGCGTATCAGCCGAGCGAGGGCGAGGGCCTGCTGTCTGGGGTCTACTTTTGACACTCTGAGCGCAGAGAGAAAACAAAGGGAGTCCGGGACTGGGAGTCTCTCCGGAATCGCCTCCCGCCCAGCAGGCACGGAGCTTCGCGGCCAGCCTCTGCTCCCGGGAATTAGAACGAACTCTAGCGGTGGTTTGCGACTCGGCTCTGGGCACGAGGGCAACAGGTGGCCATGTGCGGTGGAGGGGTGGGAGGCTAGGACAGAGACTGGGGTAGGGACAGCTGGCCTTGAAGGTGACTGCTTGGCCAACGTACTGGGTGACCATTTGGCTTTTTTCGTTTCCTAGGGTGGGGAGAAGGAAGTAAAAAGATTTTCTAGGGTCTCCCCTAGGGCTCCAGTTTCTCTAACATAACCCCGTGAGTCCCCAGAAATTTTTACAATAAAAATAGCTTGTATGCAAAACTTTCTTACTGGCCTGCATCTGTTTTGTTCAGTTATTGCTGATGTAGAGTCGGTTTGGTTTTTCATGCATAAAACAAGATCCTGGCCTGGGAGGGGGGGTGACAGGTGATGCTGAACCCTTGAGGTGCGAATGCCCAGCTCTTACAGGATTCTGTTAAGAACTTTCTTGATGACTACAATCCAGAGCACATCACATCTTTCTCAAACTCATTTGATAACCTGTTGTCTAAGATCCTCATCAACATCAGAATTTAGGGATGCTGGGTTTTTTTTCTTTCCATTAGGGGTGTGCCAGAAGAGTAAAAAAACACACACACACGCACACCCCCCCCAACTTTAATATTTTTACATTTCTTACCTTGACTCTTCCAGGTCTTACTCTTACTTACTCTTGACTCAGGTCATCACACCACTTTCCCGCTCCTTTTAAAATGAGTATAGTTCTCATTTTGTTTCCATGGAAATTACAAAAACCTTAAGGAAGCAATTCCTGTTTTGAGGCTGCATCCTGTTTTAATGGTCACTTAGGAGAGTTTCTGTAAGCCAAGTTTCCTTTACCTCCACCCCATTAGCACCTGCTGGCTGGATGAGAGATTCAGAGGGTGGGAAGGGTCAAAGTATAGCCTACAGTTCCTATGTCTGCAGGGCACTTCGATCTCCTGGATACTGGGGGAGTTTCTGATGTGCTGCCATGTCCTTCAGTTGGTCAGAACTTAGTGTGGACTGAACTTTTACTGTACAAACTAACAGCAGGGAATAAAATAAGAGTGACTTTTGCAATAAGTGCTATGATTCTAGTTTGCCTTATGTGTAGGTGAGGTAGGCACACCCCTATCTGATATGATTCAGGAGTTTTGGAATCAGTCATTATGAGTGTAATGTTTACTGAGGGCTTTGTATGCATGTGCCAGATGCTACTTAATCTTTTCAACAGCTCGATCTGTCAGTGATTCTCAAAGTTTATTTTTTCTTTTTTGTCTCAGGTCTCCTTTAAACTCTTAAAATTATTGAGAACCCCAAGTAGCTTTTGTTTATGAGGAAAATACATATATATATAGATAGATAGATAGATAGATATTTACCATATTAGAAATTAATCATATTAGAAATTAGATTGGAGAAAAATGAAATCAGAGAAATTTACAAACACAGTATTAACCATCAGAACAATGACAACATTACATGTCACAAATTATTGTATACTTGTGAGAGAATGACAGTGAAAAGAGCAAGTAACATTTTAGCACTATTATGAAAATAGTTTTGACCTTGAGGACCCCCTAAAAGGGTCTTGGGGACCTCCAGGGTCCCAGATCACATTCTGAAAACCACTGTTAAGGTACATTGTGTTATTATGCCCATTTTGCAGATGAGGGAACCAAGGCTCAGAGAAATGTAGTCACTTGCCCAAGGCAAATGGAGGAAACAAGGATTTATACTGGGTTCATTGGAGTCCAGAGCCAGAGTTCTTAAAGATTGCACAATTCTGCTTTTCTGTTACAACCCGAGCTCCACTCCTAGCCTAGAAAAGCCTCTACTGCTTCCTAAGACTACTTTTATTAACAGCAGTCATGTTTTGAGGCCCTACCAGGTGCCAGGCACAGTGCCAGCCCTTCAGGTGCATTATCTTGTCAAATCCTTATACCATCGACCTTGTGGGTATGGCTTCCACCCATTTTACAGATGACAAAACTGCAGTTCAGAGAGGTTAAGAAGCTTCTCAAAAGTCACTTAGCCAATAACTGGTAGAATCTGGATTCAAATCTTTACCTGGTTGGCTTCAAAACCAACAAAGGACAAGAGTCCATTATGGTGCTTTATAGAGGCCTAGGGAGGAAAAAGCAGCTTCTGTTTATAATTTGGTAAGAACAAGGCCTGGCTAGGAAGTCTTGAAAATTTATAAATGGCAGGAAAAGAATGAAAACAGGCATTACCCTTGAGGAACCCCTCATCTAATGACAACAAATCCACGCTGGCTTGTAAACCCAGAGCAGTCATGTGAGACACAGAAAAGATTTGGAATTGAGAGGTGAATTGCAGGGTTGCCCCTTTCAGCTGTCTGAGCCCTGCACTTTCATGTTACACACACACACACACACACTCAAAATACAGAGAAGCAAGAGAAGGAAACCACTTATTAGCAGTCCGACAAGCTACTCGTGATCATTTTGGTATATACCCTTCCATACGTTCATTTATTTAATTTTGTCATTATAAGACTCTTAAGAGAAAGGAAAACTATTAAATATCAATTTGCCAACTGTAGCATGGACCAGCCAATACTTGTAACAAACTGAGACAGAGTGTGATCTTTTGGGACATTCAGATGGCTTTACCAAATATCTACAAGTGGGAGGGAAATAAGGAAACATGCTGGGCAGATTCCGTTTCCTTCCATGTCTGCATGTCCTCACCCTATAGTTTGATATAAAATGTCTCATGCCTTGAGGTGTAATCCCATGGCATTGGAAGGATTGGAGCTGGGACTTGATGTTTTCAAGTTTATAGCAGGAGCTTGACTTATTGGCAGCTTGAACCTGCTTGGTGTAGAACTGAATGTTTAAATAATGGGGAAAGCTCAGAGCTTATTATTTATTTGATTTCATGGTTTGGTTTGATCCTTGCGTCATCCTTGGAAGGTGAGCAGAACTGGTGCTATTACTCCCGTTGTACAGAGGAGGTGACTGAAGCTTATAAAGGTTAGAGTAATTAGTTCAAGTTCACAGACTAAATTCAGAACTGTGATTTAAATCCAAGTCTTGTAATGACAAGGCCAATAGTCTCTCTATGCCCCTTCTTTACCATTTGCTATCATACCAAAAAGGGACTACATGGCCACTACCAGGTGGCCAGACAGCATCTGATACTGTCTCTCTTTTTTTTGCAGAACCCTGGAGGAGAATCATCTCTCCAAGGGTCTTTTTATCACATACTATTTCATACATACTTCTTCATTTATTTGTCTCCCCTCTAGAATATAAGGTTCCTGCAAGCAGGTACTGTGTTTAGTTCATTGCTGTATTTCCAATTTAAACCTGCCTGGTGTGTCATAGGAGCATCGTAAGTGATTGCTGAATGAATGAGTGAATGAATGAAGTGAATTTCTTGTTAGGGCTCGTCCAGTAATAAGGAACCAATGCTGTTCAAAATGTGTATACCTCTTCTGTTTACCTAGAATGATTTTAGCTAAGCGCTGTATTTCCCGGGGTCAAGGCTTTTCTTTCTATGGAATATGGACTTTGTGTCTGGTGAGGAAATGCATAGGTGGTCACCTTACCTGGATTCCCAGCATGATAAACATCAGCTCTGCGATGATCCTCAGGCCTCGGTTACTCCAACCAGCTCATTTACAGGTGGGGAAACTGAGACTCTCAGATGGTGGTAGTGTCAACACCACAAGCCCAGGCTCCCAACTTCTGGCTTATATGAATTCTTCTACAGATTCGCTTATAAACAACAAAAGCTCAAGCATGCCAGAGAGACACAGAGTGGTGCATTCAGTCAATATATGAAAGAGCTAAGAAAGATCTGTCCAGCCAAGCATTGTGGGGGAAAAGGCTGACATAGGTGTGGTAGGAGACAGATGGCAAGACATGGTCATAGAGGCCCATGAATTTGTCTTTAAAGCGAGGATAAGAATGCCTGCTGGCTCCCTTCATAAGATTTTGTGAGCTTCTGATGAGACAGCCTGTGTGACTTGCCTTCCTGTTGTTTATAATGAACTTATATTATAAGCAATAATATATTATAAATAATCATGATGTATACATTGATCTAGTTAGTTATTCCGTAGCTATAGCATAGAGGCTGTGGGGTTTGCATTCCAGCTCCAGCGCTCACCTAACTTTCCCAAACTTTAGTACCCTTATCTACAATTTCTAAATGGTGATAATGGTTAATACCTATCTCCCAGGGATATGGAGATAATTCATGTAAGGTACTGAGCTTTAGTGCTTGACTCACGGCGAGTGTTCAGTAAATGTCACCTACTATTATAATTTCTCATCTGAAAATAATACATATTCATTGTTGACAACTTTAAAAATTTACATAAATAAAACATATCTGTTGAAGGAATGCATAAGCGAAAATAAATACATAAGATAAATGGATAGATAGATATCACTTAATTTTACTCCCCCAAAGAAAGCTCTGTGAATGTTTTATTAGATACGTGTGCCTACATTAAATTTTTAAAAACTGTCTACTTTTTTTTTCACATGTTTTTCTAGGGCCTGGGATGCTGAGCTTATATTAGATCTAGATAATAAGTAAATATATATTGGGTGATAAATTCCGTGAACATAAATAAAGCTTAGTAAAAGGATAGAAAGAAATGCCCTCTTTTTGAGCTGATATTTGAATGAGTGATGTAAGGTACCTGGAGAGATATACAAAAATATTTTAAGTGGCCCTATGTATACTGAACCCTCTGTGGTGAATGTGACCCTTACCTAATGACTATGTTTTCATGTCCCCACTTATGCACCTACGATGCACCAGGCGGGTTTAAGTTGGGGATACAGCAAAGAACTAAACATAGTACCTGCTTGCAGGAACCTTATATTCTAGAGGGGAGACAAACAAATAAAGGAAGAAGTGCCTTTTATTATATGCCACTTTTAACGGCTCCATAAAAATGTTCCATGCAAGGTTGAACAACAATAAAATCAGCCCCAAAGCTTTATGAGGAGGCCACATGGAGGAAAAGCAAGATGCTAGGGACAACAGCCCCAGCTGACTTCTGGATGGCATTGTTAGACTTTAGCCATGTGAGTGAGCCATCCTGGATGCTCCAAGACGGATTAATCCCCCAGTAAACTATAGCCCTAGTTGACGTCATATACACATAGAGCAGAAGAACCATCCAGCTTAACCAAGTCAACCCACAGAATTATGAGAGACTATAATAAAATTGCAGTTGTTTACCACTGCTCGGTTGGGGGTGGTTTATTACTCAACAATAGCTAACTGAAATGGAAAGTATTTTCCATGTGTCTTCATTTGCACATATATCTAAATATTCTTGATGTCCTTCCCACTGATCTTAGTAAGATGTAGCTTTCTGAGATCATAGAACAGGCCAGGTCAAGGGATTGGGGTCCTGGTCCATGATACCTGGGCTGGCCACTCTTCTGCATCAAACACTATTTTTTTTAAACAATGAGGAATTAAAAAAAAAAAATTTATTGGGGAATATGGGTGGACAGTGTGTTTCTCCAGGGTCCATCAGCTCCAAGTCATTGTCCTTCAATCTAGTTGTGGAGGGTGCAGCTCAGCTCCAAGTCCAGTCGCTGTTTTCAATCTTAGTTGCAGGGGGCACAGCCCACCATCCCATGTGGGAATTGAACTGGCCACCTTGTTGTTGAGAGCTCGCGCTCTAACCAACTGAGCCATCCGGCCATCCCTTTGGAAGCTCAGCAGCAGCTTGTTGTCTTCAATCTAGTTGTGGAGGGCGCAGCTCACTGGCCCATGTGGGAATCTAACCAGCAACCCTGTTGTTCAGAGCTCGCCCTCTAACCAACTGAGCCATCCGGCCGCCCAAACACTTTTCCTGATACCCGTTATTTCTCACAACACAGCTGGATTCAGCCTAAGAATTCCCCACCCCCCAGGTCCCAGATCCTATGCAGATGAATACTTTTAGGTAATACTTAACCAAGCACTGACACTCACTTGGTGCTGGAGATAAGTTCCTATTTGGCGTTGCCAATAATGGAGGTTTCTATTCTTCAGAGAAACACTCTGATGGGAAGTCCAAGTGCCCACGATGTACAAGGCAACTTAGAAGACGCTTCTTACACTTTATTTCACAACCTTCTGAGTAGGTGTATCGTCTCCTGAACTTGTAGCAGGAAACTGAGGCTCATAGAGGTTTAGGAATTATCCATGTCTCATCCAGCTAGTAAGTTAGAAGGACGACTTGAACTCAAGTTTGGCTGCAAATCCTGCCTGCTTCCCATTACACCAATATGTCCCAAATTAACTCATTTGCAAACTACCTTCACAATTTTTCCCAGATGGTATATGTACCATCTGCAGTATTATTTATTTAATATTTTTATTTATAATGATTCACATTAAAAACTTAAATGCACTTATTTAATAATAATAATAATAATAATGCTTTTTATCACAATGGAATAAAGAAAATCCAATACTGATTTTAACAAATGACAGATACCAGCAAAAATAGTGCACACAAAGAAACAATGCTATTAAGTGAGCTAGGTCCTATTAGTTGCAGAAGGTGGAACTGAGGGTAAAGGTGTTAGAAAGGTGTTAAAGATAGACTACCACCAAAATGAGAACTTTTGCTGGAGCTTATTTAAAAGGATGGGAAGAGAACTGAAGAGAAATATCTTTCTGAGTCAGAGCCATTGCTGCTGTGTCCACGCATCATTTAAAACCATCTCATGCACCACACATGTTACCCGTGGCACACGCCTCATGCTATGACACCTGCCTGCCTCTCACAGATGAATCGGTAAGAATATTGCTCCCTCTAAAAGCACAGGATTAGTTTGAAGAACTTGAATGGTGTAAACACCAACTAACACACTTCCCTGGCTCCACTTCTTGCCCTCAGTACCTCTGCTGTCACCAATACACAGATCTTGCTTCATCATTTCCCTGCTTATAATCTTTTGTTGCTTCCCATTTCTTTAGGAGGACATGAGTCATCTTGCACCAACTGGTCCCAAGCAACTTTTCCAGCCTGGTCTTCCCTCTCTTCTCCTCTTGTCCTCTAAGATCCAGCATCCCTAGCTGACTTGTCACTCTCTAAATTTGCTATGGTCTTTGTAAATGGTACCTGGAATGCCTTCTGTCCTCTGTGCTTCAAGACTAGATCAAATGTCACTTCCTTTGAGAAACTCTTCCCAAGAGAGTTAATCCTGCCTTCTCTGGAGTCCTACAGAAGATCGCTCTTTTCTTGAATTAGTAATTATTGCCTTATAATCTAGCCACTTCTTTATATTTGCCACATCCGCTTGACTGTAAGTTCTTTGTGGATGGATATTTTGCCAGTCATTCCCATGTCCTCATTTCTTGCCCAACACGGAAGATGTGATAGGTAGAATTATAAGGTGGTCCCCAAGATTCCAGTCCCTGGTTATTCAAACATTAACCCAGGCACCGCCGTGAAAGGATTTTGCAAATGTAACTAAAGTCTCAAATCTGTTGACCTTAAAGTCCAGAGATTATGAAGATGATCTGGATAGGCCTGATCTGGTCGTGTGAGCGCTTTACAAGCAGACAGGTTTCTCTGGTTGGTTGAAGAAGATACCAGAGACATTCAAAGGATGAGAGAGAGTTTACACAAAGCACAAGGGAGGTTCTCTTTTGCTGAGATGTAGGGGTCACATGGCTAAGACCTGAGAGCCACTTCTAGAGAGCAGTGCCTGGTTGACAGTTAACAAGACAATGGAGGCTTCAGTCCTACAACCACAAGGACCTGAATTGTGCCAGTAACCACTGAGCTTGGAAGAATACCCTGAGCCCCAGACTAGGACTGCAGCTCTGACTGACATTTCGATGTCACCCAGTGAGACCCTGAGCAGAAAATCTAGTTGTGCCATGTCCAGATGTCCGACTGACAAACTGGGCAACAATGAATTTATGTTGTTTTATGATGGTCAATTTACGGTAATTTCTTGCACAGCAATAGAAGACTGATAAAGGATAGATGCGGAATAAATGTTTGCTGAGTGAATACGTGAATGGAAACACGCATCGGTTGGTAGTCATAAATGATATTTGAGAGGAATACCTTTCCTCACTCCTGGTTCCCACAAAAACGTGTTTTCTGTAAGGTTGCTTCTGCCTCTCTCTGCCTCTGGACATGTTTAGCTCAGCTGCATGCTTCCTCTCAGGGGCACTTCTCTGGAGAATACGCGTCTCCTTTGTTCTGATCTTAGCATGAGTGATGGTACCCCAGGCAGCACTGCCGTCACCTGTGCGGGTACATCGGACACATTGTGGCTTCTGGATGCACAGCCCACATGTCTATAACTGTCTTAACCTGCTCTGGCTGTCATAACAAAATACCACAGACTGGTTTATCTTAAACAACAGACATTTATTTCTCATGATGCTAGAGACTGGGAAGTCCAACATCAAGGTGACAACAAGGTAGATTTTATTCTGAGGACTCTTCCCTTGGCTTGTAGACACTGTGGGCTCACATGACCTTTTCTTTGTGCACACACGGTTGGAGGGGCAGGTATCTCTTCCTCTTTTCTCAGTGGCACTAATCGCATCCCCAGCACCCCATCCTCAGGACCTCATCTACCCTAATTACCTCCGAAAGATAATTAGGATATATCTCCAAATATCATCACATTGGGGGGACACATTTAGTCCATAACACAGACCTATGATCCCCTCCTTCAGGCTGGCTTCTACCAGTACCGGCCCATAAGTGTTTTTCATTTTATTTCTTAAACTCGTTCCAAACCCAGGTGGGGAAAATAAGTACTGTTTACTGAGGAACAGGTCGTGTGGTCCCTTGGAGACCCCAATAGTAGACACAAGCTATTGTGAGATTTGTATCTGTGGCAAGATAACACTTTGGGAAACCTTTACAGATAGTCTTGCCTCCATCTATTTCGTTATCTCTTGGATCTTCCACTCTATTCCATCCAGGTGGGCATGAGACCTTTTGGTGCTTTTGCGTCAGAGAAGGAATGAGGTGAAAATTGCGTTTTGGAGCACATTCCTACTTTTCAGTTTAAAAAATGCAAATCCTCAGGGGAATGGAAAGAATTTAGGACATGGGCAATACATTTTAGTGAGAACGTGATGGAGGAGAGAAGTCTCCTCCCCGACCCTGAACTAGGCACAGATTCCTTTGGTTTGGGGGATGAAGACTGAACCCTGTGGAGGCAAAACTTGAGGACCTGTGTCATACTGGGTTAGAGTGCTGTTGGTGGGTAGCAAGACTCCAGAGAAAAAGTGGTTTCCTGTCATGGCAGATTGACACAACACTGCCCCCCATCCCAAGTGCTATTCTATAACGTGAGCTTGTCACCCTCTATCAGGGGGTGGGGTCTGTGTACCTCTCCTTCAACCTGGATGGGTTATGAGCGCTTTGACCAACAAGTGATTCTGTGTGATGTCCATGGCTAGGACACAAAAGGCCAGCTGGCGTCTACCTTGTCCACTGGGACACTTGAGTTTTGGAGACCTGATCCACTATGTAAGAAGTGGGACTCCTCTGAGGCCGCTGGGTTGTAAGGTCACCTCTGCACATAAGGAGTCAGCAGCTCCCGCTGAGGTCCCATGTGACAGTTGGCATTGATCACTAGACATGGGAGTGACGGTACCTCCAGATGATTCCAGCTTCCAGGTGTTGAGTCACCCCCAGGTATTGGGTGTCACTAGCTAATGCCCTGGACATTGGGAGCAGAGACAAACCATTCTCACTGTGTCCTGTCTGAATTCCTGAGCCACAAAATCAGTGGGCATAATAAAATGGTTGTTTCACATCCCTAAGTTTTGGAGTGGTTTGTGACTTAGCAATAGTGACTAGTGTGGTGGGTGAGCATGGCATGACCCCGAGTGCCAAGGGTGGTGTGGTAGGCAGAATAATGCCACCACCCCACCAAGTAGCCACAGTCTAACTCCCAGAAAGTATACGTGTGTTAAATTACATGGCAAAGGGACTTATGGATATGAATAAGAATCTTGAGATGGGGAGAATATCCTGGAATAATACTGAGTGGGCCTAATGTAATCACAATGGTCTTTATAAGAGGGAGGCAAAGGATCTGAGTCAGAGAAGATGTGACAATCAAGCAAGAGGCCAGAGTGATGCGGCCACAAGCCAAGGAATATGGCAGCCTCTAGGAGGAGGAAAAGGCAAGGAAGCAGATTTTCCCCTGGAGCCCCCACAAAGGAATGCAGCCCTGCCGACACCTTGATTTTAGCCCTACCCCCCCCCCCTTCAGACCTGCAGAACAGTAAGAGAATATATTTGTGTTGTTTTAAGCCACTGAATTGTGATAATCTGTCATAACAGCCATAGGTGGTATGGACGTGGTGCCCCTGGGTGCAGGTGCCCTTGCAGGTGGGGCCCAGGGATGTCTGAGCATCTGCCTGTGTGGACCAGTGACTGAGGGATGATGGGAGGATGGCTCCTCACAAGATGGCAGCATGGACACATGGCTCTGAAGATAAGAGTATGCTTCTCCCCTTCTCTCCCCCACTCCCACATTGATATCAGGCTCTATATACACTTTCCAAAACTTGGGCCAGCCCCCCAGGGAAAGGAACCTGGGGCAGGAGCTGAATTGCCTGAGATTATTTCTTTCATATTGGCTGAACGTCAGGGAACTCAAAATACAAATGAAGTTGCAGTATAGAAATTAAAGAAAGCTGTAAGCCTTCCACACCTGAGTTGAGATTTCTGGTTTATAACTGATAAGGCTCTTTGCGGAATGTGTGCTTTTCCAGGACAGTGGGTACATTGATACAGTGGTCATACATAGGCACCAGGCGCTGAATGTGTCTGTGGTCCTTTAAGAATTGATTGAAGATGAAAAAATTAGAATATTGAGTGTGTTTTTTTAATTATACTTTTTTAATAGTCTTGAAATAGTTCAAGATTTCCAAGAAGTTGAGAAAATAGTGCAGAAAGATCCCATGTGCACTTCCCCCAGCTTACATAACCCTAGTACATTTTTTAAAATAAAGAAATTGATGTTGGTAAAATGCTAGTACAGGCTTTATTTGAATTTCACCAATTTCTACATGCACCTTTTATTTTAAGTTTAAAAAAGTGTTTTTAGGTCTATGATTTTTGAAGTTTATTTTTTATGTTGTAGTTACTTTTTAAAATTAAGATTCTTAATTTAAAATTATAAATTCACAAGCAGAGGATCCCTCATGTTGTCCCTTTATATCCACACCCTCTTCCTCCCTTGTCCCCTTCTTAACTCCTGGCAACCATTACACTGTTCCCAATTCCTGTAATTTTGTCATTTCAAGAATCTTATGTAAGTGGAATCATATAATATGTGACCTTTTAGGACTGGCTTTTTTCCACCCAGAATAATTCTCAGGAGATTCATCCAGGTGGTTGCATGTATCAATAGTTTGTTTTTATTCCTGAGTAGCATTCTTTGATATGGATGTATTCGTTTGTTTAACCATTTACAAGTAAAAGGAGCTCTGGGTCTTTTCCAGTTTCTAGCTATTATAAATAAAGATACTATAAACACTTGTGTACAGGTTGTGGTGTGAACCTACAACTTCATTTATCTGGGATAAATGCCCAGGAGTATGATTGCTGGGTCATATAATCAGTGCATTTTTAGTTTTATAAGAAACTGCCAAATTGTTTTCTCGAGTGGCTGTATCATTTTACATTTCCACCACCAATGTATAAATGATCCAATTTTTCTGCATCCTCATCAGCATTGGCTGTGTAAATATTTTTTGCTTTAGTGTTTCTAAGTGTGTAGTGATACCTCATTGTGGCTTTAATTTGCATTTCCCTAATGGCTAATGATGTTGAACATCTTTTGATGTGCTTATTTGCCATCTGTAGCTCCTTTTTGGTGAAATGTCTCATCATGTCTCTTGCCCATTTTCTAATTGGATTGTTTGCTTTTATACTGTCGAGTTTTTGAGAAGTTTTTATAGATTCTAGATTGCAGTCCTTTGTTGGATATATGGTTTGCAAATATTTTCTCCCATTCTGTAGCTTGCTTTTTCATACTTTTGACATAGTCTTTCACAGAGCAAAAGTTTTAATTTTATGAAGTTCAGTATTTAATTTTAGTGTTTAGTTTTCAAGTATTTGGAGATTTTTCTGTTATAGTACTGTAATTGATTTCTACTTTGAAACCACTCAGTTGTGTTTGGAGAATATACTGCATATAGTTTCCATTCTTTTAAATTTGTTGAGGCTTGTTTTATGGCCCAGTATACGGTCTATCTTGGTATATGTTCTGCAGACACTTCAAAACAATGTGTATTCTGTTGTTATTGGGTGGTGTTCTATAAATATCTATTAGATCCTATTGACTGATGGTGCTGTTGAGTTCTATATCCTTGCTGATTTTTTGTCCAGTTGTTTTATCAATTGGTGAGAGAAGGCTATTGAAACCTCCAACTATATGGATTTGTCTATTTTTCCTTTAAGTTCTATTCATTTTTGCTTTATAGATTTTGCAACTCTGTTGTTTGGTGCATACACAATTACCCCATATGGGGTTCACCCAGCTTCTTAAATCTGTAGTTTTAAGTTTCTTGTGAAATTTGAGATGTTTTCAGCCATTATTTATTTGATAATCTTTCATTCTTTCTCCTGTCCTTCTGGGACTTCAATGACACAGATGTGAGATCTTTCGTTATGGTCTCACAGTTCCCTGAGGCTCTGCTTTTTTTTTCCTCCCCACTCTATTTCTTCTTTTATTTGGATTGGGTGATTTCTATCATTCTATCTTTGAATTCACTCTTTCTTTCCTCTGTCCCCTCTATTATGCTATTGAGTCCATCCACTGAGGTTTTTATTTTGGATATTATATTTTTCAGGTCTAAAATTTTCATTTGGTTATCTTTTATATCTTCTTTTTCTTTATTGATACTTTCTATTTTTTTGACAATGCTTTCTATTTATTCATTTGTTTGAAGCATGTTCATATTTGCTTTTTAAAGCATTTTTGTCATTGCTGCTTTAAAATATATGTCAGGTAATTCTAATGTAATTCTGTCATCTTGGTATTGGCATCTGTTGTTGCCTCTTTTTATTCAGTTTGACACCTGACTCTTGGGATGACAAGTGATTTCCGACTGAAACATGGACATTTTCATATTACGTTATGAGCCTCTGGATCTTATTTTGCTCTTCTGTTTTAGCTGGCTTTTCCTGACACCACTCTGGCATGGGAAAGGAGAGGGGCTCTGCCTTGTTACTTACTGCATGATAAGGGTAAAAGTCCAGGTTCCCCACTTGGCCGCTGTTGGTACCTGAGATGGAAGACTCCTGACTACTGCTGGGCAGGTGTATGCTGTCCAGATCCCCATGTGTTCTCTATACGGCCTTGTGACTGGTGGTCTATGTTGAACACTTTGAGTCTCTATTAGGCCTCCTCTGATGTCACTCTGTAGGGAGGGGAGAGACACTTCATTATTGGTGGGTGAAGGTGGAAGTCCAGGCTCCCACATGACTTCCACTGAGACCAGTTGTGATGTGATGGTCTTTGCAGGTTGCTGGTTTCTTCAGCTCCAAGTCTTGGGAATATGAAGTAAAAGGAAACCCAGAGAAATCACTGCCATATCATTCCTCAGCTCCTGAGACCCCGAGTTGGTCTGCCTTCTTCTCTCCACCTTTCAGTTTTATTTTATGTTTGTTTTATTAATAATATGGAGAGATTTTAGTGGTACCTCGTAGGAGGAATAGGGGAAAAGTATGTTTACCCCGTCTTTCCAGAAGCAGAAATCCTAAATGATAGAATTTTAAAGACCTTTCCATAGGATCATCATGAGTACTTCCTGCCTGTAGGACGGTGATCATACTATTACCACCTTATGAAGGATGCTCGGCTGCTTTTGCGAAGGGCACTGGGCACTGTGGGCACATCCTGACTAGAAGATCTGCCTTTGACGTATCCTGGATTTTTAAAGGGTCAGGACTCATTTCCCTTTTAGAAAAATAAAGAAAACGTTTCCATCTGCCCTCACTGACACAGGGTTTCTCAGCTTGTCTTGTAAGCTTGAATCCCAGGTCTTTCATGAAAGTTTGAAACGTTGAGCATGGTCAGTGTAAAAAGAGCACTAAAGAAGGGGTCAGGCAAGCATCCTGCTGTGCGCCCTTGGGCAATTCATTTCCACTTTTGGTCTTTCTCAGTTTCTCCATCTTAAGTGCAAGAAACATAGGGATGGATCAAATCAGGGTTCCCAACTTCAGTCATTTATGTAGCACCTGTTTGAGTTTGCTATGGCAGGACCACCTACTTTTTAATGTACTTTTCTCCAAACTGACTCACTTTAAAGAGGAAACTTGATGTTGCTGTGGGACACGTGCCCCTTGGCAGAGGGTGATTACGCTGGCTCAGTGCACCCAGGCCCAGTGTTTAGTCATGGTGTCCTCTGAGGTCTCAGTGTCAGCCTGAAAGAGACGGTTACTTGGGCTTATAAGTTCAATGTGTTACCTCTACACTAACCGAGAGTCTAATACAATGTGTCCTCCTAGCAGTGGGCCAGTTATGAAGACTCTCCAAGCACGAATGCCATGAGTTGTCCAGTATGGTGTTGGTTCACCCTCCTCAGCCTGTAGATAGGAAACCTGTTGTTGGTTAATTTGAAAATTTCCAATCATGTCCCTCCTCCCTCTGTGCAATTCTAAGGCACCTCATTAAAAACAAACCAACAAACCCAAACTTCCTTATCCCCAAACATTTTGGAGTAGACATTTAACATCAATCATGGCCTCCCTTTAACATTCCTTCTGCTTTCCCTCTCCCATGACAGAATGTTGTTTGCCAACATAGTTACTCTTTAAATGAAAGTGAGTGGAAACTCATCTCCAGGGGAGCACTTGTAAGGAGAACTTCATGACACTTCTTATGATAATTGGAGAGCCCAGGGGATTCAGCACAACTGGGGATTAGCTAGACCCTCCTATAAACCAGCCAGCCCCTCTCTGACCCCGTCCTGGGATGTGACACTGGGAAGTGCCTGCGTAGGTGACTGCCCCCTCAGAGGACCAGGCTGCCCACTGACAGATGGATGCCTCCCTGGAAGGCAGGGAAGGCACATCCCAGCTGGGACCAAGTGTGGGACTCTTGTTTCTCCTTCTAACTCATCCACTGTCTTTCTGAAAAGTTCAGTTACAACTATGTGGTATCATATAGGTACTAAACTTATTGGGGTGATCACTTTGTAAGGTATATAAATATCTAACCATTATGTTGTACACCTGAAACTAATATAATACTGTCTATCAACTGTAATTGAAGAATAAATTTAGAAAAAGGAAGTGTTTACACAG
This sequence comes from Rhinolophus sinicus, assembly GCF_036562045.2. Lineage (NCBI taxonomy): Eukaryota > Metazoa > Chordata > Mammalia > Chiroptera > Rhinolophidae > Rhinolophus > Rhinolophus sinicus. The sequence continues at coordinate 12,770,270 of NC_133761.1, forward strand.
GTCTGGGAATAAAGTCAAAGTGAGTTTAAGTTGCAAATAACAAGTAAGGATGAGGGGCAAAGTTGTAAAATGTTTATATATCTTTTTTTCTCTCTGCTTTTTAAATGTAACATTCCTTTATGATATCTTTTGAATTGATTTTACAAAAATTATAATTTGTAAAAACTAAGAAGGAAATGTCCTTACATTATGAGGGCAGCATCTCTGTCTTCTCTGTTCACCGCTGCATCTCAAACACTTGGAAGTATGTCTGGCTCTTGCATATAGACTTTCAATGAATATTTGTTGAATGAATAAGTCACACCAGTTGTCCTCACTGAACTCTACGTTCTATGAGGCAGAGACCATTTCTGTCTTATTGAATCTCCAAGGCTTAATACATTACTGGGCACATAGTAGTTGATCAGTAAAGTATCTACTGAACTAAGCTTGCTCCTAGGATGTTCCTCATTAATTGTTTAGAGGAATCAATGTGGCTTCGAGGTTAGGAGCTGGGGTTCAGAGTCTGACCGTCCTGAGTGGGAATACTGACCGAGGCATTTTCTTTCTGAGGATCTGTGGCAAGACCTTCAACTCTTTGAACCTCTGCTTCCTTTGTGAAAGACACGGATAACAATACCCACCAAGTTACTTCAAACACAGGTTGTCAAGAAGATTAAATTGCGGGCACATACATAGCACTCAATAAATGGCAGTTATAATTATTCCCGTTGTTGACAATATGTCTCACTTCTGTGTCTTATGCAAATAATCATGCCCACACCACTCGGTTGGGTTTAAGTGGAAAAGGTGACTTGGTGACATGTCAGGGAGAACTGGACAAGGCCTGAGCTGTGTATCTAGGCAGTGGCCTTCTTTCTAGAGCCCACAGGAATGGATCTGGGTGCTTTGAGAGTTACCCGAAGGTTGCAAAAACCGCTACTGGGAATGCTAGTTCGGCCTTGATGAAAGTGTATTGTGTATGTGTGCGGGTGGGTGGGTGGGGGTTGGCATTGCAGGGTCAAACAATGAATTGATCATTACATAATAAATGCTGTTTTGTAGATAAACGATTTCAATGCCTGGGAGTGGTGAGAGGAAATAACAAAAGGGGCCTCCGTGTTGTTCCTAAGTGACCGTCAGCCTTCATTTGTCCCTGAGGGCTAGAACAGAGAGGTCATGTCTTGACCCATATCTCCTGCAGGAATCTGGACCCTCCACCTGGAGTTGTACTGCCCTGGGCAAGTTGCCCTTCTGCGTCTCTTTGTTCTCACCTGTAAAATGGAGGTAATAGTAGTAGCTACCATGTAATTTTGATTGTGAGGGTTAAGTGAAGCAATTCACATAAAGAGTTTACAGCAACACTTGGGGTGTTGTAGACGCCTAATACATGTTACCTACCATGAATGGATAAGCCTAGTTGCTTTACCTTCTTCACAGGTGTTATTCTCCAGCCAGCTTCCTGGCTCCCTTCTCACCTCCATCATGTTCTCCTGACTCGAGCTAGTTGTGGGGCACAGCTGTGGACCCGGCACTCGCCTGGGGCCTGCCATGACAGCGTTAGGGGACGATGACATCAGCCCCAGGAATACTTCCTGATGACCGCTGGCTTCTATTTATACACACCAGCAGTAGGCTTGCTCAGAGAACGCCAGCATGACTGCGACGCCATCAGCTTGTCAGTCACCTCGTGTCTAAAATTGTCCTCTGTGGTTACCATAAAGCGTCCCAGAATGATATGGAATGTTGGAGCTGGTGTCAAAGCCACAAAAGCCTCTTAAATCTGACAGATAGAAGTAGTCACAGCCATGTCCAACACAGGAAATATTGAAAGGTCCCAAATTTGTAAGCTTGTTCTAGTTTTCAAAAACACTACTACAGAATCTCTCTCCCAGCTCACTGCTCTCCGTTTTCACTGGAATCTCTTGCTCAGACTCTACAAGAGTCTGCGAACAGGTCCCCCTCCTGGTACTTTAGGGCGCTTCAAATCCATTCTCTAGAGCAGGGGTTTGCAAAATTTTTTATGTAAAGGGCCAAACAGTAAATAAATATCTTAGGCGTTGCAGGCCGGAGGTCTTTGTTTCAACTGCTGTAATAGCATGGAAGCAGCCATAGACCATATGTAAATGAATGGGGGTGGCTGTGTCTCAATACAATTTTACTTATGGTGGCTGAAGTTTAAATTACCTAACAGGTTCATGTGTCATGAAATCTTCTTCTTCTTTTTTTTAAACCCAATTTTAAAATGTTAAAACCATTGTTAGCTTGTGGACAGCACCAACCTAAGAGGCAGGCTGGCTTTGGTCGGGGAGGGATCGTTTGCTTACCCTCAATCTAGAATGATTTTGCAGAGATGCACTGCAGCTATTATGATGGCTGCTGCTTCAAACGCATCTGCTGAGTGTGTGAGAGGCACCAGGCCCTGCACTCAGAGCGCCTCCTGGGACATGCAATGAACCTCACCCACGGTACCATAGGCACTGTTTGCCTCCTTATTGAGAGGCATAGGGCTGCCCTAAGGCACCCAGCCAGGAAGTGGGGGAGGGATTTGAAGCTGGTTGTCTGAGCCTGCTTTCTTATCTGCTGCGCTCCGCTACACTGCCTCGGGTGGAACCGCCAGTGGTTTCCTTCTGCACCTGGAAGGTCCGTGGGGTCCCTCTGATGGTCCTTGGAGGCTCAGGAAGTTTTCATCTCTCTTTTGCCTCTAGCTCTCCCCACCGCCTGCCGTTTAGATCGTCTTTTGGTTCCTTGAACTCTCCAAGTTTATTTTTGGCTCAGGACTTTCACCTGCAATGCTCCTCTCTCCTCTCTGGGCCCAGTGAATGCCTGTGGGTCGGTGCTTACATGTCACTGTCTCAGAAAGGCCTTCTGAAATCCCTACAGTCGTCTGTCTCACAGAGCTGATTCTCTCCTGCAGTATTTTCACGACAACAGGCGACTGCATAGCTATGTATTGACTTCATAGCCGTCTTCCCCACTAGACTGGAATCCTATGAGGCGTGATGGGGGAGCATAGCTGCTAGACACACCTTGTTAATATGGAGAGTTGAGCCCAGGGCCTGGCCCAGAATAAGTGCTCATCGAATATCTGGAGAATGAATTACAAATACATTTTGCCTCTTAATCCTTTCAATATCCCTGGGAAGTAGTTATCACTGTTCCCCCCACCCCCCAACCCCTTCTCATTGAAGAAACCTGGATTCAGAAACATCAAGTAGCTTTAAGTCCAGGGTGTCAGGAATGATAATCAAATTCAAGGTCTCTAATGCCATGTGCAGTGACTGTTTTGATGTGCCATGAGCATTCCCTTATGGTTATTCATATGTGTGCGTGAATTCATGTACATGGATTTATTTTGGTATAGGCGCCCAAATTTAGAAAGTACATGAAAGGAGAGAGCAAGAAGTCTCTGTCCCACTTCTGTCTCCCAGACACCTAGATCCCTTTCTGAAAGCCACCAGTGGCACCAGTTTCTTATTATATATCCTTCTAGAGGTCACTTAGGCATATACTAGGAAACACCTGTATTTATTCTCCTTCCTCCCCATATTTGACACAAGTGGCAGTGTAACATACATGCTGTTCTTACTCTTGAAACTCGGCTATATGCTGTTGAGATCTATATCCTACATATATACTCCTTCTATGTTCTGCAGCTACAGCTTCCTTCTTATTTTTATGGCTGCAGAGTATTTTGTCATACGTGTATTGCACAATTTATTTAACCATTCTCCAATGACAGACTTTGGGGTTGCTTCCAAATTTTTGCCGTGACACACAATGACTAACTTTGTAAATATGTCAGTTCACACACGTGCAAGTAGGTCTGAAGGATAATATTCTACAAGTGGCACTGTTGGGATAAAGAATATGTAGACTGCAATGTTTTTTTAAAAGTCTGTCTTTTCAGAAAGCATGTTTTAGAAAGTATGACACATAATTTCTCAGGTTCAGAGTGACCCTGACAATTACATGGTCCAATTGCTAGGTCAATGCTAGGTCAATGTCTAGAAAGAAGCTGGTGGTAGACAGATCCCTTTCTAGGGAGATCTGAGACTCAGCCAAATGCATTCTTCCCCCAACAGCTTTGCCTTCATCCTGTCTCTTCAGTACCCTTACTCCCGTGGAATAAATCCTTGAAAGGCAGCGTCCCATGATAGAGTCAGCCTGACCTCCAAGATCAAACATACCTCAAATCAGGTACCAGCCCTGTAATTTATAAGCTGTGTGACCTCGGAAAAGGTACTTAACCTCTCTGAGTCTCAATATCTTCACCTGTAAAATGGGGCTAATAATTCCATCCAACTCACAGGGTGGTTGTGAGGATTAAATAAACCGATACATGGATCATAGTAAGCACACAATACATGTAAGTTTTTATTATTATTATTAACTGAGGCCATAGAATTCCAAATGGCAAATCTTGACTAGACATGGAAAGATAAAAGCAATAGTCTGGGAGTTTAATGTAGGTCTGAGAAGGGAAATGAGATGGGGCAAGGCAATTGGGGTCCCAGTAGACTTGGGGGCAGCTTAAAGCCACAGGGTGCTAGGACCAGGAGTAAGAAGGTGATGCAATAACTCCAGAGATAACCTTTGCTTCCCAGCTTAGCTAGAGCCAGCTTGGTTAATGGTTAAGTGAGCGGCGCTTGCAGTGTGGTGAGCGTGGAAGGGCTTCCTGTGTACTTGGGACAAAACATAGCCAGTTAGAAACATCCTCTCAAAGCAAAGGCTCCTAAGGTTCTGTCTGCTGGGAGTTGTGTGGAGAGTGATCAGGAACTGACTCACCTTCTGGTGAAGTCTGACAACTACTGGGGACACCCTCTTTGCCGTTGTGAAAGCTGCTATAGTCACCACCGCCCTCCTTCACTGTGCATCAGGTGCTAGGTTCTGTGCTAAGAAACCGACATGCTTTTATCTCTTCCCAGCAACACCATGAGGGAGACACTATTCCCATTCCACAGATGAGGAAACTGAGGCTTAAAGAAGTTACTTGCCTAAGATCACATAATGAGTAAGGGCTGGAGCTGGGATTTGAACCAGGTCTCTGTGTAACTCCAAGCCTATACCTTTACCCACTGCACTATAAGGCGTATGACATCACCACCATTCCCACCACTGTCTCCAGCATCACTTATATCATTCCCACCACTTCTGCCACCTCCATCATCCCCATTATCAGGATCATCCTTGTCATCAATTTCACAAAACCAATTTCACATACGTCATCTCATTTAATATGCACACCATGTGATATATGTCATGAATACATTATCTCCATTTTATAGGTGGATTACATGAGTTACGACATGCAAGTGTTTAGAACAGGTACTGGCACATTCTAAGCTTCCAATGAATCTTTGTTTATAAGTATTAAACTCTCATCATCCTCATCATTGTCGTCATCATCGTCATCATCTCAATACTGCCCAGATCAGACCCTCTGTGAAGTCACTGGGGCCCTCACCTGGGTCATAGCTCCTTCCCCCGGCTCTACAGCAAGGAGCAGTGTGATCATTGAATGTCTCCCGATTGCTCTCCTGTGATGTGACCGACATGGCCTCTGCCTCCCAGGCTGCCGGCAAGGTGCTCAGGGGTTGGCTTAATGCCATTGCACCCCTGGGACCTACATCTGGGCTGAGCAACCTCCCATCTGCTGAAACAGCCTTTACCCAGGGCCCTCAGATGGCGCCATGAAGGGATGACCCTGCCAAGGCCAGTTTCCAGCTGCCACCTCAGGCAGGTTTCACGTTCATCGCTGTTTCCCTTCTGGATTGTCTTACCTGGGGTGCCCCAGCCCCCTTCCTGGAATGCACAGCTTCCCTTATCTGGGGCTTGTCTCCTCTCACCACCTGCTTTCTCCAAGACCATCCCCTCCTCCTCTGTGTCCTTCATACTTTATCTACTTTCCCATGCTCTTCTTGGAGTTTTCATTTTTGCAAATGAGACCCAAGGCTTGTAGTTTAGGGACACCTTTGCCTCCCTTGTTCAAAGTCCAGGTCTAGCAGAACTTGCTAGGCACCTGACTGGGAAAGCTGACCAAGTTTTGGTCTTGAGCGTGGTGCCATAACTTTCCCAGCATCAGCCAGCTGTAAAGGAGATGGGGTGGGGAGGCCCCGGCAAGGCCCAGGTCTGACTGGGACTCATGTCCCTCCGTGAACATTGGAGCGTCTCCTGGGGGCCCCCAGCCCTGGAATTCGTGGGTTGCTACCGGGTTGCTCAGATAGTCTGTGTGCCTCACCTGTCCAAAAGCAGCATCTCTAATGTCGAGTCATGGGGAGGTAGCCCTGAACCCCAACTCTGGGATTTCCAACCCCTTGAAGGTGTCACAGTCCCCAAAGAACAGGACTTCCAACCCCCTGAACATGTCACAGTCCCCAAAGAACATGTTGCAAAGACACATGCACAAAAGGCACTCAAAGCAGGGTGTATGTGTGTGTGTGGGAGGGGGCACAGGTTCATTTTCTGGCTTTACTCGCATGGGTGTTGGCCACACCCAAGTGACCACACGGGTGGAATATTTTGAATAGGCAAGAGCTTTAGAGCTGGGCAGGCCTGGGGTCTAGTTTGGCTCCCTTCCCCACACCCTGAGACCATCGTCCCTGTGGCAGACAGAATAAGAGCCGTTACAAGTGTGGGCTCAGGAGTTAGTGTGCCTGGGTTCAAATCCTGTCTGCACTGTTTATTATCAGTGGAACCTTAGGCAAATTGTTAGGCGTCCCTGAGCCTCAGTTTCCTCACCCGTGAAATGGGCACGATGATCACACTGATCTATGGCTGTTGTGATGCTGCCACGTCCTCCTCGCAGGGCTGGCAAGTAAACTTGAATAAATTGTAGCTGCCAGTTTCTAAGCAGATGAGGCCACTAATTGTTCTTAGTCTCTCTCTTTCTTCTGTAATCGTGTCAGCAGAGAAGGCTGAGAAGCCTCCGCGCAGGAGCCGCTTCACCACGCCACTCTCCTGGTTTGACCCCCAAATGTCTCAATTTGCCAGTCACAGTCACGTGAGCTGAAGACAAAATCCTTGGCGCTGTTTGAGGAGCTTAACAGTCAAGATGTCAGCCGCGTCTCGGCTGCTTTTCTCCCCTTTCTTGGCTTCGGAATCTCTGATCTAATGATTTGGCCTGGTAGCCTCAGATTTCGCTGTCAGTGGATTTTGCAGGCTTTTCCCAGTGGAGCCCTTGCCGAAGAGGTTCTCAGCCAGGGAAATTCTTCTCTTCTCTAATGCGAGGCAGACGCCACTTACCTAAAGGAGGTGGGGAAACAGACACCAGAGCTGGGCTTCTCAGATTCGAGTCTACATTCAAAGTGGCTGAGGACATCTGGCCATCCCTTGAGGGTCTCAGTTGAATGTCTGGTGCCTGATATACCTGCAGGACACCAGCCGGGGAGATGGGCTGGGTGGGCTTGTTTGTCCAAAAGGAAAGATTTGGTTTATACGGGGAGAGATGATGGGTAAGGAAGGAAGAGGAGACCCAAGCTCGTCAGTAAATATATACATTTACTGGCTGCTTTGAATCCTGAACTCTTCAAATCCCAGTTGTAATCCGGTGTTGTACCTCCCTTATTCCCTTTAGCCATTCTTTCCCCTTGTTTATTATTTGCAATTTAAACAGAACTGTTTTGTTCAGGTGCGAGATATTTTGTATTCCAGCTTGTGTGGAAGAACCTTAGCAACATAAAGCCATTTGCATATTATTTCCCAAAAGAAAGAAAGAAAGAAAAGGCATAACCATCCCTTCAACAACATCCCACAGACTTTCTAAAATAAACCTTTCTTCTTAATTATTTCTGAATGGACATCTTGAAACAGAGTCCTGTTTCATACGAATATAAAAATGTTGCTACCAATTGAGGAAAAAGAAAAGCACAAGTAATTAATAGGAATATTAAACTTCTCCTTATGTTTGTACGAAGTTTCACAGTTAAAGAAAATATGCTTTCCCAGGTTTTATTTTATTTAATGACTAAAACAACCGGTTGGAAGCAATGGGTGAAGTATTACTATCCCCATTTATTATTAGGTTGGTGCAAAAGTAATTGCGGTTTAAAAGGTTACAAATAATTGCAAAAAACACAATTACTTTTGCACCAACCAATAGATGAAAACACCCAGACTCAGCAAAATAAAGTATTGTGTACAAAGGTAAGCACTTGGGAAGTGGCTAAGTTCATTTCTAGCCCAGGGTTTTTGACTATAAATCCAACAATGCTCTATGTTGTAGGATTCCTAATATTTGATGAGATCAACAGCAGTTTATGTGTTCTGTATTAGGTTTATCCAATTTGTAGTTTTTTTTCGCCAGATATAATAAGCTTCATTTTGCCTGATGGAAAGCTTTTGTTATCATCTTCTCGTGTGTCAGTATTAATTTCATATGGGTAATTTCTGAAAATCTCGATCTGTTGACACAAATATCAAGTCCCACGATGTTTCTGATTTTAGTGACATCGGCCATGCCTTGGTTGGCTCTTTGTTTCGTGAGGCCTATAGGCAGCTCAAGAAGGGTCCCAAGTGTGCTATGGCAGGTGATGTGATGATACCTGGTTAACAAAGCAGTGGGGACAGAAAGGAGGAAGGGCTCACTGTAGTCCTGGGAAGATGAACGAGGGAAGGCTTCCTAGAGAAGGTGATGCTTCAGCTGAGGTGTTCAGTATAATTAATCTTGCCCTGGCAGTCAGGGGTCAAGGAGGGGGCATTTCAGAGAGGTAGCAGACATACGGAGGGATGACACAGCCTGGTCTGTCCATGGATACAGTCTGGTGGAGCTGGACAGAGAAGCCTGTTTCAGGTAGGGTAGGGCTGCTGCGGGGCAGAAGTGAAGGTCAACCCAGCCAGAAAGAATTCATGGAACCCTCCAGTCTGAGAGTCCAGCTCTTGGATTCTCCAGCACAAAGGAGATTTGTGCAAACCTTCTGGGCCTGTGGTTCTCAATCCTAGTGCACATTAGAACTGTCTCCATGGTTCTGATTCATGGACCCCAGAATTAAAAAATAATGCCCCAGGTGATATTAGTTAACTGTTAAAGAAATAATTGTGCCGACACTGGTTAAAATGGTAAGGAAGACTTTACTCAATATTCTTGCAGTGGAGATATTGCAGTAGGGGAGAAAGATGGACTTTAACTCCAAATACAACAAAGACAAGTGAGGATTTATAGTCAAGGAGCAGAGTGACCGGGTCAGTGATGGAAAATTACTAAGAAGAAACATCAAAGGTAGGGGGGGGGGTTCTTGCTAAACGCAGACCAAGGATTTAGACATCACAGGTAGGAGATGAAGAGATGAATCGGATATCAAGGGTCGGGGAATCACTTAGAGAGTTCTTTGCTGAGACTGGACTGTGCAGGCCAATGGCAGGGTGAGGGCCCAGGTTGAGACCTAGTTGAGACGAGGGCTCAGAGGAACCTGATGAAAGTTTGGTCAATGAGAGAGTCTTTGTTAATGAATCTGGGGTGGAGACCCTTGGCTCCCAACTGTGGCTGGGGCACAGAAAGTATCCTCAGTCACAAGCTCATGGTCACATCCCACGGCTGCAGAGTTTCTTATGTTTAGTAGTGCATTGAGTGTTTTCTCAGTGTGACCTTGAGAAGGTTAATGAAGATCCAGAGGCCTGTTCAGAGGTGTGAGGAGAGTTGAGATTTCAGGGGGCAGGTGGCGGGCTGGGAGGAGAAGCAAGGGCGCAAAAATCCCACAGTCAGCCTTGAACTCGGTGACTCACACGGTCTGCCCCTCGGCAAGTTACCTGAACTCTCAGAGCCTCAGTTTCCTCACAAACCCAGTGATGACAAATATGATAATTACTGCACGGACTAGTGTGAGGAAGAAAGGAGACAAAGTATGTCAAGTGTCTTTCATCACACCCAGGGCATAACTGGTGACATTAGAACGTAGTTGACTTCAAAGTAGGATTCTGAGTAAGGAAGGAAGCTCAGGAGACATGCTTTTCCAACTTGTGCTTACACCCTGCTCTCTCGCCAATAATGATAGTGATAATATACATCCTATACTTAACATATCGCATGGTTATTCATAATATAAAATATAAATGGTACTTTGGATTCATATGAGAAAACCTATCAAAGAACACAGCTTTCTTTTACTGCTACTGTCTGGGCTAGAGAGGGGATCCAACCTAGTGATTGTACAACACTAGGCTTCCCAGCTAGAAGGTCTTGGTTCGAATCCTGGTTCCACCGTTTACTGACCGTGGGTAAGTTATTAAACCTCTCTGTGCCTGAGTTCCCTCACCTGTAAAACTCAGATAATAATAAGATCATTCTCATAGGTTGTCGGATGGATGAAATGAAGTAAAACAGGTAGCACACGTTGAAAAGTGTCAGGAAATGCTCAATAATTATTGGCTACAATTTAGACTTATGGATATGTATTATTTCCTCTCACTGCCCTAACAAACTACCATAAACTCAGTGGCTTAAAGTGACACACATTTATTATCTTACCGTTTTGTAGATCAGCAGTCTGACGTGGGTCTCACCGGCTAGTCAAGGTATTGACAGGCTGCATTCCTTTCTGACGGTGGCGCTAGGGGAGAAGTTTTTGTTTGTGTGTTTGTTTTTCCTTTGCCAGCTTCCAGAGGCTGCCCACATTTCTTGGCTCACAGCCCCTTCCACCCTCTTCAAGGCTGGTGATGTTGTGGTTCATTCTTTCATAGTCACAGTTCCTCTGACTACAGCCAGAAAAAACTTTTGAAGGACCTGTGTGATTTAACTGGGCTCATTTAGAGGAGCAGCAGGATAATCCCCCCAACTCCATGCCCTTCATTGAATCCCATCTGCAAAATCGCTTTGTCATATAACATAACATAGTCACGTTTCCCGGAACAGGACATAAACAGTTGGGAGTCCGTTTCCCTATGTATAACAGGATGTATCCATAGAAAAGATGGAACATTGCCCACAGATACCACATGATAGCATCAGTGCCCTTTGTAAAAAATGTTAACTAATTAATTAATTAAAAAATGGATCTCTAATTGACATATGCCATTGTGTAAGTTTAAGGTGTACAATGTATTGACGTGGTCCATTTATACATTGCAACATGGTTCCCACTGGAGTGTTGCCTAACACCGCTATCACATCACAGAATTATCATTTCTTCTTCGTGGTGAGGACTTTTAAGTTCTAGTCTCTCGGCCTATTTTCCAGTATCGTTGACCATAGTCGCTATGCTGTGCATTGGATGCTCAGAGCTTGCTCAGCTTCTAACTGCCACTTTGCACCCTTTGACCACCATCTCCCCAAATTGCCCATGTCCTACCTCTGGGAACCAATCACTCTGCTCTCTATTTCTATGAGTTTAGCTTTTTTAGATTCCACAAATGTAATTTAGATTATAGAGTATTTGCCTTTCTCCGACTTACCACATTTAGCATAATGCTTTCAAGTTCCATCCAGGTTGATGCAAATGGCAGGATTTCCTTATTTCTCAGTGGCTGAATAATATTCCATTGTATGTATATATATATCTGTATATATGTATTTGTATACGTATACACACACATATATATATATATATACTCATATACATATATACATATACACCTATACACACATATATACACATATATATGTATATGTATATATGTATATATGTATATGTGTATGCGTGTGTATATAACACATATTATATAAATATATATAACACAATATATATAACATATACAACAATATATAACATATAATATATAACATATAAGATATATTATATACAATATTATATATTGTATATTACAGACACAAATACACACACACACATACCAGGAGTACCAAAAAAATGTATACACATTTTAAGAGATGTTAGCTATGTATTACTTTTCAAAGTTGAATTGAATTGTGGTAGCAATGTGTAGTATGACGTTTGCTGATGGTAACCACTTTGAGCACTTCTTGTAATTATAGAAGTAAAACGTGACTTGTATTCATCTTTTGTTATTGGTATACATGGATTATTACAATTTTAATAGTTTTTTTCCTTTCTTAAAATTTTGTACATTTTTTTGGCATCCTGTGTGTGTGTGTGTCTTCTTTATTCACTCATCTGTTGATGGACACTTAGATTGTTTCCATCGCTTGGCTATTGTGAATAATGTTGCAATTGTCCTTGTTTTTTAACTTGTTGATGAAGGTTTTAGAAGGGCTTGTTCAGTGCCAGGTGCTGGGCATGAGAGAGTGAATGACACAGAACTGGTCTTCGCTTTTGTGGAGATCAAAGTCTAGCGGACACTGGGCATTGAACAAATGAATAAAAACAGACTGAGCTGGGCAGAGCGAAGGAAGTCAGTGCCGTTGATGAGAGAGAATAATAGGGGCACTGAATTTAGAGTGGGCTGTCTGAGGTCAGAGCGCACATCATGAGATATATTTAGTGGGGTGGACCTGCATTAAAAAAGAAAAAAGAAAAATGAAGTAAAACAGGAAATCTTAGAGTATAATGGATATAGGAAAAGTAAGTTGTGTTTTTTTTAAAAATTTTGTTCAAAAAAAGTCCACACATGTGTGGACTATAGTGTCTGCTATGGATCCAGAGTCACTTAGTGGCAACTCTGCAATCCAGGCCTATGGAACTTCCACCGGCCTGGAGCTGCACCATCTGGAACTCATCGCCTCTTTGCAGATATGCCTGGGGAAGAGGATTCTGGAGAGACTCCAAGAGGCAATTAAATGCCTGGGCATGAGAATGACACGCATCCTCTCTGCTCACACTCGTTGGTCAGAATGGGTCACGTGGCTCCAGTCAAGTACGAGGAGCCTGGGAATTAGAACCTGGTGTACTTTCTCGTGTCTACTACACACTTGTTCAGACTTTGCCACTGGTTCCGGAAGCAGTGCTATGCGGACCCCCATACCTCCAAATAGCCTTCCTACAGGCTGTCTTTTCAGCATTACTTGAAACATTTCTTTCCTTTGCATAACATAAGACTCCAAGGTTTAGATCCTGTCTTCTCTGCTCCTCTTCCTTGTCATGTGTGTAATGTGAAAGCAAAACTCCACCTTCTGTTGTAGTCATAAAACCTCTGAGCTGTGGGTCCACTGGAGAAGAGTAAAGGATTATTGAGCACAGGGAGAACCCAACGGGGGCTAGCTAACATGACTTGATTTGATAAAATGATTGATGATTTGATGCCAGCAGGCTGAGTGGCTCAGAGGTAGAGATGATGGGGTAACAAATCTCTAAGCCTGGTGACTAGCAGACTAGGATTGTGAACAAAGCACACATTTTAAGGTGGCTGGAAGGATAGTATGAACTGACCTTGGGGACTCGGACAATAGGAAGGAAGGAGATTACGACACGTTTGAGGGACTGGAGTCCACAGAATCTTACACTTACACAGGCAGGAGTTCATTGACTCTTTCCCATGACCTTGTAAGATGGGTAATGTTCTTATCCCCAGTGAACAGATAAGGAAACTGAGAGTCAGAGTGGTTTTATTATCTGCTGAAGCTCATAAAGCTTGTAAGAGGTAGCAGCCGGACCAGGACCCAACTTTGTTTAACACTAGGAACAATATCCTTTTCACAGAGATGGAAGAGTAAAGTCATGAAAGGAGCCATAGAAGCTAAAGAGGCCATGTACCTATCTAGGTAGCCATTGTGGCTCTGCACCTTCCCAGACCAGGCCTAGGGGAGCCCAACATGGCCTGTCCATATCCTCTGGAGAATGGCATCTGAAGGTATGATAATGTCTTCTTGCATGTGGTCCTGTGTACCAGCATGAAAGGTAAAGGTCATGGCTGCAGGAAGGGATTTCCCATCTGTTGATATTCAAATTCTTCAGCCAACCACCCCAAAACTGAAATGCATACTTAATAAGTCGACTCTGCCACCAAGCCATTCAACTCACTGATAATTATGCAGGGCCACCTCTCACTCTCAGGATGCTGGCTTCACTCACAGTGTCCTCGATTTGGCACATTGAAAACCCTTTTATCTGTCTCGGGAGTTTGAATTCCCAGAGATGTGGTCATTATTTTGGAAATGTCAAGAATTCAGAGCCCTGCAGCAGCACCACCTTTTCACGAGGGTTGGAAGATAGAATAGAGGACTGCCCAGTTAAATTTGAATTTCAGGCAACAATGAAGCATTTTTTAGTATAAGTGGGTCCCAAATATCACATAGGACATACTAACATTTATTTTGTTAATTATTCAGATTTCATTGGGCATCTGGCGTTTTTATTTGCTGAATCTGGCAATCCCACTTTCCATACTGAATTAAGATTTCTAATTGCTCACAGATTTCAGCTGAATCTTTAGCTCTAGGCTAGAAGGAACCTCAAGCATATGAGAGGACTGTGAATTTGGGGAGTATAGTCCAGTTTACACAGACCTTCTTTTTTGATAGTTCAAAGCAGCCATGTTTATTCCTTAGGATCCACACTCTTGGCAAGAGTTGATTGGCTGGGGTTGAACATGTGAGTCAAGTTGAGTCAATCAGATCTATTTGTGAGAATTGGGGTTCAGAGAGAGCCAGTGAGTCTTTGCAAGTGGTTGGAACTGAGGTGATGGTCTGTGAGACACCCCATTATCTCTCCCACAAATCTTCCCCTTTTTGCTGAGCTGGATTGAGTTGATTTCTGTTACTTGAAACCAAAGAAATCTTACCTGAGAAAGGGTAGTAATCCTAATATGTGTTTAGTGGAAGCATGAAGGAATCCTCTCCTGGGATTGCCATGCCAATCGCTTCCCCAGGCTGCTATAACAAAATATCACAGACCAGGTAGCTTATACACAATATAAATTTATTTCTGGAGACTGGAAGTCCAAGGTCAGGGTACTTGCATGGTTGAATGAGGGCCCTCTTCTGGACTGTAGACTTCTTGGAGTGTCCTCACAGGGTGGAAGGGGTGAGGGAGCTCTCTGGAGTCTCTTTCTAATGGCACTCATCCCATTCATGAGGGCTCCACCCTCATGACATAAGACCCACCTCCTAATACCATCACCTTTGGGGTTTAGGATTTTAACGTATGCATCTTGGGGGAACACAAACATTCAGACCATAGCACCCACCCATCCACCCACCCACCCAAATCTGACTCATTCTTCAAGACCTGATTAAATCCTATCTTCTCCATGAAGCCCACTTTAATGGTCCAGCCCATTTAGAAAAATCTGACTCTGGTTCCTGGTTACAAAGGGCTTCCTCAACTGAAATCTCAGTATATGAAATCCCATCAGAAGAGTAGGGCTTTCCTGGAAGCTGTAAAGAAGACATTTCTTTTCAAACTTTCCATATCCCTCCGCTGAAAAGCTTCATAGACAGCCATTCAGGGAATCGTTCCATTACCTGAGACCCTTCCAGGCTGCACCCTCTGAGGTAGAACAAAGAAAACTGCATTAACATGCGCTATATTAAGTTTCTGCTTTGACTTCCACTTTTGCTGCATACCAAAGTGTGACTTTGGACAGCTCACTTGGGCTGTATTTTGGCTGTGACTCACCTGCTTTGAGTCTGCATTGCTTCTAAGTGGATGAACAATCTCCCAACTCCTGCCTTATCTTCAGCTTTCCCCCACCATACCCTATTTCATACACTTCTACAGATTAAGTCTCTAATTTACAACATTGTTCGCTAGACAAAGGAACAATAGCCTTAATTTATGAAGAACTTATACAAACTAATAAGAAAATTACTCTGACTCCAAAAGTCTATGTCTTAGCACTTCTAGAAGTTACACCTCTTTTTCTTTGCACATACTCTACCCTCTGCCCAAATCTCCTTCCCTTATTTCTCTTTTCACTCTTTAAGATGCAGCTTAAATGTCACTTCTGTGGAGCCGTTGCAGTCTCTTCCAAATCCCCTCTATCACAATTGAATGTGTTTTCCTTTCTCTGTTCTCCCCCATGCACTTTGTACATTCTTGCGTTATAGTGTTTATCACATGGTATTATATTTATTATTGCACGTCTTGTATTTGCTTGCATATCAGTCTCCTCTCATAGACTTCGAACCCTTCAAGGGCAAGGATGGGGTCTTCCTGTGCATTCAGCACCTGGCACATATCAGGTGTTCAGATGTAAACTCTCAGGACGAGAGTAAATCCTCCAGCTCAGACTTGCTGCCCTGTGGGTCCTTGGCCAAGTTATATATGAGGAATAGTAGTCAAATGGGGGACAAAGTACCAACTTGCTTCATGATTGGCAAGCACCATAAGGCCCCCAAATGAAGGACTCCTTTGATAAAAGCTGGACAGGAGAACAGGTCCTCAGGCCAAAAGAAAAAAATGGGGCTTCCTTCTCTCTGTTCGCTCAAATCTAAAATGGCAAGGCCTGTAGAGCTGCCTCAGAGTCCACTTACCCAACCAGCTGCACGGGCAGGGATGGCTGGCTTGCACTGTATACCCAGTCGTGGGCACAGAGTTAGGCAGAGGGATGATGGGACATGGGAACTGGGAAGGGGGCTGTCTTCCTGGATGCAGGAAGTGAAGGGGTGTATTAGCTCCACCCACTGGAAATACGGTCACTGCTTATTGTGTGCTTACTGTGTATCAGGCGCTGTGATAAGCTCTTCACGTTCCCTGGGCCCCTTGGTCCTCACACCTCCAGGACAGATGTATTATTTATTATCATTCCACATGGTGCATGAGGAAACCAAAGCTTAGAGTGGGTAGGGAACTTGCCCTAGACACTTGGTAGGAAGTGGCAGAACTGGGATTTGAAATCTGACTCCAGGAACTATGTCCTTAGAGAAGGGGACATTTCAGCTGATCCTTTAAGGAGCAGTATGTGTGTGTGTGTGTGGGGGGGGGCGGGGTCTGCCAGGTGGACAGGGGAAAAGGACGTGTCAGGCAGACAGAGGAACAGGAGCAAAGGTATGCTGGGCGCAGTGGATCTTGCAGAGGGGTTGCTGGGAAAGTGGGACGTGTTGGGAATGGTCTAGATAGAAGCTGAAGTGTTTGCTGGGGTCAGGCTGTAATGGATTTCACTCACCCTGCTAAGAACTTTGGGCTTAGAGCTATTGGATGGGACACTTTTAAGCCCAGAAATGACATGCTCAGACCCATGTAGCAGAGGGGAGAAGGGATCGTAATTGCAGAGGTAGCAGGGAAACCAATTAGGAAGCGACAGAAATTTGATTTGCCTTGTTCCTGCCATTTTCCTAACTCCCTCCGTGGAGATGGACCTGGGCTGGCTGGTAAAGGAGCTGAGCAGCTCCCCTGGGACCATCGTTTCAGCAACTAGCTGTTCTTCCTACAGATGAGCAGGGTTTGCAAAGCAGCCCACAGACTGTCCTGATCTATAAATAAGCCTTATCTGTCTCCACTCCCCCCCTCCCCCAGTGTTCCAGGCAAAGCCTTTTCTAGAATTCAGACAACCAGAGAGATCTCTGAAGCCTACACTGGGATTGGGAGAGAGGGGTGGGCAGGCAGTACTGAGGGATGTAGGTGGTGGACATGTTTGAGACAGACACAATTTAGAGAGAGAAGACCTGGAAGACATGGGGAAACTGAGGCCAGAGATGAGTGCCTGGGTCTTCTGGACCCTTCCAGGTAACACAGCCCCACCGTAAGCCGTTACTTTATCTATTTCTGTCATCTAAAAATGTTCTTTTCCCAGGGAGTCACTTGGAATGCTTCACCCCTCTCCTTCAAGTTTTTGCTTAAAAAGAATCTCACTGTCTCAATGAGGTCTGTAGCGGCCACCTAGTACAACCTGCTCCCTTCATCTGCTCTCTGTTCCTTCCTCCTTTTGCCATAGTACTTGTCACCTTCTCGTATACAATGCCCTTAGCTTGTTGTTTCTGTCCCATATGAGCTTCTCAAGGGTAGGATCAATGTCTACATTGCTCAGTGAGTAATCTCTAGAAAGTTCCTGACATCAACGGATGCTCCATACACATTTGTTGGACTAACCACATTGCTTGTCTTTCTCTCTTCCTGGCTGCCTTGAATGGCGATTTTCAACTGGTCTCACTGATGGTTAAAGGGAAGTGGAAATTTGACAAAATGTTAAGAGACATATAAATATGACAAAGGGGTGATGGTGATAATGATGATAATTTTTAACTAAGAGCCACAATCAAATTGTTGAGGAAGACCCGAGGAGCTTGTAAATCCATTGAATGAATTACTTCTCTGAACCCATTGGTCTAAGCATCAGGCAGCTCTGTCCCATGGAAATAGAGGATAAGGGCACACCTTATGTTGTAACTTTTCTAGTAGCGAATTAAAAAGTAAAAGTAACTAAAGAAAAATAATCTATTTTATTTAATGTTGTCACTTCAACAGGTTGTCACTTCATCTTGTAATAAACATAAACATAATGAGAGACTTTACATTCTTTCTTTTTCCTCACTACGTCTTTGAAATTCAGTGCCTATTTTCTACTTTCAGCACATTTGGATTTGGACTAGCCAAACGTGAAGTGCTCAAGTAGCCACATGTAACTCGTGGCTATGGACAGGGATGTTCTTGAAGGGACTCATTCCTTGCCCTCTGGGAGCTCATATGTGAGCCAGTAATTGCGACTTTGTGCTAGATTGAGAGGAGAGGTAGAAACTAGGGACTAACAGAACACTAAGGGAGATGTGCTTACTTTTGCTTGAGGGAAATCGGCAAAGATATGAAAAATCAGGTCACATAAGACTATATGCTTAGCAAATAAATATGGGAACATGTTTAGCTTTCCTATTACCAAATAAATGAATTAAACTAATATCAAAGTTTGTTTGCTACCATTAAATTAGGAAAAGTGAAAACGAATGCGGTTGGTACACTCATGAAGGGACAATGGTACAACACTGTTGGAAACCATTTTGGGAATATGTCCCAAGCACCAAAAGAAGCCTTTATATTCTTTACTCCATAATCCCATTTCTGGGAATTCATCTTTAAAAATAATTCGACATGAAAGGGAAAAAAAGGCAAGTCATGATATCGTTAATTTTAAGGTTACTTAAAAAGCAAAAAAAGGGGAAATGACTTAAAGGAACAATAAAACAGCTGCATCCATTTGGAAGAATACCTTAAAGAAAATATACTCACATAGGAAATGCTAGTGTGATAATGATAAGGGAAAAAATTCAAACCCAACGTTATATCTATTTGGTTTCTGCAACTCTGTAAACATTATCCAAGTATCTCAGAAAAACTGGGAGGGAATATGGAATGATTGTTTCCTATGGTGACATTGTGATGACTAAAATCTTCCCATATAATGTTTGTCTTTATACAAAAATACAAACATTTAAACAAATTTAGGAGGACAGGTACAGGGCTAGAATATGCTTCTTGCTTGTGAGTAAAATATAAACAGGGGCATCAGGCTTGGTGGAAAGTAATCTATCCTACAAAAACACTCTTCAAACATGACAATTGTGGGTCTTTTTATAGGATGGCCTTGTATGTGCACTTCTGAAAATATGCTGGTGGGCCCCATGTTTTCAAGAACTTTATTTTTAGAAACAGTGACTTGAAAAATTGAGGCTCCAGTCCATGACAGTCTTTTAATTGTGAGTGAGCCGTGTTGATAATTTTGTCTTTAAAATTGGTATCATAAAAATAAAAACACTAAATTAAAAAATTCTTATAGAGCTCTCACACCTCTGAGAAAAGAATTAGACCTTCAGGGACCACGGAGCTCCTAGTGTGTCCTAGTGTGAGAAATACGATCCAGCAGGATTCCTCTAAGCTAGGAGGTGAAATTGGGGCCTTCCAAAGGTCTTAATTGGCCAGTACATTGCTTTAAAAAGTCTCTTTAGCTTGAGTGACTTTAAGTGTGTCCTCTGCATCCCGGTGTGTTTTAGGTCTCTGTTGTGGGCTAAATTGCATTCTCAAAAATTTTGTATATTGAAGTCCTAGCCCCCGGGACCTCAGAATATTACTTTGTGTGAAGATAGGGTCTTTTAAAGAGGCAATTAAGTTAAAATGAAGTTATTAGGGTGGGCCCCAATCCAGTATGACTGGTGTCCTTACAAGGAGAGGAAATGTGGACATGGAAAGGCACAGAGGGAAGGCCATGTGCAGGCACAGGGTAAAGATGGCCATCTACAAGACAAGGAAAGAGGTCTGGAGCACGTCTTTCCCTCGTGGCCCTCAGAAGGAACCCACCCTGCAGACGCCTTGATCTTGGACTTGCAGCCTCCAGCACTGGGAGAAATTACATTTCTGCTGTTCAAGCTGCCCAGTCTGTGACACTTTTTTAGGGCAGCCCTAGCGAATGGGTACAGTTCCTCAACTCCCTATTGGCCCTCTCCTCCCTTGGGGGTCCCACTCTTGCCACTTCCTTCTATGTTCCCAGCCTTATTCCTGAAACACTGCCTTTGGCCCTTAACCCCTGTGGCCCTAGCCCCTGCCTTTAATGTGAGCTCCAGTACTTTGCCACTCAAGGCAGAAGGAAAAATAAATTAGGATAGAGTCAAGATGTCACTTGCAAGACTGCACCTGTGGCAACGTGGGAAACTCTAAGCATAATGATGCATATGGGTCACTCTCTGGGAAAGACAGGTAAGAGCCTGACTTTTGGCATCAGAGACTTGCATCATGTTCTTGCCCTTCCTCTTACTGGCTTTCTAATAGTTGGCAAATTCTCTATTCTTGCTAAACCTCAGTTTTCTCATCTATAAAATGGAAATAACTTAGGACCTATATGATACGGTCGTGCGTAAACAATATACCGTATCTAAAGAACTCAGCATGGTGCCTGACACATCAGGGCTCCATCGAGGTGAGTGAGTCATATGATCAAAGTGCCTGCCTGGCATAATATGCACAAAGTATTAGCTGTCTCCCAATCGCTTCCCTTTGGGTTTATTTCAATATCACGCAATATTTGGTGACACATTCCATAACTCATAGACATGGAAAAGAACTTGGGGTGACTGTGGTTCAACCTCCTTATTTCACGTGTAGGGATGCTGAGATTAAGAGAGGGAAAATGACTAGCCCAAGGTCACATAGCAAGACGCTTTCCTTCTCAGTAAAATGGAGATAAAACCCCTCCTCCATTCCTCTTGCAGTGTTCTTGTCGGGAGAAAATGGGATCACGTGCAGGCATGAGTTTTGCAGAGAAGAGATGGCTACAGCACCATGACTTAGCACACCTCTAAACATGTAACTTCCAAATGGACTCTTCCTGAGGGGCTGTGACACTCAGGTTTCTCCATGTGGTGAATGCACTGGGGCTTAAGAGACCTTGCTTGTGTCTGTGTGTTGCCACACTGTGTTGTGGGTCTGTTCCTTTGCTGGCCATTGGTGATCTCTGTAGAGAATGTCAGAATGCACAGTCTCCTATGCGTGGAAGGAAGAGGCCCCGGAAACAGGCAGATCAGAGTTTGTAGGTTGGCTCAGCCAGTTCTTGCTGGAATGATGTTGGGCCCATCTGTCACTCTCTCTGAACTTTAGTTTCCTCATCTGTAAAATGGAAGTGCCCACAAGGCATATCATATGCCAGGTTATGGTGGTGAGGGCTCAGCGAGGTGGCTCATGGGAGATGCTCAGAGAAAGGTTTTCCTTCCCCATCCCTTTCAGCCCCAGCTTTTGATGTGATTTATTTCAGCCGTTGCACTCTCCTCTCTCCTCTGTGCCTGGAACCAGCTGCGGACTTTGGTATGTTACCTCTTAGAATCCTTACAGTTGCTTCTGTTAAGTTATTGAGGGGTGTAAGTGAAAAACATAGCCAGAACCATATGAAAACCTGCCTTTTCCAAACTGGCACAGGTGTTACTTCTCATATTTCTCTCACCTCACTCCTTTCCCTCCATGGAGAGCAGGCAGGGGTTTTGTGGGCCTCACATCTGCCATTTGTTTCCATTCTGGTTTCCCCTGAAACCGCATGAGGGATAACAGGAGAAGCTGGACTAGCTTTGGGAGGCACTCGTGGGGTCCTGCACTCACCTGATGGGGTTCCAGAGGGCACCCTGGCCACTGCTCTTGGAACTTTGTCAACATGACTTCTCATTTCTGTTCTCTGTACAAGGTGAGAATTCAAAGAAGTTAGAGTAAATAACAGTAACACCACCAAGGTTGTTAAGAATAATATCACTGAATTCCTACACATAGACAGAGATAAAAATGAACTTGAGGCCCTGCCCCCTGGTGGCTGGTGACACCTGGGGCAAGCCCTTCACCCCTCAAGTCTGTTTCCTCCCCTGCAAAGTGGGGGCTGATACTATCGCCCTCCCAGGGCTGTTGCGGAGAGTGTCAGCTTTGTAAAGTGCGATTTGCTGTGAACACATTAGGTAGTGGGGACCAATTCTTCAGTAGTCTATTGTTAGTGAACCCACACGTAGGGCCTTGTGGGAGAAGCCTGGTTAAAGTAGCAGAAGAGAGTTAAATGACTAATACCTCCTTCACCACATCCTAGTCCGCTGAAGGGAGAGGAAACCCTCAAGTTAACCCACGGTATAGGCAAGGTGGGTTTCGTGGGTTGAACGGTATCCCCCTGAATTCATGCCTTCCTGGAACCTCAGAACGTAACCTTATTTGGAAATAGGGTCTTGCCGATAGAATTAAGGTGAGGATTGAGGTAAGATCATACTGGATGAGTGTGGGCCTAAATTCAATGCGAGTGTCCTTATATGAAGAGAAGACACACACAGAGGCAGGGAGGGAGGCCACGTGAAGATGGAGGCAGGTCTCACCAGCCAACAAGGGGCAGGGCCTCCAGTCCAGGCCGTCTGATTCTGACCCAGTGCTCCACCCACTGCAGCAGGGAGATGGTCATCAGGGGCCCAGGAGGCAGGCTGATCGCCGCTGTGGTGGGATTTCAGGGGGAACACCTTTTTCTTCAGGGTTCATAGATAGGCCTTCGATTCATGTGCTCCTGTCACATGAAGCCACATTCTTATGAGCTTGTAGGGCTGGGTGGTGCTGGAGGGGAAGTGGTCTAGAGAGTGTGAATCAGCGGGTCTGTATGGGAGACTGTGGGAACAGGGAGGAGGGGATGCAGAATGGGGACTTGAGGGGACAGCTAGTATCTTCCCTGGTAGTTAGTGAGACCCTGGAAAGGCCCGTGACAGTAAATCAGGAGATGTGAGCACTTCAAATACTGGGCTCGTCCTGTGACCTTGTCCTGTAACTTGTGTGTCTGTGGAGAAGTCACTTGTATTTCTCTGGGATCCAGTTTCTTCATCTGTAGAATGGAATTTATTTTTGTTCTGCTTACATCATAGAGCTGTAGTGAGAGTCAAGTGGAATTCTGCCCCTGAGAAGTTATCCTATGGAAAGAATTTAAAACAAAAGCATATAAATGTGTGGAAGTATTCACTGCACCCTTTTTTAAAATATTTATAATAGCGAAACCCAAGAGACAAACACAAACACCTCCAGAAAAGAATGAAACGCACAAAGAAGCAGAAACCCTCAAATAAATCTGGAAGCTATTCTGTATCATCAGCTGGATGGAAAATTGTGTAGTCATTCATGAGCACAATTCTGAAGCATGTGTAGTTACATGGAAAAGTGTTTGAGCAGTCACTGCTACAGGGAATATAGATAGTCTCTGCTCTAATGCATGTGAAGTCACTTATACATGTGAGGACAGCCTGAAAGGAATCATGGGAACATGAGGAGTCAGTGTGTCAAGGTGATAAGATTTTGAACCAATCAAAAACGCTGTATCAATACTAACATGTTTGGAAGATGAATGTAAATTGGAGAAAAATTCAAATAAAATATATGTGAATGGAAGGAGAACTGACTCTGAGTAGTGAACACACAATGGGATTTATAGATGATGTAATACAGAATTGTACACCTGAAATCTATGCAATTTTATTAACAATTGTCACCCCAATAAATTAAAAAAAAAAAAGAGAAAAAAACTAAAAAAAATATATGTATATGTGAATGTGTATATTTTTATCTAGTGACTAGGGATGTCTAGCTCAGAATTCCTCATGACGGGAAGTGCGATTTGTAAGCAAAGCTGAGAAGTTTTCAGAGGAGAATAATGAATATGGGTCAGGTGATGACTACTTGGAATGTGAGATCCATGGGGACAGGTACTGTGTTTCCTATACCTCAGGGTCCTTCACTCTGCCTGGTCCATAGGAGGCCCTCAGTGGGGAATCACATCTAAATCTCTTAACAGTGACCCAGGGCCAGTAGGCAGGGAGACTATTTCCATTTTACAGATGAGGAAGCTGATGCCTAGGAAAGGGTGAATCACCTAAATTTCCTGGCAGTGGACAGCCAGGTCAGGCCACACCGCACACCCACTAACCCCCAGATCAGTGCCTTTCTGGTCCCCATAGGGTTGCTTGGTCACCTCTGCAGATGAACAGTGGACCAACTCCTCTCTGTTCATCCAGGTTCCACCCCATCTCTGGAACAACAGGTGTGGTAGGCAGAATAATAGCTTCCCAAAGGTGTCTACAGCCCAGTCCTCAGAACCTATGACTGCCTTAGGTCACCCAGAGAAGGGAAATTAAGGTTACAACACGGAATCAAGGTTGCTGATCAGTTGACCTCGAGACAGGGTTATTATCTCAAGTTATCCCAGTGGATCCAATGTAATCAATCACAAGTGCAAGCGGGGTGCAGGGGAGAGAGAACCCGAGATGTCAGTATAAGAACGAGTCAGAACATTTGTGACAACATGGACGGATCTTGAGAGTGTAATGCTGAGCGAAATAAGTCAGACAGAAAAAGCAGAGAACCATGTGATTTCACTGATATGTGGTATATAAACCAAAAACAACAAAAGAACAAGACAAACAAATGAGAAACAGAAACTCATAGACACAGACAATAGTTTAGTGGTTACCAGAGGGTAAGGGGGGTGCAGGGTGGGAGATGAGGGTAAAGGGGATCAAATATATGGGGATGGAAGGAGAACTGACTCTGGGTGGTGAACACACAATGGGATTTATAGATGATGTATTACAGAATTGTACACCTGAAATCTATGTAATTTTACTAACAATTGTCACACCAATAAATTAAAAAACAAACAAACAAAAAAGAACGAGTCAGCCCGATGTTGCTGGTTTTGAAGATGTAGGAAGGACCATGTGCCAAGGAGTGTGGGTGGCCACTAGCAACTGAAAAAGGCAAAAACATAAATTCTTCCTTAGAGCTTCTAGAAGGAATGCAGCCCTGCCAACACCTTGATTTTCAGTCCAGTGAGACTCACTTTGGACTTCTGACCTCTAAAGCTGTAAGAGAATAAATTTGTGTTGTTTTAAGCAACTAAGTGTGTGGAAATATGTTACAGCAGCAATGGGAAACTACGACAATTGTATTCCTACACTCCTGGCTGGGCACCTCAAAAATAGACTATTATGACCTCCCTTAGTGAGGGGACATGCGTGGGCAAAGCCCACATTTTTGCAATTAGTCATCATGCTTAGTTTAACTTTTTACTAATCCAATGAGTAATTTATCCATCAGCAGTGATTAAATCATTTTCAAGCCAAGAATCTCTTGTTTTAAGTCCCAGAAAAAGTTCTTTGTGAAGCCCTGGGGTGGGGAGCACCCTACAGGGAGGCCTGTGTGAATCCTCATGGCCAGCCTCTGAAGTATTGTTATCTCCATTTCATGGATGAGGAAACTGAGGCTCAGGAGGGAATCAGAACACTGTCCAAGGTCCCACAGTGAATGGCAGAGCAAGGGCTTCCATCCAGGTCTGTTTGGCCTGGCTCTGCATTCTACACACTCTGGCCTTAACTGCCTTTTCCCTGAATGTGTTGTTGGGGACTTTCAGGGTCCTCTCTCTGTTGTGCACTGTGGTTCTTATGCTAAGTTAACACGCACACGTTCTCTGTTGATGGGATACTATCCTTCACCCTCCCCCCGCAACCTCCACCTAAAGTTCTTGCCTCCATCATTAGATGACACAACACTGAGAAGCAGCATCGGTCCTTCTGAATTCTGCTCAGTGCCAGAGCCTGCTTTAGGGGTGCCCCCAAATTACTACAGGATGAAAGAATGAAATCTACCAGGAGAGAAGAAACCCTTTCCTCTATTTTGAATCTGTGGAGAATTCCCCCCCCCCCCCATCCCGAAATCCCAAACCCATTTTTGCAGCTGGTCATTACTGGGTATTAACAGAGGTGTGTGTCTTAGCCTAGAAATTCTTTTAGTAGATGTGTTAAAAACTCAACATTAAAGGTGGAAAATGATAGGTAGTTTTTGAAGTGCATGAGGGAAGTCAGATAGACTTTTGGTAAAGGTGTGTGAGACACACACACACACACACACACTTTTTTTTTTTTAACCAAACATAAAAGATTCTTTCTGCTTCCTTCATCCTCAAATAAAGGTTGGTTTTAATTCCTGGGAGCCCTTCTGTTGCTGTCCTGGCTGGGTGGAGAATGTTTCTGCATGTCTTTAGCTCTGCTGGGCTTGGTAAAACCCTTCAAATACGATTCCCACTTGTCCTTATGGCGAATAGTGTTGCAACAAGGGCCAGGCGAGTTTATGCAGCAATGTGGTGCGGAAGAAAATACACTGGCTCTGAAGCCAGAGGAATTCTCCAAGGTCATGCACCTAAACTATGGCCCTGAATATTCGTTCCCCTGTTCCGATGAAAGTTACGTATATGAGCGCTCAAAGTCTGCTTAATTGACAAATTAATGTGTGCCCCTGGAATTGTTTGTGCAACCAACTTCATGTGAATCTTGAAGAGGCGAGGGCGTCAGAAGGGTGAGCGTCTGGGATATTTTAATATTCAGTATTTCCAGACTCAGCAGGCAGCAGGCTAAATCTGTCTGCTGATGGGCAGGCATGAATTATGAAACCACTCTCGTAGGTTGAGAGGTTGCCCAGAGCTGGGGAAGTGTCACCGCCAGTATCTCCTCAAGCTGTTTGAAGGAGGGGTGGCTCCCCTAGTCGGAGGGAAGGTCGGATGTAGACTGGTAAATGGTCACAGTGCAGGTGTGGCCTGCACGTAATGGGGCTAGCAGGGGCTTCCCAAATCCCGGGCCCTAATACAAGGTGGGTAGGGAGATGAGAAAACTGAAAAGGACCCTCAGGATGGCACCAGCTTTCTGTGTGGCTGGAAGGTGATGCTGTCCCCTAGTGGCTAAGGTCCGCACCCGGGACGGGGGTTGAGGGGAGCTGAAGTTCAAGGACTCAGGGGACTAATGTGACCTCTTCCTGCCCTGGGTTCCTCTGTCTCCCTGCCATGGTAGGGGCTCTATAGGCTGCAGGTGCCCTAGTGCGAGCCTGGAGGCTGAAAGCCAAGGTCTAATCATCAAGGGGAGAAACCTGAAGGCTAGGAGTAGGGGTTTGTGGTGGTGGATTGAGTTCAAGGGCCAGGAAAGAGAATGAAGGAGCTGACCCTCTGAAATAGAATTTATCAGCAACACGTTAATGGGAACCATTTATTGGTGCTCTGAGTCCAAGATGGCGCTAAGCACATTACATGTATTTTCTTAATTCTTCACAACAACCTTCCCTGTTCATTAGATATCATTATTCCCACAATTATGGATAAGAGGCAGAGAATCCAGTGTCCTCATTACCATGTCTGTGGTAGTTAACAGGTGCGTAATGATTAATGTAACATAGGCACTTTACAAGCATTATCTCATGCAGTCTCCACACTTACTTTAGGCGGTAGGTTTTATCATTCCTATGTTCATTATTTCCATTATATCATCGAGGAATCTGAGGCTTAGAGACGGTGTGTATCAGTTACTTTTTACAATGTAGAAGTCACCCCCAAATTTAGTGGCTTGAGACAACACTCATTTACTTAGTTTTTTATGTAGTGAGTTGGCAATTTGGGCTGAGTTCAGCTGGGTGGTTCTTCTGGTCTCAGCTGGTCCAGCCAGCCCGTCATGCATCTATGGTCAGATGCTGGTCAGCTAGGTGGCTCTGCCTCAGGGGATTGGTTGGTTGTGGGCTGGGGTAATGGTGGAGACTGGTCCATGTGTTTCTCATCATCTAGCCCTGGCTTATTTCTGGGCAGGGGTCTGAGAGAGAGAGAGAGGACACATGCAAGTTCTTTTGAGACTCAGGCTCAAAACCGGTATAGTGTCACTCCTACTGAATTCTACTGGCCAAAGCAGGTATAGGACTAGCCAAGATAAAGGGAAAGGGAATCTAGACTCCTGATAGGAGGTCCTGATACCACAGAGCAAAGAGTAAGTGTAGATAGTTATAGGGAGGGGTGGAGAACTAGGGCTATTCTTGCAATATATCATAAGGTGGATATGGGGAATGGGTGGGGGTGGAATGGTGTTCCCAGGCAGAAAGAACAGAATGTGCGAAAGACCCCTGAGATGTCTAGGCAGGCAAGACCATGTGTTTTTGAGAAATAGGCAGGTGTAACTGAAATCCAGGAGGAGGAGGTTGGAGAAGTTAAGTATGGGGTGCTGTTCTGAGCACTTCATCTGGGTTAACTCAATCATCACAACAGTCCCACAAAGGAAACACTATGGTCACCTTCCCTCTTACTAGATGAGGAAACTGAGGCTTGCACAGGTTGAACAATACCCCAAGCCACACAACTAGAAGCAGTAGTGTCAGGATTCCAATCCAGGGGGTCTAGCTCTAAGGCCCACACTCTAATGAACCACTTGCCATGCTGCTAGCACCACAACCCATAGAAGAAAGAACGTGGGAAAGAAAAGTTCTGTGTTGAGTACAAGGGCCTGATGTTGAAACTGCTTTCCTTACAGTCCTAGAAACAGTAAGGTTGAGATTTCCTGTCACCTCCTATTTGCCCAAGATCAGGGCTACTTATTTCTGCTTGGAGGTGGGGGAACTAGTCTTTCTGACTCTGTGACCCTACAAATAAATGGGTGTACAAGAATGTCAAGTGTATTCACAAAGAAACTTTTGTTTTTAAGCAAAAGAAAATAATTTGGTCCAGCTCATGTTTCAAGGGAAGTATTACTTAGGAGAGTATTGGGATAGCTCACAGAATCAGACAGTCTTAGGAAGGGCAAGAGCTTGACAGCCCCTGGAACCTCAGTCGCAGGAGTTTGTGAACTCACTTTCTAGTTTGCTTTCAGCCACAGGATTCGATTCTATAGACGTACCATCATGATGTCTTTTTGTTTACATTTTGTTGACTTCCCATGAGAGAGAACCTGACACAACTCGGGTCGCATGTTTTTACATTGGACAAATTGGGTCTGGCCAGGAGAATAGGGACATGAGCAAGCCAAGGCCACCGAGAGAATCACTATGAAGCCATCACACTGCTTGGTGGTGGGATTAGTTTTAAGCGCCATCCACCTGGACAATTCCAAGGACACATCTCTTCCAATGAAAGGAGTAGAGAAACTAAAGTTCCAGAGATTCTAACCAAACTCACTTCCAGCTGCTTTGTTGCAAATACAAATTTTCGGCAAGATCACTTGAATATGGTTTTATTAATTGCATTTATTTAATTGCAATTTTTTGAGTTCAGCAAATAGTTTTCATTAAATCATAACAATCTAAGGCAGATGATATCTTTAAGCTCCAACAATTTTGCTACATGATTTTACTTATACGGTAGTGCTTTTCAATCCTACTTCCTAAGTGATCAGGTTATAAAATATTTATTAGCGTTTCAAAGCCATTGCTCTTGTGAATTCAATATCTTTTCTAGGAAAGATGGCAGGGCAGGCAGCTCTATTTGGTTGCATTCACAGTGTGATGTTCAAAGGTGCTTCATTGCATTTGCTGAGGGTTGAAGCTGGGCTTTATAGACAGACAGTCAGTCCTTTTCTGAGATTCCTATGTGATTTGTCCCCATGAGTGAAAAGGCCATTTGCACAGATTATATGAAATCCATGGTTTTCAAAAATAAATTTGCCTACTTAAATTTCTGGATGGGTGTTTATTATATATGGATACAGCTAGCTTCCATATAAATATTTTATAACCAATCATTCTGATTCTTGACATAAATACCATTTTCATTGGAATGTAATCTGTTAGCAGAGTATTTGGGGTGGGAATTTAAGACTCAGATACTCAACAGGCCTGGGTTTGCCACCAATCCATTCATGATATGACCTTAGATGAACATCCCAGCATCTCTATATCTTGCTTATTTCAATTCATCGAACCAGAATTGGTAAATATCAGTTAGGAATTTGTTCAACTACAAATAACGGAAAACCTGATAGGGGCTTGTTTTTCTTACATGACAAATCAAGAGGCAGAGAGTCAAGAGTTGGGATGTTATTTAGGCCTGATAACCTAAAAATAAAAGGACTTTCAAAGTGAGAGGCAACAAGCATTGATTTGAGATCACAAAGAATAGCTATTTGGGAATCACTGGTTCAGGCATAAACCCAAACAACGTTTAGGAAACGAAGGCAATGGGGTATTTATAAGAAAGGGAAGAGGAACAAGTACATCAATAGAAGAAAGTTATTTCTACTGGTGCCGATAAGCTAAAATAGTGACGCTAATTATAAAGAATGTTTTTAATTTTCAGTCCGGCAGTCATCAGTCCCATAGCCATAATATCTGCTTTTTTGTTATCCTTGTAACAGTTCTCTGGGACACAATGTTGTTTTAGGCCCAGTCCAAAGGTTATTTTGCCATTTTAAAATTCCAAAAGTTTGAGTCATAAGACATGCCAAGCAGTTCCTCTGGCCTGGCAGCTCTGACTCCATTTTAAAGTGGCTCCATTTATATATATGTATATATATATTTAAAGGACCTTTCTCTATTTCTCTGGTCAGCTTATGGTTTTTGTCCTGGTGGTTTTGTTATGGTGGAAAGATGGCTGTTGTATCTTCTGAAGAACGAAGAGGGAAGGGCAAAGGGCACAGTTCAGAGGAAAATGCTAGCTGAGTTTGTTGGCTGTTTTCTGGGAAGCAACAAATGTTCTGGAACCAACCCCCAAATAGTCTTCCCCTTACATCTCATTTGCCAGAACTGAAATATGGCCACTCCCACCCAGAAAGGAATCTGAATGAAAAAAGAGGGGTCTGAATGAAAAAAAAAAAGCCCTGAATAAAATCAGGGGTCTGTTGGTAAAGAAAAATGGTAAGTTTTAGGTAAGAACCTCCCTGTGTCCTTTTTTCTCTCCAAAGGGTAGAAGTAAACTGTCATTCATTTATTCACTTATTGGTCTTCTAAGCCCTTTCCACCAGTCATCTCAATTTAATACTCATAACATATATGTGCAGTAGGTCTGAACTCTATTTTAGAGATGAAGAAACGGAGACTAGGAGACATTAGGTAAATTGCTCAAGATACTAACAGCTATATATGACGTCAGAGGGGTAGTACACTTGAAGGGGGTTATCACTTTGTGAGGGGTGTAAATGTCTAATCACTATGTTGTTTTTGTACACCTGAAACTAATATAAAATAAAATCAAATTATAAAAGAAAATCTCTCTCTGTTGAGTTCAGGAGGGCTGCAGGAGGTCTCAAGTTACTCTGAATATTTTATGTTGGCCTCTAGGCGAGGGGCTTAAAGCATTTCTCTTCCTTCTTTTTAACTCCACACCCCTGAAGGAGGTAAGGGAGGAGCTTCCAGAGGCCCAGGACCTCCTTCGGAGCTCCCATGGTGATGTTTGGGGGTGCTGGAACTCTTGTCCAGACCTGTGCTTCCCTGAGGATGTCATCAGTCTTTCCTAATTTTTCTGGAGAAGTCTCCCTCTAACGCTTCTCCCTACCTATCAGAAAAAGGTCACTTCCTCACTGTTGCCCCACTGCAAACTTTGTGCAGGTCACCTGTAGTGACTTGAGTGAAATGGAGCAGGATTCAATTATCCCCAGCTCTCATGAGCAGTAACCTTGATTAACTGGCTCCCACAAAGGGGCGATGTTGTAAATAGTCAAGCCCACAGTCTTGGGAGTCAGACTGCTGCCTTTGAATTCCACCTGGCCACTTTCCGGTCATGTGACTTGCAAGTTACTTGATTATTGTATACCTCAGTTTCCTCCTCTGTAAAAGGGGTGATAACAATGGTACCTATTATAGTGTTGTGAGAATTTACCTACATGAAACACTGAGAGCAATGCCTACCATGCAGCTAAGATTAGTGTGGGCTTATGTCAGCTCCTTCTGGACGTCCTCTCTTTTAGATGTCTTTGTGACTCACTTGCTTTTATAGATTCATTCTTTCGAATCTTGAAAGCCAAGTCTCCCAGGGTTGTTTCTAAGTTACGATGTGTTTTTTGTGAGTCCCGTAGTTATCAATTAATGCCTCGCTTCCTGCTGTTATGCAGAGCAAGAAAAAATAATAGGTAATATTTAAGCTCTTACTCTCTGCCTTTCTAAAATACCGATTAACAGTACAGTGAAGGTTGTGCAATATGGTGGCCCTTGGATTAGTCAACTTGGGAGGGATGGGGGGTAAACAGTGAAGATCATTTTGTTTTCTTCACCGCTGGGGCTAAGCCTACAGGTTTGAGATCCACTCTTTTCCTTGGCACCACATCTACTTTCTGTCGTATGTGTATATATGCTCACCTGAGGGTGAAATATATTTCTCAACACGGATCATGGTGGGCCCTAAGGGGACCACTTCAGGGTGCTGACGTTCTGTCTTTCCTCAGCCTGCAGTCCCTGCCCAGTGACACACCATCTGGGGACAAGAGGTCAATGCACAGGGCTCCTGCCCCTCATCTGCCATCGCCTCAGGCCACGAGGTCGGGCAAGTCACTGCCCCATTTGGACCTTCAGATTCCTCTTCTACAAGATGATCTCTAGGGCCCCTTCCAGCTCTACCATTTTCCAATCTTCACTGAAAGGTGAAGGTGTTATTGGGCTTTAGAAGCAGAGTGTGCTTGGAAAGTCTTGGTTGTGAAGTGTTTCTGTTGAGGATTGCCTTAATTTATTGGGCATCTTGTTGCTGAAAAATATTATCAAGAAAGCAAAGACTCAAGTTCCTTTTCCTTCCCCAAATGGGATGCTTAAATACAATTCAGTTGCATGGAGCAAACACAGAGGAATAGAAATGGATAGGATTTCTCCTGTCTGTGAGCACTCCCAGAGGAGGCTGTAAACAGCGGGATAGCTTTTCAACCAGATGGGCCCTGAGCTTGGAGAGCCAAGCAGTCAGCAAGAATAGAGAAATCAGTGACAGAAATGAGAAGAGGCTGGGGGCTGCGATGTCAGTTTATTCTCACAGCAGAATATCATCAGCCTGGAGACCTCGGAGAAGATAGAGAGGAAAAACCATGCTGAGAGGCTCTCAAACTCAAGCTGGCGGGCTGTGACGTTCTAAGTCACTGTTCAGGTCCAATGGGAAAATGGCCTGTTGAGCAAACCTTAGACACGACACCATCTTGAAAGCAAAGTGGGTCTCAGGGAACATTGGGACAGGGCAGGGGTAGCTGGTACTTGAACCCCCATTGATGGCTTTGCCTCATTTTTCTTGATGCAAAAGCCTCAGATACCCAAGGCCTCTTATTGCCCTTGGAACCCATCTTACTATACTTTACCAAGCCAAATCTTGATTTATTCAGTGACTATTGTTTTCAAAAATTTTTTCCGTTCCCTTCCTTTCACCATCAATCTTATCAAACTTTTCCTTGGGAGCTAGCATGGTGGAGTAGAAAGAATTATGACATCTTGACTCAGTCTTGGATGGCAACCTTGGTCCTTTTGCTCATAACAATGGGAACCTCGGCAAGTGACCTGCTATATCTGAGCCTCAGTTTTCTCACTGTCAAGATGGGTACAGCAATACTGAATACACAGCATTATTGAGAGAATTAGAGGAGATACTAAGGTTACCTTAGAAAAAAAAACAGCCTCAAGAAATGTTATTTCTTCCTTCCTGTCCCATCTTACTTCCCGCATGTTAGAATTTGGGGGATTCTAAAAGACACCTGGGATCCACCCCATCCTCCAGTGGGAACAGGTACTGTTTAAAAGCTGCTCAGATGATGTGTGCAGCCTGGGTTAAGACCACTACCCTCGGGCAGGGCTGATGAGGAGTTTGCTGCCCTATCTATGCTCCATGCTGTTTCTGTTCCCTCCCCTTGGACCTGATTCCCACACCGTCAGTCTTTCTTCTGTGTTTTAATCTGACGAGCAGCAGGCGATTCATCAAGGTTTGCATGCTGGATCCCTCCCCTGTGTTCTGGATATTTGTTTTCATCAGCACCTCTACAGGAGGAGGGCTGTGTTCTCCTCTGGCGCTAAGGGGAGGGAAAAGGTGGGCAAAGGCTGACTACAATGTTGTGGCAGAGATCGTTGGGCAAATATGTGACATTCTCTGGGACACTGGCTGAGAGTCAGAGGGGCCAGGTAGGATTGGTGACTCGTTTGGGCAGATTTCCTGTTTTCCTTCAGTAATGAAGGAAGGAAACCAGGCAGCCAAACATTGGTGACTCTGGGCGTCAGGTCCAATGGGATGGGAATGGAAGCAACCTGGAGCATAGGGTAGCAAACTCTTTCGTAAGTTGGTGAACTTAGAACTCAGGGGATGGGGCGATTCTAAGGTGCCATGGAAAGTAGGGTGTACCTGATCATGAGGTGTGGCCTGGAGAGGGAGGCAGGGGTTTACGACTGAAAATGGCTTCCTGGAGCACTGTGTCTCCCTCCCAGTTACCTCTCATAGAATATCGTCAAACACTATACTCTTGACTCACCTGAAGGTTATCTGCAGACAATTCCTATATAGCCCAAAGCTTCCTGCATCTCTCTGCCTGAGGGTATTCTCTGGCCGTGACTGTCACTTGGTGGCAAGCTGGAAGTACTAGGAAATGAATGGCTTTGGTGCCACCCTCACATGGAGGAATGGTAGTTGGTGGATGAACACCCCAGCTTCCCATCCCTGAGGCATATTCTGCAGTTTCTCCTACTACAAGATTGCACCCCAGATGCCCACAGGCACAAACCCTCCTCATAAACTGTTAGTTGGCTTTCCTCACTTTCCTGTCTACTCCCTTCCTCTCCTTTCTGAAATCACCTGGCAAATGAGCTTCTTGAACCCAAATCCTTGTCTCAGGTTTCCTTCTGTGGGAAAACATCCATCTTTCATCAGTGTCTTTTTATTCTCAGGAGTTTTACGTCTCTATTCGCACATCCGTCTTGTGAGATAGCTTGGCCAGGATTCTCTGAGGCTACATTATGGATCTTACTGTTTTACGTCTTCACTATTTTAAACACGTCTTCCTTCTGGAGACTTCATGGATAGAAAAAGGAAATCACGGTATGTGCAGTGCTTTCCAATCTGCAGGTTTTGACCCACACAAGAGTTACAATACCCATTTTTTTTAAATGAAAGGAAACAAGTAGGATATATTAGAATGTACCACACATTCTAAGGGTACATACTGTTATATGCAAATTTCATTTCAGTCGCATGTGAATATACTCATGTGTTGGTGAAATACATTTCTCAACATGGGATCATGGTCAGAAATTTTGGAAGCCACTGCCATAGTGAGCCTCTGTGGTTTTGCCTTCCTAAGATCCGTTCTTATCTTTCCCTCCAGTAACAGCACCTCCATATTCCTTTCAACAAGGAAAGGAAACTATACCCCTAATTGAACACAGTTTCGGTGGGACTATTAATCAAGGTGTTCCATCATTTCTTGGTCAAAAGATGGTCACATGACCCATGACAGATCAGTCAGATGACTGATCCTGGGAACCTGAGACTAGAGAGGGCACATACAAGGGCAAAAAATAGTTGAAGGGGATAATCTGGAAGTTAACATCTTCCCCTCCCCCCGCCCGCCCACGACCTGGATCCTTAAACTTCCTTGATATTTTTCCCTTCCCAGATTTGGTTGTTCAGCCATTGGGTTGGTTCTGTGGAATATCTGTGGGCCACTTCTTTCTTTATTTTTTGCTCCTCAGATGGAGTTGTTTTCTGTTTCTAGAAACCAAAACCCTCCCATACCTGAGGGCAGTGGAGCCAGCTTACTTATCCTAACTATACAGCTTCCTGTCTGTGTGATGGAAAATTAAGTTCTCTAAGCTTCAGGTTCCTTTCCTGTAAAATGAGTAATAGTAATGCCAGAATGGAGGGTATAGATGGTGTTTATATGACCACTGGCCCAAGACCCTCAATTAATGGCAGTTACTACCGTGTTTCCCTGAAAATAAGACCTAGCTGGACAATCAGCTCCAATGTGTCTTTTGGAGCATAAATTAATATAAGACCCGGTCTTCTTTGACTATAAGACTGGGCTTTATGTAATGTAATGTAATGTAATGTAATGTAATATAATATAATATAATATAATATAATATAATATAATATAATACTGGGTATTATATTAATTTTTGCTCCAAAAGACTCATTAGAGCTGATTGTCTGGCTAGGTCTTATTTTCAGGGAAACACAGTATAGTAGGCCAATTTTTATTTATCTTGGTTTTACTAGTGATGACTTTCTACTTCTTAAGTATCTATGGAGTGAATGAATGAATCTACATGACAATGTGGATTTCACAACCAACATCCATAGCTGAATTTTAGACAATTACAGCTCCTTGGGTAGTGAACATGTGATTTATTGTTCAAAAACTTAATGTGAGAAAATCGTTATAACCTGGGGTTAGGCAAAAGAGTTCTTGCTAATGATAATAAAAGCATAATCCATAAAAGAAAGGATAAATCAGACATCATTGCAATGAAAAACTTTGCTCCGTGAAAGATAGTAGTAAGAGAATAAAAAGACAATCTAGAGACTGGGAGAAAATATTGTGCAAATCACATATTCAACAATTTTGTATCACAGATTTGTATTTACAATATATAAAACTTTAGAAACATACAACCTATTTTAAAAAGGAGCAAAAGACTTATTGAGACCTATCACCAAAGAGGACAAATAGAAGGCAAAGAAGCACATTAAAAGACGGTCAGCAGCATTAGTCCTTAGGGAAAAGCAAATTAAAGCCATAATGAAATACAACTATTAGTTTGGTGTAAAAGTAATTGTGGTTTAAAAGGTTAAAAAAAATCATAAAGACCACAATTACTTTTGCACCAACCTAATACATACCTATCAGAATGGCTAAAAGAAAAATACTGACAGTACCAAGTGCAGATAAGCATGCAGAGCAATTGGAACTCTCCCACATTACCAATAGGAATAAAACATGATTCAACTACTCTGAAAGACAATTTGATAGTTTCTCACGAAGTTAAACATACATTTACCACATGACCCAACCATCCCACTCCCAAGAAATGAAATGAAAACTTATGGTCATACAAAACCTGCACACTTATTTAGAGCAGTTCTAATCATAGTCACCCTAAACTGGAAACAACTCAAATGTCTTTCAGCAGTTGAATGAATAAACAAACTCTGGTATAGACATACAATGTCATAAATTCAGTAACAAAAAGGAATGAACTATTGATATACACAACAAACTTGGAAGAATCTCAAAGGCATTATGTTGAGTGAAAGAGGCCAGTCTCCGAAGATGACATGCTGTACGATTCCATTTGTTCAGAGGTTAGGGGTGGGTGTAGGGTTTGACAGTAAAGGGATAGCACCAGGGAATTTTTGGGGGGTGGGGGAGGGGGAACTGCTCTGTATCCTGACTCTGGTGGTGGGTACATGAATCTATGCATGTGTTAAAATTCATAGAACTATACGTCAAAAAATCAATGTTCTTATATGATAATTTTTAAAAAATGCTTTTCATCATGTAGAGTGAAGTATTTATTTGTAATAAATACTTGCGTCTTATATTAATAAGATCTTTTGGTCTCCATAGATCTGTGCCATCCAACACAGTAACCACTAGCCACTAGGCTAGTCCAGCTTGAGGTGTGGAGTGCGTGTAGAGTACACGCGG
This sequence comes from Rhinolophus sinicus, assembly GCF_036562045.2. Taxonomy (NCBI): domain Eukaryota; kingdom Metazoa; phylum Chordata; class Mammalia; order Chiroptera; family Rhinolophidae; genus Rhinolophus; species Rhinolophus sinicus. The sequence goes on from NC_133761.1 coordinate 12,807,894, forward strand.
GATTGTGAAAATTTAGTATGAAAAAGAGGAAAAGAATTACACTATAGCCATAAGTTTTTTAATGTTGATTTCATGTTGAAATCATACTCTTTGGATAGAACTGGGGGTTAAATAAAGCATGATTAACATTAATTTCACTTTTTACTTCGGAAAATGTGGTTACCAGAAAGCTGTAATTACAATATGTGGCTTGGGTTATATTTTTATTGGACAGCACGGCCTGGGGTGACAGTGCCACAATGGGAGGTCTGGATTCTTCTCTCTCCATCTGGACAGGCAGGTGAAGGATGGCCTCAGATGAACAGGACCAACCTGGGCTTCTGCATTGGGTGGTCGCTCACTTCCTCCCAGACTGTCTGGGGAGGTGAAGCATTTGCTTCCTTTCCTGTCTGGTTGTCTTTTCCTAACCTTTGGAGGAGAAAACAGCGAGTGCAGGACAAGACGACATCTAACAGAGGTGGGGTAGGACGGGGGATTAGATGCAGAAGAGCGTCAGGCTTTGCGGCTAGACTTGAGTTTGAATTCCATCTTAACCACTAGCTGGCTGTGCAGTCTTGATGTTTCTTAACCCCAGTTTCTTCATGTGCAGGAGAAAATAGTTCCCCTGGGGGTTTGCTCATCTCATGGGGCTGTGGTGAGGACAACTTACAGGAGAGCATGGAAAGCACCCAGTAGGCCTTCAGGCAATGATCATTTTGCGGTTGCTCTTCCCGCTTAGTGTGGTGTTTGCTCTCCCAGTTCAAGCTCTGTTTTATTTTTTTTCTCTCTCTCTCAGTTGAACCCCGCAGGCATTCTGCCCAACTCTTCTCCCTGATTCAGCACTGAGAAATGCCGAGACAAGCGTTCCCATGAAGCTGCTTGTCAGCAAACACCCACTCCTGTCTCCACTCTCCCCATGTGTCAGAGACAGGCCTGGACTCCACGCGAGGCCCTGGGTTGTGCCAGCTCCCAGGATGACTCACACACACTTTGCTGCACGGAGACTTGGGGCTGCGTCCCCAACCTGTGAGATTAGAAATCGGAGGCTCCCAAACGATGCGACGATCCAGGGAGAGAACGTCCTCCCACTGTCTTTGGGGGCTGTGGCAATTTCCCTAGATTCAGTTTCAAAGGCACGGACGCCTTGGTTTCAGACATTTAGTTGGTGCATTGTCTGCATTTTGCACTTTCTCTCCTTGGCATTTGGTTTTAATTGAGCTTTTACTACGTTATTGTTGTTGCTTGCTTTAGCGTTGGCATCAAATATTAGGTGGGTGCAGTAAGCCTCATCAGCCACATGGATTTTCATTAAAGGAGCTTAAGAAATAGCTGTCTGGCATGGCACTGTATGAAGTTCTGCGGAAGGGAAGTTAAACAGACACGAGTGGTTTCTTGGGAATTGCAGATAGTGGTGGCCACACTTGCTACCTGGTAGGGCTATCTCGATCACCGTTAGGACTGAGAGCTGCAAGGCCCTGTCAGATCCCTGGCAGGGGTCTGAGGGCTATGGTTAAAGACCTCAGAAGCAGACCAGGAGTGGGACCTTGGCCCATCAGAAGAGGCCCTATTCCACGAGAGAGGCAGTGTAGTACGCTGGGCAAGCACATGGATTTTGGCACCTGGCAGCTCTAGGTTTGCATCTGGGCTCTTCCACTGACAAGCCACCTGGGTGCGACATCTAATCTTCACGGGCCTCAGTTTCTTCTCTGTGACCTGGGATCAAAACACCAGTGGCGTAGCTTGTGAAAATGTCTTACCTGCCATGTATTGAGCTCTGTACCGGGCACCAGCGAAGTGCTCTACAGTGTTTTTCAAATTTAGTGCTTACCACAAGCCCAGGAGGCAGGTATTATTTTTGTCTTCATTTGACAGATGAGAAAATTGAGGCTTACGGATACAAAGAAGGAAAAGCATGGTGCCTACCTTTGAACAGCTTCCAGTCTAGTAGAAAGCTAGATTTTGCAGACAGAACAAAGGGAATCAAGATCTAAGACAGAGTAGCCAATGCATGTATTTGCCAGGTACTTTTCCAGGATCTGTACATATCTGAACTCATTTCATCAGCATTGTAGCTCCGTGAAGTGGTGATTTTATTAACCCCATTTTACAGGTGAAAACATGGAGGCATGGGATGGCTATTTGATAGCAGATGTGGGCTTCAGGCCCTCCAAGTCTAGTGTTTGTGCTCTTAATTGTAAAAGCTTCACTCTACTGCTTTTTGCTTGATAACTTGTGATTTAAGGCTGTGCCTGTAATCTTGGATGGCACGTAGTTTTGCCTTGAGATCCAAAATGATAGATTGTTATTGGCTGCCTGAAGCTCCACGTTAAGGAGGTTTCCAAGACGAAGCTGGGACTCAGAGAGGAAAGAATGACATGATTGATTAGTAATGCCCACCATGGGCATGAGAGCTGGTGTTGTCAGGGCAATATATGTGGTATCCCGGGTCTATTTAATATCTAGAGCAAAGTGGGTTTAATCAATTTATGAACAAACAAAGCCAACACCAAGCAACTCATTCATTGACTGTTTTCCTCACTTTTCAATCTGTGTTCTTGTGTTAAGGCTCTAGCACGTATGTGGCAGCACAGGCCCTCCTTGTTTAAACACTTAGCTTTCCTTTCTGGAGATTAATGTTTAAAATATCAAAACTGCCACCCTTCAGGCTGACATAACACCTTCATTGTCAAAACAATAAAGATGCCAGCTGTGGCCAATATTCACTCCATTGCACCCTGGGTGCAGCCATCAGCTGGGATGGCATGGCCATGAGAGTAAGAAAAAAAGGATTCTAACTGCTGAATTCAATTTCTGTACAAGGAAGAATCTATCAGCTGACTTGGGGGACTCAGCCATAAGAGACTCCAGCTGCAGCATGCATCATTAGTGGAATCTCCTGCCTGGAAATGTTGGAGGTTTTCCTCTGCAGGGAAGGTTCTAGGAGCATTGTTTTCCTCCACCCCATCCTCAATCTCTTTTCTTGGCTTTTCTTTCCTGGGTACCATTTCTCCCTGGGCTCAGACTTTTGTTTCTTTCGTATCCTTTCCCACACATTCCTAGGAATGGATCCTACATTTAGTCACCTGGAGATACAGATACCGACTAAAATGCTCAAATGATAAATAGGTTTTCTTTCCTGGGCCAGTTCTGGTCAATCGCTTGTGGCTACTGAAATGCTGAGTTGAGAAGCTTTGTGATGGACTTGGCCTAAAAGCATGTTGGAATTGATTAGTGATGTCTGCCATGGGTATGGGCTAGGAGCAATAATTTGTGTAGGCTCCCACTGGCTCTGCCAAAGTGGAAAGCCTACACGGTTCTGAGAGCTGTGATGTTAGGGAATGTACTTGGGGTTTGGTCCTAAGAGATGCAAGTTCAAGTCCTGTCTCTTCTCTTTCTATGGGAATCTTAGATGTGTCGCTTATTTTCTCTCAGTCTTAGTAAAACTTGCATAAAAATAATCCTCCTTATCAAGTGGTTGTAAATATTGTAGGAATGATGCACATTCATTCATTCATTTATTCAAACCATATTTGTTGAGCACAGTGTGAGGAGTTTGGGGTACAATATGGATGTGGTTCCTGCCCACGCAGAATTTATCATCTAGTGGGAGGTAGATTAATTTTCTATTGCTAAGTAACAAATAAACACAAATTAAGAGGCTAAAACGACACACATTTTTATGTTACATGTTCTGTGGGTCAGGAATCTGTGCCCAGCTTAGCGGGCTCCACTGCTCAGGGTCTTATACGGTTGTAGGCAGTCATGTCCGCTGAGTTGTGTTCTCATCCGGAAGCTTGACTGGGGAAAATCTGCTTCCAAGCTCATTTCGCTTATTGAAAGAATTTACCTTCTTACCATGGTGAGACTGTGGGCCCTGGCTTTGGCTGGCTGTAGCTGGATTCCACCCACAGGTTCTGGGTTACCCATAGGACCTCCCATGACAACTAGAGGCTTCCTGCAGCTGCTTGACACGTGGGCTTCTCCAACATGGCCAGTCACCTTATCAAGCCAGCAAGTAGAGCCTGTCGCTCTAGTCTGCTGACATGGAGTCTTACGTAACCTAATGTAACCATGAGGGGAACAGCCCATCACCTTTCTATAGTCTATTGATTAGAAGCAAGTCACAGGTCCTGCCCATACTCAACGTTGGCGGTGGGGGGAGAGGGGGTTTGATGCCAAGGCAAGGACAATAGGAAGTGGAAAACACTGGGGGTCACTTTAGGGTCTCCACCACAGAGACATACAAATAAGAGTTTATTTATGAGTATATATATATATATATATATATATATATATATATATATATATATTCAGGGAGATATTATACACAAGAACAACAATGGTGTGATAATTGTTATGACAAGGGAGATTCAAGGTGTAAGAAAGTACACACGGGGACACTTGAATAGTCTCAGGGTGGTCAAGGGGGGCTTTCTAGAGGAAATGATATTTTTTTAAAGGTGAGACCCAAAGGGTGACCAGGATTAGCCTTATCCTAATGTACTGTCCACATATTAGTTCTTGTTTTCATTACCACGTGCCGCCCAGCATTGGAACAAGTCTTTAGATAAGGTCTTTTCAGCACTGATAACAGTGAGACCCTTTGCAGACCTGCTCTAGGATTTCGTCTTTGTGAAGTCACCCCAAAGAAAGTCACCTCCTGGGCTCAGGTTTTGCAGCGTGGCAAGGAAATAAGCACCAGGCTGGGAGGGGGATGGTGGAGGGGATTCCAGGGATGTCTCTGTTCAGCCCGTGTCGATTTCCATTGATGTTTCCCTAGAAGGTTGAGAAGCCAATGGCGGCTCTAGGATAGTGAAAAACTACCATCTGTTTCAGATTGGGCCTCTGGTTGGAGAATCGCTGGCTTAGCCAAAGCTTTCCCCATCCCACATGGATCTGTTTAGAAATAATGAGAGCAATAATAATTGTCATCCAAAGTCATGTTTCATTTTATTAAGCTTTTAATAGGCATTACTTGCCATTATCGGGAATAATGCATCATAGTTTTGAACGTTTGCTGTGTGACAGGCACTGGCCTAAGCCCTCAGTGTTTGGGTTGCATTATCTAATCTCCAAAAGGAGTTTCCTCCATGTCTTCTAGCACAAAAAGGTTACCCTCCCCTTTCCTTGCTGCCTATTAAAATTCTTCTCAGCCTGCATGCTCCATCTCAAGTCTAACCTGCTCTAAGAAACTAGCCATGAGCATTCCAGTGCATACCATTAATATCACCAAGCTCATTACCCCATCAGCTTCTGTCTTCCATTACTTGCTAATGAGAATCGTAGCATTTTGGTTCTCTGGCCCACCTGTCCCTTCCTAGCTGCACTTCTTTCCTCCCGACAGTCTGACTGCTTTTAGCCTGGTCTCTCTGCCTACACCCCTCCCTTCCTCTTCTCCATCCTGAGCAGTGCAGACAGATTGAATTTCCTAAGGTTCAACCTTGGTTGTGTCACTTTATCACTCAAAAAACTTTCAGTACCTAATCTTTAATCCACCAATTTCACTTCCAGCAATTTATCCTCCAGACATACTTGCCCATGTGTGAAATGATGACTGTTGTGCATATTGAGTGCTGTATCACTGGCAGTAGCAACAGACCTGGAGCAACCTGTATATCCATCAATGGGGGCTCCGTTAGTAAGGTCTGGTACATTTATAACCGTGGTTTTTAAGCCTGGTTGCCCACGTAGGTCACATGGGTGTGGTACATTAAGATGACCACGAATTCTCTGCCACACCTATTGAGAGGTGAAGCCTAATTCCCCTTCTCTTAAATAGGAATAGTCCTTTGTTTAGGGACTTGCTTGACCAATAGAATGGCATCAAATGGATGATCTGAGACTTCCAAGCCTAAGTTATAAGAAGCTTTGTACATAGCTGCCACACTGGCCTCTTGGAACTTTAACTCTGGGATGAGCCAGCTGCCATGTAAGAAGTCTGACTGTCCTGAGACCATCATGCTGTGAGGAAGTCCAAGTTAGCTTCATAGAAGGAGAGAGAGAGAGAGAGAGAGAGAGAGAGAGAGAGAGAGAGAGAGAGAGAGAGAGGAAGAAACATCCATCCAGCCGCAGCTGTTGCAGCCATCCCTGCCCAGGCACGAGACATGTGAGTGAGGAAGCCTTCTTGGATATTCCAGCCTCTGCAGACATATGAAGAATAGCCAAGGATCCCAGCTGATATTAGAATCAGGGCCCCAGATACATGGCTCCATTCGAGCCATTCCAGCCACCTCCCAGCCACACATGTCGCCTGTGAGGCCCTCAGTCACTCCGGAGTAGAGACAAGCTGTCTCTACTGTGCTCTGCCAGAATTCTTGACCCCCAAAAATGTGAGCATAATGAAATGGTTGTCGTTCTTGTTTCTATGTTTTGAGGTGGCTTATTGTAGAGAGCTAGCTAACTCGTTCTCCTGGGGATCTTTCAGAATCTCCCCAGATCATTCTATCGAACAACCATGCTGAGAACCACTGGTCTATACAATTAAACACTATTTATTCATTTGAAGTGAGTAAGGAAGCTCTGTTATTCATTTGAAGTGAGTAAGGAAGCCCAAGGCATATGGTGGAGGGAAGAAGAGAAATTTACCAGAACAATTTTTATATTATGGTACCATTGTATAAATATAGGTACGGATTTTTTTCTGGAATAATACATGAGAAAGTGGCAAGTAAGCTAATTTTTTGCTTCCAGAGATGGAAACTGAATAGCTGGAGAAGAGAAGAAACATTTTGCTTATTACCTTACGATAGCACTCACATTTTAAAACATGTGAATGCAACAATTCATTGGTAAATAAATCCTGCCTACTGCTTACCTGGAAAATGCCAAATCCTTTAGCTTGATCTAGACTTAGCCTTTATTTCCAGGCTTATTATCTTATTATTTATACCTCTTATTTTACACTGAAACTGGTTGTGGTAAGCAGAATAACGTCCCCCCACCCCCACCCCACCACATACACATACCAAGATGTCCATGTCCTGCTTCCTGGAGCCTGAGCATGTTACCTTATTGCTAAAAGGAACTTTGCAGATACGATTTAATTAAGGATCTTGTGTTTGGGAGATTATTCTGGATTATTTGAGCGGGCCCAATGTAATCACAAGGGGCCTTGTGAGTGAAAGAGGGAAAGAGAAGTCAGAGAAGGAGATCCGGGGATGGAAGTAGAGGTCAGAGTCATGGGATTGCTGACTTTGAAGATGAAGGAAGGGGCCATGAGCCAAGAAATGTGGTGACCTCCAGAAGCTGGAACAGGCAAGGAAACGGAATCTCCCTTAAAGCCCCCAGAAAGAATGCAGCCCTGCCAACACCCTGATTTTAGCCCAGTGAGACCCATTTCAAACTTGCTGTTTTAAGCCACTTCATTTGTGGAAATTTGTTACAGCAGCCACAGGAAACTAACACAGTGGTATTTCCCCGGATGGTATTCCAAGAAATAGGCCTTTTGAGGGAGCCTTCATGAAAATAATCAAAAAATTATTTAAAGTCAAATAAAAAACAAGTTATAATTTTAATCAACTTAAATGAGGTGCAGTTTACATACAAAATGTACAACAAAATATATACATTTTTTGTGTGTGTACTGTTCAGTTAGCTTTGGCATGTCCATACACCAAGGTAACCCACCATCCCAATCAGGAAATGGATCGTGTCCAGGGACCCAAAAATGTTTCCTTGTGCCCCTTCCTATCTCCACCTCTCACCCCAGGCAACCACTGATTTAAGTTTGTCACTAGACAAATGCTTTTTCACTGTAGGGGATCTTTAATATGTTAAGATCATTGTGACTGTCCAAGGGGAGGTTCTGTAGAGCAGGTTGTATCCTCAGGTTTATTTGACCGCAGGTCCTTTGGTCCTGCAACATCTCCCAGGACGAGGGGCTCTCAGAACACACCTGAGAAATGCTTTACTGCTCACCTGTGTCAGTTCAGGCGTTTCCTTCTTTTGGAGGGTCCATCTCTAGCCTTCAAAAAGGTACTCATCCTTCAAGGCCCAGCTCAAGGATGAACTCCTCCACGGAATAGACCCTTCACTTGGCTAAGTCTCATATCTGTGGTTTTCCATTTACATACAAAATGTACAACAAAATGTGTACATTTTGTGGCACACAAATGACATAATGGTTAATATTAATGCAACATTATGTTATATTTGCATTGTCGATCCATAGTCATAGCGTCTTTTTCTGAGGGCGAAGAATGACTATTTCGTTCCTATGACATGATTAGCAGGAAGTGGTCAAATGTTCAGCAGGAGTCAAAGAAGGTGTGCTCCCAGGTAACGTTTGAGCTGCCCTAGACTTGGGAGAACATTGTTAAGCTCTGCCTCAGCATCCCATAGCTATGTGAACTTAATGGGCTGATGGTAAATGACTCCCTCATCTTCATACCCCATATTCAGCCCAACACATCCCTGGGTCCTGCGGATTTTACTTCTGAACCATCTCTCCCATCCATAGCTTTCTGTCTGTCCCCTCGGCCCCATCCTTGTTCAGGCTCATATCACTTCTCACCTGCACTATTACAACATCCTCCTAAATGGTCTCCCACCTTCAGTCTTGACCCTCCTCTGATCTACTTTCCATCCTAATGCCAAGACCCTGATTTTGTCTTTCTGCCTAAAAATCTGAATACGGATGCCCATTGTTTATAAGATCAAGTTGGGAGGCTTGGCATGGCACACGTGCCGCTTTTCGTACGAGATCCTTCCCCTATCAAGTTTCACTTCTTGTTAACACTTTTCTATGCACCCTCTGTCCCAACCATTGGGTGGGGAGCTCCTTACAGGTTCAAGAACACACCACGCCTTTCATGGCTCCATGTTGTTTCTTCAACTGGTATGCTCCTCTCCTCCATCTGGCAAATTCCTAGCCAGTGGAAGACCTTTCCAAATATCATCTCAGAAGCCTTCTCATCTCCCCAAGGCACGATGAATCCTTTGCTTCATTACATTCCACTAGTACTTGTATACATTCCTTTGGAAAAACTCTTATCTAATCGCATTACAATTATAATTTAGAGGCTGTCTCCCTACTTAGAATATGAGTCTTGTAAAACACAACTGTCATACTTTATACTTTATCTTTTTATCCCCGGCACGTAGCACAGTGCCTGGCAAAACATATTTGCGACTAATGATGACTAACACTTATTGAATTCTTACTGTGTGCCAGGCACTGCACTCAGCACTTTTGTGGATTCACTTGATTATTTCACTTATTTCTCACGCAACCATGAAGAAGGTTTTGTTAATGTCTCTGTTTTGCAGGAAATGAAACTGAGCCTTGGAGAGGTTAAGGAAATTTCTAGGGACATGCAACGGGTAAGTGGTACAACTTGTATTTGAACCCTGGTTTATCCAATCTGTTCTCTTAATAGTAGTTATTAGTATTTCTTGAATGAATGCATGAACACTGCCAGTTATTTGAATATTTAAAGTGTGTATCTTCAAGCAGCAAAGCATGACCATTCCCTTGGCTTGGAGAAGGGAGAGGAGACTTTTCTGCAGAGACTTGCAAAGCCTGATGGTAAGGGGTTGGAGACTCAGAGGAGTGAAAAGACTTGACTCAGGAAACAGGGTAGTAAGTGACAGAGTCCAGATTTTAACTCAGGTTTCCAGCGTGGGGGTCCTAAAGCTTGGTGCCTGCTCCAGAGCTCACTTCTTTAGGGACATTCCAACACTAGGGCCTTTCAAATTGCAGGTTTAAGGAGTAAGAGAGAGTTCCATGTTCTCAGGGGAAGGCCACCCCTCCCAGGCCTCCCTCCTCCACTGCCAGTAGCCAAGAAGTACCTGAGCTCTGGGTCCTTTTCTGGCCTCCATAGGATGTTAAGACGAAATTCTAGAATTCTCTGTGCTCCTGGCAAGAGACCTGTTTCTTCATCAACACTCACAGCCTCTGGTTCCTGCTTTGGGGTCCTCAGGATCAATCTCATGTGCCCTTTATTGCTGCTTACACCAGTCCCCAGGTTCCCAGGCCATCCCTCATCTCTTGCACCTTCATCCCCACCCAGCTCTTTAATCCCCTTCCATAAGCCTATCACTTACTGCTCCCTGTCTTCTGAAACCCTTTTGCTATCCCTTTGGGACTGGTGGTTAGCCAGCAGCAAAATCTCCTACATTCTCATCATCTTCGTTGAGTGTTGTCTTTACTTCCTTCCTCCTAGAGAAACTGGATCTCACCTGAGGACACGGTAGCCCTTTCCCAAGGCTGAAGTGTAGAGTAGGTATCCTGTTTGCCCCCCTTGTGGTTCTTCTAGATTATTTTTACCATCTGCTCACTAAAAATGCAAAACTTGAAATCCTTCCGGGAGCAGTTGGAATACTTACCCTAGTGGCCTCAACACGTTGAAGATTTTAGCTCCTGGTTTATGGTCATTCTCTCCCAAACTACTCCTGTCCCAATTCTTGGTGATTTCACTATCTGTGTAGATAATCCAGTGCCCTCCAATGATCATGTCCATCCTTTACCTGAGCCACAAGCTCCCATGGTCATACGCTGGATTGGCCCTGTCTGCTAGAACTTTCTGTGTTGGCAGAAATGCGCTTTGTCTGCACTGTCCAATAAAGTAGCCACTAGCCACACATGGCCATTGAGCATTTTAGAGGTAGCTGGTGCAATGGAAGAACTGGATTTTAAACTTTATTTCATTTTAATTAATTGAAATTTAAATAGCTAATGTGGTCACTAGCTACGTCTTGGACAGCACAGCCGGGACCACAGAATACCACGAATTGTATCTTCTTTTAATCCCAGTTTCAAGAATCCCATTCCCTGCCACCTTCTAATTGTCCAGTTTAATTCTTCTAATTCCTGACCCCAGTGTGTGCTGGGCTTCACTGGGACCTGCAATCCAGTGATCCTGTTGCCTTTTCACAGTCCCTCACTTTGTGTGAGTCCTCACATCCTTTATTTTAAATCCAGCATACATTCCGTGATCCTTCCTTAGAGGCACTCCCTTGCATATGACTTCCACAAACGTGTCCCTTTCTCACTTCACTGTAAGTGCCTGGCTGAATGTCAACCCTTGTTAAATCCAACTCCCCACTGTCTACTTGTCTCCAGACTTGAGGCTGAACTTGGCTGGAGAAAAACAAAAGGATGTTGATGTGTCACCCAGATGGAATCGATGATGCTGAACCAGCACACATTTCCTGGTCGGCTCAGTCTTCTAGACAGCGATTTCCAACCCAATCCTCTCGCCTTATTCTTCCAATACTCTTCTTCTCCTCTCTCTCAACTGGCAAACTTGATTCCCATTTCAAGGAGAAATCTTACACAACAGAGGAAACTTACAGGAGCGTCCACCACTTTGTTTACCCACATCTGGGAGTACAGTCCACCTTCCCTCATAATATTGGTCAAACTCCCCATGCTTCTGTTTTGGGCTGGCCTCTCATGTGTGCTGGAGTTCATCCTCTTCACCTATCAAAGACATCATTACAGTTCTTGCCTCTCCCTCAAGCAATCATCAGGGGATCCCTCTCACCAGTATACAGCTGTCCCCAGTATCTGCAGGGGATTGGTTCTAGGACCGTCCCTCACAGTTACCAAAATCCATGGGCACTCAAGCCCCTTATATAAAATGGTGTAGTATTTGCAGGCAACCTACGTACACCCTCCCCTATAGTTGAAATAATCTCCAGATTGCTGATAAAGCTACTACAACATAAATACCTTTAGGTGTGGTACTGTATTGTTTAGTGAATCATGACAAGGAAAAGAAGTCTGGGTACGTTCAGTTTAGATGCAACCATTGTAGTTAGATGCCTAACTACAGAGTCCACATCAGCAACAAGGTAACATTTTCTTTTTTTGAATATTTTCAGTTGGTTGAATCTGCAGAAGTGGAACCTGTGGATATGGAGGGCCGACTATACACACACACTGGAATTTCTCCTCCCCAGAGCTTTGCATGCACTATTCCTTTTACCTGACATGCTGTTCCAGTAAATACCCACCAAGCTTATCTCTTCATTTCCTTTGGGTCTTTGCACAGATATCACCTCCTGACAATCCTACTTAAAATTGCATAACTTCCCCTCTCCCTATCCCATTTTAATTTTTCTTCATAGTACTTACCACCATCTGACATCATAGAGACTCTCCTCGTCTGATCCTGGAGGGCAGGCATTCTTCATCTTCTTGTTTTTCGTTACTGTATCTCAGGACCTAGAATAGTATCTGGCCCATAATAGGCCCTAATGAATGTAGAAAGAGCAATGCAGGGACTTCCGTTCTCTGACGTTCCTACTGGTTTGTAGCAATGGTGATATTTTTCCTTACAAAGAGGGACAGTCAGAATGAGTTACCACCCACTGCTCTTAGAAGTTTTTAGAAGAGAAGTTCTCAAACTTTAATGTGCCTTTGAACCACCTGGGGATCTTGTTAAAAATGCAGCTTCTGATTTGGCAGGTCTGGGGTGGGGCCTGAGATTCTGCATTTCTAACAAGATCCCGGGTCACAGAGATACTCCTGATTATGGCAACACTTGGAGTCGCAAGGCTGCTTTGCTCATCTTAAGCCTCCTTCTTCTTTCTTTTTCAAAAAGTGGAGTGAGCGTAAATTCTTCCGCAGCCCATTTCCGTATTTACAGCGTAAGCCTGACCCTGAGTTCAAGCAGTTCTGTGGTCAGCGCCTCGGTAGCTGCAGGTGACACATTTGTGCCGAGCTTCACCCATCTCTGTGTGTGCCTGGGAGTAATGCTGGCTAGTTAGGCTGTTAAATAATGACTGTTCCCTGTTCTGGGCAGAATTCGTTTTTTGTCTTGTTTTGCTTTAATGCCTGTGTGTATGTGTGCAAGAATCCGATTATTGATGCTAATCAGTTTCCTAGCCGTTGCCTGATGTCATTTGCCATGTTTTGGCACGACATCAATGCAAAGACGATCCTGCCTTTCTGTTCACATTATTATTATTGTATCACTCTGCTTCTGTCTAGAGCACAAGGTGGAGGGCTGTCATCAATTAGTTTTAAAATCATAGTCAGGACCTCTTTATAAACTTTGTACAGTTTGTAACTGCCACAAAGAAGCCCGGCCATGGGGGGGATGAGGTGACAAGTAAAGACTGAAAACCAGCCAACACCTCTTTGCCAAGCCAGGTGCTCTGACTGGGGTTGCATTGCCTGTTTCTCCCAGAGGGGTTTCCTTTTTGCAAAGGTTATAAAGCTAGGGAGAACTATACAGGAAAATAGAGAGTTTCTCTCTCTATTTTCAAAGAGAGCACAGCACGTTGATTTCAGGGATATGGAGATACTGAAGGCTAGTTCACTTGTCCCAATTGTCATCATCACCATCATTATAACCATCACCGTCACCATCATCCTCTATGTATTGAGGACACAAGATACTGGGCCAATTGTTTTACAGCCATTGTCTCATTTGTTCCCTACAAAAACCACCCCTCACCCAAGTCAAGTGTTATTCTTATTTCATCCTCATTTGCAGAGATGGAAACTGAAACTTGGAGACGTTAAACAACTTGCCTACGATCATAGAGCTACGTTAAGTATAGTTTTCAGACATGGAAATCATGACTCTTAGGCAAATATTAAATGATCCCGTGTCAAAGAGTGTATTTAACTCATTGATGACTGAGAGAACCAGTAATATACTCATAGACTTATACAAAGTGCATGAGAGAATTTAGGCATATGCACGTGATTTACAGAAATATAAGGAAAGTAAGGTAGGCTGAATAACGGCTCCCTCAAATATACCCATGTCCTGATCTCTGGACCTAGTGACTATGTTATCTTACATGTGGAAAGGACTTTGCAGAGGTTCATGAAGGATTTAGAGATGGGGAGATTATTCTGGATTATCTGGGTAGGTCCAATGTAATCACAGTATGCTTATAAGAGGGAGCCAGGAGTGTCGGAGTAACAGAGAACCTGTAAGAATGGAGGTGTAGAGGTCGGAGTGAAGTGCTTTGAAGATGGAGGAAGGGGCCACATGCTGAGGAATATATGTGACCCTAGAATCTGAAAAAGGCAAGGTAGTAGATCATTTTCTAGATCTTCCAGAAGGAACGAACCCTGCTGACACCTGATTTTAGCCCAGTGATATTGACTTTTGACTTCTGACTTTTAGAACTCTAAGATAAATGCCTGTGATTTTAAACCCTAAAATGTGGTAAATTGTCATGGCAGCTGTAGGAGATTAATAAAGATCACGAGATTAGATAGAAAGCTGGTTAATGTCCAACAGGGCTATAAATCATAACTCTGGGAGCTAATTCTCCTACCAGAGTTAAATTATTTGCATTTTTACTAGACCAAAATATGCAAGTTAACCTCTGTCCCCACAGAAATGAAAATTGTCTAGTCATGAGAAAGTCAAGTTCAGGGTTGTACTGAAAGAACACCCAATAATTTCTTCTGCATATCCCAACTTTAGGGTATTCTTTTGGACAGCTAGGAAGTGGGAGAGCTGGGCTTGCAACCAGGCCCTTCCAAATGCAAAATGTATGCTTTTCACTGTGAAGGGACCTACCTTCTCACTAGCGTTAGTGGGTGGACTAGCAAGGCCATTGAGGCAAAGAAAATTGTGCCTCGGAACAGAGAGCACAACTCAGAAATTGCCAGCATGAGTTTACCAACACCTTTATGGTGCTTCTCTTAAACCGAGGACCCCAGAAACAGCCTTGCTCCTTTCTTAATGCCCACGGTAGAAATTCCTGCGCTAGCTCTCTGAACACTTAGAGTCAAACTTGTAGTAGGTGGTTTAGATAGATTCCTGGCTGTAACTAGAGAGATGCCATGGGAAGCTGAGCTACCATCCCCACTCCTCCCCACCTCGCTCAGGAGCAACGCTCTCTGAAATTCCCTTCTCTAAAAACACAAGTATATTTCTTAGTTAAGCATCGTAACACTTACCTAGTAATGTTTGATAAAGGCTTGAATTGCAAATGGTTTGGGGGAAAGGAGAGGTGAAGACTGGGGTTGGGAAACAGACTGCAGGAACACGAGAGTGGTATCAAGAGCTAGCATGACATTCCGAAGAGATGGTGTGGTGAAGGTTTTGACTACAGTTAGGACTTTTATAGGGAAGTGGGGTCTGTGGTTGGACAGGTCAAGTGTCTTGAATGAGGTCTGAGGAATGTAGGTTTACCTTACAGGACAATCATTCTTAACACTGACTGAGCATTAGAATAAGCTGGGAAGAGTGAAGAAATACGAATGTGCAGAGGCTGTATTCATTGGTGAGGGCTGCCATAAACCCAGTACCACCGACTAAGTGGCTTGAACAACAGATATTTATTTTCTCACGGTCTGGAGGCTAGAAGTTCAAAATAAATTGTCAGCATGGTTGGTTCCTTCTGAGGCCTCTCTCCTGCGCTTGTAGAAAGCCATCTTCTCCCTGTGTCTTCACATGGTCTTCCTTTTGCAATGGTGCCCAAATTTCCTCTTCTTATAAAGCTACCAGTCAGATTGGATTTAGTTGCATCTAAAGATGTCATTTTAGCTTAGTTACCTCTTTAAAGAACTTATCTCCAAATGAAGTCACATTCTGAGGTATTGGGGGTTAGGACCTCAACATATAAATATTGGGGGGACACAGTTCAACCCATAACAGGCCCCATCCCTAGAGACTGATTCAAGTGACCAAGAATGGAGCTGAGGCTTTGGTGTGGAAAGCTCCATTTTAATACATGCCCAGGAATGCCCATTGCTGTGGGGTCTACAGTGCAGGTAACTGGGGTAAGAGCTGGAGATGAATTGGGCAGAGTTCTCCTGGTACAAGCCTTGTCCTTGGCACTCCACTGCCCTCATCAGTGGATGGCTATGGGGAACGTCACTCAAAGTCATTGAGCTTCAGTAGTTTTATCTGTAAAGTCAGGACAATCACATTTTGCCTGCCTTCAGGCAGGAGGCTGGACCAGGTACTTTCTTAAGGTTTCTTCCAGTTTTAAGATATTTTATTCTGAAGGCAATTATAAGGCCAATTCATGGTGGTGGTAAGGATTGAAGAAGACAAGAAGAGAGTCAATTTGAACGGGCTTTGACTACCACTGCAGCCCCCCCACACACCATTATCAACCTCTCTAGCATCACTAGGACCCACCTCCATTATTATAAGCATTATCACTATCACCACTGCTGTCCCCATGCCTGCTGCCATCACCCCTCCTCCACTGTCACTAACAGGGGCAAATATAATGGCAACATTTGCAGCCGCCATGGCTCCCATGTTGGTAGAGACAAACGCAGACACACACATTTTAGAACCGGATCCCTTAGACCAAGTTCTTGATTTTGTATTGGGTGAAACTGAGGTCCAGAGAGGTTAGTTGACTTATTCCAGGCGACAAAGCTATTAAATAGAAAAGCTAAGTTCAAGATCCTTATCTTTGGACCTCATATTAAGAGATCTTTCTGCTGGCACACACCATCTCATTACAGCCCATCAGCATGGGGCTGGGCGATGGAGACCCCCACCGTCTGAACTTACTGTTCTTTCTAGTCAGGAGTATGCCATCATGGAAAGCAGCCTCATTAAACACAGATCCCCTGTGCCTGGGTTCCGGAGTTCCCGTTCCAAGAGGCTGGAATGCTCTGGTTGAAGGGTGGGATATGATCCGTCCTTTAATATTTTGTTAGGACTTGGTCAGTAAACAGTGACATAAACCCAACCAAACATGAACTATGCAAAACAGAAACTTATTGGCTCATGTAATTGAGAAGCCCAAGGGCAGCTCTGGCTTCAGGGCTCTCATGATGTAATCATGGGTCTCTCCACGTGGCTTGTGCCCTGCTGGCTCGGTCTCAGGCTCCATGTGGTGGCATGATGGCAGCTCTGGCCTCTGAGTCCTCTCAGATTTCTGGTACAGCAACAGACATGTTTCTCAACAGCTCAAAGAAAAGTCATGGAAATTAAATAATTCAGAAAGATATTTATTGAGGGCCTACTATGCACCAAGAACTCTTCTATGTACTGTGAATACAGAGAGGAAGAGACAGAAGCCCACCCAGACACTGAGCTTTCACATGAGAACCTTAGAGGGCTCTGATTGGACTGTCTTTGGATAAGTGCCATCTGTGAACCAATCATTATAGCCGGGAGTATGTGATGTGCTGATTGACTTGGGCTGGGTCATGTGCTCCACTTAAAGAGCGCGAGCTTTTTTTTTTGAGGTGCAGGCACTATGCCATAGTTAATGTGTGCCCTGTGTCCCCAGGGCATGCATGACCCAGGGACTTGCCTGTAATAAGGCAATGAGAAATGACGTCAAAAGAGTGTGTGAACAAATGTGTAAATAAGCAAAAGACAGAGAAAGTGCGTGGTAGGTAAATGTATAAAAACACCTTAAGTGGGGGCAACCAAACAAATCAAATCATGAAATGATGGTTATCAGCTGCCAATCAGAAAAGATATGCAATAGTCACCGTAGAATGTTCGTTAAAACCATTTCCTCTGCGTGTTTCTTATCAGCATAAGAAAATCCTGCTTATTATTCAGAGGCGCATTAGGAAAAAAACGAAAGTCGTGGTTACTTTCAGAGTTGTCCCTGGGGTCAACAAACCCAGGGGGTCACTCTGGGTCTCTCACTTTAAGGAACACGTGAAAGAAGAAAGGAAGACAGCTCATAGCTGGCAGCTAAAATATGTTGAAGTCATGATGTAAATGTCTGCCACCCTCACCTTTCTGCTTTCACTGTCTCAGCCTGCTGTGGACACCTGGGAAACATTTCCCCCCACTGTCTGACGTTCTTGGGCACAGTTTCTCAGTTCCTTTGATAGAGGCTGACCTTGATGTTCATTTTATGCATATTTCAACTGGTACAAAGGGACAAGGCAAGAAAAAAGTCTAGAAGAAAAATTTGTACCTCTAAAATGTGTTAGCACATGTAGTTCATTGGTCCTAGATCCTAAAAGTTTGGTTCTATTATCTTGCATAAAACCTAGGTGGGTCAATATTTGGAGGAAAGTGTGTAATTTTAGTCATTGCACTGCTCAAGGAAGGACATGTAGAGGACACATAGGAAGTGGCAAACTAAATTATTGGGAGGAACCTACCTTTGAGCAAGAGCTCAAAGGATGTGGACTCAAGTATGGAAAGGCCAAAGCTTTAAAGCAATAAGCAAGTGCTATGAATTTATGAAGGGCTTAGAAAAGATGCCTATACATAAACTTGCTCACCAAATTCCAATATCCCCAAACGAGAGGGGCGCTCACGAAGTTTCAAACATCTCAAAAAAATTATAAATATTGAGTGTGAGTGGTTTCAGACAATGATCATAAACACATGGGATTCATTATTCTTAGGAATAGCACTGTTTGAAAACATAGAGTCCCTGAAGAATTCGGGTAAGTTCATGGGTGGCAGAGCAAGAGTAAGTCTTCAGAGACTGGAGGATGCTTTAAATACAGCTCTGCCCATGGGACGATCACATCCACCCCCAATTCTTCAGACAAGTGTCTGGATGGATCACAGACAGGCCCAGGAGAGGTCTCAGCAATGCTTTGAGAATAAATCAAGAGATCTGCCACGTGTTTGAAGTGTGTGTGTGTGTGTGTGTGTGTGTGTGTGTGAGTGAGTGTGTGTGTTTGATACGGATGGTTACATTAGAATTAATGTCATGAATGAATGATTAAGGAAAAACAACTAAAGGAAAACAATGAGTCGAGAGCTTTTTGTAACATTTAATTGTGAAATAATTATATACTCACAGGAAGTTGCAAAAGTAGTAGAGTCACGTGTCTCCTTCACCCAGCTTCCACCAATGGTGACATCTTATAAAGCTGTAGTAGAATATCAAAACCAGGAAACTGACATTGGTCCATTACTCTTGACTATAGACCTTATTTTGTTTTCACCATTTTTGAGCCCGCATTCATTTATGTGTGTCTATGTAATTTTATTCCTGTGTAGATTTGTATAACCGCCATCACAGTCAAGATACAGAATTCCTCTGTCACCATAGAAATCCTTTACGTTACCTCTTGTATTCCCACTTCCCCCTCCTCCTCCTTCTCTGGGAACAGCTAACAATTTCTATAGTTTTGTCATTTCAACAATGTTCTAGAAATTGAATCAGACTTCAAAGGGTATGTAACCTTTACAGACCAACTTTTTTCATTAGGCATAATGGCCTTGAGGACCATCCAAGTTGTCACATGTACCAATAGTTCATTTGTTTTCTTGTTGTGCAGTATTTGAGTGGGTAGATATACCAGAGTTTATACTATCACTCACCTACTAAAGGACATTTGGGTTGTTTTCAGCATTTTGCTATTATGAATCAAACTTCTACAAACATTTGTGTACATGTGTTTGTGTGAACACAAGTTTTCATTTCTCCGAAATAAATACCCAGAAATGTGATTGCTGGGTTTTATGCTAAGCACATGTTTAGTTTCATAATAAACTCCCAAAGTATTTTCCACAGTGGCTGTATGATTTTTACATTGCCACCAGCAATGTATGAGAGACCCAGTGTCTCTGTATCCTCACCAGCATTTGATATTATCACTATTTTTTAAATTTAGCTATTCTAATAGTGTGTAAGGATGTATCATTGTGGTTTTAACTTGCATTTTCCTCATGGCTAATGATGTTTAACAACTTTCTTGTGCTTATTTGCCATCTATATATTCTCTTTTGTGAAATATCTCTTCATGTCTTGGCCATTTTCTAAGTGGATAGTTTGTTTGCTTTTTCACTATCGAGTTTAGAGAGGACATTATATAGTTTTAATACAGGCATTTGTCAAATACATGACTTGCAAATATTTTCTCATGTCTGTAGCTTGTCTTTTCATTCTCTAAACAGGGTCTTTCACAGCAAAAAACAAGTAGAGGTTTTAAACTCCCGTGTAGAAAAGCCTGACCTCTACTTGAGAGCTCAGAACATGGTCACTCCATTGGTTGTCACTCATGAGGGCAGATAACAGGTCTAATTCCCATTGGGGTGTGCTCATTCAGATTTATAGTAGCTCACCGCCCACGGGCTTAACTCTGTTCAGTGGCCACAGGTCCATGTTTTTCAGGACATCACAAAAAGATGAGCTGAGAAAGAGTGGTCCACCACTGAGAGGGCACCTTGAAGGACAAGTCTGCAGTGACCCAGAAAGTGAGTCTGTCACATCCTCCCCTTCCTAGAAAACTGAAAAATGCACTGTCATCAGTATAGCTTGAAAGCCAACACTTAAAATGCCAGGAGGCTTCTTGAGCCATTTCATACAACATAAAGTAACAGACTTAATTGTTTGGGTGACTTTAACCAATACAGAGAGCCAAAACACACATGGAATTCAAAACCAGAAATAATCTCAAGTTTGAACCATCCAGTGTGCTTGTCTACATCGCATTCACCAGGTCAAAGTCCAACCCAGTCCATACGGCAAATGCAGCCTTGGCTCAAGGTTAAGGGTTGCTGCCATGGAGACCACAAGAGTGAAGATTTTCTGATACCCTTTCGGCCTGAAAGGAATGGATTACAGCTCCATCTTATGTAAATTTCCACTGGGGGGAAAAAAGGATGAAAAGGAAAATAATCATGCGTTCATCATTTTCATTTAGGGTAATAAGATCCTTTAATGCCTTCTTGGAAAAAGAGGCAACAGCTGTCCTGTCACAAATGACAAGGCACTTTACTCGACATTTTGCAGGAACCCAATCTTTAGCTGAAATTTTGACCTAATGGTTGCACTGAGTTATGTTTTTAAAAGAAAGATGGATTTTCTTTAAACATATGACATAAGCCAATTGGCCCCAGACGTGAAGAATTAAGAGCAAATTGTACCAATCTAAATTTCAGAAGTGGACAGAGAAATCTTATCCTTCCTGTCTCTCCATGTTCAGGCTGAGTGGGTGGGAAGGAGGGTGAATGACTAGGTAAAGACCATTTCACAGGGTCGTTAAGTGAACATTGGATGTTTGCTTCTACAATATTCATTCTCTTTTTGTTTTGGTGGCAGTCCGCAGCTTTCATGTGAGGATGTACCTTACCCCAGCTCTCACCCCAACTCCCTCTAGGTTCTATAAGGAAGGGGAAAAGATGGTGAGAGGATGAGATAGAAATGACGGTATTCTTTCTTGGCTCAGGTAATGGGTAAGAAGCTTATAAACTGTGAGATTTAGACTAATCCAGGGTACCAAACACCCAGCTGCCAGAGATGGTCCCAGTTAATATATACCTGCCCGTGGGCCCAGAAAGAGCTAAAAGTCAAGGGCATGGCTCAGATCCCTGGGAAGAGCCAGGATCCATATATCAGAAGAATCTAATACTCATGAGAGCAGGGGTTTGGTCAGTTTTGTTCACCGCTGGACCACTAATACCTGGACTGGTGCCTGGCCAGAGAGTGGCTCCATAAACATTTGATGAACGAACAAATAAATGAAAAAATGAATGAATGTAGCAGATGCTGGCAGGGCTTCTTGTTTTTTCAGTTACCATGAAGGTGAAGGACATAAAAAACGGGTATTTAGACCCTCATCAGAAAGTTTCAGCTGTCATACATCCTGACTTGATACTCCTAATAATTATTTTAATTCAATATTTCTTTTAAAGAACTAACTCCCTTTTCTTTTGTTATCTTCAGACTCCCCTCCTACCTACATCTGAACTTGACCCTGTATCTTTCTCTATAATCTCTCTATTTCTACTTTTCCTTTCAGCCAAATTTCTTAGGTCATCTACAATTTGTTTCTACTTTCTCTCTTCCTATGCAATCCTTAAACCCATTGCTAACTCCCCCTGCCCCTGCCAGCTTCCAGAACCCCATGAAAGTGTTGTCATCAATGTCCACTATTTTACCAGTCCAACGAATAGATTGCAGTTCTTTATTTTAATGAAATATACTTTAGGTGCATTTGAAAGACCTGTCCATTCCATGTTAAAATTCTCCTTCCTTGGTGTCTGTGACATCATTTTATTTGGATTCTACTCCTCGTTCTCTGACAACTCTTCCTTTGCTGATTTCTCTTCCTTTGTTCACATGCAGGTCCTATGTGGTTCCATCTTCTGGCCACTCTTTGTCTTGCTCCACACATTCTCTTTACATGAGCTCTGTGTTTTAGCTCATGAATGGTCATATGATCCAGCCAGACCAATCAAAATCTTCCCTGGGAATTTTGTTAGAATTACCAGCAAGGAACTTCTCTTTTCTTGGAGACAATTGGCTTTAAGGCTCATACCATGTTTCCCTGAAAATAACTGGAAAATAAGCCCTAGCATGATTTTTCAGGATGACATCTCCTGAACATAAGCCCTAATGCATCTTTTGGAGCAAACCTTAATATAAGACCCGGTCTTATTTTTGGGGAAGCACAGTATTAGTCTGGAGCTTCCTGCGACCATCTTCTCCAGGAGCAGAGAGCCTGCCTGAGAATAAAGTCCAAACTGGGAAAGCAGGGTGGAGAGATATGTTGTCATCATGTTGCCCCTAGATTGAGGCATACGTGAAGCTTGAATTAATCCTGGATTCTAAAGTTCTGTGAGTTAATATATGCTTTTTAAAGCAGAATTGAGTTGTGTTTTTGACACTTGCGATCAAGAGTCCTGACTACTATGCCTTCTACTGCATTCCTGTTTCCAGTGTGGTCCTCATAACTACACCTTCCCCACTGCTGCCAGGGGGATTAACATAAGATGTACACCTGGCAGTGCCACTTCCCTGTTTAAGATCCTTTGATGGCTCCGCAGCGGCTACTCAGGCGAGGCCAGCTCAAAAGTCTTGAGGAAAGAGGCAGATGATGTAGCTGAGGGAAGAGGGCCAGTAGAAGCGGGCTCAGCTGGAGAGTAGGTGCCCTGCCTCCAGCCATTATATTCAGAATACAAACACTGTGTGCCTGCCAAACAATACATGAGGAGGATGGGTTTGACCTCCAGGCTCCAAGTTTGCAATCTCTGGCCTATATTGCAACTTCGAGTTCCAGCACACAGTCCAGGAGTGCTTTGTGACCAAGTCCCCAATGCTTCCCAAGACTCATTTCCTGTCATGAAAGGCTCTAGCATTACCAAATTAGTGCCAACACCTTTCACCATCCCATGCTTTTGCTTATGCTGTTCCTTTATCTGGAACCTCTGTCTACCCCATCCTATCCTCATCTTCATCTTGCTAAATTCTTAATCTTTGTTCATCAATATTAATCTCAAATGTTATCAACTTCTTCTGGTGGAACAGGTGTACTTCCTCCATATGCCCACAGCTGGCTGCATGTTTCTCTGTCATTGCTCCTGACGTGCCCACCAGACCCTGTTGATGGCTAACCTGTAACTAACCCACCACCATTTCTTCTCCTGTTTACTTGCTGGCAGAATTTGCCTCTCTCAGAAAAGGCTGAAAAAACCCCGATACTCTCTTTCCCAGCCTGCTTAGCATGTAGGGTCTGGGATGTGATCCAATTGTGCTCAAAGGGATTGGATGGAAACGCTACTAAGGGATTCTTGGGAAAGATTTCCCTCCATGACAACAAAGGGGTGATGCAGAGAACACCCTTCCTTTTCATTTCTGCTATTGGATGTAGTTCTGTGAGGAGTGATGTTTGGAGCTGTAGCAGGCATCTTGCAGCTATGAGGGGAAAGCCAAGAGAACTACAGAGAAGATGAAGCAAATCCCTGAGCCGCTGAACCAACCTGGGAACTTTCTCCTCTAACCTCTTTGATTTGTGAGATATGGTAATAACCCCTTGTTGCCTAAGTCACATTTTTGCAGAGTATTCGGTGGATAAATGATCTGATATGAATGTTACAGCATCTCAGTGAAATTGACTAATGCTCTTCAAATTGCAGGCAAAGCCCAGCACACGTGTATATCAGATAATAGTGTGGTGTCTTGGTTGAAGAAGAGAGGTGGGGGTGGGCACCTACAGCCCCCTCCTCCATGCTGAGCCTCTCTCATATCCAGCTGTGGTCTCTGACCCTCTTTTCTGATTCCATAATCTCGAATCCGTCCAACCTCTTGGATGTCCCTTGGTCCTTAGTTGGTGCCTAAACTCTGTTATGCAAAACTGGAGGTTGCCATTAGCTTCTTGGAGGTTGGTGAAGTTCCATTTTTATTGAAAGGTTTAGAGCATGACAAATAGCTTTGGCTAAAAATGGTGCAGCGGAGCAAAAGGAACAGTTACTTTGGAGAATCCATTTGGCAGGCCCAGTCCTCTATGTACATACATTTAATTTTATGGATTGTTATACAAATCTATCGAATTTGTCATATGAGAGGGAGCCACTGTGTTTCAGCAACCCTTGTAAACTATGAGCAGAAATTCTTAGATGGGCTTTGGGCTGTTTTGTTCTTACTAATAAGGGAGGAAAATCACTTTAGATTTCAACATTGACTCACAAAAAGCCATTCATTCCGCTTTTCATATTTGCACGTCAATGTTAACTTAAGTCCTAATCTCCTTTCTTCTTGACTCTCCAAGTGATTTAAGAGCCTAGAACCTCTGCAGCCAGGAAAGTGACATATAATGGTGCTGGGGGGGGTGGGGTGGTGATAACATTATGTCCAGATCATTAATGACCACACACAAAAGAAGCCCAGTGTCTGAATATGTGTGTGTGTGTGTGTGTGTGTGTGTGTGTGTGTGTATTTTCTAAGGGGAAGAGGTTTCTATTTCTCCATGGCCACCAGTTTGCTTCCCTTTAGTTTCAGAAAAGTAAATTTAAGTTTATCAGCTTAGATGAATTACAACCCCTGGCAACTTACTACCCTATATCATTAAACTCTTGGCTTAGTTCCCCTCACCTCTGTGGCTCCCCTGATTCCTGTCTCTTTTCTTAGGAAACATTCTCAAAGCCCCCTCATTTTCAGTCTGCTATTTCTCTCATGCTCCATGTAACCCAGGATGGAAAGATAATTTTTGTTTCATCTTTGATCAACAACACGAC
This sequence comes from Rhinolophus sinicus, assembly GCF_036562045.2. Lineage (NCBI taxonomy): Eukaryota > Metazoa > Chordata > Mammalia > Chiroptera > Rhinolophidae > Rhinolophus > Rhinolophus sinicus. Next base: position 12,832,706 of record NC_133761.1, read on the forward strand.
TTTGAGATCTTTACACTCTTCCCTTCATGCTATAATTCCTTTGCAGCTTATATTATCCATCCATCCATCCATCCATCCATCCATCCATCCATCCATCCACCCACCCACCCATCCACCCACCCACCCACCCATCCATCCACCCACCCACCCACCCACCCACCTACCTATCCATCCACCTAACAAATACTTGTGCACTTTCTATTTGCCAAGAGTTCTTCTAGGAGCTGAGGATACAAGGGTGAACAAGCCATGCAGGTCTCAGTTGTCATAGAGTTTGCATTTTAACTTGGGGGCAATAATAAACAAATAAAACTAAATGTTTGTCAGACAGGGAGAGTGCTACAAAGAAAAACTGTGGTGGCCATGGGTCATGAGAATGGGTCTCTCAGGTCTCATACTGCAGGGTGTGTAAGTGACTGAGAGACACCCCCAGCTGCATTCAGAGATCCATCTCTTTGTTTCCTGGGGACCATCTTCTCCGGGGCTGCTCCCTGCCAATAATGGAGCATGGCAGGGACACTAAGATAGATGCAGGACTCACGGATAGAAAACTTTGGTTGAGTCCTCTCTGAAGATCTTGCTGAACTTTTCTTAGAAGTCTATTGTAGTATCAGACCCTCCCTGTTCCCACCTTGTCTTTTTCCTTCCCTTCCAACCTTCCCAAACTCCCTCCCTCCCTTCCTTCTTTCTTTCCTTCCAGCCTTCCATTCTTCTCCTCCCTCCCTCCTTCTCTCTTTCCGTCCCTCTCTCCTTCACTGTGGAGCAGACCTTCACTGCAGGCTGCCAGCTCTCCTAGCCTATTCCAGTTCCCTCCTTTTATACTCTGATGTTTCCCCAGATGAAATTTTGCATTTCTTATCCCACCTTGGTGTCTTTTTCCTAGAGGACCTAGACCAACACAAAACCAATGCAGCCTGAAAGAAGAATGTCACTTGGAGTGGGAGGATCCATGCAAACACCTGGGGGAGGCCCCCTTGGGGCCACAGGAAGGAGGAAGAGCCATGTGGAGATTTAGAGACCTCGGTTTCTGAGGGGTCCCTTAAAACTGCTGAGAGGTGGGGCGTGAGAGCAGGCACACCTCTGGGTCCCCTCCAAATTCCCTTCCCATTTTGAGTGACTCTACCTTTATCTGCTTTGCATATTTGGCTTGCCTGAAGATTTCATATGAACAAAGAGCTCCAGGTTTCAATATAAGTACGCTGAAAACCACTGCTCTGGATGAACTCTATGATCTCTGGCCCATTTTACTCCATGAGGCTATGGGCCTTGGGGAGAATGGGCAGTGGAAGAAATTACCTCTATTGGGAAGCCTAATTGTTCCACAGAGATACTGGGTTAGTGTGAGGCAGATGTAGATAAGGGGAATTAGAGCAAGAGATTAGAGGGCTTAATGCATGGAACCTAGTAGAGAGAATTGGGGCTTGATAACTTGGGGAATTTCACGTGAAGCTCTGAAGCCCTGCAGTTGGACGGCAGCCAGAGGAGACGGCACATATCAAGCTGGCAGAAGTGGACACATGGCAGTCGTGAGTGCTAAGGCCTGGGCAGGGTGCGGGGGTTAAAGGGTTGTCTTCCATGTGGAATGGAGACGCATTTAGGGGAGCAGTGGAGAATAACAGCTCTGCTCAAGGACTGTGGTTTCACAATGTAAACTATTAATATCGCCCAGGAGAAAGGTGACAGGATCTACCTGTTACCAGGGGTTTGTACCTGAATTTATCAAAATTTCCTGGCATTTCTACAGTGATAAAACTTTATATTTGTTCTCCCTTTGTTTTCAGTAGGAAGAGGTTAGCAGCAGTAATGCAAAGAATGAGCTGGAAGTGAAAGGCTCCCCCCCCCCCCCTTTTCAACAGTCCTTGAATACTGTGTAGAGAATGCCAGAACTACTGATAGGAGAGTGAATGTATGTACAACACACTGAGATAAAGATGTGTGCAGCCAGCGAGGACACGGGGAAACCTTGAAGTGTGCTTTAATTAGTTTGTAAATCAGAGGTTCAATTACAGTGGCTAAAACATGTAAGAGTTTACTGCCTCACGTAAAGGAATTTTGGAGGCAAGTAGTACGGGGGTGCTAAGGCAGCTCCATGAATTATCAGAGACCCACAAGCCTTCTATCTTTCTGCTCTGCCATGCATACCTTCCATCCTCATGATCCAAGATGGCTGCTTAAGCTCTTGCCATTACATCTGGATTCCAAGCAGCAGGAAGGAGGAAAGGAAGATCTGTCTTGTCCCTGTTAAGAAGCCATCGAGGAGGTCCCATACAACATTTCTGCTTATATATTATTGGCTAGAACTTAGTTTCATGGGCACATCCTGCCAGAAGGGAGGTTGAGAAATAAATGATAATGTTTTCGGTTTAACATTTAGGTTTTAGTTCGTACGGAAGAAGGGGAGAATGGCTTTTGCGAGGCAACTAGCTGTCTGAGTAAACTAATGAGAAGTATACGTACTGGAAATGGAACACAGCATTTATTCATTTCATTTACTGAATCATTCATTCACTTTCTCACTCATTAAATCAACAAATACTGAGTACTTAGGTGCTGGGAGCCTGAAATGAATAGGGCACTGTTTTTGCCCTCAGAGTGCTCCTTAAATGTGTACAGATAAGGGCAATGGCACGTGAGAAGTGATCTGACAGATGAGTCTATATACAGTGACAGCCAGAGAAAAATTTAACTCTGGTTGGGCTGGGGAGCTTTGCAGAAAAGGAGACATGTGAAGTGGGACTCAGAGAATGATAGGAATTCTTCAACTGTGGGTGAGGAAAAGACATTCTGGGTGGGAGGTGTGGGAGGAGTGGCAGTAGATGCCAAGTCCTGTTGGTGTGAAATAGGATGAAGGATCCATTTGGGAGCTGAGAGCACAGCCAGAACAAAGCTGAAGAGATGACAGAGATGGACAATGAAGGCTTTGACGTTCTGCTAAAGACTTAAAACATGCTAATCTATTGTCGCCTATTTGATTCCCATAAAGGACGGAAGGCAGTCTGAGGCATTTAGCTTTATCCTGTTGGTATCATGGAGCCACAAGTGGGTTTGGCCAGTGGTATGTGGGCTGAAGTGACAGTGTGCCAGTTTTGAGCCTTCGGAGGCACCACTGTGCTTGCTCACCCCTCTGGGAGCTTCCATAGGGAAGAACATGCCCAGTTCTTGGGGTTCCTTCAGCCTGGGCTCCAGAATGAAATTCATGGGGCAGACCTGAGCTTGACCCACAGCTTGAAGCAGAACTACCTCAGCCACCTCTCAAAGCTACGAGCCACAAAGAGATGCTGATTTTGTTTGCCTCACAGATTTGTAGTTGTTCGTAAGGAAGCATCATTGTAGTGGAAACCTGCGAATATGCCTGGTAATTAGATTCCTCTCTATTGTGTCACATTGTGCGTGCTAGACAGCGCAGGTGGTCAAACCTACCTGCTTGGTAGACCAGATGACCGCAGAGGGAACTGCCACACAATAGTAGCATTCCACAAACAGGGCTGTGGGGCTCATCAGGACAGGAGAGCTGGCACTCAGGTGGATGGATGCCCGGGTCGGTTTAAATCAGGGCTTCTCAATCTCAGCAATACTGACATTTTGTTGTGTGGGTCTGTCTTGTGCACAGAGGTTTAGCTTCACCCCTGGTTTCTACCCACTAGGTGCTGGTGGCACCCCTTCCCCCAATTTGTGACAACCAAAAATCTCCCCAGACATTGCCAAATATCTCTTGGGTAGCAAAAGCATGCCCAGTGGAGAACCACTCACGTAGCTGATCTGGCTTCGGTTTTTCTGTTAAAGATAAGCACAGAAATGACAACAAATGACACCATTTATTGAGCACGTACTGAATTCCAGGCATTTCGTTAAGCACTTGCAGGAGTTAATCTAATTTGGAAAGTATATTACTTATCTGGGCTGCCATCACAAAACACCACAGACTAGGTGGCTTAACCAATAGAAATGTATTTTCTCATCACTCTGGAGTCTGGAAGTCTGAGATGAGGGTTGGTTAATTCTGAGATCTCTCTCCATGGCTTGGAGATGGTGTCTCCTCAGATGGTCCTTTCTCTGTGTGTGTCTTTATCTGAATCTCTTTGTATAAGGACTCTGGTCATATTGGATTCGGACCCACTCTAATGACTTGGTTTTAATTTAATTACCTCTTTGAAAACCAATTCTTTAAATACAGTAACATTCTGAGGTACTGAGGGTTAAGACTGCAATGTATGAATTTTAGGGGACATGATTCAGTCATAGAAGAAAGTTCATGAATGAGGAGACTGAGGACACAGAAGTGAATTAACACTTGCTACTGTAACGTGTTTAGATATGAAAGAGCCAACGCCAGCTCTTCTAACTCCAGAATCTGTGCTGTTGACCATGGTTTTTACTGCCTCGCCAAAAGATTCATCCTGCGAGGGACTCAGAAAATGGGGCACAACACAAATGTTATGCAATGAGTGTGTGTGTGTGTGTGTGTGTGTTATAGTAGAAAAAAAAGAACAGGCTTGTTCAGGTATAATGCTTGCTCCCCTTACATACCCGTGCGTGGGAAGAACCTCTCAAAATTGGTGTTTCCTAGCTCATCTGAGAGAAGCTACTCAGATTGCATGAAGCTGCCAGCCACTGCGGGGCTGGTCTGCACAATTCAATCCTACTCAGTGAAAATATATTTTTAGACCCTGTGCCTCTTTGATGATAGAGATAAAAAAGAAAAAGACCTTAAAAATTTCTACCTGTTTATCTTGCAATTCTACTCCTTGGAATTTATCCGTAGGAAGGAATCAAATATGTGTACAAAGGTTTATGCATAGGATATTTGATTTTAGCATGATTTGCAAGAGCAAACATTGGATAGATATTGGATAAATAAATTACACATGTCCATATGGTGGGATGTTCAACTTGTAGATGAATATATTCTTCCAAGGGAAAAACTACATGATATGTGAGTCCTTGAGAGAAAAAAAAAAAAAAAAAGATTTGAATGCCTTATAGAGTAGAGTATGGTCCCAGTTTCTGAAATTGTGTGTATATGGCACCGTCATATTGGACAGATTCGTGACTTGTAGGATGTAATGGAAAAGAATTGTATTCGTGGTCTCCTGCTGTCCCCTTGAGCTTGTTCTGTAGATTTTATCCTATTCCTTGACAAAACTGGGGCAAGTCCCAGGACTTCTTTCGTCATTCTTATCTAAGAAAAAGTCATCCAGTCACTTCTTTTTCAAAAACAAGTCTCCATTTAGTAATTAATAGATCCACTCCCAAGTAAGGACTCAAACACTCCAATCTTCATTGACAATGCAAATTCCTTCCCTCACCCAGCTCGGTGGCGTCAGGCTGGCCCCTGGAGTGAGAAGGGATGTAGGACTGTTGTGTCTCTCTTTTTGTACCTGGTGCTTCTGTTTCCTCCCACATTCCCTGGGCTCTCACTGGCTCCTCCAGAATTGAGAAGGGGGAAAAAGGAAGGAAGGGGAGGCAAAAGACTCACTGGACTGGTGGTGTCCTAGTTGTCATCCGGGTTTGATGCTGACTCATCATCTCCTGCGTTCCTTCATGGGTCGTTAGAAGCCAGTGCCTCCTAATTCCTGGTGGGAACCAGCAATGAGTTTGACCTGGAGCTTGTGTCCCTTCTGATAGTTCCTGCATGATTTCTCCCTCACCCCCAGTATCTGGTGGCACACCTCCTAGACCAGCTCTGTGTCACTGGAAACTTGCACACATCCTTGGCCCTGACAATTTGGAGAAAGTAAGCCACCTTGAACAGAGCCTCCATCACTTTGCCCTCAGTGCAGCTTGCTGGTCACAGTCTCTGGCCCTTTAGATTTCTCAGGGTGAGTCAGACATCAATCTACTAAGGGAACATGCATCAAGCCTTCTAAGAGCTCTCATTGAAGCCCCTTTGCCTTGGTTCTGGGTGAGAAGACAGAGCCCCTGCCCCATGGGAAGATGGGTGTCTAGACATGACAGCTCTCTCCCCAGATCCTTATCTAACACCAACCCCTATCGCTGCCTGTCCAACTTCTTTAAGGTTCTGGAGGTGGACAGATGGATCGCTTAAAACCTGGCTTCTCCCTAGGTTTTGGTGGTGGTCTTACCCCTCCCTTTGAAATGGGAAGCAGCCAGCTTTTGTCTTGGAGCCTCAGCTGATACTGAAAGAGAAAGAACCTGTTTTTAACATCCCATTTCACACAAACAGAATAAAGAGGCAGATGGCATGTACATCAGCCTTGCAGAAGCACCTGGGGGAGAGGGGAGGATGGGGGTCTGGCTAGAATGATCTTCAGGATTCCTTCCAATCCAGAGATTGCATGGCAGGCTGGCAAGGAATCAAAGATAGTATCAAACATATACCTTGACTGGGATGTTGGAGAGACAAGACACCCATGAAGCATGATAGCAGTAGAACATCATGAATGTCTTTGATAGAAATAGGAGGTGTGATCAAAAAATATGGTGACTGTTTAAATAAAAAAAAATTATTACAGTAAAAGACACATTGCCATTAATCCCGCTCACAATATTCCCCCTCGCTTTGAACACACTTATCCCATTGTTCTTGCCACTTTCTGAAGCAGTTCTGGAAGTGTCTTTACTTTCTCCTCCATCATGGCAATGCTCCGTGTCACACATCGCTTCTGGTATATGGCAATTTCTGTCAAATAAAAACATTACAGTGTGTTTTCGTTCACCTTGTTCACTGGATCTGGCACCATGCAGCTTCTGGCTCTTCCCCAAAGTCAAAATGACCATGAAAGGAAAACGTTTTGAGTCGATTCAGGACATCGAGGCAGCCACGACAGTGCAACTAAAGACACTCATGAAAGAGGACTTCCAGAACTGCTTCAGAAAGTGGCAAGAATGATGGAATGTGTTCGAAGCAAGGGGGAGTATTTTGAGGGGGATTAGTGGCAATGTGTCTTTTACTGTAACAATTTTTAAAAAATTTAAACATTAACTGTATTTGTTTTTATCACACCTCTGTAAATGCCCTAACCATAAGTGTGAATTATCAAGCATTGATTCATCTGGAACAAGCTTTACATGTCAGAGAATAGAGAGGGGTCAGCTCATCGCTGTAGGAAGTTTCTAAGAGGAAGTACATGAAAACTAAAATTGGTGTTCAGAAAGGAGAGGGCATGTCTAACTTCAGGCCTCCACAGCCTCTCCTCACCGGCTCTGTACTTACTTGTTTCCCTCAGATGCCATCCTGCCGGAAAGTCATTCTCAATCTCTGTAGCTGGAGGTAAACAGGTCATCTCTCAGCCCCACTCACTGCATTGTATCTACACCCCTGTTCTGCCTTGGCTCATGGAGGGAAACACACATGCATGTCCTTATTACTATTAATATTTCCAAGGTACTGAGTTGGTTGTTGGCTGAGTCAGGATTAGAGCCAAGTTTCTGGGTACAGGGCTCTCTCTACTCCCTCCTCTCTGGCCTCCTGGGTCTTTGTCAGGCACCAGAAGCCTGGAAAGCACTTTGCAGAATATTCTAATCCTGCTGGCATTTGTGATGGGTCTGAGTGCCCAAATCCATCTTATGGGTTTCCAACTGGGAGCCTCCTGGAACGGAGGTGCTCCCCAGAGACAGAGAAATGAGGCCCAAGGCAAGCGGCCACAGAAAGCTGAGTCCCTAGCATTGGCGCTGCTGAAGAGGGCTGGCACTCGCCACCCAGCCCCCCTCCCACTGTGTATCTTCAAGGAGCATTTGGCCTGCGTTTCAAGCAGACCTGGGCTTGGGTGTCTGGCATGGAAATGAACTCCTGAGTTAGCTCTCTAGGAGAAAAGCAAAGGCCTGGCCTTGGGCCTGATTGGAGCCCCACTTCTCTGCCAACGCTATGTAGAGAAAAGGGCAGTTGTGTTGAATTACTGCAATTTTAAATAGCCTGTTCAAACCCTCTTATTTTGCAGGGTGAAAACCAAGGCTCAGAGAAGGGTAGTGATACCCAAGTTATCCATTTGGTTTAGGAATAGATGTGGCCACGACGAGGTCAGCTGGAGAGAGGTCTGAATCTCCTCCAACTTTTGCCCAAGTGCCAGCTCATCTGGGGACAGTGCCCTGCTTCCCCAGGCTAGGTGAGATGGCCCCGCATGTACCCGTGCCCCCGCACTTATCCTTCCGCTGTGGGAGCCCTCCCCATGAAGCCCCGTGTCCCTGGAAGGCCAGGTCCATGTGTTTATCATCTCCATGTCACCAGGAGGGGGCCCATTGTGGGCTGGGGCACTGGCGTCAGGAAGTCAGACCCTGCCTTACCTCCCCTTTCATCACAGGGAGGCCGAGCAGTTTGTTCTGAGGATTCCACCCTGTTCGTACTGGGAGGGCAGCCCTGCCAGGGGGCAGCTGGAGTTTCTGTCTGGTTTCCCAATACAAAGGAAAGCTGGAAGAAGATGTAGAACAGTGCTGTCCAATGGAAAACTAATGTGAAAAAAGGGAAAAGAAACAGGTGAAATTAATTTTAATACTATGTTTTATTTAACCCGAGATATCCTCAATACTACTATTTTCACATATAATCAATATAACCCATTATAAATGAGATATTTTGCATGTTTTTTTGACTAAGCACTCCAAATCTGATATGTATTATGTACTTACAGCACATCTCAATCTGGGCTAAGTTTTCACTGAAAATTCTTGATGTGTATTTCGATTTTTATAAAATTTACAGTTGGAAAAACAGATTCACCTGGCCATATGGTTCCAAACGTAAAGTTTCCCAACAATTGAATTAAGTATCTGTTTTCACACTTAGATCTGTTAAAATAAAATTCAAAAAGTTCAGTTCCTCAGTCACACTGGTCACTTTTCAAGTCACACACACGGTGGGGTAGGTGCTAAGGGAAGAGATAACAGAATCAGGGAAGAAAGCCCAAGGAAGGTGGTGGCAGCTTCGTTCACCATTTCTGTGTACCCAAACACCCATTTTACTTCCATTCCTCAAGAGGCAAGGGCTGAAGGCAAGTGGCAGTCGTGGTGGGAGACTCAGCTAGTTTCCAATAGAGTCTTCAGTGGATTTCACTTCTGTGCACTTTCTGCAGCATCAGGAAGCTTGGACAGCACTGCCATTGCTGGGGAGACATGGAGGATTGAAACTCTGGGGGAAGTTTCCTAGTTAGGGACCCCTTTCCTCCCTCCCCCACTCCTCGCGGGGCCCTTGGAGCTGACAGAGGGAACAGCTGCTCCGCCTACTGGGAGCCAGAGGAACTGCAGTCCTGCCTGGCTGGAGTGACCCATGAAATTACAGGGCTGAGGCAGCTCATTATTTTCTCCATTATTATAGAGTCGTCCTTCATGTATGCGTAGGAGGTAGTGACAGGAGTCTGGTGGAGCGCGGTGGGCAGGGACAAAGGAAAGGCTGTATCTCTTTTGGGTTTCCAAGTCTTGGAATACAGAGGTCCCGGACTTTGGAAGCATAGAAATGTTAGGGAGGAAAGGAATCTTAGAAGGTGAGGGTAAGATTATTTAATAAAGTTCTGTGACTTCTAAACTCAACCCAAAAGCTATGTGTTTTTCTCTAGACTTGTCAGCCAACAAATATTTGTTAGGAATCCACAATCATATGCGAAAAGGCCTCACTTGTGAAATACACATTATGAAAAATAATACCTTCAGCGGTCTCTTCTAACATATTAAGTAATTAAAAGCAACAATGTACATAGTAAAAACTTGAAACTGTGCCGGAAGGTTACACAGTGGAAGTAAAAGTCCTCTCTTCTTCACTTGAATGTCTTTTTAAAACGCTCAAACCACCTGGCATACAGTAACTGCTCAATAAATGTTATAGTTTGCTACCCATGAATGTTGAAGGTGGACCAGAAAACTAACAGCAACAAAAACAGTATTATTAAACCACAGACCAACTGGGCGTAGAGTGAGGCAGGGGGTCAGTGGGCCACAGAAGGGGGTGTGGCAGTGGGTTCTTCAGTGTTGCTTTTGAATTTCATAGTTTTAACAGTTATTCAGTCCAGGCACTCTACCACACACTTAGAGAAAACACTCAGATTGAGTTAGTCTGGGGCCTCTGTTCTCTGCAGAGAACCCAGGATAGTGGGGCAGACAGGGACATTGCTTTTCAGGGCCCTTGGAGGACAAGGGGGGGTAGAAGGGCTGGTGTTGGATGTGACAGGCATGACACCAGAAAAGGAAGCTTTGAGCTTGGTTCTTTCCTTGGCAGATGTGTTGAGTGACCTGGGGCCAATTCAGCGGATTCTCAGATTAGTGGACAGGGATGAAAGAGGACTGAAATGCAGTCTTTATCCTCGAGGAGTTTGCTTCTGGGGGAGGACAGAAGTGTCAGCTGCTAATTGATAATATAACACAGAACATACTGCTAGCTGCTGGCAAATTTCCTTAGGGTCCAAAAGAGGGCTCACATCTGGCCTACCACCTGCTTTTGGAAATGAAATTGTGATGGTCTGGGGCATGCTCATTGGTTTCTGTGTCTGTGGCTGCTTTCGCCCCCTAATGGCAGAGTTAAGTAGTTGCAAGAGAGACTCGATAGCCTTCCAAGGCTGAAATACTATCTTATCTGGCCCTCTATAGAAAAAGTTGTCCATCCCTGGTCTAAAGGAAGGAACAGCAATTTTTAATAGAGAAGGCATGTTGGCGTGGCTTCTGGGAATAAGGAGGAGAAGAAAGTGGGGGAATTACGGGTACCTGGCAACGGTCTGAGCAAAGGCGTGGCGGCCTGATTCTAGGATGGAGGAGTAGGCCAGGCTCAGACTCAGCTCTTGAAGCTGTTCCTCACCTCTCAGCTGAAAGAATTGGATCAATTTTTCCACACCTTGTATGCGCGCGAGAGAGGATGAATAGCCTGAGGTCTGGAAATGCTTTGAGAATACTATGAGAAAAGCAGCCATTCGTCAAAAGACATTATTTCTATTTTATTGTTCAATAAGTGCTCATTTTCTTTTCTTTTGTTTTTTTCTTTCTCTCTCTCTCTCTCTCTCTCTCTCTCTCTCTCTCTCTCTCTCTCTCCTTCTCTTTTCTTCTCTTTTCTTTTCTCTTCTCTTCTCTTCTCTTCTCTTCTCTTCTCTTCTCTTCTCTTCTCTTCTCTTTTCTTTTCTTTTCTTTTCTTCTTCCCAGGCCTGGCTGCCAGTTTCTTCCTTCCTGTTGTTCTGCCTTGAAAAACAAAAGACAAAACAAAACACCAGGCACATCACACATCACAAATGTGTTTCCTTCAATAAATGTTTTTTTTATTTTTCAGATAGGTCCCCAAGATCCAAATAGGTGCAAATAGGTTCAAATACATTTCATAAAGTCCAGAAGTCAAAAGGTTTAACGGGTGTAAGAAGGAAGGCCTCCCTCTCATTCTTCAGCCTTTCTCTTCTTCTCCCTGGAGGCGGCCAGTGGCATCAGTTTCTTGCAGTATAGACCCTTCCTGAGATCTTTCAGGCAGGTACACATATTTATACATATATTATTTACACATATGTTATTTTTTCTTCCTTTTAACACAAACGCTTTTCATATATATATATGTATATATCATTTGGCACTTTGCTTCCCTCCCCCCCCCCATAATGCCTTTTGAAAAGTGTTTCACATCCATATAGACAGAACTTCCCCATTCTCTTTCATTGCTGCATAGTGTCTCATCACATGGGTGTACCATATTATATTTAGGTGTTTTAGTGGCAAATAGGGCTGTTTCTCCCCCCTTTCCTGCCAGCAACAAGCCCTGGGTAGCGTTGCTGGCCGTGTCCTTCTGCCTACCGTGTTTCCCCGAAAATAAGACCCAGCCAGATCATCAGCAATAATGTGTCTTCTAGAGCAAAACTTAATATAAGACCCGGTATTATATTGTATTGTGTTATATTATATTATCATATTACATTATATTATAAAGACCCTGTCTTATTTTACTATATTTACTTATTTTACTTATATTAATTTTTGCTCCAAAAGACGCATTAGAGCTGATGGTCCGGCTAGGTCTCATTTTTGGGGAAACACGGTACTCGGCCACCTGAGGGCTTAACCCTCAGTTTTGAGCTGATTGTGACTTCTCAGTGCAGGTAGAGAGGTGGGAAAGAGTGGTGACAACTGGGTGTCCTTCTGAGGAAGATTCCACCTGAGTAGCTCTTGCCCGCCCTCTCCTGGGCACTGGCGGCTATAGCTACCTGCTCTTCCAGAACTGGATATAAGCTGCCTCGCGATGTGATTCCTGTCTTCTTGTATCTGCCCCCATAGCTTCCTTAATTACTTACAAGTCAAATAAGAAATTTGTTTTTAGTGACTACCGTGTGTGTAGGTTTGTCTGTGTGGAAAACTCTTCCAACTTCCCACTGACCTAGATATTCTTCATTGTGGGATCTCAGAGCTACACAAACGTCAGAATATTAACTTTTGCTAATTTACATGTCTATCCTGTTTATGTGTCTGAACTGAGGTCTCTTCAGTTTATTTCAGCCATTGAAGAGGTAACATGTTTGAACTTTATACAAATGTAAGGCTTACATATTTATATTCCCGTGGAGAACAGTTCTTCTCAATAAAGCACACACACCCTGGTGCTTTCATCAAAGTACAACAAGTCCACGAACATATTTTATTATTCACAATAGAATAAAGGCAATGACCCAATTAATGATTTTGCTCAGAGGTAATTGCTGTTTACAGGGAATTTGGGCTTGGAACACTGATCAGAAACTATCCTCAGGGTTTTAGATCTCATGAAATGATGGAGACACCTCCCAGCAGAACACCAGGCTGGATTCTTGGACTTACTGTGGGTGATGGAATTATATTGTTCTGAATAAATGGTTTTCCTGGGGCCACGGCTAAACCTTTGCCTTTGCAGATGGTTTAGCAGACTCTCATTCAAATGCCTTGGCTCTAGACCCAGCCATCTCTTCCCGGTGCCAACCACATCTTGCTTCCTTGGATTCCCATTTGGAGTTCCTCTCTTCCCCCATCCATTCAAGTCCAGCTCACCTCTCAAGACCTACTTCTAATCTCTGTCCTCTGAGATCCCTTCACTGTATCGGGATTTTTCTTTCTGCTAAACAATAACACTTCTGTAGTTTGTGGTATTTATTTAGCAAAAGTCATGTATTATCTTTTTTTTTTTTTTTAAGATGGGCACAGCTCGCAGTGGCCCATGTGGGGATTGAACCGGCAGCCTTGGTGCTACCAGCACCAGGCTCTAACCAACTGAGCTAACCGATCACCCCCATGCATTATCTTTTGACATTGTTTTACTTTTTAATAAAACATTACTTATACATTTGTACTGTTACTTAACTTTTCAGAAGTTTGTGTCCCATGTCTTTACTTGAATAATAAAATCTTTCCTGCCAGAATCTATATCTCACACTGGGTTGTTTGCCCCCTACACAGAATGTTCATGATCTATTGCTATTATGTTCAATAGATGAGCAGCAAGCTATCGACTGATGGGCCGTTGTATCATTTACCTATTTCAGCTCTAATTAGTATACTTTCCTGAGAACTATTTACAAAAGACAGATTGGCCCAGGATATCATTAACGCTTCCCTGAAACATTTTCATGCATTTAGATACTTTGCAAATAGTGCTGTGCGTCTATGTGTGCCCAAGACAAAGGGAAGCCAATCATCCTTTTAATTTATTGTTGATGCACGATCATTTTACAATTTGATGTTTCACATTTATCAAAGTTATGCACTTACATGAGATTAGGGGCTGTCTTAGTCTTCTTGGGCTGCCATAACAGAACACCATAGCAGTTGTCAACTGTCTGTTCTTTATCTCCTCTCTCTCTCTGTATCTGTATCTGTATCTATATCTATATATTTGTATTTATAATAAGAAATTTGTTCCCATGATTATGGAGGCCGAGGAGTCCTACACTCTGCTGTCTGCAAGCTGGAGACCCAGGAAAGCTTATAATGTAATTCAGTCTGAGTCCAGAGGCCTAGACTCAGGAGAGCCAAGGGTATAAATCCAGTCTAAAAGCAGGAGAAGACCAATGTCCCAGCTCAATCAGTCAGGCAGACAAGGGCAAATTCCCCCTTCCTTCACATTTTTGTTCTATTCAAGCTCTCCATCGTTGCCTGAGGCCCATCCACATTGGGGAGGACAATCTGTTTTATTTAGTCTATGATTCAAATGCTAATTTAGCAACACCTTCACAGACAAGCCCAGAAATAATATTTAGCCAAATCCTTGGGCATCCTGTGATCCTCTCAAGTTGACACATGAAATCAACCATCATAGTCAGTGCAGACTGAGAGGAGGGCGCAAGAGGAAGATTGGCACGTGATGTTATCAGAGGGATGGGCTAAGGCTCAACCACAAATGGGTTTATGGAACAACACAAGGGGGCTGGATTTTATTCTAAGTTGAGTGGGAAGCCTTTGGAAGACTTTGAGTGGGGAAATGACATGATCTGATTTACCTTTTCAAAATGTCGCTCTGTCTACTATGTGGAGAATTTACTGGGCAGGTGGTGGGGGAGGGCGATGACACAGAAGCAGGGAATCAAATTGGTAAGCGTATAGTCAGGGCGGGCTGAGTAGTGCTGCGGTAACAATGCTTCATGCTTTGCAGCTCTGCTCCACATCACCTCCACTCTAGGATACAGAGGAATGGAGTGGCTTTACCTGGAACATTGCCGGTACCTTTGCAGAGACAAAAGACATCATAGTGATTCTCATGCTGATTCTGAACTTCTCTGCCGGAAAGTGACACACATTTCAATGACCAAATCAAGTCGTGTGGCTAAGCCTGGCATCAGTGAGGGTGGTGGGAAAGTATAATCCTCTCTCCAGAGGAGCCGCAAATACTCTGAAACCATGGTAGAATCTACCACCAGAGGCTATTGCAATAATCAAGGCAAGAATGAAGCTGGCTAGGGTGGCAGCCGTTGAGGGGGTAAAAGTAGGTCAGATTTGGGATGGACCTGAGAGGACTTGCTGATTGAGTAAATGGGAAGTCTGAAAGAAAGAAGAGTTAGGAAGTATTCTAGGGTTTTGGTCTGAACACCTTGGTGAATGATGGTACCACTTGCAGAGGTGCAGAAGACTGAAAGAGGGGCAGGTTTAAGGGGAAAATTTTGGAATCCCATTTTGGACATGCTGGGTTGGAGATCCTTAAGAAGGGAAACATTGGGTTTGAAGATAAAATGTGGGAATCATCAGCATATAGACTGTCTTTGATGCCATGGGACTGGATGAGATCACGCAGTGGGAAGAGGGCGGCTGGGACTGAGCTGTGGGCCAGGCCAGCTTACAAAGTCGGGAAGAAGAGAACCCAGTGGAGGAGAGAGGGCGGAGGCCGACTGGGAGGAGGGAAACAGCACGTGGAATGACCCAGAATAAAGGGAAACAGTGTTCCATGAAGAGAAGGATTGACAGTGTCACCTGCTGTGGAGGTGTTGAGAAAGTTGAGAATTAAAATCCCATGTTGGATTTGGCCAGGTGCAGGCACTGGTGACCTGAACAAGCCATTGGTGACCAGGGGGTGAAAAGGTTGAGAAGCACTCACTTGTCCTTCTGTCTCAACGTCCAGTGCCTCCTTGGTTTGCTGCACTGCATAACAAGGTCTCATGTCCAGAATGGAGCTGTGGGGAGAGTTACGGAACCAAAGGATTTATATCTTATTCTTGGAATCACTCGGCCTGGAGGAACAATTGCCTAAAAACTTGAATACAGCCACCTGAGCATAACTGGTTCACTGCCTTTTCTCGTGTGTGTGTGTGTGTGTGTGTGTGTGTGTGTATGTGTGTGTGTGTATGTAATAAAATGTGTGCAGAAATCTCTCTCTCTAGGCCAAGTCTCCATAAATGATGGACGTGTTAGAGATTTGTTAGCCTCCTTAACCATGGACGCTCCAGGGGAGGCAGGGAAGTAGAATTGGGAAAAATAGAAACAGCTTGTTTACTGTTCAGCATTAAGTAGGAGAAAGCAAACCTGCTTCCAAGAGCAATACATTGAATTAAATGAGGTGATTTCACTCCCGAATAGTACTCCGAGGGGGCATTCCAAAGTAATAAACCCGTCAGCAAAAACCATGAAATAAAATGAAAGAAAGGGGGTGGTGGGGGAGTGGAAAAGCAAAGGAAACGCACACCCACTACTGCGTGTGTGGTTTTGTTTGGCCTGTGGGGTACGCCTACTGACAACTGTTTCCAGTTGTGCATGAGGTTCGCCATGGTGATGTGGGAGGGGCAGATGTCGCTTGGTGCCTCGGCTTCATGTACCGATACATTCAAAGCAAGCCTGCTTGGTCTGGCCAGGAAAGCAAGGCTGGAGGGTGGGGGGGTGTTCTATAAATTTGAGACTCTCCCAACATTTTCCAAAGATGGTTGTCATTCCTGCCTTGTATGTGTGTGCTCCCAGTCAAGGGCAGTATTCCACATATTTAATGACTAGTAAAAAATAGGCCAGGACTGATTGGAGCAGACACCAGGCGAGTCAGAATACAGGCTGTCTCTACCCAACGTTTTAGCCGAATGCTAGGTTTGTTGTCCACATCTAGTGAAAAGAGGAAAAGCTGAGTTCAATCTTGGATGTGTCTTAGAATTCCATATAGTCTTTCGCACGTGAAAGCTTTGCTGAGCATCGTTTTCCTCATTTGTAAAAAAGAGAATGATATTTCTTTGTGGTGTGATTTTGAAACAAAATGCATTTCAGTTGTTTATTGTCATATAACCAATCATCCAAAAACTTAGTGGCTTAATGCAACAATGATTTATTCTTTCTTGTGATTGGGTGGGGCAAGAACCCAGGCAGGGTTTGGTCAGGTGGTACTTCTGCTCCACGTGGTGTGGACTGGGGGTCGCTCACTCTACTGCTGCCCCTCCATGTGGGCTCTTTCTCCCCACCCGGTATCTCATCATTCAAGAATCTGTCAGACCTAGAGTTCAGACTAAGGTTTTTTGAATTTGAGTTCATTTCACTTTCCACTACCCTCCTTTCATGGGGGTGAGATGGGCCCACCTATAGAGAAGAAAGATGGCTGAGGAAGGATGGAGAAGCAGGAAGTTGGAGGGTCTGCTAGAAACTCCCACCGAGTGTTGAAGCATCTAACAGCAGAAGCAACTCTCGTCCAGGCACCCCAGGATGTGCCCTGTGTGACTCCCAGCCTTACAGAGAAGTTCATCCTCATCACGGCACCTGGCAGTCGAGGGGAAACAGCTGAGGGAGGTGTCTTAACAGATGAGAGAAGGCAGCACTCCTGGTTCTCTGTGGCCTATGAATGCAGTGAGGGGAGTAAGAGATTCACTAGTTCCCAGGTAGCCCTGGGAAAGTATAATGGGTTGAATTGTGGGTCTCAAAAGATGTGTCCAAGTCCCAACCCTTGTACTTGTGAATGGGACCTTATTTGGAAATAGGGTCTTACAGATATGATCGAGTTAAGGATCTAGAGATTAGCGCATACTGGGTTTAGGGTGGGCCCTATAGCCAATGATTGGTGTCCTTAAAGGAGAGAGCAAAAGAAGATTTGAGACAGAGACATGCAGACAAGAAGGCCATGTGAAGATGAAGGCAGAGATTGGAGTGATGCTGTCACAGGCCCGGGAAGGCCAGAGCTACCTGAAGCTGGAAGAAGCAGGGAAGGATGCTTCCCTTAAAGGTAGAGCTCTGGGAGGGGCGTGGTCCTGCGGACACCTTGATGTTGGGCTTCTGGTCTCCAGAATTGTGAGAAAATAACTTCTGTTGTTTTGGGCCATTCCAGTTTGTGGTAATTTGTTACAGCAGCCCTGGGAATCTAATACAATAGGGGAGATGTGGAATGTGAAATAACCATTGGGCTAGCAGAGGCTTAGGTTCAGGACCAATTATCTGGAGACTTCTTAACTGGAGGCAAACAGCCATGAGCACAGACTTCAGGAAGTGGTGGCCGCTTAATGCCTGAAAAGATGGGAAGGGACGCCCTGTACCCGAGGAGACATCTATGCGGGACTTCCGGGGTCCAGACCAACCCAGCTGCCTCCCAGGAAAGACTGGCCATGCTCCTCCCCAGTCACCATGAGTTTAAAGCTGTCCTCTGCACGGGACATAGGAGAAAACCTGAAAGACTGAGCCTCCCAGTGACTCAGCCGGGAAAAGCGCTGTTTTATGCTGGAAGAGACTGAGAAGCCTTCAAATGGTGAGTTCCTGCTCCCCTGTGGAATGGGGTTCACGAGTAAGGTTAGATAAGGTGTAGAAAACAAAATGATGACCATTTGGGGGGGCACAATTTAAATTGTACATATGTGTAATTTATATCTAGTGATTTAATAACATATATAGAGTGATATCTATATATCTATTCTAGAAATAGATGATCTATTATCTACATATCATTATCTACTATTATCTATCTATCTATCTATCTATCTATCTATCTATCTATCTATCTATCTATCATCTATCCATCCATCTGTCACCCATCTCACAATCTCACTCCCCTAATGTTAATGAGAAGCAAAAGGAATTCTGTTACGGGGCCCTGTTGCTGGCTCCCAGCTCTTGAAGAAAGCATCCCCAGTTGCCAAAAGGTTGCATGGGGGCTTAGTTGCTAGGCTGTGGGATTACTTTCCTGGGCTTGCTAGGGAAAAGGGTGAAAGGGAAGATGTGAACTGGGAGAGCCGTGTGGCATTTTTGTGCTGGGACTTGGGCAAATTATGTAACTGTCCTTTGCATTCAAATTTGCTCTACTTTCACCGGATATGTTGCTGAGGGGACAAGTGAGATTCCAGAGCTCGATTCGCCGGTGTGTGCAAAATGCTAATCAGCTTTGCAGCCAGCATAGTGACGGCACACCTCTTTGGAGAAGAGAGGAGGGTGAGGCCCCCCCAAACTGGGAGCCCAGAGGAGGACTGACTCAGCGAACCCTGTCAAATGCACCCCTCTCCTAGCTCATTACGGCCACAATCTCTTCTCTGTGGGAAAGGGGAGGACACAGAACAATTGTGTTCTTTTTTTTTTTTTTTAATAATTAATCTTTTTTTTTTTTTTTTTAACAAGGGAGATGATGTGCAAAAGGGTCATCAACAATAGGATCGGGGGTTTACCTGTGAGGTGGCATGTGGATGGCATGTGGGAAGTGCTAATCTGGGGAAATACTTCTATCTCTACAGATGTGCTATTCCGAGTACCTAGTTAGATTTGAAGCAGCCTTCTCTCCTCCTCCCCTGCACAGCTCTGAGCACGGAATGTAGAGATGCTCAGCAAATATTTGGTCAGTGAATGAAGGAATAACTACAGTCCACATGCTTGGTTTATGGGTGAGGGAATTGAGACTCAGAGCAATCAGGAGATGGATCGAGATCAGGCATCAAGTTTATGGTTGATTCAGGCCTCTGAGATCCAGGACTCTGACCACAAAGCTGGGAGTTTTCTTTCTGTTCCATCTCGCTGCTAAGACAACGGTCGCCACCAAAAGGATGCTTCAGTGCTTTTGAAAGTTCTCTGGCTGAATGTTGCTATGATACAGTCTTGCAAAGAACTGATTGCTCAGTTGCAAGGGCAGGTGCTATCTCTTTTGGGTAAATTAGGAGCAATGCCTTGCCAATGTCACTCGTTAACTGCCTCTTCAATATCTGTGAGGCGGCTGACTGGGTCACACTGTGCGTGTATGCACTGGAAAATTTTACAGGGGCTGGGATAATGTGTTGCTATGTGATTTAAAAACTCTTTTCCTTCCTTCATATTTATCTACATGATGAAAAAAAGCACCCATCAGAGAGGACCATGTGTGTGTGTGTGTGTGTGTGTGTGTGTGTGTGTGTGTAGGAGATGAGCATTTGCTGAATCTCTGCTCTCCTCCAGACCTTGTACTAAGAACTGTGACATATGAAATCTTATTTAATCCTCACCATAATCCTGAGATTTGTATCATCACCACCTGTAAGTAGATAGCTTTAGGAGATGATGTCTCTGCCCCACCCTTAAGCTGTCACCCACCCAGGAGGCCATCAAAAACTCTGGTGGACTGTTTCTATCCATTGCAAGGGAGTCTTAAGTCTGGCATCCTTGTGTCTCTGACTGCGGGTGTTCTCTGGCCCAGGGAGTATGCTCAGTCCAGGTGTTGGGTCTGGGGCGGCAGGTCACAAGTACCAAGGAATTAATTCCAGTGGAGGAACCTTTAAACAAAGAGGGGAGGGAGGTGGTGGATAAGCACCAGTTTCTTTACCCCAATCAGGACTTTTCCAAGGTGGCGTTCTCTAGAGGATGCCCTAGAGGATTAGGCCCAGTTGCCCACAGCTGGCACCCTCATATTACCGCGTGCTTCACTGACATTCTTCCCTTTCCGGTCTCTCTTCCCCATTCTTCACTATGTGTCTTAGGTTGGGTTCCCGGAAACAGACTGAGATGGAGATTTGTATACAGGAGGTTTATTGGAGAATACACGTTGCTATAACACCTGTTAGGAAGTGAGAAAGCAGGGCTGGGCAGAGCGAGAAGTTTGACTTGGATGGAGTTGCAGAAGAGCCCTGAGCCACCCCCATTGGAGCTCTGGAACTGAGACGGCTTTTCAGAGGGAAGGGGGCCAGGCATTGGACCCGTACACTAACAGTGGCTGTGGGCTGCCCCTTTGCAGAGGGTATAGCCTTGTGCGAGGCAATTTTCTTAGGCTGAAGGCAAGTCCCAGAGAGGGATGGAGCTAGGAGCCACCAGCACCCAACCCTCTGGAAGCTGGGGAATGAGTACCTCAGGGGTATCTTGGGGATTTCTGGACGCTGCACGGCAGCATCTACTGAAGTTTACCTCTTGCTCTGCTAAGACTCGCTTGCTTTTTCTAAATTCACAGCAAGTGTGTCAAAGGGAGTGATTATAAGTCAGGCCACTCCCAAGTCCACTTCTTGGTCCTTGGGTCCAGGCATTCTGTTTATTGGGTACAAAGCCCCATAAAATGGTCATTGATTTAGGGGTATACAATGTCCTTAAGGACGGCATTTAATCATCGTGGGATATCATCTCTAAAGCACACCTTTCCTTCCTCTGAGAGGCTGGCTATTTCTGGGTTGTGCAGTTAGAACTTGTGCATTCAATAGTCTTTGGCCCATTGCTGTGGGGTGCAGTGGAGTTCCCTGGACTGAAACAATGGACTGCGGGGCCCATTTTGGTGGCTCTAACATTCTGAAAGCCCTTGGATGGTGGTGCTGGCCGTGGCCTTGTCATGGCAAACCTGCATGTGTTGATTTCATTCAAGTGTCATCTACTTGCCAATAAGTGGCTGCTTGAGAACTTTGAAGGATGGTTCCATACATGGAGCTCAGCATTGGTCTCTGCTGCTGGCAGGTTGGTTGTTTGGCAGGGGCTGCAGCTAGATCAGCTTCGGGGAATGGGAGCCCATACTCCATGCACGTTCTCCATCCCTGCCACCATGGCCACTCTCTTCACACCTCCATCGTGCTAGCCCAGGGAGGAAGGGGCTACTTCTTCAGGCCAGGGGGTTCAGGAGGACCTGATGGCTCAAGGTTTCTAGTGCGTTGACCCAGTCGTCCCCACTCAAGTTTCCGGATCCCATTCCTTCCTGATCAGAGTTGTTGCCTGGGCACAGAAGCCTCACTGCCATTGGGATCCAACCTTCTCTGGGGCTCTGCTATCTTTGAATGAACTCCTGGGCCTGATGCTCAATTTTTTCTGCCTTCCAGCTGCAGGTGATGAGGTTTTCTTTACTTGCTGCCAAGGAAGCCCTCTGACTTTCATTCCTTACTTTTTAACGATGATGAATCACCTTGCCTTTCATTGTCTTTCTCTAGTGCATTTCTAGCACCCAGCAACAGGCATCTGAGTCCATTGTGCTTATAATTACTACCTCTCTTGCCCTGTGCCTCTCCAATGCTTTATGCATTCAGCAGCCAGTGCATTCCCTGCCAGAGGGAGGTATCCCGTCCAGTTCAGAACAGGTGACAGTTTTAACAATTGCAATTCCAACATGCCGGGGCTCTCAGTACTGCATCTATGGCCACTGATGGGGTACTTCTTGCTAGCTCGCTGGTGGGGATCCAACTCCCAAATTTCTGTGTTAGAATCTGCTTCCTAGGATACTTCCTGACAATAAGCCTTAGTTCGAGTCCCCCAGAAACAGACTCTGAGATGGAGATTGGCATGCAGTAGTTTTCTTAGGGAATGTACTTGGGAACAGCACCTGTAAAGAAGTGAAGGAAGCAGAGCTGGGCAGAGGGAGAAGGTAAATCACGATGCAGTTGCATTCCCACAGCAAGATCTGGAACTGGGATAGCGTTTTATGGTTGTCCTGCTTTGGGGAAAGAGAGATGGGCCTTTTGCCCCTGCATTGACCAGTCACTGGATGTGGGCTGCCCCTGGGGAAGGGGAGTCACTTGGGGTGAAGCAGGTCTCTTTGACAAAAGACAATTGGTAGAGGGAGGTGCCTCTGTGATCAGCATCCAACATTCCCAGCTGCTGAGGCAATGAATCCTGAAGGGGGCATCTGGGCCATATGCCACAATAACCAGTATTCTGGTGGTTCTCCACTGGGGGCGATGTTGTCTCCCAGGGGACATTTGGCAGTTTCTGTTTGTGGTAAATTGGTGGTGGGGGGGGGTTTGTTACTGGCATCCAGTGGGTAGAGGGAAGCTATGGATGTTGCTAAACATTCTACAGTGCTCAAGACTGCCCCTCACAACAAAGAATGTTATGGTCCAAAATAGTGATAGTGCCAAAAATTGAGAAACCCATGATATGCCATATCTCCTTGGATCAGCTCCCAAATAAAGTACTTGCATCAAAATCCTTGTTTTAGGGTCTCTGTTTGGAGGATTCCAAAGTAAGGCAAAGGGAGGTATCAAAGTTCCAAGAGACAAAGTAATTTGCCGGGGGCTCCACAGCCTGTGGGTGGGAGTACGAGGACTAGCCCCTGGCCTTCCTGTGTCCTGAGCCCACATTCTCCTCCACGTACCATGCTGCAGCGATGGTGGGTAGACCAGTCTCCAGAGCTCACAGCACATGTGGGACTTGGTGATGGGCAGTGTTAGCATGTTCCTGGGCATTTTGGCAAATTCTGGTTCATTGACAGGTTTGCTGGCTGTTTAATAACCATACAGCCTTTCTCAACTGGACGGCAGAACACAGACAATGATTTGAGTGACTATTTCTCAGTTCTCCCAGAGTTGGTAGATAACTGGTACCATTGTAGATGAACAGAGATGTTAGTTCATTATATACAGTGCGTGCCTTAGAGCATTGAAGTTTAATTCTCTTGCAGAGACGTGATTGAGAGTGGCATTATGGCTAGAGATAAGTCTTCGCAAGTTACTGAGCTTCTATTTATTAGTGCGTTTGTTCATATCAGCATACTTGTTACTTCATGTAACAAGTAGTTACGCTCAGTGGTAGACGCTCCCATAGGCATAATATTTTAGAAGAGAAAGCGCCTTGAGCTATCATTGTCAGAGGATTCCACAAATGAGGGAACTGAAAAATCCTCAGAGGTTGAGCAATTTGTCCAAAGGTCTGAGAGCTAATTCAAGACACAATTAGGGTTAGAACGCGATTCCAGAGGGGGACAAGTGTGCTGAGTACAATCTATTACCTCAAGAACGGGACTATGTGACCTCTTAAAATGAATGTTATTAATATGCATCTTATATTAATGATTTCTATCCACTGCCCAAAGGTGCAGGGATATAGCCTTTCCTCTCTCTAAAATTCTCTAGAAAGCTGTGCACCACCAGGAGCTTTCCAGCTAGTAGGTCTCGTCATCCTGGCTGGGATTTAATTTGAGCCAAGGGAGCTGGTTAGATTCTAGAAGTCCCCCTTCCAGCTGTCATTCAAAGTGCAGGAATGTGAATGCTTCCCAATCTTTGAACTTGCCATTTAAGCAAACGATGTGAATTACCTGCTTTTCCTAAGCATTACATCATGCAAACCTTAACTGTGAGCATAGAAGTCATTGTCAAGTGTCCATAAATTGGATTTTCCGCAGGCTTGGAACCTTGTGTAGAAGCCATGGAGCTTTCCCACTCTGCCCCAGTCCCTGAGCAAACTTAACTTTCCCGTTCTTCTGGGAATGAGTTATGCACCTTTTGTTGCTGGTACAGTGCTCGGTGAGAGATCTGATTTTGTTCCTCTTGACACAGAGACCAAATGTGCTCTGCTTAATTCAGATTTGAATGCTGCCGATTTCCAATCTCGTAATCCCATGAAAAGTATTATACTATCAGTACCACAAAGGTGACATTCCCTGGCACTGGGCTTCTGGCCTCATGTCAGAGATTCACATGGGTCACAAGGAAATGGTTCCCAGTACCCAGTACAGGAAGTTGGAGGAGAGGTGTTTCCATAGTAACGACACATGCGGGATCAATCACTCCAGATTTATTTCCGGTGAATTTAACCCTAGATTAATTGCACTATGAATTTCTATTGTTATGTTTACTTTTTTTCTTCCGTTCCTATCCTTATATTAGGTAAGGCCTCAAAGTTGCAGGTGAACTAGCACTTGCTTCCCATCTAGGGGGGTTGTTGGCTCAGGCAAAGTGGAGGGTCATAGATGGACTGGCCTTTGTGATACCTGGAATCAGGGGCTAGAAAGCTCTCAGTGTTTAGTTGAGTCACTTCAAATTTAATAGGGGTAACAGCTTCCCAATCTTGGTACATCCTTACCTGTGGAGGCAGTGCTACTAGGCTAATACTCTGGCCTTTCTTTGTCCCTTCCCTTTGCAGAGGGGTGCAACATCGCTGATCATAAATTACGGGAGAACAGACTGGGTAGTGTTCTCACCTCAGCTTTTCCACCTCTTAGAAGCTCTTCTTTGCCCCCACGCTTGGGGGCAGGGCTCTGGTATTCTAATACTGTCCAGATTTGGGTGGGAAAGTCTGCTTCACTCTGGGCTTTCCTTTTACTTATTTCCTATTTCCTCTATGTTCCCACAAATAGAATCCACCTTCTCCAGCAGGACCTGTTGTTAGTGATAAAGGTGATATTTTGGCATCCCTGGGTCTGATTCTGTCTATTTCTCAAATGATTTGGAACATGGTTGGGGAAAGAAGTATTATCTGCCAGGCCCTCTCCAATGCCATCATTGGTCATTCATTCAGCAACTGTTTACTGCATGATCCTCGTGTACCAGGAGCAGGACCCGTAGAGTCAGAGAGAAAGGAGATGGTTCCCGCCTTTGATGGGCTCACAGTCTAGTGAGAGCTGCCCACTGACACATCCCCAGGACCTTGCACACTTGAGAAATATTTACTGTATGAAAGAAAGAATGAAGACCTGGCATGATGGTGCGGTAAGTGTGCAGTGGATGCAGTGATGCGTCGAGATTTCCCTTCAGGCGCTCCTTCCTCTTTCTTGGGAATGATGGCTGCTGGAGACTCTCAGCTGAGTCTCTCTCTAGGGAGAAAGCAGCCTTACTCAAGGTCACGTCCTCTCCCTAAAGACAGCGTATGACTGGGCAGTGCTATATACAAAGGCTGCCGCTTGCTTCAGAGTGGGGCCTCCCTGAATGGCCAGCTGAGCTCCAGAGCTCCCACCACCACCCACAGGAAGCTTTTACGTGATGGTATCACAGTTCAGCTTCTCCCTCTGCCCAGTCCTGCTTCCTTCAGCACTTCAGGTGTCCTCTGGGAGCATCCCTCCATAAATGTCCTGCATGTGCATTTCCATTTCAAAGTTCATTTTTAAAAATCGGATCAAGACATAAGTCCAAATGTTGTGGGATCACAGGGGTGGGGCTGTCTGGTCAACCCTGGGCTTTTGGAGAAAGAGAGACAGTTCTGGGATTAGAGGAGAGGATAGGAAGTTCAGGCAAAGGATGGCAGGGGGCTTCCTAGAGAAAGGGGGGAAGGGTGTGCTGGGAGGAGAGGTGGCTGGTGGGGGTGTGGCGCTCCTCAGACAGAGGAAGCTCATGCCCACAGCTGAGACGCGATTGCTCCCACCTGCTGTTGTTCTCGGTTTTCCCTGCCCTTTCCAAGGAAGCGCTTGGCCAGAGAGTCAGGGAGACAGATGCCTGGACCCTGGGTTGCAGCGGTGGTAGGAAGAGCAATGGGAAGAGCAAATGTGGAGTCAGGGATCTGAGGGTACTGCACTGCAGAGGGCAGCATGGCGTGTGAGTGGGGCCCCTGGGTGGAGAAGACCAGAAACCAGAATGTCACGGCCGACACTTTGGAGGGCTGGCTGTATCTCACCAACTTGGGAAGAGTTTGCCCCTGGCGTTCCCTGATGTAATGCCAGGGCCTGCCCAGGCTGCGGGGAGTGGAGAGAGGGCCAGGAGGCCTGCTGTGGTCAAGCGGGGTTAGCCAAGATTAGCATCTGGTCCTTCTCTGGCAGGTGCCAGGGCAGAAGGACAAAGCCAGCGAGGAGCACGCTGCACAGAGAAGAAGGAAGATGGGGAAGAGCGGGAGCTGACGTGGTCCAAGGAGAGAGCCAGGCAGAGGCAGAGGCCTCTGACTTCATTTTCTTGGCTATTGATAGAAAAATTGGTTGCCTCCAACCCCCAAGCTGAAGAAAGAAAAGCAAGTAGCTTCAGCGTTCTAGATGGCTAAAGGTTTTCATCATGCTCATTGCTTCTATCTAAGATTGGTGAAATTAGTATCCAATCCAAATAACACTGAATAGCTAATATATGCCAGGAGCTGTGCTAAGCAGCCTGGCTTCATTTGCCAGTGATTATAATCAAAGAAGCAGTCCCTCAGATAATTATCTTGAATGCGAGAAGGATACACAGCAACTGCATTTACCATTCAGTTCATTGTTCTTACCACAGACATTAGCTAGGTTGGTCTCAGCAGTGAACACCTAGTCATTTCAAAAATTTGCGAAACAAAATATTATTGAATGTATTTGTGGTGACAGACACTGTGTCAGATGCTGCAAATGTACGTGCTGAGTGTAATGGAAAACAAGGAGATGAGGCTTTTAACACCCACGGACAAAATAATTAGTTTCGGGATATGAATTTTTTTTAGATTTGAACATCTTTGGATGTTAACGTTCAGGAGGATTTAATTCTTGAATGTGTCTTTTATTCTAAGAATTTGATAATGGGACGTCTCTAGGTTGTAATCATTCTGTTAGGTGAGTGTCTTCATGCAGTTCATCATTGGAGCGTTATAATGTTGTCATTTAATCTAACTGCTGAATCTTGGATGTGCTGTACAGGACAGTGTTACTGCACTTGCAGTTTGGGAAACGGAACAGGGAATACACTCATAGCCTTGCTTCTGGACTCATCCTGGCGTTGACTGAATTTTGGTTCTGTTCTGACGTGTTTCTGAGCATTCTGGAAGCAACGCGTAAGTCACCCACTGAGGTCCATGAGTGGCGTTTGGTACTGGAGATGCAGCCGCCTATTCCGGTGATCACCTCCTGTGGGGACCATGGCCACACCACGCGGTGGTTAACCATGCGCTTAACAACAAAGCTGACTGAGCTGAGAGCAAAAAGCTAAAGAATGCTACGGCAGAGTATTTCTTCCCCACCTCTGATGTTTCCTTCTGGTAAAGAAACTCAATTAGATTTCTGGCCTCTCTCTTCTCCAGGGAAGGTAGAGTGATGTATCTGACTGGGAAGCACAACCTGGACACATTCGGATCGTATTCACCTTCTTCCTCTTGGGAATGAGCTGCCCTCAGGGAGCAGGTGTTTCTCGTGGTTCTTGTAGGGAAAGGCTTGCCCCATCCAACCCCGCTGCCTGTGTCAGGATGGGAAAGCCCACTTACCGTGTTTCTCCAAAAATAAGACCTAGCTGGACAATCAGCTCTGATGCTCTTTTGGAGCAAAAATTAATATAAGACCCAGTATTTACATTATATTATACTATACTATATTATATTATATTATATTATATTATATTATATTATATTATATTATATTATATTATAGCCAGGTCTTATAGTAAAATATGACCGGGTCTTATATTAATTTTTGCTCCAAAAGACGCATTAGAGCTGATTGTCCAGCTTGGTCTTATGTTCGGGGAAACCCGGTCATTCACTTACTCTGCTTATGTTGTATTCTAATCCGTCCCAGAGACTTTTTGAAGCAAAGTGGAAGCTGCCCACCAGTGGTCTCGAGATCCCAAAGGAGCAGAATTGGCCAGCAGGTTCATTTGGCTCTCACAGGAAGCCCCATCCTCCCAACTCTTTAGTACTGAAAGGACTATTTTGAACTCTCACCTGGAACTCCCATTTTTCAATTTGGAATTCAAAAGTGGAAAAATAGAGTTATTTATTGTTGTCTCAAAATCCCAACAATGGGATCTTGCAAGTGGGAGGAATTTGTGGGCATAGGGAACAAAAATTCAGGCTCTGCATACGTGTGCTAATTTTGAGTATGGCGTACTATCTGGAAAGTGGAGGCAAATGAAATCATTTGTCCTTCCTGGGCCAGCCTAGTCTGATGTCCTAGTGTCCCCTGAAGCGGCCCTCCCAGAGACTCAGGATGGCTCCCGCTTTGACTTACAACTCTGGAAAGACCCTGAAACAAAAGAAAGACTCCAGAGTCTATCATTAGAATGATAACAGAACATTATGCTAAGAGAAATAAGTCAGTCTCGGAGAAAGACAAATACCATATGATCTCACTTATATGTGGAATCTAAAGAACTGAATCAATGAGCAAACTAATCAGAAAAAAGAATGGTAACGGAAGATAGCATTACTAAGCTTTTCTTACGGGTCAGGCCTAAGAGCTAAGGTTATTGAATTTAAACACAATATTATGGGATAGGTGCTTTGAACATCTTACCCCCCACACCCCAGGTGAAGAATGCAAGGACCATGGGGCAGCCTTGTTGTTTTGTTTTGGTTTTGGTTTTTGAGGAGGAGGTTGACATTTTTTTGGTCTGTTTTGCTGTATCCCTAGTGCCTAACAGTGCTTGGTATATATTAAGGGCTCCGCATGGATTTGTTGAATGAAAAAGCTCAAGGCCATTGAGCTAGTGAGTAGAGGAGACAGCATAGGAGCCCAGGCAGTTTGATTTCAAGGCTCCCCTCTGACTTACATTATAAAATTACCTCCTCTACACGTCTGACACGGCGTATTGTGTTTGCTAATCATTGCACGTGTATTAGTCTCCTTGTCCCCTCCCCATACCATGAACACCTTGAGAGAAAGCCAGATTCCTTCTGCACTTCCCCGCCCTCCATTGCCACGTACACAGTAGGAGTGAGTTACACGTTGATTGGTTGCTTGGTTGCAGAGGCGGCCTCATACCCAGGCAGCTACAAGTTGTTGGTGGAGGATTTTCACTTGACCCCAGGGCTGTTCCATCTCCCCACAGGCCTCCTTCAAGAGACAGAGCCAGTGCACTTTCGCTGCTCCACTAGGGGGACCCAAACGCAAAGAAAAGCCTCTCCTGCATTCAAGGTCATGGGTTTCCTACCACAGCCCTCGGAAGGGGTAGGCCCTGGCTCCGCAGTCCTCAGCACACATACATGCCTCTGCACAGCTCTGGTTGGGCTTTCTCCTTGCCTGACGGTGGCGTTTACAATCAGGGCTTTGGAGTGAATTTCACGCTGGTGGAGCCAGGACTGCACAGCTCCTGGGACCCTTGCTGCTTCTGCCTGTGCTGACATATGGCTTTGTCTTAGGAGAAGAAAAGATGGGATTTCGAAGGGCTGCCAGCCTGGTGATGAGGCTGCTCTGGTTTCACACGGGAAGCCCTGAAATCCAGGTCTAGTGAACGAAGGATGCTTCGTCTTTTCTTCCTCTGTAAAATCACGGGGCCCTCACCACATTTTGATTTTTCAGCGCGGGGCCCAAGTTTAGTGCTTCTTTCTACAGCAACAAGAACTGAAGACGTGGTTTTCACCAGGGCAGCCTGACTTGTTGAGACAGACAGAATGATCTATTTTGACAACGGATCTTACGAGGATGGATGTATTTGTGAAATGTTGGGTAGTTTTATTTTAATATTATTTTGAAACACTAAGCTGTAGAACACTGTTTCTGTTTTTTGAACAGCTTGCAAGCATGCTGCAGGCATTTGGGGGAGAATTCTCAGTTATGTATTTTCTGTGATAAAATCTGATACAAAGTTATATCTTTTCTATGATCTCTAATTAAATTAATTTAGTTTTTATTGTAGAGGGTTTATTTCTTTTAAGATCTGGACTTTTCCTTGAGGAAGAATGACATAGCTATTCTCAGTGAAGCATATTTAATATTCTGGGCTTTAAGGAAGTTTTAGAACCAGTGGCATAGATCCAAAATGGCACTGGCAGTGAAGGGGTTCATGGTCTCTTTGCATGAAAGATGGGGTGAAGAAGACTGATGGACATTAAAGCCAGTGGGACAAATCTTTTCACAGATTATGAGCTCTGGAGGAATCCTTAAAGATTTTCTCATTTAAAACTTGCATTTGACAGATGAGAAAACCAAGGTCCAAAGGGGCAAATGACGTAGCTTGCCACATAGCTGGTTGGTAGCAAAGCCCTGTAGGGATCTGGTCATCACTGTTCATTATCCCACAGATTTTTGTTGTGAACTGAGGGTGAAAGTATTTTTTTTCCCCATGGTTTTTCATTTTACATTAGTCTGCCAAGGAAGTGTCTGAAATAATGCAAGTAAAGCAGAGGGAAAAAAGAGAGGGCTTTGACCTTGTGCGATAAAAACGTTCTGGTGACTCAGTGCCCTGTGACCTGGAGTTGATGTGAAGCGGAAATGGCGAGTAGCTCTGTCTGGGAGCACACAGAAACCTCTGGAAGGTTGTCTCTAAGAAAAGAAGGCACACTCAGCAATCTTGGTTCAATCATCACTGAATGAGAGCATTAGGGAGTAGATGCTGTGGAATGTGCTGGAAAGTACCACCTGGCAGTGTATACATCTTTTACATTTTCTAAGCACTTTCCCACACGTCATCTCTTCCTTTATTTTGATACTCCCTGTATCAACCAGAGTTCCTGGTGACTCTGGCTCACTTGAGCACTGAGAGGACTTTTTTTTTTGAAAGGTGAAGGTGAGTCACACAATGAGAGGGCCCAGCGCTGCTCTGGGGATGGAGGGAAAAGGAACAGGAACAAAAGGGCAATCTGTCCAGGGCGCTCTGCCTTTGCCCTGCCTTGTCTCTGCGTGTATTTAGTTTGTGTGTTACTTTGCTTGGGATCCCCATTCAGGGTGAGGTGTACGATTAGTTCAGCCTGGAGCACACAAACTCATACACTCCTGGACCAGGGTAATGTTAAGGCATCTTGAGGTGCACGCCCTTCAAGGCTTATTCCAAAGCAAAATCTGAATGTTCTTGCTGGAAGGAAGGGGAATAACCAACAAATGTCCCCTATAAATCCTGTGAGGGGGGATGCTAGATGAAATGGTTACATCCGTGGTATAAGTGAGAAAGCTGAGGCTCAGAGAGGTCAACTGACTTGCCCAAGGTCACACAGCTTTATATAGCATAACCACATTATATCTCCAGATCCTGTTCTTTCTACAAAAAGGAGTAAGGGAAGTTTGTATTTAACGCAATCCCTTCTTTTTTCTTACTGCTTGTGTCCCCTGCTTCCTACCACTCCTCCACAAGAGCCCCCTGACCCCATCGGCTGCTATCTTTGGACCATGAAGCTTATGATTTTATTCCACAGTACTCCTAGATCCCCAAATTTTCAGGTACCAGTGTAATAGACTGAGGAATATTTCATACTGTGCTAATGGAAAGAATCACTCCCAAGCTGGTTTTCTGGACACTATGAAAATCCTCTCTCATGTCTTGTTCCACTGATTAACTCATTGTTGGGGATCTGGGTCTTGTAGGAAGAAAGCTCAGGGAACCTAGGAAGTCATCCATGCTGGTTTCTTTGAGATGAGGTCTGTCTATGAGTGAGGGGGCCTGACCAACGACTCATGGCCCCATCACAATATCATTGTTTAGAAGTGAATGTACGTTTAGGGACAATAGGAAAAAAAATAAAGGATTCTCCACTCTCTATAGAAAAAAAAGCCCCTATTCCTTTGCTTAGCTCCATGATGTTCCATTTCTGATATCTGGGGTGCTGGTTATAAAAGGACTTTGAGTCTCTGGGAAGAATTGGAACAAATTTCATGTCTGACTCGCGATGTCTGCTGGGGGTATAGAACGGAGAGGCGGTGTGTGTGCTGTGGATTTGATATTCACAATGGAAGTGCCATGTTCTTCTGTCCCCCTCGCTTTCTTGCTGCCACTCTCCTTCCTCCTCTGTACTTTCTCTACTCTTTGGTGCTATGGTTTGAAAAGTTGAACTGAAGTGTTTCTGCAAATGAAATTGCATGGAGAAAGAAGCCCACTATATACAATAAATGTAAAAACAGAGGTGAAGTGGGAGGGGGCTTCAGAGTCTACTGTGGCCCTCAGGGTCTGCCCTGGAGTCCCCGGGAACCACCCCTCTAGTCACAAGCCACTTTCCGCTCCTCCTTGGACTTACTCCATATTTTCTCTCCTCTTCGCTTTTCCCTTTCCTGCTACTTTAACCTGGAATGGCATCCTGCCAATCCTTCAAGAGCTCAGAGGTCACCTCTTCCTTAATCTTTCTCTAATACCCTCCAGCTGGACACATTCTTTCCGAAAGCCATAGCTTTTCTCTTGAATTTCTCGGATGACTTTATATTTGCTCATTTGAGTACAGTTTGTCCTGATAAGTTATAAACACCTCTGGGTAAGTCCCTGTGTGATGAGGAATCTGAGGTCTTTGCGGTCAATTCTGGTAAAAAATGCTAATATGTTAATTTATGCGATTATTTATTTTGTTTTACAGCTTTTGCAAACTTTGTGTTGTTTTTCTACCTCCTATATCCACCTATACTTAACCTTTCTGGACATCTTTGTTTTTGTGAAATTGGGGTTGTCTTTATTGTGAACTCCATAGAGTTTCTGAGATGAGTTACTTTCTGCAAGTGCGTGTAATAGCACCTGGCACAGAGCAGGTGCTCAGTCAATGGTACTTATCACTGTCATTGTAATTATTACTGTTACCTCAACACCAGTAAGATAACAACGCTTCTCCCTCTTGACTTCATGCTCAGGCGCCTGCTCGAGGGGCGGGCCTGAGTTTGCTTTTTGCTGGGATGCAGGAAGAAGTGAAGCTTTTGACCTTTGGCTTGGATCCTGGGTGTATGAAGTGAGAACTACCCATAGCCTCATCCACAATCTGAGAACATGCACACTTGTCACACCTGCTTGGAGAAGCTTAGATTCAACCAGCATTTCTCAAACCCAGCCTGTGCGCTGGGGAAGAGCTGGACTTTAAAAGTCTTGCAAAGGCCTCCTCACAGTGGCTCTGTGACTTCCTTCAGGAACTGGCCCCACTGGGGAGCCATTGCAGAAGCCCCCCCACTGTAAGGCAGGAGAAAGCTGTGTCAGCTGCAGCCCTGTTTTCATAGGCGGGGTTCTCCCAGGGGGCGTATCTTTGCCTGTTCTCACCCCAGGCAGCAAGAGTGTCCTTTTGCTAAGAGAACAAGAACCTTTTTCATGGAACTGCTCCCTGGAGGGGAAGTGTTGTGGTGCCAGATTCTTGGCTGGAGTCATGAAATGAATTTACAACCTGATCTGCTGCAAATGAAGCGTTCATCCTAATAGGAAGGCTTTAGTGGGGTCTTGGGTGCTCGTTTGAAGGGGACACTGTGTTTCTCCTTTGTCCTCCTGTTGGCCTTCACAATTGCTGGACAACTTGCATTTCCTAAATTTACCATGTTCTTTCTTTCTCACTCCTGGGACTCTCTCCCTGTAAAACTTGTCCCTTCTCCTCTCCCTTACCCCTTTAGGCTTCAGCTTACACGCTCTTTCCCCCCATGTCTCTCCCGAGCTCAAAGAAGTTTAGACACTCTTTTCTTTTGACACCATGTATCTCCCTTCCCCATGATGCTCCAAACTCTGGGCATCACGGCCTGTTTCCTCGTCTGTATCTTCTACTGAAAAGTCACCTGCCTGCTCCCAGGGACTGTGTTGTTTGTTCATGGTTGTAACTCTGGGGCCTGGCTGGGGACCTCTTAAAAAAAAAAAAAGGTGCAAATGAATGAATCACAAAATGAATGAATAATGAAAGAATCAGGAATAAATGGTTATTTCTGCTTATCTCACTTCCAATGATCTGATCCACGCACGAGAAGGTGAGCAGTGACATGGAAGAACAGATTTATCAAACATGGCTCCATAGTAGCACCCTTTCAATGATAAACTTGTGTGCAGCATCTCAACTTCTGGAACAGATGAAAGCAGGACTTTTCTGGTTCCAAGAGATGGGAAGCCCTATTGGTGTCCTTTCTCCTTTGGGAGTTGAGGCTCCTCAGGCAGAGTTTGAAAGCCAACCTCTAAAAGGAGAGTACTGTTTCAAAAAAGAAAGAAAGAAAGAAAAAAAAAAAAAACAGCAAAGGGTCTGCAGTCCAGCCAGGGTCCTGATTTCCTGCTTATTTTTATTTTTTTTAATTAAATTTATTGGGGTGACTCTGGTTAGTAAAATTACATAGGTTTCAAGTGTACAATTCTATAATACATCACCTATATATCACATTGTGTGCAGCGGTTCCTTCAAATCAAGCCCATTCTGCTTGTAAGCTGATTTCCTTCCTTGTCGCGGCTAATACCGTGTTTCCCCAAAAATAAGACCTAGTCAGACAATCAGCTCTAATGCGTCTTTTAGAACAAAAATTAATATAAGACTCAGTCTTATTTTACTATAATATAAGACCGGGTCTTAATAACATAATACAATATAAGACCAGGTCTTATATTGTATTTGCTCCAAAAGACGCATTAGAGCTGATTGTCTGGCTAGGTCTTATTTTCGGGGAAACATGGTAGCACTGACTGCGCATGTAGATTGGGCCAGTTACTCTGCTAAGTGCTTTGTTTATATCAATTTTTAATCCGCACAATAATCATATGTGGTGTTTCCTATACTTATTTCTATTTCAGAGAAGAGAAAACTGAAGCAGAGAGCAAATACCACTCCTGGGGTCGCATGAGCACCGAGTAGCTGAGTCAGGAACAGACCCTGGCTTGTCTGCCTCTAGAGGCTGAGCCCTGAACACACAGACACCTAGACCAAAGCTGCAGCACCATCCTTCAGAATAATACCGTGGTACCTTGGTTTTTGAACATAATCCGTTCCGGAAGACCATTCGAGTTATGAAATGTTCGAAAACTAAGGCACGGTTTCCCCATAGAAAGTAATGCACAATGGATTAATCCGTTCCAGACCTTTAAAATCAACCCCTAAAACTGCAAATTTAGCATGAATTTTACTATCTAATGATACCATAGATCCATAAATTTACAGCGTTCGTAAATTGAAAAGTTCGTCAATGGAAACAGTCGAAAACAGAGGTACCACTGTACCTGCTTCCGTTGAGTGAGGTGATGGCCCAGCACTCAACTAAGTCCTTCACAGCCTTAGCTCATTCTACCTTCAGGACACCCCCAGGAAGTGGAGACGATGGCCATGTGATCACTGTGGCACCAGAATTGGCTCTATCTACCCAGTGGGTCAAGGCCACCTATTGCCAACAAAGGGGTCAAGTAGAAAACAATCAGCTCAGCATTTACATACCTTTTGTAACAAGCTGACCTTTTTCTTTCTAAAGAGAAACACAGATTACTTAAGACCAATGATGCTAGTTAGGCTTGGCTGACTCCGCAGAATAAAATAAATCAACCAATCTACTTTTCTTGGAAGTAGAAGGTAGGAAAGAGGCTACTTCTGAGCTGACTGTGCACTAAAAAACAGATCCTTATTTCATATCAATTGTGAAAATTCCTCTAGATGAACGCAAGAGGGAAATCTGGCACAAGACTTAGAGCAGGATAAAGATGTTTGGATATCCTTTCAGAAATTGTAACTCAGATGCCTCTTCCATCTGCTCCATTTCTGCCCATTTCTACCAAGAAATATGACCCCCTATCTCAGGATTCTCAGCACACTGGAAGACTCCAGAATGATATGTAGAGTAGGAAGCAGTGCTGCTTCTCACAGAGGACAATTCAAAACCTCATGGACCCTTTTCTGATTAGCCACTCAGGGGCCTGCGAGCCCTGTGACGTGAAGTGTAATGAGACATGCTTATATTAGAGGCTGTCCCTGTCCAGTTTCCTTTGAGGGAATGTCTCTGACCTATGAAAGCAGAAAGATTCACCAGCACAGTCAGGAAGGAAAGGACCGAGGACAATGGGATTCTTTTTAAAAATCAAGAGGATGAGATTATGAGGCCATGGTATTCATTAAGGCTGTTCACAGATATTTTGGTTCTGTTTTGGGCCATGGTAGGATTGCACTCACCCGACCTCATGAAATTTAGGCGTGGCCGTGTGACTTACTTTGGACAATGAAATGTGAGTGACAGTGATATCTGTCAGTTCTGCAAGAAAATCTTACAAGCCATTGTGATTTGTCATATTCTCTTTCCCTTTGCCACAATGACAGGCAACATTCGAGATGGTGACTGATTCTTTAGCCTGGTGCTGATGGTGAATTTTATGTGTCCAGTGGGCTAGGCTATGGGCCCAGTCGTTTGATCCAACAGTCTACATGTTGTTGTGAAGGTATTTTTTAGATGTGATTGACATTTAAATCAATAGACCGAATAAGCAGATTGCTCTTCATAATGTGGGTGGGCCTCATCTAATCAGTTGAAGTACTTAAGAGCAGCCTTAGGTTTCCTAAAGAGAAAGGGATTCTCTTCCAGACTGCAACATAGAGACCTTTTCTGAGTTTCCAGTCTGCTGCCCTGTGGAATTCAGTCCCAAGACTGCAGCATCAACCCTTATCTGAATTTACTGGCCTGCCCTACAAACTTTAGACTTGCCAGTCCTACCACCATCCTGTGAGCCAGTTCCTTAAAATAAATCTCTTTTTCTCTATGCATATATCTTATTGGTTCTGTTCTTTTGTCTTTTTATTTATTTTTTTGTTGTTGTTGTTGTTGTTATTCTTCTTGGACTAATATACTAGGTAAGGTTGGCCTGGAGAAGAACCCTCAGACCACTCATAATGGAAATGTAGGGTGAGCATGAAATAAATCTTTGTTGTTAAAGCCACAGATTTTGGAGTTGTTTGTTACTGTAGCATAACCTAGACTATCCTTACAGATAGAGAACTTACACAGTCTGTTCCATTCATCCATTTTCTTCTTAAACTTTTTCAAGAGCATAACTGAATCTCAGTTGGACCTCATGATTCAGCTTGGCTTAAACAAACTTCATTCTATTGATTACCCCTTCTCTAAATGTTGATGTGAAAGATCAACACTGAATCTACAGAGTATTAGCTGAGAGGAAGAAAGGTTGGAAGGAAATTAATATTAGTTGATGGCTTACTTCTGAACCAGGTACTAAGCTAGGTGCTTGGCATATATTGATTTATTTCTGCAACTATAAGGCATGCGTTATATTAGTTTTGTAGGTAAGGAGACCAAGGCCAAAGACACAGAGTTGGTGAATGCCAGATGTGGGATTTATAGTCAGAATTATGTGTGCTGACACTTATGGTAATTCTATCAATCAGGATTTTGAGCAGCAGAAAATGAATTTATTGCAAAGGCGTCCAGTAGTTCACAGAATCGATGAGGAGAACTGGAGAACAGGTTCATAAAGCAACAGGTGCGTTGAGAGTGTCAGAGGTCGAGGCCGCAGGGATGTTTCAGTGTCTCACTGGGAGATGCTGCTGGAATGAATGGGCTCTTTCTGGTGTTTTATGGTTTTGTGTAATTTCTGGTCAAGTTCAAAGTCTTGAATCCAACCAGCCTGGCTTAGATCATGGGCTCACTTCCTGACACTTGCACTGACTGTCAAAGTAAGACTACCTACCACTGGGGACAGATGACTCAGAAGGACATCAGGGGCTCTTGTCACAAAAAACTCTCTCTCTCTCTCTCTCTCTCCCTCTCTCTTGGATGAAAGGTAATGAATGTTAGGTGGCCAAAAGGAAGAACAATTATAAGACTTGGTTGGACTGGAAAATACCCAGTTTTCTATCTGTTGTCCTGATGTCACCTTAAAAGAAGCCACTTTCATCTTAAAAATTTCCCAGTGTGGAAGACAAATTATGGGGTCACCAAATAGCACCCCATATATACAATACTATTACTTACCTAAATCCTTGAATAGCTGAAACGGGGCATTTCATTAGGCATGGAGGTCTATCACGGAGTTGTTGTTCCCTGGATTTGTTTTGGTTCAGCTCACAGCAGCATATTTCTAAACTCCTGAACCATTTTTATCTGAGTGGTTAAGTCTACTTCTACCAGCTAGAAATTATGTGTGTCCTTTGCTGATGAAGAATTATGCCGTTTCTAGGTGACACTGTCTTCTTTCTGGTGAGAAGGACTAGTGGGGATGGGTGCTGGAACAATTTCCAAGCTTTGTGCAGGGTTTTGATTATTTGAGAGGCTGTACCAAGGACATGTGTCAAGTTGGATATAATTGTGAGCAGATCCTATAGATCCCAATTCCTAGGTATCCCTTGAATCCATCCATTCTGCCTTTAATCCTGGTACCTTGGTTCATGCTGCCACTATCGGTCACTGGGATTGCCACCTCCTGGTCAGCACCTGGCCCTCAGTCCACTCATCACCTGACAACCAGAGTGATCTTTCTAAGGTGACAACCTGATGAGGTCGGCCCCCTTGCTCTGATGGCTCCTTGCTGCTCTCAGTTAAAGTCCAAATGCCTTCCCCCGGCCTGCCAGGCCTGCCTGATCTGGCCCAACATAACCCCTCCGCCTCCTCTCTCAGCGTTCTCCACCTGCTGCCCTTTCCTTCTGATGCTCTTGGGCTCAGGCCTCCTGAAGATGTGTATCCTTCTATCTGGACAGATCTCTGTTTCTGCCTTCCCCACTAAGTATGTCCAGGATACTCTTTC
This sequence comes from Rhinolophus sinicus, assembly GCF_036562045.2. Lineage (NCBI taxonomy): Eukaryota > Metazoa > Chordata > Mammalia > Chiroptera > Rhinolophidae > Rhinolophus > Rhinolophus sinicus. Next base: position 12,871,399 of record NC_133761.1, read on the forward strand.
CAGAGTTGAACACAAGAAGCCATGACATTGGGGTTGAATGAATTAGTTCGAAGGTCAGGGAGCAAGAGTGATTTAAAAAAAAGAAAAAAAGTCATGTGCTGGTGGTAGAAGGAGCCTGGGATTCAGAAGAGATTTGAGTTCAAGGTCCAGATTCTGCCATTTTCTTTGGGCCAATGCATGACTCTTCAAGTTTTCCTTAATAATACAATGGGCGTGAGTATAATGATTAACTCCTAAACCATTCATGCATGAGCACACAGTAGAAGGAACATGACTTTGTAACTGGAAGCCCTGGATTTAAGCACGACTTTTCCTCTTCTCGATGTACAATCATAGGAAAGTCATTTATCTCTCTGAGTCTTCCTTTCTTCATCTATTAAATTACCCTAAAAATAGCTTCAACTTCAGAGCAGGTTTGGAATATTAAGTGAGAAAACAGAGATGAATGTGCTACGATAATTATGTATTTGTTATTATCACTAAGAATGGCGATAATGACTTTCTTCAGAGTCCCACCATACAATCTGACTCTTTCCAGATTGGGGGTGGAGGGGGCGTGATAGGAGCCAGCTTTCCTTATATATAGCAACACAAGTAAGAAAAAGCTGCATCATTTGTAGTAGTCTCCTGGGTCTTCTGGATGTGGCATTATTAGCAGTAAGGGAATCACAGTAGCAGGGAGATGGCCCCTTGCCTGATGGGCCAGTGGGCCCCACTCTGGCTTGCATCTGCTGAGCTGTGATTATAGGGCTACTTATAGAGCACAGACAATGCATAGACACATGATCAAATATGATATGAGTGGCGATTCCCAGAATAATGCAGTGCACAACTTGTACAACTGTACGTGATGGCTCTGGCATCTACCTGTCTGTCCATCCATAGACTTCTAGATTTTCTTCCTGTGAAGTTGTGTCTGAGCAAAAGATCTGGCTTTTCTGTTGTGGTTTGTGTAGTGCTAGAGGCTATACTGGAGAGTTTTCCTCACCTGAATCAACAGGGGACCTCACAACTAAGGCATGCAGAGAATAGACCCATGGAGGAAGATGAAATCTAGGAGTCAGAAGTTCAACCCCACTGGTTGTCCAAATGAAGGGCCCTGATACAGCTATCAAAGTTAGGAGGGGAAACAAGCAATTCCAGAACAAGGGAAAAGAACAAGTTCAAGTCGACACAGTTCAGAGGGAAGATTGAGGTAGCTCCCTGAAACAGGCAATGTTGGTCTGAAATTTGCTTTCATGTGCAAGCTGAGGTGTCATAAAACATGAACCTGCCAAATTCGAAGGCCAAGAGTTTGGCTTGGCTCTTTATAATAGAATCCATCAAGTCACTGTTTATTTTAAAGGTTTTTATCTTACCATGTAAAAGAAGACCAGAGATAGGGATGTTAGGACCGGGATGGGGGCCTTATAGAATGATCTGGGAGCCAGACTCCTTCTATCTTTTTCCTCCAAGGTATCCATCTTAAGGTCACCTCCTGGTTCACGGTGGCTCTTGGATGCCAGCTGTTACAGCAGCATCTCAGGTGTCAGGATAGAGAATGGGGGGAAGGTCAAAAAGAACAAACTTCTTGACTGAGTCAGTTCCTTGTAAGCAATCCTCCTGGAAGCCCCCCATACTTCTGGTCACCATCTTGGGCCAAAATTAGTCTCATGGCCACATCTAGCTGAAAGGGAAAGGTTAGGAAATTCAGAATTTTAGCTGAGTACGTTTCCGTCCCTAATAAAATTGAGGTGTTGTTTTCTAATGAGAAAGGGGGACAGGGTTTATTATAGACAAGTGATAACCTCTGCCACAGGAGTCTTTTGCATATCTCTTTAGGCAACGATTTTTGTTGGAATTACACGTCTTAAAAAGCAACTAGCAAGCACAGGTGATTGTGCTGGGCATATAGTTACTGCTCAGTAAATGCCAGCTGGGTTATGGAATTAGATCGTTTGTTAAAGCATTACACTGATTGAAGGGCAGGGGAAAATATGAGCTCCTTCGTTTGAAGACGTGGTGACCAGGGCCAGAACAAACATTCTTCGTCATGTCAACCTGGCTTGCAGAGAAAGGAACCCAACTGTTCCAAAAACTCAGCATGGGTCAGAACTTGATCTTGCCTTTGTTGCTGCTTCAAATGACAGCGCTTCATTACTACATTGTGTATGGTGGCTACTGGTGCCATAAGAAACAGGTTTGTGATCCACGAAATTACTTCTTAGCCAGAAATGTATTAAGCTGAAGTAATGAGGCAATGACATTTTTTTTTCCCCACGTATATTCTAGGACATTACTTGCCAGTGATTGCTCAAGGAAACTTGGCCTTGACATGGCATACCAGTGTATATTGAATATTGCAAGCTTTTTAGGGTCACCCAGTAAAATGGAAAAGCCAGACCACATGTGTTAGATCATTGGAAGTTCAGCTTTGTTGCTTTATGCTTTGAGGTGTCAATCATTACAGTAAACAATTATTGAGCATATACTCTGATATGATTTTATTTGGAAGGGGGGGCAGCTACAAAGAGAAATGATCCTTGGTTTCTGCTTTCAGAGACCTTACCATTTAGTGTAGGAGATAAGACGTGGATTACAGAAAGAAAGAAGGTGGAATGTGAGGAGGATTCTGACAGAGAAGCAGTGGGAAGCAGAGCAGAGAGGCTCAGATTGGGGCTGGGAGGGGGACTCCAGGGGAAGCTGCGTGAAAGAGGGTGAAGAGCTAACCCTTGAAGGATGGGGAAGTGTTAGATCCATGGAGAAGAGTTGAGAGAATGGAGAACCCATCACCATGAAGGGAAGAGCATGAGCAAAGCCCTGGAGAGAACACAGCCTGGGGCACCGTCAGAAGCTGCTAAGGAATCAAGTTGTGTTTTGCCGATGGAAATATGTACTCAGGGAAAAAGACCCCATAAGCACATCAGCTTGGTTGAGGACATGCTAGAGGTTTTAACCAAATATTAGCATACTGAAGGCTCTTTCCTTAAAGGCAAATTTACATCTATGGTAAGTCCTCAGTTAACATCATGGATAGGTTTTTGGAACTGTGGTGAAAGGACAAACCAATTTTACCATAGGCTAATGAACACGAATAAACAAGAGTTAAGTTTCTAAGGTATCTCATCAACATTATAACGAAACAACATTGAAGGAAATGACATTAGGAAATGATGTTATTTGAGGACCTGCTGTATTTAACTTTGTTAAAAAAATAAACCAATTTATAAGAACAGAAAATACCTTTTTTTTTTTTTTAACCCAGATACAGCATGTTGGAAATGTGGTTTATCACTGTTTCCAGGAAGAAGCAATGGGCTTGCTAAGCATCTAGCTGGTCTACTTACAAGAATATTGCTCAGACTGAGGTATTGGCCCAATAGCAGGATCGGGCTCCTGGGCAGAATTCTTCTTAACGTCTCATTCACTGCTCATCTGAAAAGAAAGTAAAATGCAATGATCTTCAAAGTTTTTGCTTCTTTATGCCCTGAAAATATTTTGAAAAATTATGTACCCCCTGACGTATTTCTTGTTAACTTATAAGTTTTTTTCTTCATACATTTAAATATTTGCAAAGGATGAAACCTCTAATATCGTATAAATATTGAAAATTTTAATATAAAACAGTATACCATTTGTTTAAATTAATCGAGTGGCATAAAAAATTCCATAGTCATTTGACACCCACTATCATAATTTTAAAAACCCCACATAAACAGGCCTTTACTTAACGGCAAGGAATTCTATATATCAATCTTTTCACCTTAAAAATTGTATTTCCATTCTTCCAGCACAGATTTTCCTCTTATTGTACCATATTTTCACATTTGGAGGTCTTTTGTTGATTGACCTATATAACTTTTCTGCAACAAAAATGTTTCCACAGTGAAAAGAAAATTATTTCCTGTGACTCCAGGGCTCCAAGTTTCTAAACAACTTACAATTGGATGGCATTAATCAGTATAATTATTATGAGTTCACAGTTGCTCAAGATAACATATGTGTATATCCTGTCCGTTTTCATAAATATTAGTTACGCGAGTAAAATATTATTGGAAATGCTTCTCTAAATGATACATAGGAGGTGAGGTTATAGTTCCCTATTAATGGAGGCTCTGCAGATATCAACATTTTAAATGATCCTTTTGTTTGATGCCTTGGGTTTGTTCCATACTTTGTGGGGATGAAAAGTGTGTCTTTGTATGTTTTTGCAGAATAGGTGAAAAATAGGGAAGGGGGCTGGGAAAAGAGAATTGGCTTGCTACCCCACCATGTTTTCTCATAGAGATTAATCATATAAGAGAATATACATTTGATAATTGTGGGTCTGCAAGTTATTTCCTCTCAAATGATTTTGTTTGTGTCGTACATTCCTTGAGAGGTCTTCATGTGGCTCCAGCCCAGTGTGAAGACTGCTGGTGCATGGGAAAGAAGAATGATCCCAATATCAGGGTCCCTCCTTGTCTTCGTAACTGGCTGTCTGCTCCTAAGTAAGTTCCTTAACCTCAACGGACTCAAGCACCTCCTGTTTCAAAGGACTCCGAGGCCCTTCCAGCACCCATATTCGGTTCCCAAGCCTCCTCCTGGAGGTGGAAGCGATGGTATCGCTAAGGCTCCATTCGTTACTGATCATCTTCATCCAATCATCTTTTCTGAGCGATTAGATTCTGCAGCAATCTCATCTCGATATGTCCAGCAGATTTATGAAATTAATTTTTGACCTTTGCAACAACGGGAAAGGAACTTAGATGAAGGGAACAGAGCTTTGGGGCATTTCTTTTCTTTCTTTTCTTTTCTTTTTTTTTTTGACTTGATCAGATATTTGGTTTCCACAGTTTGCATGACTAATGCTGGGCTTCAATGACTCTCTTATAACCTTAGCATGTAAAGATGGAAAAATTCCCCTGACATTTTCAGGAAACATTTATTACAGACAATTTTATACGTCTGGTCAGAATGGGCTAACTGATTTTTCACAAGAACAGGATTTGGCAGAAAGCCTGGCCTCTTTTAGTTCCCCTCTTGCCAAAAATCACTCCAGAGCTGACCTGGAGTCCTCTTGATGTCCCCATATGAGGTCAGATTGAGAAATGGCTGGGGTGGGAGTCACCCTTTCACCTACAATGATGCATATAGAAATAGAGGCCCTCTCTCCACCTGACTTTCTGGGAAATGCAGGGCAAAGCTCAGAGGCTTTATCTTCCTGGAAAGAGAATGATGTCACATCATATGTGAAGATTGAGAAAGGTGCAGGGAAGCCAGCCCACAGTCCATTCTCTTTGCCAGAAGGACAACATAGGTAGATGGTGGCCCACTCCTCTTTCAAAGCTCCATAGATTCCATGGGTTGCTAGGCCCAGCCAGATGCCCAGCCTCTGTGTCACTTTCTTCCCCTCTGGGATGGCCACTTCATCTCCATCTGAAGATTCAGCCCCACTGTGGCTCCCAGGGCAAATACTGGCAGGAGGCAGGAGGTCCTTAAGCCCCAGGAAGAGTTTAAACAAGGAGTGTTAGGATCGGATTTCGACTTTAGATTTACTGCACTGGCTTTCGCTGCGTGGAAGATATTCAGGTTGCGCTGTGGTGATAAAATCATCATTGTGCTGGAGAAAGCCCATGAGTTTCACATGTTTGTCACCTGTGTTATGCAGCGAACACGGACAGTGCCTCTGGCTCACTGCAGAAAGCTGATGTTATCTTTTTTTGGAGATGAACAAACCCGGCTGAGTTTCTGAAAACAGATATATTTTTTTTGTTCAGAGGGTTTCCAGTCAGCCAGCGTGGTAGGCTTTGAGCTCTGGATTCAGACAGTTCAGGGTCTCTTTGTTGACACATCTGGTGACTGTAACTTTGAGCAAGTTACTGAACTTCTCTAGGCTTGTTCCTTATCTGTCATCTGCGGAGGATAATTGCATCTACACTACGCAGGACTTTTTGTGATGATTACGTTCCTGGCCTGTGTAAATGTGAGGCTATCTATTTTCTTTCCTGAAATCAGTGCTGAGGCGAGAAGGGGGAGACTTGTGGTTAGATGAGGGCGAAAATGTGAAGGGTGAATGTGCAAGAGCTGTGGGAGCCAGAAGATATGATGTCTGTGAGTTGGATGGGCAGAGATGCTGCAATGTTGCCTAAGAATGAAACTGGTTCTATGTGTTTCGATTCTCGCTCAGACATCCTAACTCCTGGCCTATCGGTGGGTAGTGGTCTAAACACATATCGTGTTTCCCAGAAAATAAGACCGGATCTTATATTAATTTTATTTATATTAAAAGACGCATTACGGCTTATGTTCAGGGGATGTCATCCTGAAAAGTCATGCTAGGGTTTATTTTCCAGTTAGGTCTTATTTTTGGGGAAGCACGATTTTTTTTAGTCCCCAGGGTTAGCTGGATTTGAGTAACAGCTGGTCCCTTGAGGTAGATGTATTAGTCCGTGTTTTCCAGAGAAACAGAACAAAGAAGTGTGCGTGTGTGCACGCTTGCACGCACATTTATTTTAAAAAGTTGGCCCACACAATTGCGGTGGCTTGGCAAATCTAAAATCTGCAGGTGGGGCTGGCAGGCTGGAGACCCAGAAAAGAGTTGATGTCTGAGTCCAAAGGCAGTCTGCTGACAGAGTCCCGTCTTGCTGGGGGAGGTCAGCTTTTGTTCAACTAAAGTTAGATAAAGTCCACCCACATGACGGAGGGCAATCTAACGTACTCAAAGTCCACGGATTTACATGTAGATCTCATCTAAAAAACACCTTCACAAAAACATCCTGAAGAACACTTAAGTCCATAGCTGGGCACTGTTGCCCAGCCAAGTTGTCACATTAAGCCAGCCATCACAGTAGGCATGCACTACCAGTGGGTCGTGGCCTGGACGGTCTTCCACCTGACCCATGCCGTTCATTCACATATATTCCTGACTCTGGGAGGTATCTGAGTTTCTGATCCTTCTGCTAGCATTCCTCTTCATGATTACCTATGATTTCCTCATGATAAAGTTTGCCTTGCAGTACCCCAACAACTTTCTATATAAAAATGCCCACTTTCTCTTTACTGGTCTCAAGTGACCCCTCTATGATCATGAACTGGATAGAGGACAGATACAAGGCACGTTGGGGTCTCTGGCTTGGGTGAATGTACTGTAACTCCTCTGAGCTCGTGTGGGAGGCATGTTGGGATGATAACTGCGTGGCTTGGTGATGGAAAGGAAGCTGGACAGAGCAGGTGGCTGCTGGGGGAAACCAACTGGCAGGGGCAACTGCCCCAGGCAAGTTCTTGTGCGTTTGTGCAGGTGTTATGTTGGGACAGTGCGGTCCAATCTGAAAGTGAAGGCCGTCTCTCACAGTGGGAGGTTCCAGAGGGTTGGCTATACGGTAGGACTCTGGGAAGTAGGGTCTGAGCAGATTGGAGCTAGTGTAAACTACAATGGGGATGGGCTTTCATTCAAAACACTCAGGTCCAGGGAAGACAGGACCTGGGCCTGGGGAATGACCTGAGGAAACTACAGGGCCTGGAGGGAAGACTTCTGTGGGTTAGAGGCCACGTGGTGAGCTTAGCTTCATCCCAGAATAATCTAATGGGCTCCAGGCAAGAAGATGCATCTCAGACCTTGCCTGTTGTTGCTGCTGAGGCTGCTGTTCTGATCTAGGCAGACAAGACCAGGGTTGAAACTATTACAGACACAGATGTCATTGTTGATTGTGACAATCAGGCAAGGGGGCCAGCAAGTCTATGTGTGTGGGGGAAAGTGTGTCAAGGACAGTGGTGCCTCTGTTCCCCAAGAGCTCCCCCACTCATATCCTTGGATGAGACCAGAGAATGGAAGGGTATATGCTCACGAGGCAGTGGTGGACCTCTCCAAGAGATGGTGCTCGTAGCTTGTCTGTGCATGTCTGTGTTTTCTGTGTTTTCTTTCATAAACAACTCATCCTATAAATTATACTATTTTAGAAATTCATAGAAATGTGTTTTGTCTTTCCTAATCTTAAAAAACAGATTCATGTACTTTCATGATTCCTAGGGGATCATATTTCTGAGACTTAACGTCATTTTCCTCCTGGGATATGGTGACAGAGGGAAGTGGGGAACGTGTTATAATTTCCTTACCCCCAAATTCCTGGACCCCACTCCCACCCCAAGGAACTCACAGTCTAGCTAGAATTGAAGGTCCATCTACTCTGACTCAAGGTGGACTTTGAGATGTGTTATGCTAGAGATAAAAGCAAGATGGTATCGATGGATGAAGGAGGAAGAGATTAATTCTTTGTGGAAGCTTCTTGAGAGAAGATTGGAACATCCATGGGGCCTGAAGGAAAGATAATATTTAAGGTAGAAAATACACTTTCTGAAGACAATGAAGTAGAAGCATCACAAACAAGCCAGGTTTCCCAGTGACAACGTTGCCCAGGGAAGACCTTTTCCTACGAACTGTTTGAGACAGAGACATCGTGTGTGAGCCTGAACTTAAATGGAAGAGGGTGAGAGGGAGGGACAGAACTATATACAACCTGGGAAGTGCCCCCAACTATTGGAGAGAAAACGGGTCAGGTAAATACTAAAGCAGGGCTTTGGCAATTAGGAGAAAATGTTTTCTTTTGAAGTTATTTCAGGCAAGAGTTATAGCAAGAGGTGAAACAAAAAATGCACAGCTTGGGAATCAATCAATAATTAATCACGCGTTTGTATCATACTTGAGGGTTTAGAAAGCAGAATCACGATGTAGGAATTTCTGATATTTCTGTTTAACCGACAAGGAAGCAGAGACTTGGCGAAATTAAGTCATTTGCTGAAGATCACAAAAATAGAAAGTGGCCAAATCCTATTGAGAGATTGAGTTCTGGAACATTCCTTGATCTATTTTTAGCAACTTGTGAAACTCTAATCTTTCTTTCTTTAAAAAAAACATTCATCAAGCATCTATGTGCGGATACGAAGTTTCCGATGGTTTTGGACACAGTTCCTTCCACCTGGGAGCTCACAGTTTAGTGAATGGTTTTCAAATGGGGTGATTTTGCCCCCATAGGGGCCATATGGCAATGTCTGGAGACAGTTTTGATTGTCATGACGGTGGGAGATGGGTGCCACTGGCATCCAGTGGGTTGAGGCCAGGGATGCTGTTACACATCTTATAATGGATGGGACATCCCCCTCCCCACAACAAAGAGCTATTTGGCCTGCACTGTTAATAGTGCTGAGGTTGAGAAACACTGGTCTAGTGCATCGTTCATTCATTCACCCATCCATCCGTTCATTTTATTACTTATTCTATTAACTTTTTGATACCTACAATGGACCAGGCACTCTTCTAAGCATAGAGGGTATGGTGGGGAACAAGACAGAAAAGGCACCTCTCTTCATGTCACATTCTGGGTGCAGAGTGGAGGGCAGAGGGGAGGGAAAGTTGGACATTAACAAGGAAATGAATTAGTAGCAAGGGAAATATCAGGTGGTGATGAGTACTATGTAGAACACTCAGGTGTGTTGGTATAATTATGTATAACTGGGAAGTTGCTTTATAATGGCTGGTCACAGAAAGCCTTTGAAAGACGTCGTACTAATGACTATATTTGAATGACAAGAGGCCATCTGAGGAAAGGACCTGTTGTGCCAAAGGAACAGCAAGCGCGAAGGCCCAGAGACGGGAATAAATTTGGAATGTAATTTCAAGAAACAGAAGGAAGATCAGGCTGTTTGGAATATAGAGGGAGAGGAAAAGAGCGATAGAGTGATTCTGGAAAGGGCGACAGGTGCTACATCCTTTTAGGGCTTTGTTAGCCAAGAGAAGTAATTTGGATTTTCTTCTATAGCTTTACATGTGATTGTCCTCATGGTGATAAATGATAAGGGTTATGAAGAAAAGGAAATAGAGTCTTGGGGACAAAGAGGCTCTGAGGAGTATGACATTGAATTTGATGGTCAGAGAAGGCCTCTCTGAGACCTAGATGTTGAGAAGGAGCCAATTGTGAGAAGGCCTGGGGACCAGTAAGACCCCTGGGGTCATGAGTCAAATGGTGCTCCCCTCCCAATACATATGTTGAACCCCTAGTCCCCAGTACCTTAGAATATGACTGTATTTGGAGATAGGACCTCCAAAGAGGTGATTAATTTAAAACGAGGCTGGTGGAGTGAGACCTAATTCAATCTGACTAGTGTCCTTATAAGAAGAGGTAATTTGGACAAAAAGAAATGAGGGAAGACTATGTGAAGACCCTGAGAGAAGGTGGCCATCTGCAAGCCAGTGACAGAGACCTCAGAAGAAACCAACCCTGCCGACACCTTGATCTCGGATGGTCATCCTACAGAACTGTGAGAAGTAAATTACGTTTAAGTGACCCAGTCTGCGGTATTTTGTTACGGCAGTTCCAGAGGATGGATCCATCTGGGGTTCGGTTTTCTCATCTGTTGAATAAAGGGCCGTCGTAGATCTTTACGTTAAGGTTCTTTCCATTTCTAAGGGTCTTTGATTCTAAGAAATACACAAGCTCTTCTTCAGGGCTGCCTGAAGCTTAGTCCCTTAATCTAAGAATGGCAGAACAGTTGTGGGGAAAATAGAGGGGCCCTAGGGAGTAATTTGGAATTAGATATGGATTTCCCATCAATTTCAAAGAGTGCCTGGACTGGGAGAATTGCCCAGTCATTCTTCTTCCACATAAAGGGGATTTGAAACCCCAGATGGGGATCCATGCGATCACGATGGCATGTATGTCACCCTTGGGGACAGGTGGAATCTGTGCCAAGTTCCCAGAAGGGAGATGGAATTTCAAGAATTTTCCCCTTGGAAAGAATTCACTAGAGACTAGGATCCCCATGGAGGACTTTCAGCTCTCTCAGTGCTGACCGCACGCTCCATTCCGGGCATTGCAGGATCCCTGTCTTCTGTGTGAAGGAGTCTCTTTGACTCATCTTGCCGTTTTTGGCTCTTCTCTTGCCTCTGAGAATGAAGGTTGGAGGATGTGCCTGGCTCCGAGATTCATAAATAAGGTAGTTGAGCTTCTGAAAAGTTCATGGGTGCCCTGCTTGCTGAACAAAACTCTGACCTCGCAAGCAGCGCTATTGTCCCTTAAATAAGGGCCCTTGAAGAATGGCAGATACAGCTTGAGCAATTACTTTTGTTTTCAACTTTTATCTTACAAATTGAGATACATCAGAATGTATTGAAGGGGCAGACTGTGCTTTGCCACCCATTGTTTCCCAGTGAATCATCTGTCTAAATAGTATAATTCAATAAATATTTACTAAGCAATTCACATTGCTTACAATTTTTTTGGGAGGGGAGGAATGAGGGTAGGGAGAAGACACAGGGGTTAAACCAGTATTTGAGTGTGTGTGTGTGTGTGTGTGTGTGTGTGTGAAGTCTTTGAATAGAGTGGCTGTCAGGGAGTCGTTGCTCATTAAATGGAATAAACGAATGGACTGAACATTTCATACTTTAGGTTCCATTTGTCTCTGCATCTATGTGTTCATGTAAAACCCTACTAGCAGGTAACTCCCTCTGTCCCACCGATCATGAGCTTTCTGACAGCAGGGCTTTTACAGCATTGCACACAACGCTGCATCCCCAATACCCAGAATAATGCCTAGCACACAGTAGGCACCCTCCCAATATTTTCTGAATGAACGAATGAATGACCTTAGAGAATAAATGATTCTCTGTGGGTCGCATTCATTTATTCAGCACCTGTGTGTGTACTAGGTCTGTGTTAGGTTCTGAGGATGCAAAGGTGACCAAGCTCACCTCCCTGCCCTGCAGGAGTGATTTATGAGGGAAACCGGTGAGCATACAATTCAGTACATTTTGATGATTTCTATGATGGAGGAGAGCACGGGGGCACTGAGAACGCAGGAACCAGAGCTGTAGCTTAGGGAGAACTAAGCTGCGTAGGAAATGGTGAGGAAATAGTATGAGCACAGTGCACGGAGGTGCCAGAGGTCTAGGTGCAGTGTATTCAGCGTGGCAGGACGGTGGGACTTTTATGGGGAGAGCGACAGGAGACGGGGTTAAAGAGGAAAATAGAGCAAAATCATAGAGGGTGTTCGTGCGCAGAGGTGTGGACTATAACTTGGACGTAGTGAGGAGCAATGTAGGCAGGGAGGTGTCAAGATGAGATACAGTTTAGAAAGATCCCTCTGATGGCAGAGTGGAGAATGATTTATTCTTGCAACCAGAAGCAAGGAGACCCCTGAGGACATTGGTTTAGTAATCCAGGTGAGCGACGATCATCCTGAGGGAAGCAGAGGACGCAGAGGCATATTTAAGAGGCAGAAAAGACCGCACACGGTAATTCAATTGATTGTGGGGGTCACGAGGAGACAGTCCAGAGCATCTGTAACGATTCTGCATCCTGGGGAATAGGGTGACAGTGGCAAAGACAGGGAGGAAGTGGGGAAGACCACTGCCCAGTTACAAATAGACATCTGGAGCTTAAGAGGAAATTAGAAGGTGCTAGTCAGAGCTTGAGAAAGGTGAGCCGAGGCCTGAAGATAGAATCTTGGGGGAAATAGCAATATGTAAAGGTGGGGAACGTTGGACATTGGGAGGTGATCAGAGAGTGGGAGACAAATGAGAAAGTGATGCCTCCTAAAATCAGATCATGTCACCTCACAACTCTGGAGGCTCTTTGGATCCTTGATATGCATTCCTGGGATATGCTGGATGCTGTGGGCCTAGAATGCACCCCTCTGTGCTTCTTCCTTCCTAAGGGAATACCGATCTGCACAGCTATTCAGCCCCTTCTTTGAATGTAGGGAGACTGGCCTCATCTTTAGGTCCTAACTGGTCTTGCTCAATCTGCAGATGGCAGTCCCTGGTGACACTTACTGATCCAAGGACCTCACATCACCTTAAATGACCCTATTAGGCCAAAACCATGAATTTCCATTCCATGCTGGAACTGAACTAGGAGACAGGAACCCCAGTTCTACTGGTAGCCTCAGAACCGTAGAGCAGGGAGGCGGAGGGAATCAAGGTTTTTGTGACGGTGATAGCTTGTATTGCTATTACTATTACTATTTAACAGTTCTTTATTGCCACCCCACGCTTGCCATGCTGACTTTGGCATTGGCCTAGTGACGTGATTTCACCCATGGCTGTGAGTAGATACGCCATTTGCTTTCTGAGCAGAAGCTTTAAGTGTGAGTGTGTGGGGTGGCTGGAACTCCCTGGCATCTGCTATCCCCCATGAAGCCATATGGCTTCTCCTGCAGCCTGGGCTCCAGAATCAGACATGAATGCTGAGTGGACCTGAGCGTTTCTGAGCCGGGCCAAGCCCACCTGACAATATTGTGAGCAAAAAATAAATATGTGCTAGTTATTGTAAGATACTGAACTTTTAAAGTTGCTTTATTACTCAGCATAACCCAGTAAGAGCTGATGAAAATGAAAGGCTGGCTAAATAGCTAACTCCATCACTCCATCAACTCGGGGTCTGTGTAGTTCCAGATAAGCAAGTACATTTCCTTATCACTTAAACCATTGTGAGTTAGAATTTTCTGTGACTTGCAGGAAAAGTCATCTTCCCCATATATGAAGCTATTCATGACTAACTTTTCCCAGTCTTATCTCCCTAAGCATTTTGTGTCTTTGTTAGCGTGGTTACCTCTCCCTGGCGCCCCTCTACTTCACCTGACAGTCTTCTACTCACCTTTACAATCCAGATCAATACTATCTTCTATGTGAAATTTTCTTTGACACTCTGGAAAAAGCTAGTTATGTCCATAGCACTTCAATCTTAATCTTACCATAGACCTTTGTCACATTGCATAGTACCTGTTTACAAATCTGTCTCGCTCACTAGACAATAAGCATAGTCTCTGTCTTATGCATTTTTGTACCAGTTGTGTCAGCATATACCTAGTATGTAGTAGGTGCTCAAGAAAATTTTGCTGAATATGTGAATAATATTTTAAATGCATTATTGTTAAGGCATTATGGGGAGAAGGTCAGGCATTTGTGTTATGTATTTCCCCTGAGTTGCAGGTCACTAATGGAGGTAGACTACATTGGATATATAGAAGCATCAGTCTTCCAGATTTGAATGGAAAAGGGGGAAAATATTGAAAATCCAAATCTGTCTGATTATCTGACCAAGACATTCCAACAGGTCAGCAGGCTCTGGGACTTGGCAGCAATTTTGTGCATTTGGAGACTCAAAGAATTTACCAACCCCCTGAGAACCATATTTGCAAAGACTGTGAGACTTTTAGGTCATCTTGTCTGATTCCTTTGACCACAAACGGCCTGAAGAAGCTTATGTCATTCCACACTATTGAAGTCTCATTTTTGTCATCTCGCCACACAGTTTAAAATTATATTTATTGGCCCTCACCATGTTGTAGGTGCTGTGCCAGGCATTTCAAATAAAAATCTCTCATATTACCAGATACCCATTTTAAAGATAAGAAAACTGAGGCTGAAAGAAGTTAAATATACTCAAGGTCAAATACTCATAGAGCACATTTAGGATTCGACCTCAGATTCTCTGAAACCAAATCCAATTTTTGCTTGTTTTCTGGCCTGCAAAACAGAGATAGCATCTGCCTTGATCGCCTTCCAGGGTTGCAGTAAACAATATACAAGACTGTGTAAAAGATTTTTATTTAGAAAGCATGAAAATCAGTGATACTTAGCTATAGTTTGTTTTTTAATGTCTTTACCTGAAGTATTGAGCAACATGGAGCTTTCTGGCATACTAGGATGCTGGTGGGGAAATATATTTGATGAGGAGGATGGAGCTTCCCAGCCCTCTCTCACATTCCATTATAGAAGAGGTACCTAACCCGCCATGTTACAGGCTATATGCTACCCAGTGTCCTCATTGCTGAAAAATCTAGTGGAAAAAATGGCTACCATTTGGAAAATGCCTATGAGTCTGCTCATAGGCATTTTTAATCCTACAATAAGATAGGTTTTATTTTCTTTCATCAGGGAAGACAGTGAAGTTCAGAGATATGAAGTCACTTGCCCACAGTTGATGAGGGACAGGGTCAGCTCTCAAACCCAAGTGTGTGTGATTCTCAAGAGCAAGATCACCTGACCTGGTCATTATTCTTTATTCTAATAGTCTGTGGATGTGGTTCTGGGTAATTCCTTTCCCCTGATGTATCATCATGACTTAGGATCTTTCAAAAAAATCAGTGTCCTTCCTTAGTTGAAAACTCCCTGGTTTGCCAGTCATTGTACATACATTTTAAAACAGTTTCAGCTGGTGTGGATCAAAAGCTGAATGTATTAATAATTCTGTGTGTGTTGGCTGTTTGTACTTACAATTTGAACATGGGTTGAACAAGAACATTTAATGATTTGGGAATTCAATTGATGACAGGTCATTGCTTCTCACCCTCCTCTGCCCTCATCAAACAAAGCTCAGTTAATGAGACATCTGAACACGAAAAAGGCAGATGGACCCTTGGGTGGAGCAGTTGATATAGACCAGGGGTTGGCAAGCTACGTCCCGCAGGACAAATAAGGCTTGCTGCCTGTTCTTGTGTGGCCCTCAAGAGCTAAAATAGTTTTGAAATTTTTAAATGGTTGGAAAAGGTTATGGAAATTTGTTTTCTTTTTGTTATGAACATACCCCCATAATATCTTAAGTGTACTTGTAGGCCCATAAAACCTCAAATACTCAGGATCTGTCCTCTAACAGTAAAAGTTTGCTGACTTCTAACATAATAAGCCTGTACCTTTCTGAGGTGAAGAAGGAAGGGACAGCATCTCCTTTATGTCTGGATCATTTCTGTTCTTTTTCCTTTCGGTTCAATATAATAGACATTTCTGAGCAAGGTTGTATTCAGAGGCCATGGAAAATGGAAGTGGATTGGGCCAGTCTCTCAGTGGGCCTTTGGACTCTGTGGCAGTGCCTGTTTCCGGGAAAGAGGGTTTGTTCTGGAAGAAAAAGAAAATATTTCAGGGAAGGCATTCTGCAGTGAATAGAATGGACCCATTTGTGAGTCTCTGGTTTCTAGTGACAGCCCACCATGACTTTTGTCTGAGCTGGCCTCCCTGATTGCACAAATGCCTGGAGAAAGTTTCATTTTTGTTGGGAAAAGAAAGACTTTCTCTTTTCTACGGGGCAGAGAAATTAATGGGGGAAAGTCTGAGAGAAGTTCTCCTTTCTACATCAAGGATGAAAGGGAGTCTGTTGTTTGAACAGGCTTCAGGCAAGAATCAGCTCTAAATCAGCTCTTGGCTTGACATCTGGGCTTTGTGGCTTCGTCGTCTATCAAAGGTTCCCAGCTCACTGCTCCTGGCAGTCTGTCTTCTCCTGAAGGCCCAGATTTCTGATGTCGGACAGTGAGATGAGACTCCAAGGGATAAGTCCAGAGCATGCGCTCTTTCAGGTTTGTGCTTCCAGAAGAATCGGCCGCTGAGAGCCTGATCACGAGTCCCCAGAGCAATGCTTGGCTTCCTGTAGGAGGTGGGCGGGCAAAGACACCGTGTGCTTTGTGGCGTTGGTTTCCATCAACCCCCACAGCCTGTCTGCTCCCTTGTCATTATTAGAGATATAAAGTTGAATTTCTTCAGAGAAGTTTTGGAAAACCAAGTACATGCAGGCCCTGGCCTTTCATAGTGGGATCCCATGGGAACATAAAAAGGTTCCAGGTCCCCTTCCCATGGTATCCCACTCCTTCCTCGGGAGACTACCTTCCCGGTCCTGCCTAGTCTTTCCTGCCCCAGTGCCCTTCCGTGCCCCTCCTCTGCTGCTGCAAAGGACACCTGGCACTCAGCACCCCCTATGAAACATTCCAGGCAACATGGGGAGATGGGAGGGGGCATTGCTCTTTTAGTTCTCCTTTGCTTCCCAAATACGGTATTCCCTTGACAATAAACTTGCTCCCAGGAATGCCCTTTTAATACATTTAGGAGTAAATAGCTACGATTTGATTGTTCTGGGTTGCTGCAAGCTGAGAGTATAAGAAACACATCACCGTAACAGCATGGACAGTACTTTTTTCCTCGCTCTGACTTCCTTGGTCAAGCAAAGCCTCCCAGTCCCCTGAGAATTGTCTTCACTCTCTGGGAAGCCGGCAGTGGCTCCAGTGTGGTGAGGAGTTCATTCCTGTGGCCACACTGTGTGTGCCACATGTCCTTTTCCTGGTCTCCCGCTCTGGTTTGGACTCTGAATTCCTGAATGATGTCCCTAGTTTACATCTCAAAGGCTAAGTCGCTTCACCACTGAGGGCACTGATTGGCTGGCCAAAGCCCCTCAGCCTGCTGCATCCTCAAGGGCCATAGCTGGGGTGCAGAAGCCTTGTCATGGTCCCTAGTGGAGTGAGGAGACTTCCTCTTCCCCATCCTTGGGTTGCCCCCCCTCACTCTCTCAAAGTAGGGCAGCCTTGTGTTGTGGCTTAGTGACATTAGTTGTGGAGATGGCGCTTTTGTTTCTTGCAGCTCCTCTCCCAAAGGCTCATGTGCAAATTCCCAGGGATCTCGGTGGAAGCCCCACCAAGAAAAGGCTCCTAGGTAGCTTCTGAATCTCCTCAGACCCTGGGTCGTACATTTATGTTTGATCAAGTTTTATGTGCCTGGCTCTCTTGCTGTAGATAGTGAACCATTTCCAGGGGATTTCTCTGTCTCTGATGAAATAGACTCATGGCTGTGAGGTCCCTGCTGCCCATCTTCCCGCTGTATCAGATCTCTGAGAAAACAAGAGCTTAGATTCAACCTGGGACCCCTGCTACACCCGCAGCCCTGTGTTTTCGCTTGCTTTGTGAACTGGGCTGTCAGACCCTCTTCTGCAGGTTCCTGGTGTGATGGCCAATAAGCAAGTCAATGCATCTCCTGATGGATGGACACACAGTGCACGGTTCAGTGATAACCACTGTGTCTCCAAGACCAGTGCATTCGTCAAAGTTCTCAGGGAAACAGAGCCAGTAGGATATATACCTATATTGAAAAATATTTAATATAAAGAATTGGTTGACCTATATTGAAAAATATTTAACATAAAGAATTGGTATGCCAAAAAATTATGGAGGCCGGTGAATCCAAAATCTTCATTGTGTGCCCACACACTGGTGACCCAGGAGAGCCGATGGCAGGTGCATTTCCAATCCGATGGCCAGCAGGCTGGAGAGTTCCCTCTTGCTGTAAAGGCCAGTCTTTTTGTTCTCTTCAGGCCTTAACTGATTGGATGCGACCCACCCACATTAAGGAGGGCCATCTGCTTTCTCAGAGTTCATGGACTTAATTATCAATCGCATCCCAAAACACCCTCCATACTGATACATAAGATTAACCATAGCAACCAGCGAAGGTACGTGTTTTCGGAATGGTCCCAGCTAAGTGGTCAGTTTCCCTGGGGATTTAGCTTAAGGAGGAAAAAAATCACAATATTAGAATTAGAAGGGACCAGAGAAGTCCTCCAGTTTTGACTCCCGATTGTATGATGAGGCCCAGAAGGGTTAAGCAAACATAAGTGAGTGATTGATTCATTGACTTAGTCATTCATTCAACAATCATTTATTCAGTGCTTACTAATTGCCATGGAATTGTGTTTAGGCATTGGGGCTGCAGTGGTGAGTAAAGGTTTCGTTCTTGACCACAAAGCACTTCCGGGCTGGTATATGCAATTATATCATCCTTTGGAATTTACAAAGGGCAGGCTCAAATATTACCTCATTTAAGTTTTACAAGATTCCCTTCCCTTACTTAGTCTCATTTTGATGTCGTTTTAGAGATGAGGACATGGAGGCCTAGCAAAATGAAGTAATTTCCCTCATATTATAGAGCTAATACATAGCAGAGCAAGAATTTGAACGCTTCGTTTTTGAATTTGAAAGCGCAAGCTCCCGGGTCACACATACAATTAATGAGTTAGGAAAAGCTAATACAATTTAGGATTTAATATACTACTTATTAAGTTGCCCTATAACTCTACATAAATTTGTAATTTTTCTTACATCTGCATTTTACTCTCTAGACTATCAGCAGGGACTGCGTCTTATTGATCTTTAAATCCTCAGAGACAGGCAGGTCTAGTGCATAGTAGGAGCTCAGTCAATTGTCATGGACTAAGTGTTACTGAGGGTCCTTTGTGAGCCAGCTGCATTCTGATTTTCATTATGAGTGGGAAACTAGTCCAGAAGGGAGGTTTGGGAGTCCAGGTGGAAACTGTCAGACGGAAGGCAGCACCGGGATGAGGTGAGGAGCAGGCTGGAGGGCTGTGGGTGCCCCATGGTGAGCTTTGATATTCAATAATCCAGACTTTGATTTCCATGTGTGAGGTTCAATTGCTGCCTTTGTGTACAGATTCATCAGGAGGGGAGGCTTTTCCAAGCGGGTTTTCTAATGAAATCTGTACGGTGGGGACAGAAGTTAAGTCTACAGTTCCGGCTGCCTTTCCTGGACACATTTCAGAGGAGATTTATGCAGAAGTCAGGGGTTGCTGGAGTTGAAACATGCCTATGATTGCTAGTGCCAGTCTGGAAGCTGGAAGGGTATGTGTTGGCAAGTACTGGAATCAGGGGCAAGCTGGGGGTCGGGGGTGGAGGAGCGGGAGGGGTGGAGGTGGTTCTTTCCTTTGATTTCCTTCCAGATAGTGTCAAGGTAGTCCTCAGATCTGAGCCTAGTGACAGCAGGATGTTGGGGGTGGGCTAGGGAGAAAAGTGTACTCAACTTTCCTGCTAGAAAAGCATCTGTGACTGTTGGAAACATGGCAGAACCATGAAAGGGACATGACAAGCCTAGTTACACAAATTGGGAAAGTGAAGCCATGGCTTCTTCTGGTCTGTGACGACATAAAGTTGTAAATCATCTTCAACATAGTAAAAGAACAGAAAGAAAGATTATAAGCACCCTGTTATGGAGACAGATAACCACATATTCTAGAAATGGGTTGCCTGTTCACAGAGGGGAGGGCCCTCTGTGCCCACCCTCATCATCTTAGATATGCTATGCCAATAAATGCAAAGATTTCAAGAGAGAGGTTGTTGCCTTATTATCTTGAACAACAATTTCTCTTCTGCACATTCTGCTCAAGTACATTACGTGGTCCCATAAAATTGAGGCTATCAGAGTTTTAGGCCTTCTTATTTGGCCACCATGGGGTTAATTTATCATTGTACGTAACCAAGACAAATCTCTTTGGGAAGCTTAATTTATTCAGTATTGCTTACCACACTGATCAACTGCAGAAGATAATGGCAAGAACTCTTGAAAGAGATTCAAGTCATACATGTGTTATTAGTTAGATGTGTGACTTTGAACAATAAATATACCACGCTGGACATTTATTTCTCCATATCGAAAGGGAGAGTGTTGGGGAAGAACAGAGACAGAAAAGGGGAAAGGTTGATGCATATCTGACTTGTTCTCAGCTATGCTCATCTCTTGAATCTCATTTATATCTAGAAACTGAGTTATGAGCCCCCTCATGAATTGGGCCTTATTAATGGTGATCCCAATAAAGATGGGCCAGATAATGATGATCCAAAGAGGTGTTTGTTGTCTCAGAAAGTGAACATGACAGACGTCAGCCATGAACGTTTTAAGTGGTGGGCACATTTTACAGAGCAAGTGTCTGAGGGACCTGTCTGCCTCATCCATTGGATTACGATGAAATGCACATACCTGTGGCCGCGTCCAAGAGATGGGAGAGATTATTATAGCTTCAGAACAATCCAGGGTTGAGGTATGATGTCCGCAGAGCAGACTGAGTGGAAACTGGCATCCTCATACACACCCACACCCCCCGGGGCCAGTGGAAATTGGTACAATCCTTGTGGAAAGCAATTTGGCATCTCATATAGAGAGCCATCAAAGTACTCATGCCCACTGGCTGACTCTCACTTCTGGGAGTTTATCCCAAGATAATAATCAAAAAGAGAACAAGTTATTCATGAACGTGTCATGGGAGTATTGCTTTCTAATGGTGAAAAATTGGAACTGTCTAAATCAGAGGTTGGTAAGTTTTTCCTGTAAAGGGCTGAATGATAAATATCTTAGGCTTTGTGAGCCCTGCAGTATCTGGACCATGAAGTAACCTTGCCGTTGCAGTGTGTAAGAAGCCATAAACAAAATCTAAATAAATGGGTGTGGCTGGGTCCCGATAAAACTTCCTTTATGGAAACTTGAATTCAAACTTCGTATAATTTCTCTGTGTCATGAAATATTATTCTTTTGATTTCCTTTTCAACCATGTAAAATATCCAAAAACATTTTTAGCTTGTGGGCATTATAAAAACAGGGATGGGTGAGATTTTTGTCTCGTGGGCTGTAGTTTGCTGACCCTTGGTTTAAACAATAGAATAGTTTGTTAAATTATTACATAACCATGTAGAATGTTACATAGCTAGTAAAACGATAATTGAGAGAAGCATGTAATAACATGACTTATGTTTATAATATGTAAAAAATTCAGGGCATGAAATAGTAAATACACACCAAACTATAAGAAATAAAAGCAGTTGTGGTTAGAATGAAAAGACTATGAATATGTTTTTCTTTTTATCAAATTTCCTTTAAGATTTTTATGTTGTCTTTATTGTCTCCTTCTGGAATTCTGATTAGGTATTTGTTGGAAGTTCTCCTTCTGTTCTCCTTGTTTCTTTTTTTATTATTATTAAATTTATTGGGATGACATTGGTTAATAAAACTATATAGTTTTCAATTGTACATTTACATAAACCATCATCTATATATTGCATTGTGTATTCACCACTCAGAGTCAGTTCACCTTCCATCACCATATATTTGATCCCTTTTTCCTCTTCTACCATCCCCGCCCCCCTTATTCTTGTAACCACTAAACTGTTGTCTCTGTCTATGAGTTTTTGTTTCTTTGTTTGTTTGTCTTGTTCCTTTGTTGCTTTCAGTTTTATATCCCACATATGAGTGAAGTCATATGGTTCTTGACTTTTTCTGTCTGACTTACTTCACCCCTAGTTCATCTTTCCCAGTTCTGTTTCTTCCTGTTTTGTGTTCTAAGTAATATCCTTATGTATATATTTTCGGTTTGTTAACCTACCCATTGCATTGTTTTACTGAAGTGAAATTTGTATAACACAAATTTAACTATTTTAAGGTGAACGATTCATTGGTATTTAGTACATTTTTAATGTTGTGCAAGCACCACCTCTACCTAGTTTCAAAACACTTTTATCACCCAAAAGAAAACCCTGTACCCATTAAGCAGTTGCCCCTCATTTCCTTCCCCCAACCTCTACCTCTGGCAACCACCAATCTGCATTCTGTCTCTATGGATTTACCTACTCTGGATATTTCATATAAATAGAATCATATAAAACATCACCTTTTGTGTCTGACTTCTTTCATTTTGCATAATGTTTTTGAAAGTCATCCATGTTGTAGCGTGTATCAGTACTTCATTCTTTTTCTATGGCTGAATAATATTTAAGTATACGAGGTCAGACAATTAAGTTTGCGAACTCATCCTAGAGAAAGTGCTACATACCTCATTGCTGAATATCACTACGGTCGCCTTTGAAGTACTCCCCTTGGGAATCTATGCACTGATGCCAGCACCTAGTCCACCCTTCAAAGCAATTTTGGAACTCTTTTCTTGGAATGGCCTTCAGAGCTGTCGTCCTATTACCCTTGATGTCCTGAAAGTCATCAAAATGTCTTCCTTTCAATATTTCCTTTATTGTCAGGTAAAGAAAGAAGTATTTGGGGGCCAGATAAGGTGAGTAGGGAGGGTGTTCCAATACAGTTATTTGTTTACTGGCTAAAAACTCCCTCACAGACAGTGCCGTGTGAGCTGGTGAATTGTTGTGATACAACAACCATGAATTGTTGGCGAAAAGTTCAGGTCATCTTTTTCACGCAGCCTTTTTCCACATTTCCAAATATTAAGAGTAAACTTGGTTAACAGTCCAGTTGGTACAAATTCATAACAAATAATCTTCTGATATCAAAAAAGGTTAGCAACATCGTTGCAACAAGTTTGTGAACTTAATTGTCAGGCTTCATAATGGAATATTTTGTTTATTCATTGTGCATAGCTATCCATTGAATTTTAAGTTCAGTTATTTTGATATCTGGAAGTTTTATTTGTAGCTCTCAAATCTGCCTGCCAATTTTGCTATTTTCTTTTCTATTCATATATTTAATATATAAATATTGAGAACCTCTTATGGGCCAGTAATCTTCCAGTTACTGAAACATTACAACAATATGCAACGCATACTCAACAATACACAAAAGTATACAAAATTTCTTGACCTCAAGGAGTCCACGTTTTTTTCATAAAAAAATTGAGACATATTTATATTATATCCTGTAAATAGTAATTCCATTATGTGGAACCTTTGTGGGTGGGTGGGTCTAATTCTGCCGGATGTACTATTGTTGATTGTGTCTCATGTGACTTTTTCTCTCATGTTTTTGTTTCTATTAGGTTGGTGCAAAAGTAATTGCAGTTTTTGCAATTATTTTTAACCTTTTAAATCGCAATAACTTGTGCACAAACCTCACATTTCTATCTTTTTATTGTAAGCTCATGTATCTTGGGACTTGTTCTGTGGGAATTCTCTGAGACTTGTGCTTTTAGTTAATTAATCTAGGGAGAATTTACTCTTGAGGTATTTTAGGCAACCAAGCAGATGCCCTCAAAGCAAATCCCTCTTGTAATAGTTTTTTTTTAATTGGTTTTGACTTCTGATTGAAGCCCAGACATTACCACCCATAAAACCATGCTTTTTAAAAAAAGATGCTTTTCAATATTTTTCTACAACTTTAAGGTATTTTGTTTTGGGAGGAATATTTCTATAGTAGTCCTAGCTAAAGTGTCCCTTACCTTTATATTTTATAATAAAGTGCATCAGGTGGCATATTCCATAACCTCAAGCATAGGAGTAGGGGTACTTTGGATGAATGTCTGGAGACTTGCCTTTCCACGTTGAACTCAGGACTTGGGGTCCTTGGGAGGCTAAGGTAAGTCACTTGGGGTGCAGACTGTTTTGGCTCCCTCTTGAGGCTGAGTGGCTGCTGCCCAGATGGGAAGGAGTAGACATTCTCAGGCAGCTAAAGAACTTGATCAACATTGAAGGAAAAGAAAACTGGGCTTGATTTTCACTGTCTTTTACTATTCCAAATCCAGGGGCTTGTCATAAAATAATCCTATTCTGAAAAATGGGGCTCAATAGAATAATAAAAACATCAGCATGAACATTTAACATGATTGAAGTCTTTATATTCATTACCTCACTTAATTTTTACAAGAATCCAATAAATAAACTAAGGTTCAAAGAGATTAAAAATTTGCCCAAGACCCATCACTTGTAAGTGGTAGGTCATTGACTTACCGCTCAAGGATCCGAAATACTGTATTGAGCATCTCTCTTGATTAGCTGGTCATTGACAAATAAAGGAGGTTCTGAGTGAATGCCTCTCTGACTCCTGCCCATGGGCCAATAATAGTCCTTGTTGGCCCTTTCCAGCTCTCTCCCAATTTTAAGCATCTTATGCATTTAACCATTCATTGAACAATCATTTATTACGTAGCAGTGTCACGGCACATATGGCCTAGTTCTTGTTTGATCTATAAAACTACATAAAAAGTATTTATATATGCAAACAAATTCTACACTAAGAGTTAAACTTAACAATAGAGTTGCACATTAGCCATAGATAGGGGTGCCACAAATTGAGCCTTCAAGGAAACCCTATGAAAGAGCAAGAGACGCAGGAGCTGGGAGGGCATTTTCAGCAGGGGGAACAGTATGTGCAAAGGCATGAAAATGTGAAACAGCCTTGTTTCTTTGGTAAACTGAAAGTATTTTGGCATGGCTGGAGCACAGCTGCGTGTAAATAGCGTTGGACACAGAAGACGGAGAGATGTGTAGGGTTAGATTATGAAGATCTTGCATGCTCTGCTAAGGAGGTTGGACAGGATACTGTATAATCAATTACTGTCGCCGCAAATATGCTGCGTTACAACCACCCACAACCTGAGCAGCATACAACAGTTACGGCTCACATGTTTGGGTTGGCTAGATGGCTCCTGTTCATACTGGTGGGGGTCATTCCCATGTCTGGGTGTTGGCTGGATGTCAGCTAATCTAGCATGGCCTCCACTGGGATAACCAGAGCCACTCAGCTCTGCTCCGTGTCTTTCATCTTCTGGCAGGCTGGTTCTCGTGGGGATGCCAGAGCACAGGAGGGAGAAAACCCGATCATTCCAGGACTTTGTCACCCTCTGCTTATGCTGTGATTGTTAATATACTATTGGCCCAAGCTAGTTACAAGGCTCTCTGAGATTCCAGGAGTGGGAAAGTAAACGGGCCCACTTTCGTGGGAGGAACCCCAAAGTGATATGGCATAGCTTGTGACTCTAGGGAGGGGCAAAGAATGGGGACTTTGATGCAATCCGTGTACTGCAGACCATGTGCCTTAGAATTGTCAGGGGGTGATTGTCAATAAATACAGATGCGGGAGCCCAATGATGTTTGGTTGGAATAAAAACCACAGATTCTGGATCAGAAGGGGAGGGGGTCTTGCTGGGCATCTGCATGCCGATTGCTTCTTCTGTTTGGAAAGGGTGAGAACTGCTGCTGCAGGCTTTTAAACCAAGGAGAGACATAGGTGGACTGGCTTTTAGAAAAGTCACTCTAGCTCCAGTGTGAATACACATTGGGGTGGAACTGGGGAGGCAAGACTGAAGGCAGGAAGGTCAGTTGGGAGGCCATTACCGTAATTCTGACAGTTTGGGGTTGCGTTCGGGCTGGTGGTAAGGCAGGCCTGGGTTTGAATTGTGATTCAGCTATTTGTAAGCTCTATGGCCTTGGTAAGTCATGTAAACTCTCTGGGGCTCAGATTCTTCCTCTCTGTAATGGGAATAATAATCGTCATCATCCTAACCAACTTGGCACACAGGCTTCCGCCAGCAAGGGATAAGACAGTGAGCATAGGATGTCGAGGGAGGGCTTAAACATAAGTGGAATCCCAGCCTAGCAGCGCAGCCCCTAGGCTCTCACCCTGCCCACAGGGTGCCATGCACAAGAGGGGCTGAGCTCAGGCCATCTCCATGGCTTTAAGAATATATCTTAGACTCTTCTTTAAAAAACAAAAAGAAGAGCATGGGAGGCAGAACCTGTTAGAGTAGTTCTGAGTCCCCAGCCAAACACCGAACTGAGCCCAGGTCTTCTACCAAAGTGTCCTCTCTCTTCCTGAACCACTAATTTCCTGGTTACAGGGTTTTCTTGGAGGTTCTAGGTGAGGTCTACTTTGGTGGGAGATGGAGTGGGGCTAGACAGGAGATATGCAGGCAGTTCCACGGACAGGAACAGAGGAAGAAGCCATCCTTATGGAACCGTAAATACATCACTTCACTTTGGCAATTCTCTATTTTTTAATGTCCCGAGATCTTACAAATAGGGCAACATCTGGGGGGCTCCTTTGATTTCTAACAAGGCCTGGGTGGAGTGCATGGCTTGAGAATTTTAGGTGCCACTCATCTAGGTCAAACCTAGATGGCTAATGGGCCCCGGCCATGCAAGAGGCAAATCTGGGCTTAATCCAAGGCTATGGATGTTTACATGACATCACCCATCATCCTTGCTTGGCTCTGCCTTGAAGGAAAACATTAATGATCCAACAGGACCAGAGAGAAGCCCAAGGGATACATAGGGGAAGGGATTCCTCCTTAGAGCCACAGAGCTGAGTTGAGAGGATGCTTATGGAAGTAACCAGCCAGGAATTGCTGACACTAGAGGTGGTGGCAGCTGGAGGGGAACATTTCCAGGCTGTGCCATCTGTTGGGAACCGTGCACTTCTTGTGACCCAAGTCCTGGAAGTGTTGCAAGCAGGCAGGCTGATTAATTATTTCCCTGGGGTCTCCCTAACAGGGGATAGAAACTGATGCTTGGTGGGCGTGAAAGAGAGGCCAAACCTTTCAACTAGTAGGGAATTTGTTTCCTGGCCTAACGACAGCCACATGTGATGGTATAGAAAACATATGTGCCTCTGATAAAAGATCACATTTAAAGTCAAGGCTCACAAGAAACCAGCACAACAGCATCCTGTTTCTCATCAAACACCAAGCTCCACGTTTTCAAATGTTTTGTGTTACTGGAGGATGTGTAGAAGCATTCCAGCAGGGCTGGGTTCCATTTCCATTAGCACTTTCAGTGTATTTCTATTACCTACTGCTGCTATCTAGTGAAACCAATCATTTATCACAGGGGTTCCTAAGCCTGTAGCCTCTCCAGGCCACTGAATCAGAATCCACGGGAGAATCCACAGAAACTTGACCTTTTAATAAGTTCCTCAGGCTGATTCCTATACAGCAGGCCTTGAACCTCTGTAAACTAAGAGATGGACAGCTACAGGTTTAGAGAAAATGCACATGGATGAGGTCTATGCAGAGCTTCTGGGAGCAGAGAGAACGTCTCATGAATTTTATGTATATATGAGTTTTTCCCTACACACATGTAAAGAAAGGGATGGACTAGTGAACAGCTGATGGCAGGGAGACATTCACAAGAGCTGAGGGTCGTTATAGGAATAATAAACACATCAAGAGCAGTAAGTCTTTGAAATAATAAACTACTATCTCTATTAATGGAACCATCATCCATTGATTAGGTTGGTGCAAAAATAATTGCAGTGTTTGCAGTTATTTTTAACCCTTTAAACCACAATTACTTTTGCACCAACCTAATAGTTTCCCAAGCTAGAAACCGTAGCAATATCTACAACTCCTTTGCTCCTTTTTTCTCCTTCCAATCCAAGTGATCACCAAATCTTGTTTGTGGGTTGTGTTTGTCACAGCTGGTTGCTTAGCTCACAGCCAGTCCTTCCTCCTCCCTTGTTCATACCCCCCAGGGTTTTCTTGGGAATTAGGAAGCAATGTACTCAGTTGGATTATTGTAGTAGATTCTTCAGTGGTCTTTTGGTCAATAGACTTTCTTCCCTTTCATTCATCTTCTACCATGACTTGGGAGTGACTGCACTTAAAAAAATTCTAATAAGCTTATTTCTCTGCCTAGAACAAAGTCTCTCTCTCTCTCTCTCTCTCTCTCTCTCTCTCTTTCTAAAATGTCAAACAGGATAAAATATAAACTCCTTAGGATGGTTCTCCATCTGACTCTAAATTTCTTCCCCCAAATAATCTCTCTAGCACATTACAGATGGCGGCAAATTCTTTGACACTCCCGCTATAGAAAGGTGGGGTCTTTGTTCCCAACTCTTGTTTCTGGGTGGGCTCTGTGACTATTTTTACCAATATAATATGGTGGAGAGGACACTCTTTGCCTGTTTCTGACCCGGGCAGATGATAAGAAATTGTCAGCTTTTGTTTCGTGTCTTGGAATCTCCAATTTCTCTCTCTCTCATGGCATTCTGAGACACTGTGTAACACATCCAACTACCCTGACAGGCGAAGTGTAAATGTTCTGTTGATGGTCTAAGCTATGACCAACTTGTTCATCCACTCCACCCTGGCCAAAAGGCCAAACATGTGAATAAATCCATTCGGACTCTACAGACAAGATCAACCACCAGCTGACTAGCAGTGAGTGACCTTGATGGATGCTATTTGGAGCATTAGAGTCTTCCAGCTGAGACCTGCCACAATTCCTGGTTCACAAAATGGTCAGCTCTAGTCAAATAGTTATTGTTTTAAGCTTCTAAGATAATTTGTTATGCGGCAATAAATAATTGGGACAATTTTCTATTAGGCGTCCCAAGTAACCCACAAACCTCAGTTACGTGGAACTATCATCAGTTTTCTAAACACATGAAGCTCTCAGGCCAGAAATGCCCTTCTTCACCTTCTTTACTTGGCAAACGTCTGCTCATCCTTCAGCTATAGCTCAGAACCCCTCTGACGTCGTAGTTGAACAAGTGAATGAGAAAAAATTTTTCCTGCTCCGTCCCACATAGGTTCTTGGCAAGTACCCCTTTTAAAGCAACGTGACATTGAGATCATTTAAGTATTTACCTTTGTAATAGTCTGATGATTCCTGGAGGGTAAAAATTGTGTCCTGTTCATCTTGGCATATTCAGTGCTAAACATAATATCTGGTATACAGTGGGTACACAATAAATATTTGTTGAATGGAAGGAGGACTCAATAAACAAATTAAAAACAAACAAACAAGAAAACCATTTTGGTCTCTCTATTTTTTTTTGAAGGTCCGATCATGCCTTACTGGCTTCTTCCGGTTAGAGTCACACGTGAACAATAAACTATTGACTCTGATGGTGGTAGGAGGCAGGGCCTTTGGGAGGAGTATAATTAGGTTTAGATGGCGTCATGAAGGTGGAGCCTCCCTGATGGGGTTAGTGTCCCCATAAGAAAAGACAGACACATCAGAGGTTTCTCTCTCTGCCATGTTGAGGATACAGCAAGAAGGCAGCCATCTGAAAGACAAGAGCTGGGCCCTCACCAAGAACCCAAACTGCTAGCACCTTGATCCTAGACTTTCCAGCCTCTAAAACTGTGAGAAATAAACTTCCATTGTTTAAGCCACCCAGTCTGTTGTATTTTGTTACAGCAGCCTAGCTGACTAAGACATATGGCAAGCAATGAGCAGTATCTATTTGATTGATGGCTTCTTCTCCCTTGACTAGTCACGTCCCTTCCTTGTCTAGTTATTTGCTCTTGGACTTTCCATCCATTTGGTTTTACTTGAGCATCACCAGGGAGGCACCTATGAGGGCTGATGGGCCAACGGGAATCAGAACCCATTGAACCAGGTATGACCTTCCAGTTTCTTCTTGCATCCTCCTTTGTCAATTGGCTTTTCCATGGCAGAGAAATAACCATCAACTGAACAGCCAACTCCGGTGTGTTGAGCTCTCTCGGGGAGCTGAGTCCTATGCTTGGCATGAGTGCTGCTTTGTTTATTTGAGCCTCACAAGTATTCCATGAGGAAGGATTATTGTCATCAAGACTCAGGAAAGTGAGTGAGTTTCTAAGAGCACACAGTTAGTAAGTGACAGAGCTGGAATTCAAACCCAAGGCAGGCTCCCTGCAAGTGTGATGTTCTTGATTTACATCCTGGCCAGGGAATAGAGCCTGCCCCTCTCGCCTGGAACGGCCAGGGGTTGAAAGAAAATATTCTTTTCATTTTGGAACTTCTTACACCCAAAGTTGTTACTGTGTTCTGTATGAGAGGGAGTTTTTATTTTTTCTATTACATTCTGGAGGTGTTTCTCCGTACAAGAAACAATAAAGTTTGGATTTAAATGTCAATTAATGCACGGAGACAAGGAACCCCAACATACAGCTGGAGAGTGGGAAAGTTGGCCAGGAAAGGCATTTGTCTTGGAAATAATCACGTATTTTGCTTGGCTTTGGCTTTCTGGAATGAGATCTTTGAAAAAGAGCTTTTTAATTTTACATCACTTTCAATCCAGCGGTGTGGACGAGGTCTTTGCGTGAGCAGTGGTGGGGACATTTATCTCAATAGAGAATGGAGAGTTGATGAGCCATAAATTCTCCCACTCATCACCCTGTGTTGGGTTTTCCTTTCTCGAAGTTCAGATGGGAGCTTCCGCCCTTGACGAGTCATTCAGACAGACTGCAGCTGGCAGGGTCCTGGAGAAGCTGCAGGAGACCATGAGCCAGGCCTGGAGGCAGCACCAGCTCTTCCTACTTGGAAAATGTCATAAACGCCCTGCTCTCTTGGATACTGCCTTGTGTCCCCCAGTGGGCAAATTCTGCAAAGGGAACATTCACTGGGTCCCCCATTCTCCTGGGGCAACATCACATGGCAGATCTATGAAGCCATGAGAGGTGTTTTGGTTCCTCTTAAATTGTGCACACATTCTGGACCCCATGTCTTCCCCTAGAAGTTTGGGACCAGCTCTGTGCAAACTTGTATGGTCATCAAAACAGGCTTCCAGTAGCTCCTTCTTGGAGCTTTCATCTTCTCTCCTGGAATATTTTCTTTCCTCCCTGCCCAGGTGTCTGGCATCCTTCTGCTGAGTTCTTATATCATGCTTATACTTGCTCTCCCCTTACCAAAATACTCTGCCCCCAAATCCTTCATTCAAATGGACATAGATCAAGTTCAAACCAAGTCTGTCCCCCAAAATTCTGTAACCTGGGCCGTGCTTAGCCCTTTCTCTTTGACCTTGATACAACAGCTGCGTCAAACTCTGGATAGCTTGGCTTGAACACCGAGTGAGTCATTCTTCCGACCCTCTCACCTCAGGACCTTTGCACATGTTGTTCCTTCAGCCGAAAACTATTTTTCTAGCCCTTCTTCACTTTTGCCTGGCTGCCATGGCTTAGCCTTCGCTGTTAGCATGGATGACTTTTCTACAGGGGAAAACTTTCTCTGACTCACCAAGACTCATGGCACTCGCCTCCTCCCAACTCAGCATTTCCTGTTTCTTTGTAAGTCCCTGTCAGTGAACTGTGAGCTCCTCAGGAGGAGGGATTGAATCCTTTGACGTAACATAGGCTCCCTGTAAATATTTTAAAATAAATAACTAATGAATGATGTGCAGGTGACCACTATTTTTGTTCCTTTCACAAATCTGGACTTTACCAGGTCTAACTCCAAGGTGACTTTGAGTTGATGTAAAGGAAATTCTATTTTCTCTAGTTTGCATTCAACTCTTTTCGATGTGTCTCACTTCTTTGGAGAGGTGGTGGCTTCAGAGGTCCTGGCAAAGGAGCACTCCAGGACCCACAAGAAGCAGAATGCATTTTACTTCAAAAAGGTCAAGGTTGATATATGATTGATCAGACCAAGAAAATTAATGCAGAACTTTGTGGTGGAGAGTGAAGTAGTTTGGGGGGTGAGCAGGATATAAACAGAACACTCTGTGCTGCGTTTGCTGTCACACAGCTGGGCAGTGGACACCAGAAGCCTGCAAGAGTAGCCACGGGAAACCCTAATGTCTCCAGTATTGTATGTGGCAGAGGAGCTGTGTGACTCTGTTTCTTCATGGCTTTTTCTGCTTCTCATGTCTTACAGGGTAGGTTTGCTTGTGAGAAGCTGGTTCACAAGTCCTATTTACAAGGGGTTTGGGAAGTGAAGCCTTTAGCTTTCTATTGAGTGCATGGGAATGTGCCCTCTTGGGGGCTGGCGGACTGAGTGATCCAGTTAGTAACATCCATCCTAATCTGAGATGAAAAGTCCAGCAGTGGAAGAGGAATTTAGTATAATGACCTTAGTTAGCCACGACTTCATATTTACAAAACAGTAGTTACTGTGCAATATGAACCCATTTTAATCAGAAAACAAAAGACTTCACGTGTGCATATGTTTGCACAAACATCGACAAAAGCCTCAGAGGTCGGCTAGCTGGCTTGGGTTTGAGGATTGACAAAAAAAGATTAACCAGACTTGGCTGGGTTACTTTTATTTCATTCTGCCTCATGGGCAGCAGACTAGTGGTCCAAAGGATGCACGTGAGATCCAGGATGTGTCACAGTGTAAGAGGGTGTGACTTCTAGGGACCTCCTGAGTCCCCCAAGCAGAGCAAGGCACTGGGTCAGAGGATCCAAGAACCACTTCTCTGCTCTCATCCTTTAAAGACAGGGGAAGACTGGGGACAGGCCAGCCTGTTACCTGGAACTAATGTTTCAGGTTCTTAATTTCTTGCTACATCTTAGTTACATAAATAAAAGGCTCTGTACTTTATGTCTTGCTCTGGCTATGTTCTTGGGTCTCCTTGAGTTCTTAGTACAGCAGCCCTGACCATGACTTTCCACTGAAAGCACCAAGGTTCTCCAGTGGGTGGGTAAGAGGGAAGGAGGGACAGACCCTTACTCTCATGACATAAACTTATCATACTTTTTACAGATAAGCTTATCAAAGTACTTAGCGTCATATTCATATAATTATAAAACTTCCATGTTTAGCTTTCTCACGGATGTAGTTTTAAATAACCAGTAGTAGGAAATTTCAACAAAATAAAAATCTAGTGGACCATTAAAAATGTTCTAGGGTAAATGTGGATGAAGCGCAGATATCAGAATCACTAAGTGTGGATAGGGGGTGAGGTAGAGGAGAAAATGCAAGGTCATAGGGTACATAACATGTTACATTCTCCACTCATTGAAATGACGAGCGATGAGAGGAACTGGCCTGGGAAGGGAAGAAGGTTCATGGGGCTGCTCGTTTGGACTACTTTTCTTTTCAGGCCACGTGGTGTGGCAGCTAAGAGCATGGGTTCTGGGGCTGGGCTAGCAGACTTCAGTTCCTGCCTTCATCACTCATTAGCTTTAAGGCCTTGGGAAATTTACTTAACCTCTCTGGGCCTCAGTTTTCTCATCTTTAGAGTATGATTATAATAAGAGGGTTCACTTCAAAGGGTCATAATGAGGATTACATGAAGTAATTTGTGTAAAACTGCTTAGTCCCAAACCAGGTGCACAGTAAATATTCTGTAAATGCTGGATGCAATTGGTATTGCATTAAGGCCTTTGGCATCAGAAGAACCTTTGTGGCCAGGGTCAGGGGTGTGGCACAGATGTCTGATCCTTGGTACCATGGCTGTTTAGAGAGATAGATGCGATATAGGAAGGGAGACAGCAGATACCTAAAAGTTATAAGACCAAGGTGAAGAGACATTCCAAAAAAATCCGTAATTAATTATGATGGCTGAAGAAGATACTCCAGGGACCATAGTTTTTTAGAGGAACGTAATGAATCATTCCAACAATCATCTTTTCCAAATGGACTCCAGGCATTGTAAAATAGAGGAGGTTTGTACTGGGTACTTGATAAAATGGAAGTTTGACATTAAGACGAAGGAAAGGAGGGAGGCCATAAGTTACCAACTGAAACAGCTGTGATGGAATGTCAAGGCTATATCAGAGGACGTCTGAAGACCAATGGAATGCCTTACCTGTTTTCAGCTGAGTTCGTATGGATTGAGGGTGTCATGGAGCAGGGGGTGAATCAGATTGGTGGGAGAGAAGACTGTTCTGCCATTGCTAAGGGAAGCAGGAAAAGCCTGTAAGGCAGAAGGTAGTAGAGGAGATACAGGCCATGTTAGTAAATTTGGTGACGACAGTGTGAATGCGGTTTTACATTGAATGATTTTAGCTAAATGTTTTGTAAGACTGACAGCAGTGATGGAGGCTCCTGCTGTCCTCTCATCCTAGCTGCAGCCCTCCCACAATCATCCATCTTTCTTATTGTGGACTGACATCTATCTATCTATCTATCTATCTATCTATCTATCTATCTATCTATCTATCTATCTCTATCCATCTATCATCTATCTCATCTCTATTTTTAGCCTTCAGGTAAAATAGAGAATGCACAGAAGGATTCGACAACATACATGCCTAAACTGGCATACAGTTCCTTGCTAGGCCCTTTTGAGAGCCATCCCTTTTGAAGCTGGGAGCTGAACTCTGCTATGAATCTGTTGTTTTCCACTCAAACAAACAACTCTCCCTGCCCCCAGCTCCTTCCTATAATAGGCGTGATTAATGAAAGTTTGATGATGGATGGAATAAATACATTCGGTTGAACAATGAACACTTATGGGATTAGTTACCCTTCCAAGCCTTCCCTTCAGACTCCACACAAGTGCCTACCTTGGCACTGCTTGTTGACACACATCTGAAACTCTCCCCTTTGAAGTCATCTGCAAACAGTCAGTTGCTTGGATCTGATGGTTTCTGAGCTGTCAGATGTCTTTCCTTTCATGGTCTGTTTCAATGTGAGGATCATGCAGAAGTCAGGAGGTGACAATTTAGGTGAAACCAAGAGTTGCATGTGTGACGTGAGTGTTTTCACTCGCGATTTTTACTTGCAATTGTTTTACTTCACAATTTCGGTGACTTTCTGGATCTTACATTCTGTACTTCTTTTTGTCTTCAATGTCCGGCTTTTGTCTGCATGGGTTTTTGTTTCCACATTGTGCTCGATGTTAGATGGAAAAATCTGCCCTACTCCCTCTGGGAGCCCATGGAATTACGGTAAATATGACGTGGCCACCCAGCACATAGCTTTCACATACCAATTGTATTAGTTTCTTATTGCTGCTCTAACGCATAACCACAAACTTTGTGGTTACTTTAAAACAACACAGACTTATCCTCTTGAAGGTCTGGAGGTCAGAAGTCCAAAATAAGTCCGATGGGGCTAAAGTCAGGGTGTTGGCAAAGCTGAGTTCCTTCTAGAGGCTCTAAGGCACAATCCATTTTCTTGTGTTTTCCAACTTATAGAGGCCACCTGCATTCCTTGGCTTGTGACCCCTTCCTCCATCTTCAAAGCCAGCAGTGCCGTAGTTGCATCCTCAAATCTCTCTCTGGCTCTCCTGCCTCCTTCATCCACTTGTAAGGGTCCTTTTGATTAGATTGGACCCCCCTGGATAACCTAGGCTACTCTCCCTCTCTCAAAATCCTTAACTGAATCACAGATGCAAATTCCCCTTTGCCAGGTGAGGTACCATATTCACAGGTTCTGGGGATTAAGGTGTGGACATTGTTTGGGGGAGATATGCATTATTCTGTCTACCACTGCAATCTAGGATTCCCTGTCCCTTTCTGGTTTCCTATTACTTAATAAGCCATTAACTCGGGGAGACACCATGGAAAGTTGGGGACATTTGGCTTTTGTGTCCTGGTCTATTAGGTCTGTGCTCTTTGCCCTGGCTTCAAACCTTTGATTTTACTGATTTTCAGGTTAACCTTCCTTTCCTTTTGGGAAGCTCCATTTTTAAAGGTGTTAAGAAGATGAACAAATTCTCCAGCACTGAGAGCAAGACAGAGGGTGGCAAGTATTTGACAGATGCAACAACGGAGGTTTTCAAAGATTAAACAATTTGTCCAGTCTAAACTTCTGAACAGTAATTTTCCACTTGTAAATTAAGCGGATGTCACTGTGAAACTAAGAAACAAGTGACAAAGTCATCAATATCAAACATATTTAAAATCTCGGGGAAGACACAAGGTAATATTGCTCTCCTAGACCAGTGTTTTTCAAATTTCAACTCTTCTTTTGATGAACATAAACAGGTTACACTGCACAAACTCTGATGTATTCCCTCCGTTTGCTTGGGAACCACAACATCTTTTGCGTATTTCTAACAATTGAGAGGCTATTGTCACATTTTACATTCTGTACGTTGTATTATGGAAACACACTTTTTTCCCAAGTGTAAAATCCCACTGTAATTATCAGATATGTTGTTTTCAAACTACTTAGCAGAGAATCCCTGTCCTCTCTGGGCTAAGATGTGTGTTTTTGCACAGTTTAATCACTGTAGAGTGTGGAGGTTCAGTGTTTGGCTCAAGTGTAAGTAGTTTGAAGGTTGAGATCTTTTGCTCTCTGGAAAACATAATTTACGGCTTCTGGAATAAAAACAAAATTAATAAATGATATAGCACGCAAGCACATCCTGGCTTTGCAGGGCTTAGCAGTGTTTAAGTGAGTTGCATTTGAATGAATGAGAAACATATGGATGAACTGTCCCTTGTGGCTACTTCTGGACTCAGAGATGGAAGGGGGTGGGATGCTTAACCAAATGCACCATAGTGTTGTGAATACCGTATTTGAGAACATACTTGAACCTATTCTCTGGAGCCAGTGGGAGACCGGTCTTTGTCCTCTGTCCCTAAAAGTACATGCTGGCAAGGCTGATGGAAGCTCTTCTGTGTAAGTTTTTGGCAAGAGAGTGGGACAGGGGGAGTGTGGACGCTAGAATTGGACTGCAGTAGGAGTCTCAAGGCATGATAGTAGTGAGTGTTGAGTTACAACTGGGCTTTATTTCTTCCTTTGGTATAGAATTGTGCTCAAGGGGCTGTTCTGAGAAAGTACGTTTTCAATAAGCCAGTGGGACAAAGGGATCGTCTCAGAAATAGGAGACAACAAGGGAGAATCTATAAGTGTGGTTTCTCATCCGGTGACGTGGTTGACCAGTTGACTCTGCCAAAGATTGGGAATCTAGGTGCTGAGCCCCTGAAACCCAGAAAGCTTTATTGATAGAGGAAGGCCCCAAGACGTTCTTTTGTTCAACTGAGGTAGGTATCATTGCTACCTTTCATGCATTTCTTAATCCTTGATAGCTCACAACTAATCCATGCAGGTGCTATTACCTGACTCCAATAGGTAAAGAAAATGCAGCTCAGAAGAGACAAAAGATCCACCCAGGATTGCCCAGCTAGTCAATCTCAGAGCTAGGCCCCCAAGCGATTTCTTCTGAGCCCTGTTCCCACGATCTTTGCCCTACACTAGACAAACAGTCCCACAGATGGCCCTGCTTCACACTCAAGATGCTATGACTAAACCAGCAGGAAGCAGCCCTGTTTTCATCTCTGTCTCCCCTGAGCTCAGGGAGTCAGGCTTTCTCCTCCTTAGTCACTCTGGTCTGTTTCTTCCTCTTCACTCTCTTTCCAGCGTGGTGAATCACCCAATACTAACAGTCCCAGTGAATAGGTCACTGTTTATACCAGCTTTATTACAGAAGGACTGGTTTCAGGGTGAAAATTCCATGCAAGCGGTGAATGAATGTAGGTACCTGGCTTAGACCTAGTTTCCTCTTGGAAACGACCGCAGTGTTCGTCTGACATCTCTGGTTTCTACCTGTCTGTTTGTTTTTTAAAATTTTCAATTACAGTTAACATTCAATATTATATAAATTTCAGGTGCATAGCATGGTGGTTAGATATTTATATACTTTACGAAGTGATGCCCCTGATAAGTCTAGTACCCACCTGGCACTATACATAGTTATTTCAGTATTATTGACTATATTCCCTGTGCTGTACATCCTGCGACTATTTTGTAACTGCCAATTTGTACTTCGAAATCCCTTCCCCTTTTCTCCAGCTGGCCATACTCACTTACCTTCACAGTCCCTGAAAAGTCCTTTCTGTGGGGTGAGGATGTGACTCGTCAGTTTCATGTTAAAACAACCCTGTGGAACCTCACACTGAAGTGACCTCACACTGGTCACTTGCTTCTCTGACTGAGCTTCTGGCCAGAACCTGCAGACGTCCTCTGAATTAATGCACCCCAGTTGGGCCTCTGCCCCTTGGTCTCTTTTAGTTTTGTGACATTCATTCTACTCTTGTTTGCTTTCTGTGACTCTTGCGTTTGCTTTTATCCTGGCATTTCTAGAACCTGTTAATGAACCTCAATCCCCTCTTTTCTTAGGTTGTATCACAACCCCTGGTCTTCCGTTAGGTTCAGTCACCTCTGCAATGAGATGGGCTTTGGTGTCTCAGTTTCTTGATCTGTAACTTGGCTTAAGCCTACAGTATTATGGGAATAAAATAAGCCTGCATTTAACGTATCTGTCACTTAGTCATCATTTGAATGATAAACAGATTTTTTTCCCCCTCCTTTCGCCACTAAATAAAAAAGTTGAAGTTAAGAAGTTGAGTGATTGGCACAGGATATGATAGATCAGTGCTTTTCAACCAGGCATGATTTTGCCCCCCAGGAGACATGTGACATGTCTGGAGACATTTTTGGCTACTGGCATCTAGTGGGTAGAGAACAGCACCATGCTATACATCCTACAATGCACAGGCCCTCACAACTAAGAATCATCTGGCCCAAAATGTCAAGAGTGCCAAGGTTGGGAATCCCTACCATAGATGATACATGGTACGCTTTGGGCTTAAAGTTATATATGAGTACGGCTTTGACCTCTGTAATATTAATATCAATATATATCAATAACATCAATACTGAATCCATATTAATAGCAATGTTAATGTCATAGAAATTTTATTGAGCACTTGCTAGATACCAAGCAAATATATTTATGGGTTTGATCATCACACTTTTCAAGTTACTTTTATCATCGTTATGTTACGTAGGACAAAAACAAGGCTCAGAGAGGTTAGGTTCCAGGTCACGTATACTGGAATATGTACCTCCCCTTCCTATGTGAAACCCTTAAATATGGTTTGGTTCCACTTTTCATTCTATGACGTTGTCTCTCAATTCTTGATGTGAGGAGAAAGAAGTCTGGGACAAACTAGTCAGCAGGAGGCAGTGTAACACTTCTCAGGAGCCTCTTAGAAGTTTCAGCTGCTGTGTGATTTGGAGAATCAGTAATCAAGGCTGCCTCTCATGCCGTGGTAAACTCTGGCCTCTTTTAGTGGATTTTCCCCCTCCTTGGGGCTGGTAGGGACTCTCCAGTGTGGGCCATGAATCAGAGATCCCCGGTTGCTGTATTAAGTCAAACAAGAGGATGTTTCTACTGACAGGTACTGTCAGGGGGCAAGAAAGAGTGGAGGAAGTATAGAAACAACTTGATATAGTGAAAGGCCTGTTATGGAAAGATTCTCTCCTTTCTTTCTCTAGTGAGGGAGCTGACTCCTTAAGGCTGCCCCGTCGGAGTGCCCGTCACAGTGGTGATAAGCACAGTGGCCGTTTCAGCTCGTTAATAAAAGGAGACCGGGAGGTGGGGCACTGAGAGCTTCTGAGGTCTTTGAATGCTTTCCTCCTAGAAGTCATTGACTCTCTAATGAGCCATTTACAAGGAGGAAAATCTGCTTGAATGTCTTTTTTGCATGGGAGGACTTCCTGTGGCAAAAGGGGTCACACATGTATCGGCAACCTCTGTTCATTGTGCTCTGGCCATCTGGACCACCCAGGGGCCATGTTTTCCTAAGAAGGGCAGGATGAAGGAGAGGGGTTGACACCACAGCCCCAAGGTAATTACCAGATGGCAAAATGCTTGTTTCCACTGGATGATTCAGAACAACCCAGTCACCCTAGGAAAGCTAACCTGATTTTATCTTCAGCACTGAGCTGTTCCCCTTTCAAGATGGACTCTTCTCCTGCCCTTTGACAGGCAGCAGTGGGAGCTGCCTCTTACGGGCTGAAAGACAACTGTCTGATTCTGAAATGCTGAAATGTGGGTCAACATCTACTCCCACCTCTGGTGTGGCCCTGGAAGTTTGAGTTTCAATGGGCATGGTACAAGGACTGTAGTAAGACGACTCATGGAGGGAAGCCCAGCTTTGCCACCTTGGGGGAGGGAGAAACTTCTGCTACCCTCAAAATTGTTTTGGCTGATCTAATAAGTAAATAGATATGAGATAGATTAGCAAGAGAAAATGACCAAATTTAATTACATACATGTGTATGGGAACCCCACATACCCGAGAGAATCAGAGACCCCATATACGTGAGACAGTCATAGACAGAAAGGGAAACTGAGGTATTTAAGGGATTCATTCTGAGGGATGAGGTAATGTACCGTGGAGCTCAAAAGGTAATTGCAGGGAGAGCGCATGTTCAGTGATTATCAGTTTGCCCTGCCATATATTTGAGGTAAGTAAAAAATCATTTCCGGTGATAACTCTTATCATGGGCCAGGCTCCTAATTTAAATTCTTCTAGATAGTTAGGGAAGAGCAAAAGTCTTTCTTGAGCCTGCACGGTCTAAGTTAGCTCAAAATAATCCACGTACCACCGAGGCACATCTTGGAGTGACTTGTTCTGAACCTCTACACCACACACCATTGTGTGACTGTGGACAAATTACGTAACTTTGAAGAACGTTGCAAAATGGAGATGGTAATTCCTATCTTATAAGGTTAAATAAAATATACGTGAAGGGTTCGCCCCAGGGTTCACGCTCAATAGCCGTGAATGCCTCTTCTGTTACGATGCTCCACTAGCCTTATTAACAACCATCCAACACTTCCCTTATGTGAAACTTCAAACACAAAGGGGCTGAGAAGGCAGCTCTTTCTGAAAATCAAGGACGCAGGTGTTAGTGTATCAGAACAGGTGTGTATGCACGCGTGCGTGTGTGTGCAATGGCCGTATGATCTTTCTGCACTCCAGGGACCTTCAGCTCCTTTTCTGCCTCCCAGGCCACTGCCATTTTGCCTCCACCAGTGTCCTGCCAGCCCCAACTGGATTAAATGAGAATGGATGCGACAATGCCCGCCACAACTTGCTCATAGGAAGGTCTGTGTAAACAGTTTTCATTTCATTTTGAATATTCTTCTCCTAAAGCTTTTGTTTCGCTCAGCCTTGGAATGCCTGCCATTCCTGCTTCTTTGTGTAAAAAAATAAGAGACTAGGGCACGGACCTAGGTATTAGCTGTATTTTATGGCAAAGAGCAGATTGACAGGGCTTCGCTCTCCTCCCCCAACCCCACTCAGACGCGCATTCCCAGCTGATGAGTTTGTGGCCAGCAGAGGGCGCCAAAGCACAAGCATAGTGATGCTGGCGACTGGGATAGGCCAGAGTCTCCACAAAGTGCTTGTTACTTAGCGTCAGAAAGTCAATGGTAAATACATCAGTACGATAAGATATTTTGAGAGAAAGAGAGAGACCACATTCGTATAATTTTTATTACAGTATATGTTATAATTGTTCTATTTTATTACTAGCTATCGTTGTTAATCTCTTACTGTACCCAGTTTATAAATTAAACTTTATCATAGGTATGTATGCATAGGAAAACACAGTATATATAGGGTTCAGTATAATCTGCAGTTTCAGGCATCCATTGGGGGTCTTGGAATGTATCCCTTGTGGACGGGGGGACTACTGTACCCAGAAGTGGAATATTGTGCTAATCATTCCACAATGTACACGTATATCAAAACATCACATTATGTACTTAAATATATACATTTTTAATTTGCCAATCGTACTTCAATAAAACAGGGAAAAATGATGGTCTGATGACTCTGATAAGGGCTTCTTGTACAACGCTGTCTTACTAGAATAAGGATGAGCATATGAAGCCACTTTGAAGGTGGCACTGGATTGAGGGAGAAGCCAGAGAGGACGTCCTGGAGGAGAGGGTAATGCCTGAGCTGAGTCTCAAAGAACGAGTGGGAGTCAGCTGATTTTAGCCAATTATTCTTGGAAGTGGGCAGAGAGATCATGTTAGAAGTATTGCCTAGAGTCCACCAGACCCTTTACTTTGATTTTTAAAAGATGACAACACTATTAAAGAAAGAAATTAAGCTCCCATAACGTCACCTCTCTGATTTAAATGTATATTATTATTTTTATGAGCACTATTACTGGTTGTCAGGCAATGTCACATACATTTCTACATAATTGTAGCCACTTTGCATTTTTAACATTTAAGCAAAGCGTAGTGAAGGTCATCGGCTTTGAATCAGTCTGCCCTGGCGGGCTGTCTTTGCTGCTTACAAACCCAGTGAACTTGCCTACATTACATAACTTCTCCATGAGTCAGTTTTCTTGCCGGTAAAATATAGCAAATAATAGTAACTACCTTATATAGTTGTTGCAAAAATTAAATAATATATGTAAAGCAGTGCCTCTCAACCCTGGGAGCAGTGATTTTGCCTCCCAGGGAACACCTGACAATGTCAGGAGACGTTTTTGGTTGTCACACTGGGGGACAGAGATGCTATAGGCATCTAATGGGTAGAGGCCAGGGATGTTGCTAAATTTCCTACAGTGCATAGGGCAGCCCCCACCACAAAGAATCCTCTGACCCCAAAATGTCAATAGTACCCAGGTTGAGAAATCTTGCTGTAAATTGTGAGAAGAGTGTCTGGCACATAGAAAGCACTTACTAGGTTTTACTTATTATTTCTTAAACCTTCCAAAGTCGGTAACCTGAAAATCAAGGATAACTGTGATTACCGTCAACCTTTCTACATATTTCTCCCATTTCTGCCTTACACAAGCCACAGATGCTAGCCACATGGTCCACTTGCTGTCCCCTGACTGTGTTGTGCCCGTCCCTGAGCCTGGGTCTCAGTCCTGCCTGGACCACCTCTCTCCTCAACACAGCAATTTTAATACCTCCTTCCAGATCTGCCTTCTCTGTGAAGGTCCCATAGTGATTTCTTGAACCTATGAACCCAGATAGCTCTTTGTGCAAACCACTACAATGATGGGTACATACCTTTCCTTCTGCATGCAGGCTCTGTCCTCCCTCTTCCCCCGTGAAGTCCTGGACCACTCCAGAAGGAGTTTATTCTGGTCCCGGCACTGTGCAAGGGCCTGAGTACATTACATGTAACAAGGGACAGTCCTAGCTGCGAGGGAGGTGCGCTGTGGTTCACTTGATCTAGTATTCAGAACCCGAAGGAGGCTACGAGATGTAATGGAATGAGTTTTGGAATCTGGTCCATTTGGGAGGGGTTAAAGCTAGACTCTGATCTCCTTAGCTGTGTGACCCTGTTCCCGTGAGTGATCATTAGAGTCTCACCTTTATGATGGGTGTGATAAGAGGTATTTAGCATGGGGAGAAGAGATTGAATACTTAGTCACAGCTTAAAAGTGTTCATTCTTTTCCACCCTTACTGACAGTTGCTCTACAACTACCCATCTGTCTTCTTGTCTAAGGGCATCGCTGTACGTCCCTTGCTACCTCCATGAGTCGCTCTCCAGGATGCAGCCTCGTTCTAGCAAACACTCACCCCCTGGCTCAGGCTGCAACTCTGTCATTCTGTTTAGGTTGTATGCCCGCGGTGTTGAGTCAGAGCTACGGCCCTGAAGTAGAATTCCAGGAAAAGAGAGCCCTCAACGGAGCTGCACTTGGCTGAGTCTGTGTGTTCCCTGCCCATACTCTTCTATGTCTAAAACACAATCTGATTTTGAGGAGATTCTTCTGGGTTGTTTCTACACAGTGGGGGGTAGAGAGAGCATCCCGATTGGGGATATTCTTAATGCGTAGTACAGATGACACATGTTTTGACTTACAGCATGTATCGTCTGCTTTGCTGAGTCAAAAAACATGCAAATGTTTTTGGTTAAGTTGTTCATTAGGCTTTGCGTTTGCAAGGCATAGAGCTCAGTGGGGGAGGCCTGCAAGGAACAATATGGTGACAAGCCAGAAGTGATGATGCTTTTATATCTGATTGTGATGTGGATGTTTATTGGGTGGCTCCAAGCAAGTCCCTCACTCTCTCTAGGTCTCTGAGAAGAAGTTTAGTATAGAAGTTGGGATTACACTGACCTGTATCTGCTGTGTGACCCTGGGCATCTTACTTAACCTCTCTGAACCTCAGTTCCCTCCTTTGTAAAATGGAGATTGTGGCACCATGAACAATAACCATAGAGTTGTTGCGAAGATTAACTGGGATAAAGCTCAGAGAATTCTTAGCACAGCACAGTACACACTATGATCGATCCCAGCCACGTCTCCCATCCCACTCTGGAGCTTCCCATGCTGACAGCTTCCTGTGTATGTCTTCCTGAAGGGGGTCTCTGGTCTGGGGAGGGTGTTTAGTTCACATGTGAGGCAGCCTGGCAGACTGGGAGTGCCAAGAATTTAATGATCCAGGAGTGACCCCAACCAGCGTGCGGCCAGAGTTGGTGGATACATACCCAGCCTCCTTATGCCTCAGTGGGACAACCCTAAAATGTACTCCACACAATCTCTCAAAGGTCCCCAGTGGGATGGGGCCTCAGTTGCCCCCAGTGGTAGCCTGGTCATTAATGTGTTCTTTATAGTGAAGGACACCATCACGTTCTGTTTCCTGTTTCACTCTCCAACTTGCTCAGTGTTCTCTTGGGTCACATCCCAAGTGAACTATGCATCCAAATCCT
The DNA here is from genome assembly GCF_036562045.2 of Rhinolophus sinicus. Classification (NCBI taxonomy): domain Eukaryota; kingdom Metazoa; phylum Chordata; class Mammalia; order Chiroptera; family Rhinolophidae; genus Rhinolophus; species Rhinolophus sinicus. The sequence continues at coordinate 12,915,763 of NC_133761.1, forward strand.
TAGGCTGTACTTCTGGGGAAACCACAGGTCACGGATGCCTGTGCTACATGCATGCTGTTGGCGTTAAAATGCAAAAGCACTTTGAAAATAACATACTCTCCACATGCACGTGTAGATTCCTTGTCTAGAGAACGAGATGCCACTGTTCTTCAGTCAGTGACATGCACAGAGAAAGTTCTATGCAAACTGCAACCGGCTGGTTGCAGCAGGAGAGATAACTGTAGCATAGGCCCTTTTTTGGGTGCTAAACTGGGCATCCAAGGACACTGCAGGTGTGGAGGTAATGGCTGAACAATAACCCCAAGGGGCTCAAAATACAGGATTATTTGACTTTTTTGATTAAAACTCCTCCTAGGTAGTATATAAATTTGCTTTTGTTACATGGAGGGCAAAAAAGTTAACAAGCTAATTTTTTTTCTAAAGCAACTGACTAAATAACAAAAAATAAAATTAAATAACCAAGACGGGATAAAATGGAGTAATAGACTATATTTTATTTTTATGTTTTTCCCCAAATTTTTTAAATTAACATTTACTGGGGTGACAATGGTTAATAAAATTACACAGGTTTCAAGTGTACAATTCTGTAATACATCATATATCACATTGTATGTTCACCACCCAGAGTCAGTTCTCCTTCCATCACCATATATTTGACCCTGTTTACCCTCATCTACCACCTCCTCCCCGCTTACCCTCTGGTAACCACTAAACTATTGTCTGTGTCTATGAGTTTTTGTTTCGTCATTTGTTTGTCTTGTTCCTTTGTTGCTTTCAGTTTTATACCCCACACATCAGTGAAATCATATGGTTCTCTACTTTTTCTGTGTGACTCATTTCACTTAGCATAATAACCTCAACATCCATCCATGTTGTTGCAAATGGCACTATTTCATCTTTCCTTATAGCAGAGTAGTATTCCATTGTATATATACACATCTTCTTTATCCAATTATCTATTGAAGGACGCTTTGGTTGTTTCCATGTCTTGACCACTGTAAATAAAGCTGCAATGAACATCAGAACACATATGTCTTTATGGATAAATGTTTTCAGATTTTTTGGGGTGCGATTGCTGGGTTGTATGGTAATTCTATTTAAATTTTTTGAGGAAACAAGTTATATTAAGAGTTCTAAGAAAGATGAGGGTGGGAACAAGGGTTATTCATGTGAAACATGGCTGATTAAAAATGGCCACAAATTCTCCCGTTTAGAGGTGGGGTCTAATTCCCCTCCCTTTGGATTTATGCTGGATTTTCTGAATAATGATCAACAGACTGCAGAAGCGGTACTGTGTGACTTCAGAGGCTAGGTTGGAAGGAGGCACGCAGCTTCTGGTGGGATTTATTAGAACATTCTCTCTTGGGATCCTCGGAACCCAACCTCCATGCTGAGAGAACATTTAGCTGCATGGAAAGGTGCTCTGGTTGACAGTTCTAGTTCTCAGCCTACTGCCAACATCAGCTGCCAGCTGTTTTAGGCATCGGCCCTATTGAAACTCCTGACGGCAGTGTAGGAGCGATCCCCGGCCAGAACCCCCAGATGTGCTCTTCCTGAATGCTAGATTCACAATGTCATGATCATGAGCATAGTATTACAAAACGGTTGCTCTGAGCCACTGAGTTTTGTCATGCATGGTGGATAACCAGATGAGGAAGGATAGAGGCTTAATAGTATGAAACTGGTAAGCAGCAGACCTGAAATTCAAGTCCAGTTCACCATGACTCCAAAGCCTCTGCTCTTTCAATCATACTAGGTACCTCCTTTCTCAAAGGTCACATCACAGCAGCGGGGCTCTGTAACCGTTGGTCACAAAAACACCTGGCTCATTGTGCTTCTGTACTGACCAGAGCGGCTCGATAGGAATAGCCAAGTGGTTGGTGTTAAGTACTCTTTAGACTCTCTACAGATTATTCCATGTGTATTTATCTTGCCACACATATTGTTTTCATTCATTGGCAGTGACTAATTTTAGCTCTATTGTGGTTTGATGTCTTATCGATAAATCACACAATCCAGCCATTATCCCAAGAGTTCTGAAAATCAAGTGTTTCCTCTGGCACAGCTCTTTTGCTGATGTTAGTACTATTATGAAAACATTTTCAGAAGTCTTGGTATTTACAGGCGTTTTGTCCCTTTAATGGATGTCTAGGAAGATTAGAATGTACAGTGTTGGCGTTGTAGAGTCTTTTGTTCCAAGTTAATAGTCTGCTTTGATGATGTTCTCTAAGGAGCTGTAGGCATTTCATCTCAGATGGCCAAGGTTACTTGCTTTACAGTATTTTAAAGTTGATTTTTATTCATGTTTAGACAGTTATCCTTTGGAGCACTTTGGAGATTAAATTATAAATGTTTCAACATGCATCTCTGGGGTTGAGTGGATGGAGAATGTTCAGACGCTGTGCTAGGGCTTCTTGCTTCAACAGGAGGGCAGACCAAGTAACCACTATTGTTGCTTCTGCCCCATAATCCTGGGGCCAGGATGGTGGTGTGGTCAATTTGTGGGCGTTCTAGACACTTTTCTGTCTCTCTGAGTTCCTTTGTCCATTCAACAAGTATTTATTGAGCCACATGTGTCTGGCAGGGTGCAAGGTTCTTGAGCAAGAAGACAGGACCTTATCTTTCTGGAGCTTACAGTCTAGTGGGGGAGACTGATGTGAATCACATCACTGAATGAATATTTGCAAACTGAGATGAGTCCTTTGAAATGAAGGAACACAGTCATGGAAAACAGCCTGGGTAGTCGGGGAAGTTTCCCTGGGGAAGAGACGGTTAGGGGGGATCTAATGGAGGAATAAGAGGTCAAAGCTTGATGAAGGTGGGACGCTAGAACATTCTAGGGAGAAGGAAGAACATGAGTAACGATGCCAAATTGAAAGGAGGCCAGTGGGCTCAAGCATGTCTCTCTGATCCCAGAGGGAGTTACTCCTTTCTGAATGACCGCTGGGAAGGCTGCCTCCTTGTTCCTGCTGCTGGGTGCGGGGCAAGTATCCTGTTGCATGGGTGAGGATTTGTTGGCCCAGTTCATCCATTCACTACAGTGCCTGCACTCCCAGATGGGACAACAATATGCATGAGAAGTGTGTGAAATACTCTTCTACCTGGGGGGAGCCTGGGGCTTGGAGCCTCACCTGGGCATTGGGGATTTGCCCACAGGCAACTCCAAGGTGGCCTCTGTTAGACTGTTCAAGGTGAACTTCAATTCAAAGGGCATGGGGAGAAACTGAGGAATATTGATAAAAACAATATTTTAAGGGGAAGGGTGGGATTGCTAAAATTTAACAAGCCAGAGAGAGTGGCTGCATCCATGTGGTGCTTTTGGTTCCTGGCAGGGGTTGGCAGAGATGGGGAAATAGAAAAGTCAAGTACAAAGGCTAGGCTTTCATGATACTGAGACTCTTCTTGGAAGAAAATAGCTTCAGCAACCTCTTCTTTTCAATTCTTTTGTCTCAATCCATCAAAGTTTATCAATAATCTATTTATACCGATGGTTCTAGCTCCACCATTCAGCTTATCAGGTCCCACTAACCGTTGTCATATGATTCCGTGATTGTTCTACCTGTAGCAGCCCCTCATTTCTCCTTAACATCTCTAAGTTATCAAAGATGTGTGAATTTCTGCTTTCTATTTTCTCTTCTTTTCCCGTCTAAGTTACGAGCTTGGAAATATTGGCTGTGTTTGCTCCGTTCCTCTCTGAGATGGGGACTTTTCCAACCTGGTTTTCTAACGCATACACATGCAAGCATCATACCCAGGGCTTTGGACATCATTCCTGCTCAGTGCATCTCAGTGTTTTACTCCTGGAGTTGGGTTGACTTTTCTCCCATGCCCTGAGTTTCCCCTGTGGACCTTTCTCTCTCCTCCTGTGATTGTCATCATTTTCCCCATCATTCTCGTCCTCCACAAGCATTCCTATTGACTGTCTGCTCTCCCCCAGATTCTTCACGAGGCTAGTGACCCACTTAGTGACGGCTACACTAACATGAAAGCAGAGATATTTTACAGATGGAAGGACCCTTAGAAATCCTGCTCCCCAGTCTCCTTTATTTACAGATATGGAAACCAAAGTCTAAAGAAGATAAGGGACAGGGCTAATGGGCTTGTTGCAGAGCCCAGCAGAGCACTTCCACCTCTGAGTTGCTTCCATCCCGTATGCAACTTTGTCCTGTATTAGTTTGCTTGTTTCTTCAGTGGGTCTAGGTGAGTTACTCTTCCTATGGCTATTGGGCTTTTGTATATGAGCTAGTTTTATTGTCCACCCTCTTCATTCTCTCTTCCCTCCCTTTTCCTTCTCCTCCTCCTCCTCCATTGTGTGTGTGTGTGTGTGTGTGTGTGTGTGTGTGTGTGTGTGTGATTTATTGGACATGTTTCCATAAGATACTGTGCTTGTCACTGCGGGAAAGAATAGAGAAGAACAAAATACAATCCCTTCCCACAAGGAGCACGAGGTTCCCCAGAGAAAAACTGCAACAAGAGCAACACTAATAAAAATAACAAAAAAGGTATGATAATATACATTGGGCATTTTGTGGTGTCAGCCACGGTGCTGAGGGTTTTGGATGCACAAATTCATTTAAACTTGACCACAATCCTATGAGGGAGGGACAAATATTTCCCTGTTTTACAGATGAGGAATTTGAGACAAGGAAAGGTTAAGAAAGTTTCCCAAGGTCAAGGTCACACAGAAAGGAAGTGGTAGCAAAAAGATATGTACATGAGAGGATGAGGGAAGGAAGGCAGAGTCTATATCTGAGTCTATATCCTGGGCTCACACTGCACATTGGCAGGTGGACGCTCCAGTCTCCAAGCAGATGCAACCTCAGTTTAAAAGAGAGAGCGAGAGCAAGAGCGAGAGCGAGAGCGAGAGCGAGAGAGAGAGAGAGAGAGAGAGAGAAAAGATGAAAGCTGCAGGAAGACTCAGCAGGATTTGAGGGGAGCCCACTTCTCCCTTAGCCTTGTGGAGAGACCATAAAGTGACAGTTTCCAGGGCAGGATTTGGAAACTGTAGTCGTTTGTAATGTCTGGTGATTGATTTGAGTGAATCTGTACAGGGTTAATTAATCAGCCTAAAGAATTTGCCCCTGTCGGTTGGTGGCAGGTCCATGGGAGGTGTGTGGAGTCCTCCCTAGGGCAGTAGCTGCAGTCCCTATGACTCAGATGGTTCGCCAGGACATGGGGTCCCTCCTGGAGCCCTGATCTCCTCAGACAGGTCCCATGGCCATCATGCTAACATAGCCCGTTGCCACTTTCCAGAATTCCTTCCATCTTCTCATGGCTTTTCTCCAGCCTTGCACTATGGTGTAGACCAGGGGTGTCCAAACTTTTTTCAGCGGTTTTCCCCAAGGGCCATATGTGGTAAAATACACAAACAGCCGGCCCACTCACTTGAGGTGAAGTACATATGGCCTCACCTGGTGTATTTAAGTAAACTAAACGTATTTTTGGAATTTGCTGCGGGCCAATTAACAATGGATCGCGGGCCGCAGTTGGCCCGCGGGGCCACAGTTTGGACACCCCGGTATAGACCTTCTTCTGTGGTTTCCCTCCAGACCTTCCTAGCCCTGCCATTCTGAGAAACTTGCTTTGGAAATGAAAGGTATTCAGCATCTTTTTCCAATAGAGTAAGGCTGTCTATCCATGAGCCAGAAATTTACATCTTAGGGCTTTATAGGACTAACTGTGTTTTGGCAAATACTCTAGATGCAAAGAAAGGTTGGAAAAGAGGCAGCCTAAGAGGTTTTTAGGTTTCTATCATGTTTCCTTCCTGTAGAAAGAGTGATCAGTTCAAGATGTGTCATTTTGTTCAGTTCATCTTTAATGAAAAAGGACCACTATTATTCATAACCAATCAGAATGAGAAACAACCATTATAATCAATACACACACATGTATATTGATAACTACCTTTCCTTTTTCCTTCCTTTTTTTTGTTGTACATGTGCAGAGGCCATAATGATGCCTGTTCCTGGTCTCCATTAATTATATACAAGTAGGGTTAACACATTTTGGCATCGGTACCCTGTTTACAACCAAATGTTCTTGTCCAGCAAGTTAATGCTGCTGTGTAGTGTCCGCTGGGCTGCCGTCAAGTGATGAAAACAGAGGGGTGAGATGGGGGGTGAGATGGATGGAGAGGGAGGGAGGAATTGTTTTGTTTCCTTGGGTGGGGCCTCTGTTTGGACAATTTGTCAGAAAGCCATGCTCTTCAAGTTCACACTGCAAGATTTAAAGTGACAAATAACCTTTCCCATCATGCAGAGTGAGCAAGATGTGATCAATGCTCCCCGTGGCTGGCCAGTGAAGTGAGTGGCTGGGGTGGGGCTCTCTAGGCTGGGTGGTCATGAAATGCGTAGTTTGGTGCACAGTCATCCTACCCAGGGAACCCCACCATGAGAACAGGCCAAGTGCCCAAGACTGAAGACACCAGGCACACATGAGAAGGGCCCACGAGGGAATAAGTCTTGAACAATCATCTTCTTGTTTTATTATTTTTTTTAAAGGATAGTCACTCTCTCCTCTGTGTGTTATACTTGTCTTGCTACTGGATCTTTCTCATTAGCATGAAAACACGCTTAGGTTTCCCTCCTCTTTACCAAGGTAAGCCTTCTTGCATCCTCCATTCTCGTTTAGTCATGCTGCATCTCTTTTCCCTTCACAGTCAAACACTTGTTGAAATAGTTCTCTAACCGGCTTTTGACATTTTCCCAAACTCACTCCTTCTGCTGTTCCTGCAGTCAGCCTCTGCTCCCTAAAGGTCAACCGTAGCTGGTCTGTCCAAGGTCATCAGCCCAGGGGTTTTCCTCTAAGTCCTAACCTTACAGGGCTTCTCAGCCCTTTTAATCATTGCCCACATCCTCGTTTGGAAGTGTTCTCCTCTCCTGCCAACCCACTGTCAGGCCCCTCTGCGTTCCCACCACCTTTGTGACAAAGGCACAATCTTCTTTGTTGGCTTGTCTTACTGACTTGCACCTCAAAGTCGGGTATTTTTTTTTTAGGCTTTGCCTTTTGTCCTCTTCTCTTTCTACACGCACACCTTGGTAGACCCCAACGTCTCCGATGGCTGTAATTGTCAGCTCTGTATTCCAGATTCACACAGCTCCGATCTCACATTTCTCTGCTGAGACTCACACCTAGGTGTCTAACTTTCTTCCACAAAACTTGGTTGTCTCATGGTAAATTTTAATTCAAAATACCCAAAATGATACTCATCTCCCTACCCCAGTTATTCTGCTTTTCCCATGTGATCACTAGCAGTAAATACCATCCCTATGTTTCAGTTTCCCCAAGGAGATATCTGAAAACAGTCTTTTGACTCTCTCTTCCATACCTTCTCTTTCATCAAATTCTATTAACTTTACTTTTTAGTATACGTGAAAGCTGAACACTTCTCCCCATCTTTACTGCTCCTCTTCCAGGGGAGGCCATTATTATCTTTTCCTTGCCTTAGGATACCTCCTAATGGGGTGCTCTACCACTTCACATGGAAACAATGGAGATCTTTCTAGAATGTAAATCTGATAATGTTGCCCAAGGGATAAAGCTCAAGCTCTTTAACATGACTTGCAAAGCCCTTTATACCATGGTCCCTTTTTTTATGCCTTTCACTCTGCTACTGAATAATATGGAACATCTTTAATTTCCTTACACAGGTTTCTGACTTCATTTCTAAACCTTTGAACATGCTAGTCCCAGGAATATTTTTCCTTTCTCTCTCCTGGTTAATTCCTAACCATTCTGCAGTGTTATACTTGGATGATTCTGCTTAAGTGTCCTGTCTTCTGAGGAGTCTTATCTGTACTCCCAAGATAAGGGTGGGTCAAGGACCTTCTTTCTGGTCTCCAAAGGTACACTGTTGGCCTGATCTGTTCACATCTCCCCGTATCCATGCCCTGGGTAGTATCTTCTCACATTGGCTCTGCACTTGGCCATACAATTTACTCTGGCCAATGAGACAATAGCAAACGTCACGTAAGTAGAGACTTGTGAAGCGCTTGCACTTTCGAGTTTGCTCTGTCTTGCTGCTTGTACCATCACTACCTGAGTAAGACTTACCAGTTTGTTGCATGAATGCAAGAGCACAGTCCTGCCACCGTTGTCAGCCTAGCTGAGAGCTACTTGACCATCAGAATTGCGAGAAGCCATGTGGGGCCATGTTTTATCTGCCTCGGGCACTCTTTTCCCCACATTTCTTGTAAAGTGCTACTCATCCCTCTGGAGTCAGCCTAAGTGTTACTTTCCTGGAGAGACTTTGCCTGATGCCTCATCTAAGTCAGGTCCCCCTGGCATAAGCTCTCATCATACCCTTTACATTTCTTTCATAGCATGCACTGCAACTGTTATGTAATGCATATAATTATGTGATTATTCGTTTAACCTCTGGTAAATGCTCTAAGGGCACAGAACAGATACTTAGCTCATAGGTGATTGTAAGCCCTCAGATATTTGTTGAAAGAATGAATGAATGAGGAGTTAATGCCCAGGGTGAGAAGCTTTGCAGCTGGAAGGGAAATCAGTTGGGGAAACATGAGCGACTTTGTGTTTCATGCTGGCTTCATTTCTGCAGTCACCCTGCTGTGCATCTATCTTGTCACCTGCCTGCATGTTTCATGACTTTTATAACCAAAGATCACACTTAAGGTAAATGGTCATCAATTCTAGTTTTTATGATTTTCCGGACTCAGGGTCTCCCAACTGAATTTAACAGCCTGTTTTCTGGCACTTTAGTGCAGTTGGAGTCGCGGAATTCAACCTTTTTCCATCGGAGATGTAGGAAGGCAGCCTACAGAGTTACAGAAAAGAGTAAGGGCAAAGGCATCAGAAAGTAGGATTTGGGGTCCCACCTCTGACAATGGCCAACTGTGTAACCTGGGGCAAATTCTCAACATCTCTGAAACTTGTTTTGAGGATTAAATGTGATAATATAAGTAAAATGTGTAAGATATATCGGTAATGCATATATCTTATCCACTCTCCTTTCTCTCATGTTACTATTTTTAACTTATGTCCTCTTTCTCTTTCTTGGTAATAGTAGGCACATGATACATATTAGGGCAGTGATTGAATGGGGGAGCTGGAGAACTAGTAATGCTCTGCTCACCATCTTCTTCTCATTAATGTCAAGTTCAGTATATAGCACACAACCTGTGGAAACTTGTCTTGGTCTTTCTTGCTCTTCAGCCCATTTCTCGGCAGGAGTCCAGGCATTCTGCAGATTTCCTGAAATCTATACATTTGCTACTTGCTAGACCGATGGCATAAACCTATATAGTCCTATTCTTACTGGAGGTGACAAAGCCAAGGACATTCCATTCCATCTTGACGGGCAGCAAATCCCTCATTTCCAGAAGAGAATCAGATGATACTTCAAATAAGTATTCTAGTTGGCTAAGTTTTTCTGAGAAAAAAAAAGTCAAATTCAAGAAAATTATCTGGCTCTTAACTCAAGGCTTTTATGTTGGAAGATAAATTGGATACTGTGTCTTTTGCTTTTAAGTTTTCCCATCGCGGGGTCCTGTTTTCCTGAAACAATCACATACTCATCCAACAACCACTTTCGGGGGCCCTGGGTCATGGGGCTGGAGCGACGAGCCAACTTCAGGGCTCGATGAAGACTCTGGGCAGACCTGACAGTTCTCTCCCTAGTGGCCTCTCACTTGTCTCTAACCTTTCAGCGGGCAGGGAGGCCTTGGACAGTTAGCAAGCTGGGTGATGGAAACAATGTCAAGAATGTGGGAAACACGTGGAGAAAGTAATTCTATCTGTTCTCTGGACCTGGGTCAGAAAGGACAGCCATCGTGTCCAGGACGTCCACAGATCGTGGAGGGTGGGAGTCTTCAGACCCTAGGGCACAGTGTGTTCTCTCCTGGTCTAATGTCCATGGTAGACATCCCACTTACAGAACATTCTGGTCAGAAACAGATGCTGTGCACAAAACAATGACCCCTATTTCCATGATCATTTTAACTTCGGTTTTCTTAGCACTCCTCACACCAGGAGTTGCTCATACAAAGTCAATCTTTCTGATTATGTGAAATCTGCCTGAGAGTGGATACCACACCTGTCCTGCGTACAGCTAGACGGCCAGCTTTGAGCACAGGGCATGGCAGAGATGTGGTTGTTGAATTGTGGAATGATTCGTGAACCGCTAGTTTTATATGTGCACATCATCACCTTTAATTTGCGGGAATAAGAATGGCAAACAGTAAATATATGAAAGAAAAGAGAGAAAAAAAGATAAAACTAAATAAAAAATAAGCAACGATCTAAATTTCTAAACCAAGATTGCCAACCACACGATTAATTGATTATTTATTTGTTCAATGAATATTTATTAAGCATTGTGCTTTAGGGTGTTAATGGCAGCCATGTTTTACCCCTGTCTGTAACTACTTCTTCACCATGCGTCTCCGCATTGATTCTCCCTTAGAAGGTGGAGATTATTTCCTCAACCTTTGAGTCTGGGCCTAGCCATGTCACTTGCTCTGACCCAAAGTAGGAGACAGTCACATTCATGCTCTGAGCCTTGCCCTTGGGAAGGCTTGTTCTTTCTGATTTCTCTGTTCTATTTTGCCATTGTCCTTCTGTTCTGTTGTTTCCACAAGAAGGCCAGGCCTTGGCTGGCCACTGGTGCTAGAGGAGGATGAGAGAGCTGTGGAGAAGAGCTGCCCCAACAAGCACAACCGAGACTGGCGCCCCCAGCCGAGCTTGTAGATAATGAGGTCGGACAATTAAGTACGCGAATTGTTGCAGTGATGTTGTTAAACTTTTTTGATATCAGAGGGATTATTCATGATGTATTTGTACCAACTGGACAAATAGTTAACCAAGTTTACTATTTGGAAGTGCTGAAAAGGCTGCATGAAAAGGTTAGACAAAAATGACCTGAACTTTTCACCAACAATTCATGGCTCTTGCATCACGACAATGCACCAGCTCACAGGGCACTGTCTGTGGGGCTTTTTAGCCAGTAAACAAATAACTGTGTTGGAACACCCTCCCTACTCACCTGATCTGACCCCCAATGACTTCTTTCTTTACATGAAGATAAAGGAAATATTGAAATGAAGACATTATTGATGACATTCAGGACATCAAGGATAATACAATGACAGCTCTGATGGCCATTCCAGAAAAAGAGTTCCACAATTGCTTTGAAGGGTGGACTAGGCAGTGACATCAGTGCATAGCTTCCTAAGGGGAGCACTTTGAAGGTGACCACAGTGATATTCAGCAATGAGGGATGTAGCACTTTGTCTAGGATGAGTTCCTGAACTTAATTGTCTGACCTCGTACATGAGTGAGCCCAGCTGAGATCAGCTGAATATAGTTCAACCCACAGGTCTGTGAGCTTAATAATACATGAATAATGTATTAAGGCAATGAATTTTATGGTGCTTTGTATGTAGCACTTTTGCAGAAGTAGGTAAATTGATACCAGAATTTGCTATATACCAGGTACATGATAGAGAGGTATAGCTACTCATGTCAACATGAATTAGTTGGTTGTTCCAGGAAACTTTTGTCTGGGAAATATAAGACTACAGACAACTTCACTATTGGCTTCTGAAAATTTCTACAGATCGAGGTATGAGATAACAGCCTGTTCACCAGGGCAAACAGTTTGCTTATCAAATAAGAATTGGCTTGTTGTGTTCTGTGTGCCCCATTCCTAAACTATTATATCATGAGCTTTGCCCAATTCTAATCAGTTTCCCCTCCATGGAAAACCCACCTTAAACCACTTGAGCTCTGACTCCAAAGCCCTGTAAAATACACCGTTTCTGACTTCCGTCTTCTGGAGCACTGAAAATTCTGTCAAGAAGGTATTCTCTATTGCAGTACGTTCTAATGAATTTGCTGAGTAACAGGTTAGCTGGTGATATTTTGGGGTGCTCAACATTGCTTAGCGTTTTTGAGATTATTCTCAATTGTTTGTTCTACACAGGTTTCTTTGTTTTTCCTCTGTCTTGATATGTTTAAGGTTTTCTTCAGTCTTATGATTCAATTTTTTTTTGCCTGGATTCCATTTGAAACATACGAAAACAGGGAGGTTCTTCCCAGATCTCCATTAGAATTGAGATTGACCTGTAGAGGGGACTCTGGGCTTCTGATGTCCTAGGGTTGAAAACCAACGCTCTGGAAGATGGCCTCTTACTTGGTGGGTTATTAGAAATGCCTGGTGTCACCCAGGTTTATGGGTGGAAGAAACCATGGTGTCCTTAGTGGCCCCAGTGATTTGCTCATTACCTTGAAAAATGGCCCTCTCAGCGGTGGGAGTTTTTTTGTGCACAGGAACTCTTGTCCGTCTGAGCTGCCATGTTGTCAATTGCCCATAAACATCTATATCCTCCCTCTTCTGTCTTCTGTTAGATGAAGGACATGTGTTTGATCTGCAGCAGTGCCTAAAGTGGGCTGTTGGGTCACCTGTGCAGTCGGAGCCCATCTATTCATAGAATTAAACACAACGAAACAATGGAATTCTTCCCTCCCTCCATGGTGAAGTCATTTGATGAAGTTCATTGGTTCATTTACTGATTCTTCCAATCAGCAACTTTTTGACTTAATGAGGTACATAAGATAGGGATACTGTATTTGTGATATAGTTAGCTTGTTTATGAAAGCCAGACACGAGAATCTATCTTGTTTCCACATGACCTCATTTCATACACACAGCAGTAATGTCCCATCTGTTATCTAATTTGTGGTTACGATTCGTGATTGATTTTTATGGATAGAGCCAGGGTACTACAGGCACACCAGACAAAGATCTCCAGAACTTTCCAGAAGAGTCTGGATGAAGTAAAAGTACAGCTTCCTTTCCCTTAGAAAAACACTAGCATCTGAGAAGAGAAATTGAAAGTCACTATCTGAATTTCTATGAATATTGATTATAGTATATGTGTATATATAGTACACACACACACTATATATATATATATATATTTACTTATATTCATTTGTTTTTCACAACCCAGTGAGGAAGCACTATTTTTATCTTCCCACTGTAGATGAGAATGAAATGGATGATTATGCACGATTCCCTCAGGGAGAGTCAGGTCCAAGCAGACAGCCAGTGCTGACATGTCGTGTCCACCTGGGTGACTGCCCACTGTCCCACCAGACATCACCTCACCTGCTGTGTATAGAATCCCGCACCAACGCATTGCATGCTTATGAAGATCCCTGTGAAAAACACGAGAAAACGGAGACTCAGAGATGTTAAGTCACTTAATATTAATAAAAGTCACACAGTTATTAGATTGCAGAATAAAACCAGGACTCCACTTCCACTTTTCTTATTTTTTTTTGGACCAAAACAAAATTTTTGAACTTGCCAAAAAAATTTTTTTTTGGTATGTATGGTGAAGTGTTATATGCCTAAGCCATCAGGTACCTGGACAAGCTCTAGAATTTTATTTTAGAAATAAAATTGCATGTGGAATGGTAAGTCTTTACACTTATTTTGTTGTATATCCCCCCTTTTTTATTTTATAGACTCAAATCCCACGGTGTTTCACCATTCCCCAGCTAGAATGTCACAATGCTCTCAATCGATTCCATGTTGTCCTCCAACAATGACATTTTCCTCCTCTCTGCTCTCCTGGTCACTGGGTGCTGGACTCAGAGAGTTAGTCCTGTGTAGATCCATGCGGGGGTGGGGGGGAGGAAGAGGGGGGTAGAGAATTCACTTGAAAAAAATGGGTGGATCAAAGGAGCACGGTTCTCCAGTCGCTCCCACAGACAGAACCCACACTTCCAGCATGTACTTCCACTGTCTTGCCTAATTGCAGAAGACGTTCCATTAAGCAACCTCTTCCCAGAGAGTTGTGCCTGATTCCAGATGGTTTCTCCAACATTTATGAGATAACATTTGGAAGACATCAAAGTGAGCGGGAATTACACAGCAGATGGATAATGCCACATGCCAGTCCTAGCGGGGCAGCTAACAAGCGAGCAGACGTGGGAAAGGGGACTACATGGTTTTTCTTGCTATTGGGTCTGAGTTAGCAAGTCTGGCAAAGGGATGATGAGGTGAGTGGAAGAGTGAAACTCTGTGGAATTCCATGGGTGAGAAGGGAGCCGAGAAATCAGGGGTTTTGGCAGCACCAGTGAAGGCAAGAGCAAATAAAAACAGGATGCAGGCCCATGCTGTTCTGAGGGAGTCATCTGAATGGGTCAGAAATAAGTGACAGTTCACTGTGTCAGATCCTGATGCCTAGAATGAGAGGCGAGGTAAGAAGTTTATTTTATGATAAACTCCACGGTGCCTGTTTCTCTCAGGAGTCCCCCCTCCCTTTCACAGGGTAACTAAGACAGGGTGTGACAAGCACATGTTAATATGGAAAGGGAGCCAAAGCACCAAACACACATTCTTGCCCATTTGCAAGCTTTTGAGTATTTAACTGGATTTTCCTTTTATCCACTGGGGCACTTGTTATGCTTCACAAAGAAGCCCCAAGTATGAATGGTAAATGATAAAACCTTGGAATTGATCGTGTAAAATAAGCCAGCCAGCCTATATAGGCAATTATAAACAACACTTCAAAAGTAAGTATAAATGACACTATGCTGTTGACAGTTTTATGGTTGGGTGGACAGAAGCCCAATCCAGATTTTTACAAATTTTCCTGATGTGCAATAAAGCATTGCAATCTTCCAGTCACGGAAAAAATGTATCTCAGCAGTTTCTCTTTTAGCCCCCCCTCCATTTTCTCTCCACATCCAAAACACGATGTCTCGATTCTTTTGAAAGGAAATGTTGAAGGTGGCTCAATACTTAGAATTATACAAAGTTTTATGGATTAAAAATTCTTTAAATCCATTCTCTTAATTTATAAGTGGGTAGAACAGGGTTAGTAGAGAGCTATTGTTTTCATGTACAGGATTATCTTCCTTCTGATGACAGCAGTCCACTTTTCCTGTAGGGACCTCCCCTGGAGTCCTGGTGACTTTTGGTAATTCTGTCCCTTTCTCCCTCAGCCTCAGAATTAGTCATGCTACTCTAGCTGTGACAGCTAATGCAGGCCATGCCCCTTGCACTCTCGTGGGTGCAAACTCCTTTGATCCACGCTAGTTAACAGATCCACTTTCTTGGGATCAAGAAAACATTTATACCAGCCATTGGTGAGAAAAGATGAGTACGTCATAAATCTTTTACCCTCAAAAATCTTCTAGGGCAGGATATGAACCTGAATGAAAATAATTATAAGGAAATATGGTGATAGCGACAAAGAAGTATATAATAGGACGTTAGTGAGCAAAGCAAAAGTTGTGTTATTACAGTCCTCACAACTGGGTATTTCAGGATGAGTAAGAATTTGCTAGACAGCCAAGAGGTAGGAGGCAAGGAAGATCTTGGCAAAGAAAAAAGGTATGAAAACTGCGGAAATATTATAATTGTCATCATACTTGATTCTTAATTTCTTTATTTGTAAATTGAAAGGCTGGATGAAATCTGGATTTTCTCAAAGTGTGATCCAAGGATTGTGGGGTAATTGGTAAAAAATCCAATTTTGGGGACCCACTCCATATTTATCTCATTAAAACCTCCATAGGTCAGGCCCAACAATCTGCATTTTCAAACAGCTTCTCATGTGATTTATATGCACACCCTATTTTGGATGAAGAAATCCCTGAGGTCACTTTCACTTGCACAGGTCTATGCTTGCATAATGACTGATTCCTTTGCTTGGCAGCCAGTAGGTGCTCATTAAATGAATGATAAAATAAATGGATGAATGAATAAGGGAATAGATGAATGGACTTGGCATTCAAAGAGTGAGGGCCCTATTGCAAATACTGTTCCATCCTCCACCCACATCTGTTTGGAATTTACCATTGTAGTGAATGCTCAACTTCCAGCTGCCTGCGGATCTTTTTCTGGAGGCTGGAGCTCCAGCTACCTGCCTGCTAGGAAGCCCTCACTAATGGATGATGCATGTTGGCATGTAAATAACCATCTCTTTCGTCCTTATTTGGGATAATTCTAAGATGGTTGTCTACACTGACTTCCAGGGTCCCTAGCAGGATTAAGCTCAAGGCACCCCGAGTGAAAACTGGCCTAACAATGCTCCCCTTTTTTGTCTGCCTTCCTTTCCATATTTCACGTTTCCACATGCCTGCTGGTGTTTCTTGGGGTCACTTTGGTGAATGAAGTCGGACCAAGACGACCGCTAAGTTACACTGTGATTAGAATATATCTCTCTACCCAATTAGAACACTGTCCTCATGGGGCAGGTGCGTTTTGTTCTCTGAAGGATCCCACCTAGAACAGTGTCCTTCACATGAGGGGCTCAATAGAGGTTGCTGAATTGAAAGTCTTGTTGGGGTTCCATTTTTTTTCCCAAGAGATCTTTCTGTTGTTTTCCCAGAGAAAAGCACCTCTGAACTGCGCCCCAGGTGACAGCCATCCTGAGATGTGACGAATGGGGAGCCATCCACTGTCTAGGGGCTAGATGAAACTGTTGCCTGCTCAGGGACTACTCTTGACTCTCAGTGGCCAGGAGCGGGGCTTCCTAACATACAGAATAAATGATCTACTCCCCCCTCTTAATGATCTCAAACTGCGCTTAAGAGCAACTGCTCTTAACCATTTGGTCAGGAATCCATGTGAGATTCTCAATCTGATGATAGCTGTGAGCTTTCTCCTCAACCAAAACCCAAAACAAAAACAGGACAAAAAACAAACAAAACAAAAAAAAAAAGAAGAAAAGAAAAAGCTCCCAAATCCCCACACACAAATTTACATATAACGCTAATGCTACTTTAAAGTCCAGCTGAGAACGCCCTGGAACAGTGCTTCTCGAATTATCTATGATGAAAGACAAGTTTTATCTAGTTTCCAAAATTTCAATCTGTCACAAACCAATACTAGTTCCCAGTTCACACCACAAGTGACTCCGCCCACGAGTGTGAGCACACCTGAACGGGTCGGTACTCGGATATAAGCCTACTGATCATGTGATCGGATGTCATATCCACGTTAAGTTTGTAAAGGCTCACTCCCTATTCTGGTTCTCATCTTGGTGATCTGTCAGTGGGGTCTGGGGACCACCCTGAGTGGCACTGTTCCATGGTCCAATGACTTCACACTGAGAATACCTGCGTGAAGGGCTCCCCAAGGCTTACAGACTGAAGTTTGTATCCCTCACCAAGGCAAATGAAGCCCTTATCAACACTGATCCAGCCTCAGTGAATTAATTTTCTTTTTCCTTTGTCATTTTATTAGTTTCATTCCTCCTTTTGCTTTTCTCCAACACTCCCTACCTCACCTGCTGTCAACCCTAGGGAGGATTTATTGCTTCCTCACCTGTATTTCCCCTGGCATTTAAAAGATACTATTTGTCATAATCTATTATGATTATTTGTTAATCCTGAACCCCCTCCAAATAGTAATCTCTTCAAGTGCAGAGATGGTGACTTTACATATGTCTTTTGTGTGTGTGAGGGGCTGTTCACAAAGCCTGGAACATAACAGATGGTCAATAAACGTGTGTGGAATTGAACTGAATATGCGTAAGAGGCACCGGCCAACGAGGGAGGGAGAGCACTGATGTCCAGCTCCCAGGGAGTCCTGTGTGTCCGTCCTCTGGTTCCTTCATTAGGGAGAGATCAAGGGCTCAGCTGCAGGTTCAGGTTGTAGTTGATGGGAACAGCAGAGCTGAAGATTTAGCTTTGGCCAGTGAACGAGTTTGTCACCTCTTAGCAGAGATTTGGCTTTAGCTGAAGGAAGGTTGATTTAGATTCATCCTGGGCCTCTGGGGGCTGAGCTGGATGGGAAGAGGGGAGAGAGTATTTAGAAGCTTAGGTACACCTGCTCTTAGCAGAAGATGCTGCTTCTTTTCATAATATTTCACTCTTAGAGCAGAAGCTGCTGACTTCCCGAAAGAATGATTGATGTCACCTCCCAGTGGGAGTGTTTCTCTTTTACTTATGTGGCCACAGCTTACTGGAAATACCCCCCTACTCAAATGTCAAAGGGGATTTGGGGGTCATCACCTTGGCTAGAGTCAGGGACTGAACTTGAATTACGTGGCTATGGGGAAATGGTTGCTTCTCGGGACTTGGAAGGCTCCACGTCAGCCTGAAGATGGAGGAGGTTGAAGGTAGGTGAGGAGAGAAGGAATCCTGGGTTCTTGAGGCATGTTTGTTATGCAAGGAATTGATATTATAGAGAACTTAAACTTGTAGATGTCATGAAAAATGAGTGTGGGCATTTTAAAAGAACCCCATGTGTCAAGAAAGTAATGAGGGCCCTGAATAAGATGAAGGTAAGAGGAAGGGTTGAGAGTAACCACTGAAAATACAAAGCAAAGAAAGGCAATAGGATGTGAGGACATCCCAGTAACAGCCAACTAAGATGGGTGACTCAGTCCAGAAGTCTCTGCTCAGCACTAGATCCTTACACTCAGCCACTATGGACACATCCCGGTTGGAAGTCCAACCAGAACCTCAACCTCAATTGAGCTATTAAGGAACATTTACCCTTGATCTTTCCTCCTCCTATGTTTTCTGTCTTTGTGAATGGTACCGGTATACTCCTGCTGAAGCCACAGATTTGGGTGTGACTATCCTGTTCTCTATCTCCCTTAACTTCTACATCCCAATAATCACCACGTCCTATGAATCCCAACATCTAAACATTTTTATAATTTTACTTACCACTTCCAGTCTTCACAGAAACTCTCCTGGTCAGCTCACCACCATTTTATGCTTGGATTAGTCCTGCTTTCTTCAGTCCATTCTCCACTTTGCAGCTGTGTTGGAATTCCCTAAACACATATGTAATGATGGCATTTCTCGGCTTAACATCCTTCAATGATTCTGCATTGCTATTGGGATAAAGTCCGAACTCCTTAAAAAGGCTTGCGAGGTCCTTCGTGATCTGTGTCATCTCCTCTTCCCAGCTTCATCTCCTCTGACTTCCTTGCACAATCTTTGCTCCAGCCCCGCCTACACTGGAGCTCTCTGTGACACATCTGAGTATTGGCTGAGTGTGTTCTCTTCTGCTTCACTATTTACCTTTCTTCTGCTTCACACAGGGACTGTGTCTGATTCACGATTGTATTTACAATGTCTGATATCCTTAAGTCCTCAATAAATATTATTTGATTAAATGCATGAATAAATGAACCTTTTCAGACAAACTGAGGATGAAGCTGAGTGTCAAGACCAGAGAAAAGAAATAATGTAGGTAGAGTCTCAAAAACATTGGTTTAGTGCCTACATATCGAATGAGAACTGTTTAGAAGCAAGACAAATGGAGCTGACTTGTGCCCACAGGGAAAAGTGAACACTTATACTAAGTCTGGTGTATTAGTAGGGTTCAGGAAAAAGAACAGAATTCCATTCCGAGAGTTTATCTGAAGAGATGTTAATAAAGGAACTACCTGCAGCAGTGTAGTTGTCGTCAGGGTTAAGGAAACCAACGAAGGATGTTGTTTGCACCCAGAGATTAGCAAGAACCTGAAGCTGTTACCGCGTCTAGGGCTGAAGGAACAAAGGGAGGGGTGTTGACGAAGCTAATAAGAACATGGAAGAGGCGATGCTAAGCCAGAGCTGCACTGTGCAGGTAGGATGGGGACTGGAAAGGAACACCCTGATCTCTCTCTCCTCCTGCTGGTACCTCTTTTAGCCACACCCACCAGAACCGCAGAGGATGGGGAGCCTGGGTGACACAGCTCCCCCAAACAATGTTGGTCCCTTAGGTTTGGTAGGAGAGACAAATGCAGAGAATGGACCCAGAGGAGCAGGTGAAGATTAATCCGCACACGTCGTTGTGAAAAGGGAGAAAACTAGTAAGAGAAGAGAATGCCTCCAAGTGGTAGGTTAATGAGAGAATTTTTCATGATTGGAGGCCTTGTGAAAATTGATGGTGTCTTCAAAGAAGGGTTTGAATGCCTTCAAACCTGCAGCTGGTGAACTGGATAATGTCCACCGGGCAACATTTAGCTCATGAGTAGAATGTATAACTGGAGGTTCATTCTGTCATAGTGTTTGTGAAGAGCAGGTACCCTTGCGTGATTGGGTTGTTGACCTGGAGAGGCAGCAGTGTTGCCAGAGAAGTAGTGTGGACGTGGCGGGGTGGGAGGAGGTGAAGAGTTAGAGGCTCCGACGAGAGAGAGAACTTCCACTTTGTGGGTTGTTGTGCGAGGCACTAAAACTGAGCTATGAGAGAGGCACTGGGCACCCAGCCTGAGGATCTCGCATTTGTAGTAGTTGTTGGTATGTGAGTGTGTGTGTATGTGTGTGTGTGTGTGTGTGTGTGTGTTTAGGAGCATCTGGGGGGTATATATTGGGAAGGAGTTGCTCTCCTTTTTTGTCACATGTGACTTGGCAGAATTTCTCCTGGAAATGCAGTTCCTCAGAGGATATTTTGCACAATCCAATGGTTTATTACCTACTGTCAGGACATAACAAGAAGAAATTGTGCTGGATGACAGCAGGAAGAATTTGCTTGAGATGTAAGGGATGGCTTTTAATAACTGGTAGTATCGGATTCCCTCTTGATTGTAGGGAGACTTCATTGTTCCTCTCAATTCTGAATGATATCACATATCCAAACAGCAAGAATTCCATATGTTAAGTTCCACTGAAATGACATTAAAAATATATATGTACCAATTTTCTTCAAAATCATGGCTGATCTAACTGAATGTCTAGGCTGTTTGTCTTTTGATTATTGATGCTTATTGGTTCAGTTCCCCACTCTGTCTCTTTGGCAGCAGAGAGGCAAGTCGTGACCTCTGGGAGACAGTTCAGAAAGACTCAGCCATCGCATATTGCACATGAACTGACCCTCAGCCACCTCTCTCACTTCTTTCTCCCCTTTTCCCCTTAGACTACTGAGCTCAAGACATACTGGCCTCCTAGCTATTCCCTGAATCTCCTGCCTCCACCCCTACACTGGCTGTTCCTTCTGCCTGGAAGGCTGTTTTTCCAGGTATGTGTGTGCAGGGCTGGATGCTGTCAACTTCTCAGTGGGGCCTTCAGGGACCAGCCCACCTGAAAGGCTGCCTGTGTCTCTCCCTATGCCCGTCAGGGAACTGGTCACTACATGCCAGCACATGAAACTTCTAATTGTCTATTTGTTTGTTTCTCCAATGAGAGTGCAAACTTGATAAGGGTAAGAACTTTGTCTGGGATGCTTGTTGTATCCCCAACACCTAGACCAGGGCCTGAAAAAGAATGGGTGCACGATAAATATGTGGAATCATAGAGGACACGCAGAAGAATTACATTAACTATTCCAGCCCTTCCTACCTTTCATGGTTTTAGGTAAAGAGATGTATTGCCCACCTCTTTGTCATTATCATATATGAGTATCCTAGAGACTGAGGGCTCTCCCTTGGATTTCCCCACTCGGTTCCAATTTTCAACCCTTTGAGTCTTGGCATTTTTGTTACCCAAACATGATTTTTGGAGTCTGAGAAAGCTTTGGGTGAAGGGGGTAAGCCTTAAGCCTCATGTGTTTTCCTAGAGATTCCCTCCACCTCACCATACATTTAAGCTAAATACAACCCCGGGTTCTGTTTGAACCATCACCTTCGGCAGCCTCACAATACAGGAAACCCCATGCCCCTCTTTGCACTTGCTCCCTCGGCGGATCTAATTGTATGTAAACTGATGCCATCGACAAATACAAGGGTAAATCTTTGGAACACGGGTAATGAAGAAGCCAGAATTGATATTTCTGATCTCTTCTTGGGTTTCTATGCAGGAAGCAAAACACCTCTTGGTACATGTTACAGGAAAACACTCTGGATACCTGGAGTGTAGATCTTTGAGGGCAAGGATGGGGTCTTTTCCACCCTGCATTTCCATTCCTGGCAGAATTCAAGCATAAGAAGCCCTCTGCATAAAAGTCTAAAGTCATACAGACTTGGGCTTAAATCTTGGCCTCGCCATTCCCTAGCTCTCCGATATTGGGTAAATTCCATGTTCCCGGAGTTTCACATCTATAAAATGGCAATAACAATAATGAATAGCTAAGATGGTTATTACGGGGACTAGATGAAATAATGTGTTATAAGGCGGTGAATCCCAGTGTCTAGAATATCCAATAAGCATTGGTTGTTAGTGATGATATTTTTGTTATTATTAGGGTCATCATTTATGTTACATCACTTAGATTAGGCTGACCCCTGGCCATTTTCACTTCATCTTCCTTCTTCCTAAAATGTCTGTCTCTGCGTGGTGAGCATCCTTCAAAGCCTTTTTCAAGCATGTAACTGGGAGACATTGAGCCAGCTTGGTGTTTCAAAGCCAGTTTGCCAATAGAGGGGCTAGTAAATACTTGTGGTTGGTTATTGAACAGTAACCAGCTGGAAGGAGATTATGAACATTCCCTGAGAGATCAACATGTGTGTAACCTGGCAGTAAGGAGCCATCCAAATGCTGGTTACTGCGATTGTTAACCACAGAGCTTGTAATCCTGTGGTGTTACAGAGAAGCTCCGGAAGCGGGAAGACCTGGAAAACCGTGGAGAGATGTCCTGTATTGGGCAGCTGATCTAGACAGCTTATCTCTACGTGTCCTCCCACTCGTGGATTTCCAAGTTTCTATGTTGCTGTGGGTGACTGATCAGCAGACACGCAGTAAAACAGACACTGGCCTCATAATCCAAAATCCCAAGTCAATCCCAGATTTCCCTCTCGCCAGTTGCATTCACTTAGCAAAGTCACTTACTTAGGGTGGTTCTTTTCTATAAAATGGGGATGGTAACAATACCTGCTCCCCATGGTTTAGGTGAGGAGTATTTGAAACAATGTTCGTAAAGTCTTATACAATTCCACGAAATGAGTAGCAACTATTAATTACCTCTGAGATAATGATGCTAATAGTGGAGAATAAAGGGTGTAATTTGGAAGAAAAAAAAATCAACCAACCAAAACATCATTATACTCTTGCCTGAATTTTTTTAAGACTGGTGCAGAGGAAAAAAAATATTGTTGGAGAGAGAACTACTTAATTATTTGGGGAACCAGTTTAATGGATTCCTTCCGTGAGAAAGTGCAGAGATAAACTAAATGCCAGTGGAGGGTGTTCAAATCCCTCTGAGTAATCAACTGTAGGAATTTTTATTTCTTCTTCCCCTGCCCCCATCTCCTGTAGGCAGAGGCAGGAAGACAGAGAGGAGATTTGATAGATGGATGCTTTCCTAAGCGGCTCGGTGCAGGGAGAAAGAGTCCAGCAGCAAGTTGTGAGTTAGGCCCTGGGAGGCTAAGAGAGAGACCTGTCTGAGTTGGCTACTCCAAGCTCAGTGATATTTGCAGCCCATATTAGGGTTTTCAAGTCTGTGCTGTCATTTGTTTCTTTTATCCCCATGCCATCAGTAAGGACTATTACATATGCTGGACAATGGCTACTTGAGTTAATAATACTCTTTTGGTCTGTGACAATCTTTCCTTGTTTTCTATGACATTGTCAGTTTTGAAGAATACTGGTCAAGCATTTTGTGGAATGCCTCTCAATCAATATGGGTATGTCTGTTGTTTTTTGTATGACGAGATCTCTGGGTTTCTGGGCTGCTCATTGGTTTAAGATTTTCCCCTGAAGAAGTTGCAAGTGGCGGTGGGGGTGGGGTGGTTGACTACAGCTGGTGAGGTGTCTGGTGGGCAAAGTTCAGCTGGGGCTGAAGCCTGCAGTGCTTGCTTTCCTCTGTGCTAAAATGCCATGTTGAGGCAATACTTGTAAGGCCAGCCATCTCACAGTCAGGGTGAGAGGCTACTGACAGGGCATCCCAAAGCCTTCTGTACTCCTGGACAAACCAGCCAACTCGTGAACCTCTCAAACAGTACCTGGCCCATAGCAGGACCTTGACTCATGGTGGCCCTTATCATGACCCATCCAGAGAGCTGTCTTATTTTATAAAGAATGACCAAATGATGACCACCTTGAGAGAGCATGGAATTACACAGCCAACTTACAGTGACTTCTTAGCTAATAGTGCTTCCTCTGCAAATATTTCTGAGGAGAAACGGAAGTCTCTGGGGCAGAAAAAGTAAGTTAGAATCAGTTATATCTTCTTTTAAACTCTTTGAAGCTTATTGTCCTGAAAGGCTTCCGATATTCCTCTCTTTTGTTGTTTCCTCTAGCTGATACAGGAGCATTCAGTTTTTAGCTTCTTGAATTATCTCACCTTGAGGAATTGATTTCCTGATGGCTTAGTTTGCTTTCCCAGGCAACCTGGAATCTTGATGGTCTCAGTAGAGAGACCCTGGGATATAGGAAAGGGAATGTGACGCTAGGGGTTAGGGGATCTGAATGCCCATTAGAGTGTCAGCTTGGTTAAGTCCATTAATCCTTTGAGGCTCAGGTCTTCATCTATAAAATGAGATAAATAAAACTGACCCTACAAGAATGCTGAAAGGAGACCAAAGGAGAAGTGAGATGTATGTGAAGAGTGTCTGGTAGAGGATGAAGTCCTGTGGAAACCCTTGTTGCTATTTTCAGAATGTCCTTGTCTCTAAAGCAGAACAGTTGCAGTCATATGGAAAAGGGACACTGTAACCAAATGGTTCAGGTCTCCTGCCTGGAAACTGAAAGCCAGACTGGGTGGTGAGAAGAGAGAGGAGACTGGGTATTGCATTTAAACCTTTCCTCCTCTCGGCCTGCTGTAGGTTGGGCTTCTGTCCACAGCTTGCTGGTGTCATTGAACTCCAGCCAGCAGCCCATTTCCAGGGTGTTTCCAGGTCTCTGAGACCTCTGGGTATCAGGACTTGAGCTGAGGAAAACACATATTGGATGAAATGATGTTTGGTGAACACTCGTCCTAAAATGCTCCAATTCTGGGGTGAGGGCTAGAGCATATTGGAGCTTGGGTTTTGTTGCACACCTTTCCTTCCTATTCTGTGTTACAGGCTACAAGCAGCGGTGGCATTTCAAATTCTGGGCCTCCAACCAAACACTTCTGTGAAGACCCTTTAAGACTGTACGTTCTTAAAGGGATGATGTTCTCCCGTCTTAAACCTCCTGATTGCTTAGGTATCTCCCATTGAATTCTTGCCCAGTTTCTAGAAAAAACTAGGCCAAGTTTCTAGAAGACAGCAAGGCCTTTCAGACTGATGGTGGCAGAGGAAGGAATGCATCTTGGATGCATTTTAGATTATATCCCGAATGACTTCTTGAAATCTTCTCCTTTCCATTCCCACGGCCACTGGGGTTATGGTCCTTGTGTCTTGCAGTTCATGCTCGTCTTTGACTTCCCAAAGCAGTTACTTTTACATACATTGTCTCATTTAATCAGTTCAACGCGGAGGTTTGATTGCCTCACATGTTGGAACTTTCTACTCCAATTCATAGTGACCAGTGCAGAGTTTTTCATGAAGACAGGAATCATATCTTGGTCATCTTCATATTTCCATGGTACCTAGCTCAGTGCATGGCACACGTGTTCCCTAGCTTTTTGTTGCATAAGTACACCTTCAGTGATATGCTTCCATATTTTTGTTAATGGAAATATTTTACTCTGCAAACAATGGATGTTTTCAGAGTGTAAATGAAACTGTGCCAAGCATAAGCCTTAACTTCAAGAGCGACAGATGAAAGAAACTTGTTTTGTTCAAACAGTTGATTTATTTGTTGGCTTTTTCTGGGTTCATAAGCCCTTTGGAAATCTGCAGTCCTTTTGGATATGAGAAAAAGGGAAATCCTAGTCAGCCATTGAAATTACTAAGAAAGCAAGAACAACAACAACAAAAAAGAATGGGAAGATTGCGAGGTGGAGAGCAGACCTGAGCTAACCCATCAACAGAGGAAAAGGAAGGAAGTAGGAAGAGCGATTGTTCAAGACTAGAGTGTAAGCATGGGCTTATGCCTTGAGAAAACTTAGTCCCCCTAAGGGACACTGCACTCTAGTACTTCTCGATTCCTTCTCAAGGAAGCCTTACAGATCAAGTAAGTGGGGAGTTGTGTAATTTTCAGAGACATTGGGCTTTGATAATTCCCATGATGGGAAACCAGATTCCATCTAGGGGCTGAGCCAACTAATGTTGACCCATATCTCCATTTTGCTTTGTGCAATTCTGATTTTCTGTTCCTTGGAGATATGAGAAATACTTTGTTTGCTGGACCCATGAGCTAGCCAGTTTAGTATTCCATCTCTGACAAGGGGTGGGGGACATAATCATCTTCCTTGATATTACTGCCATAGGTAATACATGTGTTTTAGTGTTCAACTTTTCTTGATAACCTCTGTTAAACATGAATACGTTTCAACTCTTCCTGAAGTGACTTGATATTTTAGACTGAACCTTTTTCTTTTTTGGAGTTAACGAGGCTCGTGATTTTTACTGCCTGCTATACAAAAACTACCCTTTATTTGTCCAAAATAAAGTAACTGATTTAGGGGAAACACCATACACTTGGATTCAGAAGACTAATTTTAATCTCAGGGTTGCCACTTACTAAGTGTGTACTTCTATAATCAAATCTTTTTTGGAGATACATACATGCATACATATACACTGAAATAAAATGGTGTAAGGATTTTGCAATTAGTTGGTCTGATCAGTGTGAATATTGGAATCAGATGGCCTGGTTGACAAAATTCCTTCCATTACAGACCAGCCATGTAATCTTGAGACATTTACATGGCGACTTAAAGAGTTTAAGCTTCCTCACTGTATAAAGTTGTTGTAATGATTAAAAGGTCAAGATGACACACGACAATGGTCAGCATAGTAGCTTACACATAGTAAAAACCTAAAAAAAGTTGGGTATTACTGCTATTGTTATTATTTATATTCATATATACTAGCTATATGTGACATTGAGTGAGTCACTTAAAATCTTAGCTCAGGTTTATCATTTGTGAAATGGAGGTAATAAAAACCTAATTTCACTGAATTACTTCTCTGTATATCCGAAATCACCATACAATTAACTATGGAAATTTCTTCCTTAGGGTTTCAAGGTGGGTATTCTCTATTCTCTAGTGCTGGTACTTGGGATTTGTTGAACCAATCTACAGTTATTTTGTCCACATCTGTAATGGTTTAATATATTTTAGCCATATCCATCTTCAGCCTGTGGGTTTTTGGACTCCATGTCTTCAGATGGCAGCTTGCCCAATCTTTCCGTCATTGATTTACTTTCTTCTGGACCTTCTCCATCTATGTTGTATCATTCTTATAGAGCAATGAGCAGAGCTATCCTGGGATATACATAGATGTCGAAAGCAGAATAAAGACATCAGAGAATTAAAGTGTGTGTTGGTGATGTTCAGTTTTATTTTTGTGACTGTCTTATCCAATCTAGGAACTAGACAAAAGACAGATGTATTTAAACAAGCTCACCAAATAGTATCCCAACATGAAGAAGGCATTCTCGGGTTTGAGCCAGCAAGCTTACACTGGCTAAACATTCGTTACTGATGGGCTAGTTGTTATTTACAAGACGGCCATATATTCAACTGTGATTGTAAAACACAGAGGGAAGGATTTTCATATTATAAGATATAAAATACTTTTTGTTCTGTGAGCTCCACTCCATCACTACCTAAATTATCTGACAGATAGGAGGAAACAATGCGTAAAAAAACACCTACTCCTCTGAATTGGCCCATATTGCTGGAGAGTCATTGATCCCTGGAACTGTCGACAAATAACAACTAGGAAAAAATCATTCCTGACAACGAGAACTGGAATAAGATTGCTCATTTCCTGGCACATGGGAGAAACTATCTTGACTGCTTGCCAAGAAGCCTACCCTCTAAACTGTTTGGGGGAAAAACAAGGCCAATAAAATAACGTTAATAACACTTGGTACGATTTTGACCTAATTAGAAGATTTCTGGGTCTTTCATGTTGAAACACTTTGCTTTTAAGAACGTACCTTTAGATATGGGTACCCCTGAAGGGCAATGTGTCATTCATATCAATTCACATCATGGATAACTCAAATATACTGAATTTGAAAGTTTAACTGCTTGATCAGTGGCAGAAATCCTAGACTGGAGTATTTTAAGTAGTCACAGTAATAGAGCAAATGTCAGCTCATTTTGTGTCTGTTGCTAGAATAGTTCATAGACTGTAGATGCTGTGACCTGGGGACTTAGCGATCTCTGAACTCAATCCTTCCATGTTTTAGGAGTGAAGTCATTATGTAGAGACACTCTTACATCGGCTGCATTTGATGTCTGGCTGGCCAGTGTAATCTGTCTACAATTCGGGGAAATCTAATACCATAGTTCTCATTAGAATCACCTGAAAAATTAAAACAAAACAAAACAAAACTGATGCCTGATTCTCACCCAATTCAATCAGAACCTATGGGGCATGGCTGGAACTGTAGTAATTTAAAACACCCCAGATAATGCTGAGGCAGAGTGAGGGCTTTATTTTATACTTAAAATGACATTCCTGGTAGGTCTGCTAAGTTAGCCCTCTTTAGTCAACGTAGCCCTCTTAAATTCCATTTTCTTTGGGTGGAACTTTGTGGGGTGGTTACTGGACACATTTTCTCATATTAGTTGTTAACATGGCATTGAAATCTTGAGGCAGTCAAGTAAGACTATCATTCTTCATTCCCAAGTGCACGGCCTCAGCATGGGTCCTAACCATTTCATACCTGGATGACTGCCAGGTAGTCCATATGAATCCATGATGCCCAAGGGCATTGTTGTCTGTTTTGCTCTTTGATGTACCTCCAGTTCTTAGAACAGTGCCTGGCACACATCACAAGCTCAATATGTATTAATTGAACAAATTAATAGCTAATGCAAGATCTCTGATGTATTAGCCAGGTTTTGCTACAACCTTAAAATCTCAGTGATTTCCATGAGTCATTTACTTTCCTGCACAGAGATCTGTGAGTTGATTATGGTTTGGTAGATTTAGGCTGGTTATACATGGCAGGGACTGAAGCACAGTTCCCACTATTTGTTTCTCCCAACACTTGGATTGTCCACATGGATGCAGTTGGGAAGAATCAGTGGAGGTAAGGGAACTCTGCTCTAGCAATATGGTGCCTTTTGATTTTCAAGTTAAGTTGAGCAAATGCCCGTTCATTGCTTAATGAAAAAGGGACTATTAAGCCTGCTTACAGCAGTCTTATTCTCCAAACAAGTCTTATTTAATACAAATATTAATTAAAGAGACATAATTATAATCAGTTAATTCTTTTATTAATCCTGTATTGTATAATTATCAATGATTGTAGCTTTTGATTTTTCTGGAAAAATATGGGGAAATATTTTTCTTATTATTTGCAAATATTCCAACTATAATTTTATAAAGAAGTCAGGGAGGACATGGAGTATGGTCAATCTTACATTAACAAAGGACTACATGTATCTAGAAGACACTACAGTAAGCAAGGGTATAATCCATTTCTCTAAAGTGTGTCATTTGTCCTCCACCAAAGTTAGTTTTCCTCCTCCAGTAGCTTTAGAATTTTGAGAATGCATTTGGCATTATTTTGTAAAGTTGGACCTTGCCATGCCACGTGACCCAATAACCTTATGCCTAGGTATATAAGCCCAAGAGCAGCCTGTTTCCATGTGTACCAGGGGTTACATACAAGAATGTTCATAGCTGAACAATTTAGAATAGCACAATCCTGGAAACTTCCTAGAAGCCCAAGCAAGAGACAGTCCAAATATTGTGGATGGGATAATGGGTTATTAGATACCTGTGAAAGTGGATGAACTCTAGGTTATATTAACATTTTATCCCAAGAAACAGAGTATAGTATGAGAGCTGTTTTATAAATACCAAATATCATTCAAACTAGACAATTTGCTTGACTGAAAAAGGAAAAAGGCATTCCAATAAATGTAAAATTAAAACAAAAGGAAAAATAAAGCAAAAGAATGATAAATGCTATGAATACAATCTCAGGAGGAGGCAAAAGGATGGGAGCAGGGAGAACACGCAGGAAGATGTAAGTTTGAAGTGATGCTCTAGTTTTCAGATGGGTCAGTAGGTTTGGGTTTTCATCTATTATTTAAAGATAAAATAGAATAAAAGGGAATTATACTATACATAGGCAAATGATGAAAATGTGTCTTGAAGCAAGGACTATAATTAACATAACTCTATGCTATTGGGGATCCAAAACAAAACAAGAACAGGAAAAAACAAATAAACAGAGAAGATTAAGGCAGAAGAGCAATAGCTGTGGAAACAGGTAAAAAGAAGCTTGACAGAGATGTCAGCAAGGTGTGGAAGGAAGAAAGCGGGGCAGCAAGATGAAAAAACACGCTTGTTTACAGGATGAGTAGTTTCTGTTCCTACAGTTATGGAGGCATGCAAAGTCCCATTAAAAACAGATTTTTTTTAAAAAAAAGAATGGAATCGTGGAGTAAGTAAACAGGCACGGGTGGCATTCTCGTTGTTTGATCATTTCTGTCTTTCCGTAAGATCAACTTTTTGAGGTACAACTAGTTGATTAGAATGACCCCGTTGGAAGGGTAACATCTGATGAGTTTTGACACATATGTACACCTGTGTAACCATTCCTACAGTCAAGATATAGAACATGTCCATGACCCCTAACTTCCCCAGGGCCACATTTCAAGTCATCCCCCTCTGTCCCACCCCCGGGAAGCACTGATCTGCTTTCTGTCTGTCACTAGAGATTAGTTTGGGCTCTTTTAGGCCTTCCTATAAATGGAATCAGATAGTACGGACTCTTCTGTTGGGTTCTTTCTCCCAGCGGCTTGTTTCTGAGATGTGTCCATATTCTAGTGTGTATCCACAGAATGTTCATTACTGAGTCGTGACTCATTACTGAGTCAATTGTAATGCTCCACTACAGGTTGTTATTTATTCCTTTTTGATGAATGTTGTTGTTTTTTTCTTTTCACTTTTTGGCTTTTAGAAATAAATCTGCCTTGTTGAGCATTTTCATTATCTGCCTCTAGACTTGAATCTCTTGAAACTTTTTCGAAAAATCCCTATTATGGCCTCTTTAGTGCCATTCTCAATTTAGTTTTCAAATCAGTAAAATCCTTCATTCAGACAATTTAATCAGGAAGCCCAGTTGTAAGGAGCTGTTCTGGTGGGAGTGGCAGGGGAGCCTGAATTCTGCAACTTCCTAACGTCTTACTCAGGCTGTTTCCCAGCTACGTATAACTCGTAATTCTATAGACAAGTTTGAAACTCAGCTGTTATAATGATAAGACTACTGAACTAGAAATTTGGATCTCTGAGTTCCAGGGAGATGTCAATATTAATATAGAGGACCAGCTTTGAGGTAGCAATTTGGAGGCCCCATTTGTAAAGCCAGCACACTACTTAACTTGTGGGCCACATGTGTTTGTTTCCTAGGATTGCCATGACAAAACTGCACAGGCTGGGTGGCTCAAACAAGATACACTTATTTTCTCACAGTTCTGGAGGCTGGAAGTTCACGATCAAAGTGTTGGCAGGGTTGGTGTTGGTTTCTCCTGAAGCCTCGAGCCTTGGCTTGCAGACGGCCACCTTCCCACTGTTGTCCTCACGTGGTCTTTCCTCTGTACACATCCCCAGTGTCCCTTTTTGTGTTCAAATTTCTTCTTCTTATGAGGACACCAGTCAGACTAGATTCGGCCTCACCCCAATCTGACTAATCCTAGGGCCTCATTTTAATTCAGTCACCTCTTGAAAAGCCCCATCTCCAAATACAATCACATTCTGTGGGGATTTTTAGGGCAGGGAAACTATTCTGCATGAGACCGTAATGGTGGGTGCATGTCATACATTGTTGTCAAAACCCATTGAATGCACAACACAAACAGTGAACGCTAATGTAATCAGTGAACTTTTGGGAAGAATAATCAATCAATATTGGCTCATCAATTGTAACAAATGTAACACACTAATGTAAGATGCTAATAATAGGGGAAATAAGGGTGGGGCATGAGGGGACAAATGGAAACTCTGTACCTTGTGCTCAATTTTTCTGCAAGCTTAAAACTGCTAAAATAAAAAAAAAGGTAGTCTATTAATATTTTTAAGAAAGTACTTCCTTAGAGGCCAGCTGTGAAGATCAAGTGTTTAGCACAGAACATATAAATTACACTGTAAATAAGAACTCCCTTCTTGTAAGAATAATCGTTGCAGCTTTTAGGTAATATACAGTTACTTCATTTTTTTGGCTATTCCCAGAGTGTCAAAATTCTCTAAACCCACATGTCTAACCAATTTGAGGGGTCTATTAAGGTATCTTCACTGGAAAACAAAAATGATTTTTAGATGTATCTCAAAATCAGCTGCAGAAAAATGTGGCATTTACTGAAGCTCCCAGCAGAAGCGGGAATTTTTTTTTTTTTTTTTTTTGCATTTGTTGCGAGGTAGCTTCCAGGGCTTCTCTCATGCCAAGGAAACCTCTCAGAATCTGAGTGACAGCCTGGCTCTGCATCTAGGTCCAATGCAGACCATACGGGGCTTCAACTGACACAGCAGACGCCAAGCCAGCTAGCAACAGGAGACAGGCTAGAGCAGTCCTGGGACTGATTTGTGGGTGGTTGTGAAGCCCTGTCTCCTCTGAATAGTTCTGTAATTGCCCTGCACGTCTCCTTTGGAAGCGGGCCGGGAGCGGGGGGTTTGCTCAGATTCTCTCTGTGCTATCCTGGGACAGCTCTTTCTTGTCCTATTTTTCCACAAACCCATAGACCACCCTCTGGGAGTGTTTTTATTTTTTTTAATAAAAAAAGGTGTTTTTTGTTTTTTTTTTTAATTATAGGGAAGATAAATTGCCCCATCAGAAAGAAAAAAACAGAAACTAAACAAAGAAACAATAAAAGGATTAAATTAAGCCTAGAGAGTCCGTACAAGTTCCCCTGTGGTCATGATCTTTGATTTCTAATCTTCCTCAATCTGGTTTTAGGTTAAAATTATACATAGACTTAGAGCTGGAGAATCATCTTGTCCAATTCCCTCTATTTCTAGAGCAAGGTCTCAAAACCCAGGGTTGACACAAATTGTACGGGGCCACGCAGAGCTGGAACAGAAGGCACATTTCTTGCCTCTTGTCTCCTGAACCACATGTTTCACAACTAATCTTTCTTGAAAGAGAGGCTTTTCCTTTAATACAGTACATTCTCAGTTAACATTGTTGATAGGTTCTGTGACTTTAAGCGCAATGACAGATAAGGGAACCAATGTTACCACAGGCTAATTGATATGAACAAGGGTTAATTTCCTAAAGCATCTCATCGACGTTATAACCAAATGATGTTGAACAAAGTCACGGGCTTTGAGCACTTCCTGCACACTACTGTTTTCCCCATAGACCTTAGGGGTACGAGAAAAGTTTATTTGCCAACAGACTCTTAACCCAAGATGTATATCTTTAGATTTATCCTTTTAATTTTCTCCTCTATTTTCTTTTGATTGAGGGTAATAATTGCATTATGTTATAGGAAAGGGGCCTCTCTGTGGTATATTTTAAAGGGCAGTTTCTGTTGGGGCATTGGAGAATTGTATGGATAAATTAAGGTGGGACGTGAGGAGTAGGCTGGCAATATTAATGGTCTTTTTTGTTAGTGATGAGAAATAGTCCTAGTGACCAGAACTTTAGGGTCAAGGTCATACATTTTGATTGTTAAGTGTGAACCAAGGGGTCAGACTGAAGGTATCTTAGCAAGGACTAACGTCAGAAGGCAGAAGGCAGGTGCCTGGGGGACTTTTAAGATGTTTGGGGATTAAAGCTACTACAATAAGGGTTGGACCATTAAAACAGTGTCCACTGGACATATTGGAATTTTAGACTGGGCTGCCTTAGCCACTTCTCACTTTTTTTTCCTGAGGTCTCTGACATGTGATAATAGTGATCTTGTTTTTCTCAGAATCACACGCTTTACTTTCACCTTTCTTAGTGACCTCCTTCTACAGAAGGAGCTTTTGCCTCACTCACAGATGTTCCCTTGGATCGTGGACTCCGTTCAATCTATTGACTTTGGCTAATAGAATATAGCAGAAGTGAGGGTGTGCTGGTGCCAAGCTTAAGCCTTAGAAGCCTGGTATAGTTTTGCTTGCCCTCTGGTGCTTTCACCATTGCCAGGAAAACATGCCCACGTGATGGGACATATAGTTTGCTGATCCCAGGAGTACAATAGGAGGCATGCGGAGCAAAGCCACCTCCGGAAAGTGTACCTGGCCAACCTGCAGGTGGTGAGCCCAGGCCATGGGAATCAGAAGAGCTGCCCAATGGAACCCAGTGTGGAGTAGCCAGCTCATGGCCAACCCATAGCCATTCAGGCAAAATCAATGCTTATTATTGCATGCCATTGAGAGTTTGTGGTCAATTCTTATGCTGCAAAAGTTAACTGATGCATCGTCCCGAGTCACAGAGTTAGGAGTTTACTGACCCAGGATGTGAACCCAGCTTTGTCTGAAACCAAAGCCTCACTGTGATACCATGCTTGAAAACCTCCGAAGGAGACCTGACCTGAGCCGTTCCTAAGAAAAGGTAGTTAATAATTCCTGTATTTATGGGGCTATGTTATCTTACTGAACCTACATAGTAAGCCAAAGTGGTAGGTATTATCCCCATTTGATAAACATGGTTTAGAGAGGTGAAGTAATTTTCCAGTGTTCACATGATATAAAGTGGCAGAGCTAAGATCCATAGTTTCTCTGTCTCAAAAGTTGATGGATGCATCCTCTTTTCCCGTTGCATTTGTGTATGTTCTCTGGTGTGTGTATGCATGCCTCTGTGTGTGTGTGTGTGTGTGTGTGTGTGTGTGTGTGTGTCGGGAGGAACTTTGGTGGGGTGGGTTCCCCCATTCTGCTTTGTGTTTTTTCCTTGCCTGACCGATTAGGCCACAAAGTGAGGATCCAGTTACTAAGAAGACTGTACTCCACAGCCAAGAACACGGATGTGTTCTGAAAGTGTTACCAAGGGAGAAAGAAAAGTTACTTTTTTTTTTTTAACACTACAATTCATGCTCTTATCAATGGCTGTCATTGTTCAAGTTTTCAAAGTTATCTCATTTTTTCCTGTGTGACATTTTCTCCCCTTTCTTCACAAATTGGCAAGTGGGAAAGCACATTGCATCCTTTAAAAGGATTTTTCACGAAACATCAGCAACACTGCTCTCCCAGCAGGATGCTCGTGTTGAAACCATTGTCAAGATGTGGCATTCTGCCATCGGTGAGAATGGAACTTGTCATTTACTCCAAGGGCTGTTGTGGAAATTTGTCTTGTAGCTGTATCTCAAATCAGCAAGATTTATTGTCCTGTCTTTATTACACTGTCACAGCTCTTCCTTCTTTGAATTGTTTAGATTGTGAAAACCATCTTTTAGAGAGTAGGACAAAATAGGTGCGTGACAAAGAGAAGTGAGAGAGTTCCATGGGAATGACATCGGTAATCGAAACGGCATTTGTGGCCCAAGTGGGACCACGCATGTCTGAAAATCACTGTCCATGACAGGGATCAGAGAACAAGGGCATTGTGGGACGTAGAGGAGAGCACACAGAGCTAAACCAGAATAGAGCGGCCGTTCTTCCATTTTGTGTACATGTGGACTTTTCCAGTTAATTGGTTTCTTGGCATCTTGGTTTCTTCATTGACAGTAGGCAGTGTTAATTGGGTTTCTTTTAGCTTCCGGGGATAGACAGCGATGTGAACTAGCTTAAGAAAAATGAAATCTGTCAGCTCACAATACTAGTGTGTCGACTGTCAGTGACGGCTCACTGCAGGTTTTGCTTGACTTCAGGTATGGCTGTCTCAGCTGCCTCTGCAGGGCTCATGACCTCTGAACGGGAACTGTGAGCATACCCACTGCGGTAGATTTTCTCTAAAGATGATGGCTGATAGGTCCTCCTTTCTCTCTGTGCCCATGTTATTCTTTCCACTTAGAAGTGGAGTCTAATTCCCCCCTCCTTGAATCTGGCCTGGCTGGTGATTTGCTTTCACCAATGGAATATGGCAGAAGTGACACCATGCCCCTTCTGGGACGAGCCTTTAAAAGGCCTGGGAGCTTCTGCTTTCATTTGCTCAGAAACAGCTACCATGCTGTAAGGATGTCCTGGTTATCCTCTTGGAGAGAGAGAACATGTGGAGAGACCCTGGAAGCTAAAATACTACACAGAGTGACCGCATGGAAAAGAACTGGGACAGCTCAGCTGACAGCCAACACCATGGCCCAGACGCTTGAGGGAAGCCTGTGGGAACTTCCAAACCATCCCAGCCGTCACCTGGATGCACTCGCATGAGTGATATCCTTGAGACTGGCTGTGGTACAAGAGGACCACTAGTGAAAGCACAGAGCATGAGAGGAATCATTGTGGTTGTTCTACCCACCATGTTTTGAAGTGGATTGTTATTAGCAAAACATAACTGATAAACCTGACTTGTCCCAGCTGCCATCCTTTGCCACCTGGCACAGGCAGCTGACCTGCCCTGCCATGCTCCTACCACGATAATATAATTTTCTTCCTCCTCAAGGCACCGAGTTGGTTTGCTGTGTGCCCATTTCAACCTGTGGAGGCCAGATTTGAGGGTTTGTATCCACAGGCCTCACGTCTGGCTCTCAGCACAGTTCTGGGAAAGGTGCGAACAGGTGGGGACTGTGGATGGAGTTTTGGGGTCAGGCCAAGCCAAGATCCTATCACTGCTCTGCTGCTTCGCAGCTTCTGAGGGGCCACACACAGAGCTACTTACATCTCTGGGCTTCAGTTTCCTCTTCTGTAAATGAGGACGGCCACTCTGGGATCTTGGGAAGATTAGAGGTGATGTGTGTGTGTGAAGTGTCTGGCACAGATATGAATAACAATCAGCCCAAATAAAACTCACCCTCAATATTTCCCTCTGTAAGGCTTTGCCTCACTTGGGAAGAGCTTGACATTTCAATCCCAAGGAGGACTGAGACCTGCATTCAGATTTGTGGGGATTTAGAACATTTCCTGCCCCACCCCAGGAAGTTCTTTCAGGGGCTTGTTGTAGCAACAAGCAAACAACCAGCAGCCTAAGCACGGGAAGCCCTGCTCTCTGGGCCCTGCAGCAGGTCACAAAGGGCCCTGTATGCTTACTGTCCTGACAGTGACACATGGCTTTGAAATGCACATCTCAAGGCCTTATGGAGATGCCTGTCAAATGCTCTCCCAGGGCAGACTGTTTTGTAATGACAATGGAATCCGAATTTACCGGGTCCTTTATTTGAGGGGTAAGGAGGGAAATGAAAATTCTCCCATTAATCGTTGATCCCATGCCATTTTATCGCCTGGAAACATTGTCTTTCCCTTAATAAAACCAGTACCACAAGGCAGTGGCTGTGTGGATGCCGATAAGCTAAAAGCGAGAGTGCTGGCTGGAGTTCAGGGTTAAGAAATCGGAGCTGTCACGTTGGCTTTTTGGTGGGGGAGCTGATCCAGCTCAGGAGCCAAGGACAGGCTGGTGTAGACAGGCCTGACATCACAGAACACACATGGGACTCGGAGGGGCCGAGATACCGTGAGTGCAGTGATGAGGCCAAACGGCTATGCTTTCAGCTCTCCTGGGGGGAAGGGAGATACGTGGAGGACATGCCCTGGAATGGCACACCAGACAGTGCCTGTTCTCACTGGGCCGCGTGTCACCATGATTGGTCAGGGAGTCATGTTGTGAATACCACCTCTGCTGAAGGGCATCTCTGAGTAGAGAGTAAGACTGAATCAAATTCCTTCTACTCGGCGTAAGGGCAGCAATGTGGATATACTGTTCAGTGGCACCCATCTAGCTGGTTTCCTTGAAAGTTCCCTTGGAAGGAATAGCAAAAGTGGTTAGAGGAACTCAAGCTTTGTGGCTGGAAACAATCACAAGAGTGTTTCCTTTGGTAGATCGGTGATCTCTGAGTGCAAATAAGGGAAAATCATTCACTGAGGGTGGCAGAGGTGGCAGGGTTGTTCTCCTCATATCTACTTTATACTTTTCTCAATAAAGAATCTCTGCATCTTGGCTCACGATAACTTCAGAATAAAGACTCTTTTGCTGCTGGGTGGGACCAACCAAGATACTAGCAAGAAGTACATGACACTTTCAAGCTGGATAATTAACTAGAGTTTAATAAACGATTATTTACAAAAGTGTGCACAGGAGTTTTGGAAGCCCAGAAGAGGATATTCAGAGAACTGGTTCTCTCTGCTAGGCCTGAGGGGCAAGGGGAAGAATGGTTACCAAACCTAGAGAGAGTCAGTGCGTGGAGAGGGATGATTGACAGGAGCTGTGACCCTTGGGAGAGGGAGTGGCTACTGTTGGGGAGAGGTAATGGTGGGAGTGGCAGGAGGAATCGTTTAGAGTTGCCTGCTCATGGTGATAGTAAAAAGTTGACTCTCAGTTGGTTTCATTACTACTTTTAAATTATCTACAGATGACGTACATTTATTATTTGCAACCTGACGTAGATCACTCCCCTTAGTGCACTAGATAGAGGAATAGAGCTAACCCTAGCAAGTTGCCAGGGAGCAAGCTGGGGAAATAGATACTCCCACTTCACTCTCCGTTATCTTCTCACCTCCCGAGTGTATCTCCTGTTGACTGCCCTCAGCAGGAGCCAGAGGACAAGGGAGCCCATTGATGTTATCCATCCAGGTCAACCCCTCAAAGCACAAAAATGTGTAGAAAAGGCTGGAGAATGCACGTGGCGAAGGAACAGACAGAAACTATCCAGCACGAGTTGCAGCATGGAGTGGCTTTGCAACTCCGTGAAGTATCTTAAAGGAGAGAGTGTGCCTGCTCCTCTCTTCTCCTTTTTCGTGCTGGTTAGAATTCAGAGGTGATGACTGGAACTGAAACAGAAATCATAGAGCACAAGGTGATTGATTGTACATGTTGCAGATAGCAGAACAATCAGACAGAAGATGCTTAGAAGGGCTTGAAGATCATGGAGGCTCCACCCAAGCCTTCATTCACATGAGAAGGAAATACATTTCCTTTTTTTTTTTTAATCCACTGTTAGGTGTTTGTTTTGCCATTTGTTGCCCAGTCTAATCCTATCCCTTGCAATGAGTTCTTCTCATTATTTAAAAAATCCTATTTGCTTGGTCTGGATAACACAGCATGAACCCAGTGCAGGCCCCTGATTTTGGTCTGTGAAGATAATATTTGCAGAACAGAACAGCCTCATCCATATTTCCCCAAGAGGAAAGATAAAGGAGTTGAAGCCACTAATTTTTGGATTAGGAAGCCAGAGTCTTACCTGTGTGGGACAGTAGGTCCTAGCATAAAGGGGTCCCCTCATGGTTCCCCCATCTCCATTTTCTTTCTCGGGAATTTCAAAACATATTTGATGTCTTACAGAGCTGCTACCTGCCTTGAATAGGAGAAATAGACAAGAGGAATATGCCTGCATAGTGGAAATGCAGCTAGTCTTGTGTAGTATTCTTTTGGCTACAAGTAACAGCATAATCAAGTATGAGTGGTTCATGTAGAAGGGTTTATTATCTCATGTTACAAGAAATCTGGAGAAGTCGGTGTGATGGAGCTAATTCAGAGGCTCAACAATGTCAGGACTCTGGATCAGCTTCCTTTTTTGACTTCCCCCTTTTGGTTAAAAGATGGCTGACTAAACGCCAAACACCTCATTTTCAAATAACAACATCAAAGTCAGGGAGAAATTTTGCTAGATGAAGCCCGAGGCTTGGAGAACATAAATTTCCTATCCAAATTAATGCACCTGTATCTGTCTACGACAGTCCACTCTATTTCCACCACAGGCTGGATGATGACTGTGGCATGGCTTTCCTGGCATTATAAATTGGTACCAGTTGCCTTTAGACATCAAGGAAGCAGGAAGGGCAAGTGATGATGAGAAACTCCTTTCCTGTTTTAGATCTTTACTTTGAGGAATATGTACCCTTCCTCCTTGGGCCCTCTTGCATTCAGACAGTGGGTATCTGTCTTTGCGTGCCTCCCATCTCCTTTACTAGTTAGGACTAATGACCACGTTAGTGACTTCTTCAGAGGGGCGATATCATCTTTAAGTATAGAGCCTAAAGGGCTGCTCTTGTTTGTGTTATCATGCTTATCCCCCTCCCCCCCAATCTGGCAGACTCCCTACATTTTTTCAGGGCAGTGACTTCAGGATGGAGGGAATTACTGGGCTGTCAAGCAGGAAAGGAGCTGGGCTCTAGGACAGGAGATGGTGGCTTACGGTGGCAGCTTCATGGACCTGGAGACCTGTTTATGGTTCTCTCCCTGACTCTGCTCCTTACAGAAAACATATCTATGATATAAATTTTGGTGTTATGAGAGGACCCCTCAACTTCATCTCAATTCTGGTGCCTGAAATCCTATGGTTCATGGAACATTCCTTGAAAGCAGTTTGAGGTATTACAATTATAACACTACCTACTCTTTTTATTTCTTTCAGGTAATGTACTATATGTATCATTTCATGTAACACCTACAACAGATTATGATATTGAAACTCTTAGGGTCTCAATAACGGAACCCTAAGGGGTTCGAGGTCCCACATTTGGTAGTGGGTAGAGCTAAAGTTTGAAATAGGCTTGTGAGACTCGAAATCCAGTGTTCTTAACTACTACATTTTATTCAGCACGATTGAAATAAGACAGGCATGGATTTGATACCCATTTCATGCGTATATGAGCTACAGGATTTTTAGAAAGTTGTTTTTAAGCCTCAATTTCTTCATCTCAAAAATGGGAGCTGGAGAACGGAGAAACAACTCAGAGTAGACTGGCTGGAGCCACCAAAGTTAAACTGGATCTTCTTTAGACTGTTTCCAAAGCCAGTCCTGGCAGGTGGGAATAATTTCAGAGTCTTTCCTTGGAGGGATAGCACCATGTTCAGATTATCTCATGATTGGGGGAGGGGGCAGAACATTGGCATTGGGAAGAAGTACTACTGGACTTGAGATAATAAGAATGGAGTTTTTACCCTCCCACTTGTTCACGGAGTGAGCTTGTGCAAGACTCAACCACTCTGACGCACTCTGAGACTATCTGTCCAATACACACCTACTCTATAAACCTACACAAAAGTATTGCGAGTCCCAATTGATCAAATGAGAAAATGCTATCTTGTAAATGATTGTATGCTAGGTCATATAATTTGTTACATTCTCATCATCATTTTTTTTTTTTTTTTTTTTTTCGTGAAGAAAGTGAATCTTTACCAGCAGAGCTAACGTGGGACCAGGAGGTGAGTTTCTTTTGTTTTCACCTAGTGTTCAACTTTAATATGTTACTGTTTGATGGCCTTGTTTGTCTTTTAAAACATTTTAAGATAGGAATCAATAAAGAGGTAACTATCACAGAGCATTTAAGTGATAATATAGTTTGTGAAAACAAATTTCCTAAATTTTTGTGAAACATAAACCCATAAATGGTACTTAGAAATAAATGGGGAATTGCTTTAATCTGTTACATTAGTACACGGATGCAGATGTCTCTGTAATTGATTGATTAAATTCTTCCCTGTGGTTTTCCCCTCTCCAGTATAATTCTGTGTCTGGCTCTCTTGTGTGATTGAATAGTGACCATGTGGTAGAGGTAAGGGGCAACCACAGGGAAGATGATACAGAACTCATGGCTTCCACCAAGATACAAGTCATGCAAACCCACAGTGAAGGGTCTTAGGGGAGTAATTTCCTTCTCCCCATCCAAGCTTCATTGAAGTTCCATTTCATTAATAAGGAAAACTAGGCAAACACATAATCTGAGTTCCATAATGTTCCCTAGAACTGGAAACATTAAGAGCGCACCTGGATGTTTTCCACTAGACATATCTATCCACTAGACTCCTGCACATTCTAGAGGAAGTCAGGTGTGTATGTGCCATGAGTTTAGCTGAAAAAAAAAAGATGACTTATTAAGAGAGAAATTATAGGTCTTTGAGGTGACTTTCTAAACTACAGCTTTCATTGCCTGCCACAAATACACCTTTTGGTGTCGCTGTCAGCTAGAATGCAGGCTAAAATTGGTCAATTATTTCTCCTCCTCTTATATTTAAGAAGCATAAGAAATACACTACTTTGAAAAACCACTATAAGACAATAAAAAGCCATTTTTCTCTAGGTGGGATCTGTATAATGTTAGAATTATCTTACATTTTTGTGTCTGGAATCATTACGCTTGGTTATAGGGATGGGACAGACCAGAATACAAACCATTAGGCCAACCCAGCGGATTTGGAAGGTGTTTGCAAAGTATTTTTAAGATATTTTGTGTCTATACTAGTTTTACATCTTGAAAGAAGAGTAGACAATCTATCTGATTAAGCTTTATTCTCATCCATGGTTCTGATGATCAAACTAAGAAGAAACAGAGGGAAAACCTAATTACAGGCCTTTGGAGTTGGCTGACCCAGGCTGGAAAATACCCAAACCTCTCCCAGTTCTCTAATTTAAATTGCATGTTCTCCTTATGTTACAAAGTTTAATGTAAAGCTTTCCAAAGTAAGGGAGGAGCCCAAATGAAGTTTAAATGAAGTTCATGTTAAGTTTTAACTCTATTGTTATACCTGTCAGAACCCCACAGGATGAGACCTGAGGTTTGTCCCAAGT
This sequence comes from Rhinolophus sinicus, assembly GCF_036562045.2. NCBI lineage: Eukaryota > Metazoa > Chordata > Mammalia > Chiroptera > Rhinolophidae > Rhinolophus > Rhinolophus sinicus. The sequence continues at coordinate 12,958,199 of NC_133761.1, forward strand.
TCAAAAGGGGAGCTAGAGAGAAATCCCGTCCATATTCCCACATCTTAGAAAAATAGGGAGTAGGGGCTGGTTGATCATTTTCTTTTTCTCCTTTTTTTCTGGAACTGATTGAATGCAAGTTGGTCTCAGCCAAATCTGAGCTGTGCTCTCTTCTCTTGCAAGCTGGAACAGAATTCCAAAGCACATGCAGAGTTTTTGGAACAGCCTGATTCTGTAAGAAATTGGGTGATACATTAGTTCACTCACACTTTCATTCATTTATTAAATCATGGCACTGTGACATAGTGGTTAAAAGTATAAACTTTACGATCACTTACCCAAATTTCAGATTTAAACTTTGTAAACATGGGTTCTTAGTTAGCATTAACAAAACTCCGTGAGCTTTTATTTCCTTACTGGTAAACGGAGATAATTATAGTACTGTCTACTTCATAGTTTATTTAGCAAATGAAGTGAGTTCCAAGCATAAAGTAAATGCTGAATAAACAGTATCTTAAAAAGTTCATCTATCCATCCATCCATCCATCCATCCATCCATCCATCCATCCATCCCATCCTCTTATCTGTCATCTATTTCCTGAAAACCTCCTATGCGCTTTACCCTGATCTGGGTACTAGGGATATAGGATATTTGCTGTCCAGGTCTTACAGTCTAAGTTTGTAGATAGACAATTATAATACAACACGGTGAGTGCTGTGAAAAACAGAGTTTTTTAAATCACTTAAGAAGCATAGTGGTGACCTTCTTTCTCCTCCTGAAAGAAGAGACACCTATAAGCTATATTCAGAGAAGCTCATAGGATTAGGGGTAGAGACCTACTTTGCTTAATAAAAAGGAGGAATTTCTTGTGGAGATACTGAACGATAGACTAAGAAGCCATGGGAAGCAATGGTTTCTGTCACTAGAAGAAGCATCAAGGAGAAGCTGGGAGATACATTTGCAGAGATAGATGAAGGCCCTCAAGCACTGAATAAGTAACGGAGCCGATGACTGTCAATACCCTTTAGAACTCTGGGAACCTATGATTCTCGATGGAGCTGGAAGTGCTTAGGTGAGCTTTTCCGGGTGGCTAAATCAGAATGAGGCCTGGTCAGTCTGGATAATGTCGCTGTCTTGGTAATCAGTAATGACCACGATGGTGGTATTAATATGTTCATGCTGTGATATCATAAATTACTGTTCATTTATTTTCATTTTGAAGAATAGAATAATATCCATGAATGCATTTTCATTATTGAAAGATTCAAATGCTATCAAGGCACATGGAATAAAAATAAAGTCTTCCCTCGTCCTTGCCCTCTTTCTGCCCCACTACTCCTTTTCACATGGCTCCCCAGTCATATTTCCCTCCTCAGAGGTATTGCCTTCATCATTCATTATACCTACCTTTCCACACCTCTTTCTGTTTGTTTCTGTGCCTACCTGTGTACATATACACCTTCAGTTTTTTAAAATTTTGAATGGGATCATATTAGAAATGCTATTTGTTACTTTTTTCATGTAGCACTAATCGTAGAGATGTTTCTGTGACAATACATATAAACGTTCTTTATTTTAAAAAGCTACTTCCTAATAAAGGCTACAGTGTGTTCCATAGTGTGACTGTAACATGATTTGATCGGGATTTACATTGTTTCCATCTTATTGCTATTGTAAACAATGCTGCAGTGGATCTCCTTATATGTACATCTTTGTACCCAAGCCATGATATTTTCGTAGGATAGAGTTTACAGAGTCACTGAAGTTGAACTACTCAACCAGGAAGATGCACCTCATATTCTGATGGATAATGGCAAGTGCCCTTCCAGAATATTGAGCCAGTATATATTTTCACCAACAATGAAACAAAGTGATCATTTCTTTAAAATGTTTGCAAAAATAATATTGAAGCAAACCAGAATATGTCACCTCAGATATGCTTCATTGGTATAAAAATTATTTTGAGCTAAAGACAATGAAGAAGCAGTTCATCATCTTTTAATATATTACCTGGCTTTTGGTACCTCTGTGAATTACTTCTTTATGCCATTTGCCTGTATTTGCGTGGGAAACACTTTATTATGGATAATAATATTTTATGTCTATGCATATATGACAAATAATTTTATTTACAATGAATTATTTCGTAAGCACATTTTATTCTTTTCCCATGGCCTCTGGTTTTTGAATGTTGATATTTAATCTGTGCAATAACTATTATTGTGTTATCTCTGAACTAAGAGGTCAATACATGTATAAGGAAATACAGAAAATTATCATAATTTCTTATCTTCGTTTTCAGTCTTCTTTTCTACCACTCTACTTCATATCCTGTTCTCTCAAGCCACAGGATGCTAACTCTCTTCTGCAAACACTCTGCTTTATGAACTTCTGTGTCTGAGTCTTTGCACAGGCAATTTTCTTCCTAGGAAAATCTTTCCCTCTATTCCCCACCCTGAGAACTTCTATTCATCCCTATGGGCCCCAGTCACACAGCAATTTGTGTGTGTGTGTGTGTGTGTGTGTGTGTGTGTGTGTGTGTGAAACCTTCTATGGCTACTCTAGAAAATGGAGAAGAAAAATAATTTCCTCACTTTGTTGTCAGGATTACATTAACAAGATAGGTAAAGTACTATGCTGATGTCATGGAATGTTCTCAAGAACCTCAGCTGAGCAGTAGCGACAGCAAGGAAACTTGTTGCTTATGCATCTGAATTCTCTGCTTCTTTGTGAATTCCTGGTGATTGATGAGTGTTTTTCCTTCCCAGTCTGTCCTGGGCATTCAATATATGCTCACAGATTTCTCATCGAGGTCAGTATGGGTTGGGCACATTGGCGTGTAGTCTTTTGTCAGAAAATGAAAAGTGATGCATCTCCCTTTCTTCCCCACCCCTCTTTTCCTCCAAATTGAGATGCTCTCAAATTTAGAGGAAAACATGATGGTCAATTATAGTAATCAGCTAATCTCACGTACTTGAAACCTCTATTTCTATTACTTCCTTTACTTAATTCCTATTCTGTGTTTTTGCCTAATTGTCAGATTTTGTAACGTGTTAACTTTTACAAGTTGCTTCAAAAATTTCGTAAGTATAGTACAGTTTGTGTAGTATATAAATTAAAAGATGGATGTTCTCTGATAGTTTCAGGCTCCATTATTATTCATTTTGATCCCAGATCACTTCGTCAAGGTGTCACTTACTGGGAGAACAAATAACAGCAAAAATGTAAAATAGAAATGAAACGTTAACCCCACCCCCTCCCCAAACACAGTGCCAAGGACATGGCAATAGCGCAAACATGTATATGTCAAGGAATATTATCATTGAGGTAACTGAACTTCAAATCTGATTCTGAGCTTTTTGCAGCTAAGGTTAAAAGAGAAACAAGATTGTCTAAGATGTTTATTGTCTTCTCACAGTGACCTCTCCCTTCTTTAAATGCCTGCTCTTACTGGCAAAGCCCTGCTGATACCAATACACATTTAAGCTCAAATTATTTCCTGGATGGTGGCCACATATTGTCAAACAGATTGAGTGCTTTCAGGGGTAAGGACCTGCCTTCCATTTCTTTTGAATCACTCAGGGTAAGTGATTAGCAAACCCATTGAGGGATTAGTGCTCAAAGGCAAAACCCAGCGATCCCCCAGGAACGTAGGGAGTCGGGCCAGGCCTGACACTGTGATTTAAATAGAACCACAAGATTGCCACGGGGATATGACAGTCAATTTGGGGAATGTAATCAATAATGTTGTAAAGATTTTGTAGGGTATCCGATGGACACACGTCTCATTAGGGAGACCACTTCAGGGATGGTGTAGATGCCTGATCACTGCACTGTACACCTGAAGCTGAACAATAATGAATGTCAACTATAATTGTATACATATACATATATATTTATATATACATATATATATATGTGTGTATATATATACAGTTACAAGAAGTGGAGTACAGCATTAGGAATAGAGACAGTGGAAATGTAATGGCTGTATGTGATGTCAGAGGGTTAGTAGATGGGGGAGGGGCGTTATCACTGTGTGAGGGATATAAACGATAAATGTCTATTACATTGTTTTGTACACCTGAAACTAATAAAAAGTAAAAATAAATAAATAGAAGACGGGTGGGGGGAAGCAGTATGCTGGATCTGAAACCCAGGTCTGTGTGATCCCAAACCATGTATTTTTAACCACTTCCTGAGCTGTGTGATGTCCATAGAGCTTGACTCACATCGTTAGGTCAGAATGGAGAAGGTTTCCGAGCTTGATTTTAGATTGTCATGTTGTTTCCTTAGTTGTGGCGCTGGTCTTTGCAATAGGACTTGGTTCCTAAAGACTAAACTAGATTGCCCATCCAAGGGCACTGACAGGTTGACCTGACACCCTCAGTGTTCGCTTCTTCATGGCTAAGGTTGCAGCCATTTCATAAGGCAGAGGCTTTCCCTTCACAGTGCCTTTCTTTTTCCTGAGCTTTATTCTAGGAAAGAGCCCATGTGGTCTCAATCAGCTTTGCTCCCTGCACCTTTGGTTTCATAGGCTTCTGGCATCTGGGTGTGCCTGCAATGCTGCAGTTTTGGTTTTGTTTTGTTTTCCTTTTTTCTTTTTTACATTAAAAAACATGTATATAAAATATAAAATGAAACAAAGACAGATAATTAATATCCTGTTTTTGAGAAGCAGTGACTAATTAGTGTGACACAGGCCTGTGGGGGGCTTCACGTAGCTAATCTTTAGCAGGTGTTTTTGCAGCCAGATGACAACAGCTTTCTCAGAAGCAAGGTAGAGTCAACAAAGCTCCAGAACATCTGGAAAATAGACCTAAGTGGTGTAGTCATCACACAACAGAGAAAACCTAGAACTTCACTGTCTAAGATAGAAACTACCAGCTACATGTGGCTATTTAAATGTAAATGATTAAAATTACATTAAAAAAAAATTGGTTCCTCGCCTTAGCCACAGTTCAAGCACTCCATAGTGACAAATGGACTATGGGACTGCACAAGTAGGGGCCATTTTTATCACCGTGGGGAGCTCTCTTGGGCATCATAGACCAGGTAAGGAATGTCAGGGTGATGAGACAGAACTAAATTAAAATTCTAGGTCTGCCCCTTGTTTAGTTGGGTGGCTATGACAGATGATTTCATCTCACTCGGCCTCAATATATTTTTCTATACAATGAAGAGAACACCACTTAGGGTTTCAATGAGCCTTCTCTCTGCTGCACTTAGCATAGCGTTTCGTCTTCTGAGAGGCACCCCGCACACCCCCCTACCAAACGTGGCTGCTGCCTCTGTTCTTCTTACTCATACCACTGAAGGAGAGCAGAATATGCCACCTCAAAATACGTCACTTTGGCATATGGATTATTTTGAGCTGCAGACATTTGTACAACAGGAATGCAGGGAGAGGCTTTCTCTGAATTTCCCTTATCTGCCCAAAGACAAGATCCTTCAAACGGAACTCAGTTGTCATCAATCTCCTCCTCAGGAGTTTCATCAACCGGGGAAGATCGACTCATCACCCAAGAGGAGACTAGACGTGGTCACCACACCTAGACACACTTGGTCACAAATGCTCATACCATCCATCTATTCCTGGAAGGGCCCATTCATCTTGCCTACATCCCTCCTCCACTTTCTCTATGGAGATGGTCCTGAAGACTGAGTTCTAAACCTCCTCAGGGAGTTCCTCATTTTCCCTGGGTCTCTGCCATGTATACATGAGGTATACATGTTCATTAACTTATGCTTGTTTTCTTCTTGTTAATCTGTCTTTTATTACACGGGGTCCACAAAGAACACAGAAGGGTAGAGGGAAATTTATTTTCCTCCCCTACATCTCCCTATCATTTTCTTCACAGCATTTATCATTATCTGATGTCCTATCTCACTTTTTTCCTCTCTCTCATTTATCTGTCCATTTCCTTGTTTATTGTCTCCTGTCACCAACCCTGTTATGCATGCATACACACTGGGTGGTTTTTACCAAACACCAGCCAATTCTCTAATATCAACTGGATGTCCAACGATTTAATTCAACTCTGACACTACCTACCTGGAGTTAGGGCAGACCCCACATGTTACGAGCTCAGGCCCATGAGACTGCTCCCATTTCACAGGCCAGCTGCAAATGGGGCACCCAGGCTAACCACACTTCTGCCGGGCCAACTATAAATCCGGGACTTCTCATGAGCATCTCCTCAGGTTCAATAATTTACTAGAATGACTCATAGAAGTCAGAAGTGTGCTCTACTTAATGATTCCTGGCTTATTACAAAGGATGCAATTCAGGAACAGCCAAATGGAAGAGAAGCATAGGGCACACCGTATCTCCACGTGTTTGCCAATCCGGACGCTTTCTTAGCTGCATCATTTCACAGTTTTTATTGTCTTAGCTGCATTGTTTCACAGTTCTTATTGAAGTTTAATTGTAGGCATGATTAAATCATTGGCCATTGCTGAATGAACTCAATCTCCAGCCCTCTGCCCCTCACCCAGGCTCCCCAGATCTGAGAATTGGAGCTAAAAGTTCTAACCCTCTAATCATGTGGTTGGTTTTGCTGGTGACCAGCCCCAACCCTGAAGTGATCTAAACCCCACTCCATGAATCACCTACTTAGCATAAACTCAGGTATGCTCTAAAGAGGCTCATTATGAATAACGAAACACACTCAGGAAATTCTTGGTTTTCGGAGCTCTGTGCCAGGAAACAGGGACAAAGACCAAGTATATATATTTTAACACATATGCACACAAACACAGCAGAATATAAGTTTCTTTGGGGGAGAGGCCCTCTCTCTCTGCATTATGTACAGTCCTTAGGACAGTACCTAGCACATAGTAGGTGATCAATAAATATTTGCTAAGCTAATGAATAGCAAGCTCCTAAATATTTGGTTGAAAGTCAGTGTGATACAGTAATCAATGATCATGATATTAATAAAATAATAATAATTATATTAATCACAGCTGCCATTTATTGAAGATTTCCTACGTGCCAGGAACTTACTAAATACTTTAAGTACATTATCACATTTAATCCTCACAGCAAACCTACAATGCAAGTAATATTATTATCCTTAAATTAATGATGAGGAAATTGAGCTTCATCCAAAAACTTGCATAAGTCTCACATCTTGTAAGTTGCAGAGCCAAGATTCAAAACTCATATCTAGGCCTTTGAGTACTTTATGTTTGTGATACATAGTATTAGAAGAAAATAATTTTCTCTACACAGTCAGGGAATTTTTTTTTTTCTTGGATAGAGGCAGAACCTGTAGTGGAGTTCAGAGAACATTTTCCACCTGGGGTTCATTTCCCTCTAACCTGTTAGGACTGCTGCTTTGACTTGTAGTTAGACTCCTGGGATTAAAAGGTAGACTTTTGTTTACATGCCTTGTTTTTGCCTAAACTGGTCTGTGGATCAAGACATAACCAGCATATAAATTATTTATGTCACTCCCAAACTATCTCTAGCTCTTTTGTGTGCTCTGAAAATGTTCCAAATCTCTTTGTTGATGGTAAAATGAAGGTGAGGAGTCATTCAAGACAAAAATGACTGCACCCCCATGAGAAAGGACAGTGGGCACCCCAGCATGTCAGTGATGAATGAAGTGTCCCAGGAGATGCTGGTGGACCAGACCAGAGTAAGGGAGCCAGCCAGGGGCTTGTGGTGCTGATAGATGAGGGTGAGCCCCCTTTAAACATCCTGAAAGCCAACCCCCTCACAAAGAACCCTGAATAGAATTGAAGACACTACACAGTGGCATCAGAGTTGACTCAGAAGGCTCTTTGAACAGCACAGAATGAGGAGTTGGGACTCATTCTTAGTGGGCTGGCAAAGGCCATCGCAGATTACCTGTTTGTTAGTTGCAGCCTTGGAGTAAAGCTCTGATGACTTATGGGAGCAGGTTTTGGCAGAGACAGCGTGTTCTTTCTGAATCCCCTTGGCTGTGCAGTCTCTGTTTGGAGAAGCACTGAGGTCTGGTGGAAAGGACTTTCACTGCACATTTCCTCGCCTGAGTGGGGTTAGGAAGAAAGAGACAAGAAAAGCATCGATAGATAGCAATGGGGAAAAACTTTTCATATGGAGTCAAGACTATTCAAACCAATGCTGTTTTCCTTCTGTTCAAATGCAAAGGTAAACATTATTTTCAAAGGAAATTTCTATGGTTTAATATTTTTTTCCTTAGAAATATTATAATAAAATCATATTATTTAGGGATTGCTATGTGGCAGGTACTATTCAAAATGTTTTGAATATATTAAGTTAAATTTTAACAGCCCTGTGAGGTAGTTACTATTATTCCCATTTCACAGATGAGGAACTAGATCCAGAGAGATTAAGTAATAATTCCCACTACTTTGAATGATTAGCCACCTTTCCAAAAAATATTTACATTTCCTAATGTAATATGTTCATAAGTCACCAAGACAGATAATAATCTTACTTGTTTTTCCTCTTTGTTATAGCTTGACTCTTACATCAATCTGATTGATTTCTTATAGAGGGGATGTTGGCATTTTGTGCTGGACTATTTTTGTATTTCATGGGATAGTCCACTGGAGGCACCAGAATGTGCCAATATTTTGGCATATGAATTATTTTGAGTAAAAGGCCATTGAGAACCAATAGATGCAGAAGAAGCCCTTTATCTCTCCCTAACTGCTTAAAGATAGAGTATACATTTTCCCTTTTGTAAAAGAAATTTATCTTCATAAAGGAAGTTTCCATATATAAAGATGTCTCCATATCAGGAAGAGAGCTATTCCTTGGTGACAACGCTTATCAAGCGAGAGACTCGTGTCTGCATAACGTGACAATTTATTTACCACACATTTCCTCCGTTCACCTTCCTATAACTTGCCTTTCCAGCCAGAAGCCCCAACCTCCCTTTCCTTTGTTTAGCCTACAATGGTATATACACCTCAATCATTTGGCTGCCTCCTTGACCCGTGTTCTTCCTTTGTGAGATCCTGTGTGTACATATGTAATTAAAACTGTTTTCTCTTGTTAATCTGTCTGTTTTCAGTTGGATTCACAGGCCACAGTAATTAAACCCAAGAGGGTAGGAGAAAAAGATTTTTCCTCCCCTATCCCACCCGCTGTAGGGCATTTAGAGTTCTTGGCTTGTACCCCCTACATGCCATCAGTACTTTTCTCCTGATTATTAATGACAACCAGGCCCCCCCCTACATATCCCAAAGCACTGCCCCCACCCAGCAGGGTGAGTCTACCTCTGGTTGAGAAGCACTGAGGCATTTTCTGTGCATTTACTTTCTAGAGACGCCCTTTAGTTGTTTTTAAATACAGACCATCCTGGCTTATGGTAGTTCGACCGTAATGATTTGACTTCATGATGGTGTGAAAGCGATACACATCAGGTAGAAAACATACTTCAGATTTTGAGTTTTGATCTTTTGCCAAGGTAGCAATATGCCATAACACACTCTCTTGTGACGCTGGGCAGCAGCAGAGAGATAAATTTGCCCAATTATAAGCTAATGTATGTGTTCTGAGCACATTGAAGTCGGCTAGGCTACGCTATGATGTTTGGTAGGTTGGGGGTATTAAATACATTTCGACTTACGATATTTTCTACTTACTATGGGTTTATTAGGATGTAAGCCCATTGTAAGACAAGTAGCGTCTGTGTTTTGAATTGCTAGCAACAGGGCAGGAATTCTTACATCTCCCCTTTTTATGTCAGGTTTGGTAACACATCATTTTGTCCTATCAGAAAAATCCTTTTTCCTTGAATCTAGATGCTAGAGTCTCTGTCGTCAGCTTCAGCCTCAGGGACCGGGCTCCAGAGAGAACTGAATAAAATGTTTATAACCAGGGCCAATTTACTACTGTTGAATTATAAACTGATGCATATTAAACATTTTCAGAGTGTGTTTGACCAAAAATCAATTCAAATCTGTCAGTGCCAAACTGGAAGTCGTTAGGAGCACACCACTGACAGGAACTGGGGGAAAGATTTTTATTGAGAAGAGGTAGAAGCAAAACAAGGAAAGTTGATTGGTTATAGCTTAAGGGGTTGCATTATTTCGGAAAAGCCTTGTTGACTATTTGTGATTTGTTGTCCTCAGATTTTGATTTCTTAACTCAGAGGCATTTATAGGCTAAGGTTTTGGTTGGCTCTCATCGGCAGCTAAGGTATTAGAACCACCTCAGTCTAAGGACCTCCTCTTTGTTTAATTAACATGGTGTGTAGAGCCCATGAACATGTCTTAATTACTTTTAAGATCAGAAGGGAAGAAATGAACATAATCCAACAGTGCAGTCACAAAATATAATTTTAAATATTTTTTTTTATGGAGGAAGAAGCCATAAATGGAGGAGCTAAACCTGGGCTTATGAGTTACTAGACTGGTGGTCACATAATCACTAGATAGACACATTACCATGAATATAACTGAAATATTCAGTTTGGCTGGATTCTACCAAGGTAGTCCAAATTCAATGTGTTGGCTTGGAATTTAATGCATGGCAAGATTTTCTCATAGCGTTTAAAAATACCATGCTATTTTAAAAAAATACTTATGCATACTGGGAAAAGGTGTCTTTATGACAGCATTTGGAGGTTCTTAAACCAAGTCCACAAACAGGTCTTACAAGCAACACATTTCAGCTAATCATTAAAGCAAGGTACAAAAGCCAGATGATGTCTTAAGATCGTCTCTCATACTGTGTTTCCCAGAAAATAAGACCTAGCCGGACCATCAGCTCTAATGCATCTTTTGGAGCAAAAATTAATATAAGACCCTATATTATATTATATTATATTATATTATATTATATTATATTATATTATATTATATTATATTATATTATATTATATAAGACCTGGTCTTATAGCATGGTAAAATAAGACCAGGTCTTATATTAATTTTTGCTCCAAAAGACACATTAAAGCTGATGGTCCGGCCAGGTCTTATTTTTGGGGAAACACGATATCAGGGTCTCACCACGTTTCTTACCCCCTTTCTTCTCCTATCACTTATATTCAGAACTACTAAATCCCCTCGTTTGTTTCAAGTTTGACTCTTACCCAAAATCAATTTTCACTTCTGGTCTTTTACAGCATTTTCCTTCTTCTTTATATACTTAATCATTGGACTTTGGAGACCATGTTTGATTTCTGGTTTAGCTCATCTCCATGCTCTTGCAACCAACATGTCACAAATGACTGCTTCCTGCTGTAATGCCCTGGTTCTGTAAATGCATACCAACCTTGGCTTTTAAATTGGGGTCTCTGCTCTTTAGACTATAGACCCCTACAGGAGCCTCCTGGATGCTCCAAGTCTTCATCTAAATAGAGCCAGTGCAGACGCTTGGTGTTCTTGGATGCAGCATGATGAATTGTCTTTGTTGAAGAAGAGAGAGCCTAGTGGCTCATATCAGCCTTTCACCAGGAATTTGTTTTCTGGACAAGCACTTTGACCAGCGTTTTATAAATTGTAAAAAAAAATTATATTATAACGACACACTTCCACATTGGTTTCCTGAAAATAGATTGTTTTGATTTTATCATCCTTCTAGGAAATGTGTGTTTACATTGACATTTATGGTTACAGCCTGGAGATACAGCCAAACCACAAATCTAGAGGTGGAGTAATGAGGCTGGTGCTACAAAGATGGGTCACCCTAATGGGAGAGTAAATCAAACACCAACACTGTGGCTTGTTGACTTGCACTAAATAGATGAGAAAAGTAACGAGTTAGAGGTTATTTTTCTAAGGTTGATATAAATCTTTTTCTCCCCCCTTAAATTTGGGCGAGAAATGAAAATTGATTCTTTTGGCTACAAGCCCATCTTACACTGTTATCAGAGACACTCTGAGCCAGTGATTCTTAGCTCTGCAGTGCACTCTCCATCTTCAGGACATACTTATGCTTAAACTTGCAGGATTATAGAATCATCAAGTGACCTGCAGAGTAACTGTAAATTGTTCTTAAGAGGATAAGCAGGAGTTCTTAACTCGGTTTCAGATCCAAGAGCCAATTCCAAAGCAAAAACCATGACAAACGCTAAGTCCTCTCTACAAAACCGTCTCTTCCATCTAAAATAAAAAGACACAACATACGCATTAAAACAAGAATATTAAAAAGGATCTCTTTCTTTTACCTTGGATAGCACAAAGGTGTTTTCTAAGCTATTGTATGTTTAAAATATCAGCAGTCAAAAAGTATATATGTGTGTATTTATTTCATTAAACAATTCATACATGTAAAATGCCTAGAATTGTACCTGGTATATAATACACATCCAGCAAATGTTAGATTATTGTTATTTTTCTAATAATTAATTTTATTATTAATTATTAGGTTGGTGCAAAAGTAATTGCGGATTTTGCTGTTGTTTTTAACCTTTTAAACCGCAATTACATTTGCATCAACCTAATAATTTGTACTCTAGACGTTCAGTTTTGTGTACTATGCAAGACAAAATAATCCATCTGAACAAAGGTAGGGCATGATGAAGCCAGAACCAAATATGGATAAGAACTAGAAACAAAACCAAAAACATAGAGTCACTGAAAAAAAAAGAATAAATAAATTTCTCATGTGCACTATACTGTCCCCTCAAAATTCATATGTTGAAATCCTAATCCCTAAGGTGGTGGTATTAGGAGGTGAGGTTTTGGGGAGCTGATTAGGTACATGAGGAGAGCCCTCAAGAATGGAATTAGTGCCCTTGTAAAGGAGGCCCCAGAGAGCTCCCTCACCCCTTTCATCATGTGAGGACAATGAGAAGGTATTCTCTATGAACCAAAAAGTGAGTCCGCACTAGACACTGAATTTGCTAGCAGCTTGATCTCTGACTTTCCAGCCTCCAGAACTTTGAGAAATAAGTTTCTGTTGTTTATACGTGTAAGTCACTCAGTCTATGGTATTTTGTGATAACAGCCCAACTGGACTAAGATAGTGTTTCTTGGGAATCATTTCAGGAGAAAAAAGTGTGTCTGGGCTCAAAAATGCCTTTTTTGGGCAATGCAGTTTAACTGGCTCCAACAGGTGTGTCCACCTGGACGTCTTGGTGAGACCTCCCAAACTATTAAGTTTAATATTCAAAAACTTAGAAAGATGCCTCTTATGCAATATAAAATAAACATGGTTCCGATATTTTATGCAACTCATTAATTACTGAGGGAACCAGTAAGATGGTAAATTTGGTTCAAAAATAAATTGGAGGGATGGAGATTTATACAGTCAAGTATTCAAAGAAATGCTGAAGTAAATTTGCTAATATGTATACACTGGTTAATATCCTACAGGACAGTGCAAGTATAAACTTCGGGATTATACTTTCTATCAATCAGAAATGTACAGGTTATAACATACAACTTCACGGAATCTGGGCTCTAATCAAAAAGTAAATAGCAAAAGTATCTTCTTGATAATTAAACAATTTTTAGGTGAACTGTTAATGCCTTATCGTGTAGAAAGAACATCTCTCCAAATTTGGAGATATATGTGTATATATATCTATATCTATCTATCTATCTATCTATCTATCTATCTATCTATCTATCTATCTATCTATCTATCTATCTATCTATATATCTTTTTTTGTAATATATATCTCTCCAAATAGACACTAGAGTGTTTATACATATTTGTAATAGACACCAAAGTGTTTTAAAAAGGGAGTGACATGATATGATTTATGTTTTAAGAGACTTTCTGGGAGAATCTTGCTTTGGGGGTAACAGACCAATGAGGAAGCAGGAAGACGTAGCAGGCAAATACTTTAGTCCAAGTGACAGATCATGTTGACATGAACTACGACAGTAGCGGCTGAGGTGACCATATTTGAAACACATTTTTAAGGTGGAGCCAACAGGATTTGCGGATGGATCGGATGTAGTACGTCAGGCAGTGTGGAATCGGGTTGAATGCTAGGGTTTTGGCTGAGTCCTAGGTCTGCAGTGGTGAGGGACACAAATAAATACCCTCCCCGCGTGGAGCTTACACTCAACTGGGAGATTCTTTTTGGTTTTGGTTTTAAAGCAAACACAGTTTTAATCACAAATTCCAACTATTTACAATAAGTAAAGTATTGTGAAAAATACAAAGTGCTGAGGTAATGGACAAAGGATAGGAGCTGTTTTAATAGGCTCCCAAGAAGGCGGGGAGTTGAAAGGTGAGAAGGCGCTAGACACTATAGTCAAGGGAAGAACATTCCAGAAGAGGGTATATCTACACAAGGGCTCTAAGACAGGAAGGACTCAAGTTTTAGGAACTGAAAGCATGCCTGAATGTCTGGAACACACTGAGTGAGGTGGAGATAGGACTGGATAAGTTCAGAAAAGTAAGCATTGTAGAACAATGTGTGAAAAAGCAAAAGCATTTTGGGTTTTGTTTGCTTGGTTGGTTGTTTCAGTGGGAAATAGCCGTCCAGGTGAAAAATGATGGTTGCTTGGGCTAGGGAGGTGGCAGTGGAAATGGAGATAAATGAATAAATATAGAAAATTGTTTGAAGGTAGAATCCATCATTTGGGTTATATTATTCAATAGAGAGAAATTCTAAAGGGAGTTCAGTGGGAGCATAAAAGCTTTTTGAGTTCTGACTCTCTCACTAAGTATGGGTATCAGCTGTGAACAAAAGATTTCACCCTGCTTTTCAGTTTCCCCCTTTGTGAGTCTTGAGGTTGCAAGTCATTAGGTTGTGAGAGAACCCCAATGAAATAGAATAAATTGGTTCATGAATTCCAAGAAAATGTTGAACAACATAACTTGAGAAGGACAGAGACTTCACCAGAGCCTCAGAAACAATTAGGTGATACTAGGATTAGGTGCTTATGGTGGGATAATCAACCTTGGATGGAGGCAGTAGGCATATAGCAGCTCCCATGAAATCACTGGGGAAGTGGGAGGAATGGAACCTAGAGATGTGTGTGAAGGAGTGACAGTGCTACAATTCTCATATTTAATCTGAGGGTATTCAGAAAATAATTACTGAGCATCTACTATGTGTCATGTACTAAGTGTTTAAGATGTAAGTAAGATACTTACTGAAGACTCTCCCAGCAATGATGTGATCCAATTCTGTGAGACTTTACAGCAAAATGACAAAGCAGCCAGTTGCTCTGGCATCTGTGAATTTTAAATAATTATTTTCTGGTTTACCATTCTTTCTCAGTAGTGGAAATAAATAGTTTTAAATCTCTGAACAAAACAAAGCTTTAAGTTGCTAATTTATTATAATTATTTTCTGGTTTACCATTCTTTCTCAGTAGTGGAAATAAATAGTTTTAAATCTCTGAACAAAACAAAGCTTTAAGTTGCTAATTTATTATAACCTTTTTTTTTTTTTTTTTAAATCCATTCTCTACAGTGTTTCGGGTTTACTCAACACTCCCACTGACACTATATGCAAAGCTTTCAGTCTTGAGTATTCAGGAACACACATATAAGTGCCCTGGCTTTCACTTTCCCTCTGTCTGGAAATCTCTTCTTCCCAAATTTCTACAAGGTTTGCTTTCTTATCTCTTTTGTGTTTTTGCTCAAATGTCACTGTGGCAGGTAGAATAACAGCCCTCAAAGATGCTCAGGTCCTATCCCTGGAAACCGGCCATACGCTAGGTTATATGGCAAAGGGTAATTAAGGTTGCAGGTGAAATTAAGGTTGTAATCAGCTGACTTTAGCAAAACTATCCAGGTGGGTTAGTGTAATCACAAGCCCTTAACAGGGGGAAGAGGGAGGCAGAAGAGGCTGGGTCAGAAGGAGATGTGAGTACAGAGTATCCTTCAGAGATGCAAGGTTGCTGATTTTGAAGATGAAAGGGCCCAGGAGCTAAGGAATGGGGGTGGCCTCCAGGAGCTAGAAAAGGCAAGGAAATGGATTCTCCTCTAGAACCTCCAGAAAAGAATGGAACCCTGCCACCACTGTGATTTTAGCCCACTGATACTCACCCTGGACTTCTGACCTACTGAACTGTAAGATAACACATTTATATTGCTTTGTATTTAAGTTACTAAGTTTGTGGTAGAGCAAATCTCTGAAAGAGTGGGGTTGAAGCTGGGGCACCTGGGGGTCATGTTTGGGTCGCCTGGGGATTGTGGTTGGAAGGTCTGGGGTTCTTGGTTGGAAGGCCCGGGTGTCGCGCTTGGAAGGCTGGGGGTTCATGCTTTGAAGGCCTGGGGGTCGCAGTTGGAAGGCCTGGGGGGTCACGATTGGAAGGCCAGGGGGTCTTGTTTGGAAAGCCCGGGAGTCTTGGTTGGAAGGCCTGGGGGTCTTGATTGGAAGGCCTGGGGTTGCAGTTGGAAAGGCCTGGGGGTCTTGTTTGGAAGGCCTGGGGTCTTGTTTGGAAGGCCTGGGGGTTGTGGTTGGGTCCCTGGTGGGGCCTCTGAGGATCACCAGTAGAAAGCCTTGGGTTGGTGGGTTCGCTGTCTATTGGTGACTTTATAACATAAGACCTAGGATTAAAGCGCGGGAAGGGAAAAGCTGGGTCACTCAAAAGGTCCGTTACATCCTTAAACTTTCTGCCTTCTCTAAGAATTACAAACTTTAAGAGGTCACGGACCATATCTTTGTTGAAGCAGCCTGAGAAAGCCATGCAGTAAATTCAAGGTGAACTGAATATGCTAATCCCTTAAGCTTACATAGACCTGTAGAGTTTACAAAATATTTTCATATACATCTCATTTAAGCATCATAAAGACTGAACAAAATATAGATCAGACATTTTTTGTCTTAACTTAATAAATGCTGAAACCACACAGGTTAAATGGTAAGCAGTATAATTATTAGCATGCTTCTTCAGTACTTCTGTGGTGCTTCCATATATATCGTCTTACTTTATCCTCCCCACCATCTGGGGTGAGTAGGTAAGTAGGGCAGGTGTTCTGTACTGAGTTTGCTGATGAAGACATTAAGCTTGAGAGCGTTTTATGTGAAGAAATGAAACTGTGAAGAAATGCAACCAGGATTCAAACCCGGGTCTTCGCACGCACTTCCGGTCCGGTGAGTTGATTTTTAATCTGTCCATTGTGAGGCGCTGTGGGACACTCCTGAGGAGCTATTAGGAGAGAATGGAGAGAAAAGACCTCAGACTTTGGAGTGGATGGAGCCCAATAGTCTTGGGTTCTTCCTCTTTCTGTAAATCTTTGGGTGAGTCACTTAAACTTTTTAAGCCTTCGTTTCCAAATGTATAAAATGAGAATAATGTGGGGTTGTTGTAAAGATTACATAGAACTATTGTATGCAAATTGCCTAGTGCACTACTTGCTTCCCTGGTAGATGTTTAATGAAGAATTGTGATAATGGTGATGATGATAATTAAATTCTAGTATGCAATTGGAGTTACAGCTATGGCTTTCTGGGGAGAAGTTTGGCCTGGATTTGGGAAACATGGGATCGTTAAAGTCTAATATTTCTACTGAAGGAAGTTTGATGAACTATCTATACGGTTAAGACCAGAAGCATTGAAGCCTGTGGCCTTGACACAGTTTCCTGGTTTCCTCTGTTTCAAATGTTTCACCTGATATTATCCTTGAGAGAGTACTAGAAACCAATTTGCTCTGGCTTCAACAAGAAAAAATGTTTATTATGTTGTGTGTATGCGGGTGTCTCCAGGAATCTAAAAGCAGAATGCAGTCAGGCCTCAGGAATGAAGAGGCCGTGTTTTCCACCTGTCTTCTCTGCTTCTTTCTCTGTATCTGCTGAGTTATCCTCTCCCCCTGAAGACCAGACGTCTCTTCTTTATTCTACAAGCTTGTTCCTAAGTCTTATTGTTCCAGGCCAGCCAGGGAAACTCACTCAATATTCATGGTTGAGGTCTGAGTTCCTGGGAGACAAAAACTCATCACCCTGGTCTGGTCCTCCCTTGAGTGAGTTCCCTAAACTGCAGTTAGGAGGCAAGGACCATGTGGTATAGACGTGACTGTTAGAGGCCACGCCTGTGAATGGAATGGGGTCCTACAGGGTGGGCAGATGCCCCAAAAGTTGTTCACAAAATTCTTCCACTCTCTGTTGATTCTTGTGGTACTAACCTGACCTCATACGATGAAATAGACTATTATTTTCCCATTCATATTTGGACCTTGTGTGCTGGGCATGTAGCAATAACTATCTTTTATTAAATGCTGTCAGACCCAGGGCTAAGCTTTCACATGCATTTATCTTATTTTATCCTCATATAGCAGACCAACAGGTAGGTGTTACGGTCCATTTTCTACACGGGGCCCAAAGGCATAGAAATGCTATTGACCAGAGTCTACAGCTAGTACATGATGGAGCTGGCTGGGTTTGAAAACCCAGTTCTGACCAGGCTCTCAAACACTACAGCATCACCCCTTAGCTTTTGCTGTTATGCTAGGAGTGGCTTAATACATTCTTGTCAACTGTTTGCTCTTGCCCTAAAATTGTAGTCGACTCTCAAGAACTGCCCAAATTATTGCTTTTGGAGAGAAATTTGTTCACCTAAATATTATTTGCAAGACTGTCTTTGGAGATATCTTTTGTGGTGTCAAAAGAGTATTTGTTGAAGGGATGGGGAGAGTGGTGCAGTCTAGATGAGAAAAGGTTTGAGGGCAGAATCTATTCATCTACATACAAACCCTCTTTTTCTCTAATTCTTTAACATCATGCATTAAACACCTAGACACTCACAGGCCTGTACATGTGGGGCAACCCTCCTTGATGCTTGATTTCTTGTGTTGTCTCTGGGCTGATCAGAGGGAGCAACTCGGGGACCTCAGTGCTTAGTGGGT
Source organism: Rhinolophus sinicus (assembly GCF_036562045.2). NCBI lineage: Eukaryota > Metazoa > Chordata > Mammalia > Chiroptera > Rhinolophidae > Rhinolophus > Rhinolophus sinicus. The sequence continues at coordinate 12,976,903 of NC_133761.1, forward strand.
ACACCCCTCAGACCTGGTGCTAGAAAGTTCAGCAGAATTTTCCCCTCATGGGGCAAGCATACTTCATGTGAAACATATCTGCAGAGCTACGTTTTCTTAGTTTTTGGTTACAGCTGTTAGGAGAAGACTCCATAATGTGCTGGAGTTTCTGGATTGCTGAAGTGGGAAGGGGGCAAGAGGCACTGTTTTATTATGATGGACAAAGCTCATCTCATCTATTAGTGTAACAAGCTGATAGGAGTGTAATCAGGGAACTGGGATCTTATTGAGATACCATTTTTGCTCAAAGCATGTGGATTCCTTCCTTCCTTCCTTCCTTCCTTCCTTCCTTCCTTCCTTCCTTCCTTCCTTCCTTCCTTCCTCTCTTTCATAGGATGAATTGTATATTTAGCCATCCAACCTGGGACTGTCTTCTCTTGTGAACTTATTATTTTGTTCCTTTCTTTTCCTCCTGAGTCAAACTTAGTGCTTTTCCTGATGTTTTGGATTTTGCCCATTGGTGGAAAAGCTAATTTTTCCAAGTCACAGCTTCATATGAAAGAGATCCTGCAGAGTCCCTTAGTCGTGGTCTGTATTTACAGGGACATACGATTTCCCATTGCAGCCATTAGTTTCACCACCTTCTTAGCCATCCCTGTTTAGCAGTATGGCTCTCCATTTGTTGGTCAGCGTCTGGGTGTGAGAGATGTGACCCATAGAGGGAGACAGAGGCTGCATCAATGGTTCAGGCCAGCGGAAAGATTCCCAAAACTGTTTTGGCCACTAGTTTTTGATCCAGACAGTTACTTTTCAATAGCTACATATCTGACGGCAAGTTCTGCAGAGGCCAGCCATTCCTGATCACACAACCATGCGGGCACACCGCAATTCATGATTTGGTGGAAACTTCACATCCAAGTATTTCCCAGGAGCTTTGGGCTTTCCATTCTGTGAGCAGACACAACCAAAAGGAAACAAGTGGCAGAATAATTCATAGACCTCAACTGTTTTTCCTTCGGAAGGACCAGTCCTCCATGGACTATAGTTCAATGAACTGTAGTTTATTTTGAAAATGGAGTTAGTCCTACTCTCCCTGGTCAATGACTTTCTTTATATTTCACCCTTACGTCTGCTAATGACATCTCTACAGGACTCAGCATCTCTTAGAGAGGGTGAGAACTCAGAAATGGATACAGTATAAAATCTTTCTGATAATCCATAGCCAGGTTTCTGAATTCTAGTCTTCCTTTCTCTAACTACTTAAAAAAAAAAATCACAGCAACTCTAGGAGCTGGGTCATAGAATTTACAGAGAAGGACGCTTTACCTGGCGTGAGAATCGTGCGCCCCTTTATGAGAACCAGCCGAGTGGTTTGGTCTCCCCTCCTCCCTGCCCCTTTGTGCCTGTAGAGAATACACTGACGACTCTTTAGATGCTCTTCCTGTTCTAGAACAAATAAGATGAAGTTCTTTGGAGAAGGTACGTCTCTTCAACCAATGGAACAGCAAGATGAGAAATAGGGTGATGTTTAGGTTTTCCAGTAGATTTTTTTTTGTACCTAAAGAACGTTTCTGAAACAGGAGAGTTTCTGAGAGAGGGACTGGTTCTGCTGTGGGTGGAGACACAGAATGCATCCCTGTGTATTTAGGAACCACTGAGCTGTAGGAATAGGGCCCCAGAAATCTGGGCATCGCCGAAGGCTTTGTGACTTAGACAATTCTAAAATCTCAAGACCTTGGAAGGAGCTGTGTTTGTCCTGGATAAATGGCAGAGCACATCACCTTGGAGAAGATACCCAGACAAGCAGGCAATGGCTGCTCATGCCAGCAGAGCCTCACCTCATTGGAATTCCTTACCTGTGGTGTGCTGGGAAATGTTTAACAACTGGTTGTATTTACTTAAAAAAAAAAAATAAGTTTGGTTTGGTCGTGTTTGCCAATTTTCATAGATAAGGATTCCCAATATTCTTTCCGTGGCTGGTTTCAAGCTCCCAACGAGACATTGCTGATGGCAGAGTTAGAAAAAAATGTGCACACTCTGTTATTGTGCGCTGGTGTGAATAGGCTCCAGCACACCACTGCCCCGTACCTTCCTGCAGCATACTCCATGCTTATGTGCCCAGGCTCTGCCAGCACATGGCAACTTGAGCCCACATAGTCACTCTTATTTCTGGATAAAGAGAGCCTAACTTGAATATTGTCTTTTTACTGTTTATGAGAACTGGACTGGAAGAACTTAGAAACCCTCACTTCCCTTCTCTGGGACAAACAGTAGTTATGTTAGAGGCTGACAACCATATTTCTTCATAATGAGGAATCATTTCCTTTTGGGTCCCAATCTGGCAGATGTTGTTTTTACCCAAGTATCAGAGGTTATACATTTCTCTCCCATCATGGTGGAGACACAGACGTGGCTTACAGGGTACTGGAGCAGAAGAGACAGGGTTGAGTTTTAGCCGTGAATTATTAATAAAGCAGCCAATTCTGGAATTAGAAGTGACGGGTGCTACAATTTTTGTAGAACATCCTGGCAGAAATCAGCCTTCTACAAATACATTTGAGAACCATGCTATCGTGAATAAAGTATGAACTTGGAGCAAGTGTGGGCTGAGAGACTGCAGTTCCCTAAAAGTAACATTGAGTGAGCTCACAGTAAAGTGTAGCCATCACTGTGTAGACTAGAAAGAGGAAAACAGAAAGGAATGCTGATTGGAGAGAGTCAGATGGTTCTCCTAGAGCCTAAGAGACTATGCTCCTAGTACATTAGTGTTTTAATCTGCATTAAATATCATGGAGGGAATTTGTGTAAAACAGAGGTATGTGGGTGTGGCTGAGTCTGTCAGTGCACTGCATGTACTCCCCAGGTACCTCCTGTTGCTGTTTATTCCAGAGACTCCATCCTGCAAGCACCTCAGCTTTATGCCTGGACTTCGCCTTTGGCTGTAGGCACATATTCAACCTACATGCATGGCAGGCTGGCAGTTCCAGGGAGTTAGTCCACCCTCAAACAATCATGAATGGAAGTTGGAACATTAATATCCCAGTTCCTTACCCTGTAAGTGGGACAACTTAAAGATATGGTCTACATGAGTGGTTCTCAAAGTGTGTTCCAGGGACCTCTGGGAACCCTTAAATCCTTTTAGAAGGTCTGTGAGATCAAAAGTATTCTGAACTAATGCCAAGATAGTATATGTTTCCCAAAGGTGATAATGTTACTCCTGTGATGGCTAATGGGATATATGCTTGTAAATTCTTATGAAAAATTAGTTTTAGTTTTAATATCTAATATGATAGGGTCAGTGGATATAAATCACACAAAAACTGTAAAGAGTGTGAAGACCAAAATGTTTGAGAACCACAGCTTTACACCATCTCCCAGACCCACAAAGAGATTCAGCCCCAGTTGACCTGTCCAATAAGCATGTTTAATATTGGTTTCTTCCCATCTCTGCCTTGCTTTCCTTTACTGATTCTGGACTCAGGGTCTGAGGCTAGGGAATCCAAGCTAAGGCACCTGAGATATGGGCGGTACCTAGGAATCCACATTTTAACAAGCAACGTGGGTGAGGCTGATGAAGATGGCACATGGACCTCACCTGGCTAAGGTTTCCACACATTCCTTAGAAAGAAGGGGAACAGAGTGGGGGAGGAAACCTGCCCTTGAACCCCCTTAATGTATAGTATATGTACATGCACAAACACACTCTCACATGTGATCACTTTAAGAGTTTATCTCTTAGTGCCTGTAAATACAAATTTTAATTCTGCTTCATATCCCAGCCCTCCACCCCCCTGGTTTTTTAAATCTTGGTATCCATCTCTGTCTTTTTTCCCCAATTCTTTAACTTATAAAGAAGGTAGTCAAGTACCTGCATATTGTGTATTTGATAGTTCTAGTTCTGTAGTGAGGGTTGAGTCAATTTGAAATGTGTTGTTTTAATTGCTGGCATTATAAAAGTCTGAGTTAAAACACACTGGTGAAAGAGGTATCTGAACAAAGTGACGAGTGTCCAGAGTGGCAGACCAGATAAGCAGCGTATGTTAGGGAAAGTTATCCACATCTATACTAATGCATGTCTCACTGAAATGGTCGTTTCCTTATGTCAAGATGTTAACTGCTCTGAATGAAGCCTAATGGCTGGCAGTATGGTACAGTGGGACCTGAGTTTGAATCCCTAAACGGATACATGACCAGTCATTGTTTTATTATGAAAATTACGTTAAGAGCACAAATATAAAACCCAGCCCAGTGAATCTCACACAGTAAACATTCTGTGAACATTAGCTATTACTGTTACTATTAATACGTAGTACTATTACTAGTGCTACTGCCAAGGTTTTGAAAGTATAATCTGTGTTTTTAACTTGCACGTCCTTGTAATATTGTTGAAGAGTAACAGAAAAGAAATCAAACTTTGCGACCCATACAGGAGGGTACACAATTAGGTGCGAAAGGACAAGAAACAGCCTTGGGGACTCATAAAAGTTTAGAGAAGAATGGAATCAGGGAAACTTGTGGTGATAAGAAAAAATTCCACAGTGGCCATGCGACTCGAGTCATTTGTCTTTTGAAACTAATTTAATTGACTGTTCTGTTTCCAGACAGTAGTACATCAACTCATACTTTACACAGCAGGCTGAGTGTGCAACATGTAAGACAGCCAATGCTTGAGCCACCTCTCAAAGCAAAAACTCCAAGTCAAAGTATAGGATACCACCTGTCAGCTCACACAGGACACCCTGGAAGGTCTGTAAAGGCCTTTCTCCTCCTGTGACAATGATGCTTTGATTTTCAGAGCGTCTTTCCCCTCTAAGGCATTTTATCACCGCCACTTGACATTTTTCCTGGGAAGAATTAGATTCATTATTTCAGTTCTTATTTAGTGGTTAGTAAAATTGAGGTACCCAGTTTATCAGCCCAATATGTTGTTCTTTACAAGAGTGTATCTTGATGATAGAGCATTTTTCTTCAGTCTTCACTTGCAAAAAAACCAAACAAACCTAAAATGAATTCTATTATATATGTATATGTAGTATACATATTACATATATACAGTATATAAAGGTACGCATACACAAGTGTATGTGTATACATATATTTGAACCACAGTCAGGTGGGAAGGGATTTTTACCATGTAATTGGGCTTTGTTCTCTCTCACTAAGGAAAATGTATCGAGAGTCTAATTGTTCTTCCTTCTTGTAGTAAATGGCTCATTTGAATACGCATTATAAGTCATCATCCAGTCACAGTCTATGATCATTATTAGTGACTATTATTACTTTCTTAATACTTCATTTTATTGTAAGATCGCATTAATTTTAAGACACACTATTATTTGTGCACCATCAAGAAGGAATTAAACTATGTCTTCCCAGCTAGCACTTTGAGTTTTGATTCATATCTGGTAAAAGAGCTTTTTAAGATTTATTTAGACATGAATTTGTATCATATCAACTTTTTGCATACATAAGGAAACTGTAAAAAATATCATTAAGGTATTCTTAAAATGTCTTCAATCCTACATCCATATTTGTAGAATCATTTTGAAACTCAGAGTTATTTTGTTTTGCCATGAGCATCCTCTGTTTTAGCCAAGCTGCTCACACTTGCTTCAGTTTTGATGTTGGCACTTTCCTATTTGGTTTCCCCGCCCCTCAGTTGAATCTCATGTAGCTAGCCAGAAATTAAGCAGTTTCTGTTCAAAGTTACCTGTGAAGTTTTGACAAATGGATATTTGGCCATATAATGGCAGTCCTGAGTGATGCATGACTTGGTCACACCAATACTTCATTGCTTTGAAATGTCTTTAAACTATTTTGTGGAATTTGGCAAGTCTTCTGTCGTCATTTGCATTGCTTAGTGTGTGACAGGAAATCCGTTGGTATGTGTTTCAGTAACCAAATGTAACCCAGCTTCACCTACTTGTGGGTATGCACTGCCAGAAAATATGCAATTGTGGTTGTACCAGGCAATGTGTGCTAGACGATGCCAACATCTCGGTGGCTTAAAACCACAAGTTTTCTTTCTTGCTCATGTTCCGTGCTCTTCTGGGTTGGCTGGGAGCTTTCCCATCAGCCTTTCTCCAGGACTCACACTGATGGAATAGCCATGGCTGGGAACATTGTGGCCGAGGGGAACAAAGAAGTGGTCAATTATTTGCTGCTCTTAAAGTTACCCATACCACTGGTGCTCACAGTTCTGTGGCCAAAACGTGTCATAGGATCACATCCATCATCAAAGATTTGGAGAAGTGCAGTCACACCACGTGCCAAGGAGCAGAAGTGGGACTATTTGGTAGATGGCGATAATGGCTATGACTTTATACGCTTCTGGTCACAAAGTATTCTGTTCGCTCTCTTGACTCATTCCCTCCCCAAAAGAGTCGACTCACAAGTTTGATCCATTCTCTGCAGCCAGCTTGAAAGTCAGGATCGCTGGGTGATATAAGGTGGTTTCTACATTGGGGGAAGGTGTGCAGTGGCCTGTAGTTCAGGTTTGAATATATTGGGTTGGTGCAAAAGTCATTGCGGTTCAATAGGTTAGTGGTTACCAGAGGGTAAGGGGATAAGGGGGGGTCGTAGATGAGGGTAAAGGGGATCAAATATATGGTAATGGAAGGAGAACTGACTCTGGGTAGTGAACACACAGTGTGATTTATAGAGGATGTAATGCAGAATTGTATACCTGAAATTTATGTAACTTTACTAACAATTGTCACCCCAATAAACTTTAATTAAAAAAAAAAAAAAAAAAAAAGTCACTGCAGTTTAGAAGCTTTAAAATAATTGCCAAAACCTCAATGACTTTGGCACCAACCTAATAGTTCTTTTGCTACAGAGACAAGTTGTTCTTCTCCCTCTGCCACTAACCCACAAAGCCAACATAAAGGATAGCACAGGGATTCTATAGCTATGAACATTTCCATTCACACAGGGGAAGAATGAGAGAGATGCAGCATCACTTTTCTGAAGCAATTTGGAAATCCCACTGGACAAAGGTCACCTGTCTTGGTGGTAGGGAATATTCCTTGATTTACCCTGGGAATGGGGGGTAATCGTTCAAATCTGCCATTCTCTGTGAACTTCAGGTTCTTTCTCTGGGAGTTTAACCTTTTTCATTCTTTTTGGCCATAACTGAAGAAGAGAGTGGTGAATTTGCCCTCTTAGAGGCTGAATGCTGTCTTAGCCTGTTCTCTGTATTTAGACAATTGGGAAACCCAACGTTGGTTTTAAATCTCAAACAGTATAGTCACTTTTAATCCAAGACGGTAGCTCTTTTGGCAGTGTAATTCTCTCAGACATAGAGCTTCTTATCTGTTTAATCTCAGTCAGCTTCATGTGACAATGGAAGCGATAGTTATCTTACAACCTTATGAGGTCAGACAATTAAGTTCGTGAACTCATCCTAGAAAAAGTGCTACAAACCTCATTGCTGAATATCAATATGGACGTCTTCGAAGGATTCCCCTTGGGAAGCTACGCACTGAGGCCAGTGTCTAGTCCACCCTTCAAAGCAATTCTGGAACTCCTTTTCTGGGATGGCCATCAGAGCTGTCATTGTATTACCCTTGATGTCCTGAATGTCACCAAAATGTCTTCCTTTCAATGTTTTCTTTATCTTCGGGTAAAGAAAGAAGTCATTAGGGGCCAGATCAGATGAGTAGGGAGGGTATTCAATACAGTTATTTGTTTACTGGCTAAAAACTCCCTCACAGCCAGTGCTGAGTGAGCTGGTGCATTGTCGTGATGCAAGAGCCATGAATTGGCGAAAAGTTCAGGTCATCTAACTTTTTCACACAGCCTTTTCAGCACAACCAAATGGTAAACTTGGTTAACTGTTTGTCCAGTTGGTACAGATTCATAATGAATAATCCCTCTGATATCAAAAAGTTAACACCATCGTTGCAACAATTTCGCGTGCTTAATTGTCAGACCTCTTACATCTTAGATCGCTTTGTTCTTTTGTCTCTCCACTTAATCGTGGCGATGTCTATTTTCCCCAAGACATTTTGTTTACTTTAAAAAGTTTATCATGTGCTACTCTCTGAATCTGAAACAACTTACGTGGCCGTGTGCTGGTCAGTGTTCAACAGCTGGCCCTCTGAGGGCAGGGGCTTGCCCTGATTTGTAGCATATGTAGTTCAGGCTGCTATAGCCAATGACCATAAACTGAGTGGTTTTAAATGACAAACAATGATTTCTCACAGTTCTTGAGGCCAGAAGCCTAAGACCAGAGTGCCAGCATAGTCAAGTTCTTGGTAAATGCTCTCTTCTTGGTTTACAGAGGGCCATCTTCTCATGTATCCTCACATGAAAGGGAGAGAACTGACGAGCTGCTTAGTCTCTTCTTATAAGGACACTGGTCCCATTCATATGGACTCCATCCTCATGACCTAATTACCTCCCACAGGCTCCACTTCCAAATACCATCCCATTGGGATTAGGGTTTCAACATATGAATTTAGGGGGATGCATGAGTTCATAGCTTAGCATTTGCTGACATCCAGAATATAAATATTCTCACCATGGCCCATTTCAAGCTACCAACATAACTGATATAATCACTGATTATGTAGTATGTCCAATAAAGAGATACAGTAATAACTTCAAGAACATAGATAATAGTAAAATGTCATAAAATAATGAGTTTTGAATATTCTTTATTTTTAACATAATTTATGTAATTTTAAATAATGGCTGTATTTAACAACTGTCTTACAAATTTCTAAAAATTTAGCCATTGGCTAGTATGAGACCGTTCATCTCCCCACTTCCTTAATCCATTCAGATTTTATCACAGTGAATGTGGTGGCCACACACTTGCTTTTATTCATCCTGTGAAGCTGAGCTTTAATGTCCATTGTTGCTTCAGTCAGTTGTCAGTGTGGGGATTGAAAAGCAGTTGCCGTAGCAAGTCCTGATATGTTTGCTGAGAGCAGAAGAACCTTCTGTCTTATGAACAATAAATTTTGGAGTGGTTGTTACACAGCAGTATATGACCGATACAGTTAGAAAAGACCTTGTATATAGTTTAACCGGCCAGAACCAAAAGGAGGCTTACATAGGCCAACATGAAGAATGTATATACTCATAGAATCAAAGTAGTATCAGTAACCAGACTGTGAGAAGGACAGGGCTTTGGGAACAGCTGGGCTTTGGGAAAAATAAGAACCAGAGACTTTACTATTGGGACACTCTCTATCTCATCTCTGCTCCTTTCTGCGTGTTCGTATTTTCTCCCACCAACTTCCTATATTTGTGAGTTTAAAATTTTTCCTCTTGGAGCTACCACTACCATGGTAGTTTAACACCAGTTAAAATCCCAAGAAAGAACTATGATTGATCTAATTTGGGATTGGTGCCCACTCACCGATAAATAAACTTTGATTAAGGGAGTGGTGGTAGGGAGGCAGGTAATTATGATTGGTCCCCAGGAGAGTTAGGTATCTACTCTTAGACTATAGAAGCTCATACTTGACCATCTAGACAGTGGAGTGAAGATGATGATGTAGTTATCCTGACAAGGCAAAGGCATGTATTACAGTGTCTGCATGTTAGCCTAGTGATAGAAGGATTGTGCATAGGTACCTGAGAGCTTACCAATAGCTTACTAATTTTATCGTTCATCCATCCAAATGAATTGACTATCTGGACTCTTTGAGGTAAACAGAGAGGAAGAAAGAATTTAGAATAGAAAGATGCAAACGCCTTCAAGGCACAATTGTCTTTTAATCTGAACCTTGACAAATTTTAACGTAACCTGTCCATTGAAATGGGTTGCCTCTTGTTTGTTTACTAATCAATTTTAAGGCCATAGATTGTATTCCTGTATTCACATGAATTTCTACAAGTGCACATTTTAAAACTCTAGAGTATCATTTAAGCCAATTCACTATCAGAGTTGCAATTAACCATCTAAATGTGTGGGTTATAAGACGTGTGAAAGTGGAGGAGACAAATGGTAAGACAGAATTCCTATCATAGAATCGAGGGCAAACGAATTGGTGAAAATGTTTTCCTACCTAAAGATGAGTGATTAGGTATCAGTGAACTCTTATGACACCAAACATCTTTATGGGGAGCTGAAAAGTCTAGTCCATTACCAGGAGAGTGTCTTTTAGCTTTAAGATTCAATAATTATGCTAATTTCTCTCCTTTGTTGGGCAGCACCCTGGTGAGAAAAAGCCTGCCTGAGAGGAATGCTGGTCTAGTGCTGGCATGGAAGCGGGATACATCTCATCCTATGAAGGTAGAGCCTAGAAGTTGGCTCAGAAAGGGGTGCCAAGGCCAAGTTCAGTATAAAAAAATTCAAAATCAGGCTGCCTGTCCAATAGTTGAGGAAAAGGGTTGACAAAGTGGGGCCAAAGCAGAGGAGACTGTTAGGTGCTGCACTCCCCCCAAAATTCATGTCTTGAAGCCCTATCCTGGCTGTGATGGCATTTGGAGATGGGACCTTTGGGAGGTAATTAGGTCATGATGGTAGCCCTCATGATGGGATTCCTACTTTCTAAGAAGAGACGTGAGCGAGCTAGCTTCCCCCACACCCCCACCTCTCTCTCTTCACCACGTAAGGCTAATCTGCCAGCACCTTGATCTTGGCTTTCCCAGCTTCCAAAACTCTGAGAAATATTTGTTGTCTAAGCCACTCAGTTTATGGCATTCTATTATGGTGGCCTGAACTACGACAGAGGCTGACGCATCAGGAAAACTGAGGAAACAGTGACAAAGCAGGCAAACAGACACAACCTGGAAGAATTCCACAGATAAGTACCATTCGTGACTAGAGACTATGATCGGGAGCCATATTTTTGGGAGGGTGTGGCTTATTACAGGGACTCTACAGGATGGGCAGAATCAATCATAGTTGAGGCTAAACATATGCTTCCTTGGCAACAAAGAAAAATGAATTCTATTTTAAAATTATTTTTATAGGTGGTGTTAGGACTGGAATCATGGTGAAATGGGCAGCAAAGGGTAAGGTGTAGAGGTGGTAGTTGGAATGGGTGAAATAATAAAAGAAAATATTTGGGTGTAAAATGTTCATGGGTAAAGTTGACCATATTTGATTTACTGGTCTAATGGTCCAAACTGCCTCCAATCATCCCTGCCTTCTCTCACCAACCCCATCGCACGCTTCCCCTTGCTCTTTGGTTGTGGGGGTTGGAGAGGAAAGAGTTACGATTATAAGGATAGGATTTAATTTTGGAGTAGAAACTATATATTCTGTGTTATTTACCTATTTCCCAGGAGTGTTCTGAGGATTTTTACTGATGGGATAGTTGAGAGCGTTATCCACAAAATCCAAATGTGCATCGTGTAAAATATTGCCTGCTTACTTAGTCTTTCATTGCTGTTAGGGGGGCACAGATGTTTAATCACACTGGTTTTTATATTTAAAATACAGATAAGATTCTACTTTTAATAACAAGAAGTGACTCTAATTACAATGATTTCCTTATGCTATATAAATCTGCATCTTATACCTTTTTAAAGTGAATACTACGGAACCTTTCAAGAAACATTCCTAACTTATGTGCTGTACATTAATTATTTTTCAGAGTCCGTATTTGTTCAAAGTGCCTGTGTATTCACTTGCTCTGAATTTCTTCCAAACACATTAAATGACCTCGTAGTATGATTAATCACAGTAGATTTTTTTCTAAAATATCATATTTTGATTTAAATTGCCATTTTTTCTTCTTCTTGATCCCTTCCACCCAGTTGCTTGAATGAGAAACCAGATTCCTAAAGTAAATGCTTCTTGGCACAGATACCAATTCTCCCAATCTGGTAGACAGCAATGAATCTCTCAGTGGGATGGGGCATCTGAAGTCAGGTTGTTTTCAAAAGGTTGACACTGGGGCCCTGGCTCTGATACTACAGTCCCATTCAGTCTTTTATTATTCTTACTCTGTAACCTGACTTTGGTCCAGGAAGAGGAAATCCTTGGGCTTAATTGAAGACAATCGGCGCAAGGTCAGGAGGGTAATGCTAAACAGATTGGAGGCAAAGGTAGCGTGGAAATAAGAAGGAAGGTAAGACTAGAGTGGATTCAAAGATTAGACTCAACGATGGAAGCCAAATGCACCTGGAAGGCAAAATATACTTGAACCCTAAAGTATACAGAGCCCTGGGGAGATATAAAAATAAATCAAGCTTATTTAGTTTATTACCTTTCCACTTCCCTGGTGGCTTGTCCAGCTGTTACCCCAGTTTGGGGCAGGCGGTTTGTAGACCTGCTTTTTAGGTGTTTATCATGGGGTGCCTGCTGGAGCAGCTGCTGGTAAAAGGACCCTCAATGCCTCCATTATACGTCAACTCCCAAACTTCACAGTTCCTGATATTAAACTGCTTTGATTGGAGATTATAGTGTTTCATTTAAATTTTAAATGGCACATTGCAATGTGCTTTTAGGTAATCTGTAATGCGCCTCTGGGCATAGCACCATTTTTATGTAGGTGTCTAAATTACAGAGGAGAGTGGGAATGCTTTAGATTAAAATCAGTAACCAGCCCCGTGTAGGACCTTCTTTCTGTTAGCTGCCTTAGCCCTTGCAGTCCTGGATATGGCTAATAAAATATCATATGAAAGTTACTGACTACTCAATGGATTGTCCTTTGCAAAAGCCACTGAGGTTTGGCCATACGTTTTCCCTGAAAGGCACTTGTTATTAATACCATTTTACACATGAGGAAATCAAAGGTTGTTTAAATGAGACTCATAAATTCTTATAGACTGGCATTGTGGTCAGAAATCTGGACGGTGGAGACAAACTGCTTGGGTTTGAATCCTGGGCTCCATTACTTATTCCTTACGTTGCTGTGAGCAAGTTATGTATCCTTTTTACGTCTGTTGTCACATGTGAATATGGGAATGATACTCGTGTTCCACCTCCTAGGGTTATGAGGATTGATGAGCTAATATTAAAGCATTTAGAACAACGCCTGGTACATGGTAAGCATAATAAAAGTGTTGACTAAAAGCATGGTATAGATTCACAGTCTCTTATCTCAAACCCTGAGGGATAGAAACATTTTGGAATTCAGGATTTTTTAGATTTTTAGAAAGACAATATGAGGCGAAAGTTGATTTTATCTAACAGCTGCAGCATGGGCTGTGCGCACTGTGATCAAACCTACTGACAGTTCTGTGGCCAAACATGAACAGTCCTTCTAAGTTGGGGGGAAAAAAAAATCAGGCTTCATTAGTTTAAGCTAGTTTTGGGCACTAAGTTACAAAAACTTTTGTTTTTTTCAGAGCCTTTAGTGTTCTAATGAGCACTGCAAATCTATAAAAGGACAGTGTATTGTATACCTTCCCTAAACTGATTTTCCTGTACATTCCTTATTTTGAAAATATTTCACAGAGCACATTTTGGGACATCCTGTTTTACTTTACTCTCAACAATAAGACCTTTAGTGAGTATTGCACTAAGTAGATTCAGGCAAGGTCATGATTCTCATCCTTACAAGGAACCACGTCCCATTTCTTTCCAGGGGCATCATGAAAGAAAGGCTGCACGCTTACTCTCTGCTTCCGGAGGTGGTTAGCTTGACTGAAAAGACACTACAATACCCACAGGTGAAGAGATCCAGGAATCTCAATGTAGCAATTTGCACAAATGTGAAGTCATGAGTATTTATGGAAGACATTCTTACAAATCAGGATGTTTTTGCAGAGAATGTGGTTATAGATAAACCAAAAAAGAAGTGAACCCCAAAATGACTTCATCCTGCCTCCCCTCCCACAATTCCACTAGAGGAGCAAAATTTCCTTACCCGTGGGCGACTGAAGAATTTCAGTTTCATCATCTTCACCATGAGGCAGTGAGGGGGTGGGTGCTTACAACATCTATGGGGAAATCCATAGGCTTGGATGGAAATAATATTCTGGTAGGCATGCCTATGAGCTTTCTGAAGAAACCGTTGTTTCTTTTCATGTAAAGGTCTTCCAGAAATGTTGTGCAAACCCTTAGAGATGAGCTGTTCTTCCTGAAATAATACGAGTTTTCTTTCTTTTTTCTTTCTCTTTTTTTTTTTTGGACGTGCAATGAATAGGGTGTATTCTGAATTACTTTGGTGAGAAATTGGATGTTATATTAAGAAATTAATATTGCTCTGTATTCCTGTGAAATCTCTTGTCCCCTAAATATTTTCTGTCCACATTTCTGTTGCAATCTACAGGCATTTCTTCCAAGTTTATGATATTCTTTATTTTAAAAAATGTTGACTACTTTGGCAGAAAGTCTTGCACGTATGTATGGACTTTACCTGGTACGTATAGGCTTCACCTATGCTACCAGTAGCAAAGTAAGTTTCATTAAAAGGACACTTAAAAGGTGTGGTGCTTACTGTGTTTCCCCGAAAATAATACCTAGCCGGACCATCAGCTCTAATGCGTCTTTTGGAACAAAAATTAATATAAGACCCAGTCTTATAATATAATATAATGCCGGGTCTTATATTAATTTTTGCTCCAAAAGATGCAATAGAGCTGATGGTCCGGCTAGGTATTATTTTCGGGGAAACACAGTACTGGGGTGCACATTAGAATTATTTAGGATCTTTCAAAATGCCTGATGCCCAGATTACTCCTGGGCAATTATGCCAGAATCTCTAGAGATGCAAACCCAGCATCAGTGTTATTTTTTAAAGTCTGCAGATGGATGGTGTGGCCAAGGTTGAGAGACACTTAGTCAAAATGGTTAGTTTATCCCCCCGATTCAGGTCTGTTTCATTAACTATATCTCAGGGGCTATAATCCAGTAGTCTGTGAGCTGAATCCAGCCTAAAGATCTGTTTTGTTTGGCCTGCATAGATGATGTTAACTGTGCTTAGAAATTAGAAAGCCCTTAGGCAAGATTTGTACTCTCCACCGACTCCAGTCTCAACAATGTTTATTGTGTTATACCCAGCCACTTCTCACGCTTACGACACCTGTCTGGCAACTGTAGGTTTTTGAATTTGTGACCCCTGAAATACCTGAAGGGGCTCTCTAGTTCAGAAACTATATAAAAAACAGTAAGATTAACTGAGAATGATTAAACATACATTGAAGGCTGAAAATATATGTACTGTTTATGGAAGCATAGATACCCATTTTTCCCCTTATATGAGACAAAGAGTCGAAGAGGTGTTCCCTGGGGTGCTGGGCAAACTGACACCCCAGACAGAACCAGAGTGAAACTGACTCCTTCCCTGAGAGGCAGTGAGTGAAGCTAACCATCTCTCTGAGGCAGAGGCAAAGAGGAAAATAGTAGGACCGTGCTACAAGGTTAGCAACTGAGAGGGCTGAAAGTAAGAGCAAGTCTGCATTGAGGAAGGGTTCTGAGAGGTGCTCTGAATCAGCGTGATGGATGGCAGGAATCTTCTGTCTTCCTTCACCTGGAGGGGCTCAGTGGGTGTGGCTGGGTGTTACGGCTTAAGCTGGCCCACTGTTGGGTCTGCCCTTCCCTCCATCTTGGTTTCAGGTATTTGCACATCAATAACACAGCACAGAAGGTCCAGTGACTGCAAGTAATTCAAAGGTTTATACTCAGTAAAGGGAGGAGCGTCCCTGGGAGAGGGGACCAGCCAGCAAGGTGCGGCTCTGCTCTCTGGGCAGAGAGTGTCTGATCATGGAGATAAATATAGGACAGGCGCCCTCTGGGGAGATGTTCCAATAATGCCAGGAGCAGACTCATTTCTATCCGTCTGTCCTCCTGTGGGGGGCAGATAAAAGGGGGAGGAAGACTGTATTACATGTGACTTATAAGAATAGCAGAAGCGAGTCAAGCAGCATGCACAGAGAAGAAAAAATGAGAGGCCTTTCATTCTATTCAACACATTTTATTAAGCAGCTTGTATGTGCAGATGCTATGATCCAAACAGTTGTAATCCCTGGGCAGAGACAGACAGTGAACACACAAATGAATAGACACTATATCAAGTAGTAAGGCTATGAATAGGGTGGAATGTTACTTAATATAGAGTAATAGTCAGGGAAGGCCTCTTTGATAAGGTGACCTTGGAGCAGAGCCTGAATGAAGTAAAGGAGTGAGCATAAAGCTATCTGGGCAGAGCATGCCAGGCAGGGGACCTGTAAGTGCAAAGGCCTAAGGCTGGAAGATGCTTGATGGATGACAGGCAAGGAGGCCAGTGTGGTGGTTGGAGTGGAGGAAGCAAGGGGATGGCCAGGTCCTGTGGGACTTTGATGATATAGTAAGGAATTTGGATTTTTGTTTGTTTGTTTATTTTGGCATGAGAAGGAATGCCACTGGAAGGTTTTGAGCAGTGGGAAAGAGCGATCTGATGGACCGCACTTTGAAGATAAACACACACTTATTACAAAAGGAGTTAAGGACACAAAGAATATGGGTCAGGCTGTTGGGAACAAGGGTATAAGAGGAATGGGAGATAAATTTATGCTGTTCTTCCTCCTACATGAACCCCAGTAAGGAAACACAGAGATTGGAAAATTGTCATGAGTTAATTTACCAAAGATGGAATTTGTTGCCTGAAAAGTAAAGCAAAAAGTAAAAACAAAAAAAAAACTTGAGCCTTTCACATAAAACATTTACTGGGGGAAAAGGAAGATGGACAAATCTGTAGCGCTTCCAGAATGGACACAGCCATTTTGATAGAATGATAGCCCTTGACAGTGGCAATGAGTTGGAGAAATCTGGTTTGGATCACTTGGAAGTGCAGACGCTTTAAAATCTCAACTCTATTTTCAAAAGACTGTATGTACATGAGTCTTACTGTAACCTGTGAGTGAAAGAGAGTGGTGGTGCTGCCTGCTCTGTTTCATGGGCCTGTGAAAGCCCTTACTTAGCATTTGGTGAGTGTTTAACTGGGTGCACTGGTCTTAGGTCTAGCCTGGGTCCCCTTCCTGTTCATCCCCGTGGTTCTGTGTCTATCACTCCCTGTGACTGATGTCCCCCTCTTGTACATGATGAGATGTGCGCAGGCCGGGTACTTTTGTTCTGGAGCTAAGGATATAGTAATTGCAGGGTTTTATTTCTCTTCATCTGTGATTATTTATAGTTCAGTCCTTCCCAGTTTTTTTGTTTCAACTATGTTGAGCAACACATTTCTCCTTCTCTGCTGACTCGTGTCCTAACTGCTGTCACACGCACCCATGAAAGTGCCCTCCCTCTGTGACTGCCTTCTACAGTTTCTGCTATTTCCATGGGAGAGGTTTTCTTTTAAAATCACTTTTCATAGTGGAAATATAATTTATTATAACCAGACAATAGCCTCATTCCTATTCCTGGTTCAAAATGTTTTCGTCTGAAAAAAATTCTTTTTGTCTCTCCCAATCAAATGTTCCTTCTGCCTACCTTCCAAGTTGGCACTAAAATTCCCTGTTTTCAGCTTTGCAAATTTGCTATTGGAGACTTACACCATGGGGGGTTACGCTCATCTGTGAAGACTGACAATGAGCTCCATACTGCTGAGACTCTTACCTGGGGGTCGCTTGCTACAAACTTTGGGATGGACTTTGACTATCCCATAACATTGTCGTCTTGGTTTCATTCCTTTTCTTCCTCCTACCAGCTCAGTCTGTCATCACTTCAAGAGGATTTTCATGCTCTCGTGAGATTCTTTTTTGAACTTGTGATGTGTCATTTATCTCTCACGTTGTCTCACGGAGAATGAGACACAGTCTATAAAGTGTCTCTATTCTCTTAAATTCCTGACACTTTAAACTCCTAATTGGTTTTCTGCTTCCTGTCTTCTTTGAGTCAGCTGGCACCGACTGGCTGTCAGTTCCTGGAAGGCTGAGGCTTTATCTTATTTCTGTTTCTCCGTAGTCTCACACAGTGCAAGGTACATAGTAGGTTCTTAATGAGTGTTTTTAAAGAAGAAATGGTACTTGGTCTGTAGAGTTACTCTAAATCAGAATTTCCCAAAGTCGAGTTCTCTGGAAGAGATTCCCTTCAATATTTTCTGCTTAAAACAAACTAGTTCCATGATCAAATATTGTGGATTTTCACAGTGCCTATTAGATTATCAAAAGCCATGGGGGAGGGGAGAGCACAGAAGCTTAATTTTGTTAACCCTATTTCCCAAACATATTAAACTAAAGATTTTATTTTTAAATGGAACACATATTGATATCTTATGAAGCTAGTATTCTGTGGGTCACAGGTTGGGAAATTTTATTCTGAATTTTCTGCTTCTAAAATATCCGGAGAATGGATATTGTCACTGATATCAATTAATTAATTAAGTAATTCAGAGTTCTCTGTAGCACTCCAGATGCCAGCTAATAAAGTATTCACTTTATTATTATTAACAGTTATTTTACATTACAAAAGTTTTATTAAAACGTTTTCTAGAGGCACACAAAGGACTTATGGGAAATAGTGGCTAAAATGGTTTTTTTTTATTAGTAGCCAGGCAGTGCTCAAAGGCTCCCAAATTTATGAAGTTCAGTAAACTGTATTGAAGAATGTGGCTCCCATCGAATGATAATACGGGACCTTCTCTATTTTTTCCTATTGAATTGAAGGAAAGTCAGCCCCACGGATGGTCACAGGTGTAGATACTGGCAGTCCTGTGCTTGTATCATTAGGAGTCAGGAAGTGTGATCACCTCCTGGGCTTCCCAACAATGTAGGAGTCATGCAAAATTGAAGACAGCGGTTGGAACTTGCTTCACTCTTGACGTAGGAAACCTTGCACACCAATGATACAATGATGTAGTGGTCAGACTCTCAGAAACCACATCAATTGCATCTCTTCCCCTGAGGAGACGGAGACATGGGTAGGGAAGCCAAAGGTTTGTTCTAACACTACTTCTGTTTGTAAAGAAAGAGGAGCATAAGGAAATAAAGGTGACTTCCTTTCAATACTCTCCAACCGTTTGTACTTTTAACCAGTTGGGCTGAGGAGCTACATTTATGCTTAACCTTCCTCTTGGGGGAAAGGCCTGCGCTGACTCACTTCATGGATAGTCTCACCTTCACTGGGGCTGTTTGCCCCATATATACCCCTGGTCTTCCACTGCCATTGGGAAGTTTAGCTTTTTGCCCCCAGAAAGTTCTAAAATGCATTATTGAGAAAATTAAATAAATTCAAGTGCACCTTGTTCCTTAGAGAAAAAGGTAAATTTCCAATTCATTTGGTCTGGTGGTAGCTCACCATAGTATATTGTACGAGTATATTGTACAAGCGTAAAAAAAGACAGTATAAAAATACCCCAAATAATTCAGTTTTAACATTTATGGGAAAGTTAATGCTGATCATTCAATGACAGGAAGCGGAGCAGGGAGGTCACGGTGAACTATCAATTCAGCTTCGAAATGGCCTGTCTTCCCCAATCCTTGCTGTATTAATCTGTGACTCAATCGTTTGATGAACGAATGAATTCCATTTATTCTACAGAGGGTGCCAAAAATATATATATGCATATTTTAATACAGGGAAAAACTGTATTAAAATTGTAATTATATATACCGATAACAAAAGATGAATACAAGTGATGTGTATACATTGTTTTGGCACCCCTGGTATTTAATCAACTCTTTTAGGTTTAATAGCTAGCTGTACCTAGATTAATGGGTCTAAAATAAACTTAAATCTTTTTTTTTTAAGATAAATTTATTCCTTAGTACTTGCGAAAGAGAAAACTAAGAGAACCGATCCACTGTAAATAGTTAATGGAAAGGAAAAAAGAGGCCCTCCTAGTGTCAGAGCTCCAGAAACATTCATGAAATAATAAAAATAACTAAGTAAATAAACAAACAAGTAAGTAATTTTTTTCTGGCTGGGATACAGTCATCTCTTAATGATCTATGGGTGAATGACTGAGGACAATTTCAAAAACTGGTTTCTGTTTGCCTTCAGTATGCTTCTAATGCCTGCCTGTTCTGGATCTTTTCCACCCCTGGGGGTTGGGACAACTGGACAACTAATGATGAGTTTTCGTTTATTAACAAATACATTTTGTTAATGTTACTAGTAAGTGCCTAGTACTTAATATGTGCCAGCCACTGTGCTTAGCTTAATTATATCACTTAATTAAGTAAGTACACTTAATTGTGCTTAGCTCAAATAAGTCAACCTTTGACACAGGAACTATTATTCATCTTTTTACAAAAGAGAAAAGGGAGTTTGACAAGTCAATCTATTGCTTGAGATCACAGAGATATTAAGAAGTGGAGCTAAAATATGAATTTAAGTATAAATGAAAAAAAACCAAAGGACATTCCTATTGCCTGCCTTTTGAATTTGCCAGGGTTTAAGTTTGAACCTTTGTGTTAGATAAACTTGGAGCAAGAGTAATAAATAATTCTTGTTCTCACTGCCCTCTCTGTGTCTGGAACATATTAATAAAAATGTACAGGAGTTACAGAGATCAAAGTAAAAAATATATTTGCTTTGTAATTGGTAGAGCTGAATTGTAGAATGTTCCCTGGATTCACCAAGACAATAGAGCTTTCTAATATGGCTATCTCCCAATTCTAGACATTGGGTTAAGCCAGCAAATTTGGTTCTGCAGAGAAGACAAGCTACGTTGTAGTAGTCAGGAAGCTCCAATAGAGTAGTCACAGAACGGAAAACCTCCATAAAGGGGAGCCCTAACCTGTAAATTGTCACTTTCAGGAGTCAAAGACCAAAACCAAATGCACTAATTCCATGAACCAGCAGATTCCAAAAGAGAGAAAAGATTGCTGTGCCAGACTTTCAGGTTTGTCTGCCAGGCTCACCAGTCCTCTTTCCTTGGGGAAAATGCGGTCAAGTATACAGATAAACAGAGACTTTTTCTATTACTTTCTGAGAGGATGAAAGCCTTTATTTTAGGGGACACAGACAAAATTTCACAATTTATGTGGATGATTGGGAGGTGCCTATACCTACAGCTTAATCTGTGTTAATTTCTTACATGTTGGGCAAGAATTTCTGGGAAGATGTGGTGCCTTTTTTGTTTTTAAATGGTCATCCGATTTGGGTAAAAAGGGTTTACCAGATTACTTAAGAAAATGACTCTCACCCAACTCACAAAATGTTATGATGTAGAAATTCTAAAGGTATTGAGTAGTTAATTCCAGAATACTACATTCCCATGTGAAAATCTTTAATTTTTTGAGGTGCTAAAATTTTATGTATGTCTAATGATTTCTTGTATGTGATCTCTGAGTTCTGCCTTAGCTATCAGTGGCTTGTCTGGTTTTCTGTCTGTTATTTGTGAATTTCCGTCTCAATGTCCCAATCCTGGTCTAACTTATTTATTTATTTTTAAGAGAGGGGCAGATGATTCAACAGGGTTGATACTGTGGTTCTGAGCTATTTCATAATCTTGAGTAAAATCCTGTCAATTGTTTGCTGTGCCTCATGGCAATATCTTTTTTCTATCTCTTTGGGCAGGGAGAGCCCCCTTTGTGTTTGCTAATCAAATGTATTACCCAGTGTTTTCTGGTTAATTCTTTGTCGAAGTGTTTGCTCCATCTTCACTCCATGGTTTTGCTTCTCAGTGTTGGCCTTGGGAAAACTGAGGACAAAAATCGGTTATCCAAAGCAAATTACAATGAAAAGCTATGATATCTATCTAAATCTTATCTACAGTCATGTGTGTGATTTTCTTCTTTTTTGAACAGAGGCTGATAATCGTGGACATGGATACATGTCGTTATGATTCTCAACACTGATGAGTGTAGGTCTGTCTCCCATTCTTCTGGGTTAGGCTCATGCAGAGTCATGCTCATAGGTAACAGCCATGCCCTCTGCTTGGAATGCCTTTCCTTTCCTTCCATCTCTGAATGTCTTAAATATATTTCTTTTTCAAAGTCTATCTCAGATGATTCTACTGTGGGAAAATACTTGAATTGTCTTTTTAGTCTACTGGACTTGGCTTATGTCATAGGTCAGCCACTTATAGGTTGTGTATGTTTAGTTTAGGGAAGTTACTTAACTTCTTTTAGACTCAATTTCCTCATATATAAACTAGGAATAATAATAAATTCCTCACAAGAGATTTATGAGAATTAAATTGTATAATGTATGAATACCCAGCACTATATAAGCTTCAGTGTAAGTACTCAATAAAAGTAAACCATTGTTATTAATAATAATGATTATTAGATTCTCAAACTCATTTACAATTTTTTATTGGTAGGTACTCATTAATTTGCAGCTACTGTTATTCTCTTTTCTTCATCTTCACATAGGAAGTGATGACGTCTCAACCCAAATGTAACCCTATGTATGTATTTTTTTATGTCATCACTTGTAAAATGCCATAGATGATAAGAATGATTGTAAGGTACCTCAGAGACATACCTTCGACCCCCATTTTCCATCATGTGTGAGGTTTTGGAACTCTTCCCATGGGTCTGAGTTGTTAAAGAGCATGCCTAACAGCATCTTGCTCCCTGACTGCAATCTGAGATTGTACACATTAGCTATGTGTAACTTGGATAAATAGAATAGGTTTGTTTTTTTTTTGTTTTGTTTTTTATAATCACTTATTTTATTATTATTATTGGGGAAGGGGAACAGGACTTTATTGGGGAACAGTGTGTACTTCCAGGACATTTTTTTTCCCCCCAAGTCACGTTGTCGTCATTTCAGTCTTAGTTGTGGAGGGCGCAGCTCAGCTCCAGGTCCAGTTGCCATTGCTAGTTGCAAGGGTCACAGCCCACCATCCCTTGCAGGAGTTGAGGAATCCAACTGGCAACCTTGTGGTTGAGAGGATGCCCCTGAGCCATTTGGGAGCTCAGCGGCAGCTCAGCTCAAGGTGCCGTGTTCAATCTTAGTTGCAGGGGGCGGAGCCCACCACCCCTTGCGGGACTTGAGGAATTGAACTGGCAACCTTGTGGTTGAGAGCCCACTGGCCCATGTGGGAATCGAACTGGCAGCCTTCAGAGTCAGGAGCATGGAGCTCTAACCACCTGAGCCACCGGGCCGGCCCAACAAACGTTTGTTGACAGTCTACTATGTGTTCACAGTATATAAGGTGAGAGACTCTACCTTTATTTCTAATGTCAGAATAACTGAAATTCTGACTCCAATAGATTTAAGCTGTACATTTAAAAACAAATCCCATGATGAAAACATCTTATATTTCAATTTTGGATTTCCTTGCATTAATCAATACTAGCATTGTGCTATAGGACATAGAACATCTATAGAAATGGTGCTACATGTATAGACTATTTTCAAAAATAATAATTTCTGACCCACTTCCTCCCCAAGCAAAAACCTATTTGACTCTGCCATTTACCATAGGTTATGGTAATGTTTTATTTTTTTTAACCATGCCAACATCTCTGTTTTTTATTATCTATTTTCAATTGCTACATGAATTATTAGTCAAATTAATCAAATGTCTCTTGGCAGAAAACATGATGGTCCTGTCTCTTAGCCCTGGGGATCCTTCTGAAAATCCGATAAACAGGGTATGCTTGAGAGAGTCTGGGAATATTCTATGTCTGTAGGCTTTTGACTTCACCAAACTTCTTGCTTCACTTCTTAGTGGTCTAGTCATCCATTGCCATCATTGCTGGTGGTGATGACATTGCAATGAATGTAAGTCTTGCAGGACACTGTGGTGAGTTATTGAATGGGGAGTCTAGGGATTGTTCATCCTATAAACACAGACCACATTCCACTGCATGGGGAAATTTGTGTCCCATTATGCCTTTTCTCACAGACTCAGACTCTGATATAATTGCCTTTACAGTTAAGGTTATCTAAACTATGTTCACTCAGAAAGACAATGTATTTTTGGCTCTCAGCATTTGGTATTGTCTTGGTGACAGCGTACAGGACCAACTGATTTTTTTAAAGCAGCTTCACTGGTTTTGTCAGCTGAATACATACATATATATATATATATATATATATATATATATATATATATATATATAGTTAGTTAGTTAGTTAGTTAGTTACACACAATATATATATAGTTATGTTCAATGTCATTTGCCTTATTTTCTACAGTTGGAACTAACACATTTTGAAATAGCACAAGAAAGTATATATGAAGATTTCACCCCTACTGTGATATAGTCATTAAAGGAAGCTTTTAAGGGAACAATGGGTTTTTGGGTTTTTTTCTGTAAATAGCTTCAGAATTAAAATTTTAAAAATTGTATTCCATTGAAAGAAAATATCAGGTTTATTTCAGGAACCATAAATCATAGTCCATGTGATAAACATGTAGAACTGACTCTTGTCGCTTAACACAGCTGAGAAAACAATGTCAACTTACTGACAAATTAAGCTGCTATAATATCATTATTGTTTTAAGAAACCATGTTGGAAGCAATATGTTTCACAGCCACAATGTATACAATGGACTTTGTCAATGTAGTTTGCTAATTACTGAGGGATGGAAGGTAAATTGTTTTACAACCAGAATGTGGTCATTAGAGAGTGGTGACATGATAGGATGATGGACTATTATTGTGGCATGGTAATTTGGAAGTGCCCTGGTTACCCAGCAGGAAAACTGAATCACAGAGAGGGCAACACACTTCGCCAAATTGTTCAGCCCCCGACATCCTTTTCCTTTATCTTCTCTAATTCCAGGATGAAATTCTAGAGAGCATGAATAGTCAAGATTTTATGCTTATGTGGAGCAGTATGGTGCCTCTGTTGGTTGTTCTTCCTACTCAGACATCTATCGAAAAAGATTGAGTTTGCATGAACATGGAGCAGACTTTTCTTTATGAATCATAGTAGCTAATACCATTAGCAATTATTTCTTGTAGAGACAGCAGTTCAGATATCGTGATGACTTTTTAAAATATGACGTTGCTACGAGAATCATATTTTTCTGAGCTTCGACAAGCTAAAATTGTGGAGCTGTCCATTGCAATGATATTATAACACATATTTCTAAGAGTTATTTTGTGTATACGTATGTCTCTCTGAGGATGCAGTATACCAAAATGTAATCTGCAAGCCAAATGCATTCCAAATGAGTTTGTTACAAATGAGCTAGCACCATTGTGTTGGGAAAACACACAACAATATAATCACAAACCCAGGAGCAGAAGTAGAAACGCAATGGAGGAGATTTCAGCGAAGAATGAAGAGGAATGTACCAAGATAGAAACTTTTATAAATGAAGGCTCAATATCAAGTTACAGAGAAAAGTTGAGGCCATGCTCTAATGTAAAAACCACTCAGCCTGGTGATTTTTTTCACAGAGCTTCCAAGTCTCTCATCTAACCATATATCGCATTATTGTCTTTGTTCATAAACTATATCCCAAAGTAGATGGTTGACAATGGGGATGATTTTCTTTGTTACAACCTCTAATCTGTGATGTTTAAGTGAAGTTTCACCAGAGTTTGGAACAAACCACAAGTACATGTTAAGTTACTATTTAAGAGTGCTCCTAAATGCTTCCTAATACGATGTAAAGTGCATGGAATCTAGATAAAAAAGCTCCTTATTTTGGATAAAACAAACTGCTGGTTACAAGTACTTGTATTCATCATGAGTTAAACAAACTGTTGAGGTCACAGGTACTTGTCATTAATTTGGATTCTTTTGAGTTCAGATCTTGAATGTTGTGGAAATAATTTATCAGTCAGTCTTTCACTGATCTAGCAAATATGGGGGCATCATGCCAAACTGTTAAGATGCTGGTGAGAATAACACCGGATTTTACTGAGTGTTTATTGTGTACCAGCTAGCTTTCTAAACACTTTACATTTCTCACATTCACCTCACAATGGTTCTGTGTGCAAGATGCCATTACTGTCTCCATTTTACATGGGAGGAACCCAAGACACAGAATGGTTAGCTAAGTCTCCTGAGGACACACAGCTATCAAAGATGCAAACCAGTCTGGCTTCAGAGCCTGTGATCTTAACACAGTATGTTATCCTGCTTCTTCAATAGATTATAAAACAACTCAGGCCCCTGTCTTCAGAGAACTTAGTGTTTTATTAGGTGGATAAATGGATAATTTCAAAACAGTATGGTAAGTGCTGTGTTCAAATTAAAGGGCTCCAGAGACACAAGGGGAGGTAACTTACCCAGTCTTGGTAACTTGTCAGAGACAACTGTCTGCAATGAGATATTTCAGTCAAACCCTGAAGTCTGGGTTGCCTTCCAAAACTCTCTCTAACAGATTCCAATCACAGGTGCACACAACTCAAACAACACTTACTTCCACAACTTCAATGTATATATAGGTCAGGAAACTGAGGCTCAGACAAGTTATTTGGCTACAGGCTGGTAGAGTTTTAGTAAGAACTCAGGAGTCCAGACACCAAAGTGCTTTTTTTTATTCTACCATCTATTCAGGCTGCATTTAAGATAAGTTAATGGTACTCCTATCCTCGTTTGAAGATAAGATGGCCTGCCCTGACCCTTTCTGTATACCTTACTACTTCCTTTTGGTGTCACATGACCTTCAAGCTAGATTTATTCCATGTGTAGATTAAGTGATCTTAAAAAGCAAAGAGGAAGGAAAGTTGCCTGCTTATGGATGCTGCTGAGTATCTATTGGTGTATTTTGAGGTGAAAATCAACACAAGTTGTTGGTTGGCATCTTCTTGTCAGTGTGTACGCAACCTCACATCCTCTGGCCATTGAAGTAATTGAAAAGGCTTGGCTTGAGCTCTGAAGAACTAATTTCTGTGTCCAAGATCAAAATATTATTAGCAGTTAACAGAAAAAAAAAAGAATTTTTCTTTGGGGGTCTGGGTGCCTAGAATGATGTCCAATGATTTTTAATATTTCAAAGCTAAAATTTCTTATTGATTGAAATTTAATAGTTGTTTTAAGCATTCTTAAACAGGAATTTAAAAATTTCCACATATATATAGTATGTGTTGTTCAAATATTGGCATTTTGTCCCTAAAGACAATTGCAGTTAAATTTAGGAAAGTGGTTGCCATGTATTGGCAAAGTCATTTGTCTCCTAATATTGTTTGGTAGCCTGAGAAACTAAATTCCAAAAAGCATGTTTTTTGTTTGTTTGTTTTTTACATGCTCCTGTTTTATAGCATAAGGGATGGTATATAGATCATGTGCAATAATCCCAGAATTAAAATTTAATCCAGTCAATGGCATTCCAGATAAATAGTGGTTGTGAACATTTGGGCATGGTCAAATAGATTCACTCTATGGCAGCTGTAGTTTGAAAGGAGAACAGATGGCGCCAGTTCAAAGAGATTTGGGTTGGATTGTTTTATTCAAGGCCAATAAGATCAGTTAAGCAATCCATAGAAAACAGCAAGTCACAATTTGTGCTAAGGCATTCTCACTTGATATCTACTAACTATTGGTTTTAATACCTAATCTTCCCCTTGCTTTTCTTTGGTGGAGAGGACAGGTACATGTAAATACCCCAGGGTCCCAGAAAGTTATATAGATGTGTGAAACGGCCCCTGAGTAAGACAGTAGGGAACTGTAAAGGCTAAAGAAACTGAAGATTGACTTTCTTGTTCCCAAAGAGCAACTGGTTCTCATTTCCAGACAACTGTGTTCTACAGGAATATCGGCCAGTATAGCTAGAACGTCTGATGTTTTTCAAGAGAAGCCTAACATCTAAACTTTACGTAAACTATCCTGATTTTTAACTGATAGCAATTAATTACCTTTTTCTTTTCTTTTTTTGTAAACACTGTGTGGATCAAAGAGAACAGTTTTCACCCTGCGTTAGAATTACAAAGCTTTCTTAAGTCCACATTTGGTCCTACCAAAGAAACTATACTATAAAAGGTATTTTCTTAACTTTACAAATAAGGAAACCCAGGAACAGAGAGGTTCAGTGACTGGCCCAGGGCAACGCATCTATTATGAGAGGAAAACAGGACCAGAAACCATGTGTTTACACGCCTCAGCTTATGTGAGACTCTGCCAGGTCATGGACCCTTTACACAGATGCAGAAAACAGTCATTCTTCGTATTCTAAGACTTTCTATTGGAATCTCATTCCTGCTTAGTTGATGCCTCTGTTTTTGCACTGTATGTAATCTGTGCTGTTTCTCGAATAAAAACGCAGGGTAAGCTCCACATTTCAGGTTTGGTCTATTTCAGTTACCTGGCTTTAAGGAGTAACCAGGAATTCCCACAGTGGAATTAATTATCCTCTATTTAGTATTTCCTTCTTCTTCTTTTTTTAAAACAATAATTTCAGCATATTTGCCGCTGAGAGGTTCTTTGCCAAAGTCATTATGAACATAATACCAAAAAAAAAAAAATATTTTCCTTTGGTCAGATACATCTCAGAACAACCATGATAAGCTGTTAGGATAAATATTTTTTTAAAAAAATCTAAGTTGTACCTGTGCATGTTATTTTCAGTTTGCAGGGATTCTGTTATGTTAGAATTTGTAATAGTCTAGATCTTTTAACAGCTTTATACTTAACTGCTTCCAGAATAGATGGCTTTCTCTTGGTAGATAGAACATTTTACGTCATGAAAACCAAGCGTGTTTTATGGAGAAAGAAGAGGCACTTCATTTTTATAAGTCCAATTATCAAACAGTGGCTTTATTTATCACCATAGCTATCAAGAAAGCCCCCAAATAAAGGATAAGGCAGCTTAATGGTATTTTGATAGAATCACAGTATTCCCTGGTGTCTGGAAAGTTTCCAGAAATTTTTTGTAAGCTTTAGCCTCAGAGTTTCGAGAGAGATCTGAGCATTATCAGTTTGATAGGTTGTGGTTTGCTTTTCCAAAAGGACGTTCCTCAGGTTTACTTGCAGCCAATGTCGTTCTAGACCCCAGGCAGGGTGTCTCAACAGCGCCTATGTCTGTCCTCCGTCTGTTATCTGAGTTTGGGTTTCTGTAGCCAGGACAAGTCTCAGGTGCCAGGGAAATGGAGCCATTGCGGTGGCATCAGGTCAAAGCATAGGTGATAGCACCTTGGTTCCAAGCCTGGATCTGCTCCTGTTGGTTGTGGGCTCTTGGGTTGTTTGCTTAACATCTTTAAGTCGCTGCTTCCTCAGAGGTTTTCTGAAACATTCAAATGACATGCAGTTAGTTATGCCCTATACAATTTTTTGTTTTATTTTGCTTTGTTTTTTTTTTAATTTTAGGCATACAAAACAATGTAATAATTAGACATTTACACTCCTCACAAAGTGATAACCCCCCTCTGACATCATATATAGCTGTTACAATTCTATTGAGACTATGCCCATCGGTAGACGACTGGATTAAGAAACTGTGATACAATGTACAATGGAGTATTACTTGGCCATAAAGAGGAATGAAATCGTACCATTTGCAACAACATGGATGGACCTAGAGAACATTATGCTAAGTGAAATAAGTCAGAGAAAGACAAATACCATATGATCTCACTTATGTGTGGAACCTAAAGAACAGAATAAATGAGCAAACTAATCAGAAACAGTCTTACAGATACAGAGAAAAAACAGAGTTGCTAGATGGGGTGGGGTGGAGATGAGGGAGAAGGTGGGGGGATAAGGAAGCACAAATTAGTAACCCCAATATTGTCACAGCGATACAAAAGACAGTTTGGAGAATATAATCAATAATGACCTATACAATTTGACTTTAGACTTCCCAATGGCCCCTTCCTATGAGTATATGTATACAAAATTATGCTACACACACACCTGATACAGAGACAATCTCTAGAGTTGTTTAATCCTCACTGAACAACACATCTATTAGATGATTTGTGTTATAGACTACTTGTTAAAAAAAAAAAAAAAAAAAAAGACTAGGGCAAACACTGCAGGAGAGCAGCAACAATTTAGAATCCCCCACCCCTTGCTGGCGTTCCTTTGAGATTTGATATTATCTTAAAGACAAAAAAATCTTAACAGTACATCTTCCTATAGACTTTTAAAAAATCTTTAGCTCAGTGATTCTTAATGCTTCAAACACAAAAGAATTAGTGTATAGAGTTGTGTGCGCAGTCCTATGTTGATTCTGATGCTTGGCTGGTCTAAATACGGCTATATTCACTTTCTTGTTCCCCTTCACCAATTTTAGTCTGAGGAAACTGATTCAGGGATGTGAAGAGACTGAGATTGGGCTACACAACTAATTTGTGCAATGTTAAGTAGCTTTCTGAATCAAACATAATATTCTTGTGTGTGTGTGTGTTTATCTAAAATTCTATTTTTCTATTAGCATAAATAGCAAATTTTCCAGATTATTTTCTTGAGGATATATATATATACGTGTGTGTGTGTGTATATATATATATATATATATACACACACACACACGTATATATATATATGTATGTATATATGTGTGTATATATATGTAGGTATATATATATGTGTATGTATATATATGTGTGTGTGTGTATATATATATATATATATATATACCAATGGTGCCCCAAAAAGTACACATTTTAACAGATGTTATCTATGTCTTACTTTTCGAAGTTGAGTTGAATTACAGTAGCAGTGTGTAGTATGACGCTCACTCAAAAGATGACATTAATCAAATGAATGCTAGCGTCACTCTTGTATTACAATTTTAATACAGGTTTTTTCCTTTCTTAAAATGTGTATACATTTTTTTGGCACTGTCTGTATACACACGTATATTCCCAAGCCAAACTCTGTCCTTTGCCCTCTGTTCAAAACTTCTGAACATTCTATACGACATTTGAACAAGAGCTTTTTTAAAAAACAGGGTTACAATGGTGACATCACACAAACCAACAGTGATTACATTCGTTTATACGTTTAAGATTGTAATCTCAAGATTCACAGAGTCCAGAGACGATTGAAAAGTTTTCTTGGAATTGTGGAAAGAGAGCGTGTGTAATATGCTCAACATGACCTAGGACGAGGCACTAGCTTCCATGTCACCTGACTCCTGAACCAGTGCACTCAGCATGTCATTTTTGCTACTTCTCACTTTATGATCTGTCATCCTTGAGGGTTTCAGCTTCATTCTTAGCACAGAATGATTTCACAAGTTAACACCCCACCAAAAGCCTGATGCTCTGTACCATTTGTTTCTGTTGGGAAAGCCTTGGGAATACAGGAGTCCAATTAGGCTGCCTCAGGATCCTGTCATTGGACTCTGCGTTTAACAATTCCAATGGACTCATTTGTCATTTTTCACAAGGATTATTTTTATAAGAGCTGATTCCCTATTTTGTCATATTTTCCATGCTTAAAATGTGCCAGTTGTTGCTCAGATCTATAACTGGAGACAGCTTAGGAAAACTACATAATTTCCGTGCTGCTTTCTAGAGTCATTAAGTGTTTTTGCAAAACATATGGATCTTACTCATAAATATATTTTTGTGCGTCTGCGTCAGAGGGCCATAACGTGTTGTTAATGACTTTTCTTTATTTTCAACTTCCGAAACTCCATTCTGTGATTAATTTTTCAGTCCAGAGCTACTTGTATTTTTCTGCCTTTCTCTTTGCTTTAGCATCTTAAAGACATAATTGATTTTTCACCAATTTTTCTTCAAGGAATCAGAGGACTTGTTTTCCCAATTTGGTTGACCTATATATCATTTTTCTTACATGGCTTAGGAAATTGTAATTTCTCAGGTGGTCTTTTTGACATACATGATACCTTTTTAGATGGAACAAGATGATTAAATAGAGTTAAATGGCCTTCAGTTAGAGTTTTGGTAAAACCAGCGTGACATGGATGTGACAAAGCAAGCTAGCTCTTCACCAAACCTATTTCTTTTTCCCCCTTGGAATACAACACATTACATTTTTCAACATCCCTTGCAGTGAATGTGGCCCTATAACTGAATTCTAAGCAATGGAGCATGGCTTACACCATGCCTGAGTGTTTAAACCCATCACACTCTATTGGTTCAACAAATATTTATTGAGTGACTGCCATGGTCCAGGGTTTAGTAAATGAGGAAAGTGATTGTGTTGACAGAAAAATGCCAACAGGGTTAAAAAACATAAAATTTCTTTAATGGCAAATAATGTGGATAATTATCGGCAGCATATCCCATCCCACCAGGGATGTTGACAAATTCATAGTATATCTTTTTCCTTTTTTTTTTTTTTTTGAGATGTAATTGACATATAACATTGTGTAAGTTTAAGTGTACAATGTGTTGATTAGATACACTTATGTATTGCAATGTGGCTGCCATCATAGGGTTTGTTACCATTTCTATCATGACACATAACTATCATTTCTTTTTTTGTGGGGAGAACATTTAAGATCTAGTCTCTTAGCAATTCTGAAGTACATATAATATAGTATTGGTGACTATTGTCACTTTGTCCTATCTTAGCTCTCCAGAACTTGTTTATTTCTCGTTGCAAGTTTATACTTGTTATGGGTCCTTTGACCAACAAGGGACTGATTTAGATATGCTATGAAGGTAGGCTTGGGAGAAGGTAAGAGAAGTGATCTCAAACAAGGACTTAACAGGACCCTGCTTCTGTCTTCTTCTTTTTCTTTTTTTTTTGCTTTGCTGCAATGGGTCTAGTATCAAAGTGGGAGGACTCAAGCCATAGCAACAAAGAAATAAAACATTGCGGGGCCTCACTGCTGAGTAAGGTGGCTGGGAAACCCTGGCAAGACCACGGCAGGGGATCTGAGGCTCTATGGGGAGGTTGGGTAAGGGGTTGGTGGTGATAAAGAACAAGATTTTCTGGACTTGAAAAATAAGAGCACAAAGTACCGTATTTCCCAGAAAATAAGATCTAGCCGGACCATCAGTTCTAATGTGTCTTTTGGAGCAAAAATTATAAGACCCAGTCTTAAAATAAGTATTATAGTAAAACACTATAATATAAGACCGGGTCTTATATTAATTTTTGCTCCAAAAGACGCATTAGAGGTGATGGTCCGGCTAGGTCTTACTTTCGGGGAAACACAGCACTGTTATGTTTGGCAATTATTTTAGGAGATTCTATTTCTGTTCAAACAGTATCACTGGCAGATTTGCAGACTCATGGGGACACTGAAGTCAAGGAAACTGGCTCCTCTCCCCAGCTATAGGTTTCTGTGCCTCTTGCTCTGTGTAGCCATCTTTGTGTCATATGTTCCATCACAGGAGTTTTACTGTGTCTGCTGGAATTTTTCTGTCAAACACCATTACCCCTGTGACTGTTCTACAGTAATAGTGAGTAAAATGTACAAGGGACCTATTTTTTAATTTGCTTGCAGGGTGTTTAAATAGGCAGACAAATAAATAAGAAAGCAACCCAATATAAAAAATGATGGAAAATTCTAAGAAGGAAATTAATCAGATGGTGGAGAGTGTCACTGCTGGCCCATTGTGTGCTTTCATGCAAATTGAATGGATCCTCTCTGAACACATGGCACAGAGCTTGGGGAGCAGACAGAGAGCTAGAGTTCAACTCCTGCTGACCCCCTTCTTGGTTAGACCCCTTTGTGTAAGGTACAACCCACACAAACATACATGGCAACCTGCACAGCCATCCATGCCACTGTTCTTGGCGTAGGATCTATAGACGAAGGCCGATGGAAGAAATGTACCCAGAAGGAGAATCTGAGGTACAGTTATTTATCACGTCAGGAGAAGGATGGATGGGGAGGTGGAATTCAACTTGTGAGATGATTTGAAGGATAACTCAAGGGCAGGAGCCTGCTGAGATGTGTAGCTGCATTTTGAACACCAGGGAGCATTGAACTGTGTTTGGCCCTTAGCTCCACATCCGTCCCCAGAAATGATCTGAGAGCTTAGGGATCTGGGACAATGCAGGGACACGTTGCCATTTTCTCACTTGGAACCAGAGGAGTAGTTGCCTGAAGGAGCATCTCCAGGAAGGGTTACATCAGAACCAGGCAGACTTGCTGAAACTGGGTCACTGGTCAAGGGAGCAAAGACAGTAAATCCATGCCATGCCTAGGACACAACGTGTGGGGCACTGATGACAGGATGAGGGCTCAGGTAGGAGCAGGACTTGGAACACTGCTGTAGTTGAAATGGCTGTAGAGACCCTTTACCCAAACTCTAAAATAGACCTTAGGGAAATTCTGAAAATCTCTAAAGGGCACCCTATATATTGGCATCATTTAGAGGAAAGTTAGGAATAAGAGGAAACGTGCTATTTTTCAGATCTGAGTTCTTCACAAGTAAGTTTTTCATTTCAATAGAGATGTTTCTTTCAGTAAAGTGAAAGCCCAAGGATGATGAATAACAAAGCAGAAATCAGTATCTGATACCGGCCCTTGCCTTTCTTCCTCCCATCTCTCTGCTAATAGAAACGTGTCTTTCATGGTGAACTTCTTGGAAAGTTGGATTATCTGCCCTATGAGTAGACTGGTAAGAAATGAAAATTGTGTTCCTGTGACCTGGAAGAAGTTGATTTGCTTTAGGTATTTTCCGATGCTAGGACAGATGACAGAGGAGTTTGAGGCTTGCTATGAAAAGGCTGAATGTGTGTTTGGGTGAAGGTGCCTGTCAGTTTCTCAGAACAACCCTATCTTAAATTGCAACCCTCATCTCTGGTATTCATTCTGTTCTTTTTCTGCCATAACACTTTCACTGTCTGATACATTACTTACTTATCTCTTAATTATTGTGCATCTATTCTTTGATGACTGAAAGCTCAGTGCCTGGAATGATGCCTGACACATGCAAACAAGAGTTTGCTTCACAAATGTGTGATGGGGTGGGTGAAACCCAAAAGGAATTGGCAAAACCAATGGAGAATGGGAAAGATTTTACTACCCTACTTCAAATTTGTGTTTCAAAGAACATATAACACAAAAATAATTTAAAACAATAAAATAAGTGAAAATCTAGCTGCTTAGATTCAGCGAGGAGTTACCTGTTTTTCTCTCTTGAACTTAGGTTTATATAATCTTAATACATTGCCACATGTCACCAAGATTTATGAACAGTATAGGACTCGAATCCAGAACTGACTTCTCCCCATCCAGGGAAATGACCCTAATATTGTAATTGTATCCCCGTCCCTTTACTTTGTTGTCATGATAAACAACATCTAGAGAACATCCAATCTCAGTTCATTATGGCTCCATGCTTTCAGTCTACTCTTGAATAGCTCATATCTATTCCAACAGGGCGGCTCCATTTGGCTCATCATGAACCAACCACAGGAAGCCATTGTAGATAGAGAAATCAGACTTATTTAAACATGGAGTCTGAAAACCTTTTTCTAACTCTTAGTTTAAAAGAAATACTGCATGTAGGTAGTTGAAAGGATACTTTTTCAGGAAAGAGGTCTCTATTCACTTCCAGGACTTGGTTGGATATGACTGTCGTTATGGGATTCTGGTGAGTGAGTAAGTTTCTTGAGCCTGGGACGTCCTGGAGTTGGAGCCCTGTAGGAGGAAAACTATGCATTCAGAGCTGTCAGCACATCTTTCTTTATGAATTACTGTCTCCAACCTATCAGTCTTTCTTTTTTTTTTTTTTTTTTTTGCATTTGGCAAAAGAGAAGACTTCCTGTAAGAATGGGGCCCATTCAGAGCACATCACCACAAACATAGATTTCCTTGTTTATACACATTTGAGCCAAAGCATACTTCTCAGTGAATAGGACTGAGAAGAAATGCAATGGTTGAATCAGATTGCGTTTGTTATGTGGGCTTTTTGAATAGATTCATAATAATTCAGGCAAACAAAATCATGTTCTATCCTGGCACTGAACATGGGTGGCATGTCTGACACGGTGATCAGAACATTTGAGTTGATCATGGAAATGAGGTAACAATGTGTGTTGAGTGGGGAAGTAGGAAAAGAGTGGATTGATGTTAAGCCTGCCCACCCCCCACCTTGAAGGGAACCCCCAGAGCCCGGGAGAGAACAGGAACAGTACACTCGGTGCAGAGATCCAACCAGCTCCATCTTTTGACCTTGGCTCTCGCTTCAAGCGTGGATTTTGTAAAGAACCAGGCTGACTACCTCAGTCATCTATCACTGGCTCTGAAGGCCTTGTCTACACAACAGCAAAACAACGGAGTGATTCAGGCTGTAGCTACACCAGGGATTTTCCAATTTGTTGTGGCTTGCAGTGGTTTCCAGGCGTGTTACAAAATTTCACCCACGGATATATTTTTAAATGAGGTAAATATATTTTTTAAGAAGCTGAAAAAAAAAAAGTTAGTGTTTGAAGCTGAAACTTCAAAAGGAATAAGGATCAACCATCTACAATGCCTAAGTAAATAATGGGGATCTAAAGAATTCACTCATCAACTGGTTATTTGGCCTTCAACAGACGGAACAGCCCTTTGATGAGATTTTTATTATGGAACAATGTCCATTTTCAAGTCTCCTTGAGAAATACTGTGTTGTGCTAAATCAAAAATGAAATTGGATTATTATTATTACAAGGAAAAGATATGTAGAAATCATTTAATCAAGTAGGTACGAGTCTTTTTCCTTTTTTCCGTCCTTCCCTTTCTTCATTTCCTTCATTTATTCCATTGCCGAGAGTGAAGTTGTTTGCCAGTCATGTGAATACAGCAGTGCTTTTTAATCCAGGGAGATAAGTAAATATTTAGCTTTTTGACAAAAACCTTTGTTTACACCAGTAAGATACTTGGGTAGGTCTTTGAATTTTCTAGTAATAAAGAAGTAGGATAAAACCTCATTTATTTAATCATAATCCATCATCTTTCTTGGATGTACCTCTAATCCATAACTCATTTTCTGATATCAACCGAGTCTTTTCCCAGTTGAGTGGATAAATGGCATCACTGTGGGAAATAATTTTCAGCTCTCACACTATGCACTTGGTAGCTTACATACCATGTGTGAGCCTTGAACTTTTTAAGTCTGTATCCTGTGTTTCCTATTTCACCAGGAAGTGGTAAGGATTATATGAAAATACCTTGGAAAATTAGAGTTAAATAGAGGTGATTTAGCTCAGTGGTGAGGCGGGATTTTGGAATTCTAATTCATATGTTTAATTCCTTTCATATTAGCTGGACAATCATAAATAATATTTCTTAATTGCTCTGTGTGCCAATTTCCTTATCTTTATACTCAAGATAATAGCAATTACATTATTAATAAAATTATTGTGAGAAAGAAATAAACTGATTATGGAAAACAGCATAATCTGTGGCACAAAAGTATGTTCTCAATAAATGCTATCATTTTCACACCCCTAGATAATTATGAAAGAGGCTTAAAATACTTAAATAGGATATACATTTCTTATTTGCAGTGTATAATGCAAAAGTAATCTTCTTTACGACAAATATCCTTGTTAGCATGAATTCTGAATTAATAGAATTCAAATAAAAACACATTGGTTTATTTGGTTTTAAAGTGAAATTTATATTCACAGGTAAGGTTAAATACATGACTTAAGATGGAAGCAATGGAAGTCACTATAGCTAAAAGAAGTAAAATAATGCTTGATGTTGCTATTCATCTAAGCTCAAAATTAGTTCTCCTCTCTGTATACTCTCTGATGAGGTGATGTCACGCATTGGAAGACGTTAGGTATTAACACAGGTTTCAAAGTCAGACTCCAGTCTGGATCGTTCTTCAGAATTGTACACTTCATATATCCCGTTGTAAAGTTGTCATTTCTTCCTGGGTGAATGGCAAGCACCTCAAACGTGACACTTCTGAACCTGAACTTTTAATGCCCTTTGTAATCTTTTACTCCGCGATCTTCTCCAACTCAATCAATGGCCTCATACACGCACCAAGTCAGGACAGAAATTGGGAAGTCATTCGTGACTTGTCCCTCTTTTACTCTCATTGTGTATTTGTTCTACCATCGAGTATTGTGATTCTGCCTACACAATTCTTGTTGAATCTGTCCAGTTTCCTTCATCTCTGCTATACTCACCCTAGTGTAGGCTACCGTCTTCTCTCACCCAGGCTCCTGCTAAAGCCTCGTAATAAACTTTCCCATGTCAGCTCTCTTTAATCTGCTTTTTTGTACAGTGTCAGAGGGTTCTTTTTCAGAAGCAAATGTGACCATGTAACGTCTAAGCTTCAAATCACGGAATAAAATCCAAATCCTTGTCTTAGCCCAGGAGACCTTGCACAGGCTGGCTCTGTAGATTCTAGACATTTACACCTTTGTCTAGTTTTCCATCAAGTTGAGGCCAAGTTCCTTCCTGTCTTTGAACCTTTTTTCAAAGCTTTCTCCTCTGACTAGTGTGCTCCTCTCCATACCTTCACATGCCTACATTCTCCCCATTGTTTAGGTCACAGGGTAAATTAGATTTATCAAGGCTGTTCTATCTGGATATCTACCCCAGTGTTCTCTGTAGGAATTGTCATGTACATAGCACATAGGTGCTTTGAATGGTGCTTTTTCTTTTACTTGGTGTTGTCTTCTCACCAGACTGTAAACTCTATGAGGGAAGATTTTGTCTGTTCCTAGGTGATGCTTAATACCTGATACTGTGCAGGGCTTGTGTTAGAAACTCAGTAAATATGTGGGGGGGAAAATACAACTGTTTTAAAATTTAATCATTATTTGTACTATATATAAAAGGACTTAGATTAATAGTTAGGAGACTTGGATTCTAAGTTTTAGGTTTTCCATGAGTAACTTGCATGACCTAGAGGTGGTCAAACATTTTAGATTCCCAAAATATTTCTTTCTCTATAAAATTAAGAAGTAAAATAGATAATTTGTGAGGTCCTTTTATATCTCATTATTATGGGCTTTACCTCTTTATATCTTGTTTTCTTTAAGGAAATGAACAAAAATCTGACAAGTGCACTGGGATGAATTTAAAAAGTGTTATCCTTGGAAAAATTATTTGTATTGGGGTGAGTTGGTGAAAAACAGTAGCTGCTGTTTTAAAGATGATAATTGCATGATCCAGTGGTCCAGTAGATTTTTATGGTCATCTTTATATCTATTTATTCTTCATGTCTTTAGAGTACACACACACACACACACACGTATTCACTCCCTCACACACTTCTGTCTCCTTAACTATAATTCCATCTTTAATAATTTTCAGGTGCCTGACTATAGTGTTTGCTTTTCATCCAGACATTTTGGACTAACTTGCTGTTGCTGGTTCATTGTGCTATGTCTGTGTCATCCTTCTGAAGTCTTCTTCACAGGGACCTCTCTCCAGTTCTCTGTTCCTTGTTGACTTTGAAGTTTTTCCAGCTCCCATGATCTTTCTGATCCTTCACCAAGCCTCAGCTCAATGGACAGTTAGGAGAAAGCATTCAATTTTCTGAACCTTTTATGCAGCTTTGCCAACTCAGATTATGTGAATGATTCTAATTAATCACATACATTTCTGGTTCTTCTACTAATTTCAAAAGAGTATTTATTAAGAGATGCTCCTGTCTATTCTTTAGATAGGATTACTTGTGGCAAAGTTAGGGCCTCTACTAATGAGACAAGACTGTGTATCTCCTTGACCTTCTTGCTTTCGGATAACAAGTGTGTCTCTTAGGCTCAACAAGAATCAGAATGTTACGGTCCAAATCCATGTGTCCAGCTTCGAAAGGCCAACACTCAAAATGTCAGAGTTTGAACTCAAGAAAGTTTTATTGATCTAGAAGAAGTCCACTGAGAAGATGTGAGACTTAATCCTCAAATCCACCTTCAAGAAATACAGAGCTCAGGCATCTTTTATGGGAAGGGGAAGGGAAGTGAGAGGAACTGTTTTTATAATATGCAAGCACAAGCAGAATTCCTCTAATGATCGGCATGTCTATATGCAAGACCGAGCAGGCGTTATTAGCTTGAAGGCGCTGGGAACAGTGCAGGCTTGAAGAAGATGGAGTCAGAGAGACTGAGCAGAGCGTTTCACTCTGTTACAAGAACACCTGTGAGAGCAGCACTTGCCCTCTGCTCAACTCATGGGAGCAGAGCTCACCCTTTTCCTTTACAAAACTTTGGCAGAGGAAAGCCTTTCTTAATATCAAAATACAACAAAAAGCTCTGGAATTGACAAAACACAAGAGGGTCTGTAGCATTGTATAGATTCTTCTTCCTCGTGCTATATTATAAACTAATATTATTATGCATTTTTGTAGTGTACTGGGGTGCCAAAAATATATATATGCAAGTGGACACTTTGGTCAACGTTGCTCAAGCAGCAGTTTGTCATAATCAGAGGTGTCTGGAGGCTGATGGGAACCACTTTGAACACCTCTTGTAATTGCAGACGTCAAACGTGACTTGTATTCATCTTTTGTTATTGGTATGTGTCGAATATTACAATTTTAATACAATTTTCCTTTCTTAAAATGTGTACACATTTTTTTGTTTTTAAATTTAATTCACATGCGCTTGTCAGTCAGGTATACTGTTTCTGTTAAAATCCTTCATAGAATGAAAAAAGGTTTTTTGCTTTGTTATACATTTTGGTACTGCTACATTTTTAATGCGTCTGATATGTCTTCCAATATTTTTGAAATGCAATTTCTTATTGAGATATAATTAACATATAACTTTGTATAAATTCGGTGTATGCAATGTATTGATTTGATACATTTATATATTACAACATATAATTACCACCATAGGGTTAACTCACACCTTTATCGTGTCGCATGTATGATTCGCATAGTAAGGTTAGAAAGCAGTTTGTGTTCATAGCTGTTTGTGTAATTAAATCAACAAATATTTACTGGCAATTCTGTGCCAGACATTGGGAATACATGTCTAATAAAGAACTTAAAGTTTAGTGGGGAGAAACAATGAATACAAAGGAGCATTAACTTTGGTCTGTGTATGAAGGTTTATAAGAGGTTCAAAGATTTCAGTTCAGTACACAGTACTCAGAATATTCGTTTCAAATGAAAAATTCATCAAAGTATTGGGAAGCTTATGAAGAAGGGGAAAATGGTGACAGGGAGCTCTGATTAGATTAATGGTACAACCTGATGTGTGTCAGGTTCAGTTCCAAGCGCTTCATATGATGTAGTAACTTATGTTTCACAATAAGCACATGACCTGAGTACTTCTGTTTTCCATGATTTACAAATCAAAAAACTAAGGAACAAGGAAATAAGTTATGTGTCCAGAGTCGCATGGCTTACGGACCTGAGTTTTAACTCAGGTGGCCTGGCTGTGGACTCTAGGGGCTTAAAAACTCCATCCTTAAAAAGTGGGGAACATGATATTTCTTTTGAGGGTTGAGGTCAATTTTAGAGATAACGTTTGTAAAAATGTCAAGCAAATTAAGTTCAAAACATAAATTTTCTTTTTTTAAATTAAAATTTATTGGGGTGACAATTGTTAGTAAAGTTACATAGATTTCAGGTTTACAATTCTGTAATACATCATCTATGTATCACATTGTGTGCTCAAAAAAAAGATATAAGTTTTTCT
Organism: Rhinolophus sinicus; assembly: GCF_036562045.2. Lineage (NCBI taxonomy): Eukaryota > Metazoa > Chordata > Mammalia > Chiroptera > Rhinolophidae > Rhinolophus > Rhinolophus sinicus. The sequence continues at coordinate 13,018,046 of NC_133761.1, forward strand.
GATTGGGTAGGGTTAGGAGTGGGAATGTGGAAGGGATGGGAATTAGGGAAGAAGAGAATGAAGTTAATAACATCTTTCAGTAATGTCAGAGGGACCTGTAAGTCAATGATTCTATGTCAATCTGTGAATTGGAGACAGATCTTGAAGGATGCCTTAGGGGGGTGTCTTCCCATAGATTGTAGGTGATAAATAAAGCACTTGCTTCCTCAAATTTATGTCTCTTTGGGCTGAAGAGTCTTGGGTTTCCTACGCTTAAGATCTCGAAGACACAGATAGTTTCAGAGTTTACTTGTCAGTTCTCTCTTCTAAGGGAATGCTTTCATCAGTAATTCAGCATTTTGCTTCCTCTCTCCATGTTTTATGGAGATGTTTTATTGTTACTTTTGGACATACAAACCCAGTACTCCTTCCTACTTGTGGGGAATTTGCCATTTTGAAATGTATTGGTGGAAGTCAGTGTCCCCTCTCAGTAAAAATGCCTGAGATGGGAGAGTCTCTCTCAGCCTTCCTCTGGCAGGGCATGTCATCTTAGTTTGTCCATTTTTCAGCACGTGTTTCCTACAAGCACCCATCCTATTAATTCTGAAAGGCTCTTGACATCCTCCAATAAATCCTATATTTTGCCAACAAAAGGCACCCAAGGTTCCATATTTTTGTAACCACAAATCCTAACTGTTAAAAGTTTCCCCGAGTTCACCAACTAGATATGTTTTACGCAGGTGCAGTTATGGTATAATATGGATTTATTTTGTTAAGTCTTAAGTCTTTCTAAAATTCTATAATATATTGCAAGTCTCTTCTCAACAGGTTGATTTAGTGCAAATGTTCCATTTTTAATAATCGTTTGTCTCATCTTTTTGGAGCCTGCTATAAATAAAGCTTTGTCTTATATTAAATGGTTTATAAGAAGGAAAAGGCAGCCAGTATTGATAATGAATCCCTTTTTTTCTATGACATTGTACCATTTACAAAGCACTTTTATAAGTTTCATTCCCTTAAATCTTTAGAAACACCTTAGTAGTTACATAGGCATGACATTATTGACTGCACACAGCAGGTAAGAAAATGGCAGGCTGGAATAATTCAACCACATTGCTCGAGACCACTCCCATATTAAGTGACATATTTAGGATTTGCATCTAGGAAGTCTCACTCCAAACCAGGGCTCTTTCTATGACATTATAGCCACCTCCCCTTCTTTAGATGATGTCATTGCCAACACTCTCTCCTCAGTGTTATCACCACCACCTTAACCTTCCCCATCTCCTGCCTATTTGCCTTTGCTACTTATTAAAGAGTTTTGGGGAAATAAAAGTATTTCCTATTTAGGAAAAAAATCCAATAAATACTGCCACATAAAAGAGTTATGATGACAGGAAGTTATTGACTAGTAGAGTAACAAACCCTCATAAAATGTGTAACACTCATCTTACTCTATAGACCAGAGCTTAAGGAAACCTACTAGCCCATAGGACTGACCAAATAGCCAAACATCTGATTTTTGAAATGATCAAAATTGCTATTTGACTGAATATAAATGTCAGACAAACTAGATATAAGATACCATTTATTTATTTAATTTGCCAACATTGACCAGTTAATTCATTCAAAATACTCACAAAATGTATATAAATACACCTTTTAAGGAGCCTCATAATTGTGTTTGTATAATGTCTCAGTCATCCAACCTTCCATCCTTCCATTAAATTGTGCTGGACTTCCATCGTGGATTAAGCTTTATGTCAAATATTGAAGGTATATCATCATATCATCAGCAGCATCATACAATATCTATGTTTATTGAGTACAAACTATGTTAATTACTTTAGCTCATTATTTCACTTCACCTTTATAACAGTCTCATGAGTTAGATAATATCTCCTTAGGATGAAGGCACTCAGGCTCAGAAAAGTTAAACAACATTCTTAAGGTTGAATAACTGTTAGGTGGTAAAAATTAGAATACATTCACAATGCATAGTGTTTGCCTTCAAGAATCTCATAGTTTTATACGGGAAGACTATAGAGCATACTTCATTTAAAAAACAAAACAAAACAGATTTCCCAGTTAAATTGCTTCATCTAATCTAGCTAGGTTGACATATTCCTTCTGCCAACCCTGGGAATAACTTAAAGGAGAAAAAATAGCTATGGAGCTCCATTATATACGGTTAATTAATATTGAGAAATTATTAGCATCATTAATTTTTTTCCAAAAGCAGAATCCCTCATCTTTATGTGACTTTCTACATCTTATCATTTGGAACTCACAATGATTTCCTAGAAGGAACTGTATTTCCATTTCCTGGGAATTTTCGTTATGCCCTCTGCAGACTCATTGTTCTCTTCTTCTCTTTCTCTTTCCAATTCTAAGATTAAAAAGCCCCTGCCCTGACTTGAAAGGGTGCCACCTATAGTATCAAACCTCAAGACTCCTCAATGACAGAACTGTGTCCTTTAGCACAATTTCCTTGGGTTACATCTGATTATGGCATTCCCATATTTAAAATCCTGCAACGGAGCTCCCCAATGCCCATTAGCATACATTCCAAACTTGTTCATTTCAGGATCTTAAGAATGTTTCATAATTTGTCCTGTATACTTTTGGGGCCTCATATTTCACCACTTTCTTCCTTGAGCACAAAGCTCAGTTTTCATTATGAATTTCTTTCAGTTCCTCAAAGGCAGTAGCTACCAGTGGCCTTTGAAATCCTTTCCAGGTGTTTTGATGCCTTTTTTGACTTTTTAACTCCTATTCCTATAAAACTGATTCTTGTTACTCATGGTAGTTATGTCCTATAAAGTCAGTGCAACATTAAATTAGCAAATACTGAGCTATATTGTAGGGGAAACACACGTACACACATATATGTACATATGTATACATAGATACCTATCTCTATCTCACATAAATTATAATCTTAAATCCTAGAAATAACTCATCCTGGTAGATTCTATTTTCTTTATTTTGCAAAATGAGGTTTGGAAGTGTTAAGTGACTTGCGCGCAGTTGTCCCACTAAGAGATGCCAGGGGTGAGATTCGAACCCCGTTCAGCTGGTGGGTGTGGGAGCATCTTGCTGCCCGCAACAGTCCTCTGCAGTCTCCACTCTCTCCTGTTATCTGAGGGCTGAATCAAAGTCATTTTTGGGGAGGCAGAGCATAGCCTTGTTTGAGCCCAACAGGAACATGTGAGTTGGGACACTCAAAATTTCCGCTGCCCTGCACATGTCTGTGAATGACCAGGAGAGTGCTGGAAGTATTGATTTGGAGGTTACTAATAAATTTTAGAAGTGGACAATTTTGCACATTCAGGATCCACTAATAATTGACCGTGCATGTCTCAGCTGCCACCCCCGGATGGGGTTAGATATTCCTGCCGGTTGTTCCTGAACTTCCTCTGGCAGAGCCTCTATCACCCAGTATTAGAATTGCGTAGTTATCTCCCTACTCTGTGAAAGCAACTTTTCTGTATCGTCCATTGTTGTACCTGCAGGTTTTATCCCAGCCCTTCACATGTAAGAGAAGGTCACACAGTATTTGTTGACTAAATTATTTAATGAAACAAATGACAAAGCACCCCACAATGCCATGTTTATACAAGCACCTTCATAATAGAGGTTTAACACATCTCTGGTTAGGGTCTTAACAACAAAGGAAAATGGGCAAGTGCCTTCATCAGCTCTCCTACAGCTCTTGTGAAAGACAATAATGATGCAGAAACTTTGAAGTTCTGCGAGTTTTCCTCAGTTGTTTCCACATGCTAGGAAAGCTGCCAACACGTGTCAGAAGAGTCCTTATTTCAAGGGGATCTAGTATTACCTTGAGTTAGAAGAGATTTCTCCTTTTCTACAATACACCCGTAAAATAATAGCTGTGCCAGAGGCTTCAAAGGGAGGCTGGTAAGTCCAATTTCCAGGTCTTGTCTTTGAACACAGAGAAATTGTCCAATGGCACAAACATTGCAGTTTTAATCACTGAAGAAGATTGCCAAGGTCAAAATCAAAAGGAATTGTCCTGTGACCACCCTGTTTCCCCAAAAATGAGACCTAGCTGGACAATCAGCTCTAATGCGTTTTTTGGAGCAAAACTTAATATAAGACCCAGTCTTATTTTAATATAAGACCCAGTCTTATGTAATATAATTAATATAATATAATAAATATAATATAATATAATATAATATAATATAATATAATATAATATATACCGGGTCTTATATTAATTTTTGCTCCAAAAGATGCATTAGAGCTGATTGTCTGGCTAGGTCTTATTTTTGGGGAAACATGGTAATTTTAATCAAGCCATTCTGCTCTCAAAGGAATGATGATAGTAACAACAAATACATTGCAGTATAAGGGGTAAACTTTAAATAAATGTGGAAAAAGTCCATTTTGATTCAATAAAATCCATTAAAAAAACTATTATATTGGGTGGCTGGATGGCTCAGTTGGTTAGAACAGGAGCTCTGAACAACAGGGTTGCTGGTTCAATTCCCACATGAGACGGTGAGCTGCACCCTCCACAACTAGTTTGAAGACAATGAGCTGCCACTGAGCTGCCAGAAGGATGGTCGGAGGTTCAGTTGGTTAGAGCGCGAGCCCTTAACAACTAGGTTGCTGGTTCAATTCCCGCATGGATGGTGAGCTGCGCCCCCTGCAACTAAAGATTGAAAACGGCGACTGGACTTGGAGCTGAGCTCCAATGACTTGGAGCTGATGGGCCCTGGAGAAACACACTGTTCCCTAATATTCCCCAATTAAAAAAAAACACACACCCAAAACAGAAAAACTATCGTGTTATACCTGATAGAAAATGAACCAGCATTATGATTGATATGATTATGACTAATGGTGAATAAGCCTATTATAAGATATTTCTCTTGGACCTCTTTATTATGGGTGGTGTCAAATCTTCCAGGAGGAAATGTGTGCTGGCCACATATCAAGCCATCATAGGAGGCATGTACTGAACTATAGGCCTCTGGCTGCCAGGCAAGTGCCTTCTTTTTTTTATCTTGAATATAAAGCTTGGCAAGATGTTCTAGCCCAAAGGTAATAAAACTAGAGTCATTCCAAAATTTTACAAATTAAATGGTTTTCTTATTCCAATATTAAATTTCTTTCTGGGTTCCCACTTTCATAATTATCCATCAGAGTGTCTCAAAGATGTTTTTTTTGTTGTTGTTAATTTGAGTAACTTAATTACAAAAATCAAAATAGAACGCTAGTTCTAATAATTAATTTAATATTTCTAAGCAAGAGAGCTGTTGTATAGGTTCAAGGTTGTTCAGGAAGGAAATACTGACCATTTGCCAACAATAACTACAAATGACAGACAGCAAAATTGCCTCTGGTGACAAATCTTTTCAAGGTGCACCTAAATTGGAAATAATTTGCGTTGATCTTATTCCTCTCTCCTACGATGGTCTATGCTGTAAGAATGTTAATGTGAAATGTCCTTACTCTGAACTGATTATTGCTAATACATTATTAATAAGTTGGCTTTTCATTTTTGTCTTCAAAGAAATAAGGCCAAGTTAGAAATACAGAATGTTAGTCAGTTTGAAACCTAATAAGTTGGCAAGTATGTTCTGTAGCACCAGTGATAATTTAATTGACTTCTTTAAATTTATTTTGTACCCTGAATTTTTCATTTTAAAACCTTTATTCTTAGGTATAATTGGTGTCAAAGCCATTCATATATATACTTATGTCTAGTCCCAGATAGCCACATCCCTCCCAAATTTTGTTTTTTTCTTTTTCTTTCTGTCTGCACCCCCTCAGTTTCTATTTATTTTTTCTTTCATCTTCCTATTCTCTCTCTCTCTCTCTCTCTCTCTCTCTCTCTCTCTCTCTCTCTCTCTCTCATCAGTTTCAGGTGTACAAAACAATGTAATAGTTAGACATTTATCATTTATACCCCTCACAAAGTGAAAACCCCCCGCCCCCAATCTACTACCCCTCTGACATCACATACAGCCGTTACATTTCCACTGTCTCTATTCCTAATGCTGTACTCCACTTCTTGTGTCTATATATATACATATATGTATACATATATGTATATATATATAAAATTATATATATAAAATTATAGTAGACATTTATTATTATTCAGCTTCAGCTTCAGGTGTACAGTGCAGTGATCAGGCATATACACCACCCCTGAAGGGGTCTCCCTAATAAGACAAGTGTCCATCAGATACCCTACAAAATCTTTACAACATTATTGCTTATATATCCCAAACTGACTGTCGTATCCCTGTGACAATCTTGTGGTTACCGATTGTGCTTTCTAATCCTCTCACCTTCTCCCTCATCCCCACCCCCCCATCTTTCTATTCTCTTTTCATCTCCTCTTTCTTTTTTGCCCTTCTTTCCCCCCTTGTCTGTCATCTATGATATAAAAATTTTTTTAAAAACCCTGATAAATCAGAGCTACTTCTTAGATATTTATTTTTAACAATTTGAATCTTCAAATTAATTTTTGGACTAAATATAAACAGTTAAGTGACTTTATATATCCAGAGAGTGTATTATTAATAGTTATCAATTTAAAAAAATTTGTGTGTATGTTGAAATGATTGTATTCAATACAAGCAACAGAGAGAAGGTTAAATTGTCCCTGAAGAGAAATATAATCTTAGTATATTAGTCAAAAAATAAAAATTAAAAATAAAGAAAAAATCCGGAGGTCAGTATAATGGAGTTTTGCTATTTTTGAACATTTATTCTAGTTTCTCTTTTTTAGGGGTTGTGCTTTGCATACAGGGATTGTTGAAAAGAGAGTTTGAACACTTGTTTGAGTGCTAATTAAATTTGTGTAGTTTATCAGTGATTCCTAAACACTATTGATTTTGAATATTATGGAAAAAACTAATTATTTTATGATATTTCACCCTAGTTCACTATTGGAATCAATTGCCGAAACAATTTATAAGAATTTAGAGGTTGCTTTTCTTTTTGGCATGGCCATATGTGTAATTATGCTGGCCCCTGTCAACTTCATATCTTCTAATAAAATATGAAATATATGACTTACCCACTAAGGAGAGAGATTTCAATAGTTGTGATAATATTTGAACAGTTATTTAAGACTAGAAGTGAGAATGCATGTGCTGAGTTTAATAATCAAACATTGTCTTTTGTCACTTAGCTAATAATCAGTATTATGTAAATAATTTTAAGGACAAAGATAAGTGCAAATTCAAAGGTGAAGACTCTTAAGAATCTTATTAAAATTATGGCCCAGAAGAATAAATCAAAAACTTTAAAGACATGCTGAAGACTTACTGGGTAGAACATTTTAGTTTATGTTTGATCTTGAATTTGGACCCCAGGCCCTGCGTGGTTGTATGCGTGTGTAACGAACGGTTCCTGTGACAGATGAATTGACTCAATTGTAAAACACAGTCATTATGTGCTGGAAAACTGTAGCTCATAGAAACTAAAAATACTGCTCATGAGATGTGCATGTGGGACTATGGTGATTAAATGAGGAAGTCATTTAGTTGTTTTCAGTGTTACTACTCATTGTTCCCCTGGAACATACACATAATGTCTGTTAATCACAGCACATGTGACTATTGTAAATCCCCATTTATTCTGCTTCTGGAATTCAAAGGAAAGAACATGGCAACAGTCCACTCCCCTCCAATCCTCATGGGGTAGCTGAACATGGAGAAGAAATGGAGTCTTTCTGCCCCCATGGAATGCAAAGGAATTCTAATTCCTTTATTTTTTCAACAGTTTTTGAATATACATTGATAAAGACATGAACTACCCCATGGGTTTATGTATCTGTCAGTTCTTTTCCCACTTGGAACTCAGGCCTGACTTAAGAATGCTCTAGTAAATGATGGGAACACGTGTTAAATCCATTGTTCCTACTGATTTTCAGTCACATTTGTTGTCTGGTAACAGCAAATTATTTTCTTATTCCAACAACTCACTTTCCACACAGTGATTTTTAAAAATATAAATCTGGTTACAAAATGCTTCTGATTAAAGGTCCTAAATGTTTCCAATTAGAATTCAAAAAACAAATCCTTACTCTGTCCTAGAAAGCCCTATGTGATGTCTCCCACATCATTTGATATTCATCTCTTCCTGGACAATTCTGTTCCAACGAGTTCCTCAAATAACCTCGGCTCCTTCCTGCTGCAGGAACTTCGTACAAACTGGTTTTCTGCACGAACACTTCCCCATGTCCTCAGCTTAGCGTAGGTCCATGCGGGAAAGTTGTCTTTGCATCCTGTAAGGTCTGAGCTTGCATCATTCTCTCAGTGTGCCCTGTATTCTTTGTAGTATAGATTGTTGTAATCCTAAAGTATCTATTTGCCTCTTTTACTTTCTTGTCCGTGTCTAAGACCAGATTTTAAAATTCTTTCCTTTGTGGATTTCATACCTAGAACACATTCAACAAGCAAGGAAAATAATGAATGAACAAACAAGCAGCTTGAGCACGTGAGTGGAGTTAAATAGAGTAGGCTTCTACAGAGTGGCAAGTGCTAGACATTTTTCCCACGAACTTTCTCATTCCAACCATGATACATCTGGGAGTTAAACTATGAGTGAGTGAAATGCACTAGTTAGGGCAGGGTAAATACACCTCTTGAAGGGATGGCTCTGACTACATAGAAAGCCCCAAGGAAATTCCTTCAAGGTTACCAATTGAGCAAGAATTTTTCCTACCAAAAAACCCCCTCAACTTTAATAAAACTAAGAGGTTAGTTAGGCCACTAAACATGTACTAGTAAAGAATGATGGCTGTAAGGGAAGGGGAATTTGATGATATGGAATATTGGAGTATGAGAGAACACTTTCATTGAGGAGTCAGCATTACAGTAACATTATACCAAGGGTCTGGTGTGTATCACACTCTGTCCCAGAGTGCAAACTTTATCATTTAATTCTTACAGCAAACTATTAGGATAGTGCTAACTGTAGTGGCAAATTGAGACTCCATGGTGCTTTAAAGTTTGTTTAGTAGAGTCGCTCAATTTTCCTTGTAAAAATAAATTTTTACAAAAAGGAATATGTTTACTTGGTTCCTAATTTTAAGGACCTCTGCATACTGGTTGAACTAATTAGATCTCAGTCAGTAAGATCATGCTTGGTCAATGGCTTAGTTATGGCCGATTTGGTGTGTTAAGTCAACTTGCTATGACAATACTTACATCTTTAAGAGACAAATAATTTTTTTTGTTTTGGTCTCATGGTTACAGTTCCTTGGAATGATTGAAATAAATCTTCTTAAATTCTAGGACATTAAGTCACTCCCTGCTGACAAGATATAGAACAACTGTAGAGAGAATTTATTTACCTGGCGTGTGAATATTTTCTCACTCTCATCTACCTACCAGTTGTTACCGGCAGCTCAGGACTCTGTCACTTCCAGCACCTGACCCAGTGGTACAACTTGTACATTGCTGAGGACATTACACTTTTCAATTTCTAGAATAATTTTCTGGCTTAATGTGTTTCCTTTTAGAGAGTTTCCAAGCATTCTCCCTCTTGTTTTCTCATCATTTCTGGTCTGTCTGTCTCTCTCACAGCTTTTTAAACATAATACAAAGCAAGGTTGACCACCAAAGACTCCCTTGCTGATATACAGTTGTATGAAGTCTTTTTTGGATACGTGTCTGATTTTGCATAATGATGTATTTTCCAACATGGACATACTCTTGTTAAGGCTGGTAAATTACAGGATTTCTTGCTCTACGATTAGACTTTAAAACATATGTGACCATAATGGTTCAGGGAGTTGGCTGAACTTCTAAGCCAAAGGTATGGTTAAGTGGATGGTTGCTTTGTCAGCAAACTTGAAACTCGTGCATCCAGTGAAGTGTTCCATTTCTAGGTACACCCTAAGGTTTGCAAGTTTATCTTGAAAAACAAAAGGCTTGTATCTTTTGGGAGGTTCCTGAAGACCATAACTATTTTGCCCTTGCTTTCATAGTTTAAATAGTCATTATTGTGCAATTTTAGATACACCTAATTTTTAAAAAGACTTTTCCTTTGTGATGTTTGTAAGTCTTAGAATTCTTCTTTTCCCTCTTAGTTTCTCCTTTAGTTTCTACATTTTTTACTAACCTTTAATTTAAAATCCATGAGATGATTTGTAGAATTCAGATGTTGTTTCCAATACAGGCAAATGTGGTCCTTAACCATCCCTTCTGCACTGTTTCATGTTTACATGGAATAGGTTTAGGTGACCTCTGTTACATCACATCAAACCAGAGTCCAGGAACTACTGAGAGCAAACTGAGCCTTGGTGTGAATTAGATGGAAAAAAAAAAGAAAGCCAACAGGCTTTTCTCTGGTCAGATGCAGTCCTATTCCAGGCTTCACAAGCAGGGGTGAGTTGCATTTCAGCATTTGGATAGTATACAAACTGCACAACTCCCCGTGACTCTCCTGTTGTGGAGCTCCTGTGTGAATTTTGCTCACCTGCTGAGTGTCATGCGATGCTTCCCAGGCTAAGTATGTAAGTTTCAAGTTCCATGGGCTCATGTTGATCTAAGTGGATTGATTGGCTGAGGTCCCAGTTCTTTCTAACACTTCACAGTAATCACATGAAGTAAGGCAGAGAAACAGTACCGCCTAGGATGTTTCATTTTGAGATGTGAGTATTGGTTTATCAAAAATGGTGGTTCAGTCCCTAAGAGTCTTTCGTTTCCCATGAGTAAGAAGACTACATGTGTACTAAGAAGTGAAGACAGACCTAGCAAACTCCGCATTGTTCATAACCTTCCCTAAGGCAGAAAGGATGCCTTCTATACCTTTCTATCTCCAGAGACTAGTCTGGTGCCTAGTATATAATAGATGCTTGATGAATATTTCCTAAGTGAATATAGAGATGTTGACGCATTCCTAATATAATCTAGATGGGACAGTTCTCTCATCCACATCATTGTATCCCCAAACCTGATTTAACTCCATAATTCATTAAAAGGAAGGAAGATTTTACTGAAGACTTTGTGGAAGAACAGAGAAGCAGAATCAGACTGCACAATCAATATTTCTCAATTTCATTCTCCCCAATGGCTGTTACCCATCTTTGCTCTTGCTCTAAGCTCCAGTCCTCCTTCTGTTTACTGCTCCTCCTACTAAAAACTCCAATTTTGTGTAGGTGAGTCAGCTTCAAACTTAAATTGTGCATATCACACAGTAAAACATGAATCTAGTCATTAGACAAACTGTACCTTGTTTTCCCTGAAGGACACTCTTGGGTAGCAAGGATGGAGGTAGAAATCTCATCTTCTCACCTCAACTGTAGAGTTTATGTGACCAGTAAAATCTCTTCCAAGGGAGCAATCCCGCTACTAAAACAAGGAGGCATAACTACATTATTACTGTAATTATTTTTATTTTCCTTCTTTAACCTCTTAGTCTACTCCTAAAACAAACTGTATAATCTGGCAGGGAGAGATTTCTGATTCTTAATTATTTGTTGCCACGCAGCAGCCTAACCGTCTGTCTCCTCGTACCTGCCTCTAAAGAAAGGAGAGTCTGTGAGACGGATCCTTTCAGGGACTTTGCTTCACCTTTGTGCTTACACCTTATGCCTCCCTGTTTGGCCCCCAAAGATGGCTGGCTAGTCAATGACAGGTAAGATTCCCTACAGAGGACAACCCAAGCCAGATACAGCCGTGTGGGGACCATCTGGGGAACTCGCGGGGTCCATAGAGGTGGGCACAGCCCCCTACCTTCTCCAGGCTAAGGAGAGTCTCTGCCTCTGTGGCTGCATTCCTTCCCACAACCTGCAGGGGAAGTGACTCAGTGATGTGCTCTCCATCTATTCATGTGCATAAAGTTTTTGTCCCTTGGGGAGGTACATACATCCTGAGACTTACAGTTCGGCTGCCTGCAGGCAAGGGTGATTGGCTTAAATCAGTTTCCTATTATAATGTATGGGATTCATAGATCTTGAGATTGACAAGCTTTACTGCCTTTACATCCTCACCTAACTAATAAAAGCTATGCGTTGGCCCAATTCAGCGCTCAGCCCTTGAGGCTGGAGTTCTTTGGCCCCGCTTGCACTCTATTCTTGGCTACTGTATTTCTTAACCCTGCGCCGCCCTCCTCGCTCCCCACAACTTTTGTCGTGCAGGACGCGACAATTATTTATCTGAATCACAGCACTTTTAGGTGTCAATGCAGCTTCTTCATCATCACTATAGGAGATTGGGGATCATGGTCCAACTTGGACTCGAAATAATAGTGTGACCTTAGTCACTCTAAAACTCCATGTTTTTCTTCTAGAAAATCAAACTCCTTAGTGTTAAACCAAAGTCAGGGGTTTTCAATCTCAGCTGCACATTGTACTCAGCAGGGAGTTTCATAAAATGTGATGTCTGATTTAATTTGTGGGGTTAATTCCCAGGCATCCAGATTTTAAAAAGCTTCTTAAGTGATTCTACTGCGTAGTCAAGATTGGGAATTACGAAGCTAAGAGCTATGGCGATAATTAACATGTATGAAAACACTCAAACTAAAATGGATTATAAGAATATAAGGTAATTTTAGTCTAGCATTTTTATTAAAGTAAAACAAAACCTGGAAGACATCATGGGGTTTTTGTTTGTTTCATGACTGCAGGTAGGGTGATTGACTTGTTTGCCTGGGACTTACCTGGTTCCAATACTGAAAATTTGTGTCTTGGGAACCGCTCCATCCTGGCAAAACCTGGATGGTTAGGTCTCCCAATTGCAGGCATTCTTGTACTATGAGGTGTCAGGTTTATTGAGTTCTTACAAGACTGGGAGATGCAATTATGAGCCCAAAGTCAAAAGAATAAAACTTCTAACTGAACTGAATGTTTGAATGCACATTATTCTCTCTGCCCCTGGTGAACCCCTTCTGTTTTGTTTTTCCTTGTTCTCCATGCCTTTATTCAAAATAGTATCTCAATCTGAAATGTTTTTATACTCCGTCTTCATCTACCTATCCTTCATGTGTTTGGGATTTTGGTGATTCTCTAACCTTAGAAGAAAAAAATAAAGTAGGAATTAACATTTGTGTTGCAAATCCCTTGTTGATGTTTTCTCCTTTGAAAATACAAAGTTTACACAAATCTTTAGAATTCAAATAGTGAGCATGTTATGCTCAAAATATGTCATGGATCAAAGATAACTTTGTATAGGAAAAACAAACCAAAACACATATATACAGAGAACAGATTAGTGGTTGGTTACCCGAGGGGAAGGGAGTTGTGGGGTGGGCGAGATGGGAGAAGGGGTCAATTGTATGATGATGGATGTAACTAGACTTTTAGTGGTGAGCACTTTGTAGCATGTGCAAATGTGAAATTATGTTATATACCTACATCTCTATAATGTTATATACAAATTTTACCTAAATTAAAGAAAAAGATAACTTTTTATAGGTTAATGTGTGTCTCAGCCAGAATAATGGTTTGATTTAGAAAACTCCCCCGATAAGTAAAATAGGATTCCATTTTGCTGCCTGGCCCTCAGGATGAATCAAACCAGTGAAATCCTTGCTCCTGAGGAGTGGAGTGTTTCAGTATATACTATCTGTGTGTGTATTGTATGTGTGTGTCTGTGTATGTTTGTGTTGGAGGTGTTGGGAGGTGAGAAGGGTTTTCCTTCTCTTCCTCCTTCCAAATCTCACACAAGGGCCTCTCCCTGTCCAAACCTAACTCCCTCCTGGGAAGGAGATCAGGCGTATGGGTTTTCTAGGTTCTCAGACCTCACAGTATGATAGAGAGCACGGAGGGTGGAGATGGTACTGATTATTAGCAGACAACATCTGGCAAGTTACCACGCTGACTTCAACTTTTTAACTAGAGAAGACAACTGAGTCCATGTAAGGTGTCTAGGAAAAGGGATTTCTGGTAAAAATTTGATTGAGTGCTAATCATTTGGAGCCATATAATGGTATATGCCTTGGCTCCTTTTACTGCCCAGGGAACAGACTGAGGAGGCTCTCCACTCATGCCAGTACCTGGCATGTATCATGCACTCAGTAAAGGGTGGTTGTCATTGTTATTAGAGCAGCATGAAAAGCAATTGGCTCTTGGCAGCATATTGGGGCAACAAGGCTAAGTCGCTCAGGAAACTTGGGCATTGGCCACAGAAATCACTGTCACTTCGCCATGCAGAAGACAGACTACAAAAGGGACAGCTGATTGGGAAAACCACATGTTGAGTTTTGGTCTTTTCACATGACACCCTACACCTTATTGCCCAGCATTGCCAGCCGTAGTTACGAATTTCTGTAGCTTGGAGATTTGTCTCTTTCTTCTTTTCTTTCTCGCTGTAAGTAATATTTTCAGTTCTTTCAACAAATGCCTACTGAGTACTTGCTATAAGAAAAACACTGTGCTGGGAATAGGGGAAATAGAAATATATAAATATAAAAGATAATCACCATGAGAATGACGGAATATCTTGAAATGCTGATTTGAGGAAACTAATACTAACACGTAATTTACACATTGCTTTCATTAACATGGCTTACTTCAATCTTTAGAGCTACCCCATAATTAAGATGCTGTTGTAGAGGGAAGCGAAATTTGTCACCTCAAAATATGTCTCTTTGGCAAAAGGATTCTTTTAGGCTGGTTATTTTGAAGAAACAGCAGACATAAGAGAAGCTCTGAAAATCAAGGGGAGTTAACCCTTTGTAAAGGACACTTACGTTTGTAAGGGAAATCTCAGTTTGTAAAGGTGTCGCCCTCTCTGTACCAGGAAGAGGGCTGTGATGACCGTATCTCTAGAAACTCTGATCGGTGGAGAAGGCTAGGACATAAATCTGCATAACAGTCTTACCCTGTTTACTGTTCTTTTCCTGGTAACCTCCCCTAACGGACCCCCCCCACCTTCAACATCTTCTTTTGTCTTCAGCTTTAGATGGTATTTAAGGTGGTGTCGTCAGCGATTTTGGCCACTCAGTTTTCCTGTGTCTCTCCAATGTATATAGGAGGTATACACGCGTCATTAAACTTTTGTCTGTTTTCTCCTGTTAATCTATCTTATGATAGGAATATCTCAGCCAAGAACCCAAAAAGGTAGAGGGAAAAATGCCACTACAGTTGCTAATGAGAGAACACTCAAAATGGATTAGCTTTTAGAATTTGAAAATATATTGGTTCACGTAAATTAACAGATTCTGGGACAGTCTGGGCGGGGCTGAATCTAGATGCTCAAACAATAGAAGCGGGGTGATTTTTCTCTGCTCTGCTTTGATCTCTGTTGCTATCGTGGACAAAAAAGGGACCGTATACTAAACGTGACAAGCTCAGGGAAGGCCAGCATGATGGACCCTAGAAACTGAGAAACTGAAAGTAACCGCATAGGATGGTCTGAATATTATTGGTTCAAGGCTCGTGTGCCCGTGCTTCAAAAGGCCAGAACTGAAAACGTCAGTGTTTGGAATAAGGAAAGTTTTATTGGCTAAATGAGAATAAGGGACACCTAATGGTGCCTCAAATTCATCTTAACATTTTTGCTGCGACGTTCGTCTATAGTCGAATGATATTTCCATGCCACTGTCTACAGCATTCGACTTTACCCCACAAGCTCAGTGTTCCAGAAAGGAAGTTTAGGAAAGCAGGTATCCATTTTTCTATATTTTTGTGTTTTTCAAGAATAAATAACAATAGGAAATTTTTATACTTCAGTAATCATTTATTTTAATAAAATATAGTGCCTTAACTGTATTTACTTAAAAATATAAATACTGCAATTACTTCCTGTGGATTTTTGACACATTTTGGAGAACAAACTTGAATTAATGCAGTGAAAAGGTTAAGGGAGCTCAGAAGTCAGGTTTCTTTTATGTCAAGGGAAGGGAGAATGGGTGCAGCAAGAGGAAGAACAGGAAATCTTCAAATCTCTTTGTTCCCAGTTGGTTCTTGACATTCTTGACCCCGCAGATCCAAGTCCAGTCATGAGATTCCTGTAAATTTTGGATAGACAGTCATAGCTTTGCATAGCTTTTCCCACCCATTTAGGAGGCTGCTTTTGCAGAATTCCTGTAATCAATTAGCACATCTACAATATGAACTATTTGCCTGAAGGCCCTGGGAGAAATGCGGGACAGAATTTACGGTAAGTGTCTAAAGGGAGAGAGCAAATGCATTTCTCCCTGTTACGTGAGTATAAAAATTTCTAACTAAAAGTGAGTCATGGTGGGTCTGTTATGTCCTAGACCTGTAGCTCCCTTGAAAAAGGAAGATCAATCTTTACCCAAAGTGAGCCTATCTATTGTCTTTTTGCATCTAAGATAATATGCACTTGGAATGTCAGAGTAATCCCCTTTTTCCAGACCCCTCAGGGTATAACTTTCCATCACAGCAAGAGACTACAACACACCTCATTGTTATCTTGTTGCCCAGATATCATCTATATGTGCTGTGAATATTAACTATCCTGTACCAACCAATGTAAAAGAAGTCTGTCTTCCTATTTCACTTCTTATCCAATCCCAGAGATTTCCTTGCTGTGCTTTCTTCCAGCCCCTTAATCCACCACCAATGGATTTCATGTAACCGTCTTGACATCTCCCCTTTGATTCTAATGTATAAAATAAACTGCAGCACTGCCGTTCTCCAGAACATTTTCTCAATACCTTGATATTTTTCTTCCTGGTAACTGTTGTCAGTTTGACTCAAATAAACTCATAAAAATTCTCTACAGGTTTGGACATTTCTTATATCAACACCATCATTCTCAGGTAGCCTTTTATCACGTAGTGGCAAAGACGCCTGCAAATAACTCCATTTCTTCTACATTCTATTAACTCAGCATCCCAGAAAAAGCAGCACTTTACTAATAGCTTCTAGCTTCAGCTTATATCTGAATCAAGGCATGGAATCAGCTTTATCTGAATCTATTATTAGGCTGGTGATGGGGAAGGAATGGACCCCAAGTATACAACATTCACACACACACACTGAAACACATGTGTGTATATATGTATTACAGTCAAGTTTTATTTTCCTTGTTTTATAAAAAGAAGATGCCCTGACATTTAGTTACCTGCCTAAGGTGAAAAGGATAGTAAAAGGTGTGGATGAAAATAGGGGTTCTGGTACCAGAGAGTAGGTCTTTCTCGGTGCAGTGTCCAGGTTCTTGGTGTCTCGAGCAAAGAATTGAACAAGACACAGAGGTAAGGTGGTGAAAGAGAAGTTTATTGGAAGAGATAGTACACTCCAAAGAAATAGGAGTGGAGCCGAGCAGTCGAGAGTGGTTCAAGGGCCATTATTAGAAGAGAAAGTACACCCAAAGAGTTTGGAGCAGGCCGAGCAAAAGGATGGGCTTAAAAGGCTCGAAGGCACTGACTGGCAAGGACTTGGAGCTTTTATCCCTTTTTCTCTAGAATGGGCTGTTCCTTTCCGGGCATGGGACCACTTGATTGACACCTGTGATTGACAAGTGGCTATTACCTCATCTTTTTAGACTGCACATGTTCCTTCCAAGAATTCAGTCTGTTATAATGATATTAATGAACTTCCGGGCATATGCATGAAATTGTAATGATGATATAATGAAGCCCAGGTGAAATGAAGATTGTTGTGTCCTTTACTGCGCAGGTGTGAGTGGCGGGTTTAATCTAGTTGGGTATTTTGTACCCATTTATTTCCTCATGCGTGTAGATAATTATAGTGAAAAGGGAAGTTTTGGGCAGTCTCATTCTATGGGTTGTGTTGGACGTGCAGGAATGCAGAGACCCGATTCCTATCTCAAACTGCCTGCCTTTTCTTCTCCTTGAGAGATGTGATCCTCATAAAATCTCTATGGGAAGTTGAGGGACAGGAGGGCTGTTTTGCTGTATCTGCTTCCTGCTGGGCAGGGGTGTAGAGCCGTCCCTACCTAATGGGGATTCACAGAACTCTCTCCCTGTCTGATTTTAGATGAGAGTAAGGGATCTCAAGATCTACCTGGAAGACCATGTTGGCTTCTTTGGTTGGGACTGGTGATCTTGGCTGGGGTACTGTCTGTCTCCCCAAGTCCCCTGAATGAGGAAAAATAGATTTTAATTAATACATTTCTTAAAGAGCAGAGCTCAAAGCTACTGATGAGTGGTGGCTACATGATGGAAAATCCGTCTGCTTTATGGAGCCTGTGGACACTTAAACTGTTGTTCAGGTGACATTAATTGTCTAGGAGCTGAGCCCAGAGTGGGTTGGAAAGAACATTAAGCTTCAACAATTATAATCAAAAAGTATAAATCACAAGCTTCAGAGTAATTGTCTAAAGCAGGGGTAAAAGCTAAAAAACTGGGAAAAAGGAAACTTTAAGGAGAAGAAAACTTAAAATTTCTATAGGAAAGAAAACTTTAAAAAGTTTTTCAGTGGATGGGCTACTCGTTGGCCTGTATCAGTTCTATGGAAAGTAACCTCACAGGGTAATCTGATCACAAATTCCTAACTGGGCAGGTCACGGTGGGTAGTCATGCCCCAGGCATTTAAGTTTTTAGTAAAAGGTTTATCTTTGCCTTAAGCAAGCTTTGTCCATTGTTTTATGCATCTAGGTTAACACATGTTTGAAATAAACTGTAACCACCCTCAAGAGAGCACATAATCTTGTTAATTATACTATAATCTAATCCCTGCCTTGCTTTTTCCCACCTCTGTGTAATCTTCCTTGCTTCCCTCCTTAATTTCAAATGCATAAAAGAGGCTGCAAAATGGTTATTCTCCGGAGCAGTTGAGATCTTGCTTTCCTGCATATTGTCAGTTTGGCTCAAATAAACTCATACAAATTCTCTACAGGTTTGGATGTTTCTTACATCAACAGAGAACTTTAAGAAAAACAGATGTTATCGCAGTGTCAATGAATTATAGATACTGGGAGCTGAAAGTGACCTAAAACTATAATGTATACTATTTTTTCATGGTTCTCAAACTCTTATTTGTTCTGCCTAGGAACAAATACCTGTGCAGGTATTCCAAAGAGATGGGAAATTTTCTCATATTCAAGCAAAGCAGATATGTATTTATTTGTCTTACATTTTGGACTACATAAGGTTCTGTAAGAGGGAACATTCCCTGCATTGGAAAAGTTTCCAAACAATCGCTCTTACTCTTTTATTATACAGAAGCTACTTTCCCAGCATTATAATCAGCCTAACTGTGCTTGATAATCATTTAAACTCATCACTCCCAACGTCAATCAGTAGTGTAAACTGACATATATTTAATAGTCCTTGAGGTAAATATTCTGAGTGTAGAACGGATATGAAAGTTTGCCCATTTCTCAGTTGATTGGAGTATCTAAAGATGTTCTCAGTCTTCCCGTACAGGATATCGTTACCAGAGAGCAGGCCCTTCTTGGCGTGGTGTCCAGGTTCTTGGCGTCTTGAGAAAAGAATTGAATGAGACACACTAATACAGCGGCGGAAGAGTAGTTTATTAGAAGCAAAAGGACACTCCAAAGAGGTGGGAGCGGCCCGAGCAGAGGGAGTGGCTCCTTAGGGCCTAAGGAGGCCTTGGTGATTTTGATCCCTTTTTTTTCTACAATGGGCTACTCCTCTCTAATTGTGGGGCTATTTGATTGATACCTGTGATGGACAAGAGGCTATTACCTCATCGTTTTAGATTGTGCAAGTGTGAGTGACCAGTCTAATTTGGTTAGGTATTTTGTATTCTTTAACTTCCTTGTAATGGCTAATGGTTATGGTAAACAAGGGAAAGTTTGAGTGGAGAGGGAAATCTTTTGGGTGGTTATTTCTTATAGGTCATGTTGGGTATGTAGGAATGTTACCTGACATATCCAAGCATCTGGGAGACCCAATTCCTGTCTCTAACTGCCCGCCTTGAGAGACGTGATCCCCATAAATCTCTATGGGAAATTGAGGGATAGGAGGTCTCTTCTTCTGTATCTACTTCCTGCTGAATGTGGCTGTTGTCCCTACCTACTGGGGATTCATGGGACTCTCGTCCTATCTGATCTTAGATGAGGGGGAGGGGTCTCGAGATCCACCTGGAGGACCATGTTGACCTCCTGGGTTGGGATGTACTAGAAGCCTTGCTGGGGCATCACTTGTATCCCAACAGCTCGTAGATGAGAAGAGATAGATGTTAGTTAACAGAGGTAAATGTGTTGGCCCAAGAAGCAGGACTCAAAGCCATTTCACAGGGGGACTGTGTGATGAAAAATTGGTCAGTTTCATGGAGTCTGGCCTTTCTTCTGGGTTAACTGGTCATTCAGTTATTGTTCACCTGGGAGTTAGGTCTGGAAAGAATGCTGGGCCACGATGACTATAATCAACGAGCATAAATCACAAGTGTTAGGGTAATTATCTAAAGCAGGGGGTAGGAGATTTCTATGTTTCAGGTTAAAAACAATCTATTGTTTATGATTAAGAAACTGATTTGAAAAATGATTATAACCAGGGTGTAGGGAGCTAAGACACTATGGAAAAGGAGACTTAAAGTTTTTATAGTGAGAAGTCCTTTTGTTTGGCCAGTATCAATATGACCCACTTTATGGAAGTAATTCTAACATAGGAGGGAGTTAATATGGCAAGGGTAGAGATGGGGAGAAACTCTCTTATGTTGTAAAATCATCTCAAGTTATTCTAAATTCTAAAGCTTTATCTTTTCTCCCCACACTAAGTATAATTTAATGAAAATTCCCTAACTTTTTGGCATCAGAAGTTGTAAACTAAGATTCTTCAGAGGTGTGGCATAGAATGTACATTTATTCAATAAGCTGGATATAACGCTGACCTGGATTATGGCCCCTCTATCTATAGGGGTCGGCTCGGGTAGCTGGTTAGCTCAGTTGGTTAGAGCATGGTGCTCACAACACCAAGGTTGCCAGTTCGATCCCCGCATGGGCTACTATGAACTTCGCTCTCCTTAAAAAAAAAAAGAAAACAAAAAAACTCTGTTCTACAGGGACCAGCCTCTATTCAGCTTCAGCTAACTCTTGCCACATAGAAACCATCATTTGAGAGATTTATATTTTGAGCCCCAAACTGAATTTTTATGTAGATTTTTAAATATTAAAAACTCAGACATAAAAAAAATATGTCCGTAGTCTAAACAGGCCATGGGTTACCCATTTCCGCCCTTTGTGTTACCTAACTAATGCATGGTGAACGATGGAGCTATTATTAATTTTTTTGAGAAAGACTATTTCTTTTTCCTTTAACATTTGGTCCACACCCATAGAATGTACAAACACAATCACATAGGTTCTATACAACAGATCCTTCAAAGAAATAATATTTAGAGAACATAGTACACTGAAATAGGGAGTAATATTTTTTATTAAAAATCTCTACTGAATGTTGGCTTTGGATGAAGCTATATACCCTTTGGTGCCTAAAGTATCTGTATTTGGGTGTGTTGATCCCGCCCTGTTTATCAAATGATTCTCTGTGGAAGAATGAGCTTATTTCTGGAAAAAATGCCTAAGAAGAGAGGCGACATTTTTCGGCCTTCTATGCGCTCCACCCTTAACATAAAAAAGTAGTTCTTGCTTTCAAAATGTATTGCATGTTTGGCTAATCCACTAATTTGCATCTTTGATCCTAGTCTTGGGTAGATCGTGTCTGAGTGCATAATGAATCATTGTTCCTCCTAATTTTCTACCACTATCTCTCTACTACCCACAAGAAAGGCTTAAACTCTGTGAAAGAGAAAAAAAATTTTTTTTTTCTTATTCCCTTCTCAATTATCTAGCTGGACTAATAAACAAATTAACATGAGACAGATTAACAGGAGAAAGTGACCAAATGTATTATATATGTACAAACAGGGTTCTCTAAGAATATGAGAACCAGGGACATATTGAGCGGTTAAGGCTTATATGTTGAGCTAAGGAGAGGGGTGGAGGGCTGTGGTTTGGGACTTCAACAGGGAGGAAGGCAATTCAAATTCACATGGGGATGGTAAATGAATGTTTGCTGGGCCATCTTGAACAATGGGACACAGAGGACCTCGCTAGGTTCCTCCTTATCACATTCAGTTCAGATTAAGCTCTAGTTCTCTGTGATGATGTCTCCCTTCCTGAAATGGATCCTCTATCTAAATTCTTTTAGGCAGTTAGGGGGGAAGATCAAAGGTTTCTCCCCCGTCATTTCTTAAACATAATTCAAATCAATATGCAAAAAGGCATATTTTGGGGGGGCAAATTCTGCTTCCCCTCAACTCCAGGCAGCAAAAGGCATGTTTGGAAAGAGATTTATTTAAGGACAAGACAGGATTGGAAATTGGCAAATGAAGCCTACATACTCATATAGTTAATACCACGGAAGAAAAAAGTAAAAGTGAAGAGAGGCATTTTGGAGACTTGTTTATTACCTGAAGACTAATTCAATTGCTTTTATTTTCCTGGATTTGGATTTAAATATGTCTCTGAGAGAACATGTGTTTTCCCCAGAAATTAGCTGAAGGTGAATGGAAGTGAAAGAGCTTTGTGAAGGAGAATCAATGCACAGGTGTAAGTGATCATTTTCTTGTCAGCTCACCAATGAAGAAAATTAGCAAGTTTGTGGACTATGAGTAGTCCGTAGAGTTTTGACACAAACAGAAATGAATTGTGGGGGACTTAATATGGTTCCTTCTGTGTAATCTAGGTCAATTTACTTATTTTCTCAATTGCCTATCTATAGTATCAATTGCCTATCTAGGAAATCAGAATCATATTTACATTTCTCTCACAGAGAAAATGAGTCTCTGGCAAAAAGGAGGTACTCAATTGTTGTCATCTATTTAGAAGAATAAGAATTCCTATAAGAAAAGGAGCTACTGCATTGTTGACAGTACCTGTTGCCAAATACCCAACTTTGGCAACAAAATTCTTTCTGTTGGTAAGTCATTAATTCACTCACTCAAGTCATCATTTAGACAATATATTAAACATCTGCTGAATACAAGAAAATGAGCAATTGTGTATGAGTAAAAAGCATATTATCTGTTTATACAAGACAATTGAATTCATGAACTCATCCTAGAAAAAGTGCTACATACCTCCTTGCTGAATATCACTACGGTCACCTTCCAAGTACTCCCCTTGGGAAGCTATGCACCGACGCCAGCGCCTAGTCCACCCTTCAAAGCAATTCTGGAACTCTTTTTCTGGAATGGCCATCAGAGCTATTGTCATATTACCCTTGATGTCCTGAATGCCATCAAAATGTCTTCCTTTCAATATTTCCTTTATCTTCATGTAAAGAAAGAAGTCACTGGGGGCCAGACCAGGTGAGTAGGGAGGGTGTTCCAATACAGTTATTTGTTTGCTGGCTAAAAACTTCCCCACAGGCAGTGCCATGTTAGTTGGTGCATTGTCATCATGCAAGAGCCATGAATTATTGATGGACACTTATCTCATTAGGGAGACCACTTGAAGTATAGAGTAGATGCCTGATCACTGCGCTGTACACCTGAAGCTGAAGCCGAATAATAATGAATGTCAACTATAATTTAATATATATTATACATTTATTATATATAATATATGTACATATATGTATATACATATTTGTATATATATATAGTCACAAGAAGCGGAGTACAGCATTAGGAATAGAGACAGTGGAAATGTAACGGCTGTATGCAATGTCAGAGGGATAGTAGATTGGGGGAGGGGAATTATCACTTTGTAAGGGGTATAAATGATAAATGTCTATTACATTGTTTTGTACACCTGAAACTGAAAAAAAAGAAAAAAGTCATTAGTCTCAAGTTTTGTTTGAATTAGAACTGAGACGCCTGAAAACCACTGAGGACTGGGATTCTGCTGATGATGTGCCTCTCCCTGATCCCCAAACCTTTTAAGAAAAATGGTCGGTCTCCTTTGAAATTCCCAGAAACTTAAGATTTGCCTGCACTCGTCCAACTTGCATTTTCATGAATTTCATGTTGTCTCAAGCAATGTTTCTCTTTGACAAGTGCGTTCCCAAGTATATTGACTTAGACATTTTGGTTTCTCCTAAGAATTGAGGATTAAAAACTAAGTTCGTTCTTTCTAGCAGAGGCCATTTCAGACTGTTAAATCCTTGATGCTGAGAGATTATCATTGTGAAGCTAGTGAACCAATGCCTAGTGTGTTTACTCTCCAACTGCTAAGTTTAATTCAAAGTTCATGACTGACTGCAAACAGTTTTGCCCGGCACAAACAAAGGGAGACTACTCCTTAAAATGGTTTGCTTTCCAACAGGCTCTAGTCCAGATTTCACTCAACTACCTTACCAGGGAAGACTACTTTGAGTTTCCACGCATGGGGCAATAAAAACAGTGGAGACCAATGCCTTCCTGTAGGTTTACTCTAGAGTGGGATTGGTAAACTATGGCCTGTGAGCCAAATGTGACCCATTGCCTTTTTGTTTTGGAGTTCTCGGCGACTTCTAGAGTTGGTGTCCTGTGTGTTTAAGAGTTTAGTATTGTAATCATGGCCAGCCAGTTGGAGTATCCAGGGGTTCTATCAGTAGAACTGACCCAAAATTATTTGAATGTTATTGTAATTACGCTCTATGGGCCAACTCTACATGGCACAGAGAGCCTACTTGTTGTGCAAGCAATCACACATTTTAGTGTTGTAGAACAAATATCGTGGTCACTTATTTTGAAGTTTAATCTTAGTTCAAGATCTGTCTCAAATATATGGAAGTAGAGAGATTTTTGTCCTAGAGCACACGCATGATGAACTTATGATTCAGATTCAAAACCTGACAAAGTTCTGGAATGCAATTTTCACTTTTGTATACATTATATTACTTAGTCTTTATGCATTGTGAAATTGATATTGTTAGTTTCATTTTACTGTCTATTTTTTCGGCTTTTATTTATTTTATATTTTTTTGGCTTTATATTGATCCTTTCCCTTCTTGCTTTCTTTGGATTGTTTCTAATTTCTCTCATATTTTCTCCCCTCCATTTTTTGGACTGCACGTGTTCTATATCTATTCTTTTAGTGCTCACCCCAGTCATTTGACATACATACAACATTTAAGAAAGCAAACAATATTTTTATTCTGTACAATAAAAAGGTATTGGAACAATTTATCTCTGATCACAACCTTTCTAAATTAATGAAATCTTTGTCAAATATTTTAATTCTGTCTTGTTCTTCCACATTATCTATTTTAGTAAGGTCATTTAAAAAAGATATACACGTATATTTACCAGTACTTTTTCTCTTTCCATCTTGCATCTCAGACCTTCCATTTGGAGTCATTTTCTTTCTGCCAGAAGCACAATCCTTTAGAATTACTTTTCTGAATTATAGTTGGGTAAATACTCTCCATTTTTGTTGGTCTGAAAATCATTTCACTTACCACAAAAGCAATAAATATTCATTGTAGGAGGTATAGAGGATCCTACAGAAGAGTACGTATTATCACTTGTAGGCAATCCTCACATTTCACGTTTCTGATATGCACCAGTACCAGTTATCACAGTTTAAATAACATCAGTCTCCCATCAGCACAGTTCAAATTTCAGTTGCCATGGTAAATTAACTGTGAATATTCACATAAAATACAACCTTCGCTGCTAGCTCTTTATTCCACAAGTGACGATGTAAATACCAGACATTACTTGTGATCAGTTACCAATCATGGCACTCTTTCAAAATCTCTCAGTGGCTGCTCACAACACCTCTTCTTGTTCAATTCATTTGCAGTGAGCCAAGTATACAGTTGTGATCCTCCACATCTCTTGGTGATAAACTCATGCAGCATTTCACAAAAAGAGCCAAAAGAGGGAATTGGCCTGCAAAGATGGAAGTGCCACAAACAAGCCAAAAAGGACAAGGCTGCAAGTGAAATCTGAACCTACTATAAATGGAGTGATAGCAGAAATAGCTGCCTGTGAGAAAGTGGACAGTGCTGCGGTCTGAGACTATAAAGGGCTAGAAGAACTTCAGTGAAGATGAACTTGTCAATACAAATGAAGAAAGTGGTGACAAAAGATATCCCAGAGGATGTGATGGTGACAAAAAAGTCACATTAAAAAAACTCTAGGAGATACTTCATTACATTGAAAGGACAAAGGATACTTTTGGAAGCTGGCCTAAACTTAGAAATAAGTATTACAATTTGGCAAAGCATAACAAAGATGTTTAGTCAATATTATAAGTTATACTATGAGAAGAAGGCAAGTACTGCTCAAACTAATCTTGATAAGTTTTTTTTTTTACCAAAAATAAATCACTTTATTTCTCAATGTTTATAATGTACTCAAGGACAGTATACTAAATATTAGTTTTACTGTTTTTTTCTCTTCTCTGTATATTTATAACTGACAGTAAGAAAGTATTTAGTGTTTTGACAAAATTTTAAAAGGTTATAAAACAATTGTAAACTTTTCCCATTTGGTTATTGTTTTCGTAAAATTTCATGTTTTTGTGGTCCTCCAATATTGTACAAAGCTAGGACTGCCTGTGTATTGCCATAAATATTTATTTATCAACATAACAATCACAATACTCAAAAATAAACATTGTTAATTTTTTTAGGCTATTTTTATTTTGTTCTTGATAGATAATTTTGCTGAGTATAGACTTCTTGGTACATAGTTAAACTCATGAAAAATATTATTCCACTATTTCTAGATTCCATTTTTGCTAATGAGAAGCCAGCTGTTAGTATATTTTAGGTGATGTATACTCTGGCTATTTTTAAAGTGTCTTTTTTGGAGTTCTCTAATTTTACTGTGATGGGTATAGAAGTGTGTATGTGTGTTTTATTTAATCTTATTTATTTAATCTTAATCATATATGTATGTATACACATATGTACACATTTTATTCATCATTGTATTTATTTTAATAATGGACACTCAAATGTCCAAGGTCAGCTATACTGCCAAAATCAGAAGTTAGTCATCAACATTTTCAATTAGAAGTATCTTAATATGATAATTTATTGTGTTTTGATGTGGTCTTAAGAATTTTATATTCTTTACTCTTGCATCTGTTGTCTTTTGTAATTCCAAGTCTGGGTAAAATTTTGTTTATATTCCCAATCCCCTCAATGACCACATAATTAAGGGAAAGGAACGTAGACCTAAGAAGATTATAAACAAAGATAGAATTTTTTTTTTAGTCCACATATGACCACAAAGATATTTTGAGAACTACACATAGTTTGTGCTATTGAGATTTGCCAAATAAAAACAATAAAAGCAAAACTGCAGCAAAATGTATGTATAAGTCCCCTGGCGTGAAAGGATATGGATTTATTTATTCCCTTTATGGTTCATAAACATTCTGATGTAACTGTGAATTCCAGTACTATTATGGCGATAACTGATGAAGAATAAATATGAGAGAAAATTTCAATATAACTCCAAAGTAGCTTTTATAGAAACCATCGTACCTTTAAAGTCAGGGAGGTTGAATATGCATTTGACTCTTTTCTCTGTGAACTGGTTTCTATTTCCAAAGAAGAAATGAACAACCAGATAAGATGAAATGTAATGACACCTGCCTCGTATAAGACGAATCTCTTCTCTGGGCTTCAAACCTAGGCCATGTCTAGAATGCATGCTGTGGGAAAGTTTGTCAAGAATATCTGAAAGTAAGACAAATTATGTCATAGAGTAAAAGAAGCATGGGCGTTAGAGTCAAACAGACCTGGGTTTGAATATTCCTGGATTTTCACCAGTTAGATGTACAGCTTTGAATGGATTAAATAACCTTATACATGTTACCTTATATCTCTGAACTCCACTTTCCTGATCAGTTATATGGAGATGTTAACACCTACCTCATAAAGTTGTTGTAATTGATTACATTTAAAAAATGTGTGAAAAACCTAGAAAAATAGGCAAAAGGTAGTAAGCATAAAGTAAATGGAAGTTCTCTTTCTAAAATGATAGACAAGACATGTCTCCCCACCACCATTCTGATATTTTCAGAAGCAAAATAGTGGAGAAGAACAACTTCTTTCCATATGCTTTTAATTTTAAGATTCCTTGGCTACATTTATTTATTGCATAACATTTTGTTTTTAAAACAAATATATCATCTTCCAAAGCCAAGGTTAGATTTTTATGATCCCTACATAATCTTTGAGGTCTCTTCTAATTCTCATTCCATGTTTCTATCTTTGGTTATAAATCAAGCAGGCCCTTTTAATTTTAACTCTTGCTCATGTGTCATTTAAAGTAAGTGTGCTACTGCACCATAGAGCACAAGAGCTGTAAAAGGTCTTTCTGACTTTCTTTAATTTCTCATTTTACACGTAAGTAACAGAGGACTTAATGAAGTAAGTTGACTTACTTAAGGCAGATATTGGGGAGTGGTAAAGCCCAGACCAGAATCCCAGGCCTTTCCTCATTGTTCCTCAGTTCTAGGTCCAAATAGCTTTAGAAAAAGTAGAAGTATTTGATATGAAACATATCTAGACTCAAAGAGAATTGGCTATTAAGATATTATTGAAAATAGGCATGTATCTTCTGGAAAAAATGTGAGGTGGGTTTGATTTCACTCTCAGTAGTGATCTGTTTTCCACCAGATTGTGTGTGTGTGCGCATGTGTGCATTTCATGTCACTGAATGTGCTTGGTTCAAGCAAGAAAGTGGCCCAATAAATTAATTTACCATGACTATTTAATTACTTAACCTAAGTTTGCTAGAGAACCCCTAAATGGGAAAATGTGTACCCCAGAGCTTTCCTGGCAGGTGTTCTGATATTAGGGGAACATAGGTTATAGCCTCCTTTACCTAGTTTAAATATAGGCTTAGAAATAATTTATTTTGATCACCAGTATCCATAAAAACATTTACACATTCCAGTCAGTTAGCAGAAACCTTGAGGATATAGCCAAGCATAGTGCTATTCCAGTTGAAAGCAAAATTCACAAGCATTGAGGTTTTAATGTCAGACCAGAATTGTGGGTACCTAGAGGGCACTGGAAGAAAGAAGCCACCACTGGCATTTTTCCATGGCCAATCAAAGGCATGAGACCCAATGAAATATGTATGTGTAGAATAATACATGTTCTCAGCCCTGTCTGGGAATGAATAGAGGAAGGTGATCATAACTGCAAAAGATCAGAGAAGAAATAGACCTAGAATGGTAAAAACTATGCTGTCTGCTCTGTCAAATAATAGGAAAATATGTCTTAGACATGTCGAAGTGAGGACAATAGGAAAAAAAGAAAAAAGAAAGAAAAAGAAAGAACCAGAGGTTACTATACAAATTTTATCATCTTTCCATAAACTAAGTAGCGTGTTTTTAGTAGTGGTTTTACTTTTTCATTACATTCTTCAACTTGAAAAAAAAAAAAAAAAGCACTATAGAAAACCTTGAAATACGGGAAAGAATGAAAATGGAACCCTCTTCCCCTGATGTTACCACCATCTAGAGATCATATAATTATCCACCTAAAATTTCTTCTACGTTTTATAATTGAAAGTTTTACATTTACTTTTATTTATTTGGATTTCATTTTGGTGTCTGGTGTAAGTGACAAACCTTGGGTGATAAAGTACCCAGTATGGGGCATTTGTAGGACAGAGGGCTATTGGAGTCCTGCCTG
Source organism: Rhinolophus sinicus (assembly GCF_036562045.2). Lineage (NCBI taxonomy): Eukaryota > Metazoa > Chordata > Mammalia > Chiroptera > Rhinolophidae > Rhinolophus > Rhinolophus sinicus. The sequence goes on from NC_133761.1 coordinate 13,047,515, forward strand.
CTAGTAAGCAGTAGAGTCTTGTGAAACAGAACAGTGTGCCAGGATTTGTGCAAAGTGCTTTCTATTATGTAACTTAAATATTACAATAGCTCTGCGGACACTGAGGCAAGCGACTTAAAGTGACTTATTTAATTTTCACTGCGACGTTCGAATATAGTCGAGTGCTATTTCCATGCCATTGACTGTAACGTTCGACTTTACCCCACAAGCTCAAACTATAAAAAATTTTGTCAATGTTCCAGAAAGGAAGTTGAGAAAAACAGATGTACATTGTTCTATATTTTTGTGTTCTTCTAGATTGAGAATGAATAACAACAGGAAATTTTGATATGTTGTTTTATGTTATTACTAAATGCATAAAATAGTCAAAATATCAATTTCTTATTTTTTGTGTATTTTTGACACATGTGGAGAACAAACTTGAAATCAATGAACTCAGTGAGAAGGTTCAGCTATGTGAGTAGCATTCCAGGAGTCAGACTCAAGCCTGTGTGAGCCTGAGGTTTGAGGTCTTCATTACAAGATACAAACACAGACTGCTAATTCCACAAAGTGCCTGGAGCCTTGTACACAAGAGCTTCTTGTGGGTAGCTACCAAATTTGGAAATCCCCAACAATGCTTTGATGGATGACTTCAGAATCTGAGATTTTGGAAAATAGTCATTCCCCACTATCCCATTTGGAGTATAATGCTCAGTATTGGAGCTGCCCATATGATGTATCAATCAGTTTGGATGTGAAGACGTCAGGCCCACAGGTAGAAACAAGCTCTCCAAAGGACAGTAAAACCCATCAACCGAAGGATGGACTGACAGTAGTTCCCCTGGAGAAGCCATTCAATCAGTCGCATTGAAAGTGCTGGTTATTAATATATTCCTGTTTTGAAAAGAATGCGACATCCTTATTCTCTATTTTGAGCTGTCAGAGGTTCCATATTAGCATTGCATCCTGGGGTAATTAACATTTAATATCACTCTGTTAATTGATTCATCATATTCGGTGTTGAAAGCTAGAGTCTGGTTCAATGGGAGAATAGATATTTTCAAAGCTAGAAATCTGATCGTGTCCCTTCCTTGTAAGTGTTTTTTTGGTCAATTTTATAACTATCCTGGAATTTTTAGTCCTTTTGGAATGGTGATAAATTTGGCACCTGCTAGACGATTAATTATTCATTAATTTTAGATTTCAAGTTACCAAACAGTGTAGCTGGAAAACAGGGTGGTATTAAGTTATTTATTTATTTTTGAAATACTTTGCTAGTGAGCAGAAATAACCACCTGAGAAAAACATTTTACAGTTTTCTTACCGCCACCCCCTCCACCCAGATTTTTACCTTATCTGCTAATGATTGCTCTAACGCAGGAAATGGTGACTGGATGTTCAGGTACAAAACTACTTCATGTTCACACCAGGACTTCATTCGGAAAGTATTTGACTTTATAGGTTCACTCTGTCCTTCCAAAGCTCCAGCCATGCGGCGCGCCAAGCTGTAAACCCATTGACAATCGAGCACAGCACACTCTAAGAATGGTGCGATTCAGAGAAATTTTGCCTTTTATTTTTCTCTTGCTCATTCACATGGTATATATGTTATATATATATATATATATATATATATATATATATATATATATATATATATATATATATGAATGAACTAATTTATATATAAATTAGTTTCAAAACACTGAATATAATTTTTTTTTTTAAAAACTACATGTATTTTTCATAGTTATTTCTACATGGTAATTTAATTCTCAGGAGAAACCACAGAAGCCAATTTACATGTTCTATGAGCAATTTAATAAGCATTAAAATGATTGATAATTGCTTTTTTTCTTGAGATCTTGATATTCTTGCTTGAAAGTGTGTATTTGAGTGGGAGAACTATGAGAATCCACTATATTTATGTCCTTCTGGTAGATTTTTCTATTAGCCTGTGAACAGGGCATCTGTCCCCCAGTTACTAATATATCACTCCTTAATACTGTTGTTTCACATTTCTTACATTATTATGAAAATAAGCCTCAAATGAAGCTCTTAATTTTTTTTAGTTATTTCCCAAGAAACCACACAAATTTATTCCTTTCAGAATTTTCTGAGATAAGTGTCACTTTCTTGGGAGGCATTATAGAGTTAATAATTTTCAAATATGAGTCCTGTATATTACCATTTTAAAAGACGAAAAAACATTCTCATAGATTTCCATTGATGGAAACTTTTTCACTTTATATGATATGAACATGAGCAACATAAATCTAGTTATAAATTTCTTATGCTTATAGGTCCTCTATAACTATAAAATCAAATTCATAAATTAGTTAAAAATTCTAAAGCAATATCATTCAAATTAAAAATTTAATGGTAAATGATTTTGTCCTTTGGAGAAAGTGCAGATACCCATGGATGCTTAGAAGTAAAAGTAGAAACCCTGGCGTGAAAAACCTTAGGCCCCAGGATCAGCCAACTCGGTTTGAAGACCAGTTCCATGGCAGTGAACTTGGGTGACGTCTCTGGGGTTCTCATCTCTGAAAGTGTTTTCAAAATGTCTTTTTCATATAATAGTTTTTTCACGTTAAATTTAATCACATGCTCCATGGTTAGCTTAATAGTTGTTTTAGGGAGATGGCAACATATTCCTCTCTCTTCTTTTCTATGTGGGAACTTCTAGTGTAGGAATCCTTTTAGTCTCTCTGTCCAGTACTCTCTCCTGACCAAGGGAAGGGCAACGATATTTGATTTGTGAGACTGGGAAAGGTCTCAGCCTCTTTTAGGTTCTATTTTGTTTCTTATTTGCCTGCCCTTAGAGGCAGCCCCTCTTTCTCCTGCCTTCCCCAGATAAACCTACCTGGGGTAAATCAATAGTCTGCCTTCTAGAGACACAGTTCTAGAGGGTATTTCTCTCTCTGCCTCATTGAAGCTGGATGTACTTGAGCCAAATGAGCAGAGGGAGACGGCACTTTGGGAAGTGCCAGCTCCACAAAGCCAAGCGTCCTGGAGAGTGGCTTATCCCACATCCAAAAATGACGGATGGCGGGATCTGAGGAAGTCCAGTAGTAGGGCCGGATTGAACCACTTCTTCAGTGAAGATTTATCAGTGATAAAGCTGAAATTTTTACTTCCATTTGTCTGACTTTTGCGTTTCTTTCAACTTTTTCTGAATTTAATGTAGTGGGGAGCATGATTGTGACAATCGCTCCCAAACTCTTAGACATTCTTCTATTTTTATACTGAAAATTTGTTTATGGCTTCCATTTGTCCATAAGAGTTATCTATATTCCTCTTTGTACTTTTAAACTTAATATATTTTCTTCAATCCACTGGGAGTGTCATTACCAGAATGTGTTTCATGAGAGCAGGAACTGAGTAGAATGTGCCCACTGCTACTATATACCCAGTACCCTAGCAGTGTGCCTGCCACATAGTAGGTGCTCAATAAATCTTTGAATGAATGAAAGTATTAAGTACACATTTATTTATGTGGTATTTAAAATTCTCCATTCTATGGTTCTAACTACCTTTCTAGGCCCTTCTCCTTCCATTTACTGATTTTTCTATCAGGGTGCAATCAAAGGTATGAAACTCATTGAATTTTAAAATAATACTGTTCAAATAATGCTCCATTTACTTTAGGCTCTAGTTAAAAAAATCTTTTAGAAATAATTCTCTTCTTGGAATCCTGGATGTCATAGAGCCATCAGATAACTGCATGTCTGTGATTATGTGATGTGATCTTTTCCCACGCTGAGCAATGCTCATTCCATTGCAACATTAAGTGCAAACATGTTCCCTGTGGACTTCCATATTTCTTTGAAGACAAAGAATACATTTGAAAAGACTTACTGATGGTAAATCCCTTTTCTTGCTTTTTGTACTCATGTGAACTATAAAATGAAACTTTCTAGCTAAATAATTTGAACCATATTTAGAACAATTTTAAACTGAAGCTAAATTAAATACAATAGCACTGATAAAAAGTCCCCAGTGTCATAATTTCATTTCAAGTCAATTAATGAAGTTATAGTTGTGAAGATATTTATACTTACTGTAGCTCAGATGTTCTGATTAGAAAAGTACTATCTGTGCAATGCTCATAATTAGAGACAGATACGATATAGCTATTGTGTGATTTTGCATTGAGAATACATGTCTGTGAATAATGGAGATATTTCTTTATGTGTCTCCATTTTTTTGTGTGTGTGTTTATTAATCTCTTGATTTAGGTTTATTTCCATTTGAAGGTTTTCTGTATTACTTTGATCAGTTCCATTTTGCTGAAATACTGAAACTTGTGTAATGGCTCATTTAACGTGACATAATATTTAAGGTAAGCTTTGTCTAGTAAAATCATGTATGATGACACTATCTATAATCATGTTAGAATAGACGTCAGCTTTAGGTGCAGAGGTTGTCTAGACCTGTATTTATACCTAGAAATAAATAAATAAATAATGTTTTTGCACATTTTACCTCCTCCCACCTTGTAGCTTAATGGTAACTGATCTAAATACATCTGGACACTTCCACTATTCTGACAGAATAGTCTTTGTTGGCATCCTGGTTTGTCATTCTTATATTCTACCGAAAGAGATTATTGCTTCTCTTCCTGGACAGAGTGGTTCCTCTTCTTGAAAGGGCCTTTCCCAGATTTAAGACATTTTCTTTTTCAGTTCTAAATATCCTTAATCTTAATAGCTTTCTTTGTTTGTTTGTTATCTTATCAGATATTTGAAGAATGGCAACATATTTACAGAGTTGGTTTATATCTCTTCAAATCAATTAAACTTCCATTTGATAATTTATTAATCTGAAGAAAAACAACCCCAAATAACCAAACACCCATTGACATACCCTATACGCATACACACGCATATACACATGTACACCAATTTGCAGTAGCCATTAAACATTCTTCTGATGTCTCAGCTGTCTTCCATTTTTACCCAGGGAAATAGCATTATTTCGTATGTAGACAATGCTAAATACTAAATAGAAGGTTAATTATTGCTCTTCTAATATCAACTCCCTCTTTCTTCCTGTGTTGTCTTATGTCAACAAGCACTTTTAAATGACCTTTTTTCTATCCTTCAGTCATATAGACACAAATCTTCTTTCTATGAGGCTATTGCTCTTTACCCGGGAGGGTAGGAGCCGTGAGACAGATGGTGGCAGTGAATAATAATAGGTGATGGTGCAAGTCTTCAAATTCTACTGATTTCTTTGTGGGTCCGTTTTCCTGGGAATGGTCAATACCAGTGACTTAGCTATGTTAATCTAAGCTTTTTCACATATGAGTCCCTGAACTTACCTTTCTCTGCCTTATAAGAAAATGAAATGCAGGGAGAGGAAGAATGAAAGTAAAGGGCTTCAAAACTTAAAAAAAAAACCACCTGGACCAAATAGAAAGAAAAGGTATTTATTTTTGTTATTCATCTGATGATAGCATTTCAGGCTTGAATCCCCTTTACCGTATCTCTACCCAGTGGTTCCCTAGCCTCTGATCACTTAAGACATTTGGCCCATAGTTTTAGGTTTTCAACCAATTAGTGCAGTTCAAGAGGTTGAAAGACCATAGGCCTTGAAATTAGAAGACTTGAAATCCTATCCTCATAGAGCAGAGAACATTCAGATTGTTCAGCAGGTTTGCATTCAAGTTCTGGCACTGTGACTTACAAGTTGAATGGATCTGCCAAAGCGAGTGGCTTCATTACTCCAAACCTCAGTTTATTCATCTTCAGAATGAGTAATAACCTACCAGCCAACTCCACAGACTTGGATGATGAAATAAGACGGAGGACAAAATTGTTTGCAAACTACACAGCGCGTGGCAACACGATCGTAGAGAAAAGATTCATAGTGGGCTCACTCAGGAAACAAACACGATAAGCAGGTGGAAATTCTTGATAATAACATTAATTTACAACCTCCAACTCCTCTGTGGGTCAGAGAAATAATTGATTAAAAAGAAACCAAACATTTCACCCAAGTTGATTTTAAATTGAATGAGCACGATGATATGGCAATTGATAAAGTATGATTTTTTTTTAATTGAGTTTGTTCCTCTATACACTCAATCGGGATTATAGGAGGAGAGAAAAATCAGGAAGGCATGAGCCTCCCTAGAAGGAGAGGGGTGCCAATTTGATGATTTACAGAATAATGGAGGTGGAGTAGTATTTAGAGATCAAGTATTATTTAATCCCCTTGTTATTACTGATGATAAAATCAAACCCACAATGACGCTGTACTTCCCTATGTCAAACGCAGACCTAGTTAGTGTTAGATGCAGGACTAGAATTCAGGTGTTCTCATGGCCAGGGCCATGCTCTCTTACTAGCACTAGAGGTGATGGATAGGTAGCATGGTGCACTGTCACTCTCCACCCCTTTACCTGGAAATCACTGTGAATCAATCTCCTTTGCTCTAAGGCTGGACACACTTTGCAAACGTGATCAATAATGCAACGCAGGAAGCTACAGCCAGTTGCTTAGAGCTGGCAAGTCACGCTTATCCCATACTATCGAATTTCTGTAGACACTGCTAGCAACATGTCACCAGTAGGCAAGACCAGCTATGCTTATTTACGGTAGCTTAGTCTAGATAGGTCCAATTCAGGGTCACTAAGGGAATGCTTTTTAATAGGAAATCATGCAGTTAGTTGGCTCAGTAGTCACAGAAGAATGTATTTCTGGCCACCCACATTATGTGGGAGCCCTATAATTGGCACAGACATTTGGACAAAGATTTGCAGCAGTCGGCACGGCTAACGTGGACTCCATTTCATCCTGGATTCCCCAGAGTTACTGTAGAGCATGAGAATCTGGCCCATTAGGCACTAACACAGTCGTGGAGTTGAGACATCATTATGAAGGGTAGTATTGAGACTGAGGACATCATGAATCATACTGTATAGCCTTTTAAGGGGAAACTTGGCTGAAGAGATCGCGGGTTATCACAGAAATCTTGTGTGTAGGGGGCTGAGAAGCCTCACCCTGGCTTTTTTTTCGCCCTTAGAGCATTTTCAGTGCTTCCTTCCTTCCATCTGTGTGTCAGTCTGATTCCAAATCCCATTAAGCTTCTGGGGATACCAAGTGGGGAGCAGATGGGGATTCCAAAGCTAGTACTTCACTTCCCTCCACACCCTGCCCCTCATCTGTCTGGAAGCTATACAATTACTTCAAAGACAAGCGCCTTCTACCAATATATTCAATTTAGTATTAGACTCATTTCCTCTGTCAAATGGGGACATAAGAATTCCTCCTTAATGTCTATGGTGCTCAGAAATAATAAAAACATTCCACATCTTCAAAACCAATTTAATGTACACGACCATTTTGTGTCCCTGTTTCTCCCTTATTATAATTTTTAGAAGGTATAATTTGCATACAGTGAAATGCACACTTTGGGAGCACAGTCTGGTGAGTTTTGACAAAGGTGTACATATGTCCAACACACCTATTAAGATATAAAGCATTTGTCACCCTAATAAGTTTCCCAGGCTCCACCCTTGTCAATCTCCTCTCCACCAAAAATAAGCACTTGTTTTTATTTCTATCACCATAAATTCATATTGTTGTCTTGTCTTTAAATGCAAGAACCTGGTTTTCTGCATATCTGAGCTGCTGTTAAGACTCATCAGTAAAATTTTTCGTTCCAGATATTTTATTTTTAGGCTTTGAATTTCTATTTGATTTTTTTATACTTTTCATTTATTTGATGAGATTCTCCATTTCTTCACTCATTCTGTCCATCTTTTGCTTTTTATCTTTGAGTATGTTTATAATAGCATTGAAAATATTTTGTCTGTTAATTACAACTTCTGGGGTAAGACAATATTAATTGACTTTCCCCCCCTCCAAATTATGACAGCTATTTTTCTGCTTTTTTGCAATGTCTAAGTAATTTTGTTATTATATGGGAGACATTGTAATTATTTCATGATTGGGAGTCTGTACTTTCTTTTACTGAGTTCGAGTTTTATCTTGGCATGCAGTTAATTTGCTGACAAATTGGTTTTATCCTGCCAAGCCTTGTTCTTTAGCTTTATTGGAAAAGGACTACTGTAGCCCTTTCTGGAAGGCCAAATGGCTTTCATTTTAAAGCGCAAACTTTCTGAAATTCAACTGAACACCTGGGAGGCTCAGCAAAATTTCCCCAGTTCTGACTTTTGGACTCCAATACTTTCTAGCTTTGTACAGCTTTGTGACTATTCAGCTCACTGCCCCTTTCCCTAGGAGCTCTGTGTGTGTGTGTGTGTGTGTGTGTGTGTGTGTGTGTGTGTGTGTGTACATATATATATCAAAATAATACCAAGTTTATACATTTATTTTGATGTAGAAATTGCAGATGTAAAGGTAACTCTCTGTTTATTTATTAAAACATTAGTAGAACACTTGGTCTCCTCTTTTGGAATTCAGAATGTTCTATGGTCCGAATCATGACTTTGGTCTCTACATGGGAAAACATTCTGGAAATATACAGAGAAGAAAACTGAGTCTCTGTAATGGAGGTTGATCAGTCTAGAGAAGAGAAGCCTTTAAATGAATAAAGATTTTTATTCCTAGCGTGTGACAACACATTTGCCATCTGTAATAGCATCACTTCTCAAGTATGGTGACTGGGTTACTTTGTTGCCATTCAGAAATAGACTTTAAAACTTGGCACTAACCTCATAAAGGACAGATGGACGATGTTGTTTTTGATGTCATTTCCTCATATCTCCCTTTACCATTATCAAAAGGGGAAGTCCTATGACTTTTTCTTTCCACTCCAGACTCTTACATGCATTTGGTATTGAATAAATTGTGCTGAAGAATCCAGCAGGTTTTGAGGATGGCAAATAATGTAGACCGTGTATCAAGCCCACAGCCTGGTCCACTGTACTCATAAATGCAGCCATTTTGTTTCTCTATACTTACTTTGAATAGAGTATTTGAATTTTTATTTTCTATCATTGTTTATATTAACGATAATATCTAATATTTGAATGACTGGCTCATCGTTTACATTTGTTGGCTCCTTACACCTGTGAGATAAGCAGATCAGACAAGGGGGACGGCTTGGAGAGATCGGACATACTTGGGTTCAATCCTGGCAAATCCACTGATTATTTACATGCCTTTAATGATAGATTAATTAAACTTAGATTAATTAATTAGTTAGTAGATTACTTAACTCTCTGTGCCTGTTTCCTCATGTGTCAAAGGAGGGTGATAATGTTACTTACTCCACGGAATTAAATATGATGTACATATACTGTGTAAGCACAATGGCACATTGAAAAGTGGGACGTATAAAGTGATATGGAATGTGAGCCATTTTATTATTATGATTATTTTACCTGTTAACATGTGGTAAAGTTAACATGGGACAATCTCATAAAGTTTATCTCGAAGGCCAACAATAATATGCGTAGAATAGTGACTTTAGACTCAAGTTTGCTGACCCGAAGTTAAATGCTATTTTCATTCAAGTAAGTGCATTGTGTCTAAAATAACATTAAAATCTATTTGGGGGAAAAAAAGTTATGTGAGATTCTTGTCGATCTAGTGAAAAGATGACTAAACTCTACCCCAGGAGGTAGCTTTGATGATTGAAAAAGTCGCCTTCCAAATTTCACATTCTTTTCTTTCTTCATTGGAGTGTGCGTGGTCTCTCTGGCTATGGAGGTTCAGAAATCACCCTTTGAGCTAATGCTAAGTGGACTTGAGCAGACACATCAGTCTTATGGGATAGCATCACTTAACTAACACTTCCCCAATTTCCTAAAGAGGGAACCATTACGTGCCCAGTGTTTTTTTGTTGTTGTTGTTTGTTTGTTTTTTGTTTTTCCCTTTCTTAATGGCACCTTAAATTCCTACTTTGCTATTTCGTGGAAAATGTAACTTTAGACACAAGAATCCCAGATTAAGATTTGTGAAGGCTTTCTTTTTTGTTTCGTCGCTCTCTGAAAAATCAGGAGCCCCTTCCTTCAGGGACTGGTACCTTCAGTCTGTGTCTCCTGTATCTCTCATGGTAATTGTTACAAAGCCAGGTCTTTTTATCCTTTGGGATGTTTCTCTCAGTGGCTGTTACCCACTATGCCTAGTGCCATGCCCTGGGTTCGATTTTTGAGGAAAAGGGAATAGTACCCTTTTGTGATTCGAGTGTTGGGTGGTAGGTTCTAAGGGGATTAAGCTTCAGCTGGAGACTTCACAGCTATCAATCATTTTGGGGTCTGATTTTCTTGAGTAATAACATTGTTACAGACTCTCTTGCACAGCTCTATTTTTCTTCTCCTTTTACTGGAGTCTCTTTTAGAGTCAAAAAAAATGAATCTTCTTTCTTTTTCTCACTGCCCCTGCTCCTGGAATCCATCTGTCCACTTGCTTCCTAATATTCCACTGTGGTAAATATAACGCTGAACAGTCACTGTTCTTTTGTGGGTATCAGGTAGAAAGACAGAGGTTAACTGAGGACAGCTTTGTTGCCTAATTTATCTCTTCCCTAACCACATACTTCTCTCTCTTCCTGCTCAATTGTTAAGCCTGTCAGTAAAGCCCAGAACCTGGTGATAAACACCAGGGGTGCCAAAAAAAAAAAATGTATACACATTTTAAGAGATGTTATATCTATGTATTACTTTTCTAAAGTTGAATTGAATTACATAGCAATGGATAGCATGATGTTTGCTAAAAAAAATGGTGTTAATCAAATGAATGCTAGCATCATTCATTGTATTACAATTTTAATACAGTTTTTCCTTTCTTAAAATGTGTACACATTTTTTTGGCACCCTTTGTATATTTTTATATCTTTTAAGAAATAATCAAGTAGTCAAACTAAGGGGATTGAATAAATGATGGTTTTCTTCTTTTGGGGGAGCGTTTGTCTTTTATCTCTCTATTCCTAGATCCTATGCTCAATTCAGTAACTGGAAAAAATTTAGGTTGCTTCCTTTGGTGGGTGATTGAATTCATTAAGAATATAAGTTTGTGTTAGAAAGTATGTGTGTATGTGTGTGTGTGTGTTGAAAACATCTCTGAAAAAAAGTGTTTTATTTGACGTTGGCCAGACAGGAAACGGCTATCATGATGATCTGTCAGTTTTTAATATGTCAGCATCTGAATGGCTGGGAAAATATCTTATGTGTTTCTGTTGTTCTCTAAGCCATTTAACACAGTGTTAGGCATGTGTGGACACTCAGACTCCCTGGAGATTTGATGATGGACATACATGTGCCCCTCACATTTTTTCTCTGTCCACCATAGCTACCAGTGTCACCTCTAGTTTTCAGATTTGACAGAAGGGAGAAGATAAAGACACTTTTGGGTGTTAGGTCACATAAATGAATTATCCATAATCAAAACTGCAAGAATGCTCCCGATGGTAACCAGCTGTTGCCACATACAATATGTGCAAACATCGACTTGAAATGTGAAAGCAGTTTTGTCTATTTGGTGCCAATTCATCATTTTCACTATTTCTGTTTTGCAATGTATAAACGAGTTGGTTTCCATTGTTCATCAAATGAGCATCCCCGGAAGCCAATATATTTATTCAGGCCCTTTCATCTCTGGTCCTATATTTCCTAATAGGATGGGTCACAAGGAAGTATGGGTCCCATGACTTCCAGTTAGCAGGGAGTTAACAGAGGCTTAGATGACCTATTCATAGTCAAGAGGCAAGCTAGTTTAAAAAGAAAAGGCAAATTTCACTTTGAGGAGAACCAGTTAAATTGGTTAAAACTGTTTTGCATGTAGTGGAAATGTGATCGACTCTTTGGAAAACCGAACCTCTTCTGATGATCTTGCTGAAAATTACCCTGATGGTCATTATGTCCCTAATGACCTTAGTAACCCGTCAGGTCATTTTATGACCCAGGGACATACTATGACTCTGCTTAGGACTTTAGTGAACAAGTCAATTTTGGTTTCTAAGCTCATCCCATTTTTTCTTCCTTTTGAGGCACTTACGTTACTATAATAATGTATATTTAATTCTGTGACTAGACTGTACAATGATATAAGATTTCACCCTTTTAGTTGTACATCAATGAAGACAATTTTTGTTTTGAGATCTATCTTGATGATGTCAGTTTCATAAAATAAAGACACATTACATAAAAGCTGTTGCTTTTTTGGAAGTGAAAATATGTAGTTGTTATTTAGGGAACAGAGAAAGTCACTGTGAAGTTCATGTTAGTTCTGTGGGAAACTTGTCCTGTAAATGGAAAAGCAATTTCAATTATTTTATAGTTGGGCAGAAAAAGGATTTCTGATGATCATACTGGCATTTGAAAAATGAAGATTAAAGTGAAGGAAAGAAGGGAACTCCACACTGAGTTGATTGAAGAGAGAGAAGGTGCCTGTATTTAGCTCAACATGAAATCATTGTATTCAGAATTAGATCTTGAGCTAATGTGTGGGTATCTGACAGGCAGAGAAAGGATTCAACAGAGGGAAAGGGCAGGGGGAGGGGACAGAAACAGAGAGATAGATCGAGGCATAGAAACAGATGCAGAGAGAAGTAGTCAGATAAACAAGTAGATATAGAGACAGAGGTAGAGTAAGAAACAATGACATGGCTACAAGGAAAGACCCTGAGAGGCCAGGACTCCCCAAAAACATCATGGTGAAAATCCACAGATTTTCTAGTTTCATAAAAACATATAGTTCCTTGAGCTGGGAGCTTGGATACTTGGACAGGCATCTCCTTTTGACAACGTGCATATATGACACACCACACATTTCTTTAATGTGTATGTAAATACATTCTACAAACCTGATGTCATCTGTGTTTTTGTGAGATTTGGTGAGAGACTCCAAACTGATATGCTCTGCAGTTTTGTAAGAAAGCCTGTAAAAGTGTTTTGCACATGTTTGCTCCAAGGTATGATTGATCTGCTTTCTGCTCAAGATGAGTTCTGTACTTCTTTACCATTTTCATCCCCAGTTCCTTAGAAATATCAGGGACACATTGATAGCTGTGATATCTCTATAATGGGCATGCTCTGGGATACTCAGCCTCGGCCTCTTTTTCATGAAATTATAAAACAGCATGAAGAATAATACCTTGAAGAGGTTGTGCTTTAAAAATACAGCATCTCGTGTATATCACTGTTCTCTTATTTACCTGTACAGGTTACTACTTAGATTCAGATATGCAAGAACTATCACATGTATTTGTTGTGTTAGCTAAACTTTAATTTTCCATTGACTCCTTTGAGAAATAGCCATTACTCTTTAGAATCTGCTCAGCACGTGATCTTCAGCTAGAAGACATAATCTTCATCTTCTGTACAGTGAGGCAGTCCCTGCAAGAAGTTCAGGCCAACTGGAAAATACCGGAAAATGCAGGACACTACTTCGTCAGGTGCTTCAAGACAACACTGTATGCTCATTTGGCTTGTTGGCGCATCGGCATGAAAGGAGTCTGCTTTGATCATGTAATCAAGGATTTGGGGAGTCATGGGGAAAGGGCGATTTGGCAGCTCTAGGATAATGTCCTCTGGCTTCTACTTGAGAGAGAAGTAAACTTTTACCTTAGATAAGTCACCCCATTTGGGGTCTTTTTGTTACAGCACATTACAGTTTAAACGCAATTCTAAGCATGTATCTTACTCTGCTGGTGGGAAATTCAATCCCATGTGAACACTGGGGTATTGTTCTTCCACCTGGACCTTACACAGATCCCATAGGCCTTCTCAGTACACTAGGGGTGGCCGTAGGGGGAGGGCTTTTTCAGTCATTTGGTCTACATTGGGCTCTGCTCAGAATTCCACTGTTGAAGCCCAGATAGATGATGTCTTTTGCTTTGGAAACGCTGTTGGTTCCGTGACATCTCTAACCCCATTTCTATATAAACACTAGGTGAAGATCTATCCCTTTTCTGGGGCATTGCCTCTGGGTATAATGCAGTTCCCCTCCACTCATGGGTCCTCTGATTTCTGACTTCGGTCCTTTCTGCCAGAATCTCCCTATCTTCTTTCCTGCCCTCTAAATACTTTTCCCTCCTTCATCAACCTGAAAGGGGAGTTACCTTGTTGGGTTTGATTTTCCAGAGCACATTGACTGCAATCGTGGCCACACGGTGGAGGGATGTAAATGGTGCTTGGAAGACATCTGTGTCCCATAAATATTCTCTAGCATCTGTGCTGGTGTCTGTAAATTCCTACCACTGTGTTCTTGTGTTCTGATCCGGGCATTAAAAGAAGATAACAGTAACAATAAACATATAATCAATTATTCACAACTTAATACATGCTGTTAGGTCACTAATTCCTCTGGCTGACAACACAGGAGGTCTTAATACGAGTACCTGTAAAGTTACTCACTTATGAGGTCCTTAATGCTCCTCCCCCTCGTCGCTCCCTACTCTCTACGGAAGTCTCTTGAGTTTAATGGGAAAAAAGTAAGCCTCAGGTTCACAGTGAGACATGGAAAGAGGGATTATTTCTCTTTCATAACAGCATAACCAGCAGAGAATCAGACGGAAACTGTACACTGTTGGTTGGCAGATGTGATTTGTGTGTGTGAGAGTCGGAGAAAAAGAGTTCTTTTTGGGAACAGTTCCTGTTGAGGGTTGAGGATGGATATAGAACTTGTCTTTTGATTGACCTGAAAAACAACAACAAATAAAGAATGGTCAACTTCCAAGATCTTAAAAAAATTGTAACTTTAATCTTTAAACAAAGTCTATATTCTGACTGTACTTTATCAAAAGAATTTCAGGTTCCACTGAAATTTATTGCAACTCCCCCCTTTGCTTTTGTGCTAGGTACACATATTATCATGTTTAAATGTCTGTACTCCTGTGAGATCGCCATTATAAGCCCTATTTGGCTTATGGAGTGACTAAAGCTTGGAAAGTTTGTAAAACCTTCCATAATGGAAAGAAGAAAATTTATGTTTTAATCAAGCAGTATAAATTCTTGCAGGAAGAGACCTATTTTCGTTGAGAATATAATTTGTTAAGACCCTTTGGAGTAGTTACTAAACATTTAGAACATGAATATGAATGGAATTCTGTATAGACGGTGGAAGAATATTTTTAGTTAAGGGAGCCAGGAGGAGAGAATGCAAGAAAGATCTGGAGGCATAAAGAAAGACACAGGTCTTTCCCTGTGATTCCCTTCTCCTACCCAGGTTTTAAAAAACTTATTCAATCATTGAAATGCTTCAGGTAAATATACTTTATTTAGAAGTGGATGTACTGGACTTTGTTAAATGATAATATTTTAAGAGGTAAAATCATGACTCTTGTACAAAAAATGAACTTGTATCAAAAATTCTATCACCTACTAAGTAATGAAAGAACAAATAAAATGTTACGAAAAATTAAAAAAAAAAGAAACACACCCACTTATAAAAGCATCCAGGAACGATGAAATTATTTTATGAATTGATGCAAACATGGCTTCTTCCAGAGAAGAGGAAGAAATCAATTGCACCTCCACTGTTCAAAACGCATTTGTGTTTCAATGGACAGGAACTATTTGCATTACTATCATTTTTCTGCAACTTGCGAAGTTGCAAAATAGCTCAAAGACATGAAGACATGACATGAAGTGATCTCTTTACCCATTTCAGAGTCTTTCACAATTTTTTCTGACAGCCGCCAGGTTGTTGTGAGTGGCACTAAAGGAACGAACTTGAAGCATGGATGAGAAGTTAGAGAGAAAACTGAGGAACCAAACAGCTAAGAATCAACTAAATATTACGGGGAGGGCTTTGGACCTTTTTTTTTTTTTTTTTTACAGAGGATGGAATTGAGGTTCACGCCAAATTTAACTCAATTGACATATGGTTTACATTTGATGGTCCTTAGAATGGTAAATAGGAAATTGAGATGGAAACCCTAATTTTTCTGCCTCCAGTACACTAAAATTTTGACTTCACTATACTATAGCAAAACATTCTAAATCAGAGCTTGCCTTTTACTGAGGTGAATGATTGTTGAATGATACCGAAGTGAAAATTGTCTGCTTAGAAAGCAATGAAAACTGAAAGGCTGTGATAGTTTTCATGTACTCATTTGAGTAGGTGAATATCATGGATTGAATTGTGTCCCCCAAAAAGATGTGTTCAAGTCCTAATGTCCAGTACCTATGAATGTAAACTTATTTAGACATAGGATCTTGGCAGATGTAATAAAATTAAGATAAAGTCACGCTGGAGTAGAGTGGGCCCTAACATGAGAGAAAGGAGAAATTAATTTGGGCCTAAATATGCAGAGTCAGAGGCACACACATAGAAAAGATGGCCATGTGAACAAGGGGAGAAATTGAAGTGGTGCAGCTACAAGCCAAGAACACCAACGATGGCCAACAACCACCAGGAGCTAGGGAGGTAAGGAAGGATTCATCTCTAGAGCCGCCAGAGAGAACATGGCCCTATCTACATTTGATTGTGGACGTCTAGCCTCCAGAATTGGCAGAATAAATTTTAAGCTACACTGTTTGTGGTATATTGTTAGAGCCGACTTAGGAAAATAATGCAGTAGAAAAGGGAGCATCCTTCCATTCTTTTCCAAAAATGATTCAAAGAAGCTGATAGTGATGTATACAACACAGAAAGGATAAGTCAATTTAAAGTAGGTGATAGGAATAGCACATACCAAAACAAAATGAAAAATCCAGGAAAGTGGCCTTAGATATAACTAGGATGTGATCATTTTTCTCCCTGCCTCCCTGCCTTCCTCTCTCCCTCCCTCCCAGAGGACAAACCTATAACATAAAACCCAAGAGTAAAGATTCCCTGACTACCATGAGAATGGAGTTGCGTGTCTATTCTGAAGAATTGAGGCTACATAATAGTGAAAAAAATTGAGGGGAGGAAAGTGCGTGGGATGATCTACTTCAAAATTTCCGACTTTCCTTGTGGACTATACATTGACTTGAAAAGCATGATTAAGACATGAATAATCTATTTTAAATTTTCTTTCAGACTCTGTCTGTGCACTAACTATTTTGGAGCAGGGAGCTATCCTGTTGATGGTAGGGCTGCTGTTCACAGAAATTGACTTGTGTGCTTACTAGTTCAATGTTTGTGTTTCCCATTGGGGCTATCAGCTCCATGATGGCAGGAACTCATGTCTGTTTACATCATCTCTGAATCTCCCAGGGCCTAGAATAGATCCTGACACTAGGCACTCCACCACTGATGATTAAATTCATAATAGAAACTAAATAAACTCATGAGTTTTTCCATTAGTAACTGGTAAAACTGAAAATTTGTACAGTGGCCTGTTGAGTTTAGCAACCTAATTAGTTTGTGTCTTCCGCTACTTGGCTGACAGTTAAAAGCTCAGGTTCCCTTCTCATGTCTCTGTGTCAACCTAGGTTTTGTTTTTATTGACTTTTTCCTTAATAAGTGTCACATTCATCTGGTATTTGTGATTGAGAAATATATATATATATACACATATATATGTATATATATATACATGCGTATATATACGTATATATATACATATGTATATGTATATGTATATAGTGTGTGTGTGTTTTTTTAAATAATTGAGGATTTCAGAAAAGTTGTGAAGATACTACAAAGATCCCACATGTGCTTCACCTGTCTTCTCCTAATGTTAACACCTTACTTGGCCATGTTAATTTGTCCCAACTATAAAATTAACACTGATACAAAACTATTAATTAAAACAGAGAGTTTATTTGGATTTTAATAGTCTTTCCACTGATGTCTTTTTTCTCTTCCAGGATATAATCAAAGCTACCACACTGCATTAAATAAATATTTTGATATTTACTATAGTACATGTAACATATATAATATTATATACTATACAAAGTATCGCTTGCTTATGATATAGTTTCCAACGGAAACTTCTTTTAGTGACCATTTTTCATGTAGCAAGATAGCACTCAAAATCTTTCCAGGGAGTGCACAAATACTAAATCCATCAATTTCTGGTTTCAGCTCACTAGGTCTGAGCAGAATAGAGGCCATGAAAGTGGTCCATGTTGCTTCAAAGAGAATATCTTGAGTGTAAACCTAAGCATTTCATCCATTTGACTGTAAATTTCCTTGGAGGTATATAAGGAGTGGTTGAGAAATCAGTTTACCTGTTAGGATGTTGTATTGCTGTTGGGTTCCTATGCTAGCAGGACTGTCAAACCAGGTAACTACCCATGTTCCTTCCGACTTGGATACTCTTTGGTTCATTGATCTTCTCAAAGTTCATTCAGTGATTTGGGGCTCACACATCATCGGCTTCAGATAACCTGTGTGTGTATTGGACAGCTTCACTTAAAAGTAAAGGGTAGTCAATCAGATTTTATCTTACCGTAGCCTAACTGAATATGAAAAATAGTATTTCTGGTTTCTCTTGAAAAACCAGAAGTTCTGGCAAAACATGAATGACATCATCGGCTGGGGCTGAGCAACATCTGTCCATTGAGATGGTACATTAATTCTCCTGGTTACCACTGTCATCGCATTTCCCTAATATCTTATCATTCATTATATTATCTAACTGGTCTGTTACATAGCTGAATATGTGATATGGATGTGTGTCTCAATGAATGCTCTGTGGTCCTCATAAAGTCCCAATAAAGAACCTCTTTAGTTAGTTAGACATAAGAAAAGATTGTGGTTAACAATTTTAACACAAAATCTAATTTTCAGACTGGAGAAATGAGGAAATATATAATGCCTTATCAAAGGTTACTTGAATGTAGTCTCTTGCCATCTGGGAGGACTGAACTTGTCCTGGTAGATACTCAATGTATGTTTTCATTGATTTGAGCTCTGCATTTGTGGTGCCCACGTAATCTCCCCATAGTTTTTATATCCTTACCCTCGCTCTATCATTTGAATTCTCTCCATGGAATATTTGTGGTATCTAACTTATTAGTTAGCATGTTTGCTCTGTATGAATAATAATAAAAACATGATTCTCCTAGGCTTAAAAAAAAATGCTATAGCTTGGAAAACCTCCGAGAGGTGGAATTGATTTCTTGGGCAAATTACATAAAGAAGGGATTCCAAGAACACTTGCTCCTGGAGAAGTTTTATTTCTTCCAGATCATCTGGAACTCAAACAAAGTGAAACTCGCAATTTTATCCAGGTTTCAACAGAGCCTGATTGCTGTGTTTAGTCATAAACCAGAACAATGAAGTATACAAAACTCTTTTATGACCTATTTATTCTCTGGTTCAAGCCATCTGTTTGATATTATGTGTCCGAATTTTGAGAAGGCAATAAAAGCCAAGCAAAATTGAGGAAATTAATTCACCTTAAGAAAATGACCTTGCCAAATTGTTGCAGAATAATATTTAGCTATGGGTAAATTACGTTTGTTGTCCGTAGAGGACATATATTCTCTGCTAGTCACTGCCCTTTGTCAAAAATGGATAGGCTGGCATTGCCTGAAGTGGCCCTTAGCGATGAGCACTTTAGATATTTTTAGCACCTTCTCAGCCTTTCGAACTTGATATTGAGAGATATTTACACTGACCTGTCTCAGTGTAAATAAGAAAATCATTGATTGGAGTTAAGACACAGAAAGCAAAACTATGGTGTTTTGATTGAATGAAGGCACTTACTATTCTCCAGGGACTTTTCCCTGCTCTTGTTGGAATCAAAGCACTGCCTACTATCATGACTAATTATCACATCCATCACACATCAGATCCCTACCTTAGGATTAGCTGGCAGTCCAGTGGCGGTGAATCCTAACTCTCTCTGGCATTCTACCTAACACAGAAGTAGGTTCTATCTCTTTGAGTTTCCAAATAAAAATCAGAGCAGAGAGAGCTCACCTCAATCCTGGACTGAGGATTGGAACATTGCTATGGTGCTGGTGCTGAATTGTTCTTTAGTATAGATGTCCTTCCCATATTGCTTCCTACTTTTTCTCCATGGTTGGATTTTGGATACTAATTCCAGGGTCCTCATTGAATTTTACATCCTATCTTTTCATTATATCATAAAATGGCTCTCAAAATTAATGTTGGCTCTGTGCCTTGAGTCACTTTCTCTTCTTCCACCATCATTTGATATTTCTTTAGCTCTGCTGTTTAGACAGAATTTTTTAAGTTCAGTCTCTGATTTTCTCTGTTGCTCACTGGCACTTCCTTATTCTTCTATTTGGTTCCTGCTCATAGATTTCAAGGCTTTCTGGAGTTGGATGCCATATATGTCCAAGGGCTCAATTTAGGGATCCTGCCATTATTGACATGCACCACTCAGCAGCTACCCACATGGAAAAATGTGGGCTCGTGTTGATGGAGCTGGTGGTGTAGAACTGTAGAAAGATCCCACACCAGGGAGTAAGGCTAAAAATTTGCCACTAATTATAATTAGCTACGTGACATTAGAAAAGCTACTCTGCCTCTGTCTGCTATGCCATCTATAAATTGAAGGAGAAGTACAATCACTGATTGTCAAACTTTTTAAAAGGCTCTACGATGCTTTCTTAAAGTGAAATCTTAAGAGAAAAGCAATAAAGGTTAAAGTGGAGCTGCTTTGCTCAAAATGATGGTGATGGGTTCAACATCTTGTCACTGCTGTTACCTCAGGCTCGTTCCCTGGAGTAGGGCCTCAGTGAATCTCCTTGGGACCCATGGAGAATACATTAAAAATCTAGGCCATCTGTAGACTGCATCCCAATTCTATAAAATCTGTGGTTCCAGGTAAAGCTCTTAATTTTTAGAAGCTTAAACATTCGGGGGGAAATCAGTCAGCCAACTGCAATTAAATAATGATTTGAAATTTTTTAAAACTGTGTTGACTGATTATTTGACTCTACTGCCAACAAACTCTAGATTAGCATGTCTCCTCTCCATGAACACAAAAAAAGGCCACTGGCACTAACAAAAACAGTTAAATAGGTTGGGTAGACAAGGGAATGTTAATAATTAAGTACCTGTGGAACTTTTCTTGAGAGATGGAGATATTTGGCCATATGGCATATAATAACAGGATATTGGGGAAATATATTTTTATTTATAATGCTGAGAGGAACCATTTCTTACGTGTTATAGTTTTTTGTTTTTTTTTTACTTACTAAATTTTAACTATAGCCCTCCAGAGTCCTTACTCTTAACTTGTGCACCATATTGCCTCTCATGGTCATAGGTAAAAATCATGACGCAGATTGTTCTTTTACTCAGTAAAAGAATACATTTAGAATTTTATTAACTGTCAACCTTCTTTAAGGGCACCTATGCAATTAAGGCATTTTAAAAACAATGTTTAAGCTCAGATTCCTCTAGTGCAAATAAGTAGATGATGTTAAAAATAAAGAGATGTTGGTGAATCAGGGTTTAAAGGGGTGAGGGGTGGGGTTTTAAATCAGTCAAGAAAATGTTTCTAAAGGAAATAACATGAAATAAAGGATGGCAGGACAGAGGCCAAGAGGGAAGAAGGAAGGACAAAGAGGAAAGCAGGAGACAGCTTAAAATACTCAAAACTTATGGAAGATGTCTATTATTTATTATTTATTTTTTATTGCAGAATATTAGAGAACAGAGTGTTTTTCCAGGTCCCATCGTCTCCAAGTCATTGTCCTTCAATCTAGTTGTGGAAGGTGCAGCTCAGCTCCAAATCCAGTCGCCATTTTCAGTCTTTAGTTTCAAGGGGCGCAGCCCACCATCCCATGTGGGAATTGAACCAGCAATCCCATTGTCAAGAGCTTGCGCTGCAACCAACTGAGCCATCCGGACGCCCCCCTGGAAGATGTCTATTATTGACTATTTGTATGACCTGGAGGAAGTTGCTTGTCCTCTTTGTGCGTCGGTTTCCTTCATTGTAAAGTAGAACTAAGAATGATCTACCTCAGAGGATTGTTGAGGTGTTTCATGAGCTTGTGCATGGAAATAACTTCGACTGTCTGACATATAAAAAGTGGTGAATAAACATTGTTTGCCATTCTTCAAATGAAGCTTTGTAGAATATGATCAGGTGGGAATGATGAAATTGGGTAGTAAGCAAGTTTCCCAGAGAAGCTCAGAATACAGAGCAAGGAAGGGTGATGAAGAGAAGGTAAGAATGCAGCAAGGGAGCAGGCTTGGCTTGAGTTCTTTTATACCCCTGGATACATAATCAGACCTTTTCTGCTCTTTCTCAATCTATAGGGGTTATTTTTGAAACAATATTTCACTACAGCACCATGGAACAAAGTTGAAAAAGTTATTCATACTGCTTCAGAATCCTTTTGCTTCCCTTGCCTATTTCTTCTCACACATAAGAACTCATATCACTTCAATTGCCTTCTAGCTACAAATGGCCGTTTCCTCATCCTTCTGTATACACAGGGGCACGTTATTTTGCATTTCAGTCCGTTTTCCTGTGTACATTGTGTTCCCTTATTAACAATGCTCCAAGTAGTGAGACAACAAACGATCAGAGGCTAAGAGTGCCAGTCTATGCTAAGAAGAACTATGAGTGAAATTGGAGAAGAAGGGGAAGGAGTTTTATTGTCAAACAAGAAATGTTAGAGTAGAGGGTGTTTGAGAGAGCAGCTTGATGAAGGATGTGGTAAACCTGAGCAGAAATGGAAATTATAGGTCAGAACAATGGAAGTGGACAAATCAAGGCAATAAAGGTGGTTAAAAGACTGGGGAAGACATATGTTTGTTTGTGAAAATTACATAAGAGTCGCATACAAAGCAGATAGACAGCCAGGGAGCTGTGTAATTACTAGTGTTCCAAGATCTGACAGATACAAATTCTGATTATTTCAGTATCAGCTTGGTGGGCTTCCAGTTTATTGGTGATAGAACCCTACAAAGCCAGGCCTCCTTCAGACACAAAGATAGTAATTTGTTGTGCTGTGTGTTAATGGCTGATGCAGACTTCCTTTAAGAATGTTTTATTTTCCAGCTTTATTGAAGTAAAATGACAAATAAAATTGGAAGATAAATTGTACACTCTGATGATTTGACATACGTATATACGTTGTGCAAGATTCCCCCCAATCAAGGCAACAATTGCGTGCTTTAGAAACATTTTTAGTTTAGGGGAAGAATTCTTAAAGACTGGAGTCTTTAAGTTAAGTCTTTACTTAACTTTTAGTGTTTTTATCTTTAGGCCTTTGGCAGGAGCATAGGAGCAAGACTTGAGGTTACATGGGATGGAGAGAAACCCAACAATCTCTTTCTACAGGAAATCACTCATCCTGAGTAAATGTAACGGCCACATTTCCCCCGAGAGCAATACAATTATGTGGATTGCCTTAAGTGTTCTTTAGGTTTTATCATGGTCTCAGTCTTGCTCTATCTGGTCTTGTTAGGCAATTTCTTCTACCAGTATAGTTTCAATGACCACATTTAGACTGATGACACCCAATTTTAAGATATACCTGCAACCTATAACTTTTATATTAATAGAAACTTGAAAATTGTAATATTCAAAGGAGCTATCTTTTTGTATAAACATTTTCTTCCCTTTGCTATCATTATTAGTAATGGGAAATCTAGTTGCTCAAACAGAAATATTCACTCCTCATTCATTTACTGATTCAAATTAGTTATTGATTGGTGACTATGTGTTTAAACACTCAGGATGTACCAGAACAAAATAGATGTGGTGCTTGGTGCACAATGCTTGCAGCCTGGTGGAGGCTACAAAAGGACAATGGGAATTGACAGTCCTGAGTAAAAGTACTCCAGTAGGAAAAGTACTGTCTGCTATTGTAATGCAAAGGGAGATGGAAAAGAGTGTTCAAACGATGGGGAAGATTTATGTGAAAGCCTATGGACAAGAAAGGTCTTGACATTTTTACAGAATCGAAGGTAGTTCATTACGTTTGGATCAAATACACTGGGAAGCACTAAGAGAGGCATGATGTAATTCTGGAGAAGAAAGCAGGGGCTAGACACTTTTATCACAAGAGGAAAAGGAAACCTGTAATGCTCTCAAAATGCTGAAATAGAGGCATTATTCTTATCTCCTTTCTCTGATAAGAAAACTGAGCTATTAATGGCTTAACTTGCTTTAGATGGACACTAGTAACCGCTTCAAAAGTTTTGACCCACATTTTTTTTCTTTTTGGATGGTATTATGTTGTGAAATCCCTAAATCCTTAAGTGGACAAATTGAGGAAATTACTACTAAACCCCCTGTTGACTGAGGACTTTTTTTTTTTCTTTTTTTTTTGAGCAGTTTAAACTCAGTGAGGTGGCTTTAGATTTCACATCATTGCTTTAAATGTGCTCCAGGAGTCCCATTTTCTCTTAATGACATCCTGAGTAGCTCTAATAATTTTTGGGATCTCAAAGTTAGAGCCAGTCAGTTTCTATTTTCATTCTGGCCTAGGACCATTTAAAACTCTGATCTAATATTCAATTGAAATATGTCCAGATTCCTCTCAATGTAAAGCTGGGCATCTGCTTACAGGTCTTGAGGTTTGGAGAAGGCAATGACTGCCCATCTCTCAACCCAGATACCAGTATTTTTGAATTGGGAGAGGTGTGTAGTCTGTTTCTGAGACATTTCTTGTCCCTCTCTTTCTAGTTCAACTCTTGATTTAAGATAGATATGGGGTGCTGGGTAAGAAAGATAAAAATGTTTTCCTTTAATTAGTTATAGTTTTATGCAATTTCTTGTTGGTCTGGCTACAAAATGATGAAACATTGATGCCCACTGAGTAAGAATGTATTTAATGCTGGTTCTCTGCTAGGGAGAGAGTGTTTGTATAAACTTTAAGAAAGGACTCTGTGCTGCGGTCTTCACAGTTACCCAGGGTGGCTGACCTGGCTCCTTTTAAGCCTGTTTTTCTCACATTTACTCCTGCCAGAAGCAGTCCGCCCTACTCACTTCCCTTTGCTTGGTAAGCAGCCTTTTTGATTAGGATATTAGCAAGGTGACTGAAGCCCAGGTACTTTCTGCAATGCACGCCAGTCCCTCATGCTTTCTATTATGTAATATAGTGACCCTCTTTCTGCTTTTACATCCATTTCCTATTCATTTTATTTCTGGTCATTGAGTCCCAGATGCAGATCAGCAAGATCTAAGCAGATGTCCGAATGGGAAAGAGATTTCAGTGCTTCCTTCTTTCTGGCATTCTTGATATTTAGGAGTGATTCTCCTGCAGCCCTTTTCCTTTGTTATTGGGTAAGGAAACCATACCTACCCCCTCCACTAAGGGTGAGGAGGGTATTACCTCTTACCAGGGATAT
Organism: Rhinolophus sinicus; assembly: GCF_036562045.2. NCBI lineage: Eukaryota > Metazoa > Chordata > Mammalia > Chiroptera > Rhinolophidae > Rhinolophus > Rhinolophus sinicus. The sequence continues at coordinate 13,072,639 of NC_133761.1, forward strand.
TGCATCCGCATGACAATAGTGAACGACTCCAAATACTACAGCCTTCTTCCCTTTCTGATCTTTTTATTGAGATTGGCATTTGGGTGGCAGGGGAAGAGTGACAATAGGGATAAAAGCCCAGCATGGAAAATCTCTCAGTATACACATGAGGTGTTTATCCCATATGGGTTTTCTAGCACCTTTTCATTCACAGTGTAGGATCTTATTCATTACTTCCTTGGGAAAGAAAAATCTCTTGCTTCATCCCATTGAAAGTTTCAGAATTACTGAAATGAGAAGTTACACTATGTGATGGGAAGTGAAGAATTTGATATTAGAAGATAGGATGATTCAGATTTAGATTTATATTGAATTAAATGCACAATAATTGCCCTGAATCATTAACGGCCCTGAGTCACCAGCCCTCTCTGCATTCATACCTTTTTCCATGTAAATTGGGAGCTTTTCTCACTAAAGGGTAAAGGCTAAGATTATTTCTCTGCTTCTTGTTTTTCTGTCTGCCCAGAATCCAAGGGGATATTAGAGGTGACATATGCTGAGATATTAAAAAGACTTTCAACTCCCTTTGCTGCTCAAACTCCTCAGCCATGACAATGAAACATGGATGAATGTACTTGGAAATACAGTGATTGAGGAAGGCAATTCCAATACCTTAAATCATGCATGATCCCATTTAGATAAATTTTTGAAGTTAAAAAAATTAGAAATGAAGACTATGTTAGGGTTGTTGGGATGTCGGGATGGGCTTGGAGGGAGGGCAGGAATGAGTTGAGTGTGATCCTTATGGTGATGGAACATTTCTGTATCTTGACTATGATGCTGTATATCTATACATGTTATAAAAAGTGTATAAATTAAATGCGTACACATACACACACATAAATGAATATAAGTGAGACTGAAGAAATCAGAACAAGATAGGTAAAATGTATCAATGTCTCTATCCTAGGTGAGATGTTGTACTATGGTTTGCATTTGGAGAAACGTAGTAAAATGTGCCCATCTATAGGACCTCTCTGCATATTTCTTACAACCGTATGTAAACTTACCAGTTTACATAATTCAGTGAACAAACATTTATAGAATATATGTACCAACTTCTGAAGTTTCTGGTCTGTTCCATTGAGCAATTTGTTTATCTTTAGATCAATAAAATACTGTGTGGGGTTTTTTAAATTAAATTTATTGTGGTGACATTGGTTAGTAAAATTATATGCGTATAGGTTTCAAGTGTACAATTCCATGAAACATCATCTATAAATTTCATTGTGTGGGTGGTAGAAGAGGGTAAAGGGGGTCAAATATGTGGTAATGGAAGGAGAACTGACTCTGGGTCGTGAAAACACAGTACCATACTGTGTATTCTTTATTAATGTAGCTTTATAATACATCTTGAAAAAAATGCAAGTCTTCCAATTTTATATTTTTAAAATTGTTTTGGCTCTTTGTGGTCCATATATTAATATCATAATCAGCTAGTCAGTTTCTTTGTAAAAACTTGGGATTTTTATTGGACCTACATTGAATCTGTTAATTTATGGGGAATTAATAACAACATTGAGTCTTCTGATCCATGAATGTGATTATCTCTCAATTCATTTTGATCTTTAATTTCTCAGTTTTTTCTTTTCAATATACATGTCTTTTTGCCTTTTGTCAGATTTACATCTATATATCGCATTTTTGCATGATATTGAAAAGATACTGTGTTTTTAAATTTCTGGTTATTTATTGCTTACTAGCTTTAAAAATTTTATTTTTATACTGATCATGTATCTTGCAAATCTTGCTAAATACACTTACTCTAGGAGATTTTTTTTTAAGTTTTATCGGAATTTCTGCATGGAAAATTATATTTTTTGTGAATAAAGTCAGTTTTACTTCTTCCTTGGTAGTGTGTATAACTTTGATTTATTTTTCTTGTCTAATTGTTTTTAATTAAAATTTATTAGGGTGACAATGGTTAGTAAAGTTACACAGGCTTCAGGTGTACAATTCTGTATTACATCATCTGTATATCACATTGTGGATTCACCACCCAGAGTCAGTTCTCCTTCCATCACCATATATTTGATCCCCTTTACCCTCATCTACCACCCGCTCCCACCCTTATCCTCTGGTAACCACTAAACTATTGTCTGTGTGCATGAGTTTTTGTGTCTTTATTTGTTTGTCTTGTTCCTTTGTTGCTTTCTGTTTTATATCCACACATCAGTGAAGTTATATGGTTCTCGACTTTTTCTGTCTTATTTCGCTTAGTATAATAGAGCTATCCATGTTGTCGCGAATGGCACTATTTCATCTTTTCTTATGGCAGAATAGTATTCCACTGTGTATATATACCACATCTTCTTTATCCAATCATCTATCAAAGGACACTTTGGTTGTTTCCATGTTTTGGCTACCATAAATAAAGCTGCAATGAACATCAGAGCACATGTATCTTTATGGATACATGTTTTCAGCTTTTTTTTTTGGTATATGCCCAGGAGAGGGATTGCTGGGTCATATGGGAATTCTATTCGTAATTTTTTGAGGAACCTCCACACTGCCTTCCATAGCGGCTGCACCAGTCTGCATTCCCACCAACAGCGTATTGAGGGTCTTTTTTCTCCACAGTCTTTCCAACACTTCTTATTAATTGTCTCATTGATATCTTATTGTGGTTCTTAGTTGCAATTCTCTGATGATTAGTGATGTTGAGCATCTTTTCATATGTCTATTGGCCATCTGTATGTCCTATTTGGAAAAATGTCTATTCAGGTCCTCTGTCCATTTTTTAAATTGGATTGCTTGTTTTCTTGTTTTTGGATTGTTCCAGTTCCTTATATATTCTGGATATTAACCCCTTATGTCTAATTTTACAAGCTGGAACCTTTGGTAAAACTTTGAATGGAAGTGATGAGGCCTGAGACCCTTGTCTTATTCTTCAAGTTAGTAGGAAACTATTCCGTTTCTCATCATTAAGTTTGATGTTAGTTATAGGTGTTTTGTAGGTTTCATCAGTTTGAGAAAGCTTACTTCTATTTATAGTTTGCTGGGTTTTTTTTCATTCATGAGTATTGAGATGATATATCCTATGGCATTTATTTTATAGTCTGTTAATGCTGATTTTGAAATGAATCATATTTGGCCATGTTGTATTATACATTTTTATGTGGTATAGGATTAAACTTGCTAAAGTTTTCTAAGGATTTTTGCATATGTACTCATAAGGGATATAAGTGTATATTTTCTTCATTAATATCTTCATGTAGTTTTGGTATGAAGTTGATAATAGCCTCATAGTATGAGTTTGGAATTATTCCCTCCTCTTCAATTTTCCTGGAGGAGTTTGTTTAGAATTGGTATTATTTTATCCGATTTCTGTCATTGTTTGGTTGGTTTTTTTTTTTAGATTTCTTCATCAAATCCATTTTGTCTTGTCCTGGATATTTCTGTGTGGGAAGGTATTTTAATTAAAAATACAATTCCATGAATAGGTATAGGATTGTATTCTAATTATCTATTTCTTTTTTGTGTTAACTTTAATATTTTGTGTCTTTGAAATAATTTTTTTCATTTAGACTTCAGTTGTTAAATTTATAGGCAGAAAAAATGTTATATAAAATATAACTAAATCAATGAACAAACAAACAAATAAATAAATGTAAAGGAAAAGAAACTTTCAACCCAAATTTTATGGGTTTTTTTACCCAATATTTTAGAACTGAAAATTAAATTATTGTTCACCATTCCTATTGCTATCAGTTTTATAGATAACATTCTAGGCACAAGTGACTAAATGCAACTTTTATATTCAGAGAATCTTTACATGTTTATTAAAAGCTGAATTTGCAGATACATTCTAATCTTGCGTTAAGTGTTCATGCTGGGCTTTTACATTACCTAATTGTGAAACTTTCTTTATTATGAATTTTGTGTGTTGTCTCATGTTTAAGGCTGTCCTACCTGACCAAATGATCCTACCAGTAATGACAAAACTGTATTTCTTAAAATAAATTTCATTTTCAAGAAAAAAAAAATTTTCTTCTTTTTAGTGTAGGTAGTAGTATTCATAATGATGTCACTTCTCTGATCCATTTGAATTATTTCAGATGGGTTGTTTGATGGCTATAACTATCCATCTCCCTATTCTGGGTTTCTTCATAGCTTGATTTTATATATGTTTGTGGTTCTAACTTGTAACATTATACAATCTATCACTCCGTTTCCTAACTGTATGTTTCTAGAATGTTTATATTTCCCCATAGATTCCTCTGGATCAGAGGTAGAAAAAATTATCATCCATGGGGCAAATATGGCTTGCTCTCAGTTTTTATAAATAATATTTAATTGGAACATAACCACACTGTTCATTTATTGTGTATGGATGTGCTCATTCTGCAATGGCATAAATAATTAGTTGAAAGAGAGACTGTGTGGCCCATGAAACTTAAACTATTTACTATCTTAGAAAAAGTTTGCTGCTCTTCTCTATATTGGTGCTATTTAAACTTATTTTCTGTCCCTATTTTTATGATTTATATATGCTGACATAACATATTTTAGTGTTCTTTACTTGGTAATGAGTTTATTTTATCTAATAACATTTTTATTTTACCTTTATTTTTAATGTATATTTTCCCTGGACGTGGAATTTGGGGCTTACAATTCATTTTCTCTTTTAACATTGTGAATATATTATTCCACTGTTTTTAGCTTCCATGGTTTCTGATGAGAAGCCACTACTTAAGCAAATTCTTGTTTCCATGTATGTTATTGTTATTTTCAATATTGTTTTTAGTATTTTAGTTTTCAGTGGACTATCATGTCCTTACGTGTCTTTTTCTTTTTTTTGTACTTGTGATACACTGAGGTTTGAGAATTCCTAAATGTTCCCAGGTTTGACAAATTCTTATCCTTTATTTCTTGAATTCTTTTTCTGCCCCATTCACTCACTTCTTCTTATATAATCCAAATAACAGACATATTAGACCTTTAGTAGTGTTCCACAGGCCTAGGCTCTGTTCATTTGTTTCACATTTTTCCCCTCTGTTCTTCAAATTGTAAATTCCACTGAATCATCTTCAATTTCATTGACTCTTTTTTTCTGTCGTTTCCATTCTTTGGTTAAAGCCAAACGAGTTGATTTTTAATTTGTATGTTTTATTTTTTATTTCCATTTGTTTGAAAAAGTAGCATATTTCTTTTACTTGTTGCAAATGCATTTTACTTTATGTCACTAGCAATATCTAAGAAAATTCTATTAAGAATAAGTTGAGAATAAGATTAAGAAAGTCCTTGTCTGCTACTTCCAACCTCTGAGTTACCCTGTGCTTGGCATCTGGTTCTTATTGTTTTTCTTGAGAATTGGTCATATAATTGGAGATTGAAGCATTCTTAATATGTTCAGTAATTTTGGATTGTATCCTAGACATTGCTATTTTTATTATGTGGAAAATCTGGATTTAGCATATTCTGCTGAAGTCTTTGTGTGTGTCTGTTTGTATTTTAAGCAGGCAATTAACTTTCTTGTTTAAATTTAATAAGCAAACTCTGTCTCGAGCAAAAGGCTCTACTTCCAATTCAGATATTTTGTATTTATCTGGATTTTTTTTTTTTTCTGTTCCCTCACATGTGTGCTTCAGGGGAAAGCCAGGAATTTGTGCAGAATTTACATATGTGGAACATAGATATATTTCATTATTTTGTACATCTATCACTGTCTTCTTTCTATTGCTTTGGGTTTATTTGTTCTTTGCTAGCTTCTTAGGGCTAACGTTTAGATAATTGGTTTTAAATCATTACCTATTGTTTATTCATTTTCTATTTAATCAATTGCTTCTCTTTATTTTTTTCTTTTGTTCCTACTCACTTTGCTTTTATTTTCAGTTTTTTAAGTCCAATAAGTTGAAAATTTAGCTTTGATTATGTATAATTCTTCTTTTCTACTATAAATATTAAAAACTTTTAAATATTTATAGTACATTTCCTTCTAAGTTTCCTTCAGTGGAATCCCATAAATTTATGTTCTATTTTTATTACCATTTAGTTCAATACACTTTCAAATATTTGTTGTATTTCTCCTGCTCAGATTATTTGGAATATTTTAAATCAATGTGCAGGAATTTAAGGAAGGACATTTCTGATATTCTTCTGTTATTATTAGTTTTTTTTTCCCAGTGTAATTGCATTGTGGTCAGAGAACTTCAAACAGTATGAGTTTACTATGCTTTTAATTTAGTTGAACTTGTTTATATCCCAGAATATGGTCAATTTGGTGAATATTAATGTGTCCTTGAAAAACTGTTCATTGTGCAGTTGTTGAGTGAACTGTTCTATAAAAGTTAACTGGGTTAGAATGGCTATCATCAACAAGACAAATAGTAATTAGTGTTGGAGAGGCTGTGGAGAAAAAGGAACCCTCATACACTGTTGGTGGGAATGCAGACTGGTGCAGCCGTTATGGAAGACCGTGGGGAGGTTTCTCAAAAAATTACGAATAGAATTATCCTATGACCCAGCAATCCCTCTCCTGGGTATCTGCCAAAAAATCTGAAAACATTTATCCATAAATACACGTGTGCTCCAACGTTCATTGCAGGTTTATTTACGGTGGCCAAGACATGTAAACAACCAAAATGTCCTTCGATAGATGAATGGATAAAGAAGTTGTGGTATATATACACAATGAAATACTATTCAGCAGTAAGTAAAGATGAAATAGGACCATTTGTGACAACATGGATGGATCTTGAGATTATAATGTTAAGTGAAATATGTCAGACGGAAAAAGCAGAGAACCATATGATTTCACTGATATGTGGTATATAAACCAAAAACAACAAAAGAACAAGACAAATGTGAAGCAAAAACTCATAGACACAGACAACAGTTTAGTGGTTTCCAGAGGGTAAGGGGGGAGGGGGGTGGTAGATGAGGGTAAAGGGGATCAAATATATGGTGATGGAAGGAGAGCTGACTCTGGGTGGTGAACACACAATGGGATTTATAGATGATGTAATACAGAATTGTACACCTGAAATCTATGTAACTTTACTAACAATTGTCACCCCAATAAACGTTAAGTAAAAAAAAAAAAAAGTTAAATGAGTTAAGTTGGTTGATAGGACTTATAAAGTCTTTAATTGTACTAATATTTTCTCTCTTTACTCTGTTACTTTTTCTCTTTGCTCTGTAAAGAGAATGAAATATGAAACACACAATTATAATGTAACTTTGTGTAACTTTTAGTTCTATTGGTTTTTTATTTTTGAAATTTGGTTATCTCTTATATTTAGGGTTGTTATACTTTCTTGATGAATTGATTTCTTTATTATTGTGAAGTTATCTTTTTATCTCTCATAATTATTTATTTGAAGTCTACTTTTGTTAATACTAATATTATCATTTTAATATTATTATTAGTGTTTTCATTATATATAAGTTTATATATCATATATAAATATATTTGAATCTTTTTCATTGGGTATGAAATTTACTGTTGTATAATTTGAGTCTTTATATTGTTTATATTTAATTTAATGATTAGTGATTGGGTTTAATCTCTCATATTTCTGTTTATTTTCTATTTGTTTCATTTGTTCTTTTGTTACTTTTGTATTGTATTTCTTGCTTTCTTTTTTATTGTTCTGGTATTTATTTTGTAATGCCTTTTTTTATTGTCCCCATAGTTATTTTCTACATATTTTTATGTTATTTTTGTGTTTTCTTAATAATTTAAAATATGACATTTAAACTTTCACAGTTAACTTTCGAATAATATTATACTACGTATGTGACATAGGAATTTTATATTACTGTATTTATTTTTCTTTCTGTGTGTCCATTTTGCTTTTGTTGCATATAATTTACTTCTCTATATATTTATTATAAATACCAAAATCAAATTGTTACTATTTTGGTTCTAAACAGTCAATTATATTTCAATGAGTTTTTTATTTCTTTTTTTAGTTAAAGTTTATTGGGGTGACAATTGTTAGTAAAGTTACATAGATTTCAGGTGTACAATTCTGTATTACATCATCTATAAATCCCATTGTGTGTTCACCACCCAGAGTCAGTTCTCCTTCCATCACCATATATTTGATCCCCCTTACCCTCATCTACCACCCCCCCAGCCCCCTTACCCTCTGGTAACCACTAAACTATTGTCTGTGTCTGAGTTTTTGTTTCTCATTTGTTTGTCTTGTTCTTTTGTTGTTTTTGGTTTATATACCACATATCAGTGAAATCATATGGTTCTCTGCTTTTTCCAAGTCTGACTTACTTCGCTTAGCATTATAATCTCAAGATCCATCCATGTTGTCACAAATGGTCCTATTTCATCTTTTCTTACCGCCGAATAGTATTCCATTGTGTATATATACCACAACTTCTTTATCCATTCATCTATCGAAGGATATTTTGGTTGTTTCCATGTCTTGGCCATCGTAAATAAGGCTGCAGTGAATGTTGGAGCACACGTGTCTTTATGTATAAATGTTTTCAGATTTTTGGGATAGATATCCAGGAGAGGGATTGCTGAGTCATACGGTAATTCTATTGGTAATTTTTTGAGGAACCTCCACACTGCCTTCCATAACAGCTGCACCAGTTTGCATTCCCATCAACAGTGTATGAGGGTTGCTTTCTCTCCACAGCCTCTCCAGCACTTGTTACTATTTGTCTTGTTGGTGATAGCCATCCTAACTGGGGTGAGATTATATTTCATTGTGGTTTTTGTTTGCATTTCTCTGATGATTAGTGATGTTGAGCATTTTTTCATATGTCTTTTTGCCATTTTTATGTCCTCTTTGAAGAAATGTCTCTTCATGTCCTCTGCCCATTTTTCAGTTGGGTTGTTTGTTTTTTTGTTGTTCAGTTTCATGAGTTCCTTGTATATTTTGGATATTAGCCCCTTATCGGAGGCACTGTTTACAAATATCTTCTCCCATTCATTTGGTTGCCTCTTTATTTTGTCGATGATTTATTTTGTTGTGCAGAAGCTTTTAAGTTTCATATAGTCCCATTCATTTATTTCAGCTTTTACTTCTGTTACCTTTGGAGTAAAATTCATAAAATGCTCTTTGAACCCAAGGTCCATAAGTTTAGTACCTATGTTTTCTTCTATGCAGTTTATTGTTTCAGGTCTTATGTTTAAGTCTTTGATCCATTTTGAATTAATTTTGGTACATGGTGACAGATAGCAGTCCAGTTTCATTCTTTTGTACATGGCTATCCAATTCTCCCAGCACCATTTATTGAAGAGGCTGTCTTTTCTCCATTGTATGTTTTTTGCTTCTTTGTCAAAAATTATCTGTCCATGTAAATGTGGTTTTATTTCTGAGTTCTCAATTCTATTCCATTGGTCTATGTGTCTGTTTTTCTGCCAATACCATGCTGTTTTGATTATTGTAGCCCTGTAGTACAAGCTAAAATCAGGGAGTGTGATACCTCCAGCATTGTTCTTTTTAAGATTGCTTTGGCTATTCAGGGGTCTTTTGTGGTTCCAAACAAATCTGATGATTTTTGTTCTATTTGTTTAAAAAATGCCATTGGGATTTTGATGGGGGATTGCATTAAATCTGTATATTGCTTTGGGTAATATGGCCATTTTAACTATGCTGATTCTTCCAATCCATGAGCACGGAATGTCTTTCCATTTCTTTGTGTCTTCTTCAATTTCTTTTAAAAATGTCTTGTAGTTTTCAGCATATAGGTCTTTCACATCCTTGGTTAAGTTTATTCCTAGATATTTTATTCTTTTTGCTGCAATTGCAAAAGGAACTGTGGTTTGTTTGTTTTTTAATTTCTTTTTCTGAGATTTTATTGTTAGTATATAGGAATGCAATGGACTTTTGTACGTTGATTTTGTAGTTGGCAACTGTACTGTATTCGTTCATTGTTTCTAATAGCTTATTGGTGGAGTCTTTAGGGTTTTCTATATATAGCATCATGTCATCTGCAAAGAGTGAAAATTTAACTTCTTCATTCCCAATTTGGATGCCTTTTATTTCAGTCTCTTGCCTGCTTGTTCTGGCAAGGACTTCTAACACTATGTTGAAAAGCAGAGGTAATAGGGGACAGCCTTGTCGTGTTCCTGAACGTAGAGCAAAGGGCTTCGGTTTTTCACCATTAATTATGAGATTAGCGGAGGGTTTGTCATATATGGACTTTATTATGTTAAGGTATTTTCCTTCTATATCTATTTTATTAAGTGTTTTCATCATAAATGGATGTTGTATCTTGTCAAATGCTTTTTCTGCATCAATTGATATAATCATATGATTTTTGTCCTTTATTTTGTTTATGTGATGTATCACATTGATGGATTTGCAGATGTTGAACCATCTTTGTGCCCCCGGGATGAACCCCACTTGGTTGTGATGAATAATCTTTTTAATGCATTGTTGCATTCGATTTGCTAGAATGTTGTTTAGGATTTTTGCATCTGTATTCATCAGAGATATTGGTCTGTCAATGAGTTTTTTAAAGTTAAAAAAACACACATTGTTATATTTACTTAATTTGCCTCTCTCATGCTCTTCTTCTGCTGTTTTACCATTTTCTTTAACTTTTCTTCCACTGACTATGTGCCTACCATATTTCTATATAAACAAGCTTCAATGTGTAATAGTATATATTTATATAACAAATTTTTAATAACTATATTTTAGGTTGCTCATAAAGAGCTGCATAGTCTTCAATGTAACCAAATTTCCAGTACTTTCTTCATAAATTATTCAGAATTTTTTTTATATAAGAAATACTGAATGTAAATTGAAGGGAAGGATGTGCTTATTATTTTTCTTTGTGTCAGGCACAGCTATTTGCTCATAAATGGTGTTCAGTAAGTACTTTTAGATATGATTTACTTGCTTTGTAGATAGATAAATGTAGCTAAGATGTGAAATTTGGTCTTCATGACAAGAAATAGTAGAAGGCTCTATATAAATTTTCTTAAATCAAATGTCAAAAAAAAAGTTTGGGATGATTGAAACATTTTATCCTTTACAGTAATATGTTTTATTCTTTTTATATTTCAAAATTGTTTTTATATACATTAGTCACAGTGTCCTCACAATAACCCTGTAAGGTTAAAAGGGCAGATCCCAATATCTCACTTCAAGGGAAGGAACAAGCCTTGAGGAGACACAGAACTTGTTCAGAATTTAATGATTAGTAAAGTACTGACCATGACTTGGAACCAGTGTTTCCTAGTTTTATGTCCAGAGCTTTTGCTCATGTACATCTGAGTAAATTCTGAACACTCTTCCAAGCCGTAAACAGTGGGTCATCAACTGATATAAGAAGGACATATCTCAGGGTTTGCTCTAAAGAGCATGAATGTGTACAAGCTCTTTATCTCATGCAGCTGTCTAAGGACAAAGTTAACACTCTGTGGTATCTTGAAAGTTAAAAAGGTGGTAGCAGAAGGCATTTGATATGTTTACCTTATTACTCAAGGTTCTCATATGATAGTGAATGGCTATCATTCGCTACCAAGGCCAAACACCTGTGTCCACTGCCAAAGGGTTTCCTCTGACCACAATAGCAACGTAGTTTGTGCATAGGGAAAGTTGTATCTGTCAGGAGGAGCCGTCCACCATTTTATTCCTTCTCTGGTGGCACTACTCTGAGGCATGCTGACCCAGCCTCCTAGCAGACCACAGAAGGTTTGATCCTTGGGTTCCCATATGGTAGCCTACCTATTAATATACCTTATATCAGTTTTCTACCCCTCCCCATTTTCCTCTTCATATTTCCTTGGATCATATCCCCCCAAAAAAACCAAATAATCCATGTGACTCACTTTATTGAGATATTTGCTTCATTGAGGTGGTCTGGAACTAAACCCACAGTATCTCTGAAGTATGGCTGTTATGGCTAATAATTTCTAAATTTAAACAAATGTTTATATACATATCCAAAAAGCTGAATTAAGTCCAAATAGAATAAACCCAAAGAGATCTATACCTAGTTATGTCATAATCAAATTGTTGATAGAAGAATACAGAAAGAACCTTACAACAAAAAGAAAAAGGGGGTTTGTTATATACAGTAATCTTTAATAAGATTAACAGTTAATTTCTATTCAGAAGCCATACAAATTGGAAGACTGTAGGATGACATATTCAAAGGGTTGAAAATAAAAGACTGTAAACCAATGATTCTATATCCACCAAAACTATCCTTCAAAAATTAGGGAGATATTAAGACCCTCCCAGATAAACAAAAAGTTAGAAAATTTTTTATTAACAAATCTTCTGTATAAGAAATGCCTAAGAGAATCCTTCAGGCTGAAATTAAAGCACATTACAAATAATTCAAGTTGATATAAAGGTATAAAGAGCAGCAGTAATGATAACTACATAGGTAAATATAAAAGTATAAATGTTTTGTTTTGCTTATTTTTTCAATGTGATTTTAAAAACAACTATACAACTAAGTAATTATAATTATGTGTTGATGGATATGTAATGAATAAATATGTAATTTTTTTGTCAGTAATGTTACATAGATGGGACAACAAATGAAGATGCATAGTAATAATTTTCTGTGAACTATTAATAGTACTTGGTATTAATTAAAGCTAAAGTTAATTTATAAAAATTAACTTTTTGTAAATTAGGACAACTTAAAATGTTAAGAAGAAAACAGAAAAACATTATAAAGAAATAACAAGTGAATTAAAATGGTTCAGTGTAGTATATCTATTTAACAAAAAAAGGCAGTAATGGAGGAATAGTGAAAAAAACCACTAAGGACATAATAGAAATCAAATAGGAATATGGTAACCATAAATCTTAACATGTAAATATAAATGGATTAAATACCCCAAACAAAATGTACACATGGGAAAATGGAATAAAACATCATCAGTCATCTGTAGAACACTCTACTCAGAACAGCAAATACACATTCTGTTCAAGTGCACATTGATCATTCTCCAATCTAAACCATATTTTGGCCATAAAACAACTTCAATAAATTTAAAATAAATGCAATGTTCAAAGTATGCTTTCTGAACACAATCAAATTTAATTAGAAATCAATAACAAGAAAATTGGCAAGATTCATAAATATGTGGAAATTAAGCAACACACTGCTAAACAACCAATGGTTCAAATGAATATTAGTGGAACTATCACTGCATGCTTTGTAGTCACTAAAAACACAATAAGGTAATGTTAGGAATAACTTTGTGTTAGTAGCTCCAATAATGTAAATGAAATAGACTCATTTCTTAAAAAATAAAACCTACAATTGACAGAGAGAAATATTAATTTAGAATATTCTATATCAGAAAAATAATTAAATTTATAATAAAATCTCTTTGTACCTAAAAATATTCCTGATCCAGATGGCTTCTCTGGTGAATTCTATTAGACATTTAAGGAAGAATTATTGCTGACCTTATTAAAAACAAAAGCAAGCAAACAAACAAACAAACAAACAAACCTTGTTGAGAAAAATAAAAGACAAAATACTTCACAACTTAATTTGTAAGACCAGCATAAACCTGACACTAAAAATTAACAAAATATTTCAAGAAAGGATAAATAAAGACATAAAATATTCTCCCCAAAGTATTAACAAATCAATTTTAGCTTTGTATGAAATAATACTATATTACATGTGGATGGTGTTAATCTCTGAAATACAGTTTAGTTTTACATGTATACCAAAAATAAATTAATGCAATTCATTATATTAACAGAATAAAAGAGAATCCGTTTCCCTAGATGTAGTTGGGATTTATAGATGATATAATACAGCATTGCACACCTGAAATCTATGTAATTTTACTAACAATTGTCACCCCAATAAATTAAAAAAAAATGCATTTAACAAACTTCAATATCCATTCAAGTAAGAGCCAAGTATCTTAGCAAACAGGGAACATAAAGAGTATTCCTCAACCTGGTGAGTGACATCTTTGAAAACCTTACATTGAACTTTATATCTGATGATGGGAGATTGAGTGCTTTCCCTCTAAGGTCAGGGAAAAACAAAGATTCTCTTTCTCACTACTTCTATTCAACATTGTGCTGGGAAACTTTGGAAAAAAAAAGTGAATGGCATAAAGACTGAAAGGGAGAAACCATGATTATTAACATAGAACATCCAAAAAAATCAACAATACAATCAAAATCCATCAACAACAAAATCACTAGAAGTAATAGAAGAATTTGGCAAAGTTGCAGTAAAAAGTGAACATAAGAAATCAATTCTATTTCTGTGTACATGTTCCAAAACATTTTTAAAAAGAATTTAACCACTTAGTACATATAACACAAAATACAGAAGAATTATTTTATGTATTGCAGCTCATTCATACTGCTGGGAATTGTTGCCAGCTCTAGTGGGGAGCCCAGCATAAATGACCACATGTGGCAGAAAATTACTGGTATTCCCTTATTGTCTTACTGTATTTAAGCTGTTATAACAACAATACCATAGACCAGATGACTTAACAAACATTTATTTCTCAGAGTTCTGGAAACTGGGAAATCCAAGATAGAGGCACTAGCAGATTCCATGTCTGGTGACAGCTGTCTTCCCACTGTGTCCTCACATGGAGGAAAGGAACAAGATAAACTTTCAGGGTCTTTGTTACAAGGCACTAATCCCATTTAAGAGGACTCCACCCTCATGACTTATGCACTTCCCAAATGTCTCACCTCCTTATACCATCACATTGGAGATTAGGATTTTAACATATAAATTTTGTGGGGACACAAACATTCAATCTGTAACACAAAAAATTTACCTCAGGTATAACTATTATAGGACTTTACAGCAAGGAAGAGATAGTCTCATCTGACAGGGAGAAGGAACTTCTCTCAGCTCCAAATCTAACCTTTTCTGTCCTTGATTATTCTGAAAGTGAACCAGAAAGATGTAAATAGTGTAAATCCTTCATCTTTTCTTCCCTTTCAAGATTGTTGTGAATATTCTTGGTTATTTGTATGTCTATTTTAGCATTACCTGCTTACCAATTTCTACAGAAATACCCACTGAGATTTTGATGAGAAATGTTATCAAATATTTTTTTTAATTTGGGAAAATATAAAAATATTGAGTTTTCAATCCAAAAGGACAATCATTTTCTGCACATCTGGTATCATCCTACATGGGTCACAGACTTTTTTCTAGAGTCGATTCCAGCCAACCCTAGACTTGCAAGGATGTCTGTCCCAGGAGGGGAGGTCATGCATGGCAAAGAATTGCACAAGTTTGTTAAATAAGGTTTGCAGAAACCTGGAAATACATGTGAGGATATAATATGAGGTGTGTACACTAGAAGAAAACAGTGCATTCAGAGTGCATTTATGGATATTGTTGCTCTAACCAGACATTTTAGAATTTAACATGCTAGATTCATTATCTGAGAATGTTTCTCTTTTTTCAAGGACCAGTAGAAAACCAGCCTCAACAGGCACCTACCCTACATACATTTAAGGCGCCAGGAGTTGTTTGCTAGACTATGTAGGAAATAATCTAATACCTAAGGGTATGTTGGACAGGTTGGAGTTGATTGATAGTATGTGTCCTGAATCCCATTTTCTTACCACATACCCTGACAATGTTCAAAGGACAATTCCTTTATCCACCATTGATAATTACACAGGGGAGTAAAATGCAAGCAATTTTGAAAATCGCTGAAGTAGACGCTTCAGTTGGGTGACTACAGTAGAACAATGTTGTTGAGTTGGGCTCTTAGAGTCCAACAGAAATTATTGAAATCTATGGTAGAAGATGCTTAATGGTCAAAAGAAACACAGTTGGCATTATCGCAGAATAGGCTTTCTTGCAGGATCTTTGAGGGTTGCTAATTATTCAATGCATGCACTTACAGGTTTCAGTAGATAGGTAGCAGGTTTTGTGGACCTTCATATTTACTGTATACAGGCTAGATTTGAGTTACTGTGAGGGATACTTGTCTTACCTACTTTCAAGGATTGTTTGTTCATAGACACAGAGCAATTTGAAGGACAAACTCTGGTAATCCTGAGGATTGTCTTTGTTATAACACCTCAATTACATACATAAAAAAATCAAATAAACCAGAGAAAATAATTACAATCTGTCCCAGCCATTAAAAGCTGTTGCATTTAATCTAGTATCTATGGTAACTCCTCTTATATCAAGATTATTATGTCCATATAAGGTTATTTCTTTTTCTACGTTAATAAAGAACATTCTCATTCTATTCTCACAAATAATATCTGCCTTCCCGTCAGGATTTGACTGAATTTTCTGCTCTTGTGCGTCAGAACTAGTTCCATGAAAAGAATACTGTTGCTGTTATTGTGCCAGTAGAAATGGAAAAAATTTAGGGTTCTTTGCTCCTTGTATATATAGATGTCATTTAAGTTCCAGATAATTAAATCCGATTGCAGGAACCAGAGGGTTATCTGCAAGGGTGACTTGGAAAGTAAGTAGCCTACATTTTAATAGTCTACAATGTGTGGTATCCTTTGTTCCTTTTTAAGACTCATAATGTGCGTGGTGTGGGGGGGAGAGTATTGGGCTCCTTCCTTAACATAGAAAAAATTTAGATTCTGGTTGAGAAAAATGAATAACAAATGACCATATGGTTTCCTCTAATTTGTGATGGGAGTGAATTTTATTTGATGAGACAGGAACACATCTGATTGGCAGAGCTGAATACTACTGAAAGAAGGCATTCCTTTGATCATTAATCTAGTTGACAGAAAAGGAACTTCTCTAAGGGAACCATTGATTTGAGAGCTTTCAAATCCCAGATATGAAGACATTCCCTGCTAAATTGTTTGAAGTCTTATCAACATGCCAGGTTCCAGCAGATGCTCAGAGGGTATAATTGAATCTGAATGAGAGTTATAATCTCTTCAGAAACTCATGGTTGTATTTCTCCTGTCTATTATATTTTATTCCTACCAATATCCACTTGTTTAGGAAATAATAATATTCTTTATTGCTTATTCAGTATAAAAGTTTGTAATTATTTCAATATAATTTCTCCTCAGAGTGTAGCGAAGTGCTGTGTGCTCAGCTCTAGCTTGCCAACCTAATGAATTGAATATTGCTCACATTACACTCTGCCCAGAACTTGGTTCTAGATTTCACAGACTGATTTCTGGCGTATTTCTTTTCTGATCTCCCAAAGTCCTCTCCAATTTCTCCAAATTATTGATATGCCAGTACAAGACTCACCTGCACTTAACTTCACCCATTATGCAAAATTAACTGAAAATGGAGTACAGATCTTAATGTACATCTTCAAACTAATGATTTTAGGAAGAAACATAGAAAATATTTCTGATCCAGGATTGGGCAAAAATGTTCTTGATCAAGTTAACAAAAGCAAGGCCCTAAAAGGAAAAAAAACAAAACAAAACAGAATTTGACTAAAACCAAAAACTTTTGCTCTGTAAATCTCCCTATTAAGAGAAATAAAATGCAAGCCACTAGAAGAAAATATTTCCCAATTGCATGTCTCTCAAAAAATTTGCATCTAAAATATATGATGAAAACTCTAAACCCAAGAGTAAAAAAGCAAATAATTCAAACAGAAAATGAGCAAAAGTCTTTGATACTTCACCAAAGAAGACATATAAATGGCACATAGCAGGTATATAAAGATGATCAACTTTGTTAGTCATTGTGAAACTGTAGATAAAGCTATCATGAGCTATCACTTCAAACCTAATAGAAAATTTTAAAACTACAGACAGTATTAAGTTCTGGAAAGGATGCAGGGACACTGGATCTCTCATACATTACTAGTGGGAATGTAAAACAGTTAAAACCAATCTGGAAACAGTTTATAAAGTTAATTACATACTTAACATATGGCTCAGAAATTCTTCTGGATATTTACCCTAGAGAAACAAAAACCAATTCACGCAAATACTCACATATGAGTCTTTATAGCATCTTTATTTTCAATAGTCAAAACCTGAACATAATATAAATATCCTTTAAATGGTGAATGGATAAAAATACTCTGCGCACTAATCATTAGGGAAACGCAAATCACGACCACAATGAGGCATCACCTCACACTCAGAATGGCTAGCATGGAAAAGACAAAAGATAAGTTTGGCGAGGATGTGGAGCAAAGGGAAACCCTCATGCTCTGTTGATGGGAATGTAAGTTGGTGCAGCCACTATGGAAAACAACATGGAGGCTCCTCAAAAAATTAAAAAGAACTACCATATGATCCAGCAATCCTTCTTTTGGCTATATATCCAAAGGAAATGAAATCAGTTCTTGCAAAGTTATGTGCACTTCCATATTCATTGCAGCATTATTCACAATAGTCAAAATATCAAAACAATCCAAGTGTCTGTCAGTGGATGAATGGATAAAGGAGATAATGTGTATAATATATATTCATATATATAATACACACATACGCACACACACGCGCACACACACAATGGAATGTTATTCAGCTTTAAAAAAAAAAAAAGGAAATCCTGTCATTTGTGATAACATGGATAAACCTGTAGGACATTATTCTAAGTGAAATAAGCCAGACACAGGAAGACGAATACCGTATTCTTTCTTTTATATGTGGAATCTAAAAACGTCGTACTCATAGAACCAGAGAGTAGACTGGTGGTTACCGGGGGCAGGAGGGTGAAGGAAATGGGGAAATGTTGGTTAAAAGGTACAAAGATTTAGTTATGCAGGATGAGTAAGTAAGTTCTAGAAATCTAAAGTACAGCATGGACTAATAATAACTAATAATACTCTATTTTATACTCAAAACTTGATAAGGGAGTATAAGTTGTTTTCACACACACAAAGTAACTATCTGAGGTGATGGATATGTTAATTAGCTTGATTATGCTAATCATTTCACAATGTATATAAAAACATCATGTTGTATACCTTAAATATATACAATATTTGTCAATAATACCTTGATAAGCTAGATAAAAAAGATTGCGTACGTACATACATAGAATGGAATATTACCCTGACTTAAAAGGAATGAATTATTGATATATATAGCAACTTGGACCGATCCCATGAGCATTATGCTGAATAGAAAAAAGATAACTTCAAAAAGATACATGTGGTATGATTTCATTTATGTAATATTTTTTGTGAGCTATTACTCTGTGACTGATATTTCCTGAGTGATTTGTTGATAATTGAATATTTAATCCTCAGAACAAGCCAAGGAGATAGATATAGTTATTATCCATATTTCTTAGACAAGAAATGACAACACAAAGAAGTTAGAATCTCCTGCAGTTTGCATGGCCGCTAAGTGGCAGAACAAATGTTCATATGCCGGGAGTCTCTTTCCAGAGCATGAAACTCAAGGCGTTAATACCACAGTGTCACTCACATATCCTAATGGCTTGTCCTCAAGTTTTCTGCCTTTTCAGGGAGGCATTTCCTGACCATCCTGTCTAATGACATTCCAGACTTCTTCCTCTTTATTCTCTTAGCAGTCTTTATTTTTAATCACAACGTTTGCCCCTGACATATTATGGAAGTATACATTGACTTACTAGGTCTGCCAATTAACTTTGTGAACTTGTTGCAGCGATGTTGATAACTTTTTTTTTTTTATATCGGAGAGATTATTCATTATGAATTGTACCAACTGGACAAACATTTAACCAACTTTACTATTTGGAAATGCTGAAAACGCTGCATGAAAAAGTTAAACGACCTGAACTTTTCACCAACAATTCGTGGCTCTTGCATCACAACAATGCATCAGCTCACATGGCACTATCTGTGAGGGAGTTTGTAGCCAGTAAACAAATAACTGTATTGGAATACCCACCCTACTCGCGTGATCTGGCCCCCAATGACTTCTTTCTTTACCCGAAGGTAAAGGAAATATTGAAAGGAAGACATTTTGGTGACATTCAGGACATCAAGGGTAATACAACAATAGCTCTGATGGTCATTCCAGAAAAAGAGTTCCAGAATTGCTTTGAAGGATGGACTATGCATCGGTACATAGCTTCCCCTTGGGTCCTTTGAAGCTGACCATAGTGATATTCAGCAATGAGGTATAGCAGTTTTTCTAGGATGAGTTAGAGAACTTAATTGTCTGACCATGTGTTATCTAACTTCTCTTTCTAGAAGTTATGCTCATGAGAAAAGGGAACTTTCTCTATGTTGTTCACTTCTGGATTTGTACTGCCCAGAAGAGTAACGGACAGAGGAGTTAATTACTTATTGAGGGTTGGAAGCAACTTTTTTGGGATATATATTCTTTTCACATTTTTATAATTGAAAAGGCTAAGCAACTCACCTGGTGTCACACCACTAGTGAATAATTTAGCTGAACTTCTAATATAGTCCTGTGGTATGAAACACAGTACTCTTAGCCACAATAAAATATTACTTCTTAATGTAATTGGAGTTGAACTTCCTGTCTGAAATGTGCTACCATCAGCTCTCATTTTATTAAAACATTGCCCCAAAGTCTTCTATGAAACTCCCCAGCCTCTGATAATTATTTTTGAGCTCCAACTTCCTCAAATGTCTACAAAATGTATTTCCTCTCAAATACTAGCTCTTGAATTTATTATTATTTTTAATTACACATCTGCTTCATCTTAGAATAAAAGTCTAAGTTCATAGTGTTGGTAAAGTTCTCTGAAAGTTAAAGGATTAAGAGAGATAACAAACCTCGGAAAACAAAGGCAACTGATTGTCTTGCACATGTGAGGATTGGCAATGGTCTCTGTTGTCTTGGAACCATGTTTGAGAAAAGTAAGTTCTTCCTTCATTGTGGGATGCATAATCTTCAAAGACAAAAGAAATAGAAACACACTTATGATATTACATTTGGGTATGGGCCAAGAATGAAGAAAAAAGTAAGAGATAAGGAAAAGAAAAACTGTGCTGAGTTTATTAACTACAATCATTTTTTGATCTCTCCACATCACTTTACATCCCTACTTAAGAACCAACTTAACCGTGATTTTTTTCGGTAAATTCATATTGATAATATCCTTGAATCCTTTTGTGGCTCTTTATATACTTTAGAGCTGTACTGGCCATTATGGTAGCCAACAGTTGCCCATGGAGTGCTTGAAATATGGCTGGTTTGAATTGTGATGTCCTGTAAATATCGAATATATACTGGGTTTTAAAGACTTAGTATGATAAAGAGAATATAAAATATTTCAACCACATTTTATATTAATTATATGTCAGTTGCTAACATTGTATACCTATTAGGTTAAACAAAATCTTTAAGTTTATATCACCTGTATACTTTTACGTGTTTTTAATACGAACCACTATAAATGGAAACTATGTGGCTCTCATATTTTTCTATTGGACCACAAAGACTTAATATTTGCACACTTTTCATCTCATTTTAGTTGGATATAAATTCTATGATGTGTTCACTGGCATTATTAAGATCATTCCCATTTTACAATGTGGAATATACCCCTGAACAAGCTTAAATACCCACATAAAATTTAAATTATTGCTCACTACACAAAGAATCTTCCATCAATGACACTCTGGAAGGAATCGGTTCTTACTTACTCACATAGCTACTTTCATATTAGGTATCTTGTATTAATTTTCTTATGTATTTGTGAGTCTTTGACTAGAATTGGTCATATCTTGGTCTCTTGTCACACTTCCCACTTGGTCCCTGGCACAAAGATTATACTGAAGGAATTTTTCTTTATGTTTCCAAATATTACTTCATTGATTTCTTTGAATTTACTAATTTTCCCACAATATCTAGAAATTGCCATCCCCCAGTAACACTGGCAAGGGAATGCAAAAAACCTGCTCTTCTCCAGATTTTCGTCATCTTCTTAATCTGAAAACTTCATATGATGGAACCAAGCCCAATTGTCAACATGAAAGCAAGTACAAAACCTTACTATGGAGATTGCCTATGGTTTATATAGTCACATACACACTGTGTATGTAGTGTATTCACTATGGCTTAGCTTGAAATATAGGCCCTTAGCTCTTAGAATTAGTTATTTCATCATTAACCCTTTCTTGAAAATCATCAGCAAGTCTCTTTCTATTACAGATTTCTGTCTAAGTGACATTTCAGGGCAGCCATGTAGGCTAGATTTTTAAAATTTGTCTCCTATATCACCAAGAGGGATAAGCCCTGATTAGATTTAACTAGAAATTAATAAAGAGATTTTAGGGTAAATGATACCAGTTCCATTATTTAACTTCAGGGGAAACTTTCTTAAAGTGAAGTCTATCTTTTGTAATTTTATCATTCTTAAATTCAGTTACTGTGATTCTTTCTTATCTCATTAAATACCTTTCCAGACACATTATATCAAGCTGTGTTTTAATAGCATAATCTTTTCCTTCTTTACTAATAGGATTAATTGCATGGTCAAAAAACAATGTTATTGACCATATTTTGGTTTGATACTTTTGGTTATTATGGTTTTAATCCTTTTTTTGTGTGTGTGTGGTGGTAAGGCTTATTTGTTTATTGACTACATTTGTGGAGAACAAACATCAAGCCATTTATTTATTTTTCCTTATTTAATGCCCAGACTCTAGGCAGCATCTTTTCTTCCATTAAAGTTGGCTATATTCTTGAGTGTTTTCATGCTTTTTGCAGTTTTTCTAGATGCAATCAGCCTGTGAACAGACTCTGAAGGCATTCTGTTTGAAAAGGGGCAGGAATATTAACACAGCGTAGGGAGGCACCTCCAAACCAGATTAGAATTAAAGGGATCCCAATTCCTCTCACTGATGTTATATATTTCTCTAGAAATTCAGAAGTGATAATTCTGGAATTAATCCAGGGTCATTTTCCCCCTCTAAACCCTTAGTTTATAGATATTTTACTTTCCATTCTTATTTTTAGATCTGAAATGCCATTTCTGCTTTTTAGGAAAAAAATTCTTACTAACAGATAAACTATCGAATGCCTTTTACAATTTAGAATTTAGTGCTCTCACATGCTCATAGCTCATATGCTAAAAGTTCCATAAGTTGTCCTCCGTAAAAACCAGCATGTTTCTGGAAATTTTCAGTTTATCCAAATTAAGATCATTTCTCAATAATAGCCACTTTTCTGTGATTAAACATAATTCCTTTTAGTTATTCTTCTGGCAGTAATATGTGTGTGTGTGTGTGTGTGTGTGTGTGTGTGTGTGTGTGTGTGAAAAGGCCTAAAATACATAGTTTCTGATAGATTGATATAGGTCAAAATATTATAATAAATAAAAATTTATAGCTTAGAAATTTGTTGAATTTAAGAACAAAGAATCTTCTTAGCTCAAAGAAACGATTACAAACACATCCAAAATCATAAAATAATGTACAAATAATATGTAACTTGCACATAATAATTAGAATATGTAAAAATACCACATTCTAGGATTAATAACTTTTTTTTTTTAGAAATAAATGGCTTGTTATTAAAGGTCACAGAAGATATATATATATATATATATATATATATATATATATATATATATATATATATATATATTTTTTTTTTTTTTTAAATTGGGGAAGGCGAACAGGAGTTTATTGGGGAACAGTGTGTACTTCCAGGACTTTTTTCCAAGTCAAGTTGTTGTCCTTTCAATCTTAGTTGTGGAGGGTGCCATTCAGCTTCAAGTTGTCCTTTCAGTCTTAGTTGTGGAGGGCGCAGCTCAGCTCCTGGTCCAGTTGCCGTTGCTAGTTGCAGGGGGCACAGCCCACCATCCCTTGCGGGAGTCGAACCAGCAACCTGTGGTTGAGAGCCCGTGCTCCAACCAACTGAGCCATCCGGGAGGCAGCTCAGCTCAAGGTGCCATGTTCAATCTTAGTTGCAGGGGGCGGAGCCCACCATCCCTTGTGGGACTCGAGGAATTGAACTGGCAACCTTGTGGTTGAGAGCCCACTGGCCCATGTGGGAATCCAACCTGTATCCTTCGGAGTTAGGAACATGGAGCTCTAACCATCTGAGCCACCGGGCCGGCCTAGGGTTAATAACATTTTAAAAGTGTTTAATCAGTTCAAGTCATTCATTCTATTCCTAGAAATCTCTGTAAGCACGTATTAGGTTGGTGCAAAATTCATTGCAGTTTTGCAAATATTTTTAACCTTTTAAACACAATTACTTTTGCATCAACCTAATAATGACTATCAACAGTGATTGATCATACAGCTGGATAAGTCAAAAGTTCTAAATTGTATGAGAATACAACATATAAGGGAATAGATCAAGATATTAATTCTATTATTATAGCGAGTTTCTTGCCAAACACTCCTGGTACAGTAGAATAATCAGTAAAGAGAAAGGTCAGTGAAGAAAATTATGTATTTGTGGCCTAATGAAAAAGGAGGTAGGGTTGCTGTTATTTCAAGAACAGGGTCCTTGTAAATGGTGCTAATACAACTCCTGGAATGTTTCCTGTTTGAAAATGTTATAGCCTGTCTTAAACCAAAGCACATACTGACTCATACATCTGATGTCTTTGAGATTACAGAGCAAATATAAATCAACAAATAATGGAAGAAGAGAAAGTAAAAAGAGAGTGCACGTTTCCAATTTCATTTAAAAATTAATATTTTTTTCATTACTCAGTGAACATCCTGGATTAGCCCAGGACAACACAGTTTATGAGAATAGTTTTTAAATTTTTAAACAGGTTCAATATATTATGTAGCAGATAGGAAATATTCTTTTTTTTTTTCTCAGCACTATCTTCAGATTCTATATTTGATCCTCTGCTCTGTCCCTGGATGACACAGCAGACAAATCTATAGAATTCCTATTATTTGGGGGCAAAGTCATATTTTTAGAGACTACAAAGTGCTGTTGCATTTTGGGGCTACAAGATTAATACTGACTTGTTGAAAAACAAGAATCCTGTTTAAAATAAATAGAAAATCTAGACAAAAATGTAAAAAATAATTTTGTTTGAAGAAATTGAGGAACACCAAGGCCTTGAGAAATCTAGAGGCAATGATCATATGAAAAGTAAAGCACAGAGAAGGAGCTTTAAATTTAATGTTGCTTTTCCCTCAAAGGCAGTTACAGATTCTAAAACAGAAGTGCGTGGGTTGAGCAGGAAGTGGCAGCTAAGAAACTATAGAGCTTGAAAGTCTCCTGGAGCTGGGGAACAAAGTTGATATTCAGCACACAAGTAAGTGGGGGACCCCTGGTTTTCACCTGGGGTTTCCCTTGGGGCTTCCAGATGGTTATGACCTAGAGGTGGAGCTGATCCTGTGAAACTCTTTAAAGGTCTAGATTATCTTGTTTCCAATTCGCTCAAACTCTGTTTGGATTTCGATTATTTATTTATATGTACTGATGTAAATATCATAGCTTCATCAATTACGTTGCCGTTCCATGTCATGGATTGCTAGCATCCCATTGGTGAGCAGATCTGCACTTTTCTAAATCTAATGGGCATGCTCAAAATGATTCCATTAGTTAGACAACTGTTTCCTATAGAACATAAGAAGTACTAGTAATTAAAACATGATAAATCTTCATCAAAATTTAAAATTTCTGCTCATCAAGACACTGAAGTAAGTAGACAAGACATAGATTGGTCTAAAGTATTTTAAAATCATATGTCTGACAAAGGAATTGTATCCAGATTTTGTGAATTTCTCTTTTAACACACTAATAAAAAAGAAAGATTTCAATTACAAAATGGGGAAAAGATTTGAACAGATCCTTCACAAAATAAGACAATTGAATGGCCATTAAGTACATGAAAAGGAATCCAACATTGTTCTATATTAGGTTGTTGAAAATGCAACCACTGTGAGATACCACTAGAAAAGCTAAAATTAAAAAGACTGACCACATCAAACTTAGACAGCAAGTAGAGTATCTTGGACTGTCATACATTGTTGGTGGTTGTGTAAAATAGTATAATTACTTTGTAAAATACTAGGCAGTTTCTATTTAAAGTTAAACATATACGTCTATCAGCAATTATACACCCAAGTTTTAAGCAAGAGAACTGAAAAATTGTGTACACAAAGACTTGTACAAATAATTTTATAATAACCTGATTTATTATAGCCCAAACTAGAAACAGCACCAATGTGTGTCAATAGATGAGGCAATAAACAAATTTTGATGTATTTGTGCAATAAAATGCTATCCCATAATGAAAGAACAAATATTTTGTATAAGAAATAGTACTGATTGCAAAACATGTTGAGCAACAGAAGTCAGGCATAAATGTAAAGATTCTATTGGTATGAAGTTTTTGAATAGGCATAACTCATTTATGATGCTAGAAATCAGAAGAGTTATTAACTCTGGAGAGAGGAGGCAATTGCCTGAAAAGGCAAGTGAGGGAAATTTGAGGATATATGAAATGCTTTGTAATTGATTGAGTTGTAGTTTCCACTGGTGGATATATTTGTCAAATCTCACTGAACTATATCTTTAAGATCAGTGCATTTCACTGTAGGTATATAATACTACACCAAAAAATAAAAAGTAACAAATTGTCAAAAAGTAATATGTGTTCCTTTTTTCAGTCTTGTTGAAATTAGAGTTTATTTCTTTTTCTATGCTGAATATTGGTATTTTAGTTATCTATTGATTCATAACAAATTATCCCAAAAATTGGCTTTTTAAAAGTGGCTATAAACAACAATAAATATTTGTAATATCACATAGTTTGTGGGGGTTCAGGAATTTGAGAATAGTTTAGCTGGGTGTTTCTGGTTTTGGGTATCTCTCAAAAGGTTAGAGTCCAGTTGTTGGTTCCTGGGTCTGAGGTATTGCATGGATCTGAAGGATCCACTTTTAAGATTCACGTGGCTAGCAAGTTGATGCTGACCATTGGCAAGAGATCTAAGTTACTCACCATGCAGACTTCTCCATGAAGTTACTTGAATGTCCTCACGTTATGACCTCTGGTTGTCACCTGAGAGAATGTTTCAAGAGAGGGAGGAAGCCAGACAGAAGCCATGCTGTCTCTTATTTATTAATTAGTTTGATGCTGTTAATTATTTGGGGAAATTATTGGGGTATGAATTATGTTGTGGAAATTGAAAAATACTAACCCTTCAAATATTGTTTCTGGTCCTTTCTCTCTCATGTCCTTTTTGAATTTTGAAAAATGACTTTTAAAAAATTGTGGTTTTTTTTCATTGTTCTTGGATGCACGGATCCAATATTTTTCACTATCTTTCCCTTTGTGTTTCATTGGGGTAATTTCTAATGACCTTTCTACAAGTTAACTGATTCTTTCTTTAGCCATGTTAAGTTGAGAATGAGCCTGTCAAAAACGTTCTTTATCTTTTACACATGTTGTTTATTTCTAGAATTTACATCCAATTTAAACAATTCTGGCCATTATTTGTTCAAATATGTTTGTTTGTTTGTTTCTCTTCCTTCCCCTTCAAGTTCTTAATGACAGAAGTGCATGAATTTGTTCTACCACTTACCAATGCTATGTTCATTTACTTTTCAATATTTTCCTTTCTGGGCTTTATTATGGATGGTTATTAATGCTATGTCTTCAAATTCAGTAATATTTTCTTTTGCTGTTAATTACATGCAATATGGTTTTCATCTCTACAAGTTAAATTTGGGTATTTTTATATCTTCAGTGTCTTTTCTTAACATGTTCATACTTTTCTCTGACTTCTTCACCATATGGATATTATTAATAATAATTTATGTAATGCCGGTGTTTACTAATTCTATCATCTTTATTATGGAGTGACTTCAGTGAGCAAGAACATTTTTAAAAATAATTTTTGTATATTGTAACTTGGAAACCTTACAATAATTCCATGAGGATAGTAACATTATCTTTATTATAAATCAGGAAAATGAATGTTACAAGCAATAAGACCCATAAAAGGTATCATCTAGTTTGAAACTTCCAACCAGATATTAAATACATATCTACACAAGTCTAAAGAAACTTTTAAATTAATTTTTCTTCCTTATTTAAGTAAATTTTATATTACTTACAAGGCTTGAATATATCTTTCGTATACATTTCAAAGATTTTTAACAAGTGAGTATTCTTGTGTAACCAAAGCTCCAAACAAGTTATTGAATGTTTTATTACCATAATAAGTTATCTTTTGCTCCCTTACAGTCAATCTTGTGTATTGGTAACTGCTGGTCTGTGTTCTACAGCTGAGATTAGCTTTATGTTACCTTTAACTTTATACAAATAGAATTCTGCAGGATCTATGCAACTTCACTCAATATAATACTTGTGAGATTCATTCAGGTATCCAGTTTATCAATTGGGTGTATATTAAATTATGTCTTACTTTGGCCCTTATAGGTAGTTTTTGATCATTAATAGAGCTAGAGAATTCTTCTAATCAACATTAGTCATATAATATCAATCTACTGTAAAATGGCTCTTCACATGTATTTTTTTTCACATTTCTACTGGATTGCTTCTTCTGTGTGGTTTGTAGGAAATCAT
Source organism: Rhinolophus sinicus (assembly GCF_036562045.2). Classification (NCBI taxonomy): domain Eukaryota; kingdom Metazoa; phylum Chordata; class Mammalia; order Chiroptera; family Rhinolophidae; genus Rhinolophus; species Rhinolophus sinicus. The sequence continues at coordinate 13,101,028 of NC_133761.1, forward strand.
ATGTTATAGATATTAACCTTTTCTTGGTTCTACATATTGCAAATGTTTTCTCCTAGTATATAACTTGTCTTTTCAATATTAAGGTCATGTTTGATGAGTGGAAGTTTTAAATTTTGATGTATTCAAATCTAGCAAAAAATTGCTCTTATAGTTAATGTTCATGGAATTGTCTGATTTCCTTCAATAAACAAAAAATATTAACCATTAATTTATATTTATATTTGCTTTTGGCATTTAATTCTTGAGGAATTATTTTTTATGATATAATATAGGACTTGATTTTAATTTTCTACTCAGACAAGCATTTTTTAGTGTATCCTTTACATTGTTACTTCCTTCTTACAGATCTACTTAGCTATACTATTCCTGATGTATATCAAAGATCCATCACCCATAGTAGGGTAGGTTCATTGTATTTCTGAGATCCTTATTTTGTTCTACTGGTTAATTTGTTTTTCCTGTTTTAATACTATACTATCTTACTTACTCCAGATTCATAGTATATATGATATATGGTAGGAAACTGTGTCTCTTCTTTTTTTCTTATTTGGAAATTCTTTTGATATTCTTGGCCATTAATATTTGATATTCTTGGCCATTAAGTTTTTGAATCAAATTATCAAGTTTCATGAAAAATTCTATTGGAAATTTTAGTGGAATGCCACTGAATTTATAGAATGTTTGGAATTCTTACAATACTAAACTATATCCATAAAAATACTGTTATTTTTTAATATCACTCAATAGAGTTTTACAATTTTTCTCAAATAGGTCTTGCATATCTTTTCTTAGATATCGTTTTTTACTATTGCAAATAGTATCTTCCTTTTATTAATACTTTCTAGAGTTATTTCTAGTGTATAGAATTGTGATTGACTTGTACATATTGTTTAAAAGAAACTTCCTTAATGTACATTAGAGAAAAGTATAATTATTGTTTTCAAAATAGGAACAGTTAAAGAAACCCCTCTATGGCCACTTATATGCAACACTGAAATGTTGTATAATAAAAAAAGAAAATATCTAAATGGAAGATTTGCCGATTGATTATAGGATTGTAGATTTCAAACCCTAAAAGAATCTGTGAGTAGCATAAAAAATTATAGGACAAATGAACAAGCTTCTGGATAAAATAACTCATTCTCAAACATTTACAAATTAATTTTATACACTTTTCTCATAATGTTCCTCTGAGGTAGAAAAGGAAGACCCTATTATCCTATTTCAGAGATGAGAAAAAAAATCAACCTTAATTTGCTCCTAATACAACTCAACCTCTCCCTGGCCCTGAAATGACACCTGAATTTATTTTCTTCAGAACACTTATAAACTGGACTTTTGTTTGTTTATTCATGTGGGTCACTGAGGGTCCAATGAGGGAAAAGAAACCATACCAATTATGGGGCAGGTATAGTTTAATGTTAAAAAAAAAAAAAAAAAAAATATATATATATATATATATTAACTCAGAAACTGAAAAGTCAAGAGGAAAACACTCAAGTGTCCTGTAGGAAACAATTATAGGAACCAGATACCATTGATAGACCTTGGAAAACCCTTCCATTTCTCTTTCTGGGTCTGGCTTATTTCACTAAGCACAATATCCTTCAGGTTTATCCATGGTGTTGCAGATAATGAAAAATATTAAGACATCACTATTATTTGAATGTTAATACATAAATTTATAGAACCTATGCAGATAAAAATATACACACAAGATGCAATTGGAAATATTTATCCAAAAGAGAAAAACACATATATGTACCCACTCAACGACCTATATGTAAATATTTATAGCAGATTTATTCATAACAGCCAAAATTGCAGATGACTCAAGTGCTTATTAACTGGTTAAGAGATAAAAAAATCTATGGTACCTCTGTAAAATGGGATACTATTCAGCAATAAAAATAAATGAACTACTGATACATGCAACAATATAAAGGAATATCTAAAGCATTATGCAAAATGACAAAAGCCCAAAACAATATAAATCCCATATATATGACAATGTGATTTCATTTATATGGCATTCTGAAAATATAAAACTACCGGGCCAAGAACAGATTAATATTTACCGGGAGTGTGTGTGGGGAGAGGGTATTAACTGCAGTGGACCATCAGAGACCATTTCGGAGTGATTGACATTTCCTGTATCTGGATTGTGGTGTCTGGGTGATGAAATACATTGCGGAAAGTCACCAAATCACATACTTTAAAAAGGTGGAATTATTGTGTGCAAATGATAATCCCTTTAAAATAAGACAATGAAGACAAAGTAGATTGGGTAGTTCAGATGCTTTTCTTAGTTGTGGAAAATTCATAGGCTCTGAATTATGTAAAAAATGGAAAAAATATTTTATAAGATGCATATAAATTTAGTATAATTCTCACTGATGCTGCCACATGTTATTAGCTAAGGGATTTACTATCTCAGTGTTCTGATCTGCTGCTCTTCTACTTTTCACACTCAAGATCCAAACCCTTACCAACCGTTCTACTCTCTGCTTCCTTGAATTCAATTTGTTTTAGGTTCCACGTGTAAGTGAGATCATGCAGAATTTTTCTTTCTGTGTCTGGCTTATTTCACTTAGCACCATGTCCTCCAGATTTACCCATTACCTTAAATATATGCAATTTTTATTTTAAAAAACAACTCTATTCATTATCTTCAAGGCTCTCTTCAAACAGCAAAAGACTCCCTCCTTCTGCATGAAAAAAAATCATGTCTTTGTTAAGAAGGGAATTAGGTTTAAAATTTTTTTAAAATGCTCCTTATTGAGGACCAGCTCTATGTTACATAAATTTATGCACATCTGAACATCTTTTGAATTTTTGCTTTTTAATAGTGTTTCTAGTCCTCGAGGACAGTCCCTCCACCTGCCCTGTTGATTTTCTTGTTGTATCTGTTAGATCGTAGTGGGGAAAACAGAGCCCAGGCAAAGTAGCTCAGTAGAAAGACTTTAACAGAAGGAAGCAGTTACAAAAGGGTTGGAAAGGCTAAAAATGCAAATGGGATACTGAGGCAACCCAGAGATTAGCGATGAAAAAAGCCACCGCTGGCCATGGTATTAGAGGGACAGAGGAAAGTGTTGATGTTATCAGAGAACAACAGCCCAGACATTTTATTTCTCTCCAGAAAAGGGAAGAGACTGCTGTGGGAGAATCTGCTGGAAGCAGAAAGATGAGAAAAAAAATGCAGCTTCTCTTTACTTTGGTGTTGGATCTCCCATTGGTTTTTTCACACTGGGGGAATCCATTCAGAAGTCACCTGTGAAGCCATCTAGGGACGTGTACTTTTAAGAAGAGTGGAGATTACATCTGAGAGCAAACAAGCAAAGGATTAGTGCAACCCCCTTCACCCCTCCCACTGTAGCATTTTATGGATTTCATTGTGCTTTATGGCATCTTGAAAGTCTGTGTCTTGGCTAGTTTTTCACCCATGACTTTTAAAATAAACAATTTTGAGTTTTAAAGATGGACACACAAATATACATTTGTCCCTGGCGTCTGCTCAAGTTCAACAGTTTCATGAACACGTCTTTTGCTTTTTTCTTACTATGAGGACACTCAAATTCATGTCTGTAGACCAGGACTGAGCTAATCACTATGTTGTTTTGTACACCTGAAACTAACAAAAAAGAAAAATATTGATCTTGCTCCTCAGATTTCAACCTTTCCATCCTGCTACTTAAGAAAAGTTCTTTTTTTTTTTTTTTTTTGGATGACTCTTAAAGCACATGCAAATCAACATGTTCAAAATCAAACTTACCTTATTTCTAACATACGCTATTCTCCTGTGTTCTTGTTCTCACCATCCAACTAGCTGACCCAGTGAGAACCATGGATGCCACATCCTTGACTCAACCCTCACTGTCGATATGGGTGCCTCTGAATAAATACATCTTGTAGATAAAAAGGGTTATCTACCCTTTTTATTGAACCACCTTCCACCAAGTCTTCCTAATTTTTTTTCTTTTTTAGTTACAACTTGGGTTGGAGGTGCTACAGACACGTAAAGGGTAGAGGCCGGGGACGTTGCTAACTATCTTACAATGCAGAGAATGGTCCCTCTACACAAAGGATTAGGTCCATATGTCAATTCAATAGTGCTGATAATAAGCAAACCTGAGCTCGACTACTCAGAAAAAAGCAAGAAAAGCTAGCTACCATATATAAGGACATTACCAGGGAGCCTACAATAATAAAAGAATAACAAAATAATATATGAACAGCTCTACGTCAATAAATTTTTTAAATGTAGATGAAAGAATCCTTTAAAGACAAAATTATTAAAACTGATGAGAAAAATAATATCAGAATAGCTATTTAGATATTAAAAATTTTCATTTCCAAATTTAAAACAAAAATGCCACCTAAAGTAGCATTAAAAATAATCTACATATGCTATATGTATATGTGTCTGTGTATATGTATACTCACACAAAACTATACTGAGCGAAATTAAAGAAGTCTACATAAATGGAAGGATATGACCATCTATTCATTTATTTGAAGACTCAATATTCTTCAGACGTTAGTTCTCCATGAATTTTTGTATGTATTTGACAAAATCCCAATCAGTAGCATAGCAGGATTTTTATAGAAATTTACAAAATGATTCTAAACATTTTACGAAAATACATAGTTTTCAGATTAATGAAAACAATTTTGAAAAAGAATACATTTAGCAGATTTATAGGGTTACAGTGAGGAATAGAGTTTGATACAGTATCAGGGACAGACATGGATTAATGTAACAGGATAGAATCCAGAAGCATATTTGCACATACATGAAAAACTGATTCTAGAAAAAATTAGAAAATAAGAGTAAAGAGGTATTAATTGCCATTTATGTAAAATGCCAATGGGGAAAAATATTCATTTTAACCAATGGTTCTCTAAGAAATGAATATATCTGAAGAGAAAAAAAAGAAAGACCTTACTTCAAGCCATATACAGTCTTAATAAGAAATGACACACAGACTGTTTCTTAACAATAGGCAAAATTGAAGAGCTTATAGAAGAAAATATAAGAGGAAATATTTTTAAACTTATGTAGGTAAATTTTACTTGGACACAAAATGCATGAATCATAAATGAAATGATAAATGAGACACTTTATAAGCTCTTTGTGATGTCTCAAGTTACAGTAAACTCATTTGTCAAAATGATTTTGACGTTTTCTTTGATTGTCATGACTTCTTTCTTTTTATTTTTTTATTTTTATTTTTTTTGCATTAGCCATAATATTTTAGCATCTTTTCCCTATTCAACAGTTCACTATTATGTAAGATGTTTGCTATAGGTTTATTTTAAAAGATACATAGATATTTAAATAAATTAAGGGAGTTCCCTTCTATTCCTAATTAAGATTTTTTTATTGTGAAAGGATTTTGAGCTTTATTATTGTTCTCCATATCTATCATTATAGTTATATGATTTTTCTTTTTTAATGTCATTCGTATTGACTGATTTTCTAAATAAAACACTTGTGTTCTTGTAATAATCTACATTGTTCAACATATATAACATTTTAAAATAACACTAGATTTGTTTCTTAATATTTGATTTTTTTTATATACTCTAGTTCTCTAGTGAATTATCCAACTTTTCATTTACCTCTCCCCCTTGTTTCTGTTTTTTATGTATCATATTTATCACAGTGATTTTGAAGTCCTGGTGAGCTAACTCCAATAGCTGAATCAAACCTGATTTAGTTTTTAATGTTTAGATTTCTCCTCATTTTCAGTCATATTTACTTGTGTTTACCACATGCCTGCTACATTTTTTAAATAAAAATATGGAAATTGTGCATAAAAATTGAACACGCTCTCTATAATGTCTTCTTCCTCATAAAGAGGGTTTATAGCTCCCTCTGCTGGGCAGGTAGAGTGGTGACTGTTCTCTACAATCCAAGCAGGACGTGAGTTGACGTCGGTCCGCGTTGCAGCCTCGGTGTCTCAGTCTCCCTCTGATATTTGCCTGTGATCTATGTCTGGTGCTTTATTGTCTTTAACTAGGACCTTCTGCATTCTGCATCCTGTCTCTTCCTGTTGTGTCCTGACTTCGAATTTGGTTTCCAGAGATAACAGTGCTTTTCTCTTCAAATGCTTTCTGCTTTCTTTTTAACTTCCCATATCGCATGCCAAATATCCTGAGGCGGGGATTGGTGTGGGGTGTGGGGGACTGTTAGGTGCTTAAAGCCCCCTTGGGCTGGTAAACACTCTGGTACTTTTTCTCTGGGTTTTTACATAGGAGTTGGAGACTATGTATAGGGTCTCCAAGTTCTCCAGATGATGCGGGAGTTAACTCCTTTGCTCTCTCCAGTCCTGATCTTCCTTTTTCCTCTTTCCAGCATTTCTGTGCTTTCTCTGAGCATGTTACTACACTATTTTGATGTGGCATTTCATTGCTTTAGATAGGCATATTCATCTCTTGACAGCTATCCCACACCTCCAGTAAGAAACCTCCGATTTGCTTTCAAAACATAAATACGCATTTTAACCTTCTGAAACAGACTAGTAAACACCTTCATCCAATTAGTAGGGGAATTAATTTGAAATGAGGAAACAGTTTCCCAAACACTTGGTTTTGTGAAACGAAAAGGACAGGGTGCTAGCTTGGTCAGTTGAAGGCCCTCTTCTGAGTCACAGACTTTTCCTGTAGCCTCACAAGGAAGGAAAAAGGGGGTTAGAGATCTCTCTGGGGATTCTTTTATAAGGGCACAAATTCCATTCATAAGGGCTTCACTCTAATGACCTAATCATTTTCCAAACGTCCCACCTCTTAATACCATCACCTGAGGGTTAGGTTTCAGCATATGAATTATGGGGGGACACAAATATTCAGGCCGTAGCACTCGCCCACACAGTAATGGAATGACATGTGTCACTTTATATGGAAATACAATATTCTGATAAATGTCCATTTGCTTCACTCAATGTAATCTATTTAGAGTCAGGAAATTGTATTATTCATCTTTGTATTTTCAGTATCTAGCCTAGCATCATATACACCAAGGATATGGAGAAATGTTTGCTGTACTGCTTTACTGAAGAAAAGCTCTTTAGTCATACGTTGTCGGAAATAAGATTTTTGGCTTCACTCTACCCTGTGTTTTTAATTCATCTTATATGCAACAGTACAATGCCTTCACACTTCTTAAATATTTTCAATATCACTCTGCACTCCATCCGGGATGCAATTATAACCCACTCCTTCCCTAGACTCAAACTTCTCCCATCTCTGTTCAATTTTATTTCCTCTACACTCACTGTGGTCATCCTGAAGTTCAGCGTAGTACACACAGATTTCTAACTCTCTTTGTTATGTAATTTGCCTGTTCTATTAGAGCTCAGTTATTTCAGACACTGCCCACCTTCCGTGCCAGCCTCAACACAGCATATTGTTCACCCTCAGCTTATTTTATGCCATACAGAAATGAGTAATTTTCTGTTGTACGTTTTCAGCACAGAATTAAATTCAAACCCCTGAGCCTAACATAGAAAATTTGTTTGATGCCTTGATTTTTAACATTGAGCTTCTATTATAAACTCATGTATATGTCTCATTCTAATTACTTTATGTTAGTTTTCTTTTTCTAACTTAAACATATTTTTACTGAAATTTGTCCTGTTGCCTGAGATTAAGTAGACCCTTGACTTCTCTTGATCTCTCATGTCCTTTGGAAAACTTTCCCACATCAGTGTACCTACTGCTTCTTCCTAGGGAAAAGTGGTTTTTTTGTCTACCCCTCCACTAACGACTTGATACATTCTTATCTATTGGCAGATAGGGAAACATTCTCTTTTTTTCAATAAGTCTCTTTTGTGCTTTCTTATATTCCAACATAGTCATTTTTATTTAGAAATATTTTTTGTGTATTTTTAAATTCTGAATGTGGGACTCACGTGTCAGAAAAATAACCCAAGATGAGGGACCAAACATAACAGCTGACATGAAAATAAATGGGGACAATAATTTGAGCAACTGAGAATCACATCCTAAGTCACGCTATTAAGAAATAGTAGGGAACAGCAAGGGTTACAAACACACCTAAAATATTAAAAATAGATTTAAAAAACTGCCAATTAGAAAAGGGAGGGCAAAAACCTGTTTGAATAAGGTTTTTTTTTATTGTTTTAAACATTGTAACATATTTTCAAATTTGTATCACGGTCCACATACCAGATTCTTCCTGAGGAACACAAGATTTGGCAGTCTTAAAGATCAACACGATTTCTGTTCTCACTTTGCTTAGAATCTGGTAGGGATGACAGTTGCGCACAAATACTTACTAGTGCGAAGAGGGCTAGGAATGATTATATAGTACTCTGGGCATGTATGATTTCTTTCTTCCTTTCTTTTTTTCTGGTAGAGCACGTTGTTTAGTCTGAAAAGTAAAAGATGTTTAGGGGAAACTAGGAAAATATTGATTATCAGCTGGGGGAAAGCATTATGGCCAGAAAGAACAGCTTTCCCATGGATCCTGAGGCAGGTAAGATAACACCACTTCAAAACAATGAAGAAAAAAAAATGCAGAGTGTCCATGCACGTGAAGAATAAGGATAAGTGTGGAATGTGGAAGCCAGATCATTTACAGAATTTTAGAACTAGACTTTGGACTTGATCCTATTTACTACGAGAAACTTTGGAGAGGTTCAAGTTCGCATTTCCTTTACAGAGTTATTAGATGGAACACAATGGAATAAATTGGTTGCAAAGCAACAATGGATGATGGGGACTGGTTAAAGGACATTGTTTAAGGTGACAGATGTTAGAAGATCTGGCTATATTTAACACAATGAAGAGCAAACATTTATGGTTATCCATTTATTACAGTGATAAATTATAGAATAATTTGAACCATATTGGATTTTTAAAAAAGGAAAAGCAAGGTTTATTATATTTTTAAAGCACAAACTGCCTGCCAAGTTTTTGATTAGAATAGAGAGTATAAAGAACCTAGCAGTGAGCAGAGGATAACTTGAGAACGAAGATAAAAGAGAACGATCATGTGAAAAGAAAATTTTAAGGGTATTCAGGCTTTTAAGGCATGATAAGGAATAGGTGCTTTTATATGCTTTTCTCATTTATTTTTTTTAATTTTACTTCTCTAATACTTAATATTGTTATTGCCATGTAGTATAAGGCATGTGGGCATATGAATAAATGAATACATTAATACATAAATAAAAAAACAAATGAACTCAACATTAAATACAATGTTATGATATAGATAGATGCCCAATTCAAACAAGATGTTCTAAAAAGAAATTTAAGTAAGAGCCTCATGGTTCTGGTTTAGTCAAACCTGTTTGTGTTAAACGTAAACCTATTGTATTAAACTTAAAAGAGCACATTTTAATTGGGATCGTAAGTAACTAGCGTGTGCTCAGATGAAGGAAATCATGATGCTCCAAAAGATCCAGTTTGGGGGAGTAAGAAATATTTTACTTTTTTTTTTTTTAAGCATTGCTTGTGTTTATTCTCTCAGTTGTCTTCAAACACGCATTTATGGAAAGGTTTCTCCTCTTTCCCTTACAATATAAACAACCAGAAAGGAGCGCGGCTTCCAACATAACATGTTCCAGAAAATTTGTAACATCACAACTTGTCTTGAATGCATCAGGGCGCTGAGGTCACAGTAAAGCCAGCTAAGCCCAAATCGAAGGAAATATGGGCACCACTACGGAGGGATCGGCCAACAGGACTTGCCCATCTGGAGCAATCACTGGATTCTGGATGACAGTTCAGACAGTAGGAAGAATTCAGCTAAAATTTTTAACGGAATGTTAATGGCTGATGGAGGACTGGTCTGAGAATAGGGGATCCCTCAGCTGCACAGACACAAGGGGATCCCCACCCACTTGCAGACTCTCTTTCACGGACCTCACTGAGTGTCCACAAGAAAAACTGGGGGCCAGGCCAGAGAGAGCTGAGAAAACCTCCCTTTGAGACAGACCTGGTGATGAAGGACACATGCTGCTGAAAGAAGCATGAAGCCCTCCTGTATCAACCTGAAGCCAAGGGAAGAAGAGCAGATCATCCCCTCATCCTTTAGGACAAAGACAAAGACCCATTGTAGCTCAGGGAAGAGAACAGAAAACCCACGTGTAAACCAGGGCCAACGAACACATCCAGGGCCCAGACCACTAATGGAGAGAATCACTCAGAAGGCCTCACACCAAGCTCCAATGTTCCAGTAACTGATTCATTGCTTCTCAAGTCCAAATTCACACTTCCTTGTCCTGAGTGATGCTGAAACTTTTTTTTTTTTGCCCCTTACGAGAACACGGGAGGAGGAAGGGGCCTTTCTCTCTTCCTGGTTCTGGTCTGCTTTGTTCTTTTTTGTTCCAGTGATGAGGGTCTGGTGTGTGGACATCTGATGGAGCTCACCCCAATGAATGTCAGTGGCATTTTGCAGGTGTCTACACTGACAGCTCCCTCTGTAAAATGGCCCTGCAGTCACCTTTTTTCATCCTCGTATGGGGCCCCCCGGCAGCTTCTCAATTTCCCGGCCCCTTCTGCTCTGCTAGCATCTTCCCAGTAACGTTTTGGTGAGTCCAGCTGGTGTCCAGCCAGGTTTCCCTGCAAGTTCAACAACACACCTGGCTGACAGCTTGACAGCTTCCTGGTCAATTTCCTGCTCACCCACTTCAGCCTACTGTGACATTTTTAGAGGTAACAAAAGTCACGGTTGCCACTCCTGGCTCATAGTCCTCTGTCCAGGACTCAATACCTCAAATCAGCAGTATTCCAAGGGAGACCTCTAGCTTGTCAACCCCAGTTTATAGTTTCTACCCACCAGCTTCAGCCTACCAACAGTTCAGCAAAAATAACAAGAACCCCAGATACTCCAATGAAATCTGAATCCCAGGCTTGGAAGGATTATCCTCATTCAAAGCCTGTGTCTTCCTGGAGTACTCCCTCTCAGCAGGAGATGAGTCTTTTAGAGTTTTCTTTTATTCCTGCATAGTAGTCAATTTCTTGGAAATAGTTCATAATTCTTTCATATTATTGTATGATTTCCATCTCCTGACTTAAATGATACAGAATTGACGCCACAAGTGTCCCAGGAGATAGATTCCCAAAGATGAGGTTTGGGATTGATCTGATCCTGCTCTTAGGCCCAACAGATAAACTGAAGCATTTATTAATGTCTTACCTCTCAACCCTAAATTCACCAAATTGCCCTGTGATACTGAAACTTCTTTTTTGTTTAAGTTTTGACAGCAGAGGGCACTGGAAGGACATTCTAAAAGAAGGGGTTTATTTTTTGTCCTGGTTCTAAAGTGCATCGTATACTTCTGCTTCCGGGAAGGTGGGCAGGTATGCATGACCCCAAGGAGGAATAACTCAGTGAATTTCTGTGGCACTCTCACAGTTGGTTTTACAGTTCAGGTGGTTTTCTAGACAGTACAGCAGCACCACTTACAGTTTCCCTACAGGGGCTCCAGCCCCAGCAGACTTCCTTGGGGTAGTTTAGCATTTCCTCTCCTACAAAATAGAGAGTTCCAGAAATGCCTCAGCTGACTTCCCTAAGGCAAGTCCAACGGCTCTCCCCAATAGGATTATCTGGGCAAGTTACATGGGTTCTCCCTCGAATTTTCTAGCAAGTTTAGCAGCCACACATGTGGATGGGTTCCCATTAAATTCCATAGTTGGCTTCCCCAGGCTCAGTAGTGTCTCTCACAGTCAGTTTCCTGGTTCTGCAATCTCCCGAGACAGATTCCCAGAGAGTTTAATAAATCCCTTCCCTCCTCAGCTCACTGTTTCCCAGAAGCTTTCTGTTGAATCCAGCTGTACCCTGTCTAAATCTCCAGCAAGTTCAAAACCACTCCCACAGGCAAATTCTTAGCAAATTTCTTCAGCACCCTGGAAAGTGGTTTCCTGCCCACCAAATGTGGCCTTCTGGCATTCTAGTGGGGGAATTTCCCACATACGATTCCCAGTTCATCCTTATTTGCCCACCAATGTCATTCCACAGGCACCCCAGTGCCAACTGTGGAAAATCTCTCACCTAGGAGTAACTCAGGAGACTTCTCCACTATCCTGTAGGCTGTGATCACACCCATTTCAATGATGACTGAATTCTAGCCTTGGGAAGAGCCCATGATTCAATATGTTTCACGCTTGGATACTCCCCCTCAAGCAAAGGCTATTCTTTTAAGTTCTCCTTTATCTCTTAGTAATATTTAATTCCTTGTTCATAGTTAATCATTCCTTACATTAAAAATTCCCATTTCATTACTCTGAGGTCTCTGTCTACTGACTGGGCCTGACTGATACATTCAAAATGGCAGTGCCTAACTAAGATTGATGTTAAACCCAAGAAGCATAGAATGCCTTCCCTGCTCCATACTTCAGCTAGTATGTATCAACTACCCAAAAAAAAAAAAAAAAATCACACAACAGTCTATGGATTGGAAGCATCCTGTGTAAGACAATCTCAAAGGCAAGAACTAAAGCCAACATTGAGAAAAACTGTATCTCATTTTAAACACAAAATAATGTTAGAAGAATCTGAAAACTTTGGTACATTGAGAATGATCATATAACAAAATCCAAACCGAGAACAACTCACAACTCACCCGGCCCCACCTATCTGGGCAGATCCCTGCAGGAGTAAACAGAACTGCTGAAGCATACGGCTCCGAATCTGGTGCAGGAAGAGCTTTGGAACTGCAAAAGCTCTCCGCATACCCACAAGGACACTGCGCCCTGTGACCCAGGTGAACTATTAACAGAAGAGGAGCCCGTCTCCCAGGGAATCCCCCCATTTTGTGAGAAGCTGGAATAGTGCAGAGGAAACATAGCACTACCATGTGAGAGAGAGAGAAAAAAGGCTGCAGTCGGAGAGAAAATAAAACATTCTACCAACAAGTACTGGAAAACAAAAGAAAGACCTCTTCTTAGCAACCTATTGCAGAAGCCACTCCTGTAGATGTCTAGGAAGAGAAATAATAAATCAGTAATTGCCATGAATAAACAAGGCAACAAGACAGCTCAGAAAGAAAGTGAAAAGTCTCCAGAAAAGGAGCTTAAAGATATGGAAATATGTGACTTAAATGACAGAGAATTCAAGATTGCAGTTCTGAAAAAACTCAACGAGATACAAGAAAACACAGAAAGGCAGTTTAATGAACTCAGAAACAAAATCAAAGAACAACATGAGCATTTTACGAAAGAGATTGAAATTTTAAAAAGAACCAAATAGAATTTCTGGAGATTAAGAACTCAATAGAAGAAATTAAGAATGAAATAACCAGCTTAGGTAGTAGAGTTGACCAGATGGAGGAAAGAATCAGTGACATCGAAGATAGAAACCTGGAAATTACACAGATGGAAGAAGAAAGAGACTTGAGACTTAAAAGAAATGAAAGAATTCTACAAGAACTTTCTGACACCATCAGAAAGAGCAATATAAGAATAATGGGCATACCAGAAGGAGAAGAAAGAGAGAAGGGAACAGAGAATATATTCAAACAAATTGTTGATGAGAACTTCTCAAACTTGAGGAAGAACTGAATCCTCGAATCCAAGAAGCAAATAGAACACCTAATTACCTCAATCCCAACAGGCCTTCTCCAAGGCACATTGTAGTGAAGCTGTCTAAAATCAACGACAAAGAAAGAATCCTCAAGGCAGCCAGGGAAAAGAAGACGGTAACCTACAAAGGAAAGCCCATTAGATTATCATCAGATTTCTCAGCAGAAACTCTACAAGCAAGGAGGGAGTGGAACCAAATATTCAAACTATTGAAAGAGAGAAATCATGAGCCAAGAATAATTTACCTAGCAAAGATATCCTTTAGATATGAAGGAGGACTAAAGACCTTTCCAGACATACAGAAACTGAGGGAATTTTCTAACGACCTGCACTACAAGAAATAGTAAAGGAGGCTATTCGATCACCATCAACAGGGACAATTTGTGGCAACCAAAACATAAAAAGGGGGAGAGTAAAGACCTGAACTGCAATATGGGAATGGAGAAAGTAAGCATGCTGGAGAAAATGGAATACTCTAAATATCAAACTTTCTTTTATATAAACTTAAGGATAACCACTCAAAAAAAAATCCAGAACTGAAATATATACTGTAATAAAAGAAGGAAAAGAAGGAACAGAGGGAAACATCATAGAATACTACACAGAAAAGACCACACAGAAATAATAGACAAAAACAAAAAGACAAAGAAACAATGGAGACACAGCCTTACCAGAAAACTAAAGATAGAATGACAGGATATTTTTACATATCAATAATCACCCTAAATGTAAATGGACTGAACTCACCAATAAAAAGGCACAGAGTAGCAGATTGGATCAAAAAACTAAACCCAACCATATGCTGTCTCCAAGAGACACATCTCAGCTACAAGGACAAGCATAGACTCAAAGTGAAAGGGTGGAAATTGACACTCCAAGCAAATGATACCCAGAGAAAATCAGGTGTAGCCATAATGATATAAGATGAAATAGACTTCAGGGTGAAAAAGATAACAAGACACAAAGATGGACATTTCATAATGGTAAAGGGAACTATACAACAAGAAGACATAACAGTCATCAATATTTATGCCCACAATCAGAGAGCACTGAAATATACCAAGCAACTACTAACAGAACTAAAGGGAGAAATTGACCAAAACACAATTATACTAGGGGACTTAAATACATCATTGACAGCTATGGATAGATCATCCAAACAGAAAATAAATAACGAAATAGCAGCCCTAAATGACACATTAGATGAAATGGACATAATTGACATATATAGAGCACTTCATCCTAAAACATCAGACTATACATTCTTTTCTAGTGTACATGGAACATTCTCAAGGATAGACCATATATTGGGACATAAAATCAGCCTCAGCAAATTTAAGAAGATTGAAATCATACCAAGCATATTCTCTGATCACAAGGCTTTGAAATTGGATATTAACTGCAAAAAGAAAGCAAGAAAAACACAAATAAATGGAGATTAAACAACATACTTTTAAAGACCGACTGGGTCAAAGAAGAAATTACAGGAGAAATCAAAAGATACATAGAAACAAATGACAATGAAAATACATCCTACCAAAATTTTTGGGATGCAGCGAAAGCAGTTTTAAGAGGGAAATTTATATCATTACAGGCCTATCTCAAGAAACAAGAAAATTCCAAATAAATAACCTCATGTTACACCTTAAAGAACTAGAAAAAGAACAAGTGAAACCCAAGGTCAGCAGAAGAAAGGAAATAACAAAAATCAGAGCAGAACTAAATGAAATAGAGAACAAAAAGACAATAGAAAAAATTAATGTGACAAAGAGCTGGTTCTTTGAAAAGATTAACAAAATTGACAAACCCTTGGCTAGACTCACTAAGATAAAAAGAGAGAAGACACTAATTAACAAAATCAGAAATGAAAAAGGGGAAGTTATCACGGACACCACAGAAATACAAAGGATCATCCAAGAATACTATGAAGGACTATATGCCACCAAATTCAATAACCTAGAAGAAATGGACAAGTTCTTAGAAACATATAGCCTTCCAAGGCTGAACCATGAAGAACTGGAAAATCTAAACAGACCGATCACCAGTAACGAAATTGAATCAGTCATCCAAAACCTTCCCAAAAGCAAAAGTCCGGGACCAGATGGCTTCACTAGTGAATTCTACCAAACCTTCAAAGAGGATCTAATACCAATCCTGCTCAAACTCTTCCAAAAATTGAAGAAGAGACAGTACTCCCTAACTCATTTTATGAGGCCAACATTACCCTGATACCAAAACCTGGTAAGGACAACACAAAAAAGAAAACTACAGACCAATATCTCTGATGAATACAGATGCAAAAATCCTAAACAAAATTCTAGCAAATTGAATACAACAATGCATTAAAAAGATTATTCATCACTACCAAGTGGGGTTCATACCCGAGGCACAAGGATGGTTCAACATCCACGTAAATCCATCAATGTGATACATCACATAAACAAAATAAAGGACAAAATCATGATTATATCAATAGTTGCATAAAATTATTTGACAAGATACAACATCAATCTATGATTAAAACACTTAATAAAATAGGTATAGAAGGAAAATACCTTAACATAATAAAGGCCATATATGACAAGCCCTCAGCTAATCTCATAATTAATGGTGAAAAACTGAAGCCCTTTGCTCTATGTTCAGGAACACGACAGGGCTGTCCCCTATCACCTCTGCTTTTCAACACAGTGTTGGAAGTCCTTGCCAGGGCAATCAGGCAAGAGAAAGAAATAAAAGGCATCCAAATTGGGAATGAAGAAGTTAAATTGTCACTCTTTGCAGATGACATGATGCTATATATAGAAAACCCTAAAGACTCCACCAAAAAGCTATTAGAAACAGTCAACGAATACAGTAAAGTGGCCGGCTACAAAATCAAAGAATGAAACTGTACTGCTATCTGTCATCATGTACCAAAATTAATTCAAAATGTATCAAAGACTTAAGCATAAGACCTGACACAATAAACTGCATAGAAGAAAACATAGGTACTAAACTTATGGACCTTGGGTTCAAAGAGCATTTTATGAATTCGACTCCAAAGGCAACGGAAGTAAAAGCTAAAATAAACGAATGGGACTATATGAAACTTAAAAGCTTCTGCACAGCAAAAGAAACCATCGACAAAATAAAGAGGCAACCAACTGAATGGGAGAAGATTTTTGCAAACGGTGCCTCCGATAAGGGGCTAATATCCAAAATATAAAAGGAACTCATGAAACTCAACAACAAAAAAACAAACAACCCAATTGAAAAATGGGCAGAGGACCTGAAGAGACATTTCTCCAAAGAGGACATACAAATGGCAAAAAGACATATGAAAAAATGCTCAACATCACTAATCATCAGAGAAATGCAAATAAAAACCACAATGAGATATCACCTCACCCCAGTCAGAATGGCTATCATCAACAAGACAAATAGTAACAAATGTTGGAGAGGCTGTGGAGAAAAAGGAACCCTCATACACTGTTGGTGGGAATGCAGACTGGTGCAGCTGTTATGGAAGGCAGTGTGGAGGTTCCTCAAAAAATTACAAATAGAATTACCATATGACCCAACAATCCTTCTCCTGGATATCTACCCAAAAAATCTGAAAACATTTATACATAAAGACACGTTTGCTCCAATGTTCATTGCAGCTTTGTCTACGGTGGCCAAGACATGGAAACAACCAAAATGTCCTTCGGTAGATGAATGGATAAAGAAGTTGTGGTATATATACACAATGGAATTCTATTCGGCAGTAAGAAAAGATGATATAGGAACATTTGTGACAACATGGATGGATCTTGAGAGTATGATGCTAAGCGAAATAAGTCAGACTTGGAAAAAGCAGAGAACCATATGATTTTACCGATATGTGGTATATAAACCAAAAACAACAAAAGAACAAGACAAACAAATGAGAAACAAAAACTCATAGACACAGACAATAGTTTAGTGGTTACCAGAGGGTAAGGGGGGTGGGGGGTGGGAGATGAGGGTAAAGGGAATCAAATATATGGTGATGGAAGGAGAACTGACTGGGTGGTGAACACACAATGGGATTTATAGATGATGTAATACAGAATTGTACACCTGAAATCTATGTAATTTTACTAACAATTGTCACCCCAATAAATTTTAAAAAAAATTTATGAAATAGTATGAATAACATAATTGAATCCTCCTTGCTCACATTGCTTTCCTCTTTCGTTTCCATAGACTTCATCCCAGGTGTTCCTGTGGTTCGTGGCCTCTTCTTATAAGAATAATTGAGAGAATTTAAAGACTAATTTCTACAAATTATTAATTATGATTTATATGGCCCACTATAAAATTGGTATTATCCTGTGTATTTGGAATGTATTTTCTATAGCTTTTATAATAGTCTTGCAAAGTCGGGATTATTATCCCATTTTCCAGATAAGGGACAGCCAGATGCTCTGAATCTCTTTTGACAGAGTTCATATTCTATACGTCTGGGGAGGCAATGTGTCCTCTCTAAAAGATCCTAGAAATAAATGATAATGTTTCCTCATTATCTGCACCTCTCAGAAATATGGGAATAACTGAACTCTCCACCCTTGTCACACATGGAGTGGATAACTATTTCCACCATATTACTTCTAGGCATGCTGGGAAATACAAGAAGGGAATTTTCAGGGTTTTCTCTTTAAAAAACAAAACAAAAGCAAAAACCAAAGCTAGCAGATAAGTCCCCCAACTTCCTTAGCTTAACAGCAAAGAAGAGTTTGGTTGTGACCAAGAACACAATTGTGCTTCATCTCAGGGCTGTTGCCTTCAGGAAGGAAAAAAGAACATTAAATTTATATTGGTGTCGTGGTTTTGAAACTATAGTATAGCTTTATCCATGAGCCGGCTCTATCTGCCCATCTTAAAACTGTTCTCTACAGCAGCACCTGGTAGATATTTCTAAATAGAAATATTATATTATCTTCATGAACAATCCTTTCATGGTTCTCCTATACCGTGTTGAAGCACAGACTTTTTACCACGACATACAAGATGCTTCAGAATTTGTATCCCACTGGGTCTCCATGCAATTAACACCCCCTTCTTCATCTCTACGTTCTGTGTCTCGGCATATGAGTGAGATTTAGTTGTTCCTGTATATCTTGCTATGCTTGTCTATACTGCTCTCTTTATTCCCATCTCTCGTCCTTTTTGTTTGGAGGATCAACTGTCACAGGTGGAATTGAGTCTCCTCCTTCACATGTTAGGGACAGAAGACAGTTGAGAGTCTCTTCATGTGGGTTTCTACATAATTAGGTACTGTTAACATACTATAGCAATTATATGTTTACCTGACCATCTGTCTTTGCTATAGTAAGGGTTCCTCTATTACACACGTTTGTTTTGCAGTGCCTGGCACATAGTTGGTTATAATTTGTTAGTAACTGAATATGTGATATTAGGTTTTTCAGAAAGATGGCTTGCACTCTTTCTTTTCTTTCCTTTTCTCTTTCCTTTCCTTCCCCTTCCCCTTCCCCTTCCCTTCCCTTCCTTTTCTTTTCTTTTCTCTTCTTTCTTACAAGATATTCAACTTCAGTGCTTACGAAGGCCCCAGTATTTGAGGCTTGTTTTCCTTAAAGAGAGGACACTGTAGAAATACAAATATGATCTTGTCCAATACAGTGCTGCCAACTCCCGCTTGCTACTCTTAACTTGATTAACTTTCAAATATTTTTAAATGTCCCAATCACCAACACAAATACCAAAAAATAGGAGAAGAACCAACCTAGTATGTCTTTATTCAGAAATGAGGGCTGAGTGGTTGTGATGGCATTGGGAATTTGATTTGTGCACAGTTAGAGGGAAAAAAAAAATCTTAAGATGATGACTACAAGTATTATTCAGGATTCTGGTTTCAGCAATTTATAAAATTCAGCTCAAAAGAAAATCTCAAAGGGCACATTCTCAACCAAGATTTGCAAATTGTACGGTCTTCATTAAAAGCTCCTTTTTACTTGAGTGGGAAACATTTCACCGCAGTGATTCCTAGTTTCCAGTAATGTTCTCCCTGCCTCACTGTTTCATCTTTATGTAAATGCCAAGTCTGATTGATGTTGACTGACATACTGTCTTTTTAAAATAGCAGGCAGGTCACAGAGAAGGCCGTTTTTTCAAACAACAGTCATTCTAAAACCACAGATGGATCTGTGGCATCCACACTCCCACGCATCTCGCAAACAATACTTGGCATTTGCATCAGCAGGCAGCCAGAGCTGAGGATTGTGTAGTGTCGGGGGAATCTTGGAGGATTTCTGTGGGCACGAATGAAGACAGCCAACATTGTCATCTGGTGGTTCCTAGGCGGGGGAGGAAAAAAAACCCAAAGTGTTGAATTCAACATTTCAATGAATTAAAGAATTAATAGAAAATGTTGCAGTGAGACCAACTCCCATCTCCAGTTTGCCCAGAAGGACCTCTCGTTTCCTAGTAGCAGAATTTGTATTTCCTTGAGTTTTAGCCTTAATTGGAATAGTCCTTACAGCTTAAGGGAGTAGAGTTTGGATCCTTCTTTAAGTAGCAATAGGTAAATTGTTTATCTATAAAAATCTGGAAGATACTACCTTTTAGGAATTGAATAATGCAGCCAGTATGTACTAAAAGACTACGTACAACTTATCCAGTTAAGTAATAAAAACAAGGAATAGAAATATGGATTTATTTTTCACTGCCCTGAGGCAATTCAAAATTAGGCAGAGACACGGAGAGGCACAGTTATAAACCACTAGAATTTCAAAAGTACATACTGTGAGATACCCATTATATACAAGTCTAGGAAATGCAAACTCAGGTATATAGATACAGATACAGATATAGATGCAGATATAGATACTAGACTTCTATATAAACAGTATCACATAGTATATCCTCTTTTAGTCTGGCATCTTTCACTTAAGATAATCATTTTGAGATTAATCCATTAGTACCATATATCAGTAGTTCTTTCTATTTTTTTATGTGAAGTATATTTCACTGCATGATTTTTATCACAGTTTGCTTCTTCATTTCTCCTGTTGTAGGACATTCAAATTGTCTCTAGTTTTTCGATAATGTAGATAAAGCCACTATAAATATTCATGTTTAAGTCTTTGTGTGGATAGCCTTCCCCTTCTCGAGTAAATATCAGGAGTGGAATGGCTGGATCATATATATGGTAGATTTGCATTTGACATTAAGGAAACTACCGAATTGTTTTACAAAGTGTATGATATATATATTACAAACATGTATATATTGCACACTTTGTAAAACTAACAGTAGTTTTATATAGACAGATTGAGAGATTTTAAGCAATTGGCTCATGCTATTATAGGGCTGGCAAGTCTGAAATCTGCAGGCTGGCCAGCAGGCTGAAAACTGAGGCAGGATTTTTATGTTACAGTTTTGAGGCAGGATTCCCTCTTTTGGAAACCTTAGTCTTTGCTCTTAAGTCCTTCAATGGATCAGATGAGGCCCATTATAATTATGAAAAGTAATCTCCTTTATCTAAAGTCAATTGATTATAAATGTTAATCACATCTGATTGTAAAGGTTAATCACACCTAAAAATATCTTCAGAGCAACATCTAGACTAATGTTTGACCAAACAACTGGGCACTGTAGCCTAGCCAAGTGGGCACATAAAATCCACAATCATGTAATACAATCATTCACACACACACACACACACACTACTAGTACCCTCTCCCTTAAGGAGACAATCCAGAATCACATTTAGTGTCTACTTCCATCTCTAAGTAAAGAATTTTGAGGTGATTTTCATGAGTCTCAGGCAGATCAAACACAGCTCCTGATTATCGTGCAGCCTACGGTTGACTCGAGTAACCACCAGAAATCCTTCCAAAGCATAGAGATCCAGGGAGAACACGATTAAAATGCCAAGGACAAGCGAAGAACATACAACGAATGTGAGTGTAGAGAAGACTTCACATCCTACCTGCCTAATGTAGAGAAAAAGCCCTCCAATAATAACATGAGTTCCTTGGTTTGACAATCTGCCAGCACAGAGTTAAGGTCCCTGGGATAATTGTATTTATGTTTGGCCATCCAATGGTATAACTCAGGGCATTTCAAGTGAACATAATATGGGACCGGAAACCATCCATTTCAATTGGCTACATTATACAGTCTTAGGCAGTGCTTTGCAGTTAAAACAAAACAAAACACAACACAACAAAACAAAACTCAGGCTGTTGTATAAAATTGACTGGAGTTTCTCAGACATAAATGTGGCCCCCTACCAGGCAGCTAGTCAATTTAATTACAACGAGCACCACGAATTAGAAACTAATTATAGAAATGTTGTAAATCCATAATCATGAAATCTGGATCATGCACTTTTTTTTTTTCTAAGCAATAGTTATCTGTTCTTTCTATCCTTTCCTACAGCCCTCCGAGTAATGACATTTATTCTTGTTTGTACCTAGAGATAATACAAAATAGTAAGTATAAGGGATGAAGTATAGCTCAACATTTCCCTGTCACAAGGGTGCATCCATTAAAATGGAAGCAGTTATTACCTCCTCCTTGTGGAGTCGAAAGCAGGAGATGATGGGAGGGTGGAATTAAAAGAATCAACATGACATGTTTTTATAAATACTCCTAGATCCAAAAATTATAATCCCCTCTGCACTTGCCTAATTGTCTGCTTGCAGGTGACCTTAGAGCAAAATGTTTTGTTTTGTTTTGTTTTGTTTTGTTAACTCCTGGAGACCAAAGTCTGATTTGATCCTCTATATTCTAGGACTGTTGGTGTCAGATAGAAAGGGTCTGTCTCTTTTTTTTTTTTTCCAATTAAAAAGTTTCAATTATAGTCAACATACAATATTATTAGTTTCAAGTGTACACCATCGTGATTAGACATTTATGTATCTTATGAAGTGATCACCCTGATAAGTCTAGTATCCATCTGACACCATACACAGTTTTTATAATGTTATTGATTATATTCCCCACACTGTACTTTACATCCCTGTGACTGCTTTTGTATCTGACAATTTGTACTCCTTACTCCCTTCACCTTTTTCACCTATTCCCCTAAACCCTCTTTTATTTGGCAACCACAATTTGTTCTCTGTTATCTACGAGTTTGTTTTTCTTTTGTTTGTTCATTTCTTTTGTTTCTTAGATTCCATGTCACACATGATACCTTAGATAGATGATGGTTCCTTTCTCTCAGGATTCTCCTGGAGACTATAAGCAATAGCTAACATATCTCAACATCCTGAGATATTTCTACCATGTTCTCTACCCTTCTAGGTTTGGTGTGCACAAGGACTGAAATTCAGATAAAAGTTTAACCATCTTTTTTCCTAATGTGTAACCAGCGGGGTTCTCTCTTACTTCTCCCCTCAAAGGATCTCCAATTTATCTTATCTCAATCAGTTCCTTATTTTGAAATATGTTACTTTCAACCCTGCAATCCTAGTCTCAATCTCTATATATTTTGTTAATTATTTGATTTGAAAGTCAATAGAAATCCAACACAAGCTAACGGAAATAAGAGGATTGATTAGCTCTTTTGTCTTGGAAGTTTAGGAGTAGAGGCTGATTGGATGCAGAGACACAAATGATCTCCTGAACTTTCTTTTGTTTTGCTTCCTTCTTCGTACTGACATCATTCAGCCCTTACTTGGCAGTTCTTACACAGATCGTCTGTAGAACAAATTTGCAGAAAAAGTGGTCTGAATCATGACGTTTCAGAAGGAACATTGTGAACCAAGTCAGGGAGTCAACATAGAAGCAGTCAATTCCTTTGTAAAAGTGGGGGGGAGGGGTGTGTGTGTGTGGGGGGAGGATGTGGGTGGGGGGGTATGTGGATTAGAATAGAAAGGAAGTTGCCATAGCAAAGGATAAGGGAAATAGAAAAAAATCTTCACCTGTTCAAAGCTTCCATTGAGGCTGATTCAGCTATTGTAGGTACAAAATCTTACCTCTTTCTATCTCTCTTGGTGGTATTTTATAAGGACAATGAAAGAGAATGGACTTTTCTCTGATTAATATGGGAGATGCTTCATCAGTTAGCAACAAGGATTGAAATTGGGAGGTGGGCTTCTTTCTTTACCCAATGAAAGCTCTTCGTTCTGGGGAAGTGGTGGAAATTAAATTGCCACCAAAACCCACAGGAAGGAGCTCGGTCATAGTCCTTGTAAATTAGGGCCTGAAGAGCAATAAGTACCAGTAAGAAAAGAGCTGAAGAAGCACAAATTGTTGGATGGGTTTTTAAAAATTAATTATTCCCTTATTTTTATGTATTTGACTGCTTGCATTTTCACCACTATAAATAACACTTCCATGCATATACTTGAATTTATATTTCAGACCATATTTTAAGTACTCTCTCAGAACAGATTCCTAAACATAGATTTACTGGATCGAAGTACATAAACATTTTTATGCCAAAAAAAGTAAAATTGGTAAACAGCATGAATAGCGTGCGCGTGCGCACACACACACACACACACACACACACACACACACATACACCTAATTATATTCATATATAACATTGGGTTTTATTTGCATTTCAATGATTGATGATGAATGGACATCTGTAAAAGAGGCTTCTTTGTGAGTTTTATTTGTGTGTGTATATGTATGTCGCCTATTTATACTCTTTACCAATTTTACTTTTGTTGCATTAAAATGTTCTCAATATTATTGCAAACACTTTGCCAGTGTGGTTCAGGAGCTTTAAAATGTTATTTTTCATTTTTTATGTTTTATTATTAAGCAAAATGTATCCCTTTTTCATCAAGTTTTTTTAAGTTTGGGGACAAGAAAAATTTCTTTAAATGTAGGATTTCTGCCCACATCTCAAAATTTCTGTCGCACCACCCTGAACTGTGTGCCCTTCTTGTAAAGTCACATATTATTCCTCTTTTCAAGTAACAGGGAAAGAGAGGGAGAGAAGAAAAATACACTGCAATTTTTTAAATGGCTATTTCTGGGTAGTTGGCTTTGGGTAATTTTAATTTCCTTCTTTATCTTTTTTTAAAAAATTAACTGAATTTTATAATCAATAAAAGTCCATATACTAAAAAAGAAAAACATACAGATACTCAGAGAGCTGAAGTTGATGACTGGGCCTGGTCCAGCTGGGGCACTGCTTTGCAAAGGGCACACACAGCAGGGTGCCCTGTATTGACATGCCTCCAGGGTGCTGGGAAATCGAAGAAAAAACTGTGTGTTTCTCTGGACCATTTGTCGAAGTTCTCATATGAGTCTCCTTTAGATACAAATAGCATGTTGTAGAAGTCTTGCTTAGATTTCCCAGGAGTAACAGTCCAACTATTCCACACGAACAGTCCAACTATTCCAACCCCCACAGCTGAGATGAAAGTCCGGCACTATAACGTGTTAGATGCCTGAAAGCAGTTACAGATTTTCTCCTGGTGACACTTTAGTGGCTTTGGATGGTGTCACAATCCTGGCTACAGGAGTATATTTTGTGGTCAATAGTCTCCTCTTTTATGATGGTCTTGTCTTTATCGGTGAAGAAAAACTTAGCTGACCTCCTCTCTCTTCATGACACTCAAGTTTTTACAAGCAGTGTTCTAGAAAAGCACAGTCCGGGCTGGGTCCCAATAGCTCCCATCTGCTGCTGCCTGATATTTCCCAATGGGGTGGAGTAAATTGTGAATGTTTCAGATGCTGGAGAATAAGGGAACAACAGAGAATTGATGAGCTAGCCTATAAAAAAACTGAGTCACTGAGATGGGGTTTTAATAAAATGGGCTAGAATTTTTTTGTGTGTGTGTGTGAAAGGACAGAATAGTCTTTCATTGTACTTAAAAGTAAAGATTTGATTTGACCATGCAGAGAACATTGTTTCTTTTTTTTCCACCATTTTGATTAGAATGATAATACACGTGTGTTTGGCTTAGATGCTATGGTAGAGATCATGCAGAGATTCTTAGCCCGGGCACTCCCTAAATATTGTCTGATAATAGGAAAATATTTACAGGTTTAGAGATAGGTCATGTCTGATTTGCGAATTTAATAAGTTATGAGAGAGCATCATTAATAAAGAAACAAAAGTGGCCAGGAGATATGCTAAAAGGAGCACTCCCTCAGTCCCCTACCATTTTATTCAGTTAGTTCCTTAGAAACACATAACTGACTCAAGACACAAACACTTAAGTAGAGCAAGAAGGACCTGGAAAGAATTAAAAGAAAAATGACAAAATTATTATAAACATGTAAACCACTGAAAAAAAGCCTAAAAGGATCTATCTCAGATACTTACTAGTTGCTGCCCCTGAGTATCAGCTTTCTCACCTACGAAGGAAGGAGTGGAGATGAATGGCAGGATTTTTCTTGCATGGAAATCCATCTCATTCTAGAGCAATACCCATCTCTTTCTTTTTACTAAACTGTTAAAACTTCCTGCTTATCTAGACTTTTCAGCTCCACACTCTAAGAATTCCCTTCAGGACATTGATTATTTTTTTGTTCCCTCTCCCTTTTCCTCTCTCACTTTATTTCTGTCTTTCTTATATTTTCAATCTCTTCTCTAGTGACTGTTTTCCCTCAGGGAATGAACATGTTGTCATTTTCAAGTAATAATAATGAAAAACAACGTCCCTTGAAAGTTTGTGTCTCTCATTCTATTATATTACCTCTTTCCTTGACTTTCAAGCTAGACTCTGGGGAAGTTTACCCTCAATTAGCTATGTTAACTCACTCTTCACAGGACAGCCATGATCCAGAAATGCAGAATGAGTGGGGCATTTTTGATGCGAAATCATTTCTAACTCAATTAGGTGTGAGGGAAGGCCCAAGTTCACCAGAAAACTTCTCCAAATCCTTTCTCCAATGTGAAATTTAACTTCATCAGAATAAGTTTATGTCAGAATGTAGTAAAACCTGGCAAGATAAATCTGTCATGGTTCTGTACACTGCAAATCACATATACAACCACCCTGGGTGTATTGAATTCAGGTTTTTCACTTTGACTTTGTTCAATCCCCAGCTCTCCCAACACATGTTTGTCTATGTTATCATTGGATATTCACTTTTCAAGTTTTTGTAATCACGGTTCCACACCCCACTGACTCAACTTTTACCAAGATACATAATAATCACCTAATTGGTTTATCTGGTAAGTCCCTTTTAGTCCTCGTTTCATTTGGCTTCACTATGGCGTCCAAAGCTTCTTTGCTATCTATTTCCAGGAACCACAATTTTCTTCTGTTTTGCTTTTTCTTAGTCTCTTCTCAGTTTGCCTTTCTGTGAGCTAAGTTGTTTCTTTTAATCTGTACTTGATAGTCTTCTCTTTTCACTCGATATAGTCTTCATCGGTGAGTTTATTAATTACCTTCTACAGTTTCACTCATGGTTATAGATATATTATTATATATACATATATGTATACATATTTATACAGTTATATGTGGTTATAAATACATATATGTACATATATACTTACAAACATGTTTATGTTTATATATATAAAACATATACAAATAACATATTACACATTTCTGAACCAGATCCCTTTTCTGGTACTGTGTATACCCTGTACAAATATTATAATTTGTTTATAATGTTTAGATCAATGCAAGATATAAATATATTATTTACAATCTCAAGAGTAGCGTCATCATTTGAAAACAATGGAAGTGCTTTCCTATTTTTTTTTTTTGCTTTGGTTACAACAATTAATTTATTTTTAAATTTAAGTAACATATGAAGAGATCAGACATGGATTTTTTTTTTTTTAATGCTGTGAAATACTTGCTACTTGATAGTTCTACTTATTCAACCTCATAAATATTACCTTTGTTCATTTCCTCCTATGTCTCCTCTTCCTCTCTTATTTTTAATAATACAATTCTCTGATTTTAGTTGGGTATATAAATGGTCAGATTCAAACACTTCCCAGGATCCTTTGCAACTAGGTGTGGCAAATGACTAAGTTTGAACCATCAGGTGTCAGTAAAAGTGATGTGTACAACTCCTTGGTCACCTCCCTAAATCACTTGCCATGAGCTTTGGGCTTTTTTTTATGTCCCATAGTAGTGGAACTTCAACATAGCGCTGATAAGCGGGCAGCTCTGGTTGTGCAGACAAGGCCAAAACCAGCAGCATAGTTACAATTAACTTGGAAACCCTAGACAATCTAAGAAGGCAGAGTTGCCTGCCCACTATGAACAATTTTGAACTGTTACATGAGTAACAAATAAAACCTCACTCTTGTTTGAGTAATTATTTAAGTGTCTTTTTGTTTTATATCCTCTACCCTAATCAGTATACTTTTGTTAGTTTAATAAATCTCTCTGTGGAAAGTCACTAAACTACTGACTAAGTTAGTAGAAGACTAAAATAGTGAAATGATTGGTTTTGATGGCATAGAGGTATGTGTGGAATTAAAGGTGTTTGGAATGGGATGGAGAGAGACCCAACTAGACACCCCTTGGGATGACTGACAAAAACCATGACTACAAACAGTTTGCTCGAGAAAAAGGTCAGTTCAGCTCAAATGATTGGTTTCATCTGTTGAAATCTGCTAGACTATGATCTGCTATGAAAGTGAAGATTCTATTTTGATTAGAAATAATAAATCCTATTAACCTAGGGGATTCACAGACCGCTGAGCATAATACAAGAAACTCCCTCCAGATTACTAATATTGCAAGGACTTATCTTCCAAGGATGCTCTTCCTTTTTATTTTTTTCCTTCTTATCAAGAGCAGATGAGTGGCAGGAATAAAAACAAGCAATGTAAGTCAGTAAGTATGTAATACACACACTTACCTGAAAGTCTGTCTCCTCAAAAAATGTGATTATGTTCAGTGATCACAGCTGAAATATTAAGAATCTGAGATGTGATACAGTCGTTTAGCCAAGTTGCTAACCCATAGACAATCCGTGGACTTTGTCAGTTTATCCCAAAACTTTATAATCAGTATATCCAAATTAGAAAGAGTTTCTTCCCCATCAAACTCCTGTTTTTATATTCTTTTCTTTGTGATGTTGGACCATATTATTAACCATCTTTGAACACTTCCTAAATCTCTCTCTCATCACATGGCAACATGAAACTTTTGCATTACTTCATCCCTGATGAGCTATTGCAATAGTGTTTTTATGGTCTCTGCCTAAAATCTTATTCCAACTCACGCCAATCATCTACCACAGTTCTGAAAATATTATATCCCTACCATCAAAATTGCGTATTAGTTTTCTCTCTCCTAAACCTTTGCATAGCTGCTCATGATGTTTCCTAATTGGGCGACTGCCTTCCTCTCTAGTCTCTTTTCTCACTACCTCATTCCTGTACTCTGCCCTTTCATCACACTAACACTATCTTGAGTATTTCCTTTAGACTGGGGCTCTTTCCTCTTGAATCCGCTTTTCCAGCTTCAACCGGCAATAATCAAGTCAAAAGGCGTCTCTTCTGTGAAATTTTTCCTGAACACCATTTCACCTCGTTTAACTCCCATATCTATTGGCACAATGGAATAAGCCAATACCACCTTTTCTCTTCTTTCTATACGTCAGGCAAATTTGTCATATTACCTGTAATATTAAAATGGCTTTTGTGAATTTCTAAACAAAATGCATTTTGTCACCCAACATAATACGTGGCACATGACAGGTACTCAGGAAGTATTTGCTGACTGCAAAAATGAATTCATGAGGGAAGATGGTAAAATTACTATTTTTAGCAAATGTGAAATAGGATCTTAGAAGGCTGCTGATTTGAGTCATAGAATTTAAAAATCTTAGCGAGCTTTTTATTTTATGCCTAATATTAATATGGCCAAAGGATCATTTAGCCGAATAACCAGTTCACTTAATTCACCAAGTTTCTCCAAACTTGTACTTTAATCTACTTCTAAAGTCTACAGCAATTCAGGTGGGATGGATCGGGAAGGCTAAAGTGAGGGGTGTGGAGCTGTGATCTGAGGATATTAAGGTCTGCCATCAAATCCTCCTCTTACCTTTAGAGCCTCCCTACCTTCTGCCCAGCTACGCACCGAAGCTTCTCTAGGATTGGCAGACCAGGCAGCATTTGCACTGACTCTCCCGTCTGTCTTTCTGCCAGCAGAGGGGCCCCTCGCTCTGCACCGGTTTTCAAGATCCAGTGTCAGGGAGTTGGCAGAGACTAGTGAATATTTCTTAATTAGATTGTTATGGTAGCAAAATAAAAAACTGGCCTAATAACCCTTTGTGGAAATCTTCAGACCCAGTTAAAACCATCTAGATTAATATTAAGCACTGTGTATTGTCTAAATAGTTAAAATGAATGTTATTATTTATAAGTAAATAGGAAAATTTTTCAATCAGCAGAATTTGGAAATAATTTTTTTTTAAATGCTAAAATGTTGGAAAATAAGGAAAACACTTCAAGAAGATTAGAAACAAATCAACAAAAAATGACATCCCATAGGAAATGACATTTTATAGTCATGGAGAAAAAAAATTTAAGAGGACAACAAAATAATCCGGTTGGACAAGTTGAACATCCCCTTAAAATATTTTTACAAGTTGATATTGATTAAACATATTTAACAACATTCTTTTAATAATAAGATTTTACATCAATGAGAAGATAGATCATCATCAATGAGATTGTGGTAAATTGATACATTAAGTTGGATTTTCAACAAAATGATGCTTTAATGAATTAATGAATTAATTTCCTCATATGAGAAAATGAGAGCCCTCTCCGCTACAGGATGTGCATGCTGGTGGCCAAGCTGGAAAAAAGAAAATAATATCTTCTGGTTACAATTGACCTCTCTTTCTGGTGTAATGCATTGACCATGTTGATTTCATAGCCACAAAATATAAAAGCAGTTAATTTTCAGATAAAAGAAAGGAATAATTTCTAAGTCCTCAGCATAGTATAGCTTTAAAATAAGGTGAAGTTGCACAGAATAAGACAATGGAAGTAGAACTCATGGGACATCTGTCAGCTGTACTTCATCTATTAGAAATAAATAAATATTTATTTGAATTTCAAGAACGTGACTTTTCCAAAGCCACACAAAGAGTAAGTTTCTGCAGTTCATATCTCATCACTTCCTCTTTCTCTCATCCTCTGCCTCTACTTCATCTAGGATGCCAAGATTTTCTTAGACCTGATTTGGGTGATACATGTCTTCTCATCTTCCATACTTAGCTGAAAACCCAGAGCCATTCTGCTAATGACACATTGGTTCTGTATTCCACACGTGCTCTCTGTCAGTGATGTTTTAGATGTTGTCATGTAAAAGTATTCCTCTCCCATTCTATGCTGTATTCCCATTATGTCTTCCCCACCTTGACTTCAAGCCGAGGTAAGCAACAATGAGGATACTTAAATTTATTTCATCATGATGTACCAACTGTTTGGTAAATGCTTGAAATGTCCAATTAGGGCAGTGCATCATAGACAGTTCCCCAAAGAATAGGCAGGCAAAGGGCATCCTAAAGCCACAGGAAAACCTCAGTTTTCAGACTACAGAGGTTTCACCACAGGAATTTCCACCACATCTTAGGTAGAACTGAATGATTTCCTCTCTAGTGTCCAGTATTGGGCTACTATTCTGTGTAGACTCTCCAAAGGGCAGACTGATATCTGAATCATGGATGACGAAAGTTAAACATCAAAACTAATTTTCAGCATATGACAATTTAGCCCAGGAACACACTCCAACCAAAGGGAACTGAGTCATGGTAGTAGGTAATGCTATGTATTACTGGAATGTTGTTGAAATAATGATGGAGAGATGGAAATTCATGGAAAGTGTTTTATCCTGCTTCTGCAATGACTTTTTCTTTACATGGATATTTTAAGAAACTGAAGCTTTGTCCAGTTTTTCGTATCAGTTTCTGCAGTTCTTCCTGCCAGTTACAGACGCTGATAAAATGCATGGGAACTTGATTTGTTCTATGTCTCCAGTGATAGTGGTATGCTAAAAAGGAAATAGCACACATTTGAGCAAAGCAGGCCAGGTACAAAAGCCTACATTCGTTGTGGAGTCAACTGGTAGAATTCTGAGTCAGTTTAGATGACTTAGTCTAGTACAATACATTCATTTCACATTTTGCGAAATTTAAACCTAGAGAATACCAGTGACTGTTTCCGAGAGAAAAGGAAGTGTTAATTTTTGCTTCTCTATTATGTGTTAAACATTAAATTGATAATTTTTAACATTTGTTTAACATTAACATCATCCTAGAAAGGTAGTATTATTTTCATAGTTTGAAAGACAGAACATGAAGAATTAGGAAATTTAAATAACTTGTCTGAGGTCACATAGATTACAAATGGCAGAGCCACATTTTAATTCAGATTCACTTGATTTAGCTGTCACCTTATTATTATTATACAAAAGGTCTAACAAATTGAACATTCCTTTTAATCAGTTCACCAAGTGGTTCAGAGATGCTTCTAACCTTTTTTTCATAGGGCCTCACTTCTAAGGGTGAATGAAACTACAACACCTTTCATAATTCTACAGTTCAAATATTTATATTAATAAAACCAATGTTCTAAGATATTGATTCAGAACACACAAAATAAATTTATACTAATAAAATGCAACTTTCACCACATATCTTTGGCTTCTGTATAATATTATATTTAAGGCTGAACAAAAAAAGAAAGAAAAAATTAGAAAAGGAAGGAAGGAAGGGAGGGAGGAAAGGAAGAAAGAAAGAAAGAAAGAGAGAGAGAGAGAGAGAGAGAGAGAGAGAGAGAGAGAAAGAAAGAGAAAGAGAAAGAAAGAGAAAAAGAGAAAGAAATGAGGGAAGGAAGGAAGGGAAGAAGAAAGGAAGGAAAGAAGGAAGGAAGGAAGGAAGGAAGAGAAGAAAAAATATTTCAAACTCTTAGGGTTTCTAGGCAGACTTGGCTAGTGTGTGACAGTATAATCATGAATAATGATTTGATTTCCTGATTCTTTTTCCTTTGATTATTTCTTTGCAATATATTGCTTCCTTCAATCACTAAACTCCAGAAGTTATGAATTGACTCTCATTTTAAAATTTGTTCTTTCTCTAATTTAATATGATTGGCAGATTTTCCTCTAAAGTTAATGTATTCAAAAATTATCACTCACAGCAGTTATTACTACGCCATAGATGCCAAATAAAAAAAAAATTACAGCAAGAACATCAACAAGAGAAACTAGGTTTTCAAAAGCCAGGGAAAACTCAAATTTAATTTCTAAGGGACAATTTTAAATTTCAATAATGTAAGATTCAAATTGCAGAAATAAAGACCAGCTTGATTGAAAACATCCAGAAATAAAATAGTAGTGGAAGACTTTGACAGGATGTAAAATCCCTAAAATTAGAATTGTTCTCTCAGAATCTGGTAATCCAAAGGGTTTGTGGAAGGTTTACAGGGAGTCTGTGAATGAAGTAGTTGTATCAAATGTGTGTGTGTGTGTGTGTGTGTGTACAGATACATGTATTTTTCAGGATAAGAGGGTCCATAGTTTTCTTCAGACTTCCAATGAAGCTCATGTTAATTATTTTTACAGACTTCAAATTCAGAAACACAAACATGCTTAAAGGTTCATTCCCACTCAAGGTTCTATGAGTCTCAGATGACCATTTTCTATGAGAGAAAAATCTAAAGATTGATATTATTGAGGGTAAGGTGTATCTTACTGAAGAATATTAATAGTTGGATATGCCTGTTGGAAACTCTGAAAGAGCCTGAAAGAGATGGATGAGATGGAGGGAAAAACAAAACAAAACATGTATCCTGAGTTAAACAAGTCTAAAATCCTTGAGGAGAGTTGCCTGGCTTGATTTAATCTCCTATTTACCTGAAGGCCCACTTATCATGATGTATCATCGTTCACTCATCACTTATTCTGTCAAGTGTAAGTTTTATCCCTAATTCAATGAGATTATTAAATTCATGAATATATTCTTCAGCCCCTAAAATTAATGGTATTATACCTCTTTGCTAATCCTTTCTTTAAATATATGTGACAAAAATAAATTCTACCACTAAAACAGGAAGGATTTTAGTACCACTCTGCTCATATTCTTTTTCTAAAAGATTATACTGAAAGTAGATTCCTCAGTAGACATTCTTTCCTTGGATTCTGGATTCTCAAAGTATTATTTATTGTTCCTTTTGAGACCGCATTCGCCCTCATCACTTTCGTTAATACCTCCAGTCCCCAAAGCATGTGCACAGAAAGATTTTATTTTTGGAAAAGAATATCATTTTATTCCAATTTTATTTATTTACTTGTTTGTTTGTTTTTAAACAACTTTATTGAGTTTACATATTTAATGTATAGAACTTGATGAGTTTGGAGATACACACCTTTGTAATCATCACCATAATCAATATTATAAACATACCCATCATTTTCTGCTCTCTTTATTTATTTGTTTGTTTGTTTGTTTGTTTGTTTGTTTGTGATAAGAGTTTAGATTTGTTTTTCCTTAGTACATGACCAAGCCAAGACCTTATATTTCCAATTCAGGAAGAAGCTTATAGAATACATTGATCTTATTTCTTAATTTGTTCAGTGGTATTAGGAATGCTCCGAATAGCTCTAATTTTCTTCCATTCTCTTAATACAGATTTATTTCTGCCATTCTATTAATAAGAGATTATATGTCATTGCTGGTAAAACTTAGTAATAATAAACCCATATTTATTTGAATTTGGACAATGACTACACATTTTATAGTCAATGGAATGTATCAGTAATGGTAACATTTCGGTTACCTGTGCCATAAAGGCTGGAAAGCACAAAGGGAATTTTAGGTAAGGGTGCCACTTTAGAGGTGTCTTTCATATCAAATCACAAAGGCCATCACCTACCATACCTACAGTTCAGTTAGCCACTCTTGAAAGAAAATATATAAAATTAAAGAATCTCTAATTGTCCCTGTCCCCCAACATTCCTAGGAGTTATAATCCTCTTTCCTTTCCTGGATGGCAAGCCAGATAAAACTTAGTTCCAGTAATATTAAGGAAAGGGATAGGACAGACATTAAAGTAGCAGTATTCATTATCACATAGGGACCAAAACTGGATAGCAGATACTGAAGAATGAGTGAGAAGTGAGGGAATGAATATAGTAGGTATTGTGTTACCAACAGATTGAAATTCCCATGGAGTCAGAGACAGCTTCTCACACTGGTTTTGAATATCTGTATTCTCCTCTTTTCTATAGATTCCTCTTAGTACTTTGCTCAAAGAAGACATTCAAAATATGTAATCTATTTATGGTTTCCTTATAATAACAATTTATTAAACCAAGTGTCCCTATCAGTGATTTCAAAGTATAGTCATTTTCTGATAACTTTTCTATTGGCTTACCACAAACTCCAGAAGGAAATTATGCTTCAAACGTACTGTTAGTCTTCATTTGCTTTTTCCAACTGGACACTCAATATCTTGAGCTCATGTTGTATATGGCTGATGTTGGGATCCATGGGGGTTGTGCTGTGCGGAACTTCCGAGGGCAGGTGCTATTAATTATGTTGCCCAAACATGTCAAATTGTATGTGGTCATTTTGTAATAAAGAATAGATGGTAGAAACTTAACTAAAACCATGAATTATTCAATGTATTTTATTTCAAAGTCTCATCAGATATGTTTTTTTCAGGAATCTTTTGTTTCCAGCTAAAAGTAGGATCCAGGAAAATTCCCAATGTTGGCCCAAAATAGAGTTGTCATTACTCCCATAAGAAGTCATATTGGACACAGATATTGGGAAACAGATCCAAATTTTCACTTGGTGACATTTTGTTATGTCACCAAGTGTGTACTCTAGTCATGAAATTAGCTATTTCTCCAACACCTAAAAAAATAACAACAAAAAACAGGTGGTCCAGATGAACATTAGAAATGACCCAAATTAAAAGATAAAAATTAAAACATTTAAATTACACTTTCTAATACTTGCTTGAATAATTTTTTCACACTCTGTATGTGTGGAAAAGAGCCATGTAGATTAAGTACTAAATGTGTCAGGAAGTGATAGTGGGTTAATATTTGGAATTATAAAAGCTATAATCCTGCCCTAGAGCATTGTTCAGTAAAGAGAAAAAGACAAACAAATAAACACATGATAAATCTTTAAAGTGATGAGTTCAATAAAGCAGAAATTTGGTTGGATCTTAGATGAAGGGGAAAAAATGTCAAATCAGTGATACATGACCAGTTTAAGATTATATGTTATGGAAAGTGAATGGTGTCAGAGATTGAATGAAAAGACTATGGCTTAGTTAGGTAGATATTATTATAACATGTTAAGAGATTGTAACTCTATAATTGAATGATTCTTTTGTTTGGACTGTAGAGAGGTGTAGGGTAAGGGGTGGCACATACTTACCATGTGTGTTTTCCCGAAAATAAGACCTAGCGGGACAATCAGCTCTAATGTGTCTTTTGGAGCAAAAATTAATATAAGACCTGGTAATATTATATTATATTATATTATATTATATTATATTATATTATATTTATTATATTATATAAGACCTTTATATTATATAAGGTCTTATATTAATTTTTGCTCCAAAAGACGCATTAGAGCTGATTGTCCAACGAAGTCTTATTTTCGGGGAAACACGGTTATCAGTTTTAGAACTTCTCAAATGTATATAAATACTTCTGTGACTAATGCAGATTAATACAGAATGCATTGTTGTTTTCATTTTTATTTTTTTTGTGCAATAAAGTAAGAAAGCAAGAAGTAAATAATTAAGGTACAAATAAGGCATACAGTTTGGAACAAAAGATATAAAAGTGTCTTTTTGCCTCTGACATTTACTTTGTATGTAGAAAACCCTGGAAATTATAATTGACCGTTAGAATGAAAAAGTGAATTTTGTGGTATCTCAGTATACAAGGTTAATATTTTAAAAATTGTATTGTCATATACTAAGCACAAAAATATAAAAAGCAACACAAAATTTGTTTTATTTATAATAGCATCAAAAATAAATTGTAGGAACGAATTAAAGAAATACATGATTTCTACACAGAAAAAAAGGTGCACATACAGTATATCCTAGTTATGTAAATCTCTAGAAAACGCAATACTATTATATCTACAATAAGACAAAAATCAGTGAGTGGTTTAATGGGTCTTGGGACAGAGAGTTTGAATTCAAAGAGGCGTAAGAAAAACCTTGCAGGTGAAGCATATAATCTGTAGTTTTATTGTAGTGGTAATTTTGCAGGTGTAACTCATCAAATTGTACATTTTACATGGATACAGTTTGTTATATACAAATTACACTTAAAGAAAATGGATTTAAAAATCACTTCATCGGATATGATTTACTTGATCTCCATTATTAAAGTACATAGCAAACTTTATCAGCTTGTCCTAGTTTTTGTTCATATTTGAAATATTCTTTTTTTACAATTAAATTTATTGGGGTGACGACGGTTAGTAAAATTACGTAGGTTTCAAGTGTACAATTCTGTATTACATCATCTATATATCACATTGTGTGCTCAACACCCAGAGTCAGTTCTCCTTCCATCACCATATATTTAATCCCCTTTACCCTCTTCTACCATCCTCTCTCCCCCCTTACCCTGTGGTAATTGCTAAACTGTTATCTGTGTCTATGAGTTTTGAAATTATATTCTTTATTTGTAGTTTTGTTTGATAATTATGTGGTTCCCTAACATTTGTCTGCCTTTCCATCTTAATAGAATATAAACTCCTTGAGAAGAGTTGTCTATTTTGTTTTTTTGCTGTATTCTCAGAGCCCAGAACAGTGTCAGACATATATGTATTAATACTTTTTGCAGTTAGGATAAATTATATTTACAATTTTCTACCTGTATTGATTAATATTATATGGAAAGCGATTGTCAAGTAGTCAAAAGTTATCAAAAGCATAATTATACAAGTCATAATCATCTTTAAAATAAATGTACCATAAGTTATATAAATATTTTAATGCTGAATATTTAGATGTTTTTAATAGCTTTACATTAAAAAAACAATTTGAAAGAACGTTCTTGCAATTACAATGTTGTTATCCTTTGTGATTGTTTAATATCTACTTTTAAAAGTGAAATTATTTCTATAAAGGGTGTAGGTGTTTTAAAGGCTTGTAATATATATTAGTAACTTCATTTCCAGAAATGAAATGCCAGTTTATCTTGAGTTCCATTTGCTAATGATAGAATCTCTTAAATCCACGTCATCTCCGTTTCTGACTCTGAACAGCAGTGTGTAATATGTCCTGCTAGCAAATTCTTCCTGTAAATCACTCCTTCCAGGAAACACAAACAGCAGCCTCTCGATTTTAGTGGA
Organism: Rhinolophus sinicus; assembly: GCF_036562045.2. Taxonomy (NCBI): domain Eukaryota; kingdom Metazoa; phylum Chordata; class Mammalia; order Chiroptera; family Rhinolophidae; genus Rhinolophus; species Rhinolophus sinicus. The sequence continues at coordinate 13,138,852 of NC_133761.1, forward strand.
AAAACACAGTGGAAGCTGTATCCATGTTCTAGAATTAGATGGGCTCTGAAAAAGTGAAATTTAAGAAGGCAGAGAAAATATTGAAAATAAGATAAAAATTAGATTTTTGGGAACCTAGTAGATATTCACTTGGTTCAAGTAGAAAATTTAGGAATTAACTTGATGATTTAGGAATTAATATGAGACATAATTGCCTTGACTGTGAGAAAATAAATTAATTTCATCTGAACACTTATACGATTTATTATCCACCTTTAAAAAATTTTTAGATATAAACATATTCCACAAATTATAAGCACTAATACAATTAAATTGGGCTTGATCTTTCCATTGTAACTATGCCTTCCTAGACTAATATTTTCCTACTTCTTATATAGCTATTTCTCAGTTTCAGTTTTCATATTTAGACATTTTTTATTATCCACATAGAAATACTGCAGCTACAAGATTAGAGAACAGATACTCAAGGACCAAGTCCTAATATGAATTTAAAAAGCCACAGGAAAATTAGAAACAGAATGGTGCGTTGATTAAGCTTCTTTATCTCTATTTTGGCAGGAGGGGAGTTCTGGGTGGTAGGAGTCTGAATGTCTAGAAAAGATTAAAAGATGGTATTTTCTTCTGTTAATCTCCCTATGAAGAAATCACCGGCTACCTTATGTAATGGAACTGAGATTGCTAAGGCATCACTTCTGAATATGAATCATGCTGTGGGGACCTAGCCAAAACCCTGCTCAGAAGTGGTGCCCTGTGCTGAATATTTCATCTAACTCCTATGTGAACACAATAGGTTAATAGTTAACCAATAAATAAAAAATAAAAATAAAAAGTGCATCATAAACAGGGCTACGTTTTTCAGTCTCCTCTGGGCCACCCAATTCAAACCTAGAACAAAGATTCTTAAAGTTGGGGTTGAATAGGAAAGAGAGTTGCAATATAAGCCCTGTTATAGACCTTGTCTCCAGACAGTGAACCCCCATTTTTGACTCTCATACGGTGCTAGTACAGCTGTAATTCATAGGATCATGCTTTGAGAAATGCTGCCCTAGAATATATTGGAGTGTTTTCTTCAAAGAGAGATTCAGCACTCCTTTCTGTACTTTTTGTGTTCAATAGGTCTTAGACTTGTGCCAAAATTCTAACCATTCAAGGAAATGGTTACTATATTTTATACCTATATTAATACATCTCTTCCATGAGGAATTAGTACCACTTTTTAAAAGGTAACTCATATTTTCACCTTAAAATCAGTATGTGAGATCACCTTAGTAATTTCAGGAAATCATGATAACATTTTTAATTACCTTTATATTTAATTATACAATAATTATAATTACCTGTATAATCATAATGTTTAGAAGAAATACTAACCATCTGCAAAGACAAGGGGAAATTTTAAGTGTATATTTTATGTTGTTATCAATGTTTTTATATAGCTCTGTGACTTGGAGTATGTCATTTAAATTATCTGACTCCTAATTTATTAGGGCAAAACCAGCTATTTGAATATTATTTCTGAAAAACTCGTTTTAATTTTTTATGTTTATTTTGTTTGTTTTTCAAACATGTCTCAAAGTGAATACTTAGAATTCGCTTTATTGGTTGATGGTTTCCCATTATTAAAAAAAAAAAAAGTTTGACCAGTAATTCTCAACTGTAGCTGATCATTAAAATCACATGAGGAATTCTTGAAAGGGGCGCACACCAGACCAATTGAACCAGAATCTCTAGAGATGGGATTAGTGTATCATATTTGTTTTAAAACTATCTAGGTAATTCCAGTGGACAGCCTGAGTTGAGAATTACTGGCGTGGATTCTTGACAAAGCAATTTCTGGTTCTAAGATTAAAACTCACCTTTTCCATTAGCTTTGCTTACATTTCTAGCCCAGCTGAGGTTTGGTTTTCAGCTTACCCTTTTTTTCAGTTGTATAAATGCTTTTTTTCCTCTTTCTATTTTCTGGAAATAGGCACAAGTAGAAAGAAACTGTCTGAATCAGTATTTCATAAATGACAAGTTGTAGCTATGACAGAATTTGCAAAAGTCTGCTATAAGAACAGGAAAAAAAAAAAAAACTAGAATAAAATTGTCAGTTTTTCCTGAAAGTCATTTTCTTTCAGCTTAAAGATTTTTTTTCTTTATTCTGAAATAAGTATTTGTTTTACCATTTTGGTGTTAAAATATTTCCTTGAAGAAATCAATGGTAAAATTACATGATTATTTGATGTCTAAATGGCTTAATTTGGGAAAATAAATTTTAACAACTCTATGTCAGACCCTATTTATCTTGTGAAATTTCTGATCAGTAAAAGCATTGACTTAAATAACGGAGCCAGTACCCAACACTTCTTTGACCTACATAGCTCAGGGAAGTGGCTATTTACCAACCATTCCAATTTAACCATGCAACTGATAATCACTAAGTATGAGCTGTGCTTATTTATATATTGTTCTTGTATGATGTCTATATGACATTTACATGTTGTTCTATGACCTGATTTTCCACCTCATAACATATTATGAAAATAATAAGTTTTAATATGAGATATGTAGTATGATTATATTTATTACTATATCATAATTATATTAATTATTCTACTATTGATGAATTTAGGATAGTCTCAGATTTTTGTTACTATATTGATGTCAATCAACGTCCTATTCCATGTATATTGCAAATGTGCACATATTTCTAAAAAGTGTATTTTAGAAATTACTCTTTGGAGAGATACTATTCTTTTCAAACAGTCAGAATTATTTTTCATTCTTAGCAAGAATTTATTAAAGTTCGTGTTCCCTTACATGAGCTATTACCAATATGTATCATTTCTAACAATCCAATAGGAGAAAGTTGCATCTCCAAAAAAACTCATCTTTTTAATTTATATATTTGAACATTTGTAGTTTTTCTTTTGTGAACTGTATGTTTATAGTAATCTTTTTCCATTTTCTGATTGTTTTTCTAATTCAGATTATTTTTCTCTATCGTTCTGATGAGAAAATGGACATTTAAGAGAGACAGTGCACACATAGCTCATTTATTGCAAAGGTCAGATCTAAACCCAAGCAGTTTGGCTCTATTTTCAGAATCTCTACCCCTTTACTGATTGCTGGGCTGGAAAGGCCAAAGCTAAAGAGTAGAGCTAAAACAACAAGGTAGACAGTCAAGGAAATAAAGACCGTGTTTCCCTAAAAATAAGACCAGCTCTAATGTGTCTTTTGGAGCAAAAATTAATATAAGACCTGGTCTTATTTTACTATAATATAAGACCAGGTAATATAATATAATGTAACATAACATAACATAACATAACATAACATAACATAACATAACATAACATAACATAACATAACATAACATACCAGGTCAATATAATATAATATAATACAACATAATGTAATGCTAGGTTTTATATAAGACCGGGTCTTATATTAATTTTTGCTCCAAAGGATGCATTAGAGCTGATTGTCTGGCTAGGTCTTATTTTCGGGGAAACATGGAATTAGATTTCAGAACCTGTTCCTGGAAAAGGCACTTGATCAGAAATCTAGATAGAAAATAGCGAAAGAAAAGAAAATTTGGTGCAAAAATTCTTGAATGACTGTGTTATATTAAAAGTCAGCAGGGCCAAGACAATAAACAAACTTGGGAAACTAGGATTGAGTTTTAGTGAGTTTCCATGGAGTTTGTTTTTCTTCTTGCTCATGGAAGTCATAAAACTCCACACAACTCAGCAAGGAACTTTGTTATAAAGATGTGGCTCATCATCACATTCAGGCACAGTTTGGTCCTTGTCAAATGGTCCCACCTAAAAATTTGCTCTTCTCATGATGGTGCTACTGTCACTTCTTTGATATGTTACCTAATAAATCCAGGTGTCATTTCCCCATAGTCTTTTTTTTTTCAAAGGTTTTACAGTAGGACTCATACTCTGTGCTTCAGACTGTGTGTTTCAAAGAGAGAGATAAAAGGGTTTTACATTTCCTGGCCTGTCTGCTATCTTAAACTTTGTGACACCCAAGCCAAGTGATTTAAACATCAGTGATTTAAGCTTCGCCCAAGAGCTGGACAGAGACTTAAAAGAAAACTCAAACGCCTGAGCAAACTAGCTCCATGGGTGGGGTCTCACAGCCTAAAGCTTGCAGACCCTAATTTAGACTGAAAATACCAAAGGAAATAGAGCAAACCGAGAGGAAATCTATCTGCCAGGGAGACAGCCCAACAGAAACATCTGAGAAAATGATGTCCCATTGTCCTCTAACACACATTTTCTTTAGATGTAGAATTTTCTTTTCTATTTCATTATTTTTTCTCTTTGTTTGCTTGAAAGTTTACATATTCAATCTTCACTGGTACTGGTTATATTTAAATTAATATTTAGTTTATCAAACTTCATACATAGTTTAACAAAACAGTTTAATTTTTCTTCCAAACAAGAATATTAGAATATTGTGGATTGTATTTTCTCCTGAATGAAATGCTATTGCAATTTAGTGATTAAGTTCCATCTTATAAACTGTAAGTCCAAAATTAGATATTATTGTTATGATATTTATAATTGTTGTTTTGTTTAATAGATTAATTTTTCTCAACCAAGCCATATGTTTACTTGTTTTTTCTCTCATTATTCTTCCTTTTTTCATTTCATCTTTATTCTGACATTTTTTCGACTATATTTGTTATCATAATTTTATAAAGTGCATTTTCTTCTTCCTTGAGCATATTTGAATTTTTTTTTAGTAAATCTTTCCAACTTTTGTATGTCTGAATTCTTAATTTGCTCTTGAAATGTGTCCTGAGAGTAGTTTGTTTCATATTGTAGATATTATGACACTTTTTTAAAGTTTCTTTTTTTACTGTTACAAAATCATTTCTCATTCTTGGTATTTGTTTTCCATTTTTGGCTGCTTTTTTGTTTATCACTTTAATGGCAATATTATTTAATTTTACATTAATATTTTGAGGTGTCAATTTTTATAATATTTGAGCTTCCTGAATATAATAATTCTTGTCCTTATTCAGGAGTAAAAGTTTTAAAATTATATTTCAAATATGTGCTTGATCTTATTATTCTGGTTCCTCTGGAATTCCAATTAGGCAGATGTTTTAAAAAATAGTTATTATTTTATTATCTTATATTTCTTTCTTGGCTTAATATTTCTTTCATGGTTTCTGTCACTTAGAACCTCCACGTTGCGTTATAATACTTGAATTTACGAGTATCTTCAAATTACTCTCTTTTTCACTTTGTCTTAATTGATGTTTAATCTACCTATTAAATTTCTAATTTTAATTATCTTATGCTTTTAAACAGTATTGATTTTTTTGTTTATTTTTTTTTAAAGGGCTATTACTGATAGCCTCTGGATTAGGTACCCTATATAAAAACTTTTAAACATTAAAATCAATTATTTTATGTTATATATTTGGTCCTTCTAATATCAGCAGTACTTTTGTCTCCAATTCTGTCACTTAATAGCAAAGCTTTATCTGGATCCTGTTTGCTTGTTCCTTATGTATGTATTGTGAGTTAATAGCCCTTGAACCTTTATCTGTAAATTCTGACTTTTAAGTTCATTTCCCCAGGGACGATTCCTGTTTGCGTCCCTAGAGTCATATAGGCATTACTATCTGTGGTCCCTTTAATCTAAATGACCTGCTTGCAATATTTTTAGGTTGTGAAGGAAGAGTGAATTTTCTGTTCCAACAGGTATGAGGTCAGACTTGTGGCTAAGAAATCTTAGGTGGAAATTTTTTTTCTCTAGTCCTTCTGCTATCCAGATGCCTAAATGCATTCACATCTTCTTCAAAGAATAAGCGTTTGCTTTGTTTTTGCTTGTGTTTTTCCTGGTTCATCCACTGTAGTTATCTTTCTCGGGGTTCAGATTTTATGCAGGGTCTCTGATCAGATAGACATCTCATTTTGCATGGATCTTAGGCTTCCTCTAAGTCGCCAAGGAAAACCAGCATCCCCAGGACAAATGCAGGTTGTAACGATTGTTCACCTATTGAATAGGTAAACTCTCACATTTACTGAAAATATTTTCTTTCTCTACTAACTCAACCATATCTTTTCAAATGTATATTTTACTTACCCATTGAATACTTTTAGGTATTCTACACCTAGAAAGTTTCTCTATACATCTAATCTCCTATAGTGTTGAAAAAAAAAAAAAAAAAAAAAAAAAATATATATATATATATATATATATATATATAATGGGTTGATGTAAAAGTAATTGCAGCTTAAAAGTTTAAAAATAATGGTAAAAACAGCAATTACTTTTGCACCAACTTTATATACATATATATGTATATATATTTTTATTAAGGAAATGCAAGTTTGTGAAATTGTCAATTTACTCTGTATTTATCCATAAATAAAAATTAAAGTCACTGAAGCAAACCATTTTGAGAGATGTTTGATAACATTATTAACCTGAAACACACATGCAAAAATAAATTTGAAATTTAGAAAATAAAAACTTAAAAGGATGAGTAAATGAAGTGAAAGAGCCCTGCCAGTTATTAAGACATATTTCAGAACTTCAGTAATTATTAAATGTAAAATAATGGCATAAGGAGAGACACATCAGATCAACAAAACAAAGTGGATTTAAGTATTATATCCAAGGAGATATGAAAATTGAAAGCAGAATTCCAATATAATGTAGAAAAAATGAGTTACACAGTAGCTGATGTTATAAAGGTTTGGCTAGTCATTTGGAAAACACACATTCCAAAACAAATTCCAGATATACATTTCAATATAATCATAACAATGATTAACATAAAATATTAATACTTAATAGTTATATATATATCTGTATTTAGATTTCACAGGCCATTCTGAATTCTGCTGTTGTATCGATAAAACAACCATATATAATATATAAACAAGTATGGCTGCATTCCAATAAAACATTGTTAAAAAAAAAAAAAAAAAAAGCAGGGTATGGACCAGATTTGATCCATGGACCGTAATTTCCTGACTCCTTATCTTGGCAAATGTCTAGCAAAAAGTGGGTGGTGACTTAAGGCATCTAATACTGAACGTTCTGTAACACCCTTCCCAAGACTCTGTCCATACTCTTACAGCTCCCTCTTCTACACAAGTCAGATTCCAACTGGCCTTAGGATATGAAGAAATTATCTGTGTTCAGATTCCTCCCCTCTTTTCTCTACATCACCATAAGATATCAAGGCCCTCATTCTAACAAAGGATTGGTGACAAAGCAATATTAACATGGCCTTTGAGAACCGGCTTTCTCTTGAAGCCAGGCCTATTTTGTTCTCCTCCTGTATACTTACTTGAACACATATATCCAGTTTTCTTCTGCATACAATTCAGGGCCCTGAGTGTATGTGATTTTTGGACCAGTCCTAACCGAGCATGGGTACCAACACCTCAGAATGTATATTCAGATGCTGTCCCTGAACAAAGCATGTCTCAGAACTCTCTGCTCAAAAGTCAGGAGGATGGGGACTCTGGGTTACTTTGGCCATGTTTTCCAAGTGTGATGTGCCCAGAGAGGACAATTACTTAACGTTCTAATGTCCTTTCATTTCTAGTTCTTCCTGACTTGGCCCTTCATCCTTTCTCTCTCCCCAAGCACTTACTTGTAATGTCCTTGTCATGGCATTATGAAATGCAGTAGCATTATGGCCCTGAAATGCAGTGGAATCTCAGAAGGCATGGAACATTTGAGACTCAGTTTTAATAACACCCCTGGGAAATGGGGTGCCAATGGCCCAGGTATCTCATTTAAACCCAATGACCATTTCAGATTTGAAACAGAAGGGTTTGCCATTTTAGAAGCCTGTCTCCATGGCACTTGCTAACATGACTGAATGAAAATTTGGCTGCTTCTTGGTTTAAAGTCCCGCAAAGCCAAATCTCTATAAGGGGAAAAGTGGGAAGTGGGAACTTTGGTAATTTATCTATAGTACTTGACTGAACAACCCTGAGAAAAAGTTGCTTTTTTTGCTTTTGTTTTAGTTTCGCTTTGCTTTTGTGTTTTAAGAGAATGGGGAGAAATATTTTCTCAGCTTCCCTGATTGGTTCTCACATCTTCCTTCCTAATTTGTAGATTTTGCCTCTTTTATAGCACTGCATTTGACCAATTTTATCAAATACTTATTTAATCAAGTAGTCAGTATCAACTTTTGGCAGTTATCTTAATTGAATATGTGAATAGTTATTCAGTGATTTTAATTGAATATGTGAATTTCCACTACCTTTAAATGGTGTTCAAAATTCTCCTCCCATGGAAAACAGGTAGTTTATTTTACTCAGCAGGTTATAACTGTTGCAATTTTCTTAAGTCTTTATTAGGGGAAGATTTAGCCCTGCATTTAAGCCTAAGTGATTCAGACCTATCAGATTATCCAGGATAATCTTCCTTACTTAAAGTCAGTTGATTAAGGGCTTTAATTACATCTGCAAAATCTGGTGAGTTGAGCTCAACCACACTGACCTCCAAAAAGCTATCACAATTACAATCCTCAAATACTATTTTCCACTTTCCTTTTCTTGCTCTTCCTTTTGTTTTCCTTTCCTCTTTTTAAAAAAAATCCTTCCCTCTCTTTCTCCTTTTCTCTCTTCTTTTATTCTTCCCATGGACTCGACTTGTGTCCACACATATTTCTGCTTCTCCTTCTTTCTAGACAGATGGTGGGTTTCACTTCCTGGGCCTCCAGTAGTCGTATTGGCTCCTGTATCCAGGGCTGGCCAAAGAAATATGAGGGTGTCACTGGTGAGAAATCACCTACAATATAATGGACACAAACTATGACTTGTGTAGGTTATAATCCAGATGGGGAGATAAGCTATACACCTATGAATTATGGACCAATAAGTCTAATTAATTTATAATAAATTCCAGAAAGACAAAAAGTTCAGAGAAAGGAGAAATCCTAGTGAGCCCAAATACGGGTGCACCTTAGCTGGGCAATGGAGTATAACAAATAAAATAGTGTGGGGGTGGAGGGAGTACAGGTTCTGTGAAACATATCTGGTTTCAATTCCTTTTACTATTTAAAAAAAATTTTAAGTGTGTTTATTTTTTCACATTTTCTGTGTACGTAGTTTGCTCTAGATATTATTCTAAGACCCAAGTCCTCCTAGAGATTATGAAGTAAATAAATAAATATATATATATATATATATATATATATATATATATATATATATATATATATATATAGTGTGTGTGTGTGAAAGCTATAGCCTGAGTAAGGAGAAATCTGCTGCATGAAGATCAAGGGAAAGAACAGACACAATGGCCATAAAGTGGAAAATTTTGATAACTGGAAAGTCAGTGGAACTGAAACAGAAAGAAAGGCAAAGAATGGAATGAGTGAGGTGGCGACATAGGATACTATCAGACTTATTTAGGATCATGTAGGCTATAGAAGCCAAGGTAAAGACATTTATTTTTAAATGTGGAAGGCATCTGTGTGACCTAATGTAAGACAGTTCCATCTCTGAACCTCAATTTCCACTTACTTAAAATAAAACTCAACCCCCAAAATCAATATAAGAATTTTAAAAAAGCAAGGCATGTAAAAATCTTAGCATAGTACTGAGCCATTCAAAACATAAAAACCAAAAAAAAAAAAAAATCTTAATATCAGGACCCCATCATTTTTCTTAGTAAACATGATCTTTTATCATTAATTCTAGGGTAACTTAAAAGAGAAAGTTGACCTAGTTTGTATGAAAAATCTTAGTTTGTTTTCTTTTGGCTGCATGACATTAACTTAAGTAGTCATCTCAAGCTATAGCCTACTTAAGAGAGGAAATTTTTTACAAATACTTTAATACTAAAACATTATATATTTTAACTACTCCTTTTCACTCACTGTGGTACCACATGCAAAAAAGTACACAGATGAGTTTTTCATGTCCTTTAGCTCAACTGACATTCAGTGATTTAAAAAATACAATAGTTTCTACATTATTATTTGTAAAGAAAATTACCTGTATTTTATGGGTGACTGAGGTTCATTGTCTAGACATGCGAAAGATATAAAAGGGCGTGGAGTGAAAGCTGTATTTTAAATGACTTTAGGCAAAAACACAAAAAGGGAGAAAAGGAAAGTACTGTACAAACATATGACCATTTACAATTTTTGAAGATATTGTGGTTTGCAGAAAAATATTAGAGAATGGAAGCAGACATATTGCAAATTTTCTATTTCTCAGAGTTCCGTTCTTATTGTATTTCTACTACTCTGTCTCCACAGAATCCCATTATTATTTTTCATTAAGACTTTGCTGCAAATCCACTGTGGAATTTGGCAACTGACATTTAAGCCCTCTCAGACCTAGTTTCATTATAAGTAAAATGAGAAAGTTGGATGAAATGATCTCTAATGTCATAAAAAATTAGGTCTCTCATTTCTTTAGCTCCCAGAGAGATATGTTAGGTTGCAGTTTAATTTGCAAAGTAATTTGACAGCCAATTCTCTTTGATGATATCTTATTGTTGGGGGAGTTAAGATAAAGATGAGGATCTCAAGTCATGGCTGCAAAAGCCAAAATTCTCTCGTATATGAAGCAACCATTTCTTCTCTTTGTCATCCTGTTCTTCCTTCTCCTTCTTATTTTTCTTCATTCTCTTCTTTCCTTCATTGTGATCATCACCAATTATAAAGTTATAATAAAAATGCCTCATTGCATAGACAAAACTCTAATGCTAAACCGTATCCTTTGGAAATGTATCATCTAAAACCAACATCAGGGCGCACTTAACTGTCTTTAACATATGAAGGTACATCTAGATCTAGGTTTACTGAGACTCAAGAAATATCTAACTGGTCTACCAAAAAAAATGACTTTTATCAATTCCGCTTTACTCACTGTGCCCAGCTCTGCTCAGATATAATTTTCTACCAAAAGCCTTTTATCATACCCCCAATACCATACTCATTACGTTCTCCTTTAGGGAAACTTGATAGAAAAAGTAAAGATCATGTATATCTGAATCACCACTGTATCACCTTAATATAATTTCAAGCACAGCGTAGTTTCTTAATCAAAATCTGAAAGGGCAAATGTTTTACAAACGGAAACCACTGAATGCAAATACATTGCAGGTTATATAACACAATCCCCCCCGCCAACATAAGTACACTTAATAAATATTTGTAGCAATGAAAATGGTATCAACTAGAAATAATAATCTTACGTTGACAATCCTGCCAGGATAAAAGGTGGTATCTAGTCTTTTACGCTCCTGCTTGTGCTGTTACCTGCCTTCAATTGCTTCTCTTCTGTTAAATATTCTTCTTTAAAAACGAAATCAAACACCCCTTGCCCAAATGCCCCAATGTCTTCCCAAGCTTTAGGTAGGATATGTATTTTACTGTGTTTTGAACACTATAGCACATTATTTACATTTGAAGGATTATTCTTAACATGTTATAGCTGGTATATGAACCCTTGTAGGGCATTTAAGGATATTTGTATAAATATTGCCTATTATTTTTACTAGTACTGTTATTAGTTTTATTGACAGCTATGTCTCCAGAATCCAGAGAAAGCCCAAGTACATAACCAGTTTGTAATAAATAGCTTTTGAATGACTGAAAAAATAAACCATTTTTTCATACTTCTCTTATATTTATTGCATTTTCATACATAAACTTTTCTTAGAGAAAGCACTGGCTTTCTTCACATCACTTTAAACTTAGAAAATTTATACTAATAATTTGGGGAATTAAATTGAAAATAACAATTGTTGATTTTAAATTTCTTGAGAATATACTTTAAATCACTTAAGTTTTACTTCTGTTGTTTGCAACCAAGAGACCTTAATGGCCCAAACTTATTTAATTCCAAAGGACAGAAACACTCATTAATCAACTCAACATGACCTCCTTAGAGAAGTTTTCCCCAAATTTCCTAGCCAGATTTCCTGCAGCGATTTGTATGTTCCTCTCTCTTGCACTTAGCATGTTTTTCTCTTTCATTATAGTTAGGTATGTACATGTTTCTTCTCCCCTATTAACTAGTAATTTTGCTTCCCTTGTCAATAGTTTTCACAGTCCCTGATGTATTGTAGGCAGTCAATAAGTATACGTTAAATGAATACATTACTGCTGATAAAACATGTCTCAGATTCCCTTCAACTCTAATTTAATAAGTACAATAAATGCTCCTACATGGAAAAGCTTTTCTAAAATTTATAACAGGTCAGAGAGAGATCTTATGTTTTATTTATTTGGCCTGATGTAAGGTTCTTTTTCAAGAGGGGTATGTGTAATCTTACCAAATACAGTACATTCTAGCCTTTTTTCCTATTACAAAGCAGTATTTTATCAAGCAGAATTTCATAGTATATGGGTTTACTGAAGCTATCAATATTTTATATAATATCTCCTTCAGTGTAAGCACAGTACTAGAAAATTTCTTGTCACAAATAGTGATAAAGAAAAACTATTTCAGCTTTAGATGAATTACATTTTTTCAATAGATGGAATTAGATGGACCTCAAATTTCTGTGAGTTCAAAACTCAGCAAAATCCACTTAACATCAGTATTATGTCAACATTCCAGCACTCTGAATCCAATGGTTATTAATGTCATTTTCAACATGACTTGGTTGTGGGCTGCTTTGACTCTGCAGCGTCTGTTGAAAAGAGATGAGATTCTCTCTGGCATTTCTGCAACAAACAAATGTCTTCTTAAGCCACTAACCCCTGGAATTTGGGAAGATGGGAATAGACCATGATTCCGATGTTGGGACGAACCAAGAGATTATCTTGGAGTATAAAATCCTAGTCTTTTGCTGATAGGCAGCAGGTACGTGGGGGCATCAATTGGGTTTGTAGTTTGTCTTTGAGTATTGATATTAGATACATCAACATTGTTTTAATTACTATATTAGGCCTTATGTTTCACAGCTTCATCATAGTTTTGACTATTGGCTCCCAAGATCTTTTGTGAATCTCTCATCTGAATGATGCTATACGAATATAAGACCAAATCCACATTGTTCTCCTCTGTCTGTTAAAATCTGCAGAGTTTCTGGTCCTATTGGGTTACCTGCTCTCCAGTGAAGGTAAATAACCATCCGGATGTGCCTATATTCATGCAGAACGTGGATTTTCTAGTAAGCTAATTCATGTTCACCATAGCTGAAAGGATGCCCGCTCTAGACAGCTTCCGTCTCTCGGAGGCCCTCAGGCTGAGAAGGCAGCTTAACATTTTGTTTTCTTTGTCTATGGAAAATAAGAGCTTGCTAACTTAGGTCAGACTGTGACAACTCTATTTCTGAAAGAATCTATTCATTAGTCACTGAGCCAGTGTTAATGTGGGAATTTCCCAGGAGGTAGAGGGAAAAAAAAAAAAAAGCACTGATTCTTTTCTTTTCCTATAGAGCCTGGGATCTGGCACTTACTAGATATGTGACTGTGGTGAAGCCACTGAACTTTTGGGGGCCTCAATGTCCTCATTATCATTTTTAAATAAGAGCAAAATCACCCCTTGAATAAGTGTGGCACAACTAGAAACATGCTTTGTAAGGTACTAAAGCATAGAAATGCAAAGTGTAATTTTGCTTAGCAGAATTTCTAAATTAACAACAATAATATGTTTTTATAGATTAAATCCATAGATTTGAGAAAAACAGTGTGCTTGAGAACAATTAAGCTCTGGATTCTGAATTTTTCTAAAAAACTCAAAAAATGTAAAAGGTATATTTCTGCTTAAATCAGTCACACAATATATATCATATTCATTTCTTGATTCCTATTTTAATTTTCTTTCCCCTAAATCCATTCACATTATTTTCTTTTCCTTATAAATACATGAGTTATAATAACAATTAGATGCTATTTTTGGTTATCAAATGGACAAAAATGGTAACAAGCCAAAGTGTCCACTGTTGTGTATGTAAGTGAGTGTGTGTGTGAGTGTGTGTATGTGTGGGTGTGTGTATAGGTGAAGGAGATGGTGAAAATGTTTTCCTTGAGTCAGAATTATTACTTTGAAAGAAAAATAGAACTGGATTGTGTTCAGTAGATGAAATAATTGCATCAAGTAGGTAGGTACATTTCACAAGGCAATGAATCTTAATTGTTATGAGATACATGATTTCAGGAACCTTAGGAAAACATGAAACACTTTTTAGAGTGGAAATTCCCCACTGACTCTTCCCAAATAGTTGAGACACTGGACACAGATTCACCCCATTCTCTCTACAAAAGTAGCAGAAACTGGGCAGAAGAGGTCACTGATTTTCAGAGAATTTTAGTAGCTCTTTAGTAGCTCTTACTATCCATTTATTAAATAGATAGCAAATAGGAACTAGAGTATTTTTTTTCTGTAAGAAGGTGTGGCACATCCCAGAAGAGGGTGTAACACAAGATACCAAATGAGAAAGAAAATATTATAGGAGGATTGTAGGCTCCGATGAGTAAAAGGAGATAAAGACCAAGAGAGCACCCCAGTGGACCACTTTAAAGGATCTAGGCCCTGAGCCTTTTTACAAGGTAATAATGTAATTAGACCAGAGGCTTAATTTCTTATTTCCTTCCCCATCCTCCTGGTACTACTATTTGAGCCCTTAATAACAGATGACTTAAACCGTCATCAGAATCCTCTGTAAATCTGGTCCAGAGAAGGTAAAGAAAACAAAACTCAGAACTGACGAATGGTAACCATGGCTTCCTCCATAATTCCACGATGGACATCAGTCGCAGTCTCGTCTACCGAAATATTTATAACTGGTATTTCCAATGGATAATAAGGATGATTTTATTATTGCTGGTTCTCATTTTCTCTTCTTATTATGGTTTATTTATATATATATATTTTTTTACCTAAATTTATCTAATGACAACATAGAATCTTATAAAAAGGGGAAAAAAATAACATAAACTCTGATGGTCAATTTCACTGTAAGGAAATGTTCCTAGTCAAGGCCACGGGACAGGAAGACAGTATAGAAGTCAGTGTACTGGGTGGTGATCAACAGTGAGACCAGGAACGTGGACAGAACAGTCGGACTCTGTGGGAGGATGATGATGGTGGTGGTGACAGTATGTTTAAAATGGTTGCAAAGATGAGGTGTGCGCATGAACTAGGATTTCATGGTAAAACCTACATTTCTCAAGTTTTCAAAGTTTGCTTTTTTCACAGGATTGTGCCCTGACACCCTTACAGGCCTTTTCTCATGGGCTATATTTGGTGTCAGACACCATCCGATGAAGAATCAATCTCGCCTTGTGTGGTGGGTATTTCTGTTAGCTACTCGCACGGCAGGAAACTGCGAGGACTCTTCCTCCGAGCTGAGTTTTGTAGTAGAAACTGCGAGGCCTGAGAAAGAGTATTATTGGCTCTCCGTATGCACAGCCAATTTTGTCCCAATCTCACAGCCCCCTGGGTGCTACCAGTTTGCCCTGATAGTCTAACACATTGGCTCATTTACCGAAACCACTTCCCAGGGGAAGGTTCCCACTCCATTTACCCCAAGAGCCAGACTTCCCTTTGGATTAATGCTGTCCTCTTCATTCCTGATTGGGATGAACAGGATGTGTGTGTGACAGAGGGGAGAGCAGGACACTTGCAAGTATTCATTTCAGGCCCAGTCACAAGCTTTCCTCTGTTTTAAATCCCAACAGAAGAAACCTGCCCTGGTGAAGATGGTGATGTTTAGGTGATCTCTGCTTTTCCCCAGGATTTGTGCATGAGGAAAAGAGAATGGTCTTGAGTTCATTTCCCTATTCCTAGAAGGTGAAAACTGGAACATGGATGTATACCCCCATGTGAAAAGAAATTCACCCACACTACTAGGCTATGTATAGCTAAAGTAACAGCACAGACGAATAGAGTAGATTTCGATATTTGGTTTTCAAAATAATTTTCAAGCTTGCCATATATACGTCTTTACCTTTCTGAGCCTCTTATTTATTTTCTAATATGTGAATATGTTTAAAAAGTCTTTGACTGGATTGTTTTAAGGAATAAATGAGAAAATCTTTGTTAGCTGCTCTATGGAAGCTCACAATTGTAGCTTCATTAGCATTCTCATTATTTGCACCTAGGGAATTTTCTCCTGACCCCCAGATGGGCCTGAACTGCGTGTGTTCTTTCAGAAAGGACCACAATTCTTAATGTTTTGTTTTGTTTAAATCAAAAACACATGACATGGGGCACGTATGACCCCTTCCATGCTTTATCTTGTTCACTGTCTCATTTTTTCCTGCTAGGTTAAAAGCTCTTTGAGACTGGGGATTTTTTTTTGTTTTGTTTTGTTTTGTTTTAATCCTGGCACAGGGCAGACACACAGTAAATATATGTTTAATAAGTAGATAAAAAGATGTATTTGGATACAATATGATGACTATAACGTAATGGATATAAGTACAAAGTGCTCCAGGAATCCAAGGGAGGAATAATTAACTTGGCATAGGAGAATCAGAGCAGGCTTGTAGCTCGTGTTGGGCTCTGTTGTACTCTAGGACTCAATCACCCTGTAATTCCAAAGAGTGTCTTCCCTGTCCAAGGACTCATCGTGGAGGAACTGATAAAAGCATTCAGAGTAGACGTAATCCTACTGTCATACTGGGCTATTTTCAACATCCAGGAAGCAGCATGAGCTCACTTTTTCGTTGGAAAAAGCTGCCTCCGTGATAAGAGAGGTGCCATGCATAGGGCAAAAGTCTATGAATGGAGTGAAAGAGAAGTACAGAAACTGAAAAAAAAAAAAAAAAGCAAAAGTAGAAAGAAAGACAGTAATGAAGGGCATATATTTTGTTGTTGATAGAGTGAAAAAAATTGAATTATGTGCAGACACACACACCATACACACACCAACGAAGTCAAAAAGACGAAAATTCTCTTGAACATTTCAGTCTAAAAGGCCTATGAAATGCAATTTTCTTAGTGGAGATATGTTAAACAATCTTACTTTGGGAATTCTTGACTAAAAAGAGGATTCTACTGGATAGAGCGTGATACTTAGAAAAAAAGTTCCCATTATGCCTTGAAATCTTAGACAAATCATTTAGGCTACACCTCAGCACAAAGGTCTGTGAGAAAAAATAAAATTGAGGTAGCAGATATCAATAGAATATTCTTTTTCAAACACTATAAAAATCAAACTATTATTACTTTCTAAACTAAGTATCATACAAACAAAGCACAATAAAGGTAGACATAAGTAGGCAAAACGTTACTTTTAATATTGTACTTATCAGAGTTGCCTCTAAAAATTAAATCCAACTGTATCAAATATAGGGGCTCAAGCCAGAACTAGAGTACAGAAGACAAATATATCCGGCAGAATTAGTTGCTTTGGCAACTATTAACAAATGTGTATAATATAGGTCAAATTCCCATTACATTCTAAGCAGGGACTGTACAATTGCCAGCATTGTCTTTGATGTTTTCTTCAGATTTGATTGCAGTAAATTTAACCAAAGAGCCTTATCATATCGCAGTAATTTTTGCCAAAAAAAACCAAGCTCCTGAATCAGCAAAATTTTTTTTTTTATCATGTATTCTTTAGGAGGAAAAAAAAAATGTATATGTGCGCAATAAGATAGTCAGTCAGGAAATTATTTAATAATAATAAAATTTGCCCAATAATTCCAGATAACAGCTTTCTTCTCAAGCCAGAGTCTTGCACATTAAGGTCACTGATCAGAAAATTGAGCCATGAGCACCTCACAATCCTAAACTAGGGAATGTATGAAATTGTTCAGTTTTCTCTAAGGCAGAAAAAAAGTAGCAAAGAGCTGACACAGAAAGTAGATTCTGGCAAACACTAAATTGAAATTTTTGTCAGTGATTTCACAAATTTCTTTATTATTTCAAATGTTCTACTTACTATGTGTATAAATTGATTTTTAAAACCTTTTTAGGATTTTTTTCCCAGCAGTGCATGTGATTATTTCTCAGGCTTTGGAAATGTGACAAAGATGGTTTTAGCAAAGAGGGATTGCTATAAACGGTCTAATTAACTAGGTGAGAAAAGAACTAAATTTAAAAATATATCCTACTGAAATAGAACTCTACAATGCATTTTAATTTAGGAGACGAGGATAATTTTATATTATAAGTTTACCTGTTATGGCAAAAATAGTAATAATAATAATTAACATAACCTTAGAAACTGAAAACTCCTAAGGAATGATCTAGACTGAAAGTGAGAAAACCTGAATACAGCAATGCATATGGCAGCAAAAGAAATTTGATCATCTACAAGGCAAGTTAGGAATCAGGAAATGTATCAGGAGTTTCTTTATCCAAAAATAATATTGTTCCAAGATGACTGATCCTTCAATTCGTTTAGAATCCCAGTCATCCAACAGAATCTGCCAATATGAGGGACTGAGTCAGAGTTGCTAAAAGTCTGCACTGGACTATAAGTCCAAGATTGATCCTCACTCATGTCTGGGACCTTAGCTGGAATGAGCTGGGGCCAAGTCATGCATCCCTTTCTCCATGTGGACTCTGCCTGTGGCTTGGGTTTCGGGGAAACATGGTAATAATTTTTGATATTTTATATGTATATAGTTCTTAATGTACATGGATAGTATTGTGGTATACATTTCTCACTTGTGTTCCACTCAGCATTATATTTTTTAGATTTATCACTGTATGTATATCTGGTATTTCCAACCCTTGCACATTTGCCTACTAATACAGTCCTAGTTTGCCTCCATACAAAGTTTGTCTCCAAGTCCTCACCACGTAACTGTGAATATATTTGTCTATTTCCCTTTAAAGACTTGTGCTTTGAGTCAGGAGTGTTATCACTGGGCTTCAGGGATTATGAATATAGATGTACACTAAATTTTGCCAGATAGTTTATCAATTTCTGTGCTAAATTTTATCAGCAGCAGAAGAGATTACTTGTCTTTCCAAATCCCTGCCAATATGCGGTGGTAACCAGGATCTTAATTTTTTCCCTTTGGATACAGGAAAATGACGTTTCACCCTCATTTTTTTCACTGCTACGTCCACTCCTTCCCAGCACAGAACCTAGAATGTAGTGGATGCTCATAAATGTATGTCAAGCCAATACACACGACTGAATGGTAAAACACTTCGATCTGAAATAAATACTTGGCTTTTTATATGAATTTATTATGCTTAAAGGATTCCAATACTCTGGAAAGTTACATCTTTCTGAGCCACTCTTGGAGTTCTCTAGCAGAGAGGTCAAGTTTAGCAGAGGTCAATTGCCATTTGGATCCTCTATTTTATATGCTATTGACGTTCTTAGTCTTGACATTCTGCTAGGGGGTTCTTTTCAATACATGAAATAGCTACGATTTAGTATCAGATTTATTTGTGCGTGTAGTAGACACAATTCTGTGGTTGTCTTCCTAATCGATGCCCCACTTTTCTGAGACGTGACTCCTCCAGTGCTTACAGTATCATAGCCATTGGAAGGACTGTTGTCTGCAATAAATGACATTGCCCCTCTGGCTATTGCTAATCAGACAGGAATGGATACAGAACCTAGGCAAAGTATCTCAGTGATGGCCAAAGGTCTATAGTCAGACTCTCAGACTGTTAAGCGAGTAGAAGGGACTCAGAGGGAAGCCCCAGAATTCCCTCTTCTCTCGGTAGCTGACAGAACCCAACAGTGGGGAAAGAGTATTAGAGTCTATCTCAGCAGGGTGAGGGTTCCATGGAGAATTCTTAATCTTCTTCTAGTTAGGAGTGCACTTCTGAGCACGTGTGGCGGTACCAATATGCCAAGAGCATGGGTTCCTGCTATATAGAGCTGTCCCAGTGAATAAATGGAGTGCTTTTTTCTTATGAGGCTAACTTAGCATAGCTGTGTTCATAATAGTTGCCACTCGATAGAGTCTAAATTTTACTGTTATTCATGCTACATAGGAAAAATTCCGACCAATGATATTGTTAAAAGGGTATAGTTATGCTGATCAGTTTCTACTAATTTAGCCAATAGTCAGAGGATCATCACAGGAGAGTGTCCAATGGCTAATAACTTGGGAAAGCTCGGTTGAAAGGATTTTAGCTCAGTTTCCTCAAGATGAATTAAATGAATTAGATTCTGCCCTAGTTGTTTAGAATTTAGGCATCCAGTTTCAATTAGTCTCTGTAAGCAGCGTGACTTTGGTGGATGACACATGAATGAAGGAGGTAGTATGGCCAAGTTTAGCAGAGGACACGGAAAAGAGAAAACTAGCTTTATAGAAAGAGAACCCGTAGAAACTCATGGGCAATGGCAAATGTCTAGTTTGTCAGGGGGCCTAGAAGGAGAAGAATTGGAAGATCAGGAGAAAAGAGGTCTGGGTTAGAGGCATTTGGGTGTATCTATGAGAGCAGTCACAATGGGTAGAGGTCTTCCTGTCACAAGTTTATGCCACCAGAGAGTAGGTGCTATTAAACAGACATGATTAAATCAACATAATGATTGAACCTGTTAATGTCTAAACCTCTGCCATTGGCCATCCGAGGGCTGGCACAATGGGCATATGAAAGAAGTAGCTATTTGGGCAGGGATGGAGGTTATGCATGTGCCCCAAAACATGAGCTCCCAGTCACAAAAACGTGATCTAGTTGTTGTCCCTGGCAGGTGTCCAACCTGTCAGCAGCAGAGACCAATGCAGACTCTTCAGTACTGGATCGTCCATTCAGGAGACCAATCTCCCATTTGAGGGCAAGTTGATTGCATTGGATCTCTTCCACTGTGGAAGGAGCAATGATTCATTCCATTGACTGGAGTACTTACATATTCTGGATACCAGGTTGCCTTTCCTACCCTTAGTTTCCATTTGTTACCTTCAGACCTTCCACTGACATTATTTCAGGGCTTGCACAGTGTTTGAATCACCAACATGGGATGCTATGTACTATTGGAATAGACCATAAAATCCACTTTACAGCAATAAAGAGGAGGTAATGAGCACTTAAAAATGGGATCCAGTATTCCTATCATCTATTACACAGCCTATAAGATTTTGGCCTGATAAAATGGTGGAATGCCCTGTTGAAAGCACAGATGAGATACCAGAGATAATTCCTTATGAGGATTGAGAGTCATCCTCCTGGATTCATATATGCATTAACTTAATATGCTACTGTGCCCCAACATATGTAATGCATAGGTCTAGGAACCAGGGTAGGAAAGTAGGAATGGACCCATTTATCATTATTCCAATGACTTGCTTATATAACTTATGCTTTCCATACCCAAAAATGTGGCTTTCTGGGTTGAGAGGTCTTGGTTCTTAAAGGAGGAATGTTGCTACCAGGTAGAACTGCAGAAGTCCTATAGCTGCTGCCTGAGTGGTTTGGGGCTCCTCACCCTAAGAGAAAGCACACAAGAAGAGAAGTCACCATCCTAGCAAGGATGTTTGGCACAAGAGTGATCCATTTCAGTAGCTCTTGTCACACTCCTGGCCAGTTTTTATGACAAATGAAGGAGGGTAGTAGTTACATCCTGAGAATGACATGGTGACCAGAGGCTCACATCCTTCAGGAATAAGGAAGGATTAGGAGATAACGAGTACCGTGGGACAAGAACGTTTATTGGGAGCGGGGAGCTACAGTTGGCCCTACTGAACTTGTTTTTATACGTCACACACATCAAGACACCAGCCAGTATCCTAGAGGAGCTGCTCTAGAACTTATTTGAAGAGTTGGATCTACGTGGTAGAAAGAATAGACTGTAGTGGTCTCTGTGCCACATTTCCCACACCCAGCCTGCAGGATTGCAGGATGTGTCCCCCACATTCTGGGAGGACAGATGTCTCACAGCCCTAATCTGTTAACTCTCTCTCTAGAAGTTGCCCTGCCTTAAAAAGAGCCACCTCATCAAGGTCACATCTATTTCCCAGAGGCAGCCTGCATATCATGATGGCTTGACATAGGAATATAAAACACCCTCACCCCAACTCCGGAGGACTAACAATAATAATTCCATCTTCTGAGCTCCCTATGGATTTGACTGAGGCCTTTACTATGACTTCCTCATCGCCCAACCTCCCCCTCTG
This sequence comes from Rhinolophus sinicus, assembly GCF_036562045.2. Taxonomy (NCBI): domain Eukaryota; kingdom Metazoa; phylum Chordata; class Mammalia; order Chiroptera; family Rhinolophidae; genus Rhinolophus; species Rhinolophus sinicus. Next base: position 13,160,840 of record NC_133761.1, read on the forward strand.
CCCAGTTCTGTTGCCTTCTTTTCCAAGGTTTAACCTATAAGCACTCTAATAAAATTCCTGCATGCAATCTTAGAGTCTGCATCTCCAGGAACAAGATTTGCAAGAGTAACCATTAATCAATCAAACAATCAAGTAAATAAACACATACATACATGCATAAATGTTCACATGTTTTTTAAAAACATGTCAAAATCCCCAGTCTGCTGGAGACTAACCATATCAAAATAGCTACTATTTCAAAAACACTATGTTAAAATGTTATAGACTTTTCCTCTATAGAAATAGCTTAAAGAGTCCTCTCAACATTTTGTTATTTTTTAAAAATCAATTGTTGATATCTATGTAAAATATAAAAGGAAGGGTAGGAGAAGAAATGAAAATTTGTTGAAATCTGTTCTCATTATACTCTAGGTGATGTAGCATCGCATACAATCTTTATAACCGTTGGCGTGACGTAGATATTGAACTCATCTGTTTCTTTCTCCATTATGCAGGCGTCACAAAGGTGAAGGGAGTGAAGCTTACATTTCAGACCTGTAACTGACACGGGCTCTTGCCAAGATTCTTGCAGTGTGTGTAACACTAAGTGATTGGTTGTATATGTGAATTTTGTAAAGTGTGGTGTTTAAAATTAGTTCTCTATAAGAGGGACCCACAGATGATATAAGTCTCAAGGCCCCACACAGCCTGACTCTGCCTCTGGTGCTATTTATTGCTTTGGGTTTTTTCATATTGGCCCTATGCTCAGTGCAAATTGGGCACTGGCTGAAAATGAGAGCCAGCATTATTTTTACTCCATTGATTTTTCCTGTGATTTGATCAAAGTTTTGGGTGAAAGCTTAGTTTCTTTCATTGGGTTTGGATAGCAGTTCCTCCAGGACTGTCATTATTTTTCAGGACAGAAATACTGGGGCTTTTTATTATCAAGATTTTTAGGTTTTCAGCCTCAGTTTTCTTAACCTCATCATCATGCTGGAGCACGTTGACAGAATGTGAAGAAAGTTGGCCTATACACCAAAGAAATGCTTCAATAACTTTCCTCTGACCTTAGGGGTATGGGAGCAAGACTTGAAAGTGATTCTCTGAGCATTGGTCTTGTCCCACATAAGAAACCATAGCTTTCAGCCAAATCTCTCTTCCAATGCTGTTTGCTCTTGGAAGCTTTATTTTCTGGCCCAACAATTCCCTCTGCCATTTATCACTAGGGCATGTCGTCATTTTCACTTAAAGGTACAGCATTAATTACAACAGTAGAGATGAAAGCTGACTTGAAATTTCTGAATATAAAATAGATAGCTTTTTGTATGTTACCAAAATGAGTAATAATTCACATCATATTCTTTTAAAGCAGCTATACATTGGGACCGGCGTCCTGCTACAGAGAAAGATATAACAATGAATATAATGAGAATATTGTTTGTTGTTGAATTTGTAACATAACATTTTAATTATTTTCAGTTAAAACTACTATTGATCTGTGATTATCCAGGTTTTAATCACATGAGATAGTGTAGCTGATCTGGTCTGACAAAATTCCATGTTTTATAAACGTTCATTTTCCAAGTATATGAATATAGCTTACCTAACTTGTTTAAAAGGTGTTTTTTTTTTCCTTTCTTTTTGGGGGGTTGTTTAGGAGAATGCTATCTTCTGAGTCCTTAATTATAGATACTGTTTATTTCCAGACCCCCTCCAGCTTTCATTTGTTGCTATGATCATCTCACATTGGAATTAGGCTCGTCTCTATCATTTGAACGTGCAGCTAATACTTTTAGAGGTAATCGTAATATAGATTATGGCTTTCTGACTTGGCATGCATCAATCCTTGGTCTAAGAACCGACATCTAGGTCTCAATAAAATCCCTCAAATTGTATCCAAAACCACATGTATCTGTGCATTTTTTTCTTAAATGTCCATGAAAGAGTTAAACTATTTAAAAATAGTTAGGTTAATTCAATACTTAAGCAACATGGCAATAACTCATTCACTCTTTTTCTAGAGACCATAATGCTTTGGTGTTGGTACCTAAATTCAGACATCGTTTATTAACTCAGAGAGAAGTAATTTTATCTCTTAAGCCTATTTTAGTTGAAATTTAAAAATTGATTATAATCATTGTTTGCCCCAGAAATGGCTAGCTTCAAAGGTTGTGCCCCTGTGAGGTGGGTAGAAATGTATTCTCTCAGTGGAGAATACATTTCTCAACACAAATTTATCCCTTTAATCCCCTCGAAATCAAGGAGCCTTAGCTTTTTGTTTTTAAACTTTAGAAGGCATAATGTGTATAGAAAGATGAGTGTGGCAAAGGTTATAAAAACACACAACAAGAGTGAATCTTGCTGGAAAATACATTTTCTGTCTTGAAGCTACATAGTCTTTATTACACTTACCCCAGAGGCAGACATTATTTTTGGACAGGGTCATTCTATGATCTTATCCCATACTCCAATCGCAATAAATTTTAATGACAAAAAATCCAAACACTAACCAAGACAAAACAAACTGCATGATGGAACAATGGAAATGGATATTATATGAGAAAGCAAAAATCCAACTCACTCCTCCTGATCAAATAGAGAAAAAAGTAGGTTCATTCAATGAGATAAGCCTGTAGACTAAGACTAAATATTTGTAAGATATCCATTCTCTCCAAGTTAATTTATAAATGTAACATAATCCTATTTAAAATGCCAATAGGATGTTTTAGCTGAATAGATTCTAATTACTTTTAATTTAATATAAGTAAAATAACATGACACACATTTGTTTCCCCTGACATGGGAAGGCTTCAAACTTATCTTTCCAGTTTTTTTTTTTTTTAATTACACCATCTTTATGCTTTACTGAATACTGTCTATAGATTACATCACTTCTATAAAGCTTTTGGTAATTTCTCCCAAGTGGAAGTAACTGTTCTTCCATTCTTTGACCCCATGAGTAATTTATGTGTACCTTTCTTTCAACATGTATCACTTCTAACCAAGGTTATATTTCTGTGCATTTCACCCCCCTCCTCTACAAACTCTATGATGGCAGCATCTATATTCCCAGTGTAATGTTCATCATCTTTTCCAAGTGTGCTGCCATCTTCTGAGAGCGTCGCCTTTTCCTTTAAAATGTCCTCTTGCAGTTTACTTCCTAATCTCTCGCTCTGCAACAGACCTCCTGTTAGAACTTGTGCTTTCATCATGAACATCAACGTTTTCCAAAACTCAGTCCCCAAAGAATGGTTTTCAGTTGGTTTAAATTGCCAAAAGGCAGAGGTGTGGTTTTCAGAGCATTCCCCCAGCTCCCTTGCCTTGCAAAACTCTGCTGCTTTCCCGTTAAAGATCTGGCTGTGCCAAGTAGGCAGAGCTCCCCAACCCTCAGCTCCTCACCATCCAGATGATAGAAGTTTTCAGCACGTCTCTCGCTGCCATGAGGAAGCAGAGACAGTCATTTTGTTGCTTCTCCCAGATGAAGCCAGAAATATGTCTATACTGGGAGTCCCCGGGTATGTTCTGTGGACTGGTATTCTCAGTGTGGAGAGGACAACATGTGCTCATGCCTCGGTGACATTTTCCTCTTCTTGTGATGTTCTCATTTCTTCAACCCTCTGCTTCTGCTGCTTCCCAATTTTCCTTGGCAATCACACACCCTGGGTACATCTAGGAGCTGCTGAGAGAAAAAGAAAAATGCTTCTAAAAGCTGCTAATTTAGACAGGAAAGAAACTCTTGTCCACATTAGACAAAGTTCAGTTATTTGAAATTTAGTGTAAAAGAATATGCTTTTTTTTCATAATTGAAGTTGGAGGAGACAAGTATAATAGTAAAGTAAGCTCTAATTTAACTCACTGAATTAAAGAATTTTTATCGAGCCAATTCCATATATACAGCACAGGGAACTCATCACCTGTAGGAAAGGAACACTTTTGCCTTCTTGCCTTCTAGTTTCTTTGGCTGGTCTAATAATTAAATTAACATAGGACAGATTAATAGGGGAAAAACAAATTTAATTTTGTACATGGTGGAGCCCATAAAAACGGGAGGGTCAAAGAAGTGACCAAAACAGGTAGCTCTTATAAGTTTTAGACAAACAACAAATGTGTGAAGAATTGACAAGACAACGGGGTTTGGGCTTAGGCCAGTAAATTAGTGAAGAAATAACAAGTTTTGTTTATATAGCCTTCTGGATCCTAAATTCCCTGTTTCTGGTAATATAGATAGCTTTGACCTTCCTGGTACAGGGAGAATACATTTCACCTGGGGGATTTATTTCCTGATTTCAGGAAGACAAAGAAGAGTTAGAGTATCTTTCTTGTACTGGCTGTTTCTTAAATAACTTTAATTCAAAATAATCAGTATGCCAAAGTGGCCTATTTTGGGGTGACATATTCTGCTCCCCTTTACTTATCAGTTGCAATACCTTTGTAACACAATCCCTGACTCAAAGTGCATATCTGTATAATCCTTGGTGATTTATAATAAATCATTATAGTGAGCTGTCTCAGGCCTATTTCAACAAACAATCTAAAATGAGACATAGAGGTTTAAGTGCGAGTTTAACATTTTCTCTAGTATTGTAAGACTTTTCTTACGTTGTTCAGTTTAACATATTTGTAATGCGTAGCTGAATTAAAAAACGTACATCTTATTAATAAGTATCAGCATAAGTCTACTATTTAGTTTAGTAGAAGAGAACAATTCTTCCTGACGACTTAGATGAATGGTTTTCAAATTCTGGCACCTAAAACTCACCCCTACACACACACACACACACACACAATAATCACATTAAATACCAATATTTATAAACTGATTGTGGGGACTAGAGACCTACTTATTTCTCATCATCTTCCAATCTGTGCAACATAGTGTGTCTGTTACCCACATGAAACCCTAGGATTCTGCACTGAACTGTACCTCAGTTCCCAAGGAATTTCTAATCAGTTTTATAGCTGTGATTCTATAAGGCATAAGGACTTCCAAATTATACCAACTGTAGCAGTACCCTAAAGTATATTCAAAAGAACGGAGGGATTATATCAATGATATCAGCAATGATAATATTAATATTAACCAAAATTTATTGTTTGTTTTTGTCTGGAGACTAATACTGCATTTAAGTACTGTACTATAGCATTATTTAATTTTCATAATGACCTTCATATTATGTGGGCACCATTTTTACCTCTAGTTTACAGTTAAATAACCTGGGATTAATGATTTTGAGTAGCTTCCCCAAGGTCACACATCCAGTAAGTTTCAAAGATGAAATTTGAATCTGTCTGATTTTATCTAACTCTTAGCCAGTAATTTTAAATCATATGTTGTAACGATTTCTCCAGCAAGTCCCTTTTGAAGACTCCTCAATTTCCATAGTAGGATGTTAGCATTCCAAATTGTATATGGTTAAATATAAAAATCCACTGTAATTCAGAGCCAAAAAGAACTCACTGTAATATCTTGCAGTGATAAGGAATGTAAATTTCAGCTGTCACTGACCATTTCTAAGAAAAGCCAAAATAAGAGATTTGATATTTACAGAAGATCACTTAAAGACTGTATAATCTATTCATTCTTTTAGATTTTCTACCATTTAGCCATATATCAAACAATATCAGGAGAAATTTGAAGTTGTGATAAAAACAGATTTTGTAGCTGAACACTTTAGGGAAAATGTATCAGTAATTAAAATCGTATATACAGAGAGACAGTTGGATTGAGTTTCGTGTTTGGTTTTGGTTTTCTTTAGTTATACTGTAAATACATTGAGTTTGAGGCTATGGATTATATATAATATACATGTGAGAATTTCTAATATTTCTTGGAGTTATGTATTTGAAATAAGAAAGAAGTCCAGAGCGATGAATAGGGATTTGGTAGTTAGCAATACAGGGGTGACAGTTAAAGGTATCAGAGCAGAATTTTCAGGACAAAAGAAAAAGACAAAAGCTGAAAACTACAGGCCCCAAACTCCTTTGCTTGAGATTTGAAATAATGATATGAAATAGAGCTCTTTTCTGCTGCACTTTCTTTTAACAAGCAAGAGTATGACATGTGACTGTTTAGAAACAATTCAGTCATTGGATTTGGTTTTCTAGTAGCTAGACGCTAGCGTAATGAGTCAGAATGGTATTTGTGGTGATGAAAGTGGCAGGAGTAGAAGCAGCATCCCGACCTCGGGGTCGTATCAATGACGACATGCCCTTGGATTCAACAGTGTAGAGGTGTTCTTTCTGACTTCCACTCTTCCAATCTATCACACAATTTTGTAAGCAATGAATTAGCAGTATTTAATCCCATACTTCTTGAAATATGTAGAGTGGTCTCTGTTTCTGCCCTGGACACTTGCTGACATAATGACCAAGAGGACCACATTTTACAAATGGGAATCAGAAAGAACAAAGATTGATGACTATCTATTGACTTTAAAAGTTAAGAGTTACCAGAGTAAGGGAGGCGGGGGGGTGGGAGATAAAGGTAAGGGGGATCAAATATATGGTGATTGAAAGAGAACTGACTGGGTGGTGAACACACAATGGGATTTATAGATGATGTAATACAGAATTGTACACCTGAAATCTATGTAACTTTACTAACAATTGTCACCCCAATAAATAAAATAAATAAAAAATAAAAAATAAATAAATAAATAAAAAGCGCACTAAACTGAGAAGAAAAAAAAAAGTTAAGAGTTACCAAAATGTTAATGATAATACAGCTTTGGATGCATGGGGAGAACAGACATTATAATGATGGTGGTGATGACAAAGAGATGGACACCTACCAAGTGCTTATTATGTGACAAGCACTCTTCTAATTGTGTTATCTGTTTTAATTCAATGAATCCACAATTACTCTTTGAGGTATTTGTTTTAAATCCCTGTTTTATAGATACAAAACCCAAAGCATCAAGATTTTATATTCAACACCCAATATCATTCGACTATAAAGAGGTGAGGACTTAATTGGAAATAGAGCAGTTTGGCACCAAGAATTTGTGCTTTTAATCATTATGCTATTCTGCTTCAAATTTTGAGAGTACAGAGTTTAAAGGAACAAAATAAATGATGAAACCACAAAACATGAGAATAGACACAAGAGTTTGTGTCCTTGCATAATGGTAGAGAAAAAAAGCAAAAATGTAAGTGATACCTTAAAAGAGCAGTCGATAAATAATGGTTTTTTTTCTAATGGTTGTTGTCAATTATTCAGCATAGGAGATATGTGTACACATTTCAGGGTAAAGTCGGACAAGACAGGACACTGGGAGTAATCAAAGCAAAAGCAGAGAGGATAACATTGGGTACAGAAGAGAAAAAGGGGCAGCATGTGGGAATCAAGATTCACTGTCATGACAGAGAAGTGGTCACTCCTCTAAGAGAAGATATGGGTATAAAGACAGTGAGTGATCAGTGTGAAGAAAAACATACCAAGTCACTGAAGACAAACGATAAACTAATTCACACTTGTGGGACCCAATCAATGTAGGTAAGGGACTACTGAGAACTTAGTTTTTCTATTCTTATGAAAATTTTCTAAAATATACCAGCCACTGTTTTAGCCTTAGTAGGCACAGCATGGTGACTAAAAGTGATCCTTTCATGAAGGTTTGTAGATATATTATCATAATTTGTGGGAGGAAGGCTCACGATTTTGAATTTAAAGCTCTTGGTACAGGCCTGCAGCCGCAGGAATGAAAGCCATAAGAAACTGAATTAAAGGTGTACAGAAGTCAGAGCAGGCCATTGAAGTTTATTTTCAAATTTATTTTCTTGCTTTTTCTATTGTCGTTCTCCTTGGTGAGTGACATGGATAAGAGGAACAATCACTTTCTCCAAAGTGTCTGCATAATGGACATTTCCAATTAGTCAGAACTCTGCTGATGGAAATTTTTATAATAAGTAAAGTCGCAGATGTCTGAAATGATTTGCCAAGATCACCCACCCAGACTGTCATTAAATATTAATGTATAGCCCCTGGCCATACTCATTTCTGATGTCTAATCAGGAGAGTTTGGGTAGAAAGCAGAAAAAAATACACTTGTATATCACTCTTCATTTTCGAGATTCCTCCATTGTGTGTTGAATGTATGCACATATTTGCTTATTCGACATATTGAAACACCTACTATGTGCCAGGTCTGCTTTTAGCAGTTGGAAATCACTGGATATTCTAAGTTTGAAATCTGGGTATGGATGGCTTGCTCTGAAAAGTTACCAGCACTGATGTGGAGGTGATAGTAGTTACACATAAAGGCAAGGACTATGTAGAACAATGCCTCAAGAATGTCAGCGTTAGAGTCAGCCGGCACACTTTTACAGGACCTATAAAGTTGCCTCTTCACTTCAATGTAAATGTCTTAATCAGAAACTGGGAACTGACGTAGCAATATCTGGCAGATAGGATTGCTTTGAAATTCATATCTCATAAGTTTCAGTAGCTGATTCGGATTGCCTGCAAACAGTGCCCTTTTTGACATTTCAGTACAACATGTCAGGACACAAAGACAAGTTACTCTTTTGAAGGTCTGTTGAACCCAGAGCACCAACTCGAGGTAACAACTAAATCAAAGCAAACCCATGATGGTTTAAAGAGAGGAAGTGCACAAGGAAGGAGAAAAGCCCACGACGCTCAAGAGTGTTACAAAGCAGTATTTTATGCGGTGCGCAGGCTGGTCTGCAAGGCCTTCACATGAATGTATACGGAGGAGCAAGTTAATGGCAACCTAAATTTATTCATCTCTCCTACTGACCCAAAATATTTTCTTTTTTTTTTTTCGGTCGGTCCAGTTTTATTGAGATATAATTGACATATGACATTGTATAAGTTTAAGATATTTAATATAATGTTTGATACACTGGGGGGTGCCCCCAAAATGCACACACATGACTTGTATTCATCTTTTGTTATCGGTATACATTGAGTATTATAATTTTAATATACTTTTTTCCTTTCTTAAAATGTGTATACATTTTTTGTCACCTTCTGTGTGTGTATGTATGTACACTATATATATATATATATACACACACACACACGAGTATGTAGTGAAATGATTACATAGTGTATAAATATATATACACACTAGATAAATATATACACATACATACTATATATATATAGTAAAATGATTACCACAATAAGTTTAGGTAACATCCATCACCTCATATAGTAACAATTGTTTTTCCCTTGCGATGAGATCTACTCTCTTTACAACTTTCAAATATACAATATACTATTGTTAACTGTGGTCATCTTGTTGTACATTATATCCCCAGAAATTATTTTTCTTATAACCACAATATTTTCAAAGAATGCACCATTGCTTATATTTCAATCATCAGATGATTTTCTAGAGTACCATTTCTCAAAACATAGCATGAAGGTCACCAGTATTGGAAACATGTAGATGTACGGGGAACAAAAAAAAGTGGCAATTCCTGAAGTGCACTCTAGATCTACTTAATTCAGGTTTCTGTGGTAGGGCTTGAGAAATTGCATTTTAACCACAAAATTTGAGGAATTATGGTAATTTTTAATTCGGGGTTACAATATATATGGTCTTCAGAAAGACATATATTCTTATGCAAATTTTTGAGTACGTGAATATTTGTTTTTCTAGGAAGATTTATAGTTTTCTTTGAACTGTTCTGTGATGTCAAAACAATTAAAATGAAATTTAAATCCTGGACCTGGAGCTCATAGTTCTCTAACCATCTACTTCTGCTTTTATAGTTGTAGTTATTGTTGCTATTTACTCTAATTTATTTTGCAAATAACCCAGTTTAATCTAGGGAGCTGGGCGGGGTTTCCTTCAGAAGTGATGTTAGACCAAAAGAAGCAAGGACAGTGAGTTGATCCTGGAGATGCAGGCCTCACCAGACTATTTGTGATTTCATGGGCATGTTAAGGTTTCCTCTGGGAAGCCATTGAAGTGTTTTTGGCAGAAATACTGATTTCAGGGTTAAATTGGTTTAACTTTGAAGAAAAAAAACTGTTGTCACACTGTAACATATAAGAGGAAGGTAACTGTGAATATAGGAGGAACAATTAGAGGGGGGTGTTAGTATTCTATGTGAGCTATGGTGGTAACTTGAATTAAGAAATATATGAATGGGCGATGAATAGGAGAAAGAGATTAAAGTACAGTAGAAATCTTTAGGTACTGCTGGATTTTATTGAGAGAATGAGGGAGAGAAAGCATCAACTTCCACTCCTGGCTTTCTGGCTTGTTCAACTAGAGTGAACACAGAGCTTTCACCAACACAAGGAACACTAAGAGAGAGAGAGTTTCATGGTGTGGAAAGCAGAATGAGGTGTGTAGCCTTGGATATATTGAGCTTTAGTTTCCTTTGAGAAAATGAAATGGCTACCTCTTGTAGGCAGTTGAATATAGTATGTCTAGAATTCAAACAAGACATCAGAACCGACGGTATACAATTTGGAAAATATTTGGACTCCTAACTTTGTCTTAATCTTACCTCATTAATTCCACGGTCGCCATCCCAATACTTCCAGAGCTCTTCACAAAAGCTTTTTATCTAAAGAAATGCATTTGCTAAATATAAACCTATATGCTTTCAAAAGACAGATGGAAAGGCATCACTTGTTTTTAAGTTTTCCTGTTTAATATCAGTTTCAGAGCATCATCAAATTTACTCCCAATAATCTAAAGTTCCAGAATCCATACTACCAATTTGTGTGTGGGTGACATAAATAATTTTTCCTTATTCTGTTAGATTTTTGTGTTATGTCTCTCCAATGAGATTTCAAAACCCCTAAGGGAAAACAAAGAGCTTTTTTCTTCTATAACATCTTTCATAAAAATGATTTCAGAGCAGAAGGCTGAGACGATGATTCTATTTTTCTATAACTAGCAAAGCCAACATTGGGGGACATTTAATAACAAATGTAAAATATAATTAGAATCACAAGAAAAATAGCAAATGTTGAGCCAGATTTAGGAAAACAGAGTGTGCACAATGGACCATAAATCTTTGCAGTGGGGATCAAATGAAGCAAGTATGAATGCACTTTGGAGTGTCTGAAACGAATTCAACATGATGGAGCTGAAAGAACAGAGATTTTGTGGTCAAACTGGCCTGGAATTAAAGGGATTTTTTCTATTATTTATCATCTGTATGACCTTGGGTTTGTGAATGAACTTTATGAGTTCGTTGGGAGTCCTCTAACAGAGGCACTGGACATCCCTGCCAGTCCTTACTGGGTATCCCAAACTGCAAAGCCTAACTGTCCTCTGACCTTGAAGTGTTCCTTTCTTTTATCTATCATGTTTCCCTGAAAATAAGACCTAGCCAGACAATCAGCTCTAATGCGTCTTTTGGAGCAAAAATTAAGATAAGACCTGGTATTATATTATATTATATTTATTATATTTAGTATAGTATAGTATAGTATAGTATAGTATAGTATAGTATAGTATAGTATAGTATAGTATAGTATAGTATAGTATATTGACCCAGTCTTATATTATAGTAAAATAAGACCGGGTCTTATATTAATTTTTACGTCAAAAGATGCATTAGAGCTGATTGTCCGGCTAGGTCTTATTTTCGGGGAAACATGGTAGTTGTGTATTCTAAGAAGTAGATAAAGACAATCACAGTAATGTAATGAGTGATACTTGCTCCTATCACCTATATAATGGGTGTAATTATTCTATCTCATAGTATTATAACAATGATGCAAGGATTCACATTTTGATAGTCTTTTGAGAAAAGCTAATTCCAACTCTCCCACTTCGTTGTAGCAGAGGTGTCGTCCTTCAATTAAGTTCAAACACGACCAGTTCAGGCATTTACTTTTACCTCAAGGAAGATTGGCAGTAGAATACCGAGGCCTGGAGGCTACGGAACAGAGGAAGGAAAGATGATTTTGTAAAACACAGTTTTCAATGAGAAATGCTTGTGCAAAGGCAGAGGATCATAGTGACTCATTTTATAATTGTTCGCGCATTACATCACTATCGGATACTGTGTACACATAGGGCTTTCATGTTGTAGCCTAAAGGTGCCTTCCGAGAACAGATCTTTTCAAGCTTATCCTTGACGAATGAAGTGTCAGCCTTAATTCACAGGTTTAATCAAGTGAGAGTTTAGATTTCATTTCCAGAGTTAAAGAAAGAAATTTACCTGGTTAAGGTAGGGAGGGCATGATTTCCCTCTGAATTTCCAATGCAATCTTCTGACTGTATTGGGGAGAAAAGATGGAATAACAAGAGTTTTAGGGAATGAAAGCACCACTGAGAGAAGTCACTGAGGACTCATAAAGGACAAAGCATCTAGACTAGGATAATCCTAAATTACCAAACAAACACCACCTTAAAACCTTTGCTTACCTGATTGCAAACCTTTTTTTTTTTCTTTTTTTTTTTGTAATCACTGATTTCATTTAAGGACTGCCTAAGCTTTTGTATAATAGAAATTTAATCATTTTAGATCTTATAAGAATACAATTTACTTCCACAAGATCACCTAAATCTATATTTTCTACAAACCATTTAACTCTCTCACTCCTGACACCTTTAGCCCCACTCATTTACTTTAATTTCAGAGTTTAAAACATAGATGCCTTCCAGGTGGCTTACATATTTATCTAAATTGGAAAGTGCAAACTGAAATTATGTGTCCTTCCACTAAAAGGCTCAATGAGTCATGTTCTATTTCTGATTATTATTAAAATTCTCTGAAATATCATATGCCAACCCTTATCGTCAAAGATGACTCTGCCAGTGGCAACCAGTAAGAAGAAAAAAAACTTGTCATATAACTCTTTTTCAAAAAAGGTGATGAATTTCTGTAAATCTCTCCACGCCTTCTTAGTTTAAGATTTGCACGCAATAGAACTTTCTAAGTGTATAGAGCATATAAAATGTATTATATATGTTGGATTGAGGTTTGCAAAACAAGTTGTTTTCTAGTAGGGACAGGACTATGGCTGCACGTGTGTGAGACTGATAAGAGTAGAGTGAAAGTAAACATGTTTATGTTTAGAGCATATACATGAAAGTAAACATGTGTATGTTTTTGGGTGAAACTGAGCATAACAAAATTGAGTGATAAACACGTTCACCTAAGAGGTAAACAACTCCTGGCAAACAACTCTGGTTATCACCTAAGAAGTAAACAAGTCCAAGGAAAAGAGGATAAAAGCAGAATTCCAGAGCAATGCTGTGAGAAGTCTGACTGGGTGCTCTGGCTAAGATCCTCTACAAGGTGCAAGGACTCTCCTAAGTTCTTTCGTGCAACACCAGCTCGCCTCAGACCCATCGTGGGCCCAGTCGCCTCTCCCGGACAAGGGACCCTCTTCATCCCTATTCACTGTGGGACTTGGTTTGTTATTAAATTCTATCCTATTCTGTATAACCTTCTGTGCTTACCAGAGCTTTGGCTTCTGGAGGGACATTGGTTCCCAAATAAAGCTGTGTTACTCACTCTATCTGAACCTGTGCGTCAGGACTTTGTTCCCCACTCGTGTCAGGAGTACCACACAGGGACGTAGGGCCCAGCGCAGGGGTACCGTCCCCTTGACTTTCAGGAATAGCCTGAAATGTGGCCACTGCCCTTACAGGCGCTCGCGACATTAAGCAAACCGGGGACACTGCCCTAGTTTCAAAAGACGATTTTTTTCAGCATCATTATAAAAATTTAACCTAGTTGTAAATTGAGGATACTAAGATGAAATTAATGCACGTACCTGTTGCCAGAGGCTCACGGGGATGTCCCAGGGAGGACTCAACCCAGAGCAGCGGCTACTGGGTTCTCGTCTCCACGCAAGAAAGAATTCAAGAGTGAGACAGATGCAGGAAAGCAAAAGCAGTTTATTGAGAATGAAAGTGCACACTTGAGAGGAAAGTGTGGGTGAACTCAGAGAACGAGTGGCGCTGAGAAAATCACAATCAGGGGTATTTATCCCTCCTGGGGAGGAGTTGCTGACATCCCATTGATCTGATTCATTCGTCTTCTCCCCGAGTGGGACCTTTTGTTTCCCACGTTTTCTTCCTTATTTGGTTCTCCCAGAACAGTCACGGTGTCAGATGCATGATGGGAGCCGTAGTAACCTCAATGCAAATGACATTAAAATTAGCTAAAGGTCAGGCCCTGGTCATAGGGATTAACCTCGCTGGATGAAACTGGTTCTTATTTTTCTCTGGCTGCAAGTGCTGGATACTTTTGCAACCTGTGAAGTACCTTACATTGTACCCTGGAGAGGGTTGTCCATGTCCTAGGTTATCTATCCTGCTGCATATCCAACAAAGATTTATACAATGAGTCTTATATTCATAGCGCTGTTCAAGACATTGATTGTAAAATTAATTATACAACTTGGTTCTCAAAAAAGTATCAGATAGTAGAGGAGATCAGCATCAAAATATATTTATATTGCTATGTACCAAGAGTAATGATAGAAAGGTAACGGGTTATTATAAAGATTTTAGAAGTAGAAGGGTATTTAACCTGGAGTTAAGAGTAAGGTTATTAAGGAAGATTTTGCCGAGGTTGGCAATCCATAGACTGAGTTATGAAGGACGAACAGGAATCAGCTGATAGGAAGGGCCTCTTCCAAGCAAAGATTCATAAGCACCTATGTCACAAAGGAGACACAGAGCAGTCAGATGCTATTATAGTGAATTACAAACCTGGAGAGGTAGACAGAGGTTATATTTTAGAGAACCCCACATCCAACCTTAAGGAGCTTAACTCATAAATGGTAAATGATGGAAAGAAAGCATGGGGTTCTGAGCAAAAACAAAAGTGGCACATCCATATTTTCATTTTAGTGTGAATGTAGTCAATTGTGGTAAGCAAACTAATGGCAAAATGAACTAAGATAGATGAGGTTGAAGGTAATCCATAAAATGAATAATGACAACATTTAGTTTTTCATATTGGTGTCCACACCAAATATAGCACAAGACTAATATAATGGCTCACACTTATGTAAAATACAATTTGAGAAAGTATATTGCAATGGAAAAGTAATTACATTTGGGCAGTCACTTAATATCTAAGCTTCTGTAATTTGGGGGTGATAATACCTATTTTAATTCATTCATCGGGACTAAAAAAGCTAAACTATAGATAGCACCTGTTCAGCAGTCACTGGAATAGATAGTTGGAAAATAAGGCAGAGTCAAGAAGGTAGGTGTTCTAAGAATATATATATATATGAGTTATAACTCAAAAATGTCATCAAATACAGGAATAAAAACCACAATTCTCAGGACCACACCATTTTAAGGGGTGTAGCCCATCTGTTAGACTTTTACACATAGGTCTTTTATGTAAAATTTTACACATTGGACTAACATGTAAAATTTTTGTTGGATAATGGTTTAACCATTAAAGCAAAGAAGGAAAAAGGGACGGGAGGAAGGAAGGAAGGAAGGAAGGAAGGAAGGAAGGAAGGAAGGAAGGAAGGAAGGAAGTGAAACAAGCCAAAACCTCTTCATTGCATTCTTTCTTCAATAATTATCACTAAGTAAAATTAGTCTTATTAATTTTATATTAATTGTTCTCATACCCTTTCTCCTCCCTACACCTCCCCATCACCTGCCTAAACCATTTTTAACTACCACAACTTGGGGGATACTTACAGTATCTAGTGAGGAGAGGCCAGGGATGCTGTAACACATCCTATAGTACACAGGACAGCGTCTCACAAACAAACATTTCTGGCCCCAAATGCCAATAATGTCAACATTGGAAATCTCTGAACTAGATTAACATTATTTTAGAGAGGCATGAATGGCATTTTGTAAAATAGCCATTTGTCCTCCCTACTGCCACTGAGAAGCTAAGGCCAAAGTAATGAATTATAACAGCATTTATATATATTAGAAAAAGCTTTGTTTCAAAAAATGCAGTTAGTCAAAATACAAATTTAGTTTAAATTATTTTACACAATTTTTTGAACTCAGTGTCACATGATTTCTAATTTTCTAATCAGATCAGCTACATATTTAGCTGCTTCTCTTGCCTTTATTTAAAAGGAGAACTTTTTAAAAATTGAAAGAGAAACAGCCAAAGTCTGCTTTCTCTGTGAAATTGTATACTTTGAGGACCCAGCCCACCAACAGTGCACCTAACAGCTTCCCCCCATTATAAATGAACTTCAGGGTCAGAAAGAGAGAAGGGGGCAGAGGAAGACTTAAGAAGCTGACAGTTTTATTGCTCGTTATAGATTGAAACAAGAAGATGGAAAGATTATCTCAGGACACATTGCTTTGATTCTACTATCAGGGGGAAACAATATCTGAAGGCTAAAAAGTAAGTAGAAAAGTTGTAAACTTGAAAAAAAAAATTCAGGCCATCATTCAACAAATACAGCAATTCTTGACATGTTCAAGTCAGATGTAAAATATGAAAAGTGGCCTGAAGGAAACAACGATGACAGTTTTGAGGAACCTCGAATACCAGGGGATTCAGATAAGGAATGTGATAGTCTGAATAAGTTGCGTAAAAATTGAAAAAAATACACACTGTGTAGAATTTTCTAAAAATACTGCTTGGGTGGATTGGGTGTGTAAATGCAATGACAAGATGTTAAATAATTTATAGTCATAAAAATGTGTTCAAAATACGGCTAAATGTAGTACATTTTGTAAATTAATTCAATGAAGTATCATGTTACACCTTTTTTTTTGGTCAAGTAATATGGAAGGTTGGGGTTGGTTTTCTACCTTATCCCTCTTTAGTTGTTGACTATATTACTTTACTCAAACCCTATCCTAGCACTAGGTGAAAAATTAGTTGAATTGTATTGACTTGCACTACACTGTCGTCTTCTGATTATTTTTAACCTCCTTAAATAACCCAGAAGCTTCTCATTTTTTCCTACTCCCAGGGGTTCAACTGTCATCTATATGTTAATAATTCTTAAACTTGCATTTCTTTCTAGCCTAATTCACTGTTTCTAATTTCTTCCTATGGACAGTACACATCTTCCATTATTTCATCTTGATGAATGCCTTCCGAACTCCCAAAATAGTAATTTGGAAGACATCTGTGATAACCCCTGGGGTCTTGAAAGATGAGCTGAGATTTTGTACATAAAAAGGAAAGGAGGATGACTGTAAGGTCTTGAGAATATGGGTCCAACCTGTCTATATATGTGTTAATATGTTCAAAATTGGCCAAGACAAGTGAGGTAGAGATTGTCCAGTGTACGTGCCATTTGAGTTAGCAATGATCTTGGCAGGAGCTGCTTCCATGGTGTGTTGAGAAAGAATAATCGGACATCGTGAGCAGAGGAAAGAATGGGAGATAATGTCAATTTCACTAGCTCTTTCTGTCCTATTACCTTGCAATGAACATGGTGTATAGTAGACACTTATTAAACATCTGTTGAACACGAGACTAAGCTGCAACTCAGAAGCTCCAATCTCTTTGGCAAGCTTTTTTGTTTGTTCGTTTTTAATGAAAAGGACCATATAGTAAATATATTAGGCTTTGTGGGACATAGAGTCTCTATTCAACTCTGCCTTTGTAGGGCAAATGCAGCCATAAAACATCACTGCATCCCATGGGTTCATTCAGGATAGAACTTCTATTAACACCTACTCTCATATCTATCCACTTTGGATTATTAATGTCTGCATTCTCTGCTTTCTCACATTTTATTGTCTGTCCATACCCCTAGTTAAGGCTAACCCCTTTCTCTCTAAGCTAGATCCTATTCCTTTTTTCTTAGGAATGCCATTCTATCAATTGTCCTCTCTCCCTTGTATTAATTTTTTCTATCTCTTGAATTAATTCTACCATCACACACATTGTTATTTCTCTCATTTTATTGCAAAGGAACTTCCCTTGATTTCACGTTTCCCCTCCTGTTCTCAGTCCAACTTCTTGGTCTCTTTAAAGCAACATTCCTTGAAAGAATTGTCTGTACTGGCTGTCTCCATGTCCTCATCTTCTGTTCTCTTCTAAATCCACCCCTCCTAACAGAATTTTGTCTTTATTACTGCATCACAAAAAAATGACCCTGTCGGTGGTATCAATGGCCTCTGCATTGCTAACCTCAATGGTCAATTCTCATTCCCCAAATTATTTGACCACCGAAATCATTTGACATAGCTGACTCCTCCCTGAAATACTCTTTCCATGGCGTCCAGGACCTCATACTCTCCTTATTTTCTTCCTACAGTATTAACTCCTCATTCTCAGCCTTCTGTGTTTTTCTCTTTTCATCTCTTAAAATGTTTGACAACTGAGTACGCCAAAGAATTTCTTAACTTCTCTACCCTCACCCACTTTCTTGATGATCTGATCAAATTTTATGTCTTTAAGTAATTATGTACTTACTGATAGCTTCCAAATGTATACGTCCACCCATATACTTAAGATTGCTCTGCTCAATATACACTCACAATCTCCATTTGTATGTCTAATACTCTCATACTAAACTGAACTTCTGATAGCTTCTCATACCCGTACCCCACCAGAAAACACCTTCCCACTCTGCCTCATTGTAATTTATAACAAGTCCATCCTTCTACAAAACTTGGAGTCATGTGATCCTTGACTTATTTTTCTCTGACATCTCACATCCAATCTATCATTATTTGTTACCTCTTAAGTCTACAGTCAAAAGAAACACATAATCTTAACCACATTATACCACTAAAAATGCTTCTATTGTGGCCATGTCATCATTTTTTCTCACTTAGATTACTGCAAACACTGCATCAGTAGACTGTTTTCGCCCTTTCCCTAGCCCAGCCACAGTCTAATCTCAACAGAGCTGCTTACGTGATCCCGCTAAAACTAAACTACAACTTTCCAATCATTCTCCCTGTTACTTAAATTAAAATCCAAAGCCCTTACAGTGTATTGCAAGCTTTACATGATCTGGCCTCTGTTAACCACCTGGCCATGTTCTTATGATTCTACTACTTTTTCAATCCATTCCAGCCACACTTGATTTTTACACTCATACACAAACCATTGCAATCACACTGCAGACTCAGGGCTTTTATACTTGCTACTTCTCCTGCCTGCAATGCTCCCTTCACTCCATATACTCACCTGTCTGCAAGCCTTACACTCTTACTTCCTTCAGGCATTTGCTCACAGGGCCCTTTCTTATTGAGACTTCCCCTTAGTACCCTATATAAACTTGCAATTGGGAACAGAGTGAATGCTCAGTTAATTTTCGTTGTGTAAGTGAAAGAATAGATGCATGGATTGAAGAAATTCCATGAATTGAATAGAACGTTATAGTGGTCACAGATATGATCTGACGTTCCTTCTCCCAATATGGACCATTGCCCCCAGTTTTTCTATACCCGTCAATCTTTTAACGATTATAATTTCCCCCTAAAATGTCTCAAGAGAAACCAAGGAGAACACATGTATGTCATTGAGTTACTACTCCAGCTGTTGTATGGACATCCCTATTAGCTACAGAGCTCATAATTAAATCAAGTTCCTGGACATCTTGGTTATGTCCAATATTGGTTTGCTAATCATAGAACTTTAAAATCACAAAGAGCCTAAGTAATATTTTGCGATCAGTAACATTCAAGTACTAACACTGGGTTTTACAAGCTTCTAAATGTTAAAGAATTTTTTGAGTCCAACAGTACTCTGCCTGAGGATGTGTAAGTAGAAGGACATGGGGAATGCACCTTCGGTGGCTCAGTGAGTTAGTCCCTTCTCCTTAAGGTTGTTCTCCAATGACCTCTCCTTTTGCTATTGCTCTTGAATTAGAGTAGGATCGGAAAGGACCTGAGTTTGAGGCCTAGGATGATTCTTACAGAGACCTTAAGAACAAATACTTTCAGAAATTTCCTCCATGTACAGTGATAATGTCTGTACATTTTCCAGACATAATTCATAAATCTAAAATGCTGTTCTACCTTAATCGGGAATTTGATGAATTATTGGCAAGGGTCGGGTAGATCTGTGTTTGAATTTTGGTTCCACCAGCTGGATCTGTGATGCTGAATAAAATATTTTTCCTCTCTCACCTTCAGTTTCCTCACCTGCAAAATATATAATACATATCAGCCATCACGCAGTGTTTTTATGAAAATTAAGTAAAATTTAAGCCCTGTCTCTACCACATGGCTTTTACAAATACGTATTTGTTAATCTCATTCTCCCCTTAGATTTACAAAGATAATTGAGAATACAGACCTAAACTCAAAATTGAGCTTTGGTCCGTACAGAATGAACTGATAGAAGCTAAAATTTCCTGTTTTCACCAAAACACCCATGACACCTTAAATTTGAGTTTATTAGTTTCAAACATGGAGAGCAGAATTCCAAGAGTAAGAGATTCATAGTCCCATTATATTAATTTTCTAAGCCAAAACTTATTTATTATTTATTATGCATGTTATGTTTTATGATTGCTATTTTTTCCATAACATAAAAAAATTGTTAATAGAACTATCTTATGTGGACATTTTGACAAAAGCTCATGTGTATAAAATTCTTCAGGGGTTAACAATTATATTTATTCTTTGATCCTCACAGCAATTCTGAAAAGTGAATGTTATTATTATTGCATTAATAATTTTAAGAAATGATGCACAAAAAATAGGAGACCTGCCATAATCCCAGCTACGTAGTGAATAGAACTTAAGCTCGAATCGAAGTATTTCATTTCTAAAGAAATATCTCATTTTAATTATACTCCTCTTTCTGTAACCTTAATTATCTCCCATTACTACAAATAAACTGTATCCTAAAATTAGGAATTCTGTGTAAGACATGTGTAATAAGATAAATGTGTGGGTTTATTTATTCCTAGTTGAGCCTTGCCTCCATCACGGCCCACCGTTGTCTGTGACTTTAGTCAATGTATGTCTAGTGGTATAGTCACAGGGAAGCTGTGTGGTACAAAGAAAAAAGATTTAGTTTCCACCCAATTATCTGCATGAAATTGGGCACATTCCCTACAAACCATTTTCCATACAGCAGGCAAGGTGTGTTTTGTTTTTTTTTAATGCAAATCTGACTAAATGCCTTAATTTGGGTTTTTCCAAAATCAGACCCCAAAACAAGGGTTGACGGACCTGTAGATTTCAGTGAAGGCAATCCCAGAAAGTACAATGAGGGAATAAGACAGTGAAAGCAGGAAGGGACGAAAGCCTGTAAGTGGTGCGTTAATGGAGAGTTTACCTCTGTGGGTAAGTAGATATCAACTCTTCGGCCAGTCTCAGAACTCATATGGAACACAGCCTAGAATTGTTCCAGAGTGACAAGGGAGCAATTGTCATCCCTTATTGTTTGAGTGCTGTCCTTGAATGTTTAACCCCCTGGCATTTCAGGAGTGCCCACTGTGCCAACACGGCATGCTCCTACAGGGAAAATCCTGGCAGAAAAATATAGGTGCTTGAGGTAGAAACCCAACTGAGAGTGTAAGAACTGTCCAGCAAGTCAGCTGACCTAGAGCATTTGCTGATCTGCAGGGTTAGGGCTGAGCGTTGATAATATCGTGTATAATAGGTGATGACTACGGTTTTAGAACAACTTGTACTTATATGTATCACCTTTTGCTGTAGTGACTTCTTAGGATCCATAGTCTCCACAAGACCTGAACTTGTGATATGAGAACCACTTGTGTCTTATTCACTAGTCTATTGCCAGTATCACAGTTCATAGTACATAGTAGCTTCTCAGTAAATATCTATTGATTCAATGGAAGAAATTTAACATTTTTTAACAACTTTCCTCAGGTATACCTGACTAAATCATACATACTTAAAGTGAATAATTTGTTATGTTGACATATACATATATTTGTGTGAAACCACCACTACAATCAAAATGAATGTAGCCATCAGCTCTGAAAATTTGTGCCTCCTTATAATGCTTTTCTCTTGCCTTTCCCCACAACTATATTATTTTTCATTACCTAGAATTTGTGTAAATATAATCGCATAGTATGAACTGTTTTTTTACTGCTCTGTTTTCTTGGACTCAACATAATTACTTGGACGTTTCTCAATGTTTTTATATGTATCAGTATTTCATTCCTTGGGATTGTTGCGTAGTATCCCATTGTGTGGGTATACCACTTTGTTGATTCATCTGTTGATGGGCATTTGAGTTGTTTCCAGTTTCTGGCGATTAAAAATAAGACTGCTATAGATATTCATATGCAAGTTGTTGTATGGGCATTTGTTTTTATTTCTCTTGAGTAAATATATAAAACGGACTACTGTACCACAATCTAAGTATACATTTAAATTTTAAGACACTACTAACTGATTTCTAAGATCATTTTTATATTTTATATTTGCACCAGTGTTTATGTAAATTTCAGTTCCTTCAGTTTTGCCCCTATTTTGTGGGCTCAGTCTTTTAAATTTTTGTCATGCTGACACACGCTTCATGGTAACCCAATGTGGTTTTAATTTGCTTTTCTCCAATGACTAATGATATTATCTTTTCACATGCTAAATTGCTATTGATACGTATTCTTTGCTGAAGGGTTTATTAGTATCTTTTGCCTATTTTTTTATTGAGTTGTTTCTTTTTTGAGTTTCAGAGGTTCTTCGTGCAAGTCACTTATCAGATATTTGATTTGTGCATATTTTCTCCTTGTCTGTGGTTAGTCTCTCCATTCTTTCAAACAGTGTCTTTTGAAGAGCAGACACTTTTAATTTCAATGAATTCCCAATTTATCTCTGTGTGTGTATATGGGTGTGTGTGTATGTGTGCGTGCATGTGCATGTGTATTTATGAACCATGCTTTTGATATTATACCTATAAAATCTCTACTTAACCACCTAAGGTCACAAAGAATTTTTCCCATGTTTTCTTATAGAAGTTTTGTTATTTTGAGTTTTACAGCTAGTACTGTAATTCATTTTGAGTTCATTTTTTATGTGTTCCAAGGTATGGATTAGAGTTACTGTTTTGCATACGGTTACCTCATCATTTCAACAACATTTGTCAAAAAAATTAATCTCTTCATTAAACCTTTGCACTTATTCAGAATCAGTTCCTCAACAGTGTGAGCCTTCTACACCCTTTTCCCTTTTCATTAGTTTGTCTTTAGCAGCAATGCCATAGAAACTCGAGAGTTCTCTGTGCAGCTATCACGTCTCTGACACTTTGCTCTGCAAATTCCAGCACTTTGGTCTTCCTGGACTCAGCACTATCTCCTGAACTCGGAATTCTCTGGAGTTGTTTTTATTTTTATTTTTTTGTTTTTGTTTTTGTTTTTGATTGGGCTCCTGTTTCCTGCACTGAAGCTTGGAGAGTTTCTCCAGCCAGTAAGTTGGGGCAATCATTTGGCTCATCTTCTTTGGGTCTCATCTTCCAGGAATCATCAACCTTTGTTTCTTGATTTTTCAGTGTCTTCAAAATTTTTTCCTATTTGTTTAGAATGTTTGCTTGTTTCAAGTAGCAGGGTAAATCCATTGCGTGTTATTCCCATTTTAGCCAGTAGCCAAATTTATCATTTCTGAGCCCCATTTTTCTATCCAATCAGAGGCAATCAATAATAATAATTTTTAAAAAATCATTCCAAACTATATAGAGTAATAGAAAGATAAAGTGTTAAGTACTTAATGGATGCACGCATTTGAGAATATCACATATAGAGAGAATCAGAAGACTAATGGAACAAATAAAAGAATTGTATATACCTTGGCTTCTGTATAGCATATAATAACTTAGGGCATTGTCTTTCTGCCACTTGGGCTGTTGGAAGAGAACACATTATTTAGTCTGCATAAAGTTCAAGCTGATGGGTTTTGACTGCTTTAACAATTAAATTCTTTTGGCAGTTGATTGGCCTGTTCGTTGTTTATGAAATGTATTGTGCAACTATCCCTAAAGCCCAGCATGGTGACATGCTGCTACATCTCACTTCTCACTTTTACTTGAGAACTTGGATTGGACCATGACGTTCCTTTGGTTACAGGATTGTTATTGAGTTGTATTTCTCTCCTGTCGAGTGGGAACTATGCTATTAAATTGGAGAAGTCAGCCAAGGCAGAGGAAAGATTACTTCTCAAATGGCTGGTCTGCCATTTGACAAAATAGCCCCAAAAATAGAGCTTGAAAATAGAGCTTCAGGAACAGCACAGAGACAGTCAGGGTTTCATTCAGCTGTATCATCTTATAGCACGTACAGGAGCATGGATTCCTAAACGGTTTAATAACTGTATGTGAAGTTCAACAATTTTTAGTGTCTATAACCAACCTATATTTTCAGGAGTAGAAATTTGGACATAAAGTGGTTAGGAAGTATTTTGTTCAAACTGTGCTCAGGTAAAAAATGTAACTTTCCTCAGTCAACTCCAGGAACAAATGCTTCATTTCCTCTACCTTTGCTTTTCTCTCTCACCCAGTCTCAGTTCTAATAATAATTGTTCAAACAAAAATAGTCTGTTTTTCCCCAACCACTGTGCTAAGTATTAAGAAAATAGACAACTAAGGTTATATGGTCTCAGAATTTTCTTTCTCAAATTAGTGAAGAACAAGTCAAGAACAATAAATCACATAATAATTGTATGGTTTAAATTTTCTTATACATTTTATTCCAGTCCATCTCAAATAGTTTTAGTGGAGGGGGTTGGTTTCAGTATAAATAATTAGATCGAATTGCATTCCCCAGGATCCACTCAGAATAGCATGATACGATAGAACAATGCTTGAACTGGGATGAGAAGGCGTTGCTTTTATCTGAAATAAAGCCACTCATTAGGTAAATGAGTTTAAGGAATTCTTAGTCTTTAGAGTCTTATTTCCTACAACCAGACATTGGAGATAATATACTTCAAACAACATTGGCAGGACAAACTGAAGGAATGTAAGTGAACATTTTTATAACACGTCGGTATTTTGAAAAAGTAAAAGACCATGTAGTATAGGCATACTATTGTCCATTCAAAAATCCTTCCATAGAATAAAATTATTCGTGGGAATTGGATGTCCATTCAGGGACTATGTTTCCTTGTCCCCATTCTATCTGGATGAGATCTTACAGACCTCATCAAAGAGAAGGGATGTCACTTCCAGGCCCAGGTAATTAAAAAACAACGTATACTCTCTGTGATCATTTTTTCTGCCTGCCAACTGGATACAAAATACACTTGGTACCTAGGTAACAAAAGAGCCATTCTCGGGAAAGAACCTGGATTCCTAAATTACCACTCTAGAAGCACCATCTTCCTGGCAGATAATAATCACATTGGATTATGTAAGAAAAAAGTAACTTCTAATTTTTTAAAGAAATGTTGGGGTTTATTTGCAACAATTAGATTTACCTGGCAGAGTAGCAGAAGGGAGAGAGCTACGTGGGAGGAGACCCCAAGAGAACTAAAGAGGATCTCTTCTTTTGAATAAAATAGCGGTCAGCTAAACACTGTTCAGAACTTGTGCATGAGGAAACTGCCTGAGGGGAGGGAAAGAACCACCTGAAAAAATTAGAGGTAAAGGTAAACAACAATCAAAGAGCCAGGAATAGTGCCTGCTTCCACCAACCAGACAGGAAAAAAAAAAAAAATCATGTTTCACAGGATGTTAAATAGAATACACAAAAGAATCATGCTTCAAAAGTAGAGAATAATTAGCCCTAGAGTGAGCATTGTTCTTAAAAATATTTTGCCCCTAATAAATCTTCAAAGCAAGATCTGAAAGTATCAAATTATTTCCAAGTAACTTATTGCATCTGAGAATAAAACTCCAAAATGCAAAATGTAATTATAAATGGAAAAAAAAAAAAAAATCCAGCACCAAGCAAGGTAAAAGTCACAGCATCTGACATTCAGTTAAAATATACCAGACCTACAAAAAAAGCAGGAAAATACACCCCAAATTGAGAAAAAAATAATAATCAGATGTAATGACACCCAGAAAAGACAGATGTTAGAATTACCAGATAAAGCCATTAAAATTTGAACCTAATCCTATTGCATATGTTCAACAATTAAGTAGAGGTATGAAAATAAAATAAAACCTCAGATTGAAACTCTACGGAGGAAAATTAAAATTTATGAGCTCGAAACTACACTAGATGGGAGGAGGGTGGATTAGACCTTGTAAAAGGAAAACTAGTGAACCTGAGGACACACCATAGAAACAAGTCATAATGAAAACAGAAAAAAGCATTATAGAAAATGAATAAAGCATAAGCAAGTTGATTTCAAATGGTTGAATATACATGAAACTGGAGCCCCTGAAGGAGGAGGGAGAAGAAAATGTATTTGAAGAAATAATGCCTACAAATTTTCCAAATTTGATGAAATTATTAACTTACCGATGTAAGAGACTCAATGAACCTCAAGCACGAGAAACAAGAAAAAAAGTAAACCAAGGTGCATTGCTTTGCATATTGCTCAAAAATGGTGATAAATTTGGATTGGAAGGTTCAATGCTGTTATCACTTTTCCCCCCAAATTCATCTATATATTCAAAGAAACCACAACCAAATTTCCACCACAATTCTGCTGCTCCTCTTCCTTCTGTTGTTGAATTGTCCAGCTGAGTTAAAACACTTATGGAAAGACAAAGGACCTAGGTTAGCCTTAATTACTTGAAAGAGAGAGAGAGAGAGAGAGAGAGGAAGGGAGGGAGGGAGGGAGGGAGGGAGGGAGGGAGGGAGGGAGAGAGAGAGAGAGAGAGAGAGAAAGAAAGAAAGAAAGAAAGAAAGAAAGAAAGAAAGAAAGAAAGAAAGAAAGAAAGAAAGAAAGAAAGAAAGAAAGAAAGAAAAATGTTAGAAGATTACTTGATATCCAGGCTTATTTTAAAGCAGTAATCAAATAATGTGATATTGGTGTAAAGATAAACAAATAGATTAATGAACAGAATAGAGAGTCCAGAAATAGATCCCAAAGTCATATAAAGAGAAGAAAAAGGCAAACCCACAGACTGGGAGAAAATAGTTGCAAAGTGTGTAACTAATAATAGAATATATAAAAAACTTTTAAATTTCAATGATAAGAAAACAAAATAAAAAACAAAAAGACAAAAGTTTAAACAGACATTCTATTGTAAGAAGGAAGAGTTTACAATGACTCAAATTTCTAGCCTGAGGAACTTGGTAGTTGGTAGGGACAATGGAATAAAATCGGATTTATGGGGAGGTATGTTCGGATTTCTACATTATGTCGAAGACTAAAGCCTTGACTAGACCCCAGTATTCATATCCCCACTTACGTAGTAATAAATTGCTGATTTTAGTCTGGCACATGGCCACGCAAAGTAAAGAGAACGTTTCACTCTTAGAGCTAGGTGTAGCCAAATGACTAAGTTCTAGCTAGTGGTTTGCAATGTAAATTTGATGTTATGAGTTATGTTTGCAACTTCTAGTGAATGTCCTTAAAAGGAGGAGTGGGTTTTTCTTCACTCTTTTCTCCTTCCTGCAGGGGGAATGTGAACATAATAGCTTGAGCTCTACTCACCATCTTAGTCCAAAAGTTTACCTTAGCCAAGGAAACCCCAAAAAGCAGAGCAGTGAGATAGAAAAACCTGGGACTTTGACTTTTTAAACATGAGCAATAAAGAAATTCCTAATGTTTAAAATACATACATGCATACATACCAGACATTCTACCAAAGAAGACTTATATAGTTGACAAATGAGCACATAAAATGATACTTAATATCATTAGTTGTCAATAAAATATAAATCAAAACCACAATGCTCTTCCTCCATACCTATTAGAATGGTTAAAATGAAAAAACCTGGACCATACTAAATGTTGGAGAGGATATCTAGGAACTGGAGCTTCAATGGAGTGTTTTAGGAAAGCAAAATCGTGCCACCACTTTAGAAAACAATTGTCACATTCTTACAGGATTAAACATATACTAGACATATGATTCAGCCATTTTGCTTCTAGGTAAGTACATGATAAATGAAAATAAGTGCACATACAAAGACTTGTATACTTATGTTCATAGCAGCTTTATTCATAACAGTTCACCACTGGAATCATCCAATCATCTAGCAACATGTGAAAGAACTGTGGTCCTCAAACAATGGAATACTCGGCAATAAAACGGAATATGTTCTCTTGATACATTGTACAACCTGGATCAATCTCAAAATATTTATGCAGTCTTTTAGGTTCCTAGATCCAATACCAACATATATGTGTTTGGGGGCGGGGGTTGTTCCCACACAACACCAAGCTATTCTTGGACTCCAGCAGGATGTTTGAGAATTCAACTTACTTCTGACACTGTCTGCTGGAAAGCAGTGTAAGATTCTACAGGTTGAAGGCTCAGTCCTACAAGACTGCTCCTCAACCTCTTCAAGGTGCCTGTTGTAAGCCTAGGCTGTTACCTGTGCTTCTGACCCACTGGCTACAAATCAGAGATTCCCAGGATCTCCCCCTCGGACTCAATTAATTTGCTAGAGGGGCTCACAGAATTCAGAGAAGCATTTTATTTACTAGATTATGGGTTTATTATAAAAGTCATAACTCAGGAATGGCCAGAAGGAAGAGACACATAGGGCAAGGCATGGAGAAAGGGCTCCCATGCCCTCTTCAGACAGACCCCATTCCCAGCGCCTCCACATTCTCACCAACCTGGAAGTTCTCCTACCCTGTGCCTTTGGTTTTTTATGGAGGCTTCATTACACAGTTATGACTGATTAAATCATTGGCCCTGGGGGGATTGATTCAACCTCTAGTCCCCTTCCCCTCCCAGAAAGTTGGGAGGGAGGTACTGAAAGTTCCAACCCTCTAACTGGTTCCCCTGGCAACCAGCCCCATCCTTGGGTTACCTAAGGGCTTCCCAAAAGTCACCTCATTAACATAACAAAAGACATTTATTGCTCTTATCACGGGAAATTCCAAGAATTTTAGGAGTGCTATGCCAGGACCAAATATATTTCTTATTAATCAAAATATCACAGAGTGAAAGGAAACAGATTTTTTGTGATTATATATATACACTACATTACCCATTTACATTAAATTCTAGGAAACTCAAAGTAATATAGAGCCACAAAAAGTGGATCACTGGTTGCTTGGAAAGAGAGGAGTGGGGGACAAAAGCAAGGGGGATCAAATTTATAAGGAGAGTGATGGATTGGTTCACTTTCTTGATTGTTGTGATGGTTTCACGAGAGTCGATGTGCCAAAATTAATCAAACCCGTAAATGCATGCAGAGCGTTATGTCAATAAAGCTATTAAAAATACAGACTGTCATTATACTCATCAGTGCAATATCTGCCTAATATCTGCTATTTACAGGGCACACCCTGGACAATTGGAAAAGTACCGTCATTCTTTTTGACCTCTCTCCAACAAATTCTTCCTCAGTTTCCAGGGTTTTTTTTCTTCTCTCTCTTTAAGTCTTGTGGAATTCATGTCTTTATATTATGCTGCTCAAGTCAGAAAGAGTGGAGAGACAGACAAGTATACAGGTTGCCCAGGTGCCAGGTATTTAACATAAGGTCCTGGAGACCTATTCACTCTGAGCTATGA
The DNA here is from genome assembly GCF_036562045.2 of Rhinolophus sinicus. Taxonomy (NCBI): domain Eukaryota; kingdom Metazoa; phylum Chordata; class Mammalia; order Chiroptera; family Rhinolophidae; genus Rhinolophus; species Rhinolophus sinicus. The sequence goes on from NC_133761.1 coordinate 13,190,252, forward strand.
TTCTAATTGTTTCTCTTCTAGGAGGCATTTCCATCTTAAATGGAAACCCGAGAAGGCTTACTTAGCATAAAGCAATGCATTACACATGGTAAGATGACAGGTAGTATTACATCTTACTGGATGTGGGTTGATTTGGGGAAAGAGGTTTCCAGGGGTCATTTTCATTGATCAACAAATAACATATTCTTTCCTGAAGTTGGCTTTGAGACTTAGTAATAATAATGACTTATATTTGTATAGGATGTTAGTGATTACCAAGTGCTTTCACATTTATTATCTCATTCAGGCATGCAAAGGCCTTTTGAGGTGAATTAGCTTCAATTTATGGATAATAAAGTTGACAGTTAAAGCAGTTCAACAATTTGGTTTCTGTTCTAAGGCCGAAGTGGAATGTGAAGCGAGCTAATTTGACTCCCAGTTCAACAATCTATTCTTGATGCATAGCTGCATCCAGTTTAAGTGAAAATTTCTTGAAAGTGATACACTTCTCCCTCTTCTTATCTTCGTAAAATACTTCCTGAAACAATCAATGCCTTTGCTTGACTTACAGTTCAGAATTTGGGCAATTTTCAATCAACATTTCATTTCAGGCTAAAGAAATGGCCAGAAGAGACCCTGCAAAATAATAAAGTGACTTATAGAGAATCAAACGCTATTGACCCTTGGTCTAAACCACTAGGATTCATGTTTGACTTCTTGTCCTACTGAAAAAAGAGAGGAGAGGCTAACACAAAGCAGTATGTGTATGATTAAGGCGCGTACTCATGTCCCAACATTCCTGACCTCCCCTGAACTTTGATTAGCTTAAGAATTTGTTTATACAGCCAGAGATCCTGCTCTTCACTACCTTCTCTGAGGATTCCACCCCTCCTCCCGACCCTTCCTTCCCCTTCATCTCCCCCACCCCCCCAGTATCTTGTCCACCATAGAACAAAATTTCTATGCTGGAGATTGTGGAAGTAGAAAACAACAACAAAAACAGTCCCTTACTTTAAGGGGCTACCAATCTAACTAGAAAGGAGAGATTGAAAAATTGTTAAAAACAAATAAACAAAAATACCACTTTTGAGTATGACTAGATAATAAAAATTTAATACCTTATTTCACAGAATTATTAAAGAAATCGCAAACGTTATACATTACAATCACTTTTTTCTAAACCAAAACACTGATTCATAATAAATGGCCTTAGAAAGCAAAGCTAGAAAATGAAAGAGACAAATTTAAATTCTAGTACAACTCCAACATTGTAATCTTTCCACTAATCCAAAATGAAAGGTAAGCACTTATGTATACAGAGGGTTCCAACAAAATGTATACACATTTTAAGACAGGGAAAAACTGTATTAATACATACCAATAACAAAAGATGAATACAAGTCATGTTTGACTTCTGCAATTACAAGAGGTACTCAAAGTGGTTACCATCAGCGTCCAAACACTTCTGATTATGGCGAACTACTGCTTGAGCAACGTTGACCAGTGTTAACATCTTTAAAACGTGTATACATTTTTTTTGGCACACCTGGCATTTCCTACTGATTTATGGAAAAGGTGCCAAGGTAATTCAAAGGAAGACTATAATCTGTTCAGCATATAGTTCTCAAACAATTACAACACATCTAAATGCAAAAAGTGAACCTCAGCCCTTACCTCCCACCTTATACAAGAAATAAATCTAAGTGTGTTTCAGACTTAAAAATGTAAAAGGTAAAACTATAAAAGTTCTAGAAAACAACAGAAGAAAACTTCTGTGACTTTTGATTAAGCAAAGATTTTTTAAGCATGACACACAAGAAAACACAGACAAGAAAATAAAAAGAAACACTGGACTTTATCAAAATTAAAAATTTATTCACATAGACACTATTAGACAATGAAAAGACAAGCTATAAACTAGGAGAAAATATGGCCAAAACAGCTGAGTAATAAAGGCATATTTAAAATATATAAATATTCTTAGGTCTCAATAATAAGAAGATAAACAACCCAGTTTTTTAAATCAGTCAAAGATTGAGCAGACACATCACCAAAAGGGATACATAGATAGCAGAAGCAATATTTGATATCGTTAGTCATTAGTAAAATGCAAATTAAAGACACAATTATATGTCACTACACATCTACTAGATACCTTAAAAACATAAAAAAACTGACAATACTAACTTTGTTTATGTGATGCAACTAAAACACTCATACATTGTTTGTTATAATGCAAAATTATACAGGAACTTTCAAAAAGTAGTTGACAATTTTACATAATGTTAAACATGTATTTATACATTATAATCCAGGAATCTCACTCAGCATTATTATCCAAGAAAAATGGAAACACTTTCCACATGAAAATTGATATGCGAATATTTACATAAACTGATTCATAATAGTCAAATATTGGAATCAAGCCAAAGGTTTATCGACTTAGTAAACATGTAAACAAATTGTGGATAGCCATATGAGGGAATGCTACTTAGCTAGGAAAATGAATCAACTACTGATACATGAAACAATATGGATGGGTCTCAAAGTTATTATGCCAGGAAACACATATTGTATAATTCCGTTTAAATGAAATTCTGAACAAGGCAAAACTATGGAGACAGAAAATAGATTAGTGATCACCAGGCACTGGGGATAGAGCAGGAGAAGATTGACTATACATAGTCATAAGGGAACTTTTTTTGATGATGAAAATATTCTATATCTTGATGGTAGTGCTGGTTAAACAACAGTCTATCTTTGACAAAGTTCACCAAATGGCTCACTTGCAAAGAGAATTTTACTATATATAAATTACCCTCCAAAAACCTGATTAATAAAAAAGGTAATACATATTAGTTAGTGCAAAAAGATTGCAGAGGAGGTAGAGAAGTCTAGGGAATGGAGTAATCCACAAAGACTCCCTTGTAAAGACGGGAGAAAGGACGTTTAAGATGTGATTTCATACAGAAGAGGGGACAGTTCACTTTCTGGACTGGAATCGTGTTGAACATCATGAGTCAAGGCAGGGAGAAAACACATTTTTAACTCAAATCTCTGACTGATGTCCACATTTCAGAAAAACTGTTCTGTGCGAATGAAGTGGAAAATACAGAATAATTGTAGTTTCTGAGAGTGGAGAGGTCACACACACACACACACACACAAATGTCTATATAGTGTTGATTCTAATCCTGTATATAATATTTTATGTCATTAAGAAGACATTGAACATTAATTAATCGAATGAGAACATGGGATGAACTAATCTCTATGATTCTTTCATGTTTTTTATTCTGTGATTTCCACTTTTCTCAGAGTAAGAAACACTGGTGAAAATTATTTCAGATATAGCAGTGATTGGCTATTGTTGATACTGGGTATGCTACCCAGATTCCCCTTTCTGGGCCATGGTCTTTCTTCCCTTCTCTGCCAGAAATACAGGCTGCTATTAAATAAAATCTAAGGCCCTCTCCAGTTAATTTCCCCAGCTAAAGAGAGTCACCCCACTTGATTGTATGTTTCCACCCTCAAAGCTCTCTTCACAGACTGGTTGGTGTTGGGGTATAAGTGGTTCTTAGTCCTCAACTCAGAACCTCTCTGAACAGGCATTCCAGCTTCAGAGTGCCCTGTGATTGCTGAGACTTCTTTGTCTCTTGCATTGTAGTTCAACTTCTCTTTCTGCCCAATCCTTCTTTTCTTACAACAGTGCAGGTGTTATGCCCTAGGTTATTCTCCGATAAATCCCCTGCATCCAAATCTCCATCTCAAAGTCTACTTCCTGAGCACCTGGGCAGGGACCTAGGCCATAGATCAAATCAAGAATTCATTATTCACAAATACCATTTAAATTGTTGTACATTTAAAAAATAACTGTGGTTATACTGGAACAGTGGAGCAGATCTGAATTTGTCATCTTTTCTATACAGCCCTCAAAAAATTTTATAAGGTAGTAAGTCCCTGTATGATGTATAAGCTAATAATAAGAAAAATTGGTCAAAAATAGCTGACCAATTAAATATTCATTTGTATACCATTCTACAGTTTACTTATGTGCAAAGCATTTTAGAAGTATAGTAGGAGATACCAAGAATTGTAGAGTATAGGTCCTTCAGAACCTTTAATAATAATAATAATCATTCACAGGGTTATTGTGAGTTTAATATAGTTTTACTTTAAGAGATTATTAAAATATGAGGTGAGAGGAGATAAGGGACAAATGAGAGGCATGGACCAACTATGTTAGAAATGCTTGGCTTCAGTAGCTTAGTACAGGAGAAGGTTCCTGACTGAGTTGACAGTTGAGATAGGTCTTGAGCAACAAGTAAGAACTAGACAGATGAAGTACGGAAAGGGAGAGCTTTCAAATGGAGAAAGTATGTGAGGAAAAGGACACAGATCACTCTTTACAAAAGAATGAGACGATTCGTCTGCTTGTTTCAACACTCCTCAGAAAATCAAGGGCCCTGGGCCTTTGTTGGAGGAAGTTTGAGATTTTAAGGACCAGAAATGGGCACAGCAGGAAAAGTGGAGCTAACCTAATTCTCAAGCTGGAGATCAAATCATGGAACTCTTCAAGGCAGTATCCAAGGTGGGTGCATAGCCAAGGAATGATAGTCTGAAGCAAAGCATCAAAGGATTGTGGTCTGGAGGACCAAAATCAGGGGACAGGAAACTGGACAGAAATCAGAAAAATAAAATGGCAGTGAAGTTTCCAAAGGTGAGTAAGAGGTTAGACCTGGAGAGACTCCTTCAAGGTCTGTTGGTACCTGGAAGTCAGATACTTTTATAAAACCTGGCAGCCTTGCCCATTGTAAGAAAGCAACTCTTAAGCACATTAAATTACTAGTACATTGTTTTGTACACCTGAAACTAACAACTTTAAAAAAAAAGAATATTAAATTTGTTCAGGTAGAGAGATAGTTCACAATCATGGGAGACACAATTACAGATGTAATTTGTCCAATCTACTTCTGTCTATTTTCTACTGAATTCGAATAATGCTAACATGTAGATTTTGATGATGATAATCTCTGTCTTGATATTGTAATCTTTTCTTAATAATCAAAACAATTTTCCAAAAAGTTTCTGTTCCTTACATCTTATAATAATTGATTTCACATATTCAGCAAACTGAGAGATTTAGTGAGGCAATCAGTGGCCTGGGGAATGAAAAAGTAGTTGGCTTGAGCTATGCTTACTTGGCCCTAAATTTTATTTCTTAAGATTCAAGGCTGATGTTACGATGATTGAATGATGGGTGCCAGAGGGTGTTTCTCAGCTGCTTCCTGGAAGTACTGCTGGCTGCTTCATTCCCTTGCTTTTTAGGGCAATTGCATGAATACGTTATTTTCTTTAGTTATTCATTCATTCAGTAAACATTTATTAAACATCAATTATATTCCTGGCACTGTTATGTGTTCTGAGGCTCAGGGTACCATTGATGCTGTGTGGTGGGATGTGAAGCTCTAAACACAAAGATAAATAGGATGCCATTCCCATCTTCAAGTACTCACAACAAACTATATATAAAAGTATATAACTGTTAAATGTACTGGGATCTCACCTATGCTCCATGAAAAGGATTAGACCATGAGCCATCTAATAATTAAAAATCCTGTTGTAAGATACAGTGGTAAAAGGTAGGATTCTCATAATACTTCCTAGGAAATGCTATAGCATTTTCTATTCTTTTACCAATAAAATTTGTATTTAGACTTCAAAACAATCAAAGCTGGTAAGAATCAGCTTCTAAAAATTATCTTATTAACTCAAGTTATAAAAGAATATTGAGAAAATACTTGGTGCCAAGAATTTTAAGGGATAAAAATATGAATAAAATAGTGGTCATAAAGATGAATGAAACTTAGCCTGAAGGAATGGTAATTCATTTCTTCAATCAATCATTTGTTGATCTTCTGCCATGTATCAAGTTTGTACTGGAAGATGTTTCCGTAATGATCTTATGGAATCTGAGCTGCACATTTTTTTTCAAGCAGAATATGTGAAAGTATTTGTTACTTTTAGAATCCTAATAGCTTTAACTACTAAAGAAAGAAAAATACATACATAGCTAACAATTTCTCAAATTGACAAATTACTTCTGATTTTTAAATATGTTTATATTTCAGTGTTTTTATGTTTAGTTCTATTCAACTAACAATTATTGTACACTTACTATATGCAAAGTCTTATAAAAGGGCTGTCAGAGCCTCAGATGTGATGAAGGTCTTTAAAAGTTTATTATTTATTGAGAAAGAAAGAAAAAGAGATGAAGTTCCATTAGAAGCTAAGATATGATACATGTTTCTACAACCCATATATATATATAGATGCTGGAAGTGGCTAAAAATGCGAAGCCCAGACAGAGAGAGTGATTAATGATGTAAAAGAAAATGTAGACAGAAAAAAATTTTGTTTTGAAGTTGTTTTGTGGTGTGTGTGTGTGTGTGTGTGTGTGTGTGTGTGTGTGTCTGTGCAAGTGTGATAAATCAAGACTCACTGAAAGTGAGTCATTTCCTTACAAAAACCAAGGAGGTTAATCAAGGCCACCCTTTCAGCAGGGATCCAAAAGCTACTCTTAGATTCTTGATTGTTCACTGACAGCTGTAGCTAACAATTTTGTAGACAATGCTATGGAAGCAAATAGTAGTATTTTCCACGTTAACAGATTTGAACTCAAGACATTGACGTCTGCTATGGAAAAATATATACACGAAATCTAAATTTTAACACTTTTATATAGAGTCTGAAAAATCTTGGCAAATGTGTTAGATGTGATATAAGCAAGGAATAAGCCCACTGTAGGAAAGTATGCAATGTGGCAACAGCAACAAAAACAAAAGAACAATGACAAACAAGCAAAAGCAACCTAAGGTAGAGAGGAAAACCTAAGAAAGCAGTAAAGAAAGGAGTGTAAAGACTAAATTTTAAGGAAAATCAAGGAAAGTATCGTAAGGCAAGAATCAGGAGTAGATCATAAGGAAAACACTTATTTTAATGATCATATCCTTATTAGTTCAAATTCAACTGGAAGATTCTGTAGCTAAGGTAGATGAAAATGTGTACTGATCTGAGATCAGTCAGGAAAACACAGTTCATACCCAGTAGTTCGATGGAAGAAATTCAGTACAGAAAAATAGCTGTGAACATATTGAAAAAGCCGAAAAGCCAGTCTGAGGACAGGGGAACACACAGAGATGAACAACCCAGAGAGCTGGTAACAGTCCCTGAGCTGGAGAGCCGTAGGAGGTGCAGATCACAGAGGCCAAGAGCCAGCACATCCAGTAAAAGCTGGAATCATGGAGGAGACACAGCCAATGTTGGAACTGCTGCCCAAAGCATAGTGAGGGGAGGAAATACCCTGAATTGTCCCTTCCTTACTGTTTCCAACCTACTGCTAACACTTTCCATTTATTAGTAAAACTGTTGAGAAATGTGGTTTGCAGAGATCAGACTTCCAAAACCCAGAGCAAAGCAGGGGAAGAGTGTGGAACGCATCTCAGAGCAGAGAGGCAAAGGAACAGCCCAGAGACTAAAGAATAAGTGGTCTTCTGGCCTTTGTGGGGAAATCAACCCAAGGGAGAAAGGATGAGAGTATAGAACAGAATAGAAGAGAATAAGGTGAAGGAGTCCCGGGACTAAATCTAGATAATATGTACAAATCAACAGTCACTTAGAGAATAACCCAACCTACTTGTAGTGAGGGCGAGATGCCGTCTATGAAATGGCAATAGATAAGGAGAATTAAAAGAACCATGAGTGCCCCACTAAACCAGACCGGTGAGGAAATACCATAGGAATATAGAACTTCAATTTTGAAAAGACCATTCAAACAGAATTACTTGTAGGTAGGAAATCAGAAATGTTAGCTGAAAGACTCATTCAATTAGAAGACGAGGCATGAGAGCAACATGCTTTTTTCTAAACCTTGTTCAGTGTTGGAGAATTAGCTTTGCATGTACCACCAGGTCAGGGGCCAAGAAGACTGGGAGCGGGTGGATGGCACTCCTTGCTATGTGAGTCTCAGTAAAGAGGGACTAAAAATACACTGAGGTTAGGTGTCTAGGGATTGTAGTCTACTTTGGGTATCTGTGTACATGTGGCTATGTTTCCATTTAATGGTACCGTTCATTAGATTGGATGAGGTAATGTAGCCTAGTGCAGAATAAGTAAAATAGAGACCTTGGTGCACAGTGTGTAGTGCAGTACCAGGCATATAGTAATCATTAATAAATGTGATTACATTGTTTCAAGAAACTTTACATGTAACTTGGCTCCACCCCTGGATTTCTAAGTAAATGAGCGTTCTTTATTTTATGTCTCTGACCTAGTGCAAAGTGGGGACTGTTACTGAATTTCTGGGTAGATTAAATGACTCTCTGGATAGAAAATTATTTTATATATCTGACCACAAATTGGTGCCTAAAATAGAGAAGACAGATGTTAACAGCCCTCACCCTTTTAGCATCCCAGGCAAACAAGGCCCTATTATAGGCATATACATGTATGTATTCACTCAGCTTCATTGATACAGATGACACCTACATTTACATCTTTTCTGAACCTCGGTCACATACATTAGACTGTCCCTGTGACATCCCATTTGGATGTCCCCAAACACCTAACATTCATCATTTTAAAAATAGAACTTAAATCTTGTGTTATCCAGTCTAGGGAAGTGCACCACCATAAACTAGTTCTCCAGAGATTTTATGAATTATTCTTGATTTCTTCAGTAGTTACTTCTACTTCCAATTGTTAACCAGGCATTTGAAGTCTATTTCCTGTATCTTTTAAAAGCAATGTACCTTTATTCACCCCATCGCTGGTACTTTAATATAGAACACCATAACCGCTTGGCTCGATTACCGACACCAGCTTCTAAACCATCTCCCATCCTTTGTACTGTATTGGTCTCCCTATGCACTAATGTCTTTATTTTATACCCTGAATGAGATGGATTTTGCGAGCATCCATATTTGATGATGCCTTTTTCATATCTAAAACTCATCAACTGTCCTTGCTTTCAGAATAAACCTTCCTTGACATAGAACATAAACGTCTTTATGACCTGCACCCATTTTCTTCTCCAGCCTCATCTCACACAAGTTCTTATCTTCTACTCCTGCCTCCAGAGTTGCTAAACACTTGTAATTCTTCAAGAACGCAGAACATTCCACGCTGGCATTCCCTTTTCTGGAGTTTCGTTTTTTGTTTTTGTGTTTTTTGTGTGTGTTTTTTATTTACTTAACTAATCTCCCGTAACTGTCTAACTTCTGAACACAAGCAAAAAAGAAAAGAGACTATAGCTATGGAGGACATCTGGAAAGTTACGGAAGTTATCTAAGCATGAAGGAAGAATTTATGGTCTGGAATGTTAAGGCCTGAGATGGAGGGAAAAGAATAAATCCTAGTAATAGTGCAATGGATTCTATTGAAAAGTCATAAATAGATAAACTTCCAAAGAAACACCAATATTCTGTGTGTGAGAGAATATGGGCGACTTGGAGACAAATAAGGAAATTGACATAAGTCTCTCCATCTATAAAATGAGAGGGATACCGTCTGCTTTCCTCTTCTCCTACAATCATCATGAAAATAATGTAACACCTGTGGAAGTGCTTTGAAATAACATAATTTCCGTGCAATGAAAAGGCTTTATTTCATGATTTGGCCGGACCACACGGTGCTGTCAAGGCTAAGGATACTCTCCCCTCTTCTGTGGGGCTCTCCATCCGGAATGCAGCACCACAGCACAGAAAAATGCTGCATGGGTCCCAAACTATTTCAGTGGGTCCTTTCATCAGAAATGATGGTATTTAGGTATATTCTTTGACAGACCAAGTTTTTCTTGACAAATGAAGTTTTCCTTTTAAGCAACTAATTTGGTGCTGAGATATACAGTTCTACATGGCGTGGAGGGAGTTAAATAAACGGCTCAACTGCTAATACCAGGCTTCAGAGACAGTTCCAGAACACTGACGTCAGCTTATTCATCTGGCAACTTTTCAGCCAATTTGGAGAATACAAAAGAAAACAAATATTACGTCACAATTGGGCTCTATATTAAAACACACACACGCACTGTGATAAAAGAGGACAACGAATCAATTACTTTTTCGGAGGTAAAGATTTTTAGACTGCACAATGTGCTATTTAGCATTCTCCTTCGTATACTTCATTCTTAGGGGCTAGAACGTGCAGCGTGCAGTGAACTTTAAAAACAGATCAGAGATTTTTTTCAGACTGTATGTCTCTGGATCAACTTGTTTCAACATTCATTTGCAAGAAAGGACATGTAGTAGATATTTGTTTGGAGTCGTACTTTAGGACCTCAAAATTTCTCCCTATTTCAAGTAAAAGAAAATAAAAATCATAACTATTATAATTAAATAGAAGAAATAAAGAGAAGAAAATTTAGACTGTGGAGAAAAATAATCAGAAACTGATTTTATTTATGACCGTCACAATAAAAGTTCAGAATTAAAGGTACCAGAAATACACCTAAATGAAGGCAAAATCTTTTTCAAATTTCTTTTTTCTTTTCTTGTTTTTTTTTTTTTAAAGAAGCAGCAGCTTTTAATGTTTGTATAGGAGAAAATAAAATATTTGTAAATGAAAAGTTCAGTTAGTTTTAATAAAGTGTGATCTTTGAGGATATTTTAAAGTAACTATTTCCCTATTTTCTGTAGAGAAATGCACAGTCTTGCATAATACAGAAATTACACAGGCTGCTGTATGTATTTACATTTTGCCCCCTGTCTATAACGTGTCTGCCAAGTCAATGTATGTGCATGTGTAAGAATGTTTGGCTGAAATTTCAGGTCCCTAATATTTGAAGTAATTTTGCCAAAGAACATGCTTTTGAAGAGTTCAGATATGATCAGACACAGGTACTTCCAACTGGAAGGACAGGTCCTCCACAGGCCTTTCGTGGAGGTTTCTTTGCCGATGGAAGGTTAAGTCCTTCCCATTCTGAAGAAGCTTATAAACTGCAGATGAATATGGCCATCCTACCCACCTCCCTGAGATGCCCTGAGTCTACAGCAAGCCCACATGTGAAAGTACTTTGGAGGAGTTAAAAGCATTGCAGAAGTCTGACGTGTTATGAAATGCAGACAGTAAACAGAATGACTTCTGAGGAACCTTCTTTGTATCCTTGGGACTGTAAAATTATCAACCAAACTGGTTGGAACCCAAGTTTGGGAATTAGTTATCGCATCATTCCCAAATAGGTTTTAATCAACTATCATTTTGTACGCTGAATCAATTTAAGTGCCTTAAGCTGGAAGCTACAGAAAAGCCATTCCAGCAAACGTCCTGCACAGAATCTGTGACATAGTTTGTCGGTTTGGTGTTATAGATACACTGCATGCCACATGGTGTCCCCTTGCCACACAATACCTCTACAGAGGCAATTTTGGGTATTAACTCTTCCAAATTGGGGAAAGGGCGAGACCAACCCTGAAACAACGCATCTTCTAAAGTTATTGACTTCATTCCACGAATAACTCATTTGAGACTTTCACTGAAGAAATGTTATCTTTACTGATTGTGTATATTCATGCGCAGTTCACACATTTTTAATTTTACTTTTATGGGATTCTCTAGGGTTGATCTCCTTTTTGTCTTCATCTTCAGTTTCACACAACAGATTTCAAAAAGAACCTAATCAGCCATAATGAACTTTGCCTACATTTCTATAGTTTTGGACCCCTTATCTTATATTGATGAAGATTATCTCAACCACAAGCTTCTTTTCACTTTTGTGCCCCCTGAAGTGGTTTTAGAAGTGGAGAACATTTCACGACCTCTCTCGTTTCTTTCTCTGTAAATTCTGTCAATTTTCTTCGGAAGAAGGAGCTGACGTACAACACATTTTTTTTTTTTCCCTCCTGGACTCTGTTTAGCCTCTCTCTTAGGGCAAACTCTTCATCTTTATCAAATTGATAGTAGAGCACCACAAAGCTCAATCATTCTTAGTCGTTGTACCATATCCTTAAATCCAACCTGTTATCCTATTATGTTAAGTTTTTCTGGTTGGGAGAGACTGATTATAATTCTGATTTATCTTGGTACTATTGATTAAAATACCAGCCAATGGCATTCCATTATACTATACCCAAATATAAGGGTTTAAAATAAACAGGGTCCTCTTGCACTGACTCAAATGAACTCTCTTCATTCCTCATTCTATGCATTGATTTTCAGCTATACTGGCTTAAATTTGTTCTAACACACAAAATCCATTTCTGCTCAAGACCCTTTTCCTAGCTAAACCTCTTCTTGGGGCTGGGGGGCGGGGCGGGCAGAATGCTCTACTTCCTGATAATCTGATCTTTCTCTGTCTCAGAGAGATCTTACTTTACCATCCTCACCTCCTACCCGGTCTGACAACCATGAATCTACTTATGTCTTCTTCATGGATTTACCAGTCCCTGAAGTCATTTGTTTATTTATGATTAGTTTCCCCTGTTAGAAAGTGAGCTCTATGAATAGAGAAACTGTGACCATAGTATTCTAACTTGTCCCCAAAGCCAAGGATAATACCTGACCCAGTAGGAACTCAATAAACTTCTCTCTGAAATTGCCTTATTTAATTTTCATGGTAATACAATGAAAGATATTGCTCCTATATAATTGAAAATCCTGAGCACAGTGTTTTTTGTTTATTTGTTGTTATTTTTGGTTTTATAACACCTCTTTCAGCAGGTTTATTATGTATTAAGCAGTCCCTTTATTCCCCTTACATATTTCCATCTTTACAACAACCTTGGGGATTTGTAAGATATCCTGCATAATCTCTTTCTGTCATTCAGGGGTAGATTTTTAGAAAAATGAAAACATAAACAGAGGCTTTTTGGAAAATGTTTGCCTTGGAGAGTACACTAGAGTTATTCCTCCTTCCTTTGGCCTTGAAAATCCATGTATACAATGCCTAAATCTGCATCAGTCAGTTATATATACCACGTGTAACAAACAGGCCAAGAAGATTCTACGAGTCACTCTGATGTAATTGAACCAACACCAGCAGCTAGCTATCTCCAGACTCCTTGTTATTTGGAGAGAGAGAGAGAGAGAGAGAGAGAGAGAGAGAGTTTGTTACACGGCTCAGCTACTTTGTTTGGCAAAGAGAATTCACATAGATAGATGTTTTCTATCAGTTAGCAGCAATTAGTTGTGCCATGTAACAAACCACCCTAAAACTCAGTGACTTAAAACAACACCTATTTATGATTTCCCCTAAGACTGAGTCAGCTGAGCGGGTCTGCCCGTCTGAGCCAGGCGTGGTTGATCTCAGCTGAGCTTGCTCACGCATCTGTGTCAGTTGGATAAAGGTAAACTCTTCTAGGGTATCCTCGACAAGACTTGTACCACATGGTCTCTCTTTTTCCAAGTGACTTGTCTGGGCTTGTTCTCATGGTGTGGCAGGGATTCTAAAGAGCAAGGGGACACACACAGGTACAATTTAAGCCTCTACTTGTGGCAAGTTTGTAATTACCCTAATGGCCAAAGCAATTCACATGGCCCAGCCTAGAGTCACTGAAGAAAGGAACTACCAGAAGAAATAAATAAGTAAAGGTTGGAAAATTAAAGCCAATCCACACAATGATAATTTCATTCAAAACTTTAGATTTATAGTAATTGTTGGAAAGAGTGATAGTTTCCCATCACAGCATCTAGATTGTCCTGTCTCCTTAGAAACAGAAGTTTCATTTTTGTGGGAATATTCTCACTCAGGATTAAAGACCACATTTCTTTCCACCTTTGGAGCTATATGCAGCCATGTCACCAAGTAGCAAAGTACTATAAGTAGTAATGCCCAATGTTAATTCCAGAACGAGCCCTTAAAAAGGATTTCATCTTGATTTTGTCATCTCATCGTTCCTCCTTCTTCTGGGCTCCAGCACCAACTTAGACTTCAGAGAACCGTCAGCCATCTTTTACTATGAAATAACCGCGGAGAGGAAAACCACATGCTGTAATGATAAAATGGAAACAAAGGAGCTTGTGTCCCCGGTGATGCTATGGGGCCACCATGTTAGCTGTGTCATGCCTACTTTTGGACTTGTTTTCCCATGAGAAAGAAACAAGCTTCAAACTTTTCCAAACACTAAATTTTTTGTGTCATTTTTATCTGAAGCTAAATCTAATTTAGTAGATAGATCTGCAGATCTGAAATATAAATGCTAACAAGTTGTACATTTAAAAAAAAAAAAAGAAGGGAGCAAATAAAGCAAAAAAAAATCTGATTATGAAAACATTCTAACAGGTTTCCTCTTTGTAGGATTTTTCAGAACTTTGAATGTTAACAGCTTAAATGTATAAGAAGGACATAGCATTCTGTGCTTGCCATGAGTTTGTGGAGTCTTTTTACCAGGATGAGTGTTTTTTTAGAATAGAGTTCTAGAAATTCTATTATATAGTTTATATAGGCTATACCAATATACTAGAATGTTCATAGTTTCAACTAGTTTTTTTCTAAATATTATTTATGTCACCAAATACTATTCTATTTGTAAGAAAATATGGCCACTAATACCATAAGATGCCCAGTTATATTGTTGTGTGAAAGGGGATGGTAGCGGGGGGGTGGGAGGTGGAGGGGAATGTGTCCCAATTTGGATTGAAATGGAAATGGGGAAAGAAGAGATTTCCTGTAGCAAAGTATTTGTGATAAATAATCGCATTACAGAGTCTGCAACATAAGAAAAATGGGCGTCTGTGTAGAATAAACTGTACAATTCAGTTTGGTTTTCTGACAAGAGACACCAAACTAAAAGAAAGGAAAAAGATCAATGCTAAGAAAAACCTACAAGGATGAAGAAAAGGGCATGTTGTGTTTATTTCCTGGTTCACTTTGGAATATTTCTTTTTTCATGGAATTTATTTTAGCTTGGCATCAGCCTGTGACAAAGGTGATCTCTTAAACTAGAACATTTTCACAGGCTTCCCCAGCTGTAAAAATAATGAATGCTTCTTAGAAAAGGACCAAGTAGTTCCTAAATATGGCCTCTGAGGATGAATACTCTGGCTCTAGTATTTTCTCTGGTGATTCTCTAAATATTTAATGGCTCTTGATTTCACAATTCTCAACTCCTTTTAAACTAAGCTCAGTGCAATCAGCAAGAGTATTTACATTTTAAATGCAACTCAACAGCAATGTATCCAATATCTCATATTTCTAGAGCGCTGCATAAGCTACTATAGAGAGTATGTTATATAAGGGATTGAGAATTTGTCCTCATGGTGTTTACATTTTGATTGGATTGACTAACATAATACAAAGAAAATGTGTTCTTGGCTACCTTATAGTAAAAGCAAGCACTTAGAAATATTAGAGAGAGGGAGAAGGAGAGAAGGAGTGAGGAAAAAAGTGTGAGAGAGGAAGCCCATCTCAGAAAGAAATAAGGGCACAATTTAGGGAGGAAGGATTATGAAGAAAACTTCTGAATTATAAGAAGGAGTCATACTTCAGAGATTCAGGGAGAACATGTCAAGCAAAGAGGATTACAGAGACGAAGACACGGAAACAAAACAACCAAAGATACATTTGGGTCATATAAATTAGCATTTTACGAGGTCACGTATTTGGTGAATATTTCATAGAAACACGATATTTTGTGGAAATAAAATAGACAACAAAAAATGTTAGAGATTTTCAAGCACGCTTAGATCTGTGGAACAGGATGATTGTCCTTTTGGTAGCTTATAGAATGGAAATAATTGGGGGAAAACTACAGGCAGAAATCGGAAGTAGAAAAAGGTTGCTGCAGTTGAAAAGTTAGAGAATCACAGACTAAACTGGGAAGTTAGCAAGGGGGTATACACAACAGTTGAAGGCAAGAAACATGAAAGGCATAGAGTTATAGTATTTGAGTACTGATTTTGTTAACTAAGTGCTGGTTGTTAGGGACGTCTCTGAAGAATCATTCTATCTCAGGAGCACCCCACTGGGGTTGTCCAAGACATTTTCTAGACCTGCTTCACAGCTCGACTTCTCCCTCTGCCCACTTCTGTTTTCTTCCCTTCCCTTCCTCAGATGTTGGTTCCAACTCTTTAATAAATACCTTTCACACTGAATTCTATCTCAGAGGCTGCCTTCCCAGAGTCAATCAGTTCCAACAATATTGCCCATGTATGCTGTATCTACATGAGCCATCCACAGAAAGGAAATTATTCTGTAGTGCTCTCTCCTTGTGTCATATCACACTCAACATAAAGACAATCAAGAGGATTAATCCTTAATCATGGATCTATTCTAGAACATAAGAATCAAGAATGGCAGTCAGCAGGCAGAACTGAGAAAAGAAGCAAAGACACAAATATAATAGCACGATGAATCTTGGGAATGCTGTTAGATGTGGTGGAGTGGAGGAGAGGTTGTTTAGAGGAGTTCAGAGGTTGCATGTTGTGGTAGGCAGAAAAATGTCCTAGAATGTCCAAGTCCTAATCATTGGAGCCTGCCAATATGTCACCTTGGCAAAAAGAATTTTGTAGATGTGATTCAGTTAAGGACCTTGAGATAGGAAAGTACGCTGAATTACTCAGGTGAGGCTAATGTCATCACAATTGCTCTTAAAAGTGGAGGAAGGAGGCAAGTTGTCGAGTCTAAAGGAAATGTGATCAGGGAAAAAAAAGAAAGTTCATAGAGATGCAACATTGCTGACTTTGAAGATGGGGCAAGATAGCCATACACCCAAAAAAATGTGTGTGGCCCAAAGAAGCTGGGGGGAAAAAAAATACACAAGGAAGCAGATTATCCCCAGAGTCTCCATGAAGGCAGACAGCTGGCACCTTAATTTTAGCCCAGTGAGACCCATATCAGCTTTTTAATGCAGTTTGTGGTCATTTTTCCCAGCAGCTTTATGAAACTAATACAATGCTGATACCAGCTCTATGGCAAATGTGGGGGAAGAGGAATCATATACTGGGATTGTATTACAGGCACTGGTGACCAAAATCTTCATCTGCCACTTGGAACTATGATCTTCATCAGATCACAGAGTACATCTGCATTCAAGCTTCTGTATCTAGAACCTGAGCGATATAACTAACTCACAGAGATTTTTCAAGCTTGTTGTGTCAGACACTTGCTAGACACGTTGCATGGGCTTCCAAGGATGTTGATTGGACTCAAGAACTTATTTTAGTTCTGTATAGTTTCCTCCTTTATCTCATTTTCTTCCTTCCCTCTGGAGCTCTTGAGCTGTGCCCCCATTTTTATCGGGAGCCCCAGGGAAGAGAAGCCATAGAGATAGTGGGCCATCTTTGCTACAGTCCTTGGATGTTTAAAGCTCAGGCAATTTGGAGTCTTTGTGAATCCTGATTATGTCTAAGAATATATATTTTCCTCAAACAAAATTGAGGGAGAGGGATAGACAAGAAATGAAAACACAGTTTCATACAACGACCATTTGTCTCAAGGGGCACTGGCCTTCCCACTGAAGAGCATCTAATTATTTGTTAAGTTGGTATCCATGCTCTTTAAGATGGTAACAAAATAAAACTTACAGTAAAACAAAATTTACAATATGTACATGTCTAATAGAATGCATTTTTCTCTAAGGTAAAAGAATGGTGCAAAGGTTAGGAATAATGAAAATTAAAAAATAGAATTGTATCTAAACATGTGTGTCAATTCATACTTGACTAACTACAAGAGAGAGTGTAGTAATCGAGGGATGTCCCCTTGAGTCGCAGGGCAGTTGTTTATGGACAGAGGAACAAGGCAGATACGTGACTCTGTCTTAGAAACCAGGTCAACCTTTGGCCATAGTTTGAGTTAGTCACACCATGAAAAGAAAGCAATGGGTCAATCTGATATATTCAATTTTTAAAATCACAATGGGAGCAACATCTGCACTGAGGAAAAGGCAACTCTTGGGAAATGTGGCTGCTCTGTCAGCACTGCATAATGTAAGAGAAGGCATGAGCAACCGGATGGAATTAGAATTGTTCTACACGTATGTGTCAGAATTCTGTTGAAGCCCAACGGGTCTTAGCATTCGAAAAGCTGCACTTCATATGGGGCATTTGCAAATCTTACAAATCTTCTGCATTGAAAAATACAAAAAAAGAAAAGAAAAAAAATAGCTCTTTTCCATCACATTATCCCTCCATTGGGTCTAATACAATTAATTAATGTCAAACCCAAAATGTTTATATCCACTAACTGTTAGAATGTATATTTATCTGTGAAGTAGGCAAACCAGATTTAACTCACCCATACACATGCATCATTTGCTTAGAAATGTTCGCCTGCTTTTTAAGTGCTTCCTTGCACATGGTCCCTTTCACTTTGAGTCATTCTTCATCCATGTCCACCATCCATAGTGGGAAAGCTGAATGCCAACCTGGTTTCTTTGGCCTCAGGGATGTCTATGGAAAAGGTTACTAAGGTTGACCCTAGAGGGTTGGTTCTTGGGCCAAGGACAGCAGTAAATTCCTCTTTTCAGTTTGTACCTTACACCTTAATGAACGTATACAGGTCATCTGGTCTGAGCCTCTTCATCTTCCAATCTATGACCCTTTAATTCTCTCTAACTACATCCATTTTAAATCTTCCTTTCTTGACTCAGAGAAATATTGTCCCTCTTTCTTTCTAAAATTTATTCCTTAGTTTGAATCTAAATTCACTTCTTTCCCATCCCTTTGAGACTTTGCTTCGATTATCTCGTCATATAAACATATATGTATATATATAAAATATATATATATATTTGTTTGTTTGTTTGTTTTTGTTTTGTTTTGTTTTTTTGGTCATCTCTGTCCCTACTCTAAAGGTTTCTTTAAACTTTGCTTGGTCTCAAAGTCAAAAACATAAGCAAAATCAAAGTTCTCATGACTCTGCCACACTCACCATTCTACTGTTTCTATTTCCAATCACTAACAAAAAGTTTCTTCTATATTTACTGCTTCTATTTCCTGCATTTTCCTCAATGATATCTCCAAAACTCCAGTAAACCAGCACTTTTATCAATCTTTTTCCAATTATTAATTCAGTGAAATTTCTCAGTTTTAATTTTTCTTGAAACTTTTGACTCTATAAGACTTAAATGTTACCACATTATCGTAATTCTATTTCTGCTTTCCAATAACTTCTACAATTTCTCTTAGGGCTTCCCTTTATCTTGCTCTTCAATTATTCCTCAAGGTTAATTATCTGGTTTCTTACATTCTCTTCCACAATATCCTCAGCAAATTTACTCATTACTTTTTTTTATTTTTCCTCATATAAGTCAACCATCCTCTAAAAAAATGATTTTCGAAATGTCATCACAACTTATGACCTCATTGGTTATTCAATCATAACACATTTATATTTATCGAGTACCTTTTATGACCCAGGTATCATATTAAGTGTATTATACGTTTTATCTAATAAGTAGTGAGTTGAAATATAACTCTGTTTAATACCAGAGTCTATGCTCTTAGTCCTACATTATAGAAACTCCAGTTAATATACTTTGCAAACCAAAAATATTTACGTCCCTGACCAAAGAAGCTATCATCTAATTCTCTTTGAAATTCTACTCCTTTATTTTGATCTTCCCAATGATTTGCATGTTTCTTCAACATTGCAAACTCAACACACATAAATTTATCTCACTGGAAACATATACTTTTTTTTTTTTATTGTAGTTGTCCCACAGGGATAATCCTTCATGTAACATATGGAGAAAATATCACAATATCCCTTTCTTCTATGTTTTAAAGTCCCACCCAGAACCCCTACCTACCACCTCCCAGAAATAAAGATGAAAAGCACTATGTATGAGCATAGATCTCACTGCAAGATGCTGCTTTTAGCTGATCTTGTTTTTGCTTTCTATGAGTGAAGGGGGCAAAATACGATTTCTTCGAAAGACACGGGAATGTGACTAATGTTTTAGAATTTTCAAAGCCGATTTTAAGTATTGTCCTATTTCATATTCTATCACATTTCAGACAATTGCAGATTGTGTTGTGTTCTAAAGGGAGGAGGCATTATAATTTCAATATAGAAAGGAATGGAAGAACATTGTGTGAGGAGCCCCAACCACACTCATTGTATTCTAGCTTTCCTATTTGTATTAATTTTCCAAGAATCTCTAGTCCAAAATCTTGCATCAAACTTTGGCTCTCTTTACTCTCTTGAGAAATATATTAATTCTTCCTTCTCCTTATATTATGTTAACCTGTTCCACAGATGTACTGTTATGGCCATTTTAGTTTAGACTCTCATTACCTGAACAGAAATAACTGTCTGCAGAATCTACCCTTAAGAATATACAATTTACTGGAAGAGACAGGAATGCAATTAATGAACTATATTATAAAGCAAAATAGGAATTACATCAAAAATATAACTCACTCTGGGAATGCTTGTGGTTGGCTTGGCACATTTCAGCTATGCATAAGTTGCTGTTTAATTTAATTTCGTTTTGCTCAACAACTTCTAGTTTGCCTACTACAAAAAAGCTAAGAACCAGTCCATTCTCCGAAGGAGCTATAAAAAGAGAATAAGATTTGTGTTCATGCCCTGATTTTGCCAATTAGTTGCAATAATGAGACAGATGACAAGGGATTCCTCTAAGTAATAAATCGAAGGTTCTCAACCTGGTAGAATATTCACTAGCCTTTAACAGACATTTAGCATTTCCTTCAATTATAAATGTAGTAACATATGAGCTTTTGCCTAGAATATGGAATGGTATTAGGAAGGGTAATTAAAATAGGCAAAGTGGAGTATCATAAATAAAGACGCAGAGTTGTGAATGAGAATGACTCTTTCAGTTGAAAGAGTAATGACATATTCTTAGGGCATAAGCGATCCCTGATGACATAAAGGAATTGGCAGAACATTTCATCGTATGCGAAACATTTTCGCCAGGAAGTCACATCTACTGTAGGAGAATCTGAATCAGTGAATTTTAGGGTTGAATCTTTCTCTTAGCACTATTTTTTTTTTAACTTACATCATGTACGACTTAAAAAAACAACAATATAAGGGTTTTACATCATCCCCACTTGTTTCCTATTTGGTCTCGATTATATAGTACACATGTGAGCAGAGATGGTTTAAGAACACAAAGGGCAGAATAATGCTTGGAGGGAATGGGACCTGAGAATCGATAACCCGTAGAGAGAGATCAAATCAAGACGTGATGCAAAGTGACAGGACCCACAGACCATTTTTTAAATTTCCTGTCCATTCACACTCTTGTTCTAACCCCTAATGGTTTCTAACCACCAAGATCAACCTCTAACTTTTCTTCAATAAACTGATGCCCCAATTGATGCTCTTCAATTCCCCTTAAGTAGCATAAGGTCACTGACAGAGCTGAGTACGTAGAGTAGGCAGGGGGAAAATTTGGCTCTGGGCTACATTGCAATTTAGTTGAAAGCCCACCAGACCAGTGTGGTTTTTTTTTTTCTAACCTAATCCTCTTCATCATAAATGTGCTTAAGAGAGAATCTCTGAAGCTTTCTTCTGCAACTCTGGTTTTTGTTTGATTCTTGACATATGTTCATTTGTTATTTTTGAGCAGGTTGTATATACTTTTTTTTTAAATCCACATTAAACTTGATTAACCACATGTCAACCTTGTTACAGAGCAGACCCAGAGTTTTTATTTTGTGTGATTGTTGCTTCACATGGAGTAGTCAGGAGCAGGGGTAGCAAAGAGAATCCCTTCTGTCTTGGCCTTGAGTCTAGATTACAAACAGCAGATAAAGAAGTGATGGAAGCTTCTGGAGAAACATCCCCACTGTGGGTGAGTTTGCTTTACAATTTTGTCGATTTTCATTGTTTGTTCAACTTTGAATCCAGTTATTTTTGCCCCACTCGCTTCTATAGCTTATTCCAGCCAAAACGCCCCCAACCAGGAGAGAAGCTTGTAAAATAAATGCTAATTGCTACCAAAGGGAATTCTAACAGGCGTGCTGGATGCAGTGTTACGGCACTTACGAAATTCAGACCTTTACCACTGGAGTCTAAGAAGACGGCAAATTCTTGGGACAAGACTGATAAATAACTTTTCAAAACTGATGCTGGAGTTGGTGTGTGTACCTTGCTCACTGCAACTTCCCTGTTCTTTTTCCATCCTCTCCATCCTGTCTATCCTCCATGTTAGAATGAATATTAGAAAAGATACACTGTCCAAACCTTAGTGATTTTTCTTCTCGATTCACTCCCCTGGAAATTTATGTGTCACTCTATTCAAGGCGGCATTTCATCACACTGAATTGCTCCCATCACTTGTGTATGCCTCCCCCAGTTCACAGAGCTCTGCCAAACCTGTGTGCTTCTAATTACATTCCGGGAATCCATTATTTGTTGTATTGAGTGTTGACTATGCATTTAGTACTGAGCCCAGTACTATAAAGTAGAAGAGGGAAGAATCTATGTCCAGAGAGACAAGCCTATAAAATGAAATGGTTAGGAAAGCACATATAAGCAATATATGAAAGTATTTAATTAACCACAGTATACTTCAGACAGTTTAATATAATGTGGAAATGTATATGGGCTGGGGGAACTCTTCTTAGTAGAAGATGTCAAAAGACAGGCATAGAGATATCCTGACCCTCCTTGTCAGGGGAGCAATGAGAGGGACAGTATGGAAAGAATTATGATAATGGTACATTTCTGAAAGGGACTGATCGGCCTACGGATTCATTGGGATGGTAGGTTAGCGGGGGAAACTGGATTCAGTCTTCCGGGGTTGGAGGAATTCAAATTCTAGCTCTACCGCTTGCTAAACTGGGTAACTAACTGGGGCATGTTCCTTCAAAACTCTGCGTCTCAGTTTCCTCCCCTGTGAAACGAGGATAATAATGGTACGTAACTCACAAGACTGCTGCGAGTAGTGAATAAGGTCATGAAGGTAAATTTCTTGGATCAATGCTGGGCACCTAGTAAGCAGTCAAGGAACATGACCTGTTAGGTCGTTATTATATTACGTTGGTTAGGGGCAGTAGATTCCCAGGTTGTGGAAAATCTGAACAAATTTAAGTTCGTGGTGAAAGGACATGTGGGCTGTTGAAACTTTTAAACAGGCATTGCAGCAGACGCGCTCAGTACTCTATATCCAAACTAGTCAACTAGGGGATCCCCATCCCAGGGCTTTCCAATGAAGTGTTGCTTAGCATGTACGGCTGAATACCTCCTAGAAGCCAACAATATGCGAGGTGCGGTGGCACATAGAGAAGTTGGGGGAAGTCTTTGCCCATGAAGAAGTTGGCATTCTTTGGAAAGATAAGACATACATATGGATAATGTCTAATGTCGGAGGAGGTGCCAGAG
The DNA here is from genome assembly GCF_036562045.2 of Rhinolophus sinicus. Taxonomy (NCBI): domain Eukaryota; kingdom Metazoa; phylum Chordata; class Mammalia; order Chiroptera; family Rhinolophidae; genus Rhinolophus; species Rhinolophus sinicus. The sequence continues at coordinate 13,213,524 of NC_133761.1, forward strand.
TTAGTGATTACAAGGGGCATTTCTACACATTTGACCCTAAACCTTGCCTAACACTTAGCATAAGTCAGTCTCTGTTCTAAATACTTCACATGTACTGACTCATTTCATCTTCCCAACAACCTATGAAAGCGGTACTGTTCTTCTTCCTATTTTATAAATGGGAAGCTGAGGCCAAGAGGGGTTAAGTAAGTTGCCCAAGTCACAGTAAAAAAAAAAAAAAAAAAGCGTGGCATGCGGGTTTTGAACCCAGGCTGTATGGTCCAGATTCCATGCCCTTTACAATGATACCACAATGTCCCTTGATGGTACACCTGGACCTGTTCCCTCCAAATAAGAATTGTGTTTAGGGTAAATTAAACACACAGGACATTTAAGCTTTTTAATTTAATTTTATTTTTTTAAAGATCTTAAAGAGAAGATACTGAAAATATGTGACCACGCTATTTGGCATTCTCTAGGTAAATCTTCAACACATAAATTTCCTTTCATATACATCATTACACAAGAAACTGAAGTTGCCATTGGTAGGAAAGAGATTCACATACTGAGAAAGTGTGTTTTCCTAAAGCTCTATGGAAATGAACAGACTTTTTCCCCCCCCAAATATCGTCCATTTTCAGCCCTCTTTTAAAGAGTTTTCACATTGGAAATCTCTCCCTGCCTGTCTTTTTCTCTTCTCTTTTCCCACCTTCCTTCTCCCATTTCCCTCTTATTGGCATTCAGTGACCTAAACAAAACAAAACAAAAAAACTTCATCCAGAGTGCATGGGTAAAATATGGAAATTCTTTTATCCCTCCAAATTTCAATCAGAATCCTTCTTCTTGTCTCATTCTTCTACCTGCTTCTCACCCCAATATGTTCACAAAGCAAACCTCTTGTTTTTGCTACTGAGTTTTTTCACCGTTGTTCAAACATTTCATGATGTTTTATGATGCTCTGTCTTTGCATGTGCTGTTCCCTTTGCTAAACTCTCCTTTCGGTTTCTCCGTCTTGTTAATGCTACTTATTATTTAAAACCCAAATGAAATGTCACCTCTTATGTTGAGATATCTTTGACCTCTACAGGGAGAGAGGCTCCCAGAGCACTTGGTTCTTTCCTCTGTCACTTCACTGAGCACATTATAATATTTTGCTTATATGTTACTGCTTCCCTAAACCTCCTGTCACTAATACACATTAGTCTGTGAGTTTTTGAAGATAAGAATGATGTCATATTGACTGTTATGTGATTGGATCTTGACACTTATAAGGCTTCGATAGATGCTGCTTGTTTTGGGATCTGTCCCTTTTGAAGATGGTAGGCGACAGCTCTTAAACCTGGACAAAGTGATCTTACAAAGCTAGGTTCTCGACTTCACACCACTTCTCCGTAGCACTGAACACACTCAAGGAATTGTCATGTTAGTTTAATTGAGATATACGAGTAGTCATGACCGGAAGTCTGCTGCCACAATTTAAATATCAAATTCATTTGCTGTATGCACAGACACCCACAGACACCCTGGTTTATAAAATTTGACAAAACAAATTGTTGTTGAATTTGATAAGGACAACCACTATTTCATGAGAGCTCCAACCCACCATGAGGTTTGCACCTCAGCAAACACCTCCTAGAGTCTCTGATCTGTTGTATCGACTCCTCTGCCCGTTCATAGTCTCCATCACGGTCCATTTCCAAAGGGTCTCCTACCACCTCTGCTAATCAAAAAAGATTGATCTGGGAACTGATATTTGGCCGCTGCTGAAGCAGTTATCTCTCTTGTTACACTCACAGCCTCGTGTAGTCTCTTTTCAGTTCTTGAATGGAGAGGTCAAGGTGACCTGAAGGGAAAGGCGAGCAGAGAAACAAAAGAATGAGCAGACAAATAGAAGTGGGGAGTTTGTTTTCTGGAGAGACAATCATAACAAGTGGTATTAGAGTTCTGGGCTCTAAGCCCTCATACAGTGCAGAAATACTGGCTAATGTTTCCAAGAAATATCCTCTTGTATTTCAGTAAAGACCCCTTCTTTCTTAAATTAGCTTGAATATGTCCTCCTTAGAATGACTACAAGCACGTGACTTAATTACCACTTGAAGCTAACTGTCAGTGTTGCTTTCTCAGAAATACCCTGTACCCCAGACGTACTAAATTTCTTTAAGGCCAAACCCAAATTCCATTTTTTCTCTGAGTTTTTATCACTTTATAGGCATAACTCATTTTGCATTAAACTTCCGAATTGTGTTACTTATTTTTGTTCATTAATTCATTCCACCACTCCACACAAATTCTCAGTACCTTCCATATTGCAGGCAGTATACCTGAGACACGCAAGTACATAAGACTAAATCCTTGTCTCCTAAATGCTGACAACCTTTTGCAAGAGACTTACAAAATGATACAATGTCACAGGATGCAATCAAAGTTGTAGACGTTTACATGAAGCACCATGAAAGCAAAGAAAAGAGGAAACCGAATTCTGCTTTGCAGGGTGAGGGATGGTCTTTTTTTAATAGTATAGTTCATTGCTTGTCATTCTGACACCCTCACCATATTGTAAGTAAGCAGAAACACAGTTAAGGATCCAGCTTTGCAACCAAAAACAACCATCACTGTCCAGTAGAAAGAAGAGCATTTTTCTTTGAATAAGTTGCTTGGGAAAGAACTCTGAACTAGAGATTTATAAGCGGGAGATTGATTAGTGGGCAGTATTCGTGGCAAAAAAGGCCTTTAAAGGGCTAGGACAGCAAGACTGGACAGAGAAAAAAAAATGGGCTGTGGATACAATTGTAATGGAGACCTCACTCATCCCACAGGGAGCTCTAAGTTGAGCTGGCCCTTAAGAGTTGTCTCACTCTGAGGCATAGAGAATAGGCATTGCCCCCTTGCATGGACCACTTATTGGATCCGGCTGGCCTATTTGGAAGGTCCACAAACTTGGGCCTACAAATTCCTTCAGCCGAGGCAATTCCCAGAGAAGTAGAGAGCTGCTCGTTATCCGTAACCTAGACTCACAGCAGCTATGGGATGAGTATTTCATGCTAAAGCAGGAATCTGGGTGTCACATCATAGCAGCTACTGCAGCACCCTGCAAATGACAGCCACTCGGTCACTGTTGGTAGAGTTTTATGCTTTAGCATTCACCATTCTAAAAATGTATTTGTTTTCAATACCAGTGTGCATAGTCTTACCTGAGCACTGGATTCTTTGTTATTTTGTGAACTTTAGCTCTGAGCCCATTTGACACTTATAGTTGTCTTGTGGGGAACGAAGGGAAAAAAGATTCATATTCACATTATACATCTTGCTAGTCAATGGATAAGGCCTCCCTGCCTCTATTACTCAGCAATTGGAATTTTAATCAAGCGATGGTCCCAAAGAAATCAATCATGATCAAGACATCTGCAGTCGGCCAACAACAAAGATAACAGTTAAGGAAGGGTAAGTGGCGTTATATGCTAACGAGTTGGGAGTTCCTTGGAGTTAGGCCCAAGTTAGAGGGGATGATAACTCTTTCCAAAAATCTAAATCAAAGAGATTTTTCTCTGGTAGAGACAGTTTAATCAAAACAAAATAAAACAAGAACAGCAGCCAATGAATTGGCTGAGTAAGAAAAAAATATAGCACTTTATAATCTATGCCAAACTAGCCAGCTTAATTCACTTTATGGAAAAAGTCTAGACCCTCTTCTTTTGGAAGAGGATCCAAAAGCTCTAAATAAATGTCCACCTTAATCAGTACACGAGTAGGTATGTTGCACTTTTTGGCAAAGAAGCAGCAAAGTGATCGCTGATTTGCAGTTGTCCAAATGGTTGGCTGACTGAATGTAACCTGAACCCTACTTGAGAAAGTTTGCTCACAGTTGACTTGGTTTCTAAACTCTGAAACTCCCAGAAACTCCACTAGGAGAACACTCTTTCACATGATGATGGGGCAATCTGACCCTGGGGGTGTTAGAAGGCAGTGTGCTGGTTTTCATTGCATTACATGTGGCAATAGGGAGAGGGGATGTGTGGAAAATCTAATTATGATCCATTTGGAGGGATCATGGGAGATTTGGTCATTTCCATCATTGGCTCAACTTCTCCTTCTATAAATTGGGGATATATCCCCTTTACCTCCCTTCAAGGTAGGATGACCCCATAGAATAGGTTTGGTAAATCTATAAGAAGTTAGGCTATTTACTCCTAGTTCCCAGAGATAATTGAACATTATTAGGTCTGGCAATTCTCAATTCTATCTCCCTTTCTCTCTCTCGCTTTTTCTCTGGCTGTCTCTATGTTTTTATTTCTCTTCCTCCCTCCCTCCCCTCTCTTATTTTTTTCTAAAATAACTAGATTATCATATAATCATAAACTCATTAGATCACAGATTTGGAAAGAGATCATTTAATTTAATCTCATAACACAAGGCCAATATCTTCCAAATGAGTTATTCAGCATTAGTTTGCAGAGTGACAGGGACTCATCTCTTTGCATCTAGAGGCAGCGATGTAATCAGTCTTTCATTGAGTACCTACAATGCATCAGGCATTGTGCTAGAAAGACAACCCAGTCTAGAGAGCTCTAGTCTTTGAAAACATCTTTCTCTGTTTGAAGTGGAACTCTTCCCTCCGTGACTCTCAGGCCCTGGTTATACTTGCGACGATCACACAGCACAAGTGTTAGCTCCCCACCAGCAAAATTTCATAGCAGGCATAGGATATAGGAGCTTTCATTGCAGCATCAGACAACTCCAAGTGTTCCAATTGCAACCCTGCTTTTTGCTATGCAATGGACAAGATACTTAAATGCTTCAAAGCTTCTGTTTTGTTCCTCTTGAAAATAGGGATTATAATAGTACTTAGAAGTTTGAGATGAAAATTACACGAGGGTATTCATGTCGAGTGCTCAGTGTATCAGCGGGCATAGTGTAATTCCTCAATATATAATAACTATCATCATGATGAAATGAAGGATCTTTCTTCTAGTTGAGGCAAATAGCAGAGAAGCAGAAAAACCTGCAGCCACTGCCATTTTTTCCCCACCTTTCTCACTGCTTACTCCACACACTTCTTGTGCTGCTAAGCCTGTTCGAAACTTATACAAAGTGTATTTTAATATTGTAACACTTCAAAGATGAGTGTAGCTGAAGGACCATCAATTGTAAAATGGACAATATAGAGCGATGATCGTCTTCATTTTGTATGATATCAATTAATGGACCATGACTGTCACTTCTATTATTGTGTCTGCCTCTTTAGAGTTTTATGCTAATGAGTTCGTCAGAAATTGAATCCCTGTGGAAGAACGTTGGTTTTATCCTATTTGATCATTCTACTTCTTCATTTAACAAAGATTACGTGGATCTCTTCAATGCTGGGGACACAAAGTTGAATTAGACGTGATTCCTACCCTCAAGAAAATCATAATTTGGGTTGAAAACAACAGACACACAGATAGGACAGTGGCAATAAAGCACAGCGTGTCACCATGAGTCCATTCTCTGATCAGATAGGTGAATGGGACAGAAAACTGAATTATATCCTTTATTTGTATAGAGAGAAACAATGTTGCTTTTATTCAATACTGAAAAAACATCAACAATTGAACAAGGATTTTCAGTTCAACCAGAATTTCTTCAACTTGCTGTTTACCTGACATACATTATGTTAGGTGCTATAGACTATACCAAATAAATAAAGTGCTTCTGGTTCTAATAGAGGTCCCGTTCTAGAGGGTGAAACAATAACTGTATGATCAGAAGACAATGATGCATATGGAATTTTCTTCAGTGGTGAGAATTTTCTGAAAAACCAAGATCACTTCAAAAATTGCACCTCTTCCTGGAGCAAATTTCAAAATGTTACACGGAGTTTGTAAGTAAATATATGCAAAGTTCTAAAATATTTAAGACTTAAAAGCTTTCCCAAATGACATCCTTTTTCTTCTTTTTTCTTTCCTTTCTTGATATTGGGTGTAGAGTAGAATACCGGTTTCATTTTTACCTGTTGCTAAGTTATCACCTTCCCAAATCTGAATGTACTGCTATATAATTCCCCTCATTTTTCTCCCTGGAACAGGAGTATATGTGTGTAATGGCTGTTGACACAGTAAACCGGATAGATAATGCATTTTATAAGGTCATGAAAGTGGCTGATTTAGCTGTGGGACAAATCATGCCTACAAGTCAGAGAAGGGTAGGCCAGAGGAGTCCTACTTACCCCTGCTCCAAATTTTTGTAGAAAACCATAAAATGCCAAAGTCTCTTAGGAAGGAAACCTGAAAAGTCTTTGTTTGCTTCTGACTTAGAAACTCAGATCAATTCAAAGGATGCCTTTGGGCCATGCTTTCTGGAAGAGAATCTTTGAAGGTATTGTGTCAGAGGCTGTAAGTCTATTCCCGGGTTTGCTGGCTATCCATCTTTAATCGCTTACCAAACAAAATCACGGGTAAGACCAAGGAAAAGATAGGTATTTCCAAAAGAACTTTCTTTTCTTTTCTCAAGTCTCACCTTCATCTCTTACAGATCCCATCAGGAATATGAGAAGAGACTTAGTATGTTAATAAATCAAATATCTCCCACTGGATTCTGAGACCAGGGAATTAAGAATCAATATGATACTAAGAGGAAATCTTCTGGATGAATCAAAACCACTTATGAGCCAGATTCAGCAATAAGAAAAGCAGATAATACTGCATAGGGTCCAGGATGACATGCTTTACATTAACAAGGAAGAAGTAGTTCCAAATCCCGCTCTCAGACTGGAAGGCATGAGGTTCTCATTAGCACTAAGGGGTTGGGGCCCATGAGGAAAGCCAGACAGATGTGCTCTGAGAGGCATATTCAAATACCGAGGAGAAGAAGCTTCCACAGTGACTTGTAAAGGATATTTCTTGTTTCAATATGAAAACAACTTAGAAGCAACCAACCAATTGATACCTGTCTTCTGACTGAGGCAGGCCTTGTAAATCTTCATTCTTTTGCACAAAGGAAAACATGAGTTGTTCTGGATTTCCTTCCATAAAATCAAGTGCATTGTCCCTCAGTACCTGCAGGGATTGGTTCTTGGACCCCCCACCAGCCCCCCGATACCAAAATCTGAGGATGCTCAAGCCCCTTCTATAAAATGGCTTAGTATTTCCATATAACCTACTTGCATCCTCCCGTCCACTTTAAATCGTCTCTAGAGTACTTTTAATACCTAACACAATGTAAATGCTGTGTTAATTGTTGTTATCCTGTATTGTTTAGGGAATAATGACAAGAAAAAATAGTCTACAGACACAACCATGTAGGCTCTACTATGGAGTACACGTCAGTGTCGATGTAACGTTGTTTTTTTTTTCAAACGCTTTCAATCTGCGGTTGGTTGAATTCACGGATGCAGAACGCACAGATCTGGAAGGCCAACCATACAAGCAGGAGTTAAGAGCGGTAAAAAGTCACATCACAAAAGACTAGTAAAATGAATAGTTTTGGTTGCTAACTTTGTAAAGAAAGTGAGAGTGATCATAAGACCACGTCATTTTAACTATGTTTAGTGTAAGGTTGTTAATTAGCAAGAACCAGTTAATAATAAACTGAGGATTATGGCAAGAATATACAAGGAGGTGGAAAACAATAGGAAACTTGTTTTAAAAATCAAAAGAGCTAGACCTAAGGATAATAATAACTTTGTTTAAAATTCAATTACATCTTTCATAGGCTGTTCTTTTTTGGACTCAGTTCCCCCACTCTCTCTCTCTTTCACAATATTCTTTTTGGCCAGAGTGGGTCTATAAGAGTAGCAGGCACTTAAACGAACAGAACTTGCTTTCCAATATAGTCAAAATAAAAGTCGAAGTATCCATACCGACTTTTCCTGGGAGTAGTACACAAAGACAGTCTAACTTGATCTCTAAATGCTAAGTATCTTAGGGTAAATTCTAAGCTTCTTAGGTAAAGGGTTAGATATTCTTCATAGTTCTAATCAGAGTATTTTGCATATTTTGGATTCTACAAATATTTAGTGAAATTGACATTTCCCACTCTTTTTTTAAGTATGTGAAAATGTTCATTTCTGTCTATAGTGAAATGTTTAGATGAGCTTGGCAGTTCACTGCGTGGTACAAACTGAAAATCACCAAAAAAAACCTCTTTGATCAACGTTAACTCATCAGTTTTCCTCACTGCCTTATATTGCACCATTGAGATTATTCTTTAGGCTTCAGACATTTCTGTCTCATCATGATGACCTTGATTGTCGGTCACAATGAACAGAGTAGGCTAAAATCGAGGTGAGGTTGTGAACTATTGCAATGAAAGAAGGGACTTTTTCTAGTTTATATAAAAATATTCTAATGCTGAGTATCCATTTCTCTAGTACTATTCTGCCCATTTCTCTACCCTCACAGGATTCATCTAGATTATGACATCAATAAAATTAACAATATTCTGTTATCTTGACATATTTGGCTTCTTTCGAACTATTCCAGAATATCAAAAGGCCATATCTCTGCTGAAGAGTGTCCTAGGATATATTGCTAACTTACAGTAGTGCATGGGTTGAACTAAACTGGGTTGATAATGTTGTTGGGACATGTGGCTCTTCTCTTTGAAATCTGTTCTAAGCCTCCAGACAGAATGACTTTCTCCTACCTTTATACTCTTGCAACAACTTATTGGTTCTCCTATTTCTCGTGCATTCTATTAGCCTTTTTATAACACTCTGATGCTTTCATATCAGTTTGTTGCACTAGATTTTAAGCTTCAAGAAAACAGAGATCACTTTTTACTCTTTTTTTTTTATCCTTCCCAACTTGCCTTTATCTCAAATTTTCCTCCATATCAGTTCTAAGGGGGCGGGGGGGGGGCAGGGGGAATGTTTAACAATAAGTAACTTAAAATCTTAATGTTAATGCTAGAGTCATAATATAAAGAAAGGTCATCATACTTATCTTTTCATGGTCTTCGCGATGTATTCCAAAGTGGGGTGCATGCATCCCAGGCGATATGTGAAAATCTGAAAATCATTAAGTTGAAGGATGAAAATATTAGAAAATCTATTTATAGTCATTTTTAGCTCATTCTTTATACTTTTCACCAGAAGTTCTTTAGTTCTTCAAATGTGAATTTACTTAGCATAATTAATACAAGGAACTTAACCCCTAATAACTGGAAAAGGAAAATAGATTTATAGAAAATCAGGCTTTGTAGAAAGTTGCATATGTACATAATCCTCCTTCCCCCAACACACACACACACACATTACATCCTTCCCTTAATAATATTTTAAAATTTCTTTTTATTTCTTTTTGTTTTCCTTGAATTAGGTTAGGTTCTTACTGTAGGACACCTCAGTAGAAAAAAGATAATACGATATGTACTGTTAATATATCAGTCAAATGTCAAATTAATAAAAGACTTGGTGGGCAGCCAAAATTGAAAATATATATAAAAATGATGGATAAACAATCATATATAAATATATGTGTGTATATATATACACACACATATTTATCACATTTCACCCACTCTAAAATGTCTTTTTTTTTAAATATTTTTTTTAAAGATTTTATTGGGGAAGGGGAACAGGACTTTATTGGGGGAACAGTGTGTACTTCCAGGCCTTTTTTCCAAGTCAAATTGTTGTCCTCTCAATCTTAGTTGTGGAGGGCGCAGCTCAGCTCCAGGTCCAATTGCCATTGCTAGTTGCAGGAGGCACAGCCCACCATTCCTTGCAGGACTCGAGGAATTGAACTGGCAACCTTGTGGTTGAGAGCCCACTGGCCACCTTGTGGTTGAGAGCCCACTGGCCCATGTGGGAATCGAACCGGCAGCCTTCGGAGTTAGGAGCATGGAGCTCTAACTGCCTGAGCCACTGGGCCGGCCCCTAAAATGTCTTTAAATGCTAAAATACACCAGCAATTTAATAATATTTTCTGAAGGAAAATAAAGAAACAAGTTCAATATTAAATGCATATACAAATTAAAATTCACTTACCAATTTAGAAATATTAAAATGGGGCAAAATAATTTGCTGTAGTTTAACTCTCTTTTTAGCCCCCTTGGATATTTTTCTATTCTCTGACATCCACGTCCTCATTGCCGTCCATCTTAAATTATTCTGAACTCAGTTTAAGTATTTAAATAAACAGGAACTTATTGATATCTCTCCTAGTTCTGTTTAATTTAAATTTATCCATTCATTTTACTATCACTTCAGAACCTATTATAATAGTAAGATGTTTTAATGACATTTTTTTACCCTTTAAATCTTCTCTAAAGACAAATTTACTACTAGAGATTCCAAACCAAACAGCCCTTATTTTGCAAATATTTTTGAGCACTAATAAATTAAAGAAGTGGATTGATTGATGTCTGTATAATTTGTACGAAAATTTAAGGACCCATTGAGTTAAGTCAAAATCAACAAATTGTAATTCAAAGATACAGGCTATATAAATGATTTCTAGTTAATACATTGGTAAGGATATTTCATTAGTTAATCATTAAGTATTGATTAATGGAAAAAATGGAACGTGATATGAGTTCTTAGGAGGATTTTTCTCTAAAATATCCTCTACAAATATTTCACTTGTTGTGATAAGCTTTTGTTTAATTAACAAAGAAATATGTTGCTACTAGTAGAGAAATTTTCAGCTATCCGGATTTGGTCAGAAAGAAGCCACACCAATGATTTTATCAGAGAAAATTTAATATGAGGAGTTAGAGAATGGAAAATGCCAGAAGAAAATACTGTGCTAACACAGAGATAAGGGACTAAATGATGTAATTCCATCCCTAAAGTGGCTGACAGAGAAAATAGAGACACACTGAGAATCTAGAAGCTTGGAAAAGAGGCCCTACAAAGCTGACACTCAGACCTCAAGAAAACATATGAACCTATCTGGCTGCTGGCACTTCTAAGAGTGTGAAATGAGGCTGGTTCTGGGAATTAATGTACAAAAAAGTGCTGAATACTGGAATATATTTCTGCCAAGATAAAATGTCTAATAAAAATCCAACTGGTAAAGGAGAAACATGGCTTGTAGAGAACCAGATCCAGCATCACCAAGCAGATTTGGCTGAGAAAAAAAATAGCTTAATAACTGGCACACACACCAAAAAAAACTCTCTGCAAATATACTCAAGATTCTTAAAAATGTGTGTATCCTATGAATAAACACTTTCATTATGGGAGTTTCTTGTAAAGAAATGAATTTAGACATCCGTGGCCAATCTGTAACTAAGCTCAGTAAATTTGATTCTACTTTCTTAAACTTTTTCCTATACATTTCTAAAACCTGTTCCTTAAATTCATTTTTTACAGGCTCAAATATATAGTTTATAATTGCCTAGTGATATTTCTAAATAAAAAAATCTAGTGATACCACTGTATTACTAAAAATCTTTAAACTGCTCTCTTTGCTTTTGGGACTCAGTTTAATGCTTAAGGCCATCGTAATATCATCTCCAACCACTTAAATAAAGTGATGGTTGAGTCTGGGTATCTGGAATCAGATTGTGGGAGTCAAATCCAGGATCCATTTCATATTCATTGTATGTACTTGAACAAGTTACAAAATGTCATTTAGCCTCTGTTTTTTCATCTAAAAGTGTAGGAAAATAATAATATCTACCACGGAAGGATGCTGTAGGGGTTAAATAAGCTAATGATTGTAAAGTGGTTAATGCAGCATCTGGCAAATAAGATATTTTACCTATTACTATCGTTTTCTTCTCTTGTCATATTGAACTAGTCAGGATTCCTCAGAGAGCCAAATCTATTTGCACAAGCTCTTTTCACCTTGAAAAGAAATTCTTCTGTCCCCCAACATGTTATGCATTGAATGCTATTCAGTATTCAATTTCAATTCAAGTATGACCTGATCTAGGTGATCGTCCTAAGACCCTGCCTAAAGTCGATTCTCTTCCTTTTTACTTCCAAAGCAACTTTTGAACATTAGATCAAAGTTCTTACTGAGTTATGCAGAGAACTGTGTTTATTGATTTTTTTTTTTTTTTTTTTTTTTTTGGTCAGTCTTTTCCAGTACATTATAAGGTCCTCACAGGCTGGGCTGTTTTGATTCCTCAAGGACAAGCTCTGGGCCTGACATATATTCAGGGCTCAGTATGCATTGGTTTATACACAAAATGCTTATCTTTATAAGTACAGGTGACCCTTGAACAAACAGATTTGAAATGCATGGATCCACGTATACATGGATGTTTTTCAGTAAATATTGTAAATATATTTTCTCTTCTTTATGATTTTCTCAATAACATTTTCTTTTCTCTAGCTTACTTTACTGTAAGGATACAGAATGTAATACATATCACATACAAAATATGTGTTAATTGGCTGTTTATGTTATTGGTCAGGCTTCCAGCCAACAGTAGGCTATAGGTAGTTAAGTTTGGGGGGAGTCAAAAGTTATATGTTGATTTTTGGCTGTGCAGGGCCTTGGTACCCCTAGCCCTCTGCATTGTTCAAGGGTCAACTGTACAATAAATTGAAATAATATATAAATGATAGATGTGCAGCAGTTAGGAAAATGATTATAAAATATGGAAACCATATCTACTGAACTAATTTATGCACCCATTAAATTGTTTTACACACTACGTAATAAAAAAACTGTGATATTTAATTATATGAAAAAAGTTACAAAATTATTACATACATATAAAAGTAAAGAGCAAAAGAACAAGACAAATGTTAATATTTAAATAAAGAAAAAAGTAAACATACAAAAAATGTTAAGTGTGCTTATCTTTGAATATTGGCACTACAGGTGATTTTATTTTCCTTTATTTCCACTTAATACATTTTCTCAATATTTCATCATGAGCATAAATTTTAAGTACTCATATTAAATATAATTTTTAAATTAAAATAACTTAAAACTTGTTTCAAATAATATTGAAAATATATGCAATATATAATTATAGAATCCCAACTGAAATAGTATTTTAGTATCAGCTGACTCACTTAAATAACTGTCTGTCCTTAGAAGTTGCTAAAAAATCCAAAAAAAAACATCTTACACTCAGAGAGGATGAATAAAATTCATGTTTTCTTTCATGAAAGGACAACTCTCCCATATAAACAGCAGCTAATCCTGGGCCTGCACCAACCAACCTGTGAGGAAGGCTAGTTTTTCCTGGGCAGTCTATTTACTCTGACTTTAATCCATTGTTTCCCTTTGCATCTTCTTCTGAGTGCCTACCACAGGCTAGATTCATCCATTCAGAGTCCCTACCCCAGACTCTGGGTAGAAAGACACACTTTGGTATATTAATTCACAATTAGGTTGCACAAGAAGAATAAATTAATCTTCCTCTCAGTGGTATTTCCATTCAATTAGTAGACCATACACAACTAAAGAGGTTTAGGATCTAAAAAAATAAGTATATAATGGAGAGATTTCAGTTCAAATGACCAGAGGTGGGATATATAAGTAATAATTAATAAATTAAAGTATATACATCTAATACAAAAATAATAAACATACTGAATAATGAACACATTAGTGAAGAAAGGTATTAGTATGAACATAAATATAATATAAACATATATAAAATATATTATAGTTTATATTATATTTAGTTTTATGCTAGATTTCAGACAGTATTCTAAATGTCTTTCATATACCCCCCCAATGAAATCCTCACAGCAACTTTATAAAGTTTCCATTTTAGAGATGAGGAAACTGAGGGAGGCACAAAGGCATTATGTAACCTGCCTAAGGTCAAAGTAATAAATCAAGTCAGTTGTGTTCTGGAACCTGCAATATACACTCTCCATAAATTTCTAGGTTACAGGTATACAACTCTGTAATACATCATCCGTGTATCACATTCTATGTTCACCATCCAGAGTCAGTTCTCCTTCCATCACCATATATTTGACCCCCCTTACCCTCATCTCCCACCCCCGCACCCTCCTTACCCTCTGGTAACTACTAAACTATTGTCTGTGTCTATGAGTTTTTGTTTCTTTTTTTGTTTGTCTTGTTCCTTTGTTGTTTTCAGTTTTATATACCACATATCAGTGAAATCATATAGTTCTCGACTTTTTCTGTCTGACTTATTTTGCTTAGCATAATAATCTCAAGATCCATCCATGTTGTCGCAAATGGCATTATTTCATCTTTTCTATGGCAGAATAGTATTCTATTGTGTATATATACCACATTTTCTATGTAACTTTACAGTTGTCACCCCAATAAACTTTAATTTAAAAAAATCACAGTAAAAAGATTTCTAGACAAAAGCAAGTTCCCAACGCACATAAAATCCAATAGTAAACCACGGACTTCTCAATCTAAAAGAACATCCATTGAAAAACATTTTTAAAATATCTGATGACTGCTTAACACATTGTTGGGTATAGTGGGGATGCAAAAGAAGAAACAATGGTTCAGAGCTTTGAAATCAGATAGATCTGACCTCAAAAATCAACCCAGCCACACACAGTTATAGGATTGAGTATATTAGTTAGCCTTTGTAAAGCTCAGTTTTTGATTTTTACTTTCTTATTTTTCTGGGAAAGGGATAAAATACAGCACAGTGTTTTATGAGGAGTGACAGAGAAAATCCATGTAAAGTACAGAGTGAATATTCAACAAAACTCAATATAGATATATTTACCCTTTTAGAACATACACATGACAATGAATTCCTTGTAAGCTTTAAATGTTTACAATAATATTCAATATGTTTTTAAAAAGTTTTTAAATCAAGAAACTTACAAAATTAAAAAATCTCACTGTCTTTGACAAACACAAGATAGTGCACTTGCAATTAGGACATTGTCTTTGGTTAACCAAAGACATTTTTGTCTTTGGTTAATCAAAATTATGAAACACTATTTGTTTCATAATTCCACTTATACATATTTAATCCCCCTATGCATATTTAATTTAATATCTGTACATCGAGTTAACTTTTTAAAAATTGCTCCCTTCAAAAAATGTTTGTGTTGTAGGGTCTTTTTCCTTTTCCTTCGAATATCACACTAACACTTGTGACTTAGAGCACAGAGCCACAGCCCCGAGAGTGTGATGAAAATCCCCACTGAGTCTCCACTCAAAACTGGAAAAGAATTGAATGAACACAGTGCAGCAACTCATCCACTCCCTGGAGGGAGACTAGATGACCCAATACAGCTTGTTCATTTACAGTTTCTAAGGATTCCTAAACAAAAACAAAACATTGTCTCCACTGAAAAGGGAGAAACACTGATTCTGAGAAATGTTTTCATATGTTCTTGCCGTGTGTGTTCATTCTTTGGTGACCCTGCCCATCATTTCATCAGCATGATTAGGAGGCTTCCTTTACTTTTTGGCAAAATATATGGACACTTCCTCAAGACAGAAGCTGGTAGAGAAGGGAGGTTTTTCAGGTTTCTCTGTTTAAATAGGAGACATCTTGAGTCATGGACTCTTTCTTGCAAAGGTGTAAGGAAGTTTTATACCACATCTCCTCTTTCTTCTAAACCAGTTCTGATTGTGTCTATTTGGGAGCAAGGTCATAGCATAATACATTCAGGACTGAGGTTGAAAAGTACCAGTGGGTGGGGTGACATGAGCTTATTAGTGCTTTTTTGAACTCCACAAAAGTATCACGTATCATAGCTGGAAAGAACTTCAGAGATCTTCTAGCCCTGTAATTTACAACTTCAGAAATTGAAATTTCAAAGAGACTTCTTGACCCCTGAGCTCATTCTTGAGGATCCAGCACAAGGATTTCCTCCTTTTGGAAGCGGTTCCTGGCCTCTTGTTCGCAGCGCTCACCATTCCTTGTGTGGGCCACCACTGGGCCCAGTACATATCTTTAGTATTATCAATTTGCTTATGCATTTCTCTTTTCCAATACTTCAAGCTGAGATGATTTACCTTGGTGAGGTTTATATTTTCTAGAGGGTCTGTAGATGGCCTTTTTTTTTTTTTTTTTTTTTTTTTTTTTGGAGAGGGGGTGCAATGCGTTAGCCCTTGAAATTGTAAGCAGAATTGTATATACAAACCTATGTCACCTCTATAGATTTTGGTGGACAGAATCCAAAGGTTTCCTAGATTCTTGAAGGAGTGTGTTATTCATAAAATCTAAAAGGTCCACTGCAATGGACCATTAGTCCTATGAAAACAGCTAAACTTATGTCCCAGTTTTTAAATATTATTTTTCTTTTTTTAATTCAAATTCTTTTTCAGTTATAATTGACATACAATATTATATTAGTTTCAGGTGTACAACATAGTGATTAGACATTTATATAATTTACAAAGCGATCGCCCTGATAAGTCTAGCACCCATTTGACACCATACGAGCACATAGTTATTATAATGTTATTGACTATATTCCCTATGTTGTACTTTACATCCCCATTACTGTTAGTCCATGCCCCATTTATCTTATTCTCCTATCCTATCTCAGCATTTGTCATATAACAAGCTCTCAAGTTTTCCTTAATGAACAAATTAAAATGTGGTCTATAGTTACTGATTATTTGATGGCAAAATTTGTGCTATAATGTAGGTCTTACATCCCTTGTAAGGTACTTTTCTATTATTTGGGTTCTTTTTCCTTAAACCATTATCTGATCAAAATTGAAATTTAACTAATACATTTCTACCTTCCTTGTACATTGCCTCCATAGTCCTTACAGTTCATGATCCGGGAGATACTAGATTAAAACAGGAAGACTCAGTAGACACTGCTACAATATTGAGGAAAAATCTAGGATCCAAGTCAAAAGAAAGCTACTCAATCCCAGCTCTTTCATGTCTCAGCGGTGGGGCTCTCTCCAAACTGTAATATTCGGCATCTTTATCTCAAATGGAGACAATTATTCTAATTAATATTGTTTTTGCAAAAGTGAGTTGACATGAACACAAATATAAGATATACAAATTAGATCTTGTTAGAAAACAAGAAGTCTTAATTCAAGTTATACTCATGCCTATCTATGAATTCTATGAAATATCTATGAAACTTCACTTCCATTTCCACACAAACATATTCTCCTCCATGCTGTTCTTTGTGCTTTGTTTTAAAAATATTAATTTTTTTTATTTTGTCAACTGAGCCAATTTCCCAGTCAGGACGAAATTTTGTCCATAAAATTGCAGTGACCAACTGTAAGTAGCAGGTCTTAGTGTTAAATCTTGGAAAATACTTTCTAAAAATTTTAAAACATTTGTAAAACAGTGATTCCCTCCCCGCCTTTCCCTTCCCCCCCCCACCCCCATTATTAAGGACCTACAGTGGCATTTCTTTGTCTTAAGAATATTGTTTTTGTAAGTTTGGAAGGGACCATTCTCCAGGCTTTCCTAGAAAATCCTATAACCCATCATGAAAGGTAGTAATAATTTACACATCGTGAATACAAAATTCTCCAGAAAATAATGGACCCAGGGTGCCCCCCTGTTGTCCAAATTCTAATGTAAATTTGGAACGAAGTCTACTGGATTGTCATGCCTGTTCCTTTTTACCATGTTCACTCTGCTTATTTCTCCCCTATGCAAGATACGCATAATAATCCTTCTACCTTTTCTGAGTTAACAGTGATTCTATATAAATTTCATGTTTAAGTGTTAACACAACCCCATGATGTTGCAAGAACGGGTGGTTTTTTTTTCATTCATTTCATTTCATAAGTGAATAGGAGACTCAGAAGACCTTAGAAAGTTGATCAGCCTTCATTCAGCTAGTGAATTGCAGAAGCTTCTTCCTGAATCTATGTCCAAAGAGCTTTCTATGCATTGCAATAATCCAGTCATCTGACTGAAAATCAAATATCATCATGTCATTTTCCTGCTTAACACCCTTCAGTGGTTCCCCACTGCTCCAGCGTAAAGACTAGGATCTTATTATATTACCTGAAGGCTTTTTACAATCACAATGGAAAACATTATCTAAATCATTTCTAAATAGCCTCTGTTCAGATTTCAACTATCACTGTATAATCAAATTTACATTAAAGCCATCTGTCCCTGTGACTGTTTTAAAGTTAATCCTCAGCTTTGAAAATTAGCTTTTTCATTAAAATGTACCAAAGTGAGAATTTATATTTTATTAATCCTGCTTAGGACTTACTATGCTTCTTAAAACTGAAGAGCCACATCTTTCATTGTTTATTGAAAAGTTTCAATAGTTATCACTTTTGACAATTGCACTTTTCCCAATTTCTATGTTTTCTACTTTTTAGACTCATTTTATGAGTTTTTTGGGCATTATAATTTTAATCTACATGTCTCTTAGGCTGCCTTTGTTTCTCTGGGCTGTTTGCAGCATAATGTCCTCAGATCCATCTGCCTGCTCACTAACTCATTCCTCAGTTGTATCTAATCTGAAATATATTACCCTTAGTGAAGTTTTAATGCTATCAAATATTTTAAATTTTATTATTATTATTATTATTATTATTATTATTATTATTCAATTCCAAATGTTTTCTTCTTTTGAATTCCCCTTTCTTCTTCTACCTCCTTCCCCCCACTCGGGTTCAAGCCATTGTTTGTCAGTCTAGTTGTGTAGGACACAGCTCCCTGGCCCATGCTGGTATTAGGAGCCTTGTGCTCCCCCTGGCTGAGGCAGTCGGTTGCCAGTCGTTGTTCAGCCACTCACAGCAGCTCACAGCAGCTCTCATTGGCTGCTGGAGGCTCCCACTGGCTGCCGCCCACTCATGTGGGCCACCGGCTGCTCCTGGCAGTACACAGTAGCCCACAGCACCACACAGTAGCCCATGGCAGCAAACAGCAGCCCATGGCAGCACTGAGCAGCCCACGGCAGCTCACACCAACTTCTGGATGCTCACAGCAGGCCCCGTTTCAGGGAGAGCTATTGTTCACAATCTTAGCTATAGAGGGTGCAGCTCACTGGCCCATGTGGGAATCCAACTGGCAACCTTAGTGTTAGGAGCACGGCAATCCAACCACCTGAGCCACGGGGCCAACCCTCTTTTGAATTTTTGTTGTTTAAATTTCTCCTTTTATTCTTTCAGTCATAATAACTCATGAGAACTCAAACCTTTGGTGGATTTTTTATTTCTTTGTTTTGTTTGAGTCAGAATTTCTTTTGGCAAGAGTATCGGTAATACACATCTAAAACAGGTTTCATATGCTCTCTCTAGACATATCAAATATACTGCCTATGTAAAATGACATTTTATAGTCATTTCTCAAAATTTGCAGATAGTGTGAATTTGAATGCCAAACACACCCAAAAAGAGACCCAAATTTTTATTTCTTAAGGGAATAATAGCTTTTATTCACCCAGATTACAGTAGACACAGACAAGTGTTCATGTAAGTTGCTAGGTTTCTTTTCCTACTACACATTACCAAGATCACAGCTCTTTGAAGGCCTCATCATTGCCTATTGCTATGATTTCCACATTTCATGTTCCCTGGTACATATTGAAACACAGGCCTCTGAGTAAATCAACTGTAAACTCACCAAGGCAGCCAAACCTCAGATCACGTACCCAGCTTTCTACTTTTAAGTAACATCTATATTTCTGGCTTAGTATAATTTTTTTTCTTATAAGCACAACTATGCATCATATGTTTTGTTATTTTACACCACAAAGGTTTTTGGGACTTTTAATAGAAGAGATTCTCAATACTTTAGTTCATCTTGTCTGAGTCACATGTTGCCTATTCTATGATTCTTACAGAACAAGAGATGATGAATGAAGACATTCTGCTCAAGTCACATTTTTTACCTTAGACAGGTCAGTTAGCATCTCAGGGACCCAAGTGTTTACATATGAAAATGCGGGAAATAATTCTTGTACTATTTACTCACAGGGTTGCTGTCAGCATCAAATGATAAATGTATGTAAAATTACTTTGTACAGTACAAAGTGTGAAACAATAGAAAGAACTGCTACAGCTATCATTGATTATTTGGTATTAGAAGCATATTGGAAATCTTTATTTCTTCCTATATAGTGTTGTAGTTGAGTGTAAACTCTGGATCTTGGGTCATGTTGTCCCCAACATTTATAAGATGCATGACCTTGAACAAGTCACATCATGCCTTGTACCTCATTGACCTTCTTTGGAAAATTGAGAAAATAAAAGAACCTACTGATAAGGCAGTTATGGATTAAACACATGAATATGACACTGTTTAGAGCAACTCTACCCAAGCACAGTTCACAGGTAGTGCTGATTTGTAAGTACAGAAATTTAAAGTAAAATTTTAATGCGTTTCACAGTAATTTTATGTCTGTTACATCTAATAATTAAAAATGTACATGTATTTTGTGTATCTTTTTATTTCATTTTTATTTTATTTTATGTTGTAAGTACAAACAAACTAAGCCTTTATCACAGATAACTTAGGAAGCACTGATTTAGTGGCTGCTACATAGACAGGGTTCTGCAACTATCATCCCTTATTGTAATTACTACCATTACAAGTGATTATGCAAATAGCCATGGAACAATTTCTTTCAAAATGAGACATTGTCACCAATCTCTCTGTGGAGGCTGTTAAATAAGCCAATCTCAAAAGGCTACATTCTGGGTGATTCCAGCTACATGACATTCTGAAAAAGACAAAACTACGGAGATTAGTGGTTGTCAAGGGTTCGAGGGGAGGGAGGGATGAATAGAGCACAGAGGATTTTTAAGGCAATGAAACAATGTTTCATTGTATGATACTACAATAGTAGATACATGTCATTATATATTTGTCACAACCCATAACATGTACAATAACTAGCATGAACCCTAACGTAATCTATGTGCTTTGGGTGATAATGATGTGTCCGTGTAGGTTCTTGGACTGTAACTTATGTACTGCTCTGTACCAGATGTTCCAGTTGGGGTGCTTGTGCATGTGTGAAGGCAGATGTATATGGGGAATCTCCACTTTACACTCAATTTTGCTGTAAACCTAAAACTGCTAAAAAAAAAAAAATAATAAAGTTTATTCATTTTAAAAAAAATGGAAGAAAACACAATACTACAAATATCTCGGATTGAAAAAAGAAGATATTGGGAAAACTTCATTGTAAGACATTTGACAATTTAGATGAAAACTCAACTACCTGAAGCTAACATAGCAAGAAATAAAAAAAAATATGAACAAAACTGTTGAATTCTTAATTGAAAACATTTCCACAAATAAATCTGAAGGTTCAAATATCTTTATTGGTCAATTTTAAATATTCAAGGGAAAGAAAACACCAATCTGAAACAAACTCTTCCAGAGAACAAAATAATAAGAAACATTTGCAGATTTGGTTTTATGGGCCCAGCATGACATTCACACAAAACTTGACAAAACGCATGCAACAAAGAGAAAGAAATTATAGGCCAACATCTCTCATAAACATGCATTCAAGAAAATCTAAACAACATATTAGAAAATTAAATCCAGAAATATAGAAATATAATATTACATTATGATCACATTACATTTATTTCAGGAATGAAACGTAAGTTTAATATTTGAAAATAAATCACAAATAAATAGAATAAAGGATAAAAACCTTTATCTCAATAGATCCATAAAAAGCCTTTAATAAAATTCAACACCAATGATAAACCCATGATAAAATAGAAATAGAAACTGCCTTAATCATTTGATAAGATATAGCTACAATAAAACCCTCTAGATCTTATTTAATTATTGAATATTAAAGATACCCCCCCCAAAGTCTGGTGAGAGATATGGATGGTCAGTAATATCACATCTATTCAATATTTCTTAATCATTAGAAACATAACAGAACAAGAATAATAAATGAAAAGTGTAAATTGAAAAGAAATGTAACTGTCATTATTCATGCACAACTTAATTGTGTATATTACAAATGCAAAGGAATTCTATAGATAAAAAGCCAAATGTAATAACTAAATATAGCACTGTTGGATACAAAATGGTATGTAAATTTTAATGATTTATACTTATTAGTAATAGACAAGTAGAAATTTAACATTAGAAATCATTTTGTTTATGATAACACCAAAAACACCAATGCCTCAGACTAAACTTAACAAAAGTCATTCCATACTTCTACACTGAAAACTAAAATGTTACTAAAGAAACAAATTTTAAGAGAGTTAAATAGATGGAAGTACATACCAGATTCATATATTTGAAGATTTAGTATTGTGAAGATGTCAATTTTCCCCAAACTGTTTTATAAATACAGTAAAACTCTAATCACATATGGCTACTGTTGTGGAAATTGGCAAGCCAAGTCCTAAAATTTATATAGAAATCTGAAGGACTGAAAGTATCAAAGAAAATCTAAAAGATGTACAGTGTTAGAAGGCATTAACTAACAGATATAAAAATAAAACAATAAAACAGTAATTAGTAACTATTATTTTAGCCAAAGATACACATAGAGACAAATGGAACATAATCAAATACCCCCAAATAGACCCAAGAATAAGTTGTCATTGATTTATGGTAAACTACAGTGGCAATGCCATGGAAAAAGCAACGTCTTTTAGATAAATGCCTCAAGATTGTGCATCCTATGAAAAAATTAATTTGACATTTTTCTCATACCAATCATCAAAATTTATTCCAGATATACTTTAGATCTAAAATTGAAGGGTAGTTACAAAGCTTCTAAAAGAAAATATAGAGGAAAATCTTCATGATCCTGAATTCGGCAAAGATTTCTTAAACAAGAACACACACAGACACACACACACA
Source organism: Rhinolophus sinicus (assembly GCF_036562045.2). Classification (NCBI taxonomy): domain Eukaryota; kingdom Metazoa; phylum Chordata; class Mammalia; order Chiroptera; family Rhinolophidae; genus Rhinolophus; species Rhinolophus sinicus. Next base: position 13,236,153 of record NC_133761.1, read on the forward strand.
CACAGACATACACACACACACAGTCATGCATGCAAGCATGATCACAAACCATAAAGTGAGAGATTGATGAATTAGATTTAATTAAAATTAATAATTTTTATATCAAAAAACACCATTAAGAGAGCTACCAGTATAATGCCACAGAGTGAGACATTTGTAATCACCGAACTGACAAAGAACTTGTATCCAGAATATATAACTAAATGTTACAAATTAGTAACACAAATACAACAGTACCCTTTAAATACATGGCAAGGGACTTAAATAGGCATTTCACCAAAAAGGTTATCCAAGTGGCCAAAAAGCATAAGAAAATGGGTTTTCCTTATCATTATTTATCCCAGGGAAGTGCAATTTAAAGTCATACTAAGCTATCCCTACACACCTACTGAATGACTGAAATTTTTTAAATTTGACAATATCAAATGTTGGTGAAAAATAAAGCAACGGGACTCTCATACAATGTTGATAGTAGTACAAATTGGTAAAACCACTTTAGGAAACTCTATGGTAATATCAACTAAAATTTAATAATATATGCATGCACAGTGGCTTGGCAATTTCAGTTCTTGCTAAATATGTAGCAGAATACATACATATTACATTAGAAAAATCTGTGTAACTTTACTAACAATTGTCACTCCAATAAACTTTAATTAGAAAAAAGGCATGTACACCAATGTTCAGAGCAGCTTTAGTCATAATTGCCACAAATTGGAAATAGCCCAAATGTCCATCAACATTAATAAATCATTACATATTCATGCAATAGAATATTATTTAGCAACAAAAAGAATGAAGTAGGCTACAAAGTAACCAAACTGATAAATCTATAATCATAATAATGAGCAAAAATTAAAACAAAAGATAAATACATAAGAGTTTATACCAATACCATTCCATTCATAGAAACAGAGGAAAAAATTTTAAGGTGATAGAAATGAGAAAAGTAATTACTTTTGGGGAAGGGAAAAGTGGTTATTTCTAGAGTGTAAGTTATGTTCTAGATATTTATCTTGGCGATGGTTATAGGCCTGTAACCACTTCTTACAAATTTTCAACCTATATACTTAATGGCCATCATTTTACATATGGTAAAGTTCAATACAAAAGGAACAAAAATATTTTGAATTATTCCTCACATTGTTTTGTCATATACTCAGTGACTATTAGACGATATGACTAATGCTTTTCCAGTTCTTCATTGAACATCGACTTTGTCCAGTACATTGTGCCAGATATTGTTGGAACAGGAGAAAAGTTGACATCTGGCTTCTGCCCTGGTCCAGCTTGCTATTTAACAGAGACAGGATGATATATGAGCACAAATAATAACACAAAGCAGAAAGTGAGGGGAACAATGTATGGATTACAGAGTGGGCCACCAGAAGTCTTCAAGGAAGAGAGGGCAACGGAGTTGGACTTCAAAATCTCAGTAGGATTTCAACCAGTGTAGATAAAAAAATTGTTTCCCTGCAGGAAATAAAAAAACAAAAAACGGTGCAAGTGTAAAATGTAGGGTGTGTATATAATATCTATGTGAAAATATAAAGTATGAATATGGTCTATGTGAAAATGTGAGTGGCACCTGCAGTCCAGCATGTGAATTAATCGGCACCGAAACCTCAATAAATTGAGAAAAGTCAGAAATCGACGAAGTAGTTGCTGTTGGCAGAATACAGATTTTGGTGTGTTGAAGGGCTCTTCCCAGGTTTGGGGAATCATAAAGTGCTTCATCATTGCCAGAGTATTTTGAAGGGAACTGAATTGGCAATCTTGGGAAATCCTTCTCATATAAGAGCCCAGAGGATGATTTTGCTGGAATGCAGGACTTGTACAATAGAACTTAAAGAGCAGCTTGAAATTAGTCTGTGGAGGGTTGGGATGTCAACTGCTCATGATCAGGTGTGTTTGACGGCTTTCAAGCAGATGTATGTATGACTTAGAAAAAGTCACATTTAAGGGCAATTGACCTGACGATGAACAGAAGCATAGAAGTGCTCTAACAACTCAGTAAATACGGCCAGGGCACAAGTGCTTACATGTGATTTCTATGTGCATGTCTCTGTCCAAATATCAATAAACCCAGAGAAAAGGCGGTTACTAGCCAAGAGGACAATGCCCAGAACTGGATTTCACAGAGGTAGAAGCAGGCCTGCTCTCTGCCCAGTCTTCTGGGGGTCTCAGGCATGGCAGTGAACAAGAAACCCTGCTAAGTAACAGGCCACATCTGCACAACATAAACAGACTCATGTGCCTGGCTGGGGGTCAGGCAGCGGGATGCTTGCCAGTGCTTTCCTAGAAATAGGCTACATCACAGGTGACTTTCTCTACTAAAACTCTGATTTAGGGTTGGGGAGGGTAACAGTGTCGTGATGGAGGGTGGAGCAGGATACAGAGATGGGAGAAGGAAGGAGAGACATTGTTGTCTTCAAAAAGGTTTCTTTATGATTTCACCTGATTTTATGACTGTGGCAAGTCTCTGGAAAATGATTTCAGGAACTGTACTTCAGGTCATCGTCTTCCTCACAGTGGTTGTTTGAAAGATTCCTGGAGGATGCTTTCTGCTCTCTCTGCAGTATGAGCCCTGGGCAATGGGCCAAAGTTGTTTTAAATCTCAGTTGAAAGTTCTGGCTCTTTTTATGTGACTAGGTGCCAAAAGGAAGTCTAATAACTTATCAAGTTGAGGCACCTCGGGGAGCTCCAGAAGCATGAATTTTTGAGAAGAGGTTTAGGGAGCAAGGTTATTAACTCTTGACCTCACTGTAGCTATGGTTGAGCTACTATTTGTATTTGGTTAATTAAGAATTTTTTATTTTTGCAAAGACAATTGGCCTGAGAGTCCTGAGGCCTAGGGGTTTTATTTTTCCCCCCTTGAAACTTTTAAATTAACTGTGCCATTGACCAACTCCAAATATCACCTATGTCTCAATTTTCTCCTCTTGAAAATAGAGGATAGTGCGTGTCTGATATTCCTCGTTAATGTCTTTCAGGTGAAAGTTCAGTGAAAGAGCACAAAATAAATTCATCTCAGCAAATTATCCAGCATTGCTTGTGTACTATACTCACAGCTGCAAGGAATTCAAGAAATCTTTAGGACACAATTGCTAGCTTCCAGGAGATAAAGACATGACCTGCAAAGCAGAGAATGCCAGATTCCTTAGAGTTGGTGTAGTGCATACCGGGGTGTGCCACTCACCTGTCTGTCCCTACCCACCATCCTTTTCAGGAAGAAGTACTCACTCCTCCAGGACTGTTAGCATTGGACAGTTCACAGCTAAATCCTCTCTGTCTGCACCTGCCCTTGGTCCTTGCCCAAGGTTCTCCTAACCAATGAGTGGTAGAGAGAGAGATGCAAAGGCCCTGACCCTTCAGAACAATTCTGGAGGGCCGTCATAGCTCCAGAGCTCCCCATGGGATAGGCGATGGCCCTTGTAGAGAGAGTAGAGCCACCCACCTTTTCCTTCAACCAGTCCTGCTTCCTTCACTTCCCCAGGTCTGTTGGTCCCTAGAGAACTCCCCAGTAAAATTCCTTCACATAGAGCTCACTTTGCCAGTACAGACATTGAAACTGGAATAGTACAGGTAAGACGAGCATGGCCCCTATGCAAGGATGACATGCAAATTCATGAAGCATTCCATAGTTCCCAACCAATTAAATCTCAATTATGAAAAAAAAAATTCCTTTATGCTAATCTCCAGAGTGTGCTTCTCAGGGAAATTGACTTGTGGTAATTAATCAGGAAAAACAAAAACAAAAAACAAAAATACTGGCTGTGGGAATTTACAGAAGGAAGAAAGCAAATCCTGTTTGGGGAAGATGAGACAAGAAAAGCTGCAAATGGAAGGGGATATCTGTGATGCAGTTTGATAGGTATGTGGGTTTTCACTGGAAGAGATGGTGAAACAGGAAGTAGGGAAAGAAGTATTTATTACTGTATTGAGAGGGACTAGAATAAGTGAAGGCTCAGAGATCAGAACATAGGATATGTGAATCTGCAAAAAATAAAATGCAGAGAGCTTGGCTATATTCTCCCATTCACAGGGCACTAGAAGATCAGGATGAGTGCCTATCGTGGAGGGTCCTAAAATCCTGCTGTGGAGATTTAGAGTGATGCACTAAATCGGAGAGGAGAGGGGGAAAAGGCATGGAAGGTTTATTTAGTAGAAGAGTTATATAACGTAAGCTATGCTTTCAAAGAACGATCCGGGACCTAAAACAAGGAAGTCCTGCAAAATGGAAGGTATTTTATGATGCTTAATAGTCTTAGATTATTTTTTTTAAGTATTCCAAAGGAAATGAAGATAGGAAAGATGTCAAAACAAATTGAAAATATAATATTGGAGTATGCCCTTTTTTGTTGTTTTTCAATTTAATGATTATCCAGGGCAGCTAGCTTGAGTATGCCTGCAAGGGGGGGGGGGGGGGGGGGGAGAGAGAGAGAGAGAGAGAGAGAGAGAGAGAGAATAATGCAAAGAGAGACTTCTCTGTTTCTCTCACTCTTTTTCAACTATTACTTTTACCGCATGACCAACAGCTTATGGGACCATAGCTCTGTAGCTCTGTTGCCAGCATGTTGAATGCTCTGGAATTCTCACCTGAAACATAAACAGAGTCAGGATGACTGGCTCATTTAGGCAAATCACTTCACTTCTCTAATTCTTATGTTTGCTATTTGCAGAAGTAGATGTATTGTGATGGATTTTTAAGAAAACGTGTGTGAAGCGCTTTGCGGTGCGTGGTGCATAAGAAATCCCCTGTACGAGTTACTCTTGCTGTTAGCTCTGCCGTGAATGGTCTATACCGTTTGCGATTTGTCTCACACCTATGAGCCTGTAATTCTTCATCTAAAGAACAAGTTGCCAGGTTTTTTTTGTTGTTGTTATTACCTTCTATACTTTCAATGCCAGATTCCAAGTATGATTTTCTTTAACACAAAATGAAAAACACAGATTTGTTAATCCAGCTCAACAAGATGAATACATTCAGTGAATGCACTTCCCAGAAACAGGTGAGGCACTAGAATGGGGGGGAGGGGGGGTGCGGGGTGAAGGTGTCATGGGCTTCACTCCCTGCCAGAGCCAGCATCTGCTTTGGAACAGCACCATTGTTCTCTGAGATTCTGTGGGTGCTGGGTCTGCCAAATGCTTTTTTTTTCCTACCAGAAAACTATTATCCACTACAATTACTCAAAAACGTTTGCATCATTGCTGCTTGTTTTTGAGCCCGAGCCAAAGGTCCCTAGTGTGTCTTTTGCATGACATCTAGGTCTTTTCTGTGAAACACTGCGTGGTCAGGAACCGGCCCAAACCTAACCCGTGAACAAATTCCCGTCCCTCTGCCATGCGTTCAGTATCCTCACCAGGTGTCAGGAACAGCTTCGTGAGCGACCGTTATGACAACACATAGCACAGCTTGCATTCTGTCGGGGCCCCCAACACACTGCAGCCAATAGAGCTTGCTGTGACAGAACAAGGATGCATTCCCCTTCTCATCTCCCCACCTTAATCCCTCACAGCTCATCCGGTACAAACTTGGGCAATGTTCATTCCAGACTGAAAAGGGAATCTGAAAGCAGCCCATGTACCCAACTCTCTTCACTCCCTACTTTATGTATGGGGATCTAGAAACAGAGGGGAGTGTGATGAGGGACTATCTCTAATCTACTCTAGGTTTTCAACTCTGTACTCTGGGGTTCAGCAGTCAGTGGCAGTACTTGGATTTCTGTCACAGGTCTTTTGTGCTCTATTTTCTTTCATTATGTGTCACATAGTTTCTATTCAGTGGGGAAAGATTTCTTGGAGCATTACTTCCTGTGAATCTCTAACGGCACATTAGGGAAATGTTTACGCTCAGTGGCTGCCCAGAATTTGGTCTCATCTCTCATCCTCCACCCAGTTACTACTGTAGAAATATGTGTTACAAGTGTGAAACTTACAGAATCCAGACTCGGAAGGCTTAGGCTCTTGTTCTGGCTCTCTCTGTAAGAGTTATACGACTTGGACTAGTCAATTCTACGACTTGAACAAGGCATCCATAGCTTTGGTTCACTCATCTGAAAAACGGAAGTCATGGCAAGCTGTCGTGAGCTTTTGGATGGTTAGACAAGCCTATGGATTTCAAAAATGTAAGAGGCCAGTGAAGTGGAATCATGATTTCCCAATTTGACATCAGGCTGCCCTGACCAGAACTTTACAACCTTTGAACCTCCATCCATAGATATCTTTCCAACTCTGCTGTACATAGAGGAAAAAACAAGACTCATCTTTTTTTACTGTTTGACTGCTATCCTTTATATAACTTCCTGGCAAATATACAGTGGTTTTTCTGGTGAGGTAATTATGTTTTAGTCAATGGCTAGGGCCCAAAACAAACATCTTTACTGTCTTTTTTTTTTTTTTTTTTTTAGATAAATTCTTGTAAAAGGCTAGGGTTGGTGCCAGGAAGGATGTCTTTCTATTCTGAAGGGAAAAGAAAGAACTTCCAGTGGGCTCCTGATTCCCACTGAATTTCTTTATTTTTTCTTAGAACAGGACTGAAAGAGAAGATAACTATAGAGAAGAAAAGCCAAAGAGTGTGATGAACATAAACACCTTTACTTTAATCTCTAGCGTGTCATCTTTTGACCTATTCCTACTTTATAGGTCCCAGTCATCTTCTATATGGCAGAACCAAGTTCCCCAGGACAAAGGGACACTTTCCTGGACATTTAAATACTTCAATATTTCCCTATTTTTCTGCCTTAGGCCCATTAATACCCTGACATCTTCGAGCCAGTTTCCTATTTGAGGACCCTTCTACCTTCATCCAGAATATTAACAGCAAAAATGACTTCCCCATTTAGGAGTGTGTGTTCCCTGTCTAGTCATGTGGCCCCCACAGTATGGTTATTTCTGAACATAAGCAGTAACCTCACATTCATCTCATTTATCCCAAGCAATGCCCTCATAGAACAAGTCATGGTTGTTCTTAGACAAAGAGACATCTGGGAGCCAGTGAGAGGGAAATCCAGCACAGCTGATTTAGTAACCAAATGCGTCCCTTGCATGTTTATCATGCCTTTAAGTATTCAAATACTTTTATGTCTGTGGTGCATGGAAACCCTACCACATGATCGATTAGGTCATATAGCTCCATTTTACATGAATCATGAATAATGTGAGGTTTGTAGAGGTGCGTTCTGAGCCATCTCATAGCCAGAGTGTTCACACAGCCTTGGGTCACTGGATCCTAGACACTCTTTTAAATCACGTCTTGATTTCTAGATCAACTTATTCCCATAGATAAGTAGTTGATATTAGCTTTGGAGAGCCTCTTGTCAGCCTTTTTTAGACCTCCAGGATATGACAACTAGCTAGTATATTGAAGAATCTTCTGTAACTTATTGGGCTTGTAATTATCCTTTCTGGGAAGGAGTAAAAGTGCCTTTATTATCTCAGAAAAAATAAATAAAGAAGGAAGGAAGGAAGGAAGGAAGGAAGGAAGGAAGGAAGGAAGGAAGGAAGGAAGGGAACAGATGTCTCATAATGTAGTACAGCAGCCAGATGTTTTGGAAGGCCTGAGAGGTGGTACAGTAAGGGGTCGACTGTGTTAAACACAATCCTTTTGTTCCACCTCTGATATCCTTGACTGTTTCATTCTTCCAATACTTCACCTGCCTCCCAGATCACACTGATAGCACTGCCCCTTGGTCCAGCACCCTAACTGAGCTCCGCCAAGTAGCTGGATGAGTCTGATTTGAAGCTCAGGCTGAGTTATATTCATGTCACATGTCATGTCTTCTTTGGAGTTAAATGAGATGTCATACTAAGGAACACGGCATCTGCCTTTCTGAGTGGTCACTGAGGGATCAAATGATGTGAACTGGCGGTCAGAAGGAATCAGATCTCCATGGGGATCTTACCCGTGGCAAGGAGGTGGGAGGGAGCCAGACAGATCAATTTCCCCTCCTTCTCCCTTCTGTGAACTACTCTGAGATGCAGTTTTCTATGTAGCCCCTCCACAGAAAGTGTTATGTGCTAGGAAGCAATCCTCACAGCATCCAGTGGTTTCTCTCTGAGACTTATCCTGAAGAAGCAGCCAGCAGAGTAACTCAAGGAAATGTTTCTCATCTTTTCTTGCTCCAGTTCTCTTTTCCTTTTCAATGCACATCAATGGACCTTGCACGCTGCACACAAATGTAGTGTCAGTGCTTCTCTCCTTGCCCTGAGCTTTGCTTTTAGAGAACTGAGCCTAAGAGCACATCTGACTGACTCCTAGTTCACGGTAGGCAGGACAGAAATGGGCACAGTGTACTTCTCAATAAATTTGGAAAAACTAAGTTAAGTTGATTCTTTGAAGTCAAATATGTCAGCTAGCAACAGGGTGCTGGCATTTTGCAATTTGTTTCTTAGTATGAGATGAAAGGTTAGCGCTAGGTAATAGCAGAGGAAGTTTCAGGAAACAAGTTCCCTTTCCTGCGCTTTGAAACCATAGTCCTCAGATCAGATCCTTTTCAAGTAACCAAAGCTGAGGATCATTCTGAATAGATTTGAGTAGCAAAGGGTTTATTTCCTCAGTCCCCCCTCTGGGAACAACACTCAAGCAAATATCTGACTCCTATAAAAGTCCTTCAGAAGAACTTTTCCCTAAGCCAGACCTGAAAAGTCTCCTAGTCACCTGTCTGCCTATCTTAATTTATTGTGATCTAATTCAGATTCCAGAGTCTTCTTCAGAAAAATGTTTTATATGTTTCTATATAGATATAGAAAGATATAGATAGGTAAATGCATCGATATGTAGCTAGGTAAATAAACACACACATATCTTAATGTAAGATCCTGTACTCTTATGTGCAATTCAATTTTCCCATCTAATTAAGGGGCAGAGTGATAGATAGCTTGAGGTTATGTTATACTCAACCCACCACAAAAGGTGTGTATGCGAAAGAATCTGCCAGATGTGCATTGCTATGTGGGGACTTGCTATCTCATGTTTAATTTCCATCTCTAAGAGAGAGCAATATGGGTGGCTTGCCAAAACAAGAAAGTGGGTATGGCAGATCTCTTTTCTTAAGTGAGATCATTATCATAAAAGAAAATAAAAAATGATACGCTGAGGTCCTTCAATTCAGAGTGGAATATGCAGCAATGTTGTAAACATATTACTATGACTCTACGTTTTTCTCACTACACTTATGGTCAGCTCTGTGGAAAACTGGGATGAACATTATTAGACCTTTTGTCCTTCTCATGTAATTGGATAATCCCTTCTCCAAGAAGTTAGCTTTCTTGGATCCCTTGGTGACAGTCTAGAACACAAACACATGGCCCAGCCAAGACTTGTTACTGATTTAGCTGGGCCATCCTTACTAATTTCAGTTAATCTATTAAGCAGTTTGTAAGGTCCCTATCAGCTTTAGAATTCTTGAACTTTATCTGTGGTTTATTCAATTTTCATAATGAGACCTGCTGTCTGGGTTCACAAGACTTTTGCAGTCATAAAATATTACTTCAATGTCAAGTTCACTTACAATTGTAACAGTTGACTAAACTATATTGTCTGGATTCCTGCTACTTGAAGGATGGTCCACAGACTGGGTATGTCAGCATCACCTACCAGCTTGTTAGAAATGCAGAATCTCAGTAGTTAATGCAGATCTATGAAGTAAGAGTCTACATTTTACCAAGATCTCCAATTTATCTTGTTAAATTTAGACACGCATTACAATGTGGACTAGAGGGCTGGCACAGAGGAGATCTTCCGTGTCTGACATTGCGGTTCACTGCAGGCCATCGCCTTCTCAGCAATAAGGTTAATGCACAGGTGCCAAACTGAATACATTACATGAGTCGCTTGGCAGTAAGGAGCTTGGAGCTTCCCAGCTGCAACCGCCAGTGAACACATTTTTTCCAGTTCTGCCATGACTCAGATGGTCCCTTCTTCCACAGTTTTTTTTATAGCCCTTATTCTTTAGGCTCACTTTGTGGCACTCTCACATTTATGCTCAGTGTTATAACTTTAGTTCATTTGGTTCATCAAATATTTCACGCGTTTATCATATAAGGGTTTTCACACACAATATCTTCTCAGCCTGAGACTTTCATATTCAGCTGCTGCTTCTTCATTCTTCAGGACTCACTTCTCATTCTCAGGGAGTCTCTTCTTCTCTTCCAAGGTCAGGTTCCCCAGTATTTCCTATCCCATATATTTTTCTTTTCAATCTTATGAGGTATCATAATTAAAATGGTCATATTTTTAGGTATTAGTTGAGAACTTTTGGTATTACCTAACAATGTAGACTTAAATTTTTATCAATAAAATTAGAAGTGCTTCAATAGGTAACCACAAGATAGCCACGGGGATACGACAGACAGTTTGGGGAATATAGTCAATAATGTTGTAAAGATTTTATAGGCTATCCAATGGACACTTGTCTTATTAGGGAGACCACTTCAGAGATGGTGTAGGTGCCTGATCACTGAGCTGTACACCTGAAGCTGAAGCTGAATAATAATGAATATCAACTATAATTTAATATATATATAGTCACAGGATGTGGAGTACGACATTAGGAATAGAGTCAGTGGAACTGTAACAGCTGTATACAATGTCAAAGGGGTAGTAGATTGGGGGTGGCGGTGTAAGTGTCTAACTATTACATTGTTTTGTACACCTGAAACTAATAATAAAAAAAGAAGAGCTTATCTCCTGGGTTTATTGGGAGAAATAATAGAAGTTCTATATTTAGAACACTATTTCAAACACAATCAGGCCACGCTGAACCCACTCAAAATGTTTCTCTCTCTATCTGGATCCTTCTCTTTTTTCAGATCTTAGGTTTAAATATGATCTCTTCAGAGAATGGGTGTCTTGGCTGGAAACAGAAAGTGAGACAAATTTCTCTAAGACTAGTAAGAAACATCAGTCACCCTCCTTACCACTCAGGCCCTGGATAGGGAAAGAGAGTAGCAGGAGGAGGAGAGGTCAGGGCACCACTTCCTTGCAGCTCTGCTGGAAAAAGGAAAGACCCAATGATTGAAATGTTTATACAGGATGACTAGGCAAATTGCAAGTCTAATAAAAGTTGACTTGGCCCCAGCAGCACCAGAGACAACTATAAGACCTGAAGGAGCCATGAAGCTCAGACCATGGTGATCCTACGGCTAGCTAGAACAGGGACGAGAACCATAGGGGTGTCCCCACCGTGACTCAAGATCAGTGGCATAACTCTAGAGACATACAACCCTCGGAAGGACTGAGGTCATTTTCCTCCAGCAGAATGGGGACTTAGAAACAAAGACAAAGCTATAAAAAATGAAGTTATGTTTCTTAGATACCTCTCAACTGAGCACCAATGCCTCCTCAGACATTTATTGTCTTTATCTCCATTAGATTTGAAGTTTCATGGTAGCTGGGATGAGTTAGCTTGGCACGTTTCTCATAAATTAATCAATAAAATGTTTCAATGAATGACTTGAGTAGTTATCGAAGTTCTTATCCGATAGTAACCCCTTGTATGTGAATTCACATTCTACTTTCCATACAGAAAAAGGAACTTTAGAATTATCTTTCTGTCTTGTACTTGAGAATTTGTTGTATATACCTGTGTGGAGGAAGAAAGAAAACAGAAAAAGATTCATGGAAAAGGTCTAAGTTCAACCATGCTTTAATCAAAATACATTTTTTTCTTGAAAGTGAATCTGAAAGTTGATATACCAATGTGTAGTCAAGACCAGCTTATATTGAAATAATATTGTGAGTTTTGTCTGAGCTCACTGACAATGAAAGTCTGGCTGGGAAATATGGTTGGACGGAATTCAGGTAATTTCCTTCCACAGTGGTAAACAATGTCAGTTTCTGGAGTAAGATACTGTGCCCAGTTATATTTAGTCCACTTGATAAACTGCCTCCAACTCATTCTGAAAATACCTGGGATTTTAGGGGCTTTATTACCCTTCCTTATTGGTTATACAATAAGTCTGTATAACCAATAAGAAGGACATATACTGACTTACCAATCGAAAATGTGGAGTCTTCCAGAAACAGTGCTAAAACAGTGAATAGATATTTAAACAAAAACAATAACAGCAACAAAAAATAAAAGACTTTGAAACTATCAGTTCAATACCCTTCTTTGGTATATGAGGAAACTGAGGCACAGAGAGCAGTTCTAACATGAGAGCCAAGGTTAGAATACACATCTCCTCAATTGCAATCCAAAGATTTCTTCAGAATACTGCTTTTTCACTTCTAACAAGAAAAAAAAATATTTAGGAGATTATATTTTTTATAAAGATTGCAAATATCTCTGTGCATCTATTGTTTGGTAGGAGGTTCTGTGGTTAAGAGCAAGCCTGGGGCAAGAGCCACATTGCATGGCTGAATAGAAACTTGAAAATATCTTTAATTGCACCATTTTTAAGGTAGACAAATCATTCAAGTGTGTTTAAAAATCAGGACAAATGATTGCATGCTGATGGGGGTCTGGCTACAAAAAGGAATGTATCTGTAGGATTAGAAAGAAAACATTTCTTTTATTCTGTATAAATAAATTGATAGATATGATGATAGATAGATAGATAGATAGATAGATAGATAGATAGATAGATAGATAGATAGATAGATAGGCAGGCAAATAGACAGACAGACAGACAGACAGACAGACAGACAGATAGATAGATTGACAGATAAAATATTCCTCCACAACTGAGATGGAGAGACTCACAGAGCTCGATTGTTACAATTTCAGACCACAGTCAGTTGACATTCAGTCTCATTCAGGAAGTATACTGAATGTGAAGTAAAGTTGGTGGGAAGAAGCTGATATTTCAGCCAATATGCTGATGCTTAATTTAGAGTTTGGGGGCATTTAGAATAATTTTCAATTATGTCAATATCTCACAAAGAAGGTTTAGACAGGAAAGTAGGAAAAAAGGACTGAACAACTTTTGAGAAGGATTAAACTGAAAGGAAACCTTGAAGACTGACTTTAAGTAAGCTGCAATGGTATAAATACTACTACCTACACAATAACCACAGTTCAACAAACCAGAAACAACCTCCCTAAAGTGATATTGAAAGGAATTATAATGGACATAAAAAATATAAAACATAAGGGAAAATCCTGAGAAATTAAACCGCATTAAAATTAAAAACACAAACTCTTAATCATTAAAAGACACCACGAAGAGGGTAAAAAAGATAAGCTTCACAACGGAAGACATTTTCACACTTTTTCTATCTAGAATATATGAAGAATTTCTCGTTATTAAAGAGAAAGAAATGAAAATAAAATAAAAAGAGAAAAGACACAGATGGGCATTTCTCAGAAGTTCAAACAAATGATCATAAACATATGGAATGTTGCTCAATCGCATTCAAATTTAATCACTAAGAGAAATACAAATTTAATCACTAAGCCCGTGTTTTGCCCAGACCAGTTTGGTAAAATTATGCAGCTGGATTATATAAAACGTTGATGAGAATGTGAAGCCATGGGAACTATTATCCGCTGCTAGTGGGAGTATACATTGGTACAACCACTTTGGGGGAAAAAATGGAATCACCCAGTAAATTTGAACATGTTTGTGCTATAATACACAGAAGTTCCTTTCTTTGGTGTATATCCTGCGTAAACTTGCATCGGTGCTCTGGATCAAGAGATAGGAACCAGCATATTCCCAACAGAGGGAATATTAGTGAAATACTGGGAAAGACCCTAAATGCTCAGACCAGCTAAATGAGCAAATAAACTATGAAGTATTATGAGAGGAAATAGTAACTATAGGAAACAAAAATTCATCCATTTTCAACAAGGATGAACCTCAGACATATAAAGTTGGATAAAATAAGTATATTTGATTATCCTAGCTACATAAAAGATCAAAATTAAATAATTTATTAAATACAGATACGTAAGTAGGTGGTAAAAAAATAGCAAGACGCAATGAAATGACTGGAACAAAAGGCAGGATTGGGGCTATTTCTTGCAAGGAGGAAAAGAGATGGGCAAAGATAACTTATGTCTACAAAATTGTTGGTTGGATATTGGCTACACAGGTGTTTGCTTTATTATTATTATTTAACCATGCAAATGTGTCCTATATGCTTTTTAATGTTCCATCTATTTCAATATAAAATGTCAAGAAAAATCAGTAAGCTGGAGAAGGGAAGGATAACACAAATAGTAGATTAGGAAAAGAAGATTAAAACAAAAATAGGTTGGTGCAAAAGTAATAGCGGTTTAAAAGGTTAAAAATATTAATACACACACACTGGATGACCCAGACACCATTCTGCTAAGTCAAGTTGCTGTCTCTCAAGGAAATACTTTTTTTGGTCCAGTCATTCTACCCCATCCCCCACCATGCATTTCAGGTTAAAGAGATTAGTGTTTCAGGAGAAACCCTGACAAAGAATTAAATTCCCCACTCTGTTTATAACAAAGGCATTAAGATTTCATTCACTGGTGAGACTGTATGCATTTTATGTGCAGTATACCACACAGGAACAATACTGGTTAAAGTAGCATTCCATAGAAACTAAGCGGGTCACAATGAATTTTGCCTACTCTGATAACCAGAATCTCAGTTGTACCCATTGGGAAGATGGGTTTAAATATGGATTAAATGCTAATTTGCCGTGTTATATTTGGCAGTTCATTTAATTTACATGAACTAGGTTCCTCATTTGTAAGGGGGAATACTAGTAATTTCAAACTCTTAGTGCTGTTGTGAGAAAGCCTAGCATGTTATCTGGCAAACTTAAATGACAGCTTTAAGAGAAACCATCAGATGTGTTCCAACTCGCCTGGACATATACAGAATATTTCATGGAGAGATTTTTTTTTTTTTTTTTTTACTTTATACTGACTGAACTTCACACTATGGATTGAGAATTTTATAAAGCTTCCTTAAAAATGTGAAAGTTTAGTTGTCATTCTCTGTCTTTAACTGCTCTGGGGTCTCTGTTTAAAATTCACTAAGTTTAAGAAAGTTCTCTCTGTCTTGAATACATTCAGAACATGCCTGGTGCCAATTACTTATCACCAGGGAATTGCATTGATGTGTGCCTGCTGCTCTGTTTTGCTCTCTCTCCTTCTCCGTTGCATCTTCCTCTCTTAACAATGACCTCTGTGTTCTGCTTTTGAGCCAACATGGCCAGTTAAGGTTTATATCCATACCTTTTGGCAGGAAGAAAATCTAAAAAATATGCCTCTTACATACAGAGATGACTGAACTCAATCAGATGACTGAACTCATTCCCTTTAAAAATGAGGAATTTACTCTTTAAATATTTTATAGCAATGATAGTGGAAGATAAACACATACAATGAAACCAAGAATTATTTTTTATTATTATTATTATTATTATTATTATTATTATTATTATTAAAGAGAGAATATAAAATTTGATTGAGGTCTGAGATGTTCATCAACATATCTCTTGTATTTGGCGTGGTGTTTGGTAAATGGTCTGTTATAAGGCAGCTATTCATCATATTTATTTGAATGAATTAATGCACTAATGAATTAAAACTGACACAAATGTGAACACTGAACAACGCATTTTTGTGCTAAACGTTGACATGCCTTGAAAGCCCTGATTATTGAGAAAATGTATGAGTCCCTAGGAATTCTTGTCAAGATAAAATTTTTTAAAAAATAAACCTTTTTATTTTAGAATAGTTTTTGATTTACGGAAAGTTCCAAAGATACAACAGAGTTCACATAAACCCTACACAGAGTTTTCTCCATAGTTAACATCATACATTACTGTGATATATTTGTCACAATTAAAGGACCAATATTGACATTATACATTATTATTAACTAAACACCTTATTTGAATTTTCTTAGTTTTTAGCTGTTATAGTCCAAGATCCTTCCAAGTGGTTGCTCCTGCAAAGCTACACATATCACTTTGATTCCCGTTTCATTGACCAGAGCAAGTTCTGCAGCTACACCTTACTCTAGGAAGATAGGGAACTGCAATTCTACAAAGTTTATGGGAGGCTAAAGAAATCAAAATATTTTGGTCGATGATACTAAATGAACGCTATCATAGTAACTCACACATGCACTGCATCTTTACAGTTCACAAAGTTACTCAAGGATGTTTATCGTCTTTTATTCTAAGGTCAGAGAAAAAGGTAGCAGGAATTTTGGAATGGAAGACTCCAAGGTTAAACAGCTTGTCCAGAGTTGTCCAGCTAGCAAATGGCCAACCAAACCTCAAACCAAAAACTTTTCGACAATACTCTGATAAAAAATATTCTTCCCGGTAAACCATAAATGTCTTCTGCCTTTATCAGCTATTACTTGTTCTCAATGACCTCACCAGTGGGCATGAAAAACCCCAGAGGAGGGGTCAGCAAAGTTTTCTGGAAAGAGGCTAATAGTAAATGATTGGGCTTGTGCAATCTTCATGATCTGTCATCACTCCCCAATCCCACCATTGTAGAGCAAAAACACCAGTAGAGAATATATTAATAAATGAGTGTGTTGCAATAAAACTTTATTTACAAAAGCAGCAGGTAGGCTGGATTTGGAGTAGGGTCATAGGTTGCCAACTGCAGCCCTAGAAGCTGGAGGAATCTACATAACAACGTGTGATATATTGATATAGGTAGTCTGTAAGACGTACAACAAAAGTCATTGCTTTGCTTATCCCATCATTCTTTAACACTCTCTCTTTGTCAATGCTTTTTCAATCCTTATGAATGATCATTAAAAAAAGTCCTTCATTCTCTGTGAATCTCCTGTTAACATCTTTCTATACCTCACTGTAACTTATGATGCTCTATAGCCTAACAGGATTGCTTACTTGACTCTCAAGAAAGTGTATGCAGATCAAAGTATTTTGAGGTGCCACTTAAGGGTACAGGAACTCGAAGAAGACGGACCCGGGTAGTTGAAACAATGAAGGGTTAGCAAGGCACATGCTAAAGTTTGAAAAAAAGTCTTTCACCTTTCCTTTTATTTATTTATGTTTTGTGTGTGTGATTTTTAAAAAATCCTGTGTGGTCTTTATCACACACAACATATCAACAAATGATGGGAGAAGCCCAAAAAATGAGCCATAGGGAATTTTTGAAAAGCTTTCAGGCTATATTTATATAAATTACTTTCCTCTTTTATATAATCAAAATAAAGGAGTTGGATTGAAACTTTAAAATATTTTTCACCATGGAAATATATTTACATACAGTTTGTAAATAACAGCAGACTTATATATAAATAATACATATGTTTATATATTTTTATGTATATGAGCATACACGTATCTATACATAAGACAAAGTTAGAAGTTTAAAAGGAAACCAGGTTGGTGGGACTTAAAAGCTAAGGAGATTTCCCCTTATGTGTGGGGTGTACCTAACACAACAAAATATTTTCATAATGATTAATGAACAGGATAATATTCTCTTTTTAAAGAGTTTCCTTGGCTCACTCAGGGTGGTATTTAAGCTCCTCTTTTTTAAGCATCATATTCTGATGCATGTTCCAATGACTGAACAGAACCTCGTTAGGACTTAGTCTCAAATCCAGCTATAAGAATCTGTGGATTAAAATTGGCCTCAAGTTCTTCACAGCTCCTCCCAACAAGACATCTGTTTTCCCAACCCTTGACTTTGGGCTGGCCTTATAATATGCTTTGATCAGTAGACTACAGCGGAAGTGAATTTGTACAACTTCTGAGAGGGGCCTCAAGAAGCCTTGGAGCTTCTGCCCTTGCATTCTTGGAACACTCATACCATGTGGAGAGAGAGGCCATATAACAATTAGCACCAATCACGGGACATATGAGTGAAGCTTTCTTGGACCATCCAATCCTAGGTAAACAAGCAGATGACGGCAGTCACATATGTGACCCCAGGTGACCTCAGCAGACCAGCTACCCAGCAGACTCAACCCACTGAATGGTGAAACATGAGAAGTAATTTTAGTTTTAAGCGTATATGTTGAAAAACAAAATATGATAATTTCAGAAAACCCCTAAACATGTTCAGTTTCTGAATTAGGAAGAGACAAATGGGTGAGTTTGTGTTTCTATATTTGTATACGTTTCTAGGTATGGCTATTGTGTGTGAAAACAGTGTAAATAATAGTGGGACATGACTAATATTTATTGAGTACCTGATGTGTGAAAAGCACTATGAGATATATGTTTATTTAAACTACATCTCATGTGGCTATTCTAATAATTGTATCTGTGTTAACCGAAGAACAAATAAATCTTCCTCTTCTACGTTGACACATGAACAGTTTAATTTTCTGTGTAAACCAGAAAAGATAACATCACGGAAACACTCAAAATAAAATATGTACCTTCCAAAAAATTTAATTTAAAACTATTGCCAAATGCACCATAGACAAAATTCAATGATAGAGAAATTAAGAGGGAATATTTGCAACTTAGATCTCAAAATCTAAAGTTCATGAGCTGTGAAAAAATTTTTGAAAACAATAGTTAAAATTCAAATGCCCAATAAAGTGGAAAAAGATACTATTACTAAACTTATAATACATTTATATCTAAAAAAGAATGTTTATTCAAATAAAAATCTCAAAGCAAAAATTGACATTATATATTTATTGACCAGAACTATTTTGTTAATTCATCCATTTATTCAAATGATATTGTCCATCACTAAATATCAGGAAGTTTAAAGTAAACAAAACAGAATCCTTCCATGAATTAGTCCAGAGCTAAGTGGAAGAGACAGAAAAACAAACGATCAATATAATATAGTGACTTAGCACTAAGTTGTTGAGATATGCAAGAGTATTAAAGGATTTGAGAAGCAGCAAGGAAATTGTAGAGAATCCTTCTTACAGGAAGTGAAGCCAGAAATTGCTTAAAAGACAAGTTAGAATTTTCCAGATGAAGGAAGTGCTGGGGGAGGTGAGGATATTATTTGAGGGAAAGTAGTGACCATATGCAAAGGCTAAGGAGAGAAATAGCAAACTGTTTCAGGTAAGTACAAGAAGTGTAAAGAGAGGCAGTGCTAACGCTACTAGAAGTAAAACTGAAGAGCTACATTGTATTCATTCAAGAGTTCCATTCTAAAAATTCCAGAATTAACCTGAAGGCAGTTTGTGGTGATGGGTCAGCAGGTCTATAACATGTAAAAATTAGATTTTAAATAGACCTTGTTCTCTGGAGGATGATTTTTAGAAGAAAAACGAGCAGCTAAGAGACCACTTAGGAGGGAGGCTGTAGCAATAGCCCAGAGAGGAAGGTGTAGAGTTAAAGATGATTCTTGAGTTTAGAGCTCAGTGTATCCATGCAACTATGAAGCTTTTTATTCATTATAGTGGGAGACAGATCTAAGATGGTACCCGTGATCCCTGGCTCCTGGTCATCACAGCTCTGTGCAAGCTCCTCTCCTTGATGTTGGAGGGTCTGTGACTTGCTTCTAATCAATAAAATTTGGCAAATGGGAGGAATCTGACATCATTCCTATGGCGGGTATGTTAAAATATATGATTCCACCTTGCTAGCCAATTGTCTCTAAAGACCGTCCTTGCTCACTTGACAAATTAAGGAGCCATGTTGGAAAAACTCACATGTCAAGAAACTGAGGACAGCCTCCAGCTGACAGCCAACAAAAGGCTGAAGTCAGCAGTCCTACCACAAGGAAATAAATTCTGCCAAAATCCTATGTGAGCTTAGAAGTGGATTCCGCCTCCCCCAGTCGTTCCTCCAGATGAGAATGCAGCCCAACTGACACCTTGATTACACCCTGACTAGCCAGATTATCTGTGCCCAGATCCACAGAATCTTTGGGATAATAATGCGTATTGTTTTAATCCTCTAAATTTGTGGTAATTTGTTATGTAACATAGATAACAAATCAAGTACTTATTATAAAATTAAATGTATTTCCCTGTGTGGACAGGTCAGGTCCTCCAGAATACAAAAGATTTCTGTAGCTTAATGCTTGAACTTACGTTTGCTAAGTTAACCTTCAATGGCCTGCCTAACTTGCCTGTCTTTTGGCCCTTGATAATGGTTTAGCAACTCAGATTCAGTTTATGGAAATTGCCCTCAGCAATATATTTAAGTACGTTCGCTTTCAGTGCCAAAAATCCTGAGTTCTTGAGTGATAGATATTTCTAGGAGCCTGGTTTAGCTGTCAACCAAAATGCCTTCTCTCTACTGCATTGATCTCATGCCAAGGACAGCAAGGTTTCCAAAATCCCCTGAATGCTTCGATTGATTTTAATTACAGTAAAGTCTATTGACATAAAGCTAAATACCATTTCCATTAGCAACAATGTTGCCAAGCATTATTCGAAATCTCTGAGAGTCCAGGGGAAGTGGCTTCCAAAAGTAGAGCCCCTTGAGTGGACTTCTTTGTCTTTCAACACCTTCTCAGGGAGCCTCATTTGGTATCATATTGGAAGGACATTCTTCTATTCTCCAGCTTTGTTCATTCTCCTCTCTGAGTGGCGTCTTTTCCACCTTCTGACATTTTGTCCTAGTTGTGAAGCTCTTCTAAGCTTCTGAGGAGATTCAGAAAATTCAGCTGCAAGACCAGTGTCATTTAATACATGCATCAGAAAGCTACAAAGACAGAAATATGTAAGAGGGAAGAAAAAGGGACATATCTAGAGCTCATTTCTTCAACAGTTACCATCCCACTCTCCCTGCACTATTACAATGACCATCTCTTGGCAGTGACCATACCCTAAATATCTCTGTAGCCTTGGTCCAAAGCACAATAACTGATACCAGTAGGCAATCTTGTGTTTCTTTAATTGTGGTCAGAGAATAGACAATTTTGCAGGATGGGATTATAATCTTCCTCAACGTGCTATGAAAATTCTGTATTTCTCAGGCAGAATTGATTCTGTATTTCTCAGGCAGAATGGGAAGTGATTCTGGTTTCATGAAAGGCAATCCAAGTGATGAGTGCAAAGTGGGAGTCAGTGCCCGTAAAACAAGAAATTATATATATAAGGGAGGAGGATGGGTGTTTTCAAGGAGTCGAGGATGAGAATAGGGGCTGAGGGACAAAGACAGGGAAAAACTCTGCCTTATTTAAACATAATATTGTAATTGCAAAGGAGTGGAGATAAAGTGAGGTTAAAATTGATTAGAAGGAACTTTAAGCACCTCAGTAAGAATTATGAGCTTGATATGGAATACTGCTCGTTAAATTTTTATGTTTTCTAGGAAGCTTTTCATAGTATTCCTGTTTGATCTAAGAGTCACTCCTTCATTCTCCCTTGGTTACATTTTTCACAAGATAATGAAAATATCGATTTACTTGCCACTTTCCCCCAGTGTATTATAAGCAATGCCAGTAAAGCAATGCCATTATAAATGCAGCTTTTTGAGAAAATTAATATGCTGTGGGAAAGAAGATCAACTCTATCTTCATGGATGGTCATGGAAATTCTATTTTTAATATAAAACGTTGGAAATAAGCTAAATGATCTGTTGTTACAGAAAGTCGCTTAAATAAACATCCATCAGTGGTAAATTAGACGATTGTGTAGTAAAAATAATGGTGTGAAAGGATTTTACATTGTATGGGAATTTTATAATACTATATGAAAAAAATTTCAAAACATTACTAACAAATGACCATGTATATCTGCGTATAAGTAAGTGTGAACTCACAAGTGTGTGTGCATGAGCAAAGACATGTAAACAAATAGAATAACATGGGAAGATTATAGGTTGGTTTCTTATTTTTGCTTCTCTTTTTTAATGAATAGTTTGTACATTGCAAGTGTCAGAACACGTCCCCTCATGTACCACCAGCCTGTGATAATTCCATAACCATGGCCTGATTTCAGGAGAGGCTGGGGTAGGAAGCAGCTGTCCTTTTCAGCCTCAGTGGAGAATGGAGGCATTTTCAGTAAAGCATGAGAGGAAGGAGGTGACTGCTGTGTGAGCAACTGATATTCTCTGCCAGAAAAATATAATGATTGTGTCGTAATCACATTTAAGAAAAAGAAAGAAAGGAAGGAAGGAAGGAAGGAAGGAAGGAAGAAAGGAAGGAAGGAAGGAAGGAAGGAAGGAAGGAAGGAAGGAAGGAAGGAAGAAAGAAAGAAAGAAAGAAAGAAAGAAAGAAAGAAAGAAAGAAAGAAAGAAAGAAAGAAAGAAAACAAAATAATGAATCTAGTTGCAGAATATATCCAGGGGTGACAGAGATTGGACCAGAGTGGCAGAGTTGCCACTTGTCCCTTGTGCTGGCTGCCTACATTCTCAAACTGACTCTCCAGAGCAGTGAAGTGGAAGGAGGACTGGAAAGAGAGGTCATGATGAGACTTAGTGTCAGCCACCTGTAAATCCTCAATTAGGCATACTGCTTACAGTTGTTTATTTCCTAGTCTATATAGAATGACAGTGTCTTTTCTGGCTCTGAAATGCTCCTATGAGTATGGGCATATATACTAGTCTGCCCACAGCCATATATTCTTTCTTTCAACATTTGTTAGTTCAGAACACAGGGAGTGTCTAAGCCTTTTCTAAGTACCACCTGACACAAGTGGAAAAAAAAGAAAGCTATAATACGGTGCATTATGTGCTAGGATTTACTAGCTCGTTTATACATCACAACAATCTTATAAGGTTAAAAAATTGCATCAGTGATTTTATAGATGACGAAAGGAGGTCCAGGGAGGTGAAATCATTAGGAAACAGTGGAGAAGCAAGCCTTTATACCCAGGTATGTCTGAGTCCAAGGACAGTGCTTTTCCCACTAACCATGCTTCTATGTTTCCCAGCTTGTTTTACATGATAATTTTAAACTCATAAGGGCAGATGTCTATCTTGCATGGGTACTGGAATGTACTGAATAATTATTTGTTTAAGGAAAGGCTGAGAGAGAGAGAGAGAGAGAGAGAGAAGGAGTGGAGGGCGAAGGAGGGAAGGAGGGGAGGGAGAGAGGGAAGAAGGAAGGAAGGAAGAAAGGAAGAAAAACAGAAGCTTTTCAGGGCAATAATGATTCAAATGCTTCTTCTGCAGAAATGGATGGATAAATTGAGGTTGAATTAGTCTCACTGTACAGCATTTTCCACGTAGGTTTGATGTCAGATTCTTCCCCTTTTTTAATGGGGTCTATGGTGGGAGGCCAAGGGGGAGACTGGTGATTGTATTTAATTATGTTCAAAGAAAGTTACAGAATACTCAACAGATGTTAGGCTTGCAGCTGGGATCCCATAACAAATGCTGCTCTGCTATCTCGCCTTGCACATTATTGCACCAAAGCAGGTCCCAGAAAATGCCCAACAGACACATTGGCTGGGGCTGAGTGAGAAAAGATAACAAATCTTAGGGAAACATGTTGCCTATTATTCCTCCTAATGAGAGCTGCCAGGGTGTACATTGAGCAGGCCTTGGGCTGATACTGGGACACAAAGGATCTTAATGCATCCCACACAACGATGTCATTTGCAATCTGAAGCAACAAAAGAGATTGAAGCCCTGGAAGGTGGGCTTTGTTTCTTGACACTGTATATCCCAGGGAAGACAAATAACAACCACAGAATTTGCTTTTCCAAGCCCCATAGGCATTCAAAAGCAGCCTGTTGACTGCAATTAGGATACCCCAGCTTTTAAAAGCCAATCCTCTCAACAGGCAGTGGGATACTGTTTGGGCATGTTTCAGATTTACCATGGAGGCAGAACTCCCTGAAGGAGACGATATGGAAGAAAACCCCATTGACTTAAAATGCACAGCCATCTCAAGGGGTCTCCAGTGATGCCTCCCACACAGAATAGGCTAGTTTCACACTTCATGGGGGCGGGTGGGGGGGAGAGAGCCCTCTTTTTAGTCCTACCTATCAAACTAGGTCCACCTAAGAGCTCATCTACACATGGCTTCCCTACACGCTAATATTTCCTCTCTCTCTCCAACTAAAGGCTTTCTTTCATGAGCGTCCTCTTACTATAAGTCAGGCCAGAAGTTCTGGGGCGTTATTGCCCTAAGATTTACCCTTAATGGGTGAAGAGTAAAGTGTGTGGATAAATGGCCCAAATTCCTCACACTGGTAGGGCAACATTATGGGATATTCTAGCTCGCTCAGTGAATCCCAAGCTGAATTAAGCCTTAGATGTCACACTATGGAGTACGTTATATATAACATCCACTAATTACTTTCCTTTTTTCCCCCCATCTCCCTTTTATATTCCTTTACCTTGATCTGTGAAATCATATCCCAAATAAACTACTGGTCCCCAAGTCCCTATCTTAGTCTTTGCTTTTGAGAGAAATCAAATTCAGGGAGTTGGCCAGGAGATTTCAGGATTTCCATCCATGCTCCCATTTATAAACCTTGACGTGCTATCCACTTCCTGCGGAATAAGTGGGAAAAGTCTCAGGGTGATATCTGTGATTCTTTTTAACATGATCCTAAGTTAACTTTTAGATGCATGTATAAACCTTTCTCCATGACACACCAATTCCAGAATACTCTTTATAATTTCATTATTTTAAGCCTTAATATATAGACTTCCTTCAATCTGAATTCCTCACTCAGCAGATGTGTATTTTCCTCCTTTGCCTTTTATAAAGTAATTTCCGACTTAATGAAGCTTTTTATGCTTCCAGAAACAGAGCAGGGTTCTCCCTTTCTAAGGCACCGTTGGTGGGTACCTCTATTGAAAGCATGTATAGTCTTCACCACTAAACTAGGAGACACTTCGAAGTAGACAGGCTCTTTTTTATCTTTATACTCTCAATTTTTGTCACAGTGTCTGACACTTAAAATACCCAATCAAAATATGTTGTTTCAATGAGTAAACGAGTAAAGGAATGAAATATCAACGCTTCCTTTTCAAAGACAGTTGTTTGATGTTTCTGCTACTTTCCCCTGCCATTCTAGGTAAGCGGAAATAGAATTTTCCATTACAGAGTTTCTCGGAAGCCAATAATTTTCCTCAAGGATAGGTAAATTATAAAATGTTATAATTTACCAGACTGGATGTTTTGTTGAAATTTGGGGCCTGTGTCTTCTTTTTATAACATATATTTGAAAGTGTAGGGCCGGCCCGGTGGCTCAGGCGGTTAGAGCTCCATGCTCCTAACTCCGAAGGCTGCCGGTTCGATTCCCACATGGGCCAGTGGGCTCTCAACCACAAGGTTGCCAGTTCAATTCCTCGAGTCCCGCAAGGGATGGTGGGCTCTGCCCCCTGCAACTAAGATTGAACACGGCACCTTGAGCTGAGCTGCCTCCCGGATGGCTCAGTTGTTGGTTGGAGCATGGGCTCTCAACCACAAGGTTGCCAGTTCAATTCCTCGAGTTGCAACTAAGATTGAACACAGCATCTTGAGCTGAGCTGCCACTGAGCTCCCAGATGGCTCAGTTGGTTGGAGCGCATCGTCTCAACCACAAGGTTGCCGGTTTGACTCCTGTAAGGGATGGTGGGCTGCGCCCCCTGCAACTAAGATTGAACACGGCACCTTGAGCTGAGCTGCCTCCCGGATGGCTCAGTTGTTGGTTGGAGCACTGGCTCTCAACCACAAGGTTGCCGGATGGTGGGCAGCGCCCCCTGCAACTAAAATTGAACACGGCACCTTGAGCTGAGCTGCCGCTGAGCTGCCGGATGGCTCAGTTGGTTGGAGTGTGTCCTCTCAACCACAAGGTTGCCGGTTTGACTCCCGCAAGGGATGGTGGGCTGTGCCCCCTGCAACTAGCAATGGCAACTGGACCTGGAGCTGAGCTGCGCCCTCCACAACTAAGACTGAAAGAACAACAACTTGAAGCTGAACAGAACCCTCCACAACTAAGATTGAAAGGACAACAATTTGACCATTGTTCCCCAATAAAGTCCTGTTCCCCTTCCCCAATAAAAAAAAAAAAAGAAAAAAAAAAAAAAAAGAAAGTGTAATGTACTCCATAGTGGTGACCAATAAAAGTAGGGGTGATGACCAAGGTAGTGAACTAGGTAAACGGGATCTGGTTAAATAGTGCGAGATTTGGAACCAAAAGACCTAAATTCAGACCCTGGTTTTCCTAGAGGTTTTAGCCAAGTCACTTCAGATTTCTGCTTCTACAGCTATAAAATGGCAATAATATTTAATCTGCACTGTATTTTGAGCATTTTCAAGAAATATTATATACAGATGCACTTCATAAAATGTCATGTGACTACATACACATATGTCTTTCTATATACATATATTTACTTATTTATAATTCTCATAATTTTAATGATAAGTGCTATATGTAAAATAGGCCTTCAGCAGCCAAACTGAACTTGACCGAAATGCAACCTAGAGATGCAGGTCTTGATATAGAGCCAGAAATGTAGGTTGAATTTTGCTTTTGAACTATTAGGTTGGTACAAACGTAATTGTGGTTTAAAAGGTTAAAAATAATTGCAAAGAACGCAATTATTTTTGCACAACCTAATACATCTTCCAAATTGAGAACTTATCCTAGTTTTAAACACTTCTGAAGAAGTAAACATTTTCTTTGCTCTGCTAGCCTCACAATTTGAATTGGGAAATTTAGGCACTAAACACCTAACTATATAAAGTAATAAAATCATAAGTATTTTATATATATATATGCAGGAAAAATTGCTGTTATCAAGAGAGCACAAACACAGTTTTCTTGTTCTAACAAAAGTTGATTCCGGGACTGACACTTGATATCTTTTTCACTCTCATGGAATAACTCAAGTGGTTTCCCAGGGTGTTGCAAAATTTAATGCTTCTGGTTGTGATTATTTCCAGGAAGAGGAATTGTTCCTGCAAGAAAATGTGCCAGCAGTGCTATATGGCATGTGGAATTATGCAATTCCACACACAGACCAGAATGAGATATTTGTCTGCATATTCGGCAGTTGGGATTTATGGGATCCTGTGTGTCATACGTCTGCCCAAAATTTAGTGATGCATTGGGATGGGGCAAACAGAAAGGTTCTGGGAGAGGTGGGAGCAGGAAATAAAACAGCCACAAATACCAGGAGTGAGTCTGGTCCAGAAACATTACCCCAAATGCAAAGAGTTAAGGACAAAATTGTATTCGAGAACCATTTATTATGAAATAGGGGTTAGAGGAAATGTATATAAAGGCCTACTGAGGGTATAGGATTCAGAGCAGGAGATGGTCAAGAATATAGGTCCCTGGTAGATATCAGGGAAAATCTGCAATTGGGTAAAAATGTTTCAGGCATATAGTAGGCAAGGAGCCAGGGCCAGAATTTCAGTTGCTGGCAACTGGCTTGAAAAGAATAAATCCAGATCCCAGTTTTAGAGGCATAGGACCCCAAATAAAAAGCAAATACATGGGGCAGAACAGAGATCTGGTTACCCAATATGAGGTACAAATGTGGACCAGGTCTCAGAAATAGGGTAGAATTGGGTAATAATCAGAGCTGGAGGCTGAGCCCCAGAGCACTAGTTACATACATTCTATCTTGAGTTAGGAAAATCCTTAAAGACTAGGGCCAGGTCAAGCCTGTAAATTAGTCTGAACTGTTCTGGTTTGGGAAAGCAATGGTAGGAAAGGGCAAGAAGCCAAGCTGAGACTTCTACTGTGGACACTGAATTCTGAAAATGACAATTGTCCATCATGGTTAGAGACTCCACATATAATTAAGCGTTTTCTGTGTCTCAACAATTTATCCTTCAGAATCACTTTCTATGAGAAATCAGACCTCCAGTGTACTCCATCCTTTCAGGAGAAGCACTTTTTTTTTCTTTTCTTTAGAGTTTTAGGATTAGATCTCTATCAGGGATCCTGTCTTGAAGACTAACGTAATGACTTATTCAAGTTTCATGGTGGAAATTAGACTTTCCCAAATCCAATTACATTCCAGCTGGCAAAAGCACTGGCTGTTTCAAAGCCCACACATCTGGAAGAAGGCTTGAATTGGCTATCTCCCTGCCTCTTATGTCTGCAACCTTTTTTAGACAGTAGGTTAGAAACATGTTTCTGGATGGACAAGATTAATGTATTTTTTGACCATCAAATTTCTGAAGGAATACAGACCAAATAAGATATAGAAGACAGAAAAACCATTATATTATAGTTCCAATTTATTTAATAATTGTATGTCAACTACAATACTAAGACCAATGAAATGATGATTGTGTTGTTAATAAACCATATATTTTGACCCTATAAAGATCAAACTGACCATCATTTATTTGTCGGTTAATTAATTGGATGATTCACTGGTCCAAAGATTGATCTGAGTAGAGCTGTTGCCTGGACCCTACGTAGACCAAGGGGTTAAAACGTAGAACTGAAATTAACATGCTCACATTTAATCTTGACCTTCATTCTTTAAGGGTTTCTTTCTTAGGTTTTGCAGAAAACACTGCCACAAGAAAACACTTGGTTTAGGTCTCTATGAAATTGTTTGCTGACTCTGTGAACACAAACAACCTCCTTACTACTTTCTGGTCCTTGGTGTCTTTATCTGTAAAATGTAGATGGTAATCACCATTGCTAGATTTGCTGTGATGATTACAATAGATCCTGTATACGCAAAGTCATGCCAAACAGCAGGCACGCATTACATGGCAGCTCTTATTTTTTATTATTGTTATCATTAAGCTATGAGACAGAGCTCAGACTGGCACTGTACACCAGGAACATTGAGAGTTGTTGCCTGAAATGACATGGGTTTACAATGCCCAATCTGTAATAATTAGTGAAAGTATTCAGGAGATGGTTGACATCAGTGAGAGTAAAATGTGTTCCTTTATATACATCTGGAATTCAGCTGTGGAAAAAGTCCTTTCCCTTCTAAGGATACCCACATAAACATCACACAAGGATTTGCCCAATGTCTTCTTTCCCAGTTCTCATATGGCAGCAAATGTTTGCTAGAGGCTTCCTGCTGAAGTTTCCAAATCTATTTGCCTAGTTTCTGTTGGGAAAATATATTTGATAAGATTCCCCACTCTGAGTTCTACTCCAGCCACTCTGAGAGTGTTTGAAAGACTAGAGGCAGTTTATGAAAGGTAGTTTATTTCCTCTTAGATTTTTTGCCTACAATTAAATTTTGTGATCTAGTATGATAATTTCATGAGAAATCAAAGTTGTTCATAATGTAAATTAATATTCCTAAACTCCCATGGAGGTATATTATTTTTAAAAAAAAATGTTATCTACTAATATAAAACTGTGTTACATTTTTTTCTTTCCACATCAGTTTTTAACTGGATGAAATATTCTTTCTTGTTACCAATTTTCTTAAATTCTAAGTACATTGTTGACTCATTTAACAAATGTTTATTGGGTTATTAATATACCTCAAGCACTAGGGGTATTTTTTTTCCTGGGGAGCAATATGAGCAAAACAAATATCCTAATACTGTTCATGGAGTTTAGAATCTACCATAGGAAATAGAAATGAGACAATAAATCAACCTAATATGGTGGAAAAATGCTTTTTATTAAAGTCAGGAAGTCAGGGGAAGAGGGCGTTTCTCTGGTGTAGAGACTCCATTTATTTACAGAAATATCTTGATAACTTTTCTTAGCATCAAAAAACCCTTAGAGTGATTGCATGAATTTTTAAATGGTTCTCAAACCTGGCTGTACATTAGGTAAATTTAAAACAAAAAATGATGCTTGAGCTCTACCTCCAGAAATTCTGATTTTATTGCTTGGATGTGACCCAGACTTAGGGTGTTTTGTACTGTTCACTGAGCCTTTCTAGTAGTTGAGTCGAAGTGTGTATTTCATTTGTTGTGCTGCCAGGTGAAGAGAACTGCACCCCCTACCACCACCAGTACCATTGCCCCCAACTTTTCCGGAAATTTGAAACACGCCAGCATGATTTTTTTATTGTCCTCTGAGGCATTTAGTGTTTTATCTAAGATGATGGGTATTGACTAAGAAATAGTGTAATGTTAGCTGCCACCTGCCCTCATTGTCAGGTATGGACAGATAGAACTTAGCACCCTTTTCATCTCAATTGTTCCCATTAACTTTTGTATGAAATTAATTATTCAATGTTAATTGAACTTGCCTTTGTGAGACATTGTCCTGAGTATTGAAGTGACAGAGATGATGAATCCCAAATAGCTAGTCCCCTAAGCCACTTGCATACTGAAGTGTGAACTCTAAGGGTATAAAAATTACCGAATTATAAAGCAATGCATGGTCAAATGCCATGCAGAAGTTAAAAAGCTAAATCTCAAAATAGGGTGAAAAAGGAGTGATAAAATTCTGGTAGTCTATACCACTTGACCTTAATGTTTCTCTTTTAAAAATTAACTTCTCCAAAGTTTCTTTTATAATTAGTACCTGGAAGCTCCAATTAGGGGTCCTCAAAACGCAGAAATGATTGAAAAAAGATTGCCTTTTGAGAACAAAGCGGTAAATCTACTCATTTGGAGTGAAAGTAAGGCAAGTTAGTTCAAAATAATGTAGTGACAGAGCTAACAAGAAATACTAGAATTAGTGGATCAGAAGACGAATCATAAGAAATAGAGACAAAAACATGATGTAGAAACAGCGTAGCAGTCAAGGGGGGAATCCTTAGCTTTTGTTCTGACTTTTTCTGACTCTCTTGATTGTCAATAATATTATAATAACTACATATGGTGCCAGATGGGTACCAGACTTATTGGGGGATCACACTGTAAGTTACATAAATGTCTAATCACTACGTCGTACACCTGAAACTAATATAAGATTGTGTGTCGACTATAACTGAAAGATACATTTTTAAAAATAACTTTAAGAAAAAGGCCACTCCAAATCTGGAAGTGTAGATGGCTTACCACTGAGACGGTGGTCTTAGCTAAAGCTGTACAATAGCATATTTGCTCCCATTGCCAAGAGCATCACAGTTGCGAGCTGCACTGTGTGACATCTGAATCATCAGACTCCTTACATCTGATTCCACGCTCATGAAGCAACCTCTGATTAAAATTTGGCTTCCCGCGTACATCTGCCTATAGGGACTCAAGGGGCTGATTATATAGATTCTGAGTAGATCCAGTTCTCACAAAACTGTAAAGTAGCTTCTGATTACGATTTGGCAACCTGTTTACCTTGACTACATGAAGGAACTATATTGGTTACACAAACTTGAGTATCTCTGATTGTGTGACAATGACTTCTCGTTGTAAATTCAAAAATTGATAGTTTTAAAAAATACATCCGTCTCATAATCTTGGCCCATTTTAATCTATCTCAACAGAGGGATCTGTTTGTGTCATGACAAAATTAGATATATGAACCTGCAATATTGAGGTTCTCAGACATGGCACATTCAGTAGAGAATATATCTCTTCCTTGAAGAAATGATAAGCCAGGATTTTGCTGTTGTGACAAGACCACGTGGTTGCTTAGGAGGATTTTCTTTTATTTGAAACTTCAGTTCTATCTAGTTCAAGACTTTTTAGCCACTTCCCAAAATACTGGGGAGAAGCCATGTTTTTTGGAGGGGAGGTCTTTGTTTCTTTGTTTGTTTTAGAGCACAGGTAATGTCTTATAATAAATTCACCTCTAATTAGTGTGACTTAAATAAGATCAAAATTTCAGTCCTCACATGTAACAGCCCAAATTAGGTGGTTGGTCAAATGTGCATACATTTTTCCACTCCACAAAGTTATCCAAAACTCCAGGATTGTGCAGGGCTCTGCGATCCTCAAAATGTGGCTTGTATTTCTGCATTCAAGGATGGTTCCATTGTTGCTATGCTGCATTTCTCTGCAGGTGGGAAGGAGGCGGCAGAGAAGAAATTTAGGATAAGCATGCAAATAGCTTTGTGACATTAAGCTCAATTTACCTCTCTAAGGCCCAGTCCCTACTTTAGGATAATGAAAAGTATTATACCTACATGATAAGATTTATGTGAAGATTAAATAAGTGAATACATGTGTATATTTTAGCAAAAGTACCTGACTATATAGTAAGCAATACATGAGTTATTATTAACCTCGCTTTATTGTTTTGAAATAGGGTTAATAAGAATAGAGATTTGAGTCAGAGAATGGATATGTATCACTGAGTAAACTTTTAAAGATAATAGTTATTACTGTTATTTTATATTTGGAAAAACAGTATGATCACATCCTTTGTCCTATATGATATAGGTTCATGGGTGAGGCTCAAATGACAATTATCTACAAATTCCCCATACTTTATGTTTTAATGTCTTTAATATTAGGATTTCACCACAAATTATATTTGTTTTTTCTTTTATTAAATCGGACCCCTTCTTTAGAAGTTAATCTCTGCTTCTTAATACTTTCTTTCTCTCCTTCTTCCTCCTTTTCTCTCCCTCTCTTCCTTCTTGTTTTCTTTCTTCTTGTTTTCTTTCTCTCTCCCTCTCCCTCTCTCTCTCTCAACTTGAGAATTCTCTCTGTGTGGAGAGAGAGAGAGACAGAGAGAGACAGCGAGAGACAGAGAGAGACAGAGAGAGACAGAGACAGAGAGACAGAGAAGGAGAGAGAGAGACAGAGAGACAGAGTTGTTCTGTGACACAGACAGAATAGGTCTTTCAGTATTCTTCCAGAAATTTTTATGATTAGAAATTAACTGGAGACTGACATAATTCTAAAGACCACCAGGATGACAAATGTAGTCAGAAAAATTGCTCTGGAAACTTGAGAATTCTTAGAATATTTCAAAACGGCATTTGATTGCATGTTGCTTGTTATGTATTATTAATTCACTAAATATTAATTGAGCATGTACAGTGAGCCAATATTTGTGTTCAGCCCTGGGAATTCAATGGTGAGAAACATCTGGCAGCACTCTTGCTCTATTGGAACACATGGCCTAGTGGGGATACATACATTAATGAGAAGATAATATATGCAAAGGTGAAATTACAATCAGTTGGCATCATGTTTCAGCCAAGCACAATGAGTAAGCTCTCGAGATCTGCCGCGATGCAACACTATTTACAGTAAACAATAGTATAGTGTGCACATAAATACTTGCGGAGAGAGTTGATCTCATGCAAGGTGATCTTTTCACAGTAAACAAACAAATAGACAGACAAAGTGAAACCTGAAACTAAAGAAGTTCTACGTGCATTCCACTCTATAAAGCCTTGTGGAGATTAGACACAGACAGGAGGTTCAGGGGCAACTTCTCTAAGAACAATTGAGCAGTAATCATGAAATCATAAACAGAAGAACAGTTTTCTTGTTTACGTATTTATTTAAAGAATGCAAGGGAAGAGTGGGGATGAACATTCCAGGTGTTAACCCTGTGCTCAACTAGCATGCTGCATAGTGTCTTCCAGATTACTCCCTATGGTTATTTATACGCAAGCGTACATCATACTACATATTCTCTCTTGGAACTTAGACAATAGATAATATCTATAGATATGGGGCCTTGGTTTTTCTTCACCTATAAATTGAGAAGTTATACAAAATGCTTCAAGTGTCTTTCAAATTAAAGGTTAAAATCTCATGGCTTTGTAAATTTTCACAGCTTATGCAAACAAACAAACAAACAAACAAAAAACCACATTTGGAAGAACCACATATTTAGACTCATTTTTCATTATCAAATGTGAGCCTTAAGAAGTTTGTTCAGTCATTGTCAATATCTGATCATCACATTAAAACACATATTTCTCAGACATCTACTGTTTTATGTCCTGTTCTCACATCCTACACTCACAAACAATAGCAACAACACCTAGTAATAGAACAAATAAATGCTTAGTAATTAAATGATAACAATAAAAGTAAGACAATGTTAACATAGGAAAACAGGATAAAATATATTTGTAATAAATGTAAATTAATAGCCTAATTAAAACTAATTATGTGTTAAAAGGATGTAAGTACATGAAAATAATTTCTAAGTCTTTGGCAGAGCTGAGAAGAAAATAAATTATCTTAGGCAAGGTAGAGTAAACAACATTTTGCAGAAGGCAATTTTCATAGACTATTACTTTTGATCTCTGTAAATACAAAAATATGCATTATTATTACTTATTTTAAAGATATGGAAAATTTCATTTTAATAGATTACTGTCTAGCCTAAGGCAATGCTAGAATTCAGGGATTTAAACCCTAGAATACTTGAATTGCATCAATAACTGTCTGATTCCAGTATCTTCTTTCCACTAGATTCCTGTTTTGCAACCTATACCTACATTCTGAAAATACCAACTCCTTTCTTCTTCTAATTCTCTCCTCTCCACTAGACTTTCCATTTTTCCCCTAAAAATTGTTTTTAGAAAAGGAACAAAAACAATGAAATCTCTGTGTTTGTGACCAGAAGAACAATCAAGCAGATCTGTCTTTATTAGAATTAGCACCTTGACCTAAAACTTGAAGTTCTATTAATCTAATCTCAGTACTACCATTTCAGCAGACCATAAGCCTCTCTGCAAGACATGAGTTCATGGAGGTGTACTTCTATTCATACCCTAGGCAACGGCCCAATCCACTCAGGTGTACAAAAACTCATAAGATCCTCCAAGAAAAGTGCCCAGGCCATCTCTCTCAAGTTTATTCTTTGTAGCCAGAACGGTGCAGATCAAATTTGGAATAAGATATGAAAAGAACCTCCAAGAGTGGTGGTATCTTGCCCTCTGTGGATAAAATTTGACGAAGGATTTGACGAAGGAAACACTTGCTAGATAGAATCATACCCAATTTTTAGCATTCATATAGGCCTTTCTGGACCCCAAGATGATTGATAGAGAGATGATAGATAGATGGATGGATGGAAAGATATAGATAGATAGATAGATAGATAGATAGATAGATAGATAGATAGATAGATAGATAAACAGGTAAATAAGTTTAATTTTATGGGGTAGTGTTGGTTTGCATTGCTTAGCCAGTGTCACTACCTTCAGTAGCAGCAGCAGCCTCACTACCACCTTCATCAACATCTCCAGTACCCCATAAATTGGCAGGTCACTGGGTTATTTATAAAGCACCTTCATATAGAATATCTTGTTTTCTTTTTTTCCCCCTGTCAGTAACTACATGAGTTAGTCAGGACAATATTTCCATTTTACAGGAGAGAAAACTTCATCATGGTAGGTGAGATGGATTGTGTAAGGTCACACAGATGAACAAAATAGTATAGCACAGCATAGCTAGCAAACATATAGCAAAATAAGTCTTCAAATGCACGTGTTGTAACTCCAAATCTCATGCCACACGACATGTTTTAAAAATTATTTTCCATATACTATTGATTGCCTTAACTATTCTGTTAGAGGTTGTTGTGAGTATAATTCTTACAATGTCACTCATAACTTTCTAAGTCATTTTAACTAATCTCATGGGATGCCTTTAAATGTTATTCAATATGTATTCATAATTATTTTTGTTGTTCGTGGTAATTTTCTGATCCCACTATACCCTCCTTGGGTCCAATTAACTTGCTGGAGTGGTTCACAAAACTCAGAGAAACATTTTGCTTACCAGTTTGTCAGATCGTAAGAGGATGTAACTCAGGAACAGCCACATGGAAGAAATGCATAGGGTAAGGTACGGAGGAAAGGGTGACGGGCTTCCATGCTGTCTCTGAGCGTGCCACTCGCCCCATCTCCACGTGTTCACCATCCCAGAAGCTCTCCTCACTGGTCCTTTTGGGTTTTTCTGGAGACTTCATTACACAGACATAATTGATTACATCATTGGCCATTGGAACTGATTCAATCTCCAGCCCCTCTTACCTCCCAGGGGTTCAAAGCGTTGCAACAGGAAGTGCCAACTCTTTGATCACATGGTTGGCTTCACTGAGAACCAGCCATCATCCTTAGGTGCTCTCCAAGGGTCATTAACATAACAAAAGACACCTTTAATGCTCTCATCACTTAGGACATTCCAAAGGTTTTAGGCGCTCTGTGCCAGAAAAGGGGACAAAGACCGAATACATATTTCTGATAAATCACAATGTCACACAACACTCCCAAATTTTGCTACAATGTAATTAATATGACACCCCCAAAGTTCTCCAAATGTACACGTGGAATAAATGCCATGGTATCAGGTAAGACCTCCATGACATCTAATCCAGACTCTATGTAGCTTAATAAATCTTTAGTAATTTGAGAGGTTAGGCAAAGTCTAATTGAGTTACCTTGCCCTTCCCAGTCAGCTGTCCTACAGATTTCATTGTTATCTTGTCTGTAATTCAACGTACCTGAGATCAGATCATACATAGTTCCACAGCTCTTTGTGAACTTGGTCAGTATGTTTCTCCATAAAATGGTAATAAATATTGGATTGTGGCGATTTTATGAAATAATACATGAAAACAATTAGCACAATCGCTTGCCTATAGGAATTGATCAATCAATAAATAATAGCACGAACAATACTAAAATGATTAATAATTTATTTTTTCTTTTCTTTAGAATGAAATGAATTTGTCTCTCCGTATAGTTTCTTTATTTGATTCTTGATTTCATCCTGAAAGACATATAAAACAAACCCATTACATCTCCATGTATCTATAGCATATAAAAGACACTCAATAAATGCTTTAGCAGTTTACCTAAAACAGTAACAATAGTAGCTACTAATAATCACGTTTTGTTTAGTCTTTGTCTTACGTTATCTGATATATTTATGATAGTCTAGGATGGTGTTATTGTTTTGGTTTTAACATTTGAAGATACTCTGGCCCAGAAGTTTCCATGACTGTTCTAATAAGAGATGGAGATAAGATTTAAACTTGGACTCACTGGCTGTTCTCTTCCCAATATGCTTTTCTACCACCAGGTTAAACTGGATTTCTGTTTCAGGAGACAAAATGCAAATATATGAGAGACTTGGTATATTACCTCCATCATTTTGTCAGAAGTATATCTTGAGCACAAGAAATTAAAAAAATAATAATAATGGTAAAATTTCAAGTGCCAATGAGTATCAATGGGAGATATAGTTATTCTGAAGGGGGTGATTTCTAGAATCTGTTAACTCATAGTAAAAAGATACTAATACTTCTATACAGATATCTGAAGCTGTTTGCCATCTTTGAAATCTTGGAATGGATTCAGATGATATTATTGAAACTGCTTTAAATGGAGAGTTTGGGATTTAAGACATTGACCAAGCAGGTTGACTAGCTGAAGGCAGAAAGTTTATCCAGTATAATCTTACAACATTTTGAAGACCTAGGATTTGAAGGTGACATTGCATGTGATACAAATCTACAGATGATAACAGCCACACACATTAGATATTCAGGAAGAGTACAGGTTGGATGTTGCAATACATTTGAATTAAAAATAATAACAAATGCCACCTTTCTTTGTTGTGTTCTAAGATTTTGAACATGAATATAATGGACCACAAAATTCTAGACCTGAGGAACTTTACCCAAGGAAACATATTACCTGAAAGTATAATGATTTAAAAACAAGGTACGGTATTTTTTGCTTACTTGCTAGTTAGTTCAGTAGAGTGTCCCGGTGTTCAGTTCCTGCCGTGGATGGACAAAATACGACAATGGAACTCTCCCTCCCTCCTCTTTGGCACAGGCAGTTGCTGATTACTTTTTCAGGATGGCAGCAAGAATTCACAAAACACAGATCTGCTGGAAGCCCTGAGTATGAGGAGCACGTTGGTCATGAAACACACAAGAGAGGAATGTTTTGGCACCATCACCACATGTGGTCACAATAACTACAGAGGATGAAAAAAATATATTTATTAATGCAAAATAAAATTCTGTGCTGAAATGTTGCATGGCTTCCACAAACAATTGTATTATTTGAAAAATAACAGAGTTGCACGCCTGTGACTTATGTGAAATGTTGGCTGCGTGCTTCTCTTATTTCGAAGAATTTTCAGTCTTTCCCTCATATTTAATTATTTTGAAAATTGAAGAATACCAAAGAAAGATTATTTTGTCCCAGTGAGAAAATCTCAATATTATATAGTATATATTAGCTCCTCCTTTTTTTTTTTTTTGACAGAAAGAGATTTATCATTCTTTCCACTCTGCCTCTAAAACAACAAAATAGCCAGAATCAACCTGGCAGAATGACAACCAAAACTGCTTTTCTAGAAAAACACAATCTAGGGGTAAATACTGAAATAAGCAAGTGATATACAGAATAATTTCAAAGAGTTTTACGTTATGAAGAAAATAAAATACTGTAGTGTGATAGAAAGTCCCCTTGGGTGTTTTCATCTTCTACTTCTGCATAACAAGTTACCAGAAATTATCGATTTAAAGCAGCAGTTTATCAACTCACAGTTTCCGTAGGTCAGGGGTCTGGGTGTGAATTAACTAGGCCATCTGCTCAAGGTCTCATCAGGCTGAAATGAAGGTGTTAGCAGAGTTACAGTCTCCTATGGAGATCAAAGTCCTCTTCAAATCACATTCATGGTGATAGCAGAATTCATTTCCCTGCAATTGTACAACTAAGGTCCTTGCTTCCTTGATAGCTGTTGGCCAAAGAAAATCTCCGCATCTTGAGACCTCCCTCAGATCCCTGTCATGTGATCTCCTCCACAGACTCTTGAAAAATGATCATTTATTTCTTTCACATAAACAGAAGCTTACCTCTGCTTTCAAAGAGCTTGCCTGATTAGATCAGGGTCACTCAAGAAAATCACCCTTTGAATTAATTTATAGTCAACTTATTAGGGAACTTAATTACGTCTCCATACTCTTTTGTGCCAAATAACACATAGAGGTAATAAATAGCATAATTATGACAGTGAAATCCAAATACATTCACACGTCTCATCCTCCCTCAAAGAGAGCAGATTATACAAGAATATGCGTAATTGTAGGTCATCTTAGAATTCTGACTACCACACTGGGTAAGTCCACAACATTAACTAGCATAGTCAAGAAAGACTGCCTAGGGAAGTAATATTTGTGTTGAACTTGACTTTTGGGAAGCAGTTGGCCATATAATAATCACGGAAAGAAATTGTGAAGGCTCTGCTGTGTGAGATAACTTTATAAGTACAAGAAACAGAAGGCCCACGCACCAAGGGAAGAAGGATAAGACATGAGGTTGGATAGGTAGCAGCTGGATCATGGAAGACCTTATAGGTCACGCAGATTTCAAACTTTAAGATAAATACTAGGGCTATATTACATGATTCATAAGAAATTTGAATTCAAATTTCAACAGGTAGAATTAGGATGATTTAAGCAGTACAGTACCATAATCTATTATTTTGTAAAATTTCAAAACCTTTCGGGTTGCTTTTTATAATTACTTTTTACATTTGAAAATGTAAAATACTCGGAGAGAAGTGCTTACAGGAAATATAACTCCTGATTCAGTCAGCAAAAAGTTTGTTTGCTACTGTCCTTGCACGTCAATGTAGGCTACTCTGATTTTCCTCTAGGAAGATAAAGACAAAATACCAAAATAACTGTAGATTTAAAATTTAATTTCAAATTAAACCATTTGCATAGTTTGCAATTTTTCCAGTTTTCAAACCATTTGCAATTTTTTCAGTTTGCAAATGATTTATCCTAGATGGTTGAACTTTCTAAAGAAGGGAAGAAAGAATAAAATATATTGACTCATTACAGAGTCCAGTATTATTATTTGCCTGCCAATTGGTTCCAGCCACTCACATTAATGTTACATCTGATTTGAAAAAAAAAAAATTTTTTTTAAGTATTGTAGATATTTAACCTTCATTTGGACCAATAAAGTATGCAGTGTGTTTACTGACTCTTCAAAATAAGTAAACAATAAACCTGGAACTAAAAACTAGATCTAGTTTATGATGGCTACTTCTTGCCAAATGGAATGAAAGGGACATAATTTATCCTAGCTCCAGAAAAAAAAATAGCAAACTTGTCAAAATATGTGAAACTACAGTTCTCAATACGTTGGGTACACTGTAATGAAGGAGAGTGGTAACTGAAAGATGGGAGGGAAAGGTAATGAATCCTATGATTGATCATTTCAGGTTATTGCCTGGAGAGAGCTTCCAGGCTGTAATGCAATAAAGGAGAGCCCAGGCAGAACATTGGTGTCTTCCTGAGTTGAGGAGATAAAGCAGAAGTCCAGGAAAGGCCAGATAGAAAGCGTTCGTAAGGCAGAGGACCAGAGAGAAGAGAGCCTGTCAAAAAACATCAGAGATCCGTAGAGTCTCCTTTGAATACTCAGTTGAATACTGATTAGCACATTCATGTAAAAGAAGTACCCAAGGCTGAGAGAAAAAAAAATCAATGAAAGAATCAGGGGAACAATACCCAGCGCTCACATAGTACTATTAAGAGTGCCTGGGTTTCCACCAGTCAGAGAGGAAAACCTTATAATACTCTGGGAATTGGGTGACATACTCAAAATGGTAATGCCTCAGTAGTGGAGAAAATTAACCTGTATTAAGGACTGTTCTATGCCAGCCAAACAAGTCTTAACAGGAAGACTCAAAGAAACAAATAGTTTTCACATAACCTAATCACATCTCAGTACAAAGCTCCAGAATATTTATAGAAAGACAAAACTATCTAATACTCAAAAAAACAAAATTAGCAATGTGTGGCATCCAACAAAAAATTAAGTTTGCAAAAACAGCAGGAAAATACAATAAATACTGAGGAGAAAAGTCAATCAATTAAAACTGATACAGAATGAATACAGAATAAAATTGGTAGATAGGGACATTAAAACAGAGGGTATAACTGTGCTTCATATGCTCAAGAAACCAGGAGAGATATTTAAAATATAATATAGAGACATAAAAGACATTTTAAAAATACTGAATTTGAACTTCTACAGATTAAAATTACAATGTCTTTAATGAAAAATACATATAATGGGATTAATGGTATATTAGACACTGCAGAAGAGATTAGTGAATTTGAAGGCATAGCAATAGAAACTATATAAAGTTAAATATTATAGAAATAAAAACTGCAAAATATTAAGAGATGATCAGTGAGCTGTGAGACAACTTTAAGAGGCACAATATATGAATAATTGTAATCCTTAAATAAAAGGAGAGAGAAGGAGAGACAGAAACATTTTTGAAGAAATAATAGCTGAATATATTCCAAACCGGCTAAAAACAGTAACTTCACGTATCTAAGAAGTTCGATGAATACCAACATACCTGATAAAATGACAACATAGCCTATCATAATCAAATTGCTTAAAATCAGTGATAAAAAGGAAATCTTAAAGCAGCCGAGTAAAAACAAAGATGCATTACATACAAAGGAACAAGGAAAAGGACGACAGCAGTTTGTCTCTGGAAACAAAGCAAAGGAGAAGACAGTGAAGAAGCATTTACATTAAATGCAAGACTCAATTACATACATCTTACAATGAAACAACTTTATGTATAAATGCAAAACCATGATAAAATCAAAAGATGGGAGACAACATAGTACGTTAACGCTAATAAAAGGAAGCAGGGCAGCTTAATTGTTATCAAACAAAATAGATTTCAGAGCAAAGAATCCTATGTTGGATAAAGAAAGCAATTTCATAATGATCAAGGGAACCATTTATCAAGAGGACATAATAATCCTAAATGTTTATGACCCAAACAACAGAAATTCTAAATACATGAAGTAAAAACTAGTAGAACTTCAAGAAGATGTAAATCAATTCACTACTGAGTAGTGATTTCAAGATTATTTCCTCATTAATTGATAGAAAATCAGTAAGATATAAAAGATTAGAAGAATACTATCAACCAACTTAACTGGCATTTTTAGACCGCTCTACCCAACAATAGTGCAATAAATTTCTTTTAATGTGCACAAAGAAAATTTACCAAGATAGACTACATTCTGGAAAAAAAAAGAAGTGAAAGAAAGAAAGAAAAGAATTCAATAATAAAAAGTACATTCTTTCTTTCTTTTTTTTTTAATTTATTGGGTGACAATTTTTAGTAAAATTACATAGATTTCAGGTGTACAATTCTGTATTACATCATCTATAAATCCCATTGTGTGTTCACCACCCAGAGTCAGTTCTCCTTCCATCACCATATATTTGATCCCCCTTTCATCACAGTGAAATCACATTAGAAATCGATACTAGAAAGATACATGAAAAGTCCCCAAATATTTGAAACTAAATAGTGTACTTCTAAATAATAAACTTAAGGATGAAAAAAATGCAATTCTTCAAAAAATCTTCAAGAAATTTGAAGAAAGGACACATCCCAAATCATTCTCTGAGGTTAGCCTTCTCTGATACCAAAATCACACAAAGAAATTAGAAGAGAAAGAAACTACAGATTTATATCCCCCATGAATATAAGTCCAAAACTTCTTAATACAATTTTGCCAACTTGAATCAAATAATATATAAATAGGATAATACATCATGATCAAAGGGTTTTATCCCAGTAACGCAAGATTGGCTTCATATTTTAATGTTTGAACTTTAGCAATTTAATTAACCATATTAGCAAGCTAAAAAATATGTGATCATTTCAATAGATGCAGAAAAAAGTTATCAAAATCCAACATCTATTTCTGAAAAAGTCTCATCAACCTAGAAATAGAAAGCAAATTTCTTAATCTAATAAAGAGCATCTATAAAAATTATGTAGTTTACACCATACTTAATGATGAAAAACTGAACACTTTTCCCTGAAATTCAAAAAAAAGACAAGAATACTGAGTCTTATTACTTTTAATCAGTATTGTCATAGTGGTTTTAGCAAGTGCAGTAAGTCAAGAAAAAGATATTAAGTTGGGTGTCTATATATACAGAACACAAAAAGCTTGAAGCCTTTTCTTCCTTGAAGGTCACCAACATGCTCATATGTGTATGTATGATTTTTGGTCCACTTTAGAGTAAGGGAGTCCTTGACCTCACCCCTAATCATATTTCCCCTTAAAGTAGCTGAGGTCAAAGTAGAGGAGGAGGAAGGAATTAGGGTACATGGTGGAGAAGAGTGGTGTTATGCCAGTAAGCAAAACACGTTTACTTTCTTGTTTCTTGCAGCATGACACCTGCACACCACTTAGTATTTCACAGATACTGTATCTTTTCTCTTTTGTTTTAAAGAAAAGTATCAAGAAATCTGAGTCAGAAAGAACAAATGCTGTGAGGGAAAAACAGCATTTATGAAATTTAGATTATATGAGGTCAGATGATTAAGTTCGCAAACTTGTTGCAACGATGTTGCTAAACCTTTTTTGATATCAGAGGGATTATTCATTATGAATTTGTACCAACTGGACAAACAATTAACCAAGTTCACTATTTGGAAGTGCTGAAAAGGCTGCGTGAAAAAGTTAGATGACCTGAACTTTTGGCCAATAATTCATGGCTCTTGCATCACGACAATGTACCAGCTCACACAGCACTGTCTGTGAGGGAGTTTTTAGCCAGTAAACAAATAACTGTATTGGAACACCCTCCCTACTCACCTGATCTGGCCCCCGATGACTTCTTTCTTTACTTGAAGATAAAGGAAATATGAAAGGAAGATATTTTGATGACATTCAGGACATCAAGTATAATACGATGACAGCTCTGATGGCCATTCCAGAAAAAGAGTTCCAGAATTGCTTTGAAGGGTGGACTAGACGCTGGCTTCGGTGCCAGCTTCCCAAGGGGAGTCCTTCAAAGGTGACCATAGTGATATTCAGCAATGAGGTCTGTAGCACTTTTTCGAGGGTGAGTTCACGAACTTAATTGTCAGACCTTGTATTATAGGTATTAGTATATAGACATTACTCATATAATTTTCAATCTTTAATCATATTTAATTATATTTACCCTATGATGTAGGCATTACTGGTCTCACAATTCGTTTCCTAACCTTAATGTCACAGAGATCTCAAGTAGCATAGCTAAAATTTGAATCCAGGTCCTTTTGACTGCACTTTTCCTGCCTGGTCATATACACACATCTTGCTACCCATGTTTATCTTCTCAGTCAGCTCTCGCTAGTCAAAGTTCTAAATAACGTGTAATTACTGCTTCTAATAAAGCTGTATGAAAGCAGTTCTGAAGTTAAATGAATTCGATAATATATATTAAATCATATGGGTGAGTTTTTCAATATTCTTCTTTCATTTTTAGCCTGAAATAGGTCCTTATAGTATTTTCATATTTCCTTGCTATGACAGTACTATAACTTCTGTAAATATCTTTGGTCTGTGCTCTGTCTGTAAGAGCTTAGGAGTATGATACAGAGAATATGAATTATCCATTGATATTC
Organism: Rhinolophus sinicus; assembly: GCF_036562045.2. Lineage (NCBI taxonomy): Eukaryota > Metazoa > Chordata > Mammalia > Chiroptera > Rhinolophidae > Rhinolophus > Rhinolophus sinicus. The sequence continues at coordinate 13,280,186 of NC_133761.1, forward strand.
ATATAATAATATTCATATAATAATATTATAGAGCACTCTAGGTGGCCAGGTGGATCAAACACAAGATTTAGTGTCAAGAAACTTGAGTGGACCATCTCTTGATATTTGATTCTTAGTCTCCTGTATTTCTTTTCTTTTTTTTCCACCTTTTTTCCTTCCTCCCTTCCTTCCTTTCTTCCTTCCTCCCTTCCATCCATCCTTCCTTTCATTTTCTTTCTTTCCTTCTTTCCTTCCTTCCTTCCTTCCTTCCTTCCTTCCTTCCTTCCTTCCTTCCTTCCTTCCTTCCTTCCTTCCTTCCTTCTTTTGTTAATTACATAAGCCCTCTCTTTGGACAACTTCTTTAACTACTATCTTGGCTGTTTCTTTAGCTCCTTCTCTTAGCAAATCCACCAGTAAAAACACTGTGCGTTCACTCTCTGGTTTCACCATTAGAAATCTCTCATTTCATTTCCTCTACAACATTTGCATCTCCATCTTGGGCCTGGCCTTCAAATAACCCTTATTAGTAGGAATAAATGAGAAGACAGCTAGCATTTATAGTAGGCATTTAGGAAGATGCTAAATAAACTAAATAAATATTAGTTTTGCTTCCCTTTCAAATGCCTTCTCTTCTGTCATAATGTTAAGAGCTAAAGGAGAAAAGAAAAAGAGGAAACAACTACCTTTAGCGCTGAATTTCCTTTTACTTCAAATTTTCCTCTTGTAAGAAGAGATATTGATGTTTTTGAAAAATATAGAAATAGTTTCATTGACTATAACCAGTAGTACAGCTAATAGACTTAAAAGACTCAAATGGAGTTATTAAGAGTCCACAAGCACTATACATACTTTATCTCTTGTAGAACTTACAAGTATCCTTTTAATTTCTACTATCTGAATTAAACAGATAAAAGAAAAGAGAACCAGAGACCCAGCAAGTATCACCCAAGTGAGTAAACTGCAAAGCTGAAATTTGAAATTGAAATTTCAAGTCTCTCTGACTCCAAAAACTCTCAGCAACATAACCTGTGGCATGTTGCTTTGAACTAGAAATTTCTCAACTGAAAAGGAAGGTAGATGGTGGTCATTGATTTCATTCTGAAGTAGTTATTGAGTTATTATATGCTATCCACGTGCTATAGATATAACCGTAAGCTAGACACAGAAATGACATTCAGTCTAATAAGGGGACAAATATTTGAATACTTATACTGAAGAAATGAATAACTAGAAACTGAGCCCCAATACTCTGGAAAATAGAAACACAACTTCATGTTTCATTGCTATGGAGATAAGGAACATTGGGAGTTGGGAAAGTCAGGGAAGACTTCCCTGAAAAATTTGCTATGAGCTCACAACTGAAGGATAAGAAGAAGTTAACTGAACAGAAGGGGAGAAAGTGGGAAGGATTCCCTTAGGGAATCTGGGCAGAGAAAGTAGTGGGAACAGATGCTGATGGCAAGACAAGCATGGTTCTTTCAAGGCTCTGAGTGTTGCCAATGGAGCTGGATAGGGCGTGGGGGAGATTTCCTTGACAAAATCTTCCTAACCAATGCGGTTGTTCTGTGGTTTAAAGTCAAAGAGAGGCAAAGGCCAGCCAACGGAGAGTGCTCCGTAAATTAGAAAGCACTATGTTAATGTGAATGTTTGTGGGAGTTTTGTTGGTTTCTTATTTTTACAAGACTATAACATTTCCCCCAAACTATTCTTAAAGTCTTAGCATAAAGTGAAACCTTTTCATGGCGTGAAATTGGGGTTTACAGAGGAGCTTCTGTTTTAACACTGACAAAGCTCGAGACACAGTTAGCTTAACTCCTGGGGTGAAAACGTGCTTCAGAGCATTCAATAGGCAGCTTCTGGCTGTTTGTAAAGAAGTCACCCTCAGACTGACAATACACATTCGTAGCTTGATTAATTATGAATGTGTGCTTCTTGGCGGAAGAGAGGAGAGATATAGAAACTCAGGCTGTCTCACAGTCCAGAGAACAGAGGAGAATTTTCCCCCCTGGAAAGTAGAAGACGAGGGGGAGCCGATAGGTGGTGGGTTGGTACCTGACTGATGCTGTGGGAAAATACAACACATTCCCACATGGGAGTCTCACCTTTCTTCTAGGTGTCCTTTCTAGTGAGGACTGGAGCACACCCTCTCTTCATAGCCAGAGATGAAGGCGGGGACCCATCTCCTTCCTGATCAAAATGATTTGCCTTTACTCCTTGTAGGAGGGTTGCTATTTCTTTTCAGTCAGGCATGTCTTCAGTGAGCATTTATGAAGTGCTCACTCTGTACCACTCTATCAGACACTGCAGATTTAAGGACAATGAGAAACCATTTTTGACTTCAGTCTAATGAAGGGGACATAGATGAAACTACATACCAATCCCAATAAAGCAAGGACAGAGAAATATACAAAGTTCTAGAAGAATCCCGGGGCGACAATGATTCATTCTGCCAGGGAATATCATAAAATGTGTTAAAAGGGAGGGACATTTGAGCTGGATCGTGAAGGCTACGTGGAGTACAGTAGGATAAGGAGATGAAAACAAGCTTTCTAAGAAAGAGCAGGGGAACCAAATGCACTGAGGTTTGATAATGCATCACACAAAGCAAGGCTGATAAAACAGTTTGGACCCAGATTATGAAGAAAGGTGAATGTCAGGTTCATGACACTATAAATAAAAGAGCAAATAATCCCCCTGACTTGTTTATTATTGTTTCCAGTTTGTGTATTTTCTAGGCTGAATAAATGTCCAACAGCCAAGAAGCCATTGGTTCCTGCCACTAAATGAGCCAGTTCATCAACATGGGAAATATTTTGTGACATTTAAGAAGGAAAAGGAAGAGAAGGAAGGAAAGAAAGCGAAAAAGGAGGAAGGAAGGAAAGAAAGGAAACGGGGGGGACGGAGAGAGGGAGGGAGAGAAAGCAGGATGAACAAAGATACAGATAAGCCATAACCCATAACCTAAAGAAAAGGAGAAAATAAAGAAGGAAATAAAAAGTAAGAAATCATTTGGGTCCACTGCCAACAAGAGTTAGGAAAGCTGATTTCTTAAGATAAACTGAAGTAAAACAAAATATGCTCCATATGTTGAAACTGTATACTTAGTTTGAGATAAACAAAAACATGTTTGGAGAATAGCTGCCATAATTAAAAAGAAATTAAAAGAAAGAAAGAAAGAAAGAAAAGCCATCTGGGGATAGATATATATTTAAACACACACATACACACACACACACACACACACACACACACACTACACAGTGATTCCAAAACTTGGAGTTTTTCTTAATTTAAGTAAACTTGCTTGTTGCAAAAGGGCATTGCAACAATCTCTGCCCAAAGCACCGTGTGTCCACGCTGGAGCTGTACAGGACTACTCAGCATTGCTCAAACACCAAAAGACCTTTCCAAATCCTGTCCTTTGCTCCTGCTTTCTTCTCTGTTGTGAATGTACGGCCCTCCTTTTCCCAAAGGACTACTCCAACTAACCCCTGAGAACCCCACTCAAGCGTCGAGTACTCTTAGCTGTGTTCCAGACACTTAGCGTGGTTCATAATGGCTTCCTCCTCTGTGAACTTTGTGCACGTGTATCACTTTCCTGTGGCTGCTGTAACAAAGCGTCATGAGTTGGCTGGCTGAAAACAATCGTTTATTGCTTCACAGGCTACAAGTCTGAAATCTGAAATCAGGCAGTTGAAATCAGGGCTGATTCCTTCTGAGGCGTCCGAGGGGAAAACGATCGCAAGCCTTTCTCCTAGCTTCTAATGATGGCTGGCAAGTCTTGGTGTTCTTTAAACTGTAGATGCATCACTGCAACCTCTACCTCCATCTTTACGTGATACTCTCTCTGTGTCTCCATGGCCATCTTCCTATAAGGACACCAGTCATGTTGCTTTAGGGCCCCACCCTACTCCGGTGTGACCTCATGTTAACTTAAGTCACATCTGCCACCACCTCATTTCCAAATAAGATCACTTTCTGAGGTACTGGGGATTAGGACTCCAACATATTTTTTGTTGAGTACAGAATTCAACCCATAGCAACATGTCTCTAAAATAGATATGGCTTCACCAAAAGAGTCAGATGTATGCATGTCTATGGCTCCCATCCCCAAAGAAGCTGATGAGAAACTCCATTTCAAAGACCATATGTGTGTGTGTGTGTGTGTGTGTGTGTGTGTGTGTGTGTATACCTTGTTTCCAAGACCAAGCATAGTAAATTCATAGTTAATGTTTTCTAAATTGAATTAAATATGGAAAATTATAGACAGAGCGTCTGTGATTAAAGCTAAAAGGAGATTAGGAGGCAGTTAAGTCTACATTTGAGGGGAAGCATGAGGCATATGTTGACCCTCACATCACTGCACTTCCCAGGTGGGGATTTCTTTCCTTGCAGTGGGCAATGTGGCAGAACAGTGCCCCTGCTGGAATAACCTCATTGGAATAACCTCATGGACGAGCATCTGAGAATAGAAGACTCACATGTGGATGTAGTTCCATGTAGGTAGCTATACCAATAGTATTGATACTGTCACTTCAATGTTTGCCTCAGTTTAGCCTCAAAAAAAAAAAAAAATGAGAATCAGACAAGAAGGAATGATTTTTAAATGAAATGAAGCATACAAGCTTATTTTCAAAGGAAAATTTGTCCAAAGCCCCAATTTAAAGAGCAGATCTATGTGAAGCTGCCAGTGATAGGATGAAGACAGTTGAGCCTGGAATGCCACTGGAGAGAGAACTGCTAAGGAGGGACAAAGATCTTAGAAAAAGCTTACTGTGGCTGTAGAATTGTATTCCAAAATGCCCTCCCAATGTTATCTCTATAGTCATGTAGTCAATCTTAAATTAGTTCTGCCATATATATATATATATATATATATATATATATATATATATATTTTTTTTTTTTTTTTTTTTTTTTTTTTTTTTACAAAGTCATTGTTGTTTTTCACCATATCCTAACTATATGATCACAAAGGTAACATAGTCTGGCGGAGGGACAGAGAACGTAGAAGACGACATGTGAATTTCAACGCATGCAGATGGATTTGTCATACTCGAGTTAGTGATATCCAAAACAGCATATCATAAATATCCCTTTGCAATTTTTGCTCCAGCAGTCGTGAGTTGGTTCTATTTCCCAGGGCACACATTTTGTTGTAGGCTTCTTTTCCTTAGTGCATGCTGATCCTTCATTCTGATGTACCCATCCCTACTTTCAACCCCTACTCTTCTTTCCAAATAGAATTTAAGCTTAACGTTCTCCAGGAAACCTTCTCTGAACACTCAGGTCCAATTAACCTTCACCATCCTCCATGTGCCTCTGTGCATCCCCTGTAGCTTAGATGAAGTGATACATCTGTACTATCACACTGACTTGTGATATTCATTTGCTGCTTATTTTCAAATAATGGGTTCTTCTGCGGCAGTCTTATTTGTAATGTCTTAACTCCCCAGTAATAATTCAGTGTACCTGGCACATAATGGTATTAATAAGTGTTTGCTGAATTAATTAATGTATAGGAGAGTCTATTTCAAACTGTTTTACAAGTTTTCAGGTAACCTTGGAAAAGTATCAAGATGGGTGTAGGCATACTTTGAATATCAGAATTCTATTTAATTTGTATAAGAGAAATGAAATACTACAGTCAAATCTCTGGTTGTTTTGTATTCCTGATTCAACACAGTCATGAAAAGGGAACACAGAAAACGGACTTTTTTTTTCAAACTTCTCTTGGAAATTAGCCCAGGAGCCAAATGTTTTGTTTTAATGGTATGTTTTTCCTCTCATACCACAACTAGTAAACATTTCAGATCACACATACATACAATGTTTGTTTGTATTTACTATAATTCCCTTTGCAACTCCAGATGCTTGGACCATTTAGGCATCTAATACATGCTTGATGAATTAAGGAATAAATGAAGGAACACTTAAATAAAATGAGCTAAGATTCTGACATCCATTAGCAAGCTGTTACCAGTTTTCATCTGCCTAATTTCAATATAGGCCCTCCATTAGGAGAGACAGATGGAAAAATGTGATGCGAATAACTGATCTGTTCAATGCTTTTGAATCAATATTTAAAAGATCATCCCTTAGAAGACATTTGGTATACCATGAGGCAGAATACTGAGTTCCGACTCCAGGTCTGTCCCCACATTACTATGTGAGATTCACTTTTGGACTAAGTAGATCGAGCTTGGTCCCACCTACATTGCCATATCCTGACTTTATAGAATATAGAGCAGATTTTCTTTAGTCCCAATAAAGTCCAGTGCTATTCTGACATGATTATGCATTATGCTGGAGTACAATATTTGTACATCGCAGCCATGTTTTTAATTTGGTATTTTGGGTAGGCAGGCATCATCTCAAAGTTTTAATTTAAAGAAATAAAATCCTGTCTCTGATTAATTTCTAGGAAAAGTTGTTGGAACAAAACTCATCCTTTGTCCTACAAGCAATGCACCTCTGGTCCCATACTTCTCTCCCGTTCTATATTCAAAAGATCTTCAATTAATAAGACTCTTCTCCTTCTTAGAGAAGAGTTTCATTGAGCAGTATTTGAAAGTGGAGCATACCTCTTGGGGTAGAGTGGTAAGGTATCACACTTAGTATCTCACGGCATTTATTAAACATTTCTTCCAACTACATAACACATTCCCCTGAGAATTCTGGCAAATTAAGCATTCCCCTACCTTCTTCCACTCCCTGCTCACTTTATAAATCATTTCGCTGATCAATGTCAGGGTGACCTGTCATGTCTGATCATGCATTTATACAGGAGCTTAAAACGCACAGTGCTTTCATCTGCGTTATCTTGAGAGAGCCTCTCAAGTCTTAAAAGGGCAGGTCAGATTGATTTCTGCTCATTTTTCAGACATGGAAATTAAGTCTCAGAACTTTCAAGATTTATGAAAGGATAGATAATAAAAATAGAATTGATTACACCATCATGCTCTAGTGGGCATTCAAGAAACAGCTTTTCTTGCTCACATTTTTTCCCCACATATTTACTGAGCATCTAATATTTGCAGGTATTGCACTTAGTGTGGGTGTTATAATGGTAACCAAGCCACACTCCCTTCCCTCACTGGGCTTATAGTAGGAGATAAAAAGATAGAGGCAATCGCAATGCTTAATAACTCGCTCAGGAAACCAAATAAACAAACACCCACAATTACTAATTGGGAGACGCCATCTTCTCTTTTGCCACCGCTAGGATAATCAAGCAAAAGAAAAGTGAGCTTCATCTGTGGACTGTAGCCTGCAACTAGAAACTATTTTCTTCCAATTTAACTCACTTATCAACTGGAGAAAACCATACCACACAAGCTCTAACCTCACCTGTCATGAAGTACAAATTAACCATATATTATAGTAAGTGAGAATCAGGATCTGGGAGTAAATCGGTGATAGGTTGGCTTTTCTGCCTGGAAAGTTTCATTTCTATCGGACTTTTAATAACAAAAGAACAGGATGCCTCTTGCGTTCCAATAGTAAGACAATTCAGATTTTTACCCCAAAATGTGCTATACGAAATGACTCTTTTTCAAGACAAACACTGATTTAAAAAGTTGTAGTCATTCCTACTCTTTCAGTATTGTGTCCTCTAAACTGTTTTCCCATAAGAAACATCAGAAGTCCTGCTTTCAAGCTGCTCTGGTTGTTCCCTTCTTGATAATTCTTAAACCAGTGCAGAAATGACTTACAATCAATGTGGGCAGGGGTGTAAGGAAATGGTGGTGGGCAATTCCCCTTAAAGAAGAAGGAATTAGTTAAAGGACGTGTAAGGAAGAATAAATGGAAGCTATTCCTTGGTTTGAGTAGTTTAGGATTCCTATTTGTAGTGTTTCATTTTACTCATCTGGCGGTGAGTCCAGTCACAGGAAGGAGTGAGCTATTATTGGGGAAAGAACTTTTCAGGCCTTTATCAGAACTGGATGGAAGAATTTTAAGATGATATGCTAACTGAAAGATGCCAATACCCGGCTGTTAAAGTAGTGGTTAATCATCTAATTGAATTCAATAAAGATATCCCATGGATCTCTGAGATCAATTGGGTTATTCATGTGGTTGATTCCCCAAATATATAAATGCCTTGATGCTTCCAAATGGACGCGTTTATCTTTCCGAGGCTTTCAAATAGTGCAACTGATATTCATCAACTTTCTTTCCTTCTGGGCCATGAAATAGTACATTCAGTATTTGAGCATGATGGAGGGAAAAAAAGAGAAAGAAAAAAAAAACTAGCTTGGTTCATTCCTGGGTCTGATTTTTCTCACAATGATTTGGGCAATTTGTCCTCAAGATAGTTTGTCAGTTTGGGGATAGTGGACACAGTCTAAATTGCAGGAGTACACACATGTTTGATAGACCGTACAGTAGAACACTGAAGGCTGAAGCTGACAACGTTGAACTGCAGTTTGCTGCAAAGGCTTGTGTGGACATTGGAGCTAGTTCAGTGTTTTGGCAGCTGACAGAAGTTACAGATAACTCCCATGGTCATCCCAACTTGCCAGAATGGGTATCCACTTACCCTTCTCATGGAAATTAAGTTGAGCACTTGGATAGATTTGTACCTCAGGCTCTCAGAATTAGAGCGATCTGTAATTGCCCCACCACTTTCAGGACCAGACCTTCGATTACTATTCAAACTCAGAATGAAGCATTTTCTTGAAAAATTAGAGAAAGGAGACTTACATATCACTGTTAAGAAACAGAAAATGGATACTCTTCCTATTCAAACACAGGAGCAAATACTGTTAACATTTATAGTTGAGAAAAGAACTGGCAGTTGAATTAAAATTTATGAGATGCAGGACATATAAAGAATGCAGCAATCTTTATCATTTTTATGTTACTTTTTAAAAAGGATGTTTGGAATGAAAACAAAACTGGATATTCAGGGTCAAATCATGTATATTGCAGGTATTGTCCAAATTCTCCTAATAGGTATTTATTTTGCATGAAATATTGAGGTATTTTAATCTATTTACAAATATCTTCAATGCGGGAAATGTCATAGAATAAGTTTATATTACACATTTAAAAAACACTCATTGCATTCCTACTATGTGCAAATCTTTGCTCTGTGGGGGAACATGAGCCAGAAAATAATCCATCCTTGCACAAAGCCTGTTACTTGGTAACTGTGAAAAAATCAAGCTGCTCAGTGTTCAGCCTCCATTTAAAATATACCATATACCTGGCATGAAAATGGAGGAAAAGCTGAAGATACCTTGGGGTATTGGCTTGATATTTAAGAAAATGTTCAAAATTAAGTCTTTTAATCAATTACGAGACCACCTCAGTGAAAACATACTGCTTCAAGAGACCATATTTATCGTTTAATTGGAGTTTTTACCAGAACCTGTTTTTCCTTATGTCTTTTGTTTGCCAAATTCCTCTTGCATTACTTTTCAATGGGCGGTAGCTATTCTTTCCCAAATGCTGTGCCCAGAGGGAGAGGAAAAAAAATAAAACACCATTTCTATACCTTTTCTTTATTTTTTATGTTTATTTTTTTTATAGACCTTATTTTTAGAGTAGATATAGGTTCACAGCAAAATCAAGTGGAAAGTACAGTGATGCCACACACCCCTGACCCACACAGCACAGCACCTACCACCACCAACATCCCACACTGGAGTGGTACACTTTTTACAATCAATGAACACACACATCATTATCACACAAAATCCACAGTTCACATTAGGATACACTCTTTGTGTTGCACATTCTACGTGTTTGGATAAATGTATCGTGGCATCTATCTATAATTATAATATCATATAAAATAGTTTCGCCGTCCAAAAAATTCCTCTACAGTATGCTCTGTCTATTCCTCCCTCCACTACCTTATAACCCCTGGCAACCACTGATCTTTTTACTGTCACCATACTTTTGCTTTTTCCAGAATGTCATATAGTTGGAATCACACAGTATGTAGCTTTTTCAGATTGACAACTTTCACTTAGTAATATGTACTTAAGTAAGCTTCCTCCATGTCTTTTCATGGCTTGAGAGCTTATTTCTTTTCTCTTTTCCCACTGAATAATATTCCAGTGCCTGGATATAACAGTTTATTTATTCACTCTCCTCCTGAAGGATATCTTGACTGTTTCCCTATTTTGACAATTATGAATAAAGCTGCAATGAACGTTTGTGTGCAGGTTTCTGTGTGGCCACAACATTTCAACTTAGTTGATTCAATACTAAAGAGGGCAATTGTTGGAAAGTATGATTTAAGAATTTGTTAAAATTTGTAAGAAACTGCCAAACTGTCTTCCATAGTGGCTGTGCCAACTTTGCATTCCCACCAGCAATGAATGAGAGTTCTTGTTGCTCCACATCCTTTCCAGGATTTGTGTTGTCTGTGTCCTGGACTTTGGCCATTCTAATAGGTGTGGAATATCCCATCATTGTTTTCATTTGCAATTCCCCGATGACATATGATGTGAAGCATATTTTCGTGTGCTTATTTCTCATCTTTATATCTTCTTTAGTGAGGTGTTTCTTCAGATCTGTTGCCCATTTTTAAAATCAGGTTGTTCATTTTCTTATTATTGAGTTTAAAGGAATTTCAGCTTTATCGGAAGTTAAAGAATCTCTTGTTCTTCCAGGCTAAAGGCAAGGACAAGCTAGGAGTTCTCAGAATAAAAATAAAGGATATTCCTGCAGTTATAAGTAGGCCAGGCTCACTCTGGAAAAGTAAACTGGACAATTATTGGTTCTCGATACCTGTAGGAATACTGATAAAGAAAATTAGACATTTTTGGCATACAGAAGTCAAAATTATAACCTCAAAGGACATACAAAATCTCCAGATATAGATTCTTTAAAAAAAAAAAAAAACTCATAGAAAAAGAGATTAGATTTGTGGTTACCAGAGATGAAGGGGGTGGGGGAGTGAGGAGAGGAAATTGGAGGAAGGTGGTCCAAAGGTACAAAGTTTTAGTGAAAAGATAAACTAAGTGCTAGGGATGTAATATACAACATGATGACTGCTATCAATGAAAGTTGTTAAGAGAGTGAATCCTAAGAGTTCTAATCACAAGGAAATTATTTTTCTTTTTCATATATATATATATATATATATATATATATATATATATATATATATATATATGATGCTGGATGCTGATGAAACTTATTGCAGGAATCATTTCACAATATAACTCAAACTATTATGCTGCACACTTCAAACTTATACAGTGACGTATGTCAATTATCTCTCAATAAAACTGGAAAAGAAGGATTTTTTTTTTTTTAGTTTTAGTATAATTTAGGACTATTTTACTAACTACACACTAGAAAGTTCTTCGTGTTTTAGTCAGCAGCTATTATTGTGCTCATGTAAATTAACCCGGCAAATAAAGCACCAAATAAATCATACTGATTTGGAAAAGTGTTAAATTCACGAAGCCTGTCCAATCCTTGCCTTAGAGACCAAAACTTAACACAAGCAGAATTAATGTCTTGCCCAGCCCTCCTGAGGGGTCAGGACACACTATGTACTATGCCAGGGTAAAAAGACTTCCACTCTAAGACAAACCAAAACACAATAAACACACAGAATACTATCATTCTATCAATCGCTAATCCCCCAAATAAATACAGCCTTGAGCCTTTTCTTATAAGTTTTTGTCTCCTTAATGAAAACATCTTTATGTTTGTAGATATGAAAAGTATACAAAAGAAAACTTGCTATTTTTTCCCCATGAGAAGAAAATCTACAGTCTTTTTAATCCCATAAGATCCTCTTTCCTTTAAATTTTATTTGTATTAAAAATGTCAACTTCTATGTTACAATCATAAGACTAAAACCAATGTTTAAAAGTGGAAAAGGATTAAAATATTACGGACAATTCAAAACATGTCTGGCATAGGACCCCAAGTCATTTGTTCATTTGACACTTGTTTCTTGAGCACCTTCTCAGTACCAGGCAGTAAGGATGAATCTGTGAACAAAAATAAAGTGACCAAAACATAAGGAGATAAACATAAGGAGATGAAGCATGGTGGCCTTTCGAATCAGGTGGTTAGAGAACATCTCTGAGAGCTGAGCACAAATGGGAATAAAATGTGAAAGACAAAAAGAAAACTGGGGAGAACATTTCTCATACAGCAAGCATCCAAATCCCTAAGGCGTTTGCCATGTTAAAGGAACAAGATCACATAGGGCTTAGTAAGTCGTAGCCAAGATTTTCGATGTTCTTCAACTGTAATGGGAAGCCATTTGTACTCAACAGATACACGTAATTTATTGAAGCAATATCATGGGGGGGGGAGTCTTAATTTCGATACATATTTTCAGTGATCATCAAATCCAGGATTTTTCAATCTTGGCACTATTGGCATTTTGACTCAAATAATTCTTTGTTGTGTGGAGCTGTCCTGTGCATTGTAGGATGTTTAGCAACATCTCTGGCCTGTATTTACTCCATGACAGTAGCACACCCCTTCCAGGTGTGGCAAACAAAACCGTCCGTAGACAATGACAGATGTCCATTTGCTCCAGTTGAGAAGCACTGATCTAATCCAATCCATTTTGCAGATTTAGTAGCTATGTGGTTAAACCACTTACTTAAGGTAAACAAAGCCAGCTCTAGCATTAGAAGTAGAACTAATAAAATAATGTGTGGATAGACACACACGCATAAAACACTTCATCTAGTGTTTTTGACTGTCTTGTGAGTGTGTTGCCTTTCTTCCCATTTATAGATAAATAACTTGACCCTCAGGAAGATGAAGTGATTTGAAATCAACTTGTGACTCGAACTCAGATCTCTAAATTTCTGTCTACTTCAGTAATAAACTGTCAACTTGGGATGTACTTGAGCCGACAACCACTTAATGTAATCATCTACCAGAAGCTTCCTTGAGCTTTTTAGCAAAATGTCACTCAACAGCAATTCAAGGAAGAGAGAGACAGGGGCCCTTGATCTTTCAACCCCACTTTAACTAGAAAGGGGGAAATAAAAAAGAATTTGGAAGTTAACATAAATGCTCATTTTCATTTTTTAAATCTAAAAATAGTATAAGATACCTTACTCTTAAACTAATCCATATACCGAGGCTACTGTGTTTTGACCAGAGGTTGTTTCAGAGGGGACCATCAAAAACCATATCAAAAGGAAGTTCTCAATCTCTGGGGTCTTCTATAGAGGGGGAGCTTATTCTATTTGTGTTTAATTCACCAGATATTGTATTACTTCAACTTCCAACAGATCTTTGAGTGGATCTAATAGAAAGATTGCAAACCAAAACAATTTGTGGCCTGGGGGGTTTGGAGTTTATTGGACTGTTATTTTCTCCATCTCCTCCTGAGAGAGACCAATGTGCTACGGGACATGAGGGAAGCATCTCTGCATCTCTGTTTATAGTACAATATTGAGCCCTGATAGAGGCTTTTTTAAGTAATGTAGAGAGCTGGCATGGGGAGGGGAGGGAAGGAGTAGGAGAATAACGTTAAGGTAGCAAGAAAGAAGTCTGGACAGAAACTGTAGGTGCCCACTCATATCACCTCAAACTTACTTCTATACACAGCAAGCTGCTTACTACACACCGCAGTGACTCTGACCAAGGGCTGCTTTTCATTGCTACAAAATACTTGACCCACGCACAAAACAAGCCAGAAGTGCCAGAGCGAGTGCTTTTATCCAATGATGAGAGGGTAATTAGTCAATTCCCGTCCCAGCTTGCTTAGCCCTTGGCAAACTCTGAAGTATATTCTACACATTCTTCCAAAGTGTCCTAACAGGATTGAATTCCAGTTGTCCACAGTGATAAATGACTACATAACTCATCTTTTTGTGGCTTTCCCCTCTTCCTTATTTACTCCCGCATTCCCCTAAATGTGTTTCCTGGGATTACCTGCCAAATAAACTGTGAACGCTATTATCTTTGCCTCAGGATCTTCTTTTGGTTTAACCAAAAGTAAGATAGAAAGTTCTTCCTCTCATCACGGCAAAGCTAAAAGCCGTATTTTGAGGTTCAACTTGCATCATTTTTTAGAACAAGCCTAGAAATTGCACTCTTTCTGCTTTCAGAATCTTAATTCCTTCTCCCTTAACTATCCTTCCCCGTTTTTGTTCACCTGGAGGCATCGTAGTTTAGAATGCAACCCAAGCTTCACCTGCTGTGTGACACTTTCCCTGTCCCTTCCCAGGCAGTATTGCTGCTTCCCCCTTTTCCTTTGCTTATTAAGCTTAATTTGTTCGACAGAGAAAATGCAAGCACACATGCATATAAACAAAGCCAAGTGTTGAGCAGAACTATGAAAAAAGGATAATGACATAATTGAAAAAAGTGTTCTTTCTTCTGCTGAGCGTCACTCCAGGAAAATACGTGTTCCTTCTAACTGCACTGGGAAGCAAAAATAAGACATAAAAAATAGATACCCTACCTTTTTCTTTGGACTGTCTCTTTCTCTTTTATCTTATGTTTCCTGAATATTTTCTTAATCAAGTCATTATTCCTGGCACTAGTCATGTTTTTAACACTGCTTAGACTAAATTTCATGGGTAATTTGCAATTTCCTCTTGATCGACCACACATCACACACACACAAGTATGATCAAATGCATATGTATTAGCAAAGATAGGAAATAAAGAAAAAGAAGGGCACACGATGGCTACTGAAAATTGATTGTGGGTTTGCCTTAACTTTTTGTTTGGGAACATTTTCTGATGAACTATGACTAGAATTTTTACTAAATTTCTTATATGGTTAACCCTTGTATGTAAGTGCTGAAAGTTTGTCCTTCATGGAATTCACAGCCATCGTTATCCCAAATTCCCAGTAAACTAACTGTAATTATCAGGTGAGCTTTCAGGCAGGTGAAATGAAGGCATTAGCATCCTGTACCATTGCCCTCGCTAGAGCAAGTGCGGACATCTTCATAGCATAGCTCTCAAATTTAAGAATAGCATTCAGGCATAATTCTTATAACTTGAAATTATAAATAAGTGAAAATTAGAGCAACATCTTGGAGACCAGGCCAATGGATGGAATGTGGTTTTTTCCATGGTGGCTCATTTAAGACCAAAAGATGGAGTAAGTGGATAGATGAACGTGGCGTTAACCCAGTAAACTATATTAACTCATAGCAATCTGAGTTTTCCATGCTGACATGCTGTTTATGGTGCATTCTCTGTTAAAAGTATTATATGTGCTAAGTACGAGTTCACAGAGAGCTATTTGCATGGGGCAACAAATATTCCAGTACAATGTTGAAAGTGGCTTCTGCTTTTGCTTCTGTCATGTTTGCACGCACAAGTAGAGCTTCCCTCAAATTTAGCTAGCACAGGGAAAGTGAGTTTGGTTAAGCTGGAGAAAGATAGGATCAAGCAGTTATGCTTTGGAGGGGGAAAATAATCCTGGAGACAGGTGGAAGAGAAATCCATGACGAAGCAGGGAGCGAAATCCATATATACCTGGATTCATGTGGGACAGAGAGGCGGAGCAGACTTCCTGTGTTCCCAAGGTCATGAACGTGAGCTGTTCAACATGGACTGCTTACTCACCCTCTTATTCACCAGAATGGCTCTGTGAGAATGTTGAAACAGAGCGGTCAGCGAGTCAACCATCACTCACTTCCCCAATGATGGGTGCAGTGTATTCTAGTGGCAGTTTCAACTTAGTGCCTCCCTGGGCCACACAGTAACTTGCCTGGGCAGGAGAAAGTGAAAAAATGAAACAGTGACTAGCTTTCTTTTCCTGCAGGAGAAACAGGTGGTCATCCAAGATATAAATATCTAAGCACTCAGAGGACTTGAGACTATTTTTTTTTTTTTTTTAACAAAATGATTCATAGAAGGTCCCATTAAATAACCAGTGGAGAAATAGCCAAATAAGTTTGGGATTTCACAAGCTTTCCCTACATGTCAAAAATGGAGGTGAAAAAATGAAATACAACTATATAATATAGGTGTATTAAATAATCAATTTAATATTCAACTTAATGATAATAAATTAGACTTTCTAGAATGGGGACTTTCATAGTGTGGATTTTTCTGGAGAATCAAAAAAAGACTTATTTGTGAAGGACAAAACTTGGAAAAAGAATCATTAGAGCCTGGTGTTTGTGATTCTGTTTAATTTTAAACACTCATTCACAACCACATTACTAATTTTTTTCTTCTTTTTTCCTATTTTCATGTCTGATTTATCCATTAGGAGAAATGCCAACCTAAGAATTTCAAATCCCATTTCTGAAATCATATTTCTAAACTGTTTCTCTGCTACAATACATGTGATGGATATATTGGTCACATGCCGTGACTTTTTCTTCTAACAGCAACATCTATCTCCCACATAGAGAGGCCTCTTCCTCCACCTCCTGTAGGAAGGATGTCCTTGAATCCAGGCTTACTGAGACTTACTTCCAAGCTGATCCTAATGGGACATTGCATTTGAGAGCAAAATGTTCTTATTTTGGAAAACAGCAACATAGAGTAGCCAAAAAAAGGGATACACATTCTCTCACTGGAATATCTTCAGGTAGAGAATGTATGTTCAGTCTCTCATCTTTCTTTATATTCAATTTATTGGGGTGACAATGGTTAGTAAAAATTAAATAAGTTTCAAGTGTACGATTCTGCAATACATCATCTGTGTATCACATTGTGTGCTCACCACCAAGAGTCAGTTCTTCCATCACCGTATATTTGACCCCCTTTACCCTCTTCTACAACCCCCTCTTCCTCTGGTAACCACTTAACCGTTGTCTGTGTCTGTGAGTTTTTGTTTCTTTGTTTGTTTATCTTGTTCCTTTGCTGCCTGCAATTTTATATCCCACATATGAATGAAGTCATACAGTTCTCGACTTTTTCTGACTTATTTTGCTTAGCATGGTAATCTCAAGATCCATCCATGTTGTCACAAATGGCACTATTTCATTTTTTCTTATGGCCGAGTAATACTCCATTGTATATCTGTACCCTCATCTTTAAAACAGGTCTTTAAATGTTACTATAATAGTAAGGCTCTTTTTAACTCCACTACTTAAAATATCCTTCCTCAGTACTCCCTATCTTCCAGCCTTGCTTTTTCATCTTTCAGTATATTGAGCATTCACTTAATTATTATGCCTATCTTTTTTTTCCCACCTCCGGTAAGAAGTGAGTTTCCACAAGGTCAGAGACTCATGGTCTAACGTGTTTCCCCCAAAATAAGCCCCAGTTAAGGTTGTCAGCCAGACAGACACATTTAGTACATTACAATGATGTTCCAGAAGATGACATGACTGTATTTGAATAGATGTAGATTGTTGTACATGAGAAAATAAGACATCCCCTGAAAATAAGCCCTAAGGGAGAAAAAATTACTGTAAGACCTGGTCTTATTTTGGGGGGAAACACAATATTTTCTTCATTGCTATTTCCCTGGCACCAGTAGAGTGTGTAGCTCATAATAGCCATTCAACACATGTGGAATGTAAATGAATGAAAATTGCCATTATTCCTGTTTAATACATGGAAAAAATGACAGTGGGGCTTAGAAAGAACAAAAAATTTGTCAGGAGATATGGCTCACAAAAAGTAGAGCAGTTCTGAGACCTCAGTCTCTCTGACCCTAACGTAGGCCTTACTCACCACACTATGTTGTTTTGCAAGTAGTTTTCTGACTGTGATCATTCTACTTGCTAAATGAGTGGGTTTTTTTTTGTTTTTTTTTTGCATTTAGAGAAGATCCATTCTTTGGACTTTTGGTTCTATATCTCCTCCTTATTCATGGCTTAATTGACAAAGCAGCTGTCTACTAGGTTTATATATTGTAAAAAAAAAAAAAAAAACTGTTAATTTTTGTGGGTTTGTTTTAATGTTAGGTTCACAAAGTGCAAAACAAACTAGCCAAATATATTTGGCATTATTTTGGAAACCCCTGCATAATCCATAGGGAAACTGAATACAAATGTTCTAGTTATTTTACATGGGGTTTCAATAATATTTGATGACTAGAGAGTCCGTAGGGCATTTTCAAAAATAAATAATGGGAACTTGGGCTGAGTTAAGAGAGGAACAGTTGCAGCCTCTCTCCCACAATGCTCAATCACAACAAGCTGTGTAATAAAGCTCATGTAAATGATTCAAAAATATGGTAACTTGTTTTACAAATGTCATAAATATACAATATATTTTAAAATAGGAATTCTCAAAGTCTGAAATCTATGGAACAAACCACTGTAACACTTAACCGTGTGGGGAAATTATTTTGCTTGGACTACAGTTATCCATTAAAAACGAGTCCACTTCTTCCTGCTTCTATCTTTGAAGCTTCTCATGAGCTGGTCCCAACCTGGACTGACAATATGCCAACTGCTTAAAGATGAAGAGATTCTTTCCCTAGCATTACTGCCCCTCTTCCTGGCATCAATGAAACCACCAGATTCATCTCCTATCCCATGGCAACAGAAGGGTCCTGTGAAGACCCAGGAATTTTGACAAAACCATGTTTTTTGCTTGTTTGTTTCGTTTCAAAGAAGAATACGCACTTTCAGACTGATGTTCTTGCTCTTGTTAATGTGGCTCTAGGTTATCAGGGTCTCTTAGTAACCGAAAGGTTATTAGGTTGAAAATCTAAAATTAAAAATTTTAAAAATAAAATTAGAACATGTAAACATATTCATAGTAATAAATGACAACTTGTCATGTTCAAAGTCTTCAGTGGATGGAAGTTTAATCAATCTAGACATGAAATATAAGTTTGATGAATTTAAAATTGAAAACACTTTAAGAACCACTTTCTCCAAGAAACTGAAATAACGTTTGAGTACTGTGTGTGTGTGTGTGTGTGTGTGTGTGTGTGTGTGTGGTTTTAAATTTGGAAAAGTCTGAGATCTTAATTTATAAATTGCTTAGTAAACTTAGCTTTTGCCGTGCTATAGCTGGTGTAGTGGAAAGAGACGAGGCTGAAATATAAAACAGACATGTTCGAATCTCAGCTCTATCATGACTAAGCTTTAAAATGGATTTTAATTATAGTTACTCTAAAGGATTTTTGTAACTTTGTGAATAGTTATAGATAATAGATTTTTTTTGGTAAATTATAAAAAGTAAAGCTATGAGGTATTGTTTAAAAACACAAGTTGAAATTGCAGAGTTTTAGGGTTAGGATTTATGCTGTGGCATTTTTTTTTTCTGGAAAGGAAAATTATGTAATTATGTAATTGCAGCTAATGTGAAGTCTATTAGAGAACTCAATCCCTGTACACTTTATCGATATGGAAATATGCTGCCCATATACAGTTAGTATTGAAAATCTGTCCTGGGCCGGCCTGGTGGCTCAGGTGGTTGGAGCTCTGTGCTCCTAACACCTAGATCGCCGGTTCAATTCCCACCTGGGCCAGTGAGCTGCACCCTCTACAGCTAAGATTGTGAACAACAGCTCTCCCTGGAGCTGGGCTGCCATGGGCTACCAAGAGCGGCCAGGGGCCAGCGTGAGTGGCCTGCGAGAGCTGCTGTGAGCCGCTATGAGCGGCCAACCAACTGCCTCAGCCGGGGGAAGTGCAAGGCTCATAATACAAGCTTGGGCCAGGGAGCTGTGTCCTACACAACTAGACTGAGAAACAACAGCTTGAACTGGAGTGGGGGGGTGGGGAGAGACGGAAGAAGGGGGGGAAAAAATCTGTGGTACATATTGCTAAATAATCGTATCACAGACAAATTACCTAGTGCATTCAATTGTCCTATGATACACCGTCTTCCTAAAATAGTTCACATTTTTACTATTTTGTATTTATAGTTGCTAATAATAATATTTATGGAAAAATGCTCTACTTAGCAGTGAAGTGGTCACAATTTATGAGCAAAGACAAGGAGAATGCTTTTGGCCTTTGTAAGCCGCAACTGATAATATTCAATCCCTGATAAGCGAGAGTAGCTGTAACCAAGTGTTGCTAGAATCTGGGGCATTTTTCTCTAAAATCCAGCCTCATCTAAGACGATATACTCCTCAGGCTGATAATAAAAGTTCACATTTCTAATATATATTTTTTTTCCATTTTAGACTCAGAAATGTATTGGTAAATTGGCCATATGGAAGTCAATTAATGTATAAGTATGTATTGTTGGACTGGCTGATTGACTCAGATACACAAAATTTGCTGCTTATGTAGAATTCTGACCATAGTTTCATTTCAGTTCAATAAACTTTTACTAAACAAGTCTCTGGGCTATGTGTTTGTGATAGCATTCTAAATACAAAGTTAATGATATCCTGGATAAGTTTATTGAATTATAGGAGAGATACTCCAACAAATAAATAATTCAAAATAAACAAAGAGATATGATAGTTTTCAGAGACAATTAATGGAAACATGGTGTAGCCTTGACTAACCCTTAAAAAATCAGAGATTTTCTAGAGGAGATAGATATATTTTCGAGCTCATTTTATTAGATATATGTTACCATATAATATATATACATATAACCTTATCTATAGAAGATTATAGCAAAAAATGAAAGGCAGATTAATACTTTTCTCCAGGCAATAAAAATGATGGCAACATTAATTTCTTATTCAACAGCTTTACATTAAACTGTTATTCAGCATCTATTGAGTAGAATAAAAGAGATCAGCGGGATTACCTTGCAGGTGACTACTGTAATCCAAGGTTTCCCTTTCAGTTACTCTTGGCCAACTAAGGTTTGAAAATGTTAAATGGAAAATTAAAGAAATAAGCAATTCATAAGGTTTAAATTGCATGCCACTCTGAGTAGTGTGATGAAATCTCACACCATCCCACCATGTGCTGTCCAGGAAGTGAATCATCCCTTTGTCCAATATCTCCACACTGTATATGCTACCCACCCATTCGTCACTCAGTAGCTGTCTCAGTTATCAGATCCACTGTCATGATACCACAGTGCCTGTGTTCAAGTCACCCTGTTTTTGCTTAATAAAGGCCCCAAAGTGCAAGAGTAGTGATGCTGGCAATTCAGATATGCCAAAGAGAAGCCATAAAGTGCTTCCTTTCAGTGACAAGGTAAATATGTATAGCAAAAGAAACAGAGTATATGTAGGGTCCTGTTTATCTGTAATTTAGGCATCCATGGGGGGGTCCTGGAACGTATTGCCTGTGGATAAGGGGGAACTACTGTACTGAAGTTGTAGGGAACCTTGAAATTTAAGAGTAGCACTCATAGGTCATCTATATACTGCTTTAAAAATACTGTGTGTGTGTGTGTGTGTGTGTGTTTTAATATGATTAAAGATAGAAGAGGAAACATTGAAATTTAAGATTTTTTTTGTTAATTGAAGTTCTTTTTAAATTGAGGACCATCAAGTTACTATTAGCTTCCCACAGTGGTTAACTGTGAATAACCTTTGTAGTTAAATCTCACAGACTGATAAAAGTGTAGGCCATTGGGATATTTGATCTAGCTCTCCAGGCCTTATCTAACATTTGGATCTGTTCACCTTTTCAAAGTCATTCATTAGGAGATTGACAAAGAGGCCGGAGCTCTCAAATTCCCAATGTTTACTATAAACACAGGAAGTTGGTAATTCTTAGAATTAAGACTAATTCAGAGCTTGTCTTCCACGGGATGAATTCTGCAATTTCACAAAAAGCCCAAGTAAAAACTACTTGAAAGAACACGTACACTGACTCTTACTGATTCAGGCCCCATTGATTTACAATCTAGTGTCATTCAGATATTATGTGTGAAATATATCTTTTTCTCTGTCTGTGAAGAAAATCCTGATAAGCAAATCAACAGCGCAAATAAGAGTTCTAGAGAGACATCTGACCAACTGTTTGGAAGTCCCTTTTAAAGATCTGTGTTGTTAATTGTTGCATTGTTATTTCAAGATAATTGCCATCACATGCTAGGTGGTTATTATCTGTGAGTAAGGCGAAAGCTTCTGAAAGACAAAACAATGCAACTATATATTGTTCCACCCTATACTCTAATTAACTTAGGTAACACCATTCATTAAATCTTAGTCAAAATCCCACAGATGGAATCTTGAGGGGTCAATAGGTAGGACAGTTTATGGGGAAGTTCTTCTCCTGGACTCTCATGTGCTTGAAAATATAGCTGTTTGTTTTTGGCGCACCCAGTCTGAAAGTCTGTAGTTCACATGGAAGTAGAGATTATAAAGACTTTCTCTGAAAGAGAAAGACATACACCTGCTAAGAGCTACTTGTGTGCTTTCATATACATTGTTTTACTCAGAATCCTCCAAAAAACACATGAGGTATGTTTGGTTATTTCCACTAAAAGTTGAATAAATTGAGGCTCTAAAAGCTTAAGCAAATATCCCAAGGTTGAACAACTAGGAAGTGGTGAAACTCATCTATGACTCCCCTCTGTGGTCCCCAAGATGCATAATTTTTATACTCCATCACGTTTCATCAAAGGTGCTGTTACTCACCTACGAAGAGTTGCAAAGAGATGGCCCTTCACACAAACCTTCAGCACAATAGTGATCACATTTTATCATAGTGATTCGTGTATCCATTTCCTGCACTAAAATACAACTTTCTCATGTGCATCAGAACTTGTTTTCTTCAAGTTGGTATCAGAGAACCCAACATATGTCTTGGTCCCTGGTGCAGCTCAATAATTTTGATTAAATTAATATATTCAGAACTAGAAGAACTAACCCAGAAGCCAATCTTCAGTTCTCTGGGAGTGATGTGGTACAGGAAAAGGGGTTACTTTAACAATACTTATTTAAGTAAAAGAGCAACTCTATGGACAGTATTTTAAAGCTGGTAATATTACTTGAATTAAACAGAAAATGAATTGTTGAGTCCCACGGAGGGTATGACAGGCAGAATTCCAGAAATGGCACCTAAGAGTCAATACCTTAATCCTGGAAAGTGGCAATATGATGAGATATGTTTCTGGTGATTATGTTAGTTATACAACAGAGTTGGCCTTAAGATAAGGAGATTACCTGGGTGGTTAATCTAATTGGATGAGTCACTTTAAAGGATAGAGTTTTCTCTGGCCCATGGTGACAAGAGGAAGTCAGGGAGATTCAAATTTGAGAACTTGAATCATGGTTGCTGGTATGAAGATGGAGGGAACCACATGAGAAGGAAGGTGGGTGGCATTAAAAACATGACAGGGCCCCTCACTGATAGCTAGTAAGGAAGCAGGGACCTCGGTCTTTGCAAGGCACTGAATTCTGTTAACAAATGGAATCACCTAGGAAGAAGACCCCAAACTCCAGATGACAACGCAGTCAGCCAAACTTGACTACAGCCTGGTGAGATCCCACGCAGAGAACCCTAGAGAATTATGAAGGAGTAAATGGGTATTGTTTTATACCCCTGAGTTTGTGATAATTTGTTATACAACAGTAGAAAACTGATGTATAGGATGATAAACTCTTTTGTAAGAAGTAATACTAAAATAAATAATACTCACTGTCTTCTTTAATGAAATTGTAATGAAACCATTAAAATGAAAAATAAGTTCAGGGAACCATCCCCATCTGTTCCAAGGGGTTCAGTAGGAAAAATCTTCAGTCTGCAATTACAAATTTACATTATACAGCTGTAGTTGTTTTCCACCACATGACAATGGATGTGTGCTCTAAGAATTGAGCATATTCTGTGGACTTCTGATGGGCAACCATATTAAAGAGGCAAACTCCATTTTTTAGGAGGGTACATATTTTAATGATCTTTGAAAGAAGCGAAGGCCTTTTTTGTGGCCGTATTCAACTTCCCTCGAAACTTGCCTCAGACCCTGTCACATTGAGAAAATATATATGACTTTCTTTTATTTTTCATGTGTTTTGCGTTTAATAACATATGCTGTTTATATTTGGTTTCTATAGAGAGTTCCTTTTAGTCTTATAAACAGTTGCAAAGATTTACCTAGCTAGAGCTGTGTGGGTTTTCTTTCTTTCTTTATCCTCCCACCCATTCCCACCCCGCTTGGAAAGTCTGAATAGTTCCAAGGATTAGCAGCAGATTAACTTCAGTCATGAGTTGTAATAGATAAATGCAGTTATTGTTCCATTTTGGCTCTTCACGGTAGTGTGAAATTAACCAGTTGCCTCGTTCTTTCCTCACAGTCTACATGTTAATAATCAGTCCTATTTGTGTTTCATTGACTTGTCAAAAAGTACCCGTAAATGAATCCTCAAATATGAAACGAGGCCCAAGGTCAAGTTACTCTTCTTCCAAATGAGTTATATACTTCTGGAAAGGATAATCAACTTCTTTCTCATAAGGGCCTAATGTATAACAGATACTGAACTAGTCAAATAACATATGCTACTTTTTTATGGTTATTAATATTCCCATTTTGCAGGTCAGGGCACTGATATGCAGAGAGATTGAGACTTGCCAAAGATGTATAGATACTAAGTGGAGGGTCTGTATGGAGTTTAATCCAAGATGATGCCATATTGCTGGGCGCTTAAATAAATGTTAGGCCTTCTAAATTGCCACAGGACTGCATATGTTTTGTCTCCTAGGTAACTCTGTCCTTGACTCTGACACTTGGAAATCTATTGTGGGAGAACGTGAGAGTTCTCTTGGTCTCAACAGAAACAACGTTAACAATAAAACTATGAATTCATCTGATTGCTTTTACATTTTTTAACCTAAGCTTCTTCTTGGAAATAGTATGTTCTATCATCCTGTCACGCTGTAGATAGATGTTGTTCCATAGCAATTTTCGTTTAAATTTCTTAAAATTAAATGATAATTCAGCTCTTCATTCACCGCAGCCACTTTTCAAGGGTTCAGTACCCACAGGCATCGGTGGATACCATGCTGAATGACGCAGGCCTAGAGAACATTTCCATCATTGCAATACATTTTATTGGACAACATTACCACAAGAGCCAAAGTGATATCAGTTAAGCATGTGGCTTTGTGCTGGGAATGCACTGGAAATTTAAAAATTTAAAATATGTGTAGTACATATGTAAAATATGTCTTACTGAGCCTAGGGTCTATAGTGTCTCAAAGTTCATAGCCCCTTTATGCTACCAAAAACATAAAAAAGTGGGTTTTGTTTGTTTGTTTTTCAGAGTTTCTTGTAGCAAGCCCTACCTAGTTCTATTACACAAGGACGTGGGGAAGAACTCTGAATTTCCCCTTATCACAGCTTCAACATCCTCATAGGCTTTAATCATATACCCTCTTCAGTGCCAACATAAATTGTACAAGCCATTTAAATTTCCTTCTTAAAATCAGCTTGTCAAGTACTCATTGAATACTTAAATGTTTTAGGCACTGGACTAGGGATGCTTGAAATACAAAGATTCATGAGATAATATCTCCTAACCAACCTTCGCCTTGACTCCTAGTTAACTCCTATCTACCCTTTGGGTCTCAGTCCATGTGCCATTTCTTCTGGGAAGACATCCCTGATTCTCTAGAAATTTAGTCAGGCGCGCTTGCTCTTCTTACCCACTATAACTCACATTTGTCGCATCATGATAATCATCTGTCCTCATTATCAATTTATTATAGTCATTTGCCTTCCCCTCCTTAAACAGGGGGTAGCAAATGGGCAGGAACTCTGTGTGCCGTGTTTGTCCCTGGAATTCTAACTCCCAGAACAATGCCTGGCACTTGGTAGGGATTTTTTATTTGTTTTATTCTTGAATAGTTTTTGGTTTTGTTTGTTTGTTTGTTTGTTTTGAGAATATAAGCAAGAGTCAGCTTTTTTTCTTTTGACATATGGTATTACGTATCCTATCTACCAATCACAATATCATCTCTGATAAGAATTTTTAAAAATTCATTTTAGTTACCTTGAGAAAATACTCTATGTCTTTGTTGTGTCTTCTGATGTAAAAGAAGCATAATACAGAAGCGTTTTTCCAGAAAAATTGAAGAAAACAGGAAGGAAATAACATTCTAAAGAAGAAGAGTAGAAGCTAAAGACCCAATTTATCATGTTTCGTCTGTTGCCAAATTTGCTATATGACTGTCAACCCATCAATACATCTTTGATCTCTAGGATCCGAATCTATAAAATGGGTATAAGGAAGTCTACCCCACAGGATTTCCAAAAGAATTAAATTGAATAATGCAGGATTCATGTCAAATGCTGGTAGAATATGCCCCAAATGTCAGTGTCTTACCTGTTTTTGTATATTCAGGAATTGTCCCTGTAGTAAATGATTGTCAGTTGTTCTGTATTGTTTTGTTTTGTGTTGCTTCCTCTTCTTCTTTGCTTTCTTTTAGAGATCTTTTAAATTTATTTGACTTTCCTCCCTTTTTGTGTGTATCTGATCTTCCTCTTCCATTTTATTTCTCCCCTGATAGTATCCTCCCTTTATCTGGCTCAGCTGATGACACACAGAGTATAACTGAGCATTGACCTCTGGCAAAAAGAAGCATCTGTCTTGCACATTTCGGATATTATGTTGCCTGTAATCCCTCCTAGCTCATGACTTTAAATTACTTTTGAAATTTCTGTGTAATTTCAGGTTGGTAGGTTAAAATTGCAATTTTATTTTGGCAGATAATGTGTTTTTAAATGAGCTGTTCTTTATGTGTATATTAAATAGTTTCTTATAGTGTGGGGTGACTTTCTTATTTGTCCTTGACCATACTAGAAATTAGAAATGATGACTTGGCAAAAGTTCATTTACTTTTTGGAAAAATCTTAAAATCCTACATTTCATTTGTATTATGCTCATATTGTGTTGGTTATAAAGACACTCAGATGCCTTTCCTTTTTTTTTTTTTTTTTTTGAGGAAAAAAGGAACAAAGGAAATCCTTCATAGCTATATTAGCTATTGCCTTCCAAGTTATTGCTTCCTTGAAGGTTATACATCCTTCTTATTTTTTTTTTACTTATTGATGTGTGTTGTATCTGAATAAAGGACCCCTTAAAAAGGCTGCATTCTAAACCCCCATACCTGTGGATATTTTATATTTCACAGCAGAAAAGAAACTTTGCAAATGCGATTAATTTTAAAATACTGAGATGGGGAGATGACCTGGGTGGACTCACTGTAATCACAAGCATCCTTATAAGAGTAAGGTCAGAGGAGCAGAGTCAGAGAGAGAAATGTGACAATTAAAGCAGAAATTGGAGTGATGAAGGGCCATCAGCCATGTTAGCTGAAAAAAGCAAGCAAACTGACTCTCTCCTGGAGCCTCCAGAAGAAACAGACTTCTGACACCTTAATTTTAGCCCTGTAAGACTCATTTCAGATTTCTGACTGCCATAACGACAAGATAAACCTGTATTATTTTAAGCCATTTAGTTTTTGATAATCCATGATAGCAGCAATATGAAACTAATACAATATGTAAAAGAGAGGATTTTTTTTTCAGTTTCCAAAGTCAAAAGCCAGAGAAAAACCCCAAAATGATGTACCTAAAACATCAACGTGGGCTCATGTACTTACGTGAACATTCTACCAAACTATTGTACCTGCATTTGAGCTGAAGGAATCCTTTAGTCCCATAAAGAGAAAGCAGATATCAAGTACATTCTGGGATATGTAAAATAAACACATTTGTATAACCCTCTGAGAACCAGTATACTGAGAAAAATATATACCGTGGTTGCCAAAAAATGTACACATTTTAGGAGATGTTATCTATGTATTACTTTTCGAAGTTGAATTGAATTACGGTAGCAATATGTAGTATGATGCTCACTCAAAAGGTGACGATAATTAAATGAATGCTAGCGTCATTCATTGTGTTACACTTTTAATACAGTTTGTTCCTTCTTAAAATGTGTACACACTTTTTTGGCATCAATTTATTTTTTAATTGATCCTGAACCAATATGCAAAGCTTTCCTTTCTATCTAAACTAAAGATCAGCTGGGGAAAGTTTTTCTATGCCAAAAAATTATTTCTTGACTGATAGTCTTGGGAGAGTTTAATAAGAACTTAAGTAAATGAGATTGAATGAAGTCAGTTTTGAAGGCTACAGACAGGGACGTGGTTGAGGGAACAGGATAGATAATTCTACATTTTAAAAATAGCCAACGTGCCCCAGTAAACATTTGAAGCCCACCCCTAGGGGGGAAAGATGATTCTCTCCTCACTAGCTTCACTGACTCTTCATAATAGTGCTGAGGAAATTTAATCAAACATAGTACATTGCTAAGCAGTGAGCCTGGTTACCCTGAGGGACCTGTGAAAATGTGTTTGGAACCTCACGTGCCATGTAATGGCTCAATTTGTCTTGGCCATTTTCACTGACTCTCTTGGGTTCATGGATTAAACCTCCCTGCACTTGAGGACAACATATGATTTTAAATATTCTTCCCTATTCTAAACACTGATTGACACTATGATTTCAATTTTCTTTGTATCACATATACAAAAACAATTTGAGGAAAAATTAACGAACTCTTGCTAATATCAGTATACAGCCTCACAAGGAAATCTTCCCTGAGTTCTCTGAGCTAAGTTATATCTTCTCCTCTAGGTTCTATTAACAACCTCAGCAAACTTCTGATATCCTCTTGTTCATCTTTTATTCAAAATACTTGTTTATACGCCACCTTTCTCTTTTGGCTGTAAGCTCCCAAGGGCACAGACCAAGTGTAACTTGTTTTTGTTTATTACAAGCACTCAATAAATACACAGGAAGCCCTGAGTATACATTTGTTGACCACTTCCCGTCCCCCATCCGTTCTTTCAAGGTGCTTAAATGATTTCAATTGGGAACATGAATACCTCTTGCTGGGGTTATTAGAGGTCTTCTCTGAGTCAAGCAAAATACTCTCAGCTTAAATCTTTCATTTTTTTCTCTTGTGTAATGAAAGGCTCCTCATAATACCCAATTTCCTTGGTTGTTTTTTGGTTTGTTTGTTTGGTTGGTTGGTTTCAAGCACATCAAAAACCCTAACACAATAATTCAAACACCCTTTGAAATCTGCATAAATAAACATCAAGACCACATGCTTTCTATCATTATCTAAGTCTCTGCTGGGCTTTCAGATTATTCATAATTAAGTCACTTTCTCAGCAGAGATCACTACTTTTGCTAAAGCACTGACTGTCTTTGGTTAAACAGAGATAATCTTTGCCTTCACCATCTCTAAATAATCTGGAAAGCATGATTCTGGTGTTTACCTACTATGGGATGCTGTTTGCACCCTGAATTTTGCTACCTTTGATATGCTACCTTTGATAACTAAGCTGATCACAGAGAGGGTTTGAAACAAGGGGAAAAAACCATATGTGCTTTGAGTGACTGCATTTGGAACACAGATTTTTCTCAGTGGCTAAAGCCCAAATAAATGTGCTTTTGATAAGCTGCCAGTTTGGTTCTCTGGGATGTGCCCACAATATGCCTTTAAAATGTAATCCAAGTTGTGTACTTCTGGATATTTGGCATTGTTTTCCTTGATTCTCCTTTAGCGGTTAGTCAGTAGATATTCTAACAGCCTGTCTAATGTCTGTCAATCCACCCATTCACCACTATAATGTGGACATTCAATATGCAATACAAAATTAGCCAGCAGTGTCACTGTGGCTTAGTTAGAGTACTTTGACCATTCCAATGCTTTAAACTAGAATCAGAAATCTTAACCTTGGCCTGGGCTGAGCCCCAGAATCAACATACAGCCTTAAATGACTCTATTTTGCTTTTTTTCAGAAAGTCAATTTCCTCATTTCTTAAAGTTAATGGAAAAATGTGCCCAACTCAAACTATGTAACTTGCGATACTGTAGGTGTCTAGAATTCCTAAAGAGATTGAGCAATTATTCCTCTTCCTGATTGAAATGTATTTGGTCATCTAGTCCCACTCTGTTAGGAACATAATGGTATGTATATAAACTTACAACTAAGCGAGACCAAATTAAGAAGATTTTGATGGGTCCTGTCTCAGAAAGGAAGGGCAGAATCATTTTTCCTGTAATGATCCCTGGCACGGCAGGACTGGAAGACCAGAATCCATCTTTCTTTGTGGCTCCTGCCACACTCTGCCTAACCCGTCACTGTCGTTTATCAACCTAAGGGACGTTCTCATATGTGCAGAGGCCTCTTTGAGCACCAGTTTAAAGAAGCCAGACTATCACTCTGTATCACATCATTCTACTTAAACTTATTACCATGTGATATTTTTTTCGTGTGTATTCATGCATTATTTCATTCTGCATTTAAAATATAAATGCAAGGAAATCAGAAGCCTTTCATCCCACTTTATTGTTGAATCGAGAGTACCTTAAAGTAGGGTCTGCCACTTAGCAAATACTCAGTTTAAATATGGTGAATGTTTTTCATTCTTTAATAGCATGGAACATAGAGAAAATCTAACTACTTCACTCAAAAATCTGTCATCATCCTGAATTACCAGGATGTGACAGAGATAATTTATCAATGCAGTACACTTTCTATTGATTGTCTTTCTCAGCACTGGAGGTTGTCACTGTCACTCTACTTTAGTAACTATTTCTATGTCCATATCCATGGTTTAAGAATCATTCTGCTTTGTTCTACATTTAAATATGCAAATGACTATATTGCTTTTTCTAACCTGTTCATCTTTTCTTCAAATTCTCTCACTCTTTACTCCCACTCAGGACATTTGCACCCCACTTTCCTTGCATTCTATCAATGGCCCCTTCCTGTCTTCACTTCCTGCCCCATAATCAATGATTTTGACAGCAAAGTCCTTCCCTAGGTCCTCTTGTCTTTCCACTCTTCTTTTCTGCACAATTTAATCACTCATAGTTCTAAGTATTACCTTGGAAGAGTGAATGTCAAATTTATATAATCAATACTAACTCTTTCTAGAGTATTTCCAATTAATAATTAGACATTCAAGCCTAGAGCTAAAACAGGAGTATTTTAAGAAATAGCCTGAATCTTCCATTTAAAACTTGGTTGTCTGGCACTCATCAGTTGTTCTTTTCTGGCCCCTTCTCTCCTCCAACGTCATTTCTCATTACTTCCTGTTGTGTTCTCTCAGCCACTGCAGAGACCATCTGCTATCAGTGCCCCTTGGAAGATCTCTACCCAAATTACACATGACTTTACTCTGTGCTGTTCTGCCCTAAACCTAACCACACTTGTCAAGGAAAGCCTTCCTGACTTCTTCCAACCAGTACTCAAAACTTTGCCTATTTCTGAAACTTATCTATTTTATTTGTATTATACGTTATATTATATATGTTTTCTGCTATTTGTTTTTTCTGACAATCATTTTCTCTTGTTTTTAAGATTGTTCAATTATATTTGGCTTTTAGTAGTTTGACAATGATGTAAAACATAACAGATATACGTTTCTTTATTAAAAGTTAAGATTTTTTTTTCTTTAAGAACCACTTAAATGTATTTTTAGAATACCAAAATGTTCCTCATTCACTGAAGTTTCCTCTGTTGTATAATCCCTGACTATTCACCTACTTCTTAGAGGGAATGTTGAGATCTAGTATGCCTGGGGTGGAAGAAGATGTAAGCATTTTTAAAGAACAAAATGAGTGAGCAATGCTTGAAACAATACGGAGCTATTAAAGACCTCTTAAAAGAGAATCGATCAGGAACCACCAGTGGTGTGCTGGTAAAGATTTAAAAACCAGCTTTCGGCAAAAAACAAAACAAACAAACAAAAAAATCCTGATTTGTAGCATTTGCTGATTCCGTGGTATAAATGGTCCCGCTGATTTCAAGCTACCAACATGACGTCATTGAACATGGATTTGGAAAGAGAAGAGTGGTAGCACCGTGTTATAAAGTATTTTCACCACATAAATACAGTTGTCATAAATAAACTCAATAACACAGATAATAATGAAAAGTAGTAAAAATAATTCAAAAGTGATGAGTTCTGAATGTTTATACCATTGTTTTTAATATAACGTATTTGATTGTAAGCTTACACCTAACATAATCTAATTTTCAATTATGGCTGGGTTAAACTACTGGTTTGCAAAATTTGTGAAAATGTAACAATTGGTTCTTGCAAGCCAGTGGGAGCCAGCTCCAGCTCACCATTGAAAAT
Source organism: Rhinolophus sinicus (assembly GCF_036562045.2). Lineage (NCBI taxonomy): Eukaryota > Metazoa > Chordata > Mammalia > Chiroptera > Rhinolophidae > Rhinolophus > Rhinolophus sinicus. The sequence continues at coordinate 13,312,085 of NC_133761.1, forward strand.
GTTGTAGATGTCCTTGTACATGTACCTATTAATGTCATATTACAGAGAAGTAAGTGCTTCTCTGCCAAAGTTATTGAGAGCAAATGTGAATTATTGGAGGACAATCACGAAGGTAGTGGGCATTTCTGAGAAAATTTCTCGATACATTTGTAAGTGGCATATGGATGTTAGAAATCTTGGTGAGGTTTAATCAGCGATAGTTTTATTTTTCTTCAACATAGCCCTTCAGACCTAACCCCTCCCTGTCCCTGGTGAGAATATCAGGAAAATACAATAAGATGTTGAGTTACTTTCTGTCATTATAATAGTTTTATTTTAGTATGTAAAAATGGGAATATATTACCAATAGACTGTGCTCTAATAGTTATACTTTAATATAACATTTAGTTTATTTCCTGCTCTTTCTTCTTGCCTCCTGTTTTGCTTTTTATCCCATCACTTTCTTCCCAACATATGTCTGATCCAAGCTCAATTACTTGTGGGGAAAGAAAATGTGATTGATTTCTTCTCTGGCCTTTTACATTCCCCACCTCACCCCCACTTGCCCCATTCTCTTACTGTTTCCTGGTCCTCTAAGTCTTGAGCAAGAATAAGGAAGAAAAGTAAAAAGACAAAATGGCCCTTACTTACACGATGTTAGTCACACTTCTCTCCCATCTTTTGACTGACTTCTGTCAAGCAGACATCCAAACACTAGCACAGTCATAGGATTTTGAAGCCCACTACCACCGCCATAGCTGAGAACTTTCACCATTCCCTGAAAGAAGGGATGCCATATCTGGCTACCTTTTTCAATTTCCCATCAATTTCTACTCCAATGAGACAGATCATATCAGCTCTTTTTGCAAAAGTGATCTAGAAGTAGAAGTCAGCCTTTTTGGTCAAATTACTGTCAAGATGGATCAAATGCAATCCATCTTGCACTTTCTATAATGATTACTCTAGCTCAAGAAAGACATTACCCTTTTAGTCTGGAAGTGCACGCTGCTCACAAAAATGTCTTTCTATTATTGTAGTCTCTGATGGTGACTTGAAATGAAGCTATAAATTTCTTTATTATCAAATATGCAGACAAGGGGAGAGATGCTAGCTTTCCTTCTTTCTAATAGTCCCCATTCTACAAATGAGTCCCTTCATCCCTCCTCTCCACCCACTCCCCCCCCCCCACACACACACACACCCCTTACTTTCCTTGATGGTGGGATAAAACCTGTGTATTCTTACTCCCAACAGAAAAAAAAAACAAAACAGCATTTCCTACTAGGCTGAAAATTTTTCCCCAGAACTACTTACTCATAAATGTTCATGAATTGCAAGGCTTGTCTTCTATATAAGACAGAGGTGAGTGATAGATAATGGACTAAAGAAATTGTTTGGGCCCCCTCTTAGCAATTTCTGCATATAAGTTTGATAGCTTCTCTACCAAATGTAAGAGACTTTGATACCAGGGTTTTCCACCTTTGGAAACTCAGTCAGAACTTCCAGACAACAGGGAAAGTTTTTGTTTAACCTCTGTTTACTCTGCTCTTGCCTTTATGGGCCTTTTAGGACATGGCAAGTAGTTGGGTATGACTACTTTAAAAGTCACAGCATAATTAATAACACTTAGAAGGTATTAGATTTATTGGGGGTTGGCAGGAGTGTCTAATAATATAAACTCCAGCTGTTCATGTGAAGTGATCAAGGATAGGTATGAAGAAGTAGACTGAAGCACAAGATCTTGGAGGAAAATATATAGCAAATAGTAATAAAATATGGTGTATGTGTACATTTGGGGTGGTTGAGGGCATCATGTTTTAGAGTTTATGTCTTGAAGACTTTAAAACATAAGGGCCTGTATTAGCGATCGCAAAAGCATGTAATTTATGCATAGGAGAGTTGAAGTTAGATGACATGTTCCCAAAAGATGCTCTCCTGGCACCAATTGGCATTATCCTTCGAATGGTTACTTGAGATGCTGAAGAGTACGCTCAGTGACCTGTTAGTCATAGAAATATTGGAATTAGTTTTTGAGTAAAATAATAATAAAGCAGTAAGGTTATTCTTAAGAAGGATTATTATAATTAATTGCATAGTTAATCACACAGATTTAATAACCTTAATGATTAACATATATTGAGAGTTTACTATATGCCAGGCATTGTTCTAGACAATTTACATGTTTGATTGCGAGCAAATACTATCGAGCCAGAAGTGTAAGGTGAGATAAGGCATTTGCAATTATTTCTTTATTGATCTGAGGAGGTGCAAGGGTACCAGAAGGGCATCTTGGAGACTGGTGACAAGTAACAGAGGGGACAGAACTCCAGATCTCCATCCCTTCCTAAATCAGCTCAGCTCTAGACTTCTGTATCTTTTACGTGCTAAGTTTTCACCCAAGATATTTATCTGAGTTAAAAAGTTTACAGTGGACATATATTCAACCTGTTGTAGTGATAATACCATTATTTTTTCTTTAGAGAATCTTTTCCTTACTCTCAGTCCATTTGGTTCAAGTGGACATAATATTCTTTCTGTTAACAACTTATTGCCAAACAACATTAGAGTCAATCAATGAATGAACCCCACCTCCTAGAGTGAAGGGCATATGGCTGAAGCCTGGACCATTGGCTACATTCCAGGACTTTTCCTACAACTAAGAAATGGAATCCTTCTTTTTCTGGTGATATGATTGAGCAACTGAAAGTTGAAATCAGAATAGCTCCTGGTAGCCATCTTGTCCAAACAAGAGGAGAATGTGTCTAAAAGTAAAGGTCTAAATGGGGGAAAAAACAAAAAAGTTGAGAGAAAAAGATCATTTCCTGGTGATAGTGGTAGAGCCTTTGGTTCTAGTCAAGCCTGACTGCAGATCTACCATTTCATTTTTGATTTTTTAAAATTTACATAAACCATTACATTCTTTATGGCTCAAGCCAGTTTGAAGTAAGATTGTGTCACTTACCATTTTATAGTTGATAACTTTATATTAATACATATTTTTTCTTTCAAATCACTCGTCTGAAATGCACGACTAGCACTTGGTAGCTCCATGTTCTCCTTCAAATTATCCACACTGTTTGAGTCCTAGTTTTTTCACAGTAGGTTGAATGTTACACAAGTTACTTTGAAAGTCAAATTTGTGCTCTTCAGCATTTCCACAAATTAAAATTCCTGGTACCCTTACATGTAGAAGAAAGAGAGTCAGCGCTTCTGAAGTGCTTTAGGTCCAATTTGTTATTTTTGTCTTTGCATGCATATCTATTTAGACAGTGTGCTGTTGGCTGCCCTTTCCTAATTAAACATGTAATTCTAGTGTGTCTGCACAATATCAAACATCTAGATGGATAGTAAAATATTCTACATCTGGTTGGAAAGGAAGAGTCAATCCAACATATCTGGATAACGCCAAAATAACCAGATGTTTGACCAACGTTTTCAAAAATTGACTCCTGACTTGAATGGTCTCAGCTGAACTGACCCCAAACCAGCTGAACTCCTAATGTACCATGTACTGAGTGAAGGACTCTCTTATGTGAATTAGCTATATACCTTTTCTAATAATTCTGCCCAATTGGCCATTATTATCCCAGTTTTTACTATAAAAGAAATGGAAGGTGAGTATGGTAAACTATTTCACCCACAGATGAAATGGCAGAGTAAAATACTAGTAAATGGCAGAGTTGGGATGCAAACTCATGCCACACTCTGACATGCTACATAACCTGCACCTGACATATTAAAAGTGCACTGTGTCATCTTTAGACTTTTCTGTCAGCCTAGCTCATAAAACTTTCCTGAGGCAATATGACTACATTTTGCGGGTGTTGTCAATTTTTTTTTCACATGTGACCATTTAATTTTTGAGTTTCTCATCTATACAGGGGTCTTTCTCATCCTCCAGGGCTTTCTTCATGCTAATTAAGCATGACCTTAGACCCAACATGGTTTCAATTTATTGAATCTTTGTTTTTGGTGTTTGTGGAAAGAACATTTTATGTTATTAGTTTTATTTCCACTCATCTACTCCATCAACACAATAAAAAACAGATACATGAAGTAAAGTCGGCCATGCTCTGTAATATGACATTGGCATGGGTGGGGTAGAGCATTTTCCTAAAGTCTTGGGGTAGTTAAATATAATGGGTATACTTATGGTCCATGATTCTCAGACGACAAAAAAGACAAAAACAAAAAACAAACAAACAAAAAAACAAACAAACATTATTTTGCTTCATCAAAATAAAACTTCCTCAACTCTTCCAGGAAGCAAACCTTTCCGAAAATTGTATTTCATGAATTCACCAGGAACCCAAACTCTATATTTACAACAAACACATTAATACTAGAGCCAAAGTAATGCACAACATTTTGGGGGAATGGGTCTACAGTTTTCTATCCATTCTGGTGACAGAAATGGTGTTATCAAAGCATGTGTGGTCTGCTTAAGGATTGTTACTCCCCCTCTATGCTGCCCATAGACACCCCTTTCTCCACGTCACCTGGCCGCTACCCCTTTCCTTGGAGCTTCCATAGCCCTACCCCTAACTGTTTAGTACCCCGGTATTCTTGTGCTCCATGAGTTAATGTCTGTGTGGTCACACATCTTATTTCGTTCAGGGAATGTGCTACTCCTGTCTTTTCCAAGGCAAGTGAATCCGCATATATGTACGGACCAGACATTTGCCTCTCATAACATGGTTGGCAACTCCTAAGGGTCTCAGCCTTCACGTATTGTACCAGTGTTACTCTGCCTCTGGGCCAATGGGTCTCATACTCCAGAGCAGAGAGCGGTACGATTCTTACAACGAAAATAGGCTGAACTGCTAGATCTCTAACAGCAATAAAAACAAAGTAGAAATGTCTTTCTTCATAAATCGTACTCCTGCATTTGTAAACCTTTACATTTGAAATCATAATTTTAATATTTAACATGGATTAATTATAATAGCCAACATTTTTTGGACACTTACTAGTGCCAAGCACCATTCTAAAAGCTTTACATATAGTAGTTAGTTGTACAACCATGTTATCTGCAAGAAGAATGTTCTGTACTATCTTTCTTTTACAGATTATGAAAGGGACGCACGTACCTTGGGGCCTCAGTCACTGACTTGGATGGTCTGGAGGGGGGAATCTGGCCCTGGGGCAGACCAGAACTTGGGCCTGTGGGAGTCAGCCTCAAGGCCGGGGCCAAAGGAGGCAGCTTGGTGATGGAGCAGCCCAGGAGTCTAGGTCCAGGAGAGCCAGTCTGAATGCTAGGTCCATGGAGCTGGCCTGGCACTGGCGTGAGCCACACACCTGGGGCTGTGAGAGCTGTCCTGGTTCTGGGGTGGCTTGGAAGCCTGCAAACATGGTAATTGGCCTAATGCTAGACCTGGCTGAGAGCCTGGTTCTCAGGTGCCCACCCAGAGCCTGGGTTCTTGGGGGTTGATTGGGAGCCTGGTATCACAGAAGCCTACCTGGGCCATGGGAGCTGGCTGGCACAAGGATGGCCAGAGCCTGAGTTTGTGGGGGTCCTGCCAGGAACCTGGTGCCGTAGAAGCTTATGGGGATGTCAGGAGCCTTCTGAGCCGCTGAGGTTTCCAGGGTAGGTTGGGGGCCTGTGTTCGTGGGGACCCTCTGGAAGCCTGGAGCTGAGGGAAACACTTGGAGCTGTGGGACTCTCCAGGGACCACTGAAGCCGGCAGATACCAGGGAGAGCTGCGAGCCTGGGTTCACAGAAGCCCACTGGGGGTCTAGTACTCCTGCCTAGGCTGCTAGACTTGCCTGGGTTCATTGGAGTAGGAAGGCACTGGGTTGAGCTGGGGGCATGGATTCGGGGGAGCCACTGAGAGTCCAGAGCGAACGATGATTCCTGGAGCCTCTGGAGCCAGCATGGGCTGGGGTGGTAGGGGTCTCAGTTTGCAGGAGCCTACAGGGGGCCGCCCGGGGCTGCAGGAGTCCGCCTGTTGCTGGACAGGCCAGATGTGGGATTCATCATGAAATCAGGTGCTCACTTCACTCTCCTTCCATGGGAATGGGGTCTGCACTGGGCTGCCTGGGCTTGGGAAAGGGGCAATGGGACTCGTGTGTGTCTTTCCCACCTTCCTCAACGTGCCTTCCTTACTTCTGTGCTTCACCCAAGTGCTATAATCTCGCACTTGGAATCCTTGGCTCTTGTGAAGGGAATTTTGGATGCGAGTAGTTGTTTAAATTGATGTTTCTGGGGGGATGAGCCCTAGAAATTCCTATTTGCCATTTTGTTCTTTCATATTTTAAGGGGAGGAGTGGCACATTTTTATCTTCACATCTCTAGTGTACATTGATACCTCATGTAGAGAATTGCTCAAAAAGAGTTATTGAATCCAAGTGTAAATATCTGTTATAAATTCCGTTTGTAAGACCTTGAGAACATTATATTTAGCTCAGAGATGCGTAACTTAAGATGTTCATGAAGAATCTGGGCCTGACTCAGAGAAAAGATAAAACATTGATAAATTGCATCAATGGATACAAATGAAAAGAACTTAAATGTATTTGTCTTTGCACTGCCAGTGCATCTCCTGTGGCCTGGGAGATAGTAGGAACTCAGTAAATTGCTGTTGAATGAACTAGATTTAACAACACGAAGAGGCTTTTATATAATAAAATATAGATAATAGCGAATATGGATTTTATAAAGTTTATATCTTAGCATAACCTAGCCCTCTCCTTCTATATAACAAGGACTCAAGAAATGTTGAAATGAATAAAAATTTTATATTATCTGTCATAAGTGAAGATAAAAAGTCATTGAGCAAAAATAAGCATAGTTACTTTGGATGATGACGAATTGTGAGATAAAGTATGAGAACGCTATGTAAAGTCCCCTAAAAAGCAGGGCAAGTTGCAGTCTCTCGCTTACATACTTGCTTTGCTCCAGCCAAACCATTACTGAAACCTCGTCTCTTGGGTCACATGGCCTTGGGTCTCTAAACCATCGCACACAAGTGCAGGCTATGTCCTCTCCCTCTCCCTTCACTTCTCTAATGCAAACATTTCCCCCAACGCCTCGTCAATAGGTCCCTATATAATTTAGAGTGCCTTCCACTATGGTTATCTGATATATTGTGAGGTATTGTACCTTAATTTTCATGACACTGTCCTTTGGTTAGTTTAAAATGTGTATTAGTTTGATATAGCCCCACTTTTGCTTTTGTTGCCTGTGCATTTGGTGTTAGAGCCAAGAAATTACTGCCACATGCAATGTCCTAAACCTAACCCCTATGTTTTCTTTTAAAATTTTTATAGGTTTAAGTCTTACATTTAAGTGTTTAATTCATTCTGAGTTAGTTTTTGTGTAGGGCATAAGGTAAGGACCTAACTTCACTCTTTTGCATGTGAATATCCAGTTTTCTCAAAACCATCTGTTGAAGAAACTGTGCTTTTACCATGTATAATCTTGTCACTCTTGTCAAAAATCATTTGGGTTTATTTCTGGGATCTTTATTCTGTTCTACTGTTTCATATATCTGCCTTTAATTAAAAACCACACTGTCTTGGTAACTGTTGCTTTATATGTTTTGAAATCAGGATGTGTGAGGCCTCCAACATTATTCTTCTTTTTGACGATAGTTTTGGCTATTCAGGGACCGTTGAGATTCATATGAATTTTAGAATAGTTTTTTCTATGTCTGCCAAGAATGCTATTGGGATTGGTACATAGATTGCATTGAATTTGTAGATCACTTTGGGTAGTGTGGACATTTTAACAATATCAAACTTCTGTACATCGAAGGAAACAATAAATTGCGTGCAAACGCAACCTACAGAATGGGACAAAGCATTTGCAAGTCATATACCTGATAAGGGGTTAATATAAAAAATATTCAAGGAACTCATACAACTCAATATCAAAACAAAACAAAACAAAACAAAAAAACCCCAAATAATCCAATTAATCAAAGGGTAAAAGACCTGAATTGACAGTCCTCCAAAGAAGACATACAAATGGCCAACAAACATGAATAGATGCTTAACACTGTTAATCATAAGAGAAAGCAAATCAAAGCCACAATAAGATATCACCTCACACAAGGGTGACTATCAAAATAATAGAAAATTACAAGTGTTGGCGAGGATGTGGAGAAATTGGAATCCTTATGTACTGTTGGTAAGAATGTGAAGTGCTGCAGCCTTTATGAAAAGGAGCACACTAGTTCCTCAATATTAAAAATAGAGTTACCATACGATCCAGAAATCCTACTTCTGAGTATATATTCAAATGAATTAAAAGCAAGATCTCAAAGAGATATTTGCACAGTGATGTTTTTTGCAGTATTATTCATAATAGCCAAGAGGTGGAAGCAATCAAAATGTCCATTGACAGATGAATGGATAAAGAAAATGTGGTCTACACACAAAATGGAATAGTATGCAGCCTTAAAAAAGAAGGAAATCCTGTCACATGATACAACAATGGATCAACCGTGAGGACATTATGCTAAGCAAAATACGCCAATCACAAATGGACAAATGCTATATGATTCCACACATTAAGTGTCTAAAGTAGTTAAAATCCTAGAAACGAAAGTAGAAAGATAATTACCAAGGGCTGGGGGAAGGAGAAGGAAAATTAGTGCTTAATGGGTGTAGAGTTTTAGTTTTGCAAGATGAAAAAGTTATAGAGGTCCATTGCACAGAAATATGAATATATTGAACACTACTGACCTATACACTTAAAAATTGTTATGATAGCATATTTAATATTTTTTTACTAAAAATAATTAATTAATCACCTTTCTATGTTCTGGCTAAGAAAATGGTCTCTGTAATCAGGAAGTTAAAAGCTATAGTTCTGGCTTTTGTTATAAATTTTATTAACCGGAAATTCACCTCAGTGGAAATATGGAGTGACTTAACACTTGTTCTTACCCCTGATATTTTCTGAATATACAATTACATGAGCATTATTACAACAATGAGTCAGGGTTCTCTCAAATCAGATGCACTCAAAAATAAATTGAAGGATGTAGCAGGATTTGTTCAAATGTCTCTGAAATATTTATTAAAATATTAATAGTACAATGTCAAATGTACTCGACTTTCAAGTTTCAGATTTAACTGTTATTTTCATGCATTGCAAATACTTTACCATGGTAAGGCACTTTCTAATTTTTTTATTTAATTTTTTAAATTAAATTTATTGGGGTGACAATGGTTAGTAAAATTATATGTTTCAAGTGTACAATTCTATACACTTGTGACATCTATATATCACATTGTGTGCTTACCACCCAGCGTCAGTTCTCCTTCCATCACCATATATTTGATCCCCTTTACCCTCTTCTACCACCCCCCTCCCCGCTTACCCTCTGGTAACCACTAAACAGCTCTCTGTGTCTATGAGTTTTTGTTTCTTTATTTGTTTGTCTTATTCCTTTGTTGCTTTCAGTTTTATATCCCACATATGAGTGAAGTCATATGGTTCTCGACTTTTTCTGTCTGATTTATATCTAATTTACAAAGTTTTTCCACACATGTTCTCATTTAATCGTAACACCTATCTTATCAGATAGGCAAGGAATGTATTATAATCCCCTTTATATAGATAAAAACACTGAAGCTACATCTCAGAGAGGTAGTGATTTTCCAAGGTCCTACACCTCAGAAATATCAGAACTATTATTCTACCTATGGTTTTCTGGCTCTGGGTGACGCATTCTTTTCCATTACCCCACATAACGTCAGACAATTAAGTTTGCAAACTCATCCTAGAAAAAGTGCTACATACCTCATTGCTGAATATCACTACAGTCACCTTCAAAGTACTCCCCTTGGGAAGCTATGCATCCACACTAGTGCCTACTCCACCCTTCAAAGCAATTTTGGAACTCTTTTTCTGGAATGGCCATCAGAGCTGTCATTGTATTACCCTTGATGTCCTGAATGGCATCAAAATGTCTTCCTTTCAATATTTCCTTTGTCTTTGCATAAGGAAAGAAAACATTTGGGGCCAGATCAGGTGAGTAAGGAGAGTGTTCCAATACAGTTATTTGTTTCCTGGCTAAAAAGTCCCTCACAGACAGTGCCGTGTGAGCTGGTGCATTGTCGTGATGCAAGAGCCATGAATTGTTGGCAAAAAATTCAGGTCATCTAACTTTTTCACACAGCCTTTTCAGCACTTCCAAATAGTAAAGTTGGTTAACTGTTTGTCCAGTTGGTACAAATTCATAATGAATAATCCTCCGATATCAAAAAAGGTTAGCAACATCATGGCAACAAGTTTGCGAACTTAATTGTCAGATCTCATGTGTTACTGATTGTTCCTATGTGTCATTTTTCAGGAGGTAGGAACTCATGAGACCAATGGAAGAATAGTCCTTAGTGCTAGCATGTAGGAGCCAGGAGAGGTGGCAAGCTGTATGGTAAAGTTCATTTGGACTGTCTGAAAGTTCCTCTCTTAAGTTATTAAACACACAGCTATTGTTGATTTGAGCAACAGGGAAGTCTAAGCTCTAAGGTAAGTTGTTCAGCGTGATTTACTGAACATAAAGGATTTACTAAAAACCATCTGCCAAGATCAATCTTATATAAGTAGAAAAATGAATTAAAAATGAATTTCATGCAGACAAGCTTTGACAGCTATCATTGCAATGGGTTTTTGGACGTGAGGGGAATGTGTATTTCATCGCTTACAGTCAGCCCTTCTCCCAGTCCCTTCAAACAAAGCTTTGTGAATCGTATATAAGTACAGCTTGTCCTGGTAACCACTGGAATTTGCTTGCACATTAAAGCTTTCTTTAGAATGCTGAGTTCCAGGTTCTTGGTATTCGTTTTTCTACCCTCACAAGACAGCGCTTTCACTGTTTTTCCTGTTTAGCGCTGTCCTTCTTATTTCTCTTACGCATCATTATTTCATCAAATGTATGTACTCAATATGATTCCCATTTTGTTTTGTTTGTTGGGCCAGTGAACCTGGGTAACCCAAGGCACATGGCCAAGCATCTGGTAACAATAAATTCAACATTACAGTAGAAGAAGATCAAGAATCCTGTAACCATAAGGTAATAGGGAGAATATTCTGTCGCTATGAAGAATACACAATCGTGTGTTTTCTTCTATGATCGTTGTGTTCTCTGAATTGATGGAAATAGGTCAAAGATCCCTGAGAGCACACTTTCGACACATCAGGCCAAGAGAAAACAGTGCTTGTCCTTTGCATCTGGCCCAGATTTTAGTTTTGAGTTACCATTTCTTCTGAGATTCTTAGAATCACATAACCCTAAAAATGGCAAATAAAATATATCCAGCAGGTCACCAGTTTAAAAGAGAAGAGCTGACTGCCTTTATACAACACATCTTCTTGGGGTCATTAGAGTCTGTTTTCACAGTTGGGGGTCCTGGGTAGATGTAAAAGACTCATTGAAAGCTTATTTTTTCATATATATTAATTCTAAATATTCCTTTCTTTCATTTTGGCACACTAGTTTGTCCGAACCTGGGACACTTTTAAGTACCCAGTAGCTGCCAAGATATATTTGGTGAATGAGTAAAGAAATGAGTAACCTACTGTCAGTTTTTCTCTTTTCCCTATTATACACCACACTCTTTTTTGGGTTTTCATTAGCCTGTTATTTATAAACTGTGTACTTTTCCACATACAACTATTTAAATAAACCCTTTCTGTTTTTGTTCTATTAAATTAGAAAGAGAGGCTCACTATTCTTCTCGAGATTGCTTATAGAAATTTCTTATTTGATCACCTTTAAATTATTTTCAACCAAGATGATATAGGAACATTTGTGACAACATGGATGGATCTTGAGAGTGTAATGCTGAGCGAAATAAGTCAGACAGAAAAAGCAGAGAACCATGTGATTTCATTGATATGGGGTATATAAACCAAAAACAACAAAAGAACAAGACAAACAAATGAGAAACAGAAACTCATAGACACAGACAATAGTTTAGTGGTTACCAGAGGGTAAGGGGGTGGGGGGTGGGAGATGAAGGTAAGGGGGATCGAATATATGGTGATGGAAGGAGAACTGACTCTGGGTGATGAACACACAATGGGATTTATAGATGATGGAATACAGAATTGTACACCTGAAATCTATGTAATTTTACTAACAATTATCACCCCAATAAATTTAATAAAATAAAAATAAAAATTATTTTCAACCGCTTAGTTATTTCAGAGTTCAAGGTTTATAGTTAGGTTCACTTTTTCCATTTCCAGTTCCACACAAGTCACTTTCTTTAGCTTGCGGTAAGCACTTAGGATGACCACCTGTCAGGCACCAGAGAAGAATACATTGTCCATTTGGAAATCTAAAAGCTAAAGCTTAGAGTTTGGGGGTTTGCTGTTCTTAGAACATTCCTTAATAAAGTCAATTCATTTTTCTCTTTTATATTAGGATGGTAAGAAGCATAAACAAGACTTTGTAAAAACCACTTAACCAGTCTTTTATTACATCTTCAGAGAAAAAAGATATTAAGCTTTATAACTTTAGAGTCCCTTCCTGCCTTTCCATTAACAAGTCAATGATCCAAAGGAAAGATATGAGATATTTCTGTTCAAGGACTGCTGGCCCAACATATAAGGAAAACACACGATTTATATTCTCTTTACATAATTCATGCAAAAAAAAACTATTTGGCCTGAATTTATCGGCCAAAAAGTTGTCTCCTGTGTTGTCATTCCATATTGCACATGAACTTAAATTTGGCCTTTCTGAACATTTCTGCTTCAGACAATAAGCAATACAGAGAGCTACTCAAAAGGAAATTGTTAGCTCATTTTCTAATTAGAGCACCCCGCACATGGAAGAACCACACTGGTTCTCAACTCTTGGGAAAGGAATTGGAAATTTATGGCCCTTGAAAAAGACTCCTCATTTTTCCATGTATTTTCACCATCTGAATCCCTTTGCAGCAATAACAGCTTCCTTACAATTGATTGTGTCCCTGTTTAGAGAAAAAAGAGAGAGAACCAAAATGACATTTGTTTTCTTTGGCAAGAAAGTAAGACCTGAAGAAAATATTCTGCCTCTCATTTGTCACTCTTGAAGTCTCTTACGCTCTTATATCCTATTGGAACAAAAAACTCTTCTGATTTATCTTTTGATCTTTGTCTTAGCCTCAATTAGAGACAAGGCGACTTCCCTCCTGGAGCTCACGACCTCTTCCTTCCAGAATTAGTCATGACTCAGAACCTCGAGTGAAATACAATGAGATTCTCGAGTATTTAGCACTGAATAAACGTGTATTTTAGTAATTATTTAATTTCTCTGTTGATTAGATCTTTTCTGAACATATGCTTTACCTGACGAGTTGAATATACGTTTCTTACTGTAGGTGTTGTCAAGTTTTAGTATCATCCATGACATCTACAAAAGTGCAGGGCTTTCGATAAGTGCTTTTGCATGTATAATCAGAGAAATAATTACAAAAATGATAACCGTAACGATGATAACCACCTTAGGAAGCTCTAATACATGCTGGACATTGTTTCCCTAAAGATGCCATGTATGTCATAGATGTATGCACAGATCTCAGCAACAAGATTTATATTTAGAAACAAGGTGACATTTCCTTTTATACCTAAATTTCAATAGATTCAAAATCCTGTCCTTTCTAGTTCTACCAGGTTTCTCCTCCAGAGTGGTGTGTGATATTTCCCCTCACAAATACATACACGCTCCACAATTTCATCTTGTCTTTCACTCGTCTCTCCAATTGGTCATCCTACTTTGGGCTGGCTCTCTGTAAGTCACCTGAAAACTTGTGCCTTCATTTTAATTGCTGCTAGGTCAAGGCTATAGTATTTAAAAATTCTTAGGGTAATAGTTCTAAAGCATCAATAAATATATAACTATATTTCAAGTTATATACTATATATCTATAACTACATATAATTATATAATTTGGTATATATCAAACAGACTAACAAACTGACAAATTAATTAATTCGTTGAACACTTTGCTACTACAAATGGATATTCTTAAGAAATAAACACCAACTCTACCCTCACAGTCACTTCCAAAACCCTGCTGTTTCTCTGAGCTGAAATCAAAATAATTCCCAATAATAAGGCTCAGTTTTCACTTCTATTCCTTGGGGTGCAGCTCCGACTTCCTCCTAGCCCCAGAGATAGAAAAACTTCCTTCCACAAGCTCAGGAATAACTCACTTCGGCCCCCAGGATGAATGTAAATAGATAACATCTATTTATTCAATTCCGGTGGATATTCACTCATTTGAAATGATCTCATCTGTTTATTCAACAGATAAAATAATTTCCAGTAGCAGGCATTGTGCTAGAGGGCTGGTACCCAGTGATTACAAACAATAACGACAAAATGAAACAAGAACAAACATTTTCTTTGTTGTCGTGGATCATACAGTCTATTCGGCTGACCACCATTGTATATCTCAAAGACTGGACAATTTTATCTTAAATGTGTGTGAGACACAAGAGTTTTATTCCTGTCGCACTCTAACCTTCTTCTTCACATACTCTTCTTTACTGTGAAGGAAAGATAAGTCTTGAGTTTGTCTCTTACACACACACACACACACACACACACACACACACACACACACCCCTCCCAAAAGCAAACAAGCACACATATTTGGTAATAAAGAAAATAAAATTTAGCGAAAAGAATTGTAATTCTGCCTGGTTCTGTTTACATTAATGAACCAGATTATATTACTGAAGAGACTATTTAACATTCTTACTTTGAAGCACCTGAATTAAGATTACTTGGCTGGTTGAAGTCTTCCTCAAGAATAAAGAGTAGTTGTTTGCTTCCTATTTTCATAATTTCTCCTCTATTTTTACCATAAGCAAAAATATTATCAACGATTCAACCGTGCATACTGGATGAGGGGGACGTGAGGAGTTGCTAAAGCCTTGTTAATTTGTCAACGTTTTATCTTCTCCATATTTTAATCCTTGGCCATCTTTATGGATGAAATTTTGCTCTTATCTTTTAGCTTCAGGTACAGCAACTCTGAGGGTGAGGCTTTCTGAGAAGCAGCTCTGAGCTGGGTGATCAGTACTGAGAGTCTCTACCTGTCTGGGCCTCCACAAAGAGGAACAGGAGCAAGGTTATAAACAGGGGTTTTTATCTTATCTATTCATTGACCTTCTTTTATTTCCTGACCCCTTTCCTTCTCAACCACACTGAATTGTGTTCTTATATACCTCTAGCTTTGGAAACTTGGGGATTTTACAGTGCATTTCCTTACTTCTTATTTTAAGATGGTGAAAGAGAGACCTGGGTAAGTTATGTGATTTATGCAGAATAAGACAGGCAGCTAGTGCTAAAATCAAGACTTTGCCCCAAATTCCCTTGGTTCTTCATTTCTCTTTTAAGCCATTTCATATTCTCCTTGGGCCCATTGCTCAAGGCAATGTCATTGGAAAACATTTAAATCTTCCATTAAGAGACCCAAAGAGTTATTGGGAGATTACTGTATTTAAGTTTTAAACTTTTTAATTGCATATGAAAACTGTGCCTCAAGTTGTACATATGTAGTATATGAAAGCAGTTTGTCAATTGGACAATGCTCTATAGACGTGTAGGAACTGGTGTCTGCACCCTCAGATGCCACTCCTGTTGTCCCTTTTGTGATGCCAGCTTGTGAAAGGCTTTGACTTAAATGGTCTGCTCTAATTGGTAAAATGATACCTGTCTTCCCCTCAAATGTTGGTTCAGGGATTGGCCCACACCCCACACCTGGACCTATGAAAATTAGTACAGAACTTTTCCCTGAATACAGGGATGATGCGAGTAGCAGACCCAAGAGAAGCTCTTCTCTGAGATGATGCAGGTGTGGCTAAAAGACCTGAAGCTTCTACAATTTTACTGCCGTGGAGGAAATCAGCCTACAATTGAAACCACATACACAAGGGGGTAGGGCTGAGAATATCACTGAGAACTGGAGTGAACACTAACAAACTATGCTATATCCTGCTCTGCTTCAGTCTTTTCAGATACGTGTTCCAGTAAAATTCTTCATAATTTTAAACCCGTTGATTTGTAATTTCTGTTCCTCAAAATCCAAAACATCCTAACTTATTGAAAATGGAAGGTAGTCGGCTTCCTTCACGTTGATGTGGGTATTTCCATTCTGACATAGGGATAGCTAAAAGGCAAGGTCATTTGAAAGGAATGCCTGTTTTTATCCTCACCTTTTCACCAGGGTTCTACATGGAATGCCAGTGAGTCAGCTGTGCACCAACTGGGACATCTACAGATCTTAACCCAGATAACTTAAGTGTTGCCAGAGCTCTCTTTCTGATAAGATGGGGATATAACCTTCTGCTACCTGAAATAAGCACGGAAAGAATGTTCTACTGAACTCATGAAAAGTCGTAAGTTCAGTAGATCGCTTTTCCCCTCTGCCACAATCCCCTTTATATCAAGAGGGCATGAGAACAGCAGTCAGCATTTATGGGATATGATGCACAGGAATTTGAGCTGGGGATACATTTAGATTGGATTTAGTGGAACAGAATTATGTGGTTTTGAAATATTACTTGCAGGTATAGTTCCTACTAGCTGTCCAGTGTGGGGATTGGCTCATGAGTACACAGACGTTCTGGGCACTGCTAGTATTAATCTGTTAGGTAATATTAATGTAGGTGATGCTAGTTTGCTGACATAAACATATGCTAATATATTCCAGGGCATCAGGCGACAGAGGTAGGTTAGGAATGAGAGGACAAGCCAGGTTTGAATAACCCGCTCCAGAAGCTATTCTGCGCGAAAAATCTTCACCAAATGTGTAAAATTGTAAGGAGAGGAGTTAGTTCATTGGCAATGAATCAAAATAATAGTTCTCTTCTTTTTTTTTCTTTTTTAATGTTCATGATAATGAAATTCTTTTTATGTTTGTACAGCACAATTTGTCATCTAAAGCGAGAGTATATTTTATGGGAAGTTCCATATTCCATGCATTCTACACATACAAAAAAAAATTCAATCTCTCATGCCAGAATTATTTTTTAAGAAAAAATTATCTAACTAGAAGGCTGAATTATTTTTTTCATTATCTGTATAGAAATGACTTTACAAAGTTATTCAGTTATGGCAAGTTCATTGCAAAATACAGGGGAATGATTATAGATGAGTGTCAACTAGTTCATTAAAATGTTGTTTGTTGCTTTTCTGGGTTTTGTGATTTGGGGGAGCGGGGAATTAGTCAGCTTTTAAAATTCTAATTTGTTTTATATTTTCTTGGTATAAATACATACTTGTATTTATATCTAATTTTATAATTTCAATTGTATTATTTTTTTTCCTAAAAAGGGTCCCCCAGAGTGCGCGCATGTATCAAAGTCCACAAAATTTGGATTTTCCCCAAGGTGTACGTTGAGAATTGTGGAGGAAAATGATAAATTGCTCAGTTACCTGAAGGAGAATGGAAAGCTCTTATAAAGGAGTTTTGTTTAAGAAATGGAGAGAACTGGGCTTAAACAGAGGAAAGGAACCTTAGTCCTTAGTTCAAAAGTCACTGAAATGCCTTTCCCTGTATACCCTATCTCAAATTGCACTCCACTCCCACCCTACCTAGTCACTTTCTAACCAATTGCTCTATCTAAATTGAACGTACATTACTTTTTACTACTTTTATCTTCACTAAAATACGCATATAAGCTTTATGAAGGCAGGATTTGTTCCACCTTGTTTATTACTATACCCCCCTCAGAGCCTAGAACAGTGCCTGTCATATAGTAGGTGCTCTATAAATATTTGTTGAATGGATGGATGAATGCCCAAAGGTCCATGTAGTAACACGAGCTTTTTGATTCCAGTAATTCAGCAGAAAAGACAAGCTGTTAAGATATCTGAACCCTTCCAACTCTCCAGCTAAGTTTTGTTTCTGTACGCTCAGCTTTCAGAATCCTATGGCAATGTAGTTTTAGTTGTGGTCGAGAAAGAGAGAGAGAGAGAGAGAGAGAGAGAGAGAGAGAGAGAGAGAGAGAGAGGATTGAAGGAATCTAGCAAAGGAAAACTCAGATTATATATATTACCCTCTCTACTACCATTTTTAGAAAGGCAGAAAAAGAATGAATATAACCAGACTAAAAAGATACATCTGGCTACCATATTAGAAGGGCAACATCTTGACAACTATTAATTTAATTGAAGGTTGTGCAAGAATTTTCTCACAAAGCCCATGAATCCTAGAATTAAAACTTAGAAGTTTTACTAAAAACTTAGAAGTTATTCTGGTACTTTGTGTTATAAGTCATTTCTTTAATCATGTAACTCTTTTTTAGTGAAAGTTATATTTTGTAATCATAAATGAGAAGACCCAAAGGGTTCTTCTCAGTTACGGGCCATTCTCCAAATAGTCATTAGAACTGGACAAAGATTTCCTCATACCAACTTGGCAATTCCACTAAACCTTATCTAATTTAACTTTTCCCATCAGAGAGTTGAGCCTGAAAGGGGCCTTAGTAAACCCTGTGAAAGAAACAGATGCATGTGAACTAGTCATTCCCCCTTTTTTTTCCTTGCTAATACCATCATTTTGGGTTTGGAGTGAAAACGTGCTCAGGTCCACATTTGCTTTTGCAATCCTTGTTTCCACTAGAGGTGGCGTGTTACATATTTCTGGTTACTGTTATGTAAGACAACGTCTAATAAAGTTTTATTTTTTTTAAAAAGATGCTATCCTAATATAGGGAGCTAGCACAGCAAGTCACACTCTTTGTCCTTCTTGCTGCTACCTGGAATGTAGGCAAGATGTTTGGAGCTAATGCTGCCATTTTATGACCATGAGGCAAAAAGCAAACAGCTCAGAATGATGAAGTAGACATCTGGAAGAAGCGTAAGGGTTCTATGAGGGTTTCATAGAACCACCTGCCCTGTTCTGGACTGTTCATCTTCAGACTACTTATTATGTAAGAAAAATAAACCTATATTTGTTCAAATTACTATTAGTTTAGTTTCTGCTACTTGCAGCCAAAAGTCTTCCTGTTATAGTTATTAATTCTTTTTTTTTTTTAAGAGAAGAAAACTGAGGGTAAATGAGAACAAGCAAATTGGCCAGAGCCATAGATACAGTTAGTGAGAAGCACATTACAAGAGCCCCTGCCTTTACTGGGATATTCGTGAGCATACCCTGTGGCCACTGAGTCAGATTATGGTCCTGCTTTGCCTTCCCATTCAAGGCAAGGAAACAATGAAGGTAGCAAAATGCTCATAGTGGAAGGTGTCAGAATTATTGATAATTATAAGGATAATTGCGAGATGACAATACTATATAATGTCTGTCATATCTGATAGTAATTTTTTGATGATTTTCCTGTAACGTGTTGAAGCCAAATTACTATCATCAGCAATACAATAGTTATTCATTATGGGGTCAAAACATCTGGACGACAAGTCAAAAATTCCACCATTCATCAAGTTATTCTTTATCCTCATTTCTAATTATCCAACTATCTGCATGTTTTGGCATCATGCAGATTCAGTTAAGTTAAGCATTGTGTTAAGGAGGCAATTGTCTTCTGAATTTGAGCAATGAGCTTTCAGTAATTCAGACCTTCAATCTTTACTTTTTCTCATGCTTTTTTTTTTTTTTTTGTCTTAAGAAAGGGTCCCAGAAGACTCTAGTGTGACTTTATGTCATCTATGTATTGTTTCAGTCTTCAGTTATTAATTTATGCTACATCAACTGGAAGTTTGCAACTGCTTATATACCTCCCTGCAAAGGAGGTTTCTTTCACTTACTTGTGCTAAATCCCAGTTCCACTCACAGCTTTCCCTTTGTCTCATTTCCATGCATATTACTCACAAATAAATAAATCCTCTTAGTAAAGCATTTGGCATCTTCATCTTCCTTCATGAAAAATGCAATTCTGAAATTTCCAATTACCCATATGGACCAGATGTGAAACATGACTTAAATTGAACAGGGAATTCAGTATGGTTTGGCAATCCTGGAACATATATTGTATCTCTTTTGTGCTAATGTTTCCTTTCTAATTCCCTGTTGCAGGGCAGCTTCGGCAAGTGCCTGAATGGCTCCTCTCGGCTTTCTTTTTCTTTCTGTGACCTTTTCTGCTTTCCTCAATCCAATAAAAAACCTAAAAATGGAGGCAGACAAGAAATAGAACTTTCTGCCTTTCCTCTAGCATGTTAATGCAAACATATGGCATATACTATGCCACCTCTCTTTTCTCTGTGCCCATGATAGACAATAAGAGTCAGTTATGGCATTCTTTCTGACTCAAATTTGGTTTTGAATTCTTCTCAACACATTATAATTCAGTCAGTTCCAATTGGCACGCAATCTACTTGCAGTCACTATAACCTTCTTATTTTAAATTTAATGTCCATTTTCCCCATTTATGTCCACACTATCAGGTGTTCCTTTGGAATAAAAATACTGAGTAATTTTGTAAAAAATCAATGACTGTGATAGCAAGGAAGAAAATCCTTTGGGGTGTGTGTGTGTGTATGTGTGTGTGTGCATGATTTCACACTGGAAGGGCTGATGACTCCAATGGGGGAAACAATCTCCAAAAATAAAAAAAAAATACAAATTTATCCACCTCTTTTAATCTTGATTTCTTTCAGTCAAAGTATAACTACTGCTTCTTGCATCAAACCTACGCTATGACAATCTCGGTTCTGTCTTTTTATAACTGTACCTCTGTCCATTCATTATTTCATGCAGTAGCCTCAGAAGTTTTCAATAATGCAAATCATTGGTGTCACTCCCATTCTTAAAATCCGTCAGTGAATCTCATCACACATATAACAAACTTAAAAATTAACATGATCTACAAAATCTGCCATGATTTGGGCCCTGCTTTTATTTTATGTTCACTGTACCTTACTCATTTCATTCCAGCTACAAGGATCTTCTTTTTCTCAAACTGCTGTACTCATTTCTGCCCAAGGTCTTCTCTTTCATCCATGTATCCATTTAATTTATATTTATTAAGTCCTTAATATCAAGCAGCCCACTCTTTATTTACCTGGTTGTTTCCTACTTACATTCAGATTGCAGCATGAAAACCCCTTACAGAAAAAGACTTCATCTGACTATGACAGAAATTTCTAAGTGTTCAGTAAAACCTATATACTTTTCTTCCTGGCCACAGTTCTACAATTCTCAGTCTGTTCTTCTATCTCCAGGTGACTGGTTTTCACCTATTAAATGTGAGTGGAACTGTGAGATATCATTTCCAGGCTGAAGTGTTTAAGAAGTTGGAGTGGTAAAAGCAAAAGACCCCACATTTTGTAGCTTTTAGAGGCTACTAACTTCCCTTGGCTCCTGGCCCCGTAGCTTCCAACTTCTGCTTCTGATGCCTAATCATCTCTGACCTTAATTCTGCTGCCTCCCTTTTATAAGGACCTGTGTGACTATATGGGGCCCACCTAAGTAATCCAGGCAAATCTCTGTATCTCAGACTCTTTTTTTTTCACTTTTATTTATTTAAGTGTGTTTTTCCAGGACTCATTATTTCCAAGTCAAGTAGTTGTTTCAATCTAGTTATGGAGGATGCAGCTCACAGTGTCCCATGTGGGGAACCGGCAACCTTGTTAAGAGCACCGTGCTCTAACTGAGCCAACAGGCTGCCACCTGCATCTCAGATTCTTAACTTAGTCATGCCTACAATGTCCCTTTTGCCATGTCAGGTAACATAACCGCAGGTTCTGGGACATGGAAGTCTTTGGGGAGGAGGAACATTTTCCTGTCACCCCAAGTGACAAGATGCAGACCTATAAAAGGATTAGAACAAACAGGTCTCTAACATTCAAACCTGGGGCAAAGGTAACCTTAGAGATGTACCTTTTCTACTAAAGCATATTGTTGCAGGGAGCTTCAAAATAGCCACCACTAGATTTGAAAAAGAATCATAGAGGGAAGGAAGAAAAGGTAACAAATTTTAAAACAAATGCAGTGATAACGATTAAAAAAAAAGAACATCAGAGTGAGTAATAG
Source organism: Rhinolophus sinicus (assembly GCF_036562045.2). Classification (NCBI taxonomy): domain Eukaryota; kingdom Metazoa; phylum Chordata; class Mammalia; order Chiroptera; family Rhinolophidae; genus Rhinolophus; species Rhinolophus sinicus. The sequence continues at coordinate 13,334,006 of NC_133761.1, forward strand.
CATATGAATTTGTCAGGAAACAAATAGAACAGAAGCCTACTCAACTTTCATAGGAATTGTATTGCCAATGAAAAAGAGCTTAGAGTTAAAAAAAATTTTTTTTCAAATTTTAATGTGATTTCCAAGCTCCGCACATGCACCAGTTGGAAATGGACCTTAGAAGTGCTATATCCCTTAATTAGGGCAATATCCCAATGCCTTCTTCAGATGTCATCATGGAGGATAACGGATGAGTAAGAACCTCACAGGGAGTATCACCAAGAGCCAGGGAGAACAATGAATGCTGGAGTTACTCCCGGAGAGCAGAATCAGGATTGAATCAAGCAACTTCTCTCACTTGCCGACAGGGAACCCTCACAATATCTTTAGGCTGCATTTTCTCTTTGCAGTAAATCAGTGACTGCTGTACGTCTCCTTTTCTTATGTAATTTGAAGTATCTGTTATAGCTGTGCTTTCTTTTTTGACCCACAGTTACATAATAGACATGTGGGGACTGCAGGAAAGATTCTACCTGCAGTGATTACCATGGAAACTTGCCTTGATTTTGCAGAATCCTTCTGTAGTAATAGACCCAACTTTTATTTCAATCAATTGGTTCAGAGTTCAGAAACAGGCTCAGTTCCAAAAACTGACAAAGGACCATGATTTCTAACAGGGTTATTGCCCTTAATTCTCCTGATCATCCCTCTTTGTTTTCTTATGATCACACATATTGACCTCTTGGCCACTCCTCTATGCATCTTATCAACTGTACTGTATTACAGAACCCAGTTCTGGAACAGCATCTCCTATTGTCAATCAGAGGCTACTATTGGACTTCTAAATTATTCTGGTGCTCTATTCAATAGTGCATTTTTGTGTTGCTTTGGTAAATGGTATATCCTCTTTGTCTTCCTATGGGACATAGTCCTCTGGTGAGTTCTCTGGCCTGACCTGAAATATTCACTTTAGCACACGCATATCTTGGAAACATTTAATACCTTCTTCCATCATCTGCCACGGTGGTTCTGGCCATAGTTTTCTCCATTCTTCCAGAAGTCATCTTTGTATCATGTTTGCAGCGTCTCCTGGTGTTCTTGCCAGGATATTAAATTCTGTCTATCAGGTCCTCAAACTGATAACTCTCCCTTATTCAATCTTACGTTCCAGACCCCTTGTCATGCGGGGTGGCCTGCGGGTTCTCAGCTCCCGCTCCCCACACAAGAACACAGGATATGGTGAGGCCAAAAAGGAACACCCACAGAGCCATAGATAGGGGAGTCACACCACTGTAGTCTCGCTGGCGGCTGGGTTGGAGACACAGGAAGCAGGAGCCACACTATCTGCAACCTGCTGTCCACTTCTCTGGAATTTGCAACCTGCGCTCCGCCGTGCTAACTGCAATCCGCCCTTGCCAGCCACCATCTTCTTGCTAGCCCCTATTTTCTACTAGCATAGCCACAGCAGTTATATTAGTGGCCAATGGCTCACTGGTTACAGCTGACGGCCAACTAGCCACAGCTGATGGCCATGCAATCACAGTTGATGGCCATTTACTACCTGAGCCAGCACCTTTCCATATGAGGCCGAGAGCCTGGAAACTGCACTCCTGGCTCTGTCCCCACACCCCTTGATCAAGCACCTTTGGAAACCACTCCCATCTCCTGCCGGTACGTGCTGGCTGAATCTTTCAACTCTTTTGGAGGATAGAACCTTTTCTCCCTTCTCAGGACCAGCATGACTCTATTGCCTTATATTGTGACTTAGCTCTATTACTGGTCTAGTGTTGAGAATGTATAATTGTTTCAAACACATGAACTTGGAAAGCCTTTCTTATTTGGAAAGGTTTCTAAAGATTGTTATGTTGTAGGAGAAGATAGTCCCTACTTAGCAGACATAGAGATGTGACAGTGGAGTGTGTGTGTGTGTGTGTGTGTGTGTGTGTGTGTGAGAGAGAGAGAGAGAGAGAGAGACAGAGAGACAGAGAGACAGAGAGAGACAGAGAGAGAGACAGAGACAGAGAGACAGAGACTGACAATTTGACTGAATGAGCATTTCATATTTTAGGAGACAGATGTCCTCTTTGAACTAGTGGAGAAAAAAGTCAATGACTTCTGATCCTCTTATTCTTATTCTCATGACTTAATTGACATTCAAGTACTGGGGATTGATATCCTCCAAAATTATTATATATTCAAATCCAAGTAACTTTAAAAAGTAAGATTAACATTATAGTTTGTGATCCATTCTGCCACCACGGGCTCAGGTACCAAAACAGATACTCTGCTATAAATGTTTTTCTTTTTTAGAAATTTAATATTTCATAGTGTTCTTTAAAATTATTAGGAAAATACCACTATGTTTCTGTGAACATTTACAGTAAAATCTGAAGCCACTCAAAAATAATTTTTGAATAAATATGACCAGAAATAAAAGTTTTCAGGTCTGATTCCAATAGACCACACAATAAGCTACAAACCGTTGAGCAATTGACGTGCTGATTCTCTCAGAGGATAAGTTACCTAAACTTCAGTGTGATGGGAAATAAGGAAACTCTTTAGAAATAAAATTCCCATAGGTTTGTAAAACTTACTATATTTTTTAAATGAAAGCATATATTCATTATTTTTCCTTATATTCCTTTCTTAGCCTTCAACACACAATCCCCATTGTGAGGGGATTGCCTATTATTGCCTATTATTTCTTGATTCCAAGGCTCTTTAGAGAGTCTGAGAAATTACAGAATCCTGCCTCAAATCCTCATATGTTGTGAATGAGAATTTCAATGAACATGTACTTGGGAAATGAAAGACAGATGGTCTTCCAGTCTGCATCTCCTTTATCTCCTGTCAACCCAGAATCGACTTCACATGTCCACCCCATTTTATTCAAATCATTACGCTTGTGTATATTTCATAAATCTTTTTCCCGTTCACTTGAGTGTGTTTACCAATTCTAATTCTCTGAATGTCTTCTTCATGGAACCCCTTTTTTATTGTGTTCCCCCCTCACCACTGTAACATTTCTCAATAAGTTTTTCTCACATTTATTCTCCATATTTTTCTAAGTAAAAAGCCATATCAAATAGGCCTTTCTTTATAATAAAACAAACTAACAGATTATTTCATGTTCAAATCTTCACTGACATCTGAATTTGGGGCATCTGCCACACAGAAGGCAATTAATAGTTAAGTGAGAATGTAACCAATCCATTCCTCTCACCCATTTTCACTTTCCTAAACCTGGAGAATCCAGAAGCATCACTGGGATAGAAGGAGAAAAGCAAGAGAGTGGAGGCGTGGGACATGAAGAACATACTATGTTCCCTTTTCTCACAGCCCGACTGTGGAAGCTGAGGGTCTGGTCTGACCCAGGTGAAGAAGAAATTTTGAAATTGAAAGCTTTGTCTAAAACGGAAGATAAGACTGACCAGTTGAAGATAAGACTGATCTCAGGACTACCTGAGATCCTGTCAAAGGCAAAGGGGAAACTGACACTGCAGGTTTGAGGGAAGTGTTTAAAAAAAAAAAAAAAATCAGCTTCATACCTGTACTCAACCAAGTCCAGCATTTTAAACGATATAGATGTTTACATGAATAAAGATTAGATTGGTGCAAAAGTAATTGCGGTTTTGCAATTATTTTTAACCTTTTAAACTGCAATTACTTTTGTACCCACATAAATATTACATGACCATAGAATAAAAGTATTTTATGAAATACAAAGTAGGCAGGAACAAATACAGACATCGCAGAGGTGCTATTTAGTGATGTAAGACAAATGAAAATTGCCTCTCTGAATCTCAAAATCTTCATGGAAAAAAATAAGAATAATGGGATATCACTGCCTTGTTGTGAGGTTTCAGTAAAAATAATGCATTGAAACATTTAGTACTATATCTGGAAAACAGAAAGCCCTCAATTCATTGTACTTCACTTCTCTCCAAATTTTCTACCTTAGTATATTTTTTGAGGAGCCATTGTATATCTAAGAACTATACTAGAAACATGTGAGCTTTCTTTCTCTGTACATTGTAAGCCATTAAGGGACGCAAAGATTATGCAAATAAAAGCAAAAAAAAAAGAAAAAGAAAAGCAACAAGATGATCATCAAACACTAAAATGTGGTTTAAACTATAGTATAGTTGTTTTAGAAATTCAGAGAAAATGAAGCAAAATGTGAACTAACACAACACATTTCCTAAAAAACAAACTAAAGTTCAAGTCAACAAGACTTGTTTTTCTTCCTTCTGGCTCTTTCCAAATTGAAACACAACCAGAGCCCTTTCTAAAAACTAGGAAGCTTCAAGACTGGAGGAGCCAACAGTAGATGTCATTGTATTAGTTTGTTATCCAAGACACAGATCTGTATTACCCACATTCTTACAGAACACGCCTCACTGGTACCCTGTTTCAACATTTGCAACAGATTATTTGGAAAACATCGTTGGGGGCAAAGCCACATCTAACAACTCCCATTGCTAGAGCATCAGATTCTGATTTTAATAAAAACAAGATTCTAAGCCTTTGGACATCAATTTACGGCAATGGGAGCTGTAAATAAAGTATAGGACCTAGTTACGCTGAGTTTATTAATGTAAAACCACCATGAAATCAATGGTTTGCTTGAAGAATTTAGGTTCAATTTACCTTGGATTCAGAAAACGTTTCATCTCATTGTGTGTGAGAGCAGTGACTAGGCACATATAAAGAAAAAAATTAATAATATAGGAGGGTTTGCAAACTTTTTGACTACTCCAGCCCTCCAAAGAAAGCTTCTCTCATTGCCAGCCCACACCATCCTCTTCTCAACCCAGAAGATTCAGTCTTGTTCTTCCTCTTTTATGATGCACCCAGAGTAAAAACAGAGAAAGCTCCAGAAAGAGAGTGAGGTTGTAGAAGGAAGGTTAACTGAATTTATATAATGAGAGAGAGAGAGAGAGAGAGAGAGAGAGAGAGAGAACGAGATAGCCAGAGTGGGAGATAGAATGAAAGCTGCTTCTACTGGAAGGAGAAAATTGAAAGTAGATGTTGTGAGGAGGATTATAAATGAAAGTCTCTTGAACGTTGCGTATGAGAAAAATGGGGAGAAGAGAAATTGAGATATGAGAAGTGTTGCTGAGGTTATGAATTAGATCTGCTTTACTATTTTCCAAGGAATATGAGTAATGCTTCAAATTTCTTTTGGCCGTATTTAGTTTAAGCTCGTGAATTGTGCTTCTTGAAAGCAAAACCATATATGTAAGTTTTTTTAAATTTCTGGGTTATGTGGGATATCCTCATACCCAAATAGCCAGAAAATGATTTTAATATTTTTTCCCCATACACAGAATGCCATTTGTATGCTTATGCATGTTATTTATCATGGTTAAATCACCGGGCAAGAGAACACTTGTGAGAGTCTCTGTGCACTGGATGAACATAGGATCTGGTGTGTAAACGAGGAAAAGAGAACCACACAAGGAAGAGGGGAAAAGGAGAAGAAGAGGTGGAGGGAAAGAAGTCCGGGTTCAGTGAATGAACACGTGAAATGACTTGGCAATTTAAAAGGTTCAGAAGAACTTGGAACTAGGAGTTTCTAAGAGGCACACGGCCCTTCCTAAAAGATCAGTCCAAACTAAGAGAAGAATCCGGGCAACCCAATGAGTTCTTTCTCCTCAGTGACAAGGATCTGTCACGTGTCCAAATTCTCTATAAGCTCCAACTAGGAGCTAAACTCCATCCAAGACATCTTACGTATTCTGTACTTTCCCCATAGCAATAGATTATAAATATTTGGTGAATATATGAATCTCCTCTCCTAGAGACCACTGCATCCCTCTACCACCGTACTGAGTATGAGGAGTTAAAAGGAACAGTTTAAGTGTCTGACTCACTAACCAACTTTTAGCTCTCTGTGGTCAAGGGCAGTATCACATTCATGTTTGATGTCCCAGTTGGCAAAGTATTCAGTCAATAGATGTTGAACTAAACTGAAAAAGAAATCTATAGAAAATAAGGTCTAGCTTCCATAGAAAGAAGAGTGGGTCGGTGTAGACATACACTAACTTCACAGAGTCAGGCAGGAAAGGACTTGCAAATAGACTGAGGTAAATTCTGGCTTGTTATGAAAGACCTCGTAGTCTAGCAAGGTCTCTATTCTTAGCAATGTAGCAATTGAGTGCTAACAGCATATGAGATGTTATGGCTGACACCATTCTCTGAGTCACAATTTTCATAGGTTTTGTCAGAAGATGGTATCAAGTGCAAATAAGATGATCTGCAGAGTTTCCTATTTAAACTTGACGTTACTTAGAGGTGAATCTAACTTTTATATAGTCACCCCCTGAATGCATCATTTAAGCAAGAGAGAGTGTTTCAGAATAGCTCCTTTGAGAGACTGAATGATTATTCTAATAAGACAGTTTTTTCAACGTCTTTTGGAAACTGCCTTCAAAACCTTTGAAAATCATTTTTTATAGGTGAATATTAATTTGAAAACAGGCAAAAGTCATCCACACTTAAGTCTTAGAAACAAATCTGGGTCATTAAAATAAGTAACGCAGTGTTTCAGAAAGAAAACAAGGTGTACTGATGAAATGACTAGTATTTTGGAGTTGCTTATAAGCTGACTTTGAAATCAATGCCATTACAAGTCACAGAAACATCTTTATCAGGGCAATATCGTGAGAAAAAGTAAAATGCTTTCAGAGAAGACTGCATTGGAAACTAACACTCATGTGAATGCCTAAGTTTTGGCACGTTTGCTCCAGAAAAGTCTTGGAACTTTAAAACACTTTCTTCCCAGCTCTGAAAAATGTCTGGATCCCACACAGTTTTCATTTTTCTCTGTGTGCCTTTATAAGTAATGCAAAAAAAAAATTATGAAAGAGGGAAGAGAGTAAGAGAAAGAGATGAAAATTGAGACACTTTTTGCCAATACAGAGAGTTTAAGTCAAAATGTTTATGAAATTAAGAAAACCACAAATGAAATGATTTCTAAGGGAAAAAGTGGAAGTGGAGCAGACCTATCAACTTCCTGTGTGAACTGTTATCCTAATGGGGTTTGTGCATCCTACTTAGAATAGATATCTATTAAATAATAAGTCATTTATTAAATTACATTAAACCAGAAAGGGAAAGAAATGTAACCCCAACCCATTCTCCCTATTCACATTGGTGAAGTTGTTTGGGCCATCAAAGCAATGAAATCATATGGTTGTGAGAAAATTTATTGGTTTCACATTTCTAAAGTTTAGGGATAAATCATTCCCCCAATCTGAATACGCTACTTTGAACCATTGAGCCTTCACTGACTAGTTACAGGTAAAGATCTCTGCCCTCTACTGGAAAATATTATATCTGCACCAGAAAAGGCTCCTTATTTCTAAGTTTATGGAACCATAAAATAATACACCCGTCACAAAGTGGTAGATTTTCGTTATTTAAATATATACATGTCCTTAAAATAGATGAAACATTTTCCCATTCTTAAATTGTGTAGCTATTAATGTAATCCATTATAGAAAATATATATCGGGGGTGCCAAAAAAATGCATACACATTTTAAGAGATGTTATCTATGTTCAAGCAGTAGTTCACCATCATCAGAAGTGTCTGGACGCTGATGGGAACCACTTTGAGCACCTCTTGTAATTGCAGAAGTCAAACGTGACTTGTATTCATCTTTTGTTATCGGTATATATTGAGTATTACAATTAATACAGTTGTTTCCTTTGTTAAAATGTCTTAAAATGTCTATACATTTTTTTGGCACCCTCTGTACTTCAGTACTCCCATACCATAAGACCGCTTTCTTTGCACTAGCAGTACAAAGGAATTAAGTCCTCTAGACTGGTATGTACATACATGTGTATGCACAGATAGCCAACATGTGTGTAATACATTAGCTACTAGGCACATATAACAATTGAGCACTTGAAATGTGACAAGTACTCATATTGAAATGTGCTGAAAGTATAATATACACACTGGGTTTCTAGAACTTACTACAAAAATACATTAAATATTGTTTATACCCATTACATCTGATTTATATTTGTTTACATATTTATCCTGATTATATTTAGAATAATATTTTGTGTAGATTGTGTTCAATTATAATTAAAATTAATTTACCTGTTTCTTTTACTTTTTAAATCTGGCTACAAGAAAATTTAACATTTATATATGACACTAATTTGTAGCTCACATTATACTTCAATTGGACCGCATTCACCTAGAACAGGGGTGTCAAAACTGCGGCCCGCGGGCCAACTGCGGTCCGCAATCCGTTGTTAATTGGCCTGCAGCAAATTCCAAAAATATATTTAGTTTACTTAAATAAACCAGGTGAGGCAATACGTACTTCACCTCAAGTGAGTGGCCCTGCTGTTTGTGTCTTTTACCGCATATGGCCCTTGGTAAAAAACGTTGAAAAATTTGGACACCCCTGATCTAGAAGCTCTAAAAGAGTGGTACAAATACATAATTGACGATCTAAAATATCAGTGTATTATATATGGTAAAATATATATATGTGGGTATACATCTATATCTATCTATATCTTCTATGATGGCACTGTTGTACTATTATCATTATTATTCTGTAATTTTTTTAAATAAACAAACTGAGGCCAGAGAAACTAAATACCTTTGACCAAGGGGAAAATTTGGGATTTGAACACACACAGGTGGGGTTTAGATGTTGTGTTTTCACCACCACACCACACTCCCTCTGTGTAAAGAACATTAGCACATGAATGAGGTCACATCATTGGAGTAGGAGGGTGAGAAATGGCTTTCTGGTGTAGCTGATCTCTGAGTTGAATTTTTGATAATGAGCAGAAGTTAGGTAAACTTTTTTTAATGTGAAATAAATCAATAGAAATGGGAATTTTGAGTGTCTATTAAAGCTGTGCTGAAGAAAAGGGAGCAGTGTGTTTCTTTATTCCCAAACATGTCAAAACATTGGGGTGCCTGCTTAGGCAATATGTGATACAAAAAGGAGGATGAGGAGAAGGGGAAAGGGAAGGGGCGGAGGGGAGAGAAGGTGAAGAAGAAGGTGAAGTAGGGAGAGGGAAACAGAAGGTTGGCATTTGGCTTAAAGTGGTAAAATTCTAAGCTTTTGCAAATCCATCCCTTTACAAATTTAAAAGTTCATGAGTCTATGACTTTTGCACGTCCCAAAGGTGGCGTCTCGTTCCATGTCTAAAGAGATGAATTGGTAATTGGTGTGCTTCCAATACCAACAGGAGAATTGCCTATGGAAAATACACCTAATGGGGAGTCCCTAGAAGGTTTGCACATTGACAAACTGAGCTAAAATCAGGGTAGTAGGATACTTGCTTCTTCAGTATGTGATGTCCTTCCGTTTCAAGGATTTTGGAAATTTCCTGCTACTAAGAAAGACAAGAAAACACAGTTGTGAATGATAAAAGAAAAATCAGTTTTCCACCTTGTGCTAAATCTCATCTTCCAAGGTCATTGTTTGTGTTTGGGAAAGGAGTTTGGGCATATGAGGCGGGAAAAGGGGGCACAATTACTTTTAGTTTCCACATGAGTGAGGTTATATAGGGCTTTATTCTTCTTACTCTTCCTCAGCGATCTGCTGTGTTTACTAGAAAAAGAGATGTGGTCCCTAACCACTATCAGAAAAGGGGAAGTCGGGACCAATTGCCAGGAAAGTTTCTCAAGAAACCTAAATTTGGAAGCAAAGGAGGGGAAACAGACGCACAGAACGTTAGGATGATGATGAAATAAGAGCAATGATAAAGATGATACGTGCGGGAGCGAGGCTTCTAACCACATCAGCAAAGTCTCCTGAAAGAAATGAGCCTGAGTCAAGATTTAAAGAATGAGTAGAATCTAGTCTGGAATAAATTGGGGTCAAAGGAATACCAGGGCGTGGGGAAAAGGGTGGAAGATGACTCATGTGTGGAATCACGCAGTGTGGGGCTGAGCAATTCAGTATTTCTTAAGAATAGAGGGGAATGAGTGGGAGGGAGATGGGAGATGAGGTGAGCAATCTCAGTTCCTGACAGCCTTTCTGTCCCTTTTTTTTTTTTTTCAACTTTTATTCAAAACGACCCATCAGCTCCAAGTCAAGTAGTTGTTTCAATCTGGTTGTGGAGGGCGCAGCTCACAGTGGCCTATGTGGGGATCCAACCCGCAACCTTGCTAGAGCATCGCACTCTAACCATCTGAACTAACCGATGGCCCCTTTCTGTCCCTTTTAAGCATCTTGGATTTTATCCTTTGGTCAATGGAAATCACTGAATTGCATTTGGAGGCAGTGAAATTGTCAGAGTTATATAGAGAAACATTTTGTTTACCTCCTTAACCTTGCTCCTGTATTTACGCCTCCACTCCAAACTGGCCTCTCTATTTGTTATATCTTCCTTTGGTCCTAGTAAAGGGACCTCCAGTTTGCAAAAATAATTAGGGTATTATTATTATTCTTCCTAATTTATTATAATGAAATAGTTTGGGAATTTGCTAGTTGCCAAATTAAAGCTTTCTGTCAACTAATGCTATTTTATTCATCGTTCAATGTAATCTTTTTGATCTGGTGAAAATCTTCAAATACTGTTGAACGTATTCAGTGAATGCTTACTGACCTTCTTCAGTAAAGGCTAATAAATGTTAACAAAGATATAGCTCAACACTCCTTTTTTCAGCTTCTTATGACATGAGTCCCCTTCTATCCCAAGAAAGAAGAAACCAGAAAAGTGTCTTAAAAGCAGGCAACATGTCTTGCATCTTTCTCCTGCATGTTAAACACAGGGCATTAAATGCAATGTGTATTCAAAAATGAATAAATAAATAGGGGAATAAATCAGGGTTAGGAAAGTGAGTCTTTCCCCTCCTCCCTCCCCTCTGTCTCCTGCCTCCCCGCCCACCCCACCCCCACCCCCCCCACCCCCGCTCCAGTTCAAGCCGTTGTTTCTCAGTCTAGTTGTGTAGGACACAGCTCCCTGGCCCATACTGGTATTATGAGCCTTGCGCTCTCCCCCCCACCCCTTCCCCTGCCCCCCAGCTGAGGCAGTCGGTGGCCATTTGTCGGTCAGCCGCTCAGGGCAGCTCACGGCAGCTCTCACTGGCTGCTGGCCACTCACGCTGGCTGCCGGTCACTCACGCTGGCCACCAGCCACTCATGGCAGAGGAAAGTGCGTCTTCATGTAAAATACTGCCACCTGTTATCTGTAGGTCCTTGGGTCAGACACTCATAGCCTTCTTCTCCTAGATTGTAACATTAGAATAATAATACCAGCTAGCAGATATTGCATAATTGCTATGTGCCCCTCACTGTCCTACTTTAGTGCTTTACATTTATTCTATCACTTAATCCTCTCGGGTAGTCACTATTATCTTCATTCTCCTTTCACAACTGAGAAAAATGCAGCACAGAAAGACATTCGTCCAAGTCACATACCAAGAAAGTCGTCAAGTTCTAATCCAGAATCCACGCTTGTACACACTATCTACCTATAGACCTGGTTTGTTCAGATTCCATTGATGAATAAGTGTGAGATCTTTGTACACCAAAAAGTGTTTGTCAAATTTCGGCCGTACCATTGTTTGGTTGTATTTTGAGATGATGTTTGTCCGTAATGTCTCGCACAAAGGGGTTCTCAGGAACAGGAGTTTCCATCATTCCTCCTTAGAAAGCAGCTGTGGTCCCTGGCTCTGTATCCCCAGGGTGGGAAGGACTTCAAAATAGCTCAATTTCCTTCTTCCCATAACTCCCATTAGAAAGCATTAAAAGACAATGCAGAACTGGTAGCAGATGTTCTGTGGCTGTTTTGGTCTGCCTGGACTCAGTTTCTTGCACAGCACTTCTACTCGGACAGTATCTCTTCGTTGCTCATGTGCATCCCACCTGAAACTGCATGAGGAACACGGTGGGATACGCACACATCAAAGCTAACCTCCTGGCTTCATTTTCCAACTCTCTGGTTTCCTCTCTCAAGATGCACAAGGCTTTCTTGCATTCATACTCATGTGAACAAAGATAGATGGAAGGAAAGATGGATGTATTGCAACCACACCCACCCAGAGCCCTGAGCTCAGTGCTGTACCTGAAACTTCCTTCCAAAATCTGGCAGGAAATTTGAAAGTATTTCAAGCATCCATGGTTTTGCCTCTCTAACCCTAAAATAAGTGAGGAATTCAAATGAAATTTGTCAAATGCCTTACTTGTCTGATACAGTGTAGGCACAATCCAGTGTGGATTTGCTGCATTTTGGATCGTCCACCTGTCAGAGAATCTGAAAACAGGAGAAACTTGGGAGAGGAGACCACAGACACTCAGGATTAAGGTTAAAAAGCAAGGGAAAGTGGTTATATAATAATATAAGTCAAAGGAAAATTATTATTCAACTTTGTATTGATGAGTCAAGAACAATTTCACTTTAATACTGAAAAGAATCTTCAGTGCCTATAAATTTTATCTTTAATCATTTTCTAAATCTCATTTTATCCCCTCTCCCATGAGTCATGATTCCCTATCATTGCTTTATTTACTTGATAGAAACTTTGGCTACCAAAACTGTTTAAGTTTTATATGGGCTGAGTCTTCTTCTGAAATATATGCTCAACAAAGGGTAGGTCCTTAGTCTCTCTTATTCATCTCTTTCCTGGAACAGTGTCTATTACACAGAGTTTGCTTTCAAAAAGTGATATGCTAAATCTTTAGTGAGAATGTTATTATTGTCTTAACAACACTTCGCAACCCAGCCCCAGTCATGTCTTTATAAAGCCTTGTGCAATTACACCAATCCCTAAAAACAACAATGACACGTCAAGTATCCGGGCTATTGTCTAACATATGCTTAGCTCTCAACAAGTGGATGCGGTGATTATCATCAAGAGCTTGTACATTCTTCACAACATCCCTACAAAAAACAATAAACCAGCAGTGTATGCATTATTATCCTAATTATACATATGAGGAATTAAGAGGCCTAGAGATATGAATAAAATAAAAGTTAAAAAGCTAGCTGGTACATTTTATATACATATATAGTACACCTGTTAGCTCTTAAATAAATAAATATGTATACACACTACACACATTTAAGAGCTAGCGTGTGTATACACACATGCACGAGGTTGGAAAATTAGGTTCACGAACTCATCCTAGAAAAAGTGTTACGTACCTTATTGCTGAATATCACTACAGTCACCTTCGAAGTACTCCCCTTGGGAAGCTATGCACCAACCCCAACACCTAATCCACCCTTCAAAGCAATTTTGGAACTCTTTTTCTGGAATGGCCATCAGAGCTGTTGTTGTATTATCCTTGATGTCCTGAATGTCATCAAAATGTCTTCCTTTCAATATTTCCTTCATCTTTGGGTTAAGAAACAAGTCACTGGGGGCCAGATCAGGTGAGTAGGGAGGGTGTTCCAATACAGTTACTTGTTTCCTGGCTAAAAACTCCCTCACAGACAGTGCCGTGTGAGCTGGTGCATTGTCATGATGCAAGAGCCATGAATTGTTGGCAAAAAGTTCAAGTTGTCTAACTTTTTCACTCAGCTTTTTCAGCACTTCCAAATAGTAAACTTGGTTAACTGTTTGTCCAGTTGGTACAAATTCATCATGAACAGTCCTTCTGATATTATAAAAGGTCAGCAACAGCATTGCAACAAGTTCGTATTTTTCTGATTTTTAAACATTCATTTATTTGATATTTACATCAAGTCTATGGTTTAAGAACACTTTTAAACTTAAGAAAAGGAGTGAAGAGATAATAAATAAGTTGTCCCAATTCACAGGGTTACTCAATGGCAAAACTGGGATCAGAACTCCACCTAAGCCCAGGCTTTTACCCACGACTTTTTCTAAGGTTTCCCTAAAATACTGGCCCCAAGACACACAGCTGACAGAACAGCAAGAATCTGAACCATGCCTGACTGGTGTTTTCTTCAACACCACATGCCTTATCCAATGTCCCTATTCTTTGAACTTCAATGTCACTTTAAATTTTAGAGATTAAAAAAAAAAAAAATTAAAGTTGAGCTAACCTCATTTCTTCATTCTTAGCTCAGAGATCTGATGCTCACAGAGGAGAAGGGATGTAGTGAAAGTAACACACAGTAACTCAGTAATGGAACCGAGACTCAAACCCAAATCTCCTCTTCATATTCAGCACGTCCCAACCACGTTGGCATTTCTTCATATCCTGTGTTGTAAATGCTTTCTGTCTCTAAACACTGTATCCACCATAAAACCACAAAAGAGAAGACAAGTCTAAATGCAAAATAATTTCATGAACTGAAAAGAAGTAAATGAATACAAATTGCATTTACACATCTTTCAGAAAAACCGTGTTGGCGATCCATGGAAATATCCGGCATAATTATGCAAAATTGTGAGAGAGAGGACATTTATTTACTTGTCTATACCAGCAGACATTTGTTCTTACAAAATTTTCTATTCATTCAACAATTATGTGATAAATTCCTATGATGTACCAAGCATTAGTTTAAACTTTGAATTCACTTAGATCAAAAGAACTGTCTTTCCTAAGTATGTGTCTTTCCTAAGCATAAGCTTACAGAAGGGGGGGCAAATATTTGTTGAATCCATGAGAGAGTGAGTAAATGAGTGAGTGAGTGAATATGTGAAGGTTCTCTCGCTGTATCATGACTGTGCAAAAATACCAGAACATATAATCAGTGACAGAGTTCCTTGCACCCCTCCTGTAAGAGGCTTTTGAGAAGACAGCTGGGGTATGTTTTGATATAAAAAAAAAATATTTCAAAAATTTCCTGGAAATCTTAGCAACTAGCAATATGCTTATAAGCTTTGCTCCTTCTTGCATTATTACTGTTTCAGTCATTATACTGAAGCATCCTTCTAGTGTGGAAAGAAAATTAAATTGAGGAGAAGCATAGAAAATCTGCAGACTCCTAACTCCAAGAACAGAGACATGGTCTTAGCTTTCATCCATAGTTCCTTTCCTTTCCAGTGAACAAAACAAGGAATTGTGGTAGCAGTGGTTGTTAGGAAACTCAAAAGGTGAACCGAAAAAGGTATTCATAACTTTTAGTATCTAATCTGACCTGAGCTTGAATGGAGGAGTTCTCCACCTACATGAAAATCAGTTTTCCGATGAAGCTTTTCATTAGTGAATACTATTCCCCTAGTATCCAAATCCTCTTGGCCAACACACATGGAAAGTGTGTTGGCTAGAACATTGGATAGCACATGATAGCTAACATTTGAATTTTTATTGATCTCACTGGATTTTTTCCATCCAATAAAAACAATAAAAATTCAAATGTGCTATCCAATGTACTAGCCAACACATTTTCCGTGCAACGTATCTTTTCTACTCTTTAAAAATAACCCTTAAGCCAAATATTTTATACCCATTTTCCAGACAAGGAAGTTGATGCTCAAACAGTTTAAGTAACTTATCCCAGGTCACAAAAAGCTAGTAATACAACCAGGATTTAAATCCACATTCGTCTTATTCCAACTTTTACATTACAGTGCTTCCTACTGGGCTGTATTGCTTCTGTAGCCCGTCACATTTCTGCGCATGCGCATACACTGAAGTTATGACAACTAACAGGCAAAAAAATTACTGGTAAGCTGTACCTCATGCAAACTTACCTAATAAGTTTGGTCATTGTCAGTTCCTGTGCTGAGAGTTGTGTGAGGTTTTTGGCTATCTCACTGCTCAGTGGTTCAGTGTTTTTTCTTGCCTTGCACTAGAAGTTTTAACTATGTCCATATGTTCAGGAGCTCACAGGAAGGGAATTGAGAACAGCTCGATTAGCATAGTCTGGGTGTTGGGTAAACTGCTCTCTCAGTCTAAGACATTTCTCTTCACATTACACAGCATGCAGTCTCTCCACAATTCATCAGTTAACACCATGGCTCCCTTATGACCAAACACTAAGTCTTGGGTTTCAATCCCTTTGGGAATGTTTCACTTACTGATAGATAATCAAGAAAGCATTTATTGAGCACCTGCTGTGTGAAAGCCTCAATCGGGGGTTACAAAGAATTGTGAGACTATGATACTTATCCTCAAGGAATGCAATGCCTACTTAAGAAGAAATAGAGAGCTATCCATACAGCAATAAAGAGTTCAATTAAAAGCCAAGATTATAAGATACCAGAATATAATTCATGGTTGACAGTCAAATGAAAGTCACAGTCAATAGTGCAAAAAATTTCAGATGTGGACTCATCACTGGGCTAAGATGGGCAGTGAAGGATTCTTGGAGGATACTTGATAAAGGCTGTAAGTGTTGAGCTTGTACTAGGTGAAGAGAAAAGAGCAGGAAAAGGGATTATATAAGGTCCGTTTCTTTATAACCAACCTCATTATACAGTTTTCTCTTTTTTTTTTTTTTTGAAATGACTCAGAGAAAATAATATTGTGTCATTCTTTCTTTAAGAGAAACTCAAATTTTGAAAGTTATATCAGGGAAGAAGGTGGATGCTTAAGGCATGCTAAGATCTGTGTCTTGATCAAGGGTAAGCCAGAGTACTTCATAATTTTAGACTCCATTAGTAAATAATACAGCTAAGTATGTATGTTAAACACTTGAGGGTTACCACAGAAAGAATAGAAGCATATTTTCCAAAATAACAAAGAAAAGGGAATAAAGAGAATTTTATCCATCTAATAAAACACAGGAAAGCAGAAAAAGTATAGACACTGCGTAATAAAAAATATTGCAATATAAAATTATTGAGTTACAAAAACCAACTGCAGGGTATATTGTATGTATGGTAGATATTATTTGCTCAGTTAAAGACACATACATGATACTCTATTGTTACAATGGAGGTACATGTAAAAAACTATTAAAATTTTTTTAAAGTGTGTGAAATACACACATTTCAGCATATTGGTTACCTCTAGCAAAGGAATGCGGAGATGGGATGGAGGTACATAGAAGGCGTCCACTAACTCCGTAATTGCTTTTAATTTCTTAGAAAGTTCTAAAGAAAATATAGCAAAATCTTAAAATTTGATAAATGACAGTGGCCTAACTTCTCCATGCCTCAGTTTCCAATGATACCAAAAAATAGGGACTAAGACAGAATCTTCATCATACAGATGTTGCAAGGATGAAATATTCCCACCCAATATAGCACATAGAACACTACCTGGCATATTACAAGCACTTAACATTTAGACCCTAACAAAAGAAAATCCCACTGGCTTCCAGGATCTTGTTTTTATTTAAAGGTAAAACCTTTGCACAAAAGAAATAAACTTCTTGACATGCTGTAGAAATAGGGGTGGGGTGGGGAGGAGGGACAGGATGCAAGCAACTAGCATCATAGGATATCTGAAGCTTTTACATCAGACCTGAACATGATCACACATTTAAAAATCCTGTTAAAATAAGAAATATGAAGAGATTCAGAGAAAACTTATTTTTCCATTCTTGTTCAGCTGTTTAAAAATATGTACCTATTTGGGTTTTCAGGTGGGGTGTCTAGAAATTCAACAGACTTCAAAAAGAAGGCTGTTAAGAAAGAAATCTTGTAGCATGCCTTTGATGGTCCATTCCCGAAAGAAAACAAGTATAGCAACATCAGATCCTTCTGTTATGGCCCAGATGAAGACTGAAAAGATCTTATCTTTGGAAAAACTTTACAGATAATGGAGCTTCTCATACAGCGTAGGGATCCCATTGTTGATCTCCTTGAGTGTTTGTCATGAAGCTTCTGTAGAGAAAGCGGAAAAGCTCAGTACGTGACAAGGAAGTCCATGACCTTTCTAAGTCTCTCTAATCATTTCAGTTTTCCTTCTGAATTATTTAGGAGGAAACTCGCTGGTGTTTTCAGCTATTCTACTTATGAACTAGTTTCTAGGGCTTTTATTATCATGACCACCTTCCTTTTTTGATCAGAGATCACACTCACATGGCCTATGGCGTGAGTAGTAAGCCCATACACTGATTTTAAATAACTTGAATTAATTGCCACCATTTAGACACCAGCAGATTTTAGAAGTGTCTTAAAAGGTAGGGCAGTTTGCCCACCCGTTTCCATGGCTACAAAATGCTATGGGAGACTCTGCCCTCTTCAGATTTTTAGCATGCCTAAAAAATCTTTAGGGAAAGGTTAATGTCTATACAAAGGGGTTATTTTTAGCCCAGGAGCTATCCTGCCAATCCCTTCCTCTCTCCAACCAAGGCTTGATTTATTCTACAAAAATGCCTCAGTGGCTCCAACAGGGAATCAGTGGTGGTCGTTGGCCCTCTGAATGTAGAGTGGATACAGGGATCTTAATCTCAACCACCCTTCAAGATCACACATATTGAGAGGCACATAAGTCTTTATTATTCCAAGTGATTAGTGGATAATTTTGAAACACACACACACACACACACACACACACACACACACACCTCCAAAGTACAAATATTTATTTAAAGAGACAGGACAATATAATACTATGAGACCGAGGGAGCTATATGCTCCTAACGGTCCCTTAATGTTATAAGACTGTGTTCCTCACAATGCTGTTAGGTCTTCAAACTAATAGTACAGAGTAGTATTACAGTCACTACCTTCCTTCCAAATTTACTCCCACCCCAGGACCAACAAGGTACAAAACATGGGCCAATTACTGGACCGTAAAGTCTTGATTAAATTCTTGCCTAAGAATTTCATCACCCATATGTACGTGCGTTTTTTTTTAAAGTTGTCCACATAAACAGACAAACAGGTGTGCACACACACATCATATTTACACACTTTCTATACCTTGACCATCTTGTTCTTGGGAAGTTAATATGTTTTCCTCCTAAGTCCAAGATTTAAAAAAATAATAATTGCTGGGGTGGCCAGGTGGCTCAGTTGGTTAGAGCACAAGCTCTGAACAACAGGGTTGCCGGTTCGATTCCCACATGGGTCAGTGAGCTGTGCCCTCCACAACTAGATTGAAGGACAACGACTTGGAGTTGATGGGCCCTGGAGAAACACACTGTTCCCCATTACTCCTCAATAAAATTTATAAAAAATGAAAAAATAATTGCTAATAATTGTGCTCTTGTTCTAAAAAGATGATTGTTAAAGCTTATGGGGTCATTTTTTAATCAAAATTCTCTAATTTTTGGATCAGTCACTATCCCTTTTACCCAAGCTGAGGGCACTAATAATCTTGATAAGAATAACTTCTGTAGCTTCACCTTCATTATTTATGCAAACTATTCAATAAGACTGAGCATTTGAGAAAAGCCTTTCAGACCTCACTCCAAGGTGGCATTTATCCAATAATAAAAAATTCATATATTACAAGTGTTAAACCAGCTGCAATTTTTTACTATACTATCATCTATCACATATTTCTTTGTCTTGTCTGCCAAGAAATGGTGTTAAGTCTTTGTCAAATTCTTTGGTGAAATCCTGATATATTATTTATGAAATTCATCCTATGTATTTGTTTGTTAACCTTCTCTTGAACGAAATGAAGTGAATTTGGCCTGACTTAAGGGTAGTCACGTCAGCTCATGACGATCATCAAGTCACCACTTTAACAGCCACACAAATCACCTAATTGTTGTTCATTTCAGACGTTTTTCCCTGAGACACAAAGTCTGTAATTTCTAGAATCCATACCTATTCGGGTCGCTAAGATTTCTAAGATTATCTGCAGTAATTCTGTGACTGTGCAAGCGTTGTATTTTGGGTATCACATCAGTAAATTATGTGTAAAATGCATTAGAGCTTGAACTTATTCCAAAGAGCCAAGTTCTCTAACACTGTCTGATCTATCCAGAGCTTTGATTTTCACCTATTCACGTCTGGTCTATTTGTTCCAGTTTGGTGATCATTCTCCTTAATAAAAAAAAAACACAGAGTATATCTGTGGTATACACAGAGTTACTTAGTTGATAGCAATTCCAACTTAAACTGCCTGAAATAGTCAGGGTATGTGTAACTTTCAGAGGTGGATCAGGCTTCAGGATTCGTTAATTTGTAGTTCAACGGTATTATCCTGTCTGCTTGTTTGTTATATCTTTCCAATTTACTGCTTAGATCATCAACGTCATAATAAGCCTGGTTCTGCTCAGTCATACGATAACTACCAGCAACAGTCTGACTTTCGTATTTTCTTAGAAAGAGTATTAGACCTTTCCTCTAGAATAATTGGGTGCCCATATGTCGCAATCCTATCCATATATCAAAGTAGCTCAGCTGCATTAAGCTAATTGGGATCCACCCAGAGAGCTACAAATAGGGAAAACTAGCTTGGTGAAAGTATGAATATCTCCTAAAATCAGGATTTTGTTAGTAAGAAGATGAGGAAGACAGTATAAATGCTGCATAGGAAACCAAGAGTGTTCAATTTAGAAAATAAATGAGAATTAGAGAGAAATTTAGAAAAAAAATGTTTGTTTTTTTAAATTCTATCCATCTTTTAATATTATGCCAGTGACCCCAAGCTGTGGTTCTAGAACTTTCTCATTATTTTTCCCACACCCAACATAATCTAAACATTTTCATATAGAGAAGTCTTAACTACAACATATAAAGAAATCTTAACTTTTTCTAGACTTTTATATTCCAGGCATTCTTCTTAGAGTTGAATTCTAAATTTGTGTTTGTCATTGAGTATATTCTTCTCTTTCAATCTTTTATTTGTGACTATTTAATAATGTTTATCCAAACCTTCTTTTTTGCAGATGAACTAATAATAATACTGCCGCCCCAAAAGGCTGATGACTGTCTCAAAGTCTTTGCATTTAGTTCTTAGCAGATGTGGGTTTAGAGTACAGATTTCTGCTATCCTTGGCCAATGTCATTCTCAGGAGTAGTTGATGACATTCTTTATGGGCCTATGGAAAGAAATCTACTCTTCTTATCTACTGTACACCAAAACTCTTTCTTTGTGAAAAGTTCTACTCTTTCATTATCCTCTCTTTCAACACAGTGGTCGATGGGTTCCAGAATTATGCATCACTCTGATGACTTCCCAATAGCAAGATCACCTTTTGTTGTCAAATTTTATGATTTTGAGGAAACACAAGAAATTTTGGTTGAGCTGAAATTTCATTTCTGCCATTTACTTTAGCAAGTTACTTAACCTCAGAGAGGTTCCATTTTCTCATTTACAAATTTAAAAGTGATATTATTTATCTGAAATACTGTTGTAATAAGAGTCAAGTGAAATTAAAATAAAATAAAGGATTTTGTGCCTAACAGGCAGTCAGGCAGTCAGTAAATGATAGCACTTGAGTGGTAGTTTTCGCTGCTGCTTCTACTGTTATCTACATATCACAAATATGTTAGCCAATATCCCTGAAGACATTGAATTATTTCCCTAGTTTTCCTACCTTTGTTGGTAAAGTTTCCTGTGCCTAGAATGCCCTTCCTATATACCATTAAAATCTGCCTTAAACCATCTTTCTAACTTTTTGTTTTTTTCAAACATAATTTCAGGACTTAAAGGTGCTAGAACAAGTGTCTTATGCAGGTTTAATTTTCTAAAACACTTCATTTTTTTGTGTTGAATCATGCCATTCTTTATAAGAAACCCTACCAAGTAAGCACAAGTGCACCATTAAAGTGAGTTTGGAGGAGCAAGAAGATTCGCTCATGAAGATCTAATGAAAAAAACCTCAAACTGATGACACTTCCCTATCTCAACCAGAGCAAGATGAATGGGAGTAAAAATTGTCATATGGTCTAGTTTAAGACAAAAAGACTATAGGGTGGTGGAGAAGTTATATGTCCAGTCCCTCGCAAATCCAAAAGTCATCAAAATTAGTTAAAAATCACCAAAAAATGTGCCTTTTTCTCCCCTAAGACTACAAAGAGAACAGAAAATATTTTTAGTCTTCCATTAAACTGAAGTATTTTGTATGAAATTGTCATACAAAATAGGATTCGGCGGAATTTGGAAAGGGTGACTGAGAAATGACTTAGCAGAGCAGAGGAAATAAGCAGACAATCGGATACCCAATGGAAACAACCTGTTCGCCCCACAGAAAGCAAACCTCAGGGAACACAGGCAGTAGGCATAAAGGAGATTGTGGTGAAGAGGCTGGGCTAAAAACATGTGGCTTGTCTGAAAGTCTGGAGAGCTGTCATTGTTATTCCTACCCTTGTTTCTCTCCATAGAATAGAGAGAAGTGTATATTCTGCAGAATGTGTACTAAGAAATCTCTTGATCTCAGCAAACAAAGCACAGAAAAGGGTAAGAGGTAAACGTTCCACATAGAAAACAAGAGGATGAAGTCAAAAGACCAATCCTGAAAGGACAGGATCTCAGATTCCTTCTCTTTACTTTAATCACAGGAGGTCGGTATCCTTCTCTGAAGATCCTAAACTGCCCCATGGAAGGAAGAGGCCTATTGATTCTGAAATCTGTGAAAAGTCCTTTTAAAAATGCTAGCTGTCCACGTCATTGACTACTAATTTCTAAGCTCTGACCACTCATTGAATTTCTGCTTTTTAAAAGCTCAAAAATAAATTTCTGCTTCTTAAGGATTCAAAGATTAAAAAACTTTTTGGTGTTAAGTTTTCAACATAAAATATAGAGAACGAAAAAAAAATAGAAAGAACTCAGAGCTATGTTTAAATGGTAGCTCATATCTCAATAACGTAAAAAGATATTATATCAATGAAAGAAAATGATGCTAGAAGTAAAGAAGGACTCTGACAAAAATTAATTCCTGAAGAAAAAAAATATATATAATACATTTTTTTTAGTCAGGAAAAGGATTGAAAGAAATAACAGAACATTTTCCAAAAAGTAGAACAGAAAAAACAGAGCTAGATAATAGAAAATAAAAATTTAGTATGCTAGAAGTTCAATTTATTGAAGTACTAAAATCTTAACTAATAAGTATAACAGAAATCAAATGCCTAGAATGTAGTGTGCAGAAAATTAACAAATAAATAACAAAATAAAATGTCTTTTAACTGAAGGCCATGAATTTCCAGTTTAAAAGAGCCCACAAAATTCAAAACAAAATAAAAATTTAAAAGGCACAGACCGGGGTAACTAATTGGGAAATTTCAAAAACCAAAGTTAAGGAAGAGATTCCAAAAGCTTCCAGAGAGGAAGTAAATAAGATCTTATCACATACAAAAATTCAGGAATTTACATACAAAGACTTGTATAAGAACAGTATCATGTGACTGATAATGAAAGCTGAAAGACAATGGCCCAATACTTTCAAAATTCTGAGTGAAAATAAATGTCTACCTAGCATTCTATTCCCTTTGAAACTACCCACTAAGAATAAAGGTAAAATAAAAATATTTTCAGAAGAGTGAAATAGCAAAAATATTACTGCCTCAAACTCTTTCTCAAGTACCTACTCAAAAAAATGTCTCAACGTAATAGGCAAGTAAATCAAGAAAAAAGACATGAGATCCTAGAAACAGGCAACCCAAAACAGATAAAAATGAAAGCTATTTCTAGGCTACTGGGAAGGAAAGTCCCAGAACAATCAGATGGCAGATGCATACTTACCAAATCCAGAGTGGAACAGATAAAGGAGGACTCCAGAAGATACCTTTATGAAAAATGGGGTTGGCAGATTATGAAGCTGGTTTAAACATGTGAAAACCTCTATTTAGAGATATTTTACAGAGCTTATTTCAGATGTTGGAAGATTTAGCCAAATGTTCATAGTAGGAGAAAATCATGAAAAAACAAATGAGGGAGAAGGCGTTTGGGAAGCTATTCAAGAGGGAAAAACATTATCCCAGAGACTACTTGGTTCAGCAGTGAAAAACAAATGTGTACATAGTCATAATAATAAAAATATGGAATACAAATTTAACCAGTATTTTAAAATACATTTATTGGCAAAAGGGCAAGGAAAAAAGGGGAATTAAAATCCTCATATTTCTAGTAAGATATAAATAGTCATTTTTAAACTTGCTGAAACAAAATATAGCAATATATAGATTTTAACTTGAAATGTGGGACCCCCCAAAAAAATTACCTAAATTTCCAGGTGTAGGTATTATTCTTCAACTTACATATTTTCATGAAATTGTTTATCAATACAAGTGGAAAAAGCAATGATAATATTTACAGTATGATATTGTTTATAAAACAAAAAGCTCTATATATGATAGGTGTATATATATGTCTGCATACAAAGAAAAATATGGAAAGGTATGTGCCAAATTATCAACACTATTTACCAACAGGAGAAAAAATGGAGTCACTTTCATTTGTAACTCTTTCTTTTTTTACGTCTGAATTGGAACTTTAGAGTGACTGTCTTACTTTGTAGTTAGAACCTTACAAAAAAGGTTCTAACAAAACCTTACAAAAAAATAAAATAAAATAAGGAGAAGGAGCAAAGTAACAGGGCAGAATCCTCCAAATAGTAGAAAGGGAAGATGGATCCTGTGAAACAAAGCATAACAGATGCATTATCTTTGAATTCTGACAAAGGAAAGAGGGGACTTTAAATTGTCTGGCCGTTGTGCTGGAAAAGGCTCATATGCAAAGACATTGATATTGTCACCTACCTCCTTTTAAAGTCCATACATATTTATTTATTCAGTTTCTATGCCTCGGGTCCTGTGTTTGGTACTAAGGATTGAAAGTAATGATATGACGTCTGGCCTAGAAATCCAAAGTCAGATTGAGAGGGTGCACGTGTAAACAAATAAAATGCCATGTAATTCTATTCTCTTAGACTGCTTTATCAGTTGTAGAGATATAAGACATTGTTAGTACAGTAGTGCCTTGGTTTTCGAACGTCTCCATTGACGAATGTTTCAGTTTCCAAATGCCATAAACCTGGAAGTAAATGCTGCTGTTTTCGAACACCCCTCGGAAGTCAAACATGTTACATGGCTGCCGCTGAGTGCAAGTCCTGAGGCCTAGCTGTCGTCTGTTTTCAAATGTTTCAGAACTCGAACGGTCTTCCGGAACGGATTATGTTAGAAAACCGAGGTACCACTGTAATAACATCCAGTGTTTATTAAGCATATTCCATGAAACACTCTTTTAAGTGCTTTAATATAATTATTGTCTTTATCCCGATAACACTCCTCAGAGGTGAAAACTTTTGTTTTATAATTTTCTAGATAAAGACACTAAGGTTTATAGATGTTGAATAACCTATTTAAGGTTATACTCCAGTAAATGCTGGAATCAAGGCCTAACCTTTAGCAAGTGTGACTCAGAAGCCATCTTCTTAAACATCATACTCTACCTCAACTGTCTCACACTGTTTCCAAACATTTTTAAATACACAAGACTTCTTTGATGATATCTGTGACAAAAGGAAAAAATATCACTAAATCTATTTTTTAAATGAAAAACAAAACAAATCACAAGCTTCAGCACTGAAAAACTTATTCAAGCAAGGATGGAAGATGGGGTTGTAAAACCAGGTCTCCTGCCTTGTCTTTTTTTCTCCCTATTGCCCAAATCTACCTACTTCACAGTCGGATATCATAAGTCTGTCCTCCCCCATTTCACTGAAGAGAAGACTCCAGAGTTTATTTTTTTCTGAGTTAAAAATAAGAATTTGATTCCAAATCCAAGCTTTTCCAACATGGTTGATATCCTCAGCAAAATTGTCTTTGTGACATGAATAGATCGAGATCTGAGAGCTTCTGTAGAAGCCTGGCAGGGGTTACTTTGAAAGAAAGAATTAACTTAGGTTGTGCTAAGCACAAGGCTGCATTTTCTGACCCAGCACATGGGGAATGGACAGCCTGAAGCATGTCACAGGGGCAAAAAGGAAAACATAAATAATGTCACCCATAATGTAATACGGTTCAGGGGAAGAAATGGGGTCAAGTCATTAAAAAGAAGATGAGATCATTATGCTTTAACAAGGCAAACTGTGGCCAGGGGAAGAAAGTAATGAAAAGTGGACTGGGATACTGCAAGGCAGTATGTGAAGACCAGGGGGGATACAGAGCTTTTTAATCGAAACCATACTCCCAACTCCGGAAATGAAGGCTCGGCACTCCAGCAGTAATGTAAGAAGGATGAATGAGATTATAGCGATAGAAAGCGGACTGAGGAAGTTGTAAATACAGTGAGAGACAGAGGACGGCACGTGGCCTGAAGAAGCACCCTGTAGTTGGGGAAATAGGAGACAGCTTTGAAACAAAGCTGAAGGAAGGCAAAATGGCAGCTGAGTAGTCAACACTAGAAATTCAAAATCCAAATTCTAAACCAGTAGGAGAAAATCAACCTGGAAAGGCAATGTCAAATCACCAGGGGAGAAGAGGAAGAGGTTAATAGAAAAAATATTTCAAGTGAAAAAATATTTCAGTTTGCTTCTGAGGGTGATGAACTGAAGTGTGTGGAAATCCACACGTGCTGAGGGAGGTGGTTCTCAAGTGTTCATGTGAAACTCAAAACCCTCTTGATGTTCTGCCTGGAGAATTCTGTATTTCCTTGTTTTGACCTACAGCCATGAAAACTGTCCGAGGACCTTGGGCTGAGGCCCTGAGAGGATTCAGGTTTCCCTAAAAAGCCTTTAGAACTTTCAAAGAACCTAGTGTACTTCAAATGCCTCCCATCCCCCACCCCTCACCTTCCACACACACACCACCTCCAACACCAGCCCTGTAGGGACAGGCACCTCTCCTTTGATGTGGAGAAGTAAGAGAAGGTTTGGTAAAAAGTTTCCAGGCAACTGAGACCTCTTTTCTACTGCGCTGATTGATTTGATGAGACAAGCATGGGCAGAATCCATAAGGAAAGATGATATCACTGGTCAAATCACGGCAAGACGAGTGGATGTAAGATTCTTAGAAATGGGAAATAATTTAAAAATACAGTATGTACTAGCCTCAGCTATGCTCCCAAAAGATAAGTTATTTGTTTTGCTTGCTTTCCCTACTAGCTTGACCCAGAAACAAAATGACTATGTTAGGTTTGGAGTCTTACCTTCCCCACCTTAACTCTACAGCAGAATAACTATGCAAATAATTCTTTCTTTTAAAGGGAAAGGAGATGAAAGGAAATCGTTAGAGCTGTTTAAGAATCTCTACTGGTTACCCTGAGACTTTAACAAATCTCTGCTTTTTCCCTCATTTCTCCATTTGTCCATCAGTTATTAATGGAATTAATAGGCTAGAGACTGTGCTGAGTGCTGGGGATTTGACAGTAAATTTGACAGACACAGTCCCTGTCAACTTACATCTTCGAAGGAGAGACAGACTCACAAATAATGGCTTAATTAGAGTAGCTGTAAGTGCTTATTAGGAAAATTGAAAGTATCCTAAGGCAGCATATAACAAGAGGTATGACTTACTGGAGAAAGGTTGGCTTAGGAATCTTCTCCAAGAAAGAGACATTTTACCTGAGACACCAAAATGAAAATGCATTGCTAGATATCCCAAGGGCAGAAAGGAGAATAAGGGAGCATTCCAGACAAAAGGAGCAGTTCATACACAGGATTATGGCATTAAAAAGCAGATGTCATTTCTATAAAATTGCAAGAAGCTAAGGGAATGCAATAAGGAAGAGGGAAAGATCGCAAGTGATATAGACACTGTAGACTTTGGTAAAGACTTTATATTTTAGCCTTAGATCATTGGTCAGTCATGACCTTTTAAGCAGAGAAGGCAAAAGTTCTAATTGTCCTTTTAAAATGTATTTTCGTGTGTCTCTAGTACTACGGTCATATTTTGGCTCCAATTTTTTTCCTATGCTGTAACCTGATATATATATATATATTTTAGTGGGGTGACAATGGTTAGTAAAGTTACATAGGTTTCAAGTGTACAATTCTGCAATACATCATCTATATATCATATTGTGTGTTTACCAGAGGGTAAGGGGGAGGAGGATGGTAGAGGAGGGTAAATGGGATCAAATATATGGTGACCTAAATTTTTAAGGTGGTTTTCTCATTAATTTCTTCTGGACTATAAGTCTCAGTCCTGGCCAGAGCCATGTGGTGGTGTGCTGGAACCAACTTGAACCATCGAGAAAGAGCTGACTATGCACTTCTTGTCTCAACTCTGTTCAGTGAAATCAAGGTGGAAGCTAGAAATCAGGTGGAAAAATTTCCACCATAGAAACTGGCAAGCTCTGCAAAATGGAACTTTTTAAATCCTAGAAACTAAATGTACCAACACTTCACATGAACCATCTCTGGGGTAAAGTGATTAGGGAAATTGCCCTGTCACAATTTAGAGGAACAATGATCAGAAAAAAAAAAATAGATAGATAGATGGTAGATAGATAGATAGATAGATAGATAGATAGATAGATAGATAGATAGATAGATAGACAGATGATAGATAGATAGATAGATAGATAGATAGATAGATAGATAGATAGAGGTATATTATCTATGGATACACACACACATGCGCAGAGAGAAAGAGAAAGCTAAAAAGAGCCACTTGCTATTACAGATGGAAGGTTGTTATATTCCTCTTGATATTTTCAAGGGCCTTGCATGGTACCTGGCACACAGTACATATACAATAAATACATATCTAATGAATGGGGGAAACCTCTACTGTTTAACATACACACTTTCTGCCCCTAGCCACAACAACTGTCCAACAGACACGAGCATACACACACAGAGCAAAACAATCAATCCCAATGCACTCTGGAAGAGCTCACAAACATTGCACATGAGAACAGCAATCAAGGTGGCAGGCAGCAGTCAACAAATATGTGAATAATTTGTAATGTCATTTAAAGGGCTCCCCTGATACCTAAGTCCATGAGCTAGCAGAGCTGGTGTGAATTGAGAGATATTATTGCCCCAACTGCTGAGACCATCAGATATCATCCACAATGAGCTGGCAGAGTATCAGAAATTCCTACTACTAGAATCATTCTTAAATTATGATGCAGCAAAATCCTGTTTCTCCTCCCAGGTTAATTGGCAATGCAGCTGCTCCTGAGAATTTCCCACAGAACTTCCAGGAGAAAAAGTCTCTCTCCTCTATGCTCTCACAGCATTTGATTTATAGTACTATTGTTTCATATTACCACAGTTTTCCTCTAAAAATATTAAGTATATTTACTAGCACACATGCATATATTGTATACCTTTCAATCTCCTTAATTATAAAAATTGTCTTTCTTGTCCCATGTCCTCCCCACAAAAAGCTTGAATCAGATAAAACACTCTCTACTTTTATGTTTAGTTAACATCTTGCCCCCACTAGATGACGGTTTACTGGAAACACAAGGCCCTCTTATCATGTTTGTACCCCAGTCTCTAGCAGAGAAGACACTTGATAAATATTAGTTGAATCCATGAATGGATTGCACCACGTCTCCTTTTTCTGCCATCCCTGAAAATATGGAATCTCAGCCCTCCCAAATCTCACTGCTAGCTGAATCATCTGCCCTTTCCATCTTCATATTTTTTCCCTAACTCTAAAGTCCAACCTTCTTTTTTCAATCATAAGATCAGTGAATTAACCAAACCACAGGAGATTTCACTGTCTAGAAAATTTTTGTCAAGTCAGCTCAGTTTTTGAATAACCAAAAGCTGTGTTCTACATACTTCTGTAGATGAGATGATAGAGATAATGAATCATGTTTTGAAATACAGTCATGTGTTGCATAACGATGTTTCGGTCAACTATGAACCGCATATATGACGGTGGTCCCCGAAGATTATAATGGAACTGAAAAATTCTTATTGTCTAGTGATGTCATAGCCATGGTAACGTCTGAGTGCAATGCATTACTGACGTGTTTGTGGCAACAGTGGTGTAAACAAACCTGTGTTGCCAGTTGCACAAAAGTATAGCACATACAATTATGTTCAGTACATAATAGTTGATAATGATAAGAAATGCCTGTTACTGGATTCTGTCTTTACTATACTATACTTTTATCATTATTTTAAAGTGTACTCTTCCTACTTATTAAAAAAAAGTGCCGTAAAACAGTACGCGGCTTTATGCCGGCAGCAGACTCATAGATCTTGTGTTTACCACATTTCTTGATTGCATCATTTTCTCCTGTGCATGATTTAATTTCATGTTTTTTTGTTCATCATGGCCCCTAAGCATACACAATCCACTGCAAATGTTTCCAGTAAGAGGCCATGTCCAGTGATTGACCTGGATGTGAAATTAAAAGTGATTGAGGATTATGAAGGTGGAAAATCAGTGATGGTTATTGCCCATCAGTCAGGCGTGCCCCATTCCATCAAAGCTATGATCTTGAAGAATAAGAACAAAGTGACAATAGCTGATAAAGAATCTGCATCATTGAAGGAACAAGACTAACAAAATTTAAGACGGGCCTGTATCAGACATGGAGAAACTTGTAATGACCGGAGTTGAAGACAAAGAAGTGTATCACTTTCAGCGTCATGACAATCACGGCCAAAGCAAAAAGTCTGTTTGTGATTCAGAAGAAAAGACTGGACCCTATTACAACGTTGAATGTGCTGCTTTCTCTGGTTGTTTGAAATGATTTAAGAATTGTTCTTCATTATATAATGTGAAGATGAGTGGTGAATCTGTATGTGCTGATGTGAAGGCAGCTGATGAATTTTTAGAAGCTCTAGATAAGCTGATTCTGGAGGGAAATTACTTGACAGAGCAGATATTCAATATGGATGAAACCTCTCCATACTGGAAACAGATGCCTTTTGTGGGCTTTCATCCATAAGGAGGCCAAGCCAATGCCAGGTTTCAGGATTTTAAGGACAGCATAACAGTCTTGCTGGGGGACAATGTTGCAGTCTAAAGACTGAAACCCTCTGTGATTTGGTACAGTGAGAACCCCCAGGGCCTTCAAGTATATCATTAAGCACACACTGCCAATATACTACAGAAACAATCAGAAGTCATAGATGACCCAGCTACTCCCTTGAATTGCTATGGCAGCAACATGGAGAAGTACTGTTGGGAGAATAACATATCTTTCAAGATTTTGCTTATTGTTGACAATACTCCTGGACATCCTTCTTTTATTGGTGATTTTCATCCCAATATCAACGTGGTGTTTGTCCCTCCAAATACCACCTCTTTGATCTAACTGATCAAGGAATTATAGCAGCTTTTAAGGCCCACTACATGAGGAAGACCTTTGCCCAGGCTATTGCTGAAACTGAGGAAGATGCTTAGAAGACACTGATGCAATTCTGGAAGGATTACAGCCTGGGCCATGGCTTGGGGTGGTCTCATCAAGGAGTGTAGGGGTGGCATCTAGATGAGGACCTGCAAGAGGTTTGTCCATGACTTTAAAAGATTTGCCAAGGATCAGAGGGTTGTAAAAATCAACAAGGCCATGGTTGAGACGACAAACAAATTTAACCTGGGTTTGGATGAGGATGACACTGAGCAGCTTCTTGAGGTGATTTCTGAGGAAATGACTAATGAGGAGTTGTTAGAACTCAAGCAGATGTGCATAATAGAAGAAGAGGCAAAAGAAAAGGAAACTACAGAAGAAAAAGAAGAACCCTAAGAAAATTCACAGTGGAGGGTTCAGCAGAAGCTTTTGCAGACCTAAACCAGCTCCTTAAAAATAGTTTGAAAACATGGACCCCCAACACCAACAGGTTTTCGTTAATAGAGAGGAACGTTCATGGTGTATTGTCTGCTTACAAGCAAATCTGTGATAAAAGAAAGAAATACACCAAACAAGCCACCATAGACATATTTCTGAAAAGAGTGATACCTCCTCAAGAAGAGCCTCAGGCAGGAGGTATTCCAGAAGAAGGCATTGTCATACTAGGACATGGCAGCTCTATGTGTGTTATTGTCCCTGAAGACCTTCCAGTGGGACAAGATGTAGAAGACAGCGATATTCATGATGCTGACTTCATGTAGGCCTAAGCTAATATGTGTGTTTGTGTGTTAGAGTTTCAACAAAAAAATTTTAAAAAGTGAAAAAAGTTAATAGAAACAAGCTTACAGAATACGAATATAACAAAAACTATTTTTGTACAGCTGTACAATGTGTTTGCGTTTTAAGCTGTGTTATCACAATAGAGTCCGGAAGTTTAAAAACATTAAGAAGTTTATAAAATAAAAAGTTAGTCAGCTAAGGCTAATTTACCACGGAAGAAAGAAAATGTTGTTTTTCTAAATTTAGTATAGTATACGTGGACAGTGTTTATAAAGTCTACAGAAGTGTAGAGTATGTCCTAGGCCTCCACACTCACTCAGCACTCACCGACTCACCCAGAGCAACTTTCTGTGCTGCAGGCTCCATTCGTGGTAAGTGCCCTACACAGCTGTACCATTTTTTATTTTTATACGTTATTTTTACTTTACCTTTTCTATGTTGAGATACGTTTAGATACACAAATATTTGCCGTGGTGTTATAATTGCCTGCAGTATTTAGTACAGTAACATCCTGTACAGGTTGGTAGCCTAGGAAGGAGCAAAAGGCTATGCCATACAGCCCAGGTGTGTCGGAGGCTGGACCATCTAGGTTTGTGTGAGTGCACTCTACGATCTTTGCACAATGATGGAATCACTTACTGATGCATTTCTCAGAACATTTTCCTATCGTTAAGCCACACATGACTGTATATGAGAATAGCACGTCACCTCTCCCCAGCCTCCTTTTTAAAAAATTATTTTTATTAAAGGGTAGTCTACATACAATATTAGATTCACTTTCTTCCCTATGTTCATGGCCCAGGCTTGCCCCGGTGATAGCACTGATATGCCTGAAAGCAGCTATTGTTTCAAAGCAAGGATAACTGACTTATTCTGGGCCCGTGATTCTCCTTCTCTGAGATTGATAATAGATACTGGTGAAATTATATTCTTACTTTCTACTTAGGCTGCTAAAATGAGAATGCCAGTAGCCACGTATCCCACCACGTGGAGAAAATCTGTCTGCAATAGGAAAGAATGAGATCAGCAAGCAAAAGTAAAATGCAGAAATGGGAGAGAGTAGTAGCTGGTGGTTTTGAATGCTAGGGTTCAGCTTTTAATGTTTCGATTTTTGCAGTTACCACTTCAATTTCTGTGACTTCACCTTGGTAGTCTTCCCAGACATGTAAACCAACAATATGGTTTTATTTATTTTTTATTTATTTATTTATTTTTGCTAAAGAGAATTTAAATATGTATTTGTCATTTGATATCAAAGTGTCCTGACTAATAATGAGAACAATGATACCTTCTGCACATCATGGGTCCCTTGAAGTAAATTCACTCTAGGTGCTATGTTGAAAAATGGAGATGGAAATACTATTGCCACTTGGACTTCCTTTGAAACTTACGGGTCTCATTTCCCCTCATCTTTGTGGTCCAACCCACATCTCCTCATCCCCTGGTATTTGAGATGTCCTTGGCACAAAGGGCCTGGTTTTTTTTCTTCATTGTGATGACATGGTTCATTAGACTTGGCTCCAACACAGCAACCTGGGCAAGTCTCTCCACTTGGATGCCTGCTAGTCACAATGCATCAGAAGGAAATGTTATTAAAAGAAAAGAAAGTATATATCATTTATTACTTATTCTTCAACAGGAAAACTACAACAGCTGCAGAAACCTACAGTCTCTACATCCTATAGATCTCAAAGGAGAAAGTCGATCATAGATCCTTAATGAAGAAACATTTTTTATTAAGAAGTACTATATTAGTTTGCCCAATATGACTCTATTTGGTGACTCTAGAATCTTCTTACATCCTTTGACTTCTCCAGTTATTCAGAGACTCCTCAAACCTTCCTGAACCCTACAGATTTTATATTACATGTTCTAGCTATTTCTGTTATGACCTGCATAGACACTACACCCTTTTCAGTTAGGCCGTTTAGGCTAATTCGATGTTTATTTCTGAATTTTCAAATTGTCTCTTGGGAGTCTTCCCACTCCCTTTTTCCCTTCTTATCACAAGACTTTAGAAACACAACAGTCTTGTTACAGAGTCAATTGCAGTGTTCTTACTTTAAACTAAAGGCTGGAAGAATCCCTTTACCAAGGGGTTTATAAAGTCTGACAACTATCCCTAGTTTACTTTTATGAGAAAGTGGAATAGAAGAATCAAGACACTTGAACTCAGCACAGCCACTGTTGGGTATTATTTTCAACCCATGCAAACGTGAGGCTTCCTTCAACAATTCTGAATTTGTTCATTCTAGAGGCACCTCAGTTCTTCGGTGAGCTAAATTTCAGAAACTTATATCAGTTAGGCAACATTTGCATTAAGGGAAGTAGGAAAGAGAACTAACATTAAGTGTACACTGAATTCCTTCCATGAGTTATGGTAGTGTTTTATGTGTGTTATCTGGCATAGAACTTTATGAGGATAGAAAAATATAAATGAAAACAGAATGAATGCCTACCACCAGCTCTAGAATGCTTCATCATTAGAAATGTGAGCAGAGAAGGAGCCAGGCAAGGAGACTGAGATGGGCTGTCCAGTGAGTCACGAAGAAAATCAGAATGTATTGCTCTGAAAACTGAAAGGAGATGTTCTAAGAAAGAGAGAGCACCTTTCTTTAACAATTGCTTCTGAGATCTCAAGTAGGATGAAAACAGATGTGGAAAAGATTGGAAGGATACTCAGTGACTTGATCAGATCTTTTCTCTGTCGAGTATAAGGGAGTGAAGTTTGATGTCATATAAGGAAGTAGAGTCTTTTTTATTTTTCCCAAGAAGAGAAACAGAGAATTACAGTGGTTTCTGAAGAAAATGTGTAATTAAGAAAAAGTATTTAGCTTATGCTTTCAGATAGGGGACCATAGACCATGTTTGTGTGCTATTGAAATTAAGCCAGCTAAAGGGAGAAATTAATGGTGACAAATAAAAGGGGAGAGTAGTAGAGAGTTTCCTGAGAAAGTTACAAGACCAGAACACTGGTGACGTTGATCTAAAACATACTGGCACAGAAAGAAAATCAAACATTTCAGGTACAGATGTGGGCAAGTTGGCATATTTGGCTACAAGAAAGAAGAGGTATTTTCCACATTTTTGCTTTTGTTTTCTTTGTAAAGTATAAGGAAGAGCATCTGTCAAATGTTTAGGTAGGAAGGGTGGACAATAAGCAGTTAACTAGGGTGGTGTGAGGAGAGTGGCAGA
Organism: Rhinolophus sinicus; assembly: GCF_036562045.2. Classification (NCBI taxonomy): domain Eukaryota; kingdom Metazoa; phylum Chordata; class Mammalia; order Chiroptera; family Rhinolophidae; genus Rhinolophus; species Rhinolophus sinicus. The sequence goes on from NC_133761.1 coordinate 13,368,927, forward strand.
GAAAAAATGTTACAAGTAACCTACAATGGCAGGGAACAGGTCAGGCTAGAGGCACTAATGAAACGCCATTGTGAATAAAGCACAACTAAACACAGCACAAAGCACAAATTACTAGGGTATGAATTGAGGTGGAAAGGTAATCAGGGGCTTGATGGACAGCACCATGGGTACATTGATTGTTATCCATTAAAGCAGTGTGCAGCCACTGAAAAGTGTTAAGCACAGAGGTAATTGGCATGTATATGAGGTTTAAAATGATCGCTCTGCCTACAGGAATGGAACACAATGCATGTGAGGAGACCTGTTGGGAATCTCCTGTGGTGTCCACATGAAAGATGGTGTTAGAATGATTTAGAAGGGCGATGGTAAAATGGAATGAGGTGGGTGGAATCCAGGGATAGTTCAATGGTAAAACTGGTTAAGACTTTTTTTTTTTTTTTTTAAATGGATGTAAATAAGATAGATGGAAGAGAGGAGTATAAAGATGTTTTCTATGTTTCTGGCCAGAATCTTATTCCAATGGGATCGACAGTATTTATCGTTCACAGCAATGGTGACAACTACAGGATGTTTAGTTTGGGGGAAGAAAAACTTACAAGTTCAGTGTCTGAATTGTTCAGTGTTTGAACCATTGACATATTCAAGAATAAGATGTTGAATAGTTGTTGGACTGTATGGATTTGTAAAAGAGAGGAGAAATTCAGGCTGGATACATACAACTGAGGTCCTGTCAGGAAAGAGCAACAGTTTCGATCATGAAAATGCAGACTTTTACAACCAGGATAATATGAGCTAACACTTACTAAGTGATTGCAGTTGGCAAGGCACTCTGCCAAGCATTGTATACGGACTACCTCACTTAACCCTCAACAGAATCAAGGAGGTAAGGTACTATTAATTATTCACTCCATTTTGCAGATAGTGAAATATGGACTGAGAAAGGTTAAGTAAATTGCCCAAGTGAAATAGATGATACATTTGAAGCCAGAATTTGACAAGTTTTTAACAGTGATGGGGGTGTACATCACCGAGGGAGACTGAGATACCGGATAAAACACCTTTTGCTTTTCAAATTAAAATCCATCCTGCTTTAGCCACAGATCTCTTTGCATACCCTCAATTCCTCAAGCTCCCAAACAATAATTGTGTATAAGTTTGTTTCTTTGGATTTCTGTATGAGAGTTTGTGTTTACCATTAACTACTGGTATTTTTAGGTTTTTAATGACATTTCTCTTTATGACAGAAGCAATAAATGGTTATTGTAGGCAAATATCAAATTCAGATAAGCATGGAGAGGAATAAAACAGTGCCTATATTTTCACCACCAAAAATAAAAATAAAAAAGTTATTCGTATTTTAATGCATTCTAACACACGTATGTATATTCACATTTGTATCAAAAGTGGACAATATGTACATGTTGATCATAATATATTTTTTTAGATAAGACACTGCAAGCATCTTTCAGTTATTAAGACATGTTATGCTACTTGTTAAGCAAGTTAAGTATCTGTTTCTGCGACCATAAGAGACAGTTTCTTCCTTTTATACATTGATGTGCCTCAGAGGTAGATTATCTCTCAGAGGTATTCCCTGAGAGTTGGTGAAGGGTGTGTGTGTACATTGCATGTGTGTGTGTGTGTGTGAAGGGCTGGGAGTGGCTGTCATTTTATATCAAACTCACGTTCTACCTACTTTAGGAGCAATTCCTAAGAGGTCATGTACCTTTATTTTCTTCTTGATTTCCTCTCTAGTTTCACCCTTTCCCCTTCCCATAACCTCTGACTTCTTTGTTCCCAGTGTCACTGCTGATGGTTTGTAACGTTGGTGGCAAAGGAAGGAAAGCGTTTATTATTATTTTCCCTAAGGCCCTGCTTTGTTAAGGCCAGGGGATGTGTTGCTTTGTTTTCAGAATTGAGGTTGATGTATATTTTGTTAAATTCCCCAAAGTCCTTTAGACACCAAGGACTAGAAAATGAAAAATGACTATTATTGTTACCCGATTTTGCCCAGGACCCTGAGCCACCACATGTTTCTGACTTCCCAGGCAGACTCACCCACCTCTTTCACCGGCCATGAGCTGAAGGCCGAGAAGCCATGTTTAATCCTTTACAACAATCACAGAAAACTGAAACTTATAAGAATTACTTTAATTCATACATGAGCTTTCCAGTTTTTGCAAGATTAGAGCTGTAGTCTGTCCTTAAAGCCATAAATATTCATGAAAATAGGGGAAAATCCCAGTCAATTCTGCTGAAATAATTAGTTTCCTCAACACCAAACACTGACATTTTGAAAGAATCCAGTCAGTGAGTTCATTTATTTACTTTTCATACAGATGTTTGTCATGTGGTTCCAGACCCTGCTGATTCTTACTTTATTTGGTTTCCTTTAAAATCTAAAATCAATCCACAAATAATTATTAAGTATCCATTGTGTAGAAGAGCCTGTGCTAGGAACTCTGGAAATATGTGAAAGGTGGTTTGGTGTGGTGGGAAACTAAAAACAAAAAATGTGAAATAAGAAATCCTAAGACCTTCTTTTGCTCCTTAAAAGTGATGATATTGTAGACAAGTCAATTATTTCTCTGACCTCCATTTCCTCACCTGTAGAATAACTATGTTGCCTTCTCACAGAATTGTGAAAGTAAACATGAGGATGCATTTTGAAGAACTTTATGTGCTGTGATGTGCACACAAATGGTAATGATTGCCAGCTATTTTTAAAATATTCCCCCTTAACCTCAAAGAACTTATAGCCTAGTTGGAGGAATCAGAGATACACACATTCAAGAATTTAATAACAGTATAAGAGTTAAATAGTACCAGACAGATATTCAAAAGAGGTTGCAAAACAATGCGTGATTAATTGCCAAAAAGTAGAGACTTGAACAGAGCGAAAGAGAGAGCCCTATGAGCTTGAATCATCAAGGGACAAATGAAAGGGCTGCCAAACCACCAAGAGGGCTCAGCTAAGCATTCAGAGTATGAATCTGCAGAAGGTCAAGTCAGCACAAAAATCGCAGGAGTACTGTGCTTTAAAAATCAAATTTCTAACATTCTGATCAACAGACTTAATGCACAAAGTCTGAAACTTAATTGCAGTTTCAGATCTTTGAATATGAGTGTCGGAAAGGGAGAGAGTGTTCTTCAGGAAGAAGAAAAGAGACTAAGGAATCAGAGGAAACAGTTCAAATGCTGACTGCCCCTTCCTAATTGCGTTTCTGACCATTTGCTTGCTGTTATGACAATCTCTCTCTCTCTAGGCTTTTGTCTCCTGAAGCCCGAGGGTAATACTTACCTGAGAGACTATGAAGAGTTAGGGGAGTGAACTAGGCAGAGGTTGAGTTTTATGTGGGGGTGGGTGGGAACACGCCAAAGAGAGGGAATCACATGCCCAAACACCCTAAAGCAAGAAACCGTTTTGAACATTGGCTGAAAGCAGAGGAAGCCAATATGTGCAGTTTAGTCAGAGGGTCGCTGCCTCGGAAGGGATAGGAGAGACCTGGAGTAACCAGGGATCTTGTAGGCCACACGGAATATGATTGACTAGATCCTAATAAATAGTTTGCAAGCCAACAAATTGTTTTAAAGGCATGAGGAGCTGGTGGCAAATGAGAGGGACTTGTTTGCAAACATGGGAGATTTATGCGACGTGCCCTTCTTGATTCTGGCGTACCACAACTGGAAAATGAGGTCCACCTTAGGAGTAATGTGTTAAACTAAATTTAGAATGAAAGGCAATGATACTCTAATAGTAATTACTCTCAGTAATTTTTCACCTTGCCTCGGTCACCTCTGATTCTCTAAAATGTCAGTTTCAGCCCTTACCTTCAACCTTGCTAGAAAATAGAGTAACCTAGATTTGCAGACTTGGAGTACGAACCCATGTGTTCAGGGATGTCCTTAAAGTTGGACTTCCGGTTTGAATTGGGGGGTTAGGGGTGATGGCTACCTCAATTCAGTGTGCGTGTCTTAATGCTTGGCGAACTGCAGTAGATGTCTTCAGTGCGAGGTCACTGTTTTGAGCCCTTTTTCTTTCCACCCGTAAAGGCTTGTCTTCAGATTTTTAATTTCCTCTCTGAAAATGTCCGCAGTGGAGATGGCTAGATTCACTCATCACAGAATGTCCAGCAGGCACTGTGGTTAGGGACCTGGAGTGTGACTCCCAAGTAAGTGCCTGCATGTAAATCCTCCTTCTGCAATTGATTGTGTGGTGACTTCATGACAAATGCTTAACCTCCCTGTGCCTCAGGTCCTTTCTTATTAAATATGAGAATCATAATAATAGTACTTATCGCATAGAGTTAGTGTATTACGTAACTTAGTATGTATAAAGAGCTTGGATGAGTGCCAGGTATACCATAAGCATTGCTACTGCTACTAATAGTTGTACTATTAATACTACTATTATTATTATTACCATGGCTGACATGAATTTTTCTTGAGTTGGGGGTACTTGGGACAACCAAATGTATTTGCAAATAAACACATTTTATAACTGATGAACCTGGAGTCCAGACTAGTGAGGGATTCTATCCAAATTCACTGCATAAATAATGTAAACCCATGGCTCCTGGATCCCAGACCATCGCTCTTTTTCCTCTTCTTTATCAGTCTTTCAGATTGGAAAACTTCGTAATGAGATTCTCTCCGTGAGGTTTAGAAATTTGTAACTATTCCTGATTTTAAAGAGATGGTTCAAACCTTGAGAGAAACAATGACTATAAATAGTTTTGCCCACTTTTTATGTACCAGGTGCTTTAGGTGAATTATCTGGCATCTGCACGTTGTTTCATGTGATATAAATAAATACAATGAGATTTCAGGTGAAGGGACACATAGCTGCAACTAGAATCCCGACCTTTTCTAATACACCTTCAACACAGATAGAAAGTAGGGAGTGGGAGTGAATCTATCATTTAAACTTCTGGCTTGTTACTTATCACCTTTCTTTATCTTGTGGTAAGGGATGTTAAAAAAATATCTGCCTTCAATTTTAAGGCTTTCATTCAAGATAAAATCCAATAATTCCAGGATCAAACTTGCCCAAATAAGTAAACTGTGCAAGGAAGGAAGAATCAGGTATTCTGTGACCTGAGATATGCATTTGTATGGCAGGTCATCCATGGTTTCCTGGCAGGGTTTACGTACTCTTCACGTTGGGCTCTAACCTGTTGAGTCACCTTCCTACTGCCAATTTCAAGAGTCTCTCCTTCTACAAACGTATTTATCTATAAGCCATAGCTTTCCTCATTCAGGCTGGAAGACAATATTGACAGCATATGTACCAGCTCAATATTCAAGTCAGCTTCTTTTTAAGAAAAACTTCAAATTAAATATTTGCTCACTAAATATACTATTGTACCCCTAAAAGAAAACTTTGGCTGAGGCTATTGATTTTATTTCCTTTATCTTTTCAGTCTTTTTTTTTTTCCCCATTAAATAGTAGGTCTATTTAACATTGTGATCAATATGGTAAACCAGAGGCAGATAGGTGGAAACACAGAGATAGAAGGAGGGGAATAGTTTTCCTAGCCATGACCCTATGTGAGATGCAATGATTTGAAAACAAGATATGAGATGAAAGGGGCTATTACAATGTGTCTTTTCTTTGGTTGATTTTGTAACTGTGGAAAGAAATTCAGAGCAGGCAATTTGGATTCTCATCAAACGTATAACTTGCCATAAACAAATTGGCTCAAAAATCTCAGGTATAATATAAATCCTCCAATTAGGAACAATGGTGAGACATTCAAATCAGTAATTAAGCAGATTGGAAGGTAAAGTTAAGACTAGTATCAATCAGGCATGCACGAGATAGAAATCCAGATTAAATGTAGTTTGTTCTTTTAGCTGCTCTTGTACATAATGATGCAAAGCAAACAACCTTGAATGTTTTATACCCTGTTCCTTCTCTTATCTAGCAGCACTACTACTTTGTATGATACAGTATTTAAGAAAATTACACTAAATAAGTGACTGCAGAGGTCGAAGGACTTCCCAATCCATTTCACCAGAATAGCAAGAGGTACAAGATTATGGGACAGATGTTAGGTCTAAAAATAAATCCAGACGTATACGGTATGTAATCGGTGACCCCCTTCAGCTCCTCTTTCTCTTCCTCACTTTCTATATTGGTGTTCCCTGGGGTTTTCTTCTTAGAGGTTTTGTCTCTTCCAACTCACTTCTTTTGCCTTCTGCTTTCTCTGGATGCCTCCTCTGTACTGATGACTCACAAATCTATCATTGTTACTGTTGCTTTTGTTCTTGACCTGTTTGAGTAACTGGGCTTTTCTACCTGGATGTTTTACAAGCAGGTAGAGTTTGTTATCTCAAACTCACCATACTCTAAGCTATATATTCAAATTCTCTTTCTCCTCACAGCGATAGGATCACAAAACTGTGATTATATCACTATTCTACTTAAAATTCTCCCATGAATTCACATTGCTTTTAGAATAAAAAAAGCCCAGCTCTTCTCCATAACCTACGTGGCCCTGTATGGTCTGGCCTCATCCTTTCTCTCTAAACTTTTCTCCTACTCTCCCTTCATATAACTTCCCTCCTGCCATATAAGCTTTATTTTTGTTTTCACATATGCCTAAGACTGTCCTGCCTCTGTGCCTTTGGATTGCTTTTGCATTTTGCTAGATTTTCGTTTGTTCTTATATTAATTGGTAATCTGGAAAAAAAAATGGTAATGATACCATTAACGTTAGTGAAAGAGTCTAGGTTGTATAAAGAACCAGATGTTAAACTGTGTACTTCTCTGGTGTATAATAAAACAAAGGTCCTATGTATTTCATTTAATAAACATCACTGTAAATATGGGGAAATTCCTCACTTGAAGTTAGGAATTAAAATACATCATTATGCAACGTCCCTCTTTGTCTCTGGCAATCATCTTTGCTCTAAAGTCTATTTTATCTGACATCAGTATAGTCACTCGAGCTATTTTTAATAATGTGTGTGTAATATATCTTTTTCCATACTTTTAAATCCAACATATTCATCTTCTATTTGAAATGGGTTTCTTATAGACCCAATAGAATTGGTGTCTCAGTAAGCTCAGGCTGCTAAAACAGTACCATAGACTGGTTGGCTAAAACAACAGACATTTACTTCTCACATTTATGGAGGCTGGGAAAATCAAAGATCAAGAAGCCCACAGATTTAGTTCTTGGTGATGACCTACCTACCTGACCTGGTGGAGAAAGGAAGGTCTAGTATCTCTTCCTTCTCTTATAAGGGCACTGATCCATGGAGCTCCACCCTCATGATCTCATGTAAAATTAATTACCTTCCCAAAGCCCCACCTCCTAATGCCGTCCCTTTTGGGAGTTAGTGCTTCAACATATGAATATTGGGGGATACATTCGTTCTACAACAATTGGATCATGGTTTGTTTTGTTTTGTTTTACCCATTCTGCCAAGCTCTATCTTTTTATTGGTCCACTTAGACCATTTGCATTTAAAGTAATTATAGATAGGTTAGGGCTTAAATCTATCATTTTATTTTCCCTTTTCTATTTCTTCTTTTTATTCGTCATTCTTCTGTTTCTCTTTTATTGAGTTCCTGTGGGTTACAAGTACATTATTTAGAATTCTACTTTGATTCTTTGATTTATTGAGTGTGTTTGAATATATGGCTTTGTATCCTTTTCTTGGTCATTGCTTTAGGTACCATAGTATACATACATAACTTATTACAGTCTACTAGTGCTAATGTTTTACCACTTCCAGTACAGTGAAATTTTACTTCCATTTTGGTCCCTTTTCCCCCCATTTAAAAAATATAATTATTTTGATCATTTCCTCTACCTGTATTGAGCACCATATCACCTGTTACAATTTTTGCTTTAACTACTAAATGTGATTTAAGGAACTCGTAAGAAGAAAGATAGTTCATTATATTTATCTTTATTTTTACCCATTTCTTGCTCTGTCTTTCTAAAGTTTCAAGTCTTCTTCAGTCATTATTTGCTTTCTGTTTGGAGAACTTCCTTTAGCCATTCTTTCAACTGGGTCAGTTGGCAAAAAAATTATCTTTGTTTTCCATCATCTGGGAATTTTTTTACACCCCTTCTTCACACTTAAAGTATCTTCTCACTGAATGTTGGATTCAATGCAGACTTTTTTTTCCCCCAGTACTTGAAAAACGTGCAGTTTCCTTCTGGCCGTGATGGTTCAGATGAAACTGGCATTCATCTATAAGTAGAGTCTTTTTTCTTTCTTTCTTTTTTTTTTTTTTTTTTTTTTTTGCAACTTTCGGGATTTTTCCTTTGTCTTCAGTTTTCAGAAGTTTAATTATGATGCGTCTTGGTGAGGAATATTTTGAGTTTACCCTGTTTATAGTTAGCTTAGCTTTTTGAATCTGTGGCTTTATATCTTTTGCCAAATTTGGGAAGTTTTCAGTCATTATTTTTTCAAACAAATTTTCAGCCCCATGCTCTGTTTCTTCTTTATCTGGGACACTGATTATATGAATATTAGAATCATTGTTGCTCTCCCACAGATCCCTAAGACTCTGTTCTTCTTCTTTCTTATTTTTATTTTTTGTCTATTTTTCTCCATTGTTCAAATTGGATAATATCATGTTCTATCTTTAAGTTCACTGATTTTTTTTTCCTTTGTTATATTTATTCTACTATCAAGCCCAATGAGATTTTTAAACTTATTTTAAGTGTACTTTTCATTTTTATAATTTTTATTTAGTTCTTTTTCATAGCTTTTATTTTTGGGGGGGGTTATTTTTTAATTTTTTTCAAGAGTATTTGAAATTGCTCATTGAAGCCCTTTTATGATGGTTGCCTGAAAATCTTTGTCAAATAATTCCGACATATGACTTGTTTCAGTGTTAGCATCTCTTGTCTTTTTTATTCATATTCTGACTTTTCTGTTTCATGGTAGAAAAGTGATTTATATTATATTATGGCCATTTTGGTTATTATGTGAGAAGACTCTGGACCATACTTAATTTTTTTTGTTTTTTGTTTTTCTTGACACGCAGTCACTCTGTTTAGTTTTAGTGCATAGGTCCTGTTCTACTTCTGTGGGCTGTGGTTCCAGCACCAGTGCTTGTGCCAATTTAGTTTTCAGAGCCCTGGACATGCTCTTCTGTCCTAGGTGACACTGGGTCTCTGACTTGATTTCTACTGGTACTGCCTATGGGGACAGAATGTGCTTCCTTGGACCTAGTACTGCTAGTTTGGGGATGGGAAGAAGACAGTGGGCTAGTGGGGATGGAAGGCTCTTCTCCTCCCTACCTGGTGCTAGTGGGGCTCTTGCTTAGTCCCTGCTGGCGCCATCTATGGGTGAAGATGAAATCTCCCTACGCTGCTTGGTGGGAGGCTAAGATGTTATTTCTCTTGCCTTACTCTCCAGGCTGGGAGTCAGTGGGGCTCCCACTTGATCTGCTAATATTGTCAAGAAAGGAAAGCATCTATTTGATTCACCTTCTGCTGGGTGGAGGGCCAGGAGATACCAGGACTGTGACACCTTCCTCCACCAGGTGGGCAGTGCACCTCTTTGCTTTTCCTCCAGTCCTGGGGTTCCCAGTCAGTCTGCCTTCTTTGTTCTCCTGTGGTTACCTGCTACATTATTTCCAGGTGGTTTTAGTTATGCATAGCAAGGGGAGGCAGGGTGAAATGAATCTATGCCATTTTTTCCCAAATCTGAAGCCTCAAAAAAATACTCTAATAATATTGCTTGTAATTCTTAGAGAAATCTTATTTCATTTCACATGCTCCTCTTTGTATCTGCTCTGTCTATGCTTTTAGCCTCATTGCAGCATAGGAAAGAGGTTCATAACCATTGTTATACAAGTACAATTTCCATGTTGAATCTAAAGGAAAGAGGACCCCATACTGAATACAGTGTAGGTAACATCACTCAGGCATCAAAGCTTGGGATTTTATTTATAAACCATTTGACTTTCATCACCCATTGTTATGTAGGGGACACACACACACACACACACACACACACACACACACCAAATATGGCCCAATTTTACTTTGAATGAAAAATTCTCTGAAAATCTGTGAATACTTCCCCATGTGTTGAGAGGGCACCTTTATTTGTTATAATACTCTTTCCCCAGGGCTCTGTGGTCTGGGAAGGGAAACTAGAGTGCCTCGGATTATTCTTAGCATTTTATAATGACGAGCTGAAACCCAATCCAAGGCTTTCCAAGCACTTGCCTTCCTGAACACATCTGGCAGTGCCCTCCCCTTTTTCTCTGGTCTGGCCCTACAAGAGGAGCCTTAGATAAATAAACTGAAATGTGCATGTAGTCGCCAAAAGATCTCTGTGGAAAACAGAATCAAACCAAAGCAGCCCCAGGCGTGCTGTGCCTTTGTTCACTGCCTTTCAATGATATAAGCTACCTGGAGGTATATATGGTGAAATCATTGCTGTTCTAGCTGGGTCCACACTTTCCCTGAAAATTACTCATGCCTGGGAATAGCCGGCTAAAGCATTCTAAACATCTGCATTTCTGGAGGGAGAAAAATATTATTAAAGACCTGATCTTTTGTATGTATTTAAAACAACATTTACTGAGTCTCTGCTTAGTATTTAAATTGTAGCATTTTAGATTTTACCAAGATAAACAAAAGATCTTGAAAAGGAGCTAATTGGCTGAGATAGTGTTTATGTGCAAAATAACGAAGGGAGAAAGAAAAAGGAAAGTAATATCTATTGAACACCTACTGTATAAAAGGGCATGAACCAACCAGGAATAATCTGTTTGTCAAAGTAATTTGCAGAATGAAATCTTGATGGAGGGACTTTGGAATTGGATTGCTGTTGTCATAGGTAGAAATTTATTGTTAATTTTCTCCTCGGCGGGGGGATAAAAAATATTTTATATGAGCCTGGATGTAAACAAGAGATTTGCAATGAATTAGGTATCTAGGATGCAATACGGCCATGCTAAGAGGAGGTATTAGTTTCATTTTACTTTTTTGTTTGTTTGTTTTGAGTCCCCCTTTTTAATATTTTTTATTAAAATGTATTGGGATGACAATGGTTAGTAAAATTATATAGGTTTCAAGTGTACAATTCTGTAATACATCATCTGTATATCACCACATTGTGTGTTCACCACCCAGAGTCATTTTACAAAACGAAGAATTGAGTCTTAGAGAATCCTAGTATCTTGAATTCATTCATTATCTCCTTCATTCACTCATTAACAATTACTCAGTGTTTGCCGTGTACTAGGTATTAATTCTAGACACTAAGAATCGATCAATGAACACAACTGACAAAAAAACCCCTGTCCTCTCCTCATAAAGCTTACCTACCACTGGGTAGAGACACATAATAAATGAGATAAGTAATATATAGTATATTGGATGGTAGGTGATAACAGATAATAAGGGGGAAAATCATCTGAAGTGAGACAAAGCATGTGGTAGGAAAAGACTGTAATTTTAAATAGACTAGTTGAGAACTGTTTTACTGAAAAGGCAACATTTGCACCAAAACCTGAAGGACGTGAAGGAGTGAGCCTCCTAGATATCCAAGGAAAGAGCAATCCAGACAGAGAGAACAGCAGTTGTAAATCTCCATGCGGGGAGGATTCCTGGATGATTGAGGAATGCTATGGAGACCAGTATGGCTGGAGCAGAATGAACAAGGAAAGCACAAGATGAGATTAGAGAGGAAACAATGGGGGGGCATCAGATCACAGGGACATTGTAAACCATTGTAAGAACTTGCTTTGACTATGAAGAAGATGGGAGGTCATACCATTAGAACGGCATGATCGGGCTTGCCTTTTGACTGGATCTCTTTGGCTGTTGTGATGAGAATAACCTGAAAGGCAATGACGAAAGCAGGGAGCTCATTAAGAGGCTTAATACCGTAATTCAAGTGGCTGGTGATTATGCCCAAAGTCACATACATAGTAGTGACAGAGTCAGCATTTAAACCTGACAGGTCTGACTTTCCGCTGCGCGATGCCACTTCCTAGGGCAGGTAGTCTGACCAAAAGGTCATTATTAAAGGATGTTGTTTTCCTTTCCATGTTTGGCCAAGGCAGAAAGTTACTCTGAGCCCTCTGCTATTTTAGATTTTTAGCTTATTTTGTGTGTGGGGGGGGGAGAGGGAGGGAAGAAATCAGAAAGAAAATGTATTAGCATGCAATTTAAAATATATGAAAAAAACTACATAAACTCTATAATATAATATGACTGGCTTTGGTCAGTCTTATTTCCTCAAGCTTTATCTTTTATTGTGCATAACCTCAAACATTTTTTAGCCTTGTAACAACTCCAACTGATATCCCTTCTGGACTTTTTTAAGTACCTTTTTTTTTTTTTTTAGCTGATTATCAGCTCAGAAGCAAAGATTCCTCTTCCCTTCCACTTAGGTTCCACTTAACAGGAGGAACCATGGGGCCACTTTTTACATTCTCTCTGTGGAAGGAATAGGGAGATAAAACATCATCATCTGAATTGTTTCATAGCTGCTAAGCACATTAATTTATTCCTGCTGAATGATGTTCACAGGGAAGATGATTCAGTATAATTTCCTCTTCTATAAATGGCTCTGGGGTCTTAAATACCTTGGTCATTCACACTGTTCTCTCCATCCCCAAAGCCCTGTCTTAAAATGGGAGAAAGACAATAACAGTTAGATGTCAGACTTCCTAGACAAAAATGAAATTTGAAGAGTGCATTTTCATATCCCAAGTAGATCCTGTTGTAGTCATTGAATTGGTTTGTGTCAGAGTCAAAGGAAAGCCAGGTGACTTTGTTAGCACCACTTCAAGAGAAGGCCAATGGAACCAATAAATTCAGGTTCCCATTTCATGACCTAGATCAATAGATCCCATAGTGGGCTGAGAAATCAGACCTACACAATCAGAATCTTTGAAAAGGGACTCCAGATTTTGTGTTTTTAGCAAATCCAGGTAAATCTGATGAGCATCTAAGTCAAGAAGAAACCTCTTGCGTAAAGGACATGTCCAGACTCTTCATGTTAGATATTGGCAGCTGTCTATAAAAATCAAACACTACATTAGGATTCAGAAGACCTGGCTTCTAGTTTTGCCACCATCACATTTTGTCCCTAACCATGTCCAGAAAAGTTATAAAACACTAGATCTGTATAAGAACACTGCCAATGAATAATGCTACATGTCAATTGTATCTTAATTTAAAAAAACAAAAACAGTATAGATGTCTACAGAAACAAATGGTTATTTTAGAATGGTGAGATTGTGGGTATTGTCCAATTTTTTACAATCAATGTGCATTTTTTTATTGATCAGAAATAGCTAATAAATGTTATTTTTAAAAGAAAAAAACACTGCAAATGGGGGGAAATGGAGAAAGGGGCTCAATTATTATAGATGCTGGACCATGGTTTTACCTTGGATGGCCACAGGAATCACAGAATATGACTTCGTCCAAGTGGATGGAAAGGATATGGAATGAGTTCCCCAAGAAAACCAGGGCGGTTTTAAGTGGTGAAACCAGAGCCTCATGGATATGAGAAATGAGTACTGGTAAAGTTAATGGGATTGGATATATGTGGATTGGCTAAGAATATTGTAGACACACTTTCTTATTTTGCAGAGATAAAGCATGAGAAATCTGTTCAACCAAGTGCCTATACCTGTAGGAATAGAACCAAAAACTTAATTGATAAGAAATTCTCTGTCCAGCTTCTGATTTGGACCATTCACGGCGTCCAGCCAGGCTTTGTCTATATCCTGGTGAAAATACGATCACTTGCCTCAGGTAACATGGTTATTCAAGGTGTTACTAGTGCACCTAAAACAACAGAGAACTGGGCTTTCATGGAGCTTCCACAGGAAGTTATATGACTGTTTGCTGTTTGTTAATAGATATCAATACGGGTAGCTAAATTTGGTCCTAGACTTGTTTGTTTTTGTGTTAACCTAGTCGTGAAATCATGAAGAAAATATCCCTTAACTCTAACATATCCCCCAAAGGCTACTTACCAAACAAACAAAGCAAAGTAAAAGCAAAAATTAAGAACATCCAAACTGGCTTAAGGAAATTGGCAACAATAAGTTTCTGAACCTCCAGGACCAAGCAGAATCCTTCGATAAAGCAAATCCTGCCAGACAAACTAAGGCAAAAATATTAACCTGCCTTTCCATGTCCTAGTCATGGAGGTAAACTTTTTTTGCAGGTGAATCCGGGGGAAAGGAGTCCAAATTAGACTGAGCCTGGGAAGCGGGTCACTTATAGTAGTAGTTAATACTTAGAGAGTACTCTCAGTGTGTTATACACTGCTACAAGCTCTTTATAAGTATTAGCTCATTTGATCTTGAAAATAACCCCATGAGTTCATTTTTTTTCCTGATTGAATAAGCAAAGAAATTAAGGTACAGAGAAGTGAAATGTTTACCTAAGGTCATACACCCAAGAAATGGCAGGATCAGGATTTACATCCAAGTACTGTAGGGTGTCACTAAAGATTTTATCTTAATCACTGCACCCTACTGCCTCACATGCAAGAAAGTATAAGGTCCTAGGAAGCCTGGTCTCATGATATCCTTCCCCAGCCAGAGGACCAGGAGGTCCTGTACCTTTCCTTGGAGCTTAAGCTTCAGTAATAATAAGATCCCTTTTACTGTGGACATAATTTAGGTTTCAAGTTTCAAATTATTTTACTTTACATCTCTGGGCTCACCCCTTTCTGTCTCACCCCTGGGAGATAGAGAGAGAAGGGACAGTTGCTCCTACTTTACCAAAGGTGAAAATGAGCCCGTTAGCTCAGTTGGTTAGAACGCCGTGCTCGTAGCACCAAGGTTGCCGGTTTGATCCCCACGTGGGCCACTGTGAGCTGTGCCTTCCTTAAAAAAAAAAAAAAAAAAAGAGCCTTGGAGAATTTAAATAAAATGTTCAATGCCATATAACTGAAAAGTAATAAAGATTATAACCCAAGTGAGCCTAGGTGGAGGTGGTGACAGCGCCCAGAGTCATCATTGGGTGGCTCCTTTGTGGCAACTGACTGTTTGTTGCCCCCTTACAGTCAGCCACACACACATAATTATCTATTTGATGTATCCATTATTTGATAATTTTCAGAACTTTTCCATATACCATCTTATTTAATTAAGTCCTCACATGCACATAGCGCGCGCATGCGTGTGTGTGTGTGTGTGTGTGTGTGTGTGTTGGGGAGTAGGGGGTTGCTTTCTGCCCGGGAGAAAGTTCAGCCTTGCAGAGAGTACATAAGTTCTCAAGCCTGCAGAACTAGTGACTGTGTATCAGAGACAGAAATAGAACTCAAATCTTACAACTCTAAATCCACCCATAAATTTGGTTTCACATCAGGACAAATTCGGAGCTGTAATGTTGCCGGTGGGCTTTATCATCGTTAAGTGTCTTCTGCATTTTATGTCCCTCCTTCTCTTTCTTCCCTAGGACGACCCCCAGGCCTCTTAAAATCACCTATCCCTTTTGCTTCCCTATAACATTATTACTATTCAGAGTCAGCAGAGAGAGACAATGAAATATTCTTAAAACAGAAAGCATGTTGTCAAGAAACACATGTTGTGACTCCTCACCAAGGAAACGCGGGATTGATGACGTGAGTGGAGGAATGCCTTATGACTATTTAGCAACAGTCTGCAATACACAGCCACACTGTCAGCGATTAGAGGCACAGACCTGTCACGGTACTTCCCACAATTATTGGTCTTTGAAGCATTAACAGGAATTGAAGTCACTGATCGCAGTAGATTGGTTGGAGAGGAAATAGAGCACCAGATGGCAGAATTTCTGTTCAACAATCTCTCAAGACAGAGGAGAGTCCATTACATTTGGGAATCCTGGTTTCTTCTTCTGGAAAATGGGAGTTAAAGTAACTAATTTAACAAAACACTGAACCAAGCTATGGCTGGTTTGCCACATAAATCTTGAGCCTTTGTGACCCAGCAATAATGCTGCCTGGGCACCTTGGCCTTCACTTTAGCATTTTAGCTGAGGATGAGGTGATTTATGATGGAATTTGCATAGGCAAACAAATCCCCAGCTGCAAACTCCCTGCCCCAGAGTTTCATGGTTCACTAAGGATTAAGATTCTTGGAGCTCCTTCTGGGTGGCTAGAGGCTCTGACAGATATACTTTCCTAGTTAGTTTCCTGACTGTGGTAGGTATCCCTTCATTTAGTGGCATGATGAAGTTTGACTTTACCCAGGAGGAGTGAATTAAAGACTGTGGGCTGTGAAGCCTCATGGTTTGTGGAACTTAATTGCAAGGAGACTTTCTTTGGGGGAGATTGCTTTCTCTGCAATGTGGAAGAGCTAGAGGAGGGATTACAAACTACTGAAGATAAGACCATGCCCAATCCGTTTGCCTTGTAGAGATTTTCTAGGAATAATGAACTTTTCTGAAAGGATTTGATGGACTAGAGGAGGATTTATTGATATTACTTCATAAGTGAAACAGTAGACTAGATGCAAAGAATGGTACAATCTCAGGATGGCAAGGGACATGCGACTTGAATCCTCCATTTAATATTCTGTTCCAAAAGCATCAAAGGTACATTGAAACCTTCCATGATATGGGACACAATGAAACATGAGGTAGAGTATTTTATCCTTAAACAATTTGGTAGCAAGTTTGTTACCTTGATGTGGAATTTTTTTTCTCCTAATTTGTATTAGTTGGAGTAATGTAAAACAACTTGGGTCCCACTGACATGACAGACCTTTATAGATTGTTCTGTATGTGAAGACTCCTATTATGTAACCCTTATATCTTCTCTTCATTTTGTTTACTACCCTCAGCTAATTACACTGTTCCTCATATGACATGATTAGATCTCTTTATGTATATACATATATATATATATGTATATATATACATATTTTTATACATGACATATATTCATACAGATATATTAGATTCATATGCATCTAGAATAAAATAAAAACAAGACTAAACACAGATGCCATAGCTTTTAATCTAGTGCAGATTTTATTATTACCTTTGTTCACTTAGCAACTGATGATCTCCTCAAAGTCATTTCTAGAATCATAGAATGCTAGAATTGAAAGAGATGTTGGAAATCATCTAAAATTCTCCCTTATCTTTTGTGCATGAGACATAGAGTCTATGATCTCACTATGAAACTCCTCTGGCCTGACTAATCATCGTGCAGCTAAACTCACTGGAACTATGCTCTCTACCAGTCTTATACTTAACATCAAAAATTACAAAACATGAATCTTCACACACAGACACCAATGGTCATCGCTGGTTCATGCCATCCCACCTGATGGTAATGACTCAATGATTTTATAATTTTGTATGTTATAATTATCTATGGATTGGTAGCTACAATACATTATTGCTTAGTGCAAATTAAGAGCAATGGCTATCAGAGGGAAAATTATGATTAAATCAAAGAAGCATATACTGTAGGGATTGAAAAATAATTTGAAAATCATCTAGTCAACCTACTGTTTGAGTCATTTCTCCCATATTCTGGATAGTTAGTGAACCAGCCTCTATTTGAATATACCCCAGGATTGGAGGCCAGTGCCTTCTGGGCAGTGTGCAGCATTTTTTACATGTTCTGGTTGTTACTACCTAAACATGAGCTAAAATCGTCTCCCTGAGACTTGGTGAGGGAATCCAGTTTTCCTCTTTGTTACTTATAAATGGTTCTATTATCAACAACTTAGCTGCAAAATCAGAACATCATTCAAAAGAAATTGGCCCCACACTAATGTTGGTCATCTTGGTAAATTATAGGCTGCCGTATGGTCAGCACTCAGGAGTTACAGTGGCCTGTCACCACTGGCAGAGTGATTCCTGCAGGAGCTATCTCATTATATGGGAAAATGCCCTCAAAGGGCAAGCCTGTTTCTTGTCCTGGCAGGCCTGTCACATCCGATGTTAGAGGAAACAGCAGCAAAGAATTGTAGCCGAAAGAATTGTAAATTTTGCCTGTGGAGAGTCACTGAGGGCAATTCTCCTGAAAAGGATTATTTGTCAACTGCAGTCAGACTCTTTGTTATTCGAATTTAATTGATATTTGCTACTGGAGAAGAAAGTTGAAAACAGGATATAAGGCAAGCAATTAAAGCTCTTTAATAAGGGATAGTTAATGAGTTGTCAAATTTCCTAGACATTATTTCCCCAACTCCCCTTTTTTCTATTATAAGGAGAGGTAGGGCCTTCTCTAGCTTGGGGAAATGTCAAACAATCACAAGAGAGGCAAATGAAATCAAATAAGGCCAGGCAGCTTTTGTGCAATCCAACGAATTTATGCAATGAAAGAAATTGAGCTCTGATGTTCAAAAGCTAACTTTGCAACTCTTTTTCTGAGCCTTCATTGATTCATTTGTCAAATGTGGGTGAGGACTAGATGACCTCTAAGATCCTTCTAAATGTAGTGTTCTGTTCATATTTTATACAGTTCTGTGTCACTTTAGACATATAGCAGATAAGACGCAAACACTTCTGACACAGCATCTCCACTAATTAGCTTTTGATGTGGGTTAAGTTCATTAACCTCTGTAAGTATCAATGTCCTCCTTTGTAGAAAAAGTGAACATATGCATATCTCATAGGATTGTGTTAGAATTAAATGAAAGAATACATGTAAACTGTTTTAACTAGGGCCTATAAAATAGGACGTGATCACTAAATGTTGGCTATTTTTATTAAACATTGTGTTTCGTGATCCAATTTTTTAAACTATAGCAATATATTCTAACCACCAGAGGGCACTGCAAAGATAACAGCTTGATTTTTCTTTTTAGCTGAATATACCTATTTACTGTTTGAAGGAATTGACCGCGTGTAACCTAGAAATTTCAGCTCAGGGCGTTTGGTCTTCAGTTGCATCCTATGACAATGACTGAATGTGCTGTGATTTCTTCAGTCTAGGCTCTTCTACTTCCCTTGCATTCTTGAAGAATCCTCATGTGATACAGTACCCATGTAGAGAGAACCCAAAAATAGAAGGAAGAAAAAAGAGCAAATATTTATTGATTACCTACCATGAGTCAGTCATTGTATTAATCATTGCAATTATTTTTCACAAACAAAGGCAAATCATAAATTGCCATACCCATTTTACAGGTGGGAAAACTAAAACTCATACAGTTTAAGTTCTTTGCCTAAACTTACACAGCCCATAAGTGGTAGAATAATAATTCAACGCCATGGCTGCCTGACTCCAAAGGCTGTGCTCTTTCAGTTTCACCATGCTGCCTCCAATGCTCTGTTGGAATAACACCACAGGATATTGAGCATGGAACAAGTCCTAAATGCCCATTCTCTCTCTATTTGTATCAAAGAAATTAGCTAATGTAGTTATGTTATAAAAAGCAAATAGAGAAAAAGGAAAGGCAAAAAAAATTATTTACAGATTATAAAACTATAAATCTGGAAAACTTAATACAAAGCTACTACAAATAAGACAATTTAGCAGAGTAGAGGGCATAACATTTGCATAGAGAAATAACTTTCACATATACAATCAGATAGAGGAAATAGTGGAGGGCAAACATAATTTTCAATAGCAAAATAAAATAAAGTGAAATACAACACATGCATCAACTTGAAAAGAAAGTAGAAAACCTGTACTTAGACACATACACACACTTAAAAGACATAGAGGGAAACTGAATGAATGGGAAAACATTCCATATTCTTGGTTAGGATGACTCATCATCGTAACAGAGACATCAATAGAGATGTCAACTCTCCCTATGTTAATTGTAAACTGTAATGTGACCGTGATGATTAGTCTTCCCCATTTTCCTAGAACAAGACAAATTAAACACAACATTCATTTGAAAGCATTAAGGGGGGAGGGAGGAGTGAAACTAGGAAAGCCCTGAAGTAATGAGGGCGGGGTGTTGATCCTCACAGAGCATTAAAAATAAAGCCTATTATTTTTTTAAAGTGTGACGTTGGTGCACAAATTGCCAGACCAATGAAATGGAATGGGAAATTCAGAAAAAACAAAAATACATTGGGGAAATTTAGTATGTGATAAAGAAGGTATCTCAAATCAATGGGGACAAATAAGAATTTTTAGTAACTGGCAGATAACTAGTTAGCCATAGGTAGAAATATCAAATTGGAACTATTTCTCATGCCACACAACAGAATAAATTCAAAGTGGTTTAGATATTTGAATGTTAAAACTCCATCTATATGAATACTCAAATAAAACGTGGAGGGTTTCCTTTATAATCTGGAAGATAGAAAAATGATCTAGTATGGCCAAAATCTAGATGTCCTAAAGAAAAGTTTAATAAATTTGAATATGTAAAATTTAAAAGATAACTTTGGGGGGAAAAAAGGAATAAAAAGAAGTAAAAAGGCAAATATCAAACTGAGAACATATGCAACTTAAATCACAAAAGTCCATTTCACTGGTATATGAAGAGCTTTTAAGTATGGAGAAGAAAAAAGCAACAATCTGATAGAAAAGGAGCAAATGATGTGAATAGAAATTTCGTAGGAAAGGCATATAGGTGGGTTGCAAACATTGGAAAAAATCAATTTTATTCATAATAAGAAAAAATCAATTAAAACTACATTGAGTTACCATTTCTCAATCATCAGATTGGAAAAAAATTCGAAAGCTTTCAGACATGTTATTTGTCAAGGCAGAAGTAGGGCACCGATACTCTCTTCCATTGCTGGGGGAGGGGCTTGCAAAATGACAGAATTCTAACAAATGAGAAGTTAGCATTACCTAGAAAAATTCCGTATGTATTTACATTTTGATGCAGAATTTTCACTTCTTGGAACCTAACCCAATGATACCGTGGCAAACCTGTAAAAGGATGTATGCCCAAGGATGCACGCTGCAGTTTACTATTTGTAAAATGATGAAAATCACCCCCATGTTCATCAGTAATCATCATGAGTCAAATTGAGCATAAGATGATGTGTCCACAATGCTACAATATTCTCCTATATAAAGGTATAAGGCTTATATCTTGATTGTCTTTCCACAAGCATATACCATTAAGGGAAAAACCAAAATGCATAAAGGAATGTATATAGCATTAATTTTTACGTTAAGGAGAAATATATATATATAAAACTATATATTCATATGTATATTCTATAAAACAACTACATGTATGTTTTCACTTTCAAAAGGAAACAGTGGAAAACTAAATCAAAACTTAGTGAAAAACAGTGTTTCTCTATCAGAGAAGGCAGAAAAAAGAGAAAGGGCCAGGGAAGACAGACATGCTTCTCTAATACTAATCTTGTGGCTTTGACTGTGAAACCATGAAAATATTTTACTAATTAAAGAAAAAAAAATTACGCTCAAAAAGACTATTTCTAAAAGCTAAAAGGAAGAAAAAAACAAAACAAAAACAAATCCACTTACTTTGTGTCAAATGAGTCACACAACCAAATAAAAACTAATCATGGTGATTTAAAAAGACAATGTTTTGACTATACAGCTGTGATAAGGTATATCTAAAGGACAAAAAATACAGCAAAGGAGTCACACAGTGCAGTCAGTTGGCACGTTGTTAGCAATAATACAGATAATATTGTTTTGAAATACACACACAGACATATATAAAACAAATAAGTTAGTATATCAGGAATCATTGAGAATTAGATTCTCGGGGTAAGAAAAAGGAAACACAAATATGAAATTGTGCTTCAAGTTATATCATCTTTCATTTGACTTGGAAATTTTATGCATTTATTATGTTTTTCGCTTTTTAAAAAGAAAGGCATTCCTTCTGGTCTGTTTCAGTATACAGCATTAGAAGAATATGGGCTTATTCAGTGGTCTGAAAATGCCCAGAAGCAATGAAAACATTTGGAAAAACGTTGAAATGTATGGCTAGAAAGATTGTTGAATTTTATTCAGAGTTAATAGCAATGTAGAAGTGTAAGAAAAGAGTGAATGCACTGAGACACGAATGCCTTGACTGGGTAACCAAACAGGAGGCCACCTTCAGACACATCCCTCCATCGTAGTTTGATGGAAGTCAAATGAAGTAGTTGCTATGAGCCCGTATGCATCACTACCTCCGGCACATCTACTTAGTAAGCCGATTCTTATTCTAGCTAATCACTCCGAAGACGTTTGGAGCTAAAATAACTGCACAGTTAAACATTTTCATATTTGATATTGCATATCTGAATATGCCCTGCTTCGTTTAATCAAAATGTTTTTCTATTAATCAGTCATCTCATATTTCTGTTTTTTACTACACTAGTGTCAGGAAGTGTGAAAATGGGGACGACTGATTTTACACAAAAGGTGGAAGATATATCCTCAAAGTGATTCTAATTCAACAATGCCAGGTCATAACTGCGACTAATTATAATTCAGTGGAATGAGTACTCCACTGAGTGTTAGGAAACTGCTTCTGAATTAAGATGCTGTATGATCTTGAGCAAGTCAATTGGGTAAATACTCATGGTGTGCCTACTAAGTTCTAAGCGGTGTTCAAAGTGATGAAGATTAACTGTAGAACCAGGGAGACAAGATCGCTGCTCTTATAAAGTTTACACTCTAGTATGCAGAGACAGAAAGTAAAAATGCAACATGTAAATTGACAACATTCCCAGTAAATGCTGTGAAGAACATAGCAGATGAAAGAGAAATGACTGAGGTTGGGAGAAGAGATGTTAATTGGATTGGTTGGTCTGGAAAGATCTCCCTAAGGAGTCAATGACAAGAAGCCAATGAAGAATAGAACTAGGAGCAGAAATCATTCCAGGCAGAGGAAATAATGTTTCCTGAGTCAAGAATGAACCCTTCAATATCAAGAAACAAAAAGGATATTGTGATTGAAATGTGGTGAGCAAGAATGGGAATATTTGTAGATGAAGTCAGGGGTGGAGGGAGGGGGACAGACCCTGTGGGGCTTATGCATTTGGATTGTAATAGGAAAGTTTAGGCAGGTTTGAAACATAAAATTGGCATGTTGTGATCCTATTTTTTAAAGATCACTCTGAAGATTTGGAGTTGAGAACGCACTCTTAGACAAGAGTGGCTAAAGCAGTGGATGAACTGAGAGTTGATGGTAGTCAGTAGTTGAGTAAAAATGGAGAGAAATGAACAGGACTTGGAGGATGGGAAGTGGGTAATGAAAAAAAAAACAATTTTTGATTAATGCCTTGATCAACTGGGTGAATTGTAGCTGATAAGCCAGTGACTTTCTATGCCTTATTTTCCATTTTTGTTTTTTTGCAAAAAGAAGTTGGATGACATAATTAAAATGTTTAACTCTAGATCTAGGACTCTGGGTGTAGTCAAAATGATGCCAGTTACAATTTCAGAGGGAGATGATAGTCAATGAGAGTTTAAAATAATTTACATATTTACATTAAAATGTTTACATATTTAAACTCCATATTGTTTTTAAAGCATTTGGATATTTTAAAAATGCTGGATGTTTGGCATTGTGAAGGCATTCTGGCCTTCTCTTGGGTACCTCAAGCCTGTAAAAAATTTTTTTGCCTTAGGACTTTTGTTCTTTCTGTTTATTTCTTTGGCTTGATACCAAACCTAGTTCTTTGCATGACTGGTTACCATTTAAACGGATGGATGAATGGATGAATGAATGAACTAGAATGACTAAATATCTGACTTGCCAGGGTTTATAAAGGATGGTGATAAGTCAAATGTAGGCATTGATCTGAGAGTAATAGAGGGCATGGTACATATTTTTTCCCACTTGCCTTCTTTCAAGTTATGATTCTTTTCCATTTTTGAGTGGAGTTTCAAGTGTGTTATAAAGCATTCATTAAAATGTGATCTATTAGAATGAAGGGATTGGTGGATAAAACGCTCAGAAAAAGTAAGGGAATGGTAGGGAACATCCATTTCCAAAGATGAGACACTTGGTCACAACCTGAGTAGCTTCTCCTGGATGTTTTGTCTGTGAGGAAGAGCATTTGTCAACAGTCTTTAAAGAAAAAAGCCCATCTACACAACTTCACAGGCATGACCTTTGGAGTAAATCCCTGTCAGATCAAGAATACTACAAAAGACAACTGGAATTTTCTATCTCCTTTGGTATTATTTATATATCTGAAAAATCTCTGGAACTTAGTAATTGAGGTTTCCTGACTTTCAAAATTTGGACATGTTTTGTTTGTTATTTTCTAAAAGCTAACATTGCCCTTTGATTTATCTTACACATGACATACTTTTCCATTTCCAGGCCCTAGCATGGTGGTTGGCTGGTGATTTTAGTTTATCATTAAAAATGCATGAAGTCTCACTGGTTTTTCTTCTCTCCATGTTGCAAGAATTTTTATGCCTTCTTAAGGAGGAAGAGTTCTCTAAGTGAACTCTTCTCTAAGTGTGTCCAAAAGAGATACCCAAATAAAGCCTTGGAAACAGCCCAAGGTGAATGTAAAGATCCTTTGCAGATACAAATGTCCTATGAATGTGAAGGCTACTAAAGTAAAACTTTTCTTGGAAGGCCAGTTTCATGTTCATCCTATGGTACAACTGTTGGCAAAAGAGTGAGATCCTGTTCACTTCATCCTTCTCGGTACAGATGATGGAGCCATCTGCCAAATCATAAAGATACATAATATATCATAGAATTTCCCTTATTTTGAGCCAAAACAACCAACAATAGTTTTAAAGTCTGTCAATTGCTTTATTTCTCTTCAATGTATAGCCATTCTTATTTTTAATTTTTTTTCCAACACATGTGATGAGGTTTGACATAAAAGAGAGCCTTCCAAAAATTGAGACTTGTCTTCAAATCATAAAATATCTATTTCTGACTCTAGGGCTAGGCATATACTCGCAGGATTAATGATTACTTATGTGACTGGTTTTATATTTTCCACTTCTTATCTTTCCCTGTCTCTTTATCCCACCACAAACTATACCTGTAACTTAGATAGTGACTTGGACCCTGTAATAAAGAACAACTTTTGCTCAGCATTACCCAGCTTAATGGACAAGTACTCGCTTTTTTTGTAACAAGACAGGACTGAAATCAGAGCCATACAAAGCATCACGAGAAAACTCTCCCACTTGAAATCCATCCATTCTTTTAACTGCCATGATTTCAACTACCTCTTATTTATACTTTTCCTCCTTGTCCTGAAGCATATTGTATTCGTTACCTATCACTGCTATTAAAAAAAAATTCCACTAATTTAGTGCTTAAAGCAACATAAACTTATTATTTCGCAGTTCTATAGATCAGAAGTCCATGTTTTACTTGGCTGTTTTCTCTGTTCTGGGATTCACAAGGCCAAAATCAAGTCTACTGAGCTTCTACGGTATTAGGGAGTTCTAGGGAGAGTCTGCTTCCAAGATTATTGAGGTTGCGGGCAGAGTCCAGTTCCTTGCGGTTCTAGGACTGAGGTACCATTTCCATGCTTGCTATTAGCTGTAGAGGTACCTTTAGCTCCCAGAGGCTTCTCTTCAGTCCTTACATGTAGGCTTCGACCGCTTAGAGCCAGCAGTGGTGCCTAGAATCCTTCTCTTACTTGGGATCTCTCTGACTTCCCCTTCTGCCACATTTGTTATTACTCAAACCAGAGAAATCTATGTGCTTTTAAGGACTCATGTGCTTTGATTGGTCCTACCTGGATAATCCAGGATAATCTCCTTACTTTAAAGTCTGTAACCTTCATTATATCTGCAAAGTCCCTGTAGGTGTGTAACATAAAATACTCAGCGTTGCAGGAGATTAGGGTATAGGCATCTTTGGCTGGGTGGGGTGGAGTAAGCATTACTCTGTCTACCACACATACTATGTCCGGAAATCCATTCTCATGCACCTGACCCCTTTTATCCATTTTTCCATCATGGGTTAAAGAGACAAGGTTCAATTCTGAGTCATAAATATCCAGAGAGCCAGTGGAGTGTAGAACATGAATTTGTTTTAGAAAGAGCTGGAGACAAGGCAGAAATTGAAAGGGGGGAAATTGGGCAGATGCTCAGGATTATGGATTATTGAGCATTGATTTGGCCAGTTTAGTACTAAGATAAGGGTACTACACAGGCTCATCCTCACTGATGCTTGGAGTTTATGTGTGAATGGCAGAAAAACACACTAAGGGAAGGACAACAGACACACACCAGATCTCATTTCTAGGTATCACAACTTCCAAACGGTCAATGCAGATAGTATACTTCCTTAGTCGTAATTGATGCCTAAACTGGAAGATAACTGAATGGTTGACATCAGAGAATCTCTCTCTGAGAACATGAGAATAACCGAATAAGGCAGGGACTTTCTATCTTTTCTACAATTCTCTTAACATCAGATCTGACCTCATCATACATTTCTCTATGAAACCCCATTGATTTTAATTTAAATAAAATGTGTGGTTGATTAATACTACCCTTGTTTTGACTGTACAGTCTGAAACTTATTTTTTTTGACCGACTCCCCATTCCTCCAGAGACATACTTTTTCTTAGAGTCATTTCCTTCTTAAGTTTTCTCTGAAGAATTTAAAACCTAGTAATCTAGGATCTGTAGTATATCTGACTCCATCTTCACCTTAATCCTAATCTAGAAGCCTTGAACAATGCTTGACACAGAGAGTACTAGAGAAATAATAAATGACTAGATAGAAAAGCTTTCCCAAAGGGAAATGGTCACAATTCTTTTACCATCAGATATTCCTTAGTGGCTGATATTTAAGCCCAAAGTAGCAGTTCCTTTCTTGGAGGTGCAGGTAGCAAAGATTTCCTAGATCTTCTCATTAAAAGAAAAAAAAACACCCAATAGATGTTTCTGTGTCCTCTGTGTGGTGACAACCATTATGGTTTTCCTGAGCAATGATCATTTCTCCTATTTCTGACAATAGCATCTTGATTGTTCCTTGAGGAAAAATACAATCCCTACACTTCGTCTATAGCATGAGAGTAAGATTGATCCTATCAGAGCTCGAAGTGTGAATAGTTGATTCAGCTTTGGCCAATCAGAGCGAAACCTAAATCAAATTTTATTTTCTGGCTGTTTTAGAAGTTTGAGAACAAAGAAGTTCTCTTTTTGCGGGACTTAAGAATTGTGAGGATATGAAGTGGGACATTAGGATGGGAGAAGGAGAGTTCAGCATCTATTCCACAAGGTTGTCACAGCAGACGATGGACACAGATTAAGGCCCAGCTGTGTAATTTGAGCTCCTGGATCCAGCCAGTCTGCCCTTAGAGTTTCTAGGTTTGTGAGCCAAAGGATTTTCTTTAATCCTTAAACTAGTTTGAATTGGATTTCTGTCATTTTTGGCTAAAAGCATCCTGACCAAAGCACTATTCATTTCATGATATTATGTCTTATCCAAACTGTAATTAGATCATTATATTTATGTCTGAATGCTCATCTCTACTGCCTGATTGGAGGTATTCTGGGGGAGGGTGACCAGCTTTATTTAATACAATACACTGCAATAGCACCCAGATCAGTGCCTGACACCTAGATATTCCCCCAAAAAAATATTGATATATTTCAAGAATGGATGGGAAATCATTGATATTTTCTTTCTCTTTTTTATCCTCAACTGTGTCATTTACAGTTTTTATTGTAATTGCCTGCATTGTTACTTCTTAGCACAGAGAAATTGTAATGGGTGTCCAAATGTCACTAGAAGCCAGAAGCAGATAAAGTGATTGTCCACAGTTATTTAAATCCACCTGGTTATCTATGATCTACGCTATCACCTTCATTTAGGCGAGACACAAAATCAACCCTAAGGGAAAGGAAATAAAACAAAACAAAAATTAGTGAAGCTTAAAATATCAGCGTAATCTCAAAAAAATGTGTCCTAATTCAGTTCAGTTACTGCATAAAAAATAGACATTAAAAAAAATATCTGGACAATTTAACTCAAAATTTCCCAATGTTTGAGAGAAGAATTTAGCAGACAGTATTTCTTGAGACCATTCATATTTTGGCTCATATACTGAATGCATTGTCTAATAAGTATTCAAATCTCTTTTGTACTTTGTTGATGACAGATTTGCTAAATGAGGCTCTGGAAAATTATCTTCAAAAGAAAGTATCTGCCCACAACCTGTCCCATAGAAATGTTAATGAAACCCCAGGTTCCTGTTACCACTTTAGAGAGTCTACAGATCCCAGGTGTTATTAAATCAGCCATTCAATAATAATCCAACTCAAGATCTTTTGTGGATGAACTTCCAAAAATACAACTACTTATAATTGGAATCAAATTCTAAAGAAAAGGAGTTCTATTCCCATCATTAACTCATTAATTAAGCCCCAAATTTCTAGAGTAAGCATGTTTTTAATCACCACATTGTACGCCTTTAATCCTGAGGCACAAAACAGTGCCCAGTATTCACATTTTTGCCAGTAACTTTTTCTTTAATCATGGTGTTAGTTTTGTAAAAGACAAGTTTGGAGGGACCAATCTCAGGGCTTAAAAAATATTATAATGGTTTTTCATCAAGTTGATAAGTTTTCATTGTGACTTATTTTCATAATATTTTACATATTTTGGCCATAGAATTACAAAGGTCAATGCAATTCAAAATTGATGTTTTACTTATCAGATTAAAGGAAGAAAGAGACTCACCCTCTGGAAGCATTGTACTAGCTCAGACCACCTCACACTCCCTTCAGTTTCTGTCAAAGCCCAGCCAATGAGCTACATCATTTCCATTAGAGGAATGGCCAGTTAAATCACCCCAGTCTTCTGTATTACATACAGAGTTCTCTTGTCTGCCAACATGAATGGTTGCTATCATTACATCAGCCTCCAGTGACTTTAATACATGAATGGCTAGCTTACGGTCCAAGAGTGGATTGGCTTTTCTGTCTTTTTTCAGAGGCATCTGCCAACCAACGGGAACAAGCAGACAAAGCTCACTTTAAGTATTCTGCCCCATGCAATAAATAGGCAATGTCTAAAAAGCAGCTCAAGACGAGACTCGGTGAACATGAAGGGCTCCCATAGACGTCTGGAAACCTTTTTCCAGCAAGAGCGCTCTCCTCATATATAGGAATGAAAGTAAATTGAATTGAAAGCAGAGCTGTGTCCACTTGACTTTGAAGGGAAGCTTAATAGAAGGGTGTGGTGAAAACAATTCAAAGAAGCTATAGGAGCACAAGGGTGCCTGTTATCTGTGGATAACCCTGTTTACTCAAAGTGAGGAGAGGATTCTCTGATAAGTTTTGAACTTGGGAGACTCCAGTTCTGCCTCAGGCACTCTTTTCTTTCATTTTATTCCACCTTTGTGTTATTCTGCTATCAAAATAATACCATCTCATTGCAGATAACTGATAAATGCACAAAATTGTAAAGAAGCAGAAATGTATCTATAATCCCAGTGAACACAAAGAATTACTGTTTACCTTTTGGCACTTTTTTTTTTTCAGTTTTCTTCATATTCTTTTGTGTTTACCCAGGTGACAGGCTGAAAATATGAAAGTATCCTTATTTTATCTCTGTTTATATCCTGCTTTGTATGATTAGCCCTTTTTTGCCAGAGCATTAACAGTACTTTATAAGCATCATTTTAATGGTAAAAATTAGTACAGATAATTTATAGAGTTATATAGATGTTCTATAATTTACTTAGTCACATCCTTAATTGTGAACATTTTATCTCCAAACATTCAAAATCATACAAAAAATATGGCAAAAAAAAAAAAAAAATCTTTCCTTAACTTCAATGTAGACACTCTGTGGCCCCCGACGTTCTGATACATCCTTCTAAGGAGTGTCTGCCTTGCTGCCACCTCCAATTAAAACTCACTGTCATAATGAATCATAAGCTGGTGGGGTAGGGGGAGGTGAACGTCTGCATAATATACTTCAGATGTGTTTGATTAGGAGAAAAGATGAAATTTACTAATCTATACAAAAAGAAGAGCGCTATTTCTTAAGCAATGGAAGTATAGCTAATGAGCTTATTGCCTTTGAAAGAGTGTATATTCATTCAGGTGTAGATAGTAAAAGTTTAAGAAAATCAAATTTATTCTTTGGAATCCAAAGACTGAATATACTAAAGTACTCTAAAATATTTTAAACATTTCACACTAAACAATGGGAACATATCACTTTTTCTATTGTTTCTACTTAGTGTGCTATATGTTTTATTTGGAGTTGTATACATTATGTTTCAAAAGAAATAAAGATAGTTATAGGTAAATGAAGGCTTAGGTAAAGTCTACTGACCCCTGGTAAGTTTTCTGTTTATTCTACCACGTCCCCCATTGAATTCAGTACCATGGCAATCAGAAAGTACCTAAAGATTTCTCTATATTTTGTTCATTCTCCCATTTGGGTGAATGGGGTGCCCTGGAAGGAGTACCCTTAAATGAAGTAAAAAGAGAAGCAAAATGCCTGGCTAATGATCATCCACATTGAATGACCCATGGCCTGAAAATGGAAAAAATGACCACAGGAATTTAGCTTGAACTACTTTCTACCACTACTAAGCCTGAGTGTGTCAGATGCAGGGGAAGCCAACAGAAAAAGGAAGTTCTGGTCTGACACACATTGACTCACTTGATATGTTACTTCCTCAGATAACTTTCTTGTCCAGTCAGAAGTCTCTCATTCTTTTTCATAGAAAGATAGGTAGAGAAGGAGCCAAAATTGTTGGCATAACAAAAGTAATGCGTGCTTAGATATGGCTTTAGAATGACCAGTTGACCAGAGAGAAGAGAAACCCAGGCTTATCATACTTATTAGTCACAAGGTTGGTGGAAGGGAAAGCTGTGTGTAGACATTCCCACTCTAATGATCACATTTTTCTGACGAGGCAATGAGGCCAAAGACACTTGTTATCTCCGTCAGCAAGGAGGGTAGGTCCCTGAATTCACACTGAAAATATGAAAGCAGTCACATCTGGAGGACTTGGGCCCCACCCAAGACTCATATTTACAACCCTTTGACAATCTAGCCCTTCTCTGGAGCCCACATGGAAGCTGTCAGAGCAAATCCACAGAGGATTGGTGACGACAGGCTGGACACATTGAGGGGTCTCCAAGATACATCCTACAGATCAATACAAAGCATTGATGCCAAGCAATCTGGAAATGAAAACACACATTGTTTTCAGCCTACAATGTACAAAAAAAAAAAAGGGTTCACCTCCAAAAATGTTCAGTGGTTGGTTTCTGGTTAGAAGAAAGAGATCGAAAAAAAACACAAAATGCTGAGGGCTATTTTGTTCTGAAGTGTAAGAGGGAGCTTCTGCATATTTCAATCCTCTGCTTTGAGGGAACTGCCCTACATACGACTCTGAACTTTCCAGTATTTTAAAGAACACTAACACCTAGATTCCCAAACGGAAAGGATGATAATGTAATTTTTAAAAATCGTTTGCAAAAACTTCAACACAGTGGCTTCCCTAATTGTTTAAAATGACAAGGAAATCAATAACCAGGATTTCTAGGTAAGCAACATATGGTGGAGACTATAAGGAAATACAACCCAATGCAGTGAAGCTGGCATTTTTAAATACACACAGTAGCAATAGTGCTGCAGTCAATAAAACTGGTAAGCTGTTCACATAAACTGATGTAATTAGTGTAAAACAGAGGAACCAAAGTGTTTATTCCTTTTGGTGTGCCACATCTTCGAAATCTGTAACAATGATCCACCTTTCTTATGACATCGTTTAGTTTGACAATGAAAGACATTGAATATAAAGGTGAAAGTTGCAGGAATTCTGGTTTGAAATGAGGAACATGAGATAGAATGCCATCTAGATGCCAGCCACTGTGCTGGATGCTTTCCAACTTGTCATGTTCAGTACTACATAAAAAAGAACATTCTCACAATGGGCACAGCCTGAGATGAGAAATGTTATCCCCCAAAGTTGTCTGTCATTAAAGATGCTGAAGAGGGAGGAAGAAGGGCAGTGTGTCAGGGTTCCTTCAGGGATCAGAAATTGAACTACCGTGTTTCCCCAAAAATAAGACCTAGCCAGACAATCAGCTCTATGTGTCTTTTGGAGCAAAAATTAATATAAGATCCTGTCTTATTTTACTATAAGACCAGGTCTATAATATAATATAATATAATATGATATAATATAATATAATATAATATAATATAATATAAGGTCTTATATTAATTTTTGCTCCAAAAGACACATTAGAGCTGATGGTCCAGCTAGGTCTTATTTTCGGGAAAACAGAGTAAACAAAGCCTGAGATGAGTCCTAATAGAAAGTTAACTGATTCTATTCCTTCAACACCATCAGCCCAGACATAAAGATGCAGCAGTCCCATTGAAAAACATTTTGAAATAAACGTTTTGAAGCAAATATGTTAGACTGTCTCTCAACAGCGAAGCCCTCTTTTCCTACTATTAAACCTTTCCCCGCAGCCAGGATCTCCAACTTTAGCCAGCCTATCTCTGTGTCTAAGGTTACTGAGTTCTACTGATGGACCTTTTTTCATTAACTCTTTCTTCCGCAGCATACTCATTCCACAGATATTGGGTTGTTCATATATGATGCTGATGCTTTTCCCTGAGAATCCTACCATGAGAAAGAGAAGCAGGCCGTTGCCTGGTGATTTTCACCCCTTGCCTAAGTAGTTCGTGTGCCTTTATCTCTGGGTTTCCCTAGCTGCTGGAAGATTTCAGGCATAAACTGCTTGTCCACAGGTGAATTTATGATTTTTCACAGGGGACAAACGGGAGAGTGTATCGGTGTTGAAGGGAAAGAAGTTGTTGAGAAGTCAATAATATTCAGATATGCTCATCTGTGTCCTAGGATGGCCAAACAATCATTTTGTCTTAGTCTAGTTCTTAGATTCCTCTTCTAGGCAGCCCTGTTTCATTCCCCATGTCTTGGAAGTCTCCCAGAATCTTAAACCTACAAGCCTAGGTTTATGTTCAAACCCAACTGTGGTTTAGTTTCTCTTAGGACTTAAAAGGAATCTATCTTTCCCATCTCTTTGACAAAAAATGTTTCAAGGTCTTTATCTTAAGACAGATGAGGATAATAGACATGAGTGAAATACCCAAGACAAAGTGTATAAGACTGAATCTTGTTCTTAATATCAGAGAAATACCAAATGCTATAATGCGGAAGCATAGATGGCAGGAAGGCTTGAGGAGAGCAACCTGGAGTGAGTCCTGTTTGTAAGGAATCCGGGCTTTTAATCAGAGTATTAAAGAGGAAACAGGAAGTGTATTGAGGACACTCAGAAACTAACTTTTTCTATGATGTAATTTTTGTGAGGTTAGGGACAAATAACTTCACTTTACTCCAGACACATAGAAGTCTCTCTGAAGCCTTTTCAAATCTTCAGCCATTCCGTATTTGTACCATCTCAGTAAGAATCTTAGGATCTTGTTGTAATAGCAATGGTTTAAAGGATAAAATAGAGAATAAATGAATGATCAAGTGAGTGAACAAACAGCCTCGTGTGTGTGTGTGTTTGTGTGTGTGCGATCCATGTCAAAATCTGTTTTAGAAGTTCTCCAGGCAAAATATCACATTGTTAGTGATCCTTTAGGATACCTATATCTGAAGATTGAACTTTGAAGGCTGCAATTATTACTTAGTAACTCATGTCTTGAAGTAAGGGATATTTTACTAGGGCACAGACTTGAATGATGTGTCATGTGAAGTAGTTGTGAGTCAGAAGAGAGGTGAGTGTGCAAGCCTAAGTCCCTTTCCTACTAGGGAGTGAGTTTAGCTAAGCCAGAGGCCCTCACTTCTTCATGTGACTTAACTTCCTCCATTTCCATTTTTAATGCCACAAATCTGCTGATATTAGGACAATATCATTTTCTATGTAAAAAAAAAAATGACCCTGACAGTAAGCAAGCAAAACATCAAACAAAATTTTTTTACGGGCATGAAGAGTAAGTGAAGAATCTTTAGTGAGATTTCCTCATAAGCAAAATAAATGGATTATATACATTAAAGAGAACAATGTCAAAGATGGTGATAGCCAGGATCTCTAACATGTCTACTATATGCTCTTTCCAAAATCAAAAAAATACATTTGTGAAATGGTTCTAGCAAATGCTTTAATTTAGCCAATGCAAAATTTTCTTATTCAGTGAGTGATAAAATGTTAGCAAAAGGATAAAAACTAATTAACTTAGATTATGAGGCTATTTTTAATGGAAATATAATTTAATAGGAATAGAATTTAACATTTTTATAGGACACTTTTCCCTTCATGATGGTCGCAGCTTTGGATAATGTTACTACTCTCTGAAATGTTTTCAAATATAACGAGACTATCTACCAAGATAATCAGAACAAATTTAAGCTAGCTAATTACGGGTATTTTATCTCCATTTAGTGTATTTGTTTATTCACCAAACACAAAGCACTCATTTATGTCAGTTAGTGAATCTCCACAACCCTTGTTTCTTTGAAGGTCAGAGTAAAGAACCTTTCAATTTATTTTAACAAAAATGTGTCCACCACCAATAATGTACCAAGCTCTTCACTAGGTGATAAGGATACAATAATGAATTTTTTTATATCCCTTTATGGGCAATATTCTAAAAATTGTCTGGTTGTAACAGTTGGTGTTGATTCACTAAAGAATACATAGGCCACAGTGTTTTCTTTGTGATTCACTCTTATCCATCTGTGGTGAAGAATCCTTGTTCCACTAAACCTCACATTCATTGGCAAGCTCGTTGATTGGCAGTCTCTCTTAACATTATGGACACTGGCAACCATAAATGGAGATTTGGAATCTCTAGGAGGATCGTCACCGGACAGCTCATGCATGATGGCTCTGAAGTTATCCAGAGGAGACAGAGTCCTATTTGCATGATTCCCCTGAACCACATCCTCCAGATTCCATTAAAAATGGTGTGTCCTTAGTTTGAAGGGATTTGTTTCTATTTCTTATAATAATACAATGCAGCAAAAAGGATATAAAAACTGATTATTTGAGCTGTCCAGTTCCGATTCCACAGTAGTAAATTGTATCATTGTTCTCATTACTTACTGCCTTCCTTTAAAGATTATACCTCCCCTTCTCTTGTCATGACATCTGCATGGACATGGAATGGAAATGAGACCTGAAACATAATTGCTGTAATCCACTGAGATTTGGGGCTTGTCCTTGTAGCATAAGTAAGTGAAAGCTAACTGATAAACAACATAAGCAGGCATTACAGGCTACTGGTAAAACCTAATTTCATTAGTTTGTGGTTTTCTTTATTCCTATTTTATTTCGCTTTTAGTTAATCCTTTGGTCATCACTCTGCCGTTACTAGTAAGAAGGCTAGTCTCTTCCTCTTGAGGCCTCCCTCTTAACCCCTTCCTTAGCCTTCAAATTACTCAAAAACCATGAGAAGGATAGTCTGCTCTGTACAAAAGAGGACCAGTCCTCTAGGCAGAGAGGGGGAAAAAAAAAAAAGAAAGAAAGAAAACACTAAAAAATCTCCAGTAAACTCACCAGCATTAGTGAAGATTAGGTCTGTCCAGTCTAATGGATGTTTATGCACAGCTGCCGTGGATAAATATTTGCCTACAATTGTATCCTAGGGACATAACTCTTTTTTTTTCCGCACTCACTTGCTCAGCCATGTTTCCTTACAATGCAATCACATACTGGACTGGAGGTGACCTTGCTTCTTTGGCCCCTGGCCTCATGTTGAATTTAGGCCACTAGGTCACATACCCTTTGCTTCATGAAGAGTTCTCTCCACATCATGGTGTCCTTTTACTCAGGAGACCCCCCGTCCACCATGAGAATTTTCTAACATTGAGTCACAGAGACAATTTCAGGTAAGCCCTATGACCCATGAGCAAATGGTCCTTTGACTGACAGTGTGAAGCCCCAGTACATGCTATCATTCATTCACATAACTGAAAGACCACTCTGGGGCTGTTCAGAGAACAAAGAGTGTCACCATCAAGATGCATGGCTATGTGTCTCAGCATGTAGAGAGATGTATATGGAAGCTTCCTGATATTTAAAAAAAAAAAAGTATCTTCTCACATTAATATATACCACTCCTGTTCTGTCATCGCACATAAGGTATATATTACTATTGCATCTCTAGGTTAGCAGAATGCCTGGCACATATTACATGCTAGATAGATACCAGTGGACTAACTGGGAGGAATATCAGTTACAAAGCAAGTCAGTAAGATCAGAAATGGACTAGAATTTCCCCAGTCAATGTTAGCTGAACCTATTGTGACAATTATATATGTAATTAAACCATCACGCTGTATGCCTTAAACTTATACAGTGAGGTGTGTCAATTATTTCTCAATTTAATATAAAAGAATACAAGCTCCTTGTTTTTCTAAATGAAGTCCTTTTCCCAGTAAAATAGTAGTTCCTCTCTCTTGTCTGAAATAAAAAGAAAAGAAAACCCTTACTGATACAGTACGTGATATAGATTAGCACAATGCTAATTTTTTTTACATAAACCCAACTATATGTTTACACGTATAAAGAAAAATAGAATCATAAAAATTAAGAGAATTAATTAATTATCAATAACGAGTTGACTGACTTGGTCAACTTTTATTTTGCTCTCTAATTTTTGTTGTCATGGTTGAATCGTTCACCTGATGGAACACCTATATTATCCTAGGGATGAGCAGAAATGCACAAGAGACATGGGTCTGTTTTCATGTATCACAGAGTTTTACAAACATCAAATGACTTAACAAATGAGTGAAAGTATATTCAAGACTTGTGGTAAGTTCCTTCAATGCAAATATAGGGCTCAGTGATGAAATGTGACTAAATGAAACCTAAGTCAGTCCAGGGATGGGTACTTAGGAACGATCTGAGTTCCATGTAAGTTGTGACTTGATGAGTAAGTGACACTTAGGTAAGCAGAGGGCCCAGCATCATGAAGACAGCTAAGTGGACAAGAGACTGGTGTTAGCACAGCAAAGGGACTGAGGAAAGACCAACACGGCTGGAGCAGTGAGGGGGTATGTGATCGGGCTGTGGTGCTAAGCAGGAGTTTTGTAGGGTCTTAGACCACATTATGGATTTTTATTATATTTATGAGAGTCAATTATTTATAAAACTCCCTTAGAGAACCATATAAGCAGGTGACTGAGCCAGGGCTATGGACTATGATAGAACAAAATGTAAATTTGGGTGAGCATACTGTCTTGACAACCAAATAATCGAAGATGAAGAGAAAACGTGGTGTTTAGGAAGGCTCCTTAGAAAAGGGAGGAGCAGCAAGAGATGGTTTAGTCAGAGGGAAGGATCAAGAAACAAGGGTTCCTCCCTTCAACCGACCAGCAGGCTGAAGGGAGGAACCCTTGAAGGTCATTAGGGGGAGACAATCTACGTGGTGAACTAGACAGGCATGGTGATCACCGGCCAAAATAAGCCAGAGAATCAGAAGAAGACGACAAGGCAAGGCAGGAAAAAAGCCAGGGACTAAGGCAATGAAGAAATAAAATCCCAGGAGGGCAAGCCCTGCTGTAAAGGGAGGCTACTCACAGGGCACCACTGGTCCACAGTGCCTCACCTCAGCCTGAAAAGAGTCCATCTCTTCAGGGAGTGAGTGTTCCTGGTGAGTTGCTGAGTTTCTTCAGTCCTAAGTTCATTGTTCTAGTGTCCTTTTTCTCCTCCTACCTCTTATCTTGACTACTTTATCTCATCTGATCATCTGAGCCAGAATTTCCACAGCAGAAGATTTGACACAGGCACACACACACACACACACACACACACACCTAAAAAGTTGAGACATGGAATTGCTGACATATCTCAACTCACTAACTGCTCTTCCAGAAACTTCTGGAAAGTAGAAGCAAAATAGTGAGGAAAGCTGATTTATGAAAACATTGAAGTGTCTCAATTCTCTGCTTAATTCCACTGCTTATATGCCTTTTGATGAAATGTGCCAAGTTGGGAAATCAGGAGCCTCCATTATCTTCATATCAAAGAGATCCAGAGTCGTGTAAAGAATAAAAAATGTAAGCAAATAAACTCAAGATTCTAGGAACAAAATTAATGAACTAAGTCAGTATATTTTGGGAGAAATAAGGGGAAAGACTTATCAGTACATTAATTTGAAAAAAAGAGAAAGTAAACCCTTAATTTGTGATAATGGAATTAAGAAAAACAATGATGTTGATTGTAAATTGAATGCCAGGGAAAATGTGTTGGCAGTGTGAACTGATTGGATTGTGAAGTTAATCTCTCAGGGGAAGGGGTGGACACTTCGTCTTGCATATTAGAGGCAAAATTCTCACTGGCAGGAGTTAGGATAAAATGACCTAATTGGTCTTTTCCAACCCTGATTTCTATCATTTGGCAAAGGAAACCTAGCCAGGAGTTACACAATTAAGCATCCTTGCTGAAAAAATAAACACAGAACTATCAGATGCAGATCCCCACCCCCACCCCCGACCCTAAAAAAAGAAAAGAAAGAAGGAAGGAGAGAAAGAAAGAGAGAGAGAGAGAGAGAGAGAGAGAGTAAAAGATATAATCACACCTCCAATAGAACGATAAGATTCAGCCCAAAGGAACAATTCTTGACATGGACCAGAGATAAACAGATGCTTTCATTCCCCTGGTTTCCTTAATCCTCAAATCTGAATGGATGGGGGTGGCAGGTTTTCAGGGGTGCTGGAAGGCAGGGGTTTTGCATAATCCCCCCCTGAAGGTTTGCTCTGTTTGGAAGAGGGTATCCTTTGAAAACGACTGGATCAGATCCAGCAAGTTCTCTTCTACTCCCACAATCTTTTGCCCACTTTCCTTCAGCCCTTCCTCTTGGCGCTATCCACCTCTGGGAAAGTGAAAACATTACAACACTTTAGATCCTTTCTCGGAGAATCGTGAGTAGTGTATTATATCCTCATAGCGTGTTGGCTATTCAAAGAAAAGCCACTTTGAAAACTGAGTCTGTAGAGATGTAGACATTCCTGGGAAAACACACTTTCTCCTCTTAATTTTTGTTTTCTTATTTTACGTACAGGCTTAAGTTTTCTGGTTTCATTATTTGATTTAGTTCTTCCGGAATTCCATTTTTTGGAAATAACCACCAGTGTAGACAGAACAGAATATATTGTACAGAAATGCCTGTGACTATTTTGACTGACACAGGCTATCACTCAGGCACACTGGCAAAATTAGGAGAAAAATAGCTTAAGGGTTTGTAGTTTGAGAACTAGCAGCCCCTAGTACCAACCCCAGTTCTGAGTCTTTTCTTCCTTTCATCCTCGCATTTATAAATGCCTATTTTGGGATTTTTATCTCTGAATCACTGAAGTGAAGCAATCAGGAAAACCTGGCATGGATAGGTTTTATTTTGTGTAGTCTCAAGAGAATGTAACAGCTGCAAACTTTTGGATAAATAATGTTCATTTTCTAGCAATGAATGGACTTTTCTTAAGCCCATGGAGTCCAGGGTAATTGGATTTTAAAGGCTACCTCTATTTGGTTTGCTTCTAGTATCCTTTCTCGTTCTGCTCAGCTCCTCAGTAGATTTTCAAGAGTGACACAATTAGATGTAAAAGCTGCATAAGGGCAGTCACAAATCCAAGCACAGGTTTTACACAGATACTAATAAACCCATGGATGGTCCAGCACACTAAACATTTGGCTTTTCTTCTTCCATATCCTTCTTCTGGAGGGAGGGGGATCGTGTTTACATTTTCTACTGTTAGTATGTATGACTTAACTTACTCGTTTTCACTCCACAAATATTTTTGAGCAGCTATTATGCATCAGGTAGGCTAGACCCTACAACACTGTAGAACTCAACGTTAAAATAAAACACCAAAAAATATAAGACCTTATTTTTTTAAAGAAATAAAAATAAATGTAACAACGACATTTAAAAATATGAACACTAGTTTGTCATGAAAGGAAGTAGAAAAGAAAGTAGGAATGGGAGAAAGGAGAGAAGGGAGTGAGAATTATCTCTTGAAGTAATTTAGTTCTTACTACAAACAATTGAAGAATTAGAAGTTAAGTTTTGATTTTCTTTCGCTTAGAAAACTGAGTAAGCATCCCTCTACTACAACTACTGGCTGATTTTCATAAACCAAACATTTTCTCTGGAATAATCTCATGGCAATGTTTACTTTTGATTTGTAAATGAGCTTCCCCAGTTATGTCATATGTGCTTCTGTGGGGACAGAGCCAGGAGTGCAGTTTCCAGGCTCTCGGCCTCATATGGAAAGGTGCTGGCTCAGGTAGTAAATGGCCATCAACTGTTATTGGATGGCCATCAGCTGTGGCTAGTTGGCCGTCAGCTGTAACCAGTGAGCCATTGGCCACTAATATAACTGCTGTGGCTACGCTAGCAGCAAAATGGGGGCTAGCAAGAAGATGGTGGCTGAGCTGGCAAGAGCAGATTGCAGTTAGCATGGTGGAGTGCGGGTTGCAGATTGCGGAGAAGTGGACAGGAGGTTGCAGATAGTGTGGCTCCTGCTTCCTGTGTCTCCAACCCAGCCTCCAGTGAGACTACAGTGGTGTGACTCCCCTGTCTATGGCTCCATGGGTGTTCCTTTTTGGCCTAGCCATATCCTGTGTTCTTACATGGGGAGCGGGAGCTGAGACCCCGCCTGACACCCTGCACGACAGCTTCCCAATGCATGTCTGTTCTTTGTTTATGAAAATATAATTGAAATGAACTAAGATCATGTGTTATCATTTTAAATGGAAGATTATGGAAAAATCCTAACTATTCTATGGGGTCTCTACCACTATCATTTCTGGTTTTGTTAGATATCAGCCCATCTCTACCTAATAATTATATACACTCTAAGGAAGAAAACCCATCCATGTGAAATAAGTATAACAGTAATCTTGGAAGTTAGATTTTAAAGGAAAAAACATGTTAATCATGACAGACTTTTTCAAACAAGAAGGCTGTTTAATCTAAGAATCTCCTTTTTGTATCATCTTAGAGCCTAAAATTACAAAGCATGTTAATATGACCTAGCACCTGAGTTTACCATTAATGAATTAGGTCATCATGTTTGGGTGCAACATTCAAAGTAAATATATTTTTAATGAAATAGTTTAAAAATGAAATTAATTTTTAATTGTTGATTTTGAACTTCTTTTTATATCACCCTCCAAAAGCATGCAAATAAACGGTAGTCCATTTAAAAACTATTGTTAGAGGCCAATGCAGCAGAATACTGAGACAAATTAAGAATATTGACCTTAGGTTGACGTCTTCACAGTAACTTGGAGAAAATACTTAAAGTTGGCATACTAATGTTTTAAGGAGTTCTAAGTTATGTCATTTATTGAACTGTTATAGTCATCAGTTCAAAAAAGGTTTAACAAAGCTCAACTTAATTAAGCCACATACATAGGAAAGTTTTCTTTAAATGTTTTTTCCAGAAATATATAGCCATGACAACTCTATATAAGGATATTTTGATAGAAGTTATTTAGAGAATTACACTCCAGAAAACACAAAATTTTCTGTCAATTTTTTTTCTTTAAACTGCAGTAGGTAAAAGATGTCAGAAAACATTACAATTTGATCCTCCATTTACAGAATATACGTACTTATTAATCTTTAATGCATTTACTATTTATTAGATAGTCTCAGAGCTCTACTCCATGACTCACTTCTCAAGTCAAGAAAACTGAAAAGTAATAGAAAAAACCTTCATTGCCTATTCTTAAAGCTCAAAATTCATCTTGCTCGTAGCATTAAATATGTTTCCCTATAGGTCCTAGCAAGCAGGCCAACACTTAGTGTGTTTAAAAATAGTCCACAAATTACAACTCTTGATGTTTAATTTGAAGTAATAGCAGTATCACCAGTGATGGACTTGTTAAAAGTTTAACCCTCATTTCAAGGGGTTGTTGTGAAAGTGACGCTCAGATCTTGAAACGAGATTTCTCATTGAGTTAAATTCTCTGCTTCTGTTTTGCACGGATCAACATAATTAAATAAAACGCATAAAAAAAGATTATTTGAGTCGAGGGAAAATTTGAAAGAGACCATTCTGTCTTTTATCCAACATTTGTACAAAATAAGAGTAAGAAAATCGAGATTGTGTTCAGTGTTGGCTAAGAGGGAGTTTAATGATTCTAAAAGAACCAGAGTATCATACTGAGGTAATTTTACTCCATTCACACATTTCATACAACCCTGGCCACCATGGCTTCGCCTATGTGGGTATCTAATCTACAAGCTGTTTCTGAAGCAGAGAGTCTTCAAAGGATTCTGCCTTGACATTCGCCTGTCGTGGTTAATGCCACTTTGTCAGCCCTTCAGATCTTGTAGCTGTCCTGATGGAGTCTGGGTCTCCATTGTCCAAGGGGAGTTTTCAGTGAACCGTAATCTGTCTTACCATTGGCTACATCTATAAACCTTGGTGGGCTGGGTGGGTCCAAAAAGAAAAGAGGATGTTTTCTTTTTCCACTGTTTAAACCTCTTGTGAGTAATTCCCCACAGCTGTACATAAACACCCCCTTTCTGAGTGGGGGCGGGGGAGGAGAGGTCTCAGAACAGAACAGCTCTCTCTGTTTATCAAATAAAAACAAATCATGGCAACAGCTCCTCACTTTAACCAAAAGAGAGTCTCCTAGTCCCAAAGCGTTTTGTAGGGGGCTTAATTGTGCTCTGGAGCTTCAGACACGACCCATCCTGAGTTCTCCTTTAAAGATGAAAAGAATGAAGAGAAGAAAACAAGATTTAAATTCTGCATGTAAATAAACTGGAATTCTTTTGCAGCTATTATGAGATTGTTCAACAATTAAATAGCTATAATTATAGCCCCAGACGATTTTCAACTGGGCTGGCTGCCTAATCAGGGAAGCTGTATTTTCACAGCAGACTAAGCATATTATTGTTAAAATAAATGTTATTGAAAAAACAGCTCTGGAGAATACATTTCTGCCTACAGAGAATTGGTGGTTATTTTCAAAGATGCCAAGAAATTCAGTGCTGCCATATAGAAGGTGTAAAATAACACCTGTTGGATGGAGTAGAAAACACTGAGGTTTGTTAGCAAACAACCCCTTGCTGTTAGGAGTTTTAAAACATCACAAGAATTTTCCAGTTTTTAGGCCCATTTGTTCTTCCAGTCCAATGTGGTGAAGACAAAAGCTAAGTGATTTTGCAAGGTCATGCATTAGTAGTAGACTTTGAAGTCACAGATCTCTCTGCATAACCCCATCAGAATCCTTCTAATTACAATAATTGATCTAATTGCTTCACTTCAGGAAGACGTTGTGAGATCATGAGGTTCTGAATACCCACAGCCCAGTACACTGCCAAGTTAGGCTGTGTGTGTGTGTGTGTGTGTGTGTGTGTGTGTGTGTGTGTGTGTGTGTGTCAGAAGATGTGGATGGTGATAAGGGTGAGCACCATAGTAAGTTTATAATAATTTTTGTGAATTGATGACTGAGTCAAACTCAGAACATAAATCGGTGAGTGCTAATACTAACCCCGCATACTTAAACCTACATATATTTTGGAAGGTTCTTCCCAAACGTTCCTTGTCTTTGGAAGATTATCTTTGCTGAATGGGAGGGAGGGAAGAAGACAAAAACTGTCTTTGTACATTAACATTCCTCACACTTACCTGACCATAAGAATTACCTGCAGTACTTCTTAAAAACACAGCTTCTCTGGCCTCAGCCCAACTTAGGGAGTCAATCAGAATAGAATCTCTGGGCAAAGGGGCTTACTGATGGAATTAAGTTAGAAAATCAGTCTTCTAAATAATTTCTGGCTAACCAAGAATATCAGGTGGGTCTTTATTATCTAAGGTAAATCCCATTTCTTTCATAGTCAACTGGACAACTGTAATCCAACCAACTTTCAGTCTATGCAATTCCTTAAAGATCTGCTATAATCCACACTTCTATTTGAGACATTTACTTCCTTTATCACTATCTTTTAACAGCATTATAAACATCCAAAGGAAAAGGACTGAGCCTTATTTTTTTTTCTACATTTAGTCAACATTTATGGGGTGCCTGCTACAGCTAGATATGGGGGGTAGGGTGGGGGAATGGTGAATAATACATGTTTCCTGTACAACTACAATTTAACAGGTAATATTTATGTAAAGTACTACTTTATATTTTCTACAGGGTCTAGTGTAGTGCATCTCATATAATAGGTCCTCAACACCTATTTGTTGAACGAATGGATGAATGAATGAATGAATGAATTCAAACTTGAATGTGTAATGCCGCCACCACCCATTATAATCCAATAAACTTCCCATTTTGACATTATTTCCAGGAAGTACAAATGATTCTGAAAAACAATAACCATAGTGGTTACTTAAAAGTGCCTATGAGTTTATAGCTGACAAAGATTTTTCACTTGCATTATCTCATCTTTTCTTCATATCGACCCACTGAGACAGAAAGTGCAGGTTTTATTAGTAGCTGCATATTATAGATAAGCAAATTGAACCGCAACAAGCTTAGTTAACCTAGTTAGTCAGAGTCAGACCTTAAAATTGAATTAAAATTCTTGCTGATACAAGGTTGACCCTGAAATGCAAGACTCAACAATATATGACAAACCTAAGAGCCCGGTTCAGAAGATTAAACTCAGGAGACAAGAGTTCAACACTTCTTAAATGAGTTATCATTTTAAGTCACTTAACCACATTGACCCCATGTTTTTCATTTATTTATTTTTATTTTTTTAAAGAAGTCACCAAATCTTTATTAAACGCTTGCAAAGTTACTGAGAAGAGGCCGTGATACTGGACATACTGTCAAAGTCAATCTTCTCCACAGTGTGACCTATATTCCCGTTTAATAAACTAGGGTTAATGACTTCCACTTCGTAGAATTGTTATAAACATTAAAAGAACAATTAGAATGCTTTTTGAAATTTTATCAGAGAATTTTGGTTAAGCTCCAAACCAAGATGGATGCCTTCACTTTTGAATGCATACTTCTGCCTAATGAATGAACGAACACTCCCCGTAAATTATCTGAGGCAAGATAGCTAGCTAGCTGCTTAACCACAACTGCTGGGCTTGCTCTGATTCTATTTACATC
This sequence comes from Rhinolophus sinicus, assembly GCF_036562045.2. NCBI lineage: Eukaryota > Metazoa > Chordata > Mammalia > Chiroptera > Rhinolophidae > Rhinolophus > Rhinolophus sinicus. The sequence goes on from NC_133761.1 coordinate 13,413,819, forward strand.
CTGTTTTGCCACTTAACAGCTGTGTGACCTGGGAAGTTGTTCAATCTGCCTTTTCCTCAATGACCTCACCTATTAAATGGGAATTTAATGTACCACCTATTGTATAGAACTCTTGGAAGGAATGATTGGTGCTTATACATGTAAAGACAATATCTGATACATAATTAGCATTTAACAGATAGATGACTGATTTGACTGTGTGTGTGTGTGTGTGTGTGTGTGTGTGTGTGTGTGTGTGTGTGTGTGTGTGTGTGTGTAGATCAGGAGCTGTGAGCTGGAACTCCTCTTAAGGTTTATTTCAAGTTAATTTTGATAAAAATATATTGAACACTTATCACACATCAGCCATTGCTCTAGATAAAGGAGGTTCATTCTTGAACAAGACTATACTTATCTGTTTTATTTTCTACTATAGAAATAAGGGGAAAGGAAACTTTCTCCCCTCTGGGGCTTCAGAGGGCACAAGTTTAGTCAATGGAGGTAGAAAAAGAGGGGAGGTCCCTGTCAGCTGTGGAGTGCTGTGATTAACCTCTGGAAACTCAGAGATCAACCAGGCCAGGACTCAATCGTGACAGTTCACATAGGTTAGAAGTTCACTTTTCCTTAATTGATCCCAGACTTTCGTTATGGAGAGTCTTCGTTGGTGGCGGACTTGCCGGGCAGGCCGCTCTAGGTGTCATGTCAGATAACAATGACTTCATTTTCCCCCTGGGCATGCTCAAGAAACTGTACTCACTCAAGCTGCTCCTATTCTTCCTGGAGAAGTTTTCCCTCATTCATCAAATGACAAATCTAATACATCCACATTTGCCTAACTTGTTTATCTCAAGATGGTGGATTCAGCAGTTCTGTATTAGTTACTGGCCTTTTAAAGGGCAGAAGATTCCATCTGGAACTTGGACCAAGATTAGAGTGTTATCAAAATGCATGTAAGTGACCTAGAGAAAGATTTCTCCTCTTCCTTAAAAGGTTACTATCAGCGTCAAGGTAGATAAAAGACATTAAGTAATTTTTCTCCCAATTACAGTTGTTTTGTTTCTTTTTTTTTTTAATTTTGAGAAAATTGTGAAATCATATGCGGTTAAAAGAAGCAAGAGTGAGAAGTCAACTTCTCTTTACCTGGTTTCCTCCAATGGTGACACTTTGCAAAACTGTAGCACAATATTACAACCAGAAAATTGACACTGATAAAATCCACAAATTTTATTTAGATTGTATCAGTTTGACCTACACTTGTGTGTGTGCATACACATGTGCATTTAGTTCTATATAATGTGATCACAGGTGTATCCACCACCACACTGAAAATACAGAACAATGCCACCATGTTTCCCCGAAAATAAGACCTAGCCGGACAATCAGCTCTAATGTGTCTTTTGGAACAAAAATTAATATAAGACCCGGTCTTATTTTACTATAAAGAAGACCGGGTCTTTAATATAATATAATATAATATAATATAATATAATATAATATAATATAATATAATATAATATAATATAATATAATATAATATAATAATATAATACCAAGTCTTATATTAATTTTTCTCCAAAAAATGCATTAGAGCTGATTGTCCAGCTAGGTCTTGTTTTCAGGGAAACACAGTAGGAGCTTGTATTAGTCAGGGTTCTCCAGAGAAACAGAACCAATGGGATACGTCTGCCTGTCTGTGTCTGTCTGTCTATCTATCTATACATGCATGCATCCATCCATCCATCCATCCATCCATCCACCATGTTTCCCTGAAAATAAGACCTACCCAGACCATCAGCTCTAATGTGCCTTTTGGAGCAACAATTAATATAAGATCAGGAATTATTATATTATATTATATTACACGGTATTATATTATGTTATATTATATCATATCATATTATATCATATTATGTTATATTAGACCCGGCCTTATATTATATTATATTATATTATATTATATTATATTATATTATATTATATTATACCGGGTATTATATTATATTATATTATAAAAACCAGGTCTTATATTATAGTAAAATAAGACTGGGTCTTACATTAATTTTTGCTCCAAAAGACGCATTAGAGCTGATTGTCCAGCTAGGTCTTATTTTCGGGAAACACAGCATTACTGTCACCACCAGGATCCCTCATGTTGGCCTTTTATAACCACACCCACCTCCTTCTCCCACCCCCATCCCCATCCAGCACTAATCCCTGGCAACCACTGATCCATTTTCCATCTCTATAATTTTGTGCTTTGAAGACTCTTACATAAATGTAATCACACAGTTACTTCAAATTGCCTGAAAGTATAAGGAAGTGTCAGCTGGTATTATTATTATTTATAATAATTTTACTAACAACAATTATGTGATCTTTTACACCAACCACATTTTTTATACAATTACAATTTTCTGTAAGCAGTAGCTGTTCTAGTTTATTTGGTAGGACCATTAAAAAGGAAATGGTATTAAACAGTAGCTGGTGAGAGGTTAAGTTTTCTGACAGATTTTCCTGTGGGAAAAAGACTTGTTTTGACAAAACACTGCGAGGGCAAAGACTGGGATCTATAAAACAGAGCTGTTCACTCTTTCTAAAAGTTTTTATTATTAGCCTTATGAAAATAACCCAGTGGCTTTTCCCCAAAAGATATGCATTTATCTAAAAGGTGGTATATAATATACCTTCAGAGTCTCTGAGATCAAAGTTGATATTTTAAGAAGACCAGATGCAGCAAAATCTTTTCATGGTAATTCTGAGACAGGTCTCCCTGAGAAAAAAAGATTAAAACAATTTTTCTGATAACACAGGCAAATTAAACTCATTAAACAGTTACTATTATTATACCTATTATGAGACATTTTATTTTTGGTAGAATATGCTGAATTCTGCTAAGTATGGTACGTAAAATGTTTTCAGTCTCACAGCAAATTTTCATGAGTAGTTTCTTTTATCCTTTTTTATTGATGAGAATATTGAAGCTTGGAATGATTAACTTTCTCAAAGTCCCATATCTAGTGAATGATGCAGCTGATATTCAAATCAGGTCTATCCAGCTACAGTTCTTTCTTTGGAGAGGAAATATTTTGTTTTGTTTGTGCTTTTATCTCTAAACTTTTTCTTTTGATAAAATTCAAACTAACCAAAAAGTTGCAAGAAAGGTACAAGAAATACCAATATCCCCCTTACCTAAGAGTATCAATGGTTAAAAATGTATTGAATTGAATTTTTGTTGAAAACAATTGTTCCTGTCATAGTCTTTGCAGACATATTTCCTCAATCCAGGGCCTAAAGATTTAGATTTTATGTTTCTTTAGTCTGCTTTGTTCTAGAACAGTACCCAAAGCCCATGTACTGAGCCACTGAAGTATACTGCCAAGCACCTGCAGCATAAATTTAATGATGAAGGAGAACTGAAAATATTGTAAGGAGACCATTTTTCCCCATCTTTTCCTACCAGGACCAAAACCAAATATTAAACTTCCTCTTTTGCCATGATACACGGTACAGCTGGTCATAGCGTTACTTTCTTTAGGCAAGACTTTTCTATTCTGCTGGACATTCAGATGATAAAATATGGATACGAATTTTATTTTATGTGAGCATGTAGGAGGCCAGATTTCTTGTAGTTTGTAGAGTCTTCAGAGAATTTTAAGAATATGTATCTCAATTTGTCATGAAACAATACAGTGTCCACTATAAAGAATACCTAGGACTACTAAATATTCTGACTTTAGAATGGGAGGATTTATGTTTGAATCACAGATCCAGTGTTCTCTTCGTATGTCTCATTAATCTTTCCTTGTCTAAGGTCCTTTATCTTCATTTGTCAGATGTATACCTGCATTACCTTACAATGTGTTTATATGAAAGGAGCATAAGCGATAGTAAGCATAATGTCTGGCACAAGCTGACACTGAATAAGTATAAAATATTCAGACGTATTCAAATCAAAGGATAGGGTCTGTTGAAAAACATACCCCTGGCTTTCTCATTCATGTCTATATCTTCTTTTCCATTAGGATTTCCATTTATTTCTCTGGGGGAAAGTAAGTTTTAACAGTCTTCTGTGGTTTCTAGACCTTTATCTGTTGTCTTATAGGCGTTATTGAATAGAGTCCACTGAGAGATACAGCATCACACACAAGATTTTTCCCTTCATTTCCATGTTGGATTACCACTAGAATTGTAGCTCATCCCAGCTATGGTTAGAAAGTTATCTTTTGGGTTGGCCACAAGCTAATTTTCACATTCTGTGGTTTGTTGTGGTTTGTGTGCCATATTCTCTCCTGGGAAAACTATGTCAATACTCTGTATTTTATAGTAAATTCCTGAAATCAGTTCCCCCTTCTCAGTCTTCTATATTACTTTAGCTTCTACAGGAACAATTATTTATGTGTTGCCCATTTTTTCCTGTTCCCAATTAAGCAATGATTAAGAAAGCCATTTGTCTTTGTTTTCATCCTGGTTTCATGTACTCTTTCATTTCTTTAAAACTTGTATGAAACGCTGCTTCCATCATTGTGTAAGGAACTTTAGGTATTCTGGTGGCTAGTTTTATGTGTCAATTTTATTGGGCCACTGGGTGCCCAGATAGTTGCTCAAACGTTATTCTGGGTGCTTTACAAGCATGTTTTTGGATAAGATTAACATTTGAATCTGCAGACTGAGTAAAGCAGCTTGCCCTGCCAAATGTGGGTGGGCCTCATGCAATGAGTTGAAGGCCTGACTAGAACAAATTAGCTGAACCTCCCCAAGTAAGAGGGACGTCCTCCTGCCTGACTCCCTTCAAACTGGACCATCGGTTTTTTCCTGCTTTCAGATTCGAATCAGAACATTTACTCTTCCGGGGTCTCACACCTGCTGGCTTTTGCATTGGAACTACACTTCTCCTGATTCTCAGGCCTTCTGACTTAGAATGGGGTTCTTGTCACTGGCTTTCCTAGGTCCCCAGACTTTGCCAACTCACCCTGCAGATCAGGGACTTATTATTCTCCAAAATCATGTGAGCCAATCCCTTGTAATAAATCTCTTTCCATGTATGTACACACATTCTACTGGCTCTGTTTCTCTGCAGAACTCTGACTAATACAGAGACTGTATCTCATTTAATCCTCATTCGGAGCTGGTTATTCTTGGTCCCCTCTCAACTTCAAGGACCCTGGACCTCAGTGACTTTGAGGCACTTACCTAAGAATGCTCCCCTAATAAATGTCCACAGTCTTTTTTGGGGATTGCCTGACTATTTCAGTGTCCCTACCCTTTGCTTAAAGAGAGGTAAGTAGGCAGAAGTTCTTATAAGAGGCTTTAATTCCATTGTACCACGCCCTGTGAATTCTCTGTGTTCACACACATTAAGGAAGGGCACGAATTTGGGGGGATATCTATGGTATCGAAAACTTGTCTCTGCAGCAAAAGCTATGATGTCAACTCTTGAACATTTATTTGCTGCCCAGTGAATCATACCACCTTCAATGTACTATTCATTTCAGTAAAGCAAATTACAATTACAATGCTGTGATTATTTGATGCTTATAATCATTTTTAATGACTTTAGAAAATACATCATTTATATTTTTTACAGTGTTTAGACTCCATCTACAATTCCATCCTAGTTTTCTTTGCCTGGAAAAACTACAATTTATCTTTTAAAACATACCCAGATCTAGATACATGCCTAGACCAATTAAATCTAGGATTTGTTCACTTTAACACATTTATCAGGCAATTTATCACTATGATTATAATTGTCTCTCTCTCCTAAATTAGATCGTGAAATCCTGGGGAACAAAGACTGTGTTTTACTCACCTTTGTTTCCCAGGGCTTGCTTTCACACTGAGCACATAGTGGGTGCTTAATTTTTTGAGTGAAAGAATGTCTTTTATTCAACAGTTATTGATTGTACTATATGTTGCTCAGAGTGATTTTAGGTTCCAGTGACAGATAAAGAGGTGACTAAGGGACAGCAAATAACTCGAAATTCAGACACATATAATGTCTGAATATACATTTATCACATAGCAAAATTTGCCTGCACTCTATGGACACATAGAATATCTTACTGAATTTTACAAAAGTAGCAGCTTTTTTTCTTTTTGGAAAGGCTACTTGCTGAATGGCATATATTTATTTGGCAAATTTAGTTAAGAATAAATAAAACCAAGTTAGTTTTAAGATAGATATAAGTATCATTCACCCAATCCAATAAAAATTTTGCCAGATTTACAAACAGCCAACAGATTTTACGTGTTCTGTATGTCTCCTTTGAGACTATCACAGACGTTCAAGTACACTAGCAATATTTGTTAAATACGCAGGTTATTATTATAAACGAATTGTAGTACATCAGAGTCCCTGGATCTATAGTATGATAATGCACAACAAGGTGAGGAATATGAGAACTTCTCCTGACATTCATTTAGTTTGAGGTCACAATGTTTGGAGGAAGATATTTCATGTCACTCTAGTTGAGAAAACAGAGGCAGACATTTGGGACAAACCAGTGGTGGCTGGGGAGAGGGACAGGGAGGAGGAATGAGCAAAAAATATCATTTCTGACAAATGAAAGGAAAGAACAAGTAAGACAATTTGCCAGGGAAATGAAAATTAAAAACAGGCAAAGTTGTTGCATTTTTTTAAAAATAGAGATTGAGATTTCAGGAAAAGAGAGTAAAGTGTAATAAATCAACAGATAAGCTTATTTTGTTGGGAGCAGAGAAAACCCTCTTTTAAGTTCTTATAAACTGCTTCAGGAAGGTAAGAAACTTCCTGTAAACTTTACTTGAATCACAAACGTTTCAAAGACTCAGCTGAGCATGAGGATAAAAAATAACTAGCAAAAATCTAAGAGAAGGAAAAGTGTTTCGTTTTTTTTTATTAAGACATTTTATATCATAAAGATACATCTATCTATCTTTATACCTATGTATCTTCATCTTGAAGTTTCCCAAACATCACTCAGTCCTGTGTAAATAATTTAATATGGGAATGAATACATTTGAATATATTTAAAATGCACATGAGAGGCCATCCATTCTTCTTTCAACACTCATTGTCATCTAACAACACCCCATAAAAGGTAAGAAATGAGTCAAGTCAGCCATCATTTAAGAAATATATGTATTTCTTAATATATAAATATAGTCATTTTTATTTATATTATATATAACATAATTTATGTTATATATTGTTATATATTTATATATAATTGTATAAGTTACATAATGTATAAATATAATAAATGTATAAATTATGTATTTATATATAATATGTAAACTTATACATGTATATACTGGGTGTGCCAAAAAACTGTATGCACATTTTAATAGATGTTAACACTTTGGTCAACTTTGCTCAAGCAGCAGTTCACCATAATCAGAAGTGACTGGATGCTGATGGTAACCACTTTGAGCACCTCTTGTAATTGCAGACGTCAAATGTGACTTGTATTCATCTTTTGTTATCGGTATATATTGATAGTTTTTTCCTTTCTTAAAATGTGTATACATTTTTTGACACCCTCTGTATAAAAATATTTATGTGTTATATGTTTCCATTTCTTTCTTTCTTTCTTTCTTTCTTTCTTTCTTTCTTTCTTTCTTTCTTTCTTTCTTTCTTTCTTTCTTTCTTTCTTTCTTTCTTTCTTTCTTTCTTTCTTCATATTAACCTTCTAAAATATGTAGGCTCCCTGCTCAGACCCTGAAATATTAAGGTATGTAAGACAATATCTTCACCTATGTGGAGAAGAGCTTCTGGGAAAGAACATAGTCATATAAATAGATTCTTGAAATAAAACAATAATGGCTGATAAAAATAAAGGGAAAAGAAAATGGTCATTTCTGCAGTAGTAGAAGATGTGCTCTGGGAGACTGTGTTCAGACGGTGTCTTAAAGTGGTGCCTGCTGTAGACATAAAATTGCTAAGCCTATAATCTTACTAGTCAGCTCCGTCAATCATATATAAGAGGAAAACCAACCCAGTTGATGGAAAGGCACCTTATATTACTGTAACTTAAATTCAGCATTTGATCTTAAGAAAAACCCAATGAAATAGCTGTTATTCTTATTTGACAGTAAAATAATGTGAGTCTTACAGTCACTCATGAGGTCACACTAGGCAGCATGCTTAGTCTGTTAGATCCTATCACATAGTAGGTACACAATAAATGTTGGGTGCCTTTCTTTTCCCTTGATGGTCTGAGAGCTTTTAGAGTAGAGGAGCAATAACCCTTTCACCTTTGTATTCTTCACAATCCTGTAAAATATCTGGCAAAAAGTGGGTGCTACATAAACATTAGGCTAAATCAAAAGAATGAGAAAAGCAGGTATAAAAACTAGCAAATTGGGGGGAAAAGGTAACAAAAATAAGGGTCAGTAAGGTAAAGAGTTTACTATATTGTAGGAAATATAGTAATTACTTGGCATACGTTTTTCTCCTTTAATCCTCTTGATAGCCCTATGAGGTCGGTTTTATTATTTTCCCTGTTTTACAGATGCAGCCACTGAACCCCAGAGAGGTTACCTAACTTACTTAGAGTCACACAGATGTTAAGCTGTATAGCTTCTACCTGAACGAAGCTTTATGTTTGTCCAGAGCCCGTCTCGTAATCTCCTCCCCCTGTCAAGCAACAGAAATCAAGCAGCTAAATGCCAGCCATCATTCATAACACTGTTAACTTGGGCTTCAGGTTGCCCCCCCCACCACCACCACCACCAAAGCCCTGTCCTGCACTGCTCAGTATTGAAGGTGAAGGTTTGTAGACTCCGGGCCCTTCCCAGCTTGACCTCTCAATGTCCTGCAGTAGCCAGGTGGGCTGTAGCTCCAGCTTTTCCCCTCTGGGGAGAGCTCCTGGGTGGCCAAGCAAGGCCTGTGGGCTCACACAGCTGCCTTCGGAGTCGCAGGCCAAGCAGCTGGGCACGTGAGCTGCTCCAGCAGTCTGCAGTCAGATTGCATAAACGGCTGTATGCTCCTGGCAGCTTTGGGATTGGCTGGGTCCCTTCAGGAAATGAAGGGAAAGCTCCAAGTGAGCTTGACAAGAGCTGCTCTGGGGCAGGAAGCAACAGACACTTGACCTCATTGAATTTCCAATGCAGTTCCTTTCAAAGGCACATGCTGTGTCTTAATCTTCTATAAATGTGCTCTTTTGCCTACCACAGTGGTTGTATGTGCTCAATGAAATTTTGCTGAGTGAATGAATGATTGGATGAAAGAGATGTGGTTCTATTTGTCCATTGTTTTAAGACAGTGCTAGGAAATTGCTACTTATTTGATCAGAATGCAATGCAATTCTATTATGTTCCAGTGTTTATTCTTCCAGGAAACACGGATACATCTTAACAGTCACTTTGCAGAGAATTTCTTATTTCTGCTTATTTAGGGTACTACGACTATCCAATAGAAACATATTTTGACAAAGGTTGACTCTTATGAAATTTTCAATCTGCTATCTATTTTTTCCCTAAATTTAAGGCTGGCTGTGTTTTGGGGGGAAAAAACCACGGATGATACACTCTAATGACCTTTACAAATAAAAATACGTACATAAATATCATGTATATATGTTCACACAGACCTCCAGGTATTTTAGGTCATACCAAGTGGAGGTTTAGTTTCATCAGAAATTATGGGTAAATGTGTCTCAAAGGAGAATGGCACTAAAAATTTCCATCTGAACTTTAATTGTTCTCCTTACCTCATAGTGAAACACATATCAAGAATCTTTTCTTAATGAAAACACTAACTCAGACATCTGCACTCCCAACATCCTAGAAGCATTATTTACAATAGCAAAGACATTGAAACAATCTAAGTATCCCTCAACAAATAAATGGATAAAAAAGTTGGAATATTATTTAGCCATAAAAAAATGAGGAAATCCTGCCAATTGCGACAACATAGACGGTCCTTGAAGACATTATGGTAGGTGAAATAAGTCAGACAGAGAAAGACAAGTACTGTATGATCTTACTGATACGTGAAATCTAAAAACAAACAAAACAAACCAGCAAACTCATAGAAAAGGAGATCAGATTTGTAGTTACCAGAGGTGAAGGGTCGAGGGGAAAGGGAACTTGTAGAAAGGTGGTCAAATGTACAAACTTCCAGTTATAAGATAAGCAAGTACTAAGTCTGTAATATACAACATAATGACTATAGTTACCAGTACTATATGATATATAGAAAAGTTATTAAGAGAGTGAATCCTAAGAATTTTCATTACAAGGAGAAACATTTAATTTCTTTTTATTGTATCTATATGGGATGATAAATGTTAGCTAAACTTATTGTAGTAATCATTTCACAATATGTGTAAGTCAAATCTTTATGCAATACATATAAATCTCATACAGTGATGTATGTCAATTATATCTGAACAAAACTGGAAAAAAGTCTTTCCTTCATAATGAAAAGAAATTTAGAACAGTATATTAGAATAAAGTTTCCAAAAAGATATAGCTGCAAAAGTGTTTTAATCTAAGTTTGTTTACATGTCCATTTTATTGCATAGAAAAAAAATCAGTACTGAATGTGTTAGAATAGTAGAATTAAGAATGGCTTTTCTTTTCTTTTGTTTCTAGTTGTGCATTGTTATTATAAAGGTGATATTGTTTTTAAAATTCTTATATTACAGATATATAGAAAGTAAAGGGTAAAAACCCTACCCACCCCTCCATATTTTCCAGTCATATTCTTTACTAATATTTGATATATGTCCCTTGTGGTTAAGTTCTATGTTCCTTAAAAAATTTTTTACGCGGCAGCTGGATGGCTCAGTTGGTTAGAATGTGAGCTCTCAACAACAAGGTTGTAGGTTCAATTCCTGCATGGAATGGTGGGACACGCCCCCTGCAACTAAGATTGAAAATGGCAACTAGATTGAAAGACAACAAAATGGAGCTGATGGGCCCTAGAAAAAACACACTATTCCCACCCACCCCCAAAAAAAATTTTTTAAAATTGTTTTACAAACATTTGATAAGTATATTCTATATTCCAGGCACTGTTCTAGATACTTGGAATATAGGAATAAACAAAATGGACAAAGACCCATTGTTTTGTGATGCTTACATTCTTTAGAGGGAAATAGACAATAAATAATAACTATAATGACCAGGTACGAATAGCATGTTAGGAAGTACTACAGTCTAGGGAAAAAAATAAATAGAACAGGGTAAGGGAACTGGAGAATGCTAAGGATGAAGCTGGGATATGGTTTGTGATTTTAAAACAGGGCGGTTGGGGTAGGCTTCATTGAAAAGATTACATTTGAGAGCCTTTTGCCTCGTTGCATCTGAGAGAGCAAGATGGGTTACCAGCAGCTCTACTGGAACCCTCCGAGAAAATTCGGCCAGGGTTCTCATTCTTCCCGCGTCTGCTGAAACCCCAACAGTCTGATCCGGAAATAGGGCCGCAATATGTGCCGCCAGTGTTTTTGTCAGTCCTGGAAGGATATGGGCTTCATTAAGTTGGACTAAGTGAATTTCCTTCAATGGGTCATTCAAAACATCTACCTTATTGCAGAAACAATGCTAGGTACATAATTTTTTTTTTCAAGTTTTCAATTAAGAAAAAGATGACATTTGAGAAAATACTTGAAAGGGAATGAGCAAGTCAGCCACATGGATATCTGGAAGAAGATCATTCAGGTATGTGAAACAGACTTAAGGTGGAATACCTAGTATGTTCTGGGAAAAGTAAGGAAATGAATGGAGCAAGAGTGGCGTGGAGGAGATGAAGACAAAGGTAATAGGAGCTGAGATTATGGGTACCTGCAGAGTCCATTATAAGGACTTTGGCTTTCATTTTACACGAGGTGGGAGCCACTGAGGGTTGAATAAAAAAGCAACCATGACTGACGTAATGAAATTACTCTACTGTGTTGAGAGCACACTAAAGGGAGGCAAAGGTAAGAGCAAGAACTGTGATGAGCCTATTGCATAGGAGAGATAGTGTCATAGTTTGAAAGTAGAAGCAAAACTATTTCCTAAAGAATCGAAAGCAGGATGTGAGAGAAAAAGAGAAGAGTCAAGGAGGATTTCAAGGTTGTAGTCTGGGAAATTGAAAGAGTAGTATTCACACTAAACAGTTTAGTATTCACACTATACTTTCTTAAATTTATTTGTTTTTATTCATGCTAATACAGAGGGTGCCAAAAAATGTCTACACACTTTAAGAAAGAAAAAACTGTATTAAAATTGTAATATTCAATATATACCGATAATAAAAGATGAATACAAGTCACAATTGCCTTCTGCAATTACAAGAGGTGCTCAAAGTGGTTACCATCAGCATAATTTTAATAGTTTTATCCTTTCTTAAAATGTGTATACATTTTTTGGCACTGTCTGTATTATAAATATCATTCCCTTTAAGGATATATAGAACTACCTCCTTTTTGACAGTGTCCAAGTAGTGTATTGCATATTTACATTATAATTTGATCAATCAATGTATGATTGCTTTTTTAAAAAAAATTTTTTCCCTAAATTTTCTTCTATAAAGTTTTAAAATTACATATATATATATGTAATTTTAAAATACATATATATAAAAATACATATATATATATATATATGTCAATGTTGTGGCCCAAATCTACATTTAAAAACATAGTAGTGAATCTTTCTGAAATCTAGTTAATTAGCAAAATGAGATCTTTCTATTTGTTCTTGATGTTGTATGATGTCTTTCAAGTTATTCATTATTAAAACCATGTGTTCAATAATTTTCTTTTTTTTACTACACCCTCTCTAGTTAGAAGTCTGGAAATAAATAGTCAGTGAGTTGAGATAATTTTTATTTTTTTCTTGGAGAAGCTCTGCACCCAGAAAAATGAAACAATGAGAGCTTTGTAGAGAAAAAGGCCAGGACTTAAGGTAATATCCAGAAAAAGAGTTCATAATGATTCTTGAGTTGCCTTATTTATTACATAATTACAGTCTTAACCTGGCTAAGAATGGTGAGTTTATGGTATTCATCATTTACTAAAACAAAAAAAAAGTATGGTTTATACATCCATTCATAAATTTTACCATGTATAGAAATGGTAGGATTAATCACATAAATTCTTTTTTGGTGTGTTTAGTTGTTTTTATAATTATATATCAAGTGATATATCTGTCTATGTCACCTGAAAATAATTCTATTTACCTAGAACAGAACTTACTTAAAATGATTAATGACTATATAGCCATTTGCCCTTCTGGTCACTCACTACACATCCAAAATCACTACAATGCAAAATGGCTTGACTGGGCCTATTATTAGAAGATAAGACCCTTACCCAAATATTGAGCAAACTACAGGCAGAAGTCCAGGCTATGCAAGACTTGTTTGTAAAAAGCTGCCACACAGCCATAGATATAACCCAAGGGTTATAAGTTTGTACTAAAAACCTTCAAACTTAGAAAAGTAGAGAATATTTTAGTTAAAATATTTAAAAATGTGTTTGATTTAATTTAATATAAAGTAAAAAATATAAAGAAAAAAATGTAATAGTAGTTAGTGAAAAGAATCATCCATAAGAAAAGTACCAGACTAAATCTTCAAATTTAATTTTTTAAAACTTTTACTAGAGCGACTGTGTGTTTTATGTATTTTTCACTCGTCATTGAATATTTTTTAACTTTACCTATGTAATTATCTATTATGTATTTAATTGTTTTAACTGTTATAACTAATTGTGTATTGTAAATTATGTATTTTGTATGTACACTAAAGAGAAATTATCTCATGCTAAGCATTGTCATTTGATTTTCAAAATATAGAGAATTTGTATAAAACTATTTGAACCTAAGCAATCAAGTATAAGGGAAGATTTTCCATTTTGACTTTAGATTAAAAAGTGCAAAATGGGTAAGCTTATTTCACAATAGGTAAGATGCTTGAATTTAAAGAAAATCAAATATATCACAAGTCTCTTGTCTCTGTTTTAGATCTTTGCCTTGGAGTGTTCCCATGCTCCCTATCTTCTCAGTACAAGTAAACATAACATTCAGTGGGGAATAACCATCTTGGCAGTAGTTATCTTTAAATACCTTTAAAATATCTCTGGTCATATAGATGAACATGTGATAAACAGAGATACGTAAAAAAATTGATAGAGATACTTAGCTGATATATTTCACCAAATAATAATACAATAATAATAATAATAATAATCACCTTCAGCATGGGATTACATGTAGCTAAAATTTTCATGGTTTATGTTATCACAGAATTTATAACTGGAAGAGACTTTTTGCAGAGTCAAGTATCTTTCCTGAAATGTATAATTTGCGTCGACTCAATAGAATCTAATAGAATCTTGTCATCCAATGAAGGATATGGTAGAGCCACATACACACAATAGATTATTATCTACTCATATCAAGTTACAGGTAAACAGTATGTTATACATGAAAGAGTATAGGCTATGAAGCGGGACAATCCTTAATGCCAATTCCATTTACCCACTTTCTGATCTGAGGTGAGTCACTTCCCCTCTTGGAGAAAGTTCCCTCTGATGTAAACTGAAAGAACAAAATCTATATCATAAGAGGAAAGGATGTAAGAGGCCTAGCACACAGTGCAGCCATAGTGGCATAGTGTGCTCAAAAAATAGTGGCAATTTGGGTCAGTGGTTTTGTTACTGAAAATGTAATCATCATCTGAAAATTAAATTTAAGAAATCCATGCTCTCAGCAGATAAAAATAATAAAAGGAAAATTTTGATTGTCCTGGTGGGAACATAAATGTTCTATTTTAAGAGAAACAAATGATATCATGGAATTAGTAGCACGGGTATTTTTTCAAATAAACTACGCGTAAAGTATATAAAAGAGAAGAACCCAGGAAAAAAGGAAGGACATAAAAAATAGAAAACATGATCACTTTTGGCTGTATCTTTGGGTACAGTCTATATAGAATGCATAAAAATAACCATTCCAGGAATATGTGATTATGTCCTTAGAAATGCAACAGGAAAATGACTGTAAATTCTTAACGTGTGGAACAGGTCTGTACTTAACTCTAATAATGTACCCTTAATTTCCTAGGATTTTAGTAATAAGATGATTTATTAAAGTGATAAAATAACTGCCTACCTTTAAAGACAGACTGACTATATGGCTACATGTTCTTTTGGAGGTCAAATATCAAAGTTTTGGTAGGACAATGAAAGTATGATAAAGCAAAGGGCCACATTTTTTGAAGTATTTTTCCGATACTGGAATTTGAGTAACATACACAAAATAATTTAAAGTTGAAAATCAAAGAATTAATATCTATAAAAGAATTTAATTATTCACTTGGTCACTGTTCAGTATACATCTCAATTTGAGTAGGAGTTTATGTTGCTTTGGCAAATAGTATTCTCTTCTGTACTCATGAAATGAAACTGTTTCATATTCTAATAAAACTGTGATCTGCCCTTTCCCCTTCAGCTATACATTACAACGAACAAATATTGCCCTAATGAAATATACTCATATTAAAGCAAAAATAAATACATCAAGGGATAAAAATTTGGCAGGATGCTTTTGAAGAATTCCTGGCCTATGGTTAAGAACCATTATACTAGAGAGCATATGAAGTTTTAAAATACATTTGTTTGTATATTAGATATACCCAAACTAGAAAAGTTATGTTGAGAATGTTGAGAACTGAAGCAATTTCTTTATAATTTAGACTAACATTTTGGGGTAAAAGGAGATAGGGTTTTTACGTAATTCTCATTTGAAGGACAAACAAAATAATAAATGGAAATCAACTAAGTTAGAACATAAAACATACCCAGTGTATACACAGAAACCAGGTGGAAGAAATCTTCATTTGTTTTCACTATAATAAAGTCTGATAATATTGTTTTCAGTGTTCTTCTATTCAGTTCTATTTGTCTTGAAAGTAATTGCTACAACAAATCGGAAAAGAAATTGTAAGTGAATAAATTCAAGCTTTGCTAACAAATGAACCAAAGGTCATTAGATGAGTTGGATTAACTATTCAGTTTAAAAGAAAAAAGAAGCAGCAAATTTCAGGTAGAAAATTTTAGGTTGTGAGCAGGCACATTCCCAAATATTTCCAGGTTATCAATAGTTCTATTAAGTGAAGTGTCAAAATATTATACAAGTTCAGGCCCATCTGCCTACATTGTATTCTATGACTTTCCAAATTAAACAAATAATATGAAGAAAGGAGGGAAATCAGCACTTACTATGCGTCGTTTACCATGTACTTTCACAGATTTGTATTAGTTAACAAAGGAATGGATGATGATAGTGGCAATGGAAATATAGATCAAAGAATTACTAAACAGGAAATGCTTCAATTTTAAAAATCTGAAATGACATAACAGGAATCACAGGGACATTTCTTTATGTCTGAAGCTCCCACTGCTTAGTCCAGTCTACACAAGGCTATTAACTTAAAATGTTCCTTTTTCCTGCAAATCCGGTGACTACAACTTCTTCAAAGCATTGAAGTATGTAGCTTGTTTCACAATATCCGCTTGGTTGGTGTTACGTTGATGAAACATCTGTACATTGAGATAAAATTTTCTTTTTTCATCCAACTATTTGTCCTTAACTCATGGATGCTGATTGGGCTTGCTCTGTAGAGGTCATTCAAAAATAGTGACCCATTATTTGACCCAATATCACAATGAGCTCAGAAGGTTCTAGGTAACCACTAATGTTGTCATTTCAGGACAATTTCTTTGGCAACAATAGCCATGTCTTAATATGGTTGATCACTGTTTTTTGAGGTTGTTACTTGCAATTCTACCACATGACTGTGGAACCACAAAGCATAACCATTTATGTACTTTATTTCCCATGTATTAATTTTTCCTAATTCCCTCCTTTCATCCAATACTTAGACTTATGTATAACATAAAAATAGACTTTTGTCTTTCATTTTAATGTTTTTAATCAAAAGTAATGAACCTTACCTACACGCTTAAACTGTTCCTTATATGTAGATAGGAGCATATATTTCAAAGTACTGCTTTACAGAGAACTCTTCATGACGATAACACTGATCTTTATTTATAAATTGAAACCCTCCAGTGGCTTTTCAGTCACACTTACTTAGGATAGATCCAGATTCCTTATCATCATTCCTTTGAGGGTCTAAATGATCTGGCTCCTGTCTTTCTGACTTCTCCTCATCGTTCCTCTTTTTCTCCTCATGTACTCCCAATCAGTGGTCTTTTTTCAGTGATTTGAACATGTCAGGCCCCTTTCTGCTTTAAGCCGTTTGTTGTAGCTGTGTCCTCTGGCAGGAATGTTCTTCCCATGACTCTAATTCTTGTCATTCAGATCTTCCTTTACCACCCCATATAAGCTGCTTATATGTTCCTTCCCTCTTTCTCACATCACCCTATTTCCAGCTTCTACGTAGTATGTGTTTTTTCTTGTCTATTTTGTTGGTTTATTTTATGAAGCCTGCTGTTTCCTGCTAGAATTCAAATCACCACGATAGCCCTACTGTCTAAAACACTCTTAGTACCTATCAGGCACTGAGTTAATGACTGTTAAAAGAGTTGGTATACATATATATATATATATATATATATATATATATATATATATATATATATATATATATATTTACATCTATTTATTTTATATTTATTTTCTTTATTCTTTACATTACAGAAATTTTCAAAATATAGGCAAAAGATGAAAGACTATGTAATGAATATGTAACAGGTATCAATGAACCAGCTTCAAAAATTATCAACGTTTCCAGCAATGCTACAGGATTAGTGCCTTTAAAATACAGATCCACCTTATTATTCTATCATCCATTGCAACTGTTTTCATCTTATCCACAGCAATAGCCTTCATTTATTCTTTGAACAGACAGGAAGGCACCTCTGCTTTAAGCAAAGCATTCTGTGTAGTCACGATTAAAAATAAAGTTGAAGAACCTCTCTGTCCTCAACTCGAATAAGAGGGATAAAGATGTGTACACAGAGAACTAAAATGTTAAGGAAAAGTAAAAAGTGCTCTAAGGGAGGGAAAAGATGCTATCACAGTAAGTGAGAGAATACTTTTTTTTTCCAAATTGGAAGTACATTGAGGAGTTTTTGGTAATGAAGCACTTTTTTTTTTTAGTTTGGTCTTTAAGAATAGATAACATTTTAGCCATCAAAAGTATAAATAAATAGCATTCTAGGTGGAAGAAAAAAACATTAGCAAAAACGATAAAAGCAGAAAAGTAAATATATTTATAGGGAACAGCAAGTTTGGGTCTAGCATAGTTTAAACACATTGCAAAAGTGGATTGAAATTAAGAGTTTGTACTTTGTTCAGAAGGAAATGGGGATTCATTGAAGGCTTTTGAGGGAAATGCCACTGTTAAAAGGGCTTTAAAAAGGTGAATGTGATGGCAGTGGTAGCATGCAAGATAAATAAGAATAGAATAGGCTGCAAAAGAAATCAGCAAAGAAGCAAAGTAAGTCAGATAGAAAAAGTCAAGAACCATATGATTTCACTGATATTTGGGATATAAAACTGAAAACAAGGGAACAAGACAAACAAAGAAACAAAAACTCATTGACACAGACAATAGTATAGTGGTTACCAGAGGGTAAGGGGGAAGAGGGCGTGGTATATGAGGGTAAACAGGGTCAAATATATGGTGATGGAAGGAGGACTGACTCTGGGTGGTGAACACACAATGTGATATATAGATGATGTATTACAGAATTGTACACCTGAAACCTATGTAACTTTACTAACAATTGTCACACCAATAAACTTTAATTTAAAAAGAAAGAAGTCAGCAAAGGTTAATGTCACAATAGACAATGTGGCCATTCTAAAATATGGCTCCAATATTCTTAGACACAGCTCCCATCTAGAGATGGGTCTCTGTCTCCTTCCCTTAATCTCCACTGACCTCTCTCACACATGAAACCGAGTTGTTAATTGTCTCCCTAATATGTTGTGCTCATTGTAGTCTCCAAAGCTTTGCTCTCTGGGCCCACCTGTTTGGAAGAGTCCCTCTTCCTCTCTTCTTTACAAGGTCCAAAGAATCAAAGCCCAACTCCAGTCTTCTCTCCTTATTTTGGTTGTCACACCACAATATTTTCCCCTGTCTGAATTCCCACAGCATTTTGTGACTCAGTGATTCACTGAGAACTCATATTGTGCCAGTCTTTCTGTTTCATCTTCCTAACTAAGTGCTTTAATAAGATAAAGACCAAGACTGATAATTTAGATGCCTCATGTCTCGCATTGGTTGTCCCCAGGAGGCATCTAATTTCATAGTGCTGATGACAATATTGACATTGCTATTACTTCCTAGTAGTATTTCAAATACTGTTTGTTTATTTCATAGAGTTAAAGTTGATCTATTGTATACAAATCTTGCAAATGGTTTCCTTCTTCATTATTTGTCATTTTAAAGGTTGTGATTGGTCACTTGGGAATGGATATTTTCCCCGTTCTCTAATTTTTGGCCCTTTTAGAAATTGGAAAAATGGTATTCTTGTTACCTGGATTACAGACATGTTGCTTCTCACATCTCAATTATTTGTTTGCCACATAAGGACAAACTGCCACAAAACAACCAGCTACCTGGTTATGTGAATCTTGGATTCTAGAAAAAGGAATGATGGTATCTGGACCTAGTTTCTCAAACCTCAACTTTCTTAGGGAGAGTCCAAGACTTTAAACAAAACTTCTAATAAATGAATATTAATTGAGATGGAATTTTCATTCAAACCAGACCAAGGAGGGAGAGTGTAAATGGTCACTATCTCTTAGATGATTAATTAAGGTGAAGAATTTAATTATACATATGCTACTTAACCATGTTGTTATGTGCTAAGTCTGGAGCCTACACAGAAATTACCTAGTCCCATCAATATGTTAAAGAAAATAAGGTAGATTGATAGAGAAACATGTATTTTTTCAAAGGCTGAGGAAATCGTGACAGTCTGTAGGGAAGGCTAAAGGTCTAGTTGTGAATGTGTTATTTAAGCTTCCCCTGGGAAACAAGAGTAATTGACCCTGATAAAGTTCATGCCGACCAAAATGTTGGTTTATTTTGTATGTGTCATCTTAAAAGTCAAAAACAACAGACATGTTGCTTCTCACATCCCTATTATTTATTTGTCACATAAGGACAAACTGCCACAAAACAACCCAGATGTAACTAGACATGAAATTGTATTTTTCACCAGTCCCAAGTTGGCTATGAAATTCTGGTGAAACCAAATGTCAGGGTGTGGTCCCTTTGCTGTTACACATTTTTTTCCCTTTTTTTTCTACAGAAGTCAACTAGCAAGAGGGAGCGTGCTCAAGTCCAGAGTAATAGAAAGAAACTGACATGCACTTCCCCACTTTGCCTATCAGTTGTATGGTGGCCTGACAGTGAATTTTCAAAAGGTGACTAGGGACTCCAAGGCTCTCTGGACTTTTCTCCTGTACTAAGTGTTTACAACCTGACCATGCTCCCACTTCTGCTTCAGACAGGGAGTGAACATTCATTTGGAATATTTCCTCCAATCCAGACGTCACCATGATGGTGTCTCATTTGGAAGGGAGGCAGTCCTCCCATTCATTCAAGAGAGGTGGTTTCGCAACTGCAGACACATGGGGGAGGTGGGTTGCAAAGGCTTTCTTTTCTGCCAAATATATTTGAATCAGTTCCTTTGCTATCTGATGATTTGAATCCCTTATGAGTAAACTGAAGCTTGAAATTGTATCTCTGTTTCTCTCGAGGAGTAATAAGATGGTTAATACCATACAGGATGAACAGAGCCTATGAAGTATTTTTAAAAGCAACATCTTATCCAAATGAATTCATTTTGAAAGTTTCAAAATAGGGTTGAGGCCTCCAAATGCAATGTTTTAGTTTTGTTTAGTCTACCTCTCAGATTCTAGCCAATTGGATGATGATGCTGTCAGCGGACATTTGTCAATAATTTTGATGATCTCCAACAGAACAGAGAAGTGAGGATGCTTAGGGACAGTTTAACTCCTTGACAATATTGGAAGCCATATTGGAATGAATCGTCCTTCCTCTCTCAAAACATTCAGTACAAGGAATGCTTTAATAAAACACAGTGCCAAGAAATTTCAGAAACGGAGGGGTGAGGGCAGAGAGGAAAGCAATGATAAGATGGAAGATAGATTTGAGATCTTGTCTTTGGACAACTTATTGTCATCGTGAGTGATTTTACATGACAAACTTTTTTCCGTAAAAATCCCTTCCCTGACATGGAAGTAAATGTCTGCACTGGGAGATGGTCATCCACATAGCTCCGAAATAATGAAGGCCTCAGGTCACTAGAGAAACACACAGGGCAAGGCCAAGTTTATTGAAGGCAGAATGTAGACCTGCCAATCTGATTGTTTAATGTTAGCAAATATTACCCCATGGGTTATAGCTGTATGTTATCCTCATTAAAATGATATTGAACTTTAGGAAATGCGATGCCTTAGAATC
This sequence comes from Rhinolophus sinicus, assembly GCF_036562045.2. NCBI lineage: Eukaryota > Metazoa > Chordata > Mammalia > Chiroptera > Rhinolophidae > Rhinolophus > Rhinolophus sinicus. Next base: position 13,435,240 of record NC_133761.1, read on the forward strand.
TTATTTACTATTGACAATTTAACCTCAATTAAATTATTGAATGATTCACACAGCAGAGTACAGAGTAGAGCTCAGAACTGGAAACTTAATGGATGTTTCAGGATCGGGGGGAGAAGATGTAATGGTGACTAATGAGAGCAATAGATACATGAGCATAGTGGACCCAGAAGGAGACAGGAAGTGTGAATGCAGAGAAAGGAAAGGAGCAGAACCCCTAATCAACAGAAAGAATAAGGCTGGTTCTAAGATGTACATTTAATCAAATACATACAAATGTCCTCTCTTTTAATTTATGAATGCTTTCTCCACCACGCCTAGGCTTCTGGGACCAAGGATTAAGGGATGGGGGGGGTGGGGGGGGGCAAGGAACACTGCGTTCAGCAAGAACAAGTGGTTCTCTATCAGAAGATGGGAAACTTGTCAATTAAACTCATTTGAGCCCATTTCTAGAACTGAATCTCACCAGTGGCTTGGGATTGTATAAATTGTCCATGGCTCACATGACTGCTTTGTAGCACTCTGTCAGTTATAGAGGCACAGTGGGATAAGCTGCAATGGACTAGGCTTTTTTAACAGAGACAGACAAGCCCTCGGGAACTTTCTTCTGAGGAGTGATTATTATAGATCCCACCCGGTAGGTGCTTGATTAAGAGAATGGAATGGATCCAAATTAAAAATTCAGAGGGTGTCCTAGAGAATGCCTGACTATATCCCGGATGTTCTTTATATTTCATATGGACTTTTTAAAATGAAAAGCGAATCCATTTGCTGAATTGCTTTCCCCCACATTTGATACTCCACAGCTCCCCAAGCAGAATGAGTCCCCCACAGATGCAGGGTAGGAACAAAGGATTTAGCTGGGGACAGCTCTGGGTAGGAGTCAGGGGTTTTATCAAAGAGCTGACCCCATGTTTAGCTAGACATTCTGGTGGATAAATAAAAAGCATATCAGATCTTCGTATAACCAACTCTGTTGTACAAATGAGAAAACTGGGAATGGAAGGATGTCATTCCACAATTGAAATAGCTGGGAAGTGGCAACATCAGGAAGAGAACTCAAGTTTCTGGTCCAATGTAGTCTTCATTACAATTCATAGATATTCCTGCTATGATGCAAGTAACACAGCGAAGAAATTTGACTTGTCTGTGTGATAGGGACAAGTATGCATTCTCTGGTTTAATTTTCTATTCACATTACCTAATTTGTTACTCATGCTGCCTCTTGGTTGTCTCCTGATAAAACAATTATGACCTTCCAAGAAGTTGTTGTACCCAGAAGCTATCTTATATTTACATTTCCCTCAGCTCAATTCAGTTTCTTGTGGCACAAACTCAGGCATGTGACAGAACTGAATGCGGTAACAGAGAAAGTACAGGACCAATATAGTAAAGCTGAATCTAAAAGAATACAGGAATCATGGACTAGTTGTACAACCAGTACATATTTATTGCCTATCTCTTCCTGGCTGTAGTTGTGTTTTATTGGTTTGGGTATTTTTGTTTGTTTGTTTGTTTGTTTGCCCCCCATTAAGTGTACAAGACTAAGAGTGAAAAGAGAAAACCTCTCCAAGCTTATTTCTAAAATTCTAATCTTATCTATCATATTAAATCCTTTTTTACTGGTCAATTATGGTAATAAGACTCACTTCTTATTTCTCACTTCATGCTAAGCTAAGGGATAAAAGCAAAGAAAAAACAATGCTTTCTTAGAAGAGGTCACACTATAGAAAACTTGAAAGCATATAAATAGATTATGTTTAAGGGCTCGAGGAGATGTCAGCATTACAGCCCCTGACTTAGAATGGAGAACAAAGGACAAAGGCTGCAGATGTCTTTCTCAAAGAAAAGCTATTGAAGCATCTGGAAATTAGTTCTTCAGGCAAGTTGAAGAAAGGAAAGTGCATTTCTAAGGTGATGGACTAGTATATTTGTACGTGCAAAGGCACAGAAATGGAGAGAACATAGCTTTTTGGGATGAAAGTCATTTCTGGGACTAGGGTATAGGATTTAAGTAGAAAAGCAACACGTGTTAAGTAGAAGCTGGGTTTTCTAAAGGCTAATATGTATCCTTACCTTCCTAACAGAATGTACTCAATGAGTGGAATTCAGCTAATAGAGATATTGATATTTGGGACAATAATAATTAAATGAGGCAAACCATACAAAGAACATGAGTCAACGCATTTATTCTCAGAACAGCTTGTTATTATTACCCCATTCTACAGATGACGAAACTGAGGCACAGGGAAGTAAACAAACTCATTCAAAGTAAATTATGAAGGTTTTAATCAAACCAGGCATTGTAGCTTCAAAAATGCATACTATATAGAAATCTACAACCAACCACTATGGCAAAAAAGAAAATGACTCCACATATTAATGGCCACCACTCACCAAATTCTCAAACCAATAATTCTTGCCCAGAATTTTTACACATTAAAGAGAAAAGGTTCAAGTGTGACTTAGAGGACTTTATCTACCCTACTGAAATCACTGTACTCTCTTTAAGGTTGGATGAAATAACACTGTTGCCTTCTCTCTCCAACCATCTCTGTAAAGTGGCATAGATTTGTAAATGGCTTGATTTTCAGGCCGGGATGAAAGCAAAAACTTCAGTTATCTAGTGTGGAAAGAGCAGTTCACTAAGGAAGGAGAGGATGAAAAAAAGTGTTCTCAAATTGCTGTTGGGTTGGCCCCTCTCCAGCTCAAAATGAAGTGTTCATTTTCCTGAAGAACAGGGATTGCTCACACCCAATTACTTACCCCTTGTAGGTAATCTCTCTCTTTTTTCCTATTTTTTCAGACATGAAATCAATCATTGAATGAAACCTTTGTACGTTAGGGGCATAAACTGTCCAATCTTGTGGCTGTTTGTGATTATAGCTGGCAAAATGAAAGATTGTTCAGTAGATATTAATAGTTAAAACGACAGAGGAAAAGAAAGAAGCAGGTTAATCTCGTTTAGGACTTCCAAAATGAGGAAACCAGCTCATGATGAAGTCCTTGGATCTCAATGGGGATGCCCAGTGTTCTGTTATGTTTGACACTCAAAGCGCTACCCTCATCTGGAACAGGTGTTGATGAATGGAAGAGAAAAAAACCGGCACTGCCTGGTATTTCTCTGCTAGAAAGGAAATGAAATTTCCCTTGCTTTAGTTTCCTCTCTGATTCAGTTACCTTTTTCCCAGTTAGTGTACAGTACTGCTGAGAATATCTCCTGAGAGACCTGCTGAATATTAGAATAATATTCTAATATTCAGGAGGGCTGGTGGCAGCCCTCCTGAGTAGAAATTTAAAATTGTAGGATTCTGGGAAATTTAAACTTGAAGGATTCTCTTGGCTCTTCCATTGGGCTTAATGCTTCATGGACACAAACGAATATCACAGACAGTTTCCTAACCATTTTGACTAGTGTGCTTTCAGAGCAGGCATCAACAAACGATAGCCCATGGGCTAATGACACAACTCTGTATGCGTTATTTTATTTTTTTTTTTGTATATAGTGGTCCATTCTTAGTTAATGGTCCATTAACTAAGAATGGATTTTACATATTTTAACTATTGAGAAAAACTATCAAAACAAAAATAGTCAAGAATATTAAATATCAAAATATTTCAATTCAAATTTTAGTGTAAATAAATAAAGCTTTATTGAAATCCAGCCGTGCTCATTTACTTACATATTATCTGCAACTCCTTTGCACCGTAATGGCTGAGTAGTTGCAACTGAGACCATATGACCTGCAAATCTAAAATATTTGTTATCTGGCACTTTGCAGGAAAAATTTATCAATCCCTGGTCTAGAGTATTAAGGAACTGAATTGAGTGAGAAGAATTTCTTCTTTTACTAAAACTGCAGCTTAATAGGAGTTGAATATTTCTCAGAGGTGTTTGCAAAAATCCAGTTTAGTTTATATGGACCTATGGGAAAACAAATAGAACCACTCGTTTCTGGTGAATGTGATTGAAACGTACTGAAAACTAGCCTGAATAAATTTACCAGGTTTGGCACACGACACTGAGTCAAATTAAATTCACCAGTGAGCTGCCAAATCTCCACAAAGGATTGTGCTGAACGACATGAAATCAGTTTTTTGTAAGCCAAAAATAATTAAATATTCACGATTTCCTGTGGTTCATCTGATTCCATAAGATGCCCTACAAAGAAAGGAGTCTCTTTTAATATCCCTCTTCTTCATCAGCTTTCCTCTGTCAGGCTTTCAACCTGATTTTCCTGTATTTTCCAACTCTTAACATAATGAATGAATGAAAGCACAGAACACGCTTGTTGACAACCTAGCAATGAAACAATCGCTTCAAGTTCTTCCTAAACATTCTACATTACGAAGAAAAGATGTTAGGACTTGAAACTTAAAGCGAGAAGTCAATTCTAAGCTCTAAGGTATTCCTTAGAATTTGGCGTGTAGTTTTAGGTGGCACAGGAAAAGTTGATAAGTTTGGCATTAGGGAATATAATTCGAATTCCTGCTTTCACATTCTACAATCACTACTACGCTTAATGTTAGAGCACTAGAACTGTTGTGAATTTGCACGACTGTAATTAGGCTTCTTTTTTCCCTCTGTAGTGAAAAAACAACAAAAATTCGACTAAGAATCCCATATATGTGCTTGTTATATATGTACACACACACACACACACACACACACACACACACACACAGAAATGCTGTGTGTATGTATTTCAATCAATACTTTGTGTTAAATCAGTTTAAAGAATTCCATAAAATAATTGCTATTATGAAACTTGATCAAAAGAACAAAGTCTTTATGTACAATGGATAAACATTTTCTCACTGTTTTGCAGTTTATTTATTTGTTTATTTACTCTTTTGTCCATCTGTAAACTCCATGAAAACAAGGGACATGCCTAACATTAATTAATCATGAATCCTATAAGGCTTACTATCATTTCTGGGGCATACACATACATACACAGAATGAAAATATAGAGAGAAAGAGAATAATATCCAGCAATTCCGATGGCAAGAGCAACCTGGAATTTTAACCACAGGCCCAGATTTTACATAACCGTATTTTGTTCCCTGTGGCTGTTGTAACAATTAGCACATACTCGGTGTTTTAGTCTGGAGACCAGAAGCTTGAAATCAGGATTTAGTCAGGTCTGCACACCCTCCAGTGGCTCTAGGAGGAAATCCATTCCCATCTCTTTCAGCCTTTGGTGGCTGTCAGCATTCCTTGGCTTGTGGCTGCATCTCTCTGCCCTGTCTTTGTATCTTCTCCTCTGTGTATCTTTGTCTTATATCCTTCTACCTCTTTTGTATAGGAGCACTTGTAATGGCACCTGGAGTTCACTAGATAATCCAGACTAAGCACCTTCTCTCATGACCCTTAACGTAATCACATCTTTTACGACATAAGGATACAAGGTAATATTCACAGATTCCAGGGATTAGAAGGTGAATATGCCTTTAGGGGACCATTTTTTTAGCCTGCCACAATCATGATGACATCATATTGAAGTATGTCTTCAAGAACTGTTTTTAGATTTTCTGAAAATAGATACAAGTGAGGCCAAAGTACCCTTTACCTTGGAGCTAATTAAGATTATTTTAATACAAGATAGATGATAGGCTTCTCCAAAAGAACTACTTTCTTGAGCTGCTAACTCTGCATTACTGTAGATAGATATGTATGGCATTGCGAATACACAACAGCCTCTAAAGGCACACATTACCAAAGCCATGTTTTCAAAAATGAATTATCAAAGAAATTTCTGTTATTAATTTTTCAATGGGTTCATTTTTTTTTTTTTACCCACAAGAAATATTCTCCAGTAAAGACCTTTCAAATGATTAAAAACAGACTCTAATAAAAGTGGGTTAGGTTCACAATGATAACCTATATTCAAGAACACAAATAAAAAGTGCCCTTGAAGGAAAAGGCTCACATGTGTTCACATTTGATACTGGGAAATAACTGCATAATGTTGAGGAGTGATTACTACCAGCTGTAAGCATGTACACCACACAATAATATCTCATCCGTACAACCACTTGGAAAATTTCTTTCTTGCTGTCTCTCTCTCTTTCTCCCAAGAGTTCCATAAAATCTTTCCCCTTTTACTGAATACTGACCTTTTCAAGTCCCTATATATATATGGAAAGAGAGAGACTTTGAATCATGAAAAACAAGAGCAAGAGGAAACACGGAGTTCATTGTTCTTCACCAAGAATAAGATTGGTAGGACCATGTCGCCATACCCTTTCTTCATATTCTGTTGTGAACCATTTTATAATTGTTTTCCATGTGGCATTTGTAGGTTGTTAATTTTCGTGGCCTAGAAAACAAACATCACTGAAATGCAAAAACAAACAAACAAACCAAAAAAAAAACTGTTCTGAGTAAAAGGTGTTCAGATCTCAATCAAGCCCCATTTATCCATGAACTCTTACCATTGAAAATGACTTGAAATACCATCTTGACCATCCTTCTGAATTTCAAGTTTAGGAAATTCTGAATCATTGTCTTCACCATCGTTCCCTTCCAGAAAGCCTGGCATCTCCCTAGGCCTATATTACTTTATCTTAGCTCAACTGGGGTTCTGTAGATGGAATTTCTCAAGTCTTGGGAAAGAGTAGTAGGGAGAGGGTGGGGAGATTTTGAGAAGCTCTTGATTAACGGGAACACATCTGGTTTTTTTGTGTGTGTTTGTTTTCCTGTTTTCAATATTTAATATCCCAATAAGAATTTTGTTTGAAGAAAATATTCCCAGCTTAAACAAGAAAAAAAAGAAGAAAAATGAATAAGTATCACTGTCTTAACCTTTTTAACAGGCAAATTAAGAGAAGGAAGGATAGAAGACACTGTCAGTGTGGGCATCAGAGCCTTTTTTTTTTTTTAACTTGATGTAACTAAATGTAAATTAATCAAGGGGATAGAATTTTAGCAAAAGCACTTCTTGTGTTCTAAAGTGTGAATAGCAGAGCCAAGTAACTGTGGATCCTTTTGTCCAAAAGAAAGCTAAGTAAAAAATAGTTCGTTAATTAACAAAGTAGAAGATGGTGATCTCTTTGCTTACTCTCTGTCACTCAGGCTTGGGCTGATTTTCCTGTGTATACAAGGTCCCCTTTTACAACATCTGTCTTAGCATTCACCACACTTCATTTTCATTGGCTGCCCTCCTCCCAACACACATCTCAATATAAACTCTGTGACAGGATATATAAGCTTATATTATCAAAATTATGGACTATAGCAAAGTATATGATTTATCTTAAGTAATAAACATTTGTTGAATGATAGAATGGAAAAAAAGATGTCATAAGAAGAGGGGGAATTAGACTCACACACTCTAAATCACAGAGCTCTCTTGGTTGAGAGTATCATATAAAGACTCATATAAATTCATTCCTTATAACGGTCCACCCAGTCCCATGTCAACCATCAGTAATCTAATAATGAGAGAACAATTGTTGTGGGCCAGGTGTATTTATTGCACACATTACCTCTGTAGCAACATTACCTCTAGCGCAGGTAAGGGTTACTGTCCTCACTTGAGGAGTGAGAGAATTATACTCAGACATACTCCTGCCCTTAAGCGGCCATTCCCCATTTTAAGCCCAGGTGTGTATAGCTCTCAAGCTGACGTTCTTCCCATTACACCACCTGCCCCTTGTTGTCCAAAAGCTCCTTTTCCCTTAACAATGAAAAGGTTGATGAAAGCTGCTTTATTTGTACATGGAATTCATATGACATTTTTAGAGTAATATGTGGCAAAAGATTGTGGGTCAACGGGTAGAGGCATAAATGATCAGAGAGTAAGGACAGGGAGATTACCACAGACTGTGAGAAGACAGACGTCAGCAGAAACTGAGCAGCAGTGCTTCAAGGCTTGGTCTCTTGCTGAGGTTTAAAGCTTGATAAGGTAACATATTCTCAGAGAGTGATTTGGTACCCTGTAGGCGTTGTACCTCCAGGCAAAGCCAAGAATCCAATGCCCAAAACTGCAGAGGGAGCCAGAGTGTTTCCTGATTCCAAGTCACCATGAAGACTAGAATGGAGAGCCCGTTAGTGATGACTCACATGGGCCAAGAATGGAGGGGCTTTCTGGAATATTCTGCTCTCTATCAGATCATGTGAGGCTTTGCACAATCTTTAAAGAAGAGAGGGGGAGCAAACCGCCATAATGACAGAGACTAAATTTCCAGGCAGATCAACAAGATGAGAGCTCAGAGTAAAATTTCGTTTGCTAAAGCTTACACAACATAATGGGTCATTCTTCATGTTCCTGATATTTCTGGGGAAAATTAATACCTTGTATATACTGATGAGGTCAATTATCATTTTGATCATATTGTCCTTTAGCCTTCATTTTCTCTTTCTGGGGGAGAAAAAGCATTACTTCCTTAGTCCCTTCCTATGGGGGGAAAAAACCCCCACATATTAAACATTTTTATTTTGCATTGTTAAGATATTGTTTTTTTTTCAGTGGCTCCCAAACCTGACTAACATTCACTATTACCTGGAGTGAATATTTTTTAAGTATCTAGTCCTGTGTTCTATCCTTAGATATTCTAATTTTTCATACTGAAAATAATGGTAAAGAGAACATTGAAATCCATGATGAACATGGCTAAAATATGGGATTGCCAGAAATTAGATTCCATTGTTCATTGGTTAATCTGATACGAGTCTTCACATGCCTGGAGATCTTTTGAAAGAAATCAGGAATGGGGCAACAAACAGATCCATCACTGATTCAGCCTTTAAGTATGACCCAAATCCTTTGTTTGTTTGTTTGTTTGTTTGTTTGTTTGTTTAAAGGATTGGTTCAGAAACAACATTTTTCCATCAAAAGAAAATTATTTTCAGAAAATGGAAATTGGCAATTTACCCACTGAAGTCTGGAAGAAACTCAAATGTCTACATTTCCACTGAGAATGAATTCTGACATCCAGGGGGTAGGGAGTGCTGACAGTACCAAAACAGCCACCTGTTGCTGAACAGGAGAGGAAGAAGCCAGGTGGGACACATACCTCACAGAGGAAATTTGAGCAGCTTCTTGGCTTCCTATGGGCTAGAGGGGAGTAGGAAAGCTGGCAGCAGGGAGGTTAAGAAAAGGAAACGTGAGCAGTTTTCTTAGCTGTCTTCCATGTGGAGAAGGCAGGATTGAATTGGAGAGATTGTAAAACAGGAAGATTGACAATAAAAGCTTATGTGTTTAAGGCACATTTAAACCATTAGAACACTACAGAAACACATAATAACTCCTCTGAAATTACAGGTGTGTCAAAATGCATACAAACCCATAAGTTACCTCAGTCGCTATCATTCTCGAAAATGAAAATGTCCAGAAAAATGCTCTCCTGAGAAAATAGTATTTGCAGGAAAATAAAGTTTTAAACATAGAGGAAGCACAAAAACTAAGGAATATGCGGCCAAAAATCCAAAGTTTTAAGGCCTATTGAAATGAAAGGTTTTAGACTTTTTTCACATGTCTGATACCAAGCTAGGTAAGAAACAGCAATATTTATTTACAGTTCTTTTCCTCTTTCTTTCTGACCCTTTTTCCTGTAAAGTGAAAGAAAATTAAATATCCTAAAGTAAACATTTAGGGAGAGAAAAAAATCCATAAACAGAATACATTGGTCAATAATCATCATTAGAATAGTTGAAGGTATCCCATGAACTTGGAAATTAATTAAAAGCGTGTCACATATTTTGCAAGCAGCCATCATATGCCCTGTCTTGCTCTAAGGATTTTACCTTTACTCCTTATTTCAACCAAGTGAGATATTACTATCCCCAGTCTGTAAAACAAGAAACTGATACGGAGAAATATTAAGTGATTTTTCAAATATATAGCGCTCTTAACTGATAAGTCTAAGATTTGATGCTAAACTCTGTGGCTCTAAGGACATTTTACAACAGTATGTTATGATCAAGAGGCATGAGCTATCTGAAGTAGAGCCAAGATTCTCACAAAAAATTACAAAAAAAAAAAAAAGAATGTTTCTAAGAAGTTAAATACACATGTCACAAAACTCTGTCAAGCCTTCTCAGATCATATTGATTCATGTTAGGATAAAATATTGACAAAGTAGGTTATCTCATTTCTAAGCCCAGAGGTGATTAATAATAGCAAATGAGTAGAAGACTGTGGGGGAGGGGCAAGGATGTTGATAAAATAAAGAAGAGTAACTGGTAACCCAACCATGGGTAGACTGTCACTTTACTTTCTTTTGGTAGCAAGTGAGAAAAGTTAATTAAATTCATTTAAGCAAAGAGAACCTATTGGTTTATGACTCACCTACCTGTGAACCATAGTCATAGGGACATTAGGGGCTCAAAAATAAGAACAGGACTCAATTTCTCTCCATCTCCATTTTCTGCTTCCAGGTTAAAAAAAAAAAAAATTTTTTTTTTAAACATTTAAAAAAATTGAATAAAACCTGAAAGAAAAGTATACACTTTGCTCCCACCAGTTTCCCCAAAATAATTCTCAGTGGTTGTTCTTAACTCTGATTCGCCCTGGGCACAGACATGAAAGAAACACAGTGGCCAAAGGGAAAGAAATCTTGGGGTAAGGCAGGATGGATCCTTACATGATATATTCAGACTGAAGTGGTAGGAAGGTTCGTTCATTTAAAAGATGAAGGCCCTCTGGAATAACTAATGCTGGGAGGCAAGTAAAGAAAAATGAGAACTACAAATCAAGACAGAAAAAATCTATTGAAAAGCCTGCAATCGTAGACTACGAAAGTCCAGCTAAGCGTCTACCATTATTCAGAGCTAAGCTGCCTTATTAATTTAGTGCATGACTAAATATCACTTAAATCCATTGCTTATCTTGCGTTTTCAAAAAGTTTAATGTTCAAAAGATAGAAATGGTATCAAATAGGAAGGTAGAAAAAATATAAAATTTAAAAGGTTAGCATCTATATATTGTTGTTTATGTGCCTAGCATTGAAATATCACAACTCTGAAGAAATACAATGATAATCCGTCTTTTATGGTGAAGTTAATGCCAGTCACAGAGCAATTTCCCAATGAGACACAATTATTAACTTGCACAGTTTAATAGTGCAAGAGAATAGTGATTCAAACTCGTACAGTATGATTGCAGAAAATTTCCTGTTAAACACAGTTAAACACTAGCCTATACTGTGTAACATAGTTTAGGTATATTCCCACTGAATATTACTTTAAAAAAATGTTTCTACTTAAAAAGGTTAAGTTGGCATCCTTAATTCTAAACCTATCTTGGTAGATCATCACATACTTTGACAATATATTTAATATGAGATTTTGCCATGGGCTTTTTCAAATATATTGTCACTCTTTGTGCACAGTTATTTTGTTTTTTGTTTTGTTTTTTAATTAAATGTATTGGGGTGACAATGGTGAGTAAAGTTATATAGGTTTCAAATGTACAATTCTATAACACATCATCTATATATTACATTGTGTGCTCACTACCCAGTTCTTTTGGTTTTGACCTGATTGTTCAGTATCTACTATGTTCCAGGCATTATACTACACAGTTAGGATATTGGGTTTGCAATCGATACTTATATTCAATTCTCAAGCTTGTCTGGCACACATTTTTTATTTAAAGTTTAATGTCTATAATGGCTATATGAACTTTTTATTAAATATCTAAGTCTAAATATTAAAATAATAACAATAGCCATATTCTTATGACTGCTGAATGGTAATAAAAGAGACTTAGTAGCATTAAAAAAGAATTCATGTTGTGCCAGATAAAATATCTGATGCCAAAATATGTTAACACTTCAAGTTGTTAAATATCCATCCATCAGTTACTCAATTGATATTGGCAAGCATTTTAATTAGCCATTATTAAACAATTGTCTGAATTTTTATGCTCATGGTTAAGTGTCTACTATACAATATAGAAAACAAAGACAGCATAAGTACTTCACAGATCTTTTACATAACTGAAAAATACTTCTTATGCAGCTTAATAACAAATTCTATTTAATACAGTAATTTACACATTTCCCTTTCTTTTAGACTTGTCTGAAACTGATTTATGGAATATGTCTTTACATGTATTTAATCCATTATTTAAAAATAAGAAATCAGATAGACCACTGGGAAATACTAACTTGTAAAGACAAAAATGGCAAAAAATATTTTCTGTGATTTGAGTATTTAAATCTACCTGTGTACGGTAGATTTAAGGAAGGTAGAAGGAAGAAACGTGGATTCCATTAAGATTTATTTCACTCTAAATTTCTTTTGACTTTCTCTGTCCCTGAAGTCTAGGCCATGTTCTTTCCAAGGGCATGTTCTTTCAAAGTTGAATAACAATTTCATTATCATTTTCATGTTTCTCTTTTCTTGATGAAAACATCTTAGCTTTACAATCAAACTTATATGAGTCTAGTGACTCAAACATTATTGTTTCTGCTTCATGGAAAGATTTCAACTCCAGGTATAACCCTGGGCTTGGTAGATATACTACTCCTGGAGAAAAATAAATGCCCCAGGCTTCCTGTGAATGAATGTTGAATATGTTGAGCACATCTATTCACCAAATGGAATACAATGCAGAAGAATGTAGACGCCAGGGTCAGAATTCCTGGACTCAAATCTTATTATGTTGCTGTCTTAGTCTTTTCTGACTACTATAACAAAATCCCACAGATTTGAGTGGCTTATAAACAACAGAAATTTAGTCCTCACTGTTCTGAAGACTTAAAGTCCAAGGTTAGGGTACCAGCACAGTTAGGTTCTGGTAAAAGCTCTCTTTCCCTCTCACAAACTGCCAACTTCTCCTTGTATCTTCACATGGTGGAGAGAGCTCTCTGGGATCTCTTTTATCAGGGTACTAATCCCACAGTGCCCTGCCTCTTAATAAAATCACCTGAGATGTTAAGTTTTCAAAATACGAATTTTAGGGGAACACAAACTTTCAGACTATAGCAGTTACCTAACAGTTGTGTGACCTTGGGATTTTACTTAACATTTCTAATCTTTAATATAATTATTTGACTTCATAGCGTACCTTTCACTTCACATATTCCACTTAGCACATTGCCTAGTACAGGGGAGATAGTCAATACATTTTGCGTATTATTATTTTCTTCAGTACCAGTGATTATAAAATGTCTGTATTTTTTTAACCAGATGATTTGGATAAATTACACGGATTCACAAAGAACAGAGAGGTTTTGCACAATGAAAAATAAATAATTGTAAGGAGGGGGAAGTGTTGAACAAAAGAAAAAAGAAACATCAGCAGAGACATGGTGGCTAGAAAATAACAATCCACTGAGGCTGGAACATAAAACAATCATTTAATTAGTTTTGGAAAGGAGACTGGACACACATTCCCCCCGTAGTCCAGCTTAGTGGCCCTTCTATGTGTGCCCAAGGAGGCCTTGGTTTCTCTCAATGCATTATGGATACACTGCCGTGACCTCAGGTTTGGAAGAACAAATGCCAGGTTAAATCCCTGGTCTTGCTACTTACTTTTATGCAATTTGGGGGAAAATAAAACAGTTAACCTTGCCGAGTCTGTTTTTAACAGATAAAATGGGAAATAAACCACTATGCACATTGTCATGATTAAAGGTAATAAAAATGTTAGTAACAATTACTGACTATGAAAGAGTGTCAGGCATTGTGCTAATAATGCCTTTTCACTCTGTATTTTATTTTGTCCCCTTATCTTCTCCAGGATAATGAATGAAAACTGGGTATCACACCAGAATTACATATGGATTCAGGGTCTAGAAACAAGGCTGCCAAGAAAAGCTATTAATTATAAGAAACAGGATGGATTCCTTTGAGTATTTAGATTACAAAAGGTGGGGTTGAAGACAAATATTAACTAGATTTCTGAACAAAGAGAATTCCAATTTACATCTAAATTATGATAATTTTGTTCTATATTCCTCACAGCATTTTTGTTTGGGTTTTTAAAAATATTACATGGTAGAAGACTCCTTATCTTAAAACTCATAGTAAGTCAGTTCATCAAAAAATCAGTAAAGAGAACAATAGGGAAGATACATGAATATCTAATCTAACATAACTTGTAAAAAACGTATTTATTGACCAAATTTTTGATGTAAGATCAAGACTTTTTTCTGAGTATAGGTTCACTGATTTGAAATGTGCATGATCTCTCTTTTGAAAACCATACCCACGATGCTTCTGTTTGATTTTCACATTTACTTTTCTTAAGTTGGAGCAGAATCTGTGAAAAGACACTTGCAAAGTCACCTGGGTACGGAGACACTGTAGATTGTTATACTTTTTTCCTCCACATTTTTTAACAGTTGTCTTGTCCATCTATATCCTGCAGCACTTTTTAATGGTGTGGATAAATCATTCATGTTTTGCCAAGCACAGAGCTTATTTTTCTTAGAAATCACTCTCTTCTTTCACCCTCATGTTTAATTAGTTTGAGTGATATGTAATTAAATTATGTAATGACTATAAAGTGTAACTGGCATAAACTGGTTTGGGAACCACCATGTTTGACATTTGATAAGCACTCAACTCGTTTGATGGGAATAGAGATGTGTGGACATCTAGAGAAAAGCCTGTTAGTCATGAGCTTTCAGTAACTGGGCTTTATCCAGTACGATTAGTAGAGGGAATGGATAGTATCATTTCATCTAGCAGCTCAATTAGGGGGAAATTATGTAGCTAAGAGCATTATCTACTCTACTCCTTGTTAAAGTGTATTGCAAGCTCTTATATTAGAAAGAAGGTCCCATATTTCCTTAGATCATTCTTCTATGTATAAATATACTCAACATATTTAATTTTGCACAAAGAAGAAAATTCATATCCATATTTTTTTTAAAAAGTTAGACCTTAACAACAAACATTAAAAAAAACATCTGTTCAAGATAAGGGTCCATCTTGAAAATGTTATTTATATTTATCTTCGTCTTACCTTTGGGCATTCATTTCGTTTGTGTTCCAATGGTGGCATAGCTCAGCCAGTCAGAGAGATGGTTTGGTTTCTATACTTTGCACCACTTTTCAAATCCGCATTTGTGATGTTGCCCAAAGCTAAGCAAATAAATAAATAAATAAATAATCTCAGGATTTTCTCCATTGGATTCAAAGGCCTGAAAATGTAGTTTCGAGTCTTCCCAGTTCCCCCGTTATCAGATTGGGGTTAACCAGGTCTGGAAGCTTTCTGAAGGCATGTCTAACAGGGAAATAGAGGGGAGGGTGCTACTAGACCCAGACATCTGGAGCTACCACTGGCCAACCACCATAGCTATTCTGTACTTGTACACATTTACAATTCTCTCCAACAAATCCTGAAATCTCTTTTATTTTAGGCAATGAAGAGGTATCACTCATTCTCCAGATTGAGGAGAAGTAAAATATTAAGATAGAATTTACTTTTCTGGCAATGAAGAATTTGTGTACGTAGAAAGTAGGAAATGTCTTAGTCTCTCAAAAAGTGACAGAGTGAAATAACCCTAAATCTCAATATAAATATCAGTTATTATTCCCCAAGACATCTTGATAGCCAGTGTATTCTTGCCATCCATGTAGAATCTGCTCATCAAATTCACTTCCAAAAACAGTGTTAGAACTATAATTTATAGACGAAGTAAATGAGCATGCAGTCTGAACTCCCTAAAATTGCTGTGGGTTGTAAATCTAAGCCTTTTGTTTTCATGTGAATAAACTCTATTCATCCAGCTTTTGCAAAACTGACTAACTTGATTGTCAGTTACAGTTGTGTGCAAGCACTGGCATTATTTCTTCAACTTGAGTGTAATGAGAAATATATTTATTCCCACCACATGCATGTTCTGTGAGCAAGTCCCCTGGTCCTTACTTACGCCTTTGCATTTATTTACCTGGAAGGGAAAAGAAAGCAAATTAATATTTATCAAGTACCAACCAAGTGGTAGGCACCAGGCTGAGCTTTTGATTCATAAAGTGTCCTTTCTAGAATACAGCATTTCTGACAGGTAGGAAGGTAAAGAATCTGAACAATATGTAGTTTAGTAATTAATGCTCATAATGCAAAGAAAATAGATATTTCTTTAGTTTGGCACAGCAACCGAGATTTGAATTATAAAGCCCTCTGGGGACTGTCACTTTAGAGTGGCGTGAGGGAGAAGGAAGACTGACTACCCAGTAAAAGAGAGATTTTTCAGCATTAACAGATCAAACCACATACAACAAGATTTTCAGAGCCCCTTCCCCCTTTAGTTTACTTTGTCATCAGGGTGATGTTCATTCTATTCCAATGATGGTATCGGACGGGAAAGCCACTGAGAGTGTGACTAAGTGTTAGATCATAAAACCACTTATCATTTGTATAATTTGCAGTCCAGGTTTAAAGGGTAATGTCGCTACAAAGAAACCAGTTGCTAGGGACTTGTGAAAATAAATTCTGAAAGACGATCTAATAGTTAATTCTAGCAGCTACATTCAACCAAACAGACGAACAAACAACAACAACAACAACAAAACCCAACCAAAAAACAAACAAACAAAAAAAAAACCTCTGCTTGATTAGGAGATTGATAGAACGGAAGTGGAAACAAGCCAAGAGTTCATGAGGAGGATGGATAAACAAAGTACCGTACAGTCACACAGGGACGTGCTACTCAGCAATGAAAGGAACACACACACACACAATGGATTGCAAAAACATGACGTTGAGTAAGAGAAGTCAGACATGAAGTATGACATGTATGACTTTATTTTATACAAAGTTTAAAAATAGGCAGAAATAAACTATGATGATAGAAATCAGAAGAGTAGCTGCCATGTGGTGGGGTAAGAGCTGGCAGAAAAGGGGCATGAGGGACATTTCCAAAGTGAGGAAAACGTCCTATATTTTTCTATAAATGTGTTTTCACTGTGTAATAAACCACTGCAAAGCCTAGTAGCTTAAAGCAGCATACTTTATTTAGCTTGTGATTAGGTTGGTCCACTGGGTAGTTTTTCTCATCTGGACAAGCCCAGCTGATCATACTTGTGTTTGGGCCGCTCTCACATGTCTGGTTATTGCCAGGCTATGAGCTGTGTTACCTTGGGTTATCTTCTAGCTGGCCAGCTCAGACTCTTTCACATAACTGTCTCACAATTCCAAGAATTTGCAACTATTTTTTAAATCTATTCCAATATTGATTGAAATGTTATTTACATGGCTGTATATTCATTGTCCAAACATATACTCAAAATTAGTGTGCTTTACTGTATCTCAAAGTAAAAATACTAGTAAAAAAACAAACAAAACATGTACGAGTATGTGCCTTTGAGGTAGAAGCACCAATATATTATGATATGCAGCTTATCATTTAGCATGATTTTTGTAGTAAGAAATAGAAAAATCTGACTTATATGTAAACCACAAAGAGGATTTATTGTTTTTTAAATGAAAAGACCAATTATAGCTACAGGTGTGGTTTGATCAAGGCGCTAGTTCTGCAATTGCCTCTTCTTTGCTATCCTTATATAAGAGTAGACTTTGTTTTCAGATTGACACTTTTCATTATAGCAAAAAAGCGACAGCCATCTTAGGCCGTACTTCTGTACATTGTCCAGAAAAAGATGCAGAATCTCTACAATCAGCCAGCAAACAAAAGTCAAGGGTTTCAAACTGATTGGACCAACTTAGATCTTAAGTCTTAGAGAATAACTGAAAATGGCCTGGGTTACATGTTTATCTATGAAACAATCCTTGTGATAAGGAGAAGTGACATGATTAAGGTCTTGTCAACCAGGACCCGACCCTGAAGGTAGGACTAGATTCATCCAGTCCTGATCTCATGGCACCACAGAGCGTACAAGGGGTACAGTAGATGCTATGAAAGCAATTAAATTACACGAAGCAGAGGAATTGGGGGGCGGGGGGATAAATGAAAGAAAATAATCTAAGTTGAGTAATCAAGTGAAAAATGAACAGAAAGAAAGGATATTCTGGAGCTGCATAGAATTCTCAATCAGAACGTGTTGATGGATTTACTTTACTTTCAGTTCCAAGTAAAATGATTTAATATAAAATGGTTTAGTGTAAAAATATAAAAGATTGACATGGCATGAGCTGTTATTTTTATTTGTATATTTTGACACCTTACATACAAGTCCCTGGGTGAGGCTGTCTTCATCCCACTGCACTTGTTCTGCTCCTGTTTGTTTACCTGTTACTATAGCGTTGTTCTGAGGGGACCATCTGGACTTTAGTTTATACCCACTTGAGGACATTAACCTGGTTTATCCTTAACCTGTAGATTTTAGTACTGCACAGTATTTCATACAGACTACTGCTATGGGGGAATGATGAGGAACTTGAAAAACCAGGACACAATTTGGGAAACCCGCCTTGGGGACAGACAACGTTCTCCTCCCAAGTATTTATGTTTATCTGGTGGCTCATTGTGAGGGAAAATATAACAGGCAGGGAAAACTATTGGGCACTCCACATTTTCTAGAATACGTCTGACCTTCTACCAGTCAAACATGGCTTAACATTCTCCACCTGAGAATTGCAAATGACTATGCAAAAAGAAATAAGCTAGGCTTCAGCAGCCATTACTAGTTCAATTCTAGTTCAATGTCAATGAGTTTAAGGGTTTTGCGTAAGCAGGGTAGGAGGAGACGGAGAGAAAAGTGGGAGTGTGAGGACAATGTGAAATTCTGAGTGTTTCCAGAGAAGAGAAGTCACTAAGGGGGGCGGGGGGAAAGGAAGTCTTGAAAGTAAAACCATGGTAGCCAAGATAAACAACATCTACTTTATAATGTGTGTAGTCTACACCTGGGCCTTAACTCAGCATTTTTAATGTAAGTACAGAACAGTTTGTATCATACAACACTGTTATGTTATTTTAGAGAGCACAAGGAGACGTGAAGGAATATGGAAAGTGTCCTCAGTATAGAGCCCTACATCCGATCTTGAAGTCTACTCTGCCATTATCTGCCTCTATGACCCTAGCCAAGTTATCTGGCCTCTGAGCCTCCATTTCCTCCTTTGAAAACTGAGCATCATAACACAGATCTCACAGTGTAACTATGAGAATGAAAATTCAAGGTATAGTATGAATAAGCCAGTGTAAAGTTTGCTCTAATATTAGTCAGACTCAAGCCACCATTGTCACAGTGGGCAGGAAGACGGTGAATAAAGGGATTAAAATGAGAGAGACTTTTCTTTCTTGTAACTACAGCTTTTGAAGTAGAGAAAACTTGATAGTATTCCATAAGCATTTGCTTTTATGTCTGGCAGCACAACAGAGACATAGTTCCTGTCTTTACAGGCTTCACAGAGTCACCGAAGAGGTAAGACGGGTGCAGAAGACGCATGCAAAAAATAAACCATGTAAGAGGCAATGTTGAATAAGCAGCGGGTTAGAGCAGTAATAGGTCCAAAGTAGCTTAGAGAGGTCAGGTAGGGCTTCATGGAGGAAATGGACTCGTGCTGTTTCGGAAAGGATGGCTAGATACAGTAGAACGTTGGGGTCTGCCCTTGGTGTCCCAGAAACAAGTAGAGCTGGGTAACAGATGCTATCGGGAACGGCAAGGCTCTCTGGCCTCTCTCCACTGTGTGTTAGGAGAGCACGTGGAAACTCAGAAAAGCAGCCAGTGGAACAACTGATGGCACAAGGCCTGAGGGACATGGTCACGCAGGACCATGCTGACGATATAGAGGCAGGTCCCCAACAGCCACACTTCGCTGGCTACTGTCCTGCCTGAGACGTCCTCGAAGGTTGGAATTTCAGAGGACAGTTTCACCATAAACACAGGCATCTATCTTCCTCTCTTCTTTCCTTCCCTTTCTCTCTTTCCCTCTCTCTCTCTTTCTCTCTTCCTCCCTTCCTTCCTTCTTTCCTTCCTTCCTTCCTTCTTCCCTTCCTCCCTTCCTCCCTTCCTCCCTTCCTCCCTTCCTTTCTTTTGGAATAAAGGAGTTGGCCTTCTCTGGGTGTTGACTTCCTCGGCAGCAAAATGAAGTGGTTGAGCTGCACTACCACTGTAAACGTCCTCCCTGGCTTCCCGGTTGCATTTTAATTACTCTCCCTGTTCTTCTGAATATCTTCTCCTCCGTTCACAATTGAACATTATTCAGACAGTCCTTG
The DNA here is from genome assembly GCF_036562045.2 of Rhinolophus sinicus. Classification (NCBI taxonomy): domain Eukaryota; kingdom Metazoa; phylum Chordata; class Mammalia; order Chiroptera; family Rhinolophidae; genus Rhinolophus; species Rhinolophus sinicus. The sequence continues at coordinate 13,455,313 of NC_133761.1, forward strand.
AGCAGTGAAAATGAAATTGAGAAAAAAACGAAAACAAATATTTACAGAGCACACAATCACATGCATAGGGCCGTCGTGGCAACACTGAGGGCCCCCTGAAGACTCTTGTGGGGGCAAAAGATTCCATGTGGATAAAGCTCCCTTCCCATAGATCAGGTGATGAGCCAAAGTGTTCTATCCCCTTGAACGTGTACATAGAAACAAAGCAATGTGGACGCAAAGTTGATCATATGAGATCGGATGGACCAAGGGAAGCAGATCTTTGAATGTAGCTCTCAGCTTGGTCATATCTGTGTTTTCTTTCACTGCCCCAAAGAGTTAATGTCTGCCAGGTGCTTTCAACTCCTCAGAAGAAAAGCACTTCAATAAAATATGAGGTGTCACCTTGAGTGGTGAGCTTTGACCTCCAAACCAGGGAGTAAGGGTTTAAACTCAGGAAACTGGACACTCATTTGTTTTGCTGCACCGTTACTTTCTAGTCGTCTGATGTGCTATTCGTCTTACTCGTGCAGATCTGAAGGTGAGTCTTATTTTTATCCAGAACTCAAGGTTCGGTTTCTCCAGGATTCAATGGCAGTATGTGGACGATCTAACGATTTTAGAGCAAAACAAACTGCAACTTACTATGTGTTCAGTGGATCTCCCTCTCTCTGCCTCCCTCTAGGAATTGCTGTACTGGTATCAGCATTTCCTTTCCCACCCAGAGCAACTCCACTCTTATCGGACATCTTGATCTTAACTAAACACCCTTACAATAAACCAGACAGGCAGATGTTTGATACCATTAGCCTCTGACCTCTGAAGGACTTCCTCAGAAGAGAGCCCATACTCAGACGTTAACAAGATGTGGTCATCCAGAGAGGCACCAAAACCAAAAGAATAGGAGTAGGTTTATGAACTTCGAAAAAGCACAACATTTTCTTTATTCAGTAGGTTTGGAGGGAAAGAAAAAGAATTGAAAGGAGCCTTTTGAGAGTCATGCTATTAGAGATTAAATATCACCTCACACCCATTGGACTCAGACAGACCCAACATACCAATATGTTTTCTTCAAGGTCTTAAAAGTCAGGGGCTGCAACTACGTTTTGAAACAGATTATTTTTAAGAAGTATATACTCATGCTTCTTAGTAATAGAAAGTTTGCATAATGTAACTAAGCACACAAAAAACATCTGTAACATTATATACTCAGTTATTTCCAGATAAGGAAAAAGCACTAGAAAAAAATTTAGATTTTTCCATACTAAACACACTGCAGAACAACCTAGGGGTTAGACAATTTGTACAAAATATGATTTCCCTATTGCACTTTCTGGTCAAAATGTCTAATTTCAAGATTAAAAAAGAAGTCTTGGCAATCAGAAGTTAGATATATACATGGAGAAATTTAGAAAGCTAAGGAAGCAAGGTGGATAAAATGAACTCATTGGTCCACTGTGAGGATTTTTTTTCCAAGTCAGATTTAATAAACAGATACGAGATGCAGAAAGCGGCTAAAATCCCAGACAGCAAAATGTGAAATTGGGTGGTATTTATCACTCCCTGCAGTAATTATCTCAACTGGAAAATTGACTCAATTTTATTTTGTTTGGATGTTGAGCCTGTTATTTTCTTTCTTTCTCTTCTGTTGCCAAAGAATGAAGGAAAACGTGAAACCTGAACTAAAAGTTTTGAGCAATAGCGAGAAAAGCATTTGCTTTCCTGTCAATCTTCTTATTCTAATGCATTCCTTTGGTGGGGAAATCATTTTTGTTAGTAACCAAAATGTAACAAGTGATAGAAGGGATGATAGAAACATTGGTTGTCAGATGTGTGTCACCCAGTTATGGTGAGTTCCAGTCTAGGGCAGGTGTTGGTCATTTTTATTAGGAAAAAAACCCAATACAGAAAGAAGACGACTTTAGAATGCTTTAGAAGAACGCATTTATTGCAAGTCTTAACAATGCCCAGTTAGTCATGGACCTGGGCAAAAGATTGGCTTCTTCTACAAAGGTTGAGAACATTATGAAACCCTGAGCAAATTCTTCCATACAGCCTGTAAGAATTAAGCAACCGGTAATATAGGTTGTCATGTAGAACTTAAAAGAATGAAAAAAAGGCATAATCCCAATTTACATGAAATTTATAACCTAGTAACATGGGGGCCACCCATGCTAACAACTATACTAGTTAATACAGTATGGTACTGCTATGTTAACTGACTAGAAGACATTATTATGGGGCAAAAGGAGGACAGGAATTAGTCCTGACTGAGAATTCAAATTCCACAAATACGCTCCCCAGAGAGTTGGACCAGTCCATCATTAAATCTTTCTTTCTTGGACACCGAAAGCCTTTTTAGACTTCAAAAATGTAAAGTACTTTTTAGTGAGGAGTTGCTATTTGTGAAAAAGCTAAGCCTGTGCGCATACGACATAGGCAAAGACTGTGAAAAGAAGGCTTAGTTTCCCCCATTTGTACAACTAAGAACATTCAAACTCAGAGATGTTAAAATTAAAGACCCACAACGACTACCAAGCAGTATTTGATATAACTCCAGTACTACTTGTATTTGGGTTCAAATGTTCTGCCCATTTGATCTCATTTCTTATTTAGACACAAACCCACTCATAAATAAACTTAAACCAGGATGAAATGGAATAAGATTGGGGTTTAGAGAAAAAGGGAAAAAAAGATACTTAGAAGGGGTTTTTGTCACCCACATAAAATATGTAACTTGTGGCTCCTTTGAGGGGGCATACATGGTGTTTCCCCAAAAATAAGACTGGGTCTTATATTAAGGTTTGCTCCAAAAGATGCGTTAGGGCTTATGTTCAGGGGTTGTCCTCCTGAAAAATCAAGCTAGGGCTTATTTTCCAGTTAGGTATTATTTTGGGGGAAACACGGTATTGCCAAATACTCAAATAGTGAACGAAAGCTTTGCCAAGCAAATGATGCTTCCTTTTCTCACAGAGACTTGTCAGGCCACATACTGACAACGGACTATCTTTCTGCCGGGCCACCTTCCCATAAATAGCACAAAAATGAACTTCTCCTTTCAAGATTCTCAGTTAGGTAACAGATAGAATTTTGGATGCAATCTCCCTAAAATACAATGAATCGAGCAGAATCCATCAGAGCACCTTCTTGGAGGTAAAGGAAATGACTGATTTATGGGCAACTAGGTCAGGGGTCAGAGGGGGGCCAATGAAGAGAAATGAAGTAGCTCTCAGGGCTGGCATGGGAGGGGGGGTAGGGGGTTCATATATAAGTTCAGAAATTCAGCGAATCCCAATAACACCATCTTCATCAAAATAAATATAAATACGTAAACAAATAAATAGATAAATAAATAAAACTGGATAGCTCCCTCTTTCCTTCTGCATTTTATTTCCTGTGATTCCTTTTCACCTTTCAAACAAATGCAGATAACTTTATCTTGATCCAACCATTACATTTAGTGAGAAGAGAACAGAGGGAAAAGAGAATCTTATGTTTTAAACCTGTTGATTTTTATGTTTTCTCAGGTAAAGCAGGGATATTAATATTTCCACAAATGGTTACATGAGATGATCTATAGAAAATGCTGGCAAAATGACAGGCATGTACATGAAGATTCACAGACGATAGCAGTAAAATTATTATTAGGGTGATTTTTAAAACCATTCCAGTATGATGAGCCCCTAGACCTTTTGCAAATCTAATTTCTTCAAATGTAGATGACTTTTCCTTTTTGTTCTGGTTCCTTCCCTCTTGGTTTGCAAACGTATTTCTTCAGATCTTTTCCTTTTTAACGTCTTTTGAACACATTCCAAATCATCTGCAAGAGTTCCATCTTTTCCCATCTAGTCCCTCTTCATATTTCATCATCTAACAATCACTTTAATTTATAAAGTTCCTCTTGTATCACTTCCCCTCCCCCACCTCCCCCGTCAGCTTTTCCTTCTTTCCTTCTCAGTTTTCCCACGTTGGTTTCCGTAGTCACATCAGCACCTTTGACCACTGACAGCTAGCTAATCACTGCCCATTTCTCTGCTGACGGCCAACTGGCCTTTGGGGAACGTTATGTCATGGTGACATTGAGTCCTTTAGATGTTCACAAGTCAATCTGGAAACTCAAATCCTAAATTGAAAACATATTTCAGCAGAAATGAGATGCAGATTTTCCTGTACATGTCAGGCTTGTTGGAAGCACACAAGGTGGTGCCATTGTAGGGGAAAAGGAAAACAGACAAAGGGAGCCCCTCTCTCAAAGGCCATGACCCAATTCTTCCTTTTGGAGGGTTTCCAATCGATTATTTCCCCCCTGTTTCAGAGTCGAAGCAGTTGTAGCCTAGATCACTTGGGGGTGAGATAATGAGGAAAGCTGATAAGTTCTAAGAATATCCTTCATTGAAGTATGGACAGAGCTACCCACATTTCAAAAATGGAATATGAAATCTTTCTTCCATATCCTGGCCATAACTCATCCGTACAACAATCAGAGCTGCCCAGATCTTTTTCTGAGATGGCCCCATGGAAATCCTGTGCTTTGAAAAGGGTCAATACTGGCCACAAGGATTTAGAAGCAGGACAAGCTAATGTTTCCTCTTCCATACCTTAGATTTAAGATTTACGGGACCCCTCATCTGTGGGGAGGTACTGGAATAGCTTCTCTTCTGATACCTGGTTTATTCGGAATCCCTCTCTTTTTAAGGGCATTTGCTATTTTCAGCTTCCCGATACCATCAAGGTTTTCAGAACAGAGGAAAAAATGTAATTATTTAAAATGAGACAGATTTCAAATCAGTAATTAAAACAACAACTAGGAGAATATCCGTCTCCATTGAGACTTCTTTCATTCACTGGAAATTAATTACTGACTTATATCACACATAGTTTTCTAGTATTCGTGGTATCATGTACCATAATTCTCATCTAAAAACAGGGTTGTTCCTCACTGTAGTGATCCAACCACCCACTCTTTATTTAATTTCACATCCAGAATATTCTTAGCTGATTTGAACTTCCACTCTCATTCTGATATTTTGTATCACAAAAGTGTTACTTGAATAAACCACCATAATTTAAAATAAAAAAATAAAAATAAAAAAAAAATAAAAACAGGGTTGTTGTAAGGATAATTACTACTAGCAGTAAAAATAATGATACCTTGTGATTATTCAGCTGTTTGTATGTCCCAGGAACTTTCCATAATGTTCATATTAGTTAGGGTAATGATAACTGTTATTTAAAAAAAAAAAAAGAATCTCAAAATTCAGTTGTTCAAACAAGATAGAACTTTACTTCTCACTCACATAAGAGTCCAGGTCATTTAGAGGCCAAGGATGACAGTGAGATAGATACCACCTTTAGGACAAGGATTCCTGTTTGCTGTAGCCAGCATCATTTCTTTATCAGGAAGCAAAGAAAAAGAATAAGTACAGAATCAAAATGTTTTCTTAAACAAGTGAAGAGAAGCACAGCTACAACTCTGTTACTGAAGTCAAGAAGATAATGGATTTTGGTAAATGGCCAGCTCTTTGGATAACAGCAGTTTACGGGGTATTATCTGATTCCGTTTGTAAGAATAACCTTATGAGGGGTGGCCGGTTAGCTCAGTTGGTTAGAGTGTGGTACTGGCAGCACCAAAGTTGCCGGTTCAATCTCTGCATGGGCCACTGTGAACTGTGCCCTCCTTAAAATGTAAAAAAAGAAAGAATAACCTTATGAAGAAGGATTAATAGATACATATCCCTGCAAACACCTTCCGTAATGTCTGACATATTGCAAGGATGGAATAAATTGAAACTATTATTTGTGGTTTCTTGTTGTTAGTATTTTACAAACGTTGATAGGCTGTGGGCAAATTTGATTTGCATCCTATGAAATGAGATGGATCTGAGATGGGACTCATACATTTTTATTGTTGTGATTATTAATCTTGAACGTGGAAATACTATGAATTTAAAGTTATAAATAGTTATCTGCTTTTCAAGAAGCAGAAGGTTGATTTGGGGAGCTGACAGTTTCTCTCCAGATAGAGGGCAGGGCTCAAAGCTTCAAAGACCCTTTTAGCTATGTAATGTAAAGTTAAAGGAAGAGAAAAGAAAAGTCAGCTAGAATGGAGATATAGTCCATAGCTTCAAGTTGACTAAGTGTAACAATGAAACAGGTGTGGTGAGAGTTGAACTATATCCCTGCAGACTCTGTTTCCATTTAAGACAGAATTATTTTCTATAAATGGAATTCCATGGGTCCATCCGTGCCTGAATTCATTGTGCGTTCATAAGGAAGTGTGTATGTGTGTATATGTTTGTGTGATTTCTTTACATGACATCCCTTCTCGTGGCTTTGCTGAATGACAGTGCTTCTTCTCTTAATGAAAACCGGTTATGATTGGGATACTACGAATGAGTTAACTCTATCCTGTGTTATTTGCCCTTGAGATATAAGACCTTAACCAAATAAGCCAATGTCTCAGGATGGAGTCAGAGCTCTGTAGCTGACAGCGAAGAAAGACCTGAAAGGCAGCAGTGACATCCTTGAAAGCACACAAAACAGCCTTGAGTTAAAAATCGCCATAGATTTTTAGTCTTAAGTGGTTGTGACACGGAGTGATTCAGGGGCCTCTTCTCACTTTACCTTTCACCCAAGAGGAAGCTAGCAGGAAAAAGGAGTGAAAATAAATCCTAAACAAATAAAGATGATAATAATGACAAACTATGTAAGTTTACTTTTTTCTTTAAAAAAAAAAAAACACCCTTTCATATACTTAACTAATGTGATTAATTTATTTGGTAAATAAATATTATTTCACCTCTATGCACTGAGGTTCCATCTTGTGTGTTAAGGATCCAATAATATCCAGGATAAATAGTGCCTTCGCTAGACCAGTAAGACAGAATATTTAAAAATTAAAACATAATAATAAATACGTAAAGTAGTTACAACTTTGGACTAGTCCTAGACAGGAAATAAAAATAATGGTGCTCAAAACAATAATAGAGGGAAAAGACCTACCTTAGAAAGGGTGGTGAGAGTTCTATTATTTAAACAACGAAGAAAAAGAGGTTCAAAGGGAGTAGGTGACAGGCCCAAAGTCACACAGGCAGTTAGAGGCAGAGCCAGAACTTGATTCCAGATCTGACTCATGACACAGAAAAAAAGGAAAAGAGAAATGAGAACGTTCACGTTTGCATTTGATGGTTTGAAAAGCTGGAAGACTTATATACCCTTAACGTAGCTGAAAAGACAACTTCACCCTTTGCTCTCTGTAATCAGGCTGAGTGGCCTTTGAAGGTGGGATAGAAACAAGAAATTCCTCTGCCTCTTTACAGGGAATTAAGTAGCAGCAGCCAGGCTTATTGACAGAACAGGTCTGATGGGATCTCAATAGATAGCAACAAATTGATTCATTGCTGCTGCTGGCTCTCCCTACAAGCTGAAATGTCACCAGCATAATTGCAGAAGAGATATTCTCTATTCAGTGCAGCTGTGACTCCACAGCCAGACCTCCTGGATGTCAGGCACACGACTTAGGGAGCAGATATCAAGCCTCCATTAATTCGCCATGGCTCCCATGCTGAAGAATGCCCGTCCACTGCCATTTCAAAAGAGGCTCCCCAATTGTCCACTGTTATTTTTCCTCCAAGATTTTTCCAGATAATTAATTAATGGATTATGACATAGTGGAAATAGAAAAATTGCCATTTCATCCCCATCGCTTTAGTTGATGCATCCTCCTTTGCAAGTGTCTTTGCATAGAATGCCCAACTTAGATTCTGTTTTCCCATCCCTGACAGCAAGAACCTCCCCCCTCTGCAATTCCCAGCTCATCCATAGTTTCTGCTTTATCATGACATTATCCAACACTATGGGAAAAAAGATGACACATACATGCACAGAAACCTGCCGTCATTAACTGAGCACAGGCCAGTTGTTTCAAGATTTTTACAAAAACTCATCCTCAGAGCAAATCTTTGAGGTAGAGATTATAAGGATGATAATAAAGACACTATTTACTGAGCATTTATTAGCCAGACCTGAGCACTGGCTGGACTCCTTGCTTATACATATCAGGACACAGTCCTGTGAAGTGTGTTTTATTCTCTTCACATCCCAGATAAGGAAGCTGAGGATGGTAAGAGGTCTCAAGCCACTCCTTGACCTATACACCAGCTCATAGGATGCCTTTGCACAAATTAGAAACAAGGCCCCTTTAGGTGAATGCAACCCAAGGCATATGGTTTAGCAAGTGATTGATGTCTCAGTGTCAACAAGAAAATAAATCTCTTCTTTCAAGTGGAAGCCGCTCTTGTGCCAGGGAACTCAGATGAAGCTACATCTTTGTGTGGGGAGGCAAACACTTCAGCTTCTAAGCGCAGTTTTGTGGTTCAACGTTTGCAGACTGGAGATCTGTTTGTTTTGTTTGGGGCTCGCGGGTCTGCACCCCGCCTATCTGCCTTCCCCTAGCCAGCAGCAGGGTCTGTGTCAGTCTCCAGTGACTCAGCAGGCTTTCCCGGCCAGGCCCAGCCTAAACACTGCCCACTTGGCAAAGGGAGGAGGTGTTCCCCCAATTGCTCAGTGACTTGGCGGCCCTGAAAGTAACGGCCCAGGTCCCCTCCCTTGCTGCCTGGGGAGTAATGCACGGAGCACAGCAGCAGTGCAGGCGAGTCATGCAAACAGGACGCCCCCACCCGAACCCTACGCCACACACCCCGCCCACCTACCAAACACAACAACAAGAAACGTGAAGAGCAGCGCGGGCTGAGCAGTCTGTTTTCCCTCGGGGTCCTCGCTAATCACAAACAAGGCCCTGTGTACTCGGTGCACGGAGACCCCTGCATCCTCCCCGTGACGAAGCCGCAGCTGAGGTGGGTGGGGGCAGCAGCTGTGAGAGGCCACACAGGGTCTGGGTGGGGTGGCAGGTGGGCCCCCGGTTTGGAAAGAGGTCCCAGACCACAAACAGTCACTCCCAGGAAAGAGTGCTCTTTGCTGGCTCATTCAGTCCACGTATTTACCAGGCATCATCTGGGGGCTAGACAGAGCAATCCTCTAAAGGGTGGGAGAAGGTGGTAAAGAGTGTTGTAAAATGCTTACGCCATAGTCTCTGTCCTCAGGGAACTCACAGTCTAGTTGGGAAGACAAAAAAAAAGTGGGAGAAGGATGATGGCTGATGAGGCAAGGAGATGGACCCTTTGAAAGAGGTGTACCAGGTCCCTCATTCCTCTTGCGTCTCTGATTTTATAAAGCACCTTATTGGTGCACTTCAGCAACACTGCCCATGGCATCTTTCCCCACTCTCTCCATATGCATAATGAGAAATTACCCTTGCAGAATCAGCTCGGGCTTGCCCTGACCTCTCTCACCTGGTCATTAGCATGCCGAAGGTGACTACTCCGTTTTTCTTGTTCCTACTTCTGTCATGGCACACACACGTTGTTCAGTAAATGTTGGGTCTTTATCTCCTACTATGGTCCTTGTGAGCAGACAACTACAGTTCATTTATCTCAGTTGTCCTAACTTGCACAATATCTCATCTATAATAGGCCATCTATATATCAAATAAATGTATGTGAGTAGCTGTGGAGAAACACCCTAAGGTGACCCCCAATGGGTCATGACCTTGTCTAACTCCCTCCTCTGGAGTGCAGGTGGAACCTGTGACTTGCTGCTGACCAATAGAATATGTCAACATTGATGGGGTGTCGCCTCCAGGATTAAGTTCCTTTATGTGGCAAAGGTGATGAGATGACATCTCTTGGATTATGCTGCAATATGCCAATGGCTCAAATTTTTAAATCTTGGCATTCTGAGTCTCTAAATCTTTATTAGTGGCTTTTCTGTTCATTAAATAAGAGGTTAATATTGCCAATGATGATTGTTGTATCATCTAAATCTCCCCTTAGTTCTATCAGTTTTTCATTTGTTTGAGGATATATCGTAATGTGCATAATATTTTGAAATGATTATATCTCCCTATTGAAGTAGTTTCTTTATCATTACGAAATAGCTTTCTTTATCTCCAATATGAATTCTTGTCTTAACGTCTACTTTGCTGTTAGAATATCCACTCAGATTTTACCTTGATTAATTTTTGCATGATACATATTTTTTCCTTTTATTTTCAACCTTTCTGGATTATTGTATTTAAGGTGTGTCTCTTGTAAGCTGGATTGAACTTCTTTTTGTCCTTGTTTTAGAAAAGACATATTTGCTGCATTTTAATGTCATTACTGACCCACTGAGTTTTAAATCTACCATCATCCTATTTGTTTTATGTTTGTCTTATTTGTTCTTTGTTGCTTTTGTCCTTTTCTTGACTTTATAAAAAAGCACTTGAAGTTTTAGTCTTTTTCTTCTATTCTTACTGAGACTTCTACTCTCAATTGTACTTTTTGTTCTTTTGGAGGCAGCCTGTTTTATGTTTTGGTTTACATGTTCTATAACTTCATTAAGATGGAATTTTTAAATTATCCATTTCCCTTCCATTAGCATATTTATTTATTTATTATTTTTTTAGTATTACCTTCAAAATAGTAAATGTACTCTTATTATAGTCTACCTCAAACTAGTACTTTTACCAATTTCCAGATAAATGAAAAGACTGAGAACATTTTAAATCAATTAACCAACTTCAGTCCTACTCCCAGTCTTATACCCGAATTTTTGCCATGTATGTTAATTCTGTAAATATGGTAAACCCCACAAGTCATAAATATTATTGTTTTAAAAGTCAATGTTTACTTAAATTTACCCCAGTATTAACTCCACATATTTATCCTTTTTTTCTAAGACTTTAGACCTCCCTTTAAATTTTATGTGGCAAAATCTAATGTCAACCAAGATGTCTGCCTTTCTCTATAGAAATGTAAAGAGTTTAGGATGCTTTAACTCTGATCAGCCTCTTTTGTCTCATATGTCATCGTTAGCCAATTAGTTACACATTGAATTTTTAAACTCCAGAACTAGGCACTAATATATTTTTATTGTTTTGCACAGTCAGTGCTTATTTAGGCTTACACATATGTTCATAAATTTATTTGCTCACAATTCTTTTAATCATTTGCCTCCCTCCTCGGTTTAATTCTCTTTTTTCTGAAGTACTTCCTTCAGCAGTTCTTTCACGGTTTAGAGTTTAAAGCTCTTTGGTTTTATATAAGTGAAAGTCTTTATTCTCCCACCAAATTAAAATTGTATTTTAGCTGGTTATAGAATCTTAGGTTATCTTTTTTCTACCAACATTTTGAAAATAGTATTTCATTCTCCCATTGTCTTCTGGTGCCTACTCTTATTGAGAACTCTTCTCAGCCCTACTTTTGTTCCCTTGCAGATGCCATCTCTTTTCTTTCTGGTTGCTTTTAAGATTTATGTTAGGTTTTCTATAGTTTTACCAAGAAATGTCTCCATTGTGGGTTTATTTATATTTACAAGCTTGAGACAGTTTCTGAAGCTGAGGACTCAAAATTCTAGGAAACTCTCAGCTTTTATCTCTCCAAGCATTTCTTTCCTTCCCCACACATTCACCATGCCCCTACTCCTCCCCAAATTCCATCTCTCTTCAGTAACACACACACACACACACACACACACACACACACACCCTTCTCATTCTATCGTCCATAGTTCTAACCTTCAATTTTATATTTTCGATCTCATTATCTCTCTTTGATGAGCCCTGGAAAATGTCCTCATTTCTAGCTATCTATTAGTTTACCAATTCTCTGTTGAACAGAACCTATTCTGCTGTTTAATTTATCTGTAATAATTATGATTAGGTTTAGTTGCCTATAATAGCAAATACAAAAACTCAGTGGCTTAATAATATAAGCTTATTGTTTCTTTCATTTAAAAGATATCAATACATAAGCATTCTAGGGCTGTTACTGAAGTGTTATGAAGTCAGAGGAATCTTCAGAATTTGGCTTGCATTCTTAAGGTCACAGCATGGCTCCTGGAAACTTAGCCAACAAGTTCTGCTTTTATTTCATTGGCCAAAACTTAATCACATGGCCACACTTACATAGGAGACTGGGAATGTTTTTATTCTGCGTTTGTTTATTTGTTTTTTATGGGTAGGTACATTCACCAGGATTGTATTAGAAACCAGGGGGAGAGAAGTTATAAGTCTCTGTCACACTATTAATTGAGTATTTATGTCAACAATATTTTTCCCTTCTAGAAACCTCATTTGAGTCTGTTTCCAGATGATATGCCTGATAGTTTATTTTTTAGAGTTTTCTTTTTGTAATTTTTCTTTTTATATTTAAACACAATAATTTTGTAATCTCTAGTCAGTAATTCCTTACCTGATGTTCTTGTGCTGGCATGTGACCTAATCCTGTGTCTACTGATTCTTTCATGGTTTTTTGATTCTTAATGTGTTCTGAAATTTTAGATTGCGAGCTCATTGTCCTCAAGGTTTAATCTGTGGAAATCTATAGGATAGGATGAATGCAAGTCTTTCTATAGTAATTTTACATTTGTTTCTGCAATGAACCCTCGTAGAAACAAAGGTTTCTTACATCAAAACTCAGGAGGCATCAGTAGCTCAGGACTACTTTTATGTTCATGTATTAGCTTGACGCCTTCTGGAACATATAGAACTGTAAATCTGACCCCCATACTTCAATGAAGAATAAGTCTGTACTATAAATTCTCAGTGGAAACCTATTTTTTCTATTTAGAGCCAGTAGGAGAGATGTTTTCTTATTAACCTGTGTTGATGGATGGATTTTCTACTAGTCCAGTCTTTTAATTTGGGTGTAGCTCTTTATGGGTCTGGACCCAATGGTGGGATGTCATTTCCAACTTCCCATAAGGCACAAGTTCAAGATTTTCTTTCTTGTCCCTGGTTGGATAGCAGAACCTCTTTATCTCCATCCTGCTAACACCCAGAGACATTCTAGTAGTTGCCGATGTGCCCAATAACCTGGCCTTTAGTCTTGCTTTGTTTTTAACCCTTTGAGGACATTCTTGGAAGCTCAGCGGTGCATTTAAAAGCAATGTCAGTTATAGTTGACCATCATTCATAGGAAGTGTTTTCAAGTAATTTTGTCAGTCATAATTCTTTAACTAGAAGTCGAGTGTTCGTTTTAAGATGATGTATTGCCTATGCTGAGTTTTGAAATTCATATCCTAAACATCCAAAGCCCTATACAAGAAAATTTTTGTCCTGATCAAAACAGGACCACAATGACACAACCTGAAGTTCTCATCATTGTCCTCAGTCTCCGCAGAAATCCCTCCATTCAGTTAGACCTCACTTTGTGAGGCTGCAGTTTCAGTTTCGAAGAGTCTTGAGAGCCCATTTTTGCTACATTCTGTTTCTTTTCTCCCTCTTCTCTACCTATTGGGTCAACATCTGATTATAAAGTTGAATTGTGTTTTTATTTTGACTATAAAGCTCACATTATTCTTTGGGATTTAAGTAGGTGATAACAGTGCATGTCTTTTTTTTTTTTTCTCTCTCTGTCTCTCTTATGTGTAGTACGAACTTGACATTTAATCCAGAGAATTCTGCCTGAGTTTTTCCCTTTGGTGGTCCCATAACTATGAATTGGCAGAACTAGTGTTCAAATCCAAAAGGTCAATCTCTCTCAGAACCCAAGTGCTTAACTAACACAACAATGTTTTTTCCTCCTTTGCTTATTTTTCTTAAATATACACACCCTTGTTTCGTCACAATTGTTCCTCAATTTTCTTTCATTGGCCTCAAGTATTAGCCTTTCACACACAAAAAAAAAAAAAGAAGAAGAAGAAGAAGATTCCCTAAATGGCTGGTGAAGGTATATACCTGATTTCTTTTAAAGGCACTGGTATTTTTCTATATGTTTTTCCTGTGGAGTCTTACCTAATGACAGAGTATCACTTTCGTGTTAAAAGTTGCTGGAAATCTTTGCAAATTTCAATTAAATACAAAATGTTCTAATCAACTTATCAATACCAATAAATTCATATTCAATTTATAATGGAAATGGTGAGCTCATCACTAGATTCTGCTGTATGAGTAAAAGACCATGAATAACACTACTTTTGAAAGACTGTAAAAAAAACATTTTGGTTTTATGACCACTAATCTTATCTTTTCAGTTTCTCACTTGCCAGAACAGAGCCTACAAAAGTTACTTTTAGAGCCAAGTGGAAAGAAGCTCTTTGACATAATGTCCAATTCAGAGGATAAAAGAATCATAAGCCTTGATAGGAAAAGATTATCATTTGTCAGAGGAGAGAGGAGAGAATCTGGGAGAATAAACTAGCTTGCCCAGTATTGCATGACAGTACATGGCAGAGCTACCTGCAAGGTCTAGAGGCCAGGTGGCCTGAGCCCCAACCAGTCTTTCCATCTCACCATGTTTTCAGTCCCATTGCCTGTAACAGGTGTTTCAGCTTGTATATACAAATGATTTGTGTAATCTGTGCTACATTTCTTCTTGAGTAAGGAGTGATTCAAAGTGTTGACAAATAGCTCTAGGAAAGCAATGGCACTGCCTGTTGATTGCTTGTGACTTATACCTTATTACCAACTTGGCTTCATTTATTCATCTATTTGTACAATCAGTAAGAATACTCCACAAACTCAGAGCACAAATGCAGTCATAGTTCTTTTCATTGTTTGTGTAATAACATAAAAACACAGGGTTTGTTGGTTTGTTTAGCAGGAAGAAGTCCAAGATCTTCCTCTTGAGTCTTTCCTTGGATTTTCTCTAAGGACTCTAAGGAATTATAGAGTCCAAATAAGGGATGAAGCAGGTTTCTAGATGCTTACAGAACCAGAGCTATAATCTCACCAGCCCACAACGGCTAATCATTCTCAGGAAAGAAGCCGAGGTTGAAATTTGGTTGGATAATCACACAGAAAGTGTCACCTGTTGATCCTTATTGCTAACTGACCATTGTTGTCTTTAGAGAAAGATCCTACTCATTCAATTCCAAACATGTTCGCAAGGTTGCAGCTTTTTGTGTTCTAATCCACAGCACCTCCAAATGAGCCAGCCAAACTCAGGTATGCTAGCTCATTTATTTATGTATGTCATAAATATTTATCATGTGCCTGCTGGGTGTGGAGTGCCTACCTTGTTCTGTGTACTACGTTTATCTCTGAAGGTATAATGATCAACAACCTTACAACGTCTCTGCCCTTAAAATGTTTACATGGAAATCTTTAGAACGTTATCCCACATCTACCATCCCATGGACCTAAAATGATCAGTGCCTTTCCCTCCCCAGAGTTTCATAGCTAACTTCCAAAGAAGCTCACCCTTTAAAATCTCAAAGTTTAGACAATCTGATTACTCCCTCTTTCACACTTACCTGGATAGTGATCTATTTGCCCATGCTTTTCAAGGAGGCTATCCTCAAAGATTTCAGGAGACCATGTTCCCCATTCTTACCTCACTCACTGCCACACACACACACACTGACAGTCCTGGGAGAGGTGACCAGCAGCGACATAGAAACGCACCCAAGAGAGCCTGCCTTCCGAAGGAGACCACCAAAGCAACTCCAGGCAACAGACAGACACCTACCCTTCTGGAGCAGAGAATAGAGCTGGGTAGATGCTACCATCAGTAACTCAAAGGGAATTTCCTGGCATCGTACTACCTAAGGGAGATATAAATATAAGCAAGCACATAAATAAATACAATTTTCAAATTGAAAGGGGTGAACTGTTCCAGTGCTTTTTACGTTGTTTTTCAGAGTAGATGAAACATGTAAATGGTGAGAGAGAAGTAAAATCGAGAAGTTGAGTGCTGAGGACAGAAACATTGCTTGATGGTGGAGTACTCACGTTCTTCAAGACCACTCCATATAAATGGCTCAGCTTCTTCTAAATTTAAAGGAAGTAGATAGGCCTAACGTTAGTCAGATTATGATGACAATAATTAAAAGGAACTTTGCCAATGTTGATAGAGAGTGTGGAATGGATGAGTGGAAACTCTTTTCTTTAGTTTTGCTCCCACATCGACCAAGAGTGTCAGGCTCATCTCCCAGGAAGCCCTGTCCCCAGATGTGTGCTCCGTGTTTATGCCTTCAGTCACCAAGTACTGACTGGGGGCTTATCAGAGGCCAAGTTACGTGATGATTTTAGAACCACGATCCACTTCTGCACGAGGGCTTTCTGTGTGAGGTTAAGATGTGACCTTTCATGTAGGAGGCATTAGCCAGCACAAATGGTGTTTGAGAAGGATAATGACCATAGTCAACTTTTAGGAAGGTGACTCAGAGGTAAGTAGGAAAAGGTGGAGGAGAGGGAATATGTAGGTAAGATGACCAGAAGGACACCATCCTAATAAGTCAGGTCAAGTGATGAGAACTTGACCTAAAGTAGTGACAGTATAGACGGAAAAAGAAGGAAGCTTTCTCAGTTTGAGCTGGATTTGCTAGGTCCTGATTCATACATTTGAGATGGGGCTAAATGTACTACCAGTCTTTTGATTCTTTCTTCGTGACTGATTTATGGTCCTGGGGGCAGAAGCAGGAAAATGGAAACAGGCTATCAGTTGAATATTTGCAACTAGAATTGAATGATATAATTAACTATGAATTATATAATAATTATAAAGTAATAGAATATAATACCAACTGTCCGGTTCACCATGGACATGAAAGTGTCCTGAGCCCTTTTAGGAAAACACATTGATATCAAATATTTTACTTAAACTGATGATGATGATAAGTAATGGTCTTTGGTACAATGCCACAAAATGTAATTGAGAGTTTTATCTTAAGGATCCCAAAGTTAAAGGAAGTGACCCAACCAAAGTTGTAATTGCAACTGGCAGATTAGCAAAATAAATATTTTTACTTAAAGGAAACTTATTTTGCCACCATTGCCTCCTGAAGACTGCGGCATAATTCTACATTCAGGGAATAAATACTAATATCATTCTCTTCCCCTCATGGAAACAGAAGTGACAGAAAGAAGGGGGAAAGTAGTGTCATTCCTCATAACTCTTTCTGGAAACTGAAATATAAACTCATTGATTAGCCAAGCACATTAGTGGGTCTATGGATATGGAATCGTGTGATGGTGAATTTTATCTATCCACTGGACTGGGCCACACACAGTGTGCTCAGATATTTGCTTAAACATTATCCTGGGTGTGTTGTGAGAGTGTTTCTGGATGAGATTAACATTTGAATCTGTAGACTGAGTAAAGCAGATCGCCCCAATGTGGGTGGGCCTATCCAACCCACCCCACTGAAGGGCTGAGTAGAACAAAAGACTGAATAGGAGAGAATCCATTCTCTCTTTCTGTCTTCAAGCTGAGCTATTGGTCTTCCGCTGCTTTCAGACTCAGACTCAGACTTGGACGAGGACCGACACCATTGGCATTCCTGCTTCTCAAACCTTCAGACTTGAATTGAAACTACATCATCCGTTCTCCTGGGTCTCTAGCTTGCTGGCTACAGACCTTGGGACTTCTCAATCCTCGTAATCAGGTGATCCAATTCCTTGTGATAAATCAATCTCTCTTTCTCTCTCATTCTCTCTCACTCTGAAAATGCAAAGACTGAGGTTTCCCAAAAAAGGAATTCTGCCTCTAAAATGCAACATAGAAACACTTGTCAACGTCCATAATTGCATAAGCGAATTCCTTAATCAGTCTTTCTCAATAGATATATAGACAGACAGCTAGATAGAACTATATCTATGTAGATATCTATAGATATCTATCTTTTTATCTAGATTTAGATAGATAGATAGATAGATAGATAGATAGATAGATAGATAGATGATAGATAGATAGATGATAGATTAAGATATTCGTTCTGTTTCTCTGGAAAACCCTAAGACAAAAGGGTGGGAAGCAAAAGTATTCTCCATTAAAAAAAACAAAACACAGAGGCATAGATTTCCAAGAAGGAGCTCAGAGAAGAACACCCTGGCTAAGAGGAAAATGAGGAATCTGGTATAAAGAAAGAAGATTAGCTACTAGGAAGGAGTCTGAAGTCTATGGAGAAAGATGGTAAATGAAAATATTCCATAGCAAAAGAGTTGAACGACAGTTAAAGAGATACTCCAAAGTTAAGTGTTTGATTTCTTGCCATGTGGGGTTGTGACTTAATCCCTTTCATGGCCCTGAAACTTCAGTAAAGTCTGCTGCTCACTCGGGTACCTTGTAGAAGTGGTTGTTGGGAGAAATAATGGAAAACCAACTGTATTTCACACCTGTGCTGTGTGACCCAGGTACATCTCTCATAGGCCCAGAGGAAAGACCATCACCTGAATCATGGTTTCTCAACCTCAGCACAGTTGACGTTTTAGACTGGCTAACTCTTGGTTGTGGGGACTGTTCTATGCCGGTGGCTGTTGAACAGCATCCCTGGCCTCCAACCACTAGAGGCCAGTATCACCCCTCCCCCAATTTGTGACAACCCAAAAGAGCTCCAAACATTGCCAAAGGTGCCCTGACATGAGAGGACCCTAGTCTAAAGTATACGTAGAAAAAAACATCACAAAAGGAGAGATCTTACTCTAGGGCAAACCAAACATGGCTCAACCAATGGAAAGAAGGGCCTAAAAATACAAACTGGACCTTACTTCGGAGAGAAATATTTTCTTGAGTCTTCTTGGGATAAAGAGTTAAATTCTTTAGACTTCACAGAAATTAGCAAAGCTTTCACCAATAGATTTGCAAATCACTACTTCATATAACACAGTGGGAGGAGAAAAGAACTTATTATTTTACTTGTTTCTATCTGACATTCTAGCATTCTCCAAAAGGCCAATATAATAACAACAATAAAAAGATAAAGGATAGATAGATAGATAGATAGATAGATAGATAGATAGATAGATAGCAAACAGATAATAAATAGAATCCTTAGTTTAATTAATTATATTACTACTCGAATTGGGGAAGGGTGGTAGTAAATTAACGAAGTGGAAAGTATATCAGACTGGGTTCCGTCTGATTGAACCCATACAGACTGGGTTCACACTAACCATAATATTAATCCAATAATTTCATTTCTGGTGACTATTTTATCACCTGAAATGTAAGGGGTTTGGACTAGAAGGACATAGAAATTTCTTGTGTGCTGAGAGTTCAGCATCATCCAATCTGGGTGGAGGAAAAATGAAACATTTTCCTGAATGTAGAAAAAAAAAACCATCCCTGTAAAAAACCTATTTCCACCTTCTTGCCTCAGACTTGGATGTTGAGAAACTTCTGCCACAAACAAAAAGTATACAAATGCAGAGGGGCAGGAAGGTGAAGATGTGTGCAATCTCGACAGTTACTGCCTCCGCATAGTAATTCCTCTGTGTGGAAAGCCACATGAATTCTGTGATAATCATTTGTGAAAGAAAGAAAAGTATGTTGTGTTTCAGGGCAGAGTGAAAGGTTTTTAGCCCAGTATCATAAAAATCACTATTAGAATGGGGAAAAATATGAATCCCACAGCAACTATTAAAACGAACAATGATCCTCCGTAAATTTATTTTGATGGTTATACCTTGTGTTCCATCTTTTGCCAAACTGTCAGCAGCAAGACATGCAGACAGACGTAAGTTTCAAACTGTGTAACCCCACCTAAGAGTGAAATTAGGCAACAGGCTCTGACTACAATGAAATGCCAATGGAACGGAGGCAGATCCCTCCTCTGTGATGTCATGGTTCTCTTCTCATCAGAGAATAATCTCAAATTCATCTGCAACGCCCCTTGTTTCTACAACCTTGGATGGGTTTTATATATTAAAAATTACACAAGTGTGTTTCCCTTCCCATAGGAAATCATTGCATCACTCACAGGGGCCCCTCCCTACCCTTGAAATACGATAGCCTCCCTTTTCTCATTTCCACAGGTATAGGATGGCAAAAGAGATCTCATAGAGCCGACAGAAAGGAAGTCAGTTGGTATTCTAAATGGAAAGAATATCGTAATAATAGATCTACAAATAAACCACAAAATTAGAGGGCAGATAACCTAATGGGATTTGCAGGCAAAAAAAAAATAATCTCCCATAAAAAAAAAAAAAAGAAAAGAAAAAAAACAAAACAAAAAACAAAAAAACTGAAAGCTTTCAGGGGGTCCCAGCCTATTTGGGAAGTGATTCTGTGGCAGGTACTGACTTCATTTGTTGGTAGCAAGGAACGAGAGGTCAAGAGCTAATGGATTTAGAATCTGAGCTCTCTAGTTCCTAGGTTACTGTCACTGCCCCTGCAAGGGCACAAACCAATGGCTATTCCCATTATCCTGCTGTCAAGGCTCACAGGTGGGGAGAAGACATTGGCCTAACCTACTGTCTTCTGAATGTAGGAGAATGTGCGTTCTTTGGTCAGAAAGAGAGGGAGAAGGATTACATACTGTAGTAGGGAAGAGTGGTTACAAATAAATGACAGGCATTTTATAGGACTTACAGTCTGCAACATGCTTTCACATTCATGTTCTTATTTGTCATAATAGCTCTGTATTTTTAATACGCACTGTTTCTGCAGAGCGAAAAATTAAAGCTCAGAGAGAGTAAATACTTTGTCCAAGATTGAGGAGAAAATCAAACACAATATCTTTTTTCTTTCTCTTTAAATTAAAGTTTATTGAGACGTCAATTGTTAGTAAGGTTACATAGATTTCAGGTGTACAATTCTGTAACACATTATCTATATCTCACATTGTGTGTTCACCACCCAGAGTCAGTTCTCTTTCCATCACAATATATTAGATCCCATGTACCCTCTTCTAGAGCCGGTCCTCCCCTCCCCCTTTACCCTCTGGTAACCCCTAAACTATTGTCTGTGTCTATAAGTTTTTGTTCTTTCATTTGTTTGTCTTGTTCTTTTGTTGTTTTCGGTTTATATACCACATATCAGTGAAATTATATGGTTCTCAACTTTTTCTGTCTGACTTATTTCGCTTAGCATTATAATCTCAAGATCCATGCATGTTGTCACAAATGGTCCTATTTCATCTTTTCTTACCGCCAAATAGTACTCCATTGTGTATATATACCACAACTTGTTTATCCATTCATCTATCAAAGGACATTTTGGTTGTTTCCATGTCTTGGGCACCGCAAATAAAGCTGCAATGAACATGGGAGCACACTTGTCTTTATGGGTAAATGTTTTCAGATTTTTTGGGTAGATACCCAGGAGAGGGATTGCTGGGTCATATGGTAATTCTATTTGTGATTTTTTTAGGAACCTCCACACTGCTTTCCATAGTGGCTGCACCAATCTGCATTCCCGCCAACAGTGTATGAGGGTTCCTTTTTCTCCACAGCCTCTTCAACACTTCAAACACAAAATCTTCACTCCAAATCTTTGCTATTTTTTTTCTTTGTTCCTAGAACACAGGGACGTCTAAATTTTGTTTAGGGATCAATTCCTTCATGGGGTATTCAATAACCAATTTTCCTAGATGCACAGACCGCCATTTTGCTGGACTCTATAATAAGTATGTCTTTCTTAATCTAATTGGACTCCACCAATGGAGAGCTGAACCAATTGCTGGTCCTGCCTCTCCTACCTCCAACCTTGCTGGCAGAGCCCTGATAAAGAGACTGGCAAGGACGTGTACAGTTCTGATGAAGACTTGGGAAGGTGTCCTGGCCCCTGTGTCCAATGGAGAGACATGTTAATGCAAATTTTACTTCCAACTAGTTGGCTTTGACTTGAGATTCCAATTCCCAGAGTTGAAAATCTCTCATTTGTGTATCAGCCATGCCCTGAAATAGCCTGCTTTGTTTGCAAAGTCTCTAATGACTGAGATTTCCATCTCATGTCACAAATTTACAATACTGATGTGGTAGCTCTGTATCTTATCCACCCTGCCATGCACACAGTTGTATATCTTGGGCACAGTCTCCCTATGACTAGGTCCATGATGTCTACAACGTGATAGATACCCTGATAGCTACCTGCCTACCTGGGGTGCTGCTGATTCCCAGTTATCAGGTCCTTTGTCACATCCCACACAATGAGAGTTGTGGGGAGCGAGGAGGGCGGTGCAGGGTTAAGAAAAGACAGTAGTCATGAATAGAGTTTAAGCAGACCAAGGGACCCCCAATCTCAAGGACTGGAAGCCCCAAATCGGGCCTTGCATCAGCTTTTATTAGTTCGGTAGGGAAGTAAAGGAGGTAAAGCTTGTCAGTCTCAAGATCTGTGAATCTTATACATTATAATAGGAAACCGATTTAAGTCAATCACCCTTGCCTGCAGACAGCTGGACGGTAAGTTTCAACTTCCCCAAGGGACAAAACCTATATGCATATGAATAGATGGCGAGCAGCTCATTGAATCACTTCCCTCGCAGGTTTTGGGAAGGAATGCAGCCACAGAGACTGAGGCTTTCCTTAGCCTGAGGAAGGTGGGGGGCTGTGCCCATCTCTGTGAACCCTGGGGGTTCTCCTGTTGGTCCCCACGTGACTGCGTCTGGTTTGAGTTGTTCCTTCCGTAAGGAATCTTACTTGTCATTGACTGTCCAATCATCTTTCTGGGACCAAACAGGGAGGCAAAAGGTGCAAACACAAAGGTTTAGCAAAGTCCCTGAAAGGATCCGTCTTGCAGACTCTCCTTTCTTTGGGGGCAGGTAGAAGGAAACAAAACGGTTAAGCTGCTGCGTGGTGACAGTCCTTGCCAATTATTTTGTCAAATAATAGAAGAAATTGCTACTAGTTATTAGGTACATAAGTACCTAGTGCTGTGCTAAGCCTTTTACCTGGGTTACCTGTGTTATCTTCTGGAAGCATCCGTGTGAGAAACAGGGATCCATTTAAACTTGGGCCAACAGAATACTTCTTTAAATATGTGTGAAAGTGAAACGTATTTGTTCAAAACAACTCGGCAAGGATATTTTATATAGTAAAAAATAAAAATCTGTGTGTTTTAAATTCATATAATGCATGTATAAAAACCATAAATCCTTAAATTGTCAACAGAAGAGTACTCAGTAATCACTTGCCCCTTCACCATCCAGGAAAATTAAATTATAACTAAGAAACTGTAGGAGAACTTCCTTTGGGCCATATTGTTTCACTTTGGCAAAGTGGGGGGGAAAGGAGGGACAAGTTTTCAAAAAGTGGTTTGCTCTGCTTCCATAAACACGAAAGTCTAAAAACTATTAACAGTGATTTTTTTTTTTTTTTTTTGAGACAACTGGGGCCTCTATATTGAAACGCTTTGGAAGTTCATTACACTATTAAAAAGGATACAGTCCATTTGCTATTATTTAACCCCATTAATCATTATAATGAAGTATGGTGTGAACTAATTTGTGAATGTCATACTTAGACAATTACAGTGTATTATGCGGTAATGACTTTAGCAGTGACAGGTAAACTCCTTCCATGTTGGCTGAAATGAACAAGTACTAACTTTCCTCTGTGGAGACCAGGGATTCTCGACACACCCAAACTTCGATAGACATACACAAGTAATGTGAAAATGAGATCCATCCTTTATTACTTTAGTGTTGAAGACTTTATTTTTTTTCCTTTTCTACAAGGGCTTGACATCATCGCTCTTGACAATTATAAATTGAGCAAGGGAAGAACCCTGCCTGTCCTAGGACGTCTAAATTTCCAGGAATTCCATTGCCCAACCTTACCATACCTCCAAACAATCAAATGTCAGTTTTGAAGACCATCCATTTTACAGTCTTCTCACAGTAGAAGACAATGGATCTGTTTATCAATGGGTCCATTAGAATAGGGACTATATTTGATTAATTTGTTTTTAAATCACTCTACCCCTATTATCCAGCACAATACTTAGTACTTCATAAGAGTTCAATGAATAACAACAATTCCAGGCCTTAGGGTCTGCCACTAATTGCCTCTGTGATTTTGGGCTAGTCATTTAATACAATAAGGGAATTGGACTGTAAAGGACCCTTAATGTTTTTCCCAACTCTGATATATACTAATCTTTGACTGAATTCCCTGGGTGTTCACGAGTTTGCTCTAATAACTGCAGGGAAAAGCGGTGTTCCTTCCAAAAACACTTAAAATGAAATAATCCCCATCTCCCTCATTCCATCAATCTGTGACTATTCCTCGTTCAATCTATCATCTGCCAAGGGAACGCCCATTGTTCATATTTTATAAAAGGATTGTCAAAATCCAACCCATTATGGTGCTAAACACAGTTTCCTGTTCAGAATGGGAAACATACATTAACTTGATTTGATACTGTTCCCATTTTGGTTCTCAGAATTTAGTTCTTCTTTAAACCTTTATTAGTGCCGCTTAATTAAACCAATTGCTCCTACACCTTTGAATTTGTTTATAAAATATTCTTCTCCCCACCACCAGGAGGCAGTGTTGAAGTAGTTCTAAACCAAAGAAAGACCCATCAGCCCAGACCACTCGTGGAACTTGACTTGTCAAGCCTTGGAGGTTTCCCCTAGACTCTCTCTGCTTTCAAGAAATGAAAAAAAAGATCCTAATAGCTTCCTCACAAAGAAATAACCAAGAGTCCTAAAAGATGCATACACCTCTTGGAATCCATTTTTTTGTGTTAACCTCTTTACAGTTTATAATGCCATGATTTGGGACATTCCTAAATTTCAATTTGCCACTTACCCAATTCAAAACAATCCATCACCATGCCACTAATTACTTCTCTATTATTAGCTATCGAATGAGTCTTGTGTTTTCTAAAGGCCGTGGTCAGTATCTAAATGATAGTCCTTCAGTTCTTTAGAAAATGCTTTAATTTGTAAGTAGGAATTAACTTCTTAAGGAGGTCACAAGTTAGGACAAGAGGGAAGGAACATGTTCTTTAGTACTAGGCATATTGTGTAGATATATTGAAGTCTCACAGCAACATTAGAAGTACATATTACCATATCTATTTACAGAGAGAAAACCAAAGCCAACCGTGATTTAAGAGTCAGATAATTCAGTGCTTCGGATGTAAACTGGGGCCTCTCTGATTCAACAGTCTGCTATATCAGTGGACTTGCAAATTAAAGCCACAACATAAATAAATAAACAAACTCTAAAGCATCCCAAAATTTGGTGCAACTGTCTCTGGATTCAGGGCTCAATCTTGATGACAGTCGGGAGACTCATCACTCAAGAACACACAATTACCCCAGCCATGGTAAGAAGATGCATGCTCACTGATACCGTGTTTTTATTTCCACTGTTTTTATTATTACGGCCTTCTTTGACATTAGCCTTCCTTAGCCTCCTTTCCCCTGATTTGCAAGGCCATCCCCATTGCAGCCCTAAATTGCCCTTTCTGAAAAGCTAAAAAAAAAAAAAAATCGTTAGAGCTCTTATCTTACCGCTAAAGCCTAAGCCCCAGGAAGAGAACTGAGAAAGTAATTAGTCACAGCCGTCACAGCAGGCCTCACACCGTGCTAAGTCCCACAGAGTTAAGAAACAGGACTCTGGGTTTTCTTTTTGTCAGTTCTATTTTAGTCTTTTACTGACAAGTGAAATGGCTGAATCTTCTGTATGCTCACAGAATTATTCTCCTCCTCAAACTATAGAAAATGCAGGTATGGGGACACAGACAGGAAACAAAACAAAACGAAACAAAACTTTAGGTCTCATTTATATGTAGAATCTAAAAGAGTCAAATACCTAGAAGCAGAGAGGAGAGTAGTGGTTACTAGGGGTGGAGGTATTAGCCAAAGGGTAGAAAGTTATGTAGGATGAATAAGCCTAGAGACCTAGTTAGTGTACAGCCCAATGGCTATAGTTAGTAACACTGTTTTGAATTCTTGAAGTTTGTTAAAAGAGTAGTTATCAGGTGCTCTTACCACAAAAGAAAGAAAAAGGTAACTATGGGAGATGATATATGTTCATTGCCTTGACTGTGGTAACCATTTCCCTATGTAGATGTCAATCAAATCATCATCATGTACCTTAAATGTACACAATTTTTATTAAAAATAAAATTTCAAAAAATAAAAATACATAAAGGGAATATATCCAGGTAAGGGGCCTCTGAATAGTGATATGATTAACAAGACCCTCTGTGCCATAAGACTTCTTGCAACAAGTGAGACAGCTGAAAGGAGGGATACAGTTAATCGCCAAGATATCAGCTATGCAAATACAGGAGCGCTTCACCTTAACCATAGAATTAAGTGGTGGTGTTCTTAGGAAGCATTGGGTGCATTAACAGATGCTTGTAGAATAATAAATAAATATAGCCATTGGCCGAATTGCACCTCTATAATTTGTATTTGCTAAGATATGCGTGGGGGGTGGGGATTATCAGTGCTTACTGAAAATAAAGAGCTCTAGAAATTTGGAAGGATTTGGGGAGCCTGCAAATGGACTGTCACATAAATAATTGGAGTTGTTTTTGAGTGTTTGAACATGTCTTCCAAGAGAAGTGAAAAGGCAACCAGAAGACCTCATAACAACATTAGCAGTGTGCTTTGGAGGAAGGAAATAAGGATGTAAAACTCCCTTTCCACAAAGGGTGGGATTGAGGGAAAGAAGAGATAAAATGAATGGCAAAGGGGTAGGCTCAGCCCTGCTATAAAACTCTTCGCACTCAGCAGGTGGGTGATCTTTCCTAATCACCTCCGCTTTGATTTGGACAGTTTCCGGCGGCAATTCAGGGAGGAACTCCTAGGCCTGGAGAAGGGAAATTGCAGAAAAGAGGGTATAAACTAATCGCTCTTTTCAGAACACACACACAGAACGTTTAATGTAATGGTGATTGTATTGCACATCATGATTTCAGAAAGCTTAAAATGTGGAGTGGTATCTTAAGGTGATGAAATTTAGTACATTGTATACTTCTCTTTCAGGCTCTACCACACAGCCTCCCTCCACCCCCATCAGGTGTCATGGAAAACACCAAAATAAAAATGTTACCATCAACGATCAAATCTTATCAGACTGAACCTAAGGACTAAGATGAAAACCAGAGACAACATCTTTGGGGAAATTCTAAAGTTGTCTAGTTACCTACCAGTATGGCAGTGCCTAAATAGTCAATCAAAATGCCTATAACTTTTTTTTTCCTTGCCCAGATGGTTCATTCTCATTATAAAGTACCATCCTAGTGACTGCCAAATTAAATAGTCACTGCAGAGCCTCTGATTGAAGAGCTAGGAAAGCTATGCATCGCTATAAAATGGTTCCCACCCGACAGAGATCATTTGACACCTATGGTCCCCCAGCATTTTGAAGGCTGTTGGCTGAGAAGTTTCTGTTTTTGCATGCCGTTAACAGTCCAGCAACTGGTCACAACATAATTGGCCATTTGTGTTTTCCAGCTAAGGGGCCAGTGGTAAATGGGGCTTCTAAGCCAAGAGCAGGGCCCCACCCTGAGCAAATTTGACCTCAAAAGCAGGCCTTCAAAAAAAAATCTGCTTCTCACTTGCCAAATACTCTACCATAAACACTATTCCTTTTTGGAAAGCAAAATAGATCAGAGTTAGATCAGAGCACTCTTGCTTCTTTTCTCTCCAGTTCTGTTCTGTCCATGAACAAGAAAAAAAAGAGGCTCAGATCAGAATGTATGGATTGACCAGCCGATCTGAAACTAATGTCATCACAGGAATTATGTAATAAAGTTTGCAATCAGAGGTCCTTGGATATACAGTTTTATTTATGTATATAAAAATTGATATATATATATACATTCACAAGCCTACATAAATGAATGAACATTCATATGTATTTATACATCTAGAAGAGATTCTAAAGAAAAAAGTGTGAAAAACTATGTTAAAAAGATGTGTTCTTTTTCACTGACCTAAATTATATATTTCATCCAAACGAGATTTTTTTAAAAGTTGTGTTTTTTAACACTTGGAAAGAAAAAAGAAAGAAACAAGGTTTTATTGAGACCAAAGTATTTCCTCCTCCCCCCGCCCCCCATTTTTAAGTTTACATACTTAGTAAACACTTACACAGCACTTACTGTTTTTCAGGTACTATTCTGAGCACTCTGTAAATGTTAACTTGTTTAATCTTCCAACACCCCTATGAAATATGTCCTATTATTATCTCTATTTGACAGATGAGGACACTGAGTACAGAAAGGGCAAGTAATTTGCCCCAGGTCACACAGCTAGTAGTGGTCAAGCTGGGGTTTTAACCGGCTGTTCTGTCTGTGAAGTCTATACTCTGGGCTCTTCTTCCCTAGATGAAAATTGATTTAATCTCATAAAATCCTTCACCGATGAGGAAGTGAAGGTACAGAAAGTTTATAGAACTTGTCTATTTAATTTATGACAAATTTGAACAAAAATATGGCAAGTTAGGACAATAGCACTAACAAAGGTATTTTCGCATCTAATTTTTTTTTTCTTTTTATATTAACAACAGCTCTCTTCAATATGCCTGTACTTTCCAACTGGCATTTTCCACATGTATGGTGAGCAACATAATTCCCTGTATGTATCATAAAATATCCCTCCAGGCCTCTCTGCTCACCAGTTAGAAGAGCTGAATCACTTAATGACCTATTCCCAACTAAGATTTTAAAAGCATGTTCAAAAGAGTAAACTCACACATTGGCTACCAGTTCATTGTAAAATGGTGCCAAAATTAGATTGGTAACAAAACATTTCATTAGGCACATCCACAACTATGCTATGTTGTCAGTTGACTAGACTTTAGATAGACTCTTCTAGAAGAACACTCACATATAAATGTGCTGTCATTTGATTTTAACTTAATAAATACGAAAATGATGTTAGCAAAGAGATGTATTTTTTAACTTATTGAAAATACAATTATAGTACTATGCAGAGTAGTTTCACTGCCCTAAAAATTCTCTGTACTCCTTTTATTCATCCCAACTTTCCACCAATGTCTGCCAACCACTGATCATTTCATTGTCTCCATAACTTCGCTTTTTTACGTAATGTCACATCGCTGGAATCATACAGTATGTAGCATTTCCAGTTGAAGTTTCACCCATTTGTTTTCATCTCTTGATGGCTCATTTCTTTTTTTTTTTGTATATCTATTTTTTATTTAATTTATTGGGGTGACAATTGTTAGTAAAATTACATAGATTTCAGGTGTACAATTCTGTATTACGTCATCTATACATCCCATTGTGTGTTCACCACACAGAGTCAGTTCTCCTTCTTCACCATATATTTGATCCCGGCTCATTTCTTTTTAATGTTGAATAATATTCCATCGTGTAGATGGACCACAGTTTATTTATCTATTCACCTACTGAAAGGCATCTTGGTCACTTCCAGGTTTGGGCAATTATGAATAAAGCCACTATAATCATCTGTGTGCAGGTTTTGTGTGGACATGTTTTCAACTCCTTCAGGTAAATACCAAGGAGCGTGATTGCTGGATCATATGATTAGTGTATGTTTAGTTTATTAACTACCAAAACCGTCTTCCAAAGTGGCTGTACCATTTTGCATTCTTCAAAGAATGAATGACAATTTCGTTTTCTCGACATCTTCACCAGCATTTGGTGTTCTCAGTGTTCTGGATTTTGGCCATTCTAATAAATGTCTAGTAGTATTTCATTGGTGTTTTAATTTGAATTTCCCTGATGACATATTATGTGAAGCATCTTTTTATATGCTTATGTGCCATCTCTATATTTTCTTTGGGTGAGTTGTCTATTAAATTCTATGGCTCACAGGTCGGCCCGGTGGCTCAGGTGGTTTGGAGAAAGGAAGAAATAATACTAATTTTCCACAAAATCTTCCATATCATGGCAATAGATAACACTTCCCAGCAATTTTTATGAAGCCAGCATAATCTTAGACCAAAATCTAGCAAGACAATTACAAGAAACAAACATTACAAACCAATCTCTCACATGAAAATTGATATGAAAGTCCTAAAGAAAATATTAGCCAATGAAACTTAGTGATATGCAAACAGTATAGTATTTGCTATCCAAATGTACTCAATGGTTAATAGGATGGATAAATTGAGGTATATTCATGCATTGAGAATATTACACAGCTATGAGAATTAGTGTACTACAACGAAACTTAAATAACAAGTAAAATGTTAACTTAGGAAAAAGCCAACATTTTGTGATTACAAAAGATGGTACACTTTATTGTTTATTTATGTAACGTTCATGCACAAAACTAATCTAATGGTAGAGGTCAGAGTGCGGTTCACCTGAGGGTAGTTAGTGACTACATGGGCGTGACTTCTGGAAGGTAGGTGATGTTCTGTTTCTTGACCTGAGAATTGCTTTCACGGCGTGTTCACATTTAAGCATTTGTCAAGCTCTAGATCTACGATTTCTGAATTGTTCCAGATGTATGTTATACTTCAATAAAGAGTTGGACTTTTTTTTCAGTCTTCTTTTTTTACTTAGCCTCTTTTACTGCTAAGAAACAGCAAGTATATCTGTGAAATACAGATTTTTTTTTCTTTCAGATTCATTTTAAAGTTTCTTTTCTCAAATTCAGCATTAAACATATTCAGAGATTAATTCTCTGCACCCCACTGATGTAGGTATGAGTTTGGCTCTGCCATCACTATTTAGCCATTTTACAATTATTCCCCAAGGTCTGTTCTCTTATCTCCTTCCAACTCCCTCAGAAAAAAAAGCTAGTGACGTTGGACTCTAGACAATTGCACAACTCTTTTATTGTCAGTTCTGGAATGAAGACTTTATGCATCACTAGCTATGTGCATGTATGGTGAAGTAAAATTAATATCCTCTGTGTTGTTTAGTCTATATTTCACTGGCTAACTGCCTAGAATGACTAAGGAAACTGCCTGAAAAGTTACCCTTTCCTCCTCAAAAAAGAAAAAGAAAAGGCAAACTTTGGAATTACTTTTACTGGAAGGAACATTAATAAATGACTTTTGAAATAAACCAAAAGTAGGAGAAGCAGTTCTCATACTAGCAGATTCCTTATTGCACAGAAGGAAAAGTGCTTCATTCAGACTTAGTTGTAGTCAGATTGTCACCATGCTCTGATGATTTACAAATTGAGAGATGATATTCACCGGCAGTGCTTGTGTCACTTGAAATCGTAATGCAAAGTTAATTGCATATCTTGGGTTATGTTCTATAGAATCTCAAGTAACACTGATGACACTAATAGTATTATTTAAGACAACTCACTGAAAATGGATAAATGTACTTTCCAATTAAGCTGAATTTTGGAAGAATTTGTTCCTGCTATGTACTACAGAATAGGTAGTTATAAACTAAGTTTAAGCATTATACGCACGAGTGTGCCCATGGGTGTGCAAACTCAATTATTAAATGTCAAGCAGAAGAAGTAAATTGTATGTTTTTCCTCCATAAATTGTTTTTGATCCTTCCAGTGACTGAGGAGCAATGATTCCCTTTTGTGCTGATGTCCTTTATAATTTTCAGTGGACTATATTTTCTTCTTTCAGGAGCTGAAATTTTTTTGTCCTGTACACAATACAGCATTTAGGAGTTTGATATTTGGAAGGACATGAACACACGGTCTGTAGCTTTATATCTGGATTATTGGCTACAGTTTTGTTGTTTGAGATTTATACAGTGCTTCTTTATCCAACGGGTGCTTAGGGACCGCTCTGCAATAAAGTCACCCATGCAACAAGCTCCAGATCTTAATGTGAACTGTTAGGACAGGTGTAGTTTAGAAAGCTCACAGCTTAAAGGAGGAAGGTGACAGCTTAAAGGAGGAAGGTGTAGCAAACAAATAAATGCTTGTTTTTTCATACTGAATGAAGCTTAGGTTTGCAAGTGTCAATGCTGGAAAGAGATATTTCACCCAGATCGAACCTAAACATCTTAGACATTAAACACCACAAATTCCCTGCTCACTGAGAAGATGGTGGCCATATCATATTCATCCTATGAAACTATGGCAATAAGCTGTTTCCTTCCGTTCTCAAGCTAGCCCTCCTGACTTTCCAGTCTGACTTCCCAAGTTTATCTAATGGCTTACTTAATACCGCCCCAGTACTACAAACAGTTTGTTTTCTGCTGGCTTATTCCCTTTGGTTCTCCAGATGGTTTTTTTAATCTCATGTCCACAAGAATCTCTATCTTTCTTTCCTTTCTTCAGAGACCACCTTATTAGTTGAGGGCAAATTGTTGTCTCTATTTGTAAATACTTTTCTGGCGCACTGCCTTTAGCTTTTGCAATGTAGTCCTCCTCTGTGGCCTTTCAGGTCTTAGTGAAAAGCAACATTATCCCCCATTTGCTTGGATGCCAGGCTGCCGGCATTCAAATTCTGGTCCCTCTACTTAAGATTGCAACTTCACGCAAGTTACTTAGCCACTCTCTGCCTCATTTTGCTCATCTGTAAAGTGAGACTAATAATATCACACATCTTTTTTTTTTTTTTTTTAGTGGATTCAATGAAACAATACATGCAAAGGGCTTAGAATGGTGTTGGGTATATAGCAAGTAGCCAGTGAATATTGTCCTTAATCATTTGATCACCTTGGCCAGTAATCCAGGAGCGTGCAAGCTTGAACTCTGTGACTGTAATGAAATCTGGTACTGAACATATGCTTGTACTAGAGCAGTAAAAATCACATCAGAAAATTAAATCGTAAGATGATATGGAGAGAAGGTTCGGCAAGAACTAGAATGACCAAAGTCTATAGGAGGGTAAGAAAGGGGAATAAGAGGTGATTCTGACTATTTTCTGTCTCCTTCAAATCAACATCTATATTAAAATCAATCAATACTCAGGGTTTTCCCTCAGCAATAGATGGCACAGTGGGAAAAGGAAAAGCCACAGAGTCAGTGGGACCAGAATTTCAATCAAGTTTCTTGCCTATTTCATGATAGTTAAAACGAAACAAAAATAACAAAATAACTGGGTTATTCTGAGAACTACCTGCAATAACTCAAAAGAAATACTCATGTCCTGTATACTCTCATTCCACTCAACATTCACTCACCACTAGACTCATTTATTTGTTTGTTTGTTTGTTTATTTTTAGGTTCTACCAGACTCTAATTTTAAAGATTCAGTTTTCTCAGTCTCTCCCTGTTATCTCCTGGGGTTTCTAGTATAATCCTGGTAACAGGAAGGAATAAGAAGCTTTCAAGCCATACTAATACGTTCTAATTCACTAACTTTTGGAGAGGCAGCCACTTTCCAACTGTGAAAGAGAAATGTCTGTCATCATTTTGCCACTGTGATGGTGGTGGAAAGAAGGGGGCAAGCTGCTTTAAAAATAGGTAACCAAGGGCAGACGGTTAACTCAGTTGGTTGGAGCATGGTACTAATAACACCAAGCTTGCCAGGTTCGATCCCCACATGGGCCACTGTGAGCTGCGCCCTCCTTAAGAAAAAAAAAAAAAAAAAAATGAAAAGTGGGCTGGCCCGGTGGCTCAGGCGGTTAGAGCTCCATGCTCCTAACTCCAAAGGCTGCCGGTTGGATTCCCACATGGGCCAGTAGGCTCTCAACCACAAGGTTGCCAGTTCAATTCCTCGATTCCCGCAAGGGATGGTGGGCAGCTCCCCCGGCAACTAAGATTGAACACAGCACCTTGAGCTGAGCTGCCGCTGAGCTCCCAGATGGCTCAGTTGGTTGGAGCACGGGCTGTCAACCACAAGGTTGCCAGTTCAATTCCTCGACTGCCGCAAGGGATGGTGGGCTGCGCCTCCTGCAAATAGCAACGGCAACAGCAACTGGACCTGGAGGTGAGCTGCACCCTCCACAACTAAGACTGAAAGGAAAACAACTTGACTTGGAAAAAAAAAAAAAAAAAGTCCTGGAAGTACACACTGTTCCCCAATAAAGTCCTGTTCCCCTTCCCCCGATAAAATCTTAAAAAAAAAAAAAAAAAGAAAAGTAAATAAAAGTAGTGAACCAAGACAATAGTCCATCCAAGAAAGGCAGGGGGACAGAGTCCTAGTGACATGTGTTAAATTAATTAAGCAAGGAGGCCATTAGACTTAGATGTCTCTAGTGTTGTGGTGACCTGCAGAAGCAAACTAAAATCTAAGCCTGTAAATACCTCAAGCTTACAGAATCAAAATGCTAGGCACAACCAATCACAAACAGCTAAGTAGGCTTTAAGCTATAGCCAATCAAATAATTTCCTTTCTTTGCTTTCACATGTGAGTCTTTCCCTTGTGGGGAGTGACCCTAACCACTTCCGGTTGGCCCTGCCCGATTTTTGCTCATATAAACTCTTCCCTTTTTTGATATGCCTCAGTTTACCTTTTCATACA
Source organism: Rhinolophus sinicus (assembly GCF_036562045.2). Lineage (NCBI taxonomy): Eukaryota > Metazoa > Chordata > Mammalia > Chiroptera > Rhinolophidae > Rhinolophus > Rhinolophus sinicus. The sequence goes on from NC_133761.1 coordinate 13,489,352, forward strand.
TGGTTTGAGTCTCTTAATCTAGCCGTACTTGAAGAAAACCCTGGCTGAAATTTGCCAATACATATACAAGAAATTTTCCCTTTCCTTACACAACTTTGAATTGGATTTTGTCACTTTCACTCAAAGAGGGCTGCCTAATACAAAAACCTACTAATAAAAACATAAAGTTTCCTTTGTTTGCTCTCTAAGCTCAGTCATCACATCTCTCTGAAGTTTATAGGATTCCCATCGTAGCTCAGTCTTTTCCTTAGTCTGTGACTTTGCTGATTTATTCTCGGTAACATAACTAATCCATAACTATGTCGCCTCCCCTTGTTTATCTCCAGGCCTAGGGTAAGAAGCCATTGCTCACAAAAAGCATTAGTGATGGTGCAGGAAGGGAGGGGAGTAGCCGGGAGTGTCTGTTCTAAATCAAATATATACTTCTCATCAGTGTCTGAAAACTACACTATCCCTTAGATCGCCTTTCTTCTGTCTTCTCTCCAAATATTTAGGTACTTCAGTAGGGAGCAAAGTAATAAGATTCAGTCAATAATAATACCAGCCAGCACCCTAAGTTGTAATGTGAATGTTTTCCGAATAACGCCTGACAATTAAGTCAAAGTAGCCAGAATATGTTCTTGAAAATGAAATACAATTTTAAAAAAAATAATAAAATAAACAAATGAAAGCAGCAACTATTCACTTGAATAAAAATTTATGCTCTGAAGATATGATAAGTTTTGGAAAATGAGGAAGGCATGATTTTCTAGAACAAGAAGATCCAAAGAGATTTTGCTGAATTTTTTTCTGTATCATAGTAGTTACATTCATGTTCTTCACAACAACTAAAGCAAGGTGACCTAGAAGACATCTCCAGGCCATCCGTTCAGCATATCTTCTAACATAATCCTGTGGCATTAACACAGGGCATTGCCTTTAGAAGAATGTAATTCAGTACATTTAGTAAATGAGTACATATTTTCAGGAATGAAAGTATGAATTAATTCTTATGATGATTACTATCTCCTGAAAACTATTTACCTCGCTCTCGTTTTTTTCCACATGTTACAAAGTCTACTGTTTGCCAAGAAAATTTTCCTAATCACAACTATTCAAAATGCCAGGACAATCCTTGACCCACTTTTCAGATTTTTATCTATTTTTATGACATAGAATTCTGTCCAGAGATATTCTTGTCCAAAAGCACAACTTTATCAAGTTTATAAGTAGCTATCCACCTTTTAACTCTGTTTTAGCAAACAGTTTTAAAAGGTTATGCATACATGTATTATAATTGATAAAATATGGTATATAGCATGACCGATTTCATCGTTGCTAAGCTTGACCGATTTCTTTCCTTTCTGGATGGATCAAGAAATATATAGCACTCTGACATCACCTGCAAAGGTGAAATTCCTGGTACCTTTCATCACCAGAGAAAGAAAAGCTACATAAAAAGTTGTTTGCTAAATATTGACAAAGAGGAGCTTTAACAGAATATGATGTAACACCACATAGGTTATTATATACCATTTTTACATGACCCAAATATCCCACTTCCTTTTTTCTGAGAACATGATCATTTTTACAATCCATGTCCTTTCAAATATGTATATGCATGTTTCTTCTGTCATCCAGCCCCAATTTGCTAAAATAATAAAATATAGCGTATATTTTATGCCCAAAATATGCTTACCGTAAAACTGACAGGAGCCATGATGCTTCGAGTACCTGTTTAATTCAGTGGTTATATTTTTAAAGGTTTGGAAAAGATTGCTTTATGCTGCAAAATATTCCATTGTAAATTAAGTTTAAGCATTGTGTGTGTGTGTGTGTGTGTGTGTGTGTCTATGTATGCCCATGTGTGCAAACTCAATTACTATATGTCAAGCAGAAGGAGTAAAATGTATGTTTTTCCCCCATAAATTGTTATTGATCATTTCAATGACAGAGGAGCAACAATTCCCTTTCCTCCTGGTGTCCTATATAATTTTCAGTGGCCTGAATTTTCTCCTTTTAGTAGGTGAAATATTTTATCCTATATACAATGTATACAAGGAAAAAAGCATGTATTTCATAAGGGATTAATATCCCAAATAAGAACTCATGCAACTCACTAGCAAAAGAAATAAATAATCTAATGTAAAAATGGGCTAATGACGTTCATTTTTCCAAAGAAGACATACAAATGGCCAATCAGTTATGAAAAAATGCTCAGCATCACTAATCATGAGGGAAATGAAAATCAAAACCACAATGAGGTTATCACCTCACACCTGTTAGGATGGCTATCATCAAAAAGACAAGAGATAACAAATGTTGGTGAAGATGTGGAGAAATGGGAACTCTTGGTGGGAAAGCAAAATACACAGCCATTATGGGAAAAAATATGAAGTTTCCTCAAAATTTAAAAATTGAAGTACCGTGTGATCCAGAAATTCCACTTCTAGGTACATATCCAAAGAAACTGAAGTCGGTATCTTGAAGAGATATCTGTACCCCCATGTTCATTGCAGCACTATTCACAATAGCTAATGTTTAGATGCCCATTTCGAAATTTGTGCATGGGTAAATCATTTCACCAAAAGTTTTTTGAAAAGTGTGCCAGCCAAACAGTTTGAGTGCCAATGGATTAGAAGAAGGAAGCTCAGTTGAGTAATTATTACAGTCATTCTCAGGAGCAGTTATTAGCACTTCCACTAAGGCAATTACAATGGGAAAAAGAAGGTAAATACTTGTTTATTCATCCATAAACTCTTAAAAGTAAGTCCTCAAGAAATGTTTGTTAAATAAAACTTGAAAAAGACAGTGACGTCTGAGGCAGCTTCATGGCAGATGGTTCACTATCCTACAAAGAGTAATTACCCTGAGAAAACATCATGTCATGTTTAAAGCAGAAATGAAATGTGTAGATTTTCTCAAATAGCTCAGCCTTCCCCTTTAATCAATGCATTTGCCCTCTTTGTCTTAGCAATCTTTTTGCTATGTTCCCTAACAAGTTGCAAAGAGGACTGTTTAAAGACGATCTATGCATCATTTTTTGTCAGGTGGGATGTGGATAAGAAAAGGACCTAGAAAGGAAGTGGCCCTACTTTGATCATTTCCAGTTTAATGACTCAGTCTTCAAATAATGGAGATCCTGCACAAAAAGGATTTTAGAAGAAAATGGAAGAGAGCCTTGTTATAATTACTGCCACTCCCTGTTAGTCACAGGTAAAGCAAAGGAATTCCTGACTGCCCCATGCCTACCTCTCCAATTGCAAATCAGCGAGAAAGCTGTGTTCCTCAATAAACTGTACGAGAGGGCCTTTGTTTAGGGAGAAAATTATCGCAGGAATAGGGGCATGGCCATCACTTTCCTAATATGCAAGTAGGATTGAAAAATCTATTATTGAAGTGCTGATATACTGCATGTTTGCTTATTAATCGGTCATGGATAGCAAGGGTAAGAGTCAACATTTAGGACTTCACCTGGAAGACAGCAGTCATGAATTACTCCACATATTATTCCATGAGTGACAGAAAGGTTTCTGTTTTAGACAAAATGTATAGTAAAGACTGGGGAGAATTCTTGTTCCAGTTTCCTAAACACTTGCTACAAGTGTCTGAAATCCCATCATTAGAAAGCCATCCCTTTGTGTTAAAGAATAAGGCAGCACCTCTCCAAGCTTCATCTTTTCAAAGGCCCTGGGAGGTAGAAAATCATTAATACTTTATGATGCTAAACAATCTGTCAACTTTTGACCACCAAGCATAAAGGTTGATCCTGAGGCCCACCTACAGTGTAATTGCAGAGAAGAATAGCCATAGATAGAAAGCTGACAATCATTATATAAATCCCTTTATAAGAGAATCTAATATATGGGACAATTAGTAAAAGCAAAAAGACTACTCAGAGGCATGCTTTATTAACTTTTCCCTCTCTCATGAGTTATCAGTTATCGCCTCTATCTGGAAACATGCAGTAATTTCTCCCATCTAAACAAACAGGTAACAATAACAATACATTCTCCTAGGACACTGCCATCTCCTCCGTACCATTTCACTGTGACTGTACAGGACTAAATTCCTTGAACAATGTAGTCTCTGATTCCCTTTATTCTACTTTCTCTCAAAATCATTCTAGTCAGACTACAAGTCCCTGCCAGGCCACAAAAGTATCCAGTGACTTACACAGCCCCAAGTCTAATTTTCAATGATACGTAATTAACTTATTTGATCTATCAATAGCCTTTGACTCTCCCTTCCTTGAAATATTTTCTTAGTGTAGCTTTCCAGAAAAGCACTCTCTTGGTTTTCCTATTACCTCAGTGTCTATTCTTAGTTCCTCTTTTTTTTAGATCATCTTTATCTTGTAGATCTCTAAATACTGAATGTGTGGGAGTGGAAGAAACTTTCCTCTATCCACCTAGGTCCTTTCATCTGGTCTAATCATTAAATCGACATGAGCCTGATTAGGCTAACAAAAGAAAGTAACCAAATTTAATTGCATATGTATGTATGGAAACCCCACATACATGAAAGGGGCGGAGACAAAAAGGGAAAGTGAGGTATACACGACACTCTGGGCGAAGGATGAGGAAAGGTGCCCTGGGGCTTCAGAGAAGAGGCAGATCATTCACAGCATTATAAGAGGAGCAAATGTCCAGTAATTAGAAGTTTGCCTCATCCTATAGATAGGTCATAAAAAGTTGTTTCTGGTGATAACTCTTATTATGGGTAAGATCCTTAATATACATTACTCAAGAGAAAGGTGAAAATTTATTTTGGGCCCATAGGGTCTCAACTGCCTTCTGCTCAAAATGACCCACCTGTCATGGTGGCACCTGTTAATAAGGCCAGCTCTGAATCCCATTACAATGTGTTAGGCTTAATCCTATGGTTGCTTCCGTTCTCTCTGCAGTAATTCCTGAAAGATCTCATCTAGCTTTATGGCTTTCATTGCCATTGTTTGCTGACAACGCGCATATTTATATATCCAGCTGAAACTTAGTGTGTTCATGACATGACCAGACTTTGAATCTTCTTCCCCAAATCTGTCCTGAATCATCCTTTCAGTTGAAGTCACGGTCGACTCCTGTCATACTCTCACATCCCATTTCCAATTTTCAATAAATCTTTCCATTTATAAAATTTATTCAATCCAGTTGAATAAACCTTTCAGTGCATTCAGTCTTTCAACTTAATCCATAAATCTTTACCAAGAAGACTAAATACACAAGGTCTATTTCATTAAAGAGATTAAAGTCTGTATATGTGGAGAATCAGAAAACTAAATAAACAATTATATGCAGTGTGTTAAGTTTTATGCCAAACGTATTAGGTATCATTAGGTTTGTTTGCATTTAAGAGAAAAGTCAATATAGCTTTTAAAAGTATAAATTTATTTATCTCTCATGGAAATAAAGAAAAATTCTGGTAGTGGAATAATCCAGATCTGATATGGCACGTCCACAGAGTTCTCGGGGATCCAGGCTTCTTCTGTTTTCTATTCTGCTACCCTTAGTACATGACTTCTATACTCAGGTCAACTTATAGTCCAAGATAGCTGTTGGATACATAGCCAGCACATCTACCTTCTAGGCTGTCTCAAGGAGGAATGTGAAAGGGTGGAAAAAAAGAAAAGAATCTTCTTTCAGCCCAGTCAGCTCCCTTTAAGCAGCTTTCTGGAAGTCACACACACAACTTGCACTCCCATTCTATTGGCCACAAATTAATCACATGCCACATCTAGGTGCAAAGGATGATGGGGAATGTATTATTCTAGTGTATATGCAGCATTATCCCAAGTAAAATTTGGGGTTCTGTTACTAAGAAGGGAGGGGAGACTGGATATTGATTCTGCCACAAATACAGTGTGTTATAGTGTTCAGAAAAGGAGTCATAAACCCACGTTTGGGAGGCCGAGAAAGATTCCAAGAGCAATGATTTCTGTACCCATCCCAGTTCCCCCTGATTGAGAATTACCTATGTACATGTCTGTCTTCCTACTAGACTGTGAGCTCTGAGAGAGTAGGTAGTCTTTCCTCTTCGTTTTTGTAGAAAATCCCTGTAAGGGAGCTTTTTACATAGCAGATTCTCAATATTTTTTTTGGTGAATTGAGATAAGGGTGATGAAGTCTTTGAAAAAGAAGAGGGGAAGGCATGTCAACTTTGTTAGAACTTTCACTCACTTTCGTCTTCATGAAAAATGCCCCAGGCTTTCCATCACAAAGGCAACTTATACAATTAATTCTTTGGGACATTTATAACCTGGTCACCCTTAAAAGGTCTTCCTAATGGCTGATTCGCTTTTTACTCATCTGAATGAGCAGACCTTTCGTTCTCCCCCACTCCCACATGAACTCCCACCCTGCAGTTTAAAAAGCCCACAGCCTAAAAGACATGCTAACTTCAAAATCAGTCTAGATTATAGGTTTTATGTAGGTAAGCAGTGTCTCGGGGTTGAAGGGACCATGGAGAGTCATCCTTTCACAGAACACAGTTCTTGGAATAGGTGTGACTGTAAAACCAACATTTGGACACAGGTCATTGCCATAACTGATTCCCAGATGAATCACATGAGCTATTTCCGGATTTATGGGGTTATCTAAAGTTGAACGTGGCAACGGCTACTTTAAAGATTCTAAAACCCAAACTAAGACAAATCCCAACATCATAGGAAAATTTAAGAGCAGCTGCTAACACACCTTCTCTTATTTCATCACATTTGTTTTAGCTGCTTTGAGATTATACCCAGAAAGAATGCCTCTGTGAGATGACTACTGATTTACCCAGAAATGAAACCCAAGCTCTAACAGCTAGTTACCTTCCTGTTTGGTTTTGTATTCCTGTTACTAAGAAATAGCTGTCTATATGCATGTTCATTGTGGCAAAGCTGATGGAAACTTGGCTGCCATGTCTAGACACTGGCTGAGCCCGGATCTGGCTGGAGACCTGGTCCAGCTTGAACCTAGATTATATCTTGACCCTCTGAATTGCCTCTTCCCACTTTCCAATTCTGAGACAGCCTGATATAGGCATGCCGCCTGTTGCTTCAAATCTGACATGACTGCATTATCAGTTGGTCAGTGGGGTGTGGAGGAGAAAATGCAGACTGCACTCCCTTCTGCTTCTGCCTGGTAGATATGGAGCGGCATGTTGGAATGCGGATTTCCGAGGTTGCTAAGATGTGCTCTTAAGTACTTTTCAACAGATGAGCTTCTTAGGACTTCTTTTAATCTCTTAGGAAAAAAAGAGATAATTTTCTCTGTTACGTTTCCGGTTTTCACAAGTGATGATTTGTGAGGAAGCTATAAAGCCACAAAGTCCAACTTCCTGTTTAGGACAGTAGAACCATCAAACAGGGCAAACTGATAAGCTCGTGAAGTTGGGTAACCTAAAGATAACCAGGAGCTTTTCATTCATCTCTTCAGCCTGAGAAGCACTTTAAGTACAGCACCTCAAAGGAAGAAAGAGAGAAACTACCCTCACAAACAAGGAAATGCTCCTATATTTAGTTAGGTCTCCAGAAATCACAGGTTCAGAGCCTGAAATCCAGAACACCCGGTTGGTTGAGATGTTCAGTCCTGTGGGAAACGGAATATGGAATCTAAGAGTCAAAGCATCACAGAGTTGTGATGGGCCTTAGATTTCTAATCCCACACTCTGTGTTACAGATGATGAAATCAAGACATGGAGCAATAAAGTCAGACGTTTACATTCTAGTCCCAGCACAAGGATGTGGTCACAAATGGAGGAGTGGGAGGCAAATCTAACACCTTCCTCAGTATCTCAGGAAACTCGGTTGTTTATTGCCGCCTTTACCAGAAACAAGGCTGTGTGTTAACTGAAACAATTTCCTTTTCATTGGGATTGTATCAGCTCAGTGTGGTCCACTAGTTTCTCTTGAAATAATAGCATCTAATAGTGCAGGATGGCCTAATGGAAAGAGTCTGAGTTTAATCCTAACTCTATTGATCTTTAGTAAATTAGACAATTTATTTAAACTCTCTGAGCCACAGCTTTTTCACCTATGAAACAAATATCAGTCTCATCTTGCAAGGTTGACAAATATTCCAAATAACGTAGGGGAAGGATCCAGTATGGTGTTTGGCATCGTTTGTGCTCCATAAATGGTAATTATTACTAGCATTGTCCTTATTAAATATGAGGAAGACAAATTGCAACTTGAAGTTGAGGGAGCAGCTCATTGAATCCTATCTCTGCGGAGAGTCAAATGACTCATTGACAACTTAAACAGAAACTTCGTTTTTGTTTATAAGAAATCCTAGTTTTTCTACCTGGAAGCTCATACTTAAGCCTCCACTGAAGCTCTTGATTCCTTCAAGGAAGTGTCCCTCAATCCTTCTTGTCCTGAATGACACTGTGTCCTTGGACACATGTCCCTCCCACATGCATATGCTGTGTTCCACAGGGTTCTGGGGTTGCCATGGTTTCTAATATTCATTTCCAATCTGTAGTGGAATGTTTAAACTGAGAGGTGACCAGTTAAAAAGGAGGCAAGAGGCACGGGCATATCAGACTTGAAGGCTTCATATAACGTGGTCTCAATTTACCAGTCAAACCTTGTATTTTCCTTATTTCTAAAATAGGATTGTTATACCTACTTCACAAGTTTGTTGTGAGAATTACATGCACTAATACGTGTAAAAATATGTTGTTTTCAATGCATCAGATGGGTAATACATATATTTATTCTTTATTCCCCAGGATATACCCCAACACCAACACTACAACTCTGCCAGTCTGATTTGCTTGTCCTACATTTGACACACAGACATCTTTACCTCTTTCTTCTGCTCTTTTCTCAGGCAGATCTTCCCAGCCTCCTCTACTTTTTAACCGCTTAAGGACACGCAGTTGTAGCAAAATGTAAGGGCTCTTTTACTATTGGCTTTTTTATTGCTGACTTTATCCTCCATCTAAATTGACCTGCTGAAATCTCTTGAGGAACAAGCGGAGGTCCCAGGAAGGATGGACTGTGTCACTTTTAGTTATGTATGTAACTCCAGTGCTGAGCAAAGAGCCTGGCACAAAGTGGCCACCCACTCTGTATTAGGAGTTAAGCATGTGGCTTTAAAACCTGAATTTGAGATCTAAAACTTTTCTTGCCTTTGGACTTCAGGCAAGTTCCGTAACCTTCTTCAGCTCTATTTCCTCATCTGGAAAGTGGAGATAAAAGTGGCACTGTCCACAGTGGACTGTTGAAGATACAATGTAAAATGCATATATTAAGTGTTCAATGCATTTTACATATTTATTGATGGTTATAATTAGATAACTGTTAAGCTATCACATGGAGATAAAAATAAATGACAAAAATGTACAAGTAATGGGATAGTATTTAACCTGTAGATCAAGAGTTAGATGAAGAAGGGCCTCAGGACCCTCTGACTCTTTTATAAAAGAGCAACCCATGCCTCTTCCTTTCCAGAATTTAAAAATTGCATCCTTTCAAGATACTGATTGAATGCAGAGAGCCCCATGGTTGTCTTCCTGGGTTCCCCCACCATCTACCATCCATAGTCCCCCACCACCACTCCTTCCAAATACAACAGGTGACATGTCTCCCCATCCTCTGTTACTCGTGGGAACCTGTTCACACCTTCCTCACAGCACTGCATATAACTTCCCGATTGGCTTCTATGGCTCACATCTATTAGATTGTGAACTTCCGGTCAGCAGAGGCATCTTTGTTTTTTATCTCCCAATATAGGGAACACGGGGGGTGTCTGTCTCATTTGATGGGATCACACTGCATTGATTTCTTTGGAACTGACAGCAGCGTATGAAATCATTTGCCTTTGCTGCTTCTCATTTCCTTGTTAATTTGGCAATTTACTCTCTCTCTTATGGGAATTGTATGGTCAGTTTCGTTTCTTGAGATGCACAATTAAAAAAAAAAATCAGATTTGAGTAGGATGGGGCTTCCTTAAGAGTTGTAAAGGATTCAAAAGCAGTACTATATTGACATTCAAACCAGTACCAAGAATCCACCCCATCTTATTCATAAAGTTTCATAGTTTCTTTCTACTCTTTTCTTTTAGGAGTCAGCCTGATGAATTGAGCACAAGGGTTGGTTTAATCAACAAGCCGACTTCACAATTAAGTGCATGAGCTCATCCTAGAAAAAGTGCTGCGTACCTCAATGCTGAATATCACTAAGGTCACCTTCAAAGTACTCCCCTTGGGAAGCTATGCACCGACGTCAGCGCCTAGTCCACCCTTCAAAGCAATTTTGGAACTCTTTTTCTGGAATGGCCATCAGAGCTGTCATCATATTACCCTTGATGTCCTGAATGTCATCAAAATGTCTTCCTTTTAATATTTCTTTTATCTTTGGGTAAGGAAAGAAGTCATCGGGGGCCAGATTAGGTGAGTAGGGAGGGTGTTCCAATACAGTTATTTGTTTACTGACTAAAAACTCCCTCACAAACAGTGCCATGTGAGCTGGTGCATTGTCATGATGCAAGAGCCATGAATTGTTGGCAAAAAGTTCAGATCCTTTTTGTTTAACTTTTTCACACAGCCTTTTCAGCACTTCCAAACCATAAACTTGGTTAAGTGTTTGTCCAGTTACAAATTCATAATTTCCATGGTATTAAAAAAGGTTAACAACATTGTTGCAACAAGTTCGTGAACTTCATAGTCAGACCTCGTATGTACGAACTCCCCAACTCTCTGGATGTCTTTAATTCTAAAGGTGTCTTCTAGGAGAGCCTGGCCCTAACTATACGCTCAGTTTTGAAAGCAAGCAGAATGAAAAGAAGGCTGCATTGTTCACAAGGTTTGAGTTTAAAAGTTTTTAAAGGGCTTTTTAGAAAGAGCTTTTAATATGATAATCCTTTTAGGTAAAAAGCAATACTTAAAGAGAAAATGTTTAATGATTTTTTTTAAATCTTAGAAAAAGGCTCTCCTATTACATTTTTTAAAAGTACTTCTACATTCAAAATATCTCAACGCACATTGGGATCATATTTTATTTTTTTCCTGAAAAAAAATATAGACCTCTTCCTGATTTTTATTGCCTTTAAAGCAAATAGACACTTTCATTCATTGCATGCAAACTGGTATTTTAAAATTATATATATCAATTCTCATAAATTCTCATTTTTACATTGGAAAAATTATGAGCCACATTAAAATTATGAAAGTAATTGTAAATGAATTAATCACACCTTGAAAATGCCAAAGATTTGGAAGGCAGGCGAATTGCATGAGTCTGTGACCCTTCCGTCATTGGGGGTCCTTGGCCATACTCTGTCTCTGTAAGCTTTAAAAACACTGGGTGAATCGTGGTACCTTTCTTATAGGGCTGATGTGAGGATTAAAACAGAAAAAGCACATACAATGCTTACCATAGTGCCTAACACCTAGAAATACACAATAAACATTTCTTTTTATTGTTAAAAATAGATATTGCTTCTACTCTGTTTCAGGCATTGTACCAGGCCATAATGGTATTGATGGAGAAACTGACCTAAAATGGTTCCCTGCCACGTGGAACTGACCTAAGATGGTGGCCCCAGCGGAGAGAGAAGTCCCCAGCCTAAGCCCCAGCCCACTTCCGCACAACCCCCTCCAAGCCACACCCCGACCCAATCACCAGAAGACACCTACCCCTTCCCTGACTCAAGGAAGTGCCCAACCCATAAAAACCTGCTCAAAACCTTGCTAGGGGCTTAGTCTTTTGGGAAGGATCCCGCTGAGCCAGCATAATAAAGCTGACCTTCCTAACTCTCCGAGTGCCGCTTGGGTTCTTTCCGGTCCTGGTATCTGTAACAGTATAAAGATAAGAAAATGGTCCTGTTCTTACTCCCACTTTATGAAGAAGACATCAAGAAAACTGAGAGAATTAGAGCTATCATCTGACTACTGACAACCAGGCAATGTGGGCACCAGAAGCAAATACAAATCTTAACGTTTCTGAAACTCCAGCTGATCAAAACATACTGTTGATGTTAACACTTAAAAGGCTAGAGATTCTAAGAGCTGTGGGGGAGGAAGAAATTTTCCTCTACCCTCCTTAAGTTCTTTCAGCTGATCTAATAATTAAACATACATGAGATAGATTAACAAGAGGGAAAAGACCAAATTTAATTATGTATATACACATATATATGTATATATATATTCGTGAGAAAGTCACATACATAAGAGGTTCAGAGACAAAAAGGGAAAATTAGGTATCTATAACTTCTGAGCTAAAGACGAGGTAAGGCACCTCGAGGATTCAAAGGAAGGGATGCAGAGGTGGGGAGGTCATTCTCAGGGTGATAAAAAGAGCAGACATTCAGTAGTTAGAAGTTTGTCCCACCCCAAAGATAGGCCATAAAATATTATTTCTGATGATAACTCTTATTATGAACAAGGCCCCTAATTAAAATTCTTTAAAGGGGAGGTAAAAGGGTTTTTATAGCCCACAGGGTCTCACCTGCCCTCAGCTGAAAATAATCCACATGCCAAAGTGGCACATCGTGGGGAAGCTTATTCTGAACCCCTTCATTGCCAAAAGAAGTTTGCAGGCTTACTCTAATCACGTTGTCACGAAGGGTCTCTGCTCCCGCTCCCTGCACAAGAACGCAGGATATGATGAGGCCAAAAAGGAAAACCCACGGAGCCATGGATAGGGGAGTCATACCACTATATTCTCACTGGCGTCTGGGTTGGAGACACAGGAAGCAGGAGCCACACTATCCGCAACCCGCTGTCCACTTCTCTCTGGCAACCAACCTCACTTGCTAGCCACAATCCACCGTCCGCTTCTCTGCCAACCAACCAACCCACTGGCATAGCCATGGCAGTTATATTAGTGGCTAATGGCTAACTGGTTACTGCTGATGGCCAACTAGTTACAGCCAATGGCCATCTACTGCCCGAGCCAGCACCTTTCCATGTGAGGCCGAGAGCCTGGAAACTGCTCTCTGGGACTCTGTCCACACACACACATAACCTCCAGTTTGGAGCTCTGGTGGCCTGACGTTTATCGACAATGAAGGTAGGCAACTTTTTCTTTGAGTGTGCTATCCTCAGTTGGTGACATCAACAAGTAGTTTTCTCAGCCTCAATTGGCTTTCTTCTTTGTCTTCAGAGCAACTCCTATTTATCCTTCAAAGCCGGTTCAAAAGCTACCCCCTCTCTGTTTTTTTCTATTTGTTCACACACTCTTAGCAGTATTAATTCCGCTGTCTTCAGTGTTTCTAAGGCACTCTATCATATATTTTTATTATAGTACCTATTTTCAAACAGTGATAGAGTAATGTGTTTATTATTTAATTTTCTAAATATGAAATTTATGCCTGACCATATTGATATGTGTATCCTCATTAGAAATGTTTGTTGTTGCTGTTTTGGCATTCAACAAGGATTATCTCTTGGGGTACCAGATGACTAAGCTGTAGGTCTGTCACTAATTGTGTGACCCTAAGTAAGTTGCTTATTTTCTAGAACTTAATTTCTTTAGCTACTAAATGTTAAAATTTGAACTATGTAACCAACAAGATCCTTTGGGTTCACAAATTCTATGAGTTTGTAACATCAAGTAAATTGAAATGTGCATGTTTAGTCTCCCTTTATTTAAAAAATTAGGAAACCAGAGCTTAGAGAGTTAAAGTGATGTTAATTGTATTTAGGAAACAGCTTAGTTTTCCAGGGAATGAGCCTTAGAGTTAGGGTGCCTGGATTTGAATCTTGTCTCCAGTGCTTGCTTGTTCTGTGACTTTAAGTGTGGGGGCAGAGTCCCAGAGAATGGTGTCCAGGCTCTCGGCCTCACGTGGAAAGGTGCTGGCTCAGGTAGCTGACGGGCATCGGCTCTGACTGGTTGGCCATCAGCTATAACCAGTTAGCCAATTGGCCACTGATATAACTGCTGTGGTTGCGTTGGTTGGTTGGTTGGCAGGCAGAGAACCGGGTGGCGGATTGCGGATTGTGTGGATCCTACTTCGTGTGTCTCACCCGGCCGCCAGTGAGACTGGGGTGCAGGAAGACCCCTTGTTGGGGTACTGGCGGATGTTTGCTCCCTGTGTCTCCAACCCAGCCGGTAGCGAGAATACAGTGGTATGACTCCCCTCTTTATGGCTCCGTGGGTGTTCCTTTTTGGCCTCACCATATCCTGCGTTCTTGTGCGGGGAGTGGGAGCTGAGACCCTGCATGACATCAGGCAAGTTGTTTAAACTTTCTGTGCTTCTTTCATTACCTATAAAATGAGGATGATAATAATATATACGTGATAAGGTTGATATAAACAATTAATTAACATATGTAAAATGGTAAGAACAGAGCCTGATTCATAAGAAGTATTAAATGTCAATTCCCATCCTTACACAGCATCTTGTTAACACCAGTTAACAAGACAGAGCGTTCTGGAACCAAGTCTCCTGGCTACACACACAATGCTTTTTAGACTACCGCATACTCTCTAATATAGACGTTTAATTAACTCTCAACATAATATACATATACAGAGAGATTGTGTCTGTCATATATTCTATACTGTGGGGAGCATCTTATTATCTTTCCTTTTTAATTCTCACTATGATCTTATAAGTTGAGTGTTACAGATCTACAATACCTTACCGGTAATTTCAAAATCAAAGAACTTCTGAACACGGAAAGTGTTTCATAATTTATGGGATGACTTGACTTGAACTCCTTTGGAGGGAAAAATCATACTTGAAATGACATCAGTTTATTTATAGGCTTTATTCCATTTAGTGTAAACATTTGTATGTTTCACTAGAGAAATTTAATATTTTTTATAATAGAGTACCATCCCACATCGCCTGAGGATGTTAATAAAATGCATAGTGTTTGTACTGCACTACATTTTATCTTTCAGCACTTCTAAATTCTACCTTTTTAAGGTGATGGAAATGTTTTATAATTTTATTGTGGTGACAGTTGTACACCTCTGTAAATTTACTAAAATCATTGAATTGTACACCTAAAACACATGAATGTCATAATATATAGAGTATACCTTAATAAAACGATCTTCAAAAGGCCACTAAAAAACAAATACATAATTATTAGGAATAAGACAGTTAATAAAGGGACACCTTTAACCTTTTAAGTTTAACATTACCACTGATTGGTATTTGGTGTTTTTGACTGAAGCTGGGCTTAGCTGATAAAGGTGCTATCCATACAGGGTTTGAATCTGTAATGACATATTAAGAAGTGTTATATTAGTTTTCACAAAAGTGAAAGGAAATCACACAAAAAAATTGACTGAAAAGAATAGAAAGGGAGTTCATGAAAAATGAAATTGAAAATGTCCAAATACCACTTTTTTAAAAATAATTTTTCCTGAGTTACCTCATTCCATCAGAATCCATTTTCTCCCTCTGAGCTTTCACAGAATATTATGACTGTATAATGAAATTTTATAATACACTCTAGTCATCTGCATCTGTTACACAGAATAGTAAGCCCATACGCAGCAATGATAATTTTATTCATTTTTATATTATTCATGGTACATTAAAAATGCTTAAATAGGGGTCTAATGAATATCTGATTATATTGAACCACTTCCTCAATAAAAATTTATACATTGAAAAAAATGTTTTTCTTCTAAATTCCAAAACACGTCTCAGCCTGTGTTTTGGTTACGGAATTATATAAGTCATTATTATCACATCAGTTTTACAAAAACAGAAACCAAAGGTTGGAAATGTTAAATTACTCGCTCAAGACAACACAGCTATTAAATGGTGGAGCTGGTATTCCAATCCATGTCTGGAAAACTTAGAATCCAAACCTTTATCTGCTTCTCTTGAAGATACTTATAATTGTGGGTACAAAGTTAACAAATAAGGAATTTTGATTTAAAAAAACAACCTTTTGTAATATCAATCAATGTTAGAGAAATGTAAAAATTTTCTAACAGAATTGGAAATTTTAAAATTTGGGGGGGGTTAGAATATTAATCAACCTACTTTCTTCTCTTTGGAACATACCTGCTCTCTTAAAATACTCAAAACTATGGTCTTTATTCTTTTTTTTGGCCTTTCTCTTCAAATTCTCCTATGTGTGACCTGAGCTAAACTCCACTTGATCTTAGCCAAAAGGCCAAGAAGCAATGCCTAATCTGAGCTAAACTCAATAGCCAGAATTAGGTAAGCTAGTAAAGAGAAGAACAAAAATGGAAATACTCATTATCAATTGGTGTTTTTGTTTTAGTTTTGTCAAACTCTTTAACAAAAGAATTATCTACCAAAGCTCATCTTCTGATACAATTGGATCCTTTACCATGATCTGAAACCACAGGATGACCTGTCATATTTGAAAAGCAATAAATACAGTGTAGTCCAGTTTCCTGGGAAAGATCAAATGTTTTGAATTTGACTTCCTCTCTATCCCTAAAAAACATTTCAGAAGGAAAAGACTGATGGATTCCTCATTGGTCTTTTTCCTTTGTATGTTTTGTTAGTTTTTTTTTTTTTTTGAGCAGGCTGTGAAAAGTTGTTGTTCATTAATGAAACTCAGAAAGTAGTCAAATCCCTTTGAAGTTTAAGACAGCATCTGTTTCACTGTCCAAAGAGAGTAGAGAAATTAACATCTCCATCACATGGGTTTCAATGTAATTCAAGTACTGCCACCCAGAAGTTGCAGGTGCAAGGATATAGCTAGCTTTTTTGTGTGAAGCATATTTGTGTGTGTGTGTGTGTGTGTGTGTGTGTGTACGCACACGCACGTGCAAAATAAGGACCAGGTCTCATAAAAGGCATGTTATAAAAGATAAGTTACAAATACATTGATATGAAGTTAAAATTGCCTTTCGGGTAGATTTTCCTCAATTACCTGGTAAGACCATTTAGAGTTCAGTCAATAATGATCGAGGTCCTGTTGTGCAAAAATATCTAAACTTCCTAAAGGACAACTATTCCAGTTCAGCTAATTGAAAGGACTATGTTTAAAAGAGAAATCAAATTCAAGCAGAATTTAGAGGATGCTGTCTTTCTTATTCTTCCCAATTAAGATTTTAAAAGTTAAATTGGATTATTAAAAACAATGATAAATACTATGTTTTAATTTTGCATATAAACACCTTAATTTGTCAGTCTGTTGTACACTTATGGTATTTTGGGGAGGGGATGCATACGTCAACTAATCTGTACCATCTATCTTTCATAAGCCTTGTTTGTAATACAACTTCTATAATTTCTAACTTTAGTTTCCTAACAGTGAAGTGAAAACTCTAGAAATGCTTGGAACCTAATCTCAATGCAGAAACTTTCAATATTTTTAACAGTTTCTTATTCATACGTTTATACCTAGCTTGATAGGAAGTATTTCAAACAACGTTAATTTTTATGTATCCATTAATTCCCCCCATATTACATTAATTTCCCAACAGGCACTATGATTTGTTAATGTATATATAATTTAGTAAAGTAAGTAATCACAATAATAGCTGTCAAAAGTGGAGTAAGCTTCTACTTCTAAGAAGATAGAGTAGACACAGTTTTCCCTATTCCTCCTCCTACTAAGTACAGCTAAAAACCTAGGAAATTAGACATAAGACCTTGAAAGGCAGACAAAAGAAGGTAGACTAGCTAGAGGACTTGGGATCTCAGGAATGACACAGTGGTAAGTTTCCTGTGGTATCTTTTTGTGTCATATATCTCAGACAGAGAGGTGAAGCAGCTGGCCAAAATGCCAACAAATTCAGACAAACAAACAAGCAAACAAACAAAAAATCCTCCATCAAAACCATCTCTCTTTAGCCAAAGGAGTGGGAAAGGGCAGCCTAGTAAGATGGACAACTTGTAGACAAAAATTGCTCTACTCCATGGAAAACACGGTGATACCACTGCTAGCAAATGTTCAGGGCCAGCCCCAGCCTAGACTTCCACACTTACCAGGTTGTAGCAAGGTGCTCCAATTCCTCTAGCCTCCTGTCAGGGGGGTGCCAGAGAAGACTGAGCAGGAAACTAGTACTCCCTGCTTGGTGGTAATGAGGCCTTCCTCCGTTGAGATGTCAGTAGAGATGATATAGGGACCCTGGTCCCCCACTCCATCTGCCAGTAATGAGGCACCCCTGTACTTCATGCTGGAGTGAGGGCAGTGAGACCTAGTGGAGGTATAGGACTTTTACCACTGTCCAGGAGCAAAGAGGCTGGCTATACCCTTCCCCAACCCATGGTGTCAGTGGAAGACAGAGCAAGAGTACTAACACACTCACTACCCCACCCCCAGCCAGGGAAGTATCAGTAGAGGCCTATAGATGAGCCAGAAATCCCACCTGCACCAAGCAGCAATGAGGAGATACCCCTCAAATGTCAATGATAGCCAAGGGGAGAACCTGGACTTTTAGTCTGTCCTGGTAGCAGTGAGGCAATACATCTTCTTCCCCTACCACAGTGATGCCAGAAAAAAACAACTAAAATAGGGTTTAAATAAAATCCAGAGTCTCATCATAAAACACCCCAAATGTCCAAGTTTCAGATGAAAATCAGTCCTCATATCAAAGCCAGGAAAATTTCAAAATGAGTGAAAAAGACAATCTGTAGATACCAACACGAAGATGGCAGACATGTTGAATTATTTGACAATGCCTTTACAACAGTTACTATAAAACTGCCTTAAGGAGCAATGATGAGCACTTACGGACACATTTTTTAAAATGGAAAGTTTCAAACAAGAGAAAATTTCAAAAAAGAAATAGAAGACACAAATAAAATGGAAATATACATTTTAGAATTGAGAGCTACAAACCAAAATAAAGCCATCAAAGGTAAAGTTTCAACAGCAGAATGGAGGGACAGAGGACATAATCCATGAACTGGGGAATAGATCAATAGCTATTACTCAATCTGGAAAAACTACAGACTGAGAAAAGGAAAAAATTAGCAGAGCTCCAGGAACTTGTGGGACTATCACAAAAGATCTAAAATTTGTGTCATTGGAGTTATGAAGGAAAAAAAAACAAGGGCTGAAAAGCACTTTGTGTCTTCTCCCCAAATATCAGTAAGCACAAGCCTCAGCCATCTGAGAGGATAAATTTAACTTATTACCCATGTCATGACTAATAATTTTAAATGAAGGCTAGGAGTTCTCTGTTTATGTCTCTCTGTTTATGTGTGTTGTGTGGTATTTTCTGCCTCTAGGAGGTATTGCTAATTTGTAAAAGAGCTCTTTTTAATTGGCTTAGACAAACAATCAGTTTTGTAACAATTCTCAAAAATATAATAGAAACTAACCCAAATGTAAATGGAAAAGTTTACTTTCATGTTGGAAAGTTCGAGGCCAGAACTAAGGAATTGGGCTTTTGCTGAGTTGACAATGGAAAGCGGTGATATTTTAGAATAGGAGAACGGTGTACTCAGATTGCACAGGGGAACAATTTAGCCTTATATGGAAGCCCTGGCATGGTCCCTGGCAGTGCCATCCTTAAATCCAAGTATAAAAAGCCCTTGTACTGAGCCTATTTCCAGGCCAGCATAAGCTTCTACCCTGGGTTTAGAGGTCAGGGGCCCAAGGAATGGTGCAGTGGTGCCTGATTTTTGTCAGGGGCCCAAGGAATGGTGCAGTGGTGCCTGATTTTTAGGAACTGTGGATGAGCTTGGATGTGCAAGCTGGTGTCTTTAATGAATGTGTGCAAGGCCCATCACATTATAGAAGGTAGCCAGGGGTAGGAAAAAAAAAAAGGAAGCACTGAGGACCAGAACAGGAAACTGGCACTAGAATGCTGGTGGCTGGCAGTATGTTCTTGTACTAGACATGTTGAGGTATTAGAGAATTCTCAATTTGAAACTGGACTTAGACATTTTTATGAAGGTATATTTGTCAAGGTAGAAATAACTAATTTTATTGAATACTTAGGCAACTTGATTTATGAATATTAGGCTAAATTTAGCCCGCTAAAATTCAGAACTGCTAAAAACCAAAATTCAACCAAGTAAATTTGAAGGTCTAATGTGCTTTTTAAAGTGATTCCTGAATGGGGCAGCATCCCAATTAGCTACTAGAAGAGTGCTCTGAGGGGTTTTACAAAATGGAAGGTTTTTATAGGAAGAAGGGTGGGTTATGGAGCTATTAACAAGAGAAAAGAAAGGATTATTTTGGGGCCAGGACATCCTTTGGGGTGTGGGGGGGAGAACAGAAAGGTTTTTTTTATCATACAGATTGTCTCTTCTTTCTCTGGGGAATGGAGAGGGTCCCTATTAAAGATTACCTTACTGATGCTTGGCCAGGAAATTCCAGACTGGTGGTTAAGATTACATTTCTGGGAAAGGTTGAAATTGCAATTAGATTATGTATTAAATCTAGGTTCGATATCATGGGCTTTTAGCACAAGCCATGCTCTTTTGAGCCTGTGTTTTTATCTTTAACAAAATACATGGCATGTGAGGGCCGGCCCGGTGGCTCAGGCAGTTGGATTCCCACATGGGCCACTGGGCTCTCAACCACAAGGTTGCTGGTTCAACTCCTCGAGTCCCGCAAGGGATGGTGGGCTGCGCCCCCTGCAACTAGCAACAGCAACTGGACCTAGAGCTGAGCTGTGCCCTCCACAACTAAGACTGAAAGGACAACAACTTGATTTGGAAAAAAAAGTCCTGGATGTACACACTGTACTCCAATAAAGTCCTGTTTCCCTAAAAAAAAAAAAGAAAAAAACCATGTGCCCTGTGTCTCATTTAAAAAAAAAAAATACGGCATGTGAGATTTTTTTAGTTCTCTTGCACTGAGCACTGTACAACAACAACTTGACTTGGAGCTAATGGGCCCTGGAAAAAACACACTGTTCCCCAATAATCCCCAATTAATTTTTTTTTTTTAAATTTTGGTGAATGAATACTTGGCAGTAATGAACACAATGACTCAAAATGAGGAAAGATAGCAGAGAGGCGACCAAATTGACGAGAATTTCCAAGAAAAAACTCTTCTGCTATACTCCATTTCAATATAGTAAATCAAACAGTATAAATTCAGTTATTTGGAAGAGAGTTGGGTAGCCACATTCAAGTTATTATATTTAGAAATTTAAATTAAATTAAGACATGAAAAATAGCAAATGTATCCTTCTCTTTGTCCTAAAAGCAGAGGCATAAGGATTTATTTTTAGTTAACTATTTATTTTTGGACATTCCTACCAAAGAAGATTGCAAGAAGCCCTGACACAAGAATACTTGATTCAATCTTCCATGAATCACTGACTCCTTGTGTGTGACCTGGGGCAGGTCATTTGACCCCTGTGCACCTTAGAGCATTCAGCTGGAAACTTGGGTGTAATGGAAGAGTGTCCTGAACACCAGATGCCCCACCTAAGTTAGTTTCCCTGGGTAAATACGTTATGGAAGAAAAAGAACATTCAACTCTTTCAAAGAAGTATTTTAAAATTGACTTTTCATTCTTCTTAAACACAGGACTTTCTATAATTTAGGGAGATTTGGTGAATACTCATATAGCAAATTCCTTCTGACGTACATACTGCTGGTACTCAATTAGTACATTAAATGGATTTTATTTAGAAAATTTTTAAAAAGCTCGAGCTTTTAAGTCTTCAGAAAGACTTGAACAGTTTTGTTGTTGTTTTTTAATTTTTGAATACTGAGTGTAGAATGAACTTAGAGTCAGGAGGCTTTGCTAGAAATAAACGATAAAGATTTATTCAAGGGCCTTAGGGTTTGCAAAGTGGCAATACTAGTAGGCAATACCCAGAGTGTTCTGAAGAAGAAAGAAAAGCTAAGAGTTCTTATAGTAAAATGTGCATTCTTGAGAAGATTAAGTCTTACCTTTTTAACCTCTGGATTGGTCTGACCTGGTAATCCTCAAGCCAACCGGTGGTCTGGATAATGGATGTCCAGAGGGCATCTGGAGGTTTGATCCAGGCATGGACACAGGACTGGAAAGTTAAAAAGTTTAAGTTCCCAGGCTAATTAAAACAAGAACACATTTGTTTTCCCATACTTCAAGTTACTTGATTCTAGTAATTTAGCAGCTTGACTATAGTGACTCCATTTTATTTCTTTACTATATTCCTGATGAGTATAATCTATAAATATATAGTAGCAAGAAGGCCACCAGAACAAGGGAAATGGAACATCTCCATAGCAACCAAGGAACTGAGTTCTTAGGCATTTGTTTTTCAACCTAGCAATGTTTTCAACAACACCAATAATGATGGTTAACATTTATTGTACACTTACCGGAACTTTAGATGGATTTTATTTACTCCCCACATGAACTTCTTAGGTATGATTTTACTACCATTCCCACTTCACTAGAGAGAAACTAAAGATTAGCAAGAATAAGCAATTTGTCCAAGACCACACAGGTAATAAGTGTAGGGGTGACCAAAATAGGGAGTTTAGTCTAAAGCCTTCGCTTTTATACTTAATATTGCCTCCCCTGTGGTAGAAATCACCGGATTAATATGCCATCAGATAATCTATTGATTATATAAACTTCAACACGTGTAAGACAAACATGAGGTCTGACAATTACATTCACGAACTTGTCCCATGTGCTTACGTTGGCAGCATTGTACAAACAGTTGGGTAAGGTTTCATAACCTTGGTATATCAGTGTCTCACAGCTGTGTTTGTGTCAATGTGTGGCGGTGTCTTGCTAAGTGGCGTTCATTATTGTTGTTGTGTTTTTGTGTGCCATTGTGAGAATGTCTGAGTTTGAATTAGAGCAACTAACAAACATTAAATTTCTTGTTAAACTTGGCAAGAGTGGAAGTGAAATTGGGGACATGTTAGTCCAAGTTTATGGGGATAATGCCATGAAGAAAACGTCAGTGTACAAATGGATTAAACATTTTTCTAAGGGAAGAGAATGCATCACTGATGAAGAGAGGTCAGGGTGGCCAGTAACGAGCAGACCTGATGAAACATTGCAAAAATTCGTTGAATTGTGCATCAAAATCATCGGCTGACTGTGAGAAGCATAACAGATCAAGTAAACATCGATAGAAAAACAGGTAGAAAAATCTTAACTGAAAATCTTGGCATGAGAATGGTGTGTGCAAAAATGGTCCCGAAGGAGCTCACCGATGAACAAAAGCAGAGGATAGTCAAAGTTTGCCAAGACCTTTTGGAGAGGCAAGATGATGTTTTGGATCATGTTATCACTAGTGATGAAACATGGGTGTACCAATATGATACTGAAACAAAGCATCAAAGTACACGATGGAAGTCAGCCAATTCTCCACGACCAAAAAATTTCCGTCAGTCCAAATCAAGAGTCAAAACGATGTTGCTAAACTTTTTTGATGTCAGAGGCATTATTCCTTATGAATTTGTACCAACTGGACAAACAGTTAACCCAGTTTACTATTTGGAAGTGCTGAAAAGGCTGCATGAAAAAGTTAGATGAAAACAACCTGAACTTTCCACCAACAATTCATGGCTCTTGTATCACAACAATGCCAGCTCACACAGCACTGTCTATGTTGGAGTTTTTAGCCAGTAAACAAATTACTGTTTTGGAACACCTTCCTTACTCACCGGATATAGCCCCAGTGACTTCTTTTTTCACCCAAAGATAAAGGAAATACTGAAAGGAAGACATTTTGATGACATTCAGGACATCAAGGGTAATATGACGGATAGCTCTGATGGCCAGTCCAGAAAAAGAGTTCCCAAATTGCTTTGAAGGGTGGCCTAGGCACTGGCGTCGGTGCATAGCTTTCGAAGGGGAGTACTTCAAAGGTGACCGTAGTGATATTCAGCAATGAGGGATGTAACACTTTTTCTAGGATGAGTTCACAAACTTAATTGTCACACCTCATACTGTCATTAAACAGAGAAATTCTTTGGAATTCACAATTGCATTTTGCAAGAAAGGCATGGTTACTCTGTTGGCATCCAAGTAGATTTATGGACTAACTTCTAATTTTAAAGGGCTATGAGTAAAAAGCCCAGGAAAGTAATTTCTTCATCTACAACATCTCTAAAGCAAAAGTTTTCAAGCTTCAGAGTGCATAAGAGTTACCTGCGGAAGCTTTCAAAATAGGCATTTCCTTGTGACTCACTGTTATAAGTTCTGTTAAAATCAGTCTGTGGTTTGGACATGCAATCTATTTTTAAAAGCAGCCAGGTGATTGATACAGACACTCCCCTAAATCCACACTTTGAGAAACACATCCTTAAATTTCTTTTCACCTCTGATACTTGGAGCCACCTGGCATTTCAAAACAAACAATAAGATGACTTCCTAAATTGTTTCACGAGAAGCCCAAGCATCTTGCTGTGAACAAACAACAGGTGCTGTCTGCAAGAGGTGAGTCAGGAACAAAATCAAAATATGTCCTGGATCTTGGCTTAAGGATAATATATAAATGGAATCATTGCGTACTACATCCTAAGACCCATGCCAATCTGGGTTGAACTCTGAAACTTTGAAATACTAGAAAGAAAGTGCTATGGGACAGGACATTCCTGTAATTCAGAAAAATGTAACTCCTTTGACTATCACAATTGCTTGCTTTTATCCCCAATTTACCCAGCCATCCATGGTAGGCAGGATGTGACTAATGAAATGCATGGAGTCACACTTCTGAATGGCATTTTTAGGACTGAGAGTGGCAGTACCAGCCCTTAGGTGCCATTGAAATGGTAATTCGGTCTTGGAGTTAAGCCTCTCTTGGATAAAGGTAAGAAGTCTCACTTTATTAAATTGGCTTAGGGTTTTCCTCCCAAGGATTTCACCAATTGTGTGTGTTTGAAGGCAGACTTCGTATACTGAAAGGTTGGAATAGTTTGAATTTTCTTGTCCTACAAATACTAAATCAGGTTTCAATGCCTAAGGAAAGGGAAATGTAACGGATTCTTGAAAAATCTTATATTCCCAGATTCCTATTCCCCTTGGATTGCCTTCTCCAAAATGGCTGATTCCCTTCATTTAAGATCCCCTTTCCCCAAATGGACTTAAAAAAAATTAGTGTAAGTCATGAGAGAAAATAAAAGTTTTGCTTAGTTTTCCTCTGTTTTTTCTTCTTGTAAGTATACGATGTGGTTTCTAGTTAATTAGGAAGATTTAGGCTTTCATAGTATTTCCCAAGACTGCGTAATGCTTCTCTTAGGAATTTTTAATCTGTCCTTGAACAGGTTTGGGGGAAAACAATCTGTGAACTCCCTGAAACTGTATGGGAATTTTTAGTGTATATTCACTTTTCTGATAAGAAGCTCATTTAAAAGAAACTATCAAGAAAGGATCCCTCTACCTGGAAAAAAAAATTAACAGCTACTTCTGCTAATGAGAAATAAATTAGTTTCCAGAAATAAAGCATATTTTTTATAAGGTTTTAAGAAACTGGAAAGTTCGTTAAGCTTTTCAGGAATCATATGAAATGCCACATAACCTTCAAGGAAGTTTATTTAAACAATGTAGTTACTGAGTCTCTTTCTACAATCAAGACTATTGGCAACCGCTTGTGGACAAACATTTCAAAAGCTCCATCATTGCAATTGAGACTATTAAAATATCAAAGATCAATTAGATTACAGACTTTCACCTTCAGTAGCACTTCTGCTTTTATTGATTTGTCTTGTAAAATATAAACCCTTGTTGACAAAAGCTGTTGGCATTTAAATAAAGGATAATTAGGTTTGTCCTTTTCTGTAATCTGGGTCAGAAAAAATGCAAGTGATAAACATGTCATTTTGGCTATGTAAAGTAACTTTTCCCTCTCCGATCAGAAACACATAGATCTAGAGATAATTCTTAAAATTTACATAGTTCAATAATGCGAAAGTAAAGTTCCCAGAAATTTATTTAGTGATTTAAGGTAAATTTCCAAAATATAGGGTTTTCTTTTTCTTTTAAAATAAATCATTCAGGTGGTTGTGTTTGTGGGTTTTATTGTCAATCAAATCATAATCACTAATCTCAGGTACTTTTGAGTTATCCACTTTATGGTTTAGACTAAGTCATAGTATTTTAAAGTTAGTTTTCTAATTTATGGAGAGATGTTGAAAGACAAACAGAGAATGTCTGATGATGACTTTTGGCCGTTTCCTTTCACTTGGGGTAATCTTTAAAACATAGCTCTAATAATATTCAGAATCCACTTTGAAACGATCAATGATTGATAAATTTACTCTATCTGATATAGCAAGATCTTCAAAACCTATAATGAGAAATAAAATTATCCTTTCTACCTAAATCAATGAAGTAACAAGTACGTCATTTGATCTCTTCCAATCTGTTCATTCTACTTTTCTGGGTGTCTGATAGATGCTTCAATATTTCCCTCTATCCACATCTTCAAATCTAGTCATAAACATAGCCATGCCGTCTTCAAAACTATGTCTGAATTAACCCTAGAACCTCAAGAGGTCAGCCTTGGAATTAACACTAAGACAAGTAGCCCACTCTCTTACTTGGCCCTGGAAAGCCCTTTGCGTCATCCAAACTGGGATCTGGAAAACTAAATTCCAGGTCAGTCTCCTTTCATCTTTGCACAGCTCAGTCTCTTACAAAATTCTACCATTTGTGAAGCTGAAATATGATGTGTTTTAACCCTCACTGATGTATAGTCTTCGGATCATAGAGAACAGGTTAAATCTCTCATGTCTATACAAGCCCTATGTTTTCCATTGCCTGTTAGGTTCTCTTGAGTCTTCTCTGTGTTATTCTAAGCATTTCTATTTCCTATAATCATGCTTCCTATGACAGCTTTACTATTGATATTCCTCTTCTCACGGCAAGATCTCAATGTGTAACAGTTTGTCTGCGTTCTTCTTAAAGTAAAACACCCAGATTTGCCTACGGCTGTATTTGGTACGTTTAACATAAACCTGTATTTTCCAAAGTGTGATGTGTAGACCCTTGGGGACCCCAAGACCTTTTTAGGGCATCCACCAGATCAACACTATTTTTATATAATACTAAAAAAGTACCGACACATTTTCCTTTGTTGACATTTACATTGCTGGTGCAAAAGTAATGGTGAATAAAGCTGCTAGTACCTTAGCATGAAATATGGCAGTGGCACCAAACTGTATGCTTTATCCCCTCACACTCACAGGGAGATAGAAAGCGAATTTCATTTAAGAAAGTTCTAGACAAAGCAGTAAAAACTATTAATTTCATTAAATGTCAACCTTTGAGAAGATGTCTTTTTAATATTCTGTGTGAAGAAATGGAAAGTATACAGCTTGCTGTCCACCAAGCCACCTTGGTTGTCTGGAGGCAAAGCTTTCATGTGATTGAGTTCTGGGCTGAGCCGGCCGCTCTTACCGTGGGGTACCATTTTCACCTGAAAGAACAACTGACAAACTACTATAATTCAGACTTGGGTATTTGGAAGCCATTTTAGTTTATTGAAAAATGAATTAAGTGAACTTGTCACCACACACACACACACACACACACACACACACACACATATACACACACGTGTGTGTATATGTGTGTGTGTGTTAGTTTTTGTTGAAGTATGTGTATATATAATATAATTGGTTGAAGTATGTATATATATATATAAAATAACTATATTATATATATACATACTTCAACCAAAACAATAATTGAATGAACCAGATACAAAAATCAGCTGACTTTTATTAAGCCAGATAGCAGAGATTTGCAAAAATGAAAAACAATGCCACATTTCATAAAAATATGTTAAGTTGACAAATCACTGCATTTATTACTATTTTACACGAATTAATAACTACTATCGAAAACCTTTTCAGTCATCTTTTATTTTTAATATGGTAAATATTGATAGCTATGTCTTTTAAAAACAAGTTTTTTGAAGTCCTCAAAAAATTTTAAGAGTGAATAGAAGTCCTTTATGCCAAAAAGTTTAACTACTAATACAGAGGATTATGAAGGCATTAAATTCTTGTTCTGCATACTTTGTCTGTCATACATATGAACACTTGTGTTGTGGGAGGGAGGCGTGGGGGTTAAAAAAAAAATTCTTTTCCGGCCACTTTTTTAAGTTCTATCTGGGCTAATAATCAAATTAACAGACAGATTAACAGGAGAAAATAATTTTAATAAGTGTGCATGGGGCATTCACGTAACATGAAAATTCCAAAGACAGGCATAATAGGATATATATATGCTATAATATATAATTAATATTATATATATGTATATATCTTTTTAGACAAAGGAGAAAGGAGGAGGAGTGATGGGATTTCAAAGGCAGTAAGCAATTTACAGGTAGTTGAGGAAGGCTGGAACATACTGGCAAGCAAATTCTTGCTTCAGTGGGCCACAGGGGGTGATCTAGTTACCAAGCCCCTACCTGGAGCCCTTTCACCCACCATACTGAATTTAAAAAAGGCTAAAAAGCAATATCCTAAGATTTCCTTCCTGAAGCAGGCCTTTCCATCTGAATCTCTGAGGCAGGAAAGAGAGGAGAATCACAGGTTCTTTCTGAGTCTCTTGTTTGTTAGTGACCTAAAATCAATACCCCCAAAAGCAGGCTCAGGGTGACAAAACTTTGGTTCCCTTCAGCAAATACTAACTGCTAGCTCACATGGATTTACTCCTATTTCTGAAGTTCTGTGCTCTGTTGTCTCGTATAGTTGAAAACATAATAGGTATAGATTGGAGAAGGTATGTCTTAGGATATCAAAACCTGAAATATCTGCCATCTTCTGATCCAAACAGCTCATGTTTAAAATAGAAGTTATAATTTAAATTAATTGTGGAGTGTTATTCAAGTGGTTGGTGCCTGTAGCTTGTCTGTGAAGGTGGATCTCACGTCTCCTAATTTGTTGCTTATGAATCAATACTAGATGGCTAATTAGTAGTCGTAATTCAGGCCTGGGACTCAGAAAGGAATTTCGAGTAAGTGTGATGGTTTGAGGTGTAGCCATGGGCACACAGAATAAGTCAATTTATAAGAGACAGTGAGGTCAAATAAGAGAGTACAGGATGAAACCTTAGTTAAAGCTTATCAAGAATCATTCAAGGAATAGGAAGCGAGGAGCAAGGCACTCAAGTTTTTTGAATACCTAAGAAGAACCACTGCATTACAGTAGGAAGCTCTACCTAAGCCTAGAGCTTCTGCACTATGCTAGTCTCTTAACATAATTTAACACTTCTATCATCATAACCGCTCTGTAAAGCAGGTATTTTCTCATTTGTCAACTAGGAAATTAAGGTCTAGAGAGGTGAAATAGACTTCCAGGATCACATAAACACATCCCACACCACATAATCCCACATCAAAGGTGGGATTTGAATTTCAGGCTTCCCCCAGAAAATGTGGTAAATACAATATTCTGCCTTCAAAGAACTTTCACCTATGGCTTTAAATTGTGCTAGTTGCTTCCCTATTCTCTTTTTGGGGGGTGAGTGGGTGGGGTGTGGGGAACTGATAGAAATGCATGGATGTGTACTTAGCTTTTATATTCATCCACAGTCAGGGAACATTTTACTTTGGCTCTATGGGCCATGAATTACAAGTACAAGGGGACAAACAACAAATGTGTTTTTGTTTAATAAAGAAACCCAGTTTTTACTAAATGTTCTCATTGCTTGAACTATTAACACAGGAACAGTTAAATGCAACCAAGTAATAACCCTCGATCCTGCATTACATATAATATTCATGGAAGTTTAGAGCTGAGGTTAAGTGTCCCCTTGGGGTCCCACAGCTAGACACTTGACACCCACAATTTCCACTGTACCCCTAAATCAGTTTAATCCACATGATATGTAAGAATATGTAAGTTAGATAATATATTTTAAATTATAACTGAGCATTTAAAAACTACCATAAAACTAAAAATCAAGAAGTAGGAGACTGATTAAGTGGGATGGAATTGTGCTCTGAAATTTAAGCCAGTTGCTCAACAGTTGAACCACCTAAGGCAAGGTTCAAACAAAGGCTGAAGCCTTGAAGGTTTGTAGGGGAAATTAGTAAGTGGGTCTCCCCGGAGCGGTGTGAAGTCATCAGGCCAAGGTAATGATTGCCAGAGGTGTAACCGCCCTGTCGGGGGTGGGGGGACGGAAACGCGTAGTACTTTGCAGGTCGGCCCCTGGGGACTGGGTAGGCTTACTACCTGGTATTTCAATAAAATACTTGACCTGTAATCACATACCCCCAACACCACTCCCGCACAACGTGTTGAAAAGCATCGCTCTCAGTTTCCTCAACTTTTCTGTTTTGACTTGTTCATTATTGTCTAAGACACGTGTTAAGGAGCAAGAACCCAGTTTTCAAGGCTTAATAGAGTTCGAAAGAAGTCCATACCTTAGAGGAAACTTGGAAAGGAAATAAAGGAAGAAAAGAAATCTCTTTTACCCTATAATAATTTCAGCGGTATCTCCAAAGACCAAATTAGTTATTTGTAAACTCACTCTCATTTTTTCCTAAACAGTGCCACCTACTGTCCATTTTAAGTCATCAGGCGGCTTGTTGACGAGGACCAAAGAGAAATAAAAGGGAAAAATGTAACGGAGAAAACGAACTCTTTTCAGCCTTGGGGCAATGGAATCAAGATGAGAAAAGACCATCTCGTAGCAAAAATAAGTATTTTGACTTACTATCGTTTTAGAAGGCTCGCAAGACGCCAAAGCTATTTAAGCCAATCCCTTAGAAATGGGTTTTTTTAAGCACGCTATTTTCGAGTACTCCTGAGGATTTTAATTTTATTTATAATGCTTGCTGTTTGCGTATTTTTACATTAGGGGACCAGGCTAAGGGAAAAAATACAATTTACCCCCCCACACACACTTTTTCCGCCCATCCAGAGTGGAAACATGTGTAAGGGGGACTTGAACATTTGACATCAGAAACTTCTGAGTTGGAGGGAAGAAAGGGTTAATGGACCAGTCGCCGACTTTTTAGTGGCAGCCGGCTTTGCGAGGCTCCCGGGCGCGCACACACACACACCTCCCAGCTCTCTCAACCCCGCGTGGTTACTTAGCCTAACCATCTGGCCTTAAAGCAAATTACTTAAACACCAAGGGGAGTTGATCCCCAGGAGGGAATCCTGGTAACTCGGAAAGAAGTTCAGGGATGTCTACAAAGCATGGCTTCCCGGCTCCACCGCTGGAGACAGGAGGGACTCAGGTGGTGGCCAGCTTGTGTGCACTGCATCTCTCTGCACACGTTAGCAATCACGTTAATTGAATTCATTGGAGTTTAGAACCGGCCTCGAGCTCAGAGAGGGCTTTGAATGGCCAATTTCTCTCTCTCCCTTTCCTCCTCCCCGCCTCCGGCCCGCCCGCCCACCCGCGCTCCCAGTTCCCTCCCCTTCGGGTTCCCCAGTCCGCACCTCCCTTCTCCACTCCCCTCACCCCCCACTCCCTTCTCCGCCCTATTAAAACACCCACCAGCTCACTAGTTAAGACCCCCTTAAGTTGGAGGAGGCAGAAAGGCAACAACTGCGAGGAAGGAGAAGTCAAGACGTCTGGAAAGAATTACCCAGTCCTGGCTTCCAGCAGCCCATTGAACCAGGGACGTGAATCAGCCCCAGCCAAAGACTTTCTCCCGATTCTGCGCTTCCTGGGTTCTGCTGAGTCTTCACCCGTCTTTCTTTTTTTTTTTTTCTGACACGAAAAAGAGAAGAGACTTTACGATATCAGGGGAGAGGGACTGGAGCAAAAAAAGAAAAAAGAAAAAAAAAGAAAAAGGAAAAAAAAGAAAAAAAAAGAAAAAAGAAAGAACAACACTCACAAAATAATAATAAATAAGAAAGTTAATTTATTTTTAAAGCACAGACTTTTCTTTTAAGAATTAATAGACTGAAGTGCAACGGAAATATCAAAGAGAATAGTAGTGAATTTTCCTTTTAAAGTGGGGGAGAACCAAACCTTGAAGACGCCCCCATCCTTTTTAAATGTTGTTTTTAAATTTTTTATTTTTTTTGGCCGGTCGTCTCAAATTCATCTGATCTCTTATTACCTCAATTTTGGAAACTGCCCGCCACCGGCCCTCCGGGACCACACAGACAGGCTGAGGACAACTTTATGACCAAGAGCTGAACAAGGTACGTTACACTGGCGCGATTTGGTGAAGGATGAGGGTCCTCCAATAGGCCAGGGAGAGGGAAGAAATTATCAACGTAAGTGTTAAAAATTTTAAAGTTAGTTTTCGACAGAAAAGTTTGAGATCAGAAAATTTCCAACAGACTAAAAATCAGGGAACTTCAGACCACTGTCAGGCTTAGCAATTTATCTTTTACCATCCCTGTGGCGCTCTCCAGAAATCCGCTGCCTTGCTAGGAACACAGGTAAACTCTGCCCGGGAAAGACTGCACGTCCCGGGATGTACTTTTCCATTCCGCATCTTCCGGAGCTACCGAGTTAGGGAACACGAATTTCGACTGTGTAAAGAAAATGTATTCCGCATAGCCGCTTCCTTCCCCCTTACCTTCCCATCCCTTTCCTTCTTTTTTTCCCACACTCTCGATGTGGGGAGGAAAACCCTGGAACAACCCAGCGCGTTTTACTTCCAAGTGGGAAGCCTGCTTCTTACTTGTAATGCAAAGGGTTAAAGCGATCCGGGCTCCCAGCTTCGGAGCTGGGACCCCAGAGAAGGAGGGCCCTCCGCTACCTCGTCTCAGCTACCGGCCTCGCTCGGCCACTCCCCCCTTTTTCTCCCGCCTCCCCTCTTTTGCACTGCCTGCACCCCCATTAAAATGTCAGGCTGGGTCTGTCCGGGCTCAGCTGGGCTCCGGAAGCCTTATTCGGGCCAGGGGTCCCTGAGGCCAGCGGTGGCTGTCGCAGACTTCAGCAGGAGGAGGGCGCGCATCCCTGCTCCGCTCCGGGCCCGCCCGCCGGCCGCCCGGGGGCAGGGCGTGCCTGGGGACCGCGCGCGGCGCGCCGGCAGCTGCAAAGTCCCGGGAGCCAATTCCGACGTGGCACCGAGCACGCTGGCGCTTCTTTCCGCAGCTGCAGCGCCAGGCACAGCCGGGTGGGGGGTTTGGGGGCGCCGTTCCGAGAGCCCAGTCCGGGGTTGGGGGCGGGGGTCTGCGGGAGCCAGGGGTGAAGGTGGGAGGCGAGCCAGAGGCTGGGTTGGGTGGGATGATCAACACCTTGGGCAGAATTCGTCACGCTGGTTCCCGCCCAGCTTGAGCCAGGACTCTGAAATGGGTCCATGTGAAGCGGAGGGCGGGTCTGAAAGAAGGGTCTGTGTGAGGGCGAGAACTGGGAGGCGAGGGAAGCTTTTTCCTCCGGCCAAGGAAACGCGCTGAAAGGATAATTAAGGCTGGAAAGAGGATCTGGGAGCGGAGAGGCGGTGCCTGGGGAGGAGGCTTTACACGACCCGGCTCCTATTACACAGCCTTAGGTGCCAGCTTCCCCTGCGCCTCTCCCTCCGTTCCCCAAACGCCGGCGCGCAGCACTTGGACTCTTCGGCCCCGCGCGCCACCGGAGCCAGCGAGCTGCTAGAGCCGCGCTCCCAGGAGGTGCGTGTAAGAGCCCTGTCGGCCCCTCCCTGCCCAACTTCCCACCCTTGGGGACCGTTGCTGCCGGGTGTCTCCCGAACAGCTGCGCAGAAAAGCTACTCTCCTCCAACCCACGTGGCTAGCTTGGGGATTGCCTTTGACGTCACGCTCAGCGGGGAGGTGTGACGCAATAGATCGGGAAGCGCTGATTGGCCATGAAGGGCTTCCCCGAACTCGAGGTCTGATTATATAGAGTTTCAGCTCAGTGTCAAAGTTAAGGTAGTTCTTGGTTGGGCTTTGCTGAAGACAGTGCTGCGGTTGATAAGAAAGAGAATTTACCCGTTGTAGATTTCAAGGTTCCCCTCCCCCGTTTGCCCCTCTCTCCCCGCAGATTACTCATTACAGAGAATGCATATGATAATGTATCCTTGGAGGTGTTAAAAGGGATTATGAACTTTTAGAAAAGGTCATTTTAACAAAAAATTTAAAAGGTCAACACATTCAAACATGCCAATGAAATGTTTAAAATTAAAATGTGTATTTATATAGAATTGGCTGGAACAAATATATGCCCAACAAACTATTTGTAGACACAACTTTAAATTTTACAGAAAAGAACTCCTAAATTCTAAACTTTTTCATTCCAATGTGTGCAAGCTGACACATTCATTATATTAATTTTCACTGCATTTTTCTAGAGGCTAAATGCATACCTCATACAACCGAGGTAAAGTTTGTTTAATACCCATCATAATCCATCAAAGGTTTTCCTAGTATTTTGACTATTCTTTTACGTTTTTAATAAACGTTTAACTCTTTAAAGTACCTGTTTTAGGATGTATGTTATGTTGTATATGTGTTTGCAATTGTGGAACAAACCAGAATTCTAAATAGACATTTGTGGATTACAGCATTGTAATTAGGATATTATCACTCCTCCTTTTCATTCATATATTACTTGACTTGGGTGAATAGAAAAATGTATTGTAGACGTATTGACAAATATATATTATCTTGAGTTGCTTGTATTGTTCCTAGAACTGAATCCTCACTTTACCAGAGAAAGTTATGCAGCTTACAAAAATTCAAGGCCATAAATTGGTGGCTAGTATCAAATTAGAATGTCACTCACCACAAAGCAGAGATGATACTTGGCCAACTACCTTCCTGGAAAAAAGGAATTGTGCAACAAATGAATAAGAAACTTACTAGAAAGTAAGGCAGATTGGGTAATTCAATTTATAGAATAACCCCACAATGTTGAATTTCATGAATACTTCCTCACACATGTTTTCCATACCAGTTAAGATTTCTTTCAAAACATTTTTTCCCTTGAATTTTTAAACACACACCTTTCCCTGATTCATTTACTTTCCATTCATTGGCACTGTGGGGTAAACGCTTATCTATGGATCAATGTGAAGATCCCTTTTGGCAAAGTCAGTTACATTTTAAATCTAAGGACAAGTAGTTTGTTACATTATTAGCTTCCTGACTTTCACGTGTGGGAGCAATGAGTTAATGAAATGGGAGAATAGAGCATAAACCCCACTAGCCCTCCCTGGGTTCTCTTTTTATCCATGCACACCCAGGCTGTGTTCCACCAAGAGGCTGAAAGGACAGAGCCATTGGCAGCTGGTATGACAGCTGAATGTGGGGACAGCTCCCTGAAGAAAAATCACTTCCATCACCCCAGCTTAGTTTTAATCTTTTCCTCTCTAGCAGCAATCTGCATAGAATAAGTAACATCTTATTGCATGTACCTTAAGTTATCCAAGTCTATTTTGAATGTTATTTAGGTAGACATACTATATACTGCCTTGCTCACAATCTAGAAAGATGTTACTGATACGAGTCAAAATATATATATATATATAATAATATATATATATATACATAAGACAAGGTCATACTGTTAAGTATTTTATTATTTAAAGAAATATTTATGAATGAATGCCTCTTAAATGCATACAGCTGTACTGCAGATTATTAAAAATGAGTAAGATGCAGTTCACATTTTAATGGGATTCATCACACAAAAAGTGTACTCAAGTCTTCAAATAACCATAGTGTAAGGCAAAATAGGTTCTGGCCCATAAGAAAAGTAAAATAATAGCTACTGTTTATCACATGTCTAATATGTCTTAGACAGTGAGTTAGACACTTTCCATACATTGTATCTAACATCCTCACCCCAACCCTGCCCTAGAAAAGAAAACTTTATAAATAAAGGATCCTTGCCCAGAAAGATTAAGCAACTTTATCAAAGTCACAGTGTTAGGAATATGTGTGGATGGAATTTAATCCAAGAAACAGTGAATGCTAGAATGCCTTTGAACTGGATATGTATGCTGCAGCTGGATTAGTCACGTTTTATGGAGTCCCAAATAGACAAGAAATCACATTTGATTCAGAGAGATCAGGAAAGACTCATGAATAGACTTGGTTGGCATTGGTGGCACCTAAAGACATCGTGCCCAAGAACCAGTGGAGGAAAAGAGAACTAAGATTCCATGTCAAGTCTTTTTGTAATGTTTCCCTTTGCCACACTGAAACTTTTGGATGAAGTTTAGCTAGTGAAGTTCAAGAACCAATAGGGCAGTTAGGAGAACTGGCATCCTAGGAGTAATTGACTCATATTAATGGTGCAAATGAAGAGAAATCTGAAACCTAAAGCTCTAGATCCAGACACAGCTGGGGTGACCAGGCCTTTGAAAGGCTTTATCACCTGACCCTGCAAGCTTGGCTCCAGCATCTCTGCTAGGATAACTGCAGTGAGACTGGAGAAAAAGGCCCACTTCAAAGTGCAGAGCGTGGAAACCAGAGTGTACTCTTTCCAAAGGTCAAGCTGAGCTGCTTCAGTATATTATCTTAACTGGGCATTCTGATTTCTGGACTTTTAAAATCTGTGCTGACTGATCTGGGTGGGATTTACTTTGAAAGGAGTCCTGTGTAATATCCTTGGTTTTCTTGATCTGTTATAAGTAATCAAACATACTTTAGACACCGCTACATTAATCATCCCTCCCTCTCACGCCTGAATTCAACCTTTGTAATTATGGACTACTTAGCATTTGACTGAAAGGTTTAAATGTTTAAGTGAAGGTAAGATTTTTTTTTTCTTTCTAAATTTTACCTAGAACTTAAAATTGGGCACGAATGAATCAAACAATGTATGGTTAATAGTTTTACTTAATCCTTGAGCTTTCTGTTAGGAAAAAAATTGTGACTAGTTGCTTAATTTTGTGCAAATATCTATAGTGCATATGTGCACACAGTTGCTTAATAGCAGGTTATCTTGAAGGATCATGCCGAAATATTAAAACAAAAACTTACCAAAAATGATAAAATGCAAAAAACAAAAAGTCCTAATGTTCTAAGATAGTGAAGGAGGAATGAGAAATGTCTGTTTTGAAAAATAAAATACATGGGGAAAATTGTGTCTGAGGGTAAATTTTTATTAGGGTTCAACTAGTTGTACCAAGAGGCTTGTTAGCTGCCCCAAAGTTACACTTCTGTCTAGCATAGTAAACTGGTATCATCTCCCACATTTATAAGCATGTTTTTATTAAAAGGTGTAATAAGGTGTCGTGGTCAAGATCATAGTCTCCATGGTCAAATAATGGTCACACTCCTTGGTGTGAATATCAGCTCCACCATTAAGCCTTTGTGTATTTTTCTCTGAGCCTTAGTTTCCTAATCTGTAAAATGGAGCAGACAGAAGCTCCTCAGTTTGCTGTGAAGATTAAATGAAATGTATTAAAGTGCTTAGCAAGATGTCTGGTATGTAGGAAGTGTTAAATAAATATTGATTATTATTATTTCAGAATATAGATGCTAAAGACAATTTCCTAATCATATCATCATAGGATATTATGATATTTTAAAAATCCAATTTACTTAAGTTAAAAACAAAAAACAATTCACCCACTTCTCCCACCTCCAATCCTCCCACCTCTGTCAAGCACCAGTCTGTTCTCTGTATCTGTGAGCTCAGCTTTTATTTATTTATTTACTTACCGATTTGATTCCACATGTAAAAAGTCACACAGTATCGTCTCTCTGACCCATTTCA
Organism: Rhinolophus sinicus; assembly: GCF_036562045.2. NCBI lineage: Eukaryota > Metazoa > Chordata > Mammalia > Chiroptera > Rhinolophidae > Rhinolophus > Rhinolophus sinicus. Next base: position 13,526,726 of record NC_133761.1, read on the forward strand.
GTTAGAACAATTCCCTTGAGGTCCATCCATGCTGTCACAAATGGCAAGATTTCATTTTTCTTTATGACTGAATCACACACACACACACACACACACACACACACACACACACACACCTCTATCCTTTTATCTATCAACGGACACTTAAGTTGTTTCCCTATCTTGGCTATTGTAAAGAATGCTACAATGTACATGGGGGCACAGATACTTTTTCAGATTAGTGTATTTGTTGTCTTCTATTTTCCTTTTCTAGCTTTGTTTTCCAAAGTTCTCCTAGAATTGATCTGGTACTCAACCCTCGCCCCCATTATCTTTAGATACCTGAGCAAGAAATTATGGAACTGTTTTTTTTAAAGAACAAAAACTGCTGATTGAGGGGTACTCTTAATGGCTCTTATATTCACTGCAGCAAACATAGGGGAGGGACCTGTGCTCTGTCAGTCTGCGCTGACTGCCTGAGTCCAGATGGACTTACTCATTTACTCAGGATGTATTGTTGAGTATCTACTATGTGCCAGAACCTGTTTTCATTTTTTGGTACAGGAATGCACAGTTGATTGAGACTCACAAGTCCTATAGCCGTACAGTGTACATAGTGCTATTTAGAAAATCAAGCAGGATCCAGGGGAGAGAGTGACAGGGAGTGAAGATAAGGGATTGATAAGCTAAGAGGTGTCTTTTGGACTAATGTCTGCAGCCTTTCCCGGATGCTGACTCTACTAATTTGAATTCACGTCAGCTTCCCCCAGATCCAAAATGAAAGGACCACTTTATGAAGCTATGGGGACTCGGTTCTTGCCACTGCACTAGGGCAGTGAGATCAGCTGTCATTCTCTCTCATCCAATATTTGCCCTCTGGTTAATACGAGAAGGTCAAGGGGACGGAAATGGCTCTGATGCCCAATGACCCATAGCATCCTACTTGGGGTATATAATCTAACAGCAAGTCTTGTATCTGCTCTGTGGGTGGAACCAATGGAAACCAGTGCCTTTATTATTGTAAAATAGGATTTGGGCAGCACTGCTGTTGCATAGATGGACCCACCAGCTTCCTTTACGACAACCTCATTCCATGTGCCTTTTGGCTATACCCATATAGAAAATTATACGAGCTCAGGTATCTTCTGAGTAGTGGCTGGTTTTTGTCTGTACCTTAGTGCGTGTCAATTCATCATTTTTCATAACAGCAGAAAGACAGTTTTCAAAGTTCTTTTCTAATCTTTTTTTTGTTTTTAATTTTATTGGGGAATATTGGGGGACAGTGTGTTTCTCCAGGTCCCACCAGCTCTAAGTAGTTGTCCTTCAATCTAGTTATGGAGGGCGCAGCTCAGCTCCAAGACCTGTTGCCGTTTTCAATCTTAGTTGCAGGGAGCACAGCCCACCATCCCATGTGGGAATTGAACTGGCCACCTTGTTGTTGAGAGCGTGCGTTCTAAGCAACTGAGCCATCCGGCTGCCCCTCTGGAAGCTCAGCTGTGACTCGTTGTCTGCAGTCTAGTTGTGGAGGGCGCAGCTCACTGGCCCATGTGGGACTCGAACTGGCCACCTTGTTGTTGAGAGCTTGTGCTCTAACCAACTGAGCCACTCGGCTGCCCTCTAATCTTTTCTTATACAACACGTTTTACTTATCCAGAAACGAAAGGATGCTGCCTATTTTGTGATGAGCGTTCAAATCTATTTAGCAAATATTTACTGAGAATATTCGAATCACCTGGCATTATGCCTGCTTGTGGCTACTACTCCTTGTTTTGCGACTTTGAGCAAGTTACTTAGATACTGGGTCTTGGTTTCCTTGTCAGATGTATATGTTATTTGTAACATGAGATTAACAACCTATTTACCACTTAAAGTTATTAAAACTAAGTAGGATCATGCTATTCAACAAAACAAACAAAACTTGCTCCACTGCCTGGAACCTAATGAATGATGAATAAATATCAGCTGACATAACAATGATGCCGATATGGTATTGATAAAGTTATATCCATTCATTCAGTAAATACTTACTACGAACCATAAGTCAGGTTGGTAGTCAGTAAATATTTATAAAGAATATAACTCAGGTTTTTGTCCTTGGGACACATTAGTGAAAACAGATAAAAAAAATGCCTGTTGGCTCTGTGGAACCTACATTATAGTACACCAAGCCGTTCTTTAACACTTGGTTTGGCTTAGAATTCTGTGAAGAATAGTACTTAGTGAATAACTGTTATGAGGGCCAATAGCAACCGAAAAAAAAAATCAATGAATAAGGGAAAGTCTACTGGTCCAAAACAAAAAAAATGCAAGCTTTATATTTTAAATATGAAAGTTAGATTTCTAAATCATCTTTCTATCTAGCAGTAAGGTCTTATGATCTAGGATGAAACTAACCAGATTTTCCAATTTAACAATAAAGCCATATGTCTGACATGGAGAGTTTGCTTATGAAACAGAGTGTTTGAATTGGGGATTGTCTCAGAAAGTCTCACACATATGGTGCCCATATCTATGAAATCACCCAGGGGAAATTATAAAGAAACACATCCTGTGTGTCCCTCCCTGAGATCAATGTATTCCCTCAGTTAAGCCGGCTCTGAAATATGCCATTTACCCTTTGGCCTAGACTGAGATGCTGTGTGTGTGTCATACTAGGCAACAATGCGGTACTGCGCAGAAATAGAAAGGTTTGATTCTAGCCACATCACTGCAAATTACTAGCAACTTTTCCCAGGCTTCAAAAGGACATTCTGTAGACTCCTATGATGTAAGAGGGTGTTCCCACTTCAGCTGTGGCCAGCAGATGCTATGTGAACACTCTCTGTCCACGTGCTGATAAAAGCAAGGAAAATGTGAATAATGGAAAAAGAATAGCAGGCAGTTCTTTTGCTGGCTATGGTGATTTTAAACACAAGTGAAACACACACTTCAGCTTCTCCCTGGCAGAGGGTTTTAGTCCCCTTGAAAATTTTCACTCTTGTGCGAATGACTCACGTCTCAGACACAGAGGAGTTCCAAGTCTGGTGCTCCCAGCACCTTTAGGCATTGGTTAATGCACCCTTTGGGAGTTTTCAGCATCCCGCCAGCTGTTTTCATTAACAAGGGATGCTGTGCTCTCTTGCCTTTCACTGAAAACTCAGCAGTTCACCACTCCCCTAAGCCTGAACTTTTCCATTTGTGCTGCGATTAGCTTTATCAAGGCTCATGTGTTACGTATTATGGTGTCCTATATAAGAGCTAGAAGTGGAACACACATTTTTTTTTTCTTTTTTAAGGAGGGCGCAGCTCACAGTGGCCCATGTGGGGATTGAACCTGTAACCTTGGCGTTATTAGCACTGAGCTCTAACCAACTGAGCCAACCGGCCACCCCTTTTGTGTGTGTGTGTGTGTATTTGTGTGTGTGTGTGTGTGTGTGTGTGTGTGTGTGTGTTAGCTTCCTTGTTAGCCGATTCTTTAAACTACATTGCATTTCTGATTTTTAAAAACACTTTCACAAACACTGATTTTGCTCCTCCCTGCAGCCTTGGGTGGGGTCATTGACAAGTACTACCATATCATCTCTACTTAACAAAAGAAAACAGTGTACACAAGCTCAAGTCCTGGTCTCCAGGCTATGTTGCATGACCTAGGTTATATACATATATATTTTTAAGATTTTATTGGGGAAGAGTGTGTACTTCCAGGACTTTTTTCCAAGTCAAGTTATTGTCCTTTCAGTCTTAGTTGTGGAGGGTGCTGTTCAGCTTCAAGCTGTTGTCCTTTCAGTCTTAGTTGCAGAGGGCGCAGCTCAGCTCCAGGTCCAGTTGTCATTGCTAGTTGCAGGGGGCGCAGCCCACCATCCCTTGCGGGACTTGAGGAGTTGAACCAGCAACCATGTGGTTGAGAGCCCACTGGCCCATGTGGGAATCAAACTGGCAGCCTTCGGAGTCAGGAGCATGGAGCTCTAACTGCCTGAGCCACCGGGCCCGCCCCAACCTGGGTTATATTCTTAGGGTATACTAAACCCAAAATGCATGATGGGTAAACAAACAACAACTCAAATTATTTCTTGGTGTCAGAGTCTAGGGGAGGAATTCCTGATTGGTGGCTGGCTCCTCCCATGTGGCAGTTCAAGAACCAAGCTCCCTATAACTGTGGGCTGTGCAATCCCCTAGGACCTTGTTGATCTGAGCATCAAGGCTATGGAAGTCAAAGAGATTGCAGGAGGCCCACTCTACTCTCCCTTTCAAAAGTCTCTATTGAGAGTGGCCCATCTCCAGTTTGCCAAGGCTGGACCATCATGGCCACATTGACTAGTCTGTGCTCCAAAGGAAAGAAAACAATTGGTGAGCAGCTACACTAAAGTATTCAGATTCACTCAGGACCCCTTCAGTGTGTGACCCCAGGGATGAGAAGGTGAACGTTGCCTCTTGGAGCTGCTCAACTGGATGGTCAAGTAACAGCCAAGATCATACTAGGTGCTATGTGGACATTCAATTTGAAGCCTTAATGTGGAATAGGACAATATAGATAGCATATCCAGCAAGAGATTTTGCAGAGATAATTGCTTAGCTAATGTTTCCATTGAAAATAGATTTACTTAGCTTTCAAAAACTAGTTGAATTAAAGAAAAAGATTAAGTATTCATTATCTGTAAAGGTGACAAAAACCCTGAAGTTGCTGTGAATGATTGAAGATGGGGACACTGCATTTGTACCAATTATATCCCTTATTATAGTTCAGTCTTAGAAGAGGAGGAAAATAAGCTTTAGGGGGAAAAACAAAACCGTGATCATTGTGATTTATAATAAAAAAATATACAATTGAACCCTTGACTAATTCAAGGATTGGGCTACCCACCCACTCAGAAATCCCAGTATAATTTAAGTTGACCCTCCACATTCAAGGGTAGAAAATCCATGTATAAGTGGACCCACACACAATTCAAACCTGTGTTGTTCAACGGCCAAGTATATGCTTCTAAAGTCTTTGGAATTTCCTAAGTGAGGAGAGCCATGGAGGTGTGTTTTGTTAAGTTAATGAGGTGACTTGGAAAGCACCTAAGGATGAGAGAAGACTTGTCAGTGGAGCCAACCATGTGATTGGAGGATATAAACTTCCAGTCCCACCCCTAGTCCTTTTGGGAGAGGAGAGGGGTTGGAGATTGAGTTCAGTTGCCAACGGCCAATGGTGCCTATGTAATTGAAGCCTCTGCAAGAACCCTGAAGGAGAGTGTTTGGAGAGCATCTGGGTTGGTGATCTGGAGAGAGTAGCAAACTCAGAGTAGGGAAGCTCTGCACCCTTCCCTACACATTGCTGTATGAATCTTTGGCTGTTCCTGGGTTATATCCTTTTATAATAAACCAGTAATGTAAATAAATGAGTTGCCTGAGTTATGTGAGCTGCTTCAGCGAATTAACTGGAGCCAAGGAGGGGTCTTGGGAAGCTCTGATTTATAGTCAGAAGTACAGGTGACAATCTGAGCTTGACACTGGCATCTGAAGGTGGGGGGCGGAGGTTGGAGCTGCTTTGTGGCACTGAACCCTTAACCTGTGGAATCTGACACCATCAGGTAGATAGTGTCAGAATTGATTAAATTGTAGGACACATAGCTGGTGTCCAGAGACTTGTTTATTGTATGTGTGGGAAACCTCCTCCCCCACACACATTGGAATTGGGTCCAGAAACCCAAAAAGAAAACTGAAAAGAAAGGTCTACCAGACATCTCCTTTTTTTTTTTTTTACACTTAATGTTGGAGATGCTTTAATGGTCCTCCTAAAGTCCAGTTGTTCAAAACCTTAATCAGGAGATACAAAAACTGTAGGGGGGAGTACAAAATTGGCTATGAGTAAGAGCTGAAATGTGTTTCAGGTTTAATGTTACAGCTTTTAAAAGGATGGGAAACTTACCTATTGAAGTTAAGCATGATGCTACTTTATGACATCTTTGTGCAAACATTTATTGTGTGCTTTCTGTATTCCAGTAAGGTTCCTTCTCCCCAAGATCTAACCATCTGGTGTTAGTGATGGTGGATGGAGGGGACGGCCCTCTGAACAGAATACTGCAATTCAGAATTGCAGGGGCTTTGATAGATGACTATGGGATATCCAGGCATCAAGCCTTTTCATGTCAGCAGAGACTTTGGAAATAATCGAGTCTAAACTCCCTCAGTTAACAGATTAAAACAATGGAGGCCCAGAGAGGTAACCTCTAAAGCTTACATAGCTAGTTGATGCAAGAGCTGGTACTAGAATCCAGGTGTCCTGATCTCCAACCACGGCTGGCTGCATGGAGAAAGGGTGTGAGCTGAGGGATTTGCATTGGAGATGAGATGAAATTACACACGAGCAATTGAGCAAAATCTCCTGTGGATGTTTTCCTGGTCGGTATTGGGGGTGAGGAGACAACATGGTGTAGGAAGAAAGGTTTCCTTGATCACTAGGGGAGTTCGGATCTACACCTCCCTAGCTCTGACGACATACGTAGACCTCCCGAATGCTCCTGCTCTAATACTGTTCCCACGATACCATGTATATAACAAGTGTGGGACGAGAGTCGTTCACCAATGTTTTGTTTGCTTGTATTACAGATGCATTGTGAGAGGTTTCTATGTATCCTGAGAATAATTGGAACCACACTCTTTGGAGTCTCTCTCCTCCTGGGAATCACAGCTGCTTATATTGTTGGCTACCAGTTTATCCAAACCGATAACTACTATTTCTCTTTTGGACTGTATGGTGCCTTTTTAGCATCACACCTCATCATCCAAAGCCTATTTGCCTTTTTGGAGCACCGAAAAATGAAAAAATCCCTGGAAACCCCCATCAAATTGAACAAATCTGTTGCTCTTTGCATCGCTGCATATCAGGAAGATCCTGACTACTTACGGAAATGTTTGCAATCTGTGAAAAGGCTCACCTACCCTGGGATTAAAGTTGTCATGGTCATAGATGGGAACTCGGAAGATGACCTGTACATGATGGACATTTTCAGTGAAGTCATGGGCAGGGACAAATCAGCCACTTATATCTGGAAGAACAACTTTCACGAGAAGGGTCCTGGTGAGACGGAAGAATCACATAAAGAAAGCTCACAACATGTCACCCAGTTGGTCCTGTCCAACAAAAGTATTTGCATCATGCAGAAATGGGGTGGAAAGAGAGAAGTCATGTACACGGCCTTCAGAGCACTGGGACGAAGTGTGGATTATGTACAGGTAGGTTTCCGAATTGCTGCCAGGGCAAACATACATTTAAATAAAGCAGCTTTTGTATCTCTCCAGTCATATGCTTATATCCCATCCGTGTCACTTCTGAACACAGTACTCCTTTCAGTTCATTTGAAAACAGCATGACTGTTGAAAAGCACATTTTGAAAGAGAGGGGAAAAAAATCTTGTAAAACTGTTAAGACTATCTATGAAAATGCTTAACTTGTGCAGTGTTATTGGTGGGAAATCAAGATTATTTTGAACAGGAGACCCTTCCTTCTTTTCTCTCCCCTTCCCTTCCCTTCTCTGCCCCCTTGTTTCTGCCAAGTCAAATCCAACGTCATTTTCCACACTCTTAAAATCTCGAGCCTTGTAAGAAAATAGTGTCTGCCGAGCAGAAGGGTCTTGAGAAAATCTGCAGCCGGCCCAAGGGAAGGCTATAAAATGTGTTTCATGGAGACCCAGCAAAATGGGGGGTGATGAGAACAATTTTGATTGAAAAGGGTAAGGAATTCAAAACTGAGACAGAGAGAGAAAGAAAAGGAAGGAAAATGAAAAGGGGAGAAAGAAAGAAACCTTCCCAGAGTAAAACCCAAAGTAATGTTTATTTCACTCCCCAAACAGCATTACCTCACTCACTGCAACTTGACCTTTGAAAGCGTTTGTGATGGTGTTTGCTTGCATGAAAATTAGACAGGCTGGTCTCATTAATTTCCTGACTGCTCACTCTAGGGTTTCTTTCTCCTCTCCTAGTTCTTATTGAAACTTTCTTCTTTAGGATGTTAGTAGGGTCCCTGTGAGTTTTCAAGGTGTAAAAAATTTTCTCAAAATACTCCTACTTTAGTTAGATTTTGGCCGTGGAGAAGGGAGAAATGTCTCTGGTTAAAAAAAAAAGAAAGAAAAGAAAAAAATCCACTGGGACACTTGTCCCTTTCTCTTAAAAGTGCAATCCTGCTTTTCAGAAGCCCCATCCTATACCTTGGGGACTTTATTGCTGCACAGTCATGCCCAGTGGGTCTGTCTGTAATGGGATGACAACGGGCGCTGGCTTTGGAGTCAGTTGACTGAGGTTCTAATCCAGATACTCACTGGATGACTGAGCAGGACCTCCTCCAATCTCACAAGGGGTTTGAGGTAACAATTTCAAAAAATGTTAAGTGTACAAAAATTACAAAGGTAGCATAAGTTGTTAATGATGGTATTGTCCATATTATGAAAACATTTGCTGTTTATTTGACTCGAAAATTTTTGTCCAGGTTCATCATGACCACAGAGCTCATTTTGGTTCATCTAAAGAGTTTTGAGGCAATTCTTCAATTGATACCAATCTGCATATTTACTGATCTCTGTTTTAGGGAGTTTATAGAGTTTCAACCCCAAGTTTCTCCTAATTTCTACAACTTTCAAAATTAAGGTAGTTTCAGTTAACTCAGGACATTTTTACCTATGAATATAGTGCCACTTCAGGCCCAGAGGAGGGATGAAATGACCCATGTAAAGGAAGGGGTGACTGGAGAACTTACAGAGAGGATTTGAAGAAGGCAGCTCTGGGCCTAAAATGAGAAACCATCTGTTTTGATTTTTTTGCTTTTAATTCCAGTTAAAACAATTGCTGCATTTGTCATTTCTCATCAAGACAGTGATTTTGTGGGTGTTCTTCTTTTTTTTTTTTTAAAATCTGCTCCTCCCAAACCCCCTTTTCTCATCATTCTTGTTTTGAACTTTGTTTGTATCCTTGACAACTTGACATTGTGCCTGTCCAGGAAAAAATAATACAAAATATAAAATACTGGAGTAGGCTTTCTGCTGGAGCCCTAATTAGGCTGGAGAGCTTTCCTTTCTTCAGGCTGAAGCCTCTGGATAGACTGATGGGAGCAGCAGCTGGTAACCCTCCTGGGACTCTCAGTCTATTCCAAGTGCTCAAACAAGGGTGAAAAATCTTGTGGCATTCTGTAACCAGAATGTAATTCCACCCTGCCATCCCTCATCAAATTCCCCAACATTTAACGATGTGTGCCCTATAAAAATGGCAATGTTGTAAGGTTCAAACTAATACACTATCATCTAACATTCTGACTGACCCAGGGTCTGAGGGTTTCAGAGAAGAAGCCACAGAAAGACAAAAGAGAGCCCGGTGGAAGATGTTGGCCACTCAGCATTACAAGCGATTGAGAGACCAAATTTGGAGCTCAGGTTGATTAGGGAAGGAAGGAAGCAAAGTTCAGGTGCTAATACACAAGAGGAAATGGGGGCTACAGGAAGAAATTGACCATCTGGTCACATATTTGCTAACCTGGCTGGAAAACACTGCTTCACTGTGCAGAGAAATGGCCAAAATGATTGGTTTCCAGTTGCAGCTGGGTCTTTGGCACCAGTCAGTACTCTTTTTACTTGCTCCTAAATAGATGTCTTGCTTATTGCTCTCATGACCTATTATTTCATACCTTCACCACTCTTCCAGCTCCCTACCCAAACTCCTCCCTGCTTAACTACTAACAGATGACCTTGCCTCTTATGAAAGAGAAAATCAAAAGTACTGGTTCTGAATGCCATCAAGAGCTTTACTCTCTCCTTCTTACAGTGTCAAGGATTCCCAACCTCACGTCCTATCTCCAAGTTAACCTTTCCACAGACACTCCTGGGACTTTGGGTTGCCTCCCTCTGGTCTCCTCCAGAACAAAGCTTTACATCAATTACTACCTCTCCCTCCATCTCTTTCCTTTCATTTCTACTTCTCTCTGACGACTCCCTTAGCTTTAAAGTCCTTCAAATAATTAAAGCTGACATGGACTATGGGGAGAAGCTTTAGTCTAGGAGAAAGCCAGTGAGTGTGGTATGATGCTAGTGGCTGCTTTTAGAGATGGAGGAGCTAGAAAGACAGAAGAAAAACAATAAAATGAGAAAAGAAGATGAAGGAAGTGAGAAATAAAGAGCATGAGGAAGATTTTCTTAGTTTTGAATCAAAGTATTTTCTGGGCAAACTTACTTTTTTATTTCACAGTAGGACAGATCCAGAGCTGTCTGGATATGGCTTAATTAAGGTAGGGCATAAGTCTTATTTTTTTTTGCCTTTGAAAACAAACAGTATTTATAATAGCATTTTATTAACCAAAGTAACACGTTTATGGCAGTACGTTTTAAAACTATAGAAAAAAGCACAATGAGCTAAATTAAAATGAGCTGCATCACAGACATGACCCACAGATTATCAAATTTAATACTCTCCAGTGTATACATTTCTATTTTTCCCTTATTTTTGGTATTATATTATATTGACATTTTTGTGGGGGTTTTTTGTACTTAACAATATCGGGAGACTTTAAGTATCCTTTGATGTCTAGATTATACAATTGCTTTATTCATATCTCTTATCACCGAACGTGGATAATAAGTGACCAACATAAGTGGTCACCATGCTGTGCGACAAAGGACAAACTAATACCCCTGATGTGTACATTAGGGATTTTGCAGGTGGAAAATGCACAATACGTATGAACATTTTCTAAAGGGAAGAAGGCAATTTTATTGTTAATGTTAATTTAATCTGGCAGCATCCTAGGTACCCAAGATTCTTTGAGCAGCAGAAAGGACTAAATCATTCATAATAAGAGTTGATCCTTGTTATTCACGGATTCTGGATTTGCAAATTACACTCTTCACTAAAATGGATTTGTAACCCCCAAATCAATACTTGCAAGTGCTTTTATGATCATTTACAGACATGCAGCGTGGCAAAAACTTGGATTCAGTCTAGGTGCATGTTCCTAGCTGAGGCCAAACAAGACCAAGCTGGGCCTTCTTGTTTCAGCTTTTCTACTGTCACCAAGTCACTTCTTCATCGTCTATGTGGTATCATATTTTTCACATTTTGGAGATGTATCTGTTTAACATGGCTCCAAGTGTAGTAGTGCAAGAAGGCTGTGATTGCCTATGGAGAAAATGTTAGAGCTTTGTTTAGGCTTGAGTTACAGCGCTGTTAGCCATGAGTTCGATGTCAATCTCACACACACACACAGTGTATAATATTTATATATATATATACACACACTATATACATGTATACTATATATTATATATACTATATATTATATATTTAATATATAGTGTATTAAAACAGATACAAATAAAACAAGGTTAGGTATTGATCAGCAGACACAATTGTTGTGACCCAAGGCTCGGAGGAACCTAACCCTGTATTTCTGCTAGAAAAAAGTTTTTGCTATTTGCTAAGTCAGTGTTCACAGAAACTTAGTAGAACATAACTACTGAGAGTAATGAGAGTCCACTGTATGCAATATTTGATTGGTTCCTGTTCTGTATAGGAAGCCTAAGCAATGGGAAATATTCTGAGCACCGATGTTGAGAGTGTTATATGTCTCTTTGTATCCTTCATTTTAGAGGATAATATTAAGGGCACAGTGAAATAGAAATGGGGAAATATGAATTCTAGACGGAACTCTGTTGTTTACTTGGTATAGAATGAATGCTCTCTGAGATCGCTCCCAGCTCAGGACTCTAATTCAGGACTCTAACATTTTAGTTTCTTTCTAGTAACACACTGTGTTTCCCCGAAAATAAGACCTAGCCGGACCATCAGCTCTAATGCGTCTTATAGAGCAAAAATTAATATAAGACCCGGTCTTATATTATATAATGTAAGACCCGGTCTTATATTATATAAAATAAGACCGGGTCTTATATTATAGTAAAATAAGACCGGGTCTTATATTATAGTAAAATAAGACTGGGTCTTATATTAATTTTTGCTCCAAAAGACACATTAGAGCTGGTTGTCCGGCTAGGTCTTATTTTCGGGGAAACACGGTAGTCTAATTGTAGATCGTTTCAGACACATTTGAATTTGTTCATTGTGATAAGAGAATTCTCTATAGGTAATCAATTCCCATGTTCTTTTAGAGATTCTACTGGGTCATCTATTTGTAGTAAGGGTCATCATCCATTAGGTAGGTGTTTACTTAGGGAGCATAAAAATGTAAAGATTATTACCTAAGACTAGTGGCTACTTCTACAGTCCCTTGTAATTTACAAGGTACTTTTTAGGCTTTGTCCCATCCAGTACCATGATGATGGTAAGTGGCTTGTTCAAGGTCATAGAACTAGTGAGATGTAAGACTCAAGACTTAATTGAGGCCTCTTGATTCTGATGGCATTTCTTATCATACGCAAATCTTGGCTAAAGAAAAACATCTAATTTATTAATATTTTATATTTTTTTATGCAGTTACTATTTATAACATGGAAATGGAGATAACCTTTAAAACAATCTATTAGAATTGGGGCCTAGAATACATTAATCGCAACTTTTTTTAAATTTGCTTTTTATTATTTTACCTTTTTTTTTTTCAATTTTAGGAAAGAGATCCCTGCTCCTGTAACCAATTATTTTAGTCCCAAGGTTGGCAAACTTTGCTTGTCAAAGGCTTGGTAGTAAATATTAGGCTTTGTAGGCCATGCGGTCTCTGTTGCAAATTCATCAACTTTGCTCTTTTAGTGTGAAAGCAACTGTAGATAATAGGAAAACGAATGTGCATGCCTGAGTTCCGATACAACTTTATTTATGAAGATTGAAATGTGAATTTCATATTTTTCATGTGTTACAAAATAGTCTTTTGATGTTCAACTATTTAAAAAGGTAAAAACCATGTTCAGCCCAGAGGCCTATCAAAACAGGTGGCAGGCTGGACTTGGCCTACAGAACTAAGTTTGCCACCCACTGTTATTGATAGGAAAGGAGAAGCACTGAACTCTTGGCTAGGATAGTGAAGGAGGAAGAGCCATGGTCTGACATACTTTCATTGATGATTTGTTGTTAAGAATGAGGTGGCTGGTTCCTCCCAACAAGCTCTCTTTGCCTTTACATTTTCCACTAATTTTAGTCAAAATTTGGTGACTTCGTTTCACTTCAGAATCTCCTAGTGAGAAATCTTAGGACTAGTGATCATGTGGCTTAAGCAAATTCCAGTGACAACATTCAGTGTGGACAGAAAAACGTTTTGATTTGTTCTCTGCTTCTGGTGTGCAAATCATGTCCTGTAGTTTCTCTCCATGTGAGGTTAAGCTCTGTGTGAACTGGTGGATATCCCCCCACAGCGTCTTAGCCTAGAGCTAAATAATCAACCAGCATTCATGACATTACATATTTGTTATTAATTGGCGAGGAGACAATTAAACATCTTGTTCCTACTATACTGACTTTACGAGGAGCTAAAGTTACTCTCTTTGCACACTAAAATGTAAATACTATTAGGTTCATGAACATACATGCTTGTACATACTTTCAAAGATTCTGGCTTTCTAGTTGGCATATTCAATCACCAAATAACATCCAGAAATTGAACTTCACAAAGCTCTTTAAATCCACTGTCACAAACCCCTTCCCAAGACGTTTCTCAGAGCTTTCTCTTCTGACAGTTAAACTCCCTATGCAAACAGTCTCTCTCAGAGAACTTCTGGTGAGGGGCAGGGCTAATTTAAATATGCGGAACCTCAGAAGTTTGGTTCAAGTTCAGTCATTTGTAAGGGGCAGTTCCCTTGGTCTGCTTATGCTCACAAGCATGCGGGGTTATTTGAACATTAATTCTAGATTGCCCCCTTCCTGTTGTTTTTAGACTTATTTTAGCTTTCTGGTTTTACCTTTCCCAGCTTGAGTCAACATAAGTGGGTGTGGCCATGAACTCTCAGGATGTTGGATTCTAAAGGTGGACTGAACTTCTGCCTTTAGTTTCTCTACCCTCCTCACAACTCTGCCTGCTCTGTAGCCACATTCAAACCAGTGATAGACAAGGCATGGCAGAGGCAAAACATTGCTTTGGAGGAATTTCTTTAGGCTTCTGAGGCTTGAGATGCTTGGGTAGAAATCCAAGTATTAGTAAAATCCTATTTTTTACTGTGAAAAACTAATGCCTAGCTGCTGTCAATTTTTTTTCCTTCCCTAAAAGAGACCATGCTGGACCAAACTAGAATGCTGAAAAATAAGAATAAGTAAATAAACAAATACATTAGTACATGGGTTTTTATTTAGAAAATGGATGCTTCTAAATAAGTTAAATAAAATAAAGAATTCAGAAGTTAACCCTAAAATTGATATAGTTAAATCCAGAGAGGCGATAATTTCATTTTTTATAATTGGATACCCCATAAACTCCAATAATGCATTTAAACTGCTGTTTTCACAAACATGTATACCCAACAAAATGTATACACATTTTAAGAAAGGAAAAACCTGTGTTAAAATTATAAAACTCAATATATACCAATAACAAAAGATGAATACAAGTCTACGTGTATACATTTTTTGGACACCCCCGGTATATACACTTTTAAACAGATACCAGAAATTTATTATTCTTCTTCTTAAATTTTTCTTATCTGTATTACCCCATTATAGAAAGATCTAAATGTTTTATTTTAATTTTTTTATTAGATTCACGTGTACAAAACAACCTAGTGATTAGACATTTATATACCTCACAAAATGATAACCCCAATAAGTCTATTACCCATCTGCCATATAGTTATTACAATGTTATTGACTATATTTCCCCATATTGTACTTTATGTCTCTGTGACTATTTTTTTAAAATTACAGTTGACATTCAATATTATTTTGTATTAGTTTCAGGTGTACATATAAATATAGTTTTCCAGAAAAAATAGCTATTAGTAAAATTTAGACAGGCACATTTTTAAAAATATTGAGATTCCCTAGCTAATTATGTGAAGGACTCTATATATATCTGTATCCCCTTCAACTCTGAGAGTTTCTTTTACAAATTGTTTTCTTAGTTTTTTGTTTTCATTTAAAACTGGTGTATGAAATCCCTATTTCTATAATGCAGTTGAGAACTGTAAAGATAATTCCTTTTGATATAAATAAATAGCATAAATCTTGATTAAATCCATCCAGTATAGCCAGAGTTGATGGTAAAATAATGAGAACTGCAGATTACACCTCAGTTGCTGCCAATCATGTCATTTATTGTTTCCATGGGGATGTTAAACTGGTTCATTGCATGTCAACTTTGAACACTTTATATCTACTAGGGCCTTGCTGCATTCCCCAGAAAAGAATACTATGTCTTATTAGTATCAATCAGGGAGAGCGAGGTAGCAGTACTTTTCCTACTGCTGATTTCTTTGATCATGTGGAAGAACCTCCATCCACAAGTATAACTCACCTGTGGGAAAGGTAGTAGCCGTTCCCAGTTGTCTCATTTCTCCCTAAGAGAAGTGACTTAAACTGATTGGTGAGTATGGAAGGAGTAAGGGGTAGCCCAGCTCCTGCTTCCTCCTTCCTTCTGGGAGTAGGCTACCACCAAGGTGCAAGCATCTGTGATACCTTCTGCAGGAAGAGGCTGGCCCCTTTGGATGCTATTGAGAATAGATAACTAATACTGGGGAACATAATTATGAAGCCCGCTACTCTACAGAAATAAGCCCTGTTCTCCACATCAGCTTTATGAGTATACAGCTGAGATTTTGGTTTCTCATCTCCTTTATTCTATCTCATTTTCCAGTTGGTTCAGAAATCAGCCTGGAAAGACAAGTACTGATTATAACTTTGTCCCATTGGGCCACCAGTAGAAATGCCTGTCGCAGGTTCGTGGGTATAGACTAATCTGAATAATTTTCTTGAAATCCTAGTTGATTTGGTTTCATAATTGCTTTTTTTGATTCATATAAGCATTGTACCATTAGCATTTCTAGAACAGCTTAAGATAATATATATCTGCTTTTATAGTCAAAGGGCTAGATGAAACTTAATGCTCTAGAACAAAAACATGAGCTGAGGGTTCTGCTAGCTCCCTTTTTGATGCTTTGTCATCTGCCAAGGTCATATGGACATCTCACTTCAGAATTATACAGCCAGCTGTAGGAGATTGTTCTGTCTTTTACTCATCATATTAAAATGGGAGGGGGAAATAACTTTTCAATAAACCTCCCTTTTAGTACAGTAATAGCAGTTTTTCTATCATTATTCAGACCTGAAGGACAAGTTGCCTAAAAGCCTTATTTAAGCCAATTGAAAAAAAAATAAAATCTAGGGGTGACCAAACCAAGATGTTTTCCAAATCCTAGAAAACTGGGATGTTACTGCGACATGAGACTTTTCATTGCCCAAATTGGGAACATCCATGGCAAACGGGGACATGCTGGTCACCCTATAAGACATACCTAGTGCCTACATTCCAGCAATGTCATGAATTTAAATAAGGAGCTTGCTGTAAACAAGCACGTTGTATGGGCCGTGATATGTAACAAACTCTGTCATCCCTGTGATACGTCTTATTGAGGCCTTGTGACAATAAGGCTGAAGGCATAATGTGCAGGCCCAATTTTGATTGTACAGAGCACACTCACAGTTCTTCCATTCCTTTAACTCATTTTCTACTTTCTTTGCAGGTTTGTGATTCAGACACCATGCTTGACCCAGCCTCATCTGTGGAGATGGTAAAAGTTTTAGAAGAGGACCCCATGGTTGGAGGTGTCGGTGGAGATGTCCAGGTGCATATGGCTGCACGTTTTTCCCGAGTCACTTTTAGTAGCACTTCTTAGTCATTGACTTGATGAACATATATTTACTACTCACAGAAAGCTGTGCCAGGAATCATTTTTGGTGCTAAAGATACATAAGAATGTGCTTTGGACTACTTTATTGCCTCTTCTATCAAATTGAAATAATTTAGGATTTCTTTGCTTATCCTGGGATATAACCCATGTCTGTAGTGCCTGATAAGTTATATATAACATACTGTAAATGTGTAATGATTTCCACCAGATCTTCTTGAGCCATAACTTCATGTTCTGGAAGAATCTGATGTTGGAGTTCATTTAGTTGCAAATGAACTAAATTATGGCAGGAAATGAATTCTATATCTTATATATTTAAAAGCTGATCAATATGTGCTTGATGAAAAAATACAAGTTGGAAAACAAAAGGAACAGAAACTACAACTCAAATTTGTACTAATAAGAAAGGCAGAGAAGCAATGAATTAATAAGTGGGTTTTCCAATTATTATTTACTTCTCACTAATTATTACTTATTTCCCATTATTTGCTATCCATGGAGAAACAATTAGTGCAGCAAAGATTAATGAAGGCGATTTGCAATTTGTGGAATGGGAAACTGAATACGTAAAAATACGTCAACAATAAATTGAGTCCTTTGCTAGTGTGAGATCACATTTTAGCCAAAGGTGAAAAGCACATTGAAATTTTACTTTAAAGTTTAGGTGTTGTGTTGCTGTATGATGCATTTTGTATATGCATGATGAAAGTGAAGGCAAAGAAAAGATACGACAATGGATAAAAAATAACCTGGTGATAAAAATGAAACGTGCAGCACCCAGATGAACACTGAACAAAATTGAAACAGGGTAGAATTTAGAAATATTGCCAAGAAAAAGCTTATAATTTTGAATATTCTTTACACGAGCATTATTTCAGGATTCAAGTTTTCGGGGGAGGCCAGAGCAAACCCTTTTATCACTGGCATTGCAAAAAGCGGGGAAGAAGGAAAATTTATAGCCAAGGGTTGGATGAGTCGGAAATGAACCAGAACAGACGGGAACAGGCCTTAAACCCTTCAGATCTTAGATGGTAGAAAAGAGTGGCTGGGGAGAAGAATTGAGGGATTGAGAACTAAAACCTAATTTAAAAAAAAAAACCAACAAAAACCACCTCAGTGTTATAATAAGAACAAGAACAAAAAGCATAGCAAGAAGAAGTCAGAGAGCGATGAAGTAGAAAATAATGTCGGAGTCCCAACACATACCCCCAGCTTATCAAATTAATCTAGTAATATAGACTCAGAGAAAATAAAATATAATCATGTCAACAAGAAGAAGGGAGCCAAAATAATAGGCCAAAATAACAAACCTCTAAATAGTAAGTAACCTCACAACAGTACAGATTTTGTTGGTATTTTAAGCTAAGGTTTATCTTTTATTTACTTATTTTTCCCTTTTTGCAGATTTTAAACAAGTATGATTCCTGGATCTCCTTCCTCAGCAGTGTGAGATACTGGATGGCTTTTAACATAGAAAGGGCCTGTCAGTCTTATTTCGGTTGTGTCCAGTGCATTAGCGGGCCTCTGGGAATGTACAGAAACTCCTTGCTGCATGAATTTGTGGAAGATTGGTACAATCAGGAGTTTATGGGCAGCCAATGCAGTTTTGGGGATGACCGGCATCTAACGAACCGAGTGCTGAGTCTGGGCTACGCAACGAAATACACGGCTCGATCCAAGTGCCTTACAGAAACGCCTGTAGAATATCTCAGGTGGTTAAACCAACAGACCCGTTGGAGCAAGTCGTACTTCCGAGAGTGGCTGTACAATGCCATGTGGTTCCATAAACATCACTTGTGGATGACCTACGAAGCAGTTATCACTGGATTCTTCCCTTTCTTTCTCATTGCCACAGTAATCCAGCTCTTCTACCGGGGCAAGATTTGGAACATCCTCCTTTTCTTGTTAACTGTCCAGTTAGTAGGGCTCATAAAATCATCCTTTGCCAGCTGCCTTAGAGGAAATATCGTCATGGTCTTCATGTCCCTCTACTCAGTGCTGTACATGTCAAGTTTACTTCCCGCCAAGATGTTTGCAATCGCAACGATCAACAAAGCTGGGTGGGGCACATCTGGAAGGAAAACTATTGTTGTTAATTTCATAGGACTCATTCCAGTGTCGGTTTGGTTTACAATCCTCCTGGGTGGTGTGATTTTCACCATTTATAAGGAATCTAAAAAGCCATTCTCAGAATCCAAGCAGACAGTTCTAATTGTTGGAACGTTGCTCTACGTATGCTATTGGGTCATGCTTTTGACTCTGTATGTGGTTCTCATCAGTAAATGTGGCAGGCGGAAGAAGGGACAACAGTACGACATGGTGCTTGATGTATGATGTTCCCTTGTTTGACATTTGCAATCACACATGCAGACACACAAAACCTGAGTTCCTCTAGGGACTGTCCAATATTGTGGCATCAGATAATGCCACCAAAGGAGACATATCACTGCTGCTGGGACTTGAACAAAGACATTTATTTTGATTCTGCCAAAGTAAAGTGATACACCAACAAGAAGAAACTCAGATTTAACTTGTTATTTCTATGAAAATGGGAAGAATTCTTTGTTTATGCACTTTTTCCTTACTGTACATCTGCCTAACAGTGTTTTGCCCTATATACCTCACTAGCCATGCTTTATGTGGGTTATCATGGAAGAAAAGGATTTTGGAAACTCAAGGAAAAGTTCTTACAACATATACAACCTAACTTATGGACTGTGTTGATAGCTAATTTTTTTTTTTAAAGGATTTTCTGTTTAACTCTACCAAATGAAATGCCAAAGGAAATTTTAAAGGCCGTTGGCTGTGCTGTATTTTTATATAATTGTACTGTGTTTTAAAATTTTGTATGCCAATTTTTAAAACAAATTCTGCATATTCTATATTTTACTTCTCTGCCAAAATACACCTGTTCTTCCTCCTTTTAAAAATAAAATAGGTTCTAAAAAAATTCAAACTTATAAAAAAACCTACCCAAAATGTGAAGCTTGGTTGACTGATGTTCATGATAGAAAGAATAAACTGTTTTTCTCTCTCTCTACCTTTTAAAATCGAATAGTTTATTTCTGTGAAAAGTATTTAAACGTTCAATATTTTAACTTTTTTTTCATTCTTTTAGAAAAGGCCAATATACCTGTCACACTTTGGGAGTAAAAATACATACTTATATGTACAAAAAAAATAAATCATTGAAAATCAAGGCCAAAGGGGTAGAAAAGTGCAATTTTTTCATAAGATTAATAAAAGGGAATGCTAGTCCTCAAAAGAAAACACTGGGCATCCAGCACTGGACATAACATACGTATCAAAGATGAATAATCGATGGAGATTCTGGCAGTGTTTTCCCAGGCTGAGTAAAAAAGGAAAGTGGAAAAAATTATCTGTATAATTTGGACAAATACAATGTAGTTCATCATTTTGTTCTGTGGCCTGAATTCACCAAATCCTGTCTATATATTTAACATTTTATACCTGTCTTTTTTTTTCAGTTTGCCAGTTCACTTTACATGTTAGTATGAGATTTCCATGTTTGAGTTGGATAAATTATAATAAATATAAAGCATTTAGATTCAAAATAGCAGATTCATGTTCTATCCTTTTACTTTCTAGGGAGGAATTTTTTTTTCTGAATTATACAGATAATTTCTTCATCTCTTCTGTTCTTGGCCTACGTAGATATGTTTACATAGCAGAAATGATATCAAGGTTTAATAAGTGTATCAAGAATTGGCACATAAAAAATAAAAGATGAACCAGGTACCTGTAGTCCAGCTAAGCTTGCTTCTCCAGAGCCTTGGTTATCCATTTTGACCTTTGACACGACCCATCTTGTCTTGTAGCTGGTGCCATGCAGACCTGTGTTTTAAAAACAATCGAACACATGAGTAGTTGCAGAAAAAGTATTGTGATGAAGCAGTCATGCGGAGAAGGGTTGGACTCTGTTTCCTGCCTTTCTGCTTCTTTTCCATGCAGACCTCTATGTTCCATCTATCCTGCCTAAGAAAAAGCTGCACATTCTACCTTCGGAATACAAAAAGGTACATAACATTCTGCGACTTGCTGATTGGAGAGCTTGTGGGAAACAAACACCATGCCAATAAATGAGACGAAAACTTGAGTTTGCCTTTTTAACTATTTATGTTCTAAGTTAAGCTTTGATAACATTCAAATGTCAAATTCGCTCATTCTTATAAAAGATTGAATTAATTGCCTGTATTTATTTTAGCAATTATTCAATGTATTTCCAGTATAGGATGTAGAGTATAATTAATTTTTTTTTGTAAATAAAATATTTTTGATAAGATGATTGTGTTTTTTTCTAAGGGAAGGGGGGAATTTCAAACAAAACAAAAACTTTTGTTTTCCTTATATATGGATTTAAGTATGGGATGTATAAAAAACAACAACACATGGTTGGTCAAAAATAACAAGTAATTTAATTTCACTAAGAAGGTAGAAATCTTCAAAATTGGTGTGGTTGGGGAATTAGAAACTGGAGACTAGTCTTAACACAATCTTTGTCTCTAATCTGATTCTACTTTTCCTTAAAAGCAGCCAAATTTAGACAAAGTTTGTTTTATTACAGTCATTTATCATAGCTGGAAAGATTCACAGATTTTCAGAAAAATCAGAAGCAAATTTGTTATAGTATTTACAAATAATTAAACCTTCAAATAATAATCCAGTACTGAGAACAACAGTTAAATGAACTACGGCATTTCCAAACAATGGAACATCATTACCCATTAATGTTCTCAGAGAATAGGGTATTAGAGAAATGTTACATGAAAAATATATATAACCAATTTGTACGGTAACATCCCAGTTTTGTAAAAACATGTTTAAATGTGGTTACCTACAATTGGGAATATGGCTGATTTATATTCTGTGTACATTTTTGTATTTTCCAAATACCATAATCATGTATGACTTTTATAACCAGAAATAGAACAATAAATATTGCTTAATAAAAAGAGGGTTGAGGCATCTCATAGCATTTCCTGGTTTGAGGAGCTTTGGTGATAATTTTTCCATTTTACCACATATCCCTCAAATTTATTTCCCAATTCTTTTTATTGGTTCTTAAGAATCCTTCACTACTGTGGTATAGTTATATTATCAAAAAATAACTATAGCCACCGAACAGTATCGACACTCTAGACACTAGAAATAGCAATGGTTCTAGTCCCAGTAATTCACTGGTAAAATCACTTGGTGCTATATTTGAGGTCAGCAACCTTAATGTAAAGAGCCACATAGTATCCATTGTAGGCTGTCGTGGCCATATGGTCTGTCGTATGACAACTCTGCCATTGTAGCACAAAAGCATCCATAGGCAGTATGTAAATGAATGTGTGCCTTGTTCCAGTAACACTGGACACTGAAATTTGTATTTAATATAATTTTCACATGGTACAAAATATTCTCTTGCTATTTTTCAATCATTCAAAAAATTTTAAAACATGTTAGTTCATCAGTGTTATGAAAGTGCCCGATGAGTCAGATTTGGCCTGCAGGCCAAAGTCTAATGACCCTTGTTTTTTAGGAATCTACTGGCTTCCTTGTACTATTGTACACTGACAACTAATTTTGAACACATATCATTTGTCAGATACTGCCAGAAGTACATGTTCTAGACCCTCTATTTTAGTTCTCATATCAGTCCCATTGGGGTTCCTTTATTAGTATTACCATTTTACAGGCGAGGAAGCTGAGGCTGAAAGAGCTTTTGTACCTTGAGATCATAAAGCTGGCTAATTGTGGTGGAGTTCAATGCAGGCTACCTGATGTCAGACTTAACCCTTTAAACGAATGTACGCATTGCTCCGTGCCACTGTCCAGCTGCATCAGCACCTCCTGGGAATTGGTTAGAAATGCCAACTTCTGACCACTAATCAAATTCTCAGGCTGGGACAAAGCATTTGTGTTTAATAAGATCCCCAGATGACTTTTACCCACATTAAAATTTGAGAAACATTTCTAATTTAGTCTCTTAATTGTTCCCCTCAGACTAAGTACAATTTCTATGATAGCTATTACAGAACAACTCAAATATTTGTATTTCCCTATTGAGGTTTTCTACTTTTAGTGTCACATATGGATATTGGTAGATATCTGGTTTTAAGTTTACTGAACACCTGTTAATGAGCAAGAAATCAAGAGGTGTACATTTTCTCTACATTCAAAGGGCTTGTGATTGAGTCAGAGGGTAAGACAATTACACAAACACTAGATGCAAAACAGAATATGAGGTGTAAAGAGTGGCATGGGGATATAAAAAGAAGGAAGGAAGTGTACAATCAGCACTGTAAAGATAGGCTTCAAGATAGTGTGGGGTTGGGGTGATTCTTTGTGGATGTGCAAATTTAGATGGGAACTAAGGAACTAAGAGGTGTGATTTTGATATGACCTTTAAACAAATGAATAGGTTTAAGTATGTGCGGTGTTTAGCCAAGAGTTCAGACTTAATGATAGAAGGTAAATTTGAAGGTGGATCAGAGAAGACCATCATCCACTGGGAGAAATACAAGAATGAGGTGTTTAAACTAAAATTGATAGATCACAGTACATGTGATACTTTTGAATAGGGTGCCACCATTATTGGATTGTCCATTATTATAAACGGAGCTACTTTATGGTGGTTTGCATTTCAACATCCCACGTAAACAGTCATATTTAGAAATATGATTTGGTTCAAGTGCGCTTATAATAAACTGGTATTGTTCTTCTGGCACTTGACTACTTTCATCATATTCACTCCAAGCCTGCTTCCTGTTTCACATCCTCAGTTAATGAATGTCATCATTTCCTGCCAGTTGCCCAAACATTATCTTCAGCTTCTTTTACTTGCCATATAACTTGCTAGTCACTATAACCATGTGATTCCACCTTTACCATGTCACTCAAATTCATCTTTCACCCTCTGAAGACATTCTGTTCAAAACACCTCCTAAGTGCCTCTCTTTTCTCCATCTCTGTTTCATCCACCAGATTCTCTACACTTCTGTCAAAATGATCCTTCTAACAGTTAACTCTGAATACAGTCAACTCTTCGTATCCCTGAGTTCTGCATCTGTGGACTCAACCAACAGGGGTCGAAAATATTGGAAAAAAATGTTACATTGTTGCTGAAGTACACTAGTATTAGGTTGGTGCAAAAGTAATTGGAGCCTTTGCAATTATTTTTAACCTTTAAACCACAGTTACTTTTGCACCAACCAACTTTTTTCTTGTCATTATTTTCTAAATAATACACGATAACTATTTATATAACACTTGCATTATATTAGGTGTTATAAATAATCTAGAGATGATTTAAAGCCTATAGGAGGATATGAGTAGTTATATGCAAATAGTATGCCATTTTATATAAGAGACGGGAGCATCCTAGGATTTGGTACCTGAGGGGGTACTGGAAACTGCCTTCTGGACACCGAGGGATGATTGTACAAAAGTTTAACTTCATCTCATTGTCAACAAGTTAAAAGCATTAAATCTTTAAGAACATTCTCAAAGCTGATCATCTATTTATGTCCCTTTTTGTAGGTCTTCATCTTGCTGTTTGTCATGGTCTTACTAGATTTTTTTGCTCTCTTGTACACGTTTTACTCTTCGCCTTTATCTGTGTTCACATTTTGCTTTCAACCTAAAATGGCTTTCCTCCTCTCCCCACCACCCAACTACTTGTCAAAATTCTTTCATTTCCTTCATTCAAGGTATAACTTTATCACTATCTCTTTTCCAAACAACTCAAAGAGATCTCTCACTCCCCTTCACTCTCATAATATTTCGTTTTATCTCTGCCATGCAGCCCAGATTTTTTCTTCTGCCCTGTGTTATGACTATCCGTGCACATGATATCCTGGTTAGACGAAAAGGTTTTTGAGCCTGAGGCTATGTTTTCATCATTTCTGAATCCTTCGTGGTGACTGGTACAGTCAGCTGCTTAATAAAATTTGGTGAATAAACAAACAGACACATCAAAGAATAAGGAAGGAAGAATAGACTCAAGTAATGAATCTCCTTTCAGGAAAGTTTACGGCATTCTTGAAGCTTTGCTGCAGGAAAAGCTTTGGGGTGTGAGGCCTCTACTTTCTTTCTGCTTTGGGCAATGGGCTGATGCCTCTGTCTACCAGAAAGAAAGTACCCTGGCACTGTCTCCCGAGTTAAGGCATTCATTCAACAGACAGTTTTGGAGTGTGATTATGTACCAGACTTTGCTGGCATTTAAAAAATAAGACATTATTTTTTAATAATGTCTTTAATAATAAGGAATTCTTTTAGTTTCTCTAGCAAGCCATGCTCCTACCTTCCCGTGGGCATTTCCAAGAGCTCTTGCCAACCCCACTTTCTTCCCACCATCACTGTTGCCTAGTTAACTCCTAGCGTAGCTTTCAGCCCGTTCCATCACCACTGCCTCAGGGGTGCCTTGTACAACTACCACGACCGGGTTCATTCCTCTACTGCATTCTCTTAGAGAACACCTTTAAGGCTTATTTTTTATTTTCATCTCTGTGACTCCTTGTTAATATCTGTCTCTCTCCTTAAAGAATAAGCTTAAAAGGGGAAGGAAACATGTGAGATTGTGGTGGCATTGCACCCTCTGATCTTGGTACACAGTTTGCCAGTGGGTGGAAGCTCCATACAATTTTGTGGACTAAATAAATGGGTGAGGGAATGAAACTCCCAGTACAGGTTGACAAATAGAGTCAGAGTGATATGAAAAAGTCAGACTCCTAGCTTTTCATTTATAAATGACTCCTTCATCCCTGGCTAAGCTTATTATTAATGATGATAGGAAGAGAAGGTAGAGATGGTGGAGATTTCATCAGTTTAGGGAAAGGACAATATGGGGAGGAGGTTGTCTTTCAGTCGTGAGAAAAGTGGAGTGGCAGTTCACTTAAATTCCTATAATGCAGATGCACAGACCCTGACAAAAATTACAGTTTTAATTCACTAATTTAAGTGTTAAATGCTACAGTTCCTTTTTCTCTTTGTGGTTCATGGTTTCCTTGATGTAATTTGGATATGTATTGTTGACACATGGTCCCATGTTATTTTGTTTCCTGGAATATAAAACTAGTGCTCTCATTGAACAAAAGCATTTCTGATACTGTTGTTTTGTCTTCCAAATATAAAATATATGTGTATGTATGCTTGACAATCACTTAAATGCAGCACATGGGAAGCCTTTTTTAAACGTGCACATCACACATCTTTTTGGAGCCACCTTTTATTTGTCATTTAAGTCTCAACTCAGATATCAGCTTCTCCAGAAATCTTCCCTGCCACTCCTGCTACCTGTATGCCATAGCACCTTATACTTACCTTTAGCTATCTCTCTTCCACATAGATATTGTGTTACCATCATCGTGTTCTAGATTCTGAGATCCTCAAAACATAATATAAGTAGGGCCTCTCACATAGCAGAAGCTCAATAACCATCAGTTGGGTGATGCTAAATGTGTTTCCATAAGAAAAAAATATTTACAGTACAAGTCTGTGCATAGAAATGTGCATATATATGCGTATATATATATATATATATATATATATATATATATATATCCTAACTTATATGAACTCATTCACTCATGTACTTAGTTGATTTTCAAAAATACTTATTAGGTGTCTACTATATACCAGGCTTTGTGCTTGGAAGGAAGAATTGTTAATACAGTAAGTGTTTGCTATATCATTACTCTAGGAGGTTGAAAGTTTGTCCACGACACAGAAGACTTAGACATGTGTAAGAAACAGAGCACATCAGGTTCTGTACTGCAGAAATTCTCAGAAACCTTCAATGTTCCGATGAGCTTTATGAACTTGCAAGAGGCCCATCGCATCGAGATACCCTTCCATCTGGATGACTGTGGTCTCCTTTCCACAGGCACATTGGTTAAGATTTAGATGAACATTATCCTGCACTGCATAGCTTAGGTAATGGCTGGTATATAATTCCTGACACTACAAGTTGAATTTGTTTTCACTCAAGATCTAAAAACAACACTCTCAGCGTAACCTCCTTATTACTTGAGTAACCAGCTCCAGGTGTGGAAACCACAGGATGAGGGGAGAATCCTTCATTTGGCTCAGTCTCTGAGCTCCGGAAACAGGCTCTTCTCAAAGGAATTCAATTTACCCATTTGCTGTCAGGAAGCACTCCACACTGGAGCTTAGGCAAACTGCAGTGACTCGTGTTTAGCTCCGCTATTCGGGGCGACCAGGAGTTTAATCCTGATATGTTGGGGAAACATACAATGAGTGGGAGAGCCTAATCTTTGAAACAACTTTGGCAATGCATGAGAGCACTGACTGGAAAGAAGCACAATTGCTTTATAAACTAAGGGAAAGGTTGCATTTTATTCTCTATCTTGGGTGGAGCTGGTTGTTGAACCAGAAAGTCAAATGCAACCGTGTTTTAATCAGGTCAGGACAGCATCACAGTGCACATGGTGGCTCTCAGAAAGAAGAGAAGCACAAGTATATCAAAGACATTACACATCCCACCTCTCCAGACAGCACATGATGTGTTTCTACAAGTAGAAAGGAAAAAAAAAAAATCCTGAAAGTTTTAAGGGAATAAAAATCCTGGAAGAAGGATCTTTGGGAATCAAAGCTGAATGGCCATTTTCAGGAAGCTCTTAGCAGAATCATGGGGAAAAGGAAACTTAAAGTTCATTTAGTCCAACTCAGATGCCTCAAATCCTTGCTGGAATGAGTCAAGATATAAAGAAAGAGAGACAGAACAGAGAAAGTCCAGGCTCTTTATCTCAAAGGAGTAAATTGCAATCCAGTTCATTTTAGAGCCTTGCTCAAGACTTCACAGCTCGCTACAAACCCTGGGGTCTTTTTTACCCAGATGTTTTGAGCCTGCTTTATAATGCAAAAAACCTCAAATTTGCAATTTCTGGGCAACCCAACATATTGAGACTATGCTTAAATTTGCTCCCTTCAAAACAAGTTGTAAATTACAAGCTAGGAGGCTTAGGTCTTTCATATTTGGATTTTAAATAAAAAGCCACCCTAAATAATCTACTGGAGTACCTGAAAATTCCAACACCATTTAGAAATACCATAACATGTCAAAAATGAAGTGTCTATGGGGTGGCCAGATGGCTCAGTTAGTTAGAGCACGAGCTCTGAACAACAGGGTTGCCGGTTTGATTCCCACATGGGCCAGTGAGCTGCACCCTCCACAACTAGATTGAAGACAATGAACTGCTGCTGAGCCACTGGTGGGGGACCCGGATGACTTAGATGGTTAGAGCATGGGCTCTCAACAACAAGGGTGCCAGTTCAATTCCCACACAGGATGGTGGGCTGTGCCCCCTGCAAATAAAGACTGAAAATGATGACTGGACTTGGAGGTGAGCTGCACCCTCCCCAACTAGATTGAAGGAGAATGACTTGGAGATGATGGGTGTCATGTAGGGTCTCTGGTCCTGCTCCCTGCATAAGAACGCAGGATATGGTAAGGCTAAAAAGGAACACCAACGGCCATAGATAGAGGAGTCAGACCACTATATTCTCAATGACGGCAGCGTTGGAGACACAGGAAGCAGGAGCCACACTATCTGCAACCTGCCGTCCACTTCTTTGCCAACCAACCAACCAAACCCTTGGTAACTAGCTGAACCACAGCAGTTATATCAGTGGCCAATGGCTAACTGGTTACAGCTGATGACCATCTACCACCCAAGCCAGCACCTTTCCACGTGAGGCCGAGAACCTGGAAACTGCTCTCTGGGACTCCATCCCCACAATGGGCCCTAGAAAAACACACTGTTCCCCACTAAATTGGAAAACAACAACAACCACAAAAATGAAGTGTATAAAGTTCTTGCCCTAAAACAAATTGTTGCCATATTACCCACTTGGAACATGCATGAGGCCAGAACAAGTTTGGAGCTCTGACTCGGTATGTATTTGGCTTTGGTTGCAGAATTACTTAGCTGTGTAAACTTGAAAAAAATTAGTCTTCTTTGAGCCTTATTTTTCTCATTTGAATAATAATGGGACTGACAGTCACCTCTCAGAGTTATTGTGTCCTCAAGATAGCATATGAAAGTGCCTAGGAAAAATACTTGCCACTTAATAGGAGCTTAATAACATTTTCTTCTCTTTCTTTCTCCTTCCTAAACAACAAACTTCATTAGGGTTCCCTTCTCTTTTTGTTTCTTTTATTCATTTGTTCCTTCCTAAATTTTTTGTATTTTAACTCAGTGGACCACTGGACCAAAGGATGGGACACTTAACACAAATACCAAGGGGGTTTACTTCTCAAAAATGAATTTTAATGGACCCTTTTGTTGGATTTTATACAGCCTTAGGACTTTTTCTAGGAATAGGTGGCCTTTTACTCCTTTAGACGTAGAGCAGGTAAACTGTTGTAATTGATCAATATCTTCTGACTTCCAAAAGAATACAACTCAATACAGAAAATTTTGTGTCTGACGAAATAAGAGCTTTGAAATGTCTAAAATGTGTTAGGTGGGCCAGTAGGAAAAGCATGGCGCTGTCATCAGATGAACTTGAGTCCTGGATCCACTGTGTTCTGGTTGACTCTTAGTAGAAACTCCAATTTCTTCGTTTGTAAAAGTATAAGAACGCCCTTGCTACAAACTTCATAGGGCTGCTGTCAGGGGCAATAAAAATAATAGAAGGGAAAGGCCATTGGAAATTTTGGAAAACTCTTCAGATCTGACTTCCAATTACGAGCACTGAACATTAGAAGGAGACAACCAAAGTTTTACCATGGCAGAGGTCAGCTTAGTAATCTGAGTCCTAATAAATACTTCTGTTCTTCCTTATTACAAACACCCTGGCCACACCACCATCATCTTCAGTCAACTGTCAGAGACATCTCACTTCTTTCACTCTTGTTCTTTTCCCATGGAACAGTCAGTGTGAGATTGTGTCACTTGTCTGCTTAGAAGCTTTCCAAAATCTTCTTATCTCAGGATACCGTGCTCCACGAGGTCCTGTAAGATCTGACTTCTGTCTGTTTCCATGACTTGTTGAGTTTCTATCTGTCTTTCTTATTACACTGCACACTGATATCCTTTCTATTTCTCAGCCAAGAGAATTTTGTTCCCACTTCAGGATTATTACCTGTTGCTCTTTATTCTGCCTAAAGCACTCTTCTCCAAGAACTTAGCATGGTGGCTTTCTTCTTGTCACTTAGGTCACCTCCTCTGAGAGGCCTTTCCTGACCATGCTATCTAAAGTGAGATTGTTATTTCCCAGTCACTTTCTATCACCTTACCCTGCAATTTTTCTCAAAGCGTTATATTACTGGAAATTATTATATGTATTTATTGGTTTACTTGATTGTGGTCTCTCTCAGAACCTGGAATATAAGTAATATCCAGAGAACAGAGACAGCCTGTATCTCAGAACATAGAACAGTGCTTGGCATATAGAAAGTGCTCAGTGAATATGGCAGAATACATGCAGGTATAAGATATTGGTACTAAATGCTCAACTTTTGTAACGCTTCTATCTGCTTATCCAGAACTGAAAAACAGGACAGGCCACAGAGAACATCAAGAATTTAAAGAACGGCACATTTGTAATGCAAACTTAGAAAGGACTCCCCCCATCCCTGCTATTCATTCTCACAAATCAAGAACTTACCCCTACAAGTTAGACTCAAGAAAATATTTTAAAAGGTATGGCTTTGTTATTTATAGACTATGAAACTAGAGTTTTCTTCCTTTTAAAAAAACATGTTAATCAATATTTCATGAATGTGTATTTAAGCACACAGACCAGGGTTTTTTTTTA
This sequence comes from Rhinolophus sinicus, assembly GCF_036562045.2. NCBI lineage: Eukaryota > Metazoa > Chordata > Mammalia > Chiroptera > Rhinolophidae > Rhinolophus > Rhinolophus sinicus. Next base: position 13,557,274 of record NC_133761.1, read on the forward strand.
ATCTTTCTTTGATAGATGACATTTGTTTATGTCTGAAGATCTGGAGAAGATAATTTAAGGAAGGGAAATATACTAATTCTGCACGCAATGATGACCACAGCTATTGTTTGTCCAATTTTCAACCCCACCCAGGAGAAGTCCCACCCAGCACAGCCAAGAATCCAGGCACTGGATGATGATTTGGGGCTAGTAATCGTCTTCCCTAAGTAGATTTTTGGCAGAAGAAACATAGCTAGAGATGAGGGAGTGTAAAGAGGCCTGAAAAAACTTCCATTTACCTTCCAGGACCATGCCTAAGGCTGCTTATGTTGTTGTGACCCTATTAAATGGCCACCTCCCAAATTTTTCAGAACTTTTCTTCTGAGCATATCGATCTCCTATTTTGCTACATGGACAGAAGCCCAGCCTGGGCAAGGTCCAATTAAGAAAGCATCACCATGAGAATGATACTATCTGGCCGGAGACAAATAAAATGATGCCATAGGTATTATCTCTTTCCTTTTCATGCTTGAGTCATTTACTTCATAGACCAGATACGGGCCGTCTACAGAACTAAGATTGGGTGAGAATTTGGTATAAACATTGACATGGTTTTTCAGAGTTTATCTAACCCAGCTGAACTTTTGGAGTCAGATAAATATGAGCTCTTACAGCTCTAGCCTCGTCCTCTCTTTTCTTCTATCATTGTGAATGGGAACATATGGACCAATTTTTTTCCTCTAAACCCACTGATGAAATCTTTTTTTTTTTTCTTCTGTTTAAACTAAGCTGACAGATGTGAATGATACAGCATATAAAGGCTTAGATTTGGAGTAAAAATTAGGAGATAATCATTTTACTTCAATAAGTACCAATCCATGTACTTGTTAATTTCTTCACGTTTCAGTCAAATTGTCACATTACCCTACAAGTCCCAGATGAAATAACAATCTCCTCTCTGAAGCCTTTCTGGAAGTCACTAAGAGTCAACGATTCCATCTTTTATTTCCAAATGACACTTGTATTTTCCAGTAATAATGCTCTTACTATACTATATTTAATTGTTTAAATTTTCTCTCTCCCTCTCTCTAATAGACTGTGATCTGTGAAGAGAGGACTATATCTTACTTCACTTTGTAAACATATTACACCAATATGAAATGCTTATTGATGCCTCAGGACTCCGTACTTGTTTATCAAATGAGTAAATAATTTATCTTATTTATTATAATTTAGCAAAAAAAAACAACACAGAGCGCAGAGATCAACATAAAGTAAATATTGGTTGAGTGCTTACCAAATGACAAGCAGTTTTGAGTGCAAGATTTAATTTAACACTAAGAAAGCTTATAAGTTAAGTATTAAGAACCCCATTTTAGGGGTGGCCGGATGGCTCAGTTGGTTAGAGCATGCGCTTTCAACAACATGGTTGCCGGTTCAATTCCCACATGGGATGGTGGGCTTAGTTGCACCCCTTGCAACTAAGATTGAAAAAGGCTACTGGACTTGGAGCTGAGCTGCGCCCTCCACAACTAGATTGAAGAAGGACAATGACTTGGAGCTGATAGGCCCTGGAGAAACACACTGTTCCCCAATATTCCCCAATAAGAAATTTTAAAAAATGAACCCCATTTTATAGATGAGGGACTTGGGACTCAGAAGCATAAGAAGTTTTTCCAAAGTCCATTAATACATGAAGGCAGAATTCGGCACATATGCGTATTTATTTTCTTTAAGTCTGATGCTCTTTCTAGTCTCTCACAACCTCTTCACAATTGCTTTCTTCTATAAATTCTAGTGGCATTAAATTAAATCATACCTCAATAAACACATTTTTGCAGGGTGTTAAAATAATGGAGTCCATATATGTTACTTTGATTACTGAACATCAAGGATACCTGTATTTCTAACAATATGTAGCTTAGAGACCCTAAAAGATGAATGAATCCAGGGTTAGAGTGGTTAAAAGCATTGGTTTTGGGCTAAAGATGTGAATTAGAATCCCAGCTCTTCCATTTACAAGATGGGTATTGCTGGGCAAGTCATATACACTCAAAGAACATTACCTATAAAGAACATTTGTGTGAGGAGTAGTGGTCCCCAGTTATAACCTTTTGAAGGCAGATGGGTCTAGAGAGATTGTCAAGCCATTGTCATTTTTTATCCCTTCAGCCACTTATATTTCAGAGGAATAAATTGAGAATCTTGAAGGCCCTTGATTAGAACTGCAAAACAAAGCAAGCTGGTGCCATGGCCTGGACCTGAATTCAGGTGTCCTGAAAATACAAATCCAAGAATCCTGACTGCCAAGCTAGTCATGACTAAACAAGGATAACTCAGAAGAGCAACAAAGCAAACCTGGGCAGGAAAATCCCTCGTGGAGCAAGATGGCTTAATCAGTTCCCATCTCTCTTACTTCAGAAAGTAGTCAAGAGATTCCTTTCCCAGACAAGATAAATCCTTTTTCTAAACAGGATTTGATACTAGAGTTAATAAAAGCATGACTAGAATGACCTCACCCATCACCCACGAAACATTTTTTTTTTTTTTTGGAGCCAACATTTAAAAAAGTGAAACGTTTCATTTTAAGTTAATTATAGATTCACATGCCAGTTGTTAAGAGCTCATACAGAGAGATCCTATACCCTTTATCCTGTTTTCCTCATTCCCCCAATGATAATAACTTGCAGAGCTGTATTACAATATTACAATCAGGAATATGACATCGACACCATCCACCAATCGTATTCAGATCTCCCCAGTTTTGCTTGTACTTGTGTGTGTGTGTATGTGTGCACGTGTGTGTGTCTGTGTGTACTTAGTTCTCCGGAATTTTACCATACATGTGAGTTCATGCGTCCACCACCTCAGTCAGGACACAGAACAATTCCATCACCACAAGAATCCCTAGTGTTGATTTTTTAAAACCACACTCATCTACCTCCTGCATATACCACTTCCCTAAACCCTGGCAAATGCTCTGGTTGCTGCAGAGAGAATAGACGGCAGAGGGTGACTATAGAGGCAGGACAGCAAGTTAGGAGCAGATGCAGCCATCCAGTTGTCACCTGATGGTGGTTTGTATCAGAGTGGGGGAAAGCTAGATTTAGAATAAAATTTGACAGTAGAATCAATAGTATTTCCTGGCACGTTGGATGAGGGCTGTGAGAGAAAAGGAGGAGTCAAGGATGGCCCCACTTTCTGTTATGAGTAACGTGAGAAGGAGGGAGTTGCTATCAGGGGAAATGGGGGAGACCGTGGGAAGATTCGACTTTGGAAACAAGATCCGACATGTTGATTTTGAGATTTCTATTAGACATCCACGTAGACATACTTAGTGAGCAGCCGGGGTTTAGGAAACAAGTCAAAGCTGGGAACATAAATTTGGGAATCATCAGCATATGGATTGTATTTAAAGCTTTAGGACTGGATAAGATCCAGCAGTGAAACGAAGGCAGTGCGTGTAGATGGGGAATGGAAGATTAAAGTCTGGATCCCAGAACCCTCCAGTGTTAACTAGTCAGAGAAAAAACGAATAACCAGTGAAGAAGGCTGAGGTCTTATTTCCCTTCTTGACTTAACTATACGTTCAGTTCTCCACTTGATTATCTTCGTATTTACATGCATCCTACGTTCCTCATGTGTTCCTTTCTTGCTTCCTGCAGGAGACTGAAATTTAATTTAAGAAAAACTACTATGTTCTCTTTTTCTTTTGCCAGGACACATGTATCAGTCTGGGTCCAAGACAGAGAAACCACACAGTAATTTTCACAGTGAAAGTTTATTGTAAGTAATTATTAACGATAACTGGGACTGGGGTAATAAGATATAGACTAGTAAGAACAAAATAAAACTGCAAAAAATATAAAAACAGCAGAGGACAGCCACTTCTCCTTAAGCTGAGCTAGAGCCCTAAAAGCACATACCTCTCTTTACCCCCTAGGCTGAGATTCTGAATTTATTGGAAAGGACATGGCTGTGTCTCATCAAATGGCTGAGAAGTCACTGTGATGCCACATTTTAGAACTCGACAGAAATCAGTCCTCTACGGTGCTCTGGGGAGCTGTTCATTAGGAAGTATCTTGCCAAAGGCACTCCTCTATGAAACCACTCAACGAGCACGCCAGGGGAAGCTGCCAGATGATGGATTGGCATTGCTGGCTGTCATGTACTGTAAGAGCTGGGCACTGGAGAAGCTCTCTGACTCCATGATGAAGGGGTCTGGTGCTGAGGAAGTCACATGCACTGTAGCAGCCAAATGCTGGAGAAGCCGCCAGTGTTGCAGGACTTGGACGTTGGAGAAGAGGCTCATGGAAGATGCCTAATACGGGAGACGCACTGTGTAGGAACCTTTCAAGAGAAGCATGCCACCACCACCTCCCTCTACTCCTGAAATGGTTCTACTGAGCCACAGCACCCGCTACCCACAAAGCTCAAACATCATTCCAATAGGCAAAGGAAAAACATTTCCAGGGCCTAGATTTGTTCACAAAGCAGAACAATGTCTGAATTTAGAGCTGATAGCCAATAAATCAGTAGCTAGCACAGTATCTTATTCAGGTCCAATTCTGAGCTCATCAGTATTTACTGTTTAAAATTGACATTGAAAGGTAGGAAAAGAGGGTGGCCGGATGGCTCAGTTGGTTAGAGCACGAACTCTGAACAATGGGGTTGCTGGTTCAATTCCGAAATGAGCTGTGCCCTCCACAACGAGACTGAAGACAATGAGCTGCTGTTGCTGCTGAGTTGCCAGTGGGGTGGCCAGATGGCTCAGCTGGTTAAAGCATGCGCTTTCAACAACAAGGTTGCCGGTTCAATTCCCGCATGGGATGGTGGGTTGCGTCCCCTGCAACTAAAGATTGAAAACAGCGACTGGACTTGGAGCTGAGCTGTGCCCTCTAAATTGAAGGACAACGACTTGGAGCTGATGAAACACAATGTTCCCCAATAAAATTTATTTAAAACAAAAAGATAGGAAAAGAGAGAAGGGGGAAGAAAGAAGAAGGAAGACAGCATTTAAAGGGGGAGGAAATTGGAAGGAGGGTGAGAAAAAAGAGACAATCCGTGGTCTTTAAGCCATAGATTGTTTACCACTAATAATGAGGAGGAACTCATGATAAAATTCCAAATATTCTTCTTAAGCGTTAGTATTATTGCTCTCTTATAGTCGTACTTCTGAGGAATGGCTCCGACATTCAGATTTCTAAAAAGTCCTATGAGAGTGATCATTAGTTGGGAATCAGGAAGAAGTCTAAGGGCTCTGTTTCACCTCCTATGTTTTCTTATTTCTACTACCGTGTTTCCCCTAAAATAAGACCTAGCTGGACCATCAGCTTTAATGTGTCTTTTGGAGCAAAAATTAACATAAGATCGATCTTATTTTAATATAAGACTGGGAATATAATATAATATAATATAATATAATATAATATAATATAATATAATATAATATACTGTAGTGTAGTATAATATAATATAAATATAATATAATACCGGGTCTTATATTAATTTTTGCTCCAAAAGATGCATTAGAGCTGATGATCCGGTTAGGTCTTATTTTCGGGGAAACATGGTACTCTTCTGCGGTGTTGAGAAAGCTCCTTTGCAGGAAGGAGGCACTAAAATATCAATCACAGAAACACAATAATTTCAGAGTCAAAAGAAACATTGGGTATAATTAAATTTAACACCTATATTTGAGAAAAAAAAAATTCAGGGGAGAAAAGGGGCTTGCAAAGGATATTTTGTAACCATAGGTCTTTATCAGTTACATGGAGAATTGGGAATCAAAGGCCAGAAAAATGAGGTAACTTTTAAAATCATTTTTTCATACATGAAATTCTTCAACTCAACGTGTGCCAGGCTCTTTTGTGGGCCTGAGTCATGGCTTGTGCACCCTGAAGGTCAGTTGTCAGTGTCAGGGGCCAGTCTTAGGAGCAATGTACAAACACAACACTAAGCCAGTTCTTTGAATTAAAAAAAAAAAAAAAATCTGGTTTACGAGTTGTGGAAAGGGAGCCAGTGAAAGCTACAGAGAGGTGGTCTGCGGGAGAGATTAACACTATCTGATTTAACTCCTGCAAACAGGAATTTCCATTGTTCAGAGCTTAGGCAAATGGGTTTCTTAAAGACACTTAATCCTCTGTTTTCTTTTTTTGTGTGGAAAAAAAAGTCCCAAATTAAAAAAAAAAAAAAAATTAAAGAAGCCATGTGCCATGTACACAGCTTTCTAGAAGCTTAGAAGAGAACATGACATTCTGGAACACCTAATTGAGTGCCCTGAGCTCCTTATGACAAAGAGGAGGGTCCCTGGACACCTGCCCCATGACGAAGCTTGTGCTGAGACTTTAGTCTCTCCCAGGGCTGGCCATGATCATTTTCATTTAGGCGTGGTTGGGCCCCCCAAGTTGAAGGCTTGGAGATCGCTTCTGAATCAACTTTGTCTTGCAATACTTGAGGTGCCAGATTTGAGGGGGGGAAAAATAAAAAGCAAAAGAAGAAACACTCTTGAAATCCAGAAAAGCTTGGCTCAAGCTTATGCACGTAATAAAAACTAACAAAGAGGGAAAAAGTGTGTTTGTTCTTATAAAATATGGAGCCAGTGCTTTAATTTATCATTAAACTTCGGTGTCAAACATCAGTCACAGCTGTCGCTAACTAAGTGCATCTGAGAAAGAACTGGGAGGTAAATGCCTAGGTTGGGATTATATGAATCGAATTGCTGCTTAACAAAGCTGGGGATTTCAACACCCAGGCTAATTATGGGGGGTGGGTGGGGAGGGGGTGCAGCCCAACCACTGGCTATCTTCAATAGAGAGACTGGATTCCACATGCATTCAGTTTAGTAATTTAAGCCACCCTGGGTGTCCAACTGCTATGTCAACCCTCACTTAGAAAAGGCTGTCCTCAGGCTTAGTCTATGGAACCCAAGAGGAAAGGGAAGGCAGAGAGGAATTTGTCTGCTCTTTAAAACTCCAGCTGAGCTCTGGTCTCAAAAGACAAAGGAGAGATTCCCATATCCCAGTTCTTGACCTTTTCATCAATTCAGTCTCCAGGATTTGAAGGGTTTTAAATCAGCGGGTCTCCACCCTATTTGGAAAGTGTTATGGAACTCTCCAAACAAAGTTGTATTGCACGTTTACTCCAGCCTGTGGGGGTGTGGGGTGAGCCCCTATCATGTGTACCTGTCCCATGCCTTGACGTTTATTGGCATTGAGCTTTCGCTCTGATGGCTGCCGGGTTCAGTGATAAAACTCTAGTCACAGGTGGAGTGTAGAGGTTTTGAATGTAAGTTGTAGAATTGGATTGCCTATGGTCCAATCTCAGGGCCACTGTTTCAAAATTGCATAAGCTCAGTTTTGCCTGTTCAACCCAAGTCTGTTTCCCCATCTAAATGACAGAGATAAGAAAAACAGCAAACACTTGTGGAATTCTTATTTGCTTTCAACTCATGGAGTATTCGCATTTCTATGAAACAGGTATTCTTATCATAATAACCACCCCCATTTTATTGAGAATAATAGAGCACAGAGTGATTAAGTACCATGCCCCTGGGGACAAAGATTTAAATCCAGCAAGTTTAACTCCGGTGACTAACTGCCTAATTACTACACTATATTGCTTCTCCAACTTGGATAGAAAAGAATAGCGCCCAACTCAAAAGGTGATGCTTCAATGAGCTCTTCACACGCAGGTTTTAGCACAGTGCCCAGACCACGGTAAGCACTTAATAAGTGCTAGCTCTAATTATTACTGATAAGGGTGATGAGAACATGACAGTTATGAGAATGTGATGATGGTGATAATGATAAAGTTTGAGAAAATATATGTCCATCCTTCTTAAGCACGTGCCATCTATTGAGGGCAGGACTCCAGGACAGTGGAGTTTTTTGAATCCCTTTGAGCTGATGGAAATGGAATGAAGTTCCAACCTCTTTAAAAATAAAGCCTACATAGGGCCCACCATTGATGGGTGACAGTGAAAGGGCAGGGAAGAACTAAAAAAAGGAAGGCATCAAAGCAAGAATTTCTCTACCTTCCTTCCTCACATTTGACCTATATGTCAGGTCCTGTACTAGGCGATTCCCACAATGAATTTGCTGGGTGGGTGTTATTTTACAATTTAACAATTAAGAAATGTGAGCATGAAAGAGGCTAAGAAACCTGCTGAACTCCACAAGCAGAAATCTCTGAGCCAGTGATGAATCCAAGCCTATGATACAATGTGACTGTGGTGGTCATCAGTCATTATCTATGGAAAATAATTGAAATAAACTGTATCGTGTCCCAAGGTAAGAATCACCCCTGTTTCTTCGCAGCATTCTCTTACTTATCCGATCGCCATGTACTGAGCATCTTACAGATGCGAGGTCTAGGTTGCCTGACAGCTTCCACCGGGCTCCGCACAGCGGGCATTCAGAAAGTGTCTGGTCAGTTGAAAGCAGGGCTTCAGAGCTGTGATAGCAGGAGGCAATAGTTCAGGAAGATATTAAACAAGGACCCCAATTCATAATTCCAAACAGTTGGCAGTCTGTTGTTTTAAATACCCTTCAGCTCCTTTTTTAGTTCTCTGTAGGTAAAAATAGGCTCAGTTGCCAAGAAACCTATGAGGGATAATAAGTTCTCACTAAACAGATGCACAAATTTGTTGTGAAATGAAACTCTAAAACATTGCTCTTGAAAATGTCAACTTATGTTTCCACAATATAGGATGGGGCTATCATACTACCCTAAAAGTGTGTTTTCATGTTTAAATAACATAAATGAAGAGAAGAACACACAAACATTTAGGGACTAAATACCATCCCTATCATTCCCAACTCAGAGTCATGAATATTTTTCTATTCATCTGTATGCTCAAAGTCTGTTCATAGTAACAAGTTTTTATTTTATTTTTTTAAAGCAATCAGGGTCAAATGAATCATAGATTTAACTGTAAAACATAAAACTACAAGCTTTAGAAACTTACATAGAAAAAAATCTTCAGGACTTAGGGTTTGGTGAAGAGTTTTTAGATATGACATGAAAATCGCCCTCCTTAAAAGGAAAAACTCATAAACAGGATTTCATCAAAAGTAAAAAATTTTGCTCTTAGAAGGACCTTATCAGAGAAAGTATTTGTGAACCTTATATCTGACAAAGGAGTAGTACTCAGAATACAAAAAGAGCACATAGTACTCAACAGAAAGAAAATTATCCAACCAGAAAATGGGCAAAAGACATGAATAGAAGAGGATATATTTCACCAAAAAGGATATTCAGATGGCAAATAAACACACGACAATTTGTTCACTATCACTTGCCATTAAGGAAATGTAAATTAAGACCAGGAGATACCCCTACACACTTTTAGGAAGAACCGAAATAAAACAGTGACAGTAACAAATGCTGGTGTGGATGCAGAGAAACTGGATAGCTCATATGTAGCTGGTGGAAATATAAAATCATACAGCCTTTTTGGAAAACTATTTGGCAGTTTCCTAAAATACAAAAACAAAAGCTAAACATATACTTGTCATAAAAACCAGCAACTTTACTCCTGGTCATTTCCAGAGAAATGAAAAATTAGGTTCACACAAAAACCAGCACGATTGTTCATGCTAGCTTTATTCAAAATAGCCCCCAAATAGAAATAACACAAATGGGTGAACAATTAAACAAACTGTAGTACATTCATACTATGAAGTACTACTCAGCAATAAAAAATGAACTATCAAGATACATACCAAGCTGGAGGGATCTCAAGGGAATTATGCTGAATGAAAAAAAACAAAAGCCATTCCCAAAAGGTCAAATGCTATATTATTCCATTGACATAACATCTCTAAATGACAAAGTTATGGAGATGAAGACCAAAGTAGTGGATGCCAGGGGTATGGGATGGTAGTGGGGAGGTATGGGTGTGATTATAAAGAGATCTCTGTGGAGATGGAATAGTTCAGTATCTTGATTGCAGTGATGGTTGCATGTGTCTACACATGACAAATATGACATGCGGTAGAACTATACATACACGTTGTACTAATGTCAGTTTCCTGGCTTTCATATTTCACTATAGTTATGCAAGATATAACCATTGGGAAAATTAGGTCGAGGGACTTGTCTGTACTATTTTTGCAACTTCCTGTGAATCCATACTTATTTCAATATAAAGGGTTAAAAGCAATCCAAAAATAATAGTTTGTATTCTAGGCGATTTCTGGACTCTATGCATCATCACCCCAGTTTCTCACACCCACATAAACCTTGATTTAGCACCTACTTTTCTTTGAACTGAAGCTTTCATTGTGGCCTGTCTCTTCAGTTCCCTTCTCTACAGAATGTAATAAGTGAGGACCGACCCCCCGGCGTGATCACAATAGCACAGTGATTCTCAAATCAGAGTTACCTAGAGGGCTTGTTAAAACACAGATACCAGTCCCCAAACCCAGATATTCTGATTCAGGAAGTCTGGAAGATGCTGATGGGGATTGTACTTGGTGCCACTGGTGTAGTGATTCCAGTATAAGGCTGACCGTCAAGACACATACCTGGAACCTAGTCTCCACCTTAGATGATGTTCATAAAGACACTTAATCTCTGAGCCTTGGTCTCCTAAAATGTTAGATACCCAGTGCATAAAATTATTGTGAAATAGATGAGATATAGCCAGCTAGTGAAATAAGCACTGGGAAAGCTCAGTATATTATAGTTCATTATTATCATTATTGTTTTTATTAGCTATTTGGAATGTCGCCTTAGCATATACAGTGTTTGTCAGTGTGTCTCTCTTAATAAAAATATCAGTACATCCCAAACCCACATTTGCATTATAATTGTCCTGTATGTACTAGGCAAGTATTATTTCGCATTTCTCTCTCTCTCTCTCTCTCTGTGTTTTGCAGGGTAGTAGTGGTGATAAGGGAAAGGTCATTTGCTTCAATGTGTTAATTAGTTTTACAGCTAATACAAGTAGCTTGGAAGATATTGCCTAGATTAGTTATTATCTGGGATTATTTTACAAAGAGTTACAGTGGGGATTGGGGCACAGAAAAGTGAAGGGAGGACTAAGGTTACAGGGGTAGCCAGGGGCACTCAGGCCTAAAAGTCAGATCAAACTCTCAACCTAGGGCCCTATCTACCACCTCAGGCCATCAACTCCATACCTCGCTAAGATCCCTGACTTGCTTATACAACTCACACTGCTTGTAATCTCAGCTAACTCAGTGCTCACATCACCCCACTCGGTGAATCTTATTTCAGAAACTACCCACTAATTTAGCTTTACTTTGGGATACGATCTTGCCTCAAAAACCCGCAAGGGGAACCATGAATCTGAGGAAATTTCAAGATGTGTATTGCCACATACAGTGCATGACTTTAGAGCAATTGCTGCTTTAAGAAACAATATCCTACTCGAAACTTTTGTAATGGACTGTAAATCAGGAGACCTGTGTTTTCTAGGTCTGGCTCTGCCACTGAAGGCTCTCTGGCCCTGGATAAGATACCACCTCTCCCTTGTCCTCACCTCTGGCATCTATAGACTAAAACATTTGACTAGCTGGCCCTAGAAGCTCCAGGATTTCCAGTCTGATTTTACCAAAGAGATTTCGTGTTTTTTTTTTTTTTTTTTTTTAAAGCTTATTTCCTCAATCTTTCTCCCACCTTGCTGATTAATAGCAGCAGTGAGGAGCAGGGGAAAAAGGATAGATTTGAAATCTGATTCAAGTTCAAATTCAAGTTCTGCCTCTTGGCTGCAATGGAATCTCATTCAACTGACATAATTTCTATGGACTTTTGTCTCCTTCTCTACCAAGTGGAATATAATAAAACTTATCTCATAATTTTGTTCCTATGATTAAATACTACAATATATACAAAAGTTACAGGTGAAAGGAAGGTAGCATTCCCTGATCTTTCCACATGGCCTCTTCTTACTTTTTGTCTCTCTCACCCTCCCTTTCTTTTGTCTTACGTTTTTACTCCCAGAATTTTCTTTGATGTGTGAGCTGGATATACATCTTCTGGTACTAAAAGAACAAGGCACTATTCAGTAATTCCACAAATATTTAATTAGTACTTCACATATGGTTGGCAAATTTTGGGATCCATGGGCAGTAGTCTTAAAAAAATACTTTCTATTTTTCCCAGTCCAAACTCCTTGCTGCAATTGATTCTTGAATTTATCACTGTATTCTCCATCTTCATTATGTAGCCTCAGCATAATAATTTCCTGGTATCTGAGAAGGGAAGCCAATCCCAAATCAGGAAGATGACCAGAAACCATTTGAGTTTTCAAAGCAATTTTATATTCATTATCTCATTTGTTGTTCGTATAAAAGCAACCCTACCAATATGCTATCCAGGGTTTTAACTCCATTTTACAATGAAGAAAAGTGAAGCACACAGAGATGAGGTCTCTTAACCTTCAGCTGTGTGTGTGTGTGTGTGTGTGTGTGTGTGTGTGTGTGTGTGGCCAAATTAGTTCACCTCTGTTGCAGAGACTAGCCAGCTATTCACCCAAACCACTTCCTCCTCTTCCTGCCCACTCAGGCAATATTTCTCAATCTCCCGGACAGTTAGGTAGGATCACCTATTTGAGTTCTAGTCAACGAAACGTGAGTGGGAACGTGTTGAGCGCTACTTCTGGATCTGGTTCTAAGAAGTTTCCAGTAAGATCCTCCATGCATTATGCATTTTTGTGTTTGTTACGGCAGCTAACATTACCCTAACTTACTGTCATTTCCTGTCACTCCTCTGTCTCTGTTTCTCCCTTTCCCTGCACATTCTGGGCCTATGCCTTCCTTCCTCATCATGTTTTCCTTCCAAGAAATGCACCGACCTTTGATCTATCCTTCAGGGCTTACATCATGAGACTGTGTGCTCCCTGATACCATCCCCACAAATCCCATAAATACCCATAGTATCAACAATCAGTATTATACATGTTGATACTTGATTAAATTGAAGACTATTGGTCATGTACATTGGGTTTTACCCAAATTAGATTGTCTTAATTTACCACACGCTTTAGGATATCCCATTGGGCACACAGTAAAAATTTAATAAATTTCTGCTGAAAGTAACTTTCTTAATTGAAAGTTACTGGTTGGATAGGCAACATTGAAAATACCTGGGCTATTTATTAATTTTTAATGATTTATCAGGTACCTATCATGAGTTTGGCAGAAACTAAGACCAAAGTACGCACACAACCTCATTTATCCTCCTTTCAGAATAAGCGACCTTTTACTTTTTTACAACTTAGAACTTTTCTCCTAGAGTTGGCTGCTTTCTATGCATTGGTGAGAATAGCTGTATGGTTGGTTGAGTACACTAGGCCTTAAATCCAGACAATTTGAGGGTCAAATCGTGGCTCCTTCGTTTACTTTCTGTGCAACTTGGGACAATATTCGTATTCCCTCTGTACTTCTAGTTCGGCCACTACAAAACAGAGAGGCATGTACAATTACAGAGTTGTTATGACAATGAAATAAATAGCACATGGAAATCCAGTGCCTAAATCTAACTAAATGTGGCAGATGTTCAGAAAATGTTAGTCCCCCTTCCTGGGGCTCAGTCATTTGGGGAGAAGCAGGCATCTTTCCCAGGGGAACATATATATATAGACATTTGGAATTACATTTGAGGAGGAGTAGGTTACCAGCCTTGAGGGCCTAGAGCGTCTCTCTGCCTTGTGTTTAAGAATTTTCCGAAGTTCCTCAGCTGAGTCCTTTCCAGAGAAAACGTGGATGCCGAGAATTTGTTTACTATTTTTATTCAGGAGGAGAACAGAGAAAACTATTGATTTATTAGATGTGAGAGGTTGGGGGAAACTGACATGATTTCTAATTTTTTGCAGCTCTTTCTAATTGGTGTAGTCGTTTAGCCATGAAGGGCAAATTGCTAACAGTTTAAGCTTGTTTCATCCCTCTGTCATAATGATGATGCAGTGTGTGAAATTTCCATACTTGTAAATGAGACACTTTTAGGGGCTATGAAAACACAGCATTCAGGCTCTGAGAAGCACTGTACCAGGCCAGGAGAGGGGAGATGTAGCTAAACAGCTGCACGTGTGACAGGGATTATTAGCAACTTCGGTGGATTCCAGCCCAACATGAGTCACCAGTGTGTCCAGGCTGCCAAGAGGGTAATTTGATCTGGGGCTGAATTAACAGGACTGTAGTGTCCAGACCAAAGGGAGTGATTCTGCTGCTGCCTCAACATGAATCGGACCACACCTAACGTGCTGCAGCTCTTGTTCACCCCGGGTACCCCATCCATTTCTTTAGAGTGTGAAAGAGGAGTTTACCGTATTATGGAAATGGATCGTCTAACACCTGTACTAAAAACCTTAATTCTTTATCTGATCGCTACTCCAGGATTAACCACAAAATTAGTGCTGTTACGTGTACGTGGATGTGTGTCTCTTTGAGGGCTAGGAACGTCTTTCTCTTTTGTGTGTCTGGTTCTTCCTTTTCAAGAAAGTGGATCAGCTTCTAGAAGCAGTGTCTACTGTATTGGGCTTGAACATTTTAGTCTAACAGACCTGAATTCAAATCCTGTTTCAACTATTATGAACAAGAAAAATTAGGCAGCTGCTCCTCTCCTGCCCAGTTCTCTGTATTTTGGGGTGAGAGTGCTTTTCCTCACACTTCTCTGTACCTCCAACCTACCAGACACAAATCAATTCACATATACCATCCTTATCGTCCATTTATAGAAAGCAGGAAGCATTGAATCCTGGGAGTTGTATCTCCATAGCAAAGGGATTTGGAGAGTTAGCTTGGTAGGGAACAGGGCAATGCAGAGATGGGAACATCCCTAGTCTCTGGTAAGATAACATCCTGGAGATTTTAGGCAGAATGATAAAGAATCAGACAGGAGGGATCAGAGAGAATCCCTTTTCAAGCCAGCAGACTTAAAGCAGATGAATTCATGCCTGGAAATGGGGTCAAATATAAATCCCATTAAATGATCCCCCACCTTCCCTTTCCACCTCAGCTATTAATCTGAAGACAAGATTGACTAATAGCCAAACGAGCAGTAAGAAAAGCCAAAGGCAATTCTCACAGAGATTTGTTGGCAAATATCAAGTCTGGATAGATCCCTCCTTCTTTCAAAAATTAAAAAAAAGAAACACACAAAAAATCCATTCTCAACCTCAGAAACCATGGGGCCAATAAATACATGGGGAGGAAAAATCGTATTATTCTGAAGACTCAGAATAAGGAACTACCTCTAAAATGTATTTTATATGGGAAGCAAAAGAAATTTTAAAATAAAACCTTGAAAACAGTATGTGAGATTCTTTATAAAATAGGGGCAAAAATTCTAGGGCAATAACATCTGAGAGAAAGAAATGGCAGAATGAGAAAAAAAAAAAAAGACCCCACTCTTAGATAATAAACGAAACGAGATGAAATATGCAAAGAAAATAAGGATAGTTACATTAAAACACTATAGAAACAGTCGAGAGTAAAACAAACACTCGGGAATTTTGTTTGGTCAGAGAGGTTCTGATTAGGAGGACAAACGTGAGAAAAGCTCTTAAAAGGAAGAAGAAAAAGGAAAAACAGTGACAATGATGAAGATGATGGCTACGGAGGACAAAGAACACAGACCCAGCATAAGAATTACAGATATTAACACAGAAGTCCATAGAATGGTCTTAGATGAGTTGAAATAATCAATGATACAATTGAAGGAAAATTTCCTTCACTGATAAAGGACCTGAAACAAGTACTTTAAAAGAGATCACCATATTCCAAAAGAAACTAATTTTTAAAACACTCTCACATACATATATCCTGAGCAAAATGTTATGTTTCAAGGATAAATAAAATATGAGAAAATATATTATTGGTTTATAAAACCCACGTTAAAGAAGATTTCTCAGGTAAACCAAGTTGTTAAAAGCCTATGGAGGAACTCTACTGAAAATGAGGAGTTTGTATGTAGAATAAGATACTTAAGGAAAGTAGAAAATAATTGAAAGACCTACTGTGAGGAATGAGAGAAAGGCCCAGCTAGCTAGAGATACATAAAAGGCCTATTTAAATCCTCTGAGTATCTTAGGTCAAATCTACTTATTTGTTTCCATAGCACTGCGTATCTTATTTTACATTTATTTAATAAGACAAGTGTCTATCAAATACCCTACCAAATCTTTACAACATTATTGATTATATTCCCCAAACTGTCTTTTGTATCCCCATGGCAATCTTGTGGTCACCTGAAACAAATAAAAAGAAAAGTAAAAACTTAATAATACCTTTGCTATATTGGAAAAATACTTAGATTATTATAGAAAAATGGCTAAAATAACCAGAAGAAATAATTCACAGAAGTACTTCTGGTTAATACACTTTTGAAAATACTCACCACTGTCATCAAACAATGCAAATAAAAACAGCAGTTTTTTCTTTTTCAAATATCAATTTTGAAAACAAAACAAAACAAAAAACAAAAAAAACGTAATGATCTGTAAGTGTGATTGGCACATAATTGCAGTAGGATCTCTGCAGGCTTCTCTGATTGCATGTCTCTGAGTACAAATACTCATACCTTGATCCCACTAATCAAATTTCTTGGAATATTTGTTGAGGAAAAGTTGAGATTTTAATAAATGTGCATGTGCAACATCTTATTGTTCACAGTATTCTTTATAAAAGTAAAGAAATAGCCTAAGTATTCACTAACAGGGAAATGGCTAAAGTATGCTATCCTAAGCAAGTATAACCTTTATAACTTATAAAAACATGATACCCTAGATGACTATCTAACCTATAATTACATTGGGAATATTCATATGCAAATACAAGTATACAAAGCAAACAGGATTATGGCCATCTCATTATCTTCATTATATAATTTGATATTTTCCAAAATGTTGCCACAAGCCTACATTAGATATATAAATACATTTTGTCTATTAGGAAGAATAGATATTTTGAAGAGTATTCCTAGGTAGGTCATTCCTGAGAGAATGAAGCAGCTTTTTGGGATGCAGATTTTTTGCAGCAGCAAGTGGAATAGGAATAAAAAAATCTATGGTAGCTTTACTTTGTAGACTACACAATTTATATTTACATTTTCTGTGTTTATGTCCATTTTTTATACTTTAACCTTTACTATATCTTTTTTGAAAAAGTCATCCCTCAGTAATTTCCCAACCTGACCGGTATATATGTCCTCATATATTCTGCCAAAGATAAACTTGGCACTAAAAAAAATACTTCCACCAAAAAACAACATGAATAAATTAGTCCTTCTGTGTTAAGTGCTTTAAAAGAAATGAACATTATCCCCAATGATGTTACAATCCACCTGAGGGAAAAAAAAACAGATGTATAAAAAAAGAGAGAAAATATCTTAAAAAAGTAATGTGTGTGTGGCTCTGATTCTCGACTTTTATTTTGTTGTCTCTTTGGTTTACCCATCATTTCACAAATACTATTCTGTTTATTTTTATTTCTCCAAATTGTTTTCTGTAATTCATGTCATACTTAATAATAGCTCCAAACTCTTTTATATGTGGTAGATTGCTTTGTATTTTCTAAATAATTATACCATCTGTGACACTTGCAATTTTGTATCTTCCCAACTCTTATATTTTTATTTATTTTTCTTTTTTTATTGCAATGGCTAGGACCTGAAGTAGAATATTAAATTAAAAATGACAGCATACTTCTAATAGTTCATCATTAAATCATATATTTGCTCTAAAATTTTGCTACTCTGAAAAAAAAAAAAAAAGTAACATCTGCAAATCAGTGATGCAGCCAGAAAGGGCTTTGAAAGATTGGAAAGGGGAGACTTGAAGAAAGAAGGTTTGTGATTCCCGCGGATTTGGTTTCCTAGAGGCAAAGTCAAGACTGAGCAGGCAGTGATGGCATTGCTCATGCAGGCCTGCAAGGAGTAGGAGATAAGGTTGTGAGACAAAGTGGGGCCAGGTCTCTGGGGTCCCCTCTGGTCCCTAGTTAGGATGTTTCTCTTTCTAGGGAAAGGTCTAGAGATAAATGCTAAGGCTAAGCCCTTACAGTTCACAATGAGATTTGCAAATAACATCTCATTTTACACAAATGACTGAAACAATAATGACATATAGATACAATAGCTAAAAGAAGAAATCCACTTGGAAGGTCAAGGACAACCCAGCACAACAGCTAATGTTTATCCAGGGTTTACAGCACACCAAGCGCTGCTCTGCGATCATTGCGAGGATGGACTCATTGCACCCTCGCAGCAATGTCATGTGCTTACCATTACTGTTCCTACTGTAGGGATGAGAAAGTTGAAGGAACTTGCCCAGATTTCACACTTTTACATATCAGAGAGGAGGTGGTGCTCCAGAACAAAGGCAGCTCACACAGGGAAGAACCAATGACCTTGAGATTGTTCCATAAGAGCCTCCAGCCAGGTTAAAAGGAAGCTACTATTTTAAAGAGAAGTGGTGTTCACAGTCAGAAGGGATACTGCTCCAGGCAGTAGGAAGTGCTGTCTCCTTTAGGGCTGGGAGAACCCAGAGAAAGCTCATTTGGGACCATGACAAAGCTGGGAGGGAGAGCAAGCATTTCTCAGGGAGGAGTCTAGACTAGCCAGATTCAGAGAAACCTAAAATCAAGAAAGTTTCCCTCAATTATTTTTTACCAAATCTGATTTGCACGCTATAATTTTTATAGTTTTGTCCTGTTTTCTATAAAAATAAATTTATAAGTGGTTGCACATGTGACATGGGGGGGATAGCTGACTTTTTACTTGCCCTTAGTGTGTTTCTGTATTCTCTAAAAGACTACGAGGAGAATGTATTGCTTTTGTAATTAGAAAGAAATATTATCAAAATTCAATAAGCAAGGTTAACTATGTGAAGCAAATAAGAAAACAAAATTGTGCAGAAAAAGAAAAGTAGGTATTTAAAAAACTTTTTCCTACTTTCCCTATGTGATCTAATTTTTCTCTAATTAGTATGTATTACACTTATAATAGCAAAAAAGGAGACTGGCTTGCATCAAAAATTTTTATTTATGCCTCAAATGAATCTCTAGTTCCAAAATGCACCCTTCCATTTAGATAAAAACTTTCTTCACTATGCATAGATGAGGCAGACTACAAATGAGATGAATGCATTTTAGTCTGATATGTCAACATGCCCTTTTAACCTAGTCAATATTAGTGAGTTTTATCAACAAACAAACCTTTTTTTTCAAATTCACAGCGCGAATGTGTGCACACACACGGGTTTTATTGACAGATCACAGCTGGCTTCTAGATTGATCAGTGGACTAAAAATAAGGGAACTCCTTTTATTGCCTTTTTATATTATAACTAGATTTTTTCCCCTCAACATCAAATATAAATATTTTTAAATATACTGAAAATTAGAAAGATTTTTACAGTGAGCGTCCATAAACCCACTTTTTAGTGTCAACAATTAGCATTGGGCTATTCTTGCTACATCACATATCTATCCACCCACCCATCCAACAATCCTTTATATTTATTTGATGCATTCCAAAGTTAGTTGCAGATATCAGTACATTTCTCCCTAAATACGTACTTCAGCAGGTATATCAATGTAACCAATTTTCAGGTTTTGTGTGTCTTTCTTTTTAAATTGAGACTTTTTAAAAGAGAAGTTTGAGATTCACAAACAAAATTGAGGGAAATGTAGAGATTTTCCGTATACCTCCGATCCCCTAACCCCCACATGCATACATAACCTTACCCATTATCAACATCCCCACCGGGTGGTACAATTGTTACAACTGATGAACCTCTATTATCACTCAAAGTCTATAGCTTACATTATAGTTCACCCTGGTTTTGCACATTTTATGCATTTGGACAAATACATAATGACGTATCTCCATCATTATGGTGGATACATTAAGGTAGTTTCACGGCCTTAAAATCCTCTGTGCTTTGCCTATTCATTCCTTCCCTTTCCCAACCACTGATCTTTTTCTTGTCTCCATAGTTGCCTTTTCTAGAATGTCATACAGTTGGAATCATACAGTTTGTAGTCTTTTCAGGTTGGCTTCATTCTGTTAGTAATATGCATTTAAGGTCTCTCTGAGTCTTTGTCTGGTTTGATAACTCTTTTTAGCGTAGAATAGTTTTCCTTTATCTGGATGTACCACAGTTTATGCATCCATTCACCTACTGAAGAACATCTTGGTAGCTTCCAAGTTTTTGGCAAATTTATGAATAAAGCTGCAGTGACTATCCACGTGCAGGTTTTTGTATGTTTAACTTTGGGTGAACACTAAGGAGTTGCCGCTGGATAATATGGTAAGAGGCGTTTTAGATTTGCAAGAAACCACCAAACTGTCTTCCAAAGTGGCTGTTCCATTTTGCATTTTCACCATCAATGTAGAAAGTTCCTGTTGTTCCACATCCTTGTCAGCATTTGGTGCTGTCTGTATGCATTCTAATAGGTGATTTTTTTAAAAAGGATTATTCATTCTTTCTCTAAAACACAAATCTAAAAATTAGGGGGAAAGGTCCATTTCCTGACCATATATTCTAATGTTAGACTCATTAAACATTATAATTTTGAATAATTTTTTGCTTCTTTTAACTGATATCCATACCCAAATAATAAGAACTCTTTACCCCTGCCGTAAATAATCCTGGATTATTCAAGAATGCCAGACAGAGCACACGTGGTCATGGATAACTTTCGATATGAAAGGGTGAGGGATTCAAGGGGAAACCAGACTAGAAATGCAGTTCCCACACCTCTGAGACACATCTAGATGCCCCACGCCTCTTATTCTAACTGCCACAGGCCTTTCCTCCCTGACGCTGGAATCAGTGTGTTATCAGGAATGTATTGAGCTGTATTACACTGTTTGAGGGGAAAAAAAAAATAAGTGGAAGGCACAGGGGATTTCAGCCAATTGGGGGAGTATAACATAGAATATTTGTTTGAAAAAATAAAAAAGATATTTAGCAGAGTGAAACCACAGATTAAGGTTCAGAGTAAGGAGAAAAAGCGATGGGTCAAGACGCCCAGAGAAGGCTTCACGGGGCAGGATATAATCTTGAAGGAAAGGTGGGACTTAGACAATAGAAAGGGAAAAAAGGGAAGGACCTTTTGGCCCACAGCTGCAGCATAAGCAATGACGTTATGTATGGGAAGGCAGGTGTGCTTTGCGGCTGGAATGGAGTTTTTTTTGAGACATCATAGCTGCTTAAGCTCTCATGAAGCCCTTCCCCATCAGAAATGCTCAGATCATCCCCATGCTAGTATTTCCTTGGCCCTCTGATCAATCTCATGCTTGTTTTATCTTTTACCTGAGGTTGCTTCATTTATACCATTTCCTTCTAATTGCCTCTGGGCACGACTTATGCTGTTTGACTTGGCATTGTTTTATTTCATTGAGCAACATGGTGGACATTTACAACACTAGAAAAATCATTGTACAATGTGATTATTGTTGTTAATATTGCTTTTTTTTTTTTTTTTTAATGAGAATGCTAGGTCTCCTGAATGAAAGACTTCAGTTGGGTGTAATAAAAGTACACTGAGCTGGGAGTCAGAAAACCCTATCTTTACCTTATTTCCGCAACTAATTTATATGAGACCTTGGTCTAATCACTTAATTTTCCTCTGAGGTTATAACATAAAAGTGGTGAGAAAGGGCCTTCTATAAAATAGCTTCAGGTACCGGACTGAAATGTCATCATTAAAGACATGTTGGGAGTGAGGACGGGAAAACTAGGAACTTTTTCCGCTTTGAAGACTCGCCTTAAAAAGCAACTTTTTCTTCGTGCAGAATGTGGTAGATGATAAAAGCAGCTGATAAAATCAGAATTTCTGAGGATGATTGAGGTCGTGAGAGAACTCCTAGGAGTCTCAAATCGTGCGTGCGTGCGTGCATGTGTGTGTTGGCAAGGGGAGAGATTGGTATCAGGATGTAGCAGTTAAGAAAAGTACAGCTAGTATGTTTTTCCATGTCATTTTTTGGAGAAAGAAGCAGACAACACAAAACAAAACAAACAAACAAACAAACAAACAAAACAGAAGTGCTACCATAATGACTACAACCAGCGACAACCAGCAGGGAAGCAATCAGCTAAAAACAAAACAAGACAAGCCAGACATTCAGAGCCTCTTCAACTCAGTACCCTCAGAACACCCTTCCATGCCTATAGCAAAAATTTGGAATAATGAGAACCAATTATTAGAAACAAAGCCTATGAGGGTCTGAATAAAAGCCATCCATAGCAAGCAGCCACTGTTAATTGAGCAGTTACTGTGTGCCAGGCAAATTTGTTTGGCGTTGAGGATATACCTTTAAAAAAGTGTACTGACCTTGAGGCTTTACCAAAATTTGCTTTTGGCTCTAAAATACTATGAAAACAGAGACGTTTCCTTCGAATTGCATTTCTGGGTTGAGTTTCCTCCGATGTTCAATGGAATACAAATAGGCCACTCCCAGAAGGCCTCCTCTAGAGAATCTCAGCTGAGGTATGTTCCCGGTGGAGGTGGGGAGAGTACAAAGTTGGCTTTGGAGGCTGGATTGGAAGTGTTAGTATTGGAAAAGAAAAGGTACTCAAGAATTCGGGCCTTGGGAGGCTTTCATGAGGTTGCCAGTTGCTTGTGGGAAAAACGTAGGGCCACTCAGGACTTCTACACCACACGTGAGGAACAAAGACATTGCTGTATCATTAACAGGAGCAGTGGTTCTTGTCCCCATTAAAGGCTAATACGGCACAATGTGACTTTAGTTTTCTTTTTTATTGCTCATTTATTTATTCATATTTTATTATTTTTTAAACATTTTTTATTAGTTTTAGGTGTACAAAACAATGTACTAAACATTTATCATTTATATCCCTCACACAGTGATAAACCCCCTCCCCCAATCTACTACCCCTCTGACATCGCATACAGCCATCACATTTTATTGCCCTTTTTAAAGCACCTTAATTTCTAACTTTGAATACAGTCATCTTTTCTGTCTTATCGAACGTCTGATATGTCATGGCTGAGAGACAAAGTGTGCTGACCACAAAAAAAATCTCACCAATGAGATCCAGTTAAAACTTCTTTGTGTATGTGTATATTCATTGACAAAGAAGCTTACAGAGCATGAGGGCTTCATAAAAAACCTGTGACAATAATATACCTTGGGTTTAAGATAATCTCCTATGGCATGCTGCATCTCATTGCTCTCCAATAGAAATAGTTCACACCAGCTGTTTCTTTCCATTCCCATCAGCCTTTAATGAGTCAATCTGAGACAAACGGCTGTTTAGTCATCTTGTTGGCATCTGAATTCTACATTGGTCTCCCTCAGTTAGAAAAATATTTGGTGTATCCTGGTTCAACCTGCTGCACTCATATTTACAGTCAGAAAACACAGCCCTCTTTCTTAAAATATCCTGAAATGAGTAATGCAAAAAGGCCAGGAATACCATGGGCCAAGGGTTAATACAAACTCCAGCTTTTGTCCACTGTGCACTCAGTTTTCTTCCTTGGCAGTTCTTAGCCCTCTCAAAAAAGCAATGGCCTTCTGCACAACACCTACCTGCCAGCAAAATCGCAACCTACAGTGTGTGTGTGTGTTTCGTTTCACAGACACTGGAGAAGTTCAGCTGAACCTAGAGGGGCTTTGCTTCATGGTAATGAGAAGATTCCAGACTCTTCTCCACAGACCTCCGCTTTGAAGTTGACAGCCTGTCCAGAATAAAGTGTATGGTATTTAAAGTCTCCCTTGACAGTTGCAGCCTCTGATAAAATAAATAAACCTCATGTGGGCATTTTCTTTCCTCCTTATCTTCTGCCAGCAACGGCTATTTAGTGTGGCTCACATTTGTGGCCGCATGAGGCTATGGAAAACCGTGTCGTCTGGCTAGAAAACGGGATGGTTGTTTACATTATGATGGAAGACAGGATAGGATCGTTAAAATAAACTCTCTGATTTCCTGTCACTTCCTTTCTTTAGTGCCGCTAACGTGTCTCCACACAAAGGACTCTTCGTGCTGCCTGCTCTGTCTGGTAGATGGTTCTGTCGTCTGGATCAATTCTTTCCTCTAAAACAAATAATTAGAGTGTAGTGAGCCCTCCTCTTCTTATTTTAACCTTCTTTGGTAGACTCTGCAAATTCACATGTGTAAGGAGGAAATAGCTCCTTGTTACGGAGGCTATTACAATCATTTGGGGACCCAGGTCTTATCTGTACTCGGCATGATTTTTTAATTAAAAAAAAGAAAAAAAAGTAGCAACTCCAGTGATACTTTAAACCTCATGAATCCTGAGTACTTTATGACAAAGGATAGGATGGTCATAATGACAAAAGAAAACATTATTTTTAACACAGAAAAATAAAATAACACCTCCTCCCTTCTACTGCAACCTGTGAGATATACTTCGGTGATTACAAATTGCACTGTGTGTGTCCATTAGTATACATACGTGTTTGTATACTTGGTTGTGCTTGTGTTTCAGCACTCTGGCCCTCTGCATGTCTCTTACCAGCGCCCTTCCCTAAGGAGCTCAATGCTGTTCCCAGCCTAACCCCTCCCCCCACCCATGATTTTGCTATGATCGGCAGAACAGGTGGAACCCATAGTACACAGGCACCTGTAGAATAACCTCTCTCTTCTCGAGGTGTTCTGCTCTTCCTATTTCCTTCCTGGATAGGGACAGTCTTTCTACCCAAGGCCAAGACCATACTCTTCAGGAGTGCGTAGGTTGAATTCCTGGCCATACCCTTTGTTGGTTTTTGTAGTTCTTGTTCTGACATATTCCAGTATCTTTTTCCTGCTCAACAGCCCTTTTCCTGAGAGCCTTGTTTGTTCTTATCCGGGCCATGGAGAGTTCAGACTGTAATTGTCAGGGGAGTAGAGAGCAGGCGGTGATCAAGGAGGAGGTGACGGGGGGACCTGAGACTTGAGTTGAGCCTTGAAGAATGGGTGGGATTTCTTTTATTCTTCTTCCCAAGTTTCCCAAAAGCTATCAGAATTACAGCCCTGGAGAAGGTACAGCTAAAGGAAACGATACAGTCCCAATGTAAATCATCCATGTCAGATGGCAAGATTTTAAAAAGTACCTAGATTCGAATAAATCTCTGACAGAAGAGATAAATTCCTGATGCTGGCGGAGGTGAGCTGTCGGAACATGTCTTTGAGCAGAGCTGCCACAATGAAGGTGTCATTGTCACATGCTGAGGTAAATGGAGCTGCCTGGAGTGGAGCCATGCCAAGTCTGCATGACCACACATGGAGGACCTTTCTCGGGGCACCTGGTATCTCTCAAGTTTCCAACAAGGAAGTCAGCCTGTATATCAGAAAATCCCAGCTTGTCCCAGACAATGAACAGATATAAAACTGTGACATTTGTAAACTGATTTGTTTGGCTTCGGTTGCCCCATATCCTTATTCTGTCCCCTTTCTCAACTCTATAGCTTACCTGTCTCTCCCACATCCTAGCTGGTACTTCTCCAGCCATCACCTGAAATACCTATATTTTTATTTTCACTTTTTTTTCCCCAAATCTCCAGCCTGATCTTGAGTATTCTTCCTAAAAATTCTTGGCCATGCAGAGATGTTTTTGTTTTGTTTTGTTCAACATAGTAATACTAGGACTTAGAACTGGGTGCTATGACATGTTAAACATTTACTTAATAAATGAATGAAAGATGTTAGCTTCCTGTGTTTCTGGTCCTCCAACTTCCTCAGTAGAGATAGATGTGACAATGGTGGACTGGGGCTTATTTTCTATAACCTCCTAGATTAAGGATGATTTTTATTTCCACTCTAACAAGAATTCCCACATTTCTGGCTTCTTTTAACTGGTTCCATTTTCTAAAGCAGAATCTCTGGGAGTGAAATTTGAAGTCTGATTACCTGAATATTTATAGCAAGCATCCTAGGTGAATTTTATATAACAATTTAACAAAATTTTATAACAATTGGATAGAAAGATGGCAGAAAATAAAAACTGGAATTAAAGCATAGTAACTAACATAGAACACATAGTAAAGCCATAAAATATGTTGAAAAAATATGCAATGGGGACATGTCTCCATAGTTTAGTATAACTTACTTTAACTTATTCACTGTTATACTGAGGATAAAATATGTTAAAATCTGAGCACTTTGAAAAGTTTAAAAAGTTCGTATCTCTTCAAGGTACAAATAATGAATTCTCATAATGGTAACTGATTCAGGACCAGAACATATTTTATCTGAGGGAAAATGTTTGTCGTATTCAGAAGGGGGAAAGAAAAACCCCTGTAGAACTTAGGTTTTCCTCTTTTATTTCTCAGAGCTATGATCCTTTAAGTTAAAAATAAAAATCACCTCAGAGAAAGAGCTAGATTTGAAATAAAAGTTACTATGATTTCCTAATTTTTTAAAGATTCTGTATCATTTTAGGAAAATGCTGACTTGTCGTATTTATGAGTTGTGTTTTCAATAACCTTTTCTTTCAGTCAGGAAAGTTTCTAAGTATCAGTTGAATGTGATGCACTTTGAATGTGAATTTATAATATCATGGCCTGTTGTGATACAGCTCCTTCTAAATGAATTATTTAATTTGGAACCAGTGATACGCTGTTAAATGTATCTCAACTCATTTGTAGCATTTGCCCAAATCTGAATATAACTATTCCCGCTATGGCCAGTTTTCCGCTAACACGTGATTTCACTGAACATGGAGTTAGGAAGAGGTGACCAGTAGCAGTACGGCAGTACGTAGTATATCTACCCTACAGCTATGATCAATGTGAATCATCTTGGAGCACAGATGACAGTAAAATGTAGTACAAATAATTTATAGGAAGTGATGCACTTTGAGTATAAACTGTGTTGTTAGTATGCTTTAATTGTAAGTTAATGTAATTCAAATTTTAATAATGGCGATGTTAATCAACAGGTTTGCAAAATTCCTGAAAATGTATCAGTTAGTTCTTGTAATTTGGAGTGAGGTAGCTAGAGCACACTAATAAGAAACTCTCCGAAGGTAAACGTGCAGGAAACAGCATCCAAGTCTTTCACAGAGACTTACTGTTCTATATCCCAAGCAAGTGGATTTTTACAGCTGTATATTACTATTAATACTCTGCCAACAATGATAGTTCAATGAACAGAAATTAAAGATTCTTTGTCTGTCAGAAGTGTTGGCAGAGGTTTTACATGGCCCACAGGTGATGTTTTCAATAAAATTAAAAAGAAAACAGACAGCTCCTTATTTTACCACTGTTTAGGTAACTGGTTGCATTCACATAAATATTCTTCCTTCATGCCAATTTAGACAGACTTAAGTGCAAACAGAATATGCGAAGAAAATGAGACGTCCTCCTTGGGAAGCTGTTAAAACTTGATGCATTCTGTGTCTGTGGTCAAGTCAGGATATAAGAATATCCTCCCACGGCTGCTCTGTGGCCTCTGGGACACCTGTCCTTAGTGCTTTCTTTAACTTCCTACCTACGCCTATTCCCAGGATGACTCTCATACAACAACTGATGTCCCTGTTTTCCCCCTTCCATTCTGAGCAACCCGGAGATCCCTATTGCTCAGAATGGAAAGGGGAAAACAGGGATATCAATTGTATGAGAAATCATTCCAACCCGACATGTTGTTCAAACTAGTATACAGCAGTGCTGCTTACCTGGTTAGCTCATTCTGGTCGTGGGTATGTCAACTACTACTATACAATCAGAATCTCACCGTTTCTGAACTATAACTTGTCTTCATCTGTTTGGGCTGCCTAGAATAGAATACCATAGACAGGTTGGCTGACAAACAGTAGAAATGTATTACTCGGAGCTCTAGAGGCTGGGAAGCCCAAGACCAAGCTAACAACAGATTTGGTGTCTGGTGAGAGCCCACTTCCTGGTTCATAGACAGTAGTCTTCTTGCTGGGTCTTCACAGGATGGAAGGAACTAGGGAGCTGTGCGGCATCTCCTTTTTTTTAAGGGCACTAATCCCATTCATGAGGGCTCCACCCTTCTGACCAGATCACCTCCCCAAAACTTCCCTCCTAATACCATCACACTGGGTTGGATTTCAACACATGCATTTTGGGGGGATGCAAACATTCAGTCTATCTTATACCTGATGGTTGTTAGTTCTGTATAACTGTCAACCTTAAAAACAACTCAATGTTTAGTTTAAAAGACATACATTCTCTGTGTGTATATAGAAAATAAGTTATAAACAATACACATGAATGACTATAGAAGGGTTAGATGTTACCGACAAACCCAGTGCCATTACTGCATTGGAGGCGGCATTTTGGTTAATGGTTTT
Source organism: Rhinolophus sinicus (assembly GCF_036562045.2). NCBI lineage: Eukaryota > Metazoa > Chordata > Mammalia > Chiroptera > Rhinolophidae > Rhinolophus > Rhinolophus sinicus. The sequence continues at coordinate 13,585,499 of NC_133761.1, forward strand.
AGCAGGTATGGACGATCATTGCACACTTAGTTTACTGTCACTGCTGTAACAAACGGCCACAAGCTAACGGCTTAAACAATAACAGTTTATCTTACAGGTTAAAAGTCCGACAAGAGTCTCACTGGACTGAAATCTGGGTGTCACCAGGGCTGCCTTTTTTTCTAGAGACTCTAGGGAAGAATTTGTTTCCTTGCCTCTTTCAGCTGCTGGGTCCCCCAGATTCCCTGGCTCATAGCCCTCTTCCTGCATCTTCAAAGCAATGATGTTGCATCTCTCTGTGTCCTCTTGCCATGTCACATCTTCTTCTGAATAATTCTTTTAAAGATCCATGTGATTACATTAGCTCACCTGGATAATACAGGGTATTCTCCCTATTTTAAAGTTGGCTGATTAGCAACCAAGATTTCCTCTGCAATCTTAATCCCTCTTTGCCTTGTAACCTATGATACTCACAGGTTCAGAAGATTAGGACATAGACATCTCTGGGGAAAGAATGACCTGGAAAGCTCATTAAAACACAGACTTGGGGGCCCTGCCCCAGCATCTCTGATTTAGTAGCTATGAGGTGGATTCTAAGAATTTGTATTTTAACAAGTTCTCAGGTGTTGGCGACATGCCTGCTCAGGGGACTCCACTTCAAAAATCACTGTGTTAGATTTCATTAGGGGATACAAAATGATAACATTTAAATTTGATTAATCATTGTGTTTTGGAGGGAATTTCTGTTTTCATTGGAGTTGCTAGATTAAGTACAGGATGTCCAGTTCAATTTGAATTTCAGATAAACAAGGAGCAGCTTTTCGGTATAAGTATGTCCCATGCAACATCTGAGACATACTTATATGAAAAAGTTATTTCTTGTTTATCTGAAATTCAAATTGAACTGAGTACCCTGAATTTTTTATTTGATAAATCTGCTAGCCCTAGTTTTCATCTGGAAGAGGTAAACAGGGCTGTTTCTATCAGTGAATATTCCACGAGGGACAAAAAATTTTGACATACCTTTTCCCAACTCCTTTTGCTCCCAACAGATAATTTTCTACTAATAACTTGCAACGAAATTATATATCCATTTAGTTTTTCTATTTTGTTAATAGGGATTGAATACCCAATAGAATTGATTAGATATTTTTGATACAGCTTTCAGAGAACTTATCAAGAAATGGCATTACAACTTTCTTTTCACATGCTTTCTCCATATTCCTTATTAGGACTTTTCACAGTTATTTCCTTAGTAAGCATCTATGTGATTAGCAAAAGGTTTTGGTGATGTAATCGATGGAAGTGTGCTAACAAACATAGGCAAGGGAGACAAGTTCCTTTGAAGGAGATAAATAAGAGAATATACTACACAGGCCAGTACCCACTGCATGATTTCCTGACTCCTCCTTAATTAAGACAATATGAGTTGGATTATCATTTTCTTCTTTTCTTTTTTGTTATTGTTTGTTTGTTTTACTTTTTGGTAGCCAAAAGTTTTCCAGCTCTCACAGAAGAAGGAAAAGATTGCTTCTGATTTCTACTTCCACCAGTCTAATTGCACCCTGCAGTTAAGAAAATCATGGCTGGGTCGGTGAGACAAATATCTAAGCCAGAGGTGTTCAAACCCTCTCCATTGGTGCTGATTATAGTGAGTAATAATTTTTTTCACAGCACTCCTAGACCGAAAGAAACACCTAAAAGTTCCCTTTATTAGTTATGTAGGTCCAAACAACTTAATAAGTATTTCTGTCTTAACAACTTAGCAGCCATTTGAAAAAAACAACAACAATAACACGTATACTGAAAGAAAAAAATATTTTTCTTTCATTCTGAAATGGCCACAATTGCTTACTAATGAGATATGTGCGCTTGTCAGACATGGCACAACTTCTCAAAAGTGGAAATCAGATCGGATATCCTCACTCACATTGCCTGTTCCACATTGATTGTGTTTGCTCAGTGTTTGCTCTTTATCACAGCATCCATGGGAAACCTAGCTTTGCAAATTTATGATGTCATTGAAAGGAATGTAGTTTAATGCAACAGGGAGACTGAACTATCTGGACCTAGGAAGACACTAGAGTTTCCTTTAGTGTCTGACTGTAAAGTAATGACACCTGAAAAGAATTTCAAAGGCTAAAGAAAAAATTATTTAACTGAGTATGTTTGGAAGAACGTTGTAAGCAGAGGTGATGCATTCAAGGAAATGTCTGGAAGGTAAGAACAAGAATGGGGTGTGGCAAGAGATGAAGTCTTCTCTTGGTTAAATTGTCTCATATAGCAATAAGGCTGTGCCCAATGAGATTTTTTGTTCTCTCTGAAATGATTTTAGGTTTTGATCAAAGTCAAAAGAGATCAAATGGCCCTTTGGAATCAAAGATCGTTAGAAGAACACCTGGATGTGGAGTTCACCCTGATAATTAAAATGACGAAAAACACATTCGTTAATATTCATGATCCTTTAAAAATTCAAATGATTCCATTTCTATTTATATCACAGAACTGAAATAATGATTGGTAGGGTTTTTATTATTTTCCCCATAGATTCCTTTCATACAGCATGTTACACCGATGGCAGCATGTGCTTCTACCAGAAAGCAAAGCAACTCATTTCTATTTGTCACAAGGAAAATCAGTTGATTCTATGAAATAGTTTTAATAATAACACAACAAAAGCCAGCATTCTGTGAACATGGAGTCTTCCTAATACCAACATTCACAGAGCATCATTTTGATGTATAAATCACATCAGGTCACTTCCCTGATTGAAATCATCAATTTCTTCTCATCGCCCTTAAATTAAAATCTGAAAAGTATTCTCCATAGTCTTCAGCACCCTACCCCATGTTTACATCTCCATTTCTTCCTTCTCCCTCTCATTCTCACTCCCTTCCAGCCTCATTGGCCCTTTTGATAGTTCACCTACGCACTAAGGCGCATTCTGTTTAGGGCTTCTGCACTTGCTGTTTCTTTTACTTTAATATTCTATGCCTTGATTCAGGAAGATGCTCACAAAAATGGTACCCACTCAAAAAAACTTTCTTGACAACATCTCATCATTCTCTTTCTCTCCACCTGCTTTGTTATTTTTATAGCACTTACTAATATATGAATTATTATATATTTGTTTTATTTACTATTTCCCTCACTGGGATGTAAGCTTGACAATATCCACTAATGTATCTTGTTCATGCTTGTTCCAAATACATAGAAAGAAAGAAAGAAAGGAAGGAAGGAAGGAAGGAAGGAAGGAAGGAAGGAAGGAAGGAAGGAAGGAAGGAAGAAAGGAAGGAAGAAAGAAAGAGAGAGAAAGAAAAACTTGACACAGATTGGGTACACCATAAACATTAGTGGCTCTGGAATTTAGCCAAAAATCTGATTCACTTCAGAGTCTATGTTACCTTGAATCAACATTGCACTTAATTTTGAATTCTGGAATATTGTTCTTCATGAGGATATCCCTTGTAGGGAGCTACGAGGCCCGAAGTTCATGAAGGCAAGGGGACCCCGACAGATAATGAAGTGCAGTTAGGGCACAAAAATGTCTATCTGTTGATTTGATTTTGGAGATTTTTAAGATGTGAAAATGTTGTGGCGACAAGAGTGGCCACTCTCACCACTCTTTATAAACACAGTAAAGGAAAATATAGCCACCAGAGTAAAGCGATAATAATAAATAAAAGGCATACAGATTGGAAAGCAAGAAATAAAATTGTCCTTTCTGCAAATGACACAATTATGTATATATAAAATCCCAAGACCAACTAGAAACATACAAAACAAAACTCCTCGAACTAATAAGTGAATTCAACAAATTGTAGGATACATACAAATTAATCATATTTTTATATACTAACAGCAAACATGTAGACACCCATATTAAAAACAATATCATTTACAATCTTTCCAAATTGAAATACAGTTAAAAATCTTGTGAAACATTTACAATATCTGAAAATTAGAAAATGCTAATGAAAGAAATATTTTTAAAAGACTAAGTAAATGAAGAGGCATACTACGTTCATTGATTGGAAGTTTCATCATAGTAAAGATGTCAATTCTTCCAAAATTAATCTGTAGGCTTAATGCCAATTCCTGTTAAAATTCCATTGAGGTTGCTGGTAGACAGAGAGATTATTCTAAAATTCATATGAAAAGGCCCAAAAAAGCTGAAACAGTTGAAGAACCTGAATAAAGCAAGACGAGTCTTATCTACCTGATGTTAAGGCTACGGGAATCAAGACCATGAGAAAATGGCAGAGGGATGCACAGATACATCAATGGAACAGAATAGAAAAACCATCTTGATTTTGTAGATGAGGAAATTAAGGTCCTACGTATGTTGCCCAAGATTACACATCTGAAAGACAGAGTCAGAATTTGAACTCAGATTGAGTCTGTTACCTGTATAATTCCCACCACACAGGGTAGCCTTTATTTTATCAATAAAAAAGAAAGTTAAAATTAAAAGTCCTTAGCACAAATGTGTTTGTGAGCTATGGGTTCTCTAGGCATCTATGAATAAGTCCTGAGCTGAATCATATGCTATACAATTGATAGTATATGACGAATAATGCTAAGAGACATTTAAATGCTAATTAATTGAAAATGTTGATTACTTAAGTTAATTAACACCTCCACCACTTCATATAGTTACTTATCTATTTATTTAATAGTGAAACGACTTAAGATCTGCTCTGTTAGCAACTTTCAAGTGTACAATGCAAGGGTTTAATGCACAGCATAGATTCTATTTCTTTATCTCTCTCTGCGGTATCCTCAGACAAGACTACATATGATGCCCAACATTCTGAACCTCAGTTTCTCCATCAGAACCAAGAGAGTCTTTGCTATAGAGAAAGTGCTTTGCAGTCCTCTCCTCAAGGACATTAAGAGTCCAAAGTCCAGTCCAACAGATTGCAAATTAATTTCATTGCTTTAGGCAGGATGGGTACACGTGTGTCGCAATAGCTCACCCTGACAGTTTTCTAAAGCATAGAAATCACGTCTTAAACATTTGGCCCTTTCTATGGACTGTACTGATTCAGAACATACATGGGTTTTCACTGATCGACCAAGCACCTGAAGAAAGAATGTTATGTGCTATACACGGTGCTAAGAGCTTGGGGCATAAAGAAATATAACAGATGCTTTCCACTCAAGGATGTTCTGGTCTAGTGAGGACCAGATCGTATTCTTTTTTCAGTTAATACAAGTGAAGTCATATTGTATACTGCTTTCTCTCCCTGACATTATAAAATATATCTTCCTTTGGTTTTGAAAAAGCTTTTCCCAAGAAAAGTAACTGCATAATAACCCACCCAGTGAAATGTATTTTAATTCATTCAACCATTTCTATTATGAGACATTTACAGTGTTTCTATTTCTTAAGTTATAAATGAAGCTATAATGACTACATCCTGAGTATATCCTGGCAGACACATGCATACTCTATATATATCATATAAGCATATATGATAATGTTATTACATATAAACATACATGCTATAATACACACACATATATACAATATATACTATAGGGTATGTATATACTAGGATACTATATTATAATGTTTACATATAATATTTGTATATGCATTGTGTGTGCGTGTGCGTGTGCGTGTGTGTGTGTGTGTGTCTATTCCAGAATTATTGTGCTCTGGATTGTTTTTAAAGAATGGATATATATTCAGGGGTTAGGAACACAAGCTTTGAATTTGTTCAGACTTTATTTTTTCAATTTTAAGCTTTTTATTGAAAAATGTTGTATTTCAAACATATGTACAGAAAATTAAAAAAAAATCAATTGTAAATATACCAATGTATGAGAATTCATAAAGTGAACACACTTGTGGAACCAGCCCCAAGATCAAGAAAAACTAATGAGAACCACAGGAGCTCACATTGTGATTTTTACCCTCCTCCCAGGGAAACCGCTATTCTAATTTATGACCCCATAGATTCATTTTGCTTGTTTTTGAACTTTATATAAGTGAAATCATATTGTATGTACTTTCTCTGTCAGGTTTCTTTCTTTTGTGAGTGGATGATTTGTGTGAGTTTTTTAATTCTGTAAAACTAGTTGTAATTTGTTCACCTTGATGATGCATTCTATTATTCCATTGTGAAATTATACCCAGTGTTACCCATTCTACTGTTGATGGCATTTGAATAGTTCAAATTGGAGACTATTACAAATAGTGCAATTAACATCGTTTAACTCTCTTAGTGAACATGTACCTGCATTTCATTTGGTTCTGTACACCCTAGAATGGAATCAGTGCTATACTAATATTCATCTTTACTAGATAAACATGTATTTGCTATTTTGCGGGGGGAGAGGGTCTATATACCTTGGAGTGGAATTACTTGTATGCCTTTTAAGCTTCATAAATGCTATCAAGCCGTTTTCCAATGTGGTTCTACCAATTTACACTCCTACCAACACTGTAGGAGAGTGCCCTTCCTGACCTTTGGTGTGCTTTGTAGTTTTCATTTTATCCGTTTTAGTTGACGGGTAGTGCAGTGTTTTTTGCACTGACTTGCCGTATGCACTGGACAACACACACTTCTGTGCCTGAGTTTTGCACCTTATAAAAAGGGGCTAATAAGAGCACTTTATTTTTGAGAAATAAATTCAATAATACAGGCAACATTTGTGAGGCAGTGGCAGGCCCTGAGTGGACCATCGCCAGTGTTCGATGCCACTCATCATGTCATCACCACCATCACTTGGTGATTAAGCATTCCACAGAGAGAAAACAGTTTTGAAGACAAAGGGACCGGCTTATGCAAAGGCAGCAAGGCAGAAAAGGGCTGTCTGTGTTGGAAAAACAGTGAGAAATTTCCTCTTTCACTCCACAAATGTTTGGTCCGGGTGAGAGACAGAAATGTTTGACTAGCAACCCACTCAATTGTTCTGTTTCAAAAAGAGGGTGATTAAGTGCCCATTTCATTGAGTCGATTATGCATCTCAAATGGGAAGCAAATAGTCAGTTATTTAAAACAGTCTGCGTCCTGGGTGTCTCTTCCATAAGAATGAAGTTAGAACAGTCCCTGCACTGTGCAGAGGGCAGACCTGCTCTCTGTCTGACCAGCGGGGCTTTTTCTTACTTTCCTTTTCAGATAAACGCGTATTATTGGGAAAGGCATGGAAAGCCCCTGGCTTTGTGGGTGAGGATGTTTCTGTGTCCCCCGGCATTGAGAGTATCCCGGGCTGCTTCCGATGGCATGCAGAATCCTGTTCCTGTCTCGCTGGATTGCACTTCTGAGCAGTGTGCCGGGCACCGCCTGCAGGGAGTGGAGGCTTCCTGGACCACAGCCTCATCAGGCCCAGCTGTGCCCCGCAGCTTAGCAGCAAAGCTCCTGTGGTCCATCGCTGTTTCCCCAAATTGTTGTTTGGGGGGCTTTGCATTATGAAATTTGCTTTTTTGTTTTCTGCTATGTCACTGTGCTTTTAAGAGTAATGAACTCTCAAGCTCACTTCCCCATCCTCCTTTTTTGGGGTTAGAGACTCTATCTAGTCTCTGTCTGTGAGCCCTAAAAGGGAATGGTGGCTCTGGCTGGAAGGGCTTCATATGGGAAGCTTGGGGGCCAATGTCACAGCAAAACATCTGCATAGATCTTTTCTTGCTTTCAGGATGTTGTGACCAAGAGTCTGGCCTCATACCAACCGGCTGGCCTCTTATTCTGAGCAGAGTGTGACACAGCTCTTTAAGGTTATTTTCACAGAAGGCAGAAAGAAATCCCCATCTGCAGGAAAATAGAAAAGTGATGATGAACTTGGGGAAAGGACCTTTTTTTTTTCTCACTAGCCTGGGACCTTGGTTGTGGCCTCAAAGAAAGATGCTCTGGCCATGAGTGGAAGGATAGGCCTCCAACAACAGCTCTTCTGCCAATCACTGTATGGCCTTGGGAAGGTCACATAACCACTCCCAGCCTGTTTCTTCATCTGCAAAACCGAGACAGTCTTGACTTCAAAGGCAATACGAGGCAAGCACACAGTGGTGGGCATCGTTACAGTTCAATAACTAATGCCTATTACATTTTATGTTCTCCTTCCCCACCCTTTCCCCTCTGTCTCGCCAACTCCCTTTCATTCTTGGCCACAGCTGTTTCTTTTCTTCCAAGTCTTATCAAGAATCTCTTCTGATTTATCCAGTAGCAATTCCACTGTCCTTTATTGCAGCAATGTGTATGCCACCTTATAAACGTAATTGTATATTTAGTTAATTATTTTTTTTCTGTAAATGAATCTACGTGTTCTTTGCTTGTCATTATATCTCCATGTGTTCCTTATCACAATGGGTGTCAAATGGTAAACAGTCAATAAATGTTAAATTGTGTTATTATTTGACACACAATGTATCTACTGAGAAAAAGAAAGCAGACTTTCCTAGATCTTCTCCGGTACCAGCAGGCCCCCCACACTGCACCCACTCTACCAGCCTGGGTGCCACACACCAGGATGGCTCAGTTTGACTCACGTCTTGGCCTTCTCTCCTCGCTCCCTTCAGTCTTTCATTCTGCCCACCTCAATATTTGGCCGCCTAAAGTTATAGTCTATTGAGTCAATCAACTATTGCTGTATAACACCACCAAATGTTCCATGGCTTAAAAAATCCTACTCTTATCACTCATGCTTAGCCGTTGTCTGGCATAGAGTAGAAAATACATGTTTATTAAAATGAATGAATGATGCTTGAAATGTGTTTATGAAGCTAGGCTTCCATGTCCCATCCCCTAAATGGTGAATACTTCATGGATACCCAATAGGGTTAATAACTTATCCTGCTATGCCCAAACCTTTCCTGGTTTTAGCACCAAAAAGCCCATGTCCTGAGAACTCTCTTCTTCTCAGTCCTGGGCAAACTGAGATAGCTGGTCACCCTAGTTTCTAAGGGCCCTGCTAGCACAATCTTACAAACTCAAATGCCTTCAGAGGCTATAGGGTAATGACAATGAGAGGTAACGAAACGGGCCAGAAGGTATTTGAATATGAACAAAAACTGTGGAAGAGCTGAATTAGCTTTGGAGCCAGCATTGCAGCCTGTGAGACAGCAGTGCTTGGCAAAGTTAACAGAAGAAGGAGCAGGGCAAATCCATTTTATACTCAACAATGATTTCTTGTTTTACAAAAACCAAAACCATCAATTTTGAGATTACTAAGAATTTGCTTAACATCTCTGAGCCTCCGTTTTGTTATATATGAAATTAATATTTTAAAAGTAGCTACCAGATATACATAATTATGAGTCTCCAATTCTATCTAAAACACAGAATATTAATAGTTTTATATTTTCCAGAAATAGTATGTATAGTAGAAAGTACACTGAGCTGGGAGTTTGAAATCTGGTTTTTCTTCTGGTTGTATAACTGAGGAATTCATTTAACATCTCTGAGCATCAGGTTTCTCATCAATAATCCAAGCAGGCTGACAGCTAATTGTTAGGGTGCATTATATTATTAGGATTTGATTACCTGGGCAGTGCTTTCTGGAAGGAAAGTTGGTGCTAGGGATTAAGAACTCGGGTATAGGGGTCAGAGAAACCCAGGCTCTGATCCTGGCTGTCATTTGATAGATGTGTAACTTCAGAAAATTCTTTAACCTCTTCATGGCTAAACTTCCTATAAAAATGGGAATTTTAATTGTGCCCACCTCATGTGGTGGCTGACACCGAGAGGACCAGATAAAATAATCTACGCAAAGAGATGAGCACAGAACATATAAATAAATGTTAGCTTATTTCTACTGCTAAAATTCCTATGATTAATATACAGAAATGATCAAAGTCTCGTTAAGTAATATTTTCAGTTTGGAAAAGAGAACGTTTATGAGTTTTGACTTCTAACTCCCTCAATTTCCTACACCTCAGGCAAAATGAAAGTAACTCTCTTAACTGCAGTGTTTTCAGTCCTCCCAGACTGTATACAAAGCTCCCTGGTCCTAGAAATGAACTTGTCCCACTGATTTTTAAAAATCTGGAGCCGCAGTCTCGCCTGTGGTTACAGAAGTTCATCTCCATAGGATGCTAGCTCCTTTTCTCCTGAGCAGCTTTTTTTTTTATTTTTATCTTCCATGTGAAAAAAAAGAGAAAAAGAAAAAAAAAAAGATGACTTCCATGACTGTTCTCCACCTGACTCCCTTCTGGGTCCCTTCCTCTCTTTACTTAGCAGTCAGAACAAGCAACTCAATTTTGAATCAAAATCTGAGGTCACACGTTAATCTTTAAATGCTCCCGTTTTTCCCGGTTAATGGAACTAACAGGCATTCAGTTCACTTACTTATGGAACTGCTTCTAATTTTTAAAAACTTGTTTCCCTTCTTCCAGAGCTGAAGTTTTAAAACTCATTAAAATTGAATTTAATTTGGCATTTAAAACAACATAAAGGATATGTGTGTGTGTGTGTGTGTGTGTGTGTGTGTGTGTGCGCGCGCATTAGTGTGTATTGGGTATTTCCTATGAGTCTACTTTGAGACAACATTTTAAGTTTCTTTTGAAGGCACTTAAGTGGTTCCAGCTGTTTAAGACTGAGAGCTGCAGGGACCTTTCCATTTCAGGCGACCTTCAAATGAAGTTTACTAATGGTTCGAATTTGTCTTCACCCTCCACAGGAGTTTGTTAAGGAACTAGCCATGTGTGCCCTGTGTAATGGACAAATCGGCACCAAATTAAACCACTTTCATTACTGTGGGCTAATTATGTAGGCAAAGAGATGGACTTCTTATGCAAATGTCTCTGGACATATGAAAGCCAAATGATATTGTTTGGACAAAAGTTTCCCAGTACTTGGAAGGAAGACAGTGGGTGGGAGATTACATTATCACAGGATATATGGTAGGCAGGAGGGCCAGGCTCAAAACAACTGTTCTATAGCAGTTAGGACCATGGTCATATTGCAAGCATCATTTCAGTACAAAATGATCTATGAGAAAACTTTGCCCTTGAAATGACATTTGATGCTATTCATATTAATTGGAGTTTTATGGATTTTTTTGGCTTTATTCTTATTTGATTTGTAAATTCATTTTGGTTTTGCAATTATAAAATAACTGCAGGCATAGAAAATATATATCAAGTTTTATATTTGTATTATCTTCATAGAACAAAAATAATTTAAATCAACATTGGGGTCTGCAAATATTTTCTTCTTATATGTCTCATAATATCAGATATTATTTAAGTTTGAGAAACAGTGGTGTAAAGTATCACTGACTGGGGCTAAAGAGGAAAATACGAGTAGTTATGTATGAACAGAGAACAGAACAATGAATAAGGGAATCATGCATGGGCTCTGGTTAGTGGCTGCACTTGAGTCTCAGTCCCACTTCCATACTAAATAAATCATGGGATTTTGCCTTTCTAATCCTTTTTTTCTCAATTAAACTGGGAATAAAAACAGCAATTATCTCATAGAGTTGCTAGGATGATTCATTGAGATAACCCTTATAAAGTGATTCAATATGGGGTACAGTGAAAAATATGGACTGTGGAGGGAGACTCTCTGGGCTCTGATCATGGCAATACCACTTGCTAACTGCATAGGAAGTTACTTGACCTCCTAGCACCTTAGTTTGCTCATCTGCAAAATGGGGATAATAACAGTGCTTACCTCATACATTGCTACAAGGAGAACTGTGTAACACATGCAAAGCACACAGGCCATGGTGGTAATAAGTGCCCTATAAGTGTTTCCTATTACTATTAGTGCAAAACAAAACAAAATACAACTGAGATTTGGAAAACTGCAACTGACACAAAATTAAGAGAACTACGAGCATATTAAACTGAAAGGTACGGCTGACAAGGGAATAAACTAGTTTCATCACATTAGGGACAGTTAGTTATGCCAGGAGCTAAAACCCAAAATAGTGACATACTGTCTTCTGTTCTTTTTCTTTCTAGGACAATTAAATGATAATCAAAACATGGGTCCCAAAAGACCTTAAATTAGTTAATGCCTGTAAGTTAAATGAACAAGCCATTAAGAACTAAAATATCCACTTCCACTAATTGTAGGCCCTTTTATTGAGGGCCTACTGTGTTCTGGGCATTGCTCACAGCTCCTTGACTATATACAACAGCCGTAAGGGCTATGCCTTCTTCGTCTTGTTTGACAATGAGGGAGGGAACTGAGGCTAGGAGAATTTTATTGAAAAGGTATTTATTGAGCAGCTAGCTGATCTGTGTCTGTTAACTGAGGATACAGTAAAAAGACACAGATGGTCTCTGCCTCCATGGAGCTTTGAAACTATCAGAGTTGAGAAGTAACATCTCCAATGACATAATGACTTGAACCCAACTTCAAGATCTGGGTTTTTTCCTACTTTCAGTGAAAAAATTTAGGCCAAAACCGACAGGAATCCTAAGGGGAAATTGACTTTGTGTAGCCTTTATTTTCATCCCCCCCCCACCCTACTTTCACAGAATGTTTGTTTCATTATATTGAGGGTGTTTTCCAGATGATTTTTCTTCCCCTGCCCCTGGCAAGTAGCTGTCATGAGTCACAAGCAAATCTCTGAGGAATAACTGCCAATGGCTAGTGGTTCCACCCTTCTTCATCTCTGATTGACAGATCCTTTAGTCCCTATAGACCAGCAAAGGGGAATAATGCCTTGAGCCAAATATCCAGAACATTCGGAAACCATTTCCTTCATGTAGACTCCAGATAAACCTGAGAAAGATGTGGAAACATTGAAGAGACATGGTTCTTGCAGCTCCTCGCTGCACTTGGCCCATGGCTATGGGAGAGGAGAGATCACCATTGTTCAGATGGAGGAGATGGGTCCATAAATAGGTGGTCGAAATTCCAGGCTAAAAAGGCACCTTCCCCAAATAACAAAAAAGCATTTATTCACCTAGCGCATTTGCCATTTGTACGACTCTTTCACATCCTCTATGTAACTTATTCTTCAAAACAACTCTATGAAGTAAGCAGATCATTCTTCATTAATCACTTTACGAAGCACTAACCTCAAGCCTAGAAAGGTCTGCTGTTTCTTCCAAGATTACAGGAGTTATAAAAATGAGAAGGATTTCTTAAACTGAGGTCTTCTTGCTCTAAGGCTGTTGTCTTTTTCACTAGTGCAGTAGTTGTTAAGTGTGGTACCTGGACCGCTGTATGAGCATCATTTGGGAGTGTTAGAAATGCAAATTCTCAAGCCCCCTCCAGCCCGACCCACTGAGTCAGAAATCCTGAGGGACGTGCCCAGCATTCTGTTTCAACAGCTATTCAGGCGTGTCAGACTCCCTCTAATGTCTGAGAACTGTTGTGCTAATGCTTGCCTCCCAAAGGAGGCTTGAGATTGCTGACTTATCACCGGCTATAAATTTAGAAGTCCTGCAATAAATGTTGGATCGGTCAGTTATACCTGACTGTTCATGGTGCTTGGTAAAAACACCAAAATATTAACATTTTATATAAAAAGGCATGTAGAGTAGTTTCCCTTTACCTATGGTTTTGCTTCTGTGGTCTTAGTTACTGGCAGTCAACTGTGGTTCAAACATATTAAATAGAAAGTTACCGAAAGAAACAACTCGTAAGTTTTAAACTGCATGCCCTTCTGAGTAGTGTGATGAAACCCCGTGCTATCACACTCTGTCTCACCTGGGGTGTGACTCATCCCTTTGTCTAGTGTATCCACGCTATTTATACTGTGAACACGATATTTTGAGAGAAAGGTCACATTTACATAACTTATTTTACAGCACATTGTTATCATTATTCTATTTCATTATTCTTGTTAATCTTTCACTGTGCCTAATTTAGCAAATTGAACTTTATTAGAGGTACGTCTGTACAGGAAAAAATAGTATGTATGCATACATATACACACAGAGGGTGCCAAAAAAAATGTACATACATTTTAAGAAAGGAAAAAACTGTATGAAAATGATGCTGATGGGAACCACTTTGAGCACCTCTTGTAATTGCAGAAGTCAAATGTGACTTGTATTCATCTTTTGTTATCAGTATATATGTAGTATTACAATTTAAATACATTTTTTCCTTTCTTAAAATGTGTATACATTTATTTGGCACTACACACACACACACACACACACACACATATTATATAATATATGGTTCTGTACTATCTGTGGTTTCTGGCATCCATTGGAGGTCTTAGATTTTATCTCCCATGGATAAGGGGGGCCTACTATATAAAGTAGATGATCCCTAAAAGATTCAGAACCAAGTAGTAGCATTATCTAATGTAAAAATAACCAGTAGATTTGGTTTCAAGTTCAAAATCTCACCTTTGTTTTACCGCTGTCCGGAGTGTGCTGCTGAGAAGCTCTGGGGTCACACCAGGAAAAAGATGTGTGATTACTTAGGGGTATCTGCATAGTCAGGGGAGTGGGGACCACGTATTTGTCACACTCAGTCTAAGGGAAAAGAATAGTAGTTGTGACGTTTCACTATCAGCTCAGCCCTTACTTTTCTGGATGACCATGGGCAAATCGACAGTCATGAAAGCTGGTAACACTGGGCACTTTTACCTGGAACTTCTGACTTGACCCATCTCCGAGCTCACATTATGATTGTCATTGGCGAGATGAGGAAAACTGAGGCTGAAAATCTGAGATTGTCCCACGGTCCGCTAATGAGTTTGCAGGTGTAAAAAACTCAAATACTGTTCTGTGTTTTGAGTTCTTTCAACGAAACTTGATGTCTCCTTTCCGTTGTTTGTGGTTCAATGTCCTTAGTGGCAAATGGGATTTAAAATACTTTTCTTGTATATTTCACAGTACGTTACTCATTTAAATAGTGTGAAAATTAGAATCGTCTATGACATGTACATAAAATAAACACGGTTTCACATACTTCTATAGTTCAGTACTTTCCATGCCAGGTTTGTAGGCAGAGATACTAAAGCAAAGTGAATGATTTGATTATAGAGTCCCGCAGTAGTTCTCAAAGGGGTGATTTTGCTTCTAGAGAAACATGTGGAAATGTCTGGAGACATTTTTGGCTGTCACAACTCAGGTGTAGGTGTTGCTACTGGCATCTAGGGATCCCGTAAGCATTGTGCAATGCACAGGACACCCCCGCAACAAAGAATTTTCTGGCCCCAGATGTCAATAGTGCTGCGGCTGAGAAACCTTGGATTAGAGTCAATGAGAAAAACACTGTTTCATCAGAGTTTTACTGTCATTAAAGAGAGAAAGTCCATGTTTTCCCCATGAGCAGAGACAGAGTCCTTCCTATGTTCTGTTGCCCCCAAAACCTGTTTTACTCTGTCCCGGCAATAATATCTGCCCCAGGGATCTTTAAGTTCAGACCCCGCCTCTGGTACTCACCACCTGTGTGACTTGTATCTTAGTTTGCTTGTGGGTCATATAGGGATAATCAGATCTACCTCATAAAGCTAATGTGAGGAAGATTAAATGAGATGCGTATAAAACACTTCAAACAGTCCCTGGCCCATAGTCAGAGCTTAACAAATGTTAAGGAACGTAAAAAAAAGTTTGGTATACAATGCTGTCTGTACAATAGCTCTCAGTGCAGACTATGTCTCTCCATGAATATAAGATTGGTTATTTAAATTCAATTTATCAAAAGCTCAATATTAATTTTAAAAACCTAGCATCCTGGGAGCATTTAAGAATTAATTACATTCAATAACAATTAATGAGTGTTCATTTTAACAAAATAAATAAGTTCTAAAATGTCATTTACTTAGAACATCTATACGCAGAGTGTATTTTCACGATTATCTGCATCCTTTGTTCTCTTTCCTGTAGGAAAAGAACTGATTAATTTGCCGTGTGGCATTCACAAGGAAGGGAGAGAGAAAAGGAGGCACTTTTCATAATCAGGAACAAATCATATTGTGCCTTTGACAATCGCCTCCCGCTTCCAAAGCTCCGACGCACTGGAGAAAGCCAAGGTTTAACTGCCATTTAAGTGGACTCTGAAATTCTAAGTCTGCGGTTTGCCCGCCGCCCTGTTTTTTCTTTCTGGTGTTTCTCCAACGGCTGTAAAGCAAATAGGCTGCCCTCCTATTACTCAAGAAGTAGGTAGGGCTGTGGGGATGGAGTTCTATCCTGATTTAGAATAAGAGCTAATGAAAATGTAATTTTTAAAAATATGGGTTTGTATACATTTATCACTATCTGATTTGAACATTAAATTCTTTGGGCTGTGATGTTATTTCATTATCTCAGCCACTGACATCTGTTAAACACATGTTTTCAGAATGTCACTGTTGACTGGGTAATACTGAGAAAGTGTGTCCTCCACTATGTTTTGGTAATCCCTCATCACCATAATCCTTTGTCTGCGCTATCTACACCTGACAGAAGAAAATTTGCCTCAAATCTGTCTGCTGATACAGAATATTTTGAGTAATCCTTAGAAAATATTAAGTTTTGGATAAAGATGAAACAGAATGAGGTTAAGAAGAGGGAGCCAGGTTTAGGAGATATGACTTACGAGATAATCATTCCTAGCCCTATTTTACAGATGAGCAAACTGAGGCCTGGCAAGATAAGAAGACACAGGCAACATCACACAGTAGCAGAGGCAGACCTGAGACCCAGGTCTCTTGCCTTCTAACATGAGGCTTGTTTTCATCCCTTGACACTACTAGTATGGTGATGGGTGACGTCTGTGTGTAAGTTCAAAATAAGTATGATTCACATATTCACACTTTTGGAAGTTTACTCCTTAAGGCTGAGCAATTTGGCATCCAAAACATAAATGTGGATCTCTACATGTCGAGGAGTCAGGGGACACTGACATTTGGGTGAACTGCAGAAACTGAATAAGAGATTCACCAACTCTGTCATTTTAGACAAAGTGGACTTAGAGACAGAAGATACAGAAAGTCCTAGAACAGCTTCATGCTTTCATACTTACATATTTTATTTGCACACGTGTCTGTGTGTGCACACGCACATGTATGTGTAAGTGCTTACATGGGATTGCTTTCTTGGGCTTTCTCACACTGCAGGGACTAGCGGGAATGGTGTTAGTCATTTCCTTGTCGACAAATAGAGATTTATGTGCTTGGGTTCTTTCTCACATTTTGCTGTCTGAATGTCTGCTCTTCGGAATTTCACATGCAGGGAATTTCAGTAAGTGTGGAGAAGGATCACATTTAGTCGGTTTTTAACACGGGAAAAAGTCTCTGTCTCTCTCCCCCGCCCCGCCTTTGTTGTTCAAGATTTTTCAAGTTTTGCTAAGTTCCTTTTCCTGTAGCTTCAGGTGGAGAGCAAACTGCCAAGTTCCACTGACAAGGACCAGAAGACGGTCACCATCTCTGAGCTGCCCAAACATCTGGCTAATTGCATAAAACCTGCTCACACTTAACCATAAAGCCTCAGCACAAAGTCCTGGGATGAGAAAATGTTCATCTAACATGTGGACGCTGACTTTCCAGGAAGCTAAGGGTGGAGGTTCAAATGAGGCAATAGAACCACCTTGCAGTATTACACCTGCTGAGGAAAGGAGAAAGCCAGCAGGTGCTCTCTTTGCTGAACTTTGTCTGAAGACATTGATTCTAGATGATTCAAAACCCTGCTTCCCTACTCGTAGCCACAGCTGAAATGGAATATAGTAGTAAACAGGAAAAAGCAGTAAATAGTAAATTTGTCTTGACGATTTCGATGATTGGTGGAAGAGTCTACATACAGTCAGAAGGTACCAAGAACAAATATCCCCCCAGGGTCCATTCTCGCCTCCATTAAAATTTACTGAGCATTATCACCTCCAAGCATTATACAAATATCATCTTGTTTAACATAACATAATAGATAGTATTACCCCCATTTTTTGCGGGAGGAAATTGAGGAGCAAAGCAGTTATTAATTAATTTAGGTGGCATATTAATTCTGATTATATAACACAGTAGCTCCACCTGATATCTTAACCTGAGACTATGACTGAAGTACAATTATTATCCCCATTTTATAGTTGTGGAAACTGTGGCACAGAAAGGTAACTGACATACCTTATTTGTACTACAATTCAAATTCTGGCAGACTCGTCTCAGAGGCTGCACTTTTAAACACTGCGCTGTACGAATGTGCACATAGCTAGAAACTTCAAACTGAACAGGAAAAGTATAAGGCAGAAAGCAAACACATTCTTCCATCCCTAGAGTCCCTCTTCTCAAAGGAAATTGCTATTAATAATTTCCTTTCAGAAAAGGAAATATATATAGATAGAGATGCTTTCAGAGAAAAAATCTTGCCGATTCCAGTTTATAAATAACCTATTACTTTGACACAAAATGGATCAAAAATAATATTTACCTTTCCATGCACCTTACCTTTGTTATGTAATACTATATCTTGTAAAGATTTTCATTACATCATTTATTTTAAGAGCCAAGAGGACTTCTTTGTGTGTCCATACCACAATTTATTAAGCCAGCCTTTCAGCAATGGGCATATTGGATTCCCTAAGTTTTGCTCTTAACAGCCAAAGTTACAGAGAACCTCTTGAACATAAAGGCAGTTGTACATTTTACTGGTATGTTGGTAGGATAAATTTAAAACAGTGGAACTATTGGATCAAGCATTATTATACATTTTAGATGGATCCTGCCAAATTGCCCTCCAAAAATAATATTTTGGGAAAAATCTGTTTTCCATATTGCCATATATTGTTAGCACTAGATTTTATCAGACACGAATTTTCTCCTCGTATGACAGGTTAAAATTCTACTGACTTTCAAAATCTAATGTCAATCAACCTCTATCCTTTTTCTCTCTCTACTGGCTCCAATAAGACTTCATTTATTGGATTTTGGGGATGGTTTTTGCGGTAGGCTTAATACTAACCCCCAAAGATATCTAAACCCTAATCCTTGGAACCTATGAACGTGACCTTAAACAGCGAAAGGGATTTTACAGATGTGCTTAAGTTAAGGATCTTCAGATGGAAAGATGATCCGAGATTATTTTGGTGGGCTCTAAATATAATTGCAACTATCCTCATATGAGAAGAAGCAGAGAGAGATTTCACTACAGAGGTAGGAAATATGATGATGAAAGCAAGAAGTTGGAGTGATGTGTCCAGAATGCACTGGGACTGCAGGGAGCTTCTAGAAGCTCAAAAAAGCAAGGAAATGGATTCTCCCCTAGAGCCTCTGGAAGGAATCAGTCCTGCCAACACCTGGATTTTAGCCTGGTGAAACTGATTTCAGATTTCTGGTCTCTGGAACTAAAAGAGCATACATTTGCATCGTTTTAAGCCACCAAGTTTGTGGTCATTTGTTACAGCAACAATAAAAATCTAATAAAGCCCTTGTTTCTCTTTGAACCAATTAAAATCTTTGAGAATTTGTGTTACACCTTTCTTAGGGTCTTTTCTAAATGCAGGCATATTTAGGAGACATTGAGGGTTCAGTTCCAGACCATCCTAATAAAGCAAATCACATAAATTTTTTGGTCTCCCAGTACATATAAAAGCTTTGTTTGCACTCTACTGTAGTTTATTAAGTGTGCCATGGCACTTTGTCTAAAACGCAATGTCCATACCTTAATTAAAAACTGTATTGCTCAAAAATGTTAACCATCATCTGAGCTTTCAGTGAGTGTAATCTTTTTTCTGGTGGAGGGTGTTGCCCTAGTAACATCAAATATCACTGATCACAGATCACCATCACAAATATAAGAATAATGAAAAAGTTTGAAATATTGCGCGAGTTACCAAAATGTGACACAGCTACACAAAGTGAGCAAATGCTGTTGGGAAAACGGCACTGATAGATTCACTTGTCACAGGGTTGCCACAACCCTCCAGTTTGTAAAAATAATGCAATATACATATGTGAAGTACAGTAAAGCTAAGAGCAATAAAATGAGCAATCGAATCTCAGAAAGGGAGGCCTCCAAGAGCTTTACTGAAGTTCAAGCCCCTTCATTTTAAAGATGGAAGATGGCGCCCACCCTCGGTTCCGGGACTCACCCAGGCCCAGTGCACATGAGCAGGTGGTCTTCTGAGTCCCAGCACAAAGGCCTTTCTACTACACGTGTCTGCTCCCAAAGAGTCAGTGCCCCCCTCTTTTGTAGTCCATGAAATTTAGTGCCAAATTGTGATAGATTCTCCTCAAGCACAGAAGTTAGGGTAGTCAAATCCTCCCAAAGACAATAATTTAGAAATTTTACCTCTTATGAGAACGACTGTATGAACAGTCTGATGTCAGATGTGTATTGGTAAAATGATTATACATATTTATAGGTTCATTAAAATAAGAGAAAGACAAAAATCTCAACGTGAACTACCATGTTCTGTGGCGCTCACTCTCTCTTGACCTTATCAGACAGGCACTGACTTATTAACCTGTATTAATTATTTTCAGCCTCTAAAAATTTTCAGAACCATCTTTCCTCTCCTCAGTTCCCCCAAATACTTGTAAATTTATTTTTCATTACACTCAAGCTTACACAATGGAGCTGTGTAATCAGGATATGAATTTATTACAATCTTGCCTCCTAGGCAGGTTTATGTGAAGACTTACTATTTGATGGCTCCGAGGCCAGATTCTAAAACACATAAAAACACACAGACACTTAACAACACATAAAAATATTATGGCCTGGTCTTGCTCTTCCTTTTAAGGTTACCTAATGAGATGGTAAGAAGAGCCACTGTACGAGGCTATGCCAATGCAATAAAGCCACAGCTTACACAGCCAAAAAGAAAATTCACAGCTAATATTTACAGTTGTTAGGCACTGTGCCAAACTGCTTCATCCCAACAACAATCCTACACAGCATTTTCATCAACCCCATTTTTCACATGAGAAAACTGTTAGACGGGTCAAACATCTGATCCAACATCACTCTGCTCAAATGGGTGGAGTCTAGAGTCATATCACAGCCAGGGATGCTGATTTCACAGCTGACACTCCTAATCACCATGCACATTATTTCTCAATACAAAATGAGGCCATACTTGTCATAGGATTTGGAGAAATAAAATCTGAAAGCCAAGACCCGCTTTCTACACACAGTACTGGATGGATACAGCCACATATTTTGTCTTGAATGCATCTTTCCCCAACATTCAACGCTGATTGACACATTTTTTTTTTTTAGCTTTGTCATCATTACTGATGTTGTTATTAGGTTGGTGCAAAAGTAATTGTGGTTTCTGCAATTATTTTTAACCTTTTAAGCTGCAATTACTTTTGCACCAACCTAATCACTGATATTGTTATAATCAGGTATAATCAACAACTTTTGCTGCTTCTAAGTAATGTTAGATATTTTATATCTCATCAAGGGTTGTTTTTCTCTCTTCCCTTGCTCCCTACCCCCTCCACCCCCATTTTTAAGGATTTTAGCCACTTGAAGAAGCCAGAGTTTTTATTCGTTTCTGTTTCTGGCTGATAGCTCACAGTGAAAGGCTTCTAGGCAATTAATTACAGGAAAACAAGGAGAGAGAGAGGGCCCATTGGCCTGCCTTATAAGCAGCCTTTTTTTGTTCTCCAGGCTCTCCAGATCTCTCTCTCTCTCTCTCTCCCCCTTCTTTCTTTTTCCATTAAAAAACCTTTTAGAATGGCTTGTATCTCTAGATTTCCAGGTGTGTAAATGCATCTTCTTCTCCTTGTTTTTTTTTTTAGAGAGGGCACAGCTCTCAGTGGCCTGTGCTGGGATCCAACTGGCAACCTTGGTGTTATCAGCACCACGCTGTAACCAACCGAGCTAACCGGCCCCGCCCCGCCCCCCCTTTTTCTTTTTTTTGTTTTTGTTTCTTTTGTGTCCCTGGCCATTTCTTCTCCTTTGTCATTTTCCTTTGAGTGTTTACGTGATAAACTCCTGTCTCTCCTCAGTGACCTCTGCTGTGAATGGTGGTGGCCCCCTTTCTAGGGTGTCCCACTCAATCTCAGAGGGCTGGGGTTTACATCCAAGAAAGCCATAGTGGCCTCAGCTTTATCTTTCAACTTCTTCGTTTTGAGTTTGAGACCCTTTTGAGTTTGAGAAGCAGCACTTAAGATAATCCATGAGTGTTGATTACACATTTTACAATTTTTTAAGTTGAGTGTACCACCTCTTGGGACATTTTGGGAGGAGCTGGAACCGGTTGTTCTTTTCCTTTTTTTAAACACTGAGTGGCTAGTCTCCAGGGAAAGGACCTCCTGTATCCCACTGGCTTGGGGGACCAATCATGACAGCAACAGGCTGACAAGGGCGGAGAAGTTTGCCACCTAAACAACAGGGTTTGTGGGATGTTATGGTCCCCTGAGTTCCTCACACTGACTCGTCGAATGGCCCACAACACACACAAGTGTGTGTTCCTGCGGAACACTCTCCCACTACTCTATGCAAAAGGCCAAAATTTGACTCTGTGAGGCTCAGAAGGAAAAGGGGTTTACTGAGTGACCCCAGGAGCATATGACGTCCTAGACACTAAGCACTTGGTTGGCCCCATCACTTGTCAGCACCGCTGGTGCGTGGATGAGCCTCCCAAAACGGCACACGGAGGGTAATCACTCCGCCCTGGTGCAGGGACCGCTTTGACATATTGATGTAGCTAATCACCTGCATGGCCCTGTCCCCAGGCTCTCCGTCCTGGACCCTGGGTACCTCGCTGACATGGAGAAATAAGTTGAACGTCCCCAAGTCCTCAGTCTCAGATACTGGACACTGCAGCCTACTTGGCAGCTTAGGGATGACTCAGCTTTTTAATTATTTTCAACAGTTTTTCACCTTTTGGGAACTCATGGCAAAACCCTGACAAAAACAACACAACACGGTAGCTGTCAAGCAGCAAGTGTGCCAACAAACGGGCATAGCCTTCCAGGCAGCAGATGCTGTCTGTTGGACCCAGTTAGTGAGCCAACAGCAGTCTAAGGACCTATCATTTCCATCTTGTGTCCAACTATTCCGCTCACTGTGCCCGTTGTTGTAAAATGTCTGAACCAGGTATGGCGAGACATGCGGTCATGGAAACAAATGGCTGTCATGAAGAAAGATGTGTTTATACTCATCGGTCCCTAGAAGTTAGCATGAAGACAGATGAAATGAGAGTTCAAAGCAAAGGAAACTGGCCCTGCACAAAGGCTCTCTGGCAGGGGCCGTTCCTGTCAGACATGTTCAGATAGCAAGGAAGTCAGTGTGGCTGGAGCAGAGTGACTAAGGGAGAAAGTTGTAGAGATGAAGTAGAAATGGTTTCAAGGACCAACTTAGGTATGGCCTTGTAGGTTGCTGTGGGAGCTTTGGCTTTTACTCTCAGTGAGACAGGACGTAACTAAAGGGTAACTAGGAGCAGCTGAGCCATTGAGGGGTAGTAAGCCAATGGACTGCTGGGTTGAGGGAAGACCTTAGCAGAACAAGGGTAGTGGCCAGGAGAAAGAACTGGTAGGATGTCATGGCAGCCACCAGGGGGCAGGAGACGGTGGCTCACACCAGCATGTGGGCAGTGTGGACAGTGAGCAGATTTGGGATATACCCTGAAGAGAGAACCAAGAGGACTTGTGAGTGGAGAATAGTCCACGGTGTTCAGAGAGAGAGCAACTGGATGGATGGAGTTACTATCAACTGATATGGGAACCACTCAGCGGGAGCAGATATCAGGATGGGGAAATAAATCAGACTGAGGTAGGGAATAACCTATTTAATTTGGTACTGTGTTCTCAGTTACCAAAGAGTTGAACTTTTTTTGGGCCAAAAGGTGGAGAAAGTAAGGGACACATAGACAGACAGGCAGATAGGAAGGTGGACAAGCAGACAAAATTTAGGGAGAAAGGAATGGATTAATAGTAGCTAGCCCACTAATTGTTTAAGAATTTGTTGAGGATTCCTGCATATGGTAGATAAATGAACCAGACCTAAGAAACCATGTGGGTCTAACTTTTAGTTTGAGACTCTGTGTTAGCTGATTTTTCAGGCTGTATCATTTTATAACACCAAAGGATATCACAGTTCCACAACATTAACACAATAGCTTTGTAATTTTAGGACCAGTCGATTGCCAAAGAATATAATGAAGGAAAGCTGCTATGAAGTCAATCCCTTTTGAAGTGAATTTGTATTCATTTCACTGTGTCTATCTGTACTTAAAAATGCATTTTATGTGCAGGAGCTTCCTTGCAATCTTATCAGAATGCTCGATGTGCAGGTAGATTCATTCACCTCTTCGTGTCTCTACTATCACTATGTGCTTTTAATCCACAATCCACAGACTGGAATTTATAAGTGAACAAACGCCCAAACAAAGTTCTAAAATGAAAGGTTTTCCAGAGACAGTTAACTAAGAATCAGCCAAAGCAAATAGTCATTCTGTACAGCTAACCAAAATCAACAGCTGTAAGGAAAGTGTGTGCAGCTTGATACGTCTTAGCAGCCTCTTTCTGTCTTCAAAAGACAAGTTGTCACCTACTTTGGCTTTAAGATTTACTTGTCATTGTGAAATACAATGTTTCAGCAGAAACCCTGTAGGCCAAGTCTTGGCTGAGATTCTAGGATCTGTCACTAAGCAATGGAAAAGCAAGGGAAAATTGTAAAAGTCATGGTGGCATGGCCGGATGGGTTATATGTCCAGTCCTGATAACAGGGATCCTCTGAAAGACTTATCGATTCCAGACAAATCCACTGGATTATTATTCTCTGCACAAAATACAACAAGCCATACCTCTATGATTCTCCTTTCATATCCTTTCAGCTTTGTAACGATCTGCTTTAGAAACCTTTTCCTTGTCAGTTTAGCTCTTCCTAGTTTTCACACTCAACATGTTCCCAGAACGCTTTTCTAAAGCTCTCGCTATTGCCCAAACTGTACTAGAGAAAAGATACAAAAAGTAAATATGGCATTGTCCTCACACTCAGGCCCAGGAAACACACAAAGAACAGAGTGTTCCCTTCTACCTGGAAGACTGAGATTTGTAAAAGGTTGCCTGCAGGAGGTGATGCTTAGGTTAATAAATGCTTAGAGAGTAGATAGTTACCAAGTAAGTGAAATGGGAGGGGCAACTATAGCTACCACTTCCAAACACAATAGCTGGACATCATAAGGCCTAAACTGTAAGCTAAGGGGGATCATTTCACCGTTTAGAGTAGTGGAATCATACACTCAGATGTGATGTTCAAAAATGTCACTCTGAAGCAGTGTAGCAGGTGACAGAGGATCAAGACTTCAGGCAAGGAGAGAAGTGAAGACAATTGCTGTATTTCAGCAGACGATGAATGCCTGGGCTGAGACAATCGTTGTAGAAAGAGGTAAGAGGAGGTTAAGAAGCACTTATGCTCCAATGAAATGTTAGGAGTAAAACTGAGAATTATTTAAAATGACTCCTGCTCTGAGTGAATGGATACATGGTTATATCATTAATCAAAGTAGGGCGCTCAAGAGACGATATACATGTCACAAGACAGATAATGAGTTCATGTTGCGGTAAATACTATAAAAATATGTGCTCAGTGCCTATTGTAGGACAGACACTTGTTTAAGCAAAAGATTTCTGCTCCGTAAGAGCAAGGGCTTGGGGAGACAGAAAATAAACTACGCGTAAATAAGTGAGCAGAATGATGTGGGATAGTTCAGGCCTGACAGCGATCACTGCCGTGTGGAAACGTTCAGTAATCACGAAGCATCAGTGAAGCCTTGGCCAGAGTGCCTTGGGTATGAGTCAGCGGCAGTTCCTAAGTGGCCATTGATGTGATTGGAGGGAAAGAGAATTCCCAGGAAAAAGATAGAGCAGTGAGGTTTAGGGAGTGGCAACATGTAAACAAATGATAATAATATACTGTTGAAATGCCAGCATTGAGAGCCATGCCTAAATTGCCGTGGAGACTAGGAGAAAAGGGTTATTGATGGAGCTCTCATTAGTCAGGGAAGGCTTTATGAGAGAGGAAATGTTTGCATCATAGTACATGTCCTCTGGGCACTCAAGAGGTAAAGAGATAGAGAATTCCAGGCAGAAGATCCACATCACGAAGGAGGGAGAGGGAATTATGGGAGAGGGAGGGACAGGCCGCGTGTGGCTGTGTGGGGGTTTGTAGAGTATGAGCGAAATGGTGCTGGGAGAGGGGGCTCAAATCACAGGAGAACCAACCAGAGCGAGGCCAGACCCAAGGGAACAAGCTTCTGCTATTGAATACACGTTGCTCAAGTGCCATGCTTTGCCCGTCATGCTGAAGCGACTTTGTGTTTCTTATGTGACTTCACACTTGTTTCTTTTTTGTTTTCTTTTTCAGTGCTGCCTTCCTGGTGATCTCAACGGCTCTTTGTGGGCAATTTCCTTTCTTATTCTTCATCCTCTTTTCCCTCATGCCTTACATCAGCTGCGTCCTCAGTTTGACTTCACAGACTGATTTAAAAATCATAATTTAAATAAATATTATTTCCCAGATTTGAAGAGACTCTTAGGTTTGGCATTCTTATAACAAATTACCAAAGACGAGTAGATGATTTTTGTGGGATTTTGGGTGTGATTTGTTTAGAGAAAAACACTCTTGTTTGGCTAAGAAGTCAAGGAGTTCAACTGGTGGTGAGAGAAGCCTTAGCTTTAATGTTCTCGTAACTCAGCACGAGTCAAATAGCAAATGTAGAGATACAGTGAAAGGCAGTGACATCTAAGGGTTAAATTAGGCTAGTGTTCTGATCCAGGAGTGTGTGAGTGTGTGTGTGTGTGTGTGTGTGTAACAATGACATGTCCGGGGGCAATACAGATAAAATCCCCCCCTCCAAAAAAAGTATAGTGTGTAAATTTTTTACATTTAAACCTCTAATCATTAATAAAAACAGGGCTGGGAGAGTCTGGTAAGTTTTACCACATAAAGCAATTACTGTAAGTTGGACATAACAGTTCAGAAATCAGTTACAACACAGCCATGAAGCTGGGATTGTGAGTCTTACTTACAAAGAAATCCTCCCGTCTCACCAGTATCAATGGCAGCTGAGTTTCCTAATAATGTTCTACTTTGGATCTCTATCAAACCCTCCCCACATCATCACCATGTCCTGCCATTTCTTAATACGTGAAAAAGGAGACATGGGTAAATTTTCAAAATGTGTGGTTTTTGTGCCAATGACATTTCAACTCCTCCACCACCCTGCTAAGCACACAGAATACGTCACTGCTACTTAATGGCTGAATACTCCCTTAGTGTTGTCTGCTTTTTTTCATTTTTTTCATAAATGCTTGTCTTAAATTTGCATTATTCAGGAAACTATATAGTTCAAGGCAACATTATAAAGGTAAAGAAATTGAGACCCAGGCAGATGAAAGGAATTACTCAAGGGCACAGAACTAGACAGAACCAGGCCTCTTGCCCCAGGATATTTTTCTTCCTATAGCTTTATTCCTTCTCCTGATGATCTGAGGTTTAGGTATTAATATCCATGTGAGGTCGGACAATTAAGTTTGCGAACTCATCCTAGAAAAAGTGCTACATACCTCACTGCTGAATATCACTACGGTCACCTTTGAAGTTCTCCCCTTGGGAAGCTATGCACTGATGCCAGTGCCTAGTCCACCCTTCAAAGCAATTTTGGAACTCTTTTCCTGGAATGGTCATCAGAGCTGTCGTCGTATTACCCTTGATGTCCTGAATGTCATCAACATGTCTTCCTTTCAATATTTCCTTTATCTTCCGGTAAAGGCTGAAGTCACTGGGCACCAGATCAGGTGAGTAGGGAGGGTGTTCCAATACAGTTATTTGTTTACTGGCTAAAAACTCCCTCACTGACAGTGCTGTGTGAGCTGGTGCATTGTCGTGATGCAAGAGCCATGAATTGTTGGTGAAAAGTTCAGGTTGTCTAACTTTTTCATGCAGCCTTTTCAGCCCTTCCAAATAGTAAACTTGGTTAAGTGTTTGTCCAGTTGGTACAAATTCATAATGAATAATTCCTTTGATATAAAAAAAAAAAAGGTTAGCAACATTGTTGATTAATTGTCGAACTTAATTTGCGAACTTAGTTGTCAGACCTCGTCTAAACATCCACTGGTAAGACCAGTTTACATGTCCTTCTGTGGATAGTCTTCGTTTTCACAGCCTCATTCTTTGTTCCCCTTCTCTTAGTGCCAGTACTTCTCGGTGGTGTATTTTTCAGGGACCCCAGATAAGTCAGAGTCAGGCAGATGTGGGTAAATATTGCAGGGGAAGGAGAAGAGGAAACAGAACTGACCATGTCAACTTTCCTGCCTGGAAGTTATTATAGATGATAAGATCCTCCTCTGAGGCAGAAAGTGGCCTGGGAATGGGGGAAGCAGAAAATGGGAAGAGGTGTCAGATTATGTGATTTCAATTTCCTTTTCCCGGGTAAAGTTTGCACTTAGACAATGCTAGTAGTTAGTAGGGCGCTCACAGGATCTTACTCTGGCATAAAATAAGCCAAAGACAGATATATGAAAGTTTACTGGACGAGGCTGGTCTTCTGTTGGCTCAGCCAATTCCCACTGGCTCGCCTGCTTCACAACTGGAGAAAGATGCCAAAATGCATGGTTTCCTAAACGCCAATTTGCACAGTGTCTCTCCCATGTTACAATTAGCCACATTATGCCATAAATAGTGGGGAGAAACTATCTTAAAAATTAGTGGCAGCCTGCAGGAGCATAACATACCTCCTGGGACCTTTTCCTTATGGTGCAGAAATTGTAAGAATTCTGCACTGGACCAGAAACACGTTGCTGCAATTCTACTATTGCAACTTCACAGTATTGCCTATGCTATGGTTCAGGATGGACATCTCCACGGAATGAGAAAATCTTCTGTTCCAACCTCCCTTCTGAACACACCCCACATCATCATTTCCCTGCTATGTTACATTGCTGAGTTTCTCAGATACTCCAGTGACAGGAAATTCACTACAGACTGAAGCAGATCGCAAACACCTAGTGACACTTTTGATTGTTAGAAGTTCCCCTTTAGGTTTAGCCAAAATCTGCCCTCGGTTTTATTCACTATTCTTTATTCTTCCCAGGAAGATTTTCTTTTGGAATTTGGAGCCTATGTGTTTAGGACTGAGGAATAGGGAAGATCTGCTGTGATGCACATTTTCATGATTAAAAATACATCCCAAACAATAAGAAAAGTGAGAAGAGTACTTAACTTTCTGAGAGTCATTTAATGATGTCGTTTGAAGGGCACATGTTATAAAGCTCAGAAATAAATGAGAAAAACTTTTTGGAAATTCTAGCCTTTCAGAAGTTTCTTGAATTGTGAACGTCTAATGTATGGATTCTCACTTGCATTTGCAAAAGGAGAATGAAGACTTTTCCTCATCCATATCATATACTTCACCCACGCGCGTGCCTACCATCCATCCCAATAAAGATGTACAGTTAGGAAGTTGCTGCCAATGTGCTAGCCACACTTCTTTGCAGGGAATTTGCTCCAAGTAAATAAGGCAGCTGTGCTTCATTTAAAACACAGCTTTATCGAGGTATAACATACATACAATAATTTGTCCAAAGTATACAATTCGATAAATTTTGACATGTCAACATCCATGAAATCATCACTATAATCAAGATGGCCTCCTCACGTCATTTTGCAATAACCTCCTTCCAGATCCAACCCCCACCCCACCCCGAGCAAGCACGGATCTGCCTTTTGTCACTAGAAGTTGGTTTTTATTTTCCAGAATTCTATATAATACGCACTTATATTATATGCACGTTTTAAAAATCTGGTTTCTTGAATTCAGCACAAATATTTTAAGACTCATACATGTTGTCGGTATCGACAGTTTTCCCCTTTTTATTGCTAAGTAGTATTTTATTGCATGGATATACCATTTGCCTATTAGTGGACATTTGGGGGTATTTCCACTTTGGGGCTATTACATATAAAGGTACTATGAACGTTTGGGTACAATCTTTGAATGGACATATATCTTCATTTCTCCTTAGTAAATATCTAACAGTGGAATGGCCGAGTAATATTGTAGTAACATTACTCACTCACTGAGTAATCACATCAAGTCCAGTGGCAGCTTCACAAAGCTCCAGTGACTTTATTCTGACTTTATAATATTATGAGGAACTTAAAAACTGTCAAATAAATAAATGAACAAACAAATAAATAAATAAATTCACTTCTTCTGGACAATTGTCTCGCATCTTCTTTATTCCAATCAAAAACTCAATAAAGTATATACAATTGTTTGCAAAAAAGACTCAAAGAAGTGAAGACATTTACCTTCCACCACAAAGCTTGCAAATTGCAAAGATGAGATTCAAAGCCACTTTAATTTGTCTGTAGAACACACACCCCTTTCTCTCTCTCTCCCCTCCCCCTCCCCCTCCCCTCCCCTCCCCCTCCCCTCCCCCTCCTTCTCTCTCTCCCCCATCCCCCTCTCTCCCTCTATGCCTTTCATGCTTCAGTGAGGTTTATGGAAGAGGTGTGATTTTTGTCAGCCTTTGATAGCTGGGTGATATTTGAATAAGAGCAAAGAAGAAATGCCAAACATGTGGAACTAGGAAATGGTGAGATGTGTTTGGGAGACTATAAAGGGACTGGCCTGAAAAAAGTGAAGATTTATGTAGGCAAGCAGGGGGCATTAAGGCTGGGATCGGCCTCCCAGCTGTAGGAGTTGTCACTTTTCCCTCTGAGAAGGAGAGAGCTGCTATGGGTTTCTGAGAAAGTGCGAGATACGATGCAGTAATCCAATCAGTGGTCTGGATTGGTCAAGGCAGGGTGATTAGTCAAGCATCCACTGAGATACCCTGATTGTGTGGGAGTGAGAATTTGAAAATGAGGAAGGCAAAAAGAATGGAAGGAAGGTGCTGGCGTGAGACACGCTCAAAGGAAAAATGACCCATATTTTATGAGTAACTAGTTCTTGAATTCTTGTATTTTTTTCCTATCATAATTTGCTCTTTTATTATGGAGGATAAGCCCTATTTAGTCCCAAGGGTTTAACCATAATTTTTTCAGTTAAGGAAAGAGAAAGGACTGGCCTACTTGTCTTTATTAATAGGTTAGCCTTGTTAGCATAAACAGATCTTTTCATACAATTACAGCCTTGTAGGTTTTTTTGGCTCATCCAAAGAGATATAAATATAGGATGGTTGAGAGATGAAATTGGATATAAGAAATCTTCAACCATTCCCTTGCAACATGCTGCTAAAAAAAAATTATATTGGATTGATATATCGACATTTTCTTCTTGGCTTCCAAAAGAACTGCTTGCCAAATTTCAGTTACTTGAGGGTCCTCCATTGTTTGGTAGCAGGTATTTGAAGTTTAGCAACATGAAGTTCATGTTTAAAATGTGTGGTTCATGTTTAAACTGGTTGAATTTTGGATGAAAGGGGGGATTTCAGAAAACACTGGTGTGTAACTAACTGAAACTCTGCCTTCAAGGAAAAGAGTATGAAACTGAAAGGGCTGTCAAGCTGGGAAAGTCTTAAGAAGAATCTCTGGATAACGGTTTATAATATTATCATTCCCTAAGGACCCAAGAAATGGAAACTATATTAGTTCTTCTATGAGTAGCTTTTGGCAAAACACCATGCATGCACTTCGTTAAAAATATCTTGGTGCCTGAAACCCACAGGCTGGAATATGTAATACGTATGTTGAAGGGCTAATGGGGCCTTGTGGGGGAGTGGTCCCTGAGAGACCTCATGAGAAAGATACTGATATAAACAGACCTTCCTGCTTCCTTCCACGGGCCTTAAAAATCCAGTGAAAGAGTCATACAACTGCCACTTTGCCGCTTTCTCTTTTGTTCGGTACCCTCATTTCTCTCCCTTGAATGAAGAGAAATATCCCCTATAGCAGCCTACAATTATGCTGTCATACGTGTACTTACTTTCTGTACCCCAGTGTGACCTTTGGGGCTGGAGCTCTGGGTTGGTGCCACAGTCAGAGCGTGTATGGTTTGGGGAGAGAATCATTATTGAGTAGCTGTCATGTCAGAGACCACGAGTTAAATGTGGTTACACAATTGATCTCTTCATGTTCTTAACAACCCAAGGACAAGGGCACAGTGTAACTTGTCAAAGCTCCCCCAGCTATTAAGCGGAAGAATTGAAGTTTGAAGACAGAAGATTGAAACTGAAGCTGTTGGTACATTCATATCCGTTCCCACTGTGAGCAAGCCAGTCACTGCCCTGCCTGAGAACTTCCAGTGGCAGCACGGAGGCAGGCTAGGGGCCCCTGAGAGCCCCCTCCACACACAGAAGCAGACAGCCAGTGATGGATGACGAGAGCGAGTGTATACATACTCCGTCCAGCTCTAGTACCTTCTGGGTGGCAAAGCTCTGAGGCTCATCTACTATTGACTCTCAGAGGTCTCCAGTGGGATAAAGCTCCTGCTACTTAGTGGAAATGCACGTTTGATTGACTATCTTCCCTGTCTTATTTCCCCACCCCACTGTGAGTATTTCTTGCTCCTCTCACGTATACTGCTTGACTCATGGTAACTTTCTGGGGAAACCCAAACTAGGAAACACCCTAAAGCCAACCTTATTCCCAAAGATTTACGGAAGGCAGCCTGTTAGACATGTTTACATGCGCTGGCTTTCAGCATCCTTTCATTTTTCTTTCTCCTTCTGAATGTCTCTGTCTCCATCCTTCAGACGACCATGCACCTTCTTGCCTCCAGTGGCCACCCTCCACCCCTCTTTCTCATTTCTCTCTTGCACTGACAAAACCCTGATTTTTCTCAATGAGTTATTGGGAAGATTCTAATCCCACCAAAGCAAATCAACCTCAGACATGACTATTGACAGCTTTTCACTCTGTCATATAAATTTGCATTTAAAAAGAACTTCTCTTTTATCCAAGTGGATCTCAAATGAATGCTGGATCAGGGATTCCATAGAAATGAAGAGCTTCCAGCTTTGTGATATATGACAGTTAAGGAAACTTAGAAAGAGGGTAGACATTTCTTGAAGAATCTGGGCAAGACATTACCAGACAAATAACATGATCTGTGCCTTGCAACACAAATGGGACTGAATCAAATTGCAAAGACAGGGCAGTGTATTTCCATCAGGACTATTTTGTTTTCTAACTTTTAACTTTAAAATATTTTAGTTTACCTAAGAGTTTCAAAGATAGGACAGAGAGTTCCTTCCCCCAGCTTTCCCTACTGTCACTGTCTTCTATATCCACCGTACATTTGTCAAAACTGAATAAATAATGGCACAGTACCATTAACTAACTACAAACTATTCAGATTTCAACATTTC
Source organism: Rhinolophus sinicus (assembly GCF_036562045.2). NCBI lineage: Eukaryota > Metazoa > Chordata > Mammalia > Chiroptera > Rhinolophidae > Rhinolophus > Rhinolophus sinicus. Next base: position 13,618,589 of record NC_133761.1, read on the forward strand.
CCCCAATAATGTCATTTTTTGTGTTCCAGGATACGACCTAAGACTCAACATTACATTTAATTGTCTTGCCTCCTATGACTTCTTCAGCATAGGACAATTTCAATCTTTCAGAAAGACCCTTCAACTATCACAATCCAAGGGATTGTAGATACTTCCACATTATGAAACCCATTTTAAAGATAAGAAAACTGAGGGTTAGAAATCAGAAGTGACCAATGAGGGTCACATATAACTAGAACCAGGAGTAATCCATGTCTGACTGCTCAACCAGGGGTCATTCTACCAGGCCGCATTTCTATCTTTCCTTCTCTTCATTTTTATTCTTTCCCAACGTCTTTTTCCTATCGTTTATTTCCCTCCTGATCGTTTCCTTTATCTGCTCATAATCTTTCAGTCTAGGACTTCTTTGCTAACCTATGGAGAAGATAAAACAATGTCTTCTAGTTTATCACTTCTCTGACCTAGCATGAGGCTTGTCTTGTCTACGCTCAAGCAGACAGGACTAACAGAAACCCTGGGGGGGAAAATCGTGGGGAGTGGGAAGGAGCTTTGCTTTTTATTACAACGAAAAAGAAGACATTTTCTCAGGCCAGTGGAAGCCTCAAGCCAGATGACTTTCAATCATGAAGGGTTTTCTTTCACCATTGGTCACATTATCTCCTCTGTTTCTCATGCTCTTGTGCCTTTATTAATTTTGGCCCAGAGTTTTCTCTAGGTGGATGAAAACCAAGGAATTGCTGTTCCCCACCTGGAGCGCTAGCCTGTAACTATGTCCTGGAGGAGAATGGCACATTTCCAAGATGGCCATCGGCAGCCAAGGCATTGTAATACATGTGGCTTTGTACCATGGGAGAATATAAATCATGTTTCACACCTGGCCCCGTCTGTTTATTAGGAGTTATTTGCAAAGCATTCTGCTTACCCTTGCACTCTGTACTTAATAGCACTTTCTTTCCTGGAATAAATTTCCCCTGAAGCTGAGATTGTGGAGGGTCACCATGAGCTTTATTCATGAATGCAGCTCAGAGACAAAGCCTGATCCATGGAACTAATGCTGAAAAGCCTGTAAGTTCAAGGCTAAATGAACATAGAGAGACCTCCATTCCCACCCCAAAAGAACAGTGGTCAGAAGTTATAGGGTGTCCATACAACTGAAAAGCAGGCTATCTCAGCAGGAGGTATAGATGACATCGCTTTTTGTGCCTGGGGCTTCTTTCTATTTTCCATTTTCTCCTCTCCAGCCTGTGATAGCAATGTACCTATTTATTGATGGAACAATAGATAGATTTCCAAAGAGGATTACGAAATGTGCATGTGGGGGCACGTGTGTTTGTGCTGGAGAACAATGGTGGGGAGAAGCAGCACACCCTCTGTTGAGAATGAGTCCGTAGAACTAATCCAGCCAAATTCCTTCTTTGAGAGAAGAGGAAATCAAGGTCCTAAGGGGGCGCTGATTTATGCAAAGGCAACCACTCACCAGAGAGTAAGAAGTAGAATCGGGGTCCTTTGTCTGCAGACATTCTAGGAATTTTGCTGCTATAGTATTTGACAGGTCATCTACTTCAGGCTCAGTTCAGTGAGATGAAAAATTGGGCACTTACCAGAGACTAGCAGAGAAGAGGGTGGGCTGTCTCAATAACATTAGTACCTTACATTCCTCCCAAGTTAAATAATATATTACTGTCTCCATGTCGCAGAAGAGTTAAGTGTTTCCTTCCAGGTTATCCCAATAGTTAATATAACTATGCCCCGTGAATTGAAGCACAATGCATCACTAAAATATGCCCTCTCTAATGTACCATTGTATTATTACATACAAGCTCCACAAGGGAAGCAGGAATGTCTGTTTGGGTCATTGCTGTTTCTCTAATATCAAAAACTGTGACTGTAGCCTCCCATAGCATTGGCCTTCGTAGACAACGTCATAGTACCACTTCTTCATGGTCTGTGTGCCTAACTAATCAACGTCTTCCTCTCTCAGCGCACATTACATGTCTTGAGTCATGGATGAGATTTGTTTCTCCTCTTCACTGCATCTGTAACGCACAGCAGAACGCTTGTTCCACTGTATGTAAACAACGTAATTTGGTGAGATAACTATGAAACAGGGTGGCAAAAAGTACACCAAATTTTAAGACGAAAGACGAATACTTAAATTCAGCTCTAACAATGCTTAGAAATCCTTAAGTCAGTAAACTAGCCTCTCAGTGTTCAGATTTCTTATCCAAGAAAACACAATAGCAGCAGCCAGTCAACAAATGTTTTTACATCCACTTGTGCTTCGGAAAGACAGAACCTGCCCTTTAGCCTCAAGGATCAGTCTTACTGATTGTTTTGCAGGATGCTTGTGAAGATCAAATGAGACAATTTATTCATTCATCACATACTGACTGAGGACCTACTATGTCCTAGGCACTGGGGATAGAATAGGGAATGCAACCAAGTCCCTACCTTCACGGGACTTAAATTTTAATGGGAGAGGCAAGCAGGCAGGCAAATAAATCAACTAGAAAATATATTGTAGTAGATTAAATATGGCCACAATTCTTCGCAGCCCCTCTTTTCAAGAGATGGAATCCCTTTCTCACCCCTTATGACTTGACTGATAGAATGCAGCAGTTCTGTTAGAGTTTGGGAGCCTCGACCCCAAGGACCCTTGCCACTGCCATCTCAGTGCCTTGGAACAGTGCTCTGAATCAGGCACACAAGGTGGCCACTGTCGCCTCCCAGAGGACGGCAAGTCACAGGCAGAAGAACTACTATGTCCAACTGACAGCTAGCATCAAAGGCCAGACATGTTCGTGAGGCTATCTCCTGACCCAATTGATCTCTCCAACTGAATATTGCTGCTTGAATGAGCTCGAGCGAACGAACAAAATCATGGAAAACAACACATCGTTAAGTCACTAATCTTTGGGGTGGTTTGTTACGCAGCAGTAGTTAACTACACAGTATATTATACAGCGCTCTGAAGAACAACAAAGCAGAGTCGGAGCATGGGCGTCCAGGGGGAGCAAAGGGGATTTGCTGTTTTATGTAGATGGTTAGAGAAGTCCCACAGGGACCAGCTTTCTGTGTAGGGGGAACAGCAAAAGCAAGGGCCCCAAGGCAAGAACATCATGTACAGAGTGTGAGAACCCACAAGGAGGCCCACGCACCTGCAGTAAACTGAGAGACAGAGAATGTCAGGAGGTGGCTCCAGAGAGTGGGGGCCAGAACGTATAGGATCCTGCAGACCATTGTATGGACTATGGCTTTTATTCTGCCTGAACCAGGAAGCCATTGGACAGTTTTAGTAAGTATCTATCTGCCTAGCACTCTGCAAGAAATTCAGAGTACAAAAAGGCTTGAACATATGGCCCCTGCTCAATATATCTGGTGGGCAGTGGAACAAAATTACCCCAAAACTTTGTGGAAAGTATGTGAAGAAGCTTATAAAAGTGCTCCAAGGCAGAGAGGTCAGAGCAACTAGCCCTTCCGGAGTCTCAATGAAAGGGATTTAGGAGCCTGTGCGTAGTGAGAGGTCAGTGGAGCTTGTTGAATCCAAGATGATGGAGAACATCCTAGGTGTTAAGAGAAAAGAAACCCTGTGAAAGGGAGCAGAGACAAGGTCACATGGTTAAATCAATGGGGGAGAGGAGAGCATTTCATAAAACTATGTACTGTTGTAGATGCTTAAAGAGCAATGTTTTCTGATTAAATAAGCTTGGCTCTAAGAATTCCTGTTCAGGACTTAAGCTCGAGGAGAAACAGGAATTGTGTCTCTCGCTCACCAGAGCATTTCCAAGTGCTCATCACAGTATACGGGGTCTGACAATTAAGTTCACGAACTGGTTGCAATGATGTTGCTAAACCTTTTTTGATATCAGAGGGATTATTCATTATGAATTTGTACCAACTGGACAAACAGTTAACCAAGTTTACTATTTGGAAGTGCTGAAAAGGCTGTGTGAAAAAGTTAGATGACCTGAACTTTTCGCCAACAATTCATGGCTCTTGCATCACGACAATGCACCAGCTCACAGGGCACTGTCTGTAAGGGAGTTTTTAGCCAGTAAACACATAACTGTATTGGAATACCCTCCCTACTCACCTGATCTGGCCCCCAATGACTTCTCTCTTTACCTGAAAATAAAGGAAATATTGAAAGGGAGACATTTTGAAGATATTCAGGACATCAAGGGTAATACAACGACAGCTCTGATGGCCATTTCAGAAAAAGAGTTCCAAAATTGCTTTGAAGGGTAGACTAGGTGCTGGTGTGGGTGCATAGCTTCCCAAGGGGAGTACTTCGAAGTGACCATAGTGATATTCAGCAATAGGGTATGTAACACTTTTTTTAGGATGAATTCATGAACTTAATTGTTTGACCTCATATAGCACTTATAAGACACTCAGTAATTGCTGGTGAAACAAATTGGTTTAGCTATGTTAGCTAGATTTCCCCAAACTTATTAGACTAAAAAACCCCTCCCCCACCCCCATCAGTAATGCTGTTAGCATGCTTTTAAACCTATTTGGATGAACAAACTTGGAAGAATGCTGTTGGAGTACAGGGTTTTAGGTAGGGCAAAAAGTGTGCGTGATAAAATGAAGAGCTGAGTAAGTCGCATTGAAAAGTTAAGGATCTTAGGCTTTACATATGTAAATGAGTGCTTGCTTTTTTAAAGGCAGAATTACATGATGCAATGTGTTTCCTTTGAGGATAACCACTGTGATACATAACAGATGAAAAGGAATGCAACTGGGGCCACGGACACTAGCTAGAAGTTACCGATCCATCCCAGGGACAAGTTTATGAAGACAGATACTCAACAGAGTACTGAGATTGAGGATGATTTTGAAGTTCTGACTTTTTCAAATATAATACATTTAGAAGTATCAGAAACCTAGGAACATAGGATAATTTTAGTAAAAAGGGTCATTTGATAGCTGATGTCAAAACCAGATGTATTTACTGCCTTGCAGATCCTTTTGTCAAGCCACAAAATATGTTAATTCCCCACTTTCAGCATAATTTTATTTGGCCTTGGGCAATTCACATAAGTGTTTCTGGGCCTCAGCAGCCTCAACAATCAAGCAGTATTAGTAAAAGCCAGATTATAGGAGTTTAAGACAGAACTGTAACCGAGGGGGCTAAACTGCGCTTCAAAACTTTTTGTTTGTTTGAAGATTGCGTGCGTATGTGTGTGTGTGTTTGTGCGTGTGTGTGTATCTAATTCAATTATATGTTAGCATTTTAAAATAAAATAGCATTTTCATATAGAATCTAGATTTTTCGGTTCTCTTAAAATATCAGATGTACCAATATTGGGTCAGCATTCTCAATAGGGAGACTTCCCTACCTCCAAATACTACTTAGATTCAGTCCAGTGGCATAAAGGCAACTTCTGTGGGTGCCCAGCCAACAATTAGGAGCTGTATATAAACTCTACTCCAAAATGTTTTCCTCCTTAACAGTAGAACATCTGATGCTTAACGCTATCTTAAGAATCAAAGACTATTTTGTTAAAGTTTCTGGACTAGAAGGGCTTTTTTTTTGGGCGGGGGGAAAGTTGTTATTTATTTACCTATTTTTAGTTTTTATTTTTTAAACAGGAATTTTTAGGGAAGTTACGTAATTTGGCCTTTTCTGAAAAGGTATAAAATTGGGGCAAGGAAATAAACTTATTTTTAAAAATAAAACTGTAAAATTGTTGATATGGAAGGGAAAAATTCATGGAGTTCCGAAATAGCATATGATTTCAAAGTATAAGGTCAGTCTATTATTTTATTTTTCTATACATGCTAACATATTATAGTATACCATAGTCTTTTAAAACACAGAGTTTCAGGAACTAAATATTTAGTCCTACAGGAATATCAAAGTAGTTCTCTTAGTTAGGGAAAGTTGGGTAGCAACCCACTTAACTCAATCAAATTACCTTAGAGAAAATGGTGGAATTTATTGATTGGAATAAGTCAAGGGTATTTCACACAATACAAAGGCAGGAAATATAGCTGGGCCTCACAAGGGACAACACATAAGGGTTAGGAAATTAGGAACCACAGTTTGTGTCTTAAAAACTCTCTTTTGAGCATCCACCGCTGTATGTACTCTCTCTGTCCCTGATATTATTTCCTGACTCAGAATTGACAAACAAAGCATAATTAGAATTCTGCATTTTAATTCCAAATTCCCAAGGAATCTGGCTGGTCCATTTTGAGTTAGGGGTACTCCAGATGTTTCAAGTTGCCCCAAATAACTCTCCCTTAAAACTGTGGGGACAAACCCTTGGGGTGTATAAGTGAACAAGTTTCATTAAGAAGGGGCATGGGTATAGGAAGGAGGCAATTGGCATCTCTTGTTGTATACAAGAATTTTAATACTTATAAAGAATGTACATGGTATGATGCTGTAAACTGAGTTTTATTTCATTACAAAAACAAATTAGGAAGTGGCCAAGGATATGCTTCTTGAGTCATTGCTGCTAAGACGGTCTGGGAGTTGAAATGTGTCCAAAACATTTGGAATCCAAGACCTTTTATGTTTCCTTAATCCTGATATAGGTGAGTTTTATCATTTGTATGGTTAGTGAAGGAGAGAAGAGTGTGTGTGTGTGTGTGTGTGTGTGTGTGTGTGTGTGTGTGTGTGTGTGTTGGTCTAGTCTGGATAATGAGAGCAGATCCTCAGCAGTGAGGGTACTTTCTGCCTGTGAATAATCAAGACTTCTGGGAATGCAGTATTTTGTTCATGGAGTTCTGACTTTTATCTGACTTCTATGTATATCTCAGTCCCAGATCTACAGAAAAACTACATGAGATAAGAAAGACCCAGAGGCAGAATTACCAAACACTTCCCAATCTTCAATGTCATTCTGTAGTAGTGTGAGCGTATATTGTCTATTCAGAGATTGTCAATTTTTTGTGGCATCTCAAATTATCAAATACTTTCTTTTCACTAGTTCCACAGTGCATTTGGCTTAATATTCTCACCCTTGCTTTAAAAAGTCAATCAATCAATAAAGCCTTGCAGCTGAAGGGTATTTGGTATATGTGTATAGTTTTCATTTATACTCAGATAATTCAAGTAGGATTTCTTAATAATCATGAAGATTGGATTTCCCCTATATCTTTTTAGAATAAAATGTGGTGTCTCTTAGTCAAGCAAATGATCTTAAACTGCTTTCCTTAAACTTGTGCGTGTGACTTTCTGTGTGGGCTCTCCATTTGGCAAGACAAATAGTTCTGTTCACAAAGGTCAATTAAACAAACCATATAAATATGTGAAACACCCTTCAGGAAACCCAACAACATAATTCTATCCCTAAGGAATTAGAGGCAGACAAATGGAATCATATAAACATCGTTGGAAGATGAGTAAAGGAGACATTTCCATTTCCACCCTTGGTGTCAATGCCCAGCTTTTTAAGTTGTGAAAGAATATTCTAGAAAAACTATGAAAAACTATCTCAAGGCACATTCTCCCCCTCCCCCAATCTCCCGACATGTGTTAAATACTTTACCAAAGTTTGACTACCAAGCCAAATGAAGGAAGATCTCCACGAATTTATTTAGAGTGGATGTTTCCCAATAACAAGCAGGAAATCCATTTTCCTATTTCAGTTCAAGAAGATGGATGGTCATCGTTTAGGGTAGTGTTACAACAAGTCTAGTGATAAAATTAGCGTGCTCGTCAGACAGCCTCCATGAATGGAATCACCAGACCCTCCCTAAAGTGAACCTCAAGTTCACAACATTGAGACACAACTATAGGATTATAAAGCCTGCGGAAGCATCCACTTCATTTCACCATCAATCATCCATAGAGATTTCTTCCTACAGATTCCTAATTCCACAATTAACCATTAAGCCCAAGGCTAACTTTGTATCTAATATACTCCTTTTCTTTGATAAAGCCTGAGTTATTTCCAAAAAGATCATTGAAATGAATAAGACTTGAAGTGGCTCAAGCTGAATTCTATTTGACTCGTCGTGATAATTTTTCCAGAACATTTTCAGCTTGATGATGTTTATTACACTAAAAGATAACTAATCCACCAGTTGTGCAGAAATGGGGGGGATCAAAAATAATTTCTGCTGGGCTTTAATATGTTTTTTCCCAGAAGGCATTGTGAGAAGAAGATTATAACTTCTTTAGACTTTAAAATATCAGTCAAGGAGAAGACTTTTTCTCTTCTGCTCTAATTATTTGTATGAAGAGTCACAGTGACAAAATTGAGGGTCAAAATGATTTTAGTGAGAAGTTATTACATTAAACAAAAGAATATCCAATTTAACACTAGGGTTTAATTATTTATATACATTAGCACAAGCTAATATCAGCTAATATGTCAACTAATTATATCAATCAATAGCAGTTAGGCACTGAAATACATAGATGAAAATAATATAATCCTTGAACTTTTGGAAATATGATCAGTTAGGTTACGACATCAGTAAAAATAGAGTGAAAATTTGGGAAGAGCATGAGAAGTGAGAAGATAAGGGACGAATTCTGAGGAAGCATTATTTATGAAGAAACTAATGATGGGGTCATTTCACTCTTAATTGGAGGTTTTAAGGAAACAAGGTTTCTCTCACCTACGGCCACTTAACATGGTACAATGGTTTCAATATTTCCTTTATCTTCAGGTAAAGAGAGACCTCAGACAGCCTGGATAATAATAGCCTTGGCTCCACTGGGAACTGAATTTTTGTCCCTGAGAAAAATTATAGTACTTACTCTGCGTTACCATCTTTGTGACTAGCTATGGAGGTCAAATTAGAAACCCATTTTGAAGGCACCTTCCATTCTTTCCTTCACTCCAGTCTCTCACTTCTTATTTCACTGTGGATGTGTTTTTTCATACTGGTGTCTTCACTGTGTATCAGTGGAAGAGAACCTCTACCGCTGCCCCTGGATTCCTAGGTTCATAGTTAGCACCCTGCACATTTCCCATCCTATCTGCTGTCACACTGGACTGCTATTGCTTATTTAAATGGTTCTTTTCACTGCTGGACAGTAAGCTCAGTAAAGGAGTGAAACTATGTCTATTTTTGTCCCTTGTGCCTGATCCATAGTAGATACCTCACATAAAGGAGCATCTAGCTGAATGGATAAATGGCATGAACAAAGAAGGTATTTTAAAGGCAATCACTCTGGGGCACTGACTGTTCTCTGGGGGAAACCATCTACACTATGGAAGGACAGTCATTCCTGCCTGAGGCACTTTAAATTCAAATGCCTGATGGGAGCTGGGGAAAGAGTGAGGGTCCAGGGGACAAAGAAGGAAACAATCAATCATTTCCTTGCCAAGTACTGCATTCATAAATGAAATCTCTACAATCACCCAAGAACTAGGTATCAGCTCACTTTTATGAGTGAGAAAACTGAAGCTTTGAGAAGTTAAACAATTTGCACAAACTCACATAACAGTGACCCACAAGGTTGGGCACCAGGGCTGTGCCCTATGTCTACATTTCCAAAACTATGTCACTGTGAGATGCTAGGGGTCACCGTTTAAAGCATAATGAATGCTTAAATGCAGTATTATCTGTCCTTTTTCCCAGGCTATCGGGAAGGGGCATAATGCATGGGATTGTGGTAGATGTGGTTGACTGCCTCCCTACAGCAATTTGTTTGTGTTTTTCTCTTCTGCTTCCTTTCTCTGTCTGATAATACTGTTTAGTGCTATGATACCTAATTAATAATGCAGTAAAAGCTGTGAGAATTCCCACAGAATACAAACCTACATAACTTTGTTTAACCTGTGATTTCCAAACTGACTCTACTACAAACATTTTTTTTTAAATGAAGAGTTTTCATTACTAAAGTTTCAGAAGACACTAGGCCCTCCTAGAAACTTTTTTTAGACATTGGTCAACACAATGTTTTATTAGTGACAATAAAATGGTCTTTTTAGTTTGAATATCCACACCTAAATGGTTTTTGCATAGCATTGCAAACACAAAAACCGTTGCCCATTGTATGCAATTTTGAACCTGGCTAACAGAGAGCAAAAGTCGATATGCTTGATACATAAAGTGTTTATTTTCAGTCTTCTTCCCAACTCATGTATCTGGAGAACAAGCGTGGAAAAACTAGGAGGTCAGAGGAAGAACTATCAACCTCTCCCAGACCCCTTGTCTCCTTACTGAACAAAAACGGAGCCGCTGCCTTCCCTCACTGCCCTCTCCAGCACCTTCATCATGGGGGACTCATCATATCCAGGCAGCTATACGGTCAGTTCCTCAGGCAGATAAAGAGGGGGATGCTAACAATTGCTACTGTGTTTCCCCGAAAACAAGACCTAACCAGAAAATAAGCCTTAGCATGATTTTTCAGGATGACATCCCCTGAACATAAGCCCTAATGCGTCTTTTGGAGCAAACCTTAATATAAGACCTGGTCTTATTTTCGGGGAAACATGGTATGGAACTGGTCTACGAAGCTCCTCCCTGGCGATGGCTTCCTAGAAGTTTTATCTACCCAACTGGGTGAGCTGTTTCATCTGAGCCAATAGTCAGAAGCTTAGATTGTTGTTCCCAGGGTAGGACCTCTCCCTCATCTTCTCTATATGCTGGAGTCCTCACCTTAAGAGTGAGATGACACATATTATTACAGATTCTTTTCCTCTGGGCACTTGTTTAGCCCAATCTATGCTTAACAAATTGATCTAACGTACTTTTATTTTCAGTCAACAGCTAAATGAATAACTTCCTACATTATAATTTTCAGACATACCAATTCATACTCCTAAGCAGTATTTCCAGAGCATTTATTCCTGGACTAGAAGTGGAGTCATTACAAAACCTGATGGATAAGAAAAAGTGGAGTGAGGGTTTGAGTGTGGGGGGGCCTCTATGAGTTTAGTCCCCAGACGTGAAGGTCTACAACCACAGGAATTTTTCAGTTATAAACAGAGGATGGTTGCCATTCATTTTATTTAGCTAAAGTCCAACCCAAAAGGGACACCGTGGACTGTAAATAGATCTTTAATAGTTAAAAAAATTTTTTCCCAGTATTTTATCCAAAGACTTGTTTCCCAGGCTGCTCTCTCCCCATACCCAGAAGAAAAAAAATATCTAGAGCTTATGATTTATGAATTCCATGTAATGTAAACCCTGATTAAAGCCATCCCTCTGATTTTGCAGTCACAAATTTATCGAGTCAGTCAGCTGCTTAAATAGGTGAGGTTGACTGCTTCAATTTAAAACTCAGATGAATGACTGTTTGCAATCAGGTCAGGTAAGCTTATCTATATTCATGTACATAATGTAACCAAAGCCATTTAATTAAAAAGAAAGGACATTTTAGAATCCAGTTTTTATCATTTTAGATTCTGTTTTTATTATCATGCTACTGCCTAGTGAGGTGGAGGTGCTATCATGGGAGCAGTCGCGAAGCAAAATGGAGTATGTCTTTATGAATAAGAAATTGGCAAATGTACTTTTGATATTGCTCTTTGCTTTTCTAGAGAGCAATAGTGGGAAAGCTCTGTCTTTTTATTTTTTATTTGTGTAATGAAATTTATACGTGCTGACTCATCCTATTATTGAGGTTTCATAGAAGTTTTGGATGGAATGCAGGGCAATTCTGATAGGATATGATTTTTTAACTTACCAGTAGTGTTATTTTACATTTCTGGCAAACCAAACTTCATTTATATCGATATCTGCCAAATGTTACTCTTTTATGGGACTTAAGACAGTTACATCAATGCTTCAATGACTAACACCCTTGCACCTGCTTCACTGCATTTTTTTTTTCTTTCTTTCAGTTGTGTTAACCACTGACACAGATAACTTGCTTCTTGGGTGCTATTCGACAGAAAGCCAAAAGCACAGTCTTTTGATTCTCTTAACTATAATTTTTTTAATAATGGGAAACGATTATCATTGGGAAGTTTCACAATGTTTTTGTGATTGATAACACCTCAAATTCATGAGTTCATCATACCTTATTTACAATGACTTCTTTATGGAAAACATTTTGCTGAGCTGAGCCTGTCCAAAATAAAGCAGAAAAATAAACTCATCAAACACCCTGTCACCGAGAGGATGATAACAGATGTTTCTCATCCCCAGATAATACTGAGGAGGCAAACTGAAGGGTTTCCCATGTTTTCCTGGATGCTGCGTGATGACTGGTTCCCAGGAATCATCCAAATAAAGACACACTTGAGTTTGCAAATAGGAATTCCCCAGCTGAGAGACTCAGGGTGGGGAAATTGGGATAATCAGGGAAAAAAAGGGTTTGCATCTGCAATTATAAAATATCCAAGGGACGGTCTGTGTTTTAATCTAGGTCACTCTTTCTACATATTCAGAGTGTCCAGTAAAGGAGCTAGGAGAGTTCTATCAGCTGCTCTTACTTTTCTCTTTTACTTTAAAGCTTTTCTAAATATTTTAGAAATAATAGGAAAGGGAGAAAAAATAATCATGAGAAGAAGGGGGTGAGATCCAAAGTCAAAGGGCTGAGTTACTCAATATTCTTTAGTCTTTCTCACCAATGTTCCATCCCTACCATTTCCAATAAATATTATATCTGTATGCAAGCAGATTACAAACATAAAAACGAAAATGTCCCCTCAACTCTCCACTGTGCTCATATCATTGTATGTTTCCTCCTAGGATTCATGTTCCCATATATATAAAGAGATATCATTATTGAGTCTGTCACGCAGCCCTCTGTTCTAAATGCTTTACATGGATCAAATCATTTAACAATCATAAGAGCTTTATGAGGCAGATACTATTAATTTTTCCATCATACAAATGAGGAATTTAGCTGGGTAAGTTACTTATCTATTCACATGGCTAATGAGTGGAGGTATCATGTTTTGAAACCAAGCTGTGGGGACAGAGCCAGGAGTGCAGTTTCCAGAATCTCGGCCTCACGTGGAAAAGTGCTGGCTCAGGTAGTAAATGGCCATCAACTGTGATTGGATGGCCACCAGCCGTGGCTAGTTGGCCGTTAGCTGTAACCAGTAAGCCACTGGCCACTAATATAACTGCTGTGGCTACGTTAGCAGAAAAATGGGGGCTAGCAAGAAGATGGTGGCTGAGCTAGCAAGAGCGGATTGCAGTTAGCATGGCGGATTGCAGCTAGCAAGTGAGGTTGGTTGGTTGGCAGAGACAAATGGATGGCGGGTTGCGGATCGTGTGGCTCCTGCTTCCTGTGTCTCCGGCCCAGCTGCCAGCGAGACTATATTGGTATGACTCACCTATCTATGGCTCCATGAGTGTTCCTTTTTGGCCTCACCATTCCTGTGCTCTTATGTGGGGAGCGGGAGCTGAGACCCCGCATGACACCCTGCATGACACAAGCTGTCTAATTTCAGAGGCCAAACTCTGAAGCTCTACAGTGTCCTGCCTGATTTTAGGTTGAAAACACATATCCATAGATTATGTTTTCTGTGGAATGAATCAAGATAGAATATATTACTTGCAAGTACAAGGAGCCCAAGAATGACTTTCCCAAGACGTAGGTTCTTCCATGAGTGAATTTAATCGTCTTAACCAACCAACCAGCCAAACAAACAAACGAACGAAAAACTACAACAAAAAAACACTTTTCTGAACCTTTGATTCAACATTTGTAAAACTGGGGATGGGAGAGGGGCCTAGAAAAATCTGTAAGTCTTCTAGCTCTCTGATTCTAAGATTCTTGGGTCACGTATTGTGGGACATCTAGATAACTCCATAAGCTGACTGTTATCCATAAACACACTTTAATGACATTGGTGGAGACCACAGCTGTAATTTACCATTGCTGCAAAGGGATGGTGCATGTAAGACTGGTTGTTATTTTTGGTTCAGCCTTTTACATCATCAACTGCACAAAATAAAGAAATAGAAAATGAGTATGAAAACCCATTATGTCATCCATCAAGGAAATTTGTATCATTGATGTAATCTGAAAAGAACTCTCCACAAGCACAAGGTTGTCATGGAGATTACATCCTTCAAACAACCACTTCTGAGCTACTGCTGTCAAGAGCTATGATTTTAGATTTATCTCATTTGAGGGTCTTGGTGGAAATCCAAAGAATTACTGAGAAAGATTATTCTCTTGTGGAAGCACTTAGACTTGCCTGCCTTAAAAGAAAAGGAACTTTAGAATCAGGTCTATAAAAGTCTGCTCCTCTGTTAATTATAGCACATTTGATAGATTATAATTTTCCCCTTCAACTGGACCCCAAGACCAAATTGAAGCTGAAGTGGTTAGAAGAAACAACAACACAACAGCACAATGAAGTTGTGGATGCGGTTATACCAACCCACAGTTAAAATAGTTCACAAAACCCATATATGCAAAAGGAAACTTTTCTTAACTTAGCTCATGGTGCCTCATTTCTGATCCTTAACAGAATAACTAATATAATCCCCCCTCCTTTTTTTGTTGTTGTAATTTCTCCAACTTTTTTGTGTAAATTCAGGATTATCTCCGGTTCATTCCAGTTCAAAGCCCTCTCTTAGACATTTCTTTTCTTCCACTTGATCCAAACCTAAATTCTCAAGAATGGAGCAGAAGGGGAAGAGAAGACTCTCATGCAAGCTGGGGGCAGTTGCTTCATGACTGGCCACACGTTGGTTTACTGAAGGTGGGAGTCAAGTCTCCATCTTGTCTGTTTCGAGTTATGGGTGATGGTACCCAGTCGGTGCTCTGCCTGGCTGTATTGAGAGGCCGTTTAAGTTTCCACACAACATTCTTGTGGAGCCTCCTCAGACTTTTCAGCTGTGGAACCAGCCAATACTGCTCTTCACACTTGGCTTTGGGAGATCGCGTCTCTCCTGATCATGTGACATCCACGACCCGCAACCCAAGCCTTTCTATCAACTAATCTATACGCGTATCTTCGGCAAGCTGGCACTTCTGAATCTCCTCTGTTCCACTCCTGGGTTGTAGGTACTGGAGGTGTTATTAGATAGACCATACTACCTTCTCTCCTCGTTCCTCTATTATGTTGCTGAGCCCCAGGACACATCTGCTGGGCGAAAAATCTCAGCCTCTTCTACTCTGTGGAATCCTCTCAACTTGAAGAAGATATCAGTGAGATGTTCCTCAACTGCCTTTTCTCCCTGGCAATCCCATCTTCCAAAGCTCTCCTCCCCTTTGCAAATAAAGTTTTCTTCCTCTAACTTGAAGTGACGTATACCTCACCTGGGGCAGGGAGGGTCAGAAAGCGATAGGGTGGAGGGGAGCAGGAATGCTGGAAGAGACCCAGATCTCCTGGTTTGTCATAACCTCTTTATTTCACTTTATTTTTTTTAGGACTTGATAAAATTTATGATTTTTGGAAAAGAAACGACACCCTTTGATGCTTGAAGTTATCAGGTTGCACAAACTAAAGTTGTTGTGTAGGAATGACTCTTCCACACCCCTGATTCTTCCGTGTGGAGGAATCTCTATCAGTGTAACCTTCCTGGTCTCTCTCCTGCCTTCTTGTCTACATTTCAATGGCCTCAGGAGTTCTCCAGCAGCCAGGCTAGTCTGGGCAATAAATTATATCTGAGCAGCAGCTCACTTTCTGTTTTATATACTCAACAGAATTCGCTTACTCTACTTCCGTGTATTTATTTATTTTTTACAAGTAATCCAAGTTAAGAAATTTAAATAGAAATTAAAAAAGCAATCATCATCTTTATCATCCTCATCATATTATCCCCGTATAACTACTGTTTATACTCTGTTCACTTGGTTTCTGACTTTATGTGAATACACATACAAATCTACACGAATATACAGAAACAAATACACACCCATGCACATGAAGTTACTTCGCTAGTTGCCAGGGTAGAATCATAAATGCACTGTCCTGTAACTTGATTTTTCACTTAACAATATTTGAGATCATTTTTAATATCATTTCATTCAGATTTATATCATTACTTTAATGGTTCCATAGTGTCCTTTTTTGAATGTACCTTCATTTATTTGAGCAGTTTCTAAATAAGAAGCATTTAGATTGTTTCTAATTTTAACTGGAATTAAGAATGCTGAGTTGAATATCCTTTTACGTACATCTTTGCATAAATACTTGCCCAATTCATTATTTGAGTTAAATTCTTGGAACTAGAACTAATAGGTGAAAGAAAGCATATTTTTACAGCTTCTCATACCTATTACCAAATTGCCCTCCAGAGAGATTGTACTAATTAATACTTCTAATATAGGTGTACCAGTATTTGAGAACAGCTATCTCCCTCAATCAAGTTTTTTCCCAAATTGGACTTTTTCTTTATTTTTAATTTCTTTCAATCTGATGTATGCCTTCTTTAAATATTCTTTAAACAAAATCCAGCAAGTGGTCACTACAATCTAAATTCCTTGGTCACAGGGAACTAGCAAATTTCCCATGAGATTGTTTTGGAAGAATTTAAAAGTGCGTTGAATATGCAAATTTGTTTCCAGATCTCTTGTTATTAGTTATAGCTTACAAGAAATTTTTTTGCCCGAACCTCCCAGCAGGAAATTGTGTTTTGGACTGCAGAGATATTTTGAATTTTGGCCATTGATAAAAATATTAATTCTTCATAACAAAGCAAAACAAAACAAAGCCAACGAGTCTAAATATTTCACATGCTACATGGCAACCTCCAGTAAAAGATTCATATTTATGTCTGAGTACCATGTGCAAAATTTGTGACTGGCATTGTTAGCCATAAATTCATTACATCAATATCTTTGAAAGGGATTTGGAGTTGGAATTGGGAGAGATCTATATTTCTACACCACAGATTCAAATGATGAAATTGCATTTGACATTCAAGCAATACAAGTAGATTTAAAGTGCCATTAAGAAGCAGTAACTACTAATCTGGTGCCAAGATACTGGCAGCATAATTTTGACTCTGATCCACCCATGTATGTAACTGACTCAAAGTTATATGACATAGTTAAAGGATGAATGAGATATTTGAAACCTACTTTCCCTGAAAGATGAGTAAAAAAAAAGTATAAAAATGCCTGCAGGTGTCTGTCTGTATGTAGTATGTGAATCTTATGAAAACATGTAGTTTGATAGTAAATACTGTAAACACCTCCATCTGCAAAGTCTATGCCACAATATCCTAAAAATATCCATAAAAGATGCCTTCTATACATTTTAATCTTTTACCAAATTACTTCACCGAAATAATGTTTTTGCTTTCAAATGTGACGCAGCATGCTAGAGAATCTTGCAAAGACAGGCATTATAAACTGTCACACTCAATTATTCTCTATTTCTTTCCCTAGTGTAAATGACCGGAAATCACCATAGCAGAAATATACACAGGAGAGGCTGGAGGCACGCGCACGCTATGCCATGAACACCTGCTGGGTCACTTGAATGGGCAGCTTGAAATGATGCAGTCCCTGTTTGCAGGTCCACGTGTGAGAACATAAATAATTTGTTTCCATTTGAAACAGCATAAGGAACCTCCTCTCTGGCTCTCATGGTTTAAAGGTGATTTAAGGGAAAACACACAATGGTGATATAGTGACTTGTCGCTAAAGTACATTTTTTCATTTATCAAATCACTAGTCATAGCGATGGAGAGACCTTGGACTGTTCAGCCACTTAGGACATTCAGTTTCCCTCCTTGCTCCTCCTGACTTGTACAAAGCCATCCACTCCCTCCTCTGACCTATTGCCTGGTTCCCCAAATGCTGACTAGTTGGGGTCTGGCTACTTTTCCCTATTGCTGTGTTTCCCCCAAAATAAGACCTACCTGGACCATCAGCCCTAATGCATCTTTTGGAGCAAAAATTAATAAGACCTGGTAGTATATTATGTTATAGTATATTATACCCCGTCTTATATTAAAATAAGACCGGGTCTTATATTAAATTTTGCTCCAAAAGACGCATTAGAGCTGATGGTCCGGCTAGGGCTTATTTTTGGGGAAACACGGTAGTTCCCCTGCCTACCAGATCTCTGTTCATTTGGCTTCTGATGACCCTGCCCAACTTGAATGTTAGAGGAATTCCCACGTTCATAACCTTTGCTCCAGTGTGGACAGAATGATCAGGAATACATCCACTAAGGAAAATAACTCAACCCAAATCAATCCTGACTTTATTTGTGGGCATTATTTCACTGTAGCTACAGAGGGAGATTTGTCATTTCTGCCGCTTGTGGTAGATGGATGACAAAAATGGACTCAGTTGTTCACATCTCTCTGTAGCCACATACTTTGCAGTGAGATTTTGGACCTCCTCCCTTCAAGAGGTGAAATTGGGATGGAATAAAGGACATAAGTGAAGGGTTTTTAAGTTAAAATTGGGAGGGCAATCTTTTCTGAAAAAGAAATTTTTTTTTTAAAATGGAGATGAACGAAGCTATGAAGCAAATGTGATGTGAAGAGGAAAGGTGAATATGGAGTGGCCTTGTCACTCCATTACTTACAACTTTTCTATAACTTTCCATCGTCGCTGATGGCTTTGGAGGTTGGTGTGGGGAGCTGCTATGGATTATAGAAGTGATAGAAGGGTCTGGAATAGGTTAGTGGGGAATTAAATTTTAGATTCAACTAAAAGAAAATATGTTTTCTTTTTAGGCAGTAGAAACATTTCTGTGCAGCCAAAACATTTCTGTGGTGTGGACATGACTATCTGATTGTTCAGAATAGGAAACTGACTAATGGCCAAGTGACTGACTCCAGGTCATCCTGCTCGTGAGTGACAATACGGCCATTTGAATTTGGTGTCCTGATTCCAAGGGCTTCTTTATTTTTATGACACCAGCTTGTGTGTTGTGCTTTGATAAGCTACTATGTTATTGTTGGGGTGTCACTGAGTCAGGAAGATGTACTCAGTATTATGGACAGTTAACAGCTAAAAATACCGGACATATGCCCTGACCTCATTTGATTAAGGCCACTTTTCCATAATGGAAAGAGACTGTGACGAGGATTAAAAACAGAAGCAACTTTTCATGTGAAAAGATGCTCAACATCACTAATCATCAGAGAAATGCAAATAAAAACCACAATCACCTCACCCCAGTCAGAATGGCTATCATCAACAAGACAAATAGTAACAAGTGTTGGAGAGGCTGTGGAGAAAAAGGAACCCTCATACACTGTTGGTGGGAATGCAGACTGGTGCAGCCGTTATGGAAGGCAGTGTGGAGGTTCCTCAAAAAATTACGAATAGAATTACCATATGACCCAGCAATCCCTCTCCTGGGTGTCTACCAAAAAAAATCTGAAAACATTTATCTGTAAAGATATATGCGCTCCAATGTTCACTGCAGCTTTATTTATGGTGGCCAAGACATGGAAACAATCAGTGTTCCTTGACAGATGATTGGATAAAGAAGATGTGGTATATATACACAATGGAATACTATTCTGCCACAAGAAAAGATGAAATAGTGTCATTTGTGACAACATGGATGGATCTTGAGATTATTATGCTAAGAGAAATAAGACAGAGAAAGTCGAGAACCATACGATTTCACTGATATGTGGTATATAAAACTGAAAACAACAAAAGAATAAGACAAACAAAAAAAGAAACAAAAACTCATAGACACAGTCAATAGTTTAGTGGTTACCAGAGGGTAAGGGGGCGGGGGTGGTAGATGAGGGAAAAGGGATCAAATATATGGTGATGGAAGGAGAACTGACTCTGGGTGGTAAACACACAATGTTATATATACATGATACATTACAGAATTATACACCTAAAACCTATGTAACTTTACTAACCATTGTCACCTCAATAAGCTTTAATTAAAACAAAAACAAACAAACAGAAAAACCCAGAAGCAAACGAAAAACACCGGAGTTTGAGTCCTGCTTCAGATACTTACTTTCTACTTGATTTCACCCAAAAGTAACCTCACTGGTAAAATGGAGGGGATTCCGTTGTTGTCTGACTCTCGGTGTAGCCAAGTAAGACTATGTAAATTAAAAGGTAGTATAACTAATAAAGCACTAAATTAATTGAATTCTACCTGATGTTTTCCTTTCTGTTATTGACTTTCCCATTCTGCAACGCTTTCTTTAACTTTGTGTCTCTCCTAGCCTCACATTTACCAACCTTCCAGGTAGTACCAACCACTCTTTCTTTTCTGCCTTTCCTGTACACAGTACCTGTTTCAGTCACAACATCAAAAAATCTTGATCTTGACTATATACGGGGCTGGAGATATGTTGCGTCCAGTGCAACATGGGCAGTGACGGTGAGAGAAAGGGCCAATTCATCCCCTTCCAAGCACTTAGTACAAAGCTTGGAAGATAACAGATATTCAATAAAATTCTGGGACAAACACATAAATGTACACAATGTAGGGTATACCAGTGTTATTATTCAGAATTGCTCGGTTAAGCTTTCAAGGACAGGGCAGTCATGGGTCCCTGAAAATCTGATATAAATTTTTAAAATCAGAAAACTTCCACATAAATTGAGCATTTCTAATGCATACAGATATTCTATTTGAAATAGCATTTAAGTTGCAATGCAACCATTTCAAATTTTTGTATGAGACCCTCATTCTTTGTATGTCTGGGAAGGAAATTTGCAGTGTTGAGCTCAGAGACTTACTGTAAAATAATGAAGCCACCCCCAATGAGTCCTGCCTTAATCAAGCACAGAAGTCAAGCATAATCACTCTATAAAATAGTTTAAAATTTGGCTGATGATGTTTCCAAACCTCAGCTGATTACTATTTTTTTAAACAGATGATATTTGAAGATTGAGATTGGAGACTGTAAAAGCAAGTATGTCAACTATTTGAGGCAGGAAAAGAATAATCTTGATATAACAGATGATAACTCTAAGCTTCCCCCTTTTCTTTAGTGCAGTAAACAAATAGGATCTAGAATCCAGTGGTTTAGAACATCAGTTGTAGCAAATTTCTTACATGTCCTGACTGATCAAAATAAGAAGCTGCAACAGAATTGCCACTCATGGCTAAAACTTGTCAACTTTCCAACAGCGCAGGGGCAGCAGCAAGCACTGGCAACTCCTAAACTCCAGCTGAGACTGCAGCCTCAGAAGCTTGCACAGTAATTAAAAATTATGATTTTGTTTTCCCCTGGAACATACTCCTGAGACATACACCTTGAGCAATTCTATCTGAAGTCCCACGGATAGTCATGTGCATTCGCTTTGGGAATCCAGGAGAAGCTGGACCACAGGCAGCCTGCTGTGAGGAGGGAGACCTGTTACCTCATTGCAGAAAGGAAGAGAGGTCCATTAGGCACCTCAAATGTCCCCTTAGTGCTGGCTGAAAGAGGTTAGGGGCACTAGGGAGCACACAGGGTCTAGTCTTGGTTTTGCCTCCATTCAGAAAGGGAGATGGCTTGCCTAGAAGTAAGTGCTCCAGATGGTGGAAGCAGCCAGATTTGTGTTCGAATCCCGCTCTACTGGGCCAACTTCACTGAACTCTTTTAAGAGTCTGCATCTTCATGTATAAAATGAAAAATACAGATTCTGACCACTTAGCGATACCACGAGAATTACCTGTGGAATTACTGTATGTAAAACTCTTAGCTCGGTGTCTAGCATACAGAAAGTAAACAATGAAAAGGCAGTGAGAGAAGGGACATTTAGGGGAATGAGAAGGCCCCGTGTCCCGGGCAGGGGACGTTCCCCTGGAATACTTTATCAGCCACAACCAACACGCTGCTGATGGAAGCCATCTTAGGCATCCTTAAAATAATTAAGGCAGGTATGTTCCTCCAAACACTGTAAGAAAATCTCTTAGGGAGGCAGTAGGAGAATGTTGTGAGAGAAAAGAAGTCATGGGACTAAAAAATCAAGAAATCTGGATTCTAATCAAAATTTGACAACGAAACATTTTGTGAACAGGGAGAAGTGACTCAATCTCTGGGTCTGGGCCTAGGTTTCCACTTCTGTCAAATGAAGAGTGTGGAGTCGTTGGTGGGTTTTCAGATTGGAGTCCTCAGAACGGTGGGATGGCAGGACCGTGCGTGCGGCCTCTGGTAGGAGGGGCAGCGAGGAAACGGAACTGCTGGGGTCTTGTGCTTCCTCGGCGTTTCAGGAAAAAGGGGCTTCGCTTTGATCTCTTCTAAGTATTGGGGATTCCCATGTTTCTTTGAAAAGTGAGTCTTATTCCTTCAACAATGCTTGAATAGCACTGGACGAGATGTTTTTTACTTAAAAAACAAAAACAACCTAGAAAGTTTTAATCAGAAGCAGCTACATAATTTGTGGGGTCCAGTTCAAAATGAAAATGTAGATCCCCTTGTTCAAAAAGCAGTATGAAGATTTTGTTTTTCACTTTTGTTGCTGTTGTTGTTCTCTCTCTCTCTTTTTCATAGAGGTTTTTATGTTCTATTTAATCTGATGCTCCCTTGGGCACAGGCATGATGCAGGGTGAGTTAGATCCTCCCAGGCACTCAGGCCCCCCACCCCACTGATCAGCACACAGGAGCACGTGCACCGGACCCCAACCATCTCCACACCCACCCCCTGGCCTCCACTGGGGGTGAAGGTTGCTGGGTGGAGGAGGGGAGCAGGTGGTTAAGAACACATCCCGTGGAGGCAGGACTGCATTTCAAGGTAGCATCCACACAGCATTACATCTCAAGGATGGGTCTCCTCTGAGTGTGGGGGCTTGTGCAAATGCATTGGCAGCCTGCCCATGAATTTAACCCTGGCTTCAAAACTGGTGAGTTGAATAACCAAAAATTAAATCTCAAAATAATTGTTCTAATCTAGTGATGCGAGTCCATTTTTGCAAGTGATTACACGACAGACACAGTCATATTGAATTTTCTGAGTTATCAGTTGAGTATGATAAGTTGTGAAGAGGTAAAAATAAAATGAGAAGATTGAACAACAACAACAACGAAAAACCTAATGACTGACAATAAGAACAGCTACCATTGTTTGGGAAACTACTTAAGGTGTTCATTAAGATTAACGTAACTTCCAACACCCACATTCTGAATTCTGTAAGTCCTACAAAAGCTTTATCCCTTTCACTGCTTTCTTCAATATTTTCTTGGCTAAACACTCTCATATTGTTTTCCTGTTCTTTTAAAGGTTTTGCTAGCCAGCTACTGTACTACCATCCTGTTTGTTCTCTTTCCTCGTTCTTCTCCATGGACTGAACATTCGAAAACCTGGGTTCTCTCACTGTGCCCTGACATCCGTCCCCAGGAACACACATCAGTATAACTTGCTTTTGATCTATTGTTCAGTTGCCCCCTCATTAATCTCCTGGTTGATGGGCCAACCATTACAGAGTCACATGTTCCAATGTATACATTTACCTTGAACTCTCAAGGAAGGAAACCCCATATGCCCCCAATACAAATACAGATACTATTGCAGAGGAGGCTATTTTTCAAAATATGTCTTGGTCCAACTGATGCATATACAACAGCTCATATGTGAGTAATATTTATCTGCAAATAAGCTTATCAACCCTGTCCAAATGGGAAAAGGCATTTAAAACTATTCAAAACTAGGAGATGTATTGGCTTTGACTTTAGATACAGAGGATAAACAAACCTTACTTTAACCAGTTACAACCACTAGATTAAAGCTGACATGTCCCTCTGTCTGAATCACTAATAGACTTCTGTCAAAATGGATGCACATTTAAGTAATTTTTGAAAGGTACCTTATATACTTTCATATTGGACAAGCATCATTTGGCCCAATTGCAGATAGATCTATTTGTTAATAAATGAGCTAGTTTTTATACCTAGGCTTTAATCTATACTCACAGAATATTGAAAAATTGAATGCAGCTCTTTTTTAAATTTCTCATTTACATATTTTATATGCATTTGATGTCTTAAATTTTAAATCAGGCCATATAGATTTTAATAGAGCTAATTGTATTGGCATAATTTGAAAGAAAGGTGAACATTTATGTGAGTTAAAACTGGTGGAGAGATCTCGTCAAGATGCTGGAGTAAGTAAATGCTGTGTTTATCTCCTCTCAAAACCATATCAAAATTACAACTAAAGTATAGAACAAGAATCACTGAGAATCACCTGAAGTCTAGCTGAACAGATGACCTACATCTAAGGACATATAGAAGAAGCCATGTAAAGACTCATAGGAGGGGCAAAGACGTGGAATGGGTTTGTCCCACAACTGTGTGTAACCACTAAAAGTTGGGAGGGAGGTCCCCCCCAGAGGAGCAAGGTGTCCCAGTCCCACACCAGGCTCCCCAGCCCAGTGTTTCAGTGTTGGGGAGAGAAGTCCCCATAATTTCTGGCTGTGAAAACCAGTGAAGACTATGGCTGAGTGAAACTAGAGTGGCTGTAGTACCATGCATTCCTCTTAAAAGGCCTGTGCACAGACTTACTCTCTGATGGGCTCACTTGCTCTGAGCTCCAGAGCTGGGGCAGCAGCTTGAAAGGTGCCAGGGACATACGTGGAAGAACTGAGTTGTCTGCCTTCAGGGCAAAGCCTGGATAGACAGCTTCTTCCAGAAGGAGGAGCTGGCAGAAACCATTGTTTGTTTGTTGAGCCCACTCCCCTTCTCTCAGCATGCAGATCAGGTGGCCGACACATCTGAGTCTCCATGAACCTGGCTAACATCATTTGTTTGCCCTGATTTCCTGAAACCCCGCCTCACCCAACTTTTGAACTCACCCAAGCCGCTTCCAGTGCCTTTTCCATACAAATGGCCTGCCTTGGCTCATGCCACAGACTTTCCTAAAATCTCTCAAAAGTTCACAAAACCCAAACAAGCAGCATCTGGCTTCACCCTATCCGGTATCTCTGGCTGAACAGTCTTAAGCCTGGCACTAGTGATAACTGGCCTCAGTTCATGGCTTGGCCTCTTGAAGCACCTCCAAGCCCAGCACAGACAGTAGCCATCTGCAGATTGCTTTGTGGCTCATGCCAGGAGGCCCAGGGCAGGGCATAGGCTGCAGCTACACTTGGCACAGGTTGCAGCTGAACTTGGTCTGCTCCCAGGAGACTGTGGGATTGGCATGCTTGGTAGCCAAATTTGGACACAGCTGGAGCATTACCTGGCCACCTCCAAGGATGACATATCTAAAGGGCACAGTGAGCAGGACCAGAACTCTTCTAAAGTAAATCCTACTCTGTAGGGTCAGCCCCTGAACAAAAGCTCCCCCACTGTAGCCACGGCCAGTCCTCACAACCAATTAGTCTGAGAGTCAATCCTTCCCACTGAGGGTCAATACCTCCCAGGGCTCAACTATAATAGGAAAGCACACACAACCCATGCAAGGGACACACATGGAGCACCTAGCTTAGGTGTTCAGGGAGACTGCCACTGGGTCCCACAAGACACCTACCACATAAGGCCATTCTACTAAGATTGGGAAACATAGCAGCACTACCTAATAAATAGAGAAAAACACAGGGAGGCAGCCGAAATGGGGAGACAAACACACGTATCCCAAGTAAAAGAACTAAACAAAATGGAGATACTCAATCAACTAGACTCAGAGTTCAAAGTATTGTTCATGCGGATGCTCAATGATCTCAGGGAGAACTTCAACAAAGAGATAGGAAACGTAAAAATGGAGATAAAAAAACATTAAAAGGGACTAGTCAGAAATAAAGAATACAGTAACAGAAATAAAGAATACATTACAGAGAATAACAGTAGATTAGATGAAGCAGAGGAATGAATCAGAAGGTAAGGTAGCAGAAAACACCCAAACAGAAGAGCAAAAACAAAAAAAAAATCCAAAAAATAGTTTAAGGGGTCTCTGGGACAACATCAAGTGTAACAATATTTGCATCATAGGTGTACCAGAAGGAGAAGAGAGAGCAAGGAATCTTATTTGAAGAAATAATGATGGAAAACTTCCCTAACCTGGTGAAGGAAATAGATATACAAGCCCAGGAAGTGCAGAGAGTCCCAAACAAGATGAACCCAAAGAGGCCCACACCAAGACACATCATAATTAAAATGCCAAAGGTTAAAGCCGAAGAGAGAATCTTAAAAGCAGCAAGAGAAAAGCAGTTAGTTACCTACAAGGGAGCTCCCATAAGATTGTCAGCTGATTTCTCAACAGGAACTTTGCAGGCCAGAACGAATTGGCAAGAAATATTCAAAGTGATGAAAAACCAGGACCTACAACCAAGATTACTCTACCCAGCAAAGCTATCATTTAGAATTGATGGAAAGATAAGGAG
The DNA here is from genome assembly GCF_036562045.2 of Rhinolophus sinicus. Classification (NCBI taxonomy): domain Eukaryota; kingdom Metazoa; phylum Chordata; class Mammalia; order Chiroptera; family Rhinolophidae; genus Rhinolophus; species Rhinolophus sinicus. Next base: position 13,644,673 of record NC_133761.1, read on the forward strand.
GTTCTCAGACAAGAAAAAGCTAAAGGAATTCATCACCACCAAACCAGTATTACAAGAACTTTAGAGAAACTTTTTTTAAGAAGTTGAAGAAAAAAAAGAAAAAAAGAGAGAATAATATAATGGCAATAACTACATATCTATCAATAATTACTTTAAATGTAAATGGATTAAATGTTCCAGTTAAAAGATAGAGTGGCTAAATGGATAAGAAAACAAGACCCTTACATATGCTGCCTATAGGAGACTCACTTCAGATCGAAAGGCACACACAGACTGAAAGTAAAGAGATGGAAAAAAGGTATTTCATGAAAAAGAAAAAAAAAAAGCTGGGGTAGCAATACTTATACTAGACAAAATAGACTTTAATACAAAGGCTGTAACAAGAGACAAAGAAGGACCCAGTAATCCCGATTCTGGATATTCATCCGAAGAAAACCAAAATGCTACTTTGAGGGGACATGTACAACCATATGTTCATAGCAGCATTGCTTACGATGGCCAAGGTGTGGAGGTACCCTGGGTGTCTTGTCAATGGAAGACTGGAAAAAAAGTAGGTGGTACATATATACAATGGAATATTGCTCTGCCATGGAAAGGAATGTGTTCTTGCCATCTGCAGCAGCATGGATGGACCTAGAGGGTGTTGTGCTGAGTAGAGTATGCTAGGCAGAGAAAGACAGATGCAATGTGATTTTGCTTATATGTGGAATCTAAAAAATAAAACAAACAACACAACAGAAACAAACTCATTGATACAGAAAACATTTTGAGGACTGCCAGATGGGAGGGGGTTGGGGGTGTAGGCGAAAAAGTGGAAGGGATTAAGTAGTACAAATTGGTTGTTACAAAGTAGTCATGGGGATGAAGGGTATAGCATAAGGAATATAGTCAATAATATTGCAATAACTATGCATGGTGTCAGATGGGTACTAGATGTATTGGGGTGATAGATGGGAGGGAGTTTGGGAGACAGGGTAGAAGAGGTGAAAGGATTAAGAAGTACAAATTGGTAGTTACAAAATTGTCATGGAGATGTAAAGTAAAGCATAGGGAATAAAGCCAATAATATGGTAACAATTATATATAGTGCCAGGCGGGTACTAGACTAGTCAGGGGGATCACTTCTTAAATTGTATAAATGTCTAACCACTATGCTGTACACCTGAAGTCAATATAAAATAATAGTGAATGTCAACTGCAATTGAAAAATTAATAAAAGGGGTGGAAGGTAAAGGGGAATAAGAAGTTCAAATTTCCAGGTATAAAACAAATAAGTCATGGGGATGTGACGTACAGCACAGGGAATATAGTCAGTAATATTGTAATAACGTGGTACGGTGTCAGATGGTTGCTGGACTTATCATGGTGATCACTTCCTTAGGTATATAAATGTTAAACGACTACTGTGTACACCTGAATATAATATTGTATGTTAGGTATATTTTAATAAAAATATTTAAATAAACAAATACATAAAATTGGTGGACCAATGATTTAGACAAATATGCAAAGAAAACATCCATTCTTTATCAGGGTTTGTTTTGTATTATTTTGAATTTTGTATATCACAATGTTTCCAGAAGTATATCCCATTCATAATATTTGATGGCTGTGTGTGTGTATGTATGTTTTCAATAAGAGCCTTTATTTACTATTGAAAACCAACATGGGCAAATATATGGTGATGGAAGGAGAACTGACTCTGGGTGATGAACACACAATGGGATTTATAGATGATGTAATACACAATTGTACACCTGAAATCTAGGTAATTTTACTAACAACTGTCACCCCAATAAATTTAATAAAAAAAAAAAGAGAAAGAAAACCAACTTGGGAATTTTAATAAATATACTTTTACAGTACCTACTAAGCTCTCCACTGGAAGGGATAGAAAAGAAAAATCATTAATACTGCACAAATGCAGCCAAACATTCTAATAGAAATTGTCCTTCCTCCATAATAATAATTAGCATATATTCTCATGAAAAAATATATGATTCGTTTCTAAAACTTGAAGGTTAGCAACAGCTGAACACTCGCCAAATTATGAAAAAAACGCAGGCTCTTCCCTGGTAATAAGCATGAATACTCAACAATGTGATTAGAATGTTTTCATGTTTTGGGAATACAAAGATGGGGAAGACGAAAGACCTTGTGAAACCCAAGCACTTTTTGCCCCTGCCTACAGCAATTAGTCTGAAAAGCATTTAAGAAGACACATGGCTTGTGAGAAAACAGATGTAATTTCACTCTTCACTTTGAGTATTTTACCTGTGTATGGTTGACTGAATATGTCATAGTTTATAAATGCTACATCTCACACTCAATTAAACAAGGAAATTCGCTTCTGCTGTATTTAGAAAGAGATTTGTGGCTGCTTAGCCCCGAGTCATCGGAAGAATCTCCAAGCTGTCTCTACTCTGCTTGTCCTGTGTGGGAAGAACCTGAATCCCTGTAGGCTGAGGATTGGCCTTTGGACTTAAAGACTGAAAACTGGCATGGTTACTCTACTGCCTACGAGGCAGTAGGACACAGTCATTAAGTGCATGGACTTTAGTGTTGCGAATGCTTTGTTTTCAGCCAAGACTCTGTCACTTATAACTGTGTGACAATGAAAATTACTTACTGTGTTTCCCAGAAAATAAGACCTAACCGGACCATCAGCTCTAATGGTCTTTTGGAGCAAAAATTAATATAAGACCTGGGATGATATCATTTCATATCACATCAAATTATATTATATTAGACCCGGTCTTATATTAAAATAAAACCAGGTCTTATATTAATTTTTGCTCCAAAAGACGCATTAGAGCTGATGGTCCAGCTAGGTTTTATTTTCGGGGAAACACAGTAACTTCTCTGTGCTTTAGTTTCCTTATCTCTACAATGGGGATAATAGTAATGCCACCTCACAGGAATTTGGTCAGTGTTAAGAGGACAGGACCTGGCAAAGAGTAAACCTATGGCCAATAACACCATGGTTATTAGTGCTCACTCTTCTTTTCCTTTTGATCTGATTTTAATTGATTGAGCACAAGGCATCTCTCAAAAAGACTAGAAAAGTCACTACAGTTGCCTGCCTATTGTTCTTATACTAGTTCTTAATCTCCCAGAATAATCTTTAGGTGCAGATTCAGACAAGCTCCTTTCTTTTGTTTCGAAACACGTCCTCCAGTTGGCACATGTGCCAAGAAGAAATGAAGATTTTACAAAGGATAAGGATGGTGGCACTTCAGAAGAGTGTTTCTAATTGTAGGTGTGGAAGTATAAGCCATAACTTTTGCATGGATTTCATAAAAATTGATAGTATATACATAAAAGAAAAAATAAATTAGAAAAAAAGTTATTTTCTTATTATACTATAGAGTACTGAATTCCCTCTTTCATCTTCACCTCTATCTCCTTAATATTTTCTGTAAATTACAGAGGTTGAAGAACTATATTTTTTGCAAGGGTTTGTCTAGTTAGTTGACCATCAAAATCACGTACATCTCTGAGACTATGGACCTTGTGACTAAGAAAAAGTGACTCATCCAGAGTTGCACAATTGATGACAAACTTAAGTGCGCTTCGTATCAGTCAAGATTCAGTTGTAGAAACCAGGAACCACTTTCATTATTTTAAGCAGGAAAGGATTTACTAATGACAGCAACTAAAATTTGAGTACTAAACAGTACTGAAACAGAGTACTCCCTATGTACTAGGCTCTGGTCTTCAGTGTGTTATGTGTACGGATATGTACTGGCTTAGCCCTCCCATCAGTCATAGCAGTAAGCGATTTCCTCATCATACAGGTGAAAGACCCGAGGTTCAGAGAGTTGCCCAAAGTCACACAGCTACTGATTAGCTGAGCTAGGATATCAAACCATATATTCTGGTCCCAGAGTATGCATGCCTAACTACTGTGCTCAATTGCATTTAAGCACAGAGAATAAGGTAGTTTACCAAATTCCCGAAAGGATTGGAAAAGCTTTGCCTCCAGGATTGACTTCTAGGAGAGCACTGCAGAATTGACCTGCCAAAGAGATGGCAAACTCTAGCACAGACAGGAAGTGGAGAAGTGGAAATCATGCCTGCCCTCAGGGTACTAATGTTCTATGTTAAGAGACAAGTAACCACTTCTGGAATTATTCTCTTCAGAGATATGCTGTGTCTACTGTACTGCACAAGCGAAATGGGTATCTCGAATCTTGCTGCCTCTCTCCAGCCTTAATTCCATTTAGAACTCAGGTTCAGTGCCAGTCCCTGCACCCAACTGGCAGGTCTAAAATCACACCTGGTACTCGGCTTTGCAGCCTCTGAGCCTGGAAAATATGCCCAAAGGAGGATGGAAGAAATGTCCACCAAACCATTCAAAAGTATCATGCGAACATTTTAATGGAAGAGCTTCTCCTTTGCTTGGCACTTTCTCACTGTTCATATGAAGTATTACCTCAAGTCAAATAATGTGCATGCCTATGAAATAGAAAGGGGAAAAATTATGAATGATTGAAATAGGATGTTTTATTTTCTGTTCCCTTTCCTTTCAAATTTTTTTTTGGCAGTCTTTTAGCAGAAGGCCCTACCAGCTGTGAAGACCCAAGAATAATAATAGATTGTCTGCCTTTTTGGAGCTGTCTTGACAGATTGACAACTTCTGGGGGTAAGAATTCTGCAAATAACATCAACTGAGAGGAAGGTGAGATAAAGTTGGATGGTTTAAAGTGCAAATAACACCCAAGCCCAAAACTATATTTTTGTCAAATGAAAAACGAGGGTTTTCTGCTCAGAATTTATAGATCTCAAAATGTGGTATGCGTTACTCTAGTCTAGGAAGCTTTTAAAAATGCAGATCACTTGGCTCCACTGAAGATTTAATGAATTAGAATCTCCAAGAACTAGGGGCCCATAACCTGCATGTAAAAAGCACCTCAAATTTTAATATAATACTCCCTCTGCCTGGGCACCAATTCATCAGATACCCCCCTGCAAAAAGTAACAGTTCATATTTACAGAGAGGGAAATGACTGGTGGTGGTTGTGGGGATAAGAATATCACACAAATACACTTAATTTGTTTCTCACAGTGGGTGTGAGAGTAAATATGGGAAACCGAATGAGAATGAGGAGAAAGTGAGCTTATCTAGTAATTAGACAACATTTAAGTTTTGTAACTGTAATCAAAAGTGGCACTCTAAAAATAATGCTTCTCAGCTTGGTTTTTCCCCTCACATTAGGATAAAGTCATGTCATACATCGGGCAGGAAAAATAACCTTTTCTAGACTTCCTCTTCTGCACATGAGCCTTTCAAATGCCATTTTTATTTGCCTTCGTCCTCATCTTCGTGGAGCCATGTATTTGATTTCGAGTTCTGAATGGAAAACAAAAACAAAAACACAACCCCCCAAAACCGCCTCATTTTAAACATGTGGCACCCCTTCTGGAGCAAACTGGAACATTCTTCCTGGCTCTCATTGCAAACCTTCCTCACTCAGATGGTCCAGAAATCTACAGTCCCAGTCAAAAGGCAGCTAAAATTGTGCATCTAGAAAAAATCAGGAGAGAGGACACAGAGAGAGAACACTGAAGAAGACTTATTCAGCGTGGGCTCTTCTCCAGAATCCTTGTGAATATCTCTTCTTCAATATCTTAAAGGCACCCTGACGTTAATTTGTCCCAAACTTAATTTATGGTTTTCTAATAGTCTTGAGCTTGTTCCATGTTCCACGCCCCTATATCCACCAAGGGCCCTTTATAGCTCGCTCTAGTTGCATAAACCAGAAGCCTAAGAATTGTTGACATCTTCCTGTCACTTATCCCATGCCCATAGTCAGTCTATGACAAGTCTAGTGGATTTTACATCTCATATGTCTCTTCCATATTTGTGTTTTTCTTCTTTAGCTTGAGCAAATCTCTACTCTGAGGTATGATTATCTCCTACATACATTTCAGTAGCAGGAGCGAAACAGGTTTCATTGTATCGTTGACTTGCCTCCCTCCCAAATCTGTTCTTCACGCACTAGCCAGAGTAACCTTTCCTCGCGTAAGTCTGATCAGTTATCTCCTTTGCCATAAAGCTGTCATCTGTGTCTTCTCATTGCTCGTAGAATAATGGGACAGATTTGGTTCTTGATAAACTGAAACAGAAATATATGACTTCGTCAGCCACTACCTACTCCTTGAAACTCACTGTTACCACCTCCTCCCAGGGAGCCTCTCTAGACACAGAAACTTTCTTCAGTTTTACGTACTTCCTGTACTCACCCACAATACAGGGTCTTAACACATCCTGCTCCACCTGCCTGGAACTGTCTTCCCTCCCACTTGACTCAATTTTCTTTTGCCTTCCTCCAGATGTCAATTCCATTTCTTCAGAGAAGCCATCAGTAAGTCAAATCCTTATTATGTGACTTGTAGCACCATGTTTCTCTCCAGAAAGACCGTATCATAGCTGCATTTTATGTCTGTTTATGTCATTTAATTAATATCTGCCTGTCCACTAGACAATTCTCCTTCCATGGGCAAGGACTCTGCTTTCCCCAGTTCCGGCACTGTCCTTGGCATATAGCAGGTACTCAATAATAGTTCAATAATAATAATAATATTTTGAAAGAATGAATATTAAATTGGAGTTCTGGAAATGTGCAAGGTTAAATTTTATAGTTCTCATATCTCTCCGACTGGGCCATTGGCAACTAGTGCCAGACCTAAAACAGTCCTACAGAAGGTAGAGTAGATTCAAGAGCTTTTGGTCATCATTATCCCACTTGTCCAAGAGAATTTAGAAGATGTGGAATGACTGATCACAAAGGATCAGTTATGATAAAAGCAAATATTCCACTGTTCTTTGATCATCTCAGTAGAATGCCAAACATCTGTATAAAAATATTAAAATTTAGCTCTCCATATAGTTTTAAGTTTTACAAGTATTTGACATTATGAAGACACTTCTTGCCTGGAAATTACACGAACCCAATATGCTCCAACATTCTTGAAAGTTTCTTCTGCCTAAAACAGTTAGTGATCCTTTAGCTATTGGCTAGTCATTCGTCCAGTGGTTCTGAGACTATAGATATATTACACATTTTACATTCCAGGTATTTGCATTAAATTTAATTCTCACAATAGCCCTGGCAAAATACTGTTTCTATTTTTCAAATGAAGAAACTGAGGTTCAAGATCATACAGATAGCAAGAGTGATGGCTAGTACTGCATTTAAATATATCTGAGTCCAAGACTTATGTCAAAGTGTCTTCTCTTGAATTCCACACATTATCTCTAACTTACTTTTCAGGGAAGAGAAAAGAACAGAGAAAAAGAACTATAATTCCAGAAAATGAAACATTTCATTCATTCATTGTCTCTCTTTCTTTCTCATTGTATTTTTTAGCTCAGCGCATTCATGGAAACTGTAGCTTTCTGTCCAACATTTTCTAATCACCAGGCCGTAACTGCCACCAGGGCAGGTCATCACTGAGCAGGAGTCCTTCTCAGCACCAAGAATATCACAGTGTTTGCTCTGAAGATCTCTGGAGTGAGTTATGGAAATACCTTGGTTACAAGTAGATACCCTCTCACTTATTATTCGAACCCCTCCTTCAAATTATTGGGATATAAGAACGAATCTGTGGTATAGAAGACTCTTAGGAGTGTGGACTAAATCTTATTTTTGAGGACAATTAACTGAGGACGCCATTATCCTCGAAGGGAAGGCATAAGAGGCCAGGGCTCAGGGAACCCAATTCCAATCGTCCTATTGCCAACACTTCCATTGAGAGGGACGCCAGACATTACATAGTCAGACGCCTTCAAACCACAAAGGAGGAAAGTGAGATTCACAGAGGGAGGTGCCATTCCAAGCTCACACAGCGCGTCCTACCATAACACCATCTAAGTTCCTGTTAGCACCAAAACGTTTTCTTCAGCAAATAATTAGCAGGAAACAAATCTGTACCTTCCCATTTACTCTGCCCACCATTCCCCAAGAAGCAGAGGGCTGCAGCCCACAAAACGCATTTCTCTTTATTCAGTTCCAATTTTTTTTTCTTTTTTCACAGAGGGCCAAATTTATGATGGAGAGTGAGCTAATACCAGGCTTTCGGGCTATGTTAAAACACAAAATAAAAATAAAATAAAACAAAACAAAAACAAGTGTCCAACAGGATTATGTCTATATAACAGAGTCTGTTCAATAAGGACCAAATTGACCCACTGGCAATTTTTGTGGCAAATGTCTCATTTTGCACCTTTCTCTAGACCTCAGGAAATATGTTTTATACCATGTGCAAGTTCTGCCACACCAGGGGCCCTGAGAAGCTGCACTCTTCACTCCTTTGGCAGGGAGCTCCCACCGAGATCGAGACCACTTCCGGCTTTCTGGAGAGCTTTCTTTCCCTGACTTGAATGTATTGGCCTCGTGTGTACAACAGCTTGAAAACATTACAGAGGCACCCCGCCAGGAAGGTGTCCCAAAGACATGTTCCAGCTTTAGATGACAGTGACAAAAGACCCCCAATGCCCCATGGAGACAACCACCTGCAAAACTCTACTTCTTAAGTGGGGTCAAAGTTCAGCCCCTCCAGCGTTATATTAGCTGGTCAGATTGCAAAAATTACAACTTCACACGTTCCAAGCAGAGAAGTTGGGGGCTGCATCAACTGTCCGGTGTGATACAGTGCTATGAACTCAGATACTGAAAGGCCAAAGTCTATCTACATCCAGGGTGGCAGGGGTTCTCAACGGGGTGATTTTAGGGCCTTGGGAATATCTGTCAAAGCCAGAGATGTTTTAGAGGCCAGAGATGCTGCTAAACATCGTATAGTGCATAGGACAGCTCTCTACAAAATGTCTATACAGTGTTGAGAAATTCTCATCTAGAATTAATCAGACAGACAAAAAATAGAGAGACAAGATCATTCAATGCATCTGTCAGATGCCTATATTTAAATCCCTGTTCAAGACGCATGAACGTGGATAAGAGTGTTGTTTTTTTTAACCTCTCTTCCTCAGTTTCTTTATCTTTAAAACAGGAATAACAATGCATGTATATCCCTAACACACGGGAAATTCTCTATAAATGTGAGAAATTATAATTATTGATCCCAACTCCTCTTTCCTGCTCTACTTTTGTTGTCTCCTGGCAATGAAAATAATTTATCATTTGATCCCTTCTTACATACTGAGTTTCAGATGCATTATCTCAATATCCCATACCAATTCTTTGACTTAGAGCTTGTCATCTCCATTATTTAGTAAAGGAAATCAAGTTACAAAAATATTGAATGATTCACTCAAACTTGTGGAATTAATAAGTGGCATAGCCAGGGTTTGAACATTTTTTACATAAAAGTTTAGTCTCTTATCCACTCTATGGGGTGGGCAGACCCCACATTTGGGGGGTTTCCTGTTACCAGACACGTTGCGCTAGTTTGTCTACTTCTCTCTGTCATGGGTCTATGAGATGCCTGAGGCAGGAACAGTACCAATGCCGCATGTACCGTCCTGTACCCTGTATCACACCTTGAGACATCATACCATCCAGGGAGGTGGTGGCCACAGCTGGCAGCTGGCGAAGGATCTGGAGATTCAGAATCCTTCATACCTCTCTCTTTATCAGAGACAGAAAGAACTACCATGCAGTCCGATTTATGTATTTGAAAGACGCCCCTGGTAGCAATGAAGGGTTGCTTGTACTAAGTCAGGTAAGGCAGGCTGAGATTGTTAAAATTAGAGGAGTGTCAACGACAAGTGGGAGCCCTGTCCATGCCGTCATTAAGTAGGGTCTCAGCAAACCTTGTGGCAATCATATGTGGGTAAGGTTGACATGCAAATATTTTAGAAGCACAACTGTTCACTTTATTTCATATTATAAACAACTGACTTAAACTCTACTCCAGGGTCTTGTTTTCTTAAAAGATTAATTCTAACCTTCCTGGCTCACTGTTAAGAGAAGAGAAAGAGTTCACAGACTATGAGAAAATATATGAAAATCACATATCTGATAAAGGCCTTATATTCAGAATATGAAAACCTGTCAGAACTGAACATTAAGAGCAAACAACCCAATAAAAATGGGTGAAAAATTTGAACAGAAACGTCACCAAAGATACACAAATGGAAATAAACACTTGCAAAGATGTTCAACATCATTAGTTACTCGAGAAATGCAAATTTATACCACAATGTGTTATCAGTACACACCTAACTAGAATGGTTCAATTTGTTTTTCAATTAGCATAGTAAGTGCTGAGGATGTGCAGGAACTTGAACTCTTATACACGGTTTGTGGGAACGTGAAATAGTACAACCACTTTGGAAAACAGTCTGACAGTTTCTTAAAAAGTCAAACATACACCTCTCATATGATCCTGCCATTTCAGTCCTAGGTATTTTCCAAAAAAAAAAAAAAAGAAATAAAAGCGTATGTCCATACAAAGATGTTTACATGAATATACATGAGTTTATTTTGTAACAGCCCAAATCTGCAAACAATTCAAATGTCCATCAGCAAGAGAATGGATAAACAAATTGTGGTATAGTCATATGATGGCGTACTACTCAATAATATAAAGAAATGAACTATTCACAGGTGTTAACAACCTGGGTAAATCTCAGAATATTTAAGCTAAGAAAGGAGCCAGACAAAAAGAGGTACATACTGTATAATTCCATTTTGATAAAATTCTAGAAAATGCCAACTAATCTATAGTGACAGAAAGCACATCAGTGTTTCATGGGGAGGGGAAGGCGTTTCCAAGGGATCACAGGGAAATTTTGGGGGGTGATGGATATGTTCCTGACCTTGATTTTGGTGATAAGCTCATGGGTGGGTAGATATGTTAAAACGTATCAAATTGTCCACTTTAAATATGTATAGATTAATGTATGCTACTTGTATCTCAATAAAGCCATTGCAAATAAATCTGTACTTGCTATTTATTAAACATAACTATTATACATACACATATGTATTTAATGTAACATATATTGATCTATAGATTGCCTATCTCTGATGTGTGGGAAGAATCTCTTTTGTTTTTGCCTTTAATTCTTTAAGAGAAGAACCTTTTCTGAGTTGAGTTTTTCCTAGGAAAAACTTCAGTGTTTCTTGCAATGTTATTGGCAAAGATTGTTGATACACATTTTTTGGATTTGACTTGACATCTTGTTGAAATCTGAGGACTAATGCAAAATTCAGGCACTTTCTTATTGACTTTAATCAGATATAAAAGCCTGCAGGGAGAGTCATGACATAGCTTCATAATTTTTAGCAGGAGTAGAATCCAAGGACACAGAACACCTGTGTATACTTAGGGGCCAGCAGCTAGTACCCTCACACCTCACGGTGTCTCGATAGAATCACATGTTTACGAAAGTAAAAGATACTCATTTTTTATGAAAAATGTTACAAAACATCCTTATGGGTGAATTGAGAGTCTTTTAAACACAATTTGAATCATAACTTCAATATTCAGTAGATGGGATAAAAACTCTGGATTTGCAAAACTTGCAAATATGATCAAGAAAAAACACACATAAGATTCGTCCAATTTCACTAGTACCAATAAAATATATATATATATATTTTATTATATAAAATGTGTATAATTTTTTTGGCACCCTCTGTATGTTATTGTTGGCATATAATAATATACTAGGTATATTATAGCATATTATTATTTACATTTTAAATTAATGCATGAGTTAATTTATATATAAATTATTAATACTAGCAAATATAAATAACATATCAACAATATAATAATAATGATGATGATAGTGGTAATAATAGCTACCATTCTACTTTTACTATTTATAGGTATTATACCCTTTATTTTATAAATGAGAAATTATGGCTCAAAGAGATTACATAACTTCCCAAAACGCACAACTAGTTGGTGGAGTAGAAATACAAACCCAAGTAGTCTGATTTTAGAACCCATGCTTTTATCTTCAATATTAGTTTAATGTGTTTCATCATCAAATGTGCATTTCAGTACATTTAAATATGCTGAATACAAAGTCAAGTTTATACAGTAACACAGCATCCCTCATGCCAAGTATGACAGTTTTTACTTTGGTGAGAACAGAAAATTGAGTTTTGTATCCGTGACGGAAGGTTACATCAGCTACTGAACACATAATCACCCTGCCCAGAAATCAGTCCCATGGCTTCACCTGACTTCAAGGCAGGTGGGAACTGTATTCTACCTGTGTTTCTAGGAAGAAAATGAAACAGAGTTCTGTAACCACATAACAATGTATCTGCCACAAGTTCCTACTGTATTTTCATAGAGTTGATTAGAGGATAATCAGCAGATATCAAACAGGACAAGAGCAGTGGGTTTCAAAGTGTGCTTGCAGGTCACTGAACCAGAACCGCTGGGGTGAGGTATGGTAAGGCACTTTTAAATTAGCATCCTGTGTGATGCACACTGAAGATGGAGAACTGCTGTCCTAGCAGTTATCAAGACCCAGGCCAGCAAGAACCTGGCTAAGGAATGAAGTTGTCCATGCCAATCATGAACATTTAGGTCACCATAAGTTATTTCTACCCCAAATGATAGTCTGTAAAGGTAAGCGTGCTGCATCTTTCTCTGTGCGGCGTCTCTGCCAGGAAACAACTTCAGGGCCCAGAGTAGGATGAGCTAAGAGAGGCGGCTAAGGCTCAAAACTTAAGGAGGCTCTCTCTTAAGTTCATGCCAATGCAGAATCAGTGTATGAAATGTTACAAGAACATTGCAGGAACCGAGCATGAGCATCTCCTTAAATTTTGTGCCCTGGATAATACATGCCTATATTCATATCCACTCCAGGTTATCTGAACCGGCTACTGGTCCTTATTGTTGGTTTATAACTCATTCATTCCTGCATGTATCATGCATTCATTCAGCAAATTATCTATCTATCTATCCATCCATCCATCCATCCATCCATCCATCCATCCATCCATCCATCTATCTATCTGTTGTTAAACAGCCAGTGGGATTTGAAATTGTACACAGTTTTAAAGTTGCATCACATGTGTCCTCTTTATAGGTTCCCATGGCTATATTTATAATGTCATTTGAAGATAATGGGCAAATATCTTGCAAGAATCTTTTAGGTGCTATAATATGTCAACAGCGTGGTAAAGGGTTCAGACAAAAATACAAGTACATATCTAGATTAATCAAATAATTATAAAAGTGCTAAATGTTAAGTGATTGATGTTGAGACAGAAAGTAAGGGATGGAATCCAGTTTAGGTGGTGTGGTCCTGAGAGTCTTTTCTGAGAATAAGTTTAAGAAGAGGCATTTAAATGGAGAATTGAAGGCTGAGACAGTAAAACATTTAAAAGAATATAGACAAGAATGTCTAAAAAGTAAGACATATATATTTAAAAGCACAGGGGTGGACATGGTCAAGGTATGTTTGACGGTCTGAAAGTGGGCTCATGTGCCTTGAACTTGGTGAGCAAAACAGAGTGGCAACGACAGGGTCAGAGAGTTTGGAGCGAAGGGGCAGGTCATGAAGGAGTCTGAAGGCCATTGCCAGGTCTTTTGGCTTTATTTCAGATGTAAAGAAAAATTACAGACAGGTTTTAAGCCAGAGAGTGACATGATGTAATTTGTGGTTTAAAGAAGATTAATTCTTTTGCCCATTTTGAAATGCATGAGCCAAGAGCTAATTCTGGAGAATTCTACCACTTTCAAACGTGTAAAACGTGTAAAATTGCAAGCAAAAGATTTGGTTTAGTGATTCATCTTCCCTACACTTATTACTAGGAATTTTCTAAGCACTTTGGCTCCCATACCCATAAGGCTCTTTCCCCTCTTGGTTACGTCTGTTAGAATATCTTCTGTAGCAGGCATCTTGCATGAGCCAGTTGGGTGATTCCGACATGTGTATGATAGGAGTCAGGGTCCCCCAGGTATCCATGGCTTGACTGCCTGGGGAGAGAAAGCTAGAAGGGATGTGGCTTACGGTTAATGATTCAGATTAGAAATAGACGGTGAGGTCACCCTGGGTCTCAAAGAGGTCAGAATGATTCCTGTTCCCTGGCCCAACCCCATGCCCCATGTTGGAAACTCTGGAGTGAGGGGTGGCAGCGTGAGCTGTTTAAAGGGAGCTCACTGAGTAACAGAAAGGCAGGACAATGCAGGTCCATGATAGGACTGGGTGACAAAAGGGATGGAGCGTAGAGGGAAAAGCAGATCTAGGTTTTGTGATGCTGGGAGTTTACACAATAGACACACTATTTTGAGAAAATGAATACAAATTATCAGTGCAAAATAAGACAAAAGTGAGTATTTGTGAGAAAAAGAGCCACAGTCAACATGTAAAAAGCTGATGATAAGCATGACCAAAAAAAGTCCACACAAAAATAATATTCTTATGAACTGACACCTATATAATTCTGTTTTATTCTACATTTCTTGGTTATGTAACTCTTCGATCACTTCCTATTCATAGGACATTTTTTGTGTGTGTGATTTTCTTTTTTATTGAGAAAACAGAAAAATAGCTCAGACTTTGCAGTTATATCTGATCAAAATTTGCCTTTTATTATTAATAGCATTCATAAAATACGCAACTCCACTTACAAACATACCAGCTCTTCGTAGTATTTTGGAAGATTATGCCCTTACAAATACAGAATGACAAATTCTACTTTTTGTGATTTACATTAAGACAAAAAACACATGGTACATTTACAATGATCTATGCTACCTCATAAGACATGTATTTAACAGAAGAGAACTTCCATTTTCTCTAGGCTTTGTTGAAAACCAAATCCTTTGTTTGCAATTTTACACGTTTTGAAAGTGGTAGAATTCTCCAGAATTAGCTCTTGGCTCATGCATTTCAAAATTGTTTCTTCCTCCCCTCTAAGCATATAATTCTAGTTCTAGATGCCAGAGGATCCATTAATATCACATTAAGTCATCTGGCCTTGAACTTGATATCACAATGCTGGGTCAGTTAGGACATGGGGCAGTAGAAGTTTTTCTAGAAGCCATTCTATACTGGGTGGCTAGGAATATATTAAATATATATTAATTATAACACCGAAGTAACTACAATAATAGAATGCATCTCTTTTACTAAATACAAACCCAAGAGCTCTCCAATTTGACTTTCCATTAGCTGGATCCCCCAAATGCCCTCAGCCATTCCAACACCACTAGACACGGATATATATGACTGAGAGAGAGAAGAAAGAGAGAGCAGTCTTAACTGACTGCAGTTTACATATATGCTGCTAATATGAAATATAGAATCATAGAAACACACTGCTAGGACTCCTTCTAGTGTCCTAGGGTACATTTGCCTCTTTTCTGCATAAAAGAGAGGATTTTTTTCAGCCCTGGGAAGCTTTAAGACAGCAAAACATTTTGGAATCTCCAGGATGTCACAACCTTGGGCGAGTTGGGAAATAGTATTCTTTATACAGTTGGTCGCAGTTCTCAGAAATCACAAGCCAACAGAGAGGATGCCTGTACCACCCTGAAGTGGCAACTTCATTGGCAGGGCACCTC
This sequence comes from Rhinolophus sinicus, assembly GCF_036562045.2. NCBI lineage: Eukaryota > Metazoa > Chordata > Mammalia > Chiroptera > Rhinolophidae > Rhinolophus > Rhinolophus sinicus. The sequence continues at coordinate 13,660,177 of NC_133761.1, forward strand.
AGTGTGGATGGCGAGGCGGAGGAAGGAGGGGGTTACCATGGAAGTGCATGAGTCATGGGAAGATTGTAAGCAGGGATGAGCGTCACCCCAGGGCTTTTCCAGAAATTATTGGGGAGTGGGCTACTGTCTTCAAGTATAAAATATATTTCTATTAATGTCACTACATTTATGTGGGAATTTGGGTAATGCTTACTTTATTTCCAAGTCCCAGAACCACTCTACTCCATGTACCAAAGGGATTTGGACAATGACAACTGCCAGGACATCTCATCCACAACTTCACATCGTTGAAGTTATGCTGTGACCCAGATGCTAGGCTCTGGATCCAATCATCTCTGAGGAGGCAACTAGGCACCTGTCCAATGTTGGCCTTGGCCAACTATCAAACCAAGACCCAAACAAAGGACATGCACTTGCAGTCTTAGATATGACCCAGTCCCCGTTTCCAGACATCAAAACTGCAAGGACTGCTGCTTAACTGGTTTTGCAGTTACAGTGCCCAAGACGAAATTGTATGGTCAAATGAGTCCCATCTGAATCTCCTGGAAAAACATTAGGTACAGCCTGTGGCCAGAGAGACCTCTCTGTTTCCCACCCTCAATACGATGCACTGATAAAACTTGGTTCTGGTGCACCCTCTGTCCCTAAAAAATGCAACCTACTTCGTGCCTTGAAAATGGTTCTTCAAAAATTGGATTCTGCCAACCAAATTTGAATTGCCCTATGACTATTTACCAACCCTCCATTCCAATACTAGCCACTCTGTTAGAGACTAGTCACTTGCCATTTCATTGGGCCAAGAGGCAAGTGCCGACTTATATATACAGAGAGGCGGATAGCCCCTGATGCCCCCCAAATACTAATAGACGATGAGAAGGCAAAAAAGGGTGAAAACAATCATAGCAAGGAATTTTTTTCCTCTGGACAGAATTTTGGTCTCATATGTTCTTCCCCACCACACAGTCTTAGTTCGGCATATAGTGTGGGCCAGTTGCTGTATCTATACCATATTAAGTGATTGTCAGGACAACCCTGCTAAATAAGAATTATTATTGAACATCGGAGAACATGTATCTTTACAGATAAATGTTTTCAGATTTTTTTGGTAGATACCCAGGAGAGGGATTGCTGGGTTGTATGGTAATTCTATTGTTAATTTTTTGAGGAACCTCCACACTGTTTTCCCTAGTGGCTGTACCAATCTACATTTCCACCAACAGTGTATGAGAGTTCCTTTTTCTCCACAGTCTTTCCATGGCTTTTCCCATATGTGGGATACAAAACTGAAAACAACAAAGAAACCAGACAAACAAACAAAGAAAGAAAAACTCATAGACACAGACAGTAGTTTAGTGGTTACCAGAGGGTAAGGGGGGAGAGGGTGGTAGATGAAGGTAAACGGGGTCAAATATATGGTGATGGAAGGAGAACTGACTCTGGGTGGTGAACACACAATGTGATATATAGAGGACGTATTACAGAATTGTACACTTGAAATCTATGTAATTTTACTAACTATTGTCATCCCCAATAAATTTAATTTAAAAAAGAATTACTATTATACCCATTTCCGAAATGCAAAAACTACAGATCAATGACATTAAGAAGAAAAACAATACCTACTAGCAGGTTAGTAATTATGGAGTTGTGATTCTAACTCAGACTGCCGCCTCAAGAAAAAAAAAAATCCTCTGGGTTTTTCTTCAGTGAGAACTCAGTCCTGTTCATTGCTAGGATTGTTTGTTTTTTATGTTGGCCAAGGGCAGGAAAAACATTTTAGAGAAGTTTCAACTGGAAAGCGAGTATATAATAAATAATTTGCCTGCCTCCTTAGCCATATACTGCGAGCACTTCCCACTTTCCCATTTTTTAAAAGAGGCCTTTTAAAAGCAGAAGAGTCATGTGAAATAATGCAAGTTCTACACAAATATACAATTTTAATCTACCATTTATTTCTTAAGGACTTACTGAGTATTCCATGTACTTTAAAAATATTTCTCATAACAACCCTATGAAATCAATATGATCCATTACACAAAAGAAAGAACTGAGGTTATGAAAGGTTAAGTGGCTTGTGCAAGGTAGCTAGAGAGAGGTTGAGAAAGTGAAGACATGCTTGTTTGACCCCAAAATTCATTCTCTGAACTATTACACTAAACCGGCTCACATTCGTTAAGAGTCGGGTGTGTCCTTCATAGTTATTCTTTCTGTGCCAGCTTCGAAGTCATAACATTTCTTTATCCACTCCCCAAGCACTGCCTGGTGTAGGACAGTCTGAATATGGTTTTTGGAGCCAGACTGCTTGAGTTTAACTCCCAGGTACACCACTTAATAAATGTGTGAACTTAGGCAACTTAATGAACCTCTCTGCCTCAGTTTTATCATCTGCAAAATGGACATCACACTATTGCCTACATCATAAGATATTACGAGAATTAAATGACTTAACATGCGGAAAACACTCAGAAGAACATAGTAAGTACTATATTAGTGCTTGCATAAAAGAATATATGATACATCATAAGGTCTGGCCTCTTCTGTCTGTCCTCACCCCTTCTGGGCACACTCTACCCCAGCCGTGGCTTCAGCAATGGCTTTGTTTAGGTGTAGCCTTCTGAAATTTACTACAGCGTCACTGCGCATTTTTCCCTGTCTGCCCTGGGCCTTTCCTGGCACTATGGCACGGATCCTCTATCCTCAAAATACCAGGCATCATATCTGGATGTGTGAGTGAATTATCTCCTTGTGGAATGACCAATGTGGAAAGGGAACTGATGAATGCGTGCCTACTCCTTCCACCTCTCAGGAGACCATTCAGAGGATCACTTCTCACAGACCTTTGGTGTGTGTATGCGTGTGTGAGCGTGTGTGTGTGCACATGCTCGCCGGGAGTGGGGAGATGATAGTGATTTGGGCTCCCAGGAACAAGTGCTTCGAGCTTCTGGGACTTCATAACAGGCTATACGTTTCCATGCCCACCCTATGAGAGTCCCTTATTCTCGGTGCCAACATGTTTCCTGCTCCATCTCGTGTATAACATGGTGCTAAGTAAAGCAGAACAGCAGAGAAATAAAAGCCTTTGGATTGCATATCACACAGATGGGATCTTGTTTGCCTTGGCCTAACACAACCTAAGTAAATTGCCTCCAGTAAGAAATTAACCCAATCCAACAAATAAAGTGTGATGCATGAGAACTCAGCAGACATGGCTCTAATTCCACGTCTATGTTTCCTAAGTTCTATGACCCTAGGAAAGATACTAAACCGCTTTAAGTCCCAACTATCTTATTGCAGAAAATGGGAACTATTACTTGGTAATTTCTAGACTCTTTCCTAGAAAATTAAAATTCTGATTCTCGATGCCTTCTGAGAATTACTAGCACTGTTCAAATTATTTGGAGCATATGATGAAAGTAAATTCAGGACTATTAAACGTTTTGCAATCTACCTTATTTGAAACAGATGTTTTAAAATTTTTATTCATGAATTCACAATTAATTTAATTAAAATGTTTACATACATCTATTATACTTCAAATGTAAAATGATCTAAGCACTATTCATTCACATGGTGAGCAGGCTAGAGTTTGAAAACTACTTTTTATAACAGCATCTCTGTAATTTGATGCTCACAAAGGTTCATAGCATTAGTACTATTAATAAGTCCTATTTGGGGAACAAGAAAGTAAAATTCAAAGAAGTTCTGCCGTTTCCTCCTAGCTGCATGGTAAATAACTAGTGGACACAAAGTTTTCCAATAAAAGAACTCACTTTTCTAAAAACTCGTTCTACCTAGAACCATGCAAAATAAACAAAAACAAGCACTGAAATTGAGAGCTAAACATGTTTAACTCAATAGATGAAGAAAAATGAATCTCAATGTGATATCTTCTGGTTCTGTAGAAATGTCCATTCTTCTTGCATACATAGTGAACTCCTTGAGGTACAGATAAGTGTCTCACGCAGTGTTTTGTGTTCTCAGCCTGGACATACACACAATAAATTCTAAGTTATTAAACGCCAGATATAGGAGTTATTGAGTGATAGGTTGGGACGAAGAATTAGGAACAAATGGATTTCCTCTTGGAGTCCTTCCTTGATTCCCCAGCTCCAGGCAGGGCAAGATGTTCGTCTGCCCTATTAGTGCCGAGATCATTATGACATTTGTCATGGAATATTGGAATTTCTCTATGTGACTATGTCTTTCGAGCCTATGAACTATGAAAGGAACCACCAAGTTTTAATCATTTCTTGGTTCTGGGCTCCTACCATGTGGTAGATACAAGAAATATGCCTTGAGTCAACAAATGAGTAAAAGACAGAAACAATTTGGAAGAGAGAGAACAGTTTGGCAATTTGGGATTTACTAATACTGTGGTGTTATTTGAAGCTAGAGAGAGTAATGGGATCAAAACGCAAGAAAGAGACCCTTAGGGATATTCACAGTTGGCTGGAGAAGGGGGGTATAACAGAAGAGTCTCTGAAGATCAACTGCACGAACCAGAAAAATGTTAAGATTATGTAAATAAAGAACATGGCAAACTGCTCTTACGGCCTTCCCATTGTGATATACTCACTACACCTCATACAACATGTGTATTTAGCATGCACACTCAGAGCACCGCCTTAAGTTGCTCTGCAATTTCAGTTTGGGCTTGTGTCGTCATAGCTGCAACCTCAGAGAACCTAAAACAAGTGGGGCTCTGAAAACATGTACCTTGGGGTTTGGAATTTCTAATCCCTGCTGTGTGGGCTGCAGAAAATTTGCTTGAATGTGCCTCAACTTTGTTTGCATGGTGAAAACATCACCATCGCTCTCGGTGGGTTTTTGTAAGCATCACTAATAAAACATTATGATAAAGCCCTCTGCAAATATGAAGTGCTATTGAAATGTAGAGTAATACACTGGACATCTTTGTTTTCCATCAGACACATCCCAAGAGGCATTTCCTTCCTTCCAGAACATGTACACTCAATGAAGTGTCCATCTGGCATGTCAGACGCTGCCAAGAGTGGAAAGGCAAATTATTATAAGGTAAACAGCAGAGTGCTGGTGTGCAAAGGTGGCAAAAGACTTGTAGCCCTGCCCGAATACAGGTTAAGAATAGGGATTAGAATGCCCTAGAATGTGCAACGTACTTGATATTTTCCCAAGGGAGAATGAAGGCAGGGAAAATTTGTGGCTACCTGGGCCCCTTTGCCTTCCCTCCAAAAACATTACACTTGGCTAATGGAGCTGTAACTTTGTTTTGATTTCCTGAGTGGTCTTGAGTTACCTAATATCTGGCTTGCTTCCCTAGATGGCTGCTGCTTAGATCTCTCCAGTAAAATCATACTTAAACCATTTTCATTAGGAACTGAGTACTACATGATCATAAAGTACCTCATGAAAGGCCTTGATTAGGAGAGATCAAAGGCTGCGCTTCATTAGTTTTGCTTTCTTTCCCCTCCTACGTTGCGTCTGCGTTAAACTGCATTAACCTGCCTAAGCTCAGCTCTCCAAAGTTTGTACAATCTGGAAAAGATAACTTTTCCTGAGGAGTCTGGCTTTTCTTTGGGGCACATGGCTTGCAGGTTTTCGGTGGCCTGAGGCCTGGTCAACAAGCTGTCTATTCTGTCTCCTCCACGGAGAGAGAAACGACCCCCTATCTGAAAGGAGCACGGCTGAGCTTGAAAAAGATATGGATTAGCACCGTGACCAAAGGTTATGGCCTATGCGCCTGGCTGTTCTCTCTAAATTGAGTCATTCCCGCCTCACTCGAGTGTCATATCTGTTAACAAAGCTGTACCACCATGACGTGGAGGTAAGGGGTGCCCTGCATTCGGGCAGACCTTCGTTTAAATTATGGCTCCTTCACCTCTCTGGGCTTCAAGTTTCTCACACGTAAATTTGGGATATTAGTGGCGACTTCACAGAGCAGTCATTAAGAATAAACGAGATAATGTTTAGAACACCTATCACAGTGTCTAGCACATAGAAAGCACTCAAGGTACCCTTTCAAGTCTAGAAAGGAGAAGGGCTAATGCAGAACTGTGACGTGCCAACTACTTTCTGGAAAGTGTTTCCGTTTGCTCAGCCACAGCAGCCTTCAATTTTCTTTGGATAGATATCCCAGTGAGGAACAGAAGACGTTTCCTTGGATAAGCTATTTGGAGCCAGGCAAACCTCAAATCTTCCCACAAGCACATAGAAGAGGATGTCTACACTTGTTCTAAGAGCAAGAGACACCCTGGAAAATCTGGCTTTCTGCATTGTGAGTTTGAGTGATATGGAGGAGAGACAAGGTACACTTTTTCTACATGTATATACCTCCTGTATACATCCTCTATACATCCAATAGACACATGCATACATACATACATATATATGGGTAGACAGAGAGAGACAGATATTATAAGAAACTGGCGTATGTGATTTTAAAGGCTGTGAGAGCCAACAGTATAGCTCCAGTGTGTTTGAAGGCCTGAGAACCGGGACAGCCAATGGTATAAATTTCAGTCTGAGTCTGCGTGCAAGGGAAAAGGAACATCTATGTCGCCAGCTTGAAGATGGTCAGGCAAAAAGAGAGAGTTTTTCTTACTCAGCTTTTTCTTTTCCCTTTTCAGGACGTTAGTGGGTTGGATGAGGCCCACCCACATTGGGGAGAGCAATCTGCTTTACTCGGTCTGATTTAAATGTTACTCACGTCCCGAAACACTCTCACAGACACACCCAGAAATAATGTCTAACAAAATATCTGGGTGCTCCATGGCCCAGTCAAATTGACACACAAAATTAACCATCACTAATCCTTTAGATAGTTGAGTTATACATTGATCACACTCACTCATGTATTCATTCAGCCAGTAAATCAACAAATATTTTACTTTCTCTCGTGTGTTAGGCATTACACCAAGCTGACTATTCAAAGATAAATAAATGTCATCCTGTCCTCAACAATACAAAATTTATTGGTCACACTGATGAACAACTATTACCTATCATATAAAAATTGTCCCCAGAAAGCATTCTATGATCCTTAATAATTGAAACACTTAGCATTTTGTCAATATGTTTAAAATATATAGATTTGATACTTTATAACTGGAAGCCAAGCTCAAGCTATATTTTTATAGATCAAATCTAGAAATCCAGAAATAAAAGCATTAATTCACTTCTGTGAGCTTTGGTTCTTCCTGTTGGAGTCTCCCAGAGCTGTATCCCACAAGGTTTGTCTCTTCAATGGTGTCCCCCCTGGATATGGCTCTAGTTACCATCTGGGAAGTTGAAATTGAAAGGGTAAGGGTAAGATTTTGTTTCTGTTACTCTGCAAGTATCTTTGGTGAAGTGGAAATGAGCGATGAAGATAGTAGAGATAAGTTTAGTTTATCCTGACAACCAATAAAATGAAAATGCCACCTCCTATACAGGGATTAAAGAAATTATACATGGGAGTGACTTTGGAATTAAAAATCTAATGAAGGGTGGGGGAAAATGGAGGCAAGGAATGGGGTATAACACTTAATGTGTCTTTTTTAGGAAACGAACTTGTTTTAGGAGGGGAGCTCAGATGAATAATTTGCTTTATGTGCCCATCAACTCATTCTAGCCCTTAGCCTCAGGATATTTGAAGAAAAGACTGTAGGGTTGTGAAAAAGAAAAAAAAAACAGATTGAAAGGTTAATACCATGCAGCAGTTAAGAACTTGGGCTCTGGATTCAGAGATACGAGTTGGAACCCAGTTTTGCAGTTTAATAGTTGTGACACGGTGGGGATGATAGTTAACTTCCTGAGGCTTATCCCTCACCCTTAGTGTGGGAATGATGGTCATACCTAATTCTTAGGGATGTTGCAAATACTCCATGAGGTAATAGCTGGAGGGTGGCTGAACCAGAGGGAATGCTTGAGTGTTAGTCACATAGGTTAGTTCGCGTAATCTTTACGGGAAAGTGAGTAGCTATTATTAGCTCCACTCTACGGACAAGGGATCTGACGCTCACAGATGGAAAAAGTGTACCAAATCTACACAGACAGTAAATGGAAGTTCTGGGATTGAAACGCACATCTGCCAGCCTCCTAATCTCAAGCTCTTTCTACCATGCCATGCCATTTGCAGTCTCTTGAAAAATCTCTCTTTCTTGTGCTTCTTTCATTTCCCCATTTACATTCTCAGCTCTCAGAAAGTAGACCAAGTCAGGACTTTCTTTGTCTCCCTGACACTGTCTAATTCACTGGAGGTGATTGGTTCATCAGTGCTTGTTGGTCGTTTCATTCAATAAAAAAAAAAATAAAAAAAAAAAATTCTTGCTATTTTCAGGGTACAGATACATATTTTGTGAGATTTATACCTAGGTATTTCATTTTATTTAAAGCCATGGTAAATAATATTTTGTTTTTAATTTCAGCTTCATATTATTTTATTACATAAAAATGTGAGTGATTTTTATGTACTGATATTGTATCTTATGACCTTCCTTGCTGAGCTCAATTAATTCTAGGAGGATATTTTTGCGGGGGGTCAGGAGGTGAGTAGAATGTGGTGGATTCAATGGAATTTTCTATGTAGACAACCAGGGCATCCAAAAGTGGTCACAATTCTCTTGCTCTTTTTCCAAACTGGATGTCTTTTATTTCTTTGTCTTCCCTATTGCTGTAGCTAGAACACCCAGTATTTTGTTGAGTGAGAGAGAGGACAGCAGCTCTCAGTGTTCTGTTCCCAATCTTTGAGGAAAAGTATTCTAATCTCCCATTAAGGATAATGTGAGCTGTAGGATTTCTGTAGGTTCTCATCATAAAACTGAGGAAGTTTCCTTTAATTCTGAGCTTGCTGAGAGTGTTTATCATGAAACGTTGGAGTCTATCAAATTCTTTTTCTGAATCAATTAACATGATCATATGATTTTTCTTTTTAACCTGTTGATATGATAGCATACACTGATATATTTGTGAACGTTGAATCAGCCTTCATACCTAGAACAAATCCCACTTGGTTGTGGTATACACATTTTTTTTTGTTAAAGCGTTGTATTTCTTTGTTAGATGTATACACATACATTTAACATCAGATAAACATACAGTTTGAAGAGTCTTGCCTTCTTCTCACTGTATACTTTACAGTATAGAGTGAGCATTTTTCCTGTGCCTCGGCAAACTGCCATACTCCTTTCTTTCTTTCTTTTTTTTTTTTTTAACATTTTTTAAAAATTAGTTTCAGGTGCACAAAACAATGGCATATACATTTTTTTCATACATTGTTGTATTTGGTTTGTAATTATTTTGAGGTATTTTGTGTCTAAATTCATGAGATACTGATCCGTTTTACCATCTTTGTCTGCTTTGGGTATCAGGTAATATTAGACTTATTAAATTAGATGGGAAATGTTCCTCCTACTAGGGATTGTGTTTTCTCTCTCCTTTTCTCTTTTGTCACTCTTGCTAGAGATTTATTCTATCATGTTTAACTAAGAACCAGATTTTTGTTTCATTGAGTTTTTCTATAGTTTTCCTGTTTCAATATCATTGAGTTCCATTCTTTGTTTACTTCTCTTTCCTTCTGGGTTTACTATGCTATTCTTTTTCTAGATTCTTGAGGTAGGAATTGGTATTATTTATTTGAGATATCACTTCTTTTCTAATGTGAGGATGTAGGGCTATAAATTTCCCTCTCAGCACTGCTTTAGTTGTATCCCACATATTTCAAAATATTTTACTTTCATTCAGTTCTATGTATATTATTTATGTTGAGACTCCCTTTTTGATTTATGAATTATTTAGCAGTGTGTTGTTTAGTTTACAAGTATATAGAGCTTTATCCTGTGGTATTTCTGTTGTTTATTCTTAGTTGATACCATTACGGTGAGAGACTGGTATGATTGGTTGAATTCTTTTAAACCTCTTCAGATTGGTTGTATGACCCAAGATACTTCTACCTTAAGAGTCCCATGGGAACTTGAAAAGAAAAAAGAAGCATTCGATTTTTGTTGAGTATTCTATGTATGTAAATCAGGTACTGTTTGCTGATTATTATAATAACACCTTTTAGAAAATAAGAAGCTAAGGCTTAGAAAAGACAAGCAACTTATCCAAGATGACACAGCCAGGGGATAGAGAAATTGGGTCTTGAACTCAATTCTAGCTGATTCCAAAGCCTGTGCTTTTTGCCATTATCTTATTGTTTCTCAAACTTGAATCATGGACAGACTCCTTTTAAAAGAAACAAAAGTCTGTTTAACATTGGTGTTAATTTAAATGATTTGTACTATAACGTTGCTAAAATACACACACATCTAAACCTAGATGTAACTCCTTAAGCCTATAAATCATTCAAGCTATGAAATTCAAACACATTCACTAATTAAATGTATATAAAAGATGCAACCCAGTAAAATTCAATTTAGTAACATTTATTTAATTTGATGGATGTTGTCGTTTGCTTGAAACTAAAAACCACTCAGGAAGGAACATGGTGCTCACCGTTAAGGTTCAAGTTCTTTTCTGGTCATTATGCACATACATCTGTATGCTGTGAGATCACTCATTTTTTCCACCACTCTTCTGTGTTCCAACAACTACAAAACCGTAACATGATGTCATTTGGCCCTCACTTGGCAGAAATTCACCATTTACATAGTAATTCTGCCTCCGTTTTTTTTTTTTTTTTTTTTTTTCCACTTAGCGCATGATAAAGGACAACTACTCGGGTACAACAAACTCAAAACAAAAACTATGTCAAACTAAAAAAAATTTGCACAGCAAAGGAAACTATTAGCAAAACAAAAGGACAAACTACTGAGTGTAAGAAGATAATTGCCAATGATACATTTGATAAGGGGTTAATATCCAAAATATATAAAGAACTCATACAAGTTAAAAGCAAAAACAAATAAACAATCCGATTAAAAAACGGGCAGAGGACCTGAATAGATATTTCTCCGAAGAGGACATACACATGGCCAATAGACATATGAAAAGATGCTCAACACCACTAATCATCAGAGAATTGCAAATTAAAACCATAATGAGATATCAACTCACACCTGTCAGATTGGCTATCATCAATAAATCAACAAACATACAGCTTGACATACAACATACAAACAATGAGTATTGGCAAGGATGTGGAGAAAACAAACCCTCAGGCACTGCTGGTGGGATTGAAAATTGGTGTAGCCATTATGGAAAACAGTATGGAGGTTCCTCAAAAATTAAAAATAGAACTACCACATGACTCAGCAATCCCACTTCTGGGTATTTATCTGAAGAACCCCAGAATACTAATTGGAAAAGATATATGCATCTCTATGTTCATTGCAGTATTATTTACAATAGCCAAGAAATGGAAGCAACCTAAGTGTCCAATGATACATGAAAGGATAAAGAAGTGGTACATATATACAATGAAACATTACTTGGCCATAAAAAAAGAATGAAATCTTATCATTTGTGACAACATGGTTGGATCTAGAGGGTATTAAGTGAAGTAAGTGAGATAAGTCAGACAGAGAAAGACATATACCATATGATTTCACTTATATGTAAAAACAAAATAAATGAACAATGCAAAAAGAAACTCATAGATACTGAGAACAAATTGATGGTTGCCAGATGGGGAGGGCTGGCATGGAGGGCTGGGTGAAACAAGTGAAGGGATTAAGAAGCACAAATTGGTAGTTACAAAATAGTCACTGGCATGTAAAGTACAGCACAGACAATACAATCAATAATATCATAATAACTATGTGTAGTGCCAGGTGGGTACTAGACTTAGTAGGGAGATCACTTCATAAGTTATGTAAGTGTCTAACCATTCTGCTTTACACCTAAAACTAATATAATACTAAATATCAACTGTAACTGAAAACATTTTTTTGAACATAACAAAACAAAAATACTATTATTAAAGTCTTTGAATATAGGAGCAATTATTGGTTGTGAGGTTGCCAATGGTCAAAATGATCAGATGGTCAAAAATATGCTTATGTGCATATTTTTAGATTGCCACTGATGTGAAATTCCCAAATTAAAAATTATCTTGGACTTTTGGGAATATGCTCCAGGGTCCCCAGAGAACCAAAGATCTTAGTTTAGGAAAATTCTGAGCTGCTCATTGTTGGTCTAACTGCTGTCTCCTCCTGTCTTGAAGATGCTTCAGTTTATACCATAAATGATTAAGAATAATGTTTGAGTCATGTCAAAGTGGAGTTGGGTGGGAGGAGGTAAGAAGCAACCCTGAGTCACCTTTCAAAATTTTTGTACAATGCAAAGTGACAAAGATATTCTTTCTGAACGTGTAGAATTAATGATGTTGGCGAGGAATGGTTTTCATTTATTTCTTACTTTGGTGGTTGAGAAAAAAGAAGTGATGATTATGGATGACTCTTATTTCACTCATTTTAAGAGGACAATAAATGACTAATGCTTATCTGGCATGTCATCATTTACAAAGAGCTTTCTCCAACTTGATTGTCTTCCACCTTCAACACACATAGATGAAGACATTTCTCGAAGGAATAATCATCAATTGGGGAGTTGATATTTAAACCAGGTGTCCTAAATTCTAACTTCTCTACTTTCTGCTATTCCAGGTCCGCCTCCCATGAACAGTAGCGCTACATGCACTCTCTCCCAGACACAAATGGGAGAAAATGTATCTCACACGCCACATAGTTCCAAAGTTTCTCCATATTCAGAGACAAGGAAGCCTGAACTCGCACAAATGTCACAGCAAAATGTTAAGAGCACCGGGTTCTAGAGTTAGACTTTATCTTTATCACTTACCAGTTCGGTGACTGTGGAAAACTTAGGCAGACGCTCCAAGCGGCAGCATCCTCATCTGAAAAATAAGAATGACAGTGGCGTTCTCATGAAGTTATTTTAAAGATGAACGTTTATTATTTTTTGGCAAGATAGCTGTGTGTAGCACTAATAGTAAAATGCTTACTCTTCAGGCACTCTTTTAAGTGCTTTGTACATTAACTCATTTAATCACCTATTCCAAGCCTATGAGTTAGAGATCATTTTATTCACACTTGATAGATGTGAAATCTATGGGACAGAAATTGAGTTATCTAAGGTCACACAGCTGGTAAGTGATGAAGGTGGAATTTAAACCCAGACATGTGGACCCAAAGTCTGTGTTCTGGAGTCTGTGCTTATTGGAAGGCTGTGAATCACTTCTCATGTTTGCCAGCTCATAGCACTGTAACTGGACAAAGGGATTATCTTATTTAATCTCCCATCTTGCCATCCCATCTCAACTCTTTCCTGGAACACTGAAACACCGCTCAAATCTTTTACCCTGCCTAGTCTTAGCTACATTTCATCTATTTTCTACACTGTAGCTAGCATGATGTTTAATGTAGTCACTCCTCTTCCTCATTACAATCTTTCTGAGATTAATTATCACCCTCAAAATGTCGCCATGATCTGAGCCCCGCTATCCTTTTCAATCTCATCTTCTTCTACTTCCTCCCAAATTTGACATTCTAGGGATCCAGACTATTTGTAGTTTCCTGAATATACCATCCAATTTCATCGTACTTTGCAGCATTTTTTTCCCCTATTGATTTGGCCATATTTTTATGAATGGCTAAATCCTTTAAAACTTATTTCAAATATTCTTTATACAGGAAGGCTTTTCTGATATCCTTAGTTGTACCTCCTGAATTGTAGATGTGATTATAGTCACACTTATTAAGCAAGAAAGTATTCTGGTTCTGAAAAGAAAGAAAAAAGCACCCAACAACACCGGTAGGAAAAAAAGCACCTAAGAACACTACGTATGCAGAACTGTGACACGGGGAGTTGTATATCAAGAGTTGTTTTGGGCAAAGACTAAACAACAACTAAATCAAATGTTATGGCCAGGTGTCTTTCTGGAACAATAGCAGTGTTGAGTGAATTCAGCTCCGGTTGTGTACATGTATCAAGACATCTTTGTATAATATTTTGTGATCAGCAAAACTCAGCACGTGTATTCCCAAGACTTCTCCACCTCTTCTTTCTCTCTCCCAACCCCAGCTTCTTGCTATTAAGCTCATGTTCATCAAGAAAAATCTGGCCTCTGTGAATCTGATTTGTTTACCTTTGACTCATCAGAAATGTTTTGTAAGAGAGCTTGATGTCCAAGAAGCCTCTTGAGCCTGCTTCGTGGATCTTTAAGACATTTTTCCCTGAGAACGGAGAGTCCATTTCTGGCCAAATCCAAGTAAATGGGAACTTCAAATGAGTTCTGACTGTTAAAGGGCTCAAAATATATGCGTGAACATACTGGCATGTGCTCTCTTGTCCTTAAGTTATATATCCACACACAAGGAAGGTTTTCAATTTCCCCCTGAAGGTAAATTTCAGGAAGTGGGTAGTTGCATAAAATGACCCAAGGAACCCTTCTTCAAATATTACATAGTCCCCCGGGTCCTACTGGGATTTCTTTGTCCTTGATGGCACTAACATTGCAAAATCAGAAGGCACTACTTCCCAGACAACCACTAATCTGAGTTAAGGATTTCTTTAGAATGACCTCTGGGTTACCGCCAGCTAAGGTAGTACAGGGGCCTTCCTGCCAAGCCACCTGGCTCCTTGCTTCCTGGCTATACCTGGTAGTCAGGCCCAGTCTGTAGAAGAGCAAACAAGCTTCAGAAAAGATAATGCAATCCATGTGTCCCAGCATAAATGTCTCTGTTTTTACTGCATGGCTGTAAGTCATTTATTCAAAGATTCCAAATTATATTTTAAAAGTTCAACAAATAGTTCATTGTACAACAGACTTGGGCACTTAATTAGAAACTGCAGTCCTTTTCTCATTTTATGTAATATAATAATGGCTCTTTTCTTCCATTATCCAAATATTGTAGCTAATTTATCTTGTAAGATGTCTTGTGCAGCAAGCTACAAAAGCATGTGACTATATACACGTTAGACAATTGTGGCCTCATTTGAGAAAAGGTTTTTTTTTTGAGAACACTTCTTTATTCTTTTTGGCCAATTTCTCTAATCCCTACCAAACCACAGGATGTCCTAACTTAAAAATCTACCGCAACGGCAGCAAAACCCCCTTCTGGTTACTCAACACTCTTGGAGGCTTCCCTTTTGGAAGCTCATTTGAGTTCTCTACCATTGCAAGTCACTAGAGGAAAGTCATCTTATTGTTGGAGAGCCAGAGAGCAGAACTTGAATTCAATCACCTCTTTGGAGGTGTTGACACCACGACATCCTGGTTTATCATCCCTAAGCCCTATTACCTCCTTGCACTGCTCAGTAACTCTTGGAGAAAGAAAGATAGGGCCACCGATTCTCTGCCTTTAAATCTTTGGATGAGAACTCAAAACTCAGTTACCTAATGCCAAACAGCTGGATATGTGAATATATCCTGATGTTTCTCTTCTTTATTCCATTTTCAGCCAGATGTTTGGCATCACGTGGACAACACCTAATGTTTCTGAAAAGAGTTTCGAAAATATTGTGACTCTTCAGATTGGAAGATGGGAAAACAAAGACGTAGAAAGAGAGAACTGCAGTCTATACAATCACGACGGAATCAAATAAATTGAATATAAACTCATTCATAGAATCTCAGAATATTAGAAACACTCTTTGAAATTTGAGAGAGACTTTAAGCCACAAACAAAAGGACACTGAGTTAAGAATAAACATATGGAACTTGTTACCCCAGAGGTAGGGAATGAAGATACACATACTAACTAAAAAAAAAAAAAAATTATATATATATATAGTTTTTTTTTTTTGGTTACATACGTTCACAGATGACTGCAGAGTTATTAAAAGGAAACAGAAATATTTTGGATACATTACTAACTGTTTGACATTGGTGTCACAGAGGACAATTCAGACTTTTACCACACATTCCTTGGAGTAACTGTCTGTATCCATACACTGGGTTGGTTAAAATCCAATCTGGCAATTGCTACTTGCATGGTAGCTGCTTATAATTATTTGTTGAATACATATTAATACGTATAGTGCTTTCAAGCACATACATTCTTACATATGCATTCTCATTTTATCCTTTTTATAGTCCTTTGATATTGAACAGGAAGAAAATTCCCAAGAGAACTAAGATGGAGGAAACCTGGAGAGAGAAGGGCTATAGGAAAGTAATTGCAATTCAGTGCTCTGGAGTCAGAACTGTCTAGAATCCTGGCTCTATAAATCACAGGCCTTACCATTTTAGAAAAGTTCCTTAAAATCTCCAAACCTTAACTTCCTTGTAGGTAAAATGAAAAAAATGAAAAGTCTACCTTGTAGGGTTTCTGTGAGGATTAATGAGATATCTTATATAAAGCATATTATCCAGTGCCTGGCTCATAGTAAATATTCAATAAATATAAACTATTTTAGAGATAAGAAAATTGATTTGTGAAGATATTAAGTAGTCTAATTATCTTACGAAACATGGCTTGTTAATTATAATACTGATGAGTAAACAGAATTCTTTAGATTCTGAACCTTATATGCTTTCCATGTGCATGGCATATGCTATTTGGCCAAAGACAAAAGACTAGGCTGAGTTGACCAAGAAGAATGAAGCCTGGAATTTCGTATCTGAATACGTCTCCCAAATAATGACAAATATGAACTCTACATAATACATTAAGTATTGTATATTTTAAGTGGATTTTGTTTTATGATAAAAATATCCAATTGATTTTTGATTGATGACAGTCAACCACCATATGTTTGAATTTGTGAGCTCACCACAATCATCTTGGTATTATTTGCCATTTATTAAGTAGATTCTGTCTACAGTTTTAAGTAACAACAAATATTTGCATTATATATGAGATGTCTTATGGCTAGCAGAATATTAGACAACATGATCTGAAGGAAACACACCTTTAACACCCATTCCTCAAATAAGAACAAGTTTAGCATGACCATTAATTAACGTCCTTTCCAAGATGTCTTAAAAAGAAGCCAGCTAGTGTGTTTGGATAATAGAAGAAAAGATCCTCTATGACATTTTTTTCAGTAAAATATAATCACTGAGAAATATTTAATCTACAACATGATTATTTGCAATTAAGGGTAGAATGTGTTTAGCCTCAACTGATTTTATATTTTTCTCTAATTAGAGGTAAATCAGGTTATTACATGTTATGGAGCACCTACCTTCGTCCCAATTGCTTGTTTTATCTTCATTACACCACCCCCTCCTCTACCATAATCACCACTTGGAATATGTACCTGGTGGTGCAAGCCCAACCAGAATATTCTAGGTAAACTAAAGGTGGGGACTATGTCAGTTACCTCTTGCTGTGTAACAATCACCCCAAAACATTTTGGCTCAAAATTTGTTATTCCTGATAATTCTGAGTTGGCTGGGCAGTTCTAGTCTGGGCCCACTTAGCAGCTCAGGTGCGGCTGGTTGGTCAGGGTGGCATTACTCACAAGTCTGGTGGTTGGTTCAGTGTCAGTGGGGTAACAGGACATGTGTCTCCCATTACCCCACAGCCTCACCTAGACTTAGTCACATGGTGATGGTAGCAGTGTTTCCAAGAGCGGCAAGTAGAAATGTCCCAATAAGTGATTTTCAGTCCTTTCTTTGAGTCACATTATTTATTATCCCATTGGCCAAACGAGTCATAAAGGCAAGCTGAGATGAGAGGGGTGGTTAAATAGACTTTGACTTTTAGTGGATGGATTTGCAAGGTCTCATTGCAAAGAATGTAATATCAGGGGGTGTGCTATTTCCCCCCATCACAGACTATTTATGACACTCTCCTATTATAATTCTCTACCAGAACTTGTCCTATACATTACAAAGAACATTCACAATCCTTCTTTATTTCATCCTTTCAAAAATTCTGGAAGGAAAATTAATGATAAACATAATATATTTAAATTCCAACCTTTTAAATAAATTAATTGGGTGACTTTGGTCCAATCATTTTATACCTCAGTATTGGATAGAATTACAATCACAACATTGTTGAGATAATTAAATTAGATGATTTTATGTTATTTAGCACAAAACCAAAATTATTAGCTTTTAAGTTTTTATTCAATTAAAAATACTCTGAGAATTTTCCACAATCCTATAAATTATAGAATATTTCTAACAACTAGTTAAGATAACAGTATTGAACCAAATTATCTCTACCTTATTCAAGCTTTTATCTTGAGATAAGTTATTTAACATTTTGGATCCTATCTTGTTTTCTTCATGTATAAAATAAGCATAAAAATAATTACACTTGCCTTATAGGGTTGCTGTGAAGATTTCATAGAAATGCCTAGAGAAATATCTGACACATCACAAGTACACAAAAATGATAACAATTATTATGTCAGGGCATTAAACTAGCCCATTCATTAAACCTCTCCTTATGTATATCACAGTCTATTGTTAGAGTAAGACATTGACAAAGTTAACACATCAATAAATAAAAATTGCAAATTATGATTAATTACATAATAGAAAATATTATGGAAAAGTAACAGAGATGAATTTTGGATAATGTGATGGTGACAGATCTCTCTGGTGAAGTAATATTTAAGCTAAGAATTCAAGAATCCATGAAATTCTAGATTTTCTAGAAAAGGAAAACAACAGTCAGAGAGATAAAGCAACTTGCTCAAGGTCATACAGGGGAGAAATGGATGATAACCCAGGAAGTTTTTATGCAATAATACAACTGCTCCAAACCTTATTTGCCCTGGGGACAAATGTTGTTGGACTCTGAGTGAGACTGACAGCATCTCAAAATACAAACTCCACCCCTCTGAAAATTAAAGCCAACTGAATTCTCATACCTTGTTAGTGGGAATATAAAATGGTCCAACCATGTTTTTAATAGTGGTAAGTATACACCTACCCTATTACCCGGAAATTCTACTCCTAAGTAGTAACTTAAGAAAAATGAAAAAAAAAAAAAATATATGTCCCCAAAAAAGACTTGCACAAAGACATTCATAGCAACTTTATTTATTACAACCCCAAACTGGAAACAGCCTAACTGCTCATCAGTAGGCCTGTGAGTAAATATAATGGATTATCGCTCAGCAATAAAATAAAAAAAATAGTGGAATCCCCATAAACACATGTATATTTCCATGTATGTAGTAACACTTCTCTCATTCCCCATAACAACTCTATGGCATATCACTATTTCTCCCATTTCAGATATGAGGAAAACGAGGTACAGAGATGATAACTTGCCCAAAGTCAGATAGATAGAGGGATAGACCCAGGATTAAAACCTTGATATGCTGCCAAATGCTTTGCTTTTAAGCAATATGTTATGTTTCCCCAAAGCAATCAAATCCATGGAATGGAGTGTAGTACAAAAAGCATATCTTGAAAAAGTTTGCTACAATATTTCCATCTACTCAGTGCTCCTAAGAAAGCATAAATGCAGGGGGAAGATGATTCTGTAGCATAGAGTCTTACCTGCTCCTAGATGCACAGACCTATTCAGCTCAGAAAATGCTTAAAGATGTTGAAATATGTCAGTTGTTCTAACTTTGCTGCTACCACTGCCAGACAAAGACTGAGGGAAGAATCTGTGCTGACAAACTGTTAGATGAGGTATCAGAAGATCCAGATTCTAATATTTGCTTTGTTATTGGGTAACTGAGAACTAGGATAGGTTGCATCACCTCTCTGGACTCCATTAATTAATTGATTAAGGAGGCTGGTGATCTTTGACTTTCTATGAAGTTAGGAGATTCTGTGCTTCACTTCCCAAGAACTGAGACCCTACTTCAATTTCTCTCATTAGTACTGCTCGTCTCTAATAATGGATCCATAATAAACTAGCATCTACAAGAGCAGTTTACATAGAATAAAAAGTTGTTTGCCATTCAATGTCCAAATAGACTTTTCCCTTTTGGGAGGATTTTAATTATTGCCAGGGGATGATTATGATATAATAGAAATAGCTTAGGAAGAGTAGGACTAGTGTAGGAATGAGAGACTTGGTTCAAACACCAGTTCTGAACTTTCTAGCCATGTGAACCTAAGCGATGCACTTTCTGCTGGATGGGTTGCCTCATTTTAAAAATGAGAATGTAAATGCGTGACTTAAGGACCCTTCATCTGCTCTGCCTGAGGAGCCACTGCCAGAATCCTTCCTTAACCCATCCTTCCCCACACTACCTCCCACTTGCTGCCAGGAAGACTCCCTTACTGGACCTTCTTCTAGTTCCCAGCCCTAGACTAGAAGAGTTCTGGCTTTACTAATACCATGTATAAAGCTAGGTAGCCTTGTTGAAAGGGCAGCAAATATACTGTAAACTCAGCAAGTATAACACCACTGGTAGCCTCCCATCTGTAGGAGTTAAAATATATTTTTAATTTTAAAATAAAAGGAATAAGGAATGGAAAACTGAATGTCTCTTTACTATTTCAAAATCAAGTAGGAAATTTAGTTTATAGGTGTTTCAAGAGAGGGCTCTGTCTTTTTTTTTTTTTTTACCAATTTAAACCATTTAGCTCATAGCCCCTACTCTTTTATGCACTTTGTTCTATTATAGTGCTAGTCTCTGCGGAAGTCCTATGGGACCACCCTCCCTCCCTCCTTTTATCCCCCTCCCTCCTTATCTCTTCTTTCCTTCGTTCTACCCTCTCTCACTCCTCACCTTCTCTTCTCCTTCTCTCTTTTTCTCTCAATTGTAGTTGGAACCTTCAAAAGGCAGACCCAATATTTCATTCCTATTTTTGTGTCTTGTCACTTAGCATAAATTCTGTCATATGATAAGTGTTTAATTGCTGTCTGCTCATTTGAATTGATCATTATAAACAAACCTCTTGCACTAGTATGGACCAGAGCGTTTTCCATCGAAAAACACATGGAGCATGGGGAAATGAGAAACAGAGTAAGTGATCTAACCTAAAAGGTTGTGAAGCCCCATGACACACCCAGAATGCAACAGTCCAAATATGAATTCAGTCCTTGGCTTATTTTCATTTCTTTGTTGGCTTCAAAACTGACCTTGAGTCATAGGCCAGACTGTGATACAAATAAAACAATTTTTTGGTTTTTCTTATATTTTGTTTTTGTATTCTACACTAAAATTCAGATGCTTTATCAAGGGATCACTGGGAAAACCCATAACAGAATCTTACGATAACAAGTTAAAATAAATATATAAATACATATATAAATAATATTGTTTTAAAAAATAAAACACTATGAGGTCTTAGCAGGCCCTTCTAAGTGCTTCAGTGAAACCCACATTCTGACATCCATACTCTTACCTTCGATTTATATTGCACAAAAGGGACAAAGGGCATTATTTAGGTTAGCCAGAGCATTTCAGTATGAATGGCATAAGGAAAAATCAAGACACTTAATAATGTTTTAATAGAATAAAATTTTACAAAAAAGATATACAGATTTTTTTTTTGCAAAATTATCAATCAATCAATCTATCTATCTATCCACCCATCTACATCTCCTTACACTATTCAGTAGTAGAAGTCATAGATATATTAGTAATAAAATAATAAAACTAACTTATTGGACACATTCTTAGGCATTGTCCTCAGGTTTGTGTATTACCTTATTTCATCCTCAAATAAATTTATGAGATAGAAAATTGAGTCCTAAGGACATTAAATAAATAGCCAAAGCTGTACACATATTAAGTAACAGTGCCAGTATTCAACACCAGAAATTCTAACTTGAAAGCCGCCACTCTTAATCACTACAATATATTTAGTCGATATGATAATGTTTTACCCAAATTATTTAAAAATCAAGATGCAAATTTAGGAAATACACTACATACACGAATAATAGTTACTTTAAAAAAAATTTAACATCAAATTGGATGGGCATTAAAACGCAGGACCTCACCTCTTTCTTTCATAAATTTGCCAGTGAATGGTGGTCAAAAGCTGAAGTAACCTTGACTGTAACTCTTGGGTAGAAATAGCGCTGCTGGTCAGTACTCTCCTCTATGCTCAACCAGCCATGCTTCCCCTCACTCCCACCCTGCAAATTTTCATGTAAAAATAATTCACCTAAGCTAACATGCAGGGCCAGATAAAGACGTTAGAAAACTTAAACACTGAAAGATTACGATATACAACAAAATGAAAATAATGCTAAACTGGAAAACTAAAATGAATATATAGGTGAAAAAAAAAAAAGCTTTATTTCAAAGCTTTTCTACCTCAAACTTTCTAGATTAATCCATGGTGGCAGCCCTTATCACCTGAAGGAGGTACCCACCTCTGGTTTCTAAAGCAGCATCCTCCACCCTGGGGCATGTGCATTCAGTGAATGCTTAAGACGCTCCACTGGGTTGAAGGAAGTAACTATTAGAATGTCAACTTGTGTTTATTTATAAATATGTCATTTATTTCACAAATATTTAAAACACAGATGGACAGGGAGGCCTCACTCAGGATACCTAGCAGATGGTCACATACTATTCCAGAAATGTCCAGAGGGAAGATGGAAATTCCAAAATGTGGAGGGATTGGCAGTGCAACTTTCATTCATTTCTCTCTTTTAGAGTATCACAATCATTTGTCGTTTACTCTTACCCACTGAAGTGAATTTATAAATCATATCATCTAGTTTTAAACAAGCTAAGGCTAATAAAGTGACTAAGTGGCTTACATATTCTTATTAAGTAATTTCAAGTTGAAGGTAATATTAACAATGCAAGTACCACAAAATCCAAGAACACTGAGAAGCGAACCATCCTATGACACCAAGCTCTTCATCAGCCATACGAAAAAGTCAAAATAAGATGGTAACCTGAAAATATTTAAAATTATTAGGGAGACCATTCCAATTATGAATGTATATCCATTTCAATGAAGGATGAACCTCCTCCGAAGAGCATATTGTGCTTTGAGGGATGACGGGTGAATAACAGTAGGATGTCGTCATGACTCAGCTGCACCGCTTTGATTTGTCTAATAATGCTTTGAGATAGTTGGTACTGAACCAAGCACTTTCCAAAAATGTCCCTTAAGGTAAAATAAATGCTTTGGAATCACTTTTGAGATTCCTTACTAGCTAAAGACTGAAGTCTTTAGAGAAACACTTGTTTTGCCTGTTGCAGAGAAATGCCTGTGTCAAGTCATGACAACAATATGGTCAGAAGCTCAAATACATTCCCTTGTTAAGCCAAAGAGTTTTAAGTTTTATATAAAACATAAAAATACCCTTCTCCCATTTAAATCTACATATCTTTGTGAAGTGTCTTTTTCAGCAACTCACAGCCCTTAAAGCCAATTTTGAAATAAATTAAATTTATAACCAGATCTTTGCATTCCTGTAACACAGTATGTTAAAACAATACTTCATAAAATATCAAGCTCCATAATTTTCCTTGATTTAGTTAAATTAATCAAAATACAGTAATAATGATGTTAATAATAAATGAATATTATTATTCATTTATTTATTATTAATGATGTTAATAATAAATAATAATGAATATTACCATCACAGAAACAACGATAGGTGTTTGTTTCATGGTTTTCTTTTCCTGGACACGTATAAAGATTTTCCCATTTCTGATCTCATTCGCCGTAAGATCAAGGTCATTTGACTGAATTCTGGGCAATGACATGTAAATCGAAGAGTTGTGTACTACTTCAAAGCCTGGCCCTTACAACTTCTCATGCAATCTTTCCGATTACACTTCCTCCTATTTAAGTGACTATGGAGGCCACCTGTTGCAGCATTACAAGATGGATTCAGCCTGGAGTTACGTGAGGGAAACTTACTGATGAAAGCTGACCTACACAGGACTCTGATGTGAGCAAGAAATAAACTTCATTGTGATAAGCCAATGAGAACTCCTTATTACTTCTGGGGAGGCAGTACTATTCCAACTAACATAATAACTATTAATAATATTTTAATGAGACAAATGTTTTTTCTACCATTATTAAGCATAAGAATTATTTATGTAATTTTGTTTATTTCATCTTTATGTCACAATTTTTTAATTTCTATTTTTTATATATGTCTTATATACTCATATATATATATTTCCACAGTAGTACAAATATACATATGTTTGGGTTGCATGATAAAGATGCTTTCACTTGATGAAGAAGCAATCAAAAACATTTGGATATAATTAACTTAAAATATATGTTTTTAAATAAATTTTCACCATCAGCTCTTTAAGTATCAATAGGATACCCCTCGACTTATTCTCACGAAACGGATCCATATATCTAAGTCCTAAAAGACAAGAAACTAATGTTAGTTGCAACTTCTACATGTCTCTTCTAATCTTGACCCAATTTTACTTGATATAGGCTACAATACCCAAACAAATGATTTTGTAGAGAGTGTTAGTATGAAAGAATTAAACCAGTTAGCGTGCATGGCTGAAGCGAGTGTCTTCTAAAACATGAATATCCTTGAAGTTCTGTAATGTATAAACATTACGTCTGAGAAATAAGGGCAGAAACAATTAAGTTTTACAGGGAAAAAAGTTAAAAAAAGTAAATGCAAATTTTCATCTGGGAGTATATATATGTGTGTGTGTGTGTGTGTGTGTATATGTCTCCACAGAGATACAAAAACAGATGCACACATGTACAAATACGTGTATGTATACTTACATATGTGATACATTGAATATTTATTTTATAGAGTCAGATTTTTTTGTTTTTCAAATCTGAGAAAGTCTTTTACGACTCAAAGTGAAAGTAGCTAGAGGTGAAAAATTGAAATGAACCTTAGCTGTAAGGAAAGATGAGGGTCTGGGGTTCCATTTTCCTGAGTTCAACTAAGATCACGTATTTATTTAAATGGTGTGACCAAATTTTTTTGTCCTTTTCAGGTACTAAAGCCAAAGACAGTTCACGTTCTAGCTCTGAACACCTACACGTCTTTTATGACTAGCTAGCAAGCTCCCAGAGAATGTCTGCTCAAGGGCTCTCTTTAGAATGTATTCATTTTGAGAAGTTTGTGGCTCTTAAAAGTCTAGGATAAAAGCAGTAGGAAGAGTGGCCTTTGAAATCTTTGAAACTGTCGACAGTGTTGACAGCTATAAACTCTCTGGGACCTCCTGGTCACAATAACATCTACTGAGCGAACGCTTGGCCACATCTCAATAGAAGCTCTTACCCTATCATCCGATCACAAGCTTGACCTTTTAGGTCACTTTGTGAGAGTTTCAAATATGCTTTTAAAAAGGCAAGGCCCACATTTCAACGCAAGTAAAGCTAGATGAAAGTGTTTGTGGTAAGAGATGGCTCTCTCTCAACTTCAAGGAAACTAGTCCAATAGTGGTGCTTTTTCCTCATTATTTCTCTAAACAATGGGCTGGGGATTTGTGTTCCCTCAAAATTCCTCTGTTGAAGCCCTAATAGCTAACGTGATGGTATTTGGAGTTGGGCCTCTGGGAGGTAATTAGGTCATGATGGTGGAGGTCTCATGAAAGGGATTAGTGCCCTTATAAGAAGAGACATGAGAGAGATGAGATGATCTCTCTCTCTGCTGAGGGGATATAGCAAGAAAGTGGCCGTCTGCAAACCAGGAAGTGGGCTCGCACCAGACACAGTGACCTGTTGATCTTGGACTTCCCAGCCTCCAGAAATAAATGTTTATTGTTTAAGCCACCCAGTCTATGGCATTTTTTAAAAAATAGCAGCTAACTAATTAATATAAGTGGAGATCAAACAACCGACCACTCTTCACATAGCAAGCTACTTAGTTACAACATTTGTGTTATACACGTCCTAAGGTGATAGCACAGTGTTACAGGTCAATTTTGCAACTCTCTGTCATCTTTGCTTCTTAGACATGCCTCACTTCACATCAATAATTGTGGCGAGAGGAAGTGTAACTTTCCTTTCCTCTCTCTTGGTCAGTGAAGTTGCCTATTCATTAGAGAGATGACATTTGCGGGGCCGGGGGCGCACGCTGGAGGGAATGTCTAGCATGTATTATTAGTCAATGTAGAAATCTTTGTAATGTATCATGCGTGTCAACACAGGGAAAGAACAAATGCTTGCTTGGCATAATAAGGTCACAGTTATTCATTCATAAGAATTAGTCACAAAGTTTTCACAGGTGAGTACATATGCATTTTTTATGTCCCTGGACTATTTGGGAGGATTTATGCTGTTTCGGAAGGAAATGGCAAGATGTGTTTGATTTTTAGGTACCTTATAAAATACCAGATGTAGGCCCAAGGGCATGTTCCCCTCATCTCATCCTTGCTTCTATGTAAGTGAGCCGGAGCCAGAAACCATTGAGATTAGAATCCGTCCTTGTCTCTTATGGAACGACTATGGTTAGTCCAGGGAGGGAGAGCCAAGGAGGCCACTGACATCTAAGGCTGCAGCATTTATAAAACACAAAAATGGGCTACCATGGAGACTGAGATTTTATTACTTGAATAAAAAAGCAAGTTCCTTAGGATTTGCCCTTCTCTTTCCACGCACACACACACACAACAGACAAAAGAGGAAGAAGATGTGGTTAAAGGGAGAACCTCTGAACCTTGGATAAAATAGTATAGGTAAATATCCCAGAAGTATATCCTACCCACAGTAATCTCCCTAAGAGGGTAGAGAGATAGACCAGTATCTCTAAAGTGGCAGGAAAAGAAAAGATGGCCACATGGCATACCTAGTGCAACTTCTCTTTCCTACCTTGAAAGTTCGACTGCTGAAAATTTTTTTAAAAAGATTACGGTAGGAATATTAGTCTGTTGGGATTGCCAAACTAGAATACCACAGATTATTAAGCCATAGAAATTTATACTCTCATAATTCTCAAGGCTGGAAATCTAAGCTCAAGGTGCCAGTAAGGTTGGTTTCAGGTGAGATTTTTCTTCCTGGCTGGCAGAGGTTCACCTTCTCACTGTGTCCTCACATGGTCTTTCCTCTGTGTGTGCTCATGGAGAGAGGGGTGTCTGGTGACTCCTCCTTTTCTTTTAAGGACACCAGCCCTATAGGATCAGGGCCCCACCCTTAGCACCCCATTTAAACTTAATTACCTCTTTAGAGCCCCACCTCCAAATATGGTCACATTTGGGGTTAGGGCTTCACCATTTGAATTTTGAGGAGATAGAATTCATGACAGTAGATGTCATGTTTCAAAAAACAAAACCTTATGAGATAAAAGGGTAGAATAGCACATGAAGCCAGGGCTTAAATTACTGTAAGTCCTTGTATCTTGTAAGGTCCTGACTAATGACCTTGGCTCAATTGGATTCTGAACTCCCAGTGGCCAAGGCAAAGAGGTAAACAAGATCAGTTATGGAACCCAGGATTCAAATAAACTTTCATTCGCTGCTCAGGGGAAACAAAGTGTTTTCTTAGAGTTGAGGTCTGAAAGATATTTCCCCCATTGCAATTACACATTTAGAGTTCAAGCAAAAGCCAGTTTAATGACATTGTGTCCTATTGTATCCCTCTTTGCTAGCTCTGAGAATAAAGGCAAATCAAACATTTAGTAAAAGTGCTTTTATGAGAGGTCTACATAGTGTGGTCCAAAGGCATGGTTCTTTGGTGGTACTTTCAATATGCTAAGTCCAACAATGGTTATTTAGGGTTCTAAAATAAGTAATCATGAGTAGTATAAAATTAATTTCCATTTCCTGACCTCTCCTTATTAGAAAGGTACACTACTGTGTGTATTTTGAACCAAAAGAAAAAATAAATCAAAATTTCCAAATAATATGGATACAAAGAGGCTTTTTCTTCCTATGTCTGCCAGCCACCCAAATGCTCAATGTTATTTTTATTTTACAAATTTGGCAGGGCAGTTTGAGGACTTTAGAGCAACGAGTGGCTTCCTTAAAGTGTATTTGAAATTCTTGGGGCATGTTAAGAGGGTGAAGCAATAAATACATGGACCACATAATTGATCACAAAAGGACTTCAGCATGAGATGAGGTGACTAAATGGCTCAGCAGCCCTCTTTATAAATTACAAGTTCTTGAACTCACGGATTGGCGTCTAAAAAGGACACGACCATTTCTGCGTTAGTTTACTAAACCTCCAAGTACAACGTGATGTTAATTGTCATGTGGACTTGGCACTTCAGTGCTCAGCTGGTATTGGTCTAGACGGTGATCGTCTGCACAAAGTAGCCTTGTGGATATAACTCAGGGACCGTCCCCAGGAAGCTCTCTCTAACCTAAACATTACACTGTGTCACTTACAAAACAACTGTTTCCCAGCCTGTGATTCACCAGTAGGGGGTGGGGGGGGAATAAGATTTGGGGGCACTGGTTTCAAGAAGACCAAAACGTATGTTTTTATGTGTGAGCATGTGCCTTCCTAACCTTTAAAAATTCAACCTCTATTATTCGATTAGTATCTATCGTCTTAAAATGTGGAGAAAACCTCAACCATAAGACAGGCAATGGAAAACGCACAGAGAGCGTTGTAAGAAGAGTGTGTTTCCTATGGCAGCGAAATACCCTGATCAGGAAATATAGACCCCAGGTGATGTACCAAAGCTGTCCTCAGTCCAGTCCCAAAAGTCCCAAACTTTCTCTTCTCTTCTTTGCTCTCAAGTGAAATATTAATTAGACGTTAACCTGTTCAACCTATCAATCATCTCCAGAATACATGTTAAGTGGTTTTTACAGTTGGAACATTCTGTGAAATTTTCATGTTAAAGACACCTCTGTGCCATGTGGTCTTTTGGACTATTTCAATATTTTGTTATTTAATCAGTATTTGTTTTTATCTTGTTTCCTGAATAAGAACGAAATTCCTTCAGGGCAGTTATTTATCTCATACTTCTTTAAACTTGTTGTAAAGACGAGGAATGGTGTTCTGTGTGCAGAGAAACAGCATGGCCCCAGAGGAGAATAGCATGTTGGGTTAGATTCTAATCCTCACTAGCTATGTGATTTTTGACCATTTATTTAACCTGCCTAAGACATAATTCTTATTCTACCAATACGCTGGGGTGTGTGGGAGAGTGGAGTTAACTGATTAGCTAGTAGTGACCAAGAAGTTTAGAGCAAACAATTGATCCCATTGACATGGGCTTGAGGTTTTAGGTTCCTGGCTTTGTTTGCAGAAACCTTTTTCAGACACATTTAGCTTTCAATATCCTTAACACAATGCATTGAGAAGATCAAGGGACGGATCACTTGTAAGCTGAGTGCAAAACCCAAAGCACACTTAGATATCCTTGGCGCATTCCACTATTGGATAGACTTATATTCTTGGGCAAAGACAACTGTTTTTCCTGGCTCACCTCCTCAAATATGCAGACAAATCCTAGATGGCAGCAACCGCTAGAGAAGAGTTTACAGCCAACTCTGTTCAAGGGAAGTTGGTAATACAAGTCCTGTTTCCTGGTGCCAAATTGCATAGTTGGTCCAATATTGGAAAAAAAAAAAAAAGTTCAGCATCCAAGGTTTCCTACTGATCATAGGGAGTGATTTTATTCTTTTGTGAGTTGAAGTTGTTTGTTGCTATGCTTAGTGTAGGGTTTGTCCAGAGTAATTTTGAAAAAAAAATAAAAAAATGAATAGAGGTTTTTGTTTGTTTGTTTTCTTAAGATCCACTTTTACAGACCTAGCAATACAGCTACTAATACACAAAAGAGGGATTCTATTAGATGTACCGAAGGGGCTGCTGGAAAAGATGCAAAGACGTTACAATGAAAAAAAAAAGTGGAGGAAAGTATAAAATGGTATATGTTACAGTTGGACTGGTATAACTAACTGATTATTAATGGTCATTCTGTGAAAAACATTGGTTTGTTTTTTGAGGGGACCAGTCTTGCTCTTGAAAATCCTCCCCTACCCCACGATCATTTCAGCTGTTGTTGACCATTGTAACTGTGAGGATTCTGCAATACAAGGTTAAATCTTTTATGGTAGCTTAATATTGAATTTGTTTCTTTCTGTGACTATTATGTTGTCATGGCAAAAGTCTTATGTAATATGAGAACGACAATTTTCATTTCACAAAGAAAATAATGATTCTTCAAGCTGACTTAAAGGGCTCAACAATTTAAACAAATAGCAAAAAACCCACAGTGACGTATCCCTTGAATATACATGATTTCATACATCTAAGAAAGTATGGATAAATGATCATTCATCAATGTCCTAGGCTATAACGTGCTCTCATCTCCCCAGCATTTGCCATGGAAGCATTTGTTCCTTATTTCATGTCGCTAGTTCTTTTAACAACATGGAGATCATCTCATTAAGAAATTCAGAACTTTCACCAGGATTTGTGGAAAAACACATTCCTGTATGCACTGGTTTTGAAATTCCTTACTGAATATGAGCGTTTGGAATTTCCATAGCTTAAGCCACTGTTGTAAAAGAAATTTTACTCCTTGATATTCGATCCACTTTGCATTCTGGGCAAGTGCAAAGTTAACATTTTGGGTGACAATTTATCTTATTGGGAATTTATAGATTTTTTTTTTTTATGGTTGTATTATGCATGGGATAACATGGCTTAAATGAATTTTGCCTCTCCTTTGTTGGGAGTGTACAGTCTTCAAAAAGATGGATCTATTTTTTGAACAACAATGAATTTCCCCCACAATTCTGTGGGTTGAAGGGTGGTTCTGCTGGTCTTGCCTGGAATCTCTTGGCCATTTGCAATCAGATAGCAGCTGAAGTGAATGAGCTGAGAGATCCAAGATGGCTTCATTCACACGTCTGGTAGTTGGTGCTGTGTGTCAGCTGAGGTACTTTGGTTCTTCTTATTGGACTCCATTCAAAGGACCTCACAGATCAGTTGTTTTACTTCTGTATGTCTTTCACTCCCTTTTTTCACTCCTGCAGTATTTTGTAGCCCCTTATTCCTCAGAGTTGCTTGGAATTTGTTTTTTAAACTTCTCTAGTTCAATTTTCATGTGAAAGATGTAGACAACTCTTGCCTTTCCACCCTTTTTTTCTCACACTATGCTAGATCCATGCTGTTTTCTTAGATCATTTATTATTATTATTATTATTATTGCCACTTATTTTTATAGCTTCTATCACCTTTGGAAACCAGTTTGTATTTCTGGTCTGTGTTTATTCTCACTTTGAAGTGAATCTGCAAAACAGATAAACATGGCAAATTTTCCATAACTAAATTGTTAATTTTCACAGTTCTGACTTATGTCCTGTGTTTTGCAAAGGACTGTTTGAATTGCATGCCCTTTAAAAGATTTTCTTTTTTCCCCATTTTTGCTTCTTTATTAATACCAAATACATTTCTCTATTTTATTTTAAAAGATGCACTTCTTGATGTCAACAAAAACATCTTACAGTTTCACTGTCCTCTTTCTATATTTTTCCTCTCTCAATAGGGAAATAAGATCCAATGGTCCACTCCAAAAAAAGCACAACTGGATCCAAGCGAACACAGCTTCTTTCAAGCTCCTGCCAACAAGTGACACTTTCTGCTGCTTGTCATTTAAGCACTTTGACAGCCACCTGGGGCTATTGTCACAGATGCCTATTCTATGCTCCATTCAACTTCTGGGGTCTACAAAGCGTGTCCAGGACTGAATGTAACCAACATACTAAGAAACAAAAGAGAAAAACACCCAGCAGAAACAAGTTGAAAGTGTATTACATGTATCATCATGAAAGCCACATTTCTAATTATTTTGACTTCAAAACAGTGAAAGCTGCAACACTCTTTTAGAAAGGTCATGTCCCTGAACAGCAAACTCACGAAAATCTCAAATCATCAAATAATAAATAGAATTGTTAAGCATTGTGTGCAGGTCCTCTTATTTTAAATAATATTACTCCTACTTACAAGTAAAGACAATATGAATGAGAATTACCTCTTTGAATTAACTATAGTGAGATGTGACATATGATTATTTTACCTTGAACACCTTTGCTACTCTTTATTTTAAATATTTTTTTACTGGATGAGTTTCAGCCATTATCTCTTGAATAAAATTTATTTTTCAATTCTCACTGCAAATTTTTATTTGTCTTAATTTATGTTTAAAATGGCATGGAGAATTAAATATAGTACATTTTCTTTCAGGGTCAGAATAAATTGAGGACCCATAAGAGGGAGAAACGAAGAAACTTGACTTCGTTCTGGTCTATTGCTTGGACATAGCAAAAGGACTTCATCTGTCTGGGGAGCTTTCTAAGTCCTTACTGTTATTTATGTTTATTATGTCCAAGTGACTTTTCCCAAGAAGAACTTTGGGATCGCATAACAATTTTTATATTTTCTAAGCAAAAAGAAAAAAGATAAATAAATTCAAACGTGTTAGAAAAATAAGTGGCTAGAAGGAGATATTAAGACTATAGGAGAAAAAAATTCAACCAAAATAAGCAAGGCAAATAAGATTGTTTGAAACTCGATTGAGTAGTCATTGAGGTTGCACACTATCCTGGGGGGATAGCAGAGGCTCGAAGGGTAGATAGATTCTCAAAGGTCACTTAGCTTCTAAATTGAAAACAAAAATTCTTGGTCTCCTGGGGGGTGAAATGAACCCTCTCCATACAAGACCACACTGCCTCCCTGGAATTTATGACACTTTCATCCTCAGTACTGGCACTCTTCTATACTCCAGGGTTGCCTCCATGTCCTTGGAGGGTGGGTGGTCAGTATTACTTTACAGAAAGAGAAACAGAAGTTCCAAAGGAGTTAAGTGACTTACAAAATGTCAAACAAAACTTCACAGTGCTGATCTCGAAACTCGGGGCAAATCTTTCTATCCAGATAGTCTTGAGCAAAACTGAGTCTTATTTATTTTGAAGAATAAGAATCGTTTTGAGGGTAAATAGATGTAAAAAAAAACCCCAAAAAACAAAAAAAACAAACAAGAAAAAACACACAAAAAAACTACATTCTACATTTACAAGAGCTTACAAAACAAGCAATGACTTTGCAAATAATTTCTCTAATTTAAAACGTGTGGGGATTTCACATTTGAAAAGGCCTTTATAACTATATTTTCCCCACATTTCTGAAAGTTCTGGATATACTTGCATGGGGAAATTAACCTATGACAATGATCATTTATTTCTATGACATCTGCTCTAGCCTACAGAGTGTAGAGTTAAGGAGAAGACATGCTACTTATCCTACAAGAAAATTGGAGAGATCTTAGCTTTGAGCTATAATATTTCCAGATGGCTGAAATCGAAAGCAGACATCCTCCCCTTGCCTGTTCAGCCAAAGTTTTATGCAGCAGTAAATAAACTCTTATTTGCTTGTGCTACATTTTATTGCAGAGTACAGAAAGATTGAGGCGACTAATTTCTCAGAGAATGATTCTCTTCTCAGTGTACTTCCAGTTCAGGTACTGCTTGGGTCTTAAAACAGGAATACGGAGCTCGCAATTTTAATGTTAAGAATACTACAGAATTCTGTTGGATCTTTGGTTTTATTGGCTTTTCCCATAAGACTTTTCTAAAACCTGTAGAAAATGCCCTCAATTTCTACTTCCATAGACTGAGGCAGAAAAGCCTGATGTCTCTTTTCCTTACCCTTTAAATAGTAAACTTGTTTTTATGTTAGTAAAAACTCAGTGCATTAATTGCATTGCATATACAACAGTGAACAATTTTAGGAAATATGATATCCTTGGAACACTACATTAGACTTTTAAAATGTTGATTTTTCTGATTGATGGGAGTGTGACCATAAAGGAAACAATTGACAAATGGGTTGTGTGTTGGTTATTTAGTTCACAAATGAAATTTTAACTTATTTTTGGACTCATAATTTCTATCCCATTTTTTTCGGTAGAAACTGTATTTCAGCCATGATCTCTGCTGGACATCGTTTCTTGCCCTCCCCAATATATTGGACAAACAGAATATGTCCTGTTTACTTAGAGGAGTTAATAGAACAAGCCTGTCAAACAACCATAGCATATGTGAAATCTGGTTCTAGAATATGACAAACTATAATTGTTATGTGTTCAACCCTTCCTAACTTATGTCTGAGTTTTAAAAAAAAGAATGTAATAGTGTTACAGAATCATCTCAATGCTTGTGTGTTTCCTCTATGCTTGCTGAAAGTGAGTAATTGTTCTCCTGATCTTCAAATGTGTGGATGGCGAGTATTCTCAGGGCTGTGAATCTTCCTAGATCTGCAAATCTGAGGTGCCAAATCTGGTGTGAAACAAGAACTCAGCCAGTGCCTGAGAATGGTGGTTAGAAAAAATATTGATTATACTCAGTGGGATGTTGCTATAAATCTCCACATCTGGCAGGCAAGTTGTGGGGAGGGGGCAAAGGGCAGGGACTACAGAGCTGAGAGAGGATAAAACATCTAACTTCTCTGGTTCATTTCTACAAACATGCTAAGTGTCAATGGTGTACTAGATACGGCCCTGGGCACGGCCTATGAAGTGAATGTGTGTTCCCCTAAAATTTATAGGTTGAAAGCCTACCCCTAAGATGATGGTATTAGGAGGTGCTACCTTTAAGAGCTGAGTAGGTCATGAGGGTAGAGCCCTCATGAAGGGCATTAGGGACCTTATAAAAGAAGCCCCAGAGAGATTTATCTCCTCTTCCACCATTTAAGTACACAGTGAAAAGATGCCATCTCTAAATGAGGAAGTACATTCTCATCAGACACCGAATCTCCTGGGGCCTTGATCTTGGACTTCCCAGCCTCAGGAACTGTAAGAAATTATGTTCTGTTGTTTATAATCCACCCTGCATATGGTATTTTCTTATAGTAGTATCTTTATCAATGATAAAAAAAAGATACAGTCCTTGATCAGGGAACGAACACCTCAGTGTGGTTTGCTTTCTGACCATCTTAGCTTGCGCCTGGGTAGGGTTCCCAGAGGCAGTGATTCTTAAAAGGGAAGCGTGAGCCAGGAGATAAAGGGTGGAAAGAAATTCGAGTGGAGACGGCAGCTGGAACAAAGGTGCAGAATTATGAACCATGGTATAAGCATAGAGACTACAGGCAATTTCAATTACAGCAGTATAAAATCTACACGCAAAGAATATAAGAAATAGCTGGTCACAGTCACAAACAATCTCTTTTTCTGCACATATGTGTTCAACGCTGTCTTCTTGTGAGATAATAAACACTCTTGTGGTGGGGAATGTGCCTTAGTCACTACGACAGCCCCAGCAGTTAGCAAATGCCTGACAATGTCTTATTAATGAACAATTATTCATTGATATAAGAGTGAATGACTTGAATGAAAGGAATGGGAGTAGGCTCGGAACAAAGGGTAGATTTTAAAAACATTCAAGAGGTAAAAATACCAGGACCTGCCAACCAAAGTTAAAAATGGCACCTGGATCCCCATATTAATTAGATCATTTGTAGCTCAAAGATGAGGTACAGTATTGTGCCAAGAACGGGAGCTCTTGACGACTAGCCATGGGCCCCTGGGCCAGTCCTTTCATCCATCTGTGCTTTGGTTTGCTCTGATGCAAAATGGGAATGAATAGAGTACATGTCTCAGCATGTGGTTCTGAGACTTACAGGAGTTAATTCTTATAAAGCACCGAGAACAAAGCCTGGCAGACAACATACGTTCCTATGTTCAAAAGCTCAGGCTAAACTCTTCTTAAGTCATTGTCAGTAGTGACTGTTTCACTACAGAGAGGTGACTTGGCTTTTAAATGTCAGCTATACTCTCGTGCTCTTCTCTCTTTCAATGAAATGGTTCACTGTCTTTATCTAATGAACGGCAAGTCAGAAGCCCCAGATTAAGTGATGCCCTAACATTCACAGATTGTCAACACCAGAGCTGGGCTCTGAGCAGGGGTGCTTTGATTCCCCGTAGCACTTCCTAATGACTTCCTACAAGGGGGTACTCACTGCTGCCTGTGTGTGGTGACAAAGCACTTAAACAACGGAAAAGAACACATGTTTTGGCCAAGGGCATCAGGACTCAAGACCCGTTCAGCCAGTGCAGACACGCCTGGTCTTCCCTGAGACCAACACCAAAAGCTTCAGGAAGTTCTTCCAACGTGATTTTGCTCTAGCTCATTCGAGTCCTATCTTCCACAGATTTAGCTGAAGTACTTTTGGGCCTAAGTGAATTTTCTTTTACCATGAGTTCCTCCTTTACTTGAGATTCTAAGCTAAGTGTCTTTCGTCCACTTATATCTTCCAAACTAGGAGAGTTTTACTAATTTTTATAGTAACTTCTTTTGGGAAGCGTTAGCAAAAACAGAAATAAAATACTGGGGAAATAAAAATGAAGGTAAAGAGAACAGGAGAGCAGCAGTAAAGATTTTGCAGTTCGGCTCTGGGAGAAATAAAGGAAATGGAATAAACATAACCGTGAGCCTTGGAAATGCCTTGGAGGGCCTGTCTGAAGGGAGGAGCAGGGGTGTGAGTGTGAGTGGGGTGGGGAGAGCCTGACAGGGGTGAGGCACTGGGCCCTGCGGCCTTCTGAAACATGCGGCCCAGCAAGGAGCTGGAACTGGTCAAAGGAATTGACCAACTCAGTGTAGCCACTGGATTAAATCAAGATTCGCCAAAGCGTTTTCCACCAAAAGTTACTTTGAATTTCTAGGAGTAAAGAAAGGAAGGATTTAAACAGGATGCTAAAGCTGACAGTCAGAGCTATCTGAAATGCACTGATTGTATGGACAAGGAATCGAGCCTTACCTAAAAAACAGACATGTTCCTTGGGAGAGTCTGTGAACCACAGCTCATCTTGAAGGTTTATCGTTTGTCTGCTGGAAAAGAACATTGAGAATAAGCTTTCAGAAACTGGTACCACAGTTTGGAAGTAATTTCATGTCTGTTTTATTTCACTATAAAAATATGGCCATCAGGTATGCCTGTGGTTTTTTTAAAATTTTATTATTTTTTTTGGTTTGTTTTATGTATTCCTTTGTTTTTTATTTTGTTTCTAGTGATTCACTCTCTATTTTATTTTACAAAAATGTCAGTCAAGGATGGATTGAGGAAGGAAAAACGATTACTTTTTTCCATAGAGAGTTTGAGAAGTACTGTCTTAGAACGAACTCTTCCCCCCAACTTGCAAAGTATAGCAAATTTACAATCATCACGTTAAAACCATAGGGGAAGGAAATAAAAAGTTTCTACCAAACAAGAGAAGGTAAGTGGAGGTTAATTTTACATTGTTCAGTATTCCTAGGTTAAGATATGCAAAATGTCATTGATAATCTTATTAGGTAGTATGTTGAATTCATGCTTTCTATGGTTATATATACATATATAGACAAGTATATAGGGTGTGTGCGTATTTATAAGTATATAGGGGTGTGCTTTGATAGTTTGTATCTCTATCTCTTAATAAGTTGACTTTAGTATCATATAATTATTAACAACAATTTCTTTTGTAATAAAAATGTTTAGGAATATAGCCTTCAGGTGAAAGGAATATATAGCATTTTATATTTTCAATCTGTACACCTTATCAGGGGTAGAAGTTCCATATGTTAATTACCCAAAATGTTGCACACTAAATTCTCTTATTTTTCCTGAATTTATTTGCTTCAAAAAGTATAGTAATGTTTACATTGAAAAACCTATTTCCTTCATCTGTTCTGATGTTCTCAGTTCCTGTGGACATTTCTATTTTGCTTCTTATTAGGAACTGTGAGGGAAGGAGGCATGGTGTTAAGTTCTTTATTAAAAAAAAAGACAAAGATATGAAAAATGCCCAACTCCACTCTTTTTTAGTGAGTCTAAAAATACCAGGATTTTCCAATAGTAGCAGTATTGCAAATAGTCTTGGGGAGGCAGGACCATGCTGGCATTCCCAAGTTGACACACACACACACACACACACACACACACACACACACACTTCCCACACACATATCCTTTTATAGCATGCTTCAAGAATGAGGGACCGTGGGGTTCCCTGCCCCAAAATTCAGAGCCTGCTTCCAGGCCTGTGGGGCCATCTTCCCCGACTCTGTAATTAAGACAGTGAGGTGTTCACATGCCTAAAAACCCCAGAGATAGGAGACTCAGCTGCAGGGTAACAAAAAAAGGGCCCTGACCTTACAATATTATGAACAGAATGGCCTATATAGTTGGAGAAGCCTTTTCAAATGATTTTGGTCAATTATACGTTGATCCAATCCCTTTTAAGGGACAGTTGGCAATACCAGGAAATGTTTTAAATTGGAGGACTTTATCCCACACGTATACTCTAAAAAACATGCAAGAGAATGTCTCTTCACTGATTCATTTATTCAAAAAGTATTAATCGTCCCCTATGCTTCAGACAGTATTTTAGGTGCCAGAGACACAGTAGTAAGAGAGAACAATAAAGTTCCTATCCTTAAGGAGATTACAGGCTAGTGGGGAAAGCAGAGTAAAAATAAGTAAATTAAGAAATAAATACAATTAGACACATTTATAATAATATAAAGGGAATATAACTGAGAGCTGAAAAATCTTACCACATAGTTCTCCCAGCCCGGTCCTACATTCGTAAGGAAAATCAGAGAAACTCTCTTAATAATTTAAGCAAAAAGCCCACATCCTCGCTTTAATTACTGCCTACATTTTGCTGAAGCTAAGGTTGTTTTTTGTTCAGAATGACTTCTGTAGGCTGACATAAAAAAAATTATATCCTGTTGTAGGTTCCAGAGCCCACCACATGATCAAACTGAATTAAGCATTCATTAAAATCATGCACTTAAAAAAAAAAAGAAAAAAAAAAAAAAGGAATAAACGTGGGAACTAGAAGACTAAATAGAGACATTGTATGTGTATATGCAGACATATACATATATATTCATTATAATAATGCTATAGTAGCAAAAAATAATAGGAAACAACTAAAATGTCTGTTACTATGGGATTGGTAGAAAAAGCTAAAGTACAGCTAGGTGAAAAATGCTTATCATATAGCTCTTTAAAAATGATGTGGCGTTTCTGCATATGCTGACAAGGAACTATCTCCAACAGAGAGGGAAAAACACAAAATACTGTATATCGCACATTGTATATTACGTGTTATATGCTTCATTTACTTAAAATAAACAAAAGAATGTGTGTGTGTGTGTGTGTGTATACACACTTGCCCCCACACATGTGTGTTTCCATACTGTACTAGGTCATCAGAACGCATTTCCTAGGGAGTTCCAGTTAGTTGCATGTTAGTTTTCTATCCCTGCTGGAACACATTACCAGCCACTGACAGACTTACAGCGATGCACATTTATTATCTCAATTCTGAAGGTGAAATTCTAGACACAGGGGGGTCAACAGGTTCTTTATTTAGTCTCACAAGGCAGATGCCAAGGTAGTGACAGGGCTGGGCTCCTTTCTGGAAGTTCTGTGGACAAATCCACTTTCAAATTCATTCAGGTCATTTGAAGAATGGTTTCACGTACTTGTAGGACAGAGGTCTCGGTTCCTTGTTGATGGTCGCTTGACTCATTGTCATCATCTGGAAGCTACCTACATACTTTGGCACATGGCCCCTTAGCACATTCAAAGCCAGCAATGGTGAATCAAATCAAGCTGTGAATCCCTCCGACTTTCCCTTCTGCCACATAGCTCGGCCTGGTCTTCAGTTTCACAGCTCAAATATTTTAATTTTGCCCGTTCTTAGCATATCCAAGGTCTAACATAGCAAGAGACCAAAACAGAGACATAACTAGATTTTGACTCCCAATAAATATTCATGGGTGTCTTGCATGCTGTGGACAGGATATCAAGTCTATAATGACGTTCACCAAGACCTAACCTGGAAGGAATCCTTAGGAATATTGTCTGTGTGTCCTTGGGTGGGTCTAGAGGTGGTGGGTGGGGAAGAAAATCTTGGTATGTGTGTCATGCATGTGCAGGACAGCATTTAACACACAACCTCTCATGGCCAAAAAAATTACTCTTACACAGACTCAAGTGTTTGTGTCCATAAAGCGCTGAATTCTCTTCTGTATTGGCAATCCTTAGAAAATTAAATCAAAATGAAAAGGTTGCTCCAGTGATGCTGAGTAACTAGAGCTGTTCTCTTGTAGCTCATTGTTAGACTTTTAATCCTTCTTTCCTTTCTCATTGTTTATGCTGTGTTTCTAGGATGCTAACACAACCAGCTGACCAAAGCTATATCTTGACAGCTTGATCAGAACTTTGGTATTCCCACACGCCATTTTGGAGTCACACCTGTATTTTATGCTCTTCTTTCCATTTCTCCTTCCTTTTATGCTTTTCTCTAAAGAAACGACTCCCAGGTTCCTGTGCTTTGAGTTCTCCGGGTCTTCAAACATGTTGCATTGCCATGTATAATGCCTTTCACCTCATTTTCACTTGTTATAATTCTTTCAATAACCCATCTCAAATATCATCTCTTCAGAACAACTTCATGCAAATCATAATAGTAGTAATAGTTAATATATTTTAAATTAAAAATGAAGGCACACACTAGTACCTTTACATGAACCATAGAATTTAATTCTTCTAGTAAGTCTTTAAGATTTTTATTATTATACCCATTTTAAATATGAAGGAATAGACATAAAGAGATTAACTCATTTTCTGAAGTAAGTCTGGTTACTAAGAGCAAAGCCGGGTTGCAAAATTCTTGTTGCTTCAAACATGAATCCTTTGTCCTTAGTTGTGTTGTGAGGCTAAAACGCCCTATGCCTGTGACTCCTTATGTTGAAATTCAGTCATTTTTTCATGAACCATCTCAAGGTCACTTCCTACACAAACCTTTCTCAATTCCCCCATGTAGATCATCCCTAGATTAGAAACGTCCTCTTTTCTTATTTGCTCCACTCCTGAGACCCTTGTCACTTCTCTTCTTGTATTATTTTCCCTTACTTTCTGCATTCCCTGTGAGCTGTTTGTTACCTCCATGAAGCCTGGGGCATGTCACTAGACTGTCTTCTTAAAGGACCTAGGATTCTGTTCAAAAAAATGTCTGAAGAATTGATCAGTAATTCTCTGAGTGAGTATTAAAGACCCTGACATAAAAATGATTCTGCTTATATTAGGGGAGTGTAAGGAAAGATGATTTAAGTGATGTTTTAGTTACCTTTAATCCCCCTAATTGAGGCTTTAGCTTTGAAGTTAAATTCCAAAATGATTAAAAGTGCATTACTGACCTCACGCACCATTCCAGCTGTACGTCAATGCTCACCCATTGGGAGTATCAACCTTCCAAAGGTTAAAGCTAATGTTTGAGGGAGGAACACTAGCAGTTAAGGGGTGCCAGAAGATTTAGACCTTGGGGATCTGCATAAAACAACCCACCCCTTTCTTTACACAGTGATTTTACCACTTGTTAATCAGTCAACAACTGGCCTCTGGGATAGAATTTCTTCTCTGGATTTGCTCATTCCATAACAGCAGACCCATCAGTAGACTTTTCCTTTACTAAATATCACCTATTTCTGTGAAAGTTTTTAGCTTTGGGGAGAGGAAATGACTGCAGTCTTAAGGATGTGGAGATGAGGTTATGCTACAATTTCCTTTTTATCATTTGAGACAAGATTGAGAAAACAATATACCTCTATATACTATTTCGAAAAATTTTGGGGGAAAAGTACCAGGGGTGCCAAAAAAATGCATACACATGGACACTTTGGTCAACGTTGCTCAAGCAGTAGTCCGCTGTAATCAGAAGTGTCTAGATGCTGATAGTACCCACTTTGAGCATCTCTTGTAATTGCAGAAGTCAAACGTGATTTGTATTCATGTTTTGTTATCGGTATATATTGAGTATTACAATTTTAATACAGTTTTCTTTTCTTAAAATGTGTATACTTTTTTTGGCTCTCTCTCTCTCTCTCTTTCTCTGTATTCATTCAATATTTTTTATAATTCTTTTATATATGCACAGTAATTTATGAGATGCTTCCAAACTCTGTCTAAATAAGACCCAGTTAAAAGTGACACAAAGACTGAAGAAATTTTGATCTTGTGTAGCAACATGGCCAATATACAGTGTCAACTAATTTTGTGGTTCAACTGTCATCAGGGACCTAGATTCCTGACATCTCTCTGATTTGCCCTTCTCAACACCACAGACTTTGCCCTCAGGCTAGTCCATGCATGCTCACAAAGTGAATGCCACAACTCCTCGCTTCAGGGCATCCTACAACCGAGTCAGAAAGGAAGACAGACATGTTCCTTTTTAAAGGTAATGAATGTTTTCTAGAAATCTGCAGCAGAAGTTCCTCACTACTCATTAGCTGGGAGAAATAATTACCATGATTGGCAAATGAATCAAGATTTACCTCTAGGAGCAAAAGAGAATTAACTTCTGTGTCTCCTAAAGTGTACATCTTCTCTATACTTGGATAAATCCTGCTTCTGCTAACAAGAAAAAGAGGCGTGAGCTACTGTATTTGCCCTAGGGTGCTGTATATACATTATTCATTTTAACCCCAGTGGTACAGTAAGGAATGTTAGTGTCATAGGTAT
The DNA here is from genome assembly GCF_036562045.2 of Rhinolophus sinicus. Taxonomy (NCBI): domain Eukaryota; kingdom Metazoa; phylum Chordata; class Mammalia; order Chiroptera; family Rhinolophidae; genus Rhinolophus; species Rhinolophus sinicus. The sequence continues at coordinate 13,702,412 of NC_133761.1, forward strand.
TGATGATGCTCACCAATATGCATGATTCTCCCCCTTTCAGTCACAGAAAGAGATTGCAGTGCCATCCATCTTGAGATCAGGTCATGTGACTTCTTTTGATCAACGAAATTTAAGGATAAGTGACATGTGTTACATTTGAGTGGAGGGCTATCGTTACTATACTAAACAAGGGCTCTCATAGCGTTTCTTGGCAACATGAAGTAGCTGTGTTGACATGGAGGTATGAATCTGAGCGATCCCATGAAAAACAGCTTTCCTGGGGAGTCTTCCAGATAAACAGCAGAAAATGAGTGAGTAAGAACTAAATCTTGGATGTTTTCAGCCACTGAGATTGTGTTTTCACAGTTCATCACCTCGATAGGACTGCTAGAGCTGGTCAAATGGGATTATCCCCATTTTTTTTTTCTGATGCAGCTAGCACAAAAATTATTTAACTTGCTCAGTTCTACTTTTTAGTCCATCCCCACTCCAACTTAGACTGCCTTACCTCTCTTTCCAGTAACTATAGTAAAAGCAATCTCATCTATTCAAGGGGAAAGTGTCAACAAATTGGTATGCTCTGAAGATATCAGATCGCATAAACATTTATTAAACACCTATTATGCTCCAAGGACATCATGTCTCTATATATGTTTTTACACTTTATCCTCACAAAAAAATCCATTGGGGAGGGAGATAATAAAATTATCATTTCACTGAAGAAGAATGTAATTCATAGGGTGGTTAAATGAATCCTTCTACACCACCTAGCTAGCAAGTGGTAGAAATGAAACACAAATTCAGGTTGTGTGGCTCGAAATGCAGTATACTTTTCACAGTGCTACTCTACAGGCTTAGAAAATCAATTCAATTAAAGTAGGTCCAACTGCTATGTACCTTTAAAAGACGTGATGGGTGAGAGTAAATATTAAAGAATGTAGGCAAACATATTCAAATCTGAAATGTATGTACTAGGGGTATTTAAAATAATTTTAGACGGTATCTAACAGGGTATGCAATGGTATTGAGTTGGATTTCTGCTTCTAGGAAGGTGGAGTGAATGTACCTTTCCTATTCATGTCAAAAATACAACTAAAATCCCTGAACATTATATAAAAACAAACATAAGAAGATTCTGAAAAGTGGAGAGAAGATGACAACCTGAGCAGGATTTGACACCCAAGGAAAGACATGATGGTAAGTTCCCTGGGCTTTTCTTCTCCCCTGCCCCCCCCCATTGTTTAAAATTTAATTTTTAAACTATAGCTACATTTACACATAAAAATTTACGTATATTTCTTGGAAGTGACAAAACAAACTATTTTAAAATATAGATTTTTTAAGGTTATTTTTTCATGTAAGCTTTCTATTCCTTTAATGATAAAAAATGTAGGGTCTGTTGTAAAATTTACAAAGTGACCACCTCTTCAGATCGTCTAAGATAATTTAAAAATCGTAACTGGCTTAGACAGTCTCAAAAGCTCCTCTACCAGGATTTTAAAAATTAAAATACCTTAAGAGAGGTTATATCAAATGGAAAAGAAATTCCCCTTTGCTGGCAATCTGGAGAAGGCAGTATGTAAATCCATTTGAAACCTTCTGTTAAGATTACCAGAGGAATCAAGGTAGGTAGGATGATGTTCAAACTGGGTTTGCAGTGGTTTTGTTGTTGTTGTTTTGTTTTGTTTGTTTGTTTTTGTGGTATGAAGAGATAGGGTCTAAAAGAATTCAATGCAGCATATGATCTTCCATTACAAAAACTCGTGCCTCTTGTTTAAATGTATTTTCTTGGACTTTGCCCATTCAATGTTTCAACAATGAGCTGCACCCTGGGTTTTCTTTTTGCCTCGTGTGTGCCACACTTGGAGGCTAAGTAACTGATACTATATACCGAATGTTTGTGTCCTCCCAAAGTTTATATACTGAAATCCTAACCCGCAATGTGATGGTATTAGGAGGTGGGGCCTTTGGGAGGTGATTAGGTCATAAAGGTGGAGCCCTCGGGAATGGGGGTATGGCTCTCATAAAAGAGACTCCTGAGAGCCCTTGCCCCCCTACCATGTGATGACAGAGACAGAGGCCATCTATGAAGCAGGAAGCGGGCTCTCATCAGAACCTTACCTGACTCATCTGCCAGCACCTTGATCTTGGATTTTCTAGCCTCCAGATTTGTGAGAAGTAAATTTATGTTGTTTATAAGCCACTGAGTCTATTCTTTTACGGCAGCCTGAACAGACTAAGACAGCTGGGAACCTGGAAATGCCAATGGGGGAGTGGGGGAGGGAAACCTTATCAAAGCTTTTCTCTATCTAGTTAAAGAACCAGGAAAGAGGCAGTTTTAGCAAGACAGAAAACATGGCAATGACCACACTGCTCCAGCCAAACACCATAGAAAAAAATAAACTCTGGATCTACCTCTACCCAAGCCAGCAAAGGCGAAATGGAGAACCCTAGACTTCCACTCTTGTGAGGCTGTAACGAGGCATCTCAACACCTTTTCCGGGTGGTTTCAGAGAAGGCTGAGTAGGGAGGGTCAGTCAAGATGCCTGGGGAAACTGACCTTCCACCCTCAGCTCACAGTAAGGAGGTTTCCCTCCACTTAGCCATCCCAACGGTGCCAGGTGAAGCCTGGCAAAGTCATGACTGTCACTATTACCCAGCGGTAATGAGGCACCTGCGGCTGTGGTGTCACGGAGGCCACGTGGATGTCAGGAATGACCCCCCCCCCCCAATCAGCAGTAATGAGGAATTCTCCTTTTTTGTGTGTATGGCTGAGCGAGGAACCTGGATTTCTCTCTCAACCTGGAAGTCATAACATGGCACCCCTTTCTGCAGCTGGGACAATATCGGAAAGTGCCAGGTAAAACAGAAGGTTTAAATGAGGTCCAGAGTCTCATAACATAATATAAAATTTTCCAGATTTCAATTAAAAATTCGTTCGCATACTAAGAACCGGGAGGCTCTCAAGCTGGATAAAAAAAAGACAATTAATAGTGCCAACTTTGAGATGACACAGATGTTAAAATTATGTGACAATGATTTTAAACAGCCATTATAAAAATGCTTCAACAAGCAATTATAAACATGCTTGAGACAATTAAAAAAAATTAATCCTCAGCCAAGAAACAGATTAAAGAAGAACCAAAGGGAAATATTAGAACTCAAATACACAATGACTAAAGTAAAAATATCAGTGTCTGGGTTCAACAACAAAATAGAGGAAACACAGGAAAAGAATCAGGGGACTGGAAGATAGGACAACAGAAATTACCCAACATAAATAATAACAGAGAAAATAGACTAAAAAGAAAATAGACTGAACAGAACCTCAGGGACCTGTGGGCCTATAACAAAAGATATAACATTCGTGTCACAGGAGTCTCAGCACGAAAGGAGAAAGCACAGCTGAAAAAGTACTCAAAGAAATAATGACTGAAAATTTCCCAAATTTGGCAAGAAACATCAATCTACAGAATGAAGGCGCAAACTCCATACCGGATAAACCCAAAGAAATCCATGCCTGAACACATTATAATTAAACCCCTGAAAACTAAAGAGAGAAAGATCTTGAATGTAGTCAGAGGAAAAGTGGTGCCTTTCCTATAGGGCCAAAATAATTAGGACGACAGCATTTTCTCATCAGAAAACATGGAGGTCAGAAAGAAGTAGTACAAAGTTTCCAAGCGATGAAAAATCGTGGATCCAGTGAAAATATTCTTCAGAAAGGAAGGGGAAATTAAGACATTCTCAGATAAAGAAAAACTAATTGAACTTGTCACCAGTAGACTTGCCCAAAAAGAATGACGAAATGAAGGCATCTAAACTGAAAGAAAATAAAGAAGAAACCTTGGCAAGAAGAAAGAACAGTTAGCAAAAATATGTGTCAATACAATACACTTTGCTTGCCTTCTTGAATTTTCTAAATTATGCCCGTTGAAACAAACGTTATAACACTGTCTGATATGATTGTAAATGTATGTAGAGAAAATACTTAAGAATATTATTTTATAAATGGGAACAGTGAAGGGAAGTAAGGGGAAGTCAGCTTTATATATTTCACAGAAATTAGTAAAGTGATGACACAGACTCTAAAACAGTTTACGATATGATATGACAGTATAATGTAATGTAACAAAATATAATATCCAGAGCAAGCAACCACTCAAAAGTTATACTATTTTGAGTTGAAATCAAAATGAAAGTCTAGAAAATGTTCTAGAAAATATTCAAGTAACCTACAAGAATATAGGAAAAAGAAAACAGAAACAAGAAAACAGAGAACTAAAAAGAAAAACAGTATAGCATAACATAGAAAATGATTCCCTTTTCTGATGTCTTTCAAACTCCTGATCACGTCAGGCAGGAGTCCAGTGTGGTGACACAAGTCTTCCACCCCCTCTGCCATTGCTTCTCGTTTCTGACCTAGAGAGAGAGAGGTCTCAGACTCTGAGGCTTGGCATGTGACAGCATTTAGCCAGAACTTTCTAACCATTTTCATGGCATTTATTTTTAAGGTTACTTTTCTTTGTGCAAAAGGTACAATTTTTCATAAACAGGTGTTATAAAATGCTCCTTTTTCTTTTTTCTTTTCAATTAAAGTTTATTGGGGTAACAATGGTTAGTAAAATTACATAGGTTTCGGGGCCGGCCCAGTGGCTCAGGCGGTTAGAGCTCCATGCTCCTAACGCCGAAGGCTGCCGGTTCGATTCCCACATGGGCCAGTGGGCTCTTAACCACAAGGTTGCCAGTTCAATTCCTCGAGTCCTGCAAGGGATGGTGGGCTCCGCCCCCTGCAACTAAGACTGAACACAGCACCTTGAGCTGAGCTGCCGCTGAGCTCCCTGATGGCTCAGTTGGTTGGAGCGCATCCTCTCAACAACAAAGTTGCTGGTTCGACTCCCACATGGAGTCGAACCATGTGCAACTAGCAATGGCAACTGGACCTGGAGCTGAGCTGGGCCATCCACAACTAAGACTGAAAGGACAACAACTTGAAGCTGAACAGCACCCTCCACAACTGAGATTGAAAGGACAACAAGTTGACTTGGAAAAAAGTCCTGGAAGTACACACTGTTCCCCTAATAAAGTCCTGTTCCCCTTCCCCAATAAAATCTTTTTTTTTGTAAAATTACATAGGTTTCGAGTGTGCATTTCTATAATACATCATCTATATATCACTCTGTATGTTCACCACCCAGAGTCAGTTCTCCTTCCATCACCATATATTTGATCCCATTTACCCTCATCTACCACCCCTCACCCCTCCTTACCCTCTGGTAACCACTAAACTATTGTGTCTATGAGTTTTTGTTTGTTTGTTTGTTTGTCTTGTTCTTTTGTTGTTTTCAGTTTTATATCCCACATATCAGTGAAATCATATGGTTCTTGACTTTTTCTGTCTGAAAATGCTCCCTTTTTCAATAATTAGGGGGAAATAATGGCTCAATCTACGGAAAAATAATAGCTACATAATAGTTCATATATCCAAAAAGAACAAATATCAGGAAGATAGTATCCAAATGACAGAAGTTTGCGGCACATTTAGGCAAAGTAGCAAAGTCATTTCATATATATATATGAAATATATATATATACACACATATATATATATATACAACTGCTGTACTGTTATTTATATACTTTTAAAGCCTACTATAATGTGAGCTCCTTAAAATCTTCAGGAAAGATGTCAATTTTGTTTCTTTAGCACTTAGCATTCCATTTGTCATATATATATTGCTCTTAATAAATGATTGATTGAACAGCTCTAAAGGAAAATATTGAAAAATAAGACCAATATCAGCCTCTTTGTGACACTTTTCCTCTGGTGGGCCAATAAAACAAAAGTTGTGCATAGCTTATCTGCTTAAATTTTCTCTAAGCATGGGTTTATGTATGCATTGGGGTGGTGGGTATGAAACTCAGGGAGATGGAAATGGCTGGTACACTATCACTTCATGAGTATCAAGAACAAAAAGATAGGGGAGTGCTCCCTGATATTTCAAATCCAGCTTTCAGCAAATAATGTTTAGCTTTTGGATTAAATATTTAGCATAGGCATGTGGTCATTTATATTATAATTTTAATCAGGTACACTATATGTCAGGATCTTAATCAATTTTTAATTTTTTTGGGTTTTAGGTATGGGGTGTTTTCTTGAAAGCTGCTCATAAATTTTATGAAAATTAGTATTAGTTAGGTTGCTAAAAAAGAAATTCTGCGTGCATGTCTGTTTCTGTGTATGTTAAAACATATGTTTCAAAACATTAAGGCTCTTCTTTTAATCACGCCCTTTCTACTTACCCAATTAACTTAAAAAGCTGAGAGAAAACCCCTCAACAGCTGAACTCTCATTATTTCTGGAAATAACACATTTTCTCTTGCAATATAAAATTATCTGAGGAGATGAACAGTCATTTTTCACAAAGAAAAAAACCCCAGTGTGTGTGTGTGTGTGTGTGTGTGTGTGTGTGTGCAGCAAAGTTGAATTTATGGTTTAGATTGTATCAAAGGACTTCCTTTCTTAAGCGAATTTGTTACTACTCTCATACAAAAACAATAACAGAGGCTAATGACTAAATTTTCCAGATGTGGCCTGAACAGATTTACACTGGAAACAGATAAGCATCATTAAAGTTAGCATATTATTTTGCTGTATAAATCGCTATTAAGAGTGTGATATCAGTTATTTTTCAAAACCCCCGGTATGAAATACTTTTGACAGAGTTACAAATTGAGCAAACTCCTTTATCATAGATAAATACAAAGGTAAATTTTGGCTTGTTCTTGTTTAAATGATCACAGATTTTGAATCTGTGTTCTCACTTACTGAAATTCACTGTATTATTCTAAGAAGTTTGTGATGTTCTAGGGAAACAAAATTAATAATTTATGTCTGAAGAATAAGAATTTTATTTTTGAAGAGTAAAGCAAAAAGTTAACTTTTAAACTTTTAATCATTTGAACTTATAAAGAACAATGTCAATTAATTTTAATGAATGAAATTTTGTGATATATATCAAGAAGACAAGTGTTACACAATGCCCTCCATAAGCATATTTTGACAATTTCATATTCCTTTATTTCTGGGAACAATGGTTCATTTCATATTTTACTCTCACATCAATTTCACAAGAATGAAAGGCCATATTTGTGGGAAATGACATTTTCAAAGTGGGAAAAAGGGAAGAGCATATTCATGAGGAAAAAAATGATTCCTTTTAGAGGTGTAGGTCTGTCGGATGTCCAATTAATCAGAGTTAAATATACAGCTTATTTCTTCATTCAATCAATATTTATGGAGGGCCTAATATGTGCCAAGCTCTATTTTATCATCAAAGTTACTTTGCTGAGCTACACACAAAAACATTCCGACTCTCACAGGACTTACATTTTATTGAATGGATTCAGATTATAAATGGAGAAACGCCAAAGTAATTTTGGATAATGAGAAGTACCATATAAAAGATAACAGTGGGTGACAGGAAGTGACTAGTAGTGGGAGAAGATGTTATAGTCATGTTTGCAAGTCAAGAAAGTACTATGGTCTGACTATAGTAACGTAGACCTAGGCTCAGTGCTGTAAAGGTCCCGCACATCACAACACGCACACACACACACTCACACACACACGGATTTGCTACAAAACGCACAAGTATATGTGTCCCTTTGCATCCATCACTGCATGCACAATGTTGGCTTTAACCTTCATCCCCTATCCTAATGAGCATTGGCATTCAGGTCCCAGGAAAAGGCTTCTTCACCTCTCTTTGCCTTATGTTCTCAAAACAAGATAGTAAAGGTCTAGCATTGTCCACTGTTGATTTCAGAAGTGAACATTGTGTCCATGGATGGTTTGAGTAGCTGACTTACTTAGGTTAATGACAGGACAAATTCTCAGTTAAAACAAATGACTAAATTCTTGCACAGAAAGAATTATTTCCCAGTACTACCATGGGTCCATTTTCTCATTATTTGTCTTCTAATTTTTGTTTCTGGGGGTATTTGCAAGTCAGGATGGTATTTGTAACATATAATATATATGTTTATTAAATATGTTATATATGTATGCATATGTATAAATACACACATATACATATATACATGTGATAGGTGTATGTTTATATATATACATATATTTGTCTATATATCTATTTATATTTATTTATAGTCAGTCTAGATGTAGTGTACATGAAGTCTTATACTAATTTTTTTACATTGGGGTCTAGATAGTCTTTGAACTCTAGCATTGAATATGTATTTTTATTAAGTTAATATTTATTAACTTACTAAATATTTATATTTATATTTATAAATTTATAAATATTAAATTTAATATTTATATTTTTATTTTAAATTGACAGTCATTATTTATTTGCCTGTCTTTTCTAACTTTCATAGATAATTTTAAATAGTTAAAAGTAGCTTTGGAAACATGGAAATATAATTACTGATTTTTATATTTAAATTTATAATTTTTGAAAAAAATAAATGCAAATATTATATATTTAAAATATATTCAAGTGTTGCACCCTTCCAACCTATTAAATTTCATTTGTGATCCTTATGATAATTATTGTGAATACATTCCAAATTGTACAAACATACTGATTACAATGACACAATAAATAATATTGCTAAAATGAAGGCAAAAAAATTAGAGTCATGAAATTATTATATAATAGTCTCTATGTATGTCTTTATTCCATTACTCATCTAAACATCACCAGTCCTTCAACCAGAACACTGAGACATATGTAATAATAATTAGATTATCTGATACTTTGCCCACCTGCAATCACGTAAACCCTCCAGCTCTATGTATGTACAATTTAATTTCTTTGTTATTGTAAGAACGTATTTGAAGGATATAATATGACACAACATATTCTTGTTAACTTGTTAGCTGGCCATTTGGACATGAAGTCTGTGGGTTTCCATGTATTCTTTTATCCTAAGCCCCCAAAATGTTGGGGGTGGATCTGCCTGAAAGGCTATATGTCAGCTATGCTTGGGTCTGAGAGAAATGAAAGAAAGACGCTTGACGGGTGAGAGAAACAGTAAGAAGGGTAGTGTGACTAAAGCCCAGATGGTTGGGGAGAATAGAAGAGACCAAATGTGAAGTTACTATAGTAATCCGGATAAGATATAGTAGTGGTTAACACTATTGGTAAGAATGGTATGTAGAAGAAGATGGAATTAGTACGTACTTTGGAAGTACTGTTGACAGGATCACTGAAAGATTCCATATGGGATTATGAAGAAAAGAATCAGGATGATTCTTAAGGTTCGCTTCTTGAACAAATGGGAGGTCAACTAGAGTAATGCATCCAATTGCTGGTATACGATCAGTCATTATTCTGAAGGTTATATGACTAAGAATATGTTTAAGGATGACCAGCTCTGTGAAAGTGATAACAGTAACAAAAAACAATGATGCAACTATCTGAATATACCTCTGTCATTATAAAGGATGCATTTACTTGTCTCATTTGATACCCATCACAGTCCTGTGAGGTTATTTATTTTTCCAAATTTTACAGATAAAATTATTGAAAAGATATATTGCTTTAACTCCCTATCCAAGACCCCGAAGCTAGAGACTAAGAATGGGGAAGTGCAGAAAAAAAAGACCTCAATTAAATTCTGCTTCCGAATTTCCTAGTCAGACAACCTTGAGGAACTTATTAAACTTGAGTCTAGTATTTCGGACTTTCACTTCTTCCCTACAACAACCTTCATTCCAATGGATGACGAGTTGACTATCTGGTCTCCTTGTCACTTCTAAGTTTCTGTGGTTTGGGTGCTTTAAACTCGTATCCAAAAAAATACCAACAAACATCTCTCTATAGAAATTGTTGAAATTGGCTTTCTTCCTTAAATATGGTGAAGAAGTTCCTGCATTCACCTTGACTTCAGCAGCCTAAGCAATCTATTACTCATCCCTCACTTTATCTACAAAACCAGATTATAGGCTTCTATAATTAGTCTTTAAAAACATTTTCTAATTAAATAGAGGGGGTGCCAAAAAATGTATACAGGTAGACACTTTGGTCAGCATTGCTCAAGCAGTAGTTCGCCGTCATCAGAAGTGTCTGGACACTGATGGTAACCACTTTGAGCACCTCTTGTAATTATAGAAGTCAAACGTGACTTGTATTCATCTTTTGTTATTGGTATATATTGAGTATTACAATTTTAATAGTTTTCCTTCCTTAAAAGAGGTATACTTTTTTTTGGCACCCTCTGTAGTTATAAAAATCCCCTGAGATCAGCAATGCCATCTTGAAATAAAAAATTAAAATAGACAAAACTGAGGCAAGGACCATTAAAAGGGAAAAAAAGACATGATCCCATGTCTTTTTTTTGTCTCTAATGTTCCTGCTCTTTTAGTGAACCACCAACCTTGCTCTCTAGCCATGTGTACACTGTAGTAGCTACAGCCTCTTAATTTAGCAGAAAGTCTTCACCCTCAAACCAATTTATACCTCTTACATGCTCCTATTTTCTCAAAGGACAACACTAAAAGATTCACTTACATCACCCTCCAAGTCCTTCTGTCTCAGTGCCCATATCCATTTCCATTATCAAGAAGAATTTTGAGATTACATCCTAAATATAACTTAACTATAACTCCACTTCTCTCCACCTGCAATGCGGTCATCCTGAGGCAAGCTACCATTATTTCTCTTGGCAACATTTCATTGACATTCACTCATGGGTCTTTCTAGTCTATTGTCCACATTGTAGCTAGAGTGATCTTTTCAAAATGCAAATCTGATCATGCTAAAAATATTTCAGTGGTTTCCTATTGTTTGGTTGATAAAGGACACACTTCTTAATATGGCTACCAGCTCTGCACAATTTGGTCTCTACATGTTTCTCCAGCCTCATCTGTACCCAGATTCCTCTCTCTCTACTAGAGACACCTGGCACTTTGATAGTTCTCAAATATGCTTCTTCCCGTCACAGGGCCTTTGCATATGCTGTCGGCACAACCTGAAATGCTCTTCACCTCATCTTCATCTAATAATCTTTTCATTTGGGGGAGTCTTAACTCAGTTATTAAGTTATTAATTTTCCTCTGGGAAGTCTTGTGGATCTCCTTGAATAAATCAAATTACCCAATTATAAATGTACATAGCACCCTGCACACATTCTTGTTAAAGTTGTTATTTCATATTTACATCTGTTATATTGAGTCAGATCTATAGTAAAATTAGATTGTAGACAGTATAAGGGCAAAAAAAGTCTGATTTTGCTCCCCATTTTCAACTCTTCTCCTGGTGCCTAGAACACACGAGGCACTCAACAAATATTTCATGAAAAATTATATATATTAATTGATTAGCTTAACAGTGAGTTTCTTGGCAAGAAAGGTAAAGTTGTTAAAGCGATATAGGTCTTGAAATGCCTATTTCTAAAAGAAATTTAAGAATTGCCTAGAAAAAATATTATAAAATACCTTAATGCAATATGTACATTATATTTTTTTCGTGGGAAATCACAGTTAAGTCAAAATAACAGAAAAATAATTAGAAAGTATAAAACATTTGTGCTAACAACATTTAGCATTACACTATAATCTAATTTTTTTAAAGATTTACAAGGTGCTCAAGATACTTCTGAGAGTAAAATTCTTAATATTTTCTAGAAAATATCATAGCGACTCAGGGGGCTTAGATGGAAACCAAACAAAATCATTTTTCTGTGATTGAATATTGGATGGGTTATTGGAATCTGTGACCAAAATACATCTGTGGCTAAAAGCTCAGTCTTATTCTTTTCCTAGAGCCAGCCAAGCACTGCTTATAAATCACCCAGAAGCAGCAATCATGGGATATGTCTTTTCTGAGGACACATAGTTCATAATGAATTTTCCTAGTTAGCCCTTAAAATATCTATGAAGCAGATTTCTGTATTTTTCTATTTTAAAAATGAGGTAACTGCCATTTTAGTTATTCTGAAGTATATGCATGCACACGGCTCAAATGAGGTATGTAAAGCACCATTTACCAAAATATCTTCTGCAGAATATAAATAACAGAAAAAAACAGTAACTGGTGTTTTGTTTCGTTTTTTAATTTTAAAAAGTTAAGTTTTAATCCTTGATAAAATAAGTTAAAAAAAAATACTGGGTTAAAAATCTTAAAGCAGTTTCTTTAAGAGATAAGTTTAATTTTTTTAATATGCATTACGATCCTCCAAAAAGAGTATTCCTGTATTTATTTAGCCTCTTGAAATATTAGTATACTTCAAGGAATATTTCAAGAAACTCTGGTTTGTAGAACCCGGTTTGGGAAAGTGTAATATTATATTGTATGTTGTTTTAAACCATATAAACAAAGTGTCAGTATTATCTTCCACCTCAAGTGTCACCTTCCTCTAGCATGTTTGGAGAAGACTTGAGGGAGAAGGGATTGTTTAAATCCTAAATTTTCAAATTGACTCTAGATATGCTGAGTTCCATAATTTTCTACATTACTTTCCCTGTCTGAAGTTCAAAGAGATGAAAAGACTGAGATTATTGATTAGTAACCCACAGGGATAAGTTTCCGTTAAGCAAGATGAGTAGGTTTTAGAGAACTGATGTACAACATATACCTACAGTTATCAGTATTGTATTGTACACTTAAAATGTTGTTAAGAGAGTAGATCTCATGGTAAGTACTACCACAATAAAATTAAAAAAATAAAGTAAAATAAAGATTTGTGAGCTCAAGGTACATAATTTGGAATCAAACAAGATTTATCTGACTCTAAATACTGTGTTCTTGCTATTAAACCTTAGTCCTACTCATGTCAGTTTCTTGCACTGGGAGGCCAAGTCCACTTCCGGGATAAGAAACTGGGCTCTGGGCTGAGATTGCTCAGGAATAGAGCTCCATTCCAACACTGATGAGATGTGTAAACTGATGATTTACAGGACCTGCTAAAAATTCCCTGTCTTCCTCTATCCTAGAAAAATAATAGGATCACCATGAGGATTAAACAAGATAATGAATAGAAAAAGACACAGTGTGTACCCCCAAATAGTTCCTACTATTATTATGCATACTAATATGCATATGTGGCTAGGGAAATTGTCTTATAAAGGCAGCTTTTAATACATAAATGCAATATGGAGAGTTGAGATACTTATTCCAAAAAGTTAATCAAAAAATTTTTTTTCTGAAATGTTTGGAAAAACACATTAAAATATTTTATTTGCAGGTTATTTTGTCATTGGTTTTCAATATTTGTTATCAGGATTTATTAACCTGGGTTAAAGAATTCCATAACTGGATAGATTTTAGGACGTCCACAACTCCTAAATCATAAGCAAATTTCTATCTCTATGTAGCTGTACACGTTGTCCCCTTAAAAGAAGGTTCATGTCTTTTCCCAGATTCTTTATATCTGAAATCTACTAATCTCTTACCTATATATCTGTCCATATGATTTCTTTTGACATAGGTTAGATGGCAAGATATGTTTGTCCTATATAAGCAAAATCATTTCCTGGAGATTTACAAGTTTCAAAGTTCCTAGATTTCTTTGCATAGTTGTATAAACATTTAGGTTCCACCTTTGGGTAATTACTGGCTATATAGAAAAATTCAGGCTGCATTTTGCAAGTAATTAAATATCAGGATGTAATCAAATAACCTGTTAATGCACACACACTGTGTTCATTGTCAAAGTACGAGTTCTGACAATTAAGTTTGCGAACTTGCCACCGTGCACTTACGTTGGCAGCACTGTACAAACAGTTGGGTAAGGTTTCATAACCTTGGTACATCAGTGTCTCACAGCTGTGTTTGTATCAACGTGTGGGGGTGTCTTGCTGAGTGGCGTTCATTATTGTTATTGCGTGTTTTTGTGTGCCATTGTGAGAATGTCTGAGCTTGAAGTAGAGCAACGAACAAACATTAAATTTCTTGTTAAACTTGGCAAGAGTGGAAGTAAAATCAGGGACATGTTAGTCCAAGTTTATGGGGATAATGCCATGAAGAAAACAGCATTGTACAAATGGATTAAGTGTTTTTCTGAGGGGAGAGAACACATCACTGATGAAGAAATGTGTCAGGGAATCTAGTAACAAGCAGAACTGACAAAAACATTGCAAAAATTCGTCGAATTGTGCATCAAAATCGTTGGCTGTGAAAAGCATAGCAGACCAAGTAAACATTGACAGAGAAACAATTAGGAAAATCTTAATGGAAAATCTTGGCATGAGAAAGGTGTGTGCAAAAAATGGTCTTGAAGGAGCTCTTGCATCACGACAATTGCACCAGCTCACACGGCACTGTCTGTGAGGGAGTTTTTAGCCAGTAAACAAATAACTGTATTGGAACACCCTCCCTATTCACCTGATCTGGCCCCCAGTGACTTCTTTCTTTACCTGAAGATAAAAGAAATATTGAAAGGCAGACATTTTGATGACATTCAGGACATCAAGGGTAATACGATGACAGCTTTGATGGCCATTCCAGAAAAAGAGTTCCAAAACTGCTTTGAAGGGTGGACTAGGCGCTGGCATTGGTGCATAGCTTCCCAAGGGGAGTACTTCGAAGGTGATCATAGTGATACTCAGCAATGAGGTATGTAGCACTTTGTCTAGGATTAGTTCGTGAACTTAATTGTCAGAGCTTTTATGTGCAAAAGAATGATTTAACAGCGTCACCACCTATTCAATCTATGCGGAAAAAAACACTGAAACTGCATCTTAAAAAGGGTAAATAGAAGAAGAAAAGAGTTTAAGAGGGGAAGTGGTTTTTGTTAAATAGCTAACGATATCATAAGGCTATTTATTTTTATTGTCTATCATCAAGTGCGTTAGCAAAGTACATTAAGAAAAAAATATTTATTTCAAACTCTAAGAGTATGCCAGACATTGTTTGTTGTTGCTCAGAACTATCACTCTTTCTTATGTTCTTCCTTGTTCCTCATGGGTTTAATGCTGGGAAATGGTATTTACCGGCCTCCTTGGCCAGCAGTGTTCTATGAAGTTAGCAACTGGGAGGCTCTCCTGTAAGCTCTGGACGGCAGAATAGAAATAAGCCCTTATCCTACGGCAGCAGCTATCCATAGTCAAGGCCATGGCACACAGTGAACCTGGGGTTCCCTGATTTCCAGGCTCCCTGATTCCGTCTGAGAATTTGCTACCCCAATGCTGTAGGTAACTGAGGCCATTGGTAGTGTCTTCCACGCTATCCTTGGACTTCCAGAATTCCTGAACATGATCTTTCCATCACTACTCCAGTCCATCAATAGATATATGAGTCTAATACCATAGAGTAAACAGCATTTTACTTCAGATACCCAGAATGGCTTCTGCATTCCAGCACACATTCTGAATATGATAGCTAGCGTAATAAAATAACACTGAAATGAGAACCAGAGTGAACACAGCCCTAAACTAAAAACCTAGAAGCCTGGGCTCTTGTTTTAATTTTTCCACTAACTTGTTGGGTGACTTTGGGCCAACGATTTTACCTTCTAGGGCTCAGTTTACTCATCCATGGTTTCAGGTGATTTCAGTGGTAAATTTTCCCCAATATTTAAGGAAGAGATAACACTAATCTCACACGCCTGTACCAGATGGCTAAAAAAAAAGGAACATTTCCCACTGAATCTTAAAAGAACATGACAAGAAATGAAAATTACAGGCTAATCTCTCCCTCATGAGCATAGTTGCAAAAACCCTAAATAAAATATTAAAATATCAAATTCAGTGATATACAACTAGCATAGTATATCACAATGCAATCAGATTTATTGCATGAAAGCTATAGTGATTTATATTTGAACATAAATGAAGTCAATTTATTATATTACAGAAGAAAGGAGAGAAAACATACACTCATCTGAATAAATGTAAAAAATTGACAAAAAAGTTATAATCTAGTTATGACAAAAACTCGTAGAAAGCCCAGGATAGAAGGTAACATGCTTATTCTATTTAGTAAGAAAAAAACACCCAGAAAACTTTACATTTTATTGGAAAACTTGAACAATTTCTCACTGAACTTGTGAGCAAGACAAGAATTATTGTCACTACTTGCATGTGACATGTTGTACTGGAGGGCATAGCCAATTGCAGCAGCACCTGGCAAACACTTATATGTAATCCTCAACAAATGCTGAGAAAATGGCTGAGTACTGCTATTTTGTATTGAAAAATGAGGTAAAATAATGAGAAATAACTGATTTAATTCAGCTGTTGGAAGAAAGTATATTAGGGTTATAAGGTGAGAAAACTTTCTCTGATCTCTGGCACAATGAAAAATGTAATAATACACTATCTTTACAGCTTAATCTTAATTTTAATTTTAAAATACTCTCAATTTTACAGTTTCAAATAAAAACCCTAAAATTGTTTTTTAAAAAGATTGCTATAGATCACATGAGTGAAGGCAAAAATGAAAATCTGTGCAATAACATAGAGAACTATCCGCTGGGAGAAAAGCCATCTGTGTAACAGTCTCACTGAGATGACACTGAGATAATACTATCACACCAGAGCAGCAGCTCGGGAGGCCCTGGGAGTAGAAATTTCAGGCTGAGTGAGAAGATTTGGTTAAACAGAGGAGGGCAAAGTTCAGAGAAAAGGTACGTAAAGGAAGTCTCAACTGTTGGAAATCTATATCTAATACCTTAGCCTTAAAAAAAGTGTGAATTTCAGATGACCTGCATTTAACCAAAAATAATATACTAAAAGCCTTGTTACTGACACTGTTCATAAACACTAAAAAATGTTAACATAAACGTATGTAAACTTTTGGTTAAAAAAGAATACATATGTATTTGAAAAATAATAGGAACAAAGTAAAAAAGGAAAAATTTACCTATAATTCTGTTCTCACTGATAACTATTGTTATCACTATTTCCTTCTGATATTTTTTTAACATAGCTGAGATTCTTGTGAGTTATTGTATAAGTGAATTAAAAAAAGGGAGATGACTTTGGCTGTGACTTTTTCCTTTTACCATAAATTCAGAAAGTGGTGCTAACTGGTGAAAACCAAGAAAAACCTGTAAGATTGCACAGTAAAGTTAAAACAATCTTATGTACGGTAAAGGAGCATGAATCTAATGAATGGAAGTCAGTATTATTTTCTGGTGAATTTAATGTGCTTTTATTTCAGGTACTTTTAATCTTTCAACATTCATCTCAAATATAACCTCCTCCAGAAAGCTCCAAACCTTTCTTCTTCCCCTGGATAGATAGAATTTTCTCACCTTCTTTGGCATTCTTATGGTAACCTAAATAGAATTCTATCATTAATTCTGTGATACTTCACTGCACTTTCTCACCTTCACGTGCCAGCTGAAATGCCATTCCTCAGGGAAGATTCTCGAATACCTGTGATGAGGGGAAGTCTTCAGTAAATGGTCCTGTAACTCCCTAGACTTTGCTTTCCTAGTGGGTGCACCGGGGTACTTAGGTACATAGTTATCTGTTTTATATCCCTTCCCAACCAGCCTAGAAGGGAAGGGACATTGTCATTACCTTTTGGTGGTTTTGTTGCTTTGAATTGACAGTGCCTGTTACATAGCACACAGTCAAAAGATGTTTGGAGAGAAGAAGGAGGGAAGGAAGGGGGTAAAGAGAAGGGAAGGAAAGAAGGAAGGGAGAGAGGGAGGGAGGGAGGGGTGAAAGGAGGGAGGGAAGGAAGGAAAGAAAGAAGGAAGAAAGGAAGGAAAGCAGAGAGGAAGAAAGGCTCTGAATGGAGTTCTCCACCAAAGAAGTAGGTTGCCTGCTTGATAGTGGGGAGAGAAGAAGGGTAGGGAAAGCAAAGGAGACAACAGTCTTGCAAACTATCACTCGCTGGAAAAAACAAGACAACCAATAATAAAAATAAGTAGTGAGCTTATCAAAGGTATGAAATAATCCTGCACTCCTCTCCCATTCAAAAAAAAAATGCAATGTAGCTGCTTTTTCAAGTCAATTACAGGACATACATCCATCCCCTGCTGACTCGGGCAATTTTGCCTCCCACATGTCTCAATCTGTCTTTGTGCAAAATGTTTGTTCTTTTCTTTCAGAATAGGTCATGCATGTTTACAAAACTTGGCCTTGTCTTTTATTTTTTATCCTTTAAAATTTTAATGCCTGGGATCTAATCTGCTTACTTGCACATCACTGCGAGCCCGGCTGTGGGCAGGCAATGCTGAACAATAGCGGCTGAGATTTCAAAGCACGCCCCCCACCCCTCCACCCTCCGTGGCCAAAAAAGATGGCCGTGTGGGGAAGAAAGAAGTATGGATTTCATTTACCTAGAGGAAACAACACCGATATTAATGTTTCTTTTTGCTTGTAAAATGGAGGCTATAAAGGTGGTGAAAACAGTTTTGCCAGTTTATCTTCAAATAGGTAATTGGGAGGCTGGTAGGAATTTTCAAACATAATATAACAAAATCAAGAAACAAAAAAGTTCCTTTCCATCTGCACAGAGGCTCTGTTGAAGCTGAAATACTTGTGGGATATTAGGAATGAAAAATGTCAGCATGCACGCTGCCCAGGCTTGCCTGGTTTATGGCTCCCACCTCGTGGCCATCATGACGGCCCAGTAAAAGAACCTCTTTGTCCCTGGAGCATTGCTTTTCAGAGACAAGAAACATCCCCAAGCGTCCCCTCACTCTGACATATAGGTCATGGCATTCAGAGAATAATGCGAGGGAACACTCGAGTGCCAGTTCCTTGAATCATTGGGACATGAAATTATTTAGTATGGATTCAGCTAAGCCTTTTTGCTCCTACGAATTTCCTTCCTGAATGGAAAGTCACTTTTCAAGTGAAAAAAGACCTGAGTTCTTCAGTGGCTTGAAATGTGAGGCTTGTAAACAAATAAAAGGTCAAAAAGGGGGTGGAGGGTGGTAGGAGAGAGATACAGGAGGTGGAGAGGGAGGGACCTGTCATTTAAAAGTCATCCTAAAGCTGGTATTAGTGGCGTGTGGCGTGTGTGTGTGTGTGTGTGTGTGTGTGTGTGTGTGTGCGCTTTGAAATCCACTAGAGGAATGCCAGTCCTTTAATTCAGAGCTGAAATGATCCAGACCTTGAAATGAGCACATTTCCTGATGTTTTGGTAGGTTGAGAAATGTGGTGTATGGACAAAGACTAGACCTGGGTATTCTCCCTCTGCCAGAGGTTCCCCTGCACTTCCAGCTCCAAGCCAGATCCTAGAGAGGAAAAATGAGTTTCTGGCCCAGCTCTGGAATGCAGTGGTCTCTTTCTTAGCGGCAAGGGTGCTGTAACCACGGCCCTTTCAAAGCAAATCATCTGAAGCCCAACTTAGTGGTGCACGTTCGTTCGCATCTTGGTACTAAAGGAGGACAGTCGCTTCTCTTTCTGGATATCTGATGTGAGCTCCTGACTAGCCAGTTTGTGGAAGTCAGCTCTAACCAGACTTCCTGTGCATATTGTACCTAAAACCCACTGAAAATAAGAAGAGTCCATGATTTTGCACGAGATCAAGTCATGACTGAAGAGCATCATGGACCCTAAGGTGGCATGAACATGTGATATGTGCCAGGGGATATGGTCACTGTCAAACCTGAAAACGTCAAAGTTAATTAAAGAGCCAATGAAGAGACAGTGTTCGAACCAACAATGCACCCTGAGCGCAAGCCCTGAACAGCACTGGGCTTAGTTTTCACCTGAGTACCTGGAGACAGGTATTTAACCTCTCCGTGACTGAGCTCCTATGCCTTACTTTTCCAACTATCTTGTTTTCTACTAGAAAACTTATATTCTTTTTATATTCTTTTCTCCCTTACAATGCTTAACAAATTAGCAGAGGCTACCGTTTCCCCGAAAATAAGACCTAGCCGGACCATCAGCTCTAGTGCATCTTTTGGAGCAAAAAGTAATACAAGACCTGGTATTATATCATGTCATGTCATGTCATGTCATATCATATATCATATATCATATATCATATCATATATCATATATCATATATCATATATCATATATCATATATCATATATCATATATCATATATCATATATCATATCATATTAGACCCGGTCTTATATTATAGTAAAATCAGACCAGATCTTATATTAATTTTTGCTCCAAAAGACGCATTAGAGCTGATGGTCCGGCGAGGTCTTATTTTCAGGGAAACACGGTACGAGCCAGCTATTACTTTAAAGTACTTAATCCTCCTCCAAACCGTATAAGATGAAGTATTCTATTGTTACATCTACTTAACAAGTTCACATGACTTGTCAGTGGCAGAGCAAGTGTTCCAATCTAGGCCGTCCAGCATTACAGTTTGCTGTAACAAGCCATAATAAAGCTGGCCATTTATTCTATTTTATTTTCCCTTACTTGTATCATTATAATCACTCTTGAAACTGTACTGTGTCTCTATGTATAGGCAAAGAATACAGATGTTGAAATAACTTGTCACCGTTTTCACCTCTTGTCCTAAATTTTAAAAGAATTCATCCGTTCTTTTGTTCGTTCATGCATGAATGCATGAATGCACTGATTGATTCATTGACTCATTCATTTATATGATAAATGTTTTTTTTCTGAAGAAGGTGTGACTTACATGTTTTTCAAGTTCAGGTGCTATAGATGTAGGAAATGGAGGAAAGAATAAGGTTACACTGAAACAAAAATGACATTGAATGGATTCTGTCCTGTGAATGGAGGAGAGAACTAGGTTTGAAGGTCTAAGATGGTACAAGGCATCCTGGGTATAAATGAATAGACCTGCTACCTCTAATAGTTGATGAGTCTCCTAAGCAATACCCTGTTTCCCCGAGAATAAGACCAGGTTTTATATTAATTTTTGCTACAAAAGACGCATTAAGGCTTATGTTCAGGGGATGTCCTCCTGAAAAATCATGCCAGGGCTTATTTTTCGGTTAGTTCTTATTTTCGGGGAAACACGGCAGCTTCCATAGATCCACTGCGGGTGGGGAAGAGATGATTATGATTGAAGAAATGACACTGTTCTCATTTCCCTTAGGCAAGGAGAGGGTGGCGTGTTGCTCTCAGAAATACCCTCCTCCATCTAAGTAGTAAACACAATGCAGTATCTGGTCTGGTTTGGTGTAACTGGGAGTTCTTCCATTCCTTAGAAGATGTAGACACTTCCACGCAAACAGAGGAGCACACTGCATGGTCAGCAAGCATAGACTGATATCTTGCTCACTGCTCAATTCATTAATTTCCCTCCCCCGCTGCCACTGATCTCACAGGGAATTTCTTTCCAGACATCATCTCACTTCTCCATTTTCTCTTGGCCCCTTTCCGTTCAAATTCAGCAATCTCCTTAGATACAGCTTTCTTCTTTCTTTCTTGTCTACGCATTTTTATCAGTAACCCCCTGGGCAGTACCTCTCCTGGTTCAGCCTGATCCATTTTCTTTCCTGCCTGACCCTGTAGTAACTCCACCCATACCCCTGACTTACAGGTGGCACCCAGACAGTAAAAATACGGGTAAAGGCATAACAAAATATGCTCAGTATTTCTAAACTTTAAAAAGTAATGCTAAAGACAGTACCATTGAAATAGTCAACAAATACTGTGCAACTACTAAGTCCCAGGTACAGAGCCAGGAAGAAAATATGTGACAGGTAGATGAAATTCCAGTTGATGGGAAGCTTAAAGACTAAATATATTTGATCACTAGCATTATCTGTTTACTAGTAACACTTTTAAACAATTTTTAAAATGGTTTTTACCAAGGATTGCTGCTGTATAAATGATAACAAATTTAATAGTACAAAATTCATGGCAACTTCTATTTCTTTTAGTTATTATAAAAATTAGAAATTTCTTGCAAGTCTTTAGAATCTCAAACCAACACATGACTTTCTCCTTCCCCAACATATGAAAGCCTTACAGTAAATGTTTTTAAAATGCTTAATAAAAATGTTTCTATTTACAGTCAGTTTAGTAACATTAAATTTTAACCAAATCTAATTTTGTACACCAAATGGAACACTAAGTAGTTATTTTAGGTTTATAATTTTATTCCTAACATAACAACACAGGTTATTTGCTAAAGTAATGTAAAATATAGAAACCTACCTAGGTTTGCCTTACAAACTGTTTTCCCTTGCATACTTTCTTGAAAAGAAATAAATAGGCAAAATGTAGGTCATGAGATGTAAAATGTTCAATTCATTAACATTAGAGGCTTTTTCCAATTTTGGAAGACTCTATAGTTATCATGTAGGTTTAATGGGAATAGTGAAAATTTCTTAGACATTGTCAGTGAATCCAGTTTTTCTGCTCAGGAGAGGTATGAGACACCTCCTGAGCATGGAACAGGGTGCCATGCATGTAGTTCGCATGTCCCTTCTCCACCTTCCGATTAAAACAGAAATTGATGATGCTATTATACCTGCATATATCAAAATACAATATTAAACACATTGTACTAATATTGATACTTTACTTCTTTATTCTCTTTCTACCCTTTCAGCTATTTTTATTTTGATAGTGCTAAAGTGACAAAGGCATTGGTGGATGTCACAAGGAACCCTGTTCTTCCATTGGCCTGGAAGAGAAAATCAGACTGGGGCATAGGAGGAAAGACAACAAAGAGAAGTCATCAACAGTCACCGCCCTGTTGATCTCCTCTGGGTCCTGGAGGAGAAAATGGTGCCCTTACTTTGTCATGAGAGAAAGAGTTCATCTCCCTCCCAAGAGCTGTAATTATGAGCTGTATTATCGATTCTCTGACCTCTTGCAAACTCTTCTTTCACATTCCTACTTTAGTCCTGTTTCTTCCTAAATTTTACCTGGAATTTGTTTCCCATTGAATTGGAAGATCTTCTCACCCAATTTTATAGCAATGCTGCAGGACCAACCATCATCTTTCAAGAACTTGTCAGTAGCTATAAAACCTAATTAATCGCTAAAAAATTGTGGTCCCTAGATAAAAATCATACTGTATGCCTCTGTATTTCCTCACTTCTACATTTTTCAGAGGGAATGTGTCCTATAAGAAAGGCAAAAGAAGAAGACTGAATTCAAATTTGGTTCTTTCCTCAGTTAGCTGGGCAAAGGGTAGGCAAGTCATCTAACAGCGTCTTGCATAATTTTCTCAGTAATGCTGTTTTTTTGTGTCTCAAGGTAAGATTATAATAATTTGTAGTAATACAAGACAGTGGTATTCAAAATGTGGTGTGGGCATCCATATGTACCTCTGGGCAACTTTCCCGGGATCTACAAGGACAAAACTATTTTTATAGCACACTAACTTATGATTTGCCCTTTCCATTTTCATTATCCTGTGAGTATAGTAGATACAAAGACTTCATTGATCTGGTTTTAGATCACACATTGCAATTAATCATTAAAAATTAACACCTGTAGAATTTTGACATACTATAAAAGAAGAACATCCACAATTATCTAAATAAGCAATTAAAATGCTCTTCCCTTTTCCCACTGTACACCTGTGTGGGACCTGATTTTCTTTTATTCATGTGCTTTAACCAAAACAACACATTGCAACAAATTGAACGTAGAAGCAGATATGAGAATCTAGCTCTTATCTCTTCAACTAGGAATTAAAGAGATTTGCAAAAAATGTAAAATACCACTCTTTTCACTAAAACATTTTTTTATTTTGGAAGATATATTAATTATTGATAAAAGTAGATTATTTATGTTCACATGTAATGAATGTGAAAATAAATTGATAAATAACATATTTTAAATTTGTTTTTTAAAATGTTGAATATAGTAAATATCAATAAATATAATAAACATAAACAAAATATCTTAGGTGTGTCTTCAATTATTTTTTAAGAACGTAAGAGTCCTAAGCAAAATCTTTGAGAACCACTGATACACAGAATGATGCCAAATAATTTTATCATACTCATATACTTATTAAATAAATATGGAAAAACCTGAGCTGATATTTTGCCTTGGAGAGCAAAAAGAAAATCATTTAAATTTTTTCTTTCTAGTATATTTCTAAAATCTTTTAAATGTCTTTATTCTAATATTATCTAATCTCTTTCTATTCTTTCTAATATCTTGCACTATCAACTGCCTTGATTTAATTAATAGAATATATATATGTAAACAAACAGATAGGATTTTGCCTTATTTAAATCTTTATGTGTAAAAAAAATATTCCAGTACAAGGAAACTATATCTAATGACAATATGTCACTTGGTTGCATTTAAGGGAAAATTAGGGACATTTCAGGATACTATATATCTATCAATCTGATATGTGATATACAACATCAGGAAGATATTAACAAGATAAAATTGCAAAACATGAGGACAAGTAGGAAAAAATGACTCACCATTATTTTTAAAGGGAAACCCTCATATGGATAATGTGCTGGGAGAAATAAAACAGAAGGGATAAGATTAAGACATTCTATTTGTTTCTCTGCTCTAAGTTGTAACTAAGTTCATTTGTTTACATCATCCATTTGCAGAAGCAGAGTTCAGAAAAGAGGACCTTGGAAGAGAGAGATTTAAAAGTACTGGAGTTACAATAGAGGAAACATAAAGAAGTATAAAATCAGCTAATAAAACTGTTTGGTCTATAAACACAGAGAAATGTAGCAAGGAACTTCCTGACATTCAGAAATCATGAATACATACTCTGGTTTCACATACACACAAACACATCCAAAAATTCCTCCATCGTCACTATTTATTTATTTAATTACTTATTTACTTAGGATTTATTTGTACTCTCTTCCTCTAATTAGATATCATGAAATTGACACGTTAAACAGAGTGCAAAGTAGGAAAATAAAATAAAGCAGGAACCCATCTGTGTCAAAAGACACAGAAGATACCAGGATCCTATGACTCAGGTCATTCATCTACATTATTGTAATATTGACAATTGACACTGGGCAATAAATATGTTTTAGGTACTTTATACATGTTGTCATGTTTCATTCTCACAGCTGACCTAAGCATCAGGTTCAAACATTCCCATTTCCCAGATGAGGGAACTGAGGAACAGAGACGTCTTGCAGCATGCTCACGGTTGCACAGCTGGTAAGTGGTGGTTTGTGCTCTGAGTTACCAGACGATACTGTTCTTTATGATGAAGAAGCTGGAATGCAGTAGAGGGGGATACCAGCGCCCTGACCTCAAGGAGCTGACAGCCTCCTGTACTAGCCAATTAACCAAACAACTAATTCAATTCAGACTGTAATTAGTCTTATAATCAAATTATGAATAATAAGTCTCAGGGGGACAGAGACGAGAGTAAATAGCTCTTTAAAGTGGACTCTGTGTTTTTATCTGTGTAGCTCTGATGCCCCGCATCAGTGCTGATTAGATGACAAAGCTATTGGGAATATTCGCAGAAAGTAGACACTAGAATTTGGCCTCATGAATCAGTACCATTACCCCAGACAGGGAATGGGAGAGACCATTTCATTTGGACACTAATATTGATAAAAATACACATTGCTACTATTGATAACCAAAAGTCACATTCCCTGAGCTGTTGCTGTGTGTCTAGCAGTGCCCTGAGCTCATCTAATACTCACAATGAGACGGATGAGCACTCTCATCACTTTTCATCAATAGACAGAAAAACTGAGCCTTACAACTTGCAGAATTTATCACAGCTAATAACTGTTCACAGCCCAGGTTGCCTGAATCCGACATGCCTGTTTTTAGCCATATGGTACGCATTCTTTTAAGAATGGTAATTTTTCTGTGGTCTCTTCTTCCCCAATTTACCCTCAAACCTCAACTCCCAGGTCTCGTCATCAGGTAAACGGAATCTCTGGGCATGCACTAGCCTGGGAAGTACCTATTCCTTCTCTCGTTCTCTGTATTTGATTTTTCTGTACTGGTTAACCCTCACCTTGGCTCCCGGGAGCTCTCCTACTGCAACAGCTAGAATGGAAGCAAGGCTAGGGAAGCCCGGGGGTGGCAGGGGCAGAGCTGTCTTGTAACTGGAAGCCAAACAAGTCACTGAGCTTTGAAGGCACAAGAAAGGCTTCATTTAGATACCAGGCAAGAAGATCAAAGCCGGGGAGGACAAACATGCCTGTTGTCTGCGGCAGGCAGCGAGTGACCAGAAGGGAGCCCCACATCCTTTACTGCAAAGCAGATGCAATACATCCGAGAGGTTACCATAAACCAAATAAATAGTGCTGCAGAACCGTCCCTTGAAGTCTCACGGCAACAAAAGCACGGGGCTTTCACCTGAAACAGAGAAGGGCTTGCTCTCTCTGCAGCTGGCACATGGCCTTCCGCCCCATACTGCTTAGAATGTCTTAGATGAACACCGACAACCTACTAATAAAATCACCCAAAAGTACAAATCTGCTTTATATACCGGGGGTGCCAAAAAAATGTATACACATGGACACTTGGGTCAAGTAGCTCAAGCAGTAGTTTGCCATCATCAGAAGTGTCTGGACGCTGATGGGAACCACTTTGAGCACCTCTTGTCATTGCAGAAGTCAAACGTGACTTGTATTCATTTTTGGTTATCGGGATATATTAAGTATTACAATTTTCATAGTTACTTCCTTTCTTAAAATGTGTATACATTTTTTGGGGCACCCTCTGTATGTCTGCAATAACAAGAAAAAAATTGACTTTTATTTAACGTATGCTGTGTGAAGTGACATATGACTTCTTTGCAAATCATAAATGTTTCAGGTTGATAGTGGGCAATTAAGAGAACAGTTCTCAAGTGAAGCCACGGTTCTCATCAATCTACACAGTAAAAGGAGGCGGGCTTTGCACTTTGCTAAGCAGGAACTTCCTGATAGAAGAAGGGCACACAAATTCATTGGCTATCTACTCTACGGCAAATACTATTTCAGGTGTTTCATACGCGTAATTGTATCTGATTGCTACCATAATCCTGTGAGTTTAGAATGATTAAACCTATAGATGGCAAAACATTGAGTTTTTTCCCTCAAGGTCATATAGTAAATGGGAAAACTGGGGTACGAATGTCTTCCTTCAAAAAAAACACTAGATTTTATTTTCAAAGGTAGTTTGTCACGAATCCTACCAGCTAGGAAACTGAAACCCCAGTTAGGGAAATTTATGAAAACAGACACAAAAGCCAATTAATCTCAGGAATAAAATATTTTGTTCAATTTAAAGGAAAAAGAGATAGATGTAAGATCTTGATAACCAAGGATTGGTAACAAATACAGTATATTGAACTAAAGGACTTGAATCTTAAACTTCATTTTTAAACATAATTTTGACATTAGAGTGAGCAACCCATCCTGACTTGCCCAGAACTGTCCCGAGCAGAACTCTTGTTTTATCCTGGACATGCCTGGTAAGTGGGAATCGTCTAATTACTAGTCTCTAACTGCTAGTGGTAACAGAAATGAATGAAATGAAATCCAGCGGTGATTAGGGTCGTTAAATTAGACCTGTGTTCACACACAAAGGGACTTGAATTGCCTTGGGTGTTGAGAGACAGCTTCCTGTGGAAGTGACACACGTGGAAATGTGAAGGATGAACAGATAGTAGCCAGATATAAAGGAAATTAGGGTGGGGGGTATTCCAGGCTTGGGGAGAAGCACAGGCAAAGACAGGATGGCAGGAAGGGCAGGACTTTGGTATATAGGAGCAACTGGGGAAATGAAGGGCTGCGGGAAGGAAGAGTAAGGACGTGCGAAGTTCAGGTGACACTCACGGGTCGATGGGGCAGACAATTCAAAGGCTTGTAAACTGAGTAAAGGATTGTGGGTTTAATCCTAAGAACAGAGAGAAGCATTTAAAGGGCTTGAGGAGAGTGACGGGAAGGGGTGAACGTGGGATTTGACATGTTCCCATTTTTGCTATGAGAAGATCACTGCACTAAGGAGAATGGAGCAGGACATCCAGCACACAACTGCTGCGGGCCAGAGGAGAAGAAATGGCAGCCAGAATTCAGTGGTCATAGCAGAGATGGAAAGAAAAGGGGGGGGGCTGTGTACATTTCTAGATGGAACTATTGACTCCTCATGGCGATACATTCAATATTCAAGTGAAGTGGAAAATCATGTCAGATGATGTCTATTTTTCTGGCTCTTGTAAATGGACGGATGGTAGAAACTTATATAAGGTTTAGTCTACTGTCTAGTAATTTCCATTAGCTGTTTTAATAAGGATGTTCTTGTTTCTGTAGTAACATCAGGAAATGCATGGATTGTTCCCCTGACAAAGGATCTGTAGCCCCCTGCTGCCTCTTGCTGACCTGGTGCCTGATCAGTAGAGAGATGACCATTGAGGTGGAGAGAACTGAAACGCTCGAACATCAAATGTATAAGTCACAGCACATATCACATATAAATGATGATATATCAAGTACAAGGGCATAAGTAATTTTAAAGTTCCCTCAAGCTGAAGATGAGTCAACAGGCACAGCCACATGAATGACATTTTTCTTAGAACTCATTCATTTTAAAGCATCTTCATGACTTTCTGAGTGATAGAATTATTCAACGACGGGTATTCTGTACTATTACATTTCAGAACAGTTTTCACAAGAACCAACATGATGATTCTGCAAACCTCTCCACTCATTAGATTCTGCCACTGGGACTAGAATTATTATCTTCATACAGCTTCTAAAAGCAGTTGATTATGCCCACCCTCTGGGTTTTTCTCTCAACAGTATTATAATCAAAAAAGTAAAAGTTACTTTAAAGTGATTTTTTGCATCGTGCCTGATCAGATTGTCTGAAACACTTAGCTTACAATAATATCAACTAATAATAAGTAATCATGCATAAATAATACACTCTCATGTATTATATATTATATGTATATGATATATTAATGTTATATATTATAGTAATATATTACATGTATTAATGTTGAATGCATTATATAATGTATAATACATAGTACATAATATGTTGTATATATTATACAGCATAATCTATGATCCATAACTACGTCATGCTTTAATATATTAAAGTAATACTTAATACTTATCATACATGTCATATTTTATAGCTTAAAAGGTCCTTTCACATATATTTTCTCATTGAGTCTCACTATGGTGTAAGTTTCACTGTTCTTCAAACAGAAGAAATTGTGGCTGGCATAGGTGGTCATAGTGAATTTGAGTGTACAGGATGGATATCTCTATAATGCATAAAACATAGTATATAATACAGAATACATTACCTCTGATAAATTACATAGTATACATTCACATACATTCTCTCACTGAGTCTGCCCTGAGGTGGAAATATTACTGTGCCCTTTCTTCTAACAAAGGAGAAAATGAGGTGATTCAATTAATATGCCCAAGTTTACTCAGCTAAATTATCGGGCAGATTTAGTACTCACAACCAGCTTTTAGAAATGCAATTCCAGCATTCTTTCTACCACATCACATCTGCCTTAGATAATTAGCTTACTTTTGCTTCATAGTTTTTAACCAGCTCCCGAATCGTAGAGTTAGTTATAGGAATACGCATGACATTATCTGATTAAAAATGACTCAGCTAATGACATCCAGAAGCAATCAAGAAAACCCTGAATGTGGCTGACATGTCAGGTTCTGCACGGGGATATTAAAAAGCCGAGTAAGCATCTGTGTGTCTTTGGCAAGAGCCAGACTCTTAGGGCTGAGCTGCATCGTGCGCAACTGGTTTTCGTCATTCTTTCCCTTTCGAGTAACGTAAGGAGCGGCCCTGCATTCTGGGCTCCAGAACCAAGACCGTCTCTGCAGAAAGGAAGTGAAGGAGCAACTGTCCGGACCTGACAGCCAGGCAGGGTCTCCTCTCCGCTGGAAGCAAAGGTCATTAAGGCTTAATGACCTCCAAAGAGCCCACCCACTCAGAAGAACAAAGGCTCCTCTGGGTTCCCGGGACAGAGGAGAGCAGAGGGATAGTGTAAGTGTGCAAGGGCTTCCTGTGTGGGGGTTGGGGTTCACATCACTCTCTGACTTCATAGCCTGAGCATAGTTAAGCCCACGAAAGCTAAGAGGTAAGTCAAGCCATATAGGGAATTCACGGGTAGTGCAGGAGAAAAATCAAATTTTTAACCCTGGTGCTTGTTCTCCTGAATCTGGTGCTCACTTCTAATAGTACCAAAAAGAATAAAAGAAACAAAACAAAGCAAAGCAAAAGCATTCCCTCGCTTTCTCTCTCACATGTTTTGAGTGTGTGTGTGTGTGTGTGTGTGTGTGTGTGTTTACATGCATGTTTTCCCATACTTCTAAGAATGCAGATAATTCATTTCTTTGGGGGAAAAAACCCTGTAATATAAAGAA
Source organism: Rhinolophus sinicus (assembly GCF_036562045.2). Classification (NCBI taxonomy): domain Eukaryota; kingdom Metazoa; phylum Chordata; class Mammalia; order Chiroptera; family Rhinolophidae; genus Rhinolophus; species Rhinolophus sinicus. Next base: position 13,732,592 of record NC_133761.1, read on the forward strand.
CTCTCATTGATGTCAATAGTTAACTTTTTTAAGATTATTGAGGAGATTGACTAAAAATTACCCATAAAAAAAATTACATCTCATTATGGCTCTGCCTCTAGTTTTAGTAGGCTCCAATCTATTTTTGACTCTAGTATGCGTGTGTACACACCACACACACACACACACACACACACTTCAGTTTTATTGAGGTCAAAAGAAGGAGGAAAAACAATATAATCTGCCTGCCCAATTTGTATCTGCATTTTATATATACAATCTCATTTATCGCTCCACTAAGTTTGAGAGGAAAGGGTTACTAATCACATTTTACAGATGACGAAAGATAAGTGCTCAAGGAAGGTAAGTGACCTGCACTGGGGTTTCATATGGAACAGATGTTTTGTCTGGCTCCAAAGCCATTGGACCACACTGCTGTCTCTCATGAAATAGTTCAGGCCTGACGTTTCTCCATAGCTACAAAACACCCAGCGGAGGATGCCTCACTTTAAAAAAAAAATTGTTTTGAACCAGCAATGTTTTTCTTCATTTTCTCCCCTTTTTTTTCCTGACTCCTAAGAATGAAGATAATGCATTTCTTTGGAAAATGGATATAACATAAAGAACGTTCACTGATGGGAAATATCAGAGACTAACATTTCTAAAAAGGTTATTGAAAGGATTAAGTAAACAACTTCTATAGAATAGAGACATCACATCTCATTATGGCCCCGCTTTGGGTCCTGCCTGACTCCGTTCGAGCTTCCACTCCAGTAGTTCTGGGGTACAGTCTTGAGATGTGCAACACCAGCATTCTTGGAACTTGTTATAAATGCGGATCACGGGCCCAACCCCACACCTACTGACTCAGAAACCCTGGAGGGACGCCCAGCCATCTGCGTTGTAACCAGCCCTCCAGGTAACTCAGATGCACGCTCAAGTTTGAGAACATTGAAGCACTCAAAGGAGCGATTTTTCTAAAACAAAATCTGCATCTATATTACCTGCCTGCTCAAAAGTTTTTGGCGATCCATTACTTATAGAAAAACCCTGAACTCTTTAAGTGATGTATCTTCTTTTTCATACATAAAGCACTCACCATAACCCCTCTGCAATTACAAGACTACTTGCAGGTCACTAAGCCTATGGACAGTAGAATCCTTTTGTACAGAATGCCTTTTACTCCTGGATTTGTCAGCCAGAACAATACTTTGAGCTCACATTAGAACAGAAGCATCACCACCTCTATGGAGACTGCTCTGTATTCATTAAGCAAACAGTGCAACTAAGTGTCCTTGTTCCATACCTCCATTACATTTCCTAGTATTTGGATAATTTTTATAGGTCCGCCTCCTCACTAGTTGAGCCCTTTGGAGGCTGGACAGCATGCTTCATACACCATTATGTCACCAGAGCCTTTCACTGTCTTTAGCACACAGTAGGTGACCAACAAGTAGTTGCTGCATAAATCAATGGAAAATGGAATCAAAGCAAAGAACCAGGCACTCAAAGTTCTGCCAGATCATTTATGGTTGTGAGGACATTAAGTGGCATCTAACACAATTATTGAAAGCTTCATTTCCACCAAGGATTTGAATTCCTCTGTGTTCTTTGACATTCTTGATCCCTTTCTATTCCTACTATTTTTTTTTTATAACTCCAACCCCTCCTGCCCCCCCCCCCCCACGCCTTTTTAAACCATACCTTGGGTTTGAACACAAAGGACTTGATGGTGCCCATATAGACAGGTTACTTCTTTGGCACAACCATATGTTTTTCCAAACAGCAAATTTTTTCATTTTTTATGCTCCCAGGCCCTGCCCCACCTTGCCATGATGTTTTCTTTAATCTTCTTCCCCCAATGTGGAACCAGGAGTATAATTACACTAAGGAAGGCGGGGAAAGGTACTGCCTGGAATAAAGGTTTCTCCATCAGCTCTGAGTTTTAATTGTTCTAGACTCTAAGTTACATGAGAAGAGTGACTTTGTTTTTTGTTTACTGCTCTATCTCAGCAAGTGGAAGAGTGCCTGGCACATAGTATTCACTTAATAAATACCTATTGAGTGAATGAATAAATGAACAAAAACTGATACTGTTGATCTCTTTAGTACAACAAATAATAATTACTGGACTGTCTTAAGACAGAATTTTCCAACTTTTTTTTTTTTTTTTTCAAATTTCTTTCAAACTTAGCTAAAGGCAGGCTCACTCACCCCAGGCTAGTGTCAGGTATAAGGAGCGATAGATGACAACAAACGGGAGTTAGAGACCCCACAGCTACCCTTCCTGATTCCAATGAGTGGTGTGAAGTAGAAGGCAAAAGGGCAGCAGGGGGTCAGAAGTGTGTCCCTGCTCCGTGTGCAGACCAAAATCTGAGAGACAGAAAATAGGCTTGATGGGTTGGGGGTCATGTTAACGGTGGCAGAGCTTTTGCTCGACATCCTTTTGACCATGGAAGGCTATCTCCTGCCAAGTTATTCTCTCACCAACCCGGAGGTATTACACGGACAAGGAAGATTCACTGCGATTAGGTGAGGAGAGAATCTGAGCTTAGCGATACAGGGCTGCTCTCCAGGGCTGCCAGATAAAGCAAATACAACTATAGGGCACCCAACGGCATTGGAGTTCTGGATCAATAAACAAATTTGTTTTCCATTTGTCGGTTTGGGTTGGTGTTTTGGTTTTTGTTTGTTTGGTATAAATGTCTCATGCAACATTTGGGACGGGCTTGTACTACACAAATGTTCAAATTCAAATTTGATGTGGCATTCTGTATTTTAAGTGGCAACTCTACTGCTGTCAATTTTCATGTATAATGTATTCCCAGGGAGTCCCCATGAGGGCATGGAAACGTTATTTAAGAGCTCTCTGGGAATCTTGCCAGACATGTCACAGCATACGAAAAGCCAAGGTGTGGCCAAGTTTCCAGGGACCCTAAATAAGCCCTGACCAACACAGAGAAGAAAAATCCCGAGTTATGCCAGCCTCGTTAAGAGGAAGTAACACACTCCTTAGGCATGGCATTATTTGCTCTTCAGCAGTGTCATTTGTCAAGAAAACAGACAGCTGAGAGAGACCAATAAAAACCTGAGAATCCAAAGAACCAGTGGTGGCAACGAAAACGCACTGCTCAGATCTGCGTTCAAGACAGAACTCTCTAGTTGCACAGAGCGGTTACTAACGCCTTCAGGATCACTTGTCACTTTTGCGACAAGTGCATGCGCTTCCTTGGGAGCCTCTTGCAGCAAATGAAGACAGCAGAGGTTCTAGGGCCTGGCTTTTTCTGCCCAACATGAGACGCTTCTAGCAACCAGCTTCTCCTCGAGAGCTCGCTGTTGGATCAGAAGGCCTCTGTCAGATCTGCACTGTAGTTAGTGTAGCCAGTCCTGTTTCTCCCCTCCTTCCGTTCACAGGTACCACACCTGCAGTCTGAAGGCTTTCTCTGTTCAGGCCCCCTTCTAATTTTCACAGGTCTTGCCTTGTAATAAATCCCTTGAACTCTTACTGTGTTTCAGTATCTGCTTCCCAAAGTTTCCAACTAAGCCGACTGGGTTAGTTGCTATGAGGCCATCTAAATTCCCCTCTCCCCCAAATCTTAATTGCCCTCTTGGAGAGAAAGAGAGGACATGACAGAACTCTGGTGATGGTGTATCTTCGAAGTTACACTAGCAAAATAATAGTTTGTTTTCAAATCAGAGTGAGACTATCTGGCGGGGATAAATCTACCTGAAATAAATTTCTCTCTCCAAGTCATCTACATTATAAAATGGGAGTTCATGACGGAGATCAAAGCAGTTACAGAGAAATAAGGAAGTCACCTTTTCTTTGCATGTTTGATTGGAACATGGAAGAATTTACAACCTTGCCCCGTCTACTTAAGGTAGCATCAGACTTTTCTGATTAATGAGAGAGGAAAACAGAGATTAGGGAGAGGTGGAAGAAGGAGATGGGTTTCAGGGAGGAGAGCTAGGCGAGCTTTGCAAACATTTGAAATCTCATTGTCTTTCAGGGGAGGATGCCTCTGAGTTCTAGCCTCTGACCCTTCATTAACTTCAGTGCTCGTTTACTATCATGGGAAAACACTGGCCAGGTTAATTTCAAAATCCTACCATGTACGTTTTTTCTGGGAACATGACCAAAACTTATTTCCTAGCAGCCACCTGAAAAGGGGAAGAAGGGGGCTAACTTCCTGCCAGCTCTTGTAGTGTGAAGACACGTCTTTCCCATCTAGTAAATCTTATAAGAATCTTATATTTCCTGTAACACTTTACTGGAGCTGGGTTGCTACCCTTTCAAAAAGTTTTAGGTTGCATTCCACCCAGAATGAAAGGGCTTTATGGAGAGAAAAATTGCCCAAATACTTTAGAATCTGAGCTCGTTAGCCTGCATTTCAGCATACTTCATAAGTCCAACCTAACCCATCTTTGTTTCCAAATGCTGGTTGGAGTGATTTCCTGCCTGTGTTAAGCTCTGTCTAAATCTCAAGCATATGATGGCCCTGCTTCAATACTCGTATCTTCTGTGACAATAGTCACAGATTTCTCTCTCTCTTTGAATCACTATTGCATTTGTTTTCTTATCTTTTTTCATTTATTATATACCTCCTTATATTTTATAAGTAATTTTTCTGCAGAAATATCTCACCAATAATATATTAAAGTTATTAAGGAAAGAGAACATATATTTTTCTTCTGGAGTAACTAGCATCTCGTAAGTGCTTCAAAGTAGCTGTCAGCAAAAGACAAATACTGTATGATCTCACCTATATGTGGAATTAAAAAAAAAAATACTTAAAACAGATTAGACTTGTGGTTACCGGAGGCGGATGGTGGAGGGAAAGGGGAGTTGGAAGAAGGTTTTCAAAAGCTGCAAACTTCCACTTACAAGATAAATAAGTCCTGGGGATGCAATGTACAGCTTGACACTGCTGTATGATATATAATAAAGTTCTTAAGAGAGTAAATCCTAAGAGTAAATTCTCATCACAAGGAGAAAAAAATGTTTCCTTTTATTTTATCTATATGAGATGGTGGATAGTAACTGAACCTCCTGTGCTTATTTTTTCACAATATAGAGAAGGTGCCAAAGAAACATACACACATTTTAAGAAAGGAGGAAACTACATTAAAATTGTAATACTCGATATATACCTATAACAAAAGATGAATACAAGTCACGTTTGACTTTTGCAATTACAAGAAGTGCTCAAAGTGGTTACCATCAGTGTAATTTTAATAGTTTTTTTTTTTTCCTTTCTTAAAATGTGTATACATTTTTTTTGGCACCCTCTGTATGGAAATCAAACCATTATGCTGTGTATCTTAAACAGTGATGTATGTCAATTGTTTCTTAATAAAACTAGAAAAAACATTTAAAGTAGCTGTCAGCTGATTCTGGAAGTACTCGGCACCAAAACAAGTTATTTCAGGAAAATCACGGATGTAAATGGTCATTTTATCAGGGTCAAAGTTAAATAATGTCATTTTGGGGGTATAGAAATACTGTGACCACTGTGCTCTTATTCTTCAAATCAAAGAAGCTTCGAGCAGTAAGAGACAATGGAAAATGGACTTCAGCCGCCTTGGTGATGAATAACTATTTGGTCTCTATCAGTGAGCGATAATGAACTCTGAGGTGAGACCAACCTAGCCACTCCATCTCTAGCCTTGCTTCCAGTTAGAATGAAAAGAGGTCTCAGTCTAAATCCCACCCCACATACAAACAAGACACATACAAAACAATGCTTAGAAAGCAAAAACGGAAGCTGTTCAGACCAGCTGTTCTGTTGGCTCAAGGAAGTCTCAGTTCACCGTTTTCACAAATTACAAGAAACGTGCATTTGAGGCAGACACAGCCATATTCTAGAAGCAGACATAGCAGCATTCCCAAGCTAGGATTCTGTCACCATGACAGCTCCATCAAACCGCCAGAATCCTGAAGAATCCAAGGCTGGATAGAGGGGTCTTTGGGGGTTTAGATTAGAAAATCTTTCCAAGGATATAGGCTCTAAACCCTCCCTGAATTCTTATAGTTCATGCTTGTGTCAGAAATCTCCTCTAAATATTTTAACCAATAGATACACAGGGAATAGTTTTAATTTCCCTAATAAGGACCCATTTTTTACTTTGATCATCTGTGTCAACAATCGACTATTTTCACTTATAAATGCCTCAGTTCTGGCAGCCAGCATACTAATTAACAAAGTAAGTGGTGGAGCCAGATGACAGTAACAAGCACGTGATGTCACCACTGCTGGAGGACAGGCTTCCTGAGGGCGGGGATCCCCACTTCTAGTCTGTGCTTTCCTGATCAGCACATTCTTTGATGACCTCTGGAGTGTGCATTCTTTAAGTACTAGAAGCATCTGGGTTACAGACTACAGTGAGTAATGCACATGCTCTTCCACACAGCATCTGCTGAAGTATTTACAAATAATTTACAGATATCATAATCAAAACCTTAGAGAACATCTCTGCTGATGTTTCTTTGTTTTGTTTTGTTTCTTTCCTACTGGGTTCCCCAGAGCCCTAGGTTCAGCTCCTCTCTCCCACCTACTAGGGAGCCACTGTATCCTTAAAACAAAGCTACTTTAAAAAAATTATTTAACTCCATTGTTGGGGCCCCCACATAATATTTCATCTGAAGGACAGAAAGGGTTGCTGAAACAAATATTGGAACAAATTATACTCTACTCCTGTGTCCTGATTTTTCTCAATGATAAAACTGCCACCCAGAAGGTGTAGAAATAAAACTTGAGGTATATTATTTAATGGGAGAGATAGGCCCAAAGGAGCACTTATAATAGGAAAAAGGGTACATAAAGACACCGTGGCAAAAGCCAGATGTTTCTGTGAAAGACCAGCGTAGTTGACGGTTTGCTGGATCCAAGTCTGTTAGGAAAGTGGTGCTTAAGAGCCAATTGTGACATGTCCTCACTGTTTGGACACATCTTAAGTTACGTACATGTACAGCATCGGTTCAATAATTGACACTGACCTGGATGATCACCCAAGTCAAATTATGTGTTTGTAAGAATCTATTCTCTCAGACTCTTTGGTGCATATAGAAGAAAACTATCCTCCAAGAAAGCAAGGGGAAAGCTACCTGGGAAGCATGAGATCTGCAACCATATTGTCTCAAGAATGCCACTGTAGCTGAAGCTTGCCTGATGATATCAGGAGCTGTGGACATTTTGATGGGTTAGGGGAGCATGAATGCTCCGGCACCGCCTGTCTCCCTTTGCTCAGGGGCTCGGAAAAGTCTGCTTTGGTGGACATGTGTGGAAGGGAGAGTTCTGTCATGGAAACCGCTGACTCTTTCTCTACTTTCTTTGTGTCCCGGGGAGTTTTCTACAAAGAGAGAGATGGGGAAAGCCACAGGCCTGGGCAGACAGCCGTGTACATGTCTTCACACCATGTCACTGATCTTCTTTGCCTTGTCATTCACATTTCTCAAGGTACTTGTACCGGATAGTCTCTAAATGAGTTGCGGGATGAGGAGCAAAGAAGTAACCCAACATGTAAAATCGGGAACCATGAACTAAGCAGGAACTTCTACCCAAGCAGGAGTTCTTAACTTTTCCGAAGTTATGTTTTTGAGGATGAGTAGAACCCTGAGCTGTCTCCCCGCAACAAGGCTCACGTGTTTCAAATTTTACAAACTAATCAGAGAGATCGTGGCCTCTCTGAAGTCTACCCACAAACTGGCCTTCTTCCCTCGTGCGACCTCAATCTAGAAAGAAGGCTCCCAGAGGTTACATGTGCACGAGGAATTCAGCTGTTGCATTAAGTGAGTTCATTGTACGGATTAAAATTAAAGATAGTACTTGAAGCAAAAAGTAACATAAATATGATGCTTAACCCACTGAAGAGTCTCTGTTAGGAGATTCTTTCTCCCACTTCCCAGGTATGTTCCTCTAAAAAACTGCGAACACTAAGGACCCACCCTATTACATCTCAGTTATTATTTCCTTGAGTTAGTCCTCAGGCATATTCTGGTGTAAGCATAGCTGATGATATCATATAAAATAATATAAAATATAATATAAAATAAACCAAATGCAAGTGAAGTTACACAGCTATTTGAATCATTTAAATAACATATTTATTTGTAGGTTTCCTTTGGGGTTTCTCACAAGCTTTCTCAAATTATTTAAAAATGTGTTCCTTAAAAATGATTGTACTTTACTGCTCTATAAGGGTTATAGTATTTTTGTATTATTGTGGGCTGTTGGTAAATTTTAGGAACCCGTAAGTCAGCACATTTTCATGTTGCCAATTTAGATTTTAAAAGAGTAGTGCTGTAGACCTTTGAGATCGCTAACACATAACCGTATTGTTTTACGTTCCTACCACTTTGGTGAAATGAATGCTCAAGGGAGGAGGTGAAAATGGGAAAGGTCATGGGAATAATGATGACTCCATCTCACCACCCAATTACATCTATGTCTTAAAAAGCCTTGTTCCAACATGGATTGGGTTACCTCTGAGTTACAGAGAAAGAATAAACAAACGGAAATGTTTTTCAAAGAGAAGGAAAGAAATGGCCAAGCTGTACACATTTAATTGTAGCACAATAACACAAGTTAATTTGCATCAAGTCAAAAACATATTTTAGTGATTAAAAAAAAAAGAAATCAAACCTGGGAAACCACCCAAAGTTTCCTTCTGAAGAAGAAAGTCGACTGAAGTCTACATTGTGCAAACACACCCTGTGATTGTCACCAACTGGGAAGCTTGGAGGAGCCTTAATGCCAAAGCATGAGAAGACATTTCAGCATTACATGCCACCTATTTGTTCCAAGCTATTTCACCAATTCAAAAAGGCCAATTTACAAAAAGCATAGTACATACCGGGCTTGTTTTCCTTGTCATCTCTTCCTTTAGCTATTTCTCTGAGCTCAAAATTTGTCTTAGCTAACATTGTACTCCAGTAGGAATAGGAATTACATTCTATGGACCATTCACTTTGCCCTGGTCTATTAAATTTTTATCCCATCATTATGACGGCTAGTTTTGCACAAGAACAAATAAAGATTTTAGTTATCAATTCCCATAGTAAATAAATGGGCCATGCATCTTGAAACCTGTTAATAGTTATAAATAAGATGAGAATACAACGGCCTACAAACCCCAAATTCATCTGATTTTACTAAACTGTCCTCATAAGTAAGCTCAGATATTATTATCATTATTACTACCATTATTGTCATTTACTAATTACATAAACTGTCCTATCCTTGGCTTCATTTTGTCATCATTGGCCTGGCATTAATGAAAAAGAAAGAAAAGAAAAGAAAAGGAGAGGAGAGGAGAGGAGAGGAGAGCAGAGGAGAGGAAAGGAAAGGAAAAAGAAAAGGGAAAAGAAAGAAATCATTCTGGTGATTTATGTAGAAATCTGACTTGTTAAAAAAAACTTTTTAATTTGTCTAATCTTGAATTTTTGTCTTTGACTATGTGTTTTTTCTATTGAGATGAGATAAAATAATATACTTTTAGAACTTCAGAGTCTCTAACTTTTATAGAAGACTCCAAAGACCAGAAAGGTTAAATGAATTATCTGAGGTTACACCCTTAATTAGTGGAACCACCAAGGTCAGGAATTAGGTCTTCTGATTCCCAGTCTAGGATTCTTTCTACACTTTCAGATACTAAACTATATTTTATGTTCTTAATGACTTCAATTTTCCATTACATAAAAATTCCAAAAGACATGACCACATTCAACAAGAGTATTATTATACACAGGAAGAAATGGTTTCTTATATATTGAAATTCTTTTATTCCTGCAAATTAAATACTTCTCAAGCTAAAAACATGACCATGGCCGAATGGCAGAAATAAACATTACAAGAAATGGCTGAAAAGCCTACTGTATTACATTAGGGCTACAAAGTGAAGAATGAGGTATAAGTATGTTTGATGAAGAAAAAAATTTTCTTACCCACAAGTTCCAAGTTAGCATATTCTAATAACTAGAGTGTTAAAATCTTGGGTATTTGGGAGGGGGTGGAATAGTGGAAAGGACAGCTCATTTCCAAATTATATCCTCTTCTTGGATGCAACTGGGTGACTGCAGTCAATGAAAAACATCCAGTTGCAGATATTACTTTGAATAATGTCTCCCAACACACACACACACACACACACACACACACACACACACACACACGAAATTACAGTGCCTACTTCAAGTATTTTTTTTTTTTAAATTAAAGATTACCGAGGTGGCAATTGTTAGTAAAGTTATATAGGTTGCAGGTGTACAATTCTGTAATACATGATCTATATATCACATTGTGTTCACCACCCAGAGTCAGTTCTTCTTCCATCATAATGTATTTGATCCCTTTTCTTCAAGTATCTTATCCCTCTTTTTTGCTAAACTCTCCCTCCTATGTTTATATGACTACTGAATGGAGGGCAGGGTCTCTTCTAAAGAAACTTCCATAACCAGAGATGTTCTATTATAAAAGATACTGCTGTCTTCACCATCTTATGCTTGCTTTTTTTGTTTGTTTGTTTTTCTCCCCAGCCTAACAAAGAAGAATAGGCAGTGCCCAACTTGCTTTCTGAAGTGTGGTTTCATAAAATTGGCCTTCCCATAACAATATGAGCTAGGATGTTCATTCGTCCTATAAAAATGCCTCATACGAGGCAGCTGTTTTGCTTCTGCTGAGCTTTGGGATCGAGCACATGGTATTTACAGTATTCCATTATAAGCTAACTATTTAGGATGCTCACACCCAGGAAGCAGTTATTGCTTAATGAAAATAATATGCTATAACCAAGATTATATTAACATCTGACAAGAAGACCTCCCTTGTACTAAAATACGTCTGTTCTAATAAAAGTATATGCAGATTTAAACCTATGTCTCTGGTTTTACTCATGGGCAGTATATATAACATAACTTTTCTTGATATGTTTTATCTCATTTCAAGAGCAAAGTTCTCTCTGCAAGTGTTCCCTAGTTTGGTAAGATGCATGGTCCTAGGACTGTAGTGGCAAACAGAACTGGGAGAGGATTGAGCTGTGCCATTGAGTCACTGTATTACTTTGTACAAATTGCTTAACTTCTGCAAAGCTCAATTTTTCTCCTTTTATAAATAGAATAAACATGTATGCAACATGGTATCTTTATGAGATTTCAGGACAATATCAAGTACCTAGTCCAATACCAGAAAAAAAGTAAGGATTCAATGTGGTATCATGGTCAGCAGCATAGGTTTAGAAGTCAGTCTGAGTTCAAAGCTTTGCTCCACCACTCTTGTGCCTTAAGTCTTTGCTCTTGGGCATAATAATAATGGCCAAAAGGACAGGATTTTTAGAAGAATTAAATGATATTTAATATTTATGTATATAAATATATATATATATATATATATATACATACACACACACACACACACACACACATACATAAAACTTAGAATAAAACCTGGTACACAATAAGTATCCAATTCATTCATTAATTCAACCTCTATTTACTGAGCACCTACTACATTCCAGATACCTTTTCAGGAACTGAAGATCCAACAGTAAACCAAATGGTCCAAAATACTCAGCCGTCTAAACTTAATGATTGCCAAGAAATAAATATAATAAACAAAATAAACAAGTAAGATCACTATTATTTTAAAATCATGAAAAAATGTTAAGGAGATTTCCAAAGAACAGGGAAATGGAAGCAGGGTTGAAGGTTTAGATAGATGTCAGGAAGCACTCATTAAGAAGATGCCACTTGAGTAAAGACCTAAAAGTTAACATTTATTATTATTATTATTTTCCTTCTTCCTTTTCTTATTCAGTTATCTATGTTAGACTTCAATAAGCAAAAAGGAAATGTGTATCTGCCAGGGATTAGACAAGAAAACAGAAACCACTCAAGCTGGAAAGAATTTAACTTAGGGAATTGGGTGCTTACAAAACCACTGAAAGATATGAAGTGAAATTTAAGTGAAACTACTGTTTTCTTTCAAAAAATTAAAATACAGAAATTGTTTTAGACCACTGCCAATGAGCTCAGCTGCACAGGGCACCAAAATGCTAATTCTCAAAGGGTCTCATTATAGTTACTGACACAACCTTGTATTTGTCAAATACCAAAGCTCATGCACCTGCCTGCCCCTAAGGGGAGGAGTTATATTAATTTATAATTCTTTTCTGCTTTCAAAATCTCATGCAAATATATCTCATTAAAGGAATTTAAGACAGAAGACTGGTGGCAAGGAATTCTGGGAAATGTAGTTCCTAGGCTTCCAGCCAGTGATACAAAGGATGGCATGGAATGGAGTCTGGGGTGGGTATCTATCAAAAAGATAAACAAGTAAGATCATTAAAAAGAAAGAGAAGGGGAAAATAGGAGAAGTAAGTCTATTTACTATGTGTTAGATATTGTGATAAATTCTTTACATCCATTTAGTTCATACAAAACTTTATTATTAGTAGTACATTATCTTCCCCACATCAGAGATGAGGAAACTGGAACTTGGATGGATTAATTTTTGTCCAAAGTCATACACCAAGTAAATTGCAGAGCTATGTTTTGTTCCTAGTAAGTATGATTCCAGACCCTGCATTCTTAATCACTGTTTTTATTTATCTATGTTTTTTTTATCCCTGGAGAAAAGGATGGAGAGGCTAATTATATGATCTAGAGAATATCACAACTGACTTTATTTGTAACTGACTTTGTTGGAAAGGAGTTAGGGAAATAGCGATTTCAAGGAAACAAGAGCTAATCTTGAGGGGTACCGAGGAAGAGGCAGAATTCAGTGAATATGGCTAAGAATGAAGAAACACACAGGAATGTCCTATCATGCTGTTTCCACAAATATTTTGAACCATTCTTATTTTCATTCAAGACCCCTTTTCCAGAGTAAAGTCCACAGAGAATCAGAATATTAGATCTAGAAGGAATCTTAGAAATCTATTCACCCGGATGGAGAAATGAGACCACCAAGACCATCAAAATTAAGAGATTTGTTCAAGTTCATACACAGGCAGAGTTGGCGTAAAGAACATGTTTTAGTCTGTTGTTTTAATTATTTAATATCTATGAATTTTTGTGTGTCTGGTGGTTAAAACAGTAAAGTAGAAATCTTGTTTGCTATTCTTGGCTCATCTGCAAACTTGCTGGCAGCTATGTCATGTCTCATTCACTTCATCCAAGGTTTCCAGAAACTCCGTGTTACCATATGTGGAATAGGAGTCTCATTAATCCTCATCAAAATATTAAAGGGCCTGGACTGTGAGTTAATTTGTGTAAAGTACTTTGAGATTTTTGGATAAAATCCACCATATAAGCAAAGGAAAGGGGACTATCTTCATTTTCTGGGTCATCAACCAATATTTTGAAGAATGACAGCCTTTAAATTCAATAAGGAATGTAAATGTTCCTCTTTGAAATCTTACAGTCAATTTTGGAATGATTTCAATATCCATGAAATTTCAAAAGTAATCAAAAAGTGAGCCTGCCTCCAAAATCTTCCTGTGTAAAAGTAGAAGCATTTTGAAATTACTTTTGGGATATTTCTATCCTGAGGAAACAGCTGTCTGTGCTCTCCATTTAACTATGTATTCCCACACCATCTTTGGAAAACTAAATACTGTAATTTACTTCAGCCATATTATATTAATATTTATTAGTCAAAGAAGAAGAACAAATAACCAGTGACTCGTTTTTCTCCTTTGAGAAGCACTGTATTTCTTAAGATTCATGGGTGGGAATCTATTTGTGTATTTTGTGTTGTTTACTAATCTTTGTCAATCTCCAGCGACTGAAAAGGTTTATTCTGTTAAAGTAAACTCCACATTGTTCATTGCACTTCAGAATTAAATATTTTATTTCCGCTAGAGAACACCACTTATCACCAATAGAAAGAAAAAAAATTTTTTTTTTCTTTCTGTCCTATTCAACGGTTCAGAAACAAATGATTTTATACAAGGTGAAATTTAGCAAATGATCACACTGAGAAGCACAGTAAAATTCTTAATTCATCTGTTCTCCTCACCAGTTTGTGACATCAGAAATATCAAAATAATTAAAATGATCTACTTTTAATAAACCATAATTGAAAAGAAGAGAATAATATTTTTGCTGTCAAGTACAAATGACATTTTCCAACCTCTCTTACAACAACTTAGAGAACTCCGTTTATTATAATTAACTTTCTTCAAAATAAAATGCACATGAATCAATGATGGAGAGTCTACACCTTATTCGGCTCCGTGGTTCACAACATCCTACCATCTGGGCTCTTCCATCTACCACTGAAACTGAATTTGACAAGGTCGTGAACAACCTCTTGAACACTAACATCTCCTTTAAATGAAATTTTCCTTTGGTGTCTCTCAGGGTTTTCTCCTAGGCCCTCTTCTCAATTACTATACTCTCCTTAGGTCATTTCATATATTCCTTTGACTTCCATCAAGTTTATGTTTCTAAAGGTATGTTTATAGTTCAGATCTCTCTCCTAAGCATTAGCCCTTTATATTTATTTCATATTAGATGTCTCTATTTGGACATCTGAGACAAATCTCATACTCGATATTCCCAAAACTGAACTCATATTCTTACCGCCCACAGGCTTCCTTTCATCTGTGCTCTGAATTTCAGTGAATGTCATTCATCCAGCTTTCCGTTGCTTAAGCCATAACCCTCAGTCTTCATTCCTGCCTTTTTTCGCCTTTCCCCTACACCTACAATCACTTATCAAGTCAGCATGACTTTGTCCTTTAAATACTTCTTATATCTATTCATGATTCACACTACCTCTACTGTTTAGATCACACTCATCTCTTGCGTGGGTTATTACAAAGGAATCCCAACTGGACTTTCTGTCTTCAATCTCATCTTTTCCCACCTCATTCTTTGTACTACATTAAACTTATAATATGGTTATGTAATTTTCCTCCCTCTCTTACATTCCCAGCATCTAGCTCTTTGCCAAGATTTACAGTAGGAGTTCATTAATATGTGATTCAAAAAAGGAAGGAAGGAAGAGAAGGAAAAAATGACAATTAGGAAAGTCGTATTTTTCACTTTTTTGAAAGACAAGCTATGTTGTTTCATCGTGAACGTCCCAAAAGAAGAAAACTATTGTTTCTGAAATAAGTAGATATACAGTTGGACAAAGGTAAGCTGCATGTATGAGGCACCCAACAGTAGAGAAGGAAGAAGGAAGGTGGGGTTAAGAAAGAGAGAATAAATCCATTCTTCATGGCTTCCATTCCACCCCACTTACCTTCCCCCTGTGCCAACAGATCCCGTTACCCTGAGTGGTACTGAACATTTCCAGCCCAGGCAGCAAACCATTTTAAATGTTGCCTAGCTCATAGGAAAAAGAGTGACTAGTACTCAAAAAACAAAAAAAAAACACACACAAAAATTACAAAAATAAAAATTAAAAAATCCTAAATCTTAACTAATCCAGTAATTCCTATTGATATAAAACTGCTGCTCTGAGCTTTTGATTTACTTCTTTATTTTTAAAGTTAGCTGGTGTAAATTGTGGCATTTCAACTGCAAGAAAGGTGCCCAGCCCTACTAGATTTTAGCACTTAAAAAAGTCAGAGCCATCAGAGAAACTGAGATGAAGCAGGTGCATTGTGGGAGTTCACGGTACTGAGTTCACAGACAACCCAGAGCTAAGAGTGCCCTCCAGGGAGGGCTGGCTGAACAGGAAGTGCACAGTAACCCTACGTCAGGGTGTGATGCTAAGTTCCCACGAGCGGAGAAACGTGATTTATGATTTTTTTGCCTCAAACATGGTAAGCATGAAGAAGGAAAAAGAAATCTGAGATTTGTTTGCAAAGCAATGCTAATTCTCTTATAATGCCTTTCTTTTCACATTGCACTTTTTGTCCCAGGGCAGA
The DNA here is from genome assembly GCF_036562045.2 of Rhinolophus sinicus. NCBI lineage: Eukaryota > Metazoa > Chordata > Mammalia > Chiroptera > Rhinolophidae > Rhinolophus > Rhinolophus sinicus. The sequence continues at coordinate 13,748,450 of NC_133761.1, forward strand.
AAGACCCGATGTGCAGTGACTCACACTTGTGAGGCGATAGTTCTTCCTTATCTGGAAATACTAAAAACATTTCAAAGACACATTTTTCAATTGTGCCAAATCCATTTGAAACCACCTAGTTTAGAAATGACATATTTTCTTATTTAAAATGTTTTCCCTTAAACTCTATGTGCCTCAAACTGAGCTCTCTATGTATTAGAAACTGAAAGTATTTTTTTGGAAAGCCAATTTTGCCATTGATAAACAAAAAGAATTCAATTTGGGAAAAGTCAACCCAATTTACTCCAATATTTTATATCCCTTTAAGTCGTTAGTTTTTTCTACTGAGTCTCTCTACACGTCTTTACTTCAGGATGTTTTCCAGATGAGCACGAAGTACCCACTTTCGAATCACTTTCATTTTCCTGATTATATACTCTATGGAGATCATTAAAGAAATAACTCAAATAAATATGACTCATAATCCCATTAGCTAGAAATAAGTTCATTTTTGTGTATTTTCTTCACATGATTTAATATAACTGAAGTCATGAAACTCTCTACATCATTTTTACCCTTCTTATTTCACCCTGAGTAATTTACATATTATAAAATGTTTTCCAAAACATTTTTATTGTTAATTAATGTTGGACTTGTAGATAGTTTTCAATTTTGTTATTACTATAAATTTTGCAGTCATGAGTTTCTGTACATTTCCCAAGCACAGGGTCACAAATGAGAAATTATTTTATCAAAGAGTATATTATATATATTGAGATATATGATTCCCATTTCTAAATAGCCTTTAAAGTTTACTTTGTCATATGCAATATCTAAGAACAATCCTTCTCACTGCAATTTTAAGGGCATCAAGCATTATTTGCTTTACCTTTCAAATTTGATGAGTAGAATGGATTGTTCTTATTATTCAATTTGGCATTTTTGATCGCCAGGATTGTTGAAATTTTACATGTGTGTTACCCACATACATTCATATTTATCTATGTCCACCAACTTCCATATGCAAATAGGTGTGTCCCTTATATAGTGATTTATCTTTCTGGGACAGCCCCTAAGCTTTATATTTATATGAACGTAATCACAATGTCTGGTTTGGTTGAGAACTCCACCCTGAGTTTGAGCTCAGGCTTAGATGTTCCAGGAGAATGTTTCACCATGAATCAGATTGCCTGACACCGCTCCATAGACCTAAATCTATTTAGGCTTCTCTGTTGTCAGGTATGAGAAGCATTAATTCTGAATGTGTTCTGAAAAACTAGCCCTGTGTTTCATGGAGCCATTGAGAGGGAAGCCTGTAATTATTTCCCAAGGAGGCGGCGGCCAGTGCCAAGGCAGAGAATGAGATCACTCTCCTTTCCTATCTGGCCTTTTGGATCAGCTCACTCTGTTCCTTTAAGGGGCCATAGAATAAAGGACTGGAACATCCTGAAAGACTTTGTTTTATAATTGCATGTCCCTACATTTATCACTAAGTATGAAATTAGAAGGCATATGGACTCATTCAGGGATAATATTTTAAGGGATTATTAAGGTGATTCATAGTACGTGCAATGGACAAACACAAAGACATGGAAACTGGGTTGATTAATGATTTGATAATGGTTTGGACACCTGCAGTTAACAGTATACATTGAGGTACCATAGAAGAAACAAAAAGTGTCTTAAAGTAGCAAAAGGCACGGTATCAGCAAATAAGCAAAGGACAATAATAAAAACCCCACAGCTTTCAACAGATATCCCCAAAGACCCAATTGTCCTAATTCAATTCCACTAGACTAGAAAGAATAATTATTAGCATTGCCACCTCACGCCAGTGATAGACTGATAACTCTGCCTTATAGTAGTTACACTTCATAACCCAGTGTTGCCAACAGCTAACCCTTTTTGTGCTGCAGGAACCCTGGGGGAATCCTCCCCCTCAAGAAAAAAGTCTCACATTCCACCTCCTGCATCACAGGACAAGAGATTAAAACACAACAGACACTCTTTCCAAAAACACTTTTGCGTTCTGTATTCTGAATTGTTCTTTGACCTCTACCCTGACCTGCCAAACCACTCTCAACGATAAAATGATAGGAAATGGTAAATGCTCATGGTAAATGCCCATCATTTATTTTTGTTATATAATAGCTACCAATTATTAACATACAGAATCCACTAAGCAATGTGGTAAACATTTTTCAAAAAGTATAGATATATTCTCACCACCTGTAAAGTAGATTCTATTCTATTACAATTGTTATTACTAGCTACTATTTATATAATAGCATGCCTGTGTTATTCTAGACACTGAGTTGAAAGTGTTATAACGATTTATAATCTTTTCAACAATTCTACATGATATGCATTAAAGCATTTTATAAATAATAAAACTGATATTCAAAGAGGTTAATTTAAATTATATATGAAGCACTTACTACAATGGTTGACAACCAGAAAATGCCCAATAATATTACCTCTTTTATTATTAATTTTGATGTCATGAGACATGTTCTTTGTATGGAGATTTGGCTTGGGAAGGCACACTGTAAGAACCAAAAAAAAGTTTGTACTTTTGTGCTTCATTTTATTAATAATACTAATATTAATGTTAATAATATTAGTAATATTAATAATAGCAATAATACCAATAATGTAACATATTATATAGTAGATTAATTATATATAAATACTACATGGCATACTAAAAATACCACTGCTATGAATACCATTGTATGCTATAATAATATTAATACTATCAATAAAAAAAGCTTAGCTTTATTGAGTACATTATATGTCAAACACTGGGTTAAGACATTGTTAGGGTGTATCTTGTTTTAACTGTAAATAATTCGTACAACAAATTCTTATGTAACTTCCTGACTTCCAGATGAAGAAATCAAATAGAAGAGAGATAAATTAACTTGTCCAAAGCTTGTATGAAGAGGGGCAGGATCTGAATTCAGGTCATCTGACTTAAAAGCTCTAGTTCGTAATCACTGTGCATTTGAGAACTAGGAAGCATCTTATAAATCATTTGGTACTAACTCTTTATTTTACAAGAAATGGGGAAGGAAATAAATTGCCCATCATTACCTAGCATTTACTGACTGAGCTTAAATTTGATAACAATAGCCTTATTGTTTGCTTAATATGCAAGTCACTGTGCAAACATTATCTTACTTAAAGCCCCAATATCTATGTAAGTTAGGTTCCCATATAATCCCTTTTTTACCCGAAGGAAATTGGAGTTCAGAGAGGTTAAGCAACTTGTCCAAGGCCACGGAGAAGTGGAGCTTTGGACACAGGCAGCCTAGCTCTTGAACTCTGCTCTTAATCAAGACTCACTTCTGGGGTCAGCCGTCTCTCACCTCAGCACCCTTTCCAGGTCGCCATGATAGTTTCTATTAATTCCTCAGGTGCAATGGAATCCTGGTGCCACATTAGACCAACTTGCAAGAGCCGATTTTACACATTTTTGGATTTTGTGAGCTGGTGGTCAAACACAGTCTTTATAAAAAATTAAATTTTATAAACTTCCAGTTAAAGAAATTACATTAAAAATAAAGGTAAACCCTTTTGTACCTTTGTTACCCATTTTATTTGTAATACTAATCCTATTAATGATAAGAACATTAATAACAAAAATTAATAAATAATACTAATAATACCAATACCTTTAATAATATTGCTACTCTTAATACTATATACTTTACTATACACTATATTACCACATTTCCAAATCCTAATAATTTTACTATGTTTTACTGTTACCTAGCCTCTTGAGATTATGTCTATTATATCTGTTGGTGGGAATACTATGTAATGGTGAGCCACTTCACATCCTTTCCCAACTCTGCCTTTCGTGATGTCATGTTGGTTGCTTGAAATTGGCCATGGTAGGACAATTTACACCACAGAAATGGGCACATATTACAAATCACTGCATTCATTCCCCCACATACCAGTACCACCGCTAAGGGTCATCGTTATTAAAATAGAAGTCACCAAAAATTTTGTCCTAAATAATTTAGGTTATATTAGGAAATCTCAGTTGTATGTTAAATTCATCCCAAAGACTATATATGTATATATATGTATATATGTGCATATATATAAAAATATATGTATATAATACATATATATATTTAAAAAATGAACTATCTGGGTGAAACTAGTGACATCTTGTGAGTACAAACACTTTAGAGTGACAGCCCCTAGAGGATTTTAATATTCAAGCTAAAAGGCTTTTAAACACCTCCATGAAATCCGACTCTCTACCTCTTTATCTTATGTAAGCAACTTAGTATAAGACATAGGGTGGAAGGAAGACAATAGATTCTATTCCTAAAATACACTACATTGTGGACCATCTGATCAACCATTATAGTTTCCAATGGTAGATCCCACCCTTAGAGGGACAAAATATGAAAGGTGATGCCAAGCCCACATGTCAGAGGAAAAATGCAATCAAATGTGAGAGGAGCATAGCCTAAGAGATGTAACCCAGACCATATGATCCCAGACTGCCCGGCTAGGTAATATGAAGCTTGGTAATTTTGCCTTGTGGGTTACTGGTTCACCCTGGGTGACACTGAGGGCAGATGAAAACTGCTGGCAGCAGGAGGTGACTTAATGCTTTAAATGAAATGAAGCAGTTATCTCAGCTTAATTCTGCATGGATGCCTGTTTCTCCTGTAACAGTTGGCCGTCATTAGCACCTTTGTTGACAATTTTCTGCAGAAAGGCCAAGATCACACTTTGCCCAGAGATTACATTCACATCTCACCTTGGTGGTCCCTCTAGCACAGACGTGGAAAGGTAAGAAATCTTGTTCTGCCATTTGGTCCCATTGGAGAACTTTAATTTCCAGAAATATGCTTCTTTCTCAAGAAGTCTGGAGTCAAGAGTTCAAAGGAACACTACAAGGAAACAAAAACTGTTTGTAAAGTCTCTTTGCCCTGTCATTTCCCTTTCGATTTGAGATAGGAAAATGCAGCATTTCTGAGGTCACAGTCTTAAATCAAAGTCTTTGGGTGACATTTTCAGTAGGGGGAAATTTCCAACAGCTGAATTCTGTTTGAATTTGTAGAACTTATTTTGAAATCGTTAAATTGGAAAGACAATAAATTACAGTGTGGAATGTTAGAAGACCACATATTAGTAGAAAAGTATAGCTGCGCAAAATGACTTCTCTCAGCTATTTTAAATATTTAGATCTCTGGAAAAGAGTGGTGTCACAGAATCAGAGACTGGGAACTGAAAAGAACAATAGTGCAAGGAGCTAAGAAGCTTACACCTTAGTCCCAAATCTATCATTTAAGGAACACTATGACCCTCAGCAAAATAGGCCTGTTGAACCGGATGGAACTAGGAATTCCATCTCAGACATCCTGGAACCCATCCCTAGCAGATACCAAGGGATGACTGTAGTTAAGTTTTGGGGGAGTCAAAAGTAATATGTGTATTTTTGACTGAGCAGGGGTCAGTGCCCCTAACCCCTACGTTGTTCAAGGGTCAACTGTTCTCATTTGCATGTGGAGTTCAGTTATCCACAAAGAACCTTTGGTGGCCATTATAAGGTCTTAAGTAAAAGAACTCCATAGACATTTTAAATATTGAAATTGTGAATCCTAGTGACTTTCAGGATCAAGAAAGGAGCAGAATAAGTCAAGGAACACCACATGAAGTTCTATTTATAAAGCTTATTTATTTCTATCTGGGCACATTACATGTTACACTCAGTCAAGGTATCGAACATTTTAGACACTTCATCTAGGCATTGGAAAACTTGGTCTATAAGGTATCTGAAGATACTTTGATCTAGAATTGTATATTATTTGAGATTCATACACAAATTGAGAGAAAAACAGAGTGGATTGCATGCTATGAGCGACAGCTGGGTAAACTCCCTCATGATGAGAGATTCTCTTCCTCATATAGACTCCGCAAATTATAAAAATGGAAAACGCTCAATGAGGATTAAACTCTGATTTCTTGTTGTTTGCTTTTTTTGCATATAGCAAGAATACATTTTTCTTTTAATTTCAGATATTTGAATTTTTTAATTATATAAGTAATACATGAATGAGGGAATCTGGACTCAAATTATAAGGCTTCATAGAAATAAGTCCACATCCCTAAAAGCCATTACTAAGAATTTTGTTTATTCCAGTTTTTGTTGTTGTTGTTGTTTTTTGCTTACTTAAATATATATGCACATATATAGGGATCACAGATTTTTTTTTTTTTACAAATATGGATTGCATCAAATTTCTCATAATGTCTTATATTTACCATACTTTACACCCTTCTTACATATGTATGTATTGACTTCTATATACCTTTCCTCTACCTCATTCTTTTTGCTAGCTGCATAGTATTCCATAATCTAGATTATCTAAATTTATTCTATAATTTGGAAGCACTAAATTATTCAACTATTTTCCTACTTATAGACATTTACATTGTTTCCAACTTCTTAAAATTAAAAAAAAATGCCGCAATTATTTTTAGAATTTGATAAACTGATTCTGAAATCCATATGGGAGAAAAATATGCAAGAATTATCTAAAAGTCTTAAAACACAATAATGGCAATGTGGTAAGAGGATTTCTTGTTTACTGAAACTTAATATAGAGCTGCTATGTCAAAACAGTAAAGCATTTGCTCAGGCATATACAATTAGATCAAGGAACTGAATTCAAAAACCACAAAAAAAAACACACCTCAATATGCACTTGATACACAAAAATGACTAGTCTATAAATCAGCGGGGAAATTATGGATTTACCAGCAATTAATATCAAGGTAATCATTACTGGAAGAAAATAAATGTAGCCCCAATTGTGCGCTGATAGACAAATATAAATTCAAGGCAAAAGTTCTAATCATAAAAATAAAAGTATTAAAAGAAAAGAAGTTATACATGTATAGAACCTTGGAGTAAAGGGAAGCTTAGTAAGAAAGATGAAAACAAAACGGTATAATGGAAAATAAAATGCCAAATGAAATTTTAAAATAATGAAACAAAAAAAACCTCTGAATGGAAAAAGGCAACTTAACCTTTTTAAAAGGACAATGATAAACTGGGAGAAAATATTTGCTACACACACACAAAAGTGATTAATACTCTTAAATATAAATAGTTCTTCAAATGAGTAAGAACAATGTATACTGTGTTTCCCGAAAATAAGACCTAGCCAGAACATCAGCTTTAATGGGTCTTTTGGAGCAAAAATTAATATAGAATAAATTTATTTAATATATGACCAGGTATAATATAATATAATACAATATAATACTAGGTCTTATGTTAAGTTTTGCTCCAAAAGACACATTAGAGCTGATAGTCCAGTGAGGTCTTACTTTCAGAGAAACAACGGTAGCACAAGGAAAACTAACATTCAGCAAAATGAAAATAAAAACAATAATAAAATAAAATGTTAGCCCTTGTGGTTGGCAAAAGTGTAAAATCGTGTTAACTGTTTACCATACATTTTATTAGACATTAAGACAGAAAGATGAAAAGACATGGCACATTTTATCATGTGAATCACTTAATTCACATGTGAATCAATACACTTTATCATGAGAAAATCAGATCAGAACAGATTCATAGATCAACTGATGTTCTACAGCAATTTCTCTAAAGGAGACATGGGAAGCTGGGAGTTATAAAGAAAAGGCTTCAGTGCTCACGAGATTGCGTGGGAAACAACATTCTCATGCACTGTTTCCCAAGAGCAGTGATGAGTGTGGAAATTCCTATAAATTTTGGAAAATAAATCTGGCTACATTACTTTAAATCACAAGTGTACATATCACTTGATCTAGCACACCGCTTCTGGGGAATTATTTTTCAGAAAATAGTCACAAGTGTATGATATTCTTTTCAGTAATTTGGTATATTGTCTCCTGAATAGAATAGACAGGCATCTAGAAAACCAGGGGTCAGTTTGGGCCAATTTGGGTTCCTGAACATAAATATTCTTTCCTTTTGATTCTTCCCATTTCTCTCTACCAGAAAACCATAGCAGAGAAAATGCCAGCAAAATGGAGCCTTTGATTTCTTTACTCAATGGAAATGTTGGTGACAAAGGCGGGTGCAAAGCTAAGCAAAGAAAAATGGAAGGGTGAAGGACTCGGGCAGGAAGCTAAGGTTTTGCAATCCAACAAGGATCACTGATTGAGCCACATACTGAAGGGAAAACAAATGAGTAAAACAATCCTGCCGGCCACTGTTTTGCAATTGCACGGGAAAGGAAAGACAAGTGTACACATTAGGCAAGGTATAAACAAAGTCTTATAATGGGTTAGAGGAAGAACAGTCACAGTGCAAATATAAGTACATTTCAGGAAACTCCTTTGAGACATAAAACAAAAGGCCATCCAATTATTGGACCAACTATGTATAACCGGAGAAGTCAAGTCATAATGGTATTTGTTGCAGACTTTTAGGGATCCAGTGTATTAATTCAATCTGTACTGAACTAAAAGGAAAAAGTGAATTAAATGCACAAACATATTTCTAGAAACCAAAATGCCTATTGATTATTGAACAAAGAAATGGCTCTAAATGTATTGTAGTGTTTGAATGACGTTGGTCAAATATTTATTAACAACAGTTTTTTATATATTTTGTTAGACATTAAGACAGAAAGATGAAAGATATGGCACATTTTACCACAAGTGAATCAATATATTTTATCATGAGAAAATCATATCAGAACAGATTCATAGATCTATAACTGCTGATGTTCTACAAAGGAGAAATGAGAAGCTGGGACTCAGAGGTATAAATAAAAGGTCTAAAAACCAATCTGCCTCCTTGCTACTATATGTGTGACTCAGCACTTTTGCCCCCTAAGGTTTCCATGGAGACGTAAGACAGTGTCCCTTTCTTTGTCAAAAGGCCTATTTTTCTATATTTTTTTCTTCAATCTTTTACATATTTTACTGGTCACAAGTAATGGAAACAAAACATCTGCTCTTTATTGAGTGTTTACTGGGTGTCAGGACTGTGCCAAGCATTTTATATAAGCAGCCTTCTCTAGTTTTCACAACAACCCTGTGAGGTTTGTATTTGCTGTGTTTTATATATTAGGGAAACCTAGGAGCTCAAAGTTATTAATAACTTTGTTAGGGTCTTACATTATCACATGACAGAGATGGCCCTTAGACCCTTGTGTGTTGAACTCCAAAGCCGCTGTGTTTAAGCACATGGTTATTCTACTGCCTCAAGACAGTATTCCCTTTTGGGAATATGTATCCCTATGATTTTTACTGTAGTGCTCGCTTCTCTGCTTCATAACATCTTGCTGTTTGTTTTTTTTTTTTTTTTTTTACATGTGCTGCAGCCTATAGATTAGGGTTAATTTGCGAGACTATTTTAACTCAGGAGTTAGTAAACTTAATATTCTCTATTGCCCTTTGCTTTCAGAAAACCGAACTTTCAAAAATCCTATTATAGGTGCAGGAAGGTAAAATAAAAATGACAATATTTAGAGGTTGGTAAAGTACTGGTTCTTTATTAAGGAACGATTTGATTTGCCTTTGTCTCTGTTTCTGCCAAAAAAAAAAAAAGCAACCTAAGGATACACAATGCCTAGACTGGTTTTGATGTCTGTTAGATGGATTTCTCCTAAGAAGTTTAGATAATCTCTGATATTTATATAGTGGCACTCATATCCCTGGCACTTAGCAATGGCCAGAAAGAGATTAGATAAAAGACCCTTAAGAGATTAGTGTAATATAAGCCAGACTTTGATGCATCTGTTCTCTGTTGGCCTTAGAAGTCAGGCCCCACATGCCATTTTTCACAGTAAATCCAAAGGGCAATTTTAAGATTCTATATATACTATGATTATTTTTTCTCTTCAGCTCATTTTAATACTATTGTTTTACTGGCTGACTCTTCCTTGGCATAAAATGTTTAAACACTCAATTTTCTTTTCTTTTGTAAATTCAGTATCATAATATGAAAGCTCATTAATTATACGTACACCAAACTATGACTGATACTGAGATGGACTTCTAATCACTTTTTTAGAGAAAAAAAATACGGTTTATTAATTTCATCTCCTACCCTTCAGATTCCATTCACGTGTTCCCAAAACACTGTATTCCTTTTCTGCCCCCTCCATTTCTCTTCAATCCACAGTAATTGGGGCAAAAAGGATGCTTGGTGATTGGTCGAAAGTGTTGGGATAAAAAGTAAGCTTTCCTATATCCCTTTGATTATTTTTACAGATTGCCCAATGTTGCTTTTTACAGACTATTACATTTCTTAAAAGCCCCAAAGTGATTGCTTATACTAATCCTAGTGTATATCTAAGCATATTGGCCTCTTGGCCCAATTTCTGTGTTTGAAATTGAACGCACATTAAACCCTCCCAGGTCCCCTTCTTTCTCTTCCACTCCTCCATATACCCAATAACACACATACACACAGATTTTTTTAGTCAATACATGTTTCCTAAGGTTCAAAGCATCCCATTAAAATACCCACACACATTTCTTAACCACTACCACCTTTCCTGGTGTAGAAAGAAATGGCCTCCTTTCAGAGTTTTTTTTTTTTTTTTTTTTAAATACTAACCTGTATATCTTGGTTTACAACCAGTTTCTCCTATACAGTATTTTTAGTTTCATATCCAGTTCATTATAATCTCCATCCCCCTAGCACTTCCTATCTGAAACAATGCTTCATATAGCTCTCTCTCATCATACACATAGACACATAATCTTAGCATTTTCTTTTGAAGACTGAAAACTGATAAAATACTAGAATTATCCATTTTTTTTTTATTGTCTTCAAAGTGGATTTCAATGATGGGTTCGAATTGTATTTCAGTATCAAAGTTGCTTTAATTACGTACATGGAATTTTCTAGTGTAGAGATGCAATACACTAAAGTAAACTAATTGTTTGCAGCTACCTGGGTTGTCATTTGCAGTTATTAGTTTCGTATGGTCAGTGATATTCACTCCGAGATGTCCTTTTAAGAGTTCTGAAGTTTAGGTTAATTTGGCATAAATTATCCCACCAAAGCCCATGTTGTGCAGAGGACAGGTAAGACAGTTATTTTGTTTACTGAGAGAAAAAATATATATGACCATAACATCGTGTAGAACTCACACCTGCTTTGAATGCAAAACACAAAACATCAGAAATGGATCACAGAGAAGAAAAAGAGGGTCAATATATGGACATGACTGAGGATGGACACCCCGCTAGGCAAAAGGATCGCATTGTGTTCAGGTAGTTTTTTATGCTGGAGAATAATTGATTTCGTAAACTACTGTGTTAGGATAGAAATCACAAGCATGGCATACCCAAATATTTCTGTTGCTTGTCAGAGGACCTTGGCAAACTGGATCGGTCAAACCATTCGTGTTTTGTCTACTGAACAAGAGTGTAAGCTCCTATAGGTCAGAAATGATAGTCGTCTTTTCTGCACTTTTCTTTTAGAATTGTACTCAAAAGATGCTATCCGCCTCACAGACCTATAAAGTGGCCCTGCCCAAATCTGTCCTCACTCAAATCCCGAAGCACACTTCTGATTGGGGGCAGAGGGCATACTGGACATCAAAGAGTTGCCAAAGGCTCTTCTGCTGCGGAAGGCTGAGGAGTTCTGGATGATTCTTTGATCTCTGCTTCCACCCTCCTCCCCCACACATACCTCTCAATCGGTTTTCCACCAGGCCCCACCCTGTGTCTCTGAGGACACCGGGTGTCCTCGGCTTCTTTCACAGAAGACCCCTGACATTCTGGTCTAGATTAAGGAACAAAACTAAACAAGAGTGCAAACAACCAACCTTTTAATCCAGACAAGCTGCTATCATAGCCTTTGGCTCCCTTATCTGACTAGAGAAAACATTTGGGGGAACCTTTTAAATCTCAGTAAAAATATCAACAGCAGTTTTTGGGTTGTTTCCCCCCCCCCTTCATTTAATATAGAATCCAGCTTCGATTGCTAGTGCTATCTTTGGCTCACCTGCTAAAGAACCAAGAAAGGAAATTTCTAGGGCACCCAATCTGAAGTTTATAGCCCTTCAGTTATACAATTCTCGAAAATCAAATTTTAAAAATTAAAGTTGAAGTCTATTGTTAATGAACCTGTCCTGAAAGTGCAGCATTTCGTGAACGGCGATGTGAAAGTAGAAGACGGTTTCTTTTGAGAACAAACTGACAGGGCTGTAGTCAAGCGTACCTAAATGTTAGAATCTCTTACATGCACACACATGCAGTAGGAACAGTTAGAAACAAACTTCAATGCCATCCAAAAGAGGTTTGGTTCAATAAAATAGTGTCATGAATGGAAAAGATGTTTCAAAGTCTACTTTAATGGAAGAGAACAGATAGCCACTCGCTTTGATGTTGTAAATTTTGAGTGCCTGGAGGAAGGGAACTGAACCTCATGACCTCTGGAGACACTACTCTGTGTGGGAAGGTCACTGCGGTCCTGGAATCAGCAGATGGTGTCCACGCCGGACTGATCCTTTCAGTCAAAGCGGGCATCTCACATCACTCACGTCTGCTCTGCTCCATAGTAGTTTCATAGGGCGGCTCATCAATACGCGTCCCCTGAGATTGTGCACCAGTTAGCTTAATTTTAATTTAACTGACACGCACGGAGAGCTGTCTATGTATTCAATTCTACGATCAGTGGACTGGTAAGGGTAAGGAATAAGAGCGCAAAATGGAAAAATTCATTTTAATTTGTATTTACAATTGCAGTTTTCTCCTCTGACTTCTAAAAATTATTACATGAGAATTTACAAGTTCGTAGAAGGCTCGTGTAAGGCAGCCAGTTCTTCCTTCTAAACTTCAGGAGAAACTGGAAAGTTCTGAGTGGAGCTTAAAGTACCTGGAACTAATTTCTAAGCAAGGAGACATTTTAAATCAGATTTTTAAAAAGCATAGTTTGTTCATAACTAAATGAGTATAAAGCTTTTTCCCTTTGTCCCTTCATAGCTATTCGTGTAACGTTCGGCCATTAAATGTGTATGTTCCCCCAAATTCTACCCTCGGTCTTCAGATAGAAGAAAGAGAGCAACGTTCTTTTATTTCATCCACACACACTCCATCTATTGTCACCATGAAGCAAATGACTTCTAGTATTTCTTTTCCAGATCTCCAGCTCTAGGTGACTTACCTCCGTTAATTTTTTTCTAAAATATCCTCTCAACCTAATGCCTAAAATGTTTAAAGTGACAACTGTTGCCTGCCACTGCACCCCAAATATCATTACTATGCTCTATTTTTTTATAACACTTATAACATTCCAATCGACTAAATCATCAATCCAATTATTGTTTATTTTTCCTCTTCTGCCTTCTTCCCACCTGTTATAGAATGTAAGCTCAGGGAGAGCAGGAGTTTTGTCTGTTTTGTATCCGATGTTTGACAAACATCTTAGAAAAATGCCTGACATACAGTAGTAGTCCCTCAGATATATTATCTGAACAGATGAAGAGATCAACTCTAACTCGTGAATCAACTATTTCTATTAAGTGTCTTATTTCGTCATTAGGTTCAAAGTTTGGGTTCCATACACGACTCCTTTTTCCACTGGTCTCCACATATCCTATGAGTCAATACCTGCTTCATTAATGATGACTTTCATACCCTACCTTTCAATTCTACTCTCATTGGCAGAAAGCTAGTTGGCATCCCCCCCCCCCTTTTTTTTATTTGACTTTTTTTTATTTTTGTTTAATTTTAAAAGTCAAGTCATTAACAGCTTCCTAACTGGTTTCCTTTTTTCAAGCCTTTCCATTTCATTAATTCATTTTATACATCGCTGACTTCCTAAAACATAGCCTTCACTATGTGATGGCAGTTGATTGATTCCTTCTCAAGTATTTATCAAGAGCAAATATATGCTGGGTTGAAGTCCTGTCATTGTTTTTAAAAATATAAGTGATCTTGGACAAGCTACTTAACCTTTTTGAGCCTCACGTTTTCTTCAGATGGACAATGGAATGATAATGCTTACATAACTGGGTAGTAGATGACACATGTAATTATTTAGCACAATGTCTGACACCCAGTACACACTTCATAAATAGAAGCTGCAGTCATCGCTATTATTACTATTACCGGTTAGTAAATTCCTAGATAAACTGGTATGAAACAGAGATTAATCCATGAAGCCATGAATCCCATTTTTACTGAAAACCACCGAATTGGTTATGTGCTATACATAAAATTTCTTTAGACATGTATTTACATATTTCCCTCTTGGATTTTTTTTTCAGTAAGTCCATGAAATTTTCAATTTGCTTTGTAATGAAATCAAAGCAAAAATTGAAAGGAAAAATAAAACCACAAAAATACATGTTATCTGTGTCTGTCCTTAATTGAAAAGTCATTTTGTCAAATTGGAAGTGTTCAGAAGGACAAAGCCATTTTTTTCCCCATCGATGGGGAAAAAAATGAAACCTTTTTGATGAGCCTTTCCAAAAACTCTCTAAAGTTCATTATTGGTTGAGAATTTTTTGCTACATTGACTAAGAATCTTTGAGACAGGACATAGAGACTTTTTAATTCCACATAATATCTTATGTGGAATAATAGTAACATCTTAGCCCGTAAAATACCACGTTGTTGTTTTTCCACTGTTGAATTGAATGAATGCTAAGATGATGTCTACTCGCCTGTATGTCTGAAGCAGACCAAACAGGATATGGAAGAAAGAAACTGGTGTCTTCAATTTTCAAGGGTTGGCTCATTAGAAATGCAGTGATGAATTTGCTCTGTTAAAAAATTCTGACGCGCACACTTACATCCATGGCTGCTTCATCACAGAAGGTACAAGAAACGCTTTGTAGGCCTAGAAAGCTGGTGAGACCAGTTCAAATATCCCCCAGTAAGGACTCTCAGAGTCTCACCTTTTAGACAACAAGACCTAGAAAGCATCAGTCAAACAGGGACAGAGCTTAAAGTATCTCTTGATTGTCAAGTTAAATCAAATAAAAGTATCCTGGTTTGCAATATATTCTAAATTATGCCATATTTCCTTACATGTTACTTCATGGATCACAAACTTTCTGTCTCCCATTGAGTGCCAATTTTCTAACTCTACTATAACTCTCATTCAAAAAATAACTCTAATCCTTTTACATATCTTGGTAAAATATTACCAGAATACCTCTATGATTACAACTGCATTAAGAAAACATTTCTAATTATGGTCAATTCATTAAAATTCATCTTTACCTCCTCCTGGGTACATTATCATGATAGCTGCCTAATCTGAATCGATTTTTGATCAAATACACTCCAAAATTATGAATATGTTTCATTTTATCTTTTAATAGTGCTAAATGACATATTTAAGAGGTAACAAGAGTTTCGATGAAAGAGAGAATCCTGTCAGCTAGTGCATTCTGGGAAGGTTTCACAAACAAGGAATAATTTGAGTTGGGCTTGGAAAGATGGATAGAAATATATGTAATCACTGGAAAGAAGACAGGGCTTTTGTAACAGGAGTGATCACGTTGCTTAGCTGACATGACACTGCTTCGGGCTGGCTAAGGAAGGAACTTAAGGGAGAGACTGGAAAGACACTCGAACCCTGAGTACTAGACCAAAAATATTTGGGTTTTATTCATGAAAAAAAATGTCAATTTTGAACTCAGATATACCACCTCAGTTTGGATCTGGGCTTTGCCCATTTCCAGGGACCAGAATACATACAAGTTATTTGGCCAATATGTGTCTTATTTTCCCAAATTTTAGTATAAAGATAACAATGAGTTTTAAGAATGCTGGTAGAATTAGAAAAGATAAAAACAATCGTTTTAGCACATTATATGTTGGATATATGGGTTGTTTGGTATGACCCCTCCCCTCGGCCACCCTGCACCACCCTCTCTGCCGGCCTCCGTGACCATGACGGCTGTCTCTATGACTGCGTCACCTGGTTTTCCACACCCTCTGGCTTCAAGTTGGGCTTATTCAATGGAAGGCACTGCCAGATCTGAAAGCGGGAAGAGGTACCAACCAAGGTATTTTCTTCCTGTTCAGGTAGTGACTATCCTTCCATGACAATAGCTCCTATAAGTCAGGAGCTTCCCCATGGCTCCAGCAATCACTGGGCACTGAGAACATCATTTCCCTGCTCACTCAGCTTCCCTTGATGTTAGTTAGTCACCAGCTGCCTCAGAATGAATTCTTCATTGTTTCTCTACTCTTGCCCGTACTTTAAAAGAAAACATTTCCTTAACGTCCCTTATTCTGTTGTTTGCTGGGATCCTGAAAATATACAAAATGTGTCTTCATTCCATTCTTACTATTCTAATAGCAATGGAAGCCACCAGAACATGGATCTAACGTGATAGGAGCCAGGCTTTAGGAGGTTGCAGGTTAGTATGGTATATAGAATAAACTCTAAGGAGGAGAGAAGAGGGAGACCAAAAATAATTTTAACAGAAAAACTAAAATTCTTTCCAAGAGTCAGAAAGGGTGGTACAACATTGTGATTTATAAGACATATGTGTGTGTGTGTGTGTATATATACACACACACACACACACACACACACTTTGGTCAGTTGAATGATCATATATATATATTTCTCATATATGTTTGGTCTTCATCCACAAGTCCTGGCTCACAGCTTCCAAAACTCTTGGAGTTTCCTGAGTAACAAGAGCAATGGGAACTTCTTTGGTTACATTTGGTCTCTTGTCTTCAGCTACTTCAGAGCAATAAAGGTGAAATGGTGTCTTGTTATGAATAACAAGCCCCTTTTCACCACAACTGGGTTTATGTTAATGAGGTGACTTTCGGAAGGCACCTAAGGATGGGGGCTGGTTGCCAGAGGAACCCACCATGAATACAAGGTTGGAAATTTCAGTCCTACCTCCCTGATTTCCTGGGAGGGGAGAGAGGCTACAAATCGAATTAATCACCAATGGCCAATGAGTTAATCAATCATGCCTGTGTAATAAAACCTCCACTAAAAAAAGGGGGTTGGGGGTCAGTGAGCTTCCAGTTTAGGGAACTAGAACACTTCCGTGTGCCACCAGGCCAGGCCCCAAGCCTCGTAAGAACAGAAACTCTTTTGTTCAGGACCTCACCCCATGTATTTCTTCACCTGGTTGCTGATCTGTATCTTTTAATATCCTTTGTAATAAACCGGTAATCTAGTGAGCAAGTGGTTCCCTGAGTAACGTGAGCCATTCTAGAAAATTAATCAAATCCAAGGAAGGGGTCATGGGAACCTCTGATTTGAAGCCAGTCAGTCAGAAGTACAGGTAACAACCAGGGCTTATGGTTGGCCTCTGAAGGAGAGGGCAGCCTTACCGGACTGAGCCCTTTACCTGTGGAATCTGATGCTACTTCCAGATAGACAGTGTCAGAATTGCATTGAATTCTTGGACACCTTGCTGGTGCTGGGGAATTGCTTACTGGTGTGGAGAAATACACACACACACACACTTTGGTCATTTGAATGATCATATATATATTTCTCATATATGTTTGGTCTTCATCCACAAGTCCTGGCTCACAGCTTCCAAAACTCTTAGAGTTTCCTGAGTAACAAGAGCAATGGGAACTTCTTTGGTTACATTTGGTGTCTTGTCTTCAGCTACTTCAGAGCAATAAAGGTGAAATGGTGTCATTATGAATAACAAGCCCCTTTTCACCACAACTGGGTTTATGTTAATGAGGTGACTTTCGGAAGGCACCTAAGGATGGGGGCTGGTTGCCAGAGGAACCCACCATGAATACAAGGTTGGAAATTTCAGTCCTACCTCCCTGATTTCCTGGGAAGGGAGAGAGGCTACAGACTGAATTAATCACCAATGGCCAATGAGTTAATCAATCATGCCTGTGTAATAAAACCTCCACTAAAAAAGGGGGTTGGGGGTCAGTGAGCTTCCAGTTTAGGGAACTAGAACACTTCCGTGTGCCACCAGGCCAGGCCCCAAGCCTCGTAAGAACAGAAACTCTTTTGTTCAGGACCTCACCCCATGTATTTCTTCACCTGGTTGCTGATCTGTATCTTTTAATATCCTTTGTAATAAACCGGTAATCTAGTGAGCAAGTGGTTCCCTGAGTAACGTGAGCCATTCTAGAAAATTAATCAAATCCAAGGAAGGGGTCATGGGAACCTCTGATTTGAAGCCAGTCAGTCAGAAGTACAGGTAACAACCAGGGCTTATGGTTGGCCTCTGAAGGAGAGGGCAGCCTTACCGGACTGAGCCCTTTACCTGTGGAATCTGATGCTACTTCCAGATAGACAGTGTCAGAATTGCATTGAATTCTTGGACACCTTGCTGGTGCTGGGGAATTGCTTACTGGTGTGGAGAAATCTACACACACACACGAAATGGGTCCAAAACCCAAAACAGATGGTACCCACAAAAACGTAGCCTCAGTGATAAGCAATCTCACTTCTTCATGAGAGACCATCATCACCAAATACGGTGAGCAAGCAGAGGAAAGAACCAGCAATGAATTTAAAGACAAACTAGAGCTATATTATCATTTTTACCAAATAACTGATTTGTACCCAGGTATTTACCAATGAAGTAAAACCTGAAGAGTTCGTAGCTACTCATCAGAATTTCAATTTGCGCGAGAAGAGTAAAGATCACAGTTTTTAATAACTTTTGTTATTTGAATAGCTCCAAGGGAGAAAGAAGGAAACTGAAAAAGAACAGTTTGATAAGCTTGGAGGGTATCCAGTTATTACAAGGCTGATTAATCATCTGAGATGTAATCCTGGTGTCTAAATACCTAGTGAGTTCTCACTGTCCCATTAGCAATTGTATGAAGTATGTTGTATATTTGTGTATGTATCTAAACCTTCAAAATGACCCTAAGATTTATAATTTTTTTTTTTACCATGGTTAAAGTGAAAAAAAGGAAGATAATGAAACGTAACATGTGTGTCCTGTGTTCTTTCATGTATTTTTTCCTTCTGATTATAAAAACTCTGCTCAAAGTAGAACATTCTGAAACCATAGAAAAGCATAAAGAAGAAAAATTAAAATTAGCCACAATCTCACTATGAATAGTTTAATAAATTTGCCTCTGCTTTTGTGTCTAAAGAAATATATAATCCCCATAATATATATGCACATATACACACATATACTTTTATATATTTGCATACATACATATATTCACATAATTAAAATCATGCTTTAAAATTTTTGTAGTCCTTTTGTACTATTATTTACCATCATACCCCAAGTCAGTCTTTTAATTTTTTTAACCTATGAATTTTAGTCTATGCCAGGCATTGACTTAGGCACTGATTTTATTTTAATCACCTAGGTCAGAAATGGCAGATCTATGAATGGGAAATAACTTAGGATGATAAATCCTGTATTCTTTCTCATATGCTATAAATGCTTTTCAGGCCATCCCCACTTCTCAAACTTGTATGGACCGAATACCAGTATTTTGAACTGTGGGCTTGTGGTTGATCAAGGATGTTTCCATATTAGTTATAATTTGGTCATTACCCTCTCCTCCCCCTCCCCACATTCACATCACACTAAATATCTGATTGTCACTAATTCCAGCCCTTGGAGGATTTCTACCACCTTCCCCAGCAGCTTGCTACTATCTAGCCCTCACCTGGAGGCCCATGCCTACCTGTTTATGAAACAATTCCAAGAAAGAAAGAAAAAGGAGGTTATATGTGGTCTTTGTCCTCTTAACCATTTGCTTAGGACTGATATTCCCAGATTTCATAGCCTTAGGACTGATATTCCCAGATTTCATAGCCTTAGGACTGATATTCCCAGATTTCATAGCCAAGTAATCAAAGATGGTTAAGAGATCTGGGACGAACTCATGCCTGATGCTTCAAACTCAACCAATAATTGTTTCTCTTCTATGGCATTCAGATTCTGGTTCTTCAGAAGGCATTATTACAAGAATAAATGGTAGTACACGTAGGCTTTCTTACGTAATTACAATTACATATTTCTAATACACATAGAGAGAAGAGGAAGTACACGCATTGTGGATAAGACAGGACAGGACAGGAACAGGAAAACAGGGGAAAGGAGGCTTTAAATAAAGATAAGAGAATAAAAGATGAAACACTGGGTAGCTGTGTCATGTCAACACCAGTTCTTTCAGATGAGATAAAACATTTAAAGCACAGTACCTGGAAAATAGTAAGCACACGGTAAGAGCCACCTATAAATTCTCCCCAACTGGTAGCCATTTCTACAAATGTGAATTTTTTTTTGTTAGTATCACCATAGTACCACTTTAACAAAATATAAAATGCTGAGAAAGAAAGAAATATCATTCATAATCAGACCATCTGGAATTTAAAAATGAACAAATTACCATTTGTTCACAATCCTGTTTATTATTTCTTTTAAAAAATATTCATTTTTGCATGACCTAAAAAAAACAAAAAACAAATGTAGATGTTCAATGTTCCCATTCTCTTAATACCTATTTTAAGTCACAAATATTGACTGTGGGGGGACAGGTGACTGGGTCACTTAATGACATATCTTAGGATCCAAAACACATCCTAAAGATGCACTGGACAGAGAATTTGACACAGGCTTGTTTGTTTACCTTCCCCATGAGAGCATCAGGGTATAGATGTGTGTCTAAGACTAAGAATATCTCCCCATGTTCTAAAACCATCCTTGTCTACTTGCCCTCTGCCACTTTTCAGGTTCAAAATAGGAGTAAAGAATTCTTTCACCTGGGTTGAATCTTGGTATTATGTGAAATTATAAAGACCCACCACAGAAGGAATAAGGTGTGAAATGTCTTGTCACAGCCTTGGCTTTGCACCTTATTTTAGACAAAATCTTAACAATTTTTTCTTTTTTCAGCAAATGTGCTTAGCAACCCTTGTAAGAGTATATAAATGAACTTTGACTAAAGTTAAAAATAGGATGAATTTATCTTTAATTATTAAATGACTGGAGTCTGGCTTTTTATATATCGTTTAAAAATAATCACTGGCATATTTTTCAGTGGTATCATAGAGTGCAATGGCTAATGTAGCTCTAATATATGCTCTGCCTCTTGTGTGCTATGTGACCTTGTGAAAGTTGCTTTACTTTGTTGGGCTAAGGTTTGCCGATCTGTAAAATGGGATAATATTATCTAGCTGATAAGAATGGTGGGGATTCACTAAAGTAACACTTGTAATACAAATTAGATACAGATATAGTATATAAAAAGAGAATGTTTGTATACATATATAACTTTAACAGTGTGTGACACAAGGTCGGCACTATATAAATATTAGTATATATTTTATTGTCATTTTTAAAAGTATTGCCCCCTTCACTTTGCAATGCCCTCATTCATCTTTTTATCCTGTGACCATAACATAAAAGTCTCAATACCATCCAGTGATTTTCATCATCAATAGCCGTTTTTACATTGTATCATAAACCCTATTACAAAATTGTCTTACCTGTATCAGAGTTTCACTGTGACAGTCCCATCAGTTCCCAAATAGCTTTACACCCTGTCTCCTTCCCTGCTGACAGAAAGCCAGTATGTATATGTACCAATCACGTAGCTATTCTCCCTGGGATTCAGAGAGGTGACACTTCCTTGCCCAAGAGTTAAACTGACTCGATTATTGCAATTCAATCACAGTTAATTCAATTGATTAGATTAGTGATTGGTTTGGCAAATGCCATGTGGCCCATCACTGGGCAATGGAAACTAAGGGGAGGGCATTCCTTGAAATCAGGAAGGGCTACCTACTCATTTCCATAACACCACCACACCCCGTGCCCTCAGCACAACCCCAAATCTATTAGTCAATGCTCAAGTGATCAGAACCTACCCTTTGAAGCCGTCACTGATCCCCTGTAGCATGAACAACTTCCTTCTCTGTGTCCCCTCTTTATCCCGTTCACATTTGAGTGGTAGGACACCAAAGGGAATCAAAGGCTGGCTCAAGAATTGAACTTTCTGGGCGAAATACGGACTCATCCTATTTTCCTTTATTGCTGTACCTCAGTTTCCTACTCTGCAAAATATGGGTATCTACAGCAACGATCTCTTAGGCCTCAAGGGAGGACTCAACGTCAGTTATTGTAAAACATCTTCAATTGTGCTTGACGTGTAGTAAATACTTATTAAATTTGAGATATACCAATACTATGATTACATTGATATTATTTTAATGTAACGAATAGTCTACACATGTTTTATGTACTACATTGCGAGGGTAACTTAAGCTAGGATTCTGCATTTTATATTTTCCCATTGGCTACCATGGTAGCAAAGCACCTGGTACATGGTAGGTGCTCTGGGAATGTTTCCTTAAGTGAAGCATAAAAGAAGGGAGAAAGGAAGGAAGGGAAGGAAGGAAGGAAAGAACAAAGATGGAAGGAAGGGAGGGAGGGAGGAAAGAGAATCAAATATTTTTTTTTTAGTGCATTTTTATTTTATTGGGCTTGGGGGGAATTTACTGACCTATAAAGTGAACCTAGTTACTTGTTGCTACCTAGTGTCCAGAATTCAAAATCTGTCCCGAGCCTGTCAAAGCCACACACTGAGGAAGCTTAGCTGTGAAGGTCTGTCGCTTCCATACTATACAAATGATCCTTTTGGCTGGATGGGCCCCTCACGACACAAGGAAGTCTATATTGGGGTGGGCAAAGCCCTCAGACATAGTGAGCCCAGTGAGGACTCTGACACCATCTCTACTGTGTAGTCGCACAGCCTGGCTGGGACCTCAGAGGAACCGATTATATTGTAGAGACGGGGCCTCCACACGGCATAGAAATCCCCCTGCCTTGCCTCGCCAGGCCACACAAAATGAGCATATTCATGAGGGCCACACAGTCCTACTTGTTGGAGAGTCAGGGCGCTCACCCCACATCTGGATACTTAAGCATTCAGCTTAGGGCCTCCTAGTCGCTTCATAAGAGCAACTTGAGGATCAGCCAGGTTCCCTTCACAGGAAGGAGTTATCAGAAAAGCTCATCCACACGTCAAACTGATTCGAAGGGACTGAGCTTGGTAGATCACTGTAAATGATCTTTCCTTCTGACATCGTTCACGATTATTTGGGAAGAGCTGAAGCCAGATTCTAGAACTGTGGCCTCACTCAGGGATGTGAGCAAGCCCGTATGTAGTCTATGACTTAAGTTAGAAAGGTTAATCCATTGTTGTTTTGATACTGGTGGAAATGATAGCTTCTTGCTTATGCAAAGTTTAATTTCTTGGCACAAATCAGAGAGAACAATTAGATCTTCAGAGAAACAACTCTGATTTTTTTCTTCTTCTAGAGAACCTGCAGAAATTTTATCACCCTTTGTTGTTCTGTCTGCATTGTTTTCTCCGGCCCTGGCACTACCTGGCTAATTTCAACCTTCTCCAATAAAAATCGATCAGTTAGTTCCCCTTTCTCATCCCCAGTCTAAGCTCAGTGTCTCCTTTATTGTCTTTCATATCATTCTGTTCTGTTCCTATAAGGTACTTCATGCAATTTGTAATTACAGTTTGTACACTGGATATTTGTTTAAAGTCTGTCTCCCCCCAGTATTTCTCTGAGGACCCCATTTGTACAAGCAGATCACCTGGAAGATGTATTAAAATGCAGGCTCCTGGATACCATCCCAGAAATTCAGAATCGTGATTATGGAAGATTAGCCTCAGTCATTTTCTATTGACACTAAAGTTTGAGAAACATTTTACTAAACTTTACGTTTTCTGAGGGCAGAGGTCATGTCAGTTGTACCGAGTTCTGGTATTCCAGTATTGAACTTAGTGCCGAGCATGTACCAGGCTCAGAATAAATTCTTTGTAAGTAAATGAAAACAAAATTTTGAGTAGCAAAGACACAGTTATTAGGAAGTCCTATTTCTATGGCAAAACCGAAAGACAGAATTTTTCAATTCCACAATTATTTCAACTTCAAGATAGAAAAGTTGTGTTTGATACTCTTAATCACATGTACAAAGCCTTAAAGCCTTCTAAGTGGGAACTCCTTTATTTTGGCCAAGCAGTTCATGTAGTGGGAAGGAAACACTCGTAGATTTTGCAACCCTCTAGGCTTAACTGGTACTTACTAGCATTGTGCTTTTGCCAATTTACTTGAAACTTCTGAGTTCCAATTACTTCATCAATAAAGCAACAGCCATGTTACCGTGCGATTGTGAGCACACAATTAAATAAGAAGACATAAACACAGAACTTGAACTATGCTTGGCTTGAAAGGGCAGTCAATGAATGATAGCCCTTTCCTGCTTGATGCTCTAGTTCAAGCAAATTGTTTTAAAAACCACCAGGGAACATCTTGGCAAGCAGTCAGCTCCCCCTGCCCTTTTGTCATCATTCTCAGTAATGTTTAGGGAGCATGGCAGTTCTTAATTGGAATTTAAAAGGATAATGAGTACAGCCCTGAACTTGAATTGGTAGAATGTATTTTCTTGATCATAGCCATTTTAGGGCTGTGTGACTTAGGACCAATCCATGTGCAAGAGATCTGATTTGGAAACTGAGAGTGGGGCTGGGAAGATTTCAACCACAGTGAGTTTTTCAGTGGGGATTATGACCTCTGGCTAAATTGTGGGGATGTATACTTGAACATCATAAGCGAATTCATTAAAAGAGAGAGCAACTAACAGGCATATTCAAGATAGCTAGAAACTACAATTGTATCTATATTTTAATAGTGCCAAAAATATGGATACTATCCAGCCATGGCAAAGGAATAGAGAAGAACAAGACTTTTTCCCCCTTACTTAGTTCCTTGGAGAAGACATTCTAATTGTTTTAGCTCTTTTACTGGGGGAAATAAAAGAAAGATGAGACTTGAAAGGCTTAAGAAAGCTTTGGCAACTCTATCTTTTCCAGCTGTGTTAACAAACTTCTGTGAAACAGATGGGTGGCTGGCTAAAACACTCAGAACTGCAAACTCTCTTAATCAATTGACACTTCCCAGTGCTACGAAATCCATAATAAAATTAACCCTCCCATCGCTGCCCTGGGAACATCTGGGATTTGTTATGTCTTTTGCACTTTCACTTCAGCTATTTAAAGAAAACTTATTTCAATCGCCCTATCCTTTCTCTGTGAAAAATTCTCTTTTCTTTGTCGAGACTGATAGCAAAGTCAGTTGTAGAACTTTTCTTAAACAACTGGTTCCTGTCACACTGGAAACAGATGATTTCTGCATCACCATCTACTTTGGATGTTAAATAATACCTAGTTCACTATAGATAATAGCATGAAACCATAATGCTCACAGAACAAGTTCCTTTATTTTGCAGTAATAATAATAATAATAATAATAATAATAATGATAATGGTAATATTACAGAATGTTTCTATGGGCTTAATAGTTTTCAAAGAACTTCCACACACAAGTGTCTTTGAATATGTAGGCATTGTATAGTAATTTGCATGAATATTCAAGAACAAATGAATGTCAGTGATAACTCAACATATAGGTGTCCTAGATTGTTCCATTGGGTGGCATTCCTGGGCTTTCAAACTTAGCCTTGGCTCATGCAGGGGGCGAGGGCTGTAGTACAGACATCAGCTCCACACGTTGTTGCTAGTTCCCAATTACGGCCTCGCTGTGACATTACACTCTGTGGGACAGGTTTTAGTGTGCATGAACTTAAAGTGAAACTTGGGTGACGAGTAAAGTGACCAATCAAATAGGGTGTGATGGTTTGTCCGGGATTGTCCTGGTTTTAATCTTGAAAAATCCAGCATCCCAGGAACCTCCCTAGTCCCAAGCAAACTGGGAAAGTGGGTCATCAAAATCAATGGTAGAGAGCATCTTTATTGGATAAAATACAAAATAGAAAAGGTCAGTTGAATGTGGTATGACCATTTGTCCCCAAATAGAGCATCACACAGTTAAATACAGAATGGATGGTCACATGAGTAACTATCAAATCCATTTCGGTTTATGTTCATAACGAGAAAGGGAGCTGGTTTTGACTATTCTTTTTGAAAAATATTTCTTTCTCTTTTTCAGCTACAGTTGACATTCAATATGATTTTATATTAGTTTCAGGTGTACAGCAGAGTGGTGAGACATTTATATAATTTATGCAGTGATCCCCCTATTAGTCTAAGGCCCACCTGACACCACATAATTGTATCATTATTGACTATATTCTATGTGCTGCACTTTACATCCCCACGACTGTTTTTGACTGTTGGACTGGAAAATGCTGGTAAGTCTTCATAAACATGCCTATTTCACATCCCTACTGAGATTGAAATATGTGAAATGACAAACTGGGACATAAATGTCCCATCTCAGACCTATAAGCCCTCTTGATTTTAGAGGTGGCAGTTACATGAAAAAGAGGACATTAAAAAGTGATATTTTCATTGTGTCCAGAGCTCCTGACCAAGTGGAAAAAAAAAAAAATCACTGGAGTTAACAGTTGTCAAAATGAGTGCTGCTTTGCCTGTATAAAAAAGGTTCCGCATGGAAGGAGATTTCACCATGCAGGTTCAGCTGGCTTTTTCCCATCTTACTTCCCAGGCTTTTATCTAGTAGTGATGCTAATTCCTAATGCATTTTCCTAGCACCTGGTTCGCTATGGTTAGTCTCTTTACCTGGATTTAATGATAATAAAAGTAGTTATCCCCTACTAAAAAACAAAACAAAACAAAAACGAACTTCCAGGACTTCCAGATAATAACACTAGAGCTTTATATTAATAGATATTCAACAGACTATATCTCTCATCCCTGTAGCATACCTCAAAAGTAAAGGTTATTAATCCTATTTTGTAGGTGAGAAAATTCAGAGATAGTATTTGAAGCCTGGCCCAATTACATTCATACTAAAAACAATCTGTACTTGATTCTGAGATTGGTTATGATGCACATAGATACTTGGAGTCACCAAAAAATCATTTTATTATAGAACTGCCTCTCTTCTTGCAGCCACACCTTTACCTGTCAGACTTGATGAGAACTGTAGGTGAGAAGGTGCCAAGAGATCATTTTTGGCTAACTTTAAGTGGTTTAGAAATGGTCGCATTATTTGAACAACAGGAGCAAAAAGGAATTCGATTTTCTTATCAGCTGTTGGAAGATCCTCCGTACTGAGATATATCAGCTCACTCATCCCCTAACTCTTGCTTTGGAAGAGTGTAGGCTGGTTTGGGAGGTAGGGGGCCACCCTCTGTGAGCACCCAACCACGCTTCCTCATAATTCTCTAGTCCTCAGTCCTAGCTCTGCATCAGAACAATCTATAAAAATTTAAAAAACAAAACACCAACAAGTTCTCAGGCCCCATCTCAGATCTACCAAAAGTCACACGTCCTTCTAATGCACATTAAAACTGAGGGCTGAGGCATGCGTCCTGCACACGGGGTTTCTTGTCGGCATAAGTATTTTGAAGCCCAGGCTGTGTTTAGTTGATTGAGTTGAGAGGCTGACTAGCGGCCATTTGGGCCGACTTGCCAGATGTTAACATAGACTGATGACCCCATTTAGTGCCTATCATTCTTTTATTTCTATTTCTCCTCATCATTTTAAACCACTCTGGATATTCTGCTAGAACCAAAAGGTGTTAGCTCATTCTTGATATAGGACTCAATAGCTTCCTCTTTAGCAAAGAGAGCAGCCTTTAGTGAACCAAAGGGCAGTGGGAGGGAAGACTATGCAGGAGGCAGACATTCTGAGTCCTTGCTCAGCTGTGCGTCCAAGAAGGAAAGCTTACGAACATTCCAGATTTGAGCTAGAGGCTCTGAGTGCACAGGGAGGGATATCCCCATTTAAATACTATGACTTTCCTTGCATGCTGCCTTAAAACACAGCATTCAGAATCTCAGCAGAGAACGCCCACTTCAGGATTTAAATTAAAAACAGGAGCTTTAACTTAACTCTTGAGTAAAAGCAGAAATTCAGTTAAATTGTCATCATGCTCTAACTATAGTCCAGAGAAATGTCTTTTGATGCTACGTAGGTATCAGGCATTAAATCAACCAAAGCAGTACACAGATCACCTACTCAAGGCATCACTCGATAAGATAAAGAGAAGTAATGGGAACAATAATGATATTAACGCTTAATATTACTCCAAGTCTTCACTGGGTAGACCTCGTTCTAAACATTTTACATGCATTCTATAAGTTTTTCTAATTCCAACATGGAGTGAATATTATTAGTATTATCCACATCATACGGAGGAGACTTCTGAGACTCACTTATCTAAGGTTCTACAACAGAGAAGAGTTAGAGATGGGATTCAAATACAAATCTCATTCACTTAAAATTTTATAACTTATTTCCTTTGCTTGTTTCCAAAAGACCGTATTTTATTAGTCAGGAATATCAAGGAAATAGCTCAAAAATGTACTACAATGCTAAGAAAGACTTTTCAGCATAAAGGGGTTTCTAGAACACATCTAAGGAAGAGTTATTATTGAATTATCAGAAAGATCTTTCATTGGCCATTCTGAAATGTAGACCCAGAAGAGAATGTTGTACCTGGATTCTTGTATGTTATTGTCGTGCGGGGCGTCCGGCGGGGTCTCTGCTCCTGCTCCCCACATAAGAACGCAAGACATGGTGAGGCCAAAAAGGAACACCCACGGAGCCATAGGTAGGGGAGTCAGACCACTATATTCTCGCTGGTGACTGGGTTGGAGACACAGGAAGCAGGAGCCACACTATCCGCAACCCTCACTCCGCTGCTTGCTGGCTCAGCCACCACCTTCTTGCTAGCCCCCATTTTTTGCTAGCGTAGCCACGGCAGTTATATTAGTGGCCAATGGCTCACTGGTTACAGCTGACGGCCAACTAGCCACAGCTGATGGTCATCCAATCACAGTTGATGGCCATTTACTACCTGAGCCAGCACCTTTCCACGTGAGGCCGAGAGCCTGGAAACTGCTTTCTGGGGCTCTGTCCCCACAGTTATTAAATTCAACTCTCAGCTAGTTAGCTATTTGTTCATTTTCTAAATGGGTTCCTACAACAAACAACCATATTCATCCCAGCCTTCCCCACCCCCAAGTGATAGCCTCTTAGTTTGAAGGGAAGTATGTTTTTCAAGGCAGATTTTTATGTCTGTGTGAGATTCCTTGAATCGTCTCAGTTCTCTAATAAACAGAATTAATAGTATTGGGATGAGCTTCTAACAAATTCCAAACAATATGCTCTTTTGCACTATAATTCTTCACTGACAGCTCACTGAGATGGTGCATTTAATGGTTCCATAAATTTGTGTAACGGTAAACAAATGACTAATAAATGTCTGAATGTTCAATGAAAACATTCAAATGAACATACTGCAGAAATAAATAAATTCCAATTAAAAGCTTAACAGTGACTGCATACATGTTAACCCATAGACTGGGAAAACATGGTGGTTTGGGAAAATGTACAAATGCACGAATTATTAATGGCTGTGCTTTTAAAAGTGGATGTTTATTCGGCAACATAAATAGGAGCTACGTCCAATGAGGAAGTCTCTCAGCTTCTGGCAATAGCTACTATAATCTTAGAATACTCAAATAATAGAACTACAAAGCTCCAGTGAATTTCTACAACTGGTCTATTCTGCCCGGTTAATTTCTCCATCTTGTAGTTTTAAAAACGTTCTTTAGATCTCGAGGGAAGCCAACTCAAGTTCTACCCTGATGATAAGCTGCAACAGCCTGGAAGTTTAATAAACATTATATCCTGAGTAATAAGATGTCCCTCCCCTTTGCCATCATTTACCAGCTAAATCGTCCTATTCTTTGCTGTAGTCTGTCTTATGCCCATGCTGTGTCCCATATCCCAGATTAGTGCCCCCTCCCTGCCCACCAAAGCATTTTGTGAGAGTGTCCTAATCGATGCTGCCCTCCTTAACGCCTCCTCTTCACTACTCCTCCCTCATGTTGGCCTTCCCAGGGAAGTCTCTAGTCTCATTTCTCCCTGGCTCAGAAATAGTCCATAACTGAGGAACAATGAAAATCCTGATGTCTCATCCTAAAATTAAATGCCTTAAATAACTCAACTCTATTTTTTATGTGGAAGTGGGGAGTTTTCAGGCTGCAAGTGATAACCTAATCCAAAGTGGCTTAAAATAAAGAGGAAGGAGAAGGAGACAGAGATGAGGAAGAAGAAGAGGAAGAGGAAGAAGATTAAGAAGAAGAAGAAAACAGGGAAGGACGGAGGAAGGGAAGGGAGGAAGAAAGGAAGGAAGAAAAAGAAAAGGAAAGGAGAGGAGAGGAAGGGCTTAATTTATTAATTTCAATATTGGCCTGAGCCATAGCCAAGTGCTTCAGTGATGTCACTGGATTTTCTCTTGCTCCTTCCTCTGGCTCTGCTTCATCTGTTCTGGCTTGATTCTCAGGAAGGCTCTCCAAACAAGGCAAAAAAAAGAAAAAAAAGAAAAAGAAAAAGAAAAGAAAAGAAAAAAAGGCTGCCAACACCTCTGGCCTCAGAACCCGTCGTATAACAAGTCCAGGGGAAATACTGCCTCTTTTAAAATCATACCAACAAAAGACCAAGGCTGGTAGCCTTTTCCTGAGTCAATCCCTATTGCCAGGAAGAAGAAAGTCACTGGATGGTCAGGCCTAAATTACTTGCCCATCTTGACACTGGATTGGATTAGCTCCACCCCCTTCAGAAGGGCTGAAAGTGGAAGAGGGATGGCTCCCCAAAGATATGCTGTTGATATTATAAAATGAAAGAGATATAGATCCTGGTAAGATAAAAACAACAGATATCCATTGTATCTTTTTATCCTTTCCCCCCAACTTTACCTCATATATTGTGGAGGGAAGCCAAATAAAAATATCCATTGTTCCCATAGTAATCTGCCAATGTTTCTTTCATTATGGTTTCTCAGAAACCCTACTAATTCCTCAGTGGTAAATTAAGGTTAAAAACAAAAACAAAAATAACATGACAATGCTAATATGTGACTTTTTTTTAATTATTAGTTTCAGGTATACAAACAATATAATAATTAGACATTTCACTCCTCACAAAGTGATAATCCCCCTCCCCCAATCTATTGTCCCTGTGACATCGTATATATCTATTACAGTTCCATTGACTCTATTCCCTATGCTGTGCTCCATATCCCGTGACTATATATATATATATTAAATTATAGTTGACATACAATATTATTCAGCTTCAGGTGTACATTTTTAAAGAGCTGCCAGACAAACTACAAGATGCCCACTTAAGTTTGAATTTCAGATAACAACAAACAACTTTTTAGTATAAGCCAGTCCCAAATATTGCATAGGATATACTTATACTAAAAAAGTATTTACTGTTTATTTGAAGTTTAAACTTAACTGGGTGTTCTGTATTTTTATTTGAAAAATCTTAGCACCCTACTCTAAGAAAATGCACAAATTTTTCTAAATATTAAGTTGATGCAAAAGTAATTGCGATTTTTTGCAATTATTTTTAACCTTTGAAACCGCAATTACTTTTGCACCAACCTAATATGTTTGACCATGGGATTTTCTTTTCCCCTCAAATCATCATACATGGATGTAGGATGTACGATTTGCTTCAATAGAAACCATAGTAATCCATATTTCAATAATTTAATGGTTGTTTCAGCACGCTACTCCATTTACAGTCCTTGCACCCCACGTGTCGTTTTCTTAGCCACTGTCCTATGGAGTGAAATTATTTTCATTGAAGAAAGAGCTGGGAGAAGAAGGAAGGACACATTGATGTTACAAAAGGTATTACCCAAAAATAGAAACTGATGACTTCTGAGCAATACAAACAAAAGTTGGGGGTTAGTCTATATATTTGTCCCTGACTTGGTAAGTATGACTAAGGCTGATGAAAAAATACTTTCAAGACCCAGGGGCAATTATACTCTTACAAAGTCATACCTACCAAGTGATAAAAATGTTTATATCTCTTGAGTTTACATAACACTGAAAGCAGAGACCCACCAGGCACCTCTTAGCTCTTGCTGTGTCATGTTAAAAAGACTCACTACAGGTTATTTGCACATGTAATTTAAACCATCCTATAAATTAAAAGTGTGTGGGTACGTGTGTGTGCATATGAAAAAGTCTGTAACAGATGCCTTCCCAAAATTATCACTAAGAAAGATATTTGTTTAAAAGAACACTCTTATGTGAGGTTTTCCTTTCTTTGATAATTTTCTCTATGTTATTGAAGCTACCTAATATCACATCTGGAAATGGAAATGTCTGTAAGTAATGTCACTCATTGCAGAGGGCAAGAAGCAGAAACCTGAGATAAATAGGCCTCTGTCAAACGGAAGCAGGCAAAATTACTAAAGGAAAGAAACCAGACATCCCTAGTGCTCTTTAAGACAATAATTTATAAACGCCAAAGTTTTCATCCAATAAATAATAAAACAGACATTTAATCCATTTATGCATATAGTGTTTAAATGCAAAAGGAAAGAATTAAATAATTAGATTATAAGAAAAACTATGCTCTGTTTTAATTTCCTATGTTGGTCAGTAAACTACCCTTGATAGATAGTGGGAAGATCTCTATGTTCTTGCATGCTCTGGAAGTCTTTTGATTCTAAGAGAAGAATAAACACAACACACAAGCTTATTTATGCATTGATATATGTGCACACTGTTGGATCCAACCATGTGATGGGGGCTTAGAAAGTGGTAAGGTGTAGAAGTGCTTGTGATAAAAACTATAAATCATAGAAGACCGTGTTCCTTCAACTTCTCTCTTTGCCTTTTTAGGCTCTGAATTCTACTTATCACCTGCTCCTGACATTGTTCTTCAGTTTACTGCTTTTGGGTGCTTTTGGCTCAGTTGTTATCATCGGGGTTCTTTCTATGCAATTACAAATGAAGACACCTGGTAAGCAAGTCTTCCACGGGCCATTGTTTTCTTTGGAAAGATCTATTCTAATTCATTCATATTTTAATGTTTCTCTACTATTACAGAATACAAAGTGATTCATCGTTCCATTGATACCACTTGGGAGAAGTTATTTAAAAAAAATATCTTGTGTAGAGCGACAATTAAATTTTAGCAAGTGGCTTTCAAAACTGGAGATAGGATGGACTACTCCTCCAAGAGTCATGGAGGAGGAGGAAGTCTTATGTCCTTCATTAATTTTGCACATGGTGCCAATTTCCCTAACAGACAACAAGGTCCCAGGAGGCAGGAATTACGTCTGCACTGATCAACATTAGCACAGTTCTTGGTACAAAGTAATCACTCAACAAAAAGTTGTTACCTAAGTGAATAAATGAATGAATCAATGACAAGGAACTTGGAATGGCTTCTTATAACAAGATAGATTTAAAGAAATTGGTTCTGTAAAGGAATATGTAATTCTAACATATTCAAGTGATTATTGTGGAATGGGTTATTCTAGGTTGTGATTCAGCAATGATTTATTTTTTACTTCATCTCTTGCCTTGTTCCCAACTCCCATCTAATTGACATTTTTAAATTAAATTTATTGGGGTGACATTGGTTTATGACATTATATGAGTTTCAAGTGTACAATTCAGTAATATATCATCTGCATATTGCATTGTGTTGTCACCACTCAAAGTCTAGTCTCTTTCATCACCATGTAGTTGATCCCCTTTACCCTCTTCTTCCTCCTCTACCACCCTTCCCCTCTGGTAACCACCATACTGTTGTCTCTGAGTTTTTGTTCATTTGTGGCTTTCTGTTTTATATCCCTAAGTGTCCTTCAATGAATGATTGGATAAAGAAGATACGGTATATATATACGTATAATACAGTGGAATATTACTCACCCATAAGAAAGGATGAAATTAGCGCCTTTTGTGACAACATGGCTAGATCTTGAGATTAACAAGCTAAGTGAAATAAGTCAGGTGGAAAAGGACCAGAAGGATATGATTTCACTCACTGACATTGCTAAGAGAGAAAACACAAAGCCATGCATTTTGCCAACATGACTTTAGTCTTCTACCAATCATTTGCCTTGAAAAATTTTTTTTTCTGTGATACTTAAAGCATACAACTGCCAAAAGTGCCATTCCATTTCAAATGTAACTCCATAAATTACCATACTTATGATCTTTATTCTTTCATATTTTTAAAAAGTTTCTTGCAAATATGTATATTTATGCATTGGTATATGTGTACATTTCAGTGCCAATTAATGGTACTGAGTGATGAAATTAATGTGCATTGTATTTAATTGTTACTTTGGCTTATCCAAGTCAAGCTTTTCCTAGTCACCAAGTAACAGTTTTTAAATGATCACTTTTGTTTTAAAAAAAAATCAGTGAAGTAGCATTTCATTTGAGGGATTCCAATATGTAAATATGAGCTGTAATACTGAAGTTGCTATCAGAGAAAATAATTTTAATACCCTGTGGAAATCAGTAATCTTTATTAACATAAGCAGACTTTGAAAATATTTCTAAACCATTAAAAATAGCTTTTACTGTTTCAGTGTACCATCTATTTTCACTTGTGGGAAAAGATCTCTGTTAAATGTCAATATTTATTTTGGAGAATTTGCATGAATATCAAAGTAAAACACTGAATGGCAGAGAAAGTAGCTTTTTAAAGTACAAATTGCATTCTGGTGTATTTGGCAACAAGGTTTCTGTTTTAAAAACCAATTGGCATAGGTACATTACTTATTAGATATTTACACATACTAATAACATATTGGCATATATTATTAATTAGCAATTGATGTATACCATTTATCAGTTTTTTTTTTTTCTTTAAGAAATGTTTGCATAGATGCCCAATTACAGAAAGCATGGAAGCAATGGGCTGCCTAGACCATGACTTCACATTGTTTTTTTTAGTAAAGGAAACATTCCTTAAATGTACCAAATTTGTCTAATGGGGGCAAATAAAAATGAAGCAGCTAAAAAAAACAAAAAAAGCCAAAATGAGTTTATGCTGTTTCATAGTTTTATAATAAGCAACATACATAACGGAAATATTTGGAGTCCCACAGACTTGGACTAAACTGCTTTCCCATTTATAGTTGCAAGGCAATGGGCAAATTATTTATCTCTCTAAGATTAAGTTTCCTTATCTGTAAAACAGAAATATGAATGTCTATCTCACAGCAACTGTGAAGATGGAATTGGATGGTAAATATACAGCGTCTGACTTTGGGACTCACTCCTCATCCTGCCACTCAAATTACTTAATGGATTTAATTTTCAGAATGCCTATTTTCCCTAAATGAATAATACTGTTAAACAGAGTTGCTATGTGACACAGCAATTCCAGTCCTAGATGTATACTCAATAGAAATTGTATTTCCATGAAAAATCTTGTATGTAAATGCTCATGTATTATTCACAATAGTCAAAAAGTGGAAAACCCACCAATGTCCAAATGTCCATCAACTCATGAATGAATAAATAAGTGTTATATGTCCCTACAAAGAAATATTATGCAGCAAGAAAAAGGAATGAAGGATTGATACAATGCCACAACATGGATGAACCTTGAAAATACTATGCTGAGCCAAAGAAGCCAGATACAAAAGACCTTACATTGTATGATTCCATTTATATGAAATCTCCAGAATATACAAACCTATAGACAGAAAGTAGATTAGCAGTTGCCAGGCACTATGGGGAAGGGGGCATGAGTAATGACTGCTAATGAGATTGTAATTTTTTTTGGTGGAGGGTGATGAAAATACCCTGAAATGAGATAGTGATGATGGTTGCACAGCTGTGTGAATGTACTAAATACCAATGAACTGCATGCTTCCAAAGAGTGCATTTTGTAGTGTGAATTATATCTCCACAAAGCTGTTATTAAAAAATAAAATGTCCAATGTCACACCCCTTATCTATACAACCACATATTGTTTCTCCCAGCAAATATTAAATAATTTTTAACATGCATTCAAAAAAAAGTCAGCAAATTGTAAAACCATTCAACAACAGGTAGTTCTTAAGATTTTCTTTAAAGACAATCTTTCATCAGTAAACAAGTGATGGTTATTAATCAGTTTTCTTTCCAATGGTACATTTGGCAATGCCCGAAGTCATTTCTGAAATTACACACATGTCTAAATGCACAGCAAACATTGACAGAAATACCTTCTTTGGGGACCCAAAGGGTATTTCTTCCATTTTTGCAGGAAAATGTTCCCAAATATGGAGGTGAGCAAACATTATCTCCTGAAACACTTTCTCATCCCCAAATCTCACGTACCCTCTCCTTTGTCCAAGGACCTGCCGTGGCTAAGGACTAGGGAGACCCTGAAAGCCTAGGTAAGTACCTGCATCCACCACATCACTAGGTTTCTGCTGCCTGGTAGGGAAAGAACTTTGCTCATTAAAATGAAGAGGAGAAGTGTACCGTCGTCTACTCAATCATTTCCACAATGCTGCCAGGTGGCTGTGCCTGTTTGATATGAGCTAAAATCTCAGAGACGGATATTATCTGCCAAAGACACCGAATTAGGAACCATCAGAGGCAACGGTCAGGCCCACTACTAACCGAGAGGAATAGCTTCTCCCCGCAGTGCTGCTTTTAGGGAATTGGCTTTAATAGTGTAGCTGATGAGAGAGAATCATTACAAAGTAAGCTTTAAATGGGTGGAATTGAGAATCAGACGACTTGGGTTTGAAATCATCCTTGCCACTTTCTAATTAGGTACTTAACTTTCCGTGTCTCAATTTCATCATGTGTAAAATGGGTCTAATGCTATACTTCTTTCCTACGGTTGTCAGGATGAAATTAGATTCATTCATTCAACAACTATGTACTGAACACCTATTATGGGCAGGCTGGAGATAAAATAGTGGCCAAAAAGGCTAAGATTTCTGCTCTCCTTTTCCTGCAATCTAAGGGTAGGAGACATACAATAAATGAAATAAATACAGTACACAGTATGTTCGATGTCAATAAGTATTATTAATGGAGAAAACATAAGCAGGAAGCGGGAAGCTGACTATGTCAGCATATATAAGAAGCTTAGCAGGATGACTGTCAGAGTCAGAGCAGACTAAAACTTGCAAATATTATTGTAATTAAGAACACAAATGTTTATTTTAAATTTGACGTAAAATGGTTGACCTATAAACTCCTGATTCCAAGAAGAAACGAGCAATAAACACAAACAAACATGCCGTGACTACAGTATAGGGAATACAGTCGATGGTATTGTAACAGCTATGTACGGCATCTGATTGGCAATAGACTTGTTGGGGTTATCACTCTGTGAGGGGTGAAAATGTCTAATCACTATCTTGTTTTGTACACCTGACACTAATAATAATAATAGTAATAATAATAATTGCTTTGGGGGCATGGAAAAAAGACAAAAACAAACAACCCTGTGAAGAGAGACAACTATAAAGGGTGAATTGGACTGGCCTCTGCTTTTGACTGGATTCAGAGAGAAGTCCTTTCTAGGAGTGGACATAAGGCCATTCCTCTAAAGCTGGCCCCGCTGTGTTAAGACAGTATGAGCCCCTCATCTCCACTGTTGTCCCTGGGTATTACCAGAGTGGAAGAGAAGAAAGACTGAGCATCTCCTGGGGCAAAGCTCAACCTTCCTGCAAGGGGTCCCCATCAACTGTGAATGTTGGGCCACTGGGTAAGGAGATCTTCTCGGCACTTCGTGACCTCTGACACTTTTGCGAGGGTGCGAGCACTGCTAAGTTAACTCCTGGCTCCTAACTTGTGATGCTGTGCTTGGGATGCTGCTTGCTGGAAAAAATTCATTTCAGTGTTTTCTGCAAAGCAAAAGGTGATGCAACTTCCTTCTTTTGTTCCAACATTGGGAGGAAGGAAATCAGAGGAGGGTTGAAGCTGGGAAGAGCCAACAGGACCTTTTGAATGGCAGTTCTCAAACTTGGGTGCACACTGAAATAACCTGAAAAGCTTTAAAAAAATAAGGATGTCTGGGGTTCCCCACCCCAGCCAGAGATTCTGATTTAATGGGTCTTGGATGTGGCCTGGACACTGGGATTTTTCCAAGCTCCCTAGGTGACTCTCGTGTGTAGCCAAGATAGAAAATCACTGATCTAGAATAAATATTAGAACAAATGAACACCTGGGATAGGGGACAACTTGAACTTTGTTAAAGGGTCAAAGATTTAGGTGGCAAGGAATGCCTAGTAAAGCCAGGGCTCAGAGACGGGGAGAGAAGTTGCTGCAAAATGGTGCAAGAAAAACAAAACTAAAATTGCTAATAAGAAAACTGAACTACATGGTAATATATGATTATATTAATGTAAATCTGGCTGCATGTATTTTTAAAAGCCACCATGATTGGTTTACATATGCATTACTGTTTTAACAAACTAGTTTTTTAAAGAAAGAGCAACACTGAACACAATGTTCCTTGGACGCGTTTAACCATATGTGGTAGATAACATTACCCACCTCGCCCCCCACCCCCATATATCCAGGTCCTAATCTCCCAAACCTGTTGCTGTGTCATCTTTCATGACAAAAGGAACTTTGAAGATGGGATTCAGTTGAGGAGCTTAAAACAGGAAGGCTGGCCATGATTACCTGGGTGGTCACATTTAATCAATCACAAGGGGCTTTGGAAGGAGGAGATAAGAGAGGCAGCCAGAAAAAGGAGATGTGATGATGCGCGCAGAGGTTGCAGTGATGCTCTTTGAAGATGAAGGAAGAAATGAGAGAAGAAATGCTTGTGGCCCCTAGAAGGTGAAAAAGACAAGGGAATGGATTCTCTGCTCGAGCTGCAGAAGGAATCCAGCCCTCCTGACACGTCGATCTTAGCCTTGTGAGACTCATTTCAGACTTCTAACCTCCACAACCACAAGATAACAAGTTGGGGTTGCTTTTAGCCACTACATTGGTGGTAATGTGTTACATCAGTAATAGGAAACGAATACCCCACGTTTTCAGAAAGACTAGCTCTTTAGACCATTAAAGATATCCCCCACCCCCAAACAGCATCCA
The DNA here is from genome assembly GCF_036562045.2 of Rhinolophus sinicus. Classification (NCBI taxonomy): domain Eukaryota; kingdom Metazoa; phylum Chordata; class Mammalia; order Chiroptera; family Rhinolophidae; genus Rhinolophus; species Rhinolophus sinicus. Next base: position 13,787,277 of record NC_133761.1, read on the forward strand.
TTTACTGTGCAGCTATTAACTGAATTGTAGTCATAATGCTCAGGAGGAAATAGACAATGAAGTGCTAACTTCGCCAGGTAACCCTATAAAATGCTGACAAAGGTCCAAACATTCCAGGCATTGTGGACAAACCCAGGACTTGGCTTCAGAGCAGCTAAGGACACATGCACCTGGAGACAAATGCCATTACGGGGAACTCCTCGGCCGTGCCAAATCTCCTACAGGTATTCAGACCATCCCAGTGCAGCTTACTACTGGAGAGCTTCTCAAATTTGGCTTGTGTGGAAACCCTGAGGAGCTTTTAAATATCCTCACGCCTGGGCCACACCCTAGACAAACCTCAGCTCTAGGGCTGGGACCCTGCACTGTGCTTTAACAAATTCTGCAGAGCAGTGGCTCTCAACATTAATGTGTCTACGAATCACCTCTGGATCCCGTTAAAATACCCAAGAGTCTGCATGTCTAACAAGCACCCAGGTTATGCCGATGATTGTATCTTTGATGAGCAAGGTGACGCAATGTCCTTTTTCCCCTCTGTGGGATCTTTCTCTGTTAACCAGCAATCCAGGAAGAGTTGAAATAGGGGATTATTTTAGAGATTATTGTGCGAGGGTTGCCAGTGGAAAGGCATTTAGCTCTGCACTTCTTTTGGTCTATTTTGCTTACTGCCTAATCTTACAAACATTAGTGTTTAGCTACCAGAGAGTCATTGCAGCTAAAAGGCAAGAAACTATGGTGTTTTTTCTTTTTTTTTTCTTTTTTCTTCTTCTTCTTCTTTTTTTTAATCTTATATGATGTAGGGACATATAGCATTGAAGGATCTCCAACTTAATTCTTCAGTTGCTTGGTTCTCTATTCCTCAGTATATCAGATAGAGTTTTATTAATAAGGCAAAAGTCATTCATTGCATTCCAAGTGACAATACAGAATACAGGACATTAAAAGCTTAGACAAAAAGTGGTGGGGCTGGGGAAGCCTGAGTTCCTGACATCAAGAAGTATTAGATTTATGGGAAAAAAGAAGTGATCTCAGGCACCCTGGGAACCCAGCCATGTCTGTGATTCTAGGAGGCCACTGAAAATGCCCTGTGCATTTCAAGAGCCTTAGGAGAGCTTCCTTGTCAATGCGAGCTGCCTGCAGCACTTCACTGTGCTATGGTCTGTTCTCTGCCCATGGGTTCTTTGCAGTTGCAGCCAGGAATATCACCATCTCCTCCTCATCCTTCAAGATCTCATAAGAACGCCTCTCAGTTGGCAGACTCTAACAGCGGAAAGAGATCTGGGAAAGGCAGCCCCGGGCTTTTCCCTCGGGTTGCCGAGCAGACTAGAGACAGGTATGACAATGCCAGGCTAACCACAACAGCCTGCCACACTCAGCTCTGCGGTTCAGTTCAGCAACTATTTACTTAGATCCTACCCAGGACCAGACTACGTGGGAAAACAGAAGAGATGATACTGCTCCTCCAGGCTTTTCCAGTCTAATAATACATGAGTCACGCACACACACACACACTAATGCCAGACAGAACTAAAGCTCAATCCTGTGATTCTCAGGTTTAAATGCTGAAGAAGCTGTTTATGTCAACAGAATACAGAGGCCATTATTAAGGACACCCGATCTCGTTCAGATTTGCATAACGTGAGATCTCATGGAAAACCGTGTATTTCATCAGTCCTTTTTGTGGCCGTCCTATTTCTTTAGGAGGAAAATGAGTTCATCAAAAATACTGAGGCAGAAAAACAGGAAACAAACAAACAAAAAAACGTGTAGGTTCAATCAATGGCTTAGGTCTACAGCTTTTGTCCAGAATTTGATCTTTTTAGGCATCATTAAACCATATATTGTTAGTGTTCAGAGCATTTGTACATAGAGCAGGGATCGTCCAACTGCAGATTAGCATGGATGAGCTTTTCTTTTACTCAATACACGTGTAATGAGCACATGAAAATCATGATGGTGATCGTTATTTAGAGTATCGCCTGGTACCTACACTACTTGCTTTGTTTTATACCTCACTCAAACTCGAAGCATTTAGACCCATTTATTGTATCTTCTTAAACACTGAGCTATGATACGTTCACTTTCTGACAAGCCCTGGGGCACAAGGTACAATTTCTGGGTGCTGGGGTTACAAAGGAAACACGTGATGTTCCCAGCCTTGAGTTTATAGACTAATTTCTTTCAAGTACCTCAATATTTTATTGATATACTTTTTTCAGGCATTTCCTTCAAACATAGTAGTAAAAAATACTTTAATATCAGTCAATTTGGAAAGGCGATAAGAGCTCCTTTGGTTTCAACAATATTTTAAAATAAACTTGTAAAAATACATAAATTCATTAAAACAAAATAATTTGTATGCAACCACATTTTACAACCGTGCTGGCTGCAGATAATTCTTTGAGTTAGGAGCTCTTCGGAGTAACTGCAAGGGAGCCTATGACCTACATTTGGGAAATCATGGCAAGTGAATCGGTCATGAAATTAGCATTCTCTTCAAATTTCTCTGCATAAAGTGGCCAATCCTGTCAAATATCCTTGGTTGCTCTAGGAATGTTCATGGTGTCTGTTATGCAATCATACATATTGAATGTGCCCATCCTCTGAAAGGCAACCACTGCCTCATAGCTGATTACTGATCCTACAATACTCGGTATGTGAACATGAAAGGGGAGTTTCCTTTCAGCCAATGGAATGTGAGCTACCACATGAGTAGAGACACAAAGAGCTTCTCTTTGAGATAAGTGTGAACATTCTGTCCTTCAGGAAATCCTTCAAATGTATGCGAAGGTCAATCTTCTTACTAAAAGGCTCAGGGAGGAAAGATCGTTTTGGGAATGTTACGAATTTTCTCTATAGTAGAGGATTCCAGAATTTAGTATTTCAAGGGGACTTCTGTGAAATGAGCTGAGTAGCGCTTTAGATTGAAGTTTATAGCAGAGCCTCTGTGTAGTGAGAATGTTTTCATTTGTCCCAACTGATTGGGAACCCAAGCTGCAAAATGCAATAACAGATGTGAGGAGCCACGGGACAGCTTCTTGGGATGCACCAGAGTTAATGTGTTTCCATGATGAATTTGCCTGTTAGTCAATTGAAGACTGGTTGTCCCAAAATTAAAGAAGCTTAAGATGCTATTAAAAATGAGTGCCCCTTGGAGGATTCATGGGGAAAACATACTGCATTTAATTAAGAATTCCCAGCTATCTAAGCTTCCCACTCACACAGTAAAATGTGGTTTTTAGAAGCTGCTATAGCCCAGCCAATAGCTAAGCAATAGCTGAAAAAGTAAATGAAGTCCAAATACTATTTGGAAAGAAGGGAGGATGAAATTCTTAGTTTTTGAGTATGCTGAGACATTTGCCATTCCAAAGAAGGTGAGCAAGGTGAACGACACAGGTAAGTAGCAGTGCAAATGGGAAACCGGTGATCAAGACGGATGGGAACGGTTGAACAGAGCCTTTGTCCTCGGGTCTATTTTTTCCTAATAATTCTTAAAAGCAGATAGTGGCAACCAAGACTGGATAAACGGAAGTGGTATCTAAGAACTAATAAAACATTGGCATTCTGAGTCATTTGGAGAAAGGATATCAGCTTTGCAATGAACTGTGTAACTGACCTCAGAAACAAGATTTAATGAATACGCACTTTCATCTTTAGTTTCCTGTTTTCTTCATTTTAAAAACATGTTCTGATTTTCACGGTCTATAGACAATCCACGCTTTGTAAATACCATATCATTTACCATTTGGCAGTATTTTTTTCCCTTGGCCATTGGTGTTATCTTCATGATCAATCAGTGTTTGCATACATTTCTATAAGAACAGGAAGACTATTTGTTTTCTCCTCAGAAGCAAAGCAGCAGAATTTGGTACTTATCTAAATATCCCAATGCAAGTCAGAGATTTATCAGTATTACACTTTCACAATCCCATCCAAGAAAGGACACAGGTGATGTCTGCATTTCTATTTGTCTTCTGCACTCATTCCTCTTAGCTATGACCTTAGGTTAGGCTCCCATAGCGTGATGGAGATGAGTGGTCCACATTTTCCTGATGGGGATATTGGGACAGTTAGCCATCATAACCAAACCAACTAAAGCTTTAAATCACGTTGGCTTTTCTAGTCTGTGCTATAACACAAATAACCAGATGCAGAAACCAGTGCATTATTATCAAAAGAAAGGTCTGAGCACAAAAAACTTTTCTTCTGATACACTATTTTTGTTGATGTTATCTTGTTGGGTGACTGTAAAAGACAGGTCACTGTGGTAAAATTCTCAAGTTTTATTGTGCATGAGAATCATGTGAAGACTTGTGCAGTCATAGATTGCTCTATCCCACCCTCAGAATTTCCGAGTCAGTAAATCTTAGGGAGATCTTAAGGATTTGCATGTCTAACAAGTTTCAAGGGATACTGGTGTTACTTGTCTGGGTACCAAACTCTAGAGCCACTGTTCTAGTGTCCACACTACAGTGTCCCAAATCCCATCTTCAAGGTCAATGCATCCATCCCCCATCCCCAGGTGGTAAAATCAATTATGACCAGACCACTTGCAGTTGTCATGCTCATTGGAAATTGCTGTCAACCTCAGTGAATTACCTCTTCCAAGTTTAAAATTCTTCCCAGGGCCTGGCATGAAGCAAATTACTGGCTGAAGGGGGAAAACAAAGGCTTTGCCAATTTGCCTCAATTTCAGATCATCTAAAAGCTCATCCCAGATACAGAGCTCACTGCAGGTTCTGTTCAGGTCTTAGTGTGTGGATCAGTTTCCCCTGCTTATTCCTATATTACTCACTTCTTTACTGGTATATCTCCGAAGACCACTCCCCAACAAACGTTTGCACAAAACACCTTGTCTCAGAGTCTATTTCAGTGCAATCCATTTTAAGACAGTGTCAATTGATATTCTGCACCACAATTATTTGAATTGTAGCTCTCAACATATTCCAAGCATTGCAGCAAACACACTGACCTCATGCTTCCTGCCATCATGGAAAACGATGTATTTTACTATCTGGTTTGCAATGAAACATATTACTTACACATTTTGTTCAACGCTCTGTTGTCTTAACTGGTCCTGTCCTATGCCCCAGAATTCCTCTTATGCATTAAGAAAACGACTCCATATAATAATAAAACACGCTGAAGAATTTACACTGTTAAAGGCACAGCTTTCTCAAGCTGGTCTTCCTGTTAATGATGAATTGACGGTTAGGAAGTATTACAGCCTGAAATTTCCTACCTGTTAACTCAGGGTTCAAAACTACTGGTAATGTTGACAAAAAATGGTGAATATACTATTAAGAATTATAAAATCCTAGTAGTTCTTTGCTGATTGCCCTGTTTCTCCTTACACTATAAAATGTATCTTATAATAATAAAGCATTTTACTTGTGGGATAGATGAGGTGATGAGGAAAGCAAGAAAAGGTTATAGGAAAAAGAGAATACAATTTTAATTTCAATAAAACATCATATAAAAATACAGATAATTTATTAGGCATCACAATCTTTCCTCGTTTACGTTTTTAAAATCTATTATATTAGGTTTTTGTTACGTATAACTCAGATTAACTGAAAAAATACTGTTCCTAGATAGAAAAGAAAACTTGAAAAATACCCGTTTCTTTGAATCTGGTTGGAATGGGCAATAATTTACCCACTGATTTTCTTAATGAGTAAACGGCAGCATGAAACTCCCCTTACCCACACTTGTTTAGAGTTATGACCCAAGCTCTCTTTTGAAGTAGCTGCACAATGGAAACTCCCTGGTTGGCCAAGAGAATGAATAAAATTGTTAGTAAGAACCTTCACATGCTTGTGGAACTTCCAAAATAGACACTGGCACTTTCTTATCAAAAGATAGCAAGAAGCAGAGGATTTATTCTGAGAAGAAAAGAAATTGACGGAAGCAGTATCTGAGAAAACAAAGTCAAAAAGCAGAGATGTAGAAACCAGAGTCAGCAAGCAGCAACATAAGGTCAGATTACTGTGGCTTATCTCATTTTCTTTTGTGAGACCATAGATTCACTAACAACTGGGCAACTGGTTTCTGTTGTAAACTAAATGTCAGCAACTCACAAGATTCTTCTGTGGTAGGATGTAGAACCCTCTCCATTCATCACATCTCTTTGTGAATGTGCTTTGTCAAATGGACATACCAGGAAGGAGGAAGGTCAAGAACAAGGTCAAGAAGCAGGAAGGAGGAAGGTCAAGAACAAGAATTTCAAATGTGATTCTGGATATCATTTCAACCAAGCGAATCACTTTGTTTCATACCTTCTGGCAGCTCTACACCTCTGCATGCCCTTTGCCATGACTATATTTCACAACACCTGGCTCTCTGTACGAAAATGCCATTAACGCAAACGGAAGCAGGCAAGATGCTTTGTGTGATTCAGAGGGTACAATTTGCAAGAAACAAATCCTGGGCTAGGTTCTGCTTTGTAAGCCACAATGCCCATCCCATTGCTGATAGGGACAGACTATGGGGAGGCAGCCAAGATTCGACGGCTTCGGAACAGTTAGATAACTACTACGATGAAACGTATGAGATGTATGACCATGAGACTTGAATCTCTCAGTGCCCATGGCAGTCCAAGAGGCAAAGCATGTGTGATCCACTAGAGAGTCATTGAAAGTGAGAGCAGGTGACATGTCTCAAATACAGAGATGATATGTGCTTGGGGTATATACCTCTTGAAGGACACTCATCTTAAAACTGAACGCAATATTTCATAGGTTACTTCAACATACAAAAGATATTTGTTGATCATCAATTATCTACTAGGATCTTTAGAAAAGAGAAAGTAAGACACGGGATCTAATTGAAAGGAGCTTATAACTCAGTAAGGGACAAGAACAAAATATTCATATTACGAGACAGAACTGGATGAGAAAATTATAAGAGTGAAGAAGTTAAAACGATGGCAAACCATCTGAATAAAACAACAGTTACATCTTACAGATAATGCCTGATTTCTGGTTCCAATCATCAATTATAGGCTACTTGTGTATTTATTCATTTGACACATATTCACCGAGCATTTATTATGTACAGGAAGCTGTGCCAGGTCTAGGGGTGTAATGATAGAGTGAAATGAAATGTACCAGAATTACTGTTTGCTCCCATCTGGGCAAAGTATAATCTCAACACTTTGTTGAAATTGTCATATATTGCCCCTGAATAATATAGTATACCTAAGGTGAAATGAGCTATTCTGGAAATATTGCTTAGGAATTTTTTAAAACATTTCTAGGTGTTGGGCAGCAGATAAATTTTAGTAGATACTCATAATCTGTACTCCTTGCCTAAACGAGTCATAATACATAAAGTGAGTGATCTTACCAGCGACCAATAACAAGGACAGATTCCATTCACATTCACTCCTTAGGCTAGATTCTGTACTAGCTAATGATCTTTGTTAAATTTCCCCATTGGTAAGAATCACTGTCTCCATTCTCCATACAATGTGAGACTCAGGGAAGTTACAACAACTTACAAAAATTCATGTGAAATTTTTGAGAAGATGGGCAGCAAACCTAGGTCTGTCTTGTTCTTTGGGGAGCTGAGTCCCTATTCCCCATAGTAATGCACTGCTGTTCCCCCAGCCTTCTTCTGTACCCTTCATCTGGGATTGGTTGATTTTTATTCCCCTGAACTCAATTCCCATATAGCTAGTAGTGACTTAGACCACTGTTTTTGCCTACCAGTACCATTCTTTCTTATCGCTGAGTTTTCTGTATAAAGAGTGGGAACCTTATATCTAAGGATATATATATAATAAAATATATAATAAAAATGTATAATAAAAAATATTTAATAAGTACAATGGCTCAACCTTTGGTTAATCAGAAGTTTGATCACCTGACCAATCAGAAAATACACTAATAATAAGCAACCATACTGATGTAAATACCAGCTGAATAGCAACTGTTCCCGGCACACAGCCCGTATCAGGGTCACTCTCTTCCATTTAGGCAAAATCTTACACAGACAACCCCCTTCGCTTACATCACTGAACTCTCATGAGCGATCATGTACCTCTTATCACATATCTCTTACTATCTCTTTATCTTTCACCTTATCGTTAATGTATAGACATGTTTTATTTGGGAGGAGAGGATTTAGTAATTTATCTTTAAATGGACGATCCTGCCACTTGGTATGTGCACGTTGCTCCAGAAACACAAAAAATAGATGAACTGGATGGACAACATGGACAGAGTTCACTGAACTGCACAAAACAATGGATGACCAACAATTAAAACAAAGTCTCAGGTTTGAGACTATAAGTGACAGCTTTTTCCATAACTTAGTTTGCTCATCATGCCAAAGGGAACTTATTCATAATATTGTAAGAAACTGAAATCAACAAGGGGAAGTTTGGATTAAAAAAAAATTAGATAAGTATACCATGTGCCCAGCACTATATGAAGAAGTTCTCTAAACCTCACAATTCCATTGCACCCATTTTTCAGATGAGGAAACTGAGGCACTGAGGGAGAAGCAGAAGCAGGGTTTAAGACCAGGGAGTTTTACTCTAAATCCCATATTCTCTACTACAATGTTTTACTATTTTGTATCACATAGAGGCTAAGAACTCATAACATATGTGGTTTCAAAATGGAAAGTCAGATCAAAATTCTTTTTGCTCTTTATTACAAGAAAAATAAACCTCCTTACTTAAATGAAGGACTCTAACATTTAGCACTGACCATTTGTCTAGGCGCATTTATGGCTATTCCCTCATCTTGCTTTTTATGCTTCACCTATTTCAAAAAAGCCTTGTTTTCTTTCCTGTGCCTAAATTTCTTTGCAGGTATGTTTCCCTCATCCTGGATGGCCCTCGCCTGCCTTCTTTCCAGATCTTACTCGGTTATTTCAAATGCCATCTCCTCTATGAAGCTCCCCTGACTGCATCCATCAAGGTATATTTTAAGGTTTCTTCCTTCTTGTTCCCACTGTACTGTGCATATATTTGCCTGCATTTAGCATTTACCATGCCTGCATTTCCATTCATGCGACTGCCTTTCCTTCCGGAGTAAAGGACTCCCTCTGCCTTCAAGCCTTGCACATAGTAGAGCCAGAAAATATTTATAGAATAAATAACTGAATGATCCATTAATTAAGCATCTTTAAATATATTCTTCAGCATTCATATGAATTCTTTCTGTCAGTAGTAGTAATAGAAAACCCAACTCAAACTACCTTAAATAATAAAGGAAATATTTCAGCTTATATCAAAAGAGTATGGCCAAAGAACGGCCTTTGGTTTCATTCAGGAGGAGGCTGATGTTACTAGCTTCTTTCTAGATCCCATTTCTTCCCATGAGCTCATCCTAAGGCTGAGTTCCCCCACTTTCTAGAGCTACATACATGATTTTCCGTATCCAGAAAAAAAAAAAATATATTAGGTTGGTGCAAAAGTAATTGTGGTTTAAAAGGTTAAAAATAACTGCAAAACCTGCAATGATTTCTGCACCAATCTAATAGTATCTTTCCTCAACTCGTGGCACACTGGTTCACATCACCACGATGAGAACGACCTAGGTTTCCTAGGACAAGGAAACTGCCTCGCCCTGGTTCACATAAGCCCGGTTATTTTCCCATTCCTGAGCATTGCACCAAGGGGGATAGGATTCACTTATGCACTTAAGCCCCACCCCCAGAAATGGTGGTGAGTCCATTCTACCTCAACCCTGTGGTGATGACTTAATAAAGAAAGGGTGGAGGTGACACTGGGGGACATATGTAAATGAGTGAATGGATTTTTCCACTTTGAACAATCACATATGCTCATTTTTAGTAGTATAGTAGCACAACACTGTTCTGTGACTATTTCAAAATTGCCTGTAAGACAGGAAACCTTTTGATGCCAAGATCTGATTTCTTAAAATAATGCCACCAGTTCCTCTGCAATTCAGTAAGCTACAGCAAGTCTCCATCATCTCCACCTCCCTGACAAGTAACCTCAAACCCGCCGCCTTAGCAACTGACCCCAGGATTCCTCCCCAAATTAGAAGAGATCCAAATTTTCCAGGGGGTGTCTGGGAGAGAAAGGAAGTTGCTATTAACCAAATGACTCACATGCTGAATCACAAAACAAGAACCATTTGGGGAAAGGTCGCCCTTCTTGGCTGTAACTGAAGAGTGTGTTTCCAGTTAACTGGACACCCGGAGGCCCTTTTGGGAAGAAGCCAACACGACCAAAATAGTGACAGTAGCATCACCAGTGGATGCATGATAATGGCCCACAATCTAGAGATCCCTCCACCCTTCTTAGTTTCATGGCCTTGTAGCTCCCAGGGATACATTCTTTGGGAAATCTCAGACCCAGAAGGGACTTTTCCATGTGTCAGGAACCCAAATTGTCAACGGAAATTTCAAGGAAAAGCCAACAATTCTCTACAAGAATCGCATTTGGAACACCCTTCCCACAATTGGGAGCCAATTATTTCATTTTGTTTCTCCTTCCTAATAATTTACACATGAATTTTTACTACCATAAGGTTGGTAAAATGGGATTATTTGTCCTGTGATTTAAATATTCTGATGTCTAGAGAATAAAAGAATTTTAAGCTTATGGAAAGATAAAACTTGGGATATTAAGCTAAAATTAAAGGCTGAACGTTGATTGTCTTTCATTTTTGTATCCAGATTTGATGTTCTGTGATACGGTATCAATATTTTCCCATTTTAAACATATCCACCAAGAACCCTCAAAGTGCTTCACCCATTTCATCACCCGACCCATTCATCCATTGTTCTTCATTTTTATTTAGTGAGCACACATTTATTGATGGTCTATTCTGTGCCACATATCCACAAAGGGCACGTCTATGAACCAACTGACTTGGTTCCTGACCTCAAGGAACCAGGTCTGAAGCCGGCTCCTTCTCCCTTCCTTCATTCTACATGAGAAGGGGGCCTGGTGGAGAGGAGGAATCTGATTGTGAGTTAGGAATCTGTGTAATTGCCATAGCCACCTTAGTTTCCTCGGATCAGGTCTCGTTCTCAGGGGGTAAAATGTCTCTTGACCGGAAGCATCTTACACGGAGGGTCATCTTCCCCAATACTTGCATCCAGAAGCGAGCCTAACACCTGGAAGGTATGGAGTAAGTGACTGACGAGCACAACTGCAGAAGTCGGGGCAGAGATAAGAAGGTAACTTGCGACGGGTAATGCAGCCCTGTTCTCTGTGCAGTTTGCATCCCCGTCTAGGTCTCTGGATGGTCTTGATACCTGCTTAGTTATGGCACAGGCATCGATACTATGATATAGCTTTAATTCGATCACACACTCCATTTAAAGGCGTATGTGTCAGGAAGTCAAATTATTTTAACTATATTACAGCACCTCGCTTATTTACCTTGAAGCCCCAGAGCAAGAATTAAATGCCTCTTTTCCAGTTCTTTTTGCCTCCAGTTCTATGTGCTTTCTCCATGCCCAGCCCCTGCGAGTGCCTACTAGCCAGGCACTGATACAGACAGGCTCGGGAGTTAACCACATTTGAAGATTCAGCTGCACTTGGAAGGCGGGGCAAGCTAGGGAAAAGAGGGAGGAAAAAAAGCGTTGTGTTTTTTGTGTGTGTGTGATTTTTTTTCTTTCCATAGAGCAGGGACCTTTACAATGCACCACAGTGTGTGAACAGAGCGACGTGCTGTGATACCATTTAGCAATAATGGATGGCTTGTGCTGCCCAGACTTAACAGGCCAGTGAGCAACATCAGGCTGCAGATGGAGTGCTGTGAGACTGCCATGCATTAAAAAAGGATGAAAAATAAAATTGTCTATGGCTATTGTCGACATATTTATCCCTTGTTTAGGGATCCCCATAGCAACAAAAAGCTGTGACCCGCTGGAAGAGGTGGGAAGTCTGCACTGTAGAAGGATGAACTTGTTCAGGAACGGAACCGTCTCTGCGTGCAACCGCCCCCTCTAGTGACGACTTCGTGAATGGCAGGGCTTTTCTGAGTTTCCTTTGGCATCAAGCTCTCACCACCATATGTTATGGCTCTTAACTCTAAAAGCACAATATTATTATATTAAATTAGCATGACTAAATTTTGAGGCGACGTCTAAAACTTCATTGTTTTGAGTCTTTTAACTGTTGCTTTCCAAGCTTTTGTTTTGTTTCCATATTCTAAACTAAGTCTAGTAAATAAATATCCAAGTTGCTGGCTTGAGCCAAACTCTTCCCTGCAATGTTGCCCATGTCTCTCACATTTGGGAAACCAAAAAAAAAGAAGAAAAACAACTAACGTGGAAAAAGTAGCTGGAATCTTTGAGGCCACTGTTCCTTCCTTCCTGGTAGAGGAGCTGGCATATAGTTATAATCTTAGGGGTGTCCCAGATATGCTATCACTTCTCTGTCCTGTTCCTCACGTCCTCCGTCTCTCCAGCTGCCACCTATGAGTATGACAATATTCATGCTTAGAGTTCATATCCAGACCACTTACAAGTTCACTACGCTTCAGGGGCAGGAATCTCTACCCCAATTATGCCTCCTCGGGGGGTACAGTAGGCTTAAAATGATCTCAATCGTCACCCATCAAAATCCTCCATAGCTTTGCAGCAGATTCCATGGGAAGGCCCTACCCTCCCTTTCAAGAATTCACAGCTGAAGTCCTCACCCCTCATTTTCTCCTCCTCTGAAACTTCATAGCCCTTTCTTTTCATTTTCACTCTTTCTTTGAGTCTCATGAACTGCGTTGTACTATTAATATTCTTTCTAATGTGAATTTGTCAACTCTGTGTTCCTTGGGAACAAAGACTTTGTTTTGAGTGTCTGAATTCTTTAGTTTTCATAGTCCATTTGGTTGGACTTATTTCACCCACAAATTCGTAAGGCAATATTTACAAAGAGAGACTTAGTCTATGGGGAATCGATGTTTCAGGTATCATCCAGATTCCTGGAGGGTCTGTCCAGCAGGACGTAACACCCCGAGACTCTCAGGCGACTGAGCAAGAAAGAGGTGAAGGGAACTGCATCTTTCCTGACACGTCAGTGTCAAGGTATGTGAAGAAAGAATCCACTACATCGTAGATCCCCACTATACCCTTAAGTCACAGATATCATTTTCTCTTTACAGATAAGGAAACTGAGCCTCAGAAAGGTTAAGGAGTAAGCTAGATGTCACCCCATTACCAACCAATGCTAATAAATGTCAAATAAATTTTTTTGTATTATACTCATTGGCTTTAAAAGAGGACTTCCCAAAAACCTTCACAGAAGAAAAGCTACTTCTTATATTTCTGGCCTTTTGGATCCTCAGGGAAGAAATAGGGTAGGGGGTGATTCTCAGAGGGCAAGTTATTCATGTTTGAGAAGGGATAATGGTTGCCCTACTTCCCTCTTTAGTGGAAATCAACCTTAAAAAGCATAGGAGAGTGGCAGCAGTAGATATCCTGGCAGTATTGAAGATCAACTGATATTTCCAGGTCTATGGATAGTTATCTTGATCAACAACAAAGTTCCCATTATGTGTTTCCCAAAACACTGGCATCGTGAGCTTTTGCTCTAGAAGAAGAAGCTGGGATCAAACGTATTTGAGAAGTTCTGCATGTGAAGTTTCAGAATGGGCTCTGAGAAGTTCTGTCATTTACTAATCAAGGGGAAAAAAAAATCTGTTCATCTGAGCTAGACCTCATGTTTTCCAAGCACAAATAATCCTAGCTTCCATGTTTTGTTAATACCGACCAAACTGTATCTGTGAAACGACATTTGGTAACACTGATCTTGAGGCAAGAACATGGAAGTTCAACGCAAGCAAGGAACTCCTTAAGAATCTGGACCTGACAATAAGGAAATAATAATATGAAGGAAATTTGATACAATAACCACCATAGAACTGGATATATTTAAGTAATTCACATAAGGATCCTGTTTTGCTCTATGAAGTGTAATGAGGAAAAGGTAGATGTGAAGGCATCCCTTGGTTTTATTAACAATGCTTTGTTATTTAATTTTCAGTGACAGAAGCACTTTTGTTTGTTCTCAAAGAGTACATTTCAAAAAATTCAGCTTTGGTAATCCCCTCACTACTTGGATTCAGAAAAGTTTCCATCACGGGAGCATTTCTGTTTCTCCATCTTTCCCCTTCCTCTTCCTTTTCTCTAAACTCTTCCCCACTCCCACCCCAACCACACAATTTTGTCTTGTTCTATGTCTAGAAGAATGGCTTAATTTTTCTCAATGCTCCTTTTTTTCTGTTTTACATTTCAGTACTGCTTTCTATTCTCTATATATTTTCCACTGTCTCGGTATTTCCTATAAGATTTCCCATTTTGATGGTGGTAAAAACTTTGACAAAATTTTTGTGAGATGAAAAAAGTACTTGAATTCTCTCTCATAATTACAAGACAAAAGATCTTGAGCAAGTGATTTAATATCTTTTAGTTTCAGTTCTTTTGTCTGTTAAACGGACTTAATAATACCTGCCTTACAAGTACACTTATAGAAATGCATTATGTACATTTTAAAATTCGTCTTATATGTATATAAAATGCAAAGTTCCAAGCATAGTGCCTGGTGCATAGTACATGCCTAGTAAGTATTAATTCTCTGCTCAGAACATAATAAGATAGTTGGCATACTAAATTCTTTTGCTATTTGTTTATAACCACTCAAAGAAGTGTAAAAAATAAATAAATGGGGGCTCTTAATGACGCAGAGGGCATCATGGAACCCAGGTATGGCCAGACTAGATATAAGCAAAAAGTTATCCCATAGCTATTCATTCTGTCTCTACATCTCATAGTGTCAGCTCAGGTTACCAGTAGAGTATGTTGTATAAAGTACGCAGTTCTCTTCTTTAACTTAAATCTACTGAGATTCACCAAGCCATAAGCCTAGGTCATTATCTATACAATATTCCATCACTTTTCCCCAGTCCACCGTGATAAGTTAATAAACCAGAAAAATGATTTTGGTGGGTTTTATGGGAGATTTTAATCTATAACTGGAGGGGAAATTCACGGCTATAGGTAAATATCTCTTTTGGCAGAGGCAAAAGGTTAATTCCAATAAAAATAGATACTGTTTCCCCAAAAATAAGACCTAGCCGGACCATCAGCTCTAATGTGTCTTTTGGAGCAAAAATTAATATAAGACTTGATATTATATTACATTATATTATATTACATAAGACCGGGTCTTATAGTAACATAAGACCCGGTCTTATATTAATTTTTGCTCCAAAAGACACATGAGAGCTGATGGTCCGGATAGGTCTTATTTTCGGGGAAACACACTATTTCCTATATTTTATTTTTCAAGAAAATTTAAATTTTTCTCCACTGTTTTCAAACACTCTGGGGATTTTTTATTTACACGGGGATTGCCAGAGGTTAGAGATCTGAGTACGGAATCTATGTAACAAAAATAATCATCACAAAACCTGGGGCTATGTGACTCTTATCTATCACTAATGAAGGTAATCGGGTTGAAGACTATAAGCAGGACAATTAGGAGAAGAGAAGCATGGATCAGATGAATTGATTACTATCAATCAATAACCCTTCTTTCCCTCGACCCATGACCCGCCATGATGCTTTCTTGTCATGGTCCAGAAAGCATATTTAACAAGGACGTGGACGCAGTGATCCAGTTCACTTAACCAAACCACCCCCCTTCTTATGTTTTAATCCTTGCTCAGCCATTCAATTTCCAGGTGACCTCTGGCATTTTTAGAAAGGGGACCATAGTGCTGATGTATTAAACAACTGCTAATTCCTCTTTCAAAGAACTTTGAAACTACAGAGGAAGGTTAAGTACCTGGCTGTAATAGGCTGGATCCTGATCATTTTTTTTCAACAGACTGACATTTGTTAATAACCTAGACTGAGTCTATAATTAGAGAAATGTAAAAATATTATGTCAGGTGTTTTGTTTTGTTTTCACTTGTTTATCTACTAATTCAATATTTATTGAACATCAACTATATGTGAAAGTACTATTTTAAGCTTTGGTGATAAATACAAAGTAGACTTACAGCAATCAAGCTGTCAAGTTACTGAGGGTCTGCAAAAGGCCCCAGGAGGCAAACAACTGATTCAGATTTAATATAATAGGTGAGCATATAGGTAACACTGTCAAGTACAGAACACACAGAAAGGATCTGGGGCAAGGAGGGTGGGTAAAGACAATTATCAGAAGAGCCAAGATTTGAAGAACAAATAAAAATTTGCCAGAAAGAGGTGCTGAGATCAAAGCAATGGGTGTGGAATGGGAGCAGCTTTGGGTCTTCCAGAGGAGAGGAGAGAACATTTGAAGAAACTGCTACGGAAGAAAGGCAGGGCAGAAATCCTGGATGTACTTGAGAGAGTGGCAGATTGTGAATGAATAGAAAGACAGGCAAGAGATAGATCACAAAGCACCTTATAAGATATCCTTTGGAGGATGAACAAAGGATCAGAGGCCAGTTGAAAGGAAGGAGACAGTGTAGAAGGAATGTGTAATGGAAAAACCTCAATCTTCCACCTTCTGTTCAGGGAATAACTCCAGCTTTTCCCTACTATGTTTTTCATTCCTTTTATTCTCTTTTACTACTCACAGAAAACACTTCACTTCTGGTCACCAAATGTGTGGAGGTTCTTTTTCCCACACCACCAAGAAATGATTGAACACCGCCTGGGTGTCCAAGAACTAAACTAAATCAGACACTATCTACCCGGAGATAACATCTGATTCCACAGGTTAAAGATTCAGTACCACAAGACTGTCCCCTCACCCCCAATTCAGATGGCACTCTGTTGTCACCTTAGCTTCTGACTGACCAGCTGTAGCTCAGAGGTTCCAACAACCCCCTCCTGGGGTTCGACTGATTTACTATACTGGCTCACAGAAATCAGAAAAACATGTTACTTACTAGATGACCATTTGCACTGATAAATAAACACTTCTCAGCCAGCTGTCTCAAAGAGTCTGTTCCTTCAATAGAAACAACTGTGGATTTATTGTTGGTTATCCTGCTCTGGAATAGTGAAGTTGATGATTATTTTACTAAATAAGATTAATAGGACAAAAGCCAAAGATGTTTTCCTTCCTCGCCACCATTTTCCTACTTGAAAAAGTTCAAATCTCAGAATAAAAGATTTGAAATTATTATACTCAATGGTCTAGTGTTGTTAATGGAAGATGGCACAGAAAGAAAAGCTTATGTTGGTGTTAAGAATTAGTCAGATCTTTCTTTGCAGGTTAGGAGGAGGAAAAAGTCCCTAAGTCTCACCATTTCATTTTCTTATTTATTTATTTGTTTGTTTGTCTATTTATTTATTTATTTATTTATTTATTTATTTATTTTTAAGGCGGGCGCAGCTCACAGTGGCCCATGTGGGGATCGAACCGTCAACCTTGGTGTTATTAACACCACTTTCTAACCAACTGAGCTAACCGGCTACCCCATGTACTTACACCATTTTACCAATAAAGCTTTCTGTCCAATCCTCAGAGATGCAATCATGATGAGAGATGCTGTTTCAGGGTGGTACAGGAGGTCAAGTACTCATGCTGTAGGAATACCTCATTTAAGTGTAGATTCCTTATTTCCATTTCCAGTTGAAAAAGAGGAACGATGGTATCTCCAGGATAATTTCAACTGATTCTAGTTTTTATTGCAGCTCTAAGATGATTAATTATCATCCTTTCTCGAGAAAATATAATTTTATATTCTGATGTTGATCCAATGTGTCATACACACAAAAATGGATAATTTAGGGACAACAGTTAGCATGAGAGAAAGGACTATATAAAGATAGGATATCTATAAATAAAACAGCACATCAGGACACTCAAGTTAAATAATATGATTTAGACTAAGTCCTCTGTATTAGGTTTCTATGATTATCATAAAAAATTACCACGCATTGTTGGCAAAACAATGTAAGCTTGTATCTTAAGACTTCCGTACATTAGAAGCCAGACACAGGTCTCAGTAGGCTACAATCAAAGTGTTAGCAGGGAAGCATTTCTTTCTGGAAGCTCTAGGGGTAGATTTATTTCCTTGCCTTTTCCATCTTCCGAGTTCTTTGGCTCGGAACCCCTTCTTCCGTTTTGAAAGCCAAAACATTGAATCTCTCTGACCATTCTTCTGTATTCACATCTCATTCTGAATCTCTTCTGTCTCTTTCTTTTACCTTTAAAGACCCTTTTGATTACACTGGGCCCACCACATTGGCAGAGTGACCTCCTTATCTGCTGATTAGCAAACTTACTTCAATAAGCAACCGCAACTCCCCTTTGACATGTATTCACAGGTTCCAGAGATTAAGACACAACCATCTTTCGGAGGCCATTATTCTGTCTACCACGCCCTCACTTCTTCCACAGTTAATAAAACCACACATGAGATTCTACAGTTACCTGAAAATTACTGTTTTTTAACTCTCTGAGTGCATATGTGATTTTAAAAATAATAATATAAAGGATATTTTACATATGCTTATTCCAATATTCAGGCTCTATATGATCCTGGTAGATTTATCAGCATCCCATACATTATGTGATTTCAGAAAAGACCAACAAAACAGTGTCTTACTGAAGGTTATTCTTTCCCCCAGAACAAAATACTCTCCCAGTAAAATCTACTGAGATTGTGTTCACAGTTCAACAATTGATATGCCAGTATTGATAACCTGAGTTTCTATTCCTTACCTTCCATTTTTGTAAAGACATGAGGCTATGATGGGAACAATACAGGAAAACAAAAGTGGTAATTATGACTCATCTGTCTTCTAAAGAATTAGTCATCAGCTTTGCTCGGCCCCCTGATGTGCTGATCGTGGTCAGTGATAGAGACGTGTATTTAGAAAATCCAAGAGATTCTAAATTGAACCGTATGATATAAAGGCTATGGAGCTTCCAGAGAAGGAAAGCTCAGTGGGAGAGAACAAGGGGAAGGAGGGGTTGGGGTGGATGGGTCAAGCTCAAGTTTGGAGAAGACAAAGTGGGGGAAGGAGCAGTAGTCGTGACACAAGGACTTTCGTGGAGACACGTAAGCAAAAGATGTTTGGGAGGAAGTCTTATTCTAAACCCTCAGCTTTGTTATTTTTAAAATCTCCCTTGTCCTTCAGTGCCTTTGCAACTGAATCTGTTTCAACTGAATGTGCTATGTTGAGACTGCCCCCCCAAGTCAACCAAAATGTATTGGTGTTAAATAAATATGATCCACAAATATTACCAAGTAAGGAAAGCTGCAACCAAAATAAGGCCCAGATTCTGGCTCAAGGGTTTTACAATCTGCCTACATCTAAAGTTATATAATAATACAAAATACGTACACTGTAGGGAGTAAATAGTTCAGTAGAGCCAATAAGTTCTACAAATGATCAGAGAAACAGGAAGTTGAAAAAAAACCCTGCCACTTTATTTCATATTAAATGAGGATAATGATTATAGCAGCCATTCACTGAGCCTCTACTAAGGAGACTCCAAGGCACTTTCTCATATCACATTTAACCTACCATGATCTTGAAATGTAAATATTATTATCTCTATTTTACAGATAAGGATATGGCTAAATATTTGCACAGAACAGGTGACTGAGACAGTACTCCAACTCATTCTATGTTTTTCTCTTTTTTCCTAACCAGCCATATGACAGTGTACAAGCCATATACCTATTTTTGGTCATTGTTTTCTTAAGTCTATAAAATGAACAGTGTATTAGTTTTCTATTGCAACTGGTGGTTAAGCTAAAAATACTGCCGCACAAAGATATATTCACTTCCTAACACCTAGAACCTATGAATATATTACTTGATATGCAAAGGATGTGATCGAGTTAAAGATCTTGACAAGAGTTTATCCTGGATTACCTGGGCAGACCCTAAATGCAATCCTAATGCAGTTTAAATTCCTGTTGTTTTAAACCACCAAAGTTGTAATCGTTTCTTAAGGGAGTCTTAGGAAACTCATACATCATAACAAATGACCTCACATTTACCAGCTTAAAGCAACACAAACGGATTATATCAACAGTTCTGTAGATCAGAAATCTGAAATGAGACCAGGTAAGCTCAATTATTTCCTCGGCTCTAAGTCTCACGAGGCTGAAACTGAGGTGCTGGCAGGCAGGGGCTTCTTTCTGGAGGCTTCGGAGGGGAATTCTCTTCCAAGCACATTCAAGTTCTTGGCAGAATTCAGTTCCATGTGATTACAGGGGTGAGGTCCCTGTTCCAGACTGGGGCCTTCTGCACATAGCTCCTTCAAGCTTTCATTCCTTGTCACTTTGCCTCCACCATCTTCAAAGGAGCAGTGGCACAGTGAGTCCTTTCCAGTCTGGAATCTTCTGACTTTCCCTTTTGCCTCGTCTCCTCTGCTTCCAGACAAGAGTAAATTCTTGGCTTTCAAGGGTTGTGGGATTAGATTGCCCATACCCAAATATTCCAAGTAAATCTCCCTATTTTAAGAGCCATAATCTTAATTACATCTGAAAAGCCTCCTCTTCCATGTAACATAACATATTCACAGGTTCCAAGGATTAGGACATTAACATCTGTGGGGTTGGGGGAGAGCATTCCACCTACCACAAGGGGTTTAGGATAGATCGTATCCAGTTCATAGTTCTCTGAAAACATTATGTATTATTTAGGACACAGACTTAGCTACCAGAACAAAGTGACCCCAATATACAATGTCCTAAATAAGATGGAAATGTATTTTAATCTCACCAGATTGTCCAGAAGGCTAGCAGACAAGGCTGGCGGATAACCCAGTGCTACCTTTATCTTGCTTTTCTGTTTTCTCTTTGGGACTTGTTTTCACCTGCATGGTGCACACAATGCCAGAAGCTGGGTTTCCAGCCTAATTTTTCACATTTCTGGTCAAGGTGAGAGGCACATAAATTTGAAGTGGGGAGCAAACAACTGTACATGACATAGAAGCTGCAGCCATCTTTCCCACTCACTCTCAAGGATGGAGGCTATAAGCACACTCAACTGCAAGGGAGGCTGGGAAATGTAGTCTTAAACTAGGATCGCCATGTGCCTGTTAAAACCTGTAACTATAGAATTTTTTCTGGGGACTCCTAGAAATTTTCCACTACATGAACTTTAATCTAAACTTTAGGAAAACGGGAAGGAAAATATCTGAAAGGGTGATATTTTGATCAAAAGTATTGCAGTGGAAGTGGATGGAATATGTTTAAGAAACAAGCGAAATATGCAGCTGGAGCAGAAAGATCATGGGCAAAAATTAATGACAGGTAAAATTTTGGAAAGTAACAGAATCCTTTCTCAGGGTACGGATCGTGAGTCTTATTCATTATGGTATCCTCAGGATTTAGCAGTATGTCTGGCACATAGCAAGTGTGTATTCAATAGATTTTTTTTATTTATTGAATTTGCCCACTGCAGGGAAATGCAGCTTCCACAAATGTAGGATAACTGTGATAGCCAGTGGGAATATATAATAGAGGCAGGACAAAACAACCCTGCTCTTTGAGCCTATGGTCTAGCCGGGGTGAGCAGACAATAATTAAATGACAATGTAAATAAATTCATAATTACAAACTCTGTGAACAGTACTATAAAGTTAAAGCAAAGGGGAATATAAGAAGTGCAAAAGGTACCTAACAGTCTGGAGAATAGGAAATACATCCTTACGAGACTTTGAGCTGAAATATGAAAGATGAGAAGATGTTGAGTGAATGATGGATAGTGAATGGGAAGATGTTGAGTGAATGCAATAAGAAAAGACATGACCAGAGTCAAAAAAAAAAAAAAAAAAAAAGAAAGAAAGAAAGAGAAGAGAAGAGAAGAGAAGAGAAGAGAAGAGAAGAGAAGAGAAGAGAAAAGAAAAAAAAGAAAAGAAAAACGAAAAGAAAAGGAGGTTAGCCTTTCCTGTTTTGGAATTACTATCCAGTAATATTTAGTTCATTTATTTATGTATTTATTTTCTGTTCTTTGTACTAGAAAGTAATTGCCATGATAATACATAGTAGGTAATTATAAATGTTAGGTACTTTTATTGCATTAATGAAAGATTCTAAGGCCATTACCAATTGCATCACACACTGTCTTCTTTGTGTAGACCTCTGGAAGAAATTTCTCTGTTTTCAGTTCTCAGTATCAAGGTCATGTGTGTTTCTCTTTGGCAAGTAAGATGCTTTATTTTGTTTTGTTTTTTACTTATAAACTCTACAGGCAGGGTTGACTTCATGTGTTTTGTGCAATTCCACAAGGTCCTATCCTCAAAAAGGTCCCTTGCTTGGGGTCTAATGCTGTTTTGAAATTTTCAATATTTTTATTTTTAAATGTGTATTTCCTATGTGAAGTATCTTGGGACAGTGGAGCATGCACCAGGCTTGGAGCTTCAGCTCCCATGCAGCTCCACCTGCCGCCTTCTTCTTATCTCCCTGGGGTGATGAGTTCTTGGCTTCCCGCTGCCTCACGCGTCACCCCAGCCACACCTGACCTCCCCGCTCTCCAGCCTCCTCAGATGCTACTGATGCACCCTGCCCCTTTGCACCCAGGCTCTGCCTCTCTTCTCCAACCCAGGTTACTGAGCACTTTGCACCCAGAGATTGTTTGTGTACAGGCATGAGCCGTGGGAGGGTCACAGTCAGGTAGGGTGACTCTGTGGTATCTCAGGTAGGGCACGGCAGTGGTGGTCTCTGTCCTGGGCTGGACAGAGTACTTGGTGGGGCAAGCCTCTTGCTTATCCCCAATCTAGGTACTGACCACATCCAGGCAAAGGATTTCGACCATTTGGGGGTTGCCTATTCTTGGTGGGTTGGGGTAGCAGGCCATGGAAAGGGCAGACTGGCTTCCACGTCCTCAAAGAGGTCACAGTATTTAGGTCTGGTGGCTGCAGGAAGGAGAGCGCAGCAGCAGGGAGACCTCACAAGCCAAGTCAGGAGACCTGCTCCTGGTGCCTTTTGAGAGTCTGCTCTACCCGCCCATATCCCCATGCTCAGGGGAGAGAGCCATTAAATAACAAATAAAAACGACCGTAACTGGTCTAGAATGAGAGCGTGAAAAAAAAAGGAAAAAGTTTCATGTTTTATTACACTTAATGGCATTTTTCCTGCTTTTTGAATATGAGCCCCACATTTTCATTTTGCACGGGGGCCAGCAAATTATGTAGCTGGCCCTGCCTATAAATCACATACTAAATCATATTTTACTCATTATACTGGCTGCTAGGAAAATCAGAACAAAACTTACAACCAACTTTAGCACAATATCAAAGAATTTATGGCATATATTTTAAGTGGTGAAATAACCTTCCACTTGCCTTTTTTCTTATTTTTCTTGATTTTATTTCCCTGTATCTGCTTACTTTCCCAAAGGGGAAAAATATCTTATTTTTCATTTATCTTTGATAATATTAATCCTACTCATCTAGGGTAGACATAGTCGCTAATTAAATAACAAACTAATTTTGCACGTAACACACCCTTGTAGAACTCAATAAAATCTTATTTGATATGACTTGTGATCACTTCCTTCACTTAGGAATTTACCATCATTGCAGTCGGTAGCATTTAAATACTTCCTGTCTTGTCATAGTCATCAGACCTGTGACATATCTAACTTCTTTACTGGTTAAAACATTCAACGATGATGCCATGAATGAAATCTGTCATGTTCTATGCTTTATCCCAGCGTCTCACAGAGAACATGGCTAAGAGTGGTCAACCTATACATATTGCTTTCTTAGAACTGGATGTCTACTCACTTTATATGAGTAAAAATAGCTACTAGAGTACTTTGTCTTTTTTAAAAGTATGAAGATATTCACTGTTTACTATGGTGATTGGTTTCTGGCACTATCATCCTTCAAAGGGACACTACCCTCAACATTTGGACTACCCATTAGAAGAATCCATCAATCAGTCATTTTTTTTTATTGATCAGGTACTTTATGCCAGGTTTCTCTAGGCATTAGGGAAACAGTGATCCCTAGTTACAAGAGATAGCTAATCAGTCCTAGCAGGAGAGAAAGACAGTAAACAAGTAAACAAGTAAACAAAACCACTGTAGATCATGATATGTTATAAAGGAAATAACAGGGTTATTTATTACAGGCAAAAATTAAGGGGGTATGAGGACTTCATTTCACAGAGTGATATGATATAGGCAGGCCTCTCTGAAAAGGTGACATGTAAGCCAGAGCTTTAAGTATTCTAGGAGTAGTCAGTCATCCAATGTGCTGGGAGGAGAGTCTAGGTGGGAACAGAAAAAGTTAGGGGTAAAAAAGGAGCGAGTTTGGTTGAGGCACAGCAAGAAAAACTGAGAATAGCCCGTGATACCTTTGGGGAGGTAGCCAGAAGTAGCCCCAACCATCTTCCTGCTCTGCCCTCCCTCCATCATTAAGGTCACTAAAGGGCTGTCTTGGGCAGTTGCCACACTCAAGACATTCTCACAGGACACCATCACAACCGATGGAAGAAATCTTTATGAAATACACCAGGAAAACAATATTCACCAGGTGGGTAGGGAGAAAGCGAGCCAGGAAGGAGTACAGCCTAAACAGACAGTGGTCTCTGACTGGCCGAAGAGCAAGCAGAAGGACAGGGTCACACCAGTTCATGCTGACAAGGGACCAAAAACATGGATGCTTTATCTAGTGCCTTCTAGATTATCCCAATAATCAGTGCAGTCAGTATGCGCCTCTGACAAACAACAGCCAGATCCCCGTCTGTGATCAGACTGTAAGATTGAAAGTTGGATTTTCCCTTCTCTACTCTTATCAGAAATTCCAAAAAAGAAGGGAACCAGAACAGTTGAGTCTAACACACCCTTAGTCAGACTTATGAGGTTCAGTAGGCTTCTTTCTACTGACCAGCCCCCAGCTCCTCAAACACAGGCTCTCACTTCCTGACAGCCCTAAGTAGGTCCTAAGTAATTCCATCTTTAACACGCATGCAAGGGGCTGTTGTGGCTATTCAATGTGATCACTATTTTAAACAGTATTCTGAAACTCTAAAACACTGAACAAATGTTAGGTACACGATGATGACGAT
The DNA here is from genome assembly GCF_036562045.2 of Rhinolophus sinicus. NCBI lineage: Eukaryota > Metazoa > Chordata > Mammalia > Chiroptera > Rhinolophidae > Rhinolophus > Rhinolophus sinicus. The sequence goes on from NC_133761.1 coordinate 13,812,248, forward strand.
GGAGATGATGATGACGGTGGTTGCATCATTCGACTCCTTTATCCAAGTGGTGGTTTCCTAATCAAAGCAAACCTGATCATTACTGGCAGGAATGGTTTGCAGGGCCACGTCCTGTGCATAAGAATGTTCACTGCAGGAAGCAAAGGCTCCCGTGGATTGCAGTAGGTGGTTCGCTTTGTGATTGAACTAACATCATCACATCCTTGCCTTAATTTAACCCCATTAAATAGAAGAAAACCATGTGAGAGCCTTTCGTGGTTGGGGCGTGGGGGGTGGGGTGGTGGTGGAATAAGGCTCCCTTGAATGCCCTTTTTAACTCAGTGGAGCATTTCAGGAACTCAAACCACTCCATGTTTCAAGGGTCTCAAGAACCCAGCCATGGTTTGACATTAAGCAAAGTTTTTGAATGATTTTGAGGGGAGGGAAGAAGAAGGGAGGGGTCTATTTTGGGGTCAGATAAATCAAAGCACATTTGGCCAGACACTGCCCCCCTTCATTCCCAAGCACATGTGAATTTCCAGGGAAATTGAATCCATGTGTTCCTGATTCATTTACATTTAACTCTTCAAAATGCTTTGTAAGCCCTCCAAGAAGCCTTCAGTGTATAGAGACAGGGAGCTGAGCTTTGTTAGCCATGCAGGCACCTAACGTGCTGAATGAATGGGATGAGGTTTTAAAGACAGAACCGAGGAAGGTCAAGTGGTTTGCAAATTTGACCCAACATATTCCCCTTAACTTCTGGGTCCCAACCACCAACATTTGCAAAGTGGACACAGAAATAAACAAACGTCCCTCTCTCTGGCACCCATCGGGCTGACACCCACTTCCACCCAAATCTAAGCCTCTTTGATGGTCCGAGACAGAATAACTGACATTCGATAGGAGTTGTGCATCCCAATGTTAGTTTTCTTTGCCCGTGCTCTAGTTGCTTCCTTTTCTAAAGTGGAAAGGCAGCTGCTGTCACCCCTGAATCTTTGATAAGAATTGACGAGACCCAGGGGAGTGTGGGAAGAGTCTGTGACTTCAGCAGCTTGGCAGAAGTTCCACCGAGACTTTCTGATCTTCCTCCACATGCTGAAAATCCCTAGAAATCCTTTGACAGAGAGGAGGTTCAGAAGGGCAGTCTTCCTGTCCTCATTTTTATTGGGGGGAAAAAAAACTCACACATACACATACACATACACATGCGCGCGCGCACACACACACAGAGAGTAGCCACCACATTATATCCTCTGAAAAAGCAGACATAATAAAAACATTTTTTCTTTGAGTGCAGTAGAGAACACTTAGAGATCACTCACTTCTCTCTTCCCACGTAACTGAAATGCAGTCATAAGTAGACACACCCCATCTTTAAATTGCACAAATGTTTTGGCAACCACCTAGGTATCCTTTATTATGTGATAATAGCTCTGATGCCGAACTCACAAACAAGGCAAGTTTCTACAAAAGAAACGGCCAGGGCTCACATGTGACTACCTCCTTCTTCCATCTTTCACTGTGTTGCTTCTCCATCTGCACTATATGTGGTATCTGAGGTGGTCGAGCCTAATTCCAACAAAGTCTTTGTTAATAGGTCAGATACTGTTGTAAGCTCCCAGAGCAATTTGACATTTGCTTGTATGGTTCAGTAATGTCCGAGGTCTCTGTGCGTGTTTTGTCTTATTATTGTAGTGCTTGGATTTGCCACCATGTGGATAGCTAAAAAATATTCAATGAACGGATTTCCTGGGGCTTTGCTACATGCCAGGTGGGGTGTGTTGAGCTCCATTTGAAGGTCACCATAAACCTAGGAAGTCTGTGCTCTTAGGACCCCCATTTTTACAGAATGAATGGAAGCTGAGACAGAGTAAGCAGCCTGCTAAGGCCACAAAGTGAATAAAAGGTGGGACTAAGGTTCAAGGGTACGCTGGTCTCATTCTATTTACCTCTGGTCTAGTAAGTTTCACTCAGGATAGGCTTGGTGAATACGGATTTCACATTCAAAAAGTAGCACTTCAATTTGCACCATAGAAGGAAATACCTAATATCTGTAAGAAGTCACCTCACTAATTGGCAAAAAAATTTCTCTTGGTCCTCTTGGTCTGGCACATGTTCCCTGAATTGCCCAAAATATTTACTTAATTCTTTGAGTGTATCAACATATGTTACTTAATGCATACACTCATTCAGTGTGTGCTCTATGGTTTGTCTAAATTTTGATCTAAGACTCTTTTGATCTAAGACTCTAAGCTCTGAACGCTGGAAATATCCAATGACGGTAAAATCTGAGACCCCTAACTGGCAGATACACTTATTTTTGACTCTAGCCTTCTTCCCTTTGCCTGGTGAGAGAGCTCCTTGAAGACCACAGCCATGTAAATTCCCTTCAGCAAGCTCATTATCAGCTAATTTATGGAAGGGCAGTGAAGCAATTCATAACCAAACCTAGTACTTTACAAATACTACCTAAAATGACTTTGTCGTCCACAGCCAATATTCCAGTTCGGAGCATTTCAACCACAAGTGAATCAAATGTCTCTTTTTCTCTCTCTGTGTGTGTAAAACTGTTCTTGTAAACTGTAAAGCACTGTGCAAATATTAGTTATTGTTGCTTCACTGCACTGCTAGTGAAGTCTGCACATGACTTCTGCTCGTGTTGCTTTGGGTCTATTCATTCTTTGGGACTTTGAGCTTTATAGAATGTACCAAGATGGTTCTCTCCCTGAAACCCATTTAGGAAGAGACAAGACCACCTTCAGGCAACACTTTAAAACCTGAGTGAAGACTTACAATCTCTAAAGGGACTTAAGAACACTACGGCATGATCGACCTGACAAGTTCTGAAGCAGAGAATTTGATTTGAAAACATCTTTAGAGTTTTTCCAACAAGGACTGTTATCGCTCAGTAGAGACATTTCACAATCTGGTGCCAAAACGCTGTACAGAAGAGCTTCTCAGACTTTAATGTGTTCGTGAATCACCATGAGATCTTGTTAAAATGCAGATTCCAATTCACTAGGTCTCACATGGGGCTGAAGAGTCCGCATTTTATCAAGCTCTACATTGATGGTGATGACGCTGGTCCAGACTCCAGAGAATGCTGTAATCCAGCTTTTGGACTTAAGACTTAGTTAGGGCTTGGACTCTGAATGTACTGTGTGGCTTGGAATTCCACCTCAGCCACTTACTGCGTGATCTTAGTCAAAATATATAACTTCCTTTTGCCTCTTCCACATCTGAGAATGTAGAAAATATTAGTACTTACTTCATAGGCTTTTAAAACCAATTATGTAACGTATGTATGAAAACATGTGGTTGGCATTGTACCTTACACAGAGTAAACATACAATAAACATTAGCTATTATTATTTTCAATTGTGTCCACAGAGAATGTTGTTTTCCATACAATCCCTTCTTCCACATTCAAAAGAAAGGTATAGCTCCTCATCTAAAATATAAAAATAATGACAATTTTTTTCCAAATAAAAATAGAAGATATGAAAGGATTTTTTAGATTCCCTTTGGGCAAATGCAGTCAACTGACTCGTTGTGTAGAGCAGGCATATTTATGGTGGCTTTTGATGTCTTAGCATTCTCCAAATTCTATTTTTATTTTGTAGCCACTCCTTTATGATCAATTTTCCTTATTCCATTCCATATTAAAATTTAACTCATTGTGTTCAAAGTCTCACTGGAAATGCTCATTGAAGTAACACACAGTTTGAAATTTTGATCACATCACAATTTGTTAGTAGAAATAAATAACAGAAGCGTGCTTTTACTTTATTGCATTCTACTTTCAATGAGTGTTTTCTTCTGTACTCAGACAGTGGGAAAGGACTATCATCCTTTTGTGCTGTTCTACTGACTGACCCACAAATGGAATCAGTCCTTTTGCCTACTTATCAATATTTATGTCAGAGAGAGAGAGAGAGAGAGAGAGAGAGAGAGAGAGAGAGAGAAAGAATCAGAACAGACATACTCCTAATTCTCAGCACTAATGCTTTTTATGTACTTGCTGTGTCCCGGGGACTGTTTATTCGTTTAATATATGTTCATGAATTAGCTCATTTACTTCCCACAATTCCCTGAGGAAGTACTATTTTTAACCCCATTTTACAGAAGGGAATACTGAGATCCCAGAGTTAAGTAATTTGTCCAAAGCCAGATAGCATGAATAGAGAGAACTATAGCACAGAGAAATGGGATTTAATCTAGGCAGTCTGGACCCAGAGCCCTCGTACTCTCACTACTAGATCAGATGATTTCATCTCCCATATCCAGAGCTGGGCCTATTGTGAGACAAGTGAGTAATTTACCTCAGAAGTAAAATTTAAAGGGGTACCAAAAACTCAGTACCCAAGACAAACAATATTTTAATGCAGAGTTTTTCAAAATAAAAATTAACACAAAATTCATGATGAGAAATACTAAACTTTTCAATGAAACAGTTCTGTGCTCAGTGAGCCCGACTCAGGAAACCTGAGGGAAAAGGAAAAACCAATGATACTGATCCTTGCTTTATGTAAGATTTTGATATTTTGTTCACCCTAGGTTTTTTTGCATCAAGTTTGATATTGTAAAAACTGTTGTTAAAATATTACTTATCTTGATTATTGAGATGTTTTCGCATCCCCTTCAATTTTGTACCTGAGGTGAATGCCACACTCACCTCTCCCTAGTCCTCATTCTGCCCATCTTTTCTTGCCTATTTCCAAACGTTGTAGGTGCAAGAAAGCCCAGGTGTTAATTAAATCGCTTTTCCCACTATACAACCTGAGCCGTGCGAGGCCTCCATTCTCGTCTCTCCTTCACTTCCCCCTCCCCCGTTTTTATTTTCTCCCTCTCTCACTATCTTTCTTCCCCTCTCCCAGTTGTCGTCTCTTTTGTTCCTTCCCCTGCTTCTGGAGTCTCTTAGATTTGTCCTTTACTGTTTATAAACCTGGTGACCCAAACCTTACTGTGCCATGAACAGACCCTTCCACAATCGATTCAAGGCAGCTCTTGGCATCACTGACTGTCTCCAAAACCGCACCTCAGTTGTTCTATTTGCTCCAAGAGGTTTACCTTTTCCCTGCTGAACATCTAAGGGTGGAATTTAAGCTTTTAAATAGTTTACACATCTGAATTTGTATACATTTGCTCTTTGATCCATGTAACGAAGGAGAATTTTCTGAGCCAAGAGTGACTAGCTCAGGTAGGTAAGGAGACTGAGGCCGTTCTGGTCTGTGCCCTACTTACAAGTCTGTTTGTTTTGTTGTTTGGTTTGTTTGTTTTATTTTGAGTAAACCTTGGATTGAGTTCAGTCACATGTACCTTTGAAATCTATGATAGCTCAGCAATTGTTAATTTAGGAATAGAGGGAAAATGATTCATTTTTACAAGATAGAAGATAAGAAGCTATGTTTGATTATAAGATACTTTTGTATTCTTTAAAGAGAGTCCCTGACCCTTGTAAATGTTTTTCCCTTCTGTCACCATGTGAACGCGTCCTGTCCAGCATGCCGGAGGGTGAGAGACCTTGAGGGACCAAGGAAGTCATCTCAGCTGAGGACCCCAGATCAACCAGTTCCCAGATGACCTAGATATGGACTCAGGCACAGGAGTAGCTCAGCCACGTCCAAGGAGCACAGCCTGGATGACCGACTCAAATCGCGCACCAAGTAAGTGGCTGTCATTTTCAGCTGTGAAGTTCTGAAGTGGTTTGTTACTACACAGCATTAACTAACTGATTCACGGAAGTGTTAGCAGTGTCCTCTCATGCCAGAGGAAACAGAGATGTTTGCCCAGCTGTGGGAAAACCACTTGCCCCTAACTACGTAATCAAGAGCTGGCTCTGTTGTACCCCTCTTGCTGGAAAGAGAGAGCTTTTTCTAACACACTTCTGGGTCCACTCCACTCACTGACGACCTCCTTTCTGTAGTCACTGCCATGTGCTGACTTCCCTGAAACTGCTTAGTCCGATCATCAGATTATGTTTCCAAGTTCTGAGATGGCCTGGGGACTGTTGATATTACTTTGAGGGCCACACACCCCTCTTTTCCTATAGGCATCCCTACGTAAAACACCAACCACCATTTTTGGAAAACCATACTTTTAGAAGCTCTAAGTGGTAGGCTGGCAATATAGATCTCTCTCCAGTTTGTTGGACTGAGGAGTTTAATTTATTTTTTGCTACTCTTTCATTCTGATTCCATCTTACCACATTCCCCATCACTCCATGCCACCCCCAATCTTCTTCAAAAACAAGGTGAGAGGTAAAGACTTAATTCCAGAAAGAGAAAAGACAAATAGCATCTATTGAGTTGATTATACCTTATACTTTTTGAATCTTTTTAAAATCCTAGAACGTATGGAAAATATATGCTAAACAGACGAGTTTTCTGATTCCCAAAAATGCTTGTGTATATTTAACTGAAACTATCTGGTAAGATCTTCTGAGATACGTAATATTTTTTTCCATTTTACAGATGGAGACATTGAGGCATAAACAGATTGAGTAATTTATCCATTGCAACAACATAACTTCTAGAGGCAGAGGAGAAGTTGATAGACCCTCTGGGGGATAAAACCATCTCTGATAGGGAACTTGAACTTCAAGTTGGAAGAATATTTATGTAAAATAAAAGTTACAAAGTGGAGGAAATTGTTACCTTGAGTAGGTAACACTGTTAAATTTTGTTAATAGTTTTAAAATGAAGTTTTAAAGGGAGATTGAGGAAGTTTATTTTGAGTATAAAGAAGTGTAGAGTTACTTTTTTCTTCTTCTTATTATTAATATTATTATTATTATTATTAATTTTGCAAATCTGAGTTGTAGTAAGTGTGTCCTTTTCAGTCTCCTACCCCACATGCCATGTCTCAGTCATAATAGGTAGACAGATGAGCAAAATGGGTCCTTGGTTCACTTACCAATGATGTGTGCTTTCTAAACAGCTATTACCTTGCAACTTGGTTTTTCCTTTTTGGTCAGATCCTTTGATAGAAGAAGGGCAAAGATAATAAGTAACAAAAGAGACGAAGCGCAGCAGGGCCCTGGGTAATCCACTGAAGTCACCGCTGGTGCCTGGCTCATCAAGAGCCGTCTCTGTGCTGTCCGCTGAGACAGTGAAGACGGCGCCCGACATATGTTGGAATCAGCTCTAATCATTGCCACCCCCGCCTGCCGCTGGCTCCACGTGTGTCCGTCCCCTGTAACTGCCTACTCTTCCCTCGTTCACATCCTCACTCCCAGGTCCTTAGGTTCCTTTCTGCTATTGGAGTAGGAGTTTGCGGGAAATGCTCTTATCCTGTTATTTAGAAGATGTGGCCAGGTTCTTGATGGTGTAAAATCTTAATTTCTCTACTAAACCGGTCTTCCGAATCTCACATTTCCTTTGTTCTTATAATTGTACTTCACACTTGTCATAGAAACATCTCATCTCGAACTGGGTGCCATTGTGAAGAAATATCAAAAGGCTGTTGGTACAGGTTTCTATCCTCTCTCACGCTCTCAACTTCCTAGCTTTTATATATATTTTTCTTTTTCCTTTAGAATTCAGCACCAGAGCCCTTAAGTGTTTTTAGCATTTGAATCCCAGTGACACTACCTTTGCAACTGTGGTCAACATACTGAGTCTCAATTTACCTATTCACAAAGTGGGCACACAAAGTTCTGACAATTAAGTTTGTGAACTTGTTGCAACGATTTTGCTAAACCTTTTTTTTATATCGGAGGGATTGTTCATTATGACTTTGTACCAACTGGACAGTTAACTAAATTTACTATTTGGAAGTGCTGAAAAGGCTGCGTGAAAAAGTTAGACGACCTGAAATTTTTGCCAACAATTCATGGCTCTTGCATTACGACAATACACAGCACTGTCTGTGAGGGAGTTTTTAGCCAGTAAACAAATAAATGTATTGGAACACCCTCCCTACTCACCTGATCTGGCCCCCAATGGCTTCTTTCTTTATCTGAAGATAAAGGAAATATTGAAAGGAAGACATTTTGATGACATTCAGGACATCAAGTATAATACGACGACAGGTCTGATGGCCATTCCAGAAAAAGAGTTCCATATTGCTTTGAAGGGTGGACTAGGTGCTGGCGTTGGTGCATAGCTTCCCAAGTGGAGTACTTTGAAGGTGACTGCAGTGATATTCAGCAATGAGGGATGGAGACCTTTTATAGGATGAGTTCGTGATTTAAGTGTCTGATCTTGTCCAATGATTAGTGTGCCCACCGTCCAAAATCACTTGAGGAATCAAATACATTTAAGTTGCGGGGCCCAGTAACTGACACATACTAAATGCACAATAACTATTCTTACTCTCATTACCTTCATTCTAGGTTCATGGACAGGTCGCTGTAATTAATAATTTACAAGCTTATCTTGGGACCCAGAAATCCTGACTATTCAGCATCTGTTTTCCGTATGGTTTTACATTACCTTCAAAGTTTCCCTCTGCCTACATCTATGAAATGATTCATAACAAATGAGGCTTTTAATTATTGACATATTCATATAGATGTCCACAACTCAAATATAGGACTTTGGGGGGGGGGTGCTGTTCATGCATCATTAGTTTAAATTTTCATTCAAGTCTATGCATCCTAAGAGAAAGATGCTAACCCCAAGAGGTAGAAATGTAAGATCTGGGATGTGAAAGAATGTGTATGGCAGGCCAAGTGCAATTACAACACAGCTGGTCCCCAATGGTGATCCCTAAAAGTATCCAGGCTGGCCCTTTATGGAAAGTAGTCTTACAGATGAGGTGTCTGTGTTATAATAATAGCTGGCAATGAAAACATCAGTGTTATAGGTGATGAGCTAATTAAGGGCCGGTTCTCTGTATTATAGTCTTTATTTACCTTTTTTATGAGATCAGTGTAGGAGGGAGGGAAAGAAGGGAAGTATCAGTGTACACACAGCCATGAGTAGAGCTTGGCTGAAAACAACAAAGCAATAGTATAGTCCTTATCTGGCCATATTTCAGACATGACTCAATGAGTGACCTGTTTGCACAAGAGAAACCCAGAAATAAATTGTTCTCATAATTTCTGGGAGTTTAGGCTGTCTAATACAAGCAAGACTAATGTTCCTGGGTTACTTGGGTGGAAACTAAGGCTTAGTGAGGTTGAATACATGGCTGGTAATCATCGCATGTGTGTCAGAGGCAGGATTAAATGCAGGATCCCAGTTTTTGCAAATACAACATAAAGAAAAATGGCAGTGGGTGAGTTCTCTGGTTGAGGACATTGTCTAAGAGGATGGTCTGTAAGAAGACACACTTATCTAAGCACCTTGGTATTTCATAAAGATGCATGTGATTTCTGGGCTGAGGATCAGTACGTTTTCAGCAGACAAGACTACACAATAAGATATATTTTGAATGGGCCCACTCTATCCCATGGTGCAAGGCAAAGGTAGAATTCATGTTTTCTGAGATCCTTTTTAAAACTGGAAATATTGTAGGAGAACATTTGATTCAGAATAAGTCAACTTAGCTTTCTTCATATATATGAGGTTGGACAATTAAGTTCGTGAACTCATCCTAGAAAAAGTGCTACGTACCCCATTGCTGAATATCACTATGGCCACCTTTGAGTACTCCCTATGGGAGGCTATGCACCGATGCCAGCACCTAGTCCACCCTTCAAAGCAATTCTGGAACTCTTTTTCTGGAATGGCCATCAGAGCTGTTGTCGTACTACACTTGATGCCCTGAGTGTCATCAAAATGTCTTCCTTTCAAGATTTCCTTTATCTTCAGGTAAAGAAAGAAGTCATTGGGGACCAGATCAGGTGACTAGGGAAGGTGTTCTAATACAGTTATTTGTTTCCTGGCTAAAACTCCCTCACAGACAGTGCCGTGTGAGCTGGTGCATTGTCGTGATGCAAGAGCCGTGAATTGTTGGTGCCAAGTTCAGGTCGTCTAACTTTCATGCAGCCTTTTCATCATTTCCAAATAGTAAACTTGGTTAACTGTTTGTCCCACTGGTACAAATTCATAATGAATAATCCCGCTGATATCAAAAAAAGTTAGGAACATCATTGCAACAAGTTTGTGAACTTAATTGTCCCACCTTCATATATTGGCTTTTCTACTTTTACTATATGGTGATTATTATATTTATTCTGTAGAGATTGCAGTTTTGCTGATATTGCCAAGATATTATCTGACAAAGTAATTGACCACATAACACAGGACATCATTATAAAATAGGTCAATAAAACTCTGAGAATTATATAATGCCAAAATGGAAGAAGAAATGAGGGGTTATATGTGCTTCTCAATCTGATTCTTATGAGCCAGAAGCTGAAGGTGGTAACAACAATGAAGATAAGCTTATAATACACAGAGAAATAGAGAGGGAGGGAGGCAAAGAGGAGGAAGGAAAACAGGGAGAGAGAAGGAAGGAACGAGCAAAAGAAAAGGGAATTACAGGACAATGGGAGCCTAGATATAAGGGATTACAAAATGGTCATGAAAGGCTCAGAAATATGAATGAACGCATACATACACTCAAACACACCCCCAGGATCAAACGCCTGACGAACCCCAATGTCTGGGTTCTTCAGCATTTTGTTCTGCTGTAAGAAAGTACCTCGTCATCCTTTGATGGTTAAGCCCAGATTTAAATCAATCTGGAACCCTTGAAGAAAGACCCAAAGCGGATGGGCTAGGGCGTCATTCAAATCTAGGTTCAGCTCTCGACGGTACCACTTCACCAGCTGTCTGGTGTGGCTGACATGGTACGTAATCTCCTGATTAGCATCCTCGTCTTTAAAATCCTCATAGGCTTATTATAAGAATTAAATAAGTACGCATTTAATTTATACATTTAAACATATACTTAATTTATATGATATAGTTATTGTTTACCATATCATGTTATCAGTGGTTTGATCAAAGAGTTCATTCATATCATATCTCGGGATGACCACCATTACCCTCTGCAGTTGGTCTATCCATCTCTCCCAGCATCTCTACCCTAGTAATCAAGTCATATGTTTTTCTGATTCTTCCTTGTATTTCCCAGCAAGAAGTAAGGACAATCATCTAAACTAGCAAGGAATGAACATTCCAAAAACCATTAAATGTTGAACGAATATTGCCATCTGGCACTTCTAAACATCTAAATCCTACCTCTAACAATTTGTCCTTGATTAGAGTTGCACAAAGTCTCAATGACATAGAATGTTCAATGGAGTATTTTGTTAATCATTTGAAGAGTTGAAAGTGATCTAAATGATCGTCAACAGGAAAACTGTTAGTAAAGTTATGTTGTATCCATATGACAGAATAATATGCAACTCTTACAAGGAAGGAGATAACTCAATATGCTCCTGACATGGAAAAAATATCCACAATATATTCCAAAGTTAAAAAAAAAAAATTATGAAGCACTAGGAATAATTTGCTCTTATTTGTGCAACAGGATATATCGAATTTTATGAGGGTGTGTGAGTGCATTAAATTTTCTGCATTAGTTATAATGTCTGGGGAGTGGTAATAATGGGTCAAAATGAGAAAGGAAATTTTTATTTTTTCATAAATAAAAAACCTAAATTTAAACATTATATGTTATATTAGCATCCTATTGCTCCTGTACCACAAATTTAGTGATCTAGGAAAACAAATATTTATTTTCTTACAGTTCTGGAGATCAGAAGTCCAAAATTGGTCTTTAGACTATAATCAAAGTGTTGGTTGAGCTGTGTTCCTTCTGGAAGCTCTAGAGAAGAACCCATTCCTCACCTGGCTGAGGCTACAGAGGTATCCTGCTTTTCTTAGCTCATGGCCCTGCATCACTTCAGTGTCTGGGTTTGTCATTACGTGTCCTTTTCTCACTGGGATTCTCCTGCCTCCCTCTTATAAAGGTCCTGTGATTACATTGGGCCTGCCCAGATAATCCATCTCAAGGTCCTTAATTTAATCACACAGCTTCTTTTGCCATGGAAGGTAATGTTTGTAGGTTAGGATGTGGATGTATTTGGGGGACCATTACTCTCCTTACCATGCATGTCTTTCAGTTTGTAAAATCTGTCTTCTTAATAACTAATCAGCTAGCCACTTACTTATAACTGATTCTCTTCCCAAGCTCTCCATGGAAAAAACACATGTTCTTTCATTAGCCTAAGACATGATCACAATGAGGAAGGAGAAAAGGAAGATGGGGGTGAAATAATGGGTGCCCCGAAATATTAGAAATGATGTATTTACTTATTAGCTAAATAATAAAATTCAAATGATGAGTAAAATAGTCTCCAATGCATTGCTTACATCACACACACACACAAAAGATAATCTGTGCCCTTTAAGGATTCATTATTTGTTTGGGGAGACCATGCAGGCATGTGAAAAGACTTAAGAATAGCACAACATAACATCCTCATAAATGTGTCAAAATAATTTAAAATGAGTTGTTGGAGACGTGAGATAAGAGTAGTAGAATAAGAGTCATAAGGCCTTAGTTCAGTGATGGTTTCATGGACAGAAGATTTGAATCAGGTTATATAAGCGGCAAATGGGCATGAAATGACATCTTAGACATTATTTGAAATGAGAAATCAGAGTAAAAGCATATAATCAAGGCAGTATTGATAGGAAACGTTGGTGAACATAGTACCTTGGTTGGGGAAGAGCAAGAGATGCGTGAGGAAGGATCTACAATGTAAGTCCAGTACAGGAGGGGATGAGCCTACTAGGCAAAGAATGAGACCAAAGGAGGTAAACTTGCAGTATGTAAGTGACCACTGTACTCCCAGCAGACCAACGAAATAATGTGATTTTTGTCCTCATCATCTACGTAGAGATCTTCTCATATCTGATAAAGGAATGGTAGTACCAAGTATTCTACCATTAGTAAAGTAAATTGGCTAGGTTTTTTAATTCTTTAAAAAAGACATTTTAGTCACAGTTAAAAAGTTAAACAATCTTGCTTCTCTTGAGACTGATAATGGTGACCAAGAGGAAAGGAAAATGACAGTGAAGAAAAGCCAACTGCGGTTTAACTGATGGATAGATCACTGGCACCTCCTGGTGGCCAAAGTGAAAACCCATCATAACTGAAAACAAGTGGACCCTCGGCAAAAACTCATTAGTAATCATAAGCAATGTGAAAAACAGATGTGTGTTTGATCAAAAAGTTCAGGCTTCTGTAGAGGAATATACTGTAGATGTGGGATAAGTAGATACAGGAAAGACTATAGTTTCAGATAATTCATAAAAGAGTTGACAGTTACTTAACCAAGGTAAGAGTGTTTGAGTCAGAAAAATAATGGGACGCAAGACCCTTTTAAGAGTAAAACCCAAATAGCACTATCTCAGCTTTACAAACGAGGTCACTGAGATATATAGAGATAAAAGGAAATGTCCAAAGGTACACAGCTAGCAAAGTGAAGATCCAGGATTTCATCGCTAGCCTATCGCTTACCAAGACCCTTGTCACAATTCGTGTGACATACACAACGGCAACTCCACGATACAGTACAAAGGACAGAAAAGTACACACTGAATCACATGCTCCGTCTAGGCCCTGAAATTAAGCAGAAATAAGATGCCTTCAGGGACTCATCATTTCTCTAAAGGATTTTTACAAGGAAGAACCCGGAACAAACAAACAAAATGAGTAAGACATCATTTTTATAAAAATGTAGTTTCCCAGAAGACTTAAAAAGGGCCCCTCCCTTTTTTTTGAGATCTTTCTACATAAAAAAAATAGATGCTTATTTTTAGTTGTTTTTGAACACAGAAGACCCTGTTTATTTCTGCCTGGGCACAGGAAGCCAATTATCAGTAAAGAAACACTTACTGAGAGTCCATGCTGGGCAGAAAAGTATAGGTGATGCCATTAGAACAGACCTGCAGACTGTCACCATGACCCACGCTTCTATTCTGGAAGTGTAACATCAAACAAAATGAAGGCCCAGAGGGAAGCTGATGTAAAAACGTATGTCAGAAACACACACACAGAGGCACTACCAGCTGGAGACATCAGTCTAGAAATCCATCCAAATGGTAGCCACCACTAGAGAGATCCACGTGGCTATTGAGACCTTACAATGTGTAATCCAAAGGAAGATGTGCCCAAAGTAGAAAACACTCACCAGACACTGTAGACTCAGTGGGATTAAAACAATGTCAACTACCTCATTAATGATGTTCATATAGCTTATAAGCCAGAATGATAATGTTTTCAACACATTGGGTTAAATCAAATACATTATTAAAATGAATTTCACCTGGTTCTTTTTACTTTTTTTATTGTGGTTACTAGAAACACTGAAATTGCCTACATGCATGGCTTTTGTAGGATCACAATATATTTTAATTGGACGGTGCTGTTCCAGACATTTACTAGTCATCTTAGAAACTGTCGCCTTGAGGGGAATGACAACAGGTGGAGGAGAGGGGTCTGGATATGTCCCAGCTTGTTGTATATCCTTCCCCTAAACATGATGCCATCTAGCCAATGTCCAATGCTTGAATCCAAACTTCATCACCCTCCGCCAAAAACAAAAACAAAAACAAAACTGTATAGAAAAGTAGTTGTCTATATGTCTGCACTTAAAACAAGTTATTTATTGATCAGTTGATGAAATATTGTAATTAGAGGCTCACAGAAACCTAATGCTGTATATATATGGTTAATGAGAGAGAGAGAGAGAGAGAGAGAGAGAGAGAGAGAGAGAGATTCTTTCTCTTGGCTTGACACTGTATAGTAGCATTGTTGGGTCATAAGTTGTGAGAAATTTGGCTTTATAAGATGCCAAATTGATTTTTAAAGGGGTTATATCAATTTACATGCCCATAGTAATTTATCTAGCTTTAATTTTGAAATGCATTCTTCAAAATATTGATTTTTTTAAATATCAGTTTCCTATTTATTCAAAATGTCTGATTATGTCACAAAGAAATGTGAAGCAGTTCATAATACTGCCTTTAGTAAATTCAGAAAGTTAATAACATTTCCTACACATTAGGAAAAATTAAAATTATAATAGAGAGAAAAATCAGAAAACACACAATCCAAGGTTTCATGGAGGAATGTCAGAAGTTCCTGAATTAAATGCAAACTTTGTGTTCATATGCTCATGATTTGGGGAGTACACAGCTTTCTTTACATTCTCAAATATTTCTGTGACCCAGAAATGTTAAGAGTCATGGCTAGAGAATAAACCAAATGATCATGGTACCAGAATTCTGGAATAGGTATTCAAAAAAAGATTGCCCTAAACTTGATAGAAATTACAGCCAAGGAAGAAGCATGATTTATTATATAGTATTCACAGAACAAAAGGAAACATACTAGTCTTTATTTTAATAACTATGCTTTGTGTGGGCTATCATTTATAAATTACATGAGATTTTTATCTCATACTGGATTTGAGCCATAAGGAATAGGGTCAATTTTTTAAAAATGTAGCCCATAATAATGTACCAAGTAGAACTCCCAAGTCAGTAAAGTGGAAAAAAACTTATACAAAGAAGAATATGGAGTGAACAAGACACAGAAAATATTATATAAAGTATTTCTAGCCAAAGTGTGTAAAATTGGAAAATAATTAATACATAGCATTTGAGAGTTCTTATGCAGTGTTAGCGATAGGCAACTGGTAAGAGAGGGCCTCATTCAGTAGGGACTGTATGCTCGGCTAGGAAAACAGCCATATTTGACCACCCTGGAAGAGACTTATAAAACTCGTCCATGCTAGTAAAGGAAAAGACCCAGACACTTAAAACAGCAAGTGCCAGCTGGGGAAGATCTCCATGGTGTTCCTAAGTATACGGGTCACATAATGAACAACAGAAGAATGGGTGTGGGGACCCCCCTAGGAACCCTTCTTGGGACGGGTGAGCAGATGGCCCTCATCAGGAAGCATCTGCTGGTTTGTGTCCATGAAAATCCATAGAACTGTTGAGAGGCTAGTTTTTCTTAAAATAAAACTAAAATTAAAACAAAAGATTGGTTTTATGCCATTATCAACAAAATAGTGGGTATTTCCTCTGGGATTTAGACGTTTTTGGCTAGCATCTAAGGTTTTTGTGATATATGGCTGCTAAAATTTTATACAGGAGTTTTTTTCTCTCATGTTTATATCTCCTTACACATGTACTATGAGAGAAGGGTCTCCCTTAAAATATTTCCTGTCACTACCTGGAATATTTTAGTAGCATTTAAATTCGGTCACACTTGAAGAAATGTGATTGTGCAGTGTCTCAATTGGTAAGGAAGTGTAAATAAAATGCCGAAAAGTCATAGCTCAACTTACACAGTCTCCTTTTATAGAAAAAAAATTTATCACCGGTCTACCTGATGAGAAAGAAGAATATCTACAGTTACATGTCCCTTAACGTTAATTACATGCTTTGTGGCTCAGATTTAATAATCTCTCGGGATCTCAGACTTTTCCTCTTTTCATGAGTGCTGTGAGAATTCTGATGACTGTATCTGGATCTCACTGCATAATATGGTATGTGAACCTCCCAGGATTAGACAACACTTTCTGCACAAATAAAGAGAAGGCATTAAGTTCAAGCAAGGAAGGACAAGAAACCACACACATACTCCAGGAAATCATTATGCCGAATCCTTCAAGGAGTCATCCCTAGAATCCAGCAATAGCAAGAGTGGTTTTCCATTAGCTGTCAAGTGGTTATTTGAGATACAGTCAAGAAAGAAGATCTGCGGTAAGAGGTACTCCACATCAGAAGTCAGAAATAAGTTTTAATTCTGGGCTTTTCACAAACTAGAGATGTACTCTTGGGCTTCAGTTGCCTCATAAGCAAAATAAAGAGGCTGGGTTTAGATAAAATACATGCTTGACAAAATTAGGAAGGACACCTTGTAATTTAGGAAGGACACCTTTTAAAATAAGCACTATGAAATTCAACTTTCAGTCTACCAAGAGAGAAGAATGAATTAAATGCTTATGCTGTTGTCCTTTATTTCCTACTGAAAAAATATCACAGAGAACTCCGTACTTGTATCATCCATCTACAATTATGATTTCTTATATTAAATTATTTTAAAGATGTGGTCCAAAAAGAATCTCCAGGTTGTTTTGGAGGGAGGGTCTAATAAAGAAGGTTCATTTACAATCAACCGTGGTGGACATAACATGATCATTTCTTCACTCGGGGTGTAGGGTAGGGAATTGGATTGTACCCTCTTTTATACTCAAAATGATTGCTAATATGATGTACAATCACAATTTCTCTTTCACAGGCTGGCTTCTTCTACTCTCTAAACACAAATATTTCAAAGAAACAAGCATGATAGAATTCTCCTGACATGAAGTAAATATAAAGATTGATTGCAGAACATTGCATATTTCCTCAATCCCCTTCCTCTGTTTATAATTTATATAAATTATGTTGAGAAACGAATATTCCAAACTTTTAATGCACATTGCTCTCTAGTGACAATTTTTAAGATTGTTGTGTGACAAAAGACCAAAATACTGGGCCACCAGGTAGGATATTCCAAGGGTCCCTGGCTCACTGAAATCTATGCATTAGATGATTTTTAAGGATACTCTGTGGTTTTTTTTTTTAATGCAAAATTTAGAACTGGAAGAGAAAACTATATAATTTTTAAAAGATTGATTTAGTACATAAATTGGGGTAGATGATTTGCCACTTGTCACAAAACAATTTGATAATAATACTATAACAGCCACTAATACGAGTTAGTATGTCAATGTACCAAGTGTTATTAGCTTGAACCCAAGAGTATGGTGAGAAAGAGGTCCTATGATACGTATATCATCATAATCTCATGGTAGGGAATTTCACAAATTCATAAAGAAAAATTTATAAAGTAGGATATGTTAGAATTAAAACATTTTGTTTAATCAAGATACCATGAAAAGAACATCAGCAGGAATAGCACAGTAAGGCAATCTAAAAATGTGCTTCTCTGTACAAGCCATAACACAGGCAAATATTATCCAAATCAACTTTTTCAGAACTCTGGGAATTAACCAAAATCTTGGAACCATTTGAGGAGCATTTATTGAAGAAAAATGGCTGAGGCTTGGTAAGACTAGCAAGCCCTATGGCATTTCAACTTGCCCTATTCTGATTCTCATTCCCCGTTTCCACAAAAGATTAAAAAAAACAGTAGCCTCCCTGTCACAGTGAAAACCAGCAGCTTAGCCATCACTAGAACGGGCAGAACAGTTCTGACCTTCCCCAACAGCAGATTCTCAGAGAATTGTCCTTATTTGATCTGTCTTGCAGTTCCCTGGTCTCCCCACCACCACTCAAAAACTTGTCTTCATTTTTCTTAACCCAGAGATCACTCAGTACGAGCAGCCTTTTCCCTAGAGGTATTTGTCAAATTAGTTAACATCGCAGCCGTGTGCATGCCAGTGTTCATGTCTAGAATAGACAAGAAAACTATGACTCTCATTTCTTTACAAAGACAGGAAGCAAAGGCTAAGCGAGAATTATAAACTGCCTGCCCAAGCATTGAAGGTGTGCCCCAAAACATACAGGAGCCTCTTGGCAAAGGTTAGCAGACGTAATGATTCTAGGCATTTAAGAAAACTTCTGTCATTAACTAATCACTAAGCTAACCAAGCAGAGACTTCATTTGCCACATATGACAATAAATAAAGATTTGCAATATTACTTCAGGAAAGTCACTAAACAAATGCAAAAAGAACAACAACATCCAACAAGCCCTAAGGAGGAGTGAACTTATTTCTAGAATTGCCACATTATATTACCTAAACATGTTCAATTTTCATCAAAATAAATAAGTAAATAAATTATGTAACATACAAAGAACAAAAAAGTATGGACTATGCACAGTAGAAACTGGCCCCAAGGAAGCCCAGACATTGGACTTACTAGACAAAGATTTTAAAATTAGCTAGTTTAAATATATTCAAATAACTAAAGTAAACCATGTCTAAAGAAATAAAGGAATGAATGGGCATGGAGTCTCACCAAATTGAGAATATCAATAAGGAGACAAAAACTATAGAAAAGCATCAGATAAAAATTATGAAGCTGAAAACTACAATAAGTGTAATGAAAAAGTTACTAGGGAGGGTTCAACAGCAAAACTGAGCTGGCAGCATAAAGAACCAAAGAACTGAAAGATTAGACCATTGATAGTATCCAATCTAAGGAACAGAAAGAACAAAAAAAGAATAAAGAGGAGTTAACAGTCACAGACCCACGAACCACCATCAAGCATGCCAAAATATGCACAACGTGTTCCAAGAGAAGATGAGAGAAATGGACAGAAAGAAGATTTGGAAAAATAATGGTCAAAAACTTCCCAACCTTCAGGAAAAACACCAATCTATATATCCAAGAAGCTTAATGAATTCCAAGTAGGACAAACTCAAAGAGATCCAAACATAAACACATCATAATCAAGCTGTAAAAGACAAAGCCATAGAGAGTCTTGAAAGGAGGAAGAGGAAAGTGACTCATCACATGCAACAGATTTTTCTGAAAGGAATTCTGTGTTAGATATTAAAATAATAATTTTCACCCTCACCACATTTGAATCTCTCTCATAGTGCCCACAAATGCAAAATGCAAATTTTATTTTTTTAATATTTTTATTAAAATGGTATTTATTTCATATTAGCTGCTTAATTTTTAAATTATAAGGAACACTGTATTTGATTCCTGAGAATTCGATCTCGCTATAAATTGTCTTTGTTCTCTCTCTCTCTCTCTCTTTTTTTTTCATCCATCCCTAAGCCTAATTTTACAAAAAATTTCTTTATGTGTAGGTAAAAGCTAAATTCTACAGGGAAAACAGAGAGAGCTGAAGTTTGTATATTTGGGGCAAAGCTGTTTGTTATCAGCTTCTGCTGCTTTCAATCTACAACACAGTTAAGAATGGGGCAATTATGCATAGTAAGTTTTCCTTTCAAAGCTAAAACACAAAAGAAGCCCTTGTCAAGAATTATTAATGTCTTAAGTAAAGTTCATCAGAGCCAAAGCCATTCAAAGGAATAAATCTACCCAAAATAGGAAACTGTGTGTGTACTTGTGTAGAAATAGTGGGGAGGTGAGGGAGAGAAGAAGGTGAAGGACTCATTTTCTGACGAGAAAGGGAAAAATGGATATTTCATTGGATGAAAGAAAACACAACCTTAATAATAAATAAATCCTCTTTTAAGAAAATAAGCTTAAGTAAAAAGGGAAACTAGAGGTCAAAAATGAAAACTGAAGTTTAATCTGAGAAGAGTGCTGGGGAACGTTCCAGAATGAGAACTGGGCTTGGATTAGAGCTTGGAATTTTGTAGGTGGCAGGAGGGTGGAGCTTAGAAAGGTTATGTGACCACAATCGCTATTCAGAAAAGGTGGTGCAAATCCATAGTTCATATATTATCTGCAAATAAATATAATTTAATTATAATAAATATAATTGTCTGCAAATAAAGTTATAGAATGACGATGTCTCCGAATTAATTTCTATATTATTTTGTGTTAAAATTTTTGTTTGTTTTGGCATGAAAAACGCATTACTGGTTAAGTATAAACATTCAAAATGTAGCACAGTTTTCTAACACTGATGTGGCGTTTCCTTTCTTTCATTGCTTAATGAGGTGTTTTCTAAAACCTTCAAAAGATGGCCCGATCATTTCACACCTCTGAGATGTCTTGCTGCCACTTATTAGGTGTGTAAACTTGGGAAATATACTTAGTTCCACTGTAGCCCAGTCAGTCCAGGGCTGTTGTGAGAGCTTACATGTAAATCACACAGCACATCAGAGGGTGAGGGGCCCTTCCTGTTATTCACACTGTTACAAAATGCGACTGTTACACAGAGCTACAGTCAACCTTGAAGGGTCACTCTGCAATCATTCAAGTTGTTTGTTCCAGATGTTTTGAAGCCAGAAGGTAGATCTGAATTTGTCCATCATTGTCAGAGAGGCTCACATCTCGTAGACTCGTGTCCTCAGAGTCCCCACCAGACTCCATGATGATCAAGGCTCACCGGGCATCTTCTTCCAACAGGCCTTTCAAAGAAGTTTTGCTTGAAATTGGATTTCTTCCTGATTACGTTTGTTTCCCAAGTGACACTGAAATAAAATTGAAGATACTAAGGGGAAGAAATGCCCTGGGACTTAAAGATACACGTACATGTGTGTAAGTGCGTGTGCGCACACACACACACACACACACACACACACACACACACACTTAAAAGAAATAAGAAGAAAACATTAATAAAAATAATAATATTTATTAGCTGATATATCATCCTAAAAGGATGATTCAAGGTTGAGTTCCCAGGAAGTAGACTCTTAGGGGCAGATTCACTCACAAGGGTATTTTGGGGTGTTCTTGGGAATGACACCTGTAGGGAAGTGAAGGAAGGAGGATGGAGCAGAGGAAGGACTTAACAGTGATGAACTTGCCCCAAAAGCCTCAGCGCTCCTCCGGGAGCTCTGCAGCTGGCACTGCCCTTCAGATTTGTCTCTCATTAGGGGGAGGGGGCAGGCCTTTTAGATCCCTGCATTGTCTTGTCCCAGCCTGTCCCAGAGAAGGGAGGGTAACTTTGAACCAGGTGGTTTTCTTTAGCTGAAGAGAAGTCCCAGAGAGGGACTCAGCTTGTAGATAATCTCAAACACTCCCAGGATCTACAGAATTTAGCTCTTCAGTGCTGGTGTGTGATCTGGGTGAAAAACACAGAACCCACTCCAGTCAGTGCCCCATGCCTTTCAGATCCACATTTATCACATAATCAGTCCTGTGAACAGCCCCATTGTTCCTGGAGGAAGCTTACAAGAAGATGGTTAAGATGAACTGCTGGCATTACAATGAAGCTAGCATTAAGGTCTGATATGCATCACAACCTTCCTTCATCACCTACTCAAGATTCCTTTCACCCTCAGCCGTCAACTTTGTTAGCCACAGTGGGTTACCTTGGAGAGGGACCCAGACCCTTATTCCTGAGGATAATCATGCCCTTCCCAAATGTTAGCCCTTGAACTGGTCTACTTACTATTAAAATTGGGCAAGGAAATACCATGAGGTACCCAAGTGGATCACCTGAGTGCCAACCATATAATGCACTGCCCGTGTAAGAGCAGCCCTACTTTCTCTCCATAATCAGAATCGCTTGCCAGGTGGGTGATTCCATTTCTTGCATCCTACTCTCCTAGCATAAGAATCGTAAAGTGACTGAAGGGTTGTCCAAGCTGGAGCTTTAATGGGATTCTTGCTGCGTTCCCTGGTGGAAGCTTTCTCCCTCCGGTAAGCAAAACCCAGAGGTGTCAGAATAAGAAACAAACATTCTCTAAGTAGGACATTGGGAGTGAAGATTAAACAGGCTATTACTACTTTCACCGCTTAGTTCTAGGACCTTCGTGTTTTATCTTTGGGGAGCATAGCACCATATATACTTCTTGATAATACTTCTATATATTCAAATGCTTGATATATATATATAGCATTTCCCAGAGCGTCCTCTCCAAGCAGGTCCCTCAGATGTTTGTTTGTTCAACAGGCTATGCCACTGCTAAAGTGACTGACAGCTCCTGGAAGATGTGATATGAGATAGAACCAAAGGACTCCATCAGAACAGGCTAACACCGGACTTACTCTGCTGTGAAGTAAGTCACTTGGTCTGATGTAACCTCATATGGACTCACATGTCCATGGATCAGATACTCTGTAAGTTCTCCAATTACAGTGCTATCTGAACCCTACTGGTATAAAAGGCCAACTCGTATCCCAATGAATGTGGATTCCACTTAGTATGAATGGCAGCCTTTCCCAGGGTGGACGAGGCCCTGTATAATCACTTAGCCTCCATGAGGCTCATTGGTCTCCTCATAGGATGATGCCATAGTCTGGGGCTCCTAGTTGGTCTCTGTGGTTAGCAGGCTGGAATTTGGTAGAAGGAATAGCTAGATGCCTTGGTACATGGGAACTATGCAGTTTAGCTGATACACGGCTTCCATCGCTGCCTCCAAGCCTATTCGGTTTGTACGT
The DNA here is from genome assembly GCF_036562045.2 of Rhinolophus sinicus. Taxonomy (NCBI): domain Eukaryota; kingdom Metazoa; phylum Chordata; class Mammalia; order Chiroptera; family Rhinolophidae; genus Rhinolophus; species Rhinolophus sinicus. Next base: position 13,835,197 of record NC_133761.1, read on the forward strand.
GCCAGTGTGAGACTGGTGGACATCAGCTGACTGACCGCTGGTCTACTTTGTTATTTAGTGTCTCTTCTTTGGTAGATGTTCTCTCATGGACATTAACCAGCAGTAGAAAGTCTATCCCACTTTATGCTCACTCCCAGTAGGTGAGCCAAATGCCTCTTCCCCAAAATTCCTTGACCCCAGTCTTCTACTCTTCCTTCTTTCTGGCCCCTGGTTGAACAACCTAATAAACAAGCTATTTCCCAGTGTCTGAGTACTTGTATTATTATGATCGCCTCAGGCCACTTCTCTTTCCATACAGATGAGATGACCAGGTATACTGCCCAAAGTTACGGCTACTGGATGATTTCCCCTCACAATGTCTTTCAGTGCCAGTCCTGAGAGGACTATAGTGCACGTCAGTCCAATTTTTGTTTGCATCTCCATGCTGAGCTGACCCACCCCTGACCTCAGCTTAGTTTATTCCCGTCTTTGTCTGCTAGTCATAAGGGAGTCTCCCTTCTGGTCATAGGTGTGAGCTGAGGGAACCAGAGTGGTGAGTAACATGAGGGTTTACGTTGGGGCCACCTGCTAGTAAACCCCATTTGTGACTTCTGGCTTTATTCTTGTCTGATCCCAGCTGTACCACTTCCTCCTTACAATGGATTACTGCTGGCCCTAGTCAACATTACGATGTGGTAAGTTTGCCTGCATTCGGCTCATGATGCACACATCTGGTCGCATAGTTACTTGAAGTCCCATGGTCAGGCATTAGCTCTTCACAAGGCACAGTAGCACAATGGGAGGTGTTTTTCAGAAATTTCGTAGTAATCCTTTGATATAGAGCATGGTCTTACCACACGACACTAGCGCTCTACTTTAGGATGAAGGGTTATCTGGCACCTAGGGGCTATTTCTCAATCTCTAGGACCTTAAGAATACTCCAGAACAAAACAATACAATTTTAACATCTTGTTATACATATATTCTTGACCTCATTAAGGTGGAAGGATAGATCTTAGGGACACTCACTGGTATAGCTGACATGTCAAAGCTTAAATCAGCACGGGCTGAAAGCAACAGAGGAAACTTTTACGGGTATTAAGGCCAATTTCTTCTAATCATTCTGATAGTCTAAAAAAATTGTTTACAAAGAATTATCAGTGCCCTCGAAAACTCTTTCATATCCTAAAAATAAGGCAATGTCTACTTCAACTATGCCTTTAAACTTGGAACAGGTACAAATACACACATTAATCAAGTGATTCTGTTCAACATGAGAAAAGGTGAAAGACAACAAAAATCAGATCAAAATCACCATTGGGGCATATATTGTCCATGAGTTTTCTTTTTTCTCTCCAAGGGTATAAAAGTATACAATTTCTTCATTGTCTATGTTAAAGGGCTGTTTATTTTGCATTGAACACAGAATAAGGAGAGCCTTTCTATTCAGTTTGCTTTAAAATGAAGTATTTCTAACCCATCTGAGTGATGGCATTGTCTTCTAATAGGAAAGGTATTTTGTGTTTACCGAAGGTACAGCCTATCTAAAATAACAGAGTAGTAGCAGAAGCCTAAATGAATACTTGGAGAAAAAGTAGGGCATTATTTAAACAGGAATTACATATGATATTGCATTATAGAACCCAAGACAGAGGAGCAAAACTTTGAAGGGGAAGGGATTTTCCTGTTCTTAAAGAAACATGTATGTTATTAGAGAAGTCTGAGCCATGCAGACTTTACTGCACTGTAGCAAAAAGGCGCTGCAAAATCATCTGTATTATATTATGAGCAGTTAGGCCAGTTGAAAAGGGACATTGAGTTTGCAATGTGGTAGATATTAGCAAACACTTAAGAGAAACCACAAAAAAACCTCGTGCATTGGCCTGGAGTAAGCCTTCCACATCTGCTCAGGCCCTTCGGAGTCTACACTGCTGAGAACATAAGTTAGCTGGTTGGTCATTCCTCTGAACTTGAAGCCAGATGAGCAAATCCAAGCCATTTTATGGTACAATCATTCAAATCATTCCAGCATGTTACAAGATTTGGTGCCTTTGCCTTGAGCTTCAAAAAGAATCAGGCGGCATTTGTAACACTTCACACATTCCAAGGAAACGATTGGATCAAATTGTTAAAGTTTTCAAGTTGTGATGAATTTTTAATGTATAATTTATGTTGAGCATCCAACTTTAAAATTATACGTTGTTATTAAAACAAAACAAGACTGTACTTTGCTATAGAGCCATAGTGCTAAAATACGGCAAGGTAGTTATTGCTGTTTTTATTATTTTATCACATTTATGTTATTTATTTATATTTATTATCAGTGTTTAATTAATACTTATTTTGAACTGCTGCTAATCCTTTGAAGTCTCAGCATAGGCTTGATCCAAAGAAGCAGAATCACTAGTCAAGTTTAAGATTAACAGAAGGGCACGTAGAGATGACCACACAGTAAGAGGAATTCCATCACATTAAAATTTTCAACAAATGTTTCCCTCCACCAAAAAAATATATATAATATATTATATACTATTTATAGATATATATCATATATATTATAATATACATTATACATATTGTTATATATAACATATATTATATATTATATTATAAATAATATATATGTTATATATAATATATATTATATACAATATGATATATGATAAAAGATGGATACAAGTCATGTGTATACATATATACTGGGGGTGCCAAAAATATATATATATGGCACTGGGGGTGCCAAAAAAATGTATATACATAACTTGTATTCATCTTTTGTTATCAGTATATATTATTACATTTTAATACAGTTTTTTTTCCTTTCTTAAAACGTGTACACTTTTTTTGGGCACCTTCTGTATATATATTTAAAGTTATGAAGCTAAAAACAATGGAGCAGATATTTGGGTTATTTCACCAGTCACATACATTTTCTTGCTATCTGTGAAGTATACCAAAAAACATAATCTTTATTTGAGAATCTTTACGAGCATACTGAGGAAGTGAATAGCATCTTTTCATTGCAGAATTAATATTATTCTCAGAAGCAAAGTACTTTACTACAGGTCTGGAGTATTTAATACGTGCCTAATGACCTCAGGTAGGTTCGAGTTTCCCCAGTGTTTCGCCCATTAGATTTTTGCTGCCTGGGAAGGAGTGGGAGTGGGAGAGAGAGAGGATGGGAAAAGGACTTTGCAGAAATGTTAAGTTGATTCACAAAATGCTGTTTTATGTTTTCCCTGGAATTCCGAGATGTTAGTCTATTGTTTCTCTTTTCAGAGTTAGGATAAAAACAACAATGCATGGATCTGTTCCTATATACCAAGAAGTACGCTGAATCCCTTATTTGCATTTTCTTTTTAATACACACAACAACCTCATGGGATCTGTGCTGCAATTATTATTTTAATTTCCTTGTGGAGGAAACTCAGAATTACCGAAATCAAATAACACTCTTGACCTTGCACGCCAAGGTATATGGAAGATCCAAAGCTTAGAGTCTAGTCAACTCCCAATATTCTTGAATGAAGCTAAAAAGAATCAAATCTACATTATGATTTTGAGCATTCTGAAGTCCACATTCTACGATACACCACCTGGATACTTAATGGAGCTAACTCCCAAGTACTGTTTTTCTTTTTCTAGAGATTTTTCTAAAAAGTAAAGAAAAGGTAAAGTGGGCCTCGCTGTTTGGAGTTGTCTAAAGCAAAGGTCCTTGAATGCTGTTCAAACAGCTGTAAGCATTGCATGATTAGTTAGATCCGTAGAAATCACAAGAGAATTGGTGTTTCCTGCTCCCGAAGAAGCAGAAAAGGAATTACTGCTCTGTTCTCTGCTCACACTTGCGCATTATAGGATGTCTGCATTCTCTTCTGAGTCTTGCTGAGAAAGTAGCAGACTTACATTTGCAAACCTAAAAGTGTTTTGTGATAAGACACTGGGTATCTGGAGCTTAAGCACTTCCTTCCTTCTGTTTGCAACACCCAGGAGAATTAGAGGCCTAGAGTGTTTCTTCCCTTTTTATCTTGCATTTTATCTTCAAGTCAATTCACAGGACGCAATAATGCCATAGCTCTGAGACAATTTAGTGGCATCCCGCTCAGTGTCGCCTTACTGGAGCCACTCTGGATTCACAAAGACTTCCTAGGGAAGACTACTGAAAGGCTAGTTTTAATGGAATCACATTCCAAGTTGTCCATCACTCAGTTCTCTTTCTTAATGTTTACTTCCCCTGCCCAAGGAGACACCCAAGGTCTGGGAGCTCACCTTTTCACTTCTCTTTCACAATCAGCCTTTGCCTAGCTTACATATGTCCCCTCTATTTGCAAACTTTCTGGGGCGCACTGCCCAGGGATGTAACACCCTCTGGGATTCTAAACAAAAGGGCAATTCGAGAATGCAGAGCTGAGAGCAGAGTTCCCGAAGAGCAAAATACAAGAGATTTTTTTTTAAGTGCCTCTTCTTCTCAAGTCTCAAATGGGAAAGGTCACAAAAGAGTCGGAATCTCCAGTGGAATTAAAACCATTACCACACTCCTTCAATATAGCCAATGTATGGCTAATACTTCTTTTTTCCTTATAAGGATAAAAAAGGTAGGATTACAAAGGGTCATATTACACATACTCTAAGCATTAACTGCAAGTAAGGGTTTAATAGCTAGTTTTGAGCCAATTTTTGCAATGGCAATTTTCCTCCCTTTCTGTGTGCTCTGCCCATTTCTCCAACCTAATTGGGTTTACAAGCCAATTGTACCTTCAATTGACTTCAGTGAGCCTGAGCAGGTAGGCAAATGAGAGTCATCTTACATGTATTTCCTGTTGTTGCCTTTGAAGAGGACTTCCCAGAGCTGTGTCACATGCCTTCAACTCCCCAAGTTGAATTCCTTCAGGAAAGCCCTGCCAAAACTTGGAAGTAAGAGATTTCCCTTAAAAATCTGGGCACCAAGCTGAAAAGTTTTCTGACCCAAGAAAACATATCAATCGACTCCTTCTTCAGTGACTTATCCCATATGTGATATGATTTAAAAATGGGAAAAAAGGAAGGAAGGAAGGAAGGAAGGAAGGAAGGAAGGAAAGGAGGGAGGGAGGGAGCCACCGAGGGAGGAAGGGAGAGAGGGAGGGTGGGAGGGAAGGAAAGAGGGAAGGAGAGAGGGAGGGAGGAAGAGAGGGAGGGAGGGAGGGAGGGAGGAAGGGAGGAAGAAAGGAAGGAACTGGGAGCCAGGGTTCTGAATTCTGATTTAAGTTTTTTTCACCACCTCACACTAAGATCTTGGGTGATTCTCTTCAATTCTCTTGTTTTCTGTTTATAACATCTGCAAAATGGGATTAGTAATTCTATCGTCATAAATTTGCTGAGAGGGTGATATGAGATACATAATATAAACTAATTGCAGTGTTCAGTTTCTTGCACTGAATAAACCCTCAAGAAAGTGTAAGTAGCATTATTAAGGGTTTATTCATGAGACGTGACTCTGCAACGACATCCCAATTACTCAGCAAAACCTGCTTAAATAACTCATTTGGCTCCTATCTGGATGGACCAGGTGATGGAGCACGTGTTCATCCAAAAAACAGACTAAGGTTCCCTTCTCTCCAACTCATACATTATTATTCCTGGAAGAATTATTGTTTAGTAGGAAAAGCTCAAGCTTCCATTTCCCGATGGAGACACACTGACAGCATGGTGAGCACAGGGGAAACAAGACGGGGACACATTAGTCATCATAGATTTTGTGAATAAATATCCAAATAAATTACTTCTGAACAAAATCAACCCAATCAAATACAAAGTACACATATATATTTTCAGGTATATTTGAGTTGGGTTTCAAGGAATTTATTGAGCCACCAAGCTTTTGTTTCAAGTAAATGATAATAATGAGTGACAAATCAAAAAATTGTTCTTTTCTAATTTATTAGGTACCATCTTTGTATTAATTCATTTAATCTGTATAACAACTCTTTGAGATTGTAATAATATTATTACCCAATATTTACACAGGAGAGTTTCTGGTCAAGGAAATTTATGTGATCGGCCTATTTCTTACATTTCACAAGTAGTGGACCCAGAATTTGAATTGGGTATTCTGTCTTAACCAGTAAGATATACTGCCCATAATTTTCAAGATAATTAGAGATAAGAAGACAGAAGAGAAAAGAAAGGCACATCTGTGCAGCAATTTTCATTAAGATCCTTTCTAAACGAGTACTACGGGAAATTATAAAGTATTTCATAAAAATAAGAATTGCCTGCTCTAGCAAACTACATGATCATTCCATTGAAATAGATTACCTTAAAGACAAGGAAGGGTCAGCCTTCCGACTTAGTCCCTCAACCATTCTGGTACTCCTTCAAAGAGAATAATACACCTCAAAAGAAAATACAGGATTCACTTGTGTGCATATAATAAGAACAATAATAATTGACTCTGGCTGCACAGAAGTCACAGCGTTCCTACTCCATTTACAAAGTCTCCAACTTATGACTGAGTATCAAGGATATGAGAAAGAGACTGGTTTCCTTAGGTCACCTTGTACTTGGCCAAGGTGGAATTGATCTCTATAGAATATTCTTGGAAATTGAAAGTAGAGAAGAAAAGTTAACAGAATCATCTGCTAAGGAAATATACCTAGAGCCAGAGATTGGATCAGGGCCACTGTTAGACAGACTGAGTCTGAATGTATTAAAATGGCAATGTCGATCCATGAAAGGACACAAAATTACTGTATCCGGCCATGTCCACACCTTGGAGAATAAACTGAGCACGCACTGCAGCTGTTTTCATGGAATGGGTATAGAGTGTTAATACAAAATTGTGCTTTCACTGAAAAATAAAAAAGAGGCAAGTGATTCAACAGTCACGAAATTAAGCCCTTACGGATCTTTTATTTTTCAGATTGTCTGAATATGTTTACTATCATTTAATTTCTTTTCAAGAGTTTTCCAACAATGTAACCTCAGTTTGGGATATAATAAATTGTTGAATTGAATTGAACGGAGAAAGAAATTCCTGTGGCTTGGAATCATTGTCTCCTTGTTTCAACATTTTCTTATACCTTCAGGCCAAATTTGGTGGTGAATATCTATAATAAATCAATTTCTAGAACGTTCCAACCAATAAGGACCAAGCATTTCCTACACATGAATAGAACATGAATCTTTAGGTTAAGTCTATCTGCTTATCCTCTGAGTTACCTGGAGAAAGACACTTACCTTCCCTAAGCCTTCGTTTTCTCGGCTGTAAAAGAGGGATAATTTAACACTTAATTCTAGGGTTCTTGAATATGAGGTGAAATCATGATGTAGTCACTCAGTCCCATTCCTGGCACCGAGTAAGCACTCAATATATATTAAATCAGCTGTGCACCTGTTCCGGTTGATAATGGTTTTCCTTTAGGTCTACAAATTAGTGCATTTCATGTACAAAATAATCCTGACTCCCTTGTATTGATATTTTATGTTTTCTTTAGATTTTTAAGAGGTGGTGTGCTGGTGTGAAAATAGATCTGAATTAAGGTTAAATATCTGGGCTCTAGTCATAGGACAAGGATCTGCATGAGTCATTTTGCTTCTCCAAGTCTGTGCTTTCCTACTGTCTAGAATGAAAACCATGTCCTTGCGAATTTCTTTTCGAAAGGGACTGATTAAATAAAAAACTCAAACGAGTAGTAAAATCTTTAACCTGTCCATGACCTACAAAGACTAAGGATCCTCACCCACTAATGGGAGAGAATTCAGTAATCTATCCACAGTCTCCGGGGACCAGGACTCATGGTTAGCTGGGGTTAAGCACACATAAGGGGACATGGAAGTATCACTAACCAGTCTTCATGAGAACTTCATTATAACCCCTGAACATTTCCTTAGAACTTTTCTAAGCCAATGGAAACATGGCAAGATGTACAGAAAAGGACCCTACAGGCAAACTTTTGGCACCTCCGTCACTCCGGAAAGAAGCATATGGACCACCTCAGCCTAATTTTTGTTAAAGCCATTTCATCTACCGTCTTTCCCCGAAAATAGGACCGAGCCGGACCATCAGCTCTAATGCATCTTTTGGAGCAAAAATTAATATAAGACCCAGTGTTGTTATGTTATGTTATGTTACGTTACGTTACGTTACGTTATACCTGGTCTTATATTAAAATAAGACCAGGTCTTATAATTAATTTTTGCTCTAAAAGACGCATTAGAGCTGATTTTGTCTGGTTAGGTCTTATTTTCAGGGAAACACGGTATTAGCTGTAGAATGTAATGAAATGAACATGAAATCTGGAATTCCAGGTTTGCAATTTAAGTACCAGCTCTGCCACTTTAAAGTGAGGTAAGTAATTAATTTTCACATCCCAGAATGGAGGACTACATAGCACTTCTTCACAATGTTGCTATGACAATAAATTGTGAAAGCACATGTAAAGGTCCTAACTTAATTACGGCTCTTAAAAGACAGTCAACGACAGTCCCTTTCCTTATCTCAGTCAGTCTTGTCCTTTGATAGCAGCTGACTCTCACCAGCCAAGTTTATGGAAGAGGCAAAAAACAAACTCTGACATGAAAAACAATTTTCTAAATCAACCTCATTTTGTTTGCATCAACTTGTTAGGTCTGAGAATTATACATCTTTGACCTCCACCTTGTGGTTTATAAGCAGAGAGAGGTTGCTGGTTAGTTGTAAAAATGGTTACATTTCTAAGGGATGTTACATGCAAGATTCAAATGTCAGACATTTTAGCCAGATGGTCTTTATATTCAGAGGCTCTATTATTTCATTTTTCATCCTTGACTCCCACTAACAAATAACTCCTTCTGAACCCTGACACCCATTCCATGGTCTAGCAACTTGAGATAGGTCAAGGTTTCCCAAGAATGTCACAACACACACACACACACACATTGTTGTAGCTTCTGTTTTGGACTAGGATTTCCTTTCTTCTCTGTCCTATTCTATGAATTAATACCACCATCACTTTTCTCTGTTCAGATCGCTTTTCCAAAATCACCCAGATGTTTGTTTTTTTAATGGCTAACTTTATGCATGAGTCTTCCCCAACTGATGAAAGCAGTAGTAACATCAGTGACGTGTCCAATGACCTCAGGTCCATCTTCGAATCCCATCAAAATGCTTAGCATAACAGCAGGTGAATATTGGATTTGGAATAGATATCTATTGAACTGATTTAATCACAGACTCATTAGGATTAGAAGGGAGTTTAGGGATCATTTCATCCAATTCCCCACTGAAACACGATGAACAATCACCCATTATGAAAGCCAGTGGCTACGCGGAGCTATTGAGCCCCTAAATTGTGGCTAACAGGATTAAAATAACAAATTTTTAATTTTATTAAATTTTAATTATTCTTAATTTAAAGGTAAGCTAATGCTTCTATCATTGCCAAAGTTTTAAGCATGTTTGGAACAACATGGGGATGAGAACGGGTGCCCGGCCAGCTCACTTGGTAGAGCATGAGAATCTACTTTTTCAATTGTGAATAGCATAACACCTAAACACAGACCAAGTATTTAAAATGAAAGTTTGGCATTAAGTCTAAAATATGCAATAGACTTTAAAGATTTAGTACAAAACAGGAAAAAATATGTCATTAAAATATTTATATTGGTATGCTGAAATAATAATATATTAGAGATATTTGGTTAAATATGTTACTAAAATTAATTCCACCTGTTTCTTTTTACTTTTTAAAATGTGGCTACCGGAAATTTTAGATTTTTATATGGGCTTACATTATATGTCTGTTGGACAGTCCTAGTTTAGATAATCCCAAGAAGAAATCCATTCGTCCCTGGCTTCCTCTAGTTGGCAGCTCAGTGATTACATGGGTAGTCTATTCCACGAAAGGACTCTATTTGTTGAAAAGATTTTGGTATTTATGGAGTTGCAATCTGTTGCATTCTTTCACTCATGGCTTCTATTTTAGTCTCTGGGGGGGGGGGAGAAAACTAGGATAAGGATTTTCCTCTTCCAAGTGACAACCATTCAGAAATTGCAAAGAGTTACAACAGCAATAATAAAAGTAATATTAACTGAGAACGCATGTGTGTGTCAAGGCACCAGACTGTATGCCTGACATAAGTTACCTCATTCACACTTCGAGCTGGTAATGATATCATCCTCATTTTATGGACAAGGAAACTGAGGCCGAGAGGAGATAAGCAATTGCATATGAGACGCGCTTGGCAAGCTACCTGACACACAGTAGTCACTTACTCGTAAATGTGAGTTGACCTTTCTATCGTCACTAGCTGCTGCTGTCTTCTTTGTGATTCCAGTCTTGCAGAACTGACAAGGAGCCTTTTCCCTCTCTGTTGAAATCAGAGCGGGAATTCCCTTGTGTTTCCAGGCTGCTTGCATGAGCACAGGCGGGCTGAATAGTGTCTCACGCCACGGGGAAGAAAGCTGAGGTACACACACTATGGGCTGGACTCAAGGTGCTATGGAGTTTTGACCACAAGAGTTTGGCCCATGTCCATTCCAGGTTAGATGCCCCAGAAATAGCCGAGGTTGGAACAAGTGGCCACAGGCCCGGCAGACCAGTGAAGCTGCAAGGGCCTGAAGTGGTGTGGAGTAGGTGCCTGATTCAAAGAGCAACTTATTTTGTAAAGCATGAAGCACAAAGCGCCGTGATTTAGAAATATACTTAGGGTGCTGCTCTTGGCAACACTACATTGGGAATGTGACTTGATTCCTAATATTACTATCAAGCCACTTTGTGATGTTGTTTTCTCACAATTAGGACTCAGTTTCTATTTTCTGAAATCAGACACTATATATCTGGCTGATTGAATAAGTGGGTTTTGGTCATATTACCCTCAATCGTGAAAGCCTCTCTCCTTGAAGGGATGGCCATTTGTGGATCAAACGGATATTGCCTCACAAAAATAGAAAAACTCAGCCCTACATAACTTCACAGAGGAATCAAATGATAGTTTTAGTGGAGGTCCCACAAGCGTCATCCATCATTCAGGTATATAAATTCTGTCTCACTAAATGAGCAAATCAAAATGGGAACATTAATTTATCAAAACAGATTGGTTCAATGACAGTGTTAAAAAAATGAATATGACATACGAGCAGGCATTATTAGAAGAAATCATTGCATCTAGGAAGAATTAGCAACAAAGTAAGTAAGCAATACAACTTTGTGGAAAGTGGAGCGATTATGTGGAAAGACATATGGGTTGTGTGTATGTGCATGAATGTGTATGTATAATAAATATACAGTTACCACATATTGAACTCTTGTGTACAAGATGCTGTGCTAAAGCACTTGATTTTCTTTAAAAATATTCTTTAGTTCCAATAGAACCCATTCTGTTGGTCTCCTTATTGTGCCCCATTTACAGACAAGAAAACGGAGTCACAGGAAGATAAGTAATTTGTATAAGACCCGTGGCTAATGAGTGGCCAAGCAAAATTTGAAACCAGTTCTTTAGCCTCCAGAATCTCTGCTCTTAAATGGTGTTAAATGTCATGTACTGACTCTTTGAAATACAAACACTGACTTTTTATTTATTTATTTTTAAGTTTTATGCCTCTACTCTCTTCTTTCTGTTTTATGTATTATTTTCATTATTTCCTTACTCATCAAGCTTTCCAGAAAGTGTTTTTACCTTCCATTCTCCATACTGGTATCCACACACACACACACACACACACACACAGAGCCAATCACTACCATCTAGTACCTGTTGGTTATCAATACCCAAAGGCCACCGTCAGCTCCTCCCTGTCCCCAGGTGCAGATTGTACTGTTTGGCACTGAGTTTGGAATTGGCCCCTCCAGGGCATTGCTTCCTGTGTGACCTAATCAGTGGTCCTTTTTCCTCAAGTACATTTTAGCCCTCAAGAGACAGGCCTTAATGTTTCCATTTTACAGACAAGAGAACCAAGGCTCAGAGAAGCTTAGTAACTAAGAAAATAAAAGAATGGTGGAAATAAATTCTCCATCTGAAGAATCGTACAGACAAAGTAAATACTGCAAACATTTACAGAGGGGAAGGCATGCAAAGCTGGTGGAATGCTTATAGATGCCTGCTGCAGGGTAAAGCGAAGAACCACTCATGGTGAACCATTCATCACCATGAATCCATGTCGGGACGCAATACTTGCAAATTAGTTCTGTCTCTATTTGTGATCACAGGTAGCAACCAAACTAAGAAAATTTATTTTTCTGTGTGAAAAAGAATCCCTAAAATACTTTTCTTATCCGTAGGGTAATGAAGTGCTCGTGCAATCACAAATGAAGGCAATGCGAGGGTTGACTTCTCTATAAATCTAGTAGGATACATAGCACATTACTAATGGGCTTGAGCCTGGTGCATTTTTAATTACTTTTTTAAAAGAAAGGGGAGTTTCTACTTCTTCACACGTTCAGTGACTGTTAGGCTGTAAGAATTAAAGTTATAAGAAAAATAGAACATGTATCTGATTCAATGCTCCGGTGTATTGCATTTTATTTGATTCAAGTATCAGGGGAAGTATCACAGGAAAAGTGCCCCCACAACATGTTGTAGAGTCTTTTACTCTTCCATAGATTTGGCTGGAAAACCAAATCAAACCATGCCTTCCGTGTGTATGATAGCATTGCTACAATCACCATTCCCAGCATTAGCAGGGTTCTAGTATTAGAAAGCATTGTCTATGTACCACTTCTCACAAATCCCAGGCAGTTCCAGCGTGGGTCCCAGCCTGAAGGACAGAGTATAGGTGGAGATGCTAAGTTACCTGATAGTGCCAAGCATATTAGTTCAGTTGAGCTAACAAAGTTATAATGGCTCAAAACCAGTAAAGGTTTCCTTCTTGCTCATGAAAGAGTACTAGGTTGGTGACAAGATCAGAGGGATTTCTCTTCTCTACACTGTAATGCCAGAACACAGGTTGATGAGATCTACCATCTTTAACAAATGCCTTCCAAAGTCATCTTGAAGATTTTATCCCTGCTAGCCAGCCAGCAGGGAAGGAGATCATGGAGGCGTGTACTGCTGAGACACAAGCTCAGAAGAGACACTTTTCACTTCTACTCACATTCCATTGGCTGGAACTCAGTCTTAGGGCCATGTGGAGCCACAGGATTATGAAAAATGGAAATCAGAGTGCCCAGGAAAAAAACAGATTTCTGTGATAAGCTTGGAGACACTCCACATTGTGCACCTCCGTTTACCACCTCTCCAAGAGTATCTTACTTACTTCACACACATAGAATGCACTCACCCCTCCCCAAGGGCACAGTCCAAAGGCCCATCAAATGTGTACATCCCACTCAAAGTCTGGGGTCTCTGTGAATATCTTTCTATCAGGAATGGATGTGCTTCCTCATGGTCCCGTAAATTACAAACTAAAAGACGGTGTTATCTGCACCACCACAAACACACATATCCAATAGCCAATGGTGAACTCAAGACAACTGTAACGAAAATGTCTTTTTGGAAATGGGCCTATGAGAGACGTTCAGAGATCCTTGGTCTATGCCAGTGATGGAATCCTGCTGGGCAGGCATGATGAAGCACTCTCATTCCACAAGTAGGGCAAGGTCTTTGGTTCGGCCCAGATTCTCTTCTTTGGGAGGAGCTCTGGGGATCACTGCTCTTTACGGCCTTGCTCCCCTCACTCGGAGGTTCTCCATGGTGCCAAGTCTGAAGGGAATGTTGAGTGTCAGCGAGCGTTGGAGATGCATGGTTTTCACAGTACACTTTCTACTCCTCTCGGCTTAGAGGTTCAAGGTCATTTTTCTTCTTTTTCCTTCTTTTTTTTAATAATCAGAGGTTTTTTTTGTTTTGTTTTGGTTTTGTTTTAGGCCAGGCCTATGTTTTGGTCAGTTCCAAGTGCCAGTAACCAAACCCATGGTTTCTTCCTGGATACGCCCAAGACTCCTTTCTTTACTTACTCATATGCCATCTTTTTCAAGTTAATGGTCACTTCCTTGAAGCCTATGAAACAATAGGCTTGGGTTAAGGGAGTGGTGGGTGCCAAAGGTGATACCATGAATGTAAATTTTGCTGCAGTGGACACACACTTTGCCTGATTCTGAAGTTTTCATGGGCCTTTGATGTTCAAAGTCTTTTGTAGTCTCATTTTCTCCACAATTAGGGATCTTTTACAGTCACATTTTCCGACTCTTTAAAGACCCATATTTCTGGACTCTGTCTTTCCATTTCATGTCTGTATATAAAGTGGTCAATTCTGAGCTCAACTCATACTTCCTTGTTTTAAAAAAAGAAATTATAAACACTAAAATTCTGATTTTTCATAATTTCCCTTAGAAAGCTTAGTAGGTACTAGGTCTGTTTTCCAAGTGATTTCTGATGACAGCTTTTACTAAATATTTTCCCAGGTGTGTTAGATTACACTTTTGTTTAAATATTCACTCCCTCTTCTCCAGCTGCATGGAAAGAGCATACTTTTCCAGCCCATTGATATTGTGTATGGACAGATGACTTGCTTTAGCCAGTAGGATAGCAGATGTGACATAATAGACACTTGAAATGTGCTTTGCTATTGGGTTTGCCCTCTTACAAACATCACTACCGTTACCATGTAAAGGGCTTTCTCTGGGTAGCTGCTGTCTTTTTAGTCTGGGCCCCAGAATGAATGCATGTGGAGAATACCTGAGTACCACCGGAAACAAAGATCCTAAGCCAGCCAAGCCTGCAAACTGGAATAGAGTTGCCCACAGAGGGAATGGGTGAAAGGGGTCAAAAAGGTACAAAATTCTACTTATAAAATAAGTAAATCATGGGGATGTAATGTACAGCATGGCAACTATAGTTAATATTCTATTGTATATTTGACAGTTGCTAAGAGAGTAAATCTAAAAAGTTCTCATCACAAGAAAAGAACAATTTGTAACCGATAGATGGTGATGGATGTTAAGATTTATTATGGTGGTCATTTCATAATGTGTACAAATATGGAATCATTGTACACCTGAAACTAATGTAATGTTATATGTTAACTACACTTTAAGAAAAGAAATATAGAGTTGCCCAATCTTGAACAACTGTCTCTCAGATAACTCACAGGTGTGTTAATGACAAAAACATGATTGTTGTGGAAGCTTCTGACTTGTGGAGTGGTTTGTTATGTAACAATAGCTAACTGATACACTCTGCATAAAATTGGTCCTTATCTTTATGGTCCCCAGCATCTTTTCCCTTGCTGTCAGTTAGTGGCCTACTACTCTATCATTAAGACAATGCCAGAATGTTTTTGATATGGTCCATATTTAAGGTATAAATTCAGTATTAGTAAGTGTACTAATAGCGGCTAGCTGCTTTGACAAAGGAACTCCAACATATAATAGTTCAAACCTTTTCAACAGGACTGGGCAGTTGAAGGTTAACATGGTTTTAAGAAGTTGGTTTGAGGCTCATCTTCATTAAGACCAAAGTTAAGAAAAGCACAGAGACTGTATCTGAGGTGTTTGTGATCCAGGCCTGGAAGTACTGCACGTCATTACACCTCATATTCTCTTGGCTAGAACTTACTTATACAGCCACACCGAACTGCCCCACACCTTGGGTACCCAATTAGAAATCTATTCTAATTGGGTACCCAAGAAAAAGAGTGTAACCGGTCACTTTGGTGATCGGTTCACTGTCTGGGCCACAGTACACACACCCTTCTCTGAGGTGAGGAAAAGAGCTGGTGAGGGCATCCTTGGCTGCTTCACGCAGGCATTTTTTATTACTACGACCAATACCACTCTTGCTGCGGCTGCTGCTCTACCTGCTACTACTCTGGAACCTATTTCATCCTACCCTTTGTTGAGCTCTTACTGCCTTCTAGGTACTTAATATGCTTACTTTAGTTCATCCTCATATTATAGATGAGAAAAATTAGACTCAGAAATAAGTAGAGGAGTCAGGAAAAGAACTGCTATGTCCAATTCCAACATGTTATATCATATGTCTGTATATATTATAATGAAGGTCATTTAGATGACCTCAGTGTTTAAGTGAATGAACTATAGCTCTACACACACACACACACACACACACACTCACACACACACACAAATCCTTAACAGCGGCAACTACAAGCTTGCTTAAACTGAAGAGATAGGAGAGGTGATTTTTCATATATTTTTCTTCAGAGAAATGTACTGTATTTCTCACAATTCCATGTAAATTGGAGTCCATGTTACTTGTTTCCAAGAGTTCAAATTTCAAAAATTTAATCCAAGTTGGTCAATGCAATGAGAAAAAGAACTCAGTCCAAAAAAGTCTGTTGATCCCTTAAAAGGAACCACCAATTAATGACTAATATTTTCACTTCAATTATGCATATAACTATAATCTGAGACCCATATTTAATGAATACTACAAAAGCATTCAGCTAGTTAGTGTAATCCCATCCACAATTAGTTGGTGGTTTGTTAATTTCTGATAATTGGGGAAACTATTACTCTATGTTGAAAATATTTTTCTATGACAAGTCATATAATAGGAAGATAATAAGAATATAATAGTTACACAATTATAAAGTTAGAGAATACCTAAAAATTATCTGAATTATTCATTTTTGAACTTTAATTTTGTTCTGCTTCGAAGGTGTGAGTACAGGTCTCAAGGTATTCAACTCCTCTGTCTCCAGCATTTACCAACCACTGTTACCCTGAGGAATACAGGAGAACGTCTACAACTCATTCAAGTACAATCTGAAACCAATTGATTTGACTCCATATGTAAGAAAATAGAAAATAAAAGGAAATAGAAGAATGAGTGAAGTTCATACAAACACTCCAGTGGTCTTTTGTTTCTTTTGTCTTCATCTTAAATATTTCATCTAGCTCTGTCAGTCACTGAGAAAAACAAAAGCTTACAATTCCAATTTTTTCACTAATTCATTCATTTATGGAAAAGTTTATTGACCATCTACCACGTTCTGGGAACTGTGCTAGTTACTGAAGATTCAATAGTGATCAAAATAGTGCTACAGTCATGAAGGTCGCAGGCCTATTGTGGGGGGGAAATAAGCACTTCCTTTAAAAACATGAATGAAGTAGAGAGAAGAAACAGGAGATTTGTGGGGAAGAAACATGCCCTGAAAACCCAATAAAACATAGAAATGATTCTCCATGGAAAAGGAAAAAAGAAAAATGATAAAACAACCTAAATTTATTGCAAGTCCACCTAAAGAATCAGGAAGGCATTACTGACCAAGTATGATTTACTAAAACAGATAATATACTGGCTTTTCATCACTGACCAATGCATCTGTGGGATAGCAATTTGTCAGAATTGTATGTGCAAAGGCCTCCAACAAGCACAGGCAACTCATGGTTCTCCATTTGTCCTAAGAACTGCATAAAACCCAATGCTGGTTCTGATTCTTCTTTCTTCATTTGCAGTGTCTTGGTGATATTTCCAAAACTGACAAAGGATCTATTTGGCCTAAGCCATGCCTGCTATTTGCAAGACTGAGGTGTAGCTTTGGGTTTTCAGTCTCTCCTTTATTTCTCCAGAACTAACCCAAATGTTATTCATTCAATCAGCTTTGGATAGAATCTCTGGCAAAGGCAAGATTTGAGAACATGCTTAAGTCTCCTGCTTCCCACATCAATTTAAATTTTATGCAAGTAGTCACTTTAGTGCTTCTCTAAAAAGATAATTCCCTAATCCATTGAACTAACTCAAGAGGGTAGGAAACAGAGGAGAATAGGGCAGGGTGTTCGAGGAGTAGACGATAAGAAAAGAGAGTTGTACTATTGTGTTTCAGTTTAGTGATCCAGCTACGGGAACAAGTGGTCCAATAAATGGCAGACCTTCCATAATCTCCATAAATATTCAGTGTGGAACAGTGACAACAATGGGAAGGGGAGTGGTAGAGAGAGTGATGGGAAGCAGTAATTCTCCAATACATCCCCTCTATGGAAACAAAAGAGGCTTGGGAATAAGTACACACACACACACACACACACACACACACCTACCTACCTACCTACCTACCTACCTACCTACCTACCTACCTAACGAGATAAAGGATAAACAGGTAGAGTGGGGTTAGGCAGTGAGGGTTCCAAAATCCACACAGAGTAGATACTTTTACTGTACAATGAAACAGAAAGCCATTTAGGCTATTTGGCAAGAGATGCTTTTAAGAAGATCAATATAAAGAATGGACTGGAATCAGAGCAGGTCGAAGTGTGTAGGAATTAATATCATTTAAGCAGGCAGAAGACGTTGGAGGGTGTTACTAATACGTGGCTTGTCACTTATTCCTGGGGCTCATTCCGGCTTCCAAAGTGATCAAAAGGAAATTTAAGAATGACAAGGCCCCTAACTATTCTCTTTGAAAATATTTTTCATTGTACTTGGATGACACAAAAGGCCAATTATGTAAACATGTCATATTACGTGGCTTGACGATCTAGCCAAGCGATGGAAGAGTGGCTTTTCTTCTCTGACCTTCACCTCCTAAGTTCAGGAACTCGCAATAGCTTTCAGTACCATATGTCCTGACCACCCCTGAGATTCTCATTACTTCCAGGGACTGAGTTCAAGCAATATTATTTGGAGATTTTTTTTTTCAAGAAGAAAGCAGAGACACCTAAACAAAAAATGCATGTAACGTCCAACAATCAATTTTATGTCCAAGATCAATTATGGTGTCAGGGCAATTGTTCATATCATTTCTTTTGGGGGAGTATTTTCTACACAACCTAGGGGGTAACCCCAATGATAGAATCATGTTTTCACATGTGAAGTTACTGGGATAATTAAAAAAAGTAAGCCAAGAACACAGATCTTTGCTTGGAATGCTATAATTTGGAGTATTTGCTTTCATGAGATTTGATGTTGTTGGCCTCATTTTAAAAGTGAAGACTATTAAATAAAAAATTATTTTGATAAATGGATAGAATGTGATTTAACTATGTGGTCAAGATTTATGAATGCAGTATGGATTAATAATAGTACCATTTTATAGCCTTTTAGAGTTTGCAAAATGCTTTTCATATTGTTTTTCTCCATTTCTATAACATGAAGACCCCAACTCAAAGAGGTTCGGTGGCGGCCCCAAGGTCACAGAACTACTAAGCAGAAGAGTGAGGACTTGTGGCTACATCTGATATGTGCAAATCTAGAACTGTGTCAACTATACCATATTGGTGTACCTGCTATGGACCTGCCGAGCATCTTACAGCCTCCAAAACTCTCACCCTCATGTTTCTACTTACATAGGTCTTTGAGGTAAGGCCTTGGAGACTTCTGTTAAACTGTCGGTCAGGTCAGAGAGGGGAGACCTTACATGGATTATTATGAGTTTATCAGATTTGTTTTCTTGTAAGCTTTTACAGGAGGAAATGGGACATGGGAATGTTAAGTTTGCATGGAAGCAGATAAAAAAAAGGGATTGGGCAACAGACTGGAGATGTAACAACAGGACCCAGAGCTGAATTCCAATTTATTGGGCAGAGAAGAGAAAAGTAGGAGGAAGGATTGTAAAACACAAGGATTGGGCGATAGACTTCCCTCTATCACTTTCTATCTGGGACACCTTAGGGGTCCACCTGCCTGGGTATCAGATGCCTCACTTTTAAAATAACGACAGTCACAACCTCCTGGTCCAAAGGCAGAGGGCTGAACCAGGTGTTCTCTGAGGTCCATTCCAATTCTAAAATCCAAATCTAAATTCTGATAAAAAGTTAAAGGATGCAGGTAACTAACAACCTGGGCCTCCATGATAAGTAGAAGGTAGAGCTCTGAAGGCTGCCCATTTTCCCTCCACACTCCCTCTAGGCTGGATCATTAGGTGTACTAACTACCAGCCATCATACATTGTATTATTCTTGGCCAAATGGTCCAGTTTTGCTGCTGCCAGTAGAATGATTATGCTATCTCCGCCTTATTGAACCCAAGAGTGTCCATGGGATGTGCTTTGGCCAAGGAAATGTGGGTAGAAATGTTTATGATTTCTTCATGAAAGTAATGCTCTCCAAATAGTAATTAAAGTAGGACTCACCTGTAAGGTGACCAACCACCCCTGTTTACCCACTTCTGAGGGGTTTCCTGGGAGGAGGGATTCTCAAGGCTAAAACCCAGAAGGTCCTAGACAAACTGAGATGAATTGGTCACCTTTGGTTTTACTGATAAAAGTTCCCTGACATGCCTGGGTATAAATGCCGTCCCATGGCTGCTCAGGGTCTCTTGCCCAATCCCATTTTTATCCACTTCCACGCAAACGTAACATTCCACCCTCATGACCCAATCACCCCCCCAAAGCTCTACCTCCTGACATCAGCACATTGGGGAGTAGGTTTCAACATACGAATTTGGGGGAGACACACACATTCAGTTTATAGCTTTCCCTCAAGCCTTCCCTCTTTCACTCCCCTCCATATTCAGTTGTAGCAGGACAAGAACGAAAGATGATTCGATATATTTACCGCTCCAAACCCATAATCCTTTTTTTCCTCCCTACTCCGTGCCCTTGTACAGATTACATCCATGGGTATCTTTGCCATCTAGTTCCTGATGGAAACAATGGAAGAGAGTGGGGGAAGGGCAGTGAGATCAAGGTATTTCCCCTCTAATGGAACCATTTTCTTGAACGGTTCCTGAGGGGTTGACTGTAACCTTCATGTGACAGTCACAGCTCCGGTCATGGTAGCCCCCTCCATATGACTCATTCCAGGTTCCTGTTACTACTGCTTTAAGGTGATAATGGCACTTGGATGTTACTACCCCAGGGACATTCTGCTCTCAACTTGGTTTCCCTACATCCTGTTAAACCTTCCCCAAATAATCCATTTTGAGAGCACCATTTGTTTCCTAGCAGCCTCTGAAGGATTCAAGTACATACTGTGTATCAGGCCAGTTCGAACTAGTTTAGATGTGTATGTTTTGTTTTGTTTTTTTTAAATACGTAAGAATGAGTCCTTTCATTTATTTATAGTAACACTCTGTATTGATTATTATTTCATTGAAAGAGAGTACCTTCCTTGACTCTGCCCTTTTTGTTCATGATAAGTAATAAACTAGACTTACCAGATCCAGTCACTCTACAGAACAGACCTTAGACTCTCTGGACATTGGTTTTAATGAAGACTGCTGCTCAGAAACAGAGCCTCCTGCCCTGTGCTTTTCTGTGAGATAAGTGAAGCTGAGAGCTGGATGGCTTCCAAAGTGCTGTTTTAAAGGCCTGGCTTCTCTCTCCTCTTAGACCGTTTCCAACTAACACATGTGAACAATCTGAGCCTTGCCAGGGTATTTCCTGGCAGACACAGCATGTGTCAGTTTTATTGCTCATTCAGACTTGGGAATTGAATTGAATGCCACAAATGCTTATTGAGCCACAATTTTGTGCAAAAGCAGTTTATTAAGGTGCTGTTGAGAATACAGAACTAAATTATTGTTATCAGCAATGAAACATGTGGAATTTAGGAAAACAGTTTTAAATTGAAACAATACTAATTGTTACACAACTACTGTTCCACCATTTTACTAGCTATTCATTCATTGTTTCATTCCATTTCAATTTCAGGGGAAAATATTGCAAGGGAGCAGTTATTTCTATTTTTATGAATGAAAAACATGGAGGCTCAGTGATGGTAAGTGTGTCGCCCAGGATGACACAGCCAATAGTGGGAAAACCAGGATTTGGATTCACTGATTCAGGTGAGCATGGTGCCAAAGACTATACATATTGCTATAACCCTTGAAAATGGCACTAACCTTATTCTGGATTCGAAACAGCTCAAGGAAATGATCTTCCAAAATGTCAGCTGCCCATCTTATCTTAATGCCTTCTCTCTCTGAGCAGCTGTCAGAACACAGACAAACTTCTGCCATAAAATGTGTATTGACTCCTGCAAGGGGAGTCAGGAAGAAGAGGTGGGGGGTCCGGGTGGGGGAGCCAGTGTCCTCCTTGGCTGAGTCTGCCCAATAATCAGAGAGA
This sequence comes from Rhinolophus sinicus, assembly GCF_036562045.2. Classification (NCBI taxonomy): domain Eukaryota; kingdom Metazoa; phylum Chordata; class Mammalia; order Chiroptera; family Rhinolophidae; genus Rhinolophus; species Rhinolophus sinicus. The sequence continues at coordinate 13,857,092 of NC_133761.1, forward strand.
TTTTTACAGACTGGCTTTCAGACATGGTGAAGCAAAGAGGCCTGGAAAAAATACAGTAAGCTTTCATACAAATGAAAAAGCATAGAAATCTCCCAATTGTTCCATCTCATTGGATACATAGTTGTCTGTAAACAGAGGTTTAGAATATTAGAGTCTCTTTGTAATGCACTAGAAGAGCTTAGGAATTAAGGGGAAAGGCAGTGATTTCTACAGTTAGACAAAGAATCCTTGAATATGACTCATCTTCTGCGTCATTAATCTTATTTCAAGTGGTGACAAAGAAATGTTTCTTTTCTATTAGCACACATTATTATTAGGGTATCTCTTCCTGGTTACATGCTATATTGGAGTGCAGTTATGCCCCAGATATTTCCTGTTTTATAAAAAGGAGCCTAAAATAGAAAAATTAAAAATTCGACCCTGTGACAAACACAGCGCTCTCTCTCTACTCCAGGACAATAAACTGTTCCTGGGAAGAAACAATGGCTAGTCCCTTCCTGCCCTAGGAGTCTGGTTGTGTCTGCATCATAATTCAAGTGATACATGATCTAAATTCTTTATAGAGGAAAAAGTCTCAAAGGACCCTCTCTTCTGGTCCACTTGTTAAAACAGGAAACATATTTTGCTTATTAGTCTAAATGACCACATAATTTGCATATTGGGAAGCAAATGGAGTTTTTTTCCTAAAGCTGAATATGATTTCTTAAAGGAGCTCTCCATAACTAATGAGCCGAGCCAGCTGTCTTTTCTACAGGCCATCTTTTTTCAAGATGAAATTTGGCTTGAATGGCAGCAGGTGGATGGTGGAGATGGCCAAACGAGCCCATGATTCAGGAACAGAAGAGAAGTAAGCCTTTGACTATATGCTCTTGTTTTCATTCACATCTTTTGGAGCCAGAAAGTTGTGCCCGTGTTTTAACAATATAAAGCGTAGCTCAAACACAGTGGTTGTGTATGTACAATGGAGTGCAGAATCCAGTGATCAGAGAAGGGCTGGTGAGGATGGTTCCACACAAGTTGTCCCATGTTATACCTTCTAACCCACATTCCTGGGTTCTGCTAGATCTCTTCTTGCCTGACATAGTATGCAATGGAGGCTTGACTCAGGACCTGAACTGTGTGACTTTGGGTAAGTCACTTTCCTAAGTATTTCCCTGTTTCTCAACTGTTTCATTTGTAAATTGGATGAGCTGAGATGAGACAAACATCATTTTTCTCAAGCTCTAATAGTCCATACGCTAAAAAGCAAGAGGTTAAATAGAATTCTTCCTGATGGCAAAGTCATGTCTTCAAAGGAAGTTTCTGAGTTGCCAACGTAAACATCACAATTTCTTAGTATGGAATATAATTGCTATCAATATGATAAAGTCTGGATCGCTGGGTCCTGATCTCATATTTTCTTCCATGTGTAGTGGCAATGGCCAAAGTTCATACTTTGGAAGAGCTGAGATTTCAACGACCATGCATAATGAAAGTTGGCCATTGTGTGTGAAATAAAATAAGACAGAGCATTGTACTTGGAACCATTTGTCAAAGGGCAGATAACATTGTTTGAAAGAGACTGTAGTACAGTTTGGCTAGAATAAACAATTTCTGATATTAGGGCTGGCTTGGCGAGATCTATTCTCCAGACTTTGGGTACTACAGTTGTGATGTGTCATCACTTGACAGGACAGTTGAGTCACTGCATCACGTTTCCCAAGTATCAGTCATTCATATCCCACCCACAGCAATTTTGTGAAGCAACGTTTTTATTTAAATAGATCCATCATTTTAATGTCATTGATGTTTAGAACAACTTTTCACTACCATAATGAGAAAAACCGTAAGTAGAAGTAAAACATGCAATAAAAAATACATAAAACATTGCTACTAAAATTTGAAAATTAACCAAAAATTAGTTGTTAAAATGAGTGCTAAAAAACTTACAAAGTCTATAGAGTCTGTGTGGGGATATTCTACCAGTCGACCTCTTCAGCCTTCCCAACACACTCTTGCTTATTCCACTCCAGCCACAGTGAGCACCTTTTAGTTTTTCATTATCCCGGATCTTCTTCACCAGGGTTTTCCCAGGCTGTTTTCCCTACAAGGAAGGCTCTTCCTGATCCCGTCCCAACATTTCTGTTCAACCCTCAAATTTCAGACCTCGGTTCCAGGTCACTTCCTCAAGAAAAATTTCCCTGTCTGTGTGAGTAAAACAATTTTTCCTCTATCTGAAAACACTGTGCACCATTCCTTTCTATGCCTGACTCTGTGAAAATCTCACTTTCTTTTGCATTAATTTGAATGCATGTCTTTCCTAGTAGATTAGAAGTTCCAGGCAGGTATGCCAGGTTTTGCTCACCCCAGTATCTAGCTTCATACCTGACAAATAGTGGAAACTGGTTTTCTAATTGCAGGTTAAGCAACATGAAGTGGTGAGCCATGAGGGAAAGCCATGTTTTTCTGGAAAGAATGGCAGTTTTTCCCTGCAAGAAATGATGTCTTCAGGTAAGGGGACACAAAGGGGAGTGATTCTGGGGGGGCGGGGGGTTATATTTCAGGGTTCTCCACCTTCCCAGACCTCTATGATCTAGCCCTTCTAATTGTTAGCGTCCCACTTTTTTTCAGTTCTTATTTTTACAAATAAATACCCTGGTAACTGTGAATTCAACACATTCAAATAGATGTGGCTCTGTTAAGTAAATGTTCATTCAAGAACCACCTGAGACCATCTTGTGTACCACTGATATATATGCCACACTTTGGGAAACCCTGTCAGAGTTAGTATGGGGTTAATATTCCCAAAGCCCAGCAACTATCATATCACCTTTCTGAATGGAGTAATTTAAGAGTTTCTCCATGCCCACAAAATAAAAATACAAAAATTTAAGTAGACTTTAGGGCCCCAACCCATCTTCCTAAACTTATTTCCCAAAACTATTCATCACTTACCGTATGTCCTAACAAGCTGAACATTCCCTAAACGTTCCCTCCTCTGACCTCATGCTTGTGCCATGCTTTCTACTGGGCACGGGTGTTCCACTCACCTTCTCATGTCTACGTTCTACTAATCTCGCTAAGCCTATCTTAAATATCTCTTCTTACATCGAGCTTTCCCTAAGTCTCCTAAATAGATCTAAGCTCTTCCCTCCATGGAAAGGCACAGGACCAGAATGTGATCTAGTCTGCATTATAAAAGGTATCACTTCTTACTTTGCATGGTACTGCTTTATTCCCATGTCATACATTCCCAATAAACAATCAAGTAATTACACTGCACACTCCTTGTGGGGCAGGGATTGTGTAGTATTCCTATTTTAATTTCTCACAGTGTGTGGCACAATACAGACACTCAGTGAAATGTATAATTGTCTAAATGAATCTGACATGTTGTATTTTAAAGCATTTTCTGGGTCTAGTCTTAAAAATCTCATCTATGATACAAGAAAGAAGAAAAACATTGCCCACATCAAAGTATCCCATGAGAATGGAATACTTTGGTATGGGCAATGTTTTTCTTCTTTCTTGTATCATAGTTTTTCATAGTGAGTGCTAGGTAGAGAGAATGGACCTTTCCTGTAGCGAGTTTACAGTCTGGTGGGGGTAACAATGCTAAGCTATGGTCTGAGGGCAGGGTCTAACTGTAAAGGTCCATCAGGCCACGGGAAGACGAGGAGGCAGAAAAAGCCTCCTAGGACCTTGGAGATCAAGGAGAGATATGTTCTTTGACCAGCCATTGTCTGATTACGTTGAGGAAGGGTCCCTTCAAAATGGACTATCCCTGTTCTCAGGTTAAGTGTTTTGGTTTTTGGTTTTGGGGTGTTTGGGGGTTTGTTTTGTTGCTAATGTATTATGAAAAGTCGAATTAGATAGTTTACAACAGTGATAGGTAGTTCTTATTTGTGCAAATCACAATTATTTATGTTTCAACTTCATTCAGCTACCCTAATGAATGCAATTGCTACCAACTTGGCCATCTTGCCTGCTCTTTCTCTCACTCACAAGCTGTTTACAGACAAGGTCAAATTAATCATTCTCTAGCACAACACCCTCCATACCCCTCTTTTGTTGAAAAGCCTTCAATCGCTGCCTCTCTTTGGCTAACAATTTAAGGGTCATTAGCTTGACATTCAGTGTCTTCTATGGCCTAGACCCAACTGATTTTTCAATTTCTCCTACTCGAGTTCAGAAAAGCAAACTGACAGTCTCTAGACTGGGTTGTTTCTAAAATATTTTGATTTAGTCAGTACTCTTGAAAATGTGGTATGAGTTGTCAGCATTAAAAACTCAGAAGAGAGCACATGACAATCTGGGTTTCTGTTCTTCTTAAAAATATCACAATCTCTGGCAACACTGGATCTTCATGCTTGTGTGACACTATCCACAAATACTGCCAAGTGTCAGCTGTCCCCTTTGGATAGTCAGACCTTCTCCAGTTTTCCACAGATTTCATCATTCCCTAGGACTCTTACGCCACCAGCCTTATTCATTTTCTTTCCCTGTCTCACCTCTGCAGACATCTCCATGTGAGCCCCTCCTCTCGTCATGCTGGATAATCCGCCGTTAGGCTAATTATTTTGCCCCCACTCCATTGTTTGAACTGTCCCGTCTACACAGGTGACCCTCCCACATCGACAGCCAATGTCTGCATAAATACTTTGTTAATGCACCCTACCAGACATGCCCTATCCCTTGTTTCCATCTCCATAACATCTTCTAATGTATTTTATGGAATTCTCTTTGTCTATCTTGGAATATGGTTAACTAGACGATGGTTTTCCGATCCTTCTTGAATTGGACAGAGGATTAAGAGCACAGACTTTGGTATCAAACTAACTTGGATTGAATTTTTCACTCCGCCACCCACTGGCCCTGTGCTACCAAGTAAGTCCTTTTATGTTTTAAAATGTCAGTTTCTTGATCTTCAACGTGAAGCTAAGCTCCTTACTTATTTCATAGGGTTTTGTGGGGATGACAGGAAACAATACATGGAGAGGGCTTGGTACAATCTCTGGGATCTAATAGGTGCTCTCTAACTATTAACTATGCTAACTCTTATTATTAATATGACAGCATTCCTGGCAGTTATTTTCACTACACATTTTTAAAGCAAAAAAGAGAAAAAAAGAAGTTGCAGCTGAATAATCAAAAGGACAATGACCCAGTCTTATATGCAGCCTATGAAACAAGCAGCAACAAAAATCTTATTTCATCTCCTTTACTAGATAGTAAAACATTAATATTTGACATTTACATAGCACCTGCAGAACATAAAACAGCTGGGGTTGGTGTTTCATAAAGGAGCCCTCAAAGGGTTCTACCTTCAGGAGAGATCTCATTAAAATCAAAGCAACATGACATTATCACCCTCCTTAAAGCAATGGCAGAATTATACATTTTTAACAGAGAAAGCTGACCATAAGAGAGCCCAAGAAATTATCTACTCCTTGTATAAAATTCTATCACTCTATTATTCCTTCCTGGAATACCACATGCAGGCCAGATCAACTTCCCTAAGAAAAAAATAACCAGGAATTAACTGATCAAAAACATAAAGAGCCCATTGTATGGGGTTAACCTAAATAATGTGGTCCTTGCCCTGTGGGAGCAGGATTGAAGAAGAAGGCAGAGAAGGAGGAGGAGGAGGTGCACTTATTATCCTCACGCACTGTGCTTAGGGCCTGAGCTCACGTGATCCTAGCAGCCAGAAGTAGGCACTCAGAGATGTTCCCACTGATAGACACAAAAACTAGACCTTGGAAGGGCGACACAAATGGCTCACTGTTATACGGCCAATGAGTGGGAGAAGTGGGATGCCAGCTCAATTCTCTTTGTTCCAAGAGCTCCTTTCTTATTCACTATGTTCTAATACTGAAGGGGCTCTGTGGAAGTGTCTAAACGAATAAAATTAATGCATTCAATAACCATGTATGGTCTCCAGAACGTTTGCTAAATTTCACATGACTAGAATTAAAGATGATTTTGGACACTGAGGGGGGTAAATTAAAGGTATATGAATGGAATTTCTACTGAATATTCCAGTTAATGATCACTACCTACAATATGGGACATTTCTTCTAAACGTTACTAAGGTCAAAGAATAGCAACCCATCCATAAAAATGTCTTAAGAGCACAAGAATATTATTGAATATCGTTAATATTTTCATCTTGAAATCCTACATAAAATATTCAGAAATCTTATTTAAATGAATCTTAGCTCTGATCCTCTAAAGCATTTTCTCTTTTTAATTTGTTCTTAATAGAATGAATAATCATTTTTGCCAGGTAGGCACAATCACAGAAACTCTAATTGTAATTTAAATATGAGACACATCTAAATATGATCCCAATAACATGCAGATTTGAGGGGCAAAAAAAAAAAACAATTCTCTCCTTTTGGGGGGAAAGGAAGACTAACATGAACATCTACTACAAGCCAATCACAAGAAAATAAAGTCGTACCTCGATTTTCGAACGTAATCCATTCCGGAAGACCGTTGGAGTTCTGAAACGTTCAAAAACAGCCCGCAGCGAGGTCTCAGGATCTTACACTCAGCGGAAGCCGCATGACATGTTCGACTTCTGAGGCATGTTCAAAAACCGAAGCATTTACTTCGGGGTTTACGGCATTTGTAAACTGAAATGTTCGTCAACGGAGACGTTCGAAAACTGAGGTACTACTGTATATATATTATAGTTTAATTATCAAAACAAACCAATGAAGTCAGATTTATTGTCAGGAGTAGCAACTGAGGCAGGACAAGGGGAAAGGATTTCCCCCAAACCATGACTGAGCCAGTTACTCAAATTCTGTCAGGCCTCTCAAACTCCAAAGTTTATAACAATCTTTCAAGGATGGAAAGATACACATAGTTTTCTTTCCAAGTTTTGGAAGGATCATATTTTAATAATAAAAAACTTCCTTTGTTTTCTTTTTCTTATACTTTCTAATTTCTAAGGCGATAAAAGATCAAAGTGGTATTTTTTTCACCTGACACCATTTCTATGATCAAGGGTAGTGACAGCATTTATTGCAGGTAGTAAAGTCCTGTTTGGTTTGGGAAAATGCATCATTGTGCCTTTCAGTCATGGAAACCTAAGATGGAGTTGAAAGGGACACCTACTTTGTCTACCTAATGAAGCAAATAGGCATTTTATTTGGAGATATTCTTCTAATATTCATTTATATTTTGTTTTCTCTGCCCTGAGAACAGAAAGTGAAACAGAGGGAGAGAGAGGACTTGGGGGTCACTGATGTGATACTTGGGGAAAGAAGAGAGACTGAAGTTTGCAACAAATAGATCAGCAACAATGATTGTTGCTGGCAGTGACTCCTTATGAGGGAATGGGACTTGGGGACTTGGGAGAAAATTATATACGGTATTGAGGCTACAGTTTTTCTTTTCTATTTTATTAACTCCATACGCTATTCTCAAATTCACAAATAAGTCTAATACACACAGGAACTTTGTATCAGAGGAGTTTCAGAAGTCCTGTCCACACATGAAACAGGTCAGCAAACACTACCACCTAATATTTACTGGGTGATTACATTATGCTGAGCCCTGTCCTCATCTATATATATGTTACCTCCTTCTCACAAATAGGAGGTAAGTGTTTTTATTATGGCCATTTTTTTTCCCATGGAAGCTGAGGGCCAAAGAGATTACATGCCTTAGCCATAGTTACATACCTAGCAAAAGTTGGAGCTGGGATTTGACCCTGAGTCTTCACCCTTAACTACTTTCTATGATGGTGGTGATGCAGCAATCCCTACACTTCCCCTTGTGAGAGACCATCACATTGGTAAAGCAGCATATCAAAGAAAAAGAAGTCGTTTGGGAGGTCTCCATAATGCATGTCAATGCCTGAGACCCAGTGGTTAGTGATAAGGAACAACCAGGTGAGAGTAGAGCAGCTGGTTATAGTGTAGATCTCACTCAAAAACTCTCTTCTCCAAATACTCTCTAGGAAGTGGTGGGGTGTTTGTTATTCAGTATATAGGAGTGAATCAAGAAATCTATGCCAGGGTTACAGTGAGGATGGTTAAATTAAGGCATTCAACCATTTCTCTCATTTATTTTTCAAGGCAGTTGGCTTACCTTGCCCAGAAAAATCTCAAACCATCTCTCTCAAACCATGTTTTCTGTCCTCAGATGTCATTTCTATACAGCCCAGTAAATACCAAATGAACTGGGGATATGGGAAGCAGAACCCTATTACTAGAGATAACCCTGGAAAAATCAGAATGCCTGTCACCTTTGGCTTTACCATTTGCCAATCTCTCATTCCAACTAATCTCAATTCTTTCTACTTCAGTCTTTTCCCTCTATGTTTATTCTATCTGTATAGATAGTACCCTGAATCCCACTCCTTGTCCAAGAATTCTGTAATCCAAGTGTTGTAATATGTTACAAAAACATAAAATATGTTTATCTTGCTACTACCTTGTTATTACCATCTTGTTGTATATAAGAGGGTGCCAAAAAAATGCATACACATTTTAAGAAAGGAAAAAACTGTATTAAAATGTTAATACTCAATATATACCAATAACAAAAGATTAATAAAAGGCACGCTTGACTCCTGCAATGACAAGAGGTGCTCAAAGTGGTGACCATCAGCATAATTTTAATACATACACACACACACACACACACACACATACATATATAAAATGGCTCCAAAGCCATGCCTATAATAAAATCCTTTCTACTCATTAGTTGCAGCCATTTTATAATGGCCACAAATCTTAGACACCTCCTATTGAGAAGTAAAGTTTATGTTCTTTCTCTTTGCATCTGGATGGGCTTATGACTACCTCCGCCAATGGAGTACGGCAGTACTGTTGTTGACTTCTCAAGCTAGGTCTTTAAAGGTCACGTAACGTCCTTCTTGCTCACAGGAACACTTTCTCTGGGAGCCTTGAACTGCTGAGTAAGAGGTCTGACTACCCTGAAACCATGAAACCATGATGGAGAAGTTATACGTACTTGCATACATTTCATTCAACATTTCCAGCTGAGTCCTTTCTTTCTGCCATACCTGCTAAGTCAGTGAGTGCAAAAGCCACAACATGATTCCAGACTCCAGCCATTCAAGTCATTCTGAGCCATTTGAGTCCTTACAGCTGAGGTCCCAGACATTATGGAGCAGAGATAAGCCATCTAGGTGTGCACTAATAAAATGTCTGTTGTTTTATGACAGTTGGTTTTGGCATGGTTTGTTATGTCACATCAGATAAGCAGAACACTAGCATTTTAATATGCTTTCAAGAATGGGAGCGAAAGGTATGGAATGACAGCTACTATTAACTTGGAACCTGCACATAGGACTATGTCTCTGCAACGTATACCATCTGTCGTTCGTATCTCAACAGAGAAAATATTGAAAACTCCTGCCTTAGATTATTTATTCTACTGAAGGAGAATGTTACCACTACAAACACACCTCTTAAAATTATCTCATCTCATGTGTAAGATATTCAATATCAAGTGCCAGAGATCCAGTTGAGAAAACGTTAAAATTTAACAGTGTGGTTTACTGGCTCCTATGCCTGCGAAGAATCCTAGAGTAGCACAGAGGATCAAAGAGCTAAAGGAACAGGGCACGATTTCAAGCGACGTAACTCATCATGGCTGTCTCCCTCTCACTCTATTTACATTTAATCTCTGATTGTCTCTTCTTGGCTTGACTTGAATATCATTCAAAATGGTAACCAGCCCCCAACATAATAACCTCCAATCTAACACCACCAGCAAAAGGGAAGATTTTCCCAGCAGTCATTTAACAATCCTGCAAAAGAATCCTGACTTGTCCTGCTTAGATTACAAGTCTACCCCCTTGGGCTAATTATGGGTCAGGATGGGGTGTTATGCTTGGTCCAGCCCGAGGGACATGACATCCTTGTGCTGGCACCTATAGGTGATGATTGACAGCCCCACCGGGCTGCAGGCAAAGTGTGAAAAGATTCCCAAAGGGGGCACTTGTACTAAAAGAAGGAAGATGAAAAAGTGTGATGGAAAGACAAAAACCTGATAGTAACCCCCAGCCTACTATGCCTTTTATTCCATAAGTAAATAAAGAATTTAGACTCTGTGTAATATTTGCTTCAGGCAGTATACAGCATCGAGTCCATAAAATGTAACGGTTGGGAAAACTATAGCGTTCTTATCTCATATTTGCCTTAAATTGTATACTCTGACTATATTTCAGCAACAATAATTTTAAAAGCCAGTAAGACCAAGGTTTTTATTTGGAAAAAGAAATGTCTACGGAATTACTAGAAGAAATTACATACCAAATTAAATTTATTAAGTTGCTTATGCTTAATTTTCCCTTTTAAATTGTACCCCAAATGAATTAGATTCTTATATAATTTAACTAAAATAGAAAAAAACACTCCCCCTAATATAGTTAATAAGCATTCCTATATGCATAATTCATAGAGTTGCTTAATAGATATGATAGTGTTTTTGTGTAGTCATTTGTCCACACGCGTTGGAAGTGGGGTGTACAAAGTGCTTCCCTAGCTTGTAAACATTAATTTTACAAGCTAGGGAAGGTATCTATATGGCAGGAAATATATCATGCTATAACTGGAAAGATCTGAGCACTGAATTGAGAAAAGACCTTGATTCATCATTTACTACTGTGATCTTGGTCCAGCAACTTCGGCTCTTTAAGCCAGTTTAATAAGTGTCATCATGGAGTAATGACACATTTAAGTAAATCAGGTAATCAATTATGTCAACTTAGTTGATTGCTTATGTCAAAATTTGCCTAGGACACGGCAAGTAGGAAACTAGATTTTCTCAGATCCTCCTGTTCACTAAATCTAGTCCATCATCTGTTTCAGTAAATAAAGTTTTATTGGCATAAACCCACTCTCACTCATTTATTTGTTGTCTATGGATGCTTTAGTGCTATGAGAGCAGAGCTGAGCAGTTGGAACCAAATCATATGGTCCACAGAGCCTAAAATATTTACCACCCAGTCTCTTCACAGAAAAAGTCTGCAACCCTTGTTGGAGCTCAAACTCTTTTAGGAAGGGAATTCTCATGAATTCTATGTCATTCTCCCCTTCTTTCAGAAACCGTAGTGAGTTAGAACAGACTTTTGGGCACCTATCTTTTTAGTATAAATTCTTGACAAAGAAGTTCAGTGGCACATAAGACCGCATTGAGCTTGGTGCTTCACCAAGGGCTGGGCAGGAGTCCTGTGTTATTTCCTCTGTCTACCCAACCCCATTGCATGAACCACAATATTCATCAGCTCTTTGCTCATCTTCCTTTCTTCTTCAAAGTCTATTCTAGAGAGAATGGAAGGGTATTGTTATAGTCTGAATGCTTACGCCCCACCCCCCCATCCAAACTCATATGCTGAAACCTATCCTCCAATGATGGTATTTGAGGTGAGGTCTGTAGGAGGTGAGTAGGTCATGAGGGTGGGGGCCTCGAAAGTGGGGTTAGTGCCCTCATAAGAGACCCAAGAGAGATTCCTGCCTCTTCCACCACGTGAGGACACAAGGGAAAGATAGCCATCTATGAGGAAGCAAGCTCTTACGAGTTACTGAAGCTGATGGCATTTTGATCTTGAACTTCTCAGCCTCCAGAACTGTAAGAAATACATTTCTGTTGTTTATAAGCCACTCAGTTTATGTTATTAGATGGACTAAGACAGGTATACAAATTTGAGTCACAGGATCACTCATTCCGGAAACAAGCTGTTAGTGACGGTGAGCTGAGAAAACGAGCACTGAATTTGGAAGGTTAGAAAACATTTCTTTGAGGAAGGAAGGAATCTGCTTCTGAAAGGGGTTGAATAATGTGAAAGAGATGGAGGTACAGATTGGTAGGGCAACTGCTCAAAAGAGTCTTTTCCTCCTCTCTGCAGCCGAAAGCAAAGACATGCACTGAATATTCAAATCACTGACCATTAAGGACAGAGGTACCAATTTCTTTCCGAAAAACAAATGCATGCAGCATGCACACAGCGAGGACAGCTGATGGCACCGTGAAGAGTATGCACAATACCACGGAGTGACACAGGCCCAGAGCCCAACATGATTGACGGGGAGGGCAATGACCTACAAAGAGCTGAACACAGAAGACTGACAGGAGCATCACAAAGGAGCGTCTATAAGTGGCTCTACAGGTTTGGCTTTAGACAAGCATAGCAGGTTCCCAGCCATCCATGGACTGAAAGTGACACTCCCAGTGAAAATGTTGACGGTTTATGATGCCGAAGCCCACCTGGGCAACGTGACCGAGGGGGCTGTGGTATAGTGGATTAGTCCTAGGGGCAGGGCTGGGCTAAACGAAGGACATCCTCGGAGGGGCCCAGAATGAAAATAAGCAGTGTGAGTTAAACAGCGATAAGGCACAGATGAAATCCAGATAAATTCTCAGGATGAAGTCCAAGAAGTTAAGTGAGAATTTAAACAAAAACAGGTGTTGAGAAGGTCAGAGTCCACTGGAAGGAGGCAAACAATTAAGGTAGAGATGGTGGAGGAAAGGGCATGTGTCTAGAACCCCGCTCTTAAACTAGGAGTGGGCTTTAAGAAATGGGGACAGGTCAACTGACCTAAAAGCACAGGACTTAATGTCTACTTAAGGGCATTTCAGACCATGCGATGGACCTATTCAATTCCTGATGTGAGTTTCATTTTGTTTTCATGAAAAGTTATTTTTGCATGTGTGGCCGGTAAAGTTTCAGAAGAGAGACAGTTCCAGGTATTCAACAGGTAAGCTCAAGTTTGTGGACACCTCTGTAAGGTAAATAAGAGATCTTTTATGACATGAGCCTCTCAGATCTAAGGTTTACACTTGATTCACCCACACTTGATTAATGAATGGATAACCTCTTCTTCCAGCAGGATTCTTCTCACATAGGGCTGCTTATTCTGCTATGTTAACAGGATCTACTTAGTCACAGCTGTTCCCAATACTTATCCACTTTATACCTTGGAAGCCTGTCCCCCTGTGCTTGGAACAGGTAGCAACTTTGGAAACACTGCCGTACGGAAACCAGAACTGGCTGGTAGGAACATTCTGGGTAGGCTGAATCAAATACCCTTTTCCACGTTTCTAACACCATCTGGAAGCATTTATTTTTCATGAAAAATGCAGGTCACCTGATTATTCTATGGTTCATTGCTCTAGAAAATGTTTCCTAAATAAAAATCACACATACACACACACACACACCCTCAAAAATACAAGAACAAAATATTTCAATACAGTCCTTTATTAGCATGATTTCAGTGGCCAAGAATCCTGAGATCAGCTCCCAAATAAATCAACATAGAAATGACATATTTGGGGTGGGGATGTTTAAATACTAATTGATAATATGACAAAGATTAAGAAGAGTGTGATTCTAAAAAATATCATTGAAATGGTTTAATTCCCCAAAGCTACTATCATTCTCACTCTGATCATATAAAATTCATGTTTAAAAATACTTTAAAGAAAAATGCAATAGTCTCCTTCTTTACCTATACACTTTTTAAAAATAATGCCGAAAGATTTTTTTTTTTTACTGATGGATTTTGGTTTATTCTACTAAAGAGAGTAGACACTACTCCTTAGTTTGTTAGTACTTGAAAAGGGAAAACGTGGAGCTAGAAGGAATTTTAAAAATTGATAACCAAGTCTGTTAACATATGGAGAAGAGATATCTGAGAGAGAAGAGATAAAGTATGAAATTACATTCTACAACAGATCTGCAAAACCCAAAAGACTTTGGGAGCCAGGCTGAAATATGTAACATAGCAAGATGTGAGAAACATGGAAAGATAGAGACTGTGAAAAATTGGAGAATGTGTCATGCGGGGTGGCCTGCGGGGTCTCTGTTCCCGCTCCCCACCTAAGAACACAGGATACGGTGAGGCCAAAAAGGAACACCCATGGAGCCATAGGTAGGGGAGTCATACCACTATAGTCTTGCTGGCAGCTGGGTTGGAGACACAGGAAGCAGGAGCCACGCTATCCACAACCTGCTGTCCACTTCTCTGCAATCTGTAACGTGCACTCCACCATCCTAACTGCAATCTGCTCTTGCTAGCTCAGCCACCATCTTCTTGCTAGCCCCCATTTTTTCTGCTAGCGTAGCCACAGCAGTTGTATTAGTAGCCAATGGCTCACTGGTTACAGCTGACGGCCAACTAGCCACAGCTGATGGCCATCCAATCACAGTTGATGGCCATTTACTACCTGAGCCAGCACCTTTCTATGTGAGGCCGAGAGCCTGGAAACTGCTTTCTGGGGCTCTGTCCCCACAGAATTTATCTATTGAAATGCAAAATCTCACCATTTAAAATACCAAGCTGGAATGAGGTCAACGTCTACTGCATTTTGATTGACTGTCAGCGATATCTGACGTACATCAAGGACTTGCCATGTTTCATTGTGCTGCAGTATAGAATCATTATCAGGCGTTGTGCAAAATCCCCACATACTTTACCTGATTTACTCACTAACTCTCTGAGGTAGTCACGATTATCCCCATTTCACAGAGTATCCTCACTGCACAGACTTCATGGCCCAGAGAAGGCACCCAGTAAACATTCGTTGAGAGTCATAGTGAATGAGAAAACATTTCCTGCCCCTATTTTATGCTGTGATGTGGGGCTGAGACTATAAACTTCATTTTCCTTGTTTGTTGGGTTCCCTTTAGCTTCATCAGTCAGGGCCACAAGAGGGAACTGGACAGCAGGAACTGGGGAGAGGAGCTTCCTCCTTGAGCGTGCCCTTCCACCCATCATCACACCAGTGACTGCTGGTGCTGGGCTTCAGCTTCCTTGGTGAACCTCTCCCTGCATCCCCTCAGGGTTGCCAGCAGCAGCCAGACAGTACCCCTGCTCAGAAGTGGAGTCCTAACTCTGCAAGGCTTCTCCTCCAAGCTCTTGAGAGGTCAGCAGCAGCTGGGGGGTGGGGGAGTCACTCCCTCCCCAGAAGCTTGAGTCCTTAATCCCATAGACTCCCGTAAACTCCTAAACACCAGTAGTACCAACCCATTAGCTTTCTCTCCTCAGAGGTCTGGACCCTGGCTCTGCGAGGCCCTCATTTGTATTTCTACATTCTAAACCCCCCAGTCCAGTCCCTTTAATCCCCCAGGTTCGGAACGGAAGCTGCTTCTGTGTTACCTTAGAGTTTCCTTTTTTGCTAGTTCAGACTTCAAAGCCCAGATTAACCAAGTCTCAATATTCTTGCCATCAAAATGCCTAATGTGCTTCTGGTTTCCTGACTGGGGTATAACTGATACAGGATACCTGACACCTTGTAGGGTGGTTTTGGAGATTAATGTATACCTGGTTCATAGCACATTCTCATTGGCTGTTATTGGATTCCTTCTTTAGAGCAAACTCCAGCGTTACCTCTCTCTCCTGGCTAATACTTTCTACGTATTTGATAAGGTATCCCTTCCATGCCTTCATCCAAGCTAATGCCAATGATGTGGAATAGAACAAGGCTAAGAGCAAACCCCTGTTTCACATCATGAAAACCCACCTTCAAAATTGCTTCACTCTTTTTAATCAACATTCTGTAGGTATGTTATCATCTCTGTAATGGGCATGTGTTATTTTCACCATTGGATTATGAAAGAATAAACCCATTTCATTTAGAGAAAAATAGAACAAGAGTGTTTTAGATAAGTTTTGGCTGTAACACAATGAACTGAAAAGAGCTGTGGGAAACAATCTTAGCTCTTCTGCTCGCTACTCAATGTGTGACTGTGGGTAGGTCACTGAGCTTCTCTGCTTTCAGCGTCCTTAAAAGTAATGTGAGGAGCTTGAACTAGGCAATGTCCAAGATTTCCTTAAGCTTTCTTACTCTAAATATAAGAAATAGTGTTACCATACACGTTTCCTATCACTAAGATATTTCTGACGATGAAATGATTGTAAACCAACTGTATTTCCAACAGCAAGAAGTTGAAATTGGGGAATGAAAGCTTCTTTTTTAAGCAGATGTGAAGCTAATGATATCAAATCTGGGAAAAAAAGAGCCAAGTGAAATGACTTTCTCAAAAATGTCAGTACTTCTTTGGTCAGGTCGTGTTGAGCTTAAGAAGAAGGGGAGCCAGTCTAGTCAAAAGTAGAGTTGTGAGGAGCTACACATGCCTCCTTACCAGGAAAAAGCTCTACTATACGACAGAGCTGGTGGCATGATGCGACCACAATGCTATCCAATTGTGTGGGAGTAGAGTATGTGTTAAATGTGCCAACTAGAACATCCAGTTCAGCTAACAATTCTTTGTGGCCCCCAAATTGCCCCGGTGGCATTCATCTGTCTCCCCACCATGGACTTCAAACAGGGTATCCAACACCACAGGCAGCAGCTAGCCACAGTTCCTCTTCTATGTGTTTAGAACGACATAACCACAACCACGGAAGCCAAAGAATTTTTGCAGCTTCCCTACTGTCCAGATAAATATCCTCATTCCACAGCAGTAAAGTGACAAGAGCCTGAAATATGTGCAGAAGGAAAAGCTCAGCTCAGAAAAGACAGATTTCATACCCATAGTTATTACCTCTGGAAGGAAACATTTTTTCTGATCATTTCTTCACTCTCTGCTTCCTTCCTCCCTCCCTCATTCGCTCCCTTCCTTCCTTGTGTTTTTTTCTTTACTCTTTCCTAACTTCCTATCTTTCTACACTTAAAAACTAAATAAAGCCTCTATATTTATTAGGTTATTACAGTATTAAGCACTACTTGTACAGAAATGAAAAGTATAGCCCTAAATTCAGGTAGTTCTCAGTCTAGAATAATAAATCACGTATAGTAGTAGAATTAAGTAATAGTTACTATATATATGTATATATGTACATATATGTGTGTGTGGATAGATAGATAGATAGATAGATAGATAGATAGATAGATAGACATTTACAAAGCAGTGGGAAATAGTGCCATCAAGGGAAGATGCTTGATAAGAGTCATGAAAAATGAATAACAGAGATGTGATTGGAGAGAGAAGGCAGAAAGGTCCATGCAGAGAGATGAGCCGAATGTGAACAATCGGATGTGAAGAAGCACAGCAGCTCGTCAGATGGAGAAAGCAGAGCGCTGCGGCTGAAGTGAAAGGTGTCATGGAAGACAAGGTGAAGGAAACAGCAGAGTCAAGATCATGGAGTAAATGTTATGTGACACTAGTGTTTGGATCTACATTGTATGTGATGAGAAACCTTTGAAGGGAGCTTCACATGATCAAATCTACTTTCGTGAAAAATTACTTTAAGGTCAGTGTAGAGAATAGATTAGAGCAGATGACACTGGAAAAAGAGGAAAAAGATGTTAGAGATGATTGCAGTGTTTCAGAGAAGATCTAGAAGCATTTGGGTTAAGATTGCAGCAATTGGAGTAGACAGGAGAGGACAGACATGAGACACCAGAAACGTGAAGTTGAACGACTGCACACTGGAGGGAATGAATGAAAAAGAAAGAGGGGTCTAGGATTACTAAGACTTTTTTTTTCTTTTGCTATTTTTATCTTTGCCGGATCTCAATTATACATGATCAGAGGAAGAACTGAAGTCCTATGTTTTGTGGGGAAAACTCTGACTCAAGTTTTCTCTCCCATCTGTAATTGTGGTACTTGGAATGTTTTTACCATGGAATTTATTCCTGTCATTTCAAAAGTGTGTTGTTCGACAGAAATCCCAAATTACCATGCATATTACTCCAGGTAGGACTATACCCTAAGCCTATTATTTTTAATTTTTCAGAGAAGTACTCCTAAGAAAAAGAAAACAATTTTTTCCCCTCAGAGGATTATTGGACATAATATGTGTCTTTTATTTTAGTTTTAATATAGAAACGCTATTTTAATGATAACATTTTCCACCAGCCCCTGAAGATAATTTATGCCTTACAAACACGAGCCAAGGTTTGGCTATGACTTTTTCTAGCTTCAATACTGTCACACATTCAGTATCGTCACACAAGGGTAAGGATTTCCCATTTGATATGCACAGCCTCAAGTGCTTCTCAGAAGAGGCTCTCCATATTAAGGAGGATGACCTCAGCTACATAACCTAGACCCAGATTGACTGGAGGAAAGAATATTGGCTGTTAGTGGTACAGCGTCAGCAAACAGAGATGAAAGAGAGGGAGAGACACAAGGATACTTAATGCAAACCTCTCCTTAAAGATCTTTCCATATTTTTAGCAGACACAGTAATACAGAGGGAAAAAGATAAGGTTAAAGATACATATCTGGGAGCCATTAGAAATTGCATGAAGAGAGGAAAAATAAGTAGGGCAAGAACGAAATCCTGGGAAATGTCAACACTTAAGGGGCAAAAATGAGAAACCTATAAAATAAACCAGAAATGTTCACGAGAGTAGAGACTCATTTGCATAATATCATTAGATCAGGCCGCACTGAGGAGATGACCTTTGAACAAAAGCTTGAAGAATTTAGAGAGTTAGCCATGTGGGTGGGTATCTGACAGATTATTCCAGGTCTAAGACATTGCCAGTGCAAAGGCCCTGAAAAGCGCCTGGAATATTTAAGGAACAATGAAAAGGTCAGTGCAGCTGGAAGGAAGTGCACAAATCCGGGGACTGAAACAGATAAGGCCAAACACGTAACGAGGGAGGGTCAGTAGGTACGTAAGGCCACTGTGTGTCTCTGGCCTTACGGTGAGTGGACGGGATGCCATTGCAGGCTTTCGGGCCGAGGCATGAAACACTCTGGCCACTGTGTTTGGAGTAGGCTGTATGGCAGGCAAAAACAGGTACAGAGTTAACACGGCTCAGATTAGGGCAGTCAAGTGGAGGAAGTAAGAACTGGGTAGATTGTGAGTATGTTTTAAAGAGAACAAATAGGATCTCCTTGTAAATTATACGTAGGTTTAACATAAAGAGAACAGTTAAGGATTACAATTGTACCAACAGGACCCTTCTGGTGGGGCATTTGATAATGAGAGAGATTGCATTTTGGGGGCTGGGGGTATATGGGAAATCTCTGTACTTCCTCTCAATTTTGCTATGAACCTAAAATTGCTCTAAAAATACAGTCTTCACAAAACCTAGATCATGATGGAAATTGTATGTAAATTGAATTTAAAACTATAATTCTTCCTCTATTTAGTGTTTTGATTATATTTCAGATTTCCCAATTTTCTAGTTAGTGCTTGAATGTTCTCACTCTCATAAAGTGTGTTTGGGTACATATTAGTAATTCTCTTCATAACTGAAAAACCATCAATTATATGCTGCACAGATTGATGAAAACCACCAGCAAACCCACAATTCTTCACAGGAAAAAATTGCACATCAACAAAAGGGACAGTAAACAAAACACTCATTTTTCCCATTCTTTTTCAATGCATGTAACCTCTTAACATGTTACAAGCTTATGTTGTTTCAGTTGTCTTAGTAATTCCTTGTGTTTGCTTAAGAATTGCCTAATGTTCGTTGCTAAGTATAGGTTACTGTCTTGAGTAAGTATGCTTTATTTTTATGCTGATGTAATAAAACAGAACAAGTAAGTAAAAGACAATGGTTTGAAGAAAGGGTCCTTTAAACATAGGCTCCTATTTTTCAGTGGTGCTGCATTTTGTGGGGGGATTGATTCAACTACTCACTCACTTATTTTATAAAAATACCCAGTTAGAACATAAAATGTCCATTATATTGTGAGGTTTGCAAGTGACCAGTGAGGTCAATGAAAACAACGGGTTAACGGTCTACTTACTGGAATTGGCGTGTTCTGGGTTGTAATTTTAGCTTTATTGCTCGCTAGCTGCCTCACCTTAGGTAATTTGAGCCTCAGTTCCCTTTTCTGTAAAACGGAGTTGTTTACATCCAACTCACCTTCTCACCAGAAAACCACAAAATATGAATAAAATATGCACACACACATACAAAAACTGTATACATCAGAGAAAAACCAAGACAGTCAGGACATGAGAGGCAAAGATTCTGAAGCAAAAAGAAATACACTGAGGTGAGCCCCCTATTGCCTACTGTTCTTTCCTTGAGATGTCTGCTCATTTGTTGGCAGTGTGGGGCCTGGAGTCTAGGAAGAAAATGGCAACTAAGCATCTCCCCTTTCAGTGATTGGTGCAGGTACAGATTTTAAATACAATGCATGAAAACAGTGCAGAGTCTGGAATGTGGGAAATACTCAATATACATGTAAAAGGACTAAAACAAACAAGATAGAGGGTCACCTGTTTTCACATTGCTTTCTCTCTTTGCTCCCCTACGTTTCTTACGTTTGCTAACTCCCTCACTCCATGAAACTTGACTACCCAATAAACTACAAAGTTTACAAAAAATAAAACGAACAATTCTTGGAAAATACTCTTCTGATGGATATTCCCAGTGTACCAAGGACCATAAGGACATAGGATGTGGAGCATCTTTTTCTCGGCTTATTTGCCATCTGTATCTTCTTTGATGAGGTGGTACAGTTGAGTTTTGATAATGACAATTTGTGAAGGGACTCTTACACACATGACAGTATCTCTTTTAATACATCTATCAGTCTTCTAGTTAGGAATTACAATCTAATATTAAGACAGTTACAGTTCATAAAGGTTTGATGCCGCTTACTAGATGATGGCTCTGGACATGTTACTTAACCTCTCGAATGCTTCAGCTTGCTCATCATTAGGGTTCCTTATACGATTAAATATGATGTATGTAATATCATTGGTACTCAGGTATTGTACATAATAAACAATCAGCATGATGTTTGATTACGATGATTATTGTATATGAGATGAAGGATCTTTGAGAAGCCAACAATAACCCAACTATACACAGCTTGTGTGTGTGTCAGAATTGAAAATCAAACTCTTCATGTCTGATTCCAGGATTTGTGAATTTAATTCTAGTAGTGCATTAATTTCCCCCAAGTCTGTGGACTGAATCTCCCCAAGAAACAAATCCAGAGTTATAGGACAGAGCCAACAAGCACACCAAATTTTGTATAGTGGGTTAAATGGTCGCCCCCAAGCTATAATTCCAAGAACCTACAAATATGAATGTTGCCTCATTTGAAAAATAATCGTTGCAGATATAATTTAATTAAGGCTCTCGAGATGAGGAAATCATCCTAGATTATCTGGGTGGTTCCAAAATCCAATGACAAGTATCATTACAAGAGACAAATACAGGGAGATCGGACACACAGAGGAAAATGTCATGTGATGACAGAGGCAGATATTGAAGTGATGTGACCACAGGCCAAAGAACGCTGACAGCCACCAGAATCTGGAAATGAAAGGAACAGAATCTTCCCTTGAGCCTCTGGAGGGAATATAGCCCTAACACCAGTTTGATTTCAAATTTCTGGACTCCAGAACTATGAGAAAATGAATTTCTGATAATTTTTCTCTTTTTTCAGTGTAACTAGTAGATTAATATACATGCTCTTTGATTTTTAGTTATATGCATCACAAAAATTGGCTTTTGACTTTATTTTTTCATTTCTTCATGGCTAATTTTGTCTCTCGTACTAGGTTGCAGGTTCCCTTGAGTTAGAACTATCCAGTAATTTGTTTACAGTAAATTCACTTCTTATCATGAAGCTAGGTCTCATCAGCCCTCAAAACACATCTATTTATTGATTGACTGTGATCAATCAAATAAGTGGGAGACTAAGAACGTCCATAAATATAAAAACACTAGGACATGCAGGATGGAGTAGAGACCTCAAAGTCAGTCAGACAGATGAGTTTCAATTTTTTCCAGCCATTTACTAACTTTGTGACCTGGTGTGAATTACACACTGAATTTTAATTTCCTCATCTGTAAATAATGGTAATACCTACTCTCCAGCCTTGTTGAAGGGAATCTTAACAATGTCATACGTAGCTATTGGGTATTTTGTTCTTCTCAGAATATAGCCACACATTCGTATAGTAATAGTACCCAATTTTGTCCATTGGTAAGGGCTCTGTGTGAAGATAGTCAGGGGCCATCTGCTCTGGTCACTGGATGGTCATGTGACCCAGGCTAGGCTGTCAGACTTTCTTCTTGGAATTTGAATCTCAAAACCACTGACAATTACGACTGATAATAAGGTTAAAGATGACTTCGTGCTGCATGAGCCAAGAGATGACTCATTATCTTCTGTGACCTAGAAGACAGAAACTTTCTAAAGGATAGCAGTTTACTGGTCGCCTGTACTTTCTGACACCCGATTCTTTAGTTTTTTCTTCAATCCTATGATTCATTTCATAGGACCGAACTTCCTATAAGTTTCCTTTGGCCCACATCTCCCAGAGGCTTCAGTTTTTGCCATTTTAACCAAAGATTCCTGAACAATACATGTTTGTCCAGCGACTGGGACATTGTAGGAACCCACTACACGGCAGCAGTTATGGTCAGTGGTACATTCCATTTAGAACATAGAGGCACACTCAAAACAGACGGGCTGATATAATTTGCAATCGGTATTTTCTTCCTTTATGTCTCCAGTGGGGGTGGTTTTATGAATATTTGGCAATATCTGAAGACATTCTTGGTCGTCCCAGCTGGGGAGCTACTGTGTAGGCATCTAGTGGGTAGAGACCAGGATGTCACTTAACATTCTGCAATGCACAAGACAGCCCCCACAACGAAAAACATTATCTGGTTTAAAATGCCAACAGGGCCTAGGCTGAGAAACCCTGCTTTGGAGAAAGCAGGGCAGCACACTGTAATTTCCAAGGAGTAAGTGGCATTATTTAGACTATTTAATACTTGTGTTTATAATCAGTTTATTTACTCCTGGAGAGAGAAAAAAAAAAGTGAATCAAGACAGTGGTTGCCACAAAAGTTATTAAGATTTTAACTTCTTTCTTAGCAATGGGCCTACCAATACCTAATCAATGTGCTTAAGCCATTTATCGTCCCAGATCTTTGACGAATTGTTTGAAACATTATATTAATCAGCAGTGTCCTTTCATAATTCCTTAGCTCTATGTCCTCAATTCCATTGATCGAAGAAACCTCTCATCCTGGAATATGCTACCATATCTCTAATGAGTCTCTGGTATCAATTGTTTTCCCTTTGGAAAATGACCTAATCAACAAAATCAGTATATATAAAACCAAAAAAAAAAAAAAAAAAAAAAAAAAGAGAGAGGGGTGGGAGTTGTTTCAGGGAAATCTATTAGAGTCTTAGCCAACCAAATGTTCCTTTTCCATTCCAAGTAATCTGTTCCCTATTTTCCTTTCTTTGTAACTGCACTGCCCATCAGCAATACATGGTTTTGATAATGGTGAGGGTAATGAGATGAACCTCAACATGGGTTACAATGTGAAGAAATAATCAGAGGCAAAAAACATAAGACCTTCACCTTGAAAGGGATTGATTTGGCTCGTATGGTAAAGGAGCTTAATTCATTCAGCTGTTGATTGGTAACTACAGACCTTTATTAAAGATGAGCCTCAGGCACAAATTCTAGTTCTTACCATGGAGAGAAAAAGGTTGTATTTATTTTGGGTTCTCTTGCCTGAGGATTTTATTTTTAATAATGACTGTGTTATCTGGCAAGCTCTAGTGATCTATAATTTACATGATTAAGAGGTCCTTAAGGGCTGTCCCTGGTGGGTTTCACAAAACTCTAACATTTTAAAATGATCCACTCAACAGAGAAACACTAAATGAAATGGCAGGATGAAAACAGCTTCAAATACTTTCCCAGTGCCAGGGACATCTGCACCGAATATTTCTATTACCAGGATGTTTATTACCTTGACTCATTTTAAAGTACAACTATAAACTCATTTTAATTCCCTTCAAAAAAAAAAACCTAGACTTGTGAAAAAGGTTTGGTTCTTTTCTGAGCTAACTATACCCAAATGAACAGTTATTCCAACTAAAGTGATCTTGCCTATCATAACGTGCTGCCCGCAAATTTAAGAATGTGACAAGGTGGTTGGTACCACATTTCCTGTCTCTATCAATGAGAACAGACAATGAGAAAAGAATGTTTTTTTTGAGATTAGAGCTTATTCGAGCTACTTAAACTGCAATGATGTGGGGATTATCAATACAGTTCTCCGTCCCTGTGAAGAAGAAACGGCTAGAGCATTTGTAGGCAGTTGTCTTCTCCAAAAGGTATACTGGAAAGAAGAGGGTGGGACTAATTTGTTATTGCCTTGAAATGCCACTCACTAATTGTTTACCCGTAGGAAGTTACATAAACTCTCTGAACCTCAGTTTGCTTATCTATAAAATGGGAATATACATACAAAATGGGAATAATATACAAATAATAATGCCTATCCTATATTTGACCTATAGTTGCTTCTGTAAGGAATAAGATGTCTATGAAAACACCCTTAAAAGCTCTACCAAGGTAAATTATTATAGATATTAATAGTCACTGGTGAAAAGAGTACAACTCTGAAAGCATGGTTAATTCATCTGCTTTCGTTGAATCATATTTCAATTAGTCCTATTACTCTCTGATAAGAACTACATCAATTTAATCCTTGTTTTGTGTCTGTGCAGATTGAAAACTAAATTACCACTGGCATGTTATAATTTTCAGTGGTTGCTTTCCACTGTATCATGAGTTGGGGAACCAAAATTCCTCAGGTTAAATCCCAAATCTGTCACCTACTGGATACAGAACATAGCATGAAACGATTAAGCCTTCATTTCCTCATACGTACATGGTATATAAAATGTATAGCATGCTGCAGGAATGATCCAATGATACTGCCAATACACTCCACTCAGAATTTTTCTAATTGTATTTTCTTCAACTTCCCAGTGCAGAGATGGTCCAAATGCCATAATGCTATGAGTAGATAATAATCAAACATTGAAAAATATTGGTCATAGTCTTATAGATACTAAAAAGAAAGTATCAGTCAATATAGAAACTTGCTTACCAAACTCTAATATTTGCCCTCAGTGATTGTGTCCCGTTTAAAATTCCTGTCCTACAACATTCCAATTGGACTACCAGGACCCACAGTGCATTTCGCTTGTAATAATAGTAAGCAAGTATCCAAAAAATGATTTCTTTACCTAGAAAAAAATGCCACAAACGCCCACCAGAGTTGAACATATCCAAGCATCGTTCATTGATATCTTGTAAAATCAGACTAAACATAACAGCTGAGGCTCAAAAACCCTACTTTCTCCATAGGAAGTTCTATTTTGGTTGGGCTGGGGTTTCTCCTGCACAATGTTTGGCTTTGTTTTACTAACCACATGCTATCTGTTGCCATCCTCTGTCTTGAGCCTGCCCCCCGATATCTGAATGCTTCCATTGATGGTAAACCACTAGCATCAGTGCAAGCACAGCAATAATTCCACAGCCAGCTCTGGCTCTTAGGACTCTATAGAGAAGAACTTAATGGGTCTTCAAATAACTTTTTCACACATAGGGTTTTAATCAACAATGTTATGTCTACATAGGCCATTAAAGAAAGAAGATTGATCAAAACTTTTTTTTTCTCAT